>NC_090445.1:589425516-594425516 GCF_031143425.1 Pleurodeles waltl
AATCCAACATTCTGCCGCGCAAGGTACAACAATACCTAGGAGCCATAATAAACACAACAATAGAAGTAGCCACTCCAAGCCCACAAAGAATTCAAAATTTCAACAACATCATACAACGCATGTATCCAACACAAAAAATACAAGCAAAGATGATATTACAACTCCTAGGCATGATGTCTTCATGCATAGCCATTGTCCCAAACGCAAGACTGCACATGAGGCCCTTACAACAGTGCCTAGCATCACAGTGGTCACAAGCACAGGGTCACCTTACAGATCTGGTGTTAATAGACCGCCAAACTTACCTCTCGCTTCTATGGTGGAACAATATAAATTTAAACAAAGGGCGGCCTTTCCAAGACCCAGTGCCACAATACGTAATAACAACAGATGCTTCCATGACAGGGTGGGGAGCACACCTCGATCAACACAGCATACAAGGACAATGGAACGTACATCAAACAAAACTGCATATAAATCACCTAGAACTGCTAGCAGTTTTTCAAGCACTAAAGGCTTTTCAACCAATAATAGTTCACAAATACATTCTCGTCAAAACAGACAACATGACAACAATGTATTATCTAAACAAACAAGGGGGGACGCACTCAACGCAATTGAGCCTGCTGGCACAAAAGATATGGCGTTGGGCAATTCACAACCAAATTCGCCTAATAGCACAATTTATCCCAGGAATTCAGAATCAACTCGCAGACAATCTCTCTCGAGATCACCAACAGGTCCACGAATGGGAAATTCACCCCCAAATTCTGAACACTTACTTCACGCTCTGGGGAACACCTCAAATAGACTTGTTTGCGACAAAAGAGAACGCAAAATGCCAAAACTTCACATCCAGATACCCACACAAGCAGTCCCACGGCAATGCCCTATGGATCAACTGGTCAGGGATATTTGCCTACGCTTTTCCTCCTCTCCCTCTCCTTCCTTATCTGGTAAACAAACTCAGTCAAAACAAACTCAAACTCATATTAATAGCACCAACTTGGGCAAGGCAACCCTGGTACACAACGCTGCTAGACCTATCAGTAGTACCCCACATCAAACTGCCCAACAGGCCGGATCTGTTAACACAACACAACCAAACGATCAGACACCCAGATCCAGCATCGCTGAATCTAGCAATCTGGCTCCTGAAATCCTAGAATTCGGACACTTACAACTTACCCAAGAATGTATGGAAGTCATAAAGCAAGCCAGAAGGCCATCCACCAGGCACTGCTATGCCAGTAAATGGAAGAGGTTTGTTTGCTACTGCCATATTAATCAAATCCAACCAATACACGCAACCCCAAAACATGTAGTGGGTTACTTGCTTCACTTACAAAAATCTAACCTAGCTTTCTCTTCCATTAAAATACACCTTGCAGCAATACCTGCAGCCTACATATTCAACTTCTCTATATAGGATACCAGTCATTAAAGCATTCATGGAGGGCCTTAAAAGAATTATTCCACCAAGAATACCACCTGTTCCTTCATGGAACCTAAATGTTGTCTTAACTAGACTTATGGGTCCACCTTTTGAACCCATGCACTCCTGCGAAATACAGTTCCTAACATGGAAGGTTGCATTTCTCATCGCCATTACCTCTCTAAGAAGAGTAAGCGAGATTCAGGCGTTTACAATACAAGAACCTTTTATACAACTACACAAAAATAAGGTCGTCCTAAGGACTAATCCTAAATTTCTACCAAAAGTAATTTCACCGTTCCATCTAAATCAAACAGTGGAACCTCCAGTGTTCTTCTAACAGCCAGATTCCGTAGCTGAGAGGGCACTACATACTTTAGATGTCAAAAGAGCATTAATGTATTACATTGACAGAACAAAGAGCATCAGGAAAACTAAACAGCTATTTATTGCATTCCAAAAACCTCATGCAGGAAACCCAATATCAAAACAAGGTATAGCCAGATGGATAGTTAAATGCATCCAAATCTGCTACCTTAAAGCTAAACGACAACTGCCCATTACACCAAGGGCACACTCAACCAGAAAGAAAGGTGCTACCATGGCCTTTCTAGGAAACATCCCAATGCAAGAAATATGTAAGGCAGCCACATGGTCTACGCCTCACACATTCACCAAGCACTACTGTGTAGACGTGTTATCCGCACAACAAGCCACAGTAGGTCAAGCCGTATTAAGAACATTGTTTCAGACTACTCCCACTCCTACAGGCTGAGCCACCGCTTTGGGGAGATAACTGCTTACTAGTCTATGCAAAACATGCGTATCTACAGCGTCAGATGCCATCGAACTGAAAATGTCACTTACCCAGTGTACATCTGTTCGTGGCATCAGTCGCTGTAGATTCGCATGTGCCCACCCGCCTCCCTGGGAGCCTGTAGCAGTTCGGAAGGTACCTTCAACTATTTGTATATATATTATTTTAACCTTAAATAGGTACATACTTAGTCACTCCATTGCATGGGCACTATTACTACAATACAACTCCTACCTCACCCTCTGCGGGGAAAAACAATCGAAGATGGAGTCGACGCCCATGCGCAATGGAGACAAGAGGAGGAGTCACTCGGTCCCGTGACTCGAAAGACTTCTTCGAAGAAAAACAACTTGTAACACTCCGACCCAACACCAGATGGCGAGCTATGCAAAACATGCGAATCTACAGCGACTGATGCCACGAACAGATGTACACTGGGTAAGTGACATTTTCATTAGTTCGCGTGCCAGACTGTTTATTAGAAGAGAAAGCTATTTGAGAACTGACTCATTGTGTCCTTATTTTTCTCTGGCACTAACCATAATTTCTACTACAAAATGAACCCCCTCATTTTGTTCCTTTCTTAATTAAATGTTTTAAGACTTACCAGTTTCATTCAATCAAGGTGGCTTCAGGTGTGCCACACGTTTGTCATAAGTAAGACTGTTAGTGTCCTAGTTGTTCTTTGACAGGCTGCTCATGTTTGACGTACGTTTTACTGAGAATGTCTAACTTCATTCTCATATGGCTGAGAAATATGGTGTAAATATACAGAAAATATGCTCCCCTTTTTAAGTTCTAGAACACCCTCCATAAACTATGTGGGAAAATCATGATAAAACAGTTTTCTCTCAAACATGGTTTATGAAATCCTAGCAGGATAAAATTACATTGTAACACACCAAAATTCCTAAAATTAGTATGGTATCATCAACAAATAATATATATTGTAACTAAAATTTCTTATCACCCTTTATAGTTTCTCCTTTTTGTGATCCTCAAAACCTGTTATTCGCTACAATGCGTTTCAAAGGCTGCTGTCATGAATGTTGGCCCCAAGATGGCTGCCAGTACTTTCTGGTTGGAGTGCTGACAGCCAATCAGATCTCACCATGAGATCTGTGCATAGGCTCCGCCCAGGTATACAAATCTGGTTTCCCTTTAATATCTCAAACTACTGATTGGAATTACACCAAATAAGTAAAAAGCGTGATCTTCATACCAAAAGCTTCCTTTTTGCCAACTGTTTTTCTGGCCAACGGTTCAGCTGTAGTCATGTCTAAAGGTTCTATGGGAATTAATATGTGAAACACAACTTTTTTTGACAGCGCAACAAATATCACTGAGGGGGGGGTGTGTGTGTGTGTGTGTGTGTGTGTGTGTGTATGTGTGTGTATATATATATATATATATATATATATATATATATATATATTTATTATTATTTTTTTGCGAATATTTGTCAAACAGCACATAGATAGAGGCAAGTGAAAAAATGCTTTTCCATGGAAACGTGGTCCTAACCATAACTACCTACTGGCGACCGCCAGTTAGGTAATATATACATTTAACTAAAGAAACCAAAGATTACGGGTTACAGGAACCTTATAGTTACTTTGACGTTTTACCCATACAAAAACCATAGAACTTTAGCAGTTAGCGATTCTTAACATAAGCATATCTATATGTATACCTATAACTGCTGGCCTAAAGTTACTTAACGGCACGAATTCTAGTTTCTTCAGATAATTATAACTATTAGTGCTGAATTTCTGTGCTTAAACCTTTTTTTACTGTGAATATTAATGTTTTTTTTGTTTTTTTTTAACGTAAAGTAATACCCAACTACTGCATGCTAACACAACCACCCCTGTGCGCAGCCTTAGGCTGTGTGTGGCTGGGGTTTTTCCCCAGGTCTGCGGACCAACAGCACTGCTGTGATTGACTGGTCGCATCCTGAGAGGAAAGTTGCAGCCACAATTTTGTTCATCTGGACTTGGTTCCCAGAGGGGAAAATGAAATATAAGTAATAGAAGGGAGTAAGGGTAGAGGTACTCTTTATTTATTTATTTTTTGCACGCGAGGATCTGTGGATCCAGACCCAAATAAAATAAAAAAAATTACATTAACCCATCACTCAGACTCACACACCCGTACCAACCGACACAGCCACTCGAACACCCACACAGCCACTCAAACACAGCCACTCAAACACAGCCACTCAAACACAGCCACTCGAACACAGCCACTCGAACACAGCCACTCGAACACAGCCACTCGAACACCCACACAGCCACTCGAACACCCACACAGCCACTCGAACACCCACCCAGCCACTCGAACACCCACCCAGCCACTCGAACACCCACCCAGCCACTCGAACACCCACCCAGCCACTCGAACACCCACCCAGCCACTCGAACACCCACCCAGCCACTCGAACACCCACCCAGCCACTCGAACACCCACCCAGCCACTCGAACACCCACCCAGCCACTCGAACACCCACCCAGCCACTCGAACACCCACCCAGCCACTCGAACACCCACCCAGCCACTCGAACACCCACCCAGCCACTCGAACACCCACCCAGCCACTCGAACACCCACTCGAACACCCACACAGCCACCCACACAGCCACACGAACACCCACACAGCCACCCACACACAGCCACTCGAACACCCACACAGCCACCCACACACAGCCACTCGAACACCCACACAGCCACCCACACACAGCCACTCGAACACCCACACAGCCACCCACACACAGCCACTCGAACACCCACACAGCCACCCACACACAGCCACTCGAACACCCACACAGCCACTCGAACACCCACACAGCCACTCGAACACCCACACAGCCACTCGAACACCCACACAGCCAGTAACAAATGCACTCACATACCAGAGAGAGCGAGAGACACACACACACCCACACAGCCAGTAACAAATGCACTCACATACCAGAGAGAGCGAGAGACACACACACACACACCTACTTACTTACCCACCCACCCACCCACTCACACACCCACATATACACCCATACAGCCACTCTCTCACCCACTCACAGACCCACACAGCCAGTCCCACACGCAATCCCAGAGCCACCACAAACTCAGACACTCCCACGTACACAATCATACAGCCACTTACAGACCGACACACCCACTCACAGACCCACACAGCCACTCACACCCCCAGTTACAGGGACATAATAATTTGGAAATAACAAAAAAAAAAAAAAAAACACTTGAAAAAAACAGAGGTTATACGAATGTTATAGTTAGGAAATAGAATTTTTAAAATCTTAGAAATTCACTAACAAAACAAAGGTTTCCGGGATGTTATAGTTGGATTTACATTTTACACACACAACCATAGACATTCAGCAGTTTTAGTTATCTCATGAAACTAACTCATACCCTAAGTTAGCTATAACCTCTCCCTTGCCATGCACTGCTAAATACCCCACATAGTACATCAGTTGTAACAACTTCCATGACCTCATTGATAATATCACTGCAACATTTGCAGTTAAATTATTGATGAGAAAATTGTGTGTGGTGGGGTGAAAGTTATAGTTAACCTTTGGGCACGAATTATAGGTTCTTGAGATAACAATACCTTTCCATGACCCAATGACAGACGTCTAAGAAAGAAGCCCAAATTGTCGTTGGAAGGTTGAAAGGCTGAAGTTCTGCTTGTAATTCAGAACATTACCAAAGTGGAAAATGTCTCCTCAGTATCTTTTTACAGTTATCCGAAATATGGTCCGAGGCAAAGCAATCACTGTAATAGTTTTAGCAACACTTGCACTGCTTTCCCTCATTACAACTTTTAATTGGGATAAATAGGGCTGGCTAACAGTCAGCTATTTTCTCTGCTTTATTTACTTTTAGGTACTACCTACATGTGCTTTTACTGCTGACCCTGGAGTTTGGATGGTGGTACTCAGTAGCTTTCTTCACTCTTAAGTGGTAGTTCTGGCGCCTTAGCTGAACAAACTGCATTTTGTGGATGTAAACGGTGACACCCCACATCGAAGAAAAGTATTATGTATGCAGTATTTATTTAGTGCAAACCTTGCTGAAGAGCAGCAGAGTGTTGTACAGGCCAAAGACATACTTGACTAGTGAATGTTGGGTTTAGCTGGTTTCTAAGAGCAAAAGTGAACTGTTATTGTTTCATGATGTAGTGCTATTCAAAGAGGTGTGTCATCAGTTATTTCTTAAATATGAAATGCCAGAAGGGTTCAGAGCCAAACCTGCTTTGTCCTTGTGCTTTTTTAAACACTTGATTTGAAATTGAACTATAAAGCTGCCGATAACCAGACTAAATAAAAAGCACCTTCTTATTGGGAAATGTGCTAGTGGTGGCTCGAGTGGGGAATGGCCACGGACTTGCAGCGTGGTTTCTAGTGGGTGTGCTACTGCAACTACAGCCGATCAATCAGTCATTTTTTTTTTTTTTGATAAAGAGTATTTATTGATTTTGCAAGAAACAATGATACATACAGTTAACATGATGCCAACGGGCATCGATCCTTGGCCGAACCCGTTGTCCCCAGCAACACATTGTAGATGAGTTATATACAATCTAGAAGCCTGCTATGGCCTCCCACTTCCCCCATATCTTATTATGTTTATTTAAGCAACCTCTGGCTTCATATACCAGTTTTTCACGCTGAGCACACCAGTCTACCCCTCGTCTCCATTTATTCAGTGCTGTTGCACTCCTGGCCTTCCAGTCCCCCATTATGTCCCTTTTGGCCACCAGGCATGCCACCCCTAGGAAAGTTCGATCTGCTCTTCGCAGCCCGGTGTCTCCCATGACCCCTAGTAGGAGGGGCAAAGGCACCCTTTTTATATCTTCCTGTAGGACCCCAGAGACCTCTTGCAAGACCGCTTCCCAGTAAGTCACCATGACAGGGCAAGCCCAAACCATGTTAAAGAAGTCAGCCGCGGGGCTCCTACAGCGGGGGCACTCCGCTGAGGAATGGAGGCCCACTCTGTGTAATTTGGTGGGCGTGAGATAGGCTGTATGAATAAAGTAAGTTTGTATTAATCGGAAGCGAGAGGCCATCATAAGGGCACGCGGGGCCATCAATGCTTCTGCCCAGTCCATCTCTTCCATGGGGCCCACCCATTCCTCCCATCTTTGGCGGAGCCCCCCCAGGGAGCCCGCAGTGACAGTGATTAGGGTACGGTATATCTGGGAAACACCTCCCCTGCCCAGGTCTCCCATCAAAGTCTTAGCCTCCATAGGGCTATACTCGGGTATGGTGTCTCCTGTCTGGACATGCACTAACAGGGCGTGCGAAGCTGAAGATACCGGTGAAACTGTGTCTTGTTTAATGAATAATGTTTCTGAAGATCTTGGAAGGACCACATGTGCGACCCTCCCCAGATGTCACCCAGTGTGGAAATACCTATGTTATCCCAGTTTTGAAAACCCTCCAGGCCCGCCACCTCTACCAACTGCCTCCCGTGCCATAGCGGGGTCTGCTGGGTAAGACGCCCCCACCACCCTGTCAACCTCTGAGCTGTCCGCCACCCTTGTAAGACCACTTTGGTTACGTCTGGGACGTCTCAGGAGATCGGGTTCCCGTAAAGGGCGCCGAAGATCTGTGAGTAGCCCATCGTCTGTAATTCCAGTTGATATGCGGGATCTGTCCACCCACCCCCCACCCAGTCATTAATCACAAGCAAGTGCATCGCAAGATGGTAGTACTGGACATTGGACATGCCCAAGCCACCATCGTATATATCTCTCTGCCAAGTTTTGAGCGCCAGCCGTGGACGGCTACCGCCCCATATAAATTGGCGCGCTAAATAATCCATCCCCCGGAACCATCTCTTAGGGATGGGAAGTGGAAAGTTTTGCAAAAGGTAAAGGAGCCTGGGGAGGATCATTATCTTGTAAAGCGCTATTCTGCCAAGCAGGTTCAAGGGGAGGGTCCTCCAGCGCAAGAGATCGGTCTTGATTTTCTTTGTTAACGGCGTAATGTTAAGTTCCCATGCCAACTCGGGGAGAAGTGAAATATGTATACCTAGATATTTAAAACTGTTCCTTCGCACTGGGATGTTTCGCTGCCAATCTATACAGTCTCGAGAGCGATGTAGGGGAACCAGCAGGGACTTGGCAGGGTTCAGGATCCGTCCCGAAGCTTCCGCAAAGAGGCCCACGATTTCTAGAACGCGAGGGCCGCTCTTGGGCGGGTTAGAAATATACAGGAGGACATCATCTGCATATAACGCCACGCGGTTCTCCGAGCCGGAGGGCCACGGCCAACCCTCAATCAGTGGGTCGCCCCTCAGCAGTATCGCTAAGGGCTCTATTATTAGCGCAAAGAGTAGGGGGGATAGTGGGCATCCCTGCCGGGTTCCACGGCCAGTGGGGAATGGGTCAGTGACCACTCCATTCACCCGGACTCGGGCAGTCGGGTTGGAATATAGGAGTTTCACTAGGCCTCGAAATTTGGACCGAGGCCGTTTTTTTCCAGGACCTGTTCGAGGTAAGACCAATCCACAGAGTCAAAAGCTTTTTCAAAATCAAGTAGGAGTAGTGCCAAGGGTGTATGTGACAGTTTTGTGGTGCGCCAGCGCCAGATGCAACCGCCTGATGCAGTGCCTAGTACTATGAGTGGGCATGAAGCCGCATTGGTCAGGGTGTACCAGCGTGGGCATTACCTCCTTCAATCTGGAGGCAAGGATCAAGGAGAGCACTTTGATCTCGATATTTAGGAGTAAGATGGGACGGTACGCCGAGCAATGGCGCGACGGGGGTTGGGTTTTAGGGATCACTACGATTGTCGCTTGGTCGATCTCAGTGGGGAAGCGGCCCAGGTTTTCAGCTTCCTCATACATGTTAAGCAGGTGGGGACCCAGGATATCGCTGCATTTGTTATATAGCTCTGCCTGGAAGCCATCAGGGCCTGGGGTCTTGCCCGATGCCAGATTGGATATCGCATTAGAGATTTCTGCGAGGCTAATGGCCTCCTCCAACCTGCCTCTTGCCTCCAGGGACACCCTAGGAAGGGTAATGTCGTATAAGAGGGGAGTCTCTCTCTCGATGGCGGGGCGAGGGTGCTTGGCATATAGACGGGTGTAGTAGGAGGCGAAACTTTGTGCAATTTCGACAGGTGTTTTGGCCAGGGAGCCCGAGTCCTCTAAAATCTCGGGAATAATCCTGTTGGCCAGAGGGCGGGTGGCCAACCAATACAGAAGCTTCCCATTTTTGTCCCCCCATCCATAAATTCGGGCTGCTGAGGCTCTCCACATGTGTTTGTCCGAGTCCAGCATTATGTGCTTAATATCATCTCTAACCCTAATCAGCTGTCTCATGATGAAGGCCGACGCCGAGTTAACATGCTAGGGTTCCAATCTTAAGGCCTTGGTCTCCAGCTTGGAGACCTGTGAGTTCCGGTCTCGCTCACGGGATCGGAGAAGGTGTTTGGCATGCCCTCTGAGGGTGGCCTTACAGGCGGCCCATATTGTTCCTGGGGATCGAACCGATCCTAAGTTCAATTCAAAATATTGGTTGAGATGGTTCCTGATCTCCTGAGTGTAGTCTTTGTCCTGTAGATGCCATGCATTCAGGCGCCACACCGGGCGTTTGGTAGGATCTGTTCCGCCCAATCGAACACGTATTGGTGCGTGATCTAAGACTCCCCGAGGGAGTATCTCCGCCCCGTGACGTTCGAGAGGTCCAAGGTGGGCATGAACACGAGGTCTATTCTGGAATGCGTCTGGTGGGCAGCCGACGTATGTGTGTACTGGCGCTCCCTGGGGTTCCAGGTGCGCCACACCTCACACAGGCCGAGGCTCTCCGCCCAGCTGTTTAGGGCTGAAGCCCGGGTGGATCTACCAGCGGTGATCCCACCAGACACGTCCAGGTTGGGGTCAAGAACCGCATTGAAGTCGCCTCCCAGCAGGGTGGCCCCCTGGGGAAGTGCTGCTGCAACCTGGTGGAGCGAAAGTAAGAAGGGATCAAGTCCAGACGGAGGAGCGTAGGCACACACAAGGTTTATCGGTGACCCCTGAAGAGTCCCCGTGACTACTACAAATCTGCCCTGTGGGTCGGACTGCGTGGTTGTGATCACAATGGGTAGAGACCGGTGGAGTAGGATGTCCACTCCTCTAGAGCCTCTGGAAAATCCTGCGTGATATACTCTGTCGTATCCTCCCTGCGCAAGCATGGGGCACCTAGTCCCGAGGAGGTGGGTTTCCTGTAGGAGGACCACTGAGGGGGAGTATCTACGGAGAGTGCTAAATACTGCTGATCTCTTGATCTTGTCTAACAGGCCGTTTACATTCCAGGAAAGGACCTGAGTCAGTGAGGGCCAGGCGTGGGTTGTATAGGTGTTATGCAATGCGGAGTGTGTGGCTGCGGACTTAGGGACGACCATTTCGAACATAACGGTGAAATATTAAAACTACAAACAAGGCTAACTAACTTGTTGCCCTCTAAAACTATTTCAAACTCCCCCCCCTTAAATACCCTCCTCCCCATACTCCCACCCCGGAAGCATCTGTCGCCCAAATACCCAACCAGAACCAGACAGCCAATAGGACTGTCATTGGGGTGGAGTGGTGGACCCCTCCTTTTTCTCAGATCAATTGCAATTAATGGTCACAAGTCGAGCTTTAGGCACCATGTAGTAGTAAGTTTCGATGTCATCAATGGTATCCCCTTCGGGGCCCGTGCGAGCAAGTCAAATGAGGTGAGTCCCCCTCGCATCCCTCGAGGAGGCCGCACACATCATGTCAACCGAGCACTGGGGACTGGCTCAAGCGATTGTCTTCCGCCGTCTGGGTCGACGCCTGAGGCCCAAGGGGAGCAACGGAGATGATCTCTGCCTGTGAACCAGAGTCCCGGGCCACCTCACTGTCCGCAGGAGTATCCGGATCTTTCTGCCTACCTCTCCTGGATCTGGTACGCCGCCGGCTCCTCCGGGGCCTTCCCAGGGGGGAGCGTTCGATACGTGGTGACTTCCCGGCGGATCCCAGGGGACCTCTCCGGGCTGCGATGCCCTCCTCTGTTAGCCAGTCCCATGCCTCCTCCGGCGTTTAAAAAAAGTATGCTTTCCCAGCCATAAGGACTTTGAGCCGTGTGGGGAAGAGGAGCATGTACGAAAGTTGCATAGCTCTAAGTTTTTGTTTAACGAGCTCGTACAACCGGTGGCGGGTTTGGACCTCTCGGGTGTAGTCCGGGAAAATTAGGATTTTGTGGTTCTCCCAGTGAAGGTCTTCCGACCGCCTAGCTTCCTTAAGGATATTGTCTCTGTCTTTGAAGTTGAGGAAGCGTGCGATCATCGGGCGTTTTGGACCACCCGCAGGGGGGCGCGGGGCGAGTGCCCTGTGGGCCCGTTCAATCGCAAACCAGGGCGAGAGGGACTGGTCCGGCATCCAGGTTTTGATCCATCTCTCCAGGAACTCGGAGACCTTGTCATCCTCTATGCCCTCAGGAAAACCGATGAAGCGCAGGTTATTGCGTCTTGATTGTTTTTTCAGCATCCTCCGCGCGGCGGTGTAGCTCGTTGGTTCGGGTTTGCAGCTGGGCCACTTTGGTTTTGAGGTCAGACAGATCATTTTCATTCTGGGAGACTCTGGATTCAACCTCGGTGATTCGGTTCACCGCATTCCTGAGGTCTTGCCTAATAAGGCCCATATCCTCGCGCACCTCTCCGATTTTGGTCTCCACCGCCGTCTGCGATGATTGGATAGCCTGGAGGATAGCGCTCACTCCGTCCGGCGCTGGGCCGCCACCAGCCGCGTCTCTCCCTCCTCGCTGGCCCGTTGTCGTCGTGAACTGGTCGATCTTTTTGCTGGGAGGGTGGGGGTTGTTTGTTCGCCTTATCCTTCCCCATCGTGGCACCCGGGATGGGGGTCAGACACGTTGCTCCCACTGTGCTTTGATTCAAGCCCAAGTCCTCCGTGTGCTTTCGGCTATCAATGGCCTAGGGGGGAGACATCACAGTGCGCCCTCCCAGCTTCTCTATGTTCCTCCGGGCCCCACGAGGGCAGCCCCTCTGCTGGCTCCACGGGGGGCCAAGCCGCCGATCCTCTCCCTGCAGTCCCCTCTCAACCCACTCCGCACAGGGGGGAGAAGAGCTCACTCCAGTCTATGGGCTAATTCCCCTCGTTCCTGGGGTTCAGCGGTTCTGCAGTGGGTCCAATCTCGCTGTTGTGGGCTATGGCGAGCCCCATCCGGTCAAAGGCCCACGGGGGAGCTGAAAACAGGCCACCGGGTCTCCCATCTGTTGTTTTGTTTGTTTTTAGGGAGGGGAAGGGGGATTCCCTCGATCTCCACCTTCCCTTCTCCTCTCTCCACCACGGGGCCGCGCCCGACCCTCGGCTCAGCCCCGGTCCCCCACGCGCCTCCAGCACTCTCCGGGGCAAGACGAGACACCGGGCAGGGGGAATCAGCAGCGCTCCTACTGCCTCCGCCCGGCCTCCTCAGTTCAGTTCCGCAGGTTCGCCCCACAGAGTGGGTGGGCACCACGGCCTCCCCGGCCGGCCCCCGCAGACAGGCACGACGGGGCCGCCCCGCTCACCCGGCTCATCTGGTGCTTTCTCCCCGGGTCGGAGCCGCGCCGGAGCACGGGCCCAGATTCCCCGGGGATCCTCACCGCTCCCTCGGACTGCAGCGATCACCTCCAGAGGGGCCGCCGGCCCAGTCTTAGCCCAGCTGGGCGCATTTAGTCGCGGCCGACATTTTGTTTCTCGGGTCGGCTGGACCGCCGTGAGGACTCGGGGTCTAGGATCTTCGATCGCTCACCACATCAAACCCACCAAGGGATCCTGGGGGCATGAGGATGTCCGGAGCGGCGTCTTTCACTCAGCCAGACCGCATTGAACACGGGTGGATGACGGAGGGGTCCAGAGCACTCTGAGTGCGACCGCCATCTTGACGCCCGAAGCCACGCCCCCCAATCAGTCATTTTAGTATGCATCATATCTTAGTCATACTGCCATGTTACACCATAGTCTCCTCAATGGGTACTGCTTTACAGTTGGACCTGTTGGACGTCGCTCTGAGGGTATGATGACTTAATCAAGGTGTATGCAGGAAACTGTCGTCATGTTTAGTCTGCAGTTCATTGCCCCATGTCAGAATAGTTACCAAAGGAAGTGACTAGCTAAAATTCATTGTAATACGATTAAACTTTAGCACCACCCTAAACTCTTGCTTTCATTGTCCTATTTGGTTATTTTTTACCTTTAGTGGGTAAGTCTTTGAATGCTGCTTTGGTATTTCTGTTTCCCCCAGTAAGAAGATAATTGCCCTTCGGGAGCAAGGCTTAAATAAAGTACCTATTGTGCTAGCTCTTTCGGAAACTCTGTATTACGGCTTTCCACCGTTTGGAATGAGTTTCTCCAGTACTAACAAAGACTTGTTTTTTTGAGTCTTCATGCTTTGCGCATTGAAAAGTACTTCTATTTCTGGCTGTTATTTGTTCTGTGTAATCTTTTTCAAGTAAATTGGTTTCATAGTCCTTCTTCCACCAAGTCTCTTTTAGAACCAGTGAACTTGTGAATTTATCAATGTTTGAATTTCACATGGTCTGTACTTCTTGGTGTGTCTGATTTGTGCTTCGGCTACTGATTTATTGTACATTTTGGATCTTTCTTTTATGATGCCACAAGAACCTTTCTAGATGTCCAACACTTCTTCCAGGTTTTCATTTGTAACATACTCTTTCCTTTATCCTTCGGAACCTTCATCCTTCTCATCTTCCATTTTAAGCAGTGGGTGCAGCTTAAGGATTTTGCCCATCTGCTTGAAACTGATGGGAATAACTGTTTTTCTAGGTTTGAATAGTTATAGGGTGTTAGTCTTCACTTTTGACACACGTGATGGGGCTTTTCATTGAAGTTTCAGGTGACTGCTGAGGTTATCTGACTGTTTTTGAAAGTTTACCAGAGAAAGAAAGTATCATTTATGGAGAAATATAATTGGTTCTGAAGAAGTCTGTGTTTACTAGACAAAATGCGTTGTCTGTGTTCACCATCATTTTGACAAGATAAAAAAATATAAAGGACAATGCTTTGTAAACAAAAATTCTTCAGTTTTATTTTGGATGATAATTTGAAAATACTTTTGACTACTAGGATTCGTTTTTGCTGTTCATGGACTGTTTTTCATATGTATATATTTTTGTGTGTTTGTTTCTCTAGACGTCACTGTGAGAAGCCTTTTAAGGTGGTCCAAGCATGTACTTCAGAGTAATGTTTTTTATGAATATCAATCTAATTTTTTTTGGACAGTACACACTACAGCCTGATACGACTGCTGGGCTAATTATGTTTAGAGTGCAAATTCTTGTTTATAATACAAAGTGGTATTTAGGATGGCTTTCTTTGCCCATGTGCAAACCATAGTAATTGCCCACAAGTGTACAGCAATTAAAACCTAGAAAAGGCTCCAGTGTGCATGTTAAGTTTGTTTTTATATATATATATATATATATATATATATATATATATATATATATATATATACACACACACACACTTTCCTTTTTAGGTTTAAACCTATTATAACTGGTAACACCCCTCCGAAAGGTAAACACCTTCATCAATGGGGTAGAAACAACACTGATGTACACATCCACAAACTAAAAAAAAAAAAATACATTCAAAGTCATTCAAATTGGAAGGCGTGCTTTGGTGTTTTATTAATTCCATCCTGAAGGAGCTAACAAAATACAACTTTGTTACACAAGTTAAGAGCAAGAACGTCTGGTCTTCGATTATTCTGCTTACGTTTTATTGTTTAGGGTGGTCACTAAAATGTTATTTCTTTTTTCCTTTACGTCTTCCAGTTTCACAAATCTACATGTCCTGCAAAGAAATTCACTTCTCCCACGTGCTTCCTAAATCAGGTTTTTGGGCTGGCAAAGGAGGAGGGAATTTCTTTCTCCTCTTTTGATTTCCCTCACCCCACACGCACACACAAAATACACAATCTCTGTTGATGATGCTACCCGTGAAGGAAAAGCAGATGACCTTTCAAAAGAAGAAACTCTGGCTACCCAGACTTGCCTCTTAAAAATCTTCTCCACAGTAGCTAGCTATTTCATGTGCCTGTATGGTCGTGGGAGTGAGTACCTTCTAGTAACAGATTTGTGTACCAAGACAAAATAATATTAATATATATATATATATATATATATCTCTCTCTCTCTCTCTCTCTCTCTCTCTCTCTCTCTCTCTCTCTCTCTCTCTCTCTCTCTCTCTCTCTCTCTCTCTCTCTCTCTCTCTCTCTCTCTCTCTCTCTCTCTCTCTCCATCCATCCATCCATCCATCCATCCATCCATTCCTGGTTTATTTGTGTAATCAATCTCCTGACCCAATAGCATTACAAATTATCCAACTTAGGTGTGTAACACGACTCCCAAAAAGATAGCCTGTAGGGCCATTGTGCGACGTGTTTCACGTATATTGTTTCTGGGTAAGATGAGGCAAGAGAAGCTGTGTTAGAGCTGCTGTAACCTGGAAGTGTGATATGGGGCTGGGTACCCCTGCACAGGTACACAAACACTATGCAGCTGCAGAGACAAACGCACTTTTTTCATAGCTCTTCATAAACCAATTTAGCTCATTCTAGGCACTACATATAGCACAAGTTACTATATTCAATTTAATGATACTTCAGTTTACTAACCTTGCAAGGATGAAAAGCTCCCCAGGGTTCAAACTTGCGTCTTACAATTGCTGCACTGTTATTCTTATCGAGTTATTCTGCTGTTAGAATGTAGTCCTGGGGTGTCTGTCCAATGCATACCCAGAAGGACGGATTTTCCGAGTAATCCAGGCTATGAAAATTAGTGCCATTTGAATTCAGTACATATAAATTAGTCATTATAGACATCTGAAAACTGGCGTGGACCGAGCCCTCCTGGATCGGTGTTGGACATGTCTGCTGTAGAGACACACACTATGTGGAGGATCTCTCTCAGAGATGCACACAAGCATCCTGCAGAGAGTTAGGTAGAGAAGCAAGAAAGCTCATAGACCATGCAAACACACCCTGAACACCTTTTGCATGAAGCACACACCTCCAGCGGTCATTTTCTCCAGGAACCTACTGATCGAGTCTGATCAGGGGAGGACATGAGGGAGTTGGACTAAAGTCCATGCCATAATCAGTCAGCATGAGGTTGGGTGTGGATGAACCTCTGAAAAATAAGTGACTTCCCTGTGCAGTTTGTTCGGTGTCTGAGTGGGCATGTGGCTAACATCAGACCACTTTCCCAGCTGCATTAAATGTTCTTTTTGTTAGTTTCTTAATTAACTGTTGCTTCGGTTGTTGGAGCTACTTAATCTAATTTAGGGTAAAGTTGTGTTTGAATTTTAGAAAGATATTGTGCTGAACACCTGAGTGCGATGCCCTCGTATGCAAACACCCCCTCCTCCCTCACCCCCTCATTAAGACACTTCTGTTTTCATGTAGAAAAACTGACAACACGTCTTGTCTCTGACAAAAATTAACATGTTGGATGATATGAATTCCTTTGAGCTTTGGGTGTTTATAATTGTTTAGTGAATGTCTGGTTGGATGATGCAAGAAGTGGTGATCTAATTGATTCCAGAATGTCTGCCAGTCAGATGCAAGAAGAGAGCTACTGTGTTGCATTTTTGGCAGGCATGGCCCTTGTAATCTGATGGATTGTTAATGTGTACATCACTGTGTAATAGTATGTTGTACTTTCCTGTATGCTATACGAGAAGTTGAGTCACGAGCTGGTCTTGAAGATAGTAGAGCAGCACCCCAAGCTTTGTGCTGGTGGCAGCACTTTGACACCATCCTTGGAGGGATGCCAAGATTCCAGTGTGAAAGGAAGGACTGGATCTGAGGGGAGCTTAGGAGTGAACAACCAGCCATTAAGGCAAATTTTAGCCCTCATTGGGCAGATTCAGTAAGACTCTGGGACAACCACTTTTTGTGAGTTGCAGAGACCAGAAGGGAGTTGCTTAGGCAGTAAGAAGCAATACACAAGTCAACCATAAATGCTATCCTTCATATGTGGTGAGATTTAGAATGCTAGGAAATAGAATACCAAGAGGGAGCCTTTCCTCAAAGATATTTGGCAATCATTCATTATCTCACCTGGATGGGTGGGATGCATTATGTTGGATGTTTTTGGCCCACAACTACAATAGAGGCTCTTGGATAGTTTGTTGAATGCATACATAGTGTGCTCCTATAGCTCATTTAGCACGTAGTCTAGGCCCAGTACTTTACCAGTCCACAGCAACAAACCACAAGGAACTGAACAGGCATGGAATAACGGGTAAGTTCTGCGACGTTGCAGGCCGCTGAAGGACACCTCTGCAGGTGACAGGCAGTCATATAAGGGATGATTGTAATGACGCCTGCTAGCGCGCCTGATCTTTAGTAAACTAACAAGGGGACGCGTATAGGCCGATGAACCTTTTGGATCGCATGGAGGATCCTAGCTATGTAGTAATCGATGAACATCAATTATCAGTGTAATAATTAACAACCACTAAGAGAATCATTAAGTATGAGACAATATATCAACATTTCATGAATAACCACCCAAAGGAAAACCCTACCTAACCCAAATTAGCATTTAGCATGTGGGAGTTCAAGCGAAAACAATTTAGAAACACGAATTTGGAAAAACATCTAACTAAGAGAATAACTATTAACAGCGCAGTTGGTACCTAGAAAGAGAGGCACAAAGTTAATCAGTCACATTGTCATAGCTACCTATCCACGAAATGGTTCAGCAACAAAGTCAGTCTTCGTCTTCAGGTCATCAATCGATCAGCAAACGCATCAGGCTCTCAAGAGCATGAGCCCAGTGACAGAATCTTGAATCGCATCTTCTGGCATCAGCATTTCACCCCTTACATCTGGAATTTTAGCCCCTTGTCATGACTTTTTATTAGAGTTTTTCAGACCATCTTCCTAATTGGTCAGTCAATCGGCAGTTATGGCTCTAACATATAATATTAATTTTACAAATCTATGAATTCTAATATTTCCCCATCCTCAATTTGTTGATTGGTTCACTGTATGATGTCCTCATCATCCGGCTCATCAGGTATCGAAAATGTTGCATCTTCTTCTCCAGTCAGTGCTTCTATTGTTAGAGTCCTGGAAAAGTACATTGAGTCTGTCTTACACCAGACTTGTTACATATCCAAGTCCCTCATCTTCTGTCCGTCGGTACATTGCAGAAAATTCTAGTTAAGCAGATTTTATTAAAGTATGCAGTTCAAGGACAGTTCAACACACCAGCTTCCCTGCAGTGCACTAGAAATTTTGCTTCTGTTAGAGGCCTGGCAACTAGGCCACAACGTTGGCTAATTTAACTCTACAATATAATGCAAAACATAGGTTATTCATCTTAATATGACATACTGCTACATCATTATTGTACATTTTCATTATTTCACACATTTTTAGTCCTTTTAATACAAGTGGCTGCCATTCCCCGTGGGTACATTTTCAAACGTGCACATTAATTTTTCTCTGATTAGTTTCTCTATGAACTTTTATAAACCATAACATATAAGCATTATTTATAGCTTCTAATTAGCATATCTGCTTCAACACCCCTTCCCAGCCGATCCCCTGACCGTCTCTACCTCCATATTATGCCTGTTCAGTCCCAGAAACCTAAACTGAAATCTTAGAATTAACACCTTGTGTGGTAACCAGCTTAGTTGACTGTGATAAGAAATACCATAAACGGACCTGAAGAAGCGATTAAAGCTGCCAGCTTATTGAAAACGATAAACTGCATGACTGACTATTTAACTTTTTCATTCATTGCACGGCTAAGCATTGCATCCTGTAGCATAACTGCACCTCGGTGCTCTTCATGCATAGCATGGAAACACTTCCCACATAGGATCAAAACTAAGATAACGCTCTCCTAACCACACATTCTTTGCTGTGTAATATGTTGCCCATATAGGCAAGCTCTTCAGCGCCCCACATAAGGGTAGCAAGTGACACATAAATGTTGCAATACAACTAAGCTTGCTCCTCGCCAGATTAGCACCAGTCACGTCTGTGAGGAGCATTGCCACCCAGCAAGCTGCTGTAAGGTACACTTGTGAAAAATAAGTCCATTGCCGCAACTACTTGGCATGTGCAAAATTCACTCTACAAGCAGCATTCTATTATCCAGTGTACCAAAAATAGACAACTACTTTACATATAACCTCCAGCTCAGCGAGCAAAACCACATGCAGTTTCAGATGAATGTTAGTGACCTCCCACATCCTGATGAGCGTGGGAGATGAATTGGGGGGTAAATGGTATCCATTTTGGGGAGTGAATAAAGTTCGTGTGGATTATAGATGAGAGCTCCTGGAGTAGGGTATTAGTAACTGCACTAATTGACTGCTCTCTGCAGCTCTTCCTGGCATCACTGCTTTTCCTGAGCTTGCTTAATCTGCCCAAAGACTTTAAAGAGCGAAGAACATAGATTAAGAACCGTCAGTGTATTACGTTCGGTCCAGCCTGAAATTCGGGCTGAAGTCCCAAACCATTTACCTACTCTTTAGGAAAACCATTAAGGCCTATTTGTTAGGGTAATCATTTGGCTGCCTGCTTGGTCATTATTCACACCCTGTCCATTTCCATTTTTTCTTATAAAAGGACCAGATCCCACCAACTGAAACGCAAATTGGGTGCCTCTTTCAAAATTTCGACACAATTAAAAGGGCTTCTTTCCATATCGGCCCTCTCCCAGCTAAGACTTGCTTAGAAGTTCTCAAGGTCACAAGTTTCTTAAAAATGCCACACAACATCTAGATGTTTAAAGAAAACAAAGTCACTCACTTGAGGATGCCTTCTAAAGACTGAAATGAGTGCATATAAACAGTTGGTTATGAAGCAAGTACGTTTTATAAACTCCCTCAAATGAACATGTTGCAGAATGAGGAGATCTGTGCTGAGCAACGAATAAACCACATGCGCTTCCAGACTTTAAGGTAGGAGCTCCTACTTGTGGTGTTCTATTTTGCATTTAATGTTGATGAAGCTTACTTTTTGCTCTTGTTGATTAGACATGAAATTGAAGCGTGATTTTAGTTTCTGTCTTGCTTTAAAATTTAGAGTCCATGTGCTTAAACCCACTGTTACACAACCAAACGCTCTGGAGTATCTATTATTTTCTGAAGTTCTTGTTGTGTTATGAACTCTTCCATTGTATTCAATGCCATTCTATTCTATAATCCAGTACAGTTTCTGTGGAACATAGCAGAAATGTTAAAGCTCTTTAATGAGGTGTCGCACTCCAAAGAGCACTTGGTGTGATAGACCCTCCAGCAATTCGCAATTTTTATCTTTTTGGCCGCAAAAAAAAAAAAGGTCTCCGGCTGTACGCACACCCGTCACTAGATGGCGCCCCTACAGCCATAATAGCTGCCTACTTTCTCCTGTCGCATTCGGAATTACAGAAGCAAATATACAATTGTTTCAGTGGGTCCTGCGCGACATCGCGTTCAGAGCGTGCCTCACAAAACAAAGGGGAAAACAATAATGAAAGAAGGAAGAGAAAACGAAAATATCGCTTCACTGGCAATGTCTAAAGTGGCGCTCGTGTTTGAACAGTTCCTGGCCTCTTTTGGAACTGTCTGAGACAGCACTCATTCCTTCAACTTATATTTGATATAACTGTGTATTCCCAGCTCCCACTGCCGACAGCAACAGGACAAGCTTGTATGCCCCTCACACCCGAGATCTCTTTTCTGGAAGCCGTCATCAGTGCTGCAGAAAAGCTTAACAATTGCATCGGATTCTTTCATCCAAGCTCCTGCTACAGTGTTTGACCTTTCTTGCACAGAGGGCATTGTGACCATTCGTTAGACCAAAACTTTTGTTGGTTTCTTAAACTATCATCTTGTCTCTGTAAATCGTTTGTGGTCAAAGTGCTATCAATTACCTAAATGCCAGTCTAATGTGGAAAAGGATATATTTTTGTTAAGTTTACTTTTACTATTCTGAATGAATGTTGCAAATTAAAATGGATTTGTGTAGGGATCCAACTTGAAAAAATCAAGAAACATCCGAATCCTTATTGTGGAACTACACTGTTTGTGTGAACCAGTAGCTCCATATTGGTCACCCAAAACGACTCTGGGGAGCACATTTGTACAGACTGAATTATTTGAACGGACATTTTACTATTGCTTATAGTCGACTTTTAACCACATCAGCTCAATATCCCTTTATTGTTTAGGCAAAATATTCATCCGTTTTGTATCACTGTTGGAGTACCATCCGGAGCTCTCCACTTAAGACCAGATTTTATTCTGTTTCCTCTGGTTGGCCTTATTTTGTCCATAACATGATTTGTCCATAGCAGCCTGTTGAACATCCCATTACTGTGTGGTGGTGCTGAGTGCTCCCTGAAGACAGTCTGCGCATCTTTCACCAGGCTGCTTAACTTGCAGTGTAATGTGCTGAGTGATCAGTTCTACTACCCATGTTCCAGTTGTGGGATAAAAAGTTTTTATTCCCTCATGTCCTCAGCGGGTATGCTGGTTGGAGATTAAGAACTCTATTAAGGAGCACAGAATGTTGACTGTAGTATTACTGAATTTCCTTCCGCTGGTGTAAAAACTTGATGATCTAGATGATTATAATTTCCACATTCTTTGTAGTAGAATCTAGGCTGAGTGAAGTGTTTGAGTGCCACTAAACCGGCACTTGAGAATGATTCCAGTCTTTACTCTTATAGGACTGACAAAAGTCGGTGAGATTTGATTGCCATTTTTAACTGTACTAAACGCTATTAAGAAGAATGTAGCCGCCATCTTTGGAAACCTATGGATTATAATAATTTTTTTCTTCCACCTGCATATGGAACCTTGAGTTTGTCTACTGTCAACCTCCGACCACTTCTTGCTTTGGACTCGCACTCAGGCTCGTTTCCCTAGCTGTCCTGGATGAATCTATAAATAACTTTAACATGTTGACTTAAACACTTTCTGTGGCACTCGCCCTTCGCTAAATAGAGTTTTTTCCTCCATGCAATTGACCACAACAAAAGCTAAATCTGTAATGTAATTTTAACGAATACTGAAATTTGTTCATCCGAACAACTCGTAAGCTTTCTATGGGCTGATTTCCCTATCCTCTTTTTGAATAGGTATTCCCTGACATCACTATTACCTTCTTAAGCGGACTCTCTAGCATTTTGCAATTCGCAAAATAGTGCAAAAACATCTGAGGAGTGCGATAACCGCAATATTTATCTTTTTTTTTTTCTTTTACCGCAGAAAGGGTCTCTGGCTGTAAGGGCCAAAGGAAAATATAGTAAACAAACCGCTCAAACACTTTATAAACATGCTTATTTCAAAGTGGAATGCTCTGGTAAAGCAGTTCAATTAATTTAAGGCTGAAGAGGAATGATCACAAGTAAAATAAAGTGCAGCAGTTGTGCAGCCAAAGTTCCATTTTAGTGCCTCAATTTGGAAATCTATGCCAGAATATCCGAGGGGGGGGGGGCTAAATAGTTGTGTTTTTCGTGGAACCGTTGTAGATCAGCCTTCTTTGGAACAGGCCCTAAGATTTACTGGGACTGTCGCCAAGCCGGCTGTCGGTCTGGCTTCAGAAAGTCATGACTGCTGTTTGTTAGTGTTGACACTACATAGAGGAGGTTGCCAGCTTGTTTGGCAGGGGGATTGCTGTGCTATCTGTGATCTCTTTTACAGTCTGGCTCATTAAAGAGGAGCTACTTTTATAAAGTCGTTAAATCTTATTTAAACTCTAATAAGAGGCAGCCTAGTGTTTGGTCTGTTTAGTAGTGGTTTTAGGACTTTAAAGTGTGCAGTTCAAAATTTCTATGCAGCATGTTATGTGTACACATTTTATGATTACGCTTTTGTGGCCTCTAGTGGTCTACGAGAGTGGGAAATATTTAAATCTGTGCCTGTATGTAACATGGGTCTTCCTAAATCCAGTGCAAACGTTGCTATCAGGAAATCCCATAGACGTCCCTGAAGTACAGTTTAAAGGAAGTACAGCCACTGCAGTAAATAAGTGCAATTGCTGAGGCACTCGGTTTATCATAATAACGGTGATAGAATGAATAAGTAGGCCTCGTCTACCAGAGCACATGCGCTGTGCTGCCAGACGTATTATGTTCTTACTATTCAGTGGGCTTTCAACCCACCGACATAAAACCGTTTATTTTTGTTGTCACTCTTATTTGCAGTCTTACAATTCCTTAACTCCAGTCGGCTTCCCTTCCTTTCTTTCCCTTCGTTTCTCTTAACTCCTCCCCAGATCATGGACCAAGTGCATGTGCTTTTCCTCGACTTTGTTCGTCTTCGTCGTTTTGCAACACTGTTTTTGTCTCTTATTCCCGGATGTGTCCTTTCCTGCTCTTAACCCTATACAGTTCCTTAAGTATGTTGCTTTCACCCTATCTGCCATGTCGGTCAACGCCTCCGTAATATTGAGACATCACCGGGCACAATAAATTATATTTTGTCATTAAAAAAACGAGAATGACTAATGCTCTCAAAAGGTGCGCTTTTATTTTGAAGAATACTTTCCAACGATGTGCTTTCATTTTACATGTTGTTTTCATGCTTTCAAAACGTGCTTTTGTTTTAGACTGGGGTTTGTTTAATCAGTTGATGACACTACAGATTGGGTTTTGTTTATTTAATCAGTTGATGACACTACATGTATTTGCACGTCCGCTTTAGTTACATAAAACCACAACTGTACTCTGCCATGCCACTCCAAACAGTGCCACTGTAGGGCACTCTGCCTCTCTCCACACAATACCACTAGGACCACTCTGCCTCACACCCCACCAGCAACTTGCAGTCGAATGACCGCACAATATGGCTAAAACACATTTACAAGTCAATAGCTCTCATCTAGGCGAGATCTATTGGCTTTGCCAATGCTTATTGTGGTGATATATATTGCCCACTCTGTTTGGCAAGAGAGAGGTCTTAACTGTGTCCTCTTTTCTGTCCCTTACCTTTGCTTCAAATGGAACAAAGGTTTAAATGATGGCAGGAATCGAGATGAAGAATTTCCTGCCTGTTAACGTGTAACTTCCGTTTACATAAGTAGTTGACCTTTTTTTACACAACGCGTGACATCAGGGTGGAATGTCGATGTTTGTTAAAATGATGAGCAATATTTGGTGCTACGAAATTTAATTTGAAAATACCTAATCACCAATTAAGAATGAAGAACTTTCCTCTTTGGTATAGAGAGCGGAAATGAGTTTTCATTGTCTTGAAGAGATAGAAATTGCCCAGTTGGTTTCTAACAAACTGAAAATTGAAAATTTTCCTGGACTAAATAATCTCCGACTCGTGCCAGGTACATTGAAACGGACAGATTTTGGAATTTTTATATAGCCTTTTTCCACTTATTAACTACTCATTAATTTACTTGAAGTTACCTGATTTTGAATTTGAAGGGAGATTGCCTGTGATTGATTAACTCTGGGAGGCTATGAATAGTGATAACTTGAAAAGCTATTTCAGAGATGTGGAAGAGCTCTATATTTTTTTCCTCTACGCCCGTTATGCCCTTCTTATTGCCCTCCCTACTCCTCATCCTCCTCTGTTTGCCCATCGTTTCCTGACCTGCCCCTTCACCTGCTGTGCCTGTTTCTTCTGCCATTTGCACCTCCCTTTCCTTCGTTCGTACCAGTCCTCTCATCCAACTCTCTCCCACCTTCCTATCCTCCTCCTGCAGTTCCTCCTCCTCCTTGTCATTCTCCTAGGACTCTTGTGTATCCTTTCTGCTGTACTCCTACTCTTCCTCCTTTTAATTACTGTTCTCCTTCCTACCGAGCTTCTGGCCGTCTCTCTACCCTTTTTCTCTGTGCCCGCTCTACTTGCCCCTCTTTGCTTCTGTCTAGCCCGCTCTCCCTGTGCTGTTGCATCGCTCTTGCGCCTGTCTTCTCCTTGCTTATTTCTCCCGTTTTTCGAGTGCCTTCTCCTTGCTTTTCCCTCGTTTTCACTGCTCTCTTTGCCTCTGGGACCTGCAAGCGCCTGGATACCGTGTTGAGTGATTAGCTGCACTTTACAAATCCTGATTGATTTATCCTCCTGCAACACTCATTCCACATCATGCTATGCCTCTCTTCCTTCTTTCTTCTGTTGTGATCCCCTTCCCATCTCAGCAGCCTTATTATGCATGCTTTTGTCCCACTGCACCATCAGTGTCACATACCTGATGCTCTTACTTCCCGTTCTCCTACCACACACACACACCAAGCCAACATTTAAGTTCCCCTCTTCATAGATACACTTCCTCCACTTCTCATACATTCACTTCCTTCTAATGTATGCTTGTATGTATCCGTGCCTATTTATCTAATGCTTGAACCATGCATTGTCTAACTTTCCTCGCTTTAAGTTGAAGCAGCTGAGTCCACCTAGGTGCAGCAGGACTATCTGCGTGGCATGTAGAAATGAAGCATCCAGGAGTTGTCAGTAGTTCAGTTTCAAAGGTTTATAGTAAGACTCATTTAGCTGATGTCTTGAGGACTGCGGTTCAGTGCAAACATTTTGCTAGTGTCATTGTTCTTGAGGTTATTTTTTGTGACTCTTAAGGGGGCTACTGGTGGGAGAAGGAATTGAATAGAGTGCAGAAAGATGTTCAATATATTGGATGCAGCAGCAGAAATCCTTGCTCCACTTATTTAAAAAAAAATATATATATATATTTTAACGGTGTTTGGACAGTCACTGCGTTTATACATTTTGTTCTGTGAGAAATTGGGGCTCCCTGTGACTGCTTGTAACTTTGTAAATTAAAGGGCTTTAACAGTCATTATAGAGGTATTTTTAGTAGGCCGAGGTAAATGATTTTCTTATAGTCCACATTAACTTCAGTGATTGCCTATGTGAGTGGCTGTCTGTTTCAGTAATCTGTGCATTTTATAGATGAACCTGATGTGATAGTCCGCTTATAGTGAGCCATTGAATTTTCTTACTGTTTCAGCTGGGATACCAGGGTGACTATAGTATACTTTTAAGTCACCAGTAATTTGAAGGAAAAAGGCTGTCGGAAGCAGACATTGTGTTGGGAGAGATGATCATTGTTAGAAATGGGGTCTCTAGTTGGCAGAGGTATTCACCTTTGTCCAAATGGGGATCACAATCCTAGTTGAGGTTAAGTCCCTACACAATCCAAATTATCCTTTGCCCACCCTCTGGTAGCTTGGCACTGAGCAGTCAGGCTTAACTTAGAAGGCAATGGGTAAAGTGCGCAGTTAATCATACAGTAACACAGTGAAAACACCACAAAAATACCCCACACAGGTTTAGAAAAATGATATTTATCTGGTAACATTAAGGTCAAAATGATAAATATTCAATAAGCACAAGTTAAGATATCACTTTTGCAAGTTTAAAAGAGTCTTAAATCTTAAAAATCAACAGTTGTCTTTTTTGGTTTCACAAAGTACCTGGTTTGCGTAAAAAATAACACACATGTAGACCGCAGAGGAGATGAGTGGGAAAAATAAGGTGTGCGTAGGATTTTCCAGTGCTGCCACAGACATTGTGTCTTTTCTTTCCAAACTGCCAGGGGCTTCGCGTCGATTTCTGTCACGCAGGCTTGGTTCCTCACTGCGATGCGGGGATCTTTTTGACACCCAGGGACGATATGTGGAAATCCTGGGCATGCGGGACTAAGTCAAAGGCATTGCGTCGATCAGATATGGCGATGTGTCGAATCTTCTGTTGCATGGCAGGCTCTGCATCGATTCTTCACTCAGAAATTCGGGCTGCGTCATTCTGGTTCGACTGTGCATCGATCCAGTAGGGCTGTGCATCAAATTTCCGGTCACAAGGCAGGCGCTGCGTTGAATCTTCACTTGGGAAGTGTGGCTGCGTTGTTTTGGTTCAGCTGTGCGGAGATTTTCTCGTCGCAAGGCAGACTGCATCGATTCTGACAAGCTTTACAGCGATTTTTGCTGCACAGAGAGTTCCTTGAAGGGATGAAGTCTTTTTGGCCCCGAGACTTCAGAAAAACAGGAGGCAAGCTCAATCCAAGCCCCTGGAGAGCACTTCTCAGCAAAGTCAGAGGGCAGTAGGGCAGCAGTCCTCCTCCGCAAAGCCATCCAGATGAGTCCTTTGGGCAGCCAGGCAGTTCCTCTTGACCGGTTTCAGGTTCAGAAGTGTCTGATTTGATTGGGTTAGGGACCAAGTTTATGTACCCAAAAATGCCTTTGAAGTGGGGGAGACTTCAAAGAGTGGTTTTGAAGTGCACAAGGTCTTCTTTCAGTAGAGGTCTGTCTGCCAGGCTCCCAGAAGGGGGGTTGATAGTCCATTGTATGAGGGCAGGCCACTAGCCTTTGAAATGTATCAGGCCTCCACCCTTCCAGCCTAGGAAGACCAATTCAGTGTGCAGATGAAAGCAGATGTGTCTAAGTGTCCTGTTTGTGGTTGTCTAGGTGGAATGCACAAGGTAGCTGTCAACCAGCCCAGACTGGGATTGGAGACAGGCTGTAAAGCACAGATGGATTTCAATTACAGAGAAATGCTCACTTTCTGAAAGTGGCATTTCTAAAATAATAATATAAAATCCAACCTCACTGATGAGCACGATTTTCTTTTACCATTCTGGCCATAATAAACATGACCTGTATACCCGTTTCTGATCTGAATCCGCCACTCAACCAGTATGTGAGGGCAGACCTAATGTTAGCCTATGAAAGCAGCAGGCCTCACAGTAGTGGAAAACAAATTTAGGAGTTTTCCACTACCAGGACATAAAAAAATACACCTGTATATGTCCTGCCTTTTACCTACATAGTACCCTGCCCTATGGGTTACCTAGGGCCTACCTTTAGCGTAGCTTACATGTAGAAAAAGGGGAGTTTAAGGCTTGGCAAGTACTTTTAAATGCCAAGTCGAAGTGGCAGTGAAACTGCACACACAGGCCTTGCAATGGAAGGCCTGAGACCTGTTTAAGGGGCTACTTATGTGGGTGACACAACCAGTGCTGCAGGCCAACGAGTAGCATTTAATTTACAGGCCCTGGGGACACGTAGTGCACTCTACTAGGGACTTACAAGTAAACTAAATATGCCAATTTGGTATATGCCAATGTTACCATGTTTTTAGGGAGAGAGCACATGCACTTTAGCACTGGTTAGCAGTGGTAAAGTGACCAGTGTCCTAAAGCCAGCAAAAATGAGGTCAGAAAAAGAAGAGGAGGAAGGCAAAAAGTTTGGGGGTGACCCTGCAGAGAGGCCATTTCCAACAATCATGAAGTATATATAATTGCTGAGGACCCCATGTGATTTGTTTCTCGATTGAAGAGTAGAGTCTTTGTGTTAGGAAGTATGTGAAACATTTTTTTAATCTGTGATCCGTTTTTTTTCTGTTTATTATTGTTATTATCATACATAAGATTTATATACTGTAGTTGTGAAAAGCAACTCATGTGGGACTAGTGTCGCTCTGTGCTTGGAGTACAATTTATCTTAGACCTTCCATCATCTCAAGAAGAGTTAGCTGGTTTTCCTCAGTTTAGTTGGAATCCCAGGTGTCATGCTCCTAGAATTCTATGGTGTAGACCACTGGCATTATGCGGTGGAAAGACGAAGTTATGAGTCAAGAAAAATCATATTGTGCTGTAATACGCAAGACATTTTGAAGCTGTTTTACCTCCCTGTTTAGTCTTTTCTGATCTCTGTGACATAGAGAGCTCTTTGGTTGTGAAAGACCTATTGTAAGCTTACCAAGAACCTTGTGGCCTTACATCCCTTCCATTGATTATCATTGGTTGGCTTTAATTTGCTTGCTTCATATTCATTGGCTTGCCCTCCTTCTTATGTTTGCCCCTCTTCTTGTGTTTGTCCCTCCCCTGGAGCATGCGTTTGTGTAACTTTTGTTTTCATGTACACCCTTTCTTAACTATCACCATGCTCCCTACTGCTTACTCTCTTGTGTGCTTCTCCCTTGCTTCAGTATTGCTATCTCTCATCTGCTTCTCCCCTCAACCCATACTGCGTTCTCTCCTGTGAGTGTTGCTTTTCCCATCCTCCCACACCCTGCTTGTTTTATTTTTTCACCCGCCCTAACACTCTTTTTGATAAAAAATAAACATTTTATTTATTTATTTTCAACCCTAGGCATCAAATTACCGCTGGCCCCTCTGCCTTCAGAAAACCATAAAGTGATGTCTTATTATTAATGTTTATTTTGTTTACAGATTCATCGTGGATCAGTACATAAAGTCAAAAGGTACCATCCTCATTTTGTAGGCATGCTCATGTTGTGGTGACGCGTGCACCACTACCAAATGGCTTGGCTGCCAATAGCAACTGCAACAGCATGCCTTTTTTAAAACAATTTTTTCCTCCTCTTGGCAAGTGTTACACAGCATCACCAAAAATGTTTTTTTGCTGATTCTGTACAGTATTACCAAAATCCATTTGGAAAGTCTATAGATTCCAAATGTGAGACCCATTGGCTTTACCTATATTCTGAGACAAAAGGGCAAACCCAGGTAAGTAAATGGGTAAGTAAATATCTAACAGCAGAGGTGGTCCATATGGGAGAAGTCTAACCCTTGACGTATTTGGCAGTAGTCAAACAAAATAAACTTTGGTCATAGGTAAGATTTGTCATGTAATTCATTCATTTTATTATAATCAGACAAACAAAACTCCTGAAAATTTCAAAATTCATTATTTAGGTGTTCCTAATCGGTGAAGAGGTATGGTCAGGCATGTGATCCTTTCTGGCAGGTGCCCTTATAAAACCAATTCTGTTCTCTTGACGGGGGTCGTGTAGCTTAGGGATTAACTTCCCAGGACTCTGAGTTTTCAATGTGACCCCAGGCACCTTTGGTATTAGCATGTCAATATGACGTGATTAGTGATTATGCTGGCATGGAAAAGTAACTTATGCTGTGTGTTTGTGAACAACTTTGGAGACCTATTTGATTCACCGTAGAATTTTAGAAGGTTCCTCTATTCCCCAGGGATTTTTACCTCCTTTCCTTTACTTGGTTTAAGCTTGATGGTACACCTACATATCTTAATTAGTGTCTTTAATGGTGCTTCCTATACAAACATCTTATCCTGATAATTACCAGTTTCTAATTAATCTTGCATGTTTGGGTCGAAACGTCGACAGAATTAAATGTTGACTGGTTTTAAGTTGTTAGTGGATTTCTGACACTCATATTATGGGTGTTGTATAAAAGATCTCCGGATCCCTTTCAGTCACATATGTATATATTGCCTTGTAATTAAGACTGGTGCACTTTAATCTCACGTTACTCACGTGCACTGCACCATCACCGAAATCATGAATTTTGCAATGTTTAGAAGAGTTGTTTGATTAAATTAAAATGCATGAATTACATGACCGATCTGACCTTTGTGGAAAGGTTTTTGTTTGACTACTGAAGAGGAAGTCAAGGGTTGCACTTAGCCCTTATGGACCACCTTTGCTGTTAGGTGTTAGCCATTGGCTTTGCCAGCACTAGTTGCACATGTTAATACAGTACAAAAATATCACCTCCATTAATGTCCCTTTAACACCTCAATTCAACATTCAACATTCAGCAACTGAAATGTGTCCTGACTGCATACTAAAGGCCTCTGACTGCATTGCATCACACATGGTAGGTTTTAAAGCAATTTTTGCTCTGTTTGAGCTAGAAACATTTTTTGTTGTTGCAAATTATACATGATGAATTATGTGGCAAGTGAATCAAATTCATAAATATGTGGCAAATGCTGCAGAATCACATAAACCTTGGGTTTAGTCATTTGTGTGGTAAAGTTGGATGGTGACGGCTGTTTCTAAAAAATGTCCTTTAGGAATAACGTTTTAGTGAGAGAAAGGTCTCTAGTTTGCTGGGTTGCTTCTGGTGTGTGTGTGTATATTAAGTGCTAATTACCATAATCGGTGGTACCCGTGTGTCTAAAATATGGACATAATCCATTTAGAGGGAATAAAAAAATTAAACCTTTGGAGAATGCACAATTAAGTACTTGTTATGTAATATAAGATGGATTTGTAGAGCACTGCTTGTCACCTGTGCAGGCATCCAGGTGCTTTGTGGGTGAGAGTAGGCATGTGGTAAGGCTGGGTCTGACTACAGACAGCCTTGATGGTCCTGGAAGAAAACAAATTGAAAAGCCAGGTCTTCAGCTTCCTGCGGAATTCAAGAAGTGAAGAGGCCCTGATGTGTTGGGAGGGATCGTTCCAGGATTTGGCTGCTTGGTAGGACAATGATTTAACCTTGATTCTGCTTCTGTGGATGCTGGGTGTGTGCGCAAGTCAGATTGATGCTGAGCGAAGTTGTCTGGCAGGTTGGTGAAAGGGAAGCTGGTGATTTATGTGTGCACGTCCCGTGTTGTGTAGTGACTTGAATGTATGTTTGAACTGGCAGCACTTCTGGATTGAAAGCCAGTGGAGCTCTCTGAGAAGTAGTGTTGTGTGGGCTTGGCATGGGAGGTCGGGGACAAGTCTGTCAACGGCATTCTGGATGGTTTGAAGTCTGTGAAGACGATGTGCTGTTATGCTGGCAGAGAGTGCATTTCCATAGTCCAATCTACTTGTGATTAAGGCCTGTGTTCAGTGAGAACCACTTGAAGATTTTATGTGAAGTAAAGAGAATGTGAAAGCATAATTACGTGACACATTGACCTGAGACTTCATGGTGAGGTTGGTGTCCAGGATGAGGCCTATGGTTTTAGCATGGTCAGTTGGGGTGGGTGTGGGTCTAAGATCGACGAGCCACCAGGGGTAGGGGGGGGGGTTGGGGGGGGGGGTGGGGGAGAAGTACCAAGATGTGAGCTCTTATTCCCTAAGACCAGCACTTCAGTTTTTTCTTTGTTGAGATTGAGGCAGTTTTCTTCCAACCAGTTGGCCATGCAGGGACAGTGTCGTCGGAGAGAGAAAAAGTGAGTTTTGTGTCATCAGCGTAAGAGATGACGTTGATTCCGCGAGATCTCATGGTTAGCCAGAGGAGTCATGTACATGCTGAAAAAAGTGGGGCTGAGCGATAATCCCAATTAGACTCTGCAGGTGAGGTCCCTGGGTTGTGATGTGAACAGCCATGGGTTTCGATGCGAACCTGACTCAGTGTTCTTCCAGGGAGGAAGAAAGCTATCCATTTGAATGCTGGACCTTGAATTCCCACTGTGTGTAGTGGCTAACTGTGTCGAAGGTGGCAGAGGGGAGGATGAGGGCTTCGGTCTTTCCATGGTCCAGGTTGGTGCGTGTGTGGTCTGTGGCAGTGATGAGGGCTGTTTTGGTGCTGTGGTTGTTTTGGAATCCTGATTGCGAGTCGTTTGTGGCGTTCTCGGTGGTCCGAGAGTTGTCTGTTGATGGACTTTTTGATTACTTTGGCTCGGAAGGAGAGCATTGAGATGGGTGCGTATTTGCTAAGTACTTCTGGGGGTGCTGAGGGTTTTTTGATGAGGGCAGTGACTTCAACGTGTTTTCAGCTATCTGGGAAGGTGGCTGTCTTGAGGGAGGTGTTGATCATGGAAGTGAGTGCAGCGCTGTTTGAGAATCTTTCCAGGTTGTTAATAATGTGGGGGGCAAGAGTCTGTGGGTGCCCCAGAGTGGATTGTCTTCATTATTGCCACAGTGTCCTCGATGTATAGAGGGTTCCATGCTGTCAGTTTGTAGTGTTTGGTTGATGAGGTTGTAGGCTGGGAAGGTCAGTGGAGTGTGGCAGAGATTTGAAGTTGGTGTAGATCTTGCTGATTCTTTCGTGGAAGTAGTCTGAGAGGTTGTTGCAAAGTTCTTGTGTAGGGGTGATGGTGTTGGTTGCAGCAGTTGTATTGGTGAATTCCTTGATAGCAAAAATTCCCTTGCAGTTGTTTGAGCTGGATTTAATTCTCGGAGTTAGGGAGGGCATTTTTCTTGGTCTCTTTCACTTCATATTGATAGTGTCTGAGTGTGGTCATGTAGGTGTTTCTTGCTGTGGCTCCTTTGGTGGTTCTCCATTTCTTTTAGAGTTTTTTGCACACTGTCTTGGATTCTCTGATGTCAGTGTTGTACCAGCTACTTGGTTTAATGGATCTTTTGGGTTTGGTATTTTTCAGGGACGTCAGGGTATTGTCGTAGGTGGTGATCCAGTTGTTGAAGAGGTTTGTGTTGTATATGAGACCTTAGTAGTTTAGGTGGTGGGCATAGAGCCATCCCATTTCTGTAACATTCTTCCAGCAGTGGCTTGGAGTGTTGCTAGCCTCTGTAGGGGTGTTTGTTAGCCCTTGTTATGTGGAAGCGGTCAATGGTGTGGTCTGTCCATGTGAGTGTAGTGATTTGGCTGAATTTAACCTAGTCGCTGGAGGAAAATATAGGGTCCAAGAGTGTGTCCGCCGACGTGGGTCTCAAATCCACCACCCCAAAAGTCCCTTTTGGAGCTGAGGCCAACTACCACCCGGGCCTTTCGGTGCCGAAACAAATGGCTTTGGAGCCGAAAAGACAGTCTTAAACAGAGAAGTATGGACTTTCAAAACAGCTTAAAGAAAGCCATAGATTTGAGGAAGAGCTCCAACAAATGGAGGATTTCGATGACCGACAAGTCAGGATACAGATCCACAAGGATACTGGCAAGATCCTCACAGCACTTCCCCTCAAAATTAAAAGAAAGCTACCATTCCATGGATGTATGGACACTGATCAGCCAAAGGCTAAAGTGCCAAGAGAGAAATCTCCGCCTTGCCAGTTTTCTCCTGCCCAGTCTCTTCCTCATTCTCCTCAACGAACTGTCTCTCCACCTGCTGCACCTACTGCACAGTCTCCTACACACACTATGCAGTCACACCAAGACACAGATCCATGGGATCTTTATGATGACCCTGTGTCAGACAACAGCCCAGTGTGCTATCCATCTAAGCCCTCTCCACCTGAGGATAGCACCTCCTACACACAAGTTTTGGCTAGGGCAGCAGCTTTCCAGAATGTAAGCATGCACACGGAACCACTCGAGGACGACGTTCTATTTAATACATTGTCCTCAGCACACGCAACATACCAAAGCTTACCCATGCTCCCTGGTATTCTCAAACATGCCCAACAGATATTTCAGGAGCCGGTTAAGGAAAGAGCTATAACCCCAAGGGTAGAAAAAAAGTATAAACCACCACCTTCAGACCTGGTAGATATCACGCAACAGCTGCCCCCAGATTCGGTAGTGGTCAGCGCGGCGCGGAAAAGAGCTAACTCGCAGTCCTCTGGAGATGCACCCCCTCCAGATAAGGAAAGTAAAAAGTTTGATGCGGCAGGAAAAAGGGTAGCGTCACAAGCAGCCAATCAGTGGCGCATAGCGAACTCACAGGCCCTCTTCGCTAGATACGACAGGGCTCATTGGGATGAGATGAAGGACATTATTCAACATCTCCCCAAGGAACACCAAAAGAGAGCTCAGCAGGTAGTAGAGGAGGGACAGGTGATAACAAATAATCAGATCAGATCAAAGCTAGACTCAGCTGATACAGCCGCAAGGACCATAAATACGGCAGTCACCATTAGGCGCCATGCATGGCTCAGATCATCAGGTTTTAAACCTGAAATCCAACAGGCTGTTCCCAAGATGCCCTTCAACCAACAGCAATTATTCGGCACACAGGTGGACACAGGCATAGATAAAATGAAAAAAGATGCCGACACTGCTAAAGCAATGGGAGCGCTTTATTCATCCCAATACAGAGGGACATTTCGGAAGCCTTAGTATAGGGGAGGCTTCAGGCCACAGCCCTCCGAGCCATCCACCTCACAATCAAAGCCCTCATACCAAACACAATATCAAAGAGGGGGAGCTTGAGGGTCCTACAGAGGGCAATTTCCCAAATCTAGGGGAAAATTCCAATCCGCAAAGCAAGCCACTAACAAACAGTGACTTGGTCATCACCTTCCCCCAACACACATCCCTTGTGGGAGGAAGACTGAAAATGTTCCACGAGCAATGGTTAAACATCACAACAGACACATGGGTACTATCAATTATCCAACATGGTTACTGCATAGAATTCACACATTCTCCTCCAGACATTCCCCCAAAAGCGCTTGCGATGTTACAAACAGAGGTGCAGGCACTATTGATCAAACAAGCCATAGAACTAGTGCCTCATCAAAAAGGAACAAGGGTCTATTCCCTGTACTTCCTCATTCCCAAAAAAGACAAAACGCAAAGGCCAATATTAGGTCTCAGGACTCTCAACCTCTACATTCAATCAAAACACTTCCACATGGCGACACTACAAGATGTAGTCCCATTGCTGCAACAGAGAGAATACATGTCAACACTGGATTTAAAAGATGCGTATTTTCACATATCCATCCATCCAGCCCACAGAAAATACCTCCGGTTTGTTACACAAGGAAAACATTACCAATTCAAGGTATTACCCTTCGGGATAACAGCAGCTCCCAGAGTCTTTACATAATGCCTTGCCGTAGTAGTAGCATACATAAGGAGACAACATATGCATGTATTCCCATATCTCGACTATTGGCTAATAAAAGCCAACACTCAAAAACAGTGTCAACATCACACATGTTATGTAATAGATACCCTACACACACTAGGGCTTTCGATAAATTATCAGAAATCACACCTGCAACCATCCCAAATTCAGCAGTACTTGGGAGCTACACTCAAAAGGCGCTTGCAAGTCCAACCCACAAAGAGTGCAATCATTACACACCGTGTTGCCAAAAATACAACCAAATTAGCTCCACACTGTCTATTTTGTGATGAAACTCCTAGGCATGATGGCATCATGCATCTCAATTGTCCCAAACGCACGGTTACATATGCGCCCTTACAGCAGTGTTTTGCAAAACAATGGTCGCAGGCACAGGGTCATCCCCAAGATCTAGTGTTGATAGCCCGCCAAACTATTCGCTTCAGTGGTGGAATCCCACAAATTTAAACAAAGGGCGGCCTTTTCAAGACCCTGTGCCTCACGCCATCCTCACAACAGATGCATCAGTGATTGGGTGGGGAGCACACCTCAACAATCACAGTATTCAGGGACAGTGGGACAGCAAGCAAAAGCAGCTACACATAAATCACTTAGAGCTGCGAGCAGTCTCTCTAGCACTAAGAGCTTTTCAATCTCTTCTGGCTCACAAACACAATCTTGTCAGAACAGACAATATGACAACAATGTACTACTTAAACAAACAGGGGGGAACACACTCATCACAACTTTGCCTCTTAGCACAAACAAATTTGGCATTGAGCAATTCACAACAACATTCACCTGATAGCTCAATACATTCCAGGGATTCACAATCAGTTAGCAGACAACCTCAGTCGAGATCACCAGCAAACTCATGAGTGGGAAATACATCCCCAGGTACTACACAAACACTTTCATCAGTGGGGGACACCATACATAGAGCTGTTCGCCACAAACCAAAACGCAACATGCCAGAACTTCGTGTCCAGGTACCCACACCCTCAGTCCAAGGGCAATGCTCTATGGATCAACTGGTCAGGGATATTTTCTTACGCTTTTCCCCCTCTCCCACTCATTCCATTTCTAGTCAACAAACTACATCAAAACAAACTCAAACTAATACTTATAGCACCAACGTAGGCACGCCAATCATGGTATACCACACTGTTGGATCTCTCAATAGTACCACACGTCAAGCTCCCAAACAGGCCAGATCTGTTGACACAAACCGCAGATCAGACACCCCAATCCAGCGATGCTCAATCTAGCAATCTTAGAGTTTGGCTATCTGAATCTTCCAACTGAGTGTATGGAAGTCATTAAACAAGCAAGAAAACCTACCACCAGACACTGTTACGCTAACAAATGGAAAAGATTTGTTTTATATTGCCAAGCAAAACACATAACACCTTTGGACGCGTCCATACAAGACATCTTAGGTTATTTACTCCACCTACAAAAAGAAAATCTAGCTTTTTCATCAATAAAAATACATCTCACTGCAATTTCTGCTTATTTGCAAAATAAACAGACAAAATCCCTATTTAGGATACCAGTCATTAAAGCCTTCATGGAAGGCCTAAAACAAATCATACCTCCAAGAACTCCACCAGTACCCTTGTGGAATCTTAATATTGTACTTGCACGACTCATGGGTCCACCATTTGAACCCATGCACTCTTGTCAGATACAATTCTTAACCTGGAAAGTAGCATTTCTAGTGGCAGTCACTTCATTACGAAGAGTTAGTGAAATACAGGCTTTCACTATTGAAGAACCCTTTATACAAGTACACAAACATAAAGTTGTACTACGCACAAATCCAAAATTGCTACCAAAAGTCATCTCACCGTTTCATTTAAACCAAACATTGGAACTCCCAGTCTTCTTCCCACAGCCAGACTTAGTGGCAGAAAGAGAACTGCATACATTAGATATAAAAAGAGCTCTAATGTATTACATCGACAGAACAAAAGCATTTCGTAATACTAAACAGTTGTTCGTCGCATTCCAAAAACCCCATACTGGTAACCCTATTTCCAAGCAAGGCATAGCCAGATGGATAGTGAAATGTATACAAACTTGTTACCTGAAAGCTAAAAGACAGCTACTCATTACACCAAAGGCACACTCCACTAGGAAGAAAGGAGCAACAATGGCCTTTCTGGGAAACATACCAATGACGGAGATTTGTAAGGCAGCCACTTGGTCCACACCTCATACTTTTACCAAGCATTACTGTGTAGATGTGTTAGCAACACAACAAGCCACAGTAGGGTAGGCTGTACTAAAAACATTATTTCAGACAACTTCAACTCCTACAGGCTGACCACCGCTTTGGGGAGGATCACTGCTTTATAGTCTATGCATAGCATGTGTATCTGCAGCTACACATGACACCAAACGGAAAATGTCACTTACCCAGTGTACATCTGTTCGTGGCATGTTCCGCTGCAGATTCACACGCGCCCTCCCTCCTCCGGGAGCCTGTAGCCGTTTGTTATAATTAAAAATTGTACATATGTATATAAACATTCCTTTATTAAAACTTTGTACATACATCTCTATTCCATTGCATGGACATCTCTCTATTTACACACTATCACTCCTACCTTACCCTCTCCGGGAAAACAATCTAAGATAGTCGATGCCCATGTGCAATGGAGCCGAAAAGGAGGCGTCACTCCATCCCGTGACTCGAAAAGACATCTTTGAAGAAAAACAACTTGTAACACTCCGAGCCCAACACTAGATGGCAGGACCTGGGTATCAGAAGATTTCAGATGGGTCGCTTGGAGACAAACTACATCTTGGAAGACCTCCCTCACTTCTTTTCATATGTTGTGGCGCTTAACTGGAGAGTTCATATCCCTTCTGTTACATAACATTTTACCCATAAGCTTGACAGTGTGTAACGTAGTTCAGAGCTACTGGTGTGTATGGGGGTTTTTCTTGGCAAGTGCACTTTAAGGCTAAAATGTAACAGAAGAGCCTCTGCTCCAGAACCTAAAAAAAAAAAAAAAATATCCAGTAGGAACCCCCGTCTCCTCCTTACCTCCCTTCTCCTAACTTCAGCCTTATTCCTTGATCGGGAAACGGATCAGATGCAGCCCAAATGCTTTGAGTTGTGATGTGATCTGCTGTGCTCTCCCTGAAACTCCTTGGTCCTTCTATTCATCACCACACTGCTTCTCCTGCTTACTATCCCAAACACGAAAGGGTCAATACTACAAAGCTAAGCCAAATACCTACTCCAACACACAGTTGGTTTACACTTTACTTCGTCAAAGGACGTAGTGAAGTCCACATAGCATTTAAGTCTCGCCAAGCCCTTGCTTGCCCTGATTGTTCATAGGTTTGCATCTTAAGGCACATTTACTCACAGCAAATTTAGAACTCGTTTATGTATTGCAGTGCTCCTGAGTTCTCCTCATTTGCCTTTGCTTTGTCCCATTTTTCTTTAGATTTCCATGACTGACTGCTCTCAACTTTAGCCAGTGACTGGGTACTTTCCCTCAACAGTCCCAGAAACTTCTGTGCTTCATCCTGCATGGATACTGTGTATGATTTTCAGTCTGTCTGGCACCACAGAGGAAAAAGAAATGCCTATATATAATTTGTGTGTTGTGAAGTTCTTTAGTCACTAATGTCAGTGTTCATGACTTATTCAGAGTGGCCCATGAGAGATCTTTAAATAGTTTGATGGATTTGTTCTGGAAATATAGATGGTCAGTTTTCCTTGCTACCCTTGTCATCTTGTCTTTTAGTTGAGAGACGCCCACCGTGGCATGTATGTAAAGCGAGAGTGGCCCTTGTGCATTCCTCATGCACCCACTCTGTGCACCCGACAAAAGTAATCTTGTGGGCCTGACCCTCCTTTGCCACAAGGCAGAAAAGAGACTTTCAGAAGTGGACGATATCATCATCACCATAGTTTTTCTGAACATTGCAGATTTGTACATTGTCTTACCTTGACCTGTCCTCTAGGTCTGTGCATTTGCTTCCAGAGCTCCTTGATATTTTAATTTGGGAATATTGCATTTTCTCAATCTTGTCCCACTGTGGCAGTATCACTTGATCACACAGGGCTTACATTTTCTTGGTTACTTTAGAGATGCCAGATTCTAGATCGGCTTTCAGAGCCTGGATTTGCTTGCTAACCATGTGAGTGAGTTTGTCTTGCTCTCTAAAGTAGTTTTATAAATCGTCCTTTGTTATGGATGCCCCAGAATCTCATTTTGGAGGTCATTGCTGTTTGTTCCAGTACCAGAGCTGTTCTAGATGACATTGTCAAACTGTGTTTGTCCCTAAAAAAACATCAATTTCCTTTTGCATTTTCAGGCGTAGAGCCACCTTGTGTTTCAGGATAAGGTTTTCGGATGCCAGGGGCTAGATTAAAAAAATATGTGACACTTGAAGCAATTGCTTGATCCATCCATTAATCGTGTAGAGAGTTTAATGTTCAGGCAGTGTAGAACTTAATGGTCCATTATGATAGAGGCCACCTCCAGGGAAATTAGTGGGTTTAGGCATTCTGAAATAAAGGACATGAGTCATCCTCTCTATCTAAATCTTACTGTAGAGAGAGATTCAGTGTTGAGCCACATAAGACCTCTCAGTCCTTACAGGATGATCTAACCTCTTGGTTTCGCCAATGTCTCTGAGCCTCTCACTGCCTCCAATGTTTCTGAGGTACCTCCAGTACCATCCGTGAGGCTGCTCTTGCTTAAAAGTACTGTGTGCCGTGTCTACCTGCCACTTTCACACTGTCCAGGCTGCTATGTTTAAGCAAAGTCCGTTTTGCTTTTCAGTTCACGTTGGATCAATAGTCCCCAACGTGGCTGTTGTTGTTCTTGCATTGCTTTGAAACTTAGCTTCTCATTTTCGGGGTAGCCCAGCCCTGGAGGCATAGCTTCTTTGGTGGTGCAGTTACATTCCGGCAGCTGTTGCATATCTTAACACGCTATTGGGGGTTTCTGTAACTGATCTTTACGGCCTTAACGGGGAATCTGGGATAGGTGCTCTTAGTCGGGCTGCATGCTTATCCAGCCACAGGCAACATCACACCCACCAGTAACTTTAGACTAGGCCTCCACTATGCGCTCCATAGTCTCTAAATGTGTGACAATGCTCTAAAATGGATCTACTCTTACTTCGGAGACAGGCAAAGCGTACTATACGTGTACCACCTTTCACATCTGCTCCTCAAACCCAACACAGTGATGTCCCTCAGGGAACTAGTATATTGCCTCTGTTTGTCAATCTCTGTCTAGACCACACTACTGGACCTGATCACATCTCTTACCCTCATCTATTACAATTCTGCAGATGACACAGAAATCATTCAAAAAATGGATGGCGTGGAAGACAGCTACAACCCAAAACTTTGCAAATGCCCTTGATCCTTAAATCCATGGATGATCAGGAATCACCTAAAACTCTATATCACAAAGACATAATTTGTGGACAGTGGCAAAATACCAACCTACCACCTTATATCCCAAAGAACTCGAGGCCCCTTCAACATCTTGAAGATGTAAGACTCCTAGAGAGTAATGGATTAAGACTTATCCTTAATACCAGGTGCTAACAATGTCACAAAGAGCACCTTCTACACAATCAGTACACAGCATCACGTCTTCCTATACCTTGGATACGAACAAAACCCAGAAGCTATTCTCACGGTTGTAACCTCCAAGCTTGATTATGCCAACAGTATACATATGCAAAATTCCACTCATCCTATATGTAGAAGACAAATGCTTAAGGCAGTCTGCATTTTCTACAGAGGATTCAAGGCCAAGCTGACGTCTGTTAAAATGATATTGGATTTAAAAGAGAGCTGCAGAGCTTTTTGAAGCACAAATGTTTGTTAGTTTTGCTTTACTTAAGTTTATACCACAAACTGTATTCCCTCTATTTCAGCTTACTTGAAAATGCCTCAACAATTTACTTTTACAAAAGCATTTAAAAAAAAAAGTTTTATTGGGTTTTTACAATTAAAGAACAATAACATGTGACAAAGAGGAGTATATCAATACATTGTCAAGTGGGAAATACGATCAATATGGTTTTGCAAGTGTGTTGAGCCATACAACAGGGATACCGGGCGTGTGGGAGCATCGACCTTAGCAGAATCCACATTGTATATTTAAGCAAGAATAATAGTATGTCGTCATCAAGGTGTAACTGGGGCAAAGGGACTGCAGGCAGGCAGTCTGGATGTTGCAATCAAAGTAGGAAGTGTAAGGCAAGTAGAATGTTGGAGGCAGGCGGACAGGCCCAAGGTAGGTCATGGTAACTGTGTGAGTATGGGTGATAGTTGTGTGAGATGATAGTAGCGGGGCAGCCCACTACCAAGGCAGTGATTGCGATGTGCTTGGATGGGATGTGATGCAGTACATGGAGGTGATGTGATGCAGTCATGGTGGATCATCATCGGGTATTACGTCCTGCTGGAATTGTGTGAGGAGGGTGGCCTATTCAGGGGAGATGGGTCCACTGCGTAGGTGGCGTACTTCCTCGTACCCGAGAACATCCTCCGCTACATTCCATTTGCTACTTGATATGCAGCCACTGGGTGGGGTGAAGTGTGAGAGTGCGTTCAGCAAGCGGGAGTGCCAGGGCTGCAAAGCAGGTGCGTTCTTTTTGTTGCTTCCTGTTCATGAATATGCCTAGGGAGCATGCTTCCCATGCATTGATTCAAAAGCATTTTTTAATTGAAGATATGTCTACAACAAAATTAATTCCAGCAACTGAAATTGTAATGACTCAATGTGTATGGAACAGACTGCTTTCTCATCTCTGGTGGATTTCTTGGCCTCACCGGATGATCATGCCTCGATGAACTGCTGGTATGCCAAGAGTGTGTTGGGGAGTAGGAGTGCCCCGTTAAGCAAAGGGTGCCGCCCTACCATTGACCATCATGGTGCCTGGAATTGTTACTCATTAAAGCAAGTAAAAGCTGCTTCTATCACCATCTCATCATAGCATCGCCATTCCTATCCTGATCCTCGTTTAGAAACGGCCATCTGTATTATGGTTCATTGTACTTCATTTAAGAAAGGCCAGCTTTCTGGCATCGACGGGCGATTACATTCAGATTCTGCAGACTACTATGTTTTAATGTAGTTCAGTCTGCAGCAGTGGTGGAGCTGGATTACACAAATTAATTATTGAGATTAGTTGTCAGACTCGTAAAATTTAGGCTGCACCTTGCCACTCTGCGAAAACCTTCTTGGAAAATAAGCCTAGTGGGAAACTGCAGTACACATTCTTCTCGCACTGCACAAAACCATTAAGCTAATGGTCATTAGCACTGGTTTCCCATACATGTGGCACAGAAGACTTGAACTGAACCGAGCGTGAAATGGCTGTCTCTGCTCACTGGAAAGTACCCCAGCCTTAGGTCGTTTTTTTTTGTCTGATATGACTGTCAAGAGATGGCAATGTGTGATTTATTCCTAGACCTCCAGCTGAATACTTTTTCCTGAAGAGTTTGAGTTATTGCTTTAATTTGACACACAGCAACAATTGTTTTTCTAAGTCTCGCCTAAAACAGCGTTTGCTACAGTCTAATCCTTCACCCACTGATTGTAACACTAGTGTCAGAATGCAGGACAACAGTGTCCCGGTCACAATGCCTGCTGTTAACTTTGTGGGGATATATAAGTATTTGGCTCATTTATGCAAATTAATCCCCAAAATAAATCTTTGTTGATTGTTCACTGAACGAGATTAGCAAAGTAGGTCTCATTTCTATGCAATCATAAGCAGAAAAAGCAATATTTTATTTTGATTTTATCTTTTTCCTGTGTATGAAAGGTGTTGCGAAGTTGGATAATTTTAAAATGTTTTGATAGTGAGTGCTGACGTACCTGGGTTAGCCAGTTACTATGAAGGGAGCATTCTGGAATGTTGAGAAAAGATGGAGTGGGGCAGCTGATGGGAGGAGGATTGCAGCTGTATGGCTGTACAACAGCTCGGTCTCATAATAAATTACTTTAATACTCATCCTATCCTTTTTCCAAATTGTAAGATTATGAAGAGGCTGGATGAGTTAGAGTAATTTGTTGTGAGTGAGCAGTAGTACATCCATACTGCACCAGTTCTTCTTCCAGCGGTCTTCCCCTCGCCACCTTTCCCCAGCATTCAAGAATACTCCCTTCCCTGCAACCTTTAATTGGAGCGCAACACTTACAATGTCAAATTTCCAACAGCCTGGATGTACTTTTCTGCAACTAGTAGTAATTATACCCTAGTTTGCATGTCTCAGTGATACACGTACCTGAATGTGGTTACACTTTGCCTAGCTTGTTCTGCGGTGACATGCACACCTTATTGTGCACTGTGCCAAGTTAAATCTTCTTGCTTTTCTAAAGGTGATAAGCACACCTTAGATTGCTGATCTGTTGATTTTGTTGGTACTTGTACTTAATCACAGTAGGGAGAAACTCTAGTTGCACAACTTCTGGTAAAAAGTACATCTTTGCGTGTTCAGCAGTGATCCACCCAATTTAACTTGTACGTTTAACAATGATGCACACACACCCGTTTTCATTAGGACCCTGATTAAATACACTTGTCTTCTATATTACATTGTGACAGTAAACATTCTCTCTGCCTTCCCTGTTACGTTTACTTCCGTCTCTGGGTGAGCCACAGATGATCTGGCCAGAATATGGGACTGATGTGTTTTCTCCTACAAGGAAGAATAACATTTTATTTAATAGTTTAGGTCCGGAGGGATTACGTGCCCAAAGACAAATGGAAAAGAAACTTAGATCGTCTGATGACAGTGATGCGTTTAAACATGCCTTAGAGGACATGGTTATTATCAACCAGCTGTTTGTGCCTCTATTGTCAGATAACAATTTTTTCCAAAGCAAACGGAGAAAGTTGGAAACGATGGAGGGTTGTCTGTTCTTCAGAAGTTGGTAATTTAATGCAAATGTGGTTCTCTGCGAGAGGAACGTATCCATGATCACATTATTATGCTTACAAACTATTTCTACATATAGGAGAAGTTATGGGTGTGTTGTGATGCTTCTTTGAAGGAAATTATTGCAATTGTAAAGAAAGCAGAGATGTCTAAAATATGTACCCCGGTTACTATTAAGAATTCTGAGGTTTCTGAACCGGTTTCAGTGTGCAATTTTTCTGGGACCTCCTTCAAAAAAGAGAACAGGAATTGGAAACGGTCTGGAAAAGACCAGAATTGCTAAAGCTTATGCTGAAAGCTATAGGAATAACAAGCGGCCAAGCTATGTTAGATGTGGGAAGGAAGGACATTTGGCCAGAAACAAGAATTTTCCTGCTCTCACTCCCAAGAGTTCTTATTGTGGAATATTGGGACATTTTTCTAAGATATGCAAGAAAGAGTGGAAGTGTGAAAGTGACGTGTTATGGATAGTTCTGATGTTGAAAAGGAAGATCAGGAGGAAACGGGTCCCTAAAGCATTTTGTGATAGATTGTCCACTACTCACTGTATACTAATTGTTGTAGAAAAAGCCAACCTGTATGATGAAAATTGGAGGTTTGGCATTGAAAATTGTGGCTGAGTCAGGCTCATTATTCACCACTGTGCAACGACCAGTGTGGGGAGACCTATTTGGAAAAGCTTTGAATGAATGGGTGACTCCGACTGATAGAGATGCTGTCACATTCACAGATTAAAGAATCCCCACTGTATGGTGTAGGACTTTTATCTTTGAGTTTAAGGGTAGGAGAACGAAAGGGAAATTTTATCTGGTGGGGAGAGGCCCTTCAGTTTTAGGTTAGGTTGACCAAGGGGGCGAAAGGAATTGCTCAGAATGCTGATAGTAAAGACCAGAACTTGTTGTTAAGGGTTTTAATGGTGCACATTGAAGAAGAGATACAGAAATGTTTTCCCAAGGTATTTTCAGGTGCTGTGGGGAATTTGTGCTGAACGATGATGCGGAACCTGTGTTGTAATGTGAGGGGTATACCTTTTGAGTGTGAGGGATGATGTGATAACATAGTTGGACAGACTAAAGACAGAAGGTATTATTGATGCTCTAGAGCGCACAGAATGGTTGGCACCCTTGGTAGGTACCAAGAAGTCCAATGTTAAGATAATATTAGGCATTGGTCTTGGAGATCTAAATAAGAATACAGTTGTGGACAAGTTTCCACTTCTTCAGATCAGTGAGCTCTTGGCAAAAAACAAAGGAGTCAATTGGTTCTCCATAACTGATTTAACATTGATGTGGTTGGTTGAAGGGCTATCCACTATTTTGGCTTTTATATTAAGTTTGTGTGAATTTTGGCTAACTTAATGTTTAAATTAATTGCCACTCAAATGTTACACGTTCTTTTATTTTGTATTGCCATTTTTATGTTTCTATGCCATGGACTGCGGAGGTGTCAATTGTTAGTTATGTTCTTTATATTTTGTATGTGGTGTTGTAGCTTGTTGTGTTATTAAGGGGGAGAATGTGTAGTTTTTGGGTCAACCAGTTGCCATGGAATTAAGTGAGTATTCTGGAATGTTAAGAAAAGGTAGAGTGGGGAATGGCATTTGGGAGGAAGATTGGAGACTCATTCGGCCTCTGAGTTATCGTACAAGTGCCCCCTAGTGTTATTTCACGTAGCATGTATTAGACTTCATGTTCGTTCCCAATAGCAGTGAAAGGAAATACCCAAGGAAGTTAGCACTGCTGTAATCAGGACATAAGTCTGAAGAACAATAGTGTTGGGGGGCTACTAATTTTCAAATACAATTAAGTGACCTCGCAGGAGGTGACATCACAATAAGTCATTTAATACCCTTACTCTGGTGAGTGTTCAATCCCAAATCTATGTTTATTGAGGTTGGGTAAAAATATACAGCTGACAGTAAAGAAATGCGTCCATATTGCACTTCTGTTGACCAAAAGATGAGTGACAATGTACTGGGGGAAAGGATAATCTACCGAATGAAAAGCTGTCAGATCTTGCATACTGCAAGGAGCAAGTAGAAACATATCTATGAAATTACCACTAGTGTCTCAACTTGAGAATTTGTAGGAAAGCTTACCTATTGAGCACTGACAACAACTGAATTGTAACTTGTTAATGTTAACCCAGGTCACCCCATTCTTCGGCGACATTGATGCTAACTGGTAATTTGGGACAGGAGTAGGATTTGTAGCAGTCCCAGCTCTAAATCCAGTTCACTTTTTTTTTGATAGGTGCTTCTGGTCAGCAGCAGTCGTCACCCAGATCGTTGGATCGTTCCTGGAGGTGGCATGGAGCCCGAGGAGGAGCCCAACATGGCCGCTACCCGTGAAGTCTGTGAAGAGGTATATACCTTGCTGTAACTTTTTTCAGGGATACAGACCTATGTGCATAACTGATAAACTTTGTCCTAAAGTTAGTGTTGGAACAGATAAGACCATTGAAAAAGACAAGGACGTATCACCTTCACATCTTTTTAGACTCCCAATTTAACCAAGTATAGACAGTGTAATTGGTGAGAGTACACAATGACTTAATCAGCCCAGTCGGGGATAAAACTTCTTTTTACAGTTAACATTTAATATTTATACCTACAAGCGTCACAGACTAAAAGCAGAGAAGCTCAGATACTTACAGTGGCTGCAATGGTTTAACTCTAGTGATATGCTAGACAACTGATTTTTGCTCTGGGATTGGAATGTGGGTTCCTAATTTATATTCTTGAGGGTGCAGGAAACTGCATTTACCCAGCATCCATGTGTGTATTTGTTTGGCAAGTAATTTCAGTGTGAGGGAGCTCACTGTAGACCGAATTGTGCAGTGTGTTTTGGTTTCATTGTTGATATTATTGGGTACAATAGCAATAAGTAATTTTGTAAAGTACAGACAGTGGATTAACTATATACATTTTCACTGTGCACAGCAATGCTTTTTTATTACTGTAGGCTATCTAAGAAACTGATTTATTTGGAAACCAAGGACAGTTGCAACACGAATCCAGTATCTCAGTCCAATTTGTTTGTTCTACCCATCCATCCACGGGATGCAGAAAAGTCTTTTCTGATGATTCACATTTTTTTCATTGCCCATTTTTATGTTTATTTTCTAGTTGTCTAAAAACAAATCCTCATCTGCATACCTGCTGTTGTAGACTAGTTGAAGCAATGCAGCTTCACTCTCATAAGACCTGCGTGCTTTTGTTTGGGAATTTCAATCAGATTGTTCTTGTAAATGAGACCTCTTTCTTTGTCAAAAGTACACCTGATACTTCCGGGAATCCATCAACATTGTGACTGGCCGCCACTTGTCATGCTTACTGTAAGATGAATCCAAGTCCTTCTGTAATAGCAGTCTCTACATCACCTTTTGGGGCTTATTGACAACTGCTCTTTGAGAGAATGGTTAGGGCTCCAGGGTACCATACCCACACCCATTCAAGAGATAAACCTGCTAGGTGCTTACTCTTGGGAGTACCTTTTTTGGTAATCACCAGTTTGTAAGACTGGAGGTCCCGAAAATGCATTCAGACCTCTGAAGGTAATAGGCTAACAAAGGAAAATGAAAGTTAACATTTGCTTTACTTCAGTCAGTCTGCCGTCAGAATATAAAATAGTAGTATGTAAGCAGTAAAGTAATTGCAAATTAATTATCAGTTTGAGTGAGAGATTGTGTTTGTATATTGAAGTAAATGCCCTCTTTGGGTGGGTGCATCATGCCAAAACCTAAAATGCATAGGCAATTTGTTTCTTTTACCAAGCCCAGTGACTAGCACATAAGTTAGCATGAGGGGAGCTGTCAGATGAAAGCGAGTAAGGCTATGTAATTTTTTTAATGCTTTTTAGCCTTTCTCATTTTATTTTTAATTTTGCCTTGGCTAGCGGTAGCTTTACCTCGCAGGGGAGTCTGCAAGTGGATTGAAGGGGTTGCGGGACCCCAGTTTTGCATTTTGTTTAACCCACCTGTTTTTTTGGACTTGTGCTGCAGAGTGGCAGCTCCTGGTCACGCCCCCTCACAGGGATGGATATTTAAATACGCAGGAATGCCGTCTGCGCCACTGGCATGCACACCAAAGGAAAGACCGTCTGTGCTGCCCATTATGACGGTTTTGACTCCCACCAAGTCCTGAGTTGAATTTATTTGCACTCAACTCACCATCTTTGTGCCAGCTTCCAGGCCAGAATGCAAGGCCTTGACTTTTAATATCAAACTTGCCAAAACCCATGCCTTCAAGAGACTACTAATCAATCGCCTACCAGGCCACATTAATGGTTTCTCTCCATCAATAGGTGCCCTTTTAGAAGCAAGCCTGTGTGCAAATAATTTGACTGTACTAGGAGATTTCAATTATCATCTTGAAATCTTCAATGACAAAGATACAGAGGACCTTATTAACACACTCGCTAGTTTTGGTCTGTCCCAACTGGTGGATGGTCCTACCCACATTGCCGGCAATATGGTGGATGGGATATTCTCAAACAGTCCATCCTTTGTGCTGTTTGACACTGATGTGGACTGACCATCAAGCCGTTATATTTGAGCTACAACTACAGTGCAGCACCATGTTAGGAAAAATATCTGTAATGCTTTCAAGTCTCGGCACAAAATAAAATTCAGGCGGCACTACTAATTCAAATTCTTGCTCTGGGGCAGCCAGGTATCTCAGTGGATCTGGATCTAGCTACCACCTTTTATGAAAAATGGTTGTCTTTGGCAGTCTCTTTGTCAGCTCCACTTAAAACCACTGTTTCCCACAAGGGCAAACCCTTGGCTTCCTGGTTCTCAGACAGTCTCAAACTGATGACACTAGCTTGTAAAAGACGAGAATGGAGATGGCGGAAGGAGTAAAGCAAGGCATTAAAAAAAAATACAAACTTGCTGTCAGCGCTTATAAACACTGCCTTAATTTTTAAAGAAAAATCCAGATACTTAACAAAAAGAATCAAACTAGCAAAACATTTGACCAAAGAACTCTTCCAGGTAGTCTCTAAACTCTCTACTGTGCCTGGTAATAACCAATTAGACAATAATCAGGATTTCTGTAATACGCTCACAACTTTCTTTTTCGTGAGAAAGTGGAGCACATCTACAACAAGTTTGAGCATAACTCCAACCCCTTTCAGAAAGTTAATAATCAGATGACCAGGGAAGTAGGTCATTCTACCTTTTCAGAATTCTCCACTATGACTAAGACTCAGGTTATGGTGCCAAGTCAGGATCTCCTCTTGCTCCCTGCCCTTCTGCCATAACTAAGTTAGCTTCTAAAACAATTGCTGTCCAGCATACTGACATCTTCAATGCCATATTTTAAGAAAGGTTACTTCCCTAAGTAGTGGAAGATTACCTCTATCCTCTCCTTACTGAAAGAATCTAGTTTAAATCCAACAGATCTTAACAACTATCAACCCATCTGTTGGTTGCCCCTGCCAGCAAAATTAGTGAAAGAACAATCACCTCCCCACCCCTCCCCACCTTGCACCAGGCCATGCAACAAATGCACTTAAACAGTCGAGGACAGCCAGGCCAAACTCTGTTGCAGAACATCGCTGAGAGGCCCAGCCCTGCTTGAGGTATATGATGCATTCTCATTCCAGAGATTCTTCTTACGAGTGCTCATCCTCCACATTAGAATAATTGGATAAGTCTAAAAAGAAGATACGTAAGAAGCTGAAGAACTTCTCCTCTTAGCCTAGCCGCTGCATCCCCAGGGTTCTTCCAAGCTGTAGACTGTCTTGAACTTCGGAACCGATCCTGGCCCTGATACTGATGCATTCAGAGTCCCTATGTCCATTGAAAATGCTGAAGCAAACGCAGACCTGTGCTGCTGCTGTTTGCTACTCTACTGGATCCCTTCAGCGTGCTTTTTGGGCCCCGAGGATACAAGGGGGGATCCATTTGGTCTACTGGTGGTTGATTTGTCCCAGACACACCCTCCGCCCTTGATTCTCTTCTGGGATTGGCCGTAACTCTATTGCTGGCGGAATGACCGATGCCCTTACTGGTGTGTCAATACAAGCACTGTAGGAGAAGCAAATAGTCCTTTCGTACATAGAAGTGAATCTGCAGCGATCCCCACCAAAGTCGCAACTTTTTCGCTCCTTATCTTATTCGTAGACACTTCCTTTACACTGCAGACTGGTTGACCAAGATGGCAGTGACCCTGATGCCTCCTCTGACCCTGGCCTACATTCACCTAGTCCTGGCCTGTCAAAGGAAGTCTGCTTTCTTCACCCTGGTCCTTTGGAGAGCCGCAGAGTTCCTAGATCTTCAAAAGCATACCAATGAGGTCAAGACAATCGTACCAACAGAGGTCCTGCAGCCTGGGAAGACCTCACAGGAACCACATCTGCCTTTTAACAAGACCTTAACAACACACTTTTGGTCAGGATCTTGCCCACCAGTTATTCGACTGATATCCAGGAGACACAGGACTGCCCCTACATATCCAGACTTTCTCCTGCAACACCCCACACTGGAGAGTCGGTGGTCCAGGCTTTTAGCAACCTACTTTAGTATCTAACAGTTACATAGTGGAATAATGGCAGTTTGTGATTCCAGAATAACTTCAAGCTGTAAAGTTGTTAAATAACTTTTTCCTTTCCTTTTCAACATGTTGGTAACCCTTGCCATGGTGTTTCTCTATAGATGACCCTGACCACAGATTTCCCAGTTTGTCAGACTCCCTTATGAAGGCACAGCTGTGTCCCTTGTGTCTCCATGTTGCCTGCCATGAACTCTGAAAATTTCTAGTGTCATAGCCTTTACTGTGAATTCCTGAAGTACCTTCTGTTCAGTGATAGTCCTAGCTGAAGCCTCATGCCATAAACTTCATTTAAACATTCACCCTGAGCACTACTTTACATGATTTCCATTTAACTCTGACCCATATGCACCCCATTTGAGTACTTGAGTAAGAGGGGAAAGAGATGCATTTGTAAAACAAAAGTGGGTGTTGCTTTTTACTTCGTTGAGTCCCTAGCTTAGGAGTAGTATGAGTTAGCGAATAGGCTGAGTCCAACAGATGCTGCAGTCTGCAAACCTTTAGTATTTCCACTTCTCTCCATAATCAGTTCATCTGCCTACCATGTACATTTTCTGTTTTCCTTAGGCGTGAGATCTATTAAAGTCTAGAACACATTTCACGACAGTCTAGATATCACTGCTCCATTAATCTTTGGAAAGACCACTGATCGTTTGAGGCACACAGGCAAACATTACACATGGCCCTGTAATCAAAGACTCTATAATGCAGTACATGCTGACCTCTGTGCCTGTTACCACCTCCTTCCTCTGAAATGACACCCCACTGACACCATAATAAACACCTCTCTAGACTATGTGTAGTAGGCTGAGGCATACTGTCCGTGCAACTGAGATGCATCTCCTGCAGCAGCGCTACTGAATTGTTATACCTTTTCAAGTAGGAGTAGAATCTATACTTTTGTCACAAGGAATGTAAAGGGGCTTTACAATTACAGTTTTCCAATAGTTGCCTAGTTAGTTTAATTTAGTGATCTTTGTGAGCCTTGCAAACTCATCCAGCCCCAGCAGACATAGTTGAACAGTAATTGTTACAGGATCAAAGACCTTCTCATTTGTCACATCCGTATCATATCTGCCCTGTGACTAAACCGCAGCTTGTGTACTCCACCCCACTCCTTCAAGCAGGTACTACTTACGTGCAGGTCAATGTTTGTGTCCCAGCTGTTTGCCTAGACAGCCCAAATCAGTGTGCTGTCATTAGTGCAAGTTACCACATTGGTCCCATCTCAAATCAACAAGTCCCAAAGCACTCCATCTCTCTGTTCCACCTTCTTCCAAATAATGGATATCACTTAATGGCAAAAAGCAGAAGACTCAATCTTCTGCTATTGCAGTGGGGCTTTTATACCCCAGTGGTTCCCCAGCCCAACAGGCAGAAGTGCTTGGGCCTATTCAAGAGCACAAAACAGGGTCACACAGCGAATGTAAGAATTTACACATTTCCAAACTCCATTCGTGTCGATTGAATGTTACCCTGAATTTTCACCCTGATAAACGTAATTCTAGTGCAAAGCCTAACCCCAATAAAATATGTATAAGTAAAATCTTGATAGCAAACATCACCGATGTTCTGATCTGGGGTTGATCTGGTCAGACAGTATTGTGTGTGTTTGTGGTTGCTTTGTCTGACTTACTCTCAGGCTGGGAAGGTGAAGGGCAGGAAGGAAGACACTTCAAGAGGCCTTGGCCAGTGCGCCTTCTTTCATCACCATCTTTCTGTTCCTGTCTAACAGTCTGGCAGCAAAGCTAAGCCAGTAACCGCCTCTTTGCTCTGTGGTTGCACACCACATGCCTCTAGTGCAAAGACACTGGCTCATGAAAGTGATCAGTTCCACATCTTGAGCCACTGCCATATGCTGCCAGGCTTTAGAAAGAAGTGGAACCTACTGTTACGCAGGAACTTGAACTTTGTAGAATACAACAGCAAGAAGTCATTTAAACACTATCACTCTACTTTTTTCTTTCACATGAAAAGATTAGTCTATGAAAAGGGGATCACAATGTTTATTCAAATGCTGAGAGACGGTGTCATGGATGGCAGCAGTGGTGGGAGTGGCGGTGGGGTTGGAGCCTCTTCCGAAAAGACACATATTGAGGTTCTCCCTGAAGACCGTGAGCGATGGGCTTTGTCTGAGGTATAGGGGTTGGTTGTTCCAGCTCTTTGCTGCTCCAAGCAGTCCCCTGCAAAAGTGGCCTTTAAGGTTGCTTCAGGCTCCAGTGTAGGCAGCCCTGCTGCTATTTCCGGCCTTAATCTCAGTGGCTTTAGACCTACTCCTGGTGACGCACAATGTGGTCGTTATGGAGAACTCAGGAGGTTTGCCAGTAGTCTCTGACCAGCAATCTGGGAAATGATGAATTAGTGATATGCTACATGCTACCACAATCTGTTGCATAGTACATGGGTTTGCGACAGGTTAGCCATCTTGTTTTGCTAAGCATGATGGAGGAATGTTTCTGCTTAGTTCGCTGAGATCCCTGCATCTTTAGGCAATGAGAAAGTTCGGACTCTTCCACCTTTTACTAATTGCTGAAGAGCCAATTGTGTGAAAAAACAAAGGGTTGAAAAGCTGTGGGGCTTCTCCTTTATCTTATAAACGGATTGGCTGCCGAAGTTATGTCCTGTAATAATCTTTAAACCTTAGTCAACATTGTGAAATTTGCAGAGTTCCTCCCATGTTAAGCTGAAGAACTATTTACAGCATCAGCAACTTAGATCAGTAAAGGTGTGGATACTGTGATTAGTGCCCAGGACAGCTCGATCTTTATCCACTGAGAAGTTTATGCCTGAGGACCTTCGTTCTTCTGGGAAATACAAAGACAAAGTCCTGGACTAATCCATTATTGTTAAAACCTTTTTTGCCTAGTCACTGATGAGGGCTTTTAAATGCAGGATTGTAGGCGCTGACCGATAAGTAAATATGTTTGATAATTCAACCCAAAGAATGGGTGCCTACCCGATTTATCAAGGTTTCCAAGCTTTTATGGTCAGAAGAACACCAAAAGGGAAGAAATCCAGGAGTTCAGAGGTTATCCCAAAAAGTGCAAATTTCCCTAAGCACAAATCTGCCTCATCTGTGGATGCAATCACGTTGGCTACATAACTCCTTACAAGGACTTCGGCTCCTTGTCTCTGCAGTGAGCATACATCTTCAGTGGGAGATCAGCTTATTTTGTTTGTAATCGGGCCTTTAACAATAAAGAACAAGATAGTGCTGAAAATAAGGTGTTTTCTAGAAATACCCTACAATAAGCTCTTGCGCTTTCTGTGCTTCACTTGCAACAGTTCTAAACTTACCAGACCTTATACAGGCTACTCAGGAGCTACTGGTGCACATAGCTATCTAGCTTGTTCAGGATCAGGGAAGTTCATTTATAGGTACCTCCGTGCTATCTAAAGGACCGGGGGCATCCGTCTTTGCCTAGGCCTGCAGGCTCTGAACCATTTTTTCCTAGTGAATGTTCTACCTAGTTAAATATGTAGCATCCCTTCCGTTGGTGATCACCATTATCAGTACAGGTGCTTCTTGTTTGCTTTCAACCTGCCTTGAAGGGTGTTTTCAGTGGTAAAGTAGCCTTCTATCCTATCCACTTGGAGTTTATTTTTACTTTGTAAACAGTTGGGTGATTCAAACTAAGGTCTGTAAGACATGGTCAGAAATCTTCAGTTGTTATATAACACCTACATAACTTAGATTTTTTTCATTACCACTAAGAAATTCTCAGCTACTCCCTTGTGAAAACTACAGCTGCTATAACTATAACCTGCTTATTGTTCCTTTTTGGAACATCAATCCCTTTGCCAGACAAACCGTAAGTGCTAAATCAGCCTGTTTCATATTTCATGTCAGCCCCTGACTACCACATGCTAGTTTCAGAAACGTCTTAACCTCATAAGCGCCTACTTTCATTTAGTTTCTTTTGTCCATCAGAAAATGTGTTCAATCCACCAGGGCGTTCATTGGGACGAAGTGCAAAAACCTCTATGGAAAAAATTTGCAAAATAATTGTGATTTCCTTTCATGATGACTTTAGGAGTTGAACCTTCTGGAAGGCCAATCATTTTATCCACAAATTGCACAAATAACGGTCCCTGTCAGCTGCTTGCACCTTACTGGTGAGTTCACTGCTAGGAACCGAACACTCACACTTTGTGAGCAGCCTAGGAAGTTAAGCACCTCAGGAATCACCTTGAGTTGAACACTATCTTTCTTCTGGGGAGCATGTTGTTCCTTCCTCTTTTATAGGGCAGAGGTGTCAATCCTCACAGACAACACAATAGCTGTGCTCTACTTAAACAAGCATGTTGGAGGAAAACTTGGGTCAGCTGTCTTTCTAACTATGGGAGAGAATGATTCACATATTTAGGAGGGTAAAGCAATACCCAATACAAACTGTAAACTTATACCAGCGTTACCCACTTTTCACATTACGCCTGTGTGCAGTATGGGATTCCCTAGGGAGTGCTCTTCATCTGTATTGTTCAGGAAAATTCCTCTCTTCCATTATTTTAAGGTTGTCATACTCCTATTTTGGAAGAGTTTGATTTTATTAGAAACTGAAGCTTTTTTCTCTGCACTGGATGACCACTTAATGCACGAGCTATGTTGCATATTAATGTGTCATAAAAATGTGGAATTGCACTGGGATAATGTGTGGTGCACTTCTGAAGGGCCAGGCTGGTTGTGTGTAGATAGATGGTTGTGTTGGAGTATCACAAAACACTTTCAGAGTGACAGGCTTCTATTTGAGAAGCTTGTTACATTTCTGGTCAGCCCAGTCAGTTTCTTGGGAGTGCAGCATACCCTGTGTACCTGAATCACAATGAAAGTAGTTTTTCTTGTTTACCTCTAGACAGCTCCGGCCCTCTTTGACCACTTTTTCCTGCCTCCTTTCTTGTATGATGCCTGCTTCTCCAATCAAATGTGGTAGTAGTAAAACGTCACAATAGCATGAAAATGGATTGTGAAACAACTGAAACGTTATGCTTATGTTATCAATCTCCCCATTAAAGATGGAACTCCTGTAGATGCCTAAAAATAGAAAAAGGGAAGGGCTTAAACTTAGATATTAAGTGCCCACGTCTGTGCCTGTGATCTTCTGACCCGTTTGTTTTTACTGGTTTGTCGATTGTTTGACTACAAATCCTTAACAATGCTCTTGACTGACACAGTGAAATCATTCCAGAGTGAATAATCTGTTTTTGTGTTGTTTGGTTTTCTACTATTAAGATGGTCTCCTGCATTCCAGGAGGTATTCTGTCAACAAGTCTCCTGATAAAAATAAAAGATCCATCTGTTCTGCTAGTGGAAGCAATTGAAAAGAACATAGTCCAATAAAATTCCTCTTTCACCTAACCCTTCCCATACTCTAATGGCAAACACTCCAAATGGTTTTCTTATTGACACGTGATGCTGAAGTTTTGGTCTTGGCTGTTTGCAGCTTTGTATGGGCCACTGAGACAGTCTTTCTAAATAGCCATTGACCCTCATTAAAAGAAAGACGGTTTGTCTATCACAGTGTTCCAGAGTTTGAAAACCACTATGAACAAACTTTCCTAAGCAGAGAGGCAAAACGTCAGAACATAATCCTTCCAAGATCCTAAATTGTTCTTCGTGAAAAAGAGTCGGAAGGGCTTGAATTACATTGGGATGCATGGTGAATAAAATTCATATGGTTCGATTTCATGTAAACAAATCTGTCAGCTTGAATGGGTTTTCTCAGGGAAGGAATGGTTTACATAAATGAGTTTCGAATGCAATTTTAAGTAGAATGGAATAAAGCTTATAATATGAAAAAGATCACAAGTGTGATTTAATTTAAATATTTGGAAAAAATGTCTAGTGCTCTGTACAGTGACCTGCTTTCGAGGATTTTGTTTCTTCACTGCAATTTCAGTACCCAGACCAGAGCTACTGTACAGATGACACTCAAACTTTTAAGTATAAACACTACATAGCTAATATAATTCTCTCTTGAATACAATAGGTGTGCTGCCATATGGAGAAGGTATTCCATTATTCCATATTTGGAGCCCAGCTTTACTATGAATTAGCTAATATCATTTTTCAAGAAAGCAGTTTTGGACCACATTGACATTAGAGCTAAGTGGGCAAAGTATGTTAAATTGTTCCATCGGGTGACATATCTTAAGAATGTTTAGCAGGACCTTGTCTCTTGTTGCTGTCTTATGATGTCTGAGGATGTGGAGACATTTTGGCGCCACTTGTACAAAAGGGTTTAGCGCTCACAAACGGAGAATCGGACCATATGCAACCACTAAATGGCCTTTTGACATGTACTAACCCTGTTTTGAGATTCAGTGCCCTATTACCGAATCACAAAATGGGATTGCAAGTTGGTATTATGAAGGGACGAGTTAAGGGTGTCCTTTCCTAATAGTGAGTTGCAGGGGAATGTATGAACGTTTTGCGACCGGAATTCGGTTGTAAAACATTCACATTTTACTGACTCCGCAAAGGAGGTGGTAACCCATGCACAAATGGGAAGGGGTTCCCAAGGGATCACTTCCCTTTTGTGAATGTGGGCACAAACATTTTTTTAAGAACAGTCAGTGGTCCCACGGACCACTGCCTACTCTTAAAGAAATGAAAAGAGAACTTTTTTTCATTTTAGTTTTCGAACTAAAAAAAAAACAATGCCTTTGATACCGGGCCATTTCCAGTGGGTTGCAGATTGCGACCTGCCTCATGAATATTGATGAGGCAGGTCTATTTGCGACCCACTAGGAATCACTAAATGTGTCTGAGACACATTAGTACATGGCAGTTTGCAACTTCCTAATAGATAGTCACAAAAAGTGTCAACTACGAAGTCTCAAACCAGTTTCTTCATAAATGTGGCCCTAAGCTTCCTTGTGTTTGGCATATAGGTTTTCTTAAACTGTTCACACTGCTCCAGCTGCCTCCAGTACTTCTTAAACGAGTAAGGTGCTCTAGTTCAAGTCTTTAACAATGAGCTTATTCTTTTTGTGGCTGCTCTGAAGCTTCACTGAAGGCAAACAGAAAATACTTTGCAGAATGACTTTGATTACCACTGTGTGCGTCATACTTTCTTCTTTAGCCTACGTGAACAGAATACTTAATCTACCTGAGGTGGAAGTGGGGGCGATGAAGTGGAAGGTCTTGTAGAAGTTAACTTTTTACAAAGGAAGGGAAAATGCCACCACACCAGTATGTTAATCTTAACTCGTTTGCTGAAGATGTAAACTGTAGCCCTGTGACCCTTGTTCTGTGACATTTCATTGATGAAGCCTCCAGGAAGATCAAAGTACAGAGGCATTTTCTTCTCGGATACGGCTGTGGTGAGTAAGGCAAACACTCCTCTGATGACTGATTAGCCATGTTTTCAAGTATTGTTTTCTTACTTATGATATGGGTATTTGGCCGATGTAAAAGCTGCTTGGATTTGATAGGGAAATATAAGACATTTTCTTTGTAAACTAACCTGACATTGAAAGCTTACATCTGGTAGTACTCACTAACCGTGAACTCACCCACCCTCAATATTGGTGAAGCCACTTAAATCCTTAAGAGCTAGTGACTTCCAACCATTTACCTCAAAATACATTTTCAGTTGCTCTGCAGCTTGGTTTCTTGCTTTATAAATACCCATAAACACGTCTGCTGTTCACCTGGAGTGCTGGCAGTGTCTGGCTTTTCCCAATTACACCGGGATCACAGTTTCCCTCGAAATTCTTTTCAAGTTTCCACAGTAATGAGACATTCGCTTCTTGCCAGTACCTTCCCTTGAAGTTGGGATAGCTATGAAAATGTATATTTATTGTTCCAGTGTTTAAGAAACTTTGTTGTTATTTAGGGTGGGTGACTATCCACCATAAGGAATAACTACCCTTGTCACTAAAATTAGCTTAATCCCCTGGTAGGTATGACACAGAGCAGAATGGCTTAATTTAGCATGATGTGTAAATGTTTTATGCATTATGAAACAGTAATATAGTCAAAATACTGAACAATATAAATCACAAACTGAATTAGAAAAACAGAGTAATATTTAATGAACAAAATGGCAAAAATAAAATATTGGGAACTGGAGATGTGCGTTTTTAAAGATGTAAAGGAAAATCGTGCCAAAAAGCACAAAGTGCCAATGATTATCGATGACGGCTCTAGACCAGGACATAGGTGCAATTTGAGGGCGCCCGCTACGGAGCGCAGGTCTGGACCTGTCCTGGCCAAAGATTTTAACTTCTGACTTAGCCTTTTAAATCCAAATGAACTACATTTCTAATGCTTCAGGAGTAAAGTGCGGAGGCACTTCGAAACTCAGAGGGTATCAGGCAAAGGCCAACACCAGGAAACAGTCCTGGTCCAATTGCCACTGGTCAGCTGGGTGCTTCCAGCAAAAGTCCTCTTATAGCTTGTTTTCTTCCTGTGGCCACACAAGAGGTCAGCCAGCTGGTACCCAATGGGTGATTAGCTGCGCTTTACGAATCCATGATTGATCGACCCTTTGAGTCCACTTCTTTGTCCTGATTCAAGAGGGAGCAGGTCCAGTCCTCTTCTGATCTTCTGCTGGTCCTGAAAATGTTCTAAATTAAGTGCATGCTTGATAATGCCACTTTTATGCCTGGCACGAGCAGGTGGGTGAGGAGAACTCCGGGTCATGCCCTAACCAGTGGGATGAAAGTTTCTGGGCCAACCTCACCCACCTTTTCAGCAGTTCCTGTTTGCCTTACTGCAAGCAGGCCCACAATGTCTTGTCCTAGAGCGTTTTTAAGAAGGTGAATGTTTTCGACCACACTAAACTTAGGCTCTTACGCGGTGAGTGAGTATATGGAGTGTATTATGGTAATCCTAGTGTCCTTCCACATCTAATTCTAAAATCCAGTATGAGACAGATACTATACCAACAACAATCCCAGAGACAGAGTCTGGTAGGACAAAAGCTGCGTCTTTTAGCAACCAGACATGGCATCCACAAGAATCCTCTTGACATCCTGTTCTCTCCGTTTTAAGTGTGCCTAAGGGTAGCATGTGACTCAACAGACTTGTGAAGCAGGAGTTGATAGTTTGATGTCACAGGATGCCCACAGCCCCCACTTTGAATATTCTCTGGAGCCCAGCGGAATGATCTCGGACCATTCAGGTCAGCCTGTTTGCTCCATTTTCACATTTCACACCTATTCATGCTGAGCCCAGGCTGAGAGCTGGTAGAGGTTTTTGCTAATTAGCCCTTTTACAGTCAGACAAGTAACTGGTATCTTTATAAACGTTTCTTATCCATAATATTTACTAAAAATCCAACTTCCACTTGAATTGGGTTTTTATAAATATCAAAAATAGTTGTTTCATAATTTTTCTAGCTGGTCCCACTCCCTAGATACAGTTATGTTTTTATCTGATAGAGACTTACAGTTGCAGATTCCTTACCTTAGAAGTTCCCTAGGCGTCAGACTGGATCTGTAGATTTTTCTTCAAGCTGTACCCTTGCGTGCAGTCAGGTGACTTTATTCGACTCCGCTTCCGTCGTGGTCGCTGCGATGATGTCTGGATTATGTATATGCGCTGCCTCGGCGTAGTGACGTCCATTCTTTTTTTTTCTGCGTCACAAGCTGATCCTGCGAGAGCTACTCTGGTCGCTTTTTAACCAATTTTTGACACTTTTGTCAATTTTTGGGCGGTGGTGGGGCTTTTGGTACGTTGAGGATGTCCCCGAAGGCAGGTTTCAAACCTTCCGGGGTCTGCCACAGCATGATGTCAGAGACAAATCTGCATTGGGTCTGTTTGTGGTGTATGGAATGCGACCACGCCCGAAGTCGTGCTCAGAGTGCCAGGCCATGCTCCTGAAGGCTTTGAGGGAGAGTTGCATCCACTGCATCGCTCCCGCTTGAGAGGAAGGTCTCTAGACCATTCGCGGAGTCACCACCATTTGTCGTCCACAAAGTCTTCGGGTTACTCAGGTAAGAAGTTGAAGAAGGCTAGGTATTTTACTTCTCTGCGTCACTCGGCTGATGCGACCCGGGTGGAGCGTCAGTGCTCCAGGCCCCCGTCCACTAAGCCTATTCCTGGGCCTGCTCTGCACCTCCCCGAGTTTCCGGGAGCTGGAATGACCCCTGTCCAATTAAAAGAATTTTATGAGGCCATGCTCCTCACATTTGGGCAGTCGGACCCTACTGTAGTGGTTTCAGGGCCTGGGGATTCGGATGGGGGCCTTTTGGGTTCCGCACCAGCTGCTTTGCCACAGAGGGACCCTCCGGAATTGCTACTGCATCCCTGCTGACGCCGCTTCTGACTTCTATGGGGCCTACTCCCCCCAGGTCGGACTCTGACTCTTTCTTTGGGGCACGAATACGAGGAAGGATTGGAGGGGTCTCTAGACCCTTATGAATACCAGCTGGATGACCTAACACAGACTGGGCACATGAATTGGGTGAGGCGAGAGGTCTGGATACTTCTCCAGACGCTGGCTTGCTTTCTCCTCCTACCGTGGCTACGCAGAGGGAGCCTCTTACTCTGCGATGGTCATTGGGGCGTCTGAGGTCCTTGGTCTCGAGCTGCCCACTGTAGGAGTCAGGACTAATCTCCTGATAGAGATGCTTTAGTCTGGGTCTTCAGCTTCGGAGCCTCTCCCCCTTCATTGAAGCCTTCACTGATGTCCTTCTGGGTACTTGGTCCAGACCCAGCACAGGGGCTCCTGTGAATAGGATAATCTCTTGCCAACGGTCCGCCCCGAAAAACTCTAAATTCCTGTCCCAGCACCCAACGCCTTAGAGCCTTGTTATCCAGGCATTCCCTTCCACTCCCCTAGATATGGAATGAAAGAGACTGGACCAAATTGGAAAGAAGATGTTTTCTTCCTCCAATCAGGGGCTGCGGTCAGTGAACACCCCATGCCTTTTGGGCCGCTATCCACTCCTTGTGGGATATGGTCGCTCAAGTTCTACTGCAGATCCTGGAGGAGGCCCAAGCTTTCGTCTCCCAAACCGTTGCTGATGGGAGAAACGCTGCGAAGTTCACTATTCGTTGTGGGCTGGACATGACCGACTCTCTGGGTAGATCGGTTGCGTTGACGGTGGTAAGGACATCAGTTTTTTCAGAGGATGTTCAACAGACCCTTATAGACAGGTCCTTTGATGGCACTGGTCTCTATGGAGACCAGGGGTACTCTGCGCTTGAGAGGTTCAAGAAGTGCCAGGCAATGGCTCGGTCCCTTGACCTTTTGACTGCGTCTCAACCTCAACAGTACACCTTTTGCCCCTTTTGTGGCCACGGAAGGGGCTCAATGTCTCGTCCCATTCCCAGCCACTGTGCCACCCACGCCACTCAGCCCCTACGTGGCCAGGGATGCGGAATCCCACGAGCCCGTGGCACAGGGAACCAGAGGTCTACCCAGTCCATCTCCGTCCCTGCTACAGCTTCCAAAACGCCCTTGTCTGTACCCCCATCTCAAACCAGTTGGCGGCAAGATTCGCCATCACGTGCCCCACTGGGAATCCATCACTTCAGACAGGTGGATTTTGCAGATCGTCCGAAGGGGCTACTCCCTCCCCTTAGAGACTGCCCCATCGGCCATGTCTCCATCCTATAGCCGCTTACCGGAGGATCATCTGGTATTTCCCAGCGAGGAAGTCGCTACTCTCTTGGCCAAGGGAGCCATAGAGAGGGTCCCTGCGCCAGAAGAAGGTTGTGGTTGTTATTCTTCCTACTTCCTGGCGCCCAAAACGGACAAGGGCTTACGTTGTATCATAGACCTTCGGGCCCTCAATCTCTTCCTCAAAAAGGAGAAGTTCAAAATGCTCGCTTTGACTCAGGTCTTGTCTGCCTTGAATCCAAGAGACAGGATGGTAGCGTGAGACTTGCAGGATGCTTATTTCTATATCCCATTCCCACCTGCCCAGAGACGCTACCTACGATTTGTGATAGGTCAGAGCACTTACAATTTACCATGCTCCCCTTTGGCCTTACCAGCGCCCCTTGAGTGTTCATGAAAGTGACAGCGGAGGTTGTAGCTCATCTGTGGAGGTTAAGGGTTTCAGTCTTCCCCTACCTCGACGACTGGCTATTGAAAGCGGACTTGCCCCAAACCGTCAGACTACGGCGAACCTCTTGCAAACGCTTGGGTTCACTATAAACATGCAAGGTCACTCCTGACTCCCTCTAAGGCGCTTCCTTTCATTGGAGCTGTGTGGTTTCGGACCGATCCTCTCAAAAAGCGAGTCGAGGATATTCAGGCTATGATTCTAATGTTTCAGCCTATATCCTGGATTTAGGTGAGAATGACTCTGAGGCTGTTGGGCTTCATGGCCTCCTGCATCCTACTAGTGACACATGCCAGATGGCATATGCAGGCTCTGTAGTGGGACTTGAAGTTCCAGTGTGCCCAGCAACAGGGGAATCTCTCTGACATGGTCCAGATCTCAGAGAGGGTTGCAAAAGATCTGCAGTGGTGGCTTTCGAATCCGGGTTGGGTCAGTGGTAGATCCCTCTCCCTCCTCCCCAACCAGATGTGGCAGACGTGTTACTCAGGGAATGGGGCAGCCACATGGAAGAGGTGGAGATCACAGGTCACTGGTCTGCGGCGCAGTCTGGACTTCACATCAGTCTTCTGATGCTCCGGGTGATCTGGCTTGCTTTAAAGCATTCCTTCCCTCTCTCAAAGGGAAGGTGGTGTAGGTGTTCACAGACAACACTACCGCCATGTGGTACTGCAGCAAACAAGCCGGAGTACGGTCCTGGACCCTTTGTCAAGAGTCTCTGCATTTCCCTGGTGGTTCAACATTTTGTAGACTGTCTGAAAGCCAGAGCAAACAAACTCAGCCATCAATGCATAGTCTATCACGAATGGTGTCTCCATGTGGAGGTGGCGCAAGGTCTCTCTCTTTCAGCAGTGGGGAAAGCCTTGGTTAGATCTGTTCGCCTCCACAGAGAACACGCAATGTCAGCTTTGCGTGTTGGAGTTTGCAAGGCAGCCCTCTGCGACGCTTTTCGTCTCGAGTGGAACTCTGGCCTCCTTTACGCCTTACCGCTTATACTAGTTCTGCCCAGAGTTCTGAAGAAGATCAAGATCGACTGAGTCCAAGTAATCCTTGTGGCTCCAGACTGGGCACGGAGAGTATGGTATCTAGAGCGACTGAGCATGGACACAGATCCTCCAGTCAGACTGTCTCTTAGGGAGGAACTTCTATTGCAGCAACAGGGGACAGTCCTCCACCCGAACTTGTCCAATCTTCCTCTTCATGCATGATGATTGAGAGGTGGCAGTTGACATCTCTTGACCATCCCAAAAGCTGTGATGTTATCTTGGCAGCCAGGTGTCCCTCCACCAAAACGGTATACGCCAGTCATTGGCATAAATTTGTGGTATGGTGTACCAACAAGTCTGTTGACCCCCTCTCTGCTGCTCTCTCTGAGGTTCTAGTGTTCATCCTCTCTTCAGCCCAGCAGGGCTCTGCTTTGGGCACTCTTAAAGGTTACTTATCGGTTATCTCAGCCTTTCTTAGATTGCCAGACCAACCTTCTCTTTTTAAATATCCTATTGTCGGTAAGGGACTCACCCATTTGTTTCCTCCTACTCTGTTTATCATTCCTCAGTGGGACATCAATCTTGTTCTTACTTACTTGATGTGTGCTTCCTTTGAGCTGCTACACAATTGTCCCTTGTGGCTCCTTACTCTTAAAACTGCATTTCTTGTTGCCATCACCTCTGCTCGCAGAGTGAGCGAGCATCAGGCTATTTCTTCAAAGCTCCCATTTTTGTCTGTCATGACAAAGTGGTGCTCCATACGGGGACCTCTTTCCTTCCAAAGTAGTCACACCTTTTCATGTAGGCCAATCCATCACTTTGCCTACTTTTCACACACACCCACATCCTTCTCATGAAGAAGAGAGACTCCACTGTATGGATCCAAAAAGAGTGTTGGCTCTCTTCCTCAACCGTACCAAAGATTTCCGGGTGGATGATCAGCTTTTTGTTGGATATGTGAGTGCGAAGAAAGGGAAGGTGGTGCAAAAGCGTACCATCTCACAAATAGGTACTACTTTGCATAAAAATGTGCTACGTTTTCTCTAAGAAGCAAGACACTAAAGGCTTGCGCGCTCACTCCACCAGAGCAACTGCTGCCACCACAGCGTTAGCATACGGAGTTCCTGTTCTGGATATCTGTTAAGCAGCAATGTGGGTATCCCTGCACATGTTTACAAAGCATTACTGCCTGGACAGTCAGGTCTGCAGAGACGGCTACTTTGGTTGTTGGGTCCTTCAGGACTTCCTGGTATGATCTTGGTTCATAGCCCACTACCGAGGATGGTATTGCTTGGGTGTCCATTCTAAGGTAAGGAATCTACATCTAGAAGTCTCTATCAGATGAACAAGTTAATTACCTTCGGTAACTATTTATCTGGTAGAGACATATTCTAGTTGCAGATTCCTCACCGACCCAGCCAACCTCCCTGCTTGCAAACTAATTTCTAGGGACAGTGATTCTCCTTTCAGGGCCTTAGTTTTGGCACACCATTCCCAGTGTTCTTCATGGCTCTGTGCTTTGGCGTGGAAAGTCGTGATAAGAAACTGACGTCACTATGCTGAGGGGCCTCCTATATACAACCCTGATGTCATCACGGTGACCACGATGCCAAAGATGGACGCAGTCTCGACCTATGCCAACGACAGACGTAGAGTCGACAGTTGCCACCTGATGGCGTGCAAGGGTACTGCTTGCAGAAAAATCTCCAGATCCAGTCTGACACCTGGAGAAATTCTAATGTAAGAAATCTAAAGCTAGAATATGTCTCTACCAGATAAATCGTTACCGAAGGTATGTAACTTGTTCATCTGAACTCTAATTTTCTGCATAGGACAGCTAGGAATGTCTAAAAATTAGCTTTTTGCGCCTTGTCACTATAGGACATGATATAATTGATTTTATTGCTTGCTACACATACAAATGCCATGCACCTTTCCCTGTCAGTCGCAAGACCTACACTGGGTTGACTCAGTATTTAAAAATACGTTTTTCTCCTGTCATTTTTTTTTATTTTAACTGGTCATACTGCAGGCTTTACACTGCAGCTGTTAAGCTAATAATGGGTGGTCTGAAGTGATGTTTGCCCTGCCACTGTAGTGGATGGCACAATAGGTGCTGCAGTCCACTACTAGCATTTCACTTCCAAACCCTGGGTGCACTTTCTATGCTGTACATCATGGACATATGGGCAAGTTAAATATCCCAGTTGGGAATATTATAATTCAACCATGTTTAAACGAGGGGCACATGCACTCAACTCCTGGTTAGTAGGGGGTAAAGTGCACTGAGTTCAAAAGCTAGCAAATATATGGGATCCAGCAAAAGGTGAAAAATGGAGGTTGCAGGTGTTTTTTGTTGGCCTTTTTCTACGCCTTTTTCTCATGAAGTAATTTCTTTCGTATCAAAATGCTATTTCATGCTAAGGACCGTGTCTGTGCCCTTGACATAAACATTTGCATTTTCATTCCCTTTTTGGTGCATTGTACCTATTTTTAATATTACGGTCAGCCAGTTTGGCAATCCCACAAGTATTATGCAAGTAACTGATCCATTAACACAAGCCCCAGACTTGATGCTCACTTTGGGTGGATACCCCCATTCTGTCCTCTGCTACTTCCACCCTCACTTTTGCTTCTGTTTGAAATTTCATAACCTGATGAAATTGGTACTTTAACCCAATATCCTTAAGAAATCACTGTAGTTAGTAACCTTTTGAGTATTTCATAACTACTTCATGGAAAACAACAGCTAGTGGTTAGATAAATGAAAGATCTAGTACAGAAACTAAACAATAAGGTATGGACAACAGTGTGTGAATTAGCTACTGACTGACATCTGACAGCTGCACTTCTGTTTTATTCTTCAGAGTACATATTAACATGCGTTATGAATAGGGTCAAACTGGAACTTAAAATAGATGAGGGCACTAAAATAAAAGTGGCACCCTTTAGGGAATCCAACATCTGAAAAAGTGACCCTACATTTGGAAATTGGGAAGTTTTAAACTTGTAAAAATAAGATGTATATGTGTTTTGCAAGAAATGGAGACTGCCTGAATTGTTGCTTGCGGAAGGCAATGTTATGTGTGAAACCGGAAGCAAATATCAGCCCAGAAGACCATAAAACAGGCACACAAACAGCCAAGAAACGACCCACACACCGACCTCTCAGACCAGCCCTTTGGGCACTGACAGATTCCCCTGTAGGTCAGTCCGACCCTGTTTGTGAACGTCCCTTTGTTAATCAAAACAAAATTCTAAACTGCTGTAACCGGAGACATCGGTCAGCCATTGGTCAAGACTGCTCTCGATCCGCACAAAGCAGTTTTAGTCGGTTTCAAGACTACTCCTGAGCCACACTGTAGCTATTTTAGTCAGCTGCTGCTCATGCTGCCCATTATAGTAGAAAAGTGCAGTAACTAAAACAAAACCCCTAGTAGAAAGCCATTTGTTAAAGTAAAACAACGCAGCATGCTGAGAGCTGGGCAAAGCTTTTTTTTAATTTTTTTAACATTACCCTATGCAAATGGTTCTGATTTTTAGGATCTGGCCTGCGAGGGCATGTGCTCTTATTTGGGAGACACTATTGTCTGCAAGAAGGGCTTGACGCCTATCCATTGCTCACCATTTGTTGGCTTCAGTGTCACTCATTTGCAGCCTCCTTAATTGGCTAGTGCAGACCAACCATCACTTCTGATACTTAATCAATGCATGTCCATTGCTCCAGACATCAATTAAGGGACTATTTCTCCCCCACTCCTCTGCCTGCTTCTCCCTCATAGCACTTTTTCCATCTGGTTTTGCATTGCTCCCTATAGCGCCATCTTCCACACCTCTATCCCTTGCATAGCACCTCATGTAAGGACGTGTTCTGACTTGGAAGTATATGGGAAAATGTTGTGACTGGCTAAAGGTTGTGGTGTGAAAAGCAAGCAGAACTCATTCCAAACTGTCCTCTGCTAAGGACTCTGCCCCAGCCCGCTGGCATTTTTGAGGCTTGTTACACAACCACATTTCTCTGTTCTCACAAAACAGGGAAGCAGTGGTTGCTTGGATTCCGTGCAGCATCCATGTGTTCTTTTTGTAGTATTTTATAGCAAGGTGTAAGAACTGACTAGGAAATGTTATACGATTTTGTTTTGCCTTTCTGAGCATCCCTTGTTTTCACATTTCCGTTGGTGGTTTTATTCTTGTGTTGAATGTGTCTTCTTTCTGTATATGATCTCTAAACTCTGTGCCCATTCCCACAAGTCTCCTCGGGTGAGCATTATATGCTGTAGTGTTTCTCACTTTAAGTGCCTCCTCTGTTGGGGCTGTCTCAGAGAGCTCCAAGCGCTGTAATAACAAAGACATTTCCAGGTGCAGTAGCACTAAGTGTTCGAATTATCCAACACTAGACCTCTTTTTACTTGACCTCAAAAAGATGAGTTGTTTCTTGTCAGGGTTTATAAACCCTGACCTAAATATAGGCACTTTTGTTGGTGGCATTAACCTACTGAGCTATATGCTGAAAGATTGAAATCCAGTCTCTCAACAAAATGTCCTCTTCTGATGGATACAACTACCTGTGGCCCCCTCGGAAACATTCCACCCCGCACATATGTGTATATATATGTGTATATATATGTGTATATATATATGTGTATATATATATGTATGTGTATATATATATGTATGTGTATATATATATGTATGTGTATATATATGTATGTGTATATATATATGTATGTGTATATATATGTGTATGTATATATGTATGTGTGTGTATATATGTGTGTGTGTGTATATATGTGTGTGTGTATATATATATGTGTGTGTATATATATATGTGTGTGTATATATATATGTGTGTGTATATATATATGTGTATATGTGTATATAGATCTCTCTCTCTCTCTCTCTCTCTCTCTCTCTCTCTCTCTCTCTCTCTGAAACTGGCCTTTGATAGCGAAGCGCCTCTCTGCCGGTGCAGGTGTTAGGGTTCAGGGCAAGGACCCTCAATAGTCCATACGTGTGTGGTTTCCCTGGGGGCTGTGATTGGCCCCCAGGAAAACCAGACCACATATAAAAGATATATATATATATATTTTTTTGCCACCAGTTGTCTTGCAGTTGCAGCTTGTCTTCAAAGCAATGCACATACTTCAACTGACGCTTTTCAACTGTAGCTTTTAGGCAGCAATAAAAAAGTCAAGTAAGTATTGTGATTGTTTCTGCTACAAAAGGGTCAGACTTGTCTAGTGGCAGTTTTAGTGCCATAATGAAGCGCAGAAGGTTTATATGCCTACTGCAAAGAGCAAATCTGTATTTTATGTAAATAGCTGAGTACATTAGTAAAGTCAGCCATTACCTGCGCTATAATACAAATGAAATGTATGTGCGCGGTGGAGGGCGGCTATGGAGAGATGAAGGGCACTTTTGCTGGGTGGTAATGAGGGAATCCGAGAAGGAGGGAGTGGGAGCACCAATAATGATTGTTGGACTGGGCGCAGGAGGTGCTAAAGACTGTGACGAATGGTATGTGACAAGGTGTTTTTTGAGTGTCTTGAAAGAACATGCTTATTGAGGGAAGAAGCGCAGGTAAGGTGGCCTCTACTGTTGCACATATCTCACACACACCATCGATTTTGTGACTGTCTACGTAGGCTAGTGTTTTCGAGCAACAGTTTAGCCAATAGCAGAGATGGCATCTTGATGGATGACTGCTGCCGTCACTCGGGTTATAGAGGACAGCTCTGACATAGGATAAGAGACTGAGACATCAGATACTGAGACCGCATCTGAGGGAATTGGACAATGGCGCAGACTCTGGGAGTGATTTTTCAGTCGGAGGAGTCCCATTCGATAACTCCTCTTCCAGTAAATTATGAGGGAGGTGATGAGGACAGTCCTGCTGTCCCTTCGCAAGCAATCTGTGCAACGGGGTAATAGTGGGTTAGCCCAACCCAGAGAGCAGGTGAATGCGGCGGCAAGCAGAGAAAGAGAGTGCTCTCTTGGGAGCGCCCCAATTTAGTTCAGCCCCAAATTCCACTGCCCAAATCGTATTGTGAAGACATCAAAATGATCTATCGCAAAGCAAACTGGTTTTGTAAGGCAGGCACCTGTGTTTTTGGTCCTGGGTTCGGCGGCCATATAGAGAAACACACTAAACCCAAACATTTCTGGAAACTAGACATTTGGGGGAGTCCACAGAGGTGTGACTTGAGTGGATTCCCCAAAATTTTCTTACCCAGATTACCCTGCAAAGCTGAAATGTTGAATAAGAACTATTTTTCTTGCATTTCTGTCACACAAACTACAGGAATATGCTGGGATCCACAAAATTCCTACCACCCAGTGATTCCTCACCTGTCCTGATAAAAACACTACCCCACTTGAGTGCCTACACCTAGTGCCTGCGTCAGGAATGGATCACCTCAGGGTCAACAGCTGCCTCATGTAAGGACCAACATTGACCGTTGTGTGATCTATTCCTGTCGTGGGCACCAGGCCTACCCACACAAGTGAGGTATCATTTTTATCGGGAGACTTGGGGGGAACGCTGGGTGGAAGGAAATTTGTGGCTCCTCTCAGATTCCAGAACTTTCTATCACCGAAATGTGAGGAAAAGTGTTTTTTTTTTTATTTATTTTTAGCCAAATATTGAGGTTTGCAAATGATTCTGGGTAACAGAACCTGGTCAGAGCACCACAAGTCACCTCATCTTGGATTCCCCTAGGTGTCTAGTTTTCAAAAATGCCAAGGTTTGCTTGGTTTCCCTAGGTGCAGGCTGAGCTAGAGGCCAAAATCTACAGCTAGGCACTTTGCAAAAAACACGTCAGATTTCAATGTAAAAATGTGATGTGTCCATGTTGCGTTTCCTGTCATGAGCATTAGGCCTACCCACGCAAGTGAGGTACCATTTTTATCGGGAGACTTTGGGGAACACAGAATAGCAAAACAAGTGTTATTGCCCCTTGTCTTTCTCTACATTTTTTCCTTCCAAATGTAAGTGTGCAAAAAAGACGTCTATTTGAGAAATGGCCTGTAATTCACATGGTAGTATGAGCACCCCGTAATTCAGAGATGTGCAAATAACTACTGCTTCTCAACACCTTATCTTATGCCCATTTTGGAAATATAAAGGTTTCTTGATACCTATTTTTCACTCTTTATATTTCAGCAAATTAATTGCTATATACCCGGTATAGAATGAAAACCCATTGCAAGGTGCAGCTCATTTATTGGCTCTGGGTACCTAGGGATCTTGATGAACCTACAAGCCCTATATATCCTCACAACCGGAAGAGTCCAGCACACGTAACGGTATATTGCTTTAAAAAATCTGACATTGCAGGAAAAAGTTACAGAGTAAAACGTGGATAAAAATGGCTGTTTTTTTCAGCTCACTTTCAATATTTTTTTATTTCAGCTGTTATTTTCTGTAGGAAGACCTTGTAGGATCTACACAAATGACCCCTTGCTAAATTCAGAATTTTGTCTACTTTTCAGAAGTGTTTAGCTTTCCGAGATCCAGCATTGGTTTCACACCCATTCCTGTCACTAACTGGAAGGAGGCTGAAAGCACTAAAAATAGTAAAAATAGGGTATGTCCCAGTAAAATGCCAAAATTGTGTTGAAAAATGTAGTTTTCTGATTCAAGTCTGCCCGTTACAGAAAGGTGGGAAGATGGTGATTTTAGCACCAGAAACCCTTTGTTGATGACATTTTCAGGGAAAAAAACACACTTCTTCGGCAGCCCTTTTTTCCCTTTTTTTTTTTTTTTTAAACAAAATTTTCACTGTATTTTGGCTAATTTCTTGGTCTCCTCCAGGGGAAACCACAAACTCTGGGTACCATTAGAATCCCTAGGATGTTGGAAAAAAAGGACACAAATTTGGCATGGATAGCTTATGTGGACAAAAAGTTATGAAGGCCTAAGCGCAAACTACCCCAAATAGCCAAAAAGGGCTCAGCACTGGGGGGGAAGGCCCAGCAGCTAAGAGGTTAAGAAGCTGTTTTTAGAGGCCAAAAACAAGTCCTTCATTAGTTTAGCCTGTCGTCCGACAGAAGCATGTAGCAGGCGAGGTTGTGTTGGACTCCATTATCTCCTCATTTCATCTTCTATTGCACCTATCATCTCCTTTTAACTTAGCCCAGACCATGTCCACTGGAATGAATGTGCTAATCATATATTTATCTGTGGTTTACACATTTACATTCTTCTTTGGCATGACCTTTATCTCATGTGGCGAAAAACCTACACCAGGCTATTTTTTTCCTTTCTTTGTTGGATGTAATATTATACCTACAATTACATTTTCAGGTCGCACCTACAGACCCCATAGCTGTGTGTGTATTAAACACTTATTGTCTCCAGTACAATAATACATAGCGGGCATTGTTTCAGTCTCTGGAGCATGATCGGACAGCTTTATCATATATTTCCTAATCATTTTTAGAGCACATGTTCACCTTTAGATCTTTTGGTGCCGAAAAAAAGAGATGTTGTCCTTATCCAAAGCAATAGTACTTGGTCTTTATCGACCCTGGAAAGATGAAAGGCTGAGCGGACCTTCCGGGATTTAAACCTGTGACCAGAAGGTCTAGCGCCAATTCTTGGAATGGATTCATTAGTCCTGCCTTGTGTCAATCCACAGTCCGTTCTCTGTGCTTATGGAGAAGGTGGTGGAATCCGCAGCAGCATTCTGTGATTTACGGGAAACTCCTGGGGCCCGAGACCAGAAACGCAGGGCCAAGGCATGCAGCCCTTGGTCGAGCCTGCGCTGCCTCACTTACTCAAACACAGGTAAGCGACAGGTCAGGCAGGGGGATGTGAGAGGGTGTGTCCTTGTTACTGTTATTCTGGATGGAAACACCCCCTTTGCGTGCATGCAGCAGCATGAAATCAGTGCTCAGCAACATAATACTGCTTATGAGCTCTCATTTGCCTTTTCCCACTTTGAGTTTCAAATTCAATTTTTCTTTTCTTCTAATGGCGTAATAATATCACACAGGGTTGGAACGTGTGCTCTTAAATTGTGGAAAACGTAATAATTTCTTCTAATGCACAATTGAGTTATCAGTGTGGCGATTTATTTAGATTTCATCCATTTTTAGGTTTCATGGACTTGTATGTGTTTTATTAATCTCTCCTTATTGCAGTTATGCCCATGATTCAGGCCATCTTAGCATCCTTATTACACTGACTGTTTGAACACTCTTAATATGTTTGGAACTCACTGCCACTTCCTATTTAGTAGGAGTTGCACGCAGTATGCTAACGTAGGAGAAGGAGGGGCTTGTAGTCCCTGCCGGCTGCTCCCGGCTGGCCATTTCTAGGCCGCATACCCGTGGTGGGCTATTGGGTCATTGGGCCAGAGAGGCAGATAAGCAAGATCGTGGTACAGTGCTCGACACACATTGGACAAAGGACGAAGTACAAAGAACGAGGCGGACAAAACTGGTGAGTTGCTGTAGCAGCAGCATGGGCCATAGCGGCTGTATCAACCCTGCTGAGTTGAACGGGGGAGTCTGGTAATGCCCACTGCCTGACTGCTCCCCCCAAACAACTGGTGCCTCAGAGGGGTGCTCACCCCCACTGCTGCTAACATCCGCTGCCCGCCATCCACCCGCCGCTACCCACTATCCATCCTCTCCAACTCCAGTCCTTCAACCCAGCTCAGTCTAGCCCCTAGCCCACTGCCTGTTAGCCTCACACAGGCTTTGTAGAGCCCTGGTTTGATTTTGATTTTAACTTTACTTTTGATTCTGCTTGAGACTGCTTGACCGCTTAACCTATACTCGAACATACTTAAGCTCCTACGTGCTCGTTCCCCTCCTACCCCCTCACTGGCAGGGGGCACAGCCAGGGAGGAGAGACGGCACAGGAGTATTCTAGAGTACCACAGAAGCACGAGAAATGCCTCGTGCCACAGAAGACTTAGTCAAATTCTAGATCTGGGAGATCCAAAAGACGCCCCGAAAGAGCTGGGAGAGCAACTACTTCTATAAATAAACATTCATGCTTCGCAGCACAATACCTGGTACAATCACCAAGCACCTCACTGAGCAGTACAGTAATAGCAGCAGCAAAAACAGCCTGCAGCCGAGGTGACTCAGCAGGGTACGGGTGGCATTAGGCCCCCTATAAGTAGGTTGAGCCCTGTGCCACAGTAGCGGCCAAGTTAGGTCTTGGTGTGGCTTGTCCGGTTGTGGGCCCCCCCCCTCTGATTTTCACCTCCACCTCTTAAGACCTGTGCAATTTAATCCAATTTCGATATACACACGCAGCAGGTGCTTGAAACAGTAACAGGTGGCCATTTTAAACAACTCTTAACTCCCATCAGTAGAGTCCAAGAGTAGGAACATAAGATCCAGCAAGATTCTGTAGCAAATTGCAAATAAGCCATGGAAGAAGTCCACCTTGAAGCCCCCTTCATAGTGCTGCAAGGGAAAAGTCGTGAACAACAACACTAATTTTTAACCCTCGCATCCGCAAAGGACTAGGACACCAAAGCTGTTCCCCTTCTTGAAGGATCCAATGGCCACAATATACTCAATTTCAGATGACACCTCAGCCCTTCCCAGTCCTATTATCCCAATCAAGAGGAGCACCACACTGAAAACAAGTGGTGTAAGGGGCTCACATCAAATGTTAATGTCACCCCTGAAACCAATAAATCTACTAGCGTCCAAACAAGACCAAGACTTCATACCACCCAATCACGCCACCTCTAGTGCTGCATAAACCTTAGAAGCAGTTGCTCAAGTCCACCTGCCTAACATAACTACAAATGAAGATCTTTATTTACTCTCCTCAACACATGGTATAGCTCAGGCTCCCACATCTATGAGTCTTTCAGAGGCAAATCCAGTCAAGCAGGCTTTGCAAAGCATGCACATAGACAAACTTTGGTCCTGTTCTCTTTCCCTTTCAAACAACGCCGACTTGATGCAGGCATTAGAAGTTAAAACCAACCATATTTAGGGCATCCACCCCTCAAACCACTTAGGAAGTACCAGATAACATTATTAAAAAAACAGCAGTTCAACCTCCTAGTGTATGTGAAATTAAGATGGCCTCACTATCATTGGCCCTGTCAGTGGGGACTGCGCACTGGAAATACCCCCGCCTAGGGACATGCAGTCTTCCCCTGATACAAGGATCCCTACAGTTCACCACCCAATGCCGGGCACACCCAGACAGGACAGCAACGAGGCATGACTACAGAATCTTCAGCAAACCTCCTCCCCTCTGTGGAAGCACAACCAATCTACAGTGAAAGATCTTATTGTGCCTCTGTGGTGGGACAGCCTACTCTCAACCCTGCAATCATCTCTTGAAGTCTTAAATTTCCAGTCGGACAGGCTAGACGCACAGATTGACATCATGAACTTTATGGCTGAGCAAATTGCAGGAATAAACCAAAAAATGGAGACCCTTACATCTCTAATAGTGAAATCACAGGCAGGCCCCACCCTGATTCAAGAGCAGTGCGCTTGCAGCCAAATCATTGACAAATTAGTTTTTCTTCCAGACATTCTGTCGAATTTCTTGAATTCACTGTGACTGCAGCCCACCAGAAATCAGGAACTAATAATGACACCGTCAACTGCAAGCTCTCCTCAAAAATTTGAGGTGGCCTCCATCCAACACGAGCTGATCTGTGGCTCAGAAATACCCACTACTCATACCAACCCCGCCCATGAGTCATGTCTCAAGGAAGCTATATTGCAAGAGCCAATCTGGATCAGCAATGAAACCTCCTACCCAAAATTAACGAAAAGACAATGTTTAAGGAAAACCAGGCAGAAGCAAACTGACCACAAGGACGGGAAAAAAATATATCCTATATTTATTTTTTAAAAACTGCCAACGTACCCCCAAAAAAGGCTGATAAAGACACCAGCATTCAGGACTGCAGGAGCCTGCCCAATCAGGCAGATTCATCTGTCAGTGTCAATGTCCGACGACCACGCACCCCCAATACGAACCAACTTGAGAACATGAAAAGGCTGCCAAGAGCCCACCCCCAGGCTCGAGGTGCAACAACCTTGCAAGAGGACCAAAAACTATTGACTGCTCATTTCCAGCCCCTAGCTACCTTGTCAGAATGACACAGAACAACCCTAAAACATAGGATCAGAGACGAAGACAACTTTGACAACCCGGCTCTGCTGTAAAAGGGTACTATTTATCTCGCAATTTCATCCAGGCCAAACCAGCCCAACAGAATCCAATTGATCACAGACCACAGCAGGGGAAAAAATTGCTTCAGGTTACCACGTCTTACTTATCTTCTTGTCTGTAGCCAAGTGGTGTAATTACAACCATACAACACAGTTTCCTCCCCTCAGGAAGGACATATGTCCAGCAAGCCAATGTCAGATCAAAAATCCTAAATCCACTGGCTCCTGGCTACACATCTGGCCAAGACTTCTAACCTGCCAACGCAGATGCCCCAAGAATTAACACAGCGACACAACTATCTAATACTCTGCCGTTTGACCCTCTTTCAAACAGCAGACTAATAGTGAGGGCAGGAATCCATGGCCGCTTTGTTGTGGCAAAACCAGTTACCCCATCTAGAAAAGACCTAACCTTGCACACAGCCACCTCCCTTCACAGGAATCGAAGCCCTCCAGTCCAAGTTTCACCAATACCTGATAGGGTGCTCAACTCGGAGGGCTCCACCCCTCGTCTTTGCTCTCCTGCACGCCACAAAACGCCAAGAAAGATATTTGCACACAATGCATCATCATGGCAATCATAAACATCAAAGTATGAGGGATTTCCTCTCAAACTGCGGTTACAACCGCACTATACCTCTCAGGCTTTCAGGGGAACCATGACATTCTAAATAGAGGGAACATCCTCAAAGCAATTCCAGAGCTCAACACCTTGTCCTCGCAGTACTAACATCTGTAGAATTTCAGTTAGCTAGGGACAACAACTGACCAGAAGCCACACTAACAACCTGGGAATCAGCAGACATAGTAGATCACATTCTGGCGTTTGTATCACGCTTCAAGACCTGGTGGAGCTCTATAACCAGTCCAGAGCTGGACACATAGCCATTTCTGCTTTTAAGCTCTAATGCTTCCACGGTAGTGGACGAACAACCCACAGTGGTCTTGAGGGAAGCGCCTTAGGTGTTTCTCCCATGCTTCCTGGTAACCAAAGAAATCAACCAACCCAAATTCAAGCATAATTTGCAAAGCTAGATGGGAGTGTCTCCCAGTGGCCCTTAATTCTTGTCTACCATGAGAACCCCAACCATTTTAGGCATGGCCTGCTCAGAAACATCTAAGGCTCCTATCCTGCACATGGCAGGTGTCCAATCATTGCTGGAAACCGGTTCCCCACCTAAAGCCTAGTATAACCTGGATATAATAGCACTGCAGGGAACTTGGTCACAACAGTGTCTTCCGCTGTCTGGTTTCACGCCCTTTCAAGTAAATGCAGTCATGCATAAGCAGCACAAAGGCTAAGTGGGGGCCTAGCAGTTTTTTTTTCTCATTAACCCTGAAAATGGACATAGAAGAGCTGCTGCAAGAAGTCCAAGACTGCCAAGTGCTCAAACTCTGCTACTGGACTTCTAACAATAGGCTACCGATGTTGCTGGGTAACGCCTGTATACATCCTGGCTTTTCCTCCAAACGGGCCGCAATAAAAAGGCTAACAGCAATTATTTCGTACTACTGGCAGACCCACCCTGATTGGGACATCATTCTGACAGGAGACTTCAACTTGAACTTAATTAACACACAAGTGGATGAGGAAACACTAAGTGCCGACAACTCCTACTGGAACGCCCCGACACAGGTGTCACTCGTCGTGATCAGCAGGGAGTACTAAACGGAAGGTTCCCCGGTAACTCCCCACCAAGCCACACTTTCCATGGCCCTAATTCATGGTCCATTTTAGATTACTCCCTAGTCCCCCTTGGTGCGGCAATTTAAGATGAAATACACCACATCTAGTGACCATTACTCCAGTATTGGAACTTTCATAGATTCACATGCTTGAATCATTCCCCGTCGTCGAGATGGGAGTCCCCGGTATAATTTACACAAGTAGTGTCAAGATATAATAACAAAGAAAAAAGGCCCTATGCCTCTTCAATTTAACAGTCTATCAGAGTCATTTTGTGAAAAGGACCAAACTTGAGCATCCACCAATCAGGCGACAGCACCCTCTAGAATCCTCCTGAGAGAAGCTCTAGCACCTCAGATTTTCTACCGCACGTCGTGCTAGGGAGTCTCCTCAGAGCTCTGCTCTTTCTTCACACCTTTTCAGAAATCCGTGTGCTCTATCGCGATGGTTAACTACCCGTGGGAAGAGGGTCTTAAAGTCATGCATAAACCAGCTACAGTTACTGCAGTACTACCTTGTTTAGATAAGAAATACAAGGCACCAGACGATGCACCAACATGTCTAACTGGACACCCTCCTCCGGATTCGGTGGTACCTCAGGCAGTACAAACAAGATCTAAGAACCCTTCTGCCCCGATTTCCGCACCCCCAGACAAAGAGGGTAGATGGCTGGATAATATAGGTAAAAGGTTTTCCTCTATGGCTAGCCTAGTGTTAAGAGCCGCCAACTCTTTGGCTATACTGGCTAGGTTTGATAGGCAACCTTGGGCGGACATTGCACCTTATACTGGCCAGTTGCTGGAAGATACAAGATCAGAGGCAAACAAAACTGTACAGGAGGGTCAACGCACGTCTGCAGAACTTATCGACTGTGCAATGGACATTGCAACAACTACTTTTTGACAGCTCGCCGGTGCAGCCTTCCTCTTCCCAACAATATCGCCAATACTTCTCACAGAGACAGCCGCTGCAACCAACCTATGGTAGACCTGTAGGTCGTAGACACTCAAGCCACCCGGCCAAAGATTTGACTCGTAGAACCTGATGCATCCGAGGCTCCGGCTACGTCCAACTCTCCTCCTTTCATTCTGGGCGGGAGGATATCTCTATTCCTCGAACAATAGCAAGCCATCACTTCAGACAAGTGGGTCCTACAATTAGTGGAACGGGGCCATACTTAGGAATTTACCCAACTACCTCCCTCCAACCCAGCCCCTCCCCCCCCCCCCGCAGGACTCCTTCAAGATACCCTCAACAACTCAAAAAGGAGATCAACAAAATGCTTCTCAAAGGAGCTATAGAGAAGGTACCTCGAGCCCAGCGAGGAACAGGATTTTATTCCAGGTTCTTCCTCATTTGGAAAAAGTGGAAGAATTGGAGGCCGATCCTCGATTTAAGGGAGCTAAATGCCTACTTAAAAAAGCAATCGTTCCGTATGATCAGCCTACAAGACGTCCTCCTGCGTCTCAACCAGGGAGATTTCATGTCTACGCTAGACCTGAAAGACGCATACTTCCACATACCCATCCACCCGGCACACAGAAAATACCCGAGATTCACCGTAGCCGGCAGCCATTTTCAATTCTGCGTCCTTCCTTTTGGACTGAAATCAGCTCCCAGAATATTTACCAAATGTCTAGCACCAATCGCAGCCTTTCTCAGAAGGAGAAAACACAAAATGTGTCCATACTTAGACGATTGGCTGATAAAGGCAAAGACCTACGCCAGTGCGCACAGATCAACAAGAAAGTGCATTTCCTTACTAACCAACCTCGGACTCACCATCAACTGGGAGAAATCCAAACCTCTACCAGCACGAAACATTACCTTTCTAGGGGCAAAACTGGACACACAATCCACCATTGCATGTCCCACTTTAGAGAGGCAACAAAGGTTACTGACTCTAACAAGTTCCATACAGAAAAGAAGCAAGGTTACTGTCTGTCTGTTCAAGTCTCTATTGGGCATGATGTCTTCATGCACAGCTCTAGTTCCTCTGTCGTTTAAAGATGCGCCCCTTACAGGTGCAACTGAATTGTCAATGGCTCCAAGTGTCAGGCACTTTCGAGGATCAGATACTCATAACTCTAACAATACTCAGGGCTCTGAGATGGTGGTCTCTAAGGCATCATCTATCAATCGGCCTTTCGTTTCTACAGCAGCCAGCTCCGTGGACCATAACGATGGATGCATCCCTGGAAGGCTGGGGGGCTGTGCTACAGGATCTGCAAGTAAGTGGCAAATGGCCACCGCATCTGGCATCAATGCATATCAATTGGCTGGAGCTCAGAGCAGTGCACCTGGCCTTACAGGCGTTTCTTCCCAAGATACCAGGATCGCAAGTGGTAATAAGGACGGACAACACCACCACAATGCATTACCTCAACAAACAAGGAGGCACAAGATCTCTCACTCTCTCCTGAGAAGCCCAGACAATCTGGAATTGGGCCTCGCAGCAAGGCATCACATTATCAGCGGTACACGTGCCGGGAATAGACAACAAGACAGCAGATGCACTCAGCAGGCAGAAGTCGAGCTGCCACGAGTGGGAGCTAGACCAGTCAATAGTGAACCACATTTTTTCCCAGTAGGGAATACCAACAGTAGACCTGTTTGCAAGCAAGCACAACGCCAAATGCCAGTTCTTCGCAAGTTGGCATCACCAGAAGGGATCTTGGGGGAATGCGTTTTCGATATTCTGGTCAGACATCTTTGCTTACGCCTTTCCTCCAATTCCGTTGATCCCACGGGTCCTCACGAAGATGAAAGCAGAGCCATTCACTCTGATATTAATAGCTCCGTACTGGCCGCGTCAGCATTGGTTCGCGGAACAACTTCTTCTGTCAGTCAAGCCTCACATTCCGCTGGAGCCGTTTCCCCAAATGTTGACAATGAACAATGGCCAGGTTTGGCACCCGGATCCGAAGTCGATGCGTTTATCAGCATGGCTCCTGACGACAGGGAGTTCGCACATTTGAATATCCCACAGGAATGTAGGGATACTTTGTCAAAAGGCAGAGCGGGTAGCACCAATAAAACTTATTATTGTACATGGAGACGATTCTGTGTCTGGTGTCATCGACAGATTGACCCATTAGTCTCACCACCAGAGGAAATATTACCGTACCTATTGCAGCTAGCAATTTCTTTTGGCACATTCTTCCAGTAAAGTTCACCTAGCAGCGATAGCTGCATACAGACGTTCGGATGCTACACCCTCACTTTACTCCTCTCGTCTGATTAAGAGGTTCTTGAAGGGGCTTTTCAGAGTTTTCCCTCCTTTCAGGCCACCACCTCCTTCTTGGAACCTAAATATTGTCTTAGCACAACTGATGAAGCATCCGTTTAAGCCGATCCATCGTGCTTCTCTCAAGCTCCTTTCATGGAGCTTGCTTTATTGGTAGCTCTCACATAAGCTAGGCGAGTCAGCGAGGTGCAAGCTCTCTCCATTCAAGAGCCATTCCTACAGCTTAAACATGACAGACTGCTAATGCGCACTAACCCGCATTTTATTCCAAAGGTTCCTTCAGACTTTCAGATCAATGAACCTTTAGTCTTCAAATACTTTTTACCTCATCCATCCACTCCGGCTGAGAGGGCGTTACAATCCTTAAACGTTAAAAGCTGTGTTCAATTCTATTTGGACAGGACTAAATCTTTTTGACGCTCTAATCAGCTGTTCATAGCATACAGTGCTCCTAGGAAAGGACATCCACTCTCCAAGCAGAGTATTTCCAGATGGATCGCCTTAGCCATTCACTTCTGCCATCAAGCAACGGGCAAACCTCTGCACTCACCTGTACATGCTCACTCCACGAGGGCAGTCTCATCGTCAGCGGCGCTGTTCGCCGGAGTTTCACTACAAGACATTTGTAGGGCAGCAACATGGAAGAGCTGCCATACATTCACAAAACACTACTGCTTGGAATCTCTATCTCAGGGAAGAGGTAGCAGTGGGTCAAGCGGTTCTCAGGAATCTCTTCAGGTGAAGGTGAGCCATCTCTTCTCCATCCCTCCATCCTATAACAGGTATGCACATTGTTTATATCCCTTATATTCGCTTACACAGTTAAAAAAAAAAAAAAAAAAAAAAAATAAGTAAACAAGGGTAAGAAAACATTCTGACAGACAAGTGGTTGTTTTTTAATGATAGTATTCATATTACATACGTGTTTTGGGATACTTTTTGCTTTGTCATTCTGGATATCTATATGTGTGTGTGTGTGTGTGTATATATATATATGTATATATATATATATATATATGTATATACCTTTTATAGTTACATAGATTTATATACAGAAATATAATGAGGTTTCATGTATCAAGGTGTTTTCGATCAAATAGGTTATTATACTACAATGTGCATAGCGTCTGCTCTCTACTCTAATTCAAGCATGTGAATCTATGAAAGCTTCTAATACTGGAGAACTACAGTTACAGGTAAGTAACTTATTTTCTTCCTTCCAAATACTGATCGCAAGGTCCTCCTTGCCTGTGCACGAACATGTTCCCAGTACAGGTTGGCTCAATAGAGTCTACGAGCCTGAAGAGAATACGTTGGTCATCTGACACAATAGGAGCCTTATCTTTATCTGCTTAGCTGGAGAGCCTTAAAAATCACGGACATATAATGGATGCCTGGTAAGACTTCTGAGTGAAAATACTGGACCAGCATCCTCCTCGCAACCAATTCGGTGAACCACCCCGGCCCACCTATCAAAACAAGCCCAACTCCTTAAAAAAAAAAACTCAAAGGAAGCTGGTGAGATGCCTGAAGACTCGCCCAGGCAATCTTCTACTCTGGAAACAACTGAAGAATTCAAAGAAGGAGTACAAAAGACAAATACACAAAGAAAAGGGCACAGGCAAGAGCTCTCTCTGGCTAAAATTAATACGTGCCGCAAAAGGAAAAAAAAAAACAGGGAATTTCGCGGCATCATCAACAACCTAAACACCTGAGGGAACCAAATCAATAACTCAAGCATCCCTGGAAGGAACTGGGTGAGTTATCTCAAGACAATTTTTACAACAAAATGCCACCCCTCTGGAAACAACCCCCTAATTGCCAGCATGGACACCCATAAGGGGAAATACCCTCCCGCTGGATGACGGGGAGATGATCAAACTCACTCTGTTCACTGACAGGGCACACCAGGCTCTCCTTAAGGCACGTCGGAATGGATCCCCCAGGCCAAATGGCCTCCTACAAGCCATTTGTAGGGAAGAAGCTGTTTTCTGGTCAGAAGTGCTAACCTCATTATACCAGGAAGCAGGTCTAGGAGGAGGCATCCCTGAGAGATGGCAAGGTTCTATAATCAATCCAATCTTCAAGGGAGGCAACATACAATCTGTGCGACTACAGGCTAATCACCCATATCGACGTTGAGGCAAAAAACTATGCCTCCTTGCTGAATTCACAACATGGTCAGAAAAACATAAAATTGTTCCAATTAACCAAACAGGCTTCAGGGAAGGGGGTGGATACTACGACGAACATCTTATTAACTTCCTTTCTGGTTGAGCAGAGCAGACGGCGTCACAGGAAACTACATCTTGGCTTTGATTTCAAGGCCGCCTTTGATCAAGTGAATAGACACCTGCTCTGGAACAAGTTGAAGCTATGGGGCCTTCCGGCCCCCCTTCTCAGGCCAATAATTGCTTTATACTCAGATACATGGGTACGCATAAAGATCGGAGATGGCATGAGGCTATCACGGAAAATCCCCACAACCCTCGGTCTGAAACAAGGCTCTGTGCTCGCCCCCGCACCTGTTCAACTTATTTATGGCAGATCTGACCCCAGCTTTGGATGCTGGTAACATTCACCACCCACCCCCCCCCTCTCGCCTGGGAGGGATCTCACTGACATACCTACTATATGCAGATGACCTAGTACTGCTCAGCTGTACCAAGGTCGAGCTACAAAGATCCTTAAACTTTCTAGCCAATTACATTCATTCCAACCAGCAGGAAATTGTGTCTAAATCAAAAATGTGTGTAGGCTGCAGGTACACCCTTAGATCCAGGATGCCTTAAGCAACGTCTCGCTACAGGTAGCTTGGAGTAATTTTAGACGCTCAGGGCTCCTTCCGTCAACAGAAGAGCTACATTGTGCCAAGAGTGCCAGCTCTAATTTATGCTTTTTCTCACATGGCCAAACGGCTACACGGTCCATCACTCCGCCCTCTTTCAACAGTTATTTCATCTAAATGGCTTCCCATGCTACCATATGCAAGAGTGGCAATGCACGCTCAGGGTGAGCTCCTGATAGACAAAACACAGCTTAAAGTATTCAGACGAGTCTTCAAATTACCAAACTTCGCCTCACTGGCGCAGATATGCATTGAATTCGGTTTTGCACTGCAAGACCTGGCTGCAAGAGCACAGATGGCTAAAACCTGGTACAAAATAAGCCACTCCGCAGATAAATTGAACGAGGCACTTGGCGGGCCAGCACTCAGCTTACAAGTAGTGCCTTCAATCTTCAATCATCCAACTACGACTCAAGGATCTGTGGGAGGCAGCACCGACATACAATTCATTTTCAAGAGCGACTAATAAGACCAGTAAATTGCTTTTGCTCATAGAAAATAAAGCTAAATTTAGTGCCCAGGCACACACGTGGATGACCATAAAGTACTATGCCAAATTGGAACTGGCTGTCTATCTCTTCACCACCTATACAATGCAACTGGGCAACCTACAAACCTCGCCCAATGCTCCGTCATGGAGGAAGATCATTTTGCAGCAGTGAAGGCTCTGTTCATGCCAAAAAGAGGTCCTACTACACATAATCTGCATCTGCCCGGGTCTGTTAGACCTTCAAAGGAGATTTCTTTAAAGAATGTTCACCGAGAGAGCCCTAATGACCTGCAGGGGAGCCATAGTAGCCTGCTTCAACCCGCACAACCCCCAGCTAAACTGTAAGTTTGTCAAGTTCTTGAAGCACGCTGTGCAAAAAAAGGGTTTTTAAGGTTTGTAGGGCCAGTAAGAGTACAACCAAAATAGCACGTCTAATCAACTCCCTCAGGTCATACAGAGATCACTCCAACTGCACCTAGATCAAATGGTTCATGGTACTGGCTTGCTACATAGGGCACTATTGGCCACTTTTTTCTCTCTCACCAAGTCTAAAAAGCTCTTATGAATCGTGTTAGCTCAGGAGTCAGATGGGCGCACACCTTGGAAGATTCACAGGCATTTAAAATATATCTTAAACTCAGGACCGTAATAAAGTGATGCGTTCCACCTAAAACATTTGAACCCCGGCTTGCATATCCTTTACTATAAGCGAGACATTTTATAAGATTTATTTATTTCAAGAAAACTAAAATGTAAAACTGTTTGTTTTCTTTTCTCTTTTTTACTTTCAATCCACATTCTACATTAAAGATTTTAATTTATATTCGAATGTTTTTATCATGTAAAGTGGCAACATTGTTAAGGTTTTAATTAACTGAATCAATAAACTGAATCTGATATCTTTGGGTAAAGTTTATTTCTCTTGTTACTCCTCAGTGGCTGTCTTGTCTCTTTTTTTTTTTTTTTTTTTTTTTTTTTTTTTTTTTTAGAATTGTGTTAGCCAGCCAGCAACTCTGATGGTGGGGTGCTGAAAGTGGTATTCTGTTGGAATTAGCATGGCAGGTGTAAACTAGGATGCTAAATGGCAACATTTTCATTTTTGGCTGCAGATAGAGGAAGAAGGTAAATGGAAGTGCTTTAGTTATTTGCAGGGCCACTGCAATTATGTGGCAGGAAAAAACAAAATGATGAGGCATGGGTTGACCACATTATGTGGCAAGAAAAACGCAGTTATGAATTTACAACACCAGTAGCTCTAACTCAAGCAAATCCAAGACCCAGTGCATTGCAAATGCTTGTTTTTTGTTTTGGTACTTTATACGATGGCACAGCAGCTTCACACTGCTACTGGTCTTTTTACTTCCCCACTAGTCACTTTTCCTTGGCTTCTCCTCCCTTTCTTGTTTTTTTTTTTTTTTTTTTAAATGTCCGTGAGGCCACAGCATTACTACCGGTATACTCTGTATGCAGCGTTGTGCAAACGTTTTAAAATTAAGTTATTTCAAATATTAAACAAAGACTCTGCATGACAACGTAGATGCACACGTTGTAAGCCGTTTTGCAGTTTTTTCTTTTTGCTTTTATAGCTTTATTTTATTTTACTTTATTATTGGCTGCCCATGTGTACGCCTATGCTGTTACGCATTAGTGGGTATTTTGGAATTCTTTTTGTTCTATCACCCCCCCCCCCTCCACCCCCTCCCACCCCCTCCCACCCACACACACACACACCCACACACACACACCCACACACACACACACACACACACACACATTTATTGGCGAAGCCTCTAGCTCCACATTTTAAAGGTGAGACCTTCTGGCTTTGCCAATGCGTGTTTTTCGTTGACCCCTAGAACCAATTCAGATAGCTGACATAACAATCTTTCCTTCCAAAAGCAACTTGTAAACCTAACGCATAGGCTGAAATCTGATGGTGACAACGGAGATTAATTTATACTCTGTGTAGTTGCTACTGTACAACGATTAAAAAGTGTGCAAGTGCATTCCAGAATAACTCAGTGGAACTTGTAGGTAGCACAGCGAATAGCCTTCTGTTATAAATTATTTGGTTGTAACATGCCTGCTTTTTAAATTGCAAAGAAAAACTGCAAACTTCAAATATTCTTAATAAATATGCATGATTCATCTGTGCACACCCAAAGCCATAGCTCTCTTTAATCTAGAGTACGAAGCACTGAATTTTGACTGAGATATTCACGTCGCACGTGTCGCCACATAAATACACAGTACATGTTTACAGGCGCAAATCTCTGTATTAACTTGTTTTCAAGCAGAAGACTGCAGTGATGAAAGCTGCAGTACAATTTGACAAGTTTAATAGTTAGCCGATTGTAATTTAGTATAATCGCAACTAAAATTACAAATGTGTTGCAGTACATAATGGTTCCTGCTGCAGAATGCAGAAATGTATGCCGTTGTATTCTCATCAATCTCATTTCAGTGCACACCCAGGCATTAGGAAGCAGACAACTGCAGGTGTCGGGTGGGGCACTCTGCTACCGAAATTCATTAAATCCAACTACATTTTCAGTCTCAATGTTTAAAATTATGATAATAATAATAATTACATGCTGGAACGTTGTATCTGGGTCGGTCCCTCCTTTTTTTCCATCCTTTTTCATGGATTTTTTTTGTTTCTGTACTTTGCTGGATCTTCTACATGATTGGAAAGCCTATTTTAAGGAATGCTTGGAGCTCGCTTAATACTGGGATGGCGAAATTTAATTTGCACCATGAAATCTTGCTTAATTTCTGGCATGGTTAACCGAACTCTCTCCCCCCCCCCCCCCCCTCCTCCCTTCTCCCCCTGACCCTCCTCCCCTCTCCCCCTGACCCTCCAGTGAACTAACAATATTTAAAAAGGTGGAATTACTCTAAAGTACATATAAAGCACATTACGGAAAAGGCTTCAAGAACTCTACGTAACATTTTATTAATAATTGTGGGCCTGGTCTTGGTGAAAGGATGAATCCGTCACAAACGTGACGATAGCCCGTATGCCATATTATTGCCTTAGGATATAATGCTGCTGTAATACAGCGGACAGGATATTGGTCAAGTTTGTGATGCAGTATTCCCCTGTGCCAAGATTTCAGTTAGGCCCTGTGTACTTCATGAGGTGACGCACTATATATACACAAGATTGTTGTGCAGTTAGACGCCGCAAAAACAATCAATGATGCAAGCTTCCAATTTCCAATAAAAGGACAGTGTTTTGTCAGATGGGTATCATTGCTCCATGGCCTCTCTTCCTTTAAACAAGTTCACTAGCCATAAAATCTCCTACGTAAGGGAGGGTATTGAGCCGCATTTCTTTTAATACTGGTGCACCAACATGAAGAAACAGCTGGCTCGTTTCATCCCCAAATAGAACTTCTTCAAGGCTTAGTTTGTTGAGAAAATTCAAATAAGCATTTAATAAACTCCAGTTGGAAAAAAGTATGAGAGCAAAGTTATGTGGAAATTAGGTCCCGTGGTAATGGTGATCATATATTAGTATGGTATGCAGGCATTAACCTAAAGATCCTAAGTAACATTGGTGAGTAATGGGAATCAAGTAGTTAAATTCTGTCGTACAGTGAGGACTGCAGGCAGGCAACACAGTAAAGACTGCAGGCATTACCAGGTTTGTGATGTATTCCGAAATCATTTCTATTTCGGAAACTACTTTCTGGTGAGTCATTACTTGTTTGTGGTAGAATTCATAAGTGCTTGCTGAAAATGTCTTCGATCTGTAGTAAAGGGGACCGGTACCGAAGCATGCATGACTACCTAGGATAAATGAGCCATCCCAGAAGTGGTTGTGAATACAAATTATCCGATTACGACATTGAGGTTAAATCTTCACATCCTTCTAAGAATTGTTCTTCTACAATGCGAACCGTAGCTCTTTATTGCTCCTAAACTTACCACACCAGACCCTTGTTCAAGGCTCAATTTGCTACTGAAATTCTTACTGGGCATCGAAGACTCTTTAATTGAACAGACCATACTGATGTGTAACATCCTCAATTGAAAGCTTTCCCTTTTCAAAGCTTTGTATAACACAAGGAAGACTCTTAAAATAAGCTCTTCATTGTTGGCAATTTGTTTTTGCAACCAGCTGTTAAAACAGCCCTCTGGGAAGGACCAACTCCTTCTCCGATTTCAGCTAAAAAATGTCTCTATAAATGACTGATAATTGCAATGCGAGTAAGAGTGCGTTTTAGTCTACCAAAATGTGACATTGTATACAGCAGCAGTTGGGAAAGTGCAAATGTGTGCCTAGTTCTAGTTCCTTCCGGTTTTCACCATCTAGTGTACTAGGACTCAAAACATATCGGGCTAACTTCCCCTCGGGTGTGCGTGAAAATCCTCTATATATCCAGGCGCATATGTCCGTGTTGGAAGGATTGGTTCTCTTTTCACCTTTTATGAACACTTGTTCTTCAAGAACAGTGGGAGTAGAATCCTTAACGGTAATTAACCAAAAGGCCAGGGGTAGCAGAAGTGACATCGCACGCCCATCGCGTGCACTTTGTCCTTAAATTTCTCTCACACGAGTTTACACACCTACACACACACTCACCCACTTGCAAGCTTGCACACAACATACATTTAAATGCCTTTTTTTTTTTTTTTTTTTTTTAATATGAACTGCCACTGTGTTCCATGCACTGACTTTGCCACCTCTAAGGCCAGGGGTCACAAAGGCAATGTTAGGGTCGCAGGGGCAAGCCAGGGGTCGCAGTTGCAACCCTTGAACGACATCCATGAGCAAAATGTTGTTGGTGGTTTGTTTAATTATTTTCTCAGGCCCTCGTTGATGTCTTTCAGGATTTCTTTACTTTGAAGAACGTTTAGAGCAAATGTATTTTCTTTTTTCCTGCCGAATTTCAGTTCCTTTCATGAAAGGAATTAGGTTTCGGTTAAACTCCTATATTAAACCACCCTCTTTGCTTTGAACTCTGCTCCATCAGGCTTTTTAGGGTCGAGCCTGCGAGTGCATGCACTATCGAGACTCTGCTATGTTCATTACAGGGTTCGGAGCCTGCCTGTCGCTCACCATTTGTTTGTTTGCGTGGCACCTTCTTTGCAGCTTTCTAATTCGCCAAGGCATGCCTGGCATCACTTCCGTTTCTCTGTGTGGAGCAGGGCTCCAGCACTAATTGAGGCAATCTAATTAGTGCCAGCCCGCTGCTGCTGATGTGATCGAGGTAATATTTGTTCTTTTTAACTTCTAGTGCCCTGTAAACAGAAGGCTTGTGACTGGCAAAAACATGCCCAGCAGGCTCAAAATTGCAAAGTTTTATTTTTTAAAGCCAACTTTAATTCATTTGTTCAAGTCATCTTTTCTCAGTATCTTCTTGTGTTTTGTTTTTTGGTTTTGCTCGTGGGCATTTTTGTCAGAAGATGACTATTAACTTGTTGGAAATATGCTAGATCTATTGCATTGCAAATGCTCGTCTTTAATGTAAGTGCATCTACCTGAAGGGCAGTGTGTTGTGGGGTTGTGGTTTATCTGCCTTACAGGATTGCTTCCTTTGCCTAGAGCTCAGCCTCTCCAAGGCTCTTCTAATTAATCCAAGTATAATCTACAACTAAATCAGTATCATTTTGCCACCAAATTCCATTCCTGCTACAACATGGCAGCCTGACCACGCTGAAGGTCGAAAGCTGCAGCCGTTTTTAGGGCCGAGTCTGCGAGTGCATGCGCTAGCGCATGTGTCTTGCATGTGAGACACTCTTATGTTTAATAAAGAAAGGGCTTAGAGCCTGCGTGTCGCTCACCATTTGTTGGTTTGTATGGCACTCTTCTTGGCAACCTCGTAATTGATGCAATCAGAATTTATAGAGTGCAACTACTCAGCTGTAAGGGTCTCAATGCACTGAGGGGGTTTGTCCTGTGCTTTTGTTGAAGAGCCAGATTGTAAGGTCCTTTCTGAATTGAGGTAACAATGGTGACTGCCTGAGGTGCATGGGCAAGGTGTTCGAGCTCTTTGCCACGAGGTAGGCGGAGGATCGTCCTCCAGCTGAGGTCTTCCGTATGCGTGGTACAGTGGCTACTGCCTGTTGAGGGTAGTGGAGAGGTCTGGTGTGGGAGTAAAAGGTGATGTAGTGGTTGAGGTAGGTGGGTCCTAGGTAGTGGATGGCTTTTTATGCATGGATGAGGAGTTTGAAATTGATTCTTTTCTCAACAGGAAGCCAGTGGAGATCTCCTAGCTAATTGGTGAAGTGTTCGCGGCAGGGAACGGCCAGGATGAGTCTGGCTTAGGTGTTTTGGATGTGCTGTAGTTTCTTCAGGCACGCCTGGCAACATTTCTGTTCGTCTGTGTGGAGTAGGGATCAGTCTCTAATTAATTTTAACTTAATGCCTGTCCGCTACTCCCGATGTGATCGAGGTGCTATTTTGTTCATTTTAACTTCCAGTGCCCCACAAACAGGTGGCTTGTGACTGGCAAAAATGTGCCCAACAGGACAAACAAAATTGCTAAGTTTTATTTTTTGAAGTTCACTTTCTTTTATTTTAAATCAAGTCGTCTTTTCTCAGTTTCCACTCACTTTTTCTTTTGTTTTTGCTCATGGGCACTGTTGTCAAAAGATGACAATTAACGTGTTCAAAATATGCGAGACCTACTGCATTGCAAATGCTTTTTTTTGTTTTTTTTTTGTTCTGGAGCCGTCACAAGGGATCCCTGATTAGAGTCCTACTCGGCATAGCCCAATAATATCCAGTAGCCCAGTGCACTCACCCCACTAAAGCTTTCGTGCTTCTGAGATCCCGTAGTTCCTGTGCATAGGTTAAGGTGCGCAATGCTTAGGGTCTGTAGGTTGCTGCTATTCACCAGTCATTCCTAACGCCATCTGTCTTCTGCTTGTATCAAGGACTTTTACTGCTCTGCTGCTATTTGCCACTTCACAGTCCATCCCCTGCTGCTTCCAGTTTCAGCCACCAGTTTATGAAGCAGGCCTGGGTTAGCTCAGATAAGCCTAATTGCATTGCACCTCTACTATAGTAAGCTGCTTTGGTGCTATTACCCACCACCAGTGCAGGTCTTCAGTGAGCAACCCAACTTGATAGAACTGAAACTGCAGCACACTCTCTTTGAGCCAGATTACTATTGGGCACTGTTATACAAAACGATAAAAGAAGCCCAACACCGAAATAGCAGGATGATAATAAAGGTCTCTAACTGCAGGAACATCAGAATTAACCCAACACTAACTACGGAAATAGAAAACTATAGCAGGATAACAGAGTAATCAAACCAGTACATTTGTTTTACAGGGGAAGTGTATACTAGGAAACTAAACTGCATATTGGATAAAATAAATGACAGAATTCTAACTAACAGAGCAGTGGGATAGCAGGATGTCTTACACCAGTTATAAAGATGATGACCCTGCACACAAAGGTAGTGGGAATCTCAAAACCAATCCCACAGGAGGACGAAAACAAAAAAGACCTGAAGTCTGTTCCAAATTAAGAATAAAAGGCTAAAAAGTGATACACACTCAACAATTAAATAATTTAGTGAACTTCCCTAGTTGACATTCCTCAAATAAAATATTTGAAACTATCTTTTGGACTCCATTTCTTCGAAACGTCTACTGATGGAAGAGAAGTATGCGAACATGGAGGAAAACTGTGATAAAGCCAGACTAGGTGGACTAGGAAGCTTCCGCAGATGAATTCAAGACCTTGAATACCAACTAAACACAATCTTACAAGCCAAGAAGACCTAGAAAAATCGAAATAGAAGGAACAGTATCTGAGTGTTTAGCAACCCTATAGTTAAAGAAAAAGATGGTATTGCAGCCTTTTGGAGAGTCTTTTCCCAAAGGTTTTGGATCTTCCAGTAGGGGTATTGGTGGCCATACAGCGAGCTCTTTGATTCTGACCACTAGAACTACAGACTACACTAAATACAGGTGCTTTATTGTGCATTGTTGGAACACACTTGTTTCCTAATAGTTCTGGATGCAGCAAATTAAAATCAGAAAATCACATGAGGATGCCATCTTATCTTATACTGTCAATATCCTACAAAAGACCCTGTTGGTAAAAGGAGGAAATATATTGACATGAGAAATCACAACTACAGTTCAGCATCCTTTAGCCTGAAAGATGGAACAAAATCTGTAAACGCAAAACCAACCTGTTTGAAGGGCTTTCAATTCTACAGGAGCCTTCAGACTTGGTCTCATCACGTGAATTCTTGAAAATTCACAGAAAAGTAGTGTTCTGACAAGCAAAGAAAAACTGAGTATCCTCATTATTCCACAAAATGAAGATGGATATATGCAACAGTAGAAAAGGGGGGGGAAAACCATTCCTCACCCCGATAAGTAGACTTTAAATCTCTAGATATCCGAAATGCTTGAAGGATGCACGAGAATTATTCAGAAGCTGCCCCTCCAGATAAACATCCTAGGAGGCGACTGCAATACATACCATGTTACCTGTGCAGAATTGAAATCTAAAGCTAGATAATGCTCTAATAAATTCTTCAAGACTTCTAGGGCATGGAAAACTGCTTGACGTATGGAGAACAGCTTGAGACTGACAAGAATTCACAACTTTTCACAGCCATATATCATCAGTCTATCTTCTTCATCATCATGCGCAGAATACTTTTGGCACACCACAAACTCAGTTAAACCGCTCTCCTGGAAAGACACTTGGTGGTGTCAGGAAGAGAGTGATGTCATCAAGCATATGGTATCTTTGTGATCTTACGGGCTACTGAAACAGGATAGTGTCCCACATTACACATACCTCTTCAGGCAAATAATGGCATGTTTAAATTTTGATAGTCCTTTTCTGTTAGGGGTATTGCTTTTTGGAAGTCATATTTGAATGGTAAGATTGTTTAAAAAAAGCTAGTCAAATGTTGAATCATAATTGGCCCAGTTTCTGTATAGACAATTCTGCTTTGTAGCTTGAGCCTACTTCCAGACCATGTACTGTCTTTTGCAAGGCATATTGTGGTTTTCCAAGAACACAGAGGGCTTTCAAGCCCCTGATTGTTTACCATTGGTTTCCTTGTCACTCACATTTGCCACCTCCTTATTAGTGTCTCAGCTTCAGTCGTGCTTTTTCTGACCATAGAACACTGCCTCTTTATAATCTTTGACTGGCTGGCATTGCTGCTTTCACTGCCTGCTTTTCAAGCACACATTATTAGGGCTTGGCTAAACGCGCATGCGCTGCCTCTTCACGGGTATTGTAATCTTACAGTGGGTCTAAAGTCTGCCCGTTGCTTTCCATTTGTTGGCTTGCATGGCACTCATCTTTGCAGCCTCGTAATTGGTCACTGAAGGCCTATCATAATTTCCGTTCCTGTCTGGAGCAACATAACCAGTGCCCGTCTGCTGCTCCCAATGTGAATGAGGTTCTTCTTTTTACTTCTAGGGCCCTGCCAAGCAGAAGTTTGATGACTGACACAACGTGCAGAGCAGGACAAACAAAATTGCAAAGTTTTATTTTCTGTAGTTAGCTTAATTAATATTCACATTATTGGATTTGAGTAAAGCAAAAAATTAAAAAACATAGTAATAAATATACAAATATAGCCAAAATCAGCTAGCCAGGTGTGCAAGTATTGCCTCATCTCATGCCCATGAAAGAAACACCCATACTACAAACCAGGATATAGAGCCAATCCTGCCTGCTAGAGACCAATTTCTTAGTAGATGCAGTAGTTAAAATCTTGGCAATATCCTGCTGAACCGGTTGAAAGGCTGGGTAGAGGAGCATAGCTTACTGACAGATTTCCAATATAGCTTTAGACCTGGACGGGGGACGATAGCACACAATCTTAATCTTCATTTATTGATTAACAAGTACACCACAGTTAAAGGCTCCATTCATCTTGCCTTTATGGACCTCAGGAAGGATATGGTCAGTAGTTTGAAGCTCTGGGCTGTATTTGAATCCATGGGGCTTGATAGTGCACTAGTAACCTTTTTTGCTTGATTTGCACACAGAGTTAGAGGTATCTGTAAGATTTGGCCCCAATGGGGAGTGCACACCGTATTTTCAATTGGCAAGATGAGTGTGAGGGCTGTATATTAGTCAATCAAGTCAAGGATTTGTAAAGGACAGCTAATCACCCATAGGATCTCAAGATGCTGATTGTAGGCGAGCTGCTAATTCGAAGAGCCAGGTCTTGAGGTCCTTCCTGAACTGCTTCGAGATGTGGTCTGCCTGAGCTTGAGAGGCAGTGTTTGTTCTGTGGCCTGGCTGCTAATTAGGAGAAGGATCTTCTTCTGTACTTTTCCAGATCTTGGGGACGGCTACAAGGGCAAGCTGGAAGGAACAGAGACGTCTGTTTGGTACGAAGAAGGTGAGGCAGTGGTTGAGGTATGCTGGTCCTAAGTTGTGCGGTGCCTTGAAGGTGTGGATCAGGAGTTTATGTGATGCGCTTATTAACAGGGAGCCAGTGTAGGTCCCTGAAGTGGGAGAAGATTCAGCTGTGTCGGGGAATGTTCAGGATGAGTCTAGCTGCTGCATTCTGGACTCTTTGTAATCTTTTTTTTGTTGTTGTAATTCTTTATTCAAAAAACAATAAAACCGTACACAGTCATTCCACATAACAAAGTACACGATCCCGCAGTACAGACACCACAGTACAGAAATAGTTGGGCATAATGTTGAGTGCAAATGGACAAAAAAGCACAACATGCCCTGTATCAAATCGAAAAACTCCATAAAACATCAAATGTTGTTGACTATATCATAGTGTGTGAGACTGCCATCAGACTACACCATGCCCAGGCTAAGTTGGATGTGGGGCCTCAAGGAGGCTGGGGGAAAAGTTTTCAGCCACCCCTCGACATAACCACCCGGGACTCCATTGTATGTTGCCTAGGTCTAAGTAGAATAAGCAGGTCTAGGGCGAGTTAATAAGTAAGTATGGTACAATATAGTATTCGGCCCTTCCAGGATACCCGGAATCACCAGATATTGAAAGAAGGGAGGCTTGGGGCCAATAGCGTACAGCTATAAAGGGTGGTGATGCAGGGCCGCAGATCCACTAGGGGAGGGGTCTTAGACCTGGGGTGGGTAGGAAGAACCAGGAAGGGAGAAGGGTGGGTTTGATAAGAGAGAGAGAAAAAAAATAATCGACAGGATACGAGCAGGAGAGAAGGAAAAGGGAAGGGGGTGGGGTGAAGGGAGATAACCAGAAAAGCTGGGGTGAGTCCAGGTGAATGGGGAGAGGATAATTACTAACCAGAGGGTGACACGGAATGTAATGACGACAAGGGAAGACATAGAGAGAGAAGGGGGGGAGCCAAGAGCAAAGGGGATAGCAAGAATCCTAAGTAAACGCCTAGGCACAACCAGGTATTAGGAAGTAGGAGTGGAAGTGACCAAGGGCGGGGTGGGAAGAAGGGGAGGGTGAGGGTTGGGAGTGTGTGTTTGCATGAGTGAGAGGACGGAGGCAAAAGGGAGGGAGGAAGGAAAGGGGAGGTCCTCCAGTGAGGAGGTAAAGTCAGGCCCAAACGTGGACATGTTCATGTATGCAGCAATAACACAGCAGAGGAGATAGGCAATGCGGATGTGTGTAGCCCCAATGCGAGAGGGTTGCTGTAATGCGCCCTGAATCAGGTAGCTATTAAGTGAGTGCTCAGTCCTCTGGTACAGAGAGGAAGGGTTCCCACATCCGAAGGAATGCATCCACCTTAACCTGGAGGCTATAGATAATTTGTTCATGAGAAACGGCTTGGTACATTGCAGTGATCCATTCTTCATGGGAGGGGGGCTGTTTCTGCGCACCAGTGTCTGAGGGTACATTATTTGTCCGTCGCCAGTGCTGTGTGTAGTAAATGAGCTGTGGTCGAGGAAGATCGTACCTATCACTGGTATCATGCAGCAGTAGGAGGGAAGGGGTAAGAGAGGGCGGTAAGGGTAGGGTTTCTCTGAGGGTGCACCCCACCGATCGCCAGAAATGTTGGATGGCAGGGCAATCATGCAGGACGTGAAGTAAATCGCAGCGGTGATGGGGGCATCACCAGCAGGAGGCGTGAGATAGTAACCCTGCAGACCACAGCATTTGGGGAGTCCAGTACCAATCGTGTAGTGTATTGAAGAGACTGAATTTCAAGGGAGCCTCCCCTGACCTGCGATCCCTTGCCTCAATCAGGCCAGCCCAATCCTCCATCTCATATTCTGTCTGGAGTCACGCCTGCCACTTGTCTTGGAGAAAGACCAAGAGGGGAAGGGAAAACAAGTGCCGGTTCAGTAGGGTATGCATACCAGATATGACTCCTCTGAAAAGACTCCAGGTTTGAGTAGTGAAGCACTGGGGATTGGGAGAGTTGCCAGGGATATGCCCCCATACGTCGCCCAAGGCAGTGTTTGAGCTGCAGAAAATGCCACACATGATGAACGGGTAGATCGAATTCCTCCTAGAGATCCGTGAATGGTTTCAGTTGGCCATCACTTAGAAATTGATCAACACGCAAAAGGCCTTTTGATCGGCACTCCTCCCATACTATAGTATTTTCCCCTATCATGAATCCCTCATTTCCCCAAAGCGGAGCCTGGTTATGTATCAAGGGATCCACTCCCAGTAAGCGGTGCACCTGCTGCCATGAGTTCTGCTTGGCTCTGATCATGGGATTGATTGGCCGAAATAAGGTATGTCCTGCGCTGTAAAGCACATTGAGTCCCGGTAGGGAGCGCAAGAGCGTTCGTTCCACCTCCACCCAAAGCGACGGGTCTTGGACTCCCGGGAGAAGGAAAACTAATTGCGAGAGGTGTAACGCAAGGGCGTAATGTTCCACCGAGGGGAGTCCCAGCCCACTGGACTTGCACTGGACAAGTAATGTAGCCCTGGGTAGCCGGAGATGTATCGACCCCCAAACAAAGGCTCGGATGAGACGGTCCGTCTCTCGAAGGAGAGTCAAGGGGATATGTTGAGGCAACATGCTGAGTACATATAGGAACCTCGGCAGAGTCACCATGCGTACCGCCTGTGCTCTACCCCACATAGAGAGGCACAGATGTGCCCATTTGTCAAGGTCCCTTTTCATGCTAGCAGGCAGCAGTTCTAGGTTGTCAGCCACCATATTCTCCAATCCTCTATTGAAGTTAGATGCCCAGATATTGATGACATGACTGCTTCCACTTGACCCGGAAGCCCTGCACGGACGCACTTACTGTCACGGGGGAGAATCCCAATTGATCTTGTAACCCGAGAGAGACTCGAAGTCCGCTAAGATGGTTCGGGGTGCCGGCAGGGACTTAGCTGGGTCTGAGAGAGTTCATAAGATATGGTCCGCATATAGGTAAATGGTGGAGCTACCACCAAGATTGGGTACTCTGGTAATGAGGCTTGATCTGCGGATCACTGCTACTAAGAGTTCTACAGCCAACAGAAACCGTAACGGCGACAAGGGGCAGCCCTGACTGGTTCCCCTCCTGATAGCGAAGACGTCGGATAGGAACCCACCGCAATTGACCTGTGCTGTCGGCGAGCCATATAACAGGCGTACCTTATTAATAAAGCTGGCTCTGAGTCCAAACCGTTTTAGAGTTTCAAAAAGGTACCACCCATTCTATTCGATCAAATGCCTTCTCAGCATCCAAGGACCGGGCAAGAGCCTACTCCCAAGAGTCCCATGTCATCCAGAGAGCTTGGAGCAGGGTACGTAAATGGTTCCTAGAAGAACGGCCGGGGACGAAACCCACTTGCGTGTGGTGAATGAGAGATGGGATTACCTTTTTGAGGCGTGCCACTAAAATTCCTGCCAGTATTTTGATGCCCCTGTTGAGAAGGAAGATGGGGCATTAACTGCCACAAAGGAGGAGATCCTTACCTGGTTTGGGCAGGACTATTATGGAAGATTTGTTGGAGAGAGGGTGTAAGGAGCCTGATTGGTCCGCCCTGCGGAAGGCCTCACATAGGGTGCCCACCGTATCTGCTCCCGTCCATTTATAGAATTCTGCCGAAAACCCATCCTCCCCAGGGACCTTATGGTATGGGAGTTTGGCTATTGCTTGTTTGCTCTCTTCTTTGCTGAAATCCCCCTCCAGAAGAGCCATGCCTCCCTCCGAGAGGCTAGGTATATTCGCCTTCTCAAAGAAGATGGCCAGCTTATCATGGTCTTCCACAGTTTCAGGAGTATAGAGGGTCTGATAAAAGCGACCGAACTCGCCTGCTATCGCCTTGGGGTGTGTGACAAACGTGCCATCAGGGCCATGTAAGGCCGGAATGGCCATTGTCACCTCCCTTTGGCGGAGTTGAGCAGGATCAGACCATGTTTTGAGGAGTCTGAACTGTAAGGTTTGATGGATGAGAATCGCTACCCTGCATTTTCTCCCCAAGCCCTGTGCCTCGCAGTGCACAGACGGAGCTCCGCTGAAGAGCACCTTCCCCACCCAATCTCTGCCCAGTTTCTCCAGTTCTGAGGGAGAAAGATGTGTTTCTTGTAGAAGAGCGATGTCTGCCTTTTTGGACCACAGGTGGGATAAGACTTTTTGTCTCTTGATACAATTCGTCATGCCATGAACGTTCCATGAAAAGACCATCAGCGGAACTGTCGCCCCCATACTCTGGCTTAGTCTATCAGGTCTCGGTGAACGTTTGGTTCCCTTTACTCTAGCCCTCCAAAACAAGAGGCACTATGGTAGTGACAATTCCGGTGGGGGCTGTGGAGGGGACCCTCGGTCAGTGAAAGGGAAAGGGCCCAGGAGGGCCGTCAAAGAGAGAGACAGGAAAGAGTACGTGAGGGGAATCAGATAAGGACCGGCTAACTCAGAATATAATAGGATAGAGAGGAGTGAAGAAGGAGGCTAGGGAGGGTAGGGTGGGGAATAGAGAATAAAAATTGGAGGATGCAAAAAGTGAGACACAGTGCCGGGGTCTATAGAAACCAAGGTAAATACCTCGCTACTGTAAGTCCTGTTGAGCTGCGGTTTGGAACCTGCATGGCTGAACTATTACGGGGGGGGAGAGGGCCGGAGTGGCCAGGGACAAGCAGCCAGTGGAGGTCAATATAAGGCGGATGCTCTGAACATTTCAGGAGGGGTACGTGGGTTGTGTAGTGTGTTTGCGGGGGGGGACCAGAAAGGAGATAGGGGGTTGTTCCGGGATGAGTAGGTCCCAGCAGGTTGCGGGTATAAAGAGAAAGGTTGACTGTCGCGCCAGAGCGGATAGCGCCAGAGAGAAGCTTTGAGGTCCTTGTGTCTATACATCTAGCCTGCCCTGGAAGCATCCCCTGAAGGGGGGAGGGAAGGGCATAACTTCGAGCCGGGGTTGGCATATGGGGTACGGTAGGTAGGTATATAGATATTTTGGGGGCCAAGGGTGTGGGAGATGGAAGGAGACAAAGGGGGCCGCGCAGGGACCACCCCAGAGCCCCAGAGTAATGGACAATTGCATTGGGGTGGAGTGGGGTTATGCACTCTGTGTGTTGGACTCTGTGGTACGGTCTCCAGTAGACTATGGCCGGTAAGAGTCTCGGACAGGCATGACGGGTGGAGGAGCCTCAGAAGAAAGGATGGAACCAATAGGCGGGTCGATACCCAACGGTTTAAACCTAACAACAATTTCAAGACAAGACATCTTGGAAAGTGCTGCGAACATTGAACAGTCTGGCCGAGGCAATTTTCAACCAGAAACGCATACGCTATACCCCCAGAGCCCCGCATAAGGCTAGGTTCCAGAAATGGCAGCGTACGCCCTGTGAGTCAGGTGTCGTAACAACCCTATACACAGGGATGAACAATATCAACAGTAGCAGTAAGAGCAACAACAACAGTGCCAGCAACTCCCACCATAACAGAAGTAGATATATAAGGGGAGGGGGTAGGTGGGGCACTTAGCTGTCCAACGGGAAAGTACTCGCTCCATACTATTTGATGAAATATCCCGCCTTCTTCAGAAGTTCATCACTGCAGTCGATCCGCAGGAGGTGTCTGTTTCAGGGGGGATCGGGATTTGTCTCTGCCTTGATCCTGGGTAAGAGAGACCACAGCCTGGAGAGCATGTTCTCGTCCTTCCTGTGATTTCAGTGAGCGATTAAAGTTCCTTCCCTTCTTCTGCAAAGTGGTGTGGTGGGGAGGAGCAGAAACGGAGGGAGGTTCTCCCAGGACAGGGGAGCCTGATCTCGGGTGAGCGGAGTTGTGGTCCATGGGTTGCACACTAAGGTCGTCCAAAAAGGAGCTAAGGTCCGCAGGTTCGAGGAAGTCTCTTGATTTACCATACTGGGTGAGCCACATACGAGCATGCTCAAAAAGACCGAACTTAATGTCTAGTTTCCTTAGCTGCGGTCGTAGGGCCAAAAATGCTTTTTGCTTCTCGTTTGTTGCTCTTGAGAAGTCCTCAGCCATCCATATTTCTCTAGGGAGTACGGGCCTTGAGTTCTGGCCGCAGAGATAACTTGGCGGGCCTGCTCGTGGCGGAGGAAGCATGCGATGATGGGACGAGGCCGTCCAGAGGTAGCTTTATTTAAAGGACCAATTCTGTGGGCCCTTTGGAACTCCAACGGCGGGGAGAAAGCTAGGACTGTGAGTTCGAGGAGGAAGTTTTTAAGAAAGGCCTTGACATGTGAGCCTTCCTTGTGTTCTGGTATGCCCAAAAAAACGGACATTGTTCCTCCGACTCCTGTCCTCCAAGTCTATGATCTTCGCCCACAGGAACTGCATCTCCGTGTCCGGTACTGGGCGTGTCGCAATGTTGTCCTCAAGGGTCGTGTGGTGTTGATCTAGGTCCGTTACCGTCACTTGGAAATGAGCTATGTCTGCCCGTATGGAGGTGGAGGTCGTAGAGGTCCGAGATCTTCAGGTCCATTGCCTCTAAGCGTCATCCCACATCAGTGTTTTCCTGAAGTATGGGGTCGGTGGCATCATTCGAGCAGGGGTCGGCAGGCGGGGTCGTGGAGCAAGGAGTGATCGTCTGCATCGCCATGGGTTTAGGTAGTGCAATTGGCGGGAGTATTTACCTGACTATTTCCTGCTTTGCATCTCCACCCGAAGAGGATGGATCTTGGGGGGGGGGCCTCAGGGTATCGTTGTGACCACAGGGATACGTTGCAGCTGTGCGGAGGCCGTAGGTGTCCTCCCCCCCCCCCCCCCCCCCCCCCGCCTGTGGAAAATCCAGCACAAGGACCCCTCAGTGTGCTCTGTAGAGTAGGCCTGGTGACAAAACGATTCCGGCAGCAATAGGTCTATGTAGCCTGATCTACTCACAGGAGTGGTAGGCTAAATGTATCTCACTTGTGCCAGTGAGTTGGTTGATTCCCAGGTGTCGCCAATGCCCCTGCCGTTACTTTTCGCGATCAGGGCCAACCACGGTATGAGGCTCCAACCCTGACCGTGCGTGGTGCGCCTCTCCAGCGCAAAGCGGGCCTGCTGCAGGTGTGGGCCAGTCACACTGGCAAGGATGCTTTACCCAGTACATGAGTCAGGGCACGCCTCCGTAAGATCGGGGGCCAGGATCCATCCCCATAACAACACCAAATATGCGCGGTCTGTCACTTCCCGAGAGGGAACCCTCTCCTTTTGGATCCCACTGAACCAGGGGGCAACCGGCTGCAGATTATTACATACAGCCTATGGGTCCGAGTGTAGCTGAGGGAGGGGTAAGGCCACACAGCTGAGGCGGTAGGTAGCAGGAGCGCCCCACTCATGTTCCGGGGACTCCACGTGGCCCGCTGCTGAAAGTATCCTCTTGCGGGTTTAGGGTATCTGCCACGTATTAACTGGAGCATAGAGCCTGCCAAAGGGCAGGATAGAAAAAGGCAGGCAGCCTCTTCCAGTCTCTCCCTCTGCCCCCACAGGTCCCTTGGGAGCTCGGGGGAGCCTCAGCTGGGCCTCTGGCGATTTGGCAATTGTGGGCCGGTCCAAACTGACAACACGCAGCCGGGCACAGTCCGCCACAGCCGCCTCTCCCACCTCGCGTCTCCTCCGCGTAAGGGAGTAATCCAGGCCGCAGCTCCTTGCGCATCGTAGGGCTGCAGTGCTGCTGAAGCTCCTCCTCAGTCTGTAGGTGATGGACGGGACCTCTGGGCACTCTCCACCTGTACGGGCGAGCAGCGCACAGCAGGGGGAAGCACCTCTGGCAATCAGCAGCCCCTCTGTGTCCCTGGGCTAAATCCAGCACACAGAGCTCACTGTTCAGGCGGGCATTTTTTTCGGCAGCCAGACCACGCCCTTCTTTGTAATCGTGATTGAAGTTTCTTGATAATGCCAGCATAGAGTGCATTGCCTTCGCCCAGTTTGCTGCTGATGAGCGTATGGGTGACACTCTTCCTCGTGATGGGGAATCCATTTGTAAATCTTCTGCAGGAGACGGAGTGCCTGTGGTTTATTAATTTTTTTTTTTTTTTTTTTAATATATTAATCTGCTTGGGTCCTTCCTAATGGATCCATGTAAGAATGTCCTTAAGGTGGGAGATAGATATGTACTGGCCTTGCTATATGAGTATGATACAGTACTTAGCGAGAACGGTTATCTGCCTTCAGCGTCTGCTAGATCGCTTTACTGTATTTATGGATAGCCTGGACCTCAAAACACATTTCGCAAAATCATACATTATGGTCCTAGCCCTGGCTAATGCTAAAACCAAAAACTTTTGAATTAATGGTCATCAAATCAGCAGGGTAAAAACATTGTTACTTGGGATTACTACTGGATACTAAATTGAATTGGCAATGTTTGCTTAATGCCCAGGTACAGTCGTTTAACAGAGTGTCCTACAGTATAGAGGGAGTTTTCTACATGGCTTAGCTAGCCCCATGTTAGGTTGTTTATTGGTCTCTACAAAGCAAAATGTATTGCAACTGGGTTTTGCTGTGAATTCTGGAGGTATATAGATTGTACCCTAATCCAGGTGCAGAAAATACATTTTTGAGAGAGGTTCTGAGGTTGCCCCAAAGTGTACCGGTGGAAGATTGTACATGAGGAATTTGAGGTGGGTTATATCTCTGACTACATGCAAGTTCACCCACATATATTATGGTTGACACTTTGGTTAAATGAGTAATTGGAACTTAACAGAATGATTTTAAGGGATTGCTTGGACATGGCCCATGGACTTGGTATCCCCTGGTTAAATTGATCAAAGTCACTCTCAAGTAGCCTTGGAAAACGTTGTCTGAATAGTCACTTGTGCAATATACCATGATCAAATTTGTGAACCTCATTGAACCATATTTGTTGCTTAATATTCCCATAGTTAACTAATTTCTTTTATTTTGCCAAGTAATTTTTCCTCACTTACCACTTTTTTGTTTTTTGCTCACAGGCATTGTTCTCAAAAGATAGTGATTCTCTTGTTCTCAATCTCGCAAAGTGACATTGTTTCTGTCTTTTATGTGATTTCCAAAATTATGCCTTAGCACATAATCCTGCAGTATACACCAACCCACCCCACCTCAGTCCACCCCACCCCACCCATAACAATCCACCCCACTCAATTCTGTCCAGGCCAATCCAGTCCAGTCCACTCCATTCCCCCACACTCCAATTCCGTCAATCCACCCCACTCAAAGCTGCATCATCTGCCCCACTCAGGTCGGCTGCACACTAATCCAATAAATAGGTCCCACTCCAATCAAGAGCAATCTGCCCCACTCCAATATACTCTAGACCAATCTAAAAAAGTCTGTCCCACTTCAGTCTGCTCCTTTCCAATCCAAAACAATATGTCCCACTCTAATCCTAAACAATCTCACCCCCTCTAATCCTAAACCATCTGCCCCACTCTAATCCTAAACCATCTGTCCTACTCCAGTCCAAAACCACCTGTCCCACTCCAATCTAAAATAATCTTCCCCACTCCAATCCAAAACAAAATGCCCCCCATTCAGTGTGGCCCATGCCAATAGACAACAATCTCCCCACTCCAATCCCAAACAATCTGCCCCACTCCAATACTGTCAGGAGATTACCCATTAGATCATACTTCCACAGGAGCAGATGCCTATTACCCAACTCCCTCCAACAGATGCGTGTTCAGACTTTACTGATTATCTAAACTCTGCATCCGCTAAGGGGAAAGGGGACTGGGAATGCTAAGAGACCACCTCCAGATCCAGTTCCTGCCTGTGTTTCCCACTTGAAGATAGGCTATTTAGCGTGTGCTTCTGTAACCTGCACCTTTCTTCTTATTGGGATTTCTTTAAAAGCAGGACCTGCAGTCGGGTGATAAGAGCATAGATAAGTACATTCCTATTGCGCATTCAACTGTTCAGCCATTCACATTCACCCAATTCTATCATTCTCCTAAACGAAAACTCCTTCCCAAGGTTCAGTTTTCTCGATAGCCAGTTTTTGGAAGAAGGAAGAAATTCAGCTTCTCCAGAAGGGAAAAAGTAGCTGGTGTGCACACCATAACAAGAAAAATAATTAATTACTCAAAACCGGAAGACTTCTCTATGAAACGAAGCGCCACAGGAACACTGCTCATTCTACTCAGGGTGACAGTTGAAGTGCGCAGCTCCCAGAGAGAAACAGCCTGAGGGAAGCTTCAGCACGAGATTAAGAAACACAAGAGCAGCATCTTGAGTGGCAGTTAAACCTGAAGAAACTTGTTCTAAGAACCACCGGGAGTGAGGATGGCGCTGCAACCAACGTGGGTACAAGGAAAAGGGGGAATGGTTTTTGCTGAGGGAAGAACGTAACAACACTGGCAATAGTTTTCTCTCGTAGGGGATTTCCATGTATAGTCATAAGCACTGAATAGTTCCGCGCGCCTGCGGGGACCCCGGAGCACTGATGTGAAGTATATTCTTAAGTGCAAATACCAGCCCTTTGGAAAAAAAAAAGGTCTGTCAAAAAACACTTAAGAATAACAATGTGCAGCCTATGCGAACAGCTACACAGGCCAAATTGTTAAAAGAAAACAGTTGTAGTGTAAATTCACGTTTAAACATCTATTTATTCTATAAATGTAATAACAAATACATTCTCATATTTTATTTACACCTCCCATGAGAATAAAACAATGCAAGGCAGTGTAGCCCATAGGCTGCCATTATACAGAATTAAAATAGAGCTGTGCCTTTAAGAAAGTAAAAGTCTTCCTGCTTCCCATCATGCACAGCAAAAGGCAGCTGCCTCAGTTCTTTTTTCTGGCTCCTTTCTGACAGGACCCTGAAGCATTGAGCTCTACCTCACAAAGCCTTTTTGTGACAGAAATTCATAACAAATCTTTTGAATTTCAATTTCACTCGACGTTTTTAACATTGAGTGATCATTTCCTACTTTTTTCTGTTAAATTCTGACAGAATTTTGAGGTTTTTCTAGTTCAGAAATGCCTTCACTTTTTGACAAATGCCCTTCTTGTGGCAGAAAAAAGGCTAAAACATATCCACATTGGATCTGTATAATTTGCCTTCCATCCAGCCACAAACTGGAGTCGTGTGACATCTGTAAAACTTTCTCCAGAAGAACTCTTCGTGACAGGGAGAAAATCCGACTTCAGGCGAAAGAGGACAGGAGAAAAAGTGGTAATTCTACCACAGAGCGAGGAGAAGGTCAGTCTTCTACCAGGGCTCACCCTGTTTCCTCTATAACTCCGACCAGACCTGCTCAAAAACGGAGGTCTCCGACGACGAGGGCGTCGACGTCGAGACAGGGAACGGCGCCAACATGCTCGCCGTCGAGGAGTGGTTCACCGGCGAGGAAGAGACATCGTTCGCTGTCGACAGCTATTTCGCCGTCGAGACAGCGTGGACACTTGCCGTCGAGATCCGGCTCGCCGTCGACACGGCGAGGGCGATCAACGTCGAGGGGGAGTGCTCGCCGTCAGAGGCGTTCGCCGTCACCACAGCGACGTCGAGGGTCGCCGTCGAGAGGTTCTCAATGGCGAGAAGAATCGACGTCGAGGGGCACTCGCCGTCACCGTACTTCGACGTCGAGGAGTGTGTCGACGTAGAGACGACAATCAAAAAGGCCTAGAAGGGTTTATACAATGTCAGAATCCTCGGCCTCACTCATCCTGCTTCCAGCGTCTCCACAACTCTCTCCTCGACAATCGCCGTTGCTGCAGACGCCGGTAACACCTACGGCTCCTCTTCCGGCTCCTCCTTCAGAGTCTGTATTGAGGACTCCAACGCGATCTGTAAGACGTTCTGGACATTCCTCTAGACGCTCATCTTCCTCTTGGCACTAATTGTCATGAATCACGACAGAGATCTCAACATTCACATCACAGGCATTCTTCTTCGTCTACACAGGACTACTCTCCAACCCTATCGGACTCCCCGTCCCCGAGAGTGTCCCCCATAGATGATGTGAATACGTTCCAGGAGGTCTTAGTACGAGGGGCGACCAAACTGAACATCCAGCTGGCAGTACCTGCCCCATCGACGTCAGTAATCTTCGAGACCTTACATCACAGGACATCTTCCAGACCTTTGCTTCCACTGGTTCCAGGTCTTCTTGAACCAGCAATGGATATTTTCCTTACACCGGCCGCAACGAAGTCTGCTCCTTCCAGACTTATTAAAAAATATCGTCCACCAGAACAAGATCCTCTATTCTTGAGGTCGGACCCAGTACCGGATTCGGTGGTCATAGTAGCGGCAAAGAAATTGCATTCGACATCACCGTCTTCCTCTTCACCTCCAGATAAAGAGAGCAGAGATAGATGATGCAGGACGAAAAGTATGTTCTACTGCAGCCATCACGATGAAAGCAGCCAGCGCTACTGCTTTATTAGGGTGATACGATCGGGCCCTCTGGGACTCTATAATGCAGTTTGCGGAACATCTTCCTAAGGACAAAAGGGAAGATTTCCTGGAGGTCGTGGGCGAGGGAGCCATGTTTTCTAACCAAGTTATAAGTGCTGCAGCTGACTCTTCGGTACTATCCGCACACAATTATGCTCACGGAATAGCGCTCAGAAGGCATGCATGGTTGAGACTTACATCTCTCAAACCAGAAGCACAACAGAGAATACAAAATTTACCTTTCTCAGGCTCCACCTTGTTCGGTTCTCATGCCGATGACGAGATGGCCAGAATGAAGGCTGAGCTAGATACCCTGAAAACGGTAGGCATGGAAAGACCGAAAGAACAACGAAAGGTATTCCGTCCATATCAGCGAAGACTTTTCACCCACCGGTATCAGTCACCACATTGGATGTCTTCATGCCCCCAGCAACAGCAACAACAGCAACATCAAGGGGGTTTCTCCACACAGCTAAGGTCGACAAGGGGTCGTTCAACACCTCAAACTCAGACAACTCGACAGGCTCCTGCGTCTAAGCCCTGAATCTTCGCTTCCCCCTCCTCCGTTATCCACTCCGGTAGGGGGAAGTATCTCAAATCATCTGGACGAGTGGCTACGCATCACATCAGACGCCTGGGTATTGAATATTGTGAGACATGGTTACGCTCTCAGATTCACCAGTCCTCCACCATCTGTTCCACCCAAAACAGCCAACCACCATCTCGAAGCTCTTCAGTTAGAAGTCACTATCCTATTGCAAAAAAGAGCCATAGAACCCGTCCCGATCAGCCAGCAAGGGAAGGGGATTTATTCGAGGTATTTCTTTCTACCGAAAAAAGACAAACAAGAGTTTCGTCCCGTTTTAGATCTAAGGACAGCAAACAAGTGGATTCGCAAAGAGAAATTCAGGATGCTATCCTTGCACCAAATTTACCCACATCTACGTCAGGGCGACTGGCTCTGTGCAATAGACCTTTGCGACGCTTACTTTCATATTCCGGTGACCAAGAAACATCGAAAATTCCTAAGGTTCACCGTCGGAAAACGTCATTACCAATTTGCGGTTCTACCCTTCGGCCTCAAATCAGCGCCGAGAACTTTTTCCAAATGCATGGCGGTGGTAGCCGCCCACTTGAGGAAACAACGAATATTTGTCTACCCCTATCTAGACGATTGGCTCATAAAGGCCTCCAGTTATCTAGAGGCGCAACAACATTTAAAATGGACTCTACAGCTGTTGCAGAAGCTCGGTCTTCAAGTCAATCCCCTGAAATCCACAGCAACGCCTGTTCAGAGGTTGCATTACTTAGGGGCCATTATAGATACCAATCTAGGAAAGGTGTTTCCTTCGGAGGAACGACGATTATCGATTCTCCAAAAGTGCAAACAACTGCAGGAAAGTCCTCAGACCACTGCAAGAGTAATAGCTTCTCTACTGGGCTCGATGGCGTCTTGTATCCATCTTGTTCCCAATGCTCGCCTCCATATGAGACCATTACAGGAAATCCTGGAGGATCAGTGGTGTCAACTGATGGACGATTGGGAGAACAAAGTCCTCCTTTCTCCCCACGCCCTACAATCCCTCAAGTGGTGGTGTTTACCCAGCAATCTCTTGGTGGGGATTCCGTTCCAACAACAGCCTCCAGCTCAAACCATCGTAACCGATGCGTCACTGCTCGGATGGGGGGCGCACATGGAACATCTTCGAGTCAAAGGCAAGTGGTCACAGAGAGAGAGAGTCTCTATCACATCAACCTGCTGGAACTTCGCGCAGTCCACCTTGCGCTCAAAGCCTTCCTTCCCTCTCTGAGAGCGGAAACTCTCCTTCTCCAGACAGACAACGTGGCCACTATGTACTACGTGAACAAACAAGGAGGCACCAGGTCCAGAATTTTATCCAGAGAGGCTCAGACAATCTGGCATTGGCTTCTAGCCAGGAACCTGTCGCTAGTGGCAACTCACCTGCCAGGCATCCAGAATGTTCAAGCGGATGCCCTCAGTCGGGTAATGGACGAGAACCACGAATGGGTGCTACACGACGACGTCGTTCGTTCCATTTTCGCACTATGGGGTACCCCCCTCTATAGACCTATTCGCAACCCCAGAAAACAAAAAATGCCAAAACTTCGCCTCCAGATATTACCATCCAGGGACACTGGGGAATGCCCTGTGGATAAGCTGGTCAGGAGCATTTCTTTACGCCTTTCCACCGCTTCCCCTGATTCCGGCGGTCCTCCAGAAGTTATACAATGCTCAGTCCAAAATGATCCTAATTGCTCCGGAATGGCCACGCCAATGGTGGTTCCCAGACCTTCTTCACCGGTCACTCAAACCACACATCAGGCTGCCTTATCGTCCGGACCTGCTCACGAAGTTCAGAGGGCAGATATCTCATCCCAACCTCTCATCGTTGAGTTTGGCAGCATGGCTCCTGAGCTAGTACAATATGGACACTTGAACCTACCTCAGGACTGTATGGAAATTCTGAAAGAAGCAAAGCGTCCTTCCACAAGATCAGCTTATGCAAGCAAGTGGAAAAGATTCTGTATCTGGTGTTTAGACAACAACATTGACCCGGTTTCCTGTGGTGAGGAATCTATCCTGCCATACTTGTTAAGTTTGGCAAAATCGGGCTTACAACTGTCATCAATAAAGGTTCACTTGGCGGCTGTAACGGCATACAGAAAGAGTCCTTCACAAACTTCCTTTTTTTCGGATTCCGATTATTAAGAACTTCCTGGAAGGTTTAAAAAAGGTTTTTCCTCCCATTAGAAAGCCTTCTCCTCCATGGGAACTGAATGTTGTCCTATCACGTCTGATGCTGCCTCCATTCGAGCCAATACATAAGGCATCGCTTCAACATCTCACATGGAAAGCTGCTTTTCTGGTGGCAATCACTTCAGCGCGTAGGGTTAGCGAAATCCAGGCCCTTTGCGCTCAAGAACCCTACACGGTTTTTCATTCTGCGAAAGTGGTAATGAGAACTCATCCAAATTTTTTACCTAAAGTAGTCTCCGACTTTCATGTGAACCAAACAATTTCATTACCGACTTTCTTTCAAAATCCAACTACTCCTGCTGAGAGAACTCTGCACTCTCTGGATGTAAAGAGAGTCTTGAAATTTTACTTGGACAGGACAAAAAGCTTACGTAAATCACAACAGCTTTTTATTAACTATGGCCCAGTTAGAACAGGGTTGGGCACGTCTAAACAATCTTTATCCAGGTGGATTGTTTCATGTATAATGTTATGTTATCAGTTAGCAAACAAATCCCTTGGCGGTAGGCCAAAAGCCCACTCTACTAGAGGGAAGGCAGCTACTGCAGCCTTGATGAGAAATGTCCCTTTGGCAGAAATATGCAAGGCTGCCACTTGGAAGTCGGTCCATACCTTTACTAAGCATTACTGCCTTGATACAGACGCTAGGGCAGATGCGCAGGTTGGACAGGCCTTGCTTAAGAATTTATTTGCATGATTCATGTTTTTTGTCAGTATTCTTCTGTCTACTCCACCGCGGTTATGGGGATGGGCTTGCTACTCTATTCAGTGCTTATGACTATACATGGAAATCCCCTACGAGAGAAGGAATGGTTTCTTACCTGTAACTCCAGTTCTCTCGTAAGGGTATTTCCATGATAGTCATAAGCAACCCTCCCTCCTCCCGGTGGAGTTGACATAGAACAAGTTGCCATGAATATTATCGATGTTGGTACTCCAACAAATGTTTTGTTCCTTCATGTCAGGTTACAAGCCTCCAAAAAGAACTGAGGCAGCTGCCTTTTGCTGTGCATGATGGGAAACAGGAAGACTTTTACTTTCTTAAAGGCACAGCTCTATTTTAATTCTGTATAATGGCAGCCTATGGGCTACACTGCCCTGCATTGTTTTATTCTCATGAGAGGTGTAAATAAAATATGAGAATGTATTTGTTATTACATTTATAGAATAAATAGATGTTTAAACGTGAATTTACACAACAACCGTTTTCTTTTAACAATTTGGCCTGTGTAGCTGTTCGCACAGGCTGCACATTGTTATTCTTAAGTGTTTTTTGACAGACCTTTTTTTTCAAAGGGCTGGTATTTGCACTTAAGAATATACTTCACATCAGTGCTCCGGGGTCCCCGCAGGCGCGCAAAACTATTCAGTGCTTATGACTATCATGGAAATACCCCTACGAGAGAACTGGAGCTACAGGTAAGAAACCATTCCTTCCTGACACATCCCTCACCGTTGGCCCCACGCCAATGCCCCACCGTTGGCCCCACGCCAATGCCGCACCGTCGGTACCACACCGTCTGCCAATCCAAAACACTCCAATTTGGCCCAAACCAGCCCAAAACAGTCTGCCCCACTCCAATCCAAAACAATCTGCCCTACTCCAGTCCCAAGCAGTCTGCCCCACTCCAATCTAAAACAATCTGCCCACACCACTCTCCTCCACTCCAGGCCAAAACAGTTTGCCTCACTCCAGTCTGCCCCACTCGAGGCCAAAATAATCTGCCCTACTCCAGAGTGCTTCATTTCCTGAAGACGCACCATCTTATCACAGGCTATAGCATAGGCTGCCTATCATAATGCCCAAGTGCATTCTGACACAATTGAGGAAGATTTTCTATTTGACACACTAACTTCCTCCCACAAGGAAAGTACATTTCTTCCCATGCTAACAGGCATGATAAGACATTTTTAAAGAGCCTGTCAGATCTGGAGTAATAACTCCAAGCGTTGACAAAAAAAATACAAGAAAGCTCCTACAGACTCTGTATACATTAGGTCACAATTCCCCCCGGATTCCATTGTGGTTAGTGCGGCACGTAAGCGTGCAAACAGTCAATAAACCAGAGATGCACCTCCTTCTGATAAGGAAAGTAAGCAATTAGATGCCGCATGTAAATGGGTAGGGGCACAAGCAGCCAATCGCCAATTCCCAAGCTCTTCTAGCATGATATAATAGTGCCCAGTGGGATGAGATGGAAGACCTTCTCCAGTATCTCCCAGAAGAACATCGTAAAAGGGGACAGGAGATAGTTTCCAAGGGATAAACTATTTCCAATAATGCCATTAGGTTGGCTACTGATACTGCTGATACAGCCGCATGGGGCATCAATACTGGTATTATTAGAAGACATGATTAGTTTAAGATGCTCTGTAGTTCAAGCCTGAAATACGACAGGCAATGCTTAATATGCCTTTTGACAAGAAACATGTTGACACCACTATAGAGAAACTGAAAAAAGACTCGGACAGCAAAGACCTTGGGGTGGGGCTTTAATCACTACACCACAAAGGGGTACTTTTCGATGCCCACAATTTAGAGGAAACTTCAAGACAACATCTACTGAGTCTTTCACCTCCCAAACAAAACAAGGCACACACTTTTACAATAGAGGTGGTTCCTATGTAGTTGCCAATAATAGTTATAGAGGGAAGGTGTCCACCTCTGGAGGTTCTGCCTCAAACCTACACCGGTGACTTGCTACACCTTTCACCAGCGGGCACTTATCCAGTAGGGGGAATACTACTCCATATCTATCCCCAATGGTCCAATATCACCACGTATGCTTGGGTTCTATCAGTTATTCTCCATGGTTACTGTCTAGAACTTATTTCCATTCCACCAAATATTCGCCCTCACACTCACAAACTTTTTCACACCGATCTCACTCTCTTAAAGTTAGAGGTACAATCCCTTCTTCTCAAAGGGGCTGTAGAACCTGCCACAGCAAGTGTTAAGAGTATATTTTTTCATAACAAAGCAAGTTGGCTCATTAAGACCAATTCTGGACCTCCAATCTCTCAACCTGCAGGGGTGTCCGGGCCTCCGGTCTCTGTTACACACCATGAGGCAGAGAGTCAGCACTGCAGGGGTGTCCTGACCCCGACCTCTGTTACACGCCATGAAGCACAGTGTCAGCAATGCAGGGGTGTCCTGACCCCAGCCTCCACTATGCAATATGAGGCAAGGAATCAACACTGCAGGGGTGCCCTGGCGTCCAATATCAGTTACACACCATGAGGCAGAAAGTCAGCACTGCAGTTACACACCATGAGCCACAGTGTCAGCACTGCAGGGGTGTCCTGACCCCAGCCTCCACTACACAATGTGAGGCACGGAGTCAACACTGCAGGGGTGCCCTGGCGTCCAATCTCAGTTACACACCATGAGGCAGAAAGTCAGCACTGCAGTTACACAACATGAGGCACAGTGTCAGCACTGAAGCGGTGTCCTGACCCCGATCTCGAGCATTTTCATATGGTCGCTCTGAAAGATATTGTTACCCTAATACGGCAAAATGATTACATGACAGTATTAGATTTCAAAGATGTTTATTTCGACATTCCCATACACCCAGCATATGGCAAATATTTCAGTTTTGTCATTGAGAAAACATGATCAATTCAAGATTCTACCATCCGGGGTAACAACAGCTCTCAGGGTATTCACAAAATGCTTAGCAGTATTTGCTCCATTCCTTGGAAGACAAGATATTCACGTATTCCCGTACTTGGACAATTGGCTCATCAAAGCCAATACCATCCAACAAAGTCAGAAACATACACAGTAAATCTTCTACACACTCTGGTATTTACAATCAGCTTTCTCTAATCCCATCTCCAACCCTCAGAGAATACAGCCTTATTTGGGAGCAGTACTCAATCAGGGTTGGCAAAGCCAAACCCAGCACGGATTCAAGCTTTCCAAAACGCTTCTGTCTGAATTACAGGAAAACCATACTTAGTCAGACTAGTGATACAGATATTCGGGATGATGGCTTCCTCCATTGCCATCATTCCCCATGCCTGACTACAAATGCGTCCATTACAGGAGTCTGTCTCGTCAGTGGTTTCAGTCACAAGGTCATCTTCAGGAGCTAGTGTTGTTGGACCTCCAGACTCCCCGCTCTTTGTAATGGTGGAATCCCACCAACGTTTCAAAACGGCGGCCCTTTCAAGGCCCTGTGCCTCGGATTACTCTCACTACAGATGCATCACAGATCGGTTGGGGATCTCTCCTCAAAAACCCCTTGATACAAGGCAGATGGGAACCCATTCAACAAACTTATCACATCAACCACTTGGAGAAACTAGGGGTCTTTCTTGCGCTCAAAGCATTTCTGCCACAACTGTCCCACAAAGTGATTCTAGGCGTACAGACAACGTAACAACTATGTATTATTTTCAGAAGTGGGGGGGGGGGGGGCAATCCCATCTCAATTGTCCCTTCTAGCGCAGGCAATTTGGAAGTGGGTAATTCACATTCACTTAAACTGTCAGAATATCTCCCATAAAAGAACAATCAGTTTGCAGATCTCCTAAGCAGGATGCAGCCACAAGTACTTCACCAATACTTTCACCTCTGGGGAGCACCAGAAATAGATCTCTTCGCCATCGTAGAAAGTTGAAAATGCTCAAACTTTGCGTCCAGATACCCACACCCTCAGTCCAAGGGCAGTGCTCTGTGGACAAATTGGTCAGGGATATTTGCTTACGTTTTTCCGCCTCTCCCACACATTCCATTTCTGGTTCGCAAACTGAGACAGACATCCCTCACCATGATCCTTGTAGCCCCCACATGGGCACATCAACCTTGGTACACAACAATATTGGAACTGTCCAATTTAAAATCAAACTTTTTTTATAGTTGAAGCTATATGTTGAACATTCTCTGTATGTGGTCCTGTTAAGTGGATCATCATGTTAGACAATTCCTTTGTTTTCCACTTTCTTCACAATAAAAAGGCTTTGTGTTGTAATTTTGACCTGCAACATGTAACAGACTTGTGTGATACAGGGCATTTTTCACTACCATTTACGACTGTTGACAGGCAGTGATCACAAAAGCATGTTTATTTGCCCCAGTGACACACTGTTGAAATGGTTTCTTGTTTTAAGTTTAAATCTTTAAACGCAAGTAAAACCCCACTGAAATAGAAATAGGCCTTGTTAGTGTTAGCAGTAAACACAGGTGTCACTGAAATATCAGAGATTACAATGCCATGCAAAGAAAATGAAGTGCGAGACTACCTATTGGGCTATTGAGCCTCAGCCATGGAGGTTGAGGTAGATTGCCACACTGACTGGGCCAAAAGCAACACCAAGGCTGTAGCAGCCCTTTCTGGGCCGTTGAGTTACACCACCACTGTTGCAAGCCTGACTAGGCCAATGAGTATCATGGGGTTGCAACCCTGACTGGGCAGATGTATAGATGCACGTCGACTTTTTGTGGCCCTCGCTGAAAACTCTGAAGAGATTGGCAGACATGTGTTGCTCCCAGTTTCACTCTAAGGTAGTCTGCTTTCTCTGGGTTATGGCCAGGAACACCCTGGGCTTCTACTCTTGGACAGTCTATCCTGCTGGACTAGACAAGTCTCCTTTATTTACACAGCATGGCAGGTTTCCAGACACTAGTTAGATACTCACTTCCTCGAGAAGAAAGTGCTAACTTTAAATGATATCCCCTCACACCTGCGAGACTGGGTTTCAAACACCTGCCCTTGTCACACAGCAAAGCAGGTACTCTGGAGCCCTCCATTTCTTACAAACTGGAATAACGTGAGGTGGAGCAGGTCCCAATTATATACACATTTTATAAACTGGATGAAAATGCACTGTCTCTAACTTCAGAACCAGTTTGGGATTATTCTTTCACGTGTTTGTCTCCGGCTACTCTCCAGACAATAAATTGATGCTTCTGACAGCAGGTCGCAGAAAGTGCCTCATCTAGAACAACAAAAACTGCATCCATCTCTCATTGCTACCATCCGGCAAAAGGCAGTGATCATGAAGAAATGGTAAGCTGCCCCTTGCTAATAAAGTTTTCTTGGAATTTTTAAAGGTAGTCTTGTCCCAATCCTTTTAACTTCAGTGTCTGAATTGCCACCATTCAGCCACAGCGGTGCAATCAGTACACTTCTACTTTCTGGGGAAGCTGTCCGCCATCATCCATTCTAAACCACGGGCATTCCGAGTGTATGGATTCAGTACTCTGATTCTTATTCACAGAGTTTTACTTCTTCATTTGTTCCACGTGCTCACATGATGCTAGTGCAAGGTTCTGGCTATTGACATAAAAGCAAAACGTAATACCAGAGGGCCAAAAGGCCACTCTCTCACTGGCCCGGGTAAAAAAGGCCTGGTCACACTATCCGTCTCAAAACACAGTATGCTGCCACCACATCTTTGTATTTCCCTTAGGATAGGGGCAGTGGTTCTCTATCCACTGAGGGCATGCTTGGTGTGCCCAACCAGGTTAGAGGACAGGTGCTGGGCCATGCATAGACTGAGACGTGCCTAGGGCTCTACGCACATGGTAGATTAGTGTGACGGTAGGACCAAAATCAGAAAACTAGATTCTCATGGGACTTAGGGCAGAGTAAGATGTCCTTATACCATGCATGGAACATTCTATGACATTTTTGATGATTTTTTTTCTAGACACAAGTTGTTTTGTAAAAGGCAGAAATAGTGGTCTAAAATTAATCTGCTTGTGTTTCGTGGTTAAGAATGTCACTGAATGCCGCATTTAATCTAAAACCTATAGATGTTTTTGATGGTTACGGTTTTCTGTGACTGAATAAATTTAATTCTTGCCTATAGGTCGGTATCTGTAGCAGAACATCTGTCCTATGCTGTAATCATTGCATAAGTAGTGCAATAATTGGTATCGGTCAAAAGTAGCTTGCTCTTTTGTGTCTTGCAGTATGTTGTAGGCATGACGCAGCACTTTTACCGATGCCAAAACAGCTGAACCATATTGATAGTTGCCATGTGTCCCAGCTTTTTGTGTGAAGCAATGTAGGTGGTTTTGACTTTTTAACAAACCGCTTAACAGCTTTTTTCGCTGTGGTTCTGGAGTTCTACTTGTAATGTGTGTGTGTTTTATTCATCTGCTTGGCAAGCATTACATTATGAACTCTACAGACGGAAAAGCAGCACCAATACATATCAAGTGCATAATCATATGGCGTATGTCATAATGTTAATGCACTCTCCCCTCCAAACATCACATCTTTATCCAATTCAATGTTAAAAGCAAAATTACAAGGTCCATGATGCAATGGTGTGTACGTTAAGCGGTCTGTACTGGCGGAAAGTGTGAGACTTGACACACTGCAACTTGCCAATTAAAATTTTCGCGTAATAGCAGCACTACCACCCTTCAACGAAGGAGGATCCTAAAGTTAACGTGGAAACCATAAGTATTTCTGTTGTTTAAAATTCACGCTTCAGAGATCATTTTTAGTACATTTGTTACAGCCCAGAAAGGTAAAATTCTGTTAAAGTATCTTGTTCTGAGCGGTGGTGAAAACTGTTTCACCTTGTACAATAGGAGCAATTAGACAGATATCCATGGGGGGGGGTTGTATGCGAGAGTGCAGATTTTAGACACCCTTACAACTGCCTCTGGGGCGAGGGATCTACTGTGTCAAGACCTGCTTGTTCCCGATTCATCTGGAGTGCTCACACGGGGTGTTGTGGTGACCTCTCTTGCCTTTCGCTGGGAGCCCCATACTTTCCATTATTTGGGCATCAACATTTACCCCTCGTCCTCGTGATTTTTGTATACATTTATATATAAGAAATTAGAAAAATTGTAAATTCATAATGGCATGAACATAGTTAGCCCAGTTTTGGCAAATAGGAGTAAACAGTGTTTAGCACTAACCCATTTTTTAAGGTAAGGTAAATCTTCTATTAGCTCCCTCAGCAACGGTAGTCTGGAGATGCAGTAATACAATGCGAAACGTTTCTAGGCAAATGCCCAATTAAAATAATTGTTTCAGCAGGCCTACATCAGAACTTTGTTGAGTCCTTCAAAATGATACATTAGGAACATGAAGAAAGTTTGACGTCACACCTACCATGTCTGCAGAAAACAGAGGTTTGCAGTGGGTCTCTGATTGGGTGGGAGATGGAGCAGGGTAAACATAAAAACAAAATAGAGCTTTCATTTCTAATGAAATAGTCACCCTCAAAAGTATGACACAACTAAATTAGGTTTTAAAGACACATCCAAACTACTTTTTCTTGTTCAATGCACAATATTATCATTTCATCAACTATGACTACATATAGCCTAAAAATGAGAGATTAACAAAAATAATTTGTCACACAGATTTTGGACATTAATTAAACTTCTACACTGTTCCAATGCGGCTTCTGACTGGGAATGCAATAGAAGATTATGATTCTGTGAAGAAAAAGCATAAGTTCAGGATTTTGATGTATATGCTGCTGTAATATAGCAGTAGTCTATTAGCATAAAGCAAATCACTGCACCATGCTATACAGCGCAAAGCATGGCTGGGATAATTTTGAGCAAGCAGAAGTAAGGTGCTCCTTTAACTACTTCTGGGCTTAGCTTCACTCTTCAAACATCCCTCTCAAAAACAGCTGAAGTCTAACAGATGTATCATTGGGCACCAGAATGGGATGGGATAGGCATTGGTCTAGCCAGTAGGTCCAGCTTACAACTGTAAGTGTCTGGATGCATGCATCTACCCATCCTTCCATGCACCTCTTCTTGTCCGGCATATATTAATCCGTCTGTCGACTCAGTCTTTCAGCCACTAGCCCCTCCACGAGACCCAACGCACACGCTCCAGTTAATAATGAGGCACTGTTTTTATTTTTTTTCTTAATATATTTCTTCAGTGTGCAGTTCGTCTAGGTTAATATAGTTTTTTGTTGTGCTCCAGTAGCACTTTAGCGCTGTCTTATTTCCGCAGCTCTATGGCTGTTTATGTTGAGGAACATATAGTTACACATTGTATTAGACAATATCCCCAGGAGGCATCTTTGATTGAGTTCTATAAGCTTAGCATCTGTCACCGCAGCAATATTGTGATACATAGCAAATGTTGGGTGAACCTAATCCACCCCCCCCCCCAACCCCCCCCACCCAACCCAACCTCAGTGCTTCCAACCTTCTGTAATTCTTTGTCATAATAGTCACCAATCAATATTTCCCTGCTTTCTTCATCTGAGCTCTCTGTTGTCAGTTGTGGTCTATGTTAGAAATGGGGTCTCTAGTTTGTAGTCCGTTTACACCCTACCCAAGTAGTGACTATCACTCTAGTTAGGGTAAGGGGGATACCCAACTCCAGTAACACCTGCTCACCCCCTTAGTAGCTTGGCACGAGCAGTCAGGCTCATCTCTGAAGCAGTGTGTAAAGCATTTGCATATAACACACAAGTATACAGTGAAAACACTACAAAAGGACACCACACCAATTTTAGAAAAATAGCCAATAATTATCTGTGTAAAACAAGACCAAAATTAGTAAAATCCAACATACAGTAATAAAGAGATGAATTTTGCAAGAATTATTTAAAATACAGTTCCTTGAAGTCGATAGCTCCATCTTTGGATATCACAGTGTCATGAACAACAAATCCTACAGTTTAGACCGACCGCGGGGTCCTAGACCAGCTACGGGGTTGGGAGGACCCACAAACCGTACTTTGGAAATGTAGAGCGACGTGATGAGATCCAGAGTGCGGCGTCGGTTCCGGAGGTCGGTGAAGGGGTCGTCGGGCCCTTGAAGTCGCACGCATTGCAGATTGAACTCTGAGCTGATGACTAAGTCGGGCAATGGCTTTGATGGCGTCAGGGCTGCGGTGCAAAGCGGGACGATGTGATGTGCAGTGACCACAGGTCACAGTGCAGGCAGCAGCTCAGTGACTGCGTCCTGTGTTGTCGGTGAGACCAGGGCTCCAGTGTGAAGCTGTGTAAGGTGCGGTGTCTCCAGGTCACTGTGCAGGCAGCATTGTTGCTGAAGCCGTGTCGTCAATAGGCCCAAGGTGGCGGTACGAAACTGGGTGGGCTCCTTGTGGTGCCAGGTCGTGGAGACTGCATTTTGTGAGGACAAGCATAGCCTTTCAGATGCAGGCGTCCGCTCCTCCCCTTCCACTCTAGCCCAGGAAGACTTATCAGGATATGCAGGACACACCTAAGCTCCCTTTGTGTCACTGTCTAGAGGGAATTCACAAACAGCCCAACTGTCAGGCTGACCCCGACGTGGATTCCACAGGCAGGCAGAGGCACAGAATGGTTAAGCAAGAAAATGCCCACTTTCGAAAAGTGGCATTTTAAAATAGACAACTGAAAACCAATTCTACAAAAATATCTATTTTTAAATTTAGTGCAGAGACTCCATATTTCCATCTGCTCCCAATGGGAAACTGCACTTAAAAGATGTTTAAAGGCAGCCCCCATGTTAACCTATGGGAGAAATGGGCCTTGCAATAGTGAAAAATGAATTTGACAGTAATTCACCATCTGGACATGTCAAACACACCAGTACATGTCCTACCTCTTAAATATACTGCACCCAGCCCATGAGGCTGCCTAGGGCCTACCATAAGGGTGACTTACATGCAGTGAAAGGGAAGGTTTGGGCGTGGCAAGTGGGTGCACTTGCCAAGGCTGACATGGCAGTTTAAAACTGCATACAAAGAGACTGCATTGACAGGTCTGAGGTAGGTTTACAGGGGTACTCGTGGGTGGCACAATCACTGCTGCAGGTGCACTAGTAGCATTTAATTTACAGGCCCTGGGTGCACACGGTGCACTTTATAAGGGACTTACTAGTAAAACAAATAAACCAATCACGAATACAATTTGCACCGGGAGCACATGCACTTTAACACTGATCAGCAGTGGTAAAGTACGCAGAGACCACAAACTAGCAAAACCAAAGTCCAGTGTACCATAAAAACAGGTCGTCAGAAGGCAAAAAGACAGGGAAAACATGCCTAAAGAATGCAGGGCTAGCAGTCTTCAAGAGGGCATGCCTCCTATGTAGTTCCTGGTTCATCATAAACCATATCTGTGCAGTCCGCCAGAGCCTGTGCCATCTCCTCCCATACAAGGATGTCATCTACCACCTTGTCTCTGTGAACCCTTTGCATGTGGGCCACTTCTCCTCCTGCCCATTCTGCCAGATCTCTACGCTGATCCTTCCACCTAGGGGCCGTGCACTAGCCCACCCAATCGCTATGACATTTGCCCACCACCAGTCCCAGCATTGTGAAGCAGCGACTTAGTTTTTACGAGCAAGTGCAAAGTGCTCTGTTCTGTGTTGTTCTCTCTCTTTGGGCTTCAAACCACGCCCATGTCACGTCAGTGTCTTACATTGGTTCGTGGGCTTGCCTTTAAAAATCTGCTTGCTTTCATTAGTGGAAGGTATGCATACGTCATGACTTTTCCGATGGTTAGCCCTCCTCGAGTGCACCGACCAAGTACTGAAAACATACGAGGCTCGCTGTTTTCCGTCCAGTTTGTGGACCTCTTTTTTCGCAGTGCGATCTCGCTTGGCAGAAGCACTTTTGCCGGTTACATAGATAATTGCACTTGTGCCGATAGGTTTCACTACGAGTGAACTGTTATTTCCGTTTGCGTGTCTGCTTTGCACTGATGGCGGACGTCAGCTCGCTTATGTGAAACTTTTACTTTTCAGTTTATATGGCAAGAAAAGTCCAGTTAGTTATGTGAAACAGTTTTATCTTCATTTTAAATTTTTTAGCAAGAAAAGTCCGGTTAGGAGTTTACAATGCTAATTGCAATAACCTGTGCTTTAAATTCAAAACACAGAGAACAAACAATTAAATTAATCAAAAAGCTACTATAAACTTGTAATCTGAGAGAGGGTTGAACAAAACCAAACTGAGTTAAGAGTAAGTGCTGAAAGAGAGAAAATGAGTGAAGGTAAGGAGTTACCAGGTGAGTTTGCTGGAGAGAGGTATTTGTAACAAATAAGATCATAGACCAATTGAAAAATATGTACAAAGTCCATGGTAAAAAACATGAAGAATCAAATTGGAAAGAAAGTAAAGCGTTTAGGGCAGAAGAGTGGACAACAGGAGAAAAACTGAACATAAGGTAAAGGTACGAGCTAAAGGTAGGAGCAGGTAGGGAGATCACTGTAATGGAAAGTTTTCAGAAGGGTTAAAGGTTAGGTGGGAAGAGTAAATCTGATTAATAGATCTAGATGGATGTTGAAAAGGTAGGTTTTACTTTTTTATGCAGAATAGTAAAAGGCCCACCCATTGTCAGAGGTCTTCAGGTGAGGTTGAACAAAAAACAGAAGTTGCATATGAAAAGATGAGGGTGGAGCCAGTTATGATTTGAATAACTTTGTTTCTAGGCTGAAATGGTTTATGAGAATTTTATCCTTCCCCAGATTTAGAGCAAAAGACATGTAGGCTGTCTCATGTTTTTTCTTTTTAGGTGGCAGCAGATAAGTTTAAATTTGTCTGGCTTTAGCAGGTAACCAGTGTAATTCTTAGTAAATCGTGTTGATGTGGTAGAATTTCTTGGTGTCGGAGACGAGTCTGGCAGTTGAGTTCTTCATGACTTTGAGTGAACTTGCCAACACCTGAGGGGAGTTGCCCTAGTGTGGCCGTAATAGGCCTATAGTTTGGACTCCAAGACATAAGTCCGTACTGCTGCTTCATTGCGTTTGGAGACAGTGGGCACCTTGGGAGTTGGGAATCCTTAACACTTAATGCTATGATGTATCAGCCTTCCTGCTGCTGGCACAAGCAAGATTACATGGTGTTGTGTTTTGTGTTTTTTTTTTTTTTGGGGGGGGGGGGGGGGTTGCTTTTTTGTTTTCTGGTGCCATAGGAAGCTGGCAGAAATTGATAGTCGCAGGACTGTCTTTTTTTTTTTTTTTTTTTTTTTTTTTTTAATCTGAGGCAATAAGAATTCACCTAATTGTGGTTCATGTGGGAACTGGTTTTGGGGGAGCAGGTGGTCCCATGGCTGTTGAGGACTACTGCAATTGTGAAAATTGATGTATTTTACCTCTAATAAAATGACTGACTATTGGACCCAAACCGATCAAATGCCACTTTTTTTTAAAGATCTTTATTGGTTTTAAACACAGCCCAGCATCAACAAAAGCATAATAGTCTAACATAAAAGCACGTAGTTACATATTACGATGCACCTGGTTCTCCTACTAAACAGACTAGGATTGGTACACTCACATAAAAATCTTCAACAAACCATTACAAAAGTATATGAAACCTTACCCAGTATCGTCAATGCTTCCCACCAGTAGTCTCCACTATGTCTGCGGCGCATACAAATCTCAAGACTAAGGGGCTTGGGCTCAATTAGCACATGGTCAATGGAGGCCGCACTGTTGTCATGCCACCTGGTTGCTTCTCTGGCATCTTAGGGGCCCACTTGCTCCCTCTAACATACCTACCCTTGCCCCATCCCTTTGTTTGAGGCGTCGCTGACTCTAGCATATGACGGCATACTGAAACGTCCCACCCATGTGGGGTTCAGAATATTGGTCCAGCTCCAAGAAGCCAGCGACCACCTCCCCTCCATAGAGCTGCCAACGCCCTTGTGCGTATCCCTTTATAGTCCTCGGCACAAATCGCTTCACCTTCGGCCATTGCTCATGCCTGCACCTCAGCCTGCCATCTGCTGTGAGGTGGGTCATGGGGCAGACTTCCAGTGGTGAGCAGTGTCTCTGCACGCTACCCTCAAGGCCAGGTTCAAGAATCGGTCACACATTTTCTTTTCAGGGATCCATTATACAACCGCACAAGGCAGATTTAAAAACTGGTGCAGGTGTCTGCATTTTAACATGTGTTCCTGATCTGTCACGACCTGTAACTAAAAGTGCACTATAATGGGAGAGCCCCAGACCATGTGAAAAAAATCCACGTCAACCTGAGTACATCTTGGGCATCTCAAGTCTGCGGTCCAGTGCAAGTTACTGAATTGTGTGTACTTGAATCTGGTATTTCGAGCATAGGAGTAGCTGCTGTCCAGGTTTTAGGGCTATTCCTTACCACAGAAGAGCTGACCAATGTTAGTCTCCCATTTAGCCTTTAGTACCAGTAATTCACCTGTTCTCATGCTCACTACAGACTTGTACAACCAAGAGACCCAGGTATCCGCCCCCCTTCAAATGTTAAGTCTGCAGGAGCTCATGCGCAAGGTGCTTCGGCTCAAGGGACCCAAACTTGTGGCTTATAGCTCGGTTGATCACACCATATGCCAAGAACTGGGTGCCAGAGAGCCCATCCGCTAGCATTTTCAGTGACAGAAAGGAGCCCTCTGCATAGCAGTCCACCAATCTCCACCCCTGTCTTTGTCAAAGGCTTCATCTGCGGTGCAGTGCAATAGCCACCTCTGGCGCATACAAGACAACAGGCTCAACTTGGCGATACACTCCCCTCCCATAGCGTTTGAGGATGATGCAGAGGAGGTGCGAATTACGGGCTGGGAGAAGCTGAACCCCAAATAGTGCCAACAATGCTCCTTTCCTAGAAGGATCTCCGAATCCCTCCAGCTCTGCCAGACCAAGCCTGCCAGCCACTGAGCGATTCATTGCAGCTGAGCAGCAGGGTAATATAATTCAAATCTGGACTCCTAGACCTCCAGTTGCTGAAGGCCTCTGAAGCATACATAGACACTCTGGTGCGTTGTCCACCCCAGATCAGTTCTCTAATCAGGACATTCAGGGAATTAAACCAAGCTTGCGTATTCTAGATGTGGAAGTCACAAAGAAATAAAGGGCTTCTTTATAGGCAAATACAGTTTCTGCCAAGAAACCACACTACTGCACAGCTCCCTCAGCAATCCCCACCAGATTGCTCCGCCTGATAGAGGCATCTCTGTGGTACACCTTGACCCCCTAGTATTTGGAGACCTTGGGTCCCCACCGGGGTACCCAATGTAGCAGCCATCACCGGCAGCCTTTCAAGCCCACCCAGACCAGAAAGGCACACACCTTCCTCCAGTTCACACAAAGGCTAGATATCTGTCCAAAGTTTTCTAGTATGGCAGCACTCCATGGGACTCTGGAACTGGCATCCCGCAAATAAGCACGTTGTCCTTGTACAGCGAGATAACATGCTCTGCACCCTGCAGCAGAACTCCCTGGCCACATCACACAGGAAGATGGTTCAGTCGCCAGTGCAAACAGCAAGGGGAGAGGGGGGCATCCATGGTGTGTACATTTGCCAATGCCAAAGGGCACAGAAAAGTACCCTCCCATATGCACCATGCACCCATTCACGAGCCCCCTGTTAAACATTTAAAAAGCTTAAACTGACCACTCATTTAGCTACGTCTTTGCCATAAAGTTGAGACTGTCATTTATAGTAATTGTGGGGAATTACAATAAGCGGACATTCCTTCTCACCTCCGCCATGTGCTATATTTGTTAGTGTTTCAGTCAAGAGTTGCATTGGATTGAACTGGAGACAGGTGTGCTGCCTCTTTCTGTTCATTTGCTTGAACTTCTCGGAAACACAGACCGCCAACCGAAGTGGGGGGGTGTAGAGGTTGAGTGGGGCTAGATAGACACTGAAACCAGACTGGAGCACAGCTGGAAGTCTGAGGATACAGACAGCCCCATACTGGTTTGCATCGTGCAGGACATGGGAGGAAATCGAACTTGCTTGTACTGTAGGTGGGAGTGTGACCCCGATTCCCCCTGACTCAAGACTACTGATTCTTATCCAGCCCCTTCAGCCTGACTTGAAGGCTATGTGCATGCTGGACTGATAGTCATACTGGGTGAGGAAGGAGAAGTCGTCTCAAGTGTCACTTGTAATTACTGTGTAGGAACTTTCATTGATCGTTTCTGCTGAATGGAGAAACGATGTGGAAGGGAACTGTCACCTTATGGAGCTATAACTTTCCAGTGACTGATCCACTTAGTTGTTTTGCCCTTATTTTATATTATATTATATTATTTTATATTATTTGATTTTACTTTACTTTAGTTTTTGGTTTTCCCCACAAATTCTGTCTGTGATGTTTTATGGACTCTAAAGTCTCATGACTGCTGTCCCTAGATAAACCCCAAGGCGAGCTGGGATTGCAAAGCCAAACTCTACTTTGCAGTATATCAAGGATGGCGTATAAGTCCATCTCCCAGCACAAGGCACGGACACGCTCTCAAGGGCATTCCTGAATAAGGTAAGTCAAAGTCCAAAAAGACATACAGGAAAACAAAGCAATATTCTTCTCTGTCCTGCCACTCTAAACTTGAAACTTGTGAGTACGTCAAGGTGGCTTTTGGTCCTGGTCTCCTACTGAAGAACAGATTCCCCAACCTTTCTCGATGCACCCCAAATTCCTCAGTCAGACTGGGACTTCTCAGCAACACACTTCCTGCTTCTTGTGGTGCACCCACAGGCCTCATTGATAAGAGGAGGACTCTAGCTGTATTATCAGCATGTCTGTCCTCGAAACAATCTGTGCCTCTTGATCCTACTGCAGGGTCTGCCCTGTCTCTGGGGGAACGGCACCCACTCCAGCTTCGAACCCTGTGCCACAGTCCACACTGGTTCCTGCCACAACAGCGCTGGAGGAAGAAGCGCTTATCTTATCTGTATCCAAACAGAATCCGTTCAGACCTCAACTAAAGTTGTCATGCACTAGTCCTGATTCAATCTGTCCAACCTAATTTTGACTCAGACAGGACACTACCCCTGCCACAGATTCTCCCTCAAATCATCCAAAATTTGATTGTATCAAACTGATCAAAACTAGCATAACCTAGAAGTTGAATTAGAGATGCTCATTATGTGACGGTTATTAAGATGACACCCATGGCTTTACACGAGTCCAGTGGATTGGATACCTCCCCTGACACACATTTGAGTTCTCCCAGCTCCTGTCCTGGTCTCTCAATGGATGAATCAGTCTCTTTTGCTGTATTTTTCTGATTTGCAGCCGAAGTACAGCTGCCATCTATTGATGGCAAGACTTTTGTGCCCAAAGAAGTTCTACTGCCACGGCAGGCATCCATGGAACCCTATCTCCCTTTAACAAAGCCCTCCTAGACACAGTACTAGGCACCTGGGCCAAACTTTACTCTTTCCCCTCCAAAAAGAGGCAAGTGGCTAGACGTCACAGACCTACCCCAGGAGTTCCTGCCTTCCTTTCTAAGCATCCTGTCCCAGAAAGCCTAGTTGTCAAAGTGCATATGAGCAGGTTGAACCTGAACTTGTTACCTTCAACTCCCCCAATAAGAAATCCAAACGTATGGAGGCATTTGGAAAATTTATGTTTTTTTCTACCAGTCTCACTCTTCACTCAGTCAGTGCCACCTGCCTCTTTGAAAGGTAATTACACACATGGTGGGATATGACCAGCGATATGTTGGTGACAGTCCATGATGAATTTTGCACCAATGTAGGGCAGATCAGCCAAATGGTTAAGATGTAGCAAAGTACATTATTAGTTCTGCGCTGGATACTGTTGACTGCTTAGAAGGGGCAGTCTGTACTAGTGTGTCTCTACGCTTGGATGAGAGCCATGTTTTTTTCCAATGATGTCCAAGCGTTGCTAACAGATCTGCTATCTGACTGCCCCTGTTTCTTCAGAGATGAAGCAGACTCTGCACTGAAGCGCTTCAAAGAAAGCAGGGTCACAGAGCCTCCCTTAACCTTTTTGTACCCATGCAGCAGAATCCCTGAACCTTTTGCCCCTTTCGAGTCTTCAGAAGGTGTTTGGCACAAAGACCAAGCCATGGCTTAAAGCCCCAGCAACATCCCACCTCCAACACCATCATTTTGAGGCTGGGGTCAGCGATTCAGCCAGCAGTGTCCAGGACATCAGGGTCAGCATACCGCCCAGTTCTTTGCACATTTATCTAAAGCTTAACTTAGGTTTGCTTTCAACGACACAAAACCACTCTGTTGGAGACAGGAGAAGTTGTTACCTACAAGGGTGGCAGAGCATTACTTCTAACAAGTATGTTCTCCAAATAGTGCAACAGAGTTATGCTTTGCCATTCCTGTCCTACTTGCTGCATATTTCACCTAAACCTGAGCAGCTTTCAGAAGACTATTTACCTGTTCTACTGGAGGAAATCTGTGCTGCTTTGGCCAAAGGAGCTGTAGAGATGGTCTTGACATCAGAAGTAGTGACTGCGTGTTACTCGGTTATTTTCTGGTGCTGAAAGACTAAGGCCTTATTTCTATTTAGAGCTCGCCCTTTCGGTTTCTTCAATTTCTTCCTGAAAAAGGACAAATTCAGGATGCTCCTGCTAGCCCAGGTTCTATCTTTCCTGGATCCAGGAGATTAGATGGTATCACAGGACACTTATTTTCATTGTACCTCCTGCAGTTCTATGTGCGTTTCCTTGTGGTTCAAAGTGGTCCATAAGCGATTTCAGTTTTCACTATTCGTCTTTTGCCTCAAGTGTCCCTTGGGTTTTTACAAAAAGACGGCAATGGTCGGAGTATATTTTTGGAGATTGAGTATAATAGTCTTCCCCTTCCTCAGTGATTGGGTGCTGAAGGCAGGCTTGTCTCAGTAAGGCGCAGACCACCTCCAAGAGGCAACTAGCCTCCTCACATCTTTGGGTTTCTTGATCAATATGCCAAAGTTACGTGACTCCTTCACAGAGACTTCTGCTCAGTGGAGCTATTGTGAATATAGTGGTTTCAAGCCTTTCCTCTGATTCAGTGTGCCCAGGACTCCCATTGGATCAGCCTATGTCCTTGGTCTGAGTAAGAGTGGCTCTGAAACTTCTGGTTCTCCCTCATCCTCCTTATCAACTGTGCCAAATGGCACATGTGAGCTCTTCTGTGAGATCTCAAGTGTCATTGGGCTGAGCATGAAGGGAACCCGTGGGGTCCAGTCTGTCTGAGGAGACTGCTAAAGATATGCACTGGTGTCTGCTCGGCTGTGGTTAGACCTGTGGAGGGGGGGGGGGAGGCTTGATATCCCACCTAAAGATGACCAGGATGACTGATGGATTGCTGCTGAATTGGGGAAGCCATCTAAAAGTAGTAGTAAAGAACAGAGGATTTTGACCTATGTTGGAGTCACATCTGCACATCAACCTCTTGGAGTTGCAGGTCATTTGTTTGGCTTTGTTGGCCTTCCTACCCTCCATTGCAGGAAGGCTGACTCAGGTCCTCACAGACATGACCTCTGCCATGTGTTACTGCAACAAGCAGGGTGGGGTGGGGTGGGGTTCTATGTCCTGTGCCAAAAGGCACTACATGCTGTTTTTGAACCAGCTGATGGGATCTTTACCCACCAAGGTGGACAAACTCAGCAAGCCACACTTAGTAAATCATGGATGGCACTTAACCCCTGAGGTGCCACAGGGCATTTTGCAGCTGCCCTTGCTAGATATCTTTGCCATAATCAAAAAAGGGCAATATCCACACTTGTGTGCTGACGTTTCCAAGAGGACTGTCTCTCGGGCACGCATGCATGTCCTCTCAACTATCCCTCTCTTCCCTAGAGTCCTGAAAAAGATCAGGAATTACCAGGCCCAAGTCATCCTAGAGGCTCTGGATTGGGCCAGGAGAGTGAGGTACATGGAACTTCTGGTCAAGCTGCTTCATGAGCATCTGCTGTGCAGTGGAGGGTCTTGTACCTGAACCTGCACAATCTACACTTCCAAGATTGAGTGGCAGGAATTGACTGTGTTCATTCTATCTCCCAAAGTCATGGATATCATTCTGGCTGCTTGACGTCCATCCACAAAATCTGTTTATGCCTAGTGTGGTCCTTCCCATAAAAAACCCATTACAAGCACAGTTGTCAGACATGTTGGTTTTTATGTTCTTTTCAGTCTAGCAAGGACTTGCCGTGGGCACTGGCAGGAGTTACTTTGCCATTTTGGCCTGTTTAAGTTGACCAGACCAACAGTTGTTTTAAGTTGTGATGCTTTTCATCCACATGTTTCCTCCTAAGGCTCTTGAATTGCCACAGAGGGATCTTAATTTTGTTCTCACATTTCTGATGCGCGCCCCATTCGAGCCAGTGCGCAGCTGTCCATTACATCTTTTAAATCTCAAAACAGTCTTTCTCATTGTGACAACTTCCGCTCATCGCATGAAAGGTACACACTCTGTACATTCAGCCACCAAACACCTTGTTTTTCTGGGATAAACTAGTGTAGTGGACCAGGGTGGCAGTTCTGCTAAAGGTTGTGATGCCCTATCATGTTGGAGAATCCAGCACTCCTTTGGCTTTCTTTGCTGCGCCTCACCCTTAGGAGAGACTCCGTTGTTTGGATCCCAAAAGAGCCTTGAGCTTTCATCAGTTGTACAGAGTAACAACGTGTGGATGATTAGCTCTTTGTGTGGTTCTCTGGAGCAAAGAAAGGTAAGGCAGTGCAGAAAAGAATCATATTGAGGTTGATAGCCCTCTGTATTAAGGTCTGCTATGCACTGGCTAAGAAGCAGATTTGAGAAGGGCTTAAGGGCTCATTCGTCCAGAGCCAAGGCTGTTACTACTGCATAGGTGCATGGAGTGCCTGTTCAGGATATCAGGTCACAGCATGGATATCAGAGCACACATTCACAAAGCATTTCATCGTGCATGACTTTTTTGTTTGAGCCCTTCCACCGGGCCACTACCTTAGGAGGTACTGCTTCTATTCACAAGGTGAGGATTCTGCAGTTAGAAATATCCATCAGACTAACACATTACTTACCTTTGGTAATGATCTTTCTGGTGGATATTATTTTTAACTGCAAATTCCCTCCCAGTTCTGTGGAAAAGTCTGTTTTTCCATTGTAAAAAGGTCCCAATCTAGGAATCTGCACACTGTAACTTCTGATCACTTGTTAAGCTCCACGTCCAACAACACATTCAGAGGCAAGAAAGAAACTGATGTCAGTATGGAAGGATGGCGTTTAGTGTGTCTCCGGCATCACTTCCGGCGCAGGATGAAGCAGACACAGAGCTGCATGTTGCCTTCTCCTAGCGCCTTGAGAAATGCCATGAAAACTCACTGCATCTAGTCTGGCACCTGGAGCTATTCTAAAGGTGAGACATTTGCAGTTAGTGTCCATCAGAAAAGTGTATTAGTGAGGGTTAATAACTTGTACCAATCAACCAGCATTATCAACAGTATCAGAGATTTGGCATTGAAAATGAGGTCTTCCTTTTAGAAAGATCCCTGCACCTCACATGTTTGCGAAACTCCGTTCAATTGTTTCAGTTTATGCTTTCAAGAATTAGACATCCTTACTGTGATGTCTGATGGTTGTAGTTCAGTCTCCAGTGCTTAGTCTAAAGATTGTGTTTAGTTTGCAACAGTCTGCATCATCTGTGATTTTCAATCACTCGAGAGAAGACCCATCTGCTGCCATCAGAGATTACATTTTATAGGATTGGCAGTAGATGTCTCCGATAATAGAGCACTAAAAACCATGACTCTGAGGTTCATTTCAAGGACGGCTAGGGTGCACCTTACCAGGATCTTCAGATTTGAAGGCTTTATGCAGTCACCTTCATTTCAGCCTTTTAAATACAAAGGCATTTTTGTAGTCCTCTCCTCCCAGGTACAATAATTCAAGTGTAGGTGTACCGTATTACTGACTTATTTAATTTAAATAAGCAGTGAGTAATGCAGGCTTATTCTTAATACTCGGTGGCTCTACTTTGTGGCTGGTCTCTAACTCAACATCCTTGAAGTTAAATTGCATTAAAAGGCAGGAAGAATCTGAAGTCTTATGTTGTGAACAGAGCTACCAAGGTAAAGGCCCCTAGTGCAAGATAGATGATTTTCTGAGCTTCAAAATTGTTAGAGGCTTGTGGAGTTCTCCGGTGAGGGAGTCTCCTCTGATTCATAACCTTTATAATGACAATTTACAGCTTTATGTAGCTCGATTCCCAGAGATTTAGAATTTGTTAGATTTCCTCCTAAAATGTGTGCCAGCCATTGTGAAAGGTGCTTGTGGGGGAAGTTTGTGCTGATCCATTGGTAGCTACCCTGGACTCAGGACTCAGTCTTCTTTATGATGATCGCATGAACGACTTGGGAGAGTCTTTTGTGATGATGACAGAAGGAAAAGAGACATTGTGTGGTATTTTGTCAGTCTTCACCTGATGACTCTTATCTTTTTTTTTTTTTTTCGTTTTTGACATTTTTTAATACAACCTTCCAGAGTAGCAGTCTCAACCCAAGAGCATCAGTGTTTGTAACAAAGTTGTTCCCACAAATCACAAAATGGAGATCATCCTCCAATCAGGCTCTTTTCTTGGTTTATTCGCAGGATAATGCTGTGCTTACAAAAACAGAATTGACAACCGCTCCTTGTTATATAGTCTATCAGGGTGGCTAATTTTAGTTGCATTTTAAGTAAAAAAAATCTTGGCCCTATTTGATTAAAAATTATGTATTTCTGAAACGTTTACCACATGAGAGGGCTTTTGCAGGAGCTTTACTAATAAAAGGCCTAGAGGTTTACAACCAGCTTGTCTGAGCATCTGCAGCTGGAACCGATATAGTGACCAAGTAGGCAACTTGTGAGGTGGCTTCACAGTCACCATTGGTCTTGGGCGCTTGAGCTTTAAACAAGAGGATCACTGTAGGGTAGAAATCTTCCTTTGAATTGTACATCTTCCTCCAGATCTTGTATAGAAGATCAGAAGTGCTTTGCTCTGTGGGCCAATAACAAAGTGACTGGTGCCTTTTAAAGACACATTTTTGTTGAGTTGGGTTAGTAAGACTATTGCAAAGCAGTCAGCAACTCAGAAGCAGGCTGTTGCCCTACAATGCACGTTCATGGTAGATTACTAGAAACAATGTTGTCTTCCATAAAACCCACAGTCCGCAAACAGTCACTCCATTCAGTAGCCTCTTCACTCCTTCATTATGGAAGGATTCAGTTTTATCCTTCAGAAGTAGATATTATTATTATGGATACATGTGGTGCTTAGTTACATTGCCCTAGTAATAGAAATTGTCCTTGACATGCTACACCAACAGGTGTTTTTCTCACAAAAATGTTTTTCTGTTGTAGCAAGAGGTGTTACCCCCGAAGTACCTAATAAAAGTTATGATGACATCAAGGCAAATTTGTATTAAGATACTTTCTCTTGGACAAGAGAAATACCAGACCCATTCTATATATCTGAGTTTTAAATGACTACAGTGTTGAGGAGACAGTCTTGTAAAAATACAAAATGGTGACTTTGCAGTCCCGCCCAACTCACCTTCTAGGGGGATTTCATTGTAACTTTTGACCTACAAGACACCTAGTTCTTTTTAATACCCCTGCTATTGTTTCAGTCATTGTTAAACAATAACATGAATCGAATGCCCATTTTGTTGCCATAAATAATCATGTAGCAATAGAAACAGTCATCCAGTTCCCTTGGTTGACTATGCAATTTATACAGTTGTTTTCCCCCTACCCCTTCAGTTACCTCTTACGTTGCAGGCTCTCCATCAATCAACATAGCAGCATCAGTCTCGGGAGTGGTGTACAGAGGTTACCTCTATATTAATATTTTCTGGGGCAGCCCCTCCCTTCGTACACTACCTTTTCAGCGAGCATGCCACAATCCATATCCTTTCTCCATTCTCCGAATTGAGGCCTAGGTCCCCCACCAATGTGCAATGTTGCGTTTTGCAACCATCAGGCCCAAGGTGACCTACGTTTGTTCCATCATGGGCCTGTCTGTGGGGTGCCAGACATTAAAGAGGCACCATTTATCAAGTTCCAATGTTTGTCCACACACATTAGTAATGTAGGCAAGCACATCCCATCAATACTACTGCATCACCGGACCGCTCCATAAAATGTGGAAAAATGTACCCACCTGGCCGCCTTGCCTTTGACAAATATCATTCTGCGCTCTCCCCGTTTTTACCAGTGTAGTGTTGAAAAAATACACCCTGTGTAAAGTTTTTAGTTGCAGCAGGCGAAAGCACAGTCGTATGACAACTTCTTTAAGGCATTCCAGAGCTTCCTGCCATTCATCATCTTCTGCATTTTCTAAATCCCTCTCCCATTGTGTCCGTAAGTGGGTCAAGGCCTCTGGCGTGTTGGCAGTTTTTTTTTTTTATATGTGAGTCAAGTTGCTTTGCAGGACATATTCGTGTGTTATGTTACGTGTGCCAGCCCAGTGCTGCAAGAGCCATGTGCCAAATTTTTAAGGTGCTTGCAGTAGAGCCCTTGTAGATTGTGGAACTCCTTCTGCCATATATAGCCCGTGGGATGCATTGCCCATCTGTCCATCTGACAGTCTTATCATTTGAGCTTCCCAGTAATATGCCTGAATATCCGGGAAAGCAAGATTTTGTGAGGTTAGGAGGGCAGTTTGAGGTGGAACCCCATTCCAGAGATTATCATTTGCAATTCACTTTTGACTTCTTTAAAGTAGGATACTCTGACAGCATAAGGGGTGTTTCTTAAAGCACAGAGAAAGCAGTGTAAATGCATCATTTTAAATAGAGCCACCAGCCCTAGCAATGAAAGGGGCAGAGTCCCCCAGTGTTGAACATCCTATCTAAGATGATTAAATAGCAGTACTGAGTTGGTGACATAGAATTTGTTAGGCTCATGTGTAATATAGATTCCTAGATATCGAAATCTGTCCTGCATCAACTTGGCTGCACAGTCTCGAGGCAAGCCTGTCGCATCTCCATGGAGTATGTCTTTTAGGGATTCCTTCTAATTGATATTGTAGCCCGAGGAGGCACCAAATCGGGTAAGTATTTGCATTATCCTGTCCAGTGATAATGTCGGATTAGAGACGTAAGCAGGATGTTATCTGCATATAGTGAAATCTTGTCTTCCCAGTCCCCTGACCAGCGCAGGCCTCAAATCGGGGGGTCCTGTCAGACCCACGCCGCTAAGGGCTCCAGTGCTAGTACAAATACTAATGGTGAAAGCAGACAACCCTGTCAGGTGCTGTTGCTGGATCAGAAATATTGGGCAGACCCCTCTCTTAACCGTAACCTGGGTTATGCGTTCAGTATGGAGAAGCTTTGGCCAGCTCGGGTATCGCAGGCCAAAGCTCATCTTTTGTAACATGAACATATAGGACCATTCAATGTTGTCAAAGTCCATTTGGACTTCAATGAGAGGACCAGAGTATCTTCCTGTCAGGAAGCAGGCCGGCCCAGGACCCATGGTGATGCCGCAGGTTGCGAGTTGTGTTTCTACCTGGCATGAAGTCAGATTGGTCAGGGTGGACAAAGTTTGTTATCACCTGCACTAAGTGCATAACCATTACTTTCACCAGGTTCTTGATTTCGACGTTTAATAAAAAAAAAATGGCCCTGTTGGATGCACACTCGACTGGTGGTTTCCCATCTTTGTGGATAGCCACCATATTTGCTAGATGATCTCTGGGAAGAGATCCAAGAGTGCAGCTTTCGTTGAACATTTTGAGCCATTAGGGGGCTAATATTCGCTGCTGTTAGCTTATAGAGTTCAATAGGGATTCCGTTTGGACCTACAGGTTTACCTGGGTGTAGCTCATGTATGGCTTTGACTATTTCTTCTTCAGTAAAGTCTCCCTCGAACAATGCTTTGTCCTTCCTCGACAGGCCTGGAAGTTGCAAATCCGCTAAGAATTCACAGGATTCATCTGCCGTAGCAGTCGCTGCTGGCGAGCAATGTTCCCTCTAAATTTTTTTTCCTGTGCCTGCGGTAATGAATGGTCTCTGTGCACTGCAATTAAGCATGCATGCGCCAAGGCGATGCAACAGCTCTCTATGCAAGCGAGTGCAGTATACAATCTAACAAAACCAGTGATGTGTACCACTCCAAAGATTTTATTAAAATCAACAAAAGAAATGGTGGGTTTACATTAATTTTATCTGCATGCAATAGTCGCCTTTGTAACAGTTCACTTATGTCATAGTATCAAAGACTAAAGTGGTCTCACAAGCACCCCAAAGATGACATGCATAACTGATCCCAGTGGCACCTCTGTATTCCAGATACAGCAAAGACAGGACTTGAAAATGTGTACCAGGCGGAACGTGACAGATGACCTAGCGAATATGCATAAGTCTGGCATGGTGGGTGCTTGTAAAATGCTTACGTAGCAGCAGTGTTACTTCAAAGTGCCAGTAGACCACTGCACATTGGTGGTCAGAGTGTTAATACTCATGGGAGGATATAGATGTTCTGATGAAACTTGTCATGCAGTCGGTCAGTTTTGTTTTACTTGAAGTGGGTTCATAAGGATACACTTAAGTCCGTGTAACTGCATAGCTCTTGGCTTTTCTCTTAGCACTGTCTTAGTGGGACGTTATAGCAAAATTCTGAAGTAATGTGATATAAACATTGAACAAATGCTTGGGAAATCCATATTGCTATGCAGGTCACTTCAATATTTGAGAAAGAGAAGACGGAGATTTACAAAAGTCTTTTAAGGGAAATTAATTTTCTCATCAACCTACACTGGAATGGATGATTATGTATTTGGTTTAAAATATTGGGACGTGCTTGCAGCACACGAAAACTCAAAGCTTGTGCAAAGTACTTGCCATTTCTAATAACTCATTGAAACAATATTCTCCAAATTATTCCCAAACAAGGTTGTTACCTGGCTGTTTTTTTACTGGCCAAGTCTGTGTTTTTATGTCCAGGATGGTAAAAATATTTGGAAAAGCATTAAAATAAAGTCTTTTTTCTCTTCTTAAACGTGAACCGTAATAGCAAACACATAACGTTTAACACAAAAAAGCTGTCTAAATCGTTTCAGAATTATTATTAATATAGCAAACAGGGGGATAATTGCCATGTTACCAAATAATCTTGAGTTTACAAAAAATATTTTCCACCTAGTAGCCTTTGGCTTTTCTTAACAGCAAAACAAAAAACAAAAAGGCCGGTATTTTTTTTCTAAGAAATGTGGCAAAACTAGGTAAATGTGAAAGTAATACTAGGTGTATCTTTTGATACAACATTGTTACTGAACCGTAATATCGCTGTAAATGAGAACTCATGGTGTGAATTTCAGGTTATCTGACATTTACTGCAGGATGAAAAATAGGCAGACGAGCATATTGGTAGATAAATGAAGCAAATAACCCACAGTCTGATATGCCCACTCTGGTGTGCTGTTTTTAAATCTCGTCAAAATCTGCATGTTTAATTCAAAATCAAGCCAGCCCACTGGCTACTACCTATCAATACACTTTCAAAGACTTACAGAGTCTGTAATGATGGCTTTTTACTTTTCGTCCAGGTGCATCAGTTAATAAAGATACTGTTGAATTGCACCTCTCCAAGGCTGAGGGACTCTGTAAACTCACGATTGATTATGCAATAAATGGATGCCCTTGGACTGAGGATGTGAGGTTAAAAAATTAAAATAAATAACCTCGTTTATTCCTAATATTTTGTACAAAAACACACGGAAGGGTAAACAATGAAAAATAAAATGATTTGTTTGACTTTCAGGTTGCTTATTTCACCAGAGGCTCAATTACCTGCATTAAAAGTTCTTGTTGTCAGAATACATTCAATCATACTAATTGAACATGATATACAATTATTTGTTTAACTTTGTGCTGCATCAGTATAACATTCAAAACACCTCTTACAATCTTTGATGTCATTATGCCAATTCTGCACGATCATGTCCCTCTTTTCTGTATGCTGAAGCAGGTGAAAAGGTTGAATATTAAATAGCACAGCATGAGGTGATCTTTTGGGGTCAAGGTAATTAAACATAAGTGTATGATAATGTGTCAGCCTTCATTTAAACAGGCCCTGCAAAGAAGAAAACTTACCTTGACCAGGTGCTTTAGTGTGTGCAGTGTGCGCACTACTGTGAAGGCTCTGGGGAAAAGTAGGCTGCGCACACACTCAGCTTACAGGGAACATAGCGGGTGAGTACAGTTGGGCGTAATAAGTAGCAAAAGCGTCTGCTACTTCTTACTTTCTGATGGATACACCTACCTGTGGATGCCTCACCAAAAGAATTCTCCCCTCGCGCCAGCCTTCGACGGAAATTTCTTCTAGCTCTGCACGTCGACGATGACTTCACAATCGCCGGACTCCACGCGACGCCACATGACGTCATCCAGGCAATAAGAAGCCCTCGTCGACGTGCAGACGTCAGTTCCCTTTTTTCCGTGCCCGAATAACGGTTGTTTCTTCGAGGCTCACAGGGAGCTACTGTTACCAACTATCGGTTACGATGTCGCAGCCTAGAAAATCCGGCTTTAAACCTTGTAACCAATGCGGGGGTCGGATGTCGGTTACCTACCCCCACGATAACTGCCTCTGGTGCCTTAGTTCAGATCATGAGTTCGAGGCGTGCGGTTCGTGCCAGCGCATGAACCCTAAGGCGCTCAAAGAAAGAGAGGCGAAGTTCCAAGAAAAAGAGGCGTCATAGGAGGGAGTCTTCGTCGAGATCCTCGAGGTCTCGCCATCATCATAGTGGCTCTCGGTGCCATCATGGATCTCGGCGCCGATCGAGCAAGGGTCGGTCCAGGTCTAGATCGGCTTCTCCGTTGGCTCGGCGTCGTCCGAAGTGGGAGATAAGCCAGACGTCACCCCTCCTCCCCCGGCGAACCCGACGTCACCCGGGTCGGTCTTTGAGGTCGAGCCTCTCCAGAGGCCTGAAGGTTCTCCTGGCCAGGAGTTACCCGGACCCTCTTCGGCAGCTTTGCCGGTACAGCAACAACAGTACCCGGCTTTCCCGACTCCGGGATCTGATCCTGCAGCGTTTTTTAATGCTATGTTTAACATCTTTGCTTCCATGGCACCGGGTGGAAGTCACGCAGGTCCGTCTGGTCCTTTGGCCTATGATTTGGGTGTTCCATCGTCTTTCATGTCGGCGCCGTTCACCCCGTTTATGCCTACTGCGTCTGAAGCGGCGCCGATGACTACGTCGGCCAGGATGGCTACACCGGTTACGGCGCCGGTGGATTCGCCTCGGATCCCATCGACGTCTAGGATCGCTGTTGTGCCAGAGCCTCCGGCTTCAGAAGGATCCGAGGCTCGGCGCCGACGGAGGTCTTCGGCGTCGGCTGACGCCTTGTCGACTCCAGGCTTGGAGTCCAGACTTAGATCAAGGCGTCTGGCCCTCCGTCTTTTGGAAGAAGAAGAGTACGCCAGGCAACACCTGGAGGAAGGAGAAGTTGTTGAGCCCTCAGGTGACTTCCAGGGTCTAGACTCAGCTAGCGGCCTGGACACTACCCCGGAGTGAGATCTAGCTTCTCCTGGGGAGATCACGGAGGAGGCAGCTACGTTCCATAAGGTCATTCGTAAGGCTGCAGACTTTTTGGATATTACTCTTCCCACCGCGGAGGTTAAGAGAAATTTGTTGACTGAGGTTCTCCATCCAACATCTGCTTCTGCTGAGCCTCTTCTTCCATTCAATGAGGCTCTGCTGGACCCTATAAAGGATATTTGGATGAAGCCTGTATCCACCGCTGCAGTCAACAGGGCGGTGGCTCGGCGTTACAGGACGTTTCTCTCCAGGCAACCAACTCCGGAGAGCCTTGTGGTCCAAGCATCATGTTCTTCCAGATCCTCTCCTGGCTCGTTTCCTGGGGTTCCTGCTGATAGAGAGTCTAAAAAGATGGACCATACGGCTAAAAAGACTTTCATCGTGCAGTATGGCCTTGAAATCTTCTAACGCCACATGTATACTGGGTCGTTACATACATGCCCTTATGGAAGAGGCAAAGGGCCATCCTAATGTATCACAGGAGATGCAGCAACTCTTTTCGGATGCTCAAGCGGCTGCGACGCAAGTCATCCAGTCTGGTTTGGACACTTCGGACTCGGTTGCTAGGGCTATGGGCACGACCATAGTCTCTAGAAGGCAGTCTTGGCTCAGATCATCTGGCTTCTCGACGGACGTGCAGGCTACGCTCCTGGATCTCCCGTTTGATGTGGAAAGGCTTTTCGGTTCTAAGGCTGACTTGGCCTTAGAACGCTTTAAAGAGAGTAGAGCAACAGCTAGATCCTTGGGACTCCAGACTTCGGCCTCATCCTCCTTTATAGGCTTTCGCAGATTTAAAGGTTTTGGTCGTGGTTCCTTTCAAGGAAGACTGCAAGGACCACAACAAACTGCTTCTACCCTGCCTTACAGATCTTTCAGGGGCAGGGGCAGAGTCCGTACGATAGGAGCCACCTTGCAGCACTCTGCCTCTTCCTCGGGAGGGGTGCAGCAAGGAAAGCAGCCATAGTCCTCCGCCATTCCCTGTCCATTCGTCTCCAGTAGGGGGGGAGACTTTCCCTTTTTCTTCCAATGTGGGAGGTCATAACATCAGACTCCTGGGTCATCGACATTGTGAAGAAGGGGTACGCTCTTCCCTTTCGAGAATTTCCTCCCACCCACCCTCCCCGCCCATCCTTCCGTTCAGAAGATCATCTTCTCCTGTTGCAGCAGGAGGTGTTATCCCTATTACAAAAAGGTGCAATAGAGTTGGTTCCCGAGCAAGAGAGGGGTCAGGGGTGCTATTTAAGATACTTTCTGATTCCCAAAAAGGATGGTCGGCTAAGACCGATTTTAGACTTGAGGATTTTGAATTGGTTCCTCAAACAGGAAAAGTTCAAAATGCTGACCCTCTCACAGGTTCTTTTGGCGTTGAACGAAGGGGACTGGATGGTGTCGGTCGATTTGCAGGATGCATATTTTCATATTCCGATCCTCAGATCGCACAGGAAGTATCTCCGTTTTGTGGTGGGATCACAACATTATCAGTTTGCGGTCCTCCCGTTTGGTCTTACTTCAGCACCTCGAGTCTTCACGAAGGTGATGGCGGTGGTAGCGGCAGAGCTCAGAAGAAAGGGGATCGCTGTGTTTCCCTATCTGGACGATTGGTTGATCAAAGCCAGTACTCCAGAGCTCGTGCGGTGCCATCTCCAGTCGACGACTCAACTGTTGTACGACTTGGGGTTTTCAGTCCATGTACCCAAATCTCACCTGGAGCCCTCTCAACGCCTCCTGTTCATAGGGGCAGTATTGGACACGACATTGAATCGAGCCTTTCCTCCGCCATAGCGGGTTCAGGACATACAGGCTTTGATTCCAGTGTTTCGAAATGGAGCGGTAGTTCCAATCCTCAAAGTCCTTCGTCTGCTCGGTCTGTTTGCTTCTTGCATACTGTTGGTCACTCATGCACGCTGGCACATGAGGGCTCTCCAGTGGTGCGTCTGCAGGCAGTGGTTTCAGCACAAAGGGGATCTCAAGGACTCGATAAAGATCTCCAGAGACACTGCAGTGGATCTTCAATGGTGGGCAGCGGTCGGCAACCTGTCTCAAGGAAGGCCGTTTTCGCTACCCAAACCAGTGGCCTCTGTGGTAACGGATGCTTCCACTCTAGGGTGGGGAGCTCATCTGGGGGACCTGGAGATCAAAGGCCTTTGGTCTCCAATAGAACAGAAATTACACATCAATCTGTTAGAATTGCGGGCAGTACGGCTGGCACTCAAGGCCTTCCTCCCGTCCATTCGCAGTCAGTCAGTCCAGGTTCTAACGACAACACGACTGCAATGTGGTATATAAACAAGCAGGGAGGAGTGGGGTCGTATCTTCTCTGCAGAGAAGCTCTTCGACTCTGGTCCTGGCTTCAGGACCACAAGATCTGCTTGATTGCTCATCATTTGGCCGGAGTCCTGAATGTGCGTGCAGACATTCTCAGTCGACGCAGTTCGGTCGACCACGAGTGGCGTCTTCATCCAGATCTGGTTCTGTAAATCTTCCAGATGTGGGGATATCCACAAATAGATCTGTTTGCCACTCAAGAGAATGCGCAGTGCCCGCTATTTTGCAGCCTCCAGTATCCGGTGCAAGGAGCTTTGGGGGATGCGTTTCAGATGACCTGGAAGGGTCAGTTGCTTTACGCGTTTCCCCCCCATACCCTTGATTCCTCGAGTTCTCAGGAAGATCGGCCAAGACCAAGCCCAAGTCATCCTAATAGCTCCGGATTGGCCGAGAAGGGTGTGGTATTCGGACCTACTCCAACTCTCTGTGCCCTCCGCTCCGTCTCCCTTGCAGGGTGGACCTCCTCTCGCAGTCGCAGGGGCAGATTCTACACCCCCACCTCCAGAGCCTGCATCTTCATGCCTGGAGATTGAACGGGGCAATATGAGTTCCTTTTCTCTCCATCCAGATATTGTGGAAGTTATTCTATCGGCCAGGCGACACTCCACCAAGTCAATCTATGCGAATCGTTGGGCTAAGTTTACAAGCTGGTGTGGAGAGAATAGTTTAGATCCTTTAAAAGCTGGTTTATCTGGCATTTTGTCATTTGCACTCTTAACAGTGGCAACTGAAAAACCTTTCTGTGCTAAATAAAGGTTATCTGTCTGCACTATCTGCTTTTCTGTGCCTTCCTGATCAACCATCCTTCTTTAAATCACCAATTGTTTTAAAGTTTCTAAAGGGACTTACTAATAAGTATCCGCCCACACCATTCGTTATGCCTCAGTGGGATCTTAATTTGGTTTTAACTTTTCTTATGGGGGCCCCGTTTGAACCCATGCACTCTTGTTCTTTACGATTCCTAGTATTTAAAACTGTTTTCCTGGTGGCAATAACATCTGCCAGAAGGGTTAGTGAGCTTCAGGCTCTAACTGTAGAAACCCCATTCCTTTCCTTCTTCAAGGACAAACTGGTGTTGAGGACCAAGGCGGCTTTCCTACCGAAGGTTGTTACACCCTTTCACCTGGGGCAGTCAATTACGCTCTCTTCCTTTTACCCTCCACCTCACCCATCCAAGGAGGAAGAGAGGCTCCACCGGCTGGATCCACGAAGAGCGCTGAGCTTCTACGTCGCCAGGACGAAAGAGTTCAGACAGGATGAACAGCTCTTCGTTGGATACGTGGGGAAGAGGAAGGGTAGAGCGGTCCACAAGAGAACGCTATCCAGGTGGGTCATTCTGTGTATTAAGATCTGCTATTCTTTGGCGAAGAGAGATCCACCTGTGGGGCTTCGTGCCCATTCCACCAGGGCCAAAGCGGATTCATCAGCTTTGGCTAGAGGTGTTCCTGTGGCTGACATCTGCAGGGCAGCGACCTGGGAATCCCTCCATACTTTTGCCAAGCATTACTGTTTGGACTCTGAGGTCAGGAGGGATGGCCATTTTGCTCGCTCGGTGCTGAAGGATTTCTTGGTTTGACCATTCGGGCACCTACCACCGGAGGTTATACTGCTTGGGGACTCTATTCTTTTGGTGAGGAATCCACAGGTAGGTGTATCCATCAGAAGAATAAGTTACTTACCTTCGGTAACGCTTTTTCTGGTGGATACAGTAACTACCTGTGGATTCCTCACTGTCCCACCCACCTCCCCGTTGCCTGACTGGTCAAACCAAGATCTCTTTAGGTGCGCATCCTTGGTCTTGTATATATGTATATAGTTTTTTCATGCATACAGTTGTATTCATTGTATATACTTTTCCTTTGCAAATTAAGATAGTGAAAAGGACATTTTGGACTGGAATTATACATATATATATTTACTTCTATCTCGAATTAGAGCATTCATACCTGCTATTTATATTGAGTTTTATACTAAATGTTTTATTTTCATCTATTCTGGATGAATGTGTGCTCTTTAGGTTAACCTGTTCGCCTCTAGGGCACGTAAAAAAAAATGGTGAAAACTGACGTCTGCACGTCGACGAGGGCTTCTTATTGCCTGGATGACGTCATGTGGCGTCGGGTGGAGTCTGGCGATTGTGACGTCGACGTGCAGAGCTAGATGAAATTTCCGTCGAAGGCTGGCGCGAGGGGAGAATTCTTTTGGTCAGGAATCCACAGGTAGTTACTGTATCCACCAGAAAAAGCGTTACCGAAGGTAAATAACTTATTCTTCTCTCACAATCTCACCTGTGAGAATATCTTAAGACCCAGCGGTTGGCTCTTTCATGTCTTTTGAGCCAGGCCTGGAGTTTCCCGGCTCTATCTCCGGCCTCATAGTTGGTGCTGGTATGCTCAAGAGCCAGTCTTGGCCGCGTTGGTCGCTACATCCCTATTCTCTCTCTGCTTCAGACTAAGTGTGTGTTGAATACTCTGGTCCGCCTGGCTCGCAATTTTGGACTCTAGTACAGAATTTCCTGTTCTGGTGTTTCCATTTGTGCCCTTTTGTCCTTTGTATGCCCTGCAATCCGTGAGAGGCCCTGCCCCTTTACTACAGTTTTGAATGCTTCCCAAGGGTCTGAGCGTAAGTCACCGATTAGGCATTTTCAGTGAAGTAGTGTTCAGTGGCTTTACAGAGATCCTCCCATACATGAGGTACCCTGAAATTCCAAGGATGTAGCATATGCCTTTTTGTTCCCTCCTATCTGAGAGACTGTTCATCGCCTGCAGCGGGGAGTGATCTGAACTACCTCTGGCTCGGTGTCTGGTCTTGTGGAAATGGGGATTGTAATGCGCTAATGTAAAGATGTAGTCAATACGAGAAAGGCTACTATGTGCCCCTGAGGGAAAAGTATATTGTTTTGTCATTGGAATGTCAGAGCACCATACATCCATGAGTCCCGGAGCAGACATGAAGTCAGCCAGTGGCTGGTGAGAGGACCCATCCCTTTTTTAGTGCCAATCAGTAAGATACCCTCTCGAAGACAAAGAAGTGTCTTACTCAGCTCCAGAAACGTGAGTGCATGTAACAGCGGTGGGACATATACCAATATTATGTTAACAGGTTTATCCTCCCACATTCCGCATATTGCCACGTAGCAGCCCTGGGTGTCTGTAAAAGTATGGTGAACAGTTGGGGATAGTGCTTTCCTCAGCAGGATGCCCACCCCTCTGGAGCTGGTTGAGTACACCCCATGGACAGTCATTATGTAGCCCCAGCGGTTCAAGCCTTGGCACGTATTCCCTTTAAGTTGAGACTCTTAATGAGGACCAAGTCACGGGATTGTTGCTTGACGCATTGAAGGGCAACTCTTCATTTGACTTTATCCACTAATCCGTTGACATTCCAGGGGATCAGTTTTATGCTGGACTCTGTCCTTGGGGCAGCCATATGTACCCCGAGGTATTATATAGTGTGCCCAGATGTCTAGTCCTAGATGAATGTAGGTGTCTGGGGGGTCAAGGGGGGTTACTGTGCGTCTTTCAGGAGTGGATCCTGTATAGCTTGCAACGAGTAACAAAACCAGTAACATAAGCAACATAGAAAATAAACAGCTAATAAAGTCCCGATAGTCCAACCTGCCCCCCCCCCCTCCGCATAATGAACCATCAACTGCCTGCATCCTCAACTTTGCAGGGCACCTGTCAGCAAATAACATCTTACTAAGAGTGGGAGACTGTAACCAGCACCAAGAATCTATCCACCCGGGTCCCTCCAGTAAAACGAGTATTTTTTTCAAAAGTAGGGGTGCAATTATCAGTCATTGTTCCAGCCCCCTTTCGCTGGCTGCAGTGGGTTCAGGGCAGAGCACCGTGATTGCGGGCCTTGAGCGACCCAGATCTCCTGTGCCGAATCTTTCTGTCTCAGCATAGTGTGACTCCAGGAGATTCCTCTCATGATAGGTGTGGTTTTCTCTGCTGGTCAGGATCGATGGTCTGGTGAGCAGTTGGGATGTGACTGCAAGGCTTCACTGTCTCTTTGCAACTCAGCTGTGTCGGTTTCGCAGCACTTCTGATCTGGCGAAGGTCGTGGTTTAGCACTTCCTACTTGTCTCCAGCCAGTCCCATACCTCAGCAGGGTTCCCAAGACACCTAGTTTATCTAACTATATCAAAGTTGCAGGTATTTTATTAAATTATTTTTGGTATAATACAATTAAGTATCTTCTCTAATTAGGACGATTGCTGAAAGGTACCTCGGGTAGATGTGCGAGGTCTTTTCAGGTGAACCACAGATCTGCTTACCCATTGGAGTCTCGAAACCGAAGCAATCCGTGCTGACCTCCTAGCTACAAGTGAAGTTTTAAGGAGCCCTGTTGAATTCCTAGGAGAGAGATGCCTGCAGTTTGTGTGGATAATGGGATCATCTGATAGAACAGATTGGTGTAATTGCGAGTATCATTCCTGGGTCTCATGTCATGCATTTTCTTGATGCCTGGTGGTCTGTTACTGATGATACCTCTACAGGTGTGTCTCCAGTTTTAGTGGGCCCAGATTTCAAGAAACCGGAATTACGTCCTGCACATTTCCTTGAAAGTAAAGCTAGCTAACAAAATTGAGTGCACTTTTGTAACCAATATGCAAATGCGATCTTCAATTCTTGTCCTGGAAAATAGTATTAATCATTAAGATTTCTGCCTAGAGGATAAAGGAAACACAGGCTTCCACTCCGGGCCCCTTCTCTCCACTCTAGGCCCTGTCTCTCCATGCCCCTCCACGCCCCTCCAGGCACCTCTGCTATACTGGACTCCATACCACAAACGTGGCATGCTGATTAGTAGAGCATGGCTTAAACATATTGCATAGGTGTGACCTTTTGACTTTGCCGGTGCTTGCATTTTCGAGCATTCCTGTAACTGCTATGAATTGCTAGTCCTTGTTGTGTGGCCCCACATTTGGCTCTGCGTCCATATTTTTTTTAAATTACTTATTACTGTTGCAGTCAATAGTGTTAAACTATCTTAAGCATTAAATCAACTGCCAGCGCTGAAAAATGCTTGCAGCTGTTATGCTTGTAAATTTTAAAATGTTCTTTTTTTTTTTTTTTTTCAACAGGCTGGCGTAAAAGGAACCTTGGGCAGATTAGTTGGTGTGTTTGAGGTAAATATGAAGAAATTACTGTTATTAAATGTTCTAGTTAATGCACTCGACCTCCATTGCTTCCACAATTGTTAATTAGTTTCAGCTCTCCGGCTAAGCATGTATTGATGCCATAGTCTGAAGATGTAATATGTTGGCACCCCTTCACTATTGTTGCTTGGCTTCTTTTGTGACCTTTTTCTTTTTAAATATTTGAGATACTTTGGTCAGGAATACTGTACAAGGATTAAACATGGTTATCGCTGTGATTTTTTCAGTACACGAGAATTTCGCAATGTGTAGAAATCTTCAGATTTGCAGGTATGCATACAGAACTCTTGTAGTGTTTGTCCATTGTAGCTAGGGAACTGAGTGCTGGAAAGCTGTTCCATGATGGGTTTGCATCCAGGTGATCACTGTTGTTGAATCGGGCACACAACACCATACGTTTATTTTGAAGGCATTGGGGTGGAGTAGGTTGGAAGCAGGGGCTTGGGGTGGTCACCTACAGCACCTATACCCGTTCTGAGGTAGGTAACATTCTCTGATTTTAGCAGCACTTCTCTACCCAATTTCTATTTTTCAAGAGAGGATGACATACATGTGCTGCTTGTTTTTAATATCAGTTGAGCTGACCAAATGTTGGATGGGTCTTTCATTCAGACTGAAGCTGACCATTAAAAATTTACAGTTTCTGTGGCAGCTTCTGTCTGACTTGTGTGCCATAACATTAAATGTTTCCTTGAAGCAGTGTCTTCAATCTGAATGTGTGTGATTAAGATTCTGGGTGCCTCTTCTCCAAAGCATGCACTAATACATGCATATCAAACATGGGTCCAGAAGGAATGGTTTGGTCGCAGAGTTTCATGATTTTCTCTGTGTGAATGATTTTCATTCAGACTCATAGGAAATGTCTTATTTGCATGTCTTGAAGCGCTTGGCTCCTCACAGATTCCCAAAGTTTTCCTCACAGAAATGTGAGGAAATGTGTGTTTTAGCCAAAGTTTGAGATTTACAGGGCATTGTAGGTACACAAATGGTGTAGTATGATTGGGAAGCACACCACCTGAACTGCCCCCCCCCCCCCGTTTCCCCAAGATGTCTAGTTTTCAGAATTGTCTGGTTCTGGAAGGTTTTTCCAGGTGGCATCCTTTCCAAGCCCAAAAAGTGCAGTTGTTCACCATTGCAGGTGGGACAGTGTAGGGAGTTGGCCATATTCTCTTGGCCCATGTAAAAACAGTACCAAAAAGAATCAAATGTCATCTCTTTCCATGAGGATGGGATGCTTTAGTCTGCAGGGGAGCCAGAAAGACTGTTGAGGTTTTCGGGATGAGTGTGCACAGCCTGATGTTAGGATGGGCAAAACCCATCCCATTATTTTATTAAAAAATATAAATATTCAGGTAAATACCTCCATCTGCCCTCCAAGGGAGGAGGGGGCAGAAGGACTTTTGCCCCATTCAATTGAGATGAGATCATAGCCATGTCCATGGTAGGTAGCCCCCACGCCTATATTTAAATAAGAAAAAAAGCATTTGCTTCTGGGCTGAGCGAGGGTAATTACCATCAGAAAGACTTACCTTATTCATTTGGGATGGGGCATGGCCGTGCCCTGGTGGACAGGCCCCACCACTATATTTGTATTTAAAAAACAAATAAAAAATCCCAGGGTCTAGTTGGTTTTCTGCCTAATTCTACCCCCCACCCCCAATCTGCCCAGGAGAGGGAGGGGTGGTAGAAAGACTGTTGTTTATGAGCATTAGGGCTGCTGACATGGTAATGCTTGGTGGGCAGCCCCCACCCCTATATTTTTATTTTATTTTAAAATAAATCCCTTGTGTCTAGTGGACGTTCTGTGGTAAATACCCCCATCTGCCCTCCAGGAGGGGCAGAAAGACTGACAGTTTTGAGGGTTGTTGGGGCAGCATAAGCCCTTGCCAAAAAGGGCTGCTCCCCCTTTTCTTGGTGGCTATTGTGTGGGTCCCGGCATGGGGATCGCTCTCCTGTGGCAGTCCCAAACCAGTAATCCACTTTGCAGAGGTCCCATTGGAAAGTGGAAATTATCCTCTTTCCAGCAGTACTGCCCTTGGGAGAATCAATGCTCAGACGTGGAGGTGCTGATATATGCCCCCTGAGCACTGATTCAGTGAAAGTAAAACAAGCCCAGAAGCTCCCTTTACATTCACTTTTAGGAATAATGACATCAGCGAGCCCTGCGCACTGATCATCATTCCAAAGTGTTTTAAAAAACACTTGGGCTGCTCGAGAAGCTCTTCGTGAGCTGCCTCAAAAAAAGGAAACACTGTGGTGCAAATCACCAGAGGGTTCTTTCTAAGCCTCCCCATTGTCCGCCCGTGGCTGAAAACGCACTGGGAAGGGAGTGCGCTACAGCTGCACTTAAGGGGTAAATCAAAAGTTTGGCTTTGCCAAGTCTTGTGGTATATTACATCATTTATTGTCCTACTCCCTACAGATTGCTCATACTTGTATCTGCTTCACGACTGCCAACAATAATTTTAAATGTAACCTCATGCGACAAATAACGCAGACAGATTTCATTTTGTCATTCATTATACTTAAATATCAGTTGAAATGTAGAAGGCCTGTGTGAAAAGGTAAACTTACCCTTATCACTTCCATATCAGTTAAGACCATTAACATCTAGTGCTGTTAAACACATATGCATGATTACCTGATCATCCAGAAGTGCTAGCACCTACTTTAGTCAGAGGTCTTCAGACTGGGGGGCCGGCCCCCTTAGGGGGCCTCAAGTGATCCGGGAGGGGGGAAGCTCTGGCCAAAAGAAGCATTATACAGATAACAGCCTTTGTTTGAAACCGAAGCATGTTATTGCATTTTTAAAAAGGTAACAGTACTTAGCTGCAATGTTCAAATAGGTCTAGACATATTTGAACATTGCCATCTTTACAAAATAATTGTGAACAATTCTGAGGGGGGAGGCGATGACTTATTTTTTAACTGGGGGTGCAGCATTAAAACGTTTAGAGGCCACTGGTCTAGAGCATTCAAAGTTGAAATAAGTCTGGGATTTGTTGCAAAGCCATTTCCAGACAATATTAAGTCCATAATTCAGTGGTGAGAATGATTTTTTAAAAATAAAATTAGAAAAGTTCAAAAGCGTTGTCAGATGACCCAGGAAATTCACCCCAACATCATGCTATTTGTTGCTTGTAGAAATTCCAAAGTGCCCAAGTTACATCCAGAGATTTCCAGATTTCTATCAACATGATAAATGTTAGAGGTCACAAATCAATCACTGGGACCGGGAAAATACTGAACAAATTCAAACCATGTGTTCAACAGCTAAGGCTTAGCTGAGTGTGGAGAATGAAACGGGTCGACCGAGATAACCTGTGATTGAATAGTTGGAAATGATAGAATCTGAATTATGGGCAATTCCAAGCTTGGATCTCAACCCTGTTTAGATTCTTTGGCAGATTCTAAAGAAGTTGGTATATAAACAAATACCCAAAAGCATCACCCACTGTGAAAACAGTTTTGTAATCAGAAGTGGGCCAAAATTTCTTAGAGTTGATTTGAGAGACCAATAAACTCATACGAGATACCTTTACTTCAAGTTATTGATTCTAGATGGGCTTCCTTATGCAGCTGATCGACAGGTTACATTTATTTTTCACCTACGTTTACTTAATGTTCTTGATTTCCTCACCCCTTCCTCCCTCAACCCCCCAGTATATAATGTCAAATGGAAATGTGTGTGTTATCACATTAGCTTTGTCTGTTATATAATTTGTGGAGGCTGTGCTTTGTCTTCTGAAAGAGAAAAGGGCTAACATTATAGGCTTCACAGTAAATGATATTTTTCCTTATGTTATCAACAACAAAACAAATTACTTACTGGTCTACAGCTTCTTCACTTGTCATCTTGAGCACAGTCATTCAGAGGTCTGTGTGTACTGCTTTGAAAGTGAGAAATCTGGCAACTTTCACATGCCTTCTGTGTCAATACTGTGTTTATTTTTTTATAGTCACCAGTCCTGCATCCGTTTAAGTAACTAGCCTCCACCTAGTAACTTTCTAGTTGCTCTGCATAGGAAAATCCGACATTACTCGTAAATCACGCTTTGCATCCTAAATCTAGAATTAAATGATCATGTTTTGAGTAATTAAGCCACAGAGGGGATCCATGTATACAATTTGTTTGAAAATGGTTACCATCTCAGTTTGACACACTAGGTAGCATACTATATTACTTCTTGTTTCAGAGCCATATTCAGATTTTGTATTCTGCCAGATTTGTACATAAGCCTAAATTGAACAAATCATCACTGCAGGCTTATAATTTGATGACGGCGGTTGACCTAACGCATGCTAATACATCTCAGGCATTGGAAATGAGATCATGCATCTGTTGGGAAGTGGATTAATGGTAAGGGCAGGTAAGTACCTACACTTAGCAACAGGCCACTAACCTCCAGTTAGTTCTCAAAAAATTAAACCCAGCTCAACCCTTAGTAGCTTGGCAACGAGTGACCAGGCTTAACTTGAGACAAGTGTGCAAAGCATTTAAAAATCACAAAACAGTAAATAAGTACAACAGAATAAAAATCCAACTCCAATTGATAAAAATCGATTATATTTTTATCTTTAAAATGACACTAAAAGGCGTAAAATCGGATAAGAGGAACTGGAGCTATGAAGTTTTAAATAATTCGTGTTTTTAGTAACTAGAAACAAAAAGCGCCAATCCGGTCGCCCCTTACCCGGGGCAAAGTCAAAGTTTAAGGCCGGCTGTGATGGAGCCCTGCTCGGCTACAGCAAGCAAGAGGACTTGGTCAAAAGTTTTCCTTTGGACTTAGTCATTTTCTTGAAGATTTTCTTCAGTGGGACAAAGTCGTCAGTCTGATCTGACCGCCCTGGTGCCCTTCCTCGGATACGCATCGCAGGAGACCACGGTGAAGATTTCTACGGACTTAGATGATTTCTCTAGACGAAAATCCTCAACCGGGTCAAACCTGAATATTGATCTGACGTCCCTGGAGCCCTCTTCAGATTACTTTCTACGTTCGGACTTACTCACTTTTTTGGAGATTTTCTTCAGCGTGATAAACCTGCAAGTCAGCCCGGGTCGGAGTTGAGGCAAGCCGGCTAGACTGACTGTGGCGGGTCGGTCCCTCTATGGAACTTTTTCCAAAAAGTTCACTAGTCTTCTCCAGACTTCTGGATCTTCTTCCAGAAGGTCTTTGAAGGTCCTTTAGGAGGTCCACAGCTCATTCCAAGGTTCCAGAAGTTCTGAGTTGCTCCTTGAGGGTGCGGACTCTAACTCCCAGAATGCACCTGGATCAAACTCCAAAATGGCCACTGGACAGTGGTCAGTTGGTCAGTTTCAGGATTTGATGCAGGGGACTCTGGTTAGCTATTTTTCACCTGGATCAAACAGGGGGTCCCTCCTTCAACCAGTTGAAGCAATGCAAAGTCATTGTTTTGGTGAAGGCCAATTGTGCGGCTGGTGCAGTCCTTCATAGTGCAGTGTCCAGGTGCAGGTCAGGGGTCCAGCAGGGCAGTCCTTCTGATGTTCTCCCTTGTAGGAATCTGAGGTGTGGGCGCAGTTCTGCCATATTTATCCTTGCTCCGGGGTGGAGAGCGGGGGTGGGGGTCCTTGGTATGCAGTCACAGGTAGGCTTGTTCCCCCTTTGACCACTTCATGGGAAGTGTGCCAGAATCAATCCCATGGAACAACATTAATCAAATTCAACATGGCTTAATGTGACTTTTAGAGGTTAGATTGGCTGAGTCCACCCAGTAGTGTGGCTAAAAATCCTAAAAACACCCCTCTCCTGCCCTCTTCTAATCTAATCAAGAAAGCACCTAATTGTCTGGGGTTGCAGAATGTGATGGAGGTGCTGGGCTGCTCCAGATGTCTTCCCTGCCTTTGAAGAGCAGTTCCCCCTCCATCCTGTTCCCCCATCTGCTGAGGAAGATCTCCTCCAGGCACATCCTTTGTGTTCAGCCCCAGGCCATTTCACACTTCATCAAGACAGCCTGGCTAATCAGAGAAGGGCACTATAGAGCTGAAGTTGGCAACTTTCAGATAGAGGTTTAAAACTCTTTACCTGAACTAGTTATACTAAATCCAACAATTGCGAGTTGTGGGATTAATTATAACAATTAATTTGAAAACAAACTGAAGGTACCTGGGGACTTTGTTAATTTAAATACAGTCTCCCCATTTTAGCCAATGGAGGCCATTCACTACAGTGAGGGAAAAATACATATGGCCATTTTACCGCACCTGGGCTTATAAAACAATTTTCATAAGGTCCCTGCTTATAGTTACGTGGCGCCCAACCAAAGGGGCACACCTTAGGGGTTGACTTATATGTAGAAATAAGGTAATTTAAGACTTTAGAAGTACGTTTAATTCCAAAGTCGAATTTGCATATAACTTTAATTTAGAAGCAGCCTGCAAGGCAGGCCTCCATTTAAAATGACCCTAGGCACCTCAGCAATTGCACCTATGGGTACACTACCTGTGCTTTTGTCTCTAAACCTACATGCGCTACCATATACTTGGGACTTATAGGTAGGTTGACAGCCAGCTATAATTAGCCTAATTTGCATACTCATTGTACACAGAGCACAGACCCTGGGACTGGTTAGCAGTACCCAGGGCACCATCAGAGTCAGGAAAACACCAGCAAAAAGTGAAAATTGGGACAAAAAGTTAGGGGGGCACTGCAATCAGCCCTGTTTTCTCACAGCGTCTCATAAGAGAAAGACGCTAGAGTTCAAGGTTTGAAATTAAAATAACGATAAGAATTCATGGAATATTTATCAAACCTGATCTTGTTTCTTCTCTCTCAATCCCACACCCCTTTAGCTCTCTTTGATGGAATGTCCTCAAAGTTTAGATCATTATAGCATTAGATATAGTATAGATTATTATTATATTAGATGTTTGTCACACCATAAGCAGATGTCATTATTTCTGCAGGCATTTCACAAACCTTCCTCTAAGGAAAGGAACAAAATACTCCATTAGCTATAGATGAAATCCTCCTTCATGTTGTAAATAACTCCTACCATTGAGAAAAGTTGTTATCCACTTTACAGCATAATAAAAAATATCAAGATAGCTGAACATTGTACAAAATGCTTGTTCTCTGCTGAGAATGAGAAATGCACCTCCAAGTATTCCTTGTACAAAATGAGTCAATCCTCTTCATCTGAAAAGGCTGTTTAATGAGGTTTGAATACTTCTAAGTGAAGACTCAGATGCCTAGACACAGATGGGCAATAGGATGTACTGCTAGTTTGTATGAAAGAATGGCCCAGAAGACTTTAGACCTATTCCTGATCTACAAATCACAATAGATGGGTGGAAAAGATAACTAATAATGTTGGCACTATACCAGAAGTCCATGAACCTGGAGTAAGGGTACTTAATATATTAAATAAAATGTCAGAATTCTTATTTTCATACCATCACAGGAACAAACCATAATGAAGATTTTAGATGTATTTTCTACAAAATACACTACCAAGTGCAGAGCCCTGCTATTTAACCTTAAAGGCATCTTCCAGTATGGTTTCTGGAGGATTGGTGGTAGTAGTGACTTCTCTGGAAGATGCAGAGAACCATTTTTGGACTCTCAAACGGGGCCAAGTAAACCCTTTCTTGATTTCCTGTCCTTGACTATCAGTGTAGGACAGGCAAGCAGAGGCTTCTCAGGGAGTTTGGGTGTGTGTTGTGGAAAGGGGGGAGGTTACCTCAGAGCTCTGAACTCAATAATCAGACATCATAAATACGTTGCCCAGCACCTATCATTAAAAATAAAATAGTTTATCACAGCAAAATTTAATATAAAGCAGTTGAATGGGTCACAGTTGGAAGGTTGCAGATCTATCTACGATTCCTCGACCCATCCCCTTTAGCGCCCTAAGTGGTTATCATATCTATGGATCCTCTGCTCTAATGTGGTCACGGGCATAAATTAGTTCTGGTGCAATTCAGTCGATCAATGCTTAGTCCAAGTAGCTTGCAGTTCAGGTCAGTTCTTTATATGCACATTACCTGGGAGAAAATACTCCTTGCCTTCTGCACAGCTACAGTGAAGTTAGAGAAAAAAGAGCCATCATGTGATAAGTCACTTTTTTAAAGTGCAAGTCTGAATGCAGTGCTAGTTTCTGAAGTTCATTAGACTTGAGATAATGAGGTATGTCAGGACACTGGGCGAGGACCTTGACGCAAGTAACCTTCCTCCATGTCCGTTGCATAGGTGACAATTAAAATCCCCCACAAGTACAATCAACTCCCTCTTAGACACAGACCCCCAGACTGGAACGCAACACGAGAACTGGGGGTACCAGCTTCACTACTTTGAGCATTGTAGCAATTAATCAATACTAGGGGCGGAACACCTGAGACCGTTAGCCTCAGACCTTGTACTTTATTATCCCATTTAAGATCCCTGACAAACACAAACAATTCTAACACAACAAAAATAATTAGACTCTCGCCCTCCCTGCCCCAGTGGGCATGGCTGGGGAGAAAATATTTTAAATCTTTCTATAAAAAAAAATATTGTGAACTTCCCAGGTTTCTTGGAGACAGTCTGATAATTCCTCACAAATCCTAACCACGTCTTGATCTTTGAATTTGGCAGCTAACCCTGCAATGTTCCAGGACACTAACTTCATATCCATTGGACATGCCTCCAAATTAGTAGCTAAAGTAGGGTCAGTTGTACTCCGTCAATCACATGACTCTAATTCACTTAACAGGGAAAACCTGTTTGAAGAGAACAGAACTGATGGTCCCATAGTGTCCGGGTGAGGACCACTTCAAAAATTCCTCTTATGTTGAACCGTTGTCCACACGGAACGAAACACTATCTCTGGCTTGTAAAAATAAAATAAAAATATTAATAATAATAATAAAAATAATAATTATAACCCAATGAAAGTGATAAAATACCATGGGAGTTAAAGGTCCCATAAGTGCTCACTGAGGTCAAGATGCGTGCAGGGATGGATAGTCGATTAACAGTCCCCATCCCATTGCTTCCTATCCGGGCCCACCCAACGAACCACTAAAATTGAGTCCTATATACCCATTACCACTTCTGGGGGTAATTCCTTGGATGACAAACTAGGGCCGTCAGGTTGAACAGGGACATGGCTTAATACCGGAGCCATTTGTATACACCCCGCAGGGCTCCCCCCAACCCACCCTCATAAGTTGGTCCCACAATAGGGTCACTCCGTGTTCGATAAAAGAGAGCCTTGCCATAAGAGGGTGCAATTTATCACTAAACATCCTACAAAACTGTAACAGTAGACTTTCCCTAAGGGGGTCCACATCCTGGGCATAAAAGCTATGCCTCTCCGTCTGAACCGCCTTAGCAGATGATATTTTCAGGGAGGAGACAACCACACGCCTCCTTCAGCGGTTTGTTCACTCACTGCCTTGTTTTACGAGTCCCCATTGTCCAACCCACTAACCCAAACGCTCAGAGTGGAAAAAGCAAAATGCCTCCAATACTGGTCCCAATTCCACAACACTACCCAGCTATCTAGATGTAACAATACAAGTCTTCCCCAGGCACCAGCGGGCAACCTACAGCAGTGGCTATAAAGAGGCCCTTCCCCCCCCCTTCTTCCCCAAGAGACGCAATAAGTGCAAAAAAAAGCTTTGCCTGCCCTCACAAATTTAAAAGAAAAATGCCAAATATAAAAAAGCAAACATGCAATATCAAGAGTCAATAAGCACAGATCTCAAACAGCTGCAGCCTTTTAAATGCGAATCCGGCTCCTCTTACAGGACACCTGTGCTTATTAGTGACTTTGAATATTTTTTCACAAACTCCTTTTGCATGCTCTTTATTCTACATTTTGCTTCACACTCCATCTCAACCCACCTTGCAGGAAAACAATCTAACAATAGAGTCGATGACCAGGCACATTACCAGCAAGAGGAGTCACACTACCTTGTGACTCGAAAGACTTTCTTAGAAGAAAAACAAGTTGCACACACTCAGAGTCCAACACTAGATGGCAGGGTTATGATAAGCATGTGAATATACAGCACTACATGGCACAAACAGACAGGGCAAGTAACATTTTCCTTTTGGCGTCAAACTTGTTCTGCAGTTTCCAGTCTATTGTTACATTTTTCCAGTTTGTTGGATACAGTGTCTATGGGTTAGGGACTCAATCTTTGAGTTAATAGTTAGGAGGCTTTCTTACACAGCTCGGAGTAGGGATTTCATGCAGTTTTCCTGTTCATTTGCCAGTGTGTGAGGCAAGTCAGTCAGTTGCTTAGTATCTGATTTACCCATCATTGATACAGATGTTAGATGGGTTGCAGCGAAATAAGGAGCTATGGCTCTCATTGGGGCTGTAAGAACGAAATCTGAATTTCCAAAAGAGTATTGTTGTTCCCAGAAATAGGTAGTATTGGCATAAACCCCCAAGGGAGGTCTGAGGACTGGGCACATCAGGCACTACCTGGTAGGATGGGGTCCCCAGCGAGAATCTATGGGCCCATAGTGTATGTCGGCTCAGTTATGGGCATTTGATCAGTGGTTGCAAGGCCCCCTGATGTTCCCGAGACAATGGTCAAGGATCCAGGTCAGGATTGTTGAGGGATACCTTTTCCCCTGTTGATGAGAGGTGGGACCAACTGTGCAGGAGGGGTGCAGGTAGGGTGGCAACTCTGGTCTTACCTTAAGAATCCAGTAGCAGTTGTGTATTGGTGGGAGGGGGAGCAATGTCAAAAGTTAGATAATGATCAATTACCCGGACTGTTGTAGGGACACATCAATGAGTAGTCTTCAAAATATATAGAAACCTGCATAATGGATGTGGGGGGGTAGGGGCGCCAGGTGTCATCCCACCCCCCGTTCAAGGTCTCAGGCAACCAGCCAGCAACCTCAAATGAATGGGGGAGTGCTGCAGAGGCCCTATGTACATTCCACTGAGGGGTTTAGGAAGGCAGGGAACCCAAAACATCTGCAGCAGCTATTACCACAGAGATGACCTGAGGAGCGTTGTAACCCCCTACCCCTCACCACCTTAACCCCTCACCCCACCTTACCTCCCACCACTTCCCCCAAGTGCACCTGCTCAGAGGCCTACACCACTTCTGCACACCACCGTAGCTGCAAATTCCATGGTGCCCTCGTTACTGGCTGTGTTTAGCCAAGTCAGTACCTGGTTTGTGTGGCTTTCCCTTGATTGGGTGTACTGATAGGGAGTCTCTCTCTGGGCTGCCTGGGAAGTGACCAAGTCTGTCACCTAACTCCATGTGACACCCCCCGACCTCCACCTTGGCCCTCAGGCTGTATTGGCATAAGTGTTAGACCCTTTCCCTGCAGCTTCACCAAACATTGGAGGTGGGTGATCAACGACAGTAGAACAGGGGCAATATCCTCCTGCCGCCTACAGCAGATCTTGACAGAGTATTTTAATGGATGATTTCCTCCGGCGGCGGGACCATGTAGTGTTTCGGTTGAAGTAGAATGTGGGTAGGGAATAGAGAATGTAGAATGAGGGAGTGACTGTTAGTAGAGTCGAGAGCAGAAGTGGAGAGAGAGAGAGTAATGAGGAGGCTGTTCAGAATTTATTATACAAATAAAGGATTAAACCTACCCACTTATGTATGTCATCACTACTGAGTTTTGGCAACAAGATTGAGCTGCACAGCTGGAGACTGAACGACACATGCAGATTTGATGGTGGCCTGCTGTGTGCACAGCAGACGACCCACAAACTTGTCTGGGGGAATAGTCGTCTAAAGGAGCAAGGAAGAGAAGTCGTTGGGTCTTCGCACGTGTCACTTCGTGAGCATTTGGAATGCTACTTTGCACACGCGAGGAGGAATGACACAGTGCAAGAACACTGAGCACGTAATAGAAGTGGAATGAATGATGGGATTGCAGAGATGCCTGCGTTAGCTCGCAGGTCACATCGCTGCCATCTTGTATCGGGTTCTTTCATATCCACGGTTTGCACTTGGACTGTGCAATTTTGAACTTATTGCTGTGTTCCTCATTGGAGTAAATTCCTTCACATTAATGTATACTGATACTTGCAAATATTTTTGCTGAGGTGAGACTGTTCTTTGTTGAATATTCTGTTATGCTACACCTGGCAACCTCTAGGCAATTTTGGAGTTTTTTCATTTATTTATTTTTTTAACATAATTACAGCATAGTTGTAAAGAATGGACTAAGGAACCATTGTCAATGTTGAGACTTGCCCACTACTTGAGTGTTTTTTTCACAGTGGTGAACGGGCTAAGGATCTTCCACCAGCCTTGGGACTAGTCCACTGTGGTTATGGCAAATACATTGATAAGTAAATCCGCCTAAAGAGTTTGTATTTTCCTGCTCACCCACCTTAACTATGGTTACAGTGAACTACATTTCAACTATTGACTTCGGTGGAACTTTAACACCTGTAAGGAAAAAAGTGTTATTGTTACTTGTTAGGTCCTGAAGCTTCAAGGATATGTAACCAATCAACTAAGGAAGAGGTAGTTGGGGATGGTAACGTTTTTACAGAGGCATTAGCAGATCTAGATAATTTGATTTCACCTAAAGTATGCATTGGCATCACACGTTATGACTTTTTTCACAGAATTCAAGAAAAAAAATGAAACGGTCGAGTATGCTACATCTTTAAGGACATAGGTTTTATTTTGGAAGTTTGCTGCTCTGCAGTAAGGGCTGATCTAGGATCACGTTGTCGTGCCCTCATAATTTTGCAATACAAGAACATTGGTGGATGGATGGTGATAAAAATTTGAAGATTGTGACCGCTATTGTAAGGGAGGCAGAATTATCAGTGATGTGTGCAAAGGCTGTTAAAACAAGCAGTCCGACTGTAGACCAGGATGTGGTGGCTAAAGTGAATTCCACTTTTCATCTTGCCGCTTTCAAGAAAGGGAAAGCTGAGAAACAAGTACAAGTAAAAGAAAAGCATGATAGTTAAGGGTGTCCAGCTTTAAAATCGAAATGTGCCATTTGCAAGAAGGTTGGACATTTTGCACATGTGTCTAAATTGAAGGTGATTGGTTGTGAAAAGTCAAGTGCATTGCGGTGGGCGAAGAAGAATCTTCCAGTGATGATGATTCATGTAGCCAAGAAAGTTTTATCATTAAGGAAAGAGTTGCTCTCAATATATTCAGCAAGATTAAAGTGAGAAACAAGCCTATGTTTCATTAAAGTAGAGAGAGTTGTTATCCATATTGTAGTAAATTCGGGTTCTCCATACATCATCATCATCATAAGCGAAGGCGTTTGGAAGGATGATTTAGAGAAAATACTTGGTCCTAACTTTTGGGAGGCAGATATTACCCTAAAAAGTTAGTGAGAAAACAGTTGGCATATTGGAGTACAGGTATTCTCATGAATCCCAATAATAAGGAACAAGTGTTAATTTTAGATGAGTCAAAACCAACCGGGGAACATTTAGGTACATTTCCCAAAGTATTTAATGGGGAAATCGGTTTGCTTAATGACTTTAATTACAGGATTGTGTTTAAAAGAAAGTGCTTTTCCCAAAATTCACAGGGTTAGGAGTGATGTGGCTAAGGAATGAGAAAGGTTGATAGACGCAAGAATAATAGAACTGATTGAATCTTGCGAGTGGGTTGCTCCATTAGTCATTGTTCGCAAAGCCAGTGGTAAAATCCGACTTTACGTTTATCTTTGTGACTTAAACAGAAATATCCTTATTGACTGACATCTCAATTATCTTAGGTAATGAAAATCTATGTCCAAGGGCATGAAAATAGTTTTTACAATAGAACTGCAGCCTATTAGGTACCTTTTAACAATTATAGCAAAAGATACACTGCATTTTTAACTCTGGAAGGATGCTTCTAATTTAGAAAAATATAATTCAGCTTAGCCTGTGCAGCAGCAATATTCAAGAGATTCATCTTCAATCTTTTTGGCAAAATGAAAAACGTATTATTCTTTCAGGATAAAATCCTAAAATGGACAAAAATAGAACTGACCATGATTACAAATTGGATAAAGTGCTTAGTACTCAGAATTACAAAGGGTTAACTGGAGAATGCAAAATGAAACTTTTCGCTATTACAGTTCAATCTACAAGTGCCTTGAAGATCAGGTATGTTTGGAATAATGTAGGAAAGATTATTTATGACTACGGTTCTTCATTGTGATGAAGTCGGGTGGCCATTTATGAAGAGCTTGGATGTTTCCAAACTATTCTGAGAGGTTTGCAGCAAGTTATCAAGAAATAGGCCAACTTTTTCTAGGGGAGGAAGACTTGTTCCTTCAAGTACATAAAGGAAAAAGATGATCTCAATCTGCCATGACAGTCACTTGGGCATTGTAAAGACCAAGGTTGCTGAAGTACATAATGGTAAGAGTTGTCTGAGAATGTAGTGAATGTATTTTGGTGGATAAATCACTCTGGACTTTGAGACCACCCATGGCACAGTCTGCATGTCCAAAACAGTATGTCCAGAACAGTCCTGGGAAAGTATAGTGGTAGACATCAAGGGGCCTATTGGAGTTAAAAACAAGTATGTCATAGTGGTGGTGGATACATTTTATAGATGGCGGTAAGTGAAAGTGGTCGACAAATTAAACACTGAATGCGTGGTGAGTTTTTGTTGGGTGATGTGTTCCAAAGTAAAGGTTTGCACACTTATTTTAAGTGCAGTGGTGTTCAATTAACTTCCAATAAAGCAAAAAATTACATGGCAATTTGTGGCATTTCTCATACCACTACTGTATAATGTTTGTGGGAGTGAAATGGTGGGATACTTTGATTAGAGTTTTAAATAGTAGCATTCAGATTCTCCCTAAGAATGGGCTGTATTGGGAGATACAATTTATGAGAACTGTATGGTCTTACAGAACCACTGCGGTTTCTGCCATGGACTGCTCCCCATTTTAACTCATGAGAAGAAGAAAAGCCATTGATAAATTTAACCAGGGATTTTTAAGTTGTTCTGAGACAGAGTATTGGTCTGTGGAAGAGGTTCAAAACCAACTCCCAGCCAAGCAAAATGTGTACAAAACCTACTTTGCAAAACATGGTGTTCAGCCCTTTGAAATAAAAATGGGTCTAAATTAAGAAACCTGGCAAAGTTCCTAAAGGTGTTAGTGCATTTTCTGATCCTCAAAGAATAATTCAGGTTTTTAATTCTTGAAGGGTGGATGGTAGATGTTGGCATTTCAGTAGAGTGGCACCATGCATTACTGGTAATGTAACGAGTGAGTGAATATGTGCAAGTGCTTGAGAATGATGTAAACTGCAGTTATGATTGTTGTTCGGTGACCATGTTGTTGACAATGATTGGGGGATACTTTTGGACTCTGCCTGCTCATTCTTAATCTCCCACAACCCCCCTACCCCACTAAGAAGGAGGTGCAGTGGGGGGGAGTGCTGTATAGCATACACCGGCCTCGAACACGTAGAATACTTTTGGACTCTTCCTGCTAGACTGGACTTCATCTCCTACAACCGCTGCCCCAGTGAGAAAGGGCTTTGGGGCAGGGGTATTACTCTGGCTTCCCACAAGCGTGATGCGTGCAGGACACATCCAGGCAGAGCATGGGCCAAGAGCACACCCATCTGCACCTGTCCATGGCTGGACTGGGCCACACTTCTTGTCCCGTCTCATTTAGCTCCTTGATTTTGTGGTTGGTGTACAGGGGCTTTTGAGTATTAAATTCAGTGAGGAAGAGGAAGGTGATGGCCTCTTCCAAGCTGGGCAAGGATCACTTCACTAATCAGCTTTTTAGATAATGCGGTCGGGGGGGCAGCAGCAATAAATTCTCAAATAGTGTATGGAGGAAAGATTGGGAACAGTCCAGAAAGAATTGTCACATCCTCTGGGTACAGCCTCTCCAAAGGAAAATCCACATTTCAATGTAGTGAGTGAAGTACCCAATTCATGGGTTTTCAATTAAGAACAACTGATTACTTCTGAATCTACCTTACCTAGCGCTTTATCCAGTGGACTTGATTTGCCAATCCCCGCTTTAAAAAGGAAAGAAGCATACTACGGAGAACCAGCACTCGTGGGAAAAGTACATACTCCGCTACTACGAAGATCTTATCCCTAATTGTGGAAAGCTGTGAGGGTCCCTCTACAAGAAAAGTAACTGAAATTGACCAATAATAAATAAGTCCCTTGAGGGGATGCTGAAATCCTTCTTTGAACACATGCTACTCTCACTCTAGGCCACTGTAACCTCCCTTGTTAAACTGGCAAATCAAGATCTGCAGAAACCTGTTGATAGTCTCTGTGAACCAAGATTGGAGCATGGACTGGACAGCTTAATATCTGCCACTCACATGGTGCCAGATACCTCTGCAGACCCATGCTCCATGATCCCCAGTGGTGCTCTAGGCAGGCCTCATCTGAGCTGTCCTCAGCCTTTTCAGAATGACAGCATACCTCTGCTCCACTCTATTCCTTCACAGCGGATAGTTCCAAAGACGCTGCATTGTCCGCCCCAAGCTGCACCTTTGGTGATTGTACTTAGAAACCTCCCCCTTTTGCAAACATATCAGTTTATAGGTGGCACGCAGCTTAAAATCAAAGACACACTGGCTGGGAAAAGCTCTGGGAAACTGACACAATGGGAAACTGTACAGTGATATTGTTGTGAGAAGAGTCCCATGGGTGGGAAATAGACCATAAAGAGAGAAGGAGGATTGTATAGTTATTAACTTCTGGGACCCACAATTGGTGGTTATCTTGCTTTGTAGGGTGAATTGTACTGGCTCTGTGAGTAGTTCTGTATCAGCAACCCCTCTAGGGTTTTTTCTTTCTTCAAACCACATGACCTTGCCATTTCTGATACTATACCTCTCTCCAGCCGAAACCCAGGGACCATTCAGATTGAAACTCGCAACAGGTTCACCACTCGAGTCTCTGGGACAGCTGAATTGACTCCCAACCTCATGTGTAAATGGTTTACACTGTTGTCCCTGAGTCTTCCTTTTCTCTGAGGTTTCCAGTTTACTTGTTGATTATAAATTGTGGCTCTTCCACTGAAGGCAGTGAGGACCCTTGCACTTTACTGGACGTGTTGTAATTTCCTTACAGGAATTTTGATCAACTGAATTCTAGCTTACATGATGATATTATAAAAAATACTCTACCTTCAATGATCTTGAAAAGTTCCTATTGCTACGTCTCGGGCCGCCACTCGAAAGGATTGCAGGTTTATATCATGAAACGTGGCTGGCCTTAACAGTAAACTGCCCAATTCCTCATGGCTCGCCCTGATAGTTGCAAAATTATGTCTTCAGGGACCTGGGCCTTTAAAACTTCCCATATAAATGGGCTTGCCTCTTTCGCCACATCTGCCATCCCTTCTGTTAGAGTGTGAGGGGCAGGGTAGGCCTAAATGTCCTGATTTTTACATTGATCACCCTAAATTAGAAAATTAGCACCATCATCCAAAGTCTGAGACACATTAGCTGCAGGTCTGGATGGGATACCTATTGATCTGTTCAAAGAGAACGTCAAGCTCTGGGCTAGATATTTTCTGAACTACATTTATTGCACTTTGTTACATTTTGAACCTAAGATTACTCTTTGGGAAATGTCCTTGTCAGATCATTCCTATGGTTGTTTAAGTGCACGTATTTCAATCTGCTGTGATTTATTGCATTATTTTTTAATAATGTATTTTATATTTCAAATGTACTTTTATGGCTTATAATAGCTGAATAGAGCTAATTTGTTGTTTGATTTGTCAATGATTGGAACAATGAGCTGGAACCTTCAAGTGCTAGTGAAGTGCAGAGCTGTCACTGAGCTCTGGTCCAATTTATGTGTTGGAGTTCCTGTTGATTCACAAGAGGTAGGTACTTTCACAGAGGTTTTTTTTGATTCACAAGGGGGAGGTTCTCCAAAAAGGCTTCTGCTCCTATTCCTCAAGAAAGTAAAGAATCGTATTGTACTTCTAATTGTCCAAAGATAAGATATTTCCAAAGCTTTGGATGATTTTGAATGTGACTGCAGTTGTTTACTTGTAAATGTGGCATGTTGTTGTGTATGTTTGATTGTATTAGTGATTTTATGTAATATACTATTCTACTTTGTTTTGTAGAAGGTGTATGTGCTTTGTATGGTTTGAAATAGAAAATGGACGTGGGGTAGAGAATGTGGAATGAAGGAGTGACCATAAGTTGAATTGAATGAAGGAGTGGAGAGGGAGAGTGCGGAGAAGGCTGTTTCAGATATATTATACATATAAAGGATTTAACCTACATTTTGTGTACATGGTCACTAGAGGGCCCCTTCACCTGCCCATGCTGTCAGTTGTCTGATGGCCTGTCCTGTGGTCAGAACTCTGTTGCGTCTCCACTGAAGTGGCAATCTTACTTGGAACTGGAGCTGTAACAAAGGTCTGCTTGGTGGGCATCCATCCTGGCTGATGCAGCATTCTGGCCAAGATCCAGTAGGCAATTGAGGCCTTCAGGCTGGGTTCACAGTTGGGTGTTTCTACAGGTGGTTTCTAGCCCAGGATCAACTACTGCATCTATGGCAATGGCCACACCTGATCAGAAGGAGGAAAGATAATTGAAGTGATTATATTGCAACAGAGGCCTACCTGGTGATCACCTGTGAACCTTTTACCCAGCTGAATACACTTGTTACACTCAATTATGCTCAGTGCTCATGAGTGTTCACAGTGGTAAACGACAAATAAGGCATTTACAAAAGTAAAACATGCAAAGGAACTTGAAGAATAGATTTTTTTTTATCTTGTTATTGTAAATTGAAACATACAACAAAAAACAAAAAGGGAAACAGGTAATCCTTCTGTACATTAATAGAGATCAGAGTTACATTGTCAATAGGGGATTTATAACAATCACAGTGCTGTGGCAGTCACCAGCAATCGTGATTAAGACAAGCACATAGTGGGGTTGGAATAAATTGTTGAGGGTGCAAAGGGCAGAATGTAGGATTTTTATCTGTATGGGTGATTGGTTTGCGGCTGAGCCGATTTTGGGTATGCTATAAGTGAGTAGAGACCTGCAAACACATTGGTCATTTGAGCTGTATTCTTCATGGGACGGAACACTAAGCGTCTGTCATCCCGTGTCGGGAGGCCCATGTTTAGAAGGATAGATCATTGATGCTGCTAAATGTCCCTTCAGTTTTCAGTCTATCAGGGGGTACAAACACACGGGTCTCATTTGCCCCTTATGTCGACGTTTCAACCCTAATCGTGTCAGGGGTCCTCATCAGGACTGTTAAACTGGCACTTTATATACAGCAGTTAAATGTTGGATACTTGTTTGTGTCTCTCCTCTTTATTAATTGCATTTTGAAATAGTCAAATCTTCCATTTATAAATCTTCTCTTTTAATGAAAAAAAAAGGTTTGTTTTCACGTGGAGCCTGTGATGGTTGTCAAATAAATGCCCCAGATTCTGGGTGTTCTCTTTTTGAGGGCAGGCCCTGTTTCTCAAGCATGCATTATTACCTGTACCCTTCCTCTACTTGATGACCTCCAGTCACTCGCGGTGGAAACCCCTTGGAGCTCTATGATTTTTTTAATGCCTAATGTCAAAGAAGGACTAACGTCAAAATGTGTAGGGATGAGAAAAAAGTTGGTGGAATGTTTTTTCTAATTATTCTCCTCTCTCACACGGGGCTGGACCCTATGCAAAATGGAGTGTTCAATGTAGGCCTGTAGACTGTCATCAGCATGTTTCTGCCCTCTTAAGAAAGGCCCATAGGGTTTGGTGCATTCATCAGGACAAAGCACACTGTCCTCTGCTACTCTTAATCACTTCCCTAGCATTGTCAGTAAATTCAAATGGTTATATGAGAGAAAAAAGAAGAGGTACGGGTGTACCCAAAATACAGTCCATTTGACCTGGGAGAATTGGAATAACAGTAATTACTGGTGTCAAACTTTTGAATGAAAGCATCCCTGTGTGAACATTTTCTATTACTCTTATCAATATCATTTTCCTTGCACGTGGCATACAAATGATTAGAACATGAGTTACTAACTTGTCATATTGCACACATCCATCTCAATGTGACTGTCAGCTTTCAGACTATCCTGCTCCTACTCATAGTCACTCAAAAGAAGGGCTGATCTCATTGTCCATTGATAACTGGTCCAGCCGAACAGTGGGGGGGAAGGCCATGACAGCGGTATTTGTACAATCCCTCCACAGTGTGGTTGCCAGCTTAGTCATATTACGCCAACTGCTACATTGGTGTGGGACATCAGAACATGCATCGACATGACACATGTAGTGTTTAGTTGTATTGGTGCGGTGCCATTCTGAAACTGGTCATAACTATGTGACTGTTTTGCTACTCGGACAACGTTGCAGCTTTTTAACCAATAAAACTTCTTGTCTATACATATGGGCTTTTCAACCACTCGAGTTCCATATTATTACAGCATCTCTTGGTTTCATAATTCTGATTGGCATGGCATAAACCCTTTACCGAGTAGATATAATGTTATCAGAGAGTGATATTCTTTTGATGCAGCCATGTGATATTAGACCATTCTGAATGGTACTAGTGAAAAGTTGGGATATCGCTGTGCAGGTTTAATGTTCACGTTGTAATGGAGGTCCCATGACAAGTTCCTAGAACTTTCCTCTTGGTCGAGACATTGACTTGGACCCAGACGTTCCCTCTTGGTCCATACATTGACAAAGATAGTGGAAACCAATGTTAAAGTTGGTTTCGTTCATTGTCATAATTGAGCCCAGACACAGGACTTCCAAGCCAAAACACCACACAGCGTTGTTCATAAAATAACAGTCATGTAGTTCCTATTAGGTGCTGTTTCAGTGATGCTCCATTTTAGATTTCGGTCAGTATGTTACTATTCTTTACTTCGGAGTAAGTTTACTATATTTGGAGCGCTGGTTTCTTATTTTGAATTTTTGTGTCGTCATACCTACACACTTGAGTGAGCTCTGTGGGGTATGTGATGAAGTAAATCATACCTTAAGTATTGCAGTGTGTGGGCGTTCTGGTTCCCTGTGGTATGAAAGGCCCATATCCACTTTGGTGTGAGTAGCAAGGTAACAATCTATATACCTTCCACATGGCTAGTGCCCTGAGTGCTTTGGTTATATATGTAGTCTGGGTTAGTTCTAGTGTTGAACAAGGTGGCCTTACAGTTTTTTTTACCTTTTATGAAGGAAAAACATGATGTAAACAGTATCTCAGATCTAACGTGGGAAGAAAAGTCTTTGGGTAAGTACTATTAGAACGATTGTCCAGATTACATAGAACAGTTTGAAAGGCTACCTAAGCAAATCAAGTAATGGTTCATGGCAGGTATGTATAACTGACGCGCAGCCATTTCAAGTCGCTACTAATTCTTGAAGAAAAGTTCCACTTATGTCGGTTTGGCAGAGCTTCGCCTTACTGTGACACAAAGTGAAGCAAGTTGGAAGGCGCAACCCTGGTTTAAATGGGCACTAGGAATAGTAATAACAAGTCTTTGCATTTTCACTGGTGTTGACTCTTCTTACCTATTGCAGGAATATAGAGGGTTGATCATTCAGTCTTTCAGCATCCTCCACAGGAAATGACGTGGAGGCTACCGAATCTACATCAGTGAAACTGACAATACTGGACAACTTATAGTCAAACAAGGAAATTAGCCTTCTAGTATCAATTTGATGATAGGCAGCTTATGCATTGTACGTTGTGGATTCTGCTTAATACCCAGCACTTAAAATGTCTTAGTGGTAGCATGTACAGGTTCTAAGAGTTGCATCGTATGGTATCCACCCCACCGTTTTGCTTTTTATAATAAGGTAGGCAGTTTCTCCTATGCAGTTCTCCAATTTGACCCCAAAATGCAATGGGAGAAGTGCTTATCATGCACTGTGGTGTGCATGTGTACTTTCCCATCTGCCAGAGAATTTCACCTAGTGGTTTGTTGTAATTCAAGATAATGCAGACCTTTTTGCAAATGTTTGTGTTTTTTTTTTTTTTTTTTTAAAGCAAGCTCCCTTGGGTTTCAATATGGTGACTTTAAATTGTTCTGTATGGCACAGTGCCAGCATTGTAGTTTGATGAACAGCTGTATTCTTGTATATAAATTGTTCACATAAATGTTCTAACCTGTGAAGAGCATATCTACCAATAGTGTTGCAAGCCCAATGCACCCAAATGATGACTGTTTTACTGTCCAGTCAGTGACTGTGGTTTAGATGAGCACCAATTTACCTTGCTTGCACCAGAGCCCGTTGGACCATTGTTACACCGTTGGCTCTCTGCACTTCGGCCTCTCTGCCATGGTCCTCTACTGCTCCACTGTTAAGTCTTACGAAGAGGGGTCCACTGTGGGTGGTGGGGTGCAGGCTTCCCTGGGCCTACAGCAAAGGACCATTGCATGGGATTAGGATGCTCTCAGGGGTGTTGCTATCAATAGAGCAGCAGGTGCTGTGGCACTGCAGCCCAGGAGCCTTAGGTTCCAATTTACCTAAATTGGACTGTAATTTAAAGTCTAGCCAGTGGATGGTGGTGTGAGTGGGGAGAGAGGGATCTATTTATCTTGTTTTCACCAGGACCCATGGAACTATTGGTACTCCACTGGCCCTCTTTTATGGCCCTCGCAGCACTGGTCCAGTGCTGTAGAATCCATGTGGAATGCACGGTCCAGAATTCTCTAATTATCCAATGTTTTAGCTGCATGCTCCACTGAGCTTCTGCAGGATTCCAAATGTCCAACTTTGTTTAGCTTACCAAGGGACTGATGCTAGTAAGCAGCCTAATCAATTGCGGATATAAAACAAACAGGATAGCTGCAAAGCCTGGAGTTTCCCAGCCTAGCAGGATGTCCCAGCGCTGACTATGAGAACTACCCCTTTATGGAGGTGCAAGAGGCCAGCATTTGTTAGCATGGTAACTGGGAAGGAGGCAAGTAGCACAGGAGGTGACCTACAAAGGTCACTTAAAAAACAAAAGTGTAATTCTAGACGTGCTTAAACGAAAGAGTGTAAACACAGAAAATGAAACTGCCCTAAAGAAGCAGGCACTTAACTTAGAATCATTACCTTTAGATGATGGCCAACAAACCCATGTGAAAATGGCAAATAAGTAGAAGGGCGAACATAATTTGCCCAAAATCAAACTATTTGGTCAAGTAGGAGAACCAGAACTGCAACACTGGACTGCTTTTTCAAGACACATAACTTTCTAATTGTAACACATAATTCCGCTGCTAAATATTTGAGGTGCCTGAATTAGAACACAGTGCAAAGGGAAGAAAACCCCTGCTGGTGGTCAGATAGAAACACGTTTGACTCAGCAACTCACTCCCAGCTTCACTTCTCCTAAGATGTAATGATGTGATATTGAAGGCTTTTAACAGGTCTAAAAGTATTAGTGTCTCAACTCTTCCATTGTCGACCCTGTGACAAAGATCAACAAAAACAAATGGGATCACCTGGTCTGAATTGTGTAGTGCTTAGAATCTGATTTATAAGGTATCCAAACTATTGTTTTCAACCATCTGTGTGAGCTGTTTAAAAACTGTGTTTTCAAAAGTTTTTTTTTTTTAATAATAATTTCGGAGTGGCATTTTTCCATGTGCTAGGAAAATACCGTGCCTTAAAAACAGTTAAACATGTTGAGAAGTTGAGCTTTGAGAAAAGGGAAGAGAAGTTGCATAAAATTAGCTGGGCATAAACCGATATGATGACAGCTTGTAGCAATGGAATCATGAGCTGCCCAATAAATCTATGAGTAAGAATTTATAATATGGATATTTTGAGTTGTAAGAGAAAGGTTATCTGGTGTGGGAATTTGTTCTGCCTGGATGTTGTCATGTAATAATTTACAGTTGTTGAAGAATAATTGAGCAAGATTATTAAATAGTTGTTTGGAGTGTTGTAACTTAGCTGAGAGATGGAGAACCTGAAGGATATTGTAGTTCTAATACAATATATAATATTTCTTTCAATAGGATCAAATACAATGAGAGAAGTACATTTTCCCACTCTCCAGGGTCTCCCAGCCATAGTCCAAGAAAACCAGTCTGCATCTACAAGAGGGAGGCAGTCAGTACTCAGCGTCTTGATACCCCTCGGGGTGATACGCCATGCTCAATCAATACTGATTGACTGACTGACAAAGCCATAAGGGCTGATGCCACTGCCTACTTACTTGTATGATAAGTTCTCCAGCGGTTCTCCACACATCCTCAGGAAGGGCACCTTTCAGACAGAAGATGGAGTGCAAAAAAAAAGAAAACAAATACTCATCTCTTTAAAGAACACTGTATCATATTGCAGCAACAGTTCACACACCAGCTACCTGAGCTAATACATTTTGACTCTGTTTTTGACTTTGATGACCTTTCACTTGCCTTTTCGCTAGGTTTGCTCTATGCAAAAAAAAAAAACACATACATAATGCATATCTAATCTAATACACTATTCTGTAAATAATTTAAGATTTGGTTAAACAGTATACGTTTTGGAGAAATCTATGCGAAACTTGAACAGCAATTGTGACAAATAGAATTTATTTCCACTTAACAGAATAAAAAAAAAAAAATGCCCTTATTTTATTAGCTTTGTTGTTTGTTTTTATTGTTTTACTGATATCCACACCAAGAAAGTAGCTTCTTAGCGAGTAGTTTCAAGGTGCCAGAGTTCTACAATTGATGGCACTTCCTATGATGTAACTTCCTGGGTTGTCACTTACTGTACTCAAATTAGAGGGGACCTGCACGTTCCCTTTCTGCCCAGGGCCCCACAAATCCTAGGACCGGGCGTGGGGGCATCAACTGGGAAAGCTTTGGGTGCAAGCACCCTTAGCTTCCCTCGAACCTTGAGAGGAGGACATTGTGTGATCTTAATGTTTTTTTGCGCTGCAGGGAACGTGAACATCACATCCTTCGCACTGAAGGTGTTAAGTTACCATGAGTAAACTTTTCGGAAAATCTAGGTATGTATCCTACTGCCTTCGTATTCTTTAGTAGATGAACTTATCTGATAGACCTCTAGTTGCAGATTCCTTACTTTAGAATTTTCCCCCAGGTGTCAGACTGGATATGGAGATTTTTCTTCGAGCAATACACTTGCGCTGCAGTAGGTGGCGTCGGTCGACTGCGGGCGTCGTAGGCGTTGTGGTTGCTGTGATGACTTCAGGAGTAGTATATAGACGCCGCCCTCGTGCAGTGACGTCAGTTCTTTTCTTTCCGCACCACACGCTGATCCGGAGAAGAGCTACCCTTGCTATTTTTGGGCCAAATTCAACCGTTTTGTCGAGTGTTTTTCTGTGCAACCTTGGTGCATCGATGTCGCCGAAGACCGAGTTCAAGCCACGCGACGGATCCTCATCGGGTTTGTCTGTGGTCTCGAGCGCGACCACGACCTGAAGTCGTGCTCAGAGTGCCGGGCCATGCACCCGAAGGCTTTGACGGAGCAGTCCCTAAAGCTAATGGCAGCCCAGCACTCAACTCCGCGGAGGTCCCAGTCTCGTTTGAGAAGGTCTAGAGATCGGTCGCGGAGTCATCACCACTCGTCTTCTAAATCCTCGGGTCAAGGTAGGAAGAAGTCCCATCGCTCTCCGACTTCGCCTTGTCGCTCGGCCGACGCGATGCGGGAAGAACGTCCATGCACTAGGCCTCCGTCCTCGGAGCCTACGTTTGAGTCGGCTCAGAGTTTACCGGAGCGACCCCCTGCCCAGCTTAGAGTTGTATGGGGCCATGCGCCTCATATTTGGGTGGTCCGACCCCGATATGGCGCCTTCGGGCCCAAGCAGTTTGGCTGTGGGGCCTTAGGGTTCCACACCGGCGGCTTCGGTTCCAGCCACTGAGGTCACCTCCGGATCCGTGCGTGGATCCGCAAAGGCACCAGTCGCACCTTTGAGACCTTCCCCGGTGCTGGGTCGATTATCAACACTCCCGACGTCGTTGGTGCTCAATATCGACGGCGACCCGATTCTTATCCCAGACAACTCTGTATCGGAGCGGCGTCGACCAACAACGTCTTCGGCTTCGATGGGGCTTATTCGCCCCAGGTCGGATTCAGGCCCTTTTTCTTATGGTTACGAATATGAAACACCAGGATGAACTTGCTATGGACTGGGCTCAGGAATTGGGCGAAGCTAGTGGTCTGGCTACTTCTGACGCTGGCATGCTGTCCCCTCCTACAGTTACTACGGCGGAGGGAGCAACTGATGGTATGGTGGTCAGTAGGGCAACTGAGGTTCTTGGACTCGAGCTTCCCACTGTTGAGGTCAGGTCTAATTTCCTGACGGAGGTGCTTCAGCCTGGGGCTTCTACTTCAGAACCCCTTTTGCCTTTAAATGAAGCCCTCACCTATGTCCGTTTGGGTACATGGTCCAAACCCAACACAGGTGCTCCTGTGAATATTGCACACCGCCATTGGCCCGCTCCGAACGACCCTAAATTCCTGTCCCAACACCCCACACCTGAGAGTCTTGTTATCCAGGCTTCCTCTTCTTCAGGTGCATTTCCTTCCGCACCCCTGGATAGGGAATCCAAAAGGCTGAAAGAGTTTGGCAAGAAGTTGTTTTCTTCCTCCAGTCTCGTGCTGCGGTCTGTGAACACCACATGCCTTTTGGGCCACTATCCCCACTCTTTGTGGGATACAGTTGCACAAGTCCTGCCCCAGATACCGGAGGAGGCCCGAGCTATCGTCTCCCAAGCTGTGACCGATGGGAGAGATGCGGCAAAGTTCACAATCTGTTGTGGGCTGGACACAACCGACTCTCTGGGCAGATTGGTTGCTACAACGGTGGCCTTACGACGCCACACCTGGTTACGTACTTCTGTTTTTTGGGGGGGATGTCCAACAGACACTCATAGACATGTCCTTTGACGGCTCCCGTCTCTTTGGAGACCAAACAGACTCGGCCTTAAAAAGATTCAAGGATTCCCGGGCTATGGCTCGGTCCCTCTCGTTCCTCGGCCCCTTGCCCACCACAGTCCGCTTTTTGCCCCTTTCGTGGCCACAGAAGGGGCTCCCTGTCGTGTCCTCCATACAGCCACCGTGCCTCGGACGCTGGTCAGCCTATGCCTGGCTGAGGATGCGGAATCCCATGTGCCCGTGGGACAGGGAACGAGAGGTCTGTCCAGTCCACCTCTGCCCCTGCTGCAGACTCCAAACCCTCCTAGTCCGTCCCCTCATTTCCGTCCAGTTGGTGGCAGGATTCGCCATCACCTGCCCCACTGGGAACATATCACCACGGACAGGTGGGTTTTGCAGATCGTTCGTAAGGGCTCCTCCCTCCCTTTCGAATCTGCTCCACTACCCATGCCACCATCCTTTGATCACCTTCCAGAGGATCATTTGACGCTTCTCTGCCAGGAAGTCGCAGCTCTCTTGGCCAAGAGAGCTATAGAAAATGTCCCTGTGCCAGAAGTAGGTTGTGGTTGTTATTCCCGCTACTTTATAATACCAAAGAAGGACAAGGGCTTACATCTTATCCTAGACCTTCGGGACCTAAACTACTTCCTCAAGAAGGAGAAATTCAAAATGCTCACCCTGGCTCAGGTTCTGTCTGCCTTGGACCCAGGAGACTGGATGGTGGTAGCATTGTACTTGCAGGATGCCTATTTCCACATCCCCGTCCTGCCTGCCCACAGACGTTACCTACGATTCGCGGTAGGTCACGAGCACTATCAGTTTACCGCCCTCCCCTTCGGCCTTACCAGCGCCCCTCAGGTGTTCACGAAAGTGATGGTGTGGTTGCAGCTCAACTGCGCAGGTTAGGGGTTTCAGTCTTCCCCTACCTCGACGACTGGCTGTTGAAGGTGGACTTGCCCCCAGAAAATAGTCTCCCACCTTCAGACTACACCGAACCTCCTGCACACGCTGGGGTTCACTTTAAACATGCTGATGTCACACCTGACCCCCTCTCAGTCGCTCCCTTTCATTGAAGCGGTTCTGGACACAGTGCTTATCCTCCCAAAAAATGAGTCGAAGACATTCAGGCTATGATTCCGATCTTTTGCCCTCAGTCCTGGGTTTTGGTGAGAATGACTGAGGCTGCTGGGCCTCAATGCCTCCTGCTTCATGCGAGTAACACATGCCATATGGCATATACGGGCTCTGCAGTGGGACCTGAAGTTCCAGTGGGCGAGGCATCAGGGGAATCTCTCTGACCTGGTCCAGATCTCGGAGGGTACTGCGAAAGACCTGCAGTGGTGGCTTTCGAATCCGCATTGGGTCCACGGTAGATCCCTCTCCCTTCCCCAACCAGATCTCTCTATAGTGACAGATGCGTCACTTCTGGGTTGGGGTGGCCACATGGGAGAGGCGGGGAACAGAGGACTCTGGTCTCCAGCGGAGTCGGGGCTCCATATCAATCTGCTGGAGCTCCGGGCGATCAGGCTGGTGTTGAAAGCATTCCTTCCCTCTCTCGCAAAGGGAAAGTGGTGCAGGTGTTCATGGACAATACTACCGCCATGTAGTATTGCAACAGACAGGGCGGAGTAGGGTCCTAGACCCTTTGTCACTAGGCACTACGCCTCTGGACATGGCTGGAACATCATGGCATTACCCTGATGGTTCAACATCTGGCGGGCTCCCCAACGCCGGAGCGGACGAACTCAGACGTCGAAGCACAGCTGATCACGAATGGTGTCTCTTTCCGGAGGTGGCGCGAGGTCTCTTTCAGCAGTGGGGAGAGCCTTGGTTAGATCTGTTCGCCTCTGCAGAGAACACGCAATGTCAACTGTTTTGCACGTTGGAGTTTATAAGGCGGCACTCGCTCGGAGACGCTTTTTCTCTCAAATGGAACTCCGGCCTCCTTTATGCCTTTCCGCCTATACCTCTTCTGCCCAGAGTTCTCAAGAAAATCAGAAACGACTGGGCCCAAGTCATCTTGGTGGCTCCGGACTGGGCACGGTATCCAGAGCTATTGAGCATGTCCATCGATCCTACACTCAGACTGCCTCTTCGAGCGGATCTTCTGTCGCAGCATCAGGGGATGGTTCTTCACCCGAACCTGTTCAACCTCTGCCTTCATGCGTGGAGATTGAGCGGCAACATTTGACAGCTTTTGCCCTTCCACCCGAAGTCTGCAATGTTATCTTGGCAGCCAGGCATCCATAAAACTGTATTCGCCTGACTTTGGAATACATTTGTGGCATGGTGTACCAACAGATCTGTTGATCCCCTTTCCGCCCCTCTATCTGAGGTTTTTCTGTTCATTCTTTAGCCCAGCAGTGGTCTGCCTTGGGCACCCTTAAAGGGTATTTAGCTGCCATTTCGGCCTTTCCTAGGCTACCTGATCAGCCCTCACTCTTTAAGTCTCCTATTGTGAGTAGGGGCCATATGTATGAACACATTTTCCATAGACACAAAATGGGTTAAACCCTTTGATACATCTGGCCCTAGATTCCTAAAAGGTCTCACCCATATATTTCCTCCCACTCAATTTATCATGCCTCAGTGGGACCGTAATCCTGTACTTATTAGATGTGTACCCTCTTTGAGCCAATGTAAAATTGTCCCTTGCTCTCAAAACTGTCTTTCTGGTTGCTATCACCTCTGCTTGCAGGGTGAATGAGCTACAGGCCCTTTCTTCAAAGCCTCCATACTTGTCTGTGCACCCTGACAACGTTGTGTTGCGCACTAAGGCTTCCTTCTTTCCTAAGGTAGTTACACCCTTTCATGTAGGCCAGTCCATCACCTTGCCTACTTTCTACGCACCCCAACATCCTTCCCATGAGGAGGAGAGACTCTACCGTCCGGACCCAAAAAGAGCATTGGCATTCTGCCTTAATCATATTAAAGATTTCCGGGTGGACGATCAACTCTTCGTTGGGTATGTGGGTGCGAAAAAAGGGAAGGCTGTGCAAAAGGGTACCATCTCTCGATGGGTGCTTCTTTGCATAAAAATGTGCTAAGCTTTGGCCAAGAAGCAATCTCTTAAGGCTTGCGTGCTCATTCCACCAGAGCAACTGCTGCTTCCTCTGCGTTAGCACGCGGAGTTCCTGTCCTGGATGTCTGCCAGGCGGCGACGTCGGCATCCCTGCACACGTTTGCTAAGCACTACTGCCTGGTTAGTCAGGTCCGTTGAGACGGCTAGTTTGATTGTTCGGTCCTACAGGACTTTCTAGTATGATCTTGGTTCGCAGCCCACCACCGATGCTGGCATTGCTTGGGTATCTATTCTAAGGTAAGGAATCTGCAACTAGAAGTCTCTATCAGATGTACAAGTTACTTACCTTCGGTAACGGAATATCTCGTAGAGACATATTCTAGTTGCAGATTCCTTACCGCCCACCCATCCTCCCTGCTTGCGATCTGATTTCTAGGGATCTGGCGCACCAATCTCAGTGTTCTTAGCAGCTCTGCGCTTTGGCGTGGAAAGTCGTTACAAGAAACTGACGTCACTGCGCAAGGGCAGTGTCTATATACTACTCCCGACGTCATCACTACGACGCCCGCGGAGTTGACCGACGCAACCTACCAATGTGCAAGGGTATTGCTCAAAGAAAAATGTCTGGATCCAGTCTGAAGCCTGGGGGAAAATTCTAAGGTAAGGAATCTGCAACTAGAATATGTCTCTACCAGATATTTCGTTACCGAAGGTAAGTAACTTGTACATCATGAATATTCCATATCAAAAACTTTGCAAATTTGTGAATGTAAAGAATATCAAACATCAACTGTTAGTTCATTGTTAAAAAAAATATAATAATAATAGCTGATTGCTCGCCCTTCTGAGATAGCTGTCAAGCAGGATCGGACTGGTTTATAGGGCAGTCAGGCAGTGCCCGAGGGGATGGTCTGATAGGATGGCGCATGGGCAGCTTTTTTGACTATCTTTGGGCCTGTTGTATGCTCTGGTGGGCCCTATTTTTAATGGCGATTTCCCTGATATTACAACAGACATTGCCTGCAGCAAGGACACATGTATGCATATCTTGCAAAACACCATTGCAACTTATCTTTACAAGTTCAAAACTGCCGTGCTTGCAAATGTGTGCCACCTTTTTAGCTATCCGATGCTCTAATGGGGGGGCACTTTTATTTTTGTGGCCGGGCCTCTGTTCTGTCTCAGTCCGTTCCTGCTTTCATGCATTCTTCTTACCATCGTTACTTATCCATAAGCACCTACGTGTGCACGTTCGCTTGGCAGCACTTCGTTGGCCCTTCCACTTTGACCAGAAGTTACTGTACTTCAGAGTACATGATACTTCATCATCACGAAATACAGAATTTACATAGAATGCAACTATACCTCAACAGCAATTACCTGAACCCAGAGAGATGCCAAAGAATGCGTGCATGTAATGAGTTCTTACCCTGTACAAACGGTGCATAGCAGTAAAAACATTCGAAGGAAATGGAGGATTCTGGAAATCGACCCAGAAATGAAACTCTATTGCAAGGCGAATATCTTTTTGTTTGTTTTTATTTGCTGCAGTCAAACTTTGTTAATGTATTACTTGAAATAGATATAAGAAAATATAAAATCCCATTAATCACAATGAGGATGGGTACATTTTTGAGTTGCCAATTGTAGTGGTATTTACCAAAATGGATGCACGCTGTGGCGCATAATTAGTAATATCTTGATAACTGCCAGTGTTCCAAGGTATAGGTTTGTCAAACTTGCTAGAAAGTTAAGGATCTGCATTGGCGAGCACAAATCCGCAATCAAAACACAAAATCTATCCTAGTTAAGAGCAGGATGAAATATAAATCCTCAAATACCACAAATTAGGTATCACGTTTTTTAAAAGATCTGTATGTCTCTGCCTGCAATTGGTTTTGACACTACTACTTTATCAAATGCATTCCTTTCAAACCACGTACTGATTCTTAAGCTAACCAGCTTCCAGAAAACACATTAAGGTGGGAAGGTCTTTTGAGTTTCCATCCTCTGGAACTCCTTAGCAGCCCACAGCTGGAAACTCCAAGCCACCCAGTCTCTGCAGGAACAGTCAGGTCTGCTGTAATTTCCAGTTGCCAGAGTCCAACTCTTACTCTATCAAATGCATTCCTTTCAAACCATTTACTAGGTTTGAGAGTTTCAACCCTTGCCACAGGCTCGTTCAGTTTTAATACCTGCACTTAGTGAAATGCTTCCCTTCTGGCCTCAGTACCACAACTGAACACATTGTCTCCAGCTCCACACCTTTATATAGTGGTGCTTCTACTACGCACTAGCACCTAAGCCAACTGACTACTGGTGGCACCATCACTGCACTCACAGCCAATGGAACCTCCACTTAATGGTACTTTACTCTTTGGCACATGCAGGTAGCTGGCACTTGGTCCACACCAGCAGCCAGTGGTGCCTTTACGCGTTGTCTCTGCCATATATACATCCCTTGGCATCTGTAGGCAATTTTATCTGTAATAGCACCACAGTGCACTGGCACCTGTACTCCTCCGTCACACAGCGACACCCGATTTATACTAACATCTGGAGGCCATGAAGATGGGGCCTTAAAATTTCAGCCAGGCATCAGATTCCTGTGCATCCATCACTGTATACCAGTGAGCTTGTTCATTGGCAAACATTTCATTGTAAGACCCTGGGAAAGGCACAAACGCTGGGTGGTGCATGCAAATCGAGATTCATGCAAGGGAGCACACACAAGCAAAGACCTGGGCAGAACTTGAGGAAAAGGACACTGCACAGCATACTGGTATTACAAAAGACATAGACACCGATGTGAGGAAACTGGGTCGAAATCAGCAGATGCAAAGGAGGTACTGAAAGACAATATGGGAAGACTGTTTAAATCTTAGATTCTGCATCATAACAGACTACGGCAAGTACGTCCCACCACTCCACTTACATGGCCCTCTAAAATCTTTATTGTGCTGCGAAACCATTACAATGACAGAAGTGTGATGCAGGCACACCAAAGTAACTTAATCTTAATTTAAATTAGAAGGTAGACCAGGGCTGCCAAACAAAAAAGAGTTTGTGGGGATTTTAAGGGGTTACTGAATTCACAGCTGTATTGTCGATGTGGGTTGTTAAATTACAGTCAGACAGAGCACCCAGATTACCCTCGTGGCAGCAACAGAGCATTCACCCAGTTCTCACAGAAACCAGAAAAGGATAGTTTTGCAAGCGAAGAGAGTATGCGGTTAACTTGTTATTGCCCAGTTTTAGCCTTTGAATTCTCTTGAGCAGAAGTGTTTTCAATTAAGGCAGTGCTAAACCATCTACTCCAAATCATAAATTAATCCCGGGTTCAAGGACACTGTATAGTGTGAAAAACTGCTGGTAGATCCATAATGGTTTGTAGGGAACAAATTACATAGTTTGTCTCGACCATAACTAACTTTCTGCTAATTTGGTAACACAATTAAGCCAAATATTTACAATCTCAAATGTTAAATTCCGTGTTGCTAGTAGTGCGTCCCGGAGATCCGTAACTAATTTGAGAATGCTTCTTTACTTTCTAGGAATGTAATGTATGACTACATTGGTGACTACAGTTTCCCATCTTAGGAAAACTGTATACTTGTGTGTGTTTTTTTTTTCCTTAACATCTATTCAGGCCCTGCATTACTTCAGAAATGTAAAAGTGTTTGTTTGTGAAAAAAAATAAAGAATTGCCTGACTCTGCAAAGATGTTTTAATTCTGTATCAATGGGCTCAAGTCTCCACTCAATGAAATCATCCTCTGATGCTGTCTGATTCTTGTTGAGCATGTTTTATGATGAAAGAACGGGTAACTGTGGCACTTGAAAGATATCCTTACATGAACTTTATTTTGCCTCTCTTAGAATCGGGACAGAAAGCATCGAACTTATGTCTATGTCCTCATAGTCACAGAAGTCCTGGATGATTGGGAAGATTCAGTGAACATTGGTAAGTTTGGTAAACTACCAAATTCCTTTGTCTTACAGACTGATTTAGATGGAAATGAGATTGCTGAGCAGACAAGATTAGGAGAATATTCCAGCTACTGAAATCTGTGCTGAAATTATGGCTAATATGCTTGAAAAGCAATGCAAATTTCTTGAACAAGTGTTCTATATTCTTTAGCGCCCCAAATATGCAAATCCAGCTCCCTTTCCCCAAAAACAGTAATCAGGAGTGCATTGAGTCTTCAGAAGTCATGGAGCCCCTCAGCATATTAATCCATTCACCAAGACCTCCTGGGTTTGGTAGTTGGACCCACTGTAACTTCTCCAAAGGGGCCTTGTATGGTTCTCCTGAGGAGAGACCTTCCATCCATTAAGGAAGGATTAGAGGCTAACTTTCTCACATCACTGGGCTGAGGTTGATGTGTAAATGGACACTTGACCTTTGTATTCTAGTTATTAATGTGTGAATCTGTCTCTGCATCATGTTTTGTAGATCATATGCTGTGCACTACCCCTGCATCTAGTTTTGTATTTGTAACATCTCATGTTATTGATTACTTCACAAGATTTGCTTCTGAAGAATACATCTTCCTGCAGATTCCCTACTTTAGGAATTATCCTTCCAGGTATTTGACTGGCCTGAAAAAGGCTTTACATAACAATATTCCCCCAGTACTCCCAGTTAGCGCCATCCACATTCACTGGTGACTACTCTGGACTTGAACCTTGCCCTCTTTGATAGCAAAGGAGAACTTTTTTATTGAGATATTGCAACCCTCCTCAGTGATGTGGAGCCATTGCTTCCTTTTATCGAACGTCTCTTGGATCCCACCCTGGCTGCATGGGAGAAACTGTTTTTGAGCCTGGCAGTCCATGGGTAAATAGCCAGATGCCATTGACCTGCTCTGGGGGACCCCTGCTTTTTGACTTCTCATCTATCGCCAGATGTGTAGTTGTTGCAAAGTCCTGGAAGCAAAACCCAAATGCCTTCCCTCTGGCACTTGCCGACCCTGTCAAGGAAACTAGACTCTGTGTTCCAAATAGCCTTTGATTGTGATCGATAGTTTTTACGGCATATTCCTCACCTTTAGAATACTCCCCACGTGCAAGACTGGCTCTGGACGTTTTCATAGCCATGGTCCCACACTCTTCTAGGTTGCATCCAGTAGCTAAGTGTTGGACTTGTTCCATCCTAGAAGTGATAGAGCTGATCCACATATTAGCACCCTCCCTGCACACCAACATCCGTTCCTTTCAGCACCTTCATAGGTGGATTCAGACCTCCTCTGCATTTTATCAATTGACTAATTCTTTCAAAATTCCTTCTTGCATGCAAGGGCATGATGTCCTCACCAAAGATTTCAGGGTTCAAACCATGTGATGACTGTTGACCTTTATGAGGTCTGTCTCTGTTTGGGCTCTGGGTACGACTCTGTTGACTGAAGAGTGTGCTCTCATGCACCCAAATGCTATCTAGGACCATGAAGCAATGCTGTACATTGCCGAACACCAAAGGAGTCAGACTAACCACCCCCTGCTTCCCCACAGGAAGTCCAACTCAAAGTTGAGGCCTGGTCTCATTCCCACAGACAGCTTGTTGTTGACGTCGTCCAATAAGTCTAGGTCAAAGAAGTGTAAGAAGTCAAAGTGGGACTCAACCTCACCTGTCAACTCTCTGTTTTAAGAGAAGTGAGCAGGGCGTCAGTTAGGCAAATCACTACTGATCCCCGATCCTTAAAGCAGATTGCTCAACTAGTCCTGGTGCTCCCTGAGTTTTCTGGTCCATCAGCAAGCCGCAGCAGGTTGAGGTCTTTAAGGAGGCCATGTTGCTCAGTTACAGTACTTTACTATCTCCCTTTCCCATCATCCTGCTGGCCCCAAGGATCTTTGGGGCCCTGTAGTTTGGTACTGCTGGCAGATCTGTCCCCCGTGCACCCATATCCCTTTGATCTGCTTCAGGTTCAGCACCAAATTTGGTGCAGTCTTCCATTCCTGCTGCAAGATCTGCACTGCTCTCTTTTGCGCCGACACCAATCCCGATGTCTCTGGTGGCCGAGGCACAGCTCCTGCCAACTTCAGAGTCTGACCTAGGGCGAATCCACACCAACCCTGGCTGAGGACATGCCTGGATTCTCCTCCAGTGCACCCGCTGCCAGTATGTTCTAATTCTGATAAAACCACACAGGCTTCATTGTCTTTTTGGCTCCGATTCCGATCAACCTGATGGTGGGAATGACTTAGCCCACGCTGTGATAAAGATGATGATGATGATTAGATGGACTTACAGGAGGCCAGAGGGCTGGACACATCCCTGCACCAGGGGCTGGTGTCGCACCTTAAAACCCTACCTAAGAGAGTGTATCCTTTGCTGTGGTGATAGGGCAGGAAACTGAGGCCTCCATACTGAGGAATTCCCTTGAGGCTGGCCAGCTTCATCTGCACCTTTACTTCCTTTTAACGAATCCCTGACTGTCACTCTTATGGGTGCTTGGATGAAGCCCTGCTCTTGCGCAGCAGTCAACAGGCAAGTGGCCATGTTTCATAGACCGGTGCCAGGCAGCCTAACTTTCTTACACAGCACCCAACTACTGAGAGTTTTGTAGTCCAAGCGTCCAGTAGCAAAGTTAACTCTAATGCATTCCCTGCAACATCTCACTTTCCGCAGAGGGAGTCAAAGTATTGAGGCATTCAGAAAGCAGATGTTTTCCTTCATCAGCTTGGTGTTGACATCGATCATTGTGGACATGACTCCAGAGGAGTTTAGAGCCTCTTTGGCTCAAACCATTCAGGACAGTCACTAGGCAGCAATGTGCATCATTAGAGAGGGTCTGGATACGACTAACTGCTTGAGTGGTGTGGTAGGCAATAGTGTGGAGTTATGCTGCCACGCTTGGATGCAAAACCACTGATTTTCTGGGGACATCCAGGCATCTCTATATTGTATACCTTGTAATGGGTCCCGACTTTTTGGCAAGAAAACTGATTCCACTCGTGAGTGCTTTAGAGAAAGCAGAGCCACAGTACGCTCCTTAGCAGTAACAACCCTTTTGAGACGACTCCAGGGTGCTGGAGTTTATGTATTGCCAGACTCTGCCACCACCACAGCAGTAATCCCAGTCATTTCAGTCCCGAGAAAAGGGGATCAGAGAGACAATGGGTGGGTCACCAGGGACACCATTCCACTCAGTCCTTCGCCCCTGCGCGATCAACCTCTAAGGCCCTTTAGTTTGCTCTTAGGAGCACACAGCCACCATGTGGGAACCAGAATCAAACATTTTCTTTCATGGTGACAGGATCCTCCAGATCGTACAGCAGGGCTTTTCCCTGCCGTTTCATTATGACCAAGCTCACCTCCTTTCTACATCAGAGCAATTTTCAGAGGTGTACCTATTTGTTTTGTCACAAGAGGTGGAGTCTCTGTTGACCAAAGGGACCTGTTACCTGTGGTTTAAAGTTGGCTAGGAACATTCTCACTTTGATGTGCTTCCCTTCGGCCTTACAAGCTCTCCCTCAGGTGTTCACAAAAGTAATGGATGTGGTCGCTCCACATCTTTGGAGGTCGGGAACACCAATTTTAGCCTACCTCGATGACTGCTTATTGATGGCGGGCTCGCCACAGTTAGTCATAGACCACCTTCAGATGACAGCGAACCTCTTGACATTTCTGGGCCTCTTGATCAACAAGCTGAAGTGACACTTGACTACTTCACAGAGCGTTCCTTTTATAGAAACTATTTTGGACACAGTGCACTTCAGGACCTTTCTTCCATCAGGACAAGACCAGGGCATTCAGGCTATAATCCTGATGTTTGAGCCTCTGTCCTGGATCTTGGTGAGAGCAGCTCTGAGGCTTCTGGGCACGCTCCTTCATGCATCCTATTTGTCCACTTCACCTGGTGGCATGCGCAGACTCTGCTCTGCGATCTGAAGTCTACGTGGGCCCGGCCCCAATAAAAACTGCCTTATGTCATCCAGGCTTCAGAGGAGACTGAACACAATCTGCACTGGTTGCTACTAGACTTCAGCTTGTTCCGCTGCAGACCCCTTTTCCTTCCCTACCCAAAGTTTACTGTTTTGACTGATTCGTCCCTGCTGGGCTGGGCAGTCAGGTGGGAAGAGATCACCCGAGGTCTCTGGTGGAATCTCAGCTCCACATAAATCTGTTTGAGCTACAGGCCATTTGCTTGGGGTTGAGTGCCTTGATACTGTACGTCAATGGGATACTGGTACAGATTCTCACAGACAACACTACAAATGGTACTGCAACAAGCAAGGCAGGATCCTGTGCCAAGAGGTGTTGCCTGGAGCATTAGGGCTTTTCCTCAATCATGAACCACCTGTCGGGGTCCTTGAACGCCAGGTCAAACAAGCTCAGCCAGTGGTGCCTATCTGATGACAAATTACGATTATCTCCGAAGTGAGTGCAGGACATCGTCCAACATGTGGGTGAGCCCTGGCTAGATCGTTTAGCTTCTAACACACACACACAGTCAACTACTATGTGTTGGACTTCCCAGGAATGCTCTCCTGGAGAGAGACACTCATGCTAGAGTAAGACGCAGGCCTTCTACATGCCTTTCCACCACTGCCTCTCCTGCTCTAAGTTCTGAAGATCAAAACAACTGGGATCTTGTCATCCTAGTGGCACCAGACTGGGCTAGGAAAGTGTGGTACCAAGAGCTTCTCAACATTCGCATTTGTACACCAGTAAAGCTACTGCTGCAAGAGGATAGTCTTTCACAGAACCAGGGCAGGTTTCTTCACCTGCACCTGCATAATCAACACCTCAATGTGTGGAGATAGAGTAGCAGCAGTTTAATGCATTCAATCTGCCACCAAGGTGTTGTAGATGTCATTCTCGCATCCAGTCATCTTTCCACAAAGTCTGTCTACACTGGGCACAGCCAAACTGTCTAATATACTACCGTTTTTTTTTGTCCTTGACCCAGCAGGGTCTTGCAGTGGGAAATCTTAAAGGTCATTTATTTGCTCTTATGGCCTTTTTGCATTTGCCGGACCAACTATCCTTGTTTAAATCACCTGCTGTAATGTGTTTGATTCTTATTAGCGATCACTTCTGCACGTTGCGTGAGTGAACTCCAGGCTTTCTTTACAGCATAATTCCTGATAAACTGGTGTTGAGGACCAGGGCTTCATTCTTGCTGAAGGCTGTGATGCTTTTCACATTGAGCAAATAGTCGCCCACCAAATATTCTTTGCTTCACCTCACTCCTCAAAAGAGGAGAGGCTCCATCAACTTGATCCTAAGAGACTTTAAGCTTTTGTATTGATCACACCAATGATCATGGGGTGGACATTCGGCTCTTTCTTGGGATTCTTCTTAACAAAGAAAGGCAAGGCTGTGCAGAACAGGACTCTGTCACAGTGTGTAGGCCTCTGCATTAGCACCTGCTACACATTGGCCAAGAATTAGCTTCCAGAAAGGCTGAGGGCTCATTCTACCTGAGCCACGGGTGCTACCACTGCATTGGCACAAGAAGTGTCTTGTTCTCAACATCTGCCAAGCCACAACATGGGTTTCTGTATATATGTTCAGAAAACATTACTTACTTGACAGCCAGGTTTCCCTAGAAGTTCATTTAACCCGTTTAGTCCTGCAGGACTTTTTGTTTTGAGCCCGCTCCACAAACTTTCTACTTTTGGGTGGTATTGTTTTTGATGTCTGTTCTAAAGGTGAAGGTTCTGCAGTTTGAATCCTCTATCAGAAGAAAACGTTACTTAACCCTTGGTAATGCTCTGTTTGAGACATGTTGCTGTAGATACACATGCTTTGCATACTCCTGCCATCTAGAGCTGGGCCTGGATGTGTGCAAGTTGTTTTTCTTTGAATAAGTCTTCTGAGGTAAAATGACTACTCCTCTTGGTGATCATGTGCACGGGCATCAACTCCATTGTTAGATTGTTTTCTTTCCGTCGTCAGGTTTGGACGTGTGTGCCTGCGCTTCAAGTCAACCCTGTCACAGTTTCGGTTGGCGCCACACTATCCCCTCTTGTTGGTATTGTTTTGATCATGTTTTTCCATTCTGCTTATAGTTAGTTCTCGATTGCTTGTTGATTAGCTTCGACCACAACCCCTACAGGGCCTCGCCCTTTGGGGCCTTTCTTTGGTCTCCAGCACATTCTTCAGAGAATGCATTGCGGTGATGGAACGGATGCCCTTGTGATACTGCCTGTGCTGCCATGCAAAGTATTCCCAGACCGATCAACACCTGGTCTGTAATCTTTGTTTGTCCCCTGAGCACAGGGACATGGATTGACACACATGCCATTCCTTCTGCTCAGAGAAAACCCTTTGGGACCGTGAAACGCATTGCTTTGAAGTGTCACAGAGGAGCATCAAGGATACGCCAAACATCTTCATTCTTCAGGATGTCGAAGGAGAAGAACACCCTCAGGCATCGACCACAGAGGAAGTGGCGTTATTGGTCAAAGGCAGTTCCAGCTCTGATCTTAAGGTTGACTTTGAGATGGAGGAAGTTACACAGGCTCAACAATTTTTGATGGCACCCCCTGTCCCTTAACACCATGTCGATTCCACCAAAAGACACTTCACCCATCTGGAACAACACACATAGGCCCTTGGTCTGCCACAGCCCTCGGGCCATCGCTTGCACCAAGCAACTGGTTACGACACCTCCCCCCACGGCTCAGCACCGAAACACTAGCATGAAGCCTTTGGAGTTGTGCACTTCAGTTCCGAAATACCACCCGGCATCTACCCAACCCTTGATGCCAAGCCGAACATCGCTGTCCACTTCTACCCCTGTGATACTTAAATCAATCCTTCAGGGACATAGACCTGGATCTATATGCCGCCCGTCCCTCCCCTCCTAATGACTCCACATCATAACAGGAGCTTATAGGTAGAGCTGCTGCGTTTCATGACCTACAACTCCATAAAGACCCTTTAGAAGAAGATTTCCTCTTTGAAAAACTTTCCACTACTCATAGGGCTACAAAGTATCTCCCTATGCTAAAGGGCACGTTAAGACACACAGAGGACATCTTTAAAGACCCTATTAGGCTTAGGGTTATAGCACCCAGGGTTGATAAAGTATGAACCCTCCCCATTTGATCCCATCTACATCAGGGGCCAAGTACCACCATACTCGCTTGTCAGTACCATTGCTCGCAAGCATGCCAACTTGCAAACTAGTGGAGATACCCTGCTGGCTGACAAAGCAAGCATGTTAATGCGTATTGATGCATCAGTGAAGGGGGTTGCGGCACAATCCGATATTCACTGACGTATTGCCAGTTCAATAGGACTACTTGGTCTTTGATTGTACTCACTGGGATGAAATGGAGGATCTGCTCCAACATCTCCCAGAGGAACACAAAAAATCAGGACAAGGACTTGTCACTAAAGGCAAGCTTACATAAAAAACCTCAGTACGTTATGCCTTAGATGCTGCTGATACTGCAGCTAGTGGTATCAATCCCAGCATCTTGTTGAAGTGGCATGCATGGGTGCGGGTTTCTGGTTTCAATCCAGAGGCACACCAAACTGTCCTAAATATGCCTTTCGATAAGAAACATCTGGTTTGGTGGCATGTGTTGCTGCAGATACACATGCTGTGCATAGTCTGCCGTCTGGTGTTGGGTCGGAGTGTTACAAGTTGTTTTTCTTCGAAGAAGTCTTTCGAGTCACGAGACCGAGGGACTTCTCCTACTTTGGTTCCATTGCGCATGGGCGTCGACTCCATCTTAGATTGTTTTTTTTCCGCCATCGGGTTCGGACGTGTTCCTTTTCGCTCCGTCTTTCGGGTCGGAAAGTTAGTCAGAATCAACGGAAAATTAGTCGGTATTGTTTCGTTCGGTATCGGGTTAGATTAGAATCAACACCGAATCTTGAAGAGCTCCGGTAGCCCTTCGGCGTAATTCCGATCCCCAGTCGGGGCCTGGTCGGCCCGACCGCGTGCAAGATCGAGACTGATGGAACGGACCCCGTTCCGATTCTGTCCTAAATGCCACAGTAAATATCCCTATACAGACCAACATTTGGTCTGTAACTTGTGCCTGTCACCCGAGCACAAAGAAGAAACGTGTGAGGCCTGTCGAGCGTTTCGGTCGAGAAAAACGCTCCGAGACCGAAGAGCCAGAAGGTTGCAGATGGCGTCCACGCCGACAGGACAACAACGGTTCGAGGAAGAGGGAGAAGAAGAAACATTCTCCATCCACGAATCGGATTCCGAAGAATTCGACGTCGAAGAAACCGTGAGTAAGACGTCGAAACAAGCATCACACAGAAAAACAGACAAAGCCCAGGGGACGCCACTGCCGACAGGCCATGGCTCAACCCATAAAGTAGGTGACCGTCCATCGGCACCGAAAAAGGGTGAGCTGGTGCCGAGATCGTCCGACTCCGGTCGAGACACAGGCACGCAGCAATCTCGGGACCGAGAAACTGCCGCAGAAAAGGGTCGACACTGAGGCAGCGGCACCGAAGCTGCTCGGCACAGAGATAGCGGCACCGAAGATGGTCGACGCCAAGAAGGTACGACACCGAAAAAGAGGAAAATCTCTTCGGAGCCGAAAACAACAAAAGACACGGTTTTGGTGCCAAAACGCCCAGCAACCGAACCAAAAGCCAGTTCCTACTCGGAGGAACACTCACTGTCCTCCCAACTTCAAAAACACATATTTGAGGAGGAATTACAAACAACAGCTGTAGATCACACGCAAAAGCGGATCTTTATACAAAGTGGTACAGGGAAGATCAGCACCCTTCCCCCAATCAGAAGAAAAAGGAAACTAGATTTCCAACAACAAGAAAAAACACCACAAGCAAAAGTGGTGAAGAAGGTAACTCCACCACCCTCTCCACCACCAGCAACTCATATATCACCGGCACAGACTCCGTCACAATCACCAGCTCATACCATCATGAGCCAAGATGACCAGGACGCATGGGATCTTTATGACGCCCCAGTATCGGACAATAGCCCTGAGTCATACCCCACTAAGCCCTCACCACCTGAGGACAGTACAGCGTATGCTCGGGTGGTAACTAGGGCAGCAGAGTTTCATAACGTATCGCTACATTCAGAGCCTATCGAGAATGACTTCCTTTTTAACACCCTGTCCTCCACCCATAGCAATTATCAAAGCCTTCCTATGCTCCCGGGAATGCTAAGGCACGCTAAACAAATCTTTAAGGAGCCAGTTAAAAGCAGAGCAATAACCCCAAGGGTGGAGAAGAAATACAAGGCACCACCCACAGACCCTGCTTTTATTACATCACAACTGACACCAGATTCAGTTGTCGTAGGAGCAGCTCGTAAAAGAGCCAACTCGCACACATCAGGCGACGCACCACCTCCTGACAAGGAGAGCCGAAAGTTTGATGCAGCCGGGAAAAGGGTTGCAGTACAAGCTGCAAATCGGTGGCGAATCGCCAACTTGCAGGCACTCCTAGCGCGATATGACAGAGCCCATTGGGACGAGATGCAGCATCTCATCGAGCACCTCCCCAAAGAATTCCAACAACGGGCAAAACAAGTGGTTGAAGAGGGACAGAACATATCCAACAACCAAATCCGTTCTTCTATGGATGCAGCAGATACAGCTGCAAGAACTATAACTACTGCGGTAACGATAAGGAGGCACGCTTGGCTGCGCACATCCGGCTTCAAACCTGAGATACAACAGGCAGTGCTCAATATGCCGTTCAATGAACAACAATTGTTTGGACCAGAAGTGGACACTGCAATTGAAAAATTAAAGAAAGACACTGACACAGCTAAAGCCATGGGCGCACTATTCCCTGCAGGGCAGAGGCACATTTGGCACATTTCGCAAAACTACTTTCAGAGGAGGGTTTCGAGGTCAAGCCACACAAGCCAGCACCTCACAAACAACACCGTCTACCTACCAGGGACAGTATCAAAGGGGAGGCTTTTGGGGCCAATACAGAGGGGGCCAATTCCCAAGAAACCGGGGAAAATTTCAAGGGCCCAAAACCCCTCAAAACAAGCAGTGACTCACAAGTCACTCAACCGCTTCACACAACACCAGTGGGGGGAAGACTAAGCCAGTTCTACAATTTTTGGGAGGAGATAACAGACACTTGGGTCTTAGCAATTATCCAACATGGTTATTGCATAGAATTTCTCCAACTCCCTCCAAACGTCCCACCGAAATCACACAAGATGTCCAAACAGCATATAGACCTTCTAGGACTAGAAGTTCAAGCATTACTGCAAAAAGACGCAATAGAATTAGTACCAAAAACACAAAAGAACACAGGAGTTTACTCACTGTACTTTCTAATACCGAAAAAGGACAAAAGTCTGAGACCAATATTGGATCTCAGAACACTAAACACCTACATCAAATCAGACCATTTTCACATGGTCACGTTACAAGATGTAATACCACTACTGAAACCGCAAGACTACATGACAATGTTAGATCTAAAAGACGCGTATTTCCATATACCGATACATCCCTCGCACAGGAAATACCTAAGGTTCGTATTCGAAGGAATACATTACCAATTCAAAGTGTTGCCATTCGGAATAACGACAGCACCAAGAGTCTTTACAAAATGTCTAGCAGTAGTAGCTGCACATATCAGGAGGCAGCAAATACACGTGTTCCTAGACGATTGGTTAATCAAAACCGACTCCCTAACAAAGTGTTTACACCACACAGATTGTTATACAAACCCTTTACAAACTGGGTTTCTCCATCAACTATGCAAAGTCACACCTTTTGCTGTGTCAGACACAGCAATACTTAGGAGCGACAATCAACACAACAAAAGGGATAGCCATTCGAAGTCCACAAAGGGTTCAAAATTTTCACAAGGTGATACAAGCTATGTATCCAACACAAAAGATACACGCAAAGATGGTCTTAAAACTCCCAGGCATGATGTCCTCATGCATAGCCATTGTCCCAAACGCAAGATTGCACATGCGGCCCTTACAACAGTGCCTAGCATCACAATGGTCACATGCACAGGGTCACCTTCTAGATCTGGTGTTGATAGACCGCCAAACATACATCTCGCTTCTATGGTGGAACAGTACAAATTTAGACAAAGGGCGGCCTTTCCAAGACCCAGTGCCACAATACGTGATAACAACAGATGCTTCCATGACAGGGTGGGGAGCACACCTCAATCAACACAGCATCCAAGGACAATGGGACGTACATCAAAGAAAGTTTCATGTAAATCACCTAGAATTGTTAGCAGTATTTCTAGCATTAAAAGCATTCCAACCAATGATAACCAACAAATACATTCTTGTCAAAACAGACAACATGACGACAATGTATTATTTAAACAAACAGGGGGGAACACACTCGACACAGTTGTGTCTCCTCACACAAAAAAATATGGCATTGGGCAATTCACAACCACATTCGCCTAATAGCACAGTTTATTCCAGGGATCCAGAACCAGCTAGCAGACAATCTCTCTCGGGATCACCAACAGGTCCACAAATGGGAAATTCACCCCCAAATCCTGAACACTTACTTCCAAATGTGGGGAACACCTCAAATAGATCTATTTGCAACAAAAGAAAACGCAAAATGCCAAAACTTCGCATCCAGGTACCCACACCAGCAATCTCAAGGCAATGCTCTATGGATGAATTGGTCAGGGATATTTGCATACGCTTTTCCCCCTCTCCCTCTCCTTCCATATCTAGTAAACAGATTGAGTCAAAACAAACTCAAACTCATTCTAATAGCACCAACATGGGCAAGACAACCTTGGTATACAACACTACTAGACCTGTCAGTAGTACCTCATGTCAAACTACCCAACAGGCCAGATCTGTTAACACAACACAAGCAACAAACCAGGCATCCAAACCCAGCATTGCTGAATCTAGCAATTTGGCTCCTGAAATCCTAGAATTTGGACACTTAAACCTCACACAGGAATGTATGGAGGTCATAAGACAAGCTAGAAGGCCATCCACTAGACACTGCTATGCAAGTAAATGGAAAAGATTTGTTTGCTACTGCCATAATAATCAAGTTCAACCATTGCATGCATCTCCAAAAGATGTTGTAGGGTATTTACTACATTTACAAAAGTCAAATCTAGCTTTCTCTTCCATAAAGATACATCTCGCAGCAATATCTGCATACCTGCAAATTACTCATTCAACTTCCCTATTTAGAATACCTGTCATTAAAGCATTTATGGAAGGCCTAAAAAGAATTATACCACCAAGGACACCACCTGTTCCTTCATGGAACCTCAATATTGTCTTAACAAGACTCATGGGTCCACCTTTCAAACCCATGCATTCTTGCGAAATGCAATATCTAACGTGGAAAGTTGCATTTCTCATTGCCATTACATCTCTAAGAAGAGTAAGTGAAATTCAGGCATTTACTATACAAGAACCATTTATTCAAATACACAAAAATAAGGTAGTTCTAAGAACCAACCCAAAATTCTTACCAAAGGTCATCTCACCGTTCCACTTAAATCAAACAGTAGAATTGCCAGTGTTCTTTCTACAGCCAGACTCAATAGCTGAAAGAGCACTACATACATTAGACATCAAAAGAGCACTAATGTACTACATTGACAGAACAAAACTAATTAGGAAAACAAAACAACTATTTATTGCATTTCAAAAACCTCATACAGGAAATCCAATATCAAAACAAGGTATAGCTAGATGGATAGTTAGGTGCATCCAAACCTGCTATCTTAAAGCAAAGAGACAGCTGCCTATTACACCAAAGGCACACTCAACCAAAAAGAAAGGTGCTACCATGGCCTTTCTAGGAAATATTCCAATGAACGAAATATGTAAGGCAGCAACATGGTCTACGCCTCACACATTTACTAAGCACTACTGTGTAGACGTGCTATCTGCACAACAAGCCACAGTAGGTCAAGCTGTACTAAGAACTTTTTTTCAAACTACTTCCACTCCTACAGGCTGAACCACCGCTTTTGGGGAGATAACTGCTTACTAGTCTATGCACAGCATGTGTATCTGCAGCAACACATGCCACCGAACTGAAAATGTCACTTAACCAGTGTACATCTGTTCGTGGCATTAGTCGCTGCAGATTCACATGCGCCCACCCTCCTCCCCGGGAGCCTGTAGCCGTTTAGAAGTAGATCTTGAACATTTGTACATTTGTAAATATATTACATTAAACCTTAATTTTGTACATACGTATTTGTTCCATTGCATGGGCACTATTACTAGCATACACAACTCCTACCTCACCCTCTGCGGGGAAAACAATCTAAGATGGAGTCGACGCCCATGCGCAATGGAACCAAAGTAGGAGGAGTACCTCAGTCTCGTGACTCGAAAGACTTCTTCGAAGAAAAACAACTTGTAACACTCCGACCCAACACCAGACGGCGGACTATGCACAGCATGTGAATCTGCAGCGACTAATGCCACGAACAGATGTACACTGGGTAAGTGACATTTTCATTCAGTCCCCAGGCAGACCAAACATTCGAAACTTTTTAGAAAAAAAAATACAAAAACTGCAAAAGCAATGGGGGCCATTCAGACTCGAACTTCCTGTTACTCCTTTCACCGCCCAAGCAATCATGGAGGTTCCAAGGCGACCTCTTCTGACGCCTCACCTCCGACCCCCGTCTCCCCCCCCCCCCCCCACACCCCAATAATCATGATCAACAAACCTCCCCGAAAGGCTACTTCTGAGGCTCCTATATAGGAAACAATGCCTAAGTTAGTGCTAAGGGTGCTTCCCCCATGTGGAAGGAAAAAAAACACCATCAAGTAATGACTTCCCTCTTGTACCCTCCAACTATATAACACCTGTTGGAGTGCATTTACAGGATTTTTTACCCACATGGCAAACAGTTACATCCGACCAGTGGGTGTGGACATCATTCAGCATGGTTGTCTGGAGCTCCTTACCATACCTACCAAAATTCAACCTCGTACTCAGGCTATCTATCGCTAGAGCATAAAGCATTGTTCATACAGGAAGCCCAAGCCCTTCTTCTCAAGAGAGCTATAGAACCTGTCTTTCTACGTCATCGGGGTTTAGGGGTGTACGCTATACTTCCACATGGCCACCTTACAAGACGTGATCCCACTTTCCCAACAGGGTGACTTTATGGCTACACTACACCTAAAGGACGCCTATTTTCACATACCAATACACCCTGTACATCTGAAATATCTCAAGTTTGTGGTAGGCGGCAAACCTTATCAGTTCAGTGCCCTCCTTTTGGGGTGACTACTGCACCTAGGATATTCACCAAATGCATTGCGATGGTAGCAGCCTATCTACGCAGACAAAAAGTTCATGTATTTTCATACCTGGACGATTGGCTTACCAAAGCCAACACTAATCCACAGTGTCAACAACATACTCAAGTTGCAATAGATCTGCTCCATCACCTAGGGTTCACCGTCAGTATCACAAAATCTCACCTGAAACTCTGCAGGTTCAGCCATGTCCAGGGCTTTTCTTAACACACAAATAGGATTAGCCTATCCCATTCCTGCAAGAATTCAGAGTTTCCAAGCGGTTACACCATTTTCAGACAAATCAACAACTCACAGTGAGGACATTCATGCATCTCCTAGGTATGATGGTTTCCTGTAGTGCCGTAGTACCCCGTGCACGACTACACATGTGCCTGTTACAGCAATGCCTAGCTCAACAGTGGTCTCAATCACAGGGTCAGAAGATCTAGTGTTGAGACTCGCCACTCTCTGCCGTGATGGAACACCAACAACCGATGAAGAGGACGGCATTTTCTTGACTCCGTTCCTCACATCACTGTCACAACGGACATATCACTCATGGAATGGGATGCACACTTGCAGGATCTCACAGTACAGGTTCTCTGGAACTCCAAACACCGGGTTCTCCACATTAACTATTCAGAACAAATTGACCCTTTCAGTGTCACTTTACAGAGCATTGTCTGTTACCTGCTTCATTTAAAACTCTCTGGGCTAGCATTCACCTCCAAAAGATTACATCTTACTACATTAGCTGCCTATATACAAAATAGACAACACATGTCTATATTCAAAATACCAGTCATTAAATCCTTGATGGAGAGGCTTAAGAGAGTATGTAATTCCACCATGGGTTCCACCTGCACCTTCATGGAATCTTAACATTGCTCTTAGACCGATCATGGGCCCTCCGTTCGAGCCCCTGCATACCTGCCCTCTTCAATATCTCTCTTGGAAGGTGGCCTTTTAATTGCTGTTACCTCAGACATGTTATACAGCTACAAGTATTAACCTTAGAAGAACATTTCTTCCAGCTCTACAGAGGCAGGTAGTACCCTGCACCGACGCTAAATTCCTACCAAGGTTGTCTCTGATGTTCACCTCAATTGATCAAATGAGTGGCTGTTTGTTTTTTCCTTAACCAGAATCAGCTGCGGAGAGGGCTCTCCACGCATTCGATGTCAAAAAAGCCCATATATTCTAAATTGATGGAACTAAAACTTTTAGAAACACTAAACAACTGTTTGTTGCCTTTTCACCACTTCATAAAGGAAAGCCTGTATCCAAATCAGGTATTGCCCGATGGATAGTTAAGTGAATTCAAACATGTTACGCTAACGCCAAAGAACTTTATATAGCCTCCTAGGGCACATACTACTAGGAAGAAAGGAGCAGCCAAGGCTTTCCTAGGAAACATTCCAATAGCTGACAATGGCAAAGCAGCTTCATGGTCTACAACACACCCCTTCTCTAAACATTACTGTGTGGCTGTTCAAACATGCCAGCAAGCTAATTTAGGTCAGGCAGTGTTACGTACACTTTCCCTAACAAATGGAACACCCACAGGTTAGCCACCGCTTATGAGGAGGATCGAGTTTCAGTCTGTGCAAAGCATGTGTATCTACAGCTGAACGTCTCAAACAGAAAATGTTACTTACCCTATAAGCATTTGTTTGTGGCATGTAGTGCTGTAGATTCTCGTGCACCCACTCCACCCCGGACACCTTTGGCTGTTGTAGTTTTTTCCTATACAAATGGAAATCTCTTTACCTACACTCGCTTTACACTCCAAAACAATCTGACAATGGAGTTGATGCCCATGCGCATTATCACCTAGAGGAGGAGCCACTCTACCTTGTGACATGAAAGACTTTTTCGAAGAAAGACAACCTGCACACATCTGGACCCAACACTAGATGGCAGGAGTATGCAAAGCATGTGAATCTGAAGCACTGCGTGCCACAATCAGATGCTTACAGGATAAGTAATTTTCCTCATCAGTGGACGCATCTTTGCTTTGGAAAGTTATCTTTGCTTTCAAATTGAGCTACTTTACTCTGCTTTCTTCCTGATAACAACCATCAGTGCAGGAAGACCCTCACAAACATTGCATATGAAGAGAACTCTTACTAAATAGACCAAACAAATATTGAAGGACAAGTAGCCCTTAATTAATTATGGAGCTCTTCACATGGGGCTTGTCTTCATAAAAACAGGCATTGCTAGATAGGTATAGTCTGAGCCTTGAATCATCATCTATCAAAAGAACATTGTCCTGTTGCAAAGTAAACGTAGGCCTCTTTCCACCAGAGGCAAAGCAGTTTCTTTGTGGTCAGACTGGCCAGCAGGAGCGGCTCCTCTCTTAATCCCTCCCCACTACCCCAACCCTCACCCCGCAAAGCAAAATGAAATAACATGTTTATTATCATTCTATTTTTTAAGAGCCGAGTCTTGGGGTGAGGCCATAAGAGAAATGATGGAGAAGTGGTGTACACTGCTGTCAGTGCACATGTTGACATGCGCATTGACATTTCTCCATCCCAGCTTCATTGCTGGGTGGAGAAAAACAGCAGGCACAGACTTCCAGTCCTCCTGGGAGCGCAAAAACAACCCGCTCCGTCCAATCCCCACGCTGCTCTCATTGGTATTACCTGCAAGAGAGCAGCGTCTGGATTGGCTGTGAGGGAGTCTGGGAGCCGTGACCTGTGCGCGCACACGCCGGAAGAGCGGAGAAGGACGAGCGGCAGGTGTGTATGTGTGTAAAAAAATGTGTGTGTATATATATATATATATATATATATATATATATATATATATATATATATATATATGTATATATATAAAATATATGTTCGGTGGCATGTGCAGATACACATGCTGTGCATTATCCTGCCATCTAGTGTTGGGCTCGGAGTGTTACAAGTTGTTTTTCTTCGAAGAAATCTTTTCGAGTCACGAGACCGAGGGACTCCTCCCTTTCGGCTCCATTGCGCATGGGCGTCGACTCCATCTTTGATTGTTTTCTTTCCGCCATCGGGTTCGGACGTGTTCCTCTTCGCTCCGTATTTCGAATCGGGAAAGTTAGCTTAATATCGAAAATTTGACGGTATTGTTTGCGCTCGGTACCGGTTTAGTGTTAGCGTATCGACACCGATAGTAGAAGCGCTCCGGCGGCCCTTCGGGGCTTCCGCTCTTCAGCAGGGCCTGGTCGGCCCGACCGCGTCCATCGATGAAACTAATGGACCGGACCCCCTTCCGCTTCTGTCCAAAGTGCCACTCGAAGTATCCTTATACAGACCAACACTTGGTCTGTAATCTGTGTCTATCACCAGAACACCGGGAGGATACTTGTGAGGCCTGTCGGGCATTTTGATCGAAAAAAGACCCTACGCGATCGAAGAGCCAGAAGACTACAAATGGCGTTGACACCGAGGGAACAACTCGACGTCGAAGAGGAGGAAAGAATTTCCATCCTGGGAACGGACTCGGATGATTCTGAAAGTGAGCAAGCCGCGACGACGCAGAAAACAGTGAGTAAAACTGCCCCGTCCAAGACTCACACAAAGATCGTAAAGGCCAAGGGGATGCCACCGCCAGCAGGCCCATGGCTTAACCCATCGAAAAGACAGTGACCAAACATCGGCTCCGAAAAAGGCCAAAGACATGCCGAAGACATCCGACTCCGGTCGAGATTCAGGCTCCGAACAATCTCGACACCGAGAGTTCGACTCACCCAAGGTGAGAAAGGTTACCTCGGAACCGAAAGACTTTCACGGAAGCTTCGGTACTGAAAAAAGCGGCTTTGGAGCCAAAAAGAAGCTCTTACACGGAAGAGCAAGGACTTTCCGGCCAAATGCAAATTTGAGCAGGAAATAGGTATGGGGGAACCAGACCATACCCAAAGGAGGTTGCATATCCAGAAAGAGACTGGGAAAATACAAACTCTTCCTCTAATTAAAACCAAAAGAAAGCTGGCATTTCATGAGTCAGGAATGCAGCCGAAGGCAAAGGTGGCAAGAGATAAAACACCACCACAGAGGTTTTCACCACAACCTTCTCCACTGCATTCACCACAGCTGTTTTCGCCACAACCTTCTCCACTGCATTCACCACAGCTGTCCCCGTTAACAACACCCCAAATGCAGTCACCGACCCATACAGGGATGACAAAGGATGATCTGGATGCATGGGACTTATATGATGCTCCGGTATCAGACAACAGCCCAGATTGTTACCCAACAAGGCCGTCACCTCCAGAGGACAGTTCTGCGTATACGCAGGTACTATCAAGGGCAGCTACATTCCACAATGTAGCAATGCATTCAGAGCCAATAGAGGATGATTTCATATTCAACATCTTGGCGTCCAACCACACTTCCTACCAGAGTCTACCAATGCTCCCAGGCATGCTCAAGCACGCAAAACAGGTCTTCCAGGAGCCAGTAAATGGAAGGGCTATCACACCTAGGGTGGAGAAAAAATACAAACCTCCCCCAACGGACCCTGTGTTTATAACACAGCAACTTACGCCAGACTCAGTAGTTGTAGGGGCGGCAAGAAAGAGGGCAAACTCTCAATCATCAGGAGACGCTCCACCGCCTGACAAGGAGAGTAGGAAGTTTGATGCAGCGGGCAAACGGGTGGCAGCACAGGCAGCCAATCAATGGCGGATCGCAAACTCACAAGCCCTACTGGCTCGCTACGACAGGGCACACTGGGACGAGATGCAACACATTATACAGCACTTGCCCAAAGAACACCAGAAACGTGCCCAACAGGTTGTAGGAAGGACAAGCAATATCCAACAACCAAATAAGGTCTGCATTAGACTCTGCAGACACAGCAGCACGAACAGTCAACACTGCGGTAACCATTCGCAGGCATGCATGGTTACGAAGCTCAGGATTCAAGCCAGAAATCCAACAAGCTGTGTTAAATATGCCTTTCAACCAGGAACAATTGTTTGGGCCGGAGGTGGACACAGATATTGAAAAATTAAAAAAGGACACAGGCACGGCCAAGCCACGGGTACGCTCTACTCCCCACAAAGCAGAGGCACATTTAGAAAGCCACAATTTAGAGGGGGGGTTTCGTATGCAAACACCAGAACCTTCCACCTCGCAAACGAGACCCACCTATCAGGGACAATACCAGAGAGGAGGGTTTCGAGGCTCATATAGGGGGGGGGGGAATTCCAAACCCCTAAAACAAGTCAAACCAAACAGTGACTTCAATGTCACAAAACCCCAACACTTAACACCAGTGGGAGGGGGAGACTTACTGCATACTACAAAAACTGGACACGCATAACTACAGACGCATGGGTCCTAGCCATTATCCAACATCGTTATTGCATAGAATTCATAAATTTCCTACCAGATGTGCCCCCAAGAGCACACAATATGTCCAAACAACATTTATACCTGTTACAACTAGAAGTCCAAGCATTGTTACAAAAATAAGCAATAGAGTTAGTACCCAACCATCAAAAAGGAACAGGCGTCTACTCACTATATTTCCTAATTCCAAAGAAAGACAAAACGTTAAGACCCATTTTAGACCTCAGAACGCTGAATCTCTTCATGAAATCGGATAACTTCCACATGGTAACACTTCAAGATGTGGTTCCCTTACTCAAAAAGGAGGACTACATGTCAACATTAGATCTCAAGGAAGCCTACTTTCACATACCCATACATCCTTCCCACAGAAAATACTTAAGGTTTGTAATACACGGCGTACACTATCAATTCAAAGTGTTACCGTTCAGGATAACAACAGCCCCAAGGGTATTCACAAAATGCCTTGCGGTAGTAGCCGCTCATATAAGGAGACAGCACATGCACGTATTCCCGTACTGAGACGACTGGCTAATAAAAACCAGCACTCAACAACAGTGTCTTCTTCACACGCAATACGTTATAGAAACTCTACACAAACTAGGGTTTTCTATAAATTACCAAAAATCACATCTGCTGCCATCCCAAATACAATACTTGGGAGCAACACTCAACACACAAAAAGCGATTGCCACTCCAAGTCCACAAAGGGTACAAGCGTTCCAAAATATAACATTAAACATACAGCCAAACCAACACTACCAAGTAAGATTTGTAATGAAACTTCTAAGCATGATGTCTTCATGCATAGCCATTGTCCCAAACGCAAGATTACACATGCGGCCCTTACAACAGTGCCTAGCAAGACAATGGACACAAGCACAGGGTCAACTCCAAGATCTAGTGTTGGTGGACCGCCAGACACACTTCTCGCTTCAATGGTGGAACCCTATAAATTTAAACCAAGGGCGGCCATTCCAAGACCCAGTGCCTCAAGACGTGATCACGACAGATGCTTCCATGATGGGGTGGGGAGCACACCTCAACCAGCACAGCATACAGGGACAATGGGACAATCAACAAAAACAACTACACATAAATCATTCAGAACTGTTGGCAGTGTTTCTAGCATTAAAAGCATTTCAACCACTGAAAGCCCACAAACACATTCTTGTCAAAACCGACAACATGATGACAATGTATTACCTCAACAAACAAGGGGGGACACACTTGTCACAACTGTGTCTCTTAGCACAGAAAATTTGGCATTGGGCAATTCACAATCACATTCGCCTAATAGCACAATACATCCCAGGCATTCAGAACCAGTTAGCCGACAATCTCAGTCGAGATCAAACACACGAATGGGAAATTCATCCCCAGATCCTACAAGATTACTTTCTACGCTGGGGAACGTCAATAATAGACCTATTCGCAACAAAAGAAAACGCAAAATGCCAAAACTTCGCGTCCAGATACCCACACCCTCAGTCCAAGGGCAATGCGTTATGGATCAGTTGGTCAGGGATATTTGCTTACGCTTTTCCCCCCTCTCCCACTCATTCCTTATCTGGTAAACAAACTAAGTCAAAACAAACTCAAACTAATACTTATAGCACCAACCTGGGCTCGCCAACCGTGGTACACAACACTGCTAGATTTATCAGTAGTACCTCACATCAAATTACCGAACACGCCAGATCTGTTAACACAACACAAACAACCGATCAGACACCCGAATCCAGCATTGCTCAATCTAGCAATCTGGCTCCAGAGATCTTAGAATTTTGACATTTAGACCTTACACAAGAATGTATGGAGGTCATTAAACAAGCTAGAAAACCCACTACAAGACATTGGTATGCAAACAAAAGGAAAAGATTTGTTTACTACTGCCACACTAATCAAATTCAACCACTGCATGCTTCCGCAAAAGACATTGTAGGCTACTTATTACACTAACAAAAGTCTAATCTAGCATTCTCTTCAATTAAAATACATCTCACTGCCATATCTGCCTATCTGCAGATTACACATTCAACATCGCTTTTTAGAATCAGTCATCAAAGCATTTATGGAGGGACTAAAAAGAATCATACCCCCCAAGAACACCACCAGTACCTTCATGGAACCTTAATGTTGTATTAACACAACTCATGGGACCACCATTCGAACCCATGCACTCTTGTGAGATACAATACTTAACTTGGAAGGTAGCCTTTCTAATAGCTATCACATCACTTCGAAGAGTAAGTGAGATACAAGCATTTACTATACAAGAACCCTTTATACAAATACATAAACAAAATGTGGTTCTACATACAAATCCCAAATTCTTACCAAAAGTCATATCGCCGTTCCACCTAAACCAAACAGTGGAACTCCCAGTCTTCTTTCCACAACCAGACTCAGTAGCCGAAAGAGCCTTACATACATTAGACATAAAGAGAGCACTAATGTATTACATTGACAGGGCAAAACAATTTCGAAAAACAAAACAATTGTTTGTAGCCTTCCAAAAACCTCATGCCAGTAATCCTATATCCAAACAAGGCATTGCCAGATGGATAGTTAAATGTATTCAAACTTGTTATATCAAAGCAAAAAGAGATCTACCTATTACACCAAAAGCGCATTCCACTAGGAAAAAAGGCGCCACAATGGCCTTTCTGGGGTATATACCTATGACTGAAATTTGTAAGGCAGCCACCTGGTCTGCGCCTCATACATTCACAAAACATTACTGTGTAGATGTGTTAACAACACAACAAGCCACAGTAGGACAGGCTGTATTAAGAACATTATTTCAAACAACTTCAACTCCTACAGGCTAAGCCACCGCTTTTTAGGGGAGGTTACTGCTTACTAGTCTATGCACAGCATGTGTATCTGCAGCTACACGTGCCACTGAACAGAAAATGTCACTTACCCAGTGTACATCTGTTCGTGGCTTGAGACGCTGCAGATTCACATGCTGTGCATTATCCTGCCATCTAGTGTTGGGCTCTGAGTGTTACAGGTTGTTTTTCTTCGAAGAAGTCTATATATAGAAGAAATATATATATATATATATATATATATATATATATATATATATAATTTTTTTTTTTTGGTTAACCTACTGCTTCCCAACACTTTTAGAGTGAATGCACACGTCTTCACTTGCGCACCAATAACAGTTAGCTTGGTGCCTGCCCACTTTAACAGAGCAAGTACAAGAGACATCAGAAGAGGTCTGAGAAGCCACTTTGAGTATGTGAGAGTACTTTTCTTGACCGAAGCAGTAGGTATTTTATTGGGCTGAGGTGCCGTTTCCTTTATTTTTGAGAAGAGCCTTTCTTTTCACGTCTCTTAAGGTGCGGGTAGCTTTGTTTTTTTCATTGAATAGGAAACGTTGTGCTTGGACTTGGAAGGACAGGCTTTATGCGAGAAATGCTCGGCATGTTTTGCAAAATTTGTTTTTAGCTGATGCTCCTTATGCTGAGCCGAGATTTCATACTGCATGAGTCTATTCATTCTTAAGCCTGTAGCAACGTTTACTTCTTAAAACACCTATACTTTAAGTTCTAGAATGCAAACTAAAAATCTGAACTGAAACAATTAGTAAAACAAGTCTCTGGAAAAGTGCAGCTCTACGCAGTGTATCTACTTGACGATTTGTTTGGTTATTCTGGAGGGGGGCAATTGTAGATAATAAACGTCCTGCTTGGATTTGAAGTAGCGGATTTTAGAGGAGTGCTATGCATTTATTGGATTAGTAGTCTGTGAGGGGAAGATTCGCCTGGTGTAAATGGGGTCTAAATTAATATTTTTGCCAGGGCTGCTTGAAATTCCCAGTCCGGCCCAGCTGCTTCTGCTCGGAGGAATGTGCTTTTTTCCAATATTTACAGAGCTGCCACCTCCTAATCAACCCATACCTTAGCCATGCTTTATTGCATAGGATCTTGATTCCAGAGAAGAAACCCCAAGGGGATCAGGCTTACCTGCAAGGTTCTCACATAATAATTTTTCCTGTGCTTTTGGTTTCACCCTTTTGAGGTTGATTTAGACTTGAGATTCTGCTGCAACATTTATGCATATTGTGGGATTCTAATAATGAAAGAAAATATGCTTACTTGTAGTTCTCCATCATCGACATTCGCTCTCAAATGATAAATGTCACATCAGCCTCCATGTGGTCCAGTATAGTGTTTTCTCTCCCTTTGTGACTTGAAAAAGTTACCTCCCTCCCAGCTGTGCATTACGGGATGGATCAGCTTCCACGCCCCTTATAGCTTTAGGGACAGTTTTTCACTTGAGTACACTATCACCATTCTCTACCCTTTTCTTTTAAAACTTATGATTAGTGTGGTACCTTGAGTCGAATCTATTTTATGACAATTGATTTAGCTATGTTGAAAAATATGAATTATGTAAATGTGTCCCCTTAGGCATTATTTCCTGTTTCAGTAATTTCAAGATCAAGAACTTATTTGTAAAGATCTGTGCGGTGTCCGACACGTGGGGGTGGGAAAGTACGTTATCGTTTATGTATTAAATGAGTAGTCCACGATGAAGAGCAAGGATTACAGGTAATGTTTCCTTATAAGATATGGATCAGAACTACAGGGCTGATAGCAGTTCATAGACTGCTGGATTGGACAACGTAAATTAAATAACTACGAAAAGGTCAACAAAACTCTACAGTTTATGGCCCATTGTACACGTTGAATATCAGTCCCCACTGCCCTTTTTAAGGAATTATCTGAACGCTCTCATTTGCAGAACATCTGCCTGGCGGCCAGTGCATCAGTTTGAAACACATAACTTCATATTGCAACGAAACATTAATTCCTGGTTTTATGTACAAAGCCTGATATACTTCTATATCCTGCTAAAAGGTCAGCCTTATGTTGCATAAATCAATTCTGGATTTTATATCCTTGTATGTTCTTGGAAAAGAACATTTGAAAATGTTTATATCTCTAATGTGTTTGACATTAATGAATGTGTTACTAGCATTGCATTCAAGGTAATTGTCTATTTGTATGAACCCGTTATAAATATCTTTGACTGAATGAGGGACATAAGACTTCCTTTGTGCTAGTTACCATTAGAGATGGTAATTTGTCAAGTGATGTTGGCTTCTTGTGTAGGGTGCATGTCATCCTTGGACTAGTTCAAGGCATTGATCTGGATCAGAAGAGGTGAAGAGGGGCGGGTCGGGTAAGAAAGTCCAGCAGTTAATTGTTGAACTGGTCAGAGGGAGCTTGTTATGCTTGCTTGTATGGCTCTTATGCTTTCAGAGGCCACTTCTGACGTGGTTAGGCAGGGACACAGCTCGACTGGCCTTTTATTCCACTATGCATTTCCCCACCTTGATCTGGAGCCCTTGGAGGCCAGTTTTGAAAGAGCGGGGCTGCTCCTGGTGTCTCACTTTACCCAGCTCCCCGAGGCTTATTGAAGTAGGCACAAGGAGGCTTCAAGAAAACAAGCATTGACAAAGCCTATAGGTCTCACCTATACAAGGGCTATTGGCTTTGCCAATGTCTTTTAGCCATGTTGTACCAAAGCATAGCTGCTGTTCAGCATGGCTAAAAGTTGGTGGCATAGAGAAGAGTGGTGTGGAGTGTTGTAGAGTGTAATGGTGAAGAGTGGAATAAAGTGTTGTAGAGTGGATTGGCATAGAGTGGAGTCATGTAAAGTGGCGTACAGTAGAGTGCTTTTGTGTAGTGTTGCAAAGTATAGTGCATAGGGAGCAGAGGCATAGAATTCAGCAGCATACAATGCAGCATTGTAGAACTCAATGGTGTAGCTTAATGTTGCATAGTAAAGTGCAGTGGTGTATAACAGAGTGCAAAGGCATAAAGTACAGGCCCCTAGAGTGGAGTGATGCAGAGTGCAGTGTCATAGAGTGGAGTGATGTAGAATGGTATTAAGTGCATTGGCATAGAATGCAATAGTACAGAATAGAGTCCAGTGGCATAGAGTGGTGTTGAGTAGTGGCATAGAGCACAGTGGTGTTGAGTACAGTGGAGAAGATTAGAGTTAATTGGCATAGAATCGAATAGAATGGTGCTGAATAGAGTGGAATGGCTTAGAGTGGACGAGTGCAGAGTGTTTTGAAGCAGAGTATAGTGACGTAGAATTCAGTGGTGTACAATGCAGTGTCATAGAAACCAGTGGTGTAGATTAGAATAGTGCATAGTAGAGTGCAGTGATGCAGAGTGGAGTGGCTTACAATGCAGTGAAGTAGAGAGCAGTAGTGCACAGTAGGGTGGATTAGAGTGCACTGGCATAGAGTGGTGCAGAGTAGAGGAACATAGAGTGGAATGATGCAGTGTGCAGGCGGCATGGAGTGCAGTATTGCCAATTAGAGTGGCATGGAGTGGCATGGTGCAGAGTGATATAGAATGCAGTGGTGTAGAGTACAGTGTCGTAGAGCGCAGTAGTGCACAGTATAGTAGAGTGACAAAGTGGAGTGGCATAGAATGCAGTAATAAAGTGTAGAGTGTAATGGCAAAAAGTACAGTAGTGCTAAGTAGAGGGACACAGGCTACAGTGAACTAGTATGGAGTAGAGTATGCAGGGTGTGGTAGCACACTGCCATTACAGATAACACATTTTCAGTTGAAATGATAATTACATTTGCACAAACATACAGTTTTACTAATAAAACTATACAGCACACAAACTATTTGTGAAATGACATCACCTAGTGTATTGATATGTTTTGATCATATTGAAAGTTTTTGTTTAAAGCACACATCAGAATTAACAAAAATGTGTAATTTGTGCTTTCTGATATATTCAGAATTACTTGCAGTTCATTTAAATGTTATGTGCTTGAAAAACAAAACTTTAATAAACCTGGTATCCTGCACGGTTGTCACATAAATCCTATCACTTTGAAGTCGGAGAAAGAAAAGTAAGCACCATGCTCACTCAGTAGACAGCCAGACGTTTGTCTTTGAATATACATTAAACGTGACAAGATAAGAACAAGATTTACAGGCCTGTTTACTGAAAGGAGAACTAATGGAAGAATACAAGGAGAGGTAGAGTTGCAAAGGCTTTGCTCCTTAGGAGGGACAAACTCACGCTGGACAGCCTGAAACACACAAAGCCAGCAAATATCCAGAAAATGAGTTACAAACCCAATGGGAAGCACCTGCCAGAATGCATTCCCAGGGAAGCTTTCTGAATGTTCCCAAAATGTTGTTAGCAAACCAGGACAGCTGCACAGTCTGGTAGGCCTTGACCGAAAAAAGACAGTTAGGTGGCAGCTTGGATGGTGGTGGGGGGGGGGGGGGGGGGGGGGGTGTTGGCAGTATAGAGAAAGCGATCAGAGAGCGAAAAGAGAATGGATGGATTGAGATTGATACACGAGGAGACAGAGGCATATAGGTTAATGAAAAGAAAGGTGTATATGCCACCAAGACCTGATTGAGATTTTAGTTTATGGCTAGGTCATGACTGCTTTCAAAGGGTGTTAGGGGAGCCTGGGAAAGAGGTAATATAGCTAGGGCAGTAGTTGGTTGCTGGTGTCTACTTGCCACTCACTACACAGTCTGGAGAAGGATGCTCAGGTCCTACTCTTTCTCTAATCAGTGCATTTGACCTGAAGAGCCATGCGCTGAACAGTTTAATGCTGAAAGCAAGTGTACTGTAACGTACACATGCCTTCTTTTCCCTCTGTTTCTGTCAGCTTCTAGTTACACAGTGGCATTGGTGACGAGCAGCACATCTCCACGCTACTATATGCCAAGCCAAAACACTCTGGCAGCGTAACGTTGGATGGACATTGGGTATTTGCAAGGCCTCGACGTGCTTAGATCTGTGGTCATAGAGGGGTGGGGGTCATCTATTATGAGTTTCGAGACTTCAGGGTTTCTGTATTCAAAATGTTTTCTGCTGTACGAAGTCTTGTTGGGCTCCTTTGCATTGGCAGTGCCAGTAGGTATGACTTATAACTGAAAGTCACTGTCGAGTTCAGTCACTGGCGAGTTGTAGGTACTTTGTAACTCATTATACACGCAGTCTTTCAGTCGTCTATGAACTCATAATCTGTTGCTTCAGTCTTGCATTCGATCCCCTACAATTAAACACATACACTCAATGTGCATATACAAGATACATTAAAAATTAGAAATAAGGATAGAGCCTATATGTGGCAATCATATGCTTGCAGTGATCGATACATTCAAAATTAAATATCGAATCAGTGGCCACTTGGGAAGGCATTGTGCATAGTCTAGGCCACCGTGTAATAAGAGGCATGTTGGCTTTATCATATGTTTTCATGGTACGCCTCATAATATTTCATAACAGACTAGACCTCTGGCATTAGACATGCCTTTTTCTAAATGGACCCGTTAGGCCTACAAAATGTATCATTGTGTTGTCTCCATAACCAAATCGTGCCTACTGCTTTCAGCACAGACGTCTCCTTAAGCAGCCATTCGGTGTACGCGCAGTCGTGAAAATATGCATAAAATGACAGTCGGCAAAAAAGTACATATCCCCTCGTGGGGGCCTAAAGGAGATTCACAGTGTAATCTTCTGCCCATTAGAGTTGGTTAGCGAGACTAACCAACACAAAACCCTTGCATAGTATAGAAATTGCCATCTTACATACAGAAAATTACCAGTCTACCCCCCTAATGTTCTGCTCTAAACGGCCTATTGCCCTGAATATATGCTTTCCATAATTAATATTTTGGGGCCCACTGCCCTTTTTGTAATATTTCACAACAAATAGACTTGCCTTTATCATCAGCTTGTCATAAAATGGTATACAGCTGCATTCCCCAAAACAATGTGCAGTTTGAACAAGGATTATCACAGTGTAAATATTTTACCTCCAGCTTTTGTGAAAGAGATGATTCAACCCTCACCAAATACAGTAATCTGTGAGATTTCAAGTATTGAAGTAGGTCTACAGGCTCTAGACCTGTGTGATAACAATAAACAACTGACAGCTGATTGCCTTTAACATGGCTTTTGCAATATGAAAAGCCGACCTTTCTTCCTTTGCCTTGGCAGTTCGTTAAATAAAAATATCAGTACTGACTACCGGTTTACCGCTGTAATCAACTCGGTGCTATTGTGTTGAGCTTACGTTTTCCCGTAAGGCAAACTTGCAATAGAAGCACTATTGTTTAGAAAGTTTTCACGTTTTGCAGGTGTATGCAACCTGCATTTAACGTGTATATTTGGTTTCCCATGTTAAGGAGGCTTGAAGATGTACTTGTGTTAGTCAGATAAATACCTTCCCAAAATACTTTAAAATGAACATCGGCTTGTGTATACAACTTAATTAGTTTTGTTTGGGTGTAAACCCTTTGTTCCCCAAAAATGTATGTTGACAAAAGATTGTAGTGCTTATCAATCATTGAATTGAGTATACATGCCAAGTTTAATCAATTCACTTCTAGCTGCAGTACCTGCCAAACGTATTACTGTGCAACCCTGCCTTGTCATACAACATGAAATGTGGTTTAGAAGTAAAAACTGCTTTGTTGTGCATTTGTAGGTAGGTGAGATTGCCCCGTTTTCGTTATGGAGACCCACCACACAACAAGATCAGAAATAAAAAGTAGAGTTCAACAGTATGGTTTCTAAAACCTGTGCTTTTTGTTTCTTTTAATGCAGTGGATGATCTCTCTCCTCCCTCTTCCCACACAGGAAGGAAGAGGGAATGGTTCAAGGTGGAAGACGCCAGACAAGTCCTGCAGTGCCATAAACCTGTTCAAGCCTCATACTTCGAAACTCTCCGGCAAGGTCGACTGGCAAACAACGGCACGCCGTCATTGGGCTCAGCATACACCGCTTCCAGTCAGAGCTCGCTGTCCGATATCAGATGACGGACCGTCTTCAGGAATCTGAAAACCATTTTGGATAAGACTGAAAAACCTGCCTTTCCTGTACCCTCCTTTCTCCTTGTCCCCTTTTAAACCTGCCCCTGTGTTGGGCAAGACACAAGCAGGAGCCCCGCCAAAAGCAGTGTTTGTTGAGAATGTTGCAGTTTAGTGCGGAATGGAATGTCCCCCTTCTAAGGGCACCCTGGCTTCCCATTCCCATTTCTGCCCTCTCCTGAGGATGATTTTGTAAAATAATTATTTGTGCATGAAATGCCCCTTCACCACATTATCCCAGTCCCGTGTGCTAGAAAAATAGAAAAGTATTACCTCTACTCTACCTGGCCCCCTTAAAACGATATTACCAACTGCTATGGAATGCAACTTTTTTGAGCGCCTAGATGCCAATTTCTAACACCTGCACCACCTCTGTGTGAAAATAAAATAAATTTACTCTATTCCCTGTTGCCACCTGCTAGAGTCCTTTCCATGAAACTCGGAACTTGGCATTCACCTATTGTCTGAAACAATCTCCTTCAGGCATGTTAAGTCCAGAGCTCCACCATTGACTTTACTCCCGTTTAATTTCGTGCTGGCCACATATCCCTGCCTCATTCCTCCACTTCTAGATATCTGCAACTGGCATCGTTAGTATTAAACACAGATGAACTGGGCATTGATTTCCCACACAAGCCCACCCATTCCATGTTTCAATTTTGGTTGATAATTTTGATAGATAACTTTTCATGCTCTTAGTCTTGAACATTGCATTAATAAGGCTCCAAATGAAACTATAGTAAGCCCTTCGTTCTATGCATCAGGGCAGGATATGAGACTCGGGATATTGAAGCTGTCTTGCAGACCTGGCACAGGATAACATAGAAAACCTAAAAATATGTAAATGCCTTTCATTTTTTTAAATTTGTTTGTGGTGAGACATCCCCTTTATATGCTTTGCTATTTTATGGCTCTTTGCAGGTGCTGGCACGATTGAAATACGATCTACAGCGAGTGTTAGCATGTTTGGGGCCCTTATCTGGGGCCAGCAAGGGAGTTTGCTCTTCCTTCATTTCTTGGTGCTGCTCGTCATTCGTTTGATCTCCATTAGGACTTATAGCTCCATTGCAGGGCCACGGTGCATCTCCCAAGGGGAAACTGGCCTCCTGATGGCGGGGTCGGAATTCTAATGTTGTATATAATTCTGAAGGCACCACATCCCACTGCAGACCTATGCACGTGCACACCGATCCAAGCCTGCTCTCGATACAGTTCTCACGGTGTACATGCAGCACTGCTTCTGGCGTCATTGCCTGAGGTGCTTTTTTTAATGTGAAATTCATGGTGTCTCTTTGCCAACTGTAATTTGGTCCTGTGTATGTTTGTGCGTGTGTTATGGTTGGTGGATGGAACGGTATCTTCAGTTTGAAAGGAGGAGAGTGGTATGCAAGGGTTAGCTAGAAGGAAATCTGGTTGTTACAGTGAAGAAGAGTTGTTGCCTCCCACACCTCTTTCTTCATACATGCTAAGGGTGCTGCCATATCTTTCATGAGAACAATGGGCATGTCATCTCGCATCATTCAGAAGCTAGTGTTATTGTGGGTTGAGTAGCATGCTAAGAAATTGCTTTTAGTTACTAGGAGTTTGTTTTCCTTCACACGATCTTAAGGTACACAGTTTTTTTTTTTTTTTTTAAGTGTGAGGACTCTAAAACATGTGAAACCAAGGTCCCACTGCACACATGTACTGTCTGGAACGCTGTGACTTGAACAGCCAGCCAGGTGGTCCATACTGACAACCTAAGACATAAAATACATTTTTAACCCACCTCCCAAGGATGGCCATACCGTTGTTTTACAATATAGATGCTTGGTTACTTAGTATTACACCTCTGACAGATTAAATCCTGTGATGGCATAAGAGCAAATGGTAAGACACTTGATTCAGGCAAGGGATCTCAGCGTGATGTCAGGCTTCTCTTTTTGACAGCTCAAACCAAACTTCACTGCTTACTTTAGCTACCGACGACTATTGAGGTTCTATTTGATGCTAGTTTAGCTGTATCTGGAGGTGTACCAACTTTTTTTCAGTGAGCAGTGTAGATAGTTTCATACTTTTAAAGACTACTGTAGGCGGGAGTGTAGGTTGCATAGCTCACCCTACCCCTATTTACTCCCTGCCACTGAAATGTTGAAGCATGCTCTCCTGACCTCCATATACCCAAGATCTGTGATGCTGCAGCTAAGCACCTTGTAAATGTAGAAATAATTTTCCTGTCTAAGAGCGCAGAGATGAGGGAGGAAGATGAAGTCTGTTTCGATCCTATTTACTCTGCATGGAAAATGGTTGTGCCCTTATGTAATCATCCTTTCTAAATAGTTCCTCATCTCTGTTTAGCCCTGCACCATAGTTTCTACTGTGATTATGGGCTTTACTCCTAGTGAAGGTTTGCAAAATGAATTCTCTCAAACATCTAACTGTTAAGCAGTATCTCACCTTAGTTATGATGTATTAAGGCCTGTTTAATATTTATGGATACTACTTTGCCGGAATGTATTCAATTTGCTTTATTTACTCCCACACTCTTGGTCCCACGCACAGGTTACATTTACCCTTCCTTTAAATATGACTAACCGAGTTGCGTCTATAATTTGGAGTCAAGCACACCCCTTTCTTTGAGGAAAGTACTACAATATTCTGTCCGCACAATATATTAAACAATACTGGAAAGAATAGGTTGCCTAGGAAAATTGGAGTAATATTGCAGAAAAGCTGCAGACACTCCACAATTTCCATATTTCGCTCTACTGAGCTGTTGAGGCCTCTTGCAGTGTCACTTAGTTTTAGGCTTTCCGTATCAAAATACTCGAGGTACTCGTGGTATAGTGCTGCTTACAAGCCTCCCCTCACTTTCCCCTCGGCGCACTGCTGTTTGAATCCATTGTGGTACCGTGTTGCTTGATAATTTGTATAGAAGTTTTCAGACTGTCCTTCCCACAGTCTAGGTTCTTCTGGAAGTGATTAAAGGTGCATGTGTGATTTCATGTTGGGAGTTTCCATTGTAAATTGTCATGTAGTGGAAGGTCTTTTGAATGCAGGCTCATGTGGCATAGAACTCTATGCACACTATTGGCACTCTGCCTCACGAGTAAGATGACGACTCCATTCTAAGATGTGCATGTTTCTACACCAGTCAGAGAGCACCAGATACTCACCGCCTTAATCCTTTTTGTTGATTGTGTGTGGAGGGTTTCTGTAAGTAGGGGTGATTGTTCCCTAACCTTTCTTCCTCTTATAAAAAATAGCATTGAAAGGGTAATTACAGCCTTCTCTGTGATACCAGAAAGGACTGCTGCTGATTTTTCCATAATTAAAAAATAAAAGTCCATCCTGGAACTGCTCCCGACCTGGTCTCCCCACCTGTTTTTACTGGGCTGTGAAACAGAAGTGTTTAATATAGGGTAGGCTGTTGTTCGTTGACTTGCTAACAGCTTTTTTGTTTTTGGGTCAAGACAATAAACTGTGCCAAGAACGTGTTTTTAACTTGACTTGCAGTGCTTATTTGGGTAGTGTGAAAAAATACTGAATGGTGCTTCAGAGGTATGAGATGAGAGCTGGAAAACATGCCAAGTTTTTATTATGCTATCCAGTGTGTCTATGCTATAAAGGTGTGTCAAAAATTGTATCCACACATTAGAAACGATGTTTACACTGTGTAACATGGAATTTTTTTTTTCTTTTCCAAAAGTACCATAAAACTGAAGCAGTAATCAGAAGACAATTGATGAAAGCAGAAGGTTCTGGTTATAGTGATGCTATTTATTGTCCTCATTTACATCACTAGTTCTATTTTCCAGCTGGTCTATTGTCTTGGTACCACAGCATTTTAACTTCCTGACTCTAGGAGTAAGCTTATCTAAGCCAGGCCTATGTCCAGTGTTTGGCATTATCATAGAGCATGGAAGCCCATTTTCAATGCCATCCTCATGGAGTTAACTCGAAAAAGGATAACCATGGCTTAGACAACCGTAGTGTACTCCACCTTTATGTAGTAGCATGCAGCCGTGAATATGTTCTAGCTAGTGTCCATATGCCAGTGGTAGCTTCACTTTCCGTTTAACACCCATTTAGGTTCTGACAGGAAGGACCTGATAAAACACTAGTATCAGTGTGACTTTCCCACAACTTCCAGTCTCTCAGTCTGCCAAAGGAAACCAGCACCTCTATACCACTGTCTTCATTCTTGCAACGAATCCATAAGTCCAACAATACTGATTCAGTATCTGAAGAAAAACATTGTCTAAATATAGAAAATGTGAACCTCACCTGGCAATGGGAAATACCTTTGAAGCAAAAGGAATTAAACTTAAAATAATTATTTTGTATCCTAAGTATAAAGCATCAAAAATGCTCTGCTCCAATAAATGATTGGCCTATACTTCAAGAGAAAATCTATTTAATTCATACAAGGATGTTTATGATAATTGTATTTGTTATTTCATCATGTCCATGCCATTGAAGTAGAAGCCATGTTATATGCCTCTCTTATATGATACGTAACTATGTAGGAAATAACTCATCCAGACCTTGCATATTAAGGTACCAGTGAAGTACTGTGCCTTTAAGAATTCAAGAACTGCCGCCTTCCCTTCATGCAGTGGTCAGTCATCCATATATTTTTTCAGGGCCAGCAAAGTATCAATAATCTCATTTCTTTACTGATGTTTATTTTTGACTGGAAAATTGTTTTTGGTCAGAGGTTTTGTGCTCACCGGACACTTTTGAGTGTTTCTCTTAACATCTTTTTTGTAAGGAAAAGAGGCTTTCTATGTTTTTCTTCAAGAGGTTAGCTCAACGAAATATAACCTGTCTATGTAAATGTGGGGGTTGCCTGTTTTTTGGATTAAAGAAGTCCTGCAAATATTGGCATAATACATGTTTTGCTTTGCCTTGCTCCATAGATGGTATCATATGTGTTAAGGTGCCTTACAGGAGACTTGGGATAGGCAAATTGTGCCAGAAAGCTAAGCAAGAGAAAAGTTATCCTTCAGCAGGGCGAGGGAACTGTTGCTCTTCTTGTCCGCTCTAGGGGATGCCTGGTCAGAACCCCGCTCTCCAGCATAAGAGAGACTGCCATATTACCAAAGCAGTAATTTCGCCACCTGCAGTATATTCTTCGGACTCTGATATGGATAGGAGTGTCTACTTTGTATGATAACTGAATTCCCCCCTCTATAGGCTATCTCTGCTGGATTATGTGTTAACTTTTCAGGCGGTCACAAATAGAACAGCTACGATGCTTAATATTTCAGCAGTATTGTGGCGTACAAGAGCTCAAATGTTTTTGAATGACTGCTTTCCATACCAGAGCATGACTTGTAGTGGCTTAAGTTCCAGGACTGCTGTAACTTACCTTACTCACCTTCTCATATCCTCCTAACTTATTGGTTATCATGGCACCCCAAAAGCATTATCTAGATCATTCGTCCTTAACCTGTGGCCCAAGGACCCCTTGGGGAGTCTGCAAAGCCTACTCAGAGGGGGCACAACTGGTTTACAAAATTAAATACCAAAATTAAATACCAAAATTAATACATTAAAATTAATAGAGCATATACATTTAATGAAGCAAAATTGAACATTTGAAAACGTCCTCTATACTTGATTGTGCTATGAGTGTTTGGTGTGTACCAGTTTTTGTATTTTTGTACATTGTTTTCAGTTTCAAATCATAGAATTTGCTTAGGCGGGGGGGTTCCCGGCTTCTAATAATGACTTAGTGGTTGTCCCTGTATTCCATTAATGATTCGGTTGAGGTCCACAGAAGTTAAAAGGTTAAGAACCACTGCTCCAGCTAAAGCCACTGTGTACCTGTAGTCACTCTACTGCCTTTCCCAAGGAAGAAATAACTACTATTCTCTACGGGTTATGTAAAATGGAGTTGAGGATTTCAATATACAGTTTCTTCAGTCTCCTTCCCAGAAAGAACTGTGATGATCTGAAAGATGTTCATTGCCTCTTACCATACTGGAAATCGTACCAAGAACTCTGCATATCTTGCAGCTCGAGATACCAGTCATGGTTTTTTGGCCTCAAAGAACTTGTTGGACCCCGGACACGTGGTGAGATGCTGCTATGCCTGCTACCTGGGCAGATTTTCAACAGGCAGCAGGTGATACTTGGTCATGAGGGAAGCCTGTGTCAGTGCTTCATTTGTAAATAAAAACGTGCTGGTGCCCAAAGCTCTCCTCTGTAAAATGGCTGCTAGAATTAAATGTTCGAGCACAGAATACCGAGGCAGTGTAATCTTAAAGCCATCTCGGGCCTCTTTAATTCGTTTACAGCCACTCCAGCCCCTTAAACCTACTCTTGCAGCTTTCTGTTTTCTCCCTTTGTGGCTCATTTTCGTTTTTCTCTTCCTCCGTCTCTCATATTTGTCTTTTGCCCACAGTAAATGCTTGAGGCAGAAAAATAAGTGCTGGCCCTAAAAAATAAGTGCTGGTAGCCTGCACCGGAAACCACTGGCTCAGATTAAGTACTAGCCAATGCACAAAGTCAGAGGAGCAGCTCTAGAGCATAGGATACTGTGAGGGTCAAGTGGACCAGTGTTGGAAGTTTTGGTGAGTGACAGTGCACAATGCAGAGGCTCATGATCTCAACAGGTGCTGGCATGATCAATGATCTGTTTACAGGTAAGCAATGACCACCGATCTGGTGTGAAACAGGTCTTGCCATGCTGTGACAGTGAAGCTTCAGGCCAAGGTAGGTGGACAGTTGAGCAACTGAGGTAATCGGCAGTTTACATACCCTGAATGACTGTTAGTAACATTGAGCTGCTTAGAACCGAAGATTTTGCCTCCAATGTAGCAGCTCATATTGTTGAAAGTCGCAGCTGGGGAGCTCCAAAATGACAGGGGTGGACATAGCATTGACCCAGTGTAGCATTAATAGACTGAGCTGGGTACCTGAAGGAAGACACTGTGCATGACAGTAAAGGCACAAGAGGGAACCCAGAAAATTGCATTTGCTCCTTAGACAAGGAAGTCTAGCAGTCAGATTTTGGCGTGCCAGCAAACCTTGAAACACCTGGGAAACTTATTGTGCATTACAGCAATCATGGCACTGTACTTTCGGGAGTTGCACCTGTTAGAGGGAAATCTGTTAATAAAATAAGACAGATCATTTTGATACAATAATATAGGCTTAATCGATTTTCAGCTGGGAACAACAGGCAGTCTCAACATAGAGGCCATGACTGAAGTTCAAAGTTCTGGTTCAAACACCAGTAGCATTTATACTGTAAAAACCACAAAAAACTGTGGTGAAAAGTTTACCATTGACGTAAGCAACTACAAGCAGTACAGATAAGGTAATGAGGTGCCTCTGGAAAGAAGCACTTGCACTTGTTGGCGTCATGGGTGGGTAAGTTACACTGACGTCATTCACCATATCTATCTTTCTGTACAACAAGAGATTATATGTTGCGTGCTGCTCATGGTAGCCCTGCCTTGCAAATACTTATCTGACCCTTCCACAGTTCCCCTTACCACAATATGAATGACTTGTGGTTTTTAGGACCCCTGTGCTAAGGAAGGATACACCCTTTTTGTTCCACCCTGTTCGTGCTAAGTGAACATTTTGAAAGCAACAGTTGGTGCAGCTTTAAAGACAAACTCTCATTCTAATGTGGCTTGGGCCTCTTGTGTGTTTCAGCACAGCTAACTTAACAACGCAGCATGTGTATAAGTTTCCTAAGTAATAAGTGTTTGTCCTAAATATGACCTGCCTTTTCTATTGAACCCACAGTCTTTTTTTTTTTTTTTTTAAAACATGTCATGTATTAAGCCTTTCACTACTTACATTGGTTTACAACTATCTAGCCTAAAATGTTTGTATTGGGATTTGGGGACTTATGTTTGTTTGTATGTGGTGTATTCCTATTCTTCCTACATCATTCCCCACTCTAGTTGATTATTCAACTACTTTTCCTACCTTCCCATCTACTAATGAAACTAGGAGAATCACCACATACCCACTACTCTGTCCCTCCCAATTTAGCTGTTATCCTTTTGCAACATGCTATTACCTAAAAAATAAGACACATCAAAAGCAACAACACAATCAAAGGCAACAAGGCCTTGAACAACCCGACATCCAGGACGGCACCCATTCGAACCAGCCCTCGAACCACCCATCAGGGGCACCCCCTCATCGATAATTTTCTTTTGTAGATCATGCAATGTCTGAATGGCCTGAGTTAATGTCCCATTGTCCGCATCATTGGCCGGCACATAAGTACAACAGGCCGATCCAATCTTCTTACACACCCCTCCTTCCATGGCCGTCATTAAATCAAGTACATATCTGTGTTGCATTACCATCAGCCTAAGGGCTCGGAGTTCTTCCTTGATAGCATTGAACCCATCTTCAGTTGCATTTATGGTCTTCATGAATTCAAAGCGCGTGATCTGCAGCCAGCGTGCAGTTGCCTTCGCCTGAATGAATGGTAGGATGCTACCAAAAAAGATTTGGTCATCATTAAATAGTCTATGTTCCTGTGGAACGTCTTTCCACACTTCAGTACCAAGAAACTCAGCAGCTCGTTTTGTCCGGTAATGGTGAATCAAGGTTGTTGGACGGCTCATGGGATGGTCATGTAACTGAGAGATGTCCACACCTGGTATTACCAGGGAGGGGGTGTGCAAAGTCACTAGGGAGCAGAGGCCATTCCAGTTCGGGGGTTGTTGCATGTGGAGCTGGGCCCCACACATCCAGTATTGATCCATCAGGCTGGAGGTGCCGCCCTGCATTTCAGCGTTGTAGGTGGTGATATTGCAGTTGAGGTTACTCCCCACCTTCACTGTCCCTTTCCCTCTGAAACAAAGAGAAAACTGTGTTAATTTCATTACTATGCTAGGGTGTATGGTAGTCCCTGTATATCTCTGTATGTTCGCATCCCATATTTCCTGACATTGACCTATTATCTTATTAAAGCTTAGTGGACCTTGTGTCTTGGTACCATTCCATAATGATATTGCTCTACATGAGAACTTGGCCTCGTATGCCATTTATCATGGGCAAATACTGATCCTGTGATACTAAGAACTGGCCTCCCTGCACAATCAGGGGGCAGGGGTTTAGCTAAATAGTTACTACATTCAGATGATGGGTAAGACCTTACAAAAATACCTCGACGTAATACCCATTTTTCCCAATCTGGGTGAAAAATTGTTTGCCCTGCTTCCTTCATTCTTGATATCTCTTCCATCATCTCTTGTTTTTCTGTCAGGACTTGTAGGACTTCTGGGGTGGTGTCAAATCTAGTTGTGTTAACTCGTGCAGTAGCAGGACTAACGTGAGTTGGCTGCAGCTGTGCTCTCATTCTGCATAAAAATAGGTGCAGGAGACAATGTGTAATGTTTGGGGATACCTCTTTAGGGAGATGCAATTTATCTACTCCAGCAGCATGGGGTATGAGAGCGCATACATAACAACTGGTGTTGGATGTGCCTATACTGTGCATGTGCTGATACCACACATTGTCAAACAAAGCCATATGGAGAGTGTGATGGTCAACAGGTCTAAGCATGCGTGTAATAATTGATTTAGGATCAAAAAAAATTAAAATATCCAAGGGCTAAAAGCAGCAATATCAGTGCAACGAGGAGGAAAAACAAACATAAAATACATAACTTCAAAGAAGAATTGTCTAAGATTGAAACTTTAGAGGGAGGCTTTACTCTGGTTGCTTCTCCTTTTCTCCCCCCTCTATTTCCTGCTTGGTGTCCAAAGGGATGGATGGCATGGTTGGGGCCAGGCGGATATCCCGGAGGTGGTACCATGGTTTGTGGCCTTGGACTTTCACTGCTGTAGTTGTGCTGTCTGTCACTGGGAAGGGTCCATTGAATTTGCAGTCCTTCCACTTTCTGACAAAATTGCGAGTATATACTAAAATTCCCAAAGGTAATGGTGTTTGTTGATCCTTTACAGGAGATGCGTTTGCGCGCTTCTTGGCTGCACGTGTAACCTGTTTAGAGAAGAACTTTGTAACTTTGGTTAGCTCAGACATGTATTCATTCATTTCAGTTTGTACAACTTCAGGTGCACTCTGTCTCCAATTTATGTCTAGTTGATGGCACAAATGTGCCTCATTGTTCTACCTGTCACTATTTGATGTGGAGTTAAATGATGATCTGATCCTGGGGTATTTCTCAAAGCAAAGAGGGCTAGTGGGAGACAGTAGAGCCATTTTTTTTTTCAATGTCACACATAGTTTACTTATTCTGTTCTTGAGGAGGGCATTAAGGCGCTCCACAATTCCATTGCTTTGCGGATGATAAGCTGAGGACAATTTGTGTGTTATTCCTAACAAGGTGGTGAGGTGAGAAAGTGGTGTGGTGAGGTGAGAAAAGATATTATTGACGAAATGGGTGCCATTGGAGGATCTGATCCCCTCAGGGCCACCCCATTGCGGTATTACCTCACGGATCAAAAAATTAGCAGCAAATTTGGCATCACAGTGAACACAAGGTCCTGCTTCAATCCACCTTGAGAATGGGCAGACTACAACTATAAGATAGAAATAATGATTGCTTCTGTCAATCATTTCAATATAGTCAATGTGCAGTTTCTTAAAGGGACCTTGTGGGCGAGGTATTGTGGAAGCTGTTACCTTAGATGTGGGATTTGGTGAATACTGCTGGCACACTGTGCAGGTGTGTACGTACATTGTAATCATCTCATGTAAGTTAGGGACACACCACGTATTTGGAGGGACATATTGTCTCTAGCAGTATGTGCAGGAAGATGTAGCTGGTTTAGAGCGATCAGTAGCAATGCTTGGGGCATGACAGGCTTCCCTGTTGATATTTGTCTGTATATTAAATGTTCCTGTCTGTGCATCCTCTGGATTCCCACAACTGTTTCTCATGCTCTGGTGCATTTTCTTGTATCTCTCTTATATGCAGGTGAGCTGTCTCTGTGTAATGTCTGGATGCATTCAAAGGGTCTGAAGATGTCAATGTTTCACTAGCTAACAAAACTGTGGTATGTGTATCGCTAAGATGGCGTGTTGCTGCATCTTTGGCTGCCCAATCAGCCAGGGCATTTCCACAGGACACAAAATCCTGAGCATTAGTGTGGGCTGCGCATTTCACTACTGCAACTGCATGTGGCAGTGTTAAAGCTTGTATCTAGTCCTCTAAAAGGGGGCGGTGCATGACTGGGCTTCCATCAGACTTGAGAAATCCCCATCTATTCCACTGCATAATGCTGGAATGCACTGTTGTAGTAACATAGGCTGAATCAGAGTATACTGTTATTATTTCTCCTTCCCCTTGTTTGAGGGCTGCCACTAAAGCTACTAATTCAGCAGCCTGGACTGAATATTGAGATGGCAAAGTTATTTGTTCAGTTATCTGCAGTGTATCTGAAGAGTTGTGCTGCATCGCTCTGACCACTGCAGCACCTGCATGTCTTACCCCTGTGTCCTGATCTATTGTGGAAGCTCCATCCACAAAATATACAACACTACCTGGAATGGAGTCTTCTGTTGCTTGGCTACACTCATCTGGAGTATATGTGGCACAATCATGGGCATCATCGTCAGTGTCTGAAATGGGGTGTGCAAAGAAGGTAGCTGTATTGACTGTGTGGCATTTAACCACCTACAAGGATGGTAATGATAATATTATCACATAGCCTGATACTCTGTGTTGTTAGTGTTGTTTTAGTTTTCAGAATTATTGCAAACACAGCATGTTCAGCATACAGTGTCAAGGGTGCACCCGCACCAGTGTGGTCACTTGCCATCAGTGTCTCAAAATAGGGGCCCTGTCGTCTAAAGAGAAAGTTTTGGGGTAATTCAACTAGTTTCCCTGTCAGTTCTGGTGTTTCTGCTATGATGGTGTACACTGCTCTAGTAAAGGCTAAAATGTCTACAGGTCTGGTTCTAACTTGGTTACCATCTGGGGGGGTGTGTAACCATTGTCATGATGCATGTACTAAATACTCCAGGTGTTGAACAGATCATAGTCCCATCCTCTTCAAAGTGAATAGTCCTGTTTAATTTTGCCATGAGATCACGTCCTAGCAGATTAGCTGGTGCATTTGGGGAGAATAAGAAACATCCATCAACATACCTCCCCCCTATTTCCATCTCCACAGGTTTAGTGAATGGAACCCTCATTAGCCCCGGAGAACCCCTGTGTGTCTATTGATAAATTTGACAAATGCAGTCCCTTCTCACTGATACAGGACCTAGTGGCCCCAGTGTCGATGAGAAAGGTGTACTTGTCATTTATGGCTACCATCACAGTGGTTTCCTCATTTTGTCTGTGGGTTACCGATAAGACTGGACACATGAGACTTCTCCTTGGGCACCTTCATTGGGCATATCCTCCCATATAGTTTTGCTGGAATGGGTTCCCTCCCCTGACAGTTACCCCTCCTTGTAAGTTCTGGTGCTGCAAGGTGGGCTGCACTGTCTGCTGTGGCCCATACTGTATTTCGGGCACTGATAGCTGTAACTGTTGAGGCTGTATCTGTGGTTGAGGCTGCAGTTGTATTTGGGGCTGTGGGAGATATATCACTTGGGGACTCGTGGCAGGTTGTGCTACAATGCCACCAGGCAGTACCATTTGTTGGCCATAATTTGCCCTTGTCTGGTTGCTAAGTTCATCTTCCTTTTTAAACCTACAGTCTCTAATGAAATGTCCTGTCATTTTGCAATAGTGGCATGTTTGTCCACTCTGGAATGTGTTTACTCTATTTCCCCCAAACCTTCCTCGCCCTTCTCTTCCATTATTCCTGTTATGCTTCTCTGGGCATACTGGTAGGGTTGCATTGGGGTGCCTGAAGGAGGCATTCCCAGGGACCCTGCAGCTAACTGGGTGGTGGCAGTGGCAATTCCTTCCTCTGTTTTCTTGGCTAGTTTGTGCTGGACCAATTTAGCTGCTGCTTTCTCTATTTTGTCTTTCTCACTCTTTTCCTTTTCTTGTCTCTTCTTACAAAAATGTATTGTGTGCTTGTATCTCTGTCCATGGTTTGGCCTCCAAGGCCACTATATTCTCATTTATCCTGCACTTCAACTGGCAGACCCTTTTTCACTATATTGAAAAATAGTATTGCATTCTGCCCAGTGACATCCCAACTCTCCCCCACTTCCTGTGTCCATTTTTCCTTCATTCTGCTAAGGAATTGGGCTAGGTCCACATTTGGCTGCATTGCTTGTGCCATACCGGACCCAGTGTCTGGCCTGTCTGGATACATTTTCCTCAGTTGTTTCCAAACAATTCCCCTTACTCTATTATAGGGTCCCCCATCACATTTTGGGTTAGTCAATGTCACATCTTTTACTCCTGCCTTTGTGAACAGTGTGTCTGTCTCATCTCCTATAAGGGAACTTAGTAAACTCTTAATGCCCCCTATTGCAAGAGTAATCCCTGCAGTGTGTTTTTCCAGAGCTGCTATCCATTTCCCAGCACCCTCAGCAAGTTGTGGCAACTGTTTTTTAAGATTTTCTTTGTCCATCTGGGGCCATGGTTTATATTGAGACGCCCCTGGGCCCTTGAATATCAAGGACAGTTGTGACAGGATTGTAGTCCTATTGCCAGTAGGGTGACGAGAGTCATACTTACAAGCATATCTCTGCCACACCCTTAAACTTTTCTGCATATAGGGATAATCCCAGTAAGGATCCCCTGCTCCCTGAAAAATACACATTTCTGCATTAGCCATGTCTCAGGGTTCAAAGGAACCCTCTTGCGGCCATGGTGTCATCTGTGATGCCAATCCTTCTGTCCAACTTGCTAGGTTGTCAGTAAAAGGACCCCATTATACCAACTATTTTCATACTGAGCTACCATTTCATTGGGTGTCAAATTATTTCCAGGACATACAGGGAATGCACGTGCCATGTCTTTTCTCAGTGTCATTTTTCCTGCTGTATCAAATGTTCCCTTTCTCTCATATGGGCGTGCATGCGCCCCATCAAATACTAATCTCTGTAATTCTCTTGGCTTCTTCTGTAAAGTCTGTCCTGTCTTACTGTTTTCTTCTCCCTCACAGGCATATTGTGACTGTTCCTTGTTATGCTCCTCAAAAAGGGAAATTCTTTTAACATGTTCAGTGATGTCATCTAATGCCCCTTCTGATCCTTTGTAGGATTTTTCTAAATCCATATCTTCTTCACCTAAGCTGCTATGTGTGGAGACTATCATCTAGTCCTTCTTGTTCAATTATTTGTGGCCTATTGAGGGCCCTTGACTGCCTCAGGGGCCCTTCCTCCTTTTCCCAAGTCGCTCTTTTGTCTACCCATCCATCTTCCTGCTCTGTGACCCACTTGCCTACACTATTCTCTTCTGCTCCGGAGTGCATGAACCTCCAGCATTCTGTGGGAGGACTTTCTGGTGTAAAGGCTTAACCTTCTTGTCTCATTTTTAATATTGGTTTTTCAAAAGACCTTCCTTTTTTCTAGCCCCCTCCATTCTCTGTACCCCTCTTGATCCCTCATTAGGTATACCTTCATTCTTCCTAGTGAGGGACATCTTGTCCTCTAAATGAAGTGTAAATGTGGCATCTACTGTCCCTATGTATTTAGTACTGTCCCTACCTGACATTCCGGTGGTGTACTGGCCATTTGAGGACATGGAGATGGGTGAACATATTCTCTGTTTAGAAAAAGATTCTAATGGTGGGCTATACTCTGGGTCTGTATATCCTACAGCAGGGGGATGTGAAGAGGTGGGTAATGAGTGTGGGGCACCAGGTTGCAATGTATACATGCCCTGTACATTTGCACTGCCTAACCTTAATTGCACATCTTGATAGGGGGGTGGAGGAGCCGAAGGGAGGGTTTGAGGCTTTGTATTTGACTCAATCATATTTGTTTCACAAGACCCTCCATTGGTCTAGTGTGATCTTCCTTTTCTCTAGTTTATTTCCCTTGTATTTACTCTGTAGGAAGGTGGCCATGTGTTCTATTATTGTATTATCAAATGTGCCCTCTTTGGGCCATGCATGTGCAAGTTTTAATGTTGCTTTGTGCCATTCCTTACAGTATTTTCCTATCCTATCCTGTCCCTGTCTCCTGAGAACACTTTAACCATGTGTTCTAAAGGAGACCCCATGTCTGTTTAGTGAACTACTATATGTTTTACACTCTAAATGGACTTCTATTTACTTCCTAGGGTATTTCCAGACTTCACATAAACTATTATTAGGCTGTGAAGGTGAACATCCGAGATATAGATATAGATATAGATATAGATATATAGATATATAGATATAGATATATATATATATATATATATATATATATATATACTCACAAACGAGCTCCAAGTGGCCCAAGAGGGGTGGTGCAGCAAAAGACCGGCAGAGCTGACTAGCAGCCTTGGTCACGTGTATATATATATATATATATCCCTAATCTCTGAAAGACTTTGTTCATTTACATATATATTGGGTAGGTGCATTTATGTGTGGCCTAAGTGGTTTGATTGCCTGACACAACAAACAATAATGTTATTATGATATATATATACATGTTTGTAAATTACTCATATCCTAAATTCCATACTGGGAGGTCCCTAATAAATGCATACAGTAGGAGATCTAATACTAAATATGAGTCTGTTATTATTGCAGGGAATTCACGTGACTGTTGCCCATGGTTCCACTGAAAAACTGGAGTAACTTCAATATATTCATTTTCCTGCCACAAGGTGGCACTAGTGTCACACATGAAAACAAATTTAAAACTTTACTCTTGGAAAGACAACTACAACAGGTTTTGTAGATTTCAAAATAAACTATTTTATTCCAATTATGCGAAGATCCTCTTCACATCTATCTGAAAGGTAGTTAAATATATTTGTATGTATAGTAGCTGATAATTCTCCTTCTATTTGTATACCTTCAATATATGTGTGTATGTCCCATTCTATACTATTTGATATTTCATCTAGCCTCCAATCTTGAGGCGCTCTAGTTTCATAATGGGGATAATAGTTAGTAGTGTCAATATTTGTTATGGGGTTCATGAGGCTACTACACTACTTTTAACTTGGAGGATAATGTCCTTGTATTAGTTCTTTGAATTATTTTTTATAATTGTCTATGTCAATGTAGGTTGTTTTTTAGGCCTTGGCGTGATATACTATAAGTACCTTGGCATTTCTAAACTTCTGACTTAAAAAATGATTCTATGGTATTGATATTGCTGATCTACTAAGGTCAGTTCTGTTGCAGAGGACGACAGCCTGACCGTTATAAAAATGAATAATTAATTCAGAGATGTGGAATTAATTAGTTGACTTTTTTGGGACATTACTTCACTTTTGAGTATACTGTTATAACTTAACCTTTATAAGAATAGGAGGTCTGATACTTATTCCTAAATTATACACTAAATAACATAAACTTATATATTGACATTATTATGTGGCCACATTTCTATCTATACATGCATACACATACACAGTAATTCTCAATTTCATACTAGGGCAAACAAAATACTACTGGTCACTTCCCTCTGGATTCTTAGAGGGGACAACTTTTCACTATTTGCAACTGACTTCCAGACTTAATGTCTGGGTTAGGTTGACATGAGTGTTCTTTAGAACATACACTGATTGCTCAGCCCCAGGTCCACCACTACTCCTGACCACTTTTGACGTACTTAGTCAAGCTCCCTGTATCTTCCGGACTTACCACCGGGATCCCTTAATATTATCTCAATTCATACTCAATCTTGCATGCAAACACAAAAATTACATACATTACAGTGTCAAAATTGTAACTGTCTTTATAAAATAAAAGGAACAGACCTCGTACTTTGTCCACTTCACTACCTTCCACTGAGACCCATCTGTTCCCACGAAATCAGATTTTTACATCAATGTTGGCATCTCCCTTACCTCTTTAAAAAGTGCGCAAATCACCTCGTGGAGACAGGCAGGGCCCCCAGTCCAGCAGTTGGTGAGATCAAAGTAGTGCCCCTGGCTTAGCTGGCCAATATGTTAGAGGGAAATCTGTTAATAAACTAAGACAGATCAATTTGACACAATAATATAGGTTTAATCGATTTTCAGCTGGGATCAACAGGCAGTCTCAACATAGAGGCCATGACTGAAGTTCAAAGTTGTGGTTCAAACACCAGTAGCATTTATACTGTAAAAAACACAAAAAACTGTGGTGAAGAGTTCACCATTGACGTAAGCAACTACAAGCAGTACAGATAACATAATGAGGTGCCTCTGGAAAGAAGCACTTGCACTTGTTGGCCTCATGGGTGGGTAAGTTACACTGACGTCATTCACCATATCTATCTTTCTGCACAAGAGATTATATGTTGCGTGCTGCTCATGGTAGCCCTGCCTTGCAAATACTTATCTGACCCGTACACAGTTCCCCTTACCACGATATGAATGACTTGTGGTTTTTAGGACCCCTGTGCTAAGGAAGGATACACCCTTTTTGTTCCAACCTGTTTGTGCTAAGTGAACATTTTGAAAGCAACAGTTGGTGCAGCTTTAAAGAAAAACTCTTTCTAATGTGGCTTAGGCCTCTTGTGTGTTTCAGCACAGCTAACTTAACAATACAGCATGTGTATAAGTTTCATTAGTAATAAGTGTTTTTGTCCTGAATATGACCTGCCTTTTCTATTGAACCCACAGTCTCTTTTTTTTTTTTTTTTTTTTTTAACATGTCATGCATTAAGCCTTTCACTACTTACATTGGTTTACAACTATCTAGCCTAAAATGTTTGGATTGGGATTTGGTGACTTATGTTTGTTTGTATGTGGTGTATTCCTATTCTTCCTACATCACACCTGAAACTTTAATGTGGAACATTTTTCGACTTTTGAAAGAAGCTAGTGAATCTGCAAGAGGTCTTTGTGGCTCTTAACCAGTTTATTCTTAATATTTGCAAAGGTGAAGCCTGTGAGGGGACCCCTGGCATACTTGGAAGAGCAGTGGCTTGAGCGGTAACTACTATGAGCAATTAGTTGTGTGCTGCAGAAGAAAGGGTATTTGTGAACCTTGGTGGTCTTGCAGTTAACCTTACACCTGGGTGTCAGATGCTGCATGTGGTTTTGGACCCTAGGTTATAGACTGTGTCTGAGGATTCTGAGTGATACTCATTCAATATACCCACTGCTTGAAGACATGGCTCTGGGGCATCGTAGGACAAACTAAGGGGATTTACAACAGGTATTCATGATCCATTTATGGTAAAATGGTGAAAAAAACAGTGGGTACCCTCTAAAAAAAAAAAAAAAAGGAGCTCAAATCTTGTTTAGCAAAGCTGAAATCAGGCTTCCCATAATCCCTGAGGGAGAACCTCTCACAACTTGCTGACCTTAGTAAAAACATTGCAGAGATAAATATGCATAGCCTGAGTACACTGGAGTCAGGAGAAAGTCCGCTCCAGACCTTCACTGAGAAAAACAAGCTCATCGCCACATTCAGCTGTCACTTGAAATGCAGATGAGCACATTGATATCCAAATACAAAGACCTTAAAATGGTGGCCCCACAATCACATCTGCCTTCTAACAGAAAACACTGAAAGTGAAGCACGGGCCGGTATTTGATGGCTCGCCGGAGTTTTCAAACTGTAATTAAAAGGGAGGCAGGGTGAACAGAAAGGTACTGGCAGTGGTAGCCAGAGGAATTTGCTGGTCAAAATTTCCTGTTTTTCTCTCAAAAAATGGTTTATGCTACTGACTCAACAGGAGAGGCTTTTTATGCCAGCACCTGGCAGTGGCCATACTTGAGAAGGGAATATATTTCCCTTCTCTGCAAAAAGTTAATAGGCCCCAAATTTGATACTGATTGGTACTTTTGGTTGAAGTGCAGTTCTGGAAAGTCAAAGAAACCACAATCACCTTGCCTGAGAACAGGGAAGACCAGCTTAACTTCATAAAAGATTGAAGGTGCATGGGGTTTACTTGTCAGGTCATTTATCAAGCTATCCTGGGCATGAGCAGAAGTGAGGAGCAGCAATTTCAGCCATCAAAGCTCTAGAGGGGCAAATAAGTCAAAAAGAAGCAAACCAATCAATCTGGATGGAACTCAAATTGGAGTGGATGGAGCTGAGTAGGAATGGAAGGACACTCATAGGGACTCTTGGGGCCATATGTACGAACACATTTTCCCATAGAGACAAAATGGGTAAAACCCTTTGCTACATCTGGCCCCTAGCACCCTTCTTGACAACTGATTACTCTTCAACTTCTACTGTATTTTACCATGGGGAGGTATTGGAGGTCAGCAAAATCTTGGGGCTCTTTGTGTATTTGAGTGTACACGATTGTAGTGCATTGGCAGAAGTAGGAGGTGGGAGGATGCATGAATAAGCAGGAGGTGCCTTAGCTCCATAGGAAGACAGAGGAAGTTAAATCTTAGAACTACTTTTACTGAACCGTTATCTGAGTTAGTTGGTCATTGTCCTGCAATGACTCATGTGACAGTACCCAAGACTAGAGTAAGCTGGGATAGCTAAGTCCTCGCCCGTTTTTTTGTTATTAATGTTCATTGTTGGGGCTTTTATTGGGTTAATGGATACACATTGGTATATCATCTTTTTAGATGGTATTTTGAAGATATCAAGCATGTACATAGTAATGAGAACAGAACTTTTCCATGGGCACCCTCTAGTGTTAAAAATGAGGACCGACTGCTCTCTTTTTTAAATAACTCTTAATTTTCTGGTATAACTCTGTTTGTTTTCATCAGTTTTAAATCAATACATCATAATTGCTACATTCTATTAATTTTCAGTATCTTTTCAAAGTCTATGCGAACATGTGTTTTTCAAAAATTGTTTGACAGCATGAATCTTTTCTGGATTCACATGCTGTGCACTATTCTTCCATCTAGTGGTTGGGATCTGGAACAACTTGTCTTCAGTAGTAGCCCTTCTTTCTTTTTTGTTGTTAGGCATCAACGATCTCCACCACTTGGTGTTTGGGCCATCCTCCTGTGACTTTACACTCCCTTCCCGGAATCTTTCCTGTTGGTCACCATCTTCAGATTCTTTTTTAAGCTGTGGGGTCTGCAAGCATCATGAGTCTGCAAGCCTGAAGAGGATTTAAAGGAGAAAAATAACTTTTTTGTAAAAGATCTACAGAGAGTTGAAAAGTTGTAAGGAGTAGTATATAGTCAAGACGAAGGAGGTGTCTCTAACATTTTTTCCAGAAAGAGAGACCAAGAATGCTCAAACAGGGGACTCTCTGTATACCACCTCACTGTGTTAATTCAAGCCCTCAAGCCAAGGGAAGGATAATGCTGCAGAAGAAGGAGATCCTGACATTAAAAGAACCACCCTTGGTGTTAAAAAAAGAAAATAAGAAACTGAAGGAGGAACACATGCAGGTTACTCCGAAAAAGATAGGGGCAGTCAAGTCAAACAGTCTAAAAAAAAAAAAAGATAGCCTCGGCACCGAAGATCTTGCTGACCGAAGGCAAGACAAAGCGTGAAGAACCCCTTGGGTCTCATTTGAAGGATACCGCAGGAGGTAAAAGTGCCAAAAAATATTCTACATTATAAAACAGTAAGTCATGAGAAGAAGACAACCACTATAACATCAGCTGAAGCCTCGATGTTGATGCTGAAAAAGAGAGTACAACAAATTCACGACCTCAAAGAACACGTGATCGAAGAAGAGCGTAAGAAAAGAAGACTTGAGGCCGAAGTCACTTTTTAAAATGAGTTTCATGGAATATATATATATATATATATATATATATATATATATGTTCGATGGCATGTGTAGCTGCAGATACACATGCTATGCATAGGTCATGCCATCTAGTGTTGGTCTCGGAGTGTTACAAGTTGTTTTTCTTTGAAGAAGTGGTTTCGAGTCACTGGATCAAGTGACGACTCCTCTTCGGCTCCATTGCGCATGGGCATCAACTCCATCTTAGATTGTTTTCTTTCCGCCATCGGGTTCAGACGTGTTTATTTTCGCTCCGGTAGTCCGAGTTGGAAAAGTGCTACAAAATCTCTAATTCATCTGTATTGTTTCGATCGCGTACCATCTATCATCGACACTTCGGTACCGGTGGATCCAACTCCTTTACTTGCCCTTCGGGGCACCCACGCCCAACTCCGGCCTGGTCGGGCCGACCAAAAGCCTTGTCGAAGCCTCATGGACCGGACCCCGTATCGCTTCTGCCATCGGTGCCACCCCAAGTTCCCATATACGGACCAACATCTTGTTTGTAACCTATGTCTATCTCCAGACCACCAGGAGGATACTTGCAACGCCTGCAGATCCTTCCGCTTGAAGGAGATTCTACGATACAGAAGAGCGTGAAGGTTGGAAATGGCGTCGAGAAGCACCGAACGTCTCGACGTGGAAGAGGAGATTATGCACACTGCGGTCTCCGTTCGGGGGTCCGACTCCGAGCAAGAGTCCAAGGAGGACAGACCAGTCACGGCAGGACAGCACATGAGTACGCCTGCCCCTGTCAAATCCAAGCCCAAACACAAGGCCTTGGGAATGCCAATGCCGGAAGGACATGGCTCCACCCGTAAAAAGACTTCCGGTGACCAAGCAACAACTTCGGCACCGAGAAAGGCCACGCGACCGAAGCCTTCGGACTCTAGCCGAAGCACAGGCTCCAAAATAGGCAAACACCGACCCATCGAGTTGAAGCCTCAAAAATCCCTCTCGGAGCCGGGGCCAACATCTACTCCAGGCCTTTCGATCCTGAGGAAACCGGCTTTGGAGCCGAAAAGACCCATACACACAGAGGAGCATCGACTTTCCAAACCACTTAAGCCATAGATTTTCTGAGGAACTCACGCAAATTGAGGAATTTGATGAAAGGCAGGCCAGAATTCAGATTCATAAACACACTGGCAAGATCCGAACTGCACCTCGTCTAAAAACAAAGAAGAAGCTGGCCTTTCAAGGACAATTGGACACTGATCAGCCACTAGCTAAAGTGCCAAAACCCAAACAAAAAAGTCCACCTCCTCAATCCTCACCTCACCAGTCTGCTCCTCATTCTACTCACCTGACTGTCTCTCCCACTACTACCCCCACTGCACAGTCTCCAGTACACTCTGCAGATTCACACCAAGATAATGTCAACCCATGGGACCTCTACGATGATCCCATTTCTGATAACAGTCCAGACTGCTATCCTTCAAAACCATCTCCCCCAGAGGATAGCACCTCATACACAGGTTCTAGCTAGGGCAGCGTCATACCATAACGTAGCAATGCACACAGAACCTCTTGAGGATGATTTTCTCTTTAATACGTTATCCTCCACTCACACTACGTACCAGTCCCTTCCCATGCTTCCTGGCCTGTTAAAACATGCACATCAGATTTTTCAAGAACCAGTTAAGGCAAGAGTCATCACTCCTAGGGTAGAAAAGAAATATAAGCCGCCTCCTTCTGATCCAGCTTTCATTACCCAGCAGCTACCTCCTGATTCTGTAGTTGTCAGTGCAGCAAGGAAAAGGGCTAACTCCCAGTCGTCTGGTGATGCACCGCCACCAGACAAAGAAAGCAGAAAATTCGATGCTGCTGGTAAAAGAGTAGCATCGCAAGCGGCTAATCAATGGAGAATAGCCAACTCTCAAGCACTACTGGCTAGGTACGATAGGTCCCACTGGGATGAGATGAAAGATATCCAGTATCTCCCCAAGGATCAACAAAAAAGAGCCCAGCAAATAGTCGAGGAAGGGCAGGCTATTACAAATAACCAAATTAGGTCAGCTCTAGACTCCACCGACACATCAGCAAGAACAATCAATACTGCAGTCACCATTCGAAGACACACATGGCTTTGGTCGTCGGGTTTCAAACTGGAAATCCAGCAGGCTGTCCTTAACATGCCATTTAATGAAAAACAGCTTTTTGGCGCTCTGGTTGATACAACCATTGAAAAATGAAAAAAGACTCCGACACTGCTAAAACCATGGGTGCTCTTTATTCTACACAGTACAGAGGCTCGTTTTGAAAGACTCAATACAGGGGAGGTTTTAGAGCCCAAACATCTGAGACATCCACCTCGCAATCAAAACCATCTTACCAGCCTCAGTACCAAAGAGGTGGGTTTCGAGGAACTTATAGGGGCCAATTCCCCAGAGGTAGGGGTAAATATCAGCCATCAAAGCAAACCTCACACACAAAACAGTGACTTGCTCCACATCTTCCCTCACCACACTTCCCCTGTGGGAGGAAGACTGCAAAAGTTCCACACACTGGTTACCCATTACAACAGACAATTGGGTATTATCCATTATCCAAAATGGTTACTGCATAGAATTCGCAGAAATTCCTCCGAATATACCTCCAAAACCAAACAAACTCTCCTCCCAACACATTTCCATGTTGCAAACATAGGTACAGTCACTATTATTCAAACAACCCATAGAGCTTGTACCACATTATCAAATAGGAACAGGGGTTTACTCCCTGCATTTCCTTATTCCCAAAAAAGATGGTACATTGATACCAATACTAGATCTCAGAACCCTCAATCTTTACATCCTATCAGAACACTTTCACATGGTAACACTACAGGATGTAGTGCCACTGTTACAACAACACGATTTTATGACAACATTAGACCTCAAGGATGCATTTTTTCACATAGCCATCCATCCAGCGCACAGGAAATCTCTCAGGTTTGTAATACAAGGAAAACATTACCAGTTCAAAGTGTTACCTTTTGGGATAACAACAGCTCCCAGAGTATTTACAAAATGCCTTGCTGTAGTCGCAGCCTACATAAGAAGGCAACACATCCATGTCTTCCTGTATCTCGACGACTGGCTAATAAAATCCAACAGCCAGACAATGTCAACACCATACACATTATGTAATACAAAACCTACACACGCTAGGCTTCTCAATAAACTACCAAAAATCTCACTTACCACCAGCGCAAGTTCAACATTATTTAGGAGCCACATTAAATACGCAAACAGCACTTGCAAGCCCAAGTCCACAAAGGATATAATCATTCCACAATATATTACCACAAATTCAGTCAAACCAACAGTACACAGTCAAGTTTGTCATGAAACTGTTGGGCATGATGGCATCATGCATCGCCATTGTCCCAAATGCAAAACTAAACATGCGGCCCTTACAACAGTGCCTTGCAAAAAAATGGTCACAGGCACATGGTCAACTTCAAGATCTAGTGTTGACAGACCACCAAACACACATCTCGCTTCAGTGGTGGAATTCCACAAATTTAAACAAAGGGCGGCCATTTCAAGACCCTGTGCCTCAAGCCGCACTTACAACAGATGCATCAATGATTGGATGGGGAGCACACCTCAACAATCCCAACATTCAGGGACATTGGGACAACAAACACAAACAACTTCACATAAATCATTTAGAATTGGTAGCCGCATTTCTAGCACTCAAAGCCTTTTAACCTCTTCTTGTTCACAAACACATTCTCATCAAAACAGACAACATGACTACAATGTACTACCTAAACAAACAAGGAGGGACCCACTAATCACAACTGTGCCTTCTAGCACAAAAGATTTGGCATTGGGCAATACACAACATTCACCCTGTAGCACGATACATTCCCGGGATACACAATCAATTAGCAGATGTGCTCAGCCGAGATCATCAACAAACGCACGAGTGGGAAATTCACCCCCAAGTACTTCAAACCTACTTTCACCACTGGGGAACACCAGACCTAGATCTATTCGCCACCAGCGAAAATGCTAAATGCCAACACTTCGCATCCAGGTTCCCACACCCTCTATCCACGGGCAATGCTCTATGGATCAACTGGTCAGGGATATTTGCTCACGCTTTTCCCCCTCTCCCGCTCATTCCATTTCTGGTCAACAAACTGCGTCAAATCAAACTCAAACTCATAGCACCCACGTGGGCACATCAACCATGGTACACTACATTGTTAGCCCTGTCAGTAGTACCACACATCAAACTGCCAAACAGACCGGATCTGTTAACACAAAAGAAACAACTGATCAGGCATCCAAATCCAGCAATACTCAATCTAGCGATTTGGCTCCTGAAGTCTTAGAGTTTGGATATCTACATCTTCCACCAAAATGTATGGAAGTAATTAAACAAGCAAGAAAACCCACTACCAGGCATTGCTATGCAAACAAATGGAAAAGGTTTGTTTTTTACTGTCAATCCAAACAAATGACCCCTCTTTCCGCATCGCTACAAGACATTGTAGGTTATTTACTTCATCTGCAAAAAGCAAAATTGGCTTTTTCATCCATCAAAATACATCTCACTGCTATTTCAGCCTATTTATAAAATATACAATACACGTCTCTATTTAGAGTTCCTGTTATCAAAGCCTTCATGGAAGGGCTAAAACGTATCATACCACCAAGAACACCTCCAGTGCTTTCATGGAATCTCAATATTGTTCCACCAAATTAACCCATGCATTCGTGTCCGATTCGATACCTAACGTGGAAAGTAGCACTCCTCGTTGCAATCACTTCATTACGAAGAGTTAGTGGAATACAAGAATTCACTATTGAACAACCCTTCATACAAGTACACAAACCTAAAGTAGTACTTTGCACAAACCCAAAATTCCTACCTAAAGTGATCTCACTGTTTCATATCCATCAAACAGTGGAACTTACAGTCTTCTTCCAAAGCCAGACTCAGTAGCAGAAAGAGCGCTGCATACATTTGACATTAAAAGAGCTATACTTTATTACATTGATAGAACAAAATAATTTAGGAAAACAAAACATTTATTTGTGGCATTCCAAAAACCACATACTGGAAATCCAATCTCAAAACAAGGACTAGCTAGATGGATAGTAAAATGCATCCAAACGTGTTACCTAAAAGCCAAAAGGCAGCTATTAGTAACACCAAAAGCACATTCCGCCAGGAAAAAAGGAGCAACAATGGCCTTTTTTTAGGAAATATACCAATGACAGAAATTTGTAAAGCAGCCACTTGGTCAACAACCCATACATTCACCAAGCATTACTGTGTAGATGTGTTAGCAGCACAACAAGCAACAGTAAGACAGGCTGTACTAAGAACACTATTTCAAACAACTTCAACTCCTACAGGCTGACCACGCTTATGGGAGGAAAACTGCTTTGTAGTCTATGCATAGCATGTGTATCTGCAGCTACACATGCCATCAAACGGAAAATGTCACTTACCGAGTGTACATCTGTTCGTGGCATGTTCCGCTGCATATTCACATGCGCCCACCCGCCGCCCTGGGAGCCTGTAGCCGTTTAAGTTACAACAAACATTTGCACACCACCCATTGTGAGGTTAGCATAGCTAGGAGAAAAGGATACTCCCATCGCTGTCCCGCAGACTTGTTTATAAATCTGATGGTTGAACAGAAAAATGTTGTTATTGAGGCATAATTCTATCATTTCTAATAGCATCTCAGAGTGTTTTAGGAAATGAATGCTTTTTTGCCATAGAAAGAATTTCACTGCATTAATCCCTACTTGATGTGAAATTGAAGTATATAATGAGACCACATCTATTGTTACTAATAAGTAATCAGGCTGCCATAGTATGCCACTCAAAGATCTCAAAAAGTCTCCTGTATCTTGTATATACGAGTTCAAATCTCTTACCATGGGGGCCAAATAATAATCTACATAGTTTGAGACACCTTCATATAATGAGCCACAACTCGATATTATCGGCCTTCCTGGAGGTTTGTCTAAAGTTATATGAATTTTGGGCAGGAAGTATATCGTTGGCATAATTGGATTGTCATTCATCATAAATAATTTCTCATAACAGCTAATCAACCCTTCTAGGTACCACTTCTCTAATCTTTCATTCAAGTCCCAAATCAAATCATTGATGGGATTCTCCATCAATTTGCAATATTTTACATTCATATTTAATTGTCTATATGCTTCTTCTAAGTAGTCATCCTTATTCCAAATCACAATATTTCCTCCTTTATCCACAGGCTTGATCACTATTGATTGATTGTCCATCAGGCCCTTCAATGCTATTCGCTGGTCTTTCGTCAAATTCTCTGTCGTTTTTGAGAGAGCTGTATTTTTTCTAAATCACTCACGACGAGATCATGAAATACATAAATTTTATTTCCTGGGGACAAGGATGGGCAGAACTTGGACTTCGGTTTGAATTTTGTTCTAACCTTATGATCTATCTCAATACCCAATGTGGTCAGTACTTGTGCTTCAGTTAACTCTTTGTCTTTCAAATTGTGAGTCAAGTCATACATTGTTTTCAGATCAATTCTTTGTTCGATGATTAGATCTCAATTATCTGTGACAGAGCTTGCTCCCGATGTCGCTGTGGGCCCCATTCTCAAGAAATACTTTGCCAATTTCCTTACAAACTTGTATAGGTCAATTCTTGTTTGAACAATGTCATGATGTTGCTCCGGACAAAAACTCAATCCCTTATGTAGTACTGTTGTTTCTACCTTACTCAATTCATGATTTGATAAATTTACAATCAAGTTTTCCGATTGCTCCACTAGTCTCTTGGTGTCAAGGACAAGACTATATGTTGCGCAGTCGGAAGGAGCAATGATCTCCAAGAGACTAGTGGAGCAATCGGAAAACTTGATTGTAAATTTATCAAATCATGAATTGAGTAAGGTAGAAACAACACAATGGGACTGTGGGAGAAATGCATAGCTTGGAGTCAAGAGAACGACAAATATATGGATAAAGTGGTCATGTGGTTACGATATATAGATGACCTGTTCCTGATTTGGCAGGGAACTGTGGAAGAATTTGAGGAATCTTTGATATTTTGAGTAAAAATGATGTTGGATTACAATTTACATACAAGATAAGTGAGAGTTCAATTGAATTCCTAGATGTATCGGTGTATATTGTAGATGGAGAATTACAGACCACATTATATAGGAAACCCACAGCAACCAATAGTATCCTGCATGGAACTAGCTTTCATCCCAGATCATTGATCGAAAGTATTCCCTATGGGGAGTTTATTCGCATTAAGAGAAATTGTTCAAATGAACAAGACATGAATGAGAAATTTGATGAGACCAGACAAAGATTCCTGAATAGGGGTTACATATCAACATGGGTTAAACAGGGAGAGATGAAGGCAAGAAATAAGACCCGTGAACAGGTACTGATGAAGAATAGAAATGCATCCGATGAGTCTATGTGGGAAAAGAATGAGATTAGATTAATTCTTGACTATAGTAAGGAAAACCTATAAATTGTGAAAATATTGAAGAAATATTGGCACTTGATTAAAAAAGATAGTGACATTGGACAAAGAGTGGGTATCTGCCCCTCAATCACATATCGGAAAGCACCGTCTTTGAAATATATGTTAGTGAGAAGTCACCTACAGGTACCAACATCTCCCAATTGGTTATCAGAGGGCAGTAAGGGCTTCTTTTGCTGCAAAAAATGCAAAGCATGTAGAATTGGATGCAATAAAAAAGCTGTAATAGATTATAGAGGCAGAGAAATTGAAATCAGAGCAAGAATCACATGTAAAACATCTTCTGTGGTATATGTGTTGAAATGTCAATGTGGTCTGAGGTATGTAGGGAGTACTGTATGCCCTTTAAGAAAGCGTATTTTGGAACATATAAGGGCGGTTTGTAATGAGGATACCACATATGTAATGACCAAACATTTAAAAACTCACTCACAACTCGACTGGTTGTCCATGAAGTATTATGGTGTTGCAACAATAAAAAAACATGAACGGGCTGGCGACAGGGTTCAAAGATTAAGACGGTTGGAATCCAGATACATTATTAGGTTAAAGACTAAGATGCCATTTGGGATAAATTACGATGAGGAACTCTATTGTCATCTTTAAAACCTGGTTGTATAACATGGATTAATTCCCATTGTTAATGGAAAATTGAATGAGGTGTATTAATTGAATAAGTGAAATGGTAATTGGGAATTGAATCCCTACAGGGCAATGGGGAAAGAGAAATTATTTGGAATAAAAATTGTTAACAACTATGGACATTGTTGACGGGGATTGCAAGCAAAGTGTAAAGTGGTACAAAAAATAGTCTGGAATGATGAATAGAATAGCTGTTGTTATGTTCGGTCCATTTTGCTTCAATAGTATTGTTTATGTGCACTAAGTCTTTCTTTTCATTTATTTCTTAGTTTTGTTTGTATATGAAACCCACGTTAGGGTGTAATAGGCTTTGTGTTTGGCTTTAGAAGTAACACACATTGTATAGACTACATTTCCCAGAATGCCACTTAAGGGCATGGCTTAGAGGATTAGTATAAATAGTGCTTGTAATGGATTGGTTAATTACCGTGATCAAGACCGTGAGGGTCGAAACGCGTGGGTGTTAGTTTGTTTGGGGTCCTGTCATGAAATAAGAGTAACCTGCTGTAATCCTGTGAGTGCTGCAATTTTGACTCAATTGTCAAACTGGTGTGAATATTATTGATGGTAATAGGTCCTTCCCATATGCAGGCACCGACATGTGAAGAGCGCGCTTTTTTGGATCTGTTGGAGTTGTTTTATATATATATAGATATATATATATATATATATATATATATAGATATATTTCAATTCCATTTGCATGGACATCTCTTTTCTTTATACTCTATCACTTCTACCTTACCCTCTGTGGGAAAACAATCTAAGACAGAGTCTATGCCCATGCCCATGCGCAATGGAGCCAAAGAGGAGGAGTCACTTGATCCAGTGACTCAAACACTTCTTTGAAGAAAAACAACTTCTAACACTCCGAGCCTAACACTAGATGGCATGACCTATGCATAACATGTGAATCTGCAGCGGAACATGCCACAGACAGATGTACACTGGGTAAGTGACATTTTACCGACATATATATATATATATATATATATATATATATATATATACATATATATATATATATATATATACATACACACATATATACACACATCACAAAGAACAAAGATGATATTACATAATTCAGATTCAAAGAAATTGTAACACAATTTTAAAGGAATGTATTTGTTACTTTATTAAGCACCATCATATTTTAATCCATGTTTCCTACAACTCAAATATAGCAGCCACAGATAGTTGATATTTTAAATAATCTTTTTGGCTAACCTGCCTACACTGAATATGCTATGGCCACCGTAAACCGTTTTTTCCCATGGCAATTTTATGAGTGCTACTGGAGATTAGGCATGATAGCCAAATGTAACACCCCACTAGCTGAGTAAACCAGTCTTACCTGACTGCTTACTAAGAAATTGCAATGGTTTCTGACCAAACATCACCCTCTCCTCTCCCTATGAATGCTATAAAACATTTAATTTGAGGCATGATAACCAGAGACTGCATCCCCATCCAAATCTGTCTAAAGAGCCAAACAAAACTGTAAAATTTGCTTCCCAGAAAGAATCTTCAAAAAGTAATGAAGGCTCTAATATTAAGAATGGCACTGGAATGCTAACATTTACTTATAAATAATTAGAAACCAGCAGCTTATAGGAAAAACAACAGGTCTAGACATAATTAAACTTATGAGTGATTGGTAGTGGAAAAACAACAAAAGGAAACTCGTAGCATGTTTTTAGTTATTACATTTTTGAATTTTCTGTATTTGTCACTATTTTGTGAAGTAACAATTTTTATTTAAAGCTGCCTCACTGCAGTAAGAACCACAATTATTCACATATCACATTAAAGACAATTTTGAGGAGCAAGTGTTGAATTGTAGTAAATAATTCCTAATGTCCGTCAATAACATGAAATATGTCAGTCACCATATTGAAATTGATCTTTAGGCAATAAAAACATTGTAAAATTACTGTCTGTAAGGAGAAAGGTAAAACTACTATAAGGGGAATGCTTTCTTCTTGTGAGTTATGAACAAAAAAATCTTTATAGGGGACTGAAGATGTCAGTCACAATATTAGAATTGGCCAGACTGCATACTAAGCTTAGTAGAATCATTGTAATTGTCTCCATTCTGGAAACTAGATATTCTGATTTTACAACAGTTCATGAAAGGTACTTGAAGTGAATGGTATCCAAAAGAAGAACGTAGTCCACACTTCAATGGTTGAATTCTTGAGAGTTTAATCCAGAAAGTAGTCACAAGGAAATGGGAACTCCAACCTACTCCTTAGCCCACCAAGCTATCTCCAACTGTCCAGAAGAGAATCCTCTACCAGCATTCCGGGCAGAGGAACAGTAAGCAAGCCAAGGGGAGAGATGGAAGATACCAAATGCAACAAACACAAAGAGATAAAGGAAATACACAAAACATACAATAATAAATATGGAAAAAAAGAGAAACAATGATACTAAACAATTATACTAAACTACAATACTACGGTACTCATTTATTCTAGCCCAACTCTGCTGTATTTGTAATGGTCTCTCAATAATGGAGAAGGTTTTGTTTGTCTATGCTGTTTTGAAGTGGGCTTGTATTTATGAATAGAGACTTTTAATAAAAAAAATAGAGATAAAAAGTCTAGCCCATACAAATAAGTTTGGAAACAGACAATTGTTGCCAGCTGGCTTAAATAGCTATTATTAATTGTTGTGCTTTAATTACAAAATGGCTTAAATTATAAATGAAATACCACAATATTTGTAATTGAACGCCTACTAGAATATCATAGAATCAAGCACCCTATACATATATATATATACATATATATATATATATATATATATATATATATATATGAACCATGCTTTCTCCAAATAACACGAAAGTCCTCTGACAACAATGTGTGATCAAAACTTTATATTTTTACAAAGCGAATACCACAACGCGTTTCAGCCATAGGCTTGTTCACGTGTGAAATGGCTTGTTCAATCAACCTTCACATATAAACACAGTAACAAAAACAAATAAAGGACTACCATCTCAATACAATCCATAACCCATTGTGCTCTCTGTTACGCCGGAGCGCCATTTTGGAGTGTGGGAGTTTTTAAGGCATTTCAATCTCAATACAACCTAATCTTAACCACTGCTTGGTATTTTTTCTATCAAACTAAATATCACATTTTATCAATATCAGATTACCCTCACATATAACCCAAAATATTAAGGTTTTTAAAACATTATATCCAATTTATACAATTATTCAAATCATTCATATGTAAAATGCAAGTGCAAATCTACATATATACGGGTAATACCATTGCAGTGAAGAAGATAATTTATCATCAATTAATAAAATGTACCTATCCACTCCCCAACATAATATGCATATAGTACCCTAAAGTGACCCAACCCTTACTTACATCCAGTCAAAACAAACCATACCCACAAAGTTCAAATCACCCTAAATATTAAAAACAAAGTTATCTGTTATACATGCATATTAGAGGTTACAAAATGCGATTACCTGTACCATTGAGCAATCTTCAACCCAAATGTACATTTAATTCTTCATTGGAGTTTAACCCAACCGGATTCAATGTATTAAGTTTGATAATTAATTTGGATTCCAAAATCCGCAATTGTTTCTCTGATCTAGGGCCACAAAACTGAGCATCTTCTCATCCCCTTTGTGTGATGTATGAAAATGGCTTGCCACGGGGTAATTACGATCATGATTGCGAATGGCCCTTATATTCTCCAATACTCTTTTTCTGGCCTTATGTATGGTGCTACCAACATACCATTTCCTGCACGGGCATTGAAGGCCATATACGCAAAAATCTGTATTACAACTAAAATGCCCCTTGATTTGATAAATCCACTTACCACTGTCACACTACACTTTCTCACAATTACTGCTGTATTTACACGCTTTACATCTTTTACAGCAGTAAAACCGGAATGATTGCCAGAAAACCCTCTTTCTATCTCAAAGTCAATTTTTTTTATTTTATTTGGCATAAGCCTTAAAAGTATAAAAACAATAAAATTTACAATTACATATTACATTAACACACGGCGTTCTTAGATCATTCTAATTCTTATTAACCAAATCTAATTGCATAATTCATTTGATTAAAAATCAAGTTCTTAGAGTTCCAGAAAGTGCAGCGTGCCAACTTAAATTATCCCACATACAGTTCTAATTAGACTCTGGTCCTTGCGATCTCCTAAGTGCAGTTTCCCATTTTGGAATGCTCCACATTTTATTTCTTGCCTTGTTATGCGTAGCGAGGTTATCTAGAATACCATCAACCAATTTCCTTTTAGATTAAACAAGCTCTTCTTTTATTTTACTTCCTCCATAATTCAAGTTCTTATAGGATCATAAAATACAACATGCCAGCCAATTTAACCCCTATACAGCTCTAATAGAGCTCCATCCTTTATCATAAAGTGTTTTTTTCAATAAAAAGTTCTCTCCATATTATTTCTTACCTTCTCCTAGCGTAGAAAATTTCCTAAAATCAACCAATATAATAATCAATTATAACATTTAAAACTCTACATTCCGCATTATACCCTACCTTCTATCAACCCCTATAAATCTGAATATTTCCCTTCTTAAGTCATCTAAAAATAGACCCAGTGCACAAGTTAAATTTAAAAATCTCATATCAATAAGTAGCCTAAGCGCTTGGTCCCGATTAGTAATATTATATTCCTTAAAAATTGGTTTTAAAAACTTCTTGCGCACTCCTAAAAACCATTGACAATCCACAGGTAAGTGTTGCATAGTATATTTCTGCTGTAAGCCACATATACACAGACCCTGGCTATCCTTAAGAAATGCTTTTGCTTTGGGATCCATATATCCAGGGTTCAGCCCAATTCGGAACTGTAACATTAAATTTCTTAATCTTTGCCTCTATATACGGGAAGCTTTCCGGATTCCTCCATCCAGCTATCGTAGCCTGGGTTGATAGCTTACTTTCTAAATACTTCAGGTCTAATTCTCTTGCTCTTTCCTTCACTATTATTCTTAAATTATACTTCGAGATTTGCACACCACACCAGTGGTTATCAGGTAAACCTAGGAGGACACAGATATTTTTTAACCGTCCTCTCACTTGCGATGCCCAATGTAACTCACTTATTATAGTTTATTTCTTACACAATCTCGCGATCTTACAGAACCCTTCATCTGTTATGCTTAACCAAAACTTCCGTGCGGCTTGTAGGCCCAAATAAGTCCACACCGTCATTTGACATTCTGCTCTTAAAGCTTGTAACATACTCGAGGGGGGCAATGAAAGCATGCGCTTTACGCAAATGCTTTCTTCTATTTCCCAATTTAGCTTTCCTGAGAAAGTTAAAACTTCCACCCCATATTGGAATTGGGGGCGAACCATAGCATTAAAAGCGGAGATAACTGGCTGAAGAGAAGGACCTCCATATTTACTATTAAATTGTTTTAATCCCCAGACTGAAGATCAGGCTTTATTTTTTAAAGGTTCGGTATGTACTTTCCATCTTAAGTGTGAATCGAACCATATGCCCAAATATTTACTCTTTTACCTTCCCTATCCCCCCCCCCCTAGAGTGTAATTAAATACACTTTTCTCTTTCCCTATAGACATTATTTTCGTTTTCTCCATATTTACTATCAATTTCTTCCTTTGACAATAGGTATGAAACATCTCTAGCTTCCTTTGTAGCCCTAACTCTGTCATATCCATTATCACTAAATCATCAGCGTATAGTAGGCAGGAAACATGCACACCATCCATTTTTGGGCTTAGCCCATTAACCTTCCGTAATGACCCTGGCAGATCTGACAAGAATCATGAGAATAAAATTGGGGCTAAAACACAACCTTGACGGAGACCATTCATTATAGGGATCCTTTTCGAAAGTGAGCCACTCATATCTAAACTTACTTGTGCCCAGTTTTGTGAATGCAGGCCCTGGAGAAGAAATAGTATATCCAAATCAATTCCTAGCTGTTTCAACATATCCCATAGCAATTTCCTATCTACCAAATCAAATGCGGCACGAAAATCGACAAAACAGCAAAATAGGCTTCCTCGCAATTCAACTGATTTGTTTTGCTAATGCCCACAGACTAAAGCAGTGGTCAATTGTCGAATGCCCTTCCTTGAAACCACCTTGCTCTGCTGGTATCACATCTTTATCATCTGCCCATTCTTTGATTAACCCCAGCAATAGCTTTGTGAAAACCTTTTCCCCTACGTCTAATAAACTTATCAGCCGATAGTTTTTTGGCTGAGTTGGGTCCTCCTTTTTGTAAATCGGTCTTATCGTGGCACCCTTCCAACTCTCTGGAAAACGGCCATAATCAAGAATTTTACAAGACGTAACATAGAAGAATTTGGTCCACCAATCGATATTCTTTTTTATTATTGCTTGGAGATTGCCTGGGCCTGCTGCTTTAGTTAATTTCAAAGCTGCAATTGTATCTTTTATTTTCTGTGGGACAAATGCTAATCTTATCTTCTCACCAAGCTTCCTAGCAATACCATAGCCCTTTTCATCCTCAGTACCTTTATATACAGATGACAGATAATTATACCAAACTTCTTCTCCGACCAAACACCGCATTGCTCCTACTCTTTTCCCCTCTCTTACCAAATGCCAAAAAACCCTAATATTCTGTGTTTTTTATCACCTCCATCATTACATTCCAATTTTTTAAAATGTATTCTTGTTTCCTCTGTCTTATCAGCATCTTATAATCCTGTTTTGCTTGTCGAAGCTTCTCTTTAACAACAGAGGGTCTTTTCTTATAATCCCTTAGTAATCTTCGCATCATTTGCTTTTTACACTTACATTCCTGATTAAACCATACTTCACTATTATTCATCATATATGGTTCTCCCTTCCTCTTTCCCTCTCAAGATATTTTTAATTTGCTTTTAAGGCAATTGACCATTAACACAATACCCTTATTATAGCCTTTGAATATGTCATTTGGGTCTTCTTCCATATTAAGGATAGGATAGTATACAAGCAAATTATTAAGTGCTTCTAGACTGCTATCTGTTAGTCGGGTCGTTACCCTACGGGGATACTCAAGCCAACGCTATCAGTGCCTTTTCTCTTTCTTTTTGAATTTTATCAGCTGAGTGTATTATTTGGAGCGGCCAATGATCACTCCCCTCTATATACCCAACCTTAAAATTTTGCACTTCTCCAAAGAACCAGGTGTTTACAAAAGCATAATCAATAGGGCATTCCTGATTACTTGTTCGAAAGGTCTTTTTGGCCAGACAATAGTTCTTCATACGCCCATTTAGGCAAAACATGCCCAAGGATCCTAATGTTCTTGCTAAGGACAAATCATGAGCGGAGCATTCTACGTTTGGAAAAATACTTCTAGGGATTTGTGCTGCTGCCAATAGCTCCCTACATAAATTGTCACTGCCATTAGGATCAAGTTTATGATAAAAATCTCCCAACATTAAAATCAGACGGTCACCGTTACCAGTGCATAATAGTTCCAGATCTTCCTCGAACGGTCCACGCTGTGTATTCTAATCAAACACATTCCCCGGTTGTATATAAACGTTGAGAATCAGAAGTTGTTTAGCGCCACCTATTACATTGTAGAGATCTACCTGGCCTGCCAATAGCCAACGACATTTAGTTTTTATTTCTGTGAACTTATGCGCTATTCTGGTAGAGGCTAGGGTTATTAGTCCCCCTGATGCGCGTCCTGACCCTTGCCGAGTAGCTCCCCTAAACAGCCCCATGAAACCATCCACTGGTTCTGGATCATCATACAGCCAGGTTTCTTGGAAACACATTACATCGTACTCTTCAAGCTCTCCTTTAAACCGCTTTTGTTTTAAATGTTTATTATAACCTCCCACATTCCAAGATAAAACCAAATGGCTGTGTGCGGGGCTTAATTTCTAATCCATATCACTCAACTCACCTCTACTATACTCATCACGGGGATTTACAAAGGGTTCAAAACAATTCCTCCATTGTGGGTCGTTACATTCTGAGACTACAGTCACACTTAATATACCATTGTTTCCATCCACACGCCTACTGCAATCTTTCTATCTGATTACTTGTAACCATATTTTGGCTCAAATCCTATCTTGGAGACCTACCAATACAAAAAGTCACTAATGGTTTCTCTGGAAAATATATATCTAAAACAGAATCTGTTTGCAAAATATGCCAGCTTTTCGATAGGATCTGTCTTACTGCACATGCCTGACTTGAAAAAGTGGTAACAAATCTCAAGCACTCCTTTGACTGTCACGCCTCTTCTCTGCAATATAATAGCTCTTCTCTCTTCATGGTATCTACCTTGTTTTTCGCTTGTTGTATGATTTTGATACTGTATCCTCTTTCTCTAAATCTGACACACATACGCTGACTTTTTTTTGTGGTATTCATCCCATGTACTACATACTCTACAAGCTCTCAAAAGTTCTCCATATGGGATGCTCTGTATCAGCTTCAATGGATGTGCACTCTTAGCACTTAACAAGCTGTTCCCAGCTGTTACTTTTCTATATATCCTTGTAGTCAACTGGTGATCTTGCACTATCACATCCACATCTAAAAATTGGATCAGTTTCTTATTCAATGTTTCACATAACTGTAGATTAAATTGGTTTGTATTTAAAGCCGCCACAAACCTCCGTGCGGACTCCTCTTCACCCTTCCAAATTACAAAGATGTAATCAATAAAACGACACCATAGTATTATTTTATCTTCAAAATCTGGTATGCTCATAGATGCCTGTTCCTCCCACCAACCCATTATCAAATTTGCGTAACTTAGTGCGAAACATGTACCCATTGCTGTTCCTTGGACTTGGTGGTACAGTTGATTGTCAAACAAGAAAAAGTTGTTTTTGAGGCAATAGTTAATCATATCACAAATCATTTCAGTATGTAATAAATATGATATCAATCTAGCCCTCATGTAGTGCGTGACAGCTCTTATACCCGCATCATGTTGGATACTCGTATAATGACTAGTCACATCTAAAGTCAGGAGTATATAGTCATCTTCCCATTGAATACCATCTATCAATTTCAGAAAATGTGTTGTGTCTTTCACATATGACGGGAGGCTTTCCATAAATGGTCTTAAGAAATAGTCTATATACCTTGAGGTATTTCCTAATGACCCCATAGTAGAAACAATAGGCCTACCAGGGGGAGACTTTTTGTTTTTATGTAGCTTCGGTAACAGATACATAATGGGAATAACTGGATTGTCACATTTCAGAAAGCAAAATTCATCCCAACTCAATAAATCTCTGTCCTTCCAATCACACAACTTCTCATAATACACTGTGTTAGCTGTCTTCACATCAATTGACTGTACCTGTGTATAACAATTGCACTCTCTCAATTGACTTACTCCCTCTGTTATATATGCATCTTTATCCCAAACTACAATGTTCCCTCCTTTATCTGATTGTCTTATCACAATGTCTGGATCTTCTTTCAGACGGCGTAGCGCATCTTTTTGTGACAAGGAAAGGTTATCATATTTCCTATTTTTGGGCTGATATCTGATTCTCTTTAACTCCTTAATCATATCGCTCTCAAATACCTCAATGGCTTCACATTGAATTTGCGGTGCAAACACAGATTTTGGTTTGAAAGGGGTAGGACATGTTGCATCTAATTCAAATCTAAACCCATCCAAGTTGACTATCGGATCTTCATGTGATATTACATCCTCATCTAAGCTTGATACTGTATGTAGCAATTCCATGTCCGAAATACAAAGATTACTAACTGGTTCTCTCTCAACCATTCTTAGATCTTCAGTCACCTTAGTCTGATACCACTTCTTTAACTTTAGTTTTCTCACAAAATGGAAAAGGTCAGTCCTTGTTTGTACATAATCTAGATGGTTCATTGGGCAGAAAGAAAGCCCCAATGCTAGGAGACTCTCTTCCTCCTCAGTTAATATTCTCTTAGATAAATTCACTACAGTCATTACATCCCCTTCCGAGCTCTTGTCAATACCCCTCCTGGCCTGAGATCTTCTTTTCCTTCCTCGTATTTTTGTTGCATGATTTCTCTTCCTTTGCCTCTCATTCCTCGACCTCTGTTCCTCTGAGGAAGAGGCTCTTTCCTTGTTTCTGTCCTTCCTTGGTTCAGGAGGCAAAATTGTTTTAAAAAAATTAGATTTGTTGCCACTTTTTTCCGCCCCCAAACGTTTCCCCGAGACGGAGTCAGATATATCTGATTGATTGCTTTCCGAAACATCACTCTCTTCCACTTTGCCTATATGGTCACTGGTATTGACATCACTCTGGTTCTCCGGTACATCCTTTTGATTATCACCATACATATGGTCATATTTACGATGGAAAGTTAGAATCCTTCCTGACTGGTAATCTTTGAAGTCCCGAATAAATTTACGTTGTTTTTTCGCTGTAATATCCTCTTCAAGTTTTCCCAATCTTTTTTCTAGACTGGTTTTAAATTCTTCAAAGACCTCAACTGATACCAATGTTAATACCTCAGTGGATAACTTCTCTATTTCCTCAACTATCTTTTTTCTGTCTTTGGATGCATATTTGATTAAAATTCTCATCGTATTCATTGAACTTTGCTTTGAATTTTCAGCCCATTCTTCCAACATATGTGGGTCCGGGCCTTCATATGTAGGGATGGTGTAAATTTGCAGACCCCTCAGCACTCTATCCACATCAATATATTGTTGTAGTGATTCTATTTCCCACCACTTTGAAAGTTCCTTCCTAGAGAGTCTCTCTATTTTGTCATAGAGTAACTGTACCTTAAGTGTAATATTTGTATTACATATACCTGGGTTTACTACACTAGTATCCACAGATTGAACAAAAAATAATTTGCTTGATTTCTCCTTGTATCGAACCTCTGATGCAAATGCCATCGCTTAAATTGTGTTCCACCCTAGTGAAACTCTATACTTTATATCATTATCACACATTAGGGCATCTTCCACATCTAGCCTACTCCCCTCCACAAATGCTCCACTTCTCCAAGTTTACTTCACAGAATCAACTGCACTTGTTTGATAGTGTCTAAAGTGTGAATCAAAAAAGCTTTTTCACTTAGTGTACTCTCCCTTGTTTCTACCTCCCCTGTTTAATATATGCAAAATTACTTAAAATGTTATATTCTTAGTAACTCCTCATGTTTTTAAAAGAATTTAACAAGCTTATAAGACATCCTGTTAATTGCATGTAGTTCTTTTAAGATGTGTTTAGGTGAGCCTATCTATTGTAAAACACATTTGTATTTGATTTTGTTTGCATGTCCCAGTATTCCAAATCAAAAGTCCTCTATTCAAGGATGGAATTTCTTCTGTAGTCAGCAGTCTTTTGGACAGATTAACAATTAAATTGATAGTTATGTTTTCTGATTTATTTTTGCACATCATTGACCTTGTAGTTGGTCCATATTCTTTTTCTCTCATTGTTCACCCTTCTTTTTGTTTATATTTGTTACCTGCGCTGTTTGAAAATGTATCTTTGTTTTGTTTAAATGATTCAGAGCCTAATCTTTTTCAACTCCTCTAAAAAAAAAAAAGAATACTTCCTATTGGAACTGGATTTTTCACTTCTAATACTAGTGTTGCCTAAATCAGAGCCTGAGACACCACTATAGTCTTATTTAATGTATCCATAGATGACATGCTTGTATTATTGTATTTTTAGTGTATGGGTACACTCTGCATGGTCTATAATTTTTCATATCTTGTATACATTTACATCCTTTTTAGGTCAAGCACAAGTGCTTTTCGACCTGTTATAAGTATTCTGTGGACATTTAACCACACCCATCACTTTCACTCGTTCGTGGGTTTGCCTTCCAAAAATCCCTTTGTCATTGGTAAATGCTTTACGTTTGTCCTGCCTTGAGGCGGTTTTGTTACGCCTTGCAGGCTGACCCTGTCTCATGGATTACTGCACGATTGCTGATGTACTTCAGTGTGGGTTAAATATTTTTTTCTTTCCTCTCTCCCCTTCATGCTCCATGGTGCTCACAGCGCAGAACAGAGTGAACTCGATCAGCGATATTGAAGCGCTGGTCACGTTGGTCACACTGTTAGCTAATCAGTTACTTCTTTTGGCTCTCCCCTTCATGCTCCATAGCTTTTACAAAAACACTTGTAATTGATAAATGCTTTACATAAAAACACAGAAATCTTCAAATCAGCTCTCCCGACACAGCGGGGAAGCAAATGCTACAATATTCACTGCATTCAGGAAACTTGTCTCAGAATGCTTTGCAGGCCATTACTTTTAGGGTCCCCACACTAGGTTAGTGCTGACCCCAAAATAACACCTCTCACTATTCAGTGTCTTAAGTTTTTTTCATGGCTGGAGCATTTGTATTGCAGCTGCAGTATTTTGTTTTAAGGGTGTTGTTTGTTATATAATTTCAGAAGGCCTGCTAGCCTTCAGAATGTGTAATGCGCTATGCCCTCTAGGGACTAAATATATGGTTACACGTCATTACTTCCTGCCATTCTTTTTATATGTGGTTATGCCCTCTAGGGGCTAACTATATGGTTACATGACGATGTTTCTCACAAGCGTTATTTTTATTGCGGTGTTCTCTAGCGGCTGTTCTGAGTATTACAGTCAACATACTGCAATATTTGCATGCAAGATAATGCTTTGCAGGGCATTACTATTACAAAAATGTTATGCTCAGAGCTCAGCCTGTGATGGTCCTAGGACAATGGGACCACCTTCAAAACGGTCACAATGCGCTCTTTCTGTCTACATCATCTCTGGGTCCCCACACTAGGTTAGTGGGGACCCCAAAGTAATAACCCCTCTCACCATTCAGTGACCTAAGTGCTCTCCTGGTTGTAACTTTAGTTTTACAGCTGGGAATAATTTGTGTTTTAATGGCTTTGTTTATTGCAGTAGGCCTGCGCAATGTGTAATGTGCTATGCCCTCTAGTGGCTAAATATGATTTCACTCCATTACTTTCTGACATTTTCTTTTCAAGTGGTTATGCCCGATAGCGGCTAACTATATGGTTACATGACCTTGTTTCTTGCAACTGCTATGTTCATTGTGGTGTCCTCTAGGGGCTGTTCTGAGCATTAATCTAATGCCAAAAATTTAGTTCTGATAAAGTTTATTTTTTTTAATTGGATTTACATGCTAATTTTATATTTTATGAATCGCTCCTTATTGCAATTATGACCATGATTCAGGCAAGCTTAACATCCTTATTACACTATTGCTGCTTGAACACTCTTGATAGGTTTGGGTGACCCTTCTAGTTTATTTCTCCTCTGTGGCTGTCTTGTGTCTTTTTTGAGGAATAGAGCTAGCCAGCAACTCTGATGGTGGGGTGGTGAAAATGGTATTCTATTGGAATTAGCATGGCAGATTTAAACTAGAATGATAAATGGCAACATTTTTTTTCTGCAGGTAAAGAAAGAAGGTAAATGGAAGCACTTTAGTTATATGCTGTAGCCCATTATTAATATGAAACAAATGTGTTAACTGAGATTCTTTAACCAGAGCCAATTGAAGCCATTATTGAGCTGTTACTGATGGACTTTCTGGCTACCTGGTCCAGGCCATGCTCATGTCTACCAGTCAGTCGACCTGTTGCTAGGTGACATAAACCCATTCATGGTGACCTGGACTTCCTCACTAAGCATCACTAGAGAGCTTGACTGGTCAACCTCAACAAGTGAGGTCAATCCAAATTCTTTACTGACTAAATCTCAGGGGTGTGAATCTATTAGACTTCACCCTTTCTGGAAGAAAGTGTTTTCTTTAGGTATGTAGACAGTTAAATCTCTCAACGAACTTTGTCCTTTGGGTAGGTATAGCCAGGCTTTATGGGATATAGATAGCAAACATCGTGCTGGCTGTCCCAGCTGACTTCAGTGCCTCTTTTGATTGTCATTGTGAAGCCAATGCCAAGTATATGTTCTTTGGACTTGCAGGATGCATATCTCCATCTACCCATCATAGAGTCCTGAAGGTGTTACCTGTGATTCGTGATAGGCCAGCAAATATTCAATTTACTATGCTCAAATTCTGCTTCACCTTGACACTTCCATTCTTCACAAAAGTGATGGTGTGGTCACTGCCCATCTTTGGAGGCTTGGGGTATGTGTTTTCCTGCACCTCAGTGTCAGGTTTCTGAAGGCTGGCTTGCAGCAGTCAGTCATTGATCACTTCTTGGCAGCCTTAAGGGTTACCATCAGTGAGCCAAAGTCCCACCTGAGGCCCACATTGAGGATTCTGTCTTGTGGCAATTTTGGACATGGTTGTGTTCATTTTCTTTCCTCCAAGCGTACAAAGTATTCAGGTATGATCCTGATGATTCAGGATCAGTCTTGTTTTTTTTTTTTTTTTTTTTTAGGATGGCTCTGAGGGTTCGCACCCTTCTGGCTTCATGTATCCTTTATCCTGAATGTCATATGCGGGCACTGCAGTGAGCCTTTGGATCTCAGTGGGTCCATCATCAGGAATGCCTCTCTGACTCATTTAGATTCCAAAGCTGATAATGTAGGATGTGTAGTGGAGGCTGATAGATTCCATGAGACCTGTGGCAGGCGAGACTCCCCTGCCCAGAGTTCACATTGGTAACAGACCTGTCACTACTGGTTTTGGGAGGTTGTGTATATTGTAAGAGAGGTGTAGTTCAGAGACCTATGGGATCCTGCAGAGAGCCTGATCCATGTCTGTTTTCTGGAGCTTCATACGATTTTCTGACCCTAGAAGACCTTCCTGCCTTCCATCAAAGGCAGGTGGGTGCAGGACCTCCTGGCTAACACAACTGCATTGTGGTACAGCAATTACAAGGGTGGAATGAGGTCCTGGCACAGAAGGCACTATACCTGAACCAGCAGAACATCTTGCTGATTGTTAACCACCTGGCAGAATCCCTGAATGTCAGAGAGGAAAATTTGGCAAGCTGATTGTGGGTGATGTTTCCTTCCCAAGGTGGGGCTGGGCACCTTTGATCAGTGGGGCACTCCCCAGCTGGATATGTTCACCATTATCAAAAGTGTGCAATGTCAACAATTTTGTGAGTTTCCTCTAAAGCACTGGTTGAGAGTCACCTTCCAGCTGAAATAAAAACTACTGACTCCTGGATGGTTTCCACCAATACATTGCCTGTCTCAGGTTTTGGAGATCAGGACAAACCAGGCCAAGGTCATTTTTATAACTGTAGATTGGGCCAGAAGAGTGTAGTACCCTGAGCTCCCAAATCGAAGTATTTGTCTCTAATCAGACTTCCATATCGGGTGGACTTCCTGTTTCAGCAACAGGGCAGGGTCCTACGTCTGAATCTCTACAGCCTACCCCTCCTTGTGTAGTGATTCAGCATGCAGCTGAATGCATTTGATTTGGCAAACTTGATATCTGATGTCATTTTGCGGTCAGACTTTCTTACCTGATGTTGATCTGCACGGAGCAAAATGTATTGCGTGGTGTTTACCTTGAAGCACTTGACCCACTAATAAGCCATGCTTTCTGATGGTCTTTTATGCGTTCTTCAGTTAGCCCATCAAGGCTGTGCAGAGGAAAGGTGTCTGTATTTACCTTACCAACTGTGTTTCCTCACTGCTTGTGATACGGTTTATAAAAGGTTTGTCATTTGTTTCTCCCAAAGCATTTATGTATTTATTGGACCTAAATTTAATCTTCACATCTCTTACGTATACGTCCTCTAAGCCTATGCATACATGTTCCTTAAGCCTCTACCTCAACTGCTCTGCACCTCCTCTTTTTGATATGGTGGCCCTGGGCAGCAATCCCTCCATAGGCTGTGACTCATTTCCATGTTTGCTGTTTGATCACTGTGCCAGCCTTTTATGCTCCACTTTGCTCCGTGAAAGTGGAAGAGTGACTATTGCATTGACTCTTAAAAAGTGGATGATCAGCGCTTTGTGGAATTTTTTGGTGTGAAGACGGGCAAGGCAGTACAGAAGAGGATCCTATCAAGGTAGGTAGTCCGCTGAATGAAAATCTGTTACTCATTGGCCAAGAAGCAGGCCCCTGAAGGCCATTCCAACCAGGGCCAAGGCCACTACTACAGCTTTAGTGTGAGAGGGTACCTACTCTAGCCATCTGTCGCGCTTTTGGTCTCAGTCTTTGCCCCAAACCAAAGCACCTCTAGGACATACTGTTGTGTGGTATCTGTTCTGAAGTTGAGGAAAATGAGGCTAGCAGTATCCATCAGAAGTTACTTATCTTTGGTAACTTTGTTTCTGATAGATACTCCATCTAACCACATATTCCTCACTGCGCTGCCACCTCCCCATTCTGGAGAGTGACCTATTTACCATCTAAAATGTTCCCAAGTGAGGCTCTATTCTCCAAAGACACAAGAACTTCAGTGCAGAAGCGGCACTTACTTGAGGCTCTGATTCGTTACTTTGGAGAGATATGGTGTCACCGCAACCAGACACCTCCACTTAACGGCGTGTACGTGTGTTGCTGGTAGAATTCTCTGAATCCGGTCTGTGGTCTAGGAGAGAGATTCTAAAGGTGAGGAATCTGCGGTTACATGCAGTATCCACTGAAATTCTTACTTGATGTTTTCTCACCAAGGCCTAACACTGTTTGTTATAACAATGAAGTGACATGGTATCTTATCGTGATGCAGATGTTGCTGCTCTACTACACAATAAAGGCACACCTGCTAGTTTATCAGATGATATTTAGTGTGAGTAACACATATGAATTTATATTCTTTTGAGAGTATAATCAGTGAGATTTACATAGATACTAGCTATACTATTCTTTCTAAGAATAACTTTACTTAGTAAATGTTTTTTGGAATGAGAGCAGTAACATCTTCAAACTTCCTAGATGATTATTGCTTGTGTCTTTGATAAGAAAACATGCTGTCAATACTAAGTTTCTTAATTATAATGATAAACTGTGTTTTTCTATTTTCAGTGATTTGTCCGGGGTGTGCACAATGCAGTTCTCTTCCACACTTTTAGGAGAGATTAATTGAGATGTTGGGATTGGATGTTATGGCAAACATCCTGTAATCTGATAAGTTTGCCATAAGAGCAAGAACATGATTATATTAGTGTGGACAGAGGCTGCAGGAAAATGGCCACTTGTTGCAGTTCCCGCTCCCCCCCCCCCCCCCCCCACACACACATACATACACACACACACATACACACACACACACCTTTTGCCTGATATTGATGCTGACTTGACTGAGAGTGTGCTGGGACCGTGCTAACCAGGCCCCAGCACCAGTGTTTTCACTAAAAATGTACCATTGTTTCCACAATTGGCAAATCCCTGGCACACAGATAAGTCCCTTGTAAAAGGTACCAGTGGTAACAAGAGCCTTGTGACCAGGGAAGGTCCCTAAGGGACCCCTCACCTAACACATGCACACTGCCATTGTAGATTGTGGGTGTTGATGGGGAGAAAAAGGCAAACTCAACATGTCATCCCCCTCAGGATGCCATGCACACAAAATACTGCCTGTGGCATAGGTAAGTCAGCCCTCTAGCAGGCCTTAAAGCCCTAAGGCAGGGTGAACTATACCACAGGTGAGGGCATAGCTGCATGAGCAATATGCCCCTACAGTGTCTAAATCCATTCTTATACATTGTAAGTACAGTGCGGCCATATTAAGTATATGGTCTGGGAGTTTGTCAAAATGAACTCCAGAGTTCCATAAAGGCTACACTGAACACTAGGAAGTTTGGTATCAAACTTCTCAGAATAATAAACCCACGCTGATTCCAGTACTGGATTTATTAAAAAATGCACACACAGGGCATTTTAGAGATGCCCCCTATATTTGACCCAATCCTTCAGTGCACGACTGACTGGTCTGTGCCAGCCTGCCACTGAGAGACAAGTTTCTGACCCCCCTGGTGTGAGAGCCTTTGTGCTCTCTTGGACCAAAAAATAAGCCTGCACTGGGTGGAGGTGCTTCACATCCCCCCCCCCCCTGCAGGGACTGTAACACCTAGCAGTGAGCCTCAAAGGCTCAGACTTTGTGTTAACAGGCCCCAGGGCACTCCAGCTAGTGGAGATGCCTGCCCCCGGACACAGCCCCCACTTTTGGCGGCAAGTCTGGGGAGATAATGAGAAAAACAAGGAGGAGTCACCACCTCAGCCAGGTCCACCCTCAAGGTGACCAGAGCTGAAGTGACCCCTTCCTTGGAAAATCCCCCATCTTGTTTTGGAGGATTTAGCCCAATAGAGATAGGGATGTGCTCCACTCCCCCACAGGGAGGGAGCACAAGGAGAGGGTAGCCACCCTCAAGGACAGTAGCCAGTACTGATGGAGTTTCCATAGAAAATTATGTAACTTCAATGGTCGAGATAACACGCTTCTCATTATTAATAAGATGGACGGCCATGCATGATCTTTTAATCCTAGGCTTTCAAAATAAACTCAAGTCATCTTGTGTATGAAAACAAATGAAGGTTAGGGAAATAAAGCATTATGTAAATCACTGAGAGGATTTTTTTTCTTAATTATTTGCTCAGCATAAATATCTAAATATATACAAACATGAATTGATGCAATGTAATCTGCCGTTGTAATTATATCCTCAGGCGTAAGCTTACGTTTTTTTTGCGAATGAATGACTGTCCGGACTTGTAGCAATTAAGGGATACATGATTGTGCGCTAAACAATTAGGATTTTAACATTTTACAAACACACTCCTCACTAGACATATTCCTAAGATAAAAAGGAAGATGATTCCAGATCAGAGCAGACTGGACAGAGAAAAACCCATATTGTCTCATCTGTTTAAAACGAGTAACCACCATGTCACAGCTGAGCTATGCACCCTGTAGCCTTGAGGGAGCGGTCTCTCAAGCTCCTCAGTGCTGCGACGCTCAAGAGCTCAGTCGAGGGCAAGGTCCTGAGATTGCTTGCCTAGCCACTCCAAGTGCTCATCATCGAAGTCATCTGGGAAAACTGAGTAAGTGCCACAGGCACAAGAAGAGCAAGAAGTCGAAGAGATCTTCAACTTCGCCACTTCTGTCAGTCATCTGACAAGATGACAGAGCATCGGCACTCGAGGCATTACTGTGGTAAAACCTGTGCCTGGGCTGTCTCCACACCTCCCAGAATTTCCAGAGGCTGTTGTGATCCTCGCCTAGTTACACAAACTGAAGCTATGCACCTCATATTTGAACGTCCTGTCCTTGTTGCAGTGCCTGTAGGCCCTGCAGGCTCAGGAGGGGGCCCTACTGGTCTCCTGCTGGCGGGTTCACCCCAGCACCAGTCGGGCCCATGAATCCGTTAACGGATCCAGAGTGGCACCTGCGAACCCATCTAAACCTCCCCTGGTGCCTGCTCCAGTGCCTACAACCTCTGGTACTGCCAACGCCTTCCCTGACTCTGACACAGAGCCAGACGGGCATCATCAGACGCCAGCTCCGACAAGGAGCTGGCTCAACACAACAGAGCTGGTGCCTTATTTGTGTGAGAGGTCTGGATTGGGGTCCGAATGGTGGGCATCTGCAGACCCTTATGGATACCAGTTAGAAAATCCAGAGGACAACTGGTATGAGGATCTGGCTGATGCCAGGGGACTTGACTCCTGCCCGTACACTGGCCTGGTCTCTTTCCCTACCCTGGCTACAGAGGAGGATGCCTCATTGGCAAAGTTGGTGCTGAGCCCTTACTGATGTCCTACTCCGGGGCCTGGTCCAAGCCCTGCACAGGGTCTGCTGTGCATAGGACAATTGCCGCTGCCATCGCCCAACTCCAGAGGATCCCAGTTTCTGTCCTCAGCACACCACCCCGGAGAGCTTGGTGGTCCAGGCCTCCCCATCCTAAGTTGACCCCAACGTATTCCCTACTACTATATCAGACAGGGAATCCAAAAGGCTGGATATCTTCAGGAAGTGGATGTTCTCTTCTGTCAGCTTGGCACTGCATTAGGTGAACACTATGTGCCTCTTGGGCCAATAACCCCATACCATCTGTGATTCAGTTGCACAAATGCTGCCTGTGGTCTCGTCGGAGGACTGAGCACACACTCAAGCATTTTCTGACTGGAAGGACGCTGCCAAGTTCACCATATGATGTTGGCTAGATATGACTGACTTGCAGGGCAGAGCAATTTCATTGTAGATGGCCCTTCAGCACCACGCCTGGCTGAGAACCACTGGCTTTTCGTTTGATTTCCAAACCTCACTCACGGACATGCCCTTTGATGGCTCTTGGTTATTTGGAGAGAAGGTGGGCTCTGCGCTTGAGCGTGTTAAGGACAGCAGAGCTACTGCTGGGTCCTTGGGCATTTCACTGGCCCCTTGCCTGCTTTCTGCCCCTTTTGTGGCCACAGGAGGGTCTTCCAGTCACATCTTTACACTCCCAGCCACCCCGGCCAGCAACCTCCACAATCTTTTTGTGGCTGAGGATGTGGTTCCCACAGACCACGTAGAACAGGCAGCCTGCAGACTAGGCAGTAGCCTGCAACTACCTCACAACTGGCAGCCTCCAAACCCCTTTAGCATGCCCTTCATCTGTCATAGGCATCAGTAGGGGCAGAATACGACATCACTTGCACCACTGGTAGTCCATACCAAGTGATAGTTGGGTTTTGCATTAGTCCAAAGTGGCTACTCCCTCCGTTATGTGACCGCCCGATGGCATCTATTTGTGGCAAGCTGACTGAGGACCACCTCTCCTTGATTCATCGGGTGTTATCTTTCTTGGCCAAAGGAGCTTTAGAGAAGGTGGCAACATCAGAATGTCGCATGGGCTCTCATTATTTTAATGAGGCTGCTGGATTCGGGTGGCAGTGTCACCTGAATTGTAGGGCAACTGAGTCCAATCCCACACCATGTGACAACTGTCCGCCTGATTAGTTTCTGGCCAACTGGCAGCGCCTCACCTCCGCCAAAGAGCAGGGATGATCTGTGGCAACTGGGAGCATGACAAGAATGACTCCTCAGGGAAATCGTGGTGTATCGGATCTCATCCTTTTCTTTCAGTTACATTAGTCTCACACATACAAAGACCAACAGAGGCAGAAAATGGTTCAATAAGGTTTATTGAATCAGCTGCATCTTAGACAAAATGGCATGTATTGCAATAATTAGAATGATGAAACATGCTAGAAGGAAAATTGTGACAAGAAAAGTGAAACATAGGAAAAGTCCCACCATACTGTCACTATGCATGTAACCTATGCGGTTCCTACCTAAGCTATGTCAGAGCACAGCATGATAAGCCCTAGACATCATCCACCACATCTGAGCAAGGAAGCCTGTCCTCTAGAGAGACATCATCTCCACGTGGGCCAGGGAACTGGTAGTATCAGCAATCAGCTATAGCAAAGACAATCAACATGTGGTCATGGTCATCTGGCTGGAATTTCCCTCTAATGTGCATGGGACAGAGAAGTGTTTTTATAATAAAACAGCTGATCTGAGAATATGTCCCCACGTAAGGATGTATATGTTTCTGTGAATGTTGCAGACACAGTGTACCACTTTGCCGGCAACCCCATCTCGCTGTAGCCTTGAGGAAAGCACAAAGTAAAAAGAATGTCTTGCCAAAAAAATGCAGTGCTTTCTTAGGCGAAAGAGCAACTACATAAAGAAAATAAAACAGCACCATGATTGTGGCTAATTCTGAAATAAAAATGAAGCAGAATAAAACTGAACAAGGCTAGAGGGCATAAGCGACAGGCCTAGTTGCTAAAATATAGTGCCTACAGACATTACTAAAATGGCTATACAACAAGAAGTAGGGCATGATTGCTATTCCTGTGACTTTCTGGTGCCTAAGAATGATGGAGACCTTCCTATTTTAGACCTGCACATTGTCAGTCTGTTCCTGGAAAAAGGTGAAAATTCAACTTGCTCACGCTCACCCAAGTCCTGCCTGCCCTGAAACCAGGGGACTGGATGGTATAGCCGGACTTACAGGACACTTATTTCATATCGCTGCCCTGCCTACAGGCATTACTTGCTGATCATGGTCGGCCAAGAGCACTTTGTTTGTTGTACTTCTTTTCAGCCTTACCAATGCCCCTGGGGTGTTATATTGAAAGACATATTTATTAAGTTCACTATTGCCCAACAGGCATCTAGGGGCTGCTTAATATTGAAGGGTAGTGAAGCCTAAGAGATTTTTTAGTTATGGTTAAATAGCCAGGTTTTAAGAACTTTCCCTGACAGGAAGAAGTTCTCATATTGTTTTTAACCCACATTGAAGAGCATTCCAAAGCAGAGCCATGCATACAGAAAAACTTCTACCGCCCGTTGTCTCTCTGGTATCTAGGGATGACCACATTTGTTTTTGCCAGGGATGATCGCAGAGGTTGTGTGAGAAGGTGCCATGAAAATTAGACTTTGATGTAGTCTGGCTCCATACCATGTAGTGCTCTGAACATGATACAGAGTGCTTTGAAATCAATACACTTTTTCACCAGGAGCCAGTGAAGTTGGATCAATGCTTGGTGGGCTGACTGATGTTTGGGAGCTTCTACAACCAACCGAGCTGCCGCATTTTGAATCATCTGAAGTTTAAGGAGAAATATTTTTTGAGTGTTGAGAAAATGTGCATTACAGTAATCTATTTTGGCAAGTACCAGTGCCGACCCTAATGTTGTTTTTAAGATTCTGAGGAATAAAAGGAAATATCTTTCTCAAAATCTTCAGCATAAGAAAGGAGGATGAGGATATTGCATTGACCTTATTTCCGAAAAGCAGTTTATAATCAAAGTTCACTCCTAGATGCTGGGCTTTGACCACAGGGGTAGGAAGCGGTCAAAGGCTCTGCGGCCACCAGCTAGAGGACCAGAATGATGCATCTTTACCGAACAGTATAACTTTGGTCTTCCCAGAATTTAGATTCAAATAGTTTTCGCTCATCCAGTTGCTAATGAGGACCACACAGGTGTGGAAGCTGTTAGCGGTATCATCAGGATTTCCAGTCAAAGAAACGACAATCTGTATGTCATTAGAGTACGACACTACTGAGAAGTCACAAGATTTTATTAGAGAGGCCAGTGGGGTAACGTAAAGATGAAAAAGTGTGGTACTCAGGGAGGACCCCTGCGGTACGTCACATGGAAAGGAAAAAGGAGATAATGTAAATTAATCGAGGGCAACAAATTGTTCCCGCTTCTGTAAAAAGGATCTTAAGAGGGTAAGTGCTTTACCTTTGATGCCGATGGAAAAAAGACGATCTATTAATATTTTATGGTCTACAGTGTCAAAAGCTGCAGAGAGCTCTAAAAAAAAAATGAGTGCAGCATTTCCTCCCTTATCCATTGCCCTTCAGATCTCTTCTGTAGCTGCAATAAGGGCCAGTTCTGTACTATGCTTACTTCTAAAGCTGAACTGAGTTGGATCAACGAGATTATTCTCCCTAATAAACATAGAGCTCTTGGTTGATGGCTTTTTCTACAGTTTTTGTCGAGAAAGGAAGATGTGAAATGGGTTTGCAATTACTAGGATCTGAGACCTCAAGATTGTTTTTCTTTTAATAGAGGTAAGATTGACACTTTTTTTTTCCATTCCCTGGGAAAAAGGCCAGCACTAACTATCTGACTATAGATTGTACTGAGATGTAACGCTATCACCTCTGAAACCTGATGTACAATTTCTGCTGGACATGGATCTAATGAGGAGCCAGATTTAATGGTAGTGAGTGCTTTCTGAACTTAATTAGCAGCAAGATGTGAGAAAGAAGATAATACCACAGAGTTGATGGGTGGTAAAGAATTACCCCGAGACCTAGATCTTATGGCAAGTATATCCCTAGATCAGACAAAGAGCCTTGGGACTGCTGATTGCTAACCATAAAGTGTCGTACACATCTTTTACTTTTGCTTGAAAAAAGTCTGCAAGAGAGATTCAGAAATCGTCTATGGAGGAGTCATTGGAAGTATTAATCTTCTGAGTGTAGTATTCAACTTAAGTTTTATATATGAGGGCCTTGACATTTTTAATAGTAATTTTGTATTTTTATTTTTTAGAGTCTTCATAATTTGTTCTCCACTTGCGTCCTTGTTTACGGCATATTTGTTTCAAGGTTCTAAGACTGTCTGAGAACCCCGGTTTCGGTCGAGTGGTTCTGTGAGTCTTATGGGGCTTTCTGGCACCAGCTGATCTAAGACAGTATTTATCCAGTTGTGGCAGGTAATTGTAGCTTCCTCAGGATCTTGAAAGGCCACGGGCAGGGAGTTCATTAAGGTGCTTGCATGCATGTTTGCATCTAATTTTTGCCAGAAGCCGCGTGTTTTAATATACGAGACCAACTCCGATTTAAAGTAAAATAGCTGGAATTCTGTCTTCGAACATAACTGCTCTGTGGCCTGACCAAGTAAGTGGAAGTGATGACCCTAGATGTAAGTACGGATCGTCTGAAAAGATTCCGTCGAGCAGATGACAGGCTTCATGCGCTGGCATTTTTTTTACCATCTGTGCAAGACCTAGATCCCCAATAGTATTCTGTATCCGATTTGTTATCTAGATGAAAATGAAGGTCCCCAAGACGTATAATCTGGAAACATCACTTTGTTTTCCAACAGGTGCCTCAAGGTGGGAACAAAAGTTGCTTCTGGACCCGGAGGGTGATAGAAGAGTAGTCCGTTGAGGGTATGGTTTTTATTAAGCTTTATTTTATATGATAGGGCTTCACATTCATATAATGGAGTTAAGGCTGACACAGAGACCCCAGCGAGTCCCGGTGGATTACGGCCAAGCCCCCGCCTCTTTTGCCTAAATAGTCCAGTCTAGAAATGGAAATATCCACAGGGACGGCTGCAGCTAAATCAGGGCCGGACGCGGCATCAACCCAGATTTCCGTTATAAACGCTAATTCAATAGAGTGAAATTCCAAGAATTCAGCAAAAGGAATCTTGTTTTTAACTTGTGAGCTAGCGTTAATCACAGTACAAGGTATAACTTTCCGTGTGAGAAGCACTGGGTACCAAGATGTGTATGAGATTATTATTAAAGGACAGATTACAAATTGAACAATTGAACTTCATATGTAAGTTATGGGGAGTCAAGAATATTACCCGGGCGTGTTTTACCCGACATATCAATCTTAAGAAGCTCACCCGGGGTGTTCTTTAAATCTGTATTTCCACCAGAGTCAAAACCGGCAGGCGAACAGGCACAGACCGGTTTACCTCAGGTTCACCTTTGACACGTAGAGTGGCTTCTTTTGAAGCCCTGCATCCGGATGAGAGTCAGGGGGGCGTGCTGGGAGTGCTAGTCAGTACAATGTAAAAAAAAAAAAACTGTGAGGGAAAAACTCAAATCGCAAACTGGGATCCAGCAACGCCTCCCACACTACCTACAATCTCCCTTCTGGAGTATGAATACTAGCAACAGAAACATTAACTACAATAACGGGGGAAAGCTTAGAATCATACAAAGAATAAAATCAGCATAAGCTGTTTAAAGATGGCGCTCAAAGTAAGCAGGAGCCAGGCACCTCCTGAAATGCACAGGAGTGCTACAAGAAAAATAAAAAAAATGTCAATAGCCTGAAGGACTCTACCTTCACTCTGGTGTTCATGAAAGTGATGGCGGTGATTACAGTTTATCTGCAAGGGCAGGAATTCCAGACTTTTCCTAACTCCACGATTGGCTGTTAAAGCCGGGCTGGGCTTCCCTATCAACATACCAAAGTCCTACCTGACTCCTTCTCAGATGCCCCCTTTTGTCAGAGCTGTTCTGGACACAGTAACGTTTTGGGGCTTATCCTCGCAAACGGCGAGTCCAGGATATTCAGGCTGATACTGGTGGTTCAGCCTCTATCCTGGATTTTGGAAAGACTAACTCTGAGGCTGTTGGTCCTCATGGTCTCCTGCATCCTTGTGACACTTGCCATTGGCATATGGGGGCTCTGCAGTGGGACCTGAAGTTCCAGTGAGCACTGCATCAGGGGAATCCTCATACATTGTTCAGATCTCAGGGAACTGTAAAAGACCTGCAGTGGTGGCTAATGAACCGTGATTGGGTCAGTGGCATACCCCTCTCCATTCAGAACTGACTTTAATCACAGATGCGTCACTTCTGGGTGGCCATCTGGTAGAGAAGAGGAGATCAGAGGACTCTGGACTCCACTACAACCTGTTGGTCCTGTGAGCGATTTGCTGGCATTGAAGGCCTTCCTCTCCTCAATCGGGGGAAAGCTGGAACAGGTGTTCACAGACAATACCGCCATGTGGTATTGCAACAAACAGGATGGGATGTGGGGTCGAGGACCCTTTGTCAAGAAGCTGTGCACCTTTGGACATGGCTGGAATGTCAGAGCATGTTTCCTGGTTAAGGTTCAACATTTTCCTGGTTTTCTGAACACCAGGACAGACAAACTTAGCCGTCAATGGCTAGCGGATCACAAGTAGCATGTTAATTCAGAAGAGGTGCAAGGTCACTTCTAAGAATGGGAAGAGCCTTGGTTGGATCTGTTTGTCTCAGTCGAGGACATGCACTGTCAGCAGTTTTGCACCAGGGATGGACATTGTTTGGGGTCAAGTACAAGTTATTATGTTCATTTTGTCCATGGGACAAGTAGGCCCAACCCCTTACAGCACAAACCCATTAGCTGCTGGTTTACAGTACCACATAATGGATCTGGAAAGGGCATTGTCTGTAGTTAAGGTAATATTTGCTCTCATATGTTAATGCTGTTTGAGCTTGTATTTATGATTCATTAACGCAAGTCTTTAATATTACGGTGAGCACTGTAAGAAAACGTTGTGAGCTTGGACTGCACTACTGACACTTGTTTCAGTCTAAAAATGTGTACACACGTTTGCACATTTTTAACAATATGAGGCTATGTGTAATGCTCCCAGCATGCTCTCTGGTTTCATGCAAATATTTGCGGAAGCTTGAAAGCATAGTTGGTGATCTTTGCTCTCAAAATAAAATGTTGACAAAAAATGCATCTAGTAAAACGTTTTGTTGAGTTACTGTGAAATTTAGGTACCATTTCTATAAAGCATCATTCAGTAAAATGTGTTGATGAATGCTAGTATTTACAAAACAATATCCATAATGGTAAAATCAGTGTAACCAGTTCCAACAAGATTATGGGGAAAATGTAAATAAACAAGCACTGGCAAAGCCAATAGTTCTGACATTGGTGGTCAGCCTTTTGGTTTTGTCAAAGCATGTCTTATGATATGGTTTTTGTAAAACTTTATTGCTGTGGGAGTTGCTTGGCCCTCACAATCATAAACATTGACAAAAAGCAAACATGTTTTTGGTCTCCTAAGCACACTACTTGCCACAGTAGTTTAAGGCATTGAACAAATCTACTTTGTGCCAATATGCTCCTTGTGAAAGGACAGAGTGCTCTCACTCACTGAAACCAGCCGATAAATGGAGAGAATTGAAATAAAAACAAAAGGTCCTAGTTCTTAAAGAAAATCACAAACCCATGATATATGTCTCTCCATTAGTGCAGATTTACGGTTTTCATGAATTCACAAGAAGTTACAGAAGTAGGCCAGGAAATTGTACTCTTACAAAATTTTAGTGAACTGCATTTTAGCACGAGCAAATATGCATGTGAAGATTTGCTCATGCTAAAATCTGTTGAACGTTTAAAAGTTCACTTTCCCTCAAACCACTTTTTCCCAACCCTGGAAGATGTTTTACTTCTGCACTTTTTAGGAGTAAGTTTCTTGCCTTTCTCTGTATGGAAAAAGATTAGAGAAAAGCTGGTGAAAACCTCTAAAAGATGTTAATTAGTACTTTTGCACAAACTCAAAAGGGCATTCCAAACCTGGAACTATTGCTTACCCCTATCTCCAGCCCATGTATGTAGATCTGCTGAAAGGTGGCAAAATAAATAATTTGCTACTTTTAAACCCCTAAAATAGTACGAGCCCTGGCATAATCAGGGAAGCTATTACCAGAGCTCCTGTATAATGAGATTGTGCCATAATTTGTCGCCACACTAGATGGAAGGGATAAGTAGTTTTTTTTGTTTTTTTTTACAGGACAAGTAGATTTATGAAGCAACCTGTCCCCTTGGACATAGACATTTTATAAACTTCCACACTCCTGTTACACACTGGAGTTTCCAAGGCTGCTCTCACTCGGAGACACTTCATCTCAAATGGAGCTCAGGCCTCCTGTATGCCTTTCCACTAACACCACTCCTGCCCAGAGTTCTAAAGCAGATCTGGAATGACTGGGCTGAGTCATTCTTGTGGCTCTGGATTAGGCATGGAGCGTCTAGTATCCAAACCTGTTGAACTTGAGCACAGGTCCTCCAATCAGGCTGCCTCTTCAGAAGGATTTTCTGTTGCAGCAACAGAGCGGGGTTCTGTACTGATCCTGAAACACTTTGCCTTCTGGCGTGGAGATTGAGCTGCAACAGTTGACAGCTTTTGACCGCCTGCCTGAAGTCTATAGTGTTATCCTGGCAGCCAGGCATCCCTCCACCAAAACAAGCATATGCCTGTTGTTTGAGCAAGTTTGTGGCATGGTGCAGGGACAAAAGCTGACCCTCTTTCAGCACCACTTTCCCAGATTCTGTTCTTCATTCTTACATTGGCCCTGCACGGCTCTGGTTTGGGCACTTTAAAAAGCAGTCTTTCTGCAGTCTCAGTATTTTTGCTGTTGCCAGATCAGCCATCCCTCTTCATATCGCCTATTCTGCATAGGTTTTTGGAAGGTCTCCAACACATGATCCCACCTGTACCCTTCATTATGCCGCAGTCTAACCTTAATTTAGTCCTCCCATTTCTAATGTGTACTCCTTACAAGCCATTACTCAACTGCCATATCAGGCTTCTTACCATAAATACCGGCTCCCTAGCAGTAATAATATCTGTGCGGAGACTCAGTGAGCTATAGGCTGTCGTCTCAGCCTCTGTACCTCACTATCTACCCAGTTAGACTGGTCCTTCAGACTGGAGCGTCCTTCCTACAGAAGGTGGTAACTCCCCGTCATGTAGGTCAGTCCATTACTCTGCCTACCTTTTACGCTCCACCTCTAAAGAAGGGGAGCGACTCCATGTGCTGGACCCAAAAAGAGTGTTGTCATTCTTCCTTGCTGCACAAAAGATTTCCAGGTAGATGATTAACTCTTTGTGGTGTATGTCGGAGGCAAAAAAAGGGAAAGGGTGCAGAAATGGACCATCTCATAATATGTAGTGCTCTGCAGCAAAATATGCTATGCATTGGGCAAAAAGCAACCTCCTGAACGTTTATGTACTCATTTCACCAGAGCCATGGCTGCAACCACTGCGTTAGCTCGTGGAGTACCTGTCCTGGATATCTGTCAGGCAACAATGTGAGCTTCCCTGCTCAGGCTTGCAAAGCTCTGTGTTTACAGTCAGGTACAGCGAACAGGGCACTTTGTCTGTTTGGTGTTGGTTTAAATCAGTTTCATAGCCCCACCTTTGGAGTGGTATCTATTCTAAGGCTTAGGAATCTGCAGCTAGACTTCTCTTATCAGATGAACAAGTTACTTATCTTCGGTAACGCCTTATCTGGTAGATATCTAGCCACAGATTTCTTACCGACCTGCCCACCCTCCCGCTCTGCGAACTGATTTAAGTGTGAAGAACTGTTTCCATTTTAAGGGTCCTAGCTTCCTGCACCAGTGGTCAGTGTTCTTTGTGGCACTGTGCTTCTGGAGTGGAAAGTTGCCAACAGAAACTGACATCAGTGCGCTGGGGCGGTAACTATATAGGCACTGTGTGCATAATTTCTTATGCAGACGATGCCACATGAGCTGAATGACATCACCTACTGGTGCGCAGAGGTACTGCACACGAAAAAAGGCCAGATCCAGTCTGAGGCCTGGGGATTATTCTAAAATATGTAAACTGTGGCTAGTATCAAATAAGGCGTTACTGAAGGTAAGTAGCCTGTTTATTATGATGTAGTGATTTTAAAATATTGTTGAACTAGGAAAGAAAATCCAGATGAGCGAAGGAAGTCTCTTATCTACATCAACAGAACAACAGTTTTCATTTATACATTTGATGGTGCCCATGGCAAAGTATTCTTCCCCTTTTAAAACAAAATTGCATGACATGTGGGGGTTGCCCTTTTCTGAGGCACCGCATTGTTGGACTTTTTTTATTTTTATTTTAGATTAGCTTAACTTGTTTCTGTATAGAAATGTGAACTTCAGCTTACTCCTCCTTATCTACACCCTATATGTGCAATAGGGATTTGTGTTTTCTCAGGGCTCAGGACCTAGACCTTCTCTTCTTTTTCGGAATGTGGAGGGAGGAGGAAGGCGGAATCCAGCGATGAGTGGACCAACTGTGAATAAATCATAGCGCCTATAAATAATAGTGCCAGGCCTCTACGACAGGAGATTTAAAAAAAACAAAAAAAACGGGGCACAGATGTGAACTTACTTATGACTGAGTCTTTTAACATTTTCTGTAACCCAGCGCTGGACAGATTGACCCACTGCTCATACAGCACTAATGCAATTTCCAGGAGGCTGACGGATGGATGTTGGTTCCTCCACTGAACAGATAGGGGCTTCTGTTTGCTGGCTATGTATGAAGGTTGACTACTTATTCTTATTGAGACCTCATTTGCAAGCTTTAAATAGCACATGTGCCTGAGATATCCATTTCAAATCATGCCCATCTCAGGATAGAATAGAACACATGGGGGTGGGAAATTAGTGAACCCCAAAATAGCAAAGTTAAGCAATGAACTCCTTAGAAACCCTATCCATACTGAAAATTGTTACCATAAAGGGCCAACATAATGTTCTCCAACCCAATAGGGTTGAATTAGCCTTGCTGCATCTGAAACATATTTTTTTTTAATGAAAAAGAGTAGTAACATAGACATGATCCTTGCACTGAGATTGTGGGCTTAATGGTCCAGGAGATTTGACGTCCCATTGAAGGCTTTATAGGTAACCAAAGAGTAGTCAAAAAGGGGGTTCTTCCTCACTTTCTAGAGGCAGTAATGTTCCTAGGGACAGAGCTAAAAAGGTTAACATTTGCAACTAGCTTCAGTGCCATCATTACCCCCCCCCCCTGTTATGGCAAGCTGAATTGGGCAAATGAAATATTGAAAGTTGTTAAGGATATGGCCCCTCTTAAACCCCAGGCCTGGGTGGTTTCACAGCTCATTTGTGGAAAAACATGAAATGCCAGTGGTTTGAATGGACTTGTAGCATTAGTGTTTAATTAGTTTTCGGGTCAACTACAGTGATGCTTTTAATGTAAGAGGTGGAAATTACTCATCTTTAAACCATGTAAGTATAGGAGGGTGGTACATCCCACAGACCTGTTGCATGTTGATGCAGTTGTCTTCATTAAAGTGCTCACAAATAGTAGACAAGGTGATGTTATTCCTAATGGCAACCAAATGTGATGCTTACAGGGCAGGCAGGGATTGGGTAACCTAATAAAAACAGTAAATACAGTGGAAAAACCCTAAGAAAGAAGGTCCCAGCCCTCATGATTACACTAGACTGTGAGTAAAAGCTTGATAGGGTTAGTTTGGTCGTTCTTGAGGCAATTCTTGATAAAATAATATTGGAGATGCAAATGACAGAGTTGGTCTTAGCTAACTACTATGCCTTGGAAACAGAGATTTCAGTTAATTGCATACCTTCATTCAGAGGCTGTATTTCCAAAACTCCACCAGGCAAGGATGCCAGTTGTCTTCTATTCTCTTTGCACTTGGCTGAGAGCCCCCTGGCTGAGCATATCCCCACTACACCCAAGATGAAAGGAATTTGATATTCAGTTGCTGCTCGCAGTGTGGAAACGGTTGGCGGGAGGTGGGGGGATGACGACAAACAGAAAAGAAAAAAAAACTTACCTGACCCACTGCCACCGCTGTTCTGGCTCCACTGCAGACACAGGTTACCAGTCTGCCCTGCGGCCAGTCCGAAAGCTGCTGTCATGCTGCTGGCAGCATGAAAGCGGTGTTAGGACTGGCCAGAGCGTCCTGGCTCAAAGCTCCAGGCAGACTGGGAGCCTCTGCCTGCTCTCGCCCATGCGCACTGAGGGGAGTGCTGTGCACTCCCCCCTCCATGCTTATCATCACCATGGCCCCGCCCTTTTAAAAATGATAAACATTATTATTGTTTTATTTTTAAAGCTTTGTAGCTGCTGGCGGGGGGAAACACGCTGCTGTTATTTGATTTGACAGAGCACACAAAGTTAGACACATGATACATTCTTCACCCTCTCAGAGCCAGAGCTGTTCATACCAGGGGGCCTGGAGCTACCAGTGTGGTTTGAAGGCATCTCCAAGGTCTACATTAATAGAGGTAAATCTGAGGTTCTCCACATCTGTCACACAGAAGTGGTTCTAAACGTGTTCCTAAACTCTCTACTCTGTTTCAAAGGGTGTAGTACTCGATCAAGTATCTGGGAACAAACTTCATTGGGGGGTTTAGAGGTCTACTGCAAACTGGCCTATATTTAGAACCCAAATTCATTCTGGTCTGGCTAAATGGCAAACATACTCTCTCTCCCATGGATTGAGTAAATGAGTGTTATAAAGATAAAAAAATCTCCCCTTCTCACTTTAGTTATTTCAGTTCCAGCCCTATGTTAAAAACTAAGGGATTACAACAACTTGCATTTAGGTTTACATGAGCAGGGGAAAGGGCTAGGAGGACAAGAAAAAAATATACTTGTTGTTTAGAGGTCCACTTAGCTCGAGGACTGCACCTGGAAGGTAGTGGGGGTGGTTCAGGAAAATTCTTGTTGAATGTGTTTTTGCCTTTGTTTGGATATTTATTTTTTTACTTTATAATAAATGCTAATGGTTCATGGGTGATGTAGTAAGCACTGCACAGGCGCAAACTCTGCCCCATCTCATGAGCATTACATCTAACGAAAGCTGCATGCTGCTGTTATGTGGCCCTGTGCCCTTGTGCAAAAAAAAAAAAGTTGGCTTTTAAAACAATCTTGGATATGCCATTCTCAGGAATTTCACATTTCAGCAGCCCCTATGACAAATCCTGCATATAAAAATGGAAGCAGGGGCATTAAAGCCTGTTGTCCTGGGAAAGTGCAAGGAATTTCTAAACAACTAATTTTAAGAATATGACATAGAAAAATAGCCCTGTTTTCCCTTACTGGAAGGACATCAAGAGTTGTGGTGGCAAGTGACGTCAGTACAATCCTCAAAAACAATATTTCAAAATGTGACCGGAGCTAAGGGGGATGTAGCAGCCTACAATGGGTAAGGCTCAGGGGTGCAACTAGACCTGAACCTCGGGGGGAGAGGGGGGGGGGCGGGAGAGGCTAGTACTAAACAGTGGGTGAGGCAGTATTAGAATACACATTTTGGAAAGCCAATAAATCCTTTGAATGTGCTAACACATGGAAAAGCCATTTACGCCTGCCTGTTCTTTCATGCATTCATACATTAAAGCCACATCGTTTTTCTTCTCCAGTACATTATCCTGAGGCACTGAGCACTGCTGGAACGCAGAGTATCTGCCAGACCAGAGAGCTTTAGATGTCTGCAAGATGGTTGGTGCAAAGCGAGTTCTGTGCATGTCTGATGCACAGAAAAGAAAACATTGAAGGCTTACTGGAAAATTTATTTTCTGATTAAAATTAGCATGATCTTCATAATGATAAATGCTTCCAGATAACAAGATGTGTGTGGGGCAAAAGTCCTAATGTGCCCAAGAAAGCGCACCCCTAGATATTGAGAAGTAGACTTGAGATATTAAAAATAAACCAGGATAAAGAAAATTGGTCACAAAATGAGGTGGGCTCACCCGCAACTTTAGACATCTCTTTCCTTAGATGATGTAATAGAACTTTCAAAAAAAGCTCCAAACATTTTATTTCACCACATTTTAGGAACACTCATGTTCTGTTGATGTTTTAACATAGCCATTAGGACACATTCCTCAAACTGTCTAGTGAGTAGATCGAATACAACTTGTTCAGTATTTATGTGTTATACATGGGTAGCACCTAATTGAGTTGTCTCTTGTTTAAGGTTGAGGTGTAGCTGTTTGCATATACACAGTGGTTTTAAGTTAAGTTTAGACCAAGCATGCATAATGGGTAACTGTGTTATCTAGTCCAACACTATCATTTAGGGGTTCTGGTGATATCTTTGGCCCTGTGGTTTGTAAATGTTACCAGAAGCCTGAGATGGCAATGACAAGGTAGTCATTATATATTGCAAGCTGTTTCATTCAAAGTGCAGCTGACAATGGACATTGACTAGAATTAAAATGTTGCGGTTTTGTTTACCTGTCCCAAATAAGTTCTTGATAAAACAATAGGAAATTGCGAGATCAGTGGATTTATGTGAATCTGTAGCTGCAGGGTTTACAGCATAATTATGGGTTTACTGAATTTGCTACATAATTTACAAAATATGCAAGTTTCACTAAAAGTCTTGTTTTTAGCTCAAACAGATAAAAATAATACCTCCAGACAAAGTGCCACATAATTTAAATTGTATTCTGCGAAATATAAAAATAACCTTAATCATCCAAGCTGCATACTCCTAGTAGCCTGTATAACCTCTGCACAGTGGTTTGGAGACTACCGTTATGACGACAAAAATCTGAATTTCACATTAAACCATAAAATATTTTCGTTGGTTCCTTAAAAATACATGGGTTTTTACCACTGCTTTCTGTGCATTAAAAGCACCAAAAAAATGTAATACACACATTTTTACTCGAAGATGTAATGACTGCTCATTAGACTTGATTGCACACATCTGTGTGGAGCAACAATAATGGTGGGGAGGAGTATCTTTCTTAATGTGGTATTTTCTGTCATCTAAGGTAGTGTCCAAACAGCAGCTAAATATTTTTTCAGTGTTTGGCCCTGTAATACTTCTTTAAAATGGCTAAGCATTGCTGTGAGAGAAATTAGGCAATATAGTACATTACAACTATACCGCCAGTAGCCATTTTGTTAGCCCTAGGTTAATTTTCTTATGGGGGGGGGCTGTGAACTCGCTCCCCCAGCATTCCTTGCGGCCTGGCTCGTGCCACTGATGTTTGCCGAAGTGCTAAGAGGCCCACAAAATCCAGCACGCTCACCTGCAGCGCGGGACACTCTAAATGGGACCAGAGGCCTGTGAACTTGCTCCCCCAGCATTCCTTGTGGCCTGGGACGTGCTGCTGACGTTATGCCAGAGCCCCAGAGGCGCATAAAATACAGCACACTCACTCGCAGCGCTGGACCGGGGGCCTGTGAACTCTCTCCCCCAGCATTCCTTGTGGCCTGGGACGTGCCGCTGATGTTTTCCCATTGCATTGAACTTCTTCTAGTGAATGGACAGATAGTCGAAGATTTAGTGGCCCTTGACCAAAAAAACGAGTCCTCTGGATGGGTCCACCATTCTGTTTAAATTTGATGTACCCCCCAAATCCCATGCCCCCCCCCGCCTTCCAGGCGTCGAGGTGCTCTTGATGATGGTTCTGTCTGTTCCAAGTTAGACTGACCCAGGCAGCCGAGGTGCAGGCCTACTTGGGTAGCTCCAAGGGTCCTGCGAGTTCTGACAGCTGTTGCCGCGATAAACGCCATTCGCTGGGTCTGGGCCACCCTATAGGCAAGAAGGTTTCCATCATCCCATCTCAGGCAGCCATATCTCCCGCTAATGATGCTTGCAGCCCATCGGCAGTCCGTTTAGACCCCCTGGCTAATTCTTTCTCTCCACTTAATGCCACGAGTAAACATTGTCTTCTGGAACGTGGCAGGACTTAAATCCAAACTGTTGCTGCCCCACTGGAATATTTTGAAATATGCATCTTGCAGGAAACCTGGCTCGTCGAACCAGCCTATAAATCTGGCTATGCAACTTATCATCTTCCCACTATTCCTAGTAAAGCGGGCCTTCCATCGGGGGGCCTTTTAATATGGGTAAAAGTTTTATTATACTGTGTAGTGAATTGGTTGGCTACGGACAGCCCTGATATCCTAGGCATCCGCCTCATAGGACCCGGGACAACTGTCATTGACATATTCAACATCTATATCAGGGGGACAAGGGAGCCCAGTTATTCCGCCACCCTGCAGTCTCTCGAGAACTTGTTGGGCGAGAGACCCACCAACCACTCCCTTATCATAGCAGGGGACTTCAATGTCATGTTCAAACACCTTGGTTTGAGTGATATGGGTGATTACTTGGAAGAAGACGATATATGGTATATACCTACGCTTGAGGTTCCCCATGTGAAGAAGTGACATCAGGCTGCTTTGCAGCTGAAGGCTTTGACTTTTGGCCTAGGTGTTAGGACAGTCAATGGAAGGACAAAATCTTATATGCATGCTGCCTATACGTTTAATGGTCCACAGGGGAAGAGCCAAATTGATTATATATTGATTGATCATAGACATTGGTACTTAGTGGATGATATGGTAGTCCGGGATCTAACAGATAGCAATCGTAACCCTCTCTCCCAGCCTAGAGTCCCCATGGGTAAGGGTGCAAATTGCACCCACTCACGGCCAAGTAACTAGGGAGGTACAGCCTTCGAACAATAGACATCGTATAAGATGGAGTAAGTTCGCCCTTCAGGACGATATCCTCAGCACCGTTAACCAAGATCTGTCACACTGTGTGGCATTGATAAGCAAGCTGGATGAGGAAGTGGGGAATTGCTCTTCCCTCCTAGATATTCACACTGGTTTTTTTAAAAGATTGGAACAGTTATTTACCATGTCAACCCCCCCCCAAATTTCCCGGAGCTCATCACCTTGTGACAGAGCCCAGTGGTTCAACGGGGTTTGTGGCTGGCCCAGGCAAACTTAATCAGTGCAATCAAGCAGAAAGATGTTTCCTGAGTTAGGATTAGGACCCTGCCAGAATAAAAGTACAAGCTGACGCAGAGCAAGGCCAGGTGGGATTGGATGAGGAGAGTTAGAGGCGTATTAAGGATGCCTGCGAACGCAAGGACTCTAAACCTTTCTGGTCCTTGGTAAGCAGTGGTAATCATAGGGGAGCTCCCCCCTCCGGCAATAATATCCAGCTCTCAGACTGGTTCCAACATTTTAATTCTCTCTATAATGCATAGAGTCAATTTACGACCAGCCCTGCCCCTTCACTCCCTATACAGATGGGCGCTAGACACTGAAACGGTTTGTTCAATCTGGGTGATATGTTATGCCATTAACAACATAGTACGTTTTAAAGCTGATGGCATTCCTGGTGATCTTTTCCTGCATAACATAGATAATTGGCTGAGTATATTTTACTGCTATCCAATGCAATTGCTTGGGGTGCACTGATTACGTAGTCATGGAGGGGCGCTGAGGTAATACCTATTTACAAGAAAGGCGATAGGTCCTCACATGCCAACAACAAGCCCATAAGCCTTATTGATACAATACAAAAGTTATTCTGTTGCGTTCTATTATGTAAAATACACAAATGGATTACTGATAATAACATCTTGTCACCATTCCAGGCTGGCTTCCGGTCCAAAACGAGCATCATCGATCAAGTGTTCCGCTTTATGCTTCTGTACTGGAAAGCTGTAGTGATAGAGAGGGGGAGTCTCTATGTAGCATCATTTGACTTGGTTCCTAGAGGCAAACTTTGGGAGGTGCTTAGTGACATGGGAATGCCCCCTTGATTTTGGCCATAATTGTTCGTCTCCATGAAGCCAATTTTGCAAAAGTATGTTGGGGGAAACAAGGTGAGCTCACTGTTCCAAAAAGTGTAGTTAGGGGCGTATGGCAGGGATGTGTACTGGCTCCAATCCTTTTTTCTTTAAATTTGAACCATGTGGTCCAGCACCTCACCTCCCAGCTCTCAGATGCACCAGCCCTCGCTAGGGATAAAATTGCGACACTTTTGTTTGCTGATGACACCCTGATAGTGTCCAAACCTCAGAGGGGACTCCAACTGCTGTTGAACCGATTTGAAGATTTCTGCTCCCTGAGAGGGTTAGAAATAAACACACCTAAGATCAAGTTCATGGCAATCAACCTGTATAGATCCTATAGGGGGAACCCCTCTCTGGGAGAGTTTTATCTAGAACAAGTTAACACCTTTGAATATCTTGGGATTAATCTATTGGGCAAAATGTCCTGGAAAACCCATATTAATTCCCCATCCCTAAAGTTTAGCCAACTGGTCAGAGTACTCTTAAGGGAGCACCACTCATCCACTACTAGACTTATAGCTGCAGCCCTCCAGGTCTATGGCATAAAGTCGGTCAGTGCAGCTGTCTATGAGGCGGAACTTTGGGGCCTTAAGGATGTAAATGACCTCACTTGCACAGAACATATGTTATTGCGAAAGCTTGTTTCCCTGCCCCCAAGTACCCCGCTGCTTCCCCTGCATTTGGATATGGCTCGAAAACCACTAGCAGCAATAGTTAGTCTTAGACCATTGCTGTTTTGTAGGAGAATTATGGCTACTCTTGAACTGTCCTCCTATGCCACCACCTTTAGGGAATACTGTCTGCTGGACACCTCCAAAAAGATCAAGGGGATCAATTCAGTTAAATCATCCTTCATCGCCATTGGGTTGGGAGATTTATGGAACTGCCCGCCCTCAGGGCCACTACCCACTAAAGAAAGGGTGAAGTCCTGTTACTGGGAATAAGTAGCGCAGTCCGTGTCTCTCCCCTCCGCTGTAGGGTGACTAACCAGTGACTTCTTGGATTTCAAATCCACCTGGCTGCTGGAGCCCTACCTTGATGGGCTCGAGTGATAGGAAGCTCTACATGCACTTTTCAGTTTGGCTGTCTTCCCCTTAATACATTCACAATCAGATAGCAGAATAGGGCTTCCTCCTACTCGCATTGTCCCAGCTGCACTTTTTGCCAGGAGTCCACTGCTCATGTTTTTTTGCATGCCCGTCCTATATTTTCGCACGTAGGAATTGGCTTGCTCCAACTTGCAAACGGTTGGGGACTCGAGATTGTGCTGTAGTTATGAGGATTCTAAAATCGGATTCCAGCCTACCTATTGCTATTGCCGTTGCTAAGGGCCAGATGTACGAATTTGTGGCATTGTGAGTCGCAATTTGCGAGTCGCAATGCCGGATGCAGGATGGTGTCTCTGACACCATTTGCGAGTCGCAGCACTCACAGGGATGGTGGCCTGCTGGAGACAGCAGACCACCATGTCTGTGACTGCTTTTTAAATAAAGCCATTTTTTTTATTTTTTATGCTGCCTGTTTTCCTTAAAGGAAAACGAGATGCATTACAAAATGAAAAATGAAACGTTTCAGTTTCGTTTTTTCAGAGCAGGCAGTGGTCCATAGGACCACTGCCTGCTCTGAAAAGTTTTTTCAAGGCCATTCAGAAAGGGGAAGAGGTCCCATGGGGACCCCTTCCCTTTTGCGAATGGGTTACCACTAGTGTGACACTGGTGGTAACTGCGAATTGCTTTGCGACCGCGTTTGCGGTCACAAAGCAATCCTACATCGCGATGCGACTCGCAAATAGGAAGGGGAACACCCCTTTCTATTTGCGACTTGCAGTCCCATTTTGCGAGTCGGTAACTAGGTTACCGGCTCGCAAAATGGGAATGGGCATTGCGATGTGGCTTTTGCGCCTCACAAACAGCGATTTTCGCTGTTTGCGAGGCGCAAAAGCCTTGCAACATCTGGCCCCAAGTTCCTCGGAGGCATGTGACGGATTAGAAGGAAGCCGGTCAAGAATCCATAGCCCCTCAATTCTCCCCTGCAGCTGTACTTGCACTTTCTAAATTTTACTCCGTAACCCATGAACTGTCTACTGCACTATACTGATGCCTTCGATATGTTTGTTATCTATTTTATTGAAATATCTTTATGAAGTTTATTATTTATTGTCATGTTGTGTGACTTTTATGGCACTGGATGACGAAATAAAGTATTTATTTATTATTCTATTTACACACTTACACATAAGCCAAACGTGTCACTGTTTCTTTCTCCCAAAATGAAAGAAGGTTGGACAAAAGTACACAGATTTAAATGTTTGCATGCTTCAACAGAAATTCATCATGGAAATAGTGTTAGCAGCCATATTAGTGAAGGGGCTGAAGCCATGAAAAAAATAAATGTATTCTTGTTATAGTGAGCCTCAACAGAATGAAACACTTCTGCAAAAGTAGATTCAGCTAGCCAGAAGGAGACCTGTAAGTAGACCCATTCATGTGGGAGTGTGTGCATGCCCTTATCCCTGCTGCACTGCTCTCAATGGACTCCTATGTCTCCCACCGGAGTTCAGCACTTGCACCCTCAGCCTGTGCGGAGCTCATGTTCTTTTCTCTGAACATATGTCTGGAGCTCCCTTGCAGGAAGATGGAAGGTACAGCTAGCAGTATAGGGGAGTATACAGAGCTTTTGTCCACTGAGCGGACCATAATTTGAAGGCACCATGATTGAAGTCCTTCCCTTTGTTTGTAGTGCCACTAATTAATGATTAACCTGTATGCGCCAACAAAGGCTCCCACAAGAAATCCCTCCTATTACACCCTTGAAGCTGAGCTGCCCTCACAAGCTTCATGCTTTAGTCCTCCCTTCACTCAGTTTGGGGGTTGCCTACTTCAACCAAGCCAGGGAAGTGAATCTACAAAATGCAGACTCATTCAGTATCTGGTGTTTGTTTGTTCCACATGTAACAGAAGTTTGAATTGGACTAGACCACCTTTTACAATTTTATAACGTAGCTGCCAGGTAAATCTGTAACATGTGCAAAACCGTCAGTTCAACTCAGTAGTTAATTTGCTGCAATAAAATGTGTGCAAATTACCAAAATGTTTCCTTGAGATGGGTATTGACATCATCCACAGCCAGTACCACCACTGCCCAATGACACAGTGGAAGGTAGATTTTGGATGAAGGGAGCTAAAGCGGTTGGTGAAACGTGCTGTGAAGTTTGCTTTAGTCCATGTAGTCAAAGCCTTCTGCTTCCACCCCCTCAAAATGCTTAATGAAATACTCTAATGCCTCCCTCCCAACACGCGTAGGATGGTCACCCAAACCCTCATCACCACCAAGTTCAAGTACAGCAGCTTGGCTGTAACTGTGCTGGGGCTCATCTCTACCTGCAGAGGAGTGAGTTCAACTCTACAAGACGAAGGTGCCTGTTTGTAGTAGAATCAGTGTCTAGCTGCTAGAAGATTTGAGACCAGGCAAAACCCAGTAGCCAGACTCACACTCACGCTTTCTGCATGTACACATCACCCGACCCCTCAAAGGCCTCCAATGGCAATCCATTCACTAGCACACACACTTTATACTGCTCACACACAGATACAAAGTCGTAAACAACCTCTACCCCACCTACCTCTATTGGCCCATCATCTACAACACACCCACCTGACACTTTTGCTCAGCCAGACTCCTATTTGCACACAATCCCCACACAAAAAGAACCGGAATCATCTGTTGTTCTTTCCTCTAACTTGTGCTCAAAGCCTGCAACGAGACGCTACTACACATTAGAGCTGTCTCCTCAGTACTTGAGGTCCAGAAAAAACTGAAAACATTGCTCTTTACCTGGACACAGCCCAGTCACTGCCTACATAGCCCCTGTTTTCTCAGCACCATGGTTACTTTCATGGGGTAAGCTGTGAACGTCAAAAACACCCTTATAACAAAGTTTGCTTTAGCATCATTGTTGTGATGTTGTTCATATGTCTCTCACTCTGGTGTCTCCTGTTTCACACTCAGGCTCTGTTCTTTTCCATCTCAGTCACACTCTCCTCTCACATCTTTCTCTTCTCTTTCACATGTTCTCTGTCCATATTCTCAGACATGCTTAATTCTCTTTCACTACTATCTAACTTCTCTCTCTTCAGTTGCTTCTGTCAATCTCTTCTCTCCTACTGTCATCTTCCTTCCGACCTTCTCTTCCTCTTTCCCTATCAGAAATTGGCCATGTGGAAAATTAACTTGGGTGAGAGACGTGTGATACTCCTACAGAATATTAGCTGGTCCTGGTTAATCAGTCCCATAGAACCTCAGGTTTTACATTACAGGAATGAATGCTGAAAGAATTCAGCTCTGCCTGTGAACTTGTTTACCTCAATCTATGTCTGTGCAGGGGCTCAGCACTGTTTGCAGTGCAGCTCACCTGCATACTTGGAAGAGCTTAGCTCTTTCTGCCCAAGGTCACAGCGCTATGTATGCATAAACTCTACCCTGGCTCAATGAAAGAAATTACCAATGGGTGCATGGATTCTGCACTATCTATGCAGGGACTTGCCTGCATCTGTGCTTGAGATCAGCTCCATCTGCAGAAGAGTGAGTTCAAATCTACACGATGATTAGGTCTATTTGTGGCAGAGCTCCACCTTCTCTTTAGATGCTTCTCTCTGTGTGAGAACTTGTTTATATATTCTAAGTCTTCAGCCTATCTCCAGAGGAACAACCATCTTCCTCTCCTTGATAAAATAGGAAACAAAGTGAGCTTCTTGGTACTGAGCAGACTTCACCCTTTTGAATGGTGCTTTGGGCTGCAAGAGTTTGGACACATGGTGCGATGTTCCGCAGTTGCACTGCTGATCTCTACTGCCCTGGTCTTCTTGTACACTTTCTTCCTTCCCTGAGTACTCTCTGTTGTGAACGTTGTCTTGATGCTTATTGCTTTTATGTGATAATGGTATGTCTTTCTGGTCTACATTTTCAGTGAGGAAAGTTAGAACAGAAGGGAAGATCTGACTGACACAAGAGGTCCACGTTCAATCTGAAACGAGACAAGGGTGAAATGCATTGGTGGGAAGCAGTGGGTTGAGAAAAATGAAAAGGGAGGAGGACAGAGAACAGGAGAGAAGGCAGAGACATTTGGAGAGAATGACAAGAGGGACATAGGGCAGGATGAACAGTGCTCCGGTCCATGTGACTACCTATGTGCAATGCAATAGACGTTAAAATGTACTGTAGCACATGGGAAGGAAAGAGTGGGACTGAACAAAAAAAGTTGATGAAAAAACAAAATATGAACTCTCCTGCCTGAGCACCAAGTTTCAGCCTTAAAACAGGCGGACTCAGAAAATGGACCATTTCTCTGAATTAGGTGTGTTAACCCAAGGGCCTATGCTTAACTATTTGGATCTTTTGAAATGTGAATGTGTCTTGGAGTAGGAGAAAGCACGGTTTTCGCTTCAACTTAATATTGTCCAACCCTCTACTGCCACTTACAGAGATGGTAAGGCTGTCAAGAAGCTGGGAGAGATATTGTGGCGGGTCTTCTCCTTTTCAATCCTGTCCTTGCTGCTGCTTCTGGCTCCTTGTTAGGGATAATGGTTTGCTGGTTCCATTTCCAAGCAGCAGATTCCTGCTTTGCTGCTGCCATGTTCCTTCTGAGTGGGCAGATAAATAAGCAGGGTAAGTAAAACAAAAATGTTATTTCTCTATGTATGTATGTGTGAGTGTGTTTGTGAGTGATTGAATGTGAATAGGATTGAGTGAAAGTGAGAATCAGAGTTTGGGAGTGTATGAACAGGTGAAAGTGAGTATTGTATTGTATTGTAATAGTATTTATATAGTGCTTACTACCCCTGATGATGCGTCGAAGCGCTTTTTGCGAGTAGCATGCTACTCCGGAACCCAATAGGAATTAATGGTGGATTAGTATAGGGAAATATGAGTACAGTTTTAGTATTATTAGGAGTTAATTTGAGCCGCGGTATGTGAGTTTGTTATTTGGATTGATTGGAGTAATGGAAGGGTAGAGGAGGGAAGAATCCAGAAGTGTTAATTGGTAGTTTATGGTAATAGGATTTAGGCTTGGGATGAGTAAAGGGGGGATGGAGGAGGGAAGAGTCTGTGTAAAGGGTTAGAGAGATCATAGTAGCAGGGTGAGATAAATGAGGGAGAATTTAATAGGGTTGTTTGGGAGATCATTGTGGTAAAGTGAGGTTTTGGGTGAGTTAGATGTGGAAGAGGAGGGAAAAGCTTAGGCGGGGTTATTTAGGAGATGAAAGTAGTAGAATGGATTTGGGATGAGACAGAGTGGGAATGGAGTATAGATTGATAGAGACATGATGTATGGTGATGGGTAGACAAAGTGTGATAAAAATGAGAGCAAGGATTCAGAAGTATATAATATAACAACTTAACTAGGAGTTATGCAATGACCTATGAACATGTTAAGCATAGAATAACATACACACATATATATATACACACACATACACACACACATATATATGTACATACATATACATATTTAAACCATGAGTAAATATACATTAGTTAAACAGGTTTAAAGAGTATGTGTGTTGTTTGTTATGACATAGTAGCGATACATATTTTCTAAAGAACTATATAACTAGAATCTACACATAAACAGATAAAAAATATTTATCAACAGAGGCATATGCAGTCCATAGCTGTTTGAATATAGTGGTTATGAAGGAAAGAGACAACTCTTGAGTAGTTTTATGAAGAGAAGATAGTTATCTGAGGCTCTTATAGCTGGGGGTAATGAATTCCATAGTTTGGCTGTTTGAACAGAGAAGGATGTACCACCTATAGTCTTTTTCTTGTGTGGTGGGGTTCTAAGGCGGGGTGCCAATCTTGAGCGGCGGTTTCTTTGTTGAATGTATTTGGTTATTTTGTTTCTGATAAAGAGCGGTCCTGTTCCATGTATAGCTTTGTGGGTGCAAGCTGCTTGAAGGAGCATCTTCTGGCAAGGGTAACCAGTGTAGTGCTCTCAAGGCGGGAGGTGTGGGCTTGTGGCTTTACATCTAATAGTAGCCTGGCTGCAGAGTTCTGAATAGGTTGTAGTTTTTTCATAATAGATAGATAAGATCCATGGTAGAGGCCATTGGCATAATCCAGTTTGGATAGTACAAGCAAGATAGTAGCTTGCACCTTGTGTGGAAATCCGAGGTGGGGGAAGATGCGTCGTAGAGTCTTCAAAGATGATGAAGCTTGTTTGTGCTAATTTGTCCACTTGGACATTCATTGTTAACTTGGAGTCCATGATGATTCCAAGGCTTTTATCTTCCTTGGATAATTGAGGAGGTGGTCCGAGGTCGTCAGGCCAGGCGCACAGTGGGTCATAATTTTTCCAGTCACCACATACGTGTATTTCTGTTTTGGAGGCATTTAGTTTGAGATGGCTCCAAGTCATCCACTGATCAATGGCTCTGAGGCAACTGAAGATTAGTGAATGTTCAATGTTTTTAGGGCATTCTAATTTAAGTAGTATTTGTGTGTCATCTGCATAGTTGTAGCATGTGAGATGAAAATCATTGGTCAGTTCTGGTAATGATGATATGTTGATGTTGAAAAGCAAAGGTGAGATGATTGATCCTTGGGGGACTCCTGCTTTTGTTAGGTAGGTGTTGGACGAGAAGGGGGGCGAATAGCTGATATTAGTTGTTTCTTGCAGGTAAGATGTAATCCAGTCGAGAGCAGTCCCTTCTATGCCAGCTTCGTGGAGTCTTTGAATTAGGGTGTCATGGTCAACCGTATCAAAGGCAGCCGAGAGGTCTAAGAGAAGTAGTGCAGCAACTCCATTGCGGTCGACCACGTTTTTAAGATCATCCCAGATTGCTATGAGTGCCGATTCTTTGCCTCTTCCTGGGCAGAATCCAGTTTGGAAGCCTGAAAGTATGGAATTGTCTTCAATGAATTGTGACATCTGGGTGAATGCTGCTCTTTCTATCAGTTTGGAAAGGGAAAGGTCCATCTGTGATTGGTCTGTAGTTGTTGAGGTCTTGCGGGTCTAGGTTTGTTTTCCGTAATAACGGTCGTATGTATGCCCTTTTCAGGTCTTTAGGAAAAGTTCCTGTAGTTTAAGAGTTGTTGATGATTCTTCTTACAGGTGTGGCAGCAGAAGTAGATAAAATAATGGTCTTGAAGATGTGTGGTGGGTAAGGGTCAGAAGGGCAACCGGAAGGTCTGCTTGCTTTGACCAAATCCATAAATTCACCTTGTGATATTTGTTTGAAGGACTGTAGAGGCTGGATTGATTTATTCTTGGAGGGTATTTTAGGAAAGGGGTTGGTGCTGATGGTTTTCTTCTGTTTTAAACAGGGGTCCAATGTGACTGCATTGGTTGTGTAATGAGTTGCCAGTTTCTTGAGTAGTGGGATGACTTCCTTCCATGCATGTAGGTTTTCAAAATTAATTGAGAATTTTATAAAATTCTTTGGTTGCAGATTTAGCATTTTGAATTCTTAGTAGCACCTTTTTTTTTTAGCTTTTTAGCTTTTTTGATTGATGATTTGTAAATTCTGTTAAGTTTGTGTAGCTGCAGTTTGTCTTGACTGTTGTTTGTTTTGAGCCAGGTCCGCTGCAACTTTCTGATTTGTTGCTTTATCTTTTTAAGTTCTGTGTTTCTCCAAGGTGTTGGTTTTCTTTTGTCGTGTTTAGTTTTTCTGAGTGGTATTAGGATATCAAAAGCTTCCTGTTGCCACTCATAAAGTTTTGGAACAGAATTAATTGTATCTAGATCTGTGTTGGCTGTTAGTTATGTTTCTAAGTCATCAAAATGGTGGTCTGACCATGTGATTGGCGTGATGCTATGAATGGTAACTACTTCAGCAAAAAGGACATCTAGTATGTGTCCAGCGATGTGTGTGGGATTGTGTACAATCTGATGTAGGTTCAATGCGACTAGGCCAGTGGTGATAGCTTTTGGATGGGGCATATTGGGTTTGTCAAAAAAAATGTTTAGGTCCCCCAGAATGCATAGGTTTGAGTATAATGTAATGAGGTTTGAGACTGTATCTAGAAAGCCGTCTGGGAATGTAGAGTTGTTAGGTGGAAGTCTGTAAAGGAGGAAAAAAAGTTACAGGAGGAAGTTGGAGTAGGGTGGCATCTGATGAGGAGGGCTTCACAACCTTGTATGGAAATGTCTGTTTTACTGAGATTTATTGCCTGTTTGAATATAATAGCTAGTCCACCTCCTCTCTTGCCTATATGGCTTTGTGTGATGGTTTGATAGTCCAGAGGAAGGGCTTCATGCAACACTGGGGCCATGTCATCTCCCAACCATGATTCTATTATGAATAATAAGTCAGGTTGAGTGTCTGTGAGCAGGTCGGAGATATGATGCTTGTTTTTTGAGAGTGACCGAGCATTTATGAGCTGGCAGTTTAGAAGAAGTGTGTTAGTGGCGGTGTTGTTGCTTAGGAGAAGGGTAAGCAGTATATTTTGAGCTTGTAGCAGCTGTGTTGTTAGTTGTGATAACCGTGTGAAGGTCACAATAGTCTTGTTTTTCAATACAGTGTTCCTCTTCCAGCAGGTTTAGGAGGCATTTTATTGGGTCTGTATGTCTGGGTGGGGGACTTGGTGGCTGAGAGAGACATGAAGAGTGTACTGTTTTTTGTAGGGTAGCCTTATTATGTAATAGACAAGGGAATGCAAAGTTGTTAAGAGTGGCATATTGTTTATTTTGTTTGCGTCTGTTTAGGGTGGATGGAGTATGCGTTAGGGGTGGTGGAGTAGCATGTGGATCATGATATAAGGCTCTAAATTGTGCAATGGAGGAGAGGCAGGTGAATGAAAGTTGCTGGGTTGGGGTGATTGTGGTAGATGTTTGTGAAGAGTGAGAATGTAGGGGTAAAGATTGGATGGGATTTGTATTCTTTGTGTAGTCATGAGGGTGGGAGTGGGTGTGACAATAAGTATAATGAAAGTTAGTGTTGACTGTGCTGATGTGTGTGTTCTGTACTGGTTTTGTGGAAGGAATAGTGAGAGGGGATATTGATGTAGTTATTTTCAGTGAGGGTTTTGTATGTGAGTTAGTGTTGGTGAGTGGAATTAGAGTATTACAGGGGGTGTTGATGTGTTTTGGAGATTAATGTATGAGGTGTGTAAGAGAGTATGGATGTGTGTCAGGGGAATGTGTGTTGTGATGACTTGAAAAGGTAATATGTGTGGTGGAGTGGAGTGTGAGGATAGTATGGCTGAGAGTAATTGGTGAAGAGAGGGGAAGGGTGTTTATAGATGGTGTGTTGGAGGGCTGGGTTTAGGAATTGTCATGATGAAAGGTGGTCTGTGTGGAGCAAATAGAGGATAGTGTTGTTGGTTTGTATGAACAGGGTGTGTGTATCTGGAAGGCTGAAAGTAATGTATAGTGTGGTTTTGTGTTGTGTGGGTGATGGCAGGTTGTGTTAGTGGGAGTGGACAGAGTAGTGTTTGCTGTGAAAATGAAGGTGTTTTACTGTTGTAGTTGTGGTGGATATGTGTATAGGTGTTGTAGATGGGGTACCATGTTGGATGATGGGACATTGAAATATGTATGTGGTCAGTTTGTGATACAGGAGTTGGATGTCTTTACAGATAGTGTGTCTACATGTTGATGGATGTGTAGGATGTAAAGTCCTTTCTGATAAATGGTACATTGGGCAGCATTTCTGGCCCTAGGCCTGACCAGGCCCAAAAAGGCAACTGCCCTTGTCCTCTCCACCCTTAGCCACGATGCCCGGTCTGAGACGCCCTGAGCCCTAGGCTTAAATAGCCCTACTGGCCAATAGAAACCTAGTCCTAACCCTAAGCAATCAGATTTGTAACCCTAATTCAAACAACCAATGGGAGACCCAGCCCTAATCACCAATGATACCCCTAATCCTGACAACCAATCACAACCCCCAACCCTAGAACTTTCATTATACTTATTGTCATTTAAGGCAAAAAACGGGATGCAGACAGTTTCTAAACACAATTTAAATCACAGAACCATACAGATTAGCAGTCTCTTAAACACACTCTGCAAGATGTATGTAGCCTTTTTACTTAGAAAAGAGGGGGGAACGCTTTTATGCAGAGAACTTCGATCTCTCTTCAGCAGTTAGGTTAATCACCAGAGTTATCTTGGCACTCTTATTGTTTCCTGAAAACTGCTGGATTTACAAGAAACTCTGCAGTGCTCTTAAACTATGGCATTGCTACAAAACTGGCCTGCTTAAAAAAAGCAGCTCCCCCAACCTTCCAGCCTGCTGGGGCAATGCCTGATGCTCGGTATGGCCAGTCCGGGCTTGCTCTTGCCCTGGCTCACAATTGGGCTGCTGAACACCATGCACACACCTTTGCGCCATAGTGCAATGGTGTCTGTGTGAGTCTTGCATAGGTTTTGTACTGGGTACCCTTCCGGTATAAAATACTATGCTTTTGATAATTTTAAAACTTTTCCTACTTCGGATGTGTGCCACAGAGTGCAGAACACATACAAAATGGGAAAACATAAAAGAAATAATAGCATTTCACTTTTTTAACACCTGCTTTTACATGGTGTTTTATTTAATTTTTGACGCAAAACTACTATTGTTAGTAGATATGGTTTTGCGTAAAAAAACATGGGTTGTTGCATGGGAACGCCTATGTACCACCCATGGAACGCTCCCTTGACAGCAGTGACTCCTCCGCTATAGCGAAGTAGGGTCACCCCCTCACCAGCAGCAGCAGCTGCAAAACAAAAAATAAAAACTATAATAAACTTTGTTTATTATAGTTTTTTTTTTTTGTTCTTCAGTGGGCGGGGGCCATGGGCGATGACCGGGCGGAGGGAGAGTGCACAATGTTGCCGGGTTGGAGACAGAAGGCAGAGGCTCCCACTCTGCCTCGCAGCACCAAGCCAAGGCGCTCCGGCCAATTCTAACGCCAGCAGCATAAAAGCAGCATTAAGATTGGCAGCAGGGCAAGCTGGGAGCCTGTGCCTGCAGTGACATGGAGTGGCATGGTGAGGCAGTGCGTCAGGTGTTTTTTTTTATTTTTATATTATTTTTTGTTTTGGCAATCCCCCTATCCCCCCTGACTCACCGCGCAACCATTGACCGTCGTGAGCTGCTACTGCCCCTTGATGCTGAGTAACACAAAGGAGCGTCTTGCATTGCTTTCAGGCAATTTTCAGTGGAAAATAGGTTTTGCGTTGGAAAGTATAATAAAAACGTTTAATGCAGGATAGCTTCACGTTTGTGAGACAAATCCAGTGCAAAATGTGTTAATCTGGTCTCAATGAGAGATGGTGTGAGGGTGAGTCAGGCAAATTTTTAAAAAAATGGGGTGAACTTCTGGGCGATATTACACCCCACCACTTTCAATGATCACCAACCGCTACTGAAATTAATACTAACTGACAAGATGTGGCCGGAGTTCCCAAATTAGGAACTGGGGAACGATGTTTTTGATCCCAGCGTCAACTCAATATCCTGTGATCCTGAGCAAATAACTTAATTTCCTTGTGCCTAAAAAAAATCTGACTTTGTGTAATGTAATCTGGTGCTGATGTGCAGCACCCTGGTGCCTTTAGGCCAGGTTTACTATGTATAGAACTGCACAAATAAAAAACGACAGGCAGCAAGGATCATTTTACTTAGGGGATTGGTACTGCTAACCACTGACCATCTTTGCTATCCAACCACCCCAGCCCTATTTTGCCAACATCATTTTTCAAGTCATGATGTATTTGATCAGTACTTGACATTTTTAGAACCACACTCCCCACCCCAATAAAATATACTATTGGCAGAAATGTCTGAACTGCCCCATGGTCACTGCATTAAAAACAAAAAGTTCTTCCCCTTTGAGCATTTATTTAGTGCTTATCACCTCTCAGGAGCAGTAAGCACTATATAAATGCAATGCAAGTCAAGACAATTTGTGATTTTTGCCTTGTTTGCTTGGAAGCACAGGAAGATGCTAGAGATTGTCTTTGAAGTGCATATAGATGGCGACTCACACAGCTTTAATGGGCATGCATTGTCTCCCTTCAAGGCAATAATAATCAGTAAAGCACACTGCCTTGCACAATTAGAATCCCCACTGTGGGGCTTTTGTCCTTGATGTAAATCATTTGTGACCCCCACAAGAAAATGTGTATTCCGGCTTCTCCAGCCATACTTTGCCCTGGCTTTTGCTGTGACAGACACCATCACAGCTTCAGCCCAGGCTAAGGCAGACAACAGGGTGTGGGGGTGGAGGGTAAAGCCCTTTCAGTCGAGTGGGTGTTGCCCGCCTGGTAAGGCTCATCTTCCAAATAATGAATTCCTTAGGCAGCCACTACTGAGCACCACCCTGTTGGATACCTTTTGTATTGTCAATCAACTTCCCTTAAGTCAGAGTATAACCAATTGACTGCTAGACTTAGTCGAGAACAGATACAAAGTAAAATTCTGTTTTCTCCAGTTGGCATTCCACCACAGCTGTTGAGACCTTTACTTTTAGACTTGTTGTTCTAAGTAGTACCTATACTTCTTCAGAAGAATGCTGTAGAACATGCTCAAACAAAGTAATACAGACATTTACAAATACTACTTAGTGGTTCAAAAAAAGTAGGGTGCCTGTCATATTGCTGAGTCTTAGGCCCAAGGGCACCGTCAAATGGTTGAAGAAGAAAAAGTTCAGAATACTAACTCCCCATCAAATCTTCTCTCATTTGGATGGTGTCAACTAACCTGCATGGTGCATATTTCCACATGCCAACATGCGAAAATCACATGTGGTCCCTCAAATGTGCCTTGTGGTTTTGGGTAGAGTGTTTGCAATACTGGTACAAGGTCCTTCCATTAGGTCTAAAATCAGCTTCTTGAGTGTGCAGCAATTCAACGCAGAAATAGTGGTGGCTGTGACAAGGTCATCTTCCTGCATCCATCCCTAGAAGACTGGTTGATAAAAGCCAACTTTGAATCAAGACATCTGTGCACCTCAAGTTAACTCTAGATCTGGGACTATGGACCGGTTCTTACAAATCAATCCTACATCATGTTCACAGTTTCCAGAACTTGAAAGCACCACTGGACACAGGTGCCGAAAAAGTTTCTTTTGAGGGGACAGATTGTCTATACAGTCAAGGACTTTGCGACTACAGCAGAATCCAGCACTGGCCATCAGACAATTCACTGTGGACACTTTTTCTGGACAGTCCTGCATTTTGATTCTTATGCCAGACTGCACATGCATACTCTTCAGGAGTGTTTTTCTTAGTTGCTGGGAGACAGGCAAGAGAAAATTCAGCTCTTTAGCACCACTAGTCACTCTCCTGTATGGTGGATATAGGAAATGAACATGCATTAAGGAGCTTAATTCCAGAGAACTTGTTCTGTCCTGACCATAGTGACTGGTGTGTCTGTAGATGGATGGCAAGTTCACATGGGTGATCTCTGGTCTAGGGAAGCGCTCCCTATTGGGTCATCATTGCCAAGCTCTAACATCTTTCTATCTATTTCTGTATCAACCATTGTCTTCCAAACAAACATTATGGCAGTGCACTTCCTCAACAAACTGAGGAGCTAGAGTTCTTTAACAGAAACACAGGTGATTTGGTACTGATCTTTGGTGAGCAGAGTAACATCACAATGATGGCTTAACGATCCCAGTAGACATCTCAGTAAAGAGCACGATTGAATGTTCAACAACAATATTCTGTCTCAATTCTTTCAAGCCTGAGAAACTCCACATGAACTTGATTGTCAACTTTGAAAAACAGAAATTATTTGTATTTCCGGACCCTCAGTCTGTAGGCAATGCCCTTTTGATAGATTGGTTGAGGATATTTTAATGTATGCTTTTCCTCAAATTCCCTGGATTGCTTGGGTAACAATGAAGTTGAGACAATCTACCATGGCTGATCCTAATTCTTCCAGATTGGCTGATCCTATGGCAGAATAAAGAAGCTCCTCACCTTCATTATTACCACATAAGAGACCTCTATGCAGCCCAGATTCTTCCATCAGGAAGATGAACAAGATCCTCAAATACAGTCTGTCATTGCTAAGTGTGGCTACCTGGCTTCTAAGTACTTGTGGAACACGTAGTTGACCCTTTTACACACCTCCACATTTGTTCTGTGATTCCAAATGTCCTTTCATTCAATTACCATATGCCTTTTAGTGGAAGTGGTTGAGTGGTACATGCCATGTACAAATGGCACTTCCTGGTCTTTATCTGGCACATACTTTCTTTAATTTATCATCTAAAGAGGGTGTTGTTCTGACTTTCTCTAGAAAAAGTAAATTTTAGGCATCTTTTTTCATGTGTAAAGATTACTTATAAAGTCTTAGTGAAGTGTTTACTCTAGTTAGAAGTCCACCCCTTGCCTTCGATCTCCAGCATTTGCCATTGAAAGTAGTTTTCATTGTGATCAGCACTTCAGACAGAAGCGTGAGTGGGCTTCAGGCTGTCTGGGTAGACAGTACTCCAGCACAGTAAAGTGTGCTCATAACTTATTCTTGTTTCTAAAACGTAATCTCAGACTATCACTTTTATCACTCTATTTCCCTTCTAAATTTTGTAGACCATTCCTCTACAGTGGAAAGGAGCCTCTGTTCATTTCATTATAACAGGTAAGAGTGCCTACATGGGATCTTAGTTGGGAAAAATATTGAATGAGTTCAACCAGGTAGATTGGTGTCTTCTATTTATATCTTCCTTCCCTTTGATGCAATGTAAAACCAACAGAATTTCTTTAGGATCCACAGAATTAACTCACAAAAATAGATCTCAAAAGCAGGTGTATCTTGAAAAGTTATGTATTAGGAATGAATTGTGGAATTAAATCTAAAACACACGGGTTCTATATCAGTTGTGTTCAGTACATTGACAATGTTTGTTTTCATAGAGTGGTATACAATTATAACAAGATAATGTAGACAGATGGCAATGTGCTAAATGGCCGCTCTCTGGATATCAAAATGAGGTAAGTCTAAATGGCATAACATCAGTTCATAACTAAATTCTGAAAATGTTTCTGAAGAAAGATGAGCAGAGCATCTATGTTTCGGTCTCACAGTGAATGCATCCACGAGACCATCTTCAGGATGGAGTTGTTTGCATGAAAACATGAAGGCCCCCCTAAATAGGTGGAGTAAGCAATGTCTCAACCTTTCAAAGATTAAGGAATGTAGTTGGATCATCTCAGAAAATGTGTTCTTGATGGAATTGGAATGAAAATAGGTGGCGTTGACACTATGGGCTCGATGTATGCGGAAGCCTCTTGCAGCGAAAATAACAACAAATCTGATAGAGACTCCTAGTTGCAGATTCCCTACCTTAGAATTTCCCCCAGGTGTCAGATTAGATCCAGAGATTTTTCTTCGAGCAGTACCCTTTTGAGCTGTCAGGTGGCGTTGTTCGACTCTTCGTTCTTTGTGGTCACCGCAATGACATCACCATCGTATATAGGTGCTACCCCGGTGTTCTGACATCAGTCCTTTTCTTTCCACGCCAGCCTACGCGCAGATCAAGGGAAGAGCTACCTTGATGTTTTGTCAAACTTTTTTGACCACCTGGTGCATCAACATGTTGACCCGGAAGACTGGATTCAAGCTGTGTGCTCCTGTCACCGTATGATGTCGGTGACAGATCGCACCTCGTGTGCTTGTGGTGTCTGGAACGCACCCATGACCCAATGTCGTGTTCCGAGAGCTGGGCCATGAACCCGAAGGCTTTGGGGGAGTGGTCCCTAAAGCCCATGGCGGCCCGGCACTCTGCTCCGTGTCACTCCAGGTCTCGCTCAAGAGGAAGGTCATGAGACTGCTCGCGGAGCCATCACCTCTTGTCCTCGTCCCACTCAATTCCTCAGGACATTCGGGTCACAAGAAGAAGCCATCAAAGAAGAACAAATGTTCTTCGACTTCACCACATTGCTCAGACGATGCGACGCAGAAGGAGCATCATTGTTCTAGGCCTCCATCCTCCGAGTCTGCTTTGGAGTCTGCTCCACACCTCCCCAAATTTCCAGGAGTCGGAGCCACCCCTGCACAACTAAAGGAGTTTTATGAGGCCATGCACCTCATCTTTGGGCTGTCTGACCCGCCTGTGACTCCTTTGGGCCCAGTAGGGTTGGTGGGGGTCCCTTGGGGTTCCATGCCAGTGGCTTCGGCCTCAGCTCTGGAGGGCACCCCAGGATCCATTACTGGACTCAAGTCAGCGCTATTGCGACCTTCCCTGGCACGGGTACAAAAGTAGATGCTCTCAATGCCAGTCGGGCCCACGATTCATGTCGACCCCATACTGATTTCCAACTGCGACCCAGATTCTGACAGATGGGGATCTCATTCCCCAGGTTGGATCTTTATGCCTAGGTTTACGGTTACGGTGAGAGTATGGAGGGGTTGCTGGACCCTTTGCAATACTAGCTAGATGACACTGATGTAGACTGGGCTCAGGAGTTGGGTGAAGCCAGTAGTCTAGACACCTCCATCGATTTTGGCATGCTTTCTCCCCTTAACGTGGCTACGCAGGAGGAGCCTCATATTCAATGGTGGGGAGAAGAGTGGCTGAGATACTCTGCCTTGAGTTGCCTTCCATGGCTATCAGGACTAATCTCCTGACTGAGGTGCTTCAGCTCAGGGCTTCTACGTCTGAACCCCTTTTGTCATTCAATTGAGCCCTCACTGATGTCCTGCTAAGGACGTGGTCTAAACTCACTACAGGGTCTCCTGTCAATTGGACAATCGCCTGCCACCATATGCCTGCGCCTAATGACCCTAAATTCTTGACCCAACATCCTACGCCTGAGAGTTTGGTCTTCCAGGCTTCTTCCTCTTCTGGCGTATTCCCTTCCGTACCTCTGGAAAGCGAATCAAAAAGATTGGACCAACTGGCAAGAAAATGTTTTCTTCCTCTAGTCTGGCATTGCAGTCCGTGAACACCGCATGTCTTCTGGGCTGCTACTCCCATACTTTATGGGATACATCACGTAGGTGCTGCTACAGGTCCCGGAGGAGGCCCGGGCCATTCTTTCCCGATCTTGTCGCTGACGGGAGGGATGCTGCCAAGTTCACAATTTGTTGTGGGCTGGACACAACCGACTCACTAGGCAGATTGGTTGCATCAATGGTGGCCCTATGGCACTATGCTTGGTTGAGGCTTTTCAGGGGATGTTCAGCAGTTGCTTATGGACATGCCCTTCGATGGCTCCCGTCTCTATGGAGAAAAAGTGGACTCAGTGCTCGAGTGCTTTAAGGAGTTCTGGGCTATGGCTCGTCCCTTGGCCTCGCAGCTGCTCCTCTTTCCCCCCTCAGTCCTCTTTTTGCCCCTTTCCGTAAAGGGCACCCAACTGCATCCATTTTCCTCCAGCCACCGTGCCACACATGCTGCCCAGCCTCTGAGTGGACAAGGATGCAGGATCCAACATTCCCGTAGATCAGGGAGCCAGCAGTCGACCCAGTCCACCTCCCCTGCTGCAGCTTCCAAATCTTCCTAGTCCATTTCTCCATCACGTACCAGTTGAAAGCAGGATTTGCCAACACCTGCCCCACCTGGAATCCATCATGACTGTTGTGGGTTTTGCAAATTGTCCAGAGGGACTACTCCCTCCCCTTCAAGACTGCCCCTCCAGCCATGCCACCATCCTATGATCAGATGACGGAGGATTACTTGCCCCTTCTCTGCAAGAAAGTTACAGCTCCCCTGGCCAAGGGAGTCATAGAGAGGGTCTCTCTGCCAGAAGAAGTTTGTGGTTGTTATTCCCGCTACTTTCTAGTGCCCAAAAAGGACAAGGGCCCCCTCCCTATCTTAGACCTCCGGTCCCTCAATCTCTTCGCCAGGAAGGAGAAGTTCAAAATACTCACTCTGGCCTCGGACCTTAGAGACTGGATGGTAACTTTTGACTTGCAAGATGCCTAATTTCATATTCCCAACCTGCCTGCCCACAGATTTTACTTGCGGTTCATGGAAGGCCACAAGAACTTTCAGTTCACCATGCTTCTCTGTTGCCTTACCAGCGCCCCTCAGGTGTTCACAAAAGTGATGACAGTGGTCGCAGCTCACCTGCTCCGGTTTTGGATTCTGTCTTCCCCTAGCTTGACGACTAGCTGTTGAATGCGGGGTTGCCCCAGGCTGTAATCTCCCACCTCCAGACTCCGGCAAACCTCCTGCATTCAATGGGGTTCACTATAAATGTACCAAAGTCACACCTGACTCCCTATCGGATGCTCCCTTTCACCAGAGCTCTTTTAGACACAGGGCAGGTTCGGGCCTAACCTCCCGAGCGGCGAGTCCAGGATATTCAGGCTATGATACCGATGTTTCAGCCTCCATCATGTGTTTCGGTGAGAATGGCTCTGAGGCTGCTGTGCCTCATGGCCTCCTGCATCCTGATGGTTACAAATGCCAGATGGCATATGCGGGATCTGTAGTGGGACCTGAAGTTCCAGTATGTGAAGCATCAGCAGAATCTCCCCGACATGGTCCAGATCTTGGAGGGAACTGTGCAATATCTGCAGTGGTGGCTAACAAACTGCAATTGGGTCACAGGCAGATCCCTCTCCCTACCCTAACCAGATCTGACAGTAGTGACAGATGCATCACTCCTGGGATGGGGCAGCCACATGGGAGAGCCAGAGATCAGAGACATCTGGTCTCTGGCGGAGTCTGGGCTCCACATCAATCTTCTGGAGCTCACGGTGATGAGGCTTGCATTGAAAGCATTCCTTCTCTCTCTCAATGGGAAAGTGGTGCAGATGTTCACGGACAACACCACCACCATGTGGTACTGCAACAAGTAGGGTGGGTGGGGTCGTGGACCCCTTGTCAAGACGCCCTGTGTCTCTGGACGTGGCTGGAATGTCAGCACATACCCCCTGGTGGTTCAACATCTGGTGGGCTCTTTGAACGCCAGAGCAGATGAACTCAGCCATCAATGCATGGTCGATCATGAATGGCATCTCCATCCAGAGGTGGTGCAAGGTCTCTTTCAGCAGTGGGGAGAGCCATAGTTAGATCTGTTTGCCTCTGCAGAGAACAAGCAATGTCAGCTGTTTTGCATGTTGGAGTTTCCAAGGCGGCACTCGCTCGGCTACACTTTTCATCTCGAGTATACCCTTTATGCCAATACCACTTCTGCCCAGAGTTCTCAAGAAGATCAAGACCGACCAGGACAAAGTAATTCTTGTGGCTCCAGACTGGGCACGAAAAATGTGGTATCCTGAGCTTCTGAGCATGGCCATCGATCTTCCACTCAGACTGCCTCTTTGGGAGGATCTTCTGTCATAGCAGCAAGGGACGGTTCTCCACCTGAACCTGTCCAGTCTCCGCGTTCTTGCTTGAAGATTGAGCAGTGGCAGATGACAGCTTTCAGCCTTCCACCCGAAGGCTGTAATGTTGTCTTGGCAGCCAGGCGTCCCTCTACCAAAACGGTATACGCGTGTCATTGAAAGAAATTTGTGGCATGGTGTACGAACAAGTCTGTGGATCCCATGTCTGCACCTCTGTCTGAGGCTCTTTTGTTTATCCTATTTCGTGCCCATCAGGGTTCTGCTTTGGGCACCCTTAAGGGTTACGTGTCTGCCATCTCTGCCTTCCCCAGACTACCTGATCAAACCCTCCTTGTTTAAATATCCCATTGTGGGGAGATTCCTCAAAAAGTCTTACCTACATGTTTTCCCCTACCCCGTTCATAATGCTCAGATTGGATTTTAACTTGGTACTAGCTTTCCTCATGTGTGCTCCTTTTGAGCCTCTTCATAATCGTCTTCTTCAGCTTCTCACTTTAAAAACAGCCTTCCTTGTAGCCATCACCTCTGCACGTAGAGTGAGTGAGCGAGCTGCAAGCTCTTTCTTCAAAGCCACCCTTTTCTACCTAAAGTGGTCACAGCCTTTCATGTAGGCCAATCCATCACCTTGTCTACTTTTTGAACAGCCCCACATCCTTCTCATGAAGGGGAGAGACTCTACCTCATGGATCCAAAGAGAACATTTGCATTCTACCTTAATTGCACCAAAGACTACTGGGTGGACGATCAACTCTTTGTTGGTTATGTGGGTGCAAAGAAAGAACGGGCAGTGCAGAAAGGACCCATCTCTAGATGGGTTGTTCTCTGCATCAAAATGTGCAATGCTTTAGCTAAGAAGCAGCCCCCTGAGGGTTTGCATGCTCAATCTACCAGAGCAACTGCTGTACATTAGCACGCAGAGTTCCATTCCTGGACATCTGCCAGGCAGCAACATGGGCATCCCTACATATGTTCACTGAACACTTCTGCCTGGACAGTCGGTGCCGCAGGGACGGCTACTTTGGCTGCTCGGTCCTACAGGACTTTTTAGTATGATCTTAGTTTGCAGACCCTCCTCCAGGGATGTTATTGCTTGGGTATCTATTCTAAGGTAAGGAATCTGCAACTTGAAGTCTCTACCAGATGAACATATTACTCACCTTTGGTAACCAATTATCTGGTAGAGACATTCTAGTTGCAGTTTCCTTATGACCCACCCATCCTCCCCACTCTGTGAACTGATTTCTAGGGACAGGAACTTCTCCCTTTTTAGGGCCCTAGTTCTGGTGCACCAGGATGAGTGTTCTTTATGGCTCCGTGCTTCTGGCGTGGAAAGTCGTAAAAACAAACTGACGTCAATGTTGGGATTGTGCCTACATACATCCGTGACGTCATCACGGTGACCACGATGCCAACGACGGACGCGGAGTCGACTGCCTCTTGCAGGCAGGTCGCTTCCCTCTTCACTGCCACTTAACCCGGCTGCCCATACTTAACCTGGTATTTAAACCTTTTACTTATTTATCTTCCCTGACTCGGCCTCGCCACTGCATCCCCGCGGCCCTGCTCCCCTCCCTCCACCTAGATTCCCCAGTCCGTTTTCTCCCTCTCTCTTTCCCGCCCAGAGCCCCGCTCCCCCTGCTCTCTCATTGGTCCAACCCTCCCTCCTCCCAGCTGCCACTCCCTTCCACCTCCCCTCTTATGCCGGCCGCAGCGCGGAGAAAGTAGCAACCTCTGACCCTGCTCTTGCAGGCAGGTTGCTTCTCTCCTCACCGCTGCTTAACTTGGCTGCCATACTTAACCTGGTATTTAAAACTTTTATTTTTTTATCTTCCCCAACGTGGCCTCACCACTGCATCCCTGCGGCCCCATCCCCCTCCCTTCACCTAGATTCCCCAGTCCGTTTTCTCCCGCTCTCTTCCCCACCTAGAGCCCCGCTCCCCGCCCCCCCTGCTCTCTCTGGTCCAACCCTCCCTCCTCCCAACTGCCACTCCCTCCCACCTCCCCTCTTATGCCGGCCGCAGAGCGGAGAAGGTAGCAACCTCTGACCCTGCTCTTGCAGGCAGGTCGCTTCCCTCCTCACCGCTGCTTAACCCGGCTGCCATACTTAACCTGGTATATAAAACGTTTACTTTTTTATCTTCCCCGACTTGGCCTCGCCGCTGCGTCCCTGCGGCCCGACCCCCTCCCTCCACCTAGATTCCCTAGTCTGTTTTCTCCCTCTCTCTTTCCTGCCCAGAGCCCCGCTCCCCCGCCCCTCTGCTCTCTCATTGGTCCAACCCTCCCTCTTCCCAGCTGCCACTCCCTCCCACCTCCCCTCTTATGCCGGCCACAGCGCGGAGAAGGTAGCGACCTCTGACCCTGCTCTTGCAGGCAGGTCGCTTCCCTCCTCACCGCCGCTTAACCCGGCTGCCATACTTAACCTGGTATTTAAAACGTTTACTTATTTATCTTCCCCGACTCGGCCTCGCCACTGCGTCCCCGCGGCCCCGCCCCCTCCCTCCACCTAGATTTCCCAGTCTGTTTTCTCCCTCTCTCTTTCCCGCCCAGTGCCCCGCTCCCCCGCCCCCGCTCTCTCATTGGTCCAATCCTACCTCCTCCCAGCTGCCACTCCCTCCCACCTCCCCTCTTATGCTGGCCGCAGTGCAGACGCGCGCAGCAGGCGTGCCGCCAGCGCACCAAAGGCAAGTCTGTCTGCGCCCGTCCTCACCAAGTCCGCGCCCAGCGCCAGACCCCCTGGCCAACCCGCCCCCGTACCACCAATCACCACTACACTGCCTACGACCTCCACGCCCTCATTCCAGGATGCTCCTCCACCTGCTTCCAGTCCACACTGACACGCACCAAAGGACTCTTCTCCTGCAAACCCTGTAATTTCACCTGCAACCTAACCTCCAAACTCCAACTCAAGGCCTCAGACTGCCGCCTAAGATGCATCCTGCTCAACACCCGCTCCTTCCACAAGCATGCAATCGAACTCTGGGACCTACTGACCACATCAGCGCCCGACGTCGCATTCCTCACTGAAACCTGGATGAATTCGGCCTCGGAACCAGACATAGCCATAGCCATACCAGAAAACTACAAGATCACCAGAAGAGACCGTAGCAACAAACCAGGAGGAGGAATCGCCATAGTCCAGAAAAACACCATAAGAGTCTCCACCAGCTGCCACGACACCATCAAATCCGCCGAGCACCTCCATTTAAAAATCCACATCAATGCCAACACCACCCTCAGAGGAACACTGGTCTATAGACCCCCAGGCCCCAGACTGCAGTTCTGCGACGACATCGCTGACACCATCAGCTCCCAAGCCCTCACCTCAATGGACTACATCCTCCTCGGCGACCTGAACTTCCACCTAGAAAACAACAACGACACCAACACTACCAACCTAATCGCCAACCTCGGCCTCAAGCTACTCATCACGTCACCCACCCACACTGCAGGGGACACACTCAACCCCATCTTCTCAGCCAGCAAGCACGTCTCCTTCAGCCACACCGCCGAACTCCTATGGACTGACCATCGCTGCATCCATTTCTCCTTTCAGAAGCTGGTCACTCACTAAACCCTCCCGCCGCTACTGGAACCGAATCTCAACAGAACAGCTGATCTCCACCCTCACCCAGGCAACCCCCCCAGGACCTGGGACCCCAGCACAGCCGCCACCTACCTGCACAAATGGCTAGAAGACTGCGCCAACACCCTTGCACCACTCAAACAACCCTCAGACTCCCACCACAGACCCAAGGCCAGCTGGTTCACCCCCGACCTTCAGGCCTCCAAATGGGAATGTCGAAGAATGGAGAAGACCTGGCGCATAGCACCCACCGAATCCAACCACACCGCCCTCAAAACTGCCATCCGCAAACATCACCAGCTGATCCGCACGACCAATAGAACCAACTACAAAAGCCGAATAGACACCAATGCCCACAACAACAAAGAGCTCTTCGGCATCATCAAAGAACTCTCCAACCCCAGGACCTGCTCCTACGAACCCTCGCCATCACAGGAACTCTGCCACTCCCTCGCCATTCACTTCCGTCGAAAGATCGAAGACATCCACAACAGCTTTGAATCCCAAACCCATCTGCCAACCACAGACAACCAAGAACCCTACGCATCAAACAACACCAACCCTCTATGCTCCTGGACCCACATCAACAATGAAGACACCATCAACACCATGGCCTCCATCCACTCTGGCTCCCCCTCGGACTTCTGCCCGCACCAGATCTTCAAGAAAGCCAGCAACATTATCACACCCCACCTCTGCGCATTCATCAACAGCTCCTTCGAGACAGCCACCTTCCCGGAGAGATGGAAACACGCAGACGTCAACGCCCTGCTTAAGAAACCCAAAGCAGATCCAGATAACCCCATTAACTACCGACCCATCTCCCTCCTCCCCTTCCCAGCGAAGTTAATTGAAAAAATTGTGAACAACCAACTCTCCCACTACCTGGAAGACAGCAAAGCGCTCAATGCCTCCCAATCCGGATTTCGCAAAAACCACAGCTCAGAGACCGCACTCGTTGCTGCCACATATAACATCAGGACCATGCTTGACAAAGGCGAAACCGCAGCTCACATCCTCTTGGACCTTTCCGCAGCTTTTGACACCGTCTGTCACCACACCCTTCGAACACGCCTCCACAACACCGGGATCCATGGCAACACATCAACATAGTATCCTACGCAGACGACACCCAGCTGATCATCTCCCTCACGAAAGACCCCACAACAGCAAGAAACAACCTACACAAGGGACTTCACGCTATTGCCGACTGGATAGAATCAAGCCGCCTCAAGCTAAACACAGACAAAACAGAGGTTCTCATTGTCGGCAACAACCTCTTCACCTGGAACGACTCCTGGTGGCCTATATCCCTAGGAGCCGCCCTCACCCCCACCACCCAAGTACGGAACCTGGGCATCATCCTCGACTCAACACTCAGCATGACTCAGCAGGTCAACGCAGTCTCCTCTTCCTGCTACAACACCCTCTGCATGCTCCGCAAGATTTTCAAGTGGATTCTTGTTGAAACCAGAAAAACAGTCACCCACGCCCTCAAAGGCACGTGGATTTTTCTCCAGTTGGGTAACCTTGTTGTTTAGACTCAGCCTTGTCCTCCAGCTCTGAAATCCTGGCTTCCACCTCCTTCAGTCTGCCTGGAACCTGGGCCATACCTGCCTCAATCTTCACCCAACACTGATGGAGAGCTGAGATTTCCTGCGCTTGTGCAATTTTCAGCTCCCTGATCTCAACTAAGATAGTCTTGAATATGCTTCTGATAGACTGCTGAGGGGCATCCCGATGTCTCCCAGCGCCTGCTGTGGCAGATGACTCTTTGAAATAGCTCCAAGCGCAGTTGTTGTCTGTACTGTCTCATCATTGGAATTCAGATTCTGAGGTGCAATCTGGGGTGTCATTGCCACCAGGGAGGTTGGTTGAGAGAAAGTGGCCTGTTGGACCTTACTGTCTTTTGCTAAAGGCAGGGTTGGGGTATCCTTCTGTGTAACTCCCTTTGGATCCTTGGAAAACAGAGGGCATTGCTTAGGCCCGGCTGCCAGGCTGCTCCCATGTTGCTTCCATGTTGGTTGCTAAATTGTGCTTCAGAACACCTCGAAAGCACCACAAATGTCGAAGTTCTACATGCTTTGTGGTAACCTCCTAGTGCTAGATGCTGGATCTGGTCCATAACCCCTCATACTGTCAGCATCGGTACTCTCAAACCTGAGGGCGAGCTTATTAGTTGGGGATCTGAAAAATCACCCCCACTTTCAATTTCGGACCCCTTCTTGCTCCCTGTCTGATTAGCAGAGGCCACAGCCTTCTTTGCCTCAAGGAGCTCTCTGACTTATCTTTTGTTGCACCTTGCGGCTCATGCGAGTGGTGGTCGATTTCAGATCAAGAGTTTTGTACTCCAGACATCAAGTTAGTAGTAAATGGAAACAAACCGATCGATTTTCTGGGCTATTTTGTAGGCTCACTAGAATTTTAGGGTGTCAAAACACAATCCGAAAATTAAATTTCCATGGATGGCTCAGGTCTGTAAGGAAGGCCACAGCAGAGAGAGTTATTAATTAAGCTAGATCCGAATCACCCAGATCAAGTTTTGGGTGCACCAGATCACTCCCTGGCAGAGATGGAAGTCGCAGGGATTAAGGTACAGAGGCCCGGTGGGAGATGGTATTTTAACAAAGTAAACCTCAAAGATGAATGGTGTAAGGTGATAGATTGTGAGATAATTAACTATTTTGAGCTGAACAAGACTACCGCCAGCGTAGATAATACCTGGAATGCATTCAGGGCAACTATTTGTGACTGTATAACCTCCAGAGGGATTATACAGAGAAAGCGGATTTTAGCCCGCATTGCAGGATTGGAATAGGCACCTTGCCAAGCAAGTTTTTCATATTTCTATAATGGACCCATTCAAAATAAATTGGTGCTCAGACAGGCAAGAGTGTGCATGCAAGATTACTACTATGAGTGAGGGTACATTGCCAATGCTGGTTACCTTCAGAAGACTTATGAGGAAAGTGAATACGCAGGCAACTTTTTACCAAAAACACCAAGCGCAGTACTCAGTGGCTTCTCCTTTTGATGCTGAAACCAAAATTTGCATTGTAGATCCTGCTGCAATTAAGGAAAGAGTCTTTAAGCACTATGAACCGCCATATAGTGCACAAAAACTGGTTGCAATTGCTCATCTCAGGTATTTTTTTTAACTGAGCTCCCCCGTCCAAAGATACAAGGTACACGCTAGACAAATTCAAGCCCTGCTAGCCAAAATCTCTATTGAGGAGGTGGTGAGATCACAGACTAATGGGAAGGCTTGTGGTGAAGATGGCCCACCAGCTGAGTTTTTGAAGAAATTTGCACCGGTTTTAAACCCAGAAGTTCTAAAACTTGCTAATTATATTCTAGAGAGGGGTGCGGTCCCAGCGTCATTCTGCACTGCGATAGTGGTCAGTTTTCTGAAAAAGGATTAAAACAAAGAGAATGTTAACTCATATATGCTCATTAGTCTATTAAATGGGGATTATAAGATTATCGCAAAATTGCTGGCCAACGGCATGAACAGAATGTTAGGCTATATTATTCATCTGGATCAGTGCGGTTTTATTTCTGGGAGGCAGTTATTCCCTAATACAAATTTTTTCAATAGAAGCATATGACTATTTTTCACAAAATAGAGTTCCCGACCAGGTTTTTTAATTAGCTGCAGAGAAGGCATTCGGTCTAGTGTGTTGGGAAAGTATTTTCGTTATTCTGAGGGAGTTTGGGTTTCCTGAGATGTTTAGTCAGATCATATTTCAACTTTATAAATGGGCAACAGCCCATATAATTATTAGCTCTCACAGTATCGGGGCCTGCGAGGTGACTAGGGGCACAAGGAAAGGATGCCCCTTGTCACCCATTCTTTTTGCACTATTCATAGAGTCCTTAACAAAAGCAGTGTGGACTGATATGAGCATTGAGCCACCAATAAGCAGCATGACCAGCATTCAATTATATGCCGATGATAGAGCTCCATTTCTAAAGCCAGATATAGCAAATCTAAAGGGGGTTTTGAAAGTATTTCAGGAGTCTCCAGAACTGGGAGGGTGCAAGATTAACAAATTGAAAATTTAGATTTTATTATGCAATTACGCACTCAACACTTTACCTGCAGAACTTCATCCTTTAGTCAATCCAAGGCCTAAAAGATATTTAGGGGTATATGTCACAGAAAATGTTAATGACCTATTTGTATTGAATTATTCCTCCCTGGTCCGTACGACTAAGGCACTTTTTGCAAAATGGACCTATCTACCTCTCTCAATAATGGGCTGTGTCGCTCTGATTCGAAAGTCAATCTTACTTTTGTGTATTTTAGATGACCACCATGCATTACATACAAAAATGGGATAGGGATGCATTCAACTGTTGCACACATTGGGCTTCATGATCAGTCTCAATAAAGCCCACTTGCACCCTCAAATCTTTTTTGGTGCTACAGTTCTCACAAATGATGCATCTAGAATGTAATTTGATTCTTCTAGTACATGCAGATGTTCGATGTTTATAGGTGAAGATAGCCCCTCCTTGTCCAAAATTACTGCTTCAAACAAATAGTGAAACCTAGAATTAGTTATTTTGTTGATGCCCAAGAAAGGACAAACTTGTTTATGGAGAGATCTTCTAAATTTCTTCCATTTCACCCAGCCTCAAATAAGCAAGGACTGCAGCTATTCTATATGAGAATTATCAAAGTACAGAGGGATAACATTGTAAAGAAAGGATTTGAGTATTATCACCATCATGACTGACTCCTCATTTTATAGTAAGGGTCAATTAGCCAGTGGGCTAAATTGACCCTTAACATCTTGGGCTTCCTAATATTGACTTCCACTAGCCCTTGTAAACATGTCACAATATATTAGCCAAAATGTCTGATAAAGACTTTGACAAAACTGGAAAGATTATTTATATTTCTTCACATAGCCCATGACTTATCCTTAAATATGCAGTACTCAGATTGCAACCCAAATTGTTTAGTCAGCTGCCTAAACCTTGAAAATGACTTGGCAGGGTCAGCAGCATTGAGTGTAATTTTCATGCACCAGTCAATACACTTAAATGTGATAATTTCCCTTTCTGACTAATGCACTATGCAAAAGGTTCAATATATTGGTCCAATGATCCATTCTGATGGTGCGCTGACACTGGTCAGGTCGCATGCTGGTGCAACTTTTTAACGTGAATGTGACTTCAAGGGCAATGGCAGAGGCCCCACTATAGGGACACAATATGCTCTTATTAGGGATTTAATGTGATCCACCTAAAGAGCACAGGTATAGTTTGTTTTTCGTGTTGCATGTGATAGTCTCAAATTTACACTTTTATATTTCCTTTTATGTTAGTGGTAGGAATAGACGAGTACAGTATGTGGGAGAACCTGGTCCTGAGGAAGGCTTTTAGACCTCTGTGGGGCTTTGTGATAAAAGGCTGAAATATTTTAACCTAAAGGGACTAGGGGATCATTACTATCAATCATTTTTGTCCATATTTTTGTTTCTCACATGGCCCCAGATAACATTAATAGTTGATCTCAAGGCAATTTTATGCGTACATAGAAAAGATCCTTATTAAGAGCTCCTACTTTGGAAGCTTTCACCCTTCAACATAATGAAAGGTGAAGGAAAGCAGTCAGATGATTAAGCATGCCACCTGTGTTTGAGGGGTGAGGGCTTGTCCTTTTTTTGGGGGGGGAAAGGTCTCCTTGATTGATCTGTCTCGTCGCACAATACTTTTTGTATTTACTGTATTCTCAAAGTCACACTTGTGATACCAGACAAGAATACAGCCTAAGGCTACAGTGTTCTTTGTGTTTTGCTATGTGGTAGAGAAGAGGACCGTCTTACTCTCTGTTTCCCTCTGACTGTGCCTCAGTAGAAATCTCATTTACAACTGTAGAGCATCAAGCAGCAGAAGTCTTGGTACTGACCTTGCCCTTTGGGTAAGTGAAGTCTAACGTTTTGACTTGGATTTCTTTTAGCTTTATTTTCATTTTACATAACAACCAGTCAGCATATAATGACATGTCGATTACTGATGGGATACATAAGGCATGAAAGTAGACTTTACAGGCTTTCAGTGAGTGCAGCAATGTGTCAGAAGATTCAGACAGCTCAGTGAAAGTAATGCAATAATAACATGGGTGTTTCCAATTACTGGCATGTGATCTTTCATGGTAACCAACTCCGGGGGGGCCATTGTACATCTCCCTTGCTAGCAACAGTGCTTAGGAGTGTGAGCAGGAGCCTTCGCCCTGTCTCTTAACAACGCCACACATCACAACACACGTTAACACCCACCCAGACAAGCGCATGTTCAGAACTCCATGAAGCACCTATGACTCCGCTCACTTTCACATCCGCAGTGTCGTCACTCTGCGTATGTGCTTGATATGCTTGGTAGGGACCCCAAATATCTCTCAGACTGTTGCAAACTGGCATGAGTTTGTGATAAGTATCTGATTGACTATTGCAGTACGGCATGTCAGTATGCCACGCTTGCAGTGTGGTGAGAGGGCCCTTCATCATGTGCATTGCTATTCTACGCCGCGCAAGTAATAGCCGTAAAGCGACAAGCCACCTGCAGGCCTTCGGGATGTCCCTGTCATAGCCCAGTAGTGCTAACAGAGGAGTATGTGCTATGTCTTCATCTGTGAGCTCTCGCAGCTCCCGGAATACCACGGGCCAGTAGCGCTGCACACCTGGGTAAGACCACGCCTCATGTGCAAATCTGGCATCATCCCTGCTGCACCTTGAACAGCAAAAATCATCGTGCAGGCCACAACGGAGCCTCGGAGTAGTACACCCCGGTTGAGAAACTTGAAATGTAACATTCAGTGACAGCCATTCAAAGAGATCGTTCAGAACACTGAGTAACAGTAGGCCCACTGTTTGTCACTGTTGACTATATCAATCCCTCTTGCCAATCCAGGCAAACCTTAGAGACACTAGGCCGCCAGGCGCCTTGCAAAAATACATATATTTTGGTGATCACTTGCTGCAAAGACCCAGTCTGCAGCTAATAAGTGAGGGCAGGTAACTTCAAGGGTTCCGCTAGTGACTCACCCAGCAGCCAGCATCGCGTGGTGCGCCCCATAACAATGAATCTGCGCTACAATAGTTGGTGCTTTGCACTGTGTGCCCAACTTGGCTCAGTTGCAAAGGACTCCCTCTTCAAAGAAGTCACCCATGCTCTGTATTCCAAACCCTTGAAGAGGACTTGCCACAGCCCTCTCTTGCTCCAGTGGAAACTACATACACCAATCTAGTGGCAGCTGAGGGGACTAGAGCAGAGACCCGGCTTGCAGATCTGCCATTTTCTTCCAAAAGCACTGTGTAGTAGCAGGAAGATCAACAGTATGAAAACGACGCACAGGCTTGCTAAGCAGAAATTGTGGTAGAGGTAAGGAAAGAGAGGTGTCTCACTCTAGATGGAGGTGTAGAAGGTCCGCTGGTCCAAGAAGGCAAAAGAGGGCTAACATGCACTGTACTGCTTTATAATACGATTCGAGGTCTGGACCTTCAGCCCTCCCATCTCATATGGGAGCTCGAACGTATCCCATCGTAACCGTGGCTGCTTACCAGCCCACTCCAGGCACTCTGTCAGGGCATGCAAGTACCGGAACACTGCGCCAGGCAGCAGCAGCAGCATTTGATGTTGCCAAAGAGGAATAGAAAACGAGGGAGGACCTCCATCTTCATGATGACTATGCTCTGACAGAGGGAGAGGGGCAGACGGATCCAGTGATCTGTTGCCTCTGTCAGGCGCTGCACCACCCTCCTATAGTTCTCCAACATTACTACTTCCAGGTCCGTGTGGACCTGGATGCCCAAATATCTCACCGGGTCTGTTGTCCATATGTGATGAATACTCCAGCTGTGTTGGCATCGGGCTGCGGTTAAGGGGATTATGAGAGATTTATCCTAATTTATTTGCAATGTAGAATGACTGCCAAGGAGGACAACCTCCCAGAGGACTAAAGAGAGGTTGTGTTCTGGGTTTCTGAGATACAAGAATGTACACTCTGCATAGGCAGACATCATTAGATTACAGTGTGAAAAGCCTATACCCTGATGTGCATGATATTAAAGCACACAGGCCAGAGGCTCTGCTATGAGCGCATACAATAACCGGGGTAGGAGAAAACCCTCTCATAATAGGAATAGGGTCTGATACTATGCCATTGACCCAAACCTGTGCCATCGGCTCAGTGTAGAGAACTAGGGCCAATTTCAGAAAGATATCACCCACCCCTACATGGCAAAGCACAGAGAACATACACCCCACTTCACTGAGTTGAATGTCGTTTCTGCGTCTAAGAAGATTGCAGTGGCACGCACATCTGGATCGATGGGGGAGATCTTGCTAAAAAGGGTACCGAGATTATGTACGAGAGTCTGACCAGGTATAAAGCCAGACTTCCCCAGACCTACAATGCCTGGGAGTAAGGGGGCTAAGCGAATAGTGAGTATGTTCACAAACAATTTTGTGTCCGTTATTAAGGGTGACAATGGTCGGGAAGAAGAGGAGTGGTCAGCTGGTTTGCTTGGCTTGAGCAAGGTGACAAATAGTGCCTCCCGCATCGTTGGTGGCATGCAGCCATCTTTCACCTTCTCTTCAAAAAGGCTGACCAGGTGGGACATGAATCTGTCCTGGTAGGTCTTAACATTTTGACTTAAATAATTCTAGTCTCTTCAGGGTTGGACTGAGACAGAAAATAGTCCCGGGCACCAAAATAAAAGTGGCTCCCATTAGTGAATTATATACCTAATAAAGTGGCCTATATTTGTAAATTGAGGCACTGTTGAAATTGTCAAGATTTATAACAATGCTGTTATAAGTGTTTGGCAAGGTAGGAAAGGCTGCACAGATTTGAGCTAGCTGCGGGCAATTTTTGTTTTAATATCGGTAGAATCAGCAGTAAAAGCCGTTGCAGCAGACCATAAAACCCGTCGTCCAAAAACAGCCAAAAATGCCCCTCACAGAAACTTGGCTCCATGGGCTGAATAGTCATTGCTTCTGGCAGCCTGGTCATCTGCACTGCTAATGCCATCTTCGTCCAGGTTCATGTCTTGTGGGAATTGGCAAAAAGTAGAGAGATCAGCTTTCCAGACCACATAAAAAAAGCAGCATAAAGGCTTGAAGTGAGGCTTGACTCTGCGGACACTTGCCCGATCTTTGAGCCCAGCTGTCACGCAGCGTCGACATGCTTGGATGCTTTTCACTAATTTTACTAGATTCTCCGAGGATATTCATCCCACACTCATGGACAAGCCCTTCAATGACGAGTGTTTTTTAGGAGTTAAAAGGACTCCTCCTTGGAGCGCATGGAGGACAGTAGAGCAACGGCTGGTGCATGGTCCTAGTCTCATTAGCGCCAGTAAAATGGGACGTTTTGAGGCTTTTCCAGCTTGATGCATTCATGATAGTGAGATCTTCTCAAGCTGCTCAGACACCCCAGAAGCTACTTACTTTGAGACAGGGGTGGATCTGAAAGAAGAAACCACCACCACCAGTAGCAGATGCAGCCTCTGCTATACTCTGCCAGTTTTGATGTCTCAAAACTGCTCCATCTCCCTGCTCAACATCATCTTCTGATGGCGAGGGAAGGGCTGCAGTTTCAAATTTTTCCACCATTTGGAAGGTGATTATGACAGATATATGGGCCATCTAGCTGATTCGCATGAGCCATGCCCTAACCTAGCATCCTCCCTAGTGACAGCTAAAACCAAGTCCCAAAGATACTTTTCACTTTGAAATATAGCAACAAATACCTTACCCTTTTGCAGACTGCGTTTACAAGACTGATTTTGTTTTGCTTTTTCCCCAGTTCTTTTGCTTTGTACCATGGACTGTGTTCCTAGACTGTGGTCTAGGTGTTGCAAACAGTGTTCATTGAGTAACATTTTGAATGGATTCTAACATAACTGACGTTGATAGTCCATCGTGGGTAAGGACTATAAAAGTGGCTTCTGTTTTTTTTAATCAAACATTTCAAGCACAGTATGGTGTTTTATGTGTATCAAAACACTGACTAGGCTTCAAGTAAGGGGAATTACTGTTTTTAGGTCGAACGCGCATGTGCTTTGACTTGTAAGTCTTGTTGGCTTTTAACCACGTCATCCGCACGCCAATCACTTTCACTTGTTCATGCCTTTCAAAAATCCTTTGTTATCATTGGTAAATGCATTACCTTAGTCCCGTTTTGGGGTGGTTTAGTTACAGCCCTGGAATGCAAACCCTGTTAACTGGATAATTGCACGTTTGCTGATACGTTTGACTGCGAGCGAACTTCTTTTTCCTTTTGTGTCTCTCCTTCACGCTTATGCTTATGGCGGCCATGGCACTTCGAATCGGCTCGCTTATGTCACCTGTTTTACTTTTCATTTTCAATTTATGTGGAAAGAAACATACAGTTAGGAATTTACAAATCCAATAGCTCTAACTTGAGCAAACGTGAGATCCATTGCATTGCAAATCTTTGTTTTGTGTTCTTAGGCTTCTGCCTTGTTGAGTCAAGTGTTACATCGGGGTACTTGATCATGTCAGTTTGGGGCAAAACTAGGCCTCTGACCCGAAGACATCGATGATAAACAACCTCAGTTTTCTCAAAAGGAGCCCAGGAAGCTGGTGTGCCATTTGCCACACGTGTTACGAACATTAAAAAAAAAACATTTATTCAAAACTTGTTTTGTACCTTGAAACACATGCTAGTTATTTATCCGGTTTAGGGTTAACTGTTCTAATGAGAGGAACGAACTGGTTGCGCATCATCTATGAGGTGAGTAATCAAAAAGAGAGTTGAGGAGTTACCGTTTGTCAACAACAGCCAATGTACACTTACAGTTATTTAGTAAAAAAAAAAAAAAAAGCTGACCAATCAGAAGAAGAATCGGTAAGCTTATGAATGCAGTGTGTGCAAATATTCCTTAAGGTCGTAACAAAATTAACAAAAACATTTTTGTCAGAAAAGGCCGTGTTTGTTATGAAAGTGTAAATAAACCATAAACATGGCGGAAGATGCTTGCCAGCGTTTTTGCACGTTATTTATTTTTTTTTTTTATAAAGAATTTTTATTGATTTTTGCAAAAGAAAAAATAACCATGATACAAACGTCATAACACGATGCCAACGGGCATCCAACATTGGTCGAACCTGTGATCCCAGATAGCACTAATATTAAAGATAACAGATAACATAGTATTCAGGAGCCTAGTGCGGCCTCCCATTTCCCCCATATCCTATTATATTTATTCGGACATCCTCTAGCCTCATATACAAGTTTTTCACTCTGCGCACACCAATCCACTCCCTGTCTCCATTTAGCCAATGATGGGGCATTCTTGGCCTTCCAGTTTGCCACTATGTCCCTCTTAGCCACTAAGCACGCCACCCCAAGGAAAATTCGATCTGGTCTCCTTAGCTCGATGTCACCCATGATCCCGAGGAGGAGGGGTAGAGGCTCTCTCTCTATATTCTCCTGCAACACCTCAGAAATCTCCCCCAGGACCGCTCCCCAATAGGCTACCATGGCGGGGCAGGTCTACACCATGTGGAAGAAGTCAGCTGTAAGGTTTCTGCAGCGAGGGCACTCCGCGTTGGGGCGGAGGCCCACTCTGTGTAGTTTGTCGGGTGTGAGGTATGCTGTGTGCAAAAAGTAAGTTTGTATCAATCTGAAACGGGTGGCGATCGCCAGGGCCCGCGGGGCCATTAGCGCCTCACCCCATTCCATCTCTTCCATGGGGCCCACCCACCCCTCCCATCTCTGGCGAAGTACCCCCAGGGAGCCCGAGGTGCCGGAGACCAGGGTGCGATATATCTGGGAAACACCTCCCCTACCTAGGCTCCCCATCAATGCCTTGGCCTCCATGAGGCTGCATTCAGGTATGTTTTCCCCCTCTCGGATGTGTACTGATAAGGCATGTCGGAGCTGGAGGTATCTGTGGAACTGTGTCTTGTTTAATGAAAAGTTTTTCTGGAGATCTTCAAAGGACCATATGTGTGACCCGTTCCAGACATCGCCTAGTGTGGAGATGCCTATGTTGTCCCAGTTCCGAAACCCCTCCAAGCCCGTCACCTCCACCAATTGCCTCCCATGCCACAGTGGGGTCTGCTGGGTAAGTCGTCCCCACCACCCCGTCGACTTTTGAGCCGTCCGCCATCCCTGTAGAACCACCCTGGTCACATCTGGGACGTCTCGAGAGATCGGACCTCCATAGAGGGTGTCCAAAATCCGTGGGTAACCCATCGTTTGGAGCTCCAGTCGGTACGCCGGGTCTGTCCACCCACCCCCCATCCAGTCATTAATCACAAGTACTTGTGTCGCGAGGTGGTAGGAGTGGATATTGGACATGCCCAAACCTCCATCATATACATCCCTCTGGCAGGTTTTGAGCGCTAATCGTGGGCGGGCTCCGCTCCATATAAATTGGCGCACCAATGAGTCCATTTCCCCAAACCATTTCCTAGGGATGGGATGGGGAAAATTTTGCAGGAGGTAGAGGAGCCTAGGAAGGATCATCATCTTATAGAGCGCGATTCTACCGAGCAGGTTAAGGGGGAGTGTCCTCCAGTGTAGGAGATCACTTCTGATTTTTCTGGTTAATGGTGTAATGTTAAGTTCCCATGTCAACTCAGGGAGAAGTGAAATATACATTCCCAGATATTTGAAGCTATTTCTTCGTACTGGAATGTTTCGCTGCCAGTCCACACAATCCCCGGAGCGGTGTAGGGGGACCAGTAGGGACTTGGCGGGGTTCAGGATCAGCCAGAGGCTTCCGCGAAGAGGCCCAGGATCTCTAGCACGCGGGGGCCACTTTTAGCCGGGTTGGATAGGTATAGGAGGACATCGTCTGCGTATAGCGCCACACGGTCTTCTGCACAGGCAGGCCAGGACCAGCCCTCGATCAGGGGATCTCCTCGCAGCAGTATCGCAAGAGACTCTATCATTAATGCGAAGCGCAACGGGGATAGCGGGCAACCCTGCCGGGTTCCGCGGCCAATAGGGAATGGGTCAGAGACCACTCCATTCACCCGGACTCGAGCTGTCGGTTTGGAGTACAGGAGTCTCACCAGGCCTCGGAATCTGGGACCGAGTCCATTTTTCTGCAAGACCAGTTCAAGGTAAGACCAATCCACTGTGTCAAAGGCTTTTTCAAAGTCCAGCAAGAGTAATGCCAAGTGTGCGTGCGACAGAGTATTGCGATGTGCCAGAGCCAGATGCAACCGCCTAATGCAGTGCCTGGTGCTACGAGTGGGCATAAAGCCACACTGGTCAGGGTGCACTAGTGTAGCCATTATCTCTTTCAGTCTAGAGGCCAGGGTCGAGGAAAGCACTTTGATCTCAATGTTTAGAAGTGAGATGGGTCGGTATGCTGAACAATGTCTCGATGGGGGCTGAGTTTTGGGAATCACTACTATTGTCGCCTGGTCAATCTCGGTGGGAAATCGGCCTAGTTTCTCGGCTTCCCCATACATGTTGAGTAAGTGGGGACCCAGTATATCACTGCATTTGCTATATAGCTCTGCCGGGAATCCGTCAGGGCCGGGGGTCTTGCCCGATGCCAGGCTGGAGATTGCACTGGTGATCTCTGCAAGGCTAATAGTTTCATCTAGCCTGTCTCTTGCCTCCAGGGAGATCCTGGGGAGAGTGATCTCATTCAGGAGGGGAGTCTCTTTCTCAATAGCGGGGCGGAGGTGCATTGCATAGAGGTGGGCATAGTAGGACGCGAAACTTTGTGCGATTTCAGCTGGTGTCCTAGAGAGGGCGCCCGAGGGCTCCAAAATCTCAGGTATAACCCTGCTGGCCAGAGGACGCGCGGCCAGCCAATGTAGGAGCTTCCCATTTTTGTCCCCCCAGCCATATATACGGGCCACCGAAGCTCTCCAAATGCACCTGGCTGAATCTAGCATTATGTGTTTAATTTCTTCTCTAACCATAGTCAGCTGTCTCAGGGCAGCGGAAGACGAAGAAGTCATTTGTTGGCGTTCCAGTTCAGAGATCTGGGAGTTCCTGTCCCGCTCGCGGGTACGGAGAAGGTACTTGGCATGCCCTCTGAGGGTAGCCTTACAGGCGGCCCATAATGATCCTGGGGAGCGGACCGACCCCAGATTCAGATCGAAGTATTGAGTTAGTTGATTTCTGATCTCTTGGGTGTAGTCTTTGTCTTGTAAATACCATGCGTTTAGGCGCCATACTGGGCGTTTGGAGGGATCCGCTCCACCCAGTCGGACCCGCACTGGTGCATGGTCCGAGACTCCCCGGGGGAGTATCTCTGCCCCTGTGACACTCGAGAGGTCCAGAGCAGACATGAATACCAGATCAATTCTGGATTGCGTCCGGTGGGCGGCCGACGTGTGGGTGTACCGCCGATCCCTAGGGTGCCAAGTTCTCCATACCTCGCAGAGGCCAAGGCTCTCGGTCCAACTAGTAAGAGCCGAAGCCCTGGCTAATCTACTGGCCGTAATCTCGCCGGATACATCCAAATCCAGATCGAGAACCGCGTTGAAGTCCCCCCCCAGCAGGGTAGTCCCCTGGGGCAATCCCACAACCACTCGGCGAAGCGAGTGTAAGAAGGCATCAAGTCCCGTCGGGGGGGCATACGCAGATATAAAATTTATCGGAGTTCCATGAAGAGTCCCCGTAGCCACTACAAATCTGCCCTGTGGGTCGGCCTGTGTTGCTGTGATCACCACAGGCAGAGAGCGGTGAAGTAAAATGGCTACCCCTCTAGAGCCCCTGGAGAAGCCTGCGTGGTATACTCTGTCATACCCTCCCCGTATGAGCATGGGGCACCTAGTCCCAAGGAGGTGGGTTTCCTGCAGAAGGACCACTAAGGGGGAGTATCTGCGGAGAGTGTTAAATACTGCTGACCTCTTAATCTTATCCAACAGACCATTTATGTTCCAAGAAAGAACCTGAGTTAATGAGTGCCAGGCGTGAATAGTGTAGGTGGTGCATAGGGCTGAGTGTCAGGCTGTGGACCCAGGGACGACCATTTCAAACAAAACAGTAAGATAATAAGGAAGCTAAGCAACTTCTTCCTATCTAGGCTAACTTCAAAAACCCCTCCCCCCAACCACCCTCCTCCCCATACTCCCACCCCAGAAGCATCTGTCGCCCAAATACCCAACCAAAACCAGACCTCCAGCAGGACTGTCCTTGGGGTGGAGTGGTGGACCCCTCCATATAGTCGGATCAATTACAATTAGTGGTGACCTGCCAAGTCTAAGGTATCTTATAGTAGAAAGGCATGACGCCTTCTGTAGTGACCCTTGTAAGGTCTGCATAGGTGAAACGGACATCTCAAGTCATTTTGGACTCCCATCAGCAGGTGTCAAGTGTGTCATATTAACCAAGGACCGGGGACTGACTCAGGCCGTTATCATCTGCCGTTTGGCCTGAGATCTGAGGCCCAGAAGGGTCCGTGGGTTTCTTATCTGTTTGTGAGCCAAAATCTCGGATTTCCTCATTGTTGTCCAAATTGTTTGTGTCTTTCGGTCTCCCTCTCCGGGATCTGGTGCGCCTCTGGCTCCTCCGGGGGCCTCCCGGGGTGAGGGGTCCGACCCGAGGGGCCCCCTCCGTGTGCTCCAGGGGGCCCCCTCCGGGCACCGATGCCCTCCTCCGTCAGCCAGTTCCAAGCCTCTTCAGGTGTTTCAAAAAAATGTGCTCGCCCGGCCAAGAGGACCTTGAGCCGCACGGGGAAGAGGAGCATGTATGAAAGTTGCATCGCTCTAAGTTTCTGCTTAACGTGTTCATACGACCGGCGGCCGATCTGGACCTCACGGGTATAGTCTGGGAAAATTAAGATTTTATGGTTCTCCCATTGAAGATCTTCCGACCTCCTAGCCTCTTTAAGGATATTGTCTCTATCCTTAAAGTTAAAGAAGCGCGCAATCATTGGTCGTTTTGGGCTGCCCGGTGGGGGGCGCGGGGCCAATGCCCTGTGGGCTCTTTCAATCGCAAACCAGGGCGAAAGGGACTGGTCCGGCATCCATGCTTTAATCCACCTTTCTAGGAACTCAGATGCCCCACCATCCTCCACGCCCTCCGGAAATCCGATGAAACGCAGGTTGTTGCGTCTTGATCGGTTCTCTGCATCTTCCGCACGACGGTGCAGCTCGCCAGTTCGAGTCTGCAGCTGGGCCACTTTACTTCTAAGGGCAGCTAGGTCGTTTTCAGTCTGGGAGACTCTAGTTTCAACCTTGGTGATCCGGCTCACTGCGTTTCTGAGGTCTTGCCGAACCAGACCCACGTCTTCTCGTACTTCCCCGATCTTAGTCTCCACAGCAGACTGTGATGCTTGAGTGGCTTGAAGGATGGCACTCACTCCGTCCGGTGCGGGGCCTCCGCTAGCTGTGCCTCCCTTTCCTCGCTGGCCAGCCGGTGTCGTGAACTGGTCAATCTTTTGCTGGGAAGATTGAGGTTGCTTGTTCGCCTTGTCTCTCCCCATCACGGCATCGGAGACAGGAGTCGGGTAGTTTTCCAATCAAGTCTAGATCCCTTGCACGTTTGCTGTTACTGCGATTATGAGTGCGTGGGGAGAGGCATTCAGGCCCAAGCTGTGATCTTCTTCACCTTTGAGATCTGATGAGTCCAGTTTCATCTTGGCCCAGTTGCCAATTGCCATTAGGTATTAAGTGCTAAGGGGGGGGGGGGGTAGGGCATTTTTCTTCCCTGACTCCTTTCCCCTCCCGCACCCCGTTTTCACTTCGAGCCGGTACCTTCAGTAAAGCCTCGACCGGCCCCGGTGTTAATTACGCTGCTCCAGTGACGCCATGAGGTCACTCAGGGCCATTGCCCTTCCGTTAGTTCGGATCGCGGTGCTGATTTTTCGGCCGTATTGGTAACTTTAGCACAGCCTCATCCTGCCTCGATGTCTCCGCCGCGCTCCGTGGACCTCCGGCATGCCTCTGCCGTCACTCAGGGCACCAGGGAGTCCCTCTCTGCAACCGCCCCTCCGCCACTCCAGCTCCGGCCAGCGGGGTCCTGGGTACAGCGCAGCCGCTTAGCTCCCTCCGCCGCTGTCCCCAAGTTTGCGCACGGCCGCAGCCTCATCCACACGGCGCTCTCTTCCTCCAGACGCAGCGGCGCCGCCCCCACACGCCGCGGGAGCCGCGCTAGGGTCGTAGCCTCAACCCTATCCAGGGTCCCCTTCTTACCCCGTCGCACCTCTGTTCCAGCGCGGCCGCGTCCGGGGGGATCGCCGGTCCGGACCCAGCTCAGCCGCGGAAGTCAGTCCCGGCCGCCATTTTGTTTTCGGGGACGAGACGGTCGCGGCTCGACAACGGGGGCTGCTTTCGCCAGGAGTTCCTCGCCGGAGCCTCTCAGGGGCCCAGGGGTCACAAGGACTGTCAAAACGACGTCTCCGGCTCGGTCAGGCCACTCTAACTACGGGCGGATGACGGAGGGGTCCAGAGCACTCTCAGAGTGCGACCGCCATCTTGACGCCCGAAGCCACGCCCTTTTTGCACGTTATTTACATTGAAGCCGCCATTAATGACGCCAAGATGCTAAGGGATGGCTCAGGCATAAGATATAAAATGGCTATCTATCTGATTTCAATACAATACTCTGAATGCATATGACGAACTGTACAGCAACAGCAGACCGTTTGTCAGTTTGATGGTTAGATCAGGAAATTGTGGAAAATAAAATTATTCAATAAAAATATATATAAATAAAATATCAGGAAAAAAAGGATACGGAAGAAAAACTATATGTGACAAGTATGAAAAAATGGCTGGTTTACATATGGCCCAACACTGGAAAACCAGTATTGCAGAGTACCAGGATATCATGCTCTAAATATTGTTTTAAGAATAGTGACTCTTTGGAGTTAGTAAGAGCAAATCTGCATTCTTAGGGCAAATATTTTGTAAACGACATTTAAAACACACTATGTCAGATTATATTTTTTTCAATGATATTCTGACATACAGCCATCGCTGTTGGCTTCTTTGAGTTAGGTGGCATCTTGGCTAGAGTAAGCACTTTCTCCAGGGTAGCTGTTCTAGATGTTTGTACTCTTTTAGATGATATGTTGGCTTTTGTTGTTTCCCCATGAGAAGCTTGGCATAACGTTATGCAGTTCAACTATGAAGGGCGTTGGACCTTGACTTTTTTGCGAGGTTGTCCCCAAAATTTTTGCCTTCTTCCTCCTATTTTATCGACCCAATTGTTGTTAGCTTTAGTACTCTGGGCACTTTATCACAGCTGATCAGTGCTAAAATGCATGTGCTCTCCCTTATAAACTTGGTTTGTTGGCTTACGCCTGATTCCCTTATTTAATTTACCTGTAAGTCCATTGTGAAGTTGTATACCATATACCCAAGGCCTATAATTTAAATGCTACTAGTGGGCCTGCACCGCAGATTGTGCCACTTACAGAAGTAGCCTTTTTACTACACCTAAGTCACCCCTAAGGTAGGTCCTCAATAGCCCTATGGGCAGGGCGCTGTGTATGTAAAAGGTAGGACTTATCTCTTTATGTAATATATGTCCTAGTAGTGACAAACAGCCTATTTTGTTTCCAATCGCGGCTTGCTCCTATTTAAAGGGGCGGGTGCGGTGTGCAGGGAAGGGGGGGAGTGGATGGGGGAGCATTTCATTAAAAAAAAAAAAAAGTACTCTGTCCCTCATCGCTCCAGCTGCAGGCAAAGGCTCCCAGCCTGCCCTGCGGCCAATCCTGATGCTGCTCTGAGCAGCATCAGGGTTGGCTGGGAGAGCCCAGCCAGGGCACTCCCAGGCAGACTGGGAGTCTGTGCAGGCTCTCTCCAGCCCGACAACTGTGTTGCTGGGCTGGAGAGAGCCTACTGCGCATGTGTGTTTAGTCGGCCCGAGACGGCCGGCCAAACACACATGCACTCTGATGGGAGTGATCTGTGCACTCCTCTCCGTGGCTGTCATCCCCAATAACCCGCCCTTTCACCATGAAGGGATAATAAACCTAGTTTTCGGCTTCTGCTGCTGGCGGGGGGCAACGCTCCTCCACCCTAATGGAGGAGCCACCCCTGTTTGTTTCTCACTACTGTGAGCACTGCTCCTTTCACAGGATTGCATTGGAAATGCACTGACATATGTCTTAGTGGTATCTTCTGATCTATGAGGAATAACATGAACATGATTAAAATGTGTGGAATGGTAGTGAAAAATGCTGCTTACTGATGTAGGTGGATTTGTTATCACCATTATAGAAATGCCACTTTTAGAAAGTGGAAATTTGTCCGTGCTTATAATTCTGGTAGTTTTGCAGCTTGACTCAAATCCACATCTGGGGTAGTTACAGCTGGGCTTTTTGCATACTTTTCAGGCAGCCAGTACACGGGGAGGTGTAACAGGAGTACATCTGCACACTCAGTGGTCTTCCTGAGCTGGGAGAGGAAGAGGCGCAGCACATACGCATCTACAAAAGCTATGCCCTGGCCTCACATGAAGATCTTGTTTACCACCTACTGATGAATGGAGCCAGAGCTGGAGGAGAAAGGAACATTACTGGAACCGGTTAATGCTGGTTGGGACCCCCTCCTTTGTGGAAGCTGAGCAAAATAAGTACAGGGGGTTGGAACCTGTTATGCTGCTACAAGGAACTGCCATTGGACTGACTTGTTATTGTGCTGACCTGTGGCCTGCTGAGGCACAGGAGGACAACTACTTACTCTACAAGGACCCTGGTATGCAGGCCTGTTGCTTGCTTCTGTCCGGTGTCCCACAGTTGCCTCCAGGAAAGGCCCGGCCTTAGCGCTGGTGGTGCCCGGTGCAGCAGTCTTTTTTGGCACCCCACCAGGTACCTTCTCAATGAATTGCCTCACTACCACTCTCCAACTGTGAACCTCATCTCTCCATCGCCGCTCTCTGACAAACATTTTATGTTTTTCATAGCACTATTCATGGTTCAAACACACACAGTTCTGTAACCTGCATGGTACACGTACTTTGCAGCAGGCACATTAACCCTCTGCCCTACTTTATGATGAGTTAAAACTGCCACTAGACAAAATTTCGATCTCTCACTTATAGGAACATTAATCACCAGAATTATCTTTTTTTATGTGTGCTTGAAAACTGCTGGACACATAAGAAAGTTCACTTGCTTCTAAACCCATAAGTTATTTTTCAACTCAGTGCCCCCTCCATAGTCAGCACCAGGTGCAGCTGCACTGGTCGCACCACCCTAAAGCCGGCCATGCTCCAGGGGCTGGGTGGTGTGCCTCCCCCCCCCCCCCCGTTTTCTATATCTAGAGCCTGGTGAGCGCTCTACTCCGTGCTGGAACTTTTTGCCACATAGCGCCTGGTGAGTGCCACTGTTTCCTTCCCCTGAGGCGTGTTTCCTCTCTGTGGAACCAAGGAGAGTGCCAAGTTGTCTTCCCCCTGCAAGGTGGAGCCTGGTGTCAAGCATTAACCTGTTTGTCCCACGGAGACACAATGTTGACCAAGCTGCTTATTCCGAGTTCCTCCTACACGTTATGGGCCTCCCACTTAAATGCACATGATCGACATCGAAATGCCCCTGGGGTAAGGGGATGGGGGGGGGGGGGGGAGAGAGAGAGAGAGAGAGAGAGGGAGAGAGGGAGAGAGAGAGAGAGAGAGGGAGAGAGGGAGAGAGAGAGGGAGAGAGGGAGAGAGGGAGAGAGAGAGAGAGAGAGAGAGAGAGAGAGAGAGAGAGAGAGAGAGAGAGAGAGAGAGAGAGAGAGAGAGAGAGAGAGAGAGAGAGAGAGAGAGAGAGAGAGATATCCATCCGAACAACTGGTAATGGTCCTTGAAGAACTGGGATATCCTATGACAAATTACATATCAGTCAAACAGCTCATAACCATGTATATACTGGTCTCTGACTACTATGTGCAAGATAGGTGTACCTGTTAGGTTCCCCTTTCCCGCTTTAGATGGCTCTTCCTCTCTCTAGGAATTTTCAGAAAATTATGTTAATTACCTAAATGTACTTGAAGTTCCGTGGATATCTTTTTTGATGACCTTCCTGAGATTTCCTAAGATGCTGACTCACTCAACTCAATAGACATTTAAATAGGTAACAAATAATGACAACAAATACATTCTCAGGTAACTAGGTTTGCAGACATTCATGGATTCATTTATACACTGTACTTAGAATTCCAAGAAAAAACACATTTGGTGTCTTTTGATCACACTGAAAACATAAGGTTAATATCAGAGATTACGGTGCAAAGTCTGCATCACTCTGGAAACATAGGGTTAATACCAAAAGATCACAGTGCAATGTTTGCACCACTCTGGGAACATAGGGTTAATATAAAAAGATTACAGTACAATGTTTGTAACACTCTGGGAACATAGAGTTAATATCAATAACACAAGCGATCGGTATTATCACTGTTACATCACGGCGTAAATTGAACATAGCAATGAAACTTTCAGGCCATTCACAGAATGTTCCATATCACTAACACTAATTGTGCAAATATCATAATAAACTTAGCGATAACAAACGTATTCACAATACATCGCTTTTATGATAATTACATGAAAGAATTTCCTTTCTGTGATATATAGCAAGCAACAATGATAAGCGTTACTACGTGACTAGGGGTGAGCATCCCATATGCCAATGATGTACCTTCTTAGGCACATCGCGCTTCGAAACATCAGACTTTCGAATAGCAAGTCAGCAAGTGTCAAGTTTTCACAAATAAATGCTATTCAAGCGCACGCAGAGGGTTACCGCCTTTTTAGAAGTCAATTCTCTTGATCTTTTAAACTCCCCAGAAACGGCAGCCAGGATACAGGACTGAAAACGAAGATCAAACGTGGAGAAGCAGAGACTCCTCTGCAGCGTGTGATCTTTACAGCAAGCAATTCACTCAGGCCCGGTGTGGTTTAATACCTGTTGCATCCAGCCACACCCAGTCTGAGTCATAGGGAGCCACACCCGGTCTGAGTCATAGGGAGCCACACCCGGTCTGAGTCATAGGGAGCCACACCCAGTCTGAGTCATAGGGAGCCACACCCGGTCTGAGTCATAGGGAGCCACACCCGGTCTGAGTCATAGGGTTTCTGGAGGCTTCACCAACACATGTCCTAAACAAGCATTGGTTCCAACAAGCATTGGTCTTTGGAAACAAGCAGTGGTATCTGGAAAACATTCTTATGGGGCTACAACAAACATTGTTCCCTGCAAAGGCAGATGATTGGTTTAAGAGTTCTGTACTGGAGCACATCTGGGTTTGCAGGCCAGACACTGGGAAGGAGGAGATTGGTTTTGTTTCAGCTGGCACAGGAGAAGCGCGGAGGAGCCCACCAGCAGCCTTTTGTTAAAGCATGGAAGAAACGTGCATCAGTTGGTGCCCTCAGGGCACAAGCAGGCACTCACTCCGGATGTCGGAGCTCAGAGTGAGACCTTGCTCCGTTTGTCTTTTTGGGCTCTCACTACCACGGCACAGGTCGACTGAGTAGGGCCCCATGAGGCTGTCACCACCATGACCCAAGCCAGCTCCAGCGCCAAGGTGAGAGCTTTTAAGCAGAGCCCATGAAGAGTAAGTGGGCGCGCTGCCAAGCTGACGTGTGCAGCCGTCCCATTGCTAATTCTTCGCATGGAGGACCCAGTGAGGTCTCTCCGCTACTGCCCTTTTGTCAGTATGTGCTTCCCCCACAGGCTGGGGCAGGTTATTCCTAGGGGGTATTCCTTGGCATATCCAAACTCATGCTGGCATTGTGGGCTGCTGCTGGGTGATTTGCCCTATGTTGGGACCCAGAGAGGTCTCTCCTCCGCCGGGGGAGCCATGTGTGCCCCTTTCTTCCCGTGGAGCATACTTGGGAACAGGAGCATTGGGCTTCTGGAAACATTGGCAGGACGGGGAGGGATCCTCATCGGAGGCCGGACCCTGCCATTTCTGTAGCACCAGAGCATTACCGCATATCCTCGAATAGCAGTGCAGGCGCACCGCACCTATGTTGGGTTCTAACGATACGTGACCCCCGGGAATGAGGTGACTTGGAGGGATTGCTTTGGGGGCTGCATCCCTGCTCCAAGCAAACACTCCTGAGGTTATTTTACATTATTAGCCTAGTAGTGGGCAGGGGTGTCTGCTCCTTATGTGGTGTACAGTGTACCTACCATATGATAGAGGAAGCACCTTTGTGTGGAAGTTATTGTTGGTGACTCTTAGAGAAGTTACGTTTCAACACAATGTTTTTGCCCTCATTATGTGACTGCATTTTGAGTACCTGATTCATGTGATATATTGTTTGTTCTTATTAGGCTAACACATATATTTCAGGGTTTGAATTGCATACAGTGGGGAGAGTAATGTTGTATATGACATGTCATTGGGGAATGTTTCACTCTATGTGCATTCTGAGTAATATTGATGACCTGACTACTGCTTGTGTTGCAGAATGCTAGTAACCTATGTGTTTACCTGACTACTGCTTGCTTTCGCAGAGTAGTAGTAACCTGTGTGTTGTTCTACCAACTGCTTGTGTAGCAGGGTATTGCTGATACATGTCGTTTTTGGTGTAATGATGTTTTGTGCAATACAGTTTATTTTTATATAACTTGTTGTGGAGTTTTTTTTGTGGTGTATTTATTGTGTCACGTTTGTGGGTGTTGTGCAAACGCTTTCCACATTGTCTCTGGGATAAGCCTGACTGCTCGTGCCAAGCTACAAAGGGGTGGGCAGGGGTTATCTTGGGTGTGTAGCTTCCTTGCCCTGGCTAGAGTGGTGGTCCCTGCCTGGCTGAGGTGCCTACCCTAGCCAACCAGGAACCCCCATTTCTAACAATGGTAGAGTCCTCTTTGACCAGTCTAGAGTGAAAGCCAACCATCTCTTCTCCCACACACACAGACTCTTCTCACCGTTGAACTCAGTAAGGGGAACAGGCTTATTTTCCTCCATTTGGTCTTTTATTTTTTATATATTAGAGGCAACATACATAAGTAGGAGATAAAGACAATTTCTTGAGTAAATCAAACAAAATGTACAATAATAGAAGCTTTTCTTTTCCTTTATTTTATTCATGCTTCCTCATACAAAAAACGCAGCCAACGCATTTGGCCCAATATCAAACGTCATCAGGGCATGATCCGTTTCGAGAAGAAATCCAAACAAGATAAGTGGAGTGAGTTCTGCAATCTTCTCCACTTATGTAGAATATACGTCTCGAGCAAAAGGTGACAGCGATATTTGCAAGCGCTGAAATACGACATTTTTAAAGAAGTTTAGCAGTTCAAGCTGTTTTCGGCACTAACAACGCGTCCTAAGCCAACGTGTACAGCAGAAGTCCTGCTGTACATCACTGTCACATTTACCGCAAACACATGGTTTTGGGCAACCCAAGATTTATATTCTACATAAGTGGTCGTATAAGAACTTACTACGCTTACCTTGTTTAGATGTTTTCTCGAAACGGATCGTTCCCTGATGAAACGCGTCGGCTGTGCTTTTTGTATAAACATGAACAAAGGATGAAGACAATCTGACAATTATTGTATGTTCATAGTTTGGGGTCATCTGGTAGCTGGCCTTTAGAGGTGGGCAGGAAATGCAATCACCCTCTGGATACTGCAGGCCCTGAAGTACAGTGAGTGTTCCCTGGCTACCATTATTTGTCTAGGAGTTGGTCACTTATGCACGACGCTCTTGGGCTGGCCAGAAGCTAGGACAGCTTTGGCTTCACTTACACCAGTTTGTGCCCAGGGATTGATATAAGTGGATAACGTGGCCGAGGTCTTTAAAAAATCATTCTCTGGATATCCTGCTGCTACCACTGATAGGTGTCAATAATTGGCTTAATCAGTTTCTCACAGATAAGCAAAGAAGGAACTTTTGGATCAGGCACATGACCCCTCCTTTAATTTCCTTATTTGAAGTCAGAGGTCCCAGATATGTTTTGGTAGAAGTTTCAAGTCGGTTATAATTTTTGAACTCTTACCTGATTGCTTTAGCTGTTGCCTCTGATTGCACTCCTGTTTATGTTCTCCGAGGTGTCTTGCCAATCTTTGCCATGTGGGTTGTATTTTTTGCCAAGAAGCATAGATTCTTTCAAGTGTTCCTTTATGAGAGTTCACCATTTGGCTTTCATGAAGTTCTTTAAGTCTGGTCCGGCCTGTTTTAGACTTTCTCTATGTCGTGACTGGGATAGCGAACCACCCATTGGACAAGGGATATCTGAGGCAGATCATTTCTCGTCTTTGTATATCAATGCAGAGAGGAATTATGGTGACACATGGCTTTACAAGTCAATAACTGAGGCTGAGGTGGCCATGTCCATGGGCGGAACTGAGGGTCAGTCTGTGGCTGACCGCACTGATTCCCTTAGCAGGGTTTTCCCTGTCACCGTGTGGTATGTGTTGTGGCATGCTGACTTTCGTGGGCATGGATTCAGCCCACAACCAAAAAATTATTCAGGTCACTACATATACTATTTGCTGTAAACAAGTAGCAACATCAAGAAGAGACTGACTGGGCCCTTGTGCCCCATGATGCCTGGGGCCCATAAACAGAGGACGGAGAAGAAACATAAAGAGGGTTGAGGCTGCAGAGTCAGCCCAAACAGTGGAAAGGAGAGGACACAGAAAGAATCAGGTGGTACAGAAACTAATCTAGAAACCAGCCAAAGCAGGAGGAGGGGATGATTAGGTTCGGAGAGCTATCTAAGCAGGACACCTTGTCAATTCTCGAGACGAACAAGATATAAAGGGGGGAGTGTCCTGACCAGCCTTTCCACCCTCTGATTTTCTCTCTCACTCTCTCTTTTATAGGGAAGGGGGGACCTGATGTTGGATCCTTTAGTGAGAATTATTATTGGTAAGCGCGATTATCTCAGATAAACAATCTCCATCATATTAGGACTTGGAGACAAAAACACTACATATAAGTGGGAGATATAAGAAAGACTGATATACTTGGCTAGTGATACCGACATGTGAACTTGAACATGATGCATTTTGCTATGGATAGATAAATATTAACTCATACATTGAGAAGTCTGAAACCCGTCATTCCTAACACTATGAATCTTACACTGCGTCCGTTCTCTTTTCCCCTCGAGTCTCTGCTCTCTGGGGTGAAGGCAGGATTCTCTTCCTCTTGCAGCCTAGGATTACTTTTCCTTCACTTTTCTTTCTCCTCTGCTTAGGTCCTGATCTTAGTTCTGTCTTAATCCCTGCATGGCTTGGCCACCTCTTCCTTTGACAGCGTGGTGGGAGGCATGGTGTTCTCCCATCAGACCTGCTCTACTCTCCTTTCCCTAGTCTTCTGTGCTGATTTAATGTGTAGATGTTTCTCTGCCGCTTGCACAGTCCATTGGTTCCTCTCATGTTCTAGTGCATATTCTGGTGTGGAGTGATGTTTTTGCCTTTTAGTCAGTCACCTGGGTTTAAATCCTCCAATCAACCTGGGAAAAAAGGTGTTGAACTGCACTTATTAGGAATTATTTGCTGAATTGATTTTTGGACTGGTAGTCCTATGTCTTCCTTCTCCAGGTGATCCACCTGTACATCCTTCTTTGGTCTATGTGACCTTGACTTCGCAAAGATTTGGAGCTGGCGATCAGAAACCATGGCAGCGTGTATGTATACACACAAGCTTCTTTTTATTAATGTATTTCATGCTGAGCAAATATCATCTTTATCCTGCGGTCATCTGGCCTGGACTTCAGACTATGAATAAGTAGTCACTACAGTAGGTAACATGCATTTTGTGTCTAGTGAGTGCTCATGCTATATACCTGTCTAGATGCACGAATTTCAATGTGAGGCCTTTTCCTGGGTCTTTCAATAGTCATTGGTTACTGGGCAATACCAATGGTAGGTACTATCATTTACCCTTGATGTCCCAGGGTCTCAGATACAATTGCAATTCAGTTGCATAGCCAAGATACTTTCTTTGCACATTTGGCCTGCCAACAGTAGCGAAACTGAGCATCAAAACCTTTTCCTGGGAGATGGTTGTAGATTCAGAGCCGAAACTCGGTTTGACTCGGTAATCATACTCAGCAAATGCAATATCGGACAGGGCTCCAGTAAGCACTTCACAAAAACCTAGAAGGCCCTACTACCCTTTCAGGTGACACATGACTGAGACACTATAATCTGAATAATACAGGAGTCTATGGGACTTTGTGATTGTATAAAGTGGAGATCACAAACCTTTGGTAATCACTGCACTTGTTTACTATGGTCAATACTTCTAAATGAGTATAAGTGCCAGCTAAAAGGTTAAAAAAATATCAATTTCGCTATGCAGTGTGTTTTTTTGGTTTTTAGTGGCTCTGGTGCACTGATGGGACAGTTCAGTCAGTCTGAGCCCAGGTGCTGAGAATCTGACCAAAACCCAACATCCTAATGGCCAAAAGTGAACCAGGATTATCAACCCACAAGGAATGAATGTTCTTATTTGATAATGCAACCAGTCCCAAAGTGATTGTTCCCCATGTTCTGTGAGATTAAGCTTTGTGGAATGCGATTGTTTGTGAATGATTGGGTGGGGCACACTCAAACAGTGACCAGTTACAGCTCCAACTTGTCCCAGAGTTTTCGTTCAAACAGCAAGAACTACTGGTGCTTGAGACGAGGTAGCAGTAAATTGTTTTGAGTATCAAACTTGAGGAGCTCATATGATGGAAATGGACGGCCATGGTTGAAATTTTCAGGTGTTGGGGAGGACTCTGGAGACCTGGAGCACTCACTGAACTCAATGGCAGCTAGAGACACGTGATTAAGCTACAGCATCCTCACGCACTATCAAACTTGATTTGTATAATACAGAAAAATATCTATAGCAAAAGAGAACAGTTCTGCTCCTACAAAGCCTGGAAGGGTCAAGGCTCTTTGCAGGCTCACTGCCTCAACCAGCACTTGTATTTTTCTACCGTGTCTTCCATCATTAGGTAAATTGGATGTCCTGGGATTGGTGTTCAGCGCCAGAGGAGGCTCATTTTGTTGACTTTCTTGCAAATCCAATGCATGCTCTTGGAGAAATAGTGTAGTTGGACATCATCAGCCAACAACAGCACTCTACGCTTCAGAAAACAATAAACCACATGACTCAATGCACTAACACAAACTTCAAAATACATACCAGCCCTTCCATAGCAGTACCCAAATTGGTAAAGAACTCTGGTTCAACATACAGAACAGCACTACCCAATGCACCACACACACAACTATATACACAAAAACATCATATTAACCATACCCACACTTCTGGTGGCCCAGTTCAGACAATCAGAAAACAGACTGCGGTATGTGACAGAATCCTTGAGATCCTGCTTCAAAGGTACAAGAACTGCAAGAGATCTCTGAAGCCGCATTAAGAGCGAAACAATACTATATACAACTCTGGTGTGCAACAGAATAGCTCCAGTGAGAACAGTTGCACTGTGCTTACCACAAGTTGTCTCTTGAAACATCTGATGAAATCAGCGTAAATGCTAATGACTAGGACATTCCAGCTCATGTCTGGAACAAAATCTCGCTTCCATTGTCTTGGAATATCATCTAGGTTATTTGGGGTAGAGTGACTAGGAACGACAGTAGAATTACCTAACACATAAACGTCCTCATTCTCGGATATACAGCGCGCTCCCGCAGTCAGTCGCACGTGTAGAGGCGGGAATGTCTAGCTGTGAGAGGGCGGAAAAAGACAGTACTAATGAGAAAATTCCGAGGAGATTCATGGTATGGCCATGGCCTAGGAGTCGGGTGCGTTGGGGAAGAACTAGGCCAGAGGTCGCAATAAAAGTTGGGGGTATTTTCCTCCAAGTTTCACTTTCTGCAGGAAGATGTCTTATGTGTTCCAGAGAGGGCGTTGATTATTGACGCGTTTCAGCCAGAGATGGTATCCTCCCGCCCTGCCGTCGTGCTCCCTTTCCATCTCACCCCGGGCTCATCTGCTTCCTCCCTCGCTGTCCTCACCTCGCATTCCAGCTTTTATCCCCTTTCTCGCTGATGGAGAGTTTCATTCCAGCGCTTTTATTGTGCAGGGCCTGTGGAATTCCAGTGCTGGGGTAGGATTCTGCTCTAACATGAGGATTACCAGGCGGATAGAGACTTCAAGGAGCTCAGAATTTAAAACGGTCTTCTAGTGAGGAAGAAAAACATGAATACAACGCAGCTTTCTTTCACCGCTGCTGCCTCTTCAGTCTAGAATGCATCCGAACTGTCAATATGCCAAGGCCTCCTGGCGAAAACAACTTTGAATTTATCACACCTCTTCCGTTTTTTAAGCCCTCTGAAATCGAGCATGGCAAAAAAAGAATAACCGAAAGCTCAAACTATTGTTTTCTAGCCAAACAGTACCAAAGTGACAGCTCGAACAAAAGTCTTAAAGCTAGTTCTCAGTTTGAATCTATATTTTTTTACTTGCAACATCAACATTTTATGTGGCATTCAGTGCTAGCCAGTTTTGTATTCCCATTGTAGGAAAAGCACGCGCTAATAGTAACTTGTTAGCTGTTTAGTGGACTAGTGTACAATGTTAAAATAAGACATGTACATAGCGCTTGAAACTGTAATTTTAGTTGCTAATGACTTGTAATCACGAATTTGCCCCCCTTTAAAGCTCTAGCAGTGGAAATCAAAGGATTTTCACCATAGCTTTAGTTAAAAACGAATCACTTCCCCCGATTTCTCTTCTCCTGCCTTATCCCTCTTCTTCGGACACACACTCGAGGAAAAGCAAAGTTTTGCAAGGCAGAGAGAGAGAGAGCAAAATGAGATGGTGTATTAAGAACTAGATCAGGGCAAGAGATCCCCGAGGAGCAGAGAAAGGTAGAGAAGGGATGCATGTTAGCAAGAAACGTGGTGTAGAGTTAAAAGGGGGGGTTCAGAAACATACGTGAAATTGAGAAACAGAGGTAGAGAGTTGTGAAATGGAAAACAAAGAAGAGACAGTGAGGTAAAGAGATCTGGAAAGAAAACTATTGAGAGAGACAGCTGAGGTGGAATGGGTGAAACGAAATGGAGAAGGAGGTCCAGATAAATGTTTTGCATGAGAGAAAACACGAGTGAGAGAGTGGTATAGTAGGAGCTTTGCATGTCTCCTGGTTCAGCCTAAGCTGCTTTGCCATAGCTACCTTCTATCAGCCTAAGCTGCTAGAAACACCTCTATTCTACTAATAAGGGATAACTGGACCTGGCACAGGGTGTAAGTACCACAAGGTACACACTATAAGCCGGGCCAGCCTCCTACATTGGTGGTGCAGCGGTGGGATAAGTACTTGCAACTGCTTTACCACTTTGTCATTTGGTGCTTGTTGGACTTTTGCTTATGCAGGGTCATCCCCAGTCTTTTTGCCTCCTGCCTCCTATTTTTTTTCTGACCTGTCGCTGTTGGCTTTTGAACTCTGAGCACTTTCCCACTGCTAACCAGTGCTAAAGTGCATATGCTCTCCTGTTTAAATTGTATGTAAGTGGTTTATCCATGATTGGCATATTTGAATTACTAGTAAGTCCCTAGTAAGGTGCACTAGAGGTGCCAGGGCCTGTAAATCAAATGCTACTAGTGGGCCTGCAGCACTGGTTGTGCCACCCACATAAGTAGCTCTGTAATCATGTCTCAGACCTGCCACTGCAGTGTCTGTATGTGTAATTTTACACTGTAAATTCGACTTGGCAAGTGTACCCACTTGCCAGGTCTAAACCTTCCCTTTCCCTACATGTAAGGCACCCCTAAGGTAGGCCCTAGGTAGCCCCAAGGGCAGGGTGCAGTGTATGGATAAGGTAGGACATATAGTAATGTGGTTTATATGTCCTGACAGTGAAATACTGCCAATTTCGTTTTCACTGTTGCAAGGTCTGTCTCTCTCTCATAGGATAATATGGGGGCTACCTTTAAATATGATTAAAGTGTAGATTCCCCTAGAGAGTAGATGGACATGTGGAGTTTGGGATCCCTGAACTCACAATTTAAAAATACATCTTTTAGTAAAGTTGATTTTAAGATTGTGAGTTTGGAAATGCCACTTTTAGAAAGTGAGCATTTTCTTGCTTAAACCATTCTGTGACTCTGCCTTGTTTGTGGATTCCCTGTCTGGGTCAGTTTGACAGTTGGGTTGTTTTTCACCTCACACCAGACAGTGACACAAAGGGAGCTGGGGTGTGATCTGCATTTCCTGATTAGCCATCTCTGCTAGGAGGGAGGGGTGGAGTGGTCACTCTCATCTGAAAGGACTGTGCCTGCCTCTGACAATGCTGTCTCCAGCCCCCTGGTGTGTGTCTGAGGCCTTGCCTGGGCAAGGCAGGATTTCACAAGAAGGTGTGAGTCCCCTTTGAAGGAAGGTGACTTCAAAGACTAAAATGGGTATAAGAAGGGCATCCAAACTTACAAACTTTAGAAACACTTCTGGAATCAAGAGGAACCTCTGCCTGGAGAAGAGCTGATCGCTGAGGAACAAGTGCTGCCCTGCCTGTGACTGTGCTTTGTGGAGCTTTCCTGCAGTGCTGCTTCTGCCTGAGTAAGAGGGCAAAGACTGGACTTTGTGTGCCTTCCATCTTGAAGAAGAAATCTCCAAGGGCTTGATGTAGAGCTTGCCTCCTGTTGTTGAAGTCTCAGGGATAGCAAAGACTTCTTCCTGCCAGCACCTGGAGTCTCTGGAGAGACCCCTACTCTGCTCTGTGGTGCCCTTCCAGTTCCTGGGACCCTGAAAGGAGAGGCTGGCAGCCTAAGGACAAAAATACACGCACCGAGCGCCGTGCGGAGAAAAGATCGACGCGAACCCGATCGCGGCTGAGAAAACGACGCGACGCCGACTCCGCAGCTGAGAAACGACGCCGCAGGAAACGCGACCGGAGAATCGACGCCCGGAGCAGGAGAAACGACGCGCAGCATCGCTGACGAAGGCTGAGAGATCGCAACCAGCGCCGCGGGACTTTCGGACCGTCGCGTGGCTGGCTTTTTCGACGCGCCTCGCCGTGCCGAGCTGTTTTCGACGCATATACCCGTGCAGGGTTATTTTCGACGCACACCGCCCGTGCGGGGTTATTTTTGCCGCAAACCAGGTACATTTTCACGCTAGCAGTGCTAGTGTGGTGTTACAACTACCTAAAGACTCTTTTTATTTTAAACCTTTAAAAAATCATAACTTGACTTGTGTATGTTGGATTTTTGTCGTTTTGGTCTTGTTTTGTCTAGATAAATATTTCCTATTTTTCTAAACTGGTGTTGTGTCATTTTGTAGTGTTTTCATTGAGTTACTGTGTGTGTTGGTACAAATACTTTACGCCCAGCACTCTGAGGTTAAGCCTACTGCTCTGCCAAGCTACCAAGGGGGTAAGCAGGGGTTAGCTGAGGGTGATTCTCTTTTATCCTAACTAGAGTGAGGGTCCTTGCTTGAACAGGGGGTAACCTGACTGTCAACCAAAGACCCCATTTCTAACATTGGTGACCAGCGGTCGGGATTTGGACTTGTATTTGTACTTGACATACAGTGATTAAGTGTACACTACTGTTTTGATCTCAGACCACTACGTGACCACATACTACTTGTTTGGTGATCTTTTGATTTTTCTCTTAAAGACTCCTTTTTGTTCTACTTCCATGATTTTGCTGATCCCTTGACTAATTCTTTTTACTTCATTGGGAACTTATTTTCTGCCTTTGGAACTTTGCACTTGTGACCATCATGTCTCAATCTGGAGATGCAACAGCTGGAGCTGTGTTTGAAATGGAGAAACTGAAGGAGTACTCAGTTGCTCAATTGAAACAGTTCCTTAAAGATCTTGACTGTCCCACTGAGAGCTCCACCAGGGAGGGGGTGACAATCAAGAAGGCTGGAGGGCACACAGAGGAGGAGAATATGGGTGGGGAAGTGCAGAGGATACACAGTGGTGTAGTGGAAGAACCTGTTACGCCTGGGGGGAGGGTCCCCAGGAGGGATGGCAGGGTGTCACCCAAGGGTCTGACTCCTGAAGAGTTACAGGACAGACAGGCAGAAAGGGTTCGCCGGTTGGAGGCAGAAAAGTTGAGGATGCAAAGGGAGTATGACAAGTGGGAAGAGTTGGAAGAAAGGAGGAGGAACTTAGAGATTAAAAAAATGATTTATGCTTACGAGCTTAAATTGAAAGAGCTGGAAGTCATGAGGGCTGAGTCCAGCTGGAATGGTGGCAGCAACAATTGTACATCCAGTGATGCTGCAGAAGTGCACATGCCCAGAGAGGTGGTGCCCTACTTGAAGGAGGGAGTTAACACACGCCAGGAGGTTCAGGGGTATGAGGTAGCTCCAGTGATGCACAGGGTCCCTGAGGTGGATTGGGGAACTGGCATGGGGAGTCATATTCCTACTGGTGGGAGGGACACTCTACTGACTCTAGGTGAGAGTGACAGGGAGAGGGGTTCCCCCCAGGTAGAAGTCCTGGTTATGGAGTGTGAAAACATCCCAGAAGAGTGTGGGTTGAGTGTCAGGGACAGTCAGGTACTGTCTCACCAGTCTCAGGAGGGTGATGTGGGGTGTTTTGTCAAGGCAGAGTCACTGGATGGTTGGGTGAAGGGTACTTTGGTTAATTCATGCGAGGGGCTGAGTGATGTAATTGCTGGAGAGCATATGTCTAGTCCTTATTTTCCAGAGCTATGCCAACACCAGGTGGAGTGTGAGTTCTCTGACCCCAGGGAGCTTACAATGGAGGCAGACTTCTGGGTGAGTACCAGAGAGTCTGAAGAGGCATTTGGGGGTGCTCCTGAGAGGAGTGGTCTAGGTAGTTCCCAACCAGGTGAGGTAGGGAAGGATTGTAGTGTCCCAGGTAGGTCCCAGTGTAGTGGGATGGGTGAGGGACCCCATGTCCAGTCTCAGAGGAGAGGGAATGGGGATGGGTTGAGGCCCAAGGTGCCCGAGATCCGGTCCCAGGTCCTGGAGGGTTCCCTGCGGGAACACCAGGAGGGGAGCCTAGCCTGTACCATAGGGCCATCTGTTGAGGGAGACCCCACAGTGTCAGGAGAACTTGGGGGGGCGGCTGTAGCCAGCGACCCACCAGTTCTGGTGTCTGGCAGTACCACTCCTAGTGAGGGGGTGCAGAAGTCCAGACAGAGGGTTGAGAGGGGGTTGCGGACCCCAGTGGAGAACCTGGAGGGTCAGGGGTCAGCTCTGAGAGCAGAGCCCCCCACGAATGACCTTGGTGAGACCATTTCTGGGTTGGGGGGAATCCAGACTCTGTCAGATGGGCAGAGGTCAGGAGACCTGCGCCAGCCAGACTCTTGTGTGGCCCTTCGGGACAGTGTGTCCCTTGAGGGGGGTAAGTGTGCCCCCCTGGAAGTCCTGGTGTGCCAGGCAATGGTTCAACCGCAGGGTGGTGACTCTGGGTTGAATGATCAGGTTCAGGGGGTAAACTCTGACCTGATGGGGGGTAAGTGTGCTCCCAAGGAAGTCCTGGTGTGCCAGGCAGTGGTTCAACCGCAGGGTGGTGACCCTGGGTTGGATGACCAGGTTCAGAGGGTAAACTCTGACCTGGTAGGGGGTAGGTATGCCCCCCAGGAAGTCCTGGTTTGCCAGGCAGTGATCCAGTCTGTGGGTACAGACCCTGGATTGGGAAGCCAGGTTAAGGGTGTCCCCCCTGACCTGGAGGAGGGGGCTACTGCTAACAGTGCCCCTACCATGTTGTCTTCTGGGGGGGTCACTCCTAGTTGGGTGGTTCAGGACCCCAGAAGAGAGGGCAGGGGGAGGGAAGCCTCACCCCTGGCCCTGGTCCAACCTGAAGGTACAGACCCCAGGTTGGAGGCTCAGTTGCAGGTTAACATCCCTGCACTGATGGAAGAATTGTGCAGGACTGCTTCTACAAGCACCCTGACAGTTTTTGACTCTGGGGGTGCCGCTTCTGCAGGGAGGGTACAGAGCCCCAGAGGGGAGGACCAGGGTCAGGTTGTCATCCCTGACCTGGTGGAAGAGAGAGTGGTCAAAGGGTGCCAGGCACCTGGGGCTACCACCCCCCACTCTCCACAGTCACAGTGGTTAGAGAGGCCTGAGGTCGGGCTCTCATCCCTGACAGTTGTCTGGGGCCACTGTGGCTTGCTGTCCTGGTGGACAGAGTTGCCCCTGGGGGGGGGAGGACGAGAGTCACACCCCGGGGGTGGAGTGGGCAACACCACTGTGTTGGCCCTGGTGGTACTATCTGCCCATTGCAATACATCTGTGAGCAAAGTAAAGTTAGGTGTTGCACCGATGGTGTCTGTAGATGTGGAGAAGGGTTCCCCATGGGTTAGCTTAGTGGGCCCTGAGAGTATGGACAGAGGGATCCAACTGGAGTCAGGAAGGCGTAGAACTGGAACATGCCCCTGCTGTTGTGGGCCTGGGTCCCTGTTCTATCGCCCCAATCAGGGAAGTACATCAAGGTATTGATTGTTCTCCCCTGGCTTTAGGCTGGTAGGGGGTCGTGTTGGACTTTTGCTTATGCAGGGTCATCCCCAGTCTTTTTGCCTCCTGCCTCCTATTTTTTTTCTGACCTGTCGCTGTTGGCTTTTGAACTCTGAGCACTTTCCCACTGCTAACCAGTGCTAAAGTGCATATGCTCTCCTGTTTAAATTGTATGTAAGTGGTTTATCCATGATTGGCATATTTGAATTACTAGTAAGTCCCTAGTAAGGTGCACTAGAGGTGCCAGGGCCTGTAAATCAAATGCTACTAGTGGGCCTGCAGCACTGGTTGTGCCACCCACATAAGTAGCTCTGTAATCATGTCTCAGACCTGCCACTGCAGTGTCTGTATGTGTAATTTTACACTGTAAATTCGACTTGGCAAGTGTACCCACTTGCCAGGTCTAAACCTTCCCTTTCCCTACATGTAAGGCACCCCTAAGGTAGGCCCTAGGTAGCCCCAAGGGCAGGGTGCAGTGTATGGATAAGGTAGGACATATAGTAATGTGGTTTATATGTCCTGACAGTGAAATACTGCCAATTTCGTTTTCACTGTTGCAAGGTCTGTCTCTCTCTCATAGGATAATATGGGGGCTACCTTTAAATATGATTAAAGTGTAGATTCCCCTAGAGAGTAGATGGACATGTGGAGTTTGGGATCCCTGAACTCACAATTTAAAAATACATCTTTTAGTAAAGTTGATTTTAAGATTGTGAGTTTGGAAATGCCACTTTTAGAAAGTGAGCATTTTCTTGCTTAAACCATTCTGTGACTCTGCCTTGTTTGTGGATTCCCTGTCTGGGTCAGTTTGACAGTTGGGTTGTTTTTCACCTCACACCAGACAGTGACACAAAGGGAGCTGGGGTGTGATCTGCATTTCCTGATTAGCCATCTCTGCTAGGAGGGAGGGGTGGAGTGGTCACTCTCATCTGAAAGGACTGTGCCTGCCTCTGACAATGCTGTCTCCAGCCCCCTGGTGTGTGTCTGAGGCCTTGCCTGGGCAAGGCAGGATTTCACAAGAAGGTGTGAGTCCCCTTTGAAGGAAGGTGACTTCAAAGACTAAAATAGGTATAAGAAGGGCATCCAAACTTACAAACTTTAGAAACACTTCTGGAATCAAGAGGAACCTCTGCCTGGAGAAGAGCTGATCGCTGAGGAACAAGTGCTGCCCTGCCTGTGACTGTGCTTTGTGGAGCTTTCCTGCAGTGCTGCTTCTGCCTGAGTAAGAGGGCAAAGACTGGACTTTGTGTGCCTTCCATCTTGAAGAAGAAATCTCCAAGGGCTTGATGTAGAGCTTGCCTCCTGTTGTTGAAGTCTCAGGGATAGCAAAGACTTCTTCCTGCCAGCACCTGGAGTCTCTGGAGAGACCCCTACTCTGCTCTGTGGTGCCCTTCCAGTTCCTGGGACCCTGAAAGGAGAGGCTGGCAGCCTAAGGACAAAAATACACGCACCGAGCGCCGTGCGGAGAAAAGATCGACGCGAACCCGATCGCGGCTGAGAAAACGACGCGACGCCGACTCCGCAGCTGAGAAACGACGCCGCAGGAAACGCGACCGGAGAATCGACGCCCGGAGCAGGAGAAACGACGCGCAGCATCGCTGACGAAGGCTGAGAGATCGCAACCAGCGCCGCGGGACTTTCGGACCGTCGCGTGGCTGGCTTTTTCGACGCGCCTCGCCGTGCCGAGCTGTTTTCGACGCATATACCCGTGCAGGGTTATTTTCGACGCACACCGCCCGTGCGGGGTTATTTTTGCCGCAAACCAGGTACATTTTCACGCTAGCAGTGCTAGTGTGGTGTTACAACTACCTAAAGACTCTTTTTATTTTAAACCTTTAAAAAATCATAACTTGACTTGTGTATGTTGGATTTTTGTCGTTTTGGTCTTGTTTTGTCTAGATAAATATTTCCTATTTTTCTAAACTGGTGTTGTGTCATTTTGTAGTGTTTTCATTGAGTTACTGTGTGTGTTGGTACAAATACTTTACGCCCAGCACTCTGAGGTTAAGCCTACTGCTCTGCCAAGCTACCAAGGGGGTAAGCAGGGGTTAGCTGAGGGTGATTCTCTTTTATCCTAACTAGAGTGAGGGTCCTTGCTTGAACAGGGGGTAACCTGACTGTCAATCAAAGACCCCATTTCTAACAGTGCTTTTCATAAGAAAATCATATACCAAATAGTTCAGTATATGAACACTTAACCAAAACTGTTAACTTTTCTACTCTAAAACTTTAAACAAAGTTTCTGAAAAGTTTTGAAAACTTCTAAAAGTTTTTCCAAAGTTTGAAAAGGTTTTTTCTCTGTGCTTTCTAAAGTTCTAAAACTTTTTCTCTTACTATCCTTAAACCTTTTTTCTATCATGTCTATTGTAGAGCCCACTCCCCAAACTGTTAATGCAACATATGAGAGTTTAAACTATAAAAGTTTGAGGGGTCTCTGCCTGGATAGAGGTTTGAGTATAGGTAAGAATCCTACAAAAGAGTTTCTCTTTAACATGCTCATTGTAGATGACCAGAACCAGTCTGGCCCATCTCAGGAGAGGTTAGGAAATGGGGAAGCTTCCCAGTCAGACTCAGAGGAATTCCATGAGGAAGCTGGGGAGGGTTCTTACAAAGTCCTGCCCCCTAGCAGGGCACCTAGTGACACTGGTAGTGTTAGAGGGTCCCACACCAGTAGGGCATCTTTCACCCCTAGAGGCCAGGTTACTAGGGCCCAGACAGATAGGGACAGGTCTCCCTCTGAAACTTCCCACATTTCCTCTGTGTCCAAACATTCCCAACCCACCCACCCTGAGGATAACTTGATGGAAAGGGAACTCAGAAAGCTGAGGGTAGAAGAGACCAGACTGAAGCTTAAACAGCAGCAGCTGGCCTTAGATAGGGAATCCCTAGACATAGAGAGGGGAAGACAGAGGTTGGGGTTAGTTCCCCATGGTGGCAGCAGCAGTACTTCCGATAGCAAACCTGTTAGAGAGCAAGATTCCAGGAATCTGCACAAGAAAGTCCCCGTTACAAAGAGGGGGATGACATTAATAAGTGGTTTGCTGCACTTGAGAGGGCCTGTATGGTACAGTTGGTCCCTCAAAGGCCGTGGGCTGCTATTTTGTGGCTATCTTTCACTGGAAAGGGTAGTGATCGGCTCCTTACTGTCAGAGAAAGTGATGCCAATAATTACAACGTTTTGAAAGATGCACTCTTGGATGGATTTGGCTTAACCACTGAACAATACAGGATTAAGTTCAGAGACACCAGAAAAGAGTCTTCTCAAGACTGGACAGATTTTGTGGACTGTTCAGTGAAGGCCTTGGAAGGGTGGTTGCATGGCAGTAAAGCTTCTGGCTATGAAAGCCTGTATAATCTTATTCTGAGAGAGCATATTCTTAACAATTGTGTGTCTGATTTGTTGCACCAGTACTTGATAGACTCAGATCTGACCTCTCCCCAAGAATTAGGAATGAAGGCAAACAAATGGGTCTGAACAAGAGTGAACAGAAAAGTTCATACAGGAGGTGACAAGGATGGCAAGACGAAAGATGGTGAGAAATCTAAGGATAAGCATGGGGCTAAGGGTAAAACTGAAGATCCTTCTTCAAATCCTAAACACTCTTCAGGGGGTGGGGATAAATCATCTTCTTCCTCTTCTTCACAACCCACACACATTAAAAAGCCTTGGTGCTATGTGTGTAAAAATAAAGGCCATAGGCCAGGGGATAAGTCCTGCCCAGGTAAACCCCCTGAGCCTACCACCACTAATACATCAAACTCTAGTGCCCCTTGCAGTAGCGGTAATAGTGGTGGGACTGCTGGCAACAGTCAAAATAAGGGTGTAGTTGGGTTCACTTATGGGTCCATCATAGAATCTGGGGTAGTCAGTCCCAAGACAATTTCTGTCACACCAGGTGGCATTGGCCTTGCCATACTGGCTGCTTGTCCCCTTACAATGGATAAATACAGGCAAACAGTTTCAATAAATGGTGTTGAGGCTCAGGCCTACAGGGACACAGGTGCCAGTATCACATTGGTGACTGAAAACCTAGTGTCTCCTGAACAACACATCATTGGACAACAGTACAAGATTATTGATGTCCATAACTCCACTAAGTTCCTTCCCTTGGCTATAATTCAGCTTAGTTGGGGTGGAGTTACTGGCCCTAAGCAGGTGGTAGTATCACCAAGCTTACCTGTAGACTGTCTCTTAGGTAATGACCTAGAGGCCTCAGGTTGGGCTGAGGTAGAGTTTAATACCCATGCAGCCATGCTGGGTATCCCTGAGGAATTGCTTCCTCTCATTTCTGCTGAAATGAAAAAGCAAAGGAGAGAAAAAGGCCAGAAAACTCAGGATTCCTCTCCAACAACAGGTGAACAGGGTAGCAAAGTATCCTCTACCCACCCTGCCATTCAGGATACCATTCCTGTGGTGGGAGAAACCTCTCCTGGGGTGGCACCTGTACCAAGGGACTCATCAGCTAACACAGCTGTACTCTCTGAGGTAGAAGTACCTCTCTGTGGGATAACTAATATTGGTGAGAAAAAGTGCACCATTTTAGTTAACATGGAGCATCCCTCCAGCCCTCCCAGAGAAACATTAGTGCAGCAACCCTGCACTGCCTCACAACATTTAGGACAGCAGCCCTGCCCTAGTGTGGAGCTCATAGGACAGCATCCCTGCCCTGCTCCAATTCAAGAGAAACAGCATCCATGTTCTCTCTTACAGCCATATGGACAAAGTGTTTGCCCAGCTATGGCTTTATTGAGACAGCATCCCTGTCTGGCATTCTCATCACCCGATATAGGTCCAGTGGACAATTCCCACTGCTCTAAACTTAAACATTCTAATAGGAACTCTGAAAATATGACTTCACGTTGTTGGCTAGCTAAAAACTTCAAACAGGGTGGTTTACATCCCCACAGGGAAGTAACCATACAGTATAGTGGATGATCAAGGGAGTAACCAATCTATTGCAGAGCTACTCTCCACTTATCACCACTTAAACAATAAAGACTCAACTGGCCAAGGTTAGCCTTATTTTCCTTAGTTTGGGGGTGGGGTGTGTGTAGGAAGGTAGCCTCTTTCTAGCTTTGTTACCCCCACTTTTGGCCTGTTTGTGAGTGTATGTCAGGGTGTTTTTACTATCTCACTGGGATCCTGCTAGCCAGGGCCCAGTGCTCATAGTGAAAACCCTATGTTGTCAGTGTGTTTGATATGTGTCATTGGGATCCTGCTAGCCAGGACCCCAGTGCTCATATGTTTGTGGCCTATATGTGTTCCGTGTGTGGTGTCTCACTGTATCATTGAGGCTCTGCTAACCAGAACCTCAGTGTTTATGCTCTCTCTGCTTTCTAAATTTGTCACTGCAGGCTAGTGACTAATTTTACCAATTCTCATTGGCACACTGGTACACCCATATAATTCCCTTGTATATGGTACCTAGGCACCCAGGGTATTGGGGTTCCAGGAGATCACTATGGGCTGCAGCATTTCTTTTGACACCCATAGGGAGCTCAGGCAATTCTTACACAGGACTGCCACTGCAGCCTGAGTGAAATAACGTCCACGTTATTTCACAGCCATTTTGCACTGCACATAAGTAACTCATAAGTCACCTATATGTCTAACCCTCACTTGGCGAAGGTTAGGTGCCAAGTTACTTAGTGTGTGGGCACCCTGGCACTAGCCAAGGTCCCCCCACATCGTTCAGGGCAAATTCCCCGAACATTTGTGATTGCGGGGACAACATTACACACGTGCACTGCACATAGGTCACTACCTATGTGTAGCGTCACCATGGTAACTCCGAACATGGCCATGTAACATGTCTAAGATCATGGAATTATCACCGCAATACCATTCTGGTATTGGGGGGACAATTCCAATGATCCCCGGGTCTCTAGCACAGAACCTGGATACTGCCAAACTGCCTTTCCGGGGTTTCCACTGCAGCAGCTGCTGCTGCCAACCCCTCAGACAGGATTCTGCCCTCCTGGGGTCTGGACAGCCCTGGCCCAGGAAGGCAGAACAAAGGATTTCCTCTGTCAGAGGGTGTTACACCCTCTCCCTTTGGAAATAGGTGTGAAGGGCTGGGGAGGAGTAGCCTCCCCCAGCCTCTGGAAATGCTTTGATGGGCACAGATGGTGCCCATCTCTGCATAAGCCAGTCTACACTGGTTCAGGGATCCCCCGGCCCTGCTCTGGCGCGAAACTGGAAAAAGGAAAGGGGAGTGACCACTCCCCTGACCAGTACCTCCCAGGGGAGGTGCCCAGAGCTCCTCAAGTGTGTCCCAGACCTCTGCCATCTTGGATTCAGAGGTGTTGGGGGTACAGTGGTCTGCTCTGAGTGGCCAGTACCAGCAGGTGACGTCAGAGACCCCAACTGATAGGCTCTTACCTCTCTTGGTAGCCAAACCTCCTTTCTTGGTAGCCAAACTTCCTTTTCTGGCTATTTAGGGTCTCTCCTCTGGGGTATTCTTCAGATAACGAATGCAAGAGCCCACCAGAGTTCCTCTGCACTTCCCTCTTCGACTTCTGCCAAGGATTGACCGCTGACTGCTCCAGGACGCCTGCAAAACTGCAACAAAGTAGCAAGACGACTACCAGCAACATTGTAGCGCCTCATCCTGCTGGCTTTCTCGACTGTTTCCTGGTGGTGCATGCTCTGGGGGCTGTCTGCCTTCACCCTGCACTGGAAGCCAAGAAGAAATCTCCCCTGGGTTGACGGAATCTTCCCCCTGCTAACGCACGCGCCAAAAGACTGCATCACTGGTCCTCTGGGTCCCCTCTCATCCTGACGAACGTGGTCCCTGGAACACAGGAGCTAGATCCAAGTGACCACCACAGTCCAGCGATCCTTCAGTCCAAGTTTGGTGGAGATAAGTCGTTGCCTCCCCATGCTAGACTGCAAACCTGTGTAATGCGTGATTTTCAGCTGCTCCGGCTTCTGTGCACTTCTCCAAGGATTCCTTTGTGCACAGCCTAGCCTGGGTCCCCAGCACTCCGTCCTGCAGTGCTCAACCCTCTGAGTTGGACTCCAACGTCGTGGGACCCTCCTTTTGTGACTCCGGTTCATAAATCTTCTAAGTGCCTGCTCCAGTACTTCTGCAGGTGCTGCCTGCTTCTGCAAGGACTCTCTGAGTTGCTGAGCACCCCCTCTGTCTCCTCACCCAAGGGGCGATATCCTGGTCTTTCCTGGTCCCCAGCAGCACCCAAAAACCTTTCCTGCAACCCTTGCAGCTAGCAAGGCTTGTTTGCGGTATTTCTGCATGGAAACACTTCTGCAACATCCAGCATACCGTGGGACATCTTCCATCCAAAGGAGAAGTTCCTAGCCCTATTTGTTGTTGCAGAATCTCCAGCTTCTTCCACTCAGAGGCAGCCCTTTTGCACCTTCATCTGTGGTTTCCTGGGCTCCTGCCCCCCTGGACACTATTGTGACTCTTGGACTTGGTCCCCTTGCCTTGCAGGTCCTCACGTCCAGGAATCCGTCTTCAGTGTTTTGCTGGTGCTTGTGGTTCTTGCAGAATCCCCCTATCACAACTATTGTGTCTTTCTGGGGTAGTAGGGTAACTTTACTCCTACTTGCTAGGGTCTTGAGGTGGGGTATTTTGGACACCCTTACTGTTTTCTTACAGTCCCAGCGACCCTCTACAAGCCACACAGGTCTGGTGTCCATTCGTGATTCGCATTCCACTTTTGGAGTATATGGTTTGTGTTGCCCTTAGACCTATGTTCACCTATTGCATCCTATTGTGATCCTACATTGTTTGCATTACTTTTCTTACTGTTACTTACCTGCTTTGGGTTTGTGTACATATAACGTGTGTATATTACTTAGCTCCTAAGTGAGGGTATTTTCTGAGATAATTTTGGCATATTGTCATAAAAATAAAGTACCTTTATTTTTAGTAACTGTGAGCATTGTGTTTTCTTATGATATTGTGCTATATAATATAAGTGGTATAGTAGGAGCTTTGCATGTCTCCTAGTTCAGCCTAAGCTGCTTTGCCATAGCTACCTTCTATCAGCCTAAGCTGCTAGAAACACCTCTATTCTACTAATAAGGGATAACAGGACCTGGCACAGGGTGTGAGTACCACAAGGTACCCACTATAAGCCAGGCCAGCCTCCTACACCCACTCACCCGCCATTGTCTATGCACTCCTCCAGCCATGCCCACCCACCCTCCATTGTCCATTGCCAGTTTGCTCTCCAGCCCACCCTCTGCTGTCAGCTTGCTGCCCCATCCCATCCCTTTCACCGATCATTGTCCATTGTCTAATCTATTCATCTACTGTCAGTTTGTTTCTCCAGCCTCTCCCGCCCAACCTTTGCTGTTAGCTTGCTGCCCCATCCCCTCCCGCCCACTCTGCTTTGTCATCTTGCTTCACCATTCCCTCCTGGCCCTCCTCCACTTACAGCATTCTGCCACATCAACTCCATTCCACCCTCTGACAGCTTGCTTCCCTAGCCTCTCCCACTTGCATTACATTGTCACCCTGCTGTCCCATCCTCTCCTGTCCACCCTTCATTGTCATCTTGCATCCCCGTTCCCTCATGCTCACCCTCCCAGCGTGATTCCTTATCCCCTGTTGCCCACACTCTGTTGTCAGCTTCCTTTCCAATTCTCCGAGCTACCCTCCATTGTCAGCTTACTTTCCTATCCCCTTCCACCGACCCTGCATTGTCACTTTGCTTTCCCAGCCCCTCCCTCCCAGTCTACATTGTCTGTGGGCTCCTCAATTACCCATTGTCAGCTTGCTCCCCCAGCACCCTCTGCTGTAAGTGTGCTGCCCGATCCCCTCCCGCTAACCCTCCATTGTCACCTTGCTTCCCCATCCCTTCCTGCTCACTGTCCATTACCATCATTTTGTTCCATGACCTCCAGTCCCCCCTCTGTTGTCATCTTGCTACCCCAACCCCCCACGCTACATTGCCAGATTGCTGCCACCTGCTCTCTGCCCACATTACATTGTCAGATTGCAGCCCATCCCCTCCTGTACAGAGTCCAGAGTCCATCTGCTTCCCCAGATATGCTGTCCCAGGCACTGTTCTCCATGTGCCCTTCTTCCGTACTCCCTTGCCCATTCCACTGCTTACCCTCCGATGTCATCTTGCTTCCTCATCCCCTCCCTCCTAACCTAAACCTACGTTATCCGTGTGCTCTCCCACTATCCATTGTCTGCTTTCTCCCCCAGCACCTTCCCCACACCTTTCACTGTCATCTTACTTCCCCATCCCCTCCTGCCTACTCTCCATTGTCCGCTTCCTTCCCCACCCCTCTGCTCCACCCTACGTTGACAGCTCCCCATCCCTCCCACTCATGGTCTATTGTCAGTTTGCTTCCCCAGATCTGTTGTCGCAACCACTGTTGTCCCTATGCCCCCATTCCCCACCCACCTAACCTCCGTTGTCTATGTGCCCCCTAGTCCCTCCCACTTGCCCTCCTTTGTCAGCTTGATTCCCCAGCCTCTCTCAACCCCCTCAGTTTGCTTCCTCATCCCCTCCAGCCCACCCTTCATCATCAACTTGCTTCCCCGTCCCCTCGTGCCCACCCTCAGTTGTCCGCTTGCTTCCCCATCAAACATCGTAAGCTTGCTTACCCAACCACTCGTGAACACCCTTCATTGTCAGTCTGCTGCCAACCTCCTCACGCCCACCCTCCTTGTCCGTTTACTACTCATACCTTTCTGCCCACACTTCATTGTCAGTTTGCTTCCCATCCCCTCCCGTCCATTCTCGGTTGTCAGCTAGCTTCCCAATCCCTTCCCGCCCACCCTTCAATGTCAGCTTGCTTCCTCATCCTCTTCATACATTCGGCATTTTCAGCTTGCTTCTCAATCTCCTCCCATTTTGTGACATGAAAGAATTGAAGCACCAAAGAGGAAAGCTCTTAAATTCTCCTCCTCACTGAAATATTATAGTTGTGGTAAGGGTTGAGAGAAAAGCCTTGCGCGTTCCAATCTCAAGAATATACATTGAAAAGTAATGTGCTTACATAGTAGAGACTCTATTCCACATCACATGTAGAGAGGGAGTTAATAAGTACACTCATCTCATTGCATAGACTTACTATTAAAACCAGTGTCTTTCATAATGGGAACCATCATGGCTGTATTCTCCTGGACCTCTTCAATTCCAACCTACCACAGACAGCCTTTAATATTATTAAATAAGGAAGTGAAGAAGGAGATTTTTCAATGCAATGAGCTTTAAACAAAATATCAAATGACATCTTAATGTGTAACAGCTGTCCAGCCCTGATTTCAGAAATCAGAAGCAAAGAACAACACATTTAAGATCTGAGAGACTGAATGAAAATAAATCTTCCGCTTCTCATCTAGTACTAACTGGAGTAGGATGTGGGAGACCAAGTACCACACTTTAGGCTTCCACAATGCCATTGTGTCTACAAATATACCCAGAATTGCCACCCAAAAATCAGCTGTGTCATTTGATAATGGTTCCAGCAAGAATCATCCTAATCCACTGTAACAGAATTTCATTGTCAAAACAACAGTATTTGAATGTTTTGTCAAATGCAGCCTCCAACCAATCATTAAATACACGGCCTAAATATTTAAACTGATACTGTCTAAAAGGTCCATATTTTCATGTAGAGTTTGATGGTTTGAGAGCACTACCATAGACTGATGGTTCGTTTAGAGTGGGTAACTGGTGTCTTTCCAGTAGTGGAGTCCGCTAGAACTCAGACTTGCCAAATGCAAAAAAAATCCATTGTGTGAGGAGGGGGCGGGTCTTTGGAGGGAGGGGGTCTCATTCCAAGAGCTACAGAAGAGGTACTCTGCCCTCCACAAATCTCCCCATGCCCCATCCCTATCCAAAAAAAGCAAATGGTCTCTGAGGCTGTCGCTGATCTCCTGGGGTGTTTTCACATCTCTTAATGGGCATTAGTTGCTTACAGCCTCCCAAAAAGAGCTGCAAGGCTGCTCAGTGCAGTGCTTTTCAGTTGTTTTTTTGCCACCATGTGGTTTGGGCTCCTCACCAGGTGACCATGTGAAGGTAGCCAAAATTGTGTGACACACGGTGGCACAATGCTAGTTGGCAGGTATGAGAGATTCAGTTGTTTCTGTTGTTGGAAACCATTCACCAGGTGACCCATCTGCCTTTGGCAGTCCAGTGACTGTGGCGGTAAAATCATATCTAGTACTTATAGTTATGTTTCAAAGAGCTTGGAAATCTTTCTGGGCTCATATTTAGGCACCACACTGTGCCATCAACTTTGGTAATTGTTTCTAGCTTAACAAAAACATTAACACCTACTGCTTACTTTTGTGAATAAAAGTCAACACTTGTTTAAAGAATAAGCCCTGATAAAAAAAAAGTAAGTTAATGTAGAAACTTCCTGAAATGGGTAGAGTCCCTATTCAAGCCTCTGATGACAACTCTGCCCTATTCAGAATAAAGCATACATGGACTTCCTGCTGGTGGAAAGTTCTCTAGCCTCATTATTCACCAATGTGCACAGTTAACTCTGCGAAAATTAGAAGTAAATCAACTACCCGATTTAGGGGGACTGATCTACCACCATGCCGGAGGAGTTATCTCCATGAAAAACTGCCAAGGAAATGTTGGCATATAATATTAAGAGTAAATGAAAGGGGGCTTATTCACAAAAGGTAAATTTACTTGTGAGTAAATCTACATGTGTACATTTGCTCTAACACTTTGAGGTAAATCTACTACTTTTGACTATTCAACATTTCCAAATGTAAATTTACTCTAAATTGTAGACTTACAGGTCTCCACCCCTGAAACCAGGGATGGAGCGTAGCCAAATTTACAAGCCTAAAGTTACTACCTCTAACTTTTAAAATATAGACAGAGATCTTGGCCACCTTGGTAGAGATTTCAGCCACTGTGGTGGAGATCCCCATATGGGAAAGAATAGGGAAAATTATTAAAGTGTATTACTTTTCAAAAATATATTTTATTTTATTGTAAATTATATAAATGTAAAATACATTTAAATAATTATTTGTACTCTGCAACTTGTAAAATAAAATTTTGAAGCACAGTACCCCAATAAATGTTTACTAAATAATTTCAATTTAGTAAGTCACTTCACTTGATAAATACTCATTTGTAAACTAATTAAAATAAGAACATCCTACCTAGCAACTTATTTTTATTCAATACTTAGTAAGCTAAATTAAAAGTTGTTCAATGTAAATTACATTATATATATATATATATCTCACATACAAGTTAATCCAAAGTCAAGGAAACTGCCAGACACCTTTGAATGAGTGGATTTTTGGAAAAAACAGCTTCTCCTGACGTGATTCGGCCATGGCCTATGTATGTGTGTGGGTGTGTGTATATATATATATATATATATATATATACATACATATATATATATATATATATATATATATATATATATATATATATATATGTACACACACACATACTATTTAAAGGTTGAAATAATTCCAATTGAAAACAATTAATACAACTGTTTTAAGATAAATATTTAAGGAAACTGATTTTTTAAATATTTAATTTAAATGGAAAAAAAATGTTTAAATGCTACAGCACTGTTAACTTTCTAAGAAATTAAATATTTAATGAATTAAAATATAATACATTAAATTCAAATTATTTCTTAAAGATTTATTAACAAAAACACCTGAAGTAAAAATGTAAATATTTATCTTTATTATATATACAAAATGTAATAAAAGTCATACATAAAATAATTTAAAGTACTTTAATTATTTTTTCAAAAAAAGTTAAGGGCCTGATTTAGATTTCAGCACAGGGATTACTCCATCACAACAAAGACGGATTTCCCATCTGCAAAAATCTAAATCTCATTGTTTTGCTATGGGACTTAGGTTTCAGCGGACGGGATATCTATCACTTTTGTGATGGAGTAATCCCTTTGACGGAATCTAAATCAGGTGCCAAGTTACATGGATTGCACATTAAAGAGGGCTATTAATGATATTTAAAATAAACTACTAATTTATAATTTATGTTTATTTAGCATTTGTTTTTTAAATGTATATACATGTTTAGGAATCTTAATAAATTAGTTTATTTCAACATTATTCCCCATGGGGTGTTATCTGGTGGTGGACTTACTCCAGGTCTGAGCTAGGACACACTTACTACTGTTTTGGGTTGTCTTTGGCTATAGTAACTTTAGAAGTGCAGTTTGTGTATGGTAATCTCTTTACTTTTTTGTGGGTGGGTGCATGGCCCTCCTTAATACCCTCCCTACCGCTACCAAAACTCTCCTTGCTCCCCCAAATCCCCTCTTTTTTGGAGTGACAGAAATTCCTGACCCCCTTCCTAATTACACAGAGAGTGCATTAAGCATACAAGTGTATTTCATCATCACAAATCATCAGTCACACTATGTCTGACACAACTAATACATTGCGCTCACTGAGCCAGCTACGGGGTTGTTTTGCTATACTTCAGACGGAGAGAAGACAAAATGAAAGGAGTGCCAACACGGCAGCACTCTTAGTCAGAGTAACAAATTTATTAAGGCACTTCTCAAGGTTCGTACATGTAAAGCGTTTATGTCAAATGCAGCAACACAAGTGCAATTCTGAAAATAATCACAGCCCTACAATAATAATGATCATAGAAACAAACAAAGACAATACACTACTTCACCCATGGATAATATATCTATATATATATATATATATATATATATATGTACACACACACATACTATTTAAAGGTTGAAATAATTCCAATTGAAAACAATTAATACAACTGTTTTAAGATAAATATTTAAGGAAACTGATTTTTTAAATATTTAATTTAAATGGAAAAAAAATGTTTAAATGCTACAGCACTGTTAACTTTCTAAGAAATTAAATATTTAATGAATTAAAATATAATACATTAAATTCAAATTATTTCTTAAAGATTTATTAACAAAAACACCTGAAGTAAAAATGTAAATATTTATCTTTATTATATATACAAAATGTAATAAAAGTCATACATAAAATAATTTAAAGTACTTTAATTATTTTTTCAAAAAAAGTTAAGGGCCTGATTTAGATTTCAGCACAGGGATTACTCCATCACAACAAAGACGGATTTCCCATCTGCAAAAATCTAAATCTCATTGTTTTGCTATGGGACTTAGGTTTCAGCGGACGGGATATCTATCACTTTTGTGATGGAGTAATCCCTTTGACGGAATCTAAATCAGGTGCCAAGTTACATGGATTGCACATTAAAGAGGGCTATTAATGATATTTAAAATAAACTACTAATTTATAATTTATGTTTATTTAGCATTTGTTTTTTAAATGTATATACATGTTTAGGAATCTTAATAAATTAGTTTATTTCAACATTATTCCCCATGGGGTGTTATCTGGTGGTGGACTTACTCCAGGTCTGAGCTAGGACACACTTACTACTGTTTTGGGTTGTCTTTGGCTATAGTAACTTTAGAAGTGCAGTTTGTGTATGGTAATCTCTTTACTTTTTTGTGGGTGGGTGCATGGCCCTCCTTAATACCCTCCCTACCGCTACCAAAACTCTCCTTGCTCCCCCAAATCCCCTCTTTTTTGGAGTGACAGAAATTCCTGACCCCCTTCCTAATTACACAGAGAGTGCATTAAGCATACAAGTGTATTTCATCATCACAAATCATCAGTCACACTATGTCTGACACAACTAATACATTGCGCTCACTGAGCCAGCTACGGGGTTGTTTTGCTATACTTCAGACGGAGAGAAGACAAAATGAAAGGAGTGCCAACACGGCAGCACTCTTAGTCAGAGTAACAAATTTATTAAGGCACTTCTCAAGGTTCGTACATGTAAAGCGTTTATGTCAAATGCAGCAACACAAGTGCAATTCTGAAAATAATCACAGCCCTACAATAATAATGATCATAGAAACAAACAAAGACAATACACTACTTCACCCATGGATAATATATCTATATATATATATATATATATATATATATATGTACACACACACATACTATTTAAAGGTTGAAATAATTCCAATTGAAAACAATTAATACAACTATTTTAAGATAAATATTTAAGGAAACTGATTTTTTAAATATTTAATTTAAATGTAAAAAAAATGTTTAAATGCTACAGCACTGTTAACTTTCTAAGAAATTAAATATTTAATGAATTAAAATATAATACATTAAATTCAAATTATTTCTTAAAGATTTATTAACAAAAACACCTGAAGTAAAAATGAAAATATTTATCTTTATTATATATACAAAATGTAATAAAAGTCATACATAAAATAATTTAAAGTACTTTAATTATTTTTTCAAAAAAAGTTAAGGGCCTGATTTAGATTTCAGCAGAGGGATTACTCCATCACAACAAAGACGGATTTCCCATCTGCAAAAATCTAAATCTCATTGTTTTGCTATGGGACTTAGGTTTCAGTGGACGGGATATCTATCACTTTTGTGATGGAGTAATCCCTTTGCCGGAATCTAAATCAGGTGCCAAGTTACATGGATTGCACATTAAAGAGGGCTATTAATGATATTTAAAATAAACTACTAATTTATAATTTATGTTTATTTAGCATTTGTTTTTTAAATGTATATACATGTTTAGGAATCTTAATAAATTAGTTTATTTCAACATTATTCCCCATGGGGTGTTATCTGGTGGTGGACTTACTCCAGGTCTGAGCTAGGACACACTTGCTACTGTTTTGGGTTGTCTTTGGCTATAGTAACTTTAGAAGTGCAGTTTGTGTATGGTAATCTCTTTACTTTTTTGTGGGTGGGTGCATGGCCCTCCTTAATACCCTCCCTACCGCTACCAAAACTCTCCTTGCTCCCCCAAATCCCCTCTTTTTTGGAGTGACAGAAATTCCTGACCCCCTTCCTAATTACACAGAGAGTGCATTAAGCATACAAGTGTATTTCATCATCACAAATCATCAGTCACACTATGTCTGACACAACTAATACATTGTGCTCACTGAGCCAGCTACGGGGTTGTTTTGCTATACTTCAGACGGAGAGAAGACAAAATGAAAGGAGTGCCAACACGGCAGCACTCTTAGTCAGAGTAACGAATTTATTAAGGCACTTCTCAAGGTTCGTACATGTAAAGCGTTTATGTCAAGTGCAGCAACACAAGTGCAATTCTGAAAATAATCACAGCCCTACAATAATAATGATCATAGAAACAAACAAAGACAATACACTACTTCACCCATGGATAATATATCTATATATAGTGATTATATATTCATGCACAACTCAAAGATAAAAATAAGAATTAAGAATGCATCACCATGGGGCATGACTTAGACATCATCTCTTTGCCAGCTTCAAGCCGTGAACCCAAAAGACTGCGAAAAGAGAGAACTACCCATAATGGGATCCGAGCAAGGCGTGCCCTCCCGCAAATGAGTTTCATCTAACCCTGTTTTCCCTCTTATATACATTAAACAAGCTGGAGAGGAGAATTCTAGAAACTCCCCTCTCCCATACAGTAAGTTGTTGTTCAAACTCTAGCTGTACCATGTCAGTGTTCAAAGAGCATGGATAGAGATTGGCCACATCCCAACAAACTGTTCCCTGCCATAACATAGACATTATATGGTACATACTTATCTCTCCCTCTCTCCTCCATGTTATATCCCTGCCTTAGTAAGAAAGAGAGCGAGAGGAGCAAAAAACATGTTACATGTTGTGCGTGGAAAAATACCTGCACTACCAATATGACAGTGTTTGAAGCTAAGCACAAAATGATGGTGTTTGAAGATAAGCACAAAATGGAGTCAGTGGTCAAGATAGAACTGTGGGTAAAATACAGATAGCATTACACTCCACCCTTTCACTAGTAACTCTCATAACATATTGGTGTGAAATTAAATCTTTTTGGTTTAGACATTGTAAGCAAAGTAGGTATGCATTGTACACAGCATCAATTCAGAATCAATATACAAATCATAGTAAGTATCCTGCCTAAAATCTGGCAAAATTGCACAAAATCCGGCAACCACTGGAACAGCCAATCCCACCACACTTTATCCACATCTTGTTTTACTCCTGTCACCAATTCATGTTAAGTGTCAATCTGCGATTGAATAGATTTAGAATGATCTGACAAATTAACACAGCACATACCCTCAAATTCAGAGCAACCGTGATCATGCTTTAGCAGTACATAGTCAATAGCGGCTCTGTTTTGCAATGCAGCTTTTCTAGTACCACGTTTATCTAATACAAATTCAGATAGAGCAATCAAAGTATGATTAATATCTTAACTATTAAGCATGCCAACTTATTGATCATTCGAGTATTATAAACGGCTATTCCAAGCATGCCTACAATAGAGAAACTCAAGGTTATATATTCTGATTTAGATAATAATTGCATTTCAGAATCACAGGTTGCATTTAATTGAACAGCTTCCCTTGGATAACAAATATGAAAAGAATGAAATGGAAACATCATGAGTCCTAATCGTGTAAAGGAACACGGTCCACCAGTTATATTAACGGGAATGTAGGTAAAAGTGATATTTCCACATGAAAAATACCAGCCTACTGGTAATTTAACATGCTTGATGTGACTGGTAGCACTCTCCATGTGAAGACAGGACATTGGATTATCCATTCATTTGCAATGTTTATCTGTTCAGTAATGGCAGAGTATTTTTTGTTCCCACGGTATCTCTTGAGAAGATCCCGTTGTTGCCTTGAGGCGCAGTTGAGCGCATTTCCAATGTGATGTGAATTATAGGTGAAATTAAAACATACATCACCGGGGTGATATTATAGGTAATTAGTTGTGTGAGATTATCCCACTTTTGATCCGTTGTTTCTTGGCAAACTCTACAATACTCGTAGTGGCAAAATGGAATAGCACGTTACTCTGTTGAATGTTTCTATCCTCATTGGGGATATTGAAGATATCCAGTAGAATTTTGCAGGTGTAGGGACAGCCACAAGGCATGTGGAAATGAAGTCCACTGTGCTCTGTATGGAGGACATGAAGAAATCTGATCTGTTGATTACGACTCATGCCAGGTGGGTCCACACATTTTCAGTTAAGTGCGGTAAAGGTGCCGTTCAACGTGGTTGATCAGTCGTTTCAGAGTTGGGGGTATTTTGGTCCCTCTTGTTCCTACAATCACACACCTGAAAGGAGACCACACAGCACAGTCAGCGCACAGACACCTCGTAGTATGATCTGTAACAGAGACAAGTATGATCATTCTCGCAAATAACATTTGTAAGCTGGTACATACTACAATTTTTTTCTACCAGGCTTCATAACCAAGAGGATATTGTCCTTCCCCTTGGCAATGATTTCTGCCGGTTCAGGAGGATGATCTGGGGATCCTACCCACACCTTGGCACCAGGATGTTTGTCAGTTGAACCAAAACCTCCCTCCCCACTCACTGAAAGAAGTGCTGGGGCAGTCCCCTTTTTCACTGTTCCTCCATACACAGGAATAATTACAATCTGTGCAATTCTATGTCCAGACTGTATTATCAAGACAGTATCACCACTATTTAAGAGAATGGTTTTGATTTCTTCTTTGTAGTCAGCATCAATCACTCCCTCCACGACCTGAATACCTTTGAGTGCCAACCCAGATCTGGGAGCAATCAATCCGAAATTCTCTGGGGGAATCTGTATTCCAACACTGGTTTCAAAGAAAGCCATGTCTCTTGGTTTCAAGGTGTAATCTTTTAAAGCATGTAGGTCAAGACCTGCAGATTCTGGTGTGGCTCTGTAAGGAGCTAGGGCTCCTTGTTTTATTACCCAATACATGATGGTTTTAGTTGCCACATGAGGTTGTATCTGTAATGCGGGGTTTCCCATCCTCATCAAGGGAGTCTCAGCATTTGTTAGTAGTCTGTTATTCAAAATTTGAAGGGCTTTATTTAAATGCTCTCTCCAGTTTTTCAAAGTTCATCTGACAATTTTGGTAATTGGGCTTTCAGCAAGCCGTTCATTCTATCAATCAGTCCTGAGGCTTGTGAATAATATGCAATGTGATAAATCCATTCAATGTTGTGTTGTACACAGTAATCTTGTACCAATTTTCCTTTGAAGTGTGACCCATTGTCACTCTGGACCTGGAGTGGGACTCCAGAATACAACATTAACAGGTGCAGAGTTTTAATGATATTGTAACTGAGTGACACGTTTACAGAGGACAGCCAATCAGGCAACCAGAATAGGTGTCCTCTACAGTGCAAGTGTATTGACACCCACAACTAATCGGTAATGGCCCAATGTAATCAATTTGCCATGTCTGTCCTGGTAACTTCCCTCTTCCCAACTGACCTCTGTGGGACCGATCTCTGTTGTGTGTGTTGACAAATAGGACATTGCAAGATTACAGTTTTAATCAAATCTAGGGGACTGTGCATCCCTCTAATCTCTGCCCACCTATAAGTGGCTTTCTCTCCCACGTGTCCACATTGTTTGTGCGCCCATCCAGCCATCCCCACCAAGTCAGAATCCTGTGTTGCAACTTCTGCCTCTGAGATTTTGGCTTTGTCGCCTGCAAGGGAATTGAACCAGCATTCTAGTGAATCAATGGGACAGTGAGCATCTACATGATACACAGTAACAGAACTTTGCTCAAGCATTTCCCAAATTTCCTGCCACAATTCTTTGGAATGAATTTGCCAGTTAATATGCTTGCCATTTGGGAAGCCAAGTGGCTACCCCATTGGCAGTGGACTAAGAATCAGTGTAAATATGACAAGTTCCAGGTAATTCCTGTTTCAATGCTTGATAGACAGCGTACAATCTGCATATTGACTACTCATCCCTTCTCCTGTAGTAGTTAACAACTTTTTGGTGACTGGGTTATATGAAACTGCTTTCCAATGTCTGTTGGCCCCCATATATTTGGCTGAACCATCGGTAAACCATACATGCTTCCTATCCTCAGGGGACAAGGATTCAAATGGCTCACCCCATCTCACTGGTGAATCTTTTATTTGCTGTACCTCCTGTATCCTTTCCTCATCCTGCATGGGGGCTTGTGACACCTGTTCATGTATAGCTGCTGTGCCTGCTGGTCCCACTCGGACCCTGTCTTGTATGTACCATTTCCAACGCATGATACTAGCTTCTTGTGCATGTCCTATATGGTGAGTTTTAGCTGAACTCATCACCTACTGCATTATTGGAATCTCGGGTCTCAAAATCACATTATGACCAAGGGTCATTTGCTTAGTATCCACTTGAGCCCAGTAGCATGCAAGTAACTGTTTCTTGAAGGAAGTATATCGCTCCCCAGCATCAGGTAACTTTTTAGTCCAGAAACCCAGGGGCACCTTCATTCTTCCCTGTTTTTGCCACATGCTCCAATTTGCATATTGCCGCTGAATGGTCACATGCAACTCAATTTCTCGCTCCTGTACTGGCCATAAATCTAAAGCCTGTTGAATCGCCTCCTTTGCCAAATCAAATGCACATTGCTGCTGTTCACCCCATCCAAACTCATGCTTCTTTCATGTCACTTTATACAAAGGGGCTAGGATCTGGCTCAAATGAGGAATGTGCTGTCTCCAAAAACAAAACAGTCCAATGAATCACTGTGTCTCCTGCTTAGTGTAGGAAGTGGCAAACTCTAAAATCGTCTGTTTTTCCTGTGGCAACACCTCCCTAAGTCCCTGATTCCACTGAATCCCTAAAAATTATATCACATTTTGAAAGGGTCCCTGTGTCTTGTCTGGATGAATCATCCACCCTTTACTCTGCAAGAGTTCCACAACCCGCTCCAACCGAGTCTGCACCTGTTCTTGTGTCTCTCCCTAAATCATCACATCATCAATGTAATGGGTCTATTGCACTCCTGGAATGACAAATGCATAATCCAGTTGCTTTGTCACCAGCCGGTGACAGATGGTGGGGCTATGTATATACCCCATAGGCAAGGATAACATTCAGAATTGTCTGCCACAATGTGATCAAGTAAATTGTTCTTGACATTCAGGAGCCAATGGTATAGAAAAGAAAGCATTAGCAATATCAATGGTTGCATACCAGGTCCCTTATTCTTCTGTATTCTTTCAATCAAAGTGATGGTGTCTAGGACCGCAGCTGTCAATGTTTGTTTGTATGTTTATTCAGCTCACAGTAATCAATGGTTATTCTGTAGCACCCATCAGGTCGGCTCACAAGCCACAGAGGATTGTTCTGTTTAGTGGTGGTTGGGGCTATCACACCAGCCTTAATTGTTTCTTGGAATGTTTTACTTATTTCATCATGCACTCCTGGAATGCAATACTGCTTCAAGCGGATTACCTTGGTTGTTGGGGGCACCTTCACTGGGGGTGTCTTCAGATGACCCACCCTCATAGCTGCCACCGAAATGTATCTCTTTGAGCCAAATTGATAACCACCATCATCCAAATATAAATGGCAATTCCCATTATATATTCTAGAAGGGGCACAATCAACACAGTGTATTCTCTTTTTGGCGTTCTCCCTATTTTCATTTGAACAGTTGTCTGCATGGCAGTGGTTTGTTTTCCACCCAACCCTGTGATGGTGTAGTGCTGACCAGTGAACTTTTTGGGATTTCCATAAATTAGAGAGGCCTCTGCTCTGGTGTCAACTATTGCTCAGATTCTTTGCACATTTTTGTGTTTCCAGTGTATTTCTAAATCAGCATGGGGTCTGTTATCTTTATGAACCCATCCCTGTACCGGAGCTTGGGCAGTTTGTTAGTCTGATTCAAGCCTGTCAACTTTTGCCCAAGTCAGGTCTGGATATATGCTTTCATATCTGCGAGCAGGCTCTCTTCCTTCCCTGCTTTTAACATTTAACCCCTCGATGTCCCAATCTTCCTCCTTTTTCCCTTGTGAAAAGACATTTTTCTCCCTTTCCTTTCCACTCTCCTGCTTGTGTGGCTGACTCTGAGTTACATGTTTATTATTTTGCTTGTGAATCCGCCTGCTACCTTCTTTTTGGTCCAGGCCTCTTTTATGGTACATCTCCACAGGCTTTTGGTATCTATTCCATCAATCTGCTCCTTACTGACACCATCCTTCAGTAATGCCATGAACATATCTCTCCTAGATACTCGTTTGCTATCTGTGCGACCCTCAGACCTCACGGCTTTCTCTAGTTCACTCCAATCTCCCAGCTCTCCTTGCTCACAAACTGCCTCTAACACCTTTTTAATTCTCTGTCCTGTCTGATTAATTAAGAGAGTCATTATTACTTGCTTGTAAGCTGGAGGAGATAGACAAATTATTTTAGTTCGTACTGAAATGGTCAGTGGAGCCTCTAACAAATTGTGAGTTTCATCTAATGAAATAGCAGTTTTCATACTTTCTTCCTTAATTCTTTGCATAGCATCTCACAATGTGTACCAAGGCTTATCATTTGATGGCCAGTTTGATTCAGCATGGTATTTTTGATTGCATCCCATGACTGCCAACTGTAATAAATTGGTTGCTCCTTGATTCGCTTACTCCTGAATTGTTCTTGTACTAGGGGGTCAGTGCTAAGAGTACAAAACTTCCTTGAATCTCCCGAATCTAATGCCAGTCCTGAACCACTTGTGTCAAATAACCTCACCATCCATGTCAGCAGTGCTTCCCCACTTTTCTGTTTAAATCTGTCCATAATATCATTAACTTCTTGCTGAGTGTAAGCTTCTAAAGAATGCATTTAAATTCTTCACGGGTTCTGTGGAGCACCCTGTATTTTTCGTCTAAATATGGCCTGTATGCAAACCACTCTTGACTCATTTAGCTCACACTGGCCCCCACCCTTTTTAACCTCTTCATCACTGGAATTTGAAAAATCAGTACTTTCCCATATATTTGTGTCCCATAAATCTGGATTCCAATCTAATCCCTCTTTGGCAATTGCTAAATGAACTTTATTTTGATGTACTTTATCTCTGTATTTCCGAAATTTGTTCTGCACAACTTTGACGGCGGCTTTCTCTGCTATGGACTGATAGGTATCAGCCTTATTTTGCAATAGCTTATTCTGAAAAGACAGCATAGTTACAGTGTTTTTAGTTTCAACTAACTGCCTTTCTAATTGCTGATTCTCCTGTTCTAACTGCTTGCATTTCTCATGCATTTTTCTATAGGCAGAGAGCAGTATCCACCCTTGCCACCCTAAAATAGATAAATCACCACTTCGTTCAAAAGGTACCTTTTTTAAACATAGAAGCACATTTTGGGGCTCTGCGTCCCCAACGCAACGCATTCATCCCAGGACTCAGAAAGCCCCGAAAAACAAGACCACTCATTAACCAAAACATTATAAGGTTCTTTGATCCATCTTGGAATCTCACATGCAATTTTAGGAATGGTTTGTGAAGCTGCTTTTGACTTCTTGGCAAACATGTTTCATTTTTAAATCTTACCCTTTTCAACCTTTGCCTCCTTTCCGACTACGCCAAAGTGTTTTGCTATACTTCAGACTGAGAGAAGACAAAATGAAAGAAATGGCAGCAATGCAGCACTCTTAGTCTGAGTAATGAATTAAAAAGGCACTTCTCAAGGTTCGAACAAGGAAAGAGTTTATGTCAAATGCAGCAACACAGGTGCAATACTTAAAATAATCACAGCTGTAGAATAATGATGATCATAGAAACAAACAAAGGCAATACACTACTTCACCCATGGATAATATAGCTATATATTGTGATAGTGCACAACTCAAAGATAAAAATAAGAATTCAAAATGTATCACCATGGGGTGTGACATAGACATCATCTCTTTGCCAGCTCCGAGCCATGAACCCAAACGACTGTGAAAAGAGAAAACTATCCACAATGGGATCTGAGCACGGCAGCCACTCTCGGAAATTAGTTCTGTCTTATCCCAGTCATCAAGCTTCCCTCTTATATTCTTTAAACAACCTGGAGAGAAGAATTCTAGAAACTCCCCCCACCCATTCCGTAAGTTGTTGTTCAAACACTGGCTGTACCAGGTAAGTGTTGAAAGAGCACGGATAGAGATTGGCCACATCTCAAGGTGCGCTCACAAGAACAAACTGTTCCCTGTCATACCATAAACTTTCTCTGGTACATCCTTATCCCTCCCTCACTCCTCTATGCTTTGTCCCTGCCTTGGTGAGAAAGAGAGCAAGTGGAGCGAAAAACATGTTGCATAAGTTGTGCGTGGAAAATTACCTGCACCACCAATATGACGTTGTTTGAAGTTACGCTAAGCACAAAATGAAGTCAGTGGTCATGATGGAGCTGGGTATACAATACAGATAGCATTACAGGGGTCTCAACTGGGTCCTCCTGAACACAGAATAAACATTTCATCAAATTTTGTGGCCTGCTGAGGATCTGAAAAAATGTGTGTTTTACCATCATAACGATGTGCAACTTGGCAGTTTATAGGAGGGTATACTGAATGCCTTCTTTTTTTCAGAGAGTGTTTTACATGGGGGATATTCTCTGTGCGCCCCTCAAACCGACAGAGTAAAGTCAGGGAATATTGAGATTTTGTTGCCAGTTTCATTGAGTTATCTGTGCTCCCTGATGAGTCACCATCTTTAAAGTTGAGCAGGCACACACATGCTTGTGCATGTTTGGGGCACCAGGAGGATAATGGCAACCAAGGGATTGATGATTCTCTCAACAAAAAACATTGTGGTAATTTCAGCACCAGTGAAGATGCTTCTTAACATTTACTTTACAAGCTCCTTCCATTGTTCTGATATCTGTTGACTCTGACATTCCCATGATTCGCAGTTATTGTGGTGCGAAAGTCTTCATTTTTGGCTTTTATGATTCCTAGCTTATTAACCATTTGTAGCAGTTTCTCATTATGTTCTTTTAGGTCATCTTCTGTGGTGGCTGATACCCGTTCTAGGTGCCCACTGTAGTCATTATGCCTGTTAACTTGCTCCTTCATATAATCCAGCACGTCTGTTATGTTGTCTACTTTAGAAACAGTTTTCTCCAAGCTATGCTTAATGTAAGGCAGGAGCTAGCAAAGGTATTGTTTGTCACCCACCCCTGTTGGTGCCTGGAACTACATATTTTCTGCAGGGGCATCTTGTGTAGCAGGCCTACTTGTACACTAGCTTTGCCAGTTTACCATTGTGTTTGCCCTTGGTGAAGCCATCTGGTGAGTCACATTACATCCCAGTCTACCTGTGACAGAGGTTCCACACCGCAGCCACAGGGGTCAGTCTGTCATCAGCACATTCAAGCTCGGTGGGGCTTTCAAAAATATAATAAGACACCCTCAGTAAAGGTGAACATAAGAGGTGGTCAGGGGAGGCTGGTCCCTGAATTAGCTCACAGCTCCATACTCATAAAACATAACATGCCCTATGAACAACAAATTCCATAACACAGGATGCAACTTGAGTGGTCCAGCCTCAACGCACTTACAGATAACGAGGACAATCTGAGGGGCATGAACCGACTCACCACCTGATCAACCACTAATTGTAATTGTAATTGTAATTGTAATCGTATTTATATAGCGCTTACTACCCCTGACGAGGCGTCGAAGCGCTTTTTGATGAGTAGCACGCTACTCCGGAACCCAACAAGAATTAGTGATTAGTGATGGATTAGTATCGTTAAATAATGAGTACAGTTTTAGTATTATTATGAGTTAATTTGAGCCGCGGATATGAGAGTTTGTTAGTTAGACTGGAGTAATGGAGGGGTGGAGGAGGAAATAAATCCAGAGGTGTTAATTGGGAGTATATCCTTCATTTACTCAACCCAAAGGCTTGGGATGAGTAAAGGGGGGTGGAGGGGGAAGAGTATTTGGAAGGGTTAGGGAGAGCATAGTAGCAGGGTGAGATGAATGCAGGAGAATTTAGTAGGGTTGTGTGGGAGGTCACAGAGGTAGAGTGAGGTTTGGTGAGTTAGATGTGGAGGGAAGAGTTTAGGCAGAGATATTTAGGAGATGAAAGTGGTAGAAGGGATTTGGGATGAGTCAGAGTGAGAATGGAGGATAGTTTGATAGAGACATGACATAAGAGTGATGAGTAGATAAGTGTGATAAGATGAGAGCAGGACACAAGGTCAGCATACCATCCATCTGACACTGGACCCAATCGCTTCTCACAACTCACCGAGGCCAATCCTGTCCTCCTGGACTGTATCCTAAACATCTCATCTGTCCCTGAAGGAGATTACCATTGGTAGCAGAGGAAGACCAAGTAATGATGATGATGATTATCAGTATTTGTATAGTGTACAGCTACTCCGAGAAGTGTCCTGGCGCTAAGGCATAGGTAGAGGCGATTAGCTTTAAGAAAAGAGCCAGGCTTGCCAATTGATTGTGGGCCGTAGGCATCTCAGACATCGTCTGTCACTTTGGCCCCCCATCTTATGCTGCAGGAGCCTCTCCTTAGGGTCCTGCTCCGGCCACACATGTGCAGAGCAGCTCTTTAAATCTGCAGTCATAGGTCCTGGTCTGGCAGGCCGATATTCACTATATCAAAAAATAATGGGATAGGGAGGAGTTAAAGGTCCAGTGCATACCCTCCAATAACAGTTCCTAATAATGAAATGCACTGTTCCTGAATAACAAAAAGGAAACAGACAAGGAGAGTATTAGGTTAACCTATTCAATAGAGAATCCTATTCAATAGGAGCATGAGTCCTCACACACCCAAATGGGTGTCATGCTTCATCATCGGACCAGCTCCTCGTCAGACTGGCGCTGCAATGTCTGACGGGCACCACCCTTTCGGGGGGCTCTTTGCCGGAGTTCTTTTACGATGATGCCTCACTGTCCCATAAATGAGTCAGGAAAAGAAGGAGAGCAAGAAAAAATAAACCAAACTAAAATTGGCTCAAAACCTATCTGCAAGATTTACTTTTATTAGTGCAGAGAGCAGGCCAAGATGAAAACAATTATCTGGAGAATTGGGTCGATATAATGTCCGACCTTTCTCAAACAGATGGGTAGTCAAAAACTATAAGACCCCCCTTAGAAATTGGGTCGACATGTTTCGCGTCTATTCGGTCTACACAGGATCCACTGACGCTTCCTCAGGACCTAAATATGATGATGCTTCTCCACATACAAACTAAAAATGATCTTGCCTATAACAACTAACAAGTGAAAGCAGAAAAACAGTCAGTCACTTACATAAGTCCATTATGACCCAGAGTGTCAATCCTATTCGTCGCCCCTCCCAATTAGAGACAAGGCTTCATGGGATCACGCAGACCTTAGGCCTGGTCCAAGTAACAAGAAATTGGTGGCTGGCCGTCGGCGGTTGCTCCTACCCCGGGTCGCGCTCCCGAATTGGCCACTCGCTGTAGTCAATATGGCAGTCATGGAGACTGGCGAATAAGCTGCTTTTCAGTTCTCCACAGTCACCGCTAAGTAAGGTGAGAGCAATTCTTTGTTCAGGATAGGGGAGGCACTAGTACGGCTCATTTTGGGTCAAGATGTGTACTCCTATTTCAGATGTTTACCGAAACACATCTTCAGCCAGTGCAGCGTCACTTAAGTGCTGCCTCACTCTTTGGCACCCCTGCCCCTTTAGTAGCAAGTATTTTGCAGCCATGCTCCCTGCCACATGTCCTACCAAAATGTAGGGCATATGTGTGCAGTGATCTATGCGGTCAGGTGGAGATCTCCGCACATAAGATAGGCGAGGTGGGGCAGTTGACTTCCCCATGTTGGCATGTGAATAACATTTGTAGTATCTGAGTACTACTATTGCACTACTATTAAACATACAACAAAATGCAGTTTGAAAATAGGCATCATGGTTTTTGAATCTGGCCCAGTGTCCCAAATATCCTTCAGCCCTTTAGGAAGTCTAAACATATGGGCACTAATGACTTTGGGGGCACATTTCAAGTGGCCACGTATGCTAGATGAAATTCTGCCAGCAGTGACAAGCATTTGGTGAGATTTCTGGGAGAGCAGTTCTCTGCCAAAGTGGATCCACGGATGACAGCTATTGCCACTTTGGTGCAGAAACTCCACTTCATTAATGGATTATCATCTAATGCCCTAGCAGAGGAGAGAAATCTGCTGTACTTGCAGATAAAAAATCCACTGCCCAAATTCTTAATAATGCCTGTAGCTTTGATTGTCCAGGGATCCTTACTGAGTGTTATTACTCAATGCCATACTATATCTAAGCTTAATTTCCTCATAATCTTGACCCTGTCCCTTTGAGTGCCAAGGACCAGAGACTTTCCATATGGTGAGCAGTGCCATGCTGCTCCAGGCACTAGGCCACCAGTGATAAACAAAGTTACTCATGAGAGAAGTGCCAATATCGCCAGGCTGTACCATGCCACTAGTGAACGGCAATACTGTGCCCTCTTTGTATATAAGCATGCCAACCCATTCCTTTGATAGGCACACTGCAGGCAAATGATGGCCTTTTTGTTCCTCAAAATGAAGGCTTGTAGAAGAGTGAATCCAAACACGACAAATTGACACGCTGTTGGGAAGCCGAATGGCAGTGGAAGTGGTATTTATAGCAGACATAATCTCAGAGTGTGAGCCCAACCATGGAGCTCTGTCTCACCGTCCTACTTACTTCAATGAAGCTTCGCACACCTGGGGAAATGAATGCCTCTGTTAAAACATTAACCATTTGTCTACTTAGACCATCAACCTTGACTGCTGGGGACTATTGGACCCTGAGGTTGCTAAATCAATCTCTGGGAAGATAGAATGTAAGGTGTGTCAGTGACAGAGCAGTAGCATCTTGCAGGCACTGTGCTCCCTCACACATACGAGTACCTCAGTGATTCCACAGGCCATTCCAAAAGCACTGATACTGACAGAGCTCACTGGAGAGTCTAGCTACAACAGGAGTTAAGCAGCTAACAATAGACACCAGCTGCTACAGAGGTAACCTATTGAAGGCAGCGAAACTGCCTCTAGGTGACTTTCCCGGGTGTTTCTAATGTTACAATAAATGAAAAGCGTGCAGCCTATCTCTCTTGAATATTAGAGCAATTGAAGCAGTCTTTCATTCACAACTTTTCTCTTCCTGGAGAATGATACTTTCACAGCCTTTTTACCTCTGAACACCATGTCTCGTTTGTAGTCATTTGTTCTTTGTTGCTCCCTCAGGTTTGCAGGACTGAAAGACCTCACAATATGCCCTTTTGTTAGATCTTTTGGCTAACCACTTATCCCCCCATCTGTAAGCCCACTAAGTATGATTCACATATTTTTGTTGCCACACCAGGAGAACCCAGGACTTTGAAGGACTGCGATGCACCCAGATTGCACTCCAATTCCTCCATAGCATAGTGTAGCCGCTGCCCACTCACCATGCTGATGGGGTTCTCATGGTTATTGGTAGCGGATATGTTAAATAGACACACAGACCTTTTGGCATGCAGCCTGGGGAGCAGAATCTACCAGCTCTTTCTGCATAAAGTCTTATATCGTTGATCCTTCTTCTCACCTAGCATGCGAATGGAGCATGCATGTTGTGTTTCATGCATGCCAACATTTGAGAACAGTTGCAATGGAGAATTTGGAAAGAATAAGGGATGTTTAATTTCCAAAGTAACTTGTACTGCAGTGGGGAGAAGTTAAAAGCAGGAGAGACAGCAGGAAACAGGTGGCAGCATTGACTCCGGCTCGAAATCGAGCCGGCGGCAATGCTGTCACCTGCAGGGTGCACCAGCACCCTCACAGTGTTAACTGTCTGCGCAGCAGACAGTCTACACAGCAAGTGTGCAGGGCTCGGGACTCCTGCACTGCCCATGTCAAGGCTGGGAGGGAGAACAAGGTCATAATCTGCATGTAGGATGCCCTGGCGGAATGCAACCGCCACCCGCCGTCAACCCATCGGGATCACCGATCCCAACGGAGTCTGCGTGGTTGGACTGCCACAGCAGAGATGGTCCTGACCACCACAGCGAGGCTGGCAGTCTTAAGACCACCAGCCTCGTAATGGGGCCCTAAGTTTGGAAATCAGTTGAAGCTGTAAGACATGTATCAGGGCAGGACTTGGTCCAAAATCTGCAAAAGTAATGTTATTAATGATGTCTGTTGATGAAGACCTGACTTTTCTTATCTTATTGGATTTAACTGTGCTGCTTGATACCACTGACCATTAAATGCATCTGGATACTTTAAAAACATTATGCTTCTGGTGGGAACGGTCCTGAAATGTTTTCAGTGATATCTATCAGAGCTCTTAAATGGCCTGTGCATGGCTCTGGAGAGTGCTCACCCTGCACCGAATTCCCCTTGTTGAAAGTCTCTGGATACTTTTGATTTTTTGACTCAGCGTAAACAACAATCATATGTTTCCCTTGAAGGCCTGTGAAGAAATGGATTTAGGCCCAGCTAACCAGGTTTTGTAGGGCTGACTGTGGTAGCAGCACTGGATTATACGTGCGGAATAGACATAATTAATTTTTTACCTCTTTCCTGCACTGGTGAAGTTGCCTGCTGGCCTTTCATGTTTACGATTCTTTGCCAGTGCTCTACAAATGGTTCCTTCATTCCATCCACGTGGCCCATGCATGGTGAATGTATTTATGTGCAATAGGAAGGAGGAAGAGTGTGTGTGTGCTGGAGTCGAATTTCGATCTCCTTTATGTGAATGGTGCACATTTGGAGGGCTAGCGGGAGGTTTCCAGGTTGCATTGTAAATTGCAGGATTCCTCCAAACCACTCCTGAGATCCTTTGAAAATCAGCCAGACTTTAGGGTTTGGATTATAGGGGACAGAGGGCCCATTTGAGATATAGGGACAGTTCTGGAGGGTGTGAGGTGGCTTGACAAACAAGGATCTCACTCCTTCGTGAGAGGGGCTTCTAGCCCCACACTCGTCCCTCCTGACAATACAGGACAAAGACTGTGGCTTGACCAGGTAGGGACAAATAAGCAGAAAGTCAGATACCGTGTGAAACCAGTCCCAGTGTTGGTCCTTTGCAATCTACAATCTCCATGCTCAAAGTGAGTATATGTATGGGTTAGAAAAACCACAGTTGGTTGACCAGTGTGAAGAGTTCTATACAGTGGAGACCAAGAACACCGGAGTAAGGTAGTTGAGTGCCACCGCCCCTTCCTACTTTTGGCAACAGGAACCTGGAAGTACAGCATCCTGTGAGTGCGGACTTTCTTGAAACCACCCTGAGGGGAGGAGTCCACTCACCACTGAATAGAGGTGCTGGAGGTACCTTTGCATAATGAAAAGGCTGTGAATAAAATGAGGGCTGTGAGGAACTGTGCACAAAGAGCTAAACATTGGCCTGTGACTCCAATGCCCTTGCTGTGGGCACTGAAGAAAGGCAACTCACTTCCCAGATCCCTGATCCGAAGGAGGTCAGAGATGCAAAAGTGACTACTGAAGATGAACTTGAAAAAGAGGCTCCTATGTTGGCCTTGTGCTAAAACAATTCATAACCACATCCGTCAGCTTTATCAAAAAGAAGAAGCACCTGAAATGACTTGGCACTGGAAGAAATTGCAACCTCATTCAGTATTTTTTCTCCAAAAACACTTGAGAAGAATCACTGCTGAGGCACTGGGTTCTTTATTTGTTTGGGTGGGTCAGTAGGAGACCCAACAATGACAAATTCTCCCCCTGTGACAATGGCAAATTGGGTGCAGCCCGATCAAATCTGTGTTTGGACAGTCGCTTTTCCTGAGATCTGGGAATGCATCACAGTGCACAGCTGCATCATCAAAAGCCGTCGCTAGATTCAGCGTGGTCAGGACCAAGCTAGCGCTGCTCTTCATCAGGGAAGCAGAGGTTCACTGCACTTCATCACTCAAAGATACAGGGGCAGCTTTACTAACATTTGACCCAGTGCAAGAAAACAAGATAACCTGCTGCGCTGTATCAAATGGAGAGAGCCGTCAATACACCATATTTACTAACATTTGGCGCTTTCCTGCTCTCTGTCCGTACTGGTGCACTGAGTGCTGCCTAGAGCCAACGCAGGCGCCTTTGAGCCATAGTGTAAAAGTGCCTGCATTGTAGGCAGGAATGATTTTCTGCAGGAATGGACACCTTCCGGCAGAAAACCAATGGTCTGAGGCATTTCCCCCTTTCTAAGCGTGCTGCAGAATGCAGTGCACTTAGAAAGAGGAAAAAAAAGATGAAATAAACATATTTCTCCTAATGCATTCTGTTGAAAGGCACAGCATTTTGACACACTCCCAGGTTTTCCTAGTGTTAGTAAGTCTGGGAATGCATCAAAATCCAGGGGTGGATGCATGGGAACACCACACTCCACCCATGGAATTGCTTCCCTGTACAGAGTAATGAAAAGCAGCGACTTGAGATGCAATGTGTTACTCCAGATTTACTGCAAGTTGGCTCTGCGTGGAATTATAAATCTGACTTGAGGACATACGTTGCCCTTACGATACCCAGCATGACGCAAGTGCAACGCAAGTCCTTGATAAATCTGGCCCTCAGTGTGCAATCAAGGTTGATGGGACAACAATAAGTAACAGAAACCAGGGTTGCTATAAGGGTAGCTTGTGAATACCTATACCTTACCAGTCTTAGCATTGGCGTATCAAGAGTTGTGGGAAAATTAAAGGAGTTTGGATTCCACAGCCTTGGGGCAGCTGAAAAATGTGATGCACTGATCTTGTCATACTGCTTATAGGAATCAGTGGTAGTCCACAGTTAGGAATAGACAATTCTCTGCCCTCCCACCAACTCTCACCTTGATTGTGTATGGAATGTTTACCCTCTCTCTTTCATGCCTAGTATTTAGATGGGTGTCATGCTGTATATTATATTCTAAATTATAATAGCATACTGTGAGAAAAGCTTGAATGAGCTCTGAGGCACTACCAAACACGACCTCCCTGATTGAGCCTCCACACGCTCTCCCTAGCTAACCTGAGAGTCAAGCACAATGGTGTGTACTTGATGTTCACTTTTGGGTTCAATATTAAGGTAAGCCCCAGGACACCAGAAGTAAAAGGTTCTCGCTGTTAAACTTTTAGCCAGTTAACCTCTTTGTTATTCTGAGCAAGTTCACACGTGATATTTAATGTATTTCTCTGTAGTTTGTTCTAGCTCGTATTTAGTCCTCTGACACCCTGCTTTGGGATTCAGCGTAACACTAGTACAATTTTGCTTCATCTGTATCTTTTGGATATGGTTAGCTTTGCATACTTTAGGCCTGCCATACTTTTATTACTTTTATTTGTGGTATATAGTCCCAATTGTTCAGTGCTTTAAGATCTTTTTCCCCTTAGGCGTTTGTGCTATATAAGACAATACATTAAAAATATATATATATAAAAATATATATATATATATATATATATATATATATATATATATATATATATATATATATATTCCTCCAGGGCCAGAGAGATCACAACTAAAGCCGCTGATGGCAAGAGTGCTCTGTGGCCAACGATGATATTGCAAGCAGAGGTGAAGTGACCCCTGCACCAGAAGAGTGGGGCTCCAACTGAAAGAGAAGGTGGTCATGAGGCTCAAGCGACCCACAACTGAGTGTGGGTGTGTTGTAAGATGTGGGGAGTTAACCTAGGAATGGACAACATGTCTGTTAGAGAGTACCATATTATTATTATGTATATCATCAAAAGAGATATACCATACAAAAGATAATTTTACAGGTCACAGGCTCATCTTCAAATATATCTTAGTGCCGCTGCACCAATTTTCATGGTAGAAAAAGAGCAAGGTTCTGCAGATGGCACCCTTCGTGCATCCTAAATGTGAGTTGTCCTGCTGGGCATGAAGAACAAGGGACTCCCCACAGCAACTAGATAGGCAACCTAAACTAAGGTTTTGAGGACTGAAAGCATATTCCAGGCCACACTAGCCTAGGCCAGTACATGAATAAGTCTTCACCTCTCTAACTCTGATGCCTCAGGCCTCCCAGACGCCTGAGCATCTATGAAACTGAGTAGCCTTCCCTTGCTCAAACTCTTTCTTCAGCTCTGGGTACATAGATACCTATCAAGGACATGCTGCACGAGATATTCAACTTCAGAGACTGCACAGGGATCCAGAGGAACTTTCTTGCCTCCCAAGACCTCTTTGTAGTCTGACCTAGGGTCTCCTTTGTAGTGTATGTACATTTCTAAATTTTAAACCATGCCCTAAGCCCGTTCACTGTCACACCAAATATTCCTATTTCAGCATATGTTCCTCTTTTGTTCCCATCTACTCTGTCCTACTCCTCATCCATGTTGCCTCTCTTGTTGTCTCCTTCTAAACTAAGAGCCTTTTCAAGAATTTGGTGCACCCTCCGTCAAAACATGGCGTATACCCAATTCCCTGTATTACCAGTGCTATATGCTATAATGCACTTGTAGTATGGTGGACAGGACATCTATCACATTTGTGACAGAGCATCCTCTAAATATGGCCCTAAGTCTGGCTACTCCAACACATTCTGTCTCCCTTCAGTGAAGTACTGGTGTTTTTCAAAATACCACGCTATCAATGAGGCCCTTTTCTTTACCATTTTGTCCCCTACTTTCCTTACTTTTTGTCCCCCTGTAGTGAGTAATCAGCAGGCTCCGATTAAGGTAAATGGAAATGTTTAATGTTATCCATTCACCCACCACATGGCGGGTCCAAGCTGCTTGATATCTGACAGCTACTGCCTAACACCGACCGGTGTCCGTTCTATGCGCGTGAGCCCATATAAATGTAAACAACGACATAGATGCAGGAGTGTCTTGCGCTTTGACTTACTACAACACCTTTCTCCTTATAACAAACAACAACCAAGAACAAAGTAATGTTACAAAATATATCTTCCCACAAATAGCACTGACGAATTAGTACCTTATAATGTCATTGAATCTTCTGGGAACCTTCCTGATACGTGACCCTGTAGCCCTGTGCATCCCTGCAGTCACCACCTTGCTTATCTGAATCTTGTCATTACATTGGAATCTATTGCATGGCGGTTGACTTGCTACATCACCAACATTACAATTACTGTGATGCATTTGCAACCAAGGCTCCCAATTCTGATCACTATTTGACATGTCACCTTTGTCAGCTTGTTCAGGTGCTATCTTCACCATTTGTATCTTGTTCCACCACCCTTTTTTTGCAATTAAAGCTGCACCTTTACTAACTTTACAAACTTGCATAGGCAGTGAAAATTTAGATTCTCCCTTTTTAACTTTGTATGATTTCCTGATCAAAACTCAATCACCACTCACAGTTTCTGAACCACTTAATTTAGCTCGGTTGTCAAAATCATGTTTCATACTTGCCTGTTTCATGAGTCCGGTATTTGCAACTCCAGTTACCCCGGAATTTCTAGTTTTAATTACCAGTGGTAAATGCTATAATGCACTTGAGTATGGTGGACAGGACATCTATCACATTTGTAAGAGAGTATCCTCTAAATATGGCCCAAAGTTTGGCTACTCTAACACATTCTGTCTCCCTCCAGTGAAGTACTGGTGTCTTCCAAATATCACGCTTTCAATGAGATCCCGTTATTTTCCATTTCATCCCCTACTTTCCTTACTCTTAGTTCCCCCCTCTTCATCCTCTCTCTTCTTCCTCTGTCTTGGCACTTGAAAAAGATCTTAGGCGGTGAATAAAAGTACCCGAATATAACATTGCACTACCAGCCCCAAATACACTCTATCTCTGATACCTTTTGGTCCCTACAGAACGTTTTCCACTGCTTTTAGTTGCTCCCCAAAGGTCTTTTCCACCAGTAACTCTCTGCATCCATACGTATCTTCTCTAGCCCTTGTTTCTTTGCATTGTCTTCCTTTCACTTAACAGCACTTTAGGGTTTCCTGTCATATCACTTGCTCCCTCCTCGGGATCACTCCCATTTCTTTCTGTTGATGAGGGATTCTCTGGTTGACTTCTGGCCAATTTCCAAAGATAAACTTCATGCAGTTCTCTGGGTTTCTTAGATCTATGGAGACAGCCAACAAAATATAATCACAAACACAATACTTTGGAGTTAGACTAAGGTAAACTATAGATTTCAAGGGAAATCCTTAGACAGAGTGGCACAATAAGAGTTCTATCAAAATATTAAAGGCAACCATTTTGAATACTTCCAGTGCTAAACTAAAGGGCTGATTTAGACTTGGATGGTAATGGTAAATCAGCCCATTTTTGGAGGAAGTGCTCAGCCAAATACATATCCATTTTTAATACAATTTTTGGAGTTGGTAAAACTGGTCTGGCTCCACAAATGGAATTTGTAAATTGGAAAATCAATTTTTCCGATTGCAAACTCTGATTTGCAGTGTATGTGACTATAAAAACGGACACTAGTTCTAGCTCTCATTTTGCAGTACTCTCGGCATACTCCACGAGTCCAGAAATACTAAAAGTAAGTCTAAGCAAACTGTTTTTAAATTTGGCACTGTGCATGCAGTACACTTTTTAAATCATGTTTTGCCTTTGATTCCTTGTAGGAAAATTAAACGTGTGCTGCATAAATACAGAAAATGACTTGAAATTAATTACTTGCTTCTAGTTTATAACGAAGTTGAGCTTCCAAGAATTCAAAGATCATTCAGAAATTATGCCACCGTTAACCTCTTCATTATCAGCAGCAATAGCTTATTTTGGCTTTCAGCTATCAGTTGGTGTGCAAACTGGTGTCGGTGGTATGTAAATCATCTAGGAAGTATCCCTGGTGAAAGAATGCATTGAGGGTGATTCGAAACCATTAAAGAGACTATGCATGGGAAATGAGAGAAGAAACTTGAAGATGGTTGAGGTAGTGGTCAGCTGGGAATCTTGACCTGCGGCAGAAGCAACAATCGCCTGTCGATCACCTGAGGAAAGAAGTGGAGTCCAGTAGAGCCAAAGGCTCTGATAGGAGCCGGGAGAGGCCCTTTGAGTTGCCCAGTCCGGCTGGTTTGTCAAGGGACAATCCAAAATCTGCAGTTTTGTTGTTAAAGTAGTCATCTAGTTTGCTGCATAAATGCCAAGATGTAATGGGTGACGCTGTGCTTTTTTCTGGGTTGTGGAATTCAGACAGGACCTCGAACAGTTCCTTTGATGGACAGTTGAAGTTTGTAAGACATGTGCAGTATTACTTATTTTTAGGTCTCATCTACCAGGCAGCACAGTCTGTCTGTTTGGAAAAGACCTATTGTGGGCTCACCAAGAACTTACAGTGGCCTTTTAGCCTGCCATTGCTTACCACTGGTTGGCTTTATTCGCAGTCTCATTTGCTTGCCTGCTATTTGATCTGTTTCCTGGTCCATCTTCTGTTTATCCATGTCCCAGGGGCATTGCTTCTTTATCATTCTCATGATTTAGCTGACATGGATCCTTCACTGCTCACTTTAAGCAAACGACTTTTTTCTTTTTGATTAAACACGGCATGAGAATACATATGTTTTCCAGCTAGCTCCCTCGTGTGATCCTCTCAAATGTCTACCAGCCATTCTGTGTTTCTTTCTCCTGTACTTCTCCCCCTGTCCCGGGACTCTGATGTTCTCTCACTCATGTGCTGCTCCCCTGCTCCGTGTTGTTGTCACACTCTTGTGTTGAGTGCTCTTGCATGCTTCTCCTCAGAGCTTTGTGTTTTTCCCTTCACTGTATGATTCTCTCCTTGTGACTCTTTTCTCTTGTGCTACCTTTTACTTCCTCCCACCTCCCCCGCCTCCTTTTCCCCCTCAACACTTCAGCGGTCCTTTTTTTAATATGTCTTCATTTGCTTATTTACCAATCCAAGTGGTGTTTGCAATGTTTTGATCAGTAAATAAAAACCAAATCAAATGGCGCCTGCATCACCATGCAGGCATGCACCAGTAGTGGTCTCTTCATCCTACCTTTTGAAAATATTGTTGGTATTTCTTTTTTTTTTTTGTTGCTGATAGTTCACGCATTGGAATTAAGTATTTTGCTTCCCCTATGCTACCCTTCCCCTCTATCCCCCTCCGTGCCTCCCCACCGCTGCTGTACAACATTGATAAAAGGCATAGGCAAGGTCCCAGAGGTGAGACCTATTGCTTTTGCCAATGCCCTTTCGAATTAGTAACTGATGTTCTGTCTAGTCCCAGTTGCCAGTTGTATAGACATTTCCCCACTACTTTGCTGCTGTTCTTCCCCTTACATTCCAGTATGCAATTCTTTGATTTGATTGCAAGCATTAAGTAGAGCATTATTTAGGACTTTGGCAGTGTGTGCAGTTCAGTCGTGGTCCACATGGTATCAAAGAGTGTAGCATGTCTGTGATCCAGCAGTTCAAGAGAGGGATTGCATGTTCTGTTGAGGTAGTCAGGAGGCCTTCAAGGGAAGTCCAAAGTACTTAAAACGTGGACTAGGCTTCTCATGATGCTGATCTATAGAACCTTTCAGGGACGATTTATGATGGTCCAGGCTAGTGGGAATGATTGATGGGATACTAAATCTTCCTGAATGACAAAGTTGGCTACTAGATTTTGCCTAACTATGTTTATAGAGCCGGAAACATGTTGGCAATGCTTAATGGATTCCATTGAAATGACTCTCGGCCTTGCACTGCCAAAGACAAGGAATTTAAATTTTGGAATCTCCAAGGATAAGAAAGGTGTTGTAGAGCAATACTGATAAATTGAAGTTCAATACTTAGTAGCTGAAAGCAGCACTGCAGGAGGGTGATGGTCAGACAATTAGCAGGAGTAAGAAATGACGTGTGAAGTGACAGCTTAAAAAAAGAAATTTGTATTCAAAAGCTGAGGTGGTTTAGCAGGTGAGCTCCACAAGCATGGATTTGTTAATGGTAGGGAGGCCCCCACACTCTATTCTTTGGTTCATTCTGGAGGAGATTTGGGTAGTCATCTTTAATTTTGTCATGAATGATGGGTGTCATATTCTACAAGCACGTTATAAACACTCAGTTCTCAAAACAACACTCTTCAACCCACTAGAAAATGCAAAGTATAGCATGTCTCCAATTTCCCCATTATTAGCAAGATCATCAAAGAATAGATTACACAAATTAGAATCAAACTCTATTCCGATTGAGAGAAAATCAAGTTTCAGATCGGGGATAAGGGAGAAAACCACAATTGCCAACATCACAGAAGATATGCTGTCATACTTGGATAAGGATAACCCAGAAATCTTAATCATTCTTGACCATTCTATGGCCTACAGCTTCATAGATCGCAAAATGTTGTTGAAGTGCCTGGAGAAAAGTGCTGGGATTTCTGGAAAGTCTCTACAGTAATGCAATTACTTTAGTCAAACCACAGCCAGCATATCAAAATTGGCTGGTCATTGTCAACTGTGAAACCCACATGGTGCCTTTAATCTAGGAGTAACTAAGAATTTGAATTAAGTGTTGTATGAGATGGAAAAGCCACCCAGACCAGCTGAATATGAGGCTTTTAATGCATGGGATCATACCAGCCAGGCGAAATGGAAGGAAAAATATAAGACCTGAATTAAGAATAAGGACCGTAGCTGGGTGAAGGTGAGGTTAGATGTAGCACAGCAAGAGTGGAAGGCGAATGTGTTTGGGGGGACTAGGATGTATAAAAAAAACATAGGACAGAAAGGAAAAAAAACATGGGAGTGGTGGTGGTATTCAAGAAACGATAGATCAGATGAGTGATAGTGACTCCAATGATTACCTTTTTGATGATCTGTTGACTTCCCATCCACCTCAGCATAGCATTATTCAATGGCTAGAGGGAATCAGCAGCCTCTAGAAACCCACAGCCTGCAGACCCAGGTGCGAGTACACCTGTGGGCCAGTATTCCTAAGAGAGTTTTACCCCCGTAACACTAGGTCCACTATTAGGAGCACTGAATACTATTGTTATTGTCACAGCCCCAGGAACCTGTACGGTTACAACATCCCCCGCTACACCGAGACCTTATACTGCTTCAGATCTGGTTGTGATGGCCCAAATTAGATCAACTCCCCTTGTGAGTGTGCCTATTGTAGAAGTAGTGAAAAGTCCTGAGCCCCAGTTCCCTGAGAGGGATTCCCCTTCCAGAGTGCTGGATATTTTGAGACTGAAAGCAGAATTTAAGGAAGTTGTCAAAGGAAATCTTGAGTTGGGATTCTTAAATGGGTGCAGCGAAGAGAAAGTCTTGTTCCTGTGTAAAGAAGCTACTTGGTGTGCTTGTGAGACTTGTGAAATTTGGGAGGGAATAACATCAGAGTTTGTGGTTGACTTGTTCAAGATTCAGAGTCTGAAGAAGAATTTGACAATGTTTATGAGTAGAGAAACTCTCAAGATGCCATGCTTGTACTAAAATTACACCTGAGGGAATTTGTTGGTAACATCCAAAGGTGGAGCGCTACTCAAAAGATTAGAGGCTGGATGGCTCAGAAAGAATGGAATAGAAAAAATGAAAGAAAGCAATGATAATAGAGAGCCAGAGGGTGAGAACAGCAAAAGTTACACAGAGAGCAACGCTTACCTTTGAGGGGCCTATGGTTTGGTGGCACATGCAGAATACTCCTCTGAGTGTAGAAGGTTTGCTATATTGCTGAGACAGGCCTTCCCCCTGAAGGTGATGAAAGTTATTGGAGACAATGAGGGGTGCATTGTTATACTGGTCAGTAGATGGAATTGATTAGGTGCACTAGTTGGTTCGATCTAATTGCCACCCGGATTACAGTTTCTGGATGGCAGGTTATTTTAGGGGGCGACTTCAATTTGGTAATGGATGAGACTGTTGACCGGCTTGCACAGAGTGAATGCAGTGGGAGCAGGCAACTAAAGGAATTTGTGGAGACATATGACTTGGTGGATTTCTGGAGAAAGTGCAATCCCTCTACACAATAGTACTGTTTGTACTCCAGGGCACATAACACCTACTCACGCTCAGACCATCTATTTACCCAAAGCTCATATTTGCCTGAATCCTGACTGCATGTTTTCTGGCCCGGAGGACCTCAGACTACTCACCACTCTGCGAACTTCGATATACACAGACGGGAAGACCCTAGAGGTTGAAAATTGGACCCCTGGCTTTTGAAACAAAAGGGAGTGGCAGAAAATTTCTGCCAAACCATGGAACACTATTTTGTGAAAACTGACAGATAGTGAAGTCCAAGGTGATGTCATGGGATAAGACAGTGCTAAAGGGGCAGACAATTTCTCTAGCAGCTGCTAAGCATAAGGATAGGTGGTGGTGAATGCCACGCTTTGAAGCCCACCTCTTACAACTAGAAAGACATAACGTTCTGCATCACAGCAAGGACTTGTGCCACCGTATGGAACTCGCTGATTGGGAGTATCATAACCTGGCTACCAATGCAGCACATAATCACTATGTAGCTGTGCAAAGACAAATCTATGAGGTGGGCAACAAAGCTGGGAAACTATTGGCTTGGCTAGGCAGGAGGGAAGAAGCAGCAGGATGGGAAGAGAGATCCATACTGAGATCCGAGAGAAATCACAGGCAACACCCACATTGCAGATAAGTCTGTCAACCACTATCTGGGAATCTATAAATTGAGCCTGGTTTGCACTGTGGAGGAAATGCAGGGCTTCCTCAGAGATATTCCACTCTCTCGACTTCTCAACGCTGATAGCACATCACTTAATACTCCATTAACAATCGCGGAGATAGAGGATACAATGGGAGTCTTACAATCTGGCTATCTGGCAATTGAGCTATATAAATGTCTAGCTAGTAGGATATCTAATCACCTCCTCCAGATGTATGAGGCAGTACTGATGGAGGGTGCATGGCAGAAGATAATTGCTCAGCCATGATTACAGTAATCCACAAAGCAGGTAACCTGCTGATCAATACATTTCCCATAGGCCCAATCTCTTCTGAATTCTGAGACAAACATTTTGGCAAAAGAAGCTTGCCTGAAGCTAGTGATAATGGTCCTTGCAGACCCTGATCAATGTGGCTTTATGCGGAGTAGGAGCACCAGGCTGATTCTCCAGCGACTGTTCAGCTGGTTTGCTACTACTGCCGATATTGCGACACCAGTGGTGGTGGTCTCTTTAGATGTGTGTAACATGTTTGACTCTCTTGAACGGCCCTATTTATTCCAAGTCCTGAAGATGATGAAGCTAGGTCTACAAATATTTGAGATGGTTGAAATTACTCTACTGTGACCCCTGACGTGTGTCAGAGTTAACAGTGAGTACTCTCCTACATTCACACTATATAGGGGCACTAGACAGGGTTGCCCTCTATCACCTATGTTATTTGCCCTAGCAATGGAACCCCTGGTATGCTGTGTGAGAGGTGACCTCCTGATGGGAAGTCTGCAAAGGGATATGTACTGGGTTGAGAAAATGTTGCTATATGCTGACAACATCCTATTGTTCTTCTATGATCCGGAACTCTCTTTTGATAGGATAACACAAGTTATATAGATATTCGGGAAGTATAGTGGATTTCGATCAATCGGTCTAAATCTGTCCTCTATTCACTCATGACATGTGAGCCAGTCCTGCTGATTAGTGGTGACTTACAGATCTTCCGACATGGTTTTCGATCCTTAGGTCTTCACATTACCCGCTCTCCTGAGAAGCCTCCTCTGGATAATCTATATGGTATACTTAGGAAATTCCAAAGGGATGCTATGAATTGGCAGAGATTGCTGCTCTCGCTTTTGGGTAGGGCAGCTTTATACAAAATGATAATTTTACCTAAATACTTAGACATGTTACCAAACACACCCTACATTATTCCAGACAGTTTCTTCCAAAGTGTAGATCGCAAACTGAGCCAGCTCCAGTGGAACTGAGGCACCCCGAGAATTGCTTTGACTAAGCGCACCAGAGGAGTTTATGAGGGTGGAATAGCCCTGCTGGACCTCAGACGGTACTACTGGGCTGCACAACTGGCCGTAGTCAATGGCTGGATCTTCTGTGATGAACCATCTGTGTTAGGTGATAGGGCGCTCACGGGATTGGGATGCTACATAGCAGCCCTTTTTGAGCAAAAAAAGTAGTTTGTACTGGCCGACATATATTAGAGTAGTGCTCCAGGTGTGAGATAAGACTCTCTATCAGATGGGGTGTTTTATGACCATAACAGGAAGCACTCACTTGTGGAATTACTGAAAGCTATCTGAGGTACAGAGCCTTTCAGGCTCTCAGTGTTGGGATCAGCACCCTGCAGGATGTCTGGGCAGGTACAGCCATGAAAGAGTTTTGAGTACTTAGAGAGGAATATATGATGCCTGAGGGAGAGGTTTTCCAATATTTGCTTCTCTGACATGCTCTATTGATACCCCTGAAGGCACTCAGCTACCAGATGCCAATCCACCGGAAGATAGAATGATTGGGGAGCCCTAAGATGCAAGGCGATGTCTCTAGTCTATAGAAAGCTCATGGATAACTTACTGGATGCCCTAGAAGCCTTATGGGGTCTGTGAGAATGAGATCTGGGAGAATTCTCTGTTGACGAGTAGACAGAGGCGCACTTAGGGCCTGGAGAGGAGACGATTAAGAAGGGGTCCCTCCACGTTCAGTTAAATATTCCACATAGGATCTATTACACCAGAGTACTGCTAGCTAAAAGTGAGTTGACAGTCATGCATGTCTTTGGGGCTATGGACAGAGGGGAATGTTTCTACACAAATTGTGGGATTGTCCTGCCCTGCAGCGTTATAGGGGAAGAATTGTGCAAACCCTAGCAACGGTCACAGGCCTGACACTTACCCTGCAAGAGAAGTTTTGCATCCTGAGAATATGAGGTGACAAGGATGGTACCGTGTATCAAAGTCTGTTTTGCAATTTGGGTTTAGTGATACCCCAATGCAATGTTGCACAAATATAGGGCTCTCAGACACTACCCCAAAGAGAGCAATGGAGTGCAGACATGGACTGGTGCATGACAATTGAGAGATCTACATACAAAGGGAAAAGGTGCCCACATAAATGCAAAAAAACTTGAAAAGTTGGGAACTGTGGTGAAACTACTGTGGTCTGCCATAATTCTAAATGTAAGGTGCAATTCCAGTGGAATAAATATCACCCTACTAAACCCTCAGGGTGGATTACTTGACTCATGTCACTGTATTAGTGATATCAATGGTTTTCAATGTTTATGTCTCCCTAAAAATGAATGCCCATCTGCGTACTGGGCTAAGCATCACATGTTGCCAGCTGCAATGTTATTTAATTCTTATGACTTAATAAAAAGAACGTGCAAAAAATCTTATCCATTGGGAGAAGTGCATGGGGGTAGATATGTGCATATAGCTTGGAGTCATGGAGATATTTTCACATTCACAAATCAATTACCAAAACTGAGACAAAATCCTGACCTTTGGTATATACAGGTTGTTCAGTTTGTGAAAAATTCAAAGGTGCTTTGGGAGGATTTTAATTTCTTCTTTAACATTGTTATCCCTAGCACTTTCTAAGCTGAGTGCAAAGTGTTAGTGCAGTGGCCAATTGAGGAACTGCCGAAAGTTGTTCAGATGAATATCACCCTCTCCTACTGCCATCAATAAGTATAATTTTTGAAGACTAAGGTTGCACAAAAACAAATAGATGTTTTTGAAAATATCAAGGACTACCCAAGAGTCTAAAAAGTCTGTGCATGCCTACTATGAGAGGCTAATGCAAGCTTTTCACCAGCATAGTGGCACCATAAATCCAGAATGAGGGACTCATCATCCATTTTGTGTCTCAGTTTATTCTTGGTTTGAGCCCGATGATTAGATCACATATTCAGCAGAATGTGATTTTTTGTCAGTCGAAACCTTTGGACTAAATCCTATGTTATGCAAAGTATTGCAGTGATGATTTGGAATCAAGACAAAAGAAAATTAAAACAAACTCACATTAGCTCAAATAAAATTAGCACAATAAGGATTTCATTTCAGAATGGTCCTTATATGGCAAGTTCAGGTTTTAGTCCTGGTGTTAGTGCCGGAATGTCGGGAGATGGCTATCAAGGCAATGGTCAGATGACAGGCAATAAACGTGGTGCCTCACAGGGTAGTGGACGAGACCTGAATTCAGGAATGGATATAGCCATGTTGAAAAAGACCACTCCACATCATAATGTAACAAAGTAAGCCATTAGAAACAGAAATGTAGGTTGAATCCAAATTGAATGCAAATTGATGGTCAGCTGCCAAATATGAATGTGATGCTGTTTCAAATTATGCAAATACAAAGACCCCACAACCACGGGCCACAAGGCTGCTTTATTCAGCAAAACATGAATAGCCCAGGGTTGAAAGGAAACACTAACCCCAGAGTTTCTGGTCTTTGACAGTTTCGGAGATCCAGGTTCTGATCAATCACAATGACAGTACCTGCCTGACAGGCAAGGCAGATTGCATGCTTGGCACAGTCTTTGAGATAGTCGAGAGCAGCCAATGTGTATTGAGAGGTGAATGACTACCGCGTGTCATTTCTTATCAACACTGGAGCTACCAGCTCTACTGTGAGAACTTTAGAATTTCCAAAGCTATCCCTCCTGGAAAAACAAGTACAAGTGGTATGCAATGTTTCAGCTAAAGTCCCCATGACGATAGGTCCCCTTGAAGAGGACCATCAGTTTGAAATATGTGGTTCGAGTCCAGTTCATCTATTGGCCAGGGATCAACGCTGCACATTAAATTTATGTTAATTATTGTTTGCTAATAAGGTTGAGGTGGAGACTCCCCTTGTGAACCAAGAACAGTGCCACGATTTGAGTCCAGGAGATTGGGTCCTGGTGAAGAAGCACATCAGGAAAGGGTGTCTGGAGCCCCACTGGTGTAGTCACATTCAACTCATCTTTGTGAGAAACATTGCTGTGAAGTGTGGTGGACTTCTCAACTGGGTACATGCTTCTCACACCCAAAGAGTGAGATAACACAAGTGCACCCCAAATGACCAAGTGGGGGAGAACAGTGTGCCCAAGTATCTAAAAGTCAACCTGAGACAATTGCTGAGCCTTTGGCTAATGAGTAACCACAGTTAATCAAGCTAAAGGGACTGTGAACAATAACTCTGAGCTTGAAGAAGGACCAAGCTGTGCAACTATAGGGGAACAAGAAGGGAAACATGGCAGAGGAAGGGCGAAAGACTGAGAGGTATTGTGTCAGATGAACACATTCCAGAGACAGTCAACAAAGAGACAGAGAGCAAAGTAAAAGTGAGAATGAACAACCAGTAATCCGGAGATCAAAGAGAACACAGGTAACTTCCTAGTAGAAGGTACTCTGCTCTGGAATGGGCATACTTTGTTGAGAGTGGGCCTCACTCAGGAACACATGAAGCTGAGGATCACTGAAAAGTGCTTGAAAAGCTTCAATGAATTGGGATACCACAGTGAAGATTTGATGATTTTTTAATATTGATTGACTCAAATTCAAATGAACCGTTACAAACAAACAGAGAACTTTCCTGAAACTTATGAAACTTCTTAGTGCCCAGACTCCAGGAGAAGAGTACTGTTGTCACTTTAGAAGAAGCTGACGTAAGATTAGGGATAACTTCTGAAAATAACTAAATATATATATTCATCTCTAAGCTAGTCAATGTTTTGCAAATTTGCACAACTAGAAGATGACAATTAGAATCTGTTGTGCTTTTGATTGTGTTTCTTGAAGCCTGACTCCAGAGAAACCATGGCATCTAGCTCACCAAACAAAGGCAGAGTGATACTAACTGTCTTGGCAGTTGTTTTGGTATTTTTATGATTTGTATATTAGTTGGCCTAAATTCTCCTGTTCAGAATGCTTCCACCATAACTAAGTCTAATACAACTCACTTAGTAGAGCAACATAGGTTTGATATGAACATTTTACATAAGAATGGTTCAGCAGAGAATTTGTTAAAAAATATTTTTCTTTAACATGCTAAATGAATATTCTAGAGTCATGTATGCACATAATTGTTAAATATGCACATGTCTATCTGCACCTGCTGCAGAGGGAGTGACCTACCATCAGTTAGCTCTCACTCCTTGTCTTTTAGTGTACTTTTTAGTCTGCTCTATTATCAGGATCATTTTGAAATTTTCTTTTTCAAATTTTGATTTACTCTTTGAACAGGTACCCCTATATAGAAATTGAATCCTCGTTATAACATTAATTATTTGTATACAATATGATATTTCTATTGGTTGCTGACAAAGATTGATGTTTCCTGTGCTCCTAGGGAAAATATGACATGTAAGTAGACTAGACCTGAGAACACATTTATTGAAGAGTTGGAAGGCTGGCAACAGCAAGGAAAGCTTTGATTTATGATAAGAAAGGAGAAGATTAGAAACCATCAGGTGATCGCTTCAAGTGAATGCTTGGATAGATTTTAAGTGTTTGAAAAACAAGTTTCTGATGTAAAAGAAAGTGTCATTCCTGTAGTTTACTGTGTGTGGGAAGAATGTTTATTTTCAGCTTCCCGCAAATTGGATAGGCAGCTGTTACCTTGCTTTAGTGTACCCCAAGGATTATACTGTAGATAACATAGATGATAAGGCAGTTTTGTCAAATGGAAGATACAAGTATAGTGCTTCGCAAACAGTAGCAAAAAGAACAGATGATGGATGGAATGCTGAACAATGTCAAACATTCATCCTCAGTCAGAGATCTGAGCCTAAATCCATAGATTTTTGCTCACCCCACCATTCCAGTTTCAACCCAGCCATATGAAAATCAGTCTTGACCCTGCTCCCCATGGGAACAGTCCAGCCCGTTCTTTCAGGCCAGATTCTCCCTGGACCAGAAACAAGCATCATGGGACCAGTTTCAGGGTGTCAACCAGGCTAGCTTGAGTCCCATGGCATAGCAAGCAGGGGGACCCACATCTGGGCATATCCATCCCACTTAAGACGACAAATGCAAAAAGAACAGATAATGTTAGATGCTGAACAATGTCAACAATGTCAACCAATCACCCCTAGTCACACATCTGGACCTAAATCCATTGTGTGCTTGCTCACAATACCATTGGACCCAACCATATGCAAATCAGTCTTGACACCTCTCCCTATGGAAACAACCCAGCCCGAATGGCCAGGCCAGGTCCTTCTTGGACTAGAAATAAGCTTCCTGGGACAAGTTTCAGGTATCACCCCTCATCAGCTAGTCTAGCTTGGATCCGGTAGTATGGGGAGCACCTGACCCATGTCTGGGCATATCCGTCCCATTTAGGGCAACAAATGCAGAAAGTACAGATGATGGATAGATTTTGAACAATGGCAAACATTCACCCCAGTAGTTGGCATTGTTGGTGCTTGGATTCCTTCTGTAGTGTTGAATGATCTGAAGACTAGAAAACTATTTACATTGGTTGCCCATCTTGCAAACAATACAGCAAGTATACTATCTGCTATAAATACAGAACTTGTGGCAATAAGAGCAATGGTTCTACAGAACAGACATGTTTTAGATGTCTTACTCACAAAAGAGGGCAGAGTCTGGTGAATGTTATGAGTTCAGAAGTACTGCAAGTACATGCTTGAGATGAGTGGTGTGATTAACAAGGTGATTGCTAACATTTCTGATGTTTCTAAAGATGTGAAGAAGATGGAAGCAACAGGTACTTGCAAGACAATTGGGAAGGGATTTTATGCAGTAGGTAGATGGCTTAGTGCCATTGGCAGTGGACTGTTGGAGACAATTTTGACCCTCATATTGATTATTGCTATCTTAGATATGCATGTGTTTCTTTGTATAAGATAGATGAGGTGATGACTGGAAGAAGTGGATTAAAGTTTAAGGGAGGAGAACCAGTAAGAAAGGGAAGAAATCACAAGAGAGAATATGTGGAGCTTGAGGAGATGCACATATTTATGATGAACTAAGAGACTTAGAGGAGTCTACACATACACAGCAGAAGTTAACAACTGGCATTTGAAAATCAGTCACAAGGGGACTCATGAATGTAATGTATGATGGCTCTTTGAGTAATTAGTGACTGTCACCATTTTTATTTTGGTTTAAAATTCATACTATTCTACACCTCTTATACTCATATATAAAGTGTGATCTCCATGTTAAGTTGGACCATAGTTACTGATTTCATGTTGTTAGCCATAGTTAATGTAAGTTTGAGTTCAAATGACTCATGCTAACATTGAAAATGTACTTTTGGCTGCTTTGTTCTCTTACTCCTCTTGTTTCAGGAGCCAAGCTACAATAGTTGAGTTAATTAAATTGTGCAATTGTTTTAGTTGTGTTGAGAATTGTTTATCTCTGCGTGTTTCACTGAAAGTTTAACAATAAATCCCCACACCTGATCTGGGGACAGGCTGACTGCAGTGTATCATCCTTTGTGAGATATCTCCTGAAGGCCGTGCAGCTTTAAACTTCCATTGTGCGATGGCTGAGAAGATGGGCAAAGTCTCCTTATCAGAGATCATGCAGTCCTGATTGGTCCCTACTTCCTGAGAACAGTGGGGAATGTTGCATTATGTTGAGAGGTGTATGGTTTAATTGTGTATTGCTGAGTTAGTTTAGGATGCTCCTTTCTACTCTCTTGAGACTGCATGTTTTGTGTTGCTCTTGCTCAAAAAGTTGAACTATTAATCAAATCCATTTTTTAAAATCAGGCTGAATCTTTATTTGATTCTGCTTTTAGAGGCTTACTTGCTGAAACCTGCTGCTTAATTTCCCCACCCTCTTTTGAATCCTTAGCTTAGCATTAGGGAATTTCCCTTTGAGGGAACTGAAACTGAATCTTATTTGATTTACATGTAACAACTTTAAATAGCTTGTTTTTATATTTGCTGTTTTTATTTGCTATTTTGACTTTGTCTTGATTATACAGAACAAGACTTTTATAAGGTGACTATTGATTTATGGCTGATTTGAATGATTTCAGTTTGCAACTTTGTTAATCTGCTAATAAATCTTTATGGTTTCCAAATCTACTACTCTCTGTCATCCTTCTAACTGTTAATGTACTTCACTGTCATTGATATACCATTGAACTATTGATATCAAGCCCCATTCTAACATAAAAGGTCCATCCACTTGAGTGCAGCTTAAGTTGAGTTTGTACCAAGAATGTGTATGGTGCAAATCCCATCCACACTGCAACAGAGCACTAGGGAGGCATGCACAACCTCACTCTAGTTGAGGGGTGTCAGCCCAGCAACTAAACACACACTTTGTTTTCTCTGCTCATGATCTAAGCATGTCCAACGACCACTTAAAAAAAGACCAAGGCAAGCTTAACCCACAAAGAGGCAATGATGCATACAACACCCTTATCATGTGGGTTAAGCTTGTCTTGGTTTTCTTTCCTACGGCTGCTGTTCTAAGAGATAGATTCCTTGCTCTTAGAGCAAATTGCCATGATAGAAGTTCAGGAGAAGTGATTGGGCTCATTAGTAAAAAGCTGAAATATTCTTTGTTTCTGTTTTATAGAATAAAGAGAGCAGCTTCTTGGTGCAATATGATCTCACCAATAATGTCACTTGAGATGTCATAAGTGTTGTTAGGAATACTACGATTTCATATGGTAAAACTGATGCAATATGGAAGGGTATAATCAGTGCATGGAGAAGGTGTGAGTTACAGTTAATGTAGTTTGGAGAGTGGGATGACCACAATGGATATAGAGGTATACAATATATAGTAATTTAAAGGTGGTGCATAAATTATAAATTTAAGTTATAACTATAACTTTAGAATTTCTAATATTTGTCTAGTTTAAGTTGAGTTTGTGTAGAAAGAATAAATACATTTTTCCTAACTATAACTTATCCCTAACCTTTGTTTTTCGATTGAATTTTAATGTTTTTTTTATTGTTTGATAAATATGTTTTGAAATCGTATAGTTTACTGTTGTCGAGTGCAGTGTCATTAAGTACAATGTGGTACTGTAAAATGTAGGAGAGTGTTGTAAAGTGTACTGTCATAGCGTATAGTGTTGTAGAGTGAAGTAGAGTGAAAATTGGTGCAGTGAATCTGGAATAGGGTACAGTGGAGTGGTGTAGAGTGGAGTGGCGTACAAGGGAGTGTTGTACAGTGGAGTGCGGTATAGTGGAGTGGTGTATAGTGGAGTGGTGTATAGTGGAGTGGTGTGGTTTAGAGTGGAGTAGCGTACAGTGCAGTGTTGTAGAGTGGAGTGGCATAGAGTGGAGTGGCATACAGCAGAATAGCTTACAGTGGAGTGGTGAAGACAGGAGTGGCGTATAGTGAGGTGTCATAGAGTTTAAAAGCATATAGTGGAGTAGCTTAGAAAGCAGTGGAGTAGAGTGGAGTGGTGTACAGTGAAGTGCGGTACAGTATAGTGGCTTACAATACAATAGTGTAGAGAGGAATGTTGTACAGTGCAGTGGCATCGAATGGAATAGCATAAAGTGGAGTGTTATACAATGTACTGGCTTAGAGTGGACTTACGTACAGTGGAGTGGTATAGAGTGGAATAGTGCAGAGTGTAGTGGGGTGAGTAGAGGTGCCTAAAGTGGAATAGTGTAGTGTGAAGTAGCATAGAGGGGAGTAGTGTAGACTGCAGTGGAATAGACCGGAGTGGCATAGACTAAGGTGGCGTAGAGTGGAGTGGCGTAGAATAAGGTAGGCTACAGTGGTATAGAGTGCAGTGGTATACCATCCGGTGTAGTATAGTGGAATACCGTACATTACAGTTGTGTACAGTGGAGTGCAGTAGAGTGGATTTGTACAGAGTGGAATAGCATAGAGTGGAGCGGATTGGCATACAGTACAGTGATGTACAGTGCAGTGGCATATACTGGAGTGTTTTAGGGTGGAGTTGTGTACAGTGGAACAGTGTAGAGTAAATTAACATACAGTGTCGTGGGGTAGAGTCGAGTGGCTCAAACTGAAGTGGCATACAGTAGTGGCATATGGTGGAATAGCATACAATGCAGTGGCATAGAGTGGAGTGTGGAAGAATGGACTGGCCTAGAGTGGAATAGCGCAGAGTGGATGAACAGAGAGTGGAGTGGTGTATAGTGGAGTGGTGTAGAGTGGACTAGCGTAGAGCAGAATAAGGTACAATGTAGTGTCGTAAAGTTGAATAGCGTACAGTGCAGTAGCGTACAGTGGAATGGCTTAGAGTGCAATAGCATAAACTATAGTGGGGCACAGTGGAGCAGCATAGAGTGGAGTGGCAACAAGTGTAATAGTGTAGAATGCAGTGGCGTATAGTCAAGCAGCACATAGTGGTGTGGTATAGGTGGAGTGAGGTACAGTGTGGTGGTGTACAGTGGAATAGCACAGAATGGAGCGGCATAGAGTGGAGTGTTGTAGAGTGGAATACTGTAGAGTGGAGTGTTGTTGAGTGGAGTAAGGTAGAGTGTAATGGGGCAGACTATACTTGCGTAGAATGGCGTGTTGTAGAGTGCAGTGCCGTATAGATTAATTACGAAGAGTGTAGTGGTGTAGAGAGGAAAGGAGTAGAGTGGAGTGGCATGTAGTGGAGTAGCGTACCGTGGAGTGCTGTGGAGTGGAACAACTTTGAGTTTAGTGGCATACAGTGTAGTGCCATATTGGGGAGTGACACACATTGAAATAGTGTAGAGAGGCATAGATTGCCGTGTCATATAGTGGAATATCGGAGTGGAGTGTTGCAGAGTGAAGAGGGGTAGACTGTACTGCCGTAGAGTGTAATGGCATACTGTGGAGTGACATAGAATGGAGTGTTATAGGGTGTAGTGCTGTACAGTGAAATAGCGTAGAGTATAGTGGCATAGAGAGAAGTAGCTTAGAGTTTAGAGGCATATAGTAAAGTAGCGTACAATGGTGTGGAGTTCAGTAGAATAACATTGAGTTTAGTAGTGTACTGTGTAGTGACGTAGAGTGGAGTGGCACATAGTGGAGTAACGTAGAGTAGCGTGGCACAGAGTGTAGTGTCGTACAGTGGAATAGCAGAGTGTAGTGGCCTAGAGTGTAGTGATGCAGAGTGGAGTGGTGTAGAACGGAGTGGTGTACAATAGAGTGTTATACAGTATGATAGAATATACTGGATTATCATAGAGTGGCGTATAGTGCAGTGGTGTACAGTGTTGTGGCATACAGCAGAAAGGCACAGAGTACAATAGTATAGAGTGTAGTGTAGTAGAATGGAGTAGCGTACAGTGGAACAGCTTACAGTGGAGCAGCATGCAGTGGAGTTGCATAGACTGGAATGTCATAGAATGGATGGTGTACAGTATAATAGCATTTAGTAGAGTGTTTTGGAGTGGAGTGGCATTGAGCAGAGTGGTGTACATTGGATTAGCGTGGAGTCTAGTGGTGTATAGTGGAGTGATGTAGAGTGGAGTGGCGAAGCCTATAATATTGTAAAGTGGAGTGGCATGGAGTGTTTATTAAAATAGACACAGTGTGAAAGCTCGTCAATAGATGTAGATGTATTGTGGCAGGAATATACATTATGAGGTGTAAATGGTAATTTTTGGTACCATGTGTGAGTAGTGTTAAAGTTATACGTTTTAAAAAATGCAGTTATATATTGTGCCCATTTATCGTGCAACACATGCAGATGAGAAGTCTGTATGTGATTGGTCAATGGCTGTGTTTAACAAAGGTAAAAGGCAGCCATGTAGTTTTATTACAGTTTTGCTGCGTTCTGCGTTTCACTGCGTTCTAAGTTACAGTAAGTATTAGGTTTCATTGTTTTTCACTACCCATTACCACATTATTAAAGAGGTAATAGTTAGAGAAATGTATTTATAATTTTCCATATATTTCTATAGCAGTTTAGGGAGAAATGTGCATATTTTTTTAAGTATCACTGTAATTTGTAGGAATTATCGTGCTACTCTGTATACTTTTTTCTGCATATTCAAGTATGTTAAAAATAGAAAATACACGTTTGTACACCATATTTGTAAAATATAGTGTATTATAGATGTCTTTTTTTATTTATTGTTTTTTTACATTTATTTATTTTTGGTACTGCTGTACTCTCGAGGCAGTACTGTGGTACTCCGTATATATATATTTTAATAATATATAGAAACTTATAAATATTTAAGTTTACTAAATTGGTACTAAAGTGGTAATAGGTAGCAGAAAAATACCAAACCTAATACTTACCTAGATCTGAAGGCATAGCGCAGAACACAGCCAAACTGTACCTAAAAACAACATAGCTGCTTTTAACTTTTGTAAAGGCAGTCAGATAATCACCTAACCATTGCTGTGTACTGTTGTACTTTCGCGAAATACTGAGAAATACCACGAACTTTCTTGAAAATACCGCAAGAACAGATATCATAAAGTTAAAATACCTTAGAACTCAAAAAATACTTACCATACTTACCTTTAGTACCCAAAAGGATCATCTGCACACCATATTGTCTAATCCTGGCAAATTTCATGTAAATCTGTTAAACCATTTTCACGCTATGTCCAATGAAAATGTCTATGGGAAAATGCATTGGTGGCAAAATGTGTTTTGGGACCCCCCTCTTTATCCTTTCGCCTCTTTGACCAATCACTGTGAAACTTTGCATCTTACAGCAATGTAGAAGGAAGAATAGGTGTGACAATTTTGTGCAGATTCTTCAAACAGGCGCAAAGTTATTCATGGTGAAAAATCTGAGGAATACCTATCTCTGGTAACTTTAACTAAAACTACAGAGCGTCTAGTGCACTCTGTAGTATATATTGCTGTGTCTATATATCCATACTTGTTTTGCATGTGATAGTACACACACATACACACACACACACACAAGTAAAACACATTCGCTGCTCATGCACACATTGCATTTACAACTTTTTATTCCAGTCTTCTCGATCTTGTTATGCATTACCAATTTCTAAGCACTGGAGAAAGGGAAGCATTTACAATTCAACATGTTTTACGTCACAGCTTCTCCAAGGTGGTTACACACATTTTTACTGTGGTTATGAGAGTATGCTTGTTTGTTCCTTAAAATGAGCACTGTTGTCACTTCTCAAATTATAAATAAATACAATTAAAAACATAAAAAAATACACACATAAAAAGAACATACAAACCACTTCTTATGGAAACCACTAAGGATATTGTAACAAATGTGTACCATTTTATCACCAGAAATCCTGTATCAACACAATCCATGACTATAAACGCAAAATAAGTAAGACAAAATGGCAATATCACTGGTTCAACCATCGCCAAGGCTGCAATAATTCAACCGATATTCTGCCATGCTAACAGGCCACCTACCCCAATAACCAAATTGTCCACAACGTCATTAGTCATAGGCACACTAACACCCAACTGATATTAACTGAAAAGTTGTCAACTATCCACTCACTTCATGCCAAGGGCATTTCCAATAAGTGGAGCTCAAATGTTTACAAACATAGTAACAACACAATACAAATTCCTTCCCGAACTGGAAAAGAGGCAACCCAGGATCAGTTCAGGGAAGACCTGGCTTGACAGTTCAGGCTGGACTGTTCCCATGAGAAGCAGGGTGAAGACTGATTTGCACATGACTGGGTGCAAACTGGGGTAGCATGACTAGCAAATTAAGGATGGGCTGCAGTACTATGCCAAGCTATTGCCAGTGGTTAGATTTATTGCAAGCAGCCCCATCACCCTTTGTGTGTTCCATGTACTGCACTAAATGGCATGGGTATGACCAGATCTGGCTCCCATGCTCACTGTTTCACTAGAACCAAGCTGTACCTGGCTGATGAGCCGAAAACTAGGGTGAAACGAGACCTGAGTTGCTTGTGTTCTGGTTCAGGGATGATCTGGCTTGGCAGTTTGAGCTAGACTGTTCCCATGAGGAGCGTTCAGACTAATTTGCATTTGGCTGGGGCCAAACAGAGGTGACATAGTGAGAAGAAGAAGGATGGGTTGGAGTGCTACCTTGAGCTATTGCCAGTGGTTAGACGTATTGCAAGCAGCCTCCTATTGCCTTTTGTGTGTTCCATGTACCGCCCTAAGTGGCATGGGCATGCCCAGACGTGGGTCCCATGCTCGCTGATTCACTGGAACCAAACTGTTCCTGGCTGATGAGCCCAAAACTAGGGCTAAACTAGTCATGGGTTGCTAGTGTTCTGGGTTGGGGAGGACTTGGCTTGGCAGTTTAGGCTGAACTGTTCCTGTGAGGAGCAGGGTCAAGACTGATTTGCATATGGCTTGGTCCAAATTGAGGCAGCATGTTGAGCAAAAGAATTATAGGTTGGAGTGCTACACAGAGCTATTGCTGATGGTTAGAATTATTTCAAGCAGCCTCACATCACCTTTTGTTTGTTTTAGTATAAATGCAACCTTTCCTATTGATAGCCCACTAACTCAAATGGGAGTGTGTCTAGGACCCCGATCGCCTTTGAGTGAGAAATGCAATAGGTCGACCAACATCTGCAAGGGCACTTTATTCTTAAAAGTGATCATTACAAAACATGAATCACCCTTGATTATCTGACTGTGCCATGCCGATAAAAAAACATTATTAGCTGCCACTTATCTGGCTACTGCTGCTAAGGCACTGGTTTCTGAAGAAAGAATTGGGACATAGTGAACGTAATGTGACTTAAAGGTAGCAGTATGCACCTAATCTCTTTTCGGATTTTCTCCCAAATCCTGATAACAAGAACTGTTTTCCATCTGAGGTGTTGCACCCTCAAACTTGAATTTACAATATTTGTGGTCACCTAATGACAGTTCAGGATTCTACTTTCCTGTTTGTCCCCACCATCAATCAATCATTTTCCTTCTACTTTGTAGTGGAAAAACAAAAGAACAATTTCTGACACCACATGATTATTTGTGATCACATTTAAGAATTATGAGATGGACTTAGAGATCAGATGAGATACCCATGAGAGGTGCCCAGTTGTATTGTCAATGCTTTTGAACTAACAACTGGTGTTAGACCTGGCATCCTTGGCGTGGGTTCCTCTGCCTCTTAGCCTCTACCGCCTGTATTTTTGACTGTGCGCCGGATTTTGTTTTTGCTTGTTTTGGTACTTTGGACACTTTACCACTGTTTATCAGTGCAAAAAAGTGCAAGTGCTCACTGTGTAAATTGTGATTATGATTAGTTATTCATGATTGTCATATTTGATTTACTAGTAAGTCCCTAGTATAGTGCACCATGTGTGCCCAGTGCCTTTAAATCAAATGCTACAAGTGGGCCTGCAGCACTGATTGTGCCACCCACATGAGTGGCCCTACAAACATGTCTCAGACCTGCCTTTGCAGTGTCTGCTTCTGTAGTTGTAAACTGCCATGTCGACCTGGCAAGTTCACCAACTTGTCAGGCCCAAAACCTTCCCTTTTAGTACATGTATGGCACCCCTAAGGTAGGCCAAAGGTAGCCCCCTGGGCAGGGTGCAGTGTATTTAAAAGGTAGGACATGTACTGGTGTGTTTTAAATGTCCTGGTAGTGAAATACTGCTAAATTCTGTTTTCATTATTGAAATGCCTATCTCTCCAATAGGTTAACATGGGGATTGCCTTTTAATGTCTTTTAAATGTAATTTCCCATTGGGAGCAGATAGAGAAATGGAGTTTGGGGTCTCTATACTCACAATTTAAAAATACATTTTCTGGTAAAATTGGTTTTTAGATTGTAAGTTGGAAAATGCCACTTTTAGAAAGTAGACATTTTCTTGCTTAACCAATCTGTGCCTCTGCCTGGTTGCTGAATACACATCTGGGTCAGACTGACTGTGTTACTGTCTAGAGTGAATTCACAAACAGCCCAACTAAGGGAGCTGAGGTATGCCCTTCATATCCTGGAGCCAGGACAGAGAAAGGCAGGATCTTGTGCACTACAAAGTCTTTCCTTTAGAAGTTTACCTACTTCAAAGGCAGAAATGAGTATAAGTGTTGGACTGCTGACCCCACAATTTTAGAACACTTCTGGATCAAGAGGAGACTCTGCCAAGGAGAAGAGCTGAAGAGCGGTGAGGAGGAGTACTGCCCCTTTGCTGTGTGTGCTTTACTGGGCTGGCCTGCAGTTGCTGCTTCTGCTTTGGAGAGGACAAAGACTGGACTTTACTGTGAATCCTGCTTGTGAAATTTCTCCAAGGGCTTGAACTGAGCTTGTCTCCTGTAGTGAAAGACTTCATCTGCCGGCTCCTGGGCTCTTCTGGTGGGAGTCCTGACTTGCCAAGTGGTGCCAAATCCAGTCCCTGGGCCTTTGGAAGTGGAAGCTGGTAACCTGAGTGATAATCCACGCTACGGAGCCAATGTGGCAGAAAAACTGATGCAGCGCCTGCACAGTGGCTGAAAAATTGACACAGCACCTGCCTCGCGGCTGCAAAATTGACATATTGCCTACTTCAGTGCGGATCCATCATTGCTGCACCTCTGGATTTTCCATGCATTATCCCTGGGCATCAAATCTTCAACATCAGTGCAAGGACCCAAGGTTGCGTGCCCAGAAATCGACGCATCGTTGTCATGCGGACAATAGAATCGATGCATCACCTACCCGGTGCGGGGAAGGATCAAAGCACAGCCTCACTTGTGAGTAAGGAATTGAAGTATCTCTTGCTTTTCTGATGCATCACCGCTCCTGTGGCTTTATTTTTTACGCATATCAGGCACTTTGTGTTAAAACAACGCATCTATTGACTTTTATGTATTAAGACTCTTCTAACTTTAGAAAGTGATATCTCTACTTGTGTATGGTGGATTTGTGTCATTTTGGTCTTGTTTTATTTAGATAAATATTGCTGATTGTTCTAAACTGGTGAGGAGTCCTTTTGTGGTGTTTTCACTGTGTTACTGTGTGTGTTTGTACAAATACTTTACACATTGCCTTTGAGTTAAGCCTGACTGCTTGTGCCAAGCTGCCAAGCAGATGTGAATGGGTTATCTTGGGTGTGTAACTCCCTTACCCTGACTAGAGTGACAGTCACTACTTGGATAGGGTGTAAACGGACTGCCAACTAGAGACTCCATTTCTAACAATGGTGATCAACGGTGAGGATAGGACTTATATTTGTACTTGACATACAGTGATTGGTGCACACTACTCCCTTGGTACAGACCATTACGTGACCACATACTGCTTTTTACTTTTGGCTTTTCTTTGCCATCCTGCAACTTTGCAACTTTTTTAATCTTATCCACCATCATGTTTCAGTCTGGTGAGCTACCAGCTGGAGCTGCAGAAATAGTGTTTGAGTAGGAGAGGTTGAAAACATTCACGGTACTTCAGCTCAGAAAGTTCTGTAAGGAGTTCAATTTTCCTGTTAAAGGCATCAATAGGAAGGAGGAGCTGCAAAGGCGCTGAGGACCTGGTTGGCAGCAAAAGAGGCTGATTGGCCCACAGAGGAGGAAAATGTTGTTGTGGATGGAGAGGAGCAAAGCCTAAATGGTAACTTGGTGGATAACCAGGACCTGCGTGGGGGGAGGGCACCCTCCAAGGCAGGCAGCAGTGTTTCTTCCAAGGGATTGACCCCAGAGGTACTGAGGGACAGACTAGCACAGAGGAGACATCATTTGGAGCTTCAGAAGTATAGGTTGGAAGCAGGAAGCAAAAAGTTTGAAACAGAGCAACAATAGATGGCACGTGCCCTTGCTCTGGAGGAAAATAATTGCTTTTGGGTCACCCATTCCTAAAGCTCTAGTGAAGGACTGTAAGAGATAAAATGGCATACACTTGTGGCTTAGGGGGTATGACTCAGCTCTCCACATGAGGGGGGCCCTGAGATATACTGGGGGGCAGGTCTGTGGAAGCACTTTGAGGTAGAGGGTAGGGACACTTTGACAGCCCTAGTGGATCTCCAGTGGCTCAGCTACTATACCATGAAGGGTGCCCTACTCACTAAATATGGCCTCACCCCAGAGCAGTATCAGAAAAGGTTTAGGTCCTACAATCAGGTGGATTTCCAAACTTGGTTACAATATGTTGATGTTTTTTGCAGAGCACTAGATGGTTGGGTGAAGGGCAGCAAGTTAACATATTATGAGGGGCTGTACAAATTGGTTGCAATGGAGCACTTGTATAGTCTTTGTTTTCCAGAACTGTGCCAGCATCTGATTGACAGCAAGCTGACTGAGCCCAGGAAGCTTGCCCAGGGGCAGACCGCTGGGAGAGTACCAGTGTCCACAGGAGGTAAGGTGGGGACTCTGCCAAGGGTGGACATTGTCCCCATCAGAAGAATGGGAGGCAAGGGTAAACAGGGGGAGTTCTCTAAAGGGCCCCAACCTAGATCCCAGGGTAAGGATTCCCTTCCCTCAGGTGAGATGAAGCCTTGGATCTCTACAGGGAAGCCTGCAGAGAAGGATCCCCACAAGTGTTATGTCTGTGATCAGGAGGGTCAAACGTGGGGGGGGCTTAAGTGTCCCAAGTGAACACCAGCCCCCACTGGAGGACAGTCATTGGGGTTGGCCAGTGTAGCGCTTGAGGAGGAGTTGGATCCAGGAGAAGGGTGGGAGTGTGCTGAGATAACCTGTTTCTCCCTAGGAGACAGTGAGATGGTCCAGAAGACCCTTGTGCCTGAGAACACTAAGAAGTAAAGGCAGTGGGTGACCATTAATGGACAGAGGGTGGAGGCTCTGAGAGACACAGGAGCCAACATGACTACTGTCAGGTGTTACCTGGTGTCTAAAGAACAGATGGTCCCTAATCAAGACTCGAAAAATCTACTCGACCACTTGCTATGGCAAATTTTATTTTATGAGGTTGAGCTATTTTTAGATTCCACTCAACCCTTCTGGCGAGTGGACAAAGTAGACAAAGAACAGGTATTCTGTTCAGTCAGAAACTGAATTAGCATTTAAAATGCCTTTAAATCTTATTCTTGTCACATTTGCTCTATGTTCAGAGACTGAGGTCAAAAGTTAGTTTGTCTTCTTGCAATGCAAATACTTTTTCTTGTGACAGGATTTTGTAAGGTGAACTGTCTGACCTATGTGAAATGAAAGGCTTTTGGTATCAGGTTTTTCCTAACACACAGCATTTATATAACTATGTCAACTTTACAAACATTTCAAAATATATTTCAGTACCTGTGAAAGACCATTTTTTCTACTTCTGTGTGATGAAAAAAATATTTTAATAGAATGAAAAAAGTCAGAACACTTTACTTGGTGATGTGCAAATGATAAATGTTTTCTGGAACCCAATTTTCACAGATTATTGTTAATACACTATGGCCCTCATTCTGACCTTGGCGGTCTTTTCGCAAGACCGCTGAGTTACCGCCGCGGTGAAGACCGCCGACCGCGGCGGTGTGCCGCTGTGCGCATTCTGACCGCTGGGAGCGTTCCGCCGGAAAACCGCCAGCAGCCACACTGGCGGTCGGCGGGAAAGTGGAGACTGGTCAACCTCCACCGCCACGCCAGCAGAACACCGCCCCCAGAATTACGACCCACATTTCTGTGTGGCGGTCTTCTGTTGGCGGTCTTCTGTTGGCGGTCACGTCCCTATGGCTCCCGTCGCCTCCCGGAGGACCAACGCACAAGGTAAGTTGATCGTCCGTGAGGGGAGGGGGTGGGGGGGTGTTGTGTGATGTGTGCGTGCATGGGGTGTGCGTGTGAGTGTGTAGAGGGGGTGTGTGAGTGCGTGTATGCGGGCGGGGGGTGCTGCTGTGTCTATGGGTAATGTGTGCTGTTCGGCAGGTGTGCATGTCGGCATGTATGTGTGCGGGTATGTGTCCCCGTTGTGTATATGTGCATGTTGGGGGTGTGTGCATGTCGGGGTACATGTATGTGCATGTCGGGGTGGGGGTGGGGAGGGGGTTCGTACCACCTCTGGGGGGTGGCAGGGGGGTGGAGGGTGTGGGGGGAGGACTCGGGTGGGTAGTGGGGGGTGGGGGAGACCCCTATCAGTGCCAGGGAAGGAATTCCCTGACCCCGATAGTGCTTACCGCCATGGTTCGCACGGCGGTTCCCGCCCGCAAGAAACCGCGGCGGTAGGCAGGGTCATAATACCCTTGGCGGTCTTGGGACGACCGCCGGGCCAGAGTGCGCAAACTCCAGCCCCGCGGTCATGACCGCCGTGGCGGTCGGAGTGGAGAAGTAGCGGTCGGTCGCGGCGGGGACCGCCGCGGTCAGAATGCCATTTTTAATACCGCCGGTCTGTTCGCGGTCCGACCGCCGTCTCTCCGCCGACCGCCAGGGTCAGAATGAGGGCCTATATAGTTTTATCAGTAAAGCTCCAAGTTAGTGGGAGGGTTTTTAGACATTTCTTGGAAATTTACTGCCTGTAAATGACAGTGTGCTTCCACATCATGCTTTAGTAATACATTTATTACAAGTGAGTGTTTAAACATAAACTGAAAAACACTCCTGCCCTGATGGCAAAGCTATTCGTAAACTAAGAGGCGAGCCACACATGGATCATGTGTACCCTATATGTGGACTAGATTTATTATACATGGAGCAAACGTTAGTGTATTTAATCAAACAAAAGAGAATTTTTTTACAGCAGAAATGCTGAACTCACATATTTGAAGGTGCACTTATATGTGAGAATAAAGAAAAAGGTGACTGTAAAATACAATATTTGTCTAGGATCACACAATTTGAGACCCATTTCCGGGTCAAATACATTACAGTTAGGTCGAGTAGGTCATTCAAGGTACTCGACCTGCAGGTCTAGTAACATTTTAATGATTTTTTTAGCCCTGTTAATGTGTTTCACCAATTAGTTGCTGTGGACATCTCTGAGCACAAGTACCAGGTGGCGATCGTTCTCTTTGACAGGGGTGGAGGGGTGTCTCAGGTTCCTTGAGGGTAGCTGTGAGTCCAACCATGCCTGATGATTGTTTGTTAGGTAACAACCTGAAGGATTCCCCTTGGTATGAGGTGGAATACAGGTCACACTTGAAATGGTGGGTCTGCCTGAGTGGCATGTGTTTTACCACTCTGTCTATGGCAGCCAGTAAGGGTGATCAGGAGGACCTGGAGCCTGAAAGAGTTGCCCAGGTGCCTGTCAGGAGGAGCAGGAAGCATGGGAAACCCACCCCAGAAGGTCCTGTGGGCCGGGAGGAGGCAGAACATGAGGGGGATGCCCCGGAACCTACAGGGGAACAGGTAGCCAAACTGGTGGTTGTGCCTGAGCTGACCCACTGGCAGCAAGAAGGGCGTCCCATCAGGCAGGAGTTCTGCGAGGTGCAGAAGACATGCCCTTCTCTTGAGGGTCTGCAGCAGCAGGCTGCAGACCAGCTGGCTGGCCAGGAGTCTGGATCACATTGGATCTACAGGGAGAATGGCCTTCTGGATCATGAGCCTAAGGTTGCTAAGCACGGGGCAGCACAAGTGCTGGTAGTACCCGAGGGCTTCAGAACCTTCGTACTGGGACTGGCTCATGATGTGCCTTTGGCAGGACATTTGAGACAGGACAAAACTTTTGAGAGGATTGTCACCAGCATTTACTGGCCCCAAATGTGCAGGCATTCTGATGCACATTGTAGGTCTTACCAGACTTGCCAGACAAGTGGCAAGAGTTGGGGGAGATGCAAGGCTCCTTTCCTTTCCAGGAGAACCCCTTTTCAGTGGGTGGGGATCGACATTGTGGGGCCTCTGGACCCCAAGATAGCCATGGGCAAAAGGTCCATCCTGTTCTTGGTGGACCGTGCCACCCGGTACCTGGGGGCCATCCTTCCGAGGTCAGTTACAGCACCAGTGCTGGGCTGGGCATTGATGGGGATCTTTTCCCGCATGGTGTTTCCAATGGAGGTGGTATCCAACCGGGGTGCCAACTTCATATCTACCTATATGAAGTCTCTGTGGAAGGAGTGTTGGGTAACCTACAAGTTCACTACTCCTTATCACCCCTAAGGAAATGAGTTTGTTGAAAGGTTCAACCGTATCCTGAAGGGCATGATTGTGTGTCTGTCAGAATCCAAGAGGCGTAAGTGGGATGTCCTCTTGTCCTGCTCTTTCCATACAGGGAAGTACAGCAGAAGGGACTTGGTTTTAGCCCCTTTGAGTTGCTGTATGGGCCCCCTGCGAGAGTACCTCTTAGTCTGGTGAAAGAAGCCTGTGAGAAAGCTCCCCATAGGCACCTCCAGGAAGTATTTAGTTATGTGCTGGCCTTCGGAAACCAGACTGCACGCTTCAAGAAACTTGCTCAGGCGATCCTGAAGCAAGCCAGGAGGATATGAAACAATGGTATGACCAGAATGCCATTCTGGTTGAGTTTCAGTCTGGCCAGTAATTGTGGGTCATGGCTCCAGTGGGGCCCCACACTCTCCAGGACAAGTGGACGGGGCTTTTTGGGGTGGTGGAGCACAAGAGTAATGTCACCTACCTGGTGAACTTGCAGACTCCAAGGAACCATTTGGGGGTCCTACTTGTGAACTGTCTCAAACCGTATTTTGAGAGGTCTGAATTGACCATGCTCTTGAAAACAGATGATGGAATGAAGGAGGAGAGTGAACCCCTTCCTGACCTCCTGTCTGTCAAAGAGCTAGATGGATCTGTGGAGGGTGTGAATCTCCCCCAACACTGACGCTGGAACAGCAGCCGGACTGTTGCCAGTTGCTGGGACAGTTTGCCTCTCTGTTTTCCTTGACCCCAGGAATCACCCATTTGTGCACCCATGATGTGGACACTGAGGACAGTCCACCTGTGTAATATGAAATCTACAGGGTGACGGAGTAGGTCAAAGCCAGCATCAAGGAAAAGGTCTCCAAGATGCTAGCATTATGGGGTGATAAAGTTATCCAGCAGTCCTTGGGCCAGCCCAGTGTTCTTGGTCCCAAAGGCTGCTGCCGCAGGTGCCACCCCTGAACTTAGGTTCTGTGTGGACCACCATGGGCTCAATTCCGTCACTAAGACTGTTGGCCTCAACGGTTATTAGAGGAGATTTGTGAAGGGCTTTGGCACAGTTGTTGCCCCCTTGACAGAGCTGACTTCCAAGAAGCAGCCCAAAAAAGTGATCTGGACTGTAGGCAGCCATGTGCATGGCACTCATGCTGATGACGCCCGATTTCTCTAAGGAATTTGTTGTGCAGACCGACGCTTTAGAGCATGGTGTGGGGGCAGTTCTAGCACAGCTAAACGAAGAGGGCCTAGACCAGCCTGCAGCTTTCATTAGCAGGAGTTTACTCCTCAGGAAACAGAGGTAGAGTGCAATTGAGAGAGAAGCTTTTGCTGTGGTCTATGGACTGAAGAAGCTAAGACCCTACTTGTTTGGTACCCACTTCCAGGTTCAGACAGACCACAAACCCCTCAGATGGTTGATGCAGATGAGGGGTGAGAACCCAAAACTGTTGAGGTGGTCCATCTCCCTACAGGGAATGGACTTTACAGTGGAACTTCGCCCCGGTATAAAACACGCCAATGCTGATGGTCTGTCCAGGATTCTTCTGCGTGATAAAAACTCCCAAAAGGTTGGGTAGTTCTCCCCACTCTCAGCTGGGGGGACACATGTTAGACCTAGCATCCTTGGCGTGGTTTACCCTGTCTATGCTGGTTTTGGTACTCTGGGCACTTTACCACTGCTGGTCAGTGCTAAAGTGCAAGTGCTCACTTTGTAAATTGTGATTATGATTGGTTATTCGTGATTGGCATATTTGTTTTACTAGTAAGTTCCTAGAATAGTGCAACACGTGTGCCTGGGGACAGTAAATCAAATGCTACTAGTGAGCCCACAGCACTGATTGTGCCACTCATATCAGTAGCCCTGTAAACATGTCTCAGACCTGACATTGCAGTGTATGTGTGTGCAGTTTTAAATTGCCATGTCAACCTGGCCAATGCACCCACTTGCCAGGCTCAAAACCTTCCCTTTTAGTACATCTAAGGCTCCCCTAAGGTAGACCAAATCTAGCCCCATGAAAGGCATGCAGTGTATTGGAAAGCTAGGAAATGTACTGGTGTGTTTTACATGTCCTAATAGTGAAATATTGCTACATTTGTTTTTCAATATTGCAAGGTCTATCTCTCCCATAGGTTAACATGGGGATTGCCTTGAAATATCTTTTACGTGTCATTTCTTATTGGGAGCAGATAGATCTATGGAGTTTGGGGTCTCTGAACTACAATTTAAAAATACATGGGACCTCAATACAACCCTGGCGGTCGGTGATAAAGTGGCGGTAATACCGCCAACAGGCTGGCGGTCAATACTGCCAAATTATGACCATGGCGGAAAGATCCCGGATAGACCGCCACTTTACCACACTGACCGCCAGGGCAGAAACAACAGCCTCCACGGCGGTAGCTGCCTACAGCCAGGCAGAAGACAATGTTCCGCCCACTGTATAATGGCAATCCAATCTGCCACCTTTTCCGGGGTTGCACCAACGACATCAAAAGCCTGGCGGAAACACTGCACAGAAGGGAAATGAATCACCTTTGGAGACACAGGGAAGAACCACGCCGTCATGGAGCCCGAGCTGCTGATCTTCCCAATGATCTTCTATGTCCTGCTCCACCACGAACACCAATGACGGCGAAGACGACCAAGGAGTACAGCCGCCAAGCACACATGGGAGGTGGGGAGGAAAAAGAGAGTGACACACACACGCAACACACAAACCCCCACCCCCAACACCATACACACAATCAGATGCAGTAAGAAAACATATTGACCCCCTACCCCTCAGGAGTAATGGAAGGACAACACTAAAGATGAAAGTGAGTGTAATAATATAAATACATTAGAAATACGTACATCCAATCGAAAAGTATATACATATGTACAAATCAAGAGACACTGCCCAGTCCTCAATGTTCGTGGGCCACAGGGCCACATGACAAAGTCCAAGGCCCCACTTGTCTCCTGCAACAACACGGAGAGAACACTGCAGGGGCATCAGTTTGAAGATAGGCAGGCACCTCAGGGGGTGGGGAACGGGGGGCACCTCAGCCGGCAGATGGAGCAACACCACTGGTCCTGGAGGGGGCAACATGCCCTGTGCTTGCTCCTGGGGAGTGCAAGGTCACAGTCTCTCAAGTGGGTGACTTGCCCACATTCTCTGGAGGGGGCAACGTGCCCTGTGCTTGGTCCTGGGAGTGCAAGGCCACAGTCTCTCAAGTGGGTGACTTGCCCACTGGCTCTGGAGGGGGCATCGTGGGGAGTGCAAGGTCACAGTCTCTCAGCTGGGTGTCATAACCACAGGATTTGCAGGGTGCAGGCCGCACAACAGCCCATAGAGGGAGGACTACAGACTGTCCGCCAGCGATGGTGGCTGCTCAGTGGTGGTGGTGCTGCTGCTGGTGGTGGGGGGAAGCTCCAGCCCATCCCCGGCAGCCTTGGATGGCTGCCCACTGGTGCTGCTGCTGGTGATGGGGGAGGGAAGCTCCAGCCCATCCCCTGCAGCCTCGGACGGCTGCCCACTGGTGGTGGCGGTGCTGCTGGTGGTGGGGGGGAAGCTCCAGCCCATCCCCTGCAGCCTCGGCTGGCTGCATAACCATGGTTGGTGGTGGGAGTTCCAAATGAGTTCCTGCACCATGACCCTTGTCCTTCCTGCCTGCAGCTGGGGATGGCTCCTTGCTCTTCAGGGCAGCAGCTGGTGCAGGCCTCTTGCCCTTCCTGCCAGCAGCTGGGGATGGCTCCTTACTCTTCAGGGCAGCAGCTGGTGCAGACCCCTTGCTCTTCCAGGCAGCATCTGGGGATGGCTCCTTGCCCTTCCGTGCAGCACTTGGGCCAGGCACCCTTTCCGTGAAGCCGCCTGGTGCCCTGGATCCTTTCCCACCACGAGTTGCTGTGGACACTACTGGGTCCGTAGACTGGGTGACTGAGTTGCTTGCCTGGGTTTTAGCCACCCTGGCCAGACGTAAAGGACGGGGGTGGGAGGGGTAGGGAAGAGGTCAATGGTGGAGCGGAATAACTTCTTAGGGACACTGGGGTGGGGAGAGGGAGGTTTGGGAGTGGAGGAAGAGGGAGTGGTTGTAGGAGGTGTCTGTCTGCTGTGTTTGGGTGCAGGTGCATGGGCTGGATCCTGTTGTGAGGTGGATGGCTGTTGGGTGTCTGAGTGCTTGCGTTTGTGTACCTTGGGAGGGGGGGCACAGACACAGTGGGAGAGGACACTGGGGACGTGTGCATGGCTGTTGGGTGGTGTCTGCCAGTGAGGTGTGTGTTCTGCTAGGTGTGCTGGTGGTGGCGGTAGTGGATGAGGATGTAGTGCATACAGGTGTGAGTGTAGATGCAACTGGGAGGGAGGTGGAGGAGGAGAAGGAGGGGGACACAGTGGAGGCAGTGGATGTTGGTATGTCTGCATCTAGATGGTGTTTGTGTGAGTGCCTGTGGGATGAAATGTGGTGCTTGTGTTTGCCTGAACCACTCTTGTGTGTTGTCTTGTGTGCATGCTGGTATGCCTGTGTGCTAGGGATAGGTTGTGGTCCATGGGAATGGGATTGGGTAGGGGAAGTTAGAGGGGGGACGGTAGAAACAGGGACAATGGCTTCCATCAGAGAGGAGGCCAGAGCCTGGATTGATCTCTGTTGGGCCACCAACCAAGAGTGTATGATTCCAGAAATGCATTGGTTTGTTGCATTTGGGCTGCCAGCTCTTGGATGGCATTCACAATGGTTGACTGCCCAACAGAGATGGATCTCAGGAGGTAAATAGCCTCCTCACTCAGGGCAGCAGGGCTCACTGGGGCAGGGCCTGAGGTGCCTGGGGCGAAGAAGATGCCCACCCTCCAGGGTGAGTGGGCACGGGCAACTCAATGAGGGGCTGCTGGGAGGGCAGTGCTGGTACAGGGGGGGGCAGCTGTACCTGTAGCTGGGGTGGGCATAGAGGTGTCCGCCACCACCAGGGAGCTTCCATCGGAGGAGGTATCTGTGTCCCAACTGTCCCCTCCTGTCTCCGCCATGGTGCTCCCCTCGCACTCCGTCTCACTGGTGCCCTCAGCATCGGTTGACTCTGCCTCCTGGGTCCTGTGGGATGCAGCTCCCTCCATAGCCGGTGCTTTTGCTCCTCCGCCAGATGATGCTAATGCACATAAGGACAGGATGACAAAAATGGGGAGGGAAGAAACAAAGGAAACACTTGGTCAGTGGCTGCACCAACACCACCGTTGGCAACACAGCACAATCACACACTGGGAACAGCCCTATGCACTTTGCAGTGCACTACCAGTAACAATGCTAGTCACCAGGGCATGGGGAGGGACACATACCATCAACTACAGCATACCTGGGACCCACACAGCCCTGCCCAGTAGTGCATGCCTACTAGCTAGGTAGGAGGAATATCACATCAGAACCCTGTCCAACATGGGACCTACTCTGTGATGTCAGGCCTGGCATAGGGGCACCCACAGACACACATCCCCCACCCGGATACCACCCTACCACACGTAAGTTGTTATGATGGGAACTGTACTCACCCCCTTGTGGCTGCTGTGATGCCCTGAAGCGCCCGTCCAGCTCTGGGTAGGCCACTGCCAGTATGCGGGCCATCGGAGGGGTCAGGGTTCAATGGGCATCCCTTCCTCATTGGGAGACAATCCCCACTTGGGCCTCCGCCGTCTTCCGTGCCCAGCGTCTCAGGTCCTCCCACCGTTTCCGACAGTGGGTGTTCCGCCTGCCATAGGACCCAAGGGTCTGCACGTCCTTGGCGATGGCACGCCATATACCCTTCTTTTGATGGGCGCTGACCTGCAGAGGAAATACACACAGGGAAAGGTATTAGTCAGACCGTCCTGCCTGTTAAAATCATGGCCCACTATACCCCTTCCCATCCCCATTTGCACAGACATGGCCCAGCACAAAAGCTGCACATTGCCCAGGGGACATCCACCAACCCTCCCTCCACGAGGCCATCTCACACACACCACTTCATGCATTCATGCCCCATGCATCGTGCTCACAGTGTACTCACCTGTTGGTCTGTAGGCCCATACAGCAGTCCGTACTGGGGTAAGACCCCATTCACCAGTCGCTCCAACTCCGCTGAGGTGAAGGCAGGAGCCCTTTCCCCAGTCACACGTGCAATGGTAGGTTCCGGACACAGGTCACAGCAGCACATGCAGTGTAGGTCCTCTCCTGGTGAAGGTCAGGTAGCAAGTGAGTGAACAAATAGAAATGGTGGTGACGTCCACGGCGGTGCATACCGTCACTGCCGGCGTACATCACCATTGGCCACTGGACCCCATACGGCCCAATAGTATCCAATGAGGAGTTGCACGGCGGTTCACGACCGCCTCCCGCAACGGCGCACAACGTCAGCGGAATTACCTCACTTCCACCTGTCCCTCCACAGAGGACAGGCGGACGCCATTTCAGGGGGGGACAGACCCTGGATTAAAGCTGCGTCACAGTTCACAATTGTACAAACAGGACAAATGCCACATATACATTTCAGAAATACAACAAGCATTGTACTGTTGTGCTACAATGTACAGTTCATGACCGGCTCCTCACTCTGTTGCCCCAAAGATTACAACCACTGCGGATGAACAGGAGATGGAGACATACCCCTGTGTACAGACCACTGGTAGACTTGGCAACAATGGAGGACAGGCCCATTATCCTCACCTACAGACTTGACAGGGCCACAATCACAGAGCTGTGTGCCAAGCTGGAGCCAGACCTGATATCTGCTATCCGTCACCCCACTGGGATCCCCTCTCTTGTGCAAGTGCTATCTGTGCTCCATTTCTTGGCAACTGGTTCTCTCCAAGTGACAGTGGGCTTGGCAGCAGGAATGTCACAGCCAATGTTCTCAATAGTGCTGACAAGAGTGTTGTCTGCCCTGATAAAACACATGTGCAGCTACATTGTATTTTCCCAGGTGGAGGATTTGGCCACAGTGAAGTCTGACCTCTATGCAATGGGACATATCCCCAACATTATTTGGGCGATTGATGCCACACATATTGCATTTGTACCCCCCCCCCGCTCCCCCTAGCAAAATGAACAGGTCTTCAGAAATCGAAAGAGTTTTCATTCCATGAATGTCCAGATGGTGTGCCTGGCGGATCAGTACATCTCCCACATCAATGCGAAGTATCCTGGGTCTGTGCATGATGCCTTTATCCTGAGGAATAGCAGCATCCCAAATGTGATGGGCAACTACAGAGGCACAGGGTGTGGCTAATAGATGAGCCCTGGTTCCCACTCAGTGTATGTTGGTGAATGGGTATGGTGTAGGCCATATCCATATGGGATAGTGTGGCTAAATGTTGTCCCTCCATATTTGCAGGTGACTCTGGTTACCCCAACTTATCATGGCTACTGACCCCTGTGAGGTATCCCAGGACAAGGGCAGAGGAACGTTACAATGAGGCACCTGGGCGAACAAGAAGGATCATTGAACGTGCCTTTGGTCTCCTGAAGGCCAGGTTTCGGTGCCTCCATCTAACAAGTGGATCCCTGTGCAACTCACCCAAGAAGGTCTGCCAGATAATCGTGGCATGCTGAATGTTGCATAACCGTGCCTTGAGATGCCATGTGCCTTTCCTGCAGGAGGAGGAGGCTGGAGTTGGCCGTGTGGCAGCAGTGGACCCTGTGGACAGTGAAGATGAGGAGGCAGAGGATGAGGATGAGGACAACAGAACTGCAGTGATTCGACAATATTTCCAATGACACACAGGTAAGACAGTGGTACTTCACATTTCATAGTCATTTTTTTTTTAACATTGTCACTGGCAGTTATTTCCCACTTCTATGCCCACCCACTGTATCCTTTGGCAACTCTTTTTGCAGATGTTGGATCCCCACTATCGCTCCTGGTATGTTCACTGCAGCCAAATACAGGTCTGTCCTATGTGCACCTTACTGTACAGTTGATTTGCAATGTTTGAACCTTGTTGCACAAATTCATACTCAAATCATTTGACATACTCCATACTTGTATTTTTTCAAAGTGTGTTTATTGCAGTACTAAGAAGAAAAGGGTAAAGTGCAATGGGCTGGGATGTTGATGGAGGAAAGTCCAGGGTATTGTTCCAGTCTATTTGTAGCACAGGGGTATTGTCCAAGGGGGCATAGGAAGGGGAGCAATGGCAGTTGAAGGTGGACAGGGTGACCGAGTGGGACACAAGAGTGACAATCAGGACAGTCTTATTTCCTGGCAGGAGTCTTGGCAATAGTCTCTGGCTTCTGCCTGGATCACAGGGAACGTTTGCAGGGTGGTTCTCCTTCTGCAGGGGAGGGGTGCTGGTGGCCTGTGAGTCCTGTGGTGGGGCCTCCTATCCACTAACGGCAGCAGAGGTGGAAAGTTGTTCAGATGTCTGGCTAGTGGCAGTGGCCCGCTGGTGTGAGACTTCCTCCCTCATAATGTTAGCCATGTCTGCCAGCACCCCTGCTATGGAGACCAGGGTGGTGTTAATGGGCTGCAAGTCCTCCCTGATCCACTAGTGCTGTCCCTCCTGCAGCCGCCTGTTCTCCTGCACGTTGTCCAGGATCTGGCCCAGCGTATCCTGGGAATGTTGGTATGCTCCCAGGATCTCAGTGAGTGCCTTCTGGAGAGTCAGTTCCCTGGGCTTCTCCTCCCCCTGGTGCACAGCAGTCCTCCCAGCTTCCCGGTTGTTCCGTGCCTCTGTCCCCTGAACCGTGTGCCCACTGCCACTGACCCCAGGTGCCTGATTGTCTTGAGTGCGAGGTGTGCGCTGGAGTCCCTGTAGTGGTGGACACACTGCTGATTGACGTGTCCTGGGGACAGAGGTATGGGTACGCTGGCTGGGTGGTGTTTCCTAATGGGGGAGGCTCTGTGGTGGTGTGTGACTGTGCCTGGGTAACCAACTGTTCAGAGGTCGGTGATGGGCCAGGTTGGTCATCCAGATCCAGGCGAGCAGAGCTGCTGTCATCACTGTGGGCCTCCTCTGTGGGGGAACTGGATAGTGCTTGCACCTCTTCTCTGGTGACATTGGCTAGGATACCTGTGGGGATGTAAATGCAGTGTTATTGTTTCTGTGTGTGGCATATTGTGCATGTCTGGGGTGCCCTCTTTGGATGTATTTGCCCTGGCAGCTATAACTTGTGTGAGTTGGTATGTGGTGGGCTAGTTAATTATCTCCACTCTGCATGCTTTAGTGATAGGTGTCCATGCAGAGCTGTGAGGGGTGTCCATGCATTGGTAGAGCATGCAGGGCTTGGTATTGGGATAAGTGAGATGTGATGATGGGGTGTGTGGGATGGAGTTGAATGATGGGAGCGAGGGTGGGGATATGTGATGGCATGCACTTAGAGGGGTGATAGTTATAGAGAGTTGACTTACCAGCGTCCAGTCCTCCTGCTACTCCACCCAGGCCCTCAGGATGCATGAGTGCCAAGACTTTTTGTTAGTTGTGGGGGAGGAAGTGGGAGTCCCCCACTAGCCCTCTGTATAGCAAGTTGGTTTCTTGCTGCAATGGAACGTACCTTCCCCCGTAGGTCGTTCCACCTCTTCCTGAAGTCGTCCCTTGTTCTGGGCTGCTGTCCCATGGGGTTGACCCTGTCCACGATTCTCCGCCATAGCTCCATCTTCCTAGCAATGGATATGTGCTGCACCTGTGCTCCAAATAGCTGTGGCTCTACCCTGATTATTTCCTCCACCATGACCCTTAGATCCTCCTCAGAGAATCTGGGGTGTCGTTGTGGTGCCATGGGTGTCTGTAGTGTTGGTGAGGGTGTGTAGGGTGATGTGTTGGGGTGTGTGTTGTGAGGTGTGTGGGTGGTGCATAGGTGATGGTGGTGTGTGGCTCTGGTCTTGTCTGTGGTTGTGGTGTCTATCTCGTCGCAATTGTTTGTAATGTGGCTGTGTGTTTTATAGCGGTGTGGGGTGTATATGGGTGTCAGGTGTGTGTAGTTTGAATTGACCAATGTAGTGTTGCTTTGTTTGAGTGTGTGTATTTTGAGCACAGCAGTGTGTACCGCCAATGGTTTACCGCCATTGAATGTCCGCCAGGGTGATTCGTGGGTCATAATGTGATGGGTGTAGTTCTGTTGGCGTAACCGTAGTGGGGTTTGATGCCGCAAGTTTATCACTGACCTTTGGTGTGGCGGAGTTGTGTGTGTGGCTGAATAGTGATGGATTGGTGTGTGTGTGTCATAATATGGTGAACGGATATCCGCTGTGGCGGTGATATGTTGGCGGCCATCCGCATGGCAGTAAGTGGCATTTACCGCCAATGTCATAATGAGGGCCATAGTTTGGTAAAAAAATGTTTTACTTTGTCAGTTGGAACATGCCGAATTACAAAGTGGCCATTTTCTTGCTTAACCATTCTGTGCCTCTGCCTGGCTGCTGAATACACATCTGGGTCAGACTGACAGTTGGGCTGTTTGTCAATTCATTCTAGACAGTAACACAAAGGGAGTTGAGGTGTGCCCTGCATATCTTGATGGATCTTCCTGGACTAGAGTGGTGGGAGGATCTGGCACTTGCACCTGAATAGGGCTGTACCTTTCCTTACGCAATGCAGTCTCCAACCCCCTAGAGTGTGTATGAGGTCTTGTGCACTCCAAAGACTTTCCTTTGAAGTTTGCCTACTTCAAAGGCAGAATTGAGTATTGGACTGATGACTCCACCATTTGTTAACACTTCTGGAACAAGAGGAGACTCTGCCAAGGAGAAGAGCTGAAGAGCTGTGAGGAGGAGTACTGCTCCTTTGCTGTGTATGCTTTGCTGGGTTGGCCTGTAGTTGCTGCTTCTGCTTTGGAGAAAACAGAGACTGGACTTTGCTGTGCTTGCCTCCAGTTGTGAAGACTCAGGAACATCAAAGACCATCTGCCAGCACCTGGGCTCTTCTGCTAAGAGATCCATGTGGTTCCAGATCCATTCTCTGGGCCCTTGGAAGTGGAAGCTGGTAACATGAGATAAAGTCCCTGAACTGAAGCTGTTGCGGCACCTGCACCTGCACCTCAGCTGAAAACACGACGCAGAATCTGTCTTGCGGCTGCAACATCACCTGCTTCAGAGTGGATCCATCGTTCCTGTGCGCCGGGATTTTCCATGCATCATCCCTGGGCATCAAATGTTCAACATCAGCGCAAGGACCTGAGGTTGCGTGCCTGCAAATGAATGCATGGTTCTCCTGTGCGGGAAAGAATCGATGCATCGCCTACCCGGGGGGGAAGAAAGAATGCCCGGTCTCACTTGCGTGTAAGGAATTGATGAATCACTTGCTTTCCTTATACATTACCTCTCCTGCAGCTTTATTTTTGATGCATACCAGGTACTTTGTGCTAAAACAATGCATCTATTGACTTTTATGCATTAAGACTCTTTTAACTTTTAAAAGTGATATCTGTACTTGTGTATGTTGGAGTTTTGTTATTTTAGTCTTGTTTTATTTAGCTAAATACTGGCTATTTTTCTAAACTGGTGTGGTGTCCTTTTGTGCTGTTTTCACTGTGTTACTGTGCGTGTTTGTACAAATACTTTACACATTGCCTCTGAGATAAGCCTGACTGCTTGTGCTACCCAGGGGATGAGATGGGGTTATCTTGGATGTGTGACTCCCATGCCCTGACTACAGTGATAGTCCCTACTTGGACAGGGTGTAAACTGACTTCTAACTAGAGACCCCATTTCTAACAACTGGTTTCACAAAGAACTGTCATTTTGCAAAACAAGATGGCCCTGGACTTAATGCTGCCTAGTAAGAGCAGTTTCCGTACCAAAGTAGGGGCTAAATGTTGCTTTTATTCCTGATACATACATTTAAAACTATAAGGAAGTTAGTAATATACAAGTGTTAAAGACGTATATAATAAGGATGACAAAGTGAGAGGTGGGATCTTTGGTTTGGACTGCAAATGTGTAATTAGGGTTTAGGGTGTGAATATTCTGAAAGCTAGCTTCATTGTTGCTATTGCCCCCTGATTATTTATCACCCACACCAAGCTTGTGTCACCTCAGTAAAGGGCTTTATTATAGACAAGGGAGCCTCTTCTATCCACTCCACTCTTTGATGATGAAACTGATGATGATGATTTAGAGGTCAGAGAAGACGGTGAAGGACAGAAGTTTTTTAATTGAGCACTGATTTATATGACGTGTTAGGCTGTGCTGTAGAAGGGACAGGTTGTGAAATTAAAAATTATGCCATATAACTGCTTGTATATCTTAACCTCGAACTGCCATGTTTTTCCTACCCATGCTAACTATCGTAGTTGGCATGTCTCTTGCTTGACTAAGGTTCTGAAACAAGGTGCACCAATGGAGCCAAAGGCGAGGATTGTAGATTTTCCCTTGTTTAGTAGAAACAGTATACCAATGGTGATAGTTTCTGAAGAATGCCTAGTCTCTCATGAGCTCACCCCAGCATCTGCCTGTTTTGTAGTGAAATTCTGTAAACATAGTACAAGTCTCTGTATTCTAGTATAAATCAAATCAAATCATTAAAATTTATAAAGCGCGCTACTCACCCGTGCGGGTCTCAAGGCGCTAGGGGAAGGGGGTTACTGCTGCTCGAAGAGCCAGGTCTTGAGGAGTCTCCGGAATACGGAGTGGTCCTGGGTGGTCCTGAGGCTGGTGGGGAGGGTGTTCCAAGTCTTGGCCGCCAGGTAGGAGAAGGACCTCCCACCCGCAGTGAAGCGGCGGATGCGAGGGACGGCGGCGAGAGCAAGGCTGGTGGAACGGAGGAGACGGTGGGGGCGTAGAAGTTGAGGCGTCGGTTGAGGTATTCTGGTCCCTTGTTGTGGAGGGCTTTGTGTGCGTGGGTGAGAAGTCGGAAGGTGATCCTTTTGCTGACTGGGAGCCAATGCAGGTGTCTCAGGTGGGCGGAGATGTGGCTGTTGCGGGGTATGTCGAGGATGAGGCGGGCGGAGGCGTTTTGAATACGTTGCAGATGTTTCTGGAGTTTTGCGGTGGTCCCAGCATAAAGGGTGTTGCCGTAATCCAGTCGGCTAGTGACGAGGGCGTGGGTCACGGTCTTTCTGGTGTCGGCGGGGATCCTGCGGAAGATCTTGCGGAGCATGCGGAGGGTGAGGAAGCAGGAGGAGGACACGGCGTTGACTTGTTTGATCATGGTGAGAAGAGGGTCCAAGATGAAGCCAAGGTTGCGGGCGTGGTCTGAGGGGGTCGGTGCGGTGCCAAGGGCCGTGGGCCACCAGGAGTCGTCCCATGCGGTCGGGGTGTTGCCGAGGATGAGGACTTCCGTTTTGTCTGAGTTCAGTTTCAGACGGCTGAGCCTCATCCAATCTGCGATGTCCTTCATACCATCTTGCAGGTTGGTCTTTGCGCTGGCGGGGTCCTTGGTGAGGGAGAGTATAAGTTGAGTGTCGTCGGCGTAGGAGGTGATGATGATGCTGTGCTTGCGTACGATGTCGGCGAGGGGGCTCATATAGACATTGAAGAGTGTCGGGCTGAGCGAGGAGCCTTGAGGGACGCCGCAGATGATCTTGGTGGGGTCTGAGCGAAAAGGAGGGAGGTAGACTCTTTGAGAGCGGTTGGAGAGGAAGGAGGCGATCCAGTCCAGGGCCTGGCCTTGGATCCCGGCGGAGCGGAGGCGGGTTATTAGGGTGCGGTGACAGACGGTGTCGAAGGCAGCCGAGAGGTCGAGGAGGATGAGGGCGACTGTTTCACCGTTGTCCATCAGGGTTCTGATGTCGTCTGTGACTGAGATGAGGGCGGTTTCAGTGCTGTGGTTGGCTCGGAATCCGGATTGTGAGGGGTCAAGAAGGTTGTTGTCTTCAAGGAAGTTGGTAAGCTGTTTGTTGACGGTCTTCTCTATGACTTTGGCAGGGAAGGGGAGGAGCGAGATGGGGCAGAAGTTCTTCAGGTCGCTTGGGTCAGCCGTAGGTTTCTTTAGTAGGGCGTTGACTTCGGCGTGTTTCCAGCTTTCGGGGAAGGTAGCAGATGAAAAAGAGGAGTTGATGATGGTCTGGAGGTGCGGGGCGATGATGTCGTCGGCTTTATTGAAGATGAAGTGTGGGCAGGGGTCCGAAATGTGTGCCTGCCTCTCCTCAGAGAGTTTGACTCTACCTTATTTTAATAAATACATTTTCAGACTCAAAACCTGAAACCAGAGTTTTCTTCCACGTGTTACCAACTACAGGAATAAAACTGTGGGTAAAATAATTACAGAAGAGGCTGTAATACTGTGTATTCCATATATTTACTTCAGCAATATGTTTCACACAAATGCATAATGCACAACATCCACAAGTGACACTAAACAGCCCTTACAGATGTGGTGTGTGCTGACTAGAGAAGCCTTTATTCTGGGGCGGACTGTAGGGGTGGACACTTAACAAAGATACAGCAATTAATGATCTCTTCAGTGAGGATCTGGCTTTAATGAGATGCTCAATCAGATTTTAAATTCTTCTTAATCAGATAAAAAAACAGTTTATTTTGTGTCTGCAACACACAAGAGTTGTATGTTTAAAATGCTGGAAAGTTTGTAATGACTCTAAATGGGATAGAGCCCACAAATTCCCACACAGTCTCATGCAACACCACAAAAGTATCCAAATTACCATACTCCACAATGCCTACCTCACACCACATCAGCTCAACCTGTTTTTTCCCACAGCCCACCTTGTCTGCCTGGGGTGCCAAGGGTCCCTGGTCAACCTCCACCATTGTTCAACTGCGAGAAAGAGATTTTCCACCCTTACGGGACAGGTCAGGCAGCTGACGTCCACTCCTGACTGAAGTCTCTGAAAATTCCCCTTGCTGCTGCCCAGGGACACCTTTTATAGATTAAATAATGAAAAAGCCTGCTGAAAGGCCCTTCCCTCTAATAGTCAAAACATGCTGGCTACTGTAGGTCAGAGTTGGAAGAAACAAGCGTTGAAAGTTGGCCAGGTTTTCTAGGCTGTCTTTCCCAAGGCTGAGTCCTTCCCTGTACTAGAGAAAAACACAAAATATGCGCTTCTTTATCATGCTAGTGTTCGGTGAGAGAAAATACGAAAAATACAAGCTTGGTTTACCATGTGGAAAAACACAGCTTATCTGCAATGTCTCAACTGCAATGTCTAACACCACAATAAAGCCAATAGGCAGCTAAACTGAATACAAAATGTAATGTCTAATGTCACGTTAAAGCCAATAGGCAGCTAAACTGAATACAAAATGTAATGTGCTACTGGTGAACATTGAACAACTAATATGCACAGTGGTGAAACACAAAGTCAGTGGTCAAACATACTTAATTTCCTCTGTATATTGGGAACAATAAATAGGACATCAGACAACCATAAAAAGGGCCCTGATTGACTTTTTGTAAACAATGAAAAGGAATTCCTTTACAAACTCGTGTGCACCTCTTCCACCTTTCCATTTGCTTTAAGAAAACATATATTTAAACGTATCCAATCTCTGCAACAAACAGCTTTAGCTGTCTGTGGATAGGTTTATGGTTGTCAGTATATAACATATACTCAGAGTGGGCTTTGTATCAGGCCTTCCTCATAACCTGATGGCTTTGTTGTCTAGCTCAGTTGTCTGCTCTTAGTTGAATTACTTTCTTATCTGTTATGTTATATCAGTTTGTAGAGGGCGACTAAACACCCGTGAGGGTATCCAGGCACTTCAGCAGGTGAGTGGGCATATGGTCTCCACTGAGTTATTCCAAGATCAAGATCTTCAGCTTCTTGTGGCACTTAGCAAGTGAGGACGATACTCTAATGTGCTGGGGGGGATCGTTCCATGTTTTGGGTGCAATGCATGAGAACAAGAGGCATCCTGCTCTGTTTCTGGGAATGTTGGGGGGGGGGTTGAGTGAGAATGAGGTATAGAGTAGGTGTCCAGTCAGACGGTGAAAATGTATGAGACTTTTGAAGTATTTTGGTCCAACGTTGTGTAGGGCTTTGTATGTGTAGGTGAGGAGTTTGAATTGGCTATGTTTGTGAATGAGGAGCCACTGGAGCTCTTCGAGGTGTGGTGGGATGTGGGTTCAGGGTGTGAGGTCCGGTATGAGTCTAGAGATGCCATTCTGGATGGTTTGGAGGCTTTGTAGGAGTTGCTGGGAGATTATGGCATAAAGTGCATTGCCGTAGACAAGCCTCCTTGAGATAAGTTCTTGGACGAGATGTCCACGTAGCATGCATAGAATGTGGAAGAATGAGGTGCTCACTACACTGACTTGCGCCTTCCTAGAGAGTTTGTCATCCAGGATGATCCCTAGGTTTCTTCTGTGGTCAGAGGGTGTTGGTTTTGGTCCTTACTCTGGGGAGTCCCATGAAGAGGTCTTGTTTCCCAAGCTCAGCACTCCCGTTTTATCAGGGTTGAGCTTCAGGCAGTTTGCTCTCATCCAGTCTGTTACAAGGGTCATGAAGTTTGTGAAGTTGGTTCTGGAGGTGGTTGAATTGTCCGTCAGGGAGAGAATGAGTTGAGTGTTTTCGGCATATGAGATGATGGAGATGCCTTGGGATTGAATATCGGGTAGAGGGTAATGTAGATGAACAAAGTGACGCTGAGGTATGATCCCTGGGGACTCCACAGATCAGCCCCTGGGACTCTGATGTGAATGGTAGCATTTTAGCTCTCAGCTCTTCCTGTGAGGGAGGAGTATATCCATTGGAGTGTGGATCCTTGGATGCCAATGTTGTGAAGTCTTCTTATCAGAGTGTTGTGGGAGACGGTGTTGAAGGCTGCAGATAGGTGAGTAGAATGAGTGGTGTTGTTTCTCCGTGGGCCAGGATAGGCTTGACGTTGTCGGTGGTATGGATGAGTGCTGTTTCGGTGCTGTGGTTCTTTATGAAACCTGAGTGGGTGTTGCCCAGTAGATAGTGAAGATCGAGGTAGGTTGCTAGTTGATGGCCTTTCCCAGCACTTTGGTTGGGTACAAGAACAGGGATATTGGATAGTAGTTGCACAGTTGGCTCAAGTTGGCTGATAGTTTTTTGAGAGGGTGCTGATTTATGCATGCTTCCAGTCATCAGGGAATATGGTAGACATGATAGAGATGTTGATCATGTGGGAGAGGACAGTACTGATGGGTGCATGGGTGCGTTGGGGCCCGAGTGGATAGCCTAATGATTGTTGCTGTGTCATCTCTGGTGAGGGGTGTCCATTTGGTCAGGTTTTTTTCTTGGGTGGTGGTGGGTAGATTGGCATTGAGGTTGACAGGGTCCGGTTGGTGTGCAATGTTGCTGTTCATGAGTTTGTCCCACCCAGGGCCATTTAGGTCTCAGAATGTTGAAATGGGACGAGTTGTGTCCCTCTATGGCATACCTGAGAGTCTTTTTTAGGTTTTTTTTTTTGGGCATTCCTGTGCAGCGCAGGTTTCCTTGCTCTCTCCCACTCTTTGTCTTTACAACTAGTGTGCCCATCGCCCATTTAAAGAGGAGACTTGTTGGCTTTGCCAATGCTTGTAATCATTTCATTTCTGGCACTTGTGTTTTTGTACCGCTACAAATAGAAGCACTTCATGGCCCGGCAAGTAATGAAACCCACAATGAATATGCTACTAAAGGGTGAAATAGGAAATCTCTGTCCTCTCTTCATTGGGCACATCGGTCATGAATGGAATGAAGCACACGACTAGTAAAACACTGGTCATATTTGTTTTTCATACATTTAGTACGTGTAGTAATTCTGCCATGTTTCTCTGTAACACCAGTAGAGACCTGCTGTGACCTGCTTTCTGCTGTCCAGTCTCAGGCTGACAAGCCCCGTGACTCTGAACCAGGCTTCTCCAACAAGTAGGTCGTGAGCCACTGGTAGCTCTCCAGCTACCTGTGAGTAGCTCTACTGTGTGCAGCCCATTGAACTAAAATAAAATACTTTGCTTGGTTGAGTTAATATATCTATACCAAAATTGAAAAAGCATGTATTTGAGACCAACATGTGTATTTTCAGGATTCATAAGCTGATGTTTGGACAAAAGTGGTTGAATTTTCAAAATATATTTAAAGCTGATATTTGAGTGACAAAACTCAAAGGGTGTTGGCAAGACTATTATTACTAATATTATTAACTTGGTGCTAGGAGCATTGCAGCTATGACTATGTATTACTTAAAGCTTTTTTCACTTTACTACTGGCAACCGAGCCCTATGCATGGAGATGATCACTGTTTATAATCCTGCATATGACAGCCACTAATTTAGTCTTTTCCAATGTGGTTACTGTCACATCTCTAAATAGAAGAGGATTTTTATTGCACATAAGTAACTCTTATTACAAAAATGGTTGGAGATCCCTGCTCTAAACCTAATCATGCTTTAGCGTTCTCATAAGTGGTCCAGAGACCCCCTAGAAACCCCCCAAGCCCGCGGCCTCTCGGTCTGACAGCTGCTCTTTCTGCAGCAGATGAAGCTCACTTTGCTAAAGCCATTGTCAAAATCTTCCCTGCGGTCAATCCGCACGCCCCCGCCCCTGGACTCGGCAGCACAGTTCTGCGCGCACCGCTACACAGCTGAAAGTAACAGCAGTTAAATAGCGGAGTGATTATTTCCGGGGCAATGAGGGCAGTTTCTAGCTCTAGTGTCGTTTCTTCCGGGGCAGCAGCAAAGACGGCATCTTCCGGAGTGGGCGGGGCATCTTTTCCAGGATGGATTTTTTTTTTCATTTAGCACCAATCGCACGATTTACGAGGCGCTACAGCAACGAGGACACTCCCAGTACCGCCCAGGGCTTGTCAGTCAGAATAAACCAGCTTCCCTCTTCTCTGTCTTGGTATACAATTCATTTAACGGTTTCATATATTGGAGTCGTCCAAATTACCACCGGATTTAAGACCCTTGTCTGCAGGTAAGGCTCAGGTCTGGGGAGTTCGTAACTAATTGGTGACAGGCTGCGCGCACGAGTGCGTTAGAGTGCCAAGGGAAAGACTAAGGGCTTGTAAATAACCAACGTATCTACCAGAGTTCAAACCGGTAAGATAAAACTGTGTACTTACGAGTGGACGTTGAAGTGTGTATGCTTTGTCAGTTCTTGGTTACGTTTTAGAAAAGGAAAGTTGGAGATAATGAAAACAATTGGGGAAATATATTTTCTCCTATGACTTCTTTTGAAGCAGTGGCATTTTCGGGCGAGAGACACAGCTACAATAAATCAATGTTTTGCTTCACAAATGGGGAGTCTCCCACCTGAACAGTCTCTGTTGGCATGTATGCTATACAGTCGCCTCACCCCAGCTAGGACTCCTTCACACCCATCCTCCATAAAAAGTGTAGTATCTTTCCCAAGAGAAAAAAATTATGAATGGGTGAACGGTGTGATTTGCCTTTGCAGTCGGGGCTCCCATTTTAGAGTGTTGTAAAAAATCTAAACTTTGTGGTCCGTAGGGCAAGCTGTGTAAATATACTGTGAAAGAAACCGCATTGGTGAACATTTATAACCAAAACCATTTTCTAGCACGTTTGTCTAGCGAGTCTAGCACCACAATCATAAAAATTGAGAACATTATTCCTTATTCATAGGAACGGAGGTATAAAAGGCCGTCCGGTTTAAACTTATATGTTTGCTGAATCCACCTCATGGCAAGTGAGGCGTAACAATTGGAAGAAGCGGGGTGTTATGGAGAGCTAGGAATCCTGTTATTCTGCTCGACAGATGCTAGTGCTGCCCAATAAGATGCTGCTTCTCCCCCTCCCCTCCCTTGTCTACTGTCGGAACTGTCATGCAGCTCAAGCCGAGTGGTTACTTTTACTTGTGTGTCCACAGCTGACGGTAAGATCCCTTCCCATACTGAAGTAGTGCAATATGCGGGTAACGACTGTACCCTCATGTAGAGTAAGGTCTCCGCAAATGAGCAGGGGCCATAGGTCTAGAGGACGTGCCTTGCACGGATAGGGAACCTTATAGGTTTTGGTTTGTGTGCGCGGCACAGACTAGTAATGTTCCAATCTAGGGATAAAGTCAGGCACTTACAAGTGTATAGTGTGAAATACTAGGCATTCTGTAGCCACAGGAGCCAGTATGGGAACTGATATAAAGGGATGCTTCATTTGGGCAGTGACTGTCCGGTACTGAGTAACTGCACTTTTTTGATGTGAAATGGAGGGTACCTGCACGTTGCAGCTCTGCCGTAATGCACTTAATAGGAGAGTACGGGCGCTTCTCAGGAGCAAATGGGTACTCCTAATGGAGAGTACCAGCACTTAAGCACTGTGGTACTATCTGTATAAAAAGCCCAACATAAAGCAAAGCATGGGTGGAAATAGAAGGCTGTAGCGTGAGTTCCTAGGTACAGCCCATGCCCACTGGGCCTTTAGATGTGGGTCACACCTAAGTGACCATGTCCATTTAAGGATACAGGTATCAGGGGCTGTGGGTACTATCTGTTCCTGAGCCTCGTGCTAAGTGTATATATTTATCTAATAGAAACTTCTAGCTGCTGATTCCATACCTGTAAATTCTCTCCAGGCTTTACACTGGATCCAGAACATTTTTCATGAGCAGTACCGCTGCGTGCCGGTAGCTGGTGTTGATCGTCTCTGAGTCCATCGTCGGCATTGTGTGCACCAGAAATGAGGTCGCGGTTCCTCTATCGCCACCGGAGTCAGTTCTTTTCTTTCCGTGCCAACATTCGCACTGATCTGACGAAGTTACCCTTCAGTCATTTTTTTTGCCTACCCTTTTTCGACTTTCTGTCAAATATGTTTGAGGTTTACCTCCTGGTGTGTTTAGGATATTGTCACACAAGGTGGGTTGTAAGCCCTGCGGAGCCTGTCCTCGGGCGATGTTGATGACGGATCCGCACCTCATCTGTTTGTGGTATTTGAAGCATGACCACGACCCAATGTCATGCTCTTAGTGCCAGGCCATGCATCCACAGGCTTTGAGAGAGCGGTCCCTAAAGCTGCTAGCGACCCAGTATGCAACTCCTTGCAGGTTGAGGTCCCGCTTATGTGGAAGGTCCCGTTACCGGTCACAGAGCCGGAAATCGTCATCATCCCCCTTCAAGTCCTCTGGGCGATCGGGTAAGTCAAGGCACAAGAAAAAAAGTAGAAAGTCGAAGCAGTCTTCGACTTCTCTTCGTCCGTCAGCCAATACAACAACAGAGCATTGCCATTCTAGGCCTCATTCCTCGAAAGCTACACCGGGGCCGACTCCTCGCCTCCCTGATTTTGCACAAGCGACCTCTGCCCACTTAAAAACATTTTATGAGGCCATGCGCCTAATATTTGGACAGTCTGACCCGGTCAGTGCACATTCGGGTCTGTGGGGTCAAAGGGAGCCCCATTGGGTTCCGCACTGGAGGCTTTGGCGCCGATGGGCCCCAAGGATCTAGTCCTGGACCGGGACCAGTCGTACTACCTCTACCTTACTGTGTGCCGGTCCTGATGCCGATGCCCGAGGCGCCAATTGCGCCCACCGGTGCCACTATCCCCATTGTCCTCCCCGACATGGAGCCAGATGGGCGTCGCCTGACTCCGGCACTGACAGGAGCTTTGCCTCCTCAGTCAGATCCTAAGCCCTATGCCCTTGGGCTAGGCCTCAGGGAGTACTGGGAGGGGTCGCTGCACCATTTAGAAGACTAGCCTTACGAGGAAGAAATGGACTGACGTGAGGATCTTGGTGAAGCTAGTGGGCTGGACACTTCTCCAGATATTGGTATGCTTTCCCCCCCCTACCGTGGAGACTGAGGAGGGAGCTTCCTACAATATGGTGGTGCAGAGGTCCTAGACCTTTAACTATTCTTTGTTGCAGTCAAAACTAACATCTTGACAGAAGTGCTGCAGTTAAGTCTCCACATCCTAACCTCTACTCCTGTTTAATGATTCACTTACGGACGCCCTTTTGGGTACCTGGTCTAAACCCAGCACATTGGCTCTTGTTAATAGGACGATTGCCTGCCGCCATTTCCCTGCTCCAGGGGACCCAAGTTTCCTCACGTAATACCCTACCCCTGAGAGCTTGATGGTCCAAGCCTCCTCTTCCCAAGGCACTTTCCCTACTGCTCCTCCCATATGGAATCCGAGAGGTTGGACTCATTGGGAAGAAGATGTTTTGTTATGCCAGACTGCATGCCTTTTGGGTCATTATTCACAAACTCTGTGGGACACGGTTGTGAAAGTGCTGCCACAGGTCCCAGAGGAGGAGAGGAAGCCTGGGCTGTACTCTCTCAGGCTGTTGCCGATAGGAGAGATGAAGCAAAGTTCACAATTTGTTGCAGACTTGACACGACTGACTCGCGAGGCAGAGCGGTTTCCATGACAGTGGCCCTTGGGTGCCACACCTGGCTTAGAATGTCTGGCTTTTTGGGGGATGTCCAAATTCCCTTATGGACCTGCCAATCAATGGCACCCATCTCTTCAGAGACTAGGCATATTCGGTGCTCAAGCTCTTTAGGGACTCTCAGTATAGCCAGGTCCAGTGGCCCTTTCCTCTCCAGTCTACCTTTCAGGGGCCTCTAGCAGCACAAATACCTTCCCAGCCACCATGCCTCACATGCCGCCCAGCCTCTGTGTGGACAAGGCCGTGGGATCCACCAACCTTGTGGATCAGGTGGCCAGTGGTCTGGTAAGTCCCCCATCTCCTCAACTTGCGGCAGCCTCTAAACCCTACTAGTCTGCCTCTGTACCACCCTGGACACCCAGCTGGCGGCAGGATTCACCATCACCTGCCCCACTGGCACTCCATAACTTCCCACAGGTGGGTTTTGCAAATTGTCTGAAGGGGCTACTCTCTCCTCTTCACTACTACCCATCCCTACATGCCACCATCTCACAACCAGATGACGGAGCCATAGAGAGACTTCCGGCACCTGAAGTAGGCTGTGGTTGTTATTCCCCATTACTTTCTGGTTCCCAAAAAGACTAGGGTCTTCGGGCCCTCAATCTCTTCTTCAAGAAGAAGTTCAGAATGCTCACTTTGGCTCAGCTGTTGTCTGCCCTGGACCCTAGAGACTGGATGGTAGTGTTGGACTTGCAGGACGCTTATTTTGATATCTCCGCCCTGTCTGCTCATAGACGTCACCTTCGGTTCACGGTAAGACGCATACACTTTAAGTTCACAGTGCTTCCCTTTGGCCGTACAAGCACCCCTCAGGTGTTCACCAAGGTGATGGTGGGAGTTGCAGCACATCTGCAGAGATCAGTTGTGTCATACCTTCCCTGTTTTGACTAATGGCTTTTGAAGGCGAACTTGCCCCAAGGTGTCTCCCATCTCCAGACTACGGTGAACTCCCTACATTCCTTGGGGTTCACTATAAACATGCCAGAGTCACACCTGACACCCTCTAGACCGGAGGTCTTCAGTCTGTGGGGCGCGACCTCCAAGGGGGCCGTAGAGTCATGGAAAGGGGGGGAGGGTGCGAATTCCCCAGCCTCATCTTTGCCTCAAATTCAAAACGTCTTCATTTTGGAAAAAGACAACCATCCTTAGACTGTTAGTTTCGATAGTTTAAAACGCTTCAGCTGACTTGTCATTTAGTGAGTCTCCTGCTCAGTGAAACCGAGAGGGGGGCAGACAGCTAAACAAGTGTCCTTGCAAGGGTGCCTGCTTACCTGAAAGACATGCAAATATGCGCTACGAGTTAATCTGCAAATGTAAAAGATGCTTTGGAGCCTGGATTTAATTGATCGAATCACTGGAAGCTTTGTGATGCTAAAGGTGTATTCTTTTAAAGTGAAAGTAAAAACAAGTTAACAACTGAACTGTGAAGTGCGTGCTTTTAATTGTAATTGTATCTACATTGTGTTTACTACCCCTGAGGATGTGTTGAAGGGACAGTTATGTCAAAAAAATTGTATCACGTACGGTCTGGGCATTACTAAAATCTATATTTTAGAAGCACCATTTTAGCGTGAAATGTTTTGTACATTTTGTAGTAATTTATTTTATACTGTGTGTAATGCACACATAAAATAATGACTTGCATATTCACAGTTCTTTCTGTCATAGGCTGTGACCTCATAGCACTAAAAATATACAAGTCACTATTCTCCACTGCACCAAACAAGATTTAATTATGTGGCTCTCTGGTTACACACAGACCTCTGCAATGCGTTAAATAATAGAGGTTTCATAATGTACTATAGTGCATTTCCCACAGAGTAACAACTTTTTAAAACTTATTTTTCATTTAAGCTGCCCGCTATTTTTTATGTAGCTACCTGGTGGTGAAAGACCTAAAAACTAAAGTCAACAACAGCAGCAATCTAATACAACCAGGACTCAGTTTTTGCTAGAATAGAAGTGTCTGTTTTCATAATGTTAAAAATAAAAACCTTTTTAGAAAGGGTGAAAATAGATTAAGGGAACACTGCCTCCCCTAGAATTAAAGAAAGCATCCTACTTGGACCTTACAGTTCAACATTAATGAATATAAATGGTATGTTTTTAATTTTGATGAATGGTGTTCGGCAACCTCCCTTTCCATGCAGTTGTAAAAGCCAAGCAGTCGGCATCCCATGAAATATAGTATGGTTCTCCTTGGATGCCGCGCTCTAAAGTAGCAGCTCGTGCATTACAGCTATTATACCTAGGGCCACTGCAAATATGCGATTGTGTGTCCGCAGCAGTTTTCACATAGTTACAGATTTGCCACATAATTCATCATCTGCCACATAATCTGCTGATTTTTAACAAAAAAATATTTATTTATTGCTCAAACGTAGAGACGTGTTGCCGCACAGTAGAAGGTCATTTGCAAAGCTGGACTGGTTACCTTTTTGTTGCTTATTGCTATATTTGGGTGTTAAACTGGTATTATTGCTGTGCAACCACAGACTGGCCATCTCTCTCTGGAGAAAAACAGGCACACCCATCACATTAGTTCAAAAAGGTGTTATCTTCTAATTATGTTTTGTTTGTGAAAAATAAAGAACCATTGTGCATTTTTGGGTAATTCTTTTTGGAGACTTTTTGTTTGAGCTGTGTTGTAAGCCTCTGACACCGAACCACAGTCACCCACTAATATTTGCTTTGCTGAGCACTGTTTATATTATTTCCCCACTGTAAAAATGATTTGCTGTGAGACTTGGGGGCGTCTATTGCTGTCAATGATGAGGCCTACCAGGTTTTAGAAATTTTTTTGTCAGGAGGGGGTCCGTACGCCTAAAACATTTTGACAGGGGGGGATCTCAGCATTAAAAAGTTTGAAGACCTCTGCTATGGATGCTCCCTTTCATCTGAACTGTTCTGGACATGGTGCAGTTTCGGGCTTAATTCTCCCGAGCTGCGAGTCCAAGATATTCAGGCTATGATACCAATGTTTCACCCTCTATCCTGGATTTTGGTGAGACTGACTCTGACAATGTTGGGACTCATGGCCTCATGTATCCTGCTGGTGACCCATACCGGATAGCATATGCAGGCTCTGCAGTGGGATCTGAAGTTCCAGTGGGAGCAGAATCAGGGTAATCTCTCCAACGTGCTCCAGATCTCGGAGGGAACTGCAAAAGTTCTGTAGTGGTGGTTGAGGAATCACAGTTGGATCAGAGGCCAATCCCTCTTCCCTCTCTAGCCAGATCTGACAGTAGTGACAGATGTGTCAGTCCTGGGATGGGGCGGTAATCTATGAAAGGTGGAGATCAAAGGACTCTGGTCTTTTCTGGAATCCGGACTCCACATCAATCTGCTGGATCTCTGGGCATCCGACTGGCATTGAAAGCCTTTCTACCTTACATCAAAGGAAGGCTAGTGCAAGTGTTCACAGACACCACCACCACCATGTGGTACTGCTGCATACAGGGCAGATGGACAAGTTACTTAACTTTGGGAACACCTTATCTGGTAGAGACTATATGTAGCTGTAGATTCCTTACTGACCCACCCATCCTCCCTGCTTTGCCAACGGATTTCTAGGGACAGGGACTTTACTTTTAGGGCCCTAGTTTTGACTCACCAGGTAGTGTTCTCCGTGGTTCCGCGCTTCTGGCTTGGAAAGTTGTGAAAAGAACCTGACGTTATAGGCTGGGTGGCACTTATATAGGAACTGTGATGTTATTTCTGGCGCGCCTGATGCTGATGACTGAGGCAGAGCTGGGTGAATAAAATTACCAGCACGTAGGGGTACTGCTCACGAAAAATGTTCCAGATCCAGTCTGACAGCTGGGGAGAATTCACAGGTATGTAGGAAGCTTGCCTGGTGGGTACCTCGGTACTTACACCTTATACCAGGTGTCCCCTTTTAGTGAAGTGTAGGCAGTGTCTAGAAGCCAGGCTCTCTAGAGGTAGCTGTGGATGAGCAGTCAAGGCCTATGTAGGAGACCTGCAAAGCTCATGCAATACCACTGTAGTCACACAGCACTAACACATGAAAGCAAACACTCAGTTGTACAAAAATAAAGGTACTTTATTTTTGGGACACAATACCACAAAATACTAGAAGGGCAACCCTCCAATAGAAGGTAAGTAATACACAAATTATATACACTAGTAAACAGAAATAGGCATAGAAAAGGTTAGCAAACAGTGCAAATGTAGATAACCAATAGTGATCCTAGGGGGAGCCCAAACCATATACTGAAAAAATGGAATGCAAACAGAGGACTCCCACCTAGGTAAGTGGAAAGTGTAGAGGGGAGCTGGGAGTACCAGAAAACTACAGAGGTAAGTAACACAGTGCCCCCTCCTCCCCCCCCCCCCCCCCAGCAACCAGGAAAGCAGGAGTAAATCACTGGAATGTTCCCAAACCACCCAAAAGGAAGAAAAGAAGACACCCGGACAAGACTGCAAGAACAAGAAGCCAGCAGTGGATTCCTGGAGAAGACCGGTGGAGAGAGGGGACCAAGTCCAAAAGTGTGAGTGGAGTCCAGGAGGAGTAGGAGCTACTACCCTCCCAGCTGTACTTGTAGGAGTTGGTCGACTGTGAGGAAGAACAAGGCAGCACTGCAGCCCTGGAACAGGAGAAGAGTTTCTAAAGGATGCAGATGATGACCCACTCTGTGATGAAGATTGCAGACAAGTGTCTGTGCAGGAATTCCACCAACAAGCCTTGGTAAAGGCAAACTCACGGTTAGTGGAAAAGTGGTGCTGCCTTGGACCAACAAGGCCCGGTAGGACTCAACCCAGAAGGGGGGGTCACAGGGGACCCTCGGCATCGCAGAGAGTCCACAGGAGCCGAGGCAGCACCCACAGGGCGGGGACACAGAAGTTGCAGATGGAGCCCATGCAGCACTACAGGAAGGGATCCCACGACGCAGGAGAACCATGCAGAGGGTTGTGCGTCGCAGGAAGGAGTGCTGGGGGCTTGTGCTAAATGTCACCTGAAGATCCCTTGGAAGATATGCAAACAAGCCTTGGCAGCCGACAGACGTGGTGCACTGGGGTACTGTCTTGCGTGGGAAGGTGAAGGCTTAGCTCCAGCAAGGTTGGACAGCTGGCAGAGACGACCAAGAAGAATATTCCAGACCACCACCTGTGATGCAGGATCCACGTAGCTCAGGATGAGAGGAGACCCACGCAGCCAATCGTCATTGCAGCAGGTGCTTGCCGATGCAGGGTAGTGACACCTTCACTCCAGGGGAGATTCCATCTTTCTTCTAGTGCAGACTGAAGACACGTCGCCCTCAGTGTATGCACAGCCGGTGGAAATGTTGCAATTGCTGGCAGGAGCCCTGGAAACAATGTTGCAGAAGAGTTCTTCTTGGAGTCAGCTTGTTGGGGCCTTGAGGTTCCAGTTGCAGATCCAGAGGCCAGAAGTCGAAGTAGAGGTTGCAGAGGAGTCCTGCTGAAATCTTGCAAGCCACATCTGAGGACCCACTCAAGAAGGAGACCCTAAGTAGCCCTGAAAGGAGGCTTGGTCACCTAGCCAGGTAAGAACTTATCTAGAGGGGACTCTGATGTCACCTGCCTGGCCCCTCAGATCTCCTAGAGTTCCCTGGCAACCTTGGAAACAAGATGGCAGAACCCAGGGACACTCTGGAAGAGCTCTGAGCACCACCCCTGGGGTGTTGATGGACAGGGGAGTGGTTACTCCCCTTTCCATTGTCCAGTTTCACACCAGAGCAGAGACTGGGGGTCCCTAAACCTGTGTGGACTGGTTTATCCACAGAGGGCACCAAATGTGCCCTTCAAAGCACACCAGTGGCTTGGTGAGGCTACTCCACTCAAGCCAGTCACACCTATATCCAAAGGGAGAGGGTGTTACCTCCCTCTCCCAAAGGAAATATTTTGTTTTGCCTTTCTGGACCTGATCAGATCAAGTAGCAGGAGGGCAGAAACCTGTCCGAGGGGTGGAAGCAGCTTGGGCTGCCCAGACAACCCTGTAAGAATGGTAGTAGCAATGCTGGGGGTCTTCTAAGGAGCCCCCAGAGTGCACGGAATCATATGTCCAGTACTTTCAACAGTATTGGAGTATAATTCTGACATGTTTGATACCAAACATGTCCAGGTTCACAGTTACTATTATGTAGCTGGACATAGGTAGTCACCTATGTCCAGTACACGTGTAAAATGGCATCCCCGCAACCACAAACTCTAGGAAAATGGATCTGGAGTTTGTAGGGGCACCTTTGCTTGTGCAGGGGTGCCCTCACACACAGGTACCTGCACCCTGCCCTCTGGGCTGAGAAGTCCTACCATAGAGGTGACTTACAGTGACCTGGTGCAGTGACCTTTAGTGAAAATGGGTGCATGCACCCGTTTCACACAGACTGCAATGGCAGGCCTGCAGAACCCTTTGTATGGGCTCCCTATGGGTCCAGAATAACTGCTGCAGCCCATATAGATCCCCTGGTACCCCAATGCCCTAGGTACCTAGTTACCATATACTATGGACTTTTTATGGGGGGACCAGTATGACGATTGTGGGAAGAGAAGGGTACAGTTACCAGGTTAGAAGGGAGAGAGCATAACCACCGGGGACCTGGTTAGCAGGATCCCAGTGGGGACAGTCAAACACACTGACAACAGGCAGAAAATGGGGGTAACCATGCCAAGAAAGAGGGCACTTTCCTACAAGGAATCTGCAGCTAGTTGTAGTCTCTACCAGATAAGCTGTTACCGAAGGTAAGTAACTTGTCCATTATTGCAACGGGGTGGGTATTTTGCTGCAAATCATATTGTAGATTAGTTATGTCACATCCTTGTTTCATATTGAAATTGGGATATCTGTCACCTGGCCACATGTCGTGAGGGTGACTGAGTCCAAGCTGGTTTGCAGCCGACACTGTTATGCTTGCTGGGACCTGTAGTTTTATTTTCCTGTTGAAAGTATAGACCTATGAATCTTCGCGTATGTAAAATATGCAGATCCCAGCATGCTTAGCACTGTGGGCTAACTAACCAGGACTCATTGTTGCCTTCATGGTATGAAGCTGACAGATAACTTTGTAAGGAGGAAAGGATCATAAGATATCCCTTATTCAGTGTGGCCTTCGGTCTGCTACGTTTACTACAGTGTGCGTTTAACTGGCGGAAGCATGGTGTGTTTCTTCACGTGTAGTCCATACGGTCACTATCCGATCTGCAGTATCCAGTCTCTTAGCAAAACCTCCTGCTTACACTAACTCCAACGGAGATCACTTGGATCTCAGTGCATCAAGGACAGACCGTGCTTACATAGTCGCTTATGTGTTCTTGGGTAGGTAATGATAGAACTCAGCAGAACATATAGAAGGGATATCTGGTTGTGATGGTTACTTGGTGGTTCAAGGCAGTAAACAGTCTGTTTCTATAGAGGTCGGCTTGCGGATGATTGCTGTGTCCCCTGCATGAGCAATGCTCTAAGAGTTGGCAGGGTTGGCAGTAGCTGGGGAGAATGAGCGCGTGACCCGCTAGCGTGGACATGAAAGGCAGCCTGTGTGTGTGTTGTCTTGTGGTGCTGGGCCTGAGGCTCTTCACTCATTGACCCATGACTTGTGTGCTTGTTACCAGATCAAACGATACTCCTCAGCAGCCCCTCCCCAGAACGGAGGAGCCGGTTCCAGGGAGAAGAGTGGCCTCGTGGTCGATGAGGACAGAGCGGGACCTGAACCCACGAGGAGCCATCTCTGGCTCTCGGAGACCTATTGGAGGCTGCGCCCCCCAGCACCATGAGTAATACGACCACCCCGGCCGCGGGGGAGGCAGCTGGGGACTCCATGGGCGGCTTCATCCTGGTGCCATTCTTCCTCTTCACCATCGTTGGCATCGTCGTGGCCGTGGTAAGAACCCCCTGCGGGGTCTGGGTGTAAGGTAGATTTTCCTTACAGAAAGAAAAGTCCAGAGTTGAACGGCCCCTCGCAGCAGAGGCTGACATTACCTGGAACGGGGATTGTGTTTCCGGTGACTGGGCTTAGGTCTGCCAGCCTTATGCTCGTAGAGGAGAAAGGGCTCCGCCTTCTCTGCGCGTGACCGGGAGGGGAGCTGCCGCATCTCGCCTGTGGTCTGACGGCCCTAGGGAAGAGGTGGACGGTGGTGATTCAGGAAGATCTTACATCACCTTTTGGGGCACGGGGAGTGGATGGATGGCAGTGGAAGATAGATGTGGTGAAGAGAAGTTGGTGATTTCCTTGTGCATGGTTTTGAGCAGACCCTCCCCTCATGTCGGGATATAATAACCGCTCTAACAACGTCCTAAGGGTAATTAAGAGGGGGTTCACCTCTTTTTACTGGTAGAGGAGTCATTTCCTTGTCTGTTGACGTCTGGAGAGGGCGTTACAGTGTGCATTTTACATCCTTGCACTCGGGGAAGGACACCTTTTGCTGGTGTGACTTCCGCCTTAGGGATGCTGCAGGTGTCTGCATCTGAAGTGATGGTGTTTGCCTCTGGAGTGATGGTGCTCATAGTTCGATTTTTAGTAATGGTGGCGGGGCACTCTTGCCGCGGAGATTGGGTCTCTTTACGATATTGCACTGTAGCATGTTTCCTACTAATTTATTTTTGTTTCTTTACAGTTCATGTATGTCCAGAAGAGGAAAAGGTGAGTTAATTTCTCATTGCGTTAGACGGTGGTTAACTTGAGTGACCAGCCCCTATTACTGCTAGTAGTGGGGTGGAAAAGTGTGAGTAGCAGTGTAGAGTATGAGGAAGGTGACTAACAGATGGTGTAGGTGGTGAAAGGGTCTGAGTAACATTATGAAGACTGAAGGAAAAGAGTAGTGGGTAGAGGGGAAGAATATTGACTATTAAACTGCAGCATCTTGGACCTAATTTGCAGTAGTGCCTACTATTCCAATCCATAACACACTATACTCGCTGCATCCCCCAGTTACGACAACGTGAGCTACTGGCACGACTGCGTTCGTAATGCACCATCTCCTACTTTGAAGAGTAGCTCAGAATGACCACTGCAGTCCTAGAGCACCTTTAGGCCTGACCCTCGGCATCCCAGCAGTGCCGGTCTAATGCGGAGCACCCCAGGCCAGCACAGTCATCTGGACTGCGGCATCCCAGTGTACTCTCATGCAGCTTCCGCCGCCAGTCACGTACACCTGCCGTACACCACTACCGTCACACCAGCTGGTTTAACCTGCAGCGCCTCTTGCTGTTTTGTCAGAGCAGCCTGTGAGACTCTCCTTTGGTTTGCTTCAGGGTGGATCGGTTGCGGCACCATCTGCTACCAGTCTACAGTTATGACCCCGCAGAGGAGCTCCAGGAGGCGGAGCAGGAGCTCTTGGTGGATACCGAGGAGACAAAGGTGAGACATAAAACACTCAAATACTTAGCACAGCGGAGCGAGAAGATAACAACACTCTAGGGTGGCATTGCTTGCCCACTTGTACCCTCTGGTGACTGGGAATGGGAATGCAAACAAAACACACTGCTACTACGTTTTTCCCCTCGACTTCGTGTTTTCAGCGTGTATAGTTAAGTGTGGCATTTCATTTGGCTGTATGACACTGAGAGGAGCTTAATTGCAAGTGCAACACTCCAGTTTTGTCCCTGTAACGAGATACATGTCAGAAATCACCAGCGTCTGTGCAAGAAAATGGTGTTAAAACAACTGCCGCACTCCTGGAATTCCTAGGCACGGCCACCAAGTTAGTTAGTTTCCTCTCATAGCATGCTCGTCCTGAGATGACATAATAAACAATATACAACTGATTTATCTGAAAGTACTTTAGTATGTTATTATTGCATGTTAAGCCAAATATGTTGACAAGTGGATTGTTCAGTCCGTTGTCCAACATGTGGTCTGTTGGAAGATAGCAAAAGACACTAAACTGCCCCTGTATGGGATAGTCCAAGATACAACCTCTATCATTGTGCACGTGCTATTGTCACTGACTGCACACATCCTGTACTCTACCCCGGTAAAGAGAGTTAGAGAGGTCGGAGTCCACTAGTAAGAGCAGCATCATTTTCAGTTTTGTACCGGTTTATAAGGAAGGAAACGCTCCGTTTTTTATTCATTGTTGGAAAAGGTACATACTGATTTTATACATTAAAGAAAAGAAACCGGCATTGTTGAAAACTGGAATGGCATTGCACAGTTTTGCTCCTTAAATCAAACTGATGTGCACTGTTTCTTCAGTCATGGTTAGGAATGGAAACTGTTTTGTTCAGTTTTTAAATGAAATGCCCACGGTTTTATTCAGCAATGAAAAGACCTTCTCCCCGAGAAGCCCGCGTCAATGGCTGCCTCTCTTTATATCGAATGGTTAAAAATGTTGCACAGACATCTATTTTTCCCTACTTTGTCGGGTGATCATGGCAGCCCATTTAATGTTTCATCCTGCTCGTATTCTAGGGGTAGACGATGGTGGCACACTGACCACTCCCAAATTCAGACAGCATTTACCTTCTTGCTGTAGCACACAGGTGCTGTCGCGTGCAGCCAAGTATAGATGCGTCCAGGTTGTGGTGTCGTGTGATGTTATTGGTCTTGTAGCTTCTGGGACGGAGCTGGATTACTCCTCAAAGCATATCTGGTGCGTGTGGATCTGTCAGTGTTGACCTCGCCTTCTAAGTCACCGGGGGATGTCCCATTGTCTGGATCATTTTCAGAGGGGTTGCAGGCTGACACAGGAGTACAAGTGCAGACCAACGGGCAACTGCTGGAGCCATGAATAGGGTCTTCATCACCATCCAACACCAGTCTCTGTTCGGAAACTGTCTAAGGATGGTGGAGGGTAAAATCTTTTGAACATGGAAACATTCCTGCTGACTGTGGAGTTTCTTCTTCGGGCCACAACCATAGTCCCACTCCTCTGCACAATGACCCATGGGCTCTGGTCAAATGGCAAACAAAACTTGCTCCGTGGTGACTGTTTTTTCTGTAGCACAGTGTCTCCTACCTCTAGATCCGAAACCTTCGCATGACGATGGTGACTAGCCTGTTGGTTCCCCTGTATTCGTTTGTTGTGCACACGGAGATCATCTTTGGGCCCGGGTTTCCAGTTACGATGATGAGGTATGGAGTCAACCACGACCCTCCTAGCAACACATGAGACGGGGCTTGCCCAGTAGTGGAATGAGGAGTCTGCCGATCATTCCTCAGGAAAGAATATATGGCATGTTTCACAGGTTGTCCATCAGCAGAGGCGATGCGGATGATTTTGTTCAATGTCCTTATAAAGCGTTCAACTTCTCTGTTCACCTGCGGCCAGCGGGGTGTGATTTTTCTGTGTTGGATGCCGATGGCCTCAAGATATGATGCAATTTTCTGGCTCTGGAATGGAGGGCCGTTATCTTTTCGCAGCTCAGTGATGACACCTTGAGTAGCGGGAATCTTCTCGATCTTGGGAATCACGGCCTCAGCCATCAGGGAAGAGATGATCTTGACTTCGGGAAACTTAGAGTAATTGTCAGTCATCACCAAGGTGTGTCTACCATCAAGAAGGCTCCCAAAGTCTAAACTCGCTGACACCCAGGGTTGTTGGGGCCCAGCCTCAGCCCCAGTCTCTATCGATGCAGGTCTGCTGGGTTCTCCTGATGCCTGACACCATTCGCATGAGCGTACAAGCTGCTCGACTTTTCCGTCCATCAGGGGGAACCAGACTTTGGTTCGCAATCTATTCTTAGTCTTGACCATCCCTTGGTGTCCATGATGGGCATTTTGGACCACTTTGTTGGCAAGGGAAGACGGAACAACTAGGCGATGACCTCTCAGTAGACATCCGTCCGGATCAACTGACCGCTTTTGCCTAACATGATACAAGGTCTCTAATATCTGCTTCGATTCAGGCATAAGTGCAACCAGGTGTTTCCTTACGACATGCTTCTGGTTGTTTAATGTAGCTTGTATGTCGTGTTTGGTGGCTTGAATGATCGCTTCTGCTGAAACGGTCAGCGGCTGTGACTTGTCGGATATATACCGCACATACTCCTCAGCTTCGTGATCGTCATGCTGTTCTTCCGGGGTAGGTGCCCCAGGGTGACGGGATGGGTAATCCGCTGGATTGTCGGAGCCCGGCCGGTACTCAAGACAACACCAATAGTCTTGCGGCTGGAGTAACCATTTTTCGATTCTTGGAGGTGGCTTGGAGGCAATTCCATTAAACAGAGGAGTGGGGGGCTTGTGATCCGTGGGCACTACAAACGGTTGTCCATACGCATAGAGATGAAATTGTTTGCATCCCCAGTGCACTGTAGTGGCCTCTTTCAATTTGTGAGTAGCTTTGTTCTGTGTCCGTTAGTGACCTACTTGCAAAAGCTACCGGCAACCACTCCTGGTTATCTTGTTTCTGGAGCAACACTGCTCCTAACCCTTTTGGACCAGCATCAACCGCGATCTTGGTTTCTTTTCAAGGGTCAAAGTATCTAAGAATGGTGTCTTCCGACAAGGCATCTTTTGTGGCTACGAATGCTGCTTGTTGAGCCAGGCCCCAAACCCATGGCTCTGCTGACTTTGTCAAAACTTGGAGGGGTTGAGTCAATGACAAAAAGTCACTAATGAAACGACCACAGTAGTTGACCATTCCGAGGAAGCTTCGGACTTCGGTGACAATTGTAGGAGGAGGAGCTGCTTTTATGTCTTGTACTTTGCTTGGGTCTGGCGCTATCCCTTCTGAAGAGAATATATATCCAAAGAATTGGATCTTCTGTATGAGAAATTCACACTTTCTTCGGCGGAGAGTCAATGCTGAGTCCTTTATCCGTTGGAGCACTCCTCTGAGTCGGGCGTGATGTTCTGAAATGTTTTTTCCGTGAACTAAAATATCGTCACTGACATTTATAACTACGGGAAGGTCTGCTAGGAGTTCATGAATTACATTCTGAAACACTTTGGCAGTGCTGGATATGCCGAAGTTGAGTCTCTTATAGCGTCTGAACCCAACATGAGTCGAACATGTTGTAATATATTGCGATTCCTCATTGAGAACTAGTTGGTGGTACCCAAAGTGCAGGTCTAACTTGGAGAACCAGCAGGCCCACTTAGTTCACTGATCAGATCATCAGTGGTGGGGGGGTCAGGTGCCACTCATGCTGGAAGGCGACATTGAGGAGGCGCATGTCCACACATATCGGCACTGCTCCTGGTTGCTTTGGCTTCTGCGCAGCTACAGTCAGCGACACCCACGGCGTGGGTCCAGAGACCCTTTTGATGATGCCTACAGCTTCAAGTTGGTCCAGTTCCTTCTTCACCTACGGTCTGAGGTGGAAAGCAATGCGTCCGTGTTGAAGCGCCACTGGCTGTACGGACTCATCTATATGCAACCGACCTTCTTTGTGATGGAGGCAGCCTATCCCGTTGAACAGTTCTTTGATTTGTGGTAAGATGTCAGTCATGGTTTCTTGGTTTATTCCGAATGCGAATGTGACCGTGCCTAGGGCTTCTGCTGTGTGGCATCCCAGCAGCATCCCTTGTCCTCCTTCTGCCACGTACACAGGAGCATGAACCGAGCAAGGTCCATAAGTGATTGACGTCTCAAATTGGCCTTTGAGTGCAAGGGCTGTGTCCTGACCATAGGCATAGACTCTTACATTTGCGGATTTCAGGCCGGGGGCAGGACTTATCTGGCGATAAATGTCTGGCACTAATATGTTAATCGAAGCTCCTGTGTCAACATCAGCAAGAGTGGAATGTTCACCGACTTGTATTTGGCATCGCAGGAGCTGTTTTGAGGGCCGGCTAGCTGCACCCACTGTGAAAAGAGAGTGGATGATGTGTTCTCCAGCGTCGTCGTCATCCATGCCACTGCTTCCATGTGGTTGGCTTACTGCTGCGTTGACAGTGGTGCTTTCCAATCGTGGTTTGCTGGATCTACACTCTTTTACAAAGTGATTGACTTTCCCACACCCTGTGCATCTTTTTTCTCGCACCCGGGCAGTCGGGGGGGGGTTGTGTTGGGGACCCCCCCCCACAGTATCCGCAGAGTCTTGGTGTTCTGCTGGTGTTGCTTGGTCTAGTCCTGTTGGGGGATGGTACTACCACGTTGAGTGGCTCTTCCCTGACCGGTCTTTGGAGTGCTGCTTCCATGTGGGACGCTCTGGCTTTGGAGAGCTCCTCAGTGCAACCCATCGTGAGGATTTCTGGTAATGACCCCCCAGACTCTTCGAGAATTCTTTTTCTCAGCTTCACTGATGCACACCCCTGGATAATCTGACCTCTTAATTCTTCGGTCTCATCCACAAAGTCGCAGGTGTAAGCCGGTTCCTTTAGACGCATATAAATCAAGCCAATCGATTCTATGGCTTGCTAGCAGGCTTGCCAAAAAATGAACCGTTCATAATCCGTGTTGGCCATGAGCTCGAAGTACATGTTGAGGGCTCCTGTGAGAGTCAGGTGCGTCTTGCGGGTGGCTTCTGTAAGATTCTTTTAGATTTTGTAGATTTTTTTCCCCCTGAGGTGTAATAGCATGGCTCTCTTCTGAGCATTCCCTGAGCTCGAAGTGCATGTTGAGGGCTCCTGTGAGAGTCAGGTGCGTCTTGCGGGTGGCTTCTGTAAGATTCTTTTAGATTTTGTAGATTTTTTTCCACCTGAGGTGTAATAGCGCATGGCTCTCTTCTGAGCATTCTCTACTCTGATGGCCTCGAACATGAGTAAGACCCGTTTCACCCAGTCTTTCATCTAGATGCTTGTGCTGGCGAGGCGCTCTGAACAGCAAACAGTTCAACTGGGGGAATGTTGGACATCTGGGCAGATTTGCGGTGTGAGCTTCCGTGTCCTTACTACGTGTTGCTGTAGAGGTGGCTACAGGGGACTCTGGTTGAGCTGTGCAACCCCTTCCTGTTTTTTTTTTTTTTTTTAAATGTATTTTTTTTTTTTTTGATGCTTGCTACTGTGCCGGGAATAGTATAGTGCACATGCACTGAACTGCCTTCTCTGTATCAGCACACGCTGAAGTCCTAGGTTCCTTGAGCAGTAAGCTTCACTTGTGTATACTCACTCGTGCAAAGCTTATGAATCTGCTGTTTTTGACTGGAGGCTACCTGAGTAGCGTGTGTAATCTGTTGCTGTGTAACCCAAATTTCTTGGAACCGTGCGGCCGCGTCTCACCTGCCAGAGCAGCGCACGGGATCCGCTGCTCAATGACACGAGGCGTCTGGAGCCGCACAGCTGCATCTCACGCAGACGGGCCCACAAATGCACTGTGATGGACACGGTCACAAGGGGCGGGGCCTCCCGGGGCAGCGAAGGCACTGGTGTCGTGAGCTGGGGAACAGGCCTCAACACCTCACCACTACAAAGGCCACACGGTGCAGGATGGCAGCAGATGCGGAGACCACCTGGCATGCGCACCGTACGGTAAAGTGCGGCTGCCGAAGCGTGGTGACAGGTGGATGACGTCGGACCCTCATCTCCAAATGTTGTATCGTGTGATGTTATCGATTGGTACGTGTCGCTAAAAAATCACAGCACAACAGGCTTGTATTCTACCACTGGTCAGCTGGGGGGAGTTCCATGCACCTTGCCATCTCTCATTCCTTCTCTCTCCATCCACTGATCTCTCTTTATTTATGTATTCGCCCACGTGACCAACAGGGTCACTCCTCAATGCTCATACATAAGGGGAGTTGGGCTGACCTCCCCTCTAGTCAGACGCTAAACAATGGTAGTGCCTGCGACCAGTTGCATCATTGGCGTGACACTACACAGGTGATAATCATGTGCTACAGTCTGTCAGAACTTCTAGCTGATGGCCGCCATGAGCGCCAAAGCAGGGTCCCCCTTATACTGCTGAAGAGCAAAAATTCATTGCAGCTGAGCAGGACCCACCAGTAGGAGAGGGAGGCACATTTTGGCCTTACTGACTCGTCTAGGCCACTGAGGGCTCTGCAAGTCCTTTCTCTGCGTCACACAGCCGCACATGCTGCACTGTGCACCGTCTGGGACCCTTGAACAGTGCACAGTCAGACCAGCTGCAAGTCCGATACGAGGAGAGTCAGACAGACTAATAGCTCACCTCCGCAATCCTGTGCCAGCCTATAATCGTAGGCAGGGATTGAGCTGCATGTGGCAGGACCGACCTTGACTCTGACTAACATTTAAAAGATTACACAGAGTCATCACCTGACGGACGTGTGTAACTGGACTCTGACCCCACTGAGTGCTTCCGGTTTCCCCTTTTTTGGTATCCATATCTTAGACTCGATATTGCATTGCAAATGGTAAACACAAGAGCTTTCTACTTTGCCACGCCAGTGAGGATCAGCTACGTGAATGCTTTACACACTTCCGCTTCTAGGTTCCAGTGGAATCAAGCTACCAGACCCTCAATGGCAGGGTACCACTGACTCCTACTGTTGATGGCCCACCCAAGTAACCTTTTCATTTATGCTAACTGCTTCCACTTGGCCTAAATCGGGCCTGGGGATGAGAGAAGCCAACATCATCTATCTATATAGCTTTTTACCATACACACAGATGTCCATGTATGGAATGTTTTTAATTAACATGTAACTTCATGTACGTAGGCCAGGCAGGTTCCTCGTTTCTTCCAGTTAACTCGGCTCCTGGCTATTTGTCAGTGGCTACCTGGCCTCTCCTATTGAGCAGGAACTGAGGGTTATGAGTATACACACCATCTCTAGATAGGAGACTGTCCCCAAATTGTTTGTATCGGGGGCTTATCGGAAGAAATTAAGCTCAACCGAGGAACAAGGCAAGGCTGCCCTCTTGCTCCCCAACTCTTTATTGAGATCCCTACATCCACGCTTTAAAAGAGTTTACTACTTTCCCGTCAGTTAGGCTACATAATGCAGAGGTTAGAGTACTTGCCTACGCGTATGACATCCCATCATGTCCTTGGCACACTCCAGCGTGGTGGTTCTTAACCTGTGGTCTAAGGACCCCTGAGGGATCTGTGACGCCCAGTCAGGGGGGACACAGCTGTTATAAAATTAAATATTAAAATCAATAAATTAAAATTAATAAAGCTGCTGCTTGCACCGTGACCTGTGGGCACATGCCACACCTCCTTGCTCATACTGCAGCCTTGGCATCACCGATGACGACGCTCCATGCATACACCGGTGCTGCTGCCTGCACCGTTGCTGGTGGACATCGCTCATGAGGCACACGAAGCACCGTCCCGGTCTACCAGTGCCATCGACTCCAGTGTCATCAACAGATGCCCCTGAGTGCACCGCGACCCGTGAGCGCATAACTGATCCCGCCCCGTGCCGCACTGCCTTCTTGGGCCTACCGACGATAGTGCTTCAGCAACGACGACTCCGCTGCCTGCACCGTGACCTGGAGACACCGCATGTCGCACCGCCCCGCTTCACACTGCAGCCCCTATGCCATCCACACCAGCGCTCCTGACCTCGTCATTAGTCCGGAGTTCGACCTGCAACGAGTGTGATTTCAAGGGCCAGATGACCCCTGCATGGACCTCCAGAACTGACACCTGCCACATCAGCAACGCCGCACTCTGGATCTCATAGCGAGGATTACAGCACCCTACATTTCCAAGGTACTGTTTGCGGGTCTTCCTGACACCGTAGCTGGCCCTCGATGTTGCGCCCGGCCTGAACTGTTGGATTTGATGATAAAGACGCTGTGATAGCTCTGTCTGGGGCTATCATCTTTAAGGAACTGTATTTTTGAGGTAATTATTGCAAAATTCATATTTTCGTTACTGTATGTTGGATTTTTCTTGTTTTAGTCTTGTTTTACGCAGATAAATATTGGCTATTTTAGTGTTTTCACTGTATTACTGTGTGTTATGTGCAAATGCTTTACACATTGCTTCTGAGGTAAGCCTGACTGCTCAAGCCAAGCTACCAAGGGGGTGAGCAGGGGTTATCTGAGCTGGGTGTCTCCCTTATCCTGACTAGAGTGAGGGTCCCTACTTGGACAGAGTGCAAACCGACTGCCAACTAGATACCTCATTTCTAACAATATGGTTCTTGGGTACCCATGGCATTGGTGCACCAGGGACCACCCAGGTGCTGCAGCATGTATTGTGCTACCCATGGGGGCCCATGCAACTGTGACTACAGGCCTGCCATTGCAGCCTTTGTGAAATTATGCATGCACTTTTCACCTCAGATATGAGGTTTGCCTTATATCATGGTCATTGCACTCTGACCCAATAAGTCACTCCCATGGTAGGCCCTTCAGCCCAGGGGCAGGTTGCTTGGTTCTCAATGTGAGGGCACCCATGCATGAGCAGAGGTGCCCATACAACCCCCAAACTCCATTTCCTTGGCTTTGTAAGTGCGCAGAAGCCACCTTAATGTATGTAGTGACACTGATCAATACGAGATGTCCAACTACATAATGTCTTCACCGAACCTAAGCATATTTGGTGCTAAACCTATTGGTATCATGCAACCGGTTCCAGTGCTAGTTGCATGATACCATGTACTCTGGGGGTTCTCTAGGGGATCCCCCATGTCTGCCTGTACAGCCTTCCAGGGTCTACATGCCAACCTGTGCTCCTGCCGACCCGACTGTTCTGCCCTCCTGCTGCTGAACTTAACTCGGGCAGGGGAAGGCGGGACAAAAGATTTCCTATAAAGGAGCGGTGTGACCACCTCTTCCTTAGAAATAGTTGTCACTGGGCTGGGGTCGAGTGTCTCTGAGCACCACTAGACTGCTCTAAAGTGTACATTTGGTGCCCTCCATGCATAAAGCAGTTTACTGCATTGCAGGAGCCCCCGGCTTCTTCTCTGCTGCGAAACCACACAAAGGACAGGGGAATGACCCTCTCCCCCCCCCTGTCCAGCTCCTCTCCTAGGGAGGTGCACAGAGCTCTGCCAGGTGGCCACTTGATTCTGCCATCTTGAAAATAGGATAAGCAGAGGCCTCTGGGAGCATCTGACGGGTTAGTCTAGCCCGGTGACGTCCCTGACCCCCTGCGATAGGTGGGTCCCTGCAGAAAGTGTCCAAATCTCCCCCCCCCCCCGGGTTACTTAAGGGCTCCCCTGAGGATGGGACCCTAGATTCGTCAGCAAGACTTCAAAACCTGTCTGCAAGTCTCTTCTGTAAGACACTTCTGCAACCTGGACACCGGAACCACTGCTGTTCTTTGCTGAAACTGAGAACAAGACTGTAACTAGTAGTAGGGATCCTACTGCAACTTTGTTTCCAAGTTCTATAAGACTTCTGCAACCCCCATGGTAGTGCATCCTCCGGAGTCACAAGGACTCTGCCTGCATTTAGGAAGGCAAGAAGGAATCTCCCTTGGAGTGAAGGACTCACTCCCCTGCATCTGCGAGCACCTCCAGGACGACGACCGGTTTGTGGATCCTCAAGGATCTTCAACACAAGTGGTGGTTCTGTGGCTCTCCAGAGGTCTGACCTGTTTTCTTTGCATCTGAGAAGTCTGTGGTTCATCGCGTGAACTGCGTGGCTGGAACCCCTGTGCACCATGTCTGTTTGTCGTTGCCACGGATTGTTAGCTCTTCAGTCTGAAGACTTTGTAGCTCCAGGAAGCCCTGGCCTCCAGTACTCTCCAGCTCCAAGAACAACGTCCTCTCTGCAACTCCTGTAATGTGGGCATCCCTTTTTGCTGTGCTGCTGATGCTTCTCTGTGACTCCCTGTGTTTGCTGCCATAGGGTCCTGCTGGGGGCTCCATCAATTCCTGCTGGCTCTCCTGCTTGCTGAGGGCTGGCCCTAACCTACCTGGAGAGGTTGGGTCACCTGGACCTTGCTAGTCCCCACAAATCCTGAAATCTTCTTGCAACGCTTCCCTGCATTTGCCAAGGCTTGTTGGTTGTCCTGCTGACCACTGACTCCTCTGCAATCCGACCGGTGTGGGACAGCTTGTAGACTCCAGGGTCTTCCTGCATTGCCTGGGCTCCACAGCTGAACTCTTTGTCCACTGCCACACAGGAAAGTATCTGCTGGAAGGATGGGCATTGCCCTCCTGCACCACCTGGGCACCTTTGGGTGGTCTGGACTCTATTCCCTCTTTCCTTAGGTCCTCTTCTTCTAGAATCCACGCCTGGGTTCCACCGACCTGGTCCACGGTGACGAAAGTAGCTGGACAACTGAGGTCCCCATTGACTTCAATGGAAGGTTCTGACACAATTTCTCCTATGCACCTGGGCTCCCTGGTGTAGGTACTTCACTGTTCTGGGTATCCATGAGTGGGGGTACTATCCAACCTCTCTTGTCCCCATGAGTTTCCTCAGTGTTCTCTGGGAAAGATCCTAAAACTCCAAAACTCCAACCCGACTTCCCCATGTTATCCTTAGACACCTAACCCGGGGTTACACCTCTGCACATCGGCACCTCACGAATTCTACTTGCTTACCTTGGGTGTTCCATGCTTCCCTAGCTCTAAGGGTCCTTGGGTGGTAGTTTAGGATGGCAGTGATTCTCGCATTCCATTTACTTAGTGTATGGTTTTGCCACCCCCGTTAGGGGCACATGTTACTATATGCCGTTACATTCCCTTTTTCTAAGTATATTTTTTTATGATCATATCTCCGGTTAGGAGATATACCAAAGTTAGTTCTGGTGTGTGTGTTGCAATAAATATAGAATATTTTTCTAAAACTGTTGTGTTCTTTTCCTGTGTGTACATTGCTGACTGACCTACGTGGTGTTTGTAACTGCTTTACACCCTCCTGGATAAGTCTTAGCTGCTCTCGAAAATAACCTATCTGAGAGCTCTTGTTATCTAGAACCTCCTACACTATCCCTAAGGGTTGCCTGGAGTCAGTACAGGGTGCCTCACTTATAGGTGTACACCATATACTGAGCCAGCCTCCTACACTGGGATGAAAAAATTAATATATTGGGTAATTCATTAATGATCACTCTTTCCAAGTTGGGAGTTTGTTTTTTGCGTTGATGTTACCCAACTTGGGTTTGCTAGTTTGTGGCCACATAGCGCCCTCCAGATCCAAGGGCTTGGTTGAGTTCATATTTCTCTGTGGTTTAGAAATGACCATTATTCAAAATGGTCTGTGATGTAGTAAGCTTATAAGAATATGGGATCCAGTTAAAGAATGTACGCAGAAGTTAATTCCCAGCTACGTTCCTCCAATGTTTTAAGCTGTATATGCAGCAGTGAAGGTGTTCCAAATTGTTTTTCTGTGGATGTGTAAAAGTATGACTTGCCTATCTCTTTAATAATTTTAACTTGTTCCTGTATCTTTGTATTAGATGTGTACATGATTTCCTATTAAAAGTTTAAAAAAAAAAAAAGTCTGTCTCCTCCTGGAGACCTAGATTGTGCAACCAGTTGGTTCTTACGTTATATGGAACGTGGCGCATGCATAAGGGAGAGACATACCCAGAAGGGAGAGCAAGTGACCTCTGTTAGAGACACATGTGCAAGAGGGATAGCTAAGTAATACTCTTACAAGGACTCATGCAGGAGTAAAAGTGGATGACTACTCTTACAAAGATACATGCAGAAAGGAGAGCAAAATATGTCTCTTGCACGCATATGTGCAGGAGGGAAAGCAGAGTACTGCTCTTACATAACAAGAGAAAGAGCCAAGAAGTGCTTTTACATTGATGAATAGAGAGCAGAGTGCTGGCTGATCTTGTAGGAAAAGGTGCAAGTGAAGAGTAATCCTTCTGTATCAGGATGAGCACAGGAGAGGGTCTGATTCTGGTTTTACATGAACATGTGCAGAAGGGTGAACAGAGAAGGCTGACAACTTACCTTGCACACGAAGGAGGGAGAACCAACTACTAGCCAACATTCAATAACAAAAAAGGTAGAATTTCAACTTTTAAATCCACTACCTCACTTAATGATGGCATCACTGGTTCAGTGATGACATCACAGCAAATAAAATCCATGCTTTTGAACCTGGATCAGAGAAAATTAATATGTGGAAGAAAGGACCTCATGATGCTGATGGCATCATGAGAAATACAGGCCATGAAATAAAGTTACCTCTATGTAGTGATAAAGAGATTGTTTAGATTTCAAGAAATTCATAAACAAGTTGGAAAATTCCAAACTCAACACTAGATTGCCGGATAGTGCACAGTATAGCATCTACTACAGTGAATTAACAAACAGTTAAGGGTAAGTCCCATTGCCTTTTTGCTGCTAAAAAGGATTTATCTTGTGTGCCATTTCTCACTACTATATTGTCTAAATCCAGAAACTAGCTTCGGGTCACGCCTCTCAATGTAATCTATAGGTATGAATGTAACTTTTTTTTCTGCTTTTTGTTTGTCCACATCTTCTAGGCAGTGTTTTTTCTGTTTTATTTTTAGCCATCTTTTTATGGAGATTAGTGCATCTCTTGAAGCGGAAAGGAAAGTTTCTTACTTATAATCCAAGTTACTGCTCATGGGTTTTCTTCCACAGATTCTTCCCTCCTCCATCCCCCTTTACTCATCCCAAGCCTTTGGGTTGAGTAAATGAAGGATATACTCCCAATTAACACTTCTGGATTTCTTTCCTCTTCCACCCCTCCATTACTCCAGTCAATCTAACTAACAAACTCTCATATCCGCGGCTCAAATTAACTCATAATAATACTAAAACTGTACTCCTATTTCCCGATACTAATCCATCACTAATTCTTTTTGGTTTCCAGAGTAGCGTGCTACTCACAGAAAAGCGCTTTGACGCCTCGTCAGGGGTAGTTAAGCGCTATATAAATACTATTACAATACAATACAATACAATACAATACTATGGCCAGATTTATACAAACCAACCCATCTCTTGATTAGTAAACCTACATGTGCAGTGCATTGATATGCATTACTAATTTCAGCACACAGCTTCAGCGGCAAAGCTTGCTTTTCAGAGACCTACACTGTTTTCAAAACCGTGTTGGCAATTTTCTTTCTGCTGGGGAGGGGAGAAGGGGTGGGTGGGAGGGGGGCTTGGTTTCATCTCTTAATAGTTTCAATCTCCAGCTTCCTAAAAGCAATATGACTCCAAATAGGACTCGCTCCAGTATGACTGACAGGTATGGTTCCATTTCAGAGGCATGGCAAGTGGGAGAGCTGGAGACTGCTTTCACAGAACCATTCGTAGGACAGTATGCTACTATTGCTTTTACATGAGCAGGGAGCAGAGAAATACTTTTGCACTTAGGAATCCGAAAGCTGCTCTTGTATTGGCAGAATAGGGAGGCAGGTACCGCTTTTACAGATGAAATGTAGGAGGGGAAGCCTAGTGCATCTCTCTTGGGACTCTTGCAGGACTTTTCATACAGGAGCACCTTCTAGGAGGGTTGACTTCTGTTCTTACAGGACCACTTGAAGGACGGAGAGGCAAGTACTGATCTGATAGCTATGAGCAGATAGAAATGTGGAGCTCTGTTCTTACGCACATACATTCAGGAGAGAGAAAGTATAGAACTGCTCTTATTTGAGAGAGAGCCACTTATTCTTTTTACTGGGACACGTGAACAACGATGCCTACAGCAAAGACAGAAGGGAGCACACCATTTGCGTAATGTAAAATGCCCCCCCACACCTGGCCCACAAAATGTGGTAAGGAGCCCCTGAGGTTCTAGCACTCGCAGATATACAGTAGTCTTCAGCTTAGTGTGAGGCCAAGCACCACAGGACATGGAGGGGCCTAGGTTATGCCCCTGGGGTACATGCGGATGGAGAGTGCAGAACTCTCCCTCCTACACACATGTTCCTTTAAGAACAGTAGGTTGCTGCTTTTACATGGACATTAGAGGATGAAGAGCAGAGTTAATGCTCTTACTGGTTGCAGCATGACCTGTCGGGACAAAGAAGTACCAGTTCTTTGCTGAAAATGTTTGTAAGTAAGAGAGGCTCTAACTAAATAGTCTCCAGATGATGATGTCGTTTGCATCTGTGCATGAGATAATGTTCCACTACTCCCAGTGTAAGTGTTGCTCGTCTGGTGCACGTGCTGTGTTTGTGTGTGAAGGAAGGCAGCTTCTCTTCCTGTGCTGTACTTGCTGTGTGTAAGCGTTGGCCACGTTGCTGCTGCCTATGCCTGACCTGTTCTACACATGAAAGCAGCTTGCATTGCCACTGCTTGTGCTGTACCTATGTGTAGTAAAGTTAACATATAACAAACCAGTGATAGAACAAAAGGCCACTTTATAGGACCTGTTTGTAGTGAAATAAATTAAATAATATACAAAATGTGTCAAATTCAACCTTTCTAACACATCAAATTCCTGAAAACGCCCTCCCTTAAACAATTGCCCAAAGTATAAACCGTTCACCAAAACAACATCTCATACCCCAAAGTGTCATTAATTCGTCTTTCATTCCCAGGCTTTCCCTTGAATTCCCTGTTCCCTCTTGCTTTCACACAAACCCCAAACAAGTTTCTCCAAACGAATTTCCCTTGTCCTGCTTGAAAGACCCAAACTTATTTTTCCATTCCCCAGTACTTCCCCCTTTGAGCAGTGGATTTCCCGGCACCTGACGCTCCATCCGCCCTAACTTACTGTCATCCAGGAAAACCCATCTTGGTGTTTTCCTGCCTCATCCCTTCTAAAGCAACTAGGCCCCTGTTACTGATGATTTCTCTAGCACTGCATCTGTTCATTTCATAATCTTACCAGGCCCATCAACCTCAACCTCAACCTCAACCTCGAACATGTAATATGCATTCAAAATCTTGACAAATGAACATGATCCTGTCTGTATTCATCTTCCTCCCTCATATTGATAAAAACATGAATACCCGCACATTTTCAAAACACCCTCATTGCCCTGTTCGGATCCCTGCGATCCTTGTCTGTCGCAATGTGTTTCTTAGCTCCCGCCCACTGTCTCCTTGACTCTAATTTCGTCCATACCAAATATGTCTCTGTCCATCTCGTAGCCGCTCCAAATCCTCCTTAATTTTTTTCAATAAAGTTAAACCTGATAACTGTACTAGATTTACTAGATTGCCCTCTCCAATATGGATCACCAACATATTTGGGCATCCTTTATTCACAAACAATTCTGACAGCAACAGTAAAAGCTTGCCCCATTACATTCCTCTCTTTCCGCACAGTATCAGTTCATGCTTGCTGCTAGGCATTCCCAGAGAGCTGTTGCATACCAGCATATTTTTAATATTTTGCAGCCCAACGAACAGCTGAATGTCCAACTATCCATGTAATCATCTTGCTTGTTGACTGACCCTTAGCACAACCTGTAGTGAATAAAACCACAATATTAAAACAAAATATGTTTGATAAATAATCATTTGCTATCTATTTTTTTTCACGTTTCTCAAAACATTTTGATTTCCATCTATTTACCTGTGCTCTTAATCTGATTCCAGTTGCAATTTAGCCTTGCTGCCTCAGTGGCTGCCCCATATTCTAAAAAAAAAAAGTGAGCCCCAAAACCTTACATATTCAAACCTATTTTGCTCAATGTTCTCCTCATTCCTGCCATCAGATTGGAAGCTGTTGTCCTAGAACCATCTGCAATACAAAAAAATCACCAGACCATATTCCTGGTCATGTCAAAACTCTTCCATTCTACCCATGGCATTTCTGCTCCTGTTCACTGTTTTTCAACCTGATCCAGTTTGCTCTTCCCACCTGATTTCGTTTAGATATCCTGAGCCGAATTCTTAATCTCTGACCATCAACTGTCACCTCATCATGACGCATGCCTGCCTTTAACCTAGATCCTAACAAGTCAGATACTCTAAATGCTCTGAAAAACATCCACAACATACTTACACTTCAAATGCTACTGTCTTACCTTAATTACAATGTACATTTGCAAGCATTTTAACATGAAATGTCTCCACCTCAAAACCCTCTGGTCAGGTGTCTTTTTATTCACCAGTTCAACCAATTTCATACTGTCCACATTAAATAGTACTGTCCTGTTTTGCAGCTCTTGCCCCTGAACCTAGAGCTACTAGTAACGAAAAAAAGATCTAAGAAATCTATACTCCTTCCTTGTTTTAACAAATGATTGGACCACTGCTCTGCAGTCCATCTTCGCTCCCAAAGTAAGCCAAAACCTTTTGATTCGGAAAGATCTGAAAATAATTGACTTGTCACACTGTGTCTTCTGCCAAAAAATACATAGAAACACCTTTACAATTCTCAAAGAAAGTGCTTTAAATATAAAAATCTGCTCTCATTGCCATTGTTATCCTCACTCTATGATGTGGTAACACAGTTCTTGACAATGCTAATCCTAACCTACAGAAAATTCTACTGGCCTTCACCACACAACAGCAAAGTTAAAATAGCCTGAAACCTTCTGCATCTTCCTCCAATTAAATATGTATTTTCCCCCACCACTTGTTCTAAAATCATCTTGATTTCTGGTAGCTACCATCTTCAAAAAGTCAACAATTGGCCTGGCTTCAGTTTTATCAGAAGTCAGTTGTACTCCCAGTTCAGCTGCTGTTTCTTGAAATTCTTTTAATGCCCTTGTACATTCTCCTGCATTAGGTCTCCCTATACATAATACATGAAGATAATACGACTCTAATTGGTGTCTTTTTTTTGTTAAAACAAAACCACTGCAGAAAAGGGCTAAATGTCTCAAAAAAATGAAAAACGTGGCAGTTCAACCCATAGGGAGCACCCCATCTACATAAATAGCCCCTTTAAATTACATGTCTTAAAAATGGAAAATCAACTGGATGAACCAGCAATAAACGGAAAGCAGGCTGTAATTCGGCTTCCACCCTCCCACTTTAACCAACTTTATTGCACCCCCCACTGTTGCATATTTAACACTTAACATCTTCCATTGCTATAAAGTAATTTACTGATGCTCCTTCTGGCCAAGATATGTTGTCTATCAAATGGTATTCATCTTCGTTCTTTTTAGGAATTGCTTCCAAAGAAGATATCATTACATCTGGTAAAGGCCAATGAAAATATTGCCCAGCAGGTTTTACTTCCAAACTTTATTTACTCAGTTTTTGTGCCAAGATATATTTTTAGTCTTTAACTGATCTCATAGTTGCCTCCTTTTGTCCCCCTAGGACCTTAAGTGTAAACCTTCCCAAAACCCCCATTTCAGTTTTTCCACATCTTCTCTTTCTGGGTAATCTTGCAGCCATACACTTAAGATGTGTAAATTAACCGGTGTATGGGCCCTTTGGTAAGGGTGACCGACCTGCCGCCCTCTTGCTGGCCTAAATTGGTCTTCTATGATTACCATTGCACTGGGTGATTGGCTCTCTACCCCTACATTTGATGCACTCATGTTTAAAATTGCAAAGTGCCAGGAACAGAACCTTCTGTTGAAATTCCAGCAAGAACTCCTAATGTCTCACTTTCCTCTTGAATATGCCCCTGTCCCTTGATTGACAAAGTGATATATAAAGGGCCTATATGTAACTGGCAGTTCGCTAGCTATGGGCGTTACTTTGGCAGCTGTGTAGACAACTATTGCAGCTATAGTTCAGAATCCACTTCGCCTCATGATTTATTTGGGTTCAAACACACGCTAGCCTTGAATTCCTCATTGTAATTATGCCAAATATAACCCATAAAGTGCATTTGAGCCTTTCTGATCACAACTATATGTTTGAAAATGGGCACTGCTCTATCTGCTGGTTTCTTACAATATACACTGGCATAAATGAAAAAAGGTTGCTGTCCATTTCTGAATTGCTATTTGAACCCTTGGATGCCTTCCCAGTTCCCACTCCTCCCCTTTTGATCCCACATCTCTGTGTAGCAATTAAAAAATATATATAAATTCATGCTTAAAAATCATATTCTTTGTCTGTCATATAAATGTGAACCCAGTGGCCTAGTAATTCCTATATAGGGCAAATGCATTTTATAATCCACTGTGCCTTTTTTCCACTTCTCCCATTTCCCTTTCCTCATTGGGTAATGCATTTTTTCCGATATTCGTACTTCTTCGTCAAATGTTTCCTTTCTATCTATTTTTCTTAAAATGACTTCATTAATCTTGTCTTTAACTTTGTTTAATTTTTCCTTCTTAATTATCCCTTCTCCAAATCCAGTTGATTTAAACCTTTTCTCTTATCCTTCTTCCCTGTCCACATCCTAGACTGACCACCACTAAGATCTAAAGCTTTTGCGTTCCACGATCCTTTTGATGCACTCCTCATGTCCAAATCTGTGCTCTTGTCTGCTCTCAACTTCTGAAGAGCACCAATTCGCCAACTTTCTTCAGCTAGTTTCCCTTGATTCTCCTGAAATCCCCTTCCACCCGTTTGATTTCTTTCCACACTTTCCATGCCTCTCAGTTCCTCTTTTTCCCATTCATTGCTACCATACTCATGATCCAACACAATTGTATCCTCTGCAGCCACAGCTAGGCATTCCACATCACCCCACCCCATCATCAAATGTTTAAAAAAAAATCTTTCATAGTGACTTTAGTGGGCCAAACCACAGATTTTCATTCTCTCGATGTAGGCGAGGCAGCTGATGACTTCATCATCCCTTCTGACCAACATTCAGGAGCCACCTCAAGGCCCGCTGGCACCTTGAACTTGTCATTGGCCTCTTTTTGCCAGCATTTCATCTTGATGTGCGTCCATGTCCTCAATCACCAAATGACCCAGAAGGCGCTCCAGCTTTCGGAAAACGTGTCACTCCTCTTCTGGCACCCAAATTAATTTGCCTCTATTCTTTACCTGTTTGCTACAAGCCATGACCCTTTGTGACCTAAAATTAAAGTCTAATATATTTGTTCCATTTAAATCGGTCAACTGCTGCTTTGCCCTGCTGTCCTCTCCCCCGCTTTCATATACCTCCGTCCATTTTGCCTTTATTTCCACAGTGGTTCTTTCCTCACACCTTTCACTCGAAAATTAAATTTCTGCCTCTGTTTCCAACCTCCTGTCAGTCCCCACCCATGAGCCAACAGGATTATAAATCCTGCTTTGGTCCCTGGCAGACCTCCCGCCTCTACACAGGGCACCACTCCCTACCTATTCACCACCGCCTGCTTGCACTACAGCAACGGGCCTCTTTAACGACTCCACTCCGCTGCTCATTGGAGCACTGCCACCCCGCCTACCCGCTGTCTCTCTTCTATCCCTTGCAGCGGCTCCACAAGCGCTCACTGCCTCAGACGGCACAGCGCTTATTTCATTGGAAATGCATTTCACCTCCTGAACTTCTCCAGCCTCTGGACACCGGTAATCTCTTCTTTGTTTTATGCAGCGATAACACTAACTCTGCTTCATACTCACCACCTCCTCACTTCCTACAGTTCTACATCTTCCCAGTGGAGGGAAACACACCACCACTGCTGCTGCCTCCCCTTCGGCCGCTTTTCTCTGGGGCCTCGCCCTATCCACCCAGGCCTGGCTCATTACACCATGATTAATTAAATCGTCGTGCCCGCCGCACATAATGCGTGCAGTGCAGTGCTGTTATCCATCCAGCCACCCTGTTTTTGTACAGCAAATTTTACTTCATCTTCACTGAAACCTTATTTTAAAACTACTACCTCTCCTCTGAACAGTTCCTATCTTCTCGCATGGTGATGGAGCCAGCAAGTTTCTGAACACCTCCTCTCACTGTCCCTAAATACCTTGTTCCTTTGTCCCTGCCCCCTGTTGTCCCAACCTATCCCCTGCCCTTGACATTGTGGTGTATGCCATTTGCACAAAGACATCTGGAGGGGAGACTGTCCTTGCTCCTCCCGGGTGCCTTCATTTCCTGCATATTTACATGAATGTTACACTGCTGCCCACCATACTGATCGAGTTCCTTCTGGGTGGGGAAAGCGTGCTCAGCTATTCCCTCTTTTTTTGTATGTTTTGAATTGCCTTTACACTTCTGTACCTGACGTGTGTGTACACACGTTTTTAGGCTGCACTGCTATAGCAGTTGTGTGTGAGAAAGCTTGAATTGCCCCTTTCTGCTCTTTAAATATTCATTGTTGGACATAAGCTTGTTATGTTTCTTCCAGTGTATATGTGTTCCATGATTAAATAGTAAATCGTAGATCCAGGTTCGGAATGGTACATCACATTTCTGCCTATCCAGCTTGTTCCATTAGGGAATGCATGCTCTCATGTCCATTGTCCTAACAAAGCTTATTCTGGTTTCTTCTGTTAACAGGTGGTGCAAGGCTGGAGAAGTGCCTCTCCCCAGTACAGGCGCACCTCCTTACTGGACACCAAGGCCTAACTGCACCGGCTGCTGAGCGCCCCGGGTTCTTCTCAGTTAACTCCTGGCGTACAGTTATGCACCACTGAATTTTTTTCTGTCATCCCTTTTTTTGTTGGAAAAAATGTATTTCTGCCAGCCTACTGTCCTAATACTCTTTTCATGGGCCTAGTTCTGGAGTGCCATTCTTGGGTGATAATTTTAAATGAGTTGCACTTGCCAAGAGAGTCCCCTTGCCCTGGGAGATGTGTGGATTTTACAGTTAGTATTTTATTTCTAATGAACTAGCCAGGGCTACTCTGTCACATTATTTTACACAAATATGAAACCTAGTATTCTTCAATTGTTGCCATGGAGAGCGGTGACAGTTGTTTGTGAACTGTTCTTTTCCGAGTTGAAAAGCCTGTGAACGTACCAGATGGGGTCTGCTACTTAAAGGTCTCATTGGTGCATTTTTCACATTTGTGGAGATGCATCAAGGTACTCAAAGGAAAGTAACTAAAGATGGCTTGGCCGATAGCCTTTTAGTAGCAGTGACAAAGGTGTCTGGTCAGGTCTGTTTCACTGACCCAATTGTAAGCATGATGGTAAAGAATCTCGTTATCACTGAATTTGATTGGAGCAGCACTATTGGCAGGTTTTGATTGATTGTGTTTGATGGTATCCAGTGGTTTGCCAAGTTCGGTACAAATAGCTTTATCTTTTTTGGACAAAAATATTTATTTTTGTTAATTCGTTGAATGAGTGAGAGGATTGACTGGATCTGCTATACGGAGGTTGTTTAGATTGTAGTCCGTAGGTGGAGTCTACAGGGAAGGGAGCAGAGCCCCTATTCCACAGCGAAGCGCAGTGTGAAACGCACTATAGTAGGGGACAGGACTGTAGTGTACGTAACCAAAGTGTTCAAGAGGGAGTGATGAAGTGTAGACTGACTGCAAATGTAAATCATGATGAAAAAAGCTAGTGGCTGTAGAGGCACTGAATTTTCTTAATTGAATATTGCAGCTCCACATTAATGTGTATGGAAACATGATGGTTTGTGTGTGTGTAAGGTGAGATGAATCTAGTTGGTTCTAAATCTCTTTTTGACTTTTCTGATACTGTGAGGTGCAGTAGAAAGCTGTGTAGGGGGACATGAAAGAACCTTGGTGGTGAGATAAAGTGAGGCTTTGTGGGCCAGAAAATATGCAGTTACAGAACCCCCACCTCCCTCTTTCGAATGCTGTCACACAGATGAGTCATGTGCCTCAGACCTCAACATTTCATTTTTTAAGGCTTACTTAGAATGTTCCTGTCTAATTTATTTTGTAAATAATATATAAATGCTACCCTGTAGTGTTCCATAGAACCTTGTTGTTTATGGCAAAGTCTTTGCAACCGACTGAATCAGGAATTTCCTTGACACTATAACCCAAAGACTTGCCTCTTTCACAGGAATTAGAATCTTGCTATTTTTCTGGCTTAGCTGCTTCCCCTTTTTTATTTATTTATTTTAATTAACTATTTGAGGGTGGATGGTCTGCAGCCTGCCATTCTTTCCTAAGCTCTATCCTTAACGCATTTTCACGATGGAACTTAAACAAAGGTCCTCTGTGTCGTATATTTAATATCAGAACCATGCTTACCTAGATATCTCATGCTGTATTACGAAGTAGAAGGGAGTTGGCTGGGACTACAGGAGAGCCATTGTGCCAGTAAATTGTGTTTGAAAAATTAAGTGAAAAAGAAAGATTTATTAAAATAAGACATGAGTGATGCTTAAAAATCTTTCCTTTTTTCTTTGGGAGGAGTGTCTTGTTTGTAATTCATGCAAGATTGGTGAAGCTGGAATGCCCCTTCCTAGGAATTGCAAGGTGTGAATGCTTTAATTTCACATAAATACGGAGATCTCCCCTTTATATGCCTAATCCCTGCCACGATATCCACATCATATACTTCTCACCTGCAATTCCAAACATACTTTAGAGTGGTGATAGCGGTGCTGAAAACCCGCCATCAGTCACCAGACCATTAAGGCCCACTCACAATAGAATACCCAATGTGTTCTTATATTTAAAATTTGTGGTCTCTAACCCTCTCCCCTCTTTCAGTGTTTTCAAATATTGCATTAAGTTGGGGACTCTCTTATTTTGACATTAGCACTTCAAAGTCCCTAATCTGAGCTTTAATTGGATCTTAGTAGCTAGGCAATGTGGATCATTTCATAGTTTTTTTGTTCAACAGCTTGATTAAAGGATCTGAACAGCCCACTGACACAGTGCATCAGATTACCCACTCACCAGAGTTCTGTGATGGTGTTGGCTGTGCCTCTGAAAGCCCTCATGTTCTTTGATGCACCAGCATTGCTTTCTAGTAGACATGCTGCCTCAGAAATGTCACCATTTAATTTAGTGTTTTTACCATTTTGGGAAAATCTGCATGTTTCCATGCCTTTGTAACCAAAGTTCCAAGCATTCTGAATCTTTGCCAAAATACCTGAGGTAGAAGAATAAAAAATGTATGATGCCCTTAGTGATGCCTCTGTGGACGATAGTAGGAGTGTTTGTTATAAACATTTATAAAGCGCACAATTCACCCAAAAGGTATCATAGAGACATATCATAGAGATTCTTTGGAAGTGCAGCTCAATCTTTTCTACATTTTGCTGATTGGTGGCACAGAGATTTGCTGTATGAAAACTCAGGTGTCAGGATTGTGGCAACAGCGATCACTGTGCAAATTGATGCACCCAGAATCAATGTCCTCCTTTAATCCCCTGACAGCCAAGGATGTAACTGTTACGTCCTTGGCTGAGGCGCCAAGGACGTAACCGTTATGTCCTGGTACTGGCCCATGAGCCTCGCCTCAGCACCCCCACTGCAGGGATGGAAGGGGAATAGTTTCCCCTTCCACCCGTGGCGTCTAATGATGTCAGCACTTAGGCAAGGGCCGCTCCCCAGGGGCCAAATTATTTCTAGGCCATTTCTGTCCCCCCCCCCCCCCCCCCCCCCCCCCGGGGGCAGATTGGCCTAATTTAATTAGGTTGCTCTGCCCCTGGGGGAGCAAGGGAGGGGCGGGGGGGGGGTCGTAGAAACCCCCTAGGCACCAGGAATATTTTTATTTTTGTTGTTTATTTTTTTTTATGTGGGGAGCGACCCCGTTAGGCCATTTCTGCCTCCCTGGGGGCAGATCGGCCTATTTTTATTAGGCCAATCTGCCCCCAAGGCGGGCAGAAACCACTAGACACCAGGGATTTTTTTCTTTTTGCATCAATGTCATAAAGTGGAGCGACCCCTTAGGCAAGGGTCACTCCCCTGGGGATCTAATCTATTTTAGGCCATTTCTGCTCCCCATGGGGGGCAGATCGGCCTATTTCTATTAGGCCGATCTGCCCCCCGGGGGGGGGCTAGAAACCACTTAGGCACCAGGGATTGGTGTGTATGTGTGTGTTTTGTTTGGGGGGGCAGCCCCTTGGGCAAGGGTTGCTCCCATCAGGGCAGATTACTGTTGCCCATATCTGGCCCCCTTGGGGCAGATCTGCCTATTTTTGGAAGGTCCATCTGCCCCCAAGGGGGCCAGAAAGCCCACCAGAGACCAGGGAAGATTTTTTTCTTCTCCAAAATAAGAGGGTAGGGGTATGGCCATACCACCACCACAAATAAATGGGGCCAAAGTTGTTCTGCCCACCAGTGGGCCTATGGGTCAATTACCCCTGATCCAGACCCAGAGGGGGGGGGCAGAAAGTCTACAAGATGCCAGTGAATAAAAAAAATAAAAAATAGTGGGGTGGTGGCGTCCAACCAGTATGGGCCTGGTTATGCCCCCACCCCAACTGAAGGCGGTAACAGCCTTTCAGCTCTCCCCCTGCACATTAAAACATCTTATCCCACGGCAAGCAAGAGGACATTTGATTATTTGGGGTTTTGGTTTTATATTTGGGCCATGAGACCTTGGCTAACTCTCAAAATCGTCCCACTTGGAATGATGAGGGCTGCACTTTTTGGACGTTGGGATGCTGCCATGTAGAAAAATCCATAAGACCTAGGCACATCTGAAAACTAAACATCTGGGTGAGTCCAGGGTGGTGTGCTTCACATGTACCCTGCACCATTTTCTTACCCACAATGCCCTGCAAACCTCCAACTTTGCTGGAAATCACCCATTTTCCCCACATTTTTGTGATGGAACCTTCCGATATCTGCAGGAATCCACAAAATTCCTACCACCCACCATTGTCTCATCTATACCAATAAAAATTCTGCTGCTCTTGTTAGCCTAAAAATGTTTTTTTTTTTTCAAACTATCCTTTTGGACCCGCTTTGGTTCCCCCTCAATTTTGACATGTTTTTGGCTCTTCCCTATCACAGGCACTTGGCCCACCTACACAAGTGAGGTATCATTTTTACCGGGAGACTGAGGGGAACGTTGGGTGGTAGGAAATTTGTCCCGGTGTGGTGATTCTACACAGAAATGTGGGAAAAATGTGATTTTTTTTTATTTATTTTATTTATTTTAAGCTAAATTTGAGGTTTACTGAGGATTCTGGGTAAGAAAACATTGGGGTATCCATGTAGGTCACACCTCCCTGGACTCCCTAGGGTGTCTAGTTGTCAGAAATGTCTGGGTTTGGTAGGTTTCCCTAAATAGCTGCTGAGCCCAGGACCAAAAACGCAGGTGCCCCCCCCACCCCCACAAAAACAGGTAGTTTTGAATTTGATAATTTTGATGTGTCCAGATAGTGTTTTGGGGCATTTCCTGTCGCGGGTGCTAGGCCTACCCACACAAGTGAGGTACCATTTTTATCAGGAGACTTGGGGGAACGCTGGGTGGAAGGAAATTTGTGGCTTCTCTTAGATTCCAGAACTTTGTCACCGAAATGTAAGGAAAAAGTGTTTTTTTGGCCAAATTTTGAGGTTTGCAAAGGATTCTGAATAACAGAACCTGGTGAGAGTCCCACGAGTCACCCCATCTTCGATTCCCCTAGGTGTCTAGGTTTCAGAAATGCACAGGTGTGGAGGTTTCCCTAGGTGCCGGCTGAGCTAGAGGCCAAAAGCCACATCTAGGCACTTTGCAAAAAACACGTCAGATTTCAGTGTAAAAATGTGATGTGTTCATGTTGCGTTTCCTGTTGCGAGCATTAGGCCTACTCACGCAAGTGAGGTACCATTTTTATCGGGAGACTTGGGGGAACACAGAATAGCAAAACAAGTGGTATTGCCCCCTTGTCTTTCTCTACATTTTTTCCTTCCAAATGTAAGACTGTGTGTAAAAAAAACATCTATTTGAGAAATGCCCTGTAATTCACATGCTAGTTTGGGCACCCCGGAATTCAGAGATGTGCAAATAACTACTGCTTCTCCACACCTTATCTTGTGCCCATTTTAAAAATACAAAGGTTTTATTGATACCTATTTTTCACTCTTTATATTTCACCAAATGAATTGCTGTATACCCGGTATAGAATGAAAACCCATTGCAAGGTGCAGCTCAATTATTGGCTCTGGGTACCTAGGGTTCTTGATGAGCCTGCAAGCCCTATATATCCCAGCAACCAGAAGGGTCCAGCAGATGTAACGGTATATTGCTTTAAAAAATCTGACATCGCAGGAGAAAGTTTGAGCGTAAAACGTGGAGAAAAATTGCTGTTTTTTACCTCAATTTCAGTATTTTTTTTATTTCAGCTGTTATTTTCTGTAGAAAATCCTTGTAGGATCTACACAAATGACCCCTTGCTGAATTCAGAATTTTGTCTACTTTTCAGAAATATTTAGCTTTCCGGGATTCAACATTGGTTTCACACCCATTTCTGTCATTAACTGGAAGGAGGCTGAAAGCACAAACAATAGTAAAAATGGAGTATGTCCCAGTAAAATGCCAAAATTGTATTGAAAAAGGGGTTTTCAGATTCAAGTCTGCCTGTTCCTGAATGTTGGGAAGATGATGATTTTAGCACCCCAAACCCTCTGCTGATGCCATTTTCAGGGGGAAAAATCACAAACCTTCTTCTGCAGCCCTTTTTCCCCATTTTTCCCAATTTTTTTGAAAAAATTGAAATTTTCGCAGTATTTTGGCTAATTTCTTGGTCTCCTCAGTGGAACCCACAAAGTCTGGGTACCTCTAGAATCCCTAGGATGTTAGAAAAAAAGGACGCAAATTTGGCGTGGGTAGCTTATGTCGACAAAAAGTTATGAGGACCTAAACGCAAACTGCCCCAAACAGCCCAAAAAAAAAGGCTTGGCACCTGAGGGGGAAAAGGCCTGGCAGCCAATGGGTTAAAACATTGCCCCTAACACTTTTTCTTAGATTTACTCTGTGATGGTCTAAAAAGCATTCATGTTGCAACCCATCATACAGAAGGACCAGGGGCCACATCATGAACATGTTAATTACCCATGCTCCATACAAAGAGGTCCATGAGCTGGTTTTGGTGAAATTGTCCTGCTTTTAGTGCATACATTTACTCTGAAAAAGGTAATATAGTGTATAAACTGTAGACTACAGTTCCGAAACATGAAGAGGCAACCACTAGTATGTGCTGCTGATGGTGCAGTTTCTTCCAAGACAGGCACATGGACATGTTTTGAGCCTGCACATTAATGCAGATAGATTCAACTCCAGGATCACCAAGTTCAACTTTCATGCCTGCTACCTCCATGTCAAAATGAAGTTTGGAAATTCTGGTGCTGACACTTGGCGACATCATTGGTACAAAGCATTGTTCAGGATTTAAAAGAAACACGCTGAGCTGTGTTTGTTCATTCCCCCAACGAGGAAATGGACTGTAACAGTGCATACTGCACAGAATACAAAGATAAAATGCCTTGTGTAGTTGTCACAGAGGTCTGGTAGGAACCCAATGGTCTCATTGGTTTTCAAAATACAAGGACCTTCCCACATGCTAGGTAGAAATCAATCCTTTAAAGGTCCTTGTGCTTTCTTTCAAATAAGATAGAAGCTATACCGACCAGTGAAAAATAAATTTCATTTCTATTGTGGACCGCACATCTGAATGATCCAGGACATCCTGCAGGAGATGAAGTTTCTTTACGACTGTAGCAGTTTCATATAGAAGTACAGTTTGCTGTCACCAAAGTCCCTATAGTTAAGTATTTTACTTTCTGATTTGGGCCCATTCCTTCTAATAGAGGAGAAGCTAATGAAGAAATGTTATATGCATCCTGTTGTTAGCCCAGTGTTCTCTTGGTATCTCAAGAAAACAAGAGGACGGATGAGCAGTTGCTTGCACTAACTAAGCACTGAGCACCCCACTATGTATATTTATTATATTTATTTATTTATGTGTTTATACATATATATATATATATCTCAGATCATAAGTAGAAACTGTAATTCTGCAAATATTTGCCATTTATTTGTGCAGCAAGATGGTGTTTTTAAAGTTCACCCATAATCATTTATCTGCTACAATCGGATCGTAATGGGTTGCAGACAGATCTCCATCCATGCACATCCTTGATGTGGGTTGGGGCTGGACTGCTAGAAAGAGGTATTGGAGTGCTGAGAAAATAGATGGTCAGGGAGATGAGACAAATAATGAAATGTTACTTTAAAAAGCAAATTCAATGAGAGGCTACAAACAAGGGATTTGGGTGCAGAAACAGAGTATGAAAAATTGGCAATCGGATGGACTGAAGGAAGGCAATAAAATCTAGCTTCTTTCCCATCATTGGCAAAATGCCATCCCGTGATTATTTTTTTGGAGCATAAAAGAATGAATACTGATTACCACAGATTTTATCAATTTTTGGTAACACTGCAAAACCCCAACGCAATTCACAACAAGTAAACACTAAAAAAAAGGAAAGCCTAGACATCTCTTACTTTCATCCAGTCCTTCCCCAATCCTAGTAGCAGATACATCTAAACTCAGTTGATCAGTAGCACACACACATTTAAAATTGTCATTGTTTATTAAACAATAATCTAACATTCAGTACATTTTTTTTTTTTTTAAATATCACTGAATACCGTCCTGTGATCTTAGTTAAGTCTCAGTTTCATCTTATTTTCTAATCAACACTCCCTGCATTTTGAGTTTTCAGTATGCTTTGAATAAAAATCCTCCAGCACCTTGAACTCTGCATAGACCTGTGAAGACAAATGCTGCTCTGCCTGGTTGAGGGTCTCCTTAGGCGTATTTTGCAATCGTAAGTACAGTGGACACCTTTTTCACAAAAATGTATTTTGAATTGTAGAGCACCTTTTGCAGGACGCTGTTTCCATGGCACCAAGAATAGCCCTCTTTCATTTCCTTCCTCTTTCATCCATGGGTACAGGTGCAGCTCTTACTATTGCTGTCCCTCTGAATGCCTGTAAGACTTATTTTCAGCACACCTTGGAGTGAAGAAGGCCCTTGGGGAAAAACTTACGGCCTGCGTAAAAACTATCCACAGACTTGCTTGAAAATGCTTTTACATCATATTTAGACAGTTATAGCATTCCCCTAGGAACAGTCACTTGTTTGTAATACATTTAAAGCAATATAAAGCTCCGGACACACTGGGCGAATTCTGAAAACGTTTTTTCAGAACTAATCTCAGTTCATTGGCTGAAGGGTCCAAAGAAAACTCTTTTTGATCCCCCAAAGCATTCTACCACATCAGACCCATCTTCCTAATTTCCAGACGTTTTTTTTTTTCCCTACTCCTACTTAATCCATGTGCACAATCTACAACTCTCACCTTTGTGAGATGCCATAGACAAACCCAATGAAACCCACCCTTTATAAATCCATTAATTGCACATTGTGGACACACCATCAGCGTTAATCATTAAGAAGACTTCGTGACACTATAAAGAACGCATTAGTCAAAACATCTCTCATACGTTAATCGTGCACAGCTCAGACAGGCACACGTCCTGTAACACCACCAGGACTACTGCTAAACACCAGACAACAGCCATGGTACCAAACAAATGATGCACACACAATTGACAAAGCCCTCCCCCATCCATACTCCTTCAACGCCAAATTAACTATTATTATTAAAGACTATGTACAACCCACCTGTCATGACCACAGATGTTTCTTTTTCATCTCACTCCTGTGCCTAACCTCCCATAATACTAATGTAATAACGATAGTTGCTCCAGAGGAAATGTTGTTAAACAATGTTTATTAAGATCAATACCGCAACAGCGCAGCACAAAAACGCTCCCTCGCCCACCTCCGTCTTCCGTCCTTTTCGTCCCCGCTAACCGTCTCCCGCCGAATGTAGAATTCTCGACATACGCACGTATGTCGAGAATTCCATAACACAACATATCCACCCCCTTTGCAAACAATGAATGACATGCACAAATTCCATATAACTTAAAAACTATGTGCAAGATAAACATCAATAGTATAACTTAAAGACAACTTCACTCAACATAATCCCGTAAATAACTAGGTGGTTTACGAGATCTTAACCCTACTCTTTTGTTTTGAACACTCTCTTTACTCATATCTGTATGTGTCTCCAACTCTATCTCTTGTTGGCATTCGTTTTGTAAACAATCTCTCTCCTGTATACTCACTCTTCCTTTATCTAACATATCCTCATCACTCGTAAGTAGAAACCCACTATTTTCATCAGAAACCCATCTTTCAGAACCTAACTTCCTCCTTTCATTCCCATCCCTTTTGCAATACAGTACTACTTTCCTCTTATTCCAACGTTCACCATTTTCCAAAACAACATAAAATTCATGTACATCTCTAACTAAGTAGGGTCCCCGAAATTTCATGCAACTATTTCCAGTATTCACTGCTCTAATTTTCACCAAATCTCCCTTCTTAATATTATTTTCCCAAAGAGGTCGTGATGTATCTCCATTCTTATGTATCACGTCTCTTTCCTCTAAAACTGAAACCAACCATGGTGGGTTAACTTTTGTGCATGCTTTCCTGCCTCTCATCCCCTCAAAAGGAATTTTACCTGTAACACTGTGCACTGTGGTGCGATATGCCCATACAAGGTCGTCTACCATGGTACGTATATTCTTACCACTTCTCACAGCCATGTTGATAACACCCTTTACCATCCGATTGCACCTCTCTACCATACCATTGGCCTGTGGATTGTACAATGCAGTGCGGGAATGATGTATTCCTGTCTGTTTAAGAAATCGTTCCATTTCATGGGAAACTAACTGTGTCCCATTATCCGTAATGAGTTTAGTTGGAAAACCTTCTTCATGAAATATTTCCTGCATTGTCCTAATAGTTGTTCTAGTAGTAATCTCTTTCAAAAATGTGACTGTCAACCATTTTGAATGCACATCAATCATCACTAAAGCATATCTTAAGTCCCATGGAACACCATTCAAAGGTCCAATGAAATCCATGCACAACGTATGCCACACTATGCCAGGATCTGTTATGGATCCCAATAAAGCTTGTCTGCCCACTTTCAGTCTCTTTTCACTCTCCATACAATCAACACACCTCTCAACCCAATTGCAAACTTCCCCATCAATCCCTGGCCACCAAAAATTTTCCTTTAGTCTTTTTTTCGTTAAAGTCTGCCCTAAATGGCCTTCGTGAGCCAACCAAAACAGTTTGTATCTCACACCTACCGGAGGAACAAACTTGTCACCCCTCACCACGATACTCTTAGTGAGAATAGACAATTCCTCTAGAATTTTTGCATAGGGTCGAACCTGAGGATTTAATGTACTCTCTCTCTCCTTTCTCCACTAATAATTAAATTAATAACGTCTCTCATCACCACATCTTTCTCCATTTCCTCACATCACTCCTCACGGGACACCACACCCTGAGTGCATTCAAGCACGTCCTCAACACTTGCAACAGCACCTTCACTCTCATAGTCTTGTATGCGTTGTTTATCTACATCCTGCCAATTCAAAGGCAAACGAGATAGGCAATCCGCCTGAACATTACGCCATCCAGGAATATATTCAATGGTAAACTGATACTCCTGCAACTTTGCAGCTAATCTCACCAGACGTGGAGACACTTTGTTGGCACCCCCAGGTAACAGCACCCTCAACAATGGTTTATGATCAGTGCGTAACATTATCTTACGTCCCCAAATGTAAGTTCTGAAATACTCCATGCCCCATGATGCAGCCAATGTCTCTTTTTCAATGACCGAGTAATTCCGTTCAGATTTGGTCAATGATCGTGATGCAAAAGCAACAGTCTCTTCTCCTTTATCAGAGGTTTGTGAAAGCACCGCTCCTAGACCAATTGCACTCGCATCAACTGTTACAATAGACTTAGCTTCAAGGTTGAAAGGTACCAACACTTTAGCTTCACACATTTCTTTCTTTATGTTTTGAAAAGTTGACTCCTGATCACCCCCCCATTGGAACTTTTGCCCTTTTCGTAAAAGTTTTCTTATACTCTCCGTTTTATCAGCAAAATTCTTTATGAATTTGGAGTAGTACTCAATGAGACCCATGAACGATCTCAGCTGTTCTTTGTCCTGGGGGGATGGAACCTTTTCAATGGCATCCAACAGTTTCCTCATTGGTTTTACTCCATGTTCAGAGAGGGTATAACCCAAATACTCGATTTCTTCAACTAAAAATTTGCATTTTTCTTTTTTAAGTGTAAGACCAGCTCTCATAACTCTCTCTAATGCACACTTCAGTACTTGGTTATGTTTTTCCAACGTTTCACCGAAAATCAAGATATCATCTTGAAAGTACAGCACATTTTCAACCCCTTCAAACACATCACTCATTATTCTCTGAAATACACCTGCCGCAGAGGCCAAACCAAATGGCATCCTATTAAACTGATAAACCCCTTCCATAGTAATAAATGCTGTTAACTCTTTGGACTCCCCATGCAATTTGACTTGATGATACGCACTCCTAAGATCTAACTTGGAAACATATTTCCCTCCTCTCAGGAGTAAAACTAATTTGTTAATATTTGGTAATGGGTAATTATCTACTACTACATTCTGGTTAAGTGACCTGAGGTCGACACAGAATCTCAAAGACCCATCAGATTTACTCGTGATGACCACTGGAGAAATCCAACTCGATGTCTCAGTACGTTCTATGATGCCCTCTTGTACCATGTCACCAATCATTTTCTTTACCTCATTCCTTGCCTTAATAGGAACTCTCCTCAATTTGTATTGTACCGGAACTGCATCTTTCTTCAATATTATTTTGTGCGTATACCCTTTAAGTGCCCCTACTTTATTGGTGAAGACTTCTTTATATTCCTCCAATATATTACCAACGCTATCATCCTGCAACGCCATGACCCTATCATCTGTCCTGGGATCCAATCTTATGTGTAAATCATACTGGTGATGCCAACCCAGAATTGGTGGACCATTAGTAGCCACATAAACCTTACCCTCAACTTGTCTCTCAGCAAAATTTATGTCGGCCAACATGTAACCAATTATATCTATTTTCTCACCCTGATAACCACCCGGATTGATATCCTTTGGTAGAAGACGCACACTGGGCCATTCTTTAACCATTAAGCTTTTGGGTATAATAGTGTATAGTGAACCAGAATCAATCATTAGGCGTACCTTTCTCCCACGTACTACAAAATTTGCCGTTGGTCTTGGAGGTCTATGTACACTTTTCACCTCCTGTCTAGTGTTTTCTATGGATAAAACTCTATCTACTTCTTCGACCTCCTCCATGTAATCTTGATGTATGGTACCCACTCTAGATTTTCCATTATTCTTACACATGCGTGCAAAATGCCCCTTTTTACCACATTTCATGCAATCCTTACCCAAAGCAAAGCATGATTTTGAATCTGCATTGTGAAACTTACTCCCACATCTCGTACATACCTTACTATAAGACTTGTTGACAATGTTATTCTTATTCGCTCCCTTGTACACACGCCCACCTTTTGTACTTGCCAAAACATCACTGCCTTCTTTTATAACACAAGTTGTATTTGTATCAGAACTACCATTGGACACTCTCTCTTTCTTTTCCATCGCTCTCATACAATATTCAGATTGTTCAACAACTTTTGCTATATCGATAGCATCCTTCAACGACGGATTTTTGGCTGCCCATAATCTTTCTTGCATTTTTTTGCTATGACACTGAACAATTAATTGATCTCGTATTAATTCTTCGGTCATCGCACCAAATTGACATTTAGTGGATAACTCCCTCAGCCTTGTGACAAATTCATCGATACTCTCCTCTGTTCTTTGTGGTTGGGTATAAAATGTATGCCTTGCCATGACAATGTTGACTTCTTTCGAGAACCTTTTTTCCAGTCTTATCCTCGCCTCCTTATACACATCCATTTCCAATTGGCCTTCTTCTACTGGTGGTTGAGGTAAATATTTAAATATACGCTGACCTTCCTGACCTATAGTACTCAAAAGAATAGCTTTTTTTCCTTGCAGGTCTCAAATCTTGGCCATCCAGTGCCACCAAATAATTTTCGAAAATGTCAATCCATTCACCCCAAGGAATGGGTGGATTACCTGGTTGTGCAAGAAACGGGGGAGGTGGTACTATACCTTGAGTGCTGGTAGCCATGGTGATTCACAATGTAAATATTGGACCTTTCCCTTTGTTGAATATAATATATATATTTTATAATACCAGCATTTATAATGACTTTATAATGTCTTCAAAACATGAATTTAAGTGACATCAAATTTTGTTGATAGACAGTCACACTTTTGTGTATAATCTTGATGTCATTCAAGATTAAATTGTCTTCTTTTTAAACTGGAAATCTGAATTTTACTCCCAAAATATCCACCTGTAATATGAAATGCAATTTTGTACTCCCAAAATGGCTTCCACACCAATAGACGATGTAAAATCCGAATTTCTACTCTCAAGATGGCTGCCACGTTAATGTACCATTTGATCCAATGTATTTCCTACCCCCAAGATGGCCGCCACGTCATTCCACGTTTTCTTTAAGGGCGGTAGGGGTTGTTTTCTTTGGGAATGAATCTTCAGCTTACTAGCCTCAGTGCTCCAAATAATTGCGCGTCGATCCTCCTTTCCTTCGTGTCCTCCGAACATAGAAGTCACTTTTGCCAGACCGCCAGGATCGCAGGTCCACTCTCGCATTTCCGTGCCACGGTAATCTGAGGTGGAGGTAGGCGCTCGTCGCCAATGTAATAACGATAGTTGCTCCAGAGGAAATGTTGTTAAACAATGTTTATTAAGATAAATACCGCAACAGCGCAGCACAAAAACGCTCCCTCGCCCACCTCCGTCTTCCGTCCTTTTCGTCCCCGCTAACCGTCTCCCGCCGAATGTAGAATTCTCGACATACGCACGTATGTCGAGAATTCCATAACACAACAACTAACTGCAGATTGTGTACTTTACAAGTACCTGTAATATAAACTAACATCGTTTTTCTAAAAGACACGTGGTGGGTCCAAGGTCTCGCAAAGGAGAGGGTGAATTAATTGTAACTAAAGTCTTAAATGCCATCCCTCTGTCGACTCTGCAGATTGACATTCTGGTGTTTTTACAATTGGATAAAGCTGTGTAAGAGCTTGAAGCAGATGTTCAGTGAACCAGACTATAGTATTTCAAAATGTGTGTGAGACCCTAGACAGGCAGTATGCAAACTGGCACTGGTTCAATGTCATGCCAACCAGTTCTTTGTCCACCAGGTCTTGGCCTTTGTGTGCAGTACTGTTGGTTAGCTCATAATGCGGAGGATGGTTTCGTCATTACCAGAGGTCTCACACTGTCCTGATTAGTCTGCCAGTGGTCTGCACAGGAGCACAGAAAACAGGCCCTGGAGCTGTAGATGAACCAGCGCTGGACAGCCTGTAACTCTTCAGTCTGGAAACGTAAAGCTGGCATTACGCCAGCCCTGAAGCCTTTTAGATCGAAAGGTCACATTTAAAATAATGTGCTTTGCATACAAAGCAAAGTCAAACGTACTCAAGCCATCTAGTCCTTCGTCGTATCACTATCTGAAACCAGGCAGCCCTCGGCTGAATAAGACTGGCAAGTTCACGACCAGCGAACAATGTGTACCCCCAAAGAAATAAAATAGATCTTCTCCCTCAATCCCAGTGTGCTGTCGCTGCTCCAGCTAGAGTAGATTCGTCAACTACTGTACTCCGGTGCATTTGGCATACAGTTACACCTACATGTACATAAGACTATACACCACAAACTATTTAAAAACCTAAGCGGTGCCCTATACTAAACCAATGTACTTTTAGATAGTGTAATTAGACCACAACAAACTTATTTTTAGAAGACGGATTGCACAAAACAATTCTGCTTTTCACATCCAACTATTTGCATACTGTAATTTTCATCCGATTGTTTAGCATGCATAATTTACGAGGTAATCTAAAAATCCCTTCTGATTTATGTAAGAGGCACTTTAATAATATGTGCCGCACCAGTTCACTTGCTTGTGACAATAAAAGGAGATCACAGTAATTTCAGGACTAACTTATTCCTACTGGTTCGGCATCAGACTCTTTTAAATATCAAAGGTCGTATTCATCATCATCATCATATTTTCTTTATTCAGTTTAACGCATGAAACCAAAAATGACAGCAGCAGTATGAAACAATATAGAACATAAATAATGAACAGGCCATAAAAATCAGTTCATATAATGAACGGGGGATACTAGGTCTAGAAGAACATGATCAGTCGTCCTGTATACTCCATAAAGAGACAGCAGCACTTAGAAGACGAGTAACATTTGCAATTACAAATTCTACTGCCAGCATTTGCAAATATAAAAGGGCTGGTGGGGCTTGTTTAAAGCCACCTCCTTTAAATAAGGGATCTATAAAACGGATCCTGGGTCCCATATAAAATGTACAGAACAACATAAAATGCAAAGTATGATCGCAGCCACAGGGGCCCAGGGATCAAAGGTCATAACATCTTCGTGGCGAAGTTAAAATCAAGTGCAACAAATTAAATCTAAATTGAGTTAACAGGTATCTATCGCTGTTATTTTTCACCCGGGTAAGGTAGCGCTCCATGTTCAATGTTGTGGTTGTCAATGCATACATATAGACTAAGAGTTTTACCAACTCAACCTCTTCCGCTAGTAAGGTCACCCATACCCTAAAACTCTGTGACCCATTTTAAATCTCCTTTACCAATGCCCTCTGGGCTAAAAAATAAATAAAAAATTACTCCCTTTGTACCTAACTTCATGAAGGAGTCTCTTATATATCTTAGCCTGGGTATTTTTAAGTTGTAGTCAAGTGACAAACAGTCCCTCATGATTAGGTGATTCAGGGCCAACTCCTCCATTGACCAAATCCTGATCCAAGTCTGCAGCCGGCTCAAGGCTAGCTGGTTGCTTAAATACTTAACCCCTTACTCCTCACGCATGACATAGGTGGGCGTGCTCTATGGTTTGCATAGTACACAGCTAAGGAATTTGTGTTCCTCTGTTTGTAGCTCGCTTGCTGAGATACCGCCAAATATCACACCCATACAAAGTTTTTGATAAACACTTGGCCTTGTAGATATTTACTAAGGCTTTAAGAGGTCTACTGCCCAGCCTTGAGGCGAAGCTAAGAATAGCTACTATTGACTTCTTAAGCTCTTGCCTCTTGGCCTCAACCAATGGTTTCCAGCTTAGTTTTGAATCTTACAGCACCCCCAAATACAGGAAACTCCCAACGTTTGCTAAGGGGTATTGGTTGAAAGTAAAAGTCTTAATTCTTAAGGGTTTAGAGCCCACCACCATAATACAAGATTTAGAAAGGTTAACAGACGGATCAAAGTTTCTCATAAAACTGTCAAACGAGTTCAACAAAGTTTGTAAACTGTTATCCGTTATCACCACCAAAACTGCGCCGTCAGCATATAACAGCACTGGCAGGGTGCATGAACCAATAGAGGGACAATCTGCCTTGGGCTACTAAACCCCTTTCAAAGCCATTTATATAGAGAGTAAAAAAAAACAGGGTGAGGATACGCCCTTGCCTCACACCGAGATCTGTTTTAAAACTATTGGTGCAGGCAGAATCATTTGAATATTTAACGGAGGCCATATTGTCTGTTTGGAGATCTAAAAAAAAACTGTGTTGGGGTCTACACCCTTCCACACCTTTACACACTTTCCACAGCTTGCCCTGATTAACCCGATCGAATGTGGACGTGAGATCCAAAAAGGCCAAATGTTTTGTGTCATGACGGGCAATGGTGTATTTACTGATCACCATAAAGAGATGTATGCACTGATCGATGGTGGATTTGCCCGGCTGGAAACCGTATTGACACTCAGCAATAATATTGTCATCTACCTAGGATCGCAATCCGTCCAATATTTGTCCTTGTCCCCCTTTTTAAAAATTGGCACATAAACAGATGACGACTAGGAGGGAGGTAGGCCTACCCTTGTGGCAGCGTTCAATATCAGGGTCAATATTAAAGCTAAAACATCCAAGTGTAAGACTAATAGGTCAGGCGGAATGCCATTAGGACCCTGGCCCTTGTGCCTAGTAAGACTCTTAATACCATGTCTAACTTATTCCAAGGTAAAAACAAGGCCGGATTTCTACTGCTTTTCCGGGTCCACAACATCCGTAGCTATCTGATCTGTGCAATTTTAAGTATCTTCAAAATGGGTTACCCAATCCTACACTGGGATATAATGATATATAAACTTGGGGCATTCGCCTGGGCAAAACATGGGTGATTGATGATATGCCAAAAAGCTGTGCTATTCTTTACTACACAAGATTGTACCAACTCCTCCCGTGCTTTTTCCCTTAAACTCCCCTTCCGTTTCTTTTAACTCCTTCTTATACATATGCTGACAAAGGGCTATATGTGCCCTATCTCTAGGAATTATTTTAAGGACATTAAGTAACTTACGCAGTGCCCTGGAACAACTGAGGTCGAATCGTTTTGGGGCCTGAATGTTAGGCTCATGGAGGAGCTCTACTACCTTTTCTACAATTGAGCTAAATGCTGATTAAAGCTTAGAATCGGGGGAGCATGGCTCTAAACAAATTTCCAATTCATTGGCACAACTACAAAATAAGGTTTCAACAAATGATCCGGTTCCACCAGTGACCACCTGAAACGTCTGCTCTGGCTGTGAATTTGAGGGACTATACATACCTTTGAGGAGCTCCTTAAATAATGTACTTGGACCCCACAATTTTAATGTTAATGGAGTATGGTTGCCAAACGGTTGACAGGTGATATTAAATTTAGAAATCATAGGATATAACGTAGCAGATACAAAAACATAATCTATAATAGAGGCACAACCCCTTCCTGTATATGTTGGAACAATTACCCCAGCATGATGTTGTATCAGCACATCCGTAGTAAAAACAGGATTAAAATCATACACCATCATCATTAAGTCAGAGCCTTCACTAATATGTTCCAAATGAAGCCCTGATGTCAAAAAGCACCCCCGAGGGGAATAGGGAACCACATTCGGGGTTTCTCACGAAAATGTGTGTTCGATGGCATCTGTCGCTGTAGATACACATGGTCTGCATAGCTCGCCATCTGGTGTTGGGTCAGAGTGTTACAAGTTGTTTTTCTTCGAAGAAGTGTTTTCGAGTCACTGGACCGAGTGACTCCTCCTTCTGTGCTCATTGCGCATGGGCGTCGACTCCATCTTCGATTGTTTTCTTTCCGCCATCGGGTTCGGACGTGTTCCTGTCGCTCCGAGTTTCGGAACGGAAAGATAGCTGAAAACGGAAGATTTTTGACGGTATCGTTGCGATCCGGTTCGAGATAAACACATACGACGACGCATTGAACATCGAAGCGCTTCGGTGCCCTTCGGGGTAGATTTCGGCACACCGTCGGGGCCTAGTCGGCCCGACCGCGTGGAGAACAACGCCGATGGAACGGACCCCGTTTCGATTCTGCCCTGAATGCCACAACAAATATCCCTATACGGACCAACACTCGGTCTGTAACCTGTGCCTGTCACCCGAGCACAGCGAAGAATCCTGTGAGGCCTGTCGGGCGTTCCGGTCCCGAAAAACTCTGCGCGACCGTCGAGCGAGAAGACTGCAGATGGCGTCCACGCCAAAGGAGCATCGGCAGTTCGAGACAGAAGAGGAACAGGAGGAATCCTTTTCCATCCAGGATTCAGACTCCGACGAACTCGACAATACAAAAACTGTGAGTAAGACGTCGAGATCAGAAATTAAAAAAGGCAAAAAGGCCCAGGGGACGCCACTGCCAACCGGCCATGGCTCAACCCAAATTCACGGTGACCAACAATCGGCACCGAAAAAGGCCCATTCAGTGTCGAGATCGTCCGACTCCGGTCGAGACACCGGCACGCAGCCTCCTCGGGACCGAGAGAGTGCTAAAGAGAAGCATCGACACCGAGAGTTCGGTGTCGACACGGATCGACGCCGAGACAGTGGCGCCGAAGACCATAGAGGCCAAGATTTTTCGGCACAGAAGAAGAGGAAGGTTACCTCGGAGCCGAAAAAACAAACAACAGGGTTTTCGGAGCCGAAAAAAGCACCAACAGACCCAGTTTCAGGCTCCTATACTGAAGAACATTCTATGTCTTCACAAATGAAAAGACACAGATTCGAACAAGAACTGCAATCCACTGAAGTGGATCACACGCAAAAGCGTATCTTTATTCAGCAGGGGACAGGGAAGATCAGTACCCTTCCACCTGTCAAAAGAAAGAGAACACTTCAGTTTGGAGCACGAGAGGCTCCTCAGCAACAAACAGCAAAGACGGTAACACCTCCTCCCTCGCCTCCACCTGTAACTCCGGCTTCGCCAACTTACACCCCGTCACATTCGCCAGCTCACACCGCCATGAGCCACGACGACCAAGATCAAGACGCGTGGGACTTGTACGATGCACCAGTGTCTGATAACAGCCCAGACACATACCCAACTAGGCCATCACCACCTGAGGACAGCACAGCCTATTCACAAGTGGTGGCTAGAGCAGCTCAGTTCCATAATGTGGAACTACACTCTGAACAAGTAGAGGATGACTTTTTATTTAACACCCTCTCCTCCACCCACAGCTCCTACCAAAGCCTGCCTATGCTCCCAGGCATGCTACGCCATGCAAAGGAGATCTTCAAGGAGCCAGTTAAAAGTAGGGCAGTAACGCCTAGAGTGGACAAAAAGTATAAGGCGCCTCCTACGGACCCTGTATTCATCACCTCTCAGCTGCCACCAGATTCTGTGGTGGTAGGGGCTGCCAGAAAACGGGCAAATTCACACACTTCTGGGGATGCACCTCCCCCAGATAAAGAAAGCAGAAAGTTCGATGCAGCCGGGAAGAGGGTCGCTGTCCAGGCAGCAAACCAGTGGCGCATCGCAAACTCACAAGCGCTGCTAGCGCGATACGACAGAGCCCACTGGGATGAGATGCAGCATCTCATTGAACATCTCCCAAAAGATCTACAAAAAAGAGCAAAACAGGTTGTTGAGGAGGGTCAAAACATCTCCAACAATCAAATACGCTCCTCTATGGATGCAGCAGACACAGCCGCAAGGACCATTAATACGTCGGTTACCATCCGTAGGCACGCATGGCTCAGAACGTCTGGATTCAAGCCAGAAATTCAGCAGGCAGTACTTAACATGCCAGTAAACGAAAAACTTCTGTTCGGTCCGGAGGTCGACACAGCCATAGAAAAGCTCAAAAAGGACACTGACACTGCCAAGGCCATGGGCGCACTCTACTCCCCGCAGAGCAGAGGATCTTATACCACCTTCCGCAAAACACCTTTTAGAGGAGGGTTTCGGGGTCAGGCCACACAAGCCAGTACCTCACAGTCTGCACCGTCCACCTACCAGGGACAGTACAGGGGAGGCTTTCGGGGCCAGTATAGAGGAGGGCAATTCCCTAGGAATAGAGGAAGATTTCAAAGCCCCAAAACCACTACCAACAAGCAGTGACTCACACGTCACTCACCCCCACCCCCACACAACACCAGTGGGGGGAAGGATAGGTCAATATTACGAAGCATGGGAGGAAATAACTACAGACACATGGGTCCTAGCAATTATCCAACATGGTTATTGCATAGAATTCCTGCAATTCCCTCCAGACATACCACCAAAATCACAAAATTTATCAAAACACCATTCACAGCTTCTAGAGATAGAAGTTCAAGCACTACTGCAAAAAGATGCAATAGAATTAGTACCAAGCACACAAATAAACACAGGAGTTTATTCACTGTACTTCTTGATACCAAAAAAGGACAAAACACTGAGACCAATTCTAGACCTCAGAGTAGTAAACACATTCATCAAATCAGACCACTTTCACATGGTCACACTACAAGAAGTGTTACCATTGCTCAAAAAACACAACTACATGACAACCCTAGACCTCAAAGACGCATATTTCCGTATACCAATACATCAATCACACAGAAAATATCTAAGGTTTGTATTCAAAGGAATACATTACCAATTCAAAGTATTGCCTTTCGGTTTAACAACCGCTCCAAGGGTATTCACAAAATGCCTAGCAGTAGTCGCTGCACACATCAGAAGGCAGCAAATACATGTATTCCCGTATCTAGACGACTGGCTAATCAAAACCAGTTCGCTCATACAATGCTCAAACCACACAAATCAAGTCATACAAACCCTCTACAAACTAGGGTTCACCGTCAACTTTGCAAAATCCAATATTCAGCCAAGCAAAGTACAGCAATATCTAGGAGCCATAATAGACACGACAAAAGGAGTAGCAACGCCAACTCCACAAAGAATTCACAATTTCAACAGAGTCATTCAACACATGTCTCCAAATCAAACAATACAAGCAAGAACAATACTACAGCTCCTAGGCATGATGTCCTCATGCATAGCCATTGTCCCAAACGCAAGACTGCACATGAGGCCCTTACAACAGTGCCTAGCCTCACAGTGGTCTCAAGCACAGGGTCACCTTCTAGATCTGGTGTTAATAGACCGCCAAACTTACCTCTCGCTTCTATGGTGGAACAGTATAAATTTAAACAAAGGGCGGCCTTTCCAAGACCCAGTGCCACAGTACATAATAACAACAGATGCTTCCATGACAGGGTGGGGAGCACATCTCAATCAACACAACATAAGAGGACAATGGAACATACATCAAACAAAACTGCATATAAATCATCTAGAATTATTAGCAGTTTTTCAAGCACTAAAAGCTTTCCAACCAATCATAACCCACAAATACATCCTTGTCAAAACAGACAACATGACAACGATGTATTATCTAAACAAACAAGGAGGAACACATTCAACGCAGTTAAGCTTATTAGCTCAAAACATATGGAAGTGGGTAATCCACCATCAAATTCGCCTAATAGCACAGTTTATTCCAGGGATCCAGAATCAACTGGCAGACAATCTCTCTCGAGATCACCAGCAAGTCCACGAATGGGAAATCACCCACAAATTCTGAACACCTACTTCACACTCTGGGGAACACCTCAAATAGACTTATTTGCAACAAAAGAGAACGCAAAATGCCAAAACTTCGCGTCCAGATACCCACACAAGCAATCCCAAGGCAATGCCCTATGGATGAACTGGTCAGGAATATTTGCTTACGCTTTTCCTCCTCTCCCTCTCCTCCCTTATCTAGTAAACAAATTGAGTCAAAACAAACTCAAACTCATTTTAATAGCACCAACGTGGGCAAGACAACCCTGGTACACAACACTGCTAGATCTATCTGTAGTACCCCACATCAAACTGCCCAACAAACCAGATCTGTTAACGCAGCACAACCAACAGATCAGACACCCAGATCCAGCATCGCTGAATCTAGCAATCTGGCTCCTGAAATCATAGAATTCGGACACTTACAACTTAACCAAGAGTGTATGGAAGTCTTAAAGCAGGCCAGAAGGCCATCCACTAGACACTGCTACGCAAGTAAGTGGAAAAGATTTGTTTGTTACTGCCATCATAATCAGATACAACCACTAGACGCAACTCCAAAACATATAGTAAATTACTTGCTCCATTTACAAAAAGCAAAGCTAGCCTTCTCTTCTATTAAAATACACCTTGCAGCAATATCTGCATACCTGCAGACTACCTATTCAACTTCCTTGTATAGGATACCAGTCATCAAAGCATTCATAGAAGGTCTTAAAAGAATTATACCACCAAGAACACCACCTGTTCCTTCATGGAACCTAAACGTGGTCCTAACAAGACTCATGGGCCCACCTTTCGAACCCATGCACTCTTGCGGAATACAATTCCTAACCTGGAAAGTTGCCTTTCTCATCGCCATTACATCTCTGAGAAGAGTAAGTGAAATTCAAGCGTTCACAACACAGGAACCTTTTACATAAATACATAAAAATAAGGTCGTCCTACGACCTAATCCAAAATTTTTACCAAAAGTTATTTCACCGTTCCATCTAAATCAAACGGTAGAACTACCAGTTTTTTTCCCACAGCCAGATTATGTGGCTGAAAGAGCACTACATACATTAGATGTCAAAAGAGCATTAATGTACTACATTGACAGAACGAAGAACATCAGAAAGACTAAACAGCTATTTATTGCATTCCAAAAACCTCATGCAGGTAACCCAATATCAAAACAAGGTATAGCCAGATGGATTGTTAAATGCATCCAAATCTGCTACCTTAAAGCAAAAAGACAACTGCCCATTACTCCCAGGGCACATTCAACAAGGAAAAAAGGTGCTTCAATGGCCTTTTTAGGAAACATCCCAATGCATGAAATATGTAAGGCAGCCACATGGTCTACGCCTCACACATTCACCAAACACTACTGTATAGATGTGCTATCCGCACAACAAGCTGCAGTAGGTCAAGCTGTATTAAGAACTCTATTTCAGACAACTTCTACTCCTACAGGCTAAACCACCGCTTATGGGGAAATAACTGCTTACTAATCTATGCAGACCATGTGTATCTACAGCGACAGATGCCATTGAACTGAAAATGTCACTTACCCAGTGTACATCTGTTTGTGGCATCAGTCGCTGAGATTCACATGGGCCCACCCACCTCCCCGGAAGCCTGTAGCAGTTCAGAAGTTACCTTCAATTTTGTACATTTGTATATATATTATTTAAACCTTTAATAGGTACATACTTACACATTTCATTGCGCGGGCACTATTACTATAGTACAACTCCTACCTCACCCCCTGCGGGGAAAACAATCGAAGATGGAGTCGACGCCCATGCGCAATGAGCACAGAAGGAGGAGTCACTCGGTCCAGTGACTCGAAAACACTTCTTCGAAGAAAAACAACTTGTAACACTCCGACCCAACACCAGATGGCGAGCTATGCAGACCATGTGAATCTCAGCGACTGATGCCACGAACAGATGTACACTGGGTAAGTGACATTTTCATTATACCCCCCATATAACGTGTGTATTAAAGTCCCCAGCAAGAATTCAATTAATCTGCCCCCTCCGATATTTAACTAATGAGGAAATATACATGTTCAGACTATGGACCTGTAGCCATGTTTTTGCATTATAGAAGTTTAGCAGGTAGACAACAAATGGATCAGCGATTGTAATCTTAAGGGCTTGTCTGGGAGAACTGTCTGGTTTTAGATTGATAACTCGCTCATTAATCTCTAGTGAAACAAAAATAATCATTCCCTCCTGGCCCTCTCAGCAGATAAAGGAATGAACGGGATAAATAAAGTTTAATAGCCCTCTAGATAAAAAGTATTCTTGGACTCTGAGACCTCTCGTAAAGAGATCAAATGGAAGCCTTTCACAAACCTAATTCAATTTGAAACCATAATTGTAGAAGAGAGCCCTGCAATGTTCCAACTGATCAATGAGATGTCGTCACTGGTAACTGTAGACAAATCACTAATCGAATGGACCAGTGTGTTTACACGATTGGAAGGTGCTGTAACAGAGGTAGAAACTGCTGTTGGGGGGCTTGCATCAGTCACAAGTGTCCAACTGACTCAAGGGAGCAAACTTATTGTAACACATCTCTTGGGGAAGTAAAGGCTGCGTGCGACCGATCTCTGAGGGCCAGCCAAGGACCAGCGCGTTGGACAGACAGATTTGGGTCTCGAAAAAAACCTACAGGAGCCTGCAGTGTTAAGTACTTGTTCTGCCACATTTGCACAGTTAAAATGAATAAAATGCAGCCCCCACATCAATTGAATTAGCATCCTTACCAAGCCAATTAACTCCAGGCCTCGAAAAATCATAAAAATGTTACTAAACCTGCAGGTAGAGCAACTTGAATAATCTACTCGTCCATAACTGCAATGTACTTGACTTGTAAACGGGTCTCAAATTTTGTGATCCTAGTCAAATAATTTAGTTTACAGAGTTGCCTTTTTCTTCACTGTCACATATGAGTGCACCTTCAAGTATGTGAGCTCAGCATTTCTGTTGTACAAAAACTTCTTTGTTTGATTAAATAGACTAAATGTTTGCTTCATGTATCCAAAGCTCAAGCCCACATATACGGAACACATGATCCATTACTTGCCTCTTGGTTTACTAATTACTACTCATTTGATGTGGCCCAGCTATGGGGATTTGCACCAACCATAGAGATATGAACCCATGTGCATACCTTTGGCCTGCCATCCCTAAACGAAAGGTGGAACACCAAATACCAGTGTAAGATGTTAGCTGAGGGCACCTTACACTTTTTCCCTATGTTTCCAAATCCAGATCTGACATGTATCCAAAATGATGAAGGACCACAATAATCCCTAACATTCATAGAACTTCCGTGAACGCTTTCCTTACACACTCACCAGACACACATGAGACATATGTCTGGGCCACATTGCTATCATCAATTGACGTGAAGCCTGCACTCCATTTCTGCATCATGTAGTGTTTCTAAAGCCAGTCTAGCTGTTGCGTCAACAAAGGTTGCCAATCATTTGGAAAATACTTCACTGGCAAATGTGACCTATATAGACATGATTGGCTCCTAATTTGTGTTGCTGTCTGACACAAAGGCGGCACCAAATTACATTAAGCAAAAGTATTCAGTAAGTTTGCAGAGCACTTGCTTCCTGACAGCTAGCAATTGTGGTCCTTCACATAGTCCATCAATGACTCTGTATGTTTCCGAAGCATTCCACACACTCAGCAACTTAGCCGGCAGATATTGTACAAATCGTCTGATGTCACTACAGAGCTTTTAATTATGCACATTTACATGATTTGTACTTACCAACAGGGCCACCAATCACTATTCCCAGGTGGTCCAGCAGATCTTGCTCCCTGGTGATGAGGTCAGCCCAGCGGTGCTTCAGCTGGTGGTCATTACTCTGGCTCCGATACACGCGCTGCAAGCGATGCAGGACCTTTCCCCACCGGATTCATCATGCCTCGGTGTGATACCCCTGTATCACCCTGCCCCCTGCCTCAATCATCAGTGGGAGGAAATGGCACACCAGCCATATAAACCCCCCAAGCTCCTCCTCACCCATCTTGCCAGGACGTGGCCTACCCAACATCTTGGCACCGAAAAAGGGGAATAGGGGATAAAGAAGAACAAAGGAGAAAAGGGGGAAAGTAGAAGTACAAAAAAGTAAACTTAACAACTAAAAGAGCCCAACCATCCTCAAACTAGCACTACCCACACAAGACTCCCACAAACAATCGCTGCTGCTATCGGTGGCGGGCAGGATAGCACTCCTAAAAATGGTGGTTCTGCCACGTCTTTTGTATTTCTTCTTCAATCTCCTGCACTATGTTCCGCCCAGCTTCTTCAGGGCACTGGAGACAGGACTGAGGGAATTTATTTGGAACGGCGGCCGTTGCAGAGTTGCCCTAAAAAAGCTGTACCTGCCGCCTGATAAAGGCGGACTAGCGGTCCCCAACCTATAACAGTATTATCTGGCAGCCCAGCTTCAGTGGACATCCAGGTGGCTGGCGGGTACACAGCTTGTAGACACAGCATCGGAGAAACGACCATGGTCGCTCCAACAGATACAGCATTTATTTGACCCACTCACACGTGCACAGACCCTGCGGCAACTGTTCCTCAGAGTAGCCCACAAATGTTTCCGCAGATCGCTCCACCTCACAAGGTCGGTGATCCCCTATGCGCCTGCCCTGGCGCTATCGGGCACACCAAGGGGCCCCAGAGTAACGTCAGACTCTGAATTACACACATGGCATGAAATAGAGTTATACACACTGGGCGATCTCTATGAAGAAACCCAACTACTACCGTTTGCTAGGCTTCAGGAAATGGGACTTCCACCTGGCCAATTTCTATTATACTGTTCCTTGGTGAGGGCTCTGGGGTCTATGTGGGGAGACATCACAGTGGCTCTACCTACTCACCTGCTAGCCCAGTACCTGCAGGTGGTGGGTCGCAGACAACACCTGGTTAGCTGGCTGGCGGATGCTTTGAGGGCCCAAGCCGCCCCTGAAAACGATACACTACGCGTGGCATGGGAAACAGACACTGGCGATTCGATCGCGATAGCGCGATGGAGGTCTGCTCTCTCGAGCCACCCTAATGTACCTCGAAACTCTCGAATTCGTCTAATTCAATACTATATAGTGCACAGAGCCTACCTTACACCAGCCCGCGTAAACAGATACTTTACCCGTGAAGACGCGGCCTGTCCTCAATGCTGCGAGATTGGAGCGGATTTGTTACACATGGTGTGGTCCTGCCCTAGCTTGGGCTCCTACTGGAGGGTGGTGATTGACAATTTATCTAACTGCATAGCACAATGAATACCCTTCACATGGGAGGCATGTATCCTGGGACTGTTCCCTAGAACCAATCAACACAGAGCAGAGGCGCGCTTTACAGACCTAAGACTCATTGTGGCAAAGCGATTAGTGACCCGCAGGTGGAAATCTTCATACCCTCTTCCGATACAGGCCGGGAGGCGCTCACTCGAGGTGTGGGCAGGAGCCGAGGGCTCAGCACTGAAACGAAAGGAGGTCCTGGGACTGCAACAGTTCCCGATTTCCACCTGCTGGGAAGGGCTTTTGCTACAGCTGCGTAACACAGAAGTGCACCCAGTAGAGGAGGGACTGGACTAACGCAGACGAGTATCTGTGTGCGAGAAAATGCACTGTATAAGGAGGCTGAATGTGAAAACTGGCTAGATACACTATGGCACTGTGGGGTGGGAAAACTACACACACCAGACTTGACAGCTGACCCAGTCCTTCCACCGGCAAACCGATCTGTTGTAATTTGACTCCCATCCCGACTTGGAAATAGCCACATGCGAAATAATCACACAAGTGTCTGACTCCGGCAAATGTTACTGTTGTTCTTTTCTTTTTCCTTTTTATTCAAAGGTTAATCTATATAAATTTCATAGTGTCTGCCTCCTTAACAAGAGTGCCACAACTGAACATTTGTGACTGAAACCAACGAGTGCTATCAAACGACGCGCCTACTAAACAGACGCTAAACACACTAATGTCCACTCAAGCTGCACCCACGGAACAGAGTAGCAAATGCATAACACATTAGAAAATAAAGGCTATGCAAGGTGAAAACCAAAGTAGCACAGCGATCGCGATGAACACTTGAACAACTGCAAATATATGCTGTGAATTATGCTGCATCATTGTGTTACCAATTTACCAATCAATACCTAATGCTGTGAGCACTGCACATCATAATATGTTAAAATGAAACAAGTATCAAAACATGAAGCAATGTAATGACAAAAAATTTTAATAAACAGATTTATGAAGAAAAAAAAAAACAGACTCCCACAAACAACAAAGACAATACAATACTGGACAATAGTACACAAAACACACTCGGACAGTATATAACAACAATATTTATTTCACAAACTAACAAGTAATGGAGCACACAGGAGACAAAAGCACAATTTCACTGGACAAAACTCAGAACACAGCCACACAGTCTAGAAGAATCACAGACTGCAAAGTGAAAGTGAAAGTACCACCACTGTATATAATCTGTAAACAGGATATCCTATTACATCACTTCCTGCATTAAATGGCCGCCGCTTTTATCATTATGCGTCATATTTTTTCACGCATACAGTATGTGCGTCATTTTGTTCAACACACAGGAGTAAAAATTAGGCCGCATCCATATATTTGGAAATAGTCTTAACACTTAACCAATTTTCAGGGCATTATGCATAGTTTTTCAGGCATAAGCGTCATTTTTTTACGCTTGTGCGTCATTTTTTGATGCGTATGCGTCAAAATTTCAGGGCATGAACTGGTTTTGGGTATTTTTTCCATTTTAATGTAATGTTACATTTGTGACACAACTGATATAGGCTGATTGCACCCACTTTGGTGTTGATGGTGTATGTTCACATGTGAGACATTATACTGCTGTGGACCATGACCCGCTACTTCCTTAACAGGATTCTCACGCTTGGCTGACACACTAGGTGGCCATATGTGTGCCTACATATATGTATTGCACAATTTGGGCATGTTTGGCATCAGGAGAGGATAGCAAGGTCACGCACATAAGTACAATACCTCAATGCCTATGGCTCAATGTGTGTGCATTGGCTAGTAATGTAGTTGTCGACCCAGTGTGTGTGTATCACAAGATGCATTATTGCAAATATGCTTGTATGAATGTGAAGTCAATGTGTCCAAACATTGGATGCAAGTCATTGTGGAAATGAGAGAGGACATGTGCTAGTCATACATGTAGCAACATCTGTTGTGTGCACTTCCAAGATTTTGGGTAACGTAGACACCACAAATGACAAAGCATGCACCGGATAGATGGCAGACGCTTGTTCATGTCAATGGTCCACAAGTTGGCCGTCCCATGTCCTAGAAATTTGGTAACTGCTTCCTAAGCACTTGTTGGTGAACCCACAGTGAGTCAGGCACATGCATAGACTAAGTGGGTACCATGTTATTGGCACAGACAGCCAAAGGTGAACCACAAATGTAATATGACGCCACAGTTGTGCTCATATGACAGAGCCACAACTCTCCAGTGGCAGTGGTGGACACATATTTCCAGTGATCAATTGCACAGAGGTGTCTTGTTCATGTGTGTGGTCCAATGTTGATCCTGTATATTTTTTAGGGGTGTATGTTGTCAGAGTTACGTCCAGGTCTCATCATGAGTCAGTGGCAGCTATTCCTGTATCTACTGAGTAATCTTCGGAGATCAATGTGAGTAAAGTTGATGAGGACATGAGAACCTACATGGGGATGGTCCCACCCTGTCACTGAAGACGTGTTATGAGACTGTCAACAGGGCAACCTTGGTGTGCTGAGTGCGATAATTTCTCAGGTGTCATGTTCTGGCAGGTGTCATTACAATATTTGCACACAGGTTGGCCTGTGAAGTTCCCACTGCATCTGGGAACATCATAGCCTCTGTGTTGATTAATGTAGCAGCTATTCAGCATGCACAGCCCATCAATATGTTGTGAGCAATATGATTCAGCGTGTGAACTGTCAGGGTCCTAATATGTGTGGACTTTTCATGCACATTATCAGAGGTAGCTGGTTCTGCTGGAGGCACCATACCCATTCCCTGCATATGGCCCTGGTACACTGTCACACTTTGTCGTTCATGCATACATGAGACCCAGACTAGGGATGGGCCATGATTTTGGTATTCAAAGACAATTTTACTAATATGGTACAGTTAAAAAGCAGATGATGCTATACAATGTATTTGGGTATGCATTGAGGAAGCACATGACAAAATACCCTCTGAGGAATGAGAGGTTTGGTAACGCAAGTGTGGTACATATGTAGCCACAAGGAACCTTTAGGGCAACGCACAGACAGGTGCCAGTCAGGCTGACAGGATGCAGGGTCAATCTGGATCCAGCAATTTCACAAGGTACATAATCAGTGGTCTGACTAAGACTGGTCGGTGGAAGAACAAGACAGTTGACATGGAAAACTGTGTATGTCCTGTGTTTTTGAAGGTGACACATAAACCCAAGGGCTGTGTTACACGGCTTAATTACTAGCAGTGCATAACAGTGTATTTGACAAAATGGAAACTTCTATGCTGTTCCAGGCATCAGCAGGGGCAGTGCATGTTCAAATGGGTGGTGTGCATGGAAGTGATCACAGGTGTGTGCCCCATCAGTTTCTCACAAGTCCTGTATGTGAGATTCGAATTCAAATGGCTAACAGTACCTTTCACACGGGAAGCAATCTACAGGTGATAACAGGGCTTAGGCAACTACAAGCCAGTGTATTAATTGACCTGACGTCCATGCAGTCAGATGTACTATGACAATGGCATAACATAGGAAAGGGCACAAAGGATTAGTATTGTTAGTCTGTGTATGTAGAGGAGGGAATATCGGGGTACACATATTACCATTCCACGGACCTCTTCAAACAGGTGGGTTGTGACCAGGAGCATGGGGGTGTCAGGAGTTAGGAAATGGGCTGACATGTACATGTACATGGAATGTCATGTGCGCAATGCTTGTCATAGGTGTGGCACTTGTGCTGTCTATGTTCTGCTTATATGGAACTCTAGTCACAGATAGTCCTTGCAAAGATCAGTGCAGTTGGACTTACTGCTGTCAAGGTCTGGTCATACATTCCTGTTACCAATGCAATAGCACATCCACTGCCTCATGTATGAGGCTTGTTTTCCCCTTATTGAGTGATGGTGTCTTAATTGTGTGCCATATGCTGTGATGAACTATGTTGCCAACATGTATGTGTGAAATAAGTGTGGTCCTCTGCTATTGCCCTTCAAAGCTGAAATGTACAGGTTATACGTCATTTACAGTGTGTGTGTATGTGACTGTTGTATGATACGCATCACAATTGCTCAGGAAATTTCTGTGTCCTGATCGGTATATCAGCAATGCTCCATGAGGCTACACTCTTATTCTGATAGTTAGAGATAAAGGTGAGCAAAAATGATTAGCCAGAACATGATATGGTGATTATTATCAGTGTTTATTTACATTAGTTAATAAAAGAAATTGTTCACTATATGTTGGCGCCTACACAATCCAGCAGCCGTGTTTTGTTGTTCCCCCTCATGTTGCAGGCCAGCATCCTCCTCTTCAGGCATGTGTGGCTCTGGTTCTAAGAGGGGAATGTTCCTTCGTATGCAAATGTTGTGCAGGATGGCACATGTTAGACTGATCTTACAGACCATTTCTGGGGAGTATAGGAGGCTGCCACCAGTGATGTCGAGGCACCTGAATCTCGACTTGAGGATGCCGATGGTCCTCTCGACTATGCTGCGTGTCCTCCTATGTGCGTCATTGTAGGCACGCTCTGCTGCAGTGCTTGGGTTGCCAAATGATGTCATTATCCATGGCTGGATCCCATACCCCTGATCAGCTGAAAAAGAAAATGAATGGGAGCCTGTTGATGTAGCTTACCCCATTGAAATCACCTTGCATGGCAGTAGTTGTCTTGTGTTGTCTGTGACTCTTTTGTATTATTGTGTTCCTTCCTAGGCTTGTAGGATATACCATCTGCATTGGGTTGTTTCCTTGGCTGAACGAGTGTTTGGCTGCTGACCGGTTGTCAGCAGTATGTTTTGGGATTTGCAGTATACTGTGCACTCCCTAACATTGTGACTTGTGATACAGGTGTCCCTGTGTCTTCACTGGGGGTGAGATGATATTTCCATACACAGATTAATTTTGACAGTGTTGTTAACACATTAGCATCAACGTACCCTGGACATCCCAATCCTTTAGACTTATGCAATGTCTTAATTTAAACATCAGTGAGACGCTTACATTTTGCAAGGTGACAAATAGGCAAACCTCTCCAAACATTGTATTCATTGACGTCTTTACATTAGACTGTACACTAATTTCAGATGTGTGACAGGTTCAGTGCTGACCTATGAAACATGGCTAGCGATGTCAGGACCTCAGTGTGTTCCTGTCCACATGTTGCTGTCTTGGTGTATGTGTTGTGTGTCCTAGAGGGTTGCTGTGCAGTGGGTATATAAGTAGGTTTTTGTACTTACCAACAAGTAGTCCATTGCCATACCGTCCATCCTGGAAGTGCTGATTGATGGTAGAGTGACGGAAGATGAATGAGTCATGGACACTCCCAGGATATTTTGCCACGATGTTGGTGATCAATCCTTGGTGATCGACAATGGCCTGCACATTGATGGAATGTGTGTGCTTCCTGTTGCGGTAGAGGTGTTCAGTTGCAGCAGGTGGCACAAGGCATACATGTGTGCAGTCGATGGCACCAAGGACGTGTGGGAAGCCACTAATGAGGTAAAACCCCTGTTTTGTCTCCTGCTGCTTCTGCAGTGTGTTTGGGAAGCAGATGTGGCGGGGTGTGAGTCCAATGATGGCATCCAGTACTTTGGGCATGAAGGCAGAGAATGATGGCTGTGATATTCCAGCAACCAGGGCACCAGTTGTTTGAAAAGAGCCACTTGCCAACATGTGAAGTACAGCTAGCAGCTTGGTTTCTGTTGGGATGGTGCGGGTGTCAGCAAGGTGGGTGTCAACTGTGGCTCTATGTTTCGCAGCAGGCTGCTGAATGGCCTGCCAGTTCAACCTGTACATCTGGATGATGTCATGTTCCCTGAGGCCATGAAGGGTTGTTCTGGTGCGGAATATCCTCTCCTGCCTTCTGCGCTGCCTTTGGGGTCCCTGCTGGTGTTGTGGTAGCTGCTGTTGTTGTTGCTGTGCTCTGCGTCTGCGTGCACGCTGAATGAGAAGCACCTCCATGTCTCCCTTTTGCTGCTCTGCTGTTGCTTCTGTGTTTCTGATTAAATACAGGTGTGTTTGCCCCATTTTAACACCTGCCCTGACCCAGGCCTTAATTTTTTACGCAAATCGGGCTGTGCTTCATTTTCTGGCTTTGCCTCCCGGGCTTGTGGGATTTATGCCCGGAAGCATAAATATGACGCACGGCCATTTAAGTCATTTTTTTGGACGGGAACGCCTATCTTGCATATGATTAACGCAAGGCAGGTTCCTGCATCCCAAAAATTACGCACACGGTGGGATTTTGACGTCCGCGGGCTCGGGCATCAAAGTTTAAATATGGGGCAGGGTTTGCGCTGAATGTGCAACAAATATTTTGACGCACATTCGGCGCAGACAGAGTATAAATATGCCCCTCACTTTTAATAAATATATTACTAAAGCATGATATGATTGCACACTGTCATTTATAGACAACATTTCCAAGAAATGTCCAAAAACCTTCCCACTAACTTGCAGCTTTATTGATAAACTATATAATGTATTAACAATATGTGAAAATCGGGTTTCAGAAAACATATTTATTCTTTACACATAGCCAAGTAAAATTTTCAGATTTGTTTTCAATCTATTAAAATATTTTTTTTCATCACACAGAAGTCCAAACAATGGGCTTTCACAACTACTGAACTATATTTTGGAAATGTTTGTACAGTTGACTTAGCTATTTAAATGTTGTGTGTTAGGTAAAACCTGACAGAATCCTGGAACTCTGCAGTGAGAAGGAAAATTGACTGTAAGACAAACTGACTTTTGATCTCTGTCTATGAACACAGAGCAACTGTGACAAGAAGAAAATTTAAAGGGTTCTATATTGCTCCTCCACTCTTTGACTAAACAGAACACCTGTTCTTTGTCAACTCGCCAGAAGGGGCGAGTAGGTCCTAAAAATAGCTCGACCTGATAAATTATGGCTTGCCATAGCGAGTGGTCAAGTGTATTTTTCGAGGTCTGAACTCTTCTAACCATGTTGATGCAGAACCCCGCCAATGGGTCACTTTGTTTTTCAACTGAATGTAGGATTCTGGATTGTTACTGGTCTGTGGTGGAACGCTACCAAGAATAACCACATATGGGGTTGCTTTGGGGGAAGGTCAGTTGTAATGCCCGATAAACTAGGCTCTCAACCCATGACATCTCTACGGAGACAACCCCCTTTGCCCATCATATTTTCAGATATGGGCAGGAAACCATCAGCATTCCTAGGATTGGTCTTAGCACTAGATGAAACACATCTGACCTAACCCTTGTGGACATATCTAAGGAGGGAACCTCAGCTAGTGGTACCAGGGATGAATGCATAATGCCCTGGGAGGAAACATCCTTTAGACTTAAAACAACTTGGTCTATATTTTTGCAACGTAACTCAATGGGATGTAATAACCCCTTGATTAAGAGTTAAAGTTTTGAAGAAAGGGAGCCCATATAAGTCTGTAGTTTGATTTTGATAAAGTGTTCAAAAGTCTTATTCACAATCTTATCCTTAGGTCGGGAAGGAGGACTTCAGCTTCCTGCGTACTCCATACCTTCTGTTTTCTTCCATTTCTGTGCTAGGGGGAGGTCTGCCTCATGTTCTGTACCAGGAACAAACAACGGTGAGACAACTGCACTTGACGATACAGCTGTACAATGAACCTGAGCCTGTACTGACACTGTGTTTGAGGTGGTCCCGCCAACTCTTAACGTGGGCCATTCTAAGTCTACTGGCTGAGTACCCCCCAGCACTGGGCCAGCTAATCCTCCACATTGGTAATTTCCTTTTCCAGGGCACCTGAAGCACAGGATACAAAGGTTAAAATGCTTGATTTCTCCTGCTGTGGTTTGGAGGCAGCGGCTTGGACCCCCACCCCCAAGGCATGGCCATTAGCCTTACGTTTCCCCATCAAAATGGCTAGCCTAGGACCAAGAAAGTTCACAATACACTGGAAACGCGCAGTATGACTGAGATTTCAATAATTAATTTTCCTCTCAAAAGCACAAGTCACAGCCGAGGTATTAGTTGGAAAACCATGATGTAACTTGATGGAATGTGACTATTTAAACATTGGCAGCACCTCCCACAAATAAACCCAGCCCACGTGGAACTGACACACGGGGTAACATGTACCTCAAGTACATGAACAAACTGCAGGACACATACACCATAAAACGGGCGTCCCACGGTGCAGCTGATGGTTGGCGCTTTAATAGCACAACACAAAAGTGATCAGCCGCCTGCCCCTCCACTAAGTGTGTGAGAGCAAAGTTCAGGGCAAGATGAGTGCTGAGGGACGAAGACCCACCCCAGCACAAGTCTGCAAATCCTGCTAGGCATTATTATAGAAGTTCCCTGGGGTGCAGTAAGATTTTGTACCCACAGGGCAATAATGTGTTACAGAAAGTTCACAGGCACTTGTGTGGTCCCTTCAGTTACAGTCACACACTGCATGCTCTTGAAACTCAGATGGTCTGCCGCTGCTGTGACATCTGTAGAGGCAGTTTGAAACCACAACCCTTAAGCCACTGCAGGACTGTCCACACCACAGGAGAATTTGTGACTGCACTGGGAATAATTTTTTTCGTAATCAGTCATACTCAAAAAAGATGTGCATGACAGAACCGTGCCTTGTACATAATCTGCCTCCTGTAGTGTATCTAAACCCACATTCGTATTACTTAATCATCATCATTAGAAGTTAATGTCCGATTTGTTTCTTATGAACAAGCCCTTTGACTCCTTAAAGATATTTGTTGGGAGAGTGCCTGGTACAAATCCTCTGCTATCAACCCTCCCACTCCACCAGCCTGCTTTGCCATGCCCCTTCCCCCACCTCACTCCCCAAATTCAACCTCTGCTTCTAGGACTTTACTCTTCGGTGTTAAAATCCATGATAAACATGTACTGTGCCCAGTTGAGAAACAAAGGTTTCTCGACTCCATACCTAATAACTCCTTAATAATTTGTGACAGCTCTCTAGCCTTAGAACACTTCTACCCCTTACGAAACATGTCATCTTCACCCCATTCAAATAAAACTTGTTTTTGACCCACTGAAACCTCAAGTGTGTTTTGCACAGTGAACAGTTTACCACCCCTTGGATGTTCCTTGAACAGGCCGCCACCCAACAAATATAGAAGTATCTCTGCACTTGCAAGTTTTTCGAATTTTGCTTCTCTTTCTTTCTTCCCTTCCACTGCTCCAAGATAACCTCAAGATTCACTATCTGGAATGAATTCCTTGCAATCCGTGGCTCAGGCAGTGTGGCAACATTCCACCTACTGAGGCCATTGACTGCACCAGCTTTGTGTGACTGCTATTCCAGACAAATCCCTTTTCCCTGATGAAAACCCTTAAGGCTTTAGGCCCGTATTTATACTTTCTTTGCGCCGTATTTGCGCCGCTTTTTGACGCAAAAGCGGCACAAACTTACAAAATACAATTGTATTTTGTAAGTTTGCGCCGATTTTACGTCAAAAAACTACGTAAATGCGGCGCTAAAAAAGTATAAATATGGGCCTTAGGGGGTCATTCCAACCCTGGCGGTCGGTGTTAAAGCGGCGGCCAACCCGCCAACAGGCAGGCGGTGCAAAAAATGGAATTCTGACCCTGGCGGAAACCGCCAACACAGACCGCCACTTTAACACTCCGACCGCCACGGCAGGACAAACAAACAGCGCGACGGTCACCGCCAACAGACAGGGTGGGCGGTACATTGTCTCCCGCCTATCACAACCCACCAATCCGCCACCTTTTCCGGGGCGGGAGCCCCGCCGATAAAAACACGGCGGAAACAGACTACGAACGGGAAAACGCTCACCTCTACACACTCCACGAGGAATCTGGACAGCATGGAACCAGAACTACACATCCTACCAGCTATTGTCTACCTGCTCCTCTACCAGGAGCACGAACGCCGGCGCAGAAGACAACGGTGAGTACTGCACCTACGACACAGGGGAGGGGGGAGGAGAAAAGATTACGGGCACACACATACGCGACACACCCACCCTCACCCACAACTACCTACACATCAATGCAGAGCAACAACTCAGGGTGACCCCCCCAAACCCCCCGGAAGAATGCAAAGACAAAATAAAATGATCATGAAATTCAAATATAATGTAAGGCTACGTAAAACTTTTTTTTCAAACATCTATAACTATATACATATATGTAAATTGTCCTGTCCAAATTGGGTTTCAGTCATTGTACGTGGGCCGATGGGCCTCAACACATGGGCAAAGCCCACACAGGAGACCCGAAGCCATTGGAGAGAACACTGCAGGGGCATCAGATAGAAAAACTACAGGCACCTCAGGGGGAAGGGAAGGGAAGGGGAGGCACCTCAGCCACATGAGTCCACGACGCCAGATCCAAGAGGGGCCTCCATGCCCACTGTGCCATCCTGGGGAGTGCAAAGCCACAGTCTCACAAGTCTCTACAGTGGGTGGCTTGCCCACTGTGCCATCCTGGGGAGTGCAAAGCCACAGTCTCTCAAGTGGATTACAGACTCCACTGGTACTGGAGGAGGCATGGTGCCCAGAGTGCATCGTGCAGCCCTGCCCGACACAGATCCGGGCCTGCCCCTTCTGCCAATGGGCCAGCGGTGCTTGAGATGGCGGTGCCCACCGGAGCTGTGCTTGAGACGGCGGTGCCCACCGGAGCTGTGCTTGAGACGGCGGTGCCCAGCGGAGCGGTGCTTGAGATGAAGGGCCCAGCGGAGCAGTGCTTGAGATGAAGGGCCCAGCGGAGCGGTGCTTGAGATGAAGGGCCCTGTTCAGCGGTGCCTGTCTTGAAGGGCCCTGTTCAGCGGTTCTTGAGACAGCGGTGCCCTGTTCAGCGGTGCTTGTCTTGAAGGGCCCTGTTCAGCGGTTCTTGAGACGGCGGTGCCCTGTTCAGCAGTGCTTGTCTTGAAGGGCCCTGTTGAGCGGTTCTTGAGACGGCGGTGCCCTGTTCAGCGGTTCTTGACACGGCGGTGCCCTGTTCAGCGGTGCCTGTCTTGAAGGGCCCTGTTCAGCGGTTCTTGACATGTGTCTCCAGGACACCATATCTGGCCAATATATGGAGTTCACTCGCCATCTGACTTCTCGCTTCCGGGGCCCTCCTGTGCTGGAGTCCCGGGCCCGTGGGTGTCCTCCTTCACACCCGGAATGGGGCTGGTGGGGCCCTCCTGGGCAGCTCGCCTGCTGCCGGACGTGTCAGCCGTGCTGCCCTTGCCATCCTTCCGTGGTTCCCTGTGGCCCTTGCCTCCCTTTGTAGATGTGCCAGGTGGCACCCCACATCCTGACAGTGCCAGGGTAGTGCCTTTGGAGGCTGCCGTCTCTGGCCTCTCGCGCCGGGCCTTGCCTTTCTTGGTTTTCTTCCCAGGGGGTGGGCTGGCTGTCCCTTTACTGGTCGCCGATGTTGCTGCCCTTGAAGGTGGTGGACTCCAATATCCCTGTACTATGGACCTTGTAGGTCCAGGGGTTGTGGTGGCTGAGGTGCTGATTGGACTCTTACGAGATGGTGGGGGTGGGTCAGGTGACGGAAAGAGGTTAATTTTGGACAGGAAAAACTTTTTAGGAGCAGTGGGAAGGGTAGGTGCAGTGGGTATGGGAGTGGAGGAAGAGGATGTGGTTGTAGGAGAGTCAAGTGTGGTGTCTTTGGGTGCAGGTGCTTGTGACAGAGGCTGTCGTGAGTTGGATGGCTGTTGGGTGGGTGGCTGCCTGCGTTTGTGTGGTTTGGAAGAGGGGGTGACAGACACACTGGGAGAGGACACAGGGGACGTGTAAATGGCATTGGGGGTGGTGACTGCACGTGTGCGGAGTGTTCTGGTGGGTGTGCTGGTGATGGACGTAGTGGCTGATGATGTTGTGCATGCAAGTGTGAGTGGAGACGTCACAGGGAGAGAGGAGGGAGACGAGGAGGAGGGGGACACAGAGGAGGCAGTGGCTGTTGGTATGTCTGCATGTGGCTGTTGCTTGTGTGATGTTTGGTGCTTATGTCTGGATGAGCTGCCCTTGGGTGTTGAGGTGTGTGCAGGCTGGTCTGTAGGTGTGTCTGGGATAGGCAGAGGAACAGGGGAGTGGGACTGGGTGGAGGAAGTTGGAAGAGGGAGGCAGGAGATGGGGACAATGGCTGCCGTCAGTGCTGAGGCCAGAGCGTTGAACGATCGCTGATGGGCAGCCTGACCCGAATGAATGCCCTCCAGGTATGCATTGCTCCGGTGCACCTCCCTTTCTACCCCCTGGATGGCATTCAAAAGGGTAGACTGCCCAACAATGAGCGTCCTGAGGAGGTCAATGACCTCCTCACTGAGGGCAGCAGGGGTAACTGGGGCAGGGCCTGAGTTGCCTGGGGCGAAGGAGATGCCCGCCTTCGTGTGCGAGCGGGCATGGGGCGATCGCAGAGGGGCTGCTGGGAGGGCGGAGCTGGTGCACTGGGTGGCGGCTGTACCTGTTGTTGCGGTGGGCACGGATGTTGCCGCCACCACAAGGGAGCTCCCTTCCGAGGACGTGTCTGTGTCGCTGATGTCTCCACGTGTCCCCGTTGTGGAGCTCCCCTCGCCCTCCGTCTCAGTGGTGAACTCCGAGTCGGTTGCATGGCCCTCCAGGGCCATGTGAGATGCAGCTCCCTCGTGCTCCGATGCCACTTCTCCTCCGCCTGATGATGCTAATGCACACATGAACAGGAAGAGCAGCAAAAAAGGGGGGGGGGGAAATGAAGACATGTTGAGTGCATCCATTGGCAACACAGTTGGCGGAGAGGACAGACACAGAAGCCCCCTGCACTACGCCGCGCACTTGGGGTACACTACTCAATCATTGGGACTTGGCCTACAAGCCTATGGACGACTACTGCACACATAGGTGAAACAGGGCCATGGATAGCTGTACTTGGCACCCTACAGAGGTGGGGGGCGGGGGCACAGGGCCATGCCTTACGGAGGGGCCTACCCTACAGAAATCGCCCTGGCCTAGGGATACCCACAGCCCTCCTCCCCCACCCAGACGCCTCCACTGCGCACAAAGTCAGCAGAATGTGTTTGTACTCACACCCTTGTGTCTGCTGTGATGTCCTCACGCGCCCATCCAAATCGGGGTAGGCCACCGCCAGGATCCGGGACATCAGGGGGGTCAATTGATGACTGGCACCCCTCCTACGTTGGGAGGCCATCCCCAGCAGAGCCTCCGCGGTCTTCCTGCTCCCACGGCGGATGTCCTCCCACCTCTTGCGGCAGTGGGTGCCCCGTCTGTTGTGGACCCCCAGGGTCCGGACGTCCTTGGCGATGGCACTCCAAATGTCGATTTTCTGGTGGGCGCTGACCTACGTGACATGTACAGGGAGAGAAGAATAATCATCACCTTCTGCATGCTCGATGTGAGTGGCCCCCCATCCCCACCCTTGCCATGTGGCACATGCTCTCACCCGTTGTTTGATGCATGCCTCAATCGCTCCCCTCCCCACCCTCTTTCATCCACCCGACTCAACACAGGCATTGCCCCCAAAGCATGCTCCCAGTGTACTTACCTGTTGGTCTGGAGGACCGTAGAGTAGCGCATACTGGGGGAGGACCCCATCCACGAGTTTCTCCAATTCTTCAGAAGTGAAGGCAGGGGCCCTTTCCCCAATCGCAGCAGCCATTGTATCTTCCAGACCGAGGTCACAGCAGCACTTGCAGTATAGGTCCTCTCCTGTGGATGATCAGGTCTCAAGTGATTAAGCAGATAGAAAATGGCGGTCATGTCCGCGGCGGTGCGTACCGTGGCGGTGCGTACCGCGACCGCCAGAGCACTTCGTCATTGGCTCCTGAAACGCATAGGGTTCAATGTTAACCAATGCGGCTTAGCGCCGCAGTCTTCGACCGCCTACCGCCACGGTGTGCCACACCAGCGCATTGACCTCACATCCCATTGTCGCACTTCACAGGTCAGGCAGCTGCCATTTCAAGGGCCCACATGGCTTAATTTCTACTGCGTCACACATGCCTAGGCCTTGCATCGACACTCATACAAGCCATTCAATGCATATAGAATCGTGTACTGTGCAAGCTGTGGGAACTTACCTGTGGGTTGATTGACTCTGTGCTCGCTGTTGTCCTTCCTAGGCACCGTCCGCTGGGACTTGCGAGGAGATGGAGAAATGTTCCCGTGTACAGACCGCTGGTGGACCTGTCGACAATGGAGGAACGACATGTCATTCTGACATACAGGCTTGACCGAGCCACTATACATGAACTGTGTGCCCAGCTGGAGGCAGACCTGATGTCACCCATCCGCCAACCCACAGGGATCCCCCCTCTAGTGCAGGTCCTGTCAGTACTCCATTTCTTAGCAAGTGGGTCATTTCAAACAACAGTGGCCATTTCATCAAGGATGTCTCAGCCTATGTTTTCCAAGGTGTTGTCCAGAGTGTTGTCTGCCCTGCTCAAACACATGCAGAGATACATAGTTTTCCCTGAGGTGGGGGATTTGCCTACAGTGAAGGGTGATTTCTATGCCCTTGGACATATTCCCAACATCATTGGTGCCATTGATGGGACACATGTGGCTTTGGTACCCCCCAGTGAAAGTGAACAGGTGTACAGGAACAGAAAAAGTTATCATTCCATGAATGTACAGGTGGTCTGTTTGGCTGACCAGTACATCTCCCATGTAAATGCCAAGTTCCCTGGGTCAGTGCATGACGCGTACATCATGCGAAATAGCAGCATCCCTTATGTGATGGAACAACTACGGAGACACCGTGTGTGGCTAATTGGTGACTCAGGTTACCCCAACCTGTCGTGGTTACTGACCCCAGTGAGGAATCCCAGGACAAGGGCAGAGGAACGCTACAATGAGGCCCATGGGCGAACTAGGAGGATTATAGAAAGAACCTTCGGCCTCCTGAAGGCCAGGTTTAGGTGCCTGCATATGACAGGTGGATCCCTAATGTACTCACCAAAGAAGGTGTGCCAGATCATCGTGGCCTGCTGTATGCTTCACAACCTGGCATTGCCACGCCAGGTGCCTTTTCTGCAGAAGGATGGTCCAGATGGTGATGTTGTAGCAGCTGTGGAGCCTGCGGAGAGTGAACAGGAGGAAGACGAAGAGGACGACACAGACAACAGGGACACAGTGATACAGCAGTATTTTCAATAACACACAGGTAAGAATCAACACCGGCATTTTACATTTACTTACAGTCTCCTGCCTCTCTACTGTCTGTCCTTTTCACCCAGTGGATGCTAACAGAGTTGTGACTTTCCCTTCCAATTTCAGAGATGTGGGCCCCACTGCGTGACCTCTGCTTTGTTTGCCCATGGACTACAGCTGTGTGACAGTGGTATGTTGTCATCACAATGTAACTGGTCATTTTTGCACGTTTATGTCTAATACATATTTTAAAAAAAACAGGCAGACTCCAGATTATTTGTGTGCAATAAGTGTGTTTATTAAAGTGCTTAATTTTGGGACATGGTTGAAAATCGGTGATGGGTGATGGTGGAGGAATGTCCATGGCAGAGTCCAGATTCTCAGTCTCACAGGTGCATTGTCCATATGCCTGTGGAAGGTGGAGTAGGGGCAGTTTAAGGTTGGACAGGGTGACAATGTGGGACAGTGGGATGACATCAGGGGGTATCCTTTCCTGGCGGGGGTCTTGGCATCCTACTCTGTCTTCTTCCTAGATCTCAGGCCCCGCTTGCGGGGTGGTTCTTCTTCTGCAGGAGGTGGGGTTCTGGTGGCAGGTTGTTGCTGTGTCGGGGCCTCCTGTCCACTAGCGCCGGCGGAGGTGGTAGGCTGTTCCTGGTCCATGCTAGTGACAGGGGCCCTTTGTGGTGCCACATGGTCCCGCAATGTGGTGACAATCTGTTTGAGAGCCACAACGATGGTGCCCATTGCGGAACTAATGTTTCTCAGTTCTTCCCTGAACCCCATAAACTGTTCCTCCTGCAGTACCTGGATCTCCTGGAACCTGGCCAGGACCGTCGCCATCGTCTCCTGGGAGTGGTGGTATGCTCCCATGATGGAGGTGAGGGCCTCGTGGAGAGTGGGTTCCCTGGGCCTGTCCCCCCCCTGTCGCACAGCAGCCCTCCCAGTTCCCCTGTTTCCCTGGGCCTCTGTCCCCTGGACCGTGTGCCCACTACCACTGCCCCCAGGTCCCTGTTGTTGTTGGGGTGGTGGGTTAACCTGGGTGCCCTGTAGTGGTGGACACACTGCTGATTGACGTGTCCTGGAGACAGAGGCATGGGCCCGCTGGGTGGGTGCTGTGCTGGTGTTCCCAGAGGGGGGTAGGTCTGCTGTAGCCTGTGGCTGTCTGAGGGGAACCGACTGTCCCGAGGTCCCCGATGGGCCGGGCTGGTCATCTGGGTCCAGGGAGACAGAGCTGCTGTCATCACTGGGGGCCTCTTCTGGGGATGGGATGGACATTTCTCGACCCTCCTGGGCGGTGTGGTGGCGTTCGGGTCCTGCAGGGGTATAAGAGTATGGTTATTGCTTCTGTGTGTGCCATAGCGTGCAATGGGTGGGTGCCCGTGTACCCCAGTGCTGGCATTCCTTTGTGGGGGCTGTTGTGACAGCGGTTTGTGGGGGAGATGTGTATGTGCAGTGGGCATGCTTAGGTGATGGCTGTCAATGGTTTGTGGTGGCATGCAGGGTTTGGTGTTGGGATGGGTGGGTTGTGATGGTGAGACATTAGCAACGAGGATGTGTGATAGTGGTGGGGGGGGGGTGGGGGTATGAGTTGGCATGCTGGTGGGGTGGGGGGGATGAAGTAGTGGAGATGAGACTTACCAGAGTCCATTCCTCCGCCTACTCCTGCGAGGCCCTCAGGATGCAGGATGTTCAAGACCTGTTCCTCCCATGTTGTAAATTCTGGGGGTTGAGGTGGGGGTCCGCCGCCAGTCCGCTGCACTGCGATGTTGTGCCTGGATACCATGGAACGCACCTTCCCCTGTAGGTCGTTCCACCGCTTCCTGATGTCGTCCCGATTTCGTGGATGCTGTCCCACAGCGTTGACCCTGTCCACTATTCTTTGCCATAGCTCCATCTTCCTGGCAATGGTGGTGTGCTGCACCTGTGTCCCGAAAAGCTGGGGCTCTACCCGAACTATTTCCTCCACCATGACCCTGAGTTCTGCGTCTGAGAACCTGGGGTGTCTTTAGGGTGCCATGGGGTGGTGTGGATGAGGTGTGGGGTGGTGTTTGCGGGGATGAGTGTGGTGAGTGTAGTGGTGTGTGGTGTTTTGTGCGTGGTTGTTGTGTGGGTGATGGTGTAGTGTGCCTCTGTGTGATGGTGTTCTCTATTCTGTGCTGTCTCTCTCTGGGCTTCTTCTCTGATTTGTGGTCGTAGGGGTTTGTGGGTGATGTGGGTGTGTGTTTTATAGTTAATTGGGTGTGTGGGAGTGTTGTGTGTATGTGTCTCAGGTGTGTGTATTTCAAATTGTCCAATGTGGCTGTGTTTTGGAGCTGTATGTGTATTTTGAGCGCGGCGGTGTGTACCGCCAATGGAATACCGCGGTTGAAAGACCGCCGTGTGGATTCGTGGGTCGTAATGGCATGGGCGTTTTTCTGTTGGCGTGACGGTGGAGGTTTGGTCTTCGCCAGTTTAACGCTGGCCGTTGGTGTGGCGGACTTTTGTTGATGTCGGGTTTTTGGCAGTTTGCCTCTTGAGGGTCAGAATGACCGTGGCGGTTTACCGCGACCGCGGCGGTGTTGTGGCGGCCTTCTGACCGGCGGTAAGCGCCTTTTACCGTCGAGGTCAGAATGACCCCCTTAGTCTCCTACTCTAAACCTTAAGACTACCACTACCAAAATTACAACTGTTCCCTAAGAACCTTAGTTGGTGCCCAAGGTTTCTCACGTACAATGCTGAAAAGCTGTTCTTCCTGTAACAAAAAAACAAAAAAAAGTGGTAAAATTTGAAAGAAAGTAGCTAACTGCTTCCTAGTGACTCCTAAATGGGTGCCTGCGGACTACTTGCGTCTTGTTGATACTACAACCAAGTTCTCAGTCAATAGGTGATTTATGTAAAGAAACTCAGGGGCATATTTATACTCCGTCTGCGCCGATTGTGCGTCACAAATTTTGATGCACAATCAGTGCAAACGTTGCCCCGTATTTAAACTTTGACGCCCGAGCCCGCGGACGACAAAATTCCGCCGTGTGCGTAATTTTTTGGATGCGGCAACCTGCCTTGTGTTAATTATATGCAAGGTAGGCGTTCCCGTCCAAAAAATGGCTTAAAGAGCCGGGCATCGCATTTATGCTTTCGGGCAAAAATGACGCACGGCCGGGGGGCGGAGCCAGAAAATGACGCACAGCCCGATTTGCGTCAAAAATTAACGCCTGGGTCAGGGCAGGCGTTAAAATGGGGCAAACACACCTGTATTTAATCAGAACACACAGAACAAACGGCAGAGCAGCAACAGGGAGCCATGGAGGTGATACTAATCCAGTGTGCACGCAGATGCAGAGCCCAGCAGCAACAACAGCAGCTACAACAACACCCTCAGGGACCCCAAAGGCAGTGCAGAAGGCAGGAGAGGATATTCTGCCCAAGAACCACCCTTCAGGGCCTCAGGGAACACAACATCATCCAGAGGTACCGGTTGAACTGGCAGGCCATTCAGCAGCTGCTGCGCAACATTGAACAGCAGTTGGCCCCCACTTTGGTGACACCCCGCACTATCCCAACAGAAACCAAGCTGCTTGCCGTACTTCATATGCTGGCAAGTGGCTCTTTCCAAACAACTGGTGCCCTGGTTGGCAGAATATCACAACCATCATTCTCCGCCTTTTTGCCCAAAGTACTGGATGCCAACATTCGACTGACACCCCGCCACATCTGCTTCCCTAACACACTGCAGAAGCAGCAGGAAACAAAACAGGGGTTCTACCTCATCAGTGGCTTCCCACACGTCCTTGGTGCCATCGACTGCACACATGTATGCCTTGTGCCACCTGCTGCAACTGAACACCTCCACCGCAACAGGAAGCACACACATTCCATCAACGTGCAGGCCATAGTCGATCACCAGGGATTGATCACCAACATCGTGGCTAAATATCCTGGGAGTGTACATGACTCATACATCTTCCGTCACTGCACCATCAATGAACACTTCCAGGATGGACGGTATGGCAATGGACTACTTGTTGGTAAGTACAAAAACCTACTTATATACACACTGCACAGCAACCCTCTAGGACACACAACACATACACCACAACAGCAACATGTGAACAGGAACACACTGAGGTTGTGACATTGCTAGCCATGTTTCTTAGGTCACCATTGAACCTGTCACACATCTGAAATTAGTGTACAGCCTAATGTTAAGACGTCAAAGATCACAAAGTGTGGAGTGGGTTGCCTAAATGTCACCTTTCAAATTGTAAGTGTCCCAATGACCTTTACATTAATCCACTGCATAAGTTTCAAGGTATGGGATGTCCAGGGTACATTGATATAAACGTGTTAACAACACTTTCAATTTTAACTGTGCATGGAACTATCATCTCACCCCCAGTGAAGACACACGGACACCTCTATCACAAGTCACAATGCAAGGGATGGCACACTGTACTGCAAATCCCAAAACATACTGCTGACAAACGGTTAGCTGACAAACACTCGTTCAGCCAAGGAAACAACACAATGCAGATGGTACAGCCTACAAGCATAGGATGCCACATTAGTACACAAAAGAGTCACAGACAACACAAGACAACTACTGCCAAGAAAGGCCTTTTCAATAGTGCCAACTACATCAACATGATCCCATTCATTTTCTCTTGCAGCTGATCAAGGGTATGGCATCCAGCCATGGATTATGACACCATTTGGCAACCTAAGTACTGCTGCAGAGCGTGCATACAACGACGCCCATAGGAGGACACGCAGCATTGTCGAGCGGACCTTCGGCATCCTCAAGTCAAGGTTCCGCTGCCTCGACATCACTGGTGGTAGCCTCCTATATTCCCCTGTAGGATCATCCTCACATGTGCAATATTGCACAACATTTGTATCAAAAGAAACATTCCCCTCCTGGAACCAGAGCCACACATGCCTAAAGAGGAGGAAGAGGAGGATGCTGGCCTGCAACAGGAGGGGGAACTACAGAACACAGCCGCTGGTATACGCAGGCGGCAACAGACTGTAAATAATTTCTTCGGAATATGATCACCTTCACCACTTTAGTTAACGAATTGAAATAAACACCTATTCTAATCACCGTATCATGGTCTGGCTATTCCTTTTTGCACACCTTCATCTCTACTTATCAGAATAAGAGTGTTGCCTCATGGAGCATTGCTGAGATACTGAGTAGGACACGGAACATCCCAGAGCTAATGTGATGCCTAACATACAATGGTCACATACACACACACTCTTAATGACATATATCATGTACATATCTCCTTTGAAGGCCAATAGCAGAGGACCACAACTATTTCACACATACATGTTGAAAGCAAGGTCCAATGCAGCATATGGCACACATCTAAGACACCATCACTCAATAAGGGGAAACCAAGCATCATACATGAGGCAGTCAATGTGCTTTGGCATCAGTAACAGGAATGCCTGACCAGACCCTTGACAGCAGTAAGTCCAACTGCATCCAATATTTGCAAGGACTATCTGTGACTAGAGTTCCCTAGAGGCAGAACATAAACAGCACAAGTGCCACACATATGACATGCATTGCGCACATGACATTCCATGTACATGTCAGCCCATTTCCTAACTCCTGCACCTGGTCACACCCCACCTGTCGGAAGAGGTCCCTGGAATACTAAGATGTGTACCCTGATATTACCTCCTCTACACACACAGACCAACATTAGCAAACCAGTGTGCTACACCCTTTCCTATGGTATGCCATTGTCATAGAACATCTGACTGCAAGGGCATCAGGTCAATTTATACACTGTCTTCTAGTTTCAAAGCCCTGTTAGCACATGTAGATTGCTTCCCCTTGTGAAAATGTCTGTTGGCCCTTAGAATGCAAGTCTCACCTACAGGACTGGTGAGAAACAGATGCAGCCCACACCCGTGATCACCTCCATGCACAACACCCATTTCAAAAAGCACTGCCCCTGATGATGCATGGAACAGCATAGGAGTTGCCATTATGTCAAATACACCGTCAAGCATTGATACTAATTAAGCCGTGTAACACAGCCCTTGGGTTCATTTGTCACCTTCAAAAACACAGGACGTACACAGTTTGACATGTCAACTGCCTAGTTTGTCCTCAAAACAGTCTCAGTCAGACCACTGATTATGTAACTTGTCAAGTAACTGGATCCTGAATCACCTTGCATTCTGTCAGCCTGACTGGCAACTGTCTGTGCGTCACACTAAAGTATCCCTGTGTCTACATATGTACCACACTTGTGTTAGCAAACCTCTCATTCATCAGGGGGCATTGGGCATGGGCTTCTTCCATGCATACCCAAATACATTGTATAGCATCATCTGCCTTTTAACTGTACCATTTGAGTTACATCCTCTTGGAAAAGCAAAATTCATGGCCCATCCCTTGTCTGGGTTGCATTTATGCATGAATGACAAAGTGTGACAGTGTCCCAGGGCCGTTGTCAGGGATTGGGTACGGGGCTTTCAGCACAACCAGCAATCTCTGATAATGTCCATGAATAATACACAAATGTCAGGACCCTGACAGTTCACACACAGCATCACAATGTGCACAACATAGTGATGGGCCGTGTGTGGTGAATAGCTGTGAGAATAATCAGCACAGAGGCTATGATGTTCCCAGATGCAGTGGGAAGTGCAGAGGCCAACCTGTGTACAAATGTTGTAATGACACCTGCCGCAACATGACACCTGAGACATTATCTCACTCCGCACACCAAGGTTGCCCTGTTGACTGTCTCGTTACACGTCTTTAGTGACAGGGTGGGACCATCCACATGTTGGTTCACATGTCCACATCTACTTTACTCACATTGATCAACCAAGGATACTCAGTAGATACAGGAATAGCTGCCACTGACTCATGATGAGTCCTGGACCGAACTATGACAAATTACACCCCAAACAATCTACAGGATCATCATTGGACCACACACACAAACAAGACACCTATGTGCAATTGATCACTGGAAATAAGTGGACACGTGCTGTCTTGTATGCTGGTCCTCCACAGCCACTTGATAGTTGGGGCTCACTTCTATGGCCTCAACTGTGGTGTCATCATACATATGAGATTCACCCTTGTCTGTCTGTGCAAACAACATGGTACCCACTTCTTCAATGCATGTGTATGACTCACTGTGGGATTCTCCAAGTAGTGCCTAGGAAACTGTTACCAATACTCTAGGACATAGGATGTAGAAAATGTGGACCATTGACATGAACAAGCGTCTGCCATCCATCTGGTGCATGCTATGTCACATGTGGTGTCTATGTGACCCTAAAACTTGGAAGTACACTTTACGGGTGTTGTTACATGTATGACTAACACATGCCCTTGCTCATTTTCAATTTGACTTGCATCTAAGGATTGGACACATGGACGTCACATTCATACAACCATATGTACAATTATGCTTCATGTGATACACACACACTTGGTCAACCAACACATTAGTTGTCAAAGCACACACTTTGAGCCAAAGGCATTTAGGTATTGTACATATGTGCGTCACATTGCTATCCTCTCCTTATGCCAAACATGCACAATTTGTGCAACACATGTATGTAGGCCACACTTATGACCATCTATTGCGTCAGCCAACTGTAAAAATACTGTGAAGGGTGTAGTGGATCATGTTCCGCTGCAGTATGATGTCACACATGTGAACATACACCATCAACACCATACTGTCTTCAATTAGCCAATCTCTGATGTGTTCCAAATGTAAAATAACCAAAAAACAAGTACAAATGCCCCAAATCAGTTAATGCACTGTAATTTTGACATCCCTAGCGGTGTGCATAATTTTTTGACAACCAAAACTGTATTTGCGTCATTTTTTTGTCGCACAGCAGTGAAATTTAGCCCGCATCCAGATATTTGTACAGTCCATGTATCATTATGTGGATCACGGTTAATATTCACGTCTGTGCGTCCAAAAAAATGACGCAGATACAGTTTTGGTAAACAAAAAATGACGCATAACGCGAAAAAGGCGGGACTTTTCATACAGGAAGTGATGTAATAGGATATCCTGTTTACAGATCATGTAGAGTGGGGGTACTTTCACTTTCACTTTGCAGTCTATGATCCTTCTAGACTGTGTGGCTGTGTAGAGAGTGTTGTCCTGAGATTTTGTGCTGTTTTTGTCCTGTGTGCTATTTGTAAAGTCCATTTGTGAAATAAATATTGTTTGTGTATACTGTACTACTGTGTTTTGTCTACATTTGTCCATTTATCTTGTGTTTTTCTTGTTTGTGGGGGTCTGTTGTGGGTAGTGTTAGTTTGGGGATAGTTGGGCTCTTTTAGTGTTTAGGTTTACTTTTTTTCTGTCTTTGTACCCCTACTTTCCCCCTTTCTATTTCTTTTACCCCTATTCCATATCATCACTTATAAGTATGTCTGGTAGGCCACGTCTTGGCAGGATGGGGGAAGAGAAGTTGGGGGGCTTCATCTGGCTGGTGACGCATTTCTTGCCGCTCATGATCCAGGCAGGGGGCAGGGTGATACAGGGGTATCCGACAGAGGCGCGCAGAATCCGGTGGGGAAAGGTGCTGCATCACCTGCAGCGTGTGTATGCCAGCCAGAGGAGTGACCACCACCTGAAGCACCGGTGGGCTGACCTCATTACCAGGGAGCGGAATCTCTTGGACCACCTGGGAATCATGATTGGTGGCACTATTGGTGAGTACGAATTATGTTAATGTGCACGATTAAATGCTCTGTAGTGACATCAGGGGATTAGTGCAATGTCTGCCAGCTAACTTGTGTAATGCTGGGGAAATATAAGGGGATCATTGATGCACTATGGCAAGGATCACAATTGCTTACTGTCAGGTAGCACGTGCTCAGCAAATTTACAGGTTACTTTTCCATGAAGGAAATTGGTGCGGCCTTTTTGTCAGAACAACTAACAAAATATGAGCCAATCATGTCTATATAGGGTACTATTGACAGAAAAGTACAGATGTACCAACATTTAGGCCAACTATGTTGACGCAATTGCTAGACTGACTTTAGAATCACTACATGATGCTGAAAATGAGTGCTGCCTTCACGTCAATTGATAATAGCAAAGTGGCTCAGACATATGTCTCATGTTAGTCTGGTGAGTGTGGAAGGAAAGCGTTCACAAAAGTACTATGAATGTGTGGGATTATTGTGCTCCTTGATCTTTTTGGATACATGTCAGTTCTTGATTTGATAACATCGTGAAAAGGTGTAAGGTGCCCTCAGCTAACATCTTAAGATGTTTGTTGGAATTAGTTGAGCCACAATCCAAATATGGATGGCAGTCCAAGTGTATGCACATGGCCTCACATCTCCATGGTTGGTGCAAATCACCATAGCTGGGCCACATCAATTGACTATACTGTAACAACAGGATGGATTAAAAAAGTCCCTGCCCCTCCCTCTGCACATTGGGCCTATGTGCAATAAATGTGTCATGGCCACAAGGCATGTTTGACTGGTAATGCAGTCCTCAAGTAACCAGGCTTTGGATGTCTCTCTTGGATGCACATGATGAGACGATTACACTCCATATTTTTTAGTGCTCACCAATTATGGGGCATGTTTGCAACCATATGATAGTTAGGGCCATTGTATATGTGCAGATATGTGTGTAACTGTCACAGGAGACCCATGCTATGTACAAGTTGGCCGTGATATATCAGATCCAGTACCATCATGTCTGAATGGCTGCCATTTCATTATTAAGCCTACGCATTGTAAATGTTTATGACATTGTTGCACTGTGCACAGATTTTGAGCACATTTCTTCCTTCCATACCTTACAGGTGGACCGGCACCCTACACTGTGGGAGAGGTGGCGACATTTGAGGACCCCGACCACTCCAGTAAGTGTTGATATGTCTGTTATGTGTTGTGTTTGCTGGTTATGGACTCGTGTGAGTTGGACGCATAGCAAGGTGTGATGCGTTGGGCAAGCTTTTCTCTTGTTCCATGAGTGGGAATGCAGTTCTCACATGGTTTGAGTTTGCCAATGCGTATCCAATGGTATCATGTAGGGATTGTAGGACATCCCTGTAGGCCCCACTGTGAGTACAGGGGATAGTCATGTGTATGACACTTGTATCACCAAGTCGCAATGGAAGTCAGCCCCAATTTAGTCAGCCTGTCAGACCCACATTCTCTAAGATTGGTAGAGCTAATAGCTTTCCAATAATCTGCTTCCCTATTTACCTATGTTATTTTGAAACAGTAGGTAGAACCTCCTAGCAGCATGTACTTCCACATGTAGTGCAACAAGTCTGTGGAACCTGAGTGCAATGGTCTAGGTGTGCATGCAATTCATGATCATGGGTGTTCTAGCAACTCTGTGTCTGATGTAAGTCAGGCCTCAGTGGAAGTATATGTTGTGTACTAAGTTCTGCATTTCCTGACATGTCTGACCCTATGAGTGCTCTAGGGTTTGCTGACTCCTAATTGTAGATAGACCTTACCTGTGGTGTGTCTGTAGAGACAAACATGTGTGGAGTTTCCTATACACTCCTCGGTGTACATGTTGTTGGCAAATTATAGTTATGTATCCACCGCCCCCCCTCAAACACGGCCATGGGTTTGTGAATGGGGTACCTAGTACTTATGCTACCAGTATGTTACACATACATGTGAATAAGTGACGGTTTGGTTGCATACTAGTATACATACTCAGGTTTGGCACTTGGTACTATACTGGAAAGTCCAGTTACAACTTGCAGACCATGTGGCTTAAGTTTTGCTTTCTGTACACTGACATTTGTAGCCCAGCTCTTGGCGGAGGATATGCAGCATGATTCTTAGATGATAACTGTCAGAACTCAGATTGCAAGTCAAAGCCAGTTATTACCCATCTTGTAGGTTATGGATGTGCTTTGTGTGATGTGACCTTTGTAGTCTGGCCTGCCATATACTTCCTCAGGGACATTCAGTGCTCTGTATTGTGATATGAGCTGTTACAAGTACAGTAGATGTAATGTCTGATTAACTTGCAGTGCCATTTCACACAATGCAGTTACTAATGTAGAATATCTGCATTTGTCTTCACAGCTGCTAACATGACTCCAGAACAGGTCCGTGAATTTCAGCGCCGGGCCATGCGATATCAGCACATCCTGCTGGTGGAGTCGGGGTTCCGGAGGATGGCCCGGCGAGCCTTCCCACAGGGTGGGCCTACTTTGCCCACCACAGCCACCACCAGCACAACCACCAATCAGAGCCAGGTGGCCCCACCCACAGCTGCCACTGTTGGTCCAACATCTGCTGGACTTCCTGGCCCCAGCATTGCCATCGGTGCAGGACAGCCAACTAGGCCTGGCACCACACCCACACAGACCTCCTCCACCGGTACCCAGACTGCCACTGCTCCATCTGTTGACCCTGCAGCCTTCAACAGAATGGAACATAAGATGGACAAAGTGCTGCGCAAGTTGAGCCACCTGAGCCGGGACGTGTGGCACATTAACCGCCGGGTCAAGCCCATTAAGAGGACCCTCCGGAGGGCCAACCTCTAGACACTTTTTTTGATGGACATGATTCCCTCCCCTCCCTCCTCTTTCCTTGTTCTTATAGTTAGTGGGCTTAGGGGGCTTAGTGTTAGGTTAGTATAGGCTGTTAGTTTAGTTAGTGTGTGGGAGGTCCTCATTCTTTATATTTTTACTTATTAAGTGTGTGCGGGCTATGTTGGGGTTCTTGTGTGTTAAAAAAAAATTATGAAAAAAACAATATATTTGTTTAGGATAGTATAGTATGTGTTTAGGTTAGTATGTGTTGTCCTCCATGTGTCCCGTCTCATAAGGGGGGTGGGGGGAAGATGTTTAGAACGTTTCGTTACATGTGATAAGTAAGTGTAGCTTAGGTTAGTTAGGGACAGTCGTGGGTAATGAGTAGTCAGGGTAGATTAGGGTAGGTAAGATTTTTCCCTCAGTTTCCTCATCTGTGGTTAGCATTTAATAAATATTTGGTTACCCCTTAATAGTATGTGTTGAATAGTACTTGATCGTGGGTTTGGATTCAGTGTACATCAATTTGGTACTATAACATCTGTGTCCTATGCTACAAACCAATCCCAACTGAGCTGTACGATTGGCAGCTAGCCCAGAGCTACCTTGAAAAGTGTTGACCCTTTGTTGCAACCACCAATCACAGTTAATAAGGATCCCAATGTGTTTCTGTTGATAAGTGTGTTTTCAAAGTCACTAACAGTGCTTCCAGACTTGATATTGGGGAAACAGTTTTAGGTCTGACTGCAGTGTGATGATCATGCACACCCTTATAAAATGAGTTCTCAGTGGCAATCTTGTCTTCATGAACCTCATACATCATTTGAGACACAGTTCGGCATGATTACCTATTTGTATGTTAACTCGGACACCTTCATTTGTGCAGTTTTTGTAGTGTTTACTTAGATTAGTGTGGCATGTTTATTGTGTTATTTTTGCATGTTTACAACATTTTGCGACCACTTTTTGATGACTTAGTTATCCCCTGAGGAAGCATTCTTCTGTCCAACACAGCATGGTGGTATATGGTTTCTCACTTCATCCGATTTGTCCCTCAGGAAGGGTAGAGTATGATGCAATCATGGGCACTGTGCAGAATTCTCTGACTACATATTATCAGGACAGTTGTATTGACAAGCTACGTAATTTGACAGTAGGCACATTTCAGTTATCTACTTCACAGTTGATATGTCACATTACCCAGAGACAGATTTGTTGTGTAAGTGCTATTTATTGAAACGTGCTGTAGCACTATCTGTACATTGTCTATGATTGTGAGACCATTATAGTGACATTTTAAGTTGGGATCCAACACAAGGGGTTACGGAAATGCTTTTGACATGCTGGGGTTGATGTTTCAGACAGTGCAGAGGGACAGGATTTGGCAATGAGTAGGAGAGAGACAATCACTGGGCTGGGTGACAAGATATACAGTGGTTTGCAGAACAGTGCTCGAGTAAAGTTGTTGCAAGACTGGCAAGTTACAATGCGCAGGACCTTGGTAAATGTGGGCCATGTGGCAGGGACTAGTGCTTCCGGGTCATTTTCCTTGTGAATGTGATCTGTTCCATGTCTTCTTCTTCTGATGTGTGTGTTGCCTGCTTTGTCCTTGTTGTTGTTGGTTGTGAAGGGGCAACACACACCTCAGTGTTAGAAGACGTGGAGTCAGACATCCCAGTCGCTGCTCCCTGTGAAGGTCTTAAGGGCAGTACTGCAGCAAGGAGGGTCTGCTGGTTCTTGAGAATAGCAGCCACATCACGATGGTAGGCAGCCAGGTCGGCCCTGAGGGAGTCATGATTGCATTTGTGCATGCAGTGGAAGGTTTGGGGTGCGAAGTGTTGTGGCAACTCCCTTACTGCAGTGGTGAATTCCTTGACAGTTTCTTGTAGTCCTTGCAGTATGGATGTTAGGGCTTGCATAGCTGCTGCCTGATCTGCAGATGGCATCATGCACAAACGCACCCCCTCAAGGCTGGCTGCCATAGTTTGCATCCCCACCAGCACCTCCTTGGCCAGCTCCCGCTGTACTCCAACTACAGTTCTCTCAAAGCTGGTGCCAGTGTCCTCAGAGTCCTCAGCTGTATTGGAGCTGGCAGGTCTTACTATTGGGGTGGTGGGTGGATCCTCTGTGATGGTTGCTTGTTCTGTGCTCCTCCTTGTGACTGAAGGTGGGGTCTGGAGGGTTTCAAGGACCTTTTGGATAGTCTCCTGGGGAATGTTTATCGGCTCGTCATCCATGTCATCAGGGAAATCTGGGACAGGCATATCGGCAGGAGATCCATCTTCCTCTGCAATGAAACAGGGTACAATTAGTGTGTCTGTGTTGTGGCAATTTTGATGTGACGTGCCTGCCTTTTGATGAATTCACTTTGTGATCTTGTTTTGTTTTAATTTCTCCAGTCCTTCAGATGGGCATTCTTCCAGGCCTATGGCCCACCTGTGTGTCACATGTATGTTATTGAGTTATCAGACTTGTCAGCCTCATCGCCTCTAGGTGTTGATTCATGCCAAATAGAGAATTGCCACCTTCTTTTCCTACTCGACCCTCCGTGTACATCCATTCTCATGGTGAGACCTTTCACTGGCTGTGGGTGTACTGATGGCCCTGGCAGCACACTTAACAATCTGGACCTGCCCCAATCTCTGATCGTTCACATCCACTTAAATGTAATTGACATGTGGCATATCCTATGCATGGCAATGTTATGATCCGATATGGATGTTGACATTGTTAATGTGTCCTGCTGATGTTGGGGAATGTGTGTTACATTGGATTGCCCTGATAGTCGTATCGTTGTCCTATTTCATCCTCTGACTGTGCAGGTGTATTTCAGTGACCAGTTACATGTGTCCCCTCCTCAATGCTGTTGTCTGAGCAGTATGACATTTGGGATGTTGCCTTGTTACCCAGGCACAGGATGGACCCTGACATATGCAGCATGGGTGTGTCCTTAGTGCTGTGTAGCTCCTATTGTTGTTTACATTGGCTGATGTTTGCGACAACTATGGGCATTGACATTTGAGAGTACTGGGGCCTTTGTCTTGTTTCTGGGGATTGTTGCAGTTGTCATCCTCAACCCATAATTAAGGTGTGAATGATCCATAGGGAGGTTACTGCCATTGGCTACTTGAGCTGCACACAGAGCAGAGGTGGTAGTGGCAACTGTTGTCGCAGTTACATTCCAGTTATCGGTATGGCTAGAGGATTGCTAATAGGGCCCTAGTTAATGTAGGGGGTATGTTGGCTGACGTGTGCCAGGATGTCAGTTTGACGTAGTGGCCTTCCCTCCTTGTGTGGCTTTCCCTTTGGTCCATCATTGGCATGACAGCATGCCCCCATGGGACTGTTGTTGGTGTTGTGTAATGGTGTGCCCCAGGTCTTCTCAGAACGGGCCATGCCCCCCTGCCGTGCCCCTTTACCCATGCCGCACCATGTATTAGATGACTTCCATGCATTTAGTGATCGGTATTCCCCCCCCCCCCCCGGTTGTAGATGACATTTTTGCATTTTAATTCCCTATGCGACTTACCCTGCATGTGCGTTGTCTCCTGGTAGTCTGCGCTGTCCTGTCCTTGAATCCCTGTCACGATCTCCTCACGGATGACGGCTGCGACCATCTCCTCCATGTGGTCCAGGGCCTCCTGGTGTGCTGGACTCCCACCTCCAGTCTGCAGTGCTGCCTTCCTGTTCCTGGCCATCTTTTCCTTGGTCCTGCGCTTGCAATCATGCCAGCGTTTCTTACACTCGATGACTGTTCTGCGTACTTCAGCTACACTGTAAATCTTGTCGACAATTTGTTGCCATAGGGCCCCTCTCCTACTGATTGGCAACTTTGATGTGACAAACAGTTGGTGCTAGTGTTCCGTCACCTCTTTAACCAGAATTTCCTGCTCCTCTGCACTAAAGCGACACTTTCTTTTCTTCTTAAAAGTGTCCTGGTTCTTGTGTGGGTCCTCCTGGCTGGTTCCTGGTCTGCTGTCATCTTCCTGGGGTCTGTAGTGGCATCTGGGATCCATTTTGGCTCTCCTCTTGTGAAATGGCTGTGTTCGCTGTTTTTTTTTATGCTGTTGCGTAAAACAAAAACGGTGCATATCCGGTTTGCGGTGTTGTAAATCGACCCACAGTCATTTCCGCTGCGTTAACGTCGTTTTCCTTTACAACTTGACGCCGCGGTGTGCGTAAAAAAAAAATGACTCCCACCTGTTTGCGCCGCTGTGCGGCAAAGTATAAATATGACGCCCGCACTGCGCACCAAAATGGCGTTAGCCGGCGGTAATATTTTTGACGCAAAACTGCGCCGGGGAAGTTTTGCGTCAAAAACTATAAATATGGGCCTCAAATTCATAGATATGTCTAAAAACTCCCCTCAAATCACCCACACAATAGAGTTCACTCTCTATGTCGAATCACAGGAAGTCATTTCAATTCCCCAAACTTTCTCATTCAGCACATCAGCAGGATTATGGGCCTATGCTGCGGCACCACAAAGAAGAAAAACAAAAGATGATGGTTGAATGCTTTCAAAAGTCTCCGCCTCTGGCACAATAAAGTTAATCGCCAAATACTGACTGTTTCTCCTAGCAGATCACTTAACACTAGCCCATCAAACCCAAGGGTTTTCCAAAGTAGACAACAGGAACTCACTCTTGGATTTAAAAATGTTGGCTGCCCCAGTAATGTGCCACTTATAAAATATGTGACATAAAACAATGTTATGGTCACCAATAGTGATTTTAAGACCTCGTGGAAAAACAGTGAACTACTCTTCAGGGGCCGGTATTGAACAAGGATGTGGAGAGCTGACACAAGAAAAGTAAGGTACTCCTTGTCGGTTTATTACTTTTAGAATGTTGTTTTTGGGTGATGACCATGAAATCACAGATGTGTGCAGAAGGATACATTTACATGCTTTTCAAAGATATGGAATGAAGAATTAAGTCGGAGGAGGAGGAGCAAGTGAAGAAAATAATAGGCCAGTCTGACACCAGCCAATCTGTCACCAGCCAGCTAGACTACGACACCTCACTCTACATAGGAAATGCCATGCACCTCCTGACGAGTCTATAGACCATACAGAATTCGTCAACCAGACTCACCTTGGACCTCTGCAAACAGACCCACACCAGCCCCCACCACAAGAAGCTCCACTGGCTCCAGATTCAGAAGAGATGTCAATTTAAGATGCTGATTCACACCTACAGGACCTTCACAATCAAGGACCAACATACATCAACTACCGCCTGAACTTCCAGCAACCCTTCAGACACCTGCGCTCTGCTTCCTTCTCCCTTGCACACACTCCCCACATCTGCTGAAGCAAAAGTAAAGGACGCTCCTTCTACTACTTTGCAGCAAAATCCTGGAACAACCTCCCCCGTCACCTATGGACCGCATATTCTCCTCTGGAATTCAGGAAAGGACGTAGGACCTGGCAGTTTAACTAATCTCCTTGGCAGCTATGTTCTTAGCATCTGCATACCCTCATGGGTGATAAGTTGTGCTCTATAAATCCTGTTAAATTAATTGATTGATTGAATCAGACTTGCACGGAATAACAGAATCAAAGACTAGTCATGAGGCTGTGTAATGGAATCATAAATAGTGAACCTTCCAGCGATTACTTTAGTTCCAGTTAAATTACTCTCCCAAATTTAGTTAGGTTTGCATTGAACTTCAGTGCCCAACACAAAAGTATTGCCCTGCCTTACCGGTATTCATTACACTTGCTCTGTACTAAATAGGAGTCTCCAAACACCCAAAACCAGACCATCAAGCAAGTTAAGGTCATACGGTAAACGGAGGAAGATTTCTAGAAGTGCAGGGCCCATGACTCTTGCCCACATCGGGGCGTATGTATATGCCCCTTGCGCCACAGGAGCGTCACTTTTTGTGACGCTCTTGTGGTGCTAAGCAATGCGGCGTATTTACAAGGTGGCGTTAAGCCACTTTTTGTGGCTTAATGTCACCTTGTAAATATGGCCCCTTCCCACGCAGCACTGTGCGTGGAAGGGGCGTGAATGGATGTTGCTGTGGGCGTGCAGCAGCAACACCCATTGCATTTTGACGCTGCCTCAGATTTATGAAATTTCGTAAACCTGACGCAGTGCCAAAATCTAATGCCACTTGCACAGGTGGCGTTAGCAGGGCGCAACGAGGAGGAATACTTGTATTCCTCCTCATTTTTTTTCTTTTTCTGTGCGTGCTGCGTTTTGCAGCACGCATAGAAAGAGCAAAATGCCAGAAATGATTGTTTATGTGCGGAAAGGTGTCCCTTTCTGCACATAAACAATAATTCGAAAATGACGCTTTGGCACTTCTGTGTGTGCTGCATTGTGCCGCACACACAGAAGTGCAAAAGCACCATTAGTGATTGTTTATGTGCCGGAGGGACACCTTCCCACACATAAACAATCCCCCCCCCCCTCAATGCAGACACCCTTGCACGATGGTGTAAGGATGCCTGCGTTGGCGCTGGCAGGTAAATTAAGTGCTGGTGCAGGGGGAAACGCAGGGGTGCTCCGTATTCTAATGAATACGGCGCATCTCTGCGTTTCTAAAGTAACGCAGCGCGTGCTGCCAATTTTGGCGCAGCACCGGCCTGCGCCACTTTTCCATAAATCTGGCCCTTAGCCCTCTGTGATACCGCTGCCAAAAAGAAGCATCAACCAGGTAAAATTGCACTGGCGAATTGCTTGTGGTCTGCAACTGTTTCCAGTTAGGAAGAAGTACCAGTGCCCTCACTACTAACTACCCATCACTCAGGACCGTGGCTCAATCACAGAGAAGCCATAGTTGATATACCTGGTGGAGTACTCCAACTATACTACTTCTTCCATTATACTTTATATTACACCCATAGGCATTCACCAGTGTTATGCACAGTTTAAGTATAAAAACGTTCTCTGACTTGTCCATGGGAAAATTTGTTTGATGCCATGGAAAACACCTCAAATAAATAAATAAACAAACTCATCCTTCTCATACAGACTCATAATTCAAAATCCGTCCCACCAAATTGACTCCTACATTTCAGCCACATTGAAGTCAGTGTGTGTGTGTGTGTGTGTGTGTGTGTGTGTGTGATATATATATATATATATATATATATATATATATATATATATATATATATATATATTTTTTTCTTTTTTTTTTTTCTTCATGTATATACATGTAGCCATTTTCTGGTCTGGCCTAGAGACAGATGTTCAGCTGTCATTCACAATTTGCTTTGGTCTACCACAAAATACAGCATAAAGCAATGGGTCAACTCACTTCATCCATTGCCTCTGTTGCACTGTGTATAATAGCATTTTTTCCTGCTTACATGTTCACAGTGACCTAAAAATAAGTGCAATTCAGTGCCAGGATTGCTGGGCCAGTACTTTCCTTTTCCGATGCTTTTTAATCCCATTTATCCTTTTGTTTAGTTTCCAGTCATGCTTATGTGTTTAAACTGTCTTCAGTTAAAGTATTTCAAATCAAATAGTACATTTTTTCTGCACAAATAAAAATCATATTTTCCTGTGATGTGCATTCAAACTAAAAAAAAATTCTATACCTCTACACCTGCCTGCTTGGAACCACCTACCCTGTTCTAATATATTTTATATCATAGTCATTTCTTTAGAGTGACTTTTTATTGCAGGCTTATGGCCACCGTGTTTAGGTGTCAGCATGTTTTCTTTTTTTGTTTATTTTTGTAACATATGGTTGTAATACAAATGTATTAAAAAATGTAATACCAATTTATAAAAAAGATCTAACCACTGTACAAGCTTGCCAAAGCCAGACCTATTGACTTTGCCTGTCATTTTTTATATTTGGCACACCTCAGTTTTCCAAAACAATTACCGAAGACTGATCATTATCATCGCACTTCTATGTACACAGAACTATGTAGAAATGTCTAAACATATCTATTCGCTTTTTGACCCCAACAGTTTTTTCCACCACTACCGCACCGATTGCATGTTTTTATTTGAGCACGTATTTAGCGCACTCTGAATTGACTTAGGTGAAGTGTCAACGCTACACAAAATGGCAAAAAATTACGTGCATCTTACCCATTGGTTTTTAGGTGATACAAACCACTTGCTCTTTCATTTTGTGTCTCACGAAGGCCACAATCATTTCTTAAGGGGTTGTCTGGCAGATTTAATTGCCTATTTAGATCTCCACTGAATTAAAATGAGTTGAAATTTTACATACCTTTAATTCCTCATTGCCTCCATTGGAGGATCTTCGCAGTACAGAGCTGAAACGTATATTTTTAATAAACTTAATCAGTACTCATTTATCAAATTAAGCTTCCCTTTGGTTTAGGCTCTAGTTCCTTTTCAGCTGCTTGGAACTGTAGAACAAATTACCCTGGTTTGTTTTTTCTGTAGAATCATCTACATTCTACCCCTCAGTACTTTCTTGTTGGTATTTGTTCAACAGTAAGTTGTGCTCCTGTAAAGTGCAGTTTTTTGTTTTTGAAATAACATCTTGTATTATTCACATCTGTGAACCTTCTCAATGCGTCCCACTAGGCCCTGTGACTAGTTCTGTATAATAGTTAATGCTGGTATTTACACTGTAATGTCTTCAGGTTTACAGTTGGTGAGGACATCTCCAAATTTTTCACCACTGGGCACCCTACGATCCTAAGGGGAAAGGAACATATACTACATTTGGGCACTTAGCAACGACTTACAGGACTGTTGTTCTGGAGTTAAGGTAAGTATAGCGCAAGGTCCAAGGCAGCACCAACTAGTCACTTCGGGAGGCACTGAGGCGTCTGGGTGTAGAGGTCCTTTTCAGCGTCGGGTGCCCTAATGTTATCCAGGGGGAATGGTCCGGTTAGAAAGATGCTACAAGCTGGGACTGGGGGACCAGCCTGGCTGAACCAGCAAGGGGGCTCAGGTCTCATGATGCTCAGGAACGTACGAACACCTTCGGTGGTCTCCTCGGGCCAGGGTGGTTGGGTGCAGAGGTGTCATGAGGTGTCAGTTTTTTCTCACCTGGTCACTCGCTGTAGTGGTGCCGGGAAGACCACAGTTGGCAAACCCAAGGTGGGCTTTGTCTCTGGAGGGTCAGGGGCCCACGCTGGCACAGTTGGCCGACTTCAACTTGGAATAAGGGAGGCACAGGTGCAGTAGTGTTTTCTGGAGTCAGATTTTGGCTGTCCAGAGCCCTCACAATTCTTCTGGGGTGCCTGCAGAATGTAGAGGAGCAGTTTCGCTACTCAACGGGAGTTCCTGGGTCTTAGTTGAAGGCTTGCAGTCGTACCAGGCTTTCGGAGGCCCAGGCAGTTGCAAGACAAGTCGCCTTTGGACCAATTGTCGAGGACAGCAGGCAGGCCGGTGGAGCCGGGACCAAGTCAGCTGCTGGTCGATAGGATCTGATTTCCTGGTGCCAGGGGCTCTCCTAAATAATCAATCAGCCATTTGTAGAGAGTGTCGCTGTCTCCCCCACGGGGTATCTGGGCACTGGGGTGCGATGTCTCTGTCGAAGAGCCAGGTCTAGAGTCTCTTTCTGAAGACTGTTAATGAGGGTGCAGTTAGGAGGGGGAGGAGTAGGTCGTTCCAGGCCTTGTCGGCAATGTAGGAAAAAGAGCAGCTGCGTGGAATTCTGGCCGTGTGTGTGTGAGGGCCAGAGAGGAAGGGCCCAGGTGTCTGGTGGGTTGGTGGAAGTGTAGACGGCGGTTGTAGTCCGGTCCTTGATCGTGTAGAGCTTTGTAGGTGTGCGTGAGGAGCTTGAAATTACATCTCTTCTGGACAGGGAGTCCGTGAAGGATTCTGAGGTGGGGTGTGATGTGGGTGCGCCTGGGAAGGATGAGTCTGGCAGCAGTGTTCAGTATTGTCTGGAGTTTCTTTAGGAGATGGGAGGACATGCCGGCATAGAAAGCGTTGCCATAATTCAGGCAGCTGGGTATAAGGGCCTGGGTGACGGTTTTCCTGATGTTGCCTGGTGTCCATCTGAAGATTCAAACATCTCATATTACTAAACTGTCACTGATTCCAGTGATGAATTTAGGAGCATTAGGGGAGTGCAGGGTAGTAGCCAATGAATTGCTTCCCCCTGGGGTCACTATGTCTGCGATATGACCACTTACTGTGGGAAGTGGGCATAACCCTGTTCCAGAGTTCCAGGTTCTGCCTTCACCAAGTTGGCAGACTTTTACATTTTACGTCCACATCAGCCAGCTCATCTTAGGGGTGGAGCTGACCTGAGGGGTGAACACCCCTTTCAGACTACTAATTTTCTCACCTGTCCAGGTACCAAATGGGCCCTGGGGGTCATCATCTCCTCTGAGGGAAGCCACTTCTGCCTACCAAGGGCGATGGGCTCTTCGAAGCCCCCCTGACTTGTAATGCAGATTTGCAGGTCATCTTGTTGGGAGGGGTGTGTTAATGCCCCTGCCAGAGCAGGCTTTGTTCCTGAGCACCCGAGAGCAGAGTCTCTCACCTTTGCAGATCGAGAACATGTCTGTTGGATGCAGGCTGGCTAAAATAGCCGGCCAGTACACCAGCAGTTGGTTGGTTTTTCAGGGGGCACCGCTAAGGTGCCATCTGGGTGCATGTATTACTAAATCCATCACTGGAATCAGTGAAGGTTTAGTAATATGAGATGTTTGATACCAAACATCCCTAGTTTCAGTGAAGACATCATGTAGCTGGGGAACTCCTATTGACCAGTGCCCAGCACATGTACTTACAATGGTTTCCCTGATCACCTACTATGTCTAGGAATCGACAAAGACATAGAAGGGGCATATCTGCCGTTACAGATATGTCCACACATGTAATATAATGCACCCTGCCATAGGGCTGGAAGGCCTGCTGTAGGGGTGACTTACATATATTGCATGCAGTGTTTTCACTTTTAGCTGCACCTGAAATGGCAGTCTGCATGAGCTAGGTGAGGGGGTCCCTCAGGGTGGTACAATACATGCTGCAGCCCACAGGGACCCTCTTTGGGTCTCACTCTCATTGAGTTTTCATGGACTTGCACAGCAGCTCTGCAGTACTGAGCCCTGCCAGAAAGCCTTACATGGTTATTTGTATTTGTGGGACTTTTCATTTGAAACTGAAAAGTCAAGAAATACCACAAAGATAGTTATAAGTCATTATTACACACTAACCAAAACCATAATAAACGAAAGACAATTATGGCTGATGTAAACAAGAAAAATATCCCTTACGTTTTATGTAGTAATTAGGACAATCTTGTAGTCTCTTCTCTGCTGATATTCAGAAATGTACCCCTTTCCCCCATACCTTTCCTGGGGCTAGCTGGAGAGACCACAACCCGTTCCAAAGTCATGGTCAGGGCATTTGCCAGTCCATCATGGTATCCCCAGCATCCTATGTTCCTCTCCCCAAACTGCTAAAATACCCAGTTTACATAAACTGTTTTGGCGGATAAAAAACATGTGGCATCACTGTCCCACATTTGCCAGTTTGAGTTGCACGTGGAACTGGACCTCCTCACATTTACTTGGTTGTGCATGGGAAATATATGTGTAAGAGGTAATAAGATACTCATGGTTGTACATGGGAAAACAGTGTGAAATATATGCGTGTGAGGCAGCAAGCAAACCGCATTTGAACTGCCCAAGTTATAGGCACAATTGATTGTTAAGCAAGATAGGTAATAGTAATCATTCATATATAAACAAGTTCTTGGCGGGCATATTATTAAACATCAATACTTTCAGTACTAACCACCTTCATATCTTATGTCTGTGTGAGTACATCATGAACGTAATTTCCACTGTGTAACATTATCAGTCAATTACAACTTTCCTAACCGAAAGTTAATTAAATAAAACCACATAATGTTACCTGTTCTGGAGAAATGAGCTAAACAATCATGAAGGTGGAAGCATAATCGAAGGGAAATGTATAGGTAAGCGTTCAGAATTTGGCCTCCACCCTTCTACACCCAGGATTTTCACAAAACATGCAGCAATAGTGGATTTTAATTCTATTACATTCCAGGTACAAATATTCATGCAGATGATCGCTGTAGGAGAGCACACTTATTGGGATGATAAGTGAACAAGTGACGGACAGACATTGTCCACAAACTGACTGAGGTTCATATGGACTGTCTTGGTAATTCTTGCACCCGCATCAATGACACAACAACCATGTGTGAAGACTGTTTATTAATTTAGCTTTCCCTACAACTTAAGCATAGCTATCCCTCACCCAGAGAGACTCCAACTGGCATCCTTGGAATGCTAGCTCCATACCTGGGACCTAAATTACAGAACACTCCTGCATTCCCAGTCTACTTGACATAACCACATAGCATTGCCTATGAGGGTATAACATATCCTCCTCCTTTACAAATGTGAACACAAAGTTAATACACATTCTGAAGGATGAACATAAAGAAACTAAACATGAAAACAAATATTAAACAAAACAACAGATTACATGTGAAGGAAAATCTAAAGAAATGAGGGAATACAGTATATCCTAATGAATGTAATCACTTAAGTAACCAGATGGTCAGCGGCTCTTGGCAAATTCACTCTTGGCTTGACCTTTCAGGAACTTCCGTTCTTGCATCTCCTTTATCGCGGGCAGCCATCAAAGTGTTACCAGACTCTTGTGCTGAGTGGCACACATTCTCATCCTACATCAACATGAATGCACTACTACATTGTTTCCCTTTGCTGACATCACACTGACCACCCCTTTGATACAAGGCCACTAGCCTATTGTTCCACTTTTCACCATTGGCCAGTACCACTGAATAACAATCAGCCTGTTCAACTTTGAAAGGTCCTCTGAACTTTGTCAAGCACCCTCCTCTGGCCACAGCGAGGCTTCACCCAATCACCTTCATTGATACGTCCGGAGAACTTACCCCTACCTTCATAACTTCTGCTCCTCCTTCCCTCTGTTTTGTTCCACTCTCTCCTTCATCCAGGCAGGGACCAATTTCGTTCCTGGAAGCCTCCCACACATCTTTTCAAATAGGGTTTTGCCAGTCACATCATGAACACTAGTATGGTAGGCCCACATCATCTCCATAACCATCCTTCCTACATCCTGCCCATTCGCCACACCCATCTGAACAGTACCCATGACCATACTGTTCACCCCCTCCGCAACCTTGTTACTTTGTGGGTTATGCAATGAGGTACAATTGTGTCGACTTCCATAAGATTCCAGGAAACTTTGCATCTCATTCGAGGTCAACTGCATGCCATTGTCCTCTACAACTAGGGAGGGAACACCCTCATCACTAAAAATTTCCTTCAATAAAGTGACTGTCACTCTAGTGGAAATCTCTCTCATAAACTTAACTATCAACCACTTAGTATGACCATCAGTCACCACCATGGCATCCCTCAACTTACCCCACAGTGCATCCATGGGCCCAATAAAATCCAAAGCTCAGGGTGCCATGGCCTCCCCGGATCATATATTTATCCCAGGCCTGTTTGTTCTCCTACTCTCAAATGTTTTTCACCCTCCTTGCATATGCTACGCCTCTCCACCCACGTAGCAACATGTTCATCCATTCCTGGCCATCACCATTCGCTTCTCAATCTTTTCTTTGTCTTGGATTGTCCTAGGTGCCCCTAATGTGCTACCCCCACCAGTTCTGACCACACCCTACGAGGTGGGACAAATTTCTCACCCCTCATGACTACCATATCATCACACACATAGTTCATCAAACATTTTGAGATAGGGCCTGACAGAAGGGGCAACAGAACTCTTACCCCTACTCCCCAACAAAACTAATTGTTTCACTTCCTTAATAGTCAGGTCAGATTCCATTTCTTTTCTCCATTCCTCCACCATGATGGCTTGTGCACTTCTAACCTCAATCACATCCTAAACTGATGCCACCGCACCCTCGCTCTCCCTTGCAAACACAGCTGGCCCATTCACCTCACGCCAGCCCAACGACAACATAGACCAGCAGTCAGCTTCACAGTTCCTCAAGCCTTGAATGTGCTCCAGTACATAACAATATTCCTGAAGTCTAGCCACAAGTCTGGCTAGCCTTGCAGAACCCTTTCTGGCTCCTCCTGGAAGTGAAATCTTTACTAATGGCTTGTGGTCCATCTATGGAACAAACTTTGTTCCCCACAGGTAAGCCCTGAAATACTCTTCCCCTCCCCCCATGGTGCTGCTAACTCTTCATGCTCTATGACTGAGTAATTTCTTTCATAGGTGGTCAAGGTTCTGGAGGCAAAGCCCACTTTTTTCATGTTTGCCATGGGCTGGTGAGAGAACCGGCGTGAAGCCCGTGGCAGCAGTAGCAACAGTGAGCATGACTTTAACTTTGTGTCAAGATTCCAGCTTTACAAATTTCCTTATTTATCATTTCAAAACATTTCTGTTGCTTCCCACACAAAATCAACCCCTTTCTTTAGCAGTAATCTTAAGCATTCTGTCTTATCTGAAAAGCTTTCCACGAAATTGGCATAATATTCGATGCGGCCAAGAAAACATTTTAATCAACCCTTATCAGTAGATGAAGGAGCTAATCTAATGGCTTTAAACAAATTCTCCTTGGGTTTGACTCCATTCACAGTAATGTTGTAACCAAAGTATTCTACTTGTTCCACTAAAAACTTGCACTTATTACGCCGCAGGGACAAACCTGCATCTTTCGCCATGTGCAAAGCCTGTCTGAGGACCATGTTGTGTTGTTTGATCAAATCACCAAAGATTAAGATATCATCCTGGAAGTACAGGATATTATTCATACCCTTAAACACCTTCATCATTCTCTGAAACACACTGGCCTCCAAACAGAAATCAAACGGCATTTGTGTGAATTGAAATGTACCCTCCATGGTAATAAAGTGGTGTAACTTGATCTGTTGGTAAACATTTTTAATATCTAGTTTTGAAAAATACTTCCCACCCCCTTTAGCCAATATCAATTCATTTATGTTTGGCAACAGGTAAGTATCCACAACCACGTTCTTGTTAAGAGACCTAAGGTCAACACAAAACCTATACCGTCCATCAGATTTCTGTTTACTACCAGTGATATCCAACTGGATGACTCCACCAGTTCAATCACCCCATTCAATAGTTTTTCTTCCAACATTTCCTTTACAGCAGCGGAGCAACTAACTGAATTTTCCTCATCTTGTGAGGAATTGGTGTAGCATTGGGTTCTATCACTATTTTGGGAACATACCCCTTCAGATGCCCCAACTGTTCTTTGAAAACATCATGGGCCTCATTTAGAATGTTGGATAATGTGATGTCCTCCACTGCTATCACCTGATTGGATGCTATTGTGTTTAGAACGTTGTTAAGGTCTTACTGATGCATCCAAACCAAAATAGGTGGACAATCCTCTGCTATGCAGATCTTCCCTTTAATCTCTCTCCCTTTAAATTTCACAGTAGACTCCATGTACCCCACCAAGTCAATGGTTTTCCCTTGATACTCCCCAGGACTAATATCTTTTGGCAAAAGGGCTATGCCTGACCAAAGTTCCGCAAACATTTCCTTGAGAATTACCGTATACATGGTATCTACCATAAGCTTTATGGTCTTCCCATTGACCACAAATTCCACTTTCGGTCGCTTCCCTTTTTCTGTTTCCACATCTCCTACACTAAGGATTCTATCTCCATGTACTTCTACCATTCAGTTTTCATCTACTTTGGCCACTATTGGTTTGCTCTCCTGTTTACAAAGAACAACAAAATGGCCTTTGCGATCACACTTTTCTGCAGTACTGATAATTGCTATACATTTATAGCCTGCAGTGTGAAATTTGCTTACACACCGATAGCACAACTTGGTGTGCTGCTTGATTTTCCCAGCACTATTAATAGACTTAAATATCACACCCACATCAGACTCTCCTTTCACCACATTAGAAACCATTCTACAGCTGGTGTCCTTTTTTTTTTTTTTTGGGCCATGTCCTTCATGCACAGTTCCGACTGCTACACTCCTTTGGCAATGTCTAAGGCATCCATAAAAGTCAGATTTTTTGCAGCCCACAACCTCTCTTGAATCTTTTTACTTTTACAGTGAACAATCAATTGGTCACAAATTAGTTTATCCATCATTGCACTGAATTTGCTTTTCCCCCTAAGTTTGGAAACAAACTCATTGATCGACTTACTCTCATTTTGTGGATGCCTATAGAACATATACCTTGTCATGACTAAATTCACACCTTTGGCAAATCTGCACTCAAGACGTTGTTTTGCCTCAACATACACATCTTGAATAGGATCACCAGTGGGCTCAGTTGCCCCACATAAATATTTGAAAATATGTTGATCCTTCTTACCCAGCGTATTCAAAGGTAAAGCCTTTTTGCTGGTGGCACTAAACTCCTGACCATTTAATGCCTCAATATATGTTTTAAACATTACTATCCAATCCTCCCATTCCAATGACAGTGGACCTGGTTGTGACAAAAATAACAGAGGTGAAATGATGGTACTGTGAGATTGCATACTGGTTCAAGGATAAGTGACCAAACGTAAGCACGAGTTGGAGGGAACAAGAAGATCTTGTCACACTACGTATTAGGTAAATATATTAAAAATCACTGGTATGTGCAAACGAACATTACTATATTTAACCAAACAAACTTAAAGTCACTACAGATGTGTGTGTCACTGGTTTGCAGTCACCAGTAATACTGGTGAATGACACGCTGTGAGTCAATCCTGGTGTACGTATCACCGATATTTAATTCAGATAACACGCTGAGAGTTAATCCTGGCAACTATGGTGTGCGGATCACTGTGCGTTGTCCATAGGTGTACGCTAAAAAACAGCTGATGTTACAGTACACAGGGTGTGCGCATCACCATATGTGCAGTATGGGCCCAATCCAAGATGGTGCCCACGTACATGACATATGCTGCCATCACATAAGTTTCCTGGATTGGCTGTTGTGAGAGAATGTGCAGTGCGTCTCTTAAAAGTCTCCGTGACCCCTCGCCTCTCCTCACTGCACACGTCTCTCAAGTGCTTGTGCCTCGTCATTATCTCTCTGCACCACACCTCAAAAGAAGGAAACGAGAAAAAAATACCAGAGGGGGGTACAGTCCCCCTGCTTGTATCTTGGTGTTGGTGCACGCCTGGCTGGGATTCCAAGCAGTGCCAGAGGATTCCGCAGCCTGGTGGTTCCAACTGCACCAGATCAACAAGTTGTAGGTGCTGGCTGGCTCCTTGTTGCCAATTCCTGCATCGTTGACACAACAGCCAGGGGTGGGCAAAGACTGTTTATTAATTTAGCTTTGCCTACAACTTAAGCATAGCTATCCCAAGCTAGTCAGACTCTGACTGACATTCTTTGACACTAGCTCCATAGCTGGAACCTGGAATACAGGAGAACACTCCTGCATTCCCAGTTCTACATGACATAACCACATAGCACTGCCTAGGAGTGTATAACAGTAATGTGCTCAGATGTTGCTTTTTCACCAGATGAGAGATTGTCTCAAAATTTGCGAGTTTGCCTCCGGGATCATATCTTCTATGCCAAGAACTCTTCTTTGTCTTTGGAATCCAATGGCACTATGCCAATGGTAACAGTGGTAGACTGAAACTCGATATTTTACAGCATGTCATGAAAAGGCCACAGTTCTAGCTTTGATTCCGAATAGTTTCACAAGCTAGTGTTTCCTTATTCACTTGGAATGTTAATTTTTGAACAATAGCATTAGACTCCCCTAATCCATCCTTCACTCACTTTAAGATACTCTGTCACATAGACACTGCTCCCTAAACCTTTGGGTGTTTACCTCAAGGTAATTTTACATATTTGGATCCCTGTTGCACCTAGCAACTCTTACCAAGAGCTCCCTCGAACAGAGGTTGAGTTCACCCTTATAGTACTATCTCACCTATGATGTAGCATATCATTACAAAGTGGGTGAGGCCCCCTCATCCAATAAATGTTTTTTTTCTCCAGATAATCTGGGTGTTGTGGTCATCATATGTTTGTGGTTTAGCATGATATGTAGCGAGGATGTGCACTGATCTTTATTCTCTCACTATCCTTTAGAGATACATTAACCTGTGAACAGTAACAGTGGTTGTGTATCTACACTTGAGTGTTGCATGAAGTGATGGTGAGAGCTGATCAAACAGCAAGATATCCTGCATGAGCATGCACAACCATGTTGTTTCTTGACATGACACCCTGCATATACAAGCAGGGTCAGCAGCTCAAGATGAAATGCTGAAGAAGGGACTATTCTAGCTGAGAGGCCAGCCTCACTGTGATGGACATATATAGGAGGAGGGGGCAGAAGAGACCTTTCTTCTGTGTTTTCATAATGGCAGATCATAGGGTTACCTGCGACACAGACACAATGCACGATTCAGCTAATATACCCTGAAAGCACTAGCAGATGAAACACGCTCACTATCACAAGGAGGATGCTTCTACCCCACCACCCCCTCCTCCTATGCTGCCTACTCTCCTTACATCTGTTGCTGCCTCACCTACTTTCCTCATCACTGTGAGGAGGCCCTAGATCCAGAGGGGCAGAGAGGCAACCATCTATGCAAGAGAGAATGAACTATAGCATGAATCCGAGGGATTGCCTTGCTTTTATTTTGATGTTCTTTTAACAAAACCCTTTGCTGCACCGTCCTCCTAATCTGTCTCTGCTGGAAACATGATGACTCTTTGTGCTTTTGCAAATTCTATCTTATTAATATGCTGTTTGGTGCCTGTTGCTGTTACAATTAGGTCTTTGTAGTATGCCCTCCTCAGTCTGGATATGTGTTTTTGCTCAAGTAGGTATGGGACAAGGCAGTAGCTGAGGGACACAGAGCAGACTAGCTTTAGCAATCACAGCCTCCATTCACCAGGGCACAATAAATTGCGATGATCTGTTAGAGGATGTGGCTGATTTTACAAGAGCTAAGGGTCATGCCACACAGCAAAAAGAATAATGTCCGCTCTCACTGGGATTTACAAACACTTCTTTGAGAAAGTGTTTTCACTCTACAGGTGGCCCAAACATGTGTTGACTCTACCTCTCACTTCCAAGTTGCAGAGGGTATCCTTATTAGTACATCTATACTACTGTAATTTAATTCATATAACAATGGTTGGAAAGAATTAGGCGATAGCAGGTACAAATATGTGAATAACAGGTCCAGGTTTTATTTCCAAACCATCTGAGCTCCCTTTGCTCATCTTCCTATACTTTATCAGTGATATGTCTTGCTAGCTAGGGAACAACTCTATGAGGGGATCTCACAATGAATATGGGAACCTGCATTAGACTGGGACTAGCAAGGTCTCAATGGGTCCAATATTTCTAGATTAGGAAACCTCACCCGCTCTCTTATGACGAGCTGTACTTCATCGTAGGTAACGTTATCCTGTCTTGTTAAGGTGATACTACCTGGACAGACTCGTCATCCTCCTGGTGGGAGCTCCTGATACAGTAACACTGGATAGGCAAATCGATCCAGAAATTAAAATTGCCTTATGGATAAACCTAAAATTCCTAATTCATGATCCTGCAAGGTATGATAATGTCCCAAACTAGGAACCTGTACTGATGAGAGTATGAATTACTGAGGGATCAGGTTGAGCCCTGAAAAGGCCTTTTGAACCATAGAGCCAACATACAGACTGAACATGCTGGCATTTTAAATGATGCTTGATTCATAATACTCACTGGGCATTCTTTTTTTAAAAAAACATTACGTTGGGTACCTTTAATTAAAAAAAAAAAAGGAATTGACCCTTAATGATTACTACAACCTTGATAGACAATTATGAACCCTGTTCTGGAGCGGAATTCTTTGTGCAGTGGATGCCCAAGTTTATCATCTAAAATGTTAGCTGATCTCACACCAGAGTGGAATAAAGGAATGTATGGCAGGAACAACATCTCAGAAGAGGTCAGTATATAATTAATTGCAGTCTACATAAGAGCTATTTATGGATATACATGTGGGTGCTTCTGATGCAGATTCTGGGATCGGTTACCTCATGTGAGAACATTTGGGCGATCTCTACTACTGGAGATTGCAACCTTTGCTGCCGCTAAGCAAACATCCTGCTGGAGACTTAAACTAATCATGCTTCAATGTGGTATTTAGCTAAGTAATTGGGTAAATGAATTGCGAATAATGAGCTGCCCACTATGGGCTTGATGCTACACCAGAGAACTGCTGGGATGAAATGCAAGACATGATTATGAGGCTCATGTGTTGCTTTTTGGTCAGGGAAGCTTAAGTCTTTTAGGCAAAAAGGGAGCAACATTTTCTCAGTGACATTCAGGCCCTGGAGTGGGAAGATAGATTGGGCTCCTCCAACACAATGTACAGGCTTGAGAGAACTAGGGTTGAAAGATGCTAGACCAGCCAAGGTAGATGGAAAATTCAATGGAAGTAAGGAAACTTGTTATAGAGACCCCACCACGATTGTTGGCATATTCATTGAAGAATAACAACAAGCTAACAGAATCAGCTATAACCAAAACCTTTACTTTTCTCTGGTTGATGGTCCTGGAGGTGTTAATTAATTAGAGCAATCAGCACCCTCAAAAGGGACAAGGCCCTAGGTCACAATGGTTTGCCCATTGACAAATATCACTGCAATGTACATGCTCTGGCTCCAAATTTAGCAAAGATTTTCAACAAGGCCTTTATGACTGTCTCTCTCTGTGTCAATAGAAGATGTAATAATTGTTCCACTTCAGAAACCACATGAATACTTCGAATTGCCTTGCTGCCCCATTTTATTGCTAAAATCAGATATCAAGGTATCTGCTACCTGTCTAGTGTTGAGACTAAACCCATTATTACTATAATTTATGCTCATGGATTAGCCTTTCTAGAAGGCTAACAGTATGCTTATAACGTGCAGAGGCTGATTCAAAGTAGTCGCTGGTCCTTGAAGCTCGGAGTGTTATCTTGTCCCTCAATACCAAGGAGACATTTGACAATGTGAATTATGTTTGCCACCGTGCAAACCTTTGGCGTTGTACAGTTATATCAACAACTCAACCGTTTCCTCCTTAAATCCCCAAAGGCTTATGGTCTAAGGAATGGATTACTTTACCCTCAGTCCGATATTTATTCTGTGATCAGTCTGTGCTGTCCTTTCTCCCTCCAATATTTCCTGGTAATCTAACCTCTAACTACAGCGATTAGAGGAAGAAGGTAGGTTAAAGCTAACAACTAGCACACAGAATATTAGCCAACATGGATGATGTTCTACACTATATATCTGACCTCGCTTCTTCGAATCCATTTACCGGGAACATTTTCAAGGACTATGGTCGAATTCCAGCTTCTAAGATAAATGTCTTGAAATCTAAAATGTGAGGGAGAGCATTTGGAATAAAGTAAAGGCTTACATTTTTATACAAGACATTCTCCACTCCTCTGATGTCCTATAAAAGAACTGTAATTACCTCCACAAGTAAAGACAATTCGTGAGATTTTGAGAACCTGGCTCATGTGCCCTGTGCAGCTGTCTGCCTTTACGTCATCCGTGCTTTTCATGGGGTCGTAGTTTCAAATCAGAAAGGACAATGTCAAGAGGGGAAGAAAGATCGCTGAAAACACCTCATGGGCGACCTTCTGTCCAAGACCCTTAGCCTTGGCCAACTTTATGTCCAGAGTCTTACCACAGCCCCTCCTGCTGCAACGTGTGGTGAGAACCGGAGAGACTGAACAATCCAGTGCCCTTCCGTGGGAGAAAATGGATGTCTAGACACCACTTCACTTCACTTCACTGAGCTGATTTGACATCAGAATTGACCAGCTGATTTCCCTCATGTTGTAGTATAGGTCTGACCACGGGGTAGAAGGTGCAGTGCTGCCCATGAGATCTTTAAAATTGCAGATAATATTTCACCCGAGGTTTATCACTAAACTATTACCCCTAACGGTTTGCAGAAGCCAGGTGCTAGAGACAGTGTGAGGAATTTAAGGGGTACTAGAGTTACGGCCGCCAGCGGCTACCAAAGAGTTCCCCAGTTAAGACTCATTGCGCACCACAGTATTTAGCTAGGCTGTGTTATTACATCAATGCATTTGCCCCTCAACCCCCATTGCATAAGTACTGCTGTGCTTAGGAACAGAATGTGCTGAGACCTTTATTATTATTATTACTAATCTTTGCTGATCTACAAACCTTCCACAAACTACCCAACTCTGAAAAGTCATGGGGGTGGCTGCTTTTGGATCCTTCTGTTTCAAACTCTTGTGGGATTTGGACTCTTCTTGGGAGTCGCAGTAATCTCAGTGGCCATCTTTGCCTGACTGCTATGTTGGCCATGTTCCTGGCGTTCTCTATGCTTTGCATTGAAAAACTCCAGAGGAGCAGTTTTGTGAGTTCCATCCAGTGCCTTGGCGGCATTGCGAGCTCCGATAAGTGTGCGCTGGCTACACAACATGCTTCTTTGGTTATTCTCAGAGTTAGGTGGGGTACCTTTAAAGGAGAACATTTACAGCGTAAAAAAGTTTCTTTATTTTAGTCAATGACTTGGAGAAACTTGAACTGTATGAATTGGAGGAAGGGTGGTGATGTAACAGTATTTTTCCAACAGTGCAATACACGAACTCGTGTAGCCTGGAATTGTGTAAAATGAAAGAAAGAGTCTGATATAATAGCATTTGTCCATAAACCGTTATTTGAGGACCTGAGTAATAATGGATATAATTTAACTGGAGTTATCATGGATTAGCTTGACCTAGCCAATTGGCGGAATATCCATTGAACTGGTAACTCTTGGGTCTATGGGGTAATTCTGACACTGCCCAAACAGTAGGTGTAAATAAAACTTTGAGACAAACTTTAAAGAAACTGAGTCTTCGGGCCATACACAAAGGTGTGTGTTTTATTCAGAGTTCTGGAACATTACTATAAATGCAAGTTGAGTTGTAAACTTCCTTAAGAGTTCTGCTTTTGTTTCAGAGACTTCCTGACTATTCGAGTTAAAATGTTCCTATTCCTTTAACTGTGATGGCCTTAGGCTGGTTTTCACACCCAACTCACTAGGTGGGTAATTTTCAAGATGCGTTTCAGTCTTGCAAACCGAGTCCAGTGCCTTCAAGGATAAATGGAATAGTAACAGCATTTGTTTTCTACACAGATAACGGAGGGACACGGGTTTATTTTTTAGGCTGTTTACTTGTTCCTGTGAACCAAAGGAAACGTTAATGCCAGCAGGGTATGGGAATATGGAAGTAAGCATAATGAAAGCTGATGAAAGATTAATACTATTGTGGAGTCCAAAGATAGATGATGATTTTAAACTCTGACCTGTTTCCATCTTGAAGGAGCTGCATCAGAGAAATGCTTGCACTCTGTAGATCTAATTGGTTGATATTAGCCTAGGCCATCAAACAAAAATCAGGATAGAGTAAAAACTCATCCAGCATGTTCCAGTGGAACAGAAAGAATGGCATGTTCTGTAATGTTAAAACATTTGATGAACTAGTTTCAGTTGCTGGTTGTGCAGTTCGCAATTGATTGCATTTTCTGTAATGTGCCATATGCCTGTGACTTTCTTGGGTCTCTCGGATCCCAAATGCGGACCAAAAAAATGCAGAAAATGTTATGATATAGATCTACTGTGCCATTTCCAAAAGACTGAAAATAGACCACCCCCAACACACACACACACACACACACACACACGCACGCACTCACGCACTCACTCTCTCACTCTCTCTCTGATAGTTCTGTATAGGTATAACCTTCCCTCTATTCCTATTCGTTTTTAGAACTCTTCACCTCTCACCCATACTATCTTGTAGCAAGTTTCTAGTGGGGACAGAATAAATGAAAAAACTCAGAGTAAATATGATTACTGATAAAAAATCAGGTCATTACCGTCTCATCCATCTTCCTTGCCACATCCTTTAAACTGTAACAAATTAGAAAACTCAATTTCAACACCACGCCTACTAAGTTTCTGCACGGTTGGGTCAAAGTGTCACAGCTCGCAAAACCCTTGTACTAAAAGAATATTAACTTCCCCGAAGGATAACAAAGCAATAATGGAGACAATACTGGATGAATGTGTGGGAAGATGCCCATGTTGCTATCCTATACACCTCGCTGGGGCTCTGCTGGTTTCTGCCCTAAAAGCGTATACTCCCTTGTCACAATTCTATGAATACCAACAGAAACAAGGAGTTTCTCAAGGTCCCTAGAGAACAAGAACAGTGGAGTCATCTAGACGAGACGACGTATTCTTTGTTGGGAAGGAAACTATTTTGTATCTTGTATGAGTCACAGAATAGTATGGAACCTAGAGATCACAAATCTGTTCCTTCAGAGGGAGACTAATGTGATAAACAGCACTTCCCACTGGAGGAGTGGCAGAGGCAGTACAGCTTTGACTTGGGAGGCGGTTGTGCTGCAAAGCTGGTTCCCTGACTCAAACGGGCCATCGGTGCCCCTCTCTTACTAGCTGTTCGCCAGCAATGAGACAAGATCAAGTCAGATAAAGTGGTTGGAAAGGATGTAACAATTTACTATCCTCAGCTGCTTCCATGGAGGATTAAGGTCTGAGTGGCTCCTGTTCTGTACAAGTTATCATATTTTCCAGTGCAGAACCAAATGGTGCGACTTGCTGCAATTAAAGCTCCCCATGCTATGGCTACTGCCCACAAACTGCCAAAGCTGGAATTCAAGAGAAAACTGTCCGTCTACCCCATGGGAGCCAACTCTAAGGAAGCCAGGTGATCTGAGCATTCTTTTCCAATCTTTAATAATCTAAATAACAGTAAAAATCATCATTCTAGTCTTTGCTGCATGCACAGCAAAACAGCCAGCCCAATTAGTAAAATTCATGACAATATCTCCTCTTTTGAGGACATCTCAAAACATCTCATGTCCTGTGATCTACTGGACCCACTTGACAAAATTCTTCAGATGCTGAAGACCTCCCATGCTAGCAAGCATAGTATGAATGTTCAGGTATCCTGGAAATGTAACTACAGATATACATGAGGGGTAACCGTCCTCCTGGGTTCCTTCCCATTGCTTGATTACAAAATAGAGGTGGATTTATGAAGCAGCAAACAATTATCTCACCATGCCCATCACAACCAAAGGGATCCTCATTTTCACCTTCTAATGGTGAGTCCTGTAAGTGCAACCTGTGGTGAACGCGCCCAAAAGCGGCCTGTGGTGTGGATGACGTTGTAATGCAACTCCTTCTTCCTCCTTTTTCTTCTCTTTAGAGAGGTAGAACCAATTCTTATCAATTCATCCATAATGCCCTGTAATGCTGAGGTATATAGAGATCATGTGAGGTGCTTCAGCAACCTCTTTTGTGTCCCTCACTACAGGTGTCTGCATTTTGCTGCATTTTCCACATCTCAGCTACTGTCCATTGTTTGTGCTCGGTCCAGTCGTCGTCGGAGAAGGCTCAATCGAGGAAGACCATTTAGCGACTGTTCATAGGGCCAGAACCTGTCAGATGGGACTAAACTGCACTAGTTCTTTACCATTGAGTCTCAATGTCAAGTTCATTGCATCTCCTGGCAATTTGCCCTCTAAGAAAATGTATTCCAGCAACAAGAAGGGGCTGTCATCATATGGTCATTTAATCTTATGCCATTTGCTCTTTGTTAGGTAGAGCGTGCAAGAGCTCTGACGTGTTGTAATCTATCTGTGGGCTTTTAACCATGCCCATCACACGCACATCACTATCACTCGTTCATGGGCTTGCCTTTTAAAAATCCTTTATCATCATTGGTAAATGCTTTACGTTTGTCCCTTCTTGGGGCGATTTTGTTACCGCCTTGGCCATCGACCCTGTTACATGGATAATTGCACATTTGCCGATACGTTTGACTGCGAGCGAGCTTCTTTTTCCTTTTAGGTCTCTCCTCCGCACTCACGCTCATGGCGGCCATGGTGCTTTGAATTGGCTCGCTTATGTCAACTGTTTTACTTTTCATTTTCAATTTATGTGGAAAGAAAAGTCCAGTTAGGAATTTACAACACTAATCGCTCGAACTCGAACAAACACGAGACCCATTGCATTGCAAATGCTTGTTTTTAATGAGGAATGTGGCTGAACAGTGGAGATAGAATCTCAAAGTGAACAACTTCTAGCAATGGACAACACCAGCAGAATAGTTATTGAAAAGTAGTACTGGTTGGCTGAATATGTTGACCCCACCTGAAGCCCAGTACATTTGAAGAACAGACACTTTGTGCTGTAAATTAACACATTTCTGCCTTATAATGTAAGGCTCATCACCTGAAGTTGGTTTCAAGACCATCGCTCAGTGCATACATTTAATGATCTGGTCTAAGTCCAAAAGGGCTTCTTTGGAAAATATGTACAACTATTAATTTAGGCCACTCCCTCTGTGGTTCTCGGTCATGCCCATTGTCTGTGTATTATGGTTAAACAATTTGCTTTAAGCTTGTTGACTTTGACAATGTCTGCCATGACTTAGATGGGTCTAAGAACCATGGTTGTGCTGGTACCCTTGAATATTGTAGTCTTATTTGAAAGTTTTGCTTTTGATTGCCTTAATCTCCTTCATTGTCTCCTGAGCAATTTTCTTACAATCCTTAACACTATTTCTGATATTCAACAGTACTGGCAACTTGATCTCCAACTTTGAGCAAGAGAGGCCGCCACTCTGATGGACACTTATGAGGACAAAGTAAAAACAACAAGTGATGGACGGAATGCTGAACATTGTCAAACACTCACCCCCAGTCAATAATGGATGGATTAAACCCAGATCTGTGACTGGGGGTGAATGTTTGATTGGTTCCGCATTCCGTCCATCCAGTTACGCTATCCCACAGCGTTTGTTTTGCTTTGCTTTTGCCGCCCTAAGTGCGCCGGGTATGCCCAGACGTGGGTCCCGGGCTCCCTGTGCCACTGGATTCAAGCTAGCCTGGCTGATGAGGGGTGAAACCCTGAAACCGGTCCCAGGATGCTTGTTTCCGGTCCAGGGAGAACCTGGCCTGGCAGTTCGGGCTGGACTGTTCCCATGAGGAACAGGGTCAAGACTGATTTGCATATGGCTGGGTTCAAACTGGGGTGGCATGGTGAGCAAAATAATGGATGGATTAAACCCAGATCTGTGACTGGGGGTGAATGTTTGATTGGTTCCGCATTCCGTCCATCCAGTTACGCTATCCCACAGCGTTTGTTTTGCTTTGGACACTTATGAGGAAGCTGAGGTGCTGATGTTCCTTGCCTGGGAGTCTGAAGTTTCGCTGGCATTGTTACTTAGGAGAAAAGAGCCAGTATGTTAGTCAGAATCACACACCGTAGAAGTGTAGTGTATTAGGCCCAGGCCCACACCCATACAATGTTGTTGACATAAAGCAGTCATATAGACAGAGGGGCTATAGCATGAGTCTGAGTCCTGCATCGTCTTGGGAAATATTATCACAGGGGAACATTGCAGTTCATTGGAACAATCCAAACTAGAGGCTTATGCACAGAGGGTCAGAGTACCTTGCAATGAATACATACTTACTGCATCTGTGTTTTCCACGCCAACCCACCTCAGGCAGATCCTGACCCCAAGATGGCCACCACCCAACCAACATCAGGTAGTACAGCTTCGAAAACAACCTGCACTTTCACATTTGTTTGTGGCGAGGATCTTGCCCCTCTGATATCTCCATGTGCATAAATGCACAAGCCCAAGTGCTTGTTTTTGCAGAGGCACCCAACGGCAGGACCTGTTGAAAGGCAGCACCATCTGCACCACCACTCTGCACTTGGTCACAGACTCAATGGCTCAGGCCAACTCTCTTTGTAAAGGGAGTACCCTTCCATACCAGTCAACATGTTTACTCTCCAGTGAGGGTAGAGTCAGATGCTATAAGAGGGTGATCCCATTCAAGTGTATGCATACTGAGGGTGGTATAGGTCTGAAAAGAGAGTGAAGTCTAAGGAGACTTTTTGTTTGTCAGGAGAGATGAATATGAGTGAAAGCAGGCAATGCCAGTCAAATGGGGGTGAGTTGGCATGTATGCCTGTTGCATTTTCCGATTAAAACAAATACTTGAAACTTGAAGGACGTTCAATTAACACAAAAAGTTAATTCTCTAGGAAGAACCCTTGACTGCTCTTAAACACAGCAGCATATAAAATGTACATCATTCTACTTGGTCCTAACTTGTTTACGATTTTTTTCCAAATTCAACTCAACATTTTTGTTGTCAATTTTTTCACTCAACTATGCCGGATTAAGAGATGAAATTGGCTTCCTACCTCTTAAAAGAATAAAAAGTGCAACACCAGTAGTGCTATGAGGAGTGATGTTATAACTCCATACCTTCCGTTGCAAATAATCTCCAACATTCAGTTTGTTAGCAACCACTGTTTGTATACCGTCCTTCAACATGGGGTTTGCCCTCAATAATCCTACTGGAGGAAGGACTATGCACTGGAACTCTGACATGTTTCAGTCCATGTTTTCTGAAAAACAATTTCGTCTCTTCAGAAATAAAATGCATGCTATTATCTGTTACAAATTCTTTCGGTGGTCCTTCCTCCTGAAACAACCTCTCCCAAAACTTGACCACCGAATGCATGTCATTAACTCTGACAAAAGCAAAATATAACCATTTTGCAAAATAGTCCACTGCAGCAATAAGAAACTTGTTTCACTCCTCAGAATGTTAAAGGGTCCTGCAAAATCAATATCTATTTTTTTCTCAAGATCTATCTGGCCACTCAACTGGACACAACGGATTGGTATTAACCTTCCAATGTTTATCCGAACATAGATATTCAGCACATTTGTCAATGTAAGCTCTTACTTTACCATTGATTCCTGCCCACCAATAATTTTGTTCTATTTTCTTAACAGTAGCTGTAACAAACAATTGTGCCTGATGAGCAAAGGAAATTATTTTTCTGCGCAAACCCATGAGAGGAACAAATACATCCTGTCTGAAAACAAAATTGTTAAGTAATGACAATTCTGATGCAACTTTTGCAATGGGGCGTAGTCCTGAACTCAAACTCCTATCACAAGGCCATCCAGATATGAGGTACTTCTAAATCAACTCATGAGACACGTCTTTAGAAGAATTCTCTTTCAACTCAACGTCTGTAATATCAAAATGCTCTGTAGCATCAGAAACCATCATCACACATTCATATTCTTCAACATATCCTGATTCGCTTTCATTTTCAATGAAACCGTGAAAGGCAATCTGCCCTTACGATTTTCCTTCCTGGCACATATTTTATGGCAAAATTGAATTCCTGCAACCTTGACAAAAGCCTAACCGTGATAGATGATGCTTTGTTAGAACAGCTTTCTCCCAACATGTAAATTAATGTTTTGTGATCTGTAACCAAATCAAACCTAGTTCCCTTCACATACATTTTGAATTTCTCAGCTGTACAAGAGCAAGCTAGTGCTTCTCGTTCTATTGTACTATAATTCTTCTCAGTCATAGTCAATTCTCTAGATGCAAAAGCAATAGTGCTTTCCTGCCCATCCACAATCTGACTTAAAACCGCACCCAGTCCCATAGAATTTGCATCTACAGTGATCACACTTTTTTCACCACGGGTTTGATGGCTGGTGCACCTACTATCAAACCCTTCATTTTATAAAACGCTTGTTTTTCCTCATCTGACCACAGAAACTTAGGGCCAGAGTTACAAGGCCCTAGCACTTTTTGTGATGCTTTGGTGGCGCTAACCACTTCTCCATAATTACAAGTAAGTGTAATGCCACTTTTCTTTTTACTTTATGCCTCCTTGTAATTATGGGTTCCTCTGATGCACTTTTCAGCGTCAGAGGGGCATGCGATTGGTGTTACAGTGGCCGTTCCACTGCAACACCCACTGCTTCTGACGCTGCCCCAGATTTACAAGAATTCATAAATCTGAGGCAGGGGTGGAGTTACCATGTCGCAACAAGGAGAAATACTTTTATTCTTCCATGTTTTTTGCTTTTTCTATGTGTGCTGCATTTTGCAGCACATATAGAATAAGCAAAATGCCATGGATGATTGTTTATGTGCAGGAAGGAACACCCCTCAATGCAGACACCCTTGCACTATGGTGCAAGGATGACTGCGTTGGCGCAAGCTGCTTAATTTAATGCCGGCACGGGGGAAATGCAGGGTGCATCGTATTTTTGTAAATATCGCACATCCCTGCATTCTAAAACGTGACACTCCTAATTTTGGCACAGCACCGCACTGTGCCAGCTTCTTGTAAACCTGGCCCTTAGTATTTTTTTAACAACTCTTGTAGAGGCTGTACTACTAAGGCATACCCTTGGACAAATCTGGCACAATACTCAATTAATCCAAGAAATGCCCTGACAGCATATTTGTCGTTAGGAACTGGAGCATCAGTGATAGCATTCAGTAAGGAAGCCTTGGGCTTGATATCCTGACATTAGACGTTATGACCCAAATAATCAACTTGATTGGCGAGATAGGTACATTTCTGTTTGTTGATTGTAACTCCATGTTTTTCCAATTGACTCAAAACAAAATTTAGATTCTCAGTATGAATAAGAATGCCATCTTGAAATGCTTAAATGTTAGTTTCAACGCTAAACATTTTGTTAGTGAACCGTTGAAAAACACTAGCAGAGGACGCCAAGCCAAATGGCATCTGCAAAAACATGATCCCTCCAAATGGAGTTATAAACATTGTTAAAGGTTCGGAGTCTTTAGAAGGAGGTATCTGATGATACGCTGACAGTAGGTCTATAATAGGAAAAATACCTATTAGAACCTCACTTAGCCAACATGTCATGTTGGCAGTCAATCAGTATATTACGATTGAGTACTCTGACGTCTGCACACAGGAATATGTCTCCTGATTTGTTTTGGGCAATCACAGATGCGGACACCCACTTGGAATACTCTAAAGGTGTTATAAGACTTTGATTACACATAACATCTAACTGTTTTTTAAGATCTTCTTTGACTGAAAGACGCACAGGTCTGACTTTCTGTATAACAGGAGTAGCATTGCCTTTCAGTCTGATCTTGTATTCAAAACCACAAACAAATTTAACATCATCTTTAAATACTTGATCATATTTGTTAATCAACTCATCAATCTTTTCATTCCCACCTTCTATATGGGAATAATCTACAGACATAATAGGACATCTCCAAGGACAAAAGGTTCTTCATGCCTTGGTTTCAACATAATGCCTAACTTGGCCTGATCTTGCCAGCCCGTTAAGTCTTTACCTTTCTCAGCTACATATATCTTAGAGAACACCTCTCTGCCTTTGATTTTCAAAATGTCTATAAAGAAACCTTTCATTATAATATCATAGTCACCAAATGCTTTCAGATTGACATCAGACTGTCACAATAATTGTTTTGACCACATTCTTTCAAATGTCAGATCAGAAAGTATGGTGTTGGGCGACCCTTTCATCATCAACACATACCTTATTGACCTTTGACTTAGTTTTACTTGAACATAACACAGCATGAAAATGTCCAATCTACTTGCAATTGGTACATTTCTTTGCCTGAGATAGACATGAAACACTTACCTAAGTAATATTTTGATCCACATCTGTAGCACTTTCTATCAGTACCTTTCTTGATTATCCTTATTTGATGTTGCAAATACTTCAACTACATCATCCTTATTTACAATTGCTACTTGTACAATAGCTTTGCCATCCTCAACTATAATTTTGGAGGAGATGAGAGATCGCTCTATACTTCTAGCTATATCCATGACTTCATTAAGAGAAGGATTTTTACATGTTAGGATACACTCTTCAATCTTTTTGTTTGAATTAAAAACAAGTTGATCACTCAGATGTACATCAAGATTTGCTCCAAACTCGCACTTATCAGCAGGGTCTACTTAATACTGCTAAGTAATCCTCAATAGACTCATCCACCAACTGCTTTCTTAAAAAAAAAATATATATATATATATATGCCTTTCAAGCATAACGGATGTTTCATCTGAATATTGTTTGCTCATGCAAGCTAAGGCTTCTGTGTATACACCCTAAGACTCATCTCCGGATGGTGCTGTTGCAGGAGACAAATTATCAAAGACCTGTGGTTGAATAATAAAGCTGTAAAATAAATAGTGCTATACTTTGAAGCATCTTTTGCAACTAAATAGCTTTCAAAAACTCTCAATCGTTTCATCAATGATATAGTAAGTCTTCCAGGATTTTGTAGAAATGGAGGAGGTTGCACAACATTATTAGACGCTGAAATGAGAATATAAATATTCACAACAAACACAGCACAGGAAATAACACAATAGAGAGTAAATAACAATTAAGGGTAAATATAACACTTCAGAAATACCGTAATAATCTATGGTAAAGACAATACATATATCCACTCGCACAGGTGTGCCTAGCACCATGTAGATAATCCTAATATAAACACAATAATTCTGAAATTTATAGGTGTGCCGGTCACTGTGTCAATAAGCAATACAAATAATCTTTTCAGGTTTATCTGTTAGCGTGTTGACAGGCAGTGCAATGAAGAAATAACAGTGATAACGGTAAACTCGTTTAACATCCAGGTAATACTGTAAAATTGCAAAGATCAAAAAGCACAAAAATGGCCGCCGACATGAGAAAACGTCTTTCCGAGGCCAATAGGGCTTGTTTTGATGACATAAGGAAATTGCTGACACGTGACGTATTTTCCACAGTGATCTGGGCTTGGCAGATAAAGTCTATGTGACAGCAATACTGCAGAAGGAGTAGCTTCGAACAGGAGAGCGAATGCAGCAAAGAAGTGCATCCTGAGAATGCACTCACTCTGAAAATGCCGGTAGGTATGCTTGCTCCCTAAAATGCAGATAATTGCATGTTTTGAAAGGTGCACGCTGCTTAACTTCCAACCACTAAAGAAGCAGCAAGGAAAGCCATAGTAACAGTATATGACAAACACAAAACATCACTCACAGGAGGGCACTGAGTAAAAGCAAAATATAAATCCACGTTTGAGAAGACTGAAATACTCAAATGTGGCCTCAAAAGATACGTAGGAGATAATAAATCACCAGGGCCTCTCAATCAGTGGGTTCAGAAAGATATTCCACAAGTTTTTGTCGCCAAAATTATGTTCCATATTCCGATGAAAGGAAATACTTGAAACTTGAAGGAGGCCCAATTAACACGAAAAGTTTATTCTCCAAGAAGAATCCAGGACTGCTACCAAACACAGCAGCAAATAAAATGTACAATTTACATTATACATTCTAGAACAATAATGACTTGGGAAAATAGTGGCATAATAACATTCCTTTATGAAAAACTAAGCAATATTAACTACAATTCACCATTTAACAATGCCCCTCAGGAGCAAGCAAACCGTTCGTTGTCGGGCCCCGGACTACGAGACGGCAACACTCACATGCTGCCCAGGGGACCGACACCCACCCAGGCATCAAAGAGCAGGAGCACACATGAGGAGGAAATTCCAAGAAAAGATCTCTGACTCCGTCACACAGGAACACACACAGCTAACAAATGGATTAGGATTTGTAGCACAATATAGAGGAGAGGGGGGAAATGGAGTGAAGCTGGTGGGTCAAGAGGTCATTTTCCTCAGATGCTAAGCAACCCTCATACTCCTGAATTAATAATGTGATAAACATGATACCAAGTCACAGAACTTAAGTAAATAAAACCTGCCCTAGATAAGCAACTTGTGCATGGAATCTTGAAACTTGAGAACGCTGGCATTGATTTGTAAAAGGAAAGCCCGGGACAAGAGCCATGTCATCCTGTCAACATGGGGTGTCTGTCAATACTAGTACATTCCCCTGCATACAGCAAGTGAGTCCTGCTTGAAAAAAAAGGAAGCAACTCTAACCATGGGTTGCCTTCCATAAGGCTTGGAAGATAGCTTAATTCAGAAAGGTTTGTACTGGAACGAGTCACAACATATATATTGTCTCTCTCCACTGTCTTCAAGTACTGAATTGTCCTAAGCAGTAGATTGTCCAGATCATTAGGACACAATCCTTTCCTTGCCTGTTTTTACAAACGGTTGCAATACTGTTATTTTCGAAAAGTTTGTTTACTTGTTGTAAATTGGGACAACAATTATGAAAAAACATCCAATGTTAGAAGAAATACTGGATTGCAGCTTTGCATCATTGTTAGCATGGATTCCTTTAGTAAACCACAGCAGGTCTCTCTTGGTAACAAACACCATCATTCATGTATCTTTGGTCATCCAGAAACTACAGCTGCTCCAACTCAGCAGAAAAAAAACTACACAACAAATTTAGCATCAATGTAACAAGTTTAATATTGATATTTGTGGATCTGAACATGAAACATAATGTAACCAGAGGTAGTTGTGAATGAAACCAAAAACAAAACGAAAAAGGAAAACCAGTAAAAACAGAAGTCTGACTGCACATAACAATTATGATGGCGAAACAGTTTTAACACATGTTCTGTAAAACCCCTCATCTGAGGCAGTGCCTGCTCTGGGGACCCATAGAGAGATGGATCAGAGCACAAAAAAGTGGGTCCACATTTAGCATGGGTAAGTTTAAATAGGGGCTGTGCTGAAGAATGACAAAGTAGCGCTTTATAGAAGAATTCCCATTAGGTCAGATACAAAAGGCTCTAAGGAAGGCTATTGACCATGTAAATATAGATGCCAACTGACCACGTCATGTGTGAAAGCTTCAGTCAGTGTTAGCTTTTTGTGCAACAGCAGTTTGCACACTGGCATTTGTTGCTCTGCTTTTTCCCATTAGCGGTCTGGGCCTACAAGTCCCCGCATGTAAGCTCATATGTGAAAAAAAAAACAGGAGCAGCTGATGGTGCTAATATCAAGAGCCAGTGACGAGGCAGCTATTGGTGCAAAGTGTGGGAATGTAATGAAAGATTGAGGATCAGTGAGGTCAGTGCTCCTCTACAATAATGAGGCACAGTTCAGGAATTTCCATATTGAGGGGAAGAAGGAGAAGAGGATTGGGTTCTAAATGCATAGGAATTATCCATCACCGCAGGAGGTTTTGAAGGCTGATGAGGGGTCCCAAGCAACTGAGGGAGCACTGAGATTGCATGGAAGGCCCTCTCCAATGCACTGAGGCTGTGGATAAATGGATGATTGATTCATTTGAAGGAAGAAGTGCTAGGAGTGTATTGTCCTTCTCTCTCAGAAGAAGCCGAGGGATTTGGTCCACAACACTGAGGCTATAAATAATCTTTGATAAGAGCTTTCTTTTTGGGAGAATTGAACAGTCCAATTTGTTATAGCCTTATCTTGTGGAATTAAGGAGGAAGAGATGAGGGAAACACAACATTTGTGTGTAATTAGATGAAAACCAGGAAATATAACAAAACCTGGCCTGAATGGACATTCTTTTAACAACAGAGTGAAGCACTTGTGCCTATATTAAATATGTATGATAAAACATGAAATTGTAGACCCATGCATATCCCAAAATAACTATTGATGATTCAAACACATATCTCCTTTTCAGGATTACAGCCGTCACATCTTTATTCTTAATCACTTCAATACTTAATAAAATCAGGACCATGCAATAGTCAAAACGTGATTTGTGCAACACTTCCACTTTGTCAAGGCAAGCAAATCAATAGAAATGTAACCATAAAAAAATCTAAGCTAGTGATTGTAAATAGTGCTGTCTGAAGACAATGTATTCTTAGTAAGCAATAGGTGGATAAACAGCTAAGACTTGCAAAAAATGTAATTTATACCACAGTCAATTTTGAGATATTCCATCTGGGATCAATATAATCTCTAGAGTTAACCAAGAAGGAAGACAGCCTAATAAGGCATCAATTCTGTGCACTGTAGTGCCGAACTTATTGATTACTGAAGTGTTGAACTTACTAAGAATAAAGATGTGACAGTTAGTCACCAAAAGGAGATGTGTGTTAAAATCGTCAAGAATTACTTTTTAGAAATTTTGGTCCTCTCTTCTGTAAATAATATGTCCTTTGTTGAAAAATCCAAGGAAAACCCAACCTCTTCTTTACTGGAGACATATTTTTATCCCATGCATTTGTTAATAGAGCATGAGAATAGACAAGTCTATGTCATCTGGCTGTAGGGGAGGGTAGGAGGAAGGCTCACTCCTTCTGAAACACTCTTTACACAGTTTGATGTTCCAGCATGCAGATATTTCAGGTAACAGATATCAGTGAATAACCTATATCTTACTTTTGATGACACGTCAGGAAAATCTGAGAAAAGAAGCAAAGGATCAGTCTTTTTAAAACCAATGTTCCTACCTACAAAATTAGAAAAGCCCTAAGAGCAAGAAAGAAGTCCTCGTTACCAACCTTCCTTAACACACTCTAACAGCAGTCAAGGTCTTTAGCACCAAGCCAGCTTCCAACTGCCCCCCAAAAAAGAAAGCCTTCTCAATGGCTTACCTGAAGCAAATGAAAAAAGCCCTATATTATATTCTTTAGGTTAAAGTGTAACCTTGTCCGATATAAAAAAAAAAGTGTTTTGTGTTTTCTCTGCCCTTTTACAATAAAAATAATTTTGCATTAGAGCATGCACGCCCCCATGGGCAGCCACAGTACTGAGGGTTTTGTTCTCGAAGCCTGTTCCTCTCTGATGCTGTTGTAGGATTAGAGCACTGGAGGGATGTGGGATAGGCTAGGGTTTATGACTGGAACCAAGGTGGGGAACACAGTGAAATGGAGGATTGGCATATGGGGGAAGAGGCTTTGTTCTGTCCAGAGGTTGATCAGCAGTTGCATGTTGGTTAATGAGGTAGCATCCAGCCAGTGAGCTTCACTGCTCCTCCTCCTCCTCCTCCGAGGACTCCTGTGATAAAGGCTCATCCTTCTCTTCCTTCTCCTGTGGGTGAGGAATGCAAACAAAGGTTAGAGGCTTGCGCTGAACAAATGGCTAGTTTTCCAAAATCAACATAATCTTGACTTTTAATCTTGAAGAGTAAAGGCATGAGTTGCCAGCTTACTTTATGCAACATGAATACATAAAAGGAGAACAAATAAACCAAACATATACAAACATTCTGCTAGATGAAACCTTTGTGATGAGAACATACTCTAGAAAGGTGCATCTCTAGAGCTGCTTTCGAACGCAGGCCAAAACGAGCTTCGGGAGGTGTTTCAGTGTTTGGCTACATTATTACACTATTGCTCTGGAAGGTGAGGAGTCCTGAAGAGATCTCTGAGGTGTCAAATCCACCAGTTTACTTTTCTCCACAACACTAAACTTATGATAGAGCAACTTCAGCTGAAGGTTTTGTTTGTGTTTAGTATTTCCTCTAGAAATTTGAGTGTTTCCACTTGTCAGGTCTGTGTCTTTTGGAAATGAGTTCTACACCTCCAGCCCTGTACTCAGGAATGTGTGGTTGATGTGCAGCAGGGCTGCAACTAGACCTGACCTTTGGGTGGGGGAGGGAACTGCATGATTAAGCTATATCCATTAAGGAAGCGTCCAATCTGGTGCTTTGTCCGGTGGGCACATCACTCCAGACGAAACAGGAACAATATGAATGAATCCTTAATGCATGATTAATTAAAATTGTTGCACCAAATACAATAAAAGAGGATAAACGCCCATAAAATGCAAAGACTATTAACCAACACAAACCCCACATAAAACTTGTGTGGGTAAATAAGTCACATGGCATCCTATAATAAATACATATAAAATAGGTTTAAAATAACCCAAACGTGCAACAGCCTGAAATTCTACAATTGAAAAACATAACCTTCCATTGCCCCTCCCTGCACAAGCACTTTCTGTTTGTTAGATCACTAGGCTCATATACATCGAGTTATTAATAGCCTCTAATCACTTGTTTGCAAAATTCCGAGTCTAACTTTCCAAGTGCCCCACTATTTAGTCAATCTCTTGGGAGTAAAATGCTAAATAATACATTCCATGCACCCGTCTTATTGAACACAGAGCCTTATCGGTCTCAGTGTCATGGGCTCTGCCATGGGCTGCTTGATTCTCAGCGCTAAGAACTATAATAAGCGTTTAAAAGTACAAATGCTAACTCCCATAGGCCCCTTGCGTTCATATTGAAAAAGTGCAAGCATCCGTGTGCCCTAAGCTGCTTTAATTCTCAACTCAGTGGACATGTTTCTGGCCTTAAGAAGTGCAAGTGCTGACTCTATAAGCCCCTGCTCTTTAGCCAAACAGTGACAAGAGGTAACTTCTTACATCTCACCATTCCAGTGCCCAGGACCATTTAGAAGAAATGTATAGTCACTTAGGAGGTAGGAGCAATTTCGTCAATGCCGTTTCTTTATAGATCTCACTCCGCCTGTAAATTCCTGTACTAATTTGGCCCGTGCATGATGTAGGGCCTTTCTCATTTTATGGAAAAATGTCCCAAAGCAGGCCAGTTCCATGGGACCACTGCAGTAAATATGTATCTTATAGCTTCTTTGTATGTTCTCACTCTGTGTTTCAACAACAGGGGTTTTAAAAGTTGACATCTTTCTGAGGCCAAACATGGGCAGCAGCATAAAAGATGTGTTATAGATTCAGTGTGATATTTACACAGAGTACATTCCTGCAAGTGCCCCTGCAACATCTTCCATTTACGTCAATAGTTCCAGACAGGAAGAGTTAATAGGCGCATTTGCAGGATGCTTTAGAATGCTCGAGCTCCTAAAGGTGCTTTCAATGTAAGGCTGGCCTTTAGTGGTTGCGTAGTATTCACGCAAGCATTTGGCTCTGCTGATATCCCTGATTGTTAAAATGTCTTGATCTCTAGAGGCTTGCACACCTATCTCTTTCTTCTTCAGCATCGCCTTCATGATAGAGGGATCTCAAGTATAGAAGGGAGCCAGATTGAACTGTTCCTCGGCCTGTGTTAGACAGATGGCTCAACTGCTGGTTTAGTCTTTGAAGACTGCTTTCGGAGCCCCTCTCAGGCTGTCGACATTTGCCTTGCAAACACTCTGATGGAACTTTATTATGTCCATTTTGCACATTATGTCCATTCTTAATGTATCTAGTTCCAGGTGTATCCCTGCATGCCTAGTTGATATGGGGATCCTAAATACCTTTTTATAGGCTCCCATCTGGCAACTCTCCAATGGAGTTGGCAGTCTGCCAGGGAATGCAAGATGACCGTAAGTAATTGCAGGTAGCAATTTCGTCTTTTACACTCTCCTTATTGCCTCTGATATTGGGACCTTAAGCTGTTGATGGAGTTTTGCTATGCATAAGAGATTGTTTCTGCTTTGGATGCCAATGCCACTACCAGATGTGATATTCTCCATGTGTTTGATAACCAAACACCAAGGTAGTGATATTTATCTTCCATCTCTATGCTTAGTGGTCTAAGTTTCCAGGTTCTCTGATGTTTTTTTACCTGGCGGCCAAAGACCAGGACTTGGTTTTTGTTGCATTTGCTCTTAAGGCATTTCGTTCATTGTAGCTGTGCAGTATATCTAAACCCCTTTTTAGCCCTATCCGGGTTTGGGCGAGCAAGACAAAATCATCTGCATATTGGATTATGGGGAGCACAGTTTGTCCCAGTCTCCGAGGGATCGTATTTCCTCTAAGCAACTCCGCACCCAGATCTGCTGTGTATAAATTAAAAAGTGTGGGGGCAATAACACAGCCCTGCTTTAAACCTTTGTTGTGGAGGATCTTCCTGGTTACATGTGTGTTTGTCATTTTTATATGCACCCAAGTGTTGGAATATAGTGCCATTACTGATGCAAGCAGTTTCCTTGTTATCCCCCAAGTCGCCAATTTCTTCCAAAGGATATGGCGCACCACCCCATCAAAGGCCGCACTATAGTCAATAAAACATGCACAAATCGGCTGAGATGATGGTTTCAATGCTTTTTTACCTAGATATGAAAGTGCGAGGACATTATCTAAGGTAGGAGAACTAGGTCTGAAGCCGGTTTGGTATGTAGGTATGATATAATTTGCAGATATCCAGCTTTCAAACTCTTGAAGCAAGACCCTTGCGTAAGCTTTGCCATCTACATCTAGTAAGGCTATCAACCTATAATTTTCAGGTAGAGTAGTGCCCCCTTTTTTGCAAATAGGTTGAAGTATTGCACCTTTCCAGGCCTCTGGGACCACAGAGTAGTGTAGACAGTCATTAATAGAGCAGTCAGAGGTTCATCCCAATAAGCTTGATCATCTCTGAATATGCTCCCCTGAAGACCATTGGGGCCAGAAGCACCATTTGCACAGTCTTAATAGTGACTGTTACTGTCTTATCATCTAGCCCATCTACTTCGTGATGCCCCCTGGCAAGTTCTTGGGCCTCTACATACTTTGGGTCCACATAAAGATTTCCCACGTGCCTTTCCCAATCACTGGCAGAAATCACGCTAACGGTAGTTTTTGATGCATATAGCAGAGAATTGATATAGTCACAGAATTCTCTACTTTTATTAGGTGGCAGCAGTGCAACCAAGAGTTTCCAACATTCTTCGGGCACTTTTACCTTCAATAATCATATTGCTCTTTTGTACTCTTTCTGTGCCAGGCTCCTGAGGACTTCCATTGCAGGAGTTTTGTTCCTCTTATAGCGCCTTTCAACCTGCCAAAACTTCCTTTTTTTGTCTGTATACATTCCTTGGTTGCTGCCAGCTTGCCCACACTTTGTCTTTTGCCCTCGGTGTGGCTAACCTGCACTCTGTTACAACCCACCCCAAATTGAAGTTTTACTGTGCCGTTAGCCTGCTTCGATGCCTTATGTTTTATTTTGTAAGATGCGCTCCATTTAATTTGTTTTGTTAATGGGCATAAGCCAGCAATAGGTTGATGGCCGCTAGCTTTATAGGGTTCATGTCTCATTGCGCCAAGATCAACTTCTATTACCGCTGGATTATGGTCACTTTCAGTTCTAGTAATCACCTTGTGGATCGAGTATCTACACGTCAATGCTGGGCTTAAGAAAATGTAGTCTATTGTGGAAATATTTCTAAACGTTGGAATGGGTGTGCCCACTGCTGTGCTGCTACAGTCTGTCATTATAAGATCATACTCTTTAAAGAAAGTTTCTAAGACTGATCTTGCGGGGTCTCAACAGGGGCCTGTTTCCTGACCAAGTTGGCGAAAGTTGAAGTCTCCTGCAATCACATATTCATGATCTGGATGTTCATGTAAAAACTCCTTCAGCAAGGGCAAAATTGATTTAACCATCATCTGTTTCTTTCCTTGAAAGGGGTTAATATATATGTTTCCAACTGTTACCAGGATGTTTTTTTTATTTTATTTTTACAAAAGGCTAGGCCATGAATGGTTATCACTTGCATGTTACTTGTTACAACAACTGCAAGCAAGCATCTCCAGGTAACACCCACGCTCCCTTCAGCTGCCGCCAAACCTACACCACCACCAACACCTTGGACCCAGCACAACCCACCCACAACAACTCTCCGACCCCGAAAACTCTGAAGTGCATTCTCCTCAACATCCGCTCCCTCCATAAACACGCTACCGAAATCTGGGATCTCCTTGATAGCATCACTTTGGACGTCGCGTTCCTCACCGAGACTTGGGCCAACACCACCTCAGGCCCGGACATCACCATCGCCATCCCCCAGGGATACAAGATCTCCCAGAAAGACTGCCCCAGCCATCCTCGTGGGGGAATCACCATCGTCCACAGGTCCTACCTCCACCTGAATACACACTCCAAGGACTCCGAAGAATCCACAAGCCTGATGGAACACCTCCACTTCAAGCTACACACCAGCCCGACATCCACCATCAGGGGAAACCTCATCTACCGGCTCCCCCCCCCCCCACCCCAGGCCACATACACCCTTCGCCGACTCCATCAAGGACTGCATCTCCGCACAAGCAATCACAGCCACCAACTACACCCTGCTGGAAGACTTCAACTTCCACCTCGAGAATCTACAAGATCCCAACACCGCATCCCTCCTAGACAACCTCCACAACGTAGAACTCAGACAGATCGTGACAGAGCCAACACACTCAGCAGGACACATCCTTGATCCCATCTTCACTACAGGAACCTCTGCTACCTTCAGTCACACCACGGAACTCCCATGGACAGACCACCGATGCTTCCATTTCACCTTTAACACACTCGCTGTCATCAGACCCCAAACCAACCATCACATAGAAACTGGACAAGATTAACCGATGATCAGCTCACTGCCGCCCTCACCATCACAGCCCCCACCATCGCACACAACGACGACCCAAACACAGCAGCACGCACCTTCCATAAATGGATCGCCGACTGCGCCAACACCATAGCCCCCCTCAAAAAGAACAACAGCACCCACCCAAAGAAAGCCAGCTGGTTCACCCCCGAACTCCGAGAATCTAGACGCACTTGAGAAAATATGGAGTAACACCAAATCCACAGAAGCCCACAGCAACTTCAGAGCCGCCGCCACCAATTCATCAGAAACACCAGAAAGAAAGCTATACAAGACAGGATCTCCTCACAAGCACACAACAGTAAGGAACTCTTCAGCAGCATCATCAAGGAGTTCGCCCAATCCACCAGTGACATCCCACCTTCACAGGACCTCTGTGACAGACTCAACACCTAGTTACACCACAAAATCAAGACCATCTATGACAGTTTCAGCAAGGACAACCTACGCGCAGAACCCCTCTACCTACTCCCGACACCAACAAACCAACAGTCACCACCTGGACCCCCCTCACCACCGAAGGTACGTTGAGAACAAAGAAGTCTATACACTTCGGGGCCCCTACAGACCCAGGCCCCCACCACATTTTCAACAGAGCCGCAGACATCATCGCCTCCAAGCTCTGCCTCACCATCAACCGTTCACTGGCTGCTGCCACTTTCCCCGACGGCTGGAAACACGTTGAGATCAACCCCTTCCTCAAGAAACCCTCGGCAGACCCCACGACCTCAAAATCTTCAGGCCCATCTCCCTACTTCCATTTCCTGTAAAATTCATTGGGAAAGCAGTCAACAGCCAACTCTCCACATTTATAGAAGACCACAACATCCTCAACATCTCTCAATCCAAATTCAGGAAAACCCCATAACACCGAAACATCCCTCCTCGCCGCAAAAAACGACATCCTCTCCCTGCTGGACAAAGGAGAGATGGTGGCACTCATCCTACTAGACCTCTAGGTGGCTTTCGACACAGTCTCCCATCATACCCTGATAAGAAGACTCCACGAAGCCGGCATCAGAGACAAGGCCCTCAACTAGATCCAATCCTTCCGCTCTGGCAGAACTCAACGAGTGAGACTCACCCCCTTCCTCGCAGATCCCACAGCCACCACCTGCGGAGTGCCCCAGGAATCCTCCCTCAGCCCCACGTTGTTTAACGTCTACATAGCCCCGCTAGCTACTCTCGTCAGAAGCTACGGAATAAACATCATCTCCTATGCTGACTACACCCAACTCATCCTCTCTGTTTCCAATGAACCCAACAAAGCCAGATACAACTTCCACAAAGGCATGGAAGCAGTCGCCAACTTGATGAGAAACAGCTGCCTTCAACTCAACGCAAACAAGACAGAAGTACTCATCATGGGCCCTCAACCCAAAGCGTGGAAAGACTCCTGGTGGCCACCCACCCTTGGAAACCCGCCCACCCCCTCCAGCCAAGCCCGCAACCTCAGAATCATCCTGGATTCTGACCTTAGCATGAACCATTAAATCAACTCAATCACCTCCACCTGCTTCCACACCCTCCACTTCCTATGCAAGTCCTTCAAGTGGATCCCCCTCGAACATAGAAAGACCGTCACACATGCCCTCATCACCAGCACACTGGACTACAGCAACGCACTCTATGCCGAAATCAACAAGAAAATCACCTTCAAACTACAAAACATCCAGAACGCCGCCAGACTGGTCCTCGACCTACCTCGACACTGCCACATCTCGTAACACCTGCGTACACTGCACTGGCTCCCCATAGAGAAAATAATAATTTTCAAGATCGTCACCAATGCAAACTAAGCCCTCCACAACACAGGACCAGTCTACCTGAACCAGCGACTCAACTTCCACGTACCCCACAGGACCCTATGCTCAGCCCAGCTCTCTCTTGCAGAAATACCCAGCATCAGGAAAACCAGAACAGGAGGACGCTCCCTCTCCTACCTCGCAACCACCGCCTGGAACGCCTTCCTCTCCACATCAGACAAACCACCTCCCTCCTCAGCTTCACAAAGGAACTGAAGACATGGCTTTTTTAAGAACCACCTTACCAATATATGCTACACTCCCTCCCCCCCAAGCGCCTTGAGACCCTAACGGGATGAGTAGTTGCACTTTACAAGCACTGATTGATTGATATCTCCCAAGTTACTAGTTTGACAGCCAAGTCTAACTTAACGTTAACTGCAAGTCCTCCAATATATCTTCCAAACAGGTTTTTTTGTGGGCGGGAAACTGAATTGTGGTGAAACCCTGTATAGTCAGTGGCTCTGCCGACCATGTTTCTTGGAAGCACATGATATCTGCATTGTTTACAAAGCTCTTAATACTGAAGCTGGCCAAACCAGCCACATTCAAACTAATTATTTTGATTGTTTAGAATTGAAATTTTAAGGGAGGGCAATTGCAATTAAATATACGTTTTCCCTTTGGTAGTCAGAGCTGTGGGGAGCCATTCCCATCCTTGCCTCCTCACATTATCGTAATCATCATTTATCCCATCAGATTGAAACTCTCCTGTGTTCCTTGTCAGCTGTATCATTATTTTTTCCTCTAGCATCAGTGGTTCCATAACCGGAGTTCCTCTTAAAGAGCTAAATGGTTTCCTATCCAGGTGTGTTGATTGGTTTCCGGCAGCTAGGACTCGGGGATACCATTCTACGGCTGGCTTACTTATTTTTATGCCCCTATTTTCCAGCAGCCCTTCGTATTCAAAGATTCTTACGATGTCACTTAGTTCAGACCATACAGTCAGTGGGGATTCGTTCTGACTAATCTGTGTGTAGGTGTTAAAAATCACAGTCAGTAAGTCTTCCGATGTGAGATTTTCAAATAGTCATATGTGATGTAATAATCGTAGAATATTTGATCTATTAAGAGTATCCCATGGCCCCTGAGAGACGTATAATGGAGTAAAGATTATTGTCGACTGATCAATATTTTCCTGAGAGTTTGCAGACTTTGGGGGTCATTCTGACCCTGGCGGTGCTCCCATGGGTGTACCGCCGGTTTCCCGCTGCCCTGGGGAATCCAAGCTGCGCCGCCATGGGGATTCCGACCCCCATACCGCCATCCTGTTCCTGGCGGTTTTGGCCGCCAGGAACAGAATGGCGGTATGGGGTGTCGTGGGGCCCCTGGGGGCCCCTGCAGTGCCCATGCCAATGGCATGGGCACTGCAGGGGCCCCCGTAACAGGGCCCCACAAAGATTTTCAGTGTCTGCCATGCAGACACTGAAAATCGCGACGGGTGCAACTGCACCCGTCGCACCCCTTCCACTCCGCCGGCTCCATTCGGAGCCGGCATCCTCATGGAAGGGTGTTTCCCGCTGGGCTGGCGGGCAGCCTTCTGGCGGTCGCCCGCCAGCCCAGCGGGAAACCCAGAATACCCGCGGCGGTCTTTTGACCGCGCAGCGGTATTCTGGCGGTCCCAGCCAGGCCGGCGGCTTCAGCCGCCGGCCGGGGTCAGAATACCCCCTTTAAGTTTAATGCCCTAACGTATTCCTGATAGGGCTCAGAACTATGTGTGATCAAAGGTTGACATCTTTTTTCTCTACCCCAGGCCTTCTCCTGATCCATCCCTAATATTCCTGTGGATGTAATTTTTCTTGTGTATTTTTTGTATTCTTGCTGGCCTAAATGTTTGCTTTCCTTGATTCAGTGTTATGCTACTTGCCCCCTGTTTCCTGCGAGGTTCTAGCCCCTTTGCCCTATGGAGTTCAAGTGTAGTATCTTCAGGGGCCAAGTGCTAATCAATGGCGTGCATCCAATTTTCTCTGTTACATTTTTGTTTTAGAATTGAGCCACCATTATTTGCAAGTGGCTCATTGTTTGGCACTCTTTCTAGATTGCCTTCTGTGATGCTCCTCATTCCCTCCAAGCCAGGTTGATAGATCACAGATTTTGTCTTAAAGATGGCCCTGTATAGAATTTCCACCCCCCCTGTGCTCTTGATCCTTTGCAGGCTCTTATTAACTGGCCTGTGATGGCCCCTTTGTTATCCTTGGGTCATCTATTCCATTGATCCGGCCTACTGCTATGGGGGGGTGCTTGGCCAGATTTGACAGTGGGGTCTTCCATCCCAAAGCTGGCAAGTTGAAAGTTATGATCTTCTTTGCTGGCCGGGACATCCTTATTGTTAGTAATTTGAGATTTAAGCTTGTTGTTGGCGGTCTGGGCTTCCCCAGTTGAACAAGTGTCAGTTGAGGGAGCAGACCCCGATCTCTGCTTAAAGGCTGGGTAAGGCTCCAACAGAACTGGGATATTGCTGGGGTCGTTAGATGTTTTCCTAGTATGTCTCTGTCTATTCGTTTTGTTTTGTGGCTTTGAGTGTTTTTTTCAGTTTCTTCTTCTGTGTTCTTGTTAATTGGGCTGTTGATTGTTCCCAGTATCGAACTTACACAGTTGGTTTGAGGCTATCTCCGGAATTGGCTCTTCTGGGCTATTTTTAGCCACAATATTAGTGGGAGAAAGTGGGAGCAAAATGAAAGGAGGCTCATTTCTTGATTCGTTCTCATTGCTTTCCACCTCCTCAGCTGTAGAGGTGGGTGTGGAGGACCTCCCTTTACTAATTACTTTGAGGGGTGGCATATCTTGCTTCCAGGCCACCTACTGCCAGTTTTTTTATTGGTTTCCCCAGCTGGTTTGCAGTGTTGAATAAGGTTAGTTAGCAGCTCTGGCAGTATCAATAATTGCTTCCGTATGGCTCCCATCCACTCCCTTGCCAGGTGTGCATCTGTGGTCCCACCTATCTAGCTTCCCGATTAGTGAGTTCAGTTTATTATCTAACAGAAGTACATTCTGGGCCAGCATGTGGGTTAATTCTAAATTAATCTCCATCTTATGAGACTGCCATGTGAAAGCCTTAACTGCGGCTAGAAGGGAATTGTTGATAGTATTTATGATGCAGTCAGCACTACACACTCCCTCCCACCCCTCATTGGGTGAATTTTCTTTTCCTATGTCCTCTCTGTGGTCTCCCCTGAGCTCATCCTCTCAGCCTGGTTGCTCCAGGCTTGTTTCTTGCAGTATCCAGCCTTCCTAGGCTATTGCACTATGCAATGAAGTCCTGCAAGCCCTTTTGTGCCCCCTGTGAGGGGGTTGAATGGGTCAGACTGTTGTCATGGTACTCTTGTACGTGCGATTCCACTGATTGGAATAATACTGTCTGATGGATCTCTGCCGCTGTTAGCAGTTGGCTATTACTTGGAAGCACTGCCTGCCCCCTCATTGACCGTTTAGAAATCGGGGCTATTCTTATTGCTTCAGCTTGGTGAACAGCGACCATCTGATTGGTGTTAATGTTATTACCAGTGTTAGTCTCGGTGGTAAGACTGTAATGGTTCTCATTATGCATGCTCATACTTTCTCCTGTTACGGTGTCCGCCAGCTCTATCAGCTCCCCATTAGTTGAAGCATCCATGCTGCTGTCTATGTCAGCAGCACGGCTGGCATTGTCTTGTGCTTGCTCTATTTACGTTGACTTAATTGCTGGGTCAAAAGCCAGTTCTGGCGAGGCAGTGGTGGCCCATGAGCCTTGATTATCCGTGGATATAGTGGATTCAGTAGTTTGCCCCATGGTACAAAATCCACTCCTTTCTCTTGTGAAATAGTTGTGTATGTATGTTTTACTAACTTTTGGGACCTTTCGCTTTTGGCCCATCTTTAAGTCTTTAAGATTTTTTATCCAAGGTCAGCTCACTGACATATCCAACACAACTATTCAGGTCTATGGGGTCTATGGGTTCTGTGAATTCTGTGGGCTCTGTCCCAAATGGTATCGGACTCATGGGGCTTGCAGGGCCTGCATGCTTGTGGGACTCGTATGACACCAATAACTTTCGATTCCTGTTTTAGACATATTCGATTTACAATGCAGGCCCAGCACCTAGAATGCTGATTGAGTCAGGTCTGCTACCTTAGGCTGCCTCCTTGGTTTACTAATTCCCGTCCATGCAGAGAAAATTCTGTGTACCAGCTTCCAGTTTTCACTAAATATTTTGCAAGCCCTCTGTTCCTTCTGCCTCTTATGATTTGCCTGTTTTGCTTGTGGCCTTTGCACCTTTTATGTCCTTTGTATCTCGGTTCTTGCCCTCAGGTATCCTGTGGGACTTAAGGGGCTCAGAGTACTCGGAGGAATCAGAACAGACAATGATCTAGGTGGTATTATTGTTGCCACTGCTGTGCGTGGTTGTGAGATCGTTATTTCGTTGAACCACTCCAACCCCAGCTCCAACTCCTCTCTTTGCGGCTGAGTCCGGTCTAAGGATGTCATAACAAGTTTCAGCTCTGATTTTTGTGTTTTTTGGTGTTTTTTTTTTTTTGTCTTGCAACTCTTGACACGTGACTTCTGATTCTCCGACTTTTCCAAGTTTCTAGATTTTACAAGGACTTGCAATAATTTTGTGAGCTGTTTTTTAGATTTGTGCACACTCAATGTCCACCTCGTAGATTAGCTGCTAGTTGAGTGTAAATGCTAGTTTAATGTGGCAGTATCTGACAGTGTCCGAAAATATTGAGCGCCGCCACACCCCCTGCCACTTGCTGCTCTTTCTCTTCATCACTTCACTTCGTCAATTTAGGCCGGGGGGCACGAGCATGCTTAGTACACGCTTATTCCACACTTCTGAAGCTGCTCTGCTCTGCTCTGCTGGAAAGGCAGTGTCTGTGGCAATGCTCCTAATGAAAAACAATATATAAACCAGCACAGCTCCAATATAAGATGCAGGTCACAGAACGTGCAGTGCAGAGTGCAGCACTATGTTACGCCATATTGCTCTACTCCTAACGAGTAGTCGAGTCATCAAGTGGTAATCAGGGTATGGCTGATGAGGATGCAATGCAGATAGCAGCAATACCATATCGGTGTGACAGGGTGATGGAGAGGTCGGGCCAGGCTCGTTTGGCTTTGCTCAGTTTATTTGTTTGTTTGTTGCTTATTGCCGTCAGGGGTGCAGGTGCAAAAGCAAGGTTGGAGCTGCGTGGGTGGTACTATCAAATCTGAGTGACTGCAGGAAGATTAGCGGCAGACAGAGACAGCACATCCAATACACGGGCACTGAGCCACACCGCACAGACAACAAAGCACAGAGCTCACCTGGGCTGGAGCTCCCTGCTGTCTCGCTGTCCCACTGACTCGCTGCCCAACTGCCATGCCCCTCCCAGACCTCAGGGAAGTGGGGGTACTCGGGGGACTCAAATGCTGCCTCAGACCCCGTCAACATTCTGCCCCCACTCTCTGCTGTACACCACCGTACACTCTGCCTGCGCCGCTCCTACTCTGCGCTCCTGCACCTGGCTCCGCCTCCGCTCTGTATACAGTATATCCTCACCAGTCCCTTCCGCAGCACACTCCTGTGCGTCGCCGAGGAACAGTACAGCGTAATAACATATTATAACAACCAGCTTTTAATTCTCTTTTATGACCCACAGCACATACAGGGTCAAACCCACTCAAATAATTAGGGTTAAATGTTGGAAGGGCAGTGTGTTTTATAAAATGCATATTTTTGTCACAAATGTCTTCAGACTGCTTTCCGGATGAATGTCCAAATTCTCTGTACGGGTGGTCCTAAAAATCTATACCAATTACAGGAAAAAGTATGACATAAACACTTATTATTTAAATAGCACATATTGTGCGCAAAGTAGTGTAGTTCCCTTGTGTAATGTGTTTCTATTGGTAACCTGTTATTATTGGAGTTATGCTGCATAGACAGGCCTTGGTTTACGTTCACGGCAGAGTAAGGGTTCACAAGTATTTTGCTGCCACACTACACTAGGTTGAAAAGGCTAGACACAGTGATGCAGTACCTATACAAGGGATGTGCTGCTGTTATAGTGTACTGTCTCTTCATAAACACCAGGTCCACCAACTTCTGCATCTGTTTGCAGTATTAGAAACTTATCATTGAGGTTCTTGTTGTAAGCAGCAGAGTGTGTGCACATAATTTTACATACAGCATTCACATAGCCAAGCTCTCTCTTAGTCTATCCAGGGATCAGGCTCCTGACAACAAAGATAATGCCTCACTCAACAATGCTTTTTCACCAAAAAGACAAGAACCACAACCCACCATTCCCACTTGATGTATTCCAAAATTGCCACCAGCCCTGCAATTAGCACCCATAGGCAACCAAATCAAATCAAATCATTAACATTTATAAAGCGCGCTACTCACCCGTGCAGGTCTCAAGGCGCTAGGGGGGAAAGGGGGGGTTATCGCTGCTCGAACAGCCAAGTCTTTAGGAGTCTCCGGAAAGCGGAGTGGTCCTGGGTGGTCCTGAGGCTGGTGGGGAGGGAGTTCCAGGTCTTGGCCGCCAGGAAGGAGAAAGATCTCCCATGCGCCGTGGAGCGGCGGGTGCGAGGGATGGCAGCAAGTGCGAGGCCAGCGGAGCGGAGGGGGCGGGTGGGGACGTAGAAGCTGAGGCGTCTGTTGAGGTATTCCGGTCCCTTGTTGTGGAGGGCTTTGTGTGCGTGGGTGAGAAGACGGAAGGTGATCCTTTTGCTGACTGGGAGCCAATGCAGGTGTCTCAGGTGTGCGGAGATGTGGCTGTTGCGGGGTACGTCGAGGATGAGGCGGGCCGAGGCGTTTTGGATGCGTTGCAGGCGGTTTTGGAGTTTGGCGGTGGTCCCGGCGTAGAGGGTGTTGCCGTAGTCCAGGCGACTCGTGACAAGGGCGTGGGTCACGGTTTTTCTGGTGTCGGCGGGGATCCAGCGGAAGATCTTGCGGAGCATGCGGAGAGTGAGGAAGCAGGCGGAGGACACGGCGTTGACTTGCTTGGTCATGGTGAGAAGAGGGTCCAAGATGAAGCCGAGGTTGCGGGCGTGGTCTGCGGGGGTCGGTGCGGTGCCGAGGGCCGTGGGCCACCAGGAGTCGTCCCAGGCGGACGGGGTGTTGCCGAGGATGAGGACTTCCGTTTTTTCAGAGTTCAGCTTTAGGCGGCTGAGCCTCATCCAATCTGCGACGTCCTTCATACCCTCTTGTAGGTTGGTCTTGGCGCTGGCGGGGTCCTTGGTGAGGGAGAGTACAAGTTGGGTGTCGTCGGCGTAGGAGGTGATGATGATGTCGTGCTTGCGTACGATGTCGGCGAGGGGGCTCATGTAGACATTGAAGAGTGTCGGGCTGAGCGATGAGCCTTGAGGTACGCCGCAGATGATCTTGGTGGGTTCTGAGCGAAACGGAGGGAGGTAAACTCTTTGGGAGCGGTTAGCGAGGAAGGAGGCGATCCAGTCCAGGGCCTGGCCTTGGATCCCGGTGGAGCGTAGGCGGGTGATTAGGGTGCGGTGACAGACGGTGTCAAAGGCAGCCGAGAGGTCGAGGAGAATGAGGGCGACTGTTTCACCGTTGTCCATCAGGGTTCTGATGTCGTCTGTGACTGAGATGAGGGCGGTTTCCGTGCTGTGGTTGGTTCGGAATCCGGTTTGTGAAGGGTCGAGCAGGTTGTTGTCTTCCAGGAAGGTGGTCAGCTGTTTGTTGACGGTCTTTTCTATTACCTTGGCTGGGAAAGGTAGAAGAGAGATGGGGCGGAAGTTTTTCAGGTCGCTTGGGTCAGCCGTAGGTTTCTTTAGTAGGGCGTTGACTTCAGCGTGCTTCCAGCATTCGGGGAAGGTAGCAGAAGAAAAAGAAGAGTTGATAACGGTCTGGAGGTGCGGGGCGATGATGTCGTCGGCTTTGTTAAAGATGAAGTGCGGGCAGGGGACCGAAGGGGCGCCGGAGTGGATAGAGTTCATGATGGATTTGGTTTCTTCCGTGTTGATGTGGGTCCAGTTGTTGAGGGTGATGTCCGGGGAAGCGGGTTCAGTGGTGTATGGTTGGGTCTGGTGTCCGAAGCTGTCGTGGAGGTCGCTGATCTTGCGATGGAAGAAAGTGGCGAGGGATTCGCACAAATCCTGTGAGGGCGTGACGGCGTTGGCGCTGGCGCTGGGGTTGGAGAACTCTTTGACGATGCTGAAGAGTTCTCTGCTGTTGTGGCTGTTTTTGTCTAGTCTGTCGGTGAAAAAGTTCCTTTTGGCAGTGCGGATCAGGTGGTGGTGTTCGCGTGTAGCGTTCTTGAGGGCGGTCATGTTGTCCGCGGTGTGGTCCTTGCGCCAGGCCTTCTCAAGGGCACGACAAGTTTTCTTTGATTCTTTGAGGGTGTCAGAGAATCAGAGAGGTTTTTTGGTGTTGGTCTGTCGATGCGTGCGTTTGAGGGGAGCAAGGTTGTCAGCGCAGTTGGAGATCCAGTTTGTGAGGTTGAGAGCTGCGTCGTTGGGGTCGGTGGTGAGGGTGGGTTGGTTGGCGGCGAGAGCGGAGAAGAGTTGCTCTTCAGGGATCTTGTTCCACTGTCGACGAGGGGTGGGTTGAGTGCGGAGGTGGGAGGTCTCGCGTCGGAATGTGAAGTGGACGCAGCTGTGGTCGGTCCAGTGTAGGGCAGAGGTGTGGCTGAAGAAGATGTGTTTGCTGGCGGAGAAGATAGGGTCGAGCGTGTGTCCGGCGATGTGGGTGGCGGTGTTCACCAGTTGTTTGAGGCCGAGGTTGGCGAGGTTGTCGAGCAGGGTGGTGGTGTTGGGGTCGTTGTTTTGTTCCAGATGGAAGTTGAGGTCGCCTAGGAGGATGTAGTCCGGTGAGGCGAGGGCGTGCGGGGAGATGAAGTCGGCGATGGCGTCGCTGAAAGAGGCGCGAGGTCCGGGAGGACGGTAGACGAGGGATCCTCTGAGGGTGGTCCTTGGGTCGGTGCGAATCTGAAAATGCAGGTGTTCAGCGGCGAGAGGGGAGTCTTCAGTGGAGGTGGTGACGCTGATGGAGTCTTTGAAGACGATGGCGACACCTCCTCCTACTTGGTTGGTGCGGTCTTTTCTGGAGATCTTGTAGCCTTCGGGGATGGCGGTAGCGATGTCTGGAGCAGAGGAGGCGTTCATCCATGTCTCCGTGATGAAGGCGACGTCCGGGGCTGTGGAGTCCAGGAGGTCCCAAAGTTCAACGGCGTGCTTGTGGACGGAACGAGCGTTGATCAGGATGCACTTGAGGTGGTTGATGGCGCGTGGGCTTGTGGTCGTGGTAGTTGCGTGGTGGAAGATGCGTTTGCAGGAGTTGCAGGCGAAGGGTCCATGGGTGCGTTTGGGGTGAGCTAGGAAGCAGGTTTTGGAGCAAACAGAAGACAGAAGAACAGAAGAACAGAAGATCGGAAGAGCAGAAGATCGGAAGAGCAGAAGAACAGAGAAGAACAACACAGAAGCACCGAGAAGAACAGAGAAGAAGAACACAGAAGACCGGAAGAACACAGAAGAACAGAAGGGAAGAACAGAAGAACAGAAGAGAAGAACAGAAGAACACAGAAGAAGATTGCAGAGGGGGAGCGAGGAGGAAGAGACAGAGAGGAGGAAAAGGAGCAGGAGAGAAGGTGAGTGGCGCGGGGCAGGGCGAGGGGCTGGGAGGAGGGGGGTACTTACAGTTAGGTGGGTCTCAGGAACACAGGAACTCGGGAACTTGGAGGAGCTGCAGCGGCAGGGGGAGCGACCTACCCTTGGGTCAAGGGTCGCTACCACTGTCGCGCAGCGGCCGCCATAAGAGGTAGGAGGGGGGGGAGGGGTCAGCTGGGGGCGAATGGGAGCAGGGGGGCGGGGGCGTGCAGGAGGTCGCGGCGGGAAAGCGCGAGGGAGGGGGGGGACAGGTAGAGTGAGAGGAGCTGGGGGAGGGGGTTTAGGGTGGAGGAGGGTGAGTGTTAGGAGGTTTGGAGATTAGGGAGAGAGATAGGAGTAGGGTTGTGAAGATAGGGGAGGGGGGGTTGTAGAGGTGGGTGAGGGAGAGAGGTAGAGTGAGAGGATAGGGAGATAGGTAGTAGAGGGGGTGGCGGGAGGGGGGGAGAGATAGAGAAATAGATAGAGAAAATAGATAGAGAAGTCGATAGATAGGGAAATAGATAGATAGACAGATAGGTAGGTAGGAGGAGGTGGAGAGTGGGGGAGTTAGATAGTGAGATAGGGAGCTAGAGAGATAGGAAGATAGGAGGAGTGAGGGAGGTAGATAGCGAACGGGTTAGCTAGGGGTGAGAGAGGGGGAGGCGAGTGAGGGAGGGGGATGAGGAAGGAGCAGGAGGGCAGGCTCGGGGGAAGAAGACGGAGGAGGTAGAAGAGCCGAAGACAGGAGAACAGAAGACAGAAGAACAGAAGACAGAAGAACAGAAGATCGGAAGAGCAGAAGATCGGAAGAGCAGAAGAACAGAGAAGAACAGAGAAGAACAACACAGAAGCACCGAGAAGAACAGAGAAGAAGAACACAGAAGACCGGAAGAACACAGAAGAACAGAAGGGAAGAACAGAAGAACAGAAGAGAAGAACAGAAGAACACAGAAGAAGATTGCAGAGGGGGAGCGAGGAGGAAGAGACAGAGAGGAGGAAAAGAAGCAGGAGCAGGAGAGAAGGTGAGTGGCGCGGGCAGGGCGAGGGGCTGGGAGGAGGGGGGTACTAACAGTTAGGTGGGTCTCAGGAACACAGGAACTCGGGAACTTGGAGGAGCTGCAGCGGCAGGGGGAGCGACCTACCACTGACCAACAAAAACCTATACATGCCATATATCACTACAGCACAGAAACAACGCTCATCTCTTTCACAGATGAGTTCTGCATGTCCCTGTACAGAAGAAACACAGCGACCCTCATCGTCCAGGACCTCTCTGCAGCATTTGACACAGTTTCCCACCTCCTCATCTGATGCCTCTGGGATACCAGCATCAAAGGACCTGCTCTCCACTGAATATGTTCCTTGCTGATAGGCAGAACACAAACTACCAGCCTGGCCACATATTCATCAGAAACCCACAAACTTATCTGTGGAGTGCCACAAGGCTTGTCCTTCAGCCCCACCCTCTTCAAAGCTTACATGATCTCTCTAACCAGGGTCATCTGCGGCCACATCAACAACCTCTCTTACACTATCATGCACCTCATACTCTCTCTCAGGCACAACTAATTCACAGCCTGATGACTGAAGAACCAAATAGATGATATCTCAAGCTAAACACCGAGAAAGGTCGAAGTAGTGACTTTTGGCAAGAACACCATCACCATGAAACTCCCCTGGTGGCTGATTGACCTTGGACACACCCCCACTCCCAGCTCCCACACCAGGAATCATGCGACCATTATTGACAACAAACTGGACATGACCGCATAAGTCAGTGCTATTACAGCATCCTGCTTCCACACCCTAAAAATACTGAATAAAATCTCCAAATGGCTCCGGAGCAACACCCGAAAGACTGTCACACATGCCCTAGTCACCATCAAGCTAGACTATGGGAACACTCTCTATACAGGAATCAGCAAGCAACTCACCAGAGGACATCACACCATCCAGAACGTGGCACCCAGATTGTTGGGAATGGCCTTTCTGCAGGGTCACCCCCTAACTTTTTGTCTTCCTCCTCTTTTTCAGACCTCATTTTTGCTGGATTTAGGACTCTGCACACTTTACCACTGCTAATCAGTGCTAAATCACATATGCTCTCTCTCCTTAAAACATGGTGACATTGGCACATACCCAATTGGCTTATTTAATTTACTTGTAAGTCCCTAGTCTAGTGCACTACATGTGCCCAGGGCCTGTAAATTAAATGCTACTAGGGGGCTGCAGCACTGGTTGTGCCACCCACATAAGTAGCCTCCTAACCATGTCTCAGGCCTGCCACTGCAGTGCCTGTGTGTGCAGTTTCACTGCCACTTCGACTTGGCATTTAAAAGTAATAGCCAAGCCTTACACTCCCCTTTTTCTACATACGTCACCCCTAAAGTAGGTCCTACGTAGCCCATAGGGCAGGGTACTATGTAGGTAAAAGGAAGGACGTGAACATGTCTGTTCTATATGTTCTGGTAGTGTAAAACTTCTACATTTGTTTAACACTGCTATGAGGCCTGCTCCTTTCATAGGACAGCATTAGGGCTACCCTCATTTACTGTTTGAGTGGTAGATCCTGATCTGAAAGGAGTAGCAAGGTCATATTTAGTATGGCCAGAATGGTGATACAAAAACCTGCTTAATGGTGAAGTTGGATTTTATATTACTATTTTTGAAATGCTACTTTTAGAAAATGAGCATTTCTCTACACTTAAATCCTTCTGTGCCTTCCAATCCACGTCTGGCTAGGTTTAGTTGACAGCTCTGGGAGGGTGGAGGGCCTGACACTAACATGTCAAAGGACAGTAGCCTGTCCTCACACAAAGGACTGCTACACCCCTTACTGGGATCCTGACCGACAGGATGGAACCTGAAGGGGACCTTGTGCACTTCTAAGCCACTCTTTGAAGTCTTCCCCACTTCAAAGGCACATTTGGGTATTTAAACAGGGCCTCTGCCCCTACCAACTCAGACACTTCTGAGGTAGACACTCTACTTCATCAAGACACTTTCTGGAGAAGAGAACCTGAACCAGAACCTGCAACCTAGCAAGAAGAACTGCCTGGCTGCCCAAAGGACTCACCCGACTGCTTTTCTGAGAAGGACTGCTGCCTTGCTGTTGCCCTGCTGCCTTGCTGCTCCCTGGCTGTGCTGAGAAGTGCTCTCCAAGGGCTTGGATAGAGCTTGCCTCCTGTTCCCTGAAGTCTCAGGACCAAAAAGACTTCATTCCTGCAAGAGAACTCCCTGTGCGGTGAAAATCGACGCACAGTCTGCAAGAAACGACGCACAGCCTGCATTGCTGTGAGATAATCACTGCACGCCAAACCGGAACGACGCACCCCAATTTTGCATGGAGAAGATCGACACAGCGACTGGAAATTTGACGCACGGTCCACTGGATCGATGCAAAGCAGAGCCAGAACAACGCAGCCTGACTTCCTGAGAGGAATCGACGCAGCGCCTGTGACTTTGTCCTGCAAGCGCCGGATTTCAACACATCGTCCCAGAGGCATCCGAAAACCCCGTAACTGGAAGAGGATCCTATCCTATGCGCCGGAAATCGATGCAAAGCCTGCCCTGCATGAAAACTCAACAACGCATCGCCTGTGTGCGCCTGAAAATTCAACGCACACCTCCCTGTTTTCCACGCATTTCCTCCGCTGCGGTCCCTTGCTGAGAATTTGAATGCAAACCAGGTACTCTGTGCTTGCAAGAGACATTTGTTGCTTTTAAGAGACTAAAGACACTTTATATCATTTTTCAGTGATATTTACTTATTGCATCTTAAACGTTTCGACCTGCATCTTACCAGATAAATATTATATATTTTCCTAAACAGTGTGTGGTGTATTTTTGTGGTGTTCTACTGTGTTATTGCATGATTTATTGCACAAATACTTTACACGTTGCCTTCTAAGGTAAGCCTGTCTGCTCAGTGCCAAGCTACCAGAGGGTAGGCACAGGATAATTTGGATTGTGTGTGACTTACCCTGACTAGAGTGAGGGTCCTTGCTTGGACAGGGGGTAACCTGACTCCCAACCAAAGACCCAATTTCTAACACTGGAGATCAGCGGTGAGGATAGGACTTGTATTTGTGCAGTGACATACAATAGCTATGTGTACACTACCTACCCACAGTTAAAGGTAATTACTAGAGGTTTTTTCTGCTCCTTTTTTTCTCTCCATTGGTAATTTTTTTCAAATTTGAATCCTACCTCTCCTTCGTAAACTTGGAACTTTGTGTTGTGCCTGCGATACCTTAGTACAGCTTGGAAATGGATACCAGCTTCATAGAAGACAATGACAAGTCAGATACAGTCCCCATTGAATCCCTCACCAAGGCTGAGCTAGCTCTGCAAAGAGAGCCTGGCTGTGTCAAAGAGATCCACTAAGCAGGAACTGCAGGATGCCTTTGTAGACTTTGAGGAAGCAGGCTGGAAAGAGGAACAGGCAGCAAAGGACCTAAGAGGTGATGGCCCTGAGAAGGATGATGATGAGGAGGAGAAAAATGACTTAGCAGTGGCTCCAGAGGAGAAAAGGGAACCCACAGAGAGTGAGTCCCCTGCTGGACAATATGCAGGAAGCAGAGTCTCCTCCCATGCCCTGTCCCCTGAGGAGCTTAGGGACAGACAGGCTGAGAAGGACCTGAGGGTGCAGCTGGCTCAACTGGCTGCAGAGAAAGAAGAGCTGAGGCTGACAATGCCCTAGCAGAGGAGAGAAGAGCTGAGGCTGAGAGGGCTTTGGCAGAAAGAAAAATCTTGTTGGCTCATTAACTGAGTCTGAAGGAACTGGACTTAAAAGCACAGCAGGTAGAGTCCAGTGGTGGCACCAAAACGACAATGTCCAGTGCTGAGAAAGAGGTCAACTTACCCAGATATTTGGTACCTGACTTTAGATAGGGGATGACACAGACAAGTGGCTTGAGGTGTATGAGGTCACCCTAGTGGCACACGGGATCCCTGAGGAGGATTGCGGGCTGTCCTATGGGGGCATATACCTGGTAATGGTAGGGATGCCCTTCTGGCCCTAGATGGGAGAGACAGATTGAGGTATCCAACCATGAAGGAGACACTTGTCAAGAAATATGGCTTCACCCCAGTGGAGTGCAGGTTGAGATTCAGGGGCAGTAGGAAACTGCCTCACCAGTCATGGGGGGATTTTGTAGGAGACTTTTGCAAGGCACTGGATGGCTGGGTGAAGGGTAGTTTGGTAAACACTTTTGAGGGGCTGTACAATTTGATGGCCAGAGAGCACATGTTCAGTCACTGTTTTCCAGAGCTACGCCAGCACTTGGTTGATTGTAAGTTCCCTGACCCAAGGGAACTTGCAAAGGAGGCAGACCTCTGGGTGAGTACCAGAGTGTCTGAAAAAGCTGGTGGGAGTGATCCTAAGGAGAGTGGTTTAGGTTCCCCTCAACAGAGTGGAGGAGTGCATAGTGACCCAGATAGGTCCCATAATGGTAAAAGAGGGGAAAGGGTCCCATATCCCTTCTAAACGTAGGAGGAGAGGTGGGGTGGGGTGGGGTGGGCAGAGGCTCAGGAAGCCCTTTTCCTAGCCCCAGTGCTTGGACTGTTCCCACAGGGGACCCAAGCAGGGTAACCTAGTCTGCACTGAGAGACCATCCCCCGATGGGAGCTCCCCGGTGTCACGTGAGCTGAGAGGGGTGACCCCTATGGGCCCCCTGACTGTTCAGTTGTCTGGAAGTACCACTCCTCAGAGGAGGGCACGGAAGTCCAGAGGGAGAAGCAAGGTGAGGAAGGACTCACCATTGTCCCCTGTTCAGCCTCAGGGTACAGACCCTGGGCCGAGTGACCAGTGTCAGGGTACCACACCTGAACTGGTGGGAGGTAGAATGGAGAAGGGGTGCAAGACCCCTGGGGCTACTGCACCCCATTCTGAGATGCCTCAGGAGCCCCTTGGGAGCTCCCTACCAGCCCCCCAGCTGGAGGTGAAGCTCATCCAAAGGCCCACTCAGGGTCTCCACTTAGCAGTGGATGGTCTGGGGCCTGGCTCCTGAAACTGACAGCTGTCAGTGGCATCTTTTGGTTACTGTCCTTGTGGACAGAGTTCTCCCTGGATTGGGGACAGAAGTCAGACCCAAGGGTTGGAACGGGCCAAATCACTTTGTTGGCCATGGTGGTACTGTCTGCATCTGTGAGCAAATTAAAGTTAGAAGCTTCACAGATGGGGTCCTCAGATGAGGAGAAGGGTTCCCCATGGGTCAGTTCAGTGGCCCCCGAGAGTATAGACAGAGGAGCCTCACTACGTTCAGAACGGCTTAGAACTGGCAAGTGCCCCTGAAGTAGTGGGCCATTGTCCATGTTCTATCGCCTTAAGCAGGGAAGTCCATCAGAGTGTTGATTAGCCTACCCTGACTTTAGGCTGGAAGGGGGATATGTAGGAAATGGCCTTTCTGCAGGGTCACCCCCAAACTTTTTGCCTTCCTCCTTCTCTTTTTCTGACCTCATTTTTGCTGGATTTAGGACTCTGCACACATTACCACTGCTAATCAGTGCTAAAGTGCATATGCGCTCTCCTTAAAACATGGTGACATTGGCTCAAACCCAATTGGCTTATTTAATTTACTTGTAAGTCCCTAGTCAAGTGCACTACATGTGCCCAGGGCCTGTAAATTAAATGCTACTAGTGGGCTGCAGCACTGGTTGTTCCACCCACATAAGTAGCCCCCTAACCATGTCAAAGGCCTGCCTCTGCACTGCCCTTGTGTGCAGTTTCACTGCCATTTCGACTTGGCATTTAAAAGTAATTGCCAAGCCTTACACTCCCCTTTTTCTACATATACGTCTCCCCTGAGGTAGGCCCTAGGTAGTCCATAGGGCAGGGTACTATTTAGGTAAAAGGCAAGACATGAATGTGTGTGTTCTATATGTCCTGGTAGTGTAAAACTCCTAAATTCGTTATACACTGCTGTGAGGCCTGCTCCTTTCATAGGATAGCATTAGGACTACCCTCATATACTGTTTGAGTGGTAGATCCTGATCTGAAAGGAGTAGCAAGGTATATTTAGTATGGCCTGAATGGTGATACCAAATCCTGCTTATTGGTGAAGTTGGATTTTATATTACTATTTAGAAATGCTATTTTTAGAAAGTAAGCATTTCTCTACACTTAAATCCTTCTGTGCTTTCCAATCCACATCTGGCTAGGTTTAGTTAACAGCTCCCTTGTGCATTCACTCAGACAACCCCAAAGACAGGATGCTCAGTCACACTTGCACTTGCACACATCTGCTTCCTGGGCTGGGAGAGTGGAGTGGCTGACACTTACCTGTCAAAAGACAATAGCCTGTCCTCACACAAAGGACTGCCACACCCCCTACTGGGACACTGGCAGACAGGATGGAACTGAAAGGGGACATTATGCACTTCTAAGCCACTCTTTGAAGTCTCCCCAACTTCAAAGGCACACTTGGGTATTTAAACAGGACTTCTGCCCCTACCAACTCAGACACTTCTGAGGTAGACACTCTACTTCATCAAGACACTTCTTGGAGAAGAGAACCTGAACCAGAACCTGCAACCTGACATGAAGAACTGCCTGGCTGCCCAAAGGAATCACCTGACTGCTTTTCTGAGAAGGACTGCTGCCTTGCTGCTCCCTGGCTGTGCTGAGAAGTGCTCTCCAAGGGCTTGGATAGAGCTTGCCTCCTGTTCCCTGAAGTCTCAGGACCAAAAAGACTTCATTCCTGCAAAAGAACTTCCTGTGTGGCAAAAATTTATGCACATCCTGCAAGAAACGACGCACAACCTGCATCGCGGTGAGAAAATCTCTGCACGCCGAACCGGAACGGCACAGCCCGTCTTTGCAAGGAGAAGTTTGACGCAGCGCCAACGTAGCGACCGGAAATTCAACGCATGGCCCACTGAATCGACGAAAAGCTGTTACGACGCAGCCCGACTTACTGAGAGGAATCAACGCAACGCCTGCCGTGCGGTAGAGATTTCCACGCAACACCCACCGGATCGACGCAGACCCTGTGACTTCGTCCTGCAAGCGCCGACTTCAACGCATCGTCCCCGGGGCGTCCGAAAACCCCGCAGCCCAAAGCAGATCCCAGCCTACGTGCCGGAAATCGACGCAAAGCCTGCCCTGCGTGAAAACTCAACAACGCATCTCCTGTGTGCGCCGGAAAATTCAACGCACACCTCCCCGTTTTCCACGCATCTCCTCCTCTGCGGCCCCTTGCAGAGAATTTGAACGCAAACCAGGTACTTTGTGCTTGCAAGAGACATTTGTTGCTTTTAAGAGACTAAAAACACTTTCTATCATTTTTACAGTGATATTTCAACATCTACTTCTTGCATCTTAATTGTTTTGACCTGCATCTTACCAGATAAATATTATATATTTTTCCAAACACTGTGTGGTATATTTTTTTGGGTGTTCTACTGTGTTACTGCATGATTTATTGCACAAATACTTTACACATTGCTTTCTAAGTTAAGTCTGACTGCTCAGTTCCAAGCTACCAGAGGGTGGGCACAGGATATTTTGGATTGTGTGTGACTTACCCTGACTAGAGTGAGGGTCCTTGCTTGGACAGCGGGTAACCTGACTGCCAACCAAAGACCCCATTTCTAAAACAGACTCACCCTCAAACTCCCATGCAGAACCCAAATCACACTACACCTCATGGAGCACCACTCGCTCCCAATACACAAACATGCTCAGTTCAAGCTCCTCACTCACACTTTCATGGCACTGCACAGCATCAACTCTGCCTACCCAGACAGTTGCATCTCCTTTCATAAACCTACCAGACACCCCTGCTCAGCTGGACTTCTACTTGCACCCATTCTATGCATAAACATAAATGGAAACCAGGCCTTCTCCTGGAGCCTCCTCCTCCTCTTCTTGAGTTCCTCAAGAAGCTAAAGATCTGGCTCTTTGAATAATCCTGCCCACCCTAGGCAGGGCTAGACTCTGACTGCTTTGTTTCCCTCCTAGCTGTTAGTGCACTCTACATAGCCATACAACATAACACAACAAAGGAGAAAAAGAGGAACACAGATATCTGTAGGCCTTCACTACATATATACTCCAGTGTGAGAGGGGGCTATAGGGAAGTGTCACCTTTCAACAATTCTCAAAATGGCCATTTCTGCACAGTCTTCAAGGCAATAAACAGGACTGGTTGAGTCTATTGCTTTTCAATCAGTTTCTCTGAGTGCAGGGACTCCAATATTCTGCTGTCAACCTATACTAGCCCATATTCCAGAGATATCAGCAAGAGATGGACTTCAAGACTGCATTTCTGCTTAACTTTCTTCTTCAATTATCCACGTGTGCTGCATCCTGTGTCAATGGGCAACATAAAACTAGTGAAAAAAATAAATGCCAATTATTGCTACAACAGGGAGGTGTAAGAGAAACATCAACCTCCACAGACATGCTCTCTTGTGAGAGGTCTAAAAGATACATGCCTCATTTTACTAAATCAACATTTTACAGTTTTCATATGAAAATTACATGAACTGCCACACTAAATTGCCCTAGCCACAATTCTTTCCAGTAGTGTGTTTGCACAAAGTTGCAATGTAGAGTATGAACTAGATTAACATCCCTACCTCCATTTTCTTCAACACCCAACCCCCATACACACTCCTGGTGCGGTTTATGTATATAGTACATGAAGTAACAGTCTGTTCTCCAATGCACAATGTTCAATGCAATAATAGCCTCTGCCCTTTCTTCAAACAAATAAATTAAGTGCTCTGTGACCGTGGGGATAATGCCCAAGTGCTTCCTTTCAGATAGGCATTGAACCAAAGCATTCGAAATCTTATAACATTACTGATTTGTCTATGCCAAAGTGTGTGTACTTTTCTCTAAAATATGATTCTGCCAGAGATTGTGAATCGAGTGTATAACGTCTATGTCTTCATTTGAGTTAAAAAATATAATTAACCAAAACCAGGATGCAAGGGGTTACATTTGTGCTGTAAAGTAAAAGCGCATTGAAGAGGCCACCTGACAGTGAATGAGTTGTTTCAAAGTGTAAAGCATTTGTAATATGAAATCTGCTGCAGCTCTCCTGAGTCTTTAAACATTAAAAATTAAAACCTTGACCACTGGGGTTTGGCATGGCAAGTTTCATGGCAAGTTTTATGCTGATCAATCAAGTGAGGACAAAACAAATGGAGAAGGGGGTCCAGAAAAGTGAAAATAGTGATGTTTCCCATTTTAATTCTGACAGGAAGCTGTTGACCGATAAAAAAACATAGCTGAATGGAGGTTCACCAAACTTTGCATGACAATAGATGTTTACTCATGAAATACCTTTCCTTAGTTTGGTGTAAATCCATTCAGAAGTATTTGAGAAATTACATTAGAAAAATGGTTTTGTAGGCCTCAAATTGAGCCAGCCTGTCAAGCTTTGGAGGCAGACTTAACTGGACTGTTAGTTGGTGCATGAACTTGGGTTTACGAAATATCAGAAAGATCCAGATTAAGACAAATACTAATCAAATCCATTTAAACAGGATTCTATTTTTCAAAGGTGCAAAGACAGTGATTTAAGCAGATAAAGGGCATGGAAGTTTAACCAATTACCCCAAAGCAGCTTCAGAGGAAGGAAAATGCCAGATGCACTTCACAGTTCACCCACACCTACTGCACTGTAGAAGTACGGATGGATGCGGAGGGCTGGGCCATTAATTAAAATCATTGATGGAACCTCATGACAGAATGCAAGGTTTTTATTCAAGATTTTATTTAAATAGTGCCTTATGTTAGGAATGGTTTCAAGGCACTAAGAAAAAGAAGAAAAGTTTCATGATATTTAATTGTTTTTGATGTAAAAGCGCTGTGGGTCTCAAAAGCATTAGGAACGTTCTATAGGATGGACAACAGAGCTGTCTTGCTCATTTACATTTTAAAGAAAAGATACTTATCTCCCCTTTTAAAAAGTTAATCTGTTACAAGGCACCACTGCAGTGTATTTATCAATGGAGAGAGATATGTTACTGTAGCTCTTCATCCCCGTTTATCTGTCCCAAGTATCTGACGCCTTGCAAGTTGGCTGAAGAGAGAGAAACTGCATGGGGCACAAAAGGAAACTTAAAAAACAAAGCCTCCTCCAATATTCAAGGACTTTGGATGTCCTGTGAAGTACATGAGGCTAGCGCACATTACAACTAAAAGAACACTGTGTCCCCCTGAATCAACAGCAGCCCTGGCTACAGCACACCATGGGGGTGGGGCTGAAGCCCTTTTGGCCCAATGGGCGTTGCGTGCCTGATGTGAGGTGTCCATTGAAATGCTCTGTCTGGACATTATTGTACCCTATGAGGATATAGTATGTTAGAAAGCAACCCTGGTGAGTATGAAGAGAAGCTATGAACCTTACAGAGTTTTAAAGGCTAGAACAGCCATCTGGAATCTTACCCGGAAGCAGTCAATTAACAAGTGCAGATCGCACAAGATGTTATGTACTGGAAAAGAAAGAGAGGCTAATATCAGCACTGGGTCTCTTACGTTCTACATGAGATGGAACTTTCTTGTCAGGAAGTGGGCTATGTGTGCACCATAAAGGGCAATTCAGTTTTCTAGAGGTATCGACATAGTACTCCTGGAAATACCTATCCACTATAGAACCTAGACTTTGATACAGGCATATCCTTGGATCTAGTACGTTCTGCCCATCAAGCTTCATATTACTTTAGAAAATTCATCCTTCTGCCAAAAGATGAAAACACACCTTTTTAGGTCTTGCCTGCAACAGTGCATGCCTTGCTGCTTGCAAGACATTTTGTTTACTTGTACAGGACGTATAGCCTGCCCATTTCTTACCATTGGTTGGCTTCATGGTCACTCTCATTTCCTTGCTTCTCTTATGTCAGGGCACACCAAATTCACTTCCTCTTCCTGTGTTTGTCCCTCTCCTCGAGCATGGCCCAAGTACTGGTTCCTTGCCCCCTACCTTCCACTGCTCGTGCTTTCGGAGTTACTTTTTAGGGTTGAGCCTGCGTTGCATGCTCTCGCGCATGCGTATCGCAGCGAGACTCTTTAGTGTTTCGAAAAGGGCTCGGAGCCCTGTCGACGTCATGTCTGTGTTTTTCATTGGTTCGTGGGCTTGCCTATTAAAATCTGCTTGCTTTCATTAGTCTAAGGCATGCATACGTCATGCCTTTTCCGGTGGCTAGCCCTCCTCGAGCCCATCGACCAAGTACAGAAAACATGCGAGGCTCGCTGTTTCCTGTCCGGCTCGTGGACTACTTTTTCTCTAATTTACTAGCGCGATTTCGCTTGGCAGAAGTCGAGCGCTTTACATAGTTAATTGCACTTTTTCGGGTTACGTGCATAAGTGCACTTTTGCCGATAGGTGAAAAGTCGGGTTATGAGTTTACAACGCTATCAGCTCTAACATGAGCAAACGCGAGACCCGTTGCATTGCAAGTGCTTGTTTGTTTTAGTTACAGTATTGCAGACTGACCCCCCCACACCATCCGTGTTGTTTCTTACCTCTGCCCGTGTTGTTGCTTACACCCACACCCCCCAGATTATTGCTTTCCCATCCCTCCGGTGTTGCTTGCCCCGTCCCTCACACCCCCTCCTGTGTTATTGCTTGCTCTTTATTTCCCACTCCCTCCCACCTTGTTGCTTGCCCCAAATCTCCTGCCCCCTCCAGCATTGTGGATCCTCCCCTCCTTCTCCCCCTTTGCATTGCTGCTTGTTACAGCCCTCCACCCCATACCGATGAGTTTGCTTGCACAATCCCCCAACCCGACTGCATCTTGTTGCTTACCCCATCGTTGTCGCTTACCCTCTCCTTTGTTGCAGCTTTCACCAGCATCCTCCCACATTGTTGCTTCCCCGTCCCTCTCAGGTTTGTGGCCCCCTCCTACGTAGTTGCTTGCCACATACGTCTCTCCTACATTGTTGCTTGCCTCGTTCCTCCTGCGCTGTTGCTTGCACCAGCCCTCTCCCGCATTGTTGCTCGCGCTGCCCCTTCCACTCCCTCCTGTGTTTTTGCTTGCCGTGTACCTCCCAACTGCTGCTCGGCTCGTCCCTCCTAATCTTGCTTGCCTCGTCCCCCCTCAGCATCCCCCTTGCTCCCCTCCCTTGTTGTTGCTTGGCCCGTCCCTCTCATGTTATTGCTCAATCCCACCCCCCACGTCCCTACGCCCGCTTTGCTTCTTGCCCCGTTCTCCCTGTTGCTGCTTGTAACCTTCAATCCCGCCTCCCAAAAAAGGGGATGATGTGGCCTGCACTGGTTGTGTCACAATACGTCTTTAACGTTCAGTCATGCTGCTGTACCACAGGTCTAAGAGACTGACAAAGCCAATAGCTCTGGCATAGGTGCGACCGACTGGCTTTACCAATGCTTGTTTAAAATGTCATTCTGGCAGACCCTTGTCTCCCATGACCTGCTAGAGATCACTTAAACCACCCCACCACAGTCACACTTGCTCGAGTTAGCAGCTCAGTGATTGCCACAATACAGCCACACTGGCGCTGCTTAATGTGTCGAGTCCATCCATCTGCAAGCGATCTCGCCTCTCAAAAGGTCTTGTTTAATGAGACTCCATCAATCGGGGAGCGTCCTCGCTCCTGACAGCACGCTTCCGCCTGGCTTCATCTTTCCTCGGTGGACAAAGCCTCTCTCTAGGCACTGTCACTGGACGCGCCACAGCGGGAACAGAAGCGAGTCGTTAATTAGTGGCTACAATCAACCCGCGTCCTAATTACAACAGTTCTCTCAGCAACGGAATTAAATAACTGTCACCAAATGGTGCAAGAGGTGAGAGTTCACCGTGCCTCAGAGGGAACCCACGAATACGAAGGAAACCAACATTCCAAAACACAGGCAAGGATTTACTGGTTTTATAAAATTCATTTGCGATGATGATGGGTCTTCAAAGTGGCTGGTCCAGCTTAGTATGAAACTGAGTTTTCCCGTTCCATGCCCAATTTACGAGCCTTGTTCTTGCTCTGTAATGAGCAATATGTGTGTACAATCCACCACTATCTCTGTGGTGCTGCCTTAAATGGGCCACCAGAGGGCGTCCGGCTACCTGTTTTTGACTGATGTTTCCTCTGCTTGCAGACTGGCCCTCCCCCTCTACCCACAACAGTAAATACAATCTGGAGTCTGGCCAAACCCCAAGTACACACTCCAGGGATTCGAGTGGGAGCAACGGTCGGGGAAAACCCAACCTGACTTGTTAAGACCGGATCTCTGCCAAGAACCAAAAAAACAAAAACAGAAAACACACAAGTAAAGAGCCAGTCGAGGGCTGGACTCCACTGTCACCATCGTAGCTCAAAGTTTCCTTTTCGCGCAGTGTCTCTGGGAGCCCTGAAGCCGCCTCGGAGGGCAGTGCCATCCGAAGGATTTTTAGGGCAAAGCCAATGCACATTTTCAGCTCCCTAATCGGAACCACTTTGAATTTACTACTTATTTCTAACTAATTTGAGTGCCCATTGATGCCAAAACAATATTGAATTTATATGTGAAACTTTCAGAAACAGGTGAACATAAAACAGCGGGAAACATTGTCCAGTACTCCCCACTCAAATTTTGAACAACCTTTTACATTGAAATTTGGTATCTAATAAGCCTTTCCTTTCAACTGTAGGAGTGACGCAGGCGGGGTGACCCGGTGGAAGTATAATGAAGTAGTTGATAACATTAAAATAAGAAGTCTTATACCGCCAGTAGCCTTAATTGGCTAAAATGTATGATTGCATTTAAATAACCCCTCAAAAAAGGAGTTCTTACTGCAACAGTGAAACCGAAACTCTGCTCTGAGGATTTACGCAATTCCATCAGTGTAAGGAAATGCCTTTCTTGGCATGGTTACCCCCTGACTTTTTGCCTTTTGTTGATGCAAGTTATGATTGAAAGTGTGCTGGGATCCTGCTAACCAGGTCCCAGCACCAGTGCTCTTTCCGTAAACTGTACCTTTGTTCCCACAATTGGCACAGCCCTGGCACACAGATAAGTCCCTTGTAAATGGTACCCCTGGTACCAAGGGCCCTGTTGCCAGGGAAGGTCTCTAAGGGCTGCAGCATGTCTTATGCCACCCTGGGGACCCCTCACTCAGCACATGCACACTGCCTCACACTGCCTGTGGCATAGGTAAGTTACCCCTCTAGCAGGCTTTACAGCCCTAAGGCAGGGTGCACTATACCACAGGTGAGGGCATATGTTGTGCATGAGCACATTGCCCCTACAGTGTCTAAGCAAATCCTTAGATATTGTAAGTGCAGGATAGCCATAAAGAGTGGGATTTATTGTAAAATACACCCAGAGGGCATCTTAAAGATGCCCCCCGAATACCAGTCCGACTCCTAGTGCTAGGCTGACCAGTTTCTGCCTGCCTGCCATAACTAGACGAGTTTCTGGCCACATGGGGTGAGTGCCTTTGTCACTCTGTGGCCAGGAACAAACCCTGTACTGGGTGTAGGTGCTTCTCACCCCCCCCCCCCCCCTACAAGAACTGTAACACCTGGCGGTGAGCCTCAAAGGCTCATGCCTTTTGTTACAGCACCCCAGCTAGTAGAGATGCCTGCTCCTCCGGCCACTTCCCCCACCTTTGGCGGCAAGGCAGGAGAGGATAATGAGAAAAACAAGGAGGAGTCACCCACCAGTCAGGACAGCCCCTAAGGTGTCCTGAGGTGACCCCTGCCTTTAGAAATCCTCCATCTTAAGATTGGAGGATTCCCCCAATAGGAATTGGGATGTGCCCCCCTCACCTCAGGGAGGAGGCACAAAGAGGGTGTAGCCACACCCCAGGACAGTAGCCATTGGCTACTGCCCCCCAGACCTAAACACCCCCCTAAATTTAGTATTTAGGGGCGACCCTCAACACAGGAAATCAGATTCCTGCAACCTACACAAAGAAGAAAGACTGCTGACCTGAGAGCCCCGCAGAGATGATGGAGACGACAACTGAATTGGCCCCAGCCCTACCGGCCTGTCTCCAGACTCAAAGAACCTGCACATGAACGTATCTGACAGGGATCAGCAACCTCAGAGGACTTCCCTGGACCCGAAAGACCAAGAAACTCCAGAGAACAGCGTCACTGTTCAACAACAGCAACAACTTTGCAACTGTGAAACAACTGTGAAAGAACTCTCCCTTCCCGCTGGAAGCGTGAGACTTCTCACTCTGCACCCGATGCCCCCGGCTCGAGCTCCAGAGAACAAACACTGCAGAGAGGACTCCCAGGCGACTGTGACGACGTGAGTAACCTGAGTCGACCCCCCCTTCACTCCCACAGCGATGCCTCCAGAGAGGATCCAGAGGCTCCCCCTGACCACGACTGCCTGGTAACAAGGAACCCGACGCCTGGACCAAGCTCTGCACCCGCAGCCCCCAGGACCGAGAGGAACCAACCTCCAGTGCAGGAGTGACCAGCAGGCGGCCCTCTCCTAGCCCAGTCAGTGGCTGGCCCGAGAAGCCCCGCTGTGCCCTGCCTGCATCGCCTAACTGACCCCCAGGTCCCTCCATTGCTTCCTATAGCAAACCCGACACCAACTTTGCACACTGCACCCAGCTGCCCCTGTGCCGCTGAGGGTGTGTTTTGTGTGCCTGTTTGTGTGTCCCCCAGTGGTCTACAAAACCCCCCTGGTCTGCTCCCCGAGGACGCAGGCACTTACCTGTCAGCAGACCGGAACCGGAGCACCCCTGTTCTCCATAGGCGCACATATGTTTTGGGCCCTCTTTTGACCTCTGCACCTGACCGGCCCTGTGTTGCTGGTGCGGTGACTTTGGGGTTGACTTGAACCCCCAACGGTGAGCTGCCTTTGCCCAGGAGACTGTCTGTGTAAGTGTTTTACTTACCTGAGAAACTTAATCATACTTACCTCCCCCAGGAACTGTTGATTTTTTTGCACTGTGTCTACTTTTAAAATAGCTTATTGCCATTTTAACCTATAATGTGTACTACTACTTTAATTAAAAGTTCCATACTTACCTATGTGAAGTACCTTGCATTTTATGTACTTACCTCAAATCTTAAATCTTGCGGTTCTAAAATAAATTAAGAAAATATATTTTTCTATATAAAAACTATTGGCCTGGAGTTAAGTCTTTGAGTGTGGTCCTAATTTTTGCCTGTGTGTGTACAACAAATGCTTAACACTACCCTCGTATAAGCCTACTGCTCGACCACACTACCACAAAATAGAGCATTAGTATTATCTAATTTTGCCACTATCAACCTCTAAGGGGAACCCTTGGATTGTGTGCACACCATCTCTCACTTTGAGATAGTATATACAGAGCCAACTTCCTACAATCAGTGAAATTGATCATTTTTTCTACAGCATTCTTGTCCTGCTTTGTGTGTCCTCTCATCTTCCTATGTCTACACTCTCACTAGAGGGCACCTCACGCATCTGCTAGGAAGAGAAGGAATGGAGTGTGAGTCAGGAGAAGGGCAGAGAGGCCAGGGAGAACGGCATTGCTAGAGAGCTGGAGCACAGGGAGAACGGAGGTGGAGGTAAAGTAGCCAGAAAGATATGGGGAGGTAGAAGAGTAGCAGATATGTAGAGAGAGAGGCATCAAGACAGATAAAGAATCTAGAGATAGGGAGCAAGAAATGTATAGAGAGGGAGCGGTGGTTATAGGTGAGGTAGATGGAAGGGTTAGAAACAAGTATTGGCAGAAAGAGGTGCAGGTAGGCAAATATAGGCAGGTGGGGTAGTGCCATAGCATAGAGAGATCCAACCTAGAAAACGAGCAGTGAACCTCAGAGAGGAGCAAAATGAGAAGTGGAATAGACAGATCAGATAAACAGAGTAGTGAGGCAGAGAAAGGGGTGAAGCTTAGAAGGAGCGATGAAGTGTAGAGAGACAAGGGATGACAGAGAGAATGAGGCAAAGTAAAGAAATGGGTGAGGTTGCTTAAGAGAGCTGATGAGAGGGTATGAGGCAGAACATGACGTGAGGTAGAGTGAGCTGTGTAAAGAGTGGCAGAGGTGAAATGTGCAGACAGATGAGAGAGGAGTAGATGACACAGAAGAGAGGACAAGATAGCTAGTGAGAAAGGAATAGGGTGGTGAGAGAGATGAAGTAGCGGGCGAGGGAAAGTAGAGTCATGCGGTAGTGAATGAATAGTGAGGTAAAATAAGCGGTGAGGCAGTGAGAGGTGGGATGGAGAGAGACAAGGTAAGTTAGAAAGAGAAACGCCATACAGAGAGCCCTGAGATAGACATGTGGCTGAGAGGACGAGTAAGAGATAGAGAGGTGAGGTAAGGAGCGAAATGAGGTTGAGGGAGAGGTGAAGGAGATGGAGGAGTGATATAGTGAGGTGAGGCAGAAACAAGAATGTGGTGCAGTAAAGAGCTGAGGCAGAGATCACACTCACTCTGATTTCACTAAGCTGGTTAGTGATTGAAGCCAGAAGTATTTTGAAACTGATCTGCATTATTCACAGCGTCTTTCACACAAAGACCCCACTCTTTCTGGCTGAGAAACTGACCTCCTCAGGAGCTCAACACTTCCTGTAGAGCTTCAACAACTTCCTTCTTAAAATACCCCCTTCAAAAGAAAGAGAACCCTCAAAAAACCCTTCTTGGGATGTGCCCCCAGGGTCCAGAACAACATCCCCCATTCAATTAGAACCAATCCCTCTCTCATAATCTTTAAAGCGGAGGTGAAAACGCTACTCTTCTAACAATCCCTCCTCAATGGCCCTGCTATCTTCTCCAATTAGGTTCATCTATTGGTAAATCCAAATGGAAAAAAACGAATGGGCCACCCTCTCTATAAAGTATAACTATAACCTAAGTGGATAGAGATAGATTTACAATTTCATTGTATATCCTTCATTTCAGAGAGAACGCCATTGATCTGATAATTCCTTGAACTAAAAATATCCCCAACACAAACTAAGACTCACTTACCTCAGGGTACCACTAGAACAACCAGGGCGAACCCCTCAGAAACCACCCAGTCATATGCTGGAACAGAGTGCACTGCAACAGTCCTGCCTATCTACACTGAAACATATAGATCTTTGTTGTCCCCCAAAACGTTGTTATTTATGGAGCTCCTGGACTAAAATCGACTTTGACCAGAGCCCTCGGGAACACCAATGCATATTAAACACGGTACAGCAACATGTGCTTCAATATATCTAAAAAAACGAAGGTTGTATACTTTGTGAATCGCACTAACACACCTTGCTAGGTAAAGTCTTTGCTATTTAAAATCCTCAAATAAATAAATAAATGCAGGAGGAGCAGGAGGAGGAAGGGGTGGAGGGGGAGGGATGTGTGGTCATGACAGAGAGATAGGGCAAGGAGAGGTGCCTCAATAAAGGTGAGGGGGACATAGGTGAGAAACAGAGTTAAAATACAGAGAGGTAGGTACATGATGATGCAGAGTTAGGGGGAGAGAGATAAAGAAAAGTGTGAGGTAGAAAAGAGAGGAGAGGTAAGGAAGGAGACATGAGACAAAACATATTTTTTTCTATTAAGCTGCCACCAAACTGCCAGAGAGCGCGAAGGTTAAGGCTGGGCAAGCCAGGTATGATAAGCTGTCAAATAAAAATAAAATAAAAATTTGATAAGCTGTCAAATAAAAAAAAATATATATATGTGAACCAGCTGGACTTCTTTTCTAGGAAGCCACTGAAAGGTGGGGTCGTGGATAATTGTGAACACTGCCCATGCCTAAAAACACTGCCGCAGGGTTGCAACAAACATATGACTAGGCGTGCTGGAGTGGGAGAGGGGTGCAAGCGGCTGAGAATGGAAGCAGGGGTATGCTTTTTGCCTGATGGAGCAGGACACCTTCTGCCAGAGGTCTGGGGTGTGCTCACACTACACCAAGCCGACTGCATCTTTTCTCTTCTGTACCTGCTTATTTATGTCTTTGTCTGCCTGCAGTACTCGTGCCTCTTCCCGAAACCCTCCAGTTGCTTCTCTAGACATCTGTTTATCTACCCACTCTGTGTCTCGATTTCTTTTACTTCCAACCCCTCGCTGCATTTTCTTCGCTCTGTCTCCCTCACTTTTTCACGTGCCTCTTCTCTCCCTCTCTTTCAAAGTGCAATGCTATTCGAAATGTTTAGCTTTTATTTTGAAAAGCAACCTTTTTTCAAAACCTGCAACTCACATGAATAAACTCATACCTGTGAATTATGGGTTTAAATCATGAACTAGTTAGGAATCATTGGTTGCCTGCATACCCAACCTAGATCTAGGGCCTCCTGGTAGAGGTGGGTGAGCCACGGAAGGCTCGAGCTCAAACCTGGTCATAAACAGAGGTGTAACAAAGGCCCCCGCGGTGCGGTGGGGGGGGGGGATCCGTGGGTGGAGTGAGCGTCGGGGAACACCCTCAGCACAGTACCCTGTGCACAGACGACAGGTCCCTGACTGGGTCCAGGTGGAAAGGGGCTCCTTCCAGGTTCTTTGCAGGGGGGCCTCCTCAAGTTTCCTTACGCCACTGGTAATAAGGAGATGTGTTCTATACTAGAACCAGATCAGGCACCCCACACACTGACCCTCTTATTCCTTAAAATCTTTTTTATAACGCAAAAACTGGTAGCAAGTAGGACAGCCGAGCAAAGTCATAAAATGTAAAAGGACGCTTTTCTGTTCCCCTTGGCATGTGCCTCTGGAAGAGCTGTAACCCGAGGAACAAACTCGGCAGGGGCGCCAAGACCTCTTTGTTTAGCTAATTATTTACCTGTAGTCACTGAAGCGTTGAGCCTCTCCCAAAAATCCACCTTTCTCCTGTCAGACCAGCCAGATTCATTAATATAACAAGACAGAGCAAAGGCAATAGGTCTAGGTCTAATGCTCTTATTCATGCAATATGAGCACGTTAGAGCGAGGCACATCACAGTGATCTGAAGCAGTCCCTCATGCAGTTTAATGCGAGCACTGGGTGCAGACAGAAGAATACACCCAAACAGTAAATAGCAGTAGGTGAGAGATGAATATTTTATTAGGTTAACATGATAATTCTATATGTTTTATTAATGTCTCCTTATTGCAACGATGAACATGATTCAGGCCAACTTACATTCCAATTACACTATGGGGGTCATTCCGACCCCGGCGGGCGCCGCCCGCCGGGCGGAAACCTCCCAAACACCGCCCCGCGGTCAGATGACCGCGGGGGACATTCCGACTTTCCCGCTGGGCCGGCGGGCGATCTGCAAAAGATCGCCCGCCGGCCCAGCGGGAAAGCCCCAGCAAAGATGAAGCCGGCTCCGAATGGAGCCGGCGGATTTGCTGCGGTGCGACGGGTGCAGTGGCACCTGTCGCGATTTTCAGTGTCTGCCAAGCAGACACTGAACATCTTTATGGGGCCCTGTTAGGGGGCCCCTGCACTGCCCATGCCAGTGGCATGGGCAGTGCAGGGGCCCCCAGGGGCCCCACGACACCCGTTCCCGCCAGCCTCTTCCTGGCAGTGTAAACCGCCAGGAACAGGCTGGTGGGAAGGGGGTCGGAATCCCCATGGCGGCGCTGCAAGCAGCTCCGCCATGGAGGATTCCTTTGGCCAGGGGAAAACCGGCGGGAAACCGCTGGTTCCCCTTTTCTGACCGCGGCAGTCAGAATTAGCCAGGAAGCACCGCCAGCCTGTTGGCGGTGCTTCCACGGTCCCCGGCCCTGGCGGTCATGGACCGCCAGGGTCGGAATGACCCCCTATGACTGTTTGAACACTTTTGATGTGTTTGAATGACCCTTCTAGTTTATTTCTGTCATTACTCCTCTGTGACTGTTGTGTCTTTTTTTGGGAATTGTGTTAGAAAGCTAGCAACTCTGATGGTAGGGTGGTGAAAGTGGTATTCTATTGGAATTAGCATGGCAGATTTAAATTAGGATGCTAAATGGCAACATTTTCATTTTTGGCTGCAGATAGAGGAAGAAGGTAAATGGAAGTGCTTTAGTTATATGCAGGGCCACTGGAATTATAAGGCAGGAAAGGACCAAATTATGAGGTAGGGTTGACCAATTTATGTGGCAAGAAAAGTCCAGCTATAAATTTACAACACCAATAGCTCTAACTCAAGCAAATGCAAGACTTATTGCATTGCAAATGCTTGTTTTTATTTGTAACACCTTGGTGCTGTCTGACAAATCTCCACGAAATTTTATGCACTCTTAGGGAAACTGGGCAATTTTAAACGTGCAAAGTTTCATGGAGTTCCATACAGGGAAGGAAATGTAGAAGGATGGGAGATAAAGATGCATTCTCTTTTTAGGTTCCTTTTCCACCAAACTTGGCAAGAAAGTAGAAACTTACTCAAAAATCAGTTTAGTTCGTTTTGATATATTATACTTAGGAAAATGGGAAGGCATGATGATAACAGGATAGGTAGATTCAATCAGAGGAGTAGAAAAAGTATATGAAAAAAACAAAAGAATGCACTTAGCCTTTAGTAAATCTGAATTTTCTAAAATTCTCAAAGACACACAGCCACTATTTGTTTTATTCAGAAATGGACAGAAGAAAATTAGCGACTTTCAAAAGTTGAAAGTTTTCAAATTTTGTTTAAAAAGGGTCCACTCATCGTGGCAATGGTTGGGTGCAGGCCTTGGTAGGATGCAAATGCGGCCAGATCCTGAAACCAATCCCTGACGCACATGGGCAGACATTGTGCATAGCACGGAATTGGTACATGGCAGGTTAAAGTAGTACATACCATGCCGCTCTTTTTTCACATGCAAAGGAGGAAGTTGTGGTGTCCGTTGTGTGTTGCATACCTTAACTGTCGATTTTATAGGATTTTTTGGTTTCACAGAACCATAAGAAACTTTTACCAGTGTGTATGTATGTATGTATATATATATATATATATATATATATATATATGTATGTATATATATATATATATATATATATATATATATATATATATATATAGATAGATAGATATACACATGAAATAATTGAACACACATTATTGAACCTTTATTCTTAAATGTTAATGAGAATGAAATACCCTTCCAGTGGCTTATCTGCACAGCATGCAACCATAGGAAAGCCAATAAAAGGCTCAAATCCCAGCGTCCGCACTTGACCAAATTGTGTCACCAAGGAAAATCCTTTTACTTCACTGTGTCTTGTCTTCCTTGACCAACCTCTTAGAGAATACATGAACTAATTAAATTCAGGATCTGTGCTACACAAAAACCTTACTTGCATATAGTTTAATAGAAAGTAATCTTGAATCACATTTAATAACTATATCGGCCTTGTATATAGTTAGCATGATAAACTGAAATCTCTTGGTTGAACATTGCCAGGTCATGGTAGTGTTCCTGAATGTTTCTTAGTTCATGCTTTCAGTTGATTTTAAAAAGTGTCACTCAATGTAGTGATATAATCTTATATAGTTAATTAAGACACTTAGAAATGTAGAAGAGAGAACAATAGTTCACTTCAAAGTCTTTATCATGTTTATTGATGACATCTGTTGCTCAATTTACATGCCGAATATTGACCCCTACGCACAACTAAGTCAACTATTTTGACGGTTCAGCTTGTGCATTGGCACTAAAACCAAGACAGAGCCCTGGCTCGGCTTTGGCTTGCTCCTTCCGCAAATTTGCTGTCTTACCCAACTCCACTTCCAGATACACAGGAAGCAGAGGTAGGTTAGATAACTTAAAACTGTATGGCTATCTGTCCAAATTCCTGAAGGTCAAGATGCATGGAGAACGCAGGTAATAATCCAAACATCTCTGATTCAAGATCTAGAAAACAGATGTGTTATGGCCGACTGGGCTGTGAGGCTCCGGCCCCTTATCAAATAAACAGAGGTGGGTTTGGGTGAGGTTAGCCTCTATTTGCTTTTTTCATTGTTTCCCACTCCTGTTGTCCATTCTCTGTGCTTGAATGGTGCTTGATAATCTACAATGAGTCGAATTGCCCTGGGATAGGTGACGAGTTAGCAGACAGAAAGCAGTTAATAATACATCCTAACCTCATCCACCAAAAATCATTATCTTGTAGGGGTACGCAATTTTGTTTTCCCTAGTACGCAGAATTGAATCCAGGTATGAAGCAGCAAATTTCTGGGGATACATTTCTGATTACTAAAAGAAGAGCTAAATTCAAGCAGTAATTTCGTAGTAGTCTTTGGGCTGCTGCGAAATTACCAGTGTACATGCTACTTGTTATCACATGGCCCTATTTGACTGAAAGGATGCTATGGGACTATTTTGATTGTCTGAGGAAAGCCAATCTGAATCGCTGTAGGCAGCTCACACCTCCCTGGACTGCCTGTTGTGATCCAAGGAGTCACTAGCTGCCCAAACACTACTGTTTTTCTAATCTGTTACTTTTATACGAAAAAGTACAACAAAAATTAATCAGAAATTTGATCATAAATCTTGGTGGTTTGCAATATTTTCTTAGTGCTGCAATGCCTTTCATAACATTCAGGTCTATTAAATCACTACCTCAACGAGCTAATTATTACATTCTGTCATCGAGTTAAAGAAATTTCTATTTCTTAATGATTGTGCATACACATATATGACATGACTGTGTGCTTTTGTTACATAAAATGTAGTGAAACACAAATCCATATATCCCAGGGACCTGTGAATTATGTTTCCGTACTTTGCAGAAATTATAACAATCTAAGCCTTAATAGCCCTTTGTTTAATTAGAAACCTCTTCATAACCGCTAAACCGAAACCAGAACATTCAAATTGCAATCAGGGCACATTGTTGCTGAACGGGGTACGAGAAGTTTCAAACAGCCCTGTGCTTAGTAGCCTTTGCTCGTTGGTTAATCAGAAGATTGTACGTGAAAGCAAAGCATGTATATTTTAAATTGAGTCAGGGCCCTTTATGCTATCTCAACACTACAGGGGTAACTTCAAAGATCTGGCAATAAACACTACTAATTGGTTGATTAATAGTCCATTCATGAAAGCTGGATATTTTAATTGCAATCAGGATCAACTGATCTGATAGCTCTGCCTTGACGGTAGTGGCTTAAACAGTATCGGATTTCTACAGCTTGAATGTTTAAGAAATTAAAGGGCGGGTTATCCTAAAGAATATGTTAATTACTACATAATTGCTTTCCACTTTCTTTTTCTACAATCAACGAGTCTAGTCCAGTATTTCCATTGTTGTTTTACTTAAACCTGTTTCATGATAAGCGCCCAAAATATGCATGTAATATAAAAACACATTGTGGTTCACTTGTGCAATGGTAATATGTTTTAATATTGCCATAGGGGTAAGGAACTAAGGATTTGAATTTCATAACTTTCCTTGATTTCTGGCGAAGCTGTTGTTAACATATTATTCAATCTTCACTCCCTTTCTACTTTAATTTTTTAGGGAATTTTGTTTCTTTGTTGCTGCTTATGTGGGTTGTCTTAAGTGTGGGGTATCATATGTGAGGTATACAACAGAGGTTATATTGAAATATGTTGTTGTCTAGACCCACGATGGTGGGTGTCTTCGCCTATGATGCTAGTCGTATGTTTGTATGATGGTGGGTGTGTTGGCATATAATAGGAAGTATGTTTATGTACGATGTTGGTTGGATCTTTGATGGTGGGTATATACACAAAGGATGGGTGTGGTGGCATATAATGTGGACGCATTACGGTGGGTGTGTTTAGCATACAGGTCGATTATGTGAAAGTTTGTAAGTATGTCAGAGTGTGGTGGTTGTGCGACTATCTGATGGTGGGTGTATGGAAGTATAATGGATGGAAGAGGCTGGTTGTGTGGAGCCCGATTGCAAGTGAATTGGCCTATCATGTTGGTTGTGTGGACATATGATGTAGAGTGTGTTGTCGTATGATTGTGGGTGTGGTGATGTATGATGGTCTGTTTGTGGTTGTATGAGTAATTGAAATACTACTGCATTAACCAAGGGAGAAAGTAGCGTGTACACCAATGCATTGCCCAATGGAAAGGGGAGATTAAAAAACCTCAAATTCATAACTTGTGTTGAACTCCATTTGTGCGGGCAGGTAGGGGTACTGGGCCTCAACCGTGGGAGTTGATGCTCTCTGCCACTGGCGGCCTGGGGACTGTCCTACTAAGGCTCTACAAACTGGGCCTCATGCAACTCTCCTACACTTGATTCTGAGGGAAGTAAAATCCTATTGTATTCAGCAGATCCAGCCCTGACTGGGCCTTTTGTGGTCACATAATTTCAGCTCCGACCAAACCTTGCCCATTGTATAACCGCAGTGTTGCAGTTTCTGCAAGGAAAGAAAGTGAGTGTCTGGGGAGTAATTAAGGAAAGCCAAAGATGTCAGACCTAATCTGGAGACTGCCTCCTGTTTCACAAGATTCTGCATTCTCACCCCTCTTCCCTACCATCCACCAGACGGCAGTACTCAGGGAAACTAATCAGCAGCTCCTAGCTAACCAAAAGGCTCACAAAGTTCATAAAGGTAGCCCTGTCTCCATTCTTTACTTCACTGTCTGGAACTCCTCCCGGCAGCAACAGGAATACAAGCAACACACCTCCACCCTCCATCTTGTGATAGGCCAGGCCACAGGTGTCCAAATTGCATCCCACTGGCCTTCACTACTCTGGCTAACTCACACCTTGTAAATGTTACACTTGTTACACACACAAATGTTATGTTATAAATATCTGAGCACTCATACACCAAAAAGGTGTTTTGGGGCTGAGGTAAGAAAACAACTTCATGCAAAAGAATTGGCCATATGCTTGTCTAAACAGCCAAGTTTTTAATTGTTTTCTGAAACCCACATAGTTTTCTGTACATCTCAAATCAAAGGGGAGAGTGTTCCAAGTGTGGGGAGGAATCACTGAGAACCTAGCCCCACCCAGCCTCTTCCTTTTGCTTCTTGGAACACTCAGTAGGTTCAGATGGATTGATCTGAGATGTCGATTAGGGGTGTAGCACTGAGTTCTAGTAGAAGGCTTGACTTATGCCATTGAGAGATTTAAAAATTGTACAACCTGTTTTAAAGATGGTCCTCTGGGCTACTGGGAGCCAGTGCAGCTTTCCCATCAAGGGTGAGTTGTGGCAATGTCTAGGCTGACAAAAGAACATCCGGGCTGCTGTCATTCCTAATCAGCAGTCTTGCGTAGGAGCGAGAGTCCAACTACGACATGGCGCCACCAACAATGGTGTTTTGGCACTAATGTACGGCTATCCTCAGTATGTCTGTCTCACACACAGCAGGTACCATGAGTACCATTATATGGAGACGTCCGTGGTCTTGGGGATCATGCTCCTCAGCTAAACAAGGAGCACCTTACTAGGCTGTAAGTTGTTCAAGCTTGAAGTCTTAAAAGGACTTTTCCCCATTTGGTGGTCCATCTCTGCACCCATTACTCAACATGGTTAATATGCCACAGACATTTCAGAAAATGTCAGACATGCTTTAACACAATGTTTAGTAGCCTATGGCTTAACAGATGAGGGCGGGGATGTCACATCTATTGTGGAAGCACATGAGGCTTACCAAACAGAAACATTATATTCCTGGGTTACCTTTCCTGAGGAAGACACTACAATGTACACATTTCACACATTGCAAACGTACCGCAGCAGTATTGAGCATATTAGTATCTAAAGATATTACTTTCCTATCAAGAACATCAAAATTGGTTCAATGGCGCCCAACCTCATGTAATACATCCCATGACATTAGGTCCTTTAAGTAATGATGGACCAACGTGGCCCATGTTTGCCACAAGCACAACACATCCTGGCGTACAGGCTATGCAAATAGCAGTGGCGGCCCGTCCTTTAGGGCGGAGGGGCCACACACCCCCACCTTTTGCCCCTCATGAAGAGTGTCTGTCAGGCTGAACAAAGGTCAGCCTGACAAGACACTCTCCATGTTCAGCTCAGGCAGCCAAGAGCAGACATGCACGATTTGCGCACACTCCTGGCTGCCTGAGCTGAACTTTGCTGGGCGGAGGAGGTCACAGCTCTTATGGGCGTGACCTCCCGGCTCAGCAAAGGTGCCTCGAGGCCCTCCCCTGGGTGACGAGGAAAGCGTCACCAATTGACACTCTCCCTGGGTGCTTCAGTTTAACCCTGAAGTGCCCAGGGCGAGTGTCAATCAGTGACACTTTGTCACAGAGTGGGGTGGGGTCAGCAGTCTCATTGACCCCATCCCACTCTGTGACGAGGCTGGGACTGCTGCTTTCCTGAAGGTAAGTGTGTGTGTGTGTCTGTGTGTGATGTTTTAAATTGAATGTTTGGTGCGCGCATGCATGTTTGAGTGTTATGAGAGTTAATGGATGTGCGTGCATGTGTGTGTGAGAAAGAATGAGTGTGTGTGATCTTTTAAAATGAATGTTTGGTGCGTGTGTGCGTGCATGTTTGAATGGTATGAGTGTTGTTAATGGATGTGCTTGCGTGCATGCATGTCTATGTGTGAAAGAATGAGTGTGTGTGTGTGTCCCGCCCGGCCCCCTCCCTCCTAAAGCTGCCGGCCACCACTGGCAAATAGACGACGTCCACGCACTTTACAATGAGCTAGTACAACTTTACAGACGATAAGTACAATTCGCTATGCGGACCTTGAACACCGCCCCAGAACGGGTTGCGCCAGCTTGCCTCCAATTGGCTGCTAGTGGGATTAACCCACAAGCAATACATTCTATTATGGGCAAAGAGCCCTCAGAACGTGAAAAGATTCAGTTTTGGATAGCACAAAAAACTAACCAGCTGGAAGCAGTTTTTCCCCATTCGGGAACCAAAGATAAACATAGAATTCTCACAATGTGCTTGCTAATTGGAATGGTTCCCTCAGTCGACGACTGCACCACATGGGGTACAGTCTTAGCTGCAATTTACACTACTACGCATCGTACCCCAACACTTGCCAATTTACTGGAACTGTTAAAACAAATTCAAAATGAGCACGGGGCTGCTCTAGCCCTAGACTTGGGAATGAAACTGATGCATAACTTCGACACAGTCTCCTCAGTAATACTCAGTAATATTGAAGGAGAAGCAGTAGCGTTGGCAATATGCCAGCGGCTCGAGGAGATTCCACAGCTGGAACAGGAGTGGCAACTACCGAAAATATTTCTGACATCTATACAAGTATAGGATGGGATAGTTTGGGAGTCAAGCCGAAAAAGCCTGAAATTCAGAGTGCCACCCCTAAGGATGGTACTAAACAAGCACAAGAGGGTTCTAACGAACACTGGGATAAACAAAAACAAAATAAAGACAGACAAAGTCAGACAGCAGATTCTCCACATCCGGAGAACTCCGAAAGGAGATATAATCTCAGAAACAGAGAAAATATAAAGGCTCCTGACAGATATAATAATTCACTATTGTTCCATTCAGGATACACCAGATAGACGTAGTGAGAGAGTGGACTGGTCAGAGCAAACTCCTGACTATGAGAAACAGCAGAAAGACTTACAGAGGTCTTCAGACAAGAAAGAAGTCAAATCCCCACAACATAAGCCACAATTTAAAAAGAAAAAGGTGGCAGTAATTTCCATTAAACATGCCAGCAAACTTGACAACATTGCTGAAGAACAAGCAGACAGCGTGGCAGAAGTCACAATTTGTCGCCAGAGTCTGAAAGATCATCTGGATGCAACAGCAACTAACAACTTTCTTGCAGTCGAGACTGCGGACAGGCACGTTCTCCCACCCAACCAGGCCTATGGTTTAAATATCCATTTTGAGGGAGACATAGAGCACACCATTAGTGTAATTTTTTGGGATGAACTTAATAGGGATCTTGTTCCGAAAGCGATAAAAGAAGCCTACGCTGTTGACTGGGCTATGGCACGGGCACTTGCACTACAGAGAAAACACGCTGGGGGGAGGGGGAATAGAGATTTCCTGCTACCATGTAATACATATTTGGTCTATACCTCAGCCCCAATATCCTGTTTAGCACGAGGCTAAGCTCCAGTGAGAGAGATCCTCACTCAGCTCAAGTACCAGGGGGTAATAGAGCCCTGTGTCTCTGCAATAAATAACCCGTTATTCCCAGTGCAAAACCAGACCATCAAATAGTCTTAGATTACAGGCACCTAACCAACTATACACGCACATATGCAATACAAAATGCACACAGTAGCACACTAATTAACAACATAGTGCGTAAAAAATACAAAACAACCTTTGATATTTCCAACAGGTTTTTCTGCCAAAACGTAGCGCATGAAAGTCGGGACCTGAGTGCATTCTCATTTGGCTCGCAAAAACGTTTCTGCCATTTGCCCCAGGGCTATAAGAACAGCCCAGGGATGTTCTCAGCCCGTGTAACATCAATACTGCATGATATTGATCTTGATGCGTAGTCCTATGTAGATGACATCTATCTCACAGATGACGACCTCAACATTCATATCACCAGGGTAGATAGGATTGTTCTAGGATTCGTAGCCCTTGGCTACAAATTAAATTTTAGGAAAACTAAAGTAGCCTTTCTCAGTGTATCGTTCCTGGGATATGAGCTATTAAACAAGGGCAACAGCCTGACCCCACACTCTCTAGAAAAATGTGCTCAACTCCAACCACTAAACATGATCAAGAAACTGCAGTCTTTACTTTGTTTCTTCAACTTTGTCAGAACTTACATTCCAGATTATGCACAACGTATCAAACCACTCTTATGATTTAATTTGTCCAGATTTCTCAAACAGACACCGGACAGTTGAACACATGTGCATCCTTAGAGGACTGCAGCAAGACATGCTAGAAGGAAAACACTTACACACAAGTGACAACAAAATAAATTTGGTCATCAGAATAATTGCTGGTGCCATCGGGTTCCCTATGTCACCTTTAATGAGGGCGACACAGTGCCCTCACCATATAAATCACATTTATACTCCAACGCAGAACAACGCTTTACACCCACAGAAACAATTCTGACTGCTATACAAATGGCTGTCATCAAGGAAGGGCCAACTGCCCAAGGGAAATGCATTACTGTCGTTACCCCGATGCCAGCCTTAGAGGCTGTCACCAAACAAGCGATCCTAACGCTAAAGGATTACATCCATGTTGGATTCATTGGGCAGCCTCCCTGACTGCCCCTGATGTTGATTACATCTTTGACCCAAAACTTCAAACACAAGAATTTCTCCAATACGAACAGGAGAACACTGCACCTCTTAATATCTTGCCACTTGACAGATATCAGACAGTCATTTACACTGATGATTTGGCACAACCACCTTTAGGTACCAAAAAAACCCAATTGTCAGCTGCTTGCGCAGCCGTGAGCCGAGTGATGAAGGATGGTGTATTCCACCCTCAGAATACCTACACGAAGACCCTGGGAGACTGCACAGCACAATTGTCTGAACTTAAAGCTCTCATCTTGGCACTGGAACATACGGATCCAGAACAGCTGACATTGATTGTGAGTGATTCATACTATTGTGTCCAGTCCTACAATGATTATCTTAATCATTGGCAGCTGAATGGGTTCAAAGACACAAAGGAGATCACCATAAAACACAGAACACTGTTGGGGATGGTGGCTGATCTTAAGGATAAGCTACCAGAGGCCCACGTAGTCCATATATTGGGCCATCAATGTGTAGGAGTACACATTATTGGAAACACCCTGGCTGATGAAGCAGCCAAATCCTCAGTAGCTATGGCTTATGTTGCTGCAGTGACTCGTTCCTACACAAGATTGGATAATGAAATTCTGGCTGCTGTGAAAGCTTCGGCTGAAGGCAAACCTCTCCCAAAAGTGTACTCTATTAAATATTCATATCATATCAGTGCACAGAATGTTGCCATTGCAACAATTCCTGTGGCTGGAGATTGACTGATCCCCAACAAAGACCAGAGATTAGGTCTCATTAAAGCAGCGCATGAGGGTGTCGCATCTGCTCATGCTGGTGTCGCAGCCACATTATAACTCTTACAGAAACGCTTCTGGTGGCCAGGTCTATACAAACAGACCAAGCACTATGTCCTTTGCTGTGACATTTGCTGGCAAATCAAGGGCTCAAACATCAAACCCCTGCCACAGGCATCCCTCTTAGTGTCCAATAGGCCACTACAATGTTTGTACCTGGACCACTCTGGTCCCTTGCAACCTGATAGTGCACACAAATACATTTTAGTCGCTGTTGATTCTTGTTCTAAATTCCTGTGGGTATGGCCACAGTAGTCGGCTGATGCCCAAACTATTATAAAAGACTTGCTGGTCTTTATTAGTACGTATGTGGCTGCAGCATTCCACTGGGAATAGGGTCCTGCTTTTGCCTCTAGGGCATTGAGGGACATCATAAGGACGATGGATGTTGAACTCCATTACTCTTCCCCATATCATCCTGAGGGAAATTCTGTTGTGGAGAGGAGGAATCATGACCTAAAGAAGTCATTAACAGCTAGAGTATTAGGTTCAGGCCGCAGTTGATTTCATCACCTATATGGGGTCCAGAGAGCACTGAATAATCTGCCAAGAGTCCTTGGGAGGACGCTCTGCTTATGAGGTCCTGTTTGGGATGCCTATGTATGCCCAGATCTAGATGGCCCCGGTATGGTGGCAACAGACACACCTTTTGACATAAATGAACGCCTCACTGTCTTACAGGAGCTTCAGCAGTTTTGTGATAATTCATCCGCCAGTGCTGCCACTTTAGGAATAAGGGATTTGCCAACAACTTCTACACGCTGGGAATACAAGACGGCAGAACTGTCATTCTACCACTGCTGCCAGGTTCCAAAGCGAACAGATTTGTCTCCATCAACAACATCAAATTGCATCATGTGGCTGATCCTGTATAGTAGACCTACAGGTCTCTTGGGTAGTCCCCGGTCTCCTCTCAGTACCCAACAGCACTTCAGAGTATACCAGCATGTACAGCAATGCTACAAATGCCTCCTTGAGCATGGGTAGGGTAGAGAATGAGCTTCTGCTGATTCCTGTTACCACTTCACCAACAAGAACTGTCCAAGCTGTGACTGTCTTCTACTCCAATTCAACAGAAACTGACGACATCGCCTACTATGAACCTCCACATGAAATGGATCCATCAAGCAGTTATGCACCGGCTCCTGTGTTCGCAGAGACTGCTTCTGGTTACTTCATCGACCTAGATTACTTTTCTTCATTTTCATCTGCACCTGTAACTGAAACTGTTTCAAAGACACGTAAGCTGTATACATGGCTTAAAAATAACTATTTGGTTTATCCATGGTATTATCTGCAGATATATCTGACATTGCTTGTCTTTCTGTTATGGATTGGTTTTGTGACTGTTTTCTTTCTCCTGATTAATGGTCATTAGCTTCCTGAACGCTCTTCTGCTGAGCCACTAGATGAAGGTTTAACACCATATTTCTCCTCACAAAAGATCTGAAGAAACTTGTCCCTTGTGAACATTTCAGCAGTACCAATGCCAGATGGGATTGTTTGGGATAAAGTTCCCTTTGATATTTACGAGCCTACTGAGGTTATTCAAATTCCAGATGTATTCAAAATATCTATGACTGATGTAGTTACACCTGCTGTTGTTTCTGATGTTTCTGATGACTGTTTCTGATGACTTGGATGTTCAAAAAGTTGATTCAATGCTTACTGAGCTGCAGGATTACACTGTATTTGAAAGTGATGATGTGTACATGAACACCGCGAATTATGGGGAAATGCTCTGTTCTAATCATTGGGGACATTACTATCTGCACCGAGCACCTAGACATAGATCAGTATTTAATCATATTTAATCACACACAGTGGGAACATTGTTCAACTCCACCTGTGGGGTGCCCCAAAACATATGTAGATAAATTTGCATACTTTTCTGGGCATAAAACTACTAATAAGGAGTCATGTTACTTCAAATTGCCACCCTTCAAAATGCGATAAGATTTTGCTAACCAATACCAAATTAATCTATTCAGATTCCTTTATTTCCCAACTTGCCATTGAAGGTTATGAACACTGGGAGAGCACTATTGATGTGAAAAGTGTATGGGGAACACACGATTAGCAAATTCAGGGTCGGGAAGCTTTGTTTAGAGCATGCCTTATTCCTGTTCAAATGATATTTTTAAATGACACGGCTCAACAAACATAATGCCAAGAGTTAGCAAAAATAAAATAAATTAATGCGCCCAGTATCCCCACACTAGCCAAATTCACTGATTGGCAACAATTCCTAAATGTCACAGAGGAAGACTTAAATGCTTGGTTCAGGATGGTACCTATAATTTCACACTTTCAAGTCCCAGCGGGTGGTTATTGTGGCCAACAGACACAAATGGGTGTCAGGCGTGTTTTGTGAATTCCTCAGGGGGTTTCAAGACTAGCCGGTCAGACCCTCGCTATGTCTAGGGTCAACACTCAGGTATAGTTACCACATACAGGGTCAATAAACTGTGCCAACAACGGTTACGCACTTAGACCTGAGTAGCAGTTAAGGAACATCATAATCTTGTATCGGAGGAAACAGACTTGCAATATTTTTTGCTGGGTCCAAGAAAGCCCCGCTCAAAATGATTCCTGTATGCCATATACAATGAATATATGGAAGCTTTCTCAAATGGAAGCGGCTGCAGGTTCAAGGTTAAGGCAGATAGATAAGGAAAATATGGGAAAGGCTTTAGCTGTTGTCGATAATGGCATGGATAGTCTGTCCAACAGAATATACACCCTTAATAACGTATTGTCTTCTGCGATTGATTTCATACAGAATGACATGTCCCATTTACAACATGGACAAAGTCTGCTGCGTTCCATCATGCAGTTAGGTTGGACATTGCAGATTCTGAAAAATGGCCGCATCCCATGGAAATACAATAACATTAGTAACTTGTTTGCTGCTTTTAATTTGTCCAGGGAACAACAGATAATGGCTAAAAAGGAAGCAAGTTACACCATGCTTAATATAGAAAAGCTGCCTATCACAGTAGCAGAAAGTCCTTCAACAGTATAGCTTGTACATGGTGTTATAAATCTGCCAATTTCTATCTTTCGTATCACAAAATGTTTGAAACATTTTGCTGTGAGCAGAGAGCGGGTAGGAGATAGCTATATTAAAGAAGAGTGGGAGTTGACTTTCCAGTTCAAATGTCTGAACAGTGAAACAGAAGGTTTTCTGATGGGTGCTCCTGTCCCTTTGATTGCTCCAGCATTTCATATACTTTTGAATGGAAGTTATGTGGCATTGAACGATGAGAGCTGTTGCGGAATGAGATCAGGAATTGCCTACGCAATTTCAGTCTCTCAAATTGTAACTTGTTGTGGACATGTTTTATTCTCCCACCACACCCCCACACACACGAGCTAAGAGTGGCAGACTTGGCCTCACATTAATACTACTAACGTAAATTATGACAAGCTTAAACTAAAGGCGCTATTGTTCTAAATATGAGTGGCGTCAACATCAGCCAGAGAAACGTATGCTCTCCCGATAGTAAGATCATCAGCTGAGATACAATCCCTGATAAATACCAACTTCCCCAAGCACTTTGGAGAGCTGGTTCCCAGAATATTCAATGCTTCAAGCACTGCGGGGATTGTACACTTCTTTAAGGCTGTTGGATCTGGATTCATTTCCATCTTCCAGGCTGTCTTCGGAGTCATTCCATCCGTCATCCATTCACTCTTTTGAAGTGTGTTTGGCAGCTTTCCTGTGAGTTTGGAACGGATTAGTGGAATACTGCTGCTGCTATTCTTAATACACAATGGTTGTGCCTTCTCAGCTAAGCGGAGTGATGGAGCTACTACCACCAGCCCAGCTGAGCTGTGATCGCATGGTGCATTTCTTTGGTGCCCCATTGCTGGAGGAGGTGGAGCATGTCACTGTCATTCCGACTAGTCTTGTAGTGTGTGCAACCTTTTTTTCATTGCACCTGGTGCCTCTTCGAGTGTCTACCTTCAGTGTGTCTTTCTGTTCCGCCAGTGCCTCCTGTCGACAAGGAACTGCTGATGTTCCTGATGAGGGTTCATTCCCGGTCGTGCCCCATGAGACTGAGGCTGATTCGGGAGGCCACCTATGAGCCGCCTCTTTTGAGCTATCTGGCTCCAACAGGCACTATGGATGATGCTGCCTACGCAGGTGATCCTGTGCACTTCTGCTCCGTGCATCCGTTTGCCAATCCAGTCATCGATCTGACATCTGACAATGTGGAGTCATTCTTGGATCCGCTCCCATTCAATTACTTCAGAGACATTCTTCAAGACCACGACAATTGTTAACTGATTTGACCATTGGCCTTATTCTAAAGTTTAAACGTTCATGCCAAATTGCCTTAATTTGATTCCAATTTGGCCTGATGTGCTTGTCATGGTCGACATTCTATCTCTTTGTATGTTTTTAGCCTAGTCTTTAAGACAGTTTTAGTATGATTTTAGCTCACAGCATTTTAGCTTGGACTCATGCACCCTCTTTAATGTATTGGCATCCTTGTTACGACAATGGGCAGGGTGTGGTGAATCCATATTAGTTTTTATTGGGAAGCAGGAAATTAGCTTAGACCTTTGCCTTGGAGGCCTGTGCCCCGTCAACTAGTGTCTTTTAACCTACTTAGCTTGCTCTATCTTAGCCTATTTATTTTATTATTTATTTTAAGATGGCTGCTATTGTTTACAGTTAGAGAAATGTTTTGATTTGCATTATCATTGCCACTCAGTGAAGGCGTCACTTCTGCGTCATAATCAAGTGAGGTGCATAGGTATTCACATCATGTCCCTTTCCCACTTACGTGAGACAGGAACATAATGTACATTTGGTATGAATTGTTTACATAATTGCTGCCACAAGTCTGCCCCCTTATCTATGGTTTTGGAACATACCTGCATCAGGTGCCCTACATGTTCTCTATAAATACATCTCACATAGACAGTGTTATCAGAGGGGTACCTACCAGATGCCATCTACGCCTTCTATGCTGCCCGTCACCCTGCTGCAGAACTAAGCCTTTGTGTCCCCACGGAGTCTGACCTAGACCTCATTCCAAGGTAACGAGGGTTGGGAGGCGCTTCTCATGGACATGGTACCAGCAGTTTAGGTTTATCACACTTATCTCTCGTTAGGTTAGGGATTAGGTTTTCTATGCTAGGGATTTTACATTTCATGTTTATTGCAAGATAAGTGAGGGGGTCTTTTTATTTACAACTCTCAACTTTACAACTATGCTTATTTTATTATGCATTCTCCTAATCATTGCAGTTCATACATTTTACTGTAGATTGCATTCTTTTCAATAAACCTACTGAAAACTCTCCTGCATCTCCTTCATTGCCTGTGTGTGACTGAGACTTATTGCTAACGTGAGAAAAGGGTAATTTCCGTTCCACCACGACTCCCCTGAGATGTCACAATATAGAGTCCTTGTGTAAGGCTGCCAGAAATCATCTTTTACTGTCTGGGTTTTTGGGGAGGTGCTGCTTGTTAACCGGGAGGGTTGGGCTGACAGTTGTGACTTGTTGTAGGGTTGGCCTAGTTGCCGACAAACAAAAGTTCTGTCATCCCTAAACCAGCAGTCTCACCTAGGAGAGAGAGTCCAACTACGACACCAAATGACCCAGATAAAAGGGTCTGGTCATACTGTAAGTCTCTCATCCATGGCATTCTTCCTCCAATGCTCTATGAGCTACATTCTCATTACAAGCACAGTAGTCCACTGCCAATAATGAGGACACACTTGGTGTTCCCCTTCATGTCAGAGGACAGGTCCAGGACCTCTTGCAGTCAGGGACTCTATGCACTTGCTTACATTATTGTGATGCCAGGGCCAAAGTGAAAAGTGAGGATACCACATATACATTCACTAGCGAACTCGAGGTAGGGGAACTCAACAATCTGCAGCAAGAAAACAGTCTTTCTCTGGTGCACCCACTGCAGCCTGAAACTCTTTAACCTTGACCTCACAACTCTGACTCTACTCTCTTTCTTCTGAAAGCAGCTCAAGATTCACCCCTCCAGACAAATCCTAGACTAAGCATTATAAAGCAATCCCTGACTTTACAGCAGAGATGCACTGAGCACATCATTCTATGTTCAAAACTGTTAAAGCTGTCCCCATCTAGAAGTAATCTGAACGTGTTAATGCTGTGGCAATGTAAAACACCCTCATACCGATCAGGCCAGGTCAGCTATTTAAATGAGTAACTAAAACAAATGTGACACCTATCCCTGCACCGTGTTTGCAGGCAGGGTACAGGGAGGGATGGCAAATGAACCACTTCTATGCCCTGCAGCCAACTGCAAACAGTGCAATAGCAGGTGCCAACTCACCCCCTCATTGTGGCCTGCAATGCTGAGATCCACAAAGGAGCAGGCTTGATGCCACCCATTCCAGTGCCCTATTTTCAATTGGGGTGGGCTGAGTTTTTTTTGTAAAGCCCACAAGTCAAGATGAAGTGGGAAAGAGTAATTTCCCCACTTCATCTTGTGGAATGTGAAAAGCGAAGGGCTTAGGCATCCCCAATGCACTTGGCCAAAGCTTGGGTGGGACATTTTCAACACTCACCTGTCCTTGGACAAGCTGAGGGGAGTTTTTTCAGCTCCCCCTTTTCTACTCTGGGTGGTGAGGAGGGGACAGGAGAGCATACAGCCCTGGCCGAATCGACCTGTGATCCTTGGGTCGGGGTGGGGTTTGATGGGAAGGGAGGAGGTGGAGCCCTGTGGCCAGGGACTCTGCATAATGGGCAGGTGTCTCCTTGTGTACCCAGCCTTGCTGGGGAGGAGAGCAGGTGGGCAGGAATGGGCGGGAAGGGACACTCTGTGAAGAGCATTGTATGCTCCACCCATGGTACTGCAGTGGTCAGAAGGATACGGGATGAGCTCCGGTACAGTCTCTGCATGTTCCCGGAAGTTGTTTCACAGGATGTGCAACCGCATCCGAGCCTGGAATGCCCAGGTCTGGAGTTTGCAGACTCTGGATAACTGAATCTGGAAATTGCAAACCCAGTACTTCTGTAGCCAGAGGAATCCAACCACTCAAAACTGTGAGTTATCTATTTGGGTGGAATACCACCAATTGTTAAGTGATGCGCACTGGACATTCATATTTTGCCTTACATTTCCAAAGAATGTATATCTTTTTTTGCATTACTCCCATATACATACAACATAAAAACGCAACCAATGCCCTTATTTACACACCATGTACAAAACACTTTTATACATATACTCTGACATATAATTAGTGAAATAATTTAAAACAACAAACTATTGCACCGCACTTTTCCATTTAACCGTTCATAAACAAATCCGCTGCTAAGCCCTTTCCTCAGGTAAGCAGTCTTTGGAATGAGGCAGTCCTTGTTTTTAGTAACGACTTTAGTAGGATATTACTTCCTGTTGTTTATGTCATATGGGAGTAATGCAAAAAGAGATATACATTAAGAAAGGAAAATAAAAAAACTTAAATAAGTAGGATTTTATCCAATGATTAATTAATATTTTCATTGATGAGATAATAATGGTTATGTATCCCCTCTGTGTAAATCTATTGGTTGTATTGGGAATTGGCCCTGACGCAGCAGGGTTATAAGGGATCCCCTAGATGACATTACATTTCCAAAGAGGCTGAAAGGATTTTCCTCAAGACAATAAAAAGCAATGGATGGCAAAAATGCCATAAAAATCTGGTGTCATTTTGTTTAGTGGTTTCGCAGTAATGCTTGCAGAAAAATCTCCTACGGAATATCCCATTTTATTTGTGGGTGAAAACATTAGTTGAGATCCCAAATATAACTCTGGAACTATTCAGGTATTCTGTCTTACATTTGGCACAAGCTTAGATGCCCTGCTGAACTTTCTTTCCTCCACTTTAGGTGCACCTTTGTCAGTGTGGGTCGGTGGGATGTGGGTGGGGGGGGGGTTGGGCTGCAGGCTTGTTGGTGGAAAAAATACTAATTGTGCCAAAATTAGATCTCTAATGGAGGGAGGGGACAACCTAGAAAAATATTTCACTAGTGTGTCTTCTGTAGGGATCAATGTGTACAAAGTGTAACCTGCCAGACACAGGTTTACGTTTCAATAGGTACAGATTACAACACCTAAAATGAAAAAGACTAAAATAATATAATGCATCAGGTACAGGTGCAAAAATCATAATGCTCTACAAATATGTTAATAATTCTGAATAACACATGGGGTCGTGTCTGTTCTGGAGTACTGTTGATTGTTCATTATGAGATAATGGTTTTGTTAAATACAATTATTCATATAGCAAATGACTTGTTGTCCACAAACCACAGAATTTGATGTTACCACCTAATTCGGAATCAACCCCTTAGTTTTAGGCTCCACTATCTCCCTGTTCACAGTCAGCCTCCTGAGAACACCCTTCAGCTGCTTCTGCTGAAAAATTCTAGTTATTTGCATACCGTCTATATGCATGTAAATTCAAATGCCCTGGCTGTGGGTTAAACGCTGTTTGGTGCTTACCACTACACAGTGGATGTAAACAATCGTTCAAAATATTTTCAGAACTTTGCACTCACAGCTTAATTTTTTCATAAAAATCTTTTCCTTGGGGTATGTAAGGCCAGTTCTCTGGCACCTGTGTGACCCACGGGCAGTTATGCAATCCTTGTGATTAGTACTGTCACTGTACTTTGAACCACAGGAAGCAGGTGCTATTCTAGCTCACTAAATTGCCAAGTAGTTCCTCTTTTGGCATTGACTTTCAGTGAGGTGGTGAAGTCGATCAATCAAGGCTGACCTTTAGAAGTTGGTGAGGGTTAGAACATCTGGTAGATGCAGTATATGCATCATCCACAATAAACACAATGCATGCCCAAAATATAATGATGGTAATATGATGGGTAAATGAATTAATTTGTTATGGCATTAACACTTAATAAGACTTGCCACAAACCCCTCTTGTGCCCTCTGTCCAGCGGGTTTTGCACTAAGGGCTCATGTTGCCTTTTCCCAGTGGCACCTCACGTCCTCCTGCAAACCCTTGTTTCCCTCCAAGAGCCCTTCACCCCTTGAACGTCCGGTACCATTGCTTTCCCTGGTAACATGCATGTAAGAGCATCACGTGGTTCCTAATTATTAGCTCAATCCGTCTTTACCTGTTGCATGTAACTATTATGTGTATTTTTCTACTTGCCTTAGTTATTGGCACCAACTGACATGACCTATTGACAGTTGTTTCTGGCAGTTGGGTAACAGATTTCCATCATTTGCACCTGCACCTGGAGGGAGTCACATCCGTTACGTTTAGGTTACCACGTGTTTTCTCCCAGGTTTCTGTAGGAACTTCCAGCTCTTCCATGTGAGCCACGTGCTCTTCTGGAACAGTATTCCAATCAAGTATATAAACCCCATCAAAACCCAGAGTACGTGCTTGGCCTTGTTCCAGTCCTACACAAGCATCTTCCCTGCACTCACCTTCTGAGTCGCCTGGAACCTCCAGCGGTCTTGTCTTCCAAGCCTTCCTGTGATCCCATGATCCTGACTCCGTTGATGTCTCCAGTGTCTTCACATCTTGAGCTACTATTCAACCTCCTCTTGTAGCTTCTTGCACCTCAGCCTTCGGCCTTCCTCCGGATTCCTGCAGAAGAACCTATTTCTAGGATAAGTACTGTTTCTCATGCTAGTGTGCACTAATCCACAGTTCAGTTTTGAGCACTGTCTATGACTGAGATCCTTTGAGGAGATTCAACCCATTTTTGAAATATGGACTAAATGTGTGCCTATGTTTTGAAAGTCCTAGCGCTCCTAACACATTACCTTGTGGGGGCTCCAAACTTGATCTAATGGTCTTCATGTTTGTACTCTTGAAAAGACTTTGAGCGAATAATTGTGATTCTCAAACTTTTGAACTGAACTTTGTTATATTGGACATTCAGTGGAGTGCAAGGAAACTCTGCTTTTTTTTCCTTTTGAATTTGTATCTGCTCTCAGGCCAAATTTACGATGAAGACTGTAAGTGATATTGTTGCAAATAACTGTTTAACCCACTACCTCCCTGGTGCGGGTCACGACCAGTGGCCGACACCGTGCATCGCACCCAAGGATTTTCTTTTTTTTTTTTTTTAATCCCCGGGAGACACAGAAGAGCTTCCGTGTCTCCCCCCACCCGCCCCTTTGCGCTGACGTCACACTGTTGTTTTCCCCATCGGAGCAGGAAGTGGCTGTAGGGCCGCTTCCTGCTCCGATGGGGAAAACGGCCCCAAACGGCCTTCCCCACATTCGGGAAGGCCTCGTATGAAAGGGGAGACTCTCCCCTTTCATACGAGGCCTTCCTGAACGCGTTTCCTGGCCCCGATCTGTGATGGGGGGCCAGGAAACGCCACTAGATCCCAGGGATTTCACTTGGGGCGGTCGGCCCCCCTAGGAAAATGGGCCGCCCCCAACCCCCGGGGGCCATATTTAAAAAATGTAATGTTGGGGCCCCCTGTGGGGGCGCGACCGCGCCACCCCCAGGGGCTATTTAAAAAATAAATAAAAAATAAGGACATTGACAGGGGGTCGCCCATAGGCAGGGCGACCCCCTGTGGGGCCATATTTTTTATTGTTGATTTTGGGGCCCCGGGAGGGGGGGGGGGGGTGCGATCGCGTCACCCCCAAGGGCTAATTTACCCCCAAAAAAAAATAACAAAAAAAACGAAATTGACAGGGGGTTACAGGGCGACCCCCTATGGGGGCAATTTTTTTTTTGTAGTTGTAGGGTTTCCCTGGGGGGCATTTTGGCCCCAAGGAAACCCTACAAATACCACACAAAAAATACATTATATATATATATATATATATATATAGATAGATATATATATAGATATATCAATCCATGTAGATAGATATGTCTATCTACATGGCGAAATCTATAGATAGATCTATATATATCTCTATCTATAGATATATCCACGTAGATATATATATATATATATATATCACTTTTGTCAGTGCATGTGCGGTTTCCCTGGGGGCTGCAATAGGCCCCCAGGATAACCAGACCCACATATAAAAGTGATCTATATATGCCACCAGTTGTCTTGCAGTTGCAGCTTGCGTTTTCAAAGCAGTGCACATGCTTCAACTGATGCATTTCAACTGTAGCTTTTAGGCAGCAATAAAGAAGTCAAGTAAGTCTTGTGATTATGTTTCTGCTACAAAAGGATCAGACTTTTGTCTAGTGGCAGTTTTAGTGCCATATAGAAGCGCAGAAGGTTTATAAGACTACTGAAAAGAGCAAATCTGTATTTTAAGTAAATAGCTGAGTACGTTAGTAAAGTCAGCCACTACCTGCGCTATAATACAAATTAAATGTATTTGCGGGGTGGGAGGGGGCTATAAAGAGATGAAGAGCACGTTTGCTGGGTGGTAATGAGGGAATCAGAGGAGGAGGACAGAGTGGGAGCACCAATAATGATTGTTGGACTGGGGGCAGGAGGTGCTAAAGACTGTGACGAATGGTATGTGACAAGGTGTTTGAGTGTCTTGAAAGAACGTGCTGATTGAGGGAAGAAGCGCAGGTAGGGTGGCCTCTACTGTTGCACGTATCACACACACACACACCAGCAATTTTGTGATTGTCTATGTAGGCTAGTGTTTAGAGCAACAGTTTAGCCAATAGCAGAGATGGCATCTTGATGGATGACTGCTGCTGACGTCACTCTGGTTATATAGGACAGCTCTGACATAGGATCAGAGACTGAGACAGCAGATACTGAAACAGCATTTGAGGGATAGGTAGGACAATGGCACAGACTCTGGGATTGATTTTTCGGTTTGATTTTTCAGTTGGAGGAGTCCCATTGGATAACTCCTTCCAGTAAATTGTGAGGGAGGTGATTAGGGCAGTCCTGTTGTCCCTTCGGAAGCACAGTCTGTGCAACAGGGCAATAGTGGGTTAGCCCAACCTAGAGAGCAGGTGAATGCGGGGGCAAGCACAGAGAGGGTGCTCTCTTGGGAGCTCCCCAATTTAGTTCAGCCCAGAATTCCACTGCCCAAATTGTGTTGTGGAGACATCGAAATGATCTATCACAAAACAAACTGGTTTTGTAAGGCAGGTACCTGTGTTTTTTGGTCCTGGGTTCAGCAGCTATATAGGGAAACATACTAAACCCAAACATTTCTGGAAACTAGACATTCATGGGAGTCCACAGAGGTGTGACTTGTGTGGATTCCCCAAAGTTTTCTTACCCAGAATACCCTGCAAAGCAGGAAATGTTGAATAAAAACTCAATTTTTCTTGCATTTCTGTCACACAAACTACAGGAATATGCTGCGATCCACAAAATTCCTACCACCCAGTGATTCCTCACCTGTCCTGATAAAAACACTACCCCACTTGAGTGCCTATACCTAGTGCCTGTGTAAGGAATGGATCACCCCAGGGTCAACAGTTGCCTCATGTAAGTACCAACATTGACCGTTGTGTGGTCTATTCCTGTCGCGAGCACTAGGCCTACCCCCACAAGTGAGGTATCATTTTTATCGGGAGACTTGGGGGAACACTGGGTGGAATGAAATTTGTGGCTCCTCTCAGATTCCAGAACTTTCTGTCACCGAAATGAGAGGAAAAGGTGTTTTTTTGGCCACATTTTGAGGTTTGCAAAGGATTCTGGGTAACATAACCTGATCAGAGCCCCACAAGTCACCCCATCTTGGATTCCCCTAGGTGTCTAGTTTTCAAAACTGTGCAGGTTTGCTAGGTTTCCCTAAGTGCCTGCTGAGCTAGAGGCAAAAATCCACAGCTAGGCACTTTGCAAAAAACAGCTCTGTTTTCATTGTCAAAATGAGATGTGTCCATGTTGTGTTTTGGGGCATTTCCTGTCGCGGGCACTAGACCTAGCCCTACAAGTGAGGTATAATTTTTATCGTGAGACTTGGGGTAACGTTGGGTGGAAGGAAATTTGTGGCTCCTCTCAGATTCCAGAACTTTGTCACCGAAATGTGAGGAAAAAGTGTTTTTTTGGCCACATTTTGAGGTTTGCAAAGGATTCTGGGTAACAGAACCTGATCAGAGCCCCACAAGTCAGCCCATCCCCTAGGTGTCTAGCTTTCAAAAATGTGCAGGTTTTGTTGGTTTCCCTAGGTGCCGGCTGAGCTAGAGGCCAAAATCTACAGCTAGGCACTTTGCAAAAAACACGTCAGATTTCAATGTAAAAATGTGATGTGTCCATGTTGCCTTTTCTGTTGCGTGCATTAGGCCTACCCACGCAAATGAGGTTATCGGGAGACTTGGGGGAGCACAGAATAGCACAACAAGTTTTATTGCCCCTTGTCTTTCTCTACATCTTTTCCTTCCAAATGTAAGACAGTGTGTAAAAAAGACATCTATTTGAGAAATGGCCTGTAGTTCACATGCTAGTATGGGCACCCCGGAATTCAGAGATGGGCAAATAACCACTGCTGCTCAATACCTTATCTTATGCCCATTTTGGAAATACAAAGGTTTTCTTGATACCTATTTTTCACTCTTTATTATTTCAGCAAATAAATTGCTGTATACCCGGTATAGAATGAAAATCCATTGCAAGGTGCAGCTCATTTATTGGCTCTGGGCACCTAGGGATCTTGATGAACCTACAAGCAATATATATCCCTGCAACCAGAAGAGTCCAACACACGTAACGGTATATTGCTTTAAAAAATCTGACATTGCAGGAAAACGTTACAGAGTAAAACGCTGAGAAAAATGGCTGTTTTTTTCAGCTCAATTTCAATATTTTATTTTTCAGCTGTTATTTTCTGTAGGAAAACCTTGTAGGATCTACACAAATGACCCCTTGCTGAATTCAGAATTTTGTCTACTTTTCAGACATGCTAAGCTTTACGGGATCCATTATTGGTTTCACACCCATTCCTGTCACTAGCTGGAAGGAGGCTGAAAGCACCAAAAATAGTAAAAATGGGATATGTCCCAGTATAATGCCAAAATTGTGTTGAAAAATGTGGTTTTCTGATTCAAGTCTGCCTGTTCCTGAAAGCTGGGAAGATGGTGATTTTAGCACCACAAACCTTTTGTTGATGCCATTTTCAGGGGAAAAAACACAAGCCTTCTTCGGCAGCCCTTTTTTTAAAAACAACAACATTTTATGTGTATTTTGGCTAATTTCTTGGTCTCCTCCAGGGGAACCCAGAAACTCTAGGTACCTTTAGAATCCCTAGGAAGTTGGTAAAAAAGGACACAAATTTGGCGTGGATAGCTTATGTGGACAAAAAGTTATGAAGGCCTAAGAGCAAACTACCCCAAATAGCCAAAAAAGGGCTCCTCACTGGGGGGAAAAAAAGGCCCAGCAGCTAAGAGGTTAAACACCATATGCTAAGGATTGTTAGTAAACTACTCTTCTTGTTGTTTCTAGTGCACCGCACTGACATCCACACATTATGGTCCAGGGAGTCCAGATCTTCCTGTACAGTGTTGCAAGGATGCAGAGTAGATCCTGAGACGCAAGTCCATCTTTTTTCTTGTTTTATCCCAGCCCGCCTTCCCCTCTGAGGCAGTGGGTGAATTAAGGTTACTTGTTTCATTTGCTGTCCCAGATAGGATCAGAGGTCTAGCATGGTCTCAGCGGTCGGAACCAGGTGAGTGCGTGACAAGACTCTCTGTAACATTCTGTACTGTTATCATTAAATTAGGAGCTGCAGAAGGATGGTAAAGAATAAAAGGATATTAGGTTTGAAATCTAGCCACGCACAACATCAGCATACAATTCAGTCTTAATCAGTTTGCTTGCACAGGTACATACTTTGCTCAGGGAACATAGTGGTGAATTGCTGGTCACTTTTCATAGTCTGTTTATGTGAGGTAGCTGCATTGTTCAGGCACACCCGGAAAGCTTGTAACTACTGGATGATTGTCCGTGACACAGTCAATGGCATCCAAGGTTCTGTGGCAATGGAAAGCGTGTGGCTCTCGGAATATCAGTGCAACCTAGGTCTAGATCCGGCAATTTCTGCTCTTGATGTGGACTGGATTGTAGCAGCTTTCTGTATCAGAACATTATAAGTACTAATGTAACTAGTTGGCGACTGCCACACAGGACAGGAATCGATGTCATCCAGTGAAGAGTCTGTCTGTTGCTCCTCTCATATAGGAGTATAACCCTCCTTTACAAGATGGACACAAGAAGCAATATTGTCCAGTTTCGAATTGTATTTTGGTTTAATAGAAAATGGGGATGGCATCATATTGGCCTTTTAAATCTCCAAGCGTCCTGACAACAGAACCTCATAGGCCAGCTGCATTACAAGTTCCGGTCTACGTGATGAACTCCCAGACTACTCTCTTCTACAGACACTAGATACAAGAGCTCACTGTGAAGTAAGGCTTCCAAGATCTAGACCTGGGCCACAACTCTGCAGCGTCACCTCTTGAGCGGCTCTCAGGCTGCTGCATTGGCATATCTGCAGTAGCTAGGCCTTCCAAAAGGCACCTCTGTCTTTGGGAAGAAGTAGTCTCCGAGGGATCTCCTCTCTTTGACTCTGCCTTGGTGATAGTCTGTGCTTAGATTAACACAGTGCTCACTGGTCCCCAAACTTTAAAGTCAATCCATGTTGAGGTCTTTCCTTAGCCTTACTTGGACCTTATCTTGCTTTCACCATTTATCGTAAGTTCCAGGGTGGTGTAAGGATAGCTAAAACCTTTGCAAGCTCCAGTGGATCCATGATGACAGTGGGTTGATAGACTGCTCACATATCAGACACAGGCTGTCCAGTGTCCCTTTATGGGTCAACAAAATGACGCACCAGGTAATTCTGGCTGTTTGAAGGATGTAGGGTTTAGGTTTCATGCATTCTCTCCCTGATACTAACAATAACTCTGTGGTTCACTACAACAGCCTTCATCTGTACTGAAAAGAAGGCTAGAGATCTGCTGTAATGAAATAGATTTAAACATTCACACTTCCAGCAACCATCTCTGGATTTGCTCTAAGGCACATTGCTGCTATCGCTGCTATCACCATGTGTGAGACCCTCAAGAAAGGATCCATTTCCTTTTATCTTTTTCTTGAAAGGGAACCTTATAACCACACTGGACATTTCTTGAAATATGGGTCTTTTGCAGGTTACTCTTCTCACCGTGGCCTTTAGCTGGATGACTACCCGACCCTTCTGCCTTACCCAGTTCACCACCCACTTATCAGTGATTGCTGTAAATGCCATGGCTTCAGCAAATCCGAAATCAGTTAAGTGCTGATGCAGCTTTGAGGGGAAAACACCTAAAAGCTGCTCTATCTATAATAGATTAAACAACCCCTCAAACGTTGACGCCCAGTTCAGATACTCACTCAAACCTTTCATGAATAATATAATTTACTCCCAGTTCCTATTCTGCATCTTCTATGCACCCTTACAAAGCTCAATTCCGCTCTTCGAATTCTAGCATAATTCAATATTTCCCTTCATGGCTATCACTGACCTGCATAACAGCATTGTTCATCCCTAATAGAAGCAACCACTTTTGCATCCTTACTTCATTTATACAAGTTGCATGACCCACAAAATTACATCAGCCCTAAGTGAGACGCTGCCACTTGGGGTGGGACAGCAAGGCACATCATGTATTTTGAAGAGCAGCAGTAGTACTGTGACAGTCATGAGCTCATGTCTATCACTGGGAGCTATCAGTAATCCCCTAGTTGGTGTCCACTACAGTACAGTACAGTCCTGGGTGAGACCAGTTAAACTTGCTGAAATTAGTTCAGTCTTTCACAGAGGGAAAAGGGTAGTAGCAGGTAGTGGCCACTATTAAGTTCCCTGAGGAAACCAAACTCGAAATGGGCCAGGCACAGCTATATGTTCCTGGTGGTCAGTTTAGGGCACCCACTTGAACCAACGTCTTGGCCAGTCCCAAACGGGAAATGTAGTTTACAGATTCCTACTATGACTTTAAAATGTTATTGCTGTGGGATCATTTGATAAAAGATGTTTCAAGTGATTCCAAAATCTGGACAGCTGGAACATAGCTCTTGCAGCAGGTGTGACATAAGGGTCCCTTGGGGGGCTGTTAGATATGGCCATCCCCAAACGTTAGTAAGACTTCCATCTGTAAGTCTCCTGTGCACATCAACAGAACAGGTAGGACGCCTGAGTCAACCATAGTGCGAGCTTTGCTTAATTTAAAAATCTCTCTACAGTCAGCATGAAGCGCATGCTTGGCCCTTGTTCTTAGTTTTGTAGGCTTTTCCATGCAGGTCATGTAGGTAAAGCTGGTCAAGGATATTTGTGTGTTAGAGGCTGACTGGCTCAGCCACAGAGCTCTGTTTACTAGGAGACAGCCTGCACATTTAACTCCAAATATTGGGGAGGGTGCCTTGAACAGGGGAACAAAGGAAGAGGCAGGGTGTTATGTCCACCACAGACAAGTGAAGCCAGCAGGGGAAGCACCATCTTGTGTAACTCATATGGTAAGTTCCATATATCCAGGTGTCCCAAAATGCAGAGCACTAAATTCTCTCTCTCTCTCTCTCTCTCTCTCTCTCTCTCTCTCTCTCTCTCTCTCTCTCTCTCTCTCTCTCTCTCTCTCTCTCTCTCTCTCTCTCTCTCTCTCTCTCTCTCTCTCTCTCTCTCTCTCTCTATATATATATATATATACATATATACATATACACTGAAAAAACAAAGGTTACATGGGTGTTATAGTTAGGTTGACGTTTTACCCATACAAAACCAAAGAAATTCAGCAGCTATAGTTATACTTATAGTTATACTTATGTCAAGAAACTATAACTCGTTGCCAAAAGTTACTTTCCAGCACGAGTTAAAGTTTCTTCAGATAAGTGAATTTCTATGATTTTCTTTTTATACATGCATGTTACTATAACCACCGCCACACACGGCCACCCAGAGCCAAGCTGCGCATTGGGTTGGATGCAGTGGGTGTATTTTTTTCCATTTTTCCCTGGATCTGCGGATCCTTCCTGAGTTTACAAAGGGGGCGCGCTGAGACCCACAGCAGACCCGTGGATAGGTTAAAAAAAAAAAAAAGGGGGGGATTTTTTTTGCTCATGAGGGGGTCTCTAAGGGGTCCATCTGCCCTATGGGGTCAGGATACCTATATCTTGATCCCATATATGTTTTCACACTATATTTTTACCTCCCCCAGGCCGGTGTGAGAAACAAAATGGCGGCCGCAACTTTCCTTTCACGTTACGGCCAGCCAATCATAGCCTTGCTTTTCCACCACATCAGCCAATCCTCCACAGGTGGATCAGCGTCCCTTGAAATCTATAATTTTATACCCTTAAATAACTCAAAAACTACTGAATGGATTTACACCAAATTATAAAATGCACGTTTTCTGGACCAATAACTAACTCCCTGCCAAATTTGGTGCAAATCCGTTCAGCAGTTTGTGCTGTAGTCGTGTTCAAAAATTAAAAAAATCCTGTACTCATAGAATGGGGTAAAAGAGTGTCCCCCCCCCCTTTTTCTCAGTCCACGCTTGATAAATCACCTTGATATTTTAAACTCAGCAGCTGAACTGAATGTTGTATTCATTTTGAAAATTTCATGAAGATTTGTCAAACGGCGCCAAAGTTATAAGCAAAACAAAAAACACTCTGTCTATGGAAAAAGTTGGTCCTAACTATAACTACCAACTGGCTAGCACCAATGTACTCACTTAAAAAAACAAAGGTTACAGGGATGTTATAGATAGATTCTGAATTTATAGGTACAAAACCATAGAAATTCAGCAGTTACAGTTAGAGTTCTTTCAAGCAACTATAACTCAGGCCCTAAGGTAACTGCGGTCAACCCCAATAGCCACCCAACCTTGCGCTGTGCAGGGCCGATGGCCGTGCGCAGCAGGGTTGGCCACATGGTCTAGCCTGCAGCTAGTCTCTGCTGTCAACAACCTAACCCCACATGCCCCCCCTCCACTCCCCAGGCCTATCTCAGGCCTGCAGACCCCCTTTCCACAGGGCCCAGCCTAAATATTTCTTTTTTTTTCAGGAAGGGGTGGCACCTCCCCCGCCCAATCTCTGCCCCGGGCCTGGAATGAATATTTCATTTTTTTTTCTGGGGAGAGGGGCCATGCAGCCCCTCTCCCCAGGCTGATCTTGGGCACATGGCCCCCTCCCCGGGGCTAATCTCCGCCCCAGGGACTCCATCCCGAAGGGCCCGGCCATGTGGCCTGGGTGCCCCCCCAAGGCACTCAGTCACAATGATGGGGACCATTGGTGGGGGAGGGGAGCCTGAAGGCTCCCACAGTCTCAGCTGGCTCCCCACCTCTTGTGGGAGCCAGCATTGCTGTCACAGAGCAGCTAAAGCAGCTCCCTCTCTGTGAGAGCAATTGTTTCCTCTGTCTCCTTGTCTGCATCTTTGCAGGCAAGGAGACAGAGGAAACCTCCGTTCCGATGAAGGGAGAGCTGTTTCACAGATCTACCTTCATTGGACCGGAGTGTTTGCTGTGGCTTGGCGGCAGCTTCAAAGCTGCAGACAAGCCACATCAAACAGCTATATCCCAATGGTGGGCACCCCAGGACATAGCAGGAGCCGGTCCTGGGGGGGAGGCAGCCACCAGGCAGATCAGCAACTTTACGAGGGGGGCCACGCGGCCCCCCACCAACATGCATAGCCCTCGGGAGGTGGTGGTCCGCGGGGCTGTAGGGGGTCCGAAAATGACCCCTTTCTATTTTTTACACTTTGCCCTGGGGGCCGACATAGTATTTATGTTTGCCACAGGGAGGTGGTGGTCCCCTGGGCTTTTGGGGTGGGGGGGGGGGGGTTGGGGGGGGGAGGGGAAAGACACAAGCGCCCCCTGCATAGATTTAAATGATAATCCCAGGGAGGTGGTGGTCCCCAGGGCTGCTGGGGCCCCTCCATCGTGCATACCCACAGAGAGGTAGAGGCCCATGGGGCTCCAGGAGCACTGCTCCCCACATAGATTTAAATGATAGCACCAGGGAACTGCAGGTCCCCGGGGCCGCAGGGGGGCTGCGCCCCACATAGATTTAACAACTGCCCCAGGGAGGTGGGGGTACCTGGGGCTGAGGGGGCCAAGAGGCCCCACCCATCTTAATTAACAATGCCCCCAGGACCCGGCCCAACGAGGGCTTATTAAAAAACAAGTGTGGGAGCACGTGCTTGTTTTTTATTTGAATTTTTCCCACAAATTTGCAGGAAAAAATGCTTTTTTGATCTGGTAGGGTCCCTATTGGACCGCCGCACAAGAGCTAAGGGTTCAGGGGTCAGGGTGAATCTTCCCTGGCCCCTTGTCTTTTTTTTTTTTTTTTTTTTACACCTTTTTTAGTGGGACTCAGCTCAAGCCAAGTTCCAAGATGGCTGCCAACACTTCCTGGTTTGAAGTGTTGGCAGCCAATCAGAGCTGTGCATTTCCCTGCCCAAGCTTGTCATTGTTCGCGAAGTCTTCACGATCACAGATATACAAATTTGGATTGCATTTAATTTCTCAAAAACTACTGAAAGGATTTACACCAAATAAGCTAAAGCGGTATCTGCGTCCCGAAAGCTAGCTTTCCGTTAAATTTGGTTTAATTCCGTCCAGTGGTTCGGGCTGTAGTCGTGTCTAAAGATCCTATGGGAATTAACATGGGAAACGCAACTTTTTTGACAACCCCTCCACTTTTTTCTCAGCCCTCGCTTGACGGATCACCCCGAAACTTTCCATGCGCAACAAGAATCACCGGGGCACTTTTTTGGGAAAATTTTATGAAGATTTGTCAAACAGTGCCAAAGATATAAGCAAGTCAAAAAAACGTTTTTTATATGGAAAAATGGTCCTAACTATAGCTGGCGGTCCCCACTAGGTAATATATATACACATATATATATATATATATATATACACATATATATATATATATATATATATATATATATATATATATATATATATATATATATACACACACACACACAGATATATATATATACATATATATATATTGAAAATGTCACTTACCCAGTGTACATCTGTTTGTAACATGTTCCGCTGCAGATTCACATGCTGTGCATTATCCTGCCATATAGTGTTGGGCTCGGAGTGTTACAAGCTGTTTTTTTTTCAAAGAAGTATTTTCCAGCCACAGGATCGAGTGACTCCTCCTCTTCGGTTCCATTGCACATGGGCATCGACTCCATTGTTAGATTGTTTTCCCGCAGAGGGTACAGGAAGGAGTGATAGAGTATATAGGTAAAAAGTAAGAGATGTCCATGCTCATGTAAATGTATATACATATGTACAAATGTTTATAACTTGAACGACTACAGGCTTCCGGGGAGGAGGGAGGGTGCATGTGAATCTGCATGGAACATGCCACGAACAGATGTACACTGGGTAAGTGACATTTTCCGTTCAATGGCATGTGTAGCTGCAGATACACATGCTATGCATAGACTACAAAGCAGTTTGTCCTCCCATAAATGAGCGGTGGTTAGCCTGTAGGATTTGAAGTTGTTTGAAATAATGTTCTAAGTACAGCTTGGCCTACTGTGGCTTGTTGTCGTGATAATACGTCTACACAGTAGTGTTTAGTGAATGTATGTGGTGTTGACCAAGTGGCAGCTTTACATATTTCAACCATTGGTATATTTCCTAAAAAAGCCATTGTTGCACCGTTTTTCCTTATAGAATGTGCTTTAGGAGTAACTAAGAGCTGTCTTTTTGCTTTAATATAGCATGTTTGGATGCATCTTACAATCCATCTTGCTAAACCTTGTTTTGATATGGGACTGCCTGTATGAGGTTTTTGGAAAGCGACAAATAGTTGTTTAGTCTTTCTAAACGGTTTAGTTCTATCTATATAGTACATTAAAGCTCTTTTGATGTCTAATTTATGTAGAGCTCTCTCTGCCACATAATCTGGCTGTGGGAAGAAGACTGGCAGTTCAACTGTTTGATTTATATGAAATAGCGATAACACTTTTGGAAGACATTTTGGGTTTGTTCTTAGTACAACTTTATGCTTGTGTACTTGAAAGAACGATTCTTCAAGAGTAAAGGCTTGGATTTCACTTACTCTTCTTAAAGAAGTAACTGCCACTAGGAAGGCAACCTTCCATGTTAGAAATTGAATTTGACACGAGTGCATAGGCTCAAATGGTGGTCCCATAGGTCATGAAAGCACTATATTTAAATTCCAGGAAGGAACCGGTGGTTTTCTGGGTGGAATGATGCATTTTAAACCTTCCATGAAAGCTTTCATGACAGGAACTTTAAATAAAGAGCTATGTTGTATATTTTGTAAATATGCTGAAATTGCAGTAAGATGATTTTGTATTGAAGAAAATGCTAAATTAGATTTTTGTAGATGAAGTAAATAACATACAATCGCTTGTATTGATGCTGTTAGAGGGTAAATATGTTTGGATTGACAGAAATATACAAATCTTTTCCATTTGTTTACATAGCACTATCTAGTAGTGGGTTTTCTTGCTTGTTTAATAACTTTCATACATTCTGATGGGAGTTGCAAATATCCAAACTCTATGACCTCAGGAGCCAAATTGCTAGATTGATTGTCTTGGGATTTGGATGCCTGATTTGGCCTCTGTTTTGTGTCAACAGATCTGGTCTGGTTGGGAGTTTGGTACTACTGACAGATCTATAAATGTTGTGTACCACGGGTGATGTGCCCATGTTGGTGCTATGAGTATCATTTTGAGTGAAGTTTGACGCAACCTGCTGACTAGAAACGGAAGGAGTGGGAGAGGGGGAAAAGCGTATGCAAATATCCCTGACCAATTGATCCATAGAGCATTGCCCTTGAATAGGGGATGCGGGTGTCTGGATGTAAAGTTTTGGCATTTTGTGTTCTCGCTTGTTGTCAACAGGTCTATGTTTGGTGTCCCCCACTTTTGAAAGTATTTTTGAAGTACTTGAGGAAGAATCTACCATTGGTGAGTTTGTTAGTGATTTCTGCTGAGGATATCTGCCAATTGATTGTCTATCCCTGGAATGTATTGTGCTAATAGATGAATTTGGTTGTGGATTGCCCATTTCCAAATTTTTTGTGCTAGAAGGGACAGTTGGGATGAATGTGTCCCTCCCTGTTTGTTGAGATAATACATGGTTGTCATGTAGTCTGTTTCGATAACAACATTCTTCTGTGTGAGAAGAGGTTGAAAAGCTTTGAGTGCTAGAAAAACAGATAACAACTCTAATTGGTTTATGTGTAGCTGTTTGTGTTTTTAAATCCCATTGCCCTTGAATGTTGTGATTGTTTAGGTGGGCTCCCCAACCAATCATTGATGCATCTGTTGTGATTATGGTCTGAGGCACAGGGTCTTGAAATGGCTGCACTTTTTTTAGATTTGTGGAATTCCACCACTGAAGGGACATGTACGTTTGGCTGTCTATCAACACTAGATCTTGAAGTTGACCGTGTGCCTGGACCATTGTTGTGCAAGGCACTGTTGTAGGGTCTGCATGTTTAATCTTGCGTGTGGCACAATTGCAATGCATGATGCCATCATTCCTAAAATTTTCATGACAAATCTGACAGTGTATTGTTGATTTGTTTGTATTTGTGTGATTAAATTTTGGAAAGCTTGTATCCTTTGTGTATTTGGATACGCTAGAGCTTGCGGAGTGTTTAGTATTGCACCCAAATATTGTTGTATTTGAGCTGGTTGAAGGTGTGATTTTTAGTAGTTTATTGAGAAGCCTAGTATGTGTAAGGTTTGTATTACATAATGCGTATGATTTTGGCATTGTGTATGACTGTTTGATTTTATTAGCCAATCATCTAGAAATGGAAAGGCATGTATATGTTGTCTTCTTAGGTATGCTGCCAAAACTGCTAAGCAATTTGTGAATACCCTTGGAGCTGTTGTTATTCCAAAATGCAACACCTTGAACTGGTAGTGTTTTCCCTGAATGACAGACCTGAGATATTTTCTGTGTGCAGCAGGATGGTTGGGTATATGAAAATACGTATCTTTGAGGTCTAAAGCAGTCATGAAATCTTGTTTTTGTAGTAGTGGGGTGACATCCTGTAAAGTTACCATGTGAACGTGTTCTGACAGGATGTAAAGATTGAGAGGCCTAAGGTCTAATATTGGCCTGAGGGTGCCCTCTTTTTTGGGAATTAGAAAATATAGTGAGTAAACTCCTGTTCCTATTTGAGATTGTGGCACCAATTCTATTGCTTGTTTGAGTAGTAGAGATTGGACCTCTTCTTGTAACAGAATGGTGTGTTCTGTGGATAGTTTGTGTGACCTTGGTGGGATATTTGGAGGAGTGTGTATCAATTCTAGGCAATAGCCATTGCGGATAATTGATAGCACCCAATTGTCTGTGGTAATATTTTGCCAATTTGTGTGGAACTGTTGTAGTCTTCCCCCAACAGGAGAGGTGTGGACTGGAAGGGAATGAGAGAAGTCACTGTTTTGGGTGCTGTCGAGGCTGTTTAGAGGCCTAAAATCTTCCTCTATTTCTGGGGTACTGTCCTCTATAAGTGCCCCTAAAACTACCCCGTTGGCATTGGGGTTGATAGTTTGGCTTTGCCTGAGAGGTGGATGCCTCAGCTGGTTGTGGTCTGAAACCACCTCGAAATTGATGTTTTCGAAAGGACTCCCTGTATGGTGCAGAGTAGAGTGCACCCATTGCTTTGGCTGTGTCAAAGTCCTTTCTCAATTTTTCTATGGCTGTGTCTACTTCCGGCACAAAAAGATGTTTTTATCGAATGGCATATTTAACACAGCCTGCTGTATTTCTGGCTTGAATCCAGAAGATCTGAGCCATGCATGCCTGCATATTGTGACTGCAGTATTGACACTTCTAGCAGCGGTATCTGCTGCATCTAGGACAGATCGTATTTGATTGTTAGTAATGGCTTGCCCATCTTCCACTGCTTGTTGTGCCCTTTTTTTGTGTTCGTTGGGGAGATGCTGGATTATGCATCTCGTCCCAATGGGCTCTGTCATAGCGAGCTAATAGTGCTTGGGAGTTGGCTATCCTCCACTGATTTGCTGCCTGGGACGCAACTCTTTTCCCTGCAGCATCGAAATTCCTGCTCTCCTTATCAGGAGGGGGTGCATCTCCTGATGAATGACTATTTGCTCTCTTCCTGGCAGTGCCAACTACCACAGAATCAGGAGTGCCTGATGGGTGATGTAGTCGGGGTCAGAGGGTGCAGGTTTATATTTGTTCTCTGTCCTTGGTGTTATGATATGTGCTTTAACAGGTTCACTAAATATCTGATCTGCATGTTTTACCATGCCTGGGAGCATCAAAAGGCATTGATATCTAGAATGTGTTGAGGATAGAGTGTTGAATAAGAAATCCTATTCTAGGGGTTATGTATGCATGGTGACACCATGATATGCTGCAGCCCTAGCTATAACTTGGTTATAGACAGTACTATCCTCAGGTGGTGATGGTTTAGAGGGATAGCTGTCTGGGTTGTTACTAGGAATGGGATCTGGGTCACAAAGGTCCCATGGATCCACATTGTCTTGTTGTGAATCATAAGGGTGAGTTGGTGACTGCACCGGTGTAGGACTAGTAGGAGGAGAGGTAGGTAGGTGTGGAGACTGAGGAGGTGAATGAGGAGGAGAAGATTGAGGAGGTGGTGGTTTCTCCTTCTGCATTGGCACTTTTGCTGGAGGCTGCATAGTGTCCAATTCCTCCTGAAAAGCTAGCTTCCTTTTTGTTTTTAAAGGAGGTGCTGTCAGAATTCTCATTGTTTCCTTATGGATGTGGATCCTGGATTGCCTTTCATCCATAACTTCTAGTATTGGTTGTACCACTAACTCCTCTTCAGATGTTTTGTGGCTTTCTTTAAGTCTCTTTGAAAGTCCCTGTTCCTCTGTTTAAGTTGGCCTTTTCGGCTCCGAAGCATGCTTTTTCGGGATCGAAAAAGATGATGAGGATGAAGGTTTCGGCTCCGAAAGTGGTTTTCTAATTTTCGACTCTGAAAAATTGTGTCTACTGGAGTCGGACATGGAGCGTTTTGTAGTCTCCGATGTTTTCGTAGGAGTGGCCTTTTTCAGTGCCGAACTGGTAAGGTGGTCACCGCCAGTCTTTTTCCAGGCTGAGTCATGTCCTTCTGTCAGTGGTGTACCCAAGGCCTGGTGTTTTTACTTCTGTGAGGGTACAGGGGCAGACGTACTCACATGTTGTCCTGCTGTGACCGGTCTGTCCTCTTCTGATTCCTGTTCGGACTCGGAATCTCAAACCGAGACTTCGGTTTGTATCAGTTCTTCTTCCTCTACGTCAAGATGTTCACCGCTTCTCGGCGCCATTTCGAGTCTTCGTGCCCTCCTGTCTCGAAGAGTCTTTTTCAATCGGAAGGATTGACAGGCCTCACAGTTTTCTTCCTGATTATCTGGGGAAAGGCAAAGGTTGCAAACCAAATGCTGGTCTTCGTACGGGTACTTTGCGTGGCACCGAGGACAGAATCGGAATGGAGTCCGATCCATGAGGCTTCCATGCGGTCGCCCGAGTTGGGCGTACACGCCCCGAAGGGCGAACAAAGTTGTTTTCCCTATGGTACTGCTGTGTCGATGGAAGGATATAAACCTGATCTATACAATACCGACAAAAAGAGTTTTACAGAGTTTTCCGAATCGAAATCTCATAGCGAGAGGAAACACATCCGAACCCGACAGCAGGAAGAAAACAGTCTAACAATGGAGTCGATGCCCATGCACAATGGAACTGAAGAGGAGGAGTCACTCGATCCCGTAACTCGAAAACACTTCTTCGAAGAAAAACAACTTGTAACACTCCGAGCCCAACACTAGATGGCAGGATAATGCACAGCATGTGTATCTGCAGCTACACATGCCATCAAACATACATTTATATATATATATACATATATATATATATACATACACATTAACTTCTATATAGCATTATGGAGGGCTGGTATGGCCTTTACATGGGGGAACCATTATGTGGCCAATCCACCATGGATGCAAGTAAAAAATGTCTGATATATGATCTGCTGCCACCATGTCTAGTCTATTTATAGGCTGTTAAGAAGTGGCAGTGGCCACCTTCCCTGTGGCTGGGACTATACTATGCATGTATCTCCTATCAACTTGTGTACTTCATAAAAGGATGAGCACTTTCAGTCAGTTTGTGGATTGTTGCGAATAATGATGTAAAAGTAAACAGCAGGTCAGGAAAACAGACAGGGCAGTGCAGTAAAGCTTTTCCAAGCCATGCAGTGAACCTCTGATGCAAGAGTTTATAGTTCTGTACTTTCCTTTCACAAGCACTTTTAATTTGATACTTGATTGTTTGGGTCAAATGGTATGACTCAAAATAACAACTCTAAAAGAAACATTTTAAGGAAGTCTTAGGACTGTAAACCTGTGTTACACTGTTGTGGATTCAAAGACACCTTGCGCCCAACACAAGTTAACAAATCACCAGCACTAAAAAGTATCTTCTCTCCTCTAGGCATTATTCAACTGCAGGCTTTTCCATACATAAAGAGTGGTGGATGTGTAAATGTTATGTTGGGCACGTATATTCTGTTTGAGGCCACAGAGAAGGCTAGTCTAGGTTGGCGAGTGTCCTATCTAAGAGCCCAAGGTGGGCTCCAAATGTGGCAGGCCTGAAGTACAGTGTTTACAGGAGCTGAAACATCTAAATAACAACATTCCCTAATAACCCAGGGAGGAAGCCAGGGACTGCCCAAGCTGAATAGGTGGCAATGTACATTGAGAGTTAATACAATTACGTAGGTGGGGTGTGGCCTGAATCTATTTTGTCTGAGAATGTTTTGGAAGTCTGAGCCAAGCCTAGTCTGGAATTGAGGGGTGGCATTTGGGGCTACAGATCTGAAGGGACTCCCACCTGCGAGCTCCTCTCTAAACCCAAGGCTGTGGCTGGTGTCACCTTATCCAGGGACAATGGCTCATCAGGATTTCATGAGCCACTGACCGTGGGTCCCCTGAGAAGTGCCCGTGCCTCTTGCCTGAGATGCACTGAGTCTGCCCTGGATCCTGATGACTACACTGGGCAAGGAATCGGGTGGGCAGCAGAAAGTGGCTGCAAGTCTGAGCTACGATAAGATTAATCTCTGGTGGGTGAGTTAGGGCCATGTACTAACACGCAGCAGCATTTATTACGGGTTTGAGCACAGAAAGCCTAGTGAACAGCAAACAGAGGAAATGAGAACCACTCAAAAACTAGCACAAGTAGCTTCGCCTTATTTGTCCTGAATGAAGCCTCGTAGGCAGTTTTAAATAACCAAGACCATGTTCTCAAATGCAAATATGGACTAAATCCTCAGTCTTGAAAAAAAGACAACAAGCAGTAAAACACGTTGGCTAAAGAGGGAAGTAAACATACATGAACTCAAAGATATGATGAAAGAAACTCACGAATTAAAGTCTGATGATTCAAATGTGGTGCTCTGCTAAAGCAAACTGTATAGTCTAAGGTAAAGGCTAATGTTCAAAACGGATGCAAACATAACACAAGTAAATGACCAATCAGACAAATTCAGGACTGACGACAAATGTGTGGCTTTTTCTAAAGTAAGCTACTTACTAATGTTTACATACAGTTTGAGATTCTTTGATACAGCAAAAAAGGAAATGCTGTAAACAAATCTCATAGGGTTTTGAAATATTCGTAGCAAATATGATAGAAGTACTTATAAGGACAGCAGAATGTATTTTTCAATAGAATCGAAAGCAGTGAACTAAAACAGAAGGTGAGGATCGCTCAGGGGAAGGTTACATTTAGAAACAACACACAGGAAAACATGTCAATCATACACAAGGAGAGTACATCTGAGGAGTTCACCCAGAGGCATGTACAGACCTTCACTTGTTGCCCAGTCCCCTACTACTGTCTGCTGCCAAATGCTGGCCCTAGAGGGATCAGGAGAAAGCTAGTTTTAGTGACCAAAGTCCTTTGGCTCCTGGTGCCCCAATCTGCATTAACCCACAGAGCTAGGGGTTGTGTTCAGTCTTTCAAGTCTCTGCAAGATGACTTACTGTAGCTTTGAGACGTGGTTGCAGAGACCACTTTCTTCTATACAGGCCCCAAGTACACCAGACCTTGAGCAAGAAATGGCCATTTTATTGTAGTGTGAGTCGGTTATGGATTGATAATGCCCTAGTTCGTGCAGAAGTGTGGAGGCACTGACAATATTCCCCCTGGTAGGGGACCAGGAATGGCAGGAACTCTACACAGAGGCCAAACCAAGAGTCAAGAGCTCAGGTGCATGTAAGCTTTCTAATGGCTGACCAGCTGTACCACCTCTAGTTTCTGCCTCCCTCAGCAGTAGATGGACATACTGTGCCTTATGGAGAACTGGAGGTACAAAGCGTTACAGAACTTCACTGACTTCCCGACGGTTGTGCTTCTAATGGGTGGCTCAGGGATCCCAAGCAGGACTCACAAGAACAACATTGTAAGGAAAGGTGTAAAAGGTCACTCAGATGAACATTTTCATCCACCAGGGGTCTTGAACCTCACCAGTTCAACCTGGATCTTAAAGTTTGGGAAGTGGCCCTGCTCTGAAGGCTGTTTGTTACTGTTGTATAGCGGAATATTAGAAGGGATGCTCCCTTTCCTGTGAAGCCTTAACAGAGAATTGCCCGGTTTCAAAAGCACATTTGTATGGTTAAAAGGCTGTGATTAGTGTGATCCAATGCAAAATATTTCAGAATAGAGTTACAATGTGGTATTATTTCCACAAGAAATGTAGGGACTGATGTGCGAAAATCAAGAAACATGGAAACCCTGCTCTAGGCTTGGGTAACCATATGACTCAGTATTGCAAGGACTCCGTGTTTTTCAACTGTAGGTTGCACATAACAAACACATGCGTTCTGGCAGTTGTAGTTCACTCTAATTGGCGTAAGCGTGCTAAAACATGGTGCTTCTTGAAAGTAATGCCCGGGGCCTGATGCATGGTCTCAGCTGACATAGACCCATCGTATCCCCTGCCTTAGTGCGGGCCTCCTTGGCTGATGTGTAAAATCTGCCCCCAACTAAAAGTTTGATGTGCTGGCATCAGGTTGTGGATATTTTGCACTCACTACACACTATCCACCATGCAGTATGCAACACACCACTTGGCCTCCTTACTTTGCCGAAGACTCGGTCCAATCTTTTCCCCTGCCTCTGCGTAAACATAGTAGTCAATTGAATACATTTATAACTACACACAATGAGAAATCAACTACCCCCGTTACAAACCAACTATGGATTGGAGCAGATCAGACCTGTAGCCACAGCACGGATGGATGGCTGCAACATATAATCCACTTAGACTTCCTCAGAATATTTATCTACAAGCTACACAGATTGAAAGGCAAGTTGCCCGAAGGCGTCCTGAAATGATGGAAAAAGAAGGTGACAATCCTGCTTCGAAATCACAGCAGTGGCTGCATGTAAGGCGTTCTCCTTAACAGGGGGAGTTTGGTGAGAATGAGAGGCGTTCACATGTATCTTGAAGAGGCACGTCAAATGTGTAGTGGAAACAGGATGAGAGCTCTGCCGGCCGCTGCTGGCTCTGTGGAGGGGAGGTGGGCAGTGCCCTAGTTAGGTCTACCAGAATAGGCAAAGACGGCCATTTTCCTTGGCAGCAGGAGTACAGCACTTGAAGGCATCCTGTGCATGTCTGAGTGACAGTACGTAGAGCGAGTTCTGATTGGTCAGGTGGATAGGTTAGGAGCAGAATTCGCTTTGCACCCGAAGTTCTGACATACCATGCGAGAGAGACATGTCACTGGGGGAGGGGAGAGGATAGGCAGATGCTGCCTACAGGAGAGGGAAAGGCAAAGGTGGTGTTTAAAGGTTTAGCGCCCGATTGACAGCACAGCAGGCGTTCCCGAGTCAAACCCTCAGGTATTAAAATGCTCATCTGTTCCTTTCTGAGCTGGGAACGGAATCCTTCACAATCTATGCGGTTTTTGAGCAGCAACATGGGGAGGTGGGGAAGGAAGTAGGTCACGCGCTCAGAGGCGCCATGTAAAGTGTGATTTCCCCCGCCTTTGAGGTTCTGGTAGGAGGGATATATGGAATACCAATAATTCTACATGTACTTTTCATTTTTTATGGATTGGTAGGATGTGGATCGACAGCACTTTAAAACTTTAAACTGTTTTTAAACTGGGCAAGTAAGTGATGTGCCACACCCGTTCCTATGTGTGCTTATACTTCTAACATATTCATCTTTGGGGCTCGGGTCTACGAATGATCCTTCTGACCTATAATGAGCAAACTTTTTGTAACTTACTCCTTAGTCCCAATTAAAAATGTATTCTGCCAGCTGAATTTCATTTGGGAACTTGAGCAGGTGACATAATAGCCACCCATTTCAGCGTGCTGGGCGGGTGGGGGGATTTGTTCTTATTGGAGGGTGCATTGATGGCTTGGAGAGTATGACAGATACACACAGGCTGCTCAGGCTGAATATTAAGGGAATACTATTTGGGGACCACATAACAACGGCGTTCTAAAAGTACTAAACCTGTCGTTTCGAGCTTGTGTTTTAATATCTGTAACTATTACCCAATGTAATGGTACCCTTGCAAGGATGAACATCTTTGAGCGGACACATGTGGGGTTCTAACCTGCAATCTGCAGGTTAAATACAGAATGGGAAACTGGGATTCCCAACTGACCCCCTCCCCCCCCAGGAGTACACTGAGCTCTGCAGCGGGAAACTTAACCTCCCTCCAATTTCCATTACTGGTGTTCAAACCTACTCATGTAGCTGTGCAGAAGGTGAATTAATCATAAACTGCTTTACTTGAATTGCAGTGGTGGCTGGCAGCTTTAGGAGGGAGGGGGGCAGGCGGGATATTGGATGGAAACTAGCCAGTAGTGTGCAAATTGTGCTTGCGCACTGTAGTAGTAGAGATCTATGTTCAGCACCGCAAGTTTTTCCTGTTCAAATGGTAATGTGAGAACCTCCCAGGCGATGTGTGTACCGGACAATGCATGGGTTATAAGAAGCGCCTGAAGTGCTGCATCAGAGGAAGGAGGAGATAAATAAACAGGTTTAAAAACTTAGGCAGTACAACCATTTTAGCTAGAGCAAGGCTGCCGGTCAAGGAGAGTGGAAGACTTTACCATGCCTCAACTCGGTCCTCCAACCAGCCCATCAATCAGCTGTAATTGGAGCACCAGAGAACGTCTGTGTCCCGGCTCAACCAGATCCCTAGGTATCTAATCGGGTCGGTCGTCCAGTGAAGGGGGGATTCCGACTCCATCTCTTGGATTGCTGAAGTAAGTGGAAATATTACTGATCTGGTCCAGTTTATGGTGATTCCAGAGACCCCTCCAAATGTGGTGAACTCCCTGACTATGGGATCCAAGTTCTTGTGAGGGTGCTTGACATGCAGTGTGTCATCAGCGTGCATGGATATCCGCACCACGTGGCCGCCTCGGTGGGAAAGGTGCTGGCGAAGTCGTGCAGCCAGGGGCGTCACATTGCAATGACGAAGAGAAGAGGTGACAGAGGACAGCCCTGTCGCATTCCTTGTGTCACTGGGAATAGTGGGGTTATCTGTCTGTTAATTAGGAGGCAGGTAACAGGGCATGTGTAGAGAAGGCAGATGAGGTTGAGAAATCTAGAGCTGATACTAAGGCGAGTCAGCAATGTGAAAAAGTATGGCCATTCTAATAAATCAAAGGCATAACTGACATCAAAGAAAACTGCTGCAGCATTAAGACTAGGTTCAATGGTGTGCAGAAAGGCAAAGAAGGCGTGGAGATTGTGGGCTGTAGAGTGCCCAGGTACAAACCCAGACTGGTCTGGGCGAACGATAAGTGTGAGTAAAAGTAGCAGTCTGGAGGCGATCAGTTTGTCAAGGATATTTTTTGTCTGTATTGATCATGGAAAGCAGTCTGTAAGAGTCGTACTTCTGTGGGCTCTTGTCAGTTTTTAAGATTGTGATTCTTAGTGGTTCACATAGGGAGGGTGGTAGCACTCCTCCAGAGATTCCTTGTAAATGCGAGGAGGTGGGGAGCTAAGAGGGGAGCGTATTCTTTATAAAATGCAGCTGTGAGTCCATCTAGACCCGAAGTCGTGTTCCCAGGTATTGCACTTATCACCTGAGCTACATCCTCCACAGTGAAGGGTTCATCTAAAAACCTGCCATGTCTGTCCTCAAGTCAAAGTAGTTGTAACGTATCAAAGAATGAACTCTGGAGGTTCAGATGTCTGAGTGGTCTGGTATAGGGAAGAATAATAATTAGTAATTTTTCTCTGCACTGCTGTCATGCCCATTGCCGCTTCACCGCTCTCGGTTGTCAATTTTGCTATGTGGTCATTAGCCCAAGGTGTGCGTAGCATGCCCGCTAGTGTTTTACCCGCTCTGTCTCCCTCCCCATATCATTGAGCTCGGCTCTCTTTGGACAGATAGTGTGTCACCCACTGCACTGCCTCCTCATAGTCATTTAATTTACTGTGGATGCCAGTGTGTTTTTGCTTTGGTCAATGAAAAACTGCAGCTCTAATATCTTGAGTTCAGACTCCAGATGCAACAGATCTTTTTGCAGCTCCAGCAGCACCCCAGCTTGCTTGGCAATACAAGCCCCACGAATAACAGCTTTGAACGGCTAAAAGTCATAAAGACATAAAGTGGCTTGTGATTCCACTGCGCCTTGAATATGCACAAAATATTCAACTATATCGGCCTGCACCTCAACCCTGAACACCTGATCCCACAACGCATTGGGAGGGCAACCGCCATGTAAAAGCGTATGCTCTATAGTCTGGGGATGTTATGCACAGCAGGACTGGAGCATAGTCCGAAAGTGTATGCAGCATGTGGAGGACCTCCCTGGTCTATGTATGTATATCTCGTGTGGGTAACCAGAGGTCTATCTGCGACCAGGTGAGATAGGACGTGGTAATGCAGGTCCCCTCACCGCTATCTGCATGACTGGCCCTCCATAGGTCAATAGGATCACTGTCTGTCGTGATGAAGTGTAGTAGGGTGGCCGCGTGTGGGTGAGGCCTCCTGGAGTCACCTGACCTGTCCAATGAGGGGTCTGGTACCACATTGAAGTCCTCATCCCACAGCAAACCGCCAGGACTGAGGGACCCCGCCAGCCTTCTTAACTCTGCGAAGAGCTCGGGGCCATCCATGTTAGGACCATAGATGGAGAGAAGCTTAAGTGGGTGTCATTGTAGTGACTTTGCCAGTAGCACATAATGGTCTTGGTTGTAGCAAAGTACCTTTTCACGTGTGCCAAGGCAAGCCCTTTCGCAGGAGTATGGTGACCCTGCGGGCATAGTTTGAATAGTGTGCCATTTGGAGTTCTCCAATCCAGCCTACTCGGAGTTGGTTGAGCGTGCCCTCAGCCAGATGGGTTTACTGCAAGAAGCAGATGTCAGTGCCATGTCTCTGCAAATACGCCAACACCTGGCGTGTCTTGCGTCTATCATTTATTCCCTGGACGCTCCAAGTTATACAGGAGATTGGTGTCATAGCATGATACCATTAGGCTGATATAACAGGATCACTGTGCGCTTGCCAGGCCTAGCTGCGCATCATAGCATTGATACACATGCACCGAGTGGAAGGATGGGAAGGGACCAGTAATGGGAGGAGAACCAAGGAGGAGGTGGTGGGGGGGGGGGGACATTCCAACAAAGTACCCCAACAACATTGCAACCATCTATCCACTTCGACCCCCCTATCTGGCCGATAACCACCTACCTACCCCAATCCTGGCTACAAGGGCCAGTAAAGAGGAACATCCAGGGACTCATCCCAGAGGGGCTTCTGGAAGCCCAACACATGCCCAGATGGAGGGAGCTGGGCACCAGGGAAGAAATCGCAACAAAAGAGAGCGCTCGTCGGGGCACAGTCTGATTGAGCATGCACATAGAGTAAGCCTGGAGCTTCATGGACACCGAGGACCTTATTTCGACCTTGATGGAGGAATTTTCTCCATCACAAATGTGGCGGGTATCCCGTCCGCCGTATTAGGACTCCATTATATTCAATGGAGACCGTAATACGACGGACAAGATATCCGTCACATTTGTGATGGAGGAAACCCTACCATCAAGGTCGTAATAAGGCCCCGAGTTCCTATAGTAGGTCGTATTCGGGTGCTCATGTCCAGCAGTGCCAGTGGTCTCTGTTGCCAGTCAGGCAACAACGGGCAAGAGCGACAGCCCCTACTTATTATCGTTGAGGGGGTTCTGTTCCAAGTTGGCACTGCCAGAGCATGGTACGACTGTCTTTAACGGAATACCTTTAATAAATCTTGCAGCTGTCTTCAGGTCTGTGAAGTAGGTTGTTTTTTCCGGCATGGAAGATTCAGAGCTTAGCGGGGTACCGCAGAGAGTATTTGGCATCTGTTTTGAGGAAGGAGTGTTTGATTGGCAAAAAGTCTCTTCTAGCTGCCTGCACTGCAACTGTGAAGTCCGGATAAAAGGAGACAGTCAGGCCGTGGTAGTCAAGTGATTGCCGGTCCCTCGTAAGTCTAAGCACATTGTCTCTATCTCTGTAATTTAATAATCGGGTGATGATGGGCCAAGCCGTAGTTCCAGGTGGGGGCCTCGGGATCTATGTGCTCTCTCCACTGTCAGCGGAGCTGAGAGTGACACACCAAATAAAGAACGTAACATAGTTTCCACGTAGTCTTCCATACGAGACAAGAAACATCTATGCCCAATAAGAATGCAGAAATGCAGTCAAGACATGTTTAACTTACCAATCAGTTAATGCCAGATTGCATTGAATAAGAGCCAAGACCAATCTGTCGCACAAGGCAGACATGGACAAGTCTCGGGACCATATTCATCCACAACCCAGAATTTACCCTGGTAGGGATGATCACAGGTGCAATAAGAACATGTCTCTCAACATGGACAACAGCAAAACACTTCGGACAAAGACCACACCCCAACCTTTCAACCTGACACAATAATAAAGAGGTTTGTAGTTCTGTCCCTCGCTCATCTTTCCCGCACTGTATGCTCAAGTGCAGCAACATACTAAGAGATAGGAGCACCACTCTGGTTATCAAGCACTACACCAAAACACTTTCCAGATAGACTACACAACAAACCCACGTTCTTACACCACCACCCACGCACGCAACCTCGGCTTCATACTGGACTCTTCTCTCTCTATCCTCATGCTACAACACCCTTTGCATGCTCCGCAAGACTTTCAGATGGATCCCCGTGGAAACCAGAAGAACGGTCACACACGCCCTCGTCAGCAGTAGACTGGACTACAGCAACGCCCTCTACGCGGGAATAACTGCCAAGCTCCAGAAGAAACTCCAGTGCAAACTCCAGCGCATCCAGAATGCCTCAGCACGACTCATCCTCAACCTCCCTCGCCACGAACACATCTCAGCCACCTCAGAGATCTCCACTGGCTCCCCGTCAACAAAAGGATCGTCTTCAAGCTCCTGATCCACGCTCACAAAGCTCTCCATGACACCGGACCGGCCTATCTAAACGAGCGTCTCAACTTTCACATCCCTACACGCCAACTCCGTTCCACCAACCTCGCCCTTGCTACCGTTCCCCGCATTCACCGCACCACATCTGGCGGTAGATCCTTCTCCCACCTTGCCGTCAAAACCTGGAACTCCCTCCCAGTAAACCTACGTCTGACCCAGGACCTCTTGACCTTCAGGAAGCATCTCAAGACCTGGCTCTTCGAGCAGTAGTACCCTTCCCCTCCTCCCCCAGCGCCTTGAGACCCTTCCAGGTGAGTAGCGCGCTTAACAAATCACTGATTGATTGATTGATTTCACATAGCTGCCTGCTAGTGCCATTTCTTGTCTCATCAGGGGCTTGGAGCACTATATAAACTAAACTAAATTACAATACTAGGAAGACTTTGGAACTTCAAGTACAATCCTGATTCACGGTGCAATCGTGGTGATTCACTTTAACTCCATGGCTACGTGTTACACATGGTACCTACATTATATTCTGAAACTGTAGGTTGCATTTTAACATTTGAAGTATAAAGTGAAAAAAGCCTGCCCACAAAGTGATAAAAAAAGTTGGCAATCAAAGGGCTACTGGTTAAAAAGGCAGGCCTGAAGGTTTCACATATTTAAATGCTGATTGCAGGGTGGGCAGGCATCTCAGATCTGCTAGGACAGTTATAGTTTTTCAGAGTCTACAAGGCAAATGTGTGTAAATGTTCCTATGGCCTGGCTTTTAAACATCATCAACTAAGCTTTCAGGGAGATGAGTCGTCATGTGCACTGTGCAGGATTCGTTATGAGCACTTATTAAGATGCCCTTAAAGTGATACAAACGATATGTGTCAAGTTCACGAACAAATTGAGACCAATAATGTTACCTTAGGATGTCATTGTCATCCCTTTTCTATATTGGTAAGCACTTTTATTCAGGACAATCTGTGCTCTATAGCTGCAAAATTCTGTCAGAGGCATATCAGAGCATTTGGTTTTCAAAATGTGGTCACCCTAGCATACGCCTCAACGTTGGCGGCCCTTGCTAGGCAGCACCTGCAGCATGGACTGCACTTGTTCAAGGAGGGGACGGCTGTAGGCTCTCCACCTAATTCACATCAACATCCAGGCTGAGCTCAGGAATAGGGGTTCTTCAGACACCTTAGCTACAGCTGCTCCAATTGTTCTGATAAATATATTTTCAGCACACCCTTTTGTTTGGCCAAGGAGTGTTAACGTTAGCCCATTGGCAGAGAGAGGCTGACACCTGCATTTGAAAGGCTATCACTCCACTCTCACTCATTGGGTTGTTTAACCCGTGATAGCCTACAAGTCAGGAACTACATTTTATTTTGCATTTAAAAAGTCTGCCAATCAGTACTGGAATTATGCGTTTCTACAGCCGCAGATTTGTGTAAAAATTGTGGATTGTCTACATTCACAACATAATGCACTATCTGCTTCATAAATTGAGTAGTTCACCAAAAAAGAAAAATTGTTTCTAGCTCAAACAAAGCAATCTTTAAAAAAAACTAAAATCACTACATGTAATTCTGAGCAGTGTCAGATCCTTTGTGAAGTTTAACTGGTCACCTTTGAGTCACTCATAGCTGTATTCAGATATTAAACTGCTAATAATGTGGTGCAACTTTGCCCAGACAGTTTTAATAGTTGCAAAAATAGCAAAATAAATAACTCTAGTACAGGTTGCCTGTATTATGCCTCATAATTTTCCTTTCATATCTGCATAATTTTGTCAACTACTGCTGCATAATTCCAGTGACCCTGCCTATAGTACACACATGCCTACATTTTAGAAGAGGAAAGTCGGAGCCTTTAAAAAACATAATCCGGAGAATGCATCCCTCCCATTGACTTCTAGAGAGGGAGAGGCAATTTCAGGCGGGAGACATCCAAAATAAAGCCATTTTTAGCTAAAAAACAGAAAAATCTGCAGTTCCTGGCTTTTTATCCAATAGCATGTTGCATTGTTGGCTTGAAGCTTTCCTCTTAACGCCGCCATTATAGGTTCAAATACTGAGCATGCAAGCTCAATTGACTGCAATACCAGAATTGGCTTCTGGCGTTAGGTATGACGTTAAGCCACTTGTCGGCTTGGTTTTACATTTTTACAGTTGTCTAATCCATTTAAAATACTGATTGTTTCACACCTAAAACCAAAGGTAAGTTCTGCGCACATATTTGTGAGGGTTCGCTCTTTAATTCACATCATGCATTAAACAAGCACTAGAAATGCAAATCGTCTTTTTTCTTTTCTGAAGTGAAAGATGTAATACAGAGCTTCACAACACAAAAAATGCACAACATGGGCAGCATCAACTAAATGTTTCCTAACACAGATGAAGTAAAACACAGGTGGCAAAAGAAGGCTGGACATCACGTGTTTCTCTCACACATACAGAACAGGTGGCTAACACATACAAGAGAGACTGACAGGAGTAAATGACTGTTGTGTTATCTCTATAAACATACAAGAGGTACAACAGCCAGGAAGAAACAGCCACACCTCTTATGAAAGTACCATACATTTATGTACACACCAGGATGGGGAACCCTCACCTACCTAGTGTAGTATGCTTCCTCAAAGGATCCCACATCTAGCACAGGGCGGAGTACTCTCGCTTGAGTCAAGTTATGTCCATTAACTCAATATTTATGTTCAACCATTGTTACACTCAGATCTCTCTTAAAATTGTGTGTGGGTGAGCTAGAAATACTTTTTACTGGTGCCTCCCTACTACAAGACTAAAAACAGGAGGATTTAACAACGGATGCTACTTCTCTTTTCTGCCATCATGTTCCGGCGCATGAATATTGCCTTTATGAAATCAGGCACCTTTGACAAGATTATAGGTCTTTGTATCTCACATCAATTATTGTGAAACTGTCTCTAATGATTTACAGGGCATGGAGCAACAGGAGTGGAAACAACTCTTCTTCTAAGAACAGGCACATATTTTGCAGCAACTTTATAAGCTTCAGTCCTTCAGTGGACTGGTACAGCTAGAGCAGCAGTGTAAGCTTTCCCCATTGCAGCACACTTGCAAATCAGGAAGCAGCACGGCAAGGTTTGCTTCCTCACAGAACAGGTACACTATGCAGTAGCAAAGTAAGGTTTCTTCTCTCATCATCTCATACTAAATGAAAAGAGGAAGAACACCTCTTATTAATTTAAAAATAAAACCCGATAATCTTACCTGTAGATGTCACATCTTAAAACAGCTGTGTTAGCAGCCAGCTCTGTCATTGCACCTTTTTCATTAAGGTAGTTGGAGGCTACATGGACAAAGGGAGGGACCGTGGGAGGGAGGAAGCTACACAGATATGGGGCAATCAACATTACGGGAGGCCAGCAACAACAGGAGGTGGGCGGGTGCAAGCAGCAACGGGCAAGCGATGACAGAGGAAGCAACAAACAGGAGTATGCGCGGGCTCGAAGCTGGTGTGTGTCGAATCTAAAGAGGTGAAACCAAAATCCTCCCAAAGCCATCTGAGCAGTCTGGAGAAACTGACAAAATGAAACCAGCTGCAATCACTGACTGAAAACCAAATAAATGAGAGTGAGGTAATGGGTAGGCTGTGAGCCCTTTTCAGATTTTTTTTTTTTTTTTGTTTAGAACAATAGATCCTGCAGCGATAATGCATGCGCTTTCTCGGGAAAGATCTGAAAATGAAGAGGGCCGTTTACAAAATATTTGATTTTCCATTGATTTACTGATTTCCTGCGCATTGAGAAGTAGCTGTTGCCTAGTAAGACATTGTTATTTGGAGCAGCCCATCTACAGCCTAAGTAACTATGTTTTAGAAAAGAACAGAGGTACCAGCCTCTCAAAAATGGTTCAGTTGGGCGGGCACCAGGTACTGTAAATCCCAGGCTTGTGCTGCACCTATTCAAAATGTTCAGGACCGCCAGTAACTCTCAATCAACTAGCTCTTGAAAGAAGGTGAAGCCATCAAAGTGAATGGAAAAAAAGGCGATGCATATTTGCAAAAAATCTGACCTAATGAAATTCTGGAGGCGTGCTGCTTTTGGGAGGGTGTACATAACTGAAAGGAGAACTACACCGACCAAATGAGGTTGAGTAAGTTGATAGATATGCCCCAGCCAATTGGCGCCCAGGGGCTTTAAGTGGGTTGGGTCCTACTGGTGCTCAGCACCGCTAGTTCTAGAAAGCAGGCCCTGTGACAGGTCCCTATCGAGTTCTCCATTTTTGGTCTCACCCTCAGTTCTAGGTGTAATGTAACATATATCTGGAAGAAATTACAGAAAAAGTAGCAAAATACCAATCGTGCAGCACGCTACGCCATGCACAGATTTTAGCTTATGTGTTTTTATGACACGTCCTTAACTACAACTACCACGCCCCTTTGAGAGACCTGAGTTTTTCATCCTACTCAAAGCCCGGTGGCACCATATGGAGCACGTTAATATGTATAGTTTTTCCTTTACGAACAGTCCTAAACAGAACTCTCTTCTACGAGTTGGATTTATTTTTTATTAAAAAAGAGTATGGTTTAACATGAAAAGGACTGCAAATCTTTAAAAGAATTGTCACGCTTCCGCCACTCTTTCTGCAGCGGCCACTGTTGTCCCCGGGGAGGTGCGCGCGCGCATACACACGCCTGAGTGTGAGTCACGGGATACGAGCTCATGATGATTCACCCCCCTTCTCTCATTCATAAATTCCCCGGGACTGTGATCACCGAGCGGGGTTGGACAGTATGTCCCCGCCGCAGCCCTGCGCACTTAGCACACGCAGGATGTGACTGGTGCTCCACTTGGCACTGAGGCCTTGTTTTTCTGAGCATGTGTGTCGACTGTGTGTGATGTTCTCTAAGCGGCCTCCACCACCCCCACGCCACCTCTCCTGCTGGTAGCGCGCCAGCCCTGAGGCGAGCATGGGTTTTTAGGAGAGGAAAGCATAACAGCAATAAAAAAAATGAGTTTGGCTTCAAAACTCGTCACAACACGCGGAGAAAAGGGCCAGAAACCACCGCTTGTGTTTAAACTAGTAAATGCTTTAGGGATGAATACAAGTGATCTTTCGAGGGCATTTTCCGAAGCTAAATTGGTCTACGAGTGACTACGTAAGCCTCTCAACGAGACGGCACGGGAATCCGGTTTCCCTTCACGGCTAATATGGCTGGCGCTGACTACGAGCCGGCCATACATAGTGTAAGTTGTCCAGCCTCACCGGAAATTTATATATTCCAGGGTAGACCTTGAAAAGTGACTTGCTCTTCCCCAGCTTTATGGGTCTTTCCAAGACAACCGACCTTACCTGACACGTTGACTCTGCCCCCAGCCAAGCAGGTATGCCAAGTGCCCATCCATTTCTTGTATGGCACACATCACACCCAGCCTGTCTGCGGGTCCCTGGTGCGGCAGCTTTAGTCAGTCCTGGCTTTTTAGCCAACCGCAATCTGCATTTTTAAAATCATAGTTAAATTTTTTATGTATTATTTACAGCGGCCGTAAAACTCCCAGCATACAAAATGCTGTTGACTAAAAATGTCCTGACTGGCTGAAACTGCCATTCTTAAATGGGTCCACCTGCCATCCATGTCAACCAAATCCTGGCTTTACTGCCTGAGGGCGTCTGCATTCTAAGACTTGGTACTTTCACCTCACCATCATAGGTATGGGTTCAAAATCTCCAGTATTCAAGCACACCTGTCAACCCGATCACTCTCAAATGTGAGTAAAGTCAAATGTTTCATAGGGTGAACCCACTGAAATCAGTGAACTTAGGGTGACCCTACAGAGATGTTTTCGTTACAAGAGTGAATATAAGTGAAAAGAGGATGACATCCATCAAATGACAGTGAGTTGACAGGTGTGTTCAAGTGCGGTTGACTAAAATGGAGGGACTGGGCGAAGATGTCATGCGTGACTTGATGCCATCTAGTAGCAATGCAGCGGTCCTTTAAGGCCATCAACCTCTCCACATCTCACAGAAATCCCATTAGCTCTGCTTAGCAACTAACTCTTCCCCAACCTGCAGGCCTTCAGAAGCATGGGCCTTTTTGGAAACCTCCCAAATGCTCATTGGGGTGTTTCACATTTGACTGATTTTTTTCGAGCCCTTCATAGGTACTTGCCCATTGAAAACATTCACTTCTCCCCGTAGGTGTGTCCACCTCAGGGAAAGTAATGAAAGGACCTGGAAGTGAAATAAACGACTGGAACATTCAAAGCCTGCTGTCTACATATTGTAAATATGTTTGGCGCCTTACTGAAGGGACACTAGCAAAACACATTACCAACATATGTACATGTGCTATTTTTTTCCAACATTGTTATGTTATGCAGATTTGTAGTGCTCATTGTTATCCGAAAGGGTATCCTGGTGCTGAGCAGTTTTGAGTCTAGGCACCCCTAGAGGGACTACCTGAAAAGCCAGGTATTCAGCTTCTTGCGGAATTCAAGAAGTGTGGTATAGGCTCATTATGTAACCGTACAACGTCAAAACCTGTACATGGACGATCAACAGTTTATCAATAAGAAAACAGCATAGTGTAGCATGAAACATTACATATGGTCATTTTACAGCTTGAGCATTCACACTGTATGGTGTCAACACATGCACTAGTCAGTCGCTGTACCAAAACAGTTTATAGACGGTTGTAGATATTCAGATCAGTCAGCAGTGTTGCACAAAATCAAAAACTCTACGTGGTGAGCCTTTTTTGACATCAGGCAGAATTGACATAAATTACCCCAACTTCTCTACATCTACACCTCTATTTTCGACCAAAGAGCTATTTCGCTACTTTGGACGTGCCTCTCTCTTTCTAAAACATCCAACATCATACCACAAAATTAATTACAGATAAACTGCAGTACGCATAAACAGAGTATTTAATTGGATCCTCTTGCAACAGCTGCATAATTTATATGGAAAGTACGTTTCTCTGACACTAGCAAAAGTCAACAGTATTATAGCACGTTGACCAGAGTGCCTTTTCTTTGCTGTATTATGATACACTGACACATCTATAGTAGAGCATCTTGACATAACTACATCACTTCTCCTGTATAACTAGATTGCATTCCTTCCTATAGGCGGACGAGCCTAGGGAGACTCAAGCATGGATAGATGTATGGCTGAGGGGGCCAAATGAATGTGGAACCGAAAAAGCCTCCCGCTCTCCATCTCCGTTAGGCAGCTCCGTGAAAGACAATTCAAGAGCCAGGAAAACACAGTATGAGCTTGAAAAAATACAAAATGGGTGTTTATCCCACTCACACTAGGCTTGCAGGTTTAATTAAATGTAGACCACGAAAGTGAAGATATGTCTAGCAGACATGATGTGTCTTGTGATTGCTTTAGCTCTAAGGGCCAAGCCAGACCCATGGCTTGCCTCTCCTTTTGAATTTGATGGCTGCCCCACTTCGATTCCCTCTCTTACATATAATAGGAAGGCATAACTGTATCACCTCTAGTATTGCAGAGTGCATAGGCTTGAGAAAGGCAGCATCATTAGGCTGTATTACTGTAGCACAATCTGTCATTACCAGAGTACAGCACAGTTACGATTCAATCCCTCTACTATGTTACAAGTTTGTATCACCTCTCCTATATTGGTGCACAGCCCACCCTTACAAAAAACATGCACTGAGCATGAACACTGCATGCATGCTGAGCCAGCTCTCAGACCTGAAGATTTAGGAGGCTGAATGCTCTGTGCAACTCCTTTTGAGTCAGTAGGTGGCAGTGCTGCAGCACACTGGTTAGGGGTGGAAGGAACAGCTGTTAGGTATCCTTTAGCAACAGTGACTGAAAGCAACAAACAACCTTGGTTTGTTTAGACGTCAGTATATATGAGAAGTGTTTGGCTAAGTATATGTGGGTGCAGGTTGTCCGAGGCCGTAATTCTGAAGATAAAAGCTGGGGCAAGAGAAGTCTGCAGTACACCCCAAGGTGTGTTCTTAGAAGTACCATGCTGCATAGGCCTGCTCTTCACAGATGAAGAACATGGAAACAAAGTGCCCTATTCACAAAGATAAGTTTGCATGTGTAGATTTCCTCGTGGAAATCTCCACCTAAAGCTAAGTGTAAATTTCCTCAGTGATGGAATTTTCTATTTTTATGCATAGCTCTACACTTAGATATAGAGTTACAAGCCTCAACCCCCTCAAATTAGGGGGTGGAGGCTATGACTGATTTTAGACCGAAAAGTTACTGTTAGTATCTTTCCACCTATTGGTGGAGATATACACCACTAGGGCGGAGCTCCCCATAAAAAGTAGAAATAATAATTTTAAGAAAGGAAAATGTTACTTACCCAGTAGACATCTGTTTGTGTCATGTAGTGCTGTAGGTTCACATGCATTGCATAAGTCCACTAACTAGTGTTGGGTCTGGATTGTTGCAAGTTGTTTTTGTTTGAAGAATCTTTTCGAGTCACAAGACTGAGTGACTCCTCCTCTCAGTGATAATGCGCATGGACATCGAGTCCTTTGTTAGATTGTTTTCCCGCAGGCGGGTGAAGTAAGTAATGTTTAGAGAGTAAAGAGAAAGAGATGGCCATACAATGTATTTACATACCACAATTTGTATATGTTAATGTAACTGCAACAGCTGCAGTTGTCTGGGGAGGAGGGAGGACACATGTGTATGAGAAAACTGGGCTGATTGCAGAAGCCCCCTAACGTTTTGCCCCAATTTTCACTTTTTGCTGGTGTTTTCCAGACTCTGATGGTGCCCTGGGTACTGCTAAGCAGTCCCAGGGCCTGTGCTCTGTGTAAAATGAGCATGCAAATTAGGCTAATTATAATTGCCTATGTCAAGCTACCTATAAGTCCCTAGTATATGGCAAGGTATGTAGGTTTAGGGACCCCAGCATAGGTAGTGCCCCTATAGGTGCACTTCTGAGGTGCCCAGGGTAATTTTAAAGGCAGGCCTGCCTTGATAGCTGCTTTTAAATTAAAGTTACATGAAAAATCGAGTTTGGAATTAGAAACACTTCCAAAGTCTCAAATTACCTTATTTTTTATATATGTCACACCTAGGGTGTGCCCTAGGTGTCACCAGGGTTGGATGCAGTGTAAGTATAAGAAGGGGCCTTATAAAATATGTTTTATAAGCCCTGGTGAGGAAAAGTGGCCAAATTCGTTTTCCCTCACTGTAGTGAATAGGCTCCATAGGCCAAAATGGGGAGACTTTATTTTAATTCTCCAAAGGAGCTGATTGCTATAATAAATGCAACAACTTGCCATTGTTGGATGTAATATAACTAGTTTAGGGAAAGAGTTTAAGAACTCTTCCTAAAAGTTACCAGTTTCCGCTCTGTAGTGCTCTTCTCTGATTGGCCAGCCTAACCATAGTCCCCTGCATCAGAACCTGAAGGAACTGACCAGCTGACCAGTGGCTAGTGGTCATTTTTTGATTTGAACCAGGTGCATTCTGGGAGTTGGAGTCCTAGCTCTCAAGGAGCACCTCCGAGCTTTTGGAACCTTGGGCTGAGCTGTGGACTCCTAAATGACCTTTAAAGACCTTCTGCAGAAAGATCCAGAAGTTTAGAGAACTTTTGGAAAAACGCTCTATAAATTTACCGACTCGCAGTCGTAAAAGTGAAGCAGGCTTATGTCGACTGCGACCCGGCCTGACTTGCAGGTTCGTCCCACTGAAAAGCTCAGGAGTCTCAGACTTCCAGGATTTCACCGGGTGCTCCTAGAAAGGCAATCTGACGACGTCAACTCAAGATTAGCTTGCTGTGGAGGGCAACACTGAAATGGAGTACATTTCATTAGCTTTGCATAGTTTGACACATGTGGAGGAGAAGGCCAGAGGCGGGTGAGGTTGCCCCGAAGGGCGGTCAGCTGGTTACTGGAGCAGAAATTCGGACCGACCATGCAACATAGAGAAAACCCGATCAGAGTACAAACAAGACTGTCGCTGATAGAGAGACAGAAGAGAACAGTTCAGAGTTGACCGAGCCGAGGTGAAACCGGAGCGAGAGGAACACACGTCCGAACTAGACAGTGGAGAAAAAACCATCTAACAAAGGACTCAATGCCTATGCAGTATTATGGAGAGGAGGAGTCACTCAATCCTGTGACTCGAAAAGATTCTTCGAACAAAAACAACTTGCAACACTCCAGACCCAACACTAGATTGTGGACTTATGCAAAGTATGTGTATCTACAGCCACACATGCTAGTTAAATTTAACACAGCAGGTCTTTGTGAGAAACCAGGCTGTGAAACTGGAGGTGAGCCGTAACAGTTGTAACATTTTATCTGGTTGTAAATCTTTCTCAGCTATCCTGAATGCAGACAGCGTGTCCACATATTTATTGTGTATTTTCCATTGCAGGCTGTGTCTTCCATTGCATCTGCAGACTATCCTGCAACTTTTAGATGACTGTTGGCAAGTTGATGGTTTCTTCAAAATAGCAGGGTAGAGTTCACATGAGGATGGGTATGTGAGGTGCTAGGTTGATGCTGGTGAAGGGTTGGTATCTTCAGTCTGTGCAAGAGATCACCGGCTCTTCTCATCTTAGATGCCATGGCTTGTAAGGCAGCCACTGATGGCATCTGGACAACTGCTGTGGAAAGTTAGGGGTAGAGACTCTTGAGCACTTGTGAGTCCCTTAACCTTAGTTCATTCATGTGGCCTTCACCCAGTCACTGCTGCCTTTGTTGGTGGCCTGCCTGATGTAGATAAGGGATTGCAGTCACTACATGTTAGTTACAATACTGAGATCCAAGTGACAGGAAACCCAAATTACAGGGCCTGTCAGAGTTCTTTTTTTCTGAGCGATGTTATGTCGAGTGAGGATGGGGGTGCACAATCAAGGACATTTGTATTCATTGGTGAGCCTAGTCCTTTTGTGCAAAGGCAGTCTTCTAGTTCATTAGCGTGGACCGGTAGGTCACACTGCTTTACGTCATTTGTGCTAATGCATGATAACTTCTTCACGAACAAGTCAATGGGGCCTCTGTGTAATGTGTCTTGAGGGTGGGAAAGGGTGGGAAAGGGTGGGAAAGGGTGCCTACCCTCCTCACATCTTCTGGGTAGCCGAGTTGCCCAACGAAGAGTTTTACCTTAATTTTTCCTCACAAAGGACATGTGGGTGTCTGAAAGTTTCATGTTTTTTCCCATGGAAGAAATATCCCCTTTACAGTTCCAACATAGAAACTTCTTTTCTTTGACTGGTGCAAGCCTTTGAGATGCTTGAGCTGGACAAGGATGCAGTAGGGTAATTGAGCCATCAAAGATCTGCCCCTTGGGAATACTTCTACTCACCCCTCCTCAGGAGGTCTGAGATGGGTCCAGATCAGATCCTGAGAACTATACAGATTAGAGACAGCACTAAGTGGACAGTTTGCCTGGGCACAAAATAAGAATAGCAACTACAAGGTCTGGGTCAGGTACCCGCCCCATGCATTTATCCATGGTGCTTACCCCTCTACTGTCACCCACAGAGATCTCCACATTCTGCAGAGTTGTCTAACTCTGTATAAATAAGACTACACAGAGAAATAGAGATAGTGTGTCCTGGGTCTGCCTCAAATGTTTTCTGAAGAACATGAGTAGGAAAAATCAATATGCAAAAGAGTCTCTGACAGTCATTCTAACAAAGTACCACTAGGATGAAAGTCCATCTCTACAGTAGCTCAGCCACCTTGCAGGACTTGGAGACAGGCTGTGGACAATAGGACAGGGAATGTGAGCACCTACATGGTTTTTCTCCATTAGCAATACATGTTGATGAAATGGGTTGTCAAGAGCCTGAACCTGCACACTATGTGAACCCAAGTCAGCTATTTGCTGGTTTCAGTGAGCCACGCTTATACCCTGGACCCCATTATGCACCTATGTGATGAGACAAGCTCACAAACACTGCAAAAAAATCTAGGGCACAGTGCCCTCTCGATGAATGCCCAGGACTGTCAGGCCGTGTCTCATGCTGATATCCCAAACCTCAATCCAGGATGCAGCACTTACTCCAACAAGACACTCCTAACAAGAGATACCCCCTGGGGTGGTAGGGAGGGTCAGCAACACACTGAGTTGCACTGCACTCAAAACATGTTGATACAAAACTCAGATCTTCACTACATACCAGCAGGCATCTGTAGCCACACGTCATACAGAGAGATCAGTCAGACGCTGGCAATGGAGAGGCAATCACCCATTTTATCTGCGAAGCTGAATGGCTATCTTGCCATACTGCTACTGAGTCTGTTTTGTAAGTAATCTAGTCACCTGTATCAAGTTTCCTTCACTATATTCACACAAAACCAACTGACTCCTTTTGGGACCAGTCTAGTAATAACGAGTGTCTAGTTTTGCAAACTTAAAAAAAAACAATAACAGTAGTAATTACAGTAGGCTACTCTGTAATCAGCTCAGTCCTTCCTACAATCACTAGTAGACATCAAAGTTAACTCTACCTGTCAATGTATGGGGTGGGACCAAGGAGTGCAGGAAGATCAGATTGCATATACCAGGACTAAGACTAGCTGGATCGACCTGCATACTATTTCGGGGTGCATCCAAGAGCCTCATATGTTCATGATGCACTGTGCAGATCTCCTTGCTGGTTATTCTTTGTACCTGGTGGCCCACATGCCAAACCCAGCAAATATATTTCTCCAACAGGCCTTATGCTCTGCACTTCACAACCCATTTACACACATAGAGGAACTATTTTTACCCACAGCTTTAGGACATTTCAGCCTTCCTCCATCTGTTCATTCTATAGCCAATATGGTGGGCCCAGCAGCGCATTATCTGGCAGAGAACCTGGTTGTGACAACTGATTGTTTAGGGGGGAGGTGCACATTGTTTCCTCCAGGTACGGGTGTGCTCACCAGGATGGCATGGACCACCAGTCTGGAGCAGATTGGGATCTGCAGTGCTTTCCATGATCTTCTTTAATTCATGCCATGCCATGTTCTCACAAAGATGTCACATGTACTCTGCCCTCATAATGGTTTTATGCTGGGGCACACCTGTAGTGGGAGTGAAGCAGATCTCTGGACAATAATGCATCTGGGACGACTCAGTAATAGACTAAGGTGGAGGTGACCAGCAGAAGTAAGTTAAGGGGTATGTTGGGCATGCAGAATATTTCCTCTCTTCAGTTGGCATCAGGATAATCATGAACCTGGGCCTTACAGTGGTCGCACCATTCAGATTTTTATCCATTTTCAAGAAAATCAGAAAAATGGCAGGAGCGGGAGCCTGTGCTCCCTGTATGAGACCAGTACACCAGGTCTTGGTAGCCAAAGTACTGATATCAGCAAGCGGTGAGCCCCATGCTCTAGTTCTTCTGACTCTTCCATGGGGTCAGTGTTAGTCACTTTCCACCAGGCTAACGTGGTGTCCAGTATTATGATCTAGCCTAATTTGACAGGAATGTTTGCATGATACTCTTTGGAATACTGGGAGTAAGTGGCTTTTTGGTTCACTGTATAATTATTATTGTCAGCAGATCTCCACCTATTATGTGAACTCTGGAAGCAATGCAGGGTTGCATGGTCGTGGGGGACTGCAGGAATACCTGTGACTCTTCAGTTTCCTTGAAATTGGCTGCCTCATTTTTGAACTGAGTATGCATTCTTTTGTCCCAGCACAAGTGTATGAGCATCAGTTTGTTGGTGCTGCCACTTTGCAGATATTCCAAGTATGGCAGTAAGGCAGGGGATGGTGCCCAAAAGTTTAATATCTCTCAGAAGTAATACAATGCTGCAACGTCCTACTGCTGCAACAAAACGGAGTGCTGCTTCAGAATACCTCAACCTTCCGGCAGAATACACATCTTCCTGTCACCAGTCATGTAGAAGATACCTCCCAGAAGAACAAGAAGAAACCAAAGCTTCCATTGCCGTGGCCATCCTTGAGTTCATCCAGAAGTGAAAGTGTTGTTTGGTCCAAAGCTTCAGACCTGGACAGTCACTTGTTCTGTTGGTCTGGGATGGACTGTTCTGTAGGAGTTGGCTGTGCCTTGTGGACCAGCTGAGCAGCCAGTGTGGTTTAGAGCAGTAGAGTTTAGAGGCGACCACAGCTGCTTACTCATTTCCAGGACACCACAACAGCACTTCAAACAAGTGTTGAAACTTACCACACCCCTATCACAGGTCATGTTGGCAACTGCAGTTTGCACTATTACTTGTCACAGGTGCTCACCATGTGCTGTTTGCTGTGACTGGCTATGTTGCCCTTTGCTGTGGATTGTCATCTACCACTAGCACCCACCCTGGATCCACACCTGACATGCAAAAAATATTCTATGCACCAGTCAGCAAATAACCACAAAAATATGAATCACATAGCACATGGGCAGCCACAATAAATGTTAACTTGCCGAAACAGGAAGTTAGGTCGCCCTAAACTAGCTCCCATCCTCTGACAATTGCAATTTCTCTGATAGACAGACCAGTCTGTCATACAATACTGACACTGCACACCACTGAACATTTCATCTTGCTCCATATTTTATCGCTATTGTCCCTCAAATAGAAAAAAATCCTTTGATTATCCATTACGAACGTGGAAGTGTTCACTATAGAGATGTACTTCCCACATAGATAAAAACTAAGGATGGTGTAAACGGTATGGTAAGCAATAAAACGATAGGGTAAGCAACAAAATATATACCTGAGGTATACTTCTCATGATGTTGACAGTTAGTATATGTAACCTCATTCCCTTCCTGTCTCGGAGAAACATAGCAATATACTGCTACCACGCTTCTGTCCTTTCTACAAGCCATGTTAAGTTATAGGTATCAGAATAACCAAATTTAAACATACTCAGTCCAGTGACCTGAGCGGAATGGAAGATTGAATTTGCTTTGCTGGCATTCCAGCTTGTGACCTACAGATCAGAGCAAATGTCAATAGTGAGAGATTAACTCATTTTACCAGCTTGATTGTCATTGGCCATATGAAAGAGGGTGGTTTCTCTAGGACAGTCGTACGGCACGGGAAAAGATTCAGCAATCGGCATGGCACTTTGGGTAGACCCACGCCTTTGTTCAGCATATATGCCTGGCTCACTGGAATCAGCAAATAGCTGACCTGTGTTCCCACAGTCTGTTGGACACATCTCCTGACAACCCATTTCATCAACATTCACTAGTGATGGAGACAAACCACGTAGGTGCTCACAGATCCTGTCCTGTTGTCTACAACTGGTCTCCAAGTCCAGTAGGGTGATCAAACTACTGTAGAGATGGGCTTTCATCCCAGTCGTGGTTTGTTAAATTCACTTGGAGAGTCTACATTGCAATGATTTGGGGTCCATTTAGTTGTTCCTTTAGTACAAAGTCACAAGGGTAGGCACAGATGATGGGTCGAGAGGACTGCCTTATATGTGTATGGGCCGCAAGCTCTAAGTGTGACTCACATTATTCTGGAGTGTCTGAGGGTGACTAATTCATCTGAGAAGGATCTCCATCATTGTAACCGAAATTGCTTATGTCTACTTATGCTACTCTGTAAAATGTCACACTCAAGTACACAAAAAAGTGATGGATGGAATGCTTGAATTAATCTCAGCTTCTGGTAATTACTAAGTGTCAGAAATTGGGTTTCTGGTTGGCAGAGGTATGTACCCTGTCCAAGCAGGAACCACGATCCTAGTCACGGTAAGTCACAAACACATTCTAAATTAACCTGTGCTCACCCTCTAATAGCTTGGCACAGAACATCCAGGATTAACTTAAGAGGCAATAGGTTAAGTATTTGTGCAACACTTCAAACAGTACAACAGTGAAAACACCACACAAAAATATACCACTCCTGGTTAGAAGAATAGAGCTTACTTTAATGAACAAAATAAGACCAAAACAACCAAAATCCAATTAGTAGAACTCGAGAAATTGATTTTTAAAGAATACACTGCAATGTAGTGCTTAATAGCATAAAGCGCCAACTGGGGATATCTGGTCGTGCTGGACTGGATCAAATCTGAAAAGTCAGGCAGACCACGACGGAGCATGGATCGGATACAGGGAACAACTTTGGTCCGCTAAAAACAGTACCTTGGTTACATCGAGGGAGACACGAGGAGCAGAAGAAGTGATGCATAGTCATCGATCCTTTGGATGTAAGTGATGCTTCGGTTCCGAATGACACAGAGTCGAAGATGCATTGGAACTGGAGGTGATCTGCCACATTGACAGTAATGAGATGCCCCCGATCCTCGCAGCAGTGGTAATGCATCAGGAGATGTGCTGGTTCCGAGCAGCACAACGTGGTTGATGCATGGATTCTGGGTTGGAGCAGCACTTTATGCCCACTTCCAAGGGCACAGAACTGGATTGGCACCATTTGGCTGGGCAAGACTCACAGATGACAGAGTCCAGGTGCTGTAGGTGATAAGATGGAGTTAATTTGTGTCCCGGAGTCTTCACAAAACAGGAGGCAAGCCAGCAAGCCCTTGGAGTCACTTTGGTTCTAGTTTCAAGTGTTGTGGGTCCAGTCCTTCTCACCCAGACACAGAAGGCAGCAGGCAGCAAGTCAGCACAGCAAGAAAGCAGTTCTTCCAGAGCAGCAGCCCAGCAGAGTACAAGTCCTTGTAACAGCACATCAGCTCTTCTTCTTGGCAGAGTATCCACAGGTCTGGAAGTGTACTGAGTTGGTAAGGTCAGAAGTCCAGTCCTTACACCCAGTGGTGCCTTTGAAGTAGTGGACTTCAAGGAAGGGATTTGAAGTGCACAGAGTTCCTTCCTTCCTGCCCTGGCTCCAGGCTCACTAAAGAGGGTTAAGCAGTCCCTTGTGTGGGGGTAAGGACACAGCCTATTCAGGTGTAAGTGTAAGGCTGGGCCAACTCCTCCCTCCCATCCTGCCCAGGATTGCCAATCAGGACACCTTTGTTATGGTCGTCTAGAAGGAATGCTTAAGGCCAGCTGTTACCCCACCCCAGACATGTACTGGAGAAAGGCTGCTGGGGCTAACAGCAGGAAAATGTCAACTTGTAAAAGTGGGTTTTTCAAAATTGTAACAAAGAGGATTTATCATTACAATTCCATAGGTATTAAACATGAGAGGTCTATTCCTTCCCTATCAGGAATTCCAGCTCATTAAATGTAATAAGGAATCCCCAATGTTATCCTATGGGAGAAGCAGGCCTCACAATAATTAAAAATGAATTTGAGAGTTCTTCACTACTAGGACATGTAAAGCTTAAAAGAATATGTCCTGCCTTTTAATTACATAGCACCCTGCCTATGGGCTACCTAAGGCCTATCTTAGGGGTGACATATATAATAAAAGGAGAGCTTAAGGCTTGGCAAGGGGTTTTGAATGTCAAGTCAACATGCATTCAGGAACACTGCATTCAGGCTGCAATGGCAGGCTTGGGACACGTTTTAAAGTGCTATTTAAGTGGGTGGCACGAGCAGTGCTGCAGGCCCACTAGTCGCACTATGCTAGTACCACTACAGGCCCTTGGCACATTTTTTTTAAACACTTTTTTTTGCATTTTAATTATAAGCAACAGATTTGTAACATATTGAGGCAAAGTCATAACATTATACATAACATGACAGTATAACAATTCCGTTAAATCAGACTGAGCACTGTCCAATTATTATACATATTAGCAACCCCTTGCCCCATTGCAACTAAACATCGTCACCTGGTGACTGAAGTATTCATGGAGGGTTGTGTATGTGAAGTAATATAAGACAATACATGCATTGTTGTATTGCTACTGTTTTGTACTAGATGCAGAGCGGGCCGGTGCTTGTCTAATTTGGAATTAGTATGAAGATATAGGGGGTCATTCTAACCCTGGCGGTAAAAACCGCCAGGGCGAATGACCGCGGTAGCACCGCCAACAGGCTGGCGGTGCACCGCTGGGCATTCTGACCGCGGCGGTTCTGCCGCGATCAGTAGCGGGAAACCGACGGTCTCCCGCCGGTTTCCCGCTGCCCTGCAGAATCCCCCATGGCGGCGGAGCGCGCTCCGCCGCCATGGGGATTCTGACACCCCCTACTGCCATCCTGTTCCTGGCGGGTCTCCCGCCAGGAACAGGATGGCGGTAGGGGGTGCCGCGGGGCCCCTGGGGGCCCCTGCAGTGCCCATGCCAATGGCATGGGCACTGCAGGGGCCCCCGTAAGTGGGCCCCAAAAGGAATTTCAGTGTCTGCATTGCAGACACTGAAATTCGAGACGGGTGCTACTGCACCCGTCGCACTCCAGCAACTCCGCCGGCTCCATTCGGAGCCGGCTTCATTGTTGCTGGGTCTTTCCCGCTGTGCTGGCGGGCGGCCTTTTGGCGGTCGCCCGCCAGCACAGCGGGAAAGCCAGAATGGCGCCGCGGTCTTGTGACCGCGGTGCGGTCATTTGGCGGTAACCGCATGGCGGGCGGCGACCGCCGCCCGCCGCGGTTAGAATCACCGCCATATTGTAGGCTTTGTTCCGTACAGAGGAGAGCTGGGGGGGGTCAAAGCCTGCAAAGTGGTTCCCCCCCAGGATAATTGTGCCAGAAGTCTACGCTCATTACTCCCCTTCCACTGCCTCATTCTGCACTTTGAAATGTTCTAACAGTCCATACCATTCTAGTGATATGGGTTTCCCCACTTTCAGCCAGACCCCAGTGAGCGACCTCCTCCTGTCACTGAGCCACTAGTGGAGCCTGCGGGGACTTCCAATGCCTTGTTAATAGTCTCTTTGCCAACAGCCAAGTCTGTGTAGTGTGTCATCATCTTGGAGCTTTTAGGCCTGGGATATAGGCCTAAAATACATAGCTCTAGTGTGTTCGAATGATTCTGACCAGTTAACTCAGATAGTGCTGTCACTATGCCTGATAAGTGGATAGAGAGGGACATTGCCATAACATATGTGCAAGGTCTGCATCAACTGCGTGACACAGAGGGCATGTTGTGGAGGACATGGTGAACATTTTGTTTAGTCTTTGTGATGAAAGGTACGCTCTATGTAGTATTGAGAATTGGATACAGTTAAATCTCGAGTGAAGCAAGATCTTATTGGGGTACTTCAGTAAGAAGTTTCACTCCCTTTCCGAAATCTCGGAGGTTAGATCTACCTCCCATTTGGTTTTTAAGGCTCTGAGGCAGATCATAAGGTGTGCACGAAGTCCCCCGATAAAGCCAGTGTATTAAGTGTCTATCATGGCCCATGGTGTGCAGTGCTTGAAGTAGCTTATATTTTTTGGTACTTTCCCAGCTGGTGCCCAGTATCGGCGAACATAACAAAGGATGCTGGCATGTGTTAAAAACAATATTTTTGGTAATACATGAGTATTCACAAAATTGGAATGTGACTAATGCGCTGTTCGCAAACTGAATCTAACGTCAGCACTCCCTCCTGCTCTCATGGGCTCAGCTTCCATGCTGTCAGTGCGCCGAACATGTGTGGAGACCACATAAAGGGATGTTTGGTGCAAATGGCACTGGAGAAGCTGTGTAGCATGCAGCTGTCTTCCAATAGATGAGGACCACGTGGAGTTAGAGTGAACCCGTCTGTGGAACACAGGCCCTTGGCACATGTAGTGCATTTTACTAGGGACTTATGAGTAAATTAACTATGCCAGTTAGGTACATACCAATCAAAGCTTGTTTTTAGGGAGAGAGCACATGCACTTTAGCACTGGTCATCAGTGGTAAAGTGCTCAGTCCTAAGGCCAACAAAAAGAAATCAGCAGAAATGTGAAGCAAGCAAGCAAAAGGTTTGGGGGAAGACCTACCGCTTGGGCCGCATCCCAATTCATTGTTATTTTACACACCATGTCACCTCAGTTTGGACCCAGCTATATGCAAATCAGTCTTGATGCTGCTCCAGTAGGAACAGTCCATTCTGAACTGCCAGGTTCTCCCTGAACCAGAACACAAGCAACCCAGGACTGGTCTCACCCTAGTTATTTGCTCATCAGCCAGGTCCAGCTTGGTTCCAGTGACAAAGTATACATGGGACCCCTGTCTGGGAATAACTGTCCCACTTAGGGTGACACACTCAATTATACGTTTTAATAATGCTCCCACCATGCAGGAGCTGGAGAAGGGTACCAGTTTCAGGCTGAGATCCACCATGCAGGTGTAGGTTTTTGGATGCCTTGCCCTACTAAACTTATGCTCTGCTTTTCAGAAGGCATTTCCACTTGCTCTTGTGGCTAGCACTTTAATTCAGGGAGAGGGTAGAGAGAACCAATATATTCTTTCCTGCATATGGGCAACAAAATACTGTTATTAAACATAGCTAGGTTTATTTGACACCAATTCTCGGTCAAAAGAGGTGGGCTTTCGTACACTTGCTGATTAGGCGACCGACTCACATAGATTAGCAAAGTAACTGTGATCCTGATAAATTGCCACTGATTTGGTAGAGGACAACATTACACAAGAAACATGTTGACCAGTTTCGAATGATCACTAGAAATATTATTTTGCAAAGGGTCCCCACTGTTTTTAATCCCAAGAAAGGCTCCCTGAATATAAAGATTTCCTTTAGTTAATTTTAATCCTTTCCTTCCATCTCTTTTTGGCCAAACTACTTTGCACATATACCTCTCGCTCCGTAAGATTTTTTAGGGTGTGAGTCTGGCATTCTGGACTCTTAGGCTTGTTGAAAGAGATCTCCAGCAAAGAGCCCCCTTGCAGGGCCTTTTGGGATTGCAACACCAGTCTGATAATGAAGCATGCCACCAATTGGTGGGTGAGGGCTTGTGCTCCACAACTAAGTTGCCTTTGATGACCTAATTTAGGCCAATCTATCAAAACAGACAGCTTGGGTCAGCATTTCGGAACTACACACACTTTTTATGGTATTGTAATATTAGAGAGGACGTGTGCTGCACTGGTAATGCTTTCTTCCTTTACTCATCCATTTAGAGATTCCACTTTGACAGGTGCAACACACTGGTCAGGAGGTTCAACAAGTTACAACCTTGCCTCTGAACCCTCTGAGGCAAGCTCAGCCTTTTATCCTTGTGAGGCTATTAAAGTGTTCATCATTTAATTGGGTAAAAGTAAAATCTGTTTTTAATAGCACTTAAAAAGAACAGAAGTGTGGTAGAGTTAGGATTATCATCAACAGCGCTTAAGCTGAGCACTCCCACCTTCCACAGCCTGACTGAATACCTGTAACCTTTAGCATTCTTGTGCCATAGCCTTCTAGATAAGGGCCCCATTGTGCAGGGTCTCGTTCAAAGCATCTATGGGTTCATCATCAGACCCTAGTATTTGAATACAAAATGGGCAACGCTCATGTCTGGAACATGCTCCACATTGGTCCAATTTGCTTCCCTGCAGTTTTTAGGTTTCACCTATAAGACAGTGCATGTGCTGTCTGTAGCAAGACATATCGTTCACTCACAATGGGCTTAGTGCTCATGCAATGCGTATCACTGGCTGTTTTGCTTGCTTCCCCTTTGTCTGCTTTTGTGGGCTTTCCTTCCTCTTCTTGTGTTTGTCCCTTCCCTGGAGCATAGGCACATTACTCGTATCCTACCACTGATCCCTTTCCAAGCACTACTTTTTATTTTTGTTTAAGCTTTTGTTGCTTCCGCTCTCACCCTCTGTGTTGCTCCCTGACTCATGTTGTTTCGACCTACACCTGCGCCCTTCGTGTTGCTCCCACCCCCCTATGTTGCTTCCAACCCAGATGTAAAACAAAATTAAAAAAAAAAAACACATTGCACATTTATTTTAGTTACATATCCAAATCTGATCAGCTAGTAGCTAAAAAAATAATAAAGCGGGCATGTTGAAGGCTATTTTTCAGCTGTGCTGCATCAGTGATGCTGTGCAGCTTAGCTAAAAACAATTGGCAAAGTCAATAGGTGGCAAAGACGAGGCCGATTGACTTTGCCAACCCTTACTTTTTTTGAAGCAGAGGATCATGGTCTTTGAACAACCACCCACCTCAGAGAATCAGAGGACTCCATAATCATCTCCTCTTCAGGAGAAATGTTAAGATAAGATTACTTTCCTTCTAAGCCTCTCCATCTTCCATTTATCTTCCGTTTAACCGCACAGTACAATCTCAGCTTCATTATTCTCCTTTTATGATTTTTGTACAGCACTGCAATGCACTCTAAAAATAGTAGTTGGTTAAGATATGCACACTTAAACAATGTACTACAATATTGGCGACAAAGCCTCTTTTTGAAGACACAGTTGAACGACAGAGCAGTTTTCTCTATCTGCCATGTACTCCAGGGCGTAGGCAAACTAAGAAGAATTCACACTTATACAACAGTTCCTTCTCACCGGTTTTTTAGGTCTTCCTCTGGGTTTTTGTCCGACTGAGACTCCAGATTTCTAGAAAAAGAAAGCAGACTCATTAGGACATGAGGAAAACTGATTTTGAAAGATTTCCCCTCAATTTCCCTTATCACTTCTATATGTCATAGGGCTCTGAGCAGATGATTTACCATTTTAGAAGACAACAATCAATTCATTGTGTCCTCAACCCATATTTTTCACATATTATGCTGAATTTAGAAGGTCACAAACTTTGTGACAGAAAACCACCTCTTTAGAGTGATCATGGCCGTCACAGACACACATGCAAGCAGACACACCCAGGCATACGCACACGTGCACTAACACCTTTCACTCTTTTGCACGGTTCACTCTCAGCCTGGGGCTCTCTGTATATCCTTAAGTTTACAGCTATCTCACTTTGGGGTGCCTCAACTGTCCACCCCCACACAAGACTGTCTCTCACCCTGGAATTCCATCTATCCTCTCTGAAACACTGACACTTCATTCCAGGAACCCTCATTTGTCCTCTTGTGTGAACAGGAAAATCTTACCCTTGGGCTGTGTTCTTGCATACATGGCTGTCCAAACCTCTGGAGCCCGCATTTGTCCCCCCGCACATACAGATTTCTCTCACTATAGAACGTCTATCATATGCACACAGTTGACTCATTCTAGAGCCCTTTATCACACCTCTCAAGCTGTAGCCTTTTGTGAACATATGTAAACATATGTCTTACTCTGATAACCTCTGCCTCTCCGTTCTCTTAAAAACACTGTTAAACAAATTCTTCCAGAAATTTTCCAACACACAAAAGGGCTTTGATTGCTCGATATCAATACAGGTTTAGTAGAATACAGACGATGGGCTATTTAAAGCATTCTCATATGCATTGAGCTCAGAATCTACATTCCCTGTTTGAATACATACACATTTACCCCTTGCAGTTCTCACCTTTTGACCTAACATAGTACACATTAACCTAACAATTCTACTTTGCCCTCCGAAATAGTCTCAAAATAAGATAGAGTACACAATAAAGCAGATCAAACACATCATCTACAATGTTTTAAGAGCCAACAATTCACCTGTATTTTACTGAATCAGAGGACATCACGTGATATCAGCCATCTCCTACTCCCTGGTCCCCCACACCAAAATATGCTATATTATTCACCTTTTCACTGTATGAATCATTCTCTTGTTCCACCCAAACTACCATCTCCTTTTCCTATCAATATAAACTTTTAAAAGATTAACGACTCCAACGTGTGCCCATCAGGCTTGGGTTTGAGGGTGCACTTGTCACACATTTTACTGATTGTTCTCTTCCTTTCACTACAGTTTGGACATCCTATTGTGATGGATTATGGGTGAATCTCAGTTCAATTTAGCTCCAAAGGTTCCAAACTCACAATTTCAGTGTAGTGTCCTCTAGACCTCTTGATATTTCTCCTCTTATTCCCTGGAAACCTTGTGCTTGTGTGTAAAATGTCCGCTTTACTATCAAGGTTAATTCCTCTGTGTTTCCAACTTGTGCACAGCTAATATGTATATATATATATATATATATATATATATATATATATATATATATATATATATATATACATATATATGTTCTATGGCATGGTCTTCTCCATATGTGGTAATATGTAGGTGTATCTGCTGCACATCCCACGAGTACTGACTGCAGTTAGCACATTGTTTAAAGGACTCTTGTACCTTCAGTTCCCATTTGCAAGGCAGTCTCAATAGTAGATTACCAAAATATAAAATGTTAAATATTGTGCTATTAAAATTTGTCAGAATATTGACTAGAAACGTATGATGAAGGCAAGTGTATATAGACAAATAATTTGTTTACTTAACTCTACATATATTACATTTATATAGTCACTAACAAAATAAAGGTTAAAGTACTGCCATAGTTAGGTGAATGTCAGTGACATTAACGTTTTGAACTATAAAAAAACAAAAATTCACCAGTTATCAGAACGATAACTTGCGCCCTCTCCATTTGAGATATCATGAGTGATGTCATAAATTATGTCACATGTGATTTAAAAAGCAGTGCAAGGCGGGGGTGCAAGTTATAGTTAGCTTTGCTAACTATAACTTGTGAGTTTCCTTGTTTTTTTTTTTTTTTTTAGTTCAAAACATTAATGTTGTCGTTGACATATTCACCTAACTATAACGGAATGTGAATCCCATAGGAGCGAGATGGCCTAAAGGAAATATGGCTCCTTGCGTCAATCACAACGCTCTGTTTTTTAATTGGTGCTCCCACAAGAGTCTCTCGAGCCTCTTGTGAACACAGCAGTCCAGATATAGAAATATTTTTGACCCTTCATATCTCAAAACCTATGAACTGATTTACACAAATCAAAAGAGCACATTCTGCATACCAAGATCTGGTTTTCTGACAAATTTGATCCAACTCTGGTCAGCAGTTTATGACGTAACCCTTCTTAAAGAAGTCTATGGTAAATGCATGGGGATTTTGGGACCTCCTTTTTTTTTTCACTCCTGCTTGATGGATCATCCCAAAGCTTTCCAAAGTAGTCAAAAAGTAGCACTTTTTGGTAAGTTTCTTGGAGATTCGTCAAATGGGGCCAAAGTTATTAGCAAAACAAGAAATACTTTTCCTATGAAAAAGCTGACCTAATTATAACTACCCAGGGGCGACCATCACTGGGTGATTATATACACACACTATATATATATATATATATATATATATATATATATATATATATATACACACGCACACACACACACACATATAAATATATATCCTACTGGCAGTCACCAGTAGGTATAGTTTCCATAGTAAAAGTGTTTTTTGTTTTGCTAGCAACTTTGGCCTTTTGAAAAATCTTCACAGAATTCTCAAAACCAGTTTGCCACTCACTTCAGCTTCTGTCTGGAAAGTTTCAGGGCGATTCTTCGAGCGTGGGCCAAAAAAGGGTTTGTTCCAAAACCAGTTTTCCCCATGCAATTTCCCATAGGGATTTTAGACATGACTACAGCTCGAACGGCTGAACGCAAATACACCAGATTTGGCAGAAACCTAGATCTTGGTCCAGAAACAGTGCTTTCTGAAGTTTGATGTAAAACTGTTCAGTAGTTTGGGAGTTAAAGAAAAAAAGAGATATGTATATTTAGAGTAGCGCACGGTCCGCAGATCCGAGAGATCCCAAACTGAGATCTGATTGGCTGCCACCACTTCAACCAGAAAGTGGAGGCAGCCATGTTGGGTCTCTGACACGACTGAGTCCCAAGAAAAAATGCAACATAAGGGGGCAGGGTAGGAATAACCTGACCCCCCCCAGGCTTGGTGGTGGTGTCACACAGGAACACCGCCTTGTGTCAAAAATATTGTTTTTAATTTTGCAGCGGATCCTCAGCAACATTTAAAAAAACAAGTGTGGTTGCCTGTGCTAGTTTTTTTTATGCCCCCGTTTGGGCCAGGTCCCGGGGTGGAGGAGGGGGTGGAATACATTGATTTGGGTGGAGTGGGGAGTGCGTGGGCCCACTCCCCAGGCTGATATTGTCCCCAGGGACCCCATCCCCAAAGGCCCAAGCTTACAATTAAGTGGGAGGGGCACACAGTACCCCTCCCGGGCAGATTTCAGAGCTGGGTACCCCACCCCCACCCCCTAGACATAGCTGAAAAGGGGGAGAGGGCACATACCCCCTCCCTGGGCTGATTTTGGCCCTAGGGACCCCATCCCCCGGCCTCAATAAGAAAGAAGAGGGGGGGCATGCAGCCCCCCTCCCGGAGCCATCCCCAGGGCCGGCTCCTGCTATGTCCCGGGGTGCCCACCCCAGGACATAGCGGTTTCCTTGCCTGCACTGGTGTGGGAAGGGAAACCTGAGTTTGATCTCGCTTGGCGAGAGCAATGTCAAAGCTCCTGCCAAGCGAGAGCAAATACGAAGTCCACTCCCAGCAGGTGGGCGAGTTTTAAAAATGCTGCCGCCAGCTGGGAGCGGACATCAGATCTGTTTACCTGCCCACAGTAATGCGGGCAGGGAAGCAGCTATGAATATTGCTCCCGCCCGCAGGGAGCAGCATTTGTAGCTGCTGCCTGAGGGCAGGAGCAATGCTGGCTCCTGCTGAATGCGGGGAGTCTGCTCGGGACACGGGGGCCTTAGGGCTCCACCCGCAGTCCCCAATGAGGACACTGTGGGTGCCCTCGGTGGGCACCACGGCACCCACCCTTTGTGGGCCCTAGTCACGGGGGAAAAGGCCTCCGAGGCTCAAATCAGTCTGGGGAGGGGGCTGCGTATTCCCTCCCCTAAACAAATGTGCTGAGACCAGGGGGATAGGGTCCTCGAAGGCCAAAATCAGCCCAGGGAAGGGAACACATGTCCCTCTCCCCCCTTTATTGATTGGCCTTGTGCCAGGGGATGGGGTCCTCAGGCCCGATATCGGCCCAGGGAGAGGGGCTGTGTGCCAATTTGAACTTTGGCTGGGCCCAGGGGAAGGGAAATACCCAGGACCGAAATTGTCCTGGGGAGGGGGGCTACATGCCCCCACTCCTCCTTAAATATAATTGTGGGGCCCGGAGGATGGGGTTCCTGGGGCAAAAACTGGCCCGGGGAAGGGGGGGCACATACCCCTCCCCGGGCCAATGCAAGGTCCGATAGCTGGGGTCCCAAGGGCCGAAGTCAGCCTTGGGGTGCTAAGGGTGGGGGCTGCATGCCCCCCATTCCCCTATTTAGAATATGGCTGACCCCTGGGAGATGGGGTCTACAGGGCTAATATCGGCCTGAGATGGGGGCCCTGTGCCCGCTCCCCCCCAAAAATGTGCTGTCGCCTGGGGGATGGTATTGCTGGGGTTAAAATCTGCTCAGGGATGTGGCCTGTGGGTTGGCAACTTTTGGGGGTTTGGCCACAGGGACTGGCTGGGAGACGTCATTGGGGTCCAGGGGTCCACTTTAACTCGGAACAGCAGCAACGGGTGCAGTGGTTGCTTGATGCGTCGAGTTTTTCTCACCACAGAAGCCCCCTCCCGATTTAGAATATGGCCAGACCCCAGGAGATGGGGTTCCTAGGTCTGAAATCGCCCCATGGAGGGGATCCCCTGCCACCCTCCCCAAAGAAAATGTGCAGGCCCCCGGGGGATGGGGCTCCTGGGGCTAAAAGTGGCTTGGAAGGGGGCCCACAGGCTGGGTGCCTTAGGGGGGGGGGAGGGGGGGGTTTGGTCACAGCGACTGGTCGCAGGCCAGGCTTATGGCCAACTCCCTGCTGTGCACGGATGAAGGCCATGCGCGGCAGGGGTTGGCTGCATAAGCGGTGTTGGCTGCAGACCTTGTGGCCCACCCCCCCCGCCGCGGATGGCCAAAGGCCATGCTCAGCGTGGGGTTGACTGCATGCAGGGGGCTGGCTACAGGGCCTTCGGCAGTGCGCAGCAGCTGTTGGATTAACAAATGGTAATTAAACATTACTTAATGTTAAAAAAAAAACTAGAAATTAACTGGAAAAAACATAGATTACAGGAACGTTATAGTTACAAAACCAAAAAAAACCTTTAACTCGTGCCCTTAACATAACTATAAAACTTGCACCCTCGCCATGCACTGCTAATTACATCACATATAACATCAGTCTATATATTTTATGACATCACTGATAATATCACTGCAACATTTGCAATAAAATTATTGATGAGAAAATTGTGCATGGTGGGGGCGTGAGTTATAGTTTCTTGAGATAAATATAACTATAACTGCTGGATTTCTATCCGTTTCTGTGTGTAAAATCTGAATGTAACTATAACGCCCCCGTAGCCTTTGTTTTTCTAGTGAATATCAGCAGCAGTTTCTTCATGAGGGCGGGTGAGCTGCGAGTTGTGCTAAATGTGAAGAATAAAATGGCAATGAAATGATTTCTTTGAAGTTTAATTTTTCAACAGAGCCGCACCACAGCCACCTGCCTCTGAGCCAGGAGAAATGCAGGACATTTCCTGTGCTGCCAATTGGCACAGAGGACTGGAGCAGTTTCTGACTGGAGGCTCCAAAGTGCTCATGTCAGTTTGGCTGGCTGGCTTACGATGGCTAGCCTGACATGCACACTTTGCAGCTGATGGAGAACAACCACAGGCCTCCAGGGCCTGAAGAAGCGTCCAGTCAACCCGCTCCATCCAATCCTGGTGCTTCTCTCATGCTGGTTAACAGTATGAGAGCAGAGTCTGGATTGGTTAGGGGACCTCTTTGTGCAGGAGAAGAACACAGAGGAGGATGCGCAGCCCGTGGGTAAGTACCATTTTGTTTTATTTTATTTATTAAAAATGTGTAATGCTTCTAAGTGTAGTGGGTGTGTTTTATTTTGTAGCTAGTTAGTGGTTATGTTTTTATTTGGTCTTTTGGAGGGAGGCAGTGTTTTATTTTGTGCTTTTAGTGGGAAGGGGTAGTGGGGCACTTCGCTCACCCCACCACTTTCCAAGGCTACCAGCTGCCTCTGCTGAATATATATATATATATATATATATATATATATATATATATATATATATATACATACATACATACATACATACACATAGTCATATTTACCTACTGGTAGTCGCCAGTAGGTAATTATAGGTGGGACCTAGATTCCATTGAAAAAAGCATTTTTTGATCTTGGCGCCGTTTGATGAATCTTGAAGTTTTCACAAAAATGTGCCCTTAGAATCTTGTTGTGCATGAAAAGTTTTGGGGTAATCCATCAAGCGGGACCGAGAAAAAGAGGGAAGGGAGGAAAAAAAAAAAAAGTGTGTTTCCTATGTTAATTCCCACAGACTCTTTAGACACAACTGCAGCCCAAATCACTTGGCGGAATTACACCAAATTTAGCAGAAAGGTAGCTTTTTTGTCCACAGATCACAATTCTCATTATTTGGTGTCAATCCGTTCAGTAGTTTACGAGAAATTAAAGGAAATCCAAATTTGTATACCTAGGGTCACGACGAATTCGTGAATACTGCCGATCTCGTGCAGAGGTCTGATTGGCTGCCAACACAACTAGGAAGTGTTGGCAGCCATTTTGAGAATTAGCTTCAGCCGAGTCTCAAAAACAAACAAACAAAAAAGAAAATAGGGCAGGGTACGATTACACTAAGCCCCTAGCCTTGGTGCAGGATTCCCCCTGGGACCCTGCCAGGGCAAAAAAGCTTTTTTTTTTTAATTCACAGCAAAATTTGCGATTATTTGCAAATTTTGCTGTGCATTAAAAAAAGCCAGGTCTTGCTTTTAATTTTGCCTTCCCCAGATCCCGGGGGTATACGTAATAATAAAAATAAAGAGTGGGCGCACGGGCCCCCCTCCCAAGGTTCTAAGAAACCCCGGGGACCACCACTTCCCTGGCCTTCATGCGCTAAATATTCAGGAGGAGCCTAGCGGACCCCTCCCAGGGACCACCACCTCCCTGGGGCTACATATAAAAATGAATAGGGGGTAACTGCGGACCCCCCCTGGGCCCCAGGAACTACCACCGCCCCGGGGCTACATATTATGATTATACAGGGGCAATGTGGAACCCCTGGCTCCGTGGACTATCACCTCCCCAGGGATAACTGATAAAAAATGATTTGGGGGAATATATATATATATATATATATTCAGGATTTCATGAGTGGATCACTGTACAGTCTGAATGATGCATTTATAATGAGTCTAATTAGGGCCTTAGAGATGGACATAGAAGGAGGAGCAAATTATAAAGTAAAGCTGTAGGAAGCTGGCTCTCTATATGGTGCACTAAAAAGAAGTACATTGTGCAGAGAGTCCAGTCTACCTTCAACTGGTTTGCAGAGGCAGAAGTAAACAGGACGCTATTTTGTGGTAGTGTGGGAGAGCAGTTAGGCTTATCAGAGGCTAGTGCTAAGCATTTGTTGTACTCACAGAGGCAATAAATGAGACACACGCTAAAAGAATAAATCCAAGACCAATTTAGAAAAATAACACTTCTTTTTATATATACTTTAAACCTGAGAACTTGGTTAGAAGGTAAGTACGTTTTTAAACATAAATACTTTTCACTTCTAAAAAATTGACACTGCAGTTTCAGAGTTCTTCAGTGTTAGCCTATAGAAGAAAACACATTCAGTAAACAAGCAATTTACAATGACTCACGGGACCAATCTTGAAGGCTTAAGTTGAGTATTGGGCAAGAGTCAGGACCACAACAACAGGTCACTCCGGGCAGCACTGGGGCGGCTGGGTGCAGGGGTGTAGTATGGCATAGGGTGCCCATAGTAGTTCAATGGGGATTAGTCCCCATTGATTTAGGCTGCGGGCTCTGGCTGGGGGGCCAGTTGGGGACAACCAACAGGTAAACTGCAAACGTGGGGTGCTCGGGGCTTAGATGCACCTTTAGTCCTTTTCACCAGGGCCCAAGGGGTGATGGATGCAGGGGTGTCGTGATCCTTGTCCAGGAGCACTCGTAGTTGGAAGTCCTGTGGTCTGAGGCTGCAGGCATCGTCGTGGAGTCCAGGAGGGGTGAAACACAAGTGGACCCAAGCTCAGGAGAGCTGGGGGACATCGTTGACACCAGGGGTCCACTTCAAATCGGGCCTTCGGCGATGGGTGCAGCGTTTGCTTGAGGCATCGGGTTTCTCTCACCACAGAAGCCGCGGGAACAAGGGCCTGCGTGCAGAGGCTACTTGAGACTTCAGGGAGTCCAGGAGGGGTGAACCCACAATGGACTTGGACTCTGGACAGCTGGGGGACCTTGTTGGCACCAGAGGTCCACTCCCACTCGGGTTGGTGACAGCGGGTGCAGCGGTGACTTCAGGTGTCGGGTCTTTGCAGTTCTGGAGGCTGCAGAGTCATTTGCTTAGAGTTGGTTGGAGAGCAGGTCCGCTGCTCACAGGAGACATGAGTCTTTTTCAAGTGCAGGCAGTCCTACCAGGTTTCTGGAGGTTCAGCTGCAGGATGAGGCATCTTCTGGTGCAGAGTCCGTTGAGGAGTGCGTGCCGGCCAGTGGGGTTGGTAGCAGGCCTGCTGCTTCTTCTCCTCTTCTGCGGATGCATATATTCTTTGTCCTTTTCAACTTAGATCGCCAGGTTCTGAGTTCAGGGGTTCAGGGATGCCACCTCAATACTCAATTTAGGGGTGTTACAGGGAGTGCCAGGTGGCGGCCAATGGGTTGACCACCTTTGGGGTGACTACACCCTTTCTATGACCACTTTTGCTTGGGAAGTGGGCATAACCCTGACCCTAGTGATCTAATTCCTTCCAAACCAAGATGGAGGAATCTAAAATGTGGTGTCCACTTCAGCTCGTCCTTGAAGTGGGACTGGCATGAAGTGGGCACACCTCCTAATCTGTTTAATTTTCTTGCCTTCTTGCCACCAAAAGTGGGGTCAGGACAGGGGGGTTGGTCATCTCTGCCATTTGGAAAAACCTGGGCCGCATTACAAAGGTAGCTATGCCTTTGAAGCTTTCTACCCTGGAATGTCCATCCTGTTTCGGGGAGGTGTTGACAGTGCAGGCTTTTGTCTCTGGACCTCAAGAGAGCTGGCTCTCACCTAAAGGGGTCAGAAATATGGCAAAGGTGGCTGAACTGATTAGGATCAGTCAGTTAACACAGTAGATGCACCTCTAAGGTGTCCTCTGAGTGCATGTTTTGGTGAATCCAAAAAGGGCATCAGTGTGGGTTCACCCATACGAGATGTTTGATACCAAACATCCCTATCTTCAGTGAAGCCATCATGTAGCTGGGGAACTCGTAATGACAGGTGTCCACCACATGTAGTTAAAATGGCTTCCCTGGCCACTTACTATGTCTCATGCAGATATGCCATTGCATGCAATATAATGCACCCTCCCTCAGAGCTGTAAGGCCTGCCAGAGGGGTGACATATATATTGCATGCAGTGTTAGGAGACATGGCACACAGACTGTGTGCCGTGTCATGTTTTCACTTTTTTCTGCACCAACACACGCAGCCTGCAATGGCAGCCTGGCAAGATCGTGGTGAGGGGTCCCTTTGGGTGGCATAATTCGTGCTGCAGCCTTTAGGGAACCTCCTTACTACCACAGGCCCTAGGTGCCAGGGGTACCATTTACCAGGGACTTACGGAGGGTGCTAAAGGTTTTGCCAATTGGGGAAAGAACTGTGCAGCTTTGGGGAAAGAGATGTGGCACTGGGGACCTTGTTAGCAGGACCCCAGTGCACTTTCTGTCGAAATTACATCAGATACTAGGCAAAAGGTGGGGGGCTAACCATGCCAAAAGGTTGCATTCCTACAAATACAGTAAGCTAAAGTATGACAGTGTGACCCACTTGGGAATGATCTATCTAGGTTTCTGTATATAAAGTGTACTATGGGAGAAAATTGTATAAAAATGACACTGTACTTAACAGACAACCTTTTTGCTTGTAGAGCATCTGTATACTGGTTCTCCCATTAACAATTGACAGTATTTACTCCCTTAGTGATTAATCGTCTACGCAAATTACATCATGCGGGCTAGCGCGCTAGTGTTTAAATATCCAAAATAACATTAGACATAATGCATTATTGAGAAGGGTACCCTTTCATTTTTGAATCATGAAGTATTCTTAATTATGGCTTCAGGTTGTGCATTAAGGATTAAGGATTCGTATGTTTTCTTGTCTAAATTCAAGATGAAAGGTATTGCATGAGTGTGCACAATGATAAATCAGTGTTGTAGATTTCTTATTAGGTACATGAAAGGAATAAAATATCAGAAAGAGTACCCACACAAAAGTCTTGCTTATTACAATTTAGGATTATGTGAGAAATTTTTAGGTTAATGTAATGAATTAAGTTTTGTTTTTTTAACTTTTATGTCTATGATGATGAAATAGTCATGTGATCGCATATAACCAGAAAAACATTAGTGGTTCCCAGTTGTGAACAAGGCTGTCTTGTACGGCTGAAACGCATTAAGTGAAGATTCTTGTTTAAAAGTGAAAATTGTGGAAGAACCTTGGTGTGTCAGCGCTGGATTGTTTAAACAGTTTGAAGCATATATATATATCTCGTCGTGCTGTCCTTGGTTGGCGTGCTCCAGCGCACTTTAATTTCTCGGTGGTGCTGGTTTTATGGCCAGACAAACCGTTATCACATCCCACTGTTTCCTTCGATTACCGAAAGAAAAAAACTGCACTCCAAAGTAATCGTAGTACTTTAATGCTGAGCTCTGTTCAATTCAAACCGCGGCCATTACAAAAGCCGCCCGACGCATTTCGGTCATTCCGACCTTGCCCACAGATATATATATATACGTGCTCACTGTGCCACTGGATTCAAGCTAGCCTGGCTGATGAAGGTTGATACCCTGAAACCTGTCCCACGATGCTTGTTTCTGGTCCAGGGAAGACCTGGCTTGGCAGTTTGGGTTGGACTGGTCCCATGAGGAACAGGGTCAAGACTGCTTTGCATATGGCTGGGTCCAAACTGGGGTGGCATGGTAGGCAAAAGAATGATGGATTAAACACAGATCTGTGGCTGGGGGTGAGTGTTTGCATTGTTCAGCACTCTGTCCATCAACCTTTTGTGTTGCTAAAGTTGCCCTAAGTAGGAAGGGTATGCCCAGACGTGGGTCCCGTGCTCACTGTGCCACTCAATTCAAACTAGCCTGGCTGATGAAGGGTGAAACCCTGAAACTGGTCCCAGGATGCTTGTTTCCGGTCCAGGGAGGACCTGGCTTGGCAGTTCGGGCTGGACTGTTCCCATGAGGAACAGGGTAAAGACTGATTTGCATATGGCTGGGTCCAAACTGGGGTGGCATGGTGAGAAAAAAACGATGGATTAAACCCAGATCTGTGACTGGGGGTGAGTGTTTGCATTGTTCAGCACTCCGTCCATCATCCTTTTGTGTTGCAAAAGTGAAGTTAAAAATAGCAAGTCTATTCTTACTTACATATACGCTTACCTTCACAATATTTTGATAGCTGTCATTCTAGCAATGGTGAGTTTGGAGAACAATATTTTTTTGAGTATTTTGACATACAACCAGTCTCAATGGATGATACTGGTGAGGCCTGAAATGCGATTGTTGCAGCCGTGAGGCTGGGTTCAACTGACAGTAACCCTCCATTGTATCAGTACAGAGAGGTCCTCATCATGGTAAGGCACATTACCTAGAACACTTGTCGCCAAACTGTAAAGATGATACCACCACAGATGTTTAGAGAATCCTTTTAAAGTACACCATCACACCTCACAACATCTTTCAGCCCTGACCAGCACCTCCTGGAAGGAATAGCATACCTCATCCAGAGTTCCAGTAACCTTCATGTCAGTTCTCCCTTTTAAACTCCATCTCCCACCTACCTGCCAGGACTGATTACACAGCTTATAAAGCACATGGTTACCAAAGGTGCCTGACGCTTCCCTTCATACCGATGACTCAAATATTTTCAAAACTCCTCAGTCCTATCATTTTCCTCGCCTTTTGCCTCCATCGGCTCTGTCTCCCCTACAGTGCACCCTAAATACATTCAAAGCAGCAACAGCAGCCAAACTGACAGATTTCTCAACAGGCCGGTGCCACTAACTGCTTTGACCCTGCTGGCTTTTCAATCACATATGTGGCGAACTCTCAAGAAAAGGACTACATATAGAAAGAAGAAAGGCACCATGGTGTGAGCTGCGAATGATGAGCTGCCCAAGCCAATGCCACGAGACCACATTGTAGTTCAGTGGCTGCATGTCGTAGTGATAATGTGTACACATATATTACTTTTAATGATTTGCATTGTTTAGTGAAAGGCGTATGCCATGTAACAAACACTGGATATTCATTGCTATTTCAGTCTTGGCTCTTGCTAATTTGTTACCAGGGAAGTGAACAACTACTGCATCAGCATAAGTGGAAGTGTACCTGTTTCATTACGTTTTCCTTGCTCACCCTTACATTACCTTTTTGTGAGGCAGGATTCACTAATGAGGGTGTCCATCTCTAGACACTACTCATTTCTGTAATGACACTGACCCTAGTCACAAACTGTTTGAGATAAGAAGGGTTAAAAAACCTAGAAAGGTGAACTGATGACCAACCTCAGAGCATGCTGCAGCACATCTAATCTCCAGAACCATAGGGCACATTTTCCTGGAAGGCGGCCAGACCTCCTGTAGGAGAACAGTGTTAGGTCTCTTGTACTAGGAAGGCAATATTTACTCCAATACTAAGAAGACTAAGAAGGCAACACTGAACCAGGTCATACTGGAACACTGGCTTCCATACAAGGAAGATGGTGCTGACTCCTGAACTACTATAAGGACCTTGAAATCCTGTACTATGGATGTTCTACCCATATATCAATGCTTTTCTTTTGACTGCGCAATAGCAACTTACCAATATATTATCTAGAAGACTAGATGTGGAGTTAGAGTAGTAAATATACAATCACGAATGGGAACTTACTTCAATGACCTATTGGTAGTCGATACTGTGCAGTCTATATAAGTGCAAGCCGATATTTCGGAACTCGATATATCAAAAACATCTGTAACTGCATTCTACTGTCTATGACCAAGTCTGTACTATACAAATAGCACATACACATAAAGAAGACGGCGGTTACTCCTGGACGAAGAAGCTGACACTGACTCGTGTATAGTAAGGTGACACTGGCTCCCACACCCGAAGGCCGCACCGACTTCCATACAATGGAGGTGACGCAACTCAAGTACTAAGGAAGCAACACTGGACAAAAAAAAGACCATACTGACTTCCCTTCAAAGAAGTGGACACAGATTACCCTAGAAAAACAGACTGACTCCCAAGTCTATCAATTGTGAAACGCTTTGGCTAACAGGTGAATTTAACCATGTTGTATTTTACAGGTGGGCTGATGTACTCACTGCGTGACCACAGGAGCTACATTTCCGGGGACAAAAACGTATTTAAAAGCGGGGTGCACTAACATGCCATCACAAGAAACGGCTGGCCATGATACAGACGAGCTGAAAGTTAAATAATGGTGTTTTTGGTGTGAAATGCTAATTATTAACGGGTTATGCCTTCTGAGCTGCCAGGGTGGTCCCATGTTAAGATGTCGTGCAAGCGGCTCCGTCTACATTCCCGCTTTATTGGCTTTGAAATTCCGGCACTTTTCGAGCAGACCTCAATGCACATTCTACTCACGCTTCCCCTCCCTGATGTCCGGTGAGGTCACCTGCATGTGGCGCACCCTGCGCTTCGTGGGGCGCCAGACAGGAAGAAAATACTGGAGGGACGGAGACCGTGAACTGGGTGACACAGATACCCTGCACACTGGGGGAGGTGCACCTGTCAATCTAGTGAGCGTTAGAAGAAGCCCAGTGTTTATTGTATCCTCGACCCCCCTGCCAGGCTCCACACACTCACCGCCCACACCTTGTATAGCACACACACCCGACTTCCGCCTTGCAAGACACACAGTGCACCCCCGCTCTGCTGCACCAGTCATGCTCCGACGCCGCCCCGTGATTCAGAGAGATACAGAGGATGTGAGTCAGCCCAAATCAAACTTTACGCATTCCATCCCAGCTCCCCAAACCGAAATAACATAACCCATAAGTGCTTCCTCGAGTGCCTCATCTTTTCTCCACGCCATGATGGGTCTGGCCCTCGAACCATAAGCCTTATGTGGCCTCGCCACGATTTCCTCTCTGCAGAATGTCCCCACAAGCAAAGCCCTGGCTGGCACCCAACCCCTTGAAGCCCACATCCAACTTTTCTTACAGCTTCACTACTGGCATACCTATAGCCCCATCACCATTGCTGTCCCGTCTACCTTCACTCACAAGGTTACTTCCAGACAGTCATCGGTACTAATGCCCTGTCCAGCCTCGGCGCTACGGATCCTTTCAGCTCAAGAACTTCCGATGCTTTCATCGCATTAATATGTCAAGTTCCAGCCCCCAGACACCCTTCCTTCCAGCTTCACGTGAACTGCAACTTTTAGCCGGACTTTTGTTCCTTGAAGCACCAGTAACGAGGTTATATTATTTTGTGTATAGCGCAGTGTTCACCAGTCTTTGTGTGGCCTTTCGCCCCTCTTCTCGGCTGTCCCCGTGTCTAGGTTTTCCTGCTCACGGGACCAATCTTCCGTCTTTAGTTCCCTTGTTGGTTTGCTCTCTGTATCTTGAGATAGATGATTGACCCGGAAGCTCTTTGTCACAGGATTTTCTGAGAACTGATAGGCATGCCTTTGTATGTTTCTGCTTCTTGATTCCTGCCTCATGCAGTCTAGTATCCTACACTACATGCTTTGGATGGATAGGTACTCACAGACAAGTGATCACGGACAGATGGACAGCCAGGCCTGCACCTAGTGGTAGATCAGCCAGGTCTGGACTATGTGGTTTTTGGGGAGCGAGTGATAAGGTTTCTCCACTGAACGCAGCATAACTCACCTCAGCAATGATTCGCTCTGATGCCAGTGGCAAGTGAAGGATAGCTCTGCTGTCGCCCAGCGCCGGAGCCCAATCTGTCAGTGTCCTTGAGGATACCGTTCTTCCCAGCTTTTGGGACTGTTATTTCTTTCGTCCCAGTACTGCTGATCTTTCCTGCTCCGTTAGCACAGTTTTTTTTCCATACTCCATTATTACATCCAGGTCCCATATTACCGCTCCTTCTATATATAATACACCACGCACGTTTCTAGCCTGGTACCACAGTCCCTTCCTACCCCCAGTATTACTGGCCTGTATATCTCCTCTACGACTCATCCTTGCAGGTCCAGGCAGTGTTCTTTTCACCCCAGTACTTCTGTTCCTTCCAGTCCTCGGTGTTGCTGTTCCCTTCAGCACCAGCGTTGCTGCTCCTCCCTGCCCCAGTACTGCTGCATCTAGGAGAGACTAAGGTAAAGGCACTCAGATAATCAGTGAGTGCACTTCCAGTACCAAGGTCCGTGGCCAGTCCTTTAGTTTTCAATTTTCTTCTTTTATAAGATCTCTTTCATGTTTTCCTTCTTTTTTCTTTGTTTGTTATTTATTAGAGCTCCTGGCAGTTTGCCAGACAGTGCTGCTGGGCAACTCGCTGCTCATTCCAAATGAAGTGTCCTGCATCCCATGTGGGCACTACTTTTACATTTCTGAGTATATTGGAATGTTAATGTCCAAAGTTGTAGTGTTCTACAATAGCAGCCACATATAGTAGCAACATTTCAGCTATCTTAGATCAGTACAACAGTGATACACTAGACACAATACCGTTCCAAGATGGTCACATAGTGCAATGTTTACTGAGTGGCCATCTCACAATGGTATTGTGCAGTGCATAGTATTGTTGTTGTTTCTGAACGTGGTGGCCAAGTTGGAACTTTAAAACAAAGACACACCACGTATAATACTGTTCTAATTTGCAGTTCACTGTTATGTTTTATTGTTTATATTGCTTATAATTATTGCAAGTGTGTGCCTACCACACTTAGGCACTAGCATTTTCCCCTTTTCTAGCTTTATTCTTAAAGTTTATCTTGTATATGGGTAGTGAATATGTTTGTGCATTTTATTCTAGATGGGTAAATAAATGAGTGAATGCGAGAATGAGTCAGTGGGTGGAAGAATGGATGCATGACTACAGAGATAAGAGACAGAGTGCATGTATGATGACTTATTGATGCCTAAACTAAAAAAAAAAGACTGAAAAGGCACTTTTAGTCAGACCTACTGGAATTGCCAGTGCTTGTTTATTTCTGTGCTGACATGCTTTTCTTTCCCAATCAGATTTGTATTTCCTAAATGTAAGGCCACTGATCATGTTCTTCTTCACAATACCCTTTCTTGCAAATTTCTCTTTAGTCTACATAGCCCTTCCGTAATTTCACAGAGAAAGGCACAGCTTCACCTCTACACAGCAAATACAGGGACTAATGGGAGGAGCCTTTAGAAACGTAAGTGGTCTCCATCAGGATGTAGTAAAGTTATACAAAAAATAGGATACAAGTTGATGCACACTTAGCAAAATATGATTACCCTAAAATGGGATATTTGGAGAGAACATCACTGAGATGGTCAAATCCCACATTAGTCTATACAGGGTTTTTTTCTGGGACTCAATGGAAATAATACATTTGTGTGTATATTTCAAACACAAATAATATACCTTACACAGTTTTGGCCCAGGTTAAACAAGCAAGTGAAGATAAGGTTTCTCCTAACCATTAGTCTTACCATCTATAGTTTATAGAAAGAAGCAAAACATAAGTATGCTTCATTGGTCTTTCGAATGTGAGAGGTAAGCGTAAGTGTGGAATAAATCCTATTTGCTGTATTCAGGGCAGGGCTGAGACCCCAAAGCAGCCCTGGCAAATTTTGACAGACCAGCCCACATAGGATGCATATCATGTGAGCTTGACCAAAACAATGGGGCTTGGGTGGCCAAGAAATGTTGGGGGAAAAAATGGCAAAAACTGTGCATTCTACAACCCATTTATCATTATATATTCAATTTTATTAGTTTTTTAACGCATAGTAAATGATGACCTTACAGAGCTACAGGATATGGCAGTCCTTACTGGGGCTCTTCAATGGTTCCTTCACCATCACCCTCTAACAGTGCCTCTCATCTCTCCATAGCCCTCTCTCACATACATTTAATTTGTTTTATAGCACCTCCCTTACCAGCATAGGTTGTTAGAGCACTTTCCATTAAAAAAACTCTCTCTCTCTCTCTCATTTTTTAAGAGTGATTGGCATGGGGAAGCATAAACTCAGGATTCAGAATGTAATACAGAAGTTAGGGATGACTTTACTAATAACAATTTATTTCTACTCAAACGCGTCTTAGCAAAATTAGGATAATCAAAGACTGGAAAGAAACATAACTTTCTAACCTGTACCATGCACGTTGCATGCAGCTCTTTGATGGCAATTCATAGCTCACTGTGCTAGATTATAATTGTAATTTATGAATTGCACAGTAACAAAAGAATCTCTATGACAAAAGCAGTATCTCAATTGGCTATGCACACTAGTGCTGTTCTGTAATCTGCATAGTACGTGTTTTTTGCAGCAGGCATATGAACCCTCTGCCCTACCTTAGATGAGCCAAAACTGCCACTAGACAAAACTCTGATCTCTCTCCAGCAGGTACATTAATCACCAGAGTTATATTGGCAGTTTTATCGTTGCCTGAAAACTGTTGGATACACAAAGAACTCTGCAGTGCTTTTGAAACTGCTGCAAAACCGGTCCCCCAGTAACAAAAGCACTCCCCAACCCTTTCAGCCTACCAGGGGAAACACCTGCGATGCCCGGTACAGCTGGTCCTGCCTTGGCTGGATTTGCTATTGAGCAGGTAGCAAATGTGGCAAAAAAGTGAGTTGTGTCATTATTCCTGTACCACATCTATACTTAAAATGTCACCAGGCCGGTCTACTGAGACGTCTTTCAAAACCAGATCTTTTTACAGAAGGACCAGGGCTACGCAGGCCCAAGGCTAAGATCTGTATTGACTGTGACACTTTAATGTATATATGTGTGGATATTTATAGATTGTTGCACCTTTGCTACAAGCAATATCTGATGTTTTAACTCTGTTCATGTGAAAGTGAAACACCCTTTCGCCGCGCCACCACGCCCCGTTTTTTTAACAAAGGTTAGTGAATATACACACACTTTTACATGTTACCCAGGTCAGTGGTATTTGTTTTATTCACCCAAGAAAAATGAAAGACTGCAAAAAGAGTCAAACCTGTGGTGTTCGGTTACCACGGACCACTGAAGTATCTCACTAGCTATATTTGCCTGCAAGTGTATCTGCTGGTAACTGGTGTGTATGCAACAACCTTTGATAAATAATACTGGCAAGAAAGGTCAGGTTGTGTTGCCTTGGCTAGACAAATCTGTGTGTAATCTGCTGGTTATTGGTTTAAGTAAACATAAAGTGTGTAACCCGTAGATCACGTTTTAATCCTATTAATATAGTCCAGTGGGGTTGTGCATTTTTAACAGATCATTGCAAAACCTGCAGGTGGATTACGTGCCTGCTACAAACATCCACTTGTAACCAGAAAGGCATACTTTTAAATACTTGCAGAGCTGATAGGTTCATTGTTCTGAGGTCAATAAAAGAGTACTGTTGACTACCCATTCACACCTATTATTACGTACCATAGTAATTATATTATATATTAACAATAACTTATAGCACTTCATACCACACTACAGCTGTTTGGGCTTGCCATGACTTAAACTTGTGAAAGGCATAACACCGATTGTTCAAGTTACTCAGCTATCCTGCTGGCTACATTCTGTTTTATGTAAAGGGCTATTTTTGGTATAATTATGCATATACACCTGCACACAGATGCCACTTTACAATAAATGTAATGTTTTTCATGAAGACAGGAGGCCGAATATCTTATAGAAAGCAAAATAACCTGTCTCCCCTTGTACGTCAGGTAAAGAGCATGTAAAGCCTCTATAATGGTTTATCTCTTGTTAATTTGTGGGCAGTGCCGGAAGGCCTGCTCTGTTACAATGCCTGGTGGGAGGTAATAGTTCTTCTGACACACCACTTGACAAAATACATCACTGATTGCCTTTCAGATGAAGCAGTAAAGAGTGGTCAATGGAGCCCCTTCCTTTTATTTCCAATAATCACTTCAGCAGACCTGCCAACTCAGATGGTGCTACCATGTGTCACACAATATCAGCTCCCTTCACATGATACATAATCACCCCCACCCGGTGAGGAGAAGATATCGCACAGTGATAGAGAAATATCACATGGGAGATATCACACGGTGGTAGGGAAACCCCTACAGAGTGGAGTTCCAGGTTTTCTTTCAAGGTTTTGAATAGCCAATGTCCATCATTAGGTGTGAAACACCACCAGATCATCAGCACCAGCTTCAGAAAGCTTTTTGTTTTGGAGGAGAGCGAGCTGATGGGGGGTGCAAAAGTGCCTTAGGTACTTCTCAGCATATAGCCCTGCCCTCTCCAAGGCCTCCTACTCACACAGTGAATTTTTATTTTAGTGTGCAGGTCTGCTGACGTTTTGCAAGGAAAATCGTCTTTGAAGCATGAACTCTGCACTAAAAACCTGAAATTAGGGCAGCCAAATTCAGCAGTGTAAATGCAGACATTCAGTGTAAATCAGGGTATGTGCAAATCGTTTGTCAGGGGCATTACTTACCAGTCATCAGTTGTTGAATTTGTGTCCATAGGCTCCTCCAGTGTGATTAATATGGTTGCAATGGATCTACTCCTGTTGCATTTTGAAGTTATTTTAACACTTGCAGAATTTGTTATTATCGACCTCGTGTGAATAATGAGGCTGAGACGCTCAGCTTCTGGTGACATCTCACGGTCTGTGGTGCCATCAATGTGGTTAAGGTGCGTGACATTTTCTCCAATACTCTCATGAATTTCGGTAAACATTGTCAATGACTACTTACCCGGCCTTTTAATGTTGCTTTATTCTTGCTTCCCTTTGGCCTCCCTCGCGGTCTCTTGGGGGTGGGTGCTTCACTGGGCTCCTATCCAGAAGGAAGAAGAGAGATGTTAAACATCTGAACACTTTTTTTGTTAATTTGGCCTTTGAGATACTTCTATAGTGGCATTCCGAAAGTCAGAATACATGTAACCTGCAACATCAAAGAAATCCTCCTCAAATCTAGAGCACACACCATTATTGGAAGTTTCTTCCATTAATAGCAAAATTCAATTATAACTTCCTCCTTTTCACAAAAAACCCCCAATTAATTTAGTGTACATTTTCATCAATTCTGAGTTGTTAAAAATAAATGTTGTACAATCTTGATGTGTTTTGGGACTTACATCATGACTTCTTCGGAAGCAAGGCATTTCAAATCATCTAAATTAGAACACATAAAAACTTGTACAAAACGTAGTATTTTTATACCAAAGATAAAAGTAAGTGATGGTATTGGTTAAAACATCACTATACCGGGATGGTTTCATGAAAATTGTTGTGAAGATGGATTCAAGAGCTAATATATCAGGGCATTGCCTACACTAGCTTGATGTGTTTTTGCAGAGGACATTTGTTCGTTTGAATTTCTGGCTAGAGTATTGCATAAGTTGATTTTGTCTTATTTAGCACGTGTTTCATATTTTTGATATACTTTACTATATTTCTGTATAATTAGCATTGCATTGTTTTTGTCGAGAATTAGAGCAACTTCAAATGTAATTATCCTTTCATAATCATGTGACTGTTTTAGTGCACTTTGTGGAAAGAAGATTAATATGGGTGGGTGAGAAAACCCTGATGGGTTGCTCAATCTACATGAATAGTCGTCCACTTGGGCTGGATTATTATGAAATATTTTTGCATTATATTGTGGGAGATCAGAACAGAAAGTTTGATAGTATTTTGGAGGGATGATCTCACTCGATATACTGCAATTGCTGTGATTGAATATTTCATTATGTCACAAAAGCTCTTTATTTAAAGATTATGTAGTTGCGTCTGTATATCGTGTATATTCACTAATAATGATTTATGAATGGCAGCAGGTTGGCGTATCCAGTATGTTTTCTATTTCGTTTTTTCACTTCTACACTATATGTAAATGAGCTCAAGATGGCGTCGTGCATCGTGACTAAGGATGTTTATCAGCCGAAAAGCGTAGGTGTTTTCCACCCCAACTATGCTGGAATAAACTTACTCAAACTGTGTTCCGGTGTGCAGCTCTTTACCATCTGGGTAAAGGTTACAAATAAATAAGATGGTGTGCCCTATCTTTGGTCTCAACACAATCGATTGCCAGACTTGTTCATCTGCACAGCCACTAATTTTACCTTTCACCTTGTACTACCCTAGTGAGTGCTCCAAGACAGCATTATGTAGCACACATCACTTTACAAAAACTACCACTATGATAGGGTCAAATGCAACAGCTAAATGTTACAAACAGGATGAGGTATAGGACAGCAAAAATAAAATCTAGCCTCCTCCACCATGTATACAATGACCGTAGATATACAGCACTGAATACTGGAGTTCACCCAGTTTACAAGCATTGCTATTTCTGGCAAATAACAGTTCTGAAGTTAAAAGGAGGTACATAGGAACGTGAACAGTCACATGTTGCAGGTTATCTGGGGCAGGGAGGATTTGTGTACCTGTCTGCTGGTTGCCCAGTCACTAGCTAAGCAACTAGTCCCAAACTCCTTTGAACATTAGACATCTTAGTCATAGCACTTCTTTATCTGTGTTTACTAGGAGGTTATTGGTGCATTGTTAGACTAAAGATGAACAGGTTACCTTTTTCCCCAAAATTATAGAATTTGGTGAAAAGGAACCAACCATACTGTTATCTGAAGTCAAAAGAAGTACTATCACTTTTAACTTAACTAGCAGTACAAAAATTTATTTATGAAAACTGCTTTCGAAAAACCAAGGAAGTAGTGTTCAGACAGCACTACATGAAGACAGAAAACGTTAAGTGAGAAGGAGGGGGGCTGGGCATGACCGGCAACACAAGGAGTAAAAAAACAAAGACTTTGAGCCCCGGGCCAGCCTTTCCTCTCCGTGTGACATCCTGCTGACATCCTTACTGCCTGAAGGAACAAAACATTTTCCTGAAAGCTGGGTACAGGATTCACTCCAGCATTGGAGCAATGCTGCGGGCATCCATCGAGCTACTGAGGGGCCGTTTAGTCCTTGGCCTAGGGAGATGTCAATATGACAGCCGAGAGGAAAATGAAACTGATAACTCAATTCCTAAAAACTTTCAAGGGAAAGAAACTGCGATTGACTACTGCAACTCTGGAGCCATGGTTTTGCCGAGTTGCCCTGGGCGGGGATGTCCTCATGGGGGTGCGGCACTCCACTGGTATGGCGGATCAAGGAACATGCTGCTCTGGTAGAGTCCGGATTGCTGGCCATGTAGAGGGGTGTGCTCCACGATGATTTTAGCTTGGGCTGTGTCTCAGCGGGAGAAGGGATGACACCATCTAGAAACCATAGACTGGATAAGTCAGGAAGCTTCATTCGAGTCTGTGGTGGGCAGATCTGCAGAGGTTCACCTGTCCTTACAGTACATGATGGGACTGAAGAGGAGTCTTCAGGAACCCAGCTAAACCAGAATACTGAGGGACGCATGGCAGCTTACCATCATAGGCTTCCAACCTGGGTGTGTAGGGCAGGGCACAGGTGGGCCTTCACTCAATGCTTAGTGGTGGGCCTTGCTTTAGAGTTTACAGATAGCCAGGTGGTACACCACAGACTCCCAAGCAGAGCTTCAAGGCTCGCCTGCTATTGATCAGTAGACCCATGAAAGACATAGAAGCATTATACCTTCACAACAGCTCACACGACTGCCAGATTGTGGTATGATCCCTAGGGAGCATGGAGATGTTCCAGTATGAAATGAAGTGATGGGAAATACAGTGTCTCATTGTAGAATGATTAATTGCTGCCAGGGCCAGATGGAAATGTGTCCACATTTGTCCCTACAAATGATCCTTGTGACCAAGCTATTGGGAAGACTATGTTGTTCCTATCTGGAATGGGACAGCCTTTGGGGGCACCTGCAGAAGCAGGGCTCTTGTTAATATGGAAACAAAAACCAAAGTGCGGCACAATTTCTAATTTGTGAAGGTCTTTATTCATGATGTACTTAGGATTACTGAACCAGATGGCCCAGGTGAAGGCAGTGATATGTATGGAATGCACTAAAGAAATGCACATATAGCAGTGCCAGCTCTGTGAGTTAGGTATCCTGTTCCTGAGCAGGTCTTTGCAAGCATTGTGCAATGCCCGAATGGTAACAAGGAAACTAGGGTTACATAAGCAAGTAATTTCTTACCAGCTTTGTCTTTCTTTAACATCTCTCACCCCAGAAGTCTGAAGAGTCCACAGTGAAATCTTGGTGATTCCAATTGTACAGCCACTCTTACAAAATTAGCAAAACCAAGGAAATTAGGTCTTCTTTCTCATACAGGGCCACCTAGAGAATAGTCACAATGTGCGTTCATTGCAGTCCAGTCTGTGCCCCAATCACCCATCACTGATAGGAGCTCAATGGCCTCAACCCAGAAGGTCGCCTCTGACAACTCACTCCCCTCCTTTGCTCTTTCTGTATGCGATCCTGAATTATTCCCTACTCGTATAGTGGCTCATTACTTCACAGTTCGTTTCTCACGTTATAGATACCAATGCACACCAAACTGACAAAACTGTGGTTCAGTTTTATCTAGAGGGTGGACTTGGTCCATTTCTAACTTGTGCTTGCCAGGCCCGTCTGCCACCTTCAGCACAGTGGATCATGATTTACTTTTAAGCAGACCGACATCCATGGGTCATGCTAGGGGCAAAGAATTTGACTGCCAAATATCCTTTTTATCAGGACACCAACAGTGGGGGTGGCAGAGCATAACATAAAATTGAAATGAAATATTGTTTGCAAGATGGGGTGTTCTTCGGTGTTACAGATTTCTCCAGTGATGTTCTGTATCTATTGAACCCCACTAACATACGCAATGAAGGGACATGAATGGATCTCTAATCAGATTTGAAAAATACATATTGTAATCTGCTAGGAGAAGACTCAGGCTCAGATTCAGAGAAGTCTACCGCTTCCAGGAATGGATGGCAAACAACTGGGGTTAACTTACGTGACCCAAAATAAAATCTGGAAGGAACAGGAAAGCAAAATAGTACCACTTGTCTTAGAGCTGACCTTGCTGGCCAACTCGTGCATCAAGTGTGTGCCTTACCCCTACCTGAGGCAGGAGCTCTGTGCACCAAGTCTAAGGAGACACCAGCCATTGCGGTAACTGAGGAATTGATACTATAGTTAGGGGCACAGGCCACTTTGCCTGCATACTTGGGAGAAAGGTCAACTTGACTTTCCAGTAAGGTCCACACAGTTCCTCATAACTCGAATCCTTTTCCCCTAGTGGCATCCAGAAATGGGATGCTCTTGTACAACTCCTATGGGCACGAGAGAAACATTAGACTTGCCTCTGGTGATCTATGTGCAGGATCTTTCATGTTCCAATACAGAGACTGGTAGGGGCCAAGCTACTAATGCTTGCAGTCAACAGTCTCCAGTGTGTGCTTACATCAAGACTTCAACTAGATCCCTGCACACGTGTTTACACCCTGAACTGAACTCAGAGATGTTCAACTCCCTTTCAGTGTCTCAAAATACTGGGCAGCGCCCACGACTATTACTGGCAGCCCAGAAGCTCAAAGGGGACTAGTCGGACATTTTACTGACAGCAAGACGTGCCATTCCCAGCTTCAACTTAATTTTGAATTTGCCACATTGTCAGGATGGGCTTTGCAGTTGTAATTGCTGCTTAGGTAGAATCAACTGAGCTACCATGGCAAGACCCAAGCTGGTGGGACGACACTTTACTTTGCAAATGTTTGTTTCTCATTCTTTACCATTTTTTAAATTTTCCACTCTTGTTTTTGCTTAAAATGTTTTTATGTTATCGTAATTCAATGACAATAGTACCTTTTCTTTGTGTCAATAAGAAACATTCTCCTGTGAAACTAAAATAAGTTTGTACAACTGTACTGTTTACACCTGCCTGGTAGGAAGCACTCATACTGTTTAATGGTTCATTGTTTTCCAGTTTAAATTTTGTATTTTAAGTATATTTCCGCCATGTTCAGGTGACATTGCTTTTGGTTTGTTTTTAAGGTAAAAATCGCACCAACGCTTCCTTTTGATTATAAAAAGTCATAGCTAGATGTTTGAGTGGGGGGTGGTGGTGCAGCAACAGGGGCGGATGGGTGGGCTTCCAATGGTTTCAGATGGACCTCATGTGCTGTGTCCATGTTCTGTATGTAATGAGTGCTATTTCTATGCTCGAGTTTGACCCTGTGCTTAGAACATATTTATCCTGTGATTTTGTCAACTTTTGCATTTACTGCAGGCTGGGCACGATTTGTATGCAATAAAAAGATTTTGTTTTATTTTAAAAAGTAACAGCTAAGAAACATAAATGGCAACAAACCTTTATTGTGTGTCAATATTCTTTAATACAGTACCTGGCCCAAACCAATACCATTTCCAGTAATACACACTGACTGCTTGGTCTTGTTACCATTTGAGAGTCAGGTACACTATATGCTAACCATGGTATTCATATCACTTTCAGGTTCAGCGATGTAATGTACATGCACACACACAGGTACACACCCTCTCTCACTCACTCAGAGAATGTAAAGTGGTTGAAGCTTCTACCTGGGGCTGCTTTCGGGGCCTTCCTCGCCCTCGTTTCTCCTCTGTCCCCTTCTCCTGCTTGCTTGATGGGGCCTGGCTTCCTTTTGGAGTTGACTCACTCATCTTCCTTCCACTGCAACAGAAAAGGTGACATTATTGATGAAAAAACAGAGCTCGCATGAGGTGCCCCCTTCCCCCTAGGCCCTCATCAGGAACAACCAAGAGTGGCGGAAGAGAAACCACACAGTTCAAACTGGTATGAGGCGGGAAATACTTTACTCAAGAATGTCCTTCATTAGACCACTCAACACTCAACAAAACTTCTTTCATTCATCCTGAAAGATACAGATAATCTTTATAGTCTGCTATCACAATGAACCGAACATAAAGAAATAAAACACAATCACCCAACAATCCACATTAGACTGATCTCCTTGCTTGCAAACAACAATCATGTGTCTGAGATGCGGTGTATTCTTCTAGGACCAAACTCCAAGCAACACTTACAATCCATCAATGCATCTTATTCAGTACTCTTTGGATTTACTTATAGCCTGCCCTTCATCAACAAAACATGTTAGATAGAGCCCATGTCACACGTGCAAGAGGCTTTAACACCATATAGTTGACAAAGCATTGCTGCCTTGGCACACATCAGTATTCAAAACCTAGATCAGAATCTCTCAGAACAATATAGTTTAAACACACACAGGCACACATGCATTCTTATTGGCTATGATACCTTCCAACAGAACAGCCTTCTCCTGATAAGAAATCGCCAACCATGAACCGCAGTGGAACGTAACAAACGGTAAAATCCTTCAGCACAAGTTTCCATACACACAGTATTCTTTAAAGATGTTTGACATGATCAGACAGGTCTTACTTTGTCGGTTCGACCAATATAAATCTTTACATCACATTACCCATATATTCACATTACAAAGCACAACGGGCCACCATGGCTCCAGCCAATGGCAATCCCAGGATCTCAAAGTGCACCGAGACTCTGAAAGTGAAAGACCAAAGAAATTGTAGAAGTGAGCTATGCAAATGCTGATAAGTTAATATAATAGTGGGGAGCTATTCGTCACTCCATTACTCCATGGCTGGTGGGGATTTGCATATGCAGGGATTATCCAGGGGCACTGCAAGGCTAGCAAGAATGTTTATTGCTATCATCTGTGTGCAACCTGTAGGTCATAAGCTCAGACTGTGACAGGCTTTAATCTGCCTCTAATGGTCTGTCTTAACAGCACAACTGTCGCCAAACAATAATGTGAGAATCACGAGGGGATGGGCTTTGGCTCAGCCAACACACTGGGAGCCATGAGTGCATGTTTTGACTAGGCAGAGGGTGTGAGCTCCCACAAAAAAGTGCTTGCCCTCCACACAGCAGTAGTCATTTTATTTATCCAGCTGACTGAGCTTGAACTTTCAGAGGCACATAAATTACATTGTAAGGCTATTAAAGTGTCTTAGATAGCTAGATCCTTTATGGTGTTATTCTCTGGCAGCAGCACAGATGGGAAGATGCCAGTCATTAACCTACATGGATCTGTAGTTGTCTCGCTTGACAGTGCAAGTATCACTTGATCGTTTAACTTACACCAATATTATTCTACAGTTCTTTGTTTCCACACAAATACATATACATTCTCATGCTATCTACTTGGAATGCTTTCCATTACCATACAACATTCCTGTAAAACCAGACTTATTGCCAATGCCAATGCTTGTAAACCTTCTGACGTTGGTAACTGAGGAACAGTAACACTTGTTATGTACAGTGCTATACAATGGCAACCCCTAGCGTTATAGAAATAACAAGTTATGTTTTATTATCAGTAGTTTCCTCCACTTGTGAATGTGTTAGCCAGTGGGCAGGGCATTTCCTCAGGCAAATATTACTGGTTGTGTGTGTTATCTAATGAAAAAATATTTCTGGATAACACAAAGTTCATTACCTCCCGCCCCTCCCTCCCTCGCCTTTCTTCTTAACCAATGAGGCCCCCTTGCCTCCAATAGATCCCTCTCTCCTCCAAATAAAAACTCCCTCCACCCCCTCCTCGTCCTGTTCTTTTTTTTGTTGTCTCCTTTGGATTTGCCTTCTTCTGTCATCTCCCTTCACGGTGTGGCCTGGGGGCACCTTGTTGTTGGTTTTCCCACTGTGTGCGTCGCTCCGGGCGGTGCATTCCTGACTGGGCGGCGCTTCCTGTCCACTGTGTGACTGCAGTCAGAGCGCTGCCTGCAGGAGCTGTGACAGAGTCCAGCGGTCCTGCTGTGGCTGGGGCTGCGCTTCCAGGTTGGCGCCTTGGAGGATTCTGGCACATATTGGAAGCATAGTGCTTGAACAGTAGGACGGGGCTGTGCCTGTTTTTTTCTCTTTTGTGGTGCTGTGTGCTGGTCTGCTGGTCTGCTGGGGCGTGCGTTCACTCAGTCGCCTGCACATTCCGTTTCTTGTCTTGCTGAGGTCCCCTATGACCTCATGCCTGGCTACCACGGTTTTGGTGTGATGAGGTTAGCTTTCATGAATTCTGTAGCCTTCCAAGAGTCTTTTAGGTATCTGGGGGCGGGGGCATATTATCTCGGGCGCCTCTGGTGCTATTGTCAGGGGTATGTTGGTGCTCTTGCGATTATCGAGCATCCTTTACCTTCCGCGGTTCACCGGCACTGCCTTGCGGCATTTGTTACTGGCACTACTCAGGCTTCCTTTGCAGAGTGTGGCCCTGTTACGCTGTCTTTTTTCCACCCCGTGGACACTGGTCTTTTGCGTGTCTTTCTCAGGTGTTGCAGTGATGCAGGCAGATGGCTGGAGGTGTTTAGATCTGCCACAAGATGGATGACTTTTGGTGGTGCTACCCAGGGTTCAGAGCTTCTGGTCCAGAGTGTCTGATGTAATTTCCCTGCTGGGCTGCTTTCGGATACATGGATGTTTCTTTCTTTCCTTTGAAGGGGACATGTTTGAGTTCTCGGCGTTTCTTCCTGCGGCTCCGGCCTTGCGCCTCCTGGGCCACCTGCATCCTGGCTTTGCATTTGGTGGGTGCTCCCTTTGGCAGCACATATACTGCAACTGGATTGATACAGTGATGGTTCGCATAGCCCCTGTGCTAGGATGACATGCAACTTCGTGAAACATTCCCTGCTGGAATTCCATTGGCAGGGGGAGCTGCTGTGCAAATGTGTGCCTTCCCGTGCTGTGAGCATGGTAGTGGGGTTGCTTTTCACCTCAGATGTCTTGATGGGGTTATACATTTCAGCTTTAGATGGGGCTCTAGGGGTAGTCTGTGGCCTGAGGATTCAGGTCCCCGATCCTCGTGCTGTGGCCTATATGTTTCTGTCTCTCCTCTCACTGCTGGTTGTGGGGTTTCTTACTTGGGTCTTTTTTGGTCCTTTCCCTTCTGTGAGGGTGTTGGTTGCCTGTTCCCTACTTTTCGAGGGCATGCACTCTCACAGGCTTCTGGCTTATTAGATGTGCCTGTTCCCCTAGTCCGTTGCTCGCCCCCCTCTGTGGTTTTGGATGGGTTCCCCTCTTCTGTGGGAGAGGTGTTGCGGGTCCTGGTTTTGGGACTGGGGCCTTAGGGCGCGGCTTGTTGGCCCGCTTGCGGTGGCCCTGCCTGGGACGGTGTGCTGTTCTGCTTCTTTGGCCACTGTTTTTGGATCACCCTCTACTTCTTGGGTGCAGCTTTTGGTTTCCCGTTTGGCGTGGTGGCCTCTTTGGCTCCTGTGCAGATCATCTTGTGGGGTTCTGTCCTTTCTGGGGGAGCGGTTTGGGGGCTTTGCTTCCGGCTCTTCCCCTCTTGCTGGGTTCCTATGGCCTTCTGGTTCCTGTTGGGTCCTGGTGGTAGAGCAGGTTGTTGCTCTCTTTCCTTTTCAATCACTTCTGCGGTTGTTGTGCTCTTCTTGGGGGGCGGTGGGTGGCAATGTTCCTCTGGCCTCTATTCTTGTCTCCCCTGCTTGGCTTGGCTGCCTTTACTGCACTTTGCGCCGCTCTCTCCGCTGTCACTTTTGTCCCGTTCACCTCTGGGTCAGGACTCGTATTGTGGGGCCGCTGGTTTTGTCCACTCATCTTTCTCAGCAGCTTTGATGCTCTACTTGGTGCTGGTCTTCGTTTCCCTGGCTATGGCCTTTTAGGAGTTGCTGCGGTGTGCTCTGCTTTGTTGGCTGCTGTGATGGCATATGCAGGGTTGTTGCAGCTGTTTCGTTGGCCGACTTCCTTCTTCCCTGGGGCTCTGGCTGTGGTCACATGAGTTTATTTGGCACCCTGGTCGGCGGTCCGGTGGGTTCCTGCCTCAAATTTGTTTCTGCTGTGGATTGGGGGCTCTTGATGGGAGGGTCCTTGCCCTGTTTTCTGTGCCCTATCCTGCGGGTTTTCTTGCCTCGCGCTTTTGGAGGTGTGGCTGGTCAGTGGCTCCGGGTCATTGTGACCGGTGGCATGCTGTAGGCTTCGGTCCTGTTCCCCCTTCATTGGCTGTCTCCTGCCTCCGGTTTGGGTGGCTGTGGTGGTCTGGTTGGCCATTTGGAGGTTTTATGGGTCTTTAGGGCCCTCTGTGTGCTGTCTGTTTCTGGTCTCGTGATCGGGGCTTCTTTCCTCCCGTTTCTGTGTCTGTTGTGTCTGGAGTGTTTTTGTTAGCCCGGCTTGGCGCTTCAGTCAGTCCCTGGGGGTGTACCATGCTATTCCGCCCCTCATCTGGGATGGTAGGAGTTGTTTCCCTCCAACTTTCTTTTAGGTCTGTGTGTTGTTTAGATCTGTGGGTCGCTGGCCTCTCTGACTCTGCCTTTTCACTGTTCCCTTTCTGCGGGGTCTCCGGTTTGCGTGGGGGGGGGGCCTTTCTGAATTGGGTTCTTGCCTGTGGCCTCGACTTGTCACACTTGTCTTTGTGTCGATTCTGGCTTTTCCTTTCAGGACGGGATGTTTGTTTTTTCCCTTGGCCTTTTGGGGCGTCCCCTTTTTGTGCCCCTGATGGGGGTGCCAGTGATGGGGTCCTGCAGGGTCTTGTTTGTTTGTTGTCTTGGGACTCTGTCTTCTTGGTGTGACCATCCCAGCGAGCGACTCCGGTCCACGGGGTTCTGTTGTGTCGCTGTTGGGGCTGGTGTTGTGGTTGTTCTTTCTTCTCAGCCTCTGGTGGTGGTGTCGTTGGAAGCTGCTTTCTCTGTGAGGGTGCCTTGTTTTTGGTCAGTGCCTGTCCTGGAGTTCTTGTGTTTTTTGGGCGGCACCTTTCCACTTTTGTGTAGTTTTCCCTGCGCCTCTGTCTGTTCGTTGTGTTGGTCGGTGGCAGGGTGTTCTGGTGTTGGTCCTGCTGGTTTCCAAGATGTTTTGATGCTAGACCACCTTTATTTTGTTTCAGGGGCTGTTTTCTATCCAGCTGGACTGCTGGCTGCGGGCCTTGTCCCTGACTTTGGGGTCTGTTTTGACCTTTTTGCCTTTCCTGATGGGCCAGCCGTTTCTGGTGCTGGGTTGTTTGTGGAGCTTGGTGTTTTTTGTTTTGCCCCATGGTGGAACCAGGGCAACTTTCTTTCGCTTCTGACATGTTGGGTTGATGGTCTAGTAGGGGGGCTCTTTCCTTCGCCTATCTCCCCTCTTCTTTCCGGATCTTCCTCTGGATGCTTGCCTTTGTTCCTGGTTTGGTGCGCCCTTTCTCTGATTGGGCTTTGTGGTTCCTGTTGGTGACCTTTTCTTCCCATTGCTTGGTGGCCTTTGGCTCTTTGTCCTTGGTTTCGATGGGTCTCTATGGTGATTGTGTTGAGTGGGTCCTCTGTTGTTGGGGTTTGTGGGGCTCCGCCTTGGACTTCCCCCTCTTTGGGGGTTTCCCTTGTTCAGCTTACTGAGTGGAACCATCTGGATTTCTGTTGGGTCCAGGGTTTGGGCTATCTCTCTTTCCTTTGGTTCTTTTTTTGCCTTAGGTGTCCGTTTCTTTTTCACTAGGCCCCTCTTTTGCAGCAGCTTTCTCATATTCAATCAGAAATTGCTGAGTATCTTTCCCATTACCCAGATAGGCAGGATAACCCAAGGGTCTGTACTTCACCCAGTTGAGGTGTGGGTGGCGCGAGCGCTCTGACATTATCTCAAGAGCATTGACTGTTTTTGGGCTGTCCCATTTCCTATCATCAAACAAGATGCTTCAGGTGTTTTATACGTTCCTCAGCTGAAGATTGCTAAGGGCCCATTTCCATTTGTGAGCTCAGGTAAGGTTTGTCGCTACACCCTATCCTTTCCACTCACCAGGCTGGTGCTCCCAGGTGGCCCCTGCCTTACGCATCCTCAGAGGTATTTCCAGAGCCCTGCCCTTTCCTCGACTCTCAGAGTGTATACGCAGTTTCCTGCCCTTTGCTATGTAATGCAGGGATTGTCTTGTGGCTTTAGCTTTCTGCAGCCCGGTAATGGGTTGCCCATGGTCCCTGTCCAAATGTAACCTCAAGGGGGAGGTTTATTGGGGGGTTCTACCTCAGTTCATCTACAGAGTGTCTTGGTTCACTGTTCTCTTTTAGTTTAGGTAGGGGTTTTCCAAAGACTCAGCAGTTCGCTCGAGTTGCAGTAGTCCAAGACCCAAAACGCTTTGTTTACCTCAGTGAAGGGTTGCATGTTTCATCAATTCGGGTAGGAGCTGTGTAGTTGTCTGTTCAGGTAAAAATGTCCAATGCCCTGTCCTTTTCCGTACAGCCAATTATCAAAAGCAGCCTCTTTGAAAATTCTGCGCCCAACATTTTTACAAAGACTTTGAGAGAGAATTGAAAGATGAGTGGGGAAAGAGGCCCTGGGCCCAGGCAAATTACGCCAGCATAATCTCGTGGGATTTTGTGTTATGCATTCTATTATAAATTCCCAAAATTAAGCCATTACAGCACATGGCGTAATTGCGGGGGGAAAAAGTATAGCTTAGGCGCACTGGAACAATGCAAACGACCAGAACGTGAGCGGCTGTTGTTCTCTGCACGTGTTTTTCACAATATATATAGCTCTAAAATTACGGTTTTCCATTTCGTGTAATTACACAAAAGCTAATTATGCAAACCTTATATACACCCCCTCTTTATGGCCATGGAATGCTATTACACTGTTCAGCATGTACAATGACCTCAACAAAGGCAGTGGGTACCAACCGTAGCTACATACGTAATTTAACATAAAAGGGTCCCTCATATTCTGAACCCCATAAACATCCGTGAAGGGTCTGGAGAGAAGGGGCGGAATGTGGCACAACAGTGGAGTTAGAGACGGCATAAGGTGAATGCTGGGACGGATTTCTGCGTGTTCGCATATCCTACCAGCTGCCGCCGTCTCTCCCAGCCCCTCCCCCGCGCGCATCTGGAGGAACCGACTTCATCCGGTACCATGAAAGGGACCGCGAGAGTAACCCTCGGGGTCAGCCGGAACAACCTGCTCAACGCCAGAGACGCACATCGAGGAAATGTACGGCCGTAGGACAGGCACGTTTATATATGACACACACGTAAAGGGGAACATACGTATGGTGTGGCCGACAAACAGAGGAAATGCACTTATAGGAGATATATACAGAGTAAAGGTATCGAGTGCACGGACGTACCAAAGTTACATATAGAGGACGCAGAGTGAGAAACGATGCATGTAAATTCCATTTGAAGAGAACAGGCACCTATGCAGGAAAGACGCAACTACAGGATAGATACAAACATATTCTGCAGGAGAGACCGATACATTTCTAAAACGTATAAAAAGCATATATACAAACTAGCTAAATACACAGAGTGGCGCAAGCATAAAACAGAAATAGAAAGACATAGGTGCACGTAAAAGCATGCATGTATTTATACGCTACACCGATGCATGTAGTTCAAACACAGGATGTGTAACAGGTGGCAGGTGAGCTACTAGGCGCATGGATATAATAAACACATGCATAGTGAGCAGATGTGAAATACTGCTTATAGAGGCGACCTATGGTTGACGTGTACATTGATATACACATATATCACAGTGCGCCTCACTTACCATCACACCCAAAGCTAAATGGGATACAACAGCACCGCTCACCAAACAGAGACTAACTATCGACCAATCCAAAAGCCACCTGCGCTCCACTCCCAGACTCCGGTCCACTATTCTTTAAATCCACCACAGGTGGCAGATGTTTCTGGTACCCGGCGACTATCAACTCCCCGTGGCAAATTACCCATCCAAGCGGACTCGAGGGGCACCCACCTCATTTACACTACTCCGTGAAAAACAAGGTGCGCCTCCTACTCCCTCCACCACTGAGAACCTAGCAATTCTCTGGGCTTTTTAGTGCTACATACATATAAATAGCATAGTATAACGTGGACCAAGCGCTGCGATGCCATGCCAGTGGCAGATTGTGCGCTATACAAATGCTAATGCAAAGATTACCTACTTGCAGAGTGCGAAGGCACCGGCTTTTCATACAAGGTGCCGGGTGGAGGCGCATAGTTTTAACTGTAGTTAGCATTTGCACAGTTTGATCACCCACTGTAATGTACTTCGAAGTACGTTCTATGTAAAGTGCTCATAGGCTGTTCCTGTATGCTTCGGCTTGTAAATGTTTTCAGATTGTATATTGATGTTTTCGAGGTGATGTATTTTTCCGTTCTCTTACTTTCCCTGTGCAAAGCGCTCAAAAGTCTCAATTTGCTCTAAGCAGCGCTGCGCTAAAGAAGCACAATAGATACATATGTTATGCCCTGAAGCCCTCGGCAAATTATTGAGGCAGCGACTCGTAGGTTATCAGCGCGCCTTGAGCATCACCTGAAGTCATACATACATGTAGCTAATAAATAGACAAGCGGATTTATATACATAAAAGATACACAAATAAATGTATGACTCAAAAAAGAGGAAAACACCAGGAGGCGAAGGCACACAAATAAACACTTAAAAAGTAAGTGGTAAGCCGTCGTATCGTAGGAGAAAGAAGCCAGCCATACTCACAGCGCAGCGAGCGCCTCTGCTCTCCGCCTGCTCCACTTATGACAATCCCACCTTCTGGCTGCTGCTGGCAGAGACTGCTCAGAAACAAGTACAGAGAGAAACACAGGCACCAGCCCGGAGGCCCCTCTGCTTTATAGAAATGATGATAATTAAAAAACCCTCGTTTCTTCCAAAAGGAAGGAAGCGGGGTCAAAACCATTAGGGGTGGGGGAGAGAGGGAGGTGGGGGGGAAGGACCCGGACTCCCCTGGAAGGCAGCCAAAGCTGCTAAAAATAGCCAAATCACACAGACTGCTAGTGAAATAAGGACACAGAGAGGAGCAGGGAGGGCTTTCAGAGGGGGCGGGCCTGGGAGGGTGAGGTCACCGAGAAGGCGGGGCATCCAGGGCGCAGGGGCTCATTTAAAAGGACAGAGCGGTTTCACACCGTCGCTTCCGCTATTGAAATGAATGCCTGCTGCTGCGGGTTCGGGGAGGCGACTGAGTCGCCGTCAGCTTTGCGTACATTTTTATCAGCGAAGCACGCTTATTTTGCGGTGTGTCTGTCGGCAGCAGGACGCTGTTCTCGCTGTCACATTGTGGTGCATATGTTTGAGGTTAATTAATGACTACATGATCCCGAGCCACCTCTTGTACCGAGCTTTCGGTTGCAAAGCTGGTGCCTTCTGGAAGAGGTACACTCGAGTCAGTTCAGCAGAAGCAAGTGGGATTGATAATGTGACCAACGGTGACATGTTGGAAAGAAAAGTTCCAAATCACTCTGTGCAACCAAGGACAGTGCACCAGCCAAACTTTTCATTTAACAACAGAATGCACTGTGGGAATTGTTGTTCACGTGAGCTTAGTGAATTGATCTAACGCCCATATGAGCAATGTTTTACTGAATGAAAAGTCCAATATTGGAATAGTGTGTCCGTCTTGACATGCTGTCATCTAGTAATCCGGTTTGGTGCACTTGAGTTGTCTGGCAGATGATTCCAGGCCAGATTATCAGCGCAGTAGCTCTGTCCAACAGATAGGTGGGCAAGCCACTTAAGGCTGAAGCCCGGCTCTTGCTAAGGTTCAGCTTGAGGTCTTCTTGAATCCTAAACCCAAAACGAGCCGAGCTTTAATGTGGCTTCTGTCTGCCACCTACTCTCTCCCATCATGCACATAGAATTGAAAACAAAGCATAAACTTTTGGTGTTAAAAGGAGATAAAGAGTAGGCATATAATGGGCGTATTATATAACATGAAATCAGAAAAACCGGGGCAGTTCCTGGCTTCCCTGTTTGACCAAATTGTGTGATCCTAGACAAATATTTTCTTTTACAGAGCCTCCTTTTTCTTCATTATCCCATATCAAAGCACCTTCCAATACGTGAGTTCAGGGTGTGCTCTGTACAAAAATAATCTCATGTGGAACTCTTCTGCATGTTAAAGAAATAACTTTTGTTTTAAAGGCACTATCATATTTCCACGTGAAGTTTGTTGCGTGATTTAGATGTCAGCTATTTTCAGGGCTTAGCTCGTGCACAGGCTTTTAGAGCCTAGTCACCCTTGGATCTGCTCTCACTGTTAATTTGTTGGCTTGTCCACCTCTACTGGTCAAGTACCATGCCCATGATCAGCCCACTGTCCCTCAATTATGGTTTTGCATATACTCATTCAGGGGCCAATTTCCTTGCCTCCTTTGGGGTCCATGGCACTCTTGTATTGTAGTATTTATATAGCTCTTCATATGCCTGCTCAGGTTACAAAGTGTTCTAATTTGTATTGGTTTACTCTCACCCTTTTGAAGTGCAAGGTTGAACAGGTTGCCTATTGTAGCTTGACCTATGTAGGACATATTGAGTAAGGTACCTGCAGTTCAATGAGGTGCATCAAATATATTGCAGTGAACAGCGATACACATGAGCATGAGTTGTATGGGCGAGTGTGACAATAGACAGAGCCACACATACCTACCATTTTAGGAGTTGCCTGCATTCTAAAGTTGAGACTGTAATATGCACAGCATGTGGAGAGGTAAAGTCCACCACGGAGCATGTTACATGGAGTATGCCCTGAAGCTACAGAGACCTAAACCCTGGTGGCACAGTTAACCAGGGTGTTTTAGGGTGTGAGCTAGGAGGGACATGGAACCGTTCTTAAGCAAGTATTTTCTGTAGGGTTGCAGTAATTGGATCTATTTGTACATACTGGATTAATGCTCATTTTAAGTACTCTGACCATTGGGACTTATTGGCAGAAGATGGCAAACTTTACTGCTTTCAGGTTGTTCACATTATCTCCAATTATCCTACTTAACCCTGGGATCCAATGGTTGCATCTTAATGCGTCTTACCGTTGCAAACATATCACCTGTGACATGTTTTTATATTGTCATTTTAATACTGAACGCCCTTCGGAGCCCTGCTCGAACTATGAACTATATGGTGTGTCTTCTGCACTATATTGGATGCATTAAAGGAATGGTACTGCTTCCTGTTGGGTTTGCGCACTAGCTGTTTAGATGTTCTGCCTACTAAAATTTGCTGGATCTCGGCTAATCCTGGGAGTTTTAGGAGATGGGTGGGAGTAGAAGATAAAATATATAGGAATCCACATGGTACTAATCAAGCCATATAGGCCATGGAGCACTGTGTACATTTAGTCCAAGAGGGGGCGGGGAAGGGTAATCTCAGAAGACTCAGTAATCCAGACCGTAATTTACAAGGCAGGAATACTTGCAGATGAGTGAAATAATGACAACAATGTGTGAAATAACAGTTGGAGTAGTAATTAAAGTTGGTGACTTGACCAAGAGCCACCCAACTTTTTAAAGGGGAGCAATGTGCACATGGAAGTATATTTATGTCTCAGGAAGGAAGTAAGAAGTGGAAGAGCTATCACTGCAACTTGAGCATAAAATATGCAACTGTTTTGACGTAATGACATATGAGATAATTAAGCTAACCAGTACTTAATTTGTAAAAGAATGAGGGCCAGTGCCCAAAGCTCTGCTCCGACTGCATTATTAAAAATCTGCTTGCCAAATTCCAAGGCTGCATTCTCTTAAATTCACCTCAGACCTCTTAAATCCTCTACCAGGCACTTCTGACGTTTTATCTCACTCTTCTTGGTCCCTCCTTTCTCCTTTTGTGCCGGTCTTTCCATTATTCTTTTTCTCCTTGCTGTTTGTGTGTTTGTATATCTCTTGCTTGTATTCAGTGTATGGTGAGGAAAAATAGGTGCTGTTTCCAAAAAAATGAATACCTGTGGGCCCACCTCTCAAATTAAACACTGACGATAGCCAACTCTGAAGATTGAAAGGTCTATTCACATACATCAGTACCTTTTCCTGCTCTGTCTCACAGCAAAAGGTAGGCCGAGACAATCTTAGCATTCAAATAGTAATAACATTCAAATATAAGGAGAAGGCAGGAAGATGGAACAAGAGAAAGAAGAAGTGGAAAGAGAAAAGAAAGCAAGAATAGATCGACAATGCATCTCAATATGTAATCATAGGGTAAAGAAACAATTTAAAATTGTGAGAATACATCATAGCATATAGAGAAGGTAGGGGTTGAAGTTTAAATCAGCAGGAATTATGACTTTACATATCCACTGTACTACTTGGTAGGTGTTCAGACTCTGGGAAGTTGACAAATAGTTACAGACTCTTCAGATGATTCTGCTAAAGAATTGGAAATATTGCTGCCACGGTTTTGGGCATCAGGATCCTTACTTGTGCTTGGGAATTGGTACAAAATGGAGCATTTGTTGGTTATGCATTCTTCAGTTTAAGAACATTGCAATGGGCACAACATCATTTAAGGTGCAGGGGTAGTTGTATTAGAACTTCTCCTACTCCGTGTCAGGCATCTTGATAATACCAATGTCACCCTCCATCAACTTCGCATCTCCATACTGATTTTCTCTTGGCATTTTTAAGGGTTGGTCATTACCCTTTTCAAAACAGATTCTCTTGCAGCCCACATGGAATGGCATCTTCTCTGCCACAAAGGAGCCATCTTAGCACCAGGGTGACTGCTTGTGTGGGTCACAAATGGAGAAACGTCTTTTATGCTGTTCAGGGTGGGATGGTAACTCTAAATCATATAGGAAAGAACTTTCTCAGCATTCACACCTAACTTGCAAGCCAATTGTAAACATTTGTTTATTTATTTTCTCTACAGATCATTTGCCTTTGGGCAGTATAGGGCAGCCCTTGTGCATGTTACAGACATTTTGCACAGTATTTTCATAATATTTGAGGTCAAGTGCAGTGCTTTATCAGTTACCGGGACAGTGGATGTTCCCTCATTTATAAAATCTTCTCTGAAGAATTGATTACGTTGGACAGTGTGTTATGCCCAGTGTTGGTGATCACACAGCAAAGGTGATATTTGGCAAGTCCAATCATAAATTGTCCATGTTCCAAATGGTCTATGGTCCAGTTATGTCTAAAGCTAATTTGCGCCATGGTTTCATATGTACCTTTATTGGTGCCAACGAGGATGTATTCACTATGTTGATTTTATCACTTGCAACACAACAAAACAGTGCCTCAATTTATAAATACATAGCAGAAGGGGAACACCATTAATTTGTTATCCAATTTAACAAGAAGTCCAGTCATAAATCCATTTCAATGATATCACGATCCAGATTGTTGTTAAAAACATCTTATTTCATTTTTTGTTGCAGGATTAAAACACACACAGCCAACCTGTTCCATCCCTATCCGCATAGGGGGGAATTCTTCAGGGTTATAGGAATATTATTCAAAGTTCTTCTCTATTTGGTAAATATCAAATTTCAAACATTGTCTTGTCTCTGATTCATATGCAGTTCTGTAGTACAGTTGACCTGCGTTAGTGGAGCATTTAGAGTGTGGCGATACATATCACAACCGGCCTATTTGTTGACTTAGTGCTTCATTTTATGTCCTCCTTGGGAATCTGTACCTGGCCCCCAGTTCTGTGATCTAACTTAGCTCTTAGTCTGATTCCCAACTACATGTCCTTCATGAACAATATTTATGATGTAACAATTTTCTCTCCTTTCAGTATGCTGCAACCCATGAAGCTTAATGAATTCATCGAGTCCTGAAAGTTCTTAATTCATCCATTTGTCTTCTGCGTGAACATAGACAACTACGAAAGAGCAGCTCATTGTGTTTGGTAAGCATCCTATCCTCCTCTAAACATTAACTACACACATCCTGCTTCAATCCTTCCATAACAACAGCAAGTCCTACTCTCTGCCTTGTCAAGGGGCACTCTTGAGAGCATTCAGCTGCCATGTTCCTAATCCCTGACAGACATACCAACATAAAATTATATCCTTTTAGACCAAGAATCATAGTACGCTCCATGCCTTTTGGAAGTTAAAAAAAAAAAACGAATAAGAGATTTATGCCACTCCTCATCAAAATCCCTCTTCATGTAAGCATAGCAGTTAAGTAATATTTCCTAAGCCCGGGAAAGAACCTTCCATATGCACTTCCTACAGTGCAATTAGTCTGTAAAACTCCGAGTATAATGCCCTTATGGAAATTTTGCATGAAGGGTTGTCACAGTAATATCTCTGTTGAAATGTGAGGAGCAGACTGGGTTTACTTTCACCTGCTACTTGCTGCCAGTACGTGTTTTCTCATTGAAACTATTGAGTTTGTTGAGAGATTGAAAACTCCTTTATATATTTTGTTGGTTGCCGAAAAGTCCTTTGACCGGGTGAACTGAGTCTACCTATTTTGCTCTCTTGAGTAAATGGGTTTCGCCTCCCAGCTCGCCTGATGTTTACGGTCCTGATGCACAGGTCATTCTTTGATTCTGATTATTGAAGGGAAAGACATTTGTAAATTAAACAGTCAGTGTGGCACACAGAAGGGTCAGCTGTTTCCACCCCTCCTTCTTGTACTTAATATTCTGCTGTTTGCACTGAAAATCCAGAGCAAAGGCTGTATACTATTGGAGCACCTAAAATGCGTACTCATGCAGTCGATATGTCTCAGTTTCTTTATTCTGAAAATGTAAACATATCTAGGGTATTTGAAGTGAAATAGGACTTTGCAGAGTGTTTGCTTACAGAACTAATCTTCAGAAAACCAAGGTTATTCCTGCTGAATTCGAATGGCGCTTTGTTTCTGAAATTTCATTAGGGACACAATTATATCCCCCCTGAGTGATGGGGTAAGTTATAGAATTAAAAATTGTACAAGCTGAACTTAAAACCATTGCTAGGAAAGATTGACATTGAATTCCTAACCCGGCAAACAATCCCTTTGCCTCTAATTGAATAGTTTAACATGCTAAAAGCGGTTACTCTCCCTCAAGTTTTACAAATTTTCGTCTTTCTTTTTTCAGAAACAAATTCAGATGCTAAGCCCCTTTTTTATGGACAGGAAAAAGTAGACTTATAAGTTTTAGGAAACTTACAAGGGGGCTTTCCCAAGGTCGAAGTGCTTTTCCAGGTCCTGAAAAGTATTATATTGGTATTATGGCTCAAAACATTAATATAATATTACGCAATGTTCAGTCCAGTTTGTTTCGTTGTCCTATATTCTATCAGATGATGTTGGAATATAGCATTTTTGTTTCTTGGTCAAGGTGAGAAGCCCTACATTTTTAAAGATGTCCAAGTTTTGAACTTAATTAAGGCTTTGTGAAATTCATAGTTGTACATGCATGAAGCTTAAGCTGAATATCCTGGAAGGGGTCGTACCACTCTGGAAGAATCTTCTTTTGGCTGTTTGAAGTTCCACAGATGGTTATGAGCCCTGGGTAAGTCCATGATACTTTTTAACTTGGCAGAATAGGAGAAGGGGCAATCCACTTTCTTTTACTACCTTGCACGTGCACTGTGGGGTAACCCATGAGGGGTTCCTCTGTTAAATAAATAGTTAAAGACCCGTTCTGAGACAGAAGAAAAATTTACATTATATAGCCAGCTCTTTTGCGTGTTTGCTTGTACTTGATTCAACTCTGCTTTTGAACTTGGGAACATATGATGTGGTGCTGCCCTCACTTAGTTTTATTGTGGGAGCAGTTATTTTTGAGCAGCTTAACATTATTGGGAGTCACTGTTCTTCCAGGTCAGTGGGCTGCATTGACTCGGGATGGAGATTTTCTGGGGGTGGGGGAGGAAGGGGGAAAGGTGGGTGGGGGAGGAAGGGGGAAAGAGAGGTGGGGTGTTAGTTGCTTGACCTTTAATTGCAACTAATTCAAGGTAAATCAAGGGATAGACCTAGTGTGTATCTGGTGGGTGAAAATGAAATTTATAATTCAGAGAGATGAATGATTTTAGAAGCGTCAGTGCCTCGATATGAAATTTCAGAGGAATTGGGGTATTTTCTAGTAGATTGGGTAAAGAAAGATTTTAATAAGGAGAACTCAGTGGTACGTACTGTGTTTTTTTGGCACACATGCATATTTATTGTTTTATCTTGTTTTGATCCTCCTTCGAGGTTGCAAAATCAGCTCTAAAAGACTCCCTGAACGTTTGTTTTAAGCAAAGCAGCTTTTGTAAAAAAAAAAAGAAACAAAAAAAACATGTTGTTAATTTGGTGCCTATTTATGTTTCTACTTATTTATTTACTAAAAAGCTGATTCATTTAAGCATTGATCAGATTGGATCCCAAAATATGTTTATCTGTATTGCACTTTATGTCAGAGTCTCTGCTCAAGTTGCTCTCACTTTATGCCTTATTGATTGCACACTTAGCTATAATTGAATATATTTTAGGGATATTTTTCTAACACATGTTAACTTCAAATAGTGCTAATGTTATCCCAGCTCTCAATAAAATATGTATGTATAAAAGGAGGTGATGGTCCATACAAACCACAAAAGTCATAGTCCATAAACAGCACTTGAAATGTTTGATGCCCCCACAACAGACAAGAACCTATCTTTTCACAAAAGAGTAATTCATTTCGGAACCCTTTACAATACAACAACCAAATTCAATATTAAAATACTTCCTCTAACAATGCGGCGGTCCGGGCACCATATTAGGACCATGGCGGTTGGGCTGCAGTGGAACCGCCATTTCCGGCAGGATCGGAGATCCCGGAGGTCTGGCGGTTGCAGTGGTCCTAATCTGCCAGGGCAGCGCTGCTTGCGCCGCCCTTGGGATTACAACCTCGTTGAACACCAACCATTTCATGGCAGTAGCACTGCCATGAAAAGGCTGGCAGAGAACGGGAGCAGGGGCAGCAGGGGGTGTACATGTGTGTTCTGTGGTGCAGAACGTTCCACTGCCATCCACAGCTGCAGTCTCCTGTGATGCCGTCATTGGAACATAAGAGCTGGCGCTGAAGTAAAGGATAATGTTTGGTAGGAAGGAGTAGAAGAGGTAAAAGGATCCTTTGTCACCTGGAAGATGCCTTCAAAAGGGTAGCCCAGGGCTGTCTCTTAATTTACAGCCCCATCTGATCCCTCTCCTGGACTTTTCCAATCCAGAGATAGGTTCCAGTTTTAGAGACCTTAAACTGCTCTAACATCATCAGTTTGAGAGCAGTAAATTGTGAGGCAGTGAGGCATTTGGTTTCTATATTTTGGCATCAGCCAGGACTGAGACAAAGACCCGAATGATTGAACTGTGAAGGGTCAAGTTTGTAATCATCCGATATAAACACATCAAGGTAACTTACCCCCATAAAGGTTCGTCACAAGAGTGTGTTCACTGCAGTTCTAAGGGAAATGAGCAGTTGTAATGAGGGATCCTCACCACGCTTGCTGAATTTTAGAATTTGCGTTCAGGTTTACAATGAGTTTATTGGGACAACTGTCCATAAAACATTCTAAAACCCAATACATACATTCTAAAAACAACCTAAAACCACAAATACATACAGTTAAAACCAAGTTAATTGAATACATTTTTAAAGCACAGGCTAACTAAAAGCAGAAAAATGTGCAATTCCTACTGCAACATCCGCTAAACACATCTCAGACAATAATCTCATTGCATCCACCCTAGAATATGTTTAATACTTTAAAAATAAAGGTTTTAAAAACTTAAAGCGGGCAGCCTTATTAAAAAAAAAACACAATCCATGAGTACATGATGCAATGAGCATTTCACATTCAGGGGGCACACACAAAAGCATTTTTGTTCCATACCTCTTTATACCATTTGGCCCTCCAAAAAATTGGGCTACACCCCCGTCTATTTTTTAAAATTTCCAAATGTAATCCAGGATTTGGATATTGTCCCAAGTTGGGAAAACGAGCTTCCTGGCCAAGGCACTTCACTTTTAGGCTTATAGAGCATTTCTCCCTAAAGTAAGCTATATCCAATGTGCAACCTACTTTCTCGGTTGATTCCCTCAAAGTTTGCTTACTTGGAATAGGAGTCCACATTTCTAATGGGCCCCACAGGATGTGCATTTTTTCAATATCTCTTATTCTAGGCCAAACATCTCTGGTCCACTTTCTTTCACTGGCAAGAATTTCTTCCCAGCATAATTTGGAAACCTTGTAGCTTCTTCGTCCAGAGAAAACTTGTTGAGAAACCTCAAAATGCAGGGGTTGGCCAGCAGCTGCCGGAAGACCAATTTCAGTTCCCTTCTTATACCTTGCATCATAGTTCCTATGGAAGGGACAGAAAGCTCTTGAGGACTGCACCCTCCACTGGTCCCCAATTACAAGAGGGATCAAGTGCTAGAATCTCTGCCCCATGCAATGCCGGTGGGTATTTTTTTTCCTTTCTAGGCTTTCATAAGAGGAGTAAGTGACAAGCCCCCATACTTCTGGTTGAACTTAACTAGGCATCCTGCTTGTAACTAGGATATGAACTTAACACTCCCCCATGTGAACATTCCACTTTAGGTTGCTATAAAAAGTCGGCTCGAAATACTTATAAGGATCAACCAATTCCACTGGTAAATCATTTTACTGTTCTGTTTACTATAGGTATCGAGGGAGTCCAATTTATTTTCTAGACCAATCAGGAGGGAGGTGGTGTTGGGGGAAGGGGTAATTTAACAAAATCAATTATGGAATATGCACTTCCCCAACCTTTGGTGAAAACGATTTTGATAACTTTAAAACTGCTGGTAAATCTGCTAAAAATAGACTGAAGAACGTCGGGGACAGGACACACCCCTGATGCACACCATTCTGAATTGGGATCTTTTTTGATAAACTCCTGGACTTGTCAAGTTCCACCTGCGCCCAGTAGTCAGAATGTAATGCCTGAATCACTCTAAGTTAGATGGTATATTCCAGGAGCAAAGTTTTTCCCAAAGCAGACCCCTATCCACTGTGTCAGCAACAGCACATCCTTCTATTAACTGCCAGGGATTTCCTGATGATGGTCCAACTGGCAAAACAACGAACTTAAAGAAGAGGTAGAGTGGCCCTCTTGGGACTCTCCCTGCTCCAAAGGGATGGGCTTATTTCCACATGCTCATTCATCCAGATGTAACAATGGAATTGTTGAAAACACCTTCTCAGAAATATCCAGGTAGCTAATCAGCGTATAGTGTGAGGGTTGTGTGCTATTGCCTTTTTGAGTTTTGGTTTCACAACAGAGTCTCTCCACGGAGGAGGATATTGCCCTGTTGTGGTTATCCAACCAAATATATGAGAATAAACCCTACCCCACCAATCACTATTTGTCTTAATTAAGACAGCGGGATATTATCTGGACCTGCTGCCAGAGTTAACTTAATATGGTAAATTTCTGACCTGATCTCTTTTACGGAAAACTAACTGGGCCCCATATTCCGAGGAGGGCCCACCTGGTGATTAGACAGCATAGACAGAGAGCCATATAAGTCCTCCAGATAGCTAACCTAGGTATCCTCTGCAATAACACAAGTAAGCGTCCCCTCGCAGGGACCACCAGCTTTATTTACTTTCCAACAGAACACTCTCTGGTCTCTTTATTCTATTACCTCTACTATCCATTTCACTCCACAGTTTATGGAAGAAGGTAGTTTTTTTTTCTCTAAGTAAATGCTGTGGAAAGGATGCGGACAGGCAGTAAGAGTAGCATTAAAGTGTTGCAGCAGGGTCATAAGGAAGTAATGTTAGGTTTTTAAAAGAATTGTACTATTGTGAGTTACATCGAATTCATGTTTCAATTTCTAGGAGCTGTTATGATTTAAAAAATACCCTAGCTGCTGGTAAAAGGTCTGTTGTAATTATAATGTAAATTAGGGAATTTTATGAAATCAGATCAAGCAGAGTCTTCAACCTATGGATCATATACTTGTTTAAAAGTTTAGTAACATAGTAGCATGGTTTACATCCTTATTAAGTATGGGGGATGGTTTCTTTTTTTAAAGCAGGATACAGTATATTTGTATTTGATGATGCATTTGCCCGTATTGCAGAATTTGGTATGGATCTTGCCTTGTAGTATGTAAACTAAAAGTTGACCTCGAGAAGATATTTTCATATTAAGGAAGAGGTTCCTCGCAACTTTGCTACTGCTCTTCGGGGGCACTGTTACTCTACATTATGACCTTCTGGAATGTACAGACTGAAAAAGGTGCCATGCCATCAGCCCACCTCCGTATGGATGTTATACACCTGTGTCCTCTCATTGTCCACTATAAATATTGCCTCAGGGTTGTAATGCTTTGCTGGATCCCGCAACAGGGATACACTATTATACTGCTGTTGTGGCCTTCATCCTACGCTTCTCTGCATGCAGTCTATCTACTTCCACAATGCTCCTGGTTCATCCGCATGGGATATAAAGGAAGAAGATGATCCCTTGCTCTGCCTTTCCTTGAACCGCAGTGAGCCAGATGTATGAGTGCCAGACGCTCCCTGCTGGGCAGAACCAGGAACAGGTATTTGCTGATGGAAGTGAAGAGGCAGGTGCTCAGAATTAACCTCGGGTCCTGGTAGTTTCCAAATGCCATGAAATAAACTGGTAGCATGGCCCCCACGTCCAATACAAGGCGTGTCCTCCCCAAAGCAGGACCCACTGGCCAATGGTTCACCATCACACCATGTAATAATGAGGTGCACTCTAGTGGGGTTTATAATAAACCAGCTTCTTGGAAGAAAATTAGGGAAAGTATGTAAGAAGGATAACCAGCTCCTTATTCTGACCATAGCGCAAACATGCTCCATTGTGCACATGTGCTCCAGTTATTTGCGTCCTTGGGATCCTCGCAGAGAGTCCTACGGTGCCCCGAAAGTGACATTGTGATGATACCTGGAACTGATTACTTCTTTGTTTATTATACTGCTTGTCTTATCATGCATTGCAACCCCTTTGCAATACAACAGTGAACCAAAGCAGGATCTTGGGGGCTGGGGTGGAGCGGTCAAAAGGCTTTTATCTGAGCTTTCTTTCAAATGTTGCATGGTTACACATGTGGTAAACTGGAAGAATTCGTGGGACTTTGCAATCTGTGCTTTTGTCTTCTAGACACCGCCTGCTCCACCCTGTGAAATAAGTTGGTGCTTGACTATACCCACATGTTTAAACGCAGTGCCACGCCTGGCAAATAGCAACATTCTTCACACACTTTAGGCTCCTGTTGGAACTTGTGGAAGGAGGGACGACAGCCCCTCGAAAGAAGCCAAGCCAACATTAAAACAAGAATGATATGAACTTTGTTCCTACATTTCCAAGAGCCTCGCCTACATTCGCCAGGTGAAGGAACCCAGAATAGGCAGAGGCAGCGATGCCAGCTTGCCAAAGAGCAGGCCGTAATCTACGAGGGAGCTTGGGTTGAAAGGTAAGTACTCGGTTCTGTGTGGAGCTTTAACCATGGTATTCATGAAGGACAGGAGTTCCTTGTTTCAAATGAAAAAAGCTTTGGATTGTTGGCTTAACGACCCTTCACTGAAATTTGCCTTTTTGGCAAGATTCAAAAAATTAATTTGAGAAGATATCAAGAGAATGTGTCCATCACTTCATGGCTCCAAGCTTACTCTCATTGCTAGCCTCCATTGTCATCTCTTTGAACATGACCAGATATCCTCTTAGGGTGACACCCCTGATCCTTCATTAATGAAATATTTTTTTATAAACACATTTTAAACATCTAGCTTACAAACATATATTTTTATGTTAAACGTAAATCAGACACATTCTTTAATTTTAAACAAAAATAAAGATTGATCCATTGCCTGCAAGGAATCAGGCTCAACACAGCAAGATACACGTATATATCTCGAACAGATTAGTTTGCTGTTAGCACACAAAGCTAAGAAGGCTAGCTAGTCCTTATAAAATGTGCACAATTAATTTACAAGGTGACATTTTAGGAAGCAAGTGAGGGTGTTTCACCGGTTTTACACATGGTAAGCCTTCTCTTTACACTGAGTATAATGTGAGTAGCAAGCATTTGCAATGCAATGGGTCTTGCATTTACTCGAGTTAGAGCTATTAGCGTTGCAAACTCCTAATCCAACTTTTCTTGCCACATAAATTGAAAATTAAAAGTAAAACAGTTTCACATAAGTGAGACGATTCACAGCGCCACGCCGCCATGAGCATCAGCGTGAAGAGATACACAGAGGGAAAAAGAAGTTTGCTCACAGTCAAACTTATCGGCAAAATGCAATTAGCCATGTAACGGGGCAATAGCCAAGGTGATAACAAAACATCCCCATGGAGGGACAAAGATAAACCATTTACCAATGTCATCAAGGGATTTTTGAAGGGCAGGCCCACAAACGAGTGGTAGTGATGGGCATGAGGTGGGCGCGGTTAAAAGCCCAGATACATACCAATACGTCGGAAAAGCAGCACTTGCTCGCTGCTAAGCTCGACCTAAAAATGGTGAGAGCGTGTGAGCTGTACCAGGCCACAGTCCGTTGCATTAATTCTCTACCTTTGTGTCAACTATTTGCCCATTGGTGGCACTGCTGCAGAATACAGTTTAGAAGAGGGGGGATCTTGGATGGATTGGCCAATAATCATAATGGGCACCGCCCTGAATCAAAGCCTCCAGTGATGCCCCTCTGATGATGCATTTTGGCATTACTGCACGTGATCACTGCTCCACTCTCCTTTAGCACGAAGAGAGACAATACAGCAACTCTTTATTAGCACGACTGAAACTACAAGTAATGAGAAAGTCGAGACGTGAATAACACCTACTTTGTTATAACACATCCTTCCTGTAATCACTTACTATAACTTACTTTAACTCTGGCCAGAGCCCTACACTTCCTTGTAACTAATGTTCACAAGATGGTTGACTTTCATTTATTATTGCGTGCTCTTTTGGACATCATATGTGCAGTGCTAGCCCAGTGTTCAGGAGTGCACAAAGGTATATATGGATTATGGAACCCCTTAAAGTGGAGCATCCATGATAAACAGAGCAGTTACTACAAAAGCAAATAATTAATTTATAACTCGGCGATTTTGGCTTTTTTTTACAATGCGACTACAATTGTTTATTTTCGGCATAAAACCAGTGGCGCCCATGAATAAGGATATGGTCTGAGTTTAGAAAATGTACCTGGAGTAGCCCAATGGGCTAGGCGACAGCCTCGGGGACTAGCTGATCTTAGGCTTCTAGATGCTTCAAGGTATGGCTGAGTGTCCTGGTAACCTGTCTAGGATTACCATTACCAAACTGTTCTCCAAAAGGTGCCAAGCTATTAAGACTCAGGTTATCATTCGAGGGACAGTAGGGTCTAGAGCACTGAGGCGTTAGCAGGGAGATATCATGGGGAAAAATCAGGCAGGTAGAAGGATTAAGGATAGTTATATCACCTTTCTATTTTAATACATACACATGCCACCAAAGATATTGTCTACCAAAATGGAAATGGAAGTGCACTGGACAGTTCAATTCAGTTTTTAGAAAACCCCTACTAGAGCCCATTATTTGATTAAAAAAAGACTTTTGTTTGATTCTGCACAGCGCTCTCTGTTTTAGAAATACCCTGAAAACTTCACCTGCCTCCTACCCTAATGTCAGACCGCATTTACTCAAAGCTAACAGCACAGATGGGCAAGTGTCTCTTCTGCTCAGCGCTCCTCTTGTGTCTGTTGACCTCACACTCACAGTGCACCCTCACACTGGCTCCTTCCTCTCAGGTGCGCTTCAGTGTTGGGCAGACCCAAGCTCAGAGCTTGTCCTTCATACCTATCCTTATGCACAGTAGGCAACCACCAAAGCTTACAATGGCAATTTATTTTAAATTGAGGCAAAGCGTAACTATCTAAAATCAACATGGAGCAACCACCAGCCCACTCAATATAAACATTCTAGCTTATGATGTGGAGACATTGAATACTGGCTCAAGATCTCTTGCAGTTGCACTATGCCAGTTCTACTGTTTACCAACCCACTGGGGTTTCCTCCAGATGCTGGAGTCTGACACACTAGGGAATGAACCCATAGATTGAAGTGCAATGCAGAGTTCCTCTCAGCTCTAGACAGGTGTTACAGGACTATTTCTGCTTTCTGGCTCACACAGAGCATCACCGGTGCATTCAGCTCCTCTTTTTGTTTAATCTTCTCCTTTCAAAGTTCTTTGCCTGCCACAGTCAGTTGTTCTGGTGGGGCGCACCTTCATTCATTAGATCCACTTCTGTGGATTGCACTTTATTCCAGTTTCTCTGATTCCTTGAGGTCGATCCTTTTACCTCTTCCTGTAGGCTTTTGGGTTTGCTTCTTAACCAAGCTCGTCTCCAATGTTAAATCAAAAATAAGTCCAAACAGAAGAGGTTTAATTAATTCCATAAGCTTAAATTTAGGTTTCAATATTAAGTACAAATGTGACAACCCACCAGGTGCTTATTTTCTGCTCAGCCATTTTATCTTTGGGGCTCCCAAAAGCCCCTGGTGGTACTCACACACTCACATTCCGCCATGTATCACACACTTCACAGACCTTTCACACGAAGACTACGGGAGAGAATATAAGACCACAGAAGACAGTACCTAACAAACACAACAAGCTTTCTGCTCTGTCACCTGAAAAAAGCAGAAGCCAAAATCAACGTCAGTCCCACATATGGATGGATCCAGCGCTATGTTCAACAGCCTCCCGAACACCACTTGCATCCTTGAAAGAAGCCTTTCAACCTTCAGCGTGTTTCATCAAAGACCCAAAGAAATAGAAAGGCATCCACCCACCACTGAGAGAACAATGCTGACTTCTCCTGCAAGCCGGCAACACCATCAAAACCTGCACCTTCATAGTCATTTGAAATGCACTGCCCCATACCTATCAGAAAAATGCGCTACCTAAACCAGGAGCAAGGACAGTGCCAGACTGAGGTCAAAGAAATGCAAGAAAACATGCCTTCTCAAACTATGCACCTTGGATGTAGAACAACATCCCCAACAGCATGAGCATGCGTCCTGCAATGCAGAAAGCAACTGAAAACCTTTCTCTTCAAAGCAATAACAAGTCCATGTGGCCACCCCTCCCTGTAATGATCTTGAATTGTGTTCAAGGCTCTCACCCATTGTTCAAGGCATGGGTTTCTCGCTAGCTGGGTGTGCACTATACAAATATACAAATGCCATTACATACGCATATAGAGGGTCGGTGGTGATTGGAAACGGAAATATTGCTCTGGTAGTCAAATTGCAGCCAGGTCAATGTTCTGGGGAAATGAGGTATAACTGAGAGAGGATAGATGCACCATTTGCCTCCAGAACTGGGTACCTGCTGTAAGTTGAATTAAGTAAGTACTCTTGTTACTCGACATACACGCCCCTACGCCATTTAATGCCCTTATCCGGATATGAGATTGCTAGTAGGTGATAGGAAACAAATGTGCTCATGTGCATATTTAATTATTCCAGTTAATCATACTGACCAGCTGTTTTATTCGTATAGTACTAATCCCGTGTGTCAGCCCTTATAAAGTCTTTTACAGAATTGTTAGGATGAGATAAAGCACCGATCATGAATACATAGTTACACAGTTTACTAAAGTGCTTCGAAGCTCAGTAGTTACTGCTATATCAAGACATGCTACTGTTTTGCATGTCTGAATATCTAGTCTAAATGTCTAATTGAGAGTCTCATGTAAAATACGATACACAAAAGGAAATATAGGGCAGATAAATCCATTTAAAAAAAACATATTTCTGCAAACCTCCTAGACTGGGAGGAAGACAAGAAAGTGTGTGTTACTGAGAGTGGAGCAGAAGAAAAGTGTTTTAGAGGGCCGAGTTTCGTGCACATAGATAATGAAGCTTTTGGTTCCATTTGGCTCTTTTGTCGCAGGAAGTAGAAGTAATACGAGATTCCGATTTTGTCACAAAATCAATACCTACTATATCCAGAATTCGTATGCTTTTTTTCAGAATATTTTAGCATTAGGACTCACAGCTGATGGCTTCGAGGGGCTGGGTTGGCCGGGGCTGGGTTGGCCGAGGCTGCAGATGATTGCTAATAATAGGAGAGCTGGTTGCGGCTTATATTGACTATAGGTCGGGACAGAAGGTCTGTAATATTAGAACATTCTGCCCATTAAGGTGGACAGTTCTACCATTTCAAGATTTCCCCCTGGTGTCTCAACTTAACAAATTAGACAGAAGGTTCCTAAAAGCCAATGTAAGGCCTTTTCCACGCCCTTGTCTTCAGCTGAGTCCCAAATATTCCATTCCATTCTAATCCAGCAAATCTCATACCTTGGTGGCATAGTCTAAAGCAGTGGTTTGCAACCTGTGGTCCAGGGACCCATGGGCGTCTGCGAAGCCTCCTCAGTGGGTCTGCAACTGGTTAGAAAATTAAATAATATTAATAGATTAGGTCCCCAGCTTTCAATAATGGCTTAGTGGTGGTGGCGGGGGTCCTGGATTCCAATAATGATTCAGTGGGGGTCCCTGGGTTCCAGTAATGATAAAGTGGGGGTCCACAGAAGTCATAAGGTTGGGAACCACTGGTCTAAAGCAGTTATTGATCGATGGTCCAGTCAGAAAACTTGTGGCCAAACCAAGGGCTGAACATCCACATCTGGGGGAGAACGAGTTGGGAGTACCCAGTCCCTTGCATACTAATGCTGGTGTATAGCAGATTCTTGAGAAATGGGTGGAATTCACAATTTCCTTTGCAAGCTAGCTCACTCTTCTATATTTTTATACTTCTCGGTGAGACCAAAGATGACATCAAGGATAGCTGGCTTGTTTCATTCTTGGTGATTAAGGGACAACCATCTCTTTTACTTGTTTCGGATTTAACATTCACAATCCAATTGACCTTTGTATTGAATTACTTGTATAATGTGTCCTGTCGTTGCTCACTGTTAGAATATTCTTGGTTGCTTTGAAGACGCCTAAGGCTGCATGTGGCGCTGCAGATGTACCCACTGATGTTTTATATGCTTTTCTGTTTTGTATATCTTTCAGTAAATTTTCATATTTTTTTCCAAAATATTAACATGGGTAGAATTAAATTGCGCACGCCACCCTACCATGAGCAGAAATCACGGTATTCATGCCTGTCTGCCTGCTGTACAAAAAGACTGTCCTTAGAAGGAACTTATCACTAATTAATACAACCGTAAAGAGTTAGTGACAACAAACAGTGATTATTAACCTATGGTCTGGGGACCCCTGGGGATTTACAACACCTACTCTGGAGGTTGGACACTCTTTAAAAAATGAAATATTCGCAGATTATAAAAAAAGTACATAATCTTAAAAGCAAAACGGAACTTTTGAAACGCTCTGTAAATGTGAAGAAATTCTAAACCGATTTCTATAAATTAAATTGGTACACTTAGCTTGAGTCATAAGGACAGCACAAGTGCAGCAAACATATTCTAGAATACACTGGTTGGTGCCCACATAAAGAGCATGTATAAGGTGCAAAAAAAGACAAAGTGATAAGCTAGAAACTAGCACATTTCTTCGAATTTTACAAATAAAACTACATTTTTGAAAACTTCAACTTTCCCATTAACATTTTGATTTTCACATCTTTTTATTTGTGAGTTAAGTATACTATTTCATTATTGGTGTAGTTGTTTGATATATACTTGGTTCTGTAGTATTGTGTATTGCTTAGAGGTTGAAATTGCTTAGATGGGGACCCTGGCTTTCACCAGTGATTCATTAGGGGTCCATAGAAGTCAGAAAGTTAAGAACCGCTGATGTAGAACCCTGGGCTTGGTAAGTGTGTTGTGACTTTAAAGTAATGCTAGAATGAGTTCTCTTAACTTTTGATTTTATTTTTCTATTTAGGTTTTCTTTCCCTTATTTATACTTACAGTTGTAAGAAAAAACGGAACAATGGTGGCACCTTTTCTTGTTTTGTGAGGAAACGAGATGTGTTCAAGTCTTCAAGTCACACATACATACATACATACATACATACATACATACATAGCAGATTGCTCAGCACTTGGAATGCTCTGTGCAGCCTGTTCCAGTGGTGTTCTACTCTAGCCAGGTGAGATGCAGCTGGCCTCTACGGCAAACCACAGGGATCTTCTCCCAATAAAGGATCTTGCGTGACACTCTGTCGGTGTCCTGGTGGATTATTACAAGCTAGGGATAATGGAGAAAGAGTATGATGTAGAGAGCTCATTGGCTGAAGTTAATGGGGTTTGCATCTGGCCCTCAAACGTGATGCCCTGTGCCTAATATATAGGTCACATCAACGTATACACTCCAACCACTATGTACATTATGCGGGGCTTCAAACACCCAACAGAACTTCAGGAACACATCATTGGTATGAACACACTAGGTATATTACACAATGTTCGTCATAAGCCACAGGACATGGAGAATGTGGTGATACAGCGCAACAAAACCCAGGTAAGATTACAGTGATGTAGAAATCAATATAAAACCAGAGACTGCAGTCTCTAGAGATCGCTGTTCTTCACAGAGATAGCCACATAGTGGATTGTAATGAGAGAATCAGAGTATTCAGGAATGGGCATGGGGAAAGCAATCACGCAGCAAGCAGACACGGTCTAAATAGCCTCAAAAGACAATTAGAGAACTAGGACATAACGGCACAGAATGAGATAATGTCCCACACAATGAAGTGTCATTGGCATTTGTGCAGTGTGGAGTCTGACTTTAGTGGGGCCTTGTAGTGTTCTCGACTGTCTCAGGGGCCATCTATACCATGCCAGCTTTCCTATCACAGACTGATGCCTACAGCTTCTTGTGATGAGGTGTGTAAGTTCTTCGGGTCCACTTGTAAGACCATAGGACTGATTTAGAATTTGTCTGAGAGGGTGTTCCTTTGCAACGGTGAACGAGCACCCTCACTGCGAAACTCATGGTCCCCCAAGCCTGAGTTAGAGGTGGACGGACCTTAAACATATCCCTGCAGAGCCTACTCTGGCTCTGTTGCCAACATGCTCCTCTGGTCGCCCGAAGGAGTACATGCCGTGGGATATTAGCCACCCATCTGCTTGCCCAATTTAGAGTAGGTGGTTGGAACGCTTTTTTTTTTATTGTTCATCACTGCCTGGGACAAGGAAAAACTATAATAATAACCTCCACACCACAGGAGAAAACTCCCATAAGGTGGAGTCATTATTTTTTTCAGTTTTTAAAAACAAAACAGTTCAGACTTTCACAATATTTACATGAACTTCTGTGGTGGCTGTTCCTGTCAATGTTACAATTTCTTAGAGGGTTGATAGAAAACTCTAGATTAGGTGGTCAGAGGTTCCCCAGGATGGCGGGCGAATACCCAAAATCACCAAAGTCCAATACCCAAGGTCACTAAAGTCAAAATCAGCCCTTATGTGTTCCGGCATGCTCACATTGCTCATTAGATTGATATGTAGCTTGGAGGCAGTTTGAAATCAATGTGTGGTCGCCCAAGCTGATAAGGTAGCGAAACAGATATTAACAGAAAGCCAAACACTGCAATGACAGACACCATAGGAAAAGTAAAGAATGTTTATGGCGGCTGAGATTACAGTGGCATAGATTCTTCATTTTTCCAATATATCTGGTTACAATTTACAAAGAGTTACCTCTCAATCCTCCTCACTCCTTTACTACATTCCAAAAAACAAAGAACAGCGATCAACACACTGCAATGCTAAAGAGAGAATCAGACGACATCACAAAATGTGTCCCTAGTGCTACAACACAGTTGTCAAATCTTCCATCAATATTCCAGAATGACTCAATCATTCAGAAAAGTCCAAGCAGCACACAATCCACCCGGTGTGGTATGAGAATGTATATAGCCATTATTTCCACAGGTGAGGCTGTTATGTATTTGAGTTATTAATGTGATTCACACTGTTGGCAGCATTGTCATGCAGGTGCACACTAGAATTGTCATGCTGTTTGGGGTCTCGGTGTCATGCCATTCGTCTCCAATTTGTCATGAAAATTAGTTGAAGCCAACTGTAAGGCTGAATTTCAAAAAGTTAGGAGAACAACATACTCATGGAGTTTATTGGTTATTGATTCATGCTTAGTTATGCTCATGCTGGGAGGATGCCCCTGTACATAGGCATGCAACGTCGTGCAGGAGGTAGATTTATATAGTAATGCTTGATAATTTACACAGTTAGCTGCAAATTGTACTGGAACTAAATTGATAGTGTCCATATTTGTTGTCATTTAAAAGCTACTGTTATTTGCCAGTTAGAGCAAATGTAATTCTTTCCTCTGTGGTTGACTGTGGAGTTGAGCTCCGTGACTCCTGTAGTATTTGTCTTTTGACGCGGATGATAATGGAAGGTAGTTTTTTCTAAGCCCTTTGTTTGGCTGAATAGGAGCCTGTGTGTTTATTAACCTACTATTGAAGTAATAGGATGGCCTCGAATAGCCTGGAGGACTGGTGCCCTGGCCAGGTAGGAGATGGTAGCAACTCTACAAGAGGGTGGCAACTCTCTCTGATCTCTCCGCATTCCTCCACATATTTTTTTTTCTGATTGGCAATTCTGTTCATATCTCTGCCTCTTTTTTAACGGTTGTACCACATCCAAAATTTGGATTCAGTTGTTGTACAGTGATACTTGTAATCACAATATATACCAACAATGGTGACATCTAATTGCCAGTTTGAAAAATCCATTGATGTTCATTCCATTTTTATCATACTTTTCTTGTGGTGTCCAATCTAATCTCATGTATGACATAAGCACTTGTGAGTCTTGTAAAATTACATAATCTGATTGGTTGTCCGGGTAGAGGATGAATACTTACAGTAATGCCAGTTGGTGATGTTATAGATATTACTGCAGTGCAAAGATGTGTAGCACATTTTTCGTGTTATCTTTTTTTAAAATTTTGTAACATTTTTCATGATGTACCAAAACCAAATACCGTATTTTCCGGCATATAAGACGACTTTTTAACCCCTGAAAATCTCCTCAAAAGTCGGGGGTCATCTTATACGCCGGTATATGGCGTGCTGAAACTTCAGGGACATGCGCCCTGTAGCTGAGCCACCGTGCGCTGCATTTGGACATCGATTCCAAGCGTATGATGGGTTCCGCATCCCACAAGATTCAGTTACTTGTGGACACGGAGCTGATCGGTCGCGTGTGAGTTGAGCTGTTCTTACAGTGTGCTGCAACCCTCGCTGGCAGTTGTCTGGACAGGCGTGTGTTCCTGCGCGTGCCCCAGGCTATTCCACTTGCACTGTTTTATGTTTACATGTTTGATGACAAACAGCCTTATGTTTATAAGTGACAGTTTTCCTACTAAGTACCTGCATGTCATAAGCATTTGAATTACAATTACCATATTAAAATCAAATCTGATGTTTTTTCATTTTTATTAGGTGTGCGTTGGAAGAGGGGTAGTCTTATACGGCGAGTATAGCCAAAACCCTATATTTTAACAGGAAAAGTAGGGGGTCGTCTTATACGCCCAGTCGTCTTATACGCCGGAAAATACGGTAAGTATACCACAATATTGAAAAAGCACAGTTCATTATTTGCAATAAATAGCATTCATCACATGAATCGAGGTGGAAATTCATAAACCAAAACTGCCCCGCCTTAATGCTACATAAATAACAAAATGAAACAAAGACAGCCTCTCCCCATCCTTGATCGACAAAACATCTACTGGTCTCAATCTTTCCTAGTTTTGTTAAATCTGAGTGTAGAACCTAACCTCTTTTCATACAATGTTTCCCTAAAAAACTCTATTAATTTGTGTTACCTATTCTGCAACCGATGGAGTGTTGACCGACCTCCAGTTTGATAAAATCAGGGATCTGGCAAATAAAGCCGAAATGAATACCAACTGTTGCTGCCCAGCAGTCAAACCTAAAGATGCCCCTGTCCAGCCAAATAATGCAATCTGTGAATTGTCAAAAAACATGAAGCTGCAGTTTTAGCCAAAGTCCGCGAAAAAAAACCTAGCCAGAAATTTTTCAGATGTGGACAATTAAAAATTATATGCAGCCAGTCTCAACCTATCAACAATAGCCATCAAGTCTTGTAGCGCGAATTCTTGGGTAACCTGGGGATTTTCAGAAAGGGAAACAAACCAACCTCCGATTCTTTTAGCAGAAGATTTAAATACAAATTTGTGTTATGAGAGATCAAACCAAAAGACCTCGCCAGTTGTGAGAAAGTAGCCTCTTTCTAGCCTTGTTACCCCCACTTTTGGCCTGTTTGTGAGTATATGTCAGGGTGTTTTCACTGTCTCACTGGGATCCTGCTAGCCAGGGCCCAGTGCTCATAGTGAAAACCCTATGTTTTCAGTATGTTTGTTATGTGTCACTGGGACCCTGCTAGCCAGGACCCCAGTGCTCATAGGTTTGTGGCCTATATGTATGTGTTCCCTGTGTGATGCCTAACTGTCTCACTGAGGCTCTGCTAACCAGAACCTCAGTGGTTATGCTCTCTCTTTACAAATTGTCACTAACAGGCTAGTGACCAATTCATATTGGCATACTGGAACACCCTTATGATTCCCTAGTATATGGTACTGAGGTACCCAGGGTATTGGGGTTCCAGGAGATCCCTATGGGCTGCAGCATTTCTTTTGCCACCCATAGGGAGCTCTGACAATTCTTACACAGGCCTGCCACTGCAGCCTGAGTGAAATAACGTCCACGTTATTTCACAGCCATTTACCACTGCACTTAAGTAACTTATAAGTCACCTATATGTCTAACCTTTACCTGGTAAAGGTTGGGTGCTAAGTTACTTAGTGTGTGGGCACCCTGGCACTAGCTAAGGTGCCCCCACATCGTTCAGGGCAAATTCCCCAGACTTTGTGAGTGCGGGGACACCATTTCACGCGTGCACTATACATAGGTCACTACCTATGTACAGCGTCACAATGGTAACTCCGAACATGGCCATGTAACATGTCTAAGATCATGGAATTGTCACCCCAATGCCATTCTGGCATTGGGGAGACAATTCCATGATCCCCCGAGTCTCTAGCACAGACCCGGGTACTGCCAAACTGCCTTTCCCGGGGTTTCACTGCAGCTGCTGCCAACCCCTCAGACAGGGTTCTGCCCTCCTGGGGTCCAGCCAGGCTTGGCCCAGGAAGGCAGAACAAAGGACTTCCTCGGAGAGAGGGTGTTACACCCTCTCCCTTTGGAAAAAAGTGTCAGGGCTGGGGAGGAGTAGCCTCCCCCAGCCACTGGAAATGCTTTGATGGGCACAGATGGTGCCCATTTCTGCATAAGCCAGTCTACACCGGTTCAGGGATCCCCCAGCCCTGCTCTGACGTGAAACTGGACAAAGGAAAGGGGAGTGACCACTCCCCTGACCTGCACCTCCCAGGGGAGGTGCCCAGAGCTCCTCCAGTGTGCTCCAGACATCTGCCATCTTGGAAACAGAGGTGCTGCTGGCACACTGGACTGCTCTGAGTGGCCAGTGCCAGCAGGTGATGTCAGAGACTCCTCCTGATAGGCTCTTACCTGTGTTGCTAGCCTATCCTCCTTCCTAGGTAGCCAAACCTCCTTTTCTGGCTATTTAGGGTCTCTGCTTTGGGGAATTCTGTAGATAACGAATGCAAGAGCTCATCAGAGTTCCTCTGCATCTCTCTCTTCACCTTCTGCCAAAGGATCGACCGCTGACTGCTCAGGACGCCTGCAAAACCGCAACAAAGTAGCAAAGACGACTACTGCAACCTTGTATCGCTGATTCTGCCGCCTTCTCGACTGTTTTCCTGGTAGTGCATGCTGTGGGGGTAGTCTGCCTCCTCTCTGCACTAGGAGCTCTGAAGAAATCTCCCGTGGGACGACGGAATCCTCCCCCTGCAACCGCAGGCACCAAAAGAACTGCATCACCGGTCTTCTGGGTCCCCTCTCAGCACAACGAGCATGGTCCCTGGAACTCAGCAACTCTGTCCAAGTGACTCCCACAGTCCAGTGACTCTTCAGTCCAAGTTTGGTGGAGGTAAGTCCTTGCCTCCCCACGCTAGACTGCATTGCTGGGTACCGCGTGATTTGCAGCTGCTCCGGCTCCTGTGCACTCTTCCAGGATTTCCTTTGGGCACAGCCAAGCCTGGGTCCCCGACACTCTAACCTGCAGTGCACAACCTCCTGAGTTGTCCTCTGGCGTCGTTGTGACTTCGGGTGAGCTCAGGTTCACTCCTCTTCGTAGTGCCTGTTCCGGCACTTCTGCAGGTGTTGCCTGCTTCTGTGAGGGCTCCCTGTCTTGCTGGGCGCCCCCTCTGTCTCCTCACGCAAGTGGTGACATCCTGGTCCCTCCTGGGCCACAGCAGCATCCAAAAACCCTAACCGCAACCCTTGCAGCTAGCAAGGCTTGTTTGCGGTCTTTCTGCATGGGAACACCTCTGCAAGCTTCTTCACAACGTGGGACATCCATCCTCCAAAGGGAAAGTTCCTAGTCCTCTTCGTTCTTGCAGAATCCACAGCTTCTACCATCCGGTGGCAGCTACTTTGCACCCTCGGCTGGCATTTCCTGGGCATCTGCCCAATCTCGACTTTGTTGCGACTCTTGGACTTGGTCCCCTTGTTCCACAGGTACTCTCGTCCGGAAATCCACTTTGGTTGCATTGCTGGTGTTGGTCTTCCTTGCAGAATTCCCCTATCACGACTTCTGTGCTCTCTGGGGAACTTTACACCTACTTTTCAGGGTCTTGGGGTGGGCTATTTTTCTAACCCTCACTGTTTTCTTACAGTCCCAGCGACCCTCTACAAGCTCACATAGGTTTGGGGTCCATTTGTGGTTCGCATTCCACTTCTAGAGTATATGGTTTGTGTTGCCCCTATACCTATGTGCTCCTATTGTAATCTACTGTAATTCTACATTGCTTGCATTACTTCCTTTTGCTATTACTGCATATTTTTGGTATTGTGTACATATATCTTGTGTATATTTGCCATTCTCATACTGAGGGTACTCACTGAGATACTTTGGCATATTGTCATAAAAATAAACTACCTTTATTTTTAGTATATCTGTGTATTGTGTTTTCTTATGATATTGTGCATATGACACCAGTGGTATAGTAGGAGCTTTGCATGTCTCCTAGTTCAGCCTAAGCTGCTCTGCTATAGCTACCTTCTAACAGCCTCAGCTGCTAGAAACACCTCTTCTACACTAATAAGGGATAACTGGACCTGGTACAGAGTGTAAGTACCCCTTGGTACCCACTACAAGCTAGGCCAGTCTCCTACACCAGTCGAGCAAAGACACCTGACAGTATGTTTTAGATTAAACAAAGTTACACCTCCTTCTTCAGAGCTCGACTGTAAAGCTTGGGATTTGTCTCGTTTTTTTAACCCAGCCACAAAAACTGTCTAATTTCCCTATGTACTGACTCAAAAAAAGCTTGCAGAAATTTAGTTATAATGTTGGAAAATAGAAAAAGGAATAGGGGAAGGATGGATATTTTAACTAACGCCACCCGCCTCAAAATTGAAAGGAAAATCTCTTGCCTTTGCTTCAACATAGGCATCTTCTGCAAGGTCGTCTTAAAATTAAGAGCCTAGTTCTTCTCACGTTTAGATGAAACCCAAATCCCCAGATATCTTATGGGCTTCATTGGCGAATAGTGGGCATGCATAGACGTAGGTAATACCTCTGGGATAATAATCAGTGTAGCTTCGGATTTTGAGTGATTTATTGTGTAACCTCCTATTGCTGTAAACTGACAAATGTTTGCGAAGGCCCGCAGAATATTGGCCGTATCAGCAGTAAGATAAAGTGCCAAATCATCCTGCACATAATTTTAATTTAGCAGACCACGTGACCGGGGCTAGAATTGAATCATCTTGTCAGAGAGCAGAGGCTAAATACTTATTTCTACCTGCTCTGCTAAATTTCCATTAACAACTACTGATGCTTTTGCATGCATGTAAAGATTTTTAATTACTTGAATACATTTTATCGGAAAAGCGAACATCATAATTATCGCAAAGAGGACTTTCCATTGGACCTTGTCAAACACCTTATTTGTGTCTAAAAATATAATAGCTGCTCAAATTTGATTTGATGTAAATCAATCAATCGATTGAATCAGATAGTGTGTATTAATTGACATACTTCTGTCTCGAACAAAACTATTCTAATCAGAATGGATAACGATGCTGCTAAGCGAGAAACATGATTTACCAAGATCCTCGTAATCTGAATTTAATAAGCAATAGGAATGTACATCCCGTGCAGGCTTGCCCTTCTTAAAAAATCTAACCACCACTGCTTGAGTAAAAGTGTCCAGAACCTTGTTCCCCCTCAAAATACTATGGAATAAAAGTACTAAGAATTGTTTCAGTAGAGGAGCGAACAACTCGTATATTTCGGCTGCGATCCAATCTGTTCCAGATGCTTTAACATTTGAGATTGCCTCAACTCCTGTTTAAAGTAATGGGACTAATCAATGTCGCCCCCTGCTCAGCTGTAATAGAGGGAATACTCACGTCTGTCAACCATCGCGCAATCTCCTCTGAAGACGGGTTTAGTACATCGGAATACAAATCAGTATAATGCCAGAGGTACATCTTAGCCATCTATTGTGGAACGGAAGTAGGGGCCACAAGAACCAAATCATAAATATGTTTATTACAATGCGTGTTTGCCTTATGCTTGGCCAACCTGGTCAGATAATTCCCTATATGCATGTTTTCTTCATAGCTTTGCTGTAATATTGTATTATGATTTACTATCTCTGTAGACAGAAAATGGTCCTTAAGAGCGTGCTGAGCTTAAGCTAACTTAACCTTCGATTCTTGTGTGGTAGTTGCTCAATAAGCAGCAGTTGCTTGATTACACGCTAGTTGCAAACACTGATAAGCTATTCTCCATGATTGTGTCAGCTGCGAGGTGAAGGCTTTGACCTTCCCCCTGGCAAAAGTCTTTAAAGCCCCCATACTGCAAATTCAGTGGCGGGACTGATATTGCACTCCAGGAAGTCTTGCAAAGCTAGACGAATTTGCGGCACCCATGCCTCATTAACTAATAGGGATTTATCAAAAATCCATCTGGATGGCAAATAATATTGTCATAAAAAATTGAGATTAAGAGTGATTACAGCGTGATACGAGAAAGGGTTTGCTAATATATCGGACTGTGCTCTTGCCAAATAAAGCAAAATCAAACAGAAAAAATCAATGCGTGAAGATGTGTGAAATCATTGAGAATGACAGGTATACATTCTATCCGTAAGATGATCGCACCACCAAGGATCAATAAAAAGCAAAATCCTGCATAAAAGCTTGAAGAAGTTTACTGGATCTGGGTTTCACCTGCAATCTATTCACCCAAGAGCAATCCACCATAGTATCGCAAAAGTATTTTAAAAACACCTCCTATCACTAAGGGGCCTGACGTCTATTTAGCGTAATTATAACGAGTGGACAGCATCTCGAGCACGTCCTCAGTTGGACCATAAACACTAACAAAATTATTCAATTTGTTGTGCAGTTTCATTTGGACCCAAATCCATCTAGCATTAGGATCTTTGTATACCTTAATTGTTTCAGTGACAATCTCTGCAAATTAATACTGCGATGCCGCGGACTATAGAATTAGCTGTAGCTAAGAAAACATGCTGAATATAGCTGGGAAATGTAATTGTGGGTACAGCTAATTTAAAAATACATTTCTTGCAACAGAATTATACTGGCCCTAAGAGATTTAAACCACACCAGCATCACACTCCGCTTCGGTCGATTATTAAAACCATTCACATTGCAAGACAAAATAATGAGTGATCTATAACTCATCGTAGAGTAGTTAGGGTACCCACCACACCTGTGCTTGGTAACTGGCCGACAATTGACCCTATAGTTGCACTGCTACATCGTTTTACTGTATATTGAATCCTACCACCCTGCCCACCACACGCACCTTGCCCCCCAGCACCTCAAGACCTTCCCTTCCTCCCTCCACCCTTGAGGCAGATTGACTCAGAGAACCCTCCACACCTGGGACTCTCCCACCTCCCAGACCTTCTCCAGTTCCTGCCCTGTAGCTGGGTGCCTTAACATCGCACCCAAGAAGCTGTCTTCTGGGGGCCAACCATCGACCTCTGAAAAGATATCTTTAAAAAAAAAAGAAACACAAAACATATATGGGAGAAATCGCAATGCAGCCTATTATGACTAAATCTAGACAGCACTTAATAAACCATGCACACCAATGCCATATATACTACATAGAATTGACTTAACTAATTGCGTTAGTTGACTACTAGTCAGTGAACTGCCCACCAATAACCCCCCCGCCGAAACGTCAGCAGCTGATAGCAGCGATCACCCCAACTGTCAATCCGTAAGATTTAAGTTCCTTCAATACCCCCTAATGTCGGTGTTGCAATGTCCTCTTTGAGTAAGGGCCTATCTTCCTTGACTGTAACAATTCATTTGCTTCCTCTGTTTTTTGCAAAACATGAGAGTGGGCTTTAGATTGCTGAACAGTAGCTGCCTAGATGCTTTGCTTTTTCAAAGGTTCAGTCTTTCGTTTAAATTCCCGACGGTGACAAGCTGCTGATGCTGAGATATTTTGGGAGTTGGGGCGGGGTCTCGCTTACTGGACACCGTGGTGCTGAGGAGACTTGACAGTACAGAAGTTGTCTCCTTGGCGCATTGATGTTGGCGATGGTACGCAGTGTGTTTGGGGAGCATGGCGGAGTTCTTCATTCAGAAGAAGCAAACCAGAATGTGAGCAGATGCAACATGGGGTGTCTTGCTGGCAGTGGTCATGCTGGTAGCAGTCTTGCAATGGTGACCTGGGGCAGGCTGGTGAGACTACGGAAGCGGCTCACCTAGGTGCAGGTGCAGCTTGCGGTCTTCCGTGTTCTGGCTCCTACTTTCCTGCTTCTTACCCCTCCCTCTCATATAGCTGCCAACCTATCCGCTCCATGCTAAGGACAGTAGATAACAGCATGCAACTGACACAAGTGAGTGATGGTGTTGTTCTTCCCTTTAAAAGGTAGCTGGCCCCCGGCTGTTGACGCTTAGACTGTTCCCACTGATTGAGGTACAGGTCCACTTCGTACAGTTAGCTGCCTGGCCACCCCAGTTCTGAGCTGGTTGGCTAGATGAAGAAGGCTATATTTCAGGACCCTGCAGGGCGAGAGTGTACTCCTGGGAAAGCCAAGGTGGCTGAAATGATGAAAGTGCACTACAACCTTCCAGATGTCAACAATACTAATTCAGCAAAGCAAAGTCAGGAGACGCCGGACGAGGGTCCTAAGAAGGTTAGCTCCTCCCCGTGATCCAAGGGCCGGGCGGCTAATAGGCAAACAGAGGCGACCACGATGAACTCTTCACCGCCACCAGCCCACACAATTAATATTTTGGCTATGCCAGCTTCGGCAGAGAAAACCCTAATAGGGGTTAACAAGAAACTTTTATACCAGCTGTTTGATTGCAAGGTGGTTGATCCAGTATCACTGGAAAGTAAGGTACTATCTGCAACAACGCCTGGACCAGAAGGAGGGGATACAGAGGAAATACCCCAGTCTGTGCCCCCAATTTCATCACTAGGCAGTTCTTTGGGGGGAGCAACGATACCAGACATTGAGGAGGGCATCAAAGGTGATTCAGTACTTTGATCAATGCTGTCTCAAAGGAGTGGTAGTGATTTGCTTCCTAATGAAATACCAACCAAGGTAGAGAAGGACACTCAGCTGGGGGCTGTGCTATTACCAATCCTAAGAGAATTGAAAACATTGAGATTAGCCCAGGCAAAAGCCCACTTGGAAGTCCAGGCACAGTTAGACATCATCAACCAGAACTTACTCCAAATTAATTTCAAGGTTGTTGCAGGCAGAAAAGCGCATATAGGATCTCGAGGACTTTCAAGGATGCATAGAACCTCAGATAACTCAATTGAAATGGGAGATCCTCGAGGCACAAATCAAAATGGATGATTTGGAAAATCAAGCCAGGCGCTCCAACCTAGGCTTTGTGGGGATTTCAGAGGGCTGTGAAACTGGCAAGGACGCAGTTAAATTAATAAAAGACTTGATCCATCATCATGTTTTCCTGGAAGGTACTCCTGAGCCTAAAGATCCTTTGCAGGCCTATCATGTCCCTTCAATAGAACCTACTAATGCTTAATACCCCTGTTGGAGGGTGTGTCATTAGTTTTGTGGCCTGCACAATTAATGGGTCTGCACTCGACCACCACTGGGAACCAAACACCCCATTGTAGTGCTTAACTCTCATAGGGTAGCATTGCAGAGCAGTCCAAGGCTTACTCAAGGGAGGTGGTGTGGGCTAGTAATCATCATTCATGAGCACACAAGAATAACCCTCAATAAATGATTGTCCAATCTGTGCGTTTTCTTTTGATAAAGTGAAAGTGTGTATATTACACACACTACTCAATACTACGCAGAAATTTACAAGTATACACAAGGTGATGGAATTACGTTTGGATGGCATTGTGTAATCATTTGTGTCTCTCCCAGGGGGAGTTGTAACCCAACAATCTACATTGCAGAACATTCACTTGTAGTCTAATGCAATATTTGACTGTAACTTGGGAGTAAGCACACCTGATACTGGCAATAAAATACATCTACTTTTAGCACTTGTGGCTGTCACTCATTACTCAAAAAGGCATTGCCAATGAACATTTATAAGCAGGCTGGAGTGGTTGGCATTGCTAGGATCACTCTCAGCATGATATATGTAGTCTACCCACACCCCTAATGGGTGTGGGCCAAGGTTCATCCTAATCTACATTGAAGTATTCAACACAAAGATGATGCACAGTTGACACAGTACCTAAAGGGCCTCACTTGGTTGGTAATCAGAATGTAATACCATCTTTCACTCCTGGGGGGCGTCTTTACATTTTAAAACACAGTTAGCATAACATGCTACCATTTTAGCGTATAGTCCCTAAGGGACTTCATTACTGTAAATAAAAACCTGCAATTGCAGCCTTTCACCCCAGAGGGTGTTCTCAGTTACAACATCCCTGTTGTTATCACCATTAAGGCCACAAGGACTGTAACCATGATCTTCGCTGCCTAGATTGTGCAATTCCACTACTCCAGAACAAAAGTTCCAGCTGGAACTTGGTTGAAAACACATTGTAGCCCTTTGGGGATTATTATCTTTAAGTCCCACCCAACCTAGGGTGGAGACGTTGGGCAACTCCTACTGGGGAGGCTGCACTTTTCCTGCAACTCCCTAACCCCAATTATTAGTGATATGTTGGTGGTGATTCCATCTTCCTGGGGCCACCACAAGCCCAAAACTGTCAGCTTTTGCGGTAAAATCGGGGCTGGGGCCCCACAGGGCATTATGAGGTGCTTCTCGCTGGAGCATTCATATTTTATAAGCGGCTCCGCCACTGTGCTGGTAGAGCTGCTTTGCAGCCAGAGTTCTTCTCACTGTCTTGAGGGTGTCCGGTCCCACCCAGGCACCCCCCATCACCAGGTAAGCCCTTTGTTGTGGAGCGACATAGGAAATTCACCCCTGGGCGCACCCGCTGGCTCACTGCGCGGACAGCACCTTCCCGTGCTGCCACAGGAGGCGGCTTAGCAGTGAAGTCTGCCTGCTCCCACGGGCAGATGCTTTGTGGTGCTGCGGCTGGCTGGAGAGAGCCCTCCCCTGTGCAAGATCTTTTAAGTGGGGGTGGAAGTGACCAGCGGGGCTGCACCTCTAGCCTATCCAGATGTGCCACATTACTTCTCGACCCCTGTCCGAACCTTCTTGCACAGTCTTCTGGGATAGTTCAAAATGGCGTTGTCCAGGAGTTAGTTTCCACATGTTCTCTGAGAGACTCGGACCCTCCTCCCTGACATTCCTTCCAGGGCCTCTGAGGCCCGATTCCTGGCACAGAATGACAGCTGACTGATTGATGCAAGGATCTTCTTCTCCTGCAACTGGACAGAGCACTAATTGGCCCTAATCCTGAGCTGAGTCACAGAAAGATGACATCCCTGGATGTGCAGTTCCCTGTACAAATATGCTCTTGTAACCTACTGCATTATTCTTTTCATACAGGTTATAGTGTACATTGGTGTGACTCTGGAGTCTGTGGACCTTGGGGAACTGGAGTTGCGCCCTAGGCCAGCATTTCCCATTGACATAAAATGTAGTGTTCATGCAATCAAAACAGTAAGCACACTGACTATCACTCACATGAGTACACCTATCTCATAAGGCCTATTCCAGGTTACCACCCACTCTGCATGGTCCTATCTGCACCAGGCTACCAAGCTAAGTTCGTGGGCTGCGCATGCCAGGAATCCTCCCCACACATCCCTCACACAGGAGCACATGCGTGTAACCAGCCCTGGGCCTCCTACTCTCACTGCCTCACAGCAGCCTGTGCTTAACAAGGCGGCACCGTCAGTAAACATGTGCAGTTCATTTTACATTAAGTTCACTGTGGGTGAGTCCCAAACTATGAGGCTCCCTCACAGTAAACAGTCAAAAACCAGGTGATCCAAAAGCAAAAAATCAGGGTGGACCAGATAGTCAGAACCATCCCCTCACAACCCCTGTCCTTTTCTGGTTAGCTTTGGATATCTCAGGGTCAAAGAAAGGATTTTAACAACAGCAATCATATTCAAAGGCTTTCAGCTGCCTTATAAGGGCTATTTGAACACCTTTTTAGTGCTATCAAAGTTTGTTGGCTATCACCCCAGAGGATGGCCTCTGTCTAATCTGGCCTCACAAGTGCCACACAATTTGTATGATCCTTGTTATTCAATTGAATATGGTAGAGTGTGTGAAGCTAAAATGAATCCGGTACAATTCAACTCATCCTTACCTCAAGGAGTAAGCAGTTTTTCTTATTTGCAGCTATCCTTAGAATACTTCCCATAACTGATATTTTTAATTAACTTTTGTTGTCCGTATTCAAAAGTAACGTAAACATTTATTTTTGTTTAGTACATAAAATTTGACTGTGTGTTGGGATCTTGATCACCCCCCCTCCCTGCATAGAAATTGGTCAGATATAGACAGTGCTTTGTTTGGTCTGTTTTATATGTACATTAGTTTTAAACCTGCGTATCCAGGTAATGTTAACTCTGTGTTGAATCCACTGAACTATACTGTTTAGTTTTTCATAAAATATCATCAAAGCTTCAATTTCCACTTATCAGATTCCAAAAATGTTAGTTACATTTTGTTTCCACTACACCAATGAATTTTTCAATAATGTATCACTCATTCTATATCCCTGCTGTCAAAAAAATATATAAGGCCATATTTGGTGCGCGCACAGTTGCACATTTTGAGATGTTATTAATAGTAGAGGGTCAGAGAAGATTCTAGATAATCTGCATGTATGTACCATGACAGAGAGAGGTCAGAAAAACAAGCACAAGCTGAAAGGAACATAGCAATGCAGAATGAAGGAGGTTATGTGTTGCTACTGTGTGGGAAACTGGCACCTTGTTGCAGCACCCACCCCACACACTTTTTGTCTGGTTTCTGAATGCAACTTGGACTGGAGTGCACTGGGATCCTGCTGAGCAGGGTCCCAGTGCCAGTGTTCTTTCCCTAAAATTGCATGAGCAATATGCCCCCACTGTGTCCTTGCCAAACCTGGGACATTGTGAGTGAACAGAGCAGCCATCTTCATGTATTGTGCTGGACACTGGTCAACACGAGTTTCCCAGCTACAAGATGACTACTCTGATCCCTGGGTTGTTTGGTATCAAACAACTCAGAATGGTAAATCCAAACTGGTACCAGTACTAGATTTATTATAAAATGTACCCAGGGGTCACCTCAGAGTTGCCTCCTGCATAAGCTAACTATCCTGGCATGGTTGCTGACTGGTTCTATCCAGTCTGCCACCTCCAGACAGCCAAAGTACAAACCTTGGGGAAGAGCCCTGTTTCCTGGTTTGTAAAACAATGCCCTTCCTGGGTGGAGGTGCTAACAGCCGCTCCCCCAGGAATGTGCCCTGCCCTGCTGGTGAGCTTCAAAGGGTTACCACTCTTGAAACTCAACCCCCAGGCCTGCTGCTAGCAGCAGATGGCCTCCCCCTTTACAAACCTCCACTTTTGGAGGGAGCAAAGACAGGAAACCACACAAAGTGTAGGAGGAGCAGCCCCACCTGGCATGCACCATCCCAAGGTGTAGCCTGTGAGGTGAACCCTCCATTTAATTTTCTCCATCTTTGATGGAAGAAAAATAGCCAATGAGGTTTAGGGAGGTGACCCTTCTCACAGGAAGTGGTCACTATAGTGGGTGTAGCCACCCAAAGGTATGTGTCCCATTGGACACTCCCAGGTTCCCTCTAAAATGCCCACTAAATTCAGTATTTAGTGGGCATCCCTGGATCAAGAAATCAGATGTGAAAGAAAGAAGAGAAGGCAGCATCAAGAAGAACCAAAGCCCGAGAACTGTGGACCTGCTGCACAAGTAAAGGCGCCAAACCCTGCTTGCGGCAGCTGGAACCCGACAATCGCTGTTGCGGAGGAGCTGACCACTGGACTGACCTCGACAAACCCTGAGGACCTCCAATCTTTGCCAATAGCCCGAGATCTCCCTCCAGAGTTGAGGTATCACTCTACAGCCAAACAAGAACCAGCAACCCAGTGAGGATGACTCCACTGACTGGCTGATATCTCCTGAACCGGACGTTGCAGCCAGAGCCAACGACACACGGACGACCGCCAGGACAAACCATGCAAGTATGCCAAGTTTGACTGCACTGTGCCTGCTGGTGGCCATACCATACCAATACCCTGGGTACTGGTCAGTGGACGTTGAACACCAAGAAAACCAGCTACCCCAGAGCTTAAAAAGGATCAGGAGGAAGCCCCAGCCAAGGGACTTCAGGAACACCTTGGACCTCCCACCACAGTGCCCCTGTTGTCCTGTAAGCAGCCCTCAAAGAGACCTACCTCCAGCTGCAAGGGACTCCATTGCGCAGAGCTCCTGGATCAACAACTCGCCCTGCACCCGGCCGCCCAGCGCTGTGCAACGAGGAACCAGCTGTGCCCCCAAGATCCCACACCCCTTGCAACCTCGACACCCCAAGGGTACCCCAAGGCACCACCTTTAAATCTGCAAGAACCACCCTTTTCCAAGTGGCCCCCCTGAGTGGCTCTGTAACTGCTCCAAGAGACTTTCCAACGCTGCTCCCACCGGAACCAAGAGCCGCCCGAGCCTCTCCAGCTGGCACAGTGTGCCCACCAATGACCTCGGCCCAACCTGCAAAAGTAGAACCTTTACGATTTTATATGCATTTTTAAAATGACTGCCTATTGATTCCTATGGTGCATAGCTAGGCGCAGAAAGACTGAATTTATTAAAACCTAAAAAATTCATAACCCAAAAAGTACTTAACTAATTTTGACAATCTTGATCTTAAAATATATATAAAAATCTGAAGTATTTGTATAAATTGGTCTCGAGTTACTCCTTCGAATGTGTGAGATGCATGATTGATACCCTGAGTACAACAAATGCTTTGCACCTCTCCAAGATTAGCCTAACTGCTCGACCAAGCTACCTCAATCATTAGAGCATTAGGTGATCTAGTTTTTGCCTCTGGAAACCAATGTGTGGTAGCCTGGACGCCCTACTCAGTGTGCCTAGTTTGTACACTACATAGAGGGCCAGCCTCCTACATACTGGAATAAGAGTGGTGTGCAAGTAAGGCAGACACAGGCAGTCTCAAATTGGAGGTTATTTTTAAGTTTCACCTGACCCGACCGTTCATGGACTGTTGCTTCTAGGGGTATTGTTTACTATAAAGGGCTTGGAGCCTGCCCATTGCTTACCATTCACTGACATCAGTGTCACCCTTCTTTGCTGCCGCCTAATTGGTCACTGCATGCCAGGCATCACTTCCTTTTCTTTCTGTGGATCATGGACCAAGCATTGATTGATTTGATTCATCTTAATTAGTGTCCATTCACTGCTTGCTCTGTGATAGAGGTACTATTTCTTCTTCCCATCCCCCATGTCAGTGTTGCTTCTTCACCCGCCCACTCACCTCTTACCTCTACTACCCCACAACCCCAACATCTGAGAGAGTTGTCATAGAGCTCCCCAATTGTCAATCTGGAAAATCTTTGGTTTAAACCTCCAACAGTCCATTCTGTTCATCTCTTCTCACAACAAGGTGATTTTACTATCATTATCTATCATGAGTGAGTACTGAGCACATTTGATACTCCTGTTTGGAAAAGGCTTTTAACATTTGTAGCTCTACAACACTGCCACCACCTGGCTCCACCTTCTTTATTGTGGTACGAACTATGTTGCTCCCTCCCTCGCTAGCCCCTCCCAGTCTAAAGCACATTTTTTGTAAACAAACCAGTTTTCACAGAAACATTGTAAATACTAACAAGCTCCTGCATTGGATCAAGGGCAGCAGATACTTACATAGGTTGTAGGCCAAGATAATTATTAACATATTGCATTTTAAAAGCATTTACATAGCACACCAGTTGGAATCGCTATAGGGTAATTCAGTGACAACTCGGGCAACTTTTCATACCACACAAAGTCACTCCACACCACACAATGTCACTCCATGCCACACAGTGCCACTCCACGACACAGAGTAACACTCCACAACACACAGTGCCACTCCATGCAGTGCCACACAGTGCCACTTGACTCCAGGTCACACAAGGCCACTCGACTCCATGCCACACAATGACAATCCACTCCATGCAATGACACTCCACACAATGCCTCTCCACACCACAGAATGCCAATTCACTTCACAAACTACAACGCCACTCCACTCGCCTCCATCCAGTGCCACTCCACTCAGTGATGCTCCACTCAATGCCTCTCCAAGCCACTCTATGCTACTCCACACAGTTCCACTCACAATGGCACTCCACTCAACGTTGCTTCACTCCACTCAGTGTCATTCTACTCATTTACACCTCACTCCACTCAGTGCCCCTCCACCCAATGCCACACTGTTGTGCTCCACCCCATGCCAGACACTGTCACTCAACTTGCCACCACACAATGCCACTCCACTCATTGCCACTCCATTTCAAGCCACAAAATGCCACCTGACCCTACACCGTGCCACAAAATGCCACTCCACTCATCTTAGCACCTCATAATGCCACTCAACTGCACACCACACAATGCCACTCCATTCCACACCACTCAATGCAATACCACTTGATGCCACGCAATGCCACTCCACCTTACTGCACTGTACACAATGCTTCTCCACTTCACTTAATACCACTTCACTTCACACAGTGCCATTCTACTCTACACCAAATAATGCCACCCCATTGAATGCCACTCCAGACCACTCTATGCTACTTCACACAGTATCACTCCACACCACACAGTGCCACTCCATGTCACACAATGCCACTCCACTTGACGCCGCTTCACTCCACTCAGTGTCATTCTACTCAAAGACACTTCATTCCACTCCACACAATGCCACTCCACGTCACACAATGCTGCTCCACTGCACCCCATGCCAAACACTGTCATTCCACTCCCTGCCACACAGTGCCACTCAACTCATTGCTTCTCCACTTCATGCCATGCAATGCCACTGCACTGCACCACAAAATGCCACTCCATTCATCTACACACTACACAGTGCCCCTCCACACAATGTCACTCCATTCCACACGATGCCACTCCACTGCACTAAATGCCACTCTACTCCATGACACATAATGGCACTCAATGCCACCCAATGCCACTCCACACACAGTGCCACTCTTTACTCCACACCACAAAATGCCACTCCATTCCACAAAATGCACTCCACTCCATACAATGTCACTCTACTTCACGCCACAGAAAAGAACTCCACACCATAAAGTATCACTCTACTCCATTTACTCAGTGCAACACCACTCTAGGCAATTGTAATTGTATTTACCTAGTGCTTACTAACCCTGACGAGATGTTGAAGCACCTTGTAACATGCCACTCCATTCAACTCCACTTCACTCAAAAACACATCACTCGATGCCCTTCCGCTCCATGCCATACAGTTCACTCACTCAGCGCTACTCATCTCCACTCCAACCCACCCAGTGCTACATCATGCCACATAATACCTCTCCACTTCACGCCACACCATTCCAACAAAGCCAATAGATCTCACATGGCCACAGTGTATCGCCTTTGCCACTGCTTGTTTACCTTGTTGCTGAGACTATGCAATGAAATGCTCTTCCTGAAAGTTGCATTCGCAGGACAATGGAGACTATAATGCGCTAACTGTGAAAGAGACACCTCTGTATGACACACTTTCTGTCAAAGGCCAAGTTAAAGTAAAGAGAATGTAGTGCGTATGGCCTTGCATCAAAGAATCCCCGTTAATGCACATCATGGAAAAATGACAACTCGGTCGCTCGCGTCCCAAGGCCTATGTAAAGTAAAGAGAATGAGGTGCCCATTGACATTTAATAAAGAATCGCCTTTACTGCAGACGATTATAAAACAGACAATGCTCAATGACACATTTCCTGTGTAGGGTGTAAATAAAGTAAACAGATGCCCTGCGCATGGCCTGGCAACAAAGAGTCACCCTTAATCGTAGATCACTGTAAAAGAAGCGCTAGTCAATTAACAACATCCTGTCTAAGGCTGAATAAAATAAAGAAATGCAGGGTATATCGCCTTGAAACAAGGAACCACAGTTAATGCAGGTAAACTCACTGACACACTTTCTGTTTAAGGCCTTAACAAAGTAAAGATTTCTTAAATGGAGAAGACTGATACTACCACTGCCTACTCTGAAAAAAACGAAACCAAATGGTTTCGGTTTAGTTTTCATTTTGCAGCCCGTTTTCCTTTAAGGAAAACGGGCTGCAAAATGAAGAAAAAAAAACTGCTTTATTGAAAAAGCAGTCACAGACATGGAGGTCTGCTGACTACAGCAGGCCACCATCCCTGTGAGTGCAGGGACTCGCTATGGGGTCGCAAACTGCGACCCACCTCGTGATTATTGATGAGGTGGGTCTTCGTGACCCCATAGCCAGTCGCAGAAGGTGTCTGAGACACCTTTCTGCATCCAATTTTGCGAGTTGCAAATTGCGAGTCGATCAGACTCGCAATTTGCAAGTCGCAAAATTTTAGTTTCCTACATCTGACCCTTAGATTCGGGTTCTGGGTGGTTTGTGCCTTCACAAATAGACATCTGACACATAGACACTTACAGATGTAACATTAAGAAACTTTTGTGAACATGAAGATACACAATAGCAGGACTGCTGAATACATGGCAAATATACTTCCAAGAAGCCGTGGCATAGAGATGCTGATGGGGAGGTGAAGGAGAGAGTAATAAAGATCAAACAGTGAGGCAGCAGAGTTGATGTAATGGGCACACACTGTTATACACATGCTGTTGGGACGCTCATATACATAAAACAGTGATGTCAAAGGGGCATGACATCAGTGTGTGTGGGTTGAGATTCAGAATGAGTCAGTGATAAAAAAAATTCCTTTGACATTGGGTGTGATTTGCCAAATCAGCCTTCCCTCTAGCCATAGTTGGAAATGTGAGTACCATTAGGTTGTGTGAGAGTAACACCTGCTATTTACAGCAATTACATATGGCAGAGGTATGGTACTAGGTGCTAAATAGCAAGCAAGTTATTGTTAGTTTGGCATGTGAGAAAATGAGCCATTTTTTCGCTTGTTTTGTATAGAGTCTAGTAGAGAGACTCAACAGTTAATGGTGATTACAGGGTGAGGCTTTTTCTGTAAATGGCAGTCAGTATTTATTGTGAAGCGCCCATACTGGACACTTTTGTTTATCACTTGTGTGTTCCAGCCTCAGCTGCCATTGTTTCTTCCTGTTGTATACAAAAAAGTGATGGATGGAATGCTTTAATTAATTATAGCCACTGGTAATTACTTGGGACCATGTCCCAGCCCATCATTATTTTTTGCATACTTATTTCCTTCTGGACAACTAAGTTATACCCTTTGTACACTTGAGTATCCAATAGTGGCAAGTCATGCGGCCAAGGCATCCTTCAAGATGGTTTGAAACTCAAGTACCGTATGACACACATAATTATGGTGAAACAAAAAGTCAATGTTCGTTAAGAGTTATAGCTTTTAAAACGATTAGAGGGTGTATTCACATATTACCTACAAATAAAATGAGTTCACAGAGGGATTCCTGGCAGGCATGAGGCCATTTACACATCCAGAGATCTCTGTCGTGAGTGCTGACTTCTCTGCACCTGGAAATTTAATTCAAGGGGTGTGAAAAAGGGTGTTACAAGGTGGGGTTAGTCTTGGAATTTGTGAACACCCACATACACGGATGTTTGTTGGCCTTAATAACCTACTCTTCTTCCTCATTTAATCCTGGAAAGGATTGGATTTTTATGCCAGTCAGGGGTTGGCATAAATTCCTTTCCAGGATGGAAAGGGGAATGGATCACTCTCCGATTTCTGAGAAGGGTTGGGGAAGGTGCTTCTATTTTCCCAACGCAAAAAAATAATGTGTGTTTGGAATGGGTATTCTATTTTTCTTTCCCCTCTGCATAGTTCTCTGCTATGGAGAACTCCATAGCAGTTAGTTGCTTTGACCGCAAAACTTCACCCTTCTGGAGCTGTGAGCCCTGTACATTATTTCTTAATGTAACAGCCCAAAAGCCTTCATGCTGAAAAACCCACAGTGCGAACTGGAAGGCAGGTCTCACCTGAATTAAAACATATTATTGTCAAAGGCAAGTTTTCAAAATGTCTTTGACTAGTTAATGGGCTACTAGGAATCTGGTACTCCGTGTAAATACGAAGACTTTGTTCAAGTGTAAGACCAGTTAGGAGCTCAAAGGGGCTAAAGTGAATGCACGAGATGTGGTTACTGGAATAAGAGAAGCTCCCACAAGGACATCACCTGAGGCACCAAATTTCATGGACCTGAATTTCAAAAATGTCCACTTCTGGTCAAGATTTTTAGCTGCCTGCCATAGGTGAACCAGACCTCCCACTGGAATAACAGGTTCCACCAGCTTGGACTGAACACTGGAAATTGGGGCATTGAGCCAAACATGAATAGAAATGGTGGTCATTTCAGAAATGAATGGGATGGACCAATTGGAGACTGCCACAAGCCCTGCGGTGAAAAGAAATTCTCATTTGTCCCACAAGGGCTGCAAATGGAGTGATTACTTTGCAGTCAGGGCTGGAATGGGTTAGATCATGAACCCTTACCACACTTACCATCATGGAATGCTTCTCTCCAGTCCCTTTCCCTCTAGTTGCAAATGCTTCTTGGGTGAATTATGACCAGACAGGCTGCAATTTCCCCTTGGGTGGCTTGGTCCATGAAGATGACCTTGACGCAGGCTTACGTCTGCTGTGATTTTCTTGCTCCATATCCTCCTGACTAGTGGTCTAACTCTCCTTACTTCTGTCAGACAGCCACGTCTTTCAAGACAGGATGCAGCAAAAGAGTCCATGGGCCTGATTACGACCTTGGCAGATGGAATACTCTTTCACAAATGTGGCTGATATCCCGCCCACTGTTTTAGAAAGTTCCATCAGATATAATGGAACTTGTAATATGGCGGACGGGATATCAGTTACGTTTGTGATGGAGTATCCCATCCACCAAGGTCGTAATCAGGCCCTGTGTCTACTCCTGGCTTGGAGTAATATGGCAACCAGCAGTCGGCTCAAAGTCCAAACTAATGGTCGAACAGAGGTCAGTGTTTATCCTTCTTTGGGACAATGACGCAAAGCTGGGACCAAACAAAAGGCAAGCTGAGTTTAAAAAATAATCTAGGCAAGCAAAGTTCATCTTTCCAACCTTCTGAAGAGCAGAAGTAAGGCAGGTGAGCAGCCGCTTTGTGCTTGTCAGGCTTTTGTGTATTGGTCTTGAGAGGTATAAATAAGTTTAGCCGTGGACCTCACATTTCTAAACTGTGTCCTGTGTAACACAGGAAGGAGGTTACTTGGCAGTCAGAACTGGTTTGGTTGGGGAACTGATATAAATTTCCTCTACACAACATATGCCTAAAGGATTTGGAGGTTTGGTCCCCCCAGAACAAAGTTTATGCGGATTTTCTCACCCGCATTGAAGGCTGAGGATAGCCTAAAACGAACTATCATCTTATGCTGTTACCGTATCCTCCATGGTCACGATAAGGAGAGACGCTGATAGACTCCCCCCAACCGTAGGGACAGTTTAAACGTCCTGTTTCGCCTAGACTAGAATCAACTGCCGCCGTCTGTTGGTCACCACATACCTGGGTGCGATGGGACAGTAATCACCGTCGACTACTTTGAATGCACTCCTTTCACATCTGAACAAAGGCTTTTCTGACAAACATCTCTGCAGAACTCATCCAAAGGGCTCAAAGCCGTACTAAGCAAGCCAGATGCTTATGTAAATTCCACTGACTCGTGTAAGTGGCTTATTTATATTCACAAAAAGTGAATTCACAATTTTAAATACACATACTCATAAGTAATATTGATCCATTATAATATACGTTTATGTGGTTGCTAATCTTCTACCATGGGGGAGGAGGAGGCATTCCAAGGTGAAGATACCCTTAAACGTTTTGCACACCCACCAAGTTATGCTTTCAGGGTTTCACAAAGTTTTTATCTGGCCAGCCTATCCACTGTAACTGGTCATGATTTACTCCTTACATGGGCCAAACATTAATCAGTTTCCAGGGTGTCAATGTGAAAGGAGCACACCAAACATTAGTGGGGGTATACGTGATGAAATTTCTCTCTACTGAACATTAGAGAGAGAAAAGAAACAAAGTGGAGGGCAAGGTCGCCTTGCTCGAAATCTGATGCTGCTAGCATTTTCTATGCAATAGGATGATGAAAGCAAGCAGAAGTGGCACAGACGTCTTAAAAGCAGCGTCACAAGTGACAGTGTGAAGCCAGGTGGATCTCTTGAGTGCGGCAGCTTTCGTAAAGTTGGACAGGGCAGAAGAGAATTCCTGTATTTTCCATCCAGTTTTCTAGCCTCATTGAAGCACTTTATCGAGTTTATTTCATTTATCTCACTAATGTCTGTCAATGCATTAGTAGTATAATTGCTGGGGTTCGAAAGATCCATATACGACTTTTGTCACAATTTGTAGAAATAAGTTATGCTTTAAGGCCATTTCTAAAACCCTGGATTTAATTCCTGAATACGTACTTAATTACACATTCATCAAACATGTACGAATTGTCATTGAAGCGCATAAGGATGCAGATTTAAATTAAGGCCAGACTTCTGAGCACATGCAAGAGTCTGGTCTACTTTTGCATACTGTTGGACATAACAAGTGGGGAGAGAGGTTCCCAAAATCTATTCTGTGTCCCCTGGGGTGTATCACAATAAGGAAAGAATGATGCTATGGGTTCTATCACCTGGTATGGTTGCGAGAGTATTTCCTACTGCCATCCTCTTTAAAGAGGTTCCCAATGTGTGGTCTGGGGACACCAGGGGGTCTGCGAAGCCTCCTCAGGAGGCCATGACTGCTTGGAAAATTAAATTATATTAACATATTAATAAAGTGTATATAAATAAAGTGGCTATATGTACAACTGAAAATTGTAAAACATACTTTAATGTCAAGTACTTTGAACTGGAGGCTAGTATCCTCAGATTGATTTGTGGAGGCAGTGCAGGTGAATCAAACAGATTATAGTCTGGACAATGTGTGGCTTTAATTAAATTTAGAAAAGCTACAACCTTTTTTTAAATTTTTTTATTCATATTTGTCCGCAAATTATAAAAAATGTGTTATCAGTGCGTATGTGTTTGATGAATATTGGTTTCTGTATTTTTTGTGTATTGTTTTGTGGTTCAATTCATCAACAATGTTTAGGCCGGGGTCCCTGGCTTCCAGCAATGACTCAGTGGGTGGTCTCCAGATTCCAATAATGATTCAGCAGGGGTCCTTGGGTTCCAGTAATGATAAATTGGGGTCCACCGGAGTCAAAAGGTTGGGAACTACTGCCCTACTCCGCTGGAAGCGCATACTAGGAAAAAAGTAGCATAGTCCGATAACTCTAGACTCTTTTATCCCTCCTCTGGCTCCTAGTATTACAACTAAAAAAAAACTCACTTCCATACTTGGCGGTAAAGTACATGCAGATACACCTGGTGGGCCGAGTATGTTTGTTTGGCTTTAGGTAAAATGTGTGTTTTTCTAGTGCATCTATGTAAATATGTTAGAATGCCTCATCAGTTAATCTCCAAGAGTTTTATTTTGTGGTGTATGGTACCCAAAGGTGGGTTTATCTTTGAGATCTTCCTACATCTTGAGCTTTTAACTACATGAAAACCACCCCGTCCCACGTAAGAATGCATCAGACCCTTGTTGGGTAATACCAAGGTGAGGATCCTCTACATGAGCAAACTCAGGGGTATCAGAACCAATGGGTGCCAGTCACAATTGCTTGGTGTTATAAAGAAAAAGGTTAGCTTCTATGGCTTTGTTGTCCTATTTCAAAGATAACATTATGTTGAACGGGATTAAACTTATGTCTCCATCGCTACCCCTGCACATTTTCCACACACTTCCTCTTTGGCTAATTAAAAGCAGTGGAGAGTTCAGACTACGATGTGTGGGCTCAAGAGTGACAACCGTACAACTGCCCTGGTTGAACAGTAAATGGTTGCCTTTGCGCAATCTTTCCAATCTTACATATAGAAACTTTGCACACATTCTTTTGAGCTGCCAAGGAAGACTTAGCACCATATTATAAGTGATGCAGGAGTTCTGAATGGTATCAAAAATATTACGAGTTAGTCATTTGTAAATGAGAAATACAGCAGGTTTCGCCTTTCTTGATCAATTTCTGCCTGTTTTTCACATCCCTGGGCTCTTTTCATTCTTCACATTATGCCTGCATTTAGGAGGCAGAGCACCCGGAGGAAAACAAAACACGAGTTGTGGTTTTCGTACAACTCTGGTTAAGGGCCAAATCATGAATCATGAGTTACTTAGCCTTGGAAAAAGGGTCTATTTTATGAACCATTTTTAGGATTGGTAATTTGCCCAGTAGGGACATAAACAGTGTATTCCCTCTCTAGAAGGAGCTCATTTTATTTTCTTGATATAACATGTTAGTGTGGATGGTTTAAGCAGAAGAGTCCCTGTTTGATGGTTATCTCATTCTCTATTCTACTCTATTGTATTCTCAATGACATTTGCCATGAACCAGCACGCGTGTGACCTTGTTACTGTAAGTCCACCTTTATAAAGTATTTGATAACAGCTGGTCACAGCACTTCATTACATACCATCTCTACTGCCAATGCAGCTCTTTCATCTATGGACACTGAAATTAATTAAAACACGCTCTATTGTGGGCTTGAATAAAAGACCAAAGCACATCCTTCGTGTGAACGGTTAAGGAATCACCAACGTGTGGTCTGGGCCATCTTAGAATTACAATATGTGTAACATCAACCACCCTCCAATTTGTACCCTGTAAGTAGCAAAGGGTACACATTGGTGTAGCACATAATCACATATGGTTCGATGCTATTACATTGCATGGTTTGCGCTGTGTTGCCTTGCGTTTTATTGCAGGTGTGGTTAATCTAACCCACAGCTACCAAATGCTAAATTAGGGTATATCAGTATTTTACAGCACATAGAGGTTACTACACATAACAAGTTTATTCTCTCTGCTGCCTTATTTAATGGGAGTGGCTCAGTTTCTCAAATTCAGTTTTGCATTTCTAAACAGCCCACACCTTGTCTGCGATCTACAGCAACTTGGGTTACACTTTCGACATAGTTTTTATCATGAAACACAAACGTATTGTCTCTCGCTCCCTTGCTCATAAAGATGGGAATGCAATGGTAAGCAATGGGCGGGCTCAAGAAACAGCACAAGCGCTGCCTTAGGTAAGACCTAAAAAATTAATTCTACATATGTAATTTCTGTGCACGTGAGTATTCCTTGAAAATTATGTTTCCCATAGGTTTCAAGGTGTACTTCATGGGCCCATTGAAGACCCATGAAAAGTCGAAAATGTGCTGCAAACGTAAGAGTTATCACCCTTCCGCCCACAATATGTTTCAGTCTGATCTTGATGTGTTTTCCTTGTACTGTACATTACCAGCACAACAATTAAACGTGGCGTCTTAAAAGCATACGGAACAAGGGGGGTATCTCCCTCTCCGGGTGGAGTATGGAGTGGTGAGAGGGGAAATCGTGCAGCAATTCCCTCAGCCAAGGTGGCGATCACTGGCAGCGCAGGTACCCTGGAATTCCCCTTGGCGCCCACTGCCATCACCGAGTGCCAAGCTGTGTGGGTGAGATACCTGTTGCACTGCCTTTGTTCTAAAATTCTCCTCTGGGCACAGGAGCGGCACCGTGGGAGGGAAACGGCAGGCGAGGAGGAGGGGTGGGCGTGAGAAGTATTTACACAGAAGAGGCAATGTGCTGAAGCAGACGCTTGCATGGGCCGCCCTGGGCCCAGTCGGCATACTCGGCGTCTCCGTGTGGAGATGGAGGGCCGCCCGCTTCTCTCGGCCTCCTTCTGGAATCCACTTCTGCTCTGGCAGGGCTTCCGGTACTGGCTGTACCCCGCAAAGCTGCCTCGCTTCCAGATGGCAGCAGTACAGTCCATGTCGGATGGGCAGACATGCTCCCTGTGGCAAGCCGAGCAAGCCCACCTCGGGGCATCTCATTGATGCAAGAGTCACCCAGAGAGCTCGACTGTTTGGAACACATTCCATAGCCTTTTGTTTATCACCTGTTGCGCTTTTGGGAAACGGTACGAGTTTTTTTTTAGGGGGACACTTAAATTTAACATTCCATAAAAGCACCATTATTACTGATAATTTATGGAAGTACGCAGATTCAAATTTTAAACACTTGTTTTTCCAAAATGATTTACTGAACAATGTGAATTAATAACGCTTATTACCACAGCAATAATACTTTAATGAGAGCGTGCGCACCCACCCCTTCCTCCACCACAGCATCTTTACTACAGCGGTGTACAGCTCTACAATTCCTCTCCCACCCTGCCAGGCAGCAGCCCTGGCTTCAACGACACAATTATGCCTGCGCCCCCCAGTTTTATTTTTTAGTAAAACAAGTTCATTGATTTCCGTTTCACAGAACTACAATACGAAGACACGGCATTACATGGCATTCATTTAAGAGATTCGTAGCTGTGTGGCAGCCACTCTGACGAACAGACAGCTGGGCGTGAGGATTTCCTCGTGAGTCCTGTCACTGAAAGTGATCTAGCCTCCCATTCATGTTCCATGGAGCAATCTCTAACCATCTCAACGCCTCCTCGGTGTGTGAGGAACAATCCATTCCGCCCGGAAGGGGTCTCCACATCCCTCCAGTAGGACAGGCCGGTCCCACCCACTGTACTAGAGCACCGCTTGGGACGTCTGCAGCGGACACTGGCTTGCGCCCACAAATTCTCTGGGCACTAATGCACTAATTCCAGGAGACTTCGAAAAAGCTTTTGATTCTTTCTTTTGGAGCTTCATGGAACAGATCCTCTGTAAGATAAACTTTGGTCCATGTTTTCTTTCTTATGTCTGGGCATATTATATCTCCACCTGGACTCAGAAGCAAGTACATTGTAGACTTTAGACACATTGGGCAGAATCAGTAACACTGTCGCTCCTGTCATATTGGTATGTGAGACAAAGAAAAAAATCAGATCAGGAGTGGTATTTATGAGTGCCAGAGTAGAACTTTGGCCAGACCCACCATGCATTACAAAGTCTCAGTTAGGTGGTCTAGACCAAGAGGAGATTAGTTTCATGAGTGCCCAGTGATGTGTGGAGTCTCCAACATCCATTTCCAGATCCCTTAAAGAATTGACGTCTCATGCTATGATTATTTACCCCTGCGAGGTGTCTGCCTATAAGCTTAGTGATAGGGTGCTGTCGGTGAGTGTGAGCAGGCCGCACACACTAAGAACTGTCTAGGTGCATCGCTCACAAGAGTCAGTGACCATAGGACAGCATCCCAAGCAGCGGTCGAACTGGGTGGGATCTGTGGGGCACGATGTGCTGACACTTTTTTAATTTAATCAAAATAGTTAAGCCCCCACCCCAGGTTCTGGGATGGGGAATTCCGACAGGTGAGATGCCTCAGCTGAAATGGCAGAAAGGGAGTCTTCTGTGCTGTAAAGCTGAGGGAGGGACAGAGAGCTAAACAAGAAACAAGCCTCCTTGCCAGGGCTGCGGCTGCATGACAGGAACATAAATGTGTGGAAATGGTTAATTTGCAAATGTAACTGCTGCTTGGAAGATGGTATTGGCTTTAATTGATGGTGTCACTTGAAGCTTTGTGATAACAACCTTTTAGTCTTTTTGAGCAGTATTGTACAAGTGTTACCAGCTGAGCCTTGGAGTGCCTAGGTATAGTCTGTGTATTACTAAAATCTATATTTTCGAAGCACATTTTTATCTTAAACCTTAGTCCTTTTGCACATTTTGTAGCAGCCTATCTTATACTGTGTATAATGCATGTGTAAAATAATGACTGTCGGGACGAAGAGATTGAGGGAGGGAACATGGAAGACTTACCTGGGATCAAGCGCACGTCTTCAATGAAGACAACATCTGAAAAAAAGAAGAGAAAAAGACTTTTGTTTTTCAGGAAACGAAGGTGGAAGTAAACACAGATGATGGACAGTGAAAAGGACAAAAAGGGGAAGCAACAGTGAGTAAGGATGAGGAGTAATGCGAGAAGACTAACAAAGGGAACGTCACAGACAACAGAGAAGGGTTCATAGAGAACCGTGTCGGATGACTCAGCGAAAGAGGAGGCCTCTGGTGCCATGGTTGTGAGCACAGAGGAGTCCAACTAAAAGAGCCAAGAATTCCTACTCGACCCACCAGCTACGCGAGTTGCCCTCCACGTTTCAGGATGAATGTGGCTAACCCAGGTGCGTGAGCGGGTGCTAACTTGGCGTGGGAGTGGGGCAAAGAGAGGGACACAGAGGGTATTTAAGGTGGTAGAGTATCCAAACCTAGCCTGTGCATAGTACCGCCTTCCTGGAAGCCTGTAATAATGTTTATATAGTAGTAGAAGAAAATAAAAGCTTGAGAGTGAAACTGTAAGAGATTTGTTTTCCCTTTCTTATCTCTATAATAAGTTTACTTTTGGGTTACGCCTTCTTTTATAACACTCAGGTGCTAAAGGCTCAAGACTATTAGAAGAAACCAGGATCCTGCTAAAAAAATAAAAAATAGGAACAAGGCTACTATTAAATAGGCAGGGAGAAGCTAAAAGAGAGTTATACAGATACAAGAGTGAACAGGAAACCCTAGAAAAGAGTAGTATGAATGCAAAGAGATACTAATGAGCCGACAAGAAGCTAAAACCAAGGCAAAGCCAGTAACAAATAAAGAAGAGAAGTAAGCAAACGTTTTAAGACTTTAAAATACTTACTGTGGTTTCCTTTTGTTTCTACCGAGGGTGCTGACGGGAGGAAGTGCTGAAGACACCTAGAAGAAATATTAGAGGAATTAAAATTTCAGATATGAAAGAAACCAAGACTGGATAGAGAGTCACACAAACCGTTCATCAACTGACATTATTTATATTTATTTAATTAAACATATGCTTCTACACTTGAAATAACACATGTGGAGAATAATTATTTCATGTCAAGTGACAGAGTTGAATATTCACAGTGTTTCTGTCACAGGCTGGGATCTCGCAGCACTAAAAGAACATGTCACTCTTCCCTGCTGCACTAACCTGGATGCAATTCTGTGGCTCTCTGGAAACACACACAGCCATCTGCAGTGATCACTTCAAAAGAAAACGCTGTTGGAGCACAATGAGGGGAGGGCAGAGTTCCCAGGAGGCTAGAAGTGATGCTGAAGGGAGATAATGAATGGAGCAAAGTGTTCTGTCAAGTGGGGTGGGGGGTGGTCTGGTCTCAGCACTGGCACCTGGGGAGCACTACAAGTCAGCCATCAGGCAGTGCCAGAGTAGCGCAAGGGTCGAAGTAACAGAACAGCTTAGCAGAGTGGGACTGGGCATCCGCAGTGGCAAACAGTACCAGTGGAGAACCAGAAGCAGAGCATGAGCAAGCCCAGCAGATTCCAGTACCAGCCCCCAACTCCACTTGTGAGGTTTCTCCTTGTCTTCTTGAATTCCACAAGAAGCTGAAGTCCTGGCTTTTTATTTAACAAACACACACACTCAGTGCCTAGCACACACACATGCTCAGCACCAGGATACCCTCACGGACGATAGTGTGCTTTAAAAATACATATAACATTCCATAACTCCGTCACCTCTTGATAGTAAATTCAAATGCTATTCAGCACTAGCACTTTTCAATGTTTATTTCAGAAACAATTTAGCACTTAAATTTAGAAATGCTGAAGAGCCTTTGCACATGCCAGGAAGAGGGTCCACTCAGTGTTAGGGTATATCCAGGGCCAGTGGAAATATGTGGCAGGAGGGGGCCAAATAATGCAGCAAGTTTGAGTGAATTATGCATCAAGAAAAGGCAAATTATGCTCCATAATGCGGCACATTTTGTTATAGTATTATTTCATCATTTTTAAACGTGGTAACACTGCCTGGACATTGTTTGTACTTCATTAGTACCAGTTTAAACCCAGATATAGAAATATGTGCCTGAAAGTGGACCAGTCCAGTTTTGCAAGGGGCCTTCCACCACGCGGCAGAACGTGTCACTGCAATTTGCCTATCTTTTGACCCTTTTGAGCTAGAAACAATTCTTTGGGTAAAATCTGCAGATTATGCAGCAGATGATGGATCACATGACAAATGTGGCAAATCTATAATGATCAAATATTGCCAAGGTTGCACAATCGCATTATTCCAGTGGCGCTGGGTATATCCCGCTACCCACGCAGTTTTGAAGCTTCCTCTCAGATACCCCACCTTTATAAATATACCTACCCGCGCACAATAAAAGCAGACTTCTCTGATGGAGCCTTCCTCCCAGTGTTGACACACACCACCATCACCAGCACCACCATTTACCACCCACCATAGCTGGCTTTCTGCCTTCAGTGTCACCGTAGGGAGTGAAGCTTTGTTTCCTGTAAGTGCATGATGATAAGAGATTTATTAACAGATACTCGCTGTTGCTTTAGTATGTGACCCCGGGCACCTGAACTAAGATGAGTAGCTGCTGCTGCCAGTCTAGTTTTCAACATAGATGGGAAAAGGCTGTGCCAGTGCTGGAAGCCAGTCTACATGTTTCCGTAACTATAGTGGAACTCTCTAAAACCAAGGTCGCAGTTCCATAGCTGTTAGAATAAGGAACTGGACAGCCTGGAACATACATTTCATATCCAATACTGAAGCAAGTGTACCTTGGCCCTGGTGCAAGCAGGGAAAATGCTCCCTTGGACTGCTGTTGGTATAGTAAAATACACTTATTGTCTGGGCTCAATAGGCACCTCAGGGCTCTGGGCCCGGTGCGCTGCACTTGCTGCACCAATGGTAGCTATGCCACTGGTAATACTGGTCCCACAGTGCACTCAGTGAGCGCCCCCTGCTTTTCCCAGGATGCTTTCAGGGTGAAGCATTCCCCAAGGAACATTTGGGGGGGAAAAGTGGGGCAAACTGAGCATTTTGAAACATCATTTTCTATACATATGTTGACTAATCAACCAAAGGAGACTCTGGTAATTCTGAAGGAGAACTAATTAAATAGTGAAATACGTCATTATCACCATATAAATATCTCTCCCTGGCAACCAATTATATATGTACTTACTAGACTTTTGTTGTTAGCAAAACTAAAAACCGCGCGCAGCATAAACTAATTTGTGCCATTTTAAAAGCAGCACATTATCTGATACATATCATCACCTGCATGCCCCCATGCACTAAATCACTATTACTGTGCCTGCTTCCACATTACTTCTCTGTGCACAGCTCGGGCATGAACTCTTGAACCACCCAAATGCCTCACTTGAGCAATTTCATCTGCCTATGGCATTCCCTCAGATTTTTTTTCCTTCTTGAACGTTGGGATAGTCAACTTTTCTGTTTCTACATGGACGTCATTAACGGGTTGCAGAGGAGACCCCTGGCGTTCTCTTTGCGACCCTGGTGCTACCTTTGCGACCCCTGGTCTCAGAGGTGGCAAAAGCAGTCACAAGAGCCGAAGGTAAGCGGTGGCCCCATGAGCTCTGTTTACTTTCTGCTGCTCAAACCGGGGTCCACATCCATAGAATAAGAACATTCAGCAGAGTAATGGGCACTCTTTGAATAAACAATGTGAAATAAAAACACACTTTCTTAAACAGTTTATCTTTTTTCCTTTAAACATTTGATCTTTTTTCATTATTCGCTGAACAAAACATTCATCTTTGTAGAGTGGCATTGCCTTTCCTGTGATCATCAATTCTGACATTGAAAAGGAATGTTGTAAGACAATAACTTAGAGCCATTACATAATGCCTATTTGTGTAAGCAATAACTTTGGTTCCTAGTGTCACTCTGTACTTTGTGACACTATATCCTACAGCTTGAACAAAAGGAAAAGCGTGATGTCTTCCTGGAATATGATGTAAGCATCCTAATTAAAATATAAGTGGCATCTAAAATAGACCTTCATTTGTGAAACTAACTGTTCTGTTAATATATTAATTGAGAACGTTTTGGGTTTTTAACATCGGGGTCAAATGTTATATGATATCAAAGATGTTTTCTGCCACCTCTGCTACCCCTGACATCTTAGTGAATCGACGCCCATGGCCTTCTTTTGTGTCCATTATAAATCACTAGCACACTAACCTTGTTTTACTTCCCCAATATGAGTCAAGTACATGCAGATTATGTGGTGTGTAGTAGCATATATTTATCTCTGCTTGTAAAGTTCATAATGTGCTCATAGTGAAGTACACACAATGAGCTGAAAGGTTGGCCCGTGAGTCGCATACCATATAAATAAGCAATTTGACTTTTATGGCTACAGTTGGCCTCATAGCAAATACTGATTTAATATTTCTAATGTATATGCAAGTTGGCCTGAACAAATTAAGTCTGAAGAGTAATTAAGTTTTGCTTTATTTACTTTTTATGGTATGAGAGATGACATTTTGTGCTTGTTCCAGTCACAGTGAATTCCTTCAGTAATTACCCCATCTGGACAGAGAAGACTATTCTGCCTGGCATGTGAATGGCGGTGACTGGCCATTGGTCGATGCTCCGAGTTCTAAGGATTTTGATACAATAGACAAGAGTGGTCAGAGGCGCTGGTATTGGGTTTCCTGGCCTGCCAGCTGGATTTGAATGTGCCAGCTATCCACTTGAACTCTTCAACCATGGGTTCCTGCAGGGACTTTGGTTCTCTTTAGCATAGGGTTTCTATTTGATGGATTTAACAAGGAGTGCAGGAATTCTTGTGTAGTGGGCTGAGCTGGTTGGGTTTGCGAGGGTGGCCTTGAGAGGCAGAAGAATGATCTGCCAGACCGGGAAACCATTCTGCATGATGAACTGTAAATTAATTTCACTTGCAAGAGACTTTGGAACAATTCTCCCCCCACTCCATCTCAATGCAGAATACATACACTACCCATTTGGGAAGTGCAATTTAGGCAGTCACGGCTGGCGAATTGAAAAAGTGGCGGGCGGAATTAAACAAAAATAAACAATACAAAAAAATAATAAACGTACCTGAATGTCGCCGCCGCTCTCCGCTGCACTGCAGGCACAAGCTCCCAGCCTGCCCTGTGCCAATCATGACGCTGCTCAGAGCAGTGTTATGATTGGCTGGAGCGCCCTGGCTGGGAGCCTGTGCAGACTCTCTCTTGTGCGCATGTGTGTTTGGCCGGCCTGAGACAGCCAGCCAAACATACATGCGCACTGAGGGGAGTGCTCTGTGCACTCCCCTCACTGCTCGTCTCTCCATGGCCCTGCCCCCTTAGAAATAAAAGGATGATAAACACTGTTTATTATCCTTTTATTTTTAAAGGTTTGCAGCTCCTGCTGCTGCTCGCAGGGGGGAGGGGGTGACACTCCTCCGCTAAAGCGGAGGAGCCATCCCTGAATTTAGGATTATTTTAGGGGAACCTACCAATGCAATGCCTATAAAATCTAGGAACTCCTGCTCAGCCCACTCGACTTTCAGAACAAGCTTAAAACTAAGAAGAGAGAAATACATCCCGTCTGTGTTCAGATTAATCGCTGTTATCTACTGGAAGAAAGTAGAACAGCTGCTTTAACTTCCACACCAAATTCCTGCTGTGAGCACTTGCTCAAAGAACTGCGAGAGTGTTTCTTGACTATGTTGCAGGAAGACTACATTCTTGGTCTGCTAGGTGACACCTGCTTGTCTTCTCAGGAACCTAGGCCCATATGTACTAACACATTCTCCCATAGACACAGAATGGATAAAACCCTTTGGTACATTTGGCCCTTACTTCCTTGGGCCTGAAGTATTAGGAAGCTGTGGAGATCTTGCTGGCCAGCTAGAAAAATTCTAGTCAAGTGACGTGCTAATGAGGAAAGATCTGTGGCCTATTGTGGCTGTGGTTGTGGTGATCCTCTTCAAACTTAGGCCCTGATTTATACTTTTTGGTGCAAAACTGCACTAACACAATTTTGCACCAAAAAGTTTAGCACCGGCTTGCACCATTTCTGTGCACCAGCCGGGAACCATATTTATGTAGTGGTGCAAGCCGGTGCAAAGGGTAGGCTACTGTAGAAAAAAAAGGGGGGCGTTAGTCGGGTGGGGCTGGCAGTATGGAAGAAGGGGTTTTTGCACAAAAAAAATGACTTTAGGCTTGTTAGAGAAAAAAAAATGACTCTAACCTGCCTTGAGTCATTTTCTGACACAAAACCGTCCATACCACATGACTCCTGTCTTATAAAAGTCAGGAGTCATGCCCACCACCCCAGTGGCCAGCACAGGGGACCAGGGTCCCCTGGGCATGGCAATTGTACCCTGTGCCATATACTTCTACTGGGTGAAGATTTTCTATTAACTAATTTCGATGGATGAGATATCTTTGTATCTGACATTTAGGACAATATATTTTTGTCAGATATTAGTCCACAGTGTTCTAATACCATACCTTACAAATACATTTTATCTTATGTCATATGCCCAATGTGACTGAGAATAGGCAACGGTCTCACGATTCTGTGCAGCACAGCAAGCACAACTTCCAAATAATGACAAACACTTTCAGAGGTTCAAAGTATACAGATCAGGTTTTAGGTGAGAGTAATGAGTTGTGGGGCCGTTGCGAAAGCTCCACCCCACCTGCCCACATACACTCCCATGGTATTTTTGTGAATGACAACCACCCAGAAGCCCCACCATGCCCTGCGTTTCTTACTTAATAAGCCTGTCCTTATTTCTATACTTGTAGATTAGAACTTTCATTCCTAGTAGGAAATGCCTTAAGCCTGCAGAGCCTGCCCCGACCACGACACTTACTGCAAGAGCCAATTTGATTAGGAAATTAGACACCCACATGTCTGACACAGATATATATTTTTTTGCTGTACACAAATTAAGGCACTGTATCTAATTACAGGTTGTGTATAACACATTTCAAATTATTGTACTATCTGTATCACACAACTGCCTGTCTCCACAGACAATGGTCTCTGACAAAATGCAAAATGTGCTAGGTGTCCTGAAGAAAAAGCTATAATTTCCCTTTAGCATGGCAATGCACCCAGATCCAAGATTACTGCACAAAATAATTGCCATAATAGCAGTAAAGACACTGGATACTGTCTGGATCTGTCTGGGGTGTAGGCAAGGATTGGTGGCACAAAGACAAAGTAGGCAGAATACTGGGCACAGAGATGCCCAAGATCACACAGAGAGTCAGAGGAGAGAGGGAATCCAAAAGGGAAGCTCCATTCAAGGGAATAAGATATATAAGGCTCAGAAAGAACAGTCATTCAAGAGGTAATGTGGCATTCAGACTAACTAACCTCTCCCAGGACGAACATGCAAGACATGAATCTATAATAACATTACAATAAAGGGAATGTGGGGCAAAGCACCCAGGAGCTTCACACAGCAGGACTGGAGCTGAGTAATTTCATCACCCACAATTGCTGTTACAGAGTTTGACTGCTAATATCCATATATTGGATATGCATGCAAAGGCCAGGTCTGTGCAGCTGACACCAATGGTGATGTTATAAAAGTAACTCAAAGACAATACTCACAGTGGACAAGAAACACCACCTATGTTGTCAACTGAGCCCATGGATCCTAGCAATCAATTAGGAACACCCCAGGCGGTAACACCTAGGGTATAGAACTAAATACACAACCACATTAGACAAGGAGCTAGCAAGGAGGCGTGCTTAGGAAAGAAGGGAAAACAAAGGGCAAACTTGGCAGAAAGCAAGTAACAAACATATAAGGACACTAACAGCAAGATAGCAGGAAGGCAGCAAACTAGAAACTGGAACAAGAACATGGGAAGAAAGGCAAGGACTGGGAAAAGGTATACACAGGAGGAGAGGCTTCAAGGGCACACTCGAAGCGCTGGCTAAGGAAACAAGGAAACACCGCAGGCAGAAATAGTTCAAGGAACAAGGAATAGCTGAGGCTCAGGACTCAAAGTAGCACTGCAGGGAGCGCTAGTTCAGGAACAAGGATTTTTTAAGGCTCAGGAGTTAAAGTAGCATTGCAGGCAGTGCTAGTTCAAGGAACAAGGAATAGCTAAGGCTCAGCAACAAGGAATAACTATGGCTCAGGAACACAGGAAAATAATGAATAGCAAAGGCTCAGGAGACAAGGCAGGAATAACTAGGGCTCTGGAACAGTAACAAGGAATAGCTATGGCTCAGAAACTTCAGGAAACAAGGGTAATTCTCGCCAGGACACACCTACAATGACCAACACTGGGCTGAAAGGAGCTGAGACTTAAAAGAGCTTATAGTAATCATATGCTTCAAGCGTGAGCAGGCTAGCAACTGCCAGCCACAGGTGTGCTGAATTCCTCCACCCATCCTTGGCCTGCAGGGGTGGAGGTGAAGCAGTGAGCAGGGGATTGTAGGTACTGGAGTTCCAAGCATTAGCAGACTGGCTTCAACCAAACCCGGTGTGGATTAGGACTGGGTGGTAATTTCCAAATAGTGTCTAAATGGCTGGAAGTCAGGATATGCGTGCTGGGGAACGTGCAGAAGCTTAGTAAAGCATTAGAAAGTCCCACAATTTTGCCCTTCGGTCATGGGCACGAGAGTGCAGGTAGTGAATAGTGACATATACTTTGGAGATATTCCACAGCTGTGCCTACTAGGTTTGGTGAAGAACATACGAGCGACAGTATGGAGGTTTGTGGCTGTTCCGCCACTCTTGGCCAAGTGGCAGGTGGCAGTGTGCTGGGATAAGTGCAAGAATCTAACAAAAGAGCAATGGTTGAATAATTTAGCACATTATAATGATCAATTAGAAACTCATGCTGAAGAGCTATCTATAGCATCTAGGCCAAGAGATATATGGGGACCATTGAAGTGGTATCTGCTGATGCTATCTCAGGATAGGAGCCCGGCGGGAAGTGATACCCAGGACAGTCTGTACAGTGGGTCTTCTATTGGTTCACTAATAATTTATCTGTGGTGTACCCTGAAGGGAAGAACATCCCCCATTTATGAGTAATACAATGTGCAGTACTGTATGTTACTGCTCGTTATTGTACTATGTATGAGGACACCATGGGGTATATTTATAATCCGTTTGCGCCAAATTAGTGTGATTCTTTTTAAAGCAAATTTGGCGCAAACTTAACTCCATATTCATATTTTGACGTTAGACACGTCTAGTGTCAAAATATTTGAGTTTGCTCCATTTTTTGGAAGCGTGAACCTACCTTGCATCAATGGCATGCAAGGTATGCGTTCCCATCCACAAAAAAAGGGGCTAACCCCATAGCCCCATATTTTTCCCCTCATGCTAAAATGACAGACGGGTGGGAGGGGGGGGCTAAATAATGGTGCAAAGCTTACTTTGCACCATTATTTAATGCCTCGGACAGGCCAGGAGTCAGGGGACCTGTGGACCCATTTCCATGGTTAGACACCATGGAATGGGTCCACAGGTGCCCTCCCCAACCCCAGGAACATCCCCACCCACACCAGAGGGACACCAGAGGATGGGGGATCCCATCCCAGGTAAGTAGGGTAAGTATGGGTATGTATATATATATATTTTTTTAAGTGCCATCGGGGGCCCTAGCTTGGGGCCCCCTGCATGGCACAGGGTGCAATGGCCATGCCCAGTGGACACTTTTCCTCTATGCTGGCCATTGGGGTGGTGGGCATGACTCATGTCTTTCTTAAGACAGGAGTGATGTTTTTGGTGGTTGTGCACCAGTACATGGCGCAAGTCTGGTTAGAGGCATTTTTTTTGCCTCCAACCAGGCTAGCGTCATTTGCTGATGCACAACCCCCTCCTTCCCTAGTGCCACCCCCACCCAGCTAGCATCTTCTTCTAAGATGCTAGCCCAGGTTTAGCACTGGCTTGTACCATTCAGTAAATACGGCGCCCGGCTGGTGTTTTTAAATGACGCAAACCAGCGCTAAACTTTTTGCAGGAAAACTGCGTTGAAAACAGTTTTGCAGCAAAAAGTATAAATCAGGGCCCATATGTGCAAAATGAAGTGCCTTGCATTTGATTATTTTTAAAATTCTATAAAAACAGGTCTACAGACCTTGTAGAAATCTAATATGAATTGCATGATTGTGTCAATTTTGTCAATCAGTGTCCATGAGCAGCTTTATAGTCTGTCTGACAAGGGAGTATATCCTGACACAACACGTTATTGTAGCACTATGGATTCCCTCATTGCTGAAATGTTTGCACAGTATTCTCTTATGGACTGAGGGCCTGATTTTTGAAAAGTTAGCTCTGCCTTTGCGTCATTTTTTCACGCAAATCCGGTGCAAATTTACAAAACATAATTATGATTCGGGATAAAATATCCTTCTGTGTTTACCTTTTCGCAGTCCTTGCCTTTCTTCCCATTTTCTTGTTCCAGTTTCAAGTTTGCTTTCTTCCTGCTGTCTTGCTTCTTTTCATGAATCAGGCCCTGAGTGTGTGACCCTTTGGTCAATGCTTTAGGGCACAGTCTGTAGTCCCAACAGTCAAAAACACACAAGCAGTTTCAGCCTTTGACTTCGTGCACTCAGCAGGCACCAGCTGCACCTCCTACACTTCAGCAGTATCTGGTACCTTTGTGTCAGTACCCTCTGATGTCTGTGCTGCTGTTCATGGGCTCTAAGAGCTTTACAGTGTTTTGTTATAATTCCCATGAAACATCCCCAGACCCACTGCATTACCCATTGACCCACCTACTAAGCATGCACAGCCCCGGCAAGCAAACATTTGTTGAAAGATGGTTACCTGGACAGCATCCAGTGCCTGATGATGAGGGCACCAGTCACAGGAGTTTACTACCCACAGGGGTTCCAGTGGCAGACCAAAGGTCTTTCTGTTACAGGTTCAACAGAATCCCTGTAAAGGGCATAAGGTATGTAATAGGCCATTTACCTTTCAAGCTGCTAATTGAGGTTGGATTATCCCAGTGCCAAAGGGTACCTGCAGGTCCAGGAGCATAGGATCCTGGTTGCTGGTGCAAAACTTGAGACCAGATGGTGGGAATTCAAAGGCTGTCAGTTTCAGGAACTGCCTGTTGGATTTCTATGTTTGCAATGGTTTCTGTATCAGCATACCCTTGTCTAGCTAACTCTATTCCTTACCCAGCCCAGAGTGTTGCTCCAGGGTTGTTCCCTTGGTTACTGCAGGCAAAGGCGCACTCTTACAGAGGAAAAGCAGGCTCACAAAATGTTATGTAGCTGATTACTTTTCACCTGGCTGCCAGGTGATGCAAATATGTGTTTCGAGTTTTCCTGCCTGCACATAGGCTGAGCCGACCTCAGGCCCTGGCACAACAGGCCTCAGAAAAGCTCCTAAGTATCCTCTCACTGGAGCTGGGATGACAAACTCCTTCTTCCAAGCAGACTCTCTGTAGCGATGAGGACCCGGTGTGTGGAGTTAAACTAGTTTAATTGATATACAAAAGACAGAGCAAGCAAGTATATCTTCCCTGACCTCAATGCCCACCAACTGTCAACTACACATTTCTAACTTAAAATATAGCTGTCACCCACTGTGACCTAGCAACACCACACACACCACCCCACCTTAACAACAAATGTTAGACAATACTAAACCTATATTATTATAGACAAACATTTAAATATGTATCCTTAATAGATGATAAATTGCTGAAGAAATACAACTTTAACACATAAGCATTCTAAGACATCATAACAACTTCTCATACATCATAACAACTCCATATATAAAGTACTATAGGTGTTCTAATTCATCATAATGACATAGTATTTTACCAGGAAGTATATTACCCTACTGCTAAATCTTTTAACTTTGCAGGAAGTGACACACCTCTTCCTGAATGGGCTATTTTCATCCCATAAATAGGGTTTACAAAATGTGAAGAATTATGCATCCTTCCACCTTCAACACTTGTAGATACATTTTCAACAAAGAGTGACCTCACCTTCTCTACATCTGAAGACAAAGGCAATACAGAGGGAGTAGAACTCTGCAAAATCTGTGGGCTGCAGCTGGACAATGAAAAATTTCCTAGCTATTGTAACAGAAAGTTTAAATTCTAATAAGGACACGGAGGTGAGGATTAGGTTGTTCTTTCTTCACTTCTATTTCCATCAACCATTATAAAACAGCATATAGCAAACTACTTTTCCTGGGGGGGAAAAAAGAGTCAAGCAGTTCAACCAATCAATTTCCCCAAATGCTGGTATAAGATCCTCCAAAAAATATCTCCCCTCCTCTTTCTTCCTGTAAAAACAGCCCCTGATTCCTCAGATTACTACTCTTGTTTGGCCAAATCCATTCCTATGAAAGAAGATCCATATGACAGTCCATAATCAATCTAAAATAATCTAGACAGAATCAAAAGATTCACACATAATCATAATGCAAGGGAACAACATTGTCAAAGATTTAACAGTGCAATATGCCACCTCATAACAAGAAAAATCACATACTTCCATGCAAGTATAAACAAAAAGTACAATTGTGAGAAAAAACAGACAAAGACAGTCTAACAAATAGGGTGGGTACAGAAAATTAATGGCTCACGGTGCGCTAATCCTTGTCTCTGTGTCCTTAATAGTATTAAAACGTTCCATTATGATAGATAAAACATTTCTCATTCTATATTAGAACCGGAGGCAAGGCTTAGGCTGATTTAAAGCTCATTCACTATCACTGATGCAATATCATGAAGCGGCTTAAAAATGAAACCATTTAAACATAGAGTCTGAGGGCAAATACGCTGTATTAAGAATGTCCTCCAGACGGCCCCCAGTAAAAAAGCTTTGGAGGCCATGGCCTCCTTGACTAAATGCTTCCTAAACTTTTTTATATCTATGCCAGCTTCCTGCATGATCCAGCTGACCCATCTAGCAATGGTAGGAGAGGATACCGCCTTGTGAGGCTTTGTAAAATGCAATAAGAAGTTGCATTGCCTCTAGGGGCGGAGGTCTTCCATCATAGCTTCATAAGCCTTCATGGCTCCTATGACACACAGCTTGGGGGCACTGGAGAGCAATGGGTATGGAACCACTATGGAGTTTTATTTTGTTCTCCTGGCGACATGACAAGTAACCCCATCCTGGGTAAATACTCTACCTATTACATCCAGGGCTCTATAACAAAGAGGGATCTAACTTCTGAAGACTTGCATTGTGCAGATGCTGTGACTGCTAGTCGGCCATCTGATTGGATCTCCCCAGAAGATGCTCCACCGTCACCGAGATCTGGTGTTCTAGGCAGTGTGTCCTAAAGCTCTTGGCAAGGTCAGACAGAGTTTTCTATCAGGTTCCCCCAAATGATTGATGTAGAGAACTGCTGCCACATTGTCCATTTTGAGGAGTACAAAACATTGGGCTTTGTCCTTGGTCCAGCTCTCTACTGCAAATGACCCCACCATCAACTGTAAGCAGTTGATATGAAGGGATTGCTCTGCGGAGGATGATTTCCTACCTGTGGAGAAATCCCCACAACGTGTCCCCCAACGAGAGCCACCCTCATCGGACTCTATTATGCGATCTGGTTGACAGCGGAAAATGGCATGATCGTTCCAGGCCTCCATGTGGACGATCCACCACCCGTGTTCCTCTTAGGCCTTCTCCGACAAGGGAACTAACTGGGAGTAGGTTAGGCCCCAGTGAAGATGGGAAATTTTGAGGCTCTGAAGGGCGCAGTAGTGCAATGGCCCCAAGAAGATGGCTTGTTTGGAGGAGGAAATGAGGCCCACTACCCAGGCTATCTGTCTGAGGGACGTGGTAAGTTTGGACAGAGTCCTCCTGAGTTCGTGTTTGATCCTGGTAAGCTTTCAGGATGGGAGGCTCAAGGTGCCCTGGACCAAATTCACTATGAACCCCAGGAATTGTAGGGAATGGGTCGGGAAAGTGATTGATTTCTGCTTGTTGACAATGAACCTGAGAAACTCCAAGAGAGGGAATGCAGTTGCAGGTTGGACATTAGTCTCTTAGAGCACTGGCTCGCAGGTGTTCAATCACAGGTTTCAGAACCTTGGTAAAGCCCAGGTTGCAAAGGGCAGACTGAAAGGAAGAGTCTTAAACTTGAAATTTTGTGAACGCCATTGGAATTGCCGAAAGCGTTGATGGGGTGAATGATGAGGTTCGTGAGGTAAGTGCCCTTCAGATGGAGGCACACCATCCAGTCCTCTGTCTGCAGCAAACACGGAGGAGGTGAATCCCCTCCATCGTGAAGTGGCAGAAGACCAGCCACTCGTTGAATTCTTTGAGGCTGATGACAGGGTGCTGACTGCCGTTACTTTTGTCCACCAAGAAAAGATTGCTGAGGAAACTGGTGGGATGACGTTGGGACTGAATAATTGCACCTTTCCCTAAAAGTTGCTTGAACTGTGCATCTACTAGAGAGGACGTAGTAAAGGAGAGGGGTCTGGGCCTGTGTGGTTGGAACGACGAGCTGTAAATTTCAATATAGAACCCTCTGACAGTCTTGAGGACCCAAGCGTTGGAAGTGAGTGCTTCTCCGTTGTGAAAAAAACATGCTAGCCTGCCCCCAAGTCCTGAGCCCCGAGGAGGTCTGGACACTCACCTTTAGAGGTGGATGAAGAATTGCTTCCTGTGGAGTTTCCCCTTGAGCCTTGTCGGCGATCTTGCCATTGGACCCTTTGGTCCCCAGAGCCTCTGCAGGGGGCCTGATGGGGTGCGTGGCTAGACGAGCACCCCCTGCCACGAACGGCCCCAGTGAAAACCCAAGAAGTGAGGATTTCTTGATAGAGGACTGGGCCTTGTCCAAAGAGTTAAAAGAGTGGCTACAAACATCCCGAGCTAACAGGTGATTGGCTGTCCGAAGAGGACGCCTCGCGCAATCGGCCCCACCTTAGGCATCACTAGTTCCCCTAGCTTTGGGTCTATCTTTATAAGAAGGGACCGGCGTCTCTTAGTGGAAATTGCGGAGTTGGTGTTTCCAGGAAAAATTATGGCTCATTGGACCCAGCCCGAAAGGGCTGCAGGGAAAATAAGGGAGCCCGATGCGTTGGCCATATCGAGACTCTTAGGTAGGTGTAGAGATGACTTTCGACACTTGCATGTTTGTATTTCCTTGAAGTTTATTAGAATAAATCCAATACATTAAGGAGACATGCAGCTACGGCCGTCCGTCTCGCAAACCGTCCCATCTCCACTCCTCCTGTTCTCGAATGCCTCCGTGTCTCGAGCACCAGGCATTCGAGAACGGAGTATATCACTACATATCTTCCCTCTTTATAATAAAATTAAACACAAACACTAATAATATTTACATGTATACATAACTATAAGTAATACAGCAGAACATTGCTTTCTAAACATAATAGACTTCACACCTTTTAGATTTAACAATCCTTCTGTCTCGCAAACCGTCCCATGTCCACTCCTCCAGCTCTCGAATGCCTCCGTATCTCGAGCACCAGGCATTCGAGAACAGAGTACATCACTACAGTAGGGTGCCCACAACATCCAGCAGCTTATCCTGGCATGCCAGGAATGATTGATTCCCCTCTTGGGATCTCTGATATATATTTTGCCAGGAAGGTAGCCACCCTGGCGTCAATTTCAGTGTGTGGACCACTTTGCCCCACAGTGAGGGACAAGGGCAATCTGCCCTGAGGTGTCCACGGACCTCTTTATGAACGGGTTTGTGCAGGTGGCCGGCTATGTAGGAGGCAACCTTAGTTGCAGGGTCCACTCTGCGGATTGTGGGTGCAGTAGTTCATCCAGGTTTAGTATATCAGAACTCGAATCTTGAGGAGTGATCTCTGAAGTTGTCTCGTCACTTGAGGTTGAGGAAGAGGCCAAAGGGTGCAAGGGTCCATCCAGCTCTGTGTCGCCGCTTGAGAGCTCTGGGGATTGGGTCAGGCGGAGGATGGAATCGCCCTTCTGAGGTACTAGGGCATGAGGGCTCAAAGGGTGGGGGCTGGGAATCCAAAAATGCCTTTTTTAGGTGCTCAAACTCATCTAGATCAACCCGAGGGTCATCACCGCATTTGTGCTTACTGTCTGTTGCAAGTGGCAGGCCTGGAGGTATAGGGGCATTCAGTCCAGGGGTTTCCTCCCTCTGACAGAGGGGTTGGTGGCATTGTGTTGCCAATTGCATAGGTTTTTTCTCCAGGGGTGCTACTGCTTGGGAGACTGCCATATGAACAGAGATTCATGATGCAGCAATCAATAGGGATGTAGGTAATTTCTTCCTCCTCCAGGTAGTCAGATGCATTGTCCTCCATTTTCTAGATATAGGTGGAATGTATAGTGGGCAATACCCAAGTGTAAGGACGAGAAGCCCTCACAATAGTTAAGGGTGCTATGCAGCTGAAGGGCTAGAGAGGTAAGAAAGGAAATCCCATTCCAAGTGGTATGAGTACCCAGGGACACCTACACCCCTTGCTTTCAGTGGAAGAAAAATAGAGCAGCTCGAGTCATGTCCCAAATACACTAGGCCAAGAGGCATTACGGACCCGAACGGGTGTCAGGGCTCCAGGTGCAGGCTCACTTTATTTTCCCAGTATAAACACCATAACGCACTATAAATATGGGCAAACTGAAACGCGTGACACACTAGGAAAAAGTACAGCTCCTGATCCTTTGCCGCAGTCAAACACGTTTTATCTGTCAAGGAGATGAAATTGACCCGCCGGCCGCGCGCTGGAGATAGGGCATGCTGAGCGTGAGTTGGGAGAATGCGCGGTGCCCCCTAGCGCCCTGAAGACCTCTGTGCGCAGCAAGCAGTGAAACTGACAGGAAGAGGTAGTCGTGAACAAGCATTTCCCCGGGCGCTCTAGGAGAGAAACACCTGTTAGCAAGCAAAACACCAAACTAATATCAGGCAAAGGCAATGATCAGATATGAATAAGCATTGCAAAACATTTTACAGCAAATATTGGCAATCAAAGGACCTAACGGTCTGAGGCACTTAACTGCGGGCTGCCGGAGCAGTGAAGAAAGAGGAGGAAAGATCTTCTTCAGAGGACCTTATACCTGGTTGGTTGAACTGTTTGACTCTTTTTTCCCAATTTCACATGGGAAAAGTAGCTTGTTATATGCTGTTTTATAATAGCTGCTGGGAATAGAAGTGAAGAAAGAACAGCCTAACCCTAGCCTCCGGTCCTGACATAGAATTTCTGGACACATCAACAAAATCTTCTCACCATTGTTTGGAACTTCCCAATCCACCGCACTCCCATAACAAACTTTTGCTACATTTTTAAAGTTTGCTAAAATGCCAAGCTTTCCCATTGCTTAATTTAGTTGAGCAAGCATACACTTTACTCACTTTGAATGGCTCTGAAAAGTGACTACACCTTTGTCTTTCTTAACACGAACATAATCACCCTCTTTAAGAACCATATCTTTTACACTAGTTTTCTTATTATAGTACCTCTTGCAGGTTTGACGTGCCTCCTCTAGATTGGTTCTGAAATCTTCCAGGGACTTGGGCACACGGAGGTTTGGATCCCATCCTCGTTGCTAAATTGTAGTTATGAGGGCATGGGAGTAAGGAGTTAATCTAGTTTAATGGACATACAAAAGGGAGAGCAAGCAGGTACGTCTGCCCTGACTCCAATGCTAACCCACTATCAACTATACAGTTCTAACTTAGAATGTATCTATGTTACCTACTGTGATGTACACCCTGACAACATACCTAGCAACACCACACTCTCCACTGTGTCATAGAATCCCTCATGACGGAGTATTGGTCATGCTGCCCTTTGTTTATCACCAGATCTAACCAATCAGCTGACTCTTCCAATGTTCGAATTCTGGGTGGATTGGGCTCCTCCAATTAAACTTTGAATGGGCATGATAGGGCCATGGACATAAGAAGCCTCTCCTGTGCGAGTTTCAACCAGTCACTCAAAATGCTGAGGTCTGGAGGTTCAAAGAACTTCACAGCTCCTGAAGGGTAGAGAGGTCCTCTTCAATGAGGATGAAGGGTCCTTCCTATGTTAATACTATTGACCAAAAAGTATCCATTCTGGAGTTCTAGCTCGTCCACAAGGAAGAAGGGGGTGGGGATTCTGTTACGTGCCACTCCTATGTAGTACTCCTACTGGAGCGGGGAAGGAAAATAAACTCTTTTTTTATATAACTCTCGCCCACTCTAATAGTGGCATGCTTCATTATCAGGTTCACCCTGACTCCTAAAGGTCAGGGTGGGCTCAAGCATATTCCAGGGAGCTCCTATAAAGAAACTTAGATAGGGGTCATAACTTTAAAAATAAAACATTCCTCATCCACTCCCAAAGTATCCCTTTACTAGTGTGGTGGATGGGAAGGTTAAAATTAAAATTAAAAAAATATATATATATATATCCATCCTATGACCCTCAACCAGCCCAGATAAAGTGGTTTATTGGTCCAAGACAGCAGGTTCAATCCTTTGTAGATGAAATATGACAGGAACGTGGGTGGGAGCCAAAGCGAAAACAACAAGTGATGGACGGAATGCTGAACATTGTCAAACATTCACCCCCAGTACAGTGATCTGGGCCTAAGTCTATCGTTTTTTTGCTGCCCATGCCATTCCAGTTTGGACCCAGCCATATGCAAATCAGTCGTGACCCTGTTCCCCATGGGAACAGTCCAGCCCGAACTGCTAGGCCAGGTCTTCCCTGGACTGAAAACAAGCATCCTGGGACCGGTTTCGGGGTTTCACCCCTCATCAGCCAGGCTAGCTTGAATCCAGTGGCATGGGAAGCACGGGACCCACGTCTGGGCATACCCTTCCCACTTAGGGCGACAAAGCAAAAACAACAAGTGATGGACGGAATGCTGAACATTGTCAAACATTCACCCCCAGTACAGTGATCTGGGCCTAAATCCATCGTTTTTTTGCTGCCCATGCCATTCCAGTTTGGACCCAGCCATGGGAACAGTCCAGCCCGAACTGCTAGGCCAGGTCTTCCCTGGACTGAAAACAAGCATCCTGGGACCGGTTTTGGGGTTTCACCCCTCAATTGCCAGGCTAGCTTGAATCCAGTGGCATGGGAAGCACGGGACCCACGTCTGGGCATACCCTTCCCACTTAGGGCGACAAAGCAAAAACAACAAGTGATGGACGGAATGCTGAACATTGTCAAACATTCACCCCCAGTACAGTGATCTGGGCCTAAATCCATCGTTTTTTTGCTGCCCATGCCATTCCAGTTTGGACCCAGCCATATGCAAATCAGTCGTGACCCTGTTCCCCATGGGAACAGTCCAGCCCGAACTGCTAGGCCAGGTCTTCCCTGGACTGAAAACAAGCATTCTGGGACCGGTTTCGGGGTTTCACCCCTCATCAGCCAGGCTAGCTTGAATCCAGTGGCCAGAAGCAAGACAGCAAGCAAGCAAGCTTCAAAAGGAAGAGGTCTGACATCACCACTTAGAGCGCACTGTATGCTACTGCCTAATCCCATGAGAGAGAGAAGAAAGGAATTAACATTTACACAAGGAATTCAAAAATGTCGCACCATGCATCTTCTCAGATGTACTCAGAAGAGACACACTCAACCTGCAAGAAATGCAGTGTGCATAACTTCGACACATATCTCAATCATACATACGTCCTAGTTAAGAGAGACTGGCACTGCTTTTTAAATTGGGGTGTCCAGTGGAGACATCCCCATGTCCCTTCAAGTCTCCAGTAATCACTGTCACCATTGCCAGACTCAGAAAGGGTGGTTATAGAGGACATTAGATTCTCTTTATAGAGGGGTGCACTTTGGGTCTCAATCCATTTTTCAAAGGAGACCCTCAGCATGCAGGATTGTTCGGCTTTAATGGGCTAAACAAAAACAATGATTCTTCAAAGAGATAGGAGAGGAGAGCATGCTCTCAAGAGCCATGCAAGGCATTGTCTATGCCAACACAGACATAAAAACTAAAAAGCTCTGGTAGCTTGAGGGAACCGAGGAGTAAGCCCATTACTCCTAGAAAATTTGTCATAAAAGTGAACTCTTTTAAGAGTTTTGGGGGGAAATGTCCTGCTATTTGAAATGCACCAACCGCACACTCTTCACTCAATATTTTCAATAATCATCTCAAGATATATTTACTAAGTAAGTTTCCAAACCTATAATCACAGAACTGATCTAGATCTGTTGGCTATTACATCATTATGCATCCCTACGAGTATATTCCCTGTCCATTTGTTTGCTGCTGTATCACACTAAACATATGTGTATATATTTTCTAGTTTTCGCTTACACATACCTTTACAAACCATTGATTGGTATCATTGATTTCATTGGTTTTTATCATTTAGTACTATTAATTGGTAGGTAAATACATGTCTCTGTATGCCAGTAAATGTTGCTATTTTGGTTTCTGTAGCATTGTCCCCCTCTGCATATGTATACTATACATTTCTCTGTTTCCCATACATACCCTCACTTCGTCACTCATTGACAGCCATGTTAGCTCCACATACTTTCCATTATAGATGTAGACCTCTGCTACATTACCTGTGGCCCAGGATCAAGCTATACTAAAAACTGCTAAATCATCTTAGGATTAATCCTGGTTTTACCTGAGATGGCGATCCGTATGCGGATAATGTATAGGTGTGGCTGATCTGGTTAAGACAGGCCTAATGGTCATTCAGTGCTGTTGGACTTGCACGAAGTGCTCTTTTAGAGATGGGCTTTTCGAACACTGGCCTTCAGCTAGGGTATTTATAGGATCCTTACAATCCCTGGATGTCTATTGTTCAGAGGACACCAGCATCTAAAATGAGACGACCAATGAACCTTACAATGGGTAAAAGCCCATCCTCACATGCTGTCTTTCATCTGCTCAGGCTTGACATGGAAAAGTAAAGTGGGGTCCCAAGTATCATCGCTCCCTTTTACGGTGAAGGAGGGTGGCCTGCAGCTATGGAGGAAGAGCTGGGTTAGGAGAAGACAATTGTCCATTTGCTGGTGTCCACACCATCTCCAATCTTTCTGTAGATTACTGTGTCCCACAGGCTGAGGGTGCCCTCAAAGGGTAATTTAATTTGAATGGTAGAGAAAGGCTCGTCCAAAGTACTGCTGTCTCCTACAGTCAATTATCCTTAGCAGAGGGACCCTCAAAGCGTATCCCTGTAGCGTTTGAACTAAGACTCTGCATTTGTGCTGTTTGGGAAGATCTCCATGCACAGAGAATCTCCATCCACAGTCTTTATTGGGAGCTTGGCTTTCTACCATCCACACTCCCTGGAGCAAAAGGGATAATCACTAGCATTTAGGTTTGCTCCCTTTCCCGAAGAAAATTATTGGCCATTTGATTTTGTTTTAAGATTCTGCAAGGGCCCAGACATTATACTTGAATAGAACTTTATAGAGTATCACATGTCTTTATTTTTAAGATGGCTTTTCTGTCTTTCTTTACTTTAATTCTCAGACAGGTACGGCAGCTGTAGAACACTATAGTTTCCTATGTATTATTGAAAAGAGGAACCAATACCACCTCTAAGTGATTTTCCTAAATGTTTAACCCGAGAAATATTAAAATTCTGGTAAGACTGGTATAAAAATATTCTTGCAGTAATCAGGTCTTATTTTGAACTAGTGGTTGTAGCTATGTTCAACTAGAACTCATTTTTGGGGAATGGAAGTTAATTTTCCTTCACAGACTGTGGTTCAGCACAAGAGAGATAAAAACACAAAAGGGGAACAGAAGGAGGAAGAAGAAGACGGAAAAACAGTGACAAAGGGAGAAAGCAGGGATGAGAAAAAACTAGAGTGAGAAAAAAGATTCAGGGAGTGTGTGGTGATGAATTAAAGAGGCATGAGGTGGAATCAAGACTATGGAGCCTTTGTATTTGACACCCTGACTTTTGCTAGTGCTGACCACAGGCTTTTGCGCAAAATCTGGGGCCTAGGCACTTATTCCTTTACAGATTGAGTACTGGTGGCAAGCCTACTAGCACTAGGCAATGTGGCCCGGGGCAGAGGTCAGTGTGCTAGGACATGGGCTCCTTTGGTCAAAATCATTGGACTCCTCTGTTGCAAACTTCTAGGTACTAGTTGTATTTTCTGAAGGAAGAAGCCTATACTTATGCTTGTTGGAACTGGCCAAATGTGTTCTTTGATGACACTACAGAAGAAGTTCCTGGTGTGAAGAGACCTCCGAGAGCTACATTTTGAGATAAATGTTAGCTTCTATTTTGAACTGTCTCTGTTGCTGCAAGCACTGGAGGAGCAGTATGAAGCTGCTGCACCGCGTGGGTGAAACGTGCAGTTAACAAGTATTGCGAGCCAGACCTCAAAAGGAGGCCCCTGACAGTGCCGCCGCTAGGTTGCCATAGGTCCTAAAGCAAGCCAAGTAACTGGACCACCTCACTAGGGGGACATTCTCTGTCAGCTGTGCCTCGACACTCCTGAACCTTCTTAGACAGAGTCCGTGTCTGCCGTATCAAAACTCACTACCATTCTCATACACACTATTGTATTTCCACTCCTCGCACTGTATATCTGTAATTAAAAGCTATAACCCCTTGAATTTCCAAAGCCAATAGGTTTGGCCCCTGTAAAGTGCATGCACACAAAGTCATAACATGCAGGGACGTCACACTCACTGCTACCCTCACGTGGGCACATCCCTTATGCTACACTCACACAGACATATGCTTCGCTCTGCACTCACAGAGGCACAACTTCCAACCTGTAGACCACTTACAAGTACTCACCAAACACATTCTTAATCCTGCATTCACACATGCACATCCCTCACAATGCACTCACAAAATATGGTGGCTATCCTGCATTCATACAAGCACAATCTTCACACACAGGGACACCACTCACTAGGAAGGAGCAGAGTTTAAATTGGACAGATAGTGCCATAGGAGACACAGGTTTAGTATCTGGTGCAATGGCCCATTAGTGTAATGCAAAGCTCTGGAAATAAGCTAAACTGAAACCTGAATATCCAAAGAGGTTATCTAATCTCCCATAAACCACACTTGGACCAGCACTGAAGACTATGCGAGTCTGATCCTTGTGGACTTTTTTCTGCGGGTAAGAGTGTTGGCATTAAAAAAAAGTGCCACTTGTCTTCTAAAAAATCAAGGTGGTGCTTTTCTTTTTAGTGCAACCATTTCTTAAAACTAAGAAAGAAACACAAAAGAAAAAATGTGCCAACTAATTGTTTAGGCCATGTGCTTCAATAAATGAATTAAAAAGTAAAGCTTTGCACAAGTCTGAAATTTTGGTACAGTAAAAAATGATGGACTATGCAGAATACTGTTTCAATATGGTGGCATGGTTTTGAAGCTTGCAGCCGTGCTGCCTGGTGACCTGAATAAGAAAATTGTGATCCAGTAGCAATGGCAGTGGAGCTGCTAGTACTCTCATTACTCACTTAGCACCAGTCTGCATTTGCAGGTGAGCTGAGGGGTAGGAACAAAAGGAAATATCTTCTGGGGTCAGACTATATGTAATGATACACTGCCTGATGAATAACTGAAGTGGGCTTACCCAAAACCCATTTTCTCTAAGCAACGTTATGTATAATTTTTTAGAAAATATGGGGCTGTTGACACAACTAAAACAGTCCTTTGGTCAGATGTAAAACATACAGAAATAGAAAGAGCACAGTTGCCGCAGTACAGGGCATCCTTGACTCATGCACATAGGACTTTCAGCACTGGTCAAGAGGATCACAGTCATCCCTGAAAGGCATGCAACAAGTATAGTACTGCCAGGCCACTGCAGGTTTCTTTTAATGACATAGAATAAGTGTAGTACTGCAGGACCAGTTCAAGCATAATTAAAAGACATGGAACAAGTATGGTACTGCAAGGCTAGTGTTAGCTTCCTTTACAGATCTGGAAAAAGTGTGGTTCTCGGGAGCCAGTGCAAGTTTGCTTCAGAGACATGGAACAAGTGTGGTGCTGCAGGGGCACTGCAAGCTTCCTTTAAAGACATAGAACAAGTGTGGAAATGGGCAGCACCATTTAACACGTCCCTTAGATACAACAAACAAGCAGTTTTTCAGATGTTGTACAAGAGAAAGAAAAAGCACTAGGGCTTGTGAGTGCAAGCTTTACTCACATGCAGAGCAATATTTCCACACACAAAACAGTCACAGCACCAGGCAGGAGTAAACTCTTCCATCACGACCCATAGGACACATACCGATCTGGTCAGAAACAATGCAAGCTTCCCTCGCCTGCACAGAACATAGACAGCATTTGCAGCAGCAGTCCTAGCCTGTGTGCAGCGTTTGGCAGAAATGTAAATTTACTTCACATGCAGGATCGATTCAAGATGGTCATCAGCAGTGCAAACTAAGATGTCCTCACATAGTAAACAGACAGCACACTTTTAACAGTATCTAAACTTATTTCAGGCACAGAATATCCATAATAAAGTATAGAGGTAGGTGAGGTACTGATAGCTTGCGCTAAATACTAAGCTCTTGTTCAGCTTGAGGTCCCTTGAGCCCTCAAGACCAAACTGAACTGAGCTTTCTTGTGGCTTCTACCTGCTACCCATGCTCTAACCATATGTACCATGAATAAAAGCTAAAACATTAAACCTTAATGTCAAACAGAAGCAACAAATGGACAGCAATCTAGTGGCTGAATTACACAATGTGAGACCAGAAAACCTGGGCTCAATTCCGACTTGGCCGTTTGACCAAATTGTGAGTTCCTAGGCAGTTAATATATTTAACGTGCGTCCTACATTTTTATTATTGCTTCACTTAATGGACTATAACATTGTTCAGTGTAAAATAAGCATTTAGCCCACATATAGGATGCACATCACAACTAGCGTCTATTAGTTCACTAATTGTATGGTTGACGGAGTGTGGGGGGCATTAATGTTTCTATGTTCATGTTTAAAAACTTTAACTAACACCTCTAAATACTGTGATATTTTTATATAATATTTGGTGTGAGATTTCCATGCCAAATGTTCTCATGACTCAGTTTGTGCCTGGGCTCTTGGAGTCGATAGAGACCCTTAATTCGGGCCTCCCTGTTAATTTGTTTGCTTGCCCACCTCTACTCCATTACTGTGTATAACAGTTAACTGAGTTCTTCCTCACTAAGTATCTTGCTCTTGGGAGCAACATCTTGTTTGACAAAATTTAGGGCCAGATGTATCATGATATGGCCTTGCGAATCGCAAATAGTGATTTTTAAGAAATCGCTATTTCCGAGTCGCAATAGGCCATGTATCACAATTGCGAATCGGAATTAGCGATTTCTTAAAAATCGCTATTTGTGGTTTGCAAGGCCCAAATACCGAATCGCAATTTGCGAGAACGCAAATTGCGATTCGGTAATTGAAAATCGCAAATTGCGAGAACGCACACCTGGAGGAGCCTGATGACATCACAAGCAGGAAGTGAGTCATCCCAGGCAGTTTGCAGGTGCCACACCCAAACTAGCACTTGGAGAGAGTCAGCTCAGCCACAGTGAGCAACTCTGTGAAGAAGGCAGGACTGCAGAACCACCATGGAAAGGAGAAGGGAGAAAGAAAGAGGAAACTAAAGTTTAGTGAGCAAGAGCTGGAGGTGCTTACAGAGGAGGTTGTGAGGAGCCATGACCGTCTGTTTGGCAAAAGCTCACTCCAGGTGCCTGAGAGTGAAAAGCGCAGACTCTGGGCTGACATTCAGACCAAAATCTGCACTGTTGGAGTAGTGCAGCGCCCCTTGGAGGAAATAAAGAAGAGGTGGTACGACCTGCGGTCCCGTGCCAAGGAGAGGGTGGCAAGACGACTGCAGGAGGCCAGGAGCACAGGAGGCGGCCCACCCACAGAGACACCCTCCACCCCAATAGAAGACCTAGTGGAGTCGACACTCCTCCCAGAAGCAGTCAGTGGGGTCACTGACATCAACACATCCGGCACACCAAGTACCAGTAAAAGTAAGTGCAATATTGAAATGCAACCCCATATGTGTATGTACAAAAGCCCCTTGGGAATTAGCAAGTAGGGCAAAGCATTGTGAGAAGTAGTCCATTCCACATCTTAGAAGCAGCACACCAATGCCTTATGGGAGTGGTAGTCCATAACCCAGAGCTGAAAGTAGCACATAGAATGTAATTAGGCAGAGCGACACACGGAAGAACACAACACCCACAATATTGTGATGAGAAGTAACTGTACATTTATTACCATTGTGTGACCTTTGTTGATACATACATTACTGACATGCTGCATATCGTCGTTGCAGGTGGCCCAGGCCCAGGAGTTACAGCATGTGCCATTGCAGGGGATACGGAAACCCACCCTGCTTCTGACTCAAACACCAGCGAGTCACAGAATATAGCACCCATACGACGCAGGGCTAGGGCAGTACCAATACCAGAACTTAGCCAGGACACTGATGACCAGCAGGATGGCTAACACACACCTTCCCCAAGTGGCAGATGCACTGGTATGCAGGAGCCCCGGCAAACAGCGGAGCTCAACACCCCGCAGGATGCCTACGTATGCAGGCGCACAGGCTTTTGAAGCAGGCGAGGGACCATCAGTGTTCGGTGGCCTGGAATCTGCTATGTTAAAGCAGCAGTGCCTGCAAAACAAAAAAATCTCTGCGTTACAAAGGCAGATGCAGGCACACAATACAAACATGGGGGGGCTGTATCCCCAGCTGGAGTGTCTCAATGCGAACATCAATAAGCTGCATGAGGGAAAGATCCAAGCACCGGAGAACACCAGGGAGCTGACTAGTGCAGTGAGGGAACTGTGTCACGAGCTGCGCCACGACAGAGTTAGCCACCGCAGGCAGGAGAGACGTTTTATGGGGATGTTTAGTGGTTTTTGTAGCTCTGTCAATCGGCTGGCAAATTCAACAGCCCTCATATCTCGGCATGCTGTGGCCTCACAGGTGGAGGCAGCGCACAACAGTAGGGATGTGGCACAAGGACTGGTGCAGATCACGAATGTGATAGACAATATGATGGGTAACCACTCAGCCACACCAAGTGAACTGGGACTGAGGGACACTGAGGACACATCTAGCCTCAGCAGCTTAGCTGTGCCCACAACTGATGCTAGACGTTGCAGTGCCAGGCACAGCACTGTCACTGAGGCAGAAAACAGAGGTGCCAGTGAGGCAACTGCGCACTCGAGAGGCTTGCGTGGCCGGAGGAAATGAGAGTCTTGGCCACGGGGGACAGTAAATGTTTGTGCCATACAGGAAACTATGAAGGAATAGTGAAAATCTGTTAACTGCTTTTGTTTACTGTTTAATTTACTTATTGTTGCTACTAGCGGAACTGATATTACCTGACATTAAGGTAATAAATTTACTTCCTACAAGTACAATTGTCAGTCGATTTGTGTTGTTCATACTTACATCTGAAATGGTTGTGCGTGATGTCAGCATGCCTTTGCCTGTCCTCTGCTGCACTGGTCCGGTCTGCTGGCTGTAGGAGTGGTATGGGATCATCATCCTCATCAGATTCAGGATCACATATTTCCACAGGTATTCCCCTGGTGGTAGCTATATTGTGCAAGATTGCACAAGTAGCCACTATTCTACATGTTGTCTCTGGGCTGTAATGTAGTACCCCTCCACTTTTGTGGAGGCACCGGAAGCGACTCTTCAGCAGCCCAAAGGTGCACTCCACCACATTGCGGGTTGCCCTTTGTGCTGCATTGTATATCCGATCAGCAGGTGTTGTAGGATTGAGGTCGGGCGTCATCATGTAGGTGCGCACTGCGTAGGCACTGTCTCCTGGAAGGAACAGAGGGTATAATGAGTAACTGAGCCATCTGACATCAGCACGCCATCAATGCACCAGTGTACAGAGGGTCAATACCTAGTAGATATCCTTCACCAAACTCCCCAGCTAGCAGTCTTGTGTGAATCCCGCTGTGGCGAAAGATGTATGAATCATGTGTGCTCCTTGGGTACCTGGCCACAGGATCAGTTATGATATAGGAGGCATTGCATATCACCTGTATATTCATGGAATGTTGGTATTTACAGTTGCGGTACACATACTCTGTGGCCGATGGTGGACAGATTGCTACATGTGTCCCATCTATGGCACCTAGGACGTGGGGGAACTGTGCTATCTGGTAGAAATCTATTTTTGTCTGCTGTATTTCCTGTGGGGTGTGGGGGAAATCGGATGTACTGGTGTATTCTGCTCAGCATGGCGTTGATAAATAAATTGAAAAATCTAGAGAGGGTACTCTGTGAGACCCCTCCAGCTGCTGCTATGACCCTCTTGATAGCTCCCTGAAGCAAGTAGGTGGAGGGAGCATAATACCTGCACATGGGTGGGGATGCTATGAGTCCTATGTGTTGTGCGCTGCAGTATGGGTTGTAGATCAGCTGTCAGGTCAAGTATCATGGCTGAGTTCAACCTGTACTTCTCAAATATTTCCTCCTCAGTCTGGTCAAAAAGTGTAATGCGCACTCTGAAAATGCGCTCCTGTCAAAATACGACTCTCAAAACCAAGTCGCAATGCAAAAAAATCGCTATTTTTGCAATTTCATATTTTTGGTCTGCGAATGCCTTTCATGCATCGCAGACCACGTTTTTGCATTCTCAAACGGCCAAATTTTGCGATTCGCACCGTTTGCAAATGCAAAAACGTTTGATACATCTGGCCCTTGGTTTGGTTTCAACTGGTCTCAAAAGGATAACTATTCCCACTAGAATTGTGAATTAGCTACCCCAAGAAGTTGTTGAGAATTACCTTTGAATTTTTCAGCATAAAATGAAACAAACAACGCTTAAGTCATGCATTGTTTTAGTTTCAGCACTCTGTCATTTATCTATTCTTTTACTAACTACCATTGTCTGATCTCCATCCATCAGGCTGAACGCAGTGATAACTGTGACTATTTTGGCTTCAGAACCCACCCAACAACATGGGCATAACTTCTTCTATTTTGATCTTTGCTGGCCTCAGGCATGTAGGGCTGAATGGCACACTCTGCATTTACAAACGTGAGCATGTGCACTGCTCCGTCATTCAGCTGTGTGCAGTGAGGCCATCGCTGTACCCCGGAAGGCTCTTCTGTAGATTATGCTTCTTGGAGCCTGACTCCTGCAGCTGAAGGAATCAGACGAAGCTAACACCAAGATCCCTGTTCTGTAAGAGTTCCTGTGGCCCTAGTTGGGAGTAGTGCTGGAAACAATTTCAGAGTGGTTGTTCTTCTATTCAATGTTACAGCACTGAAGTCATAGTGATTCTGAACAATCCAAGATTACACAAAGAACAAGGGCCACAACCATTCATCAGGAGAGTGGTAGGAGTGTTGCATTTAGAAGCATATTGTTACAGACATATGACTAAAGCAAGGTGTAGTAACCTCTGTCATTTACAGACAGCACATTTACCATTGAAATGGTGACTAAGCTTGCAAAGACATACAATTTTACAGATAGAACTATATAGCGCACAAATGATATTGTGTAAAAATTGGGTTTCAGCAAATATTAGTTGTATGGGGTGGGTGTATTATATGGTATGGCTGTGGGGGCTTACCGTGGTATACACTCACAAAACTGCCTTGTGTCCAGTCAGGCTCATTTGAACAACCTTAAGCTCAACACTGGGCAGCTATGGCTTTCGAGCAGCAAGGCCTGCACAAAGGAATTAAATGTAAAGCATTTAACAGTACCAAACAATGTAATATAAAAATCACACAACACAAACTCACTAGGACACTAATTTATAAAAATAGATTATATTTTTATGATTTTTCAGAGACCTTAATGGGCAAACCACACCAGAGGGTTCTGGCGAAACAGATTTTTAAAGATATTGTAACTTTTTAATTCAACCGCAAACAAGCATTGGTCAACAAAAAGTTTGTAAAAGTTAGTTCAGCTACTCCAGCATGGTTTGGGCAACCAGATCTGACAGGGTGGAAGTCTGCAAGGCCAGTGGGGTAGATTTGGACAGTTACCTGGCTACCACAGCATTTTCCAGTCCAGTTCCAAACGTTAGAGCACGACTGCCATAGACCATAATGGAGTGGTCCAGATGCTGGGGATGCAGGATGAAAAAATGCTCAAGGTGCTGTGGTTGCTCTGTGGTCAGTGAGGGTGCCTTTGTGATGACTCCTCAGTACACAGGTGATGTGGGGTAACGTTGGCTGTGGCTGTCAGGGTCCCACAAAGTACTCTTTGAACCATTAGAACGACAGCTGCTGCTTGGCTATGTGTCTCCAGATGCACTTTTTAGAGCAAAAACTTTTGGTGGAGGCTGGTGTCCCTCTTGGGCGACCAATCTGGACTTTGATCGCACTCCTGGGTCTGGCTGACTCTGATGAAACCTTTGGCCATCAAGGATTGGCCTTTTGGGGTGCCCAGCGACTGATAGCTGCGGATCCTCTGCTATGGCTACCAACTTTCCAGTTTGGGCTTCTTCAGATCATTTGTCTTTGGAGCTGGTTCTAGGGGATCAACTAACTGTTTCTTTGAGTCACTGCTTTGGACTGAGATTCGGGCATGACTTTACCCCATGCCAAGAGCCACAGGCAGCGTCACATCTTTGCTAGCCCAAAGTGCTGCAGGTGCGGTCTAGAAGACGGTGCAGCCTTTCTTTGTGCGGGTCCAAGGGCAGCAGGGCAGTCCTTCTTTCTTTGGTCCTTGTTTCAGTTCTGGTGTGACCCGAGGTTCAGGCTGCGAGGGGTGCTATATTTATTTGTCCCAGAAAGTGCCCTGAGGGGACCACGCAGTCACTAGTTAATGGACTACCAGGTCCCCTCCTTCTAGGTGATCTATTCTAGCCACTCTCAAGATGTCTGAACCCCCTCTCGACATGAGGCGCTTACTAGCCCATTCTAGAGGTGTGGCTACCTGGGGCAACATGCCCACTGCAAAACTGGATCGGGCATTGGTCTTCCCTTTCTGGCACTGTCTCAAGCCTGTGTACCTGAACAAAAGGGAGTATCTCTGGAGTGTTATCGCCATTTGCCCACCAAAGACATCTTTCCCTTTGAAGCTCCCTTTTTGGGCTAATATCCCAAATGGCTTCCTGCTAATGAGAAGTAACAACTTGCCCTTTCGCAGGCTGCTATTGTTCCTAAGCCTGGACGTCATTCACACAACCCCCAGGCAGGCAGAAATCTGTCTGTTGGCCTGTGCCTGTGTAAGGCCATTGGACCTGCTGGATCAGAGAGTGGCAACTTTCTAAAAGTTGCATTACTTTATTAATGACATTAAATTTAATCTGGGCAGCATCAGGTCAGGTTTGATGCCACGATTAATTTGATCCCTTACAGTATCTTGTTAGGCAGTCCCATTCAGGTGTTAGGGCTGGGATGCCAGCTGGTAACCCCCTGTACTAGCCAATGGGGCTACTAACTTTCTCACAGCAAAACAACAACTGGGAAGGGTTGCTGCTCAGACATATGAAAAATATCAGGTGCTGCATCTCTCTTAGGGCAGAGGAGCATCCGCCTACTAAATAAAATGCTGCAGAGTCAAAAAATCAAATGGTAATAAAGTTATTTTAGTACCATTTTATTTTCCACTACTGCTAAGCCTCGGCGGGGCCATTGCTGCCTAGTGGCAGCAGCAGAGAGGAGTGTTGGGGACTTAAGTTTTAAGTGCGCATGTCTGGCTGGCCATCGCAAGACAGCCGGCCAAAGTGAAATGCACGCTTTAAACTTGAGTTTAAAGTGCAACCCCTTAGACAGCTGGGTGGAGCAGGCACAGGTCCCCAGTCCCTGAGGGAGCATTGAGCCAGCGCGCTCAAACTAATCCTGGCGCTTCTCGCATGCTGCTTAAAAGTATAAGCAGCGTGAGAGCATCATCTAGAGTGATTAAGGGTGTTGGCTGTGAAATCACATGCTCCCCGCAGGGCTGAGGAACACTGAGGAGAAGAGGACAAGAGGAGGCGAGCCAGTGGGTAAGTACTATTTTATTTTTTATGTTTTGACCCACTGACTGCCTTCAGCCTCAACTCCAGAGCTCTCAGTCATGGTCTGTTATAAACACTGATACACAGTATTAGCACACATGCAATAGTGTATAGAAATTCAATAGTAATAAGTAAGTTCTCATGCTGATTATTTGCATATAATTATCCACATCCCAAAAGAAACAACAAATTACAGTTTAACCAAATTAGCATGCTCCAAAAAGGATTTCATCAAACCGTTATATACAATATAGTTCATGAAATTATTATCACTGAATCCAGTTCTAGAACAAGTATAATCCAATTTACAAATTCTTCATAAAAGAGTGTTCATTTCATTGTCCTGCTGTCACAGTTGCATTAATTAGATCCCAAAAGTTCATTGAATTCCAAAATGAATATAATCCAATTTAAGAGTTATTCCATTCCATCGTCCCGCTGTCACAGTTGCATCATTTAAATCCCAGTCACTAATATCAGTAGCCAAACTACTCCTAGAGGTAGAAGATGACTCCACTGAGGTACTTGATTCCCCTGTCACAATCGTGTGCTTTACCAAATGATCATATTTATGTGAGAATGTAAATACCCTACCATTAGCATAATCCATTTCATCCCTCTTAAACTTCCTAGCTTTCCTCTGTTTAATTTCATCCTGAAATCTCATAATCACATCATTGAGTATGATGAAATTCTTCTCTGTTGCTTCCTTTAGATCTAATTCTACAATTTCCTTTTCCAATATTTCTATGTCTGCTTGTAATTTGCCCACTTTCCTTTCTGCGTTTTCTATCAAGATATCCATTAGTTTCATGGAGTTCGATTTTAACTCTTCTTCCCATTTTCTTAATAAATCCCCATCTAAGTCATCATATGTAGGGAAAATATGTGAACGTAGGCCCCGTGGAATCCTCACCAACCTCTTGTACTGTTGTAATGTAATGGCATCCCACCATCTGGACATCTCATTTTTCTTAAGTTTTTCTAACCTAATAAATTTATCCCTGAGTCCTTCTTTTTTCTTAGAGTTCCCACCACCTATAGCCTGTCGAACTGTGACACCCTTATCTAAACTTTTGAACAATTCTTCCGCTATTTTTAATCTGTCCTCCATCTCTTAATATATGTGAATCCAAAATATTATTGTCAAGAGAAAGGAGCTGTTCATGAAATTATTATCACTTAATCCAGTTCTAGAACAAGTATAATCCAATTTACAAATTCTTCATAAAAGAGTGTTCATTTCATTGTCCTGCTGTCACAGTTGCATTAATTAGATCCCAAAAGTTCATTGAATTCCAAAATGAATATAATCCAATTTAAGAGTTATTCCATTCCATCGTCCCGCTGTCACAGTTGCATCATTTAAATCCCAGTCACTAATATCAGTAGCCAAATTACTCAATGATGTGATTATGAGATTTCAGGATGAAATTAAACAGAGGAAAGCTAGGAAGTTTAAGAGGGATGAAATGGATTATGCTAATGGTAGGGTATTTACATTCTCACATAAATATGATCATTTGGTAAAGCACACGATTGTGACAGGGGAATCAAGTACCTCAGTGGAGTCATCTTCTACCTCTAGGAGTAGTTTGGCTACTGATATTAGTGACTGGGATTTTAATGATGCAACTGTGACAGCGGGACGATGGAATGGAATAACTCTTAAATTGGATTATATTCATTTTGGAATTCAATGAACTTTTGGGATCTAATTAATGCAACTGTGACAGCAGGACAATGAAATGAACACTCTTTTATGAAGAATTTGTAAATTGGATTATACTTGTTCTAGAACTGGATTAAGTGATAATAATTTCATGAACTATATTGTATATAACGGTTTGATGAAATCCTTTTTGGAGCATGCTAATTTGGTTAAACTGTAATTTGTTGTTTCTTTTGGGATGTGGATAATTATATGCAAATAATCAGCATGAGAACTTACTTATTACTATTGAATTTCTATACACTATTGCATGTGTGCTAATACTGTGTATCTTATTATAGGTAACTTTGGGTTACCTCTTTAGAGGAGATTGGAGGGTGCAACCCCAGTATTTGGCACTGTGCACTATAATATTAGTGCTATTAAATCTATAGAGGCAGGAGCGCCATATCACTCTTATCCACCCCCATTTTAGATTTCTGTTATAAACCCTGTTTATAATGAGCCAGCCATGATTGAGAGCTTTGACGTTGACCCTAATGGCATTCACAATGTCCCAGTGCCTGTCAGTGGGTCAAAATGAATTTTTTGCTTACACCACCACTTATGCTGCTACCAGCCTCCACTGAAAAATATATGTCTCACTTAATGATATACAGCTCCTTGCCATAGGGCTCGATATGCCTTCCTTAGTGGAGACTTCTTTTTACATACACTGTTAAGGAAAGGGTTAGCATTGCGATTGGTTTGAATGGCAAAGATGATCTGGCAGTGTAAACACTGCCCCTTTCCAGTCTGCCGAGGTAGGCTGGGAGACATTTTGTAATTTGTCACACACAGGGTGGCACAATCAGTGTTGTAGCCCAGGGTGGCACTATGCCTTACAAGCCCTAGGTACCCTGGGTACTATATATTAGGGACCTATAAGCAAGTCAGTACTTACCAATTGAGAATAGCCAATTCAACATACACATTGAAAGAGGCCAGAAAACTGGCACTGAAGTCTGGTTAGCGCGCCTCAGTGCACTCTAAGCCGAAAAACCAGAAGCATCAGTCCAAAAGTATGGGAGTGAACATGCAAAAGGAGGCATTTCCTTACATGTGTAATTTGTCATTTCTAATATGACGGGTCTTCAAGTTGGAGCCCCTATTCGCTTAGTGTGGTCTGATCATTTCTTGGTCCCGTTTATCTTCTATGGCCCTTTAAACCAGTCAGAGACTGGGACTTTGCCCGAAATGAAGAGAAACTGGCAGAAGGTGTCGAAGGAGTTGCTTGATTTCTTTTTGCAATCCTCTCTTCCCGCATTCTCAGGCAACCCTGACAACGATGTAACCCTATTTAATCAATGGACCTCCAAGGCTGTAGAGCTCCTTGCACCCTTGAAAATGCATATTGCTAAAAGATCCAAGCCTTCTGCACCTTGGTTCTCTACTGCCTTAAGGGCGGAGAAAAGCCGCTGTAAAAAGCTTGAGTGCAGCTGGAGAAAGTCTTATGACCGGAGGCAAAGCAGTTATATAAAGCGGCTCTCAGACGTTTCCTTTAACTCACTCGCACCACCATGAGAAAGCATTTCCCATCATGTGTCAAGACAGCCACCAATTCTACTAGAGACGTTTTTATCACTGTTAAGTCCCTCATCTCCCCTGTTGCAGCTAAAAGTGCCTTATACCCCTCACCAGATCTTTGTACCGGCTCGGTGACTTTTGATGAAAAAATCCAAAAGCTTTACTCACTTTCTTGGAGGAAGTCTGCAAAATTGACTCTTTGACTCCACCTGCTAGTCACATATCTGCGATCTCTTAGTTCGGCTTAATATTTGAAGATGACTCACTGGAAGAACTTCTGGAGTGTAAATCAGGCTCTCCGCAGGACCCTTGCCCCCCTCATAGTTTCAGATTGGTTGCACAATCTGTTAACCCCTCTCTTAATTTGATTTGAAATAACCGCCTAAATCTGGTATTTTTTCAGGCATTCCTTCTGCCACTCCTAAAGAAGCCCAATGCAGACCCGAGTGTCTGGGATCTCGGATGGCGTAGGGGGGTTAATGTTAGAAGGTCAAAGCTTTTTTTGTGAAATCGGTTGCCATTTCCTATGCAAATCATGCAGCAGGTACAATGAAATGTGCACAAAAGTAATACCAAGGCTGCATAGTCCTAAATGAACCTCAGCCTCTTTAATCCACTACCAGACACACCATGGCCCTTCAGCTCACTCCTGCAGGTTCCCGCCTTCTCCCTTGATGACACTTTTTCCATCATTCTCGTCCTCTGTCTTTCTCCTCTAGGTGTTTTACCTTCTCTTGATCTTGGCAAATGTCTGATGCACAAAAATAAGTGCCGAGCCCAAAAATGAGTGCTGGTAACCACCGGCTCACATTAAGCATTGGACATACAATTTTACACTCAACAAGGCCTGTCTGTTGTAGGCTCTCTTAGCATATTCCTGGTCTCTAGCTTTGCACTCAGACCCTCCTTGCAACCACCACTGTCTGTGCCACAACCCCCGAAATTAATGTACTAGTGTCGCCCCCTCCATTCTACTGATGGAGGTTCTATCGGAAGTTAGTAACTTACTATGTTGCTTTAAGACACCACGCACTCTGCCTCATTCTAAGTTTACACAGCACTGCAAATGCAGCCGCTTGGTCTATGCAACGTCTCTATTGAAAATAGGCACCTTCTTCCATTATCCAGTGCCAGCGTCTTCAACTGAACACTGTACCACACCTGTGATCTGCAAAACTGGTCACACCGCACCAGCTGAGAGCCTCAAAAAGTAGACACATCACCACAGACAAAATACACTCACAGTTTAAACATAGACTCGTAGTACACAACCTAGTAATGAGAACACAAAACATAGATATAATTCTAAATTTCCATAATTCCAAATATAATTTCCAAAAAGTAAATAGCTATGCTGAATTTGTTGTTCTTAGTCTGTCATTGGCAGCAAGATATTGCTATGAAGCATTAAGTGAAATAGCGCTTAAGAAATTATAGTGTCTTAAAAAAATACTCCTGATGTGGGAAGCGGAAATCAACTCAACATAGACACCTCAGAGGTATGTCCCTTTAGAATACTGTAGCTGTTCTTAAGAAATAGCAATATCTTTGTTGATAGAATGACATCTGTTTCTGGTGCAGAGCAGTTGGAGGTGTAACATCATAAAGGTACCTAGTTTCTTGTGCAAAGTAATGTCTGTTTATAGGAGCATGCAACTAAGTGACAAAATTAAGTCAGTGGCTTAACACAAGATGATACCCCCTTCCACCCCCTGCAGAATATTAAGCTGGGCCATAGGCTCCCATTTCAGACAGATATCCATTGGCTAAATGAGAGCCCCGTGAAGGGTTGAGGGGCCCCTGAAGGGATGACCCTCCTACACCTGTGATGGGGCTGCATGGGCCTGCATTACACCCCTATTAAAGTGTAACAGGGTAATATCTGCTCGTCACAATGTGTGAGATTTAGCTGACAGATTGCTTCGAGAATCCATGCAGTGTAACTCTGGAGCTCTGCCCATCATCTGGAATCTTCACCGGAGTTATCTGGGATCTTCCAAGGCTAGTGTTAAAGTCTGTGTCTGATTGGGCGTTTTACACTGTCCTAACAGTGGCCTTCTTCAACGGCAATACTTCTTTCATTTCTGAGTCCTTCATCAAAACTGGAGCCAGTCACTCATCAATGTATTTTTTCCATTGTTGGCTCGGATATGTTTATAAGCCATTCTGGCCTTTATTGGCTGCCTTGTCCAGGACAGCCACTTTCCTACATGAACCAGGGGTCTGTGGGTCCAACCTAATCATGTCACAATACTGTTTATTTAAAAGAATGACTTGATTTAGCCTCATTGTACAGCAGGGCCACGGTGACAAATCAGGTCTCCAGCTATGGACAGACATATTTTCATGGCTCTTATTGGGGCCTCTCTCAGCGCTGCGGTAAGATTCTGTTTCCTTGCACTTTGATGTTACTCTGCCATGAGACAGGCTGGAGCCCGCATGCATGCCTCTCTTAGTTGCACTCCAGCATCCAGAACATAACAACCACTTGCATCTTTATGAAACTAGGCCCTTTTGCTCCCCGTTATTGTCTTTTTGCAGTCGCACCAGGGCAGGGATGTCCAACGTAGGTGCAAGAGGGCCAAATGAAATATATGTCAGATTTGTAGGATAAACACTGGCAATATGGATACGTTATATTGAGATTAACTGCACGTACATTTATTTTATGGGAATATCCTGAAACTCTGTCAGGGGTTAGGCCCTCCATAGCCTGCGATGGACACCCTGATTGAGGACAAGTGTTCCACAGATGGCAACTACCTAGTTATCGGTTTATGGATCCCTACTGTGAATGCCGCTCACACTATCTTTTCTATATTCTTGCATCTGCTTTGAGGATGAGACAGAACTGCCCCACAACTGTTCTGAACAATTCAGACACGCCTTCAAGTCCACCAAAACAAACGAGACCCTGGCCCATCCGGGGAGTGCTTAGATACCTTTGATCCACAGTCTGTGTGTAACCTTGATGCAGGAATTCAAATTCTCCCGAAGCTCCTGCCCAGCCGCCAACTTGAAGAGATTAATGGGAAGGGAGGCCCAAAAACGGAGATGCGCAGAAAGATAAGGGCTCAGAGGAAGCGCAGCAGTGATCCAGCCAGCCCTGACAAAAACGTGAAAAGAACACGTGGCACGCGATGGTGCCTGTTGAGGCGTGGCTCTACGAGCAGAGATGGAGTATGGCGACAGGCTGACAGGGCAAATGTGCACACACTAAATAGTGTTTAGAGACTAATGGGGATTCGTTGTAAAACTGCTGGTTCACCAGTAACTTAGGTTGACAAATACATTTATATTGACCTGGATAACGGTCGTCAACATACTAGCGGCCGGCCCGGCCCTGCTACTAAGGCCCATATTTATATTTTTTTAGCGCCGCATTTGTGCCGCTTTTTAACGCAAAACCGGTGCAAACTTACAAAATACAATTATATTTTGTAAGTTAGTGCTGCTTTTGCGTCATAAAATGACGCAAATGCGGTGCTAAAAAAGTATAAATATGGGCCCAAGTATTTTTCTTTGTCAACTCACAGGGTTGGGGGCTGCATGGCACTGTCGTGACTGGAGGAACGGTTCAAGTCTACCTTGACACAGATACATGTACCTGTAGTGCACACCACCTTGTCTTCACCTCAGCTGCTGGTGAAACCACACACACCGGAGCTCAACTGGTGCCCGCGGTCTAGAGCCTGCGCAGTGTTTTTTCAAAACTGATGTGCAGACTCGATTTCTCTGCTTCCCGCCTGCAGCCTCTAACCCACCCTTTCCCAACTTGTCAGAGGGTGGGACACACCCCAGCCTGTGACGAGTTTGGAAAGCGTGGAGTGACCATGCTCTCACTCCCTGACTGACGTAAAGCCTCTGGTGCTACAGGGCTTCAGCCTGAAGCGCCCAGGGCTAACTTTACCCACCACGTCATCAGGGGGTGGAGACTGGTCCTCGAGGCAATGTCTTTGCCGAGCTGATGGCCTCAGGGCTGTGAGATCATCAGCCCGACAAATACTGTAGATTTTGGGCGTGACTGGCAGTGTGTCACTCATCAATCACCACAGCAACAAACGAACAAGCATGGTGAGTGGCAGTCAACTCCAACCCCAAACAAGATATGTGTGTTTTATTTAAAGAAGCAGATTTAAACAGTTTGCTTTCATTTTGGCAATGGCCTACTCTGGGAGGGTGAAAGTAAAGGGGGCGGAGCCCTGACGCCTTCAACCAGAAACCGCCCCTGAACTGTTGTTCTAATTCGGAGAACACTCAGAAGCGGCCTTCCTCAAATTTAAAGAGTGTTTAAAATTTAAAAGGGATAGCTAACTGGATGACTCCAATTATTTATAATTGAGCACAGATAAAACTGATGCCCTCTTCTTCAGCCAGATATCTCCCTTTTAATCTCTAGTGGCCGGCTGAATTGAACCCACCCCTGGTGTCGGCCCGAATGGTGAAAAATATAGGGATTGTGTTTGATTCTGACCTCTTTTGCAGCCCACATAAAACAGATCTCTTCAACCTGCTTTATGAAGCTTAAATCAATCAGGAAGCTGCTACATCTGCTCCTGGAAGAGACCCAAAAATCTGTAGTCTATGCTCTTGTGACATCTCGCCTGGATTATGCCAACAAGCTCTAACTGGGTCTTCTGGCTTTCCTGATGTATAGACTCCAGATCGTACAAAATGTGGTTACTAGGCTAATATGGCGGGTCCTGTTTTGCCAAAACATTTTGTAGTGTAGCCATTTTTATTATAACCTTTGCGCGTTTGCTTAAAGCATTAGGCCTTTGTGCACTTTGTTCTAGATGCATTTTATTTAGCCTCGCACTGTTATTTTTCAATAACCAGTTTCACGGTCTTGTTTTATTTTTTTGCTATCACACTGTTTAGCTTACTTCAGCACCGGAGTTCTCAAACAATACATTCTTGCTCGCTCTGTGCTTCAGTCAAGGATACAGTCTGGCACATTGCCGATAGACGTGGTAGGAGTTTAGTCTTTAGGGTTCATAGAAAACACACTCTTACGTAGGGACGTTTCTTAGAACACCAACGTGTTAAGTATAAAAACACTTCCTAGTCCTAGTACACGTAAGAGGGAGATTCCAACCAGGGAACCACAACTAGACGCTGACTGCCCTGTTGCAGATGCTGATGTAGATCACAGGCCTTTGCTCAGGTATGAGGGTTGATGTCCTCCCAGGGAACCTGAAAGGCAGGCTTAGAGCTTAACATGCTGTGCTCAAAATAGAACTTAGAAGAGAGAACGTAATCTAGTAGCACTATGATAGTGTTATTCCTATGTTTCACTCTCCTCGTTACTATTTCAATCCTACTGTGTTGTATGGTTCTGGTTATTGCGGCTCACACCCTGGTATCTAAAATGCAGTTGTTTTATTAAATCAATCTGTAAAACTTAAACTGCCTCTGTCATTTGTATATGAGACCACACTTGGTATGAGAGAACTGGTTGGGATCTGAGTGACCACGACTTCCCTGGGAAGCACTAAGATGTCATGCGCTCGGCTGCCCAATCATCCCTTCCCTCTGGGAGAGATGAGGCACTGCTAGTTAGCCAGAGCAAAACTGGATTGAGGGCAACAAGGGTCCTTTGCCGTGGGTTAGACTTAGTCCGCCCAATGTGAACGACCCTGCTACCCAAAAATCCAGTAGTCTCATTAGGATAATGAGATCCTACGCGACCATTTCACTTCATGTGAAGCCATGGCTCCCCATGGCAAAAAGGATTCAATTTAAGGCCCTCGCTTTTGCTTTTAGAGAACTGGAGAGCAAAGGTCCCCGCTACTTGAAAAACCAACAGGTACCAACAGGTGAAATCGATGAGATCTTGCCACCTTCAACGTATGCGTTGCCCCACGTTCACTAAAGTCCATTGTGGTGGTAAATCTTTTTCTGTACTAATGGCAAAGCCCTGGAATTCTTAACCATTCAATCTTCAAATGGCCGAGTCTGAACACTGCTTTCAGAGGGAAGTAAAAACTTGGGACTTTGACCAAACGTAGTCAGGTTAAAACCAGCTTTCATTCTCAGTCTTTGCTTTTGAGCTCCAGGACGCTTCAATCAAAGCAGCTGTGCACTTTACAAATGCAATTGATTGGAGATCGATTGATTTGTGCATCACCAAGTGAAGCGACTCGATTTGTCTTCCTCCTATTTACATCTTTGTTTCCATCACACTTTAAAGTTAGATAAAAACACTTAATTTGGGTTTTCCTGTTTATTTTGAAATATGTGTGCCTCCCATTTATAGGTATTTAAATTTTGTTATGTGTTAGAAGAAAACAACATCCTACGGCCTTTCCTTTTACGCCAGCAGTTTTCACATTGTTCACTTTACAAACTACTCAACTTTTGCAGTAAGTGTAAGAACGTAAACACCAGTCTCCATGTTGAAACAATACACATTAATTTGTCAGAGGAGTAGACTGACATCTGACTTCTGTCTTTGAACACACAGCAAATGTGACAAGTTAAAATTGACTAATTAATATGCTTTAAGCAGAACACCGTGTGTGCAAGCGATTTGACTCAAGCTGCGCGAGCGATCTACCTCACAGCGAAGTAGGAGTTAGGGATTCTAGAACAGTGGGGAAGTGAAGGGGCAGTTGGGGAGAGAGGCATTGATGTGCGGAGGTGAACTATAGATCATCCTTCTCCTGCAAGTACGTCGTTGCAGTTATGCTTACTACTCAATAAATGTTGAGGAAATACGTCTACTTGTGTGAGCACCGTCTTTAAATTCACCTTCTGATCTCCAGCATGATTATTTAGGTGCCTTCGCAGGGCTCAGGGGGCTGTTTTATTTGGGCCCTCCTACCTCCAGGCCCTGGTACATTGCACTGGCTGCACCACTGGTAGCTACGCCCCTGGCTGCTGACTGGAGAGGTAGAAATGGCCCAGTGTTGGGCAGGCAGGCTCCGGTGGAATGGGAGGCAAACCAACGTGGAGTGCTCGGATGAGCAGCATAGATGGTCCAGCTTGGGAGACAGTAAGAGGAATGTAATACATCTATTTTACAGAGCTGAGCCAGACAAAGGGAGGTTCAGGAAGAGAGTGATAGAGACAGCACACAGACCTAACTCTGCTGTGAGAGCAGCTGTCAAAGTACATTAAAAAAAAGCATGGGAATTGTGATCCTGAGTGAAATAAGAGTGGTATCTGCCTGTCTGTGTGTGTGTGTGTTGGGGGGGAGGTAAAAGACAGTGGGGGGTAAAAAAACAAAAATATTTTGTAGCTGTTTTATTGGCCTTTCACCTTCAGGTAACTGCATATAAAATAACGTACATTAAATTAAAAATAAATTGAAGTTTAACTAATGAGTGGAAAATGTACTATTTTATGTTATGAAACTTCCATTGGTTAATGTGGTCACTGCAGAGGTCTGTGTATGTAACCAGGGAGCAGCATAATTTAATTCTGGTTGGTGCATTTGGGAATAGTGACATACATTTGTGTGCTATGAGGTCTCAGCCTGTGATAGAAAGCACTGTGAATATGTAAGTCATTATTTTAAACTTTCACTACACACGGTACAGTATAGGTTGCCACAAAATGCTCAAAAAGAATTAGGTTGAAGATAAAAAAGTGGTTTAAAAATATATATTTTAGTAATCTGTAATAAGACTGTACCTACTGTAAATATTGTTTACACAAGCACTGCGCCCCACTGCTTAGAAGGCAACATCTTTTCTGTACCTTTTAAAAAATACATCTTTTTTTCTACAAAGCTTCAAGTGACCATCAATTACAGTCAAAGCTGGCTTCCAAGCAGCCGTTAGATCTGCACATTAACCAACTGCACACATTTACACTTCTGTTGGCAACAGACACCCTGGAAAGAAAACTTGTTTCTTATTAATCTGTCTGCCCCTCCTTCGGCTTCACAGCACGAGACTCCCTCCCTACCACTTCAGCAGAAGCATCTCAAGGGCTGAAATTTACTGTCCTAGGACGATTGTCTTTTAACAAAAAGCAGGGGATACTTTTTGTTAAATTAAAGTGTGGGTTCCTCCTGCCCACAGAGGCTGCCTACTTCCTCTTCTGTGTGGGAAGATACGCTCTGGAGTGAGATGCAGATAGACTGATTCTCAAGGGCTTTTGCTCATGTAACACTCTTTAAAGGATTGTTGTGTGAGTGCAAAACCAGGTTTTGTGTTTAGAAAACCTGAATTTGCCCTTGACCCACAGTGGTGTAATATTATGATTGTGTAAAACCTATACCAGGGTGGAGAGAAAGTTTTAGGTCGGGATGCCCTGAAATCTTTGGAAAACACTATGGATATTGACAATCTTTTTTCTGGCCCATTACCACCCTGACTACGGTCAGAATTATATGCTTATCAAATGCAAAGCCAAATACTTTTCAGAGGTAGGACAAGGAAGCAAACCCTTCCAAAATTAGTGGGATGAAGGTCCATGGGTTCCTCAGTGGTGAAAATAATTTCCCACGAGAAAGAAAGCAGTTGAACAAATATGAAGCCATTTTCGAACGCAATGTGGTACACTGTGTAAAATTGTGTGTGGAGAAAGCTCCACATAAAAGCAAGACTAAATTCACAAATATTTCTAGGAGTACTTCTGGGTTCTTCCCATTCTCTTGGAACCCTTGTTGAATTCCTAAAAATGAAAGGCAATAACCCTGCGTGTGCTAAATTGTGATTTTTGTGTGAATTGGGCACAGCCTGTTAAGACGATATGAGAAGGAGAGAGACAAACCAATGTTAGACCATGAAAGCGCTAGGATGAGTGTGCTAGACATTGTTTAAGGGCTCATTCTGAGTGCCCCTGTTGCGTTGCAAGACACTATGCAGCAAAAGGGAACTTTGGGAACGCAGGTAAGTTCATGTAAACCTTTATTCAGATCCAACATAACAGACCTTGTGCAACCTGAGCCTCAGTCAGCCAGAGGGAACTGAACTAACCAGTTCCCAGGCTACACCAGGTAAGCTCCATCATTCAAAGAATAACACAGGACACTGCATGAGAAAAACAACTTTAAACCTCAACATTTCTACAAAAGGATGCTTAACGCACAAAGCTGCTTTTAAGTGCAGCATACTAGCCTTCACGTGCAAGAACTCAAGAGGGGCACGAGAACGGCATGAAACATTAAGGGCCATATTTATACTTTTTAGCGCCGCATTTGCGTCATTTTTTGACGCAAATGCAGCACTAACTTACAAAATACAATTGTATTTTGTAAGTTTGCACCATTTTTGCATCAGAAAGCGGCGCAAATGCGGCGCTAAAAAAGTATAAATATGGGCCTAAAGGTAGAATGGCATGAAAAATCAGAGGTGCAAAACCTTCCCACCTTTTAACCAAAACAAATAAAACAGACAACAGTGCAAACAACTCAAGATACATAGTAATCCTTGAATTTAGTGGGCATGCCCACATTGCGAACACTCCTTTCATGCCGGGACGTCACAGTTTGACATGGTTGTTGCGAACACTGCGAAGGACACACAATTTAATCAGCAGAGGAAATCTCATCATTTGCAGCTTCAACCATCTGTGCCTCAGAAACAGGAAGAGCAGACCCAGAGTGGGTAGGATAAATGACTTGCACATCTAAAAAAAATCTTAGCCATGATCAGTGTTAACACCCTTTACCAGACCTGCCACCCTGAAAATAAAAGTTGTGATGTGAGAAGTTAATGTGGCTGTGGAGGGGGCAGGGCTTTATCCTGATCTACTTTGAGACTCGTCCGCCCCCATGCCTTGTCCCCATTGATCTCCTTGCCCCCCCTCTGAAAAAACAAAAACACAAAGATTGCTGGGGTGCATTTGATGTCCAAGGGTGTTTTCACACCTCTTAACGGACATCAGCCGTTTACAGTCTTCAAAAAGATGCTGACAATCCACACATTCAGTGGTTTCCAGCTCCTCTTACCTGCCACCTTGTGAATTTGCTTCTTCACCAGGTGGCGGTGTGAAGACAGTCGATACTGTGTGACAAAAGGTGGCACCATGTGAGTTGGGAGGTCTGCTTCAAAGATCAGATTTTCCTAGCTTGCTCATGTGTGATTTAAATGTCATCTCTCTTGCTCCACCAACCCTTGTTCTGCAACAAAACTCAAGCCTGGGAGGCCTTTTCCACCCGCACGGGTGAAGAGAACTTAGAATCACCTTTCTTCACTCTTGTAGGTACTCTCAGCAGAACCCAATCTTGTTTGCCAAGTCAACTAATTGACTGTGTTTTCTGTCAAACAGTTCCGGGGAACGAATATGATTGGCAGCTACTTTAGATGAAACTGAACAAAAATCATCAAACTTGCCCTTATTCCAGTCTGATCCAGTAGGGGCAGATAGCCCACCTGAGAAATCTTTTGCGCAACAAAACAAAAGGACAAACCCCAGTAGTGCTATGAGGTGTAACCAAATCTTTTTCAATAAAAATGATTTGACCTCCTCTGCAATTGCCACAGCAGTCTGTACACCCTCTTTTAAAAATCTGTTCATGTGCTCCACAAGGCCATTAGATGAAGGAGAATAGAGCGCTACCTTAATGTGGGTAATCTGTTGTTCAGCAACAAACGCTTTTATGATGTGTGAGACAAATTGAGTGCTATTATCAGTCACAATTTCCTTCAGTGTAAAAAATGTTCTGCAAAGATTTTATGATGGAATCTGTGTTTGGATTAGCAGTAAAATCCACATAAACTGGTTTGGAGAAACCATCCACAAGCACCATTATGTATCTCTGTGAGGATGGGAGCAAATCAAACAGCCTTGCAAAGTCTAATGCCACCTTATGCTAAGCTTTCTCAGGATATGGCATTGTTTAAAGTGGTGACTTGTGCAGTCTTCAGTGTTTATCAGACACCAAACATGTAGAAGAATCACCATTAAACGTAGTCACTTGAGACTCCATGGCAAGCCATCAAATAACTCTTTGAGAGCTTTACATGTACTTCTAACTACCTAAATGCCCTTTGTGTGCTTCCTCAATGAACAATTCTCTTAAAGATGCAGGAGGCACACACAGATCAACATGTAACAACACCCAATCCACCAAAGACAATCCCCCAGAAACTGGTATATATAGGCATAAAGGAGCTTCCACACTTCTTTTCCTAGGCCAACCATTCTTTATGTACAAATAAACCTCTGTCAATACAGGATCCTTGCATGCAACCTCAACCCACACAATGTGTGAAACGGTGCCAGAGTCATGTAGAATGATATCAACCAATACTACAACACATTCCTGTTCACATACATCTGTCAAAGACTCATCCGGAATAGGCAACCTGGACAAGCAATTTGCTTGAAAGTTCTTCCCATCAGGAATATACTTCAGAGCAAAATCAAATTCATGTAGCTTAGAAATGAAATCTGACCAGACGCGCAGAAGCCTTCCCTGACCCATTACCATTAAGCAAATGGAGCAAGGGTTTGGGATCAGTACGCATGTCAAACTGTGTGCCCTAAATGAAGTTCTCAAATCTCTTGACTGCCCATGAACATGCCAGTGCCTCACATAATGTGATTCAGGAAGACTAAGTGAACGTGAGGCAAAAGCAGCAGTACGTCCCTTGCCCTGAGCAAAACTGGGAGAGTATGGCCCTGAACCAAACCTGACTGGTATCCACTGTAATTATACACTTCCTGCCAGCCAGGAATGCTGAAAGAGTCAGAGCTGAAATAATTAGCTTCTTCATGGTTTGAAAAGCATCATTAACTTCGTATGACCAAATGTATTTAGTACCTTTCCTTAAAAAGGTCTCTTAAAGGTTGCACCAAATATGCATACCCTTTAGCAAACAGTGAATAGTACTCACTTGAGCCAAGAAATTATCTAAGGGTGTCTTTATCTCTGGGAACGTGTGCCTCCTGAATGGCCTTGACCAGGGAAACGTTTGGTGAAATACCTTTGGGACTAATGGTATGTCCTAAATAATCAAAGATCTGGACATCCAATTTACATTTCTCAGAACGCAAGGTAATGCTGAATTCTTTAAACCGATCAAAAACAGCAGGTAGAATTTGGTTATGCTCAGCCAATGTCCCTGCAAAGATGAGAACATCATCCTGGAAGGCCTGCACGTCCATTATGCACTCCAAGACAGTGTCCCTTAATCTCTGAAAGACACCGGCTGCAGAAGCCACACCAAATGGTAACCTTGCAAACTTGAGGACACCAAACGGCGTGACAAATGTCATAAGTTCTTCAGAGGCCTCATCCAGCGGAACTTGATGGTATGCGGACTTGGGGTCCAAAAGAGAAAAGTAACTTGCATTCCAAATTTTGGCTAAAAGTTCTTGCACCTTGGACAGAGGGTGACACTCAACAAAAATGTTCTTGTTCATGCTGCGAAGGTCGGCACAGAGTCTGATGTCACCATCTTTTTGATGAACAATAATTGGGTTCACCCACTCAGATGACCCTGCCTCTTTAATGATGCCATCCTTGACCATCTGTTCCAGCAATTTTGTTAATTTCACTCTGACACACAATGGTACAGTACAGGATGAACTTTATGAGTGACTGCCACTGTATTTTCTTTTAGTTTGATAGAATGTGCATAGTTCTTGTTAGACCTGGCATCCTTAGGGTGGTCTTACCCCAGACTTGTTGCCTTTACATCCTGTTTCCTTGCTGTATCTTTTTGTTGGCCTTAGGACTCTGAGCACTTTACTACTGCTAAACAGTGCTAAAGTGCATGTGCTTCTCCCCTAAACAGGGTAAAATTGGTGTATCCACAATTGGATTATTTAATTTATTTGTAGGTCCCTTGTAAAGTGGTATACCATATAGCCATGGCCTGTAAATTAAATGCAACTAATGGTCCTGCAGCATTGACTGTGCCACCCACTTAAGCAGCCCTGTAAACATGTCTCAGGCCTGCCACTGCACAACCTGTGTGTGCAGTCTCACTGCCACCCCGTCTTGGCATCTAAAACCTCTTGCCAAGGCCAGGACTCCCCTTTTCTTACATATGTCACCCAAGGTAGGCCCTAGGTAGATCGTAGGGCAGGGTGCTATGTAAGCAAATGGCAGAACATATACTTTAAAAAATTTTCATGTCCTTGTCATAAGAACTCCTAAATTTGTTTTTCATTACTGCGAGGCCTGCCCCTCTCATAGGCCAGCATTCTGAATTACTTATATTACTTTAAAGCTGTAATTCCTGATCTAAGAGGAGCAGCTGCATCATGTTTATTACCATTGGAATGGCAGTAATACATCTCTTTACTGGTAAAGTTGGATTTATTATTACAATTTAAGAAATGCCATTCTTAGAAAGTGGGTATTTCTCTGCACTCACTGCTCTGTGTGTCCACAGCATATCTCCAATATAGGTCAACACTGTGCTGGGTGACAGCTACACTTTAGAATTCCCTCCAGACACCTACAACACAGGATACTCAACAGCATCTGCATGCATCTGCATACTGATGGGTCGGCCTGGGGAAAGGATGGGGAAGGGCTCACACTTTAAAGGGTAGTGACTAGAGTCCACACAAAAGGGCTGATTACCTCCCACTGATAGTCTGAGGCCGAGGCTGACCTGAAAGGCAGACCTGTGCACTTCACAAGAACTCTTTGTAGTCATCTCCCACATCAAAGGCACTTTCTAGTAAAAGTACTGTAGAGGGCTGGCCCTCTATGTAGCGTGTAAAGCTAGGCACACTGTACAGGGGGTCCAGGCAACCACACGTTGGTTTACAGGGGTGAAAACTAGACCACCTAATGCTCTAATTTTTATGGTAGCTTGGTTGAACAATTAGGCCAGTCTTGGAGAAGTGTAAAGCATTTCTTGTACTCACAGCATTAATCTTCCAACTCACACACTCAAAGGAATAACTCGAGATCAATTTATAAAAAATACTTCTGATTTTTATGTAATTGTTAAAACCAAGATCATCAAAATTGGTGCAGTACTTTTCGAGATATTAATTTTTGAAGTTTACTAAAAATAGTATTTTTGTGCATAATTACACATCATAGGAATCAATGGAGGATAACCTTTACAAATTCATATCGAGTTCTTCTTTTGCAGGTTGGTCGAGACCGTCGGTGAGCACACTGTGCCACGTAGGGAAGTTCGGGTGGCTAAGGGTTCCGGCGGAAGCAGCGGGGAAATGTCTTTGGAGCTGGTGCAGGGCCACTGTGGGCGAACCACTTGGAAAGGCACTGCACAGGTCAGTTTAAAGGTGGATCCTGGAGGTCCCCTTGGAGTGCTGAGGTCGCAAGGGGTAAGGGACCCTTAGGGCAGAGCTTGCTCTTTGGTGCAGGGCAAAGGGCGGGCAGGTAAAGAGCGATTTGGTGAACCAGAAGCTGTGTGCAAGGATGCCCTCAGAAGCAGGAGGTAGGTTGATTTAAGGGTCAATTGCAAAACAGTGGGGCACTCTGGTGGGATGTCAGGGTTGTTTCTGAAGTCCCTTCACTAGGGCTTCCAGCTGGTCTTTTTACAGTCCCAGGTGGGCTGCTTTCTTGGTGGCCAAAGAAAGGTGACCAATACCAAGGGTATTGGTATGATTCAGCCGCTAGAAGGTGCAGTGCTACCAAAGTTGGCACACTGACAGAGTTTGTCCTCACGGTCATTGGTGTGAAGTTTTGTCTGACTGTGGTGTCCGGTTCCGGAGTTAGTGGCCGGCCAGTGAAGTGAACCTCACTGGCTTGTTGGTTCCTTGTAGATTTATAGTGGTACCTCCACTCTGGAGGGAGTTCTCTGGCAATTTGCTAAGCACGGAGGTCCTCTGGGTATCTCTAGAGTATTTCTAGTTGTCCAGCAGCTTCTCAGTGGTGATTTTCGGGTCCTAGGTGCAGCAGGCAGGGTTTGGCACCTATTCTTTGGTGTAGCACGTTCACAGTTCTCGTGCTTTGGATCTTCGTGGTGCTAGTCTTGTTCTGTCTGTCAAGTCTGATTTCTTGGTCTAGAGATGCTCACTAAATACTGCATTTAAAGGGTGTTTTAGGCAGAACCTGGTAGTGACCAATGGGTCATCTACCTTGGCGTGGCTACACCCACTAAGTGACCACTTCCGGTGGGTAAAGGTCACTTCCCTACACCTGATTGGCTGTTTTCCTTCCATCCAAGATGGAGGAAAATGAAATGGAGAGTCCACCTCGCATGCAACACCTTAGGGGTGGTGCATGGTAGTTGGACTCTCCATTTCATGTCCTTTGTTTGAGTTTCCCTGTGAGAAAGTAGCCTCTTTCTAGCCTTGTTACCCCCACTTTTGGCCTGTTTGTGAGTGTATGTCAGGGTGTTTTCACTGTCTCACTGGGATCCTGCTAGCCAGGGCCCAGTGCTCATAGTGAAAACCCTATGTTTTCAGTATGTTTGTTATGTGTCACTGGGTCCCTGCTAGTCAGGACCCCAGTGCTCATAAGTTTGTGGCCTATATGTGTGTGTTCCCTGTGTGGTGCCTAACTGTCTCACTGAGGCTCTGCTAACCAGAACCTCAGTGGTTATGCTCTCTCTTTACAAATTGTCACTAACAGGCTAGTGACCAATTTTACCAATTTACATTGGCTTACTGGAACACCCTTATAATTCCCTAGTATATGGTACTGAGGTACCCAGGGTATTGGGGTTCCAGGAGATCCCTATGGGCTGCAGCATTTCTTTTGCCACCCATAGGGAGCTCTGACAATTCTTACACAGGCCTGCCACTGCAGCCTGAGTGAAATAACGTCCACGTTATTTCACAGCCATCTTACACTGCACTTAAGTAACTTATAAGTCACCTATATGTCTAACCTTTACCTGGTAAAGGTTAGGTGCAAAGTTACTTAGTGTGAGGGCACCCTGGCACTAGCCAAGGTGCCCCCACATTGTTCAGAGCCAATTCCCTGAACTTTGTGAGTGCGGGGACACCATTACACGCGTGCAATACATATAGGTCACTACCTATATGTAGCTTCACAATGGTAACTCCGAATATGGCCATGTAACATGTCTATGATCATGGAATTGCCCCCTCTATACCATCCTGGCATAGTTGGCACAATCCCATGATCCCAGTGGTCTGTAGCACAGACCCTGGTACTGCCAAACTGCCCTTCCTGGGGTTTCACTGCAGCTGCTGCTGCTGCCAGCCCCTCAGACAGGCAGCTGCCCTCCTGGGGTCCATCCAGGCCTGGCCCAGGATGGCAGAACAAAGGACTTCCTCTGAGAGAGGGTGTGACACCCTCTCCCTTTGGAAAATGGTGTGAAGGCCGGGGAGGAGTAGCCTCCCCCAGCCTCTGGAAATGCTTTCTTGGGCACAGATGTGCCCAATTCTGCATAAGCCAGTCTACACCGGTTCAGGGACCCCTTAGCCCTGCTCTGGCGCGAAACTGGACAAAGGAAAGGGGAGTGACCACTCCCCTGACCTGTACCTCCCCTGGGAGGTGCCCAGAGCTCCTCCAGTGTGCTCCAGACCTCTGCCATCTTGGAAACAGAGGTGCTGCTGGCACACTGGACTGCTCTGAGTGGCCAGTGCCACCAGGTGACGTCAGAGACTCCTTGTGATAGGCTCCTTCAGGTGTTGCTAGCCTATCCTCTCTCCTAAGTAGCCAAACCCTCTTTTCTGGCTATTTAGGGTCTCTGTCTCTTGGGATTCCTTAGATAACGAATGCAAGAGCTCATCCGAGTTCCTCTGCATCTCTCTCTTCACCTTCTGCCAAGGAATCGACTGCTGACAGCGCTGGAAGCCTGCAAACCTGCAACATAGTAGCAAAGACGACTACTGCAACTCTGTAACGCTGATCCTGCCGCCTTCTCGACTGTTTTCCTGGTGGTGCATGCTGTGGGGGTAGTCTGCCTCCTCTCTGCACTAGAAGCTCCGAAGAAATCTCCCGTGGGTCGACGGAATCTTCCCCCTGCAACCGCAGGCACCAAAAAGCTGCATTACCGGTCCCTTGGGTCTCCTCTCAGCACGACGAGCGAGGTCCCTCGAATCCAGCAACTCTGTCCAAGTGACTCCCACAGTCCAGTGACTCTTCAGTCCAAGTTTGGTGGAGGTAAGTCCTTGCCTCACCTCGCTAGACTGCATTGCTGGGAACCGCGACTTTTGCAGCTACTCCGGCCTCCGTGCACTTCGGCGGAAATCCTTTGTGCACAGTCCAGCCTGGGTCCACGGCACTCTAACCTGCATTGCACGACCTCCTAAGTTGTTCTCCGGCGACGTGGGACTTCTTTGTGCGACTTCGGGTGAGCACCGTTTCACGCATCCTCGTAGTGCCTGTTTCTGGCACTTCTCCGGGTGCTACCTGCTGCTAAGAGGGCTCCTTGTCTTGCTCGATGTCCCCTCTACCTCCTGGTCCCTCCTGGGCCGCAGCAGCGTCCAAAAACGCTAACCGCACGATTTGCAGCTAGCAAGGCTTGTTGGCGTTCTTTCGGCGGGAAAACACTTCTGCACGACTCTACAAGGCGAGAGGGATCCGTCCTCCAAAGGGGAAGTCTCTAACCCTTTGCGTTCCTGCAGAAACCGCAGCTTCTTCAGTCCAGTCGAAGCTTCTTTGCACCCGCAGCTGGCATTTCCTGGGCATCTGCCCATCTCCGACTTGCTTGTGACTTTTGGACTTGGTCCCCTTGTTCCACAGGTACCCCAGATTGGAAATCCAGTGTTGTTGCATTGTTGGTTTGTGTCTTTCCTGCATTATTCCTCTAACACGACTTCTTTGTCTTTAGGGGAACTTTAGTGCACTTTGCACTCACTTTTCAGGGTCTTGGGGAGGGCTAATTTTCTAACTCTCACTATTTTCTAATAGTCCCAGCGACCCTCTACAAGGTCACATAGGTTTGGGGTCCATTCGTAGTTCACATTCCACTTTTGGAGTATATGGTTTGTGTTGCCCCTATCCCTATGTTTCCCCATTGCATCCTATTGTAACTATACATTGTTTGCACTGTTTTCTAAGACTATACTGCATATTTTTGCTATTGTGTATATATATCTTGTGTATATTTCCTATCCTCTCACTGAGGGTACACTCTGAGATACTTTGGCATATTGTCATAAAAATAAAGTACCTTTATTTTTAGTATAACTGTGTATTGTGTTTTCTTATGATATTGTGCATATGACACTAAGTGGTACTGTAGTAGCTTCACACGTCTCCTAGTTCAGCCTGAGCTGCTCTGCTAAGCTACCATTATCTATCAGCCTAAGCTGCTAGACACCCTATACACTAATAAGGGATAACTGGGCCTGGTGCAAGGTGCAAGTACCCCTAGGTACTCACTACAAGCCAGTCCAGCCTCCTACATTGGTTGTGCAGCGGTGGGATAAGTGCTTTGAGACTACTTACCACTCTTGTCATTGTACTTTTCATAAGAGAAAAATATACAAAACAAGGTCAGTGTATATACACATAGCCAAAAAGTTTTGCATTTCCTCTTTTCACTCTTTTCTAAGTGCTGAAAAGTACTTCTAACTTTCTAAAAAGTTCTAAAAAGTTTAAAAAGTTTTTTTTCTCAGTCTTTCTAAAAGCTCTGACAAACTTTTTCTCTTTTTCTATCACTTTAACTCTCTCTAAAAATGTCTGGCACAGGCCAAAATGTTGATCTGTCCAAACTTGCATATGATCACCTTAGCTGGAAAGGAGCAAGGAGTCTCTGCATAGAGAGAGGTTTGAGTGTAGGGAAGAATCCTTCCTTGGAATTGTTACTTAACATGCTTAGAGAACAAGATAAGGCAAGAAGTGCCCCATCTGTTGAAAAAGTAGCTAATGGTTCCCAATCTGATCCAGGGACTCCCCCAGGAAAAGATTCAGGAAAGAAACTTCCTAGCCTGCCCATTACTAGACAGTCTAGCATAGTTGATAATGATGATGGGTCACACCATACAAATAGTATTGTCTCACATCATAGCAAAAGCATTTACTCACACCACAGTGGTACTGATGTTTCTGTTAGCCCAGCTGTTAGGGTGTCCTCTGTAAGGGACAGGTCTCCTTCTGTCCATTCTCACCATACTTCTGTTTCAAGGCATGTCCCTCCCACCCACCCTGATGACAGATTGTTAGAAAGGGAGCTCAATAGATTGAGAGTGGAACAAACCAGACTGAAGCTCAAGAAGCAACAGCTGGATTTGGATAGACAGACTTTAGAAGTAGAGAAGGAGAGACAGAAACTGGGTTTAGAAACCCATGGTGGCAGCAGCAGTATTCCCCATAGTCATCCTGCAAAAGAGCATGATTCCAGGAATCTGCACAAGATAGTTCCCCCTTATAAGGAGGGGGATGACATTAACAAGTGGTTTGCTGCACTTGAGAGGGCCTGTGCTGTACAGGATGTCCCTCAAAGGCAGTGGGCTGCTATCCTATGGCTATCATTTAGTGGAAAAGGTAGGGATAGGCTCCTTACTGTAAAAGAAAATGAAGCTAATGATTACAAAGTTCTTAAGAATGCACTCCTGGATGGTTATGGCTTAACCACTGAACAATACAGGATAAAGTTCAGAGAGACCAAAAAGGAGTCTTCACAAGACTGGGTTGATTTCATTGACCATTCAGTGAAGGCCTTGGAGGGGTGGTTACATGGCAATAAAAAGTTACTGATTATGACAGTCTGTATAACTTGATCCTGAGAGAGCATATTCTTAATAATTGTGTGTCTGATTTGTTGCACCAGTACTTGGTGGACTCTGATCTGACCTCTCCCCAAGAATTGGGAAAGAAGGCAGACAAATGGGTCAGAACAAGGGTGAACAGAAAAGTTCATACAGGTGGTGACAAAGAGAACATTAAGAAGAAAGATGGTGAAAAATCTCAAGATAAGCATGGGGATAAGGGTAAAACCAAAGATCCCACTTCAAATCTTAAACACTCTTCAGAGGGTGGGGATAAAACTAATTCTTCCTCTTCTTCTCAACCTGCACACATTAAAAAGCCTTGGTGCTTTGTGTGTAAAAACAGAGGCCATAGGCCAGGGGATAAGTCCTGTCCAGGTAAACCCCCTGAGCCTACCACCACTAATACATCAAGCTCTAGTGCCCCTAGCAGTAGTGGTACTAGTGGTGGGACTGCTGGCAACAGTCAAGCAAAGGGTGTAGTTGGGTTCACTTATGGGTCCATCATAGAAACTGGGGTAGTCAGTCCCAAGACAGTTTCTGTCACACCTAGTGGCATTGGCCTTGCCACACTGGCTGCTTGTCCCCTTACAATGGATAAGTACAGGCAGACAGTTTCAATAAATGGTGTTGAGGCCTTGGCCTACAGGGACACAGGTGCCAGTATCACTTTGGTGACTGAAAACCTAGTGCCTCCTGAACAACACATCATTGGACAACAGTATAAGATTATTGATGTCCATAACTCCACTAAGTTTCTTCCCTTAGCTATAATTCAGTTTAGTTGGGGTGGAGTTACTGGCCCTAAGCAGGTGGTGGTATCACCTAGCTTACCTGTAGACTGTCTCTTAGGTAATGACCTAGAGGCCTCAGGTTGGGCTGATGTAGAGTTTTATGCCCATGCAGCCATGCTGGGCATCCCTGAGGAATTGTTCCCTCTCATTTCTAGTGAAATGAAAAAGCAAAGGAGAGAAGGCCTGAAAAATCAGGATCCCTCTCCATCAACAGGTATAAAGGGTATCACAGTATCCCCTAACCACCCTACCATTCAGGATACCATTCCTGTGGTGGGAGAAACCTCTCCTGGGGTGGCACCTGTTCCAAGGGAATCATCAGCTGGCAAAGCTGTACTCCCTGAGGTAGAAGTACCTCTCTGTGAGATAACTAACATTGGTGACAAAAAGAGCACCATTTTAGTTAACATGGAGCATCCCTCCAACCCTCCCAGAGAAACTTTAGTGCAGAAACTCTGCACTGCCTCACAACACTTAGGACAGCATCCCTGCCCTAGTGTGGAGCTGATAGGACAGCATCCCTGCCCTGCTCCAACCCAAGAGTAACAGCATCCCTGTTCTCTCTTCCAGCCATATGGACAAAGTTTTTGCCCAGCTATGGCTTTTCTGAGACAGCATCCCTGTCTGGCATTTCCATCACTACAAATAGGTTCAGTGGACAATTCCCACTGCTCTAAACTAAAACTTACTGATAGAAACTCTGAAAATACATCTTCACATTGTTGCTTAGCTAAAAAACTTCAAACAGGGTGGTTTACATCCCCACAGGGAAGTAACCATATAGTGGATGATAAAGGGAGTAACCAGTCTATTGCAGAGCTACTCTCTACTTATCACCACTTAGACAATAAAGTCTCAACTGGCCAAGGTTAGCCTTATCGTCCTTCGTTTGGGGGGGGGGGGGTTGTGTGAGAAAGTAGCCTCTTTCTAGCCTTGTTACCCCCACTTTTGGCCTGTTTGTGAGTGTATGTCAGGGTGTTTTCACTGTCTCACTGGGATCCTGCTAGCCAGGGCCCCGTGCTCATAGTGAAAACCCTATGTTTTCAGTATGTTTGTTATGTGTCACTGGGTCCCTGCTAGTCAGGACCCCAGTGCTCATAAGTTTGTGGCCTATATGTGTTTGTTCCCTGTGTGGTGCCTAACTGTCTCACTGAGGCTCTGCTAACCAGAACCTCAGTGGTTATGCTCTCTCTTTACAAATTGTCACTAACAGGCTAGTGACCAATTTTACCAATTTACATTGGCTTACTGGAACACCCTTATAATTCCCTAGTATATGGTACTGAGGTACCCAGGGTATTGGGGTTCCAGGAGATCCCTATGGGCTGCAGCATTTCTTTTGCCACCCATAGGGAGCTCTGACAATTCTTACACAGGCCTGCCACTGCAGCCTGAGTGAAATAACGTCCACGTTATTTCACAGCCATTTTACACTGCACTTAAGTAACTTATAAGTCACCTATATGTCTAACCTTTACCTGGTAAAGGTTAGGTGCAAAGTTACTTAGTGTGAGGGCACCCTGGCACTAGCCAAGGTGCCCCCACATTGTTCAGAGCCAATTCCCTGAACTTTGTGAGTGCGGCGACACCATTACACGCGTGCAATACATATAGGTCACTACCTATATGTAGCTTCACAATGGTAACTCCGAATATGGCCATGTAACATGTCTATGATCATGGAATTGCCCCCTCTATACCATCCTGGCATAGTTGGCACAATCCCATGATCCCAGTGGTCTGTAGCACAGACCCTGGTACTGCCAAACTGCCCTACCTGGGGTTTCACTGCAGCTGCTGCTGCTGCCAGCCCCTCAGACAGGCAGCTGCCCTCCTGGGGTCCAGCCAGGCCTGGCCCAGGATGGCAGAACAAAGGACTTCCTCTGAGAGAGGGTGTGACACCCTCTCCCTTTGGAAAATGGTGTGAAGGCAGGGGAGGAGTAGCCTCCCCCAGCCTCTGGAAATGCTTTCTTGGGCACAGATGTGCCCAATTCTGCATAAGCCAGTCTACACCGGTTCAGGGACCCCTTAGCCCTGCTCTGGCGCGAAACTGGACAAAGGAAAGGGGAGTGACCACTCCCCTGACCTGTACCTCCCCTGGGAGGTTCCCAGAGCTCCTCCAGTGTGCTCCAGACCTCTGCCATCTTGGAAACAGAGGTGCTGCTGGCACACTGGACTGCTCTGAGTGGCCAGTGCCACCAGGTGACGTCAGAGACTCCTTGTGATAGGCTCCTTCAGGTGTTGCTAGCCTATCCTCTCTCCTAAGTAGCCAAACCCTCTTTTCTGGCTATTTAGGGTCTCTGTCTCTTGGGATTCCTTAGATAACGAATGCAAGAGCTCATCCGAGTTCCTCTGCATCTCTCTCTTCACCTTCTGCCAAGGAATCGACTGCTGACCGCGCTGGAAGCCTGCAAACCTGCAACATAGTAGCAAAGACGACTACTGCAACTCTGTAACGCTGATCCTGCCGCCTTCTCGACTGTTTTCCTGGTGGTGCATGCTGTGGGGGTAGTCTGCCTCCTCTCTGCACTAGAAGCTCCGAAGAAATCTCCTGTGGGTCGACGGAATCTTCCCCCTGCAACCGCAGGCACCAAAAAGCTGCATTACCGGTCCCTTGGGTCTCCTCTCAGCACGACGAGCGAGGTCCCTCGAATCCAGCAACTCTGTCCAAGTGACTCCACCAGTCCAGTGACTCTTCAGTCCAAGTTTGGTGGAGGTAAGTCCTTGCCTCACCTCGCTAGACTGCATTGCTGGGAACCGCGACTTTTGCAGCTACTCCGGCCTCCGTGCACTTCCGGCGGAAATCCTTTGTGCACAGTCCAGCCTGGGTCCACGGCACTCTAACCTGCATTGCACGACCTCCTAAGTTGTTCTCCGGCGACGTGGGACTTCTTTGTGCGACTACGGGTGAGCACCATTTCACGCATCCTCGTAGTGCCTGTTTCTGGCACTTCTCCGGGTGCTACCTGCTGCTAAGAGGGCTCCTTGTCTTGCTCGACGTCCCCTCTACCTCCTGGTCCAATTTGCGACCTCCTGGTCCCTCCTGGGCCGCAGCAGCGTCCAAAAACGCTAACCGCACGATTTGCAGCTAGCAAGGCTTGTTGGCGTTCTTTCGGCGGGAAAACACTTCTGCACGACTCTACAAGGCGAGAGGGATCCGTCTTTGCGTTCCTGCAGAAACCGCAGCTTCTTCAGTCCAGTCGAAGCTTCTTTGCACCCGCAGCTGGCATTTCCTGGGCATCTGCCCATCTCCGACTTGCTTGTGACTTTTGGACTTGGTCCCCTTGTTCCACAGGTACCCCAGATTGGAAATCCAGTGTTGTTGCATTGTTGGTTTGTGTCTTTCCTGCATTATTCCTCTAACACGACTTCTTTGTCTTTAGGGGAACTTTAGTGCACTTTGCACTCACTTTTCAGGGTCTTGGGGAGGGCTAATTTTCTAACTCTCACTATTTTCTAATAGTCCCAGCGACCCTCTACAAGGTCACATAGGTTTGGGGTCCATTCGTAGTTCACATTCCACTTTTGGAGTATATGGTTTGTGTTGCCCCTATCCCTATGTTTCCCCATTGCATCCTATTGTAACTATACATTGTTTGCACTGTTTTCTAAGACTATACTGCATATTTTTGCTATTGTGTATATATATCTTGTGTATATTTCCTATCCTCTCACTGAGGGTACACTCTGAGATACTTTGGCATATTGTCATAAAAATAAAGTACCTTTATTTTTAGTATAACTGTGTATTGTGTTTTCTTATGATATTGTGCATATGACACTAAGTGGTACTGTAGTAGCTTCACACGTCTCCTAGTTCAGCCTGAGCTGCTCTGCTAAGCTACCATTATCTATCAGCCTAAGCTGCTAGACACCCTATACACTAATAAGGGATAACTGGGCCTGGTGCAAGGTGCAAGTACCCCTAGGTACTCACTACAAGCCAGTCCAGCCTCCTACATTCCCGCTGTTGCTCCTGCCAAAAGTGGGGGTTTGTAATGGAGATGGCCATCTGCTGCTAGCAGCAAGCTTGGAGGTTAAGTTTCAAGGGTGGCAAGTCCTTTAAAGCTCATCAACAGGCAGTGAACAGTCCTGAGGGTGGGGATGTTAGCACCTCCATCCAGGAAGCACTTTTTCTGCATCCCAGGGGGCAAAGGCTTTCCCCCCAGGGGTGCAGACTTGTGTCTGGAGGTGGCGGGCTAGATGTGACCGGCCAGTAACCATGCCAGGGTAGTTAGCTTTTGCAGGGAGCACCTCTAAGGTGACCCCTAGGTACATTTTATAATAAATCCAACTCTGGTAGCAGTTTGGATTTATCATTCTGAGTTGTTTGATACCAAACAACCCAGGGTTCAGAGTGGCCATCATCTAGCTGTGAACCTCATATTGACCAGTAGCCGGCACATGTATTAAAATGGTTGCTCTGTTCACTCACTATGTCCCAGGTTTGGCAAGGACACAGTGGGGGCATATTGCTCACGCAGCTATGCCCTCACATACAGTATAGTGCACCCTACCTTAGGGCTGGAAGGCCTGCCAGAGGGGTGACACCTATATTGCAAGCAGTGTGTAGTGGACAGGGGACACAGGAAGTGTGCCATGTCGAGTTTGATGTTTAGGGTTGCATGAGGACACTCAGCCTGAAATGGCAGTGCTGGGTGCACCTGAATGCATTGCCCTAGGGGGTGGCACAATCAGTGCTGCTGTCCTCAGGGGCCAACCCTTAGCACCTCTTGCCCTAGGTACCTAAGTACCATTTACTGGGCACTAATGGTGGCAGCTAAAGGTGTTTCCAATTATTTCAAGGCATCACAACAGGTTTGGGAAAGACCTCTGGCCCAGGGAACCTGATTAGCAGGGGCCCTGGGCACTAACAACTTCTAGGCTACATCACATACCAGGCAAAAAGTGGGGGCTAACAATGGTCTAATCTTAAATTAACCATGTAAACAAGCTATATTTTTCTATATCTGCGTGGAGTCTTTTTGTGTAGTGTACCTCCAACTTTATATTTAGACCTATTCCTCCTATTTTTGCCTGACTTGTACCAATTGGCATTTTCTCCTTTTTGATTTTTTAAAAATTCTCCCTATTGGCTTTTTTGAATTGTTCTGCTAAATTATGTCTCACTCTGGAGAAGCCACAACTGCACCTGCAGTAATTTACTTTGAGCTGACTTGGTTGGAATTTCTGCAAGAACTTTCAAGTGTCTATAAAGAGCTTCACCAGGAAGATGGAACTACAGAAGGCTTTGAGGGCCTGGGCAGAAGCCCAGGTTGCAGGGGAAGACATCCCATAGGAGGAACACGAAATTCTTGAGGAGGAGGATGACCTGATCCTGGATTCCCATGAGGAAGTGGAACCACCTGTGGAAAGGGCTATCAGTCTACGAGAAGCAAGAATGGTTTCAAGATCGGGGAGCAGTGTCTCTTCTAGGACCCTCTCACCAGACTAAGAGGAGGTGGCAGACAGGATAGAGGAGATGAAACTCAGATTGGAGCAGGCCCGCAAGGAGTGCAAACTGGCTCTTGAGGAGAAGAAATTAGCCAATGAGCTCACTTTGAAAGAGATGGACATAAGAGCCCTGGAAGTGGGGTCCAGCAATGGAGATGGTGGCTGCATACCTGCAGTGTCTTCAAGTCAGTCTAAAATCCACATCCCAAAAATGTGGTGCCCAGTTTCAGTTTTGGGATGATGTGGATAAGTGGCTAGCAGCCTATGAAGTGGATTAAAGAGTGCAGAGGGTCCCTGAGAAGTTCTGTGGAGGTAGTCTTTGGTGGTACACGCCCCCAGCGGGGAGGATCATCCTTCTTACTTTAGATGTGGGAGACCAGATGAATTACCCTGCTATGAAAGCCATCTTAGTCAAGATGTTTGATCTGACACCCGAAAGGTGTAGGCAGAAGTACAGGGCAAGTCACAAACTCAACACACAAACATGGGTAGATTTTCTAGACTATGCTGGTAAGGCACTGAAGGGCTGGGTGAAAGGCAGCAATGTGAATGATTCTTATGGGCTATACAGTTTGGTTTTGAAGGAGCACATGCTTGATAGTTGTTTTACAGAGCTGTGCCAACACCTGGCTGATAGCAAGGTGACTGAACCCAGGAAGCTTGCTTAGGAGGCGGACATCTGGGTCAGCACCAGAGTGTCCACAAAAGTATCTGGGGGGACTCCCTAAAGGGTGGTTAGGGTTCCCACCAAAAGAAAGAGGGTGGGGATAAAAAGAAGGAGTTCTCTAAAGGTCCTACAAAGAACTCACAAGGGAACCTAACAGAAGTCAGCAGCTCAATACGCCCAAGTGCTATGAGTACAGTGAGTATGGACACTACAATGGAGACCCCAAGTGTCCAAAAAAAGCACACCCTCCCACTGGACGTAAGAACCCAGGGGTGACTAGCATAGTGCTGGGGGAGGAGTTTGTCCCAGATAATAAGGGGGGTTTAGTGGGGTTACCCTAGTGTCCCCGGGTGACTATGAGATGATTCCTAAGATCCATGTGCCTTCCAATAGTCCCAAGTATAGTGTCAGGAGCACTTTCCTCAGGAGCAGTACCCTCCAATGCCTACCTTCTGGCAGCACGGACTCTGCAACTATATTAGTTATCAGAGGTTCGGAGTGGCCAGATAAGGGGAAGGGATTTTAGGGAGGGTACTGTGGGGAGGGAGCCCTATGACAATAATAATGACTATGAAATCAGATGTCATATATTAAATGGGTTGATATACTTTCAACAGATATAATTGTATGAACCTACTCTCAGTTGTTCGATTTATGATGAATGAAACAGATTTGTAGTTTGTTTGATTACTTTCCAATACTGGGTAATTTAGGATTGTAGAGGGAATTTGGTTTCTATTCTTATCTTCCCACGAATATACAGTCTTATATTCATGTAACTTAAAAGTTCAGATACTGTATTAACCTTTAAACAAATTATGCAGGATTCCTTAAAATAGCACTTACTCTTTTAAAATACCAGAAGACAAAAATCACCAAAAGAATATTCACAAAAAATGAAAGAACTGGTTGCTTTCAAGCTTGTCCACACCTTGTAAATTCACTTGTGTTCTCATTCTACAAAATACATGAATGTTCTGTGATTCTCTGATTAAAGTCTTTCAAAACGTTGTTCTTTTATCACATCTCAGAAATATGCGGTTTCTATAAATTAACTTCAGCTTGATATTATTTCAAAAAGGCTTTTTTGTCACATCTTAGAAATAGTCTGTTTCTATTAATTAACTTTGACTTGCATTTCTTAAAAAAAAAATACTTTTATCACATTTCTGTAAATTAACTTGACTTGACATCCTTTCAAAAATACTTGCTCTCTCTTGTTTTGTATTGCAAAATTTATAGGTTAACAATCCCGGATTCTCCAGTTACCACCACAGGCTGGTCTGATAATCAAGACATCATTCCCCCTCAAGCCCAGCAAGCAGGGGTGTTATGGCATAGTATAGGGATCATTAAATGTTTTGAGAAGTCGTTGTGCATTAATAAACTTCAGCGGTACCCTGGCATCTTCCTCTGGACCGTAGCCTTTCCAAGAAATCAAATACCAGAGTGTATTCATACGACTTTTTACATCTTTAATTCTTTTTACCTCATACTCAAAATGATTATCTACAAGAATGGGTGGAGGAGGGCAAAATCGTGCTTTGCTGGATGCCGGTTTTAATAGTGAGGAAGGAAATACAGGATGGATTTTCATGGATGGGGGCAAATGCAATTTTAGTTACCGGGTTGATGATGTCTTTAATTGGAAAAGGACCAATGAATCTAGGATGAAATTTATGATATTTCTTTTAACTAAAGTGTTAGGTGGACAACCATACCTTTTGTCCTTTTTCAAATGGAGGATTTTCCTGTCTTTTGCGGTCTGCAAATGATTTGAATTTAGTTACAGCGGAACGTACATTCGGTTGCAATTTGGCTGCTAGTTTTGAGATTCTTGTTAGATGTTGAGACAGTGTAGGTAACTCTTTGTTAACTACAGGCGTTAGAAAAGGTAGATAATGTGGATGATAACCGTAATTAGCAAAAAATTGTGACATCTGTATAGGAGAATGTTGTAGGTTATTGTATGCAAATTCCGCTTCCCATAGAAGAGATAACCAAGAATCAGGAGAGTTTGTTAAATAACATTGTAAGTATTGCTTTAAGTCTCAGCTAACCCTTTTGGTTTGACCATCAGTTTCGGGATGGAAACTAGTTGAAAGCTGATTATGGATGTGCGTCAGGAAAAACTGAACTAACTCTGCGGCTTTTGGAACTCCTGAGCAAGCAATAAAATGTGCCATTTTTGATAGACGAGCTACCACTACCAAAATGGTATCTTTTCCTTCATCTTTTGGTAGGGCAGTGATGAAATCGAGTGTTAAGTCTTCCCAGGCTCGATGTGGAATTGGCAGGGCTTGTAAAAGTCCCCTGTTTTTGTTCTATGGGACTTTGCTCAGTTACAAGTATCACAGTCCTGCACATACAGCATAGTGTCATGTCTCCAGTTTGGCCACCAGTAAATCCTACTGATTAGTTCCAAGGTACGAGTTTGGCCAGGATGGCCAGCTCTTGAATTGTTATGACTCCATTTCAAGACTTGAATTTGTAGTTTTTTTTAAAGGTATATATAACTTATTTCCTTGAAATGGTAAACCTTCTGCAATATGTCTTGTACTGTCACACGTCTGCCATTTTTGCATTCTTGTCATAGACATTTTTCTTTTTACTTGGTCTAGAAAATCTTCTGTTACTGTTTATATAGTTATGCTTACTATTTGATTTGGAGAAATCATGGATACTGGTGAAATTTGGACCTTTGTTTTTTTCATTGTCTCGTCTTGATAATGCATCTGCTTTATTATTGGTTGTTCCTGGATGATAACTGATAATAAAATCAAATTCTGCAAAGAATAATGTCCAGCGAAGCTGTCAGGGAGTTAAGGCTCGCGCACAGTGCAGAAACTGAAGGTTGTGGTGGTCTGTAAGTACTGTAACTGGGTATCTTGCTCCTAATAGATATTGACGCCATTCTTTAAATGTTAAGCTGATTTCTAGCAATTCTTTTTCCGCAGTTTTATAATTTATCTCTGCATAATAATTTTCTTTGACAAGTAAGCTACTGGGTGTAATGGATCTGTATTTGCATCTCTTTGAGACAAGATTGCTCCTGTGGCACATTCGGAGGCGTCAACTTCTACTATAAAGGGTTGGGTTGGATCTGGATGTGCCAAGGCAGGAGCTGAAGTGAAAGCTTCTTTCAATAACTGGAAGGCTCTGTGGCCCATTCAAAGTTTACTCCTTTTCGTAATAATCTACATAATGGGGCAGACTTAGCTGAAAAATGATCTATGAATCTGTGATAAAAATTTGCAAATCTCAAAAATCTTTGTATGTCTTTTACATTGTGTGGTTCTGGCCACTCTTTGATGGCTTGTATCTTTCTCTCTGCCATATGGATTCCTTTGGGTGAAAGAATAAAGCCTAAAAGCTCTACTTGTGTAACACGAAGCTCACATTTAGTGAGTTTACAGAATAACACATGGCGTCTCAGGGTAGTTAAAATTGTTTGTACATGTTTTACATGTTCATCTTGAGAAGGTGAATAGATTAGTATATCATTAATATATGCAATCACAAACCTGTCTAAATATTCCTGTAGGACCTCATTTATAAAAAGAATTGAAACGCTGCAGGGGCATTACACAAGCTAAAGGGCATTACACAACACTCAAATAGCCCATTTCGAGTGTGAAAAGTAGTTTTCCACTCATCACCAGGTCGGACTCGCACCAGCTAATATGCACCTCGAAGATCCAATTTGGTGTAAATAGTGGCCGATTTTACCTGATCTGCTGGTATTTATAGATGGGCCTCACCTGATTATGTAATCATCATGTGTATCCTAATTACTCAGCACATGGCACTTCTGCCGAAGAGAGTAAATACAGTCAATTACTTGCAAGTCAATGTGTGTGCTTTGCAGGATGTAAATAGAGGATATTTTTAAATGACTCTGTCATTTCTGGAATACTTGCTCTCTCTTGTTTTGTATCACAACATTTATAAGTTAACAAACCCGGATTCTCCAGTTACCACCCAGGCTGGGCTGATAATCATGACATATAGGCGATGGGTCACCATCAATGGGCAAGGTGTTGAGGCTCAGAGGGACACAGGTGCCAGTATGACTAGGTTAACAAGTCAGTTGGTGTCCCGAGAGCAGGTAATTTCCAATGCATTCCACCAAGTTGTGGTGGCTGACAACTGGGAAGGTCACTATCCAGTGGCCCTGGTTCCATTTGAGTGGGGAGGGGTTTCAGGTCTTCTGAGAGTTCCTGTAAGCCCTGCCATGCCTGTGGACTGTTTGTTAGGTAATGACCCAGAGTCCTGTACCTGGAATGAGGTAGAACTCAAGCCTCATGTGGAGATATTGGAGTTACCTGGCTGGATCTGCACTACCACAAGTTCCGTGGTACCCAGGAGGGGAGTGAAGAAGGGCTGGAGCCTGGAACAATGGCTCAGCCAACTGCTAAAAAGAAGAAAGGCAGAGGGCATGGTAAACCAGCCCCTGAGTGTACCTCTAGTGAGATGGGTGGAGCACCCACAGAGGCCACCCAGGAGTCAACTGAGGAGGCCATTGCTTCCCTTGGCAACCTACCTGCACCTACCAACAGGTATGTGAAAAGAGGACCTGCCAAGGAGGATTTCTGTAGGGCACAGAGGGAGTGTCCAACCCTTGAGGGCATGAGGCGGCCGGCCAAAGCCCAAGCAACAGGGGATACCTCTTGGAGTTATCACATTTACTAGGAGGACAACCGTGTAATCAGTGACCCTAAGGCTCCTGTGTATAGGTCGACAAGGGCCCTGGTGGTCCCCCAGTGGTACAGGCCCTTCCTACTGGAACTGGCTCATGGGATACCCCTGGCAGGACACTTGGGCCAAGAGAAGACCTTTGCAAGACTTTCCCCCACTTCTATTGGCCCAAGATGAGGACCTCCTCAGCCACATTCTGTAAGACCTGCATGACCTACCAGGCCAGTGGGAAAGCAGGGCAGAAGCTGAAAGCTCCTCTAGGACCACTACCAGTTGTTACCCAGAGGCCATACCTCTGAGGACCATCACTGCACCCGTAGTGGCAAGAGCCCTTTTCGGGATTTTCACCACCGTAGGTTTCCACAACGAAGTGGTGTCTGACGGGGCACCAACTTCATGTCTGCTTATATGCAGTCCATGTGGAAATAGTGTGGAGTAACTTACAAGTTATCCACCTCTTACTGCCCACAAACCAAGGGGCTTGTTGAGAGGTTCAACAAGACTCTGAAAGGCATGATTAGAAGTCCACCAGAGGGCCTAAGGAAAACGTGTGATATCCTCTTGCCGTGTTGGTTGTTTGCCTACAGGGAGGTACCACAGAGGGGAGTGGGCTTCAGACCCTTTGAGCTTCTGTATGGGCACCCTGTCAGGGGTCCTCTTAGTTTGGTCAAGGAGGGTTGGGAGCAAGGTCCTAAGAAAGTCCCCCAGGATGTAGTGAACTACATGCTGGACTTCCATAGCCAAATGGTTAAGTTGTGGAAGCAATCTTCCAACAACTTAGAAGCCAGTCAGGCTCTAATGAAGGAGAGGTGCAACCAAACTTCTACCACTATAGAATTACAGCCTGGACATAAAGTGTGGGTGATAGAACCTGTGGAAGATGGGGCCCTCCAAGATCGCTGGACCAGGCCCTATGAGTTGATTGAGAGGAAAGGTAAGGTAATTTATGTGGTATACCTTAAGTCCCACAGGCAGCCCCACAGGGTACTACATATCAATCGCCTCAAACCCCACTTTGAGAGCTCTGAGGTCACCATATTCCTGGTGTCTGATGGAGCGGATGAGGAGGAGAGTGAACCTCTGCCTGACCTCTTAGCTTAGAAAGGAGAAGGATGAGCCTGTGGAAGGAGTGATCCTTTCCCCTTCCTTGACTCCTGAACAGCAGAGGGACTGGCACCATGTATTGGAACAGTTCTCCTCTCTTCTCCTATAGTCCTGGGATTACCCAACTATGTACCCCTGATGTGGACACAGGGGACAACCTCCCTGTCAAGAACAAGTCTTACAGGTTGTCGGAAAAGGTGAGGGCCAACATCAAGAGCGAGGTTGCTAAGATGCTCGCTTTGGGGGTGATAGAACCCTTCAGTAGCCCCTGGTCCAGTCCTCTGGTTCTGGTACCAAAAGCTGCACACTGGGCACCACATCTGAACTAAGGTCTGTGTGGATTACAGAGGGCTGAATTCTGTAACTAAAACTGATGCTCATCCCATCCCCTGGGCTGATGAGCTGATTGACAGATTAGGCGCTGCCAAGTACCTTTGATCTCACCTACGGGGATTTGTAGATCACCCTAACTGATGGAGCCAAAGAGAGTCAGTCTTCTCCAACCCAGAGGGCCACTACTAGTTCAGACTGATGCCCTTTGGTTTAAAAAATGCTCCTGCCACCCTTAAGAGGCTGGTAAACCAGGTACTCGCTGGGTTGGAGGCCTTCTCTGCTGCCTACCCGGGTGACATAGCTGTCTTCAGGAGCAGCTGGAAGGACCACCGCTACCACCTCAGTGAAGTGCTGCAGGCCCTACAATAGGCAGGCCTGACTATCAAGGCCAGTAAGTACCAGATAGGGTAGGGGTCAGTGGTTTATTTGGGACACATGGTGGGCGGGGGTAAAGTGCAGCCCCTCTAGGCCAAGATTGAGATTATCATGGCCTGAAAGCCCCCCAAAACCCAGACTGAGGTAAGAGCACTCTTGGGCCTCACTGGGTACTATAGGAAGTTTGTCAAGGGATACAGCACCATTGTTGCTCCATGACTGAGCTGACTTCTAAGAAGCAGTCCAGAAATGTGATTTGGACCGAGGCATGCCAAAAGTGTTTGACTCCCTGAAGCAAGCCATGTGCACAGCTCCTGTGCTCAAAGTCCCTGACTTCTCCAAAGAGTTCATTGTACAAACTGATGCCTCAGAGCACGGCGTAGAGGCAGTACTGTCACAGCTCAATGAAGAAGGCCTGCATCAACCTGTAGCCTTTATCTCTAGGAGGTTACCCCTCCTACCCCCAGGAACGGAGGTGGGGTGCTTTAGAAATAGAAGGTTTTGCCGTGGTTTGGGTCCTGAAGAAGTTGAGGCTATAGCTGTTTGGCACTCACTTCCTTATTTAGACCAACCACAGACCCATCAGGTGGCTAATTCAAATGAGGGGTGAGAATCAAAAACTGTTGAGGTAGTCCATTTCTTTATTGGGTATGGACTTCAGGGTGGAACACAGACGTGGGGTAGACCATGTGATGGCTGACGGTCTATCCAGGTTCTTCCACCTTAGTGATGAGATCTCCCTAGAGGTTGGGTAGCTATCCCCACTTTCCGTTGGTGGGGACATGTGTTAGACCTGGCATCCTTAGGGTGGTCTTACCCAAGACTTTTTGCCTTTACCTCCTGTTTTGTTGCTGTATCTTTTTGTTGGCTTTAGGACTCTGAGCACTTTACCACTACCAAGCAGTGCTAAGGTGCATGTGCTTCTCCCCTAAACATGATAACATTGGTGTATCTACAATTGGCATATTTAATTTACCTGTAAGCCCCTTGTAAAGTGGTACACCATGTACCCAGGGCCTGTACATTAAAGGGTACTATTGGGTCTACAACACTGATTGTGCCACCCACTTAAGTAGCTCTGTAAATATGTCTCAGAACTGTCGCTGCAGAGCCTGTGTATGCAGTCTCACTGCCACCCGAGTTGGCATCTAAAACCTCTTGCCAAGCCCAGAACTCCCCTTTTCTTACATATATGTCACTCCTGAGGTAGGCCCTAGGTATCCCATAGGGTAGGGTGCTATGTAAGCAAAAGGCAGAACATATACTTTTAAGTTTTATAGTGTCCTTGTAATGAAAAAACTCCTAAATGTGTTTTTCATTACTGTGAGGCCTGCCCCTCTTGTGAGCCAGCATTGGGATTCCTTATATTTCCTTTAAGCTGTAATTCCCGATCTGCGAGGAGTAGCTGTATCATGTTTAGTATCATTGGAATGGTAGTAATAAATCCTCTTTACTGGCAAAGTCGGATTTATTATTACTATTTTAGAAATGCCACTTTTAGAAAGTGGGCATTTCTCTGCACTCACTGCTTTGTGTGCTCACAGCATATCTCCAGTACATGTGTACCCTGTGCTGGGTGCCAGATACACTTGTGCGTTCCCTCCAGTCACCCACAACACAGGATACTTAACTGCATCTGCATGCATGTGCATACTGATGGGTCTTCCGGGGGAGGAGGTGGGGAAGAGCTCACACACCTGAAAGGGTAGTGACTAGAGTTCACACAAAGGGGCTGATTACCTCCCACTGATATTTTTGACCCAAGCCTGACCTGAAAGGAGGACCTGTGCTCTTCACAAGAACTCTTTGTAGTCATCCCCACATCAAAGACACTTTCTAGTATAAGTACTGGGTCCATGACCCACTCAAATCAGTACAATTGCGTACTCAAGGAAACGCTGCTGGAGTAAAGACTGCTGTGTAGCAGGATTGACACTCTGCCAGGATTGACTGCTCCCAGGAACTGCTGCCCTGCTTTGCAGTGCAGACATGATGCCTGCTCATCTCTGCCCAGTAACCAGACTCATTCACCAAAGCCAGAGTGATTCTCAGCGGCTTTTGCTTCCCTTTGCCGCTCGTTACTTCAGTCACCTCGGGCGTCTTTACCAAACTCTGCCGCTTGTATCTTTGTTCGACAAGAGCGGCACTGCTGAACTTTTACCGCTCACTACTTCAATCACCTGAAGCGGCTTTGCCAAACTCTGATGCTTGCATCTTTGATGTAGGGAAAAACTACTATAAGAGCTACTCAAATAAGCATGAAGATATCATCATCTTCACGTACCAACACTATAGTTTCAAATGATACTAACTATATATTACCGACCAGTTGTATGCTCATAATATCAGGCTACTATACTTAGGTACTTAGTCACAGATAGAGTAATCCTATTACATAAATGGTATAAACTTATTTTATGAATACAAATATTTTATTGTTCAATAATAATACAATCATGAAAAATATACATTCAATCAAAAAGAGAGAGAAAACATACGAAGCACCTACATCAAGCATACCACATGCACACTAAGCTATACAAATGAATAAACGTGTCTTATTTACAAGTGAAACAACACATCGAAGGGCTAATCCAAATAACAAAATGAAGCTAAAACAATTTTAGATAATAAGAATATAGAAATTGTTCTAATGTGTTGGCATTAATAGTCTAATACACAAAAAAGGAAACAATGCTAACATAGTTCTATCCAAGTGGTACCGTAGGGACCAGAGGCCTACGCGTGTTTCGGTGTTTTAGGATATTGTGGGCAACCTTCCTCAGGGCCGTTCCCAGTGGTACTAATCTTCTGGTCAGATTAATTATAGGTTTGTGATGTACTTTTTGATAATGCAGTCAAGAAATCTGATAAAAAAAATATTTATATAGTAATTTGCATAAATCATTGTGCTAGTTAACTAGAAGTCACCTATCTATATTTAACATATATATCTCTACTGAGGGTGACATGTTATCTTATCAAGAATACGTGCCCAAAAAATCAAAAAGGACTTTAAATAGTGTTGTTAATAATAAAATATGAAATGTGAGAAGATAAAAACTAAAATTACTTAGTTGAGGAACATAGTGGTGACACATGTAAAATGAGTTACTGTGGTACATGCCAAGTGCAACTAAGGACCCCGATAGTTAGTATATCATGATTGATTGGTTCCTTCTATTGCCCTGCTCACATGCCTTAGTTCCCTTTGGTAAGTGCATGCAACTTAATGCGTGTAAAATGAAAAATGAAAAAAGTGATGGATTTTGGTGAAGAAAGACCTTACTTGAAGAGTCTTATCTAACGTTTTTATAGGGCAATGGTTTTTCCGGCCGTTTCTACTTCACTGCAGAACATGATGATGCCAATTATTATGCAGAAGGATGAGCTAAATAGATAACAAGAACCACATAATAAATGAATAAGTAAATAAATAAATAATTGTGATATGTTGACGATGTAATGGATATATATTATTGCTATTATTTATATGCGCTGGAATTCACCTAAATATTGGCTGGTATCAGCTATTGAATTTAGGTCCATATAGTCCGTTTTTGATGTATATAGATCCTCAAAATCTTGCCGGCATACAAAGTGAATCCGGAGTATAGATGCCTGGATACAATGGTTTAGACTATTACGAATAATAAAAAAAGGGAGAAGAGCCGAAATAATTAAACTGTTTACTATGGGTAGCTCACGCTGTACATTGTAATAATAATAAGATGAATATAACACAAGTACAGACAAAAGGATACTAAGGGCTTAAGATAAATACCGGTCACGGCGTTCGCTCTTCCCGCGTCTGTTGACTAGAGTCAGCTGCCGCTGCTCATGGGCGTTTTTATGCGGCTGTAGGGTAGTATTCCTAATGCCACTAGGCCGCGAAGGTGTAGAAAAATTGAACAGTCTAACGCGGCTGCCATGTTGGGGGTATATCGAGGACGCCGGGACCGTAGAAACAAAATAATAATTATATACTATTTAGTACATCTACTAGAAGAATAATATCTATAAATGGATGTTGTCAAAGGCCTACATATATATATATACAATTCGTTTATCAGTAAAATAGACATTAGATAAAACCCAGCCATGGGCTCAATCAACAGCTAACTCTGGAGATGTAATTCAAGACACAAAAGATATTGTTAGTTCAAATGGTTCTATGGAATACACTCTAAGATATAGTAATATAGATGATGGTAACTAACAAAGTAACTACCAGAAAGAGTATCTATCTTGTTGTGGGAAATAGTTTATAATAGAGTCGTACTCTAGTTTATATAAAAAGTACACTTATATAATGGCATTTTCCCATGGAGTATATTCGTTCAATCCATTTTCGCAGCTATCTAGTGTAAAAATCCAGAAGACTTCTCTCTTTTTCCGGATTTTATGATCCTCTATCTGTCCAGAGTTCTTAATCTTTTCTAGGACAGTCCAGGAGAGGTCCTCGATTTTATGTCCATGCTGTATCCAGTGTGTAACCAGCGGGCACTTTCTTTACCATTTCGAATATTGGAGATATGCTCCAATATTCTAATTTTAACTTCTCTTCCAGTTTCTCCTACATATGGGAGAGGGCAGGGACATCTGATTAAATAAATACAATTGGCTGTTTTACAATTAGTCATATCCAATAGTTGGAAGTTGGTACGTTTCCACGAGAATACATTGCCCACGATGGCTCTCGGGCAAGCTTTACAATTACCACATTTGTGGTTGCCTGTGATGGGTCGATTACCATGTATCGACTTCTGACAGAAGGTCTCATTTTTGGGTAGAATGGCTCTGACTAGTTTATTCGAAATATTTTGATTTTTCCTATAAGACAGGAGAGGACGCTCTAATAGTGCTTGATTAGGGTCACTATTAAGAATATGCCAATTGGCAAGAATTATTTTCCTGATTTTTTCATTGAGATTAGAATGTTGAATTACACAAACTATGGAAGGTGTGGATTTTTTATTTTGTTTCTCGAACATACTTACTCTGTTATAGTATTTAGCTCTTTTGTACGAGTCTCTGATCAATTTTCTGGGATATCCTCATAGAAGAAATTTCTGCTGTAAAATGTTGGCATGGTGTTCATAGTCACTCATGCTGGAGCAATTTCTACGGACCCGTAGGAATTGGCTAAAGGGTATCCCTTGTTTCTGACTGGTAGGGTGAAAACTATCATAGTGTAATATAGTATTCCTAGCTGTTGGTTTAGTGAACAATGACATCTCAAGTTGAGTCATTGTGGCCAATCCAAATATCCAAAAATTCAACTTAATTTCTGCTGGTGTGAATAGTGAACTTGAGGTTGGGATCACATAGATTGATCCACTGACTGAATTCTGTTAATGAATCCTCCTCACCTGTCCATATGAAAAAGATATCATCTATGAAACGTGACCAGAGGTGAACATTTTCATAAAATGGTGCCATCTCATTGTAGATATGGGTTTCCTCAAAGGAGCCAACATAAATGTTGGCTACACTTGGGGCGCAGGCAGCTCCCATACTGACTCCTTTCTTTTGCTGATATGTCTGGCCATCGAATTCAAAAAAGTTTTCTCGTAGGACAATATTGAGACACTGTAAAATAAAGGAAGAATGTTCTGTATTACCTTCTTTTTCGAAAAGGCGTGCAACTGCTAGCCACGCCTCTTTCTGCGGGATGTTGGTATACAGTGCCTCAATGTCCATTGTTACTAATAGTTGTGTGGTCGAGTTGAACAGAAGGCCTTCTTGTTTGGCAATGATGTGGCTAGTGTCTCGAATAAATGCTGGAAGTAAGGCTGTAGGAGGCTGGACTGGCTTGTAGTGAGTACCTAGGGGTACTTGCACCTTGCACCAGGCCCAGTTATCCCTTATTAGTGTATAGGGTGTCTAGCAGCTTAGGCTGATAGATAATGGTAGCTTAGCAGAGCAGCTTAGGCTGAACTAGGAGACGTGTGAAGCTACTACAGTACCACTTAGTGTCATATGCACAATATCATAAGAAAACACAATACACAGTTATACTAAAAATAAAGGTACTTTATTTTTATGACAATATGCCAAAGTATCTCAGAGTGTACCCTCAGTGAGAGGATAGGAAATATACACAAGATATATATACACAATACCAGAAATATGCAGTATAGTCTTAGAAAACAGTGCAAACAATGTATAGTTACAATAGGATGCAATGGGGACACATAGGGATTGGGGCAACACAAACCATATACTCCAAAAGTGGAATGCGAACCACGAATGGACCCCAAACCTATGTGACCTTGTAGAGGGTCGCTGGGACTATTAGAAAATAGTGAGGGTTAGAAAAATAGCCCACCCCAAGACCCTGAAAAGTGAGTGCAAAGTGCACTAAAGTTCCCCAAAGGACAAAGAAGTCGTGATAGGGGAATAAGGCAGGAAAGACACAAACCAACAATGCAACAACGCTGGCTTTCCAATCAGGGGTACCTGTGGAACAAGGGGACCAAGTCCAAAAGTCACAAGCAAGTCGGAGATGGGCAGATGCCCAGGAAATGCCAGCTGCGGGTGCAAAGAAGCTTCTACTGGACAGAAGAAGCTGCGGTTTCTGCAGGAACGCAAAGGGCTAGAGACTTCCCCTTTGGAGGATGGATCCATCTCGCCTTGTAGAGTCGTGCAGAAGTGTTTTCCCGCCGAAAGAACGCCAACAAGCCTTGCTAGCTGCAAATCGTGCGGTTAGCGTTTTTGGATGCTGCTGTGGCCCAGGAGGGACCAGGAGGTCGCAAATTGGACCAGCAGGTAGAGGGGACGTCAAGCAAGACAAGAAGCCCTCTTAGCAGCAGGTAGCACCCGGAGAAGTGCCAGAAACAGGCACTACGAGGATGCGTGAAATGGTGCTCACCCGAAGTTACACAAAGGAGTCCCACGTCGCCGGAGACCAACTTAGAAAGTCGTGCAATGCAGGTTAGAGTGCTGTGGACCCAGGCTTGGCTGTGCACAAAGGATTTCCGCCGGAAGTGCACAGGGGCCGGAGTAGCTGCAAAAGTCGTGGTTCCCAGCAATGCAGTCTAGCGAGGTGAGGCAAGGACTTACCTCCACCAAACTTGGACTGAAGAGTCACTGGACTGTGGGAGTCACTTGGACAGAGTTGCTGGATTCGAGGGACCTCGCTCGTCGTGCTGAGAGGAGACCCAAGGGACCGGTAATGCAGCTTTTTGGTGCCTGCGGTTGCAGGGGGACGATTCCGACGACCCACGGGAGATTTCTTCGGAGCTTCTAGTGCAGAGAGGAGGCAGACTACCCCCACAGCATGCACCACCAGGAAAACAGTCGAGAAGGCGGCAGGATCAGCGTTACAGAGTTGCAGTAGTCGTCTTTGCTACTATGTTGCAGTTTTGCAGGCTTCCAGCGCGGTCAGCAGTCGATTCCTTGGCAGAAGGTGAAGAGAGAGATGCAGAGGAACTCGGATGAGCTCTTGCATTCGTTATCTAAGGAATCCCAAGAGACAGAGACCCTAAATAGCCAGAAAAGAGGGTTTGGCTACCTAGGAGAGAGGATAGGCTAGCAACACCTGAAGGAGCCTATCACAAGGAGTCTCTGACGTCACCTGGTGGCACTGGCCACTCAGAGCAGTCCAGTGTGCCAGCAACACCTCTGTTTCCAAGATGGCAGAGGTCTGGAGCACACTGGAGGAGCTCTGGACACCTCCCAGGGGAGGTGCAGGTCAGGGGAGTGGTCACTCCCCTTTCCTTTGTCCAGTTTCGCACCAGAGCAGGGCTAAGGGGTCCCCTGAACCGGTGTAGACTGGCTTATGCAGAATTGGGCACATCTGTGCCCAAGAAAGCATTTCCAGAGGCTGGGGGAGGCTACTCCTCCCCTGCCTTCACACCATTTTCCAAAGGGAGAGGGGGTAACACCCTCTCTCAGAGGAAGTCCTTTGTTCTGCCATCCTGGGCCAGGCCTGGCTGGACCCCAGGAGGGCAGATGCCTGTCTGAGGGGTTGGCAGCAGCAGCAGCTGCAGTGAAACCCCGGGAAAGGCAGTTTGGCAGTACCAGGGTCTGTGCTACAGACCACTGGGATCATGGGATTGTGCCAACTATGCCAGGATGGTATAGAGGGGGCAATTCCATGATCATAGACATATTACATGGCCATATTCGGAGTTACCATTGTGAAGCTACATATAGGTAGTGGCCTATATGTAGTGCACGCGTGTAATGGTGTCCCCGCACTCACAAAGTCCGGGGAATTGGCCCTGAACAATGTGGGGGCACCTTGGCTAGTGCCAGGGTGCCCACACACTAAGTAACTTAGCACCCAACCTTTACTAGGTAAAGGTTAGACATATAGGTGACTTATAAGTTACTTAAGTGCAGTGAAAAATGGCTGTGAAATAACGTGGACGTTATTTCACTCAGGCTGCAGTGGCAGGCCTGTGTAAGATTTGTCAGAGCTCCCTATGGGTGGCAAAAGAAATGCTGCAGCCCATAGGGATCTCCTGGAACCCCAATACCCTGGGTACCTCAGTACCATATACTAGGGATTTATAAGGGTGTTCCAGAAAGCCAATGTAAATTGGTAAAATTGGTCACTAGCCTGTCAGTGACAATTTGAAAGAAATGAGGGAGCATAACCACAGAGGTTGTGATTAGCAGAGCCTCAGTGAGACAGTTAGTCACTACACAGGTAACACATTCAGGCACACTTATGAGCACTGGGGCCCTGGAGAACAGGGTCCCAGTGACACATACAACTAGAACAACATATATACAGTGAAAAATGGGGGTAACATGCCAGGCAAGATGGTAGTTTCCAACACAACCACCCCCCAAACGAAGGACAATAAGACTAGCCATGACCTGATGATTCTTCATTGTCTAAGTGGAAATATCTGGAGAGTCCATCTGCATTGGAGTGGCTACTCCCAGGTCTATGTTCCACTGTATAGTCCATTCCCTGTAGGGATATGGACCACCTCAACAATTTAGGATTTTCACCTTTCATTTGTTTTAGCCAAAGTAGAGGTTTGTGGTCTGTCTGAACAATGAAGTGAGTGCCAAACAGGTATGGCCTCAACTTCTTCAGAGCCCAGACCACAGCAAAGGCCTCCCTCTCAATGGCAGACCAACGCTTTTCTCTAGGGGTCAACCTCCTACTAATAAAAGCAACAGGTTGATCCTGGCCCTTAGAATTAAGTTGTGATAGGACTGCCCCTACTCCTAATTCAGATGCATCAGTCTGGACATAGAATTTTTTAGAGTAACAAGGGCTTTTCAGGACAGGTGCAGAGCACATGGCCTGCTTCAGCTCCTCAAAAACTTTCTGACAGTTTGCTGTCCATAATACCTTTTTAGGCATTTTCTTGGATGTGAGGTCCTTAAGAGGGGCTGCAATGGAGCCATAGTTCTTAATGAACCTCCTGTAATACCCAGTGAGGCCTAGGAAGGCTCTCACTTGAGTCTGAGTGGTAGGGGGAACCCAATCAATAATTGTTTGGATTTTCCCCTGAAGTGGTGCAATCTGTTCCCCACCAACAAGGTGTCCCAGATAAACCACCTTACCCTGCCCTATCTGGCACTTTGAAGCCTTGATAGTGAGGCCTGACTTTTGCAGGGCCTCTAAAACTTTCCATAGGTGGACCAGGTGATCCTCCCAGCTGGAGCTAAAGAGAGCTATATCGTCTAAATATGCTGCACTGAAAGCTTCCAGCCCTTGCAGGACTGTGTTCACCAACCTTTGAAAAGTGGCAGGTGCATTCTTCAATCCAAAAGGCATTACTGTGAATTGGTAATGTCCTCCAATGGTTGAAAATGCAGTTTTAGGTTTAGCATCTTCTGATAATTTGATCTGCCAATACCCGGCAGTCAAATCAAAAGTGCTTAGATACTTGGCAGATGCCAGTGTATCTATGAGCTCATCTGCCCTGGGTATAGGGTGAGCATCAGTTTTGGTTACAAGGTTGAGACCTCTATAGTCTACACAAAACCGCATTTCCTTCTTTCCATCTTTGGAATGGGGTTTTGGTACAAGTACCACAGGAGAAGCCCATGGACTTTCAGAGTGCTCAACCACTCCCAGCTCTAACATTTTCTGCACCTCTTGCTTTATGCAGTCCCTGACATGGTCAGGCTGCCTATAGATCTTACTTTTGACAGGTAAACTGTCTCCAGTATCTATAGTGTGCTCACACCAAGAAGTGGTACCTGGCACAGTAGAGAAGAGTTCAGAGAATTGATCTAGGAGGTTTATGCAATGGTCTTTCTGCTCAGCAGTAAGACAATCAGCCAAAACTACACCTTCCACAAGAGTATCTTGTTCTGTGGAAGAGAAGAGATCAGGTAGAGGATCACTGTCTTCTTCCTGTCCCTCATCAGTTGCCATGAGCAGGGTGAGATCAGCCCTGTCATAGTAGGGTTTCAGGCGGTTTACATGGAGTACCCTAAGGGGACTCCTTGCAGTGCCTAAGTCAACTAAATAGGTGACTTCACCCTTCTTTTCAACAATTATGTGGGGTCCACTCCATTTATCTTGGAGTGTTCTTGGGGCCACAGGCTCCAAGACCCACACTTTCTGCCCTGGTTGGTACTGAACCAAAACAGCCTTCTGATCATGCCATTGCTTCTGGAGCTCTTGGCTGGCCTGAAGGTTTTTACTGGCCTTTTTCATATACTCAGCCATCCTTGATCTGAGGCCAAGTACATAATCCACAATATCTTGCTTAGGAGCTTTTAAAGGTTGTTCCCAACCCTCCTTTACAAGTGTGAGTGGACCCCTAACAGGGTGTCCAAAAAGAAGTTCAAAGGGGCTGAAGCCCACTCCTTTCTGGGGTACCTCCCTGTAGGCAAAAAGGAGGCATGGTAACAGGATATCCCATCTCCTGCGGAGTTTTTCAGGGAGACCCATAATCATGCCTTTGAGAGTTTTATTAAATCTCTCTACCAGTCCATTTGTTTGTGGATGATAGGGTGTAGTGAACTTGTAAGTCACACCACACTCCTTCCACATGGCCTTTAAGCATGCAGACATGAAATTGCTCCCCCTGTCTGATACTACTTCCTTTGGGAAGCCCACCCTAGAAAATATTCCTAGGAGGGCCTTTGCCACTGCAGGTGCTGTAGTGGTCCTTAAAGGAATTGCTTCAGGATATCTTGTGGCATGGTCCACTACCACCAAGATAAACCTATTGCCTGAAGCAGTGGGAGGGTCAAGGGGGCCACCTATGTCAACCCCTACCCTTTCAAAGGGAACCCCAACCACAGGCAGTGGGATAAGGGGTGCCTTTGGAGTGCCACCTGTTTTGCCACTGGCTTGACAGGTTTCACAGGACTTACAAAAATCTTTTGTGTCCTCAGACATTCTAGGCCAATGAAACAAGGGGACCAGTCTGTCCCAAGTTTTCATTTGTCCTAGATGCCCAGCTAGGGGAATGTCGTGTGCAAGAGTTAGGAGGAACTTTCTGTACTCCTGAGGGATCACTAATCTCCTGGCAGTTCCAGGTTTAGGATCCCTTGCCTCAGTATACAAGAGGTTGTCCTCCCAGTAAACTCCGTGAGAGTCACTGACATCCCCATTAGCCTGTTTGACAGCTTGCTGTCTGAGACCCTCTAATGTGGGGCAGGTTTGCTGTGCCACACTCAGCTCCTCCCTGGCAGGCCCCCCCTTCATTCAAAAGCTCAGCAGTGTCTGCTTGAAGCTCCTCTGGTGTAGGTTCTGCACAGGGAGGGAATTCTTCTTCCTCAGAAGTTGAATCCACTGTAGAGGGAGGGATAGTAGGAAGTGGTTTGCTTCTACTAGCCCTAGCTTTAGGGAGTACTTGGTCCATTGTTCCAGGATCCAAGCTTCCCTGTCCTTTTTGCTTTTTGGCCTGAGCCCTTGTCAAAGCAAAAATATGCCCTGGGATGCCCAGCATTGCTGCATGGGCCTCCAACTCCACATCTGACCAAGCTGATGTCTCCAAATCATTCCCTAATAGACAGTCTACAGGTAAATCTGAAGCTACCACAACTTTCTTTGGACCAGTAACCCCCCCCCAGTTGAGATTTACAACAGCCATGGGGTGGCTAAGTGTGTTGTTGTGAGCATCGGTTACTTGGTACTGGTGACCAAGTAGGTGTTGTTCAGGGTGGACCAGTTTCTCTATGACCATAGTCACACTGGCACCTGTGTCCCTGTAGGCCTGAACCTCAACACCATTTATTAGGGGTAGCTGCTTGTACTTATCCATATTAAGGGGACAAGCAACTAAGGTGGCTAAATCAATAGCCCCCTCAGAGACTAGTATAGCCTCTGTGGTCTCCCTAACAAGACCAACCCCAACTAAATTACCAATAGTGAGGCCAGCTACTCCCTTGAATTGGCTATTAGTAGGTTGGCTCCCACCACTACTGCTATTAGTAGGGACACTAGGTGTAGCAGTAGGGGTTGTAGTGGTAGGAGGCTTGGTGCCTTTCTTTGGACAACTGGGATCTGTTGTCCAATGGCCTTTTATTTTACATAAATAGCACCATAGTTTCTTTTCCTTGTTTTGATTAGAAGAGGATTTGGGCCCACCACCCTCACCAGAGTGTTTTTGTGGGCCTGATGAAGACTAATTTTTAGATTTGTCCCCACCCTTGTCAGAAGACTTACCATCCTTCTTCTTGTTGCCATCTTTTCTGTTCACCCTTGTTCTGACCCATTTGTCTGCCTTCTTTCCCAATTCTTGGGGAGAGGTCAGATCAGAGTCCACCAAGTACTGGTGCAACAAATCAGACACACAATTATTAAGAATATGCTCTCTCAGGATCAAGTTATACAGGCTGTCATAATCAGTAACTTTACTGCCATGTAACCACCCCTCCAAGGCCTTCACTGAATGGTCAATGAAATCAACCCAGTCTTGTGAAGACTCCTTTTTGGTCTCTCTGAACTCTATCCTGTATTGTTCAGTGGTTAAGCCATAACCATCCAGGAGTGCATTCTTAAGAACTTTGTAATCATTAGCTTCATTTTCTTTTACAGTAAGGAGCCTATCCCTACCTTTTCCACTAAATGATAGCCATGGGATAGCAGCCCACTGCCTTTGAGGGACATCCTGTACAGCACAGGCCCTCTCAAGTGCAGCAAACCACTTGTTAATGTCATCCCCCTCCTTATAAGGGGGAACTATCTTATGCAGATTCCTGGAATCATGCTCTTTTGCAGGATGACTATGGGGAATACTGCTGCTGCCACCATGGGTTTCTAAACCCAGTTTCTGTCTCTCCTTCTCTACTTCTAAAGTCTGTCTATCCAAATCCAGCTGTTGCTTCTTGAGCTTCAGTCTGGTTTGTTCCACTCTCAATCTATTGAGCTCCCTTTCTAACAATCTGTCATCAGGGTGGGTGGGAGGGACATGCCTTGAAACAGAAGTATGGTGAGAATGGACAGAAGGAGACCTGTCCCTTACAGAGGGCACCCTAACAGCTTGGCTAACAGAAACATCAGTACTACTGTGGTGAGAATAAATGCTTTTGCTATGATGTGAGACAACACTATTTGTATGGTGTGACTCAACATCATTACCAACTATGCTAGACTGTCTAGTAATGGGCAGGCTAGGAAGTTTCTTTCCTGAATCTTTTCCTGGGGGGAGTCCCTGGATCAGATTGGGAACCATTAGCTACTTTTTCAACAGATGGGGCACTTCTTGCCTTATCTTGTTCTCTAAGCATATTAAGTAACAATTCCAAGGAAGGATTCTTCCCTACACTCAAACCTCTCTCTATGCAGAGACTCCTTGCTCCTTTCCAGCTAAGGTGATCATATGCAAGTTTGGACAGATCAACATTTTGGCCTGTGCCAGACATTTTTAGAGAGAGTTAAAATGATAGAAAAAGAGAAAAAAGTTTGTCAGAGCTTTTTAGAAAGACAGAGAAAAAAAACTTTTAAAATTTTTTAGAACTTTTTAGAAAGTTAGAAGTACTTTTCAGCACTTAGAAAAGAGTGAAAAGAGGAAATGCAAAACTTTTTGGCAATGTGTATATACACTGAACTTGTTTTGTATATTTTTCTCTTATGAAAAGTACAATGACAAGAGTGGTAAGTAGTCTCAAAGCACTTATCTCACCGCTGCACAACCAATGTAGGAGGCTGGACTGGCTTGTAGTGAGTACCTAGGGGTACTTGCACCTTGCACCAGGCCCAGTTATCGCTTATTAGTGTATAGGGTGTCTAGCAGCTTAGGCTGATAGATAATGGTAGCTTAGCAGAGCAGCTTAGGCTGAACTAGGAGACGTGTGAAGCTACTACAGTACCACTTAGTGTCATATGCACAATATCATAAGAAAACACAATACACAGTTATACTAAAAATAAAGGTACTTTATTTTTATGACAATATGCCAAAGTATCTCAGAGTGTACCCTCAGTGAGAGGATAGGAAATATACACAAGATATATATACACAATACCAGAAATATGCAGTATAGTCTTAGGAAACAGTGCAAACAATGTATAGTTACAATAGGATGCAATGGGGACACATAGGGATAGGGGCATCACAAACCATATACTCCAAAAGTGGAATGCGAACCACGAATGGACCCCAAACCTATGTGACCTTGTAGAGGGTCGCTGGGACTATTAGAAAATAGTGAGGGTTAGAAAAATAGCCCACCCCAAGACCCTGAAAAGTGAGTGCAAAGTGCACTAAAGTTCCCCAAAGGACAAAGAAGTCGTGATAGGGGAATAAGGCAGGAAAGACACAAACCAACAATGCAACAATGCTGGCTTTCCAATCGGGGGTAGCTGTGGAACAAGGGGACCAAGTCCAAAAGTCACAAGCAAGTCGGAGATAGGCAGATGCCCAGGAAATGCCAGCTGCGGGTGCAAAGAAGCTTCTACTGGACAGAAGAAGCTGCGGTTTCTGCAGGAACGCAAAGGGCTAGAGACTTCCCCTTTGGAGGACGGATCCCTCTCGCCTTGTAGAGTCGTGCAGAAGTGTTTTCCCGCCAAAAGAACGCCAACAAGCCTTGCTAGCTGCAAATCATGTGGTTAGCATTTTTGGACGCTGCTGTGGCCCAGGAGGGACCAGGAGGTCGCAAATTGGACCAGGAGGTAGAGGGGACGTCGAGCAAGACAAGGAGCCCTCTTAGCAGCAGGCAGCACCCGGAGAAGTGCCAGAAACAGGCACTACGAGGATGCGTGAAACTGTGCTCACCCAAAGTTACACAAAGGAGTCCCACGTCGCCGGAGACCAACTTAGAAAGTCGTGCAATGCAGGTTAGAGTGCCGTGGACCCAGGCTTGGCTGTGCACAAAGGATTTCCGCCGGAAGTGCACAGGGGCCGGAGTAGCTGCAAAAGTCGCGGTTCCCAGCAATGCAGTCTAGCGAGGCAAGGACTTACCTCCACCAAACTTGGACTGAAGAGTCACTGGACTGTGGGAGTCACTTGGACAGAGTTGCTGGATTCGAGGGACCTCGCTCGTCGTGCTGAGAGGAGACCCAAGGGACCGGTAATGCAGCTTTTTGGTGCCTGCGGTTGCAGGGGGACGATTCCGACGACCCACGGGAGATTTCTTTGGAGCTTCTAGTGCAGAGAGGAGGCAGACTACCCCCACAGCATGCACCACCAGGAAAACAGTCGAGAAGGCGGCAGGATCAGCGTTACAGAGTTGCAGTAGTCGTCTTTGCTACTATGTTGCAGTTTTGCAGGCTTCCAGCGTGGTCAGCAGTCGATTCCTTGGCAGAAGGTGAAGAGAGAGATGCAGAGGAACTCGGATGAGCTCTTGCATTCGTTATCTAAGGAATCCCAAGAGACAGAGACCCTAAATAGCCAGAAAAGAGGGTTTGGCTACCTAGGAGAGAGGATAGGCTAGCAACACCTGAAGGAGCCTATCACAAGGAGTCTCTGACGTCACCTGGTGGCACTGGCCACTCAGAGCAGTCCAGTGTGCCAGCAGCACCTCTGTTTCCAAGATGGCAGAGGTCTGGAGCACACTGGAGGAGCTCTGGACACCTCCCAGGGGAGGTGCAGGTCAGGGGAGTGGTCACTCCCCTTTGTCCAGTTTCGCGCCAGAGCAGGGCTAAGGGGTCCCCTGAACCGGTGTAGACTGGCTTATGCAGAATTGGGCACATCTGTGCCCAAGAAAGCATTTCCAGAGGCTGGGGGAGGCTACTCCTCCTCTGCCTTCACACCATTTTCCAAAGGGAGAGGGTGTAACACCCTCTCTCAGAGGAAGTCCTTTGTTCTGCCATCCTGGGCCAGGCCTGGCTGGACCCCAGGAGGGCAGATGCCTGTCTGAGGGGTTGGCAGCAGCAGCAGCTGCAGTGAAACCCCGGGAAAGGCAGTTTGGCAGTACCAGGGTCTGTGCTACAGACCACTGGGATCATGGGATTGTGCCAACTATGCCAGGATGGTATAGAGGGGGCAATTCCATGATCATAGACATATTACATGGCCATATTCGGAGTTACCATTGTGAAGCTACATATAGGTAGTGACCTATATGTAGTGCACGCGTGTAATGGTGTCCCCGCACTCACAAAGTCCGGGGAATTGGCCCTGAACAATGTGGGGGCACCTTGGCTAGTGCCAGGGTGCCCACACACTAAGTAACTTAGCACCCAACCTTTACTAGGTAAAGGTTAGACATATAGGTGACTTATAAGTTACTTAAGTGCAGTGAAAAATGGCTGTGAAATAACGTGGACGTTATTTCACTCAGGCTGCAGTGGCAGGCCTGTGTAAGATTTGTCAGAGCTCCCTCTGGGTGGCAAAAGAAATGCTGCAGCCCATAGGGATCTCCTGGAACCCCAATACCCTGGGTACCTCAGTACCATATACTAGGGATTTATAAGGGTGTTCCAGAAAGCCAATGTAAATTGGTAAAATTGGTCACTAGCCTGTCAGTGACAATTTGAAAGAAATGAGAGAGCATAACCACTGAGGTTCTGATTAGCAGAGCCTCAGTGAGACAGTTAGTCACTACACAGGTAACACATTCAGGCACACTTATGAGCACTGGGGCCCTGGAGAACAGGGTCCCAGTGACACATACAACTAGAACAACATATATACAGTGAAAAATGGGGGTAACATGCCAGGCAAGATGGTACTTTCCTACAAAGGCTACTTGCGAATTCAAGAATTTCTCAACGTATTTAGATAAAGGTTCTGTCAATGCCCCTACAGTGGAGACTATGGGTCTCATGGGGGGATCTGTCTTGTTTTTATGTATTTTCGGGACCCCATAGAACACAGGGGTCCTAGTTCTCGCTGGATTAAGGTATTGGAATTCTTGTTGGCAAATGATTCCATTTTCTAAGACTTCGGCACTTATGCTAGTTATCTCTCTCTTGACTCGTTCATGCCAATTATTTCCTGTTTTCTGGTAGTAATCTGATTGATTTAGCATAGTTTGAATCTTGGATTTATAGGTTTCAGTTTCCAACAAAACTATACCCCCTCCTTTGTCACACGGTTTAACTGTAATATGTTTATCTTTTTGTAGTCTTTGCAGGGCTTGATGTTCTCCTTGATTTAAATTAAAGTATGGTCTTGGAACGAATTTCAACAGAGATTGAATCTTGTTCAACACTATATTCTCAAAGATTTTAACTTCAGGACCCACCATATCAAGGTGGGGAGTGAAAGTGGAGATGGGTTTTAATCCAGATAAGTTTGATTCCCTAATGTTGATTTTGCCTTCAAAGTATCAAGAGAGTCTGATTCTCCGAAAGAAGGCATGCAGGTCAGAGAGAAGACCAAATTTGTTAATGGGAGTAGTAGGGATAAATGACAACCCTTTCTTTAGTAATGACTCAGTATCTGTATCCATAGGTGAAGTTCTTAAATTAAAGACTGGTACTGCTTTTAATCCCTCCCATATTGTTGTCTCCTGGTTTGCAGGGTATGTGGTGGATTGTCCACATTCTGAAATCTGCCCCTCTGATAATTTCTGTATCTCATTTGGGGTCTCCCTCCTCTGGATAAAAAATGGTTCGAGCGACTAGGGCCTTCATTGGGGCCTACCCTTACATTGTATTGTTCGGACTGGTTAGAAGTTCCTTCTCCCTCAGATTCTGAGGTATCAGAGAAGGTAACAATTTTCTTAGTCGTCCAAAATTGTCGGTCTTGTTGTGATGCATTTTGTTGTTGGTTCGCATAATATCCATCTGATAAATACGGGTATGCTCGTTCTTTGGTGAACCATCTTTGATGGACTGGAATGGCTCTACTGAACCTTTGCCGCTCACTTCTTCAGTCACCCGAGTGGCTCTGCCAAACTCTTCCATTTGCATCACCTGGAGCGGATGTGCTAAACCCACCCACTGCACCATCTCCCTGCGGTTCCCACCTGCTTCCCTGGGGGCTGCGCCCAGGAATTACTCATCCACACCCCAAGAGGAGTGCAGCCAAGACATCACCGTAATCTGTGACATCAATGTGCACTTGTGCCAAGGAGTCCCTGGCACCACCTCTTCGACCACATCATTAGTTATCAACCCTGTCTTACTTTGTCTTACTTTGATTTTGCAAAGCAAACATCTAACCATTCACAAATTGGATCTGTATTGTTCTGATCTTAAGTTAACCAGATAAACAAGCTTTATTTTTCTATATCCCTGTGGAGTCTTTTTGTGGTGTACCTCCTGTGATTATTGTGTGTGTTGCACAAATGCTTTATACATTGCCTTCTAAGTTAGGCCTGCCTGCTCTGCGCCAAGCTACCAGAGGGTGAGCACAGGCTAATTAATGTTGTGTAATTGACTTGCCTTAACTAGGATTGTGGTCCCAACTTGGACAGGATGCACACCTCTGCCAACTAGAGACCCAATTTCTAACAGTTCTTTGTGCACCCATTGGTATTGTTGAAGAGCTCAGGATACACTTTGCAAATGCTCTCCACTGTCAAATGATCCTGAACTGGAACAAACGAAATGGGAACATTGGAAACCCTCAAAGGAGGATCAGCACATTGCACAATCATGATTCTCAACGTGGCCAGGTCCTGCAACTCAATAATGTGCCTACCCTTAATACCAACATAAACTTTGGTAAACGTACTGTTCAAAATAACCAAGCATATCTATGTTCTGCTCACCATATGCCTTGGGATGGACACCTGGTTTCTTTAAAACCACCATACCTCTTCAATAGAGTATTAAATAGAGTACCTGAAATTATTTTGATTGGTGCCCCCGAATCACATATCATATCAATAGCAATTGCCTACCCCACAACACTTGACAGGCAGGGTCCTTGACTCTTCCGTTCACACTAATATTGACTTCCAAATTGTGCACAAAATTTGAAAAAATCCAATGAATTCTCTTTGTCCATCAGTTCAATGCTATGTACCTTCAATGCATTTTTACCCATTTTAGAGACAGTATAAAAATTACCTTGTTTCTTACATTTAGTACCACGTTTCCCTGCAGCTGGACAATGCGGAAAGTTGCCCAGATGTGATCTGGAACCACATCTGAAACAGAACTGATTTGTTTTCATAACAGTAGATTTTATATTTTCCTCCTTAATATGAACAAAATGTATGTGTTCAGACTCGTCAACTGCATTCACAGACACAGAAGAAGACATAGCACACTGTTGAGACATTGCACAGGTAGAAATAATTGAGATAAATCCAGTACTTCATTTAACAAGGGATCTCTGCAGCCTAAGTTTTTCTTAGATTTTTTTAGAATAGCAGCTGTAGACAAATTGGTCATGTAAATAAGTATCTAAAGATGCACCAAAGTTACAAGTAGCTGCTAGTAACCTAATCCTGAAATAAACTCATCCACAGATTCATCAGAGGACTGTTTATTTTTAAATAAATTGAATCTCTTGAGTAGAACACTTGGTTCCTCAGAAAACTTTTGTTCAAGACATGCAACAGCTTCTGCAAGTTCATCCCAATCACCCACTGCAGCTGTTACTGGAACTACTCTGGGTATATTATCAAGTACTTGTTGCTCTTCCTGGCCAAGGTGGATGAATAAAGTAGCAGCTTTACATTTAGGCTCAAAGTCATCTGCACCCACAGCAACCAGATTATTCTCAAAGGACTGTAACCACATGCACCATTTTGTTGGAGGTCTCCCTGGACGCTGCAAAAATGGGGTGATAAAAGCCAAATTCGTGGCAACCACAGATCCCATTATAAGGATTGAAAGTTAAGCTCAAAATTGCCCAAAATATGCACCCAACATGAGCAATGGTGATGTCAGAACAAGTTTAAAATACCTCCATATGCCAAAAGGATGTGAAAGGCGTGCCTGTCCCCGATGCGCAGGCAAAGTGGACAAGAAGCTGGTAATTTATTGTGCCTAAGAGGCAGTTGATCCTCAAGGGCCCCACAATTCTGAGAGAAGTACATGTTGCTCTGATTTCACGTCAGTAGCTAAACAACAGCTCAGACAGGGCATGAAAGCACACGTGCATGTGCCAGAAAAGCTGCCAAAGAGAAACTTCAGGACTCCCACAGCGATGAATTCAGTCGCGTACAATGGTCCGCACAATGGCCTCCACCAATCACTGTACACAAAGCACCATGCACTGTCTAAATATTCCAAAAGACCAGTACAAACTCGGAATTTGCCAAATGCCATGTCATGAAAATCCAAATCGAGTTGAGTCAGCAACTTCAGTGCAGTCCGCGACAACAGTACGGCAATCTGACTGTGGGCTCCAACAGTGCTGAGAAAAGTGAAAATGTCACACTAACTAATGTCAAGATGAAACTCGTCGTCAAAATGTTGCAAGACAGTATGCAGCAAAAGAGATCTTCAGGAAAGCAGGTTAGTTCATGAAAACCTTTATTCAGATCCAAACTAATAGAGCACACAGCTTGTGCAACCTGAGCCTCAGTCAGCCAGAGGGAACTGAACTAAGTCATGCACATCAACACCCGGGAAGCTCTGACATCCAAAACATAACATACTACACTTCACGAGAAAGACAACTTTAAAACTCAACAATTCTACAAAAGAATGCTTAACATACTAAGCCGCTCTCAGGTGCAGCAAACTAGTCTTCATGTACAAGAACTCGAGAGGGGCACGAGAACGGCATGTAACCTTAAAGGTACAACAGTATGAAACATTAGAGGCACAACAGCCCTCTTAGAACCAGATGGTAAAACCACTTGTGACAATACTTTAACTGCAAGGACACAGGGTTTCCTCATGTCTGTTTTAGTGCTTGATTCCCAGTTGATACAAATAGAACAAGCATTTGCAATGCAACGGGCCTCGCGTTTGCTCATGTTAGAGCTGATTGCGTTGTAAACTCCTAACCCGACTTTTCATCTATCGGCAAAAGTGCTTTTATGTACGTAACCCGCAAAAGTGCAATTAACTGTGTAAAGCGCTTGACTTCTGCCAAGCGAAATCGCGCTAGGAAAATAGAGAAAAAGTAGTCCACGATCCGACAGAAAACAGCGAGCCTCGCATGTTTTCTGTACTTGGTCGCTGTGCTCGAGGAGGGCTAACCACCGGAAAAGGCATGACGTGTGCATGCCTTCCACTAATGAAAGCAAGCAGATTTTACTAGGCAAGCCCACGAACCAATGTCCGAGCCCTTTTCTAATAACTAAAGCGTCTCGCTGCATAAGCATGCACGAGCGCATGCAACGCAGGCTCGACCCTAAAAAGGCTGTGACCTCTTTCTACTTTATTTTGGTCCACTTTACAAAGACAGGTAAGAATTACATAAGGGACGGCCCCTTCACGAGAGCGGAGGAGCATCGATCTGCTAAAAGAAATGCCACCAGAGCTGAAAAATAAAATGGTAATAAACTTCCTTTATTACCATTTTATTTTTCAGCACCCCATCTGGAACCAAATGTCAGGTCGGGTGGGGAAATTGCTGCCGAGTGGCAGCAGGGAGTTGTGCATTTGTTTAAAGTGCGCATGTCCCTCTAGCCGACCCTCTTGCGAAGGCCAGCCTGACATGCACACTTCTCTAACCTCGCTGTCAAAGGACAGCTGGGTTAGAGAAAGCACATGCCTCTCACCCTCTTGTGAGCACTGAGAGGCCGCTCCCACCAATCCTGACGGTTCTTTCATGCTGGTTACCAGAGGTTGTTACCTCAAAGGCAGGAGAATTGATAGGTGTGCATGGAATGAGGCCCGGATATATTCGAGGGGGCGAGTTCCTCTATTGGAAATAGGACATTTTATTTACTTTCAGACAATCCTGATGCAGATACTACCCATTGGTGCTTGTTCTAACTGGGGCCAGTTGGGTAGGCTAAACTGTGCTGTACCAGGGGCACTGAGAAAAGCTGTAAATGCAAAAAATGCACGTTATCCCGCATTGTTTATTGTAAACTTTGAATCAGGCGCCGAACTCGAGGAAATTGTATGCTCCGTGCGGTTTTGTGTCCGACTCCAACACTCCCGCAACTGTTGTGTGGTGAGGCGAAGGGATATTGGGCTGTGGGTCCGACAGACAGCCCCCGCCACCTCCTGTCTGAGACTCCTGGTTCTGGGCGTGACTACGGAGGACCCACAACTAAGGATGTTAAGATACATTTTCCTTCCTATTCTGAAGTTCACGGTTTATATACGGAAAGAGAGGGTATGTGACAGTAAACACGCGCAAGGGAGTCGCCCTCCTCCCCCACCCCACACCTCTGTGTTTATGTTCTGAGTAAAACACTTTCATTCATTCATGGATAAAGGTTTTGGGTGCTTTCCTCCCGGAGGTCTGCTGCCTGAGTCAGAAGCGACTCATAGTCGCTAAGCAGTAACAGCAGGGCTGCCTGGGCAGGATACGGGGGTGGGCGCGGGGGCGGGGCCGGGGCCCTGGCAGGTAGTAATGAGGGGTGTACGTCTCCGCGTGCTAATGGGATGACTGTGCGTCCTAGCGAGGATGGCATGCCATGAATGGACCGAGCTCGGAATTAAGAGCTCGGCCTTGCGTTCCTTTAGAGAGCCTTATGGCGATATAGAGGGGGTGTCAACAGGAGCATTGACTTGGGGATGTACCCAAGACATTTACAGAAGGAGCTTCTGTTACTAGAATTTAAGGACTGGGGTGGAGGGGTCGTAAATTAAGATGGCGGCATTTAGTGATGCTATAGTAGAAATTGGAGGCTGTCCTCTATTATTTATCTTACTTTTTCTTGTCTTTTTTTGCTTTCTCTTTATTGTGCGTTTCATAAGGTCTTGCTTTCAGTGGTCTTGCAATCCCTTCTACCTTCTTGCCGCTCATCTTCATTTTTTCCATTTTTCCCTTTCGCGCTTTCTCCTTCATTTTTCACATCTACTTTTGCTTTCATCCGTTTTTTTGTTATATGCTACTTTTGCACTTTCTCCGTATTTTTCTCCGTCCCCTTTCTCCATTATTTTCCTCTGTTCTCAATATGTTTTCAAATACTTAACCCCCCTTCGCCTTCCCGTTTGTCTTTGCGTTGTCGTTTTTTAATTGGTTCTTTGTTTCCATGTGCTTTCTGTTTCGTTTTCTTTGTTCCGTGCTCTATTGCCTTCTTTGTCTTGCTTCCCTGGTAGCTGATAATGTTAAATGTTTTTCCTTTCGTTTCCATTCAGTCTTTTATTTTCTTTCCCTTCCTCCGCCCCCCACCCCGCTCAGATTTCTGCCTTATCGCTCTTTGTTTTGGTCCTTGTTTGTTCAGTAGATGTTGCCCAATTCCCGCTCACGTTATTACTTGGGTTACTTCAGGTCTCCAAAGTTCACTGGCTGGCCCAGAGGGACTGAGGTTACGATGAGGCATTCCTGGTGTGAACTTCAAGTACCTCACACAGCGGCGTAGCAGCGCACTTTCCCTTTTCTCGCTGTCGAGCTGGAAGGAAGGGACTTCCCTTCCCTGCTCTGACTCAGGGGCGGCTCATCGGAGGTGAGTCAGTCCCGGACACCCGCCCAGGCAAGGCCGGTGCTCTGCCCCGGGCCTTGCGAGGGACTAGTGGGAGGAAGATGGGGGTGGGCGGCAATATGTGACCGGTGGAGGCGGTAAGTAGGTGGAAGAGAGATCAGGGTGCGCAGTGAAAAACAAGAGGTGAAGGGCGAGGGGGTGGAAAAGTAAAAGAGAGGCCGGACGGAAGAGCGACCAGCGGCCTGATTCAGCACTGTCTTTTGACAGTAGTCGGAAAAAACACCGCCGCACTAGTTTCCAGGAGTGCTGAAATGCACAGTTTACGCAGGTTGAAACATTCTGCATGCAGGATTGGGACACTCATTCTGCATGCAGGAATACATGCAAATTTGCGTTTCCACAGTTAACCTTTTATGGTCTGTCCCCAAACCTTTAAATATTATAGGAGGTGTTCTCACCTCGTTCCCGAAATGGAAAGGCACTTGTATCTGTCCTTGAAAGGAATACATTTGCCTATATTGTTCTGGTGGAGCTCTTATCTGTGAGCTGCACGCGAATTCCCACAAATTTAAACGCATGTAGGTACACACCCACTTTTGCAGATAGCCCGTAATGAAATACACACAAAATCACCTCTTAACTGAAGATTTCAATACCGAAATTCCACCACTTTCTAGACCATCAAGGAACGATTCTCTTATTCCAATGACTGATGCTACAACGGTTTCACAGCATCACACCTCGATTGCTACTTCATGGAAGTGAAGTGAGTAGCATACCATCAACAAGAGTTTATAGAGCGGAGTAAACCTATAACCGAAATTCTGCACCTCTAATTGTGAAAACAAGCTTTTTTGTGCAATGGAACTGCTCAAATCATCAGCGCATAGCGGAGCTGAGAAGACTTCTCCTTTTCACCAATATAAAGAAATAATTCTTTAAATTCTAGTGCTGCATCAAAGAAATCTCAAAGCAATGTTTTGGGGTCTGGATGCAAGTGGGGATTGGGGAACATTAATACATCTATAGTCGCCCTGCACAGATAGTAAGATGTTTTGGTGCAAAATGCTATCACATATGAAAGGCATAACTGGAATCGAACTTCTATTGCAGCCCTTGGTGACACTATTGGGAGACGTAGGAGAGAATAACATATTTCCTTTGACTTCGCCAGTGGGAAAACTGATTTCTCACTTGATCCTCGCTGCTAGTTTACCAATTGCTCATGTCTGGAATGTGCTGATAGCTCCTCAGTGTAACAACTGGTGGGGTAAAGTGTGGTCTCTTTGTAATGGAGAAGCTCTCTGCCATCGTACACGATACACTGTACAAGTTTGAGAGCATGTGGCACCCATTTATTGCTCAAACCACAACGACCTCGGATGTTCTCCACTGTAGGGAACAGGAGGCAGTGGGGTCTCTCGGGCGAGCTGGCCCCCAATCGTTGGACTCTTTTGAGCCAAGACGCAGAAACATGCTGATGGTCTACGTGAATATGGGGTATTGGTTTCCCTAGTCTCCACACTGTTTTTTTAGCACCAAGTGATATCGCACTTAAATTAAAAGATAGTCTTGATTTATCACACTGGTTTTTAACATATTCATATCGCGGGTTCAGTAGTTAGGTAGAAGTGTCTCCTTTACTAAAAAGTGTAGGCCTGCTCTACATCAAACAGAGTTTTTGAAGAGCGAGGGGAGGCATGACGCATGAAGCATGACACCTGGTGGTGTGAGGACATTCAGTCACAATATCTTGAGTGTCCATAGATAGGATTGAGGTGGACAATTACCTACAAAGAAACAAACATACAGTTTCTCTGGCGGCTTTTCTTGCGGCGAATATGCCCATTTATTACTCACAAGAAGAGGACTCCAGTGCTTGGAGAGAACCCACAGTCTGATTGGATGTCCTACTGCTTTCCAGACTATGCGAAATGTCTCTTACAAGAGAGAGGGATGGTATCCCTAGAGTATCCTAAGCATCACTATGTTATTTTGATTAAATTTATACATGTTCTCATTGTCTTAGCACCGTGGTTTAGACACCATTTTCAAGTGATAGTTTCGACAATTAATATGCCTTTGCTGTCATGTATATTGATGCAATATAAGGTGTATGTTCCGAATTCTGTGCTGGTATTAAGTTCATTTGTGTTCACCCAGTTGGCAATTGTAAAAAAACGGTCTTGGAAGATATTGTTTTTTCACCAATGTATTCTTGACGTGTCTGATAATTATGTTATTGGCAATGCAAAAGAAGATGAAAGCAAAAGAATGTCTCAGTTTAGCCAGGCTGGTAACATAGATTTTGCACAGAGTTGGACTCACTGAGTATATGTGAGGAACACCAGCATCTTTCCTCCTATAGCGATAACAGCTTTCCTTTTACACAATGAAGCCTACTTCCGGCCTACCTCTGACCGAAGCTACTGTTGATCCTGGATCTAAACTAGAGACTAGAGTAGTAACCCCCCCATCAGAACGCTACCTGCGGGGCCTTTGGATACCTATTAGTCCCTCAGAGAAACTGGAGCTCACCAAGCTCAGTACTCATCCCCTTACAAGGTTTCCCTTGTCAGAGGATCGCATCATCGTGAAATAGTGCACCATCTCACTGAACAAGAGATTCCAGATTAATCATTCCAGGATTGAGCCTATTTCTATAGCCTCTTTAGCCTGATGCATCGTTCAAAGAGTCATCCAGTCTCCTATTATATTGAATTTCTAAACAGAACCAATCAGAGTGCTCCTGGCAAACAAGAATCATCACTATGCATCTGAAGTTTTCATCTGAATGTGGCATCAACCACGTGAAGCAGTATTAAAGTCCTATTTAAAGCTCAGCTCTTGTCTTGGTGCCAGCAATGGATCTCCAGACCATCACTCACCAATAGCTCTAAATCCCTGGAATTCTACACTACCACAAGCCTTTGTTTCAAAACTTGCATTGTAAGGGATATGCAGACCACATGACATGCATCTCCCCCTACTTGGCAGAGTGAAGCCCTGGCCTCATGAATCAAACTTTCAAACTATCCAACTCTTAGGGGGTCATTCTGACCCTGGCGGTCAGTGTTAAAGCGGCGGCCAACCCGCCAACAGGCTGGCGGCCTAAAAATGTGTATTCTGACCCTGGCGGGAACCGCCAACACAGGCCGCCGCATTAACACTCCGACTGCCACGGCGGTACAAACAAACAGCGCGGCGGTCACCGCCAACAGGCAGGCGGCAGACAATGTACCGCCCATCCTATCACGACTCACCAATCCGCCACCTTTTCCGGGGCGGGAGCCCCGCCGATAAAAATACGGCGGAAACAGACATCTCCAATGGAAAACGCCTACCTCGACACACTCCACGCGGAATCGGAACAGCATGGAACCCGAACTCCACATCCTCCCAGCCATTGCCTTCCTGCTCTTCTTCCAGGATCACGAACCTCGCCGCAGACGACAACAGTGAGTACTGCACCTATGACACAGGGGAGGGGGGAGGAGGAAAGGTTACGGGCACACACATACGCCACACACCGACCCCCACCCTCACCCCCACCGAAATACCTACACACCTATGCAGATAAAAAAGTCAGAGTGACACCCCCAACCCCCCCCCCAAAAAAAAGACAAAAGGCAATGAATGTAAAAGTAGAACCATATTATTGCAACAATAAAGTATAGCGACCTTAGCAATATATGAAGAATGAATACACATCTAGAACTATATCCATACAAGTAGCAAAAGTCCGGCCCAGTCATTCAAAGTCCAAATGTCCGTGGGCCAATGTGCAGCAACACATGGGCAAAGCCCACACACGAGATCGATTCCATTGGAGAGAACACTGCTGGGGCATCACTAAAATAAAAAGACAGGCACCTCAGGGGGAAGTGAAGGGGGGGGTCACCTCAGCCACATGAGTCCACGACGCCAGATCCACGAAGGGCCTCCATGCCCACTGTGCCATCCTGGGGAGTGCAAAGCCACAGTCTCACAAGTCTCTACAGTGGGTGGATTGCCCACTGTGCCATCCTGGGGAGTGCAAAGCCACAGTCTCACAAGTCACTATAGTGGGTGGATTGCCCACTGCTACATCCTGGGGAGTGCAAAGCCACAGTCCATCAGGTGGATTACAGAGACCACTGGTCATGCAGGAGGCATGGTGGGCAGAGTGCGTCGTGAAGGCCTGCCCGACACAGAACCGGGACTGCCAATGGGCCAGCGGTGGTTGACAGGAAGGGCCCAGCGGAGCGGTGCTTGACAGGAAGGGCCCAGCGGAGCGGTGCTTGAGACGGCGGTGCCCAGCGGAGCAGTGCTTGACAGGAAGGGCCCAGCGGAGCGGCGCTTGAGATGAAGGGCCCAGCGGAGCGGTGCTTGAGATGAAGGGCCCAGCGGAGCGGTGCTTGAGATGAAGGGCCCAGCGGAGCGGTGCTTGAGATGAAGGGCCCAGCGGAGCTGTGCTTGAGATGAAGGGCCCAGCGGAGCTGTGCTTGAGATGAACGGCCCAGCGGAGCGGTGCTTGAGACGGCGGTGCCCAGCGGAGCGGTGCTTGAGATGAAGGGCCCAGCGGAGCGGCGCTTGAGATGAAGGGCCCAGCGGAGCGGTGCTTGAGACGGCGGTGCCCAGCGGAGCGGTGCTTGAGATGAAGGGCCCAGCGGAGCGGTGCTTGAGACGGCGGTGCCCAGCGGAGCAGCGCTTGACAGGAAGGGCCCAGCGGAGCGGCGCTTGAGATGAAGGGCCCAGCGGAGCGGTGCTTGAGACGGCGGTGCCCAGCGGAGCGGTGCTTGAGATGAAGGGCCCAGCGGAGCGGTGCTTGAGACGGCGGTGCCCAGCGGAGCGGCGCTTGACAGGAAGGGCCCAGCGGAGCGGCGCTTGAGATGAAGGGCCCAGCGGAGCGGTGCTTGAGACGGCGGTGCCCAGCGGAGTGGTGCTTGAGATGAAGGGCCCAGCGGAGCGGTGCTTGAGATGAAGGGCCCAGCGGAGCGGTGCTTGAGATGAAGGGCCCAGCGGAGCGGCGCTTGAGATGAAGGGCCCAGCGGAGCGGTGCTTGAGATGAAGGGCCCAGCGGAGCGGTGCTTGAGATGAAGGGCCCAGCGGAGCGGTACTTGAGACGGCGGTGCCCAGCGGAGCGGTGCTTGAGATGAAGGGCCCAGCGGAGCGGTGCTTGAGATGAAGGGCCCAGCGGAGCGGCGCTTGAGATGAAGGGCCCAGCGGAGCGGTGCTTGAGATGAAGGGCCCAGCGGAGCGGTGCTTGAGATGAAGGGCCCAGCGGAGCGGTGCTTGAGATGAAGGGCCCAGCGGAGCGGTGCTTGAGACGGCGGTGCCCAGCGGAGCGGTGCTTGAGATGAAGGGCCCAGCGGAGCGGCGCTTGACAGGAAGGGCCCAGCGGAGCGGCGCTTGACAGGAAGGGCCCAGCGGAGCGGCGCTTGACTGGAAGGGCCCAGCGGAGCGGCGCTTGACTGGAAGGGCCCTGTTCAGCGGTGCTTCTCACGGCGGGGCCCTGGTCAGCGGTTCTGGTCACGGCGGGGCCCTGTTCAGCGGTTCTGGTCATGGCGGGGCCCTGTTCAGCGGTGCTCCTCACTGCGGGGCCCTGTTCAGCGGTTGTGGTCACGGCAGGGCCCTGTTCAGCGGTGCTCCTCACGGCGGGGCCCTGTTCAGCGGTTGTGGTCACGGCGGGGCCCTGTTCAGCGGTGCTTCTCACGGCGGGGCCCTGTTCAGCGGTTCTGGTCACGGCGGGGCCCTGTTCAGCGGTTCTGGTCACGGCGGGGCCCTGTTCAGCGGTTGTGGTCACGGCAGGGCCCTGTTCAGCGGTGCTTCTCACGGCGGGGCCCTGTTCAGTGGTTGTGTTCACGGCCGGGCCCTGTTCAGCGGTGCTCCTCACGGCGGGGCCCTGTTCAGCGGTTCTGGTCACGGCGGGCCCTGTTCAGCGGTTCTGGTCACGGCGGGGCCCTGTTCAGCGGTGCTCCTCACGGCGGGGCCCTGTTCAGCGGTGCTCCTCACGGCGGGGCCCTGTTCAGCGGTTCTGGTCACGGCGGGGCCCTGTTCAGCGGTGCTTCTCACGGCGGGGCCCTGTTCAGCGGTGCTCCTCACGGCGGGGCCCTTTTCAGCGGTGCCTGTATTGTGTTTCCAGTGAACCACACCTGGCCAATACTTGCCGCTCAGTCTGCATCGGACCTTTCCGTTGCGGGGCCCTCCTGTGATGGAGTCCTGGGGCCCTGGCTCTCCTCCGATACCCCCGGAATGGGGCTGGTGGGGCCCTCATGGCCAGGTCGGCTGCTCCCTGCCTTTTGCTCCTTGCTGCCCTTGCCCTCCTTGGCAGACTGTCCGTGGCCCTTGGCTCCCTTACCCGATGTGGCAGGTGACGGTGCAAGGCTACCCTCCTTGGGGGCAGGCGTATCAGGCCTGTCGCGCCTGCCGTTCAGTTTTTTTCTCCTCTTCCCAGGGGGGGGGGGGAGGGCTGGCTGTGCCTTTGCTGCTGGACGATGTCCCAGCCCAAGGAAAGGGCGGACTCCAAAAACCAGGCACGACGTTCTTGGGAGTTGCTGGGCTGGTGGTGGCTGAGGTGTTTGTGGAACTCTTACGGGATGGAGGGGGTGGGTCAGGTGAGGAAAAGAGGTCCACTTTCGAGAGGAAGATTTTCTTTGGAGCCATGGGAAGGGTGGCTGGAGTGGGTATGGGAGTGGGGAAGAGGATGTGGTTGTAGGAGAGTCAAGTGTGCTGTCTTTGGGTGCAGGTGCTTGGGCAGGAGGCTGACGTGAGGTGGATGGCTGTTGTTTGGGTGCCTGCCTGCGTTTGTGTGGTTGGGAAGCGGGGGTGACAGACACACTGGGAGAGGACACAGGGGACGTGTACATGGCAGTGGGGGTGGTGACTGCACGTGTGCGGACTGGTGTGGAGGGTGTGCTGGTGATGGGTGTACTGGCTGATGGTGGTGTGCATGCAGGTGTGAGTGTAGACGTCACAGGGAGGGAGGAGGGAGACGAGGAGGTGGGGGACACAGAGGAGGTAGTAACTGTTGGCATGTCTGCATCTGGATGTTGCTTGGGTGAATGCTTGTGTGTCCTGTGGTGCTTATGTCTGGATGACCTGCCCTTGGGTGTTGAGGTGTGTGCAGGCTGGTCTGTAGGTGTGGATGGGATAGGCAGAGGAACAGGGGAATGGGACTGGGTGGAGGGAGTCAGAAGAGGGAGGCTGGAGACAGGGACAATGGCTGCCGTCAGTGCTGAGGCCAGAGCGTTGAACGATCGTTGATGGGCAGCCTGACCCGAATGAAGGCCCTCCAGGTATGCATTGCTTTGATGCACCTCCCTCTCCACACCCTGGATGGCATTCAAAAGGGTAGACTGCCCAACAATGATGGTCCTCAGGAGGTCAATGACCTCCTCACTGAGGGCAGCAGGGGTGACTGGGGCAGGGCCTGAGGTGCCTGGGGCGAAGGAGATAGCCGGCTTCCTGGCCTTGCGGGCACGGGCCGAAGGCCGAGGGGCTGCTGGGAGGGCGGAGCTGGTGCGCTGGGTGGCGGCTGTACCTGTAGGATCGGTGGGCACGGATGTTGCCGCCACCGCAAGGGAGCTCCCTTCCGAGGACGTGTCGGTGTCGCTGACGTCTCCACGGGTCCCCGTGGTGGAGCCCCCCTCGCCCTCCGTCTCACTGGTCATGTCGGAGTCCGTTGCATGGCCCTCTGGGGCCATGTGAGATGCAGCTCCCTCTTGCGCCGATGCCACTTCTCCTCCGCCTGATGATGCTAATGCACACATTCACAGAAAAACAAAGAAAATGGGGGGGGGGGGAAAACATAAAGACAAGTTGAGTGCATGCATTGGGGACACCGTTGGCGGAGAGGACAGACACAGAAGCCCCCTGCACTACGCTGCGCACTTGGGGTACACTACTCATTCACTGGGACATGCCCTACAAGCCTATGGGCGACAACTGCCCACACAGTATACACTGGTCCATGAATCGCGTTACTAGGCACCCTACAGAGGTGGGGGGCGGGGGCACAGGACCATACCTCACGGACGGGCCTATCCTACAGAAATCGCCTTGGCCTAGGGATACCCACAGCCCTCCTCCCCCACCCAGGCACCTCCACTGCGCGCAAAATAGCTGAATGTGCTGGTACTCACCCCCTTGTGTCTGCTGTGATGTCCTCAAGCGCCCATCTAAATCGGGGTAGGCCACCGCCAGGATCCGGGACATCAGGGGGGTCAAGGTATGACTGGCCCCCCTCCTAGGTTGGGAGGCCATCCCCAGCAGATCCTCCGCGGTCTTCCTGCTCCCGCGGCGGATGTCCTCCCACCTCTTGCGGCAGTGTGTGCCCCTTGTGGTGTGGACCCCCAGGGCCCGGACGTCCTTGGCGATGGCACGCCAAATGTCAATCTTCTGATGGGCGCTGACCTATGTGACATGTACAGGGGGGGAAGAGAAACATCATCACTTTTCTGCATGCTCGATGTGAGTGGCCCCCCCTCCCCAACCTTGCCATGTGGCACATGCTCTCATCTGTCGTGCCATGCATTCGTCATTCGCTGCCCTCCCCTCCATCGTACATCCTCCCCACTCAGCCCAGGCATTGGGCACTATGCATTGCCCCCAGTGTACTCACCTGTTGGTCTGGAGGCCCGTAGAGTAGCGCATACTGGGGGAGGACACCGTCCACGAGCTTCTCCAACTCCTCGGAACTGAAGGCGGGGGCCCTTTCCCCAGTCGCAGCAGCCATTGTCACTTCCAGACCGAGGTCACAGCAGCACTTGCAGTATAGGTCCTCTCCTGTGGATGCTCAGGTTTCGTGTAATCAAGCAGAGAGAAAATGGTGGTTACGGCCGCGGCGGTGCGTACAGCGGCGGTGCGTACCGCGACCGCCGGCGCTCACTGCCATTGGCTCCTGAAACCCATAGGGTTCAATGTTGTCCAATGCGGCTTTGCGCCGCGGACTGCGACCGCCTACCGCCACGGTGTGCCACGCTTTCGCAATGACCTCACTTCACATTGTCACACTTCACAGGTCAGGCAGCCGCCATTTCAAGGGCCCACATGGCTTCATTCCTACTGCGTCACACATGGCTAGGCCTTGCACCGACAATCATACTAGCCATTCAATCCCGAGAGATTCGTGTACTGTGCATGCTTTGGGCACTTACCTGTGGGTTGCTTGACTCTGTGCTCCATGTTGTCCTTCCTAGGCATCGTCCGCTGGGACTTGCGAGGAGACGGAGGAATCTTCCCGTGTACAGACCGCTGGTGGACCTGTCGACAATGGAAGAAAGACACGTCATACTCACCTACAGACTCAACCGTGCCACTATACAGGAACTGTGTGCCCAGCTGGAGCCAGACCTGATGTCACCCATCCGCCAACCTAGAGGGATTCCGCCTCTAGTGCAGGTGCTGTCAGTACTGCATTTTTTTGCCAGTGGATCATTTCAAACTACCGTGGCCATTTCATCTGGGATGTCTCAGCCTATGTTTTCAAAGGTGTTGTCCAGAGTGTTGTCTGCCCTGATGAAATACATGCGGAGCTACATCATTTTCCCTGAGGTGGGTGACTTGCCTACAGTGAAGGGTGATTTCTATGCCCTTGGACACATTCCCAATATCATTGGTGCCATTGATGGTACCCATGTGGCTTTGGTTCCCCCAAAAGACGATGAGCATGTGTACAGGAACCGAAAAAATGATCATTCGATGAATGTCCAGGTGGTCTGTTTGGCTGACCAGTACATCTCCCATTTAAATGCCAAGTTCCCAGGGTCAGTGCATGACGCGTACATCATGCGAAATAGCAGCATCCCTTATGTGATGGAACTGCTACAGAGACACCGTGTGTGGCTAATTGGTGACTCTTGTTACCCAAACCTGCCTTGGCTATTGACCCCAGTGAGGAATCCCAGGACCAGGGCAGAGGAACTGTACAATGAGGCCCATGGGCGTACCAGGAGGGTGATTGAGCGGACCTTCGTCCTCCTGAAGGCCAGGTTTAGGTGCCTGCATATGACTGGTGGATCCCTAATGTACTCACCAAGGAAGGTGTGTTATATCATCGTGGCCTGCTGCATGCTTCACAACCTGGCTTTGCGACGCCAGGTGCCTTTCCTGCAGGATGGTCCAGATGGTGGTGTTGTGGCCGCTGTGGAGCCTGCGGAGAGTGAAGAGGAGGAAGACGAAGAGGACGACACAGACAACAGGGACAGAGTGATACTGCAGTATTTCCAGTGACACACAGGTAATAATCTACTCCTGCATTGTATTATATCTGTAACTGTAGTGGCTCTCTACTGTCTGACCTTTCACCCCAATGTATGGTAACTTAGTTGTGTATATCCCTTCCTATTTCAGTGATCTGATCCCCACGGAGTGCCCTCTGATTTTTTTCCCCATGGACTACCGCTGTGTGACACTGGTATGTTGTCATCACAATGTCACTAGAATTGTTTTGTTGGTTATATCAAGTACATTTGGTTTAAATAAATAGATAGCAGAATCCAGTTGGTTAATGTGCAATAATTGTGTTTATTGAAGTTTTCAAATAGGTGTATAGTTCAAAAAGGGTGATGCGTGATGGTGGAGGCATGTCCATGGCAGTGTCCAGACTGTCGTTCCTACAGGTCCATTGTCCATATGCCTGTGGAAGGTGGAGCAGGGGCAGTTCAAGGTTGGACAGGGTGAACAAGTGGGACAGTGGGATGACATCCGGGGGTTTCCGTGCATGGCGGGGGTCTTGACATCCTACTCTGTCTTCTTCCTCGATCTCAGGCCTTTCTTGCGGGGTGGTTCTTGTTCTGCAGGGGGTGAGGTCCGGGAGGGCCGTTGCTGTTGTGTCGGGGCCTCCTGACCACTAGCGCCGGTGGAGGTGGTGGGCTGTTCTTCCTCCATGCTAGTGGCAGGGGCCCTTTGGGGGGCCACATGGTCCCGCAATGTGGTGACAATCTGGTTGAGTGCCACCACGATTGTACCCATTGCGGAACTGATGCTGCGCAGTTCTTCCCGGAACCCCATGTACTGGCCCTCCTGCATGGCCTGGATCTCCTGGAACCTGGCCAGGACCGTCGCCATCGTCTCTTGGGAGTGGTGGTACGCTCCCATGATGGTGGTGAGGGCCTCTTGGACAGTGGGTTCCCTAGGCCTGTCCTCCCTCTGTCGCACAGCAGCCCTCCCAGTTCCTCTTTGTTCCTGGGCCTCTGTCCCCTGGACGGTGTGCCCACTACCAGTGCCCCCAGGTCCCTGTTGTTGTTGGGGTTGTGGGTTACCCTGGGTGCCCTGTACTGGTAGACACACTGCTGCTTGACCAGTCCTGGAGACAGAAGCATGGGCCCGCTGGGTGGGTGCTGTGCTGGTGTTTCCTGAGGGGGGTAGGTCTGCTGTGGCCTGGGGCTGACTGAGGGTAACCGACTGTCCAGAGGTCCCCGATGGTCCGGGCTGGTCATCAGGTTCTAGGTCAACAGAGCTGCTGTCATCACTGGGGGCCTGTTCTGGGGGTGGGAGGGACAAATCTGGACCCTCCTGGCCGGTGTGTTGGCATTCGGGCCCTGCAGGGGTAAAAGAGTATGGTTATTGATTTTGTGTGTGCCATGGCGTGCGATTTGTGGGTGCCCTTGTCCCCCAGTGCTGGCAGTCCCATGTGGGAGGAGTTGTGAGGGTGGTTTGTGGGGGGGGATGGGTATGTGCAGTGGTCATGCTTAGGTGATGGGTGTCCATGGTTTGTGTTGGCATTCAGGGGTTGGGCTTGGGTTGGGTGGGTTGTGCTGGTGAGACATTAACAGGGAGTATGTGTGCTGGGGGGTTAAGGGTGGGGGTGTGGGTTGGCATGCTGGTGGTTGGGGGGGGTGAAGTAGTTGAGATTAGACTTACCAGAGTCCATTCCTCCGCCTACTCCAGCGAGGCCCTCAGGATGCAGGATGTTCAAGACCTCTTGCTCCCATGCTGTGAATTCGGGTGGAGTGGGTGGGGGTCTGCTGCCAGTCTTCTGCACAGCGATGTTGTATCTTGACACCATCGACCGCACCTTCCCCCGTAGGTCGTTCCAGCGCTTTCGGATGTCTTCCCGATTTCTGGGATGCTGTCCCACAGCGTTGACCCTGTCGACGATCCTTTGCCATAGCTCCACCTTCCTGGCTATTGTGGTGTGCTGCACCTGTGTGCCGAAGAGCTGGGGCTCTACCCTGATTATTTCCTCCACCATGACCCTGAGTTCTTGGTCCGAGAACCTGGGGTGTCTTTGGGGTGCCATGGGGTGGTGTGGATGAGGTGTGGGGTAGTGTTTGTGGTGATGAGTGTGGTGGTGTGTGGTGTTTTGTGCGTAGTTGTGGTGTGGGTGATGATGTTGGGTTCCTGTGTGTGTTGTGCTTTGCGTTCCCTGTGCTCTCTCTCTGTGTATTGCGCCTTGTCTCTAAATTTCGATTTGTGGGGGTTTGTGGGTGATGTGGGTGTGTGTTTTATATGGTGATGGGTGTGTGGGTGTGGTGTCTGTATGTGTATCAGGTGTGTGTATTTCGAATTGTCCAATGTGGCTGTGTTTTGTAAAGGTGTGTGTATTTTGAGCGCGGCGGTGTGTACCGCCAATGGAATAACGCGGTTGAAAGACCGCCGCGTGGATTCGTGGGTCGTAATGGCATGGGCGTGTTTGTGTTGGCGTGACGGTGGAGGTTTGGTCATCTCCAGTTTATCGCTGACCGCTGATGAGGCAGCCTTCAGTGGATGTTGGGTTTTTGGCGGTTTGGCAGTTGTGGGTCAGAATGACCGTGGCGGTTTACCGCGGCCGCAGCAGTGTTATGGCGGCCTTCTGGCCGGCGGTAAGCGACTTTTACCGCCAGGGTCAGAATGACCCCCTTAGTCTTTTAACATCTCAGCTTGGGCAATGCCCTGCTTGTCATAGCCCCAGAGACCAAACTGACCCACCTGAAAGCGTCCTCCACACTAAAACCCATCTAATCAAATGTTTAAAACACTCAATAAGATCATATTCACCTTCAGTGAACTCAGCAGCAACATAGCCAGGCCTCAAAATAGAAAACCCTGAATGGAGAAGACAAGATGACAGACCTTCCCGAGCTGTGCCCCAAGGTTATGGAACTCATTTTCTATGTAGATGTAGCAATTTTCTCTCTCACTCACGCACAGAGCGAAATTAAGACATTTTTTCAAAACAACATCTTGTCAGTGTGTAAAAACCTCTCCCTTATGCCGTCTGACCTTGGAAGACATACCACTGCCTGTGTCACTCATCCTTCGACCCAGTTTCTACCACACCCTGGTGAGCTAGAGCACGATTTGAACTTTATGAGTACCCTTACATGCATTAATACACTCCTAGAAAACATGTAAATGCAGATCATAGCATATAGGGTAACCATAAAGAGGAATACATTTCTGAACAATATAAGGCTAAGAGGGCCATTTAGAAATTGGTGGATAACAATCCTATTTTTGGCAATGCTAAGAGCCCTGCATTTTAAGTTCCAAATTGTGAAGCTTCTTGTGATTACTCTTATAGGCAGGAAAATAGTGGGACAGTCATTTTTAAAGTAATTAAATCCTTAGACTTTCCTTTTGGCATAACCCGAATACACCACTGGCAGACTGATAACTGTTAATAGGTCATTTCTTTGTGCGAGGCAAAATGCTGACACACACATTATCCCACCAAGCGCTAGATTTAATGGCTTGAACCAGAATTCATGTCTTGTTTTAAACAAGGAGTCGTCATATATTCACTGGCATCTTAAACCATACTTTGATACAGTTTAGGATTTAAGGGCAAAGATATATTTGAAAAGCCTTGCAAATCTGAAGTTTATGCACAATGGGAATGTGTTGTATTGCTTATGTCAGCAAGATGCAGGTTATTTATGTGAAACTTCAAGAAGCTGTGGCAGAAAATAGGTGCTAATGGTCGATACATCAGCAAAGGACAAATTACAAATGGATAATTAATAAATGAACTTCAGTGGTTGTTAAGTAAGGTGTCACTGTAGTCATGACTGAATGAATTTCAGCCAGACATGTCAGGAAACGTTGCGCTTATAGTGATGGTGGAGAAGAAGATTAATATGAAATTATTGGATTAAGAGTCGTATATAGTATTAGGTACCAGGTAATTTGCGAATTTAATATGCGGGGAGCTAAGGCAAGAAAGTGTCATGCATAGTATTAGGCACCAGGTTATCGTGGTTTGGTTGGGGGAGATAAGGAAAGAAACTGCATTGGTTATATGTGAGATACAATTGAAATGAAACACAACGGATAAACTGCATTTTCACTTCGCTTATAGAAGTTTCAAACTATTGGTGTTAGTAAATTTCTATCTCTTGGTGTTTGCGTGGAATCCTGCAAAGTTAAAGTCGGAAAATATTTTTTAGATATTCCATTTTAGACACAACGTTAAAAAACATAACAGCCAAATTACAGACATCAGTTACACTGTCTGAAGTAACGGCTGTAGGCAAAACCAGCAGTAATTACCAGGTAACTATATGAAAAACGTAGTAAATGTTCTCAGGCGTGTGTCCTTCAGCTCAAGCTACCATGTCGAGCTTTTTTAAGGAGTATAAAAACATTATTCTCTTCCTTCTACCCAGTCTCTTCGCTAGACATAATACTTTCTAAAATTTCAAGAAAATGGTTAGTTCCGGTGATCTGGTCAGTGGTATGCCAAGAAAAACACAATTTTCTTCCAAGGTGCGGAGCAACTGATTATAGCAACATGTTGGCTGTAGTTCTTAATGCTACTAAACAAGGTCGTACTGCCCGGACCGGGCATTTCCCTGGAAGGGTGGGGGCCACTTTTGTTACGGGGGGACGGTTTTGTAGCAGTTTTAAAAGCCCTGCAGAGTTCCTTGTGTATCCAACAGTTTCAGGCAACAATAAATGTCCTAGATAACTTTGGTGATTAATTAACCTGCTGGAGAGAGATCTGAGCTTTGTCAAGTGGCAGTTTTGACTCATCTAAGGTAGTGCAGAGGATTAATATGTCTGCTACAAAGAACATGCACTATGCAGATTACAGAACAGTATTTTATGTGCATAGCTCAGTGGGATACTGCTTTTTTCATGGAGATCTTTTTGTTACTGTGCAGTTCATACGTTACAATCATAATCCAGCACAGTGAGCTATGAATCAATATCAAAGAGCTGCATGTAAATTGCAAGGTACAGGTTAGAAAGTGACTTTTTTTCCCCCAATCTTTGATTATCCTAATTTTGCTAAATAGTACATTTTGAATCCTGAGTTTATTCTTTCCAGACCAATCACTCTTAAAAAATGCCCACCATTATAGATGGCATGTGAATCCTACACCTTGTAGTCCCCTTTGTCTTATATAACATTTTCTATACACTTATTTACACATGTATGATTCATTGTGTCTGTATGTGATGTAAAGGGCTCTAACAACCTACGCTGATAAGAGAGGTGCTAAAGAACAAATAAAATACATGTGAGAGAGGGGTTATGGAGAGATGAGAGTCTTGTTTAGAGGGTGATGGCAAGGGAATCATTGAAGAGCCCCAACAAAGACTGCCATATCCTGGTGCTCCGCAAGGTCATCATTTACTATGTATTAAAAACGAATACAATTGAATATATAATGAAAATATGTTGTAAAATGCACTGTTTTTACTGTTTCCTTTCAAAATTTACTTGGGGGAGAACCTCCCTAAACCCCATCATAGTGGTCAGGCTTGCTTGCTATGCACCCTATGAGGGCTGGCCTGACAAAATTTGCCAGGGCACCTTTGGGTTCTGATTCGGCCCCTGCTACTAAATAAGGATATGAGAGGACATTTAATCAACTTGTTTGAATTGTGAGATTCCCATTGACAGGATAAGTTGGTGATTTCTGCAGGCTGTTTCTCTCAATAGATAAATTGGTTGCAGTTAATATATAAGCAGCTGGTACCTACGTATTTGTCAATAAAAGCCTGCTTGGTGCCTTTAGCATCCAAAGAAGATCTGGGAAGGCATGCCTGTCATCCACAGACATTCTCAGTTTTTCAGAGCCTTTCTTTCATCCACTATAAATGTGAGATTTAACCATTCAGATAACACGATGACAATATTAAGATCATATGGATATAATTGCATCCGCCTCACTATAAATTACTTCCTAAGATGCAGATCACCGTTTTGGTCAAAGGCGTGGCTCCAGTCAGGGAGAACATGATTTGTGATTTGAATTAGATCTTCTCATGGCAGCATGGGACTGAGGCTTTTTATTTGTGCAGGATAGAAACACTCATGTTAATGTGGCTATTAAACTGCGTTTCATAATGTTGTGCAGCAGACTGTTGGGTATGTGCACAAAAGCCTTCTTTGGACTGTCCTTCCATGTAGAGCATGAGAAGGAGGCTTCCCTTGTGGATTCTGCCCTTTTTGATAGAATTTGTTGGCTGGGTCAGCAGTCAGATTCTATGAGGGACACAGGAGGGTTGCTGCTGTCCCGTTTAACAGTAAAGCATTTGGACAAACCCGCCAATTCAATGCAGTTACAGGTGCGTTAAATTCTCTGTTTATATAGATAACTTTATTATGGATCGACAATGTCCTTTCCTGTGATACTGTAGTTTGCTGCAGTGTATAGCGCTATCTGCGGTTATCACCTTATCTGTACCATACTACACAGATTACTATATCTGAATTGTGCAGAGTTAGATCCTTTCTGGAAGGTGGCATTGGGGCAATGGCCCAGATCTATGTGGCACTGGTCTGGCGATGAGACACAGTGCCTATGTGTTTGATAGGGTGGCATAATATATGGAAATTATTTTACTCCAAGAATGTGTTTCCATTTCAATCAGTTTCATTGTTTATACTTGCAGAGTTCTTTAAACAGCTGCAATTTTTTGTCACCAGTTTTATTTGAATATATAAAAAGAGATACAGCCGTCTTCATTTTTGGAAGTAACACTTCACTACTACTGAATGGTGAAGGAGGCACATTTTGATATTAATGTGTACCTCAGGGATGGTTGTATGATGGAACCACGCATAGAACTACCACGCACGCCGTTATAACACATGCAGAATTACCACGCACGTTGTAAAGGCATGCATGGTAAAGGTATATTTGTGGTAAAGGCATGCATGGAAAAGGAATGCTTGATAAAGGCATATGTGTGATAATGGCTTTGTAGTAATGGTCATGCGTTATAATGTCTGTTTCCTCTCAAGGCTGCACCTTCGGTTGCTCTCCAAATGACATTTACCTGGATATTGAGAATCTTGGTTAAGTTTAATATGCTAGTTAAGAACATCAGGCTAATACCTCAGTGAACCATACACAAGTGTGTGGAATATAACATGACTGTGTTCTGTGCCCAAGATGACACGTTTTCCCTTTTCTATGTTCTTTTCTGTTTTCTGTTTTTTTTGCCTATGTTCTTTTTTACATTTTCCATGAAAATAAGGGCTAATGCTGAAACTTGATGCATAGCTGTCAATAGTTTAGGAGATGTGATGGGCCCAGAGCTGTGAAGGGCAAACTGAATCCCAATTACAGCCTATCATCATTTGCTTGACATGGGGCTCATAAGCCCCTTTCTGCACCATGAGCTGGCAGACCTCTTCATTAATAATAATTTTCTGAAGTACAAAAGGAAGTTCTCAATCCTCTGGGTCAAAATCTCATTATTTGGGCATTCATGAACTGTTTGTTTATATTTCTACCGAGTTTCTGTTAACTCTTCCACCTATTATCAGTTCTATTCCTGGTTTCTGGTAATTGGTGTTTCAAATGTACACCAGAGCACTCCAAGGTGGAGAAGTTAGCACATTGATTTCCAACTCAGACTTCCAACCCACTCTGCAAAACATGCATTCAACAATTTTGGGACAACATAAACTCCAATTTTATTATTCGAAGAATAAACCATAGTTTTCCCTGTAACAATTGTTTTAACGGAAACTGTAATAAATTGTATCATTATTTGGCGTGGGAGACTACCTCTCTCATGCAGCAGCCCCAACCACTGTCAGGGTGAACCCTCAAAGTCACTAAATGTACCTGAGTTCAACATTCTGCTAGCTATGGCACAGAGCAGGCAGGCTTAACTTAGGGCAATGTGTTAAATGTTTACGCAGTACCAAAACAGTAATACAGTCAACATGCAAAGCTATAGAAATCCCAACTGAATTTGAAAAATAGAGTAAAATGTAATAAACAAAAGGACACTAAAATTACCAAAATCTAACAAGGGAAAGACAAGATATTTTTCAAATTAGAAGTACAACCCGCTCCAACAAACGCTAAGCCGCAGTGAAAGTCTGTCATAGTGATAGACCATGACCATGTCTGACTGCAATGGAGTGGGTGTTGGATGGTTCATCCCGGTCCAGGATTTCACTTTCTGACTTATTTTCTTAAACCTCAATTTACCACAGGAGTACACAGGACCTCTGGGGAGAAACTTTGAGACAGGCTATTCTGCAATCCCCTGTGACTGCAGGTTTTTCAGTTTGACCTGTTAACACATATTTGGCATTGCAAAATGAGAGACAGATCACAAAAAGCCAATGTGCACTTTGCTAACACTTTTTGTTACCTGTCTTTTAGTATATCTGTCCCTTAAATTGGTCACACAGCGACCCTCAGAAGGCCCTAACTTCCTTTGTCAAATCCTCCACATCCTGAAAGAAGGCTACCTGCCACTCCACAGTGGGCCTCATGTCTTCTTGAGAACAGGCCTTGAGATGTATTAAAGCGGGAGAAGAGCAGTATCTGAAGGCTCAAGGGAGTCTGGTGGTAAGTGTTTCCCTCAACCGCTGGGGGTAGAGTAGGAGGTGAAGCTGGATGCCTGGTTGGTATTGAGAACTGTGGAGTTATGAAGGGGGATGGGTGCAGACCCAGGTGATGGTGAGGCGGTAAAAAGTTGTCTTGACTTACCTACAGTAGACGATTTAGTAGTTCTTTTCCTATGGCCTTCTTTGGGTTTGGCTGTCCAACTCTGTAGGCTGTAAAAGAATGAAGACAAATATCGTTTAGGAAATAGTCAACATTAAATTAAAGAAAGACTGACATTGTGAAGACTTCATCTACCATTTTCCATGCTGTGTTAGGTATATCTTCCATTTATCACCTTGTTAAGCTTCGTCATTTAGTTTTCAAAATATTCAGCCATGATTCCAAAAATGGTGAATCAGTCCATCTATGCAGCACATCTTTCTGCAAATTGAGACTTCTATAGTATTGAGACATGGCAGGCAATCCAACTCAGACAACCAACCCCTGGCATGCTTCCTACAATGGAAATGATTAAGTAGTATAATTACATCTTTAGTTTGTTTGTATATACTTTAAAAGATAGCCCTTTAAAAATGTTACACCCACAAAAGAATTATTTAAAAGCTCATTTGACTTAGTAATTAAGTATTGCTTGTGGGATACCGAGTAAAACACACAGTGTCAGCCATACATACACATATGTTTGCAAAAAAAGAACTGAATGCCGTACATACACGAAAAAGAAGTGAATGAGTCAATGTTCAAACTGAATTGATACACACCCAATATATTAAGATCATAATAATTTTCTATTGCACCAACATAATACTGTTTTTAAACATATGATTTTATAAACAAATAACATGAAAACAGATAATTACTCAGCCTATTTTTTAACAGGTCATCATAAAGTACAGGGAACTAGAACATAATAAAAAATACATTAAAATGGAAACTAGACTAGACACCTCTTTCAAATCAGATAGGCACTTGTATTATCAGACTCATATTTCACTTATAGCCTTTCTGCTGTTCAAATGTTTCTAGCTGAGTGTGGAGGGTAGGACAGGCTCTACTTTGGACCCTGCTGGCAGTGCTGTTGCTTAGGGGCCCAAGAAGTATGTTGGGAACATCCTGAGCCTTAATGCGTCTGCTTCGGATGGAAAAGTTACATGCATGGTAACAGAAGTGCTCCTTACCCGGAATGGCCCAGCTGCATGTGGATATGGAACCCTGGTTATGAAATTAGTCATGTGACATGCATGGATCATGTATGCTTGTCCTGACATAGGCCTAACATTGATGGGCTGCAGCCTACTATAGATCAGGAGCGGCACCAAAAGCTCTTCCCTCAGAATGGGTTAGGCTACTGCCCTCCCCAAGAGTTGTGGAATATGAGCACAGTTGGGGCAGTATACATGCTGTTTGAGCAGTTGAATAGCTGGGCTGTTCCTAGTGTCATAGGCGGGGAGCCTACTCACCCACTAGAATTAAGGTTAGGAGCTGTATTTGCAACCTACTAGGTGTATATGAGAGGAATGTAGGACTGTGAAGTGTGCATGAGCCAATGTGTGATAACAACTTTGTGTATGTGTGCCTGTGATTGTTCATAACACAAAGGCCCATGGATTCCTGTTTTCGAAGCCCAGGGCTAGAGAATTCAAAAATGGAGATGTGTATAACTGACATTCATTGGATGGAGGGGGAGCTAAACTGGCAGGGGAGCAGAGCACCCCCTGTGCACATGGAAGGCATCCTGTGATTCAGAAAAGGTGATAGGCAAGGAGGCAAGAGCGAAGTGTTCATGGTAGGTGGTGTAAATGATAAGGTACACACTCCAGGCACACAAAATCATAAAAGATTGGACACTTAGGGGGTCATTCCGACCGTGGCGGTCGGCGGTGAAGCGGCGGTAAGACCGCCAACAGGCTGGCGGTCTTTTTTCATGTATTCTGACCATGGCGGTTACCGCCATGGTCAGCCGCCGCTTCACCGTTCCGACCGCCACGGCGGTAACGACCGCCGGGCTGGAGACCTGGGTCTCCAGCCACGGCGGTCGTAACATACCGCCGGCGGTATTCCAACCCGCCTGACCCCGGCTTACCGCCATGGATTTCATGCGGTTGGGGACCGCCATGCAGTCCATGGCGGTAAGCACTATCAGTGCCAGGGAATGCCTTCCCTGGCACTGATAGGGGTCTCCCCCACCCCCAACCCCCACCCCCACCCCGACTCCCTCCCCTACCCCCCCCACCACCCCTGCCACCCCCAAAAGGTTGCAGGACCCCCGTCCCCCACCCCGATCCCCAACATATACACACACATACACACATACAGGCACGCATTCATGCACATACACCCCCCCCGCATTCATGCACACATTCATGCACATACACACACCCCCCCGCATTCAGGCACGCATTCACACGCCCCCTCAATATACACACACGCACAACCCCATGCACGCACACAACTCACAACACCCTCCCACCCCCCTTCCCTAGCGGACGATCACCTTACCTGTTCCTGGTGATCCTCCGGGAGGGAACGGGCAGCTCCGCCGACACCGCCACGCCAACAGAACACCGCCACAGCGAATCACAGGTCGTGATTCGCTGGGCGGTGTTCTGTTGGCGTGGCGGTGGAGCTACCTCCACTTCCCCGCCTGCCGCCAGTATGGCTGTTGGCGGCTCTTCGTCCGGAAACGGGCGGAGCGCTGCCAACAGTCAGAATGGCCCATGCGGAAGACCGCCAGAACTGGCGGTCTTCCGTACGGCGGTCCCTCGGCGGTCTATTGAAAAGACCGCCGAGGTCGGAATGACCCCCTTAATCCTTTAAATCTTTGTGAGGCAAGTGTAGCTGGAGGCTGACACCCATTGGTAACCCCTTTTCTGCACCCGTGGCCTGAGTTGTGGTCTGTCAGTTCTGGTGCCACCCCTGCTAGGGGAGAAAGGTCCCTGGACAAAGAACAGAACCGAGGAGTTGGCACTTCATTGAGCCCAACACCCACAACATGACTTTCGAAGGGCCAGGCACTAAATGACATTTGTGTCTGGAGAGACTTTCTAAAACTGGAAGCTGAAAACCCACTTGTTGTTCAGAGCTGTGACAAGATCGTCACAACGTGATCTACTGCAATCAGGTCTGCTGGACTCCCAGGTGGGAGGGGGGGACCAAGAACACTTGCCCTGAGCCTGGAGCAACAGCCTGCTTGCCTGCCAAGACCAGTGCGATCTGTGAGAAGGAGGAGAGTTTGGAAGGAGCGAGGCCCAGTGGGGATTTGGAGACGAGGGGCACTTATGCCCTGTTGCGGAAGTAACACACGCTGGAGCGCAGAATGAGACTGTTACATTGTGGCTGCATTGTGGTTAAGACACACCGACAGGGGCTCATTAAGACTTGAGAACTAAGGTATAGTGTGTTATGATGTGATTTATGTTCGAGAATGTAAGGCACGCAGGATTCCTGGGTAGCCAGTTGATCTGGAAACTCGGAAATAGCCTGACGCCAGGTTGTGTCGCTCACAAATAAACTTCATGGTTTAAACTACAACTTGTCCGGTCGTTATCGACAACAATTTTGGTGACAATTTTTACCGAGGACAGGAGCGGACACAACCTGACGTGTGTTTGTAGACATCGAGCAGTGGCTGACGGCAGATGAACGGGGCCAGAGCAAACCAAGGTGTCTGAAGAGATCAAGCCGTGGCTGACGGCTGGTGAAAGTGGCCTTGGTGAACTCACCTGTAGGCGGCGATTGGACTTCTGGATGTGACTTTGAGTGAGCACTATGAAATCGTTGTCTCCCTTATTTGTTACCTGAATGATCTCCGGGAGGGAAGGAGCACCGCGTTCAGGTACTCGTAACTCGATGGCCTTTCGCACGCATGCGCAAGAAAACTAGTGTGCCTACCTCCTTTTGGTGCTGTCGCATTGGAGCGGCCATTTTATTTCATTGAACGCTTCCTCGTTCAAAAAAGGAGAAAAAGACTAGACCGCTCACCTTAGGAAATTAGCGGCCATTTCAGTCCATTGAACTGTTTCATGTGCACATAGACTGCCTATCTTGGATCAAGGCAACAATTATTTGTCTTTACTCTATCCCATGAGAGTCAGTTGTTTTATTATTGTTAAAGTTTGTTGTATTTATTGAGTGTAATATCCGTCATGGCTTCACTTTGAAATATTATTACACCACCTTTTTTCTTACAACAAGCGGGTCAACCTGACGTTTGTTGGGAAGATTGGATTGAAATTTTGGAAAACTATATTATAGCTCTTGATGGACAACATTTTTCCCCAGCTAGAAAGAAAGCCATTTTACTGCGTGCTCTTGGCAATGAGGGCCAAAGAGTTTTTAAGTATTTGCGGTAGTGTTGGTTCCTAATGGTCAACCTATGGATGATGTCTACAAAGAGGCTATAAAAAGATTGGAGAACAGATTTGCAAAATAAGTGAATCTAGTTATTGCCAGGTAAACATTTTACACTCAACCTCAGGCTGAACATGAGCCCATTGATGAGTTTGTGGCTAGACTAAGAGAACTCTCCATTAAATGCCGATTTGGAAATATGACAGAGGAATTAATCAGAGATCAGATGATTGTTCAGTGCAAAGAAAAGAAAATACAAGAAAGATTATGGGCAGCGAAGGATCCCACACTCATGGAGGCTATTGGAATAGCAAAAGTAATTGAGGAATCACAGAGGTGCATGAAGGAAATGAACAAGAGGGACAGGACTACTGATGTGTCCTTGGTTAATTCAGATAATCAGGACTGTGTTGAAAATGAAGTGTATGTAGTTAAAAGAAAAGAGAAGAAGGAATATGGATTTCAAAGGGGAACAAGGTTTTCCGGCAGCTAGGAATAAAGGGGACATTGCTCATTGTGGTAGCATCTTTCATGATACAGATTCAAGGAAATACTTTGTGAGCAACAAGATTTGCAGGAGATGTAGACCGAAAGGTCATTATGCAAGGGTCTGTACGGAGTCTTACAAAGTAAACAAGAGTGTGAATTCTAGTGTAGGGGTGGTTGAAAGTACGACTGAAGGTCTGTTTGCGGACAGAGTTCTTATAGTGAATGATGGTCTCAAAACTGGGGATACTCTGTTCACAGACTTTCCTGAGATTAAAGGGAGGATGTCTAGACCTACTGCTACTTTCATTGTGTGTGGGAAAAATGTTGAATTCATGATTGACTCTGGGTCCATGTACACCATTATTCCTGAACAAGTTTTTAAAATGCATTGGCAGAATGTTTAACCCTCACCTAAAGACATAAATCTGGGTGGGTATCAGGGAGAATCCATAGACATTTTAGGATACATGGAAGGCGACATACAGTATGGCTCAAGATGTACCAGGGGTAAGGTATATGTGTCAATAGAAGGACCACTAATTCTGGGGTGGATGCATCAGTTTGATTTAAATATTATGTTACATCCTAGAGCCCCCAATCAGGTGTTGATTGTAGACTAACTCACTTTAGAAAGTGTGTTAGCTGGAGCGAAAAATGTTTTTAACAAGAAATTAGGATGCTTCAGAGGTTATGTCCACAAAGTAAGGGTGAAATCAGACGCTACTCCTATACAGCATAAATTGAGGAGGGTGCCGTTATCTGTTCGTGATGGGTTGAAGAGTTTGTTGGGAGAAATGCTGGAGGATAGTGTCATTGAACCTGTAGAAGCATCATAGTGGATTTCGCTTGTGGTCATTACTCAAAAATCTGATGGACGCTTGAGATTTTTTGTCGACTTATGCTCAGTGAACCAGAATATTGTAGTTGATGTGTTTCCTCTTCCTAACATTAATGAATTACTTACTTTGGTGAAGGACAGGAAATACTTTTCCAACCTTGATTGGGAAGTGCTTATCACCAGGTTAGGTTGCATGAGAGCTCCAAATCGCTCACAGCCTTTGTTACCACAGAAGGAACCTTTCAATTCAAACACTTACCGTTTGGGTTAGCATCTACTGCTAGTGTATTTCAACGAGCAATGACTAAGATCTTGAAGGGAATAGATGATGTAATTTATTTCCAAGACAACATCTTAGTCATGGTGAAAACTAAAAATGAACATAACGCCACTTTGAGGTTGGTGTTGAGGAAATTAGAAGAGTATGGCCTCACAATAAATCAAGAGAAAGGTATTTTTCTGACTGAACAAGTAGAGTATTTGGGCTGCACTGTTGCTATGGGGTCGATTAAACCTAAATGTTCTCTGTTAGATGCCATTAGCAAAGCACCGGTCCCGAAAGATAGAGACCAATTGAGGTCGTTTTTGGGGCTGGTAGAATACTATGCTAAGTTTGTTGAAAAATTTGCAGGGAAGACAAAGGCCCTCATTCTGACCTTGGCGGTCTTTTCGCAAGACCGCCGAGTTACCGCCGCGGTGAAGACCGCCGACCGCGGCGGTATGCCGCTGTGCGCATTCTGACCGCTGGGAGCATTCCGCCGGAAAACCGCCAGCAGCCACACTGGCGGTCGGTGGGAAAGTGGAGACTGGTCAACCTCCACCGCCACGCCAGCAGAACACCGCCCACAGAATTACGACCCACATTTCTGTGTGGCGGTCTTCTGTTGGCGGTCTTCTGTTGGCGGTCACCTCCCCATGGCTCCCGTCGCCTCCCGGAGGACCAACGCACAAGGTAAGTTGATCGTCCGTGAGGGGAGGGGGTGGGGGGGTGTTGTGTGATGTGGGCGTGCATGGGGGTGTGCGTGTGAGTGTGTAGAGGGGGTGTGTGAGTGCGTGTATGCGGGCGGGGGGTGCTGCTGTGTCTATGGGTAATGTGTGCTGTTCGGCAGGTGCGCGTGTCTGCATGTATGTGTGCGGGTATGTGTCCCCGTTGTGTATGTGTGTGTAGGGGGTGTGTATATGTGCATGTTGGGGGTGTGTGCATGTCGGGGTGCATGTATGTGCATGTCGGGGTGGGGGTGGGGAGGGGGTTCGTACCACCTCTGGGGGGTGGCAGGGGGGTGGAGGGTGTGGGGGGAGGACTCGGGTGGGTAGTGGGGGGTAGGGGAGACCCCTATCAGTGCCAGGGAAGGAATTCCCTGGCCCCGATAGTGCTTACCGCCATGGTTCGCACGGCGGTTCCCGCCCGCAAGAAACCGCGGCGGTAGGCAGGGTCATAATACCCTTGGCGGTCTTGGGACGACCGCCGGGCCGGAGTGCGCAAACTCCAGCCCGGCGGTCATGACCGCCGTGGCGGTCGGAGTGGAGAAGTGGCGGTCGGTCGCGGCGGGGACCGCCGCGGTCAGAATGCCATTTTTAATACCGCCGGTCTGTTCGCGGTCCGACCGCCGTCTCTCCGCCGACCGCCAGGGTCAGAATGAGGGCCAAAGTGTTTAAAAGGAATGTTGCATAAAGGCAGTAGATTTGAGTGGGAGGAAGAACAATTCTGTTTTGACATTAGGAGGGAGCTATGCCAAGCAGGGATTTTAACAGTGTTTGACAGAAATTTGAAATTTGCACTCACAGTGGATGCCAGTGCATCTGGTTTGAGGGTAGTACTTTCACAATTTCATGACGGTGATGAAAAGATGGTGGCGTTTGCCTCTCGTACTCTGACATCGGCTGAAAGAAACTATTTGGTCATTGAGCGAGAAGCTTTAGCAGCAGCATAGGGTGCTGAATATTTACGTGTATAGCTGTGGGGGCTACCTTTTGTCATACTGACTGATCATAAACCGCTAGTAAGAATTCTGGCTTCAGGAGGAGCAGGCAAAGGTTCAGCTAGGCTGGCTAGATTAGCAGCCAGACGTCAGGAGTATACCTACACAACTGAATTTTTACAAGGCTGGACGAATGTTCAGGCTGATTGTCTGTCTAGATTATCATTGGATTGGGAAAAGGTTGATGATGTTGGTGTGAGGAATGCAGACATGGAGGGTGCTGTTGCCACTGTGCAAGATGCAGTAGATAGTGGCACTGGATCCTTTTCGATGTTGCACTGGAGAGAGGAAATGGAAGGAGATGTAGTGATGAGAGACGTAGTTAAGATGATTTGGTGTGGAGAAGTGAGAGAGAGCCCCCTTGCGTTAGCCGTGAGACCTTATTTGAAGGTGCTTGAAGAGCTGTCAGTCTGCAGTGATGGAGTGATTATGAAGAGGATTGCTTTATTCCTCCTGTAGGGTTGAGGTTTCGGATTTTTCAGTTGGCGCATGAGGGTCATCTTGGGCAAGGCTTAACCACCAGGAGAGTGAGAGAAATTTTTTGGTGGCCAGGCATGGATAGTCAAATCAAGGAATGGGTATGATGTTGTAGATTGTGTAAAGAAAGTGAGAAGAGATTGGTTCTTGAGAAGTGTGCAGGCGGACACTTAGAAGATCCCGGAAAGCCTTGGCATACGGTCTGTCTGGATTTTACTGGCCCGTTAAAAGAATTGTCTTCTGGTATGAGATTTGCAGTGGTGGTGGATGTTCATTCTAAATTGTTGATAGAATTTTTGAGGGAGATCACTACAAAAACTACAATTGGAGTCTTAGAAAGAATTTTCAAAAGAGAAGGGTCTCCAGTAGTCCTTATTACGGACAATGGTACGCATCTTACTTCACATGAGATAGTAAAATTTTTGAAGGCATGGGGAGTCAGGCATTCTTGTACCTCATTATATAATCCCTGAGGCAATGGGGTGGCTGAGAGATCTATTAGACGTCTCAAAGGAACTATGCAGTTGGCCCTCGTAAACCGTTGTGATGTCAGAGAAACCATTTCAGATATGGTGTGGGCGTATCGCACCACACCACATAATGTCACACATAAGATCCCTTTTGTGACCATGAGAGGATGGTTGCCTGGTACCAAATTAGTGCCGGCTTGGTTGAAGGAAGTGTTGTGTGACCATGCGGGTGTCAGGGGTCTAGATGGTGTTAAGTCTCTTAAAAAGAGAAAAATGCATGCTAGATTATGGGTGGAGGTAGGAGACTGGGTCAAGGTGAAATCGGGTGGATCCAGGGAGGTTTGACCAAGTTCAGTGTTCCTTTCCATGTGCAGAGAATGGTGCATTCTTTGTGATTTTGGAGAATGGTGAGAGATGGAATTTTCGGAATGTGGCCTTGTATCTAAGAAATGGTATGTCTAAAGAGAAAGTTGATGAAGGTTGCTCGGGAATGATGTTCATGGATGATGATGAAGTCGTCAATGGGAGATGTGCAGTGCCTCTAGATGATTGTGTTGTACACAAAGGTGTGGAGAGACGGATAGTTGAGTGTGGAATTGAGTATGGGAATGATTCTGCTCTTGGAAAGAGGATTAGGAAGCTGCCTTCTTATTTGAAGGATTTTGTTAAATAGTAAAATTATTATTATTATTATTTTAACATCTTGCTTTTCCAACCCAGTTTTTTTGTATGTTAGTTTTATTGTGTTTGTTTTCCTTTAGTTGTTATTTGTTAATGAACAGGGGAGGATGTGTTATGATGTGATTTATGTTCGAGAATGTAAGGCGCGCAGGATTCCTGGGTTGCCAGTTGATCTGGAACCTCTGGAATAGCCTGACGCCAGGTTGTGTCGCTCATGAATAAACTTTGTGGTTTAAACTACAACTTGTCCAGTCGTTATCTACAACATAGTGCTGCATGTGAGAACTGTGCAAGAGACTTGCAGGCACTTGTTATGAACTTTGTAAACAGAAGCCTACAGCGAGGGTGGTGGGAGGGGTGTGGCTTGCACCTGTAGGAGAGTTGCCTCATATGTGACTTAGATGCTTCACAGTGGACTGAGCCTAGACAAGAGGGGCTCGGGTAAAGACGCCCAAGGCGTTAGATGTGACTCTACAACGGATTGTGTTGATTATTTCACTGTGACAGAGTTGGACCATTATGTGTAATAAATACTCATTTTTCCATAAAACTGAGTATTAATTGTACCTGATGTATTGGAATTGCCATTCTACCTTCCTCTCGAAAGCTTTGGGCTACTCAACCTGTGCTGCGACTGACAGTCAAGTACTTACAGGGTAATACATGGCCTCGTTGCACAGAGTCCATGTTAATCTGAACCCCAGCACAGTGGGAGTAAGAGGGCCCCTACCACCACGTGGGGTCCTATAGCCCCATCACTGAAGATCCTTCCAACGCATGTGGTATTCCTTACCTCTGCGGCTGTGGACACTACTGCACTGCAGCTCATGCCTATCTTTCTCCAAACCTGTGTCTGTGCATCAGTGCCCAGCTGTATTTCACAATCCTCAAAGAGGCGAGGGTACTTTCCTAAGGAGCCCCTTGCAGATAACCTCAAGGTCTTGATGTCTAAAGTGGGGCCTCTCTCATCTTGTTTCTGAGCCATTTCGGTGGTTTCGATTTCGAAAGGAGCAGCAGGATGGTGGTGGATGATGCTGCGGAGAGCGGATGGCTCAGAATGACCTGAAAATGGATGACTTTCTGTTCTTGCACCTAATTTCCTGTTTTCAGCTGTCAGCAAAAATCACTCTGTCCCAAAAATGGAGGCCTCCACCCCACACATGGGAATCTTCTACCTGTGTACATCATTAGTCATTGACAGAAAACTGTCCAACCACAATAATTCAGCAACCAAACTAGCATCCCATGTGACAAAATATTATTCAATCATTTATCTGAGACACTGGCCTCAGCTCTGTGCCCCATCCCAGGAACTTCAAAGGGGCTGTAGTTCAGGGGTAATGACTACATGTTAGTCCTGTTGCATGGTGATGGTGTGCTACATGTAGCAGGCTACTATTATCTTAAACACAACCTGGGAGAGGGTGGTTCTAGGTCATGTTATCTATCTGAAACACAATTTAAAGTTGCCAAAAGTGTGTTCAGTGATGGCTATTGGATATGTGTGTTGTGTACTGTACCTCTGATGAGGTTGTGTGAGTGAATGTTGGATGGTGTGGGATGATGAGGAGAGAGAGCATACTAAGTATCTCCTGCAACAAATATGTGTTATGTCTTAAAATGACAATCTATACATGCATATAGTCAATGTTTGGATAATGAGTGTCTATTATGTTATAGTGAGTAATGAGTGAGTATGTTTGAAATGCCATTCCCCAGATGGACATGCAGCTCTAGAGTGAGACGTTATAAGTTATATGGCACTGAAACCCGCAGCAAATAACTGACTTGCAAGAGGTGACTGAAGGAAGATATAGCTGCCATGTGTGCTTTAAGGAAAGACAGCATACTCATCAGTCATGCAGCCCCTTGATTTGCAGACAGGTTGCATGCTAATGGAGTGGCAGAGATGTCTGTTGAAAAGATGTTCCATATGAGCATATATTTCCCTGGTAACCCTTTGTCTTTCTTCCAGTGACTGTGACATGGTGATAAACTGTTGTACTCTGCTCATGATGCATCTCAGTACCTGATGGAAACATTGAGATTGGCTTGCCTGTATCCTGCCTGCATTGTCGGAACTGACACTCTGGAAAGACCCAGTAGTCCTGAGATTCAGAGCAGTCAGTATTTTGACATAAGCAGGGTACTAGTGAATCAACCTCGTCCTCACAGTCTGTTGCAATGACAACGATCATTTCAAGGGCTAAGTCAATGACTGCTTCCATTAACCTCCAAAAGATGTTGATCCTGTGCCTGTAAACCATCTCTAGATTCCTCAAATCATTGTTTCTCAAAATGAGGTTAAACCTACAAAGACATTCACTGACATAGTGAACCCAAACATATTTGGTGTGTGACTTAATTTCTTATGTGGCTTGCCTTCATGTGACTGGTGTTGTAATGGGGCTAACTTGTAGATGGGTGGCAGAGTCCTGCAATATCATTCTCTCTTCCCTTGCATTAGCAGGTTCATCGTGTGCGCTAGGAGCCTTGTTGTAATATATTTTTAAAGAAATGTCTAAGTTTAAATTTAAAAAATATATTTTTATGTCAAAAACTTACGATATAAATTTTTAAGAAAAACAGGTAAAACCTTAGGACATCCAATTATTTTCATGCTTTCCCTAGTGTTATTTGCTACTTCCATCAATTTCTTTTAGAGTGTGTTGCAGTACCAGAGAATGGCAACGTATAGTGCTTGACGGACTTCAGCCTGTCTGGAGTAAATTTGAGCCTGTTTTGTCATTATCCGAGCTGTATTAGAATTATAAATGTTTTTGTGATTAACAATTGTCTTGCTTTTGTGTGAGTGAGCTTTTGTATTAGTATGCCCCTTCTTATACCGTTCCTTAAATTCCCATATTCTCCATTTTCCAGCCACTCCGCCTTGTTCCTCCCACATTTACTACAAACGAGAACACCTGCATTGCTGAGATCTCTGTACAGAAACATAAGAGGGGGACTGAGACCTCCAGCCATATGTTTCTGAATTGCATTTTCTAGTTCATGAATCATACTACTACAGTATTTATGTACTCCAAAATGCAATTTGTGAACAGGGCTTCCTACGTAGAAGGTTCCATTCAGGCTAACCCAGAGTTCATACCTATTAACAGTTTGTTTGTTTTTAGAGAATTAACTCATATACTTGAACGACTCTAGCTGCAGCTTCTGATTTAGAGGGATAACTCTCAAATTCACCTCTAGGTGATGGATGCGAAAGTCAAGCTAATATCACAACCTGCCTCAGCAATATTTATTATTGAATGAGAGATGACGTCTGGCAACTAAATGGCACCAAAGTAGAAAGCATAGAGATTGTGCAGTAAAATAATTATGGAACAGTCTCTTTCCTAAGGCACATAGCTCCATGAATAGGTCAACCCCGCCACAGTGTCAGAAATCTTGGTGTATCATTTAATTCAGACATATAATTTATCCCCTCAAGCTAGCACAGCATCCAAAGGGGCCAGGTTCCAAATGTTTTTGCTCTGAAAAATCCTACCACGTTTCAAACTGTCAAGCAGAATGACTAGAGCAGTGTTCGTGGAACAACAGGTCTACTCCAACATAGTCTTCGTAGCCCTTCCCAGATAAGGCTACGTCGAATTCAGAAACAGGCAGCAACACTGAATCCTAATACGACAAGGTGTTTACATTAAGCTTGACTTAAACACACTCCATTAATTCCCAGCACAGAGGTGTGCACTGTTGTAAAATATATACTTGCCAAGGGGGCGGTAAGTTTAAAAAATGTACTTGTCTGTAAAAAAAAAAAAAACCTCTACTTTCCCCATTTGGTGCCATGCAATGAGGTGACAAATTATGGCAACATTCTCATTGTATCTCTGAAGATAGCCCCTCTGATTATGTGGGGGCTCACATTATCTCGTGTTTGAATTCTAGAAGTTCTCTGATTTTGCCACCTTTCCACAAATCCCCACACAGGGCAGGGAGCAGGTGAGAAGCAGTTATTCCAGGGTTGGAATGCTCTTGTGCTTCTGTGCACAATTGCAGTGTAACATGTTGAAAGGTAGTCACCTACTCCTATTTAATCACTGTCCATACTAGAAAAGAGTGGACACCGTACAAATTATTTTTTCCAGGGGTAGGAAAGTGAAGGTGTAGAGAAGGTAATTGCAGTCAGTCATTTCTATGAGTAAATATACACAAAATGTTACCCAAAATCGTTTAACACTGATTCTCCATTACTAATCTTTTAAAAATATTAGCATGTATTAGCCACTTCACTAAATTATGCCTCAGAGAAATGGTATTATAGTGACCAAAAAAATGTAATGAAAGATGTTTTTCAAGTTGTAGTTTTTTTGTGCATTTTAATTTGAAAACAAACAAACACAATTCTTGGATTCGTACTTATGTATTTGTTTTCATGTAATCAGGGTGCATTCTTGGAGCATTATAAAATCCGCAAATTAGTAATTCCTGCAAACATGTATGCATTTTTATACAGGACTCGCTGTCAGAAATACAAAAACTCAATGCATTTCCTACCAGAACTCGTCCTAATAGTAGAGGCTTTACGTTAATTTACTATTTCTTCTGGGTGTCTGTTAGTCCTTAATCCTGTAGTTTTAGGTATTCTTTTTATATAAGAGATAAAATGCTACCTGCATATATTATAAAGACATAGTAGGTCCATGAGGCGTTCTGTGATCATACTTAGCAATGAGGCCGAAGGCTGAGTTTCTCAATAAGGTCATGGAACGCAAAAGGTAAGGTTATAATGTACACAGTAGATAATTTATTCCTTATAATACATGCATGGTAACATCACCACCTTTCCCACGAACCACTTAAATCCTCAGTACTTTGCTGTTTCATATGAAAGAGGTACCATGTTTTCAAATATGGATTGTAAAAGTGGAAAATATAGTGGAAAATGAAACACACTCAAAAGGAGGTCGTTTTTTTTTTTTTTAAAAGGTATTAAAATCCATTTAATTCAAGTTATTTTAAAAAAAAGTGCCGTAGCTCCAAATGTGTAGAATTATGCAGAGATATTCTATTTTTTCTCTAATTACATAAGGACTGTAAAAAATAAACGTTGCCATAAATATCTTCTTTTTGTGTATTACAGAACAGAGCAGGAGAAGGAAATGCCATTTTTCATTTTCATTTTTTTTTTTACAACTGCAGTTTTAATTATGCTCTATGTTCTGCCTTTCACCTCCACTGCTGGCTCTGGCAGGAGGTACTGTGACATCAGAACTTGAGTTATTACAGTAATCAGCTAAGGCATTTCTTTATTAGTGTCACATGGAGGAGGACTACCCGAGATACTTCCTTGGCCCTCCCCCCATACTTCTGAAACAAAAGCAGGACTTTTCACTTTTCTGAAGGCTGCATCTGGACCCTGTCCCTATAACCAACTCCCTACTGAGACGGGAGATGCATGGCTAGAGCCAAAGATAAAACATAAGGACTGCTGCAGATGCGGGAGAGAAGGGAACCTGAAGAAGACATGCAGAGAGATAAGACTAGTCAGATCAACACACCCACTGAGGGTGTTCACCCGAGGAAAGAGCGACCTGCCGGTGTGGTGATCGTGCCAGCCACGCTCCCGGAGGAGCGTGCCTCTTGCAGGTGCAAGCCAGGGTTTGGGCTGGAGGATAGAGGATGAAGGAGGAAGCCTCACAGTGAACCACTGCAAGAGGCGGATGCTTAGCGGCCTGGTTGTCTGATTCTATTTACACTTTGACTGTGCACTGGGTGAATAAATGGTCAGAGACCAGGCGGACGTTCTCTATAGTTGCAAATAAGCCCGCACTGTGTTTGCGAGTGCATCAAGCTTTATTCTTTTTTCTTGGGAAAAAGTAAACAACACTCTCTAAATCGAGAGCACCTTCCCCAACCCTCACAGTTCTTTTGGTGGCATGCACAGGGACTAAAGGGCATCAGACAGGAAGAACAAACCACTTACCTGACATATTTTCTTTTACTTCGAGGGTACCAACGGGAACGGCTCCAGGCACTTGACCTACAGAAAGGAGAAAAGGAGCTTAATTCCCCATTCCAGGCACCATCTGTGGGAATTCTTTATAAATAATGTAAGCTCTTTATGATAAATAATTCACTAAACAGAAACCCAACGTCTCTGGAATCATATGAGGGGGTGAAATCTCTTGATGTTTGTTGTATTGTACTTTCTGGTGATATAGTAGAACCTGGCTGTCTCCTGGCAACTGGGTAATATGGTTCTAGAACGGGGAGTGGGGAGCAGTTGGTGGAGAGAGTTGGAGGAGAGGAAGCAGTGGGTGACAGCCGGGCCAGGTCGCTCAATGAATAAACTTACCTACGACATAAAGGTGCTGTGTACGTCGATTACCTTCATCCCCACTTATCATTGGCGACGAGGGTGTTTGGAGCCCATGAAGAAGTGACAAGTGCGACCTGGACCGGTAGAGTGCTGTGGCAGCGCAACACAGAGGTTCGTGAAGTTCGAGGAAACCGCTTGTGTTTGCTGCAGGGAGACAGGAAGGATCGGTACTGTGCCCAGGGCGGGAAGTCGGCGGCAAGTACAGTGTTTTTTTTGGCTTTACGTGCGCGCGACGCTGGCACGTTGAAAAGAGAAGATTTACTGGCGCGTGGCGCAACCAGCACGTGGTGCGATAGACGCGTAAAGTTGCCAGGCAACGCACGTACACAACCAGCGCTTGGTGCTATTGACGCGCAAAGTTGCTAGGCAACGCGCGTACAGCGAGCAAGTTGGAAGAAAAGAAAAAAAGGAAACAGTGTTGCGTGTATTTCAACTAAGAAATTACTATTTTATGGACGGTGTACAATGTAAAATTTGGACTTTGATGTAAGAAAAAGAGGAAAGAACAGAAAAAGAGCTAATACAAGTGACAGAGAATAGTAGATATGGCAACACACTCTATAACTCCACCACCGGCATTTTTACAGCTTCCAGGTGAACCCTGCATGGCCTGGGAAGATTGGAAAGACGCTTTCTCTACATACTTAGAGGCCATTGGCGGGGAGATGTATGTAGAAAAGAGGAAGTTGGCAATTTTAAAGCATTGTTTGGGGGTGGAAGGAAGGAAAGTTTTGAAAACTTTACCATTACAAGACACACAAGGAGGAGATTCGGACCAAGAGGATGATGTATTCGAAAATGCCATTAAGGCATTAGAAGAAAACTATGGAAAGAAAGTCAACATTGTGGTGGAGCGACATAGGTTTTTTTTGTGCGCTCAGAAACAAGATGAAACAATAGATCAGTTTGTTAACAGTCTACGTAGGCTAGCTATTTCGTGCAAATTTAGAGATCTGAATGATGAAATCATTCGTGACCAATTCATTAACAGAGTGAAGGAGGTCAAAATTCAAGAGAAGTTGTTGAGTTTAAAAAATCCAACGCTGGACAAAACGGTGGAAGTTGCTAGACATATGGAAAGTACGTCTCAATATGTTAAGGAGCTCAACAACACGAATAGTACTAATGAACAAAACACAGTTGGAGAAGTACGATATTCCAAGAAAGATAAAAGTAAGGTTGGAGATAACTTTGGGAAGAGAAAGGAGTGCTACAGGTGTGGAAGTGGTAGACACCTGGTGGAAGCAAAAAATTGTCCAGCTATTAACACAAAGTGTTTCAAATGTAAGAAAATTGGACATTTTGCTAGAGTGTGCAGAATGGTTAATGAGAATAAGTTCAAGAAGTTGGTAAATGTCGTGAAGAGAAGTGAACAGGAGAACAGTAGCACAAGTGAAGACGAGATGGAAGTCTTAGCTGTGGAGGAAGGGGATACAACTGTGTGCACACAACTTAACAAAACTAAGGAATATAACCCGCCTAGGTGTATGGTGGAAATAAATGGGAAATGGACACATATGTGGGCGGATTCATGTTCACCATTCACTTTGATTGACGAACAGATATGGAGTGGGTTGAGAGACAACAAGCTTAAACCCACGGATGTGTTACCAGAAGGGTATAGTGGTGGCAAACTGCCGGTATTAGGGTATTTTGAGGCGGAGCTGGGATTTAAAGATAGAAAATACAAGGAAGGGTGTATGTAGTGCGACAAGGACGATCATTACTAGGGTGGAAGGAACAACGTGCTTTGAACATAGTGTTGGATCCTAATCACCCCGAACAAGTATTGCTGACAAAGGTAAACGAGGAAGGGAAGTGGGTAGAAACATTTCCGGAGCTGTTTAAGGAAAAGTTGGGTTGCCTCAAAGGATTTCAACACCAGATAGTGTTGAAAAAAGATGCTGTGTCAAAGGTGCACAAAGCACGGATTGTACCAATAGCCCTGAGGGATAAATTGAAGGATGAACTTCACAGGCTGTGTAAGGAAGGGGTAATCGAACCGATTGAAGTATCTGAATGGTTGAGTCCAATTGTAATAGCGATGAAATCGGACGGACGGATCCGCATGTGTGTAGACTTGAGGGACCTGAACGACAACATATTAATAGATCGATACCCGTTACCAAGAATACATGAAATATTAGCCAATGTTCGAGGTGGGAAGTGTTTTACGACACTGGATTTGTCAAATGCTTACCATCAGGTGTGTTTATCTGAAAAATCCCGACATTTGACATCTTTCATCACATCTGAGGGGGCGTTTCAATTTATTAGGATGCCGTTTGGGTTGGCGTCCGCTTCGGCCGTGTTCCAGAGAGTGATGCAAACATTTTTGAATGATGTTGACAACACATTAGTGTTCCAAGACGATGTGCTGGTATGGGGTGAAAGTGAACAGGCACATGATGACACTTTGGCAAGAGTATTAAAGAAGTTGGAGAAAGCTGGCCTTACCATCAGCAGGAGCAAGTGCAGGTTTGGAGTAGAAGTGGAGTATTTGGGGCATACATTGAATCAACATGGAGTGAAACCAAAGCAGAAGTTAATTGACGCCATTGCAGAGGCCCCTGCTCCACAAAACAAGGATCAGCTAAGGTCATTCTTAGGCTTGGCTGAATATTACACAAAATTTGTGGATCACTTTGCAGGAAAAGTGCATGTGCTAAGGGACTTAATGAAAAAAGGCTGCCATTTTAAATGGTCCAGTGATTGTCAAGAAGCATTTGAGGAGGTTAAGAAAGCAATTGTGAAAGCCATCACGTTGAAACCGTATGACCCGAATGATGAGACTATTATTGTGGCAGATGCCAGTAATTATGGGTTAGGAGCAGCATTATTGCAAAGACATGAAGGAAGAGAGAGAGTGGTAGCGTTTGCTTCACGCACGTTGAAGGGAGCAGAGCCAACATACTCTACCATTGAAAAAGAGGCTTTGGCATGCTGGTGGAGTGTGCAGCATTTCCGTATATATGTTTGGGGTACGGAATTTGAGCTGCGGACTGATCACAAACCATTGATAGACATTTTTACCACCAAGGGGGCTGATAGAGCTACACCAAGAATTGCAAAGTGGATGTATAGACTGCAAGAGTACACATTTAGAATGAAATATGTTCCTGGGATAAAAAACATAAGTGCTGATTGTATGTCTAGGTTACCAGTGGCTGACAATGGAACTTATGAAGAAGATGAGTGGGTGGCGGCGGACTTATCAGAAGCATGTGGTGCCATAAGTCGAGAGGAATGGGAGAATGCTGTACAGGAGGATGTGTTAATGAGCAAGATAATGAAGGAGTTATCCGTGGTTAAAAAAGAACGGTTGGATGTTGATATGTGTGAATTTAAGCATGTTTGGGATGAATTGTCGGTTATAGATGGTGTGTTGAGAAGAGGGAACAAATTGGTGGTTCCGGATGGTCTCAAAGGAAGAGTTTTAAGTTTGCTGCATGAGGGGCATGGAGGCATGTCTGCTATGAAAAAAAAAGGTGCGGGCGGATTTTTGGTGGCCAGGCATGGATAAGCAGATTGAGAGGTACGTGAGAGATTGCATAGCATGTATGTCAAGTGATAAGTCACATGTGTTGTTAGAAACTACGATTAAGTCACAGGAGTTACCGGAGAAAGCGTGGTACAAGGTAGCTATAGATATATGTGGTCCATTTGAGTGTTTGGGAAGTTCAGATAAATATGCTATAGTGATGATGGATTATTATTCGAAATGGCCAGAAATAGCATTTGTTAGGGAGGCGAAAGCTGGTAATGTCATTGCATTTTGTGAGGAAGTATTTAGAAGGGAAGGGTGTCCTGGAGAAATGGTTAGTGATAATGGGCCACAATTTATTTCGAGCGAATTTACGGGTTTTCTCAGGACATGGGGAATCAAACATTTCAGGACACCTGTGTATCATCCCAGAGGAAATGGTATGGTGGAACGGTTTAACCGTGTGCTGGGAGAGAACATTCAATTAGCTATGTATAACAATTTGTCATGGAAGTCTCAAATCAAGGATATGCTGTGGAGTTATAGAACCACACCGCATAGCGTGACGGGAGAGACTCCGTTTGTGTTGTTGAAGGGAAGGGTACCATGCACCATGGCTGTACCTACGTGTATGGGAAGGTGTAAGAAGAAGATGATTAATGCTGAGCTGCTCAGGGAAAGGGTGAAGTCGTACCAACAACAATATGAATCAAGACACAATAATAAAGTTAGGAGAGAGCAGAAGGAATATAATAAAGGTGTCTGGGTGAGAGTGTCGACAGGAAATTTGGTGAGAAAGGGAGAATCTAAATTATCGGAACCAAAGTGTGTGTTGAAGGTGAAAGGTAATTGTGTAAAATTAACAGATGGAAACTGGTGGAATGTGAGGAGGATTGTGAGGTGTTCAGAGAGGGAAATTGACGATTGGTTGAGAAAAAATGGAATGAACAAAAAGGAAGAGTGTGAGAGTGTAACAAGAAGGATCAGTGCAAGGGTAAAACAACCATCAAGGGTCTTGAGGGACTTTATATGCAATTGATAAATGAAATGTTCTGTGTATTTCATATTTTTTTAACTGTGTATATAGTTATAGTCAGTTCCAGGTTTGTTAGTAGAGATTAACAGTGTATGCAGAGTTAGAGCAGTTGAGGTTTGTGGGTAAGGACATGTATTTTTTGTTGTTTCTATTTTTTTTGTAGGAATGGGGATGTGTTGTATTGTACTTTCTGGTGATATAGTAGAACCTGGCTGTCTCCTGGCAACTGGGTAATATGGTTCTAGAATGGGGAGTGGGGAGCAGTTGGTGGAGAGAGTTGGAGGAGAGGAAGCAGTGGGTGACAGCCGGGCCAGGTCGCTCAATGAATAAACTTACCTACGACATAAAGGTGCTGTGTACGTCGATTACCTCCATCCCCACTTATCAATGTTCAAAGGTGATATGTAGGTTACTAGGTGCATCACAAGTCCACTGTAATAAGGAAATTAGAGATAGGTCTGTATACTGGAATCATAAGGCCCATGCTTTGTTGTGTTTTTAAAACCTTGGGTGATTCTCAGCCCTGCAGCTACTATCACTTAGATGAGGTGTCCAAAATAATTTAAAAGACAGACACTTGGGCTGAATTCTAGGAGTCCGGCGACCAACTCAGTGCAATAATATAGATTTTCCTAGTAAATTATGAAGGAAAGTCTTAATTTTATTAAAGACATAGAGGAGAGTATTATGCTTTCAATTCTTGCTTAAAATGTATTAGCAGCAGTCAAGTATCACGAAAAACTACAAATCCCATAAGGCAAAGGAAACGTAGCCAATGGGAAAGAAAACGTAGTACAAATGTAGACCAATCATAACATAGTAAAACCTATAATACCTAGCTTGACAGCGAACATCCCTCTTTTCTTGTGTGAGAAGTTAATAAGTACTAAATAAAGGAATAACAGAAAACTCAATAACAAATGCCATAATAAGTGAAAACAGTTTGTGACAAACATTTATAAGTGCGTAACTGAGGAAGACAACCAGAGGTGAAGTGATCCCAGAAGCACCCTGAAAATCCGATCAATCAATGTTGAGGTGGGATAATACTTGCCTCTGTGTCATTAATAAAATTAGGGCTTTCCTTCATAAATTACTAGGAAAATCTTCATTTTTTGGTAAGACTGGAGGCTCATATTATGCTTGTTTAAAGTGCATTAATTTCAGCAGAAAAAAACATATGTACAAGTTTTCAATAAAAATGTCAGAAAACATTGTCATTAGACCTATCAGTTGATATGAAGATGTCCTCAAGATGAGTGCCGCCCCAAAAAGTTTTGGAAGTCATCGCTCCTCCATAGGAATGGGCACCAAAATAGGTAGTATCAATACCCACCAAGGACATAACTCATTTGACCCAACGAGCAAGGGTTGCGTAGGAAACTGTTTTTTTGTTTTTCTTTAAGAATATAAGGAGTTGGATGTCTAAGGATGTTCTGAGATTAGCTGTGACCTGTTCATAAATTTTTAGACATTGTCCAACAAAAAGCTTGCGGTGATCAGAGAAATAAGGGTAAAACAAAAACACAGAAGACAGGCTAGTCTTGGAAGTAGATGCACTGTAAACAGCTTGGCTGATAACATTTTGAGAGAAGGAAGAACATTGTCAGGCCATGAAAGAAACAAATTGAAAATAACGTTTACATCCCACAAAGAGCTGTATTTAGGAACAGGAGGATTGAAAAATAGTACTCCTTTTAGCAGTCGACAAATGAACGGATGCTCTCCCACTGGTTCTCCACTGATGTAACGATGGTTGGTTGAAATAGCTGATCTGTACATACTGATGGTATGGTAAGTCTTCCCAATGCTAGCCTCTGACGCAAAAAAGTTGGTAATATACAGTATATCCTCTGAAAAGGGATTGATATATTTTCCCACACACCAGCTTTCCCATAAAGGCCAAGCTGATTTCCAAGCTTTTGTAGTTCCTGGGGCCCAGGATTGGTTGATATAGTTTGAAGCTTTTGATGAAATAAGAGAGAAAGATTGGGAGCTAAGAGGGTGAGATAATTGTCTATGACTAGATTGGAAGGAAGACCTAGTGGGTTCAGGAGAAGATCGGGAAAAGAAGGAAGACGAACAGGAAAGTCCATTGTCATTTCAAGGAGAGGAGGGAACCATACCTGAGATTGCCAGAAAAGAGTTATCAGGATGAGAACTGCTTGTTGGCATCTTACTTGAACTAGAACCCTGTTTATCACAATAAAAGGTGGAAAGGCTTGATTTATTGAAGTTGGCCAATCCTGGAAGAAAGCATCTGAGGCTAGTGCTAAGGGATCTGGGTGCCAACTGAAGAATAGAGGAATTTGACAATTCAGACGGAAGCGAATAAGTCTATTTGAAAAATGTTGTAAAGCAGGGAACACTAAAGGATAAAGTTTCAGCTGCTGGAATCTCAAAGGTGATGTGAGTGCCAATCTGCTATGGAGTTTAGGTTTCCTGGCAAATATTCTGCATGCACAGAAACATGGTTTAAAAGAATTCCCAAAATCCCTATGCTAGTTCCACTGGGGATTTGGATTTGGTGCCATCTAGATGGTTGAGGTAGCGAACAGCTGAAATGTTGTCCATACGAAGAAGAAGGGAACAACAAACCCTGTGCTTTGACAGGCTTCTGATTGCAAAGGAGCCTGCAAGCACCTGTAAACAATTATTCTGGAATTTGGACTCTTGTAAAGACCATATACCTCCAGTCAAGATTAATCCACATCGGGTGCTCCAGCCCGTGCGACTTGCCTCGGACTCTAACACAAGATCGTGGGCTGATGTGAAGATAGTTTTGTGTCTAAATGGTCTATTTACCATTGAAGCTCTATTTAAACTCTTGATCTGGAGATAAGTTGTCGGAATATGCAAGGCCTCTTTGCACGTAGCATATTTTAACCTTTGAAGGGCTTGATAATGAAAGGGCCTGGAAATATAGTCTGAATGAAGGAAGACAGGAGCCTTACTTGATTTCGCCTTTGCTGACGGAAGATGTAGAGTGGCGGTGGATGAATGTATTAGAAAACTCAAGAATTCTATTAGTTGAGTGGGAATTAGAAGTGATTTGTTTCTATGATGATGAGGAAACCCAGGTCTGATAACAGGGAGCATGTTAAAATACAGCATTGACAAGACATCATTCATTTCCCCTGGTTCCTCCTTTATAAAGGCTAATTCTACAGCGCTACATTGATTAATACTTGTCTGTCATCCTCCCGGGACAAACTGATTTCCTTCAAACATCTTAGATCTAAAAGAAGTAAACCTACTGCCCCCTGGTTCAACAAAGAGCTAATGTCATGTAAAAAGGAATACACAAAACTGGCAGGAAGATGGAAAAGGGACATTAATCAATTAAACAAACTGGCTTACAAGACCCTTCTTCATAGTAACCACAAATCTATGAAGATCACAAATGCTATGCTTACTCAGAGGCACATGCTGGGGTATAAAAATCTCACTAGGCAAGTTGTTAAGCTATAAAAGCGTAACCTAACAAAAAGCAACATTCCCAATCCCTCTCATGTCCTTCGTTATAACTTTTCAGTGCTCTTCCACAATAAAATTGTTGATTTAGTCAAGAATTTGCCACAACCTCGGATAGCCACTCCTGTAAGTATTCTTCTATCGGAGTATAAAGGGTCAACGTTTGTAGCTATGCTGGAACTTCAGTCCTTAAAGATATTTGCTGCCATCACTTTCTCCTCACTGTCTGACATTTGTTCAGTGCATTAACTCAAAAAGTTTAGCTCCACAGTTCTGCTTTACCATACCGACTTGTGTCCAAGAAATGGAAGGCAGCTAGTTTCCCCATTATTAAAGAAACCTGCCATCTATTTGAAAGTCATTGCAAATTTTCAACCAATCTCTCTTCTTTTTTTCGAAAATATGACTGGGATCACAGTCAACAATCAGCTTACCCAACATCTTGATTACCATATGCTATTACATAAGGCTCAATGAGGTTTAACAAGGGTTTTGACATGGAGTCTGTGTTAGGTAAAACCATCAAAGATATCAGAGGAACCTTGGATGACGGTGGAGTGATGGGGCCTGATATTGTTGGATTTATCAGCAGCCTTTGATACCATCTTCCACTCCAATCTAATTAAAGGCTGGGATATCCGGCACTGTCCTTGCATAGTTTGCATCTTTTTTTCAGGATTGGACACAGAGGCCCTTGCCAACTTTAGATCTACACCTAAGCCTATTCTGACAGGTCTTTCATGGCCCTGTTGCCCATGTTTTCCAGTGACTGTGTACAGTTGCTGGCAATAAGCCATTCTTCTGTCCTCCTAGGGGGAGGTGTGAACGACACTCACGATGGAACACAAATGGCCTGCAGTTGGAAGAGGTGTTACCTCTCCCTGTCAGGAAGGCCAAGCATGGTGTGAGCCCAAAAGTCAAGCTGCAAAGTGGGCATGTGCCCCTCAGGTAGCCACACCTCTTGGTGGGCTACCAAGCTCCATACACCGAGAGAGGACTTCTATCATCTTGGAGTGGGCAGAATACTGCATACTGGGAGAGGTAGATGCCACACTATGCAGTAAGTTGTCATCAGGTGGGAGAGGACCTCTTAGCCCAAGGCTAGTAGTTACCACATTTCCAGCAGGCACGTCCTGGCCGTGTAAGTGGCTGACCTGCACCCAGACCTCAGATCACATCTGCATTGGAGAGAGGACTGAAGAAGAACTACTGTGCTGTTTGCTGGACCCACAAAAGAGAGACTGCAGCAAAGACTGGACTGTACCTGCTGATCCATGGGCTGGCAAAGAAAGGACTGTGTCTGTGGTGCCCTGCTCGAGGAAAAGTCATCCCTAGGACCCAGACAGAAGAAGTGACTTCAAGAGTCAGCTGGCTGACTTCCCGTTACAGTTACAGGACCACAAAAGCTGAAAAAAACAGATTGACTGCTGAGTGCTGAAGTGCAGCCTGGGACACCAAGGCCCAGATTTATGAAAAGTGGTGCTGCACCTAGTGTAGTACCACTTTTCTTGCGCCCCTTAGCACCCCCTAACGCCACCATGTGTGCACCGTATTTCAAATTTGGCGCACCATGGCGGTAGTCAGGGGAGCTAGCATCATAATGTTTTACGCTAGTTCGGCGCTTTGCAGGACTAGCATCAAAATGTTTTACGCTAATCCTGCAAAGCACCCAGAGACCCATTGACCACAAAGGGAGCCTCTTTTTAACACCTACACTTAGCAAGTGCAACAACTGCATTTTTGGTCACTATGGTCTTCAGGTCATCTCATAAGCAGATCAAGTGGTGATGGTGGAAACCTGTTTAATGGCCTAAAAGTAGATGTTTGCTCCAAGAAGCTGAAAATCCGAGTGAAGGCAACTCTTTCATTTAGTTTTGCTGATAATGGGCTAATGGAACTTGGTTAATAACAGGCTTGGTCTTTTGAATCAAGCGTCTTCTTCTCGATGAGTGGCCTGTTGTAATTGCTGTGGAGGTGGAAGGGGTAAGTACTGGTGCTGAAATGTGAGAATTGTTGTTCGTTCTTGTGGGGTGCAACAGTTTTGAAGAGCTGTCATTAAATGTTAGCAGGAAAGGGTATTGATAGCAAGCCTGTTGGCCATCTGAGTCAGCCAACAGCAAAACTATCAGGAAAAGAAAATCAGCTAAACCTGGCCTCCTGGCTCAACCAGGTCATTGGATTGGCAGATCAAGATTTCTTTAATGGCCAAGAAGTGATATTTGCCTGCGGAAGTAGTATTATCAATCTTGGGCTGGTTTCTGGGCATCTTGCTGCTTTTAGAATGATATAAGCAAGTTATTTATTATTCATCTGATTTGAACCTAAATAAAGGACCTTTTTCAAGGTTGGGTGGATGGCTCACCAAAGAGCTAGTGATGCAGAGGAATCTGTGCATCACCTGCAGGTGCTCCGTTATATTTTCTGCTTCCAGCAGGCTTCCCTTCTTGCACATAAACTATGCTGACTACAACGCAGACACCCTGTCTCTATGATGCAGGGGTGTTTCCATTGTCACACGGCAGCCACACGTGCACCAGTGCAGGGAGAGAGCAAAACGGTGCCACTTCTAAGTAGACATGGCATTGTTGTGCGCTCTCTATCTCTCTCTCGTTCATGCATGTAACAACTTCACTTATTCCACTGCAGTGTGTGAACTCTTTGTTACTACACCTCATTTACGGGCATATTTACAGATAGGAGGGCAGAGGGGATGTATTCTTTCTTTTGATTTTTGGCAGAACTCTGAATAACACCCTCCTCTGTCCTTCAAGAATGTTCGTCACTTCCATAAAATAGTTTTATTGAAGTGGGCAAAGGTCACTTCATTAATGGATTTTATAAGAGCCATTAATGTTGGATTTTGTTGCCATTTGAAGATATTGTTCTAAACATTGAATATTTCAGACTTTATCCCTTATTGCATATTGTAGCGTTTCAAGAAGTGTCAATATTTTTAGTTCTGCAATCCCTTCTTTTACCTGTGGACAACATAGTATTTTGCAGGGACGCAAAGTTAAAGTTATTTGATTGTGTCTGGTGGTCACAGGCGCTGGAAGTATAGAGCAGAGGGTGTTGCAACACCCCCAAAATAACTCTGTTGAAGTTGTGAATGAGCAACATAGATGCCTTTAAATTTAATGTTTATCTTGTGCATCTGCTGTGAGTTCAAGCACAGAGGTCAAATTTCAGGTTGTGTCTGGCAAATTGCTTTTATTCTTTTAACACTGGATTGGCGTTTACTTTTCTTTCTCTGACTGCAAAGAGGATTTTGTAAAGTTAGCTGCGCCACAATCTTGCTGAGGTACAGGGAGTGTGATTATTTTTTTCCAGGATGTCAATTTTGTGGTCTCTGCTAGACAGTGCATGTGCGGTCTTGAAGAGACATGTTGTTTACAGTTCAGTGGCTTCAGCCCGCCCATACGTTTACCAAGTGGTCGCTCCATCGTCGCTCCAATATCCTTTGTCCTCATTTGTCCATGGCATGCATGTGGCATGCCTCTTTTTGTGTTTGGCCCTCCCTCTGAGCATGGATCAAGTGCGTGTGCCTATCCACTGCTCCTGTTTTAGGAGCTACTCTTTTCTTTGTGTTTGAGCACTTCACACGAGTGCTCGTGTTTTCACTTGCTCCGTACTCCATCTCCTGGTACCTTTTTCTGTCTCCCACCCACCCCATCTCAACCCCAGACAGATTGCCCTCCCATCCGAATGCTGCTTTATCTTGATTTATAGGTGCAGGAGAACTTCAGAAGACATAAGGTACATTTTCTTCACACTTGTTTTACAACACTGAATTTACTGAACACATCATCGGATGTTGTTATTGTTACATACATTCATTTACAATTTAATATACCTCAGAATGAGTCGGCAAAGCTCAGAATGCGTTGAAAGCACGTGCTTCACTGCGTTTGGCTACTTTATTAAGTTTGCTAATAAAAACAAAACTGAAACATATAGAGCTGATTTCCAATGATTACATGTAAAATTCCCGTTTCATGTTTAAGTTTACCAGGAGATATTTTCTTTGTGCTTATTCTGGAGGCCATAGAGCTCATAGTGCCATCTTGTAGCCAGAAACGTGATATTCCAGCATAAAGAATATCATTGTCGCCTCCTCCTCCTCCTTGTAGGCTTCAGTTTACATGATTTTTAAAAATTGCCTTTTTCTTTTCCCCTGGCGCAAAGTAGTGATAAATATGGAAGCTGGAAATTCAGCATATTCTTTAGGTAACTTAAATAAATATAGGTATTTCAGCAGCACACTTCTCCCTCGCCACTGACTATTTTGTTTGCCATGCTTTAGGGAAGGATCACTTTACAAATGTTTAGTCACGTTTGCCTTATGTCATCAGTGTCATGTAGCATTTAAGATCATCTCCCGCTGACAAAATGAGAGGGAAGCTTTTTTCAAAGATGGTATCAGGAATTATTTCTTGGATGACTCACACAGTTGTGAAACTTAATATATATTTGGCAGGTTTCTTAATACTAATAATGCAAAAACTATTGAAATGCCCTAATATATTGGGCTGAAAGATATTAGCATTGCCAGTAGCTCTCGCATAACTGAGACCTTTTGGCTTTGCCAGTGTTTGTTTTCTAAGGCACATCAAAATGTAAGTACCTATAAATGTACAAATATTTCAAGGTATATCAGCAGTTAGGAAAGCACAACTAAAGTGTATTTTTTGTAATTCTGAAGTACGATGGAATCAAAGATTTAATAGGATTTGAACATATCTATGTGCTTTACTTGGTTATGTGCAAATGATAAATATGCACTGACGCCAGATTACTGCACATCATAATTTGTGAGCTACATAGTCTTATCAGTTAAACTGTATGCCTTTTCAAAATTAGTGGTCACTTAGAGGGAAAATGTGTTATCTTTAAATGAACCTGGATAACCAAACCATGCTTCAGTGATATATTTGCGACAGTGTGTTCCAAAATATACCACCACCTACATATAACACGCTTACCCCACTCTCCTGCTGAATAGGCGTGGCTCGTTTTCTACACTTTGTATGACACCTGGATTTTCACAATCCCAATGACTTCAGTCATGTACCGTTGATGGCAGCAGCCCCACTCTGAAAACTGTTCCAGCACCGTTGCTGCTAGAATGGATGTTTTCCCTGTTATTAGCATACATTATTAATACCCGCGGAGCTGCATGAAGATTAAAAACGTGTAACCAGAATAAGCTGAATTCTTTCCAAAATTTCTGATCATGACCCTGGGAGTTTAGAGCACCGGGCAGTGACATATATAGATTCCATGCATTTTTCACATATTTCCAACATGTGATTTTTTAAAATATGTGTAACATGTCCCTTCTTTTAAGTACAGCAACGGGATAAATGATTTGTTTTTTTGGCTCATATCGCTACTAGAGAGAGAAGTTCCTTATTCTCACGATTTGGGCACTTGTTTTTTTGACAGATGATAATGTCCTTATAATCTTGCCATTTTCCCTGAAATATTTTATAAGAATAACCCGTTATGATTTATGAGTTATCTACCGTGTTCTTGCTTGTTGCGTGGTAAAACAACCATTAAATGGTCCTCAAATTTCGTTTAGTCGAAGGTGCTTCCTTTGGTCCCTGGAAAGCCATTTATTTAGACATGAGCGCTCTCTTGTGGCCTTTCTTTGAAATCATTATTTCCAAAAAAGAACTTTTTTAACTTCTACTTTTAAGACTGCATTTTGATAGTGATTCAGTGCTGTCTACAGCAGCAGAGCCGTAGTTTAATAATATTAGAGGGCAACGTTTGTGATTTCCCTACAAGGCACACAGTGTACCTAACTAGAAAGGGCATGTAGTGGGCTGGAGTACTGGGGCATAGTTTTGGGTTGAGGGTGGGGGCAGGGGAGTAAGGAAAACTTTGGAGCTCGTATGGGGATATTATAGGTAGCATTAATACATACATAAAATCATCCACGGCAAAAAACAACTTCTCACACCCAGGGCTTTAAGTAAGATAAAAAAAATGGCGAAGAGATCTCTGAAAGGGGCGTAATCGATGTAATTAGGGGCGTGGCTTAAAACACTTAAGCCAAAAATGTGTGCGTAGCGTAGTGTGCCCCTACTGGTATTTTGCTGCCTCTGTCATTGCATCCAGATTTATAATACAACAAGCAACATTACACCTACAAGAAACTGGGACTGTTGGCTTTGTCAATGCATATGGCTTCGTTGTATAAAATATTAAAATGCTTCATTTCTGAAATGAGTCTGTGAAAGAACTACAACGTGTCTCTTTAAAGTTACATCAAGGGCAGTGAAGGATGGTACTGCTGTCGAGTCAAGATTTTTTTTCCACCCTGAGGGCAAAAATGGTGAGCCCAATAGGGACCCGTCTCAGTTCCTGCTTTTTAGAACTGCCAGTGCTGAGCACCGGCAGGAACTGGCCCACTTAAAGCCCTGCTCACACCTCTAAGCGTTATCATGCTACAAGCTCATTTGAATAATAAACAAATGGTAAGAAAAACAATTTACCACAAGTACGCCATTCGGCCTAAACATTTTTACCACACATGCATGGGAACACAGGAATGCGAGCAGCTGCTGTTCAAGGTGATTTTGCTTTTTTATGCATGTTTGCATAAAAAGTTGTTATGTAAAAGTTTACTTATGTGCCATTATGTCAAAAATTGACAAGGGGGCACATTACGTGGTAAAATGTAGAGCACATTGATGGATTTAGTCCTGGTCCCCCGATATACCTCCATAAAAAAATGTTGTCCAGAGATTTTCATTGTTTATTTGTGTTTTTGCATCATTAGAGAAGTAATCTAGCTTAGGCAGACATTGCTGATCTTGGCCGAACATTTCTGGGCAACATTTTTAAAAATGGCAGATATGTTGCATTGATGATGTAATCTTTCAGGAACCATGAGACATATATACTTAATTTTGGTGTCAAAATATAGGTTTTGTGGGTCAAGTAGTTATATAGACGCACAAGAGGAAAAAGAGACATATATAGAAATAAAACAATAATAATGGTTTTTAATCCTTTTATGTATACACCAAAAAATGTTTATGATCTGAATATGAAAAAAATAATGTTTATCACTCCTGTTTTAGACACATTTTCATAGTTCACTTTATTTATTTGTTTTAGCAACTGCTTGTAGTACATTTAAGAATGTTGAACATTTGAGAAGAGCATATTGACAGGGACATCTTTTTGTAGCACAGGTTTTGCAAGTACATGTATGTGTAAGCTCTGTGGGTAGAGGCTTTAGACATTTCATAGATTTTAGCACCCCGACAATATCTTACTAATCAAATTCACATGGATCTGTCTCTACATATGCATGATCCAAAACATTTATGCAACTTCTGATCAAGTAGAATGCTCTTTTAATGTGTCCACACACTGAATATGGCGTCGGTGGAAGGTCACTTAGCGGTACTGATCTCTTGAACTCACTGTACCAAAGATCATCAAATGTGTTACAGTCAGAACTGGTTTTCCACACAAAGACAAGGTATTTTTCTACATCTTTAAAGTCACATTCTTATGCCGTCTCAGCAAATACTTTTAGAAACTTCACAGGTTCAGCAGTTAACGCTCTAAGCTTTGTTCCAATTTTGCTCATAGTGTCATCACCTATAAGAATATGTGCCTTGATAAGAACACTGGGCATCTTTGGGTCAAGTTTCTTATACAGAATATGAAGCTGGATTAAGTGTCTTTTTTCGCCTGTTCCATAACTTATCCATAACTCTGACAATTCTTAACTTATGAACATTGCAACAAATCTAAGTAGCACAATAATAACAGCTGTGTCATTTGACAGTACAATGACTCGATTGGAACCATTTCGAACAGCTCACTCAACATGTGACCCAACACAAAGGTCAGCTTCCTCCAAGTTACTGTTAAGTTCTTGAACAATATGGCCTGTACCTTTTGAATATATCTGCAGGCACCAACTCAACATTGACAATCATTCCACTTGCAATAATTGGAAATTCAGTGTTCATTGAAGCATCAGCAATATTTTGGCGAGTTAACATCTCCAGGTTCATCTTGTTCGATGTTGATGACCAGAATTGATCAAGTTGCACAGGTATGTGTGTCATGTTTTTGATGCAGCCAAGGTCAACTGTTCCATTCGTAGACATTTGTCTGATTCTCTCACATTCTTTGACAGATAGCTCAAGATAACTGTCAAAGACAATGTGCAGTTCTTGCAAGGTGCAGACTGATATCTGTAGAATGATCTGAACGTCCTCTCCGAAGTTTTGCATGGATGAAATCTTGACCACTCGCAATTGTGATATGTAATCCACAACAACAGCAGTTTTCAATGAGGACAACATTTCAAATTTTTATTCTTCATATGAAAGTCTTTTTTTTCAAGCTCTTGTATGAGTTTGTGCTTCACTGGTTTGGTTGCAGCATCTCAAGCAAATAATGCATTTGTTGGAAGAAGATCATGTGACAGAATGTCCTTGTTAAATACACCCCTTTCTTTTCCTACATCCATCTCTATGTGCTTGCAAAAAGTTTTTTTTTTTGTAACCTGTTTTTGTTTTATAGTGGCTGGTTGTATAAAACTCTTACTATGGCAATTCAAATGTGGAATTTTAGCTTTAGTGATTAAGTCAAACAGCTTTTTCTCTTTCAATATAAATCTCTCCTGCCTCAGTTCTGCGTATAGCTTTGATCCATGTTTCAGGACATCCAGTAGACGTGTCTTTACATTGTTATCCACATGAAGTTGTGCAGTCGCACAGGCTCAGTCATTTCAAAGGGGTTTCCTTGCTGCTGCATGAAATGAAGAAGGCTGTACACATGTTTATTAAAATGTTCCCCTCTATTTCCCACAAGTTTGTGGTGAGGAACAGTTTCATGATGGTCCATTAATTTAGAATTTGTCATCTCTTTGAAAACATTGCAAATAGAAAGGATTTCGTGGTAAACTAGATGCTATTGAGAAACATTTTCACTCTTACGTGTCTGTACAACAATTCCTTTGGTGCTTTTCTGTGATCTCTGGATTGCCTGTTCCAGTTTCATATCTGGAGCCATAGCATTGGACCTTCCCTGCCTGTCTTTCACCACAAAATGTCTTTGGATGAATTTTCTGTAGAGGTACAGTTTTTCCACTTCTAGCTTCTTTACTCTTTCCAAATATCAGGACCCATATCTCAGGTAGTTTATGCAATCAAATTTGTGAAACACAGTAATCAGTGACAACACTGTCTGCACATGCAGCTACCAATTACCTTTTGGATCAGCATGTACCAAGTTTTTCACTGGCGCTATCATGTGTAAAACGTTTCCCCAGTACTTGCAACGTTCTGATTTTTCTTCACATTCTTTAACAAACTGCAAACTTGGATTTCAGGTTTTCTGATTTTGAACAAAGTGTACTGAACATTGCCTGGCTTTGCATTATGTCTTTTGAATGAAGTGCACCCTGTGCATTGTTCAATTCTGAGATAAGATTTGCAAAACTTAATTTGTCATTCTTGTTCCAGAAAGCATTCCAATACAATGTTTCTGTTGCCTCAGGTATGATGAGCATACCTTGTAATGAATAAACATAATAGGGTTCCGCTCAATACTGACTAGACAGTTTTGCTTCCAAAGATTTCAGCCTCAATAAGTGCATCGTCAATGCAACATCCACTGAGATAACTTCCTGCACACTGCAACACAACTTTTGTCATGTGGAAAATACCCATCGGATAAAGAGCATCAAATTCTACTGGATTGCTCATAAAAATATCAGCTACAATACGAAAAACACCTTCATCACAGAAAATTGGCAAGAAATGCTGGTCTCCATGCTGAGAACACACAATTTTGAATTCTTTTAGAGCAGTGTACTGTTGCAAAGTTTGTTACTGGCAACAGTATTACTGGTAAAATCCTAACTTCCTTCAGTGGGATGGTATTCTGGGAGATCAGAGCATGAATTCCAGCCCAGGGAGGAACTGGCTTTTCCTCCCACTTCAGTCCGTACCGAATAAGCAATATGATAAATTCAGTTAAATCAGCTTTGCGAAACGCAGCATCAGGTAGATGAAATCCATGTCCTCAGTCTTGAAAAAGCACCATGGCAGTATCATGTGTACTGGATGTTCCATACGAAGAAGAGCTGTTTTCAAAATCAAAATTATCAAGAGCAGCAATTGTAAATCCTTTCCTGGTAAACTGACTTGGAAATGGTGTGCTGTCTGATTCACAAGAAATTACAGCATGAGCTGCTAAGAAGTTCCTGCTCCGTACTGTCATTATAACTTGTTGACACACCAATCCTATTCATTGAAGTAATTAGCGCTCTAGTTGAACTTGTCATAGATTGCATGGTCAATCATCATGTGCAGCAGAGTTTTCTTTTTGCTGAGACATTATTAATAAAACATGAGTTGCAAAAAAGAGAGTATATCTTTGCACAGCATAGCCTTTCGGTTCATGGGATTGTCTTCCACTCCTTTGCTTACATCTTCAAAGCCATCAATGTTGTTGGCTTCTGTTCCAAACTCAATAACTTTAGTTTGTAACTGTTTCGCTTTGCTGATATTAAACAGTGATAATAAAAATGTTAAGACAACATCAGGCATTCTTGTGGACTCTCATGATTTGCATAGCTCTGGGGCATCACAAAATGTGTCATTAAGTTCAAAATCTAAATCTTTTAGGACTTGTCTTAAAGTGGTTCCTGCTGATTTGACTGAATCCTGTGATCTTGTCTGGTAGCAAGAACTTCAGGAGTCAAATCAGCTGAGAGCACCATAAGTGGCTCATTCTTTTTGTTAGACTGATAACAACAAATTCTGTCTTTATACATTCTCACCAGAAAAATAATCTTAATTTCATTATTATGGATCAATACAGTTTCATCAATGTTGACCATTATTTCTCTGATTTCACTGAGTGTATACCAATGGTCAGCATTCGATAGCGGGTTTAAAGCTTCATTTACTTTTTAAAAGAGTGCAAACTGAACTAAAGGCTGGCGGTTATGTTACTGCTGAGAGCTCATTTTACATTCATATTTTCAAATGTATGCACACATGCAGTTCGGTTGGGCATACAAATCCACTTCAAATACATTCACTTCACAGTTTAGATCAGCTCCTCGACTGAAAACTTCATCCTGGAAGAAACTAGCTGCAGATAAAACCATGTTTACCCCTTGAGACTCACATAATATGTACTTTGCTCTTTCATAAATCCCATGGCCCTTGTTTTGGCTAAACCACAGATAACACATTTGAATATCCTCTGCTTTCTGATCAGTTGTTGGTTTGGTTTTTGTCGCTTTCTTGTCATAATTCACTGGTTTCTGCTATTTTTTGACACTTTTTTTCCAGGCTTTTTTTTCATTGTATGTAACTTGTAGCACTTGTTATTACAATGATAAAATATATGATCCTCTTCACCTATCAGTTTCAATCTTTTGTGAACTTTGTCTTGCCATATTTCTGCAGCATCTCCAACTCTCTTCAGTCCAGCCACAGTTGATGTTAGCTTCTCTTTCGGATTAGTTTGGCATATGACACATTTTCCTTTGTTGAAGGAGTCTTCAGATTTTGTCTAGTTAGCAACACTCCTTTGCTACCACCTGGTTCACTCATGTTTATGAATTTGAATCAACAGAAAATCTGAAGAAAAAAAACCAAAATAAATTACCAATCTGATGGCTAAAGCACATCATTATAGAGCCGCCATTTTTGTAAACAGTGGGTTGCTCTGAGGAGTTATTTTCTGTCTCAATAAGACTACCTGACCCCCAAAAACCTATTTTTTGACACCAAAATGAAGTATAAAGGTCTCATGGCACCTGAAATATTACATCATCACTATCATCTAGAAGAAGACAAAAAATCGGCCCAGATTAGCAATGTCCACCCTAGCTAAATTACTTCTCTAATAATACAAAAATACAAATCAAAAATGTTTTTTTTTTTTTTTTTTTTAAACGGAGGTAAATCACGGTGCCGGGACTAATTTGCATTTAGCGTAATTTGGCTGAAACTTCGTGTAATTATTACAAAGCAAATTAAGTGAATTTTGCATCACCCTAAAACACCCTAAATTTGACATACACACAGGAACTCTACCAATCCACATAACACCCATCCTAGAAAAACCATTAATTTGGCTATTTGTGACCGGCAAACTAATGCTCTTACCAGTGCACTGAATTTGAAATGCTGGATGCTGCTTCTGCCATTATGACACACACAGACACTGATACTCGTGCACACACATATACAGACACAACACTTATGTGTACACACACTTACATGCACACAGATCATATGTATTTGTGAAAGTGCATGTTCACAACCTGAGCTATCTTGGCATGGAGTAACATTTGTCTACTGTTACCCACCTCAATAGTATTCATTTTACCACCCTCCCAAGGATGAAAGGCTGAGTAGACTCACCAAGATTTGATTGTGTGACCACAAAGTGAATCACAAATTTCTGCAGCCACAGACACTCATGTGCATACAGTCATGTGCACACTTGTTCATATGCACTCTTTCACATGCGCACACTCTTGTGCACCCACATTCATCTGGATATACTTGTGCTCTGCACTCAAATGTACACACACCTATTTTTTTTGCTTACTTTAGTGGGTAAGCTTTTTTCCGTGGCAGCAGAACAGCAGGCCCCTCTGAGATCCCAAGCATCTTAAGGCACGCTCACACTGCTCAGAAGCAGCAGATGCAGACTCCCTAATGACTGCTGACTTCATGTGTTGCAAGAATGACAATGCAGGGCATATCAGTCTTGAACGCCTTAAATCTGATGCAGACGGAAGTCTATCTTTTTAGGGTCGAGCCTGCGTATCACTTGCGAGACGCTGTAGTAGTTAGAAAAGGGTTCGGAACCCCGCCCATGCCTCATTAGTGTCTTTCATTGGTTCGTGGGCTTGCCTTTTAAAATCTGCTTGCTTTCATTAGTGGAAGGCATGCATACGTCATGCCTTTTCCAGTGGTTACCCTCCTCGAGCGCAGCGACCAAGTACTGAAAACATACGAAGCTCACTGTTTTCCGTCCGGTTTGTGGACTATTTTTTCTCTTTTTTCACAGCGCGATCTCGCTTGGCAGAAGTCGCGCGCTTTGCATGACATCGATCCTGTTACACAGTTAATTGCACTTTTGCCGGTTATGTAGTTAATTGCACTTTTGCCGATAGGTTTCACTACAAGTGAACTGTTATTTCTGTTTGTGTGTCTGCTTTGCACTGATGGCGGCCATCAGCTCGCTTATGTGAAACTTTTCAGTTTATACCGCAAGAAAAGTCCAGTTAGTTATGTGAAACTGTTTTATTTTTATTTTCAGTTTATGTGGCATGAAAAGTCCGGTTAGGAGTTTACAATGCTAATTGCTCAAGGAAACACAAGACCGTTTCCATTTCCATTTTTTAGCAGCGCGATCGCGCTCATTTCTTTCCATTTAATGAGGCAAGAAAAGTCAGGTTGGGAGTTTACAACTGCTAATAGCTCTAACTCAGAGAAATGCAAGACCCGTTGCATTGCAAATGCTTGTTTACTTCTGCCTCCATGTATCTTCATTGCAGGGCCAGCCACCTGAATCACAAACAAAAGTATTGCAATGCAGGTTGTAGTGTCTGCTCTGTGCAGAGTGGGGCTCACGTTAATTTACTGACTTTAAGGGTTCACCCGAACAAGAGTTGTGATTATTCCTTGAGGTGGGAAGCCACCCTCTCCAAATGCTAATACAATTGCTTACAACATTTAAATAAAATAAACATTGGGACCATGACTGATAATAGTCTTTGATAGAATCTTTGATGGGATCCCTTTTTCTGTGGCCCTAGGTAATGTCTGCATTACCACCAAAATCTTGTCAAATTAGGAGCTTCCAGCTCAGTGATCATAAAGTTTCCATCTGTTGCTCTGATCATGAACGAGGCCAGTCTTCATGGCTGTTGTGAAGATGCTCTCCAAAGAGCCAGATAGGAAGAAATAAAGCTCTGAAGTGGCTCAGATTGTTTGTTATATATGCTCATTCTGAAATGCCGGAAGCTCCCCTCTCCCAGAGAGATTCTTACACGAGCCTTATATAATATTTCTCATTCTAATGTTGGGCAAAATTAACCTAGTTATTTGTGGTTTATGGTGAGAACTACTGCGTGTGAACAACAGTTAATGAATTGAAGTCATATGAGCTAGAAATACTAAAAAGAATAATAAAACGTAGTTACGCTATGATTACACATGCATATGAATCAAATAGCACATAACAATTATACATATTATATAGGAATGATGAGCCTATCATGCTGGTATATATGGGAGCTCTGAGTCAGAAATAAGGTGAGGCATATGATACCCTAATAGAATTTTTTAGGTGGCCAAAGGTCCATTGGCCCCCACCACGATCAGCACCACTGATCTAAAGTTATGTCTCATCACTGACATTTATATCATATAGAACACACTTTTGAACGTAAATGGCAATCAACGGTGTCCGACTGTGTCTTCGATTGTAAGATATTCCTCAAGAATTGTTCAATGCTCAATTTAGAGATAATCTGTGTAGATTAGAGTCAAAGTATGCTGTGTGAAAAATGTTCTAACTCTCAGAATCTGAAGAATGTGCTACTTCAATAAACTTTGTGAAGTATTTGCTCTTGGTACAATTGTCATCAACGTTAGTTGAGAATCATAATAGATCCTTAGTAGAATCAGGGTTAATTCACATGGAAACATACTAACTCCTGTAGAATCATACATATAATTTATTTCTAGCAAGTAAGTTTTGCTTTTAGGAGTCGTAAAATATATATTTGTTTTTATAGGGATGCATCTACTTCACAGGGACTGTCAGATAATGCTTGATTTCCTCCCTCACAAAGGTGTGAAAAACTTTTGATTCATAGTCTAAAATAATATGGAAAAAATATCATTCCTTGTTTGTAACGTACACATTTGGGTGTAAGTCCTCTGGACTTACTGAAGAGACCCACCAATGTACCACTCCGACCGCCATGGCAGTAACAGCCTCCGGGCTGGAGATAGCCATCTCCAGTCCGGCGGCCCCCATTATGCTGCCTGCGGGATTATGACCCTGCCTTCCACCATGGTTTTTGTGGCATTCGTAATGCCATGAAAACCATGGTGGTAGGCCCTATCAGTGACAGGGAATTCCTTCCCTGTCACTGATAGGTGCCCCCCTACCTTTCCAAAGACCACCACCCCCCTCTGCATCCACACCCCCCCTACATCCACGCCCCCTTCACACACACACATACACACACTCATTCACACATACATACACGCATACACCCAATTGCACACACATCCGCACCCACTTCAACACATACATGCAGACACGCATCACAATTACAGTACATACACGCAGTCACACTTCCTGACATTCACACACAGTCAACATACAACACACACCCGCAATCATGCACCCACATACATGCACACACCCCCACACATACACACAACACCCCCCTCCCCTGTCGGAGACCCGACTTACCTGGGTCCAGGGGGTCTTCCGGCAGGAGACTGGACGGGGCGCTGCTACCGCCAGCAGCGCCCGCCAGCAGAACACCTCCAGGCCATATTATTTTTCATAATACGGCTGGCGCCTGTCTACTGGCGTGGCACTGCTGGTGGTAGCAGCGCCACCTTATCGCCATATGCCAGTATGGCCACAGATGGATTTCCACCCTTCTTGTGGCGGAAATCCGGCTGTTGTCATATTATGGCGGACGGCTGATAGCCGCGGCAACAGTCTTTTGGCGGCCATCGACGTGGCGGTAGGCGGTTTTTACCGCCAATGTTATAATGAGGGCCTATGTTTTTTTACAGTACAATCCTCTTCCAGAACTCACTAGCGAAGGTAAAATGTTGAATTGGTAAATTTAGCAATTCTTTTAGACCTATGCGGTGCAGTTTGATTCCCCAGCACCTGAATAATTTATCTATTCAGAATCTATTAAATGACAGTGTTAAGTGCATGGTCCCCTCCATGATCTTATAGATGTACATAACGTCTCTCCGGTACTCTTGAGGAGATGTACGTATAAGATCTTGCTGCAACCATAGTCACGCGAGAAAGCCACTGGATTTCACTGTGTGCACAAGTGAAGTCCCCATACTGCTCCGAAGCAGTGGGTGCATTTTCTAAAAGCAAGACCGGTCCCCTAGTCTACTGTCAACATGCTGGCATAGGCAGGACCTTCCAGCGCCCATGGAACAATCGATAATGGGAGGAACAAGTTAATTGAATATTGTGTGAAAGATATTTCTCAACCATTGGCAAAAGCTAGGTGGAAGTGTACAAGACATAAATACATTGAATTGTTTGTTTCACAGCTAGCCACCTCCCACAATGAAGCACACCCTCACTCACTACTTACATTATTCTCATGGTTTGTGACATAATTTAGAAATAACTTGTAGATACCTTAAGCTGTGGAAGTGTCTTAGTCTAGAGCTGAGATAGGCCAGTCCGATCTCTACACAAGACTTGGAGATGATGCCTCTGTCTGAGGGACAGCCAGTGGAGCTTTCACAGTGGTAGAGCAGACTGAACGCATCCTGCGAGTATAGTGCAGAGCCCGGTCATGTGGGGGGTCTAGGCACTGTTACTTCATGACAGTATGTGCTGCCAACCTGTTGATCTGCGATATCCAGACTTCACAACTCATCATGGGATGTGACATCCACTGAACAGTAGGGCTTTGGCATGAAGTTTTTTGCCCAAGTATACTGCTCCTTGGTGTTAGTGCTGCTGTCATCATAGTTGGACTTTTCGCTCAATTGAAGTCAGTATAGTAATATCTGTTTTATACGTGTGTTTTGCATACAGCTATATTTTACTTTAACAGTTTGTTCCTGAGCATGTTGTGGGATGCCTTTGGTTTTACTGCCAAGGTGTAACAGACCTATGGAAGTCCTTGTTTTTTTAACTTTCACTTCAGTAAATTGGTGCTGATAAAACCACAAGTCTCATTATATGTAACATCGAAAATAACAGCCCATAGCCTTTAATGACCAAGTTAAACATGTCACCACCTGTGGCATCGCAAGTGACATCAAACGTTGAACAACCAATGGCATTGCGCATCACATCTAACATGCATCATTAATGGATGGATGGACAACACATACGTAGCACACTTTTACTTAATATGTCTTAAATGGTTTGCGTGTTGCCTAAAACCATCAGCCAGGGTCACTCATGCAAAAAGGTTTTCATTATCAATGACCTCATTGATTTGACCCTTTATGGCACCACAAATGACTTCCTACATGACTTCACTAGAAACACTGTGTGTGGCAGAAACTAAATATATTATCATAAATTCAATGAGATACCTATGTGCAGACGTGGTAACCCCGCAGTGCGAACACTACATGTCATCAATGGAGGATGGTTGGTGGTCCAATTAATGCCCAGGCTCTTCCTCTGGTAATAATGCTGCATTGACTAGAGCCTGCGGTGTGGACTGTCATTTGCGCTCCATTCAATTCTAAGGTGTTTCCGTGGCATCAGAGGTTGTGCTTCACTGTCCCTTTAATTAGCGCCTGGTGGCAGGATGCATGTGGTGGCCTCTGCACTGCAAAGCCTCCCTTGGAAAATAAAAATAGAAGAGGTGACGCCTTGCCTCGAATGTTATTTCAAATGAAATAGAATCTACTTCTTAATGAGAAAGACTCATTTATTCTCTTTACCTCTCACTTTGATAAAGACATTTCAGGTGAAAGGGTACATCTGCAGCTAAAGTTGTGATTTTTTAATGTATATGGCGTGAACCGACCTGCGGACTAGTATGTTTTCCAGTAGTTACGGTGATAGGAGATCATACAAGAAGATTGTGCACAGGAAGTGGGGATTTACAAATCAATACAATCTGACATATTTAGAATTCTAAGCATATAGAATGGGGTTTTCAGTCGAAAGCTGCAGTAGTAATTAGGGGGCGGTTTTACAAAGCATTTTTGTGGTAACAAACGGCCCGATTCGGAGTTTGCGATCACACAAAAGCTTTTTGCAATGTACACAATAATTTTAGTAATTTGGTTACAGGTTGCTGAATCACAAAATGGGTTTTGAAGTGTATAGCGAATCACTACTTGGAAAGGGCGTTCTTTAAAGGGAATCACTTTCAAATAGTGATACGCAATGGTATGTATCAACGCTATGCGACATTCCCCTTCGTGTGAAATAGAAAAAAAGTTTGTTGGGGAGTAGGCAATGGTCCTTGGGACACGGTCTACTCTGAAACAACTTAGAAAAAGTTTCAAATATTTTTTTTCCTAAATGCAGCCCCATTTCCTTTAAGGAGAGCAAGCTGCATTTAAAGGAAAAAAAATATTAAAAATATTTAAAGAAAAAAAATATTGAAAAAGTGATCACATACATGCTGACCCCAGCCCAATATGTAAAGTGCCCTGATTTTAGAATGAACTGCGCTTTAAATCACACAAAATGCACATGAGAGAACTGCTATGGAGAGATGAGAGGGATTGTCGGAATGAGGGAATCTGTGGGGAAGGAGACCATGGGGGGGGAGGGGTGACAAAAAATGTTTTCACTCCCGGCACCATCAGCACTAAAGCTGGCAGTGAGTACAAATAAGACATCTCCCTCTATATATGCCTTGTAGATTCCGTCTCTGTTAAGAAAACTCCCGGTTTTCAACCCCTTTGCAATCATATGAAAAACGTAGTTATCTGACAACTCCTATCTGTAGGGCCTTCATGTGGGATGAAGGGAGAGGGACCAGGGTTAGATGCTCAGGATCAGCACGAGAATGTCCTCTGAATGGTAAACAGGTGAGTACCCTTCCCCGAGTGACTGGACTGCATGTGAAACTGGTATCCTATTTTTTTGTTCGTCCAGCTAATATGACGTGTGCTGAGTCCATGCATTGGGATTCTAAACTCCAGGACCTGTTGTGTGATGTGGAGGGGGTGCACCGTATGTGCCCTGTATATTGACATAGGATTAAATGTCTTTTCCTGGAGTGTTGACATGAATCGGTGGTGGCAACATAATGATTTTTGGTGATTAATAATACTGAATTGATCTTTTTGCTGGATCAGAGGGAGTGCAGCCCCCATTGTCCCCACTTACACAGGTGGGGCCCACTGGCCCAACTTACACAAGTGGGGCCCAATTGACCCACTTGTGTAAAGTTCCATTTATATGGGACGCCCAGACCCTTGTGCTGACATCCTGTGTGCATGTATGTACCTTATGGATGGTTAAAAGACTCAATGTTGTGAAGAGAGTATGGTCGTTGGAGCTAGTGGGGTCCGTTTTAGATTGTCCCTTGTTTAACATTGCACAAGATAGAGGATGAAATACAGCTTTCTCTTTCAGAGGAAAGTGTATTACCTGCATTCCTGAAGCTGAAGGGAAGGGAAGAGTTCCAAACACTGAAGTGAGAGAATATGTAAACAGGGCTATCCTTAAAATTTGATGAGGACCTTTGGGGGATTGTTGATTAGCCCTTTCTGAGCATTGCTGGTTGATTAATGGTAGGGGAAAGCAATGAGTCAGCACTTCTGTTGTTAAGGGTGGGCACGTTTCTAGAATGCTCTTTTTCATTGTGAAAGGGAGTACTACACAGAGTACTCAAAGAGCTGCTGTGATTCCTGGCTGGTGTCTGTATGACAATCAAGCTTCCAGAGGTTAGAGGACATCAACTGAAGTCCTACAGAAGCGGTGTGTCTCTTTATTACCTAGACATCTGCTTTTCTGCTCAGAGATTGAATGAGAGCACCTGGCCATGTAGGAGGAGATATTGTCCCTGAGAAGGAGCTCAGTCATACTCCACGCATGTGGAATACCTTGCACAAGGGGCGTAACCAGTGCTCACCTGAACTGTGAGGGGTCGCCTGGCCTTCCTGCCTAGTTCATGTGATGAACTGCGTATATCATCAATAAACCCAAGCCATACCATCCTACAGCAAGACTGGAGGGTCTTGTCCTGCTGATGCCTCAAAAAAATCTGTCTCCACCATAGAAGAAGGCCTTTTCCCATGGCACTGAGACTGCAACTCCAGAAGATGAACACCTGCTGCTGAGGCCTGTCATGATGTTCATTTCTAGAAGTGAGTGAAAGGCGATGCCAATGCCTGTGATCCTGAACCTGCAAACAAAGACATTGACAATGCAACCACGAAAAGTGTACCACCAATGATAAGACGCTTATAGGGTGAGCATTAGGTAGTGGGGAAAACACAGGAGCTGTGTTAGGACACTGTAGATGGCATGAAACTTGGCTAGGGCCCATATCTGGAATTCCAGAACCTTGTGGCTGAATTCCCATTAATGTGTTAAGTATTAATTTTGCTGTGATATTAAAGTGCTTTTCATTTTAAGACAATCACTGGGCTGGACAGTGAGTTACTGTGTCTGTTGTCTACCCGCATCCTACCTCTCTGAGATACATTTTACTACTAGCCTTTACTACCCTGAAAGTCAAGTTCTAAAAAAGAATACTTGGCCCAATTTGCAGAGCCATTTAATATTAGGACAGACCGCAGGACACCAGAGGGAAATAACTCTATCCACCACGCATGGGGCCTAGTAGCCCTACCTGTCCTGTGGTCCCTTGAACAGGGTCTGACACTCTGCATTTCCTGAACTCTTTATGGGTTTAGAGGACCAAGTGGCTTCAGCACAAGATCAGAATAAGACACCCAGGGTTTGCATGCTTGGAACATACCACAACAAGGCCTCCTTAGATGCAAGAGCAGAGCGAGAATTGCATTGGATCTAGCATTGCTCCCAAAGCAGAAAGATAAGCACATAGAAGTGAGTATTTTTGCCAAGCTGGAACAGTGTGTGTTTTGACTGCAGAGATGTCATACATGACTCAGAGAGCCCACACCACATGGAAAGAAAAATCACCCCACTAATGTGTCCTTTTTCCTACCTGAACAGTTAAGAGCGGACACACCAGAAACGCAGAAATATCATTCTTATCCTTCTGAAACCCCATAAACCAGCTCTTGTCTCAGCTGCTGTCCTGTATGACCTGTGGAGAAATCAGAGACAGTGATTCTGAAAAGACATGACTTCTTGTATAGTCAATATGTACTCATTGTTGCACTATAACCACCCTTCCCCCATCAGGTTGCAGTATTCCTTGTGTGGATGTGATTGATGTTAGCCTGTACTAAAGCAAGGATCCCTTCCTAGCTCTAGTACAGCTGCTACTCATATTCCATACAAAAAAGTACCTCCATTACCTCCATTCTGCTCTTCAGTTCATTCCTCAAAGAAATGCGCACAAGCTGTTTTGCATCAAATTCTGGTAAGTTACAGAAAGACACAAGGTAAGAACCACAACCTTGATTCTCCGGAAACCCTGGATGGAACCTTAACCTAGGGTACAGGTGCAATCATTCTGTCTCTTCGCCTTACAGAGATTGGTGAGGTAACATTTCTTCTTTCACTTGTTCATGGACAAGGCCATTGCAGTCTCCTGGCGTAACTTGGCCTGCACCTACTTTAGGAGTGGATCAGCAACTAGCGAGGAACTAGTAATCTTTCAAGCAGGTTTGTGAATGACCCCTTAAGTCCCACTCGGATACAAATATCAGACAATGCCTATGCTCATTTGATGACAAATACAACGCTTCTGGCTTTGGCTGAAGGTCAGTGTCTGAGGATTAAGAATCCCCTTGGATTCTATGCTACCCTCTGTGACCAGTAACTCTTCCTTGGGGTTAGTAGACTTTAGTATCGCCACACTATGCAATCCCATTATTGCCCCCAGAGTGCTTTTTGTACAGATTTAGCAGCTCAGTATGTTATCTATGCAGGAATAGTGAGAAGAACTACTTACCCTCTGAAGGTCGAATGTCAGGGCCTAGCGCATGCAAAATCACCACATCTCTCCTCGTATGCTGCACTACTTTTCCACTGTGCTCAGACATGACAAGCGCTTTAACTTTTTTGCATTCCTTAGTAATGTCCAAAGCTTCTTCCCATAGTTAGCATAAAGTTCTTAGCAAGTTGGGAGGGACTGCACTCATGTAGGTGACGTCTCTTGCCCTTAGCAGGTCTCCAGCGCTGTGCTTGTGCAGCGCTTTGAGCAGGCACCACCTCTATTCTTTGTCATTCTTGGCACTGCCGTGGGAAATTACCAGAGTCAGCTTTAGACTTCCTCCTCTTGCCCTCAAGTCCAGTGATTGGTGTCGCTTGTCCATTGTCTTTTTGCATCCATTGCGGATTGGGGCTGCATCCAGTTGAGATGGCATTGCAAAGCCTTGTTCCTTCTATACTAACAGGTCTCTCGAGCTGTATTTGCTACAGTTCCACTACACACTGACACACAGCTCCAAGTTCTATGGCTCTCCGCTTCAGGCTGATTCATGCCACCTGTGCCTCAGTGACTGCTGATTGACTGTCCTATGCCTCAACCAGATGCATTATAAAGTGAGTGCCCTTCCTCGAGCTCTCACGGCACCTCATCATGAAAATGTAAAGGGCCAAGTACACAGTTTTGCCATCGGGGTTCTTCTCTCAGGCCCTCCTGGTTGTCGGATCATCCCAAGGCAGGATCCTCGTCCCTCTGGAACTACACATGTGTTGTAGTGTCTTCCTTTCCTGCCCCAGTGAGAGTGGTGGGGCAGTGGCTGTATTTTCATCTGGTGCTCTCACCGGCTCCAGTACCTCCGTAGGTACTGGGACCTCCTCTTCACCCTTGCTGCGCTACTCGTTCCCCTCTCACTAGCAAAATGTCTCCTGAAACTCCATTGTGAGCCTTTATAGCTGCTCTCAGCGTGGCTTTGGTATCTCTGTCTGTGCTTCTGACCTCCTCTGGTCTTTGTGTATGTTCTCTGATGCAGGGACTGCGTATGTGGAGCGATCTCACCACACCGCCTGCTGTCATGTGGGGTCTACTGCACTACTCTTGGCGGTTCATCAGGGTGCTGCAGGGCATTTCTTTTTTCTTAAGGTATGACCAATGGCTCAATTTCTGATGTTTGAAAAACCATAAGGGGCCTCACAGTGAAAAACAATCTGCTAACACACAATTCACCAGTTGAAAGGACTTGCCTATGATAAGAAGTCTTCTTATGTCTCCAAAATCTTTTCACACTCTCTAGTGTTGAGCATGCTTCTGCCATACCCTGCCTGACTCAGTCACAAGCAGCAGCCAACTCAGTACTAAGAGCCGATAGCAGCCACAAGCCTTGTAGACACTCTCCAGCAAGTGCATATCGGTCCTTTCTTCTGCACCACTCCTCGGAGGTGGGAGGATGGTCAGCACGCCTCCCATTTCTTGCTATGTCGCATTTGGAGATTGCAGACCAAGGCCCTTGAGAGCCTAGGAGCTTTGACCTCCATCCCACCCATCCACTAGACCCCAAAAAGCAACTTTAGGATCCATAGGGAGGTCATGGCTTACCACGCCCACTAAATGGTCATGTATTGTAGCCCAGTGGCGGGATATAACAGGCTTATCCCATACAGTGTGCACAAATGTGCTGCTTGTACTCATACATCTCGGACAACCCTGGGAGGGAGCCCAGCCGTCATTCACAACATAATGGAGTGAAAATATACCGGGTGCAGGTGCTTAAATTGAATCCGTTCAAGCTGTGCTGTTATGGCCAGGACATGTAGCGCCATCTTGGCCTCGGCTTAACCCACCTCAAGATCTCCTAGATCTCACTCTCATTTTCCCCACAGTTCCCCAAAGTTAATAACAAGGGATCTGTATACCTAGGATAATTTTCTATTTGTGTCATCACTACCTATGTCTTCAATGAGTGGAACTCAGGCACGTCCACCAGATCATTTCTATGACTATCTACGCCATGCCTTTGTCACAAGTATCTATGGAACTGACTCTAATGGGGGTCACAGGTTTCAGTCAGTTAAGTATATGACTTGATGTTACTCTGCCAGGGCCGGCTTTGGGACTGGTGGCGGCCTGTGTGACAGTTTATTTTAGCCCCTCCCCACCCCATTACCTCCCCTCGGTTTCACTCACTATCACCTGGAAAATGTGCCCCTCATCTCTCCATCGTGCCCCTTTCGCATATCTTCATGTGTTTTAAAGCACTTGTAAAGGCTGGCTTCACTAATCCACTCAGCTATCCACATAAAATATAGGGGTATATTTAACAGCCCCTAGTGCCATACTAACGCCACATTAGCGTAATTTTGTTTTAGGCTAATGTGGTGTTAGAGGACCAAAAACGCCATGCCATATTTACAAAGTGGCGCAATGCATGCATTGCACCACTTTCTATTCCTTTGCGCTACGTTATGCCTGCGCCAAGCATAATGTATGCCAAGGTGGCATTCCACCATTAAAGGGGGGGGGGGGGGGGCAAAAAAACGGCGCAAAAAAATCTGACAGATTTCTTTGGTCATTTTTTTCCAGCACTTTTAACGCCTGTTCAGAGCAGGCGTTAAAAGGAGGCTTCCGTTGGTTACAATGGGCCTCTGGGGGCTTTGCACGATTAGCATTAAAGTTTTTAATGTTAATCCTGCAAAGCGCCAGACTAAAGTAAAATTTTTTGATGTTAGTCCCCTAACTACCGCCCTGGTGCTCCTTATTTTAAATACAGCGCGCACATGGTGCCATTAGGGGTGCGCTAAGGGGCGCAAGAATAGTGGCGCAGCACTGTGTGCAGCGCCACTTTTTTCAAATATGCCCTATAGGGGTATATTTAAGAGTCCCGAGTGCCACTCTAACGCTACATTAGTGTAAATTTTTTTTAAGCTAATGTGACGTAGAAGGCCAAATACGCTGCACCATATTTACAAAGTGTTGCAATGCATGCATTGCGCCACTTTGTAACCCTTTGCACTACATCATGCCTGCGCTGGGCAAAATGAAGCACAAAGGGGGCATTTCCCCTTTATGGGGGCGCCCAAAAAAATGGTGTAAAGAAATCTGACAGATTTCTTTGCGTCATTTTTTTCCAGCACTTTTAACACCTGCTCAGAGCAGGCGTTAAAAGGAGGCTTCCATTGGTTAGAATAGGCTCTGGGTGCTTTGCTGGATTAGCGTCAACATTTTTTATGCTAATCCAGCAAAGCGCCGGGCTAGCATAAAAAATTATGATGCTAGTCCCCTAACTACCGGCATGGTGCGCCGTATTTTAAATATGATGCACACATGGTGGCGTTAGGGAAGCACTAAGGGGAGCAAGAAAAGTGGTGCAGCACTGTGTGCAGCGCCACTTTTTTCAAATATGCCCCATGGGAGCATATTTAAGAGTCCCTAGTGCCATTCTAATGCCACATAAGTGTCATTTGTTTACGGTAATGTGATGTTAAAAGGCCCAAAACGCTGCACCATATTTATAATGTGGCACAAAGGATGCATTGTGACGCCACTTGTAACTCTTTGTGTTACATTATGCCTGCACCATGCATAATGTATGCAAAGAGGGCATCCCCTCGTTGGGGGGTCAAAATGATGACGCAAAGAAATCGGTCAGATTTATTTGTGTAATTTTTTCCCAGCACTTTTAACACCTGCCGAGAGCAGGCATTAAAAGGAGGCTCCTGTTGGTTACAATGGGCCTCTGGGTGCTTTGCAAGATTAACATCAATGTTTTTAACGCTAATCCTGTAAAGCGCCGGACTAGTGTCTAAAATTCTGATGATAGTCCCCTAGCTACCGCCATGGTGCACCGTATTTTAAATACAGCGCACACATGGTGGCATGGGGGGGGTGCTAAGGGGTGCAAGAAAAGTGGCGCAGCACTGTGTGACGCGCCACTTTTTTCAAATATGCCCCACAGGGGCATATTTAAGAGCCCCTAGTGACATTCTAACGCCACATTAGTGTCATTTTTTAAAAAGCTAATATGATGTTAAAAGGCCAAATATGCTGCGCCATATTTACAAAGTTGCGCAATGCTGCATTGTGCCACCTTGTAACCCTTTGCGCTACATTATATCTGCGCCATGCATAATGTATGCAAAGGGGGTGTTCCCCTGTTCGGAGGGGCCAAAAAAAATGGTGCACAGAAATCTGACAGATTTATTTGCATAATTTTTTTCTGGAACTTTTAATGCCTGCTTAGAGCAGGCGTTAAAAGGAGGTTTCCGTCGGTTACAATTGGCCTCTGGGTGCTTTGCAGGATTAGCATCAAAGTTTTTAATGCTAATCCTGCAAAGCACCGGACTAGTGTCAAAAATTCTGATGCTAGTCCCCTAACTACCGCCATGGTGCGCCATATTTTAAATACAGCGCACACATGGTGGAGTTAGGGGGGTGCTAAGGGGCGCAAGAAAAGTGGCACAGCACTGTGTGCAGCACCACTTTTTTCGAATATGCCCCATACAGGCATATTTAAGAGCCCCTAGTACCATTCTAATGCCACATTGGTGTCATTTTTTTAAGCTAATGTGACGTTAGAAGGCCAAATACGCTGCACCATATTTACAAAGTCTCGCAATGCATGCATTGTAATCCTTTGCCTACATCATGCCTGTGGTGGTCATAATGAATGCAAAGAGGGCATTCACCCTTTAGGGGGCGCCCAAAAAAATGGTGCAAAGAATGTGTGTCATTTTTTTCCAGCATGTTTAACACCTGCTCAGAGCAGGCGTTAAAAGGAGGCTTCCATTGGTTACAATGGGCCTCTGGGTGCTTTGCTGGATTAGCGTCAACATTTTTTATGCTAATCCTGCAAAGCACCGGGCTAGCATAAAACATTCTGAAGCTAGTCCCCTAACTACCGCCATGGTGCACCGTATTTTAAATATGACACACACATGGTGGCATTTGGGGGCACTAGAAAAGTGGTGCAGCACTGTGTGCAGCGCCACTTTTTTCAAATATGCCTCTTAGGGGCATATTTAAGAGCCCCTAACGCCATTCTAATGCCACATTAGTGTCATTTTTTTACACTAATGGGGTGTTAGAAGGCCAAAAACAATGCGCCATATTTATAATGTGGTGCAATGCATGCATTGCGCCACTTGTAACTCTTTGTGCTACATTATGCCTGCGCCGGCATAATGTATGCAAAGAGGGCATCTCCTCGTTAGGGGGGCCAAAAAAATGATGCAAAGAAATATGTCAGATTTATTTGCGTCATTTTTTCCAGCACTTTTAACACCTGCTGAAAGCAGGCATTAAAAGGATACTTCCATTGGTTACAACGGGCCTCTGGGTGCTTTGCAAGATTAACGTCAACATTTTTGACGCTAATCCTGCAAAGCGCTGGACTAACGTAAAAAATTCTGACGCTAGTCCCCTAACTGCCGCCATGGTGCGTCGTATTTTAAATATGATGAACACATGGTAGCGTTAGGGGGGGAGCTAAGGCATGCAAGAAAAGTGCCCCATTCTTATGTTTTTTTGCAGCAGGCATATTAACCCTCTATGCTACTTTATGTTAAGTCAAAACTGCCACTCGGCAAAACTCCCATCTCTCTCCCTAGCAGGAACATTAATCACAAGAGGTATCTTGACATTTTAATAGTTTCCTGAAGGCTGGACGCACAAGGAACCTTTCAGCAGGTGCTTTTAAATCACAAGTTTCGGAAGTTATTGCTAAACACAGCGCCCCCCTGAGGTCTGTGCCCGGTGCGACCGCACCGCTCGCACCGCCCAAAAGCCGTCCCTATACTCTGCTCCCATACGTCTCCAAGACTGGAGATGACGATGACATGTCCATGAGTGGAACCCCTCCAGCCCAGCCACCGTTTGTAGAAATGTCTAGTGGCACAGTAGGATATTCACTGTCATCCTGCCCTTCCACCCAATATGCTTCACTGGAGCCTTCCAACAAGTGAGGAGAGCCCTAGTGACTAGGTGCAATGTGGGCAACATCACTGCGCCTCATGAGATAGAGAGCAGCCCAGAGGAATCGATGATGTCAAGCTCCAAGCGTGCTCAGTCTCTTCTGTCAGAGGAGAGCCATTCATTCAGTGGCATCAATTAGGTGTAATAATAAAATTGAAGGATGGGAATCCCCAAGTTACCATCAAAGGGGGGCTACACACATTTAGTAAAGGAATCCCTCAGGATACCGCCTGCCAACAAACACCCAGAGATTCAAAAAAGGGGGCAGAGGGTAGGAATAATCCTGAATAACAGAAAAGAATTGCAGAAGGGCCATCATTTTAATTAGGGCTCCATGGCCATTTATGGTGAGTTGTAGTACGGCCTAGCCCTCAACGTCTCTTCTGGTTTTGTCTTCTGGGGGAGCAACATTGAGACCACAACAGAGACTGGCATCCCGGCTGAACATTAGGCCTACGTATTTGAAGTGTGTTGTGGCTACCGTAAACGCAAAATAGAACATTTTAAAATGCTCTTTGTTAAGTTGGTATCCTTATCTTGATTTGTGAGAGCAGCACAAGTACAGCAAAGGGACTCTAGTATGAACAATCAGTGCCCCAATTGATAAATGAGAAAAAGAGAGCATGCATTTGGAGCAAAAGACAAAATAATATACTGGAGTCCAGCATATCACTTTGTCTTTTAGAAATAAAAACACATTTTGAAACGTTCCAACCTTCCAATTAACATTTTTATTTTTGAGTATGTTTTTGTTTGTGAGTAAATAAAATGTCGTAATTTGTGCATGTGCGATACACTTGTTTCTATACTGTGTGTAGTGTTTTGAGGTTCAAATAATAGAAGTTGCTTAGGGTGGGGTTCTGGCTTCCACTAGTGATTCACTGGAAGTCCAAGGAAGTCGAAATGTCAAGAACTGATGATTTAATTAGTGCAGCCATGGCCCAGACTTTGCTATTCCCTGAAAACACAACAATATTCGTTGTTACTATGGTTTTCATGGATCTACATCTCCTGTTGAACATGTCTAAGCCAAAGGACCATGATCCAATCACTGAGGCTCCACATCATCTCCTTGGCACTGATTGCACTTCCCCTGGTTTCTCCACGTTCTCCTTATAAACCCCTCACTCCCAGGGTCCACCTCGTAATCGCTCAGTAACTGCGCTACCCGGTACCCCCAGCAGGTTCCCCGAGCATTGCTACCTACGAAGGGGTGTCGGGACTACCACACATCGATATTTGGGGACCCTGTAAGGAGGCTGTCTGTGACAATTTCGAATCTGCCTTTCCTCCTGTCAACGGATTGTGCAGACAGTCCACTCTCTGTGAGCCCACCCGATTGATTTGCCATTAAATTGTTCACTGGAGAACTGTAGACATATTAATATTTAACAATTTAGATTTTCATGAAAAAAGACCAAGGATTTGGCACCCGTAAACAAAGCGTGCTGAATTGAGGTGCATTTGTAGGACAATGTCCCTGTTAGTGTGTGTGGTGAAAACGGGCGATAAGTCCCATACCATCATGAGGTGACTTGAGATTTGCATAAGGTTGGGGCATAAACATTTGCGCACTGAAGAAAATCAAAAATTCTTCTAAATGATCCAAAACAATAACAGAGTGATGTCGTGTGCATTTCTCGAAAAATGTGATATTTATTTTGTTTTTGGACATTCCTTTTTTTATTGGAACGCTGCGTCTGCCCCGCTTCCTTCTTTCGTTGCGAATGTGATTCCAAGCTTCCGCCTGTCCCAGGAGTGCCAGGCCAGCTCTCCAGGACCTGGGAGTTTCCCTGCTAGTGGACAGACTTTGTGACAAGTTGTGCCGGGCACGGGCTCTACAACACTGCTATGTCAATTGCCTGAGACTTTGACTATCACTGGGTAGCAACGTTGAGCATTCGAAGCTTTCTCCTCGAGACTGATGCCTCCTAAATTCTGTGGCCCAGCGTCAGCCTGCACAGAATCTGGCGCCAGGCCTTTCAGTGCACATTTGCTCATCTCATCACACTGTAACTCGCCTGTGCAGTAACGTTGCATGGTGGCATGGACCCTAATGCAGGAATGAAAATGCCCTCCGTCCCTAGGTCTGGAAGTAAAAATACAGCTCTTATTGGATTCCATTAGGATCCTTGCACCCCTGGGCCCCTGCACCTACACCACTATGCAATGCCTGTGCATCTGTGTGCCCTACGGTGGCCACACAGGGAAGAGAAGGTGCAGTTTAAGGTCCTTTACCTGGCTTTTAAACCTTGGACAAGCCTAAACAATATCTGTTGCAACGCCAACAAGTTCTTTTCTTTGCATTTTATATTAGGTTTTATGCATATAGAGTTTGACTGATGGACCACTCCATCACAGACGTGATGATTATCCAGACCGGATGGGATATTCAGTGCTGGATTACCAAATAGGTAAAGTAGGCATCACTTTTTTAGGGGCCCAACAAGGGATCAAAATAATATTGATTTGATCTTGAAAGAAAATTACAATCAAGCTTTCTTAAATTGTTTCCAAAAGATAGAAACAAATGAATCGACTCAAACAAACAAAAACGTTACATAAAAGACTCCATAGAGAAAATACTGTATTAATGTAATGTAACCATTAACAACTTAAAGTACATAAACCATAGACATCAGATTCACATAACAGTTTGTCTCTTGAAAGCTCATCTTCTGTCAGTTGTCAGCCTGTAAAAAAAAATTGGTGCAAACTATGGGCCTGACTACGACCTTGGCGGATAGGATACTCCATCACAAACATGACGGATATCCCTCCCACTGTCTTACAAGTTCCATAGGATATAATGGAACTTGTAATATGGCGGAGTTTGTGACGGAGTATCCCATCCGCCAAGGTCGTAATCAGACCCTATGTATGTGTAATGTTTTGTTTCGAGTAATAATAAAAAAATAAATAAAAAAAACTATTGATTGGTAAATTTAAAACGTATTAGGGTATAATTTGCAAGGAGGCGCCCACAATTTCGACTGCCTAGGGGCCTCCACAGGGTTTAATCCAGCACTAGGGATATTGGTCATGTTTGTGACGGAGTATCCCTTCCCCAAACTCTAAATCAGGTCTATACTCTTTAGGTAAAGGAAAATCTTACTCAGCCACTAGAGGGAACTCCTCACACATATTCTTGTTGGCTATGCGATGTAGGACTGTATCATGCACTGCAATGTCTAGTTGGAAAAATGGAAATAATAAGAAAAAAAGCAACACAGCCTTGTGTACCCATTTATCGAGTGACATTTTACGTCACTACCGCATTAAGAGCTAGATGTACGTAGCTATTTTCATGTCGCAAAGGGCCAGATTCAAAGAATTGGTCCTTTTGTGACATGAAAATAGCATTTTGGCATGTATCAATGCTATTTGTTAATTAGGCAAACTATTTACCGAATCACACAATAGGTTTGGGAGTTGCTATTTGGAAGGGGCGTGCTGAGGGCGTCCCTTCCAAATAGCAAGTCACAGTGGTATGTAAGACTGTTTTGCACCGTGAAAGCAGTTGCAAAATTGCAGTTTGTGGTAATCCATTTGCAAATAGGAAGGGGTTCAAAGAGACACCTTCCCCTTTGTGAATAGAAGAGAAAATATTTTTTCAGAGCAGATAGTGGTCCCATGGACCACTGCCTACTCTAAAAAAAATGAATAGAAAACTTTTCATTTTTTTGTTTGAAATGAATCCCGTTTTCCTTTAAGGAAAAGGGGCTGCATTTTTTAAAAAATGCTTTATTTAAAAAGTAGTCACAGACCTGGTGGTCTGCTGTCCCCATCAGGCCAGTATCCCTGAGACACCAGTCCATTCCGAATGGGGTGGCAAATTGCGACCTACCTCTTGAATATTGATGAGGTAGGTAATTTGCGAACCCCATTGAAAATTGCTAAATGTGTCTGAGACGCATTTGTACATTTTATTTAGCAGGTCTCTAATTGCGATTCGTAATGAATCGCAATTAGAGACTCACAAAAGGAAATGGTCATACCTCTGGCCCTAAATCTCACCTCTGATTCCTAATAATTCGAGTTTAAGGTAGTCGAGAGAGAGGCTACTTAGTACCAGAGTTCATAAAATTGGTCTTCTTTGTGTGAAGAGTGAAAATGTATGTTAAGCTTTTTTTTTTTTTTTACAGAAACTTGTCTACGAATGATGTCACTGGTGACAGCTGCACTAAAAGCCATTTTTTGCGAACTCTAAACTTGGAGCAACAGACAAAGGAAAGCAAATTGTGTCTGATGTTAGATTCGTACTTGGAGGCCATCCTCCCCATATAAACATTTAGGTGCACCCAACCTCCCATGAGTACACTGCATAACATCTGTAATTTTTGGGAAATTATACGGATTGTTTGTATGAAAAATCACACAATATTCATTTTGCACATTGTGCCTGCTTTTGTGTGTTGTTATGAGTATTTACAAAGTGCACTGTCACTCGTGAGGGTATCCTGACGCTGAGCAGTTAGGTGTGTGTGCGCCTAGACCTACATAGGGCAGGTTGTTAATTGAAGAACCAGGTATTCAGCTTCTTGCAGAGTTCAAGAAGAGAGAAGGAGGCAGTTTCAAGCTTTAGGAGCAATGTACAAGAATGCCCATCCTACTGATGTGGTTCTGTTTATGCATGAGATGTGTGCAAGGAGAGGCCCTGCAGAGTGGAGGTATCTGGGTGGTTGGTGGAAGGAGATGAAACTGTTCTGGTGGGGGGGCCTAAGTTGTATAGAGCCTTGAACGTGTGTAAGAAGTTTGAATTGGACACATTTGTGTAAGGGAGCCAGGTGTGGTGTGAGCTCTGCATAAGGGGCATAAGGGAGGGGATGAGGATGAGTCAGGCTGCTGGGTTCTGGATGGTTTGTAGACTTCTGGCGAGTTGCACGCCGATTCCAGGGTAAAGGGTGTTCCTGAAGGCTAGTTTGTTGGTAATGAGGGCATGTGTGACAGTATTTCTGTTTGGGAGCCATCTACAGATCTTCCTCAGCATTATCAGGGTGCGGAGGCAGTGATGACACTAATTTTGGGGGTCATATCCAGTTTGTTGCTAATGATGATTTCAAGGTTCTTGGAATGGGTTCCGGGTTCTGGTTGGGTTGAGTTTGGCCAGCACCTGTTGAAGTCCCATGGAGAGGTGTTCTTGCCAAGGATCACTACCTATGTCGTGTTGGTGTTGAGCTTTAGAAAGATTTTTTCACATAGTTGGTGATTTTGGCCATGCATATGGAGAATCTGTTTCTAGTGTGGGGGTTTTGTCCAAGAGAAAGAGTATGAGTTGTGTGTCACCGGCGTAGTGGAGAATCTCGGTGTTGTGTGCAGGGATGAAGTTGGCCAGTGAGATCCTGTAAGTGTTGAAGAGGGCGGGGCTGAGGGATTGGCCTTCAAGTACTCCACAGATGAGTTTACGGGCTTCCAAGAAGTAGGGTGTCAGGCAGACTGCTTGTATACTAGCCGTTAGGAAGGAGGAGATCCAGCAGAGGGCAGGTCCTTGGATGCCAATCTTGAGCAGACATGTGATTTGGATGAGTTGTGAGACAAGGTAAGATGCTGCAGAGAGGTCCAGGAGAATGAGGACTGCCTCCTTAGTCCAGGATCATGCAGATGTCATCTTGGTGGCAATGAGTGCTGTTTGTGTACTGTGGTTAGGCCTGAATCGAACTCTGTGGCATCAAGGAGCTGATGGTTAGTGAGGTGGTTGGTGAGATTTCGGTTGATCAGTTTCTCCAAGACATTCGGTTGTGATGGGGAGCAGGTTCACAAGGGTGATGGGGGGCTGGTTGAGGGTTGAAGTTGCTGTATATGGAGGTGATTTTGTTGCAGAGTTATTCCAAGAGATTGTTACAGAGGTCTAGCAAGAGAGCAATGTTGCTGAAGGAGTGATGTAATCTTTGATGATGGCATAGATGTCTTTGCTGTTTGTGTTGGTGCTATTGTGCAGGAGAGGTGCATTTGGCCTTCCAGATCTGCTGGTTGTAGTGTCTCAGAGTGGAGAGAAGAACGTTGCTGTCTGCCATTTTTTAACTCATTCTACACTTGCACTCCAATTGCGTGCAATGGCAGTTTGTCGGCTTGATTTAATCTGTGTGGCAGCTGACCTAAGATCGGGATCTTGCAGATAGGTTGCGCCAGTGAAGAGCTAGTGTGCTGGCATATGCAGTGATTCAGCTGTTAAAGTTCTTGATGGCTTTCAGCAGGCTGTTGGTGTGCACAGGGCAGTGCATGGAGAGAGCGCGTGTCCAGCCCTCCTCTGTGATATTTTTCCAATTCCGACATATGGGTCTGGTGGTGGTAGGTCAATGGTGTAGTGGGATGGTGTACTGCCATTTGATGGAGTTTGTTTTGACCAATGACTTTGTGTTTCACCACTGCGCATATTAGTTGCTCAATGTTCACCAGTAGCACATGGTATGTTTTGTTCAGTTTAGCCGCCTATGGGCTTTGACATTGCATTAGTCATTACATTCTGTATTCTGCCTATTGGCTTTGACATGGCATTAGCCATTACTTTCTGTATTCAGTTTAGCCGCCTATGGGCTTTGACATTGCATTAGTCATTACATTCTGTATTCTGCCTATTGGCTTTGACATGGCATTAGCCATTACTTTCTGTATTCAGTTGAGCCGCCTATGGGCTTTGACATTGCATTAGCCATTACATTCTGTATTCTGCCTATTGGCTTTGACATGCTGTATCCAGTCTAGCCGCCTATTGGCTTTGACATTGCATTCCTATTGGCTTTGACATGATGTATTCAATTTAGCTGCCTATTGACTTTGACATGCTATTAGATATTCTGCCTATGGGCTTTGACATGATATTATATATTGCATTTTGTATGCAGCTTAACTGCCTATTGGCTTTGACATGATATTATACATTACATTTTGTATTCAGCTCAGCTGCCTATTGGCTTTGACATGATATTATACATTGCATTTTGTATTCAGCTCAGCTGCCTATGGGCTTTGACATGATATAAGACATTGCATTTTGTATTCAGCTTAGATGCTTATTGGCTTTGACATGACACTAGACATTGCATTTGATATTTAGGTTAGCTGCCCATTGCCTTTAACGTGGAGTTAGACATTGCAGTTGAGAATCCAAGCTGTATTTTTCCAAGCTGTGTTTTTGCACAAGAGAACCAAGATGTTTTTCTCACAGTAGACTAGACATGATAAGAGAGAGTACATGGGTGTTGTTTTTCTTCGCTAGAGCTTGGGAACAGGGGTAGTCTTGGAGACCTGGCCAGTCTCCAAAAGGCTTGCTCAGTTTCCCAGGTCTGAGAGGAGGGGGCACACCTTTGTAACGAATGTAACAGGCTGCAGAGGGTCAGATTCGAATCTGCCGGACCTCGTGCTGGAGCTTGGCGCCAGCTGCCAGCAATCCCGTGTGGGTAGATGAATCTCTTTCTCGCGGCTGACAGGGGTCATCAGCTTGCAGACCTTAGAAAGATGAAGCTGTAGATAGTTTCCCACACGGTGAAGTATTTGTTTTGCTTTGCATTCAATATCTTATAAATATAACCTGCTGTGTATATTGCAAACGGATATATTTTGTTTGATTAACGCGGACTTGAAAGCTACTAATTCGTCATACATAAAAATTGGGGTTGGGGAAGAATTAACAACAATAAAAGTCTTCTTTGACCTCAGAAGTGCATTTCTGGTGTGTTATGTTAGTGCTTAGAAACTAAATAAGAGGAAAGCACTTCAATTGGTACCAGAAGTCGTGGGGCCGGTCATTAAGAGGTGATTAAGAGGGTGTTGACGAGTTGGTAGATTTCTAAGTGCACACTTTAAAAGTGTAATTGTTTTTTTGTTGTTTGGAGAATTACAGAAATTGTTTTTTTTTTGGAGAATCACAGTAGCACGGCAGACCATGTCTGAGAATGCATGTGTTGGTAAACTGCCCGATGGTGCTAAGAAAAACTGTGAATTGTTTTCTGTTTGGAGAATTACAGAAGCACAGCAGACCATTTTTGAAAATGCATGTGTAGCTAAAATGCCTGATAGTGTTTTGAGAAATAATTTCTGTTGTACATATGTAGAAAAAGTGTCTTTTGGAAGTAATGATGACAGAAAGGTCTGGATACCTTTATCTGCTTACAGAGAAATGCAGGAGAAATGTAGGAAGTTGGAACATGAAAATAGGAATTTACGTGAGCAAATTAGCCAGGATACAATAATTCGCAATAAGACTGAAAGTTATAAAAATGCTGTTGTAGAAGAATCTTTCTTGTCCCATTCCAGTAATGAGGGGGTTAAGACAGCTCCGAGCTGCACTGAGTTTTCGTGTGAGCCAGGGTTTTTGGCAGACAAAATGCATTCCTTAACTGATAACACGGACGAGAGAGACCAGAATGTGATTTACGAGTTACCGTTGCAAAATGCACAAATAAAACGAAGGATTTTAGAGCAAGACACCCCGAGTTTCATTAGCTGGTTTGATTTTTGGAAAAAGAATAGCCCTCATTTGAGTGAAATCCTAACACTTTTGTATATGGTCACTGTGAAAAATTATATGCAGCTGCGCGCTTGTGATTTGGCAAATGAAATAATGCAGACTTTAGGTTTTTGCGCAGTGCAAGAAGGAAATACTTATGTACATTTAAATCAAGAACAAGGGAAGAAAATAGTGCCCCTAGCTAGAATCATACAATGGATCTGGTACTTGCAAGACAGGGCTAGAGTACCACAGGTAAAAGAATTACCGGTGAAATTGTGTGCACCATTTGAATTCGTGTCTACTGAAGATAAAAAGCATGTTTGTTTTACTAATGATTCATTGACTGAAATGTTGTTTTCTGGCACCGTAGAAGGAACAGCGTTGTATAATGTGTGTCAGATTTTAAAGCAAGAGCTACGTGAGATGTGTCATTTTTACACTGATTTTTGGTTTATTGCTAATGTTTTAGCACCTAACTGGTTCAATTACCTTGCAGATGTTAATGAGAAAAATTCAGAGAGAGAAGTGTTCACCCAGAATTCTGCCTTAGTGGGGATGGCTAAGTGGGTGCCCCAGAAATGTGAACAGCTGAGAGAAAAAGCCACTTACAGGTGGGCAGAGATGAGAGAGATGCACATTCCCCTAGATTTGTTAAAAACTGTGCAGTACGCCCAAAAGCAATCGGTCATGCAAGCAGTCACAGAGCAGTTGGGGAGAGGAAAGTTACCAGAACAGAAATGGCAAATTGATCAGGTTTTAGGGAGAGTGATTGCTGCAAATTACCAAGGAAAAATCGAAATTATGCTGATACCTAGAAAAGAATCCGATTCATTCATACAAATTGGAGACAGAATGGCCCAAATTGGCAAAAGTGCAGTGAATGGAGGTTTGGTAAAGAAGGAGTCTGCCCCAGCCCTTCTGACAGTGCAAGAAAAGGGAAGCTGTGGCGCAGCAGATAAAAACCTCAGTGCTGATGTGTGGGCTGAAGCCCCAAGTGATCCTCCAGAACCTGCAGAAATTATAACAAAGGGTCCCAAAAACGTCCTGCTGATTATAAAACAGGGAAAGAAAGAGGAAGGGTGCAGTTTAAATGAAAAATGTTATTTGCAAGAAAAGTCATACTTGTTTCTTTTGCAGATCCTACCACGTTTCGCCACTGTCCCTGAGTGTGCTGTGTGGTCCCCCTTCCGGTGTGTGCGTGTGGGGTCGGGGAAGGGACCGAATCCCCAACCTGAACCTGGCTGAGTAAAGTGCCAGCACCATGGATCCATTTTGCGCAAACTGCGCCTTCAGTTCAAGTTCAACTTGTTTGATTGCATTCTTCCATTGAAACTAAGCTGTGTTTTTTTTTTTTCCCCTTCTCGTATGGAACTCTGACTTTTGCTTACCTTCCAGCAAACCTTTCAGATGGACCGTGCACCTTTACATGAGCAGAACTCATGCCACATCAAATTGCTAACACTGTTGAATTAGAGACTCAATCAGAGTATAAAAATTGCCCAGTCTTTTCTGTGTAGATGTAGCTGATATGAAAGGTTATGAAATCAATGTGTTAATTCACTTCTATTGCTTTACAGGGATTGCTTTGATCATTCAAATGTGACTTGCTGATAATGTTTTTTTTGTGCTGATGTTTTTTTGTTTTTGTTTGAAACAGGAGATATGTGAAACAAAAATTCATTGGTCAAAGGGCGGAATGTACTGCCATTTGATGGAGTTTGTTTTGACCAATGACTTTGTGTTTCACCACTGCGCATATTAGTTGCTCAATGTTCACCAGTAGCACATGGTATGTTTTGTTCAGTTTAGCCGCCTATGGGCTTTGACATTGCATTAGTCATTACATTCTGTATTCTGCCTATTGGCTTTGACATGGCATTAGCCATTACTTTCTGTATTCAGTTTAGCCGCCTATGGGCTTTGACATTGCATTAGTCATTACATTCTGTATTCTGCCTATTGGCTTTGACATGGCATTAGCCATTACTTTCTGTATTCATTTGAGCCGCCTATGGGCTTTGACATTGCATTAGCCATTACATTCTGTATTCTGCCTATTGGCTTTGACATGCTGTATCCAGTCTAGCCGCCTATTGGCTTTGACATTGCATTCCTATTGGCTTTGACATGATGTATTCAATTTAGCTGCCTATCGACTTTGACATGCTATTAGATATTCTGCCTATGGGCTTTGACATGATATTATATATTGCATTTTGTATGCAGCTTAACTGCCTATTGGCTTTGACATGATATTATACATTACATTTTGTATTCAGCTCAGCTGCCTATTGGCTTTGACATGATATTATACATTGCATTTTGTATTCAGCTCAGCTGCCTATGGGCTTTGACATGATATAAGACATTGCATTTTGTATTCAGCTTAGATGCTTATTGGCTTTGACATGACACTAGACATTGCATTTGATATTTAGGTTAGCTGCCCATTGCCTTTAACGTGGAGTTAGACATTGCAGTTGAGAATCCAAGCTGTATTTTTCCAAGCTGTGTTTTTGCACAAGAGAACCAAGATGTTTTTCTCACAGTAGACTAGACATGATAAGAGAGAGTACATGGGTGTTGTTTTTCTTCGCTAGAGCTTGGGAACAGGAGTAGTCTTGGAGACCTGGCCAGTCTCCAAAAGGCTTGCTCAGTTTCCCAGGTCTGAGAGGAGGGGGCACACCTTTGTAACGAATGTAACAGGCTGCAGAGGGTCAGATTCGAATCTGCCGGACCTCGTGCTGGAGCTTGGCGCCAGCTGCCAGCAATCCCGTGTGGGTAGATGAATCTCTTTCTCGCGGCTGACAGGGGTCATCAGCTTGCAGACCTTAGAAAGATGAAGCTGTAGATAGTTTCCCACACGGTGAAGTATTTGTTTTGCTTTGCATTCAATATCTTATAAATATAACCTGCTGTGTATATTGCAAACGGATATATTTTGTTTGATTAACGCGGACTTGAAAGCTACTAATTCATCATACATAAAAATTGGGGTTGGGGAAGAATTAACAACAATAAAAGTCTTCTTTGACCTCAGAAGTGCATTTCTGGTGTGTTATGTTAGTGCTTAGAAACTAAATAAGAGGAAAGCACTACAGATGGGTAGTCTGAAACTAACAAGGCCTGGTCTATCAAGGTCATAGGTGCTGGCTTGTCAGCTGATGTTGATGGAGGAGATGATCGGGTCCAGTAGATGTCTGGTGGCGTGGGTGAGTCCTGTCACGTGTTGGGTGAGACCGAGGTTTCCAAAGTATCCTAGGAGGGCAATGGAATTATGGTTGATGCAGTCTTCTAGGTGGAGGTTCAGGTCACTAAGATATCAATGAGGGGTGTGGCAAATTCTCTGATGTTGCTTACAAAGTTGCTGTGGGGCCCTGGTGGTCTGTGTGCGAGGGTTCAGCTCATGGAGAAGTTGGCTTTGATGCTTAGCTTGAATGTGAGGGATTCCATGTAGCTGGTGGAGGTGTCCATGTAGGTGGTGCAGCTGAAGGTCCTTAACAATTATGTTGACTTTGCCTCTGGGCTGGCTAAGCGATCTTGTAGCCGGCCGAGATAGCTATAGTGATGTCCTGTGCAGAGGTTGAATTCAGCCATGCTTCCATGAGAAAGAACAGGCCCGGAACGCAGTCGTTAAGCAGGACCCATATCTCCACATCTGTGTTATGTGGTGCATTGTGACAGCAGTGCAGCAAGCGGAGGCCAAGTTTGAGAGCCTTGAGCGAATCAGGGTAGTGGTGGCAGGGGGGAGGACCAGGGTTTCTGGCGTTGGGTACGTTCCATATGCTGACTATGCTTTCAGGCAAAACCAGTTTGCTTTACAATAGTAGGTCTGAGTCTGCATGAAATTCTAGAGGTGTTTGTGTTGGTCCGCTCTTTTATGCCCTGTTAGCCTACATTAACTTGGTTTTGCCACTATGTGCTGCAAAGTAGTTGTTCCATCTGCTCACATCAACCTGTCGGCACAAAGAACCCCTTTTGTGTGGGCAAGTTGATCAATGCTGCTCTTTGTACTACTTTGTGAAGTGTAGCACCACTGCAAAATAATATTAAAGCAATGCCTCTGTTTGTTTAGCTCGGTTGACAGGTCCTGAGATTATACATTATTCTATGTTTAAAATGTTTGAGCACTGTGTGTGAGGAGCAGGGGGTTCATACTAATTTGACAAGCCAAATTTATGATGGCACTTACTCAGAAAGTGAAGCAGAGAGATATACGCCAGAGTATCTTTTGTGTATGCTTACAATATAGGGGCATAAGCAGAAGCTATGCATATGCACATTTTCAATGACAAATGCATAGGGTCATATCCACAAATGCAAATGTGGTTATAAACATAACTTTACAATCAAGTTAACCTTCTATTCGTATGAGGGATTCATAAAGGGATTCTTGGCAGGCGTAAATCCATTTATGTGTGCAGATATGTCTTCCACAAGTGCAGAGAAAGTTGCACTCAAAATCCCACCCAAGGACTGCAAAGCAGGCAATGCAAGAATCTGGTAGCACTGGAAGTTAGAAAAAGCTTGAACAATTTTAATTTGTGTATATTCCCAAACTTCCTGCCGTCCCTTTTTTTATCCTGGAAATGGACAGAGATATAATCCACTTGGTGGGGAAGGGGGGGGAGTGAGGGGACATGTTTTCTTAAGAAAAAGTGGGTGTTTCCACAAGACAGGGGTGGCTCCTCCATTAGGGTGGAGGAGCGTCGCACCCCGCCAGCAGCAGAAAGCAGCAAACCTTTCTGAACGAAAGGATAATAAACTGTGTATAAACTGTGTTTATTATCCTTTCGTTCTGAAAGGGGCAGGGCCATGGGGGTGACTAGTAGTGAGGGGGGAGTGCTCAGCACTCCTCCTCAGTGCGCATGTATGCTTGACTGACCGCCTCGGGCCGGCCAAACACACACATGCAGTAGGCTCTCTCAAGCCCAGCAACACAGTGTCATGAGTGATGTAATATGTGAGGTCATAATCAGTGCATTACGGGAGCGCCTGACATACTTAGCTGAGGTAGCTATAACTGCTGAATTTCTACGGTTTGGTACGAGTAAATTCAGAACCTAACTATAATGTCCATGTACCCTTTGGTTTTTTCAGTGAATTTCGAAGGTTTTTTAAATTCTATTTCCTAACTAGAACGTCTCTGTAACCTTCGATTTTTTTCAGTGAATTTTCTACGTTTTTTTATTTCTATTTCCTAACTATAACGTCCCTGTAACCTTTGTTTTTTTCAGTGAATTTTTGTGGTTTTAGTCACGAATAGTAATTTTAATTACTATATGTTAATTCAACCACTGAAGCACCTGGTCTTTGGCCGTGCGTGGCGTGGCCTGCAGCCAGACCCTGCAGCCAACACTCCCCAACCACCCAAATCCACGATGTGCACAGCCCTTTCGCCGTGAGTGGCAGGAGTTAGCCACTGCTTCCCTGGGTGTGAGAATAGATGTGAGAGGGTGTATCTAGGGGTGAGAGTGGCTGTCAGATTGTCTGTCTCAGTGTGAGAGTGCGTACATCAGTGTTTTAGTGGGTGCGTCAGTCTGTGTGCGGGTCTCTGAGTGGCTGCATGAGGGTGTCAGTCTGTGAGTGGGTGCGTGAGTGTCTGAGTGTGTCTGTGAGTGGGTAAGTAAGTGTCTTAAGTGGGTGTGTGAGAAATTGTTTGAAAGAGACAGAGAAAGAAAGTGAGAGAGAAAGATTTTTTAGGCTTTAATATCTCATACTTAGAATGAGATATTTTTGATAGATTTAACAAAAAAAATGTATTTAATATATTTTAAAAAGTACATTTTATTTTTATTTAAAAACAAAAAAAAATAAACCAAAGGGTAAGGAGTCCAGCTGGACTCGGACCCCATAGCTCATTGCTCAGTGTGAAGGCCTGCAACCTTCACACTGAGATACACAGTGTTTTTATTTTTTTTTGTGCCCTAGGTGGACTTTGTAGTGGAAAAAAATATATTGAAAAAGTAAGGGCCACGGGTTTAGCCCTTAAAGGCTCCCCACCGCACTCCCTACTTTTTTTTTTTTTCTTTTTTTTTAAACAATGCCCTTATGGGCTACATGGCACTGTGGGGGAATCCTTAAGGCTTCCACCGCAGTGCAAATGCTTCAGCAAGCACAGAGGTGCTTTGACAGCAGCTCCCTGCTTGCTGAAGTATTTCATCTCTGTCTTCTACACGTGTGCAGGGGACAGAGATGAAACTTTGGATTTTGCCAGTGGGACCTGCTTTAAAGGTCCTGCTGTCAAAACCCGAAGTGTTTGCTGTGGCTTGGCTGCAGCGCTGTAGCCAAGCCACAGCATACAGCTATGTCCGAGGGGTGGGCACCCCTGGGACATAGCAGGAACTGGCCCTGGGGGGGGCTCCTTGAGGGGGTCCAACTAGATCTTAGCCCTGGGGTGTGGTGTTCCCTGGGGTGCAGTGGTCCCATAGGGACCCCCTTTATTTTTTAAAACATTTGCCCTGGGGGATAGTGGACCCTGGGGCGCGGGGGCACGCGCCCCTGCTCCAACTACAGGCGTGGTGGTACCCAGGGCAACAGGGGGCCACAGGGACTACCGCTTTAGTTACAAGATTCCCCCGGGGAGGTGGTGGTCCCCCGGGCAGCAGGAGGGGGCCTTGATGCCCCCTCCCCATATTACAATAATGCCCTGGGGAGGTGGTGGTCCCCGGGACAGCGGGAGGAGGCCAGGAGACCCCCCCCCCCCCACAATTTTATAGGGACTTGGCCCACCCGGGGGCATTAGACTAACGAAGCGCGGCAGCCTGCGCTTCATTTTTTTGTGATTTTACTAGCATATTTGCGGATCCACTGTGTCTCCGCTCGTAATATCAACAAACAAAAAAATGCTTTTTAGCCCTGGGGGGGTCCCTTTGTGACAATAGCGCCAGAGCTAAGGGGTGACGGTGTTCGTACCCTGGCCCCTTTTGATTTTTTTATTTTGTTTTCACCATTTTTTTGAGACTCTGCTGAAGAAGAGTCCCAAGATGGCTGACAACTCTTCAACAGCTTCTGTTGTTGAAGTGTTAGCAACCAATCCGATCTCAGAATGAGATCGTTAGGGAGTCAGGAATCCTTCACATCCCTAGATATACAAATTTGTTTTCCCCTTAATTTCTCAAAAACTATTGAACGGAATTACACCAAAACAATTAAAAAAACCTTCTTTATGGACCAGGACCTACTTTCCTGCCAAATTTGGTGTAATTCCTTTCAGTAGTTTTTGCACTATCGCTGTTCAAAATCCCTATGTTAAAATGAATGTGGAAAACATGTTTTGAGACCCCCTATTTTCTCCTCCTCCCCTGGACGGATCACCCCGAAACTTTCCAGGCAGCAGTTGATGGAACTGGCAAATTGTTTTGGAATGTTTCTAGAAGGTTCGTCAAGAGGTGCCAAATATATAGGCAAGTAAATAAATGCTTTTTGTATAGAAATGTAATCCTACTTATAACTGGTAATATATATATATATATATATATATATATATATATTATATATACACACACACACACAGGGATGGCTCCTCCATCATAGCGGAGGAGCATCGCCCCACTAAAACGCCCCCAGAAAACCCCAGAGACAAATAAAATAGCATAGTAATAACGTTAATTTATTACCATTTTGTTTTTTGTTCACCCGTCCTGAACCAAATGTCAGGACGGGCGGGGCCTTCTCAGTGGCAGCAGTGGTGGACAGGGCTTCCTGTGCACTGGTTTATAGTGTATGCCACTTTTTCCTGCGTCTGGTGGCAGCCAGCCCAGCATGCGCACCATAAACCTCTCAACCAGGCTGTCTTAGACAGTTGGGTTGAGAGCATGCACATGTATCCCAGGAAGCACTGAGAAAGGCCACTAACACCATTCCTGGAGCTGCTCTCATGCTGGGTAACAGCATGGGAGCAGCATCAGGATTGGTTAAGGGAGTTAGCTGGGGCCCTGGAAGTGACTTGACAGAAGAACAGGACCGGGGCAGAAAACATGTCTGCAGCCAAGACAGTAAGTACATTTTTATTTTATCGCCCACCCACCACCCCTGCCTCTCCAATAACCGCTGTTGCCAGCTGCCACTGTATGTATATCAGAAAACCTCCCCAGATAGGAGAGACCGCATTGGATAAGGTTGCTCCAGTAACAAAAGAGACGCGTTTCGGCTGATCAACAGGCTTATCTCAATGGGGGGGCCCGCGGAGAGAGAGACTCGCTCTAGTCTCTCCGCGGGTCTTTTCGGGACAGCAGGAAGTGGCGTGGGTGCGCCATGATTGGGGGACAGGTAAGTAGGGGTGGGCTTTAGGGATGGGATAAAAGGGGTTGGAGGGGTGGGGTCGGCCTCTTTCCAGGCCGACCATTAGAGGGAGGAAGGTTTTGGGGAGAAGCGACAGGTCTAAGGGAAAAGTGAGACCAGGGTCTGAGAGGGCCCTGTACAGGTTAGTTCCAGGGAGCGCGTAAGCAGAGACCGGTGCATCTGTAACCGGCTGGGGTTCTTAGTCCGGGCCCAGGGAGGCAGACGCTCATCAGGCCGGGCGCGCGGGGGCTGGGCAAGCCTAGGAGTGGGCGGCGGCCCGCCGGTGATTTTGCGGCACACGCGGACTCGGCCGCGTCCCCTGGGTGCACCCTGCAGACTGCGGGAGCACGGAGTTTGTTCTTCGGCCCCGGGGCGCAGACTGAAGGTGTGCAGGCGCGCAGAGGCCTGCTGGGGGTGCCGCGGTTCCCGGCGCAACACGCCGGAGCCGTTTTGACAGGAGGCCGCGAGGCGGCAAATGAAATAAGGGTTTTCCCAGTGCCCCCCCCCCCCAGTTTTGTTGTGAGCCACACAAATAAATACCAAGGGCGGGGCTCAAACAGACTAGGCCATACAGACGGCAGCACCTGGGCGGGCCCTGCTTAGAATTCCGAGGGATTAAGAGGCATATCAAGGAGGGGGGGCCAGGCACACGGGAAAAAAGGGCAGGGGGGCCACAAAGTATGCTTTAAGGCCTGCAACAGCAAGGGCCCACGTGGATATAATATAGACACACAAAAAAAATTTAAAAAAATAATAATAATAATTCCGCAAAGTTTTTCAAATAGGGAGGTATATAGGGTAGGGCAGTGGGGGACATGGCTAACATTCCTGATGCGGAGGCGGTCAGGGCAGCGCTCCGGGTACTGGGCGAGGCCGGACGGGCGGATTTGCTCATAGAATTCGTGAGCAGCGCAGGGCCATGGCAGAAACGGAGGCCAGATGGGCGCAATTATGCAAAGACAGGGAGGAGTTAGGGAGATGACACGAGGATACCAAAAAGGTCAGAGAAGTGACAGACATGAAGGGGGCTCAGACAGCAGGGGCCAGAGCAGGTAGTTGGGTCTGGATACCGCAGGCAGGAGAGGGTAGGTTTCAGGAGGCTGGTGCGGCCGAAGGGCAGGTTGGCTTGGAAAGCCCCAGTGGTTCAGGCGGCCACATGGGGAGAGGCAGCACAATGTCAACGTCAGAGGTTGGCAAGAAAAAGGGGGCCACAACGGGGCGCAACACGGCCCAAGCGCGTAGGAACGAAGCACTAGAGGGGTCTGCGGTGGCCTTCTCTACACCGCGGGAACGGGGACATCATCAGGATGGCGGACGCCATGTGGGGCTATGTGCTACAGAGCCACCGGCAACCAAATACCAAGGGCATATGGAAAACAAAGGAGGTGGGATAGGCGAAGAGGAATTGGAATTGGATTATGACGAGGACGACGGAGATTGGGAAGATGGAGAATTAAGGGATGAGGAAGTGAGTGGGGTTAAGAAGGGGGGGGCGGGGGCGCAAGTGCGGCGCAACCCCTGCCTCTGCTTTTGTCTTTCAGGACTACGTCATGGCCGAAGGGCCGTCAGGTGTAAGGCCAACAAGGCCACGCGGCGGAATGTCAAGGCGAACACCGCGATATGTGGAGGAACCAATTGGAGGTAAGGGGAGATGGTGGTCAGTCTGGGGTGATGGGGGAGTGGCTAATAAGGTGACACGCACAAGCAAATCCATAGGCGTGGGAGATGGGTCAGTTTTAGATAATCCGGGGGAGGTCGTAACACAGAAGGGTGACACGAACAAGGACAAGGAGACGGCATCCATCAGTGTCACATCGTCGGTTAGCCCGCCCACAGGGGAGGGCAAGAACGCGGAGGATAAAGAAGGGGGAGCTCACAAGAAGCGTCTTCCGTACATGGGTTTGGCCATGCCTTTAGGGTCACATGTGGCAGAGAAAACTAAGGCGAGGATATGGAAACACGAGTATGTGGATGTTTTCAAACTATTACACAGGGACATACAGGCCAAGGAAGGCTCCAAGTAGGAGGAGTGGGAGTAAGCACGCAGGCCTAGGGTTCCTATTACTATGGACAATTGGACGTCCGCATTTTTGATTTTCACCAGTATATACTGCGAAAAATACCTAGACCGGGCCATTGCGCTATTCAAGTACATGGATATCATAGAAAGGCTCAGATGCATTTTGGGGGTTTTGCATGGCTAAGTTATGACGAGGAGTTTAGGGCCCGGGTGAGCATCAACCCCGAGAAACCATGGGGGGACGTAGATCCGGAATTATGGATGCAATGGATGGCATCAGCACAGGCAGCGGCATCCACTCATACGGCGAGCGGATTGCCGGTAACATATAAGCCCTTTCAGGCGCGCCCGCCTTGGGAGGGGCGGGAAATACTACAAAAACGCAGGCGGGTAACACAGGGGCTTGTTGGAATTTCAACAAGGGTTTCTGTTCAAGGGCTCAGTGTAGGTTCAAACATGACTGCTCCAAGTGCGGGGGTCGTCATCCAGTCATACAATGTTTTTCCCTCAACAGCCTGGCAGAGCAATGGAGGGCGTCAAGAGGAAGAGGCTCACAAGGTGCTCCTGCGCCAAAAGGGGCCTACGCCAGTTAGATTAGAAATTTTATTGCCATGGCTGCACAGGTACCCGGACAAGAATAGGGCCAGACAATTGGAATGGGGTTTTAGAAAGGTTTCTAGGGTAGGTTATCAAGGTCCTCGGCAGAGGCGATGGGCAGACAATTTACGGTCTGCAAAGGAACAGCCGCAAGTAATACGCGACAAAATAGACAAGGAGGTAGCACTTGGGAGAATAGCAGGTCCATTATTCGACTGGCCAACGGATCAGTTGATGATATCCCCATTAGGGGTAGTACCCAAAAAAGCGCCAGGCGAATTCCGGCTCATACATCATCTGTCATGGCCAGAGGAGGCGTCGGTAAATGATTTTATCGCGCAAGAAGATACCAAGGTGATTTACGCGTCAGTCGATGATGCGGTGAAATTAGTATTGAAGTGCGGGTTAAAAGCGGAGATGGCGAAATGTGATATACAGTCTGCCTTCCGTCTGCTACCAACTCATCCAGCAGATTTTGACCTTCTAGGCATGCAGCTAGATGGAGCCTGTACTGCCATTTGATAAGTTTTGTTTTGACCAATGACTTTGTGTTTCACCACTGCGCATATTAGTTGCTCAATGTTCACCAGTAGCACATGATATGTTTTGTTCAGTTGAGCCGCCTATGGGCTTTGCAGTTGAGCCGCCTATGGGCTTTGACATTGCATTAGTCATTACATTCTGTATTCTGCCTATTGGCTTTGACATGGCATTAGCCATTACTTTCTGTATTCAGTTTAGCCGCCTATGGGCTTTGACATTGCATTAGCCATTACATTCTGTATTCTACCTATTGGCTTTGACATGCTGTATCCAGTCTAGCCGCCTATTGGCTTTGACATTGCATGCCTATTGACTTTGACATGCTATTAGATATTCTGCCTATGGGCTTTGACATGATATTATATATTGCATTTTATATTCAGCTTAACTGCCTATTGGCTTTGACATGATATTCAGCTCCGCTGCCTATTGGCTTTGACATGATATTATACATTGCATTTTGTATTCAGCTCAGCTGCCTATTGGCTTTGACATGATATTATACATTGCATTTTATATTCAGCTCAGCTGCCTATGGGCTTTGACATGATATAAGACATTGCATTTTGTATTCAGCTTAGATGCCTATTGGCTTTGACATGACACTAGACATTGCATTTGATATTTAGGTTAGCTGCCTATTGCCTTTAACATGACATTGCATTTGATATTTAGGTTAGCTGCCCATTGCCTTTAACGTGGAGTTAGACATTGCAGTTGAGAATCCAAGCTGTATTTTTCCAAGCTGTGTTTTTGCACCAGATGAACCAAGATGTTTTGCTCTCACAGTAGACTAGACCTGATAAGAGAGGGTACATGGGTGTTGTTTTTCTCTCTGCTTGAGCTTGGGAACAGGAGTAGTCTTGGAGACCTGGCCAGTCTCCAAAAGGCTTGCTCAGTTTCCCAGGTCTGAGAGGAGGGGGCACACCTTTGTAACGAATGTAACAGGCTGCAGAGAGTCAGATTCGAATCTGCCGGACCTCGTGCTGGAGCTTGGCGCCAGCTGCCAGCATCCCGTGTGGGTAGATGAAACTCTTTCTCGCGGCTGACAGGGGTCATCAGCTTGCAGACCTTAGAAAGATGTAGCTGTAAATAGTTCCTACACGGTGAAGTATTTGTTTTGCTTTGCATTCAATATCTTATAAATATAACCTGCTGTGTATATTGCAAACTGATATATTTTGTTTGATTAACGCGGACTGGAAAGCTACTAATTCGTCATTCATATAACAACAATAAAAGTCTTCTTTGACCTCAGAAGTGCATTTCTGTTGTGTTATGTTAGTGCTTAGAAACTAAATAAGAGGAAAGCACTACAATTGGTACCAGAGGTCGTGGGGTGTCGGTCATTAAGAGGTGATTAAGAAGGGGTTTGACGAGTTAGTAGATTTCTAAGTGCACACTTTAAAAGTGTAATTGTTTTTTTGTTGTTTGGAGAATTACAGAAATTGTTCTGTTTGGAGAATCACAGTAGCACGGCAGACCATGTCTGAGAATACATGTGTTGATGAACTGCCTGATGGTGCTAAGAAAAACTGTGAATTGTTTTCTGTTTGGGGAATTACAGAAGAAAATGCATGTGTAGCTAAAAGGCCTGATAATGTTTTGAGAAATAATTCCTGTTGTATATATGTAGAAAACGTGTCTTTTGGAAGTAATGATGACAGAAAGGTCTGGATACCTTTATCTGCTTACAGAGAAATGCAGGAGAAATGTAGGAAGTTGGAACATGAAAATAGGAATTTACGTGAGCAAATTAGCCCGACTGAAAGTTATAAAAAGGCTGTTTTTGAAGAATCTTTCTTGTCCCATTCCAGTAATGAGGGGGTTAAGACAGCTAAAACGAAGGATTTTAGAGCAAGACACCCAGAGTTTCATTAGCTTGTTTGATTTTTGGAAAAAGAATAGCCTTCATTTGAGAGAAATCCTAACACTTTTGTATATGGTCACTGTGAAAAATTATATGCAGCTGCGCGCTTGTGATTTGGCAAATGAAATAATGCAGACTTTAAGTTTTTGCGCAGTGCAAGAAGGAAATACTTATGTACATGTAATTCAAGAACAAGGGAAGAAAATAGTGCCCCTAGATAGAATCATACAATGGATCTGGTACTTGCAAGACAGGGCTAGAGTACCACAGGTAAAAGAATTATCAATGAAGTTGTGTGCACCATTTGAATTCGTGTCCACTGAAGATAAAAAGCATGTTTGTTTTACTAATGATTCATTGACTGAAATGTTGCTTTCTGGCACAGTAGAAGGAACAGCGTTGTATAATGTGTGTCAGATTTTAAAGCAAGAGCTACGTGAGATGTGTCATTTTTACGCTGATTTTTGGTTCATTGCTAATGTTTTAGCACCTAACTGGTTCAATTACCTTGCAAATGTTAATGAGAAAAATGCAGAGAGAGAAGTGTACACCCAGAATTCTGCCTTAGTGGGGATGGCTAAGTGGGTGCCCCAGAAATGTGAACAGCTGAGAGAAAAAGCCACTTACAGGTGGGCAGAGATGAGAGATATGCACATTCCCCTAGATTTGATAAAAACTGTGCAACACGCACAAAAGCAATCTGTCATGCAAGCAGTCACAGAGCAGTTGGGGAGAGGAAATTTACCAGAACAGAAATGGCAAATTGATCAGGTTTTAGGGAGAGTGATTGCTGCAAATTACCAAGGAAAAATCGAAATTATGCTGATACCTAGAAAAGAATCTGATTCATTCATACAAATTGGAGACAGAATGGCCCAAATTGACAAAAGTGCAGTGAATGGAGGTTTGGTAAAGAAGGAGTCTGCCCCAGCCCTTCTGACAGTGCAAGAAAAAGGAAGCTGTGGCGCAGCAGATAAAAACCTCAGTACTGATGTGTGGGCTGAAGCCCCAAGTGATCCTCCAGAACCTGCAGAAAATATAACAAAGGGCCCCAAAAACGTCCTGCTGATTATAAAACAGGGAAAGAAAGAGGAAGGGTGCAGTTTAAATGAAAAATGTTATTTGCAAGAAAAGTCATACTTGTTTCTTTTGCAGATCCTACCACGTTTCGCCACTGTCCCTGAGTGTGCTGTGTGGTTCCCCTTCCGGTGTGTGCGTGTGGGGTCGGGGAAGGGACCGAATCCCCAACCTGAACCTGGCTGAGTAAAGTGCCAGCACCATGGATCCATTTTGCGCAAACTGAGCCTTCAGTTCAAGTTCAACTTGTTTGCTGTGTTTTTTTTTTTTTTTCCCTCTCGTATGGAACTCTGACTTTTGCTTATCTTCCAGCAAACCTTTCAGGTGGACCGTGCATCTTTTACATGAGCAGAACTCATGCCACATCAAATTGCTAACACTGTTGAATTAGAGACTCATTCAGAGTATAAAAATTGCCCAGTCTTCTCTATGTAGATGTATCTGATGTGAAAGGTTATGAGATCAATGTGTTAATCCACTTCTATTGCTTTACAGGGATTGCTTTGATCATAATGTTTTTTTTGTTTGTGCTGATGTTTTTTGTTTTTGTTTGAAACAAGAGATATGTGAAACAAAAATTCATTGGTCAAAGGGCGGAATGTACTGCCATTTGATAAGTTTTGTTTTGACCAATGACTTTGTGTTTCACCACTGCGCATATTAGTTGCTCAATGTTCACCAGTAGCACATGATATGTTTTGTTCAGTTGAGCCGCCTATGGGCTTTGCAGTTGAGCCGCCTATGGGCTTTGACATTGCATTAGTCATTACATTCTGTATTCTGCCTATTGGCTTTGACATGGCATTAGCCATTACTTTCTGTATTCAGTTTAGCCGCCTATGGGCTTTGACATTGCATTAGCCATTACATTCTGTATTCTACCTATTGGCTTTGACATGCTGTATCCAGTCTAGCCGCCTATTGGCTTTGACATTGCATGCCTATTGACTTTGACATGCTATTAGATATTCTGCCTATGGGCTTTGACATGATATTATATATTGCATTTTATATTCAGCTTAACTGCCTATTGGCTTTGACATGATATTCAGCTCCGCTGCCTATTGGCTTTGACATGATATTATACATTGCATTTTGTATTCAGCTCAGCTGCCTATTGGCTTTGACATGATATTATACATTGCATTTTATATTCAGCTCAGCTGCCTATGGGCTTTGACATGATATAAGACATTGCATTTTGTATTCAGCTTAGATGCCTATTGGCTTTGACATGACACTAGACATTGCATTTGATATTTAGGTTAGCTGCCTATTGCCTTTAACATGACATTGCATTTGATATTTAGGTTAGCTGCCCATTGCCTTTAACGTGGAGTTAGACATTGCAGTTGAGAATCCAAGCTGTATTTTTCCAAGCTGTGTTTTTGCACCAGATGAACCAAGATGTTTTGCTCTCACAGTAGACTAGACCTGATAAGAGAGGGTACATGGGTGTTGTTTTTCTCTCTGCTTGAGCTTGGGAACAGGAGTAGTCTTGGAGACCTGGCCAGTCTCCAAAAGGCTTGCTCAGTTTCCCAGGTCTGAGAGGAGGGGGCACACCTTTGTAACGAATGTAACAGGCTGCAGAGAGTCAGATTCGAATCTGCCGGACCTCGTGCTGGAGCTTGGCGCCAGCTGCCAGCATCCCGTGTGGGTAGATGAAACTCTTTCGCGCGGCTGACAGGGGTCATCAGCTTGCAGACCTTAGAAAGATGTAGCTGTAAATAGTTCCTACACGGTGAAGTATTTGTTTTGCTTTGCATTCAATATCTTATAAATATAACCTGCTGTGTATATTGCAAACTGATATATTTTGTTTGATTAACGCGGACTGGAAAGCTACTAATTCGTCATTCATATAACAACAATAAAAGTCTTCTTTGACCTCAGAAGTGCATTTCTGTTGTGTTATGTTAGTGCTTAGAAACTAAATAAGAGGAAAGCACTACAGAGCCATATATGTGAACAGGGTTCTATCTATGGGTTGCGCGATATCATGCGCACTATTCGAAACTTTCAGTACCTTTCTGCAGTGGGTCTTTGTGAAAACAAGTGGCCACAAAGTGGTGACACACTATCTGGATGATTTTCTGTTTGTAGGGGAAGCCGCATCCGGGGCATGTGGGCAGGCCTTGGCAGCATTTCAGAGACTAATGAAGCAGACAGGAGTGCCTTTGGGACCGGAAATACAGAGGGCCCGCTGTCTATCATGACTTTTTTGGGCATAGAGCTAGATGCAGAGTTAATGGTGGCAAGATTGCCAGCATCAAAGGTGAAGGAAATCCTAGAATGCCTAGCAGCTGTGCGAACTCTGCACAAAATGGAGTTACGGACTGCACAAAAACTACTAGGATATCTCAATTTTGCGTGTAGAGTAGTGAGGGGAGGACGCACTTTTTGTAGAAGACTCGGACTGTCCATGTCAGGGGCGGTGTTACCTCACCATAGGATAAGAGTTTCCGTGGCCCTGAGGGAGGACATCAAGGTATGGGAGGTGTTCCTGAAGAAGTTTAATGGGGTACCAATGTCTTTTGGAGATGCGGACACAGTATGGCAAGTTCAAATATTTTCAGATGCAGCAGGCGCGTCTGGTTTTGGCATTTAATGGGACGGGAGGTGGTGCGCGGAGACATGGCCCCGGCAGTGGTTACAACAAGGGAGGAGTATTTGCGTTCCTGGAGTTCTTTCCTTTGTTAGCGGCACTGGCAGTCTGGGGACGGGAACTGGCCAACAGGACGGTGGTTTTCCAAGTGGACAATATGACAGTAGTGGAATTGGTAAACAGACAGAGAGCCAGGGATCTAAGAGTTTTGCGTTTGTTACGTCAATTTATGCTGCAATGTTTATCTCTCAATGTTATCTTTAAAGCTGCACACATACCAGGGGTATACAACGAGATTGCAGACTCCCTATCTCGTTCACAGTGGTGGCGTTTTCGCGACCTGGCGCCAGGAGCGGAGCAGACCAAGACTACGGTCCCGGCAGACATTTGGGAGTGGGGGGCATGATGATCTCGGGGCTGGTGGAGATGTCTTTAGCAGTCTCTACGCGGCAAAGTTACAGGCTGGCATGGTTGGATTTTCAATCTTTTTAAGAATTTAAGGGCAATTTCTGGGCTCAGGGGCCTGAGTGTTTGGAGACACGGGCCTTACGCTTCGTGCTGTTTTTGATCAAGGAAGGGCTATCCCCGGCCACGATAGGCGGAAAATTAGCAGGTGTTTCATTTTATGGGAAGCTTTTCTTTGGTACGGATCCGGCGCGGAATGATTTATTGGGAAAAATGTTGAAAGGATGGGGCAGGGTTAGGGCCGGGGAGGGAAGTAAGGCAAGAGAGCCCATTACCTTTGGGATACTGAAAGAGCTTTTGCATGTTTTGCCAGCATGTTGCACGGACGAACACGAAGTAGGTCTCTTCAGGTTGTGCATGGTCTGGATGTTTTTCGGGGCATTTAGGGTATCGGAATTGTTGGGCATAGGCAAGGAGTGCGGTGTAAAGGAGAGGGAGATCTGCATGCATCAAGGGAAATTGGGCATATGGCTCAGGAAGTCCAAGACGGACCAGTTAGGGAAAGGGAAGTGGGTATGGTTGGAGAAAGGAGGTGATGATCTAGCATGCCCAGTGAAAGAGTGGATGGTTTTCAAACAAAAGTGGGGATAGGAGGGGGAAGCAGGGGTGTTTGTGCATGCTTTGGGAAAGAAACTCACTAGCTATCAGTTGCTGCAGGTTTTGAGGATGGCTTTGGGCCGGACTGGTCGGCAAGCAGGGGATTTTGGAACACACTCCTTTAGGATCGGGGCAGCAACTGCAGCAGCTCATTTAGGTTGGGATTGGGCTAAGATTAAAGCAATAGGTAGATGGAAATCCAGATGCTGCGAGCGCTATGTTAGGCCCTAATGAAACCCAGGTTGGGGGGGGGGGGTTTAGAAGTATATCACAGTTGTTATAGTGTTTTTTCTTTACAGGGTGCGTGGCCGGACCGAGGAACGATAAGACAGTGACTTGGCTGGTCGGCCATTCATTCGTACATTGGGCGGCAAAATTCGCTAAAAAACAGATCTACGGCAGATCAATGGGACTGCCCAGCAGACACCACGAAGTGCGTTGGTGGGGAAAGAGCGGAATGAGGTGGGGGAGTTTTACTCCCATTTATCACAGGGAATTTGCCGCAGTGGGGATGCCCGGATTTGTTGCTGATACACTTGGGAGAAAATGATTTGGTGAGGCAATCAGGGCTCACATTGATACAATTTATGCAGAAAGATTTGGAGCTATTGAAGCGGAACTTGTGCGGGACATGTCTGGTATGGACAGAGTTTATACCTAGGCGGATATGGAGAGGGGCAATCAATCACGGAGCCATTGAACGGGCTCGGAAAAAGTTGAATAGGGCAATGAGGGTATTGTGCTGGGCCCAAGGGATTAAGGTGCTGAGGCACGAGGATATTAAGGAACAAGAGGGGACATTGTTCAGAGATGATGGAGTACATTTATCGCAATTGGGAAATGCGTATTATTTGATGGGTTTGAGGCTGATGCTGGAGAATTTATGGGGTGAGGACCTGTGGATTAGGAAATGAGAAGGAATCAGGGTGGCAAACGAGGGTTTGCCGGGTGGGGCAGAAAAACGCCACATGGGTTTTCCTGGGTGGCAGGAAATGGGGGAGGGGGGAGAGCCAGATGCAGGCTTGTTCCCCCCTTCCAAGGGGAAAAATGAGGTGAAGGATCAGAATGGGGGGGAGGATTGTTTACAAACAAGGAGGGCATGGAAGGAATAGGGGAGTGTCTAGGGGAGGGGATTTGAAGAGAGCTATTAGAAGAGAAGGAAGGCCATAAGGAAGCTTTTAAGTTGAAATATTGGGCGAGAGGGATTTCATACAGTTCAAAGTTGTTGTTGTTTATGTTAAATCCTGTCCTAAATAAATGACCTTTTGCACTAGAAATGAGTGTCAATGTATGTTTGTCCCGATGGGGGGGCCCGCGGAGAGAGAGACTCGCTCTAGTCTCTCCGCGGGTCTTTTCGGGACAGCAGGAAGTGGCGCGGGTGCGCCATGATTGGGGGACAGGTAAGTAGGGGTGGGCTTTAGGGATGGGATAAAAGGGGTTGGAGGGGTGGGGTCGGCCTCTTTCCAGGCCGACCATTAGAGGGAGGAAGGTTTTGACCACCCACCCGCCCTGCACGGATAGGTAGGCAACAAGGAGAGGGTGGTTAAGGGTAAGGCGTGATTAGGTAGGTAGGGTTAGGTTTTCGACGTCAGTTAGGACAGGTGCAGTGCAAAAGGGTTGATAGGAAATGGGGGAGGGGGGAGAGCCAGATGCGGGCTTGTTCCCCCCTTCCAAAGGGAAAAAGGAGGTGAAGGATCAGAATAGGGGGGGGAGGATTGTTTACAAACAAGGAGGGCATGGAAGGAATAGGGGAGTGTCTAGGGGAGGGGATTTGAAGAGAGCTATTAGAAGAGAAGGAAGGGCATAAGGAAGCTTTTAAGTTGAAAGATTGGGCGAGAGGGATTTCATACAGTTCAAAGTTGTTGTTGTTTATGTTAAATCCTGTCCTAAATAAATGACCTTTTGCACTAGAAATGAGTGTCAATGTATGTTTGTCCCGAAAGCGCCATTTAGTCACGCTATTTATACGTCTTCAAAGACATAAACAAAATACTGCAACATTCCTCATCTACGGCAAGTACTCATAATATTTAAACAGTTCCTGAAAACTTTGCTTTCATTACTGTTAATATTAGTACAGTAACATACCATGATTCATCCTAATTAGCGGAGCTTTTATGTGCCATGACTTTTACAGTCTGTACTTCCTTAAATCACCTGCATGTACATACTGAAAGGGTTAATGGGTATCTTTCCCACCTCTCCTGTGTAAACAGTCAATCGCATACATTCCAAAATTCCAAATTCAAAGTGCTTATGTTGTGATTTCTATCGCTGCATCCCAGGAACTGTATATTTTACAAAATTTAAAAGCACAAAGACAAACAAAACCGCTGTTCCATATCAGCTGTGCCGCCCTCCAGTCGCAAACCTTAATTAGAACAGTGTGTCCCGGAACACTCCTGAAGCCAGCAGCATACTTTCTACTCTACACAGTTCCAATCATCCTCACATCCCGGTAAGAATACAAATACCGAAAAGCTGCTGTAGCAACAACGATATTTATACATTTTTAGCGCCGCATTTGCGTCGTTTTATGACGCAAAAGTGGCGCAAACTTACGAAATACAATTGTATTTTGTAAGTTTGCGCTGCTTTTGCGTTAAAAAGCGGCGCAAATGCGGCGCTAAAAAAGTATAAATATGGGCTCAAGTGTTTAATCTCTCAGATATTGCACACAATTCATTTGGTAATAGGGCAGTACACATTGGTTACTGGTTCAAAGTTCTGGTGAAATCCAATCCGCCAAACTGCAAAGTCCTCCAGTCCCCACTGCTCGGCAAATGCCATTGCGGTGCCCAGCTCCAAACATCAGTCGCAATCTTCCAACGAGGAAGGCGGCTTACCTCAAGGGAAAGATCTCAGCGGAGAGCGTACTCATCGCTTCCTTGCCCCTGTTTCAGCCGCAGCCCCCATCATGAACGTCAATTCACCAAAATGCTCGGGGTAGCGGAAGTAACACCACACGACCTTTGACCTTCAATTACACTCTCTCTCTCTCTCTCTCTCTCTCTCAGTGATCAACAGCCTTCATCAGTCTGAAAAGTGCACGCTTTCAGAGACGGAGGGGTCCTATTAGAGATTTTTTTCACTCTTAAAAAAAATATATATTGACAACTCAAAAGGGTTGCCCCAAAACGTGGCAGAGAGCACTATGTACTTCAACAGTTGTATTATTTCATGAATAGCTGCAACCCATGATAAAATGACAAGAAAGGCACAGCAGGGAGGCGTTCAATTGTTAAGCAACATATACGATGAGCAGGTCCCATGAGAAAGGCTAAAGGGGGCAGACAATCATTCACAGTTTTATACAGGTGAGCTAGCCATTATGGGGTCTCTAGGCGCTGGGAGCCTCGTCTGGCTGGTGCTGGCAGTGGAAAGAGAGATACATGTGGATTGGTAGGGGTAGTAAGTAAGAGAAAACACAATATTTTGCAAAATAACCAACATTTTTGAAGACTTTCAAACAAAGAGGGAGAGAATGTATGTTGGTTTTTGTCTGTGTTTATGTAAAAATACCTAGTAAAAACCGACAGACACCTCACTATGGGCCAGATGTAGCAAGGTTTTTTGCATTCGCAAACTGTGCGAATGCCCGTTTGCGAATGCAAGAAGCCAGTTCAGAATGTATGAAAGACATTCGGAACGCAAATTTAAGGAATCGCAAAAATAGCGATTCCTTAAAATTGCGACCCTGTTTAGAGAGTAGCAAATTGCGACTCTCTAAATAAGAAATCGCAAATAAGGATTCCTTATTTGCGATTTCTTACCACATGTATGAAGCCATTCCTAAATGCGATTTGGGCATTTAGGAATCGCTAATTACCACCAGGTTGAACCTCGTGGTAACCATGTGCAAAATTTAAAAATGCATTTGAAATGCATTTTTAAAATGTACATGTAAAGCACACATGTTCTTTTGGCATGTGTGCACCTTACATGTCCCAAAAAAGAATTTTGGGGTGCAGCAGAGGGGGCACTAGGCCCCCAGCACCCTGGGGTTTTGCATTTCCAAAATTGCGATTTCTGTTTAAGAAATCGCAATTTTGGAAATGCAAAAAAGTCGCAGATATGGGCCAACAGGCCCATGGGTGCGAATGGGGACAGATTCTCTATTTGCGATTCGGTAATAGCATTTGCGATTTTTAAGAAATCGCTATTACTGAATCGCAAAAATCATACATACCTTTTTGCATTTCTGAAATAGCGATTTCTTAAAAATCACTATTTGAGAATTGCAAATCGGTTGTACGATACATCTGGCCCTATATCTAATTGAAAGCACCTGTACCCAACTATTTGCCAGAAAATATTTATTGAAGGGGGTTGTAATACCCCAAACATCCCCTCTGAAGCTACACCTCTGCATATAATTACAAATGAATGTGTAACATATGGATCAAGGAAGCAGCGACAATTATGTCACAACAGAAACAAATAAAACCTCAGTGTGGCTTACGATAACTGCATATCGGCCAGGAAAAGCCAAAGGCATGGACCACAAGCGTCATTGCCAGCAGCATAGCACACATTCCATAGACACTGGTGCAAGCAAGGACAGTGGGCCATTGGACTGCAGTTTTGGTAGTAAAATACAGCTATTATCAGGGTTCAGTGGGCCCCATAAGGCGCTGGGCCCCATTGCCACTGCACCTGCTGCACCTGTGGTAGCTATTTCCTTGTCAGTGCCCACAGAGCCTCTGATTACTGAAAGCACACAGGATAGGCATGTCTTTAAAGCATGACGGAGGAAAGGAAGGAGCTGTATAATTACAAAGATCTAGAAAACTGCAAATTGAATGTAATTATGGGATCAATTGTTTTACAAAATAGTTGTTTAGAAAAAAAATGAATTATGATTCATTTGGGGGAAAAGCCTATTTCCAAATTGGCACTGACAAAATACCATTCAGTAGAAGTCATGAATGTTTGCACTATTTATGCTTTGTCCCAATGTGTACAGTTGTTAAGGAACATCAATGACAGATGGTTAATATAAACAGAGTACAGCATAAATGTTTAAAAGTACAAAAAGTGATACAGTTCCACCCTTCCATTAGTTTAGACTATGATTAAGTACACTTTGTTATCCAGATACATTAATTTCTGTACAAGAGTTGAGTGATATCTCCACCTCTGTGTGGAGAGTGGATTCTGAAAACCTACCATTGGAAATGATGTTTATCATGCTTTGACATGCTTTGAACTCATGCGCTGCTGTGGTAAAAGTGCTGTAAGCCTCCTCCAGCTGATGCTGAATATATGCGTCCTATGTTTGTCTTGTATACATCCTATGTTCATCCTATATATGTGATGTGGGATGCCATTGATCTTGGATCTATCTGGTGGAGGACATCTAAGCCAGCTAGGCTATGGTTTTCAGATACACCTTGAATCTTAGCAGGGTGACACCAGTGAAGTGCATTTGGCATGTGTGTGTGATGTAAATCCGTGGTTCAAGTGGCGGAGGCTGGAAGAGGTCAGGCAGCATGTGGATCAGGGGACACCATGGCTTAACTAAAAATGGTAGGGTCCCCCATAGAATGTGAAGAGACCCCCGAGTCTCGCATATCTTACAGATATTCACTGGCCTTGTGCTGAATAGTGGCCCCTTGAAGGCTTGCACACCACTTCACACTGCAGGGGCCTGTGCTACACCCCCAGGTGACATGATGTGAAAGTGCTGTAGTGTGTCATTCTCACAGACCACTGGGGAGCTGCCTCCTTTGCACTGTCATACAGTCTTTCCCAACAGTTACAATCTAGGAGGAGAAAGGTGCATCCAGTTGCGGCTGGCACCCCAAATATTTGGGGGGCAGTCACTGACCAGTAGTGCCTGGTCAATGCCAAAGCTGTTAGTCATGCCTTGTTATAAACATAGTTTATAATGAACCACGACTGAGAACTCTGGTGTTGAGGCTGAAGGCAGTGCAAGTCTAGCAGTGCATTAATAGGTAAAAAAGAACAAAATAAAAAAGTACTCACCCACTGCATGCACTGGCTTGCCTCTGGTCCTCCTGCTTCAGTCCCTCGGTGCGGGTCTGGCCTGCAGGCTGCGGTAGTTCTGAACGCCACTCTCATGCTGCTCGTAATGTTAGTAGCATAAGAGCAGCACCAGGATTGGCTAAAGCGGGCTGCCCGATGCTCCTGTAGGTTCTGAGGGCCTGTGCCTGCTCTCCGACAGCTCTCTTCGACAGCTGAGCGGAGAGGTTTACAGTGCCCATGTCAGGCTGGCTGTTGCAAGACAGTCGGCCAAAGTGACATGCGCACTGTAAACTAGTGGAGTGAGCACCACTCCCCTGCTGTTGGTCAGCAGCAGTGGCCCCGCCCAAAACATGGCTCAGGCTGGGGAAGGGGAAAAGTAAAATGTTAATAAATTCACTTTATTAACATTTTATTTTTCACATTTTGCGGCACTGGCAGTGGGGAAGGGGGCGAGCGACTCTGCCCTAATGGAGGGGTTGACAGTGGGTGCATCTGACCCTTTAATGGGATTAGTTGGTGACAGTGTTCCAAGCTTTCGACAATGTTAACAAGAGGTGTCAGGTCCTTACCAGAGAGTTCTTCATTGTTGACGTGGGTGGGATCCCATCTTCATATAAGGTGGCCTTTAGAGGTTTCAAGAATCATGTCAGATTGTTGGAAGAAAGGGGTTTGAATGTTATCCACTTGTGCATAATGCAGTGTAAGGTTGTGATAGCAACGTCAAGTACTGTGGATGTGCTAACAGATCTCGCTGTCGTGCTTTTAAAGTAGTTGTTGGTTGCCACTTCCTGCTGCCATTTTGGGAAAGCAGCAGGCTAGGGTTTGTTCTCGTGACTGGAGATGCCTACATAAACACCATGAGTGCATGGACGTGCAGTTAGCTTTTGTGGTGTGTGACTTGCACATCGTGCTCCCTAATATTTGTAATCTTTGTGTTGTACGTTTTTTGCACCGCATTATTGCTATTTTTTTTAAAAAGAGAAGAGTATGATCCACATACCTATTTTTTTTTTTAAATTAAATCTTTACTTATAATACCAACATCAAACTCCAGTTAAAGGAGACATGAAACAAAACCTCCACATATGACGCATATATCAGCATTGTATACATTGATTGAATTACATTTGACGCAGTCCCCTTCCATGCACCCAAATATTTTACAGGCGGGATAGCGTGTACCGTATGATTTCACATCCTCAGCTTTATGAAATGCAATGTCTATTAACAGTCCGCCCCTCAGACTTCTTTCACAACCCCCCAATCCCTCTCCAGGGAACCCACATTCAGCAACGATGACAACTCAAACAGATTACAATTGTTCAGAATTAACACCCTCGGCCTCCCCTGTCTCCTTACCGATCATGTACGTTTGATATGGACCCCAGTAGTTCTTTGGACGGAGTCAATGAATTATATATATCTGTCTGGGTGTTACAGTAGATCAGTGGTTCCCAACCTGTGGCCCGGGGACCCCTGGGGGTCCGTGAAGCCTTCTCAGGGGGTCCGTGAGAGCCAAGAAAATTAAAAAAATATTGACAAATTATGTCCCCAGCTTCCAGTAATGACTCAGACGGGGGTCCCCGGATTCCCATGATGATTCCGTGGGGGTCCCTGGGTTCCATTAATGTTAAAGTGGGGGTCCACAGAAACCAAAAGGTTGGGAACCACTGCATTAGGTCATATCTCGGTGCCAATCCCTCAGTGTAGGTAGTGGTCCCCGGTCTCATCTCATCGCAACACGGTATTTTGCCAATATACTGGGACAGATTAAGGAGAAAGTCTCCGAATACCATGTAACTGCCCAAGATGAAGTGAAACACATGGGCAAATATGGAGAGCCTGAAATTATGGCGAGGGCGCGTGCCCTAGGACAGTGTTGGCGGCCTTGATGAGACGTAATAGAGAGCTAGAGGTGATATTGGAAGTAGAAGCTGCAGACTATAAATGTGTCAGTGACTTCCTAGGAGTCATTAACAGATTAGGGACTACTATGAGGACCTATATACCACTAAGTCAGTTCATAACAACACAGACATTATTGATCATTTGGAAAACATTACCATGACATGGCTCACCAGTTATGATAGAGAGCGTCTAAGCTCCCCATTGCAATGGCCAAGATTCATGGAGTGATAAAGGAATTGGAGGCAGGTAAGGCCTCGGGCACGCATGGGCTTACAGTGACATTTTATAAGGGAGATCCGTATATTGGCATCCGCTGCGTTAAGATGTTCCCTTTCTAAGTCAGCTATTTCTTTCTCTAGATGGCTCAACTTACCTCAGATAGGCTTCAAAACCCCTGCATGTGTAGGTCTGGTGATTACTCTGATGGATGCCTTAAATGACTCCCATACTACTCAAAATTTACTGACCGTCCCTATGTTATTGAGAAAATATTCTTCTATTGCCTGTTGTAACTCATTTTTTAACACAGCGTCCAATAATGTATAAGGTGGAAATCTAAACCGAAATGGGCCAGCCTTTCCTCCATAAGTTTCCAGTGTTACCAACACTGGTGAGTGATCCGAGAGTATTCTAGGCATCTTTGCGTAGTCAGTTATTCTTTAAGCTAAGCTTCTAGACACTAGCCAACAATCAGTGCATGTATATAAATAGTGTACTGCTGAGTAGTGTGTGCAACCTCCCGATGTAGGGTGCCTATACTGCCATACATCCATCATACCCACCTCTGCTGCTATCGTATGTACGGCGCAGGCCGTCACTGAGGGGTGTCGGCGAGGTCCAGTGGAACTGTCCACTGCTGGGTCCAGCACACAATTTAAAATCACCACCCCAAACTTGTGGTGTGTCCCCCCCCCCATCTTGCCAAACATGTAGTCAGGTCTCTGTAGAACTGAGGGTGATCATAGTTAGGGCCATAAAGGCAGATTAACAAGAATGTTAAGTCATTCCCTGTACAGCGGGCTATGATATACCTGCCATTTGTATCCCGGGCAAGTTCTTGAATCCGTACCCTGATTGCTTACCAGTCCACAGCAAGACCCCTCGGGATTGTGAGGTGAAGTTTGCCGCCATAAACCGGCCGTGCAACCTATGAGTGGTGAGTATTGGACTGTTAGGGGCTGAGTGAGTTTCCTCAAGTATGGTAATATCTACGTGAATGCATTGAAGATATGCAACTACTGCCCTTATCTTCCAATAGCCGTTGAGGACCCTGACGTTCCAGGTCAGAAGCCTCAAGGACCCGCAGGGAGTAGTGATGTCCAGGTCCGTCTCTACCCCCACCATGGAATTCACATGTGCAGTGTGGTAGCCCTTGCAATAACTGACACAGTGTAAATTTTGATCATGTGGAGTAAATAACATTAACAATCAAAACTCTCCTGGTTACCCGCCCCCCACCCAGTACAAGCAATCCCACAACTGGCATGTCGATTAATACATAACCCACCCTGATACCTCCCAGCCCCCACCCCCCAAAGTGAGCTATCAACTTCTGTGATACACACACGAGGGCAGATGCTGCCTTGAAGTAATGTCATAAGAGCGCCCTAATGTTACCAATCATCAACATCTACAGCCCTAGATTAAGGGTTAAATATATTCTCCTGAACCAGTGTGCTATTAGTACTATAATGTAGTCCAGTCGCAGATGTGGTTCTCGCAAAGGATCTGTAGTGAACTTTGACTCCCATAGTCTCTGCATCGCCAAATATTCTCTGTTTCCATTATTCTGCCTTTCTCACGGATAGCTATTATTAGCGAACCGTCTCTAGTTCAGCCCCCCCATTTCAAACAAGGTCTCACCTCTAGGCACCTGAGCATGCAGTGTGCAAATCAATAGGTGTGCACCCCTCTTGGGTTGGGTGCGCATGTATTTTGCTGATCACCGGCTGTCTCTCTACATTTGAGAAATTGTTGCAACTGCTTATGGTTTGTGAAAAGCAACGATTTACCAGCCATCGTGACCCTAAGTTTGGCTGCATGCGGTTTCCAAATGAAGTTCCTGTAGCCGCCATTTAGCTGGTACGAACAGTCTCAGAGCAAGTGAGATAGAGAATAAATGAGGACGTGTTTAACTCTACCGAGTGTCTGGCGTTTTCATTCAGGTCTTGCCGCGACCTGACAAATACTGCTATCTGAACGCCTCTCTCTCTGGGGTGGGGTTCTCCCGGCTCACCCCACTCCCTGGCACTGTGGGTGCAGCCATGACTCCAAACCTGCCTCCGCCCCGGTCAGCTCCGCTGACTACTGGGCCTATCAATCTGCAGGCCTCATCTCCTTAACCACCCACTATCCACTCAGCCGGTGGCAATCTGCACACCCAGTCATGTCGCGACTATGACAGGTGCATAATCTGTGTTTCTTGGGGTGCATGAGCATTATGGGGCTTTAGGACTGTACAGGATCGTAGTGTGGCTGCTGGAGCTGAGTTAACCTGAGGCCATCTTGTTGCTCGGCCAGCTCCGCCCCCCCATCCACATACCTAGTTAACTCCTTGGTCTGCCATGGCTTGTTAAGTGCCCATTGTTGTGGAGGGAGGTAAAGTTGTTGCCTCACTTCCTGGTTGCCATTTCCTGACACCATTTTGGGAAGGCAGCGGGCTAGGCATTGTTTTCCTGATTTGAGACGCCTACTTAAATACCATGAGTGCATGTGCACAGCCAAAGACAAGCCTGTCTGCACCTGTTTTGCGCCCTATGTCAGAATCCCTGGCCATTTTCCCCCAGGAAAAGGCCCTATGTTTCTCCAACTCGCAAGAACAGCTTTGGGTGCTTTAAAACTGTGGTAAACCATCATTATACTGCTCCCCTTTCATGTTTAATGAACTCTACCAGGTTAATGGTTGTTTCTGCACATCAGGTGGTTTCAGGATTGGTATCCATTTTCAATCATCCATAAGGCCCTTGAGCACTCCTGAGCGTGGCCACTTAAAGAAGGACTTGGCCCCTATGGAGGAATAATGGGTAAATATAATGAATACCTGATTTGATGCTACATCTTTAGTTAAAAGCAATAGAGAGTTCACCAAATTCACTGTGACCCATGACCGAGACTGGGTGTTTGTCACTGAAACCTGGGCAACTGACTCACTGATGGGCTTTACAATCCTTAGGTAAGACAGGATAGGCAGATCGGGGGAAGTCTTGCAAACATACATAAGATAAACTATTACTGCCTCATGGAATCTCTTCAGAGCTTCATCCCATCGCTTGTGAGGCCCTTCATTTTCTATAAACATACACCGACCAAATCTTTTGCTGGTATTCTAGTATACAGACACCCACGACCTAAGTCCGTCTTTACGTCAGAACATGCCAATATAATTGAATCTCATCTAGAAAAAGACACTCTCACCATCTTGGGAGATTTCAACTTCCATCAAGAGGATAATGGAGTATACAAAAGAAATTGGAATGGATTAATTGGAGAAACCTTCTCTAATGTCCTTAGCAACGGACATAGGACTGATCAAGAGAATGTGAAGCTGGCCATAGTGGAGTTCTCGTCCTGGATCAGTTTGGCGGTGGACATGGTTGCCCTCCTTAAAGAGATTAAGAAACACAGGAAGCTCCCATCAGCTACATCTTCACCGAGCGGCTCAGACAACTTAGACATGTCTGCCAGTGGCAAGAACGTACTTGGCAGAAAAACTATGCTGCATATAAAGTCCTTGGGGCTGATTTAAGGAAAGTGGAGTTTCACCCAGTGCAATGCCACTTTCCTTGCGCCCCTTAGTGCCACACTAATGCCCCCATGTGTGCGCCATATCTAAGATATGGAACACCATGGCGGTAGTTAGGGGAACTAGTGTCAATATGTTTTACGCTAGTTCGGAGGTTTGCAGGATTAGTGTAAAAATTTGGAAGCTAATCCTGCAAAGCCCATTGTAAACAATGGTGTGCCTCCTTTTAACACCTGCTCTGAGCAGGTGTTAAAAGTGCCAAAAAATATGACACAAAGAAATCTCTTAGATTTCTTTGTGGCATTATTTCGGCTAGCCCTAATGGGTTGAATGCCCCCTTTGGCTACATTATGCCTGACTGACGCAGGCATAATGTAGCGCAAAGGGTTATAAGGAGGCACAATGCATGCATTGTGCCACTTTGTAAATTTGGCACGACGATTTTGGCCTCATTGGGCCAAATTAACTTAAAAAAATGATGATAATGTTGTGCAAGGAGGCACTAGGGGCTCTTAAATAAATATGCCCTCTTATTGCATATAAAGTTATTGTCGGGAACTATACAGTAGCAATTGGAGAAGAGAAATCTGCTTATGCTCCAACAAAATTAACCCCACAAGAGAACTATTTGATGCGGTTAATCTGCTATCCAACCCCTATATTTGGCACTAACCTAGAGGGCTGTCAAGATTTCTGCAATACATTGGCAGACTATTTTCAAACAGAAATTCTTACAGACTATAAGGAATTCAATTTTCTTAATACTGAAGCTCTAAATCTCTCACAGCAGGTCCTTCAGTCCAAGCCTAGTGACCCAAAGAGCATAGAGGGAACAGAGGAGCATAATCTGACATATGATGCTTCACACACTTGACAGCAGAACAATTAGATCTCCATCTCCTGAATGTAAAATCAGGATCCCCAATTTGGGCTGTGCCCTCCTAAAACTATACATTTAGCAGTCAGCACCATTGCTCCTCCGTTGACATTGATTATGAACAGAGTCACTAGTACAGGATGCTATTGATAAGGCCCCCAATATAACATTAAAATCGAAATACTAATTAATAACATGAAAGTAGAATGCTAGGCCCAAAACTGCTATTTCTTTCATCTTTTAAAAACATGCTCTGAACTTTACATAACCTGTGCAGCTTGAGTCGCAAGCTCACTAGCTGGCACATTGTTTTTAACTAAATGTTTCCTTCATAACTTCTACTTGACTTGCAAGATGCTACAAAACTTGTCTTAAAACAATGAAACCAGTATTAACTATATCCTTCTCCACCTACGAAACAGCTTTGGTATGCACTGGCATGTATTTAGAAGATAACAAATTGCTTGCATGAACAATTTTCAACATTGCATGTGTAATGGGAATTGAGTTGACGTTACACTTATGTATATAAAATTGGTTCTTGCAGTGATGAAAGAAGGCATGGGAACTGAGATCTAAGTAGCCGATTCCAGCTGCTTGTCAAGATACACATTGTATTGCATCTCCAACATCTCAAGAAAATGTTTACAATTGTTAATAAATGTAAAAATTAAAGAAGTATAAAAGGTCCTAGGGAAAGAATAGCAAGCAAGCTGGTTGAAGCAGAGAGAAGAAGAGCCACAGATGACCAGAGAGCAACACATCTCAGCTGAGTCATAGAGTGACTAAGACCATGTTATAGAGTGACCGTGCAGAGCTGACCGCAATAGCAAAAAAGAGCAGGTTTGAGTGTAGTAGATCCTGTGAGAGCAACCCGGCTTCATGGTTGTTGGGGACAAGAATAGCTATTTCATTCCACTGCAGAATAGATTTAGGCATTGTACTGAAACTGAGAGATTTGATAAACTGTTGCAGAATAGAATGATAGCTGTAAGTACATTGGACTGTTAGACATTGGAAACTAGCTAAAGTACGAGACTGAATACTTTTTAATCTTTCTGTGAAATATTCCCAGTCTACAAGACAGGAGCATTCTCCACGACAGAGACTACCAGAATAGGGACAGATTCAGGGCACACTTCATATATGATTCTTTAACCTTTTGGTTTGATTTTTATTGACTGTAGAAAATTTACTTGCTAAACAAATTTGTGTTTTTAAACTATTGTTTGAGGCTTATTAAATGCCTAATAGCCACTCTCCGACAAAGGTCCATACTGAGGGTCCAGTCAAAGAGTAAGTGGTAGCAGTTAAAAAGAGTAATAGTTTATTCAAACTGTGATTGTATTTAGTAATGTGTAGTGCACCAAGCAGTTTATTTGGTAGCAGAGGGATGGCTGAGTGCTAGGAAAAAACATAAGACTGCAAAATGGAAAAGACGCTAGAAAACAGGAGAGAGAAAAAATAAAAATGCCTTGTGCTTGGAGCCTGATTGTGGTGGACGGACAAAGTGCAGTTGATGAGACCATCACAGCAACAGTTGGCAGTTGCAGAACCAAAGAAGAATGTCGACAAATGTAAGTATTAATAGGGTTGATGCATCAATAAATGTGGAAATTTGGATGTTTTCCTTCTTTCTGAAACCATAACTTTGTATTGGATGAGTATAGAGGTTATCAGACTAAGAAGTAGTGTATGATCCTGGGATAGATAATTGATAGTTAAGAGAATTGTCTGGTAAGGTGAAGTGTAAATCGTGAGTTGTCGTTGATTACACAAGAATAGGGAATTAAATCTTATGTGTGATTGTACTAACGGAAATTGGTGATTGGGAAACCTGGTGAGCAAGGGTGGCTTGTCCTAATTGGGTCATTTCCCACAATTCTCACTTGAATGAATAGTGGGTTTACAAATGCAGTAGATTCTTTAAAAGGATCTTATCCTGATAATGACTATGACTATGACCATGACTATCTTTTGATTTCTTTAGAAGAAGCAGACAGAGATTTGATAACCTTTGTATTTAGTTGTTTTTTCTTGCGACAGAGGGGATTTTAAAGGAGGGGGAGCTCCTACAGAGAGTAAGTTGTGTGTAATAAAGTGCCACGCTGCATTGGTTAGTTGGTGAAGGTGGTTGAAGTTCGACAAAAGAGATGCTTAATTTCTGATCATTATAAATGACTCGAGTTTTGATAATAATAACGAAGATTTTAAAGGCAATTTGAAGACTGGTGAGAGGGAATGTGGTAATACCGGTTAGAGAGGGAGAGGGAACTCCTCCAGAAGGAAAACTAGCTTACCACATAATGGTTGAGCGAGGATTACATACATGTCTCTGGCTTTGAGAATGGAACAGAATTACTGAAAAGCAGGGTGATTTGAATTTTCCATGATGTGCAATATTTAATTTAGTGGGGATTAGGCAATTGAGAGACATGTTGTGTAATTTAAAACCACTCGCTAAACCCACACAGTTTGAAGCACTATGTGAATGGGAGAGAATGGCATTAAGACATGAAAGAGAGAGATACATGACTAGAACTAAGAGAGCAGCGAGGAAGCGAGGAATTATGCAGATGCGATTTGGGATTAAAGATGCGAGGGCATAAATGTGGAGAAAAGGTATAGCTGAAGGGACAAGGTTATATCCCAAGGAAGAACAGAAAAAGCCAAAGGACAGTGGAATACCACGTAGAAAGAAGTTTAAGGTGGAAGGGGAGGAACAGGAAGAATAGAATACAGATTCTGAGACAGAGTGAGGGGATGATATTTTAGAAGAAATGTTATCTATGCATCCACCAGCTTATGTATTACCTACTGTGGTGAATGCTGAAAGTAATTTGACAAATGCCACTGCTCCCATAGATCCTGTAATTTCACAGTTTACTAGCCAGATGCAAACACTAATGCCTGTAAATGTACCACCTTTAGTGACACAACCAGTCGCATTGCAAGTAATAATTGCCCAGACGATTTCTGCATAGCCTATTGTCATGCAACCTTTGATGCAGCAAGCAGTAATTAAAACTCTTGCCCAAATTGTAAGTTCCCAATTGATACCTCCAGTCAAAGTCCCAGTTGATCAAGTCATAGTAACTCAGACGACTGGACTGGTTGCACAACAGACAGAACCTACACAGGTTATACCATCTGTAGAGACTGAGCAAGCTCCTGGGGACACTTCAATAAATAGGTTTGTTCCAGTTTCACAGAACTCACAAATTGTTGTTTGGACACTGCTGCAGAATGTTATGGCTTTGGGAGAGGGAACTAGTTTTGTCTTTACGACACAACCCGGCCACATGGAAGGACCAGAAAGGAAAGGATGGTTCCCATAGTGGATACAAGAAGTCATTTAAAAATATGGGATAGGAAGAAGTAAAAAAGCAGAGTATCGTCACTAGTGTAGCCAGTGGAGAAAGTAGCCCAGAAACCCAAAGTGGCACAATGAATGTTCCACAACTAAAAGTAGAATTGGAAGAAATCCTAAGGGGATGTTTAAATCTTGAACACATTGAGCAATACCAGGAAAATGAGTTGGTCTATTTATGTAACAATATTACCAGGAAAGCAGCAATGGTACATGACCAGTTAACTGAACTGACAAATAAATACAATATAGACATTTCAAAGAGCGTACCCCACCATAGAGGTTTCAGGGTACACTTAGATAAGTCAATTGAAAACATGCACCCTTCCAGGGTTGCAAATACATCTTACCAAATTGGTGAAATGAGTACGCAAATGGAGTGAGATGGAGAGGTACAAAAATAAGTGGCCACAAAATGAGAAAAGAAAAAGAAGCTAGCTAAGGAAGCTGAGGAGAAAGAGAAAAGGAAAGAGCAATCAGAAAAGAAAGAACCCACTGCAGCATATCCCTTGAGAGAAATACATAGCAGAATATATATTCACGTGCCACGGAAGTGGGGGGGGGGATCTTTTATCATTTACTAACAATTTCACCAAATTAAGAGACAGTCTGATGCAGTGGTATACTCAGGTTGAAATATTTGTGAAGTTGTCGAAAGTGTTGTGGGTGGATCTGGATACTTTCTTCGACACTGTGGTACAGAGTGATTTGTGGGCTGACTGTAAAGTAGCAGGTCAATGGCCAACTTCAGAGCCCCAAAGGGAAGTTGGTACAAATGCACCATCTCCTGTGTTGATGACTAAATACAATGAAGAAATCACATTATTGAAGAGAAGAATTCCCCCTAAAGATTTGAATTATTTTAAATTAAACAGAATGCAGCAAGAAGTTAAAGAAACAGTGCATGAGTTTTAAGAACAATTGATGAAAACCTTTCAACACAATACAGGGCAGACACACTTAGATCCAGGAGATATGGGTTTCTTTATCACAACTTTTGTGCTTGGATTGAGACCTGAGATGTTTTAGCACATACAACAGAATGTGATTTGTTGGCAGACAAAGTCTTTAGCTCAGATTTTGAAGTATGTGGAGTAATGTAGTGACAAGCAGGAAATAAAACCGCAGAAGATTAAAGAGAAATTAATGTTAGCTCAGACTACAATCGCGCACGGGTTTTCAGAATCCTACAGGAGCCGACAATGCAGCAGCCACTCAGGGTATGAGAGGAGTGATGGTGGGTGGAATGCAGACAGGAGTTCAGAGTTTACCAGGAAGAGGAAGAATAGTTCCTTTTGATTCAAGTACAGGTGTTAATGTTGCAACATTAAAGAAAACAACTGCTTGTCATGTGTAATAAATTGGGCCTTTGGAAGCGTGAATGTAGATTTAATCCTAATAAGAATCAAGGTAATCAGATGCAGGATATGAATTATGTTCAAATGTCACATGTTCCAGTGAGACAGATACAAACCCCTATACAGAACCGAAATCAAATTGTGCCCATGCCACAACTACCTGTAATTCTCCTGTTGTGAATGGATCCCGATTTAATCAAAATCAGTTACCTAGAATGACATGAAATGTGGTACAAAATCCTGCAGTTCCCAATGTTTGATGAAAGGGAGACTTTGAATTTTGGTACATTACAATAACGGTGTCTCAGAGGGGAGTCTGAATGCATGCTTGGTGCAATCTTAGTAGTAGAGCAGAGTGCACCATATCTAGATGGAAACATGAATGGCCACCCAGTTGTGTTTTTAATAGACACAGGAGCTACCGGTTCCACTGTGAGAGCAGCAGAAGTGCCAGATCTACCTCTCTCGGGAACAGTAATACAAGTTGTGGGTATTGTGTATAAGCTATTTACCAATCCAATTTCAGAAGAAGTTCCTGTAAGGATAGGATCTTTCAAAGATAAGCACCAGTTTGTGATTCGAGTCCCGTTAATCTTTTTATGAAGAAATATTTGTTATGCAAGTTTAATTGCACCATCAGCTGTACTCCGGATCGAGTTGAGTTTCAAATACATGATGATGGGGATGTACGATTCAGGCCTGGTTTAAGAGAAGCTGCAGAATTTTTTTCTATGATGGTGTTAAACCATTTACTCAAGGAACTGATGGAAAGGGTCAAAACAGAAGTGTGGGATATAACAGGAATGGATATCGGATTATTTAAAGGAGTCAAATCAGTATGAGTAAATGTTAATCCAGATGCAACTCTCCCAAGTACGCCTTCCTATCCAATGACATCAGAAACAATAGGAGGAATTACACCCCTGAGAAATGAAATGTTTGAAAAGGGATTATTGAAAGAATTGATTGGGAGTCCATGCAACTCACCAATCATGAGATTACGTAAACCAAATGGCAAATACAGAATAGGGCAGGATTTGAAAAAAAGTAATGCAAGCGTAATCCCATGTTGTCCCATAGTACCAAATCCAGCCACCATATTTTACCAGATTCCATGCACAGCTGAATGGTTCATTGTAAATACCTTTGTCATGCCTTTTTACTCTATATCCTTACACGAGGACAGTCAATTCTTATTTTCTTTTGTGTTTCAAGAGAGGGTAGTCACATGGTGTCATGTTTCACAGGAGTGTCCCTTTTTAATGAGATCTTTAAAAAATTGTAGAACCTTTGAAGTTGCCAGGAAATTCAGTTTTGATCCAGTACATTGATGATCTACTGATCGCATTAAGTACTGAAGAAAATTGTCAGGTAGATTCTATAGCACTCTGAATCACCTAGCTGAAAATGGACATAAAGCGCCTAATTAAAACTTCGGCGGTCTTTCTCCAAGACCGCCGAAGCTGTGGGTGCCAGTATACCACCAGGGCTGGCGGTATATCTGGCTCCCTATTATGACTTTTCCACTGGGCTAGCTGACGGTACCAGTGTTTCCGACCGCTGGCCCAGCGGAAAAGTCACATCAACATTGCAGCCGGCTCGTATTAGAGTTGGCAGCAATGTTGATGTGCAGCGGGTGCAGTAGCACCCGTCACACATTTTACTGCAATGCAAGATGGAGCTGTGCCTGGGGGCCCCTGCACTGCCCATGCTAAGTGCATGGGCAGTGCAGGGGCCCCCAGGGGCACCCCAAGTCCCCCTTACTGCCAGCCTTTCCATGGCGGTGTTTACCGCCATGGACAGGCTGGCGGTTGGGGACTCCTCATAATCCCCAGGGCAGCGGTGCTTGCACTGCTGCCCTGGGGATTATGACCGCCGGGCGGAAGCCTGGCGGTATGTTGGATGGGCCGGTGGTATGGCCGTGGCTATTGTGCCACGGTTATAATAGCTGGAGGAACACCACCAGGCTGTTGGCGGTGTTACCGCCAGCTTACCACCGGCCGCCAGGGTCGTAATGAGGCCCAAAGTGTCACCACAGAAATTACAATACTGTCAGAAGGAAGTAAATAATTTGGGACACATAATTGAAAAGGGAGTGAGGAAAGTGTTCAGTGGCAGGATTGAAATGATTCTAAAAATGAACATTCCAAAAAAACAGAAATAGGTCAGGATTTTTCTTGGAATGGTTGGGTACTGTAGACAGTGGATACCAAATTTTTCCCTGGTGGCAAAACCTTTACTCAGGATGACTCCCAAAGATATCACAGATTTAATTCCATGGGACAACAAATGCATGATGGCATTTCTGGAGTTGAGAGGAAGTCTCTGCCAGGTACTTGCATTGGAAATGCTAGATTATACTAAATAATTTATTCTGTTTTACAGTGAGAGAGAAGGGTGCACTCTTTCAGCGCTAACCAAAATGCATGGGGGTTACACGAGACCAATTGCATACTTCTCTGTACCTCTTGATCCTGTAGTGGCCACTTCGCCTGGATGCTTAAAAGTGGTAGCCGCAGTAAGCACCAACCTTGAGATGTGTGATAACATTGTGATGGGATTTCCTTTGACTGTCTTGGTCCTGCATTTGGTTGAGGTGTTACTAACCAAGACTAAAACACAGCACTCCAGTAACCCACGACTCAACCTATATGAGCAACAGATATTATCTGGAAACAATGTGGTGCTAAGGAGATCGCATGTTTTAAATTCTAGCACACTGTTGCAGTTCCGGAAGAAAATGGATTTGATCATTATGTACATGATTGCCTTGATGTTGTGGATTTGTGCACAAAACCCAGACCAGAAATAAAAGATAAACCTTGGATTAAACAATATTGTGTCCTTTTTGTGGAAGGCTCATGTTTGAGAACAAATGAAGGATGCTTAAAAGCAACCTATACATCTGCACTATTCAAGAAATAGTTGAAGCATCATGGCTGCAAGAAATTACATCAGCATTAGTTGCAGAACTGATTGCTCTTATCAGAGCCTGCAGACGAACCAATACAGTAGTCGGTGACTATAGACAGTTGTGCTCACAGCGAGGTTTCTTGACCTCTGCTTGAACGCCCCTTAGAAACGGGCAACAAGTGAAAGATCTATTGGAGACCTTACAAGAACACACAGAAATAGCTGTATGTGCGGTGCATAGGAGTGACTGTAGCTATGTCACATTTGATAACAGATATACTGATGATTCAGGAGGGAAGTCTTCTTGCAATGATTCTAAAAACTGCAAACAATTGGGATGAATTGAACCACATGCAAGAAAGTGCATCAAATGAAGAAAAACAAGGTTGGATCAGAGTAGGTTTTGAGATTTAAGACAGTATTGTTTGGGTGTTAATAGACGGGCGGCCAATATAACCAGGCAGCCTATTTATCCCAATGATACAACATTTACATGGTCAGGCACACTTTGGCAGGAATGCCACGATTCTAACATTCAACCAGTACTGGTATAACTAGAAATTCAGAACACAGACAGAAGACATTTGCAACAGATGCGTTGAGTGTCAGCAGATGATTGTGGGAAATAGAATGCATCTCGCACTGAGTTACATGGGCAAATCAGGAGGACCATTCAACAGAATGGACTTCATTGAAATGCCACCTTGCAAAGGTTTAAGGTTCATTTTGGTGATTGTCTACATCTTCTCTAGGTGGGTGGAGGCATATCGAACTAGAAGAAATGACAGTCTCACAGTGGCTAAACTTCTACTGAGAGAACTGATACCCAGGTACGGTATGTCTGTCTCTCTGGAGTCAGATCGAGGTACTCACTTTACTAGTGAGATTATAAAGATGTTATGTGCAGCATTAAGACTTGATCAAACACTCCATTGCAGTTATTGTCCAGAAGCTTCTGGAAGCATGGAACAGATGAATGGTACTATTAAATCGAGATTGGCCAAAGTCTGGGCATCAGCATCATTATAATGGCCAAGTGCTTTACCCTTGGTCCTAATGAGTCTGCGAAACACCCCAGACTGAAGGACCAGGTTGTCCCATCATGAACGTCTGATAGGGAGGGCCATGAGGTTACTTGCAGTTCCAGCAAATGTGCTTGTGAATATAACAGATGACATGGTGATCGATTACTGGAAAGGTCTGGCTGATGCAGTACGTTCTATGTCTAGACAGGTTGAATCTGTAACTGAGAACTCAAGTCAAGAACATTGCCACAGTCTAAATCCTGGAGATTGGATTTACTTTAAGAAGCATCTGAGAAAGTCCTGTTCAAAGCCCCATTAGATGGGCCACTACCAGGTAATTCTGATCAAAAACACTGCAGTGAAGTGTGCTGGAATTCCTAACTGGATTTATTCATCTCATACCGAGAAAGCAAGGAGCTCAGAAGAAGAAGAAAAAAAGCCTAGAGCTTTGGTGTATATACCACTGAATTTTGTACAAGAAAAAAACAGTGATCAGAATCAGCAAGGAGAAAATAGGGGTGAAGAAACACTAACAGTTGAAGTGGTCCAATCGCTGGACATCTCACAGAGTGGTGACGACTATGAGGTGCAGGTTGTAATTGTCAGAGACCAAGGTTCAGGAGAAAACACAGAAGCATCAAGAGAACTTGATGACCCGGGAGAGGGTACAAGTTCTGGAATCAACAATAACAATGGAAGAACAGTTAATAAGACTTGGCAAAGAAGTGTCAAAAAGAAACAAAGTTTGAGTGTGAGCAGTAATCTAAAGAGGAGGAAAGAATCAAGTGGTGCCAGTGAAACAGAAGGGAAATCAACCACATTCAGAAGGTCAAAAAGAGCACGACTACCTTGTCGAAGATATTCATCACCTTGATGGACTTACTTGTGGGGCAAATACTGAACCTACCTATCTCTGACATACTTGATTGAAGCAAAGAACTGCCAGAACCTCTCTGAAAGAAGAAGCTAAAGAAACCCTGAAAAGAGATTAAGAAACTGAAAATGTTAAATACATTAAATGAACTGTGTAAATAAAATGTCATAGGAAGCTTAGCTAGAGCCAAGATTAAGAAGAAATACATTTAGGAATAACAATTAAGAAGAACACAGAGCAGGGTTAAGGATTGTCTAATGAATATTACAGTAACAAATAAAGAAAAATAAACTTTATTGACTAGTTGAAGAAAGAAGATATTGTAAAAAAACGTATTTTCTTGATGTCAATAACAGATTGATCGGTACTAGATCTGATTGTAAAGACAATATGTGTACAGTAACTAGAACTAGAATTAAGATATTTTAGGGACCTTACTTATTTTAATGGTATTGATAGTTATAGCAATTGTTTTAGTGATTTATTTTACACCAGAAACTGAGATGGCAGAACTTTTATTACATAATGCAACACATCATTCCACAATTGACTTGGACAAACTGAAAACATATTTTGTTCACCATTTGAATCATGATTATGCAATGCATGTTTATTCTAGACTAGTATAAGAATACACTAAGGCTTTAGATGTTAAAAATTGTTAGGTCTGTGCACACATGCCACCCTCAGCAGATGACCAAGTTTCATATTATCACATACCACTTACCCTACCTCTTGCAGTATATTGCTTAGCTTAGTATATAGGTTGCAGCATTTTGAATATTTCTTTTCAAATTATGAAATGATACTTTCTACGATACCACTGATGAAAGACATGAACTTATACCCAAAGGCTAAAGAAATGGATATAGCCTGCCATTATTTTAGACTCTTTTTTCCTGTAAACACAGTTAAGACATATGAGAAGAATTTAACATGCAAAATAAATGAGCAAGAGAGACTGTAAATTCAAATGTTAGAAAAGAGGAATGAGAGACTTACAAGCTGAGCTGAGAACAATATGAATGATGTGCAAATTAACATATGGAAGAGAGAGGAATATGAATTCAGGAAAATGATACCTGTGCTTAAACTTAGATTAGAAGAAAGGTTGAAGGGAAAGATGTGTGTGTATAAAAGAAGGATACATGGGACGAACGTACCAGTGGATAACAGCAAATGTGGGCACACATTTAAATTGTTAGGAGGAGAATGGCAAATTCTGAAAGAAGGTGCTCCAACTATTAACGAAGTGCATTTATTTGTAAAGAAAATGCATATTTTAGATGACATGTTCTGGGAAGGAATATGTAATTTGGGGCTGATTATGTATTATGTGGATTCTTTAAATGCACTCATAATGACACCAGCAAATAAGAGACACACACTCAATGTGAATGAAGGGACACAAATGGTGAGAGACACATTTGGGGCAATTATTCCAGCTGTGTGAGTGGTATTGAATGATGAAAAAATTAGAAGATTATCCACAATAGTCGATAGATTAGCAACAAGCAAATATGGTGTCATGTTGCTAGAAACCACAGAGCTTATTGCTGTACGATCAATGGTTTTACAAAATCGCTATGCATTATAAATTCTTTTGGTTGAAAAAGGCAGAGTCTGTAAAATGTTAAGGATTGAAAATTGCTGCAGATATATTCCTGATGAAAGCAAAAAGATAGAGGCATATTCTAATAATATTACTGACCTGAAGTTAGATTTAAAACTTTGGAGACACCTACTATAGCCAAGAGTGTTTCCAAAGGGCTTGCAAAGGTAGAAACCTGGCTAAAGGGAGTACGAGGAGGAATCCTCAGCACTATATTAGTTCTCAATCTAGTAGTAATAATATGTATCATAGCTTTATATTGTATTCATAGAGTAGTAAGGATGCCAATAAAGAAAAGAAGAGAAAACAAAATAAAAAGAAGAATGAAAAACAGAATAGAAATGAGTGAAAGAGTGAGTGAAGAATACAAAAGGTTGAAGGAAAAGGAAAAATTTAAGTGAAAACGACAGAAGTCTGAAGTTATTGAAGAATGACGTTTATGATGGTTCCAAACCATCACAGGGTGGAATGATAAGGCGCCCAACAGAAAATTAAAATCAAAATACTAATTACTGGTAACATGAAAGAGGATTGCTAGGCCCTAAAATGCCACTGCTTTCACGTTTTGAAAGCATGCTCTGAACTTTATATCACCTGTGCAGCTTGAGTCGCAAACTTGCTAGGCTGGCACATTTTTGTAATTAAATATTTCCTTCATAACCTCTACTTGACAGGCAAGATGCTACAAAACATGTCTTAAAACAATGAAACCAGTATTAACTTTATCCATTTCCACCTAGTAAACTGCTTTGGTATGCGCTGACGTGTATTTAGGTAATTACACATTGCTTGCATGAACAATTTTTACCACTGTGTGAATAATGTGATTTGAGATGGCGTTACACTTAAGATCATAACATTTGTTCTTGCAGAGGTGAAAGAATGTTTGGAAACTGAGAGCCATGTAGCCAATTCCAGCTGCTTGTCAAGATACATATTGTATTGGATCTGGAACATCTGGTGAGCCATTGAGTGATTGAGACAGTGTTATAGAGTGACCATGCAGAGCTGACCACAATAGCAAGAGAGAGCAGGTTTGTGTGCAGTAGATCCCATGACAGCCACCACGCTTTGGGGTTGTTGGGGACAAGAATAGCTCATCATTCTGCTGTAGAATAGATTTAGGCATTGGACTGGGACTGAGAGAGTTGATAAACTGTTGTAGAATAGAACGATAGCTGCAAGCACATTGGACTGATAGAAGTGGGAATCTATGTTAGTGTACAAGATTGAATACTTTTTAACCTTTCTGTGAAATATTCCCAGACTATGAGACAGGACTATTACAACTTTCATGCATTATGTAAGACAGAGACAAACAGACCTTGGACAGATTCAAATCCAAAAACAAACCGATTTATAGAGCATAAATTATCACCCCCGGGGTATCCAGGCGCTAGGAGTTTTGGCTGTGAGCTGGTTAGGTTATTCCTCAAAGATTCCTGGCTTGAGCTTCTTCCGGAATTCAGCGAGGGTAGGTGTGGTTTGTTGATAAGTGGGTAGTTCATTCCAGTTCTTGGCTGCGACATAGGAGAAGGCACGTCCTCCACTTTGGGTATGTCAGATTCTCTGAATTAGGGTGAGCATGAGGTTGGTTGATCAGAGCTCTCCAGCAGGCTGGTGGAAGGAGAGTCTGTGGTTGATGAGGTTGGGTCTGATGTTGTGGAGGACTTTGAAGGCAATGGTGAGGACCTTGAATTTGCATCTCTTGTGTACAGGCAGCCAGTGTAGTTTCCTGAGGTAGGGGGAGATGTGAGTTCTTCTGGGTAAATCTAGGATGAGTCTTGCTGCTGAGTCCTGTGGGGTTTGGAGTCTTCTGAGGAGTTCTGCAGGGAGTCCCAGGTATAGGGCATTTCCATAGTCTAGTCTGCTGCTGGCGGTCACCTGGGTTACTGCCTTTCTGGATTCGGCTGGGATCCATTCGAATATTTTGTGAAACGTGCAGAATTGGCAGAAGCAGGAAGATAGGAAGATTCAGTGGTGTTTACTTGTTTTCTGAAGGTGAGATTGTTGTCTAAGATGAAGCCTAGAATTCTGGCATGTTCTGTCGGGTTTGGCATGTTTCAGTGACGAACATTAAGTCCGGGCTGAGGGTGGTTAGGGTGCCCCATATCTCTGCTGTGTGTTTGCAGAGGGATCTTGTGTTGACCAATATGCAGTGCAATTGTTTCACTGGATTGCTGGGCGGTGGTGGTCTATGCGGGTCTCTGTGGAGCAGATGAAACGGCACTGGCGACATGCGAATGGTCCGTTCATCTTCTAAGGGGAGGTGGTGCAGCAGTTGTTGTCCTTGTTCTTGAGGGCTAGTTCCAGGAGTTTGGCGGTGGAATAACAGGCGGTGGGAGAGCCAGGGTTTCTGGCACTGGGCATGGTACAGGCGCAGATGGGCTAGCCTTTGGCACACTGGCGGCGTGCTCGCTGCACAGTCACGCAGTGACCACAATTAAGTAGGTCCTGGGGAGGGCAGTGAGAGTAGGGTGAAGGCAAACATGGCAGGTGGTGGGACCGGGGGCATGAGGGGAAGTAGCAAAGGGAATCAGATGGACAGAGCCAGGAGGCACAAAAGGGCAACAGAGACAACAGGACAAACAGACAGACAAAACAAAGGGAAGTAGCAGAGACAGCACAAGCAACCAGACAGACAACACTAGGATTCACACGAGACAGAAACAAAGATAGACAACAGTGGGCAGTAACAGATAACAGAGGGCACAGACAGCTACAACAAACCAGAGTGAGGAGAGTCTCTGGAGGGCTCAGGAGAGTTTAAGCGCAGGCAAGCAGCGGCGGGGAGCAGGACACACTTCATGAGTGTTTTTACAACCTTTTGGTTTGGTTATAAAAGTATATATGAATTCACTTAAATAAATACTTCAAATCTACTAAAACATTCTTTATTGACTCGAGAAAATTGACTTGCTATACAAATGTGTGTTTTGAAACTATTGTTTACAGCTTATTAAATGCCAAAAACCCACTCTATGATAAGATCCATACTGAGGGTCCAGACAAACAGTAAGTGGTAGCAGGCAAAAAGAGTAATAGTTTATTCAAACTGTGATGGTGTTTAGTAATGTGTAGTGCTATCCACGTTTGTGGAAAGAGTCGGTGGTCAGGCCAATATAGAAAAAGGACAATCTAGATCCTAAGAATCTAAAAGACTATCATCCCATCTCCTTTCTCCCTAAACTTGCAAAAATTCTGGAAAAGCATCTTAATGCTTAAGTTATGTCCCATGTGGAGGAACCGGTTCTGCTGGTTGTCTCTCAGTTTGGATGCAGGAGTAACCATGGTACAGAAACCATGCTGTCTCGGTGGTGGACAGTATCAGATCATTGGTTGATGCAGGGCAGGCTGCGGCACTGATCGTATTTGATCTGTCCGCAGCATTTACTACCATCTCTCTAACCCTTTAGATAGATCAATTACAGGAATTAGGGATAAAAGGTGCAGCACTAAAACTGCTCAAATCCTTCCTTATGGAAAGATCCCAAATTGTGACCATCAACCAATTCAAGTCAGACTCTTTTGCCCTGCCATATGGGGTGCCTCAGGGATCGTCCATGAGCCCGATCTTATTTAACCTATATGTTTCTCTGTTGCCAAACTGATTCGGACATTTGGGCTACAGGCACTTTCATATGCTGATGACACCCAAATAATTGTGTCCATCACTAAAGACGGCGAGGCCACTGGTAAATCTAGCATCCTTAGGGTGGTCGTTCCCCAGACTTTTTGCCTTTCTCTTCCTATTTTTCTGACCGTCCTTTTGTTGGACTTAGGACTCTGGGCACTTTACCACTGCTGATCAGTGACAAAGTGCATGTACTTCTCCCCTAAAACATGGTAACATTTGGTGAAACCACAATTGGCATATTTGATTTACCTGTAAGTCCCTTGTGAAGTGGTATACCATATACCCAGGGCCTGTAAATTAAATGCTACTTGAGGGACTGCAGCACTGATTGTGCCACCCACTTAAGTAGCTCTGTAAACATGGCTCAGGCCTGCCACTGCAGAGCCTGTGTGTGCAGTCTCTCTTGGCATTTAAAACCTCTTGCCAATCCTTATACTCCCCTTATCTTACATATAGGTCACCCCTAAAGAAGGACCCAACGGGCCCATAAGGCCATGTTATTAAAAGTCAGGAAAGTTATTTTTACGTTTACATGTCCCAGTAATGAAAAAACTCCTGAAATCGTTTTTCATTTCAGTGTGGCCTGCCCCTCTCATAGGCCAGCATTAGGAATTACTTATATTATCGTCAAGCTGTAATTTCTGGTCTGAAAGGAGTATCTGCATCATGTTTAGTAGCATTGGAATGGTGGTAATAAATCCTCTTTACTGGTAAAGTCAGATTTAGTACTACTATTTTAGAAATGCTAATTTTAGACTGTGGGCATTTCCCTGCACTCACCGTCCTGTGTGCCCGTAGCCTATCTCAATACACATCTAGCTTGGACTAGGTGACAGCTACACTTGTGCATTCCCTACAGACATTCAAAACACGGGGTACTCAGCTGCATCTGCATGCATCTGTATACTATTCTGAAGGGTCTTCCTGGGGAGGAGTTGGGAAGGGCTCTCACTTACACCTCAAAGGGTGGTGACCAGAGTCCACACAAAGGGTCTGATTGCCTCCCTCTGATAGTCTGGAGCAGAGGCTGCTCTGAAAGGGGGACCTGTGCACTTCACAAGAACGCTTTGTAGACCCACTAAAATCAGTGCACTTCTGGACTCAAGTAAATGTTGCTGGTGTAAAGACTGCTGTGTGCCAGGATTGCCACTCTGCCAGGATTGACTGCTCCCAGGAACTGCTGCCCTATTTTGCTGTGCCGCCCTGATGCCTGCTGATCTCTGCCAGATAGCCCAAGACTCGTTCACCAATCCCAGAGTGACTCCGGTCGGCTTTTGCCCAAATCTTTGCTGCTTGCTACTTCAATTACCCTGAGTGACTTTGCCAAACTCTGCGACTTGCATCTTTGATCACCTGGTGCAGCCCTGCTGAACCTTTGCCTCTTGCTATTTCAATCACCCTGAAAGGCTTTGCCAAACTCTGCTACTTGCATCTTTGATCACCTGGAGCAACCCTGCTTAACCTTTGCAGCTCGCTACTTCAGTCACCCCGAGTGGCTTTGTGAAATTCTGCTGCTGCTTTGCCACTCGCTACTTCAATCGCCGGAGCAGCCTTTCCCATTTGGCTGTGTGCAGCTTCGATCACCGGGAGCGTGCCGGTAGCTGTCGCCTCCTGCATTCTTCCTGCACCTGGAGCGTCCTTGCTAAACCCGGCTGTTGCACAGTTCCCCTGCGGTTCCCACCTGCTTCCCTAGCAACTGCACCCAGAAATCTCTCAACCACTAACCGGGAGGAGCACAGCCAGGACATTACCGTAGTCTGTGGAATCAATGTGCACTTGTGCCGAAGAGTCCCCAGCACTACCTCTTTGATCTCATCATTATCAACCTTGTTTTTTTTATCTGCAAAGCAAATATTTAACCATTTACAAATTGGATCTGTATCATCCTGATCTTAAATTAACTGGATAAAGGAGCTTTATTTTTCTACATCCGTGTAGAGTCTTTATGTGGCTACCTCCTGTGATTATCGTGTGTTTTTTACACAAATACTTTACACATTACCCTCTAAGTTAGGCCTACCTAATCTGTGTCAGCTACCAGAGGGTGAGCACAAGCTAATTTATGTCATGTAATTGACTTACCCTGACTAGGATTGTGGTCCCTACTTGGACAGAGTGGATACCTTTGCCAACTAGAAACCCAATTTCTAACTGTCATGTCTGCCAATTTTAATAACTACATGAAGGCAGTGACTAACTGGATGAGAAGCAACTGTTTAAAATTAAATGGAGACAAGACAATGACAATCAACCATCTATACAGAATAAAGCTGATAGTCAGAGATGCTGGGATCACTCCCTTTCCCCCACCGAAGCATCAAATAATCTGGGAGTGGTAGTGGACAGAAATCTAACATTTGACTACAGGTTGCTCACACAGTTTCAAACTGCTTGTGCATCATTAGGATTCTCAGAAAGTTTTTCCCCTTTATTCCAGTCCTGCATGCAAACAAGTGGTTCTGGCTTTAATCTCCTCTCGGCTTGATTATTGTCATGTGCTGTATCTTAACATCAACAAATTAACCTTAACCAAGCTACAAATGGTACAAAATGGTGCAACGAGACTGATATTGGATATTCCTAAATATCTTTCTGTCTCGGCGGGACTGAATAAGTTGCACTGGTTACCAGTGAAAAAGCACATTATGATTAAACCCTTGTGGATTGCTCACAAGGCCTTACAAAAATCGGGGCCTGGAGCAAATAGAACTATGTTTCATTGGTATGTATCTTTCAGACAGTTCCGCTCAGCAAAGTTAAATTTGGCTGTGGTCCCCAAATTTCGGAAAACAAGATGGGGAGGTAGATCCTTCTCGGCGGCCACAGCCAAGCTATGGAATTCCCTTCCCAGTCATGTTACCGGCTCGAAGAATCACTTATCCTTTAGAAAAGCCTTGAAAACCTGGTTATTCGTGTTATAATATGGGGCGCAGAAGTCCTGAACACAGAACTTGATAAATATTTCCTTTCTCTCATCTGAACTACCTAGTCTTTCTCTACCTTGGTGCCTTTGAGTATTTATGCTCTCTTACAAATCTATTTCATTTAATTTCATTATTGCCTGTCTCTCCGTAGAGTGTATGAATGGCAGATCCGAAGAAAGGTTTACACATGTATGTAGTGGTACACAGCACACGAGTCTACATAACTAAAAAGCTGTGTGTCGAGTGCCAATAGAAAGAGCTACAAACTGAGGTAAATAGGAGGGTTCTCTATGTTGATCGGTGTCCAGCTTCTAGGAGAGGCTTCTCAGAACTGTTGCCTACTAGTAGGTGACATTGGTCTTTTCTTGCATTTGTGTTTACCGCCACTTCTTCTTCTGTCTTGTGGTGACCTGTTTGCACCTGTTTGTATTAAAGTGCAAAGAGCTTCGCCTAGATGGATTGGGGCTTAAGTGGACCTTCTCCGGTTGGTGAGGCTGAAGTCATCTAATGTCGATGTTGGGGATCAGCCTGTTGTGGAGAGTGGAGCTGGTGGATCTATCTGGCCTCTTAGTGTGATAGATGTGTGCCTCGGGACAACAGTGATTGAGTCATAGTTCATCTAGTTCTACAGTAGATAGCAGGCAAGACTAGTCAAGGAGATGTGTGCAAGACCTAGGATGTTCCTCTGAAGCTGTGATGGTGGGATGCCACTGGGCTTTGATGTGGAAGAAGATATCTGAACCAAGTTCTGTTTTCCAGATATACATTGAGACACTGCAGGATGACACCATTGAAGTCCATGTGGAATGTGAGGGGTGATGTGTGACAGTGGCCAGTAGCATGAAGAAAGCATTCAACGTGGTCTCGGATGATGCACACACTAGGAGACTGAAATCATCAATGAATGTGTTATTGTGTAGTTGGTTGAGGCTGCTGTGTTGAGATTTGACATCTTGACAGAGGTTATGCTGAGTGGTGAAGAGATGATGTGGACATGATGGTCTGTAAGGCTGAAGGTGGAAAGTAGCAGTAGAGGTGCTCAACAGAGTTGAATGCTTGTTGCTTCTGAAGTGGGCCAGGAACGTGAGAATTGAAGGACAATTCTGATGCCTCCTTCCGTTTGGTTGGTGAATGCGTGGACACTGGATTCTTGTGGAACCAGAGCACTCAGGAGGTGCTTAGTGGTTGACAAGAGGCAGGTGAAGGTTGTTTGTGGTGATAAGGTCAGCTTTATCTGCAGTTATCTTTACTGGACATTACTTTCAACGTGTGTTTAATAAGTTTGTGGTGAGCAGGGCGTAGCTTCGGGGGTGTTTTTGGGGTGTTACACCCCACTCATAAATTTATTTTCTGATGAATAGTTATACTCAGGTGCTTTCAGTCGGTATGGTGAAGTGTCTGCCGAATTTCACCTGGGATTTGTGCGTTCACACAGTGTCAAAAACACGCGCGCTTTCTAATCTCAGTTTTGAAAGTGCAAAAAATGTTGGATATTTTACAAAGTAATTTGTTTCTCTCACCAAGTACTCCTACCAATATGCAGTCCTCTCTCCTTCCACTGCCCATTAAGCCCCATCTTATGCGCCCTGTTTTTTAACATTATATGCCACCGAGATTGTTGGGAAATTTGAAGCTACACCCCCCACCCCCAATCTTACTGACTAAGCTATCCGCTGGTTATGAGAGGAGAGTTGAAAGTTCGAGTGCCTGGTTGGGCTGCATGTCTGTGGTTGGCATGAAAGGTTGTGATGTTTGTGACATGGAAAGGATGCATGGGAATGATGCTGTTGATGGCCGGTGCTGTGCGATATACAGTCCCAGTTGCAAGGGCTCTGTCCTGAAGCCAGGCACTATCCAGGGACCCCGTGCCTATATTTTCCACTTGCTATGAATGTCTGATTGAGAATAGGGGCGGGGGTGCTGGGTCTGGCTGTCGGTGGCTGTTATCACTCCAGCCTGGATGCCAAGGAGGTGTCCATTGCGCACAGCCGGTTCCGTCGCCTGCTCGTTGAAACCTTTACACCTTGCTTCGTTTGGTTTCTCTGTTTTCCCGACGGTGACCCCGCTCCTGTTTGAACGGGCTTGGTGGTATGTAGTACTTGTGACATCAGCTTTATCGTGTGCAGCTTTAAATGCACCCCCTGCAGGCCTAAAGCACCTGGATAGTCCTATTAACATTTCAAGATATGCATTTCAAGCACTAGAGGGAGCTATGCTTCCGTGGATCTCTTTCTTGTGCCCGTTCAGAGACTGAATCCCAGACTAAGCAAATCCCTGGTGTCAGACAAATCACTGTGGACCCGCTGCAGAGGAGGTGTCTGCGGTTGCAACGTCCGTGATTTACAAAATTGCAAGCTTTGCTACTGCAAAAACATGACTCACAATGTATTAAAGATAATGTTTCTGCGAGTGGCAGTGTACTCATAGTGACTCCTAGGACCAGGGCATTCCCTCTTCCTAGTGATTCACAATAAGAAGGATCGATAGCTTGAAATCACATTTAGATCTATGATCGCAAACCATTGGCTGGAAACAGAAACCCCTAGGGGTGGAATCTTTTCACAAATTGGAAGCGCTATATGGAGGCCAATGACCACTTTGTGAATGCAAGCTGTGGGCATTGGGAGAGCACGCAGTAGTACAGGGGCCGCTCCATGCACCTACCAATCCCTTTTGCGCAGGGGCGTAACGCAAGGCTTTGCAGTCGACCCCTCAAGGAGCCCCAAGCCCTTCACGGAGACCCAGTCAACCTAAGGTTAATGAATGTCTGTGAGATGTGGGAAACTCAGGGACCCTTCATCACATTCTGCAGGAGGTCCCCACAATTATGCATTACATCACTGCCTTTGCCCTACACCATTTTATTTTTAAGCTTGCAGCATCTGCTCTCTTAAGGGAAAGGGGTGCAATATGGGCGTTTAGAGAATGCCAAGTGCAGGGATAGAGATCTGCTGTTCCTTGCAGGCCTCCATCTCTGGATTCTCAGCTTTTTAAAAATATATATATATTGGATTGTAAACCTGTCAAAGTACAGATCCAGTGACTGATTTGAGAATAATCGTGAAATTGGCCCTACATCCCTTAGGGCCAGATGTATCAAAGGATTTTGCATTCACAGTAAAATCCCCCGTTTGCGAATGCAAAATCGCCTTTCACGATGTATGAAAGGCATTCGCAGTGCAAATTTAAAGAATCGCTAAAATAGCGATTCCTTAAAATTGCGAGTAGATAATGCGAATCGCACACCGAGATTCGCAAATACCGAATAGCAATTCAATGTATCAAGCATTCACAAATTGCGATTAGTCGCAAAATGGGTTTTTACATGTGCAATTTACCACAAATTGAAATCAGGTGGTAAACCGGTGCAACTTATATAAAGAGGTCCAGATTGCATCAGCCCTTTTCCACAATGGCTGCACTCTACGTCATGGTGAGGAGGATGAGGATCCTGGCAGGTTTGAGGAGAGGGAGGAGGAGACAGGAGTGCATTTTTAGAGTGCACATTACCCTAATTTGAACAGACAGAGGAGGAGATATTTGATTAGTACAGGTTAAGCACAGCCATAATACTTGACTTGATAGCTGATTTACAACACCTACTGCGGCGAAACACACACAGAACAAATGCCATACCCACTCATGTGCAGGTATTATGCTCCCTGCACCTCTTAGCCTCAGAAAGCTATCAAGGGGTCATAGCAGCAGCTGGAGGTGTCTCCCAAAGTGCACTTTCACACTTCTTTAATGCTTTTGTAACTGCCATGCTGACCGAAATCCATCTGCACATAAAATTCCCCAACACCCCCCAGGATTTGCAGAAAACAAAATTTGATTTCTACCAGGAAGCCCAATTTCCACATGTCATTGGCTGCATTGATGGGACACATGTAGCTATCTGTCCACCATCTGACACAGAGTATGCTTATCGGAACAGAAAGAGTACACATTCCATGCACATACAAGTCACATGCAATGCCTCCAACATAATAATGGATCTTGTGGCCAGATACCCAGGTAGCACACATGATTCCTACATCTTTAGGCACAGTGGAGTACACACAAGACTTCTTGCTGGGGAGTTTGGTGAAGGATACCTACTTGGAAATGTAACAGTTAACAATGTTGCATGACGTCTATGTCATGTCACAGATAACAATAACTCATTTTACTCTTCAGTCATTCTAGGAGACAGTGCATATGCAGTGCGGTCTTCCATCTTAACACCCTATCTCAATTCTGCCACGCCAAGTGAAAAAGGTACAGTGCAGCACACAGGGGGACACGTAGCATGACAGAGAGGACCTTTGGCTTGCTGAAGAGTCATTTCAGATGCCTGCACAAGAGTGGGGGTGCAGTCCGGAAAACACCTATAAAATTGTGGCCACATGTGCTATGTTGCACAACATCGCAACGATGAGAGACATACCAGTGGAACCCACAGAGCCTGACTGATGAGGATGATGATCCCTTGCCACCCCTTCATCCAGCAGACAGAACCAGTGCAGCAGAGGGCAGACAAAGACGTGCTGTGATCACGCGCAACTATTTCTGATTTAAGTAATGATAACACCACGTCTACTTTCATTTATTGATGTAAGTAGCACATTTATTGCCTTGACTTCAGGTAATACATGTGTGAACAGGACATAGGTATACAGTATACAGTATACACAATCAGGTCCCAGTTACAGTGTGACACTATTAACATCATAGTATCACTGCATTACAACATGAAATGCAAGTCCCCTGTACTTCTCCACATTACTTTTTACGTCCACGCTCTCCACTTGAACGCTCAGTGGCACCTCTTGTTGCGGGTTCAGAGACAGTTCTGTGTCTGGAACTGCGACACCTAGGATCCATCACAGGGGATGTGACACTGTTGAGGCTAGAGAGTTCCTCACTATCCCCACCACCCAGTTCGCTGTTTGCAGCACTCTGGGCTGTCTGCATTGTCCCCTATACATTGGTGATTTGCACCAATCCTCGTGCAACATCCCGATTGCAATGTGTCATCTCCACTTGCATGCCCACAGCACGTGGTGACACCAAAGCAGTTGTGGTAGTGAGCCGATTGACAGATCTGCTGAACCCATCCAACCTGCCCCTCAATTGGTAATGGCACCTATGGTGGCTGACATGCTCCTGCTGCATCACAGTGCAGAGTTCCCTAATGGCATTTGCCATCTCCCTTACGTGTTCTGCTGCAGCTTGCTGTCCCTCATGCAGCTTGCACATGTTGTTATTGATAGACCCCTACTGCCTGGGCATTGATCCTTTGTTGTCATCGACAGACACCAACTGCCTGTACATTGATCCCATTTTGTGATTGATTGACACCAACTGCCTGTGTATAGATATCATGTGTTTACATTGTAGGCGCTGAACTTTCAGCATGGATGCCTCAAGGCCACCAAACAGTGATGGGCCCTTGCCTTCCTCTGTGCACTGTCTGCCTTCTTCTCTACGCCTCCTGAGGGGAGTGGACTGACGCTGGGACAGGCACTGCTGTCTGTTAGTGCTTCTAACCTCCGGAGGTGGTGTGGGTACATCTTCTGGCAATTCATCGGAGTCCAGGTTAAACTCAGGGAGGGGTAGCACTCTTGCCCTGTGGTCCAGTTTGTGTTTGTACGATGGACTCACTGGTGTTTGAATCAGACTGCGGCTGACTTTCGTCATTCCCCCCATTTTCACTTTCTGCTGCGTCAGGGCCCAGAACATCTGCAACAACAATGCGCAGCATGTCATTCTTGGATATGTACTCTCACAGTTACTTAAATGATAAAAATGTACCCTGGCATAGTATCGCTAATTGTCTGTTGTGTTATTTATCTGTTTAGTTTTACACTATCATTCTATTTATGTAGTAGATGCACGTTAGGGGTATGGACTACCACTCCTATAAGGCAGTGTTGTGTTGTATGTAATATGTGGCATGGAGTACTTATCTCTATGTATAGTGCCATTGCTATTTTCTAAGGGGCATTTGTACATTCACATATGGTGATCCAAATCATTACTGCACTTACCTTTGCTGGTGCTGGGTGTGCCTGAGGTGTCAATGTCCGTGACACCACTCACAGCTTCAGGCAGCAGTGTTGACTCCACCATGTCTTCCATGGGGGTGGATTGTGTCTGGGTGGGTGGTCCTCCTCCAGTTCTCTTTGCCTCCTTCAGCCTGTCTGCTACCCTCTCTTTGGCACGTGATTGCAAGTCGTACCAGCGCTTGCGTATCTCCTTGATGGAACGCTGTACAACACCCACCGTGCATATTTTGGTGTGTGTATGTCAGTCCACATTTTTCTTTTCTCACTTTCTGGGACCTGTAGTGAGTGTTTTCCAAATAGCTGAACATGGTTCTTGACCACCTCCAATTCCTGCTCACTGAATTTCAGTTTGCATTTCCTCTCTCCTTTGTCCTTCCCATTCCCATCAGTGGCCATAGTTTTTTCTGCTCTCTTGAGTGCCTCCCTGGTGCTGTGCTGAGTCTCTCTGCCTGCTCCTGTGGCTCAGGCTTCTGCAAACAGCATGCACTGAGCCACTTCCTGGTTGTGATGTCATCAAGCTGCTCCAGAATACAAAAATCGCTATTAGCGATTTCCAAATATCAATTCGCTATTTTACTGAATCGCAATTTGATGTTCGCTATTTAGATCGTGAATTTTAAGAAATCACAAACAAATTTGCAATGGTGTTGTTACATCGCATTTTGCGAATCCCAGTTAGCGGTTTGCTAAAAATTGCTATTTGGTATTCGCTGATGCGAACCTTGATACATCTAGCCCTTAGTCTTACCCGTCCCTTGACTGCCCAGTTTGCAAGCATCTATCTAACTCGCAATGTTTTGAAGTTAGATTTTATGTCAGAACAGGATTTGCAACTTCCAGGGTACACGCTGCAACTCCTTGTGGTTTAGAAGGAAGACGCTTTGCAAAAAGAAATCCACGTTTCTTTGTGAACTGGAAGGAAACGTTTCAATGGTTTGTGAGGACAACTGTGGCTACAAACTATTGAACTGATACCACATTCAAGGGAGTGGCCAGAAAATGAAAATTCCGTCCACTTTCAATACTTCCTAGAAGAGTTCACTACACACACACGAACATCCTTCCAGCATCCTTTGAACTTTCCATCCATCCATTATTTTGCTGTTCTTCCTCTTCACTCTTCCTTTTACTTTTCCAGTTTCCTTCCACCAGTACTTCTTTTCAACTTGTCATACTTCCTTTCGTCTCTTCTTGCTTCCCCTTTCATCTACTGTTTTCTTATTGCCTTACATTTTTCTTAATGTTTCACTATACTGCTTGTTCTCTTTCCTTCTTTTTCTCCATTGTTATTATTTGTATTTCTGTCTACCCCACTCTTTCTGACTCTGTTGGTAGCCCTTTTGCACACACCCTTCATTCCTTTGCTGTGTTATGTATGTTATGTATGTTGTGTAGGGTTGCAGAAAGAATAGGCCCATATTGAACCATTACATGTTTTGGAGCCCATTGCAGCTGCTAAAGTGCGTGTGTGTGTTGGGGAGGGAGCGGCACAAAAACCACTGTCTACATCTCAAAGGGTATAGTATCCGGGATGGAGAGCCTCCACTTATATGAATGTCATATTGCGGCATTGAGGAAAGCAGCCACCAGCAGTGATGTCACAAAGGCCCCTGCGGCCCCCAGGGTGGCAAGCCTCAGGGAACGGGTGGCCGGGGGAGGGCGGACCCCTAGAGGTACTTTGCAGGGAGGCCCTCATAAGTTTTGTTACGCCACTAGCTACCACAACTGCTGTTTGCTTGCCCCTATTTTCTAACACTTGTCCTGTTTCAAGTGACAGGTGCTGCCAGGGCTGGCTTTAGCGTTGGTGGCACCTGGTGCCACAGTCTTTTCTGCCCACCCCCCAAATGACCACCTTCTCTTCATGAATTCCCTCACTACCACTCTCCAGCAGTGCACCTCATCTCTCTATCTCCACAGCCTCTCTCTGTCATACATTTCATTGTTTTATGACACTAGTCATAGTTCACACACGCTCTGGTCTGTGATTTGCAGGGTGCATGTTCCTTGTAGCAGGCACATTAACCCTCCATGCTACTTTATGATGAGTCAAAACTGCTACTGGACAAAATTCAATCCCTCACCAGTAGGAACATTAATCACCAGATTTATCTTGACATTTTTATTGTTGCCTTAACACTTCTGGATATATAAGGAAATTCATGTGCTTCATGTGCTTTTAAACCTATGGTCGAGTGCATTAAAAAAGAAATTATGGGAACTGTGGTTCAGAAGGAAGCCGCTGTGCAAAAAGAAATCCACGTTTCTTTGTGAACTGGAAGGAAACGTTTCAATGGTTAGTGACGACAACTGTAGCCACAAATTATTGAACTGATACCACATTCAAGGGAGTGGCCAGAAAATGAAAATTCCTTCCACTTTCAATACTTCCTAGAAGAGATCACTACACACACATGTCCATCCTTCCATCATCCTTTGAACTTTCCATCCATCCATTATTTTGCTGTTCTTCCTCTTCACCCTTACTTTTACTTTTCCACTTTCCTTCCAGCAGTACTTCCTTTCAACTTTTCATACTTCTTTTCGTCTCTTCTTGCTTCACCTTTCATCTACTGTTTTCTTTTCACCTTACCTTTTTTTTAATGTTTCTCTATACTGTTTGTTCTCTTTCCATCTTTTTCTCCATTGTTATTATTTGTATTTCTGTCTCCCCCACTCTTTCTGACTCTGTTGGTAGCCCTTTTGCACACACCCTTCATTCCTTTGCTGTGTTATATATGGGTCATTGTCTCTTGTGTAGGGTTGCAGAAAGAATAGGCCCATATTGAACCATTAAGTTTTTTGGAGCCCAGTGCAACTGCTAAAGTGTGTGTGTGTGTTGGTGGGGGGGGGGGGGCATAAAACCACTGTCCACATCTCAAAGGGGATAGTATCCAGGATGGAGAGCCTCTGCTGATATGAATGTAATATTGCGGCATTGAGGAAGCAGCACCCAGCAGTGACATCACAAAGGCCCCTGCAACCCCTGTGGTGGCGGGGGCGAGCCTCAGGGTGCCTCCTCAGCACAGTACACAGTGCTCGGGCGGCCGGGAGAGGGCGGACCCCTAGAGGTACTTTGCAGAGGGGCCCACATAAGTTTTGTTACACCACTGGCCACCACAATTGCTGTCTGCTTGTCTGATTTTTTAACATTTGTCCTGTTTCAAGTGACAGGTGCTGCCAGGGCTGGCTTTAGCATTGGTGGCACCTGGCGCCACAGTCTTTTCTGCACACCCTCTAAAAGACCACCTTCTCTTCATGAATTCCCTCACTACCACTCTCCAGCAGTGCACCTCAACTCTCTCTCCACAGCCTGTCTCTGTCAAACATTTTGTTGTTTTATGACACTACTCATAGTTCACACACACTCCGGTCTGTGATTTGCAGGGTGCACGTTCCTTGTAGCAGGCACATTAACCCTCCATGCTACTTTATGAGGAGTCAAGACTGCTACAAGACAAAATTCAATCTCTCACCAGTAGGAACATTAATCACCGGAGTTATCTTGACATTTTTATTGTTGCCTAAACACTGCAGGATATTTAAGGAAATTCATTTACTTTTAAACCAATGGTCAGAGTGCATTAAAAAAAAACTATGGGAACTGTGATCCTGCATGCAAAGGAGTGGAGTCAGGGAGCATGGGACAGGGACAAAGGTGTGGCTAAAAAACTAAATATTCTGGTTGTTTTTTTTTTGGTCCTTCACCCCCAGGTAGCTACATATAAAATAGTATGCAGCTTAAATGAAAAATAAGTTTAAAAAAAGTTGTTACAAGGAAATGGACTGTAGTATATTATGAAACCTCTGTTAGTTAATGTGCTGGAGAGGTCTGTGAGTAACCGGAGGGCCACTGAATCTTGGTTGGTGCAATGGAAGATTGTATGGAACCTGTATGTAAGTAATTCTTTTAAACTTGCATTACACACTGTATAATATACACTGCTACAAAATGCACAAAAAGGGTTAAGATAAAATGGTGCTTCCAAAATATAGATTTTGGAAATACCCAGACTGAACATAATGCAATTTTTCTGACATAACTGGCACACCTCCTCAGGGGTAGTAAACTCTATGTAAATACAATTTCAATTAAAACCATGCACTTCACAGCTCAGCTGTTAATTCTTTGCACTACCACTGAAAAAGAAATACTTGTCACCACAAAGCTTTGAGTGATTTGATCAATTAAAGCCAGTACCAGCTCTCAAGCATCCTTAACATTTTCAGATTAACTCGTTGCATACATTTGCATTTCTTTTAGGGAAGCAGGCACCCTGGCAGAAAGGTTTGTTTAGCTGTCTGCAAAGATTCACTGCATAACGCTTCAGCTGAAAAAATTAAAATGTAGGAATTAACCCTCCTGGAACGATTGTCTTTTTACAAGTGGTAGGGGAATGGTTTCCTATAAATCAAAAAAGTATGGGCACGTCGTGCCCCTTTCACCTACTTCGACCACTGTTTTTTTTTTAGCACATGGTGCCCCCCACCAAAGTCAGCGCCAGGTCCAGCTGCACCGGTCGCACCGCCCAAAAATCGGCCCCGGGTGCTGCCATGTCGTCATTCTTCGAATGTAGTGCTAGAGATGTGCTGTCTTGTGATAGGCCCCATAACAGCGGGCAGGAGGGTTTGCAAAGGGAATACTGTCTCGTTAATTTGCATATGGCAGGACTTTTTTCTGAATACCACCCAATGAACATTTTGCTTTCTGGAGGATCAGTACATCTGTCGAAGCTCGAAAGGAGAACAGGTCTGACTATAAAGCTGCTGGTGTGCAAAAGCAGCAACTGTTTTGAGCCCGACCTTTAGTAAATCAGAATAGTTATAGACTAAACGGTCGATAGTATTATTAGTAATGCACGTGAACGGTTACCGCTGATCGCACAAACACAGACCAGTAACGCTACGAAAATAAATAAATAAAAAAGCAAACAAACAAACAAACACAGGAAAACATCGAAAGTAGATGAGATTCTTTTGTGGCCACAAGGGGGCGCGCATCACAAGGAAATACAATTTTAGGCACTCGTCCAAAGACAACAAAATACCACTACCTGATGTTACTGGTGTGTAGACTCAATTAGGGATTTAGCTTGAGACGTCATTGTGATTGACAAACTCGCACGGTCTTCGTAAGAAGAGTCCCAGGTGTGCGCCCGCTGAAGTATGGAAGAGAAGGGGAAACCCTGTTGAGGCAGAAGCTGAGAGAATGAGCTGAGGCAGAAAGAGAAGAGAGGAGGTGAAGATTTAGGAAAGCAGGATCCACTGAACTATGCGGTGGGAGAGGGGGGAGAGTGAGAGGGGGGGGGGGGGGGTAGAATAAATGAATGAGAGACGGGGCAGGGGAGCCAAGAATGGGGGTCACTGAAGGAGAGCGATGGGCCGGACAGAGTAAAAGTGGAGACCAGGGACCCGACAGTGAGCTACGAGATGAGAACAGGGGCGACAGGAAAGGCAGCCTAGGAAAATGAGCAAGAAGAAAATGAGGGGCTTTGTGTGGGAAAGAGAGTTAAAAGAGGTGCGGGGCGGCTTGTTAAAGTAGGGAGATCAGTGAAGTGTGTAGAACGAGGGAGTAGAGAGAATAATAGAAGGGTAGAGGGAAGGGAGAGTGAGGCGTAGAAGTAGTGAGGGTTGAGGGTGAGGAAGTTAAAGAAGGAGTGGAGTGAAGGGGTATAGTGAAAGGGTATGGTGACGGGGCATAGTCAGTGAGTATAGTGAAGGGATGTAGTGAAAGGGAACAGTGCAGGTGAATAGTGAAATACTATAGTAAAGGGGTATAGTGAAGGGCCATAGTAAAAGGGTATAGCGGAACAATATAGTCAGGGAGTATAGTGAAGAGTTATAGTGAAGGGGTACAGTGAAAGGTTATGGTAAATGTGTATAGTGAAGGTATATAGTGAAAGGGTATAGTCAATAAGTATAGTGAAGGGCCATAGTAAAAGGGTATAGTGAAACAGTATAGTCAAGGAGTATAGTGAAGGGATATAGTGAAATGGTGCAGTGAAGGGGTATAGTGAAGTGCTATAGTGAAAGGGTATAGTGAAACAGCATAGTCAAGGAGCATAGGGAATTGATATAGTGAAAGGGTATAATGAAAGAGTACGGTGAAAGGGTATAATGAAGGGATATAGTGAAAGGGTACATTGAGGGGTATAGTGAAGGGCCATAGTAAAAGGGTATAGTGGAACAGTATAGTCAGGGAGTATAGTGAAGAGTTATAAGAAGAAAAGAAACCACGGCACATTACAGGTGTGTGAAGATTTCACTTTATTCCTCTATATCGTCTTGGAAAAATAGATCCCTTGTTTCAGTAAGGCAGAAGTAAGTTTGATGTCATAAGCCAATACGTTCGGAAAACAACAGCCGACACGTATTTCGTCAAACCTGACTTTTTCAAGGCTCCAACCATTAAAATTATTAGATTGCATAGTAAATATCCGAGGTCAATGCAGTTTGCAAGATAGCATGGCATGAGTTAAGTAGCTTAGCCGAGGACCATGATAAGTCTGAGCATACACCGCACGGACTGACGCCTCGGGTACTGTGCTACTACTCCATAGTGAAGAGTTTTAGTGAAGGGGTACAGTGAAGGGGTATAGTGAAGAGGTATAGTGAAAGGTTATGGTAAAGGTGTATAGTGAAGGTATATAGTGAAAGGTATAGTCAATGAGTATAGTGAAGGGGTAGAGTGAAGGGCCATAGTAAAAGGGTATAGTGAAACAGTATAGTCAAGGAGTATAGTGAAGGGATATAGTGAAATGGTACAGTGAAGGGGCATAGTGAAGTGCTACAGTGAAAGGGTATAGTGAAACAGCATAGTCAAGGAGCATAGGGAATTTATATAGTGAAAGGGTATAACGAAAGAGTACGGTGAAAGGGTATAATGAAGGGATATAGTGAAAGGGTACATTGAGGGGTATAATGAAGGGCAATAGTGAAATGGGATAATGAAGCAATATAGTGAAAGGGAATAGTCAAGGAGTATAGTGAAGGGATATATTGAAGGGGTATAGTGAAGGGCTATAGTAAAAGGGCATAGTGAAACAGTATAGTCAAATAGTTAAGGGGTATAGTGGAAGGGTACAGGTAAGCAATATTGTGAAGCGCTATAGTGAAGTGCTTTAGTGAAAGTGTATAGTGAGCCGGCATAGCCAGTATATTGAAGTGATATAGTGAAAGGATATGGTGAAGGGGTATAGTGAAGGGATATAGTGAAAGTTTATAGTTGAGGAGTGTAGTGAAGGGGTATAGTGAAACAGTATAGTCAAGGAGTAAAATGAAGGGATATAGTAAAAGGGTACAGTGTAGGGATATAGTGAAAGGGTATAGTTAAAGAGTATAATGAAGGGATACAGTGAAAGGGTACACTGAATAGGTTAAGTGAAAGGGTATAGCCAAGGAGTATAGTGAAGGGATATGGTGGAAGGGTACGGTGAAGAGGTATAGTCAAGGGGTATAGCGAAGGGGTAGAGTGAAGGGCTATAGTAAAAGAGTATAGTGAAATCTTATAGTCAAGGTGTATAGTGAAAGGGTACAGTGAAGGAGTATAGTGGAGCAATATTGTGAAGTGCTATAGTGAAGTGCTGTAGTGAAAGGGTATAATGAAACGGCATACTCAACAAGTATAGTGAAGGGATATAGTGAAAGAGCACAGTGAAAGAGGACGGTGAAGGGGTATACTGAAGGGATATAGTTAAAGGGTATAGTTGAGGAGTGTAGTGAAGGTATATAATGAAACTATAGTCAAGGAGTATAATGAAGGAATATCGTCAAACGGTACAGTGAAGGGTTATAGTGAAGGGATATAGTGAAGGGATATAGTGAAACGGTATAGTCAAACAGTATAATGAAGGTATACCCGAAGCCTGAGGACAGAAGACTGATGTTGCGCTGGCAGCTGGGGCGGCAGGTGTGGGGAGAGGTGCGCGCGCGGGGGAAGCCGAAGCGGGGGGCTGATATTCCTTGCCGCGAGGAAATGTTGCTCTCGCCCCCGTGACCCTGAAGCAACAGGGGCCGCGCCGGCGACTCGCAGATAAGAGCTGACAGACCGGCATGTAGCCGACGTATGTCCTGATCTGCGATTTTGTTATAAACTATTAAAACATGAATATTTAATAACATAGACTTTTTTTTTCCTTTTTCTCATTGCGAGCGTGTGCATGAATAATAGAACAGCAGGAAAGGAAAAAGAAGCCGAGGGGACAACAGCGCGACAGTTTCTCCTGTGGGACGACGGCGGGGCGCCATTTTCACATTTAGCGAAAGAGATCTCTGGGAAGCAGGGACGAGCCAGGACGGCCTCCAGGAACTGGACGCTCTCTGGGCACCCGAGGCTCCTGGAGCTGACTGTGGTGTGCTTGCTCCAAGAACTCATTCTCGCAGAGCTGGCCTTTGCTCAGGGACCGCCCTGGGCTAAACCAAATTTGGCACCGGCTCCCATTCGTCCTACTAACTGTTTGTGTGTTGTAAAAATCGTGAGGAGGTGGGCAAGAGTAAGGAGAACAACTGGAAGGAGAACAATTGGAAGGAAATTAGTCCAATCGCTGACACGGGCACCAGTGGCCTCTAAAACCTGTGTGTAAATGCTCGTTTCTGTGCACTCATGTGGTAAGAGGACTGCTGCAAGCAGCTTCTACACCCCTCTAAAGCGCTGGGCCCTGAGCGTGGGCCAAGCGCGCACTTGCTGAATGGCATGCAAGCAAATTCTGGGCAGGTCTGCAAACATTTCTGACACAACTTCACAAAATTCAGAACAAAAGGTCAATTTTACGGACACATCATAGGAGAAGCCATACGCTGCCACTTTATCAGTGTATTTTTGATCTTTTTGATTTTATATTGCACTATTTATTTTTTATTGTAATATGCTCAGGGCCACTGGAATTGTGCGGCAGGGAACAACAAAATCATGCAGCAGCAGTTGACTAAATTATGCAGCAAGTAAAGGCAAATTATGTGGCGTAATGCGGCACGTTTTGTGATAGTATTCCTTATTTATTGTCATTTTTACTCATGGTAACTCAGGCTGGACTAATATTTCATCTCATTTGTACCACTTGAACAGTGCTTAATTTGAAAATAAAAAGGTGCCGGTGCCGAAAGGCCTCCTCTTAAACATGCGGCTGCTGCAATTAAATGAGCGAACACTGAGGCAGCGTAAACCCGAAGCCATCTCGGACCTCTTCAATCCATTTAAAGCCACTCTCTGCCCCTTCAGCTCGCACCTGCAGCTTTCTGCTTTCCCTCATTGTGCTGCTTTTTCGTTTTTCTCTTCCCCCGTCTTTCCAAAACTTGGCTTTTGCTTGCAGCAAATGCTTGAGGCAGAAGAATAAGCACCGGCCCTAAAAAATAAGTGCTGGTGCTCAGCACCGGAAACAGCAAGCACAAACTAAGCACTGCACTTGAACAACTAAATACAGCAATTAGTAAGCAGTAAGTGACCAGTCAGCTATTGCGGCGTGCCTACACTATGCAGTAACAGGTTGCAAAGTATTAAGTAACTTTTAATTCGTTTGAGCTACAAACCAATCTTTTGGTTAATATCTGCAGACTATGCATCAGAAGATGGATGCATCAGATGATGGATTATGTGGCACATGCGGCAAATCCATAACTATGTGGAACACACTGCATCCACAGTATCACAGAATGTTATTGTTCCTGACTATTCTCAGTATGTGATTGCCTCTAGGTATGCTACATTCAGTTGGCACATTATGTTCTTGTTCAGTAGTACACTGATGCCCTAGAGTATGGTGTCAATGGCATCACCCCTACCCAAACATATCCAGTCTTTCTTAGAGAGAAAGCATCAGCAACACTTCAATTATGTTTTTAAACATTTTAAAACCCTTGATAAACAATTTGGTGTAAACTTTAAGGTAAATTACTTTTATTCATCGTCTGTTAGTCCACTGTCTCCCCATAATTACAGGAAGCCAATTCAAGATTCGGACTCATGCCCGCAAAGCCCTTCACAATCAAGGACAGAATACCACAACCACTGCCTGAGCTTTCACCTACCCTCCAGACCACTGTTCCCACCTCTCGCTCTCTCCCTTGCCCACACCCCGGCATCCGTCGAAGAAAGAGTGGTGGTCGTTCCTTGTCCTACCTCGCAGTGAAATCCTGCAACAGCCTCCACATCCACCTCAGGACATTCTGCCCTCTCTCCAGGAATTCAGAAGGGGACTTAAGACATGGCTCTTTGACTGAAGCACCCCGAGAAGCCTGGACCAAGTGCCTGGATACTCTCACGGGCGATTAGCACGCTCAACATATCCTGATTGATTGATTTACAACAAGTTGAACAAAAACCTTTGGGTCACCTCACTCTACAATATATGTAAAGGTAACCAAAATAATGAGCAGAGCAGATGATAGTCTTACATCTAATGTCTGGGTGTCTCACAGTACCAAAAAAGCCTGACTGCTGCATCAGAATGTGTGCCAGAGACGCTACATTTATCTCGGAACTGGGAGCCCAGATCACCAGACAAAGGCAATTAAAGATGAAGTTGCAATTAGATGGGAGATCAGTAGCAACTGATTCCAAGGGTTGTTGCTAAAAAATGGACAAATAAGGAAGAGAAGAATAAGGTGGGACAATTCCTAAAATCAGGTATGACGGGTCCACCATAAATATCAGAAATTATTGTGTCCCCAGGAGAAACAGAAATGGTTCAACAAGCAACACCCACCTACCCTGGCAAACTCTGCTGGTGCAATGGTCCATTGATTGTGCCTGTGAAGGACAGACAGGGACCAGGCCTTTTGGAGGGTTGTGCCCTGGGCCATTGCCCACTCTTCTCATGTCTTAAAATGGCTCTGCAGTCAAGCCAAGGTTGAACCAATGGCACAGCTCCCCCCCAAAGTGAAAAAGAACATGCAGAATCTTCAAAGTATTTGGAATGTAAATTACACAACAAACAAAACATAAGAACATGATAAAGACTTTCAAATGTAGAAAATGTTTCTTTAAAATATGAAAGTGTTTCCATTTATTACATTAGATCACAACATTGTATTGACCTTTATTTGAAGTGAAGGTTTCTAAACAAGAGCTTCAAATCATTTATTAATGCTTCTCCTGAGAATGCCGTGAGTGAACAAAGTCAACCAATTGTCCGGTGTACCTTATATCAAGGCCAATATTATTTTTATAGATGGTGGGATATTACAGGCTATTAACGCATATACAAGTGAGGTTTTTGTACAGGATCTATTCTGAAGATAATTTCTTGAAAGTACTCTCAAATATCACTATCAAGGAAATTAGAAACATGAAGTCAATTGATCTCACACAGCTGAGATATGTAGGGAAGCTGGGATTTGAACCCAAGTTTCCTGGTTACACATAGCGCAAATAAGCCACTTACTATGTTAGTTTATTTTTCTCACTCTGCTTTAACACCAGAAAGCAGTGATTTTGTACAATTCTCTTAGAATAATAACACACTCTGTTAAATAAGTGAAGATCACAGGTTAATCTGTCACACTATCTAAAAAGGTTTATAAAGAAATAAGGGAAGATAGGACACCATGTACTAGTCTCACTGGCTTTGTAAATGTAGATTCTGTGATACTGAGTGCCACAGAAACATTGAGCGTGAAAGTGGATTTTTTTTTAATTAATATTTTTATTATGGAGCAAATACATTCACCAAGTTACATACAATAGAAATGTTAAACTCATTAAATACACCAAATATGTTAAGTAGATTCAAAGCCATAAATACATTATACACATTAAATACATTAGAGCGGTGCCCACAGCGACTAAACAATATGATCATGTAGCATTTATTTTAACAATTCTCAAAAAAAAGATGTAAGTTTACCCCAAACCTTACCGACGTTAAGAGCGGTCTATAAAGTGCAGCTGCTCTAATAAGAATACGTTGATCCTAACTTAGATCCACAGAAAAAAACAACATTTAATAAAAAACAAAGAGTAATTTCTATTCTAATTCCAAGTGTCTTCTCTAAAAAAGCCTCAATTTCTCACAAGAACAAAAAATGTGAGCCATATCCCTTGGTCCATTCCCACACCAGAGGCACTGATAGTCAAGTCTCTTACTCCAGCATTACAACTTAGCCGGTGTATAATACAGATTGAAAACCATCATATAGTGTTGTCTCTCTAAACATTCCATTACCAGAACGTCAGAGCTAAGCTGCAGAGACTCGTATAAGTCAATTTTCCAAACCCCAAGCCTATTCTCCCATCTTCTAGCTTGTTGCTGCATGTCATCTGAATCTGTATTAATCAAAGCATTGTATATTTCCACAATCCTAACCACCTTGATACAATCTATAGACTCTAGGAGCAAGATTTTAGAAACCAAGATCTGGCCATTCCTGAGCTTCATAATCAAATCGCTGATCTGCAAATATTTATAAAAGTATTGCCTGTGCAGTCCAAATGTTCTGTTGAAGGCCTGCAAACAAGCAGAATTAATCTTGATTAAAGAGGCCCCTATGAGGGTTTGGGTGTACTATCTGGTATGGCTGGCAGCCCCATCATCAGTACACTCACAAAGACTGTCTTGGGTCCAGTCAGGTGTGTTTTCTTAAACTTAAGCTCAACACTGGGTAACTGGGGCTGTGAGCAGTAAAGTTTAACAAAGAAACAATGTGAAAAGAATTTAATAACAACAAACAACAGAATAAGAAAGTCGCACAACACGAAAGAATCAAGATGCAAAGTAAGAAAAATAGTTTAGAGTTTTATGAATATTTATAGACCTTGACCATCAAAATCCACTGAGGGGTTCAAAGATATTGAATTTTAAAGAAACAAATTAGCTTTATCATCCACTGCAAACAAGCAGTGGTCAACAAAAACATTAGAAACCTTTGAAAAGTTTGGAAAAGTTAGTTTGGCAACTCTGGACAAAGTTGGGGGACCAAGTCCAGAAGGGTAGAGGTTCAGGGGGCCAGAGAGAATACTTTTGACATTTACCTGGCCACTAGAGTGTTTTTAGCTCAAGATCCAAACTTTACAGGATGACTGCTATAAACGATAATGGAGTGGTCCTGATGCAGAGGGGTGCAGGTTCAATGATGGTCAAGAATGCTTCTGATGATGTGCAGTCCACAGGGATGAAGTCCAGTCGAATCCTCGATCTACAGGTGAGTGGATTGACTCTGTCCATTAATTTCAGGGTCCTACAAAGTCCTCTTTACAGGGTTTCAAGGGCTGTTGATGCAGACCTTGCTCTTTAGCAACACAGCGGTCATGGGGCAAATCTTTGGTGAAGGCAGGTTTCCCTCTCTGGCGACGAATCCGGTGACAACAAACACTCACAAGTTCAGCAAACACAGGTGCATCTTTTTGCTATCTCTGCATTGTCCTTGGGGGTGCCCGGCGTCCGGTAGCAGCAAGACTTCTGCAGTGGCTACCAGAGGTGCAACTTGGGTTTCTCCAGCTTTAATGTCCCCACTTCTGCTCTGGGGGGGGCAGCCAACTGACCCTTGCAGTCTGCTTGGGACTGGCACCAGGGATTAGCATTTCTCTGAGCTAAGCACGCAGAATAGGGGCCAATTTTTTACTAGCCCTAAGTGCTGCAGGTGCAGTTGCTCTGGCAATGCAACCTTTCTTTGTGCGCTTCCAATGAGTGCAGAGTGGTCTTTTTGTTGTCATCTTTCCAGATCCGGCGAGTTCTAAAGTCACAGGTGCCAGGGGGGCCCTTTATATCACAGTAAAGTGCCCTGAGGGGAGAACAAGGTCATTAGCCAATGGGCTAGGTGGTCCCCTCCTCTCTGGGGACACAGTTCTGGTGATGTGTGGCATCTGGCTATCCCTGGGTGCATAATTCTTGCCACAACCAAGATGGCAGAATCCTTACTTGTCTGTAAGGAGCCTGGTAGCCCACCCACTGAAGTGTGGCTACCATTGGACTACACACCCCTCAAAAACCAGTTTGTGAACTTGGTTTTCCTCCTCTGTCTCTAGCTCTACTCTGTCTTCAGGGAACAAAATGCATCCTTTTCGAAAGTGTCTCAGCGGCCCTTTGAAGCTCCCTTTTTGGGCTAACATCCTGGGCAGCCATCATGTGGGAGGAGGTCACACCTTCCAGTGTGGCAGCAGCCTTTGTTCTGGCCCTGGGAGACATTTACATTTCTCACCAGGTGGGCAGAAAGCTGTCTGTGTGCCAATACCTTTGTGAGGCCACAGGACTAGCTGGGACACCGAATGGTAACTTCATAAAGGTTGACTGTTTTAAAAATGACATTCATTTTGACTTTACCATCACATTGCATTTAATGCCATGAATAATTTGATACCTTACGTGACCCACTTTGGTAGTCCCAGTCAAAAGTTAGCCGGGTTGGGATGCCTCCCTGTAACTCTGTACCAGCCAATGTGGCTTCACATTTTACTCATAGCAAAACAACAATTTGGAAGTGTTGCTGCTAAGCCATATCATAAAACATATGTTTTACTTAGCAAAATATAGCTCCCTGCAACAGGACTCTATTGGACTTCCTTAGTGGAGACTTATATATAATTCTAAGGGATGGGGTGGTGTTGTTTTTTTATCTGTAAGGTGTATCTCTTTAAATGATGATGTTAGGTAGTGAAATTTCATGTTGAGGGGTTGCACCAACAATCTAAGGGCACAAGAGAAGTTGATAGCAAAGAACCCATCTTTGCAAGAAGCAATAACTATTGCTGAGACTATGGAACATGCCACGTTCTGGGTTAAAGAAATGAACGATGCAGGTTCCAATTTTTGTACTTCAACTGAATTCTGTTCCACTTCCACTATAGCTAGAGTTTCAACCCTTGATAATGTTCAAGAAGGGGATCTTGTACAGAAAGTAAGTGGAAGAATGAAGATTAGTAATGACACGGAATAAGACTCCAAAATCAGATGTTACAAATGCAGCAATCTAGGTCATCTGGCAATTAACCTCAAATGTTTTGCTAGGAATATTAATTGCAGAGATTATGGAAAGAAGGGGCATTTAGCAAAAGTATTCAGTGTAATGGACTTATCAGCAGCACATCATTAGATTTTACTTCATAAGGATTCGAGACACCTTACCTCTTTTGTCACTCCTTTGGGAGCATTCAGGTTTATTAGAATACCGTTTGGGTTAACTTTTGCTACTGCATGTTTCCAAAGAGTGATGAAAGAGGTACTCAAGGGCCTTGACTCTGTATTGTTTTTCCAGGACGGCATACTTGTCTATGGTGAAAATACGGACAATCGCAATGCAATTTTTGAGAGCAGTTCTCAGGAGACTGAAGGACAATGGCTTGATTTTAAAGAGAGAGAGAAATGAAAATTCAGAGTTGGTACTGTTTCATATTTAGGTCACACCATTTCTGAAGATGGTATTTAGCCCAAATTAGAATTAGCTAAATCAATTCCATCATTGCTGACAACTACTGATAAGGACCAGGTGTGATCATCCCTTGGACTTGCTGAGTATTACTCAAAATTCATTAAGAATTTTGCAAGTGTGGTACAGCCTTTAAGAGTAATATTGGAAAAAGGTATGAATTTTGAATGGTCCCCAGAGTGTGAGGAGACTTTTAAGGTGCTGAAAGGTGATTGAAAAGATGCCTACTTTAGGCCTTTTTGATGTAAGACGCAAAACATTATTATCCACTGATGCCAGTTTAAAAGGTCTTGGTGCAGTTCTTTCACAGGTACGTGATGGAGAAGAGAAAGTGGTAGTTTTTGCATCATGTTCTCTTAAAGGATCAGAAGAACTGTATTCTGTGGTAGAGCGGGAGGCACTTGCTTGCACTTGGGCCATAAATCCTTTCAAGTGTTATCTTTGGGGTCTACCATTTGTGCTAAGGAGTAGTCATAGACCTCTTGTACAAATGTTTGCCTGTCGAAGTATCGAAAATACTACTCCACGCATCAAGCGCTGGGTAGAAAGTTTAATGGACTTTAGTTTCCCAATTGAGTATTTGCCGGTAAAGAAAAATGTTGCAGCTGATTTCGTTCCCAGGTTACCTTTTGCAGATTGTAATTCAGATGATTAAGTTCTGATACTGTGGGTTAAGGAATCAGCCATTGACAAAGGAGAATGGTGCCTAGAGTGTGAAAAAGACACAGTTCGCAACTTAGTCTCTGAATATGTAGTAGAAGGGTTGGCTAGTTTAAACAACTGCCTAGAATAAACTAAGATATTTTGGTGTGTCAAAGATGAACTGAGTATCATAGAAGGTAATTTATATAGGAATGACGGGTTGGTTCCACCTGTGGGGTTGTATGAGAAATTAATTAATCTAGCCCATGAGGGGCATCTAGGTAGGAACCTAGCTAAAGATAGCATCAGATTTCGGCAGCTTGAAAAATTACTTCTGTCCCTGATATGGGCGGGTAAGCGGCCAAGGGTACGCATGGATGTGCTGAAGCTGGACCTGATCGACGGTGGACTGGACCTGCCTGATTTGTTCCTCTACTATGCGGCGTGCTGGCTGCAATATGCAGCTTTGTGGTGCGACAATGGTACTAATTGGAGAAAGAGCTGTTGGAAGTCTCTGTTTACTTGCCGCGTTTACCGTGTTTGTTGATGGGTCACTCTAGGTCGCCACCGGGGACCTCCTTCCTAGTCGCAAAAGTGTCACGAGTATGGGAGCAGACGATTGTGAGGGTGTTGCGTAGAGCGCTGTATGCACGCTTACTTCTGCTTCGGGTGTCGTGCCCCTTTACCCGTGTTGCAGAAACGCTAGACTTTGGAAAATGGCGAGACGGCGGCTGTAACACTGTTGGCGACCTTTACCAGAACAATGCGTTTTTAACTTAGGAGGAAGTTCAGGCCCTCTTTGGCATTGACCAGGGTCAATTTTTGCAATACGCGGGCCTCTCGCAGACGGCACATGAGGTTTGGACCGCTTTTCCTACAGAGCCGATTGAATCCCGCCTTGCAGCTACCCTTGTTGACCCTGGTGGTATCCGCGGTCTGATCTCCTGGCTCTTTAAGGCCCTAAAGCAGGACAGACAGATAAGCATAGCAAAGGTTAGGGATAGTTGGGATGCTGTTCTGGATGGTCCGCTCACAGACTGTGATTGGATTAGAACGTGCTCCTTGGTACAGGATGCGACAGGCAATGCGAGATTTAAATTGATACACTTTTATTACATACACCAGGCTTACCTGATGCCGCACCGCCTACATAGGATAGATATTCCCAGCACGCCCAGAAAGATGTGCTCGCTGTGGTGGGGCTTTCGGTAATTTTGACATTATGACATGGGTATGTAGTATGATTCAACCCTTTTGGACCCAAATAGTGCGAACACTAGGGAAGTGTCAGTGATTGACGTGGGGGTGACTTGGAAACACTGTCTACTGGGTCTGATCCCTTGCCCTAAAAAAGGTCATAAAATGACTTACAGATTGGCGCAGTTGGGACTCATCCTTGCCAAACGGCGCATTGCGATACACTGGACAAGCCTGTCCCCCCCACATGACGCTTGGTTAGCTGATCTTGTTGAGTGGGTCACTGAGGAGGAGTGATGGCTTCGTAGAGTGTGTATAGATGAGTTTGCTGAGCGAGACCTGGAGAGATGGAGGGGTATGATTGATTCCCTATTATAGGACTCTGATGAGTTAGCAGGGGACTCCTTGGAAGAGGCTTCTGTTTGTTAAGACTGGGTGATATTATTTATGACTAACATACTTTTGTGCGGATTGTATGAATGCTCTGAGATATTTGGAGGTTGGGTCTGCCCTTCCCTACTCCCGTCTCCCTCCCTTCTCCGACGATGGGTTGTCGCTGGGGGGTGGATGCCCGTCCCTTCACCTGCCTGCAAGGTAGCACTTGTATGAGATGCTCGGCAATGTTGTGGGGCTGGATGGTTCCCCCGTGGTGTGTTTGTTAGGCAGGGCGGGCCTGGCTCAGATCTGTACATTCCCTTCTGACTCAGAAGTTCACAATACCTTAGCGACCCTGGTGCGTCGTCCATGTTACAGGGCATGTGGTGCTTGGTAAATATAATTCCGTTGTCCAGGTGGTGCTTGTCTGGCTGCAATAGCTTTAGCCACATCGATTAGTATGATCTTTTGTCTTCTGTATGGGTATCATTTTATGTACCACCACAGTTCTTGCTGGAGGCGTGTTGCAGACATTATGACTGTCAATTTGGTCTGTAATGTTGTGATGCTGCTGTGTATTTTATGAACAGTGCAGTTTCTGTGTTGTTATTATAAAAGCAATAAATCAAGTTAAAAAAAGAAGATATCATTAGAAAATGTTAATGGTGGCCAGGTCTAGCCAGGCAAGTGAAGGCGCTTGTAAGGGATTGCATACAATGTGTGATGAAGAATTTTCTTTAAAGTTTGGCAATTTCTCACTACCGTACTGCACTCTGTGCTCCTTAAAAAAATTAACCAGTTGGTGAAAGCAAGTGTAGAGATTGCTCTTGAAAATGGACTGCTTTTAAAAGTTGTGCTTAGAGAGAAATTGTGGGCCCAAGGAAATGCACCCAATGCTGTTACTGGGATGTCTCCTTTTTGAATATTGAGGGGCAGGTTAGCTGGTTCTAAGGTAAACCCTTTGTGGTTGTCTTCAAGAGGCAGAAGTAACATAATATAACCGGATAGATCCAAACTCATCCGTGACAGAGTGATTGCAAATCAAGCAAAATACAAGAAAAGATTTGATGAGAGACATTGTGCAAGTCGGAGGGATTGGAGTGAAAGTGATATGGTGTATATCAAAAGACCGATGTGGAGTCCTAAAGGAGCATCCAAATGTATGGGACCAAAAAGAATAATGAAGGTGGGAAAGAATGTGGTGGTTCTGGAAAGTGGTGAAGTTTGGAGTATGTCTTGTTTAGACAAATGTGCCAGTAGAGAGTCTACACACAGGGGTATGCATGAAGAGAAGCTGGGTGGTAGTTTTTGTGGAAGAGAAGGATTGAGGAGGAGCATGAGAAAGAGGATGCATCCTAAACATTTTGAAGATTTTGTAAATTAAGTGATGTGACATGATAATTGAACAGTCTACTTATATCCTTTATAGGTTCATTAGCGAAGCTATTGTTATAGTTTTGCATGTACAATTTTGTTTTTTTTCCTTTCTGTTTCTCAATATTATAATTCATTTTTCTTGTTCACTATTGTTTATATTGCTGTATCAATGTAGAGAGAGAGGTATGTATAGTTTGTGCCATTTAAAGGAAGGAGATGTATTGTGTTTTTATCTGTAATTTGTGTTCCTTTAAATGATGTCAGGTAGTGGAATTTCACATTGTGGGGTTCCATGGAAGAGACTTGATGGGGAACTGGAAGGAACGAGCTGCGTGGCTGTGCTGTGCTGTATTGCCTCATGGTGGATGCTAATAAATGATCTACAATACTAAAAAAAATGACTTCGTGTCATGTGGCTTTGCCATAGGTTTAAATGACAAAGTCAAAATGGTCAGTAAAAACACTGTCCTTCTAGACTGTAGTGGCAGGCTGGGGGCCATTTTGGATCTTGTCACATGAAGGGTGGACAAACAGTGCTGCAGCCTTGAGTGGACAAAAGTGGTGGTTGGTGACTTACTAAAAAGATGGGTGGGGGGGGTATATGTAAAAATACATACATAAAATATACATAAAATACATCAAACTAAACATTTAACAAATAAAAAATAAAAGATTCACTTACCATAGCCAGCAGCATGTCGTCGATGTTCTCCAGTCCTCCTCTGAGCATGAGATTCCACAGCCAACTACCTTATCCAGTCCAGATGCTGCTCTCATGCTGTTATCCAGCATGAGTGAAGTATCTGGATTGGCTGGAGCAGGGTAGTTCAGTTCTCTGAAAGCACTAGAGGCTTTATACGTGATAATCCCAATTTCAACAGCAAGTGATTTCCAAATTTTATAAGCTATCAAAATAGTTTTAAATTTGACCTTCTAATAATGACTGCACTCTAAATTTTGGGCAAAGCTTTCCCTAGTCTCTTCACCTAACAATAGTTTGTAAATTTGACGATAATTCTGTCTGGGCTACCTTAGAATCCCCTCTATCTGCAAACAAAATCCCCATGTGCTGTGAAAGGGATGCTCAATAATAGTATCTAAGGTTCATTGCCCATCCACCTCCATTTCTAGGAAACACCAGTCATCTTATTCACCACCGCACTCTTTTACGCCACCACATGAAATTAGAACAGAGTGATTAGATTTTTTTAAGTCAATGTGTTTCGACTTCAGTGGTATTGCTCATTCTGCTTCAATCTTACCTAATTGTTATCAGCATTAGTGTGAAATTGACATTGATAACTTTATCTATTTGCACTGTAAATCTAATCCCTAAGAATATTGCACTTTCCTCTCGCCTAGTAGCACTAAAAACAATGTCCTTTGTGCAGACTATCTGGGTCTTCACTTTATTAAGAAGATAGCCAAAGAAGGCCTCCTTTTCTATTTCGCTCAGGGCTCTCAGTACAGTAATGTCATTTGCATATGCTAACACTTTAGTGTCCATCCCCATTACACTAATTGGCCTTTTTTAGAACATTACCCGTTAGCCTATTGATTAAGGGAACACTACAGTATGTAACACAAACAGAAGAAGGAAGCATAGGCCCCCCTCAAGATTGCAATTTCATCCAATAGCCGTCCCATCAATTGCAATCTATGATATAATCCCTTTTTAGCTCTAGTCAGCCCATGGCTAAACCCCTTTAGTCTAAGTAGTTCCCACAGTTATTCCTGTGACACTCTATTAAAGGCTTTCTTAGCATCAATCAGGATCATAGCCATTGGCCCCCATCATCACCTCTACTACATCAAACAGGGTGATTGTATGTCCTATATGGTCTGTCGTACCCCGCCCAGGAATAAACCTGTGCTTAACCAGAGGTCAATGAAAACAATGCCGACCTGATTTTTTCACTGTTAATGACTGCTTCTACGGCTTCATAGCCTTCTTTCATCAGCCCTGCTGTCTTAACTTTATCCAGAAAGACTTTCATTTGATCTAATTTAGGGGCTGTGTCTTCTTGATAGAGTTCTTGATAATAATCCTTGAAGACTCTCGCTATGTCCTCCGGTGTACTAGCCTGGCTCCCTCTCTATCTACTACAGCTTCTATACCAAAATGTGATTCCTTCTGTCATGTGCGAAAGGTTAGTACTCTTCCCAAATACTCCCCATACTGATAGAGTTCAGCTCTATGAGTCTGAAATATTTCGAAAAGAGACCTACTGTGATAGCTATGTATCTCTGAATTAACCACAATGATCTTTTGCTGGAGTTCCTGATCATCCTGCTTTTCCCCAATCAGTCTCATGTGCTGCACTTCGAGATCAGACAGCTCTGCATAGAGTCCCTTGATCTTGTCTGTCTTTGCTAATGGAAACCAAAGCTGATGGTCTCCCCCCTGATTCCTGCTTTTAAAGCGTCCCACACAGCACTCTCAGAGGCACTATGGGGGTGATTCTGACCCCGGCGGTCAAAGACCGCCGGGGCCAGGGTCGGCGGGAGCACCGCCAACAGGCTGGCGGTGCCCCGCAGGGCATTCTGACGTGGCGGTTTGGCCGCGGTCAGAACAGGAAAACCGGCGGTCTCCCGCCGGTTTTCCGCTGCCCTCATGAATCCTCCATGGCGGCGCAGCTTGCTGCGCCGCCATGGGGATTCAGACACCCCATACCGCCATCCTGTTCCTGGCGGTTCGCCCGCCAGGAACAGGATGGCGGTATGGGGTGTCGTGGGGCCCCTGGGGGCCCCACAAAGAATTTCAGTGTCTGCTTTGCAGACACTGAAATTCGTGACGGGTGCAACTGCACCCGTCGCACCTTCCCAATCCGCCGGCTCCATTCGGAGCCGGATTCCTTGTGGGAAGGGGGTTTCCCGCTGGGCTGGCGGGCGGCCTTCTGGCGGGCGCCCGCCAGCCCAGCGGGAAACACAGAATAACCGCAGCGGTCTTCTGACCGCGGTGCGGTATTCTGGAGGGGGGAACTCTGGCGGGCGGCCTCCGCCGCCCGCCAGAGTTAGAATGACCCCCTATGTCTATTATTAGCCACAAACTCACCTAGCCATCTTCTCATATGCTCCACATAGTCTTCATTCAGCAGTAATTTCCAATCAAAGGTCCAACATTGTGTCTTACGTGCTCTCATATCATTTATCTCTAGAATCAGGGGTTATGATCTAGAAAGACTCTCAGAAGTCTCTTAAAAGTATCAGTGGCAGTTAAAGCAGCTGAGATTAAGAAATAGTCCAGTCACACATATTTTTTATGTGGATGGGAGAAATATATGTAGCCAGAATCTGGGACCTTGATAATGGCCCATATGTCCACCAGCCCATGTTCCTCCAACAGCTGACAAATAGGACTGTACACCAAGGGCATCCTTCCACTATATTGTCCTGAATTGCGTGGCATTCTGAGTTATTTCCCTATGGATATTTAGGTCCTCGCAGACTAACAAAGGGGTTGGCCAAGAAACCAGTTCTAAGGCCATAAGACCAGTTCTGTAGCTGAACCTCCGTTTCAGCTACATTAGAGCAATAGTCCAGATAGTAAATCTTGCAACCCTATTTGGCATTCCATCATCACTCATCTACCCAATTTATCTAGTGGCAGACTTTTAACTACTACTAGTCGATTTCTAGCCAGGATTGCAATCCCCCCCCTTGGAAGAGTGTTTTGAAGTTGCAGGCCAAAGGAGTTATACGCCCTTATCCCGTGCCAGGCTTTCTTGTCCCATGCATTAGTGTTGTTTGCTCAGATATGATACCAGCCTTAAATGTGCTGAACACCTCTGCAACATTCTGGCTTTTGGACTTATTGTTCAACCCAGAAACATTAGCTGTGCAAATGAGCAATTTTTTAACTTGCATCATTACTAATGATTATTTTTCCAAAGGTACCCGCCATCCAAGCTTGTTGTACCTCCCTTAATGTGATTAGTGCAAAGGCCTGGAATGTTGAAGTAACATTTCAATCCAATACATAACAGTATTGCCCCCAGATATTTCACTTTTACAAAACACCCCCAAAATCCTCAACCTTGCTCCTCCATCCTCCCTCACCTCCTTCAGTCTCCACTCATCCTGGCTACCCATCCTCCCCCCAAACCTCCACACCCCACCCACCCGAGTGAAACTTTTAGGCCTGTGTTTGTCTCGTTGATGTTTTGTGCCCCCCCACAAGCCAGGGCCAATTTACATTAAACAGTTACTGATCACCATAATGTAGAATTGACCAGATAGATAGACAAAAAACGAAAGGAAACAAATGAAATTTGAAAAACACAGCACCAAAACGAAAAATAAAGACAAACCACAAATCAAAGGAGCAAGAGTTAGAGCTGAGAATAAACACTGACCCTTGCCCCATTTTCTTTTCGCATCTTTTATATCCTATCCTCTCCTCCACCAGCTTTGGTTGCTTTTAAAGATGCACTAGCATATTCACTGCTCCTCTATCAGTAACCTCCTCCATCAGTACCTCAGAACAACCCAGGTCATTCAACCATTATAAAGGGTTTATACTTCCGAAGCCATTAAATGATTTCCTGCAAAAATTCTTTAGCCTTGTCTTAAAAAATGAACACATGTGTTATCACCACTAATAACTTTAAGCCTCGCTGGATTTGTCAGATAAGCTTGCACCCCCTTGTCCCCAAAAGATTTAATCAATTGTCTAAACTCCAGCACCTGTTTACTGTTACATGTCAGAAATCAGGTGTAACAAAAAAGAGCAACTGGTGACACTTAGTTTGGAGTCTGGTTGGGCCTTCTCGTACACAGCCTGTTTTAGGAGAAAGTTCCCAAGAAAGACAAGGTTTGCTCTAGGTTTCCCTGACCCACGATCATGTTGCTTTCTCATTAGAGGAACCCTATGAGCCCGCTGGGTTTCCTGGTTCCAGCTCTAACCCACAAGTTTAGGAAAGGAATTTGTTTATTACTAACTTCCACATGTCATCCCCCTCAAGGGCTTCATCTATCCCTATTACGCTCAAGTTATTACACCTGTGCCAGTTTTCAAAGTCATCCAGCTTCCATGGTGTGACCCTGAGTTGCGCTTCACTTGACTTCCGCCATGTCCATTCTCTGCTGTCATCACCCTATCCTCCACGATGGTCATCCGCTTCAAAATCTCAGAACAGGTTTTATTCAGCCTCCAAATTTACCCCTGCCGCTTCCTATTTGCGGCACGGGTTCTTGTCTCTTCTCTATGCACCACAATGCTCTGGTATATAGCCTCAAGTGTTGGTGCCTCTGCAGACTGGCCCCGTGTGGACAGATTGTGGGGGCCAAAAACTGCTGCCTAAGTTCTGTGCATCTGAAGAGTCCCATTTCAGCCCACCTGCATGGGCCCAAATCCTTCCTTTATTGCCACATTTTCCAGGAGCCTTTCTAACTGTTTGTTGAGTGCTGCGAGCCATGGTTTCACTTACATTGCTTAACGTGCTGTCACTGAGGTCACCCCCAGAGGAATCCTTTTCTTTGCCTGACCAGTCCGACCTATCTGATAATGAGAAAAAGGTTCTACCATCTCGAGGTCTGTACCCCCTTTCCACGGACCAGCAGCTTCCCTCTTACGATCGCCCGCTCCTTTTTTACAGGGTTGGCTGGCCTTGCTTTGCATGTGCAGACGTCCTCAACTCTAGATTTCTCAGTCCCCTTACCAGTGAGTTGAGGCAGCGCTACTCCCTCTGGGCTCTTCTTGCTTACTCCTAAAGACGTAATATTGGCCTGCTGTGGAGTAGACCCAATTAAAGCACCACACCCAGATGGGTTATCAGGGCAAATAACAATATTAGAACCTGTAGATGATGATAATGCAGTTCTATGAATTGCACCTTCGCCACCTTGCAGAGCTTTTTCCAAGTGGGTCACCTCACCCATCTTCTCGAGGGCATCCTTCAGCCCTTTAAGTCAAAAACGAGTGACACTGATGACTGAGGCTGCCCACCTGGCTGTGCGATATAGATCTCTGCTCACCCATTGGTTTGTTAAGAAAAATCCTATATTGTTGCTCCTGGTAGTGCTGGGGGGGGGGGGAACAGGCCGTGTCCATCTTCCCCTCTTCTCGTCTTTCTCCCTTTTCGTTTTTGACAAGGCATCTCTCCAACTGTTGCCCCCAGGTGTTCCTTGCCCACTGCTGTAACTAGTAATAGGGCCAGTCTCGCCTGCCGCCACCAGGGAAGCCCCATTTTCACCTTCAAAGCGCCTACCATTTTAGGAGCTGATTTTCTCAGGCATTCCACCCTCAGCTCCCGTTCCATCTGTCTGATCATCAGCATGTGCCATAACTGCCTAACGGCCGCTGGAAACCAGGTAGGCAGTCCAAGGTTCCATGATCGGAATATGGTTTAGAAAATGAAGAGTGTCGGCCCTGGACACATATTCCTGCAATGCCTGCTCAGATAAGAAACATTAAGAGAAGTGTAGACTCATTTCTACACGTGCTGCAAACACTAAAAATCACGTAACTGGTTACGGCGGTTGCCCCTTTTGCAAGCAAATAGCCGATGGTCCCTTGTGAGAAAACACGCAGTCCGAGATCACCCACAACCTCTGACTAAGGTTTCTTATACAAATAGTACAATGGATTTAGGCTATTTGATGTGCCTTGTTCTGCATAATAAGTATACGCAGGAGCTGCCTCGCAGTTTGACGGGTCTTCCTTTAATAATGTCCGCCAGAATTTTGGGATGCGCTTCGGCTGACATACTCAGACAGACCAGATATTGGAGCTCCTATGGTAGAAAGTATTAAGCCGACTGCGGACATTGCAGCGTTCATTACGAGAATGAAAGAACGATGGATACAGGAGGTAGGATGTAATTGTGAAAATACAGAAGGAAATGCACTTTTATTTTACAATGTGTTAGAGAGAGGTCGTCCCACCGAAATACAGCCAGATTTAGATGGGGTAGTGGGAATTGAGGCTAAACCATGGCCAGAAACACAGGCTCACATAATACATTATTTTAAATGAAAACAAGAAAAGGATAAAGAGAGAAGAGAGCAGGTAGAAAGAGCTACAGTTAAGTTGGTGCAACAGAAGCTTAAGAAACCGAGCACAGAAGGCGTACTTGTGACAGCATCACCAACAACTGTTGTAATGCCAGTGCAAGGATAGGTATCATGAGGGCAGCTAGCAAGTGATATGGGGAGGAGACAAGGAGGTCTGTTGGGAGAACAAGGAGCAATGCAGGGGAGAAGACAAGGAGGAAATCGAGGAGGTCAGCAATGTTATTATTGCAGCAGGATGTGTCATTTTGTAAGGGAATGCAGAACCAAGAGAAATACGAACGTATGCAGGGGTGGGCCACCTCGCAAAGACAGGCAGCGAGGCCACCGCAAATGCAATGGGGACCACAACAATATGCAAGACAAGTGTACCCCCAAATTCCTCAAGCTCAGTGGATTGCACCACAGGGACCACTGCTGCAAAATGTGCCCCAAGGTGGTAGCAACACCACGGAAGGACAAGCGCACGGGAGGAGCATTATTGGTGCAAGGAGGCAATCCCTTTTACGCACTGCCCCAAGTATCCAGTGGGGCACTGACACCTAACTATACCCAATGACAAAGCCCACAGGTAGCAACTATGTGTCCAATACTATCGGTAACCCACAGATCAGAAGAGGAACCCACTGTGACGGTAGCCATAGAAGGCCACTCCTACCAGTTTTTAATCGATACTGGGGCCACCAAATCTTGCATAAATGAAGGAACACTACCACTTTTGTACAACTCAATAGACACACCCGGTTTTCTGGGGCTGTCAGACTGGTTCCTTTCACTAATTCAATAAACATGTCTGTCGGTGACGCACAAATTGATGGGCCATTGTTATATTCCCCGAGAGTCACCCGTCAACCTTCTTGCAAGAGACCTTATGAGTAAATTGAATATGACTATCTTGTTCCTGGAGGATGGATCAATGGTATGTTACACACCCGGTGTCACGCCTGGCAGAATATTGTCCCTCATAGTTCATGATGAATCAAGGCAACAGGTCAGAGCAGTACCAGTAGACACAGAGGCTTTTTTGCGGGGCATAAGCGCTCTGATAGCGCACATACCAGCGCTGATGGGGAAAACAGAGCAGTTACCAAAATAATTATTGTTTAGACCTTGTGAACCTATGGAGTCAATGACAGAACGAGAGATGATACTGAATATATCAATTCTCGAAATAAGATCAACATATGCGGTGCTCATCGCATTTGACAAGAGACAGGCAATGTGGGCATCGATAGTGTTCACTGACCCTGAAGTCAAATTAAGGGATATTTCAGATGAGGAATTGTTTGGTGAACACCTTTTGATTGAAACAGTGATTGAAACAGTTGTGTTTGAGATGGATATTTCCATTAGAATGCAGTTGCAATACAGGACAGTGCCAAAACATGCACAAGGCACTACAATGAGGGAGAGAGATTTGGCAAAAGTCCTGGAAGTATTATGGACGAAAGGGCCACATGATGTAGGACTGATTAAAGGAGCTGAGCTTGTGAGAATTACATTGAAACCTGGAGCCATATTGCCCAGGATGCATCAGTACTCCTTGTCTAAAGAAGTAGAAGAAGGTATTTTACCTAAAATTCAGGCGTTACGTGAGCAAGGAGTTATATATGCGAGATCAACACCATGTAATATGCCGATTTTCCTGATAAAAAAAAAGCTAAGGGAGGAACTTGGAGAATGATTCAATATTTGCGCTCTCTGAACGATATAATCATTCCAGAGTTCCCAGTGGTACCTGATCCATCAGTTATATTGACAAATATTCCCAAAGAAAACACTTAGCGAACATTAAATATAAGAGTACGCTTTTACAATTTGTAGACGACATTCTGGTTTGTAGCGCTACTGAAGAAATATGTAGAGAAGATACCATTGGCCTCCTTTGCACACTCGCAGACAAAGGATACAAAGTTGATAAAAATAAATTACAACATGTGCAAACAGAGGTCCATTATGTGGGACAATTGATATCTAAAGAAGGGAGAAAGGTGACACCTGACAGAGTAGAAAGCATTAGAAACATGCCTAAGCCCAATACTACCAAACAGATGAAGCAATTCTTAGGACTCAGTAATTACCTGAGGCAGGGGGTATTTGATTATGCTACGTTGACAGCACCACTTCTCACTGCGTTAAACAAGTCCCATGCAACTGCAAATAAAATACATTGGACACATAAAGGAGAGACAGCGTTCCTGAAGCTAAAGAAAGCAATCACGAATGTGCCAGTGTTAAGTAGACCTGATTATAATAAACAATTCTACCTCTTTTGTCATTGCAATGGAATGACGATGACGGCAGTACTGACTCAAAAGATTTCTATGGGACATAAGCCAATTGCCTACTACAGTGGGCTACTAGATCCTGTCATGAAAGGTCATTATCTATGTGAGCAAGCCCTGGCTACAGAAGCATTTGCAGTTCAGAAAAGCACCACTATAGTGATGGGATCACCTCTAACACTGTTTGTGAAGCATGCAGTGTTTGCTCTCTTGCAAAGAAGTAAGAACACTCTCACAACTCAGAGAGTATCTAGGTATGAAGTAATACTTTCATTACCATCCTTGCAGGTGGTTAGATGTCACACAGTTAATCCAGCGACATTCTTTGCACACATAGTTACTGATGACGAGCGAGTATATGACTGTGCCAATTATGTGCCGGAAGTAGTAAGCAAGGTGGGAGAGGAACCCATCCCTGGGAGCAAATTGCTCTTTGTGGATGGATCTTCTTCCATAGACCAGAAGACAGGGATTAGACCTTCAGGAGCAGCGGTTGTAAGAGCCAACAACAGGGATTGTCTGATACCTTGCAGATAGTGAGTAATATACCACTACCTTCTCATTTTTCAGCACAAGCTGCAGAATTAGCGGCTATTATTGAAGCGTTGCAATATGCTGAGGGGCAAGAAGTTACTATCTATTCAGATTCAGCATATGTTACAACCACTGTACATTCAAGCAAATGGGAAAGGAGAGGATTTCTTAAATCTGACGGGTCCCCTGTAATGCATAGAGATTTATTGGCAAAGCTTATACAGTACATGCTTTAACTCTATTATCCAAGGTAGCAGTAATAAAATGTGTGGCATATACAAACAAGCAAGACCTTGTCTCCAGAGGTAATGCTCTGGCAGACTGGGTGGCTAAAGAGGCAGCCAAAACATCTCCAAGTTATACAGAAGTAGAAGAACACACATTAGAAATGATGGTGAACAGGCAACAGAATGACACTGAATTACCACCCGGTACACTGAGACAGCACAGTTACATCTACGTGAGTTGCAAGAGCAGGCACAACCACATGTAGGAGAGCTGTGGGAACAGCGAGGAAGTATACTATCATCAACAGATTTAATTTATGGAAGGAAAGTACTGGGAAACCTGTAATGTCAGGAACCCTGTTATATACAGCACTAGAGCAATTTCATCTCCCCGCACACACGGCCAAAGAATACCTTTTTGCTACATTACAGACAGATTGGATTATCCCACAACTGTCTGAAATTATTACTATATATATTGCTGAATGTGCAGTATGCCAACAATATAGCCCAAGAACCACAGTAAAAGTTATCACATCAACAATTCCCCGCCCAACAGGTCCATTTAAACATGTACATTTAGACTTTGCTGACATGATTGATAGATGTAACAACTACATGTATCTAATAGTAGTCGTCTGTCCCTTCTCAAGGTAGATTGAGGCAGGACCCTGTGTACATAATGATGCCAAAGCAGCAGCTAACTTCTTGATACAAGAAGTAAATCCTAGATGGGAAATCACAGAAGAGATCCGTTCAGATAACGGGGCCCACTTTGTCAACACTATTTAAAAACATAAATTATCATCTGTTTACCATCCCCCAAAGTAATGGTATAGTGGAACGCATTAATGGCCTGTTGAAAAATAAAGTAAGCAAACTGAGTGCTACATTGCATAAGAATTGGCTCCACTGTCTTCCATTAGCCTTGTATGCTTTTAGAAATCAGCCAGGAAGTGATCATCATCTGAACCCGCATCAAATAGTGACAGAGCGCCCTATGTTGACTCCCTTAACAATAGCAAGGCAGAAGACAGATGCTCATAAGACAGCTGAGGTTTTGGGGAGTGAGATGGGTTGTTATTTGTCTCAATTGCTGAAGTCTGCTAAGTTATTCTGTAAACAGGTGACACAACAGCATAAGTGCACCACCGCAACCCAGCAGGTCAGTCCATTACCTGTGGGTCAACAAGTTCACATTCACAATTTTGGGAGGTGATGGAAAGACAGCATGTTCAAGGGGCCTTTTCCGGTCAATCAGAGCACCCCGACTGCAGTGAAAGTGGAGCGCAGGAAACCGTGGATACATCTGTTGGACATTCGACTGGTCCCTGCTCTGTGTCAAACATCCCCATTGGTACAGGAACGTTTAAAGGAGAGTGAACAGAAGAAGAAATAACACTGCTTTCTTTTAAAGAGCGAGCGGAGTATCTTAGGGGTTCCGCCAACAGATATTTATGGATTACTGTTTTGTTTTCTAATTTATGTTTTATCATATTGACATTGGTATTGCAACGGTATTTTTATATGTATAGTATCATGCTCAAATATTGTGTGCTTGCAAAGAGAAGCATATGAATATAAGTGTATCTCATAATATTCATGCTAGCTTATTAGATAATATGTGGTACCAGCATATGACAGAAGTAGGTATACAAAGCACTAACGAATCCTGCTTAGTATGCTCTTTAATTCCACATGCTAGTGATTCAGATAGATTACATTCATCTAAAGAAGTATCTCCTAATGTCACACAGTGTCTTTTACATCTTTTCCTGTGTAGGATGAGGGAACGGATGCAACCTTCGCGAGTAGAACAGGGAACATTTTTAGTGTTTTAGTGAACATCACGCAGTATGAGGAAGAAATAGCTGACATGATAAATGTTTTGACCGACTGTAAAGAAATAGAAGTGAAGATAGAGGCAATGGCTGGGACAGGGGTTTTAAGGTAAAAGGGGGATAGGTGGAAGGCTAGAATATTAGAGCAGGGATTCTTAGGGGTATCACAACCTACTCTTTTTTGCAAGGACTATGCAGCCACACCTAGGCCCAATGATTGTCAGGAGAGGCCATATCTCAAGGTAAATGGCTCAGTATATGCCCATGATCAATGGGACCATGGCTCAACATTTGCATGCAGAGCTCTCTCCTTTTGGAGAGGGAGTAAAAACAACATTAACACACAACAGAACTGTCAGGCTATATGGGATGAGAACGTACAAATCTTAACTTGGATAGAAACCCCTTCAACTCTTCAGGTGGGCTGAACACCCATTATCTTTTCTTTATGTTTTAAGGGAAATGGAACAGTAGGGAAGAATGTCAATTGCATCACCACAAGGTATAATGCTGATATGCAATGGGGCACCTCCAGTCTGATGGACTACTATTGGCAGTGTGGAGAATGGCTGTATACGTTACTTCCCGCAGGATGGAGTGGTCTCTGTTCCTTAGTTACTATGCACACCCCCTCCTTGGTGATTCCAGGAGTGGCCGTTTTGAAGTTACACAACCATCCCATGAGCCGTCCAACGACCTTGTTAAATTATCATCGGAAGAGAAGAGCCGCTCAGTATTTTGGAACTGGAACTTGGGCAGAAATTCCACAGGAGTATCGGTTTTTCAATGATGCTCTGTTGTTTTTTTGGTAGCATTCTCCCATTCATCCAAGAGAAAGCCACCGCTCATTGGTTGCAAATAACACAATGGGAACTGATGAAAGCCATCAATGCCACGGAAGATAGTTTCAATGCAATCAAAGAAGATTTGTGGGCAGTGCAAGTAATGCTCATGCAACATAAGTATGTGTTAGACTTGATGACAGCCATGGAGGGAGGGATTTGTGCCAAGATCGGTACAGCTTGCTGTACATATGTGCCTGATAACGATGCAGACAATGGAACAATAACAGAGGCCATACAGACTTTGCATAATCTACAGAAGAGAATGGTAGAAGAAGGGGGTGCCCCCGACAAGTAGTTTCCAGGGTTGTTTTCGTGGATGCTGTCCTGGTTACCAGAATTGCTTAAAGGACTTCTTCCAATCCTTGTGGTGATCCTTTTGATGTGCTTTCTTGTTCAGATTATTGTAGGGTGTTGTAAATTTAATAGCCAGAAATTGGGAGGGATGAATAGTAGATGGGTTAGTAAAATGTGGAAGGAGAAGCAGAATGCATACACTGAGATAGGTGCATTGGACAGGAAAAGTGAGCAAGTAGTTGGAAAATTCAACTAGAGGGGGAATGTAATAGACCTCAAGAAAATGAAAGAAGGCCTATCCTGGTCAACACACGACTTAGAAGGAAAATGTGAAGAAGTGTATATTGTACGAGAGAAATACAGGCCTCAATCTGGGTACAATGTTAAACTGGAGTACAAGGACAAGAGGGAGAATTAAGGTAGAGGCCAGGTGCAGGGCAAAGCAGTTAAAGTCGGACTTCACATACCACAGATAATTTAGATGGACACACACACATAGGTGAGAGTCTGAGCCACTTTCTAATACCAGGGTTAGGAGAAGGGGTAAATCATGACATGCCTGAATGGGAGACACAAGATGTTTGAGTTTCAAGGCTGGCAGGGAGTGGGCGACAGACTGTAAAACTTCTAAGACTGGTAAAAGTGTAGGGAGGACATATTGATAGAGTTCAGTGAGTAAGACCGAGGGACACTGTGCACGTTAGAAGATGTATACAAATATTGTATATGTTACAGATGCATTTTTGTGACACGTAGTCAGATGTTTCTTAAAGAATTACTACATTTGTCAATTGTAAGTTCTATGAAGGAGGGGGAACTTCAATAGCCGACTAAGACTATAAAAGATGCTGTTAGTAAGAGTTAAGTTGAGTGTGGTTTCAGTTACAGAACTAGACTGTACTCTCGGCTGTATTGCTTATAAATATACTCAATTGTTATCAGATTTGTGTCACTTCTTTATTTTTGAGAATTCAACTACAATCTTCGGCTGGGTCCACATTGAGGCAGTGTACTTTTCTGGTGTACCAGTGTGGGCATGCAGAAGTGGTATGTTCTGCTGCTACTGTCAGTCACAACTGCAGCATGTTGGAGTTTAGACAGGGCAATGATGTGCCGGTAAAGTAGGCTTGAATTGGACAGCCACTTTGATGTTCATCACGCAGCATACATCATATATTACATATCACACCATCGGACATCATACCAAGAACCATCTTGGACACATGAGAATGAACACCACTAAGAAATCACCCAGGAGTTAATTATGTAGTGTACATTGCAGTAACAAGGCCTCCACGCATGTCTGTGTCTGCAGGTTTTCAAAGAGTGATGGAGATTCTGTTCAAGAATGTGCCTGGGGTTCCAGGATGGCACTCTGATGTACATAAAAATATGCCGGAATAGATTATTTAGGACACCAGGTATTAAGCAAGGCTGTGGAACCTAAACAGAAACGTCCCAATGCAATCAAAGAAGGTCTCTAAGCAACCAAAAAAGACTGATTAAGATGTAGTGGAGAACTACTCCAAATTTGCACTCCATTTTGCCAGTAAAGCATCACCCTTGCAAAATATGGGGTGCCTGACATGAGCAAAGTGAGGCAGCCTTTGAACAAATCAAGCGCAGTATAGTGGGTGCTCAACTGTTGAAATGGTTGATTAATTGTCCACATTATTATGACTGAAATGAAGAGAGGGGGCTATTGCTTTGCATCAATGGTACCAAAGGGGTCAGAATCCACATGTTGTGTAATAAAAAGGGAGGTGTTGGCTATGTGGTGGGGATACAGTATTTCAAAAGGTATATTTAGGGCACCAAGTTTAATTTGCATACTGACCACGAACCTACAGTTGATTAATTTAACACACAAAGGGGAGGGTAGCCTCAGATACAAGTTGCCAAATGACAGTATAGATAACAGGAAGATCACGTTGGGCTAGGATATGTCCCCGGGGTCAAATAATTTTGCATTTTTTGCCCAGTGTGCTGTAACCTGTTATTGAGGTCAAGGCGGAGAAAGAGGATGAGGAGGTGTGAGGAGTGAGTCAGATCAATGCTGCATTGAAAGGTGCTTTGCAGGAAGACGAATAGGGTGAGAAATTGGAGGATGAGACTGTAAGCACTGTCAAGGAACATATTATAAATGGTTCACCCACACCTAACTACCTCAAGGAGGAGTTAGGTGTATTTAGTCAGGTAGCTGATGTATTGACTTGCCAGAAAGGATTTGAGAAATGGTTAGTAGTAGCACTGGTTGGATTGCATAGGAGATTACTGGAGTTGGTGCATGTATGTCACATTGCTATTCGTGCAGTAAAAAGAAGAAACCTGAAGACTTCTGGTGGCCTGTTCTGGATAAAGCCTGAGAGCATTTTGTCAGGGATTGTGGTGCATGTGTCCTGAGTGACAAATCTCAAGTCACACATCTGTCAACAATCATTGTTAAACATTTTAGGCCCTTATAACTTCTTAGGGGAGCCCCTGAAGGTTGTCATTGTAATTACTGATTATACGTCAAAATGAGCTGAAGTGATGTTTGTTGAGAAAGTCTGTACTAAAAATGACAACAAGTTCATGGAGGATGTATTTGACAGAGAGGTATATCCTGAGGTCTATTCTGATCAATGAAAAACAGATCATGGCAGTCAGTTGAACTTGATGGAGATGGTTAGGTATCTCAATTTAGTTGTATCAAGCAAGTTAGGACATCATAACTGGGGGTGAGTGTAACTCGCGCAATTACCTAAGAATTTCTCCAAATTATGCTTGAATTAAGCAAGAAGAGTAATTCTGCATTTAGTGTTATTTCTTAGCACAAAAATACCGCCTGGCTTCTGAAATGGATGCGAGGATGCATTTTGCACTAAGAAATAGCACTAAATACAACAAAACATAAATAGCAAGCACAAGCAGCCACTTGGGCTAACTCAATGTGTTCTTGGGTTAGGATTTTCCTCAAACTTACTACCATCACTTAGCAAATTTTCTAAGTGCAAAATGCACCCTCATGTCTAAAATGGCTGCAGGGGTGTATTGTATGTCAAGAAACAGCGCTAAATGCAGCATCCCACGAATAGCAAGCACGAATGGACGCTTGTGCTCACTTAAAGTGCTCTTGTGGTACGATTTCCCCCCAAATTACTCTTAATTACATGAGGAAGACTAATTGCATAATTATCACTAATTCTTTTCTCAAAGAGTAACACAGAATTACTACAATTATTCTGATTACTCCACCAGGCCTAGTAATATTACCCCTGGAAAAATGGTCTTGTTGAGTGCCTCAATTGTGTAATCAAGAATAAACTACAACTGCGTTTGGTTAATGCAAAAAGGTGGAAGATGACTGAAAGAGACATGCTGTGGGGTATCAGAACCACTCACTATGCCAGTACAGGAATGTCCTCTTCCACTTTAATAAACAATAGAGTAGTTGGGACTTGTTTGAGCAAGGAGTAGATGAGGCAAAAGTAAGTGGAAATAAGCAGTTTCGCTTTGGTGATAGACTTGAGGCTCACTGTTTAAGATACAACCTGGGGTGAGAAGAGAATGCGAGCTAAAAGTAATTGTAGATGGCTTTGTGACAGTAAAGAGGTCTGGGCATTTTAGAACTGGGAATTCCCATTTCCACGCACCTAGCTAGATGGTGAAATATGGTCTAAAAAGAATCTCACTGGGTGCGGCGGAAGGTCATTAGTTTTTTGTTTTTCAATAACAAACCTCCCTGGGTGTGGGGTCATTAGCTTTTTGTTTTTCAGCAACAAACTAACAACTTCCCACTTTGGGAGTTTGTTTTTGAAAAACAAATAAGTTCGTAAAAGTTTGGAGGAGAGATATCAAAACCAGCAGAAGTTGTCCACCAAAATGTTTGCACCTTGACAGGAACCCCCATGATGGATAGTAGTCGGTCTGGGTGCTGGACATCATTGCCTCTGATATCCTGATGGGCGGAGTACTGTCTGGAACTTGCCCCTAGTCTAATCTTCCCCAGTTTTGTGTGTAGTGTTACCCAATCATTCAGTGTATAGCGAAATGTCTTCTATCACCGTATATTTATTATTAAATGGTAGGGAGGTGTATTTAGAATGCATTCCAATTCGATTTCGATGTGCTCTATTGTTAGAATGACACATTTTTCTACTATGGTGTTATACTAAGTTTTAATAGCATCTTTAAATCCAAGGTTCACTGTTCCATCAGTCGCCGCCTGTGGCAAAGAACTGGTAGTCCTCCCCTTGAAACTGTGCTAATAAAACCTACCTATGTACGTTAACGCATTGTGAGTGTGCCACATACTTTCAAAGAGCTCCTGAGGTAAACGGTTATTTTATAATTGATAGCAGTGCTAATGTCTGCTCGGCTGCAGGTCACTGTGTGAGTGGATCTTTCTAGGAGTTACAATCAGTTACTCAAGAGCTGGTCTAATAAATTAACTGAGATTTCAGCAGTTGCCTGTGGGTCAGCACCGCAGCAACCCTACCTTACCAAGCCTAGATTGGGTGACAGTAAGGTGTCATCACTGAAGTAAGGTACCATATTATTCCAGGGGCTCCAGCCTCTCAGGAAGCACCCCATCAGTCAAGCCCCCGTCTTGCATAGTCCAATGTAAAGCCCTGTTGAGACTTGTCAGTGGTCAGACTAGTCATGCCTGTCAGTTTCAAACTTGTCATCTTCATGAGGTACAATGATACACAAAAGAGATAGAAGTGTTGTTGGACTTTCACCCTCAAGACTAAGTAATAAGTGGGCAATTCACAATATGTATCATTAGATCTGTTTCTCATTGCTCAATATAAATGGTCACCTCAGGCGTGTCATACTCAGACTCCTTTCTGGACCTCAGAACTTTACATACCCATTAGAACCTTTCAACATTCCTGATGGAACCACATGAATCTGGTGCTCAAAAGAATTTTCTGAGACTTTACTGCATAGGATACCTTTGCTCCCCATAGTATCTAGTGTTCTGCTTTTGTGAATATATTTAGGACATGCTCACTTTATTAAGTGATCATGTAGATATTTCTTCTGTGCTACCATATTTCACTCTGGAGCCCCGAAGCAAAGTATAACACCAAAATTGCTTGTAAATTGAGAAAAATACAGTAATAGAGAGAATGATTTAAATAATCTCAACCACCGATAACTACTCTTGGCCACAGTAAAGTCTATTATTATTTTGCTCTCTATGTCACTACAGACATGGAGCAATCCTATGCAAATTAGCTTGATTCTACTCCCTTAGGATCAGAATAGACCAAAATGCTTGCCATTTTACCCTCTGAGGCTCTTCATATGAGTCCTCCACTTAATTCTGAACCGTGTGCAAACCCCTGCTTGTGCAGGATTTGAAATAATGAGTAATAAAGACTTTATTACACTGAGTAATTACCAGGCACTTTAAAAATCTGACCCTCGGAATTAAATTACAGCAAGTCAAACCTGCCAGAATTTAACTCTTCAATAAGAGCTGATAAGCACCAAAACCTGCTTGCCAGACTTCAGAATCTTCTAATAGGAATCATCACCTTCTATACTGGGCCACTCAAAAGGAGGCCCTGTGTGTTATCAGAAGCAACACCAGTTTTGGCACTGTTGGACCACATCACTGAAGTTCAGCTTAACTCCTTTGGCACAGCATGACTGGGACTGACATCTGGGCATACCCATCACACCAAGGGTGCCTCACTGAGAAAAACAAAAAAGTGATGGGTTGAAGGCCTGAAGTAATCTTTGTCACCTGTATGAGTCTGGGCCAAAGTTGAGTCCATTTTGTTGTTTATGTGTCCGCTGTGGAACTACAGACCTTTCAAATCAGCTTTGGTAATGCTCCAATAGGAGCAGTCTAGCTAGAACTGCCAGGCTGTGGTCCCTCTGAGTGGGAAAAAAATCAATGCCAGGCTGGTTTCACCTTTTTGGGACTTCTTAATTGAGATGTAGCTTGAGACTTGGAGCAACCTTACCCACATAATCCATGATCGTGCTGCAATAGGAACAGGCCAGCTCAAAGTGCCATGCTATATCTCCTCTGAGCGGGAGTAAAAGCAGCAAAAATCAGTCCAAGACTGGTCTATGACATCACCAGAAGTGAAATCATATGACCTTAAACACTGAGGCCCTCATTATGACTTTGGCGGTCTCAAAGCGAGACCGCCCGCCATAATATGGATACTGCTGGATTTGTGTTGTGTGTGAGGGTGTGGTGTCTGTGTGTGTGTATGAATGTGTGTGCGTGTGTGTATGTGTCTGTGAGTGTTGTGGTGTATGCATGGTGGTATGCATGTGAGTGAATGCGTGTATGAACGTTACAGTGAGTAACTGCATGTCAGTGTGTATGTGTGTGAGTATGTGAATGCGTGTATGGATGAGTGTGAGTGAATGTGTGTATGGATGAGTGTGAGTAATTGCGTGTATGGAAGTGGTGATGTATGGGTGCATGCGTGGTGCTTGTGGGTGTGTGTGTGCATGATTGTGGGGAAGGGGTGTGGGGCAGGGGGTTAGGGGCACTGTGATTCTAGAGGGGGTGCTGTGATCTGGGGTGGGGGCTAAGGGGTTGTGGGGTGCTGTGATTCTAGGGGGGTGGAAGGTTTAGGTGATTGCTTGGGGGGGGGTGGGGGAGCCTTCTACCGGTGACAGGGAAGGAATTCCCTGTCACCGGTAGCCCTAGCACCATGGTTTTCATGGCAGTGGTACCGCCGCAGAAAGCATGGTGGTAGGCCGGCTAATAATACTGCTGGCAGTCATGCGTGGACTGCCGGGTCAGAGATGCACATCTCCAACCAGCAGTTCATCCCGCCGTGGCGGTATGAGCAGAGATGTGGCGGGTTGGCTGCAGCCAACCCGCCACTTTTATAATGTGGCAATATACACTACCAGCCTGTTGGCAGTGATACCGCCACATTAACCCTGGTGGTCAAAAGACCGCCAGGGTCAAAATGAGGGCCTGAATCTTTCCAGGAAGTTATGTTTTTTTACCTCAGCTCTGATGAAATCACAATAATTTACATAGCTTAAATGTCATATTAACTGCATGGTTAATGTAGCAACACAACACTATTTTCGATGCCACCTTTGTTAGTGTGCTGATGTAATCTTTAACAGTGGTGGGGAGTAACATTTGCCCTGAATTGTACTAAGCTAAGCAAGTGGGCCAGACTTATTCTGAGGAAGTAAATGGGGGGCTCTGACCCTCCTCTTGAGAAAAGTGACTTAAATATTGCATTTTAAAGCACATTTTTCATGTACATTTGTTAAAAAGCTGTAGGCTCTGAAAAGGACACAAATATTCAAGTCCATCCATGGTGTGACAAGCCAATGAAACCTGGCATGAAGAGTTGATCCATTTTTTTTCAAAATTTGCCAAGTTGCTTGATATTTCAAAAATGATCTTCTTTGTTACAGGGCCAGCATTTTATCATGACTGCCCTCTTATGCCAAAAATTACATACAATGTAGCAGTACCAGAACGTTTCCATTAATGCCCTCCATGTACCAAGGGTGACCCCTATGTCAAAATGTTCCTGTAGCACCAATGTTTTGCCATAAATGCACCAGTGCAAGAATTTCCTCAAGTTGGCCAATGACAGCAGTGTTTCCCCTTGTGTCCCATTCACCAAGATGCCTCTACTATGCTAGCACTAGTATTTTACCATGGGTGCTCATTATGCAAGATATACTTCAAGTATGCCAGTATTTTGTCACATGAGCCTGTCGTGCTATGAATTGGATGCAGTGTGATAGCACCGGTATTTTGTCATGGGTGCCTCTGTAAGCCAAGTATTACTTTTAGTGTGCCAGGGCCAACAGCAGACTTCGAAGCCTAACACCACAGTCTCGCTTATATTAACTCACTTTCGCTGATTCTAACTCTGACTCTTTAACTCATTCATTCATTTCACTCATTTGCATTTACACATTCATTTTCACTCACTACACTCACGCTTACTCTTACTCTCACTCTGACTCACTCATTCACATTCACTAAGTCTCACTTACATTCACTTCTATTCTCACTCACTGATACGTTCTCTATCTTACTCATTCTCATTTAGTCTGACTAACTCTTACTCATTCTCGCTTACAGTAACACTCACTTTCACTAATTTTTCACCACTGCCTGCCACTGCCTGCTCTGAAAAAATGGAAAAAAAACATTTTTCCTTTAAGGAAAACGGGCTGGTTTTTAAAAAAAAACTGCTTTATTTAAAAGCAGTCACAGACATGGTGGTCTGCTGTCCACAGCAGGCCATCATCACTGTGAGTGCAGCCCTTCCCATGGGGTTGCAAATTGCGACCTACCTCATGAAAATTAATGAGGTAGGTAATTTGCGCAAAAGGAGAAAGAAGTTCGCTCGCTGTCAAATTTATGGTCAAAAGTGCAATTAGCCATGTAAGAGGGGCGATGGGCAAAGTGGGAACAAAACCCCCTCAAGGAGGGACAAAGGTAAACCATTTACCAATGTCATCAAGGGATTTTTGAAGGGCAAGCCCACCCACGAGTGGCCCTGATGAGCGTGCGTTGGGAGTGGTTAAAATCCCAACTACATACCAACACATTGTAAAAGCAGCGCGTATACGCTGCTAAGCTCGAACTAATGAGTTAAAAAAAAATTGAGGCACACCAGCTGTCTCTGCGTTCTTACCACTTATTTTGCCACCTCTGAAGCCAGGGGTCGAAAGGGCTGTGCCAGGGGTCCTACAAGACAAGTCATGGGTTGCAGCTACGCCCCTGGCTACACCTAAAGGCCATGGACCTGGTCCTGATCCCATAAGGACGGTTCAGCCCATTTCCTCTGAATGGCAACACAAACACCTGTAGATAGATTTCCGCCGTATTGCGCCTCTGCATTGAGATGCCTATCTAGCTCCCTGGCACTTCCAGCACGGAACCAATACCAGGACTGTTTTATTCTGTCTCTTAACACGAAGAGAGCACCAAAGTGGCAAACCATGCACTATGGAAGCAAAGGTAAGGCTAGAAATAAACTATTTACTAACATTTTACGAAATCCATTGGAACATTCTATGCAAACTTTTTCTATGCATGCATAATATTAACTTGTATTCTAACTGCCACGACCACAGAATTTGCCATGTTGTAGTCCGACAAAAGGGTCATTAGACAAGTGAGGCAGCACTGCTGTCACTCTAATGTATGGTTTTGACATTACACATAGTGACGGGAACGGCTTGATGAGATGTTTTACTCGCAAGTCACTAGAGACCCTGCTGGGTCTGTGTGGATGGCGGAACAGGGTGTGATAACAGGAAGCTGTTTTCTTTGTTAACTTGTCACGTACCCGCAGCTTGAAGCCTTAGATGACTGAAAAAGAACAACTCTGACAAAGCAAACTGCGGTGATTACATCTAGTGCCTTCATCCCTCATCTTACCCCACCTGAGGTGTTAGTGTCTGATTGTTAAGAGTTAGCTACTGTGTGTGGGACTGTAAGATTTTTTTTTATATTGTCCTCTGACTGGAATTTCATTCAGGCTCCCAATAACCTGACAGTGTAAGTCAGTGCCGGCTTTAGGACTGATGGGGCACTGTGCGACAGTTTATTGTGGATAGTGCACACATGGTTGCATTAGGGGTGCGCTAAGGGGCGCAAGAAAAGTGGTGCAGCACTGTTTGCAGTGCCACTTATTTCAAATATAGTCCGTAGGGGCATATTTAAGAGCCCTTAGTGCCATTCTAATGCTACGTTAGTGTAATTTTTTTTAAGGTAATATGGAGCTAGGAGGCCAAAAATGCTGTACCATATTTACATAGTGGCGCAATGCATGCATTGCGTCACTTTGTAACCTTTTGCGCTACATTATGCCTGCGCCAGAGGGGTCATCCCCCCTTTAGGGGGGCAAAAAAATGGCACAAAAAAATCTGACTGATTTCTTTGCATCATTTTTTTCCAGCACTTTTAACACCTGCTCAGAGCAGGAATTTAAAGGAAGCTTCCATTCGTTACAATGGGCCTCTGGGTGCTTTGCAGGATTAGCGTCAACATTTTTGATACTAATACTGCAAAGCACTAAACAACCATATAAAATTCTGAAGCTGGTCCTCTAACTAACGCCATGGTGCGCCGTATTTTAAATATGACGCACACACGGTGGTGTTAGTGGGGGCGCTAAGGGGGGCAGGAGGTGCAGGAAAAGTGGCGAAGCACTGTGTGTGGCACCACTTTTTTCAAATATGCCCCAGAGGGTAGTGCTTAATTTGTGAATAAAAAGGTGTTGGTGCCCAAAGCCCTCCTCTTAAAGACACGTCTGCTGCAATTAAATGTGTGAACACGTAATACAGATGCAGCGTAATCTTGAAGCCATCTCGGGCCTCTTCAATCCACTTGCAGGCACTCCGTGCCCCTTCAGCTCACTCCTGCGGATTTCTGCTTTTTCCCCATTGTGACGCTTTTTCGTTTTTATCTTCCTTTGTCTTTCCTATATGTGTCTTTTTCTCGCAGTAAATGCTTGAGGCTGAAAAATAAGCACAGGCGCTCATACGCTATATTATGCCTGCACCAGGCATAATGTATGTAAAGTGGGCATCCCCCATTAGGGGGGGAAGCAAAATAATGACCCAAAGAAAGCTGTTAGATTTCTTTGCGTCATTTGTTTCTGGCACTTTAAACACCTGCTTAGAGCAGGCATTAAAAGGAGGCTTCCATTGGTTACAATGGGCCTCTCAGTGCTTTGCAAGATTAGCATCAACATTTTTGCCGCTAATCCTGAAAAGCGCCGGACTAGCGTAGAAAATTCTGATGCTGGTCCCCTAACTAGCACCATGGTGCGCCATATTTTAAATACGACGCACACATGGTGGCGTTAGGGGGTGCTAAGGGGTGCAAGAAAAGTGGCGCTGCACTGTATGCAGCGCCACTTTTCTTAAATATGCCCCATAGTTGTGTTTTTTGCAGCAGGCATATTAAACCCTCTATGCTACTTTATGTTGAGTCAAAGCTGCCACTAGGCAAAACTCTGATCCCTCTCTTTAGCAGCAACATTAATCACAAGAGGAATCTTGACACTTTTATTGTTTCTTGAAGGCTTAACGCTTTTCAGCAGGTGCTTTTAAATCGCAAGTTTCGTAAGTAATTGCTAAACACAGCGCCCCCCTGAGGTTAGCACCTGGTGCAGTTGCACCATTTGCACCGCCCAAAAGCCGGCCCTGGTGCAATTGCATGAAAACAGCAAACATGCATGATGAGCGTTTTACGATTGCATGGGAACATGGCGGAGCATGGGTAGCTTCACCCCTGTAAACTTGCAAGCTCATTTTTTTTATTTTTTTAACAATTTTTATTTTGCATTTTGAACAAAAAACATGACACACAGCACAGTTCCGCCAGAAACATCATGAAAAGTACAATGTGGGTAACAAAGCACTTATACGCCACCCAGGACAACATCTGGTAACACAGCATGGCCCTTCTCCACAGACATATAAGTATCCCCGAAGACCCATCATAAGCCACAGGTAACAATGGGCCGGAATTATCAAAATCACATTTTGCATTCCCTAAATAACGAATTTTAAAAAATCGCTATTTAGAGAATGCAAAATGCTATGTAACAAAATAGCTGTTCCTACAGAATCACAATCGCTATTAGGGAATATCTACTAGGGATTGACCCATAGGTGCGAATGGTTTTGCATTTTCTAATTTGCGATTTCCTGTCAGGAATTCGCAAATTAGGAAAAGCTAAACCAAGGGTGCAGAGGGCCTAAGGCCCCCTTTAATGCACCCTGCCCAAAAAAATTGCGCACATGTAAAGCACACACATGCCCTTGGGGCATGTGTGTGCTACATGGCACTTTAAAAATGCATTTTTTAAAATTGCACATGGTTACCATCAACTTGGAGGTGATGATAATAGCATTGCCTAAATGCCCAGTTCACATTTAGGAAATGCTTGTTACATGTGCATAGAGAATCACAAATAGGAATTCCCTATATGCAGTTTTGCAAATTGTGATTTCTTATTTGGAGTCGCAACCTTAGGGCATCTCAAAAAATTATGATTCTCTAAAATGATACTGCAATGCCTTTCATACATTGTTAAAGGCTATTTTGCATGTGCAAACTGTGAAATTAACTGATTAACACCTTTTCTTTTGACACATCTGGCCCAATGTCATTAAGTCTTAGTGCATGCCTTGTGGGGAGCCTCCCTCAGTGTCCGAATAGGTTACAGCACGTATCTCCGATACCCTATGTGTCCTGCACATCGTCAAATGCAGCCCTTCCATTCTCCGCTGTGGTTGCATGTAAGTGGTGAATGGATGCCATGTGGCATCAACCAACTTGCCCATTCTATCCCTGATGGTCACTGTGAGCTTTTCCATAGCATAGATTGACCATACCTTCCCCCACCACAAGTTCAGTGAGGGTGCCTGTGCTTGCTTCCACATCTGGGCCATACTCAATCTTACTGCTAGTAGAAGATGAGAGAATAATCGCCCCTGAGGAGTCGTCGTGGGCAAGAGTCTATCTGCCTCCAGGTCTCCCAAAGTACCATAAGGGGATCATGTGGAAGCAAAATAGTAGTGATGGCGTGTGTCATCAGGGTCAGGCTACCCAATCTTCATGCAGCATTAGACGTGACAGTTGGCCGTACCCCTGCCACTTTGCGGACTCACCCGGGCGACACCGTCCAACGCAGAGCCCACCAGAGCACCACTCGGTCGGAGATCATTCTGCAACACTAGGAGCACCGAGTAGCAGCAACCTCTCTACAGGCCCGGTTCCAGAAATTTACATCTGGATGGGCCAAGGATTACGTTTGAATGGGCCAATGCGGGCACAATTTTTGTCAATTCTGGAGGTAGCCGACAAACCCAATATTTACATCATATGGTCTTCAAAAGTGGCATTGAGTGCATCTAGCAAGTTATTTGAGAGTAAGAGCTGTCTATACTCAACAGCCCCATCCCCTATAATTTCCAGCAGGCTGTGCTTCAACACAAGCACCTGGGTTCCAAGCAGATTGTAATAGTAGTTCAAGGTTAAGGAGGTTCCTGTTACCACATCTGAGCCCTGACGTTTTGCACTAGGAAGAATGGATACTTACTCCTTGCAATGCGCCCAACCCCTATTTCTTTGCACACTGTGAACTTTGTAACTGGTTATTTTCATATCATATTTTTTAGATGTACGTTCATTGATAAAAAAAACCTTAAAAACTTAGCAACACATTTGGGAAAAAAAGAAAGGAGTATTAGTGACAACAAAGAGCAGTTTTCATGTCTGACAAGTGTAAACCAACAATTGCAGTCAACCAGGTAACCTTCTTAGGCTGATTTACACAGATTGCCCTTTCAGTGATACTGACACATGTATAGCCAGCATTGGATTCAGAGGACGTTCCCTCATTACTATGGGGCATTACCCCACACAAACGGGAGAATCATTTTGCCTCTTAACCTGTCCTTATTAAGGATGTGAGAGCAGAGGCAAAGAGGCACACAACATGGGAAACAAAAGTAATCACCCAGACTAACAAAATACTCCAGCCATGGTTGGGTTTTGTACCATTCTGAACTGAACGCTCCATAAAGTGCATTTGATTTTCTCTGGTCATGTCATGTCATCTTATATTGGTTTGTAAAACACACTCTCACCCTGCAGGGTATTCTAGCTCTGAGCAGGTGTGAGTGCCTAATGTGGTTACTCAAAAAGCCAGGTCTTCAGTTTCTCATGGAATTCAAGAAGTGAGGAGGGTGCTCGGATGTGTAATGGCACATCATTTCTTGCTTTAGGAGTGATATAGAAGAATGCCCAACCACTAGATATGGTTTAGGGTATATGGGGGATGTATGCAAATAGGAGTCTTGCTGAGCTGAGGTGTCTGGAGGGTTTGTGAAAGTAGATGGTATTGTTGAGTTATACTGGCCAGAGTCTCTTGAAAGTTTGGGTGAGGAGTTTGAAATGTGCTTATTTGAGGATGGGTAGCCAGTGTAGCTCCTTGAGGTGAGGTGAGATGTATACGTGTTGTGGGAGGTTGGGAGTAATTGTGGCTGCTACTTTCTGGATGTTCTGTATCCTTCTGATGAGACGCTTGTGTGTCCCGGCGTAGAGGGCATTCTTGTAGTGTAGGTTGTTGGTGGCAAGAGTGTGAGGGATAATTTTCCATGTTTTGACTGGGAGCCATTTGCAAATCTTCCTCAGCAACTTCAGATTGTGGCAGTGATGGCATTGACTTGGGATGTGATTTTGAGTTTGCAGTCAAGGATGATCTGAAGGTTCTTGGCTTGGGTTATTTAGTTCTGAGGTAAGTTTAGATAATTAGCATTAATACCACTCTGTGTATATCATCACACATTGCATAACCTTTGGTAACCCTTTATTGAACAGAATTATGATCAGTTCCTTTGCGAATAGATGTGGTTAGACAAAGAGTATCACCAGAGCCACTGAATTAATGCAGTAAAGGAGGACCAAATTATGTGACAGAATTGACTAAATTATGCAGCAAGAAAAGGCAAATTATGTTGTGTAATGTGGCAACATTTTGTGATAGCTTTACTTTATTCATTCCTCTTTTTTACACCTGTCAACATTGAATGCCCATAGGTTGCACCTCATTTGTTCAAGTTTAACAGGCAAGTATAGCCATACGCAACTGAAAGTTGGACAGTCAACCTTTGCAAAGGGTCATCAACAGCACGTTTTGTACCATTTTTTGTAACTTTAGATCCCTTTGAGCTAGAAATGTTTTTTAAATCTGCCGAGTATGCAGGGGCTAATGTGGAAAATGCAGCAAATCCATTATTTTGCAGTAAACACCACAGCCATAAAATTGCATACATCCAGTGCCACTGACTATAACCTGGGAATGTTCAATGTACTATAACACGATATCAGAATATGACATGATCACATTTCTCACTCTGCTGTACGGGTGCGAACAAATTCAGCCCAACACAATATCTTAGTTGAGATAACACAGGTATTTACTTCTGCTCAGCATCTGGTACAAAAAAGACAGACACTCTTAGTGTCTGATTCGCAAAGGTAAACCTAAACTTTTGTGTAAAAAGTTTACTAGCTTTTTTGGTATTCATAAACTACATTTAATTTTACAAACAATAATTTTACAACTGGGGAGACTCTGCACTCATGGCAGAGACTCTGCACTTAAAATTTTAGGCCTGTCATATTTTTTATGTTTATGTGCGGAGGTCTCCACCTGACTGTGGCATCTCGGAAGTCATAAAATTACTGTTAGTAAAAATAAACTTGTTTTTCGTGAATACCAAAAAAATAGTAAACTTACACAGAAGTGTAGGTTTACCTTTGTGAATAAAGCCCTTACGCTATTAGAAATTGTAATTCCACATTAATTCTTGGGGACATTTATGATTCCCTCGCCCTGGAGGCTGCTCATCCAATGAGAGAATGCACTACTGCTATCTGAATAGAATAATGCAAGCCCCATCCTACAGTATATTACTGCAAGCATCTTACACAAGGTAAAATACATAAACACTCTCAGAACCCCACACAAACCATAACTTTGGTACAGAAACCCATTCACAGGCCTAGGCCCTCGTGTCAATGTACCTGCTGCATCATTGGCAGGTTAACCTCTGTCTCCACTCCCAAGTACAGATTGGGGGCACATTGAAAGTTGGATCCAGGCTTGAGCCTGAAGCCCGGCTCTGGCTCAGTTTAAGGTCCTTTTGTAACTTAGAACTCATAATGAGCTGAGCTTTCATGTTCCTTCGCCCTCAATCTACCCCGGATCTGGCTGACGACAAGAGCTTCCAACTGTGGAACTGAAAAGTCTAGGTTCGAGTTGCAGTTGTGGCTCACCATCTTGTGATTCTGGGTAAATTCCCAGTGCCTAAAAGTAATGAATGTGACCTCGTGTGATGTAACTGATGTTCATGCAAAGCACTTCAATACTTCCAGGTCTAATTTGCATAATATAAAAACTGCAGAAAACTGCAAAAAGAGGTAAAAACAAGGCATTAACATACAAAAGGAGAGACAAATAGCTAGCCATTTAGTGGCACATTGGTACAAAGTGAACACATAAAACCAGGGTAAATTGCAGCTTCCCCACTTAAATTGTGTGATCTTTAGGAAATATTTTTTTTCACCAAAACTTGTTTTTCTTCATATTTGTGCATGAAAGCATGTTCAAACACATGAATCAAAAATCAACTATACAAAAACATACAGTTTTTGATTTAATAGATTAATATTGCTCTGTAATAATCTAGGCCACATACATAATCCATGTGATGACTGTCTTGCCTGTTGGTTCACTAATGGCACTGGCTCCAGTGTGAGGAAGGGGCAGGAATGACTCTAAGCTCATGTTTAAAAACTATCACTTTTAATAAGGATTTCTCGGCGTAGTGCTCTGTTGTGACATATTAATGGCAAAGGTTCTATGTGTTAGTGTAATACACTTTTTTGAATTTTTAAGATATTTATCATATTGTATGTGATGTTTGTTATATGTTTTACATAACAATAATTTTCAGAGCTTTGCTCGTGCATGGGCTCTAAGAGCCAAGCAAGACCCTTAGCTCGGTTCTGGCTCATCTTCTTTGTTAACTTCTTGGATCACCCACCTCTACCCCCAAAACACACACCGAACTGCACTTTTAAAAAGACAATGACAAAATTATTACAACGTTCTGATATTGAGATGGAGGAAGCACTTTACAGGTGGCTTCTCCATGGCCTCTTCTGCCGTGACTGGGTGGGCAAAATGTCATGTTTGGGTAGGTTTGGCCCACCTGCCCCCCCTGCTAGAACAGGGTCTGCCTCTCTACACAATGACTCAGCCCTCCTGCTCCAAGTGGGGTGGCACCAAGGGGCGGGCAGCCCGGATTTTGTTCGGCAGGGTTCTAACAATTATAGCCAAGACAAGCATCGGCAGGGTCAGCACCCCAGCCACAGAGGACCGGCAGACGAGGCATGCGGTGCCCAGCCACATTTAAGGAGCAAGCCTAAGCAAGACAGGTGGGGGTGAAAAGTAACTTCCGACAACTAAATACAATGCCAGCAAGCAGCATACTGAGGAGGGCCCTTGACAACACAGCGGACTTGGTGAACACCAAAACTTGGTGATGGTGTAGACCATGTAAGAAAGCATCATGATGGAGCTCCTGCTCCAGAACATGAGGGAAACAAGCCTGAGGACGGGAAACTAGCACTTTCTACAAATGCTGTTTGGAGCTGAGGGTGCAGGTCCACCAGGCTCTACAAAACCGGCCACTAGGACCAAAGGGGCGAGCAAGATAAGGGCAACAGGGAACTGAAAGATAGAGGACAACCACCTTGGAAGAAGGCAAGGAAGCAGAAAGAGAGAACCCCAAACAAACGGCACCCAGTGTACCAGGCAAGTGGACACCTTATGTCTGCAGCCACATTGGAAGTGGCTGTAACCAGCGGGTCACCACACCACCTACACAGCAGTGAGCATATAAGCAAGATTTTAAATGAATGTATTAAATCTGTCAGTGCACAATGGGGGCAGCGAGAAATCAAGGGTTGGCGTACATACCGTACCAACTCCAGCAGGGATCATGATATGTGTAGCCACAAGGGAAATAATGGGTCACCCTAGAGTAGTAGACATCTGCACCAACACGATCACAATGCTGGTGGCTAGCTGCAGGTCCCTAATGGTAGCACAGAACCAGCCCCCACGGTCTGCCACAGTGGCTAACATGCCGCCAACGGGCAAAGATTAAATAGTGAATTGCTCAGTTAGCCCATTAAGCATGTAAGCTATGGGTGGGTTGGGCAACACTAAGTCAGAGCACACACTGGTAGACCTTGGAGTGGCATGGGCATACACTTCACCCACCAACACGGTTCCTGGGCCATCAGGGATCAGATCACAGGGGCAGGGGAATGTGGTAGTTGTAGTTGGTTAACAGGCACCAGAACCAGACACAAACTACACTAAGGCATCCCCGGGCTACCCACCCATGGGCCTCGTTCACAGGTCTAGCAAGCCTAATACCTCTGTCAGTTAAAGAGAGAATTTGGCAGAGTAAAGGCAGGCAGGATACATTTTGCTACTACAGCAAGCAGAAGTTACAATGCTCACCCAAATCACAGAGCCATGCAAGCACTCCCAAGCCATCTGCTGGAGATATGAGAACGGTGCCTCTGGGCTTCTCATGTGAGTTTAGCAGGGGCGGCTCCTTCGCAGTGGTGAAGGACCGTAGCCCCCCTGGCTAAGCCAGGAGATGAAAGATAAAACAATATCTAATTATCATTCTGTCTTACATCTGCTGGCTCAGCCAGCAGTGTGTTCGGTGGTGGGGTGGGGTAGGTTGGGGCTGAGCTTTGGGAGGTGGTGGGGGGGGACACACATGAGCTCTTAGGTTTCTCCAGCCGGCTGTATACAGAGCTGGGCTGGAGAAACAGCACAGACCCCAGGCTTGTGTCTGAGCAGCACTCCGAGCTGCTCAGACCCATCCTGACGCTGCTTACATGCTATGTTTGGCATGTAAGCAGCACCAGGATTGCTGAGGAGCCTTTGCTGTTGTCCCAGCATTCGGTGGAACACCACAAGAAGACCAGAGGAGCAACACAGCAGTAGGTGGAGGCAGCGACAATGGGAAAAAGGTATGTTTTTCTAAATTACATTTTTATTTATTTATCCCCCCGTTCCTTTCCCTCTCCCCACCCCTCCCATTGAGATTTGCAGCGGCTGCCGCTGGAGTTCAGGCACATCTGCAGTACATGTGAGGGAGGGCATCCAAGCTTAGAGTTCAAGAAAGGCAAGGTGAAGCTCAGTAAAAAAGAAGCAAAATAATGGAAAGTGATACAGGGTTGGGAATAAGGCACATGATCCGGCTAATAGAACTAATAATTCAGGGGGGATTTCCCTAGCCAAAACACCAATAGACAGAACCAGACTAAGACACTACCTGAATGGCTATCACAGACAGCTGTAGGTCAACATCCTCATATACAGCTTTGAGGATGGTTCACAATCCCATACCAAGTTCCAGAGCAGGACAGAGACAGCAGCAGCCCCGTCAGGACCGATCCCTAGGTAGTTAGGCAAAAAATATACAAGGAGCTGCAGATGGGCAGGATTGAAGGCGCCCTTTGTGACCCCCTCTCGGCTGACAGATTTTGTGGTTTCATCACTAGGGGAAGTCCCAAAGAAGAAGCCTGGCCAGTTTAGACTCATTCACCATCAATCCGACCCAGAGGGAAAACTCAGTGACTCAGTGACCAACTGGTTAGACCAAGAGGCTTGCAGAGTCTTCTACAGCTCGTCAGCGATGCAGTGGATCTAGTGACAGCAGAAGGCAAGGGGCGCTCATGGCAACGGCAGACATAGAATTCGCTTTCAGATGCCTCTCCTTTCACCCATGTAATTTCAATCTATTGGGATTCAAGTTTTGAGGAGAATATTACTTTGACAAATATCTTCCCACGGGGTGCTCAATATCTTGTTAATACTTCAAAATCTTTAGCACCTTTTTGGCATACAGACTAAAGAAAGAACACCCAAAAGGTGGGGTAGTGCACTAACTATATGACTTTTTGATGGTAGGGGAGCCATCAATATTCTAGACTGCTAGACTGTGGAGCTAACAAACTAGGTGTCCCTCTGGTGGAGAAAAAGACTGAGGGCCTATCAATCAAATTCACCTTCCTCCGTATCAAAATAGACTCAGTGGAGGGAGTATGCAGACTGCCAGAAGCCAAGGTGCTGGTGCTGAGGGCCAGCCTGAAGCATTTAGGGACTAAAGAGAAGGCAACACTGGCGGAAGTACAGGAAGTTTTAGGAAAACTCACCTTTGCAGCAGGGGTCACTCCAGGAGGCAGAATTTTTGCAAAGTACCTAGCAGACTAAAAAAGAGGCACTACCACATTAGGTTGGGCAGAGGGGTGCAATGCTACATGCATGACTGGGTGTCCTTTCTAAACAGTTTCATTGGGCACTGATATGGAGACATCCTTGGGTGACTTCGCAACAGCTACACCTTGTCACAGACACAGATGTAGCAGTAGTGGGCGATTTGGAGCCCCGCTAGTAGTACATGGTATGCTCAAGCATGGTCTGGGCATTCAGAAACAGCAAGACAAGATCATGGACTCAGGCTCACATGGCAGCAGTAGGCCATCATTGCAGGCTGTGGCAAGGTTGCAGCCCCAACAAGAGGTACTACATGAAAACAGCAATGACGTAGTGGAGGTGCCTGGGGACAGTAGCGAAGGACACCAGACTACCCATCGACTTTGAACGACTGACAGAAATTAAGAGTGTCCTACCCATGATCTGCAATGACCCCTATGAGTCAGCCCTTTTCAAAGCAGCCTTCTCAGTTATGTTTTTTGGGGCAATGAGGGTTTCCAAAGCAGTCCCCCCATCAAAAGACGCTGCGGGCGACTGCTGCCTTAGATGGGCAGGCCTACATTTGGGATCGGACTGCATGACACTCAAGATTAGAAAATCCAAAACCAACCAGGAGGTGAAGGGCAAGATAATCATGTTGTGATGTCTGTCCAACGCGGACCGATGCCTAGTTTGCCTCACAAAGTATCACAAACGTCAGCCCCCAAAGGTGGAATGCCCTCTTTATACACCAGAATGGGTCTTTCCTCAGCAGATACCAATTAACGCAGGTCATGCGCAAGGCTCTGGGACAGATGAGGCTAGCACTGAAGCATTTCAGGTCTTACTCTTTTAGAATAGGAGTAGAAACCACACTGGCGGCCCTGGTATTAGGAGCGTCAAGCATCAAATGGATCGGCAGATGGGATTCTGGGGCATACAGGTCATACATAAGGGGTGGGGGAGAAGGCCGAAGGCTAGGACACCTGGTATAATGTTGAGTCTCATGGCAGGTGACAAAGAATGTGTACACAGGATGGTTTGTTTTTTGGGACACTCCTACATCACAAGGGTCCAGAAGGGCACAGAGAGGAGAGACTGTATGACAATTACACAACACCACAATGACATGGAGGGGCACGCCAGGCATGCAGCGGGATCAGCTTGATGGGTCGGTGAACAACCTACGGAGAACCTCGATGTCCTGGTCATCCTAGTCATACACCACGGGGCAATGACTTGATGTTAGACAGGGGCCAACTATCGTAAAACATTAAGGCAGGTCTCATCACCATCACATGGGCACTAGGGAACACAAGAGTCATGTAGTCTGAGATTATCCCACACTATCAATAGAGGGGGCAGCATCCCCTAGTGCAATAGAGAAACTCAGAACGAAGCTCAACATTGAAATGAACAAATTCTATAAAAGCATGGTGTAAGGAAATGGCTCCCTGTTGCAATTACCCCCCCACTTTTTGCCTGATACTGATGCTGACTTGACTGAGAAGTGTGCTGGGACCCTGCTAACCAGGCCCCAGCACCAGTGTTCTTTCACCTAAAATGTACCATTGTCTCCACAATTGGCACAACCCTGGCACCCAGGTAAGTCCCTTGTAACTGGTACCCCTGGTACCAAGGGCCCTGATGCCAGGGAAGGTCTCTAAGGGCTGCAGCATGTCTTATGCCATCCTAGGGACCCCTCACTCAGCACAGACACACTGCTTGCCAGCTTGTGTGTGCTGGTGGGGAGAAAATGACTAAGTCGACATGGCACTCCCCTCAGGGTGCCATGCCAACCTCACACTGCCTGTGGCATAGGTAAGTCACCCCTCTAGCAGGCCTTACAGCCCTACGGCAAGGTGCACTATACCACAGGTGAGGGCATAGGTGCATGAGCACTATGCCCCTACAGTGTCTAAGCAAAACCTTAGACATTGTGAGTGCAGGGTAGCCATAAGAGTATATGGACGAGTTTCTGACCCCATGTGGTGAGGGCCTTTGTGCTCTCTGAGGACCAAAACAAAAGCCTGCTCTGGGTGGAGGTGCTTCACACCTCCCCCTGCAGGAACTGTAACACCTAGCAGTGAGCCTCAAAGGCTCTGGCTTCGTGTTACAATGCCCCAGGGCACTCCAGCTAGTGGAGATGCCCGCCCCCTGGACACAGCCCCCACTTTTGGCGGCAAGTCCAGGGAAGATAATGAGAAAAACAAGGAGGAGTCACCCACCAGTCAGGACAGCCCCTAAGGATTCCCCCAATAGGAATAGGGATGTGCCCCCCTCCCCTCAGGGAGGAGGCACAAAGAGGGTGTAGCCACCCTCAAAGACAGTAGCCATTGGCTACTGCCCTCCCAGACCTAAACACACCCCTAAATTCAGTATTTAGGGGCTCCCCAGAACCTAGGAAACTAGATTCCTACAACCTAAGATGAAGAAGGACTGCTGACCTGAAGCCCTGCAGAGAAGACGGAGACACCAACTGCTTTGGCCCCAGCCCTACCGGCCTGTCTCCCACTTCAAGAGAAACTGCAACAGCGACGCGCTCCCCAGGGTCCAGAGACCTCTGAAGCCTCAGAGGACTACCCTGCATCTAAAAGGAGCAAGAACTCCCGAGGACAGCGGCCCTGTTCCACAAAGACTGCAACTTTGTAACAAAGAAGCAACTTTTAAAGACAACACGTTTCCAGCCGGAAGCATGAGACTTTCCACTCTGCACCCGACGCCCCCGGCTCGACCTGCGGAGAAACAACACTACAGGGAGGACTCCCCGGCGACTGCGACCCTGTGAGTAGCCAGAGTTCACCCCCCTGGGCCCCCCCCCAGTGACGCCTGCAGAGGGAATCCAGAGAATCCCCCTGACCGCGACTGCCTGCTTCCAAGAACCCGATGCCTGGTAAAGACACTGCACCCGCAGCCCCCGGGACCTGAAGGATCCGACCTCCAGTGCAGGAGCGACCCCCAGGTGGCCCTCTCCCTTGCCCAGGTGGTGGCTACCCCAAGGAGCCCCCCTTGCCTGCCTGCTTCGCTGAAGAGACCCCTGGGTCTCCCTTTGAAACCAATTGCAAACCCGACGCCTGTTTGCACTCTGCACCCGGCCGCCCCCGTGCCGCTGAGGGTATACTTTTTGTGCTGACTTGTGTCCCCCCCGGTGCCCTACAAAACCCCCCTGGTCTGCCCTCCGAAGTCACGGGTACTTACCTGCTGGCAGACTGGAACCGGGGCACCCCCTTCTCCATTGAAGTCTATGCGTTTTGGGCACCACTTTGACCTCTGCACCTGACCGGCCCTGAGCTGCTGGTGTGATACCTTTGGGGTTGCCCTGAACCCCCAACGGTGGGCTACTTTGGACCCAACTTTCAACCCTGTAGGTGGTTTACTTACCTGCAAAACTAACAAAACTTACCTCCCCCAGGAACTGTTGAAATTTGCAGTGTGTCTAGTTTTAAAATAGCTTATTGCCATTTTTGCCAAAACTGTACATGCTATTTTGCTGATTCAAAGTTCCTATGATACCTAAGTGAAGTACCTTTCATTTGAAGTATTGATTGTAAATCTTGAACCTGTGGTTCTTAAAATAAACTAAGAAAATATATTTTTTTATATAAAAACCGATTGGCCTGGAATTGTCTTTGAGTGTGTGTTCCTCATTTATTGCCTGTGTGTGTACAACAAATGCTTAACACTACCCTCTGATAAGCCTACTGCTCGACCACAGTACCACAAAATAGAGCATTAGAATTATCTCTTTTTGCCACTATCTTACCTCTAAGGGGAACCCTTGGACTCTGTGCATGCTATTTCTTACTTTGAAAAAGTACATACTGAGCCAACTTCCTACACATGGGTTTCAACTTTGTACGACATGAGCTCACAACCCTCAAGGACCCCGTTTTCTACCAAGGGGATGGGTTCACCTTTCCAGGGTCGGCATACTGATGTTCATGTGTAACATAATTGGTGCCTTAGAATTGGTAGGCTGTACAGAGGGATACAGCTGGAATATAAAAGGAGGAGCCAAAGAGGGGTGATAACCCCTCCTCATTGTGGCGGTGAAGGCAGTCAGTTTTAAGGACCCCGTGGTCTGCGGAGAGCTTACGGGGCACGAAAAGATTCCCTGAGCTCTGGGAAGCCAAAAATCAGGGCCAATGGAAAACTGTTTGGGGGAGGGCCCAGAGAGGCAGACTCATCACTGCGGCCCAAGAGGCCAACAAAATGACAAGCAGTTGGTAGCAAGTTGAAGCTAGGAATCTGCAATAGAGCATCACCCCAGCCCCTTTTCCTCATGGATGTACAAGATATGACAATGGCGACTGACAAATGTAAATATTAAGCAGTGTTACAACCGGAATTACATTTGATTAATGACATTGGACATTGATATGTACCACCTGCTTGTGGTAGTTAATCTGCGTTTGTAATAAATTATGGCCTTGTAACTCCAAATCAAGCTGCTTGAGTACGTCATGTTGGGAACGGTGTAAAGTGGTAAACATTAACCTAGTGAGGTGGCCGACTGCGCAGGTTAATGCGGAGGCCCGACATTTGAAACATGTAACTAAGGGGCTGGAGCCATAACTGAGTGGAAGGTCCCCAGAGGGGAACTTTAAAATGCTGGGCTGCCCTCAAGAAAGAGGTGACAGCCAGCCCTCACTACACCATCCTCCCAGCACAACAAAGGCTGAGGCTGCAGCACGTCAAAGTGGGATTCCCTGGCGTAGGCTACCTTCAAGTGTCCCAATAGGGTGTCAGCAAAAGACAAATAAAAGGGGAGGTTCACCGGCTGGCAAGTCAACTTGAGACATTCAAGGGCTATGCACAGTGATCGTATTTCCCAACCACCCACAACAAGAAAGGGCTGGATACTATTGAAGTATTGGTGAAGGTAGTCAACTTTAAGGATCCCCCCAGCCCGTGAGGGCCTTCAGAGGGAAGGAAAGGATTCCCTGAGCTCCGGGATGCCGAACAGCAGGGCCAATAGGAAACTGCTGGGGGGGCACCCAGCAGGGAGGACTCAGTATGTTTAGTCCTAGAGACCCAAGGGCCAACAAAAGGACAAGGAGTTAGTTGCAAGTTGAAGCCAGGAATCTGCGATAGTGCATCACCACCATCCCTTTTCCTCATTGATGTGCAAGATATGACAGTGGTGACCGCTGAATGTAAATATTGAGCAATGTTACAACCCCAAGTGGTATGTATTGTCTGCACAGGGTAGTTAATTTGTCCGTGTAATAAACTGCAGCACTTTTACTCCAAATCAAGTGACTTGAGTGTGTCATGTTGGGTAAGGTGGTAAGCATTGACTGGGTGGGGTGGGTTTTAGTTCATGGCTCTGAGAGCACAATTCAGGGACCCTCATGGGACTCATTGGCTATTCAGGAGGCACCTTGTATAGATATTGCAGCAGCAAAATATGGGTACTGATTGAGTACACATGAAGTCATTCATGGGAAGAGAGGGCAGAGTTAATGCACACATGGGAGCAAACTAGGGTCATAGAGAAGGAAATCCATGAGCATTAAGAAGACCCTTATGGATATTTCAACACAGCTACAGGCAGGAACACTGGGGCCAGATTCACAAAGCTATTGTGCACTCAAGTGATAATGTGAATTGCAGAGTTTACAGCGCAAATTCAACTTTGTAATTCCCAACATATGAATGTACACTCAGAAATTGACTTATAGGTCAAATGCTATATTTTGGTTCCATTTTTCATGTGGCTAAAGTTCACTGACCGAGTGTTTTGCTTTACTTTTGACTGGGCCAAAATATACACACTGAAAGGAGTCGAAAAGATTCTCTGGAATACACTTCTTAATCTGAAGAAGACATTTATTATAGCTTTTTGCAAGGTTCGTGAAGGAAGGCTTGATAGTAAAAATTGTACTTTCAAAATGAAGTAAGATCATGTATAAAGAATCTTCAACAAACAGCAAATACATACATGCAAGGATTCAAACACTATTGATATATGTATATACATTCATACACAATGCAAAGCAAATAATTAATAAAAATGTATCACCGTAGGGCCTGTCAGGTGCTTCATCTTTCTCATGCCACCAAGACGATGACACCGTTCGACTGCGAGAAAGAGATCTCTACCCTCACAGGAATTATATCAGGCATTCGACGTCTAAAATCCTGACTGAGGTCTCGGAATCTACGACTGCTGATCAGGGTCATCTTTTATACCTTAAAGAACCGGAGAAGGAGCTTTCTGGAAATAACCCTCCCATCAAGAAGAAATATATTGAAAATGCTGGCTAATTTAGGTAAGCTTTGAAAGAAACATGTTGGGAATTTGCCAAAATCCCAAGGCGTCCCTCCCAAAGTGAAACTGTTCCCTGCTGTACCATAAACATCAGTCTAGAACATCCTTATCATGCTGACTGACTAACTTCTCAATATTATGTACTAGCTCTCCAGCGATAATATGTTCTAGCTCTTTGGTGAGAAAGAGAACATGCAGAAATAGAAAACACGTTGCATAACATATTTGTACCAAAAGCTACTCGCACCTCTAACGTGGCAGTGAGGATAAGCGGTACACATAATGGAATCTAAGCTGAATACAAAATGGAGTCTATAACTAGTGACCACTAACGTGATGGTGCGCAGATAAGCCAAGTGCAAAGTGGTGCGACACGAAGTCAGTGGTCAACACACAAAAATCACTACATTCCACCCTGTGAACAGTGAGTCGTGTAGCCTATAGGTTTAAAATCATTTTTTTTGGTCTAAACATTGCAAGCAAATTAAGAATACATTGTACACAGCAACATAATGATAAAATAAGAACTAATACTACAAAAACGCCACCAAAACTTTGCGTAATTGTCCAAAATCAGGTAACCATTGAAACAACCAGTCCTGTAGTGAATCCTAGTTCGTTTTAATTGGATAACAGGAGTTAGCTTAGCCTCTGGCTTGTAGACTCATGCCCCCGTCACCTAGTGACTTTTAACCTACTTAGCTTGCTCTGTTTTAGACCATTTAATTATTTATTTCTTCTAAGATGGCTGCCTTGTTTATAGTTAGGCCACTTATTATGAGTTTCATTATCAGTGTCACCACGACAAGGCGTCAAGATCAAGCTCCAAAGACAAACAAACAGTAGGTGTTCACACTTAGGGATTTTCCCTCTCTATACTTTCGAGGGATTGTTGATATTAATTGCCGTCCCAAGCATGCCTGTTATCTATTGTTTAGGAATACACCTACGTCAGGGGACCTTGTAGATCTGTATAAATACATCACACTTTAGACAGATAATCAGAGGGATTCCGACCAGAGGGCATCGCCACCATCGCTGATACCGATGCTGCAGTCGTCTTGACGCTGACCCAGTCTTCGTGTCCCTGCGGAGTCTGAGAAAGAGACCTCATTCCAAGGTAACGAGGGTTGGGGGGCTCCTCTCATGGACACAGCATTGGCAGATTAGGTTTCACAAACCCAGATCTCCTTTAGGTAGGAGGTTAGGCTTTCTTTATTAGGGTATTAGGGCATACTACATCTAATATATCTTTTCTATGTATTGCAAGATGGTGGGGGTCTTCGTAACGATGACTCTCGTCTTCACAATACTGTTACTTGCTATATTCATTATCCTAATCATTGCAGTCCATGCAACTTATCGCAAATTGCAGTTATGTTAAATAAAAAGCTATTATAACTTTACTGCATCTGTGTCATTGCCTGTGTTTGTATGAGACATAATATATCTGTGAGAAAAGGGTAATCTCCGTTTAACCACGACACTCCCTGAGATGTCTTATTTTTGAGTCCATGCGTAAACGGCTGCCATAAATCACCTTTTACTGTTGTGTTTCTGGTGAGGTGCTGCTAGTGAGCCGGTAAGGTTGGGATAACAGTTGCAACTTGTTGTAGGAAAGACACAGTCGCCTACAAACAAAAGTACTGTCATCCTTAAACCAGCAGTCTTGCTCAGAGCAAGAGTCCAAACTACGACAGTCCCACCATCCCTGATCTATATCCTGCTTTACCCCTTTCACTAATGTATGTAGGGTATCAATGTGGGCCTGGATAGATTTAGAGTGGTCAGAAAGATTAAAACAACATGCCTTCAAATTCATTGCAACCATGATTATGTTTTAGCAAAAGAAAATCTACAGCAGCCCTGTTTTGCAATGCAGCTGTTCTAGTACCACGCACATCTAGTAAAAATTCAGAGAAAGCAATAGAAGTATGGTTAATATGTTTTACTATTAGACAAGCAAGTTTGTTAATTACCCTAGTATTGTATACAGCTAAACCTTGCACGCCTACAATAGAAAGACTTAAGCTTAGATACTCTGATTGGGATAATAATTGAATATCTGAGACAATTTTCATCTAGTTGCATAGTGTCTCTAGAATAACGAGTATGTATAGGGTTAGATGGAAACATCATGAGTCCCAGGCGTGTAAAAATACACGGCCCGCCCGTTATGTTAGCTGGAATGTAAGTGAAGGTCAGGATTCCACACGAAAACAGCCAGCCAACTGTCAACTTGACATGTTTAATGTGACTGGGAGCAGTCACTAGATGACGACAAACCGTATGATTTGACATATTTTTGCAATGTCTGTCCGTTCGGTAAAAGCACAAAACTCAGTGTTCCCATAGTAAGATTTGAGAGATTGATGTTTTCTTTTCTAAATGCAATTGAATGTATTTTCCAATGTCACGAGAATTGTAGGACATGTAGTAACACACGTCACCGGTAGTAATGTTGTAGGTAATTATCTGAGTGAAATTGTCCCACTTTTCATTGGTTATTTCCTGACAGTCCCTGCAATTCTCATAGGGACTGAAGTGGGTTTCAACATCATGTTATTGCACATCTTTTTACCGGTTGGTAGCATTGAAAATTTCTAACAAAATGCTTGTTGGCATTGGTATGGAGATCAAACACGTTGACAAAACATCCACAGTGCTTCTCATGACACCCATGCAGAAATCAGATGTGTTGGGCACAGTCTGCGCCCACTGAATCCAAATATTGTCATTCAGATACAGTAAAGGTGTTGCACAACGTGGCCAATCAATCAAGTCGAGATTGGGGGTGTTAGGTCTCTCCCGACCCCACACACACACACACGCCCAAAAGGAGACCAGATGGAACACTCACGGCAAAAACAAGCTGTAGTATGATCTGTAAAAGAAACAAGTATGGTCATTCTTGCAAATAACGTTTATCAGCTGGAATATGTTCCCATTTTTCCTTTCCTGGTTTCATAATCAATAGGACATTATTGGGGCCCTTTGCTATAATTTCTGCAGGGTCTGGAGGGCCGTTTGGGGATTCAACCCACACTTTAGCACCAGGGTTTTTATCAGTGGAACCGAAGCCTCCCTCCCCATGTAGAGTAAGAAGGGCTGAAGCAGTCCCCTTCTTCACCAATCCTCCATACACTGGAATTATGACAAGCTGGGCAATTCCGCCTCCACTTTGAATGAATAAATCAACTTCTCCACTATTTAACAGAATACCTTTGATTTCTCCTTGGTAACCTGCATCAATCACCCCCCCTAAAATCTCAATACCTTTGAGGACCAGCCCAGATCTGGGAGCAATCAATCCAAAAGTCTCTAGGGGAATCTGTACTCCAACACCTGTTTCACACAGTGCTATGTCTTGTGGTTTCAGTCTGTAAGCTTGTAAAGCATATAAGTCAAGACCTGCAGATTCGGGTGTAGCTCTGTAAGGAGCTAAGGCTCCAGGTTTTATTTCCCAGTATGTGATGTGATTGATGCCCACATGTGGTTGTATTTGCAAAGCTGGAGTTAACATTCGCATCAGGGGTGTTTCAGCATTTGTTAATGGTCTATTGTTCAGAATCTGGAGGGCTTCATTTAAATGCTGTCTCCAGTTCTTCAAAGTTCCATCAGATAATTTTCACAATTGAGCTTTCAGTAAACCATTCATTCTCTCAATCAGTCCTGAGGCCTGTGGATAATAAGGAATATGATATATCTACTCAATATTGTGCTGAGAACAGTAGTCCTGCACCAATTTGCCTTTGAAGTGTGACCCATTGTCAATCTGGACCTCCATAGTGTAACATTAACAAGTCCAAAGTTCTGATAGTATTGTACTGAGTAGCATGTTTGCAAGGGACAGCAATCAGGTATCCAGACTAAGGCGGTCATTCTGACCGTGGTGGACGGCGGTCGCTGCCCGCCAAGCGGTTCCCGCCGAAAGACCGCTTTCCAAAGGCTTTCCCGCTGGGCTGGTGGGCGACCGCCAGAAGACCGCCGGCCGGCCCAGCGGGACAGCCCCTTCAACAATGAAGCCGGCTCGGAATGGAGCCGGTGGAGTTGAAGGGGTGCGACGGGTGCAGTGGCACCCGTCGCGATTTTCACCGTCTGCTAAGCAGACAGTGAAAATCTTTGTGGGGCCCTGTTAGGGGGCCCCTGCATTGCCCATGCCAGTGGCATGGGCAGTGCAGGGGCCCCCAGGGGCCCCACGGCACCCGTTCCCGCCATCCTGGTTCTGGCGGTGGACACCGCCAGAAACAGGCTGGCGGGAAGGCATTCGGAATCCCCATGGCGGTGCTGCTTGCAGCGCCGCCATGGCGGGTTCCCTGGGCCAGCGGGAAACCGGCGGGAAACCGCCGGCTACCCTTTTCCGACCGCGGCTTTACCGCCGCGGTCAGAATCGCCCAGGAAACACCGCCAGCCTGTTGGCGGTGCTTCAGCGCACTCCGCCATGGCGGTCATGGACCGCCATGGTCAGAATGACCCCCTAAGTGTCCACTACAGTGCATGCATGTTGACACCCGCGACTAATCGGTAGTGGTCCAATGTAATAAATTTGCCATATCTGTCCTTGTAACTTTCCTCTCCCCAATTGACCTTTAACTGTTTGCGGGACAGATCTCTGTTGTGTGCGCTGACAAATAGGACATTGCAAAATTACAGGTTTTATCAAGTCTAGAGGAATGTGCATCCCTCTAATCTCTGCCCACCTCTAAGTGGCTTTTTCTTCCAGGTGTCTACATTTTTGGTGTGCCCATTTAGCCACCCCCACCAAGTCAGAATCCGGTATTGCCACTCCTGTGTCTGAAATTTTGGCTTTATTGTCTGCAAGGGAATTGAACCAGCGTTTTAGTGAGTCAATGAGACAGTGAGCATCCACATGATAGACGGTGAATTTACTTTGACTTTTCCCAAATTTCCTGCAACAACTCTTTTCCCCACACCTCCTTTGAGTGGATAAACCAGTTATGTGCATGCCATGTGGGAAGCCAAGTGGCCAACCCATTGGCAGTGGACCAAGAATCAGTGTAAATATGACATGTCCCAGGCAGCTCTTGCTTTAGAACCTGATACACTGCGTACAACTCTGCATATTGGCTACTTTTTCCTTCGCCTGTGGTGGTCAGCAACTTTTTGGTAACTGGATTGTATGACACTGCTTTCCAATGACTTTTGGTACCCACATATTTGGATGAACCATCCGTGAACCATACATGTTTCCTATCCTCAGGGGACAAGGATTCAAATGGCGCACCCCATCTTACTGGTGACTCTCTTACCTGTGGTACCTCCTGCACCCTTTCCTCATCCTGTACAGGGGCTTGTGACACCTGTTCATGCAGGGCTGCAGTGCCTGCCGGTCCTACTTGAGCCCTGTTTTGTATGTACCATTTCCAGCGTATGATGCTAGCCTCTTGTGAATGTCCTGTACGGTGAGATTTAGGTGAACTCATCACCCATTGCATAATTGGTATTTCAGGTCTCAGAGTTACATTATGACCTAGTGTTATTTGCTCAGTATCCACTAGAGCCCAATAACAGGCCAAAAGCTGTTTTTCAAAAGAAGTATAGTGCTCCCCAGAGTCAGGTATTTTTCTGGTCCAGAACCTCAGGGGCACCCTTGTCCTTCCCTGTTTTTGCCACATACTCCAATTTGCATATTGTCTCCCTCCTGCACTGGCCACAGGTCTAAGGCCTGTTGAATTGCTTCCTTTGCTAAATCGAAAGCACGCTGCTGCTCTTCACCCCATTCAAACTCATGTTTCTTCCTTGTCACTTTGTACAGGGGCCAAGATCTGACTCAAAGAAGGATTGTGCTGTCTCCAAAGGCCTGTTGAATTGCTTCCTTTGCTAAATCGAAAGCACGCTGCTGCTCTTCACCCCATTCAAACTCATGTTTCTTCCTTGTCACTTTGTACAGAGGGGCCAAGATCGGACTCAAATGAGGATTGTGCTGTCTCCAAAGGCAAAATAATCCAATACATTTCTGTGTCTCCTGCTTGGTGCGGGGTGTGGCAAACTCGAGAATCTTTTGCTTTGCTTGTGGTCACACCTCTCTGTGCCCCTGATTCCACTGAATGCCTAGAAACTTCACATTTTGAGATGGTCCTTGTGTCTTATCTGTGTTAGTCATGCACCCCTTACTCTGCAAGAGTTCCAGTACTCTCTCCAACTGAATCTGCACCTATGCTTCTGTCTCTACCTGAATCATCACATCATCAATGTAATGGGTCAATTGCACACTTGGAATGACAGATACTTCATCCAGGTGCTCTGCCACCAGCCAGTGACAGATAGTGGGACTATGTATGTACCCCATTGGCAAAGATAACATCTTAAATTGCCTTCCGCAGTGGGAGAATGAAAATTGCTCTTGGCATTCTGGCGCCCAGGGTATAGAGAAAAATGCATTGGCTATGTCGATAATGGCATACCATGTCCCTGTATGTTTCTGTATTAGTTCAATCAAAGTGATGGTGTCTGGGACCGTGGCTGTCAAATGAGGTGTATGTTTATTCAGCTTGCAGTAATCAACCGTCATTCTGTACCGCCCATCAGGTCGTTTAACTGGCCAGAGGGGATTGTTCCATTAAGTAGTAGTTGGAGCTATTACACCAGCCTCAATCATGTCTTTTATAGTTTCACTTATTTCATCATGCCCTCCAGGTATGCAGTACTGTTTCAAATTAATTACTTTAGTTGCCAGAGGGAACCTTCACTGGGGGAATTTTTAAACAACCCACTTTCATGGCAGACACTGAAATGTATCTTTTTATTCCAAACTGATAACAACCATCATCCAAATACAAAGTAATTCCTTTCAGAATGTCAATTCCAAGTATGTATTCCAAAAGAGGCCCAATCAGCACAGTATATTCTCTTTTTGCTGTTCTCACTATTTTCATTTGTACTGTGGTTTGTACAGCTGGGGTCTGCCTTCCCCCAAGCCCTGTGATGGAGTAATGCGGTCCATTAAACTTCATAGGGTTTCCATAAATCAAAGAGGCCTCCACTCCGGTGTCAACTAAGGCTCGAACTTTTTGCACATTTTTGTGTTTCCAATGTATTTCTAAATCAACATGAGGTCTGTTATCTCAATGAGCCCAACGTTGTACCGGAGTTTGGCCAGTTTCCTAGTCTGATTTAAACCTGTCAACTTTTGCCCAAGTGAGTTCTGGATACATGCTTTCATATTTGCGAGCAGACTCGCCCCTGTCTCTGTTTTCAAAAGTTAACCAGTCACTGTCCAGGTTTTCCTCACTTTCTCGTGAGGAAATATTCTTCTCCCTTTCCTTTCCTTCCCTTCCCTTGATATCTGTGACTGGCTCTGTGTTTCACGCTTGTTATCTTGCTTGTTTATCTTTTTGCTGCTTTCCTTTTGATCTAAGCCTCTTTTACGGTACATTTCCAAGCTTTTGGTATCTATCCCATCAATCTGTTTTTTTTTTACACCATCTTTTAGTAGTGCCGTAAGCATGTCTTTCCTGGACACTCTGTTGTTATCTGTGTGACCCTCAGACCTTAAAGATCGCTCAGGTTTAACCCAAATTCCTATTTCACCTAACTCTCTCACCACTTCTAGTACATCTTTCAAAGCCTGCCCTGTCTGATTGATTAATACAGTCATAATTACTTTCTTATAGGCAGGTGGGGCAAGGCAAATTATTTTATTTCTTATTGGCACAGTAAGCAGTCGATCTAACAATTGGTGTGCATTGCCCATGAAAATGGCAGATTTCATAGCCTCCTCCTTAATTCTTTGCATTGTATTACGTAAAGTATACTAAGGTTTCTCTTTGGGGGCCACTCTGAATCAGTGAGGTACTTCAAATTAAATCCATCAACAACTAGTTGTAACAAAGTAGTCTGGTGTTCTCCTGAACTGTTCCTGTATTAGAGTACAGAACTTGCGAGAGTCCCCAACATCTAACATAACACCGGAAGCACCAGTTTCAAACAACCTCACAACCCAAGCAAGTAGGGACTTCCCTGTTCTCTGTTTAAAACGACCCATAATGTCATTTACTTCTTGCTGAGTGTAATCTTCTAAAGCATGTAATGCAACTCCTGCTGGATTTTGTGGTGTGTGCTGCAATTTTCGTCTATAAATTGGCTGTGCACGCACTACATTGTGCTCCTGTAGGTCCCCCTGTTCCCACCTTTTTCACTCTCCTCTTCACTAGAGTTTGACGGCTCATTGACGGTCCAAACGCTATCCATCCAAGACGAATGTGGGCACCAGTCCAAACCAGCATTAGCTATGACTAAATTGACCTTTTTCTGATTTATTCTTCCTCTACATTTTCGATATCTGTTTTGAGCTATTTTGATTATAGCACATTCTGCAATAGTTTGATACGTGTCTGCCTTATCTTGCAATGATTTATTTTGGCAAGACAACATAGTAACACTATTCTTTGAATCCACAAGCTGCTTTTCCAGTTGTTCATTTACCTTTTCTAACTGTTTATATTTGTCATGCATTTTTCTGTAGGCAGATAAAAGTATCCACCTCTGTCTACCAAGAACTGAAAGATTATTCCCTTCAGCTGGTACTTTTCTTAAGCAAGACAAAACATCTGCTGGTTCTGCTTCATTAAAACATTCATCCCAGCTTTCTGATAACCAGCCAAATGTGAAAATTCCCTAGCTAACTCATCAAAAGGTGCACAGCACCATCCAGGAATTTGAAAAACACTCTTTTCACACATGTTTTTAGAAGCAGATGCCTTAGTCTTCCTGACAAACATATTTTTACTTTTAAATGTACACTTTTAACCTACAAACCCTTCCCTTGCCGACCTATGCCAAAGTGTTTTGCTTTACTTTTGACTGAGCCAAAATATACACACTGAAAGGAGTCTAAAAGATTCTCTGGAATGCAGTTCTTAATTTGAAGAAGACATTTAGTATAGCTTTTTGTGAGGTTTGTGAAGGAAGGCTTGAATAGTAAAAAGTGTACTTTCACAATGTTCAACAATGAAGTAAGACCATGTTTAAAGAACCTTCAATCTATAAACAGCAAATATATACATGCAAGGATACAAACACTTATATTGATATATGTATATGCACTCATACACAATGCAAAACAAATAATTAATAAAAATGCATCACCATAGGGCCTGTCAGGAGCTTCATCTTTCTCATGCAAGCATTACGATGACCCCGTTCGACTGCGAGAAAGAGATCTCTCCCCTGACAGTAAATATATCAGGCATTTGATGTCTGAAATCCTGACTGAGGTCTCAGAATCTACGACTGCCGATCAGGGTCATCTTTTAAATCTTAAAGAACCGGAGAAGGAGCTTTCTGGAAACCCCCCCCCCCATCAAGAAGAAATATTAAAAAGTGCTGGCTAGTTTAGGTAAAGTTTGAAAGAAACACGTTGGGAATTGGCCAAAATCCCAAGGCGTCCCTTCCAAGGTCAAACCGTTCCCTGCTGTACCATAAACATCAGTCTAGTACATCCTTATCATGCTGACTGCCTGACTCCTCCATATTATGTACTAGCTCTTCAGTGATAATATGTCCTAGGTCTTCGGTGAGAAAGAGAACACGCAGAAATAGAAAACACATTGCATTACATGTTTGTACGGAAAACTACTCGCACCTCTAACGTGGCAGTGTGGCTAAGCTGAACACAAAATGGAGTCTAAGCTGAATACAAAATGGAGTATATACACAGTGACCACTAAAGTGATGGTGGGCAGCTAAGCCAAGTGCAAAGTGGTGCGACACAAAGTCAGTGGTCAACACACAAATATCACTACACTGGGTTGTGGGTATTTCGAGGTGTGGGCTCCCTCAAAAAGTGAATGCCAACAAACTGACAAGGTTGAGGTATTCGCAACATTTTTACGGTAGTTTTTTCACTCCAAAAATGGCTGGAAATTTGAAGCCTTATGTACTGTCCCTGTTCTTAACCCAGATTTGAGCAAATTGCACCCCAACTGGTTTGTTAACGGGAATATAATTTGTGATGCATCCTATGAACTAATAGGTCACATTACAAATTGTCCACTCACGGGGAATGATAAAACGACTTGCATAATTAAGATTATTTAGGGAAGTAACCTTTTGAAAAACCTGTACATTTCTGTGCGTGCATTAATGGAGGTCTTCTAGGTAATTAAGACATGCATTTACCTCTGGTAAGGAAACCTTTTATAAAAATCAGCAGCATGTGTCCATTATAGTAACAGATGCTGATTAAAAAACACAGTTTCTCACTTGGAAACACATTAGGAGAGCACTGAGTTATCCTCGTGTCTAATATCACTTGCCCCCTCAGGTCAACCAACCTGACTGCCAAAGGAATCAGCAATTTGAGATGTGTTAACATTCAAATGGTTTGTGACCACAATTGATATCACAAAACATCTGTGCATTCTTTTGTGTCTTGCACATAATAGAGAAATGCCTCTATCCTTCCCCTTCCTGTTAGCGATTTGGAAAGGGTTGCAAAAAATATTGTTTTAGACAGAAAGACTGAGAATTTTGTACTTTGTGAAAAAGTGTTTTGTGGTTGCAAAGTCTGATTCACATGTGATTCAGCTGCAAAAACGTTCGTGCAGGAGGCAGGAATAAAAGCGTTTTCAGACTTGGAAAAGAAAGGGATACCCACCCTCTCCCCCAAAAGGAAATGGTGTGCATATAAAGGAAAGTGTCTCGGCATTAACATCCTTTCAGAATTATAAATGTGGGGATGTTTACTCATGTGAGTAATCCAGGTAAGCTGTGAATGAGTCAGCTTTCTAGCAATATTCTGGATTTTTTTTCTATGTGAATTCATCGAAAGTTGGAAAGGGATCCTACATATGATTTCCTTTGTGACTCAGGCATCTAAGTATCTGTAGTCAGTCATTCCAGTAATTGATATAAACTACTGTATTGTATTGCTGCCTTTCTATAGTGCCTTCCTACCTCTTGTAGACGTCCAAAAGTGCTTTGCAGACCAAGGGTCAACGATTTAATAGTAAGGTACATTGAAGGAAGAAGGGCGGTAATGGTGGGGGCATCTATTAGTGCTATGTATTACTGTCATGCGAGATGCACAGAGTGTCCTCCAAACTTCACACAGATGTTCGAGTGTGTTTAACACATATCGCAGATAGAAGAGGTGTGTGGGGTTAAGTTCACAACAGCATATACAAAACAATAAGAATTGTGTCTAGAGACAGTTTAGTTTTGGATATGGGAAAAGGAAGGACTTTATTGCTCTTCTGAATTGCAAATATGTTTTGATTGAACTGGTTTTGTTTGGCAGTTTATTCAATGATTTGTACATCTGTTTTGAGAAGCAGCAACTTCCTATGCAGGTTTTATGATCAGTAGAAGGTCGGTAGAAATTATCAGCAGTGGACCATTTAAGAAATAATGTTTTGGGGCAAAAATTGCCATAAAAATACAATACGTTCACCAACAAAAACATATGTACATAGATATATTTTTTAATAGCTCATTTTTTGGTGTTAACTTAATATTCGACGTGCACGCATACATTTCTGTGCATATTCAAGAACAAGGTTATTTATATTGGAAGTGCAGCGGCTGTAGAAGCACGTCAATCTTGAGCTTTGTTACAACATACCAACACCATGTTACTTTATCCTCCACAATTCCAGTCTAATCTATTCGCCATTCTCATATTCTTTCCATTAGCATAAAACTTCGTATTCCTTGACTCAGAAATGCCGGCACCCCACATGTGTACACATCATGTGTGTATATTTCTCTTATATATATGGCAGAAGGCCCATTGACGTAACCGCCCTTCCCATCTGTCTGTCCACCTCAATGGGGTTTGGGTCACAGTGTCTTCGGAGACCTTATATGGCCCAAGCTGTATCCTGTGTAATGTTTTCCCTTCAGTACATGGAATAGTAGGAGCCGGGCAATATGTCTTCTAGGGGGTCTTTTATCTGATTTGGCCTTGACTGTCGGAAGCACAGTGTCCCATTTGGTCACTGTTGTCCCGTGGCGGCAGGCAGCTTTAGGAGAGAGGGGGACGGACGGGAAGCACACACACACACAAACACACACATTCTTTCACACACAGACACGCACGCACGCACATCCATTAACAACACTCATAACATTCAAACATGCACGCACGCACCAAACATTCATTTTAAAACATCACACACACACTCATTCTTTCACACATGCACGCACATCCATTAACACTCATAACATTCAAACATGCATGCACGCACCAAACATTCATTTTAAGACATCACACACTTACCTTCAGCCTCGAGGTCCCAGGAGGGCTGGGACTGCTGCCTTCCCTCATTGGCTGACCTCAGGTCAGTCCTAACTTCGTCACAGAGTGGGGTCAGTGAGGCTCAATGACCCCACCCCACTCTGTGATGAAGTGTCACTGATTGACACTCGCCCTGGGCGCTTCAGGGCTTAAACCTGAAGTGCCCAGGTCGAAGTCAATGGGTGACGCTTTCCTCGTCACCCAGGGGAGGGCCTCAAGGCACCTTTGCTGAGCTGAGGAGGTCACACCCATAGGAGCTGTGACTTCCTCAGCCCAGCAAAGTTCAGCTCAGGCAGCCTGGCTGTCTGAGCTGAAAATGAAGAGTGTCTGTCAGGCTGACCTTTGTTCAGCCTGACAGACACTCTTCATGAGGGACAAAAGGTGGTGGGGTGTGGCCCCTCTGCCCTGAAGGACGGGCTGCGCCTGCTGTTGTCCTCTAACCCATCTGCCTGTGTTTGCGCATCTGAACTGCAATTTCTGCAGTGATCCATTTGATCAAGTCTTGAAGCAATTAAGCTATCGAGGGAGGTATGGGAGCTTTCCAGTGCATCGCTATATGCATAACTCCTGCCCTGAAACTGGATAACAGTCTACATTCATGATCACATGGTACGAGGTTAAGATAAAACTGTACTTAACAATTGGCCAATAGCATCTAATCGTTGATTTGGCAAGTTCACTTTCTTCTTCCCTCTAGGAGTTTTGAGTAAAAAAGAGTTGTATCACACTAAATTTCTCAGCGTTTTGAGCATGCAATGGGCTGGCAAAAATATCAGAGCAGTACATTTTAGAGCAAATCTTTTTCACATACTTAAACCATAGAAATCTGTCAATGGCACTCATACTTAGGAACTCATGAATAATCTCCTAAAAAAAAGTTTGACGATGTCGTGGTCAGTGCAGGGCCCTCCTTGTCAGCACCCTTGGAATGCACACTGTCTGCCCTGGGTGATAGTTGCTCATTTGGCCCATAACTCACATTTCATGTGAGGTTGTTGTGTATTTAGTTCAAAAACTCATCAGTTGGTGGCCTAACTCCCATAGCATCCAAAATAGGCCAAAGCTTAGATCTAATTTCCTTTTCAAACACAGATGTAACAAACAAAGTCCAGATGTAACAAACCACCTGAAGCATACATGAAAGCAAGCGTAAATTTAAATATTGTTTAACTGTACTCAATCCTGGACAAAAAGCATATCAACATTCTAGAGCAATCACATTTGCAATGACCCATTCCTGAATTCTATGTATAAGTATCCTACCAACTATCTTAACTGCTGAGTCAATAAGACATGGGATGGTCTTATTGCACCTAGGATCGTCCTTATCACCTTTTTATAAAACTGTAACACTAATTCAGACAGACCAAAAAGAGGGGATATTAGTGGAACTAACAGTTTTAAAAGGTTTGCTAAAAAGTTAGCACACAGATACATATTAGATTTAAAGACATCTAGTGGGTTCCTATCTGGGCCAGGGACTTTATTTTATGGTTTTTCCAATAACAAAATGCTTTCATCAAATCTAAGACTTGTTAATGCCCCAATAATTTGTCCTAATGCTTTTAATGGCTCATCTGAATGACCAAAGAAATAGATGGATTTACCATGCTCCAGCTACTTATCAAGGGTGATAAGTGCTTGTCATCCAGTATGCCCAAACTCCCTGGTAAAATAGTGCCCATTAACCACCCTTCAAAGGCTACACAGTGCTCGCAATATTGGAGTAGTTCACAAATCATCTCAAGCTTCTCTTGTAAAATGAGCTTAATAACTGTGTTTCTGTTTTAAACTCAGTTCTTCATATCTGCACAAGCAGCTGATTCCTGGGTTCTTGGCTCAAAGCAGATCTTAGTATGATTTGCCTTACAGCAATTACTATCAAAGCACCCGTTAACAACACAATGGGATTTGTTGAATTAAGGGACACAAAAAGCAATGACACCAACAGACACAAACTTTGCTAATGTTAATGTACTCAGGAGGAGCATGCAAGGAAGTCATAATGTCCTTGAAAACCAAACAATTACATTATGCAACATTACAGCATGGTTGACGGATTCCCAATGCAATGGTTTGCCAGTACTGTAATTTCTGTATGAGGATTATTTTATTACAACGCTTAAAAGCATTAGGCATATTTATGCTAATGGCAGGTAGGTTTTGATCACTGTAAATACAAAGCACTACTTCAAAAAATTGAATTTACTTCATCACCATGTCAGAAGCAAATATATAATCAATAATGCTGACATAGCCTCTTGCGGTGAGAATTGGTGGACTGCGGCAAGAGAAACAGACTTTCCGTACATGGTAAAGATTCCAGTTCAGAAGACATTCAAGCAAGTTTGAGTGCAGGGCATTAAAACCATTTAACATAATAGGGGGCACTGTCTCAGCATGTTCTATCTCATCCACTACTGTAGCCATACTAAAAAAAAATCTAATTTACTCTTAAAATCCATAACGATCAATATAGGAGGGACACATTCACATGTTATCTTCGATTACGTAATTAGATAGGGAGAACAGCGTTACTATATTTGAAACATTAGCAGGATTAAAATTATAATTGTAAATGTTAAATAATAAAAGGAAACCCAATTTACTAAAAGCAATTCTAGTCCTTGAATATTTGGCATTTCTGAGTTAAATTCTTCTTTGTTTAATTAATGTCAAGAGTAACCCAAATGAGTAACACCCCTCCCCCCCCCCCCACCCACCACTCTCCCTGAAGGGGAAGGTACAACAAGGACTATGAATGTTGTGCACTCATCAATGTGGCGGGCATATGGTATCCATGTTTCATGTCATATAATAATATCTTGGAAGCCATTTTATCATTACTAGAATCCATTTGGTTCCTTGCTCTATCATGTGATAGTCAATGATGACAAGGGCAAATGACCTCAGGTAAACTAATGTACCCTGCCGAACAGCTTGTAAAGCAAGGCATGCACAAAAAGGCATCTGACGTGGTATGCATTGCTTCTCCTGCCCAGAGATAACAACACCTGGACATATCTATGACCATATATAGACGAAGACCCGAGGACATACCTCTGATTGGGTGGGTATTGTGCGGAATCATCAAGTTTACACATGTTCTAGGCCCTTCATCATGGGGCATGCAAGCTATTCCTGTATCGCGCTTAATCACAAATTTTCATTTCATTTTGATTGACTGGATATTTTGATGATTTTGTAATTTCAGCTCTTTAGATCAACATCATGCCACATATTTGGTTAGGATGCAGAAGTACTCATTGTTTCTGTATCATGACTGAATGTGTATTTTCATGCCTTTTGTGGTTTTCATAAATAAAAAATCAAGGGGATGTGGCTGTCAAGCGCTTGTACTCATAAATTCATGGCTAAACTTTTGCCTATGAAACTTGACAGTCATCTGCGTTTCTTTTATTGAGGTTCTACAATAAGATATGGTATTATTAACTGGATTAATTTTTTAGGAGCTCATTTTGAGTGAAGACCTGCTACATTCCATGATAATACTTTTGTAACCTCTCCCACTTTATAAACTATAAAAATAGTACATGAGCAGGTTAGAATAATTATTTGAAGATACTCTGCAATTAGAAGAGGATACTAATGGTCAGTGAAAGCCTACAAATCTGATAAAGACATATATCTACTGCCTAAAAGGCAAGTAGCATAGGTGGGGAATATTCAACAGTACTCAGAGCAGGAGTTGCCTTAGACCTGTTGGCTGATATTAAGTGAGTACAAGTAATATGTGGTCTATAGCCTAAAATACCAGTTGTATGGAGCTACACGCATTGGTTTTACTCTTAAAACAACTAAAGAGGTGTACAACTTGGTTAGCATGCCTGAAATATATTATCAGAGGCAGTTTTCTTACTGCTCCTCATCCCCCGTATTCTTGTAACCATTCTAATGTCAGAATGAGAAACATGATTACCCTCAAAGTTATCAGGCTTAGAATTAAACCAATGACTCACTTTATTAATTGAGACAATTTAGATTCCTTATACTGATGTGTTAATTGGGGAGCTCTCTTTAATACCAGAGCAAACTGTGTAGCTTGCTTAAAAAACTGCGGAACTCCAGAGCTATTAATAGACACAAGATTGGGACAGATGGCTCCTGTTGGAAAGTGGATTATTTGTAAAGGCTGGTCAGAACTTACACTTAGCAATAGGCCACTAACCCCCACTAGGTACAGTCAGGTCTCAATAAATTAATGAATCCCAGCTCAAACCTTGGTAGCTTGACAATGAGCAGTTAGGCTTAACTTAGGAGTCAGGTGTTAAAGCATTTAAAATCACAAAACAGTAAATAAGTAAAACAAAAAAACACAAAAAAAATCTAGCTCCCATTTATAAAAATAGATTATTTTTTTATCTTTATAATGTCACTAAAACAACAAAAATCCAATAAAAGGAACCGGAGATATGAATTTGTAAATATTACTGTTTTTTAGCGCATAGAAACTAAAAGCACCAGTCTGGATATCTGGTCGCACTCGACTGGGGCAAAGTCAAAACTTGAGGCTGACTGCGATTGAGCCCTGCTCGGCTACAGTGAGCGGGAGGCCTCGTCAGAGTTTTACTTTCTGACTTAGGGGGTCATTCCGACCCTGGCGGTCCATGACCGCCAGGGCCGGGGACCGCGGAAGCACCGCCATCAGGCTGGCGGTGCTTCCTGGGCCATTCTGACCGCGGCGGTAAAGCCGCAGTCAGAAAAGGGCAACCAGCGGTTTCCCGCCGGTTTACCCCTGGCCCAGGGAATCCTCCATGGCGGTGCTGCTTGCAGCGCCGCCATGGGGATTCCGACCCCCTTCCCGCCATCCTGTTCCTGGCGGTTTTTACCACCAGGAACAGGATGGCGGGAACGGGTGTCGTGGGGCCCCTGGGGGCCCCTGCACTGCCCATGCCACTGGCATGGGCAGTGCAGGGGCCCCCTAACAGGGCCCCATAATGATTTTCAGTGTCTGCTTTGCAGACACTGAAAATCGCGACGGGTGCCACTGCACCCGTCGCACCCCTACAACTCCGCCGGCTCCATTCGGAGCCAGCTTCATTGTTGAGGGGGGTTTCCCACTGGGCCGGCGGGCGCTCGCCCGCCGGCCCAGCGGGAAAGCCAGAATGGCCGCCGCGGTCTTTTGAGCGCGGTGCGGTCATTCGGCGGTTCCCTGGCCTATTAGTTAGTGGCCTATTGCTAAGTGTAAGTTCTGACCAGCCTTTACAAATAATCCACTTTCCAACAGGAGCCATCTGTCCCAATCTTGTGTCTATTAATAGCTCTGGAGTTCCGCCCGCCGCGGTCAGAATGACCCCCTTAGTCTTTTTTTTCAGGATGAGTTTCTTCATCGGAAAGAAGTCGCAAGTCAGATCCGACCTCCTAGGAGCCCTCTTCGGATAGGCACCTCAGGAAACGTTGGTGAAGAATTCTACCTTTGGACTTAGACTATATTTTTGTGACGGAAAACCGGGATAAACTTGAAATTGAAGCCAACCTCCATGGAGCACTCCTCAGATATGCTGCATGGGAAGATTTGGTCAACTTTTTACATTCAGACTTTGTTACTTTTTTGGAGCTTTTTCTCTCTAACGTCGGCCTACCCTCCACTGCAAGCCGATTTTGAGTTGACGTTGTCGGATTGCCTTCCCAGAAGCCCCTGGTGGATTCCTGGAAATCTGGGGCTTTGGAGCTTTTCAGCGGGACAAACCTGTAAGTCAGGCCGGGTCGCGGTCGACATAAGCCGGCTTGACTCACTACGTCAGATCGGTCCACATACAGAGATTTTTTATCCAAAGTTGCTCCAAACTTCTCAAAATTTCTGGATCTTCTTCAAGAAGCTCTTTGAAGGTCCTTTAGGAGTCCACAACTCACCACAAGGTTCCAGAAGCTCTGAGTTTCTCCTTGAGGTTTAGGACTCCGACTCCTAGAATGCACCTGGCTCAAATCCAAAAATGACAACTGGTCAACTAGTCAGGTTCTTCAAGGCTTGATGCAGGGGGCTCTGGTCAGGTATATTCTAACTGTAGCAAACAGGAAGTCCCTTCTTGAAGCAGTTGAAGACAGGCAAAGTCCTTTTATTGGTGAAGCCCAAGTGTGCAGCTGGTGCAGTCCTTCAGGGTGCAGTGTCCAGGTGCAGGTCAGGGGTCCAACAGGGAATTTACTTATACAAAACCATAGAAATTCAGCAGTTATAGTTAAGAGTTCTTTCAAGTAACTATAGCTTGCGCCCTAAGGTAACTATAACTTGCGCCTTCACCATGCACAGCTAATTATTACACATATTATATAATTGATGAGATCTTATATGACATCTTTGATATTATCACTGCACATTTGCAATAAAATGATTGATAAGAAAACTGTGCATGGCAATGGCTCAAGTTATAAGTACCTTAGGGCACGAGTTATAGTTACTATACTTCATAAACTTACTGCTTACCCGTTCTACCTCCATTTCTTTCCAAATTTATCTTCAAAATTGAGTTGTGTGGTGTAAGCCACACCACAAATTTGGTTAACTTGACTGCCATGCCCACAGGTCTTCAGGCAGCTATGGATTGCGCTCTTTTTAATGAGGCATTAAGTTGTCCACCAAGTGCCACCGACAGTTCCCATCCCTCTAAGGGGGAATCCAGTGGTCCACCATCCAGGATGAGAATGTGGCATGATTGAGGCTGGGCCAAGCGGCTTCCGTTTTTCTTGTAGTCTTTGTGAGCTTCTGTGAAAGAATCAACAACTTTTCAGAGGTTTTTAAGCTATCTGATTTACAACATTTGCCCGAAAATCGTGACTTCTGTGATAATATGTGTCACAAAATGAAAACCTGCAGAGAAATAATGTTCATACACTTGCCACTGTCCATTAAAATCTCTGCTAAGGGTAAACATGCTGAGAAAAAGTCTTCATACATTTTCCATCTTTGGTTTCGATCTGAGCAAAAAGGATTATCTTGCTATGTAACGAAAAAGACTGTATAATGCGCTGAAACACTTTGCTCGTTCCTGGGCGAAGATACACCAGGACCTTACCCTGGGCAGAAATTGGGCACTTTGTTAAACTTCACAGGTATACAAAAGACTGCCCATCTCTATGAGTTACTTGTACCAACTGACGACTGTCTCAAGAGCACGGGACTAGGGATGGAGCGTCTGCCACGAAGACTATCCACAAGAGCAGCATTCAGCTCCAATCAGCGCCACAAAGACATCACCAACAGCGGTCATGTTGGTGCAGTATTGAACAGAAGAAAAATATTGTGTGAAAGACGGTTTCCCGGATCTAGGCTCAAGGCCTGCTCTGCATTAGGGCCCAGATTTACAAAAAAGTGCAGCAGGGTGGCGACAAAATTTGCAGCACGGTACTGCTTCACTTTTGAAATGCAAGGATGCACCGTATTTACAAAAATCCCTGTATCCCTGTGTTTCCCTCAGTGCTTAATTTAGCTGCGAGCACCAACGCAGGCATCCTTGCACCATAGTGGGTGTCTGCGTTGAGGGGTGTGATTGTTTATGTGCAGGAAGGTGGTCCTTCTTGCACATAAACAATCTACAATGGCGATTTGGCACTTCTATGTGTGCTGCAGGAGGCAACACACATAGAAGTACCAAATCACCATTTTTGAATGATTGTTTATGTGCAGGAAGGGACACCTCACTGCACATAAACAATCATTCATGGCCTTTTGCTCTTCTGCAGCACACATACAAAAAGCAAAAACTAGGAGGAATAAAATTAGGAATAAAATTATTCCTCCTTGTTGCGCCATGCTAACGCCCCCCCTGGGGTGGTGGTAGTTTTTGGCGCTGTCACAGATTCACGATTTCTCGTAAATCTGAGGTAGTGTCTAAAGCAATGGATGTTGTGGTGGAAAGCCCACAGCAACACCTGTTGCATGCCCCTCTGACACAGAAAACTGCGTTAGAGGTACCGGCTTTAAGCCACAAAAAGTGGCCTAACGCCTCCTTATAAATATGGTACAGGGCCTTGCAAATCTGGCCCTAGTTTCTATAATCCACTCACTGGTGGTCCTGCCCTTAGCCGTAGTGTCGCGAGAGCCGCCTTCACACCAGCTACAGAGGCAGGCCCTTCTCCCAGGGGCTGATGAAACAAGAAGCTGGCGCTGGCTGTTTCAGACTGGTGCTTAACGGATTAAGCGATAAAGTCTGGTGACGGCCGGGGGAGTTGCACATTACGATTCAGAGGCGGCCTCTTGCTATGAAATGCAGAGCCTGAACGAGATGGCTCAGCTAATCCTATTACTGCGCCCGGCGTCGTGTTCATTAGCTCGCTTTGTGACTTAACTGATGTTAAGTAACCCTTCGGGCCCGAGAGGCCTTTATTGGCCTGCTACCCGCCCAGTGACGTTGATACCAGCGCCTTGAGGCAAGACGCTGAGGTGGTATATAGCTTTAGGCTGGCTGGTGAGTGACTGGTGTATAACTGGGACCCTGGTACACTTCTTCGTTGGTGGCAGTGTTGCAGGCAGAAAGTGAACACTCACATCGGGCTAGGGCAGGAAGTCGTGACAACAGTCACAGTGCATGCTTTGTTCTGCCAGGTTGGCAACCCTAGCTCTGTATAAGATAACAGAACATAGCAAAGCATAACGCAGGAAACCATAGCATAAAAAAGGCTAAGATTATGTCATACAACTCGGCAAAGCACCATGTACACTATCATAGTATAGCACTGCTTAACATATATAATGTTGCATAGGGAACCTTGATATGCCATGGAAAAGCATAACAGAGCAGTATAGCGAAGCATAGCATAAAATAGCACAATAAAGCATAACACAGGAAACCCCAGCATAGCATAGCCTAACACAAAGTCATAAAACTTAGCAAAGAAGAACATACAATAGCACACTGTAATAGCGCATATCAGAACACTACATAGCATACCATAGGGAACTATTATATAACACAGCAAAGCATAACCTATAACATTACCTAGCAAAGTCTAACATGCAAGAGCATAAGAACACAGCCAAGCATAACATATTAAAGCACAACACAACACAATTTAACCCAGCAAAGTGTGATGTAATATAACATTACATAATCTTTTTCACACCACTGCTGGACAATATGGCGATTGTATGAGAACATTTCTTGGAATTAATATGCCAGGAAAAAAAGTGGTAAAAATAAGAAACTTTTAATAATGATATTAAATTCTATGTTCTCCAGTTCTGTTGGTTTGAGCAATCGTTAATTACAGCACTCTGTCCTTTTCCCATGTCACAATTTTGTTAGGTATTTTAATTGTGCTGTGACATTTGCCACATCGTGCCATTTTCTTCCTTTTTGGGACAAGCCTAGAGACAGTCTGAATTGTTTTGGTTGCTTTAGGTTTTGTAAAAAAAGAAAAGCTAATGACAATGTAAACGTTCATGTTTACAGTGGGCCAGATCCACAAAGGGAAATCTATATTGGGAGATCTCCAAACACATTGAGTGGAGATCACCACCTGGATGTTATTTGCCAGTTCAGGGTGGAACTCTATGCATAGCAGTAGGGTTAATACGTCTCCACTCCATTACACAAGGGGATGGTTATTCTTATTAAAGAAGTACAAACATAATTTTACTGCAAGTAACTTTATGACCAGATTTTGTATCTGTGCCCATAGGCTAAGGTCTCTGCTATGCAAAATGCAAAATAGAAAGTTATAAGGAAACAGTATTTATCGGACCTCGGGCACACACATAACAAACAATCCTGCAAACACATAAATTCAGCCCATACCCTGGTCTCTGCACTCTCCCACTTTGGATTGTGTGACTTTGCAACACGAGTGAGACCCACAGACCAGCTAGAGCTAGGAGGGTGCAGCCAACTATATTCAAGTGGAAGAGGAACTTCACTGTGGAGGAAATAGACCTTGAAGTTACTTTTCTTATTGGTATCTACAGGGTACTACGTGCCCTGTCTCCATTTAGTAGAGTGGAGACGGTGGCCATGTGACAAGAGATGCAACTGGATGTCCACACTGTGGGGAATTTAAAGAGGATATGGCTGGGCAAGAAGAGGAGGGTGAAGTTGAAGTTCTCCAAGTAGCAAAGACTGTTCTTGGAGGAGGACAAGGATCCTGTCTCTGTGTCATTCTCTTACATGAACATGTCCTTTCCACCATGCCTATTCCTTGAAATCCCAAAATCAGGCTAGGTAAGCACTTAACGTCCTCTATTTTACCACCACATCTCTAGCCCACATGCATATCATATTTTTCTCACCCTCTCAGATAACATATTTCTCACTTCTCACTCACAATCTACTGTGGCAGAGTGACAACCAGGGCAGCCACACACACAAGTATGTCATAATAATGCCTGCAATACTACCAGAGTCTACATTTTTCTATGTCTTGGTTTGTCATACTGCAGTTCTCTTATTAAAAATTGATCTTTTTGTACTTTTGAGACAAATTCTGCTCACAATATCTTATATTCTAACTTTACTGCCATCCCATGTGCTTATTCTGATGATTCCATATGATTCTTCGAAGTGCCTGTGTTTTCTGCCCATCTGCCAACTGCCCCATCTCCTTTTCTGCTCAGACCAGTGCACTGAGATGTGGACTGGCCATGGTCCAATAGACAGATGGAAGGGCTCGGCAGTCTTTAGCAAAATAATTTGCAATATGAATAACCATACTTCTCTCTCCATGAATATCTGGATATTTAACATATCCTACCTTATTTACATGTACAGTCGTAGCTTTCCATCTATCAAATCTTGCTGTTCATATGTCACTAAATACATCCTTTCATTCTATTGGTAAGTATATGTATTTGTCTCATATCGAGCACTCTAGCCACCATCTCCCCAGTGCATACATTTGGTGATTTTTATTTTCAATCACACTACTTTAATGTCTTTTGTGTCACATCAGTATACGCCTTCAAATAACAAATATATCCCTATCCTTGATGGAAGAGATCTTTATGTTCTTGGTTTCGGCCTGTGTTTTAAAGTCCAGCTCACTATACACTAATGCTATGTTGGTACACTGTTTAATAATGCTTTTGCATATGTATATCATCACAGCTCGAGGAGTTTAATGCCCCCTCCTGTCCTCACCACATCCCACCAATCAGCAGACATTCCGCAAGCAGCTATTTGGCAGTCTGCCATTCCCGGCCAGTTAAGTCTGTGACATAAGTACACGCACTACAATCTACAGCTATTTGTAACTCATTCTTAAAAGTTCTTATTTCTAAAAAAAAGTCTGTTCCGTGACAGCGTTCCCTCTTAACTGAAAACTGAATATATGTTTTAATTGCATTGAGAACCGTAGTGTGAAATATCACAATTACCCTGTTATACTGTTACTAATGTGAATTTTTATTGTTATGTTTTCACCAGCTGCTGTTTTTAGTGGCACATGTCCACTAGCTGGCATCTAAAGGAAGCATCTGTGGCTAGAGCAGGTAGGGTATTACATTGTATCGTGTCCTTTGTCATATAATAACTATTAGACACTATTGCATTGTATCATTTACCTAAGGAAAAGTGTCATCTGTTGTTCACAAGTACTGTACAATGCTTTTATTTTAGGAATACACACACTTTGTAATATGAAAATTACTAATTGTAATCGCCTTCTCGTTCAGCTCCTATGGATGAAGATCCGAAAGAGGAAACCTTGGCATCTACGACTGTAGGACAATATGCAATCCAGGGAGAAACTCCATCCTCCTTTAAGCAGTGGCGGCCGGCAGCTTTGGGAGGAGGGCGGGCGGGGCACACACACAAACACACACACAGACTCATTCTTTCACACCCAAACACGCACGCACGCACGCTCACCCATTAACAACACTCATTCCATTCAAACATGCACGCACGCACCAAACATTCATTTTACAAATTCACACACATTCATTCTTCCACACACACGCACGCACGCACTCACATCCATTAACAACACTCATTCCATTCAAACATGCACGCACGCACCAAACATTCATTTTACAAGATCAAACACATTCATTCTTTCACACACACACACACGCACGCACGCACATCCATGAACAACACTCATAACACTCAAACATGCACGCGCGCATCAAACATTCAATGTAAAACATAACACACATACATACACACACACACACTTACCTTTAGCCTCCAGGTCCCAGGAGGGTAGTGTTGGAAGGTGGGTCATTAGTTGTGTGGCCTGCACAAGTAACGAGTCCGCACACGACCGCCACTGGGAACCAAACACCCCATTGTAGCGCTTGACTCTCATAGGGTAGCGTTGCAGAGCAGTCCAAGGCTTACTCAAGGGAGGTGGTGTGGGCTAGTAATCCGCATTCACAAGCACGCAAGCATGACTCTTAATAAATGAATGTCCAGTCTGTGCTTTTTCTTTTGATAAAGCAAAAGTACATTTATTATTCACAGGCACTACTCAATACTATGCAACAATCTACAAATATATACAAAGTGATGAAATCACTCTGGACCAACAATCGTTTCTCCCGCATCGCATGGCAAAACAATCCCAGTGCCCCCCTGTGGTGCCCCCCTGTGCGACATTTGAACATTCTGACAGTATTCAACAGTATAGTGCAATGATGACACCTACATTTGTGAATAAATACTTTCATCCTGCCAAGATGTGACTGTCAGTATCATTATTCAAATTAGCATAATCAGGGAACATAAGAGACCAAATTCTAGCATTATCACCATTGGGATTACTTTTAGATTACTTTTGATTACTTTCAGATTACTTTTGGATTATTCTTACTAAACCATAAAATAACAGTAGAATACATGGGGCCATACCAACCTACACCTATGGTAGGCACCCTGGCACAAACAGGAACAAAAGTTCACTGAAGCTTGTGCTTCAAGAATCCATCTAACCCTTGAGGGGTTATCTCTCAGGTGTCCCACCACACAAAGGGTGGGGACACCAACAGATGTTGGGGGGAGGCTGCGCTGCTCCTGCAGCTCCCCCAGCCTCCTAGTTCTCCGTTGGTGGTGGCCCCCATCTCAATGGGACCACCACAGGCGTTTTGAGGGCTCAAAAAGCAGCCCCTGCCCCGCAAAGCATGCTGGGGCGGCTGCATAAATGATGAGCGGCTCTCCCGCTGTGCTGGGGAGAGCCGCGATGCCTTTTCTTTTCCTTTCTTTCCCTTTCCCTTTTGTTTTTGATTTTTATGTTGGGGGTGCCGGTCCCACCCGGACACCCCGTGCCAAAAACAAGGATCCCTCGTGGGAGGGCGGCCCAGGGAGCCCACCCCTGGCCGCCCCCGCCGGCTCCCCGCACGGCCAGCACCTCCGGGTGCTGCCGCGGGAGCCGGCCAGCCGATTTGGAGTCTGCCCGCTCCAGCGGGCAGACTCGGGATGCTGGCGGCTGTCGGGCCGCGTGGGGGGGGGAGTGCAGCGGCACTCCCCCTGCCTCCTGGTGTCATCAGGGCCCCGGGATGGGGTCCGGGGCCCCTCATCTCCACGACGGGGAGAGCGACGGCGCTCCCCGGAGTCCTTCTCTTCTCGGGGCCCCGGGATGGGGTCCGGGGCCCCTCTCCTTTCGTAGGGGGGAGCTCGACGGCGCTCCCCCAGGCCCTCTTCTGCGCGGGGCCCCGGGATGGGGTCCGGGGCCCCTCGGCCATATTCACGGGGAGTGCGACGGCACCCCCACTCCCGCCTCTTCTCGGGGCCCCGGGATGGGGTCCGGGGCCCCAGGGGACCATTTTCACAGGGAGCGCGACGGCGCTCCCCGACTTCCCTTCTGCTGGGGGGTGCGCGACGGCGCCCCCCCCCATTTCACCCTTTCTTCACGGGGAGCGCGACGGCCGGGGTCCCCTTTCCTCAGCGGCAGGGGGGTGCGCGACGGCGCCCCCCCTTCTTGAACCTCCCATGGACCAGGCTTCACGGGGCCCCGGGATGGGGTCCGGGGTCCCTTCTTCTTCTGCGAGGGGGAGTGCAACGGCACCCCCCTTGCTCCTCTTTCTCCTGGGCAGCCCCCAGGCCCTGGCCCACCCTGGGGGCACAGTCTCAAGCAGCTGCGGAGCTCCACTCGCTTCGTAGCTGCTTTCACAAAGGTCGCCATTCTTTGTCCTGTGATATCTCGGGCCCCCAAGGGCCGATTTTCTTCATGCTTGCGTCGTTCCGCTCCTGGTGACAAGCCCTTGCCACCAGGAGTACTCTCCTTAGGCCTCCTGGCCTGGAAGGGTCCCAGATCTTCAGGGAGCCAGTTCCACTGACTCCTGCGCCAATCTTTCCTCTGGGTTTCCTCTTTTCCTTCTGGGCTGCGCGCTCTCCTTGCGCTAGCCCAGTCCTTCCCCCAACTAGTCCCCTGGGGGGATAAGGGGGCCAGCTTGCCTGGCCCTGGCATTCGCCTCGCTGGCCTGGGATCCTTCAGGGGCAGAGTCCCTGCCCCATGGGCAGTCAGGAGGTTCTTCCTTCCAGTTGTCCATGACGCCCGTCTGCAGTCCCAGGGTCCAGCAGTGAAGCACAGCCAAGAGAGAGAGCTCTCCCCTGTGCAGGACCTTTTAAGTGGGGGCGGAAGTGTCCAGCAGGTCTGCACCTCTGGCCTATCCAGATGTGCCACATCACTTCCTTGCTCCCATTCCCCTCCTTCTTGCACAGTCTTCTGGGATAGCTCAAGATGGCATCCTCCAGGAGTTAGTTGCCACATGTGCTCTGAAAGTCTCAGCCCCTCCTTCCTGACATTCCTCGCAGGGCTTCTCCAGCCTGCTCCTGGCACTGAATGACAGCTGGCTGATTGATGCTAGGCCCTGCTCCAGCAACTGGACAGAGCAGTAATTGGCCCTAATCCTGAGCTGAGGCAGAAAAATATGACATCCCTGGATGACCCATAAGTGGTACAACTATGCTCCTGTAACCTACTGCATCATTCTTTTCTTACAGGTTACAGTGTACTTTGGTGTGACTCTGGCCTTGGTGGACCCCAGAGAACTGGAGTTGCACCCTAGGCCCTCCTTTCCCATTGACATTCAATGGAGTATCCCTCCAATGCAAAGATCTTAAGTACCCTGACATTGGCATTAAACTGGGTGTCTCTACAGTGAAAAGACAGTAAGCACACTGACTCTCCCTCACATGTATACACCCCTCTCATGAGACCTACTCCAGGTCACCACCCACTCTGCATAGTTCCTCCTGCACCAGGACTACCTAAGCGCAGTTCTAGGGCTGCGCACACTAGGAATCCTCCTCTCACAGCCCTCACATGGGTGCACATCCATGCGCACACATGATCACATGTAACCTGCCTGGGGCCTCCTGCCTTGCTGCGCCACAGCAGCCTTTCCTTAGCACGGCGACACCAGCTGTAAACATGTGTAGTCCATTTTACCATGTGTTTATTGTGCGGGAGTCACCTCATAGGAGGCTTCCTCACAGTAAACAGTCAAAAACCAGGTGGTCAAAAATCGAAAAATCAGGGCAGTCCTGATGGTCAGAACCGTCCTCTAACAGGTAGAGACTGCTGCCTTCCCTCATTGGCTGACCTTAGGTCAGCCAATGAGGGAAGGCAGCAGTCCCAGCCTCGTCACAGAGTGGGATGGGGTCAGTGAGACTGCTGACCCCACCCCACTCTGTGAGGAAGTGTCACTGATTGACACTCGCCCTGGGCACTTCAGGGCTTAAACCTGAAGCGCCCAGGGAGAGTGTCAATGGGTGACGCTTTCCTCGTCACCCAGGGGAGGGCCTGGAGGCACCTTTGCTGGGCCGAGGAGGTCACGCCCATAGGGGTCGTGATCTCCTCAGCCCAGCAAAGTTCAGCTCAGGCAGCCAGGAGTCTGCGCAAATCGCGCATGTCTGCTCCTGGCTGCCTGACCTGAACATAAAGAGTGTCTGTCAGGCTGACCTTTGTTCAGCCTGACAGACACTCTTCATGTGGTGGGGGGGCGTGGACGGGCCGCCACTGCCTTTAAGATGCATGCCTGTGGCCGCCACAGCTCAAGAAGCGGACGCGATAAATGCTGGTCTCTCCATGAAAACCACTTCAAAAAGACATCAGAGGAAGCCTGAAATAATTTTGTAGGCAACAGCTATGGATTGCAAGACTCAAGCTTGCACGTATTAATACACTAATGCTCCTACCGGCTATGCAAGACTCTCTTGAAACCAACCCTCAGCCTAAAGGTAATCTGCAGGTTCCCACGTTGACTTCCTTTTCTAACCTCCATCCGAGGTTCAACTCTGGTGTAGTCCTCACCTCATGAAGAAGGTCCTGGTGTGAAAAACCTCACCCATTCAACAATCTCCCATCCAGAATCTCTCAGGTTATCCCCCCTCGACGTATACGAGAACCTGTTAGCTTTCGATGGCCAGCTTGTCAGGGGGTGTAGGGAGAGTTGGCATAGGTAAATCCTTTACATGGTGTGATGTTCATCAAATGGCGAGATCCTTTGCACCCTTGTCACTCACCAGAAACAGGTTTTCAAGCTGATGGAGAACTTGTGTTTTAGAATAGATTGACATGTCTCTCCAAGATATCCAAAGTTCCACTGGGATCGGTTTAATTTATTGAGGCAGGAGGGTGGAAGGCAACATACCCTGGTCGTGCAAATGATACAGACAAGTGGCAAGGCTTATTAACTCCATTCTGAAAATCACAGTTCTTTTTTAGATATTAGGCAGAGTGAATCTTGTTGGCATCTTGCTATTTTAAAAGGAATTTTATATGAGAGGTTCTTATATGTAATTATACCGGACGGGATATCTGTCACATTTGTGATGGAGCACCCCCTCCGTCAAGGTCGTAATATAGCTCTTTGTGTGTACTAGAATAATATATTGAGCATGGAACATTCAAGAATAACCATAACAACAATACTATCACATACATCTATAAGCATCTGAACACAGACACTCAAAAGTAACAACACTACCCTTAAGTTTGAATAATAAAATATTTTATGGAAAATGTAATAATGAACTTGAAAAATGTCTTTCAAGCATTTATTTTATCAATAGCATTAGCCCATGGAATTAGATTCAGCTTCTTGGTCGGAGGTGGGTTGTGAGGCTTGCAATTTAAAAAACAACACATTGGGAGTCGTGTGATCAGGATATATACATGGTCAAAAGTGGAGAATGTCAACAAAAATTGAAAATATTAAAAAATACAGTTCCAAACAAAATTAAAAAATACTAAATGAATGTTCATTTTCCAAACAAATTGACAATAAATGTAAAGCTAGTCTCCCAACCCATAGTGAGTGTTGCAAATGCTTTCCTGGGTTGAGAGAAAAGGTTCCTGAACATCTTACTCTTCTTCAGAGTCCAGGGCCACCTGGATCCCCCCACAGGCACAAGCACTTGGGATTGTGACATGGGATTGACACCACTTGAGGATCTTCACACATTAGGGTAGGTTTAGGCAGAATTGGTAGACAAACTGGGGTAATACAAGGTCGCGAGTAGAGGAGGAATGACACACATAATGCCATTGCAGTCCTGGTTTAGAGAACGCAACAGAGCTATCTGTGGTGGTAAGCATGCACCTCATTGTCCATCACCTCTCCCGCCACCTCCTGAAGGCGGAAGAGATCATCACCTGAACTTCACCCCCCTGTAAAGCAGCATGGTCAAACATTCAGGGTGTGGAGCTGGAACTATGTGTGAAGTCTTTTGGGAGTCGGGTGAATCTCACCCTCGGCCACTGATGTTTTGGACCAGTACTTGCACAATGTGGATAGGTAGCAGGGAGTGCGGCTGGAGGTCCTCTTATTTTTGGGGGGCTTTTTAGAGGTGGAGGGGCACCCCAACCCGCAGTGATGGAGGGGCCAACTCATGAGACACCACAATTGTTCATGTTGGCCAAGAGAAATCTTACTGTCTACCTTCTCCTGGCATGAGGCTACAGATAAACCACACATTGTGATTTTGTGAAAAACACAACCGACTACAATAAGTATATTATATATAATATAATAATATATTATAATAATATTGCAAAGAATCCCTGGGGAGTGCTGAAGGAAACTCCCATTGGGTCAAGATTTCTGAAATTCAACTTGAGGGTGCCAAAAGTGTGTTCAATGATGGTTCACTTGCCTATGTGTTTACCATTGTAGCTCTGTAGAGGCTGTGTCGTTGGCTCTCAGAAGAGGACAAAGAGCTGGAGAGAGATGGTATATCCAGCATAACATGCAACAAAGACATGTAATGTTTGCTATTATATAAGAGAGCCTCTAATATCCTCATCACAGGCAACTTGTGACATCTATAGCTGCATATAATAAATGATGTAGCTGTTCTACAGTAATAATTTTCTATGGTTGACTTGTGTTGTCAAAATGCCTGCTGCCAGAGCCAGCAGCCAGGGCATGGATAATATCTGCAGGTTTAGTTTAACCAAAGAGAAGGGAAACTGGCTTTTTTCTGATCTGTTTTTCTAAAACAAACAGTAATCAGCAGAAACAAGGGGCCTGATATATGAAAAGTTAGCGCCACCTTAATGTCATTTTTTGATGAAAAGGTGGAGCAAACTTACAAAATATGGTTATATTTTGTAAGTTTGCACCGCTTTTACGTCAAAAAATGACATAAAGGCGGCCCTAACTTTTCATAAATCAGGACCAAGATATTTATGGTTTATTTTTTCCACTCTAGAGTTCACTAGAGGAAAGATAGCATGTTATATGTTTCTACTCTGAGCAGCAGCAATTTTTATGATTCAATTTTTTCTGCTTTTTAGTGTATTTAGTTTTTCAATATAGATGTTATTTTTATTCTTCATGTCAGAAAACATACTGTCTCTTTTATATTAAAGAGCAAGACACTAGGGGATTATTCACAAAGCTAAATTTGCATGTGAGTAAATCTACATGTGTACATTTACTTTAACACTTTGTAGTAAATGTACTACTTTTGGTTCTTCCACGAAGTATAGACTTACATGACCCCACCCGCTAACACAAATTTACAAGAATAAACTTACTACAGCCAAAATGGAGTCTGGAGTAATTCTAGCACCATACATGGCCAACCACAGGTACTACAACATCCGGCCATGGAAAATAATGGAAGCAGGAGCTAAAAAAAAAAACATAGCAAATATGTTAAAATAATTTAATTTGACTTTTTGTAAATAAATATAAATTTAATTTAATGCAGTGTTCGGTGCAGGATCTAGCCCAGGCCATTCGTTGTGTGAGATTGGCTGCAGGGCCTGGTGTGATGTTAGCTGCAGGGCCTGGCTTGTGGCCAGGCCTGTGGCCAGGCCATCTGCCCAACCGTTCACAGACAACCATCCCTTGCTGCCTCAGCCTTTGGCCATGTGTACTATGGGTTAGCCTCAGGGCCCACCACTTGTTTGCGGCCAACTCACCACAGACACTCACACCTTTTCTGATCTTGTGGGATTCTCACAAGACCCAGCACAGGCCTCTTTGCTCCCACTGGACTCTTCCTGGAGGAAGTGGGTTGCTGTGGCTGCTATGGGAGTCCCGCGGGATCGCTGCAACCCAAAATACATTTTATTTAATTTGGCCGTGGGTGGGGTGGGAGAGGTTTCTCTGAGACCCTCTCCCACAAGGTCCTAAAATGGTAGCCACAACATTTCTCTTCATGTTGTGGCCAGCCAACCAGAATGCAAGCTCATGTGTGACTTGGGGGAACAAGGTGACCGATGGGGGGAAAAAGATCCCTGTGCCAAGCACCCAGTTATTTGAAGTTGCATGCCAGTTGACTCCTATGGGATTCCTGTGACTCCAAGTGTCCAGATATCTATAAACTTTGAAACTTAATTTCTAATAAGAAACTACTGGATAGATTTACACCATTCACAAAAATCATGCTTTCAGGGCAAAGAGCTAGCTGTCTGCCAAATTTGGTGTAATTCCATTCACCAAAGGTGTGAGTTATAGTTACTTCAGTTAACTATAACTGGGGAATGTCAGTGTTTTGTAAAATTTTAATTCCCCAGGGCTGACGTTTAATGAAGGGCAGAGGGGCACTTGGCCCAATTCTCTGTGCCTCCTTGGGGCCCTGTGGACACTTTAATGGAAGGGGGCACGTGGCCCCTCTCCCTGAGCCTCTAGAGGCCACAGGGACCCCATCCCCTGGGGCTGATATTCAATAGAAGGGGAGGAGTGTGCATGTCCTCAGATCACCAAGCCTCTAGAGGCCTGGGGACCCCATTCCCCAGGGCCAAATGTCTTTTAAAAGAATAAGAGCTGCGTGCCCCCTCCCCATGCTGATGCCCTAGTCCTGGGGGTTGCGATTCTGGACAGTGCCTGGGGGAGTCTCAACCAGGACACTAAGGTTCCCTGCCTGGGAGAGTGTGGGCACTCTTTCAGACAGGGAACTCAACTTTACAGGAAACAAATGCTGCTCCCACCCTAGGAGGAGCAAAGAAAAGGTGCCGGCTCCTGCCAGCACCCATTATCGTGCTGGGTGGAGAGCTAGCTGAGGCTGTGGACCTCAAATAATGCCTGCGTTGTGTGTTCCCTTGGTGGGAAGTGGGGCCCCCACCTAATAATAGAAAAAAATAGTTAGCTTCTGGAAATGGAGCAGCTTATGCGGTAATGACCCTGGCGCTTCCCTCCTGCAGCCCTCAACACAAATTTAGCTGAGGGTGCAGGGGGGCATCCACTTAATAAAAAACTTGCCAGCTCCCATCGGAACACATAAGGTAAACCTGCTGGGGAGCTGGCAGGGGGCCACGGGGGCCTTGCCCCCCCCCCCCCACTCCCCACAGCTCCCATCTGAAATTGAACATCTGGGTGTGACTCCTAGGTGGGCACCAAGACATCCACAAAAATAAAAGAAAAATAAGAAAAAGAGAATAATAAATTAGAGTCAGTATTGCGAGCCACTCACCTGAACTCCATGTGGTTCAGATGGGGTAACAATAATCCCTGAATCCCAATGAGAACTGACAGGGCAGCAATGAAGGACACACTGCAACCACAGGAGTTACAAGGGGAAGAAGGTTCAGATTAGAGAGAAAGAGAGAAATACCAGGACTTCTGCATATTTGGATTTCTCTACTCTGGGCACTGCTGGACTCACGGATATCTGGATTCTGCTTCTGGGTTCAGGATACTGGAAATCAGGATTATTCAGATACAAGGATCTGGACTTGGGTTTCCCTGTAATCAAACCACACCTTAAAACAGGGAAAACTAATCAGATCTTTGGCATTAACTAACGTCATAACAATAATTCACACTAGAAACATTCTCCAGTATGATTCAAGAATTAACCAGGAATTATCATGATCTGGAATTATCATGTAGAAGGAGTTCACTGAAAGAAAATAACTGGGTCAACTACTTCAAATTCTCAGTAGTTCAAGAGTCTCAAGAGTTCAAGGTTCAAATGCAAATATGTAGAGTCAATCAGATTATAGTACTCAATTGTCCCAAAAGTCTTTAGAACACCACCATAAGATTCTGATCAAGAAAACACGGATTGAAAACCAACTATGATCAAAAGATCCAGGAAGGTGCAGCTATCACAAAAAATATGACTTTTCTCTAATGTCTTTTCAGTCACAAGATTGATCCTAATATTATTTCTGGCTTTAGATAAGTTTGATTAATCAGCGCTGATCAAAGTCAACAGAAAAAATTGTGTTGCCTTATTTGGGATGACTTGTGTCTTTTTTGCCAGCACAAGAAAGTGCGATGCGAGAAATGAATTGCAAGCTGCCCACCTTTTACAGGTACGGTGGTAACTGCGGAGAAGAAAAAAATACTAGGTCGGAACTCATGAAGAGAGAGACGCTGTGAGAAGCCTGTCACTGTGTAGGTATGGATGCCGCTGCGAAGAGAGGACTACCGCTGAGAAGGGAAGGCTGTTGTGAAGGCTGGAGACAGGTAAGAGTTGCTTCCAAGTTAAACGAGGCTAAGCAGGATTTAATCTGAAATGCCGGCTTTTATAGCCAGCCCGAACCAGGTGCAAGGAAGCACATGGGGAAAACAGAGGAACTTATTAGTCATTATTGTAATTGCACATGTTTCTCACCTGTCTTTTTTCCATTAGGAGGATCGATTAAAGAACCAGCAGTTGTCAACAGTTGACATGTGCCTCCTGAATTACCTGGGTAAGGTCCAGGTGTTCAGAAGTTATCTTGACAACAAGCATTGGTCTAGATCTGCTTTAAACATTGCCATTATGTTAATAAGTGAGTTGCCAAGTTACACAAGGTTTCAAAGGCATAACATTATTCAATCTAGTACTGTGATGAAGAGAAAACATCTCTAATATCACTCATAAAGGAGGGGGATAAGGCATGACTAAAGCATGACTAGCCCTGCTCACAGCTGGGACCATGACAGTTGGAGGTTGCTTGGTTATTATTCACTGCTCCTTCAAGGAGTGCCCCATAATGCCCTGTGAGAGCTTTTCCATACTTTTTGTTTTAGCTTGGTAATGTCATTAGAAGGGAGCAACAACAAGCCTTTTTAAATGGTGTGGGGGATGCAGGAAGTGCAGCAGCCACCCGCCAACATTAAACAAGCATTGGCAAAGGCAATAGGTCTTGTCCATGTGTGAGTTATTGGCTTTGGCTATTGGTGGGTAAGGTGGGGATGAGTCACAAAATAGCTTCAAAAAAGCACTGTGAAGAGGCCAGCGCTGGCCGCTTCATAGCATTTTTTAAATTTATGGGATGAAACAAAAACACAGCCTGTTAGGACAGAGGGTTTGGGGGAGAAGAAACAGGACTAGAGGGCAGGTAGCAGGGGAGAGAAGAAGCAGGATGAGGGCGGGTGAGAGAAGGTTAAAAAAGTAATATGATGCAGCCAGAGTTAGCCGTATCATAGCGCCTTTTAAAAAAAAGAAATAGTACTTGCAAGCAGAGGGTAACCAGGGGAGGGACACTAATTACATTTATTTAATCTGTGCTTGGTCCATGTGCCACTGAAAGTGAAAGCTCATGTGCTAACGCATGCTCACAGAGGGCAAACCTCAAACACAAAACCATAACTCCCTGGGGTCACTAAAACCATGACTTAAGTAAAGCTTAAGATTTTTTTTAAAGTACTCCTTGCTTTATCTCTGTTCTGTTCATACAACCCTCGTCTGGGCCTTTTTGTGATTGGATTTTGTGAGCTTAAAATTGTTAAAGGAAAGACTCAGACATATTGGTTTCATTTTTTTTTTTAAATAGAAAAATAAAATATTTTGCAGTCTTTTTTTAGCATCTTTCAGCCCACAAAATGCAATCATAAAACTTTGTTAAAAGAAAGACTCACTGACAGGTTTATTTTTTAATTAAAACTTTATTAAACATATTTATAATAAGCAGTGTTACTAACATTGAATTGTGTGAATTACTAAAATATACATTTAATTATAGTGTGATTGTAGGGGGTTCAGCGAAGGGCCTCAGAGCCCTGCAGTCAATCCCCCCCCAGACTGCATGTGGGGGGTTAGCCGCAGACCCTGTGGCCAACCTCACACTGTGCAATATCGCCTAACCCCATGCTGCCTGCGAAGGTTGGAGGCAGGGTCTGGCTGCAGGCCCTTGCCATGCTCTGATGCTATTAATTGTGTTTGACCAATGACTTTGTGCTTCACCACTGCGCATATTAGTTGCTCAATGTTCACCAGTAGCACATTATGGGGGTCATTCCGACCCTGGCGGTCAAAGACCGCCAGGGCCGCGGATGACGGAAGCACCGCCAACAGGCTGGCGGTGCTTCCCTGCCCATTCTGACCGCGGCGGTAAAGCCGCGGTCAGAAAACCGGGTCCGGCGGTTTCCCGCCAGATTTCCCCCGGCTGGGCGAATCCGCCATTCTGACCCCCTTACCGCCAGCCTGTTTCTGGCGGTTTACACCGCCAGGAAGAGGCTGGCGGTAACGGGTGTCTAGGGTGTCTAGGGGCCTAGCAGACAGTGAAAAGCATGACGGGTGCAACTGCACCCGTCGCACACCTGCAACACCCCCGGCTCCATTCGGAGCCGGCTTCAGTGTTGCAGGCCCCCTTCCCGCTGGGCCGGCGGGCGCTAACAATGTTAGCGCCCGCCGGCCCAGCGGGAAGGTTGGAATGGCTGCAGCGGTCTTTTGACCGCGGAGCGGCCAAATGGCGGTTCCCGCCAGGCGGGCGGCAACCGCCGCCCGCCGGGGTCAGAATGACCCCCTATATGTTTTGTTCAGTTTAGCTGCCTATTGGCTTTGACATGGCATTAGACATTACATTCTGTATTCTGTTTAGCTGCCTATTGGCTTTGACATGACATTAGACATTACATTTGATATTTAGGTTGGCTGCCTATTGGCTTTAACGTGGGGTTAGACATTGCAGTTGAGACATTGCAGATGAGCTGTGTTTTTCAAAGCTGTGTTTTTCCACTAGTTGGACCAAGCTGTTTTCTTCACACCAGACCTTAGCTGATAAGAGCACGTAGATTTTGTGTTTACCTCGCAATCCAGTCTGAGAGCTCGGGGGCTCGGGAGAATTGGCCACTCTCTAGGGTCCTTCGGTTCTCACACTGAGTTTTCTTTTAAGGATGACTCTGGGCTACAGAGAGGTAGATTGAATCTGCTTTGACTTCAGACAGGAGCTAGACGTCAGTTGCCTGTCTCCCGTCTGGGTAGAGAATCTCTTTCTCGCAGTTGACCAAACTGTAATATCAAGCATGCACTGGGTGATGAATTCACCTAACTCTCACAGTTTAGGACAGGCACAGGAAGCTAGTATCATACACTGGATCTGGTACATGCAAGACAGGGCTAGAGTCACTGCAGCCCTACATGAACAGGTGTCACAGCCCCTTTTCAGTATGTGGAGAGGGTGCAGGGAGTACCACAGGTAAAAGAGTTACCAGTGAAATTGAGTGCACCATTTGAATTTGTGTCCCCTGTGGAAAAAAGCATGTTTGTTTGAGTAATGATTCATTGACTGAAGAGTTGTTTTCTAGCACAGGAGAAGTAACGGATTTGTACAATGTGTGTCAGACTTTAAAGCAAGAGCTGCTTGAGATGTCTCATTTTTACGCTGATTCTTGGTTCACTGCCAATGGTTTAGCTGTTTGGTTTTCCACATGGCTTGTACATAACTGGTTCAATTCCCTTGCAGATGTTAAAGAGAAAAATTCAGAGTCTGAAGTGTCCACCCAGAATTCTGACTTAGTGGGGATGGCTAAGTGGGTGCACCAGAAATGTGGACAGCTGGGAGAAAAAACCACTTACAGGTGGGCAGAGATGAGAGAGATGCACATTCCCCTAGATTTGATAAAAACTGTGCAGCACGCACAACAGAAATCTGTCCCACAAACAATCACAGAGCAGTTGGAGAGAGGAAAGTTACCAGGACAGATATGGCAAATTGATCAGGTTTTAGGGGGAGTGATTGCAGCAGATTACCAAGGAGAAATCAAAATGATGCTGATAACTAGAAAATAATCTGATCCATTCATACAAATTGGAGACAGAATAGCCCAACTTGTAAAAAATGCAGTGAATGGAGGTTTTGGTAAAGAAGGAGTCTGCCCCAGCCCTTCTGACAGTGCAAGGAAAGGGAAGCAGTGGTGCAACAGATAAAAACCTCAGTGCTGAGGTGTGGATTGAAGCCCCAAGTGACCCTCCAGAACCTGCAGGAATCATAACAAAGGGCCCCTAAAACGTCCTGCTGATTATAAAACAGGGAAAAGAGGAAGGGCAAATTTCAGATGACAAATGTTATTTGCAAGAAAAGTCATACTTTTTTCTTTTGCAGATCCTACCACGTTTCGCCACTGACCATGAGTGTGCTGTGTGGTCTCCCTTCGGGTGTGTGTGTGTGGGGTCGGGGTAGGGACCGAACCCCCAACCTGAACCTGATTGATTAAAGTACAGACCCCATGGATCCATTTTGCGCAAATGGCGCCTTCAGTTCAAGTTCAACTTGTTTGATTACATTCTTCCACTGGAACTAATCAACCTTAACAGTTAACTGCCTGTGTTTTTTCATGTGGAACTCTGACTTTCGCCAGCAAACCTTTCAGGTGGACCGTGCACCTTTACATGAGTAGAACTCATTCTACATCAAATTGCTGTTTTAGAGACACTGTTCAATCAGTTATTATCTCATTCAGAGTATATAAGTTTCAGTCTTTTCTGTGTAGTTGTATCTGATGTGAAAGGTTATGAGATCAATATGTTAATCCACTTCCATTGCTTTACAGTGATTGCTTTGATCATTCAAATCTGATTTGCTTATAATGTTTTTGTTGATATTAGTTGTTTTTGGTTTGAAATAAGAGGTATGAAACAAAAATTCATTGGTCAGACGGTGGAATGTGATGCTATTAATTGTGTTTGACCAATGACTTTGTGTTTCACCACTGCGCATATTAGTTGCTCAATGTTCACCAGTAGCACATTATGGGGGTCATTCCGACCCTGGCGGTCATGGACCGCCAGGGCCGGGGACGGAGGAAGCACCGCCAACAGGCTGACGGTGCTTCAGGGGCAATTCTGACCGCGGCGGTTTCCCGGCGGTTTTCCCCTGCCCCAGGGAATCCTCCACGGCGGTGCTGCAAGCAGCGCTGCCATGGGGATTCCGACCCCCTTCCCGCCAGCCTGTTCCTGGCGGTTTACATCGCCAGGAAGAGGCTGGCGGGAACGGGTGTCGTGGGGCCCCTGGGGGCCCCTGCAGTGCCCATGCCACTGGCATGGGCACTGCAGGGGCCCCCTAACAGGGCCCCATTAAGATTTTCAGTGTCTGCAAAGCAGACACTGAAATTCGTGACGGGTGCCACTGCACCCGTCGCACACCAGCAACTCCGCCGGCTCCATTCGGAGCCGGCTTCATCGTTGCTGGGGCTTTCCCGCTGGGCGGGCGGGCGGCCTTTTGGCGGTCGCCCGCCTGCCCAGCGGGAAAGTCAAAATGACCGCTGCGGTCATTTGACCGCGGTACGGTCTTTTGGCAGTCTCCGCCCGGCGGGCGGTGCCCGCCGCCCGCCGGGGTCGGAATGACCCCCTATATGTTTTGTTCAGTTTAGCTGCCTATTGGCTATGACATGGCATTAGCCATTACATTCTGTATTCAGTTTAGCTGCCTATTGGCTTTGAAATTACATTTGATATTTAGGTTAGCTGCCTATTGGCTTTAACGTGGGGTTAGACATTGCAGTTGAGACATTGCAGATGAGCTGTGTTTTTCCAAGCTGTGTTTTCCCACAAGATGGACCAAGCTGTTTTCTTCACACCAGACCTTAGCTGATAAGAGCACGTAGATTTTGTGTTTACCTCGCAATCCAGTCTGAGAGCTCGGGGGCTCAGGAGAATTGGCCACTCTCCAGGGTCCTTCGGTTCTCACACTGAGTTTGCTTTTAAGGATGACTCTGGGCTACAGAGAGGTAGATTGAATCTGCTTTGACTTCAGACAGGAGCTAGACGTCAGTTGCCTGTCTTCCGTTTGGGTAGAGAATCTCTTTCTCGCAGTTGACTGGAGTCATCAACTTGCAGACCCCAGAAAGATGAAGCTGAGCTATTTATGCTTTGATTTGAAGTTATGCTATAATATAATCACCTATATTTGCTGTGTACATTGCAATTGAGAAGTACTTTGATATATTTTGCTTTCATTGCTGCGACTACTTTTGAACGTGTGCTTCCAATCTACTAATTTCGTCTCTCAGGAACCTTGCGGTGGGGAATTAATAACAATAAATGTCTTCTTTAAACTCAGAAGTGCATTCCAGAGAGGCTCTGTAAGCTCGGTTATGAGATAAGAGTGAAAGCAGAACACATGCACTGCTAATTACCCCACATATTCTGTCACTCATTACTTGATCTATGACATAATTGATAGTATGACTACAAAACCGAAATTACATTATTTATGATAAGATTGTGCATGTCAGGGCACAAGTTATAGTTACTTGAGACAAATATGTTGAATTCTAGTAGTTTTTTTTGTTTAAAAGGTTACGTTGTCATTAAAATGTTTAGCTAACTACATTACTCTATCTATCTATCTATCTATCTATCTATCTATCTATCTATCTATCTATCTATCTATCTATCTATCTATCTATCTATCTACCTATCTATCTATCTGTCTACCTATCTATCTATCTATCTAGATATATCTCTATCACACACGTCCCCGAATCAGGAACATAAACGGACACTCCGGGAAAACAGTCTGTTGCATAAAAGTTTATTGCCTTATAAAACAAAAGAGATGCATTTTGTCTCCTGCCCTTCATCAGTGTCGATATGCTGCCCGTAAGTATTCAATTTAAATTTTCTTTCATAAAGCTAACAACATAAATGATGGAGCATTGCTAATACACACATTGACAGAGAGGCATGACAGAGGTGGCCATCTTGGAATGCTTTCCCATGCATAAAATCCAATGTAACAGAATTGCCGTTATGTATATGAAAATAATTAGCCATGCAAAGGGATACATATAGGGAAATCCAAAGGTTGGCTAGATCCAGGGAAAACAATATTAATGCCCTTGTCACATTCCTGATACTCCATCCGCTTCACCCCAAAACTTTACAGACAGCAGATGACGTGATAGTTATAGTTAGGACCTAGTTTCCATAGGAAAAGCGTTCTTTGACTTGCCCATATCTTTGGTGCCAGTTGATGAATCTTCACAAATTTTTCCCCAAACACTTTGACCTTGACTTCAGCTGCTGTCTGGAATGTTTTGGTGTGATCCGTCAAGTGGGGACTGAGAAAAAGGGGGGGGTCCCAAAACACATTTTCCCATGTTCATTTCTACAGGGATTTTGAACACCACTTCAACCCGAACCGCTGGACGGATTTACATCAAATTTAGCAGGAAGCTAGCTCTTGGTCCAAAAAGCACACTTTTAGTGATTTGGTGTAAATTACTTCAGTAGTTTCCTAGGTGTTAAATGAAAACCAAATTTATACAAATAGGGAAGCGGATGCTTCGCAGTTCTTACGTGGAGCTGCACACACCCTTGCACCAGGAGAAGTGCTGTGATTGGCGGGCCGCAACCTATGAGGAAAGTTGCTGCTGCCACTTTATAGACCTGGACTGTGCCCCGAGGTATGAGTTTTGAGGCTAAATAGTATAGAAAAGGTCAGAGTAGAGTTACCCTAAACCTATGGGGGGGCATTTCAGGGGTACCTGAGGGAAATGCATGGACTCTTGACTCTGACGCGATGGACAGTGCATCCCCGTCAACCTTGTCGAAAGTATTTTAAAAAATATACATTCACACACTCACACACCAATGCACGTGACCCACATAGACCCTCACACACCCACTCACAGAGACACGCTTACACTCACTCTTACACCCAGATACCCTCTCACACCTCCTCCCACACCCAGACAGAAACTCTCACACCCACATAGACCCTCTTACACCCACTCTGACAATCAGGCAGACACTCTCACACCCATTCACACCCAGAGACACCCTCTAACACCTATTTTCCCACCAAGAGAGACAGGACCTGCGGCCAACCCCAGCAATCTCCGGTGAGTTATAGTTACCTTAGGGCATGAGTTATAGTTGCTTGAAAGAACTTCAACTATGACTGCAGAATTTCAGCTGTTTTGTTTGAGTAAATTAAGAACCTAATTATAATGTCCCTGTAACCTTTGTTTTTTAAGTGAATAAATATATGTTTTCAAATGAAAAAAAACAAAGGTTAAAGTAACGCTATAGCTAGGTGAATTTGTCAGTGACAACATTAAAGTTTTGAACTAAAAAAACACATAAATTCACGAGTTATAGATAGCAGCCCTAACTATAACTATCGTCCTGCCTTGAATTCACATAAGACATCACTCATGACATTTTCTATGACATCATTTATGACATCATAGATCACAGCAATATAATATATATAAATATAACCTAGTGGCAATCACCAGATAGATAGTTATACTTAAGTCTGCTTTTCCATAGACAAAGCGTTTATTGGTTTTCTAATAATGCTGGCCCTGTTTGATGAATTGTCATGCAACTTTTCAAAAAAGAAGTTCATCCACATCAGCTCCTTCTTGGAGAGATTCGGGGTGATCCATCAAGTGGGGGCCGAGAAAGAAGGAGTGTCCCAAAACATAAAATCCTTATGCATTTTCAATAGACTTCTTCAGACACGGCAACAGCAAAAACTGCTGCATGGAATTACACCAAGTTCTGCAGTAAGCTAAATCTTATTCTATAGATTGTGTTTTCTTTTAAATTTGGTGTAAATCTGTTCAGCAGTTTTTGAGAAATTAAGGGTAAAAAATAATTTTATATTTTGGCAGTTAGGTTCGGGAGTGTTATGCGATCCTCCTGCGAGAGCATAAAATCAAAAGTGGAGCCCTGTGATTAGTCAAGAGGCCCGTTTTTCCAGAGAGCCTTCACATTCTGTGAGAGCGAGAGGATCCTACGAGTATCTGGCTGTTGGAATTTTAGAAATAAAATTGCTGCCATTACTGTTTACTGTGAAAAATTGGAGGTATTGTGGAAATGAAATATAAAAGCTGTATAAGAGGGCAGCAGAAGGGCATGCTGTCCCCCTAGATTTAGAGAAGAGGTATCTAAGGGAAGATTATAAATGTACCTTATTTTTTGCTAATCTGTACAATCTTGCGGGACTCTTGCGGGATTGTGAATAGTAAAAATGCGTAGATGAGTTCACAGTACATTTCATTAGTGGGAATGGATATTGTGGTGCCTGTTTTTGAGAGAAAGTATGTAAGACATACATACTGTAATGAGTAGATGGTTAATTCTTATTTTTTTTTAAACTACGATCTCGTGAGACTCTCATGGGAAATTACTGGGCCTGCCATGAGGTGTTTATGCTCCCACAAGAGTCTCGCTAGATCACATGGCGGGAAGTAGGAAAAAAGGGCCTACGCTCAACCAATAGTTGCCATTCTTATTACATGGTAGAAGAAATACTGTGATGTGTTTGCAGAACTAAACATAGCTCGGTTTGTCCTTAGTTCTTTGGAAGAGAAGGAAGTCTATTTGAGTTGTGCTCAGGAGAAGTGAATTTATGTTGAGCTGAAAGACACTGGCATCTTCATCTGCATTTAAGAAAAAACGTCAGGTATTTAATATATTTTATAAGCTTTGTTGTGAAGTATCAGTTAGTGTACTAATGTTGGTCAACTTATTCTACACCATGTTTACAGAGTGAAAAAGCTGTTTGGGGAGGTGTAGATGTGTTGATATAGATTTTTAGAGGTGCACCTTATAATGTAGAGAGATGTGAGCAAAGTTTGCAGATTGTATTAAAAAATTAAGTGTATCAACTGTACATACTGTATATATTTCTCAGTAAATGAAGTACTGTTTCTTAAATTATACAACAAAGGGGCTCATTTACAAGCCCCTTGCACTACCGTAGCATAATTTGTTTATGCTACGGCAGGGCAAACAGTCCCTGACTCAGTGCTGCATTTACAAATGGGACCATTGCACTAGTTTGTAAACCCTTGCATCACATTTTACCTGCCCCAGGTATAATGTATGCAAGGGAGGCGTTCCCCTGCTAGGAGGCCTGCAGGAATGGTGCAGTGAAATCTACAAGATTTCTCTGCGTCATTCTAGTGTAATCTTTTTTATGTCTGCTCAAGGGCAGACATTAAAGTGATGCTAGGCTGTTTTAAATGGGCCTCCCCAAGCTTTGCTGGACTAGCATCAAAATTATTGATGCTAGTCCATCAAAGCACCACAACTGAGTCAGAAATTCTGACGTTGCTGTGCTAATGAGTGCCAAGGTGCACTGTATTGTAAATGCAGTGCTACCATGGTGTCGTTAGGGGGGCGCGAGGTGGCGCAAGCAAACTGATGCATCATGCTCAATGCATCAGTTTTTTGTAAATGAGACCCAAAGAATGTAATCATATAAGCTCTGCTGTTGTAATGAACATCATCGTACATATAGTTTAGCTCTATGAGATGTTTGAGTGGTGAAATTACTATTTCTAGAGTGAAACAGTATGGCGAGTGTTAGCAAAGGTGTGTTAAGATGATTCTTTTACTCTAGAAAGTGTCATGGAAGCATTTTATTGCATTTAATTTAATTACAACTATATGAAGCTTGACTGGTTGAGGGTGTGGTATTTTGTGGTATAAATGAATAAGAAGTTACTGGTGCATTAGATATAAATATATGATTGTGCCTGAAAAATATATTGAAGCTTACACAATATGCTGATGTATCACTGTTATGATTTAAGTATTTAATTTTTTGGGGGGGGTATTTTGTCTTTTTTTAGGTGGGAAATAGAAACTTGTGTCTGAGGAAATAATTATCTGCTTACATAAGCAGCATAAAAGAAATGTGTTAATAGAGGCAGAAATATATTGTGCTATTGAGGATTACCTACATCTTGAAGCACAATGTTTTGAGTTTGGAAGGAGTGGTAGTGACTGGACAGTTTTGCTGTTCAGCAGCAGAAACTAACTATGCCCGAGCTTGGCTTTGAGAACTGTTACTTATAGACATAGGGCCTGATTCTAACTTTGGAGGACGGTGTTAAACCGTCCCAAAAGTGGCGGATATACCACCTACCGTATTACGAGTTCCATAGGATATAATGGACTCGTAATACGGTAGGTGGTATATCCGCCACTTTTGGGACGGTTTAACACCGTCCTCCAAAGTTAGAATCAGGCCCATAATGCTTCAATGAAACTTTCTTACCACCTAGCCTGCTAATGTATTCCAGGAAACTGAACACTCTTCGGCAGTATAAGGTGGCTAGAAGACTTGAAACGAAGTGGTACCTGAATCAAAATATAGAAGCAAATAAAGCAAAAAGGGGGGAGAGATTGACACCTACTGATGAGTGTCTGAAAAAAATTAAAAGTTATATAGTTATTTGTTTTGTTTGTTTCAATAGTTGTTGATATAGTTTGTTAATGTAGTTGTGTATTTTTGTTAATTGATTTTGTTTTAAAATAAAAGTTTAAAGTTATGATTTCTTTGCTTAATACTTATTATTAATATTAATTTCATTATTTTATTGCTCTATTTACCAAAACCATCAGTCCCATCTTAAGGAACTGTAAATATGCTGCAGCATGTATATGTATCTCTATGGTATTATGCTATGTTGTATTGCAGAGACAATTGGTAATGGAAAAAACAATTATTTTGTTATGGGGCAATGGTGACAAGTCATGTAATAGTGAGGTGTTAGTAGAGAGATCTGTCTTTGTCCACTCTGTAGTATAGGGACCTTTGATACAAGAGAGACTAGTGCATCTTTATACTTTAATACGCCCTTCTATTACTTGCTGTGCACATAGTATTACATATGCCTGTCACCACAGGGAGATGTCTGAAAATGAGGTGAGTATGTTCCCACAATCAACTATGGAGACAAGTTGCGCAAGACACAGTTTTCAAAAGAGAGAATACTCCATTTTACACTCTACTATGGGCATTCATTACAATGAAGAGAAGTATGCACAAAGAAAACAGTCTCTACCCACAGTCTACTTTGCGCAAATGTTACTCTGGGGAGATGTTTCAGCTGACAGGGTAGTGTGTTTCCATACAATAGTCTTTATAGTTGTTATACAAGACCGACCTTCTCAGCATAGGGGTAATTTCATCTCAACACCTTACTTGTACATCTTGTGTCAGAAGATGGTTCTGACTATCTAATCTACCTGGATTTTATTGCTTTTGATGACCTGGCTGTTACCTTTTAACTGTGGGAGAGCCTTATAACCTGTGACTCACCCATGGTAAACCTGTGGTAAAATGGACTGCGTGTGTTTAGCACCAGTGTCCACCTTTTAAGATAAGACCGCTGCAACACAGCAAGGCATTTGGCTGGTTACACATGAACACATGTGCACATATTTGTGCACGCTTGATGGCTGTGTGTGGGAGACTTCTGTTGTGCGCAGCCCAGGACCTGCGCACAGGTAATCTTTTGCAGAAGGGACTATGCAGGCTTGGTTAGTGACCTGGAAAAGGCCTTGTAATTTGAGTGTACACATGTAGGGAAAGTCAGTATGCTTTACTGTCTTGACTGTAGTGACACTCCATTATACGACTATGGGTAATGCTGCCTTAGGACATAGCTCCAGTTCCCCAGGGTCCACAGACTCCAGAGTCGTACCAATGTACACTGTAACCTGTGTGAAAGGAACAGTTCTGTAAAGTCCAAAAGCATATCTGTACAGCTTATGGGTCATCCAGGAACGTCATATTTCTCTGACTGAGTTCAAGATCAGTAGCCCAGGACTTTTGTGACCCTGCTGGGCTGGGTTTATTACTTTTCTTTTCAGCTGCAACAACAAAGGCCTCACCCATCAAAGGCAACAAATAACAGTGCTCAGGTCAGTCCTGAAGGAGGAAGGGATTTGGTGAATTGTTCTGCATCAAACAGCCAGCTGTCATCCTGTGCCAGGAAGAGGGCCACTAAACAAAGGAGGGAGTCTAGACCTCTAGAGCCAAACCGGGAAAGTGCACGGGCGCTCCTTTGAAGATTTGCTGGGGGAAGGCCCTGGCAGTGATGTCATTGAGAAGTGTACCTGAGACCCCCAGGAACACATGTGGCAAATGACTCGTGGGTGACGCCATTTTGAGCTATCCCAGAAGACTGTGCAGGGAGGTTGGAGCAGGGGTGAAGCGATGATGTGGCGAATCAGGATAGGCCAGAGGTGCCTCCCTGGTGGACACTCCCACCCAGGGGAGAGAGCTCTCTCTTGGTTGTGCTATTCTGCAGAACACTGGGACTGGAGGATGACGCCATGGACAATTGGAAGGACGAACCCCCTGACTTTCATCTGGATTAAGGACTCTGTCTCTGATTGACCCCAGGACCAGTTGGACACACCCTAGGACCAGGGAAAGTGGTCCCTCTATGCCCCCTGAGGACCTGTTGGGGTAAAGACTGGACTTTTACGCAAAGAGGGAGCGCTGCCCAGAGAGATAACAGGGTGAAAGGCTGGTGCAGGGAGGCAGTAAAGTCTGCTTTCTACCAACTTGATGCTTTGGAAGCCAGGATACCATTAATGAAATCGCCCCAATGGGGCCCAAGATGTGCCTGGTGAAGTTGGGCAACCTTCGACCTTTTGTGATGCACGAGTAACGACACGCATGGGTCTCTGCTGCTGTTTCAGTCTTGCTCTTGGGGGGCTAGGGCCCAGGGGCTGCCCCTGTAAAACAGCAAACAAAGTGGAAGTGCCGTCATGGCTTCCCCTACCCGAGAGGATCTGTGTTGTGAGGGAGTGCTGTTACGCTCCCACGTTCGAGGAGAGGGGCTCATCCCTGGGCTCTGAGAGGATGAACAAGGTGAGGGTGTGCTGTCAGACTCCCCCACCAGAGGAAGGCGGGGACCCAGGACCCCATCACTGGTTCCCAGGATCACTAACGAGGAGGAGAGAAGTGGCGCTGCACTCCCCCCATGTGGCCCTCCTTTCCCACTCCCCGTCCCCGAGTCTGGAAGGAGTGGGAGGCCAGGCCACATGCTGCATGACTGCCGGCAGCAGCAGGCAAACAAGAATGCTGCTGTAGGCTCCCACAGCAGCATGTCAGTGTGTTGGCGTGCAGGCAGCCAGTTCGTGGAAGCCTGGGGTGGGATCCCAAGGCTGCCCATCAAATGTTAGCTGCACACAGGGTACCCTTGTGGGACCAGGCACCCAGACAAAAGTAAAGGGCAGCACAAGGCTGATTAAAAAATAAAGGACAAAACAAAGGAAAGTAACGCAGCTCTACCTGGTGCAGCAGGAGATCCATTGCTCTAAAATTCATAAACCTCACGGAGGATGCCCTGCTGGGCTTTGCTGCATTTTTCAAGGAAAATAATCATTTTTTTTTAATCATGATGGCCCCTAGAAGAGGGGTCACCACCAAAACAGTGTGGGGAGAGATGCAGATTTCCAGAGTCCTCACTCTTAGTTGGATGGGGCTCAACAAGGTAACCCCTCAAGGGTTTTGAAATGACTTCAAGTACACCCCTGGCTGGAGCTTGACTCTACAACTGGGATGGCTGCTTCCCGTAGGGGAAAATAAAATGGCTCCAGTGTTTGTGTCCTAAATTGGTACAATGTGAGGTTTCATGTTGTCAAACACCTTCTAGGGGTGAAAGGTGGTAATTACACGTGTTTTTTGCAAAGGTGATGCCATTCAGGTGTTGTGGTTACATTGCCATGCTAAGAGTAATCTTGATAGCATAAATCATTCCAGCATGCCGATAGGTTATTTTTGCATATGCTTTATTTAAAAAATGAGACTGACAGACATTTGTGATCAAAGTATATATGTCTTATTGCCAGTAATGCATTTGAACACAAGTGAACGTTTTTGACGTGATTTGTGTATTGAAATTTCCCTCTGGGCAGATCAAGAATGATTACACAATGTCATCCAGAGGTATTTACTTTTGTGTATATTTGTAAATTGTTTCATAGCAGTGAGTAGTGTGTGTGTAATAAATGTACTTTTTCCTTTTTCAAAAGAAAAAACACAGACTGGACAATCATTTCTTGGGTGTTCTTATTGTGTCTCTGTGAATGATGATTACTAGCCCACACCACCTCTCTCGCGTAGTCCTTGGACTGATCTGGTTCGCTACCCTGTGAGAGTCAAGTGCTGCAATGAGGTGTTTGGTTCTCAGTGGAGGACAAATGTGGACCTATTGCTTGTGCAGGCCACCCAATTAATGGAGACTTATGATGCAAGAGAAATCTGTCATCAAACAGGGGAGTTCTTGCCCATAACCTACTATTTATATCTGGCAGTATATATATATATATATATATGTGTATATATATATATATACACACATATGTGTGTATATATATATATAGGGCGATTTCTCAGTGGAGAGGCCCCAGTACTTGTAATACTTGTCGTGGAATAGTGACGTTTTAAATGTGAGGTGAGTACCTTCCCTACCCTCCTGTACATACTAGTGAGCTTGGGGAAAGGTGACAGTGGAGAGGAAGTGTCTCTTTACACCCTACTCTACACATTAGTTACCTTCATGCAAGGTGTCAGTGGAGAGGCCAGTCTCTTACAATGCTCTACTATACACAGTAGTAAGTCTCTGGAGGAGTTTGAGTGAGATTGCAGTGTCTCTTCAGCATGAACCATCAGATCAACTCAGTCACCTCCACCTGCTTCCACACCCTCTGCCTCCTTTGCAAGACCTTTAAATGAATCCCCCTCGAGCATAAAAGGACCGTCACACATGCCCTCATCACCAGCAGACTGGACTACAGCAACGCTCTCTATGCCAGAATCAACAAAAAACTCACCCGCAAATTGCAAAACATCTAGAACGCCGCTGCCACATCTCACAACACCTACGCACACTGCACTGGCTCCCCATAGAGAAAAGAATAAATTTCAAGATCCTCACCTACACACACAAAGCCCTCCACAACACCGGACCTGCCTACCTTAACCAGCGACTCAACTTCCACGTACCCCACAGGACCCTAGGCTCAGCCCAGCTCTCTCGCAGAAGTGCCCCGCGTCTGGAAAACCAGAATAGGAGGCCGGTCCCTCTCCTACCTCGCTGCCACTTCCTGGAACACCCTACTCATCCACATCAGACCTCCCTCTACAGCTTCACGAAGGAACTGAAGACATGGCTTTTTTAATTCCACCTCTGGTACACGCTACACCCCCTCCCCCAGTGCCTTGAGACCCTAACAGATGACTAGCTGTTCTTTGTAAACAATGATTGATTGATTGATTGATTGATCTTTACACCCTACTATGCACTGTTGTCATAGTGTGAAAGGGTCTCTTTGAAGAGTCTACTGTCACCCCACATCCTACTAATGGGGACTATCAGGCATAAGAACTGTAATGAACAAAAGTGTACATTCTTCCTCTATAAAAAGTTGACTATCTTGCAAGACTCTTGTAGGATCTTTAAAAAAAGTAGTGCATCCAAAATATTGATGCAAGGTTTTACTGGAGAGACCCTATCATACAGACTTGTAGGTCTGGGTGTTAGTGAAGAACTCACTCTCTCTCCTCACACCCTACTATTCACTGCTGTTATGGTGTGAGAAGTATCAGTGGAGAGGCCACTTTCTCCCCACACCCTACTAGTGAGGACAATAAGGCATAAGTACAGTAATAAAACAAGACCAAAACAACAACAAACCAATCAGAAGGTCCAGAGATATGCACTTCATAAAAGATTCAGGTGAAAATAGCTAATAAAAGCACATAGTGCCACTTGCACCTATCTGGTCGCATGACACCGGGAGAAAGTCACAAGTTAAGGCTGACCGCGAGTGCAGGTTGGATACAGGGTTCAGGTTAGTCTCGTTGAAAGAGTTACCTTATCAGTCCAGCGCCAAACATTCCGTTCATGGTAGAAGGGCCTGCGAGGAGCAGCGAGAGCATTTTGGCTGCCTGTCAAAGTAGCACGAAGGGCCAGCCGGGTGTCACAGATGGTTGTTGCTGTAGTGTGAACATCCTACCGGTGTCACAGTCAGTCGTGGCTGAAGCTTTGTTTTGGTAGTCACCGTGGCAGTTGATACTTTAGCATGAAGAGTTGGTTCACCAGAGCAGAACTCAGGCAGTTGCAGTTGCAGGTCCAGGCAGCAGATCAGCTGGGCTGTTGCAGGGAGCCTCTGGTGCTTGCGATTTCCCTGAGGCTCAGAACAGGAGGCCAGCTGGCTGACCCACAAAGTCACTTCAGCCTGGGTGCAGGTCCAGTCTTCCTTTTCAGTAAGCAGGGCAGCAGGCAGCAGAGCAACAGAGTAGCAGGTCAGCGGAGTGCCAGACCTTATGGCAGCAAAGCAGCACAGTATTCCTTCTTCTACAATATCCATAGGTCAAGGAGTGTACTTCAGAGTTGGTGTCTTCTGAGGTCCAATATTCATACCTGGTGCCTTCCTTGAAGTGGGAGAAGCTTTCAGATGTTTCCCTTTGAAGTGCACAGATTTCCTGCCTTCCCTGCCCTGGCTCCAGGCTAACTAAAGGAGGTATGCAATCTTTTGTGTGAAGGCAGTACACAGCCTATTCAAGCGTAAATGGAGAGGTGACTAACTCCACCCTCCTATTTTGCCAGCGATGACCCATTCAGGCACACCTAAGCTCACTACTGTGTGTGGCTGTCTAGGAGAAATTCACAAAGTCCAACTGCCAACTATATCCAGTCATGTGATTTAGAGACAGGCTTCTAAAACGAAATGGCTATGGCAAGAAAATGCCAACTCTCTAAAAGCGGAATTTCCAAAACTGTAATCAAAAACCTGACTTTGCGGTAGAGGAGGATTTTTCATTGCAATTCCAAAGACACCAAGCATGAACTGTTTACCTGTTCTCATTTGGAAGTTACAGCATATTAAATGTAATAAGGAAACTTTAATGTTATCCTATGAGAGAGGTAGGCCATGCAATCGTGAAAAACAAATTTAAAAGGTTTTGAATTTCTGGACATGTAAAACTTAAAAGTACATGTCCTACTTTTTAAATCCTCTGGGATGTCCAGGGCCTAATATAGGGGTGACTAAAATGTATCAAAAAGGAAGATTTAGGCCTGGTATAGGATTTATTTTGCCAAGTCAAAATGGTAGTTTAAAACTGCACGCAAATGCTGCAATGAAAGAGCTACTTATGTGGGTAGCACAGTAAGTGCCTCAGGCCCAGTAGTAACATTTAATTTACAGGTCTTGGGCACATGCAGTACCACTTTATTAGGAACTTATAGGTAAACTAAATATGGCATTTGGGAATAAGCCAATGTTATCTTGTTTTAGGGTGTGAGAACATGCACTTCATCACTGGTTAGCAGTGGTAAAATGCACAGAGTCGTAAGGCCAGCAAAAACAACATCAGCAAAAATGGAGAAGGAAGGCAAAATGTTTGAGGGAAGACCACCCTAAGACAGACAGGTCTAACACTGCTCAATACTGATCAGGTCTCTGCTGAAAAACTGTTTTTTACTGTTGGTGCCCCTGTGTTGAGTACTTCTACCTGGCTAATTAGATTACCAAGGTGTGTTGTTTGGGCCTTCATTTTATGAAGGTTAGTGTGACAACACTTAATGACTGATTTACAAAATGTTAATGTTGGAAAAATTAGATACTGTATGACAAAAAGTTATTACATTCAATACAATTCACAGTCCGGTTGGAATTATATCTTTCACACACCATTGAAAATTACATTGCAATTAAGGGCCTTTTCAATTTAAATATAGATCTGTCACACTTGCCAGATAAAACATAATCTGCTACAGAATTTACAGATGTCAACAAAAAAACAATCCAGCTTAAACGTATAAAAATGCAAATGGCGTGCATCACAACGCCTGGCACCTTGCAATCGAGAAGTGACCTTTCAAATGTTAATTATTATGTTTAGCCTTCATAGATGTGACAATTTTGGTCAGATAGGGTTAATATCCCCAATTGTCTGGGAATAAAATAAAATCCTCGTATACCTAGATGTATTTCAAAGGGCATGGAAAGAAACCTATTATTCTATGCCGTGATTTTTTCACTGTTCATACAAAATCATATTAACACAATATACATTAATCTCAAAGTAACCCCTATTATTCTCAGAGCATCTGGAATTTCAAGTGTACTTAGCGGAAGAAGGCCAAATGTTTTTATCTTTTCTAGTGAGGCAGGTAAATAATACACAAACAATGTACAGCACTGTTCTAGGCTGCTTCTTAATTGAATGAAATGTTTCCAGATTCGCGTGAGTATGGTCGCAAGGATAACGTGAAAATGAAAGAAAAATTAAAACATAGAGGGGCATATTTATACTCCGTTTGCGCCGAAATTGCGTCTTTTTTTTGACGCAATTTCGACGCAAAACTAACTCCACATTTATACTTTGGCGTTAGACGCGTCTAGCGCCAAAGTCCATGGAGTTAGCGTCATTTTTTAGCGTGGACACCTACTTTGCGTTAATTATATGCAAGGTAGGCGTTCCCGTCTAAAAAGTCGACTCCGAGGCATGTGCGTGGGATTTATACTCCCGGACAAAAATCACGCCCGGGAGTGGGCGGGTCAAAAAAAATGACGTACGCCCGCTTTTGCGCCGTTTTTTAGCGCCTGCAAAAGGCAGGCGTTAAGGGACCTGTGGGCTCTGAAGGAGCCCAGAGGTGCCCCCCAATGCCCCCAGGGACACCCCCTGTCACCCATGCCCACCCCAGGAGGACACCCAAGGCTGGATGGACCCATCCCAGGGACATTAAGGTAAGTTCAGGTAAGTGTTTTTTTTTTTTTTTTTTTTGTGGCATAGGGGGGCCTGATTTGTGCCCCCCTACATGCCACTATGCCCAATGACCATGCCCAGGGGACAGAAGTCCCCTGGGCATGGCCATTGGGCAAGGGGGCATGACTCCTGTCTTTGCTAAAACAGGAGTCATTTCTATGGGGGTTGGGAGTGAAAAAAAATGGCGCAAATCGGGTTGAGGCGAAAAAATTGCCTCAACCTGACTTGCCCCATTTCTTGATGCCCAAGCTCCATATCCCCCTACGCCGGCGCTGCCTGGTGTACGTCGTTTTTTTTAACGCACACCAGGCAGCGCCGGCGGCTAACGCCGGCTAACGTCATTCAATAAATACGGCGCCCGCATGGCGCTTCAGAATGGCGTTAGCCGGCGCTAATTTTTTTGACGCAAAACTGCGTTGGCGCAGTTTTGCGTCAAAAAGTATAAATATGGGCCAGAATGTGCAGAGTTAAAGAAGGACATCTTTTATTATGGGACATGTGTACATCGTCCCTTTTTCTACTGAGTGAAACATTGTGGGAGTCATTCTGACTCCCGCCGGGCGCGGTCACCGCGCGCCCGGCGGGAGCCGCCAAAATACCGTACCGCGGTCGGAAGACCGCGGTGGGTATTTTGAGGTTTCCCCTGGGCTGGCGGGCGGCCTCCAAAAGGCCGCCCGCCAGCCCAGGGGAAACCGTCCTTCCCACGATGAAGCCGGCTCGTAATCGAGCCGGCGGAGTAGGAAGGTGCGACGGGTGCTACTGCACCCGTCGCATATTTCACTGTCTGCTAAGCAGACAGTGAAATACAAGCGGGGCCCTCTTACAGGGGCCCCTGCAGTGCCCATGCCATTGGCATGGGCACTGCAGGGGCCCCCAGAGGCCCCGCGACACCCCCTACCGCCATCCTGTTCCTGGCGGCCGAACCGCCAGGAACAGGATGGCGGTAGGGGGTGTCAGAATCCCCTCGGCGGCGCAGCATGCTGCGCCGCCTTGGAGGATTCCAACGGGCAGTGGTAAACCGGCGGGAGACTGCCGGTTTACCCTTTCTGACCGCGGCTGAACCGCCGCGGTCAGAATGCCCTCGGGAGCACCGCCAGCCTGTTGGCGGTGCTCCCGTGGTCGGTGGCCCTGGCGGCCACCGGCCGCCAGGGTCAGAATGACCCCCTGTATGTTAAAAACTATCATCCTTTTGGAGGTACAAAGAAAACACTGTTCGTATAACGGCATGCCTGTTCTTCCATACAAGGCACAAATATTAATTGTTGGTAAATAGCATCTGTTGAGTGTGTGTAGTTTTTTGGGAAATATTTGTATTTTGCAGTATTGGATCCTTTTGTTATCAATGTGTGCAAAATTGTCAAAATAACTACATAATATCGCAGTCGATGCTACATTATTTGAAAATAATAGAATAACATGAATCCTAATTTGCATTTTCATGTCCCATACCATATCTTTTTATCTGTGGGGAGGGGAATCTGGGTTCAGTTATTGCCTGACCTCAGTAATATTCTTCTCATACTGTAGTTTTTGTATCTCCAGTGAATGGGAATTTTACATGTCCGAAATTGGAAACTAATGAAACTCCCTTGGGGTGTTTTTGGCGCATCTCCAGGGGCCGCCCCATGGACAACGGAGACACGTTGGCCTTACCCGTGCAGGGAACATCGTTTTCTGCTAAATAAATACAATGTATTATTGGATAGGGCCTCATTGATACTGCACATGGTCGCCATACGCCCCATATGTATGCGCAATGACAGAATATACATGCGCAGGTAATTGAGGGGTCCCACTTATAAATACTGCACGGATTTACAGAAAAAGAGTAAGTAAACAGCTCTCCTGGAGGTACAGGCGAACAAGCTTTTGTTCATTCCTGTTAGTCCGCATCAAATACCCTAAATACTCCCCCACCCCCCACTCTCCTCCCTCAGTAGCCTTCAGATTGGGCAGTTGTCACTCTGCGCAATGAGTGTGGGTCCACTTTTATGTAGTTCCCTGGCCAGCAGGGTCTAGCCAGTGGCATTACGAAACCTAAACGGGCCCCTCTGCAAAGAGCCGGTAGGCTGCCCCCCCCCCACTCTGGACCCAGTCAGGGGCCTGCAGCTCGTGCAGGGTGAACTGTGCTGAGGGGGGACCATAGAGCTCGGGCCTCTCCCGCACCGGTGGGGATTTGTTATGTCACTGGGTCTAGCATTCTGTTTCGGGTCCAACATCACTGTGGAGCATTCTGCATTGGTCTTCATGAGAGTAGAGGTTTCTGGGTATTAAAAAAAATATAGAGCATGCAAAAATGGGGACTGGATGTCATGAGTTACTGTCCTATCGCCAAACAGGAGGTGGAACAACACCAGGGAAGCCCTGGAGAAACAGACACTGAGATATATGGGCCCTGGGAGGCACAGGCCCTGGTGAACACGGGAAGACATGGAAACAGACAAACGTGGGCACGAAGGGATCTGGGCATGGGGAGACGAGGTACAACACAGACACAAGGAAACATTAAACACAAAGACACACAGGAAAGTGGATATAGGGAGACTGTCAGGAGGCGATAGTGAGAGATGGAAGCAGAAAATGGTAGACAAGGGCATTGGAAGGAGGAGAACCCCAGAGAGGAGGACATGAACGAGGGGAGACACTGTCAATAGATGTTACTGAAATATATGCAGAAACTTAGGGGCGAACGGCAAGAGAAGGCACTGATACAAGGAGACACAGATATAGATAAAGAAATACACAGAAATGCGGAGACCCTGCATGAGGAGATAGAGGTGTATGCCGTGGAGACACAAACATGAAGAGATAAGCAGACACACAGAAAGACGTAGAGATGGGGACTCAAGATCACTTTCATGTCAAACAAACACCGGTTTGCAGAAATCATTCACTTCCACTGGAAGCATACATTTCCAATGGCAGACCTGCGTTTTAGAAAGGCAAAGCTACAGCATGAATCACACACTTGTATATGAGGAGCTCTGGAAACTTTTACTACTGATCTGTAATTTTGTGATGTGTGATTTTTTGAATTTTTTTTTTAATGTTTTCTAATGTGATTTATTTTTTAATGAAGTACAGATGCCCACGACATTGAAACAGATAAATGCAGATTACACGCGTTATACAATTGAAGAAGTGTTTCTAAACAAATACTCAAATACAACCTTCATTGAAACGATGGAGATGGAAGACGGCGACTTATTGCCTTTATGTGTGTCCTTGATTTTCTTATATGCTACCACTCCATCTGTAATTATACAGTGTGGGCATTAGACGCCTGTGATACAGTTTGTTTGTGTTGTGCAGCAAACGTATCGTTGCACTATGCACATAGCGAGCAGTGTCCCTATGAGAGATAGCAAGCAGACAGCTGATACTGGTGCATTAAAAAGTCCCTTTCTACAAAGGTCGAAGGGTTTCATTGTGACAGACTAGAGGCCAGAAACTCTAGCAAGGGAGAATGACGTTAAAGGAGCTAGGAGGCCCTTCAAGACCTTGTTGCGCAGGCGTTAATTTGAGAGCTTGAAAAAGTGCTCATTATTGCAACTATAGATGGTGGTAAAAAATATGGACATACAGCCACAATTTAATCCCTCTGGAACAAAGTGGGTTTAGAACGAATTATCGGACAATTGGCCATTGGAGTGTTCTCTATTCTTCAGCAAAATAGGCAATTGATAGAGTTGGCAAGCTCTGCTGTTATTTTGTAGATGTACGTGCAGCTTTTGACCTTGTTGATCAAAATATGCTACAGTCTGAACTCCATTACCATACGACCCACCTAGGTCTCTTATGCAATATTTGCCTGTTACACAAACAGAATTAGGTGCAAGTGGGTCTAAATGGCAGTGCAACACTGTCCCTAAAAATCCCATTAAAAATGGTTTAAGGCAAGAGTGCATACTAGCTTCAATGCTTCTTAGTTTGTTTCTGGCAGATTTTCCCAAGTTTACTTCAACACCACAGTTCTTTTTTCCCAAAACTGAGAAAGAGCAAATTGCAGGTTTAATGTGTGCCAGTGGCCTGATACTATTTGAGTATACTCCTGTATGTCTTAAGTGCCTATTGTTCCTCTAACAAATTAGCTATAAGTCTCAAAACCTACCCTTGATGTATTTCTAAGAGAGCAAAAACGAAACTAGAAAAGGTAAGAAATAATCAATACATTGGTTTGTACTTTGCTGATAATCGTAGCTGGGACACACATTTATCTATTTTAAATTCTCCTCCTTTAGTCACAGTTAATCTTTTTAATCGATTTGATTAGAAATATGGAGGATATTTGCATGCCCTACTTAAAAAAAAGTTCTATAGGTAAGCTAATACCCAGACACTTTATTGCTCCGAATTGCTTTCATTACCCCCTAGAAATAAATTGGATGTAATAGATGTTTACATAATTTGTTTAAAGAGTTTTCTGTGCCCCAAAGTTCAATTATTCAGGCTTTGAGACTAGAATTCAAGTTGTTCACTTGGAATTCGCTTGATTCGCCTCTAGTCTATGATTTCTGTATTCATTAAACAGGAGCTCCTATGAGGAGACGCATTACATGGTGAGCTTTGATAGCAGGAACATGTGAGCTTTGGAATGCCATTGGTTCCACAAATGAACATTCCGTCTTGGAGGTGAATTATTTCACTTGGCAAATTTGGTTACATTGGGCATCTTTAAATACATAGCATGGGGAAGTTTAACAAATCAACAAGGTTAATGGCAAAGGCCATTTAGCTAATAAGAGGTCAGTGGTGCGCTTTACCTTCTCGATTGTAGATATGACACCTTTGCTTATTTAACATAGATCCCACATAGGCATCTAAGAAAACAAGGGCCTGATTTATACTTTACTTTTATGGCACTGCATTTGTGTAATTTTGTACGCAAAAGTGGGGTAAACTTACAAAATTAAATTATATTTTGCAAGTTTGCGCCACTTTTGCATAAAAAAATGACACAAATGCGGCGCTAAAAAAGTATAAATCAGGCCCAAATCCTGAGAATCAACTTTGGGAGTGATTCAGTCTGGTAAATTAAAGGTTTCAGAATGAAGAGTTTAATGAACAGTGGCTGCTGCCTTTGATGACTAAGGCCCTCATTATGACCCTGGCAGTGGGTGATAAAGTGGCAGTAATACTGCCAACAGGCTGGTGGTAACTACAGCCAAATTATGACCATGGCAGAAAGATCTCCGAAATACAGCCAATGTATCCCACCGACTGCCAGGGCGGAAACAACAGGCACCACGCGGTAGCCGCCTACAGCCAGGCGGAAGTCAAAGTTCCGCCCAGCATATTACAACAACACAATCCACCACCTTTTCCGGGGCGGTACCAACAATATCAAAAGCCTGGCAGAAACAGACCTGGCAGAAACAGACCTTAAAAGTGAAAGGACTCACCATTGGAGACACAGGGAAGAACCACACTGCCATGAAACCCGAACTGCATGTTTTTCAGATGATATTCTAAGTCCTGCTCCATCACGAACACCAACGCCGGCTAAGACGACAACGGTGAGTACAGCCGCCTAGCACACAAGGGAAGGGGAGAGTAAAACGAGAGTGACTCACACACGCACCATACACACCCCACACACACACCATACACACACCATACACACAACAAGTTAATACCCCTAAATCGGCTGAAAAATGCAAGGACAAACCAATTTTGCCAAAGTGTTTGTAATAAGATCAACACAGTAGAAATAATAATTTAGGCAATATAACAGATATATACAAATTTACAGAACAAGGGACACAGCCCAGTCCTCGTTTTGTGTGGGCCACATGGCCACAAGCCAAAGTCCAAGGCCCCACTTGTCACCTGCATCAACATGGAGAGAACACTGCAGGGACATCAGTTGGATGGGGGTTGCACCTCAGTCGGGAGCTGAAACAAGACCACTGGTTCTGGAGGGGGCAACTTGCCCTGTGCTTAGTCCTGGGGAGTGCAAGGTCACAGTCTCTCGAGTGGGTGTCTTGCCCACTGGTTCTGGAGGGGACAACATGCCCTGTGCTTAGTTCTGGGGAGTGATGGGCCACAGTCTCTCAAGTGGGTGTCTTGCCCACTGGTTCTGGAGTGGGCAGACTGCACAGCAGCTTATGGAGGCAGAATTACATTGCGTCTGCTGGCGGTGACGGATGCACTGTGGTGGTGCTGGGGGTGGTGGGAGGCTCCTGCACATCCCCTGCACCCTCGGATGAATGCACTGTGGTGGTGCTGCTGGTGGTGGGAGGCTCCTGCACATCCCCTGCACCCTCAGACAGATGCACTGTGGTAGTGCTGCTGGTGGTGGGAGGCTCCTGCACATCTCCTGCACCCTCGGATTGATGCACAACCATGGTTGGTGGTGACAGCTGCTGGTCCAGGCTCCTTGCCCTTCCTGCCTGCTGGTGCAGGCTCCTTGGCCTTCCTGTCTGCTAGTGCAGGCTCCTTGCCCTTCTTGCCTGCTGGGGCAGGCTCCTTCCCCTTTAGGCTGGCTGGTGCAGGCTCCTTCCCCTTCAGGAAATGTGGCCTTGATTCCTTTCCACCACAAGTGGGTGCGGATGGAACTGGGCCCGTGGACTGAGTGGCTGAGGTGCTTGGCTGGGTTCGTGATACCCTGGCCATATGTGCAGGACGGGGGGAGGTGTAGGGAAGAGGTCAATGGTGGATAGGAAAAGTTTTTTAGGGACATTTGGGCATGAAGAGGGAGAAGGGATGGGAGTGGAGGATGAGGGAGTGGTTGTTGGAGGTGTCTGTCTGCTGGATTTGGGTGCAGGTGCATGGGATGTATGCTGTTGTGAGGTGGATGGCTGTTGGGTGTCTGAGTGCCTGCGTTTGTGTACTTTAGGAGGGGGGACAGACACAGTGGGAGAGGACACAGGGGATGTGTGCATGGATGTTGTAGAGGTGTCTGCCTGTGAGGTGTGTTCTGCTTGGTGTGGTGATGATGCTGGTAGTGGATGATGATGTAGTGCATGCAGATGTGAGTATGGACATAACTAGGTGGGAGGAGGAGGAGGAAGAGGGGGAGACAGTGGAAATAGTGGATGTTGTTGTGTCTGCAACTGGATAGTGTTTGTGTGAGTGCCTGTGGGATGAAGTGTGGTGCTTGTGTTTGCCTCTGACACTCTTGGGTGTTGTCTTGTGTGCATGCTTGTCTGTATGTGTGCCTGGGATGGGTTGGGGTTGAGGAGAATGGGACTGGGCAGTGGAAGTTGGAGGGGTATGGTAGAAGCAGGGACAATGGCTGCCATCAGAGAGGAGGCCAGAGCCTGAATCGATCTCTGTTGGGCCGGCAATCCAGTATGAATGCCCTCCAGGGATGCATTAGATTGTTACATCTGGGCTGCCAGCCCCTGGATGGCATTCACAATGGCTGACTGCCCTACTGAGATGGATCTCAGGAGGCCAATAGCCTCCTCACTCAGGGCAGCAGGCTCACTGGGGCGGGCCTGAGGTGCCTGGGGTGAAGGAGATGCCCACCTTCCTGGGTGAGTGGGCACGGGCAACTCGATGAGGGGCTGCTGGGAGGGGGGTGCTGGTACAGGGTGGCGGCTGTACCTGTAGCTGGGGTGGTCACAGAAGCGTCCGCCACCACCAGGGAACTTCCATCGGAGGAGGTATCTATGTCTGAAATGTCCCCTCCAGTCTCTGCCATGATGCTCCCCTCGCCCTCTGTACCACTGGTGCCCTCACCGTCAGTGGACTCTGCCTCCTGGGTCCTGTGGAATGCAGCTCCCCCATCGCTGGTGCCTCTGCTCCTCCGCCAGATGATGCTAATGCACATAAGGACAGGGTGACAAAACAAGAAAGGGGGGGAAGAGACAAAGGATACACTGGGTCAATGGCTGCACCAACACCACCTTTGGCGTACAAAGCACCCTCACAAACAGGGAACAGGCCTACGCACTATGCATTGCACTACCAGTGATATTGCTACCCACCAAGGCATGGGGAGGGGCAAACAACGGCAAATGCGGCACAAGTGGGACTCACGCAGCCCTGACCAGTAGTTGATGCCTACGAGCTAGGTAGCAGGATTATCCCTTCAAAACCGTAGCCACCAGGGGACCTATGCTGCAATGACAGGCCTGGCCCAGGGGCACCCACTGACACACATCCACCACCCGGATACCACCCTACCATGCGTAAGTTGTAATGATGGGCACTATACACACCCCATTGTAGCTGCTGTGATGCCCTCAAGTGCCCATCCAGCTCTCGATAGGCCACTGCCAGTATGCGGGCCATCAGGGGTGTCAGGGTTCGATGTGCACCCATTCCTCATTGGGAGGCCATCCCCAGCTGGGCTTCCACCGTCTTCCGTGCCCAGCGTCTCAGGTCCTCCCACCATTTGCGACAGTGGGTGCTTCACCTGCCATAGACCCCCAGGGTCCGCACCTCCTTGGCAATGGCATGCCATATACCCTTCTTGTGATGGGCGCTGACATGCAGAGGCAATACGCACAGGGAAATACCATTAGACAATGAGTCCAGCCGTTTACACACATGGCCCACCGTACCCGTTCCCATCACCATTGGCACACACATGCCCCAGCACACAACATGTACGCCACCAAGAGGACATTCACCCACCCCCCTTACACGAGGCCTTCACACTCACCACTCCATGCATCCATGCCACATGCATCGTGCCCACAGTGTACTCACCTGTTGGTCTGGAGGCCCATACAGCAGTCTGTACTGGGGTAGTGTCCCATCCACCAGTCTCTACAACTCCTCCAAAGTGAAGGCTGGGGCTCTTTTCCCAGTCACACAGGCCCATGGTAGGTTCCAGACACAGGTCACAGCAGCACATGCAGTGTAGGTCCTCTCCTTTGGAAGGTCAGGTAGCAAGTGAGGAATAAGATAGAAAATGGCTTTCACGTCCGCGGCGGTGCATACCATCACCACCGGCATAGATCACCATTGGCCACAGTACCCCATAGGGCCCAATGTTAACTAATGAGGAGTTGCAGGGTGGTTCCCTACCGCCTCCCGCAATGGCGTACAACATCAGCAAATTTACCTCACTTCCATCAGTCCCTCCACACAGGACAGGCGGATGCCATTTCAGGGGGGGGGCGTAGGCCTCTGGAATCATGCTGCCTCACAAGAGGTATTAGCAGATACTGGACAAATCACACTGACCCATTACATGTTTAGAGGATGCAAACTACTGTTGTATCTCCATTGTTCATTTTCTGACCGGCTCCTCACTCTTTTGTCCATTATATTCCTACCGCTGCGGATGAATAGGAGATGGAGACGTACCGCCGTGTACAGACCCCTGGTTGACTTGGCAACACTGAAGGACAGGCACATTATCCTCACCTATAGACTTGACAGGGCCACAGTCACAGAGCTGTGTTCCCAATTGGAGCCTGACCTGATATCTGCTATTTGTCAGCCCACTGGGATCCCTACTCTTGTGCAAATGCTATCAGTACTCCAATTTCTGGCAACTGATTCTTTGCAAGTGACAGTGGGCTTGGCAGCAGGAATGTCACAGCTAATGTTCTCAATCGTGCTTACAAGAGTGTTGTCTGCCATGATGAAACACATGTGTAGCTACATTGTTTTCCCCCAGGTTGAGGATTTGGCCACAGTGAATGCCGAGTTTTATGCAATGGGACATATCCCCAACATAATTGGGGCGACTGATGGAACACATATTGCATTTGTTCCCCCCCCCCCAGCAGAATGAACAGTTGTTCAGTAATCGTAAGAGTTTCCACTCCATGATTGTTCAGATGGTGTGCTTGGTGGACCAGTACATCTCCCACGTCAATGCTAAGTACCCTGGGTCGGTGCCTTTGTCCTGAGGAATAGCAGCATCCCAAATGTGATGTCCCAACTACAGAGGCACAGTGTGTGGCTAATAGGTGAGCCCTGGTTCCCACACATTATATGCTGGTGTATGCCAATGGTGTGACCCATATGGGATAGTGTGTGGCTAATTGTTGTCCCTCAATATTTGCAGGTGACTCTGGTTACCCAAACCTATCATAGCTGCTGACCCCTGTGAGGAATGCCAGGACAAGGACAGAAGAACATTATAATGAGGCACATGGGCAAACCAGAAGGATAATAGAGAGACCCTTTGGCCTCCTGAAGGCCAGGTTCCGGTGCCTCCATCTAACAAGTGGATCCCTGTCTACCAGTTAGTAGTGGCATGCGGCATGTTGCATAACCTGGCCCTTAAACGCCTGAGGAGACTGGAGATGCCTGTGTGGTAACAGTAGATCCTGTGGACAGTGAGGATGAGGATAAGGATGAGGACAACAGAACATCTGTGATCCGTCAATACTTCCAATGACACACAGGTAGGACAGAGTTACTTTACATTTCAATGACTTTGGTTGTAATCTGTGTGGCAACGGCATGCTTATATTTCCCACTTCTATGCCCACTTACTGTTCCCTCTGGCAATTCATTTTGCAGATGTTGGTGACCTGACATATACTCCTGGTGTGATCACTACAACCAGATACAGGTCATTAATCTATGCTCATTCTCTGTACAGTTAATTTGCAATGTTTGTACCTGTTTCAATGGATATATATTTGATATACATAACATACTCCAAATGGATATTTTTCAAAGGGTGTTTATTGAAGTGCTAACATACAGGGTGAAAGTACAATGGGATAGGGTGATGATGGAATGAAGTCCAGGGTATTGTTCCAGTCTGGTTGTAGTACAGGTGCATTGTCCTAGGGGCCATAGGAAGGGGAGCAATGGCAGTTTAAGGTGGACAGGGTGACTGAGTGGAACACAAGGGTGACAATCAGGAGAGTCTCATTTCCTGGCGGGGTTTTGGCAAGTGTCTCTGTCTTCTGTCTGGATCGCAGGGAACGTTTGCGGGGTAGTTCACCTTCTGCAGGTGCTGGTGGCCTGTGGGTCCTGTGGCGGGGCCTCCTGGCCACTAGCGGCAGCGGAGGTGGAAGGCTGTTCAGATGTCTGGCTAGTGGCAGGGTCCCACTGGTGTGAGACTGCCTCCCTCATAATATTGCCCATGTCTGCCAGAACCCCTGCTATGGAGATCAGGGTGTTGTTGATGGCCAACAAGTCCTCCTGATCCCTGGTACTGTCCCTCCTGCAGCCGCCTGTTCTCCTGCACGTTGTCCAGGATCTGGCCCATCATGTCCTGGGAATGTTTATAGGTGAGTGCCTCCTGGGGGGTCGTTTCCCTGGGCCTGTCCTCCCTCTGGCACACAGCAGTCCTCCCAGTGTCCCTAGTGGCCTGTGCCTATGCCCCCTGTACCGTGTGCCCACTGCCACTGACCCCAGTTCCCTGATTGTCTTGGGGGCGAGGTGTGTCCTGGGGTCCTTGTAGAGATGGACACACTGCTGATTGATTTGTCCTGGGGACAGTGGTGTGGGTACGCTGGGTGGGTGCTGTGGTGGTGTTTCCTGATGGGGGAGGCTCTGTGGTGGTGTGTGACTGGGCCTGGGTAACCAGCTGTCCAGTGGTCCCTGATGGGCCAGGGAGGTCATCCAGATCCTGAAGACCAGAGTTGGTGTCATCACTGTGGGCCTCTTCAGTTGGGGGACTGGATAGGGCTGGCACCTCCTCTCCACTAACATTGGCTGGGGTACCTGTGAGGATGTAAATGATGTGTTATGGTTACTGTGTCTGACATATTGGACATCCCTGGCTTCCCTTCTATGGTTGGATTTGCCCTGCCAGCTTTCACTTGTGTATGTTAGTGTATGGACTGATTGTTTATTCTCTATGGTGTGCATGCTTTAGTGATGAGTGTCCATGCAGGGCTGTGACGGGTGTCCATGCATTGGTACAGTATGCAGGGTTTGGCACTGGGATGAGTGAGTTGTTATTGTTGGGGTGTGTGGGATGTTGTGGAGTGATGGGAGTGAGGGTAGGATGAGTGTGAGGGTATGTGATGGCATGCAGATAGGGGGGTGATAATAGTGGAGAGTTGATTTACCAGAGTTCAGACCTCCTCCGACTCTGGCCAGACCCTCAGGATGCAGTACTGTCAAGACTTGTTCCTCCCCTACTGTGAGTAGTGGGGGAGGAGCTAGGGGTCCACCACCAGTCCTCTGGATAGCGAGCTGGTGTCTTGCTGCTATGGAACGCACATTCCCCCGTAGGTCGTCCCACCTCTTCCTGATATCATCCGTAGTTCTGGGGTGCTGTCCAATGGCATTGACCCTGTCCACGATTCTTTGCCATAGCTCCATCTTCCTGGCTATTGATATCTGCTGCACCTGTGCTCCAAATAGCTGTGGCTCTACCCTGAGGATTTCCTCCACCATGACCCTTAGCTCCTCCTCTGTGAAATGGGGGTGTCTTTGTGGTGCCATGGGTGTTCTATGAGGTGTGTTGGTGAGGGTGTGTTGGGTAATGTGGTGGGGTGTGTGATGTGGAATGCGTGAGTGGTGTATAGGTGTGAGCAGTGTGTGGCTCTAGTTGTGTCAGTGGTCTTGGTGTCTCTCTGGTGGCAATGGCTTGTATTCGTAAAGGGTTGTGGGTAATGTGGGTGTGTGTTTTATAGTGTTGAGGGTGTGTGAGAGTGGTGTGTGTATGGGTGTCAGGTGTGTGTTGTTTGAATTGTCCAATGTAGTGTTGTTTTGTTTATGGGTGTTGTAGGAGGCTGGCCTGGCTTATAGTGGGCACCAATGGTACTTACACCTTGTGCCAGGTCCAGTTATCCCTTATTAGTAGAGTGTAGTAGTGTTCTAGCATCTTAGGCTGATAGAGGTAGCTATAGCAGAGCAGCCAAGGCTTAACTAGGAGACACGCAAAGCTCAGGCAATACCACTTATATCATATAAGTACTATATCATAAGAAAGACAAGACTCATAGTTACTAAAAATAAAGGTACTTTATTTTAGTGACAATGTGCCAAAAGTATCTTAGAGGATATACTCCCTTAGGAGGTAAGTAACATACACAAAATATGCACAACAAACAAAATCAGGTAAGTAAAACAGTCAGAAAGTAGTGCAAACACTGTAGAATACAATAGGATGCAATAGGCCTTAGGCCAACACAAACCAAATACTAAGGAAATGGAATGCGAAACACGAATGGACCCCTAGGCTAGTGTAGTGTGTAGAGGGTCACTGGGAGTGTAAGAAAACACTAAGGGTGTAAAAGATACCCCAACCCAAGACCCTGGAAAGTATGAGTAAAGTACTACTATTTCCCCAGAAACACACTAAAGCCGTGATAAAGGATTTTGCAAGGACCACAACAGACTGCAAGGCACTGAAGATGGATTCCTGGACCTGAAGACCTGCAAAGGAAGGAGACCAAGTCCAAGAGTCGCGAAAGTGTCCGGGGGGGCAGGAGCCCACTAAACCCCGGATGAAGGTGCAAAATGGCTGCTTCCAGTTGGAAAAAGCTGCAGGTTTTGCAACAACAATAGGAGGTAGGAAGTTCTTCTTCTTGCAGAAGATGTCCCACGGCATGCTGGAGGTTGCAGAGTTGTTTCCTTGGAAAAATACTGCAAACAAGCCTTGCTAGCTGCAAGAGTCATGGTTGAAGAAAAGGGGTACTGCCTGGGCCCAGGAAGGACCAGGATGTCGCCACTTGGGAGAGGAGACAGAGGGGGCCCTCAGTAACGTAGCAAGCCCTTGGACAGGAAAGAAGCACCTGCAGTAGTCCTTGAACACAGGTTCAAGAAGTCTGAACATGGCTGTTGACTCAACACTGCAAAGAGAGGTCCCATGACACCGGAGATCAACTCAGGGAGCTGAACATCACAGGGTGGAGTGCTGGGGACCTAGGCTCATCTGTGCATGCAGGATTTGTTGGAAATGTGCACAGAAGCCCCTGTAGCTGCAGATCACACGATGCATAGGATTACTGTCTGGGGAGGGGAGGCAAGGACTTACCTCCTCCAAACTTGAGCAGTTGGACCACTGGGCAGTCTGGGTCACTTGGGTCCACCACCTGTATTCCAGGGGCCACGCTCGTCAGGATGAGACGGGACCCAGAGTACCGGTGAAGCTGAAGTTTGATGCCTGCTGGAGCAGTGGGAAGATTCCGTCAACCCACTGGAGATTTCTTTGTGGCTTCCAGTGCAGGGTGAATGCAGGCATCCCCCAGAGCATGCACCACCAGGAAACAGTAGAAAAAGCCTGCAGAATTAGGCGCTACAATGTCACTGGTAGTCCTCTGGCTACTTTGTTGCAGTTTTGCAGGTGTCCTGGAGCAGTAAGCGGTCGATCCTTGGCAGAAGTAGAAGAGAGAAGTGCAGAGGAGTCCTGCTGGATTCATGCAAGTCGGTATCTGAGGAAAAGCCCACTGGAGAGACCCTAAATAACCCTCAGAGGAGGACTGGCCACCTAGTCAGGTAAGCACCTATTTGGAGGGGTCTCTGACGTCACCTGCTGGCACTGGCCACTCAGAGTCCCCCAGAGTGCCCTCACACCTCTGGAAACAAGATGGCAGAGGTCTGGGACACACTGGAGGAGCTCTGGGCACCACCCCTGAGGTGGTGATGCACAGGGGAGTGGTTACTCCCCTTTCCTTTGTCCAGTTTTGCACAAGAGCAGGGACTGTGGGTTCCCTAAACCGGTGTATACTGGCTTATGCAAGGAGGGCACCATCTGTACCCTTCAAAGCATTTCCAGAGGCTGGGAGAGGCTACCCCTCCCCAGCCTTTAACACCTATTTCCAAAGAGAGAGGGTGTAACACCCTGCTCTCAGAGGAAATGCTTTGTTCTGCCTTCCTGGGACTGGGCTGCCCAGACCCCAGGAGGGCAGAGCCCTGTCTGTGGGGTCGCAGTAGCGGTAGCTGCGGAGAAAACCCCATAGCGCTGGTTTGGCAGTACTGGGGGTCCATGGTGGAGCCCCCGGGATGCATGGAATTGGCTCCCCAATACTAGATTTGGAATGGGGGGACGATTCCATGATCTTAGACATGTTACATGGCCTTATTCGGAGTTACCATTGTGAAGCTACATATAAGTATTGACCTATATGCAGTTCACACGTGTAATGGTTTCCCCACACTCACAAAGTCCAGGGAAATGGCTCTGATCTATGTGGGAGCACCTTTGCTAGTGCAAGGGTGCCCTCACACTTAGTAACTTTGCACCTAACCTTCAGCAAGTGAAGGGTAGACATATAGGTGACTTATAAGTTACTTAAGTGCAGTGAAAATGGCTGTGAAATAACGTGTGTTATTTCACTCAGGCTACAATGGCAGTCCTGTGTAAAGGTTTGTCTGAGCTCCCTACGGGTGGCAAAAGAAATGCTGCAGCCAATAAGGTTCTCCTGGAACCCCAATACCCTGGGTACGCAGGTACCATATTCTAGGAAATTATAAGGGTGTTCCAGTATGCCAATTGAAATTGGTAAAAGTGGTCACTAGCCTATAGTGACAAATTTAAAGTCAGAGAGAGCATGAGTACTGAGGTTCTGATTAGCAGAGCCTCAGTGACACAGTTAGGCACTACACAGGTATACACATTCAGGCCACAAACTATGAGCACTGGGGTCCTGGGTAGCAGGATCCCAGTGAGACAGGGAAAAACATACTGACATACATGTAAAATTGAGAGTAAAATGCCAGGCAAGATGTTACTTTCCTACACAACCCCCACCCCCCCAAACGAGGGACAATAAGGCTAACCTTGCCCAGATGAGTCTTCATTGTCTAAGTGGAAATATCTGGAGAGTCCATCTGCATTGGAGTGGGTACTCTCAGGTCTATGTTCCACTGTATAGTCCATTCCCTGTAAGGAGATGGACCACCTCAAGAATTTAGGATTTTCACCTTTCATTTGTTTAAACCATAATAGAGATTTGTGGTCTTTTTGAACAATAAAGTGAGTACCAAAGAGGTATGGTCTCAACTTTTGCAAATCCCAGACCACAACAAAGGCCTCCCTCTCTATGGCAGACCAACGCTTTTCTCTAGGGGTCAACCTTCTGCTGATAAAAGCAACAAGTTGATCCTGGCCCTCAGTGTTTAGCTGTGATAGAATTGCCCCTACCCCTAATTCAGAAGCATCAGTTTGAACTATGAATTTTTTGGAGTAACAAGGGCTTTTTAGGACAGGTGCAGAGCACATGGCCTGTTTGAGCTCATCAAAAGCCTTTTGACAGCCGGCTGTCCATAATACCTTTTTAGGCATCTTCTTTGATGTGAGGTCATTAAGAGGGGCATCCCCGGGGGAGCTAAAGACAGCAATATCATCTAGATATGCTGCACTAAAGGCTTCCAATCCTTGGAGGACTGTATTCACCAACCTTTGAAAAGTGTCAGGTGCATTTTTCAATCCTAAGGGCATAACTGTGAACTGGTAATTCCCTCCAATGGTTGAAAATGCTGTTTTTGGTTTATCATCTTCTGATAACTTAATCTGACAATACCCTGCAGTTAAATCAAAAGTGGTCAGATACTTGGCAGAAGCCAGTGTATCTATCAGCTCATCTGCCCTGGGTATAGGGTGAGCATCAGTTTTTGTTACTTGATTGAGACCCCCTATAGTCCACACAAAACCGCATTTCCTTTTTTTCATCTTTACTATGAAGTTTGGGGACAAGCACCACTGGGCTGGCACAGGGGCTTTCAGAAGGTTCAATCACTCCAAGATCCAACATCTTCTGTACCCCTTGTTTGATACAGTCTCTGACATGGTCAGGCTGTCTATAAATTTTACTTTTGACTGGTAAACTGTCTCCAGTGTCAATTGTGTGCTCACACCAGGTAGTTGTACCTGGAATTAGTTAGCAGAGGTCAGAGAACTGATCAAGGAGATTTATGCAGTTGTCCTTCTGCACAGCAGTAAGGCAGTCTGCCACTACAACTCCCTCCACTAAGCCATCTGCTTCAGTGGTGGAGAAGAGGTCAGGGAGAGGGTCACTCTATTCCTCCTGCCCCTCATCTGTGGCCATGAGCAGGGTTAAGTCAGCCCTGTCATAATAAGGTTTAAGGCGATTGACACGAAGCACCCTAAGGGGGCTTCTGGCAGTGCCCAGGTCCACCAAATAGGTGATCTCACCTTTCTTTTCCACAATGAGATGGGGTCCACTCCATTTTTCCTGGAGTGCTCTTGGTGCCACAGGCTCCAAAACCCACACCTTCTGTCCTGGTTGGTACTGTTTCAGGTCCGCCTTCATGCCATTGCTTTTGGAGCTCTTGGCTGGCCTGAAGGTTTTTACTGGCCTTTTTCATGTACTCAGCCATCCTTGATCTGAGGCCAAGCACATAGTCCACAATGTCTTGTTTGTGAGCTTTTAAAGTTTGTTGCCAACCCTCCTTCACAAGAGCATGGGGACCTCTTACAGTGTGTCCAAAGAGGAGCTCAAAGGGGCCGTAGCCTACTCCTTTCTTGGGTACCTCCCTATAAGCAAAAAGGAGGCATGGCAACAGGACATCCCATCTCCTCCTGAGTTTTTCAGGGAGTCCCATGATCATGCCTTTGAGAGTTTTGTTAAATCTCTCAACTAATCCATTTGTTTGTGGATGATAAGGAGTGGTGAACTTGTAGGTAACACCACACTTCTTTCACATTGCCTTGAGAGATGCAGACATGAAGTTAATACCTCTGTCTGATACCACTTCCTTAGGGAAACCTACTCTGGAAAAGATTCCCAGGAGGGCTTTTGCCACTGCAGGAGCTGTAGTGGTCCTTGAGGGTATAGCTTCTGGATACCAAGTGGCATGGTCTACTACCACTAGGATGAATCTATTTCCTGACGCTGTTGGAGGGTCAAGGGGGCCAACAATGTCAACCCCTACCCTCTCAAAGGGCACCACAACCACTGGAAGTGGAATTAAGGGAGCCTTAGGTGTGCCACCAGTCTTGCCACTGGCTTGGCAGGTCACACAGGAGCGACAGAACTCCTTGGTGTCCTCTGAGATATGAGGCCAGTGAAACAATGGAACAAGTATGTCCCATGTCTTACTTTGGCCCAAATGCCCAGCCAAAGTCAAAAGAAACTCCCTATACTGCAATGGGATGACCAATCTCCTGGCAGCTCCAGGTTTAGGGCCCCTTGCCTCAGTATAGAGAAGGTTGTCTTCCCAATAGACTTTCTGGGTATCTGTGACATCCCCATTTTGCTGTTTGGCAGCTTACTGTCTTAAACCCTCTAGTGTGGGACAGGTCTGCTGTGCCACACTCAGCTCTTCCCTAGCAGACCCCCCTGCACCCGAAATCTCAGCAGTGTCAGCTGCCAGCTCCTCTGGTGTAGGTTCTGCACAGGGAGACAATTCCTCTTCCTCAAAAGGGGAATCTTCTGGAGAGGAAGGGATAGTGGGCAAGAATTTACCCTTTCTACCCCTAGCTTTTGGGAGCACTTGGTCCATTTTCCCAGGGTCCAAGTTTCCCTGTCCTCTTTGCTTCTGGGCCTGAGCCCTTGTGAGAGCAAAGATATGACCAGGAATGCCCAGCATTGCTGCATGAGCCTCCAACTCGACTTCCGCCCAAGCTGATGTTTCCAAATCATTTCCTAGTAAGAAGTCTACAGGTAAATCAGTGGCTACCACAACTTTCTTTGGGCCTGTAACCACCCCCCCCAGTTGAGATTCACAACAGCCATGGGTTGGCTAAGAGTGTTGTTATGAGCATCAGTCACTTGGTACTGCTGACCAAGTAGGTGTTGTTCAGGGGCAACCAGTTTCTTTATCACCATGATGACACTGGCTCCAGGGTCCCTGTAGGCCTCAACCTCAACACCATTCATTAGGGGTAGTTGCTTGTACTCACCCATATTAAGGGGACTAGCAACCAAGGTGGCAAAATCAAACCCACCATCCGAGACTAAAACAGCCATTGTGGTCTCCCTAACTAGACCAACCCCCACTACATTACCAATGGTGGGCCCAGCTACATCCTTTGACTGGCTATTTGTAGTGTTCTTCCCACCACCACTGCTATTACTAGAGGCACTAGTGGGCGCAGTTGGGGTTGTGGTGGTGGGAGCCTTGGTGTTTTTCTTTGGACAAGTGGGGTCACTTGCCCAATGGCCTTTACTTTTACATAAATAACACCATGTTTTTTTTATTGTGTGAAGAGGATTTGGACCTACCTCCCCCAGAAAATGTCTGTGGGCCTGATGAAGACTCAGAATTATTTTTGTCTTTGTCCCCACCCTTGTCATGAGACTTACCATCCTTCTTCTTGCCATCCTTGTTACCTCCTGTATGAGCCTTTCTGCTCACTCTTGTTCTGACCCATTTGTCTGCCTTCTTTCCCAACTCTTGGGGAGATTTCAGATCTGAGTCTACCAAGTACTGAAGTCAGACACACAATTATTCAAAATATGCTCTCTCAAAATTAGATTATACAGGCTTTCATAGTCAGTCACCTTACTGCCATGTAACCATCCGTCCTAGGCCTTCAGTGAACAGTCTCCAAAGTCTGTCCAGTCTCGAGAGGACTCTTTTCTGGTATCTCTGAACTTTATCCTGTATTGTTCAGTGGTTAAGCCAAATCCATCTAAGAGTGCATCCTTCAAAACTTTGTAATTGTTGGCATCACTCTCTCTGACAGTAAGGAGTCTGTCCCTACCTTTGCCAGTAAAAGACAGTCACAATATAGCAGCCTACAGCCTTTGAGGGACCAACTGTACCAAACAGGCCCTCTCAAGTACAGAAAACCACTTGTTTATGTCACCCCCCTCCTTGCAAGTGGGGACAATCTAATTCAGGTTTCTTGAATCTGTTTCTCTAACAGGATGACTATCAAGATTGTTGCTGTTTCTGCCACCATGGGGAACTAACCCCAACTTCTGTATTTCTCTCTCTATATCTAAGGATTCCCTATCGAAGGCCAACTGCTGCTGTCTTAGCTTCAGTCTGGCCTCTTCCAACCTCAGCTTTCTGAGTTTCCTGTCTAGGGTGTTATCTTCAGGGTGGGAAGTTTGGGAATTCTCTGATACAGAGGTAATGTGAGAATGTGCAGAAGTGGACCTTCCTCTAACTACCTGAACCCTAGTGACCCGGCCTTTTGGAGTGAAAGGTGCCCTACTGTTGTGTGACCCCCTCCCACTACCAGCTTCACTAGGTGGCCTAATAAGTGAAAGGTCTTTGGAAGTACCCTCCCCAGCGTCCTCAGGGCCCTCCCATGAATCTATCTGGGTACCCCCCTCCTCTACCTCCTGATCCTGGGTTTGACCAGTCTGACTCTGGTCACTTTCAAGGAGAAGGCTAAGAAGGAGATCCTTAGTAGGGTTCTTTCTAATCCCCAAACTTCTTTCTATAAATAGACCCCTCAAACTTTTAAAGTTCAGACTATCATAAGTTGTGTTCACAACTTTGGGAGTGGCCTCTACCACAGACATGGTGAAAAGAAAGAGGTTAGGGGTAAGCAAAAAAGTTTAGAATTTTTTTAAAGAAAAGAGAAAAAACGTTTTCAAACATTTTAGAAACTTTTCAGAAAGTTTTTAGAGTGAAAGTAAGACTGTTAAGGTTACTTGTGCATATTTCTAAGTGTTTAGAATATGCTTTTCTTATGAAAAGCACCAATGACAAAGTGGTAAAGCAGTTACAAGTACTTATCGCACCGCTGCACCACCAATGTAGGAGGCTGACCTGGCTTATAGTGGGCACCAAGGGTACCTACACCTTGTACCAGGTCCAGTTATCCCTTATTAGTAGAGTGTAGTAGTGTTCTAGCAGCTTAGGCTGATAGAGGTAGCTATAGCAGAGCAGCCAAGGCTGAACTAGGAGACATGCAAAGCTCATGCAATACCACTTATATCATATAGGTACTATATCATAAGAAAGACAATACTCATAGTTATTAAAAATAAAGGTAATTTATTTTAGTGACAATGTGCCAAAAATATCTCAGAGGATATACTCCCTTAGGAGGTAAGTAACATTCACAAAATATACACAACAAACCAAATCAGCTAAGTAAAACAGTCAGAAAGTAGTGCAAACACTGTAGAATTGAATAGGATGCAATAGGCCTAGGGGCAACACAAACCATATACTAAGAAAATGGAATGCGAACCACAAGTGGACCCCTAGGCTAGTGTAGTGTGTAGAGGGTCACCGGGGTGGAAGACAACACTAAGGGTCTAAAAGATATCCCACCCCTAGACCCTGGAAAGTAGGAGTAAAGTACTACTATTTCCCCAGAAACACACTAAAGTCGTGATAAAGGATTTTGCAAGGACCACAACAGACTGCAAGGCACTGAAGATGGATTCCTGGACCTAAAGACCTGCAAAGGAAGGGGACCAAGTCCAAAAGTCGCTAAAGTGTCCAATGGGGGCAGGAGTCCACAAAACCCTGGATGAAGGTGAAAAATGGCTGCCTCCAGTTGGAAGAAGCAGCAGGTTTTGCAACAATGAAAGGAGGTAGGAAGTTCTTCTTTGTGCAGAAGATGTACCATGGTGTGCTGGAGGTTGCAGAGTTGTTTCCTTGGCAAAATACTGCAAACAAGCCTTGCTAGCTGTAAGAGTTGCAGTTGCATAAAAAGGGTGCTGCCTGGGCCCAGGAAAGACCAGTATGTCACCACTTGGGAGAAGAGACAGACGGGGCCCTCAGCAATGTAGACAGCCCTTGGACAGGAAGGAAGCACCCACAGAAGTCCTTGAACACGGGTTCAAGAAGTCTGAACAAGGCGGTCGTCTCAACACTGCAAAGAGAGGTACCACGACTCCGGAGATCAACTGAGGGAGCTGAGCATCACAGGACGGAGTGCTGGGGACCTAGGCTCAGCTGTGCATGCAGGATTTCTTGGAAATGTGCACAGAATCCCCTGTAGTGGTAGATCATGCAATGCACAGGATTACTGTCTGGGGAGGGGAGGCAAGGACTTGTCTCCTCCAAATTTGGACAGTTGGACCACTGGACAGTCTGGGTCACTTGGGTCCACCACCTGTGTTTCAGGGGCCACGCTCGTCAGGATGAGAGGGGACCCAGAGTACTGGCGAAGCTGAAGTGCCTGATGGAGCAGGGGGGGGGGGGATTCTGTCGAACCACAGGAGATTTCTTCATGGCTTCCAGTGCAGGGTGAAGACAGGCAGCCCCCAGAGCATGCACCACTAGGAAACAGTCAAGAAAGCTGGCAGGATTAGGTGCTACAATGTCGCTGGTAGTCTTCTGGCTACTTTGTTGTAGTTTTGCAGGCGCCCTGGAGCAGTCAGTGCTCGATCCTTGGCAGAAGTTGAAGAGAGAAATGCAGAGGAGTCCTGCTGGATTTTTGCAAGTCATTATCTGAGGAAAACCCCACTGGAGAGACCCTAAATAGCCCTCGGAGGAGGATTGGCCACCTAGTCAGGTAAGCACCTACCAGGAGGGGTCTCTGACATCACCTGCTGGCACTGGCCACTCAGAGGCCTCCAGAGTGCCCTCACACCTCTGGAAACAAGATGGCAGGGGTCTGGAACACACTGGAGGAGCTCTGGGCACCACCCCTGGGGTGGTGATGGACAGGGGAGTGGTCACTCCCCTTTCCTTTGTCCATTTTCGCGCCAGAGCAGGGACTAGGGGTTCCCTAAACCGGTGTAGACTGGCTTATGCAAGGAGGGCACCATCTACCCCTCCCCAGCCTTTAACACCTATTTCCAAAGAGAGAGGGTGTAACACCCTGCTCTCAGAGGAAATGCTTTGTTCTGCCTTCCTGGGACTGGGCTGCCCAGACCCCAGGAGGGCAGAACCCTGTCTGTGGGGTGGCAGCAGCGGTAGCTGCAGAGAAAACCCCAGAAAGCTGGTTTGGCAGTACCATGGTGGAGCCCCTGGGATGCATGGAATTGGCTCCCCAATACCAGATTTGGAATGGGGGACAATTCCATGATCTTAGACATGTTACATGGCCATATTCGGAGTTACCATTGTGAAGCTACATATAGGTATTGACCTATATGTAGTGCACGCGTGTAATGGTGTCCCCACACTCACAAATTCCAGGGAAATGGCCCTGAACTATGTGGGGGCACCTTTGCTGGTGCAAGGGTGCCCTCACACTTAGTAACTTTGTACCTAACCTTCAGCAAGTGAAGGTTAGACATGTAGGTGACTTATAAGTTACTTGTGCAGTGAAAATGGCTGTGAAATAACGTGTGCGTTATTTCCCTCAGGCTGCAATGGCAGTCCTGTGTAAAGGTTTGTCTGAGCTCCCTATAGGTGGCAAAATAAATGCTGCAGTCCATAGGGATCTCCTGGAACCCCAAAACCCTGGGCACATAGGTACCATATACTAGGAAATTATAAGGGTGTTCCATTATGCAAATTGAAATTGTTAAAAGTGGTCACTAGCCTATAGTGACAAATTTAAAGTCAAAGAGAGCATGAGCACTGAGGTTCTGATTAGCAAAGCCTCAGTGACACAGGCACTACACAGGTATACACATTCAGGCCACAAACTATGAGCACTGGGGTCCTGGCTAGCAGGATCCCAGTGAGACAGGCAAAAACATACTGACATACATGTAAAATTGGGGGTAACATGCCAAGAAAGATGGTTCTTTCTTACAGGTGTCCATTTTGAGTGCGGCGGTATGTACCGCCAATGGTTTACTGCCTTTGAATGTCCACCGTGGTGATTCGTGGGTCATAATGTGGTGGGCATTGTTCTGTTGGCGTAACAGTGTGGGCTTTGATACCTCCACTTTATCACTGACCTTTGGCGTGGCGGATTTGTGCGTGTGGTTGTATTCTGTCGGATTGGTGGGTGTGTGTTATAATATGGTGAACAGATATCCGCTGCCGCCCCGGTAAGTTGGCGGCCATCAGCGTAGCGGTAAGCGGCATTTACCACCAATGTCATAATGAGGGCCAAAATGTTAAATATAATACTGCGCACATCCTGGTGAACTGTCACATTTTTAAAGCAAACACAAAAGATATTTTAACTAATATTTGTAAAGTATGGTTGTCGGTCCAGATAGAAAACTCCATGTATATTATTCTCTTTGCAATGCTTTGAGCTTAGTTTCACTCCTGGATCTTACATTAAAATTGCCCAAAATAGAATCTTTATTTAATATTTATGTGTCTTTTAAGTTAATGATCAATTATTAAGATGGTAGGTTTATAGTTTACTGTCGATTTACTGGAAGATTTTGGGCATTGTAAAATGCTTTACTCATCACCTATTAATGAATTGGTGAAAGCTGGATTATTGCACTTTTTGCTCATTTGAATTCTTTGGTGTTTGAGCAGTATGTCCTCAAATTTTATCAAATTATTTATTGGAAAGTTAATAATAAGTAAATATAGATGGTTACAAAAGAATGTTTGGGGAAGGTACATGCAGAGATTTGGGTCTCTCTAGAAAAGGGTACTTTTGCCGGAATGACTAAGATAAGCTTAAAATATTGTTTGGTTACTTTTGGGTAATGCCTTTACTCTGATTCTACTTACTCATCCCAGATCTTACATCATGGGATGTCAGCATCCTGGAGAGAAGCATCCACTGTCTACCTAGAAAAAAAATAAACATCCTCTCCCGCTATGTGTACCTATAAAGGTCCAATTCCGCCTAGAAACTTTCTGAGTCAACAGAGGAGACTGAGCAAACATGAAGTTCCTAGCTACAGGTATAGGCACATCTTGAAGGGGAGAAGTTTGAATGCTTTTTTGGGAGGCAGCGTGGTGTTCACCTCCAGATTGGGGATAAAACTCATGATGTAAGGGCAGGAAGAAAGTAGTGACGAGGAGGTAATCGCCCATAACATTTTAGCAATATCAATTATCAACTAACCAGTATTAACTGAGGGCACGTTCTTATCCATGCCCCTTTAGAAGTACTTAATCAGCAACCTGGAGTAAACTGGAGGCACTCTCCTGATCTGAAGCTCGATAGAACATATAGATCTCTAGTTGAAAATAATCACCGAACGCCAAATGGATGTTGCAATTGAAAATAATCACCGAACGCCAAATGGATGTTGCAACTTTAAATACTTGGAACTGTCCTCATAGCTGAGAGTGGCTTTCCTTTCAGAGAAAGCTGCAATGCCGCCTTCATTCTCTCATTCTGATGTGGGGAAGGTTAATTAGTGCAGCAAGCTGAGCTTAATCTAACACAATCCTCTGTCCTCCGTTCATGAGAAATTGTTTACAGCTCATGTGGTAAAAACCATCAGGAGTGCATCACGTTTCTCATTGATGGAGATTAAATGCTACGTGCTTCATCCCATAACACAGTAATCGCACACCGGTGTTCATCAAACACAACATGGAAACACATCCCACATATGATGAAAGCAAAGACTATGGGGGTCATTACAACCCTGGCGGATGGCAGAGAACTGGCGGTAAGACCGCCAACAGGCTGGCGGTCTTACCTTGGTGAATTATGACCATGGCGGTTACCGCCATGGTCATCCGCCGGTTCTCTGTCCCGACCACCAGGGCGGAAACGACCGCTGGGCTGGAGACCTGGGTCTCCAGCCCCGCGGCCGTCAGTATACCGCCGGCGGTATTTGAACCCGGCTTACCGCCGTGGATTTCCAGCGGTTTAAACCGCCATGAAATCCATGGCGGTAAGCACTATCAGTGCCAGGGAATTCCTTCCCTGGCACTGATAGGGGTCTCTCCCACCCCACACCCCCACCCCGACTCCCTCCCCTACACCCCCCACCACCCCTGCCACCCCCCAAAGGTGGCAGGGCCCCCCTCCCCACCAGACCCCCAACATAACATTACTAACACACACCCGACACGCATGCAGGCACCACCAACACACACACGCACACACCCCGACTTACATGCCCACAGCCACACACACAGTCAGGCACGCACACCCACATTCAAACATACACACACACATCCATACAGACATACCCACAGCTATACACGCACTCATTCCCATACACACAACACTCCTGCAAGCATACACGCACTCACACACCCCCTCCACATACACAGACACACACCCCCTTGCACCCACACAACACACAACACCCACCCACCCCCCTCCATTAACGGACAATCGACTTACCTTGCCCGTCGATCCTCCGGGAGGGGACAGGAGCCACGGGGCAGCTCCGCCAACACCTCCACGCCAACAGAACACCGCCACGGCGAATCACAGGACGTGATTCGCTGGGCGGTATTCTGTTGGTGTGGCGGTGGAGGTGGAGCAACCTCCACTTCCCCGCCGCCCGTAAGTATGGCTGTTGGCGGCTCTCCGTCAGAATAACGACGGAGAGCAGCCAACAGTCATAATACGCGAGCGGCAAACCACCTGCACAGGCGGTCTTCCGCACGGCGGTTCCTCAGCGGTCTTGCTAAAAGACCACCAAGGTCGTAATGACCCCCTATATCCGTCCAACCACACAGAGTGGCGTGCTACCTATGTAGTCAAACATTGGTGTGATAAGTGCTATATAAATGCTGCAATACAATACAATACAACTATCTGCTTGTTTTCTGACCTGCTTGGAAGTTCACCTAGTACATGAAATGCTGAGGATTCAGTTCACTTTCTCTGTGCCACTATTTTTTTTTTCATTCATTTTCCTTTCCCTATTCCCTGCGCTGCCATTCTTTCATTCTTCCTAAATGCCTCTCTTTGTCTTGCCCATGTTTTCCACCACCATCTTGTTTAAATCCTTTTTACTTTGCTTCTTACTGTTTTCTTATCACTCTTCTTACATTCGCTTTTATTCTTTCATTTTCTTAAGCTTCCAATATCACTTGTGTTCTCTATAATGTTGCTCTTCTCCTTTTAAATAGAGATACATTTGCCTACATCAGATTGTACTGAAACACCACTTTGTTTGATCTGTAGATTATCTTCTTTTTACTTTCATTTGATACCAACATCAACATTAGTTATATTCTGTGATCAGATTTCTTTGATTTCTGTTACTTCAGATTTCTAATCCTTACCAGTCAATCCACTCACTTATCCTATCACAGTTTCCATCTCTTCCCTCTCTCCATCTGTCCTGCCCAGTATCTTTTCCTAAATCATCTTCCACACTTTCTTGCTATTCCTGCTCCTCTTGGGTTTTGTAGCTCTGTCTATTTGATTAATATAAATACCTATCTAGATGTAACTGCAATCTGACAAACTGATTGCTGAGCTGGAATTGCTTTCCGTGAAATTGGCTGTTGTGGGAATAATTTATAATATAAGTCAAGATGATTTTGTTTTTGAGTGGAAATGTAATGCATTGTGCTTTGAGGAGTCTTTATAGAAAAATGCTGATCTAGAAATTATGTCTGAAATCAGAAACACGAAATATTTTGGGAAAACCAATCCATGTATAAAATAGTTATAAAGAGCAGAAGATTAAATGGAAGTGGAAACGGGATCTTTGGTTCCAATAAATGCAGAAACGTAAACGCATACTAGAGGATCCTATCATGATGAAGACTAGAACAATTATCTTTGTGGACTGAAACAAGTATCACAGTATAGAAAACAAAATATTTTAGAACTGTAGAGGGCCACAATTTCTTCTATTTTTGGTATTTTTTAAAACTCATTATAGTGTACTTATTGATATATAGTTTGTTGTGTCTATAAACCAAGTGTGCAGTGAAAGCAACAGAGTAAGTCATTTGCACAGAATTGATGTACCCAGGTGAAGACTCGAACCAAATATTCATCCGCTGTATCTTGTTCCCCCACGCATTTTTTATGGTGTGTAGATAGACAGTCATGTAATTATTGGTGTCATATACCGTGGGGAAATGGTTCTTTCTCAAGATTTTAAGTCAAATTCCTTGGGTTAAATGTTTTGCACTTTAGCGACTGGCTGTATCAAACAGCTTTCCTGAAAAAAACATGATTTGCATTGGGTTTTTGTCACTTTTTTGGCACAACCCTGACACATAATCTCACTTGTTAAACCTTGTAATGTACTCAAATGTATTCAAGATAGAACTGTTAAGCATATGTGTGAGATCTTAAGATCTGATGTCACTTCTTGTGGTGTCACTTCCTGTGATGTCACGTGCAAGATCACGTGCCGTGATATCATGCGATGTTATGTGTCATGATATCCCTTTTGTATGGCCTAACTTGGTTACTATAAGTTTAGCCTTCTCTTCACCAAGACGGCACCCAGGTTGAGCGTCCCTCAAATGTAACGTAGCATTTATATGGTGCCTGCTGTCATTGGCTTGAAAATTCAAAACACTCCAGTGGTTGTTAACATAATATTCCACCTTAGCAGTACAAACTTGGTGTACTTTGGATGGATGAAAGACTTTATTAGCACTATTGGGTCCTGACTCTTAAACATGCATGTTCCCCTCAGATCTCAGCAGTAAAACGGACAATCCCGGAAGGCAGCACTGTTGTCTGCATTCTCGGCAGACAGGGCGAAGACGGAAGAAATACCCGTCTTTACAAACGTGCATGTTTGATGCTGAAGTGAAGACAATGCTGAAGCTGGCAGTCTTCTCGGAGCATCAGATTAAATATGCCCGAACTGGTAAATTTGAACAAAACCAGTCGAGACAGGTGACTCGCGTTCCGCTATATAAATTAGTCCTTTTTGCATGCTTTCTGATGCTAATGCGTATTCTTTGCAAGTTAGAATTATAAATCATTATATCTTCCAAGCTTTTCTCTTTTTTAAATTGCTCTTCCTGCGTCGTTTATCACTGCCTCGTCGTTTTAACATATGACTGTAAGGAAACGGATTGCTACTTTGGGGAAAGCTCTCTTCAGGTGCCTTATTGGGTAAACTACGGTCTCAGTGAGAAGACCTGGACCTTTGTAGCAAAGCACCGGGGTTTTTCTCAAACTAAAATATGTAAGCAGCACCAAAACAACAATACAATTAATAAGGTGAGCATTCAAATTCCCAAACTAATTTAGGAGAAAGAAGAATTTAATGAGTAAAGCAAGATTGAACCGACAAAAATTAAATAAGGGAATCCGAAGATGTGAATTTCTGTAAAACATGTAAAAATGGCAAGAACCAATGGGGTGCAAAAGTCCATTGTTAATCATTGTGCATTATCAGAAGCGACCACCAGAGGCCACTCTTGTACCAAAGACTAAAAAGAGTTACAGGAAAACTGTTCTGCCTCAAACTGGTTAGGAGGACTGGGTCCCCTACCTTCCAGGCTGGTACACTCAATGGCTGTATGTGGATGTAGAACAAAACTCATATAAGGAAACCTGTTCCAGTTTGTTTTTATTTGAAATGGATGGCATTCACAGGATATCAATTTCAACCTGGTGAATGTGCCTCTTGTTGAAAAGATTTCCTGCTCGCATAGGTTCTCTTTTACTTCCTGGTCTACTAACCCTCTTCACAGCCTTGCGTACTCTATTTTTATTTCCTTTCTTTGTTAGCATACCCCATCCACTTTTCCCACTTCTTCCTCAACTGTTTTTTTCTTTACCGATAACCTCTACAACTGCACCTCGCCTTGTACCTCTGCTACTAGCTATGTTTGTGTCCCTCAAAGCCAACGTGACCTACCTGACCTGTCCTTTCCTGCCACCTTTTATCACCACCTCTACCTCCACCCAGCTGCCTCTATGCCTGCTTATACCTTGACAATTACCTATACCCTAGTACCTCTTCCTGCAGTCGTACATGTTCCATTGTATTCCTTGTACCTCGAGCACCACCCTACCACCCCACACCTACCTATACCCAAGTACTTCTACATCTACTTTTATTGCCATCTGTACCTATAGCCTAGCACCTCAACCCCTAATGAATCTTTACCATAGAGCTCTACCTATACCTGTGTTTCTCGCTCTGTCCCTATATTGTGATAGGCCTCCCATGCATATACTCTGCTGCCGGCACCAGATCTATACCTCTGTACCTCCACTACTGCCTACAGCTTAGTACCTCTCGCCCTATTAATACCCTTGTTCTCTAACCCTCCAATGAACCCTAGGATTTCCTACCTGTACTGTAGATTATCTATGCCACATATACCCTTTTGCCTCTGTGTCTACCCTGAGATCCGCAACATGCCTTTACCATAATTCCTCTGCCTACATCGTAATATCTCTAATTCTGCCCATGCCCGTTACTCTTACCCCTGACTACACCACGGTTCTTTAATGCGGGCGGCAAGTCCCCCTAGGGGAGGCTCACGTGATCCCATGGGGAGGGCCAGGCTCTGGCCAAAAGAAGCATTATGCTGATAACAGTGGTTTGTTTTAAGCATGGAAAAAATAAGCAGCAGTAAGCCACTCTGTAATGGGCCATCACCAACCTCTTTTGTCGTTTATATCCTAGCTGGGTATTTGTGTCAAAAGGAAAGAGACTCTAAAAAAATTTCAAAAACCCCACCCCCATTTCTAATAATCACACTGTGGATACTTTTACACGTTAGTAAGGCCTGCCTGACCAGAACAGTATGTTTTGCAAACATGTATTTGATTGCATTTTTAAAAAGATACCGGAACTTAACTGCAATATTCAAATAAGCCCAGGCATATTTAAGCATTGCTAACTCAATAGAATAATTGTGAAAAATTCTGAGGGGGGCCAATGATTTTTTTTCCATGGAGAGGGAGGGGAGGGCATGGCATAAAAAAGTTTGAAAGCCATTGGACTACACCCTTTTATTGCTACCCTTCCCAAGCATCTCTCCACCTTCCCTATATCCTAGGTTCTCTACTCCTACTTTTACTCTAGTACTTTTACCTTAGAACCTCTACAGTTACCTATACCATAATACGTCTAGCCCTACTTATGAACTAGTTTTATGATTCCTACCCAATATATTTACTCTTTCTTCTGTACATTAATCACATCAATTTTTTCTCCTTTTTTTTTACTTGTGCCATTTTCATGCTCCTCTTGTTCTCTTCGCATTTTGGAATTTTATTGCATGATTTTGAGCAAAAACATTTTTCTTAATTCGGGAATTCTGCAAGATACAGTTTCACTAGCCTGGGGTAGTCGGGTTGATATTCTTCATTTTAAATATTATCTTATAATAAGTATAACACACTCAATTACTCCAAGACTTGGGCTAGTGAATACTCCTCTTCTGGCTACTCCCAATGTTCCTAAACAGCAAGAGGTAGCTCGCCAAATACCTGGATACAGATAGCAGCGGGAGGGAAGTTCGGCTATTTGCTTCAGTGAGGGCTACAGAACTGGTCCCAGTTCTCACTGGTCTGTAAATTCTCCAGTAAAGACGTCCCTCTTGTTCCATATGTACTTCAGCTGGTCAATCAGTTCTTCTGTAGACATGTCATTTTTGCCCTTTATGTCCTGCCACAAGCAAAAGGCCGGCTGTTCTGACCGTTGAGGACAAGCTTTCTCTCAATACTGTCCCTCGAAGAGATCCAAACAGCAAGTACTTCCTCCTCTGATTTCTTCGGGCCCAGTTGTGTTCTGAAATGCTGAGGATGTAAGCCTTTTTTAATAGTGGTCAGTAGCCAGTAATTGGAGATAATTCTTACTTGGCCCTAGTGAGTCTTCATGGTCAAACCATCTTTCTTTTAGAGCACTTCAGCTCAGTTTGCTTCTGAGGACCTTTGAAAATGGCAGAACCTCAAAGCTATGGGGTGGATCTTACTTGTCAAGATGTGGACCACCCTCCCCTCCACTCTGCCCCCCCGAGTTGCAGGGGTTGGATTTCTAACCCCTTTGTGCAATGACTTAGTTCAGTCCACCAACACAAATTTAGAAGTCCAGTTGTACTGCGAAACATACAGAATCCATTAAGCAATACTGTTCGGGTGTTGTATTCTGGTCACAATTAGGTTCTCTAGATGAGTGCAGGGACACGGGGAACTTCAAACCCTCTTTTGTAAATGAGTAAAACACTCAAAATTGCACTGAGAGACAGGGGACAAAACTTTAAAAGTTTATCTCTAAAACCCAAGTCTAGTGCATAAAACATGAATGTTAATCCACTGAATGTGAAAATAAAAGTAATAATGCAGGACAAGGCCGGCAAAAACAATATCAACATTCCTAACAAGTCCCTAGCATCCTAACACCCTATTGCTACTTCCAAGCGCTATGCTAAAATGTATCAGAAGCAGAAAATAGCAAGCCTATAAATCTAGTTTCTTCAGATGGATCCTGCAGTATACCTTTCTCAGTGTGAATTTGCTGCTCAGCCATTCTCTAGTACCGCACTTGCCCAGAAATGATAAGCAGTGTCAGGCTGCAGGACACTTGCCTGCGCCACACTCGGATCCAGGGAGCACACTCCGACTGGGGCTGGTTTGCAGCAAACAAGTGTGACCTCACACCTAATAGTTCCCTCGTGACCCCTCTTACACTTTGGCTAAATATAGGAGTTTTCTTATTGTACAATTGCCAATTTTTATCTCATGTTTATAAGTTTGGCAATGCTAAAGTCCCCAGAAGAAAAACATAAGCATGGCGAAAAATGCATCATCTCAATTCCCATTTATACATTTTATCCTTCAATGTAAGTGTCCATTTTAACATGGCAGTGTCCATAACATAATAAACTAAAATATGTGAACTTAGAGAGGAGGTGGACAGCATGCTAATACTTTTGCATATGTCTACACTTCACACTTTTTTATAGAAAGAGATAAGAGTCTACAGGGAAGTATGTGATAAAAATAGAAGAGATTTGAGTCTTGTGACAGTGTGTGTGACATACTGGCTGTAATTGTTTGGTGACAGCAATTCAGGGCCGCAAGGACAATCCTGAAGCCATGTTTTCAATGCCACTCATGCAGGTGCTATAAAGCCACACGTTTGACATCTTATCTTTATATCATTTGTGCACTTTCTTTTTCATATCATTGTGGACTTGTTGAAGAGGCAGGTATGAAAATCAAAGATAAATATTGTTACCATGGTTAAGGGGTCAGAACACAAGCCCTTGGAGCTGTTAAAGATTCTCCCAGTGCCAAGAGTGAAGAACAGAGCAGTATGTTCTGCTGCATAATGGATGTTCATAGCGCCAACTGATTGCTGAACACTGAGCTATACAAATATCAACTAGCAATAAGAAATGGCAAAATATAACATATGCATATTCATGGGCTTTCACAGTGAGGGAGAAAAACAGAAGCCATAGAACTTTGTTGTAAAATGAAATCTATGCATCATTTCTAGAACATTTAGGGCCTGATTACGACCTTGGCGGAGGGGATTACTCGGTCCCGAATGTGGTGGATATCCTGCCCGCCGTATTACAAGTTCCATTATAACCTATGGAACTTGTAATACGGCGGACGGGATATCCGTCACATTCGGGACCGAGTAATCCCCTCCGCCAAGGTCGTAATCAACCCCTCAGTGTTCAGTGCATGCACGTGTTGTCAACATGTGCGAGGGATTTAGGTCAAGGAGGTGAAGTGAAAAGAGGATGCTCTGGTGTTTTTTATGAAGGTTAAGTCAGACATAGAGGGGCATTTTTTAGAGGGTCATTCCATAGAGCAAATAATTTTTTTTTTTTGTTAGTGTTTTTTCTTTCTTTGTTTTTTGCGATTCAAAGATCAGCTGGTTGAATCAGCCCATGGCGTGTCCCCAATAGATGTTCTTATTCCAGCTGGAGCTGTCCTCCTGTTATCGCACACTGCATCTGACAGGATTATATGGACGTTTTGATGGTGCAAATAGATACCCAAAGCCTATTCTGCAGCAGGAGCATCCACTTGCTGCATTGCATTTCCAGGATGCAGTTAGGGAGGGATAGTTGTAGCATGCACACTGACTTACTGAGTTATCATAATAGAATTCAAACACGTGAGCTCAGGTTACACGTTCAACTTCACAGAGGGTGATCAAGCCCCTGAGATCACCTAGCAGCCTGATATGGTCACAAATGATTCACTTTCTCCCTGAGATATGAGGATTCCAGGGGGTTTTGTTGAGGCATGTTGCTGTTCAAGTATGTCTTACTTCCGCAGCCACTAAAATGAATTGTATTTCATTTAGTAATAATTGAATCCCTACTTAAGCCTCAACAATCTGCTAAATTACATCAAGGAATACTCTTTTTGCTTGCTGTTCTTTGTCTTTGCTGCTTCGTTTACGTCTCCTAGATATCAGGTTTGTTCCCATTTGCTTTGTCGTAATGTTTTGCTGTTTTCCCCCGTGACAGTCTCCCAGTCTCCCAGTCTCTGCTAATCTATCTTAAAGCTAATGGAGCCTGCAGAGTGCTTAGGAAGCTATGAAGACATCAATCTTGGCTCTTTACCCGACAGGGCTGTCTATACCCAGTCTTTGTCCACTGCACCATTACAGACGTTTACAGGGGTTTCTTGGTCATCTGTACTGGTTAAGAAAGGGGAGTCAATGCCTGCGTCTTCTCTTCTTCAGCATATTATTGGCGTTCAGGACCCATTGCTATGCTCTGGAGTAGATGTGCCTGTAGTTCATGTGCGGTGTGTGCAGGAAGGCCCTACATGAACTTATGCTCAAGAGAAGCTGTTCCTGCCGCCTATCTGAGGTGAGGATAGGAATCCAGAGGAGGTCTGGTCCTCTACAGCTGATATCCCTCCAGGTTGGCAAAGAAATCCGAGACTGTTTCTTCTGCTTCAGAGGTGATATCCCTACCACCAGGAAAGCACATCTTATAGAAGCTATCTTAGCAGTACATCGGAGGTGTTCATGGAAATAAAGCACAGGGTCACCTCTTGCAATATAGATATAACTGTATTTCTATACAGTACAGTTAGACTGAACAAACATTTAGATTAGAGGATATATCTAAAAAATTAACAATATTCCAGCCCTACTTCGTAGAACAACTTTGTGCACCTTATAATAGGTGCAACAAACAACAAGGTGACGGGAAGGAACACATTAATTTAACTGAGCCAGTGGCATTCACTGTGGCCTCCTTCCACACTACTGGGTTCTTCTCACCACGCCAGTCTAGACAGAGATCTACCAATGCAAATTGATCTTCGTGTTGCTCCAGTAGGTAGGGTCCAGTCTGTGCTGCCAGAATAGGTCATCTAAGTATTGGAATACTAGCAACCCCAGACTGGTTTCAACCTAAGTAGGTTTTGTCAGTGAGGCATGGCTTGAGTCCTGTGCTGCACTAAGCATGAGACTCATGTTGGGGCATACATATTGCACTTAAAGTGTGAACCACAACAAAAACAAAGTGATGGAAGGAATGCCTGAATTAATATCAGCCACTGTTGATCACAAGGGCCTCATTTCAGACATTGCGGTTTTGCCCACTATGTCACTCTACAGAGAGACCTGCTATTTGCAAATGAATCTTTGTTTTCAACAAGTAGAAGAACGTTCTCACAAGCACACCAAAAAAAGAGAGGAGTAGGTCCTTCTTGTTATTCATCACAAAGAACTGTTTTATTTCATTATAAACAGCAGTCTCAATCTTCAATCAAACCACTTTAGGCAACAAGCCAACGTGTGTTTTGACAGGCATTATATTCCTATTATATTGCTATTTTGATTGTGCCTTAAAATAATTTACCAATGTGTAGGTAACTGAATTACTGGTTGAGGGGGTGGTGAAAACTCACTCAAGCAGCAATCACAATTCCTGTCGGAGGGTAGTCACAGGCAAACCCCAAATTAACCTGTGCTAAACCCTCTGGGTATCTTGGCACAAAGTAGTCAGGCGTAACTTAGAGGCAATGTGTAAAGTATCCATTCAGCACTGCAATCAGTAATAAAGTGAAACCACAGCACATTAAAACTTGTGCACTAATTTATGGAAATAGATTAAAGTGTCATAAATTATTTGAGACCAAGACAACAAAAATCTAATCAGTAGAACCAGAGATATACAATTTTAAAGATTTAAGTGAAAGCAGTGCCTAAAAGCATTAGATGCCCACTGTGGCTATCTGCTTGTGCTGGACCAGGACAAGGTCACAAGTTCAGGCCGACAGCGAGAGAGCATGGGCCCAGATACAGGGACCAAGTTAGGTCCACTGAGCACAGTACCTTAAAGCCTGTTTGTGAAATGTTGCAAGGTCTTTTTTCGAGGATGTTTTGCACAACTGCAGTTTTGATGAGCTGTGAGCTGCGATGCGAGGTCCTGCATAGAGGATGTTTCATGCAGTGGCAGTTCTGATGAATCCAACAATGAGGCTTGTGATGCAAGGTCCTCTTTCATCGTCCTGTATGCCAACAGCAGAGGCTTGCAATGCGAAGTCCTGCGTTGGGATGCAACGCTCAGTGGCGATTCCAATGAGCTGTGGACTGTAATGCGATGTTCTGCATTGGGGATGCGTTGCACAGAGGTGGTTCCGATGTAGAGCTTCAAGGAAATGCATTGCACTGCATCGGTTCTGCCCAGAAGACCACAGCTAGGCTGGCAGAGCACCTTCATGCCCACTTCCGTGGTTCCAAAGTTTGGCTGGCACAACTTTAGGGGCAAGCCTCACAGCAGACAGAGTCCAGGCACTGGGATCAAGGGAGTTGGAGCATTTTCTGTCCCTGGGGCTCTGATCAGGAGGTCAGCCAACTAGCTTTTGGAGTCACTTTGCTGGTCCTGAGTTCAAGATGCAGGTCCAGTCCTCTTCTCTCAGGCAGCAGGGCAGTGATCAGATGGGCAGAAGAGTATCAGGGCAGTAGAGCAGCACAGCAGAGCAGCAGTCCTTCTTTCAGCAGAGCAGCACAGCCTTCTGAGTCTTCCACAGATACAGAGGTTACAGAAGAGTTGGGTTGAAGGTCCCAATATTTATATTTGGTGCCAGCTTTGAGATAGGAGAAGGTTCTGAAGGGTCCCACCCACTCAAATGAGTATGGAATTTACCGCCTCCCTGCCCTGGCCCAAATTTGTCTTGGGGCACAGAGAGTACTGAGAAACCATTTGTGAATGTGCTTGGGCAGGGCCTTTGTGATGTGCAAGTGTAATAGGTGACAGCTCCTCCCCCATATCAAGTCAGAGATAGCCCATCCTGCCAACACCTAGTCCCCCTTTGTCTAACTGGCTGGAAGCAATACTCAAAGACCAACTGTCAGCTAAACCTAGTCGTCTGACCCAGGATGCACGCTGCAGGCACCAAAAGGTTGGGCCAAGAGAATGCCAAAGTTCTATAAGTGGTATTTTCAGAATTGTGACTTAAATCAATTTTTTTCTACTAAAGAGGGCTTAAAATTACAATTCTTTAGCTTCCAAACTCAACAATCCTACCTGCTCCCAATTCAAAGTTATCACTCATTAAATGTAATAAGGTAACCCAACGTTATCCTATGGGAAAGGGGAGGCCTCGTAGTAGTAAAACAATTGAGTTTTTCAATTCCTGGACATGTAAAAGTTAAAAATACATACCTAATGTTTTAAATACACTACATTCTGCTCTATGGGCTATTTAGGGCTTCCCCTAAGAGTGAATTATATGTATTAAAAAGGAAGGTTAAGGCTTGGCAAAAGGCTAATTTTACCAGGTTGAAATGGCAGTTTAAACCTTCACACACAGGTTGAAATGGCAGGTCTGAGAAATGTTTAAAGGGCTACTTAAGTGGTTGACACAATGTGTGCTGTAAGCCTAAAAATAGCATTTATTCACAGGCCTCAGCTATATGTAGCACCACTTTACTAGTGTCTAATAAGTAAATTTAATGTGCCACTTGGGTGTAAGTCAATATCACCCTTTTAAAGGGTGAGAGCAAAAGCACTCTAGCACTGGTTAGCAGTGGCAGAGTGCGCAAAGTCCTAAAAGACACCAAAAATAGGTTCAGAAAACAGGAGGGTGAAGGCAAAACGTTTGGGAATGACCCTGCAGAGAGAGCCAAGTTCAACAGAAGGCAATAGCCATGACAATCAGTACCTCAAAATCAGTGTATTTCTTAGTTTGCAGATTATGCGTAGTACATGTCTGTTTCCATGTGTAAGCACCATGTCCTACAATTTTTTAATATAGCCTTATGCCTCAGTCTTTGATATAGGAGTTGTGCTTTCCAGTCTCCAATTCTATGCCTGTGTTAAGCATTCACATTGTGTATGTCTTAGATAGCTTTGGTATGGCTGCTCTCTCATCTTGCTGAGCACCCCATTCAGACATTCAGATGTTTTAAGAATTGTGATTTAAAGACTTTTTTGGACTATGAGTGCATCAATGTCATTTTGGCCACTGTACCATTTGTTTACTCTTTGTTTTCCTTGACATAGATGGTCAGAAAAATAAAAAAAACTGGCATACATACCTGTTGTGAGGAATTACTCTTGGCTCTGGAGCAGTTAGCATCTTACTGATCTGTGTCCAAGGTGTGTATTATAATTTACCGCTGCTGGTGTTCCAAGGATTCAAGAAATGTTGCATGCATTTACTTGTTAGTGCAGAGTAGAAAAGACACAATAAGCTCAATATCCAGACAGAGTTATTACCACTAAAAGAAAGAGAGTTTCATTTACAAGTATGTAAACTACAGCAGTTGAAAATATGATAACATGCACAGGAGCCTACAAAAGGCCTTAGCACACTATATTGCTGAAATATAATCCCAAAAGGCTCCCTATTTGCTTGAGGTGCCTGTTACTCATTTTCCCTGCCTAGGACCACCTTCCACAGAAATAATTGTTTGCCAGTAGGGAGAAACCTTCCTGCTCGTCAGTGCCATTGCTTTTTTTAAGGGGTGGGGGGGGGAGGGAGATTTTGAGAAAGCAAAATACTTTTCCAATGCCTTCAATGGAGCCACATACAAAAAGAACAGTAGATAGACGTAATGCAGAACACCTCCCAGTCACAGATCTGGGTTTAATCCATCAGTTTTTTTGCCCACCATGTCATTCCAGTTTGGACCCAGCCACATGTAAATCAGTCTTGACCCTGTTCCCCATGGGAGTAGTCCAGCCTGAACTGCCAGACCAGGTACTCCCTGGACCAGAAACAAGCATCCTGGGACTGGTTTCAGGGTATCACCCCTCTTCAGCCAGGCTAGCTTGAATCTAGTGTCATAGTGAGCAGGGGACCCACGTCTGGGTATAACCTTCCCACTTGGGACAACAAATGCAAAAAGAAGAGCCACAGCAGCTGTCTTGGATCCCCACTTGCCTAGTGGGGATCTCTGAATGTGGCGTGTGGTCCTAGGCAGAAGGAGTAGAGGGTATTGTCTCTGTTGACGTCGTAGGTCACCTGCCATTCTCTCAATGTCCCAGTGCTTAATTTATGGAAGAAAGAGTGTTGGTGCCAAAGCTCTACTCAGAAGTCGGTGGCTGGTGTAATTAACTATTGGCATGCTGAATACCAAGGCGGTAGTCTTTAATCCACTTCCAAAAACTCCCTGTTCCCTTTTCTCGCACTTCTGGTTCCTGCTTTCTGTTTGTGATGGTTTTGCCATCTTTTTCTTATTCTGTCTTTGTGATCTGTGTCTTTTTTCCTCTCTTGCAGTTGGTAAATATCTGATAGGGGAATAATAAGTGCTGGTGCCCCCAGCCCGAAAGGATCAAATTAAGCACTGCCCATGTCTACAAGTTCGGTGTTGACACTCACTTTTGTGACATCTATAGGTCTGCTTGTATGAACAGTTATTTCCAGGAACCTCTGTTTGAAAAGGGACTGTCACAGCTTAGCACATTTCAAATGCTTACCTTAGATCTAGTAATTAATTTAGGGTTACAGTCTGCATACACAACCCTGACCTTGTACAAATAATTTTCAATGAGTGCTGAATACAAGAATACCGCCTTCACAATTTGTTTTGAAATGTTTGCACAGGTCTAGTGTACCTATTTAAACAGTCATTCAGACTTAAATGTTAATCAGAAGCCATTCCTGTGGCTTGTACAGCCTATGTGACTTGTTTTCCCAAAAGGGGTGATACAATATTGCTGCAGTGAATTACATGGGTTCTCCTCATACATGTAGGCACTGGAACCAGACTCAATGCATTAAGATTTAAAACAACCCACGTGTTTTCTGAAAATATGCAGAGCCACAAAGTCCAATTTTCTCCGACCCTGCGCTGCGTGTTTTGCCAGCAAAAGGTTTTAGCCTGTCACGCGGCTGCCTGGATGATATAACAGTTTGCATTTGTTGTCTATGTGACCAGGATGCTCTTGTTCTCTGTAGGCCAGATTTAAAGTGCGGCTCTGTTCGGCTTCAGTGTCTGAGTCCAGATGTGTTGTGCAGGATGTGCCATCGAACTAGGTTTTTGTGCAGTTCCTGAAAGGCAAGAAGGAACAAAAGGGAAAATTTTATGTGAAGACAGATCGGGAGACTGGAAGATTAAAGAAACGGCAAAAGTGATCAAAAAAACGGTTCATAAGCATATCTGACTGCTTCATGGAGAATCAGATACCTTTTTAACTGGATGCCATTTGCAAGGACATCTAGACACAGAGCCCAATTCATCACAGAGCTCAGAGCGATGCGGCCATCTTGGTTTGCATCCAAGCGACTCCCCCAAAACTGAACCACTCTGTTCTATGGAAAAAAAAAAATCATGCGCCAAAGAATCTTGAACAAGGAAAAACAGAGTTCTCTTTCTGCTCCAAGGTCTGCAGTTTATGGCTTTGTCTTTGGAGTAGTGTACTCTACCAGCACCCCTACATGGTGGGATGAGGTGCTGGGTGGTGGATATAGCCGGCCATCCTTTGGTTGCTTCCCAAATCATTCCTACATTGATGTTCTAGATGGTGGTGAGGATCAATTGTTCTTTAGGCAGTCATCCCCAGTACCTCTGGAGCCTAGTGACTTTACCAAATCTCTGCAAATATGGAGGCACCATATATGTATCTTAGGCAATGCACATTGCTCATGGAAGATGCACAAGTAGATCCTTCTGGAGATGGACTCCAATAAAAATATCTAGAAGGGAAAGAGTGTGGCATTCCCACCAACCTGGCTTCTCAAGTATGGACCTTGACTCCACACGAAATGTGAGTCTTGGTAGTGGTGCTCACCTGCCTCAAAATGGAGAGGTACAGACTATATGCAATGTAGGGGGAGAACATTAGGGGTGGGTAATAGTTTTCAGTGAAACTGGCAGAATCAACTTTTGTCCTGTGAAATGCATCGCGGCTAAACACAAATCCTAAATGTGCTTCATAGACAGACTTGAAAAATGGAAGAATCCTATCTCAAACATAAAAAATATGCTTGTGTTTGGGTGGCTTTGCTTTTCTGGGCTTTGAAATGGTCCAGAGAGGTTCAGGCTACCCATAATTGTGGTGATCTGACTGTCATCTGCAAATGAGGATTAACTATGGAGACTTTTCTGAGTGTCACGTGTCTCAATGTTTGTGATGTTATTTGATTGAAAATATATCTCGAGCATTCTGATACATGAAACACAACCAAATGAATGTGCCTTCAGCTACCTCTTTTTTATAGATACGAATTTGGGAATAAAGGATTGACTAAAATATTAAATTTGATTGTTTTCTTTTACCAATTACAGTTTTTATTGCTTAAGAGAACGCGACTTGGCAAAATTGTAGCTTATTATTGACAAAAATGGTTATTCCCAGAACACTCGTTTTATGTTTTTAAAGATAAAAAATCTCTGGCAATAGTCCCATCGATTGTAAATGTCGTACTTGACGTGGCATTATGATTATACACAGTTTTGCCTGTTTTTCTTATTTTTATCTTCATTGCCAGCTATGCTTCAAGGTCTTTTAGCTAGTCAATACTAAGGCAATTATATTTTTGAAAGAACATGCTGTAACCTGGGGTCCATGTTATGTAAATGAGCAACCTGCTGTATCCGATCCCAGTCGGCACTGGCATAGGGATGGTCACCCTCACGTGCTTCCTTCCGCCCGGGTTAATGTGCGTGTCCTCGTCTGTCTGTTGTCCTGTAGCGCTTGGCTAATCCCTTACAGTTTCTCGTAGAGAAGTGTAGGCATGAAATATATACAAATGCATGCAAAACTCTTCCTGTTTTCATCAGCGCAGCTTGTTTAGTGCAAGCACTGAACGCATGAAACCACGAATTATCAGTATGTAAATCTGATTTTAATTTGTGAAATTAAATTCCCTGAAAATAAGGTTTTTGTCTAACAGGAGGCGATAAACCAGTGGACCAGCATAGATTATTCATATAATGATGTTTAAAATGTGAAGCTGCTGTAAGTATGCACTTTGGAATCCGCGGTGTATTGGGCTGTGAACAAACATTGAAATTCCCCGACAGGCGTGAACCACGTTGAGGCATACAGGACTGGGACGAGCTGAGCACAGCAGAGTCTGAAATGCGACTGACTGTCACACACCTACGGGCCCTCCAGAGGCGTGCCTGGGAAACGCTACGTTTCCTCAATACTATTGAGTCTCAAGAGCCAGCCCGCTTCTTCTAACACTAAACATAATTGGCTGGAGGAAAATGCCTATATTCTCTTTGTAAATATGTAAGTGAAGTCTAATTTGGGCACAGCGCTGGCTTCCAGAATCTCATCTCAGCATTTCCTGCTCCTCCCACCCCCTGGATCAGATGATGTGTTGTGGCCTACGCCAAACCATCAAGATTGTGCTCTGGTCTCCCAACGCACACACGGGCTACAACTAGGCCACGAGTCCCAAAGCCATTTTAAAATGTAAGTTCCTCTTACGTGTGTAGATAACCGTTTTAGACGTGTATAGGTGTATGTGACTCACAAAAGGCGGTTTTACACTCGTAATAAGATTTACACATACCTTTTGTGTGAGTAAACCGAGGTGGTTGTAGTGTTGATGCCGGAAACCGTCAACACCATGGAGAGAGACCCAGAAGGGGGGAATGAGGAGTTACCCCTCCACAGAAGGTGCAAGATGGATTACACCGTGATGACAGGGTGGAGGGCATAAAAGGGGGAAACGAGGTGGGAAAGTGTACTGCAAGAGTAGAGATTTGAAGTAAAGTGTTTGCTCGTATTAAGTCGGCTCTGGGCCTTTATTTCATGCCGCGCGTGCATGCCGCGCGGCACAACATTTTGGCGATGAGGTGGGCCTAACAGGACAGGTTGCGACGCCACCCACCAGTGCCCCGATCCTACCCATCGGACCCGGAGTCTAGGACTGTCGACTACGATCCTACCTGGCATCCAAAGGCAGAAGCTACCGGCGGCCGCTGTCTTCTGCCGCGTCCTGACTTCCGGAGGCTCCGGCACACCGCCACACCAGACGGAGCCCTGCTGTGCCTACGCCCAGCCTCAGCTCAAAGCTGGGACCGCGGTAGGCAGAAGCTCTGTGACGCCGGCACCAGCCGTGTATACTGGCGGCGGCGCTCTGCTGCGAGCTGCGCGCCGACCGCACCGGAGGGATCCCAGAGGACAACACGGCACGTGTCAGGTGAGGGGATTCCCCGACATGCCCCCAGTGCTGTTTCTTTTTGGTATGTGAGCTCCTCTGCGCAAATCTGCATATAAAGAAGAAGAAAAAAAACACAGAAAGAGGACATTTTGAAAAAAAAAAAGAGACACCTGGAGCTCCGCTGCGCAAATCTGCATTTAAGAAAAAAACAAACTGAAAGAAGACTTTTCAAAAGCACAAAAAAAAAAGGATACCTGCGTATTCTCTCTTAAGGCAAGGCATATCAAAAGGAAATGGCAAACCTCCACTGCAGAACACGCGTGCTACGCAGCATTAAAAAAAAAATATAATGAAGACATTACAACACGTTATTTGGACGTCTAATTCACTGTACTCGCTCTCCTGAGCTGGAAAAAAAAAGAGAGAAAAGCAAAGACGATAACCCAAGCAGCGCAAACCCCAACCATCCTCGTCTTGGTACCCACACCAGGGCAAACATCAGCATGGCTGGCATACCACCACTAGAGCCTTTCACAGTCACAGGCGCCCCCCCCCCCCAAGCAGCAAGGTGGAAAGTCTGGATAGAGCGCCTTGAAACATATTTTGAAGCGGTAGGTGTGCAACCAGAAAGGAGTAGACCTCTTCTTCTCCATATCGGGGGAGCAGACATACACAAAATCTTCAAGTCGGTTAAAGAAGCGAGGCCACGAACATACGAAACTCTAAGAGGGGCAATTACAGCACACTTCGAGCCCTGTGCGAATCCGGACTATGAGAGGTTCCTCCTGCGCCAAGCCCGACAAATAACCGATGAGTCTGTTGACGTGTTCTATGCCCGGCTCAAAGAACTAGCCAGCACCTGCACACTGCCCGACAAAGAGGACGAGATCAGGGTGCAATTAATTCAGGGATGCCCATCGTCAAAACTTCGAGAACGCGTCCTGCAGCAACCGAATATGCCAATGAAAGACATCCTCACACTGGGGCGGTCACAGGAACTGTCACGGGCCCGAGCAGCGCATATGGAACAAGCTCCTGCAGCCCAACCGAAAGCAGAAACAGCCAACGCGGTAACAACCAATATACGTTGCGACAGAGAGATACCTACAAAGGGAGACTCAAAGGCAGATCATGCAAATGGTGCGGAGGCCCAGCACCACACCCAACAACCTCCCCGGCGTGGGGCAAAATCTGCAGCGCATGTGGAAAAGTCAACCATTTCGCAAAAGTTTGCAGATCTGCACCAAAACCGACAACCACCAGCATGAGAAAAACCATCAAGATGGTCGAGACCACACTAGATCCAGACTCAGATAGCGACCTGGACAATGACTCACATGTGGTGCACATAATACACGCTGTTGGGGGCTGACGCCTGCCTACATGTCAAGTCACGATCCAAGGATCACCCACATCAGCAGTGGTAGACACTGGGGCCTCAATAAATCTGATGGCCATGGACATATACAACAACCTACCCAAGCCACTGCCGCCGCTAAAACCCACCAACGTACAGGTGTTCGCTTTCGGAAACAGCCGCCCTCTAGTGATAGCAGGAGCATTCACAACAGAGATCTCCCATGAGGACACCGGAAAAGCTACAAAAATCTACGTCTCCAAGGACGGCGCTGGGTTCCTGTTAGGCTGCCAAACAGCCCAAGACCTTGAGTTAGTACACTTTGCTTTCAGCATCCATGCGCACGCACGCCGCAACCTCACACAAGAGTTCAAGACTCTGTTCGAAGGCATCGGCTGCCTGAAAGGGCCCCTGCTATGGCTCCATATCGATGAATCCATCACCCCTGCAGCACTCAGACATCGCTGCGTTGCGTTCCACCTTCGCCACAAAGTGGAACGCGAACTCCAGATGCTGGAACAAGCGGGTATCATTGAAAGGGTCACGGGTCCAATACTGTGGGTATCCCCAATTGTGGTCGCAAAGAAACCCACACAGCCTGATGCGGTCCGGATATGCGTTGACATGCGCATGCCCAATCTGGCAATAAAACGAGAAAGGCACCTCACCCCAACGATTAACGACATCCTCAGCGAGCTAACAGGATCCTGCTGGTTCTCCAAAATGGACCTTTTGTCAGGTTACCACCAGATCATGCTACACCCCGAATCCAGGCCCATAACCACCTTCTCCACTCACAATGGTTTGTGGCGGTACAAGAGGCTTAATTTTGGCATATCAAGCGCTGCAGAAGTCTTCCAACACGTCATCAAGGAAGTCCTGCACGGACTCCCAGGAGTCCTGAACGTGAGTGACGACATCCTAGTCCACGCACCAAACATCGAAACACATCTAAACGACAGCGAGCCGTGTTCGCCAGGCTACAAAAGCAGGGGCTAACACTCCACAAAGACAAAGGCGATTTTCACAAAGAAGAAATCTGTTTCTTCAGATACCACTTTTCAAAGCACGGAGTAGGACCGGACCCCCAGAAAGTCAAGGACATCCAAGAAGCCCCAGCACCAACAACGGTCTCAGAAGTCAGAAGTTTTTTGGGCATGGTCACGTACTGAGGGCGGTTCATGAAAAACCTGGCTGACATCACAGGACCCCTGCAGCAACTCACACAGGGAAACCAACCATGGGAGTGGGGCGAAGAGCAAGAAGCTGCTTTTCAAGCCACCAAGAGGGCACTCTCGGCCGACACCACATTAGTGCTCTTTGATCCCCAGCGACACTCACAACTAGTAGTCGACGCCAGCCCCACAGGCCCAGCGGCAGTGTTAGCACAGAAACAGGACTGCAGAGAGTGGGCCCCCATCGCCTTTGCCAGCTGCACACTGACACCAACAGAACAAAGATACTCACAAATCGAACGTGAAGCCATCGCCATCCACTGGGGGTGCTGCCATTTTCATCTTTACCTCTATGGCAAGTCGTTTTCTGTCGTGACCGACCACAAGCCCCTACTGCCCCTGGTCAAAGGGTCATCCTCTAAACCACCACCAAGAATCGAGAAGTGGATCCTGCAACTCCAGGAGTACGACTTCACGCTCATCTACCAACCCGGCACAAAAAACCCGGCGGACTTCCTATCCAGACATGCACGCCCAGCCACATCACAGGAAGTAGAAGAAGCCCAGGAAATGGAAGAGTACGTGAGGTTGGTAGTGGAACGAGCACGACCTCTATCCATACCACTCAGTGAAGTGGTGACGGCGACCGAACAAGACGAATGCTTACAATTAGCCATAGCAGCCACCCGTACAGGGGAATGGAGGCCGCTCCAGCGGCCAGACTCGTTCCGCACACAACAAGCCCAAACCTGCCTACACGCCCTATTCAATGTTCACCAGGAGCTCTCAGTAAGTGAAGAAGGCTGTTTGCTACTAGGATTCCGCCTAGTGATGCCTTCCAGCCTCACAACCCGAGCAGTGTCCCTTGCCCATGGAGCCCACCAGGGAATCGTCAAGTCCAAAGCCCGTCTCAGGAACAAAGTCTGGTTCCCAGGTCTTGACAAGCTAGTCGAAGACACAGTCAAAAGGTGCCTCGTCTGCCAAGCCAGTGGCCACCCTGACCCCCCAGCACCAGTTATAACAGAGCAAGGACCTTCAGCACCATGGCAAAGAGTGAGCGCAGATTTTGGACATCTGCCTAATGGTTCCCACATGATCATTGTGGTCAACGACTACTCACGTTATCCTGAGGTGGAGGTAGTACAGTCAACCTCAGCGCACACCGTCATTCCCAAGTTTGAAAAACTCATGGCCACTCACGGGTTTTTCAGAGAGGTACGCATGGACAATGGGCCCCCCTTCAACAGCCACGAGTGGGCTGAATTTCTAGCATCAATGAACACCAAACACAGACGCATCACACCCTGGTGGCCGCAAGCAAATGGGGAGATGGAGAGATTCGTGAAAACCTTGAACAACGTCATCCGCATAGTGGTAGCGGAAGCAGAAAACCCAGAAAGAGCAATTTACACATTCCTGAGAGTACAGAGTAACACCTCACGCCACCACAGGGGCCACCCCAGCTAACTCTGTTTCGGCAGAACAGTGATGGACGCCATCCCGCATCACCCATCCTGGACGGCGCAAACCCCACCACCCAACAAGTCGTCAGCAAGGGAAAATGCTGCAAACACGTACGCCTCCCAGAAAAGAAGAACCCGGGAGACAAGGATGCAAGTGGGGGATACTGTCTTGGTCAAAGATCGCCACCCGGGCAGCAAATTCCGTCTACCTTTTGAAACGCGATCGTGGACTGTGACCGTTGTAAAAGGCACCATGGTGGCAGCCAGCGGAGGTGACAGGAGCATCCCTGAGGAGAGGGCAGAGTCAGACACGGAGCCAGACAGTTGGGACACAACAGGGGAAGGAACAGGAAACGACCTGGAGTGCCAGGCAGATCAACCATCACCAGAACGGGGACAAGTCCAGGCATCAGGAACCAGAACGTCTGACCCGAACGAAGAAAGAGTCCAAGTATCGGGGTGGTGCGGCAGAGGAAGATACATGCTAAGACACAACCCAGATCCATCACGGCGGTACACCAATTTTGCATGTGACTGATTTGTATAGACAGCAATCCCAGTAAAGTCCCAGGCCTGCCAGTGGCCACCGAGTCAGTAGACATTTAAATGTTCTGTTAAAGTTTTCTCAGTTATTCATACTCCTTTCCCCGTTGGGGAGGGATGTAGTGTTGACGCCGGTAACCGTCAACACCATGGAGAGAGACCCGGAAGGGGGGAATGAGGAGTTACCCCTCCACAGAAGGTGCAAGATGGATTGCACTGTGACGACAGAGGGGAGGGCATAAAAGGGGGAAATGAGGTGGGAAAGTGTAGCGCAAGAGCGGAGATTTGAAGTAAAGTGTTTGTGCGTATTAAGTCGGCTCTGGGCCTTTATTTCATGCCGCGCGCGCATGCCACGCAACACAACGGTGGTCTATCTTTGGGAAAATATTTTGCCTGTGGCGTAAGAAATTGCAAAGTACAATCACATTCTTGCATGCCATTTTCGCATATGTAACTGTACACCAGAGACCTCTAGACAAGTCAAAATTATTTCACATTCTCACTAACCTTCCCAGAAATCTTTGTGAATTTCAAAAGATTTGCAGTTTATTCCAAATGTAGGAAGGATCCTCTGTCAGTACATTTTAGATTTGTTGTGTGAATCGGGCCTCTAAGCGCAGCAGCACCCTACTCTATCTAAAAAACAATCGTAACATTTTCCCACATAAACTCCCTCTCTGCTCAAACTTGAATGTTCACCTTTCTCATGCCACGTATGCAAAGCTGGTGCCAATATTTCCATCTTGATCTCAATTCGGTCTATCTTCTGCAGCCGGGTAGCCAGGTCACTGAAAACGGACTAAATTTACTTTGTGAAGTCACCATCTGAGTAGAGGAGAGGGTGGGGTGTGGAAGGAGCGAGTCCAAGGTCATAGTCAGAGTCAGGTAGCCAGTGGTGCGCCTGACATTTTTTTCAGACTTTGGCCTAACATCATGCTTCTATTCCTCATCTAATATGAGATAGAACAGGCCGTTCCCAGATCTAGATTTGCAAAATCTGGAGGGGCAAATGAGATCTATCCAAAGATTGACTTCTGGAACTGCATTCCCATCCCAAGAGATTGGGGAAAAAATACCCCAACACAGCCCTGCCACTAAAGCAAGCGAGAGAGGAGTCAGTGAGAGTGAGCCCACCTCCCTTATCCCCAAGGATGTCCAGTGAAACTTATTTAAGAACAGGGAAATGGTCCTCATGCTATATTTCAGTTCCTGGTTTCAGCTTTCCTAAGATATTGGATAAGAAGGCTTAGGGCCTATAGGTAGTGCCAAATTAGCGCCGCAGTGCCGAAAGTACTAACAGTATTAACCCTATATTGCATTTCAGAGTTTCTCCCAATCTAAGGACCAGATATACCAACTTAAGTGCTCTGCTGGTGGGTACACCCAGATCTCAGCGTGCTTTCCCCGCTATTTTCTAATGGGGGACATTCCTCTCGGTCCCTTTAATACAAGGGTACATGATGTCTGCATGGTTGTTAGAAGCGCAGCAGCAGGATAAGGGAGAGAAGGGTGGGGGGGCGAGAGTGAAATCTATGGGTTAGTGAATAGGGCCAAAACTTGCAGTTTGCATGTAACACACAACCAAACCATATTAGGTCCAGTCTGCAAAAAGCTGCTGCGGAGCATCGTAGGGGACATTGACGTAATTGACCACAATTTATTTGCCTCAACACACGGTTTCCATGCCTCCAAAGACAACAAGAGGAGTGACAGGAAGAGCCACGCAGGAGTGGCAGCTCACATTCCAAGCAAAGCCAGACTGGGAACCAAAAGCAGCCCTGGAAAATGTTTTCAACTCAGCCCTCTCCCTCCCATGAGGGTGCAAAGCGAGTGAGCATGACCACTACAATGGGCTTGAGGCGTTCTCCCTCCTCCCCAAGAAAGTTTGGGGAAAAACGTCAAAAACGATGCATTTTACATCTCATTTTTCAACATATATTCAATTGTATTGGTTTTTAAAGCATGGTAAATGATGACCTTACATGGCAACAGGATAAAGCAATCTTTATTGGGGTTCTTCAATTATTCCCTCACCACCACCCTCTAACAGTGTCATCTTTCCATACCCCCTCTCTCACATGTATTTTATTTGTTTTATAGCGCCTCTCTTACCAGCATAGAGTGTTGAAGCACTATACATCACTCGCATACGTAGACAACAAATCATACGTGTGTAAATAAGTGTATAAAAAATGTTACATAAGACAAAGGGGACAACAAGGTGTAGGATTCACGTGTCATTCATACTGATAAACCATTTTTTGAACAGTGCTTGGTCTGGGGAAGAATAAACTCAGGACTCAGAACATAACGCAGTTGTTTGGGTTGGGTTGACTCTACTAATAATTTATTTCTTCCCAAACAAGCGCTTTTTAGCAAAATTAGGATATTCAAAGGATGGGAAAAACATAACTTTCTAACCTGTACCATCCATTTGGCATGCAGTTCTTTGATGGCAGTTCATAGCTCACTGAGTTAGATTATCATTGTAACTTATTAACTGCACAGTAACAAAAGGCTGCCATATCACAATGAGTTGCACACATACAGTTCTGTGATCTGCATAGTACAGGTTCTTTGCAGCAGGCATATTAACCTTCTGTGCTACTTTAGAAGAGTCAAAACTGCCATTAGACAAAACCTTGCTCTCTCTTCAGCAGGTACATTAATCACCAGAATTGTCTTGGCACTTTAATTGTTGCCTGAAAACTGTGTGATATACAAGGAACTCTGCAGTTATTTGAAAACTGCTGCACTGCTACAAAACTAGTAACAAAAGTGGCCCCCATCCTTCCAGCCTCCCAAGGAAATGCCCGCAAGCTGATCCGGCCAGTCCGGCCTTGATTCCAAGATGGAAAAGCTTCAAGTATTGAATAGAAATCACTATTACATGTGCATTCCAGTAGGCCCTGAGGCATGCATGGCATGCACACTGCAGCCGCAGGAAGGAAAGAGGTAAGGTAAAACGATCGGATGTGTCATTTTTATTCTTAACACCTGCTTCCTGAAACCCCCCTGCATTTTTTTTAAATCAGGGTCTTTATTACATCAATGCATCAATGCAGCAAATCATAAACAGCTATTGCCAAAGCCAATATGTCTGACATTGCCAACCATACTATTTCTTGGCAATGTTATGTAAGAGAAATTAGAAAATAAATTGTAAAAAGAGTAAAAAAAATGTAATAATAAAAAAACAAAAACAACAGTGAGTGTCCATTTCTAAATTGCATTGCCCACACAATACCAATCAACGATGGCCACCTGAATTAGTGGTTAGGTGAGATGTGGAACCCCTCCAAAAAAAGCATTCGTTAAGGCAATACATTTTCTTTTTTAATAAGATAATTCAAAAGATGCCTGTCTGTTTCAGAGAACAATTTAAAAGATAGCCACCCTAATTAGTGTCTGTGCAGAACACAATACCCTATTAGCAGCACTGCACCATATGAGTGGCCTGGTAGAACTGTAAGAGAAGCAGCTGGACTATAAAAAAGGCACTGACAGTGGCAAAAAATATTTTGAAAAATAGACAATGAAAGAAGGCAATTGAAAAGTAAAGTGTTGGCCATCAGTGTGATGAAAAGTCCCTTGGCCAGGCTCCATCTTGAGGAGGCAGGGAATCCATTTTCTCAGATTTAGCTCACCCAGCCTCATGGTTGCCTTTGACGCAGATGCCGTCTGTCCTAATCTTTCAAAGTACCTGTGAAAGGGTCAAGTCATTCAGGCAGCGACATTGATAAGACATCTGATGCGCAGACAATTACATGGATGGAATACTAGTCTGGGACAAGTGCTATCTTTAGTTCAAGGTTAGTCAATCAATCAATCAATCAATCAATCAAACATTTGTAAAGCGTGCTACTCACTGCTAGCGTCTCAAGGCGGTGGGGCGGGGGAGGAAAGGACTGCTACTGCTTGAATAACCAGGTCTTGAGGTGTTTCCTGAAGGTCCTGGGTCTGTCGTAGGTGGGCGGGGAGGGTGTTCCAGGTCTTGGCGGCGAGGTGGGAGAAGGATCTGCCGCCCGCTGTAGTTCGGTGGATGGAAAGGACGGAAGCGAGGGCAAGGTTGGCGGAGCAGAGTTTGCTGGGTGGGAGTGTGGAAGGTGAGTCGCTCATTGAGGTAGGCCGGGCCTGCGTTGTGAAGAGCTTTGTGAGCGTGGATGAGGAGTTTGAAGGTGATCCTCTTGGTGATGGGAAGCCAGTGAAGGTCTCTGAGGTGGGCTGAGATGTGGTCGTGGTGAGGGATGTTAAGGATGAGACGTGCAGAGGCGTTCTGTATACGTGGGTGACCGTCCTTCTTGTTTCAGTATGGATCCATTTGAAGATCTTGCGAAACATGCGGAGGGTGTTGAAGCAGGAAGATGAGACAGCGTTGACTTGCTGGGTCATGGTGAATGATGAGTCTAGGATGAAGCCTAGGTTGCGTGCGTGGGTGGTGGGTGTTGGTGCAGTTCATAGGGTGGCTGGCCACCAGGAGTCATCCCATGCGGAGCAGTTGGAGCGGAGGATGAGGATCTCTGTCTTGTCTGAGTTAAGTTTGAGGCGGCTCTTCTCCATCCAGTTGGCGATGGCGTGCAGTCCGTCCTGGAGGTTGGTTTTGGCGGTGGCGGGGTCCTTGATGAGTGAGAGGATCAGCTGGGTATCATCAGCGTAGGAGATGATGTTGAGGTTGTGGGATCGGACAATGTTGGCGAGTGGTGCCATGTAGATGTTAAAAAGAGTTGGGCTGAGAGAAGATCCTTGGGGAACGACATAGATGGTTTTGGTGGCTTCTGACAGGAAGGGAGAGAGGCGGACTATCTGAGTTCTGCCGGAGAGGAAGGAAGTGATCCAGTCCAGAACTTTGTGGTGGATCCCGGCGTCGTAGAGGTGAGTGCACAGGGTGTGGTGCCAGACGGTGTCAAAAGCAGCCAAGAGGTCCAGGAGGATGAGGGCCGCGGTTTCGCCTTTGTCGAGCATGGTCCTGATGTCGTCGGTTGTGGCGATGAGGGCGGTCTCTGTGCTGTGGCTCCTACGGAATTCTGATTGGGAGATGTCCAACGTGTTGTTGTCCTCCAGGAAGCGGGTCAGTTGGCCGTTGGCGATCTTCTCGATGACCTTCGCCGGGAAGGGGAGGAGGGAGATGGGTTGGTAATTCTTGAGGTCTTCAGGTCCGATTTGGATTTCTTCAGTAGGGTGTTGACTTTGGCATGCTTCCAGCTCTCCGGGAAGGTGGCGGACTCAAAGGATCTATTGATGATCATACGGAGTTGGGGGGTGATGATGGGGCTCGCTTTGTTGAAGACATGGTGGGGGCAGGGGGCAGAGGGAGATCCAGAGTGGATGGTGCTCATGGTTTTGATGGTGTCCTCGTCGTGGATGTGTGTCCAGGCGAGCAAGAGGTTGGTGTGGCTGGGTGCGTCGGGGTTGGTAGTGGCCGTGGTGGTAGTGGGGGGTGAGGAGTTGAAGCTGTCGTGGATTTCCGTGCTCTTGCAATGGAAAAAGGTGGCGAGGGAGTCGCAGAGGTCTTGCGATGGAGGGTGGTCGATGGAGCATGACCTGGGGTTGGAGAGTTCTTTGATGATGCTGAAGAGCTCTTAGCTGTCATGGGCGTTGTTGTCGATGTGGTCTTTGTAGAAGGATCTTTTGGTGCTCCGGATGAGCTGGTGGCGCTTGCGGATGGCTGTCTTTAGGGTGGCGTGGTTGCTCTCTGTTGGTTCGTGGCGCTACTTCTTCTCGATTTTCCGGCACTCTTGCTTGGAGGCCTGAAGGTTGGCGGTGAACCAGATGGCCTTGGCGCTGGTGCGGTTGTTTGGGGATTTCCTGAGCGGAGCCAGGTTGTTGGCGCAGTCATCTGGCCATTGTCTGAGGTTGAGGGTGTCTGTGTTGGGGCCGGTGGTGCTAGGTGGCTGGGCCCAGGTGAGGGTGGAGATCAGTTGGTCTTCCGAGATCTTGTTCCAGCTGCGGCGGGGGATCTGTTGTGGGGGGTGGTGAACGGTGGGTTTCTGGAAGGTGAAATGGACGCAGCGGTGGTCGGTTAGTCAATAACAATAGCAATTACAATAACAATAATATTAACTGCATAAACAATGTAGTCTGAATTTACTTGTTTTTACCTTATTTGTTTATAAAAATGCATCTAAGGCTAGCACCTTGATGCACACAGGTTATGTCAGACATTCCTAAGGTTATGTCAGAAATTCCCTTATCAGATAAGCCAAGGTATAAAAGACTCGTCAAGTGATCACTTGGGAGCAGAGGTCCTTTTCTCCAGATTATCATGCAATATACTGCCAGAAGATCTTGACAGAGACTGCCAGACTGCCATGATGCTGCAGCATCCTGCTCTATGCTGAAACCTTACACCAAGCGAAGTCCGGGATGAGAGGAGCTCATGCTGCTGAGTGTTTTCCTTTCAAGGGAACCTTTTCTCCTGACTACTAACAATTACAGCTTCTTGCTGTAAACAGGTCTGCAGTGTGTTGAAATTCTAGAGGCAAGTTACTCTATGCCATGCTCTCTTAGTATGGCGCATAGAAGTGGGTTTTAGGGTGTTAGGTTGCTAAATGATATTTCCACTATGGTAGAAATGTTCACCTTGTTATCATTGTACACAATATGCTTTAGTGCTGTTTTAAGAATATTCTGAGAGGTTATTTTAGAAGTGCTAAGTAACAGGGTGAGCCTTTTGAAATTATCACTTAAGCATGGAGTCTTTTTTCATAGTGCTTTACTTGTGTATGAAATTGTAAAGAACGAAATTGGGTTTTCAAGTTACCACTGCACCACTGAATCCCAGTTTAGGGACTGATAGCAACCTAGAAGTCAGGGACAGCACATAAACTGTGTATTGAGTGGGGTTATGTGGGGCTACAACAACCTCGTTATGTTTTTACATTCAGTTGCTGGTGCATTGAACTAAGTACAATTATGACACCCATTTGTTTCAATGCATACCTTGCAGAGCTAAGTCAGAGTGTTAGTTTATACAGCAAGCCTTGGCATGGGAGACCACAGTTTCTTTGGTAGGGACATACATATATGATTACGCACAATTTCTTCACTTGAAATGCAAGAGACAAATCTGCAGTGGACTGATCCATGGTTTCTGCATAATGAGTTGTCTACTACAAATGCAGGACCCGGGCACAACTCTGCCTGCTAGGAAGTAGGACTGTGGTATCTGGTAATAAGGAAGCACTGAACTGCCCTCAGCAGCCTTGGGATTGAGGTGCAGAGTAGAAAGGGAGCACTTGGGAACTTTAAACACAAGTAGGGCTGAGGTAGCTATGACAAATAGAGGACTGGAGAACCTAAAGTCAGCTAGTGCTGCTGATTCAAAGATATGCCCAGGGTGCCACACATCCTGCTGCGAAGGCAGGAGTAGGTAGCATAGTATAAAGGGTTGCGGTGATGCATGCCACAGTTACAGGGCTGAGGTACTTGCTACATAGGCAGGATTCTGTTGCAAGTCTGCATGTGGAAGGCCACTCCAAGGATGTGTGCTACAAAGGAAAGACTGGGATACCTTACACAGGAGCAGGGCTTGGATTTCGCCTACATAGGCAAGTAGGAGTACCTGCCGCAAAAGCGGTTCCTGGGTGCTTGTAAGTAGTGCACTGCTACAGTGCCTGACCATTGCTAAGGCTTTCTAGATTCAAGGGCAGGTACCGTATCAGTTCTGTCCTCACCAACTGTGATTGAAGCACAAGTACCAGAACATACTCTATCCAACCATTTTGCTAATTTTACTGAACAGGTTACTAAAATTGCCTTGCCTAGTTGCGTGTTACTTCCTATCTAAATATGTGCTATGTACTGCTGGAAAGTGTCTTTGAAGGAGGGGTCGAGGTCACCAATGATTTATAATATGCTAGTTCATTGACACCATGCTGGGGGGCTCTGGCTGTGCAGGGCCCTGAAATATAACATCCCACATTCTTTAAAAAGAGAGACAATGATTGCTCGTTAGCACTCCATTGACTGAGACATCATCTGCACTTAAAATGATCTCTGCTGTGTTCCCAACCTGGCTGTTAACCTCATTCCTTGGCTGTAAAGCATTCCTTGATTGTTCCACTGAAAAAGTGCTTTCTAAGGGTTTTTCTTTTGTGCCATGTGCATATGTTAATAAGTTTGACTTGTTTAAAGACATACATGCCTTTTTTAGAAGTATTAGACTCAAGAAATACTTTGGAATACAGTCCTCTTTTCGAGATGAGAACAAGTCTGGTCTATGACCAGTCTCGCAGTTTACTCCGGAGATTGAATCCCTGGAACCTGAGGTTCTAATTTTTGAGAGAGTGGTTCTTAAAAAATTGACTCAAGCATTGAAGTTTATTCCTAAACCATGTCATAATTTACAAAAAGATGAACAATTTGCTTTAAAGAAGTTGCAAGACAACAAGCAGATTGTTATTAAACCTTGTGATAAGGGAGGAGGGATTGTAGTCTTGGATACTGATCAATATACCACTAAGATGTATAATATGCTACAATGTGAAGAGTTTTATAGGAGAATATCATCTAATCCGGAAGTGCAGATTAAGAATATGATCAGCGAAAGAAATTAGCTAGCATTACAACAAGAAGTAATCTGTAAGAAAGAATTTGAATTTCTTACTCCAAAAAACACTCGACTTCCAGTGATATATGGTTTCCCCAAAATACATAAGGACTCGGCTGATCCCCCTCTTCGACCAATTGAATCTGTGATAAGTTTGACGATTGAGCCTTTGTCTAAGTATGTGGATACATTTTTGAAACCATTGGTTGCAGAACTACCCTCCTATGTTAAGGACACATGCCATATAATTTCGAAAGTAGAAGGTATACAATTTAATCCAAATACTGAGTTCCTGGTTACCATGGACCTAGAGGCATTATATACAAATATCCCACAAGAACAAGCATTAGAGGTTGTGAAACAAAGTTTACAATATACACAATCCAATTTATTGAAACAATATATTGGGGATTGTTTAGAGACAGTCCTTTACAATAATTGTTTTGAGTTCAATTTGATCGTGTATCAACAGATCAAAGGAGTCAGCATGGGAGAAGCATGTGCTCCAAGTGTAGCTAACCTCTATGTAGGACTGTTTGAAGCTAAATTTATCTATAATGAGGTTGCCCCTTTGTATGAAAACATCACTAGATGGGCAAGATATATAGACAATGTGTTCTTTATTTGGAAAGGACAATTGGAACAACTACAAGAGTTTTTGATCTGGTATGAATTTGTGTGATGCGAATCTGAAATTCACTATGAAATGTGATCGAAATCAGGTGGAATTTTTAGATATATGCATTATGCATAATGAGGGAGCTCCTTCTGTATCACTCTATGTCAAACCAACAGCCAGAATTACATTCTAGCATTAAGACAGCTACCATCCAAGTAGTCAAAGGCAAAACATTCCATTTAGTCAATTTTTACGAGTACGAAGAAATTGTACTCGCATAAGTGATTTTTTGCAACATTCGGATATTCTAGCTAAGAAATTTCTACTCAGAGGGTATTCCCCTAAACTTATCAAAGATTCTCTGAAGAGAACTAAATACTATGACCGACAGGCAATGCTCCAAATGAACAAAAAGAAAGTCAATGACAGATTGGTTTGTTCTTTTCGCCACTCAAACATGAATGACAAAATTCTTAAAATAATGAATTCACAGTGGCATATTCTTGATTCTAGATCAGAGGTTGAACCACTTGAAAAAACACTTTTTGTTTAAAAAAAAACCCAATAATTTGAGAAATATTCTGGTCAAATCGAACATGAATGTCCGAAAGGGATGGGTGCAAAAATCCATCTGTGGTCAAGAACCGATTTTGGGCAACCATCAATGTGGTACATGTGGAGCCTGTAAGGGTGCCATAAAATCTATAATGGTTACCTGCAACAATAAAAATGTTCAACTAAAAAGCATGATGAATTGTAGAACTAAGAATATAGTAAATCTTATACTTTGCCCATGTAAGCTAGGCTACGTGGGTGAAACAGCTACAGAATTTAGATTTAGATACTATGAACATAGTTCAGCGTATAGAACTCAAAAACTCAATGCTCCTCTTGTATCTCATTGGTTAGAATATAAGCACAGCGAAGAAGACATCAAATGGACAATTCTGGAAAAGATCACAACGAAGGAGGAGGAAGATTCAGACAAGAAAAGGAAAAAACTGGAGTTTGTTGGATTTTCTTCCTAGATACTTGTCAAAAAGGGTTGAATGAGGAAATTCCATGGCAAAATGCGATTTATTAGCATATTTGTATCATCGGGTGATATAAGATTTTGCACAGGTTGTGAACTGTGACATTGAAGGTGGTTATAAGAATTTCTGAATTTTATAAATGTGAAGAATTGTCCATTCTTGTTTCCATTTATTTGGGCTGATCTCTGTAATCAGGATTTGTTTCCTGCGTACTTTTATGGTGTAGTAGGTACTATTACCCTGAGAGTTTGGGACTTCTCTGTTGTGTTTAATTCAACTGCATTTAATTCTACACATTCCAATATGAGAGACCATGGGATCTAGTTTATTTTTGAGTCCATCTATAATGTTTACTTTGAGGACGCTAAGGCGAAGGAACACCAGGATGGGATAAAATGGAGAGGCTTCGAGATACGACTGATTGGCGATATTTGACGCCATGGTTGTGGTTTGGACAGTCGGAATGATTGAGCAGCGCCTGTGAGGAGAATGAGGTAAATTCAAGGATAAAAGACCAAGTTATGCCGAATCCTTTGATTTCCGTCTTTGCCGGCTCTTTCTGTGCATATATATATATATACGCAACAGGGTTTTGGAAGCTTTAGATCAGTAACAGAGCTTGATACATTCTTATTTGGAATAGCCGTGGATGAGTTTAGGGCGTTTTTTTGAGTAGAGTGCCCTATTATTCTTGCGATTGAATCCAACCGAATATATGAGAGTTTGTATTCGCTTTGTTACGAGGGATTTTTTTGATTTATACATCACCCTTTGTACGTTTCAGTTGCATCGGAGAAACCATATAGGACGTGGAATGTGGATTAGAGTTACTCCTGGAAATATGGCGCGCATTTAAATGAAAGGGTGATGATCTTGCATGTGTATATTACATTCTTGGATTTTAGGGTGTTTTAATCACATTTAAATTTTTTGTAATACATTGCACAATTTTGGTTTATTTTCTTTTTATTTTAACATGGGTTTGGTGTGGTTCTATCCTATTGCTGTGTTTATTTTGGCAAGCTGGTGATTCCTATATGTGTTTTGGGATTTTAATTGTGCACTTACTACATCACAGCGGTAACCACCTTTGTGGTTCAAATTAAATTGAAGTATTACAAAGACATGAATGATAAGTTAATAGAACTAAATATAAATGTGTTTCACCTTTCATGCAGAGAAATTTCCAGCTTGTTGATGTATTTTGATTTGTGGCCCTGAGGAAGGTGGCTTAAAGGATCTATTTATTTCGGATTGCACCGAAACGCGCGTTGGCAATTGTTATTACGACTGGCCCAAGGACTTTGTGAATTAATATCAAGACTCTTTGAGTGAACTTCCACGCAGTTGCATTGGCATCTGGGAGGTGAAGTTTGGAATATCCGCAAGAGATTGAAACATCAAGGTTGGCTCATTAATATATATGTGAAGGATGTTGTGATATAAAATACTCCTACCAGGAGGGTGAGGGTATATGTTTGATGAACTATGAAAAGACTATTTGAAATTATAATATACAACAGAAAGTAAAGAAACATATAAAACATTGACATGCATAGGTATTTTTTGTATTGATATATGTATATGTTTGCTGGAAATTAGAATTGTCTAATTTGTTGTCTTGTGGTGAGTGAGTCTGGAGTCTGTGTTGTTATGGTCATCAACCACTTATTGTCCTTGTGTCTTTGTGTTAGTAGTTATTTTTTCTCAAGTTTTTTTTATTATTAAGGTATATGTGATTAGGAATAAAATGTATACATTTTTCTAATTGTTTTTCATTTGTTATTTATGTTTGTTTGTAAAATCTAAAGGAGAGGGACATTTTTTACAAAGATAGTGTTAACCTCAGACCTTCCAAGAAATGAAGGCACAAATAACTAATAAAATTCAGGGCCACTGGAATTATGTGGCAGGAGAGGGCCAAGTTCTGCAGCAGGGTGGATCAAATTATGTGGCAAGAAAATGCAAATTATGTGGCACAAGGCAGCACATTTTCTGAAAGTATTACTTCACTATTTTGTGCCATTTTTATACTTGTCAAATCTGTCTGAGCATAGGTTGCACCTCATTAGTACCAGTTTAACACTCACAAAAGGCCATAAGCAACAGAAAGGTAACCAATCAACATTTGCAAAGGGCTTTCTACAGCACAGCAACACGTGTCGCTGTGTTTTTAATAACATTTGAACTGCTAGAGCTAAGAACAAACTTTGTTTTGGGTAAAATCTGCAGATTATGCAGCAAATGATGAATTATGTGGCAAATGCAGGCTGAACAATCACATAATTCCAGATGCCCTGATTACATTGAATGTAATTGCACTTATATAGTGCTTATTACCCATGCCAAGTGGTAGAAAGAGCTATATAAATGCAACAAAGGGGGGAGGACCCTTTTTTTCCTTCTTTTTTTATATGGTGTTGCGATGATTCAGTTCCATAAGGCAGTCCAGAATTATTAAGCAACATTATCTTTCATTCTCTAGGGGAGCACTTGTAGTTTTGCTTCTTCAAATTCCAAAGACTGGCTAAAAGGTAAGAACATGCATAGTGATATTGGCAAATGGGGGTATGGGTGGTTAATTTGTTTCAGTGATTGATGGTGGGTAGCACCACCACTTAATAGTTTAGGCAAGGATTTTTAAAAGATGGTCCAGCAAGCAGCATCTGAGTAAAATTTTCCTTTCTGCCTGTTATGCCACACAGTTACTCTAACAGTCTGTAAACAGGCAGAAGAGATGATCAGCCCATCACTGTGCTCCTCTACCTCTTGTTTGTTATGTACCTCAGTTTGGGTAGGGTGGAACACGTGGACCACAGTAGGGACGTTGATAGAGTGCAATATTTCACTGCACCTTTTTGAGGGCTGCTGGGTGCTAACCTCTCACAGTCCACCTCACAGAACGTTGTGTGTGTGCCCCTTACCCAGGGTAAACATTTAGTAGACTGGCAGAGTGGAGCAGCATGGCACTGTGCATTAAATGGACCTGGCAATGCACCCCGCAAAGTTTTCTGCCACAGCAGTATGGTGTACCCCAGACCGCTCTGCCCTGGTGTGGTTTACCATTTGGGCCTTCTTACTATCTCTGTGAGTGGCAGTTTGTAGTGGGAAACATGGAGAACAAGGAACCCCAGTTTCAATTTAAAGATACAGACACATTTCAAAGGCTCATTTGAAAGGTATCTTGGCTGTGTAAACTCTGGATCTTACTGTTCCTCAACCTGACCCACTATTGCAATCAGCTGGGGCCACACTGTCTTCTATTCCCCTATGCCAACCTTAAACTGGCAACTTCAGTCCTGTGCGTTAATGCACCTTCTGCAGAGACACAGCCCAGATGTCTCAAATCTTTTGATTGTCTGTCTGAAAAAAGGGATTTTAAAGTTCAAACTTGATGCCAGAGACAAGGGTTCACATTTTACATAGGCAAGGGACACACCGGGGTTGAGTAGTGATGACATCTGTACAAACACAGTAAACTATCCCCATTTCACACCCCAGCATCAAACCAATGAAGTAACTTGAGACAACCAAATTTGGCTTTAAGAATTAAACATTGTCGGGCTGTATTTATTTTCCAAAAGACACAGATATTGACGCACCTTAAAATATTTATATCATGTACATTGAACATCCACAATGCTAGACACAAAATGTTCTGTCTGAAATTCTTCAAAATCATGGTGACCCACTGGACTGGCCCATCAAGCAAGCACCACCCTCATGAAAATTTGAATTGACCTCCCCTTATTTCCACTAAGGCCCCTACATAGTGCTTGGCAATAAAAAGTTAATTCAGACGCTCCCTCTTACCGGGGGGAGCCCCTTTGGCCAATCAGTAAGTTAGGCCCTAAACAACACCAACACAACCCAAAGGTGGACCCTCCTGGCACCTTTTGGAGGATGGACCTGGGTAGGTCAGCCATATCCCAGTCCCCTGGGACTACTACCAGCTCCCGAATCACCCTCAAGTCCTCTTAAAGAAGCACCTGTGGACAGCCAATATATAGTCACACCCAAACCCCAGACTTGGGCTGACTGCTGCTTCACTACCCCTCCATCAGGGCATAAGTCTTAAAAAAAGAAGTGAGGGGACTGATCAAGTTAGGGAAAGTACAAGTGACACCACAGTGCATAACGTCATGGCAAATGACATATTAGGAAGTGACATTTCAGGAAGTGGCATCACAACCAGCCTGGAAGTGACATCTCGAGAAGTGATGTCAGATCTTAACAACTGCCACATATGTTTAGCAGCTCTATCATGAGTACATTTGCGTGCATTACGATATTTAAAAAATGTGATTCTGAGTCGGGACTGTGCCAAAAGAGTGATGCAACCCTGATGCAAAATCTGGACCTCAACCTTTACACTTATTTTTTAAAAACTCTGCCACAAAGAAATTGGCACCAAATAGAAATAGTAAATCTGTTCTGCTTAATTGTTTGCAAAGTCTGCATTATCCTATGTTGTTAGGACACCTGCTGCAGAGATCTTTGTGTTAGAGGTGGGCAAGCCACTGAAAACTTGAACCAGGCTCAAACCTGAAGCTTCGCTTTGACTCAGCTTGAAGTTATGTTCGAACCTCAGGCCCATAGCGAGCTGAACTTACATGTGTCTTCGGCTTGCCACTCTCACTCCCCCCAGGATGTGGTATTGCGGAAAGAGCCACCAACTTTGGAGAATTTCTAGTGAGTCTGCGCAAATCACTTAATTACTCCTTGCCTATAAATAACTAATAGGGCCTTGTGTAACGGAATTTGTCCTCAAATAAAGTGCTTCAATATTGCGGTGTTGAGTTTGTGCTATATAAAAACTGAAGAAAAATGGACAAAGAGGTGAAAACAAAGTGTGAACCTAGGGAAAGACATATACCTATTTACTGGCCAAACTGTACAATGTCAGATCAGAAAACCTGAATAATTCATGGCTACACCTCTTAAACTGTGTGATCTTAGGCAATTTTTTTATTTCACCAAAACTCCTTTTTCTTCATTGTCGGGCATGAAATCCCTTTTACATATGGAACTTCAGATTACCAGTTGTACAAAAATCTATTGTTTTGATTTATTAGACTATAATGTTGCTCTATATTGAATGTGGCCGCACACAGGGTTTACATACATTTTTAGTAAGTGCTTCTAGTGCTGTCCATAATGAGCGTATTAATGTCATGTTCAAGAAATACAGTTTTTATTAATATTGAAGAGACGGTATCATATTTAAGTGATGTTTGTTGTGTAATTTACATAGTAAATATTTTTGGGGCTTGGCTCATGCACAGGCTCTACGAGCTAGACCCTTGACTCAACTCTAGCTTGGCTCTCTCTTTTAATTTGTGAGCTCACCCACCACTACTTTATGTGCCCAGGACATCTCAGGGAATAATAAGAATGGTAAGATAACCCTGGAGGTTATGGCATTTGCTGGAGAGATCAGTCCTTTGTCTATTCTCAGTTTCAAATCAAAGTAGTATAGAGGGTTAATGTGTCTCCTGCAAAGCACATAATTAACATGCTGATGTTAGATTTTTATTTTATGTAGATAGGTAAGTGGATATCTGCTTTTAACTAAGAAAGCCTTTTGTTGCTTGCAGTCCATAAATTGTAATCCTTGTAATATAGCACAGTTAGGACATGTGACTCCCACACCTTGCAAGCCTCACTGTCTCATATAACACATCCTGTACATTGATTTGCACACTTGCAAGATTTATTGGCAATTTGTTGTGTATGTGTGGTGTAAAGTGGTCTAACACCCTGCTTTGGGATGAATAGTGCTATAAAAGAAACCAAACGAAATAGTGGTATTTATATGTTATTTGTGTAAATGTTGAGACAGACCAATACACCTGACATTCTTACAGTGCATGGATATCTCCTATGTAAATGGATTGAACAAAGTCAAAATCACTCCTCTCTTAAGCACCTGTGAAGTGATACTTTTTGCTTCTCCTCCACTTCATTTCCATCTAGGTGTGAGGCTCCAGATAGCTCCCCCCAGGATACTCAAACAAAAGGAGGCCTGATAGCCCCTTAAATGTGGCCCTTGTTGGGCCTAGCTGGAATTTAAAATAACAAAGTTATCTTGCTGCAGACAATATGCAGGCGCTGCTGAATGTGTCCTGGTTTCTGAAAATTAGGGCGGGACCAGTTCAGCATGTTTTATTGGGGCCCAGCTTCTCTGTAGGGTTGACAGCGTTCACCCTGTGAAAATATTTGATCAACTCTGTCTTCTCATGTGTATCCCTGACTTGTGCCAGGCCCTCTGTGGGTTAATAATTAGAGCCAATTTTATAATTCACCTGACTTTACATGGGTGTTGTTTTTGCAGGCTTTGATGCTTGATTTCCGACTTCTGCCGAATGTTTGAATTTTCACACAGAATGGTAAGAACTGTCATTGGGCACCGCCTCCCTCCTCCCACTGGTCACTGCCTAAATGCCAGTGGTCCCAACATGGTGCCCCCTTTAATAATATTGGTTCTTTGTCTTTTGCTTTTTGCTCATTGGTATATTGGTGAAAGTGGGAGTGCAGCTTCCACTCTCATGTCAGTGGTATTCCTACAGTATGTGTGTAGTCACGCTCACTTACTTAAAATGGTGTTAGAGATGTTTCTGACATAACATGAAACTTCTGAAGCTGTCAAATTGAGTCCTGCTGTTACCACAACTCCTACTTTTGTCATATCCTTGAGCCTTGCTGATGTCCCTGAGTCTTGCTTCAGTGCCTGCTGGTCTTAAAGCTGCCATGCCCTGCAACTCGAGTGTTGCTGCTATTATAGACTGTCAGTTCCTGCTGCTGTCACTCTGAGTATTGCCGTCAATGAATATAACTCATGACAGTGTCCTGATTCTTTTGACCATCATGCACAATGCCGACATCCACTGGTGATCCAATTGTCAGTCGTTCTGCTACCACCTCACAAGGCTTGATTGCAGCAGGCAAACCCAAAAGTAAATTGGATGGATTTGTGAAGCATAAAGCCTGTGTGAGCAGGTCAACTTCAAAGGTACAGGAGGAGGGATATCCTTCAGCAGTCTCAAGCTCCAGTCATAGTTCCTTCAGCAGACAGAAGGTCAAAAGTGTAAACACTCCCAAAGACTTCTAGCTATTCCTTCCATCTTCGCTCAAGAGATCATCAGACATCTGTTCAGGTGGAGGAACGTAAGCTCCTCACTGGCTGGTGGTGCATGTGTGATGTCCACCACCTGGAGTGACAGGATCCCAGAGCAAGGGCACAGCAGGCTTACACCTTCCCACATCCATGTGCCCATGTCACAGTCTGGTTATCCTCATATCGCTCAATCTATTCCTGCAGCAGTGCTGATGGTCATCATAATAAGATGTATTCTAATTTTTCCACAGCTTCAGCTCCTTCATAAACTTGGTTGACAAAATGATTTACCATAATGAATTTCTGGTACATTATGTGCACATTTGAATTTTGACATATTTAGCTAACCTCCTTTTGCTCAGAGAACAATAAAATGTGAGAGATTGCAGGTTTGGTCTAAGCAAGTGTTTGCATTTTTGAAAGATATTCAATCTGCAGTTCAAAACAGTAACTGATTTTATAGTTGTGATTTGCAATCGTGACATTTGCATGTCACAGCATTGGACAGCCATTTAAAGAAAGGATTGCATGGACAGACAACTGAAAAAAGATTCATCAACCCTTTGTGTACTATTTTACATGATAGAAAATACCACAGCAAAAAAGTACTTATCATCTGGACCTTTATCTCTGTTCCACCCTGTTAGAAACAATGGAGAAGCATCACTACTAATAAACCACTACATTGTTGCTGAATATTTAAATATTAATGTTGTGTATTATATCACACTTTAACCCATAGTGCATATGCAAATAGAGAAACCTGAACCTTGAACAAGAGATAATGTTAGCAAGGTGCAACGCCTGTATAATAGCTAGATACCACAATAATTTACATTCTCAAGTGCTCACAAGAATTGGTGAAGGTGAACTTTTGGAATATTTTCAACTCTTAACCTTTTTGTGAATTTTCTTTTAATATCAACTAGGGAAAACTCCTGGTGTACTGACTTAGTCAATCTGAGCACCTGGTTTTGAATACACAGTGGCTCTTCATTGGAAATTGTGCACTTCTGGGCAAATCACGTAGGGCCACATGTAGCAAAGTTCAGAATTGTGACTCGCAAATTGCGAGTCAAAGCGTCTCGCAATTTGCAGGTCGCAAATCTGAATGTATGGCAGTGTCCTTAACACTAATTGCGACTGACAAGGGGGTCGCAAATGCCCACCTCATGAATATTCATGAGGTAGGTCGCAATTTACGACCCCCTTGTGAATGGCGGCCCTCACAGGGATGGTGGCCTGCTGGAGACAGCACACCATCATGTCTGTGACTGCTTTTCAATAAAGCAGTTTTGTTTTGTAATGCAGCCCGTTTTCCTTAAAGGAAAACGAGATGCATTACAAAAACAAAAAATGAAACTTTTTTTTCCATTTTTTCAGAGCAGGAAGGTAGGACCACTGCCTGCTCTGAAAAAATGTTTTCTGTGACATTCACAAAGGGCAAGGGATGCCGGGAGGCCCCTTCCCGTTTGCGAATGTGTTACCACCAGTGTGACACTGGTGGTAACTGCAATTGCTTTGCCACTGCGTTCGCGGTCACAAAGCAATCCTACATCGCACTGCGAGTCTCAATTAGGAAGGGAACACCGCTTCCTAATGGCGAGTCGCAAACCCGTTTTGCGATTCGGTAACAATGTTACCGAATCGCAAAACTGGGTTTGTGCATTGTGAAGTGCTTTTTGCACGTCGCAAACAGCCAAATTGGCTGTTTGCGAGGTGCAAAAAGCTACCTACATGTGGTCCATAATCTGTTATAATGGTGTAATTGTGTGTAACTGGATAATTCAACGAATTAAACCCTCACTTGATTTATGCAGTCTCACTCTCCAAAACATACAATGCTCTGGTGTTCCCCAGTTTTGTCTGTGCTATAAAAATATAACAACATGCATGTTTTGCATTGGTTAGTTATCCCTCCTATTCCACTCTGTAAGTGCCCCTTCCTTTTGAGATCTTTGTGAACCTCCTCATTTAATGACATTCCAATAGAAGTCCCATATAATTTTCTTTATCTCAGTGCACATGCTACACCTTCATTACTCTTCCTAAAAGTCTCCATCTCGATGTCTGTTGGATCACATCTGCCATACACATCTCATTGCTTCATGGAAAGATTTGTTTGTTATGTGTCATACACTGCATTTACTATGAAAGGCATCTTTCAATAAGACGGCGTCAAACATGCACTCAGGCACAAGATTCTCTCAGCACCAAACAACAAAGCTCCAGCATTGCTCAGTGCCTGAGTGGAAATTATTGGCAAAGCTAAAAGATCTGGCATTAATTTGCTGAAGCATGAAAATACAGGTATGCATAAGTGCTTTTTGCATGCGTAAAGCCAGGCATATTGGCAATGTGTGCTCTCATACTTGCTCTGTGGACATCTTTGCCCGCATTGCATGAAGTGGCAGCTCCACCACTGTGGCTCCAAGTGCCAGCCCATTGCCCGAAATGTGGGTCTGGTTGCGCCCTTGGGTAGCACCAAACACACTTCATGGCACATTCATAATGCACGGTGTGTGGACTGTTGGTTCTAGTGTTAGCACAAGAGAGGCCTAATGTATAGAATGCAACCCCTCCCCCAGCTCTGAGAAAAGGGCTTGCGGGGTGTAGGTAGCTCCTAATGAAAACAATAAAGGATTTCTCCCCCACCCAATCCGTCACATGGCACTTCCTCCACGTCACGGCCTTCGCTCCTCGCGCCGTGGTAATTGCTGCTGCCACGCTATTTCAGGGCAGTAATTGTGTAGATGTAGAGCATCTTGCAGACTATTACAGTTTTATTAATATTTTAGTGAGATGAATGGAGATACGTTATTTTACGAGATGGAACTTGAGCCACTTGGAATATTCTCAAATACGATTAAAACGTGACCTGCGAGTAAAGTAGGCATGGAGAAGAACAGAGTGATTTGGATGTGCTCTACTCATCCCTACAGGGGACTGAAGTGGGGAAAGGTGGGTGCGACTGCGTTGGGAGGAGGATGTACAGCCCCCTTCCGGGTGTACCCCCACTTGGTAGTGCGTTCACCCCTGTTTAACTATCGACTGACAGTCAGTATGTGACACGTGCCGCTTTGGGACGGCGGTGGAGCTGTTGAGTTTGCCCTACGGATTTAGGGCACCTGCTTTCTTCCCAAATTAAATTCTCGTTGAAGACGCATCCCGAAGTCGGGGAGACCAAGTGGCAGCGGGTCTAATGAGAACATGAAGGACACTAGTCACACCTGCGATAGGCACAGTCACTCACACATCATGTGTGGGTATTTTCCTGCTATCTCACATGAATAGATTTTTTTTAACGGGAAAAGCATGGTTTCATTTACTTCAACGTTATTTAACAATTACTTATGAAAACAAAATATTACTATTATTAAACTAAAAGAACACTTTGCCTTACCTAAAAATCTGTATTTACATTAATTTTATTGACAGTTTATAATAGCCAACGCACTGTTGTCCCAGTTGCAATTAAAGGTTCAATAAAGTATATAAAATTTCTGAATGACAATGTTTTTCGCACTATCTGGTTCATTGGGTTTATCGGGCCCCACATTCAAACGTGTTGCAACCATTGTTTCAGTTCTGGAGGCTTACACCGGCACGTAGATATTACAAGTCCCACAGAGCCTGTGCCATTGCGGCAGAATTTACGCGCCCTGTCAGTCCCAGGGATACGAGTACCTGGGAGACCTAGAATTGGTCATTAATAAGACTCTGCGATTTGGGAATGATCCTCCAGTCGTGCCACTTGAACCACTTCAGCCAGTCACTTCTGAATTTCCCCTCCCTGGAGTACAAGGATCCAAAAATATCTCTTTACTCTTGAGCCAGGCCAAGATTCCTACGGCCAACAAGTTAGCCTTCACAACATTCTTAAATGCCTCTTGTGTGCGCCTCTAATTGAGTTTGCCTACCATGTTCCTTGGCCTACCACTTCAATAGACGTCCGCTCATCCTATAATAAAACCAACAGGAGGCCTTGTCTTAAGCTGAGAATCTTAGACACGTCTCAAAGAGGCAACCCCATTAGAGGAACTACTCCTCGTTTCTGGTGCAGAACATTGCACATTCCATTCCTGAATACAGAATCCACCTTCCTTTGACTACTGAGCAATATAGTATTTCAGAAACTAGAGAAATGTAAATTGATACTTGAAAATCGTGGGCCTTGGTCTTGACCTTTTGGAGAGCTTCACCGAATGTTATTAGTTCATAAAGTGCACTTTTAAAGGGCAAGAGGGTTGTTTAAACCTGGTTTAAGACCATGGACTCCCCTGGAGGGGTTCTGGTAGGAGTGATAGAATATTCTGGTTGTTTTAGGTGCTATCAACAGACGGCTACCGTGGGAGAAGAGGTTATGGCCCTTTTATGGCCCTGCTTTCAGGCAGGTCGCTCCCCTGCACCGCGTGCCAGTTTTGCCACTGCTCCAAGTTTTGTTTTTTCTTTCTCCCTCTTTGCCCTGATTTTCCCCGCCGCTGTGTCCCTGCAGCCCACCCCCTCCCTCTACTTCTTTTACCTCTTCCCGCCAATGTGTCCCTGCGGCCCCGCTCCCCGCTCACCCATTCGCTGCCCTGCTCCCACCTCCCAGCTGCCCCTCCCTCCCACGTCCCCTTACATGGCAGCTGCTGCACGTCCGCCAAGGGGACGCGCTCAGCGGGTGTGCCGCTGGCACGCCAAAGGTGCACCTAAGGCAAGCCCGTCTGCGCCCGTCCGTGTCTGGACCGCGCCCATCACCAGGACCCCTGGTCCCCAAGACCGCCACGGCAACCAACGCCATTACACCACCAGCACCCTCTCCGCACTCAACACCGGACGAGCACACGCCTGCTTCCTGGCCTACCCTAAGCACACCCAGGGACCCTTGACCTGCCAGAACTGCAGCTTCACCAGCCTCCAAATCGCCAAACCCCCTGCCGAGTCAGACCGCAACTACCTCTGATGCATCCTACTAAACACCCGCTCCGCACGGAAACACGCCGTCGAAACTCTGGGACCTGCTCGACACCTCCACCCCGGATGTCGCCTTCCTGACGGAGACCTGGATGAACGCCTCCTCGGCCCCAGACATCGCCATAGCCAGTCCGGATGGCTTCAAGATCACCCGCAGGGATCGCACCAACGGAGTCGGAGGCGGAATCGCCATCGTCCACAAGAACACCTTCAGGGTCACGACCTGTACCGACGACACCCTCAGCACCACCGTACACCTGCACTTCCAGATCCACACCAACCCCAACACCACCCTCAGAGAAACTCTCATCTACAGACCCCCCGGACCACGGCCTCAGTTCTGCGACTCCATCGCCGACCTCGTCAGCAGGCACGCCCTAGCCTCCGCTGACTACATCCTCCTCGGCGACCTGAACTTTCACCTGGAGAATAACAATGACCCCAACTCCACCTCCCCAATCGACAACCTCGCCATCCTCGGACTCAGACAACTCGTCACTACTCCAACACACTCGGCCGGCCACACGCTGGACCCTGTCTTCTCCGCTAGCCCCCACGTCACCTTCAGCCACATCACCGAACTCCTATGGACCGACTACCATTGCATCCACTTCACCTTCCAGAAACCCACCACGCACCACCGCACCCAACAGATCTCCCGCCGCAACTGGAGCAAAGTCAGCCAAGACCAGTTGAACACCAGCATCGCCCAAAAACCACCCACTGAACCCACCAATCCCGACCTCGCAGCCTGCAGCCTCTGGCGCTGGATTGACAACTGCACCAACACTCTCGCCCCGCTCAATAAACCTTCCAACAGAGGTGCCAACAAGAGAGCCAGCTGGTTCAACTCGGACCTTCGTGCCTCCAAGCAAACCTTACGGAAACTGGAGAGAAAGTGGCTCCACAAACAGACACTGGACAACCATGCTGCCTTCAAGAACGCCATCCACAATCATCATCACCTCATCAGATCTGCCAAGAAAACCTCCTTCAAAGACCGCCTGGACAAAAATGAACACAACAGCAAGGAGCTCTTCAACATCGTGAAGGAACCCTCCAACCCCAGCTCCAGCACAAATGACATCCCACCATCACAAGACCTGTGCAACTCCCTCACCGCCGTCTTCCACCACAAGTTCATAGACATCCATGACAGCTTCAACAGCCAGACCACCCCACCAACCACCGACTCCTCAGACTCTCCACCCACCTTCAACTACAACCCCTTGCTCATCTGGGCCAACGAAGACAACACAATCAAAACCATGAGCACTATCCACTCTGGATCTCCGTCAGACCCATGCCTGCACCACATCTTTAACAAAGCAAGCGCCACCATCGCACCCCACCTCCGCAAAGTCATCAACATCTCCTTCGAGACCGCGACCTACCCCGAGAGCTGGAGGCATGCTGAGATCAAACCCCTACTCAAGAAACGCATGGCGGACCCGAGAGACCTGAAGAATTTCCATCCCATCTCCCTGCTCCCATTCCCGGCCAAGGTCATCGAGAAGATCGTCAAAAGACAACTGACCCACTACCTTGAAGAAAACAACGTCCTGGACCCATCCCAGTCAGGGTTCCGCAACAACCACAGTACAGAAACCTCCCTCATCGCCGCCACCGATGACATCAGGGCCCTGCTTGATAACGGAAAAACCACGGCCCTCATCCTCCTGGACCTCTCGGCCGCCTTCGACACCGTCTGCCACCGCATCCTACGCACACGCCTCCACAACGCAGGGATCCAGGACAAAGCTCTGGAGTGGACCACCTCCTTCCTCTCCGGCAGAACCCAGAACGTCTGCCTCTCCCTTTCCGATCTGATGCCTCCAAGATCATCTGCGGCGTCCCCCAAGGATCGTCCCTCAGCCCTACACTATTCAATGTCTACATGGCCCCGCTCGCCCACGTCGCCCGGCTACACAACCTCAACATCATCTCCTGCGCCTACGACACCCAACTGATCCTCTCCCTCACCAAGGACCCCCTCACCACAAAATCCAACCTCCACGAAGGAATGAAGGCCGTCGCTGAATGGATGAGGAACAGCAAACTGAAGTTGTACTCAGATAGGATGGAGGTCCTCATCTTCGGTGCCAACCCCTCAGCCTGGGTCGACTCCTGGTGTCCGACCGCTCTGGGAGCAGCCCCGACACCCACCGACCACGCATGCAACCTGGGCGTCAATCTTCGACTCAACACTCTCCATGACGAGGCAAGTCAGCGCCGTCTCCTCATCCTGCTTCAACACCCTCTGCATGCTCCGCAAGATCTACAGATGGATCCCCACAGGTACAAGAAGAACAGTCACCCAAGCCCTCGTCAGCAGCAAACTTGACTACGGAAACGCCCTCTACGCAGGAGCCCCGGCCAAACTCCTCAAATGACTGCAACGCATACAAAACGCCTCCGCACGCCTGATCCTCGATGCCCCCCGCCACAGCCACATCACTTCCCATCTGAGAGACCTACACTGGCTCCCCGTCAACAAAAGGATAACATTCAAGCTCCTCACCCATGCACACAAGGCGCTCCACAACACCGGTCCAGCCTCCCTCAACAGACGACTCACCTTCTACATCCTCTTGCAACCGTCCCCCGCATCCGAAGAGCGACTACCGGAGGCAAATCCTTCTCCCACCTCACCGCCAAGACCTGGAACACCCTTCCTTTGCCCCTGTGACAGACCGAAGACCTGCTGACTTTCAGGAAGCGCCTCATAACCTGGCTATTCGAGCAATAGCAGCACCCCCCCCCCCCCCTCAGCACCTTGAGACCCTTACGGGTGGGTAGTGCGCTCTACAAATACACTGATTGATTGATGGCCAGACCTGTGCTGCTGACCTTATGGGCTGTCTGAGACCGTCTGAGACCTTCAGATGTCAATGGTTTGAGGGTGCATTGATGGAGAAGAGTGAGTGGAAATTGGCCCTGTTTAAAAATGAGTTATGCAGGTGGACAGGGTGTGTTTTGCAGTCACATTTTAGTGGGAACCCACCAGACCACCAGGTTAGTTTGTTTCCCTGTTTATGTGCCATAGGAATCACTGTATATTAGTTTCACAGCAATAGAAATAAATAATTAATGTGCAGTTATATACGTAGAACTTGGTAACAGTGTACATACTGATATAGGTGCAACCAATGCTGGCAATAAGGAAATGGGAGTTTTACAGGTGAGGCAGTTTTCCTAATTTACAAGACACTGTCTAGTGGGTAAGTAGAGTGCAAAGCAGTGTTGCCTGAGGCCACAGTAAAGCATTTCTTCCCTGGACTTTTCTCCTCATAAATGACAACTGCCGTTTCAGGGTTAAGCAAGTCTCACGAGAGTCATACACTTTGGGCCTGATTCATAAACTCTGTTTTGTAATACTTAAATTGGTGCTTCAGTAATACTAATCATGTACTACAAGACGCTATTCACAAACTTATGGCTAGAGACCTTTGCCTCTGCCATCTTTTCTGTTTAGAGATCACTGCCAAGGTGGCGGAAGCCTCCATGACATATATATGTTTTTCTAGTAAATGTATTGGGTCAAGTGGGAGTGACTGGAAAATGGGGAATACATTCTACTAAATGAAGTGTTAGGGAAAATTTAAGGACATAGTAATAGAAATACGATTCCAAAAAATAGTAAGACCATTGCTATTTACAAAGTACACTTCTAAAGTTATGCCCTAAAGGTGGCAAAACAGGCTGAAATGTACTCAAGGCCAGCCTGATAGTAAGTCAAGCATAACCCAGGACCACTCACATGTGCTGCAACACACTTCCATGTAAACCAGTGGCGACAGGGAAATAAAATTACACCACATATGCATTAATGTTAAATGAATTAAATTATTTCAATATTTAAATTGAGGTGTAGGAGTCTCCTCTCCCTGATTTGATGGGTTGGAAACATATAAGTCTACGCCTACATGTAAATCTACACTCAGAAATAGTGAATAGCAAAAATGTGCAGAGATATGCCTTGTTAAATTAGTAAATATGCACATGAATATATATATATATATATATATATATATATATATATATATATATATATACCTGTGTATATTTACCTTTTTGGATAGGCCTTGATATGAATGGCCCACAACTCTTTATCCTTGCGTTTTCTTTTGCTAGAAAGTTATGAGGTTGTTGACTTTCCCTCACTCAGTAAATTCTCTTCTGTTGAGTGTCTGTTTCACTGTTCGCCACAGTATTTTGACCAGACTGTCAGGTAAGCCTGTGCAGATGGTACAGTTACTGCATGAGAAAGTCATACCTCTGCTTTGTCTTATACAAAACAAAAAGTCCTCCTTCTCTTTAATGTCTAAAATATTGTACTTTGAGAACCACAAATGTAGGAGTAGGTACCTCACAGCCGACTTACCAGCCTAGGATATAGTCTAGAGCAGTAGTTCTTACCCGTTTTACTTCTGTGGGCTTCTAATTAATTATGACTGGAATCCAGGAACTCCCAATGAATCATTACTGGAAGAGGGGGCTCCCCAATGAGTCATTATTGGAATATGGGAATCTTGGCCTAAGCAATTTTCGGTGATTTGAACCACAAAACAATACACAGTACTTATGGAAACTAGCCTTCATCAAACAAATACACAAATAATGACATATTTCCTTTAATTCCCAAACAAATAGGAAAAAAAAACATTTTAATGTTAATGGGAAGGTTAGACTTTTTCTAAATTCACTTGAGCCCCCCTTACTATATTCAGTCCATACTATATGTGGTTTGATGCACTTGCACAGCTCCTACAAATCAATCAAAAGATACAAACTTAATTTTCAGCCTTCGATTTCAAATGTCTTCATGTTTACAGAATGTTTTTACATTTCTAATTGTTGTTCATTGTTTATATACACTTTATTAATCTGTTAATATTATGTCATTTGTAAGCAGTTGCGGGCCCACTGAGTAGGCCTTGTGGACTTCCAGCAATCCCCGTTCCCCAGGTTATGAACCACTGTTCTAGAGCATAGAAAGTCCAGTCCTTGCTACGCTAAGTTATGTGAGAGCCTGTGGGAGCCCTCAGCGCCCAGTGTGCGGTTCCTGCTCTAACCACTTGCTGCTCTCCTCACTAAAAGTGGGATGAGCTTGTTAAACAAGGAGTCTTCCATCACTCCTTCCTACTCCCTCTGTTCTGTTTGCACACAGGTGACTACTTCTGTTCAGAAGCGGCGCCATGTGAGGTGGGTGTGCAGTCAGCAGTAGCATAAGACATAACAATGGGCCGCCTGCAGAATGTGATTAGGGGTTTCCCTAGTGTTCCGTGTCTCACAGCTATTCAATGGCCTTGGGTTGAATATCCCCCTTTGAAGGATTAGGGGCACCTTGGGGGGTTTGGATTCCTGTGCACCTCAGGGGCTGCAGTAGCCTCTGTTACGTCCCTGGTAGTCACTGTGAACATGTAGGAGAGGCAGTCTGCTGCCTTTCAGAAGCTCTTTAGCTTATCTTGGTGTCTCTCCAACAGTGTACCCTGATTTCAATCCTCAGCCTCCACCTTCTGATTTCTACGCTATTTGTTCTCCTGCTCCCTTTCCTTCTTCCATGGGAGACAAAAGAGTCGAAGCTCAAAACGCACATTCGCCCTGCTCGCTGTGATAATGTATGTTGGGGATTTCCCTCTTGAGTTCGGGATCAGTCTAGCCATTTCTCAGCAGCTCTGCCTGGTGACCACTGATGCTGGGTGTGGCCACGGTGCTCCTCGCCTCTCAGATTGAACTTTTCCAGGGGTACTTTCCACCAGTGCTTTATTTGTAAAATAATAAGTGCTGGTGTCCAAAACGCTGTTCAGATTCCCGCGGCTGGCATTATAAAAGATCAAAGTGCAAATAGTGAGGGTGCGCAGTCCTGAGTCCATCTCTGGCCTCTTTCGTTTATAGCCAAGCACTTTCTGCCCCGCTATCTCACTCTTACAGGTGTCTGCTCTCTCCCTATGGGCAGATTTTCTGTATTTCTTTTCCTACCTCTTTTTGTTTTGTTATTTTTTCCGTCAATTGGCCTTGGGAAATGTCTGATCTGAATATATAAGTGGTGGTACCCCAAAATAAGTTTTGGTGCCCCCAACCTGCAACCACCGGCTCAAATTAAGCACCGCTTTCCAGCTGAAAACAACTTGTCCATCAGGGCATTGAGAGAACTGAACGGCCTGTCTGTGAAAGGCGGCTTAGTAAGGGGCCCGGCCTGTCGCCTGCTCCCTGCTTTACGTCATTGATTTTGTCCCAACAAGAAATGTGGCCCATTCTAGCCCTCAAACCACATATTCAAGCACAGCGTGGCAATAGGAGTATTCAGCGCAAAACACAGACACTCCCGGCAAAGTGGGCAGACAGGCAAAGATTCAGGCACGAAATGCTTGCCATCAACATGAAAATGCGCTGCTCAAAGCAGTAAACATTGTCAGTCGCAGCACGCACAGGCAAAGGTTGTTTGCCTGTAGCGTTTTCCTATTTCGGTCTGGATAGAGGCAGCTTTAGCCGTCTGCTAGAGCCATGCGACACGAGAGAGAGGCTCGCAGAGCCGGTGTGAGCTGTTGTGCATTTTGCAACGTGGTTTTCGTTTGGTGCGGAGGCTAAGAAGCAGTGCCTCTCCGCAGTCACACCACAGCGCTTCCCCGACACAAATGCTGCCCCTGGCCTCCTCAGTGGGATCGACGTGCATCCGCAACAGTCTCTACAACAGTGACTACGTCTATCGCCGCAGCAAGGACCACAAGAGATGTCACACCCGCCGAGAACACAGAAGCCACAACAACACCCAGCAGCACAGTAGGATCAATTAGCAGCAACCACTGCTGTGTGTACAGAAGGGGCCACCGTCGTAACAGCCACAGCTGCCACAATAGCAGAGAAAACAGCATTAACAATAGCTTATTATCAAGGCAGGAGCAACAGCAGTGACCACAGCTGTGGCTGGGACAATACAACTAGAGCATCTGACATACCCGAAAGAACCACAGTAGCACAATGGCTGTTTCCACACATCATCATAACAGCTGTCGCAATTGCCAACAAAGCACCAGCACCAATCTCTGCAGCCACAGCATGGATCATAGCTGTAAAGATAACAGGAACCACAGCAGTGACCAACGCAGCTACCATAGCAGTGCCCGAGCAGAGGCCACGGCTGTAACCAAAGCAAGAAACACAGCGTCAACCACAGCCAAACCATCAAGAGTAAGACAGACACTTTCCACAACAACTGTGACCCTAACCACTACCACAGTAGTAACAACTATCAGTGAATGTACAGAAAAGACTACATGAGTGTCAACAGCTTACACTGTAGTGTGAACCATAGCAAGCAGCACAGTAGTGAGCACATCTGCCACTGATGGAGTGACAATATCAGTAACCACATCTCTGAACAGAACAAAAACAACAGCTACCACCAAGGCAATGACAAGATCCGCCATAACATCCAGAACAACAGCAGCAACCACAACTGTAATCACACCAGGGATTATAACACCAACCACATCACAACAGCAGGCACGAAAGAAGTCATAATAGAAGCGCCCACAGCTGTAAAACCAGCTGCCAGCATAGCAAGAACAACAATCGCTATAGCATCTGCCAGCATGAGACAACAACAACAATCACAACTGCCATAACAAGAGGAGTCACAGCAGTGACACTATCTCACACCACAGTGGAGACCACAGAATTAACAACAGATGCCACAATGGCCATCATTGTAGAAGCAAAACAAACAACAATGACAGGTAGGGACAAATTCAAACCATAATTTGTAAGAACAGTCCTTAATTCTGTTACTTCTGGGTTTAGTTCTTTCACAAATCATTTCCCCCAAAACAATTATTAATGAAGCAAAAAGGATCTATGGTCAACAAATATATAAAAAAGATTTAGTACACAACACATCAATAAATATACACAAAATGTTACTCTCGAAACATACACAATCGACCACATATAAGAGATTTAACAATAAAAACCATCCTAAGATGGTGCCCTATACATTTCAATAGTGGTCACTATAGTGCAATTCCACAGGTGATCCACTGATTTTTGCTCAGGTACTGGGCTTTTCGTACACTAAACCATCAACGTATTGTGTTTTACTTTCACACAAGCGTGATATCGTGCATCTCAAGTCTTTACAATCTAGTCCATTATTTGGCAAGCCCAATACACTTGCAATATAGGGAAGTCAACGCGTTTCGGCCTACTAATTTAGGGCCTCATCAGGACTGGAAAAGGGCAGAAGTGGTTCTTAGTTGTAGAAAAAAAGAACAAATCCTATATGTCATCCTCAGGTAACTGAAACGGTGCACCGAGTTGCTTGTGTTTGTTAATCCACAACCGCACAGCACGGCTCGTATCGGCACCGTTTTATTAGCTCCGACGCGTACTCTTGTTGCTGACAATGCAGCGAGCCTCGTTCAAAGCGCGTCGTCCATAGCCCTCATTGTAGAAGCAACAAAACAGATGCCAGAGAAGCAACAGCTTCAGCCAAAGCAGGGCCCACAGCGTTAATGAAAGCAGGGGCCACAGCTATAATTACAGCAGGGGCTACAGCTTCAACTGGAGCTGCAACCACAGAAGAAGCAGCAATAATAGCAACAGCAGTAGCTCCTATGACTGCAGAGATCACAGCATCAACAATAGCTTTGACTACAACAACCAAAACAGTAGCAACAACACCTGCACCAATAGTTTCAAACAGCAGTGACCAGAGCAGAGGCGACTTTTTTCACCACAGCTTCAACCATAGCAGACACCACACTTGTCACCATAACAGGGACAACAAAGAGAACAGCTTTCATCACAGCTGGAAACACAGCAGCAACAAAAGCTATCAGCACAGCAAGGATCACAGCAGCAACAACGGCCTCCACAATAGCATGGGCACAGGAGTAACTACAGCTGTAACTTTTGCAGGGATCACAACAGGAACAAAATCTGCTATCACAGCAGGAATGAAAGTAGCAACAGCAGCTGTCACAGCAACCAACAGTCATCCCTTGTGCCTCTACTCCAGTTACCCAGCAGGACCCTCTTAGTGTATGTAGCTGTCACAGCGACAAGGATAACACCATTGAATTAAATTGCAACCATAGCAGGAACCAAAGCAACACCAACTGCTGCAACAGCTGGAGACAAAGTATCATTAACACCTGAGTCTACATCAGGGAAGAACTGCAGCAACTACAAGTAAGAGACAGACAACAGTAATTATCATGGTTGTATCAACTGAGAATAATGAAGATGTGATAAGTGTAATGCTTGAATTAATTTAACCCACTGGTAATTTCTTTGGTCCACAATTCAGTCCATCATATTTTTTGTGCACTATGCAACAACAGACATGGATCAACCATATGCAAATTAACCATGGTTGTACTCTCATTGGAACCATCCACCCTGAACTGCCATGTGATGTCACTGCTGAACACAAGCTATCCAGACAGTTTTGGCTTGTTGGGTCTCATCATTCACATATAGCTTGGGTCCTATGGCACAGTGAGTACATAACTCCAGTCGCGGCTCGTGGGTGTAATGGGGGCGGGGTGGAGCACAGGAGGGGGGAGGATGGGGGAAGCAGGGATTAATACAATATATCTATCTAAAAATAACATTTACCTCCTCCATCACTCCACAACACTCCGCTCCCTCGTCGACACCGCAAGCTCCCCGCCTGCCCTGCGCCAATCCTGACGCTTCTCAGAGCAGCATGAGGATTGGCTGGGAGCTCCCAGCCAGGGCACTCCCAGGCAGACTGGGAGCCTGTGCAGGCTCTCGCCAGCCCACCAACACAGTTGCCAGGCTGGAGACAGCCTATTGCCCATGTGCGTTTAACCGGCCCAAGATGGCCGACCACACACACATGCACTCTGAGCGGAGTGCACTGTATACTCTCTTCACTGCTGGTGACACCAATGCCCTGCCCCTTTTGCACGGAAAATAATAAACATGGTTTATTATCCTTTCCTTGGGAAAGGAATTGCAGCGGTTGCTGCTGGCTGGGGGTGGAGGGGAGGAACGCTCCTCCGCCCTAGTGGAGGAGCCGCCACTGCATAACTCATGACTGGGTTTACCTTTTGCAATTATTACAACTATGACATCTCACTGAGAAAAACAAACAGTCAAGCCAAGGCAAGTAATTCTTTGTTCACAGCATGTCTGGCACATGAAAGAATAAATACACATACATAAGATTAAAATAACCACTTTTTTTTTTAAGCATTCGAAAGAGAATAACATAATAATAAAAAAAAAACAGCCCAACTATCAATTAGCTGAACCATGATTTTTCACATTTGTCCATAAATGATTAACATTTTAAAAAAGTCTGACTTCCCCCCCATCAAAAGATGTGGGGAGCAAATGAGGCCTCACTACCTCCTGACATTCACAACAGTCTTACTTTCATGATCTGCCAAACATAAGCCGCCCCTGAGAAGCGGACCCACGGATCACGGAGTCGATGTAGAAAGAGAGCCGGTCTGCACTGCCGGAATCTAAAAACTTTGAACAAAGGTAAAAGCGGTTCACTCTCCAGCAAATCATAACAGGTGCAGAAAAACAATGTGCAAACCAGACTGGATTGCCACTCCGTCACAAGTCAGATAACGAAGGACAGTCAGCAGTGTGGCTGACCAAAAGGGGAAGATAACTGAAACGAAATCCGGTGAAGACGAAGCGTGGTGCTGATTTTGGGTTTCGGTGAGATAAAACTGAATACCTTCCTGCCCAGGAAATAGCTTGTGAAAGGAGACTGTTGCTTTCGGCCCATCCACCCTCATCCTCAGTTCCCGGGCCTTTGAGCAACCCTTAGAGGCAGCCGGAGGAGTGTACAGATCCAGTAACCCGATTTCCTCCAATGCCGTTCTAACATAAGCAAACCAGGGAGTGTTATCAACTGCGTCCAGCCTCAGGCAATCCTCGATAGTGAGTCTGTGTAATGGAGTAGACGCCCTCACCCAGATCAAATGCCACAGGGCTAAAGGGGCCAGTTTGATTATGTCTGATATGTAGGGGGCACCTAACTCATTAAGGACCATGGAATTTGGGCAGCTGCGTGGGAGCACAGGGGCTTTTGAAAGAAGATGTTTTCTACTACTTGAACATGACTTGCACCCACACGCAGCCACCCGCGTGTAGCAGACGCCGCCGCTTCGGCAGTGTGACTGGATACAAGCACTTTCAGTAGTTCGGAACCTACTTTTTTACAAACATCCTGAAGTTCAATGATAGTTCTCTCTAATGTGCCAGATCTATTCCTCCCATTTCCTTCCACGCGTACTTGCTGTCCAATAGAAGCCCTAGAGATGAAAGGGAGGTGGTATGACTCACTTTCATGTTATTCACAACCTGCACTTCTTGCTTCTTGGGCCTCTTCCCACAAATCATTGTGAACGTTTTGCTTTCATTTACTCGAAGACTCAGCTCCCATTTCAAAGCCACACAATCTTCAATCAGGCCTTGCAGTGCCCAGTTCTCACCATCACGACAGCATAATCTGCATACAAAAGAACAGGTGGGGACGTGTTCCGTGTACGGAGTATTGTAAGAATTACATATGAGCGCAGCTTCATTCCTATTAATATAAAGAGAGAAGAGAACCCCTGTCTCACACCTCGCTGTATATCCAATGCGTCCGTACACTCCCCATTTTTAACAAAGTGAATGCATGCTTTGGCCTCTGAGTAGAGCTGCCTAATAAACCCAATAATGCCTGCCTCAATACCCTATCAGTCAGCACAGCCCAAAGTTTAGAGTAAGTTGAACACTGACGATAAGTCCATAAATACTAAAGATAGAGGACCACTTTTTGCCCCAGTATATTTGCCAATTAGCAGGCTCAGGTTCAAGTATTGTTCCATTGTTCCCATCCCCTATTTAAAACCATACTGAGTACCTACCAGAACCTGATTAGCACTAGCCCACTCCTCTAATCGCTGCAAGAGTATCCAGCCCATTACTTTCACACTTGCATTCAGGAGGGAGGGAGGGAAATCGGTCTACAGTTTTTTGGATCTGACCTGTCCCCATTCTTATAGATGGGGACAATGACAGATTTTTTTCCCAGAAGCCGGGAGGCCGACCTCTGCCACAACATTGAAGACATTTGTAATCAAGGGGCCCCAGAGATCTCGGCAATCAATATAGAATCTACCGGGATCCCATCAAGTCCAGGGGCTTTTCTTCTGCAGCTTTTCTTCAAAGCTCTCTGAACCTCCCTTGATCCAAAGACTAGGGGAGTTGGCTCATGATGTAGCCCACCATCATCCATTACCTCTGGCAACCCTAGTTGGGTGGAATATATAGCAGAAAAGTGGTTCTCCCAATCAGAATCCTCTATGTGAACATCTACAGACAGATTTGCCTCTGACCTAAAATACGACCTGCTTAGCACCCTCCAAGAAGCTTCCCAGTCCTTGGTGAGGCTTGCTGTGTGCAAAATCTCCCATGTATGTTCCTTTATCTCTTTTATGCTCCTCCTGCAGGCCTTTTTATACCCTGCCCTTGCTTCTCTAATATGATCTATATCCCCAGGCTCACTACGCAAGGCTGCATGTAAGTTAGATGGGGACTTGGGGCACACTGTATCAAACCAGCCCTGCGTGCGGGGTTTATCAGTGCCCCCTGCCCTCATCAATAATTGTTTTACACACTCTATAACACTTGCGTGGGATGTCATAATATGATCCGCATCTGCTTTGTCCCACTTGATGCAGAACCTGTTCTTTCTGGCTAGGTTCAGCGTAATTCCCACCTTTGAACACAACTTTGCCCCCTCTTCAACTTTATCTTCCAACAGAGCTGGGCATGGTCACTAAAACTAGTAAATACCACCACAAAGTCACCTCGCACCTAAGTAATCTGAGCAAAGGACATAATCCATCATGGAGGTACAGTTTGCTCCCATAAAGGTTACAGCCAGTTGCCCTGAGGACTCTCCCACCGTATTCATCAATGAAAGATTACATTTTACCAAAGAAGTATTTACTGCACTACCATAGGCATCATGCAAAAAGTGAATTAGGGGGTCATTTTCATAATCTGTTATATCACATACTCCTTTAGAGACTTTAGGGCAGAACAAGGATTAAAATCCCCCACCCAAAGGAGCTCAAGGGGTTTATGATGATCATTTATAATGCCATTTATCATCCCCTCGAGGGCTGCAACGATCAGTTGGGATGTACCATCAAAGCAATTATTATAATAATTTACAATCAGCAAGTCCCAATTACATGAGAGGTCGCACCACAAATATGATAATGTGCCAAAGCATTATAAAATGCTTTACTCACCCCCGGAATTTTTTTAATAACAAAAGTAACCAGACCTCCCTTGGCCCGACCGGTGTTTGGGGGCAGTGCAGGCGTACAGAAAGTACTATAACCATCAATATAAGGTGGAGCCACACCCCATGTTTTGTGTAGGCCAATTAGATAAAAATGTGTCATAAGCATTATCCAATCTAAGTATCCTGCTTTACTGCGAGGATCTGAAATATTCCATGAAATTGCATTAATTGTAGATAGCGTAAACTCATTTGGTGTATGGGCTCCACTGGTCTGGGCTTCCACCCTCTCCCTACTGAATATCTGCTCTCTGGCTGTCAATCACAGCCCTCCAAACCTGGGGGGGAATATCTATTGGTATGCGATACCCCTGATGGAAGCCCTGTATGTATCACCACTTTGCGACCTATAGGGTGTCCTGAGAGTGGATCACAACGTGTACCAACAGTAACACGGATTTATAGAAATAACCCAAAGAGAGAACCACTATCTGGGGGACTGAGATTTGATGTTCCAGTTGACTCAGGATACTTAATACTATAGATGGATTTCTAAAATTGACAACTACGCAGTCGCACCCACCCAATCAACCATTCTTGCCATGATGATATGGGGTAAAGAACCCAGGGCCTGTATTAACCAGTGAGAGACTTGTAACATCAGCTGTTTAGTGGATTCAGTCTGAGTGGGCCTAGGAAATTTTGCTAATACTAAAACATATGGGGATGCTGCCGGAGGTAATTTCAAAACCTGGGTAATCCCTTCCCTATTTCGACTCTACTGTGATGGGGTCACAATATCTGTCCATTTCCCTGGGGTTTGTCCTGACCAGCCCTATTTCCTGCCTTGCCAATAGAGGCCATGCTCGCTTCCCCAGGAGGGTGGATCGAACTGGCAGTAGAGGCTCTAGGAATGTGCAATTGAACTGGCGATGGTTGTCTACTATTGAGAGCTTCATGGACATCCTGGCTCTTCTCCCTATCAAAACTGTTTGACGTAACAGGAAAACTCTGGGAATTTCCCCTCTCCACACCGCCGAGGGCAGTTTGGGTAATATATTTCTCTATCAAACCCCCACCTAGGGGAACCAGCAAAGTGGTTTGAATGTATAGACATTTTTTCCTCTAGCTCTTCCAGTCTATCTGAAATAGGTTTTGAATAGGAGGATATCAAAGTTTCTACCATCTTCAAAAGTTCATCTGCCATGCAATAGTCCACATCAGGGGGAGCTGAGTATGACTTATCATCGATTCTCTTAGGTTCCCTGGAAGATGGAGCAGGCTTCTTGTGGGGCCACCTCCCTCCTTCTTCTTTATGACCGGCATTTGGCAACTGTGACATTAAGATTATCACCTCACATACTCCTTGCCTCTGGAATAGCAAACGGAGACTCAGGCTGCCCTAAATGACTCGATATTATGCTCTGGAGCTGGCCCTCAGAAGGCGTGAATACTGGTACACAGGCCCCTTCCTCGCCCATTGAGTGTCGCTGTCCCGTGAGTTCAATGTCTTCTGTAAGAACTCCAGTTGCACAGACCAAGAATGAATCAATTGTGGCAGTTGTATCCCCCGCCAAAGAGATCACTGTGATCTTCCTCTTACCCATTTATTATTGTGGGTAAGCCCCTCCAATATAAAATGAAAAATATCCGGGCACAGGTGCTGTCATGCGACGGACTGACCCGCCCTTGGCCAAGGCTTCTCCCGGGTGCATTCCGCATGCGTCTTGCACAGCGGTGCACACTAACACGCTATATAGTGCTATTCCCAGCACAGCACAGGTGAAACAGAGTCAAAGGGACTATCTCCTGGGCCCTAGTGCTGCTGGTCCTCGTAGTCCCTTCCGTCCGCCACTTGACAAACAGTCATTGGCAAACTCAATAGGTCTGGCTCCTACTTGCACATGTACATAGACAATCACAAATGTACAGAGACTAATTATTCCTTCTGTCTGTGCAGTCTGCCTTCTAATGTACCTTCTATGTTTGCATCTTGTTGTGATGTCCCATGCTTGATGGGGCAGTGGGCTACACAGTGACAAACACAAATGGGCTGTGAACGTTTGTGCATGCCTGGATTTTTATGTATTTGTAGATTAAAGCGAGACCTATTAGCTTTGCCAAGGCTAGTTATATTTTGCTATAAAAGTGTTTAGAACAACTATGTAGAAACTATTGAAATGTTTCTTTCAAGAAAAGTGCCCCTTGTCAGGAGAGTAGTGTTTTGTTTGTGATGAGCAATGCACATTAGTATGGAATGTGCTATCTGACAAAGGGCAATGCATTTGCTGTGAGTTTCCATAGCAATTCTTCTTTTCTGCAGGATCTCCCTAGATAGTGTGCCTTTTTGTGGACTGCCTTTGAATGGTTTGATGCCTTTAGACTTCGGCAGACGTGTTCCATTTCAAATGAAGATGCCAAATGTTCACATGAAGATGCCAAATAGATACCCAAGTGACCGAAGCTTTTCATCCAGAGAGCTCCCTCAAAAAATCTTCTCAGCCAACAGGAGTAGGGAAAGATGTTCCCATATTTCCTTTAGGTTAGCTCTAGAAGGTGACTCAGAACTTCTGAAAGGGCACTGACCTGTGCCATTTTAAATGAGGGCTTCTGGGAAGGTCTGCCCTACGATGACGCAGAATTTCCACAAAAAGAGACACATTTCTCAATGGGTATTCTGCCAGAATTGGTCCTAGAAAATCATCCGTTTACTGGCTAGGGTACAGGAAAACACATTCACCTAACCACCAACTCCTGGTAACATTCATGGATGTCTAAAAAACCTCTGAAGAAAGAAGAATTCTTCATGTTCTGCTGTGGAATGCTCTTCTGATCTCCACTTGCACCCATGGATGGAAACTGCTCCCCAGAGGATGGCTGGCTGATTTCTGTTCTCTGCCATTTGGATACAAAATCCTGAAAAGGGGACATCCTGAGTTGACAAATCAGCTGCTCTGTTGGGATTGGACTGCACTGCACTGCACCCTGTTGGAAACCTGGATAGAGAGACCTGCACGCTAGAAGCCTGCCATGAATAACAGACTTGTGGTAGAGATCTAGAATTACTTTTCCAGCATCTTTTTACAGGATATTGTGGCAGAGAACTCACTTTCACCCTCACAGTTGTGACCCGAATCCCACATAAGACCATCAGAAAGATGCTGAAGGATGGGCGCTTGCACTGCAGATGTGTGTGTGCTCTACCTCTTTGCTTAAGGACTGAAACTTGCACTGCAGATGTGTGTGCTGTACCTCTTTGCTTAAGGACTGAAACTTGCACTGCAGATGTGTGTGCTGTACCTCTTTGCTTAAGGACTGAAACTTGCACTGCAGATGTGTGTGCTGTACCTCTTTGCTTAAGGACTGAAACTTGCACTGCAGATGTGTGTGCTGTACGTCTTTGCTGAAGGGTGGTCCTTGCATTGCAGATGTGTGTGTGCTCCACATAGTGGCTGAAGGATTGAAGCTTGCACTGCAGATCTGTGTGCTGTACCTCTTTGCTGAAGGGTGGGCGCTTGCACTGCAGATGTGTGTGTGCTGAACCTCTTTGCTGAAGGGTGGGGCTTGCACTGTAGATGTGTGTGATGTACCTCTTTGCTGAAAGATGAAAGCTTGCACTGCAGATGGGTGTGCTGCATCTGTTCTCCATGGGACGGTAGCTTGTACTGCTGAGTTCTGCCTGTGCTCTACCGCTTTGCTGAAGGGTGGAAGCTTGCACTGCAGATGTGTGTGCTGTACCTCTTCGCTGAAGGGTGCGCGCCTACACTGCAGATATGTGTGTGCTGTACCTCTTTGCTGGAGGAGGGAAGCTTGCACTGCAGATCTGTGTGCTGTACCTCTTTGCTGAAGGGTGGGCGCTTGCACTGCAGATGTGTGTGTGCTGTACCTCTTTGCTGAAGGATCGAAGCTTGCACTGCAGATCTGTGTGCTGTACCTCTTTGCTGAAGGGTGGAAGCTTGCACTGCAGGTTGTGCTGTACTTCTTTGCTGAAGAGTGGGCGCTTGCACTGCAGATGTGTGTGCGGTACATCTTTGCTAAAGAGTGGGCGCTTGCACTGCAGATGTGTGTGCTGTACTTTGCTCAAAGGCGGAAGCTTGCTTTGCAGATGTGTGTGCTGTACCTGTTCTCCGTGCGATGGTAGCTTGTACTGCTGAGTTCTGCCTGTGCTGTCCCTGTTCTACGAGGGAACGGTTTGCAGTGCTCTGTTCTGCCTGTGGTGTATTATTTTCAGAAGGGTGGGAGCTTGCACTGCAGATGCCCACTTGACACGTGTTTTTTGTGTATTACTGAAGCTTGAGAACACCTTATCACTATAAGGGTCCAAAACGATTACCTTGTCCATGTTTGTCTGCTCTTCGGTCTGTGTGCAACTGGAAGGCACAGCTTGCTACAAACCCCTCTCCATGCAAGTTGCCAGTACTTTAATCAGTACCCTGCCCTTTACCTCTTCGTGTGCCCGCTAATACATCAAACAGTGCATTCAGGTAGCTCCTGGGCAGTGTCCATGCCTCCTCCTACAGTGGGCCTACGAATCAGAGCAGGCCACGCTCCCTGGCCCTCACCTCCAAGCAGGCATTTACTCCGAGAAATGTATCCGTCCGACTACTCCCTGTACCTGATGCAAGCTAAGGTGCCTTGTACGTGGTTCACCGTTCTTGCAGAGATGGGAGACGAATGACTGCGGGGAGATGCAGCTCTCGCTGGATCACAGCCCCACCCCCTCCCCGGCCTCCAGGAGACGGGGCAAGCCAGAGCCTTGGCTGCCCTCGCTGATGCAGCCTCATCGACCCTCCCGGATGATAAACATTACATTATGTCCAGCTTGCGGGCAAACATTTGCTGAGCGGGCGGAAGGCCTTTGGGACGTTTCGTCGCCGTTCAGTATTCATGGGCTGTCTCGGGATCGACGTCGCAGCGTAACATTCAGAGAACTTCCCCCGCTCCCCGCGTCACTAGTGATCATTTCCTAGAACCTCAACTCCACAACATTGCCACGAACGAGGCAACCCCTGACCTAGGCCGCGCGAGTACTGCCAAGCCTCACCACCCTCTCATGGAGACCTCCTCGCCCTAGTCCTAAGGAAATGAGGCGCCTTCTCATTTCTGTAGGGCTGGGACAAGGTGGACTCCTAATCATTACCGGAAAGTAATTGGTTCAATACTTGAGTACTGCCAGGCCAAGCCCCAAACACTGGAAACGTGGGCACAGTCAAGTCAACCCCCTAACAATTGCGGTGTTGACTCCGCCACGCTAATATTTCACTTGCAGAGTGAGCACTACTGTGTCACCTCTGCACGGTCCGAGGGGGCTTTCCCACTGGAACCTCCCAAACCATCGATGTGGGCGCTGCCAAGCCACCCCTCCCCAAAGGCAGCATGGGCAGCGGCATGTCACCCAACTGCCAGCACTGGCATAGAAAATTACATAGGACCAATCCCTTTTACTCATCAACAGAACAGGGTACAACATAGAATACACACAATGGTTCCGTGGGTCTCATTTGTTCATCACCATGAGCTTACGTGTGTTTGTTATGAACAGCAACACAAAAAAGCCTTTCAAAATACCAACAATGACGTCTTCTATTTATTTTCCAAACAGGTGGCTTGTAAATCATAGCGGCGGCTCCTCTGCTATAGCGCAGGAGCTTTGTCCCCCCACCAGCAGCGGCAAAACTTTAAAAATAAAACAATAATGAATGATGGCCCGCATTTAAGGAAAATTAGCGCCACCTTTGCGCCATTTATTTTGATGCAAAAGCGGTGCTAGCCTAGCACCATAATTATATTTTATAGACCTGTCTAGCGTCAAAATATCAAAGTTTGCATCATTTTTTGGGAGCGCCACCCCACCTTGCTTCATTTAGCGACAATGATATGCAAGGTAGGCGTTCCCTTCCAAAATATGGCGCTAGCCCTCCAGCGCCATATTTACTGTCCGATGTAAAAACGACGCACATTAAGGAACCAGTCCCAAAAAATGACGTAAAGTTCAATTAGCATCAAAATTTCATGCTTGTCAGACCAGGCGTTAAAATGAGGCACACACACTACTACATTAGGAAAACACACAGAAGGAGCATTGGCAACCCCCTGGACAACATGGAACTGTTAATGCTTCAGCTTGGCACATGCCGCAGATGAGAGTGATGACAACAGGTCCTACCAGCACTACTGCAGCAACCCCAAACACCACCACAGCAGCCACAAAGGCAGCACAGAAAGCAAGAGAGGATATTTCGACAGCGCACAAGCATCCTTGTGCTCAGGGAACAAGATGTCATCAGGACCTACCGTCTGAAGCAGGAGACCATTGTACGCCTGCTGCACCACATTGCGCCAAACATCACTGCAAGGGTGGAAACTCCAACTACTATTCCATCCATGACCAAATTCCTGGCTGTCCTCCATATGCTGGTGTCAGGGTCATTCCAGACAACTGGTGCACACGTGGGTGGTATCTCCCAGCCATCCTTCTCGGCCTTCTTTCCAAAGGTTCTGGACGCAATGATATGCCTCACACCCCACCACATCTGCTTACACAACACCCAGCAACTACAGCAGGAGATCAAGCAAGGTTTCTATTGAATTGCTGGGTTCCCGCATGTGCTGTGTGCAATGGACTGCACCCATGTCCAACTTGTGCCACCTGCTGCAAAGTAACACCTCTACAGGAATCACAAACGTGCAGGCCATTGTGGATCACCGTGGGCTCTTCACAAACATCCTAGCCAAATATCCCAGCAGCGTCTATGATGCCTACGTATTCCGGCACTCCACCGTCAACGAGCGGTTCCAGAATGGACAATATGGTAATGGCCTACTCGTAGTTAAACCGCCATATCAATCATTACACAGATAACACACCAACCTTGTAGGACAAACAATAAATACACCACGCTAAACACTCATGGACAGGGGAACACAGATGTACAGACAGTAATACATATGCCACATGCCACACTACACTGCATTCAATGCACATCACACACACATACACTCATATGTACATAATACAACCACAACCTGACTGGCACACCATGTGAAGGACAGGTGGAGCTATGTTCCCTTTGCATACAGCAGCTAGGCCCAAACCACTACAAGTGTCCACTGGGTGATAACTAAATACAGATCCCACACACATTACACCTAACAAGGAATAGGTCTGCGATGTGAATGGCATTGGCCATGTTAACGTAAAGAAAGTCACATATAGGCACAGCACCACATTTGCCTTGTGTAGAAGCCTCTGGCGGCACCAATATCAAATGCCATCCAAGTGTTGCCATCACCAGCTACATATCATCTAAGCATACTAGATGTACCCATCGTGTCCACCTTGACCTGTCTGGTGCATTGTGCCGCACACATAGTAATACAACATTACCAGCCATGAAAGACCATGTGTTGGGATGGACACCTCACAGCACTCCTACAATCATTCCTGGTAATTCCACAACTCCCTAACATGATCCCAGGGTACCAACAGGGAACCATGAGAGCTGGACTACTGACAATGTACTGGGAGAGGCCAGAGATGCATGTGAACGAGGAGACATGGGACTTAGCAGGGTTGGTCTTGCGATGCAGGGCACTGCAGAAACGCGCATCATTACCTCTCCTGTCACACAGGTGTCTGAAAACACATGCATACATCACTAAACAAACCATGCAAAGTTGCCACACAGTGCCCATTATTCACATGAAGACATGTATGGCAGCCACAATTGCCAACAAAACTGTGTGCAAGGGAGCTTTTCAAAGGGAAAATGGGAGGAAATCACATGCTACAAACAGGGCACAACACCTATGTCATGGCACACAACAGACAAAATAGGTTCAAAGTCCTAGAACATCACTCATCTCCGGGTCTAAAGTGAAGGGACTGAGGGCCACATGCTAGGAAAGTGGAGCAGCATCAACACCAGCGCCACTGTAATTGTGCCCCTTTGCCGCACCCTACTGCCACCATGTGGGACCATACACAATAAATGGCACATCATGGTGCAAAGAAGGTGCAGTACTGTCAAGGTAATGGATGCTATAGTTGGACTCTGTAGGAGTATTGAGAATATACCTGACCATTTCATGTACAGTACAAAGGGACCCATTCAAAACTGTGGTGTGCCCCGTCCTAACGCCTGCTTTGTGCAGGTGTTGAAAGTGTCTGTGATAAATCATGTGTAGGAACCTTGGAGAATCCTCTGCACCAATTTTGCTAGTCCCCCTATTATATGAATCTCACACTTGTACACATGCTGGCTGACACATGCATAATCTGCGACAAAGGGTCACTAAGTGTCGCACTGCATGCATAGTGCCACATGGTAACATGGTGGCCTGAGTTTGGCCTTGTAGGGCTACCATAGTGTCAATACAAATGACGCTATTGTGGTGCAAGGAGGTGGTATGTTCCACTAACATTAGGACACAGCCTCAAATGTGAACAACACAACACATAATGTGCATGGTCCAACTGTCAGTCCAGATTTAATTTGACAATCATCAGGTTCCTGAGCCACAACCCATGATAGTAATGTCCACCACCACACACCAATGCAACCATTGAACAGAACAGGAACACACACAATACCTGATGCAAGTCTGAGTCACCACTTTACCTAAACCTAACATCTACCATGGTACATATGACACCACAAATATGCATGACAGACACATGTTCTCACATTCCTTTGCGGCCGACCATGCTTATGGCATCCAGCCATGGGTGATGACTCCTTTTGGCAACCCGACAATGGACGAAGAGAGGGCATAAAATGAATGGCACAGAAGGACACGAAATGTGGTGCCTGGCCCTGACAAGAGGAAGCCTGTTGTGTGCACCACCCCTGGTATGCAAGATGATTCTTGTATGTGCAATCTTGCATAAAATATATATTCAGACTAATGTCCCTTAGGATGAACTGGTTGATGTTTCCAATGAGGAGGAGGATTACAATGGTGCAGCCCAGGTGGAGGGGGAACAACAAAACACTGCTGTAGGAGTTCGCAGGAGACAGCAAATTGTACAGAACGTCTCCACCTAGACACTGTACAACAAAAATCACACTGTAAATATCACCATTAAATAACTTTGCACCAGATTGTCCATGGTGTACTCATTCTTTGCTACACATACCATTGGAAAATTGCTCATACCTCTGAGAGCAGGAAAAAATCACAACAAGTACAAAGAATGTTGGATCATAGGTTGTGATGTAAGAGGGTCTAGTGCCTCCATGCCGAACATGAGCATCACCTAACTCACATTCATTGTGGCTCTCGAAGGCCCAGAGTCATGCACCAGAAATACTAAGTGGTGTAATGTAGGCATAACGCCAATTCTGACCCCTTACACCACATCATGGCTATGCCAGGCAAGATGTATGCAAGGGGGACATACATATGGTAGGGGCTGTATTAAAATGGTGTACTTGAAAATAAAGAACTAAGCTGTGTCACATCTCAGGCGTTTAGCTGTAACACCTGTAATGAGCAGGTGTGACAAGGGGGAACACCATTGGTTTCATTAGACCATCACGGACTGGTCAGGGTAAGGGTCAAAAGTTTTACCCTAACTCTGCATGGTATATCAATGGTGTTACGTACTGTGAGTGCTATTGGCCCCCCATCCCTGCCACATAGTGTGCTGTCTCACAAATGTAGCACACATATGTTGGTTGTGTAGTGCGTCAAGGGTAACAAGACAAGTGGAGCAGCAATGGGTGCTGATCCACTCTTGACACATATGTCCCATAACCAGGAATGATCAATAAAATGGGAGAATGCACCACCACAAGAATGTGTGGGTAGAATGTAGGCAGAGTCTGTAGCACTTCCAATGTTCATTCTTACACACGTCACACAATTGTGTTGTCTTGACATATGCCTGCAGCAAATCTGGAAATACGTGTGAAGACTGATGTACCGGTGTATGGCCTAAGTAGGAGAGGGTTAGCAATTACCTACAACGGTTGATATGTTCCTGCAATGTAACTCAGTATAGTCTGTATGATACCATCACACACCACATATGAAAACACACCTCTCATTGACACTCACATGCCTGCCCAAGAGGAAGTGACCTACTGGGACCAATACGCTAAAATGTCTAGGATCCCCACATGCCAATCCAGTTTGGGGTGTGCATGTAAGTCTCACAATGTTCAAACATGTCACAGAACCATCCTAAATTGTATGGGTGAATAAGGAGACAGAAATGGTGCATGTGGCAAATCAAATAATCATAGCTGAGATGACTTCACACACTAACAAGAACCACTCATGGTGAAAGTGACATAGGTTGTGGAATGCAGATGTGAGTGCATGCCCATGTATACCAAAGGAAGTGGAAGAACAACTGAGAGACTCCCTCACACACTTGGAGATACAACTTGGGGAGGTCACTCGGACACTACACAAGTGCTGTGGCTGGTGTGCTGTCATGTGTGTGTGGAAGTCATGTAGTCTAGCAAAGCCTGGAAATGGGAGGGAAACTATCATATAGCCAGCAGAAGAAGATGTGTACATCTTCAAATGACTCACAGTCACACGTAGCATCCTTTCCATGTATGAATGGACAATGTTCCAGTAGAAGATGTGTACAAAGGGTAAGCAGCCTTAAGAATGCCAGCAATGTAGGACCAAATCAGTTCCAAACAAGATATGCCGGTAATGTTGGAGAAGGTACACACATAGGCCAATACTAACAATGTTACCAGCATATATTCACAGAGGATGTCTAGTACAGTACATAACCCATTCATGTTTGCAACAACAACAACAAGGATGTAGTTGCCCATCCCATAATATTCTGACAGAAGGCAGTGACAGATGACACAATCTGTCCCCTGGGTCGGAAAACATAATTAAGTTACACTAGAGATACATGCCCTAACCAAGGTGCATATGGAAAATACACGCTTTGTATAACCATTTGTGTCAGACCATGCCAAATGATGAGGCGTCCTACACGAACAAGCAGCCAGTCCCCTGTACATGAAAGGGCAAGCCTGACATCAAGTACCCCAAAGGTAAAATAATGCCCGGCTATGGGATCACACTTGTGCAGGTGTCTGTCTGCAGGGGACTCCGCATTGTGTTGCTGAAGAGATATCCTGATGAAGGTAGATCCCTGCCCAACACCCCCTAAAGCTCATGCTAAGGCTACATTGACTCTTGACAAGTCAGGGGCCAGATGCCTGTGCACAGTGGACTGAGCTGAGTGGAGCACTGTCACCCTGTGTCAAAACATGCAACCATGGGTCTGTGTGGGCACACAAAGTCCCACAGGAGCAATGATGACTAGAGTGCCATCAATGCCTGACTGCAACCATGCTACACAGTTGTATGCCATTGTATGTAACAGTCACAACAAACATGTTGTGGTTGATTGTATGTACCAAGTTTGTGCCTTGCACACACATGTCTGAATTCTCAGCACAAATGTACCACTTCAATGGTACAGGCCCGGTATTGTGTATTGGAATCTGTACAAAAGTCTACTTTCCGCTAATGAAAATGTATTTGTATCACATGATCATACATAGACTTAAATGACCTTCCGATGTGTTCCCATATAGGGGAAACATAGGTGGCACTGATATCACAACACAGCCACGAAACTATGGCCAACATATGTCCATGCTGGAAGATAGATTTGTGTGCTTTCATATCCCATTAACACACCACTTTGGCATTCATTACACATATTACACTACACTTGTCTTTCCACACACATGTTACATACCAACCTTCATTGACATATGTGAGTACACCATCTCCTGCATCATAGATGCTTTGGGAACCATATGTTACACATGTAGCATAGCATCATGAACCCTGAACCATAGAACACACCACAGTGTGGACACGCATGCACTCACATTGCCACTGGTTATGTGAAATCAACCCAGCCATAGTCCGCTGCATCCTCTGAGTACGATTTGTCAAGGGTATCACATGCATGAACATGTATTGGAAGTAGCCCATAATATCTAAAGTGGTGTTGTCAAATGTAGATTTGGAAATCAGACATGACAATGTGTCAGACCCACAATTATGTGTTACATCACATATATACACTTCTAGTACACATGAGGCAACATGTATGTGGAAAAAGTCTACCAAAACATGTACATTTGCAAACGGTATCAGTCATTGTATGCATCACACACACATACAAACATATGGTAACACATTCCGATGTTGCAGTTACAGTGTGAATGCACACACACAGACACACATAGCCATACAATACTGACCACATACATGCATAGCCACTGTAACAAGGTATGTGAATCTGGGTGTACTGTCAGCCTTTCCAACAAAATATACGCATTCCCTTTATGCGTCAAAATGTTTGACGCCAATGTCCATACTACACTATTAAAAAAAATGAAGCCTGGACCCTCCATGTCATTCTCAAGTGAACAGGCCTTGCTAGCCTTCATGGGGAGGAATATCACTCATGACGGTCATGCATCAATTTTTTTAACGCAAATGCCAATGCTCCATACTTATCTAATCAACAAAGCGACGCCTGGCCCCTGTACGTCAGTCGCAAGTTGACAGGCCTTGTCAGCCTTAATGAGAAAAAAACACGCATGACCGTCAAGCGCATAAAAAACTGATGCATATCAGAAAACATGACACACACGCCCAGCAAGTGATGAAACAGGACTTCCTTGCTGCATACATGGTACAGTGATTTCACTTTCACTATTACTTTTACTTTACAGTATTTTTCTCTGTTATTGTGAGAGGGTGTGTGGAGCTGATGCTGATCGAGGAGTGGTGGTTTTTGAGAGTTTTGTGCTGTGTCCTGTGCATTTTGTCATTTTGCTCAGTCCTGTTTTTGTCCTGTCATAGTAATTGAATTGTTGGGTGTTTGTTTTGGGGTAGCCTAGTCAGTTGGGGTATTTGGGGTTAGGTAGGGTAGTGTTTTATTATTTTTGGGCTATTTTAATTGCAGTGGAGGGAAACTGCAATAAGTCGGGGAAGGGAAGAGCACAAAGGATCAATGGAGATGAACTAGGAGAGTTCATCTGGCTGGTCAAACACTACCTCCCCATGATGTTGAATATAGGCAGCCGGGTCATCCAGGGCTACCCAACAGAGGCACATAAGCTGCAGTGGGGCATGGTGCTCCTCCACCTACTCTGGATCTTTGGAGTTGTGCGCACTGACCACCAAATCAAGCACAGTTAGGGAGACCTCATAACACGAGAGAGAGATCTACTGGACCACCTGGTGATTCGGATTGCTGGACCAGTTCGTAAGTACCCCTTTTGCATTGCAACATCCTCATTTACATGTGCATGACAGGGGGACACAAGGTTGACTGCAGCATGTTTTGTCAAGGTTCAGGACAGGAAGGTTTGTATCTTAAGCAAATGGCATTTAAGAGAACTTCGCTATGCACTGGGTGCAGAGCACTTGCACAATGCTCTTTATGTACATTGTGTATCACATATACCCTGTAAAGTGTCAAATATCAGACACACATGTGCAATAGTGCAAGGGTACATGTTCCATCCGCACAAAAGTACATGTCCATCATGGCCATTACAACTGTGTAAATGGGGTAAGTAAAGCTGAAGTGATAGGAAACATGACGCAGGAGTATTGTCAGACATAGATGTGTGTGTGCCAAGAGTCATGTGTGTGCAGAGTTACATGACATTTACACATATGTAAGCAAGAGTGATTGCCTCACAATGCTACATCTGTGTCTATATTTTGTTATAGGTAATGTTGCCAATGGAGGCAACTACTACCTAACTATATGTAAAATATTTGACAAGTGCAAGCATTGTGGAAGTGTGAAAGGCTGGTGCCACATAACGGCAGAACCAGGCCTGAGGAACTGAAGTTATATATTTCTGCTGTAGGAGGCAACCAAAACAATTTGACTCAAATCAACTTGGTTACGCTGTTCCTTCATTGGAACCAACTTATATACCTGCCTAAGGCTGGTTGTCCCTTGTCATCAAGTGGCCAATTTCCACTTTGCATGTGTAGCATATTCATCTATGGTGTCAAACATGCCAAGTGCAACCATACTGACAGGGTTCCCTACATCTGTGTCCTTACATACACCACAGGGTGCCATATATTGCATATGGCACGCACATGATGGAGGTTTGTGTTGGTGCTATGTGTATGAAAACAGGTAAGCATGAGTGGTTGGCTGCCTTGTCACATAGATCAACTACAAGAGTCAATATTTTAGCCAATGGCCAGTATCATGTCTTCCTATATTGTTATACATATGTATCTGAAACATGTACATATGTCTGCCACCCAAATCTGTGCATGTTCTTGTGTGATTACTATGAGCTACATGTGTGTGAAACAGGTGCAGCACAGTGTTGTGCCAACATCAGCAGTACTGCGCTGCACTGAATTTGTAACACAGGCCTGCCCCGTATTACCAAGAGTATGGGGCAGGCCTGCGTCAGCGCTTGCACCGGCACATAACTCAGCAGCCTGCACCAACACAGGCATACGTGGACCACAGTCCAAGTGTGTTTGTGTTGAGGGGAGTGACTATGTGCAGGTAGGTATCCCTTTCTGGACATAAACAATCTATAATGGTTATACGCCACTTCTATGTGTGCTACAGAATGCAGCTCACATAGTAGTGCCAAGGCATCTGTTATGTTATTTTGTTATTGTGCAGGAGGGACACCTACCTGCAGAAAATCAAACATCCATGGCATTTTACCTCTATTGTGTGTGCTTTCAAATGCGTACACATATAAAAAGCAAGAAACAAGGACATTTCAATATATTCCTCAACACTTTGCTATGCTTCCATCAACCCTGGGCTGTTGTTAGTCTTTTGGCACTGCCAACAAGTAAGATGTCTTCAGCATCTGGCACAGCGTCAAAAGCAATGAGTGTTACAATGGGACAGCCACTGCAACAACCACTGCATGCCACTCTGATGCAGAATAATGTGTCATGCTGCCCCGTATGTACATGGAGGCATTACGCTACAAAAAGCTGCACAACAGATCCTTGTACATATGGTGTAGTGAAAAGCACCACAGGAGCGTCAGGTAAAATGACGCTCTGGTGGTGCCACGACCTCTATTATCTGGCCTTTTGTCTTACAGGCAAAATTTTAATTTTTGATAGTTGTTCAGTCCTAACACAAAGTTGACTTGCTTACTCAGCTTAACAAGTTGAATGTGGAACAGTTGTCCATGCACATAAATGTGCAAAAATCACTAAGCTATGTGTTACTGTCATGTCTTGCAGGTGGGCCTCCACCCTACACAATTGGAGAGGTGTCGCAGACTGAGGACACTGATACAGCCAGTGTAACCTTTTGTGTCACATGTGTCATTCCAGGGATTTGTGTGAGAGGCTATGATGTGTGCAATGTAATGTTGAAATGGCATGTGTGACCAATGGGATGACATCATCTGAGTTAGGATATAGACATCATTCTTATGCAATGTTGAGGATGTAGAATAAGTTGAATGTTGCACAAGTGCCAACCTGTGCTGCTATGAAATTGTAGGTGTTAGGAAAGGGAAACCATGTCCACATCGGCAGTGATATCAGTCAAGATCTGTGACAAACGTGCTGTTTATCTGATTAGCATGCCTGTCGCCAACATATTTGTCACAGCACTTTTTACAGCACTGTGTGCCACATGTTGCTTTAAGTTACCCAAGAAATGGTACTGATGATGGTCATGTGTTGAGGTCTCTAGGGAGCTTAGGTAGGAGACACTTGCACCACAAGTGCCTCACTACTCTTCAGAAGTAAAGTGAGGCAGAGGCTGTGCAAGGAGCCTTATTATGCTGGGCAACAGTCAGTTGAGTACACAATGAGAATACAGCTCTGCTCCAGATGGATGTGGGACGTATCTACGGATTGTAGCAAACTAGATGTGTGCTGCTTTCCCAACATGATATACCCATTATGATAATTGTGAGTGAGCTTCGTCACATCACATGTGTATAGAATGTGGATTCTGAGTGTAAACAGCAACATCACAAAACAAAATAAAATGATGGACGGAGTGTTGAAACTTTTCAAACACTCTCCCCCAGTCACAGATCTGGGTTTAATCCATCGTTATTTTGCTCGCCATGTCACCCCAGTTTGGACCTAGCCATATGCAAATCAGTCTTGACCCTCAGCCCGAACTGCCAGGCCAGGTCCTCCCTGTACAGGAAACAAGCATCTTGGGACCAGTTTCAGGGTATCACCCTTCATCAGCCAGGCTAGCTTCAATCCAGTGGCGCAGCGAGCAAGAGACCCACGTCTGGGCATACCCCTGCCACTTAGGGCACACAAAGCAACATCACAAAACAAAATAAAATGATGGACGGAGTGTTGAAACTTTTCAAACACTCTCCCCCAGTCACAGATCTGGGTTTAACCCATCGTTATTTTGCTCGCCACGTCACCCCGTTTGGACCCAGCCATATGCAAATCAGTCTTGACCCTGTTCCCCATGGGAACAGTCCAGTCCGAACTGCCAGGCCAGGTCCTCCCTGGACAGGAAACAAGCATCCTGGGACCGGTTTCAGGGTGTCACCCTTCATTAGCCAGCCTAGCTTGAATCCAGTGGCGCAGGGAGCAAGGTTCCGAGTGTATACATGGTACTTAAGAGATGTTAGACATGCATGTGCACAGATAGTTCAGTAAGGGGGAATACTGTAGCTGCTCAGTACAGTGCAGTGCCACTCTTCCTGTGTCCCGTAGGGCACCCATACAGCCACGATGTGCGCACAGCATAAGACATTTTGCACACCATACCACAGGGTAGGGGGCAATAGGTACAAAATCTGTTGACAATATAGATGTACTGTTCAGGCTTAGGGCAAACTATATGGGCACTAACCCTGAACTGTACATAGAGGCCCATTATAAGCAATTGTGTAGCCCCTTATAACGCTTGCTCTGGGCAGGTGTTAAACCAAGGATTCACAAATGATACATTGGCATTCCTTAGAATTCCCGGTGCCACTTTTCCTGCCCTGCTACCTGGTGAACCCCACTGTTGGAAATGGCCCTTTTTGCAGGGTTATCTCCAAACCTTTTGCCTTCTTCCTCCTATTTTTTCAGGTCTTTTTTGCTGGTTTATTGTCTCTGCGCACTTTACCACTGCTTATCAATGCTAAATTGCAACTGCTCCCTTTAGAAATTGTACTGTTTATTAGTTTATCCATGATTGGCATATTTGATTTACTGGTAAGTCCCTAGTAAAGTTCACTAGAGGTACCCAGGGCCTGTAAATCAAATGCTACTAGTGGGCCTGCTGCATTGGGTGTGCCACCCACATTAGTAGAACTGTAACCATGGCTCAGACCTGCCATTGCAGTGTCTGTGTGTGCAGTTTTAAACTGCCAATTCGACTTGGCAAGTATGCTCACTTGCCAGGCCTCAACCTTCCCTTTTACTACATGTAAGGCACCCCTAAGTTAGGCCCTGGGTAGCCCCATGGGCGGGGTGCAGTGTATGTTAAAGGTAGGACATATACTAGTGTGTTTTATATGTCGTAACAGTGAAATACTGCCAAATTCATTTTTTACTGTGCAAGGCCTATCTCTCTCATAGGTTAACATGGGGGCTGCCTTGAAGTATCCTTAAAGCGCAGATTCTCTTTGAGAGCAGATAAAAATGTGGAGATTAGGGTCTCTGAGCTCACAATTTAAAAATACATCTTTTAGTAAAGTTGGTTTTCAGATTGTTAATTTGAAAATGCCACTTTTAGAAAGTAGGCATTTTCTTGCTTAATCCATTCTGTGACTCTGCCTGTTTGTGGATTCCCCGTCTGGGTCAGTTTGACAGTTGGGCTGTTCACACCTCTCCTCTAGACAGTGACACAAAGGGAGCTGGGGTGTAGCCTACATATCTTTATTAGCCATCTGTGCTGGAAGGGAAGGGAGGAGTGGTCACTCACACCTGAAAGGACTGTGCCTGTCCTCACACAATGCCATTTCCAAACCCCTGGTGAGTGTCTGGGGCCTGGCCAGGACAAGGAAGGATCTTGCAAACACTTGAGACTTTGCTTTGAAGTTTGCAAACTTCAAAGGCAGAACTGTGTATAAGAAGCAGGCCCAAAACGCCAGACTTTTAGAATCTTTCTGGAATCGAGAGGAACCTCTGCCCAGGAGAAGAGCTGAAGGAGGAGTACTCTCCCTTTGCTGTGTTGCTTTGCTGGACTGGCCTGCAGTTGCTGCTGCTGCCTGAAAATAATGCAAAGGGTGAACTTTGCTGTGTGTCCTGCTTGAGAAAATTCTCCAAGGGCTTGGAGTAGAGCTTGCCTCCTGTTGAAAGTCTCAGGGACACCAAAGACTTCAGTTTCCTCGACCTGCAGCACTGGGAACTGTGTGTTTTGTGCTGTTCAAAAGGAGAACCCACCGCAACACTGCCAACAAAGCCGCTGGCCTGCACCATGACTAGCTGACGCCACACGGAGTTGCATTGCTCCGCTTCGCACCGCGACCCTGGTCTCACCGGCGCCGTCATCAGATGACTTCACTGAGCCGCTGCTCGCACCACGACCTGTGGGCCCGTACTCCGGCATCGCCTGCTCACACCGCAGCCTGGGCATCCCCGATGATGCCGCTCCTGCTGACACTGGAGCCGCTGCCTGCACCGTGGCCTGTGGACACCGCTGTTGAGGTACACAAAGCACTGTCCCATCCCGCACTGCAGGCCCGGTCTACCGACGCCAGCACCATCGACTCCTGTGTCGTCACCAGGCATCCTGCCTGCACCGTGGTCTGTGGACACCGCTCATGAGAGTCATGAAGCACCGTCCCGTCCTGCACCGCTGGCTTGGGCCTACCGATGACATCGCTTCAGCAACAACGACACCGCTGCCTGCACCGTGACCAGTGGACACCGCACGTCGCACCGCCCCGCTTCACACCGCAGCCCTGGTCTCACCGATGCTGCTGGATGCCGTCATTGAGCCGCTGCCTGCACCGTGAGGTGTGGGCACAGCACGTCGCATCGTCCCGCTTTGCACCGCAGCCCCAACACCATCCATGCCGGCGCACCTGACTTCAACAGCCTGGATTTCGATCTGCAACGCGTGGGACCTCAAGGGCACGACGACTCCTGCACCGACTCCGGAACCGACACCACGATGTCAGTGACGCCACTCTCCGGAGCTCACCCCGAGGATCACGACGCCCTGCAAATCCAAGGTACTGTTTGCGGGTTTTCCCGACATCGTAGCTGGCCCGCAACGCCGCGGCCGGCCTGAACTGTTCGTTTTGTTGATCACGACGCCGTGATAGCCCCAGGTGGAGCTATCGACTTTTTGAGTAAATCTCGCAGAATTCATATTTTTCTTACTGTATGTTGGATTTTTATCGTATTCGGTCTTGTTTTATATAGATAATATAGATATTTTTCTAAAACTGGTGTGGTGTCCGTTTGTAGTGTTTTCACTTATTACTTGGTGTTATGTGCAAATACTTTACACATTGCTTCTGAGATAAGCCTGACTGCTCGTGCCAAGCTACCAGGGGGGTGAGCAGGGGCTATCTGAGCGGGTATCGCCCTTATCCTGACTAGAGTGAGGGTCCCTACTTGGACAGAGTGCAAACCGACTGCCAACTAGAGACCCCATTTCTAACACCCCCCTTACACACATGATGCCTAGCCAAGGCTTGATGTAGAGGAAGGGCTGTCAAAGTGGTGGAATGCATGCATTGTGCCACTTTGCGACTATGGCACAGGGAATTTGGACTTGTTGGGCCACTTGATCCTCACTAGTATGATGACACAAATGTTGCACAAGGAGGCAGGAGTCCACATACTTCCAGGCCCTAATGGTCAACAAAAGCTAGCCGTTAACCCAGTGACATGTACATGTAGATGGCTGGTAGGAAGTTTAGTCTGGAATTGGAGATTGACATTGTGGAATGTCTGGTGAACAGCATGTGTCATCTGATGATGCTGTGTACATTGCATGTTTGTTCTACCTCTACCCAATGCAGTATTTGATGCCATGTTCTCCTCATGCTTTAGCTGCCACTATGACCACAGCACAGAAGCATGCTTTTGAAATGAGGGCAGAGCGTTTCCGCCACTTCATGAAGGTACAGGCAGGGTTCTGCAAGATGGCCAGAAGGTATCGGCGTGAAAAATCTTCGGTGCTTGGCTTGCCCTTCAACATGGGGGACCTCCAAAACAGGCAACAAATGTGCAGCGCACATCAGGCACAATATCTGGGGCAAGGAGGGCATCAGCTGGTTCAACCCCCTCCACATCATCAGCACCTATGCCTGCTCAGCCACTGCAACAGCCACCGGCAGCAGCCACATCCTCAAACTTTGAGGCGGACATGAGGAGGGACATGGCACCAATAATGGCAAGGTTGGACCATCTTGAAAAAGACAATGCTACAAATTACAGGTTGCTGAAGTTATGTGAAAAAATGCTGTAAGAGGCTCTGCACATGTTGATGCACAACCTCCCAGATTTTTCCCTTCTCCTGTTGTATCTTGTTATCAGTTTTAGTGGGTTTTAGGTGGGTAGTGATAGGTTAGTGAAATATATTATGTTAGATGTAGGATACAGTACGTATAGTTGGGGGTGAGTTTTAGTACTTTTTTGGGGGGGTTGGATGGGGAGGCTTTGTATAGGGTTCTGTGTTTATATAAAATGTAATAAAAAAAATCCACAAAAATATATATTTGTTTAGGATATAGGCTAAGTTAGTATAGGTGTAGCCTTAGTTTATGTTGTCCTACTTGTAACTTGCTCTTAAGGGGGGGCATGTTTAGTGTATTGCGTTAAATGTTTGTGAAGATAAGTTTGGATTAGGATAGATAGCTGTAGGGGTCATTTTAGATAAGTTAGTATAGGTTAGTTTAGGTTTAGTATAGGATAGTGTCTAGGTTAGATTTTTATAAGGTGTTGTTTTAATATTTCAATAATTGCTGTTAGTTTTAGAAAATTAAGGCCCTGATTTATACTTTTTTTGCGCCGCATTACCGTAATTTTTTTACACAAAAGCGGCACAAACTTACAAAATACAGTTGTATTTGGTAAGTTTGTGCCACTTTTGCGTCAAAAAATTATGCAAATGCGGGGCAAAAATAGTATAAATATGGGCCCTAGTCTCTTTGTTGATTGAGTGTCTGGGTATTCTCATGTGTGAACTGGCCGATTCAGAGGAATGCCTTAGGGTATGCTTTCTGTATTGATTTACATGTATGACTTTGTGTATCACCTATGACCAAGGAGCTGTCAGATTGGCTGCAATATGACATCAGCTACTCAAAACATTTGTCATCCCCAGTTCGTGATATTCACATGGTGTATGTATACACATTTTTTGACAGGTAAGTATGGAACTTCAACTGTCACTGCTGAGATCTGTCAGAAATAATCTTGTAGAGTATGGCACATATTACTTAAACTTATTTGGGGTATGTATCCTGGCACACTGACAGCTGCCTGTCACTGATCAAATTTGCCTATTCTGTTCCACACATATTAGTTGTACTGGTGCTCTCATCAGGGAAAATTCCAGACACTTGGTTCTGACCCAATAATGCCATGTCTCTACTTGCATGGATACCTATTCAATACATGCTTTTAAGGCTCCGTAATTTGGTTGTCACCCATAACACTATCAGTCACCTTTTTCATGTTAGAGTCCTAGTGTGTGGCATTGTGTCTGACAGTAAGCCACATGTGTAATTAGGTTCTGTTCTCATTGACGCAGCTTCACACAATGTATACATTTAGGTGAGTTGATGGATCACAATAAAAGCTGTCATGATACATGTGAATATGGAGAATTATTTACATGTGCAAGTGTATTTTACATTGCAATATATTGTCCAGTTCACAGACCTCATGGGTGATCCTGAGCCATTTGTTGTAGATTCAGAGTCCAAGGGTGAGGGTCATGTCATGAGACTGTTGTGTAGGTTCTCATTATCCTAATGAGACTTCTGGATTTGGGCGGCAGAATCACCTGCATTGCGGGGACTGAGTCTGATCTCGCACCATGTGACACCTGTTAGCCTATGCCGGGTTTGTTCCGGCTAACGAGCAGTGCCTCATCTCCCCCCAAGACCAGGGATGATTGGGCAACCGGGTGCATGACATAAATGACTCCTCAGGGTAATCGTGGTCTCTCAAATCTCATCCGTTTCTCTCAGTTTCATTAGTCTCACATATGCAAGGACAATCAGAGGAAGAGTAAAGTTCAATAAGGTTTTATTGACGTAACTGAACCTTAGATAATAAAGCATGTATTGTAATAACTAGGACGAGGAAGCAGAATAAGATTAAAACGGTGACAAGGAGAATAAAACAAGAATAACCTTCCCATATTGTCACTTGAGTTTGTAGAGATGTTTCCTACCTAGACTATGTTAAAGCACAGTATGTTAAGCTCTAATTCTGCCTTTCAGATTCCTCCTGGGAAGACATCATCCCTCATACCTGAGCAAGAGGCATGTAGTCTATATAGGCAGCTACAGCAAAGCAATCATCATTCGGCCTACAGTCGTGGTCATCTGGCTGGAATCTCCCTCCAACGTACATTGGTTAAAGAGTCTTTATATAATAAAGCAGCTGATGTTCCAAGAAAGGATCCGCACGTAAGAGTGTGAACATTAGAGACAAAGTGTACCACTTTTGACAGCAACTTATCCTACTGCAGCCTTGAGAAAAGCACAGAGTGAAAATGTCTTGTTTAAGAATGTAGTGCTGACCTAGGCGAAGAACAGCTATATAGAAAAAATGAAACAAGACCGCAAATGTGGCTAATGGTAACATAATATAACAAAGCTAAAATAAAACATATCTAGGTTAAAGTGCACAGCGGCAGGCCTGGTTTGCTAAAATAATGTATATAAAACTATAGCTAAAATGGCTACAAAACAAGACATGGGTAGGAGAAGTGTGCATTAGTGAGGAGGTGTCCAAATTGACAATAGGTAGGAAATTAGATAATGACAGTCTATAGCAGATAAGTCAACAGGGGTGGAGTGAAGAGGGCACGTTGCCAGCTGTCACATCACTGGCATGATCTCAAGCACAAAACTAAGGAGATAGTGTCCATGTGGCACAGACTGGTGCTACTGGGTGGTTTTCCGTGTGAATGTTGTTCCTTCCACCCCCCATGGCACAGAAGGCACCACATCTTCATCCTCTGATGTTTGTGGTGCCTTCTGTGCCATGGGGGGTGCTGTTGTTTAAATTGAGGGAGGCACACACTCATCAGGAGATAGAGATGTGGAATCAAAGATCCTGGCAGCTGCCATTAGCGGGAACACATAAGGCATCTCTGCAGCAAAGAGGAACGGCTGATTTCTCAATACCACAGCAACATCACTGTGGTAGGCAAATATGTTTTTCCTGAGGGGGGTCACTTCCCATTGTATGGACTCCAGGGTATTTTGTATAGCTCTCAGCCTGTCATGTATCATGCTGCTACCATGGTGGGAGGGAAATTGTTGAAGCCTCTGTCTCATTACAGCAGCTATGTCGGCTAGGGACTGCTGGAGTCCACGTAGCGGGAAGTGGGTGCTTCTGATGGCAGCTGAGTTGTCCTTATTTGGACTGAGGCACCTCTGCACTCCCTCTAGACTGCCTGCCATGGTCTCCATCCCCACCTGCACCTGCTTGGCCAGCTCCTAATGGACTCGTACCACTTCCCGCTGAAAGGTGATGTCTGGGTCCTCGTAGTTGAGTGGTTCATGTGGAGATCCCTGCAATGCTGTGTGTCCTCCCTGTGACTGGAGATGGTGACTGGAAGAACCTAGGATATCCTGGAGAGTCTCTTCATTGATGGTCGGCAGCTGGTCATCCATGTCATCTGTAAAATCCAGGGCGGGCAGGTCGGTAGGGGGTAAGGCATCAGCCTCTGCAATGAGCTAGTGAAACGTCAATCTTTGTAGTGGCTGTTGACATGGCTCATCATTTACTTGCTATTGGAGGCTCAGTGACATGTTACAGACCCCAGGTAGTAATTGTTAATTATGTGTTGCATTGTGCATCACACATGGGGAAACCTTTCAAGGTATTTTGTGCATTGATTCCATACCACCATATTCCTTGCAGGCCCCTTACCCCAGCCACTGACACCATGGTAGCACATCATTTATCTTCCTATTCACCATGGCGGACATTCCCAAAGTTGTCACTCTTTTGGTGCTTTACTGCATTGGCACCATGAATGATGACACTAGTGCAGCAAAGGACAGGGAGGTCCATTACTTACAATACTTGTTTTACTTTGTCATCTGCCTTTAGCAGGCCCTGCACATGTGCTAATTGGATGGCAATTGGATGGCGTAGTGCAACCATTATGGATTGTCAGTTCTTCCCTTCCTACATTAGGAACATTTCCTTGCATACAGCATATCTGCCACAGGCATATTTTGGTGTAAGAATGTACAATGTGGATCAATGCATGCATTTTGAGACTTTACAGTTTACGCATTACGGGCTAATGACACTGTGCACTAGTAGCACTTAATTTACAGGCCCTGGTCACATGTAGTGAACTTTATTAGGGACTTATAAGTAAATCAAATATGCCAATTGGGGGAGAACCAATAATACCATGTTTGGGGGAGAGAGCATTTGCACTTAAGCACTGGTTATCAGTGGTAAAGTGTGCAGAGTCCTAAACCCATAACAAACAGTGTCATAAAAGTGGAGGGAGGCAGGCAAAAAGTTGGGGGAGAACCACCCTAAGGCTGTCAGGTCTAACATGCCCCATATGTTGTATGAGTTCACATTTGTGCCCATTCCCAAATGGTGCGTAGTGCTGTGTGAGAGTTGTTGTTGGGCTACCCTGTGCGGGTTGCATTCCACACGTTGCACACTGAGGCCCTGAGTTTTTCTTAAGTGGCGCAGATCGGTACAGCGGCAATTATAGTTGCACCACGCTGTGTCACTTTTGAAACGTAGGGATGCGCTGTGTTTTCTGGAATATGACACACTCCTGCCTTTCCCGCAGCGCCTGCGCATGTGTTCTCCCCGCACCAACGCAGGCATCCTTACACCATAGTGCAAGGGTTCCTGCTTTGAGGGGATAGATTGTTTATATGAAAGAAGCTGTCCCTTCCTGCACATAAACAATCTAATATGCAAGGTGGCATTTCTATGTGTGCTGCAGGATGCAGCACACATGAGAAGGGCAATGACACGAGGAGGATGGAAAGCATTTTGCCTTGTTGTGCCATACTGACACCACCCCTGGGGTGGTGTAGACCTTACTCACAGTCTCTGGTTGTTAGAAATGGGGTTTTTGGTTGGCAGTCAGGTTACCCCCTGTCCAAGCAAGAACCCTCACTCTAGTCAGGGTAAGTCACACACAATCCAAAATTATCCTGTGCCCACCCTCTGGTAGCTTGGCACGAGCAGTCAGGCTTAACTTAGAAGGCAATGTGTAAAGTATTTGTGCAATAATTCATACAATAACACCCTATGGCACCACAAAAATACACCACACAGTGTGTAGAAAAATATATAATATTTATCTGGATGATTGAGGGTCAAAACGAATAAAGATGCAATGTGAAATTGTAGAGATATCACTGAAAAGTGATATAAAGTGTCTTAAGTCTTTAAAAAGCAAACAAAGTCTCTTTCAAGCACAAAGTACCTGGTTTAAAGTGGAAAATCTCTGCAAAGGGCTGCAGAAGAAGAGATACGTGGAAAAATGGTGTGTGCGTCGATTTCTCTCCAGCACACACTGACTTGTGTCGTTATTTTTCATGCGGGGAAGTCGGGCGTCGTTTTCCAGCGCGCGGACAGTCTCTTTCTGTGGTTCGCGGGATTACCAGATGTCCCGGGGCCTGTGCGTGGAATCCTAAGCTTGTTTTCTCCCTCACGGCAGGCATTGAGTCGATTTCCTTTCTAGAGTCGGGCAGCGTTTGTCCAGGCGAGATCGTGCGTCGAAGTTCCTGTCGCACCGCAGGCATCGCGTCGAGCGGCGACTTTCCGGATCGGCGTGCGGTGAATTTTTTCATAGCGGAGCAAGCTGTGCGTCAAATGTTTTGGCACACAAGGCGGCCAAATGAAAAAGAGAAGTCTTTTTGGTCCTGAGACTTCAGGGAACAGGAGGCAAGCTCTATCCAAGCCCTTGGAGAGCACTTCAGCAGCAGGACAAGAGTTCAGCAAGGCAGCAGGGCAACAGCAAGGCAGCAGTCCTTTGTAGAAAGCAGTCAGGTGACTCCTTTAGGCAGCCAGGCAGTTCTTCTTGGCAGGATGCAGGTTCTGGTTCAGGTTTCTTCTCCAGCAAGTGTCTGATGAGGTAGGGCAGAGGCCCTGTTTTATACCCAAATGTGCCTTTGAAGTGGGTGAGACTTCAAAGAGTGGCTAAGAAGTGCACCAGGTCCCCTTTCAGTTCAATCCTATCTGCCAGGGTCCCAGTAGGGGGTGTGGCAGTCCTTTGTGTGAGAGCAGGCCCTCCACCCTCCCAGCCCAGGAAGACCCATTCAAAATGCAGATGTATGTAAGTGAGGCTGAGTACCCTGCGTTTGGGGTGTGTCTGAGTGAATGCACAAGGAGCTGTCAACTAAGCCCAGCCAGACGTGGATTGTAAGACACAGAAAGATTTAAGTGCAAAGAAATGCTCACTTTCTAAAAGTGGCATTTCTAGAATAGTAATATTAAATACAACTTCACCAGTCAGCAGGATTTGGTATTACCATTCTGGCCATACTAAATATGACCTTCCTACTCCTTTCAGATCAGCAGCTACCACTTCAATACTGTATGAGGGCAGACCAATGTTAGCCTATGAAGGGAGCAGGCCTCACAGTAGTGCAAAAATGAATTAAGGAGTTTTACACTACCAGGACATGTAAACTACACAGGTACATGTCCTGCCTTTCACCCACACAGCACCCTGCTCTAGGGGTTACCTAGGGCACACATTAGAGGTGACCTATATGTGGAGAAAGGGGAGGTTTAGGCTTGGCAAGTACTTTTAAATGCCAAGTCGAGGTGACAGTGAAACTGCACACACAGGCCTTTCAATGGCAGGCCTGAGACAAGGTAAAGGGGCTGCTTAAGTGGGTGGCACAACCAGTGCTGCAGGCCCACTAGTAGCATTTAATCTACATGCCCTAGGCACATATAGTGCACATTGCTAGGGACTTATAAGTAAATTAAATAGTCCAATCAGGACTGAAGTGGGCAGTGAGGAGACGCAAATACAGCGCTATCGGCAGGTTGTCTATGACAGCCACTCAGTGGCCCAAAGCGAGGCATGTAGTGCTGCGGAGATCGTCCTTCGACTGCCATCTGAAGACAGACGTTTGTGGAACCCCACCAGCAGGGGGCAGAGCATGTCCCAAGGCTGCCACAGCATTGAAGATGCATGGCAGAATGTGAGTCAAGCGTGGCTGAGCTAATGCAGCTGAGCCAGGAGCGGTGAGCGCTGCATGTCACCTCGTAGCTGCCTCCATGAGGAACAGAGCAAACTGATCATCTCCTATGCCAGTGGTTCCCAACCTGTGGTCTGGGGACCCCTGGCAGGCCACGAAGCCTTCTCAGGGGGTCTGCGAGAGCCTAGAAAATTAAAAAATCTTAACAAATATTGACAAATTAGGTCCCCAGCTTCCAGTAATGACTCAGGCGGGGGTCCCCGGATTCCCATAAAGATTCAGTCGGGGTCCCTGGGTTCCATTAATGTTAAAGTTGGGGTCCACAGAAATCAAAAGGTTGAGAATCACTGTCCTATGCCGTCTGAACCCAGCTCGAGTAATCGTTGGAACAGCAACAGCGAACGAAGGAATAACTGTCCAAGTCAGCCCACGGTACCTGAAGAGACAGCTCAGAGCCAACCGCGCTCAGAGGGAAAAAAAGAGACAGTGTAAGTGGAAGATCCCCACCAGAGGGCGTTTTGTGGAAAACCGGCACTGTGGCCGGAGGAGTGAGAAGCTATTTCTGGGGAAGATAGCAAGCATTGTGGCCCCCTGTTTTACACTCGACATCCCCACAGGCATAAGAGAGACATATGCCCCCTAGAGGTTGCCTGAGGTCACCACCAGGAACAGAGAAGCCCATGTGCTTTGCAGAAGGGAAGCACAGTGCAGGCGAGTTACTGCAGCTGGGAAAGGCTCAAGGAGAGCTGCATGCTCCCTTATGGCTGGGTGCTGCCACCGCATGTGATGGAGAGGAGATGTTCTTACTCTTGTGGCACCCCACCGCACAGCCAGGGTCTTTTGCCCCTGCAGGTGAACAAAACAGAAGCACCTGGGGCAAGCGCACATGCCCAGTATAGAGAACTAAGCAAAACCCCAATAGCAAGCAGGAAAACGAGCAAAAGAGACTGTGTGCTGCCCCTTGGGCTTCACAGTCTGCAAAATCAACCTATGTCTCTGTAGGAGAAGAGGCAAAATGGTGAGCAAACCCAGCAAAGCCAATGGGTACTTAACCAAAGGCACTAAGGCAAACCAAGCCAGATACAAAGCAAGTCGAAGGACCCCAACAGGTTTGTGCAGATTAGACTGGGCAGGAGAGCACTACTGTTGTGAGCTCCGCCCCATTGAGCAAATGCACAGAGATCACTGATCACCCAGCAAGGCAGCAAGCAGACAAGCAGCGAAAAAGAGGAGAGCACTGATACCCTAAACCCCATGTAACAGATGAGCGGAGGTCCCACAGGAGGACATCCTGAGCACGAGATGCAATCTGCCCAGTGCCACCAATGAAAGAGAATGATATGGCTGCCCACTATGGTAGTACCATGCAGCCAGAGTGCCGCCAGGGAGCACATAGGCAATGTATCAACAGCATGAAAGAGGCTGTACCTGCCGGCCTTCCCAGCACCGAATGGCCACCATCGGCCTGTCACCAAGAACATCACACCGAATGACCAACTTTGCCAGGCATACATGACCTAGGCAGGACCAATTGCAGGGAAAGTACAGTCTTGCAGCTTAAGCACTGCTCCGCCAAGTGAAGAGGGGGCAGAAGGAAGGTTATCCATCATCCACAGAGTGGAGCAGTGAGAAGATCCCGTAGGAGGGGACATGCAAAGTGTGGGTGGACACCACACCCACCTGAAGAGGAAAAGATACATAGTTCTACAAACAAGACAGGACCTGCGAGTGGTCCACAATGAGAGAAGATGCACAGTCCTATGAGTAAGACAGGACCTGTGAGAGGTCCACAACGGGAGTAGATGCACAATCCCATAAACAGGACAGGACCCGCAAGAGGTCCAGGTGAAGAGAACTGCTGACATGGGGCTGGTGCCACATCACACCCGAAGAAGAAAAGAATGCATGCGACATATGGCCAAATGCCATATCACAATAAGACAACCAAAAAGGAGAGGAGAGAAGAGTGTGTGACCAGACCTGTCGCATGGAACAGCCTGATGCCACCTAGTATCAGAAGAAGAAGAGAGCATGGTATGATGCCACATTACAAAGGAGAACTGAAAATGAAGAAGAGAGAAAGGTGTGTGACAGACCTGTCACACTGAAGAACCACAGGTGCGCAGGAGAAAAGATCAAGGGTAACAAAACCAAGGACTCGTCCCACTACATGAGAGTGCATCTACTGACACAGGCAAGCCACTGATGTGGAGTGACATCACTGGCGAAAGCCCAGCTGGAGAACTGAAAGTAAGCCACAAGTATGCACAAACCGTGTATCTGCCCCACGCTTCCAGTGTGACTGTCAGGCCACAGTCACTGGCTGCTTAATGAATGATGGCATACCTGTTAAGAACTGCACATTCCATAGGAAAAGAACAGCACTAGCAACACACTGAGTACTCTCTAGTCACCCTCACTCCCTGCAAGTCATTGCTACCTGTCGTACAGGTTGTCAAATGGCAATAACACCATCACGCCATGTGCATCACTGTAATCACAAAAGGAGCAGCTCACTACCAGAGTTGAGCCTTACACCCAAGAACCACTAAGAGGTCAAGGGGGTACTCCTGGCCCTGTGAGGGATTAATCATCCAGTAGCTATCTGCTAGCCCAATGTATACCTGAGTCCTGTTGGCAAGAGCACACACGACCATGAGTCATCTACTCTTATTGTTTCACGAGCGACTCGGCCTTGGATCTGCTTGTGGTCCTGCAGCGGCCCTGCATGGCCCACACGCAGGCCTGCACAGTCCATGCAGTCCTGTGGCACCCTATTGAAAAGGGCCTATGGGGAATTCCTGCACCAGGGAATCCCTGCATGAGAGATGGGCCTGAAGCTGCTCCACCGACAGGTACCGGGAGCCACTGGGGCCTCAGAGGAAGACATCCAAACATTGTCAGTGCTGTACCAGTCCTTGCAGGGTTGCCCTCTATAGAGCTAGGACACCCAAAGAGAAACCTCTGCAGCAGACTCCACCGATGCTCCTGATGTACTCCAGTTTGAACTGTTGACACAAACTCCAACACGATGAGAGAAGGTGGGACCAACTAACACTGCATAGGTGGACAGTAACCCAAATGACATGCTGTCAGAGAACCTGGACTCCATCTTCACTGTGCTCGTGCCCAGAGTCATCTGGTTCAACCCTGGATGTGTGCAGTGGTATCCGGGTGCTGCACATGTCCATTTGTACAGTGCTGTGCTGCTGACTACCTTTAGAGACTGAGAGACTCAGAAGTGACTAGTTTTGTTTTATTTGTTCCCACAGGTTGGACTCATTTTTGTTTTTCGTTACATTTTGGGAAGGATGCAGTATCCTGCTGGACACGTGGCTGTATTGAGCCACTCCCCAACAGGTGATCTCAGACTCACCCCACACTCGTTCAACACAGGCATCACGAGTGATGTGGCACCTGCTAATAAAAAGGGCTGGGTGTACATGCCCTGGGCCAGTTCCTTGCACCATACACTAGTGTCTGTGTCATAGATTACTGCAGCATGTGGGCTTAAGGCCCTGAACATTACAACTGCCAAGCTAACCGATACCGCTGAAAGTGTGCGTTCGCCGAAGAGAGCAACAAGACAAACTTTTCTTAAGCAAATATTTCCATAACACGTAGACAGAGGGCTTCCCTAAAAAGGTGCTGGGTGCCAGGTGTTTCCCAGAGCCGCAGGGTGCTTTTTATATAGTGCTGCAGGGTTTCAATAGGTGATTTTTCTTCAACATGGTGTTTGCTGCTTCAGTCGGATACAGAGTGCTTTCAATCGGGCAGTGGGCACTTCTGATAGGGTGCTGTGTGCTTTGGAATGGGTGTGTTTCTGGGCTCTGATAGGAAGCTCGCACTTTCCATTTGGATATTTGGTGCTCTCCACCCGGTGTTTGCGCCTCTCACATGGGCCCAGGTGCCTCCGATGGGCTGTTCTGTGTCTTTTAAGTGAACATGAGATGCTCGGTACCTCGCACCCCACATTTGTTTCTGAATGTTTTGCACGGGGATCTGTGAGGCTGCATGCTCCCACAGACTGTGGCTTCCTTAGAGAAACTGGGAGGTGAGGCCAAGAGATTCTGACATTTCCTAATATTCACAACTGTGTACTCAACTAAAAACAATGGTGTATCGAGATGGGGGTATTGGGCTGAGAAGTATTGGAAGGATAGATGGTTGTGGAGTCATAGGGGTGTCAGCAGGAAGGAAACAATGTCCGGAAGAATAAACTTCATACTTCGTATCATTAAAGTGGAAAACCATTAGCCACAAGACAGTTACATCCAGTTTAAGATGGCGACCGCCACAACCTAGAAAACAATGGGGATAATGTTCTATGTGTGCGTTGTTGGTGTAATATCTATGGCAATTTCAGAACTGGAACAATTATTCACAGTCCACGGTTCTGAAGTGACATGTTACTGCTGCCCTGTGGAGAAGGATGGCGGTGGAACCATCATGGACGAAAGAAGGATTTGCATCTGCAGCTGCCCCGCTGCTACGTGATTACGGCAGGGATTTTAGAGGGTCCAAAGCAATTTCTCATTGCAGACGATGTTACGAGTGCCACTGGTCTCTGCTCAATGTGTGGGGGGAACTCCAGTAATTAAACTGATGACACGGACAAAATGTTCCAGCAGAAAAACAGTGAGTAATCTGTAAAGGCGCCGACACCAAATGGTCGAATTCTACTGCAACGTTACTCCTGCAGCCGGGCAGGGTACTTTTTCCTGAAGAAGGTGGTGTGCTAACGGGCACAGGTTCCTGCTAACCTCGGTTAGACCGTGCATACTGACGGCATGTGCCGGAGCAGCAGGGAAGTGCACCTAAGGAGAGAGAGGGCCAATAATTGATAAAACTAAACTGGCCTCAATCTGAATAACGCGTTAGAGCTGGGATCGCAGGCAAATTATTTTTGCCGGCAAATTATTTTCAGTTTTGCGAGTTGTGTCCAAGTTGAGCTTCTATCTGGAAGCACGAGTTCCTCATGCATATTTATGCAATGAAGGGTCCCAGGGGAAGTGAAGGGTGCGGCCTAGTTTTCCCCTGGAAGTGTTCGTGGGAACGGAATGGGCCAGGGCAGGATAGGTAGTCTGGTCGGTGGGGGCAGGGTTGGTTAGGAGTTTATATATTTGTCGTGAGGGAGGGAACTTCCTCTCTTCAGCGGCACTGCAGTACAACCAGGGGGATTTTTTACATCATCGTGGGCCTTGCCCTTTGGGAATCGACTAAGTGCAGAATTGTCGGAGGATGAGGACGTGAGGATCGCTTTGCACACCTTAGATGTGGCAGGCTGCGCAGACCTCCTTCGAACTGGGGTGCTAGAGGAGGCATGGGTGGGCATGTGTTGCCCTACTCGTCCAGCTTTGCAGGAGGCCGCGGAGGCAATTATGGCCTACTCACCGTCATCACCAAGAGTCCCAAGTATAAGGGGTGGGGCTGGGTGGGGCTGAGGCACGTCGCCTGGGGTGACTAAACTGATACCGATAGGGGGGAGGCGGCAGAGGCTCCCTGCTCCTGATTCACAGGTCGCGGTTGGCAACTGCCGGTCCTTGTCTTGCTGGGGCAGGGGGCATCAGAGTCATGCACTGGAGCGCATATGGCACAAAATACTGCTGCACATGAGGGTGGGTCCTCTGGGACAGACATGCCCATAGATTTAACAAACAAATCAGCCCATGGAGGTTAAATGAGCAAGGGGATACCTGGTTGGGAGGGGGGGGGGGGGGGTCATATTTCTAAACCAGGCAGAGGCAAGCAGTGTGGAGGGCTGTTAGAAAGTGGGCTATTGATAGGGTAACTATGAAACTTCCACTGGCAATGAGGCCACTAACCAAATACAGGTTCAGTAAAGGTCTCCGTAAATTTGCCCCTTGCTCAACCCTTCATAGCTGTAACCGAGCAGGCAGGTCTAACTTAGGAGACAAGAGTATAAAGCATTCAAAAACAACAATACAGTAAATAAGTGAGACATAACACACAATAAAAATCCCACACCGATTTATAAAATCAGGTTATATTTTTATGAATAAATAGGCACCAAAATGACAAAAATCCAATGTAGGGAACCATAGATATGAATTGTTAAAGAATAAACACTTTCTAGTGCTTAGAAACACAAAGTGCCAACTTTACCAAATGTCTCCAAACTTCAGGAGGTGTTTCATGAAGTCCTCCTTGCAGGTACAAACAGTGCAAAGCACAAATCAGATGGTCCTGGAATCTACTGGATGGTCCTTGGAACCAGAGATATGAATATGTGAAGAATAAACACTTCCTAGTGCTTAGAAACATAAAGTGACAACTTTACCAAAATTCTCCAAACTTCAGGAGGTGTTTCCTGAACTCCTCCTTGCAGGTACAAAGGGCCCAAAATGCTAATCAAAGGGTCTGGAATCTCCTGGATGGTCCTTGGAAAGTTGGACCACAATTCCCACAATGCACCTGGCCAAACCCTTAAAGGTCCACTGGATGCACTCCAGGCTGGGAACTCTTGCTGGAGATGATGCAGGTGACGCTCTGTTAGCCTGTAGCTGCATGTAGTCAACTCCTGAGTCCCTCTTGAAGCAAGGCACTGTCCCCCAGGCTGTAGTACCAGATTGTGAAGCAGGCATAGTTCACTCAGAAGTGCAGGCCAAGGGTGTAGATCCAGAACCCCAGCAGGGCAGTCCTTCTTCCTCTTGTAGTTTCAGGCAGCAGATCTGAGAGGCTATGCACCTCTGACATATTTATTCCCAGCTCCTGGGCATCAGCAAGGGGGGCACCCAGACCAATAGAATGCAGGGTGACACCCAGGTGCATGACCACTTCCTCCAAAGTGTGGCTTATTCCTATATCAGAAAGCACCATTCTTCCAAAATCCAGGATGGCTGAAATTTCAGCAGAGAAGTAAGAGCTGACTAAACCAACCACCATTGTGGCTCATTTCCACAGCTCTCCTCCCAACTTCTGCAAATTCCTTCCTTAAGCCTGGTAACTGGCAGAGGGAGCAGAAGGTGGGGGTTAGGTGTTCTGGCATTCCCTCCTGTCCTGCTCTCCTTTGAGGCTGTATGTTTTATCTCCCCCCCCCCCCAGCTCTGGCATTCCTGTGTAGCCCCAGAGCTTCCCTTCACCAGCTAAGCTCTTCCCTGGACAGCCACTTATCATTTAATCAAGCAGCTTTGCTAATCTTGCTAGCACTGACCAATCAGAGGGGACCTTCAGAAGGCTGGATTTTGGCTTACAGAAAGCAAAGCCTTATAATGTCTTTTCTGTGCAAGTTGTGATACATTCACCAATGTCATTTTTCTGGATTTATCAAACAAAGTCTTTTAAGCCCTTGAATTATTTTTCTATGCTTTTCCTTACTATATGTACAATAAAATACAATATTGCAATGATAGCCTCTGGAGCCCAGTATCTGCAATAGGGGAAAAATGAAATGATCTGCTTTTACGTCACCAGGGTTCATAAAACATCTTTTATAAGGTCCCTGCTTATATTTACACGGCCCCTACCCCTGGGACACCTCGAGGAGAACCTGGGGGTACCTATTATATGAAAAAAGGTAGAGCATCACATTTAAAGTGCCCATAGCACCAAAGTCGAATTGGAACACCATTTCCATTTAAATACAGTCTGCAGAGTCAGGCTGCATTTCAACTGACAGAAAACCTCCAGCAGTGCCCACATGCAAAGGATAGCAATTCTGCTGCGCCTCTAATTCCATGCCCTATTATGTTCTAGGTTCCTCTAGGTAGTTGGCACCACCTTGCCACATTGGTTACTAGGGAATTATAGGGGCTGTCATGCACATGCTAGGCATTTAACGTTTAAAGGCAGACTGCAAGGCAGGCCTGCATTTAAAAGGACAGAAAGCACACAGCAATGCACACATGCATGTGCAGAAAATCTGCTCAGCATTTTATCTCCATGCCCTATTATATACTAGGGGCTTATAGGCAGATTGCACCCCCTTGCCCTACTAAATACTAGGAACTTACAGGGTCTGTCAGGCCAATTGGAAGGTACCTTAATCCCTAGTGTACTCCACTACATGTGTGTGTTTTAACATATCACTGGCCTGTATCTGGATAACAGGCTAACAGAGCCCAGGGCACAGTCAAAGTCAGTTACCATCAGCACCAGTCAGCAACAAATAAAAAGGGAGTGAACAGGGCAAAACGATGACTTTGCAACAGAGGCAAAGAGGGGTTACTGGGGCAAAGGCAAAGCAGAAACCCAGGTGAGTGGGTCGGATGAACAGCTGCGGGTAGTTCAGGAGGGAAGGGGGCACTCCCATACCAGATGAGGTCTTGGGTTAGACCTGAAGGTCTAGGTGGGGTACCAGTCAATAAGTGGGAGCACACAGAGTTTGAGGCAAATATAAGAGTACAGAGAAGAGCCACTGCAGAAGCAGAACATCACTTGCAATGCTGTTATGAAGACATGGCATTGTTGGAGGGGCAACCTCAGCAGCCAGTGAGAGAGAGGACACACATAGGCGCAAAGGGAGGGGTGGTGGAGTTGGGTGCCCCTGTCAAAGGGAGTCATTAAATATGGGTGCCAGAAGTAGGTCAGTGGGCCTTATCAGAGATGAGAGCTAGTGTGGGTCTTGGGCCCGGTAGTGCTGTGGACCCACCTGGTTGGTGCAACCAGGCTGGGGACACCCCCAATTGCCTAGCTGCTGTAGCTGGCGTGCCATTGGATAAACCAACAGGGTGCATCACGGCCACTACACATTGGTCTGAAGCAATAGGGGAGTCCCCGCCAGCTCTCCCTACATCGAGGGAGCGTATTTTCATACCAGAACTGAATTGCCCCTTAGTGGGGCCAGAACAGCCAAGGTGTTGAATGGCCGAGAGAGGTCAGATGGGAGTGAGAAGGTGAATGCAGGGCTGGGTGGTGCGAAGTCTGATCGGGTCATGCATGAGGTACATGTAGGTGTTGACAAATTGGAATTGGATTATGATTAAGACAGCGAAGAATGGGAGGAAGAGAGTGAGGTGAGCGTGCTTGTGGTGGTAGCCAGAAGAGGTGAAGCAACTGAGTTCTCAGTTGATGTTTTACAGAAGCCAAGAGTGGGTGATGGAGACACCACGGGGTGGAATAAGGAGTTTTGATCAAAAATGTACACCTCTGTTGGCTGTCCCTCCTAGTTCCCCTGACACCTGGGGCAACTCATTCCCCAGAAGGCAGTCTGTGGGTATCAGGGAATAACTATACCCTCCTCTTGGTCACCTCCCCAATCCCCTCTAGAGATACCAGGGCCATAGAGTGGAAGAAGTCCTGCCCATGGGCTGGTATAACCCTACACACCTGGACGAGCCTTTCTACCATCATGGTGTGGCTAGCCCCACTGTTTCTCAGAGCAGTAACTGGGACCCCATTCACTGTCACCTGGTTGAAGTGACAACTCTCACCCTCTGGGAGCACCAACTCACCCTCTGAGTCCACATATCAACTAAGCAATATCATGGTGCTATCTCCCAATAGGACCACATTGGCCACCCCTGTAGAGGGGTCACCAGTTGGGGTTGTCTTAGGGCAGACAGAGTCCCCTTTCTTGTGTCCTAACTGGGAACACTCAAAGCACCAGGGTTGAAAAAGGGATGCCCTGGGCCACCCTCCACCAGAACCTCCCTCTTTCCTGTCAGAAGGGACCTGGGACCCTTTTTCTCCCCCCTTATCCTGTGACCTGTCCGTGTTTCCCATGACCACCCCCTCCTTCTTCGGTTGGGGACCCTGTCCACCCTTGGCTGAGTCTCCCACAAACACCTTGTTGTGGACCCTGGTACTCACTCAGTGGTCCGCCTCCATAGCAAGCTTCCTGGGGTCAGTCAGCTTACTATCAGTCAAGTGCTGGCACAGCTCTGCAACACACAGACTAGACAAGTGCTCCCATGCAATTAAGATGTACAGCCCCTGACATTCTGTGTGTGTGCCCCTCACCCAACCATCCAGTGATCTGCAAAAAGAAGCCACACATTCTAACCAGGTCTGTGAATCAGTTTTCTTACTTCCTCTAAACTGATCCCTGTACTTGTCAGGAGTGAGACTATACCTAGTGAGAAGGGCCTCCTTCACGTGTGAATAAGTGAGGGTGTACCCCTTACCCAAAGCTAACAAGGTATCCATCCCCTCCTCTGTGAAGTGGTTCCACAATCCTGCTCTCCAATTCTTCTCAGGGACCCCATTCATGTGGATAGATGCCTCATATCACTGAAACCACTCCTGGATATCATCTTTCTTCTTGTATTCGCTTACTACATTTTTGGGAATGTATACTATTCTATCTGTGTGCATTGAAGTATTGCTGTCAACATCAATGCTGGATCTGTTTTTCTGATCCAGTTCTTTTACTCTGAGCTCATGGTCTAAAAGCATCTTCCTTTCTTCCACGGCTCGCTTCTCCCTTTGGTCCTTCACCTTTAACCTCTCCAACTCTATCTGATGTCTCCCAGTTTCCCTCTTGTCCCCCAGCTCTTCTGTGGTCAGACCCTTGGAAAGACTACTGCTGTCTGACTCAGAGGGTACCTCCCCTCTTGGCAGCTCCTGCACACTCAGCACATCTTCCATTGGATTTCCACGGTCTCCCCAATTGGATCCTTAGAATGCTCACTGGCATTTCTGACTGCTACCCAGGCCTCAGCCCCTTTTGTAGCTCCTCCTTCTTGGTGAGGCCTTTAATCTGGACTTTGAGGCTTTTGCAAACTGCCTTCAGTTCCTTCACTGCGTAGGTTTCCAACCTATCCTCCTCAAAAACAAAATCCAGTGATGTAACTGATGATGCTCTTGACTGAGACATGATGTAGTAGGAAGTTCAACGTGAACTCAAAACCAAAAACAGATCAAACAAAAAATCAAGAGCAAAAAGCCTGTATGTGGTACTTAGTGATCTGTGATACAGTAGTAGTGTCACCAATCACCGTAGGTGAAGTGCAAATGCAAGTCCTATCTTCACCGCTGACAACCAATATTAGAAATGGGGTCTCTAGCTGGCAGTCAGTTTATACCCTGTCCAATTAGGGACCCTCACTCTAGTCAGGGTAAGGGGGATACCCAGCTCAGCTTAGCACGAGCAGTCAGGCTTGTGTAAAGCATTTCAACATAACACACATTTCAACATAACACTACAAAAGGACGCCGCACTAGTTTCAGAAAAATAGCCAATATCTATCTTTGTAAAACAAGACCAAAACAAGAAAAATCCAACATACATTAATAAAGATATGAACTTAACAAGAATTACTTAAAAATACAGTTCCTTGACATCAATAGCTCTGTCAGGGGCTATCACAGCATTGTGAACAACAAATCCAACAGTTCAGGCTGACTGCAGGATTGCGTGCCAGCTATGGTGTTGGGAAGACCCGCAAACAGCACCTTGGAAATGTAGAGCGTTGTGATCCTCGCAATGAGATGCTGAGTGCGGCGTTGGTGGCATCGGCAGGTGTGGTTTCCGGAGGTTGGTGCAGGGGTCATCGGGCCCTTGAAGTCACATGCATTACTGATCAAACTCCGAGCTGATGATGAAGTCGGGGCTTTGGCGTTGATGGTGTCGAGGCTGTGCAAAGCGGGATCATGCAACGTGTGCTCCCCACAGGTCACGGTGCAGGCAGCAGCTCGGTGATAGAGTCCTGCGGCATAGGGGAGACTAAGGCTGGGGTGTGAAGCGTGCCTGTATGATGTGCAGTGTCTCATGGTCGCAGTGCAGGCAGTGGTGGCATTGTTGCGGAAGCTCTATCGTCAGTAGGCCAAAGGTGGCGGTATGACGCAGGGCAGGTCACAGTGTAGACAGGGGCATCTGTTGACAATGCTGGAGTTGATGGCGCTGCCATCATTGGGCTGGGGCTGCGGTGCGGGACAGGAAGGCGCTTCATGTACCTCACGAGCGATGTCCTCCGGCCACAGTGCAGGCAGTGGCATCAGCGTAGAGCATCGTCGTCGGGGGTACCAGGCGGTGGTGTGAGCAAGACGACGCGAAGTTGGGGGCCCACTGGTCAAGGTGCAAGCAGTGGCTCAGTGAAGGTGTCAGGTGGCGGTGAGACCAGGGTCGCGGTGGGAAGCGGGGTTACGGCTCCGTGCAGCGTTATCCCCTAACAGTGCAGGCAATGGCATCATTGATGGTGTTGTGGTGGTTTTTCTTCTGTTGCAGCACAAAACACACAGTTCCCAGGGCTGCAGGCAGATGAAGCTGAAGTCTTTGATATCCCTGAGACTTCCAACAGGAAGCAAGCTCCACTTCAAGCCCTTTGAGAAACTTCACAAGCAGGATACACAGCAAAGTTCAGTCTTTGTCCTCTTTAAGGCAGAAGCAGAAACTGCAGGCCAACCCAGTAAAGCACACACAGCAAAGGGGCAGTCCTCCTCTTCCAGCCCTTCAGCTCTTCTCATTGGCAGTAGTTCCTCTTGATCCAAAAGTGTTCTAAAAGTCTGGGGTTTTGGGTTCAGTACCTATACTCATTTCTGCCTTGGAAGTAGGCAAACTTCAAAGGAAAGTCTCTGTTGTTCACAAAATCCTGCCTTGCTTGGGCCTAGCCCCAGCCACACTCCAGGGGGTTGGAGACTGCATTGTGTGAGGACAGGCACAGCCCTTCCAGTGCAGGTATCAGCTCCTCCCTACCCCACTCTAGCCCAGGAAGACTTATCAGGATATGCAGAACACACCAGTGCTCCCTTTCTGTCATTGTCTAGAACAGAGGTCTTCAAACTGGGGGGCGGGCCCCCCTAGGAGGGCCTGAAGTGATCCCGGGGGGGGGGGGAGGCGCCAAACTCTGGCCAAAAGAAATATTATACAGATAACAGGCCTTTGTTTTAAGCAGAAGCATGTTATTGCAGTTTTAAAAAGGTAACAGTACTTAACTGCAATGTTTAAATAGGTTTTGGCATATTTGAACATTGCGATCTTTCTAAAATCTTCGGGAAAAATTCTGAGGGGGGGCCCAAAGATTTTTATTTTTCAACTGGGGGGTGTGGCATTAAAAAGTTTAAAGACCACTTGTCTAGAGGGAATTACAAACAGCACAACTGTCAGTCTGAACCAGACGTGGATTCCAGAGGCAGTCAGAGGCACAGAATGATTAAGCAAGAAAATGCTCACTTTCTAAAAGTGACATTTTCAAACAGATAATTTAGAAACCAACTCTACCAAAAGATGTATTTTTAAATTGTGAGTTCAGAAACCCCAAACTCCATATCGCTATCTGCTCCAATGGGGAACTACGTTTAGAAGATATTTAAAGGCAGTCCCCATGTTAACCTATGGGAGAGATAGGCCTTGCAATAGAGAAAACCGAATTTGACAGTTTTTCAATATCAGGACATGTAAAGCACACCAGCGCATGTTCTAGCTTTTAAATACACTCCACCCTGCCAATGGGGCTACCTATGGCATACCTTAGGGGTGACTTACATGTTTTAAAAAGGATGGTTTGGGCCTGGCATGTGGGTACACTTGCCAGGTCGAATCAGCAGGGCAAAACTACACACACACACACACACACACACACACACTGCAGGTCTGAGACATGTTTACAGGGCTACTCATGTGAGTGGAACAATCAGTGCTGCAGGTACACTAGTAGCATTTGATTTACAGGCCCGGGGAACACATAGTGCACTTTACTAGAGACTTACTAGTAAATCAAATATGCCAATCATGGATAAACCAATCACCAATACAATTTACACAGGGACCACTTGCACTTTAGCACTGATCTACAGTGGTAAAGTGCACAGAGACAATAAACCAGCAAAACAGATTTGAAAAAGGAGGAAGAAGGCAAAAGGTTTGGGGATAACCCTGCAAAAAGGGCCATTTCCAAAAAGTACAGTTTTGGGGGGAAAGATCTGGCACTGGGAACCTGTTTAGCAGGATCGCCTGGCACTTACAGTTTGAAACCACATCATTTTCCAGACAAAAACATGGGTGTCTACCATGTCAAAAGAGGTCCCTTCTCTCAGATGCTGCCAGGGTTGTCTCAGTCCCCGGACAGGGAGGCATAGATGGAGCTTGAATGAGGCTTTAAAGAAGGCTTTTGGGTTGTTTGGCTATCAGGGTCCCAGGGGTAGGAGATGAGGTGACAATTTGCGGTCAGCCAAAGCTGTACCTGAGGCAGTGGCAGCCAAGATTGATAAAGAAATAATGGAGGGCAGGATTGCAGGCCCGTTCTTTGATTTGCTCTGGTGGACCTGATTGTCTCTCCATTTAGTGTGGCCCCCAAACAAATGGAAGGGGACTTCCATTTGATTCACCATTTATCATGACTGGAAGGGCCATCGGTGAATGACTTTATTGCAGCTGAAGACACTAGAGTGGTGTATGCTTCTGTGGATGATGCGATCAGGTTGGTAAGGAGATGCAGAGTTGGGGCTGAATTGGAAAAAAATTGACTTTAAGTCAGCCTTTTGGTTGCTGTCATTCATCTGGAAGACTTTTCCTTGCTGGGGATGCAATTTTGGGGTGCCATTTATGTTGACAGAGTCCTGCCCATGGGTTGCACTGTATCCTGTCCACTATTTGAGACTTTCAGCACTTTTTTGCAGTGGGTTTTCACCAAAAGGAGTGGCCACCGGCTGGTGTCACACTATCGGGATGATTTCTTATTCATTGGCAAGGAGGGTACTGAGGATTGTTACAGGATGCTCGGGCATTTTGAACATTTGACAGCTGATTTGGGAGTCCCTCTTGCACCAGAGAAAACAGATGGCCCCAGCACGGTGTTGACTTTCCTGTGGATCGAGCTTGACACAGTCAGTATGGTGACTAGATTGCCAGGCAAAAAAGTGCACGAGATGCCGATTTTTCTGGAAGATGTGATTGGTGAGAGGTAGCTGGAATTGAGGAAGGTGCAACAACAATTGGGACACTTCAATATTGCATGCTGAGAGGAGAGGGGTGGTAGGATTTTTTGCAGGAGGCTGGGCATGTCCAGAGCAGTGCCACATCATTGGGTGAAGGTCTCAATAGCAGTGAGGGAAGATCTGGTTGCGTGGAGGTCTTTCTTGAATGAATTCAATGGAGTGTTAATGCAGTTCCAAGAGAAAGACACAGGCCCTCATTATGTACATGGCGGTCGAGACCGCCACTCCTGCGGTAATTACCGCCACCGAGATGGCGGTCTCGACTGCCATTTAAATAACAAGGGAAGACCTCCACAGACGGTCCTCCGTCAGGCTGCAGCAGCGGCCTGACGATGGCAGATTACATTATCCGACAGGGCAGCGCTGCTAGCAGCACTGCCCTCTGGATAAAGTACCCTGTTTCCCCCAGCCTTCCCCTGGGGGCCCCTCCAATGCCCATTCACTTGGCATGGGCAATGCAGGGGCCCCTGTGCAGTGCCCCGTCGCTTAGGTCACTGCCCGATTTACGGGCAGTGATCTGCATGATGGGTGCTGTTGCACCCGCCTCACACCAACATTGGTGGCGGCTCCATTTGGAGCTGCCGTCAATGTTAAGGCCCTTTTCCCTGCTGGGCCGGTGGGTGGAAACACTGTTTCCACCCGCCGGCCCAGCATGGAAAACATTAAACGGCCGGCTGGGGGGGTTGTCACACTGGCGGTCTTCTGTTGATCGCCGGCGCTGATCTCGGTGGTCTTTACTGCCGAGATCATAATGAGGGCCACAGTCTGGAAGGTGCAGATACTTTCTGATGCATCAGGGGCTTAGGGTGGGAAATGGTGTGCAGGAGGCTGGCCAGAACAGTGGGTGCAGCAAGGGAGGAGCATTTCCTTTTTAGTTTTTTTTTCCCTTGTTGGTGGCACTGGTGGTCTGGGGGGACGAGATGGCATAAAGGGCACTGCTTTTTCATGTGGACAGTATGGCTTTGTGGGGTTGGTTAATAGGCTAAAAGCGAGAGATTTGAGGGTCCTCTGTTTGTTGCAATGCTTTATGCTCTTATGTTTGCAGTTGAACATTGCGTTTAAGGCTAAGCATGTCCCGGGAATGAACATAGCTGATTCATTTTCTCGTTAATGTCTTGCTCATAGTGGCAATGGTTTCACAGCCTGGCATCGGTAACAGAGAAGATCAAGACGCCCGTCCTGGCAGAGATCTGGGAGCGGGGGGGCTTGAGAATCATTAGACTGTTGGAGCTATCTTTAGCTGAGTCTACCAGGAGACGTTATTGCCTGGCCTGGAGTCAATTTGAAGCATTGGAAGGGCCACTGAGTCAGGAACAATATGACAGGGAAGGACAGGTTTTTCATTTTGTTATTTTTCTAATTGATAAATGTAAAGAAATGGCTCCCTGTTGCAGTTACCCCCCACTTTTTGCCTGATACTGATGCTGACTTGACTGAGAAGTGTGCTGGGACCCTGCTAACCAGGCCCCAACACCAGTGTTCTTTCACCTAAAATGTACCATTGTCTCCACAATTGGCACAACCCTGGCACCCAGGTATGTCCCTTGTAACTGGTACCCCTAGTACCAAGGGCCCTGATGCCAGGGAAGGTCTCTAAGGGCTGCAGCATGTCTTATGCCACCCTAGGGACCTCGCACTCAGCACAGACACACTGCTTGCCAGCTTGTGTGTGCTGGTGGGGAGAAAATGACTAAGTCGACATGGCACTCCCCTCAGGGTGCCATGCCAACCTCACACTGCCTGTGGCATAGGTAAGTCACCCCTCTAGCAGGCCTTACAGCCCCAAGGCAGGGTGCACTATACCACAGGTGAGGGCATAGGTGGATGAGCACTATGCCCCTACAGTGTCTAAACAAAACCTTAGACATTGTAAGTGCAGGGTAGCCATAAGAGAATATGGTCTGGGAGTCTGTCAAAAACGAACTCCACAGCTCCATAATGGCTACACTGAATACTGGGAAGTTTAGTATCAAACTTCTCAGAATAATAAACCCACACTGATGCCAGTGTTGGATTTATTAAAAAATGCACACCGAGGGCATCTTAGAGATGCCCCCTGTATTTTACCCAATTGTTCAGTGCAGGACTGACTGGTCTGTGCCAGCCTGCTGCTGTTAGATGAGTTTCTGACCCCATGCGGTGATAGCCTTTGTGCTCTCTGAGGACAGAAACAAAAGCCTGCTCTGGGTGGAGGTGCTTAACACCTCCCCCCTGCAGGAACTGTAACACCTAGCAGTGAGCCTCAAAGGCTCAGGCTTCGTGTTACAATGCCCCAGGGCACTCCAGCTAGTGGAGATGCCCGCCCCCTGGACACAGCCCCCACTTTTGGCGGCAAGTCCAGGAGAGATAATGAGAAAAACAAGGAGGAGTCACTGGCCAGTCAGGACAGCCCCTAAGGTGTCCTGAGCTGAGGTGACTCTGACTTTTAGAAATCCTCCATCTTGCAGATGGAGGATTCCCCCAATAGGAATAGGGATGTGCCCCCCTCCCCTCAGGGAGGAGTTACAAGGAGGGTGTAGCCACCCTCAGGGCTAGTAGCCATTGGCTACTAACCCCCCAGACCTAAACACACCCCTAAATTCAGTATTTAGGGGCTCCCCAGAACCTAGGAACTCAGATTCCTGCAACCTAAGAAGAAGAGGACTGCTAAGCTGAAAAACCCTGCAGAGAAGACAGAGACACCAACTGCTTTGGCCCCAGCTCTACCGGCCTGTCACCCCACTTCTAAAGACACTGCTCCAGCGACGCTTTCCCCAGTGACCAGCGACCTCTGAATCCTCAGAGGACTGCCCTGCTCTAGAAGGACCAAGAACTCCCAAGGACAGCGGCTCTGTTCACCCAAGACTGCAACTTTGTTTCAAAGGAGCAACTTTAAACCAACTTGCGTTTCCCGCCGGAAGCGTGAGACTTGCTACTCTGCACCCGACGCCCCCGGCTCGACTTGTGGAGAACAAACACTTCAGGGAGGACTCCCCTGCGACTGCGAGACCGTGAGTAGCCAGAGTTGCCCCCCCTGAGACCCCACAGCGACGCCTGCAGAGGGAATCCCGAGGCTCCCCCTGACCGCGACTGCCTGTTCCTCAGATCCCGACGCCTGGTAAAGACTCTGCACCCGCAGCCCCCAGGACCTGAAGGATCCGAACTCCAGTGCAGGAGTGACCCCCAGGAGGCCCTCTCCCTTGCCCAGGTGGTGGCTACCCCGAGGAGCCCCCTCCCTTGCCTGCCTGCATCGCTGAAGAGACCCCTTGGTCTCCCATTGAAACCTATTGAAAACCCGACGCGTGTTTGCACACTGCACCCGGCCGCCCCCGTGCTGCTGAGGGTGTACTTTCTGTGCTGACTTGTGTCCCCCACAGTGCCCTACAAAACCCCCCTGGTCTGCCCTCTGAAGACGCAGGTACTTACCTGCTGGCAGACTGGAACCGGGGCACCCCCTTATCCATTGAAGCCTATGCGTTTTGGGCACCACTTTGACCTCTGCACCTGACCGGCCCTGAGCTGCTGGTGTGGTAACTTTGGGGTTGCTCTGAACCCCCAACGGTGGGCTACTTTGGACCCAAACTTGAACCCCGTAGGTGGTTTACTTACCTGCAAGAACTAACAAACTCTTACTCCCCCTAGGAACTGTGAAAATTGCACTGTGTCTAGTTTTAAAATAGCTATATGTGATTTATTTGAAAACTGTGTATGCTATTTTGATTATTCAAAGTTCCTAAAGTACCTACCTGCAATACCTTTCATTTGAAGTATTACATGGAAAATTTTAACCTGTGGTTCTTTAAATAAACTAAGAAAATATTTTTTTCTGTGCAAAAACCTATTGGCCTGGAATTGTCTTTGAGTGTGTGTTCCTCATTTATTGCCTGCGTGTGTACAACAAATGCTTAACACTACTCCTTTGATAAGCCTACTGCTCGACCACACTACCAGAAAATAGAGCATTAGGATTATCTCTTTTTGCCACTATCTTACCTCTAAGGGGAACCCTTGGACTCTGTGCATACTATTCCTTACTTTGAAATAGTGCACACAGAGCCAACTTCCTACAATAAAGGTTTGTCAGCTGCGACTATTGCAGGCAGGTTGTCAGGTCTGTCCTTTTACAGCAAGTTATATTGGGTGCTTGACCCTGCTAGGTATGTCATTTTGGGGAGGCTTCTGTGGGGTTAGGGTAGGGTGAAGAATGCACGGATGTCTGTTTTGGGGAACGCTATCACATTTGACTTGCTTTTGGGAGTTTTAGCATGACTGCCTGAATGCTGTTATGATAGTTGTGAGGTTGCTTTGTTGAGGTTGTGCATGATTTTGATGTTTATTAGGGCATTTCGGGTATCTGAGTTGTTGGGGTCGATGTGCAAAGTGGAGGTGTTACACAAGGACGTAAGGCTGCAACTGATGCAGGTGGGTATGAGATTGAGGAAATCCAAAACGTATCAAGCTAGGAAGGACAAATGGATATGGATACAAGAAGGCGGATGTGACTAGTCATGTTCAGTGAATGAGTGGCACAAGTTTGAAGGCTGTCCAGGGTGCAGGCAATGCAAAATTGTCTGTCACGAAGACAAGCAAAAAATTACGGTCTCACAGTTGTTGGCAGTGTTAAAATTAGGGTGGAATCCAACAGTTTTTGCTTTCAGGATGGGGGCTGCAACTGCGGCTGTGCTGTTGGGATGGGATTGGGGACAAATTTGCAGGATTGACAGGTGGAGGTCAAGGTGTTGCAAAAGGTATGTGAAAAAATGAACGGTGAGGGGGAGATCAAGGTAGTTACTGAGAATGCTCCTTTTTCCTGAGGTGGGTGGCTGTTCCAGGGAGTTGCAAGGAAGTGAACTGGATGGTGGGCCATTCTTTCATTCGCTGGGCTGCCAAATATGTGGAATCGCAGCTGTATGGACGGAACCTGGGATTGCCAAGCTGCAGGCATGAGGTGCTATGGTGGAGTAAAAGTGGAATGAGATGGGGAAACTTGTTACCTCCTTTGGCTACGTTGGCTTCTATGTGGGGATGCCCAGGTTTGATGTGTATACTCTTGTGGGAAAATGATCTGGTCTGCTGGTCTGACTTTACTGCAACACATGCAATGGGATTTGTTGCTGCTGAAGCAGAACTTGGCTGGGGCCTGCTTAGTGTGGACCGAGTTTGTGTCTTTTTGGCGATGGAGAAGGGCAACGAAACACCCGGCCATAGACAAGGCCAGACAAAAGCCATGCTGTTTTTCTGCATGGCTAAAGGGATCAGGGTATTGGCACATAAAGGCATCAAAGAAGAGGAAATGGGGCTGTTCCACCCATATGGTGTACATCTCTCAAATTTAGTCAATGCTTGCTACATTTTTGGAGCTACAGAATTTACTGGGTGAATTGTGGCATGAGAGGGTTTGGTGCTGGGACAGGTAAAGGATGCTTTGCAGTGTTACAGTAAAAGGGGGAGAGGGAATAAAATGCCCTCAAGGATTTGACTTGAAGGCTGTAGTTTGTGGAGTGGAGAGTCACATGCAGGCATAACCACACCCTTGGGGAGGAAGGGAGCGCAGGTGAACGATGAATGTGTGCAGGATGTTTGGGATGGATGAAGGAGTCTTCACTGGAGGATATTTGGGTAAAGGAAACGAGAAAGAGATTAGGAATGGTAAGGGGTTATTGTGTGAATGGTGTTAAGTGAGGAAGCGAGAGGGTGTGCAGGAGTGGAAGTTCGGGGTAAAAGGAGAATGTGGCGGTTAAAAAGGAAAGTTGCATTAAAAGATGCACTTTTGATGTTATGATGACAACGTGTATGGTGTTTCATCTCTGGCTATTTCTTGAGCGGTGTATGTTTGTTTCACCAGTATTACTTGGAAGAGTTTGCACTGGCAAGCACTGCCTAAAGTTGGATAACGTGCGGGTTATTTACCATTCCCCAACTGGAAACTTGAAATTGAGCACAAAATCACCCGGGTAATTACTCTTCTGTGGGATAATTATTTTCCCCGGGGCGGCATTTGGCTCTGATGGGATGGCGATTCAGAAAGCAATCATAAAGGTTTTATTTTTCTTACCTCTTACTTTAAATGGAACTTTACTGGAATTTAACACACAGTTAGATCATAGCAATTGTTATCGCTGAATAACTTAAATCCATTAAAGAGGTTGAAAGAGCCTTCTATTTAATCTTGCACCAGACACGTTGAGCTATCACAATACACATTTATTCATCCCTGCAACAGGCACAGCAACCCCATGCTGAGGCATCCACAGAGCTCCCACGATGCATCATAGACTGATTTTCCAGTACTGAGCCTTGCACACAGTGCTGATGCACCTTTTTGCTGACCCGCACCATACACCACTCTCATGCTGCTTCCACACTACTGTGAGCTCTTACAAAGCATCTCTAGCCTGATTTTAAGATGCACTTTTATTTCAGTACTGACAGATCGCAGAGCTCATGCAAACCAGCCCTGATTACACAAAAACTGAATGTAATGAGGTGCTGGTTGAAACATGTAACTGACACGGCTCTGGGCAGCACATTGCACAGTTAGTTTTTATGATGATGTCGTGCATTTCTTAAGTACGCGGTTACCAAAGGTGTTTTAGCACTAGATTCCAATAAAGTGAACAGTCAAGCAGTTAGAGAGTAGAACGGTATATTGTTAGTATCTTGCAGGAGATAAAGAGATGTTTTGCAGTGGAAACAGGGAAGGGTGCTCCAGGGGGTGGCTGAACAGTAGCAAAACTGGTGTCTTCCTAAGTAAGCAAGACGTATCTGTGGAAGAGAGAGAAGGGGCTGCGAGACAGATCTAGGAGGTGCATCTGACTTTGTATCAATGTAGGTAGGTCGAGGTGGACTAGGCAAGTGCACTGAACTGACTCTGTTTGTCTACAGGGAATTAGTGGAGTTTGCCAATATGTGTAGAGTCAGGACTATGCCTCTTCAGTGTAAAAGAAGGACTACAGCATTCTGGATGATTCAAGTCTCTTAACTATGAACTTACTTAGCTCCAGATAGAGGGCTTGCCGTCGAAAATGCGGAAAGTAATAACCACCTGGAACAGAAGGTGGTGCTCATCTGGATGGAAGAATTTCATACAGAACTTCTAAAAGGAGGAAACACCTGAAGGCAACCTTGTTCATTTGAGGAACAAAGGGCAGAGTAACATGAGCAATTATGTCCAGGTTCTGAACTTTCGAGGAAGGAGTAAAAAGAGACTAAAGTGGCAAGAGCACCAAGTCTTGGCTACATTCTGAAGGAGATACAACTAGGCTGGACACTGCTGTTTTCTACAATCTGTGCTTTAAAGAGGTAGAACACATCCACCTGCAGACCTTAAGGAGGCAGTATCGCAGACTGTCATGCATCATTATGCCTCCCATCAAGTCGAACCAATGGCTACATGGTCTCAGGCTAGGCATTGAAGAAACCCAAAATGACTGAGCTAGTGTCAGAAGGTAGGACGCAGAGGTGTAAAATGAGCATGATGCTCAAGGGTGAGCCTTACGGACTCCACACACTGAAAGGGAAGAGATATAGCCTGAATCCAGAATCCAGAGTAGGCAGCAGTGTGAAAGGTCCAAGGTCCCCAATAGATCTAATAAAATTAGGTCAGTGACGCCACTGCCATTCAAGCAAGTCTTATATTATCAAGAATGGTGACGAGTTCAATCACTGGGCAATGAACAGACCTAAATTCCTATTTGGCAGGATCGAGTAAAGATGTGATTTCACATTCAGGATCGATAAAAGATGTGAATTCACATTTTTTCCAATATTTTTGCCTGTACAGGAAGAAGAGAGTGCAGTCCATATTTCTTAAACTCGCTAGCTTATGCCGAGGGATTTTTTTGTTTACCAAAGAGGTGACTGCAACCTTTTTTATGGCAAATGGAACCCAAGATAAACGGAGTGAAAGATTTAGCAATGTGGCACATGATACTGGCTTTACTTAAATAAAGAGGGAGGCAGGGATCACTAGAAGAGCCCATTCTAGAACAAACATGATGTAGTAGCATCTTCAAGTGATAAAAGAGAAACATGGTCCTGTAAAGGGCCACTTCTCCTTTTATTTTTTCCATTACAGATAAGTACAATTAGATATCCAGGGTTATAAAGCAATTTGCACCCAATCATATGGTTTGGGTAACATGTCGAATCCAATATTAGAACCCAGACCTGCAGATTACAGGGTAAAACAATGAGTATTTAGGCACTTAGGACTCATCCTTTAAAAGAAGCCAGCTATGGATTCTGTCTTTCCCTTGGCCTTTCTCTGCATGGGCAAACATTGAATAATCGAGAAGGGCTCATTTATATCGATTCATGGAGACAGCTGGCATCTCCAAATCTTCAATTAAATTCAAAATTTGCACCAAACGTCTGGGGGTAACCAATCCTTGCAGAATACATTTCCATTTCAGGTCACTACACTTACATGTCAACCTTCTTAGGGTTGGTCTGCCACCTTGCTACGTGTATATTCAAGGAGGACAGCCTCTACTCGATAAAAGTCACAGGATGTGTGGTTTGGACACCAGCTGCAACTCTTCTGTGAAGGGATCGCCACTTGCCCATTTCACCCTCTCACTACTCCGAGCTCACTTCTCTGAGATCGCACCTTCATCTGATGGAACTTTTTCACAATGTTACTCTCAATCTAGTGTTTATCCTGTGTGACCCAGTGGGGAAACATATCACTCTCACCGCCAGTTTTTTTTTAAATCACATTGTTTGATCTTAAGCAAACCAGTTCCTCTTTCTGTGTCCGACGTTTCTTGTTTGCTACCATTATGAACAGGTAACACTCAGTGCTTAATTTGTGCTTGTTGTTTCCGGTGCGGAGCACCAGCACTTATTTTCGATGTCCGGCGCTTAATTTTCTGCCTCAAGCATTTATTGCAATCAAAAGACACATTTGGGAAATGCGGAGGAAGAGAAAAACAAAAAAGCGTCACAAAGGGAGAAGGCAGAAAGCTGCAGGGGTGAGCCCAAGGGGCAGGGAGGGTAATGTAAATGGATTAAAGAGGCCGTGATGGCTTCAGGATTACGCCGTCTGAGTATTCCGTGTTCGCACATTTAGGCCCGTATTTATACTTTTTTGGCAATTGTATTTTGTAAGTTTGCGCCGATTTTGCGTAAAAAAATTACACAATTGCGGCGCTAAAAAAGAATAAATACGGGCCTTAATTTCAGCAGCCGCGTATTTCAGGAGGGTTTTGGGCACCGGCACGTTTTTATTTACAGATTAAGCACTGGTAACACTAGTATTCACCACTGTAGCAAGAAATGGATTTATACATTTTCTGAATAGATCAAGTCTCTCAGCTCTTGCTCTTTTGATTGGTTACAGAAATATTTCTGGTATGTCAGCTTTGGACACATCCTGCACTGCTGCTCGGTTGGCACTGATGCTTCTTGGAGCTCAGAAATATTCCCTTTAATAGAAGCTGCATAGAAAGCACAAGAAAACACAGTTTCACTTAGGGGCAAGTGATGAACATCTATGAAGGGATTGCTTCAGTTTGAAACACGATTGAAGGGATTCCTTGGTAGACAACAAGTATACCAAAGGAAGGGTGCTACCCACAGCACCCCCTTTTCTCAAAAAACGACAATGTCGTTTGTAGTCTATACAAAACTAATTTATTTTTTTCAGTGCCCTTCTACAGCCCTGGAATGACGGCCCCATGTCCCAGGGCTGTCACAAGTAGAGCTATTGTAACATTGTCTCAGCAGCCTGATAGCAAGGCTTCGCACTGGAAAAAACAAGTGCATCAAATTCTTGCTTTAAGACGCCTTTTAATGTGCAGGTATCAGCGGCCCTTAGTTTGAACCTGTCCCAGAGAATGCCAGTGTCCAATGCAAGTACTTAGTTCTGAAGTTCAAATGGCAACCAGATTTGTTCCTAAATAGTTGCTCGTTGAAGACGAAAAATGATTCTGAAAATAATTGCATCGTCCTTCTAGAGCAAGGTTCTAAATAGCCCAAGAAATGGCTCAAGTTTATAATTCCAAATTGCTTTGCGCTTGTTACATCTAGGAATGCCTTCATTAATGGGCCTGAGGGATTCTTGGACAGTCTCTTAAATACAAAGGTTTAAAGCACAATCTTAGTTTCAAGGGGCAAGATTTGCTGAAGTTGGACCTTCTGAATGAATTGAACCACTAGGTACATGTAAATTGTGACAGATTGTAAGTGCTTCCATTGCATCGATCAGGGGCATTGGTGTTTGATGGCATGTAAAAACAAGCATTGGCAAAGCCAATAAGTCTCACCACTGTGAGCTCTATTGATTTTTGTGGGATGGAGTGGCGCGGCATTGTGTGGCATGGTGTGGAGTGGCACTGTGTGGTATGGAAAGTTGCCTGACTTACCACTGAATTTCCCTGTAATGCTTCAAATCCTTCTGCCATATAAATGCAGTTATAATTCACTGCATTACCAATTACCTTGACCTACGATCTATGTAAACATCGGATGCCGTTTATAAGATGCAGCAGCATCTTAGGATGTGCAGCGGTTCTGTAAGAACTGTTTTGTTTACAAATAAATGCATTTTAGATTGTGAGGGTCAGGCGTGTGGGCAACATATATGGTACCAGTTGGAGATAAAGATTTGCCCTATAGCTCTGCAAAGCCTTGTGCTACATACATGCAATTATAATCCAGTATGTTACCAATAGGCTCAACCTGCGATCTATGTAAACATGTGAGGCCTTTGATCTGAGGAGCATGTTAGTATGTGCAACACTTCTGTGAGAAAGGGTTTATTTATAAACTAATGTGTTATAGACTGTGAGGGGCTAGTGGCCGAGGGAGCAACGTATATCGTACTGGTTGGGGATAAAGAAAAATTGCCTTATAGCACGTCAAAGTGTCATGCTATATGAATGCAGTTATATTCCAATATGTTACCAATGATCTCAGCCTACGATCTTTGTGAACATCTGCGGCCTTTGATCAGCTGCAGGAGCTTGTTATTATGTATAGTGTGGGTGTACACCCCTAATAAATGTATTTTCTGCTAAATAGTTGGGTGTAGGTGCTTTCAGTCGGGTATGGTGAGGTGTTTGTCGGATTTCAACAGTAATGTTTACATACAGAGAGAAGAAAATCCACAGACACGTTCTCTCCATCTCTGTTCTGGAAGTCTTTAACGAGGTTGGTTATTTTACAAAATTATGGGTTTTCTCTCTCTTTCATTCATCTCCCGCTGCAGTTAGCCCTCTCATGCACGCTGCTTGTCATATCATTTATTTAACATTGTATGCCGGTGCAGCTGGTGGGAATCTGAAGCTCCCCCCCCCCCCAATCTTTGTGACCGAGCTACGCCCCTGTGTACAATGCTTCTAGGAGAACTCAGTCACCCAAATGAAAAGAAACGCTTGCTACACCGACTCAACACGTATGCTACAAATTACATGGAATGTGTCTTTAAATAGACCCTTGGTTGGCGAGACCAACCTGCCTTGCCATAAGCATACTTCAAAATATAACAAAAACATCAACATTCTTCAAAGGTCGCTACAAACACTCCCCTGCCAAGTGGTGAAGTACGTGTGATTGACGCAGAGCAGCAGGCGCCGGGGCCGCCCTCACCTGAAGCAGACACCTGCTGCGTCTGGAATCCCAGCTGCTCATTGCCGGCCGGCACGTGAGAGAGAGGCTGGAATCCGTGAATGGGGCGCCTTCTTCCTGGGCCTCAGACAGACTGGATTCCTTCTAACAGGGCTCCTGCTGTCATTACCAAGAGTGAACTACTCCCCAAGCAGGCCAGAGGGGCTGCGAAGCAGAGAAGCAGCGTCGTGACTAAACTTGAGCCCCCCCGGCACAGTACAAGGAGGATGCCCCCTCCTCCACAGCCCACCATCTACCAATTTTGCTGAGGGGGGCCCTTGGAGCTCGCGCCTTCCCCCCCCCCCCCCCCCCCCCACCCCCCACCTCACACACAGCACCACAGGGGCTACGGGGCTTTTCGGACACCACTGGAGGGAAGTACCACTGGGAGACCTCTGAGGGGAGCGAAAGCAGAAGAGGCTGTCTACGAGGCGCACCTAAACTTGGCAGGCAGACGGCAGCAGACGGGGAAGCGGCGTCTTAAAATACAGGCTGAAAGTAAGAGGGCAGTGATAACACCTAGAAACACAGCTCCAAAGATGAAGAATGACCCACGTGCAGTCAAACTTGCTCTCGATATAGCTAGGAGCGTGCTCAGAGGAAGGGGGGGGGGGGGGGGGGGGTACACTAATTAACATGGTCCGTGCTCCACAGAAAGAAAAGGAAGTGAAACAGGAAGTGACACCTGGCCCGTACTTCAGAATTAGAAGGCAGCAAAGAAGAGTAATAATGGTGCTAATGAGTGATAAGTAATTAGGATGCGAAAAACCCCTTTTTAGAGCTTTTTTTTTTTAGAAACAATACGCACCCTGCCTGCATTCGAGACCTAACCATCACCGTAACTTTGAGTGATTGACTTTTAATTTATACAAATTACAATAATTCTCCAAACTGCTTAGAATATGCCGTCGCCCAACCTTATTTCAATCTACTACAACCGTGTCATGTGATATTGCATGATACATAGGGACAGGCCTTCAATTTTGTTGGGCATGTTGGGCAGTCTTGTTGAATTATTAAGGCAGGACCAATGTCAATAACATATAAAATGAACAATATCGTAGCCAGAATACAGCCTTGTTTTTTATCCTTATTGATGTAAATTGTGCCTGTTAAAGTGTAATAGTTACCTAAGTGTATGGAACACCCAGTTATTTTTTTTATTTTTTTTTATATTATTTTTATTTCAGGTATTAGTATTACAAAAACAGAACAAGAACTATACATAAGTAGCATTCAGCAATAATAATTAATTTACTTAGGCTCGCCTATGCTAGTTCCCTCAGATAAGCCATTTAGTTGTGGTGTACAAAATATTTATTATGTTTGTCTCGGCCATGGAATCAGCATTGTACTTGCAGCAACCCTCTAATTACTTCCCGGTATATAATAATAACCTGATTTAGCTAATCATTTTTTATAGCGTTAATATACTATTGATGAACAACTTCTGCTTTGACGCCTGGTATTCCTATTGGTTACATAGCTTTGTATTAGCTTTCTATTCCACTACTGCCATATGGCTGTAAACCTTTTTATACTCTGTAACACATTTTGAATACACTTCACCATATTTCTTAGTTCTTAGCATCTAATTCCACCAGTTCTGCAGTGTAGGAACCGTTTGAGTCCACCAATGCTGCAGCATTATCGATCAAGCAACTGCAAAAACAACCACAATAAAATATTGTTGATATTAAGCTAGTTCACGTTATTTCTTAGCTACTCCAAACAGAACTAGGCTTGGCTCCACCTCGACCCGAAGGCTAGAACTATGATTTATTGCCTTGTTTATCTCCAACCAAAAAGTTGTTAATTTGGGACAGTCTAAAAAAATATGAAGTCAATTCCCCTTCTCCTCCTGATGGCAGCGAAAACATTGATTAGAAATTGATGGAAATATTCTATGTATCTATGATCTGAAAATTGATGCTTCCATGTGCGATCCACCATCTTCTAAGCCCGATAACCGTTGTTTGAATTCCTTAAAATGAGTACTCAATAGCTGCATGTTGTTGTTTATGAGGCTTAACTGGATTTCCATCTTTCGATTTGTGTCTTCCTGTGACAATTTTAGAGCCTTTAGTTCACTGAGCATCTGAAGAAGTAGACACTCTGTAGCTGAAGAACCTTCTCCCACTTGTTCACCTCTCATCTATTTTAGCCACTTCCTGATGCTCCTTTGTGCCCCCCTTTCAATTAAGTCTGAGGTAGATGAGGAATCTATTGAGCCAGCAGAAATATAAGGGTCTGAGCATTGGTGTAGGAGCTCCCTGCAACTAACGTTGAGATGTCAGAGGCATCGGAGGAAGCAGCGCGCTGTTAGGGGTTGTGGAATGAGAGCCGTCTGGCTACAGAGCTAGTATTTCCATGCCAGGACACAGGCGCAATGCCAGGTGGTAGAATGTGAAGGTTTCCATGAATCTGCTCTGCTTCCTAGAGGAGCCCGTGAACACCCCACTCCTTCCCTCAGAATCACAACCTATCGTCGACTCAGAATCGTAATTGACAACCCAGGAGAGCAGCACGAACTTCAACGACAGAACAGGCTGGGGTGAGTGAACTGCAAAAAACAAAAAAATGACATAGCAGTGAAGCGAAGGGGGGCAAGGTATTGCGAAAGGCACCTGGATTAACTCCCCTCCCCCCAAGAGAAGGGCACTAGGCGTTCGGGTTCAGCACCAGCTTGGCATGCTGCTGAGGTGGCCCACATAAGCGTGGGTGCGGCTTGCAACATCTAAGCTGGCACAAGTAAATAAATAAAGGGGGGGACTCTGTTCTATTTTGAGGAGAGCGATACCCAGCACAATGAAAAGGATTGCTCGTGAATTCCAGCCAAAGGCACGCCCGACTGGTAAAAACATGAAGGTGGCGCAAAATTCAAAGCCAAAGCGCCCTTCTTCATTGGATAAAACCGCCAGTCCAGGGTCAACCTTCGAAGTACCGCAACCCCTTCTCCAACTCCACTCATCTCCTTCACTTCTCAAGCTACTCCTAAAGTAAAAAGCGTGATTATGGAATCTGAGAACAATGAACTTATAATTGGTAGCCAGATAGGGGGTAACTTGCAGATCCTCAGCAATAACGTTAGCCTGCCAAATTCTTGTACCTTGATCTGGCAGTCACTCAACTACAGCCATACCCGCTATCTACCTTGACCGAATCCAAAGAGGTCTAGGAACCCCCTAAGCCAACACCTCCAATAGAGGACTCAATGGGAGAGGGCCAGGCCAGACGCAAATCAGTCATTCTGCAGTCTCCATCTCCCTATAATGTACTGAATACACAGCGACTCTCAGACACCCAGTTTTTGAAGTATGATGCTATAATCAACTGTAATAGGGTTGGTGAAATACCTTTCTTAACCACTTTTTGCTGTACCGGATGTTAAGCAATGCTATCAAAGGCTGTTGCTGTTTTGAAGTTCGTAAAACAGGTAGATAAAAGAGATAAAACAGGCAAACAGTTGGTGCCCTTGTTTTACAAACTTCAGTGCAGTAGCAAAAGGGCTACAATATTGTTGACTTTTCCGCAATCAGGTTTGGAGTTTCATAACCGAGGTCTAATATTCTGTTCATTAGCTCAGGCTGAAAGTTCCTTCAGCAATAAAGTGGCATAATATTTGGAATCCATATCAAGAAGGCAAAGAAAAAATACTTTGCTGAGTTTGACTTCATCCCCTTCTTGTTGCTAGGTTGCAAAATAACATTTTCCATGAGCCTGAAACAATACTGATGACAAAGCTGTTGATAAGTGATATAGTCAGTGAACCTGCCCAGTAGCTTGGATTAGTTTTAAAAACATCTGTGGAGAGGTCATTAGACCCCAGTGTTCCATCAGTTCTACTTGCTTTTACAACAGCCACAGCCTTTAAATTGAAGGAAGTTGGGGAGTTGTGATGGAGTGAATTACTCCTCCTAACTCAGGGGCTGGGTGATCCTGTATAGAACCCGTCATTGGCTCTTTGGTAGCTGTGATTGTACGTCGGCTTGGACACACTGTAAGAGCTATGCTGACAAACCAGCTGCAACAGTGAAGGGGTATACACCTCATTACATGCCCATGTAAATTACGCTATGTGAGTAAGCCCAATTGGAAAGTAAAAACCCACATTACAGGACATTGCAGCAATATATACTAACCACCAAATTGAGCACAAATGTTCTAGAAAGTGTCAGCAATGAGGACACATTGAAATAGACCGTGAATGATAAACCTAGGTCCCAGTCCCACACATGACCTCAATAATTTCCTCCTTCATGCTTAAGACCCACATTAATGGACTTAGGGCCATATTTATACTTTTCGACGCACAACTGCGCCAACGCAGTTGTGCGTCAAAAAATCTAACGCCGGCTAACGCCATTCTGAAGCGCCATGCGGGCGCCGTATTTATTCAATGACGTTAGCCGGCGTTAGCCGGCGGCGCAGCCTGGTGTGCGTCAAAAAAAATGACGTACACCAGGCAGCGCCGGCGTAGGGGAATATGGAGCTTGGGCGCCAAAAAATGGGGCAAGTCAGGCTGAGGCAAAATTATCGCCTCAACCCGATTTGCGCCATTTTTTTCGACTCCCAACCCCCATTGAAATGACTCCTGTCTTAGCAAACACAGGAGTCAGGCCCCCTTGCCCAATGGCCATAGTGGCATGTAGGGGGGCACAAATCAGGCCCCCCTATGCCACAAAAAAAAATAAAAAAATACTTACCTTATGTTCCCTGGGATGGGTCCCTCCATCCTTAGGCGTCCTCCTGGGGTGGGCAAGGGTGACAGGGGGGGTCCCTGGGGGCATGGGAGGGCACCTCTGGGCTCCTTCCGAGCCCACAGGTCCCTTAACGCCTGCCCTGACCAGGCGCTAAAAAATGACGCAAAAGTGGCTGGACATCATTTTTTTTGACCCGCCCACTCCCAGGCGTGATTTTTGCCCGGGAGTGTAAATACGGCACACATGCCTCAGAGTCACTTTTTTAGACGGGAACGCCTACCTCGCATATCATTAACGCAAAGTAGGTGTCCACACTAAAAAATGACGCAAACTCCATGGACTTTGGCGCTAGACGCGTCTAATGCCAAAGTATAAATATGGAGTTAGTTTTGCGTCGGAATTGCGTAAAAAAAAACGACGCAATTCCGGCCCAAACAGAGTATAAATATGCCCCTTAATGTTAACATTCTGTGGACAATATTATCACAGACATAGGAAGACAGTGTCGTTTACCACCAAGCAGGCCCCCCAAGAGCATAGACATAAGGAGTTCGACACATCTACCATGAGCCACCCTATCCTAGAAGGATTAAAAATCAGCCTTAGTTATATATGATTACTTTCCCCCTGTCACTAATCAGTGGGACACTGGCACCGTAATCCCTTTTTTTGCACACACTAAATTTTGAGACACAGATCACTGCTTTGACATTGCTGTAATTAAATAAACCTTACATCTTCTCATGTGGACCAGTAAAATATAAAGGCCATATGACATAAAGAAGCATCTTGCACGGACCGCATATGCCTACGAGGTTTCACTTTTATAATGCAAGACGTATGCTGCATCCAGTTCCTGAAACCTGCCCCGGGGTTAGAGAACAATCATCCCTTCGACCTAACAGGACCACTGTGGATGCAGTGGACAATGCAGGTAAGTGAGCAAAGGGCCACCTAAGACATTGGGGTCATCCAGCCGCCGCATAGCCTCGACACTGGCAGCCCAGGTATAATTAAGCAAAGGGACCACTGCCCTAGGATACGTTTTTCCATGACTGTGGATCCCTTGCTTATGGACATGGGGTGGCTCAGTAGAGTTATAGCAAACAGCCTTAGGACAGGATTCTAAATCACCCTGAACTCAGTGCTTCGGCTTTTCTTTTTAAACTGGGGATGCAACTAACAAAAGGTATTCATCCTCATGACACCATATTGACCTCTTCAAAAACTCTGAACATAGTTTCCTGGACCTATGTTTTGGGTATCTTATAGGAGTAGCATTTATGATTGCGGAATGCTTACTACATATGGCATGTATTTCATTAGAAGATGTTTAACACTATTGTGCACACCCAGATACAGTGACACTGCTAGGAGACATCAGTACTACTGTAACAAATGAATGAATATGTTTCTTGTAGCCTCCTCCGCTCACCATGTCATAATGTGCATTGTAGTCACAGCCCTGCTTTCTTCTGAGCAATGTGCTCGAGTTGAGGCCTAGAGATCCAACCTACAGGGGTAAACATGTATTCACACCTATGCTAACCTCACACTGTTCACAATCACCCCAGGTTCATCACACATGTCGGAGTTTTTGTGCATTTATATTGCTGTGCATTATTAACAACGTGCAGAACATGGATTTATTCCTGATTTTATATGTGCAAAGCAACATAATGCTGTTGCACTTGAAACAAATTTCTTACCACATACACAAGTGAGTTTTTCTTGCTCTTGTTAACTAGACCTCAATTTACACCTGGTAGCCATTGTTTTAAAAATAGATGCCACCCCCTACATAAATACATTTAATTATTTATGCAGCATACAGTCAAAGAGTCATGTTTGTTTATTTCCATTGATATTGTCACTGTTGATGTCAATGAAACTTTCCAATCTGATTACAGTAAATTTACTTTATCCTATGACCTTTCGCTAACCCACTGTACCCTCTTCTTTCATTATAGTTCGCTGTTGTTCATGTAAGTAGTTTTTCCTGCATTCTCTGGATGACATTAGCATGGAGTAGACAGAATCAAAATTCATGTAGTGGATTGTGCTTAGATGTTATGGCAGTATGGCTTTTTATAATGTGTCTGATTTGCTGAGACTAAGGCCCTCATTACGAGTGTGGCGGTCTCAAGACTGCCACACTCTCGATGGCGGTCGGACCGCCACAGACAGGGCGGTCCGACCGCCCTAATATGACCATGGCAGATGGGCCATGGTCTAACCGCTGACACCGCCAGGTTGCCACCTGTCGACAGCCTGGTGGTCTCGGTGGTTGCAATTCACCAGGGCAGTGCTGCCCTGAGGATTACGAGTCCCCTTTCCGCCAACCTTTGCATGGCGGTCTCAGTGCCATGCAAAGTCTAGTGAAAAGGGGGCGTCAGGGGCCCCATGGAGGCCCCTGCACTGCCCATGCACTCGGCATGGGCAGTGCAGAGACCCCCATGGACCCCCATGGACAGCCCCATCGTGCATTTCACTGCCTGAATTACAGGAAGTGAAATGCGCGATGGGTGCTGTCGCACCTGACGCACCACAACATTGCTGCCGGCTCGTAATCGTAAAAGTTAATGTTGTGGTGAGTGTTTTGCTGGGCCAGTGGGCGGAAACACTGTTTTCGTCCACTGGCCCTGCAGAAAACTCCTAATTGGGCAGGCAGCATACCGCCAGCACTGGCGGTATGCTGGCTGCAGTGGCTTCGGCGGTCTTAGTTGTAATGAGGACCTAACTCTTTTGCTCATACCATGATACATCTGCACTTTCTATTCTCTAGGGATGATGTCCATTTTTCTATTGATTTTGCTGCTCCCTTGAGATTCGGAATTTTACTGATTTGCACATTATTCTGTAATGCCCTATTCTAAAAGTCTTTATGGCATTGATTTAGTGCTTTTGTATTTTTGATCTATGTACTGTAAATATTGAAATTCTGTATTAAATCATATCAAATGTATTTTTGATCTAGAACTCAATTATTAAGTGGACCTTTACTTTATTTACTGTATTTTTGATATGTTGAGGGGTGCCATATTTCGGGGACACTTTGCCTCATGACATTGAGGTTCAATACCACCTTTGATTCATCAGCTAGTGGGTGTACTGTTGAGATAATATTTTGGGGTGTAAAACGTTAGGGATTCCTCCACCCACATATGTAAGTCCACACCTTCTTTGAAAAGCCACCTTAGGAGCTGGAAAAATTACTGTCTCTGTTCTGTACATGTGTTGTACTGCTTTTGATATTTTGACGGCCAATACAGTGATGGGTACATTTCCAGTTCTTGGAGCACTGGTTGTACTTTTTTTTACATTGTTTTATATATTTTCTTTCATTATATTAGTTGGCAGAGTTTACTATATTGGGACTGAATAATACCCCCACACCTTCCTTAGTCATACAAACTAGGCAGAAACATGTTGACCTCTTATCAGCAATTGGGTTGGAGTATCCCTCTCTTAGTTTTTAATCCTGTCCCCAGAGGACACATAATGAAATTTGTTTATTGGTACTTTTATTCACAAACCTTTCCACTCTGCACTCCGCACTGCACACCCACACCTCTCCCCTCGCATAGATCTACTTCCTGTGAACAGTCCCCTGAAGTGTTCTTTCCCACTGGTTGGAGAGTTCTACACTACACCATAAGCTTACGGAAGTGATGTAAAGAGGGAACTTATGATGAAGCATGTTACCCTAGGGTAGATGAAGGTTTTTGACCCTATTAAACTAAAGTGTTACCTGGTACAGTGATAGAGAGTTCACACATGTCCCTATGGCACAACAGGCCACATACTTCACAGACTACGAGCATTCATGTGATTGTGGCATACGATTAGGAGACATGCTTGTTTGTCTTTAAAATCTTTGCTAACCCTCTATGTGTTTTGCATGATTGTACTTACGACATTTGGTAGATACAAAGACTTGACATATATGGTCTAGTCATAGGAGTTTACATTATTTCCATGCATACTATTGATCCTAGAAACTTGCTCACGTAATTTCGCTACATCTATGTGTCAGCACAACAACCCAGTTTTACAGTCATAAAATGACTGTACAGAATGAGGAGGAAACATGATTTTGAACCACAGCAATAGACACATTCAATTAATATTCATAATTTACCCGTAGATTCAGATTGTGCAATGATAGATTAAATGACGCTACTCTTTGTTGACTTGCATAGAGCAGTGGTTCCCAACCTGTGGTCCGAGAACCCCTGGGGGTCCACAAAGCCTTCTCAGGGGGTCCGCGACTGCTTAGAAAATGAAAAAACATTAACAAATAATGACAAATTAGGTCCCAAGCTTCCAGTAATGACTCAGTGGGGGTCCCCGGATTCCAATGATGATTCAGTGGGGGTCCCTGGGTTCCAATAATGATAAAGTGGGGGTCCACAGAAGTCAAAAGGTTGGGAACCACTGGCATAGAGCAAAGGCAGTTTTCATGTGCCTGGTTTGTGTGCCTCTGTGAATGTTTGACGTAGGTATAGCTCCCACAAACATGATGATGAATAACACGTCCTTCTGCTGTGTAGTCCCTCTTCTGTGTTGGCTGCCTGATCAGGGAAATGCTTGCTCTCTGTGCAGCCAATGGGCTTGTGACAACAGCGCCAGAACAGCAATGCCTTGCCCTCTGTCGGCCGCGGCTGCTATTAATGTTTACTCACACTCAGTGCTTAATTTGTGCTTGTTGTTTCCGGTGCTGAGCACCGACACTTATTTTTGAGGGCCTCAAGCATTTGCAGCGAGCAAAAGACCCGTTTGGGATAGACGAAGGAAGAGAAAATCGAAAAAGAGTCACAAAGGGAGAAAGCAGAAAGCTGCAAGTGTGATCTGAAGGTGCAGGGAGTGGTTTTAAATGGATTAAAGAGGCCCGAGATGGCTTCGGGATTAAGCTGTCTCAGTATTCCGTGTTCGCACATTTCATTGCAGCAGCCGCGTGTTTAAGAGAAGGGGTTTGAGCACGGCACTTTTTTATTTACAAATTAAGTACTGCTCACACCCATGTAAGTGCAAGGACTTGGTCACCTTCAGGAGGTTGGACCTACACCGCATGCATGCCTCTTCTTGTTTCTCTATTATCCAAATGCCGTGTTCGAAACAAAAGGCGCTCTCGTTAAGGGGACACAAGTGTTCGACTTTCGTCAATATGGAAGAAGTCACACCAATTGTCTTAGCGCCACGAGGGAGGCAAGTACGAAATAGTATCTTATTTTGGACGTTTTTGACAATGGGGAGGCAGGTGCAGGTGGTCTGTGTGTAAAGAACCAACATTGTGTCTGAAAGAGCAAATGGCCAGCGATAGTACAAGGTATTTTGTTTTACCTTTCTTATCAAACCATCATTATGCACACTTTTGTTACATACCATACATTTGAAGTTGCTTCTCTCTTAAGACAGGGTCTACAGATTTTTATTAGTTCGCATATCACAACCATGTGCCATCTTTAATAAAAAATATTAATTGTGCAAGAGGACATAGGTATCCTATTTGCTTTGTCAAACACCCCACTGAAGTCCACAACTTCCTGTTCACCCGTGTTTACAACGCGCGCTGGATTAATACCGGCAGTGTGTTTAACACCAAATTAGGCAACATGTTTTCAGATCCAGAATCGCTTATCTGGCACAGCTAAATGCATTGACACGTTTCCCTTTGTTCATCTGTTTCGACCTACAGATATTCCGCCGTTTTAAGGAGAGTCGGCCTTACTGACCTCCAGGTTTATAATGGCAAAGCATCAGTAAAAGTAAACCCCGCTCTGTAATCATCCATTATTTAGTTATTTATTTTAGTAATGTCCACATGTCCTTGTGACCTTAGGGTTTGAAAGTGACGTTGACATGTTCTTCCAAATGTGTTCATCAATAGGCCCTTCTGTGATGGGCACAGGCCATTACAATTGTTTTGTAATCTGCAATTGCCTGTCTTAACCTCTGACCCCTATTTTAAAAAGTGCAATTTAGAAGTAAACTACTTTCCCAAAACAAGCAGTCATGGTTTAAAATCATCACGTGTTACACATCCTCTAATATTATGCTTCGAAAAGGACATCATTGAGAGCCCGAGATTTACACTTTTAACATCTTAACAGCTGTACAGCACCAGTCGACCAGGTACTTGGGAAAGTAAATTACGTATATTATTTCCTTGGTTCCCCAAAACAGAAGTTTTTTTTCATTTTCATGAAAAAAACACTGTTGTCTTCTTTATCAAATATGCTTGATGCCTGTACACTAGATTGTCATTGTAACAAAGCACACACACTTGTGTGTATTACTGCCCGACATGGATAGATGCCAATGAGAAACGAAGGATTGCAATCAGTTTCCCTGATCCAGCATTACTCAGTGGTTGGGCACCATCATGCCACACATGCCCTCAATGTGCGAAGAACTACCAGCAATATTCCCTGCCCTTCAGGATACCAGGAGTGGTCACCATCTTGCCATAGATATCCACATTGTGCCAAGAACTGCTATCATTATGCCACAACCAGCAAAATGAAATGCTGGGGTGAGTATCATTATGTCAAAAATGTCCACAATGTGTCAAGAATTGCCACAAAAATGCCCCTGTCAAAAGTGTTCCAGGATAGGCTGCATCATGCTATGGGTGACCATGGTATGCCAATAATATAGCCATTATGTCAGCAGCACCAGCATAAACGCACGGGTGGGCACTGACAGGAGTTTGTGTACTTCTTTACCATGGAAACTCTTCTTCCATACCTCCAATAAGAGGAAATTCAGCTTGATATATGTTGGTCGTCCATACTTATCAACCCTTTTGCCTTCCAAGGCCTTAACATCAGCTGATTAGAACATGTTATAACTATTGCTTTAAGATTGTTAAACTCTAGTTGTGAGAGTTGGTACAATTCCCACTCACTCCCTATATCTCGGGACAGCATCCTTCCTTTTACAATATAACATAACATAATAAGTTGCCATATACGTTTCCTAAGTGGCTGTGATTCAGCCATTTGTTTACAGTATAGATATTTAAACAGGCCCCACCCACCATCATCAAGGACAGACATGGAAGATCCAATTGTGTTGAACAAAAGCCTACCAGGCCAAATACTGAATGAGTGCAGTACACACAGCCTATTCAGAAAAGGCAACTTAACTTTTGAGTAATGTAGGCTTGTAACCTGCTCTTTCACATTTGAATAACTTTGCTACTTTTGGCTATTCACAAAATCTGAGTGTAAGGTTGCTGAAAAGTGTAGACTTACATGTCCCCACCCCCTGAAAATGTGGATGGAGCCAAATTTACAAGTGCAAGTTACTACTGCCAAAATGAAACAGTAGTAGTAGTAAGTAGTTTTATTATGCATTAATAATTATTAAAAGTGATGTATAGAATTAATTAAAAGTAATTAACTTGTATTTTAATAAAATCTATTACATTCATTTATAAATTCAAAACAGCTTGTTGAAGTATTTTATAATGATTTAATACATTTTCTTCTAAGATGTTTCTAAAAGTTATATTTATTTATATTTTGTAACTCTTTAAAATAATTTCATTTAACATAATATTATGTCCAATGGGGATTTTATTTTAAGTCCCTACCTCCATTACCTTCATTAATTTCTGTGGAAGGGTTTTGCAGTAACAGTGGATGTACTTACAGCACCTCCGTGCTGGAGTATATGTACTACTGTTTTGGGTCCCTTGTTGGCTGTTATAACTTTAGAAGGCAGTTTTTGAATATCAATATGCTTACTCTCCTGTGGGAGGATGCATGCCCCTCTCTAAGCCCCTTCCTAACTAAACGCCTCCTTTCTCCTTCCTAAACCCATTGCATTTAATTGAAAGTATGTCCCTTTTCCAATCACTCACCAATTTACATGTTAGAGGATCTCCCCCTAGAAAAGATAGGAGGGCAGGGCGGAGATTTATACTTGTAAGTTTATAAATAGCATCATGTACATCCTAGTTCTACTAAATGCACTACAAAATGCAGTAGACCCCACAATGTTTAGCCATTTCCCCATATTCCAAAAATAATGTAGTTTCCCCATACAGTAAAGTAAGAGCATACTTTGTTTTCTGTGCAATTAAGGCTAAGATATAATTAGGTGTTTTATTTTATTTTTAACACTTGCTTAAAGCAAAGCACGTGGGCTCTAGCGGGTTAGGCATTACAATGAGCTTTATGAGAGGTCCTGCTGTCTGTCCACCACCCAAAATAATTGAATAAATGAACCACCACCTACTTTGAATTCCCCCCAAACATACTTTTCAAGCATTTTACCCGCCATTTCAATATCTTACATTTTGAGATGTTAATATGGAGATTGATTCCATAATATAAACTCTCAATAAGTCTAGACCTCACTTGAGGCCAACTGGTCAAGGGTAGCAGTGTTACTAGCATATTAAAGAATGTATGTGGGCCGACCACCCGACTATGGTAGAAAAAAACATTGCATCTGCCCTAAAAATGTGCCATGTAAGCAGCATATAAAGTGATTAGCACTGGCACAAACAAACAACTACTCAAGCCACCCTTATACATCTTCAGGTCTAGCCGTAATGAATCTCATTTCTTGTAATGGAGGCACAGCAATGACCTCCTCCTTTTACCATGAGTGGGAAAATTGCATTTTCCTAAATGTGTTACTATGTCCAGAATTTTGGGTCTTTTTGAAAAATCCTAATCGGTATAGCCCTATGGCCTCAGATCCCTGAAGTTTGATATTAATATTTAAACATTGGAGTGAGAGCTTAGCTCTTCGGGGGTCACACTGTGGTGGATATTTTCTGCACACTGATCAATAAAGTTGTTTGATGAGGCCACTCCTGTCCTGTGGCAGCACACAATTAGACCTTGGGCTAACAAGCAGCTCTTCCAGCCCGTTAATAATCTGCCGAATTTCTGAGAGTTTCTGTCCTCAGTAATAGGGATTATAAATGTCCGTTGATTTTTCCCACTGACCCTCTTTCCTATTTTTACCTCTTTTGTCAACATATACAATAGCCCGAGGGAATCTTTGTCTTTCTTACCCTTCACCATGGTTTTGTTTAAATGGCTGATTAACTTCTTTAGTGCTTAAGCGAGTCTGTGAACCACAGCCCGATGTATGAGAAGCCCTTGCGGCATTCTACTTCTTGCTGTTCACCTCCAATGGTTGAGCAAGGGATTACAGTGTGGAAGACCATGTACCTTTCGTGGTCTACCTGCTCACTTAAGCTTCAAGGGTATTCCTACTCAGGACAGGCACTGTGCAATTTTTCCATGTTAGAAATAACTAATGTAACTGTCAAAGCAATACATTTTAACTGCAGAATTTCCTCCCAATAGCCTGTTTCAGAATTTTTATTACAAGTCCCCGTAGTCATCCATAGTCTTTGTTCATTGATCAGTGGAGGTGTAATTACAAGTGTGTATTTAAAAGTTTTGGCTATAGGCCAGGGAGTTTGTTCTGGCAATGGCCTTTGGTTTTGACTTTGATCTCACAATGGCTATAGGAAGCCCAGAAAACATTGGTCCCTCGTGGGCCTGCCTAGACTGAATCTGAATAAGATGGGTTTCATAAAAGTGCAATCCATATGAAAGAGGTATGAGAATAGATCAAAACCCACAGACGTGTGTTGGGTCTTAGTTAGGCAAACAATGAACAAGAGGTCCAGATTCATAAAGGACGAGTCTTGGCAATTTATTATTTTCCAGATCTCATTGGAAAGGAATTATTATATCCTACTGGGTGGTAAGATAGTCCTCGAAAATGGACAGGTATAGGCATTCTTGGTGAATGGTGTAACTTGAATTGTTCATTTTTAAGCCCTCGTGTAGGTCTGTTGAGGTGGACCAGTTCTTTAGAGAAGTATGCCAAGAAAACGCAATCAACAACTCTATTCCTTGCCAGCCTAGTATTTCCACTTCGCATGCAAGCACTGATTGGATATTGCATTGCAAAGGCCTTTCTTAACTCAAGTTATCTATTTTTGTTGAGTTTCACATGGAAGGGAGGTTCTTCTCTGATACCAGTACCAACTACCACCTAATTTGAGTAGAAATTAAAACAAATCCGTCTGGGCATTTCGAGCAGAGGCTCCCTCCCTTTAATGATGTTACCTTTATTCCATTGTAAGAGCTGTAATGTTAGGAATGGTTAATATGTATGAACTGTCACCTAATGTGCAAAACAAACTTAGGACAAAATGTCCCCTGCAATAATAGTTTGTACTATCAAATGTATTCATATATATTGGTCGAACCATGCTGTCCCCTCCTTTTACAGTTTATTGATGTCAGGAAAAGAATATACTGATTTTCTGAAATGAGATTGTGTGTGCTGTCACTATACAGCAGTTGCCTTCAAATTGAGCTGAGCGGATTCTGTAAATCAAGCCATTGCTCTAAGGATCAAAATACATTTTTGCTGGACCGCCAGCTAACATTACTTTTATTTAATTTTAGCTAGCCATCAGCTAGGACATAAAAGGATTTTCTGCATATGTTTCCTCGCCAATCTATGCAGGAGTCTATTAGGCATTACGAAGGGCTTCAGAAAGTGTTTTCTATATTTCACTGCTGAACAAGTGGAAAATTACAACTTGCAGAATATCTACCCAATTTTGCATTTCGTTACATAAAGTTTTCAACTCAGTTTCTTTAAAATGCCGTATTTGGCAAAAAACCTACCTCACATATGAGGTATACCAGGGCCTTTGGTTTAAAGTTAAAATGACTACATCTCTCCAGGATCATAACAAGTGGAATCTCTTGTAACTGGTATTCCCATGATTAATATCTGAGATACAGGCATGGCAGATCAGCTTCTTTGGAGAATCTAGATAATTTCCTCCTACCTATCCTCAATGGTTTATATTGCCATAAAAAGGTGTAAATCCTTGAAAGTAGGAATATACACAGTCAACTTTTGAAAAAATATATAATTTGGTCAGTATTATCATTTTATAATTCATGTGAGCTTGCAATTCCTGTGTAAAAGCCTACCACTGGTTTCCTTATTACAGGCGACTTGTGACGCTCCCGGTCACCTGTAATTAAAAAATGACATAGTCTCTCAACTGTAATAAGTTAATACAGTTGAGTTCTGATGTTACAATTCCTGCTGCCAAAACAAGTAGCCAATGGGAAAGGCGGGTCACACAGCATAATTACAAGTGCACTTTAAGAAACAAAAACAAAACATGTCTTTTCCTTCTTCAGCACTGTTTTTCTAGATGAACAGTGAAAAGCAGACAAAGAGCTATTTATGGCAACATGTTTATTTTTTCCTTACATTAGGTAATTATAGAAAAGGTAGAATCTCTGCATGTTTCCACACGTTCTGAGCTACTGCGTTTAAAAAAAAACCTCGTACTTAAACTGATTTTAATACCTTTCTGCAACCTATATATAACTGATTTTTGTGCTTGTGTAATTGCACACTAGAGAGTCTAAGTTTATTCCTCATTATTACAAACATCTTTACAATAATACAAAAAAGTACCACAACAAGGATTTAAGTGGTACAAGGGAAGGGTTATGATGTGATCGTGTTTTATAAGGAATAATGTAGCCACTAATGTACATTGTAAGGAAGTCACCTCAGAGTTTCATGACCTTATATAGAAACTTGCCTTTGGGCCTTGATCCTCTATCTGGCCATGGAATTCCTCGGTGACTTGCGATATCCTTATAATGTTATGTTTAGATTTTAATAGGTCGCCTTGCTTACTTTTGAGGCCCAGAAGAATATAACACTTTCTATCTATCTATCTATCTATCTATCTATCTATCTATCTATCTATCTATCTATCTATCTATCTATCTATCTATCTATCTGTCTGTCTGTCTGTCTGTCTGTCTGTCTGTCTGTCTGTCTGTCTATCTATCTATCTATCTATCTATTATGTCTATCTATCTATTCTGTGCTTACTGGGGAGGTCAAAGGACAATATAAGAATACACCTTGGAAAGATCTAAACATATATTAATTCCATTCTCCCTAAAGATTCCCCCCAACTGGTTGTAGCTAGATCAGCGACTCTGTCTGGGATATGATATGTAGAAACAAGATGGAAACCTATCAGTAATGAAATGGGTTGAAAACATACCAGCAACCCCAATTCTCCTGAAGGTCTCTCATAAATGGTTAAGGTAAGATCAGGTAGTCTCCTCGGGATGCATCCAAATGAAAAATGCTACATTTTTCTGATTAGGAACCACCTGCTATACCAGATTAAGCCAGGGTGTTACTGAAGACATTACATTGTTTTATGGCCCTCCTTAACATTCATCTTTGGCTCACATGTCATCCCAAGGCACAAGTTCAAACAAATAAAACTCTGCAAGAATAAACCATAATAAACACAGCTGTGGGGTGGGGGCTCAAAAGAAAATCATTTTAAAAGCAGCCTATAACGGTGACGGAGAGAAAGATAAAATATTAAAATGACAAAAAAAGTTAGAGCCCAATGGAGTGAAGCAAAGCAAAGGAAAGCAAGTGAAATGCAAATAATGAAGAAAGGATTAAGGAAGCATGAAGGAATGAGGGTACAAGTGAACACAGTAAATAAGGAAAAAAGTCTAGATGAAGAAAAGGAAGGAATCAAAGAAAGAATGAAGAGTGGAAAGAAGAAAATGAAAGATCCAAGCAATGAAAAGAAAAACAAGCATTTGCAATGCAATGGGTCTTGGATTTGCTAGAGTTAGAGCTATTAGTGTTGCAAATTCCTAACTGGACTTTTCTTGACACCTAAATTGAAAATAAGAAGTAAAACAGTTGACAAAAGCGTGCCGGTTCAAGGCGCCATAGCCATCATGAGCATGAGTGTGACGGAGAGACATAAAAAAGAAAAAGAAGTTACCTTGCAGTCAAATGTATTGGCAATCGTACAATTATCCATGTAACAGGGACAGTCTACAAGGCGGTAACAAAACAAAAATAAATGAAATGGGTTAGCTGTGTGCTGCATTACTACATAATTCACAAAATTCATGGTGTGACAATTGGATGCTGTGGTGCGGCTGTTGGCTGTGTAAGAATACTCACCGAAATCATAAAGTATCCCGTAACAGCTGGTCACTTCCACCTCTACCTATCAGGGGCTAGTGTGTGAAACAGTGACGGGACACTGTATAAATCAAAAAAATTGATGTAACCAATCCTTGTTATCAAGTTACCAAAAGGAGACTTGCACTCTCAGTTGCATCTCATGAAGAAAGCTTTATTTGACAATGCGTTTCAACCAACATGTCTTCGTAGCGGCCATAATACAATTCAGCAGTGCCCAACCACCATTAAAAACATTTGACAAACAATATACATGGTAAAAAACTCGACAATTCTATTTCAGAGAGAATGTTTTCTTTTTTAACATCGTTCTCCATTCGTAAAGTGCAAAAACATAATGCAACAATACAACAATATGAAATAATACACAATTAATTAATTATATATCCTCTCAGTTGTGCAATTTATTTCTGTTGCAAATATATATATATATATATATATATATATATATATATCCCTAGTCTGTCGCTTGATTCTGGCCGCTTTCTAACGGCGAGCCTGCGGTAAGGTAGCAAGCCCAAATGTATCCAACCACACGCGTCACCTCCGTGCCTGCATTCAAACACCTCAAAGAAACGTACTGTGGCTCTAATCCACACAGCGTCTTTATTTGAACAGCATGCCACAGCAACAAAAAAATGCCCCAACGCGTTTCGGAGCCTTCACTCCTTGCTCACGGTTTCAAATTAATCCATTACAGTTCACTTCGTAACTTATGTAAACTAAACTTCCTTATACCAGTCAACAGAAATGACAGACTAACAAGTGCTCGCAATTTTTTTGAAAACATGTCGACCATTTTGAGAGATTCAAAACACTATTATAAATACAACTTTACACAATGATATTAATATATTTATCTCTTCACATTGTATTATATGCTCTCTAAATATCTTAAAGTTATCAAAATACAATCATTTTTGGAACCACTTTGACTAATTATGTTTTTATCAACATCATTACAAAATTGCAATATACTACAATATCATATATCACCATAAATAACAACATTCAAACTTAGTTCAACATATCTAGATCCAATACTAGCTATTACTTTCTTTCATACTTTATAACATTATATTAAATGACTCCTGTTGAAACAATTGTGGCTTTGTAGCATACATAGTTTGCAAAGTTATGAATGCATTGTTCAACTTCATGATCCTAATGCAATTTTAAACCATATATTGAGATGCTCAGATTCCAAAGCCACATAAAACTTAAATTCAACGATAATGAGAGAAATCCCATCTTTATACAAATATTAATGAACTCTTACTGGCCAACCGAAGGGTTCAGGTATAATAGCTCTCTTGTATTCAAGACTTCCATCTCAGCTTCATCTTCACCTTAATAAATAAAAAATGAAAAAATATGAAATTCATACTCCAAATTAAATAAAAAAATAAAAAAACACTATTCCTATAACATGTCCATTAAAAAAATATATACAAAAAATTATATTAAAAATTGCCTATATTACACCTGAAATTCTGATTGCAATTCAAACCTCAACCTAAATGCCCTGATAATTCCTCACCTAAATTCAATCCTCCTGGATGAAGAGTTCTATATTTCATAATGAGTTTAGATTCCAAGCTCCTTAATTCCTGCTCCTTATTTGCTACTAGAAAAACCAGACAGTTTTAAATTTATCCAATATTGTTCTTACGAAAACACAGGAGGAGGTTCTTTCTTTAGGACTTTCGTTTTGTCCCACTGCATTTTTTGATTATACATCTAGTAGAATTGATTTGTTTAATTTCATTAAGAAATTAAAACTAGGTACTGGTATGTAACAAGGTTACCAAATGAGAAAGTAAAGCCTAGAAGTTATCCTTCAAATTTGGAAATAGGTGATAGTCCGCCAAAAAATGGGGGAATTAATGGGAGACAGTAGTTGGGCTGATAATCCCATTTTTAATTTGATCAATGAAGGTATGGAATTGAATTTGGATTGTGGGACAGCAAGTGGTTTAAAACCTAGATCCACTTTTTGTACCCAATTAATGAATGGATCTATTGATACATTTGAAAAGTGTATGGTTAAAGAATTTCACAGAATTGAGAAAAAAAGGAAATATGGGCATAACATTTTAAAAAGGAAACAACTTGAAGCTATCAAAGAGTTGAAAACTAATAAGAATATTGTCATAAAACAATCTGACAAAGGAGGTAATGTAGTGATTTGGCCCTTAGGGAAATATGTATATGAGGGGCTAAGACAACTAAATGATACTAATCAGTATGAGGTAGAAACAAAACAGCCTTTTCTAGTAGCAAATAAGGAATATCTAGAAAAATTAAGTGCTTGGAAGGATGAGGGATTAATTGAGAGAGATGAATATCTTTTTTGAAATGTGATTTTCAAAAACTACCTGTATTATATATTTTACTGAAATTGCATAAATATTTAGTGAATCCACCCGGGAGACCCATAGTCTCCTCCATTGTTTGGGAGGAACAGAATTTATTATTATGTTTAGATGTAGAAAGCCTATATACCTGCATGCCGCATGATTTTGGTTTAAAAGCTAGTAAACATTTTTTAAGAGCTAGGTCAATATCATTCTTATATCGTACTGAGATGCTCCTACAAATGATGCATACATGTTTGATGAACAATTTCTTCATTTTTAATAAAGAGGTCTATCGGCAGACCCAGGGGACGACAATGGGCACTTGCTTTGCTCCCAGTTATGCAGGTCTTTACCTGGGTGGGTGGGAGGAGCAGCTAGTGTATAACATCCATCAGTTTGACGAACACCCCGTCCTCTGGATCCACTATATAGATGACATTTTCTGTATTTGGAAAGGTAGTGAGATGGAGGCTTTGGATTTTGTTAAGCAATTGAATGAAAATCGTTTGAATTTGAAATTTACAGCTCATATACATTCATCTATCATTGAATTTCTTGATTTAAGGCTGGAAGCCCAGGATTCCAAGTTGGTAAGCTTGTTGTTTCATAAGAAAACAGCAGGGAATAGTTTACTTTGTGCAAAGAGTTGTCATCCTAAAAACCTGATAAACAGTATTCCATATGGAGAATTACTCGGAGCCAAAAGAAATTGCAGTGCAGAGACTGATTTTCTACATGAAATGGAGATGAGGAATAGATTTCTTGAGAGCGGATTCTCCTGAAAGGTCATTGAGAGTGCATGCAATAAGGTTATGACAATTGATCGTGAGGAATTGTTGATTTAAAAAAAAGAAGAAAAAAGTGATTAGGTCCAATCTGTAAGGTTTATTACAAACTTTCATAATCAGACTTGGGAAGTAAGACGGAGTCTAAATAAGTATTGAGATATATTAACAACTGAAGACATTTAGCCAAATATATTGAAGAGAAACCGCAGATAACTTTTAGAAGATGCACCTCTTTGAAAGACAAACTTTGTGAAAGTTTGGTACAATCTGTACAAATGGGCAGACAAACATCCATAAAAGGCTTTATTACATGTGGTTCATGCAAAGCTTGTAAATATAGTAGTAACTGTAGTGAAATTTTATTATCTAAACAAATTAGACGATATATTATTAAAAGACATCTGACTTGTAATTCGGAAGACAGCATTTATACATTAGGCTGTCCTTGTGAAAAATATTGCATTGGCAGCACAATTCATAAAGCCAAAAAATGAGTGCTTGAACACAGGAGAGCTATACTGAATGATGATAAACAGTATCCAATTGCTAGACACTTTGCTTTATACATCACAAAAATAACAATTTATTACAATTTTGTGTTTTGAAGAGTATCCCTAATTGTTTGAGAGGAGGAAACAGGGAGCAGGAATTAAGGAGATTGGAATCTAAACTCATTATTAAATATAGAACTCTTCATACAGGAGCACTGAATTTAGATGAGGAATTTTCACTGCATTTAGGTTGATTTTTCAATTGCAATCAGAAATTCAGGGTGTAATATAGGCAATTTTTTATATAGTTGTTTGTATATATATTTTTTAATGGACATGTGATAGGAATTGTGACTTTTTGATTTTTGGAGTATGAATTTCATATTTTTTCATTTTTTATTTATTAGGGTGAAGATGAAGCTGAGATGGAAGTCTTGAATACAAGAGAGCTATTATGTCTTATCCCTTCGGTTGGCCAGTGAGAGTTCATTAATATTTGTATAAAGATGGGATTTCTCTAAATATAGTTGAATTTAAGTTTTATGTGGTTTTGGAATATGAGCATCTCAATATAATGTTTAAAATTGCATTAGGATCATGAAGTTGAACAATGCATTCATGCCTTTGCAAAATATGTATGCTACAAAGCCACAATTGATTGAACATGAGTAATTTAATATAATGTTATGAAGTATCAAATAAAATAATAGTTAGTATTGGATCTAGCTATGTTGAACTAAGTTTGAATGTTGTTATTTATGGTGATTTATAATATTGTAGTATATTGCAATTTTGTAATGATGTTGATAAAAACGTAAGTAGTCAAAGTGGTTCCAAAAATGATTGTATTTTGATGAGATTTAAGATATTTAGAGAGCATATAATACAATGTGAAGAGATAAATATATTAATATCATTGTATAAAGTTGTATTTATAATAGTATTTTAAATATATCTCAAAATGGCCGACACGTTTTCAAAAAATTTGCGAGCACTTGTTAGTCCGTCATTTATGTTGATTGGGATATGGAAGTTTAGTTTACATAAGTTACGAAGAGGAACTGTAATGGATTAATTTGAACCCGTGAGCAAGCAGCGAAGGTTACGAAACGTGTTGGGGTATTTTTTGTTGCTGTGACATGCTGTTCAAATAAAGACGCTGTGTGGATTAGAGCCGTGGTACGTTTCTTTGAGGCGTTTGAATGCACGAATGTAGGTGACGCGTGTGGTTTGATAAATATATCCAGAAACAGTTCCTGCTCTTCCTCTTGGCCACACCAGCCGGGATAAGTGCATGGCTACGGGTGCAGGACCCGTAATTATGTAGCAAAGCAAAAAAAGAACTTTAGAATTGCAAGTGCCAGCACTCCAGATTGGTCCAATAGTTGTTTAATAGCTCACATCAATGGCAACGCATTTCAACCATTACAGTCTTCTTCTTAGCCAAAGTGTGTTTGGTGACGCGTGTGGTTGGATATATATATATACATATATATATATATATATATCCATCCTAACATTTAAAGACCAAAAATTCCTCACATGATACATAGAAATATATCATAGAATACGCCATGTGGCTTAATGTATGTCTTTATCCTCGCGAAAATGCAGTTTGTCTTGTATCTCTTGTAGTAGACATCTTCCAATTGTTGTATAATTACTTATGTCACATATAAAATTCAATTTTGTAGCTGAATGGCCCCTCTTATGCATATAAATATAACTACCAAATTATCAAAACACAATTGTAGAATATATTTTAACACCATATGTGCAGCTCCTGTAACTTCATTACAAAGATGAAAACATAAACATGAATACCGAGGAATAGTGCAACCTCATCCATTTTGCATATCTCAATGTTCACGTAATTTCTCCAAAGTACTTTACAAATGATATAAAAAAATCACACATAAAAAAAGACAAAAAGAAGAAAACAAATTATTCCTGGGAACAGCAGCAATTTCAAAAGATATGTCAAGTAGCCCAGTGTGCCAGGGATAGCATTTTCCAAAACAAAGGGAAGGGGGGGGGCTTATTTCCAAATGTAAACATTGATGGGCCGATAAGGAGTTTGGCGGATAGAAACACCTGACGGGGTGGTTGTCGCCTTGCTGGCGACTTCCCTGCTGGCCCCATAATTACTTTTCCACTGGGCTGACGAGCAGAAACCAATGTTTCCTAAGCGGGTTCTGCTGGTCAGCCCAGTGGGAAAGGTGCAGCAGCATTGTTGCCGGCTCATAATAGAGCCGGCGGCAAATGCTACCCCATACAGGGGGAACCAGCACCCTCGAAATGGGCACACATTACCCTTTTTGAGGGTTCTGGGTGGGGGGACCCCTGCACTGCCTATGCCACAGGCATTTTTCCGGGATGGTGGGTGGCAGAGCATGTTTGGACTGACAGCAATGGGCACAGGCATGGGCAGTGCAAGGGCCAACCTGGGGCCTCCTGCACTTGTTCTCTGCCTGCCTTTTGAAGGCTGTTGAACCGCCATGAAAAGGCAGGCGGAGAACAAGGTTGTAATCAGCAGGGTGGAGCTGACTTCAGTGCTGCCCTGGCTGATTACAACTTGCACCACCATCAGCTCATCGGGATCTCAGATCCTGGTGGGGACGGCGGTAGGTTGGCAGGTCTGCTCGCCAACCTCATAATGTAGCGGGACCGCCACATCTGTGGCGGGACCGCCACATCTGTGGCGGTCCAACAGCCATTGCCAGGCTGGTAGTCTTCGGACCACCAGCCTCATAATCAGGCCCTTAGTTCCTCACCAGACTTCAAGCTGCTAGGGAAATTGCTGTTAAGTAACACAATATACTCAGATTCCATTCTCCTCATCCTTCTTTCCCTGTCTTCAACTCTCAGATGTACTGGCACTATTTCAATGCCAAAAAGCAAGAACTTGTCATTGTTTCCTACATGCTCCTGATGCCAATGTCTAGCAACAGGGAAATTAGGATCTCTATTTTTGATTGCTCTAAGATGTTTCAGAATTATTTTTTTCATTGAGTAAATATTGCTACCAACATAAGACAGGCCACAGAGGCATTGTAACTAGAACATTTTATGAATTTTTGTATTTTCCTTGACCTCCCTGTCGGCAGCAAATATGTTTTTCTGTTTACACTGTGTTGACATGCTTTACACTTTCCACATTTGTAAAAACCTTGTTGTTCCCGCAACCAGGAACCTATCATATCCTTTGGAGTGTCATAACTATGTACCAATATATCCCTCAAGGATTTGTTCCTTCTTTATGTGACCACGAGGTGAGGACTCACCAATTCGCCTATTACTGGATCACGTTTTATTAAGTGCCAGGGTTTGTCTAACATGCATTTAACCTGCATGGCTTTTCTATTGAATGTTGTGATCTCACTGTGTCTTGTTTCTGCTTTTTTAGATTTTTCTGCAATAAACTCTCTCTTGTTTTCCCTTCAGCTTTCTTGCAGGCTGTTCTTATAACCTTCAAGGGATTACCTCTTTCAGCAAACCTACCCATCATTTTCCTCTGTTACATCTCAAATAGGCAGGGGGTGTTGCAATTATGTTTTGCCCTTAGTATTTCTCCAAAGGGAATGCTCCATAAAAATATTTTAGGGTGATGGCTAAATGCATGCAGAATGCTGTTGCCTGCAGTCTCTTTCCTAACAAGACAAGCATTCACGTTATCCCCTTCTATTTGGACAAATACATCCAAAACTTCCATCTCCAATTTATTGATTTTATATGTAAATCACGGATTCAAATTATTTTCTGACATCAATTTAAAAAAATCCTGTAAGTCCTTCTGTGGTCCATCCCAGATTATAAATAAATCATCTATATATCTGGTCCAGAATACTAGATGTTTTGTCCACTTCTCATTGCTGTCAGTTCAAACATGCTCCGCCTCCCACCATCGCAGAAAAATGCAGGCATAACTCGGTCCGAAGCAACTTTCCATGACAGTCTATGTCAATTGCCTATACCATTGGTCCCTAAATAGAAAATGGTTATTCTCCAAACAGAAATGTAACAAATCAAGTAACATCATGCAATGATCATATAGGAACAAGGGCCTCTCCCTGAAAAAATATTGACATGGATGCATATGAAGGTCATGTTCTATGCATGTGTACTAAGACACCACATCTATTGTTACCACTGTATATTCAGATTTCCATGGAATATTTCCAACTTTCAATATGAAATCAGTGAGGTTCCTACAATAAGAAGGCAAACCAAGAACATAGATGTTAGACCTGATATCCTTGGTGTTGCTTTCCCTGTCTTTTTGCCTCTACTCCTCTATTTTTGACTGTGTGCTGGACTTCGTTTTTGCTGGTTTTGGTACTCTGGGCACTTTACCACTGCTGACCAATGCTAAAGTGCAAGTGCTTTCTGTGTAAATTGTAACTCTAGTCTTCTTTTCCATGATTGGCATATTTGATTTACTAGTAAGTCCCTCGTAGAGTGCACTAGAGGTGCCCAGGGCATGTAAATCAAATGCTACTAGTGGGCCTGCAGCACTGATAGTGCCACCCACATGAGTAGCCCAGTAAACATGGGTCAGACCTGCCACTGCCAAATCGACCTGGCAAGTATACCCACCTGTGAGGCCCACACCTTTGCTTTTACTTCATATAAGTCACCCCTAAGGGGTCGGGAGGGAGGAGCTGACACTTACACCTGAAAGGGTTGTGCCTGTCCACACACAATGCAGTCTCCAACCACCTGGAGTGTGTCTGGGGCCAGGCCTGGGCAAGGCAGGATCTGTCAACAAAAGAGACTTTCCTTTGAAGTTTGCCTACTTCAAAGGCAGAACTGGGTATAAGTAATGGACCCAAAACCCCAGACTTTCAGATTACTTCTGGATCAAGAGGAACCTCTGCCAAAGAGAAGAGATGAAGAGCTGCAGGGGTAGTACTGCCCCTGTGAGTGTGTTTGTTGGGTTGGCATGCAGTTGCTACTTCTATCTTAGAGAGGACAAAGACTGGACTTTGCTGTGTTTTCCTGCTTGTGAAGTGTCTCCAAGGGCTTGGACTGGGCTTGCCCTCTGTTTTGAAGTCTCAGGGCCATCAAAGACATCCTCTGCCAGCATCTGGACTCTCTTGCTGAGACTCCTACCCTGCCAGTAGTACCCTATCCAGTCCCTGGGCCCTTGAAAGGAGAAGCTGGTGGAACCAAAGCTGAAATCCATGCACCGGAGCTGAGTGTGAGAAAAGTCAATGCAGGACCTGACTCCCATCTGGAAAAATGTACGCACCACCTCCTTGTGGCTGCTGAAATCAACGCAGCACCTGTATCGCAGCTGAAAAAATTTACACAAAACCCACTTGCGGCTGCCGGAATTGACACATCACCCATGCAGCGCAGCTCTTCACTATTGTGCATCAGGATTTTGCACGCATCTTCGCTGGGGGTCATAACCACAGTGAACCTGCATGGACCGAGGCTGCTCATCAAGAAATCGATGCATCACTCTTCTGCTGGAGAGAGAAACAATGTAACCAGAGAACAATCAACGCACGGCCTCACTTGTGAGTCAGGAATTGACAAAACGCTTACTCTTCCGATACACGCTCACCCGTGCAGCTTTATTTTTGAGCATACCAGGTATTGTGTTTAAAAACAATGCATCCATTGATTTCTATGGATTATCTTTTTAATTGAAAAATTCATATCTTTGCTTGAGCTTATTTTATTGATGCTGTTTTGGTCTTGTTTAATTTAGATAAATATTGGCTATTTTTGTGAACTGGTGTTCTGTCCCTTTTGTAGTGTTTTCACTGTATTACTGTGTGTGTTGGTACAAATACTTTACACATTTCCTCTGATATAAGCCTGAATGCTTTTGCCAAGCTACCAAGGGGGTAAGCAGAGGTTGTCTGAGGAGTGTAACTCCCTTATCCGACTAGAGTGAGGGTCCCTGCTTGAACACAGTGCAAACTGACTGCCAACCAAAGACCCCATTTCAAACAATAGGGTAACAGAAAAAAGTCAAGATATATTGAAGTATTTTCTAGTAGACTACTGTTGGCTAAAAGGATCGGTGTATCAGGCGGATTTTCCTCATTCTTATGTTTTTTAAGTATCATATAAAAACATGGCACTGTGGGTTTTTCTATGTGTAAGAACTGGTATTCTTCTATGGCTCGAATGCCTTTCACATGCCAATCAATCAGTCTCTCATGATATTGTTGGATGGTCCGTTTATATGCAGGAAGGCAACTCTTCTCATAGCTGCCTGAAAAATCCAACTGTCTTTTAGCTTCCTGCACAAATTTGTTAACGACCCATAACATCACACCCCACCTTTATCTGCAGGTTTATTTACAAATGAAGGGTCTTTACTTAGAAAAAATAAAGCCTCTCTGTGCATGAAATAAATTACTCACATACCTATTTTTTCTGGTTTGCCAGATTTTAATTAGTTCTTGCACCACTATTTCATAAAAGCAATCAATATGGTTGCCCTGTCACCTTCCAGCCCTAGACTTCACAAAATGTCCCTTTCTGTCAACCTATTTTTTTCTCCTGCCTCCAATCCCCTCAAACATGCCAGACCTTCTATATCCCTGTAATGATGAAACCACGGACAGCGTTGCACTTGTAAAGATAACTGTTTATTATCGGAGCTCTTCTCGGACACGGTGCTCCCTCCCAGTCAGCAAGCAACTGCCGGGAGAGAGAACACTGAAGAAACATTCCAGACATTCGACTCGAGGCTCAAAGCGAAGCAACTGCGAGCCATATTAGAACACATCACTCTCTGTTAACACCCACAAACAAAAACAAACAAATTAAATAAAAGAAAAAAACATTTCATGATAAACTACCTCTAAGGAAAAAGCAAAGAGAGAAATATCATGCACGAGAAGTTACAACCAAGAACTACTGAAAACAAATAATAAAACAAGGATATTAACATCATGTTACATAATCATTCGGAAAAATGGGAGGTCTTCTGAATCTAGGAGTCCTAGGAGTCCTAACACTCACATCACAAGGAGATGCTCCCATGGAACCTAAACGAACAGATGAGTCAACATCACCTCCACCCACATGTGCATCACCACTTCCACTACCATCCTGATCCCTTTCACCACCACTAATTCCACAAGGACCAGCCACATCTTCATCTCTCATCAACATGTAACCACTACAATCATCGCACCTCTCACCATTCCTCCCACTCCACACAGAAGCAACTTTTGCAACACGACTAAAATTCCAGCGTTGACCATTTTCAAGTAACACATGCCACTTGTGAACCTCCTGAACTCTGAACGGACCTAAAAACATACAAAAACCTTTTTTCACTCTCCCCGACTTAAGTTTCACCCAATCACCAGGTTTAATCTTCATGTTGTTACACCCCGTCTCACTCAGCAGGTCCCCATTGAATACACCACAACCTCCCAACAATTTCTCCATCCATGAAGGTTTGGGTTTACCAATGGGTTTCCTTCCTCTCATGTCCACAAACGGTACCCTCCCTGAAGTTAGATTCTCTGTGGTGCGATATGCCCAAACTAATTCCGAGATCACCGATCCAGCATCCAAACCATTGACTAACGCCAACTGCAGCCCACCCTTGATCATGCGATTAGCCTATTCCACAATTCCATTGGCATGAGGATTGTACAATATATATAATGAAATTGCACCATTTTTTGAGAACATATACCTTTGGAGCATATATATTGATAATGTATTTTTCATCTGGAAAGGGAATGAGGCAGAACTCAATGAGTTCTTTGCTTGGCTAAACCTTTGTGACAGCAATTTAACATTCACTATCAAATACAACAATGAAATAGTGGAGTTTCTAGATGTATATGTGAAACATCTTATTGGTAATTTGGTGATGACTCTTTTTACAAAAGCGACGGCAAGAAACACCCTCCTACATTTTAATAGGTTTCATCCCAGTAACCAGAAAAAGGCTATTCCCTTTTCACAATTTCTGAGACTGAGAAGAAATTGTACAGAAATAGGTGAGTTTCTTAAACATGCCGATGTGCTCTCAGAAAAATTGAGTCAGAGGGGCTATCCAAAAAAAGTCATCACGGACGCATTTAAAAGAGCAAGATATTACAACCGTGACGCTTTATTCCAAGCAAAAGAAGGTAAAAATATGAATAAGCTTGTCTTTGTGGTTCAGCACTCATCTTTGAATGATAGAGTGAGAAGAATCATCAATAATGAATGGCATATTCTCAATGCTGGTCTTGAGGATATACGTTTAGACAGACCTCTATTTGTCTTTAAAAGGATTAGGAACTTACGAAATATATTGGTGAGAGCGTCAGTTGGGTCGCCCCGTTCTCAGGTCCAAAGCTCCCTTTTTGGAACAGACAAGATCAAGGGCAACTTCAAATGTGGAATTTGCCATGCGTGCTAGACTGCTCTGGTGACCAAAGAGATTACGCATAATGGAAAGAATGTGCTACTCACTGAAATGACTAACTGTAGATCTAAGCACTTGATCTATTTGATTTTGTGTCCATGTGGGCTAGGCTATGTAGGGAAAACTGCTAGAGAGCTCAGAATTCGCCTTTCGGAACATAAATCATCCATCAGAACCCGTAAACCGAATGCACCTCTAGTTATACATTGGGCACTTAAAAATAATTGGGAGAACGAAATGAGATGGGTGGTTCTGGAAAGAATTAACACCAGGAACATGCAGGACTCTGAAAAATTGAGAAAAAAAAAGAAGTCTTTTGGATTTTTTTGCTTGACACATACAAAAAGGGACTCAATGAAGAAATTCCGTGGCATAATGCCATACGAGACAACAGTTATTTGCATACATGACCTTCCTATGTATTCTTCTTCCATGTCTGTTAGATTTTATATATTTTGCTCTTTTAGTTCTTTTTCATTTGTTAAGATTTTTATTTTCATTGCTTAGTCATTTCCTCTCGATATGAGATGTTTCAATGTTTTTGTAAACAAGATTCCTTTCTTTGCTTCTTTTGGCCCATTATTCCAAGATGGGCGCCATTTATTTGGATTATACCCTTCGTTCTTTTTTCCTGTCATCTTTGAATCCACGTGATGGGATTCAATAAACCACCTACGGAAGTTTCGCTCCCCATCTTGATTACCCCAGATGGCCGCCCCGGTCTTTTAAAATAATTTTGGCTTTTTCTTTACCTCTCATCCAGCTTTGAGTGTTTTTAACCTGCAGGTCTAGATTCAATTAACTTTAAACGTGATGTGCGCATTTATGCTTGTTACTTTCAAGATGGCCGTCGGTTTCTAAAGATCAGGCCCTCATCCCGTCCTTCCTTTATGTCTATTAACGCTGAAGCTGATCACGTCTCCTGATCAGCTGTATGTTATAAATCAATGCCACCAGCGTTCGTCCGGGAGACGACATCTTGGCAAGCCCGGCAGTATTCTATGAGAATCTTTATATCTTTATCTTCCGGTTAGTAAATTACTCCGTTGTCTTAGCTCGAATTCTTGCCATTTTGACTTGGACATGTAGAGAAGTGAGGTTAATGATGTTTATGCCTTTAGAGCTTTGGCATCAAAGTCATGACAGACAAACAAGAAGCCATTCTGACCATTGTGGAGTGATTGAGTCATTAAGTGAAGATTTGGCTTACATTTGAGCTACTGGTATTTAAACATATTTGTTATTTTTACCTTTTCTTTGTGGATCTTCACGTGGTGATATTGTGTTTAAGTTTCTTTGGTGTTAATTTTTTCTCACTGGTGATGTCATGGGCTGAAATTGGAATAGTATTTGAATTTGTATATTTTTTTAGACTATTTCTTTTTGACGGTTGTGATTTATATACCGACATATATATATTTTTCTATATTAGATTTATATGGTATGAAGGAGACTCTATGAGAGTTGGAATTTCAAACGCCCTGAGGATGGTGGAGTTAATTTAATCAAATACATTGTCGGTGTATATCCACCGAAACGCGTGTCAGCAAATCTTTTCCTACATACCAGATTGGATGCAATCAATTTGGCAAATTTGTTCCTGTATTACAGACTAGATAAAAGAGGAACAATATTGTGAAATATACGGACATTTTAGCTAATGAGCAGTTTGGTTTTTTACTTATGAGTTACCAAAATAATTGTGTTTACATAGTTATAAATTGTATGACATCTTTCTTATGTATTTATCTTGACATTATTTGTAAACATTTAGGATTTTTGTAAATAATGTTTTATTGTGAAGCTGTTTATTCGTTCCTTGGTCCTTTCTGTCCTGTCTTCTGATCTTTTTGATGTGTCTGAGTCTATGTGTGTCATCTATGTTGTTTTCCAGTATGGCGTGTTCTCCTTCTAGTCCATCATGATTGTGTTACTGATTGGGTAGGGGTTTGGTTTGTTTATTTTGTATTTATTGTGAATTCTCCTCTTGTATTAAAAGTGCTATATCATTTTGTGTAGCATAAATAAAATAGATTTTTGTTTTGATAATATTATCTTTAGTTCATCTGTTCATGTGCATATCAACATAACAGAGAGGGATGTCTTTATACCTCTGGTAAGTCACCCCTTATCTCTCTCACCATTGATTTGGGGGCCCTGCTTTCTACTTGTTTGGCAATGCCGTACGTGCATGTCTTTCACCACACGAGTCTAAAAAGGCTTTCATATCATCAGATGTCAACTGTGTACCATTATCAGTGATCAAAACCACTGGAAACCCTTCCTCTGAAAAAATCTCTCTCAAGACACTTATGGTCGCAGACATTGTAACCTCTGACATAAACTTGACAATAAGCCATTCAGAGTGTACATCCACTATAACCAGGGCAAAATTCCTTCCTCTACCTGTACCAGACAAAGGTCCAATAAAGTCCACGCAGACACTATGCCAGGACTTACCCGGATCAGTTATGCTACTCCCATCGGACTGCCCTCCAGCTTTTAACTGTTTCTCACTCTGTATACACTCAGAACACCTCTCAACCCATCTCACCACGTCATCATCCATGCCAGGACACCAAAACTCCATTCTCAACCTTCTTTTGGTAATTGTCTGACCCAGGTGACCTTCATGCGCAATATCGAACAACCTTTTGCGTACACCCACAGGCGGAACAACCTTTTCACCCCGCAAGATCATCTTACTGTCCATTTCTGATAATTTATATCCAACACTTTGTTGTAAGGCCGTACCGAAACTGGAAGAGTACTGTCTCTCCTCCATCCCTTCTTTATCAAATCAATAACCCTCTTTAAAACCTCATAATTTTTAATAGCCAGATCCCAGTCGGTTTCTTTCACCACACCTTTACTCCAATGCATAACTTCACACACAGACGCAACTGCTCCCTCTTACTCATTCTCTAACACATTATCCCCATGTACTGATTGCCACTCAAGAGCCAGATGAGAAAGGCAATCAGCCTGCACATTCTTCAAACCAGGAATTAACTCAATTTTGTAATTAAACTCTTGTAGACGTGAAGCCAACCTGGCCAGTCTCGCTGACCCCCTTACCAGTCCCACCAGGTGACAACATTTTTAACAAAGGCTTATGATCGCTACGCAGCGTGATGCTGCTGCCCCAGATATACTTGCGAAAATACTCCACACCCCATGCCGCGGCTAAAGTCTCACGCTCAATAACTGCAGAATGTCTCTTCGCAGTTGTCAAAGTCTGTGAAGCAAAAACAACAGTCTTCTCAACAGACCTGTGCATCTGGGACAAGACAGCTTCAATACACATTGCACTTGCATCAACTGTAATAACTGTTTTTTGCCCTGTGTCAAAAGGTACCAGAATGCCAGCATTGCACACTTCATCTTTTATCAGCTGAAAACATCGACCTTGTGCATCTTTCCATACAAAACTAGCTCTTTTGCGTAAAAGTATCTTTAGACATTCTGTCTTGCTGGCAAAGTTCTTGACAAATTTGGAGTAGTATTCAATTAAACCCAAAAAGCAATGCAGATTATCTTTGTCTTTAGGAGCTGGAGCAGATCTAATAGCAACTAACAAGTCTTTTTTTGACTTACCACCATCCTGCAACAATGAATGACCAAGATACTCCACCTCCTTCATCAAGAACTGACATTTTTCCTGATGTAAAGTTAATCCAGATTCCAACAATCTGTCCAACAACATCTTCAAAGTGACATTATGATTCTCAATGGTGTCACCAAACACAATAATATTGTCTTGAAAAAATAGGATATTGTCCAACCCCTTGAAAATATGATTCACCATCCTCTGAAAAATGCTGGCAGCAGATGCCAGACCAAAAGGCATCCGGGTAAAATGAAATGTGTTCTCCATGGTGGTGAAAGCAGTGAGAGTTTTAGACACCAGATGAAGTCTTCTTTGGTGATAAGCGTGCTTCAAATCTAACTTTGAAAAATCTTAGGCATCCTTCCTAAGCAAGATCAACTCATTAATATTTGGCAAAGGAAAGTTGTCTGTAACAATATTCTGATTTAACCCCCTCAAATCTACACAGAACCTCAACTTTCCATCTTTCTTCTAAGAGATAACTACAGGTGACAACCACTCCGAGGCCTCCACAGGTTCAATGACTCCACTGTCAAGCATTTCTTTGAGAAGCTCTTTAACACCCACTCTCACCGACACTGGGACTTTCCTGACCTTGTGCTGAACGGGAACAGCACCCAGCTTCAACTTAATTTCATGAACATAGCCTTTCAACTCACCTATTTCTTTTCTAAATACCTCCTTAGCACCATTCAAAATATCAGCAAGTGAAACATCATCAATTACTGCGACCTGACTAGGGGCACACGGATTAATGACAATCCGAAGATCGCACTGATGTTGCCAACCCAAAACAGGTGGACCAGAGTCCGCTACATAAACTTTGCCTAACACCTTTCTTCCCTTAAACTCTCTCTCAGTGAGCATATAACCAACGATGTCTATCTGTTCACCCTGATAACCCCCAGGATTGATGTCTTTTGGCAATAATCTGGTTGAAGGCCACTTCTGGAGGAACAAATCTTTAGGAACAATAGTGTATAAGGAGCCAGAATCTACCATTAGCTCCACTGGCACATTCTTTTCTGTAAATTCTGCTTTAGGCCTCTGCATCCTTCTCACCCTCACCACCGCATTATCAGACCCAGACACACATAAAACCCTTTCAAACTTGTCACCCATGAACAAATCACCTTCTGCATCTACAAACACAGCCATCATCCCTTTAGCATGTTCTTTCTCCCTACAAACCCTCGCAAAATGCCCTTTGTGCCCACACCTCTGACACTCTTTCCCCAGAGCAAAGCAATTTCTGGATTCAGACGTATGATACCTGCTGCCACCCTTGTTACAAATCCTACCGTTAATCCTATTAAAGTTAAGAGAAGCATTATTGAATCTTTCCTGGGATTATTTATTTGTGACAGCCACATCACCCTCAATCAGTGATACATCCTCAGAACCCATAACCTCTCTCCTCTCCATTTGTTTCATACAAAATTCCGACTCCTCAACCACCTTCGCAATTTCTATGGCATCCTTCAACTTAGGGTCCTTCGCAGCCCACAACCTTTCCTGTATTTTCTCACTCCTACACTGTACTATGAGTTGGTCACGGATTAATTCCTCAGTCATCGCTCTAAACCTATATTTAACGGAAAGCTCTCTCAAACAAGCAACAAGCTCGTCCACAGATTCACCCTCCTTCTGGGGTTGTGTGTAAAACTTAAACCTTTGCATGACCACATTCTCAGTCTTAGCAAACCTCAATTCTAATCTCCGCCTATCTTCTAAAAATACATCATCAATAGGCTGGCCCTTTGGTAAGTACTTGAACACGTGCTGACCTTCATTGCCTAAAGAACTAAGTAAGATAGTTTTTTTCCTATTGGAGGAGAACCTTAAGCCATCTAGAGCCTTAAGGTAATTGTCAAATATGTCTATCCACTCCTCCCAAAGTATTGGTGGACCTCCAGGATGCACCAAAAACTGAGGTGGGGAATGTACAGCAGTGGTCACAATATCCATCATTTACAACAAAACCATTGAAAAACAAACCTAGTGTTTAAATTTGTTATAAAAAAAATATATATATACATATATATATATATATATATATATATATATATATATATATATATATATATATAAGTATAGTGCTTTCTGTTAGAGTGTCTCTGTATATCTAGAAAGAAAAAAACGTCAAAGTTCCTCCTCTCAGATGCTCAATAATGAAGCAGAAAAGTTCAGCAGTGCAACAGTAATTGGAAAGTTCAGGTGTGCCTATCACCGCAGAAGAATCCTTAATCAATACATCAAGAGCCTGCAGGCCGTCAATACAGTACTTTTTGGTTCCTCGTAAATACCGTTTTGTCAGATGAGAGTTTTCCCGACTCTCCAAGATGGGCGACACAAACGTGAAGATGCGTGGCCTGATGTCAGTACAGCAACGTTGCATGTAACTGTTGCTAGGAGACTCAAGCAGAAGAGGAGCAGCGGCTTATACAGCGCGTGCTGATTGACTTCTAAACAATGATAAAATGTCAACAATTCACATCAGAGCAGTCGATGATCAGGCCACAGAACGGCTGATTCAAGACGAGGTAAGCACACAATCTCGATCCGTAATGCACCGATCACAAAACAGCCCCTTGCATTCCACGCCGAGACAAGAAGTCGTGCGTGGATGCACAGCATCCGCGTTGAGAAGAGATAACTGCACTTGCTGACGCTCGTCCCCCAAAATTTAATGATGAAACCATGGACAGCGTTGCACTTGTAAAGATAACTGTTTATTATCGGAGCTCTTCTCGGACCTGGTGCTCCCTCTCCCAGTCAGCAAGCAACTGCCGGGAGAGAGAACACTGAACCAACATTCCAGACATTCGGCTCGAGGCTCAAAGTGAAGCAGCCGCAAGCAATATTATAACAATCCCAAATACCCAAATCATCAAAAGTATGATCACTAGTCAGTACATTCTCATGTGTTGCATCACAAATATATTTTCTCTTTTGAGAATTATGAATTTTCAGCAATTTCGATTTCCTTATAAAATAAAGATAGGTCAAGTCAATGTGAATCTTAGAATAGGCCACATTGGCCAGGGGACAAAAAGATAAACCTAATTCCAAAAGGGACTGTTCTCCTGGGCTAAGAACATGGGAAGAAAAATTAACCACAGTAAAATTAGTCTCACCATTATTTGTTCTTTCTCACTGCTGTATGTGCTTCGCATGCGGCAAGTTGTCTCTTTTCACTGTATCCACCTCTCCTGGTGTTTTCTCTTGCACAGTTTTCGCCTTTTCTCCAGGAGGCTTGCGCGATGCCTTTGATTTGCCTGTAACAAACAATATTCATCCACTATAGAGAAGGGTGTGTTGGATGTGCCCGGTTGACCATCTAAATCTGAATAATTATCTGAACTCCATTCAGATGTGATTAAATCCTGTTTTCATAATGCTCCCATTTGCTGAAATTCTTTACGAGCCACATCATATTTTTTTTACTAAAGATTAATACACGGTCATTTGCATAATCAAGTTTGACACACAAAAATGTCCTCTTTTTTCTTGGGTTTTATTTCTTCCTCATATTTCTACAACCTCGCTTGCATGCCCTTCATGAATGTTTCAAACTTCACCTGATCAGGATGTTAATCTAATAGCTCCTTGAGCTTTACAATGTCTTTGTCACTTGATCCAATTCACTATTTGCATATTTAGATAGAACCCATGCATATTTTTACATGTTAATGCCATTAACTGTGCCCACTCCTCCAGTAATTGCGGATGGGGTTTTTGATATGTTGGAGTTTTTAGAATACGGAGGCCCGAGGCACTCTCCTCACCTCAATGTAGTTATTCAGTGAAATCACTTCCCATGATCTGCTAATCTCCTTTTTCTTAAATCTCTCATACTGCAATAAATTATGGGCCATATTTATACTTTTTGACGCAAAACTGCGCTAACGCAGTTTTGCGCCAAAAAAATGAGCGCCGGCTAACGCTATTCTGAAACGCCATGCGGGCGCCGTATTTATTGAATTAGCCGACCGGCGCTGCCAGGTGTGCGTGAAAAAAAACGACGTACACCAGGCAGCGCCGGCGTAGGGAAAAATGGCGTTTGGGCGTCCCAAAATGGGGCAAGTCAGGCTGAGGCAAAAAAATCGTCTTAACCCGATTTGCGCCATTTTTTTTGGGCGCCCAGACGCCATTAACATGACTCCTGTCTTAGCAAAGACAGGAGTCATGCCCCCTTGCCCAATGGCCATGCCCAGGTGACTTATGTCCCCTGGGCATGGTCATTGGGCATAGTGGCATGTAGGGGGGCACAAATCAGGCCCCCCTATGCCACAAATTTTTAAAAAAAAAAATACTTACCACAACTTACCTTTTCTTCCCTGGGATGGGTCCCTCCATCATTGGGTGTCCTCCTGGGGTGGGCAAGGGTGGCAGGGGGTGTCCCTGGGGGCAGGGGAGGGCACCTCTGGGCTCATTCTGAGCCCACAGGTCCCTTAACGCCTGCCCTGACCCAGGCGTTAAAAAGAGGCGCAAATGTGGGGTTTTTTGCCCCGCCCACTCCCGGGCGTGATTTTTGCCCGGGAGTATAAATACCACGCACATGCCTGGGAGTCATTTTTTAAGACGGGAACGCCTACCTTGCATATCATTAACGCAAGGAAGGTGCTCACGCAAAAAAATGACGCTAACTCCATGAACTTTGGCGCTAGACGCGTCTAACGCCAAAGTATAAATATGGAGTTAGTTTTGCGTCGAATTTGCGTCTAAAAAAACGACGCAAATTCGGCGCAAACGGAGTATAAATATGCCCCTAGGTTTCAAAGACTTTATTGTTTCCATCTGATTCGTCAAATTCGTGCTGGATCCTGAAAGCATCCCGGTGTTTGTTTCATCAAAGAGGCTACACACTACCTCCAGTTTTGAGCGTATTATCTCACTCTTATTCCATAATGTGTATGTATCACCGGAAAGATGCATCAATGCCATGGTGGTCTATAATGCCATTGGAGCCCTCGCCGCTTTTGCCTTTTTTTTTCGGGGGAGGAGCAGATTTTCAGGCCCAGATTATGGGTTGCCAATACTCGGGGAAAATAAGACTCTAGAACCAGTATATCAGCCGCTGGGACAGGGAGGTTCAACATTTGGTATTTTTACATATTGATTTGAACCTGGACACTCTCCTGAATTCCTCTATCTTATCTAGCAGTGTGGGGATCAAAGGATAAGGGTCTGAGAGGGTCAAGGAGACGTCATTAGCACATAGTGTGGTCTTGTGCTCCTGACTGTCTGGGGTAATGCCCGAAATCACTACAGACTATCTAATATTTTCAGTAAGGGCTCCATATATAGTGCAAGTGGGAGCTGGGATAGAGGTCACCCCTGCTTGGTACCCCGGGCAATGTTAAGAGGGCACCCGAGGGTGGCATTCACTCTGATCCAAGCGGATGGGTTACATACCTGCTGTTGATCCACCACTGCTGACAAGTGCCCAGGGACAACTTCTCTTAAAGCACCTGTAAGAATCACCAGTGGATCGGATCAAAGGCCTTCTCTGCATAGATGGAGAGAAAGAGAGCTGGTTTGCAGGCTCGTGAAGCCTCATCGATGAGGTGTAGTATCCGGTTTGTGTTATCGCTACACCCCCTTTCATGTATGAACCCTTTTTGATCGAGGTTCACTAGTCCCTGTATATATTGCCTGAGTCAGCTAGCTAGTATTCCTGTGAAAAGTTTACTATCCACATTAAGAAGAAAAATTAGTTGGTAGGAAGCACATATTTTATCCTATTTTGGGATAACTGTTATTATTGCCTTGCGCATTGCAGACTCACTAAAAGAATTAAAGAGGCACATGAGGAGCGATGCCAGTACAGGCAAAATATTTTATAAGAAGCTGGGTTGAGCCCGCCAACCACAGGGGCTTTCTGGGTCTGTAGTTTGACTATGTTGGAAATGACCTCCTCAACTGGGGTATCTGCCTCCAAAGCTTTCACGTCTCCAGAGGGCAAGTGGACTATCTGAGAGGCAGACATGTATTTCCCAATCTCCTCCAGATTTACCTCTTCAACCGCTTAGAGACCAGCATAAAATCCCTTAAAAGCGTGAGCTATGCCTCCATCAGGTATAGCTTCCGCTCCCTCATGGTTAGTGACACGTGCAGCTCTATCTCTCTGTTGTTTGACCCTCAACTTATATGCTTTGGGATGCCCCACTTTATTTCAGCCTGCATAATATTTCTGCTTTGTACAGAGTGAAGTGTGCTCCACCGGTCGTAGTCTAGGGCTCTCAGTTGTTTCCACACGTGTCTAATCACCACACCTTGCACGCACCTGAGTTTTTGTGGGTGTCCTCCAAAGCTTTCACTTGCTCCTCAAGGTCGAGGTGTTTAGCTCTCCTCTCTTTATTAAACCAAGCCGACTTTGCCTGTAGCCCATAATTACTGCTTTTAATGTGCCCCACAGCAGGGGTAGGAGAGATTCTGCATTGTCATTATGTCCAATTGTTGGATGGTTTCTGCAATCTCTGACAGAACTTCCTTTGATTGCATAAGTTGATCATCAGGGGTAGTCGGTGCTATATAAATACAATTACAACCATTGAGTCTTCAACCTCAGCCACCATCTGGAGGCCGGAGAAGTGTGAGTGTGATGTGTATGGGTAAGTGGTTCGATACCACTGAGATGCCAATCTGCATGTGTTGTGGCCAGTAAGAAGCGAGGAAGTGCAAGAAGTAATCTGATCAGACATATATCTGTTTGGATGCCCATAGTCTCTAGTTAGTGGATGCACTGCTCTCAGATAACCGACAGCCCCATATCTGTCAACCACTGGATACCGTCAAGGGAAAAGGTGCCAGATTGATCTACACTTTAAACTGACCTGTCCAGCTTGCCATTTAGTACTAAATTAAAGTCTATGGTGATGTCCCCCCAGGGATGTAGGCAACCATGAAAAGGGCCATATGAATGAAATGTTCCAGGCAAATATATTGTACCCAGTGTGAAGGAGTACCATGCTGTGGTAATCGGGAGTGTGAACAACCTCCCCGGTATTTTGACAGAAGTTTGTGGAGTTTGCCCTTGAAATTCGCTGGTGAAAAAATATGGCATATTCTGCTTTTCTATTAGTGCCTGATGAAAACTATTGATGTGGAAAGGCCTTGGATTTCATTCAGCTCCTATCTTCTTTAGGAGATTTCTCTCCTGTAGTCAGCAAATGTCACTGTCAGAGTCCCTTAGCGTTTTCAAGACTGTCATGCGTTTAGCTGGAGAGTTGAGACCTCTGATACTCAAACATGTGATTTTAACCATTGACTGGACTGGGGAACACCATGACGAGTGTGGCTGCCTGAAGAGGGCTTAGGAGTGTCATGATATGTGTGCATGTACTGCAAAAGGGTGAAAGTCGCAGTATGACATTGGAACCTGTGAGTAAGCAATCGTCATATAGGAGAAACGAGGTATTTTTTAAGACTGTTATTAGTTTTCAGTTTACATATAAAAAGGCAAACAACAATAGAGATAACTATGCTGCAATGGACCCGATGTCCACAATACCCAGCTGAAGTAGTTACAAGAATATCTCTCATGAGTATGTCTGAGTATGCCAGCCATTCATCTCATACCTTTTGATGCTTCTCTGTGCAACCCCTAGATTTGTAAGCAACTTTTTCCACAGCAGCGGCAAACACCATCCCCCTGGATAAATCCAGATATTGTCGGGCCAGTCTGGAGCACCAGTATCAGGCAGTGCCCTGTTTTGCAATGATGAGGCCCAGCCCAAGCAGTCGTTTGGTGTGGCGACCCACCAGTGAGTCCAGCAGGTCCAAGAGTACTAACTTTGGGTCGGGAGGGACTGTTCTGCTCACGAGCTGGGAAAATGTAGTACAGATCTGTTTCCAGTATGCTTAGATAATTGAGCATTCTCAGACCATGTGGAAGAAGTTACCTGCTCGGTGTGGGCACCCCCAGCATCACTGTGCAGTCACCCCTGATCCTGTGTAGCCGTGAGGGACTCTAGGATACACTGTCTAAGTATTTTAACTGGATGAGGTGAAGTTTGGTTGATATTGCAAGTGTCCTAGGGGCCATTTTAGCCTCCATCCAGTCTTCCTCATCCAAGGAGTGCAAATCTCCCTTCCACCTCTCCTCCCTCAGTGTAGTAATGGGGTCTGGAGTGTTATTCACTAATGAGTGATAGAGGCAAGAGATGCTCTTTCTGCCTAGTTATGATCCTAGAAGGTGTGCCTCCAGGGGTTTATACTTGGGGAAGGGATTCCGAGGAGTTGCGAGAGGCTTCAAGGGCATGTCACAGCTGTTCAAAGTGGGAAAACTGTGTCTGTGTCTTGTGCATATTGTATGTGTCTATGAGGTGTTGAAAGATGCCCATAGACATTTCCCTCCAGTCATCTCCCACAGTTGAGATGCCTTTGGAGCCCCACGTACCATGTTCAGAAGACCTCCAAGGCAGCTGTTTGGCTAAGCTAGGAACCAACCCAAAATGGCCATTAGCAGCCCATCTATGGCAGTGCTTGATGCCAGCCAAGTAGAGTTACCCGGTTAGTGGGTGGTAGGTTTGCAGGGTTGGTGCATCCATAAAGAAGGTCGAGTGTGCCGTGACTCTCCAACTTCCACTGCTATGGAGGGGTCATCTCGGTCTGCAAAAAACAGACAGTGAGGAGGAGGAGGTGGTTGACCCAGTAACATAACTAGTGGTCTTAAAACCCCATCCTACCATCGTATGGGTTCAACATTTATTTATGGAAGGAGTTTTGTGACTTGTATCCAGCACAAACAAAGCGCACTATGTCAGATTGTAGTGTGCGGAAGGTGGGTGGTATACGGTAAGGGTAGTTCTGAGAAGCAAGTTATTAACAAACCCTTATCCCCACGAAAGCAACCAAACCGAGTCCAGAAAAGGCTGACAAATCGGGCCATGAGCAGGATCATTCATGTGAACCAGTTTGTGATGTTTTGCCATCTTCATCCCCTGCTGTTGAGTTATTGCTAATGATGCCTGTCCCAGCCTGTTTCATTGGTGATTCATGGGGGTTTTGACCGGCCATCTGGTGTCATTGAGGAGTGGGGAGCTGCATCATGTATTACTTAGGGTACCTGCATAGGTATGTCCTGTGCAAAATAGTCTGATTTGTGGTTTTGAAGTGCATGCAGTAGAGCCGATCATTTGTGGCAACTTTCTTCAGTGGTAGGTTTAGGAGACAACTTTTTGGAGGTGTTTCTGGTGCAGTGGCCAAAGTGTTTGATGCGGGCTGTCTTGTGTTCTTTCTATGTTGAAGGGCATTGATCTTGTGTCATTTCCATACCATAAATGGTGTGAGCTTGCGACAGGATGCAAATAAAGTGTTTATTTGTTTCACTGAAAGATGAGCCGGAAGGGATGCCCCACTTCACCTCCAGTGTCAGAGTCTTGAGGTCCTCTCTCAGCTGACTGAAGAGGCCCATCATGAAGGACCTAGTCAGAGATGCCTCTGATTAACCTGACTCTCTGAGAGAAGTGGAGAGGACTCTGTCACCCAGTTCGTTCATGTGGACCTACTTAGTGGAGTCTGGCTTTTTCAAAGAGGCTTTAGACAACATGTCTTTAAAAGGGTTGTCCTTCTTGGATTTATGAGACGCCATGCTGAGCCACGGAATGTGAGCTCTGTGGTCTCCTGAGACCTAGGCCCCGATCATCCGCTACAACTTCTATATGTAGACAATCAATGTAGTCCCAGGCATCACTCACCCCTGCAGCCATGGATTAGCAAGTGTCAATCAATCCGTATGTGTGCGGCCTGGTGCACCAGTATGTTTCTCTGTGGCTGGCATGGCCTATCTGTTGCTTCTCCTATGGGCCAGTGGTGCTCTGCCACTGGGTCCCCACTAAGTCTTCCGGGGGTCTTGGGACGCCTCTGCGGCAATCAAGTGGAGTGGGATAGACCCCTAATCTGCCTCTGGTGCTGAAGAGCCCACAGTGTCCCAGAGGGCCTTCCTCCTTAGGAGTGCCTGTAGTGCTGTTTCTGTCTGTCACAAATTGGAGCTCAGTGTCTGATGAAACCCTGTGGCGAGGTCTGGTTTATCCAAATCAATGGTTGATCATGCCTGGGGAGGGTGAAGGGTCCACACCGCTGCAAGAAAATGTCTCTGGGTGTGCCCCCTCTCCTTAGTGTAAGTGTTGCCACCAGGAGCTGTGGGTGTGAGTTCAGGCCTGTTTCTGTGTGGAACGTGCAAAGTTTCCCTCACAGAGTTACATGAAAACTCTGCAGAAGTTCCACTAGCGGGTGGAATTTGGGCATGTTGTGCTGCTTGCCCTGATTTTTAGCACCAGTAGCCTGTTCTGTGCTGTAAAATGAGCTCAAACTGCACTAAGTGGCGCTCCAGAGGCTTCTTTCTGCTGCTCAAGTAGATCTTCTACTCAAGTGGCAGCTTTCTCAGTGCAAATGGTCATGGCCTGCTGCGACCTCCAGCATTGAGAAATCTCGCCATGAGGCATTCTAGCACCAAAGAAATTGCACTAGAGGATGCAAATTCTCACTTCCGCTCGCCAACTTAACATCAGCAAGCTACGCTCCAGAACTCTGCGCACCAAGCAGAAAGTGGGGTGGGCAAAGCTCCACCAGTGGAGCGGAATTTTTCCCCTACCCCAATCAAGTATTGTCAGTCATTACAAGGACTCTCCTTAGAGCAACGGTAATGCCAAATTAATTCTTCAGAATGGCATATTTGGCAAGTGGTATGACTCTCCCAAAAAAGCTTTGGCGGACTAGATTAGCCCCTTTAACATGGGAGTGGGTGTGGTGTGGCCGAGACAGGCATTGGCTGTGGTATGGCCTAATGTCAGCTGGTGTGAGGAAAGGTGACACTTACACTAGGGTTGGCGTGTTCGGCGGAAATAGCAAGAGGCAGATTTTGTGGCAGGGCTTAGGTCAAAGGGGCTTAGCCGAGAAGACTCCTGGCACCTGTCATTTTAGAGTTGTTTTACATCTAAACTCCGCCAGCGCCTACCGAGGTTCACGAGCCTTGTGGCAACAAACAGATCAAGTTACTTCGGTGTCAGCCTTTCGCAAATCCAATGCATATACTTCATTTATCTCATAAAAGTCGTACATCTATCATGTCTTCTCACGAAATGTCAGATTTTCTCTTATCTGTCTTTGCCAGTAGGAGTGATGAATTTATAAGTAATCGCTCACAAAAAGTATGAATATGCTTACTGTCTTTCAAAATGTATCTTCAGCTCCTCAATCCAAGAGTACGCTCCTTTCACAAAATATGTGCCTATGTTTTCATTCTCACTGGTTGTACTGTTCCTCAATTAATTTTGTACGCATAATATTCTGTTTTAGAGAAGTGTGTATATGTTTTTATTTGCCAACCAACTCGTGTGGGCGTTTTGTGTGGCACTGCTTGTTTTAGTTCTTCTTCACAGAATTTATCTCGCATAGCTCTAAAATACTACATATATGGCCGCCATTCCTGACCACACACGGAATATGATTGTAAACTCACAGATTGTCATGCGTGAATTTTTATCAACACTTTTGAATACTTACACCATGTTCGGTGGATTAATTGGTTTTAATATATTCTGCATAATTACGCACAATTGCCCTAAAAGCGAGAGGCGCGTCCGCGAAACATCTTTTTTCGCAGGTGTGAATTTTAATTTTATTTCTGGCCCCGCTTGTGGAGCTGCGTCCACAGTGAACGCGGGGGAGGCCCCGTGCCCGGGGACCCCTGAATTCTGGGCAGGGGTTCTGCTCACAGCTGCGAGGCCGGGCCGGCTCTGTCCCTCTCCATATGCCGGGCTGAGACTTCCAACGAGCGCGGCGTCAGACCCACTGGCAGGAGCCGTGTTGTCAAAATGTTAATTGTGTTTTGACATCCATCCCGTTGACACCCGGCGCGTTCCCGTGACATCTGGCTCCCTGCTGATGGCGGGTAGGACACGAGGGCTTGGAAGCGAGAAGACGCTTGCGCTGCTGCCAGCACCGTCTGCGCCTACCTCTGGCACAGGGAGACTGCGAGGAAACACTGGTGCGTCTCGGCGTCCGGTACAAGGGGGCGAGGAGCCCCCTTTCGCCGGTCTCTGGGGTCAGTGGATAGTCTGGGAGGCACTGGCCCTATGTTGTTTACACGGGGACACGTGGCTTGAGGGATAGTGAGTACAAGTGAGCTGTTTATCATTAGTTTACTTACTCTTGGTGTTCTTTCAACATTTACACTCGTAGGTGGCGCCCAGGTGTAAGTCTTTTTCATAGATTGTAGTGTGTATTTACTAGAAGGAAGGTGTATGCGGACATGTTTAAACAACAGGCCTGATCCCCACAGTATCGGTACACCCTGACAAAATAGGGCAAACACCATCTCTGTGAGCATCATCGTGTGACTTTACTGGTCCCCGCAGTGTGTTTAAATAGTGGTGAGCAATACGTCAGTGTGTGTGTGCGCACGCGCGCTCTTGGGCACACATGCTTGCTCTCTCAAGGAGAGAATATTCCAGAAGCAGTCAGTACAGAGCAAGCAGTGATGCCATTCAAGGGATGTTGGATGTTTCCGACTGAAGGGATTTGTCAGTTGAGAGAGGGAGTTGAGGAGATTGGGCCGACAGAGGCTGTGACAAGGGTTTGGGCCTAGAGCCTGGAAGGACCTGTGACCAGTTTTCCCAAGAAGGACCTTCTTAAAAGAATTCCCAGGGTACATTTTCATTTATAACAACATACCCACGACCTTCCTTATGCTATTCACGTGTAAGGTGCCAGGAGTCTGGCAAACTGACCTGGCCTTAGATCACCAACCCTTACAATAATGTGGCCCTATGAGACACTGACAATGAGACCATGACAATGAGAAGTGGACTTCTCGTTATAGGATGAGGATGAACCATCAGGAATTCTGATTTAAGAAATATTATTCTATGGTATCCCTGCTTTCCTCATTAGACACTGACCAACGTGCCAGCAGCTATGGCAGTATGAATGAGGAAAGGAATAGTGTGAGTTTTGCAGAATTTCCTGACAGATTATTTTGATGCCATTTCATAGCTCAGTGTGCTATATTAGAAGGAGTTCAACTTCTGAACCCACTGTAACAAAATATTCTCTGTGACAAAAGAAGTAACTAACTGAGATAGCTACATAAATACAAAACTGTGTTGTTCACGTTACAGTTTGTGCTTTGCAGCAGGATAATTACCCCTCAATGCTGCTTTATCATGAGTAAAACTGTGACAGACAAATCACAAATCTCTCTATCAAATGCAAAAAACACCAGAGTTATCATGCTGTTACTAGCCCACGAAAAACATGGGGCACACAAAATCTCTGCAGGCTGCTCTTTTCATGTTTCAGCCTGTCACACAAATGGCGTCCCCTTGAGCTTGGCACCTGGTGTGGGAGCCCCAGTCACAGTGCTTTAAACCCGGCTGTATCCACAAATACATTAAAATGTGGGCGAAGATTGCAATCACTCTGCAAGCTACCCTCCTGGTTGATACATACAAAACAAATACAGATATCATAGGGAACACATATACTCAAACATTTTCAGTTCATCATCCCATTTATTACAAAATCTCAAAAGAAATACATAACTTCACCACTAAAATATTTCCTAAAAATTGTGTTTCCCAGTTCTACATCAATTATACCTGTTACATGTTACAGTTCCATACAGATAACTATAATTTCATGTGCTAACTACAAGTGCTCCAAGCTTTGTTCTTGAACACCTTGGTTGATTCCAAAGAAAAGAAACCGAGACTTCCATCCAACATTTGTTTGCGGTGATAAGTGCCACTTCTTCAGGGCTTGCAGTAAAAGCTAATTATCCACTGGTCTTCTCCATCCGGCTTCCATTCAATCCACTGATTATAGGAGAGTTCTGAGCCCTTTAAGGAACACATGGTAACATGGTTTGAGGACCACCAATTTGCTACCATTGTAATACATTTTTTGTGTGTTTTTGATAGAGAAGTTGTTCCTCCATTGTTACTAAGAGGCTTAGAGGGTATTGTCATATTAGACTGTAAAAGAAACCACAAAAACTTGGGATAGCACATAGAAGCTTGACATACTTTAAATGCAAAAGTAGTCAACACGCATGCAAAATAAGCAAGTTGCCTAACCAACAGACCAGAGCTTTCCCACGATCAGTTGGATCATGTAATACTAAAATCCATACATTTTGGTGCTAGATTTATACATTATTTTAATGCAACTAAATAGAAGTGAGAACATGTGATAAAAATGAAACGCATAGATAGGAATTAATACACAGAAAAGATACAAGTATTAACACCAAGAGCTGACTCTTTTACTCTATAAAATCATTGTTTCGATTGGCCAACTTCAGAATGAGGCTACATTTACTAGAACAGTTCGGCTGAAATGTGCAATGTACAATGCATGATAAAAAGATGGAGACTCATTTATAATGGGTGTATGTGTGCAATAATATCAAGGCTTTATCAGTCTTCAAACAGACACAAAGACAAATAGCATTTGATTGATAAAATGCAACAGCACATGTTCAGACATATCTGGGCATTTGCATTTTCAGAGTACAATATGCAAGCATTAAGGCACATATAAAAGTTTGTTTACTTTCTCCGGAGTGAATAATGATATACTTGGCTTAGTCAGGCATTGGTCACTACAGGGCAGTGTTACATCATTTAGAAGCCAACAGTGTAGGCAGTGCATGATTTATGAAATAATTCATGCCGGGTCCTAAAGTTTTGCTCAGAAGCCCGTGACTGCTGCTGTCAAAGGTCAGGGTGCTGAACATCAAGGCTATGTAGCCTCGATTCCACCCTATGCCCTTTCACATTTTTTCTGTCTTTCTCATCTTTCTTCTCTCCCCCTTTTGTGTTTTTCTTTTTGTGCTCTGCATCAAAGTCTGTTGAGGACAACTTAGTGCTGTTCCCCAAAAATCAGTGCCAGAGGGCCCTACCTGCAAACCCACTCAAATTAAGCACTGAGTTTAGATCGGGGGCCAATATCTGTACTGTGCTAACTGATGCAAAGTACACCGGGGTGGGTTCAGCTGCTCCATGGGGTTATGCGGTAGTATTCACACCACACACTGAGATTTATTGTATATCAGGCTTTCAGTTTTCAATGTGTTTCCATGACATACAACTGTCCATTTCATGACTTTCTGCTGCATTCTGATTACTTTCTGTCAAACTCTGGTGTTTATTACTACCTGGACTGTGTGTTGTGCTGAGCAATATATCCTAGCAAATGTCACTTTTCTCTACCACACTGTTTAGTGAGGCATTGTACTGTGCCATGTGATCTGTGGTAACTCTGGAGACATACACATATGGTAATTGCGACTGTTTTTCCTAATATAGGTGGAAAGGTTCTCACCAAGCCCATTATGTTCAATGTTACTTTCTCCACCTGAACTCCCAGTAAAGTGAAACTGATACAGAGTGTGACACATGCATTGTAACCTTTGTTGGTCAAGAGTCCAAGTCCGATTGTCATGCATTATCACTTGTGTGTAATATAGTTTTAGTAGTAAAACTGTATGATCGTGCAAATTTATTGGCCAGTTAAATGGAAAGTATGCTCTCTGTGAATGACAGTACACTACCACAGATACTTCAGTTATATTAAAAAAACGCCCACCTCATTTCATTTGAAGCTAGGTTGGTCACGAATATTTGTAATTCGAAGAAGTACATGGTGGTTCTAAAAAGTTCGGGAAGTTCAGGAAGCACTGCACTAGAACATAAATGTGGTAATAGAAAAGTTAACTAGTCATTAATCTAGAGAATCTAGGGAACACTTGAGCAATACCCAAAACAGAAAAAGGCACAAATAAAAGAAAACATATTCTCCCAATACAATGAACCAGGCTTTTGAAGAGGATTGTGGTCCTCAACTCCATCTCATGGCTCGAATGGAGGAAGGCAGACGGACTTTTGTAGGCAGAAAGGAAAGCACAATAGATTTAGCGGGGGTGAGAATTAATAACTTAATACAGATTTAACTGGTCTTGTTAATAACTGTCCGATGTAAATATCGTACACCTCAATTTGATGTCTCAGTGAAGGGGTGGGGCATCCTTTGTTTGTCCATTTTTATATTTAGAATACATGAGAAGTGCTAAACATTACGTTGTACTCTATTGGTATGCATATAACCTTTGATTACACTTTGTGAAGCGTAAAGCATTTTATAGGGGTCGATTAAGTAGCTACTGTATTTGTACCATTGATCTAGTGCGTTGTACCCTTGATGAGGTTGCAGAGTGCTCTGTTTTTTATCCGGTCCTAGGCACACTATGGAGACCATTATGGGGGTTATTACAACTTTGGAGGAGGTGTTAATCCATCCCAAAAGTGACGGTAAAGTGACGGGTATACCACCAGCCGCATTACGAGCTCCATAGGATATAATGGACTCGTAATACGGCTGGTGGTATATCCGTCACTTTACTGTTACTTTTGGGACGGATTAACACCTCCTCCAAAGTTGTAATAACCCCCTATATGATTTCAGAAGTTGAATGAACAATACATTTTACATTTTGTTTTTATCTTGTCACATTTGCTGTTTGTTCAAGGGCACATGACAAACTCTCTTCTGACAAATAGCTGTTTATTCTTCTAACATGGAGAGTGATATTTCATTTTCTTGCTCTGACCTGCAAGGTGAGAGGATTTTGTGAAGTGAATAATGTGACAGTCTTGCTGGTGCATCAGACAAGGCTGAGGGGTGTCTTATTGTCACACAACAAAATTGAAATACTTGTGAATAAATTGTACAAATATGTGAGCACTTAGGAAAGCACAAATACAGTGATTCTTTTAGTAATTCCAAAGTGTGATGGAAACAAAGATTTTAACAGGATCAAAGCAATTCAACACACTTTACTTGGTTATTCCCAAATGACAAATATTCACTGCAATCTGCTTGCCACACGTTATTGTTTGTGACTATAATGTTTTACCAGCAACACTGTGTCTGTGCAAAATTAGTGGCCATTCCAATGGAAAATGTGCTGCCAGTAAATGATAATGAGCTACCATACCATGCTAAGAATGTATTTGTGACAGTGTAATCTAAAACTCACCACCAGCTACGTTCTGCATTACAGCTCACCTGCTGAATGAACATGGCTAATTTGCTACACTTATTCTTTGTGCAGAATTTGGACTTTTCACAGTCCATAAGAGTTCAGTGATGTAATATTGATGGCAGCATTCCCACTCTGAAAATTGCTCTAGCACCACTGAGGGACGTGATTGGTTGTGGTTAGGTCTGATAGGTGTGTGCTGAGGGAAGTGTGCGAGAGTTGGTGGTGTGGCGTAAACATGATATGTCTAGTGTTGCTTTGCCTAATGGAGTCATGTTGCTGAGTAGCGTTACAAGAGGATACTTAAGATCTCAGCCTGCGTATAACTACGAGTTGTTTTGAGTTTAGTCTTCTTGTTATTATGTTTTGGAAACGAGCCACGTCTTTTACATCCCTCCTGAACTCAAGGTAGTTACTAATTATCCTTCTTTTCTAAGAATGTCTATGAAGCCTTTCTAAACTCGAGGTGCTTACTGATTATTCTTACTTACTCCAGGTGCCTGTTCCAGAGCGTGCAGGGCTGAACAGAGAATTATTGTCTGCCCAATGGGGGTTTTCATAAAGGAGAAACATCAGGAGCCGAGCCATTTTGGATCCAAGAGACCATTTATGGCAATTGAGTCTGAATTTTAATTGGAGTAAGACGTCCTGTTCCATGGATCACATTGAGGATGTTACAAAGGCGTCTGAATGGGATTCTTTCTTCCTCTGGGATCCAGTGTATGGATTTGAGAGCAGGGATGATGTTGTGGTGTCTGCTTAAGTTTAGCACTTGGCTTTCTGCAGTATTCTGTATCCATAGTCATTTACTGATTGGATGCCTCCGGAGTTGAATAAAGAGCACAGTGACAAAATTGATTCATGCCACTCCTATGGGTCTAGAGGACAAGACCTTGTGAGGGGGGGTTCACTTTGTCAGTCTGCCTTTTTTTTCGCTACATGAGCCATATGTCAACCAATATTTGACCAGACATGCTGCATGATTCTTACTCTTGAGATGCTTTTTTTTTCTGTATCATGCTGGAGTAAGCTTTGTTTTAATAATTGTTATTTTGCAGCAGAAGAGACTAGTAAAGTCTCAAAGACCTATGATCTTTTCAAGATGGTGATGAGAATACTCCCAGTCAGTTGCTGTAGGTGATGGCCCTTCTCACAGTGCGGTGCAGCAAAGTTAGAGTAAGGCTGAGAGAGAGAGAGAGAGAGAGAGAGAGAAAGAGAGAGAGAGAGAATCTACTACTTGAGGTGGCTTACTCAGACCCCTCACATGCAGCCCACCACTTTTCCCCAGGCTTGTCTCATGACCGTATATTATGCCACGGTCCAACTCCTGGCCTCAGCCAACTATTCTCTGAGTGAAGGATTGTCTTCATCTGCCGCCTTCTCCAAACATTCAGATCTGAAGGTTCCTACCTAAAAGACTGTGATTCGTGGTCATTTATGGCAGAACTATTTTACACTGACCAGTTACATTTTTTAAATGTTTGATTTTTCGCGTTTGAAAATATTGACCCTTGTTTGCTCATGTTATCATAGGAGGTCCCAGGTGGCATGTGGATTATGTTTCCATGTATCATATTGCAGCAGTCTACATCCATAATTGAATAAATGACAAACACTCCTAAATATAGACTCCTGAATGATTGCTCCAACCTGTGCAAGTATTATCAAGAATAATACTATGCATGTAAATAGCTCCCTATTGAGATCAGCGTTATAGTTACCATACGTGTTCTGGTGTATTAATTGGATAACATAAACTATAAGTTGGGAGGGAATGAGGTGTCTTACTTATTACTGGTTTAGAATGTCTAATCATTTTTCTTTATGTCTACATGATTTTTGACTTATTGCACATCGGCCCTTGAGAAGCCCACCTTGTACCATGTTTTGTAAGAACTGTTTTAGTGGATCTCGCCATGAGTAGAGCCCTGGACCCAAAGGAAAAAATCACTCGTTTTTCTCTTTCACATTTAACACGAGAAATCACCATCTCTCTTTTATTAATTAGAACTGAACTGTGAGTGTAATCTATAACTCTGTATTTGTTGTGAGTCTTATTCACAGGGAGTTGTCCTAAGTTGTGTTCCCAATGCTAGCCATAACTTCCTTGCATTTTATACTGTTCTCTACACCATAAAATTAGCTTTTGATAATCTTTCCGTTTTCTTCAAAATCAGATAAGCATGAATTTTCTATATCACGTTAGTTTCCTTATTGTTATCCATAGAGAACATCAAAACTAAAGCGGATTATGGATGCAATGCTTGAATCAGTTTCATGCATTGGTGTCTACTCGGGGCCACATTCCAGTCCAGTGTGTCTTTGTTCACTGTGCCACTACAGTTTGGAACCAAACACATAAAAATTAGTCGTGGCTGCAGCCTAAAAGAGACGTTCCAGGCCAGACTTCTAGATCACATCTTCATGGGAACACAACCCTAGACATATAACTTGTTGGGCCTATTTAATGTGTTACAGCTTGATTACTAGGGAACAGTGAGTTACGGGACGCACATCTAGATGTATTCAGTGCACTTAGGGAATCTCACTAGGAAAAGCAAAGAAGTGATGCATCGAATTCCTCAATTAATCACAGCCACTGGTAATTGCTCACGGCCGCACTGGATTCCATTGCTTTTTCTCACTATGACAGTATAGACCGGGACCAGCCTTATGCAAATCAGTCTTGGCCCTTCACCAAAGTTAAACAGTTCAGAGCAAACTGGCAGGCCACATCCTTTCCTTAGAGGAAACTAAGCAAACCAGAAATATTTCAGCTTGTCGAGCATCATCAGTGCTGTGCAAATTGAGCCTTAAAGACTAAAGTTTATTATCATCTGGACATATCTATTGAAATTAGGAACTCTCTCTGAGAACATGAAAAAAAAAATGATAGAGGGAATTCTTGATTTAATGTCAATGAATTATTCAAAGGCACATTTCAGTACAGATTTTTGCGTAACGTGTCTGTATAAACAGGGACCAGCTATGAGCAAATCACTCTTGACACCAAACCAAAAAAAGACCGTTAAGACAGAAACCTAAAGTCATGCCCCTTCTGCACAGAAACAGAGGCTACATGCTATCATGATATCTGCAGTTAGCCTAAATAACTAAGTTTCATGATCAAAAAGATGAATTTCTTGGAGCACTCTGGTTTCCGTTTAGATTGTCTCTTGGTATCGTATTCACATCGTGTTGCTGGAATTTTGTTCATTAAGTGAGATGCTATCCTCGTACCTTGCAACCCATTCAATATTTCTAACTCTGATAAAAGGTCCATTCATAAATGTGTTTAATATGGAGAAGGTGATCTGGAGGTGGGTGTTGCAGATTTTGGATAGGTAGTATCAGTTCGGGAAGTGAAGGTTCACGGTCACATTCCGCTCTTAAAGTGGTACCCGAGATCCAGTCGCGGCTCGGTCCTATTTAAAGGGGCGGGGCGGGGTGGGTGCGGTGCCCAGGGAGAAGGTGGGGAGCGGGGGGAGTACATTTAATAATAAAAAATAAAAAAACATAAAGAAAAATACGTACCTCCTCCGTTGCCACCGCTCCTCTGTTCCTCGTCGCTCCTGGTAGACACTGGCTCCCAGCCTGCCCTGCGGCCAATCCTGACACTGCTCAGAGCAGTGGCAAGATTGGCTGGGAGCACACAGCCAGGGTGCTCCCAGGCAGACTGGGAGCCTGTGCAGGCTCTCTCCATCGGGCTGGAGAAAGCCTACTGTGCATGTGTGTTTGGCCGTACCGAGATTGCCGGCCAAACACACATGCACTCGGAGGGGAGTACTCTGTGCACTCCCCTCTGTGGCTGTCATCCCCAACGCCCCACGCCTTTCACCACAAAATGATAATGAACCTAGCTTCTTATCCCTTCATGGTGAAAGTGTTGCAGCTTCTGCTGCTGGCAGTGGGGCAACGTTCCTCCGCCCTAATAGAGAAGCCGCCCCTGCCGAGATCACATACCGGGGAACTGGAAGGAAAGAGTTAATGGGAAAAGAAAAGTGAAATAAGAAGGCATTTCTGGTAAGGACCTGATCTCAGACTTTCTCAACCTGATCATTAAGCAGTGAGTGGACAAGTAGTAAGGAATACTAAAGAGACAGTCTATTATTTGTGTTTGGAGAAAGTCGATATGAGAGGATTTAGAGACAAAGATTTGTTGTAAACCTTTTAACGTTACACACCCTTTTAATAAGCCTATAAATTCACACACTAAGACAACAAGTGTCTTGTTCCAGTTATTGATTGGGAGATCGCCCTCATCACCAGTCCCAAACTAAAAAAAACATTTAGGGTGAGATACTGCTAATAAAATGATCCCTGGTCTGCATAAGTGAGGAGGATATATAGATGCCAGAAGTGAGAGCCAAGAAAGCAAGTATATTAAATAGGATTAATGCATGGCAAAACTCCAAAACAAAGAAACTGCGGCTACCTTGCCATGCCATGCCCTCACTAGTGCACGCGAATCCCCAAAAGATCAGGTGTTTTTAATTCTACTGTCAGCAGGTTAAAGAGATACTTGATACCCACACCGGGGGGGGGGGGGAATCGGGGAGGGGTAGGGGGAGAACAGAGACTCGTGATGGAAACCGAATGGAAGGAAACAGATGCAAAATTGTGCAATTTTGGAAAAAACAATTGTGTGGAGCTAGGTCCTAAGTGCTGAGCAACGTTTTTGCTGTTAATCATAATTTACTTCATAAGTAGTGTTTGCCCTATACCTATTTGCATGTGCTCCTATTAAGGACTATCTTGAAATGTCAAGTAGGGGTGAGCTATGATAATTTGCAGTGACAAGGCCGCTGTCTTGTTGGATCAGTAAGGCATTCTGCACCTCAGAGCATCGGAGAAGCAGCCATAATCATCCTTATGGCAGCCTCAGTCCTGAGGCTAATCTAGGTAAGGCCAAAATCTAGAGGAGGCATACTATGTAAATTCATGGACAGCAGGAAAATATGGGTCAGTCAGCACTACTGGCTCTTGTTGTCAAGTGGTCTGTGACATCACAGGAATCATTCAGAGTACATCCACCCAAAGAGGATGATGCTCCTCGAAGGGGACAGACTTCATTGGGCAATGCCTGGAGATTGGCTTTTACGACTGGCAGGTACCTTTTGAGAGCGAGATTGGCATATGTAACAGTGTAGCAGAGGCTCTTTTTCTGTGCATTGAGGGATAGGGGAAATTGTTCTTCTGAGTCACTCCCTCATCATCATGGGGTGTATCTCATGCTGCACACAAAGTAGCTAGAAGGTTGCTTGCCAAGGACTGGATGGCCCTGGGACTATGGTGGGAAGATGTGGGCCTCAATTAGAGTTTGGTGGATCTCTGTTTATTAGTGGTACTGCCTTCCTGCGACACTTGTGGGTCTATCACGCCACTCAGAGTCAGGGAAAGGGTGAGGCTAACACTGTCTTAGCCTCCACTGGCTCCATATGTGTGAACATTTGACTTGGTGGCCCACCTACCAAAGGGTTTCCATGTCACAGTGACGGACGTCCTGCCCTAGTGAGGACAAGATGACTGTCACTCATTTTTCTTACCTGTGCTCACCAAGCAAGGCATGGTGGACATAAGCAGGAAGAAAAGAAAAAGTCTCCCTGATGAAAGAGAAAACCCTCTGTGTGTTAGACCATTTTTTGTTATAGAAAACGAACTCATACTTTGGGATTCTGTTCTCTCTAAACAAAAAAAAGTCTGCATATTGGTGGTGCCCATTCAGCCAATATTCAATGCTGTAAAGGGACCCTCTGCTGCTGCGAATCCTTTCACCAGTCAAATATCCCTACCTGGTACGTTGGGAACTGTCAATAGGTTGGACTTTCCCCTGTTAGGAGGGCGAATGACGTGTCAGACTCCTCCCGGTTGGGCCATTGCCGTAGCTAAAAAGGGCCCATAGACGGCGTTTTCTCATCCCTGGGTGCCACTATTTAAAGCCAGACTGCCTGGACAGTAGATCATCAGAGACTGTGGGAATTTCTGATTACTCTCTGCTTTCCAGGGAGGATCCAAGAAAACACTTTATCCATCTTACCTATGGAGTAAAAGGCTATGATCATGGAAGGAATTCCCTAATTCAAACTGCTGTATTGCTTTCTCTTTCACCCTTATCCACTTTACTTACCTACCTTGTGGTTTACAATCTGCCCATTCCATCATTGCTCCCCTCAACCCTTGACTACCATTTCTCACGGAGCAAGGGTTCTGGTTGCTGCACCATAACCATGAATAAATCTGTAGCCTTCTGTACCTTCTCCATGCCGCTGTAAGGGTCTGAAGCCCTATATCCTTGCCCAGCTTACAGGGTGCCACAACCTTCATTAAGAAGTTAAAGTATAACACCGGTATTGCCGTCAAAATAATGCTGAAGGTCCGGTGATATATTTTTCTTCAAAACAAATGTAAAAGTTAGAAAAAAAGTTGTGAGCTGTAAAAAAAACTATTGACAAACTATAGTAATTAAAAAGCTGTAGGAAGAACAATAGTTCAGCTATCTGCTGACCATTTCTGGGATTGTTTGCTTTGGTGGAGCATCTCAGTTGTCAAGGTGACTGACCACATAAGAAGTGATCACTAGGGTCTAATGCTTCACGCTCTTGGAAGTTACCCTTAAGTTGATACAGGGAGTTAGGCTGGCTTCTATCCCAAAGTCAGTGCCCATGGGATGGAGAGAAATAATAAATCAAAGCACAGAGGAACCTGTAGACCAAGTTGATACCTGGGTAATTTGTGCTATCCAACAACAATGTCTCAACAGGTATCAATCAGAAATTTCAATTCAAGAGAGTTAATAAATGAAGAACAGAATAGAGGATCACCAAGCAAATGACTGCAATTGTATTCACAAAATCAAGAAATACAACATATAGCAGCATCAACATTTGTCCAAATCAAGTGCCGTGAATAAAAGAAGATGAATGCATAGTGCTTGTGAACAAGTGCCTGTGAACGCCCCATGTGAAACACACAAGGGGAAAACAGCATATGGGCAATACATTTAAGAGTTTAGTATTTGAATTCAATGCAACAAACGGATTATAGATTTCATGCAAAAAAATCATTGATTCAATCCCAATTGTTGAAGGTCATCATCAGGACATAATTGCACATGACAGTCTAGTGCTGCCAAAAGATTAGAGGAAGAAACAGAAGAAAAAATAAAAAAGAGGGAACATCCCAGGTGTATAAATGTTTATTGGCCAATGTGGATAGCTTACACTTGTGAGGTTTGTTTTCTTTGTGGGCTTTTAAATTTAACAGTACTATCCGGGTTGATTAGTCAGATTGCTCATGATTGTGATCTCCTTCCAATTCATTGGTATAGAAAGTTTCAATTCAGCAGCTCTGTATTTTCAATTTTCTATCAGCAACCACATCATCTCTGGGTATTAAATGGATGTCACATCTAGTGATGGCAGTGAGCTCATCAATAACCAGATAGATAATCATGCGCATGGTTTCCCAGGCAATGGTGATTCACTAGTAACTAACTTTTCCCTTCAAGAACATATTGTGGTCTACCTACTAATTGCACTCTGTATTAGGAATGGATACAAAGGGGCAGTCGGAAAGTGAAGGGATACGTCATATTTACAGCAATACAACACATCCCAGTACTTTTTGCAGCGCTGGTGCACAATTGTCAGCCTGGTGCCAATGCAGGCACCCTTGCGCCATGGTGCAAGGGTGCCTGTGTTGCAGGGAGGATTGTTTAGATATAGGAAGAGACACCTTCGTGCACATAAACAATTAATGGCGTTTTCCTCTTTCTATGTGTGCTGCACACATAGAAAGTGGAAAAAAGAGAAATAAAGTTATTTCTCCCTGTTGCACCACTTTTATGCCACGCCTGGGGTGGCATAGGAATCTGATGCATTCCCAGCCTTGTAAATCTGGGAATACGTCAGATTCCATGGGTGTTGCATGGAAACACCCACAACAACACCCATGGAATGCTCCTTTCACGCAGAGTAATTCGTGAAAGGGGGACATATTTACAAGGCCATGAAAAGCTGTGTGCTTGTAAACATGGGCCGGCACACTGCACCAATGGAGCGTCCAAAAAAATAATGCTTCCTTGGCACTAGTGACTTGTAAATATGCCCAAAGTCTTTCAGAGCAGTTGCTTTTTACCCTAACAGATGGGCACTGTACACATACTGTTGGGTACTCCTGGGTATACAGATTAACACCGGGGGTCATCATCCCAAACCCTGAGAAACAGCATGACAGCCTGGGGTGGTAAACTATCTGCTTCTCCCCATCTTTGAAGATAAGACTGGAAGTTATTGCAGCCACAGCATTTCTGAGACACTTGTAGTTTCCTTTACTTTGGACCTTGAGTTGAAAGTGACAGAATCATGCACCACAGTGACAAACCAACTTAGGGGGTGATTCCAACATTGGCGGGCGGCGGAGGCCGCCCGCCAATGTTCCCCCGACAAAATACCGCTCCGCGGTCACAAGACCGCTGAGGGTATTTTGAGATTTGCCCTGGGCTGGCGGGCGGCCGCCAAAAGGCCGCCCGCCAGCCCAGGGCAAATCTACCTTCCCACAAGGACGCCGGCTCCGAATGGAGCCGGCGTAGTGGGAAGGTGCGACGGGTGCAGTTGCACCCGTCGCGTATTTCAGTGTCTGCTTTGCAGACACTGAAATACTTTGTGGGGCCCTCTTACGGGGGCCCCTGCAGTGCCCATGCCATTGGCATGGGCACAGCAGGGGCCCCCAGGGGCCCCGCGGCACCCCCTACCGCCATCCTGTTCCTGGCGGGAGACCCGCCAGGAACAGGATGGCGGTAGGGGGTGTCAGAATCCCCATGGCGGCGGAGCGCGCTCCGCCGCCATGGAGGATTCTCCCGAGCAGCGGAAAGTCGGCGGGAGACCGCCGACTTTCCGTTTCTGACCGCGGCTGAACCGCCGCGGTCAGAATGCTCGACGGAGCACCGCCAGCCTGTTGGCGGTGCTCCCGTGCTCGGTGACCCTGGCGGTCACTGACCGCCAGGGTCAGAATGACCCCCTTAGTATCTTATGGTAACGGTGTCTAATTTATATGTCCTGACTCCTCGGTGTGGGGCAGGGGGCAAACCATTGGCTCAGTCTTAGTCTTGGGGAGGAGGGGTGTGCGTGTGTGTGTGTGTGTGTGTTTTGCCCCCCTTTGGTGTGGCTACTCAAAGTGAACTGCTTTCTGTTTGTGACATCCACAAAACCCTGATTACATCTTCATTGGCTGTGCATCCAGAATCTCCTCTGCAAAATAGCAAGATTTCATATCTGACTATATGTCACTACCTCTTTATCTTCAACCAATTTCTCATATTCTTTCTGGCACCATGCATCGATGCCTCTCGCTTCCCATGCAGATTTTTAGACTTATCTTTAGCGTTGCTATGGTACAGTCAGAGATCTGCCATCCCTTGTCACTAGGTCCTCTTTCATACTTGCAAACTTACGATTTCGAATGCATCCAGCTCAGTCGGTCAATTATGTTCAATTAAAATCATTACGAACAAACCGAAAAAATAGGATTTTATTTTAACAAACTGATGATATTCACACTTTAAAAGTAATATGTGTAATTTGTCAGAAATGAAAAAATAAAACCAGAGGCCACTAGGATGTTTCTGAAACTCCAGTTGTCCCAAGTTTCTAGATCCCACTGACACTCTAAATTCAGTCTGAGTGTGGTCCTCATTCAGCCATTGGTCAGCCGGACTACTGTAATTCGTGGAGAGTGGGCCACAGCCATAATTTGCTTTGACCTACTAATCCAGCGCAGGGGCAGATTCTGTGTGTAAGATCTTCTTTATACATTGTACATAATCTACACTGATCATTCTTGCCAAAGGCATGCCGACAGGCCTTCCTACATTTTCGGATGATAATCATCAGGAAATCGATGCAGATCCTTTCTTGTCTAGTTCTAGTGGTTAAAGGAGACAAGAGAAATGAATGTGAAACTGCTGTCATATTTTTATACATGATCTTTTTGGGTTTTTTTTGGTAGTAAATAATGTAAGTCTTCAATATGTGATTGGGATCTCATTCACACCCTGCAGTACACTTTGCAAAGTCAGTATATCTCTGCTGTCTTTCCTTTTATGGTCAGCTGTGCAGTAAATCAGGATGTGTCAAAGTAGTCCTTCCAAACATTAATCTGATCTGAGTTAGCCATGCCCATTTCCCCACACTGCGGCCTTGATCTGCTCTGATTTGCAAACCGGAAACTAGAACACCATTTCAAGTACTGGCCCTTCAAATGGTGTGTTTGCTCCAGAAGCTCAAATTCTGATCTAATTTGGGCTTGTGTAACAGCTTTTGGGAGTTTAAAAAGCTGATGAAATATCCTGCACTAAATCATGCCTATCCAGTTGAAAAGTAATTAAGTTATTGCTGGTACGAGTTTAGGGGAGAACGATTTGAAGAAGAGTTCAATTGTTGGAGTGGGCAGCTCATGGTATAAAAACGATTTAACGTAGTCAGTGTTACCGCCTTGTTCTTTAAATGTGCTGTTTAGCATTCACGATTGTCTCTTTACTCCATCCACCTGCCCAGATATTTATAGAAGGGGGTTACTCATTCCAGCTCCTTTACCACATCAATTGGCCAGCCCCCTTCTCCTCTTCACTCAATGTATCTCACGTGCGGGTTCAAAGAAAGTCAGTAATGGTACAACATCAAGGGCCAGATGTAGGAAAATCCGATTTTGCGACTTGCAAATTGCGAGTCTGACCGACTCGCAATTTCCAAATCGCAAAATCGGATGCAGGATGGTGTCCCTGACACCATCTGCGAATTATAAGGGGGTCGCAAAGACCCACCTCATTAATATTAATGAGGTGAGTCGCAATTTGCGACCCCCTTGCGATTCGCAGCGCTCACAGGGATGGTGGCCTGCTGGAGACAGCAGACCACCATGTCTGTGACTGCTTTTTAAATAAAGCATTTTTTTTTTTTTGTATTGCAGCCCGTTTTCCTTAAAGGAAAACGAGTTGTAATACACTCGAAAAAATGAAACGTTTTTGTTTCATTTTTTCAGAGCCATTCACAAAGGAGAAGGGGTCCCATGGGGACCGCTTCCCTTTTGCGAATGGGTTAGCACCCATTTGAAATGGGTGCTAACTGCGAATTGCTTTGCGACCGCGTTTGCGGTCACAAAGCAATTCTTCATCGCGATGCGACTCGCATATACGAAGGGGAACACCCCTTCCTATTTGCGAGTCGCATTCCCATTTTGCGAGTCGGTAACCAGGTTACCAACTCGCAAAATGGGAATGAGCATCACGATGTGCATTTTGCATGGCGCAAACAGCGAAATTCACTGTTTGCACCATGCAAAACGCTTCCTACATCTGGCCCCAAGGCCCATGGATTAGTCCCCTAGTAAATACTTGTAGCTGTGTGGGTGACCGTGCACTGCTATAGATACAGGGACCGAGGAAGCCGTCAGGGCTTCCATCTTTAAACTTTCTACATCATTTGCATGGACCCAATACTCCCTACTCTCCTTGTCTTCCTCAGCTACCTGAGCTTTGTCAACACCCACCTCTGGCTGCATTATTATTAGAGTCACAGCCTTTGGCCTTTAGATGGTCCTAAAAGCAGAAAAGGGTTAAGTGTGTTAGGGTATTGAGCGTAGTAAGGACAACCTTTCCCCAGCTTGGGAAGACTGCCCTCTCTATACTGGCTGGTAAAAGTAAATTAGCTGAAGTCTTGTTACCCTCAGTTCCCTTTTTTACACTTCATCTACAGTCATTGCCCTCTGAGCAGCCTCATCAGTTTTTGATCCATCTTTAGTGCCTTAATGGCTTAAAATGAACTTTATTGGATGCTGCTATGTTTTTCCAAGGAATACATCCACGCTGCTATCTTCCAATGGCAGACGTTTTCCAGATCTTTGACATTTTAGGGATCACCCAGGAGTTCCAGAGGTGAGATGGCAGGAGATACCTACTAACAAGGATGTTCGGGCTCGGTCTACACTGAGAGTTGGGCCTCCAAGTCCTCTGGGTAGCTTAGTGGAGCACTCAAGTCTCAGCTCCTGGTAGGTGGTATGAAGAATAAGACAAATGCAAGTCCAGGAAACTGTTGCGATAAGACAAAGAGCCGGTCAAGCTTATTTAAGGGAAAAACCGTTTACAAAATCTTTAAATTGCAACTCTTTGCCAAGTATATTCAATAATGCTAATTATAATAATCCTAATCTATCATTTCAAGCCCTAACATTTCAAAGGTTGTAGCGACGTAAGCTTGTAGGTGAGGTTCTCTTTCCACAATTTCTGGGCACGTTGTGTTCAGTGAAGTAGCTTGGCTCATGTGAGTTTAGAAATCTATGTCTTCTGCCCCACTGGAAGTGATGGATGGGATCCATTACTTATATTCCAAGGGTATCTCCTCTAACTGCAGACTTGCATGACCAAAAATCAGGTGAAGAAAGGGACCCAGAAAGTGGCTGTTTTTACTTTCTGTGAGCTGAGGAGCTGATCAACAGACACAGGGACCAGTCCTTCATCCATGTACACTGGAATGTATAATGTGTGCAATAATCTGTCACGTTACACTGCAAGCACTCCTGTGCTCTTTGGACAGTTTGTCATAGTAGATCAAGCCCAGCACCATGCAGGAGGTTTCCGTATGAATTTAAAAATTAATACTAGTGTGGTAATTCATGTGCTACTCTACAGAGTGTGACTATGCAAGAATGGCAAGTAAATATTGTCGATCATTTATAACATAGGTTAGCTATCATGACAAGGAAGAAATATCTATATAGCTGTAAATAGTGTGTGTCTATACCAAATAAGAGCCACAGAGCCGTCTATAGGTATTCATAGAGATAAGGGGTGATTTTTAGCAGTCTTTATATTTTTGGAGAGTGAAGCCTTTGCACTCCATTTTTAAATCCAGTGATTGGCCAGAGCCCAGGATCCCTTTTTGTCTCACTCAGAGTATTAGGGGTCATCAAGGCATTGCTAGTCTATATGTGCATAAATATGTGTGCGTGAGTATTTGTGTGCATGTGTGCTTGCATGAGCATGTGCGTGCATTTGTGTGCGCATGAGTATGTGTGGGTGAGTATCTGTGTGCATGTGTGCTTGCATGAGCATGTGTGTTTGTGTGTGTGTGCGCATGAGTATGTGTAATTGAGTATCTGTGTACATGTGTACTTGCATGAGCATGTGGGTTTGTGTATGTGTGTGCATGAGTATGTGTGGTTGAGTATCTGTGTCCAAGCGTGTGCATGAGCATGTCTGCAATCAAGATTATGTGTGTGGGGGTGCGTATGTCTGCATGCTTGAGCATCTGGGTGTGTGAGCGCACATGAGAGGTGGCCTTTTCATTGGTGATATTAACACATTCTAGCTGAGTGTAAAATAGATAGAATCTAACCCGTCTCATTTGACTTGTCCTTTTTGCGTTCATAAAAAAGAAAGAAGAAAAAACGTATTTAAAAGGAAAAACAGGTATGAAGTTCTATAAAAAACAAGCAGCATTGCACCTTATACTATAGGCTATAAGAGGCTCAGTAAATCGTAACTAGGTCTAATTAAACAAATGTTGGATGCTGAAGAGAATCCAGTCGAGCTCCGTGATACCCCACTTTCATGGAATCTGTGAAACTCTGCAATCTGCAGACACTTTCCAACTGGGAAGAATTCTAAAGAATTCCTTAATTCTGTCCTGCTTCGATACACTGAAACAACTCACACTGGTTGTAAATAATGACCAAAATGCCTAGTAACACACCCTCTCCCCTGGCTCCAAACGTCTGCAGAACATGTTGTAATATTGTAGATTTCCAGTTAATTCTTCGCAATATTCCATGCCAATGGATGATTTAGAGTAATTAGACCCTGACACACGCAGGGGAGAGGAACCCAAAGAATCATTTTTGAAGAATAGAGTACAAACATCCACAATGACCGTAGGCCGAAGAATCAATCGTCTCTCTGGGTGTCAGACCATTCAGGACTTGCGGGCCTGAGCTCAGGATAACGATTTTGCATTTTCTGCTATTGGATTGATGCATTCTTTGTAAATAAACATTTCTCGACCCCGCAAGTGGTAATCAAGAGACGTGATGTTTACTGCATAGCTCACAGGTGAGAGAATGTTACACTGCGTTCCCACAGTGTTTACTACGATGTGAAATGACACGAGTGTGCTCGTGGCGAACTGAAAATTCGAGTAGAGTGTGATTTGATTTTCTGGCTGCCAGCGTGCGCCTGGAGGTGGAGATTTTCTATGAATAACGCCGAGTGTGAGGGGAAATATGCCACTTGAATTATGTTGATCCATGCCCTGGAGACAAGAAATACTGTACATTTTAGCAAAACGCGCGATGTTTCCTGAACTGCCCCTGACCTGCACTGAAGGCGAAGACATTACAAAGTGTTTGCTGAAAGATGAGCAGACTTCCGTCTCCCCAACCCTTCCCTCAATAAAAGCGGGAAGGTGTGATAAGTTCCTGACTCCAGACCAGCCCCTTCCAGAGTCAAGTGCAGCTCTGGCCATAGCTGGCCTGTGCAGGGTCACGTGCCTTGGCCAGGTCTCGCGGAGCCTGATCCCGGCTGTAGTATTCTCAAGCCTCTGCCATGACATCAAGGAGTGAGCCGGAGAGTTAATCGATAGCCCCCTCCCCTCACAGACTCGGCCCAGCGCCAGCAGCGAGCACATTATACTCTTGTCTGACAGCCCAGAATCGGCTATTAAGCACCAGCCCACGTCTGCGCCAGAGTTTGACCGTGGCAGGGTTCCAGCCCCTTTAGAGATCCCATTAGAGGGGACTACTGTCTCTGGGGAGGAAGTGGGTAGCCCCTAGGCCGCCCCCACCACAAATCCTGGAAGAGCATGAGGCCAGGGACACGTAAATAAGGGAGCTTAGCAACGCACATGACCCCTAAAAGCCTCACATTGACTGAAATCCATCAAGAGAGGCCTTCATTGCTGGGAGATCACAGACACTGACGCGGACGCTCAAAGGCTGATGAGTTTTGTGAGCATCACTGTCCACAAGGGACATTTCTTTTCTCACCCTAATGTAGCCCTCACCTCCACAAACAGGCAACAGCCCGCTCACACACACCTCTGACCCCTCAATCCCCACACACTTCAAGAGAAGGTACCAGCGCGGAACTCTCATCCCTGAAGAGTTGTGTCCCAAGATCTGCCCCATACTCCGGTAGTGAACCGTTTCCTGGACCTCTCCGCTTAACCCTCCATAGCGAACCGACCCTCCCTCCATACTGAGCTCACAAGCCACCAGACCCTCAGGACGCACATGCAACCACCCTCCATCGCATGTGTCTACACTCCTCTCCAGCAGCCTCTGCCGTGATCCGCCGCCCGCCCCACCATTGGCCCCCATACCATTCAAGCACCCAGAGGATGAAGGAGCTAGCTCAGCATCGTTTCTTCAAAAAATGTCTTACCGATAGACACTATACAAATAACTTTTGTCGGAAAAAAGCACTTCTGTCACTGACCCTCAAACCACCCTCGCCTCCAGGAAGAACCTTTCCCATCTCTGCCTCGGGCTGCCTGAGCTCCACACAGACCACCTCTATCCCCTCCTCTAATTGGTCCTGAACTACAGGTATGCCAGTGACCCCGAGACCCCTCCCATCTCCAGGGAGGTGTCCGCATCTCTGACGCCATTTCCACTTCCACTTTACGTTGAATCGATCACATCACTGACCCCCTGCGTTCCTTAACCCCCAGACAATCCTGCCAAGTTCCAACCCCACCGGCCTCCCCGCCAGCATCCCTGGTGCCAACACTCCTCTGACCCCCACCCCTCGGCCTCGTCTGGAGCTGACCCTTGTGGGCAGGCTGTGGCAGAGCTCGGCCCGTCCGCCAAGCTGCCATCTCTGCGAAGAGTCCGGGGGGTGTCCACTGCTTACAGAGGTCGGCTACACCCCGCTTTCCCCCGGCGAAAAACTTCTGGGGCTGCCCTCTCGCCGCTCCTTCTGCTGCTTAGCAGATGTTGCTAAAATTAATTTAGTTGAGCCTGAGCGCACCCAGACCTTCTTTCGCTCTCCCCGGCTCGGTGCTTCCCGCCCTCTCCCGCCCCCTCTCCTTGCAGCAGCGAAGGTGCGCCTGGCGGCAGGGGGTGCACGCTCCGTGGCTGGGGAAGGAGCGGCGGAGCCTGCACGCCCAGGAGAAGCTCTCGTCCTCGTTCGGCCCCCCCTTCAAGGAGCTCCCCCGACCGGATGCGTCAAGGAGCCCCTCTGAACAGCGCTCCTCCCCCCGCCCCCGCGCCTTCAAGCACATCTTGTGGGAAAACTGCATTTCAGAGACAGCCAGTGGAGCTCCCCGTGCAGCCTCCCTCTGCCTGCCTTCCTGCTCCACTCTGGCTGGATCTGGAGTGGATTTCTGCACCTTCTCTTTTCCCCAGCCCCTCCTCCACCAGCCCCTGCTCCTCTACTTCATCAGTCCTTGCATCCTCCCGTTGCAGCTCTTATTGCTTCTGTCTCTGCCCCCGCCCCCGGCTGAAGCCCACCTTCCGCAGCTCCCCCCACACACCATCCCGCCTCCTCCCCTGCTCCAGCCTCCCCGCTCTAACCACCTCTGTCCCGGCCCTTCCTGGCGCTGCTCCGTGTGAACGTCTCCTTCCTCTGCACTGGCTCCCCTGATCCAGCACCCCTCCTCTTCTAGCCTCATCCCGCTGCCAGGAGCCCCCCTCTCCCTTCACACACACAGCCCCCCTCCTCATTCCTTGGCTGAGCATCAATGAGCTCCTTCAGCCTCGGAGCGCGCGGGCTCCGCTGGTGACCTGCCTCCTAGCTGCTAAATCACTGCGACTCGGAGGACTTTGACAACGTTGCACCCTAATATATTCATCGCCTCTGCTGTGGTAGCCCGCGGACCATCGTGCGTACGTCCGGAGAAAGGGCGGCTTCTGCGGGACGGATATTGGACCAGTGCCCCGGGGCGGGCCACTCACCTGCTCCCGTAGGAGACAGGCTCATTCCTGCGCATGTGCGCGGCTGGAGGGCACCAGGGCAGCGGGCACAGCTCCAAGCGGAGGTAGACCTCCAGTACCTGGGTCTGGCTCCTTAAGTGACTGCAGGACAAGGCTGTAAGAGGAGCCCGCAAGGTCGGCATTGGGAGCGATTCTGGACAGCTCCCAGAGAAGACACCGGACTCAGAGCGCTGTTTGACTTCAGCACTAGTACTGCCCGGACAGCGCCGTGGGAAGGCAGAGTTCGGTTCACCTGCAGCGGAAACCATCCACCCAGCCTCTCCACCCCCTGTGACGGGCAGAGTCCAGGCTCGGAGAGGCGCCTTCTCATTTCAGCACTGGCGCAGGAGGGACAGCTGCCCGAGACACCTGGATTGCCCTCCTGCACCTGTAGGGTGTGCGTGGACGCGACTAGAAGACGTGCCCGTGTTACTGGCGCGCGGGGTACTCGCGCCAGATCCCTGAAGAGAGTTTGGCGTCTCTGCTCCCTGAGAGGGGAAACTTCACCCGCTCCCTAAGGCGCAAGTGTGGCTGTAACTGCTCCGTGCCCAGGGTCATCCGCCTCCTATACCTCTGGGGGCGCCTTTGGTGAGTACACCTGCTCAGAGGGTGAAGCTCTAGATTTTCCTGACGAGGTCATTGTGAAAAGAAATCCCGACCTCACGTACCTTCTCCTGGGGAAGGAAAGTCCCCGGCGCCTGTTTCTGCACCAGTGTTTCCTACGCCAGCCCCTCTGTTCCACCTCCTTGCCGGGACCACCCCTCGCCAACGGACTTGCTTCTGTAACGGTGTCTGTTGCTCCGCTTCTGCACCGGGGCCCCTCGCACCTGCTTCTGCATTCGTTTCCTGGGCACCTCATATTCCGCCAGGGTCTCCTACACTTGCTTCATCCCTAGGTCCTGTGCACCCGGTTTTGCTCCAGTGTCTCCTGCCCCTATTTCTGCACTTGGGCCCCCTTCATGTGATTCTGCATCATGATGTACTGAACCTGCGGCTGCGCCGGGATCCTCGCTACCTGCAGCTGACTGTGCACTAGGATCTTCCAAGTCTGCACTTCCAGCAGGTCTTCCAGTACCTCTTCTCTGGGGTCTCCTGGACCTGCTCTGCACCAGGGAGCCCTACACCTGTTTCTGCACCTGCTTGTGTCGGCGTCTTTGTGCTGCTGCGCAGGGGTCTCCTGCACCTGCCTGCGCACCAGGGTCACCCAGCGCCTCCTGCTCCCGTCCCTCCCCGCTCCCCCGCACCTTTGGTGAACGCACCAGGACATTCCAGCAGCAGGGCTGCGCGGACAGCTCCCGGGGACGCACACTCTGGGTTCGGACATCCTCACGCACCTGTAGGTTCCCCCCGCACTGCTTTGACGGAGGGGGCTTTGTCTGCAGTGAAAGGAGTGCTGGGTCTGCATCGAGACACCCCAACGTCCGGCTGGGTGGAAGACGCACATGTGCAGACTGCACCCTTGCGCAGGTAAATCTACGTTTCTTGGGTTATTCTGGGCAATACCAGCTCATATTATGTTTCCAGCAGGGAACGGTGTATTAGTAAAAATAGTACAACATTATTTGAAGGGCCTTCCGTGTAGCTGATCCCAATTCGCGTAGCCCGGTGGTAATATGACACTAGTCGGGCGCGATGGGGGTTACAGTAAAGGCGAGATCCATGCGCTGCAAACCACCAGAGACGGAGGTTATTTACGCGTCGTTGCCGGCAGCGGGGAAAGCCGGCGGCAGGAGGATGTGCGAAAGGGCCCCCTTCACAACGGCACCTTAAGCCGGGGCGCTCTCTGCCTCCCTGCCAGGGGTCTCGGGCAGGGCTGGGCTCCCACTCGCACACCGAGCCCCGCGCAGGAGGGCGCTGCTAATGGGCTGTAATAAAACACGAGCGGTGCGCCGAGGACGCCTGAGTTATGTCTCTCCATTCCACACCGCTGCCTGCAAGAATTATACGCTCATATCCCTGCGTACCCCGAGAAGAGGGGCGGGGGCAGGTCAGGCACACTGCCCTCCCAATAGTGCTGGGGAAGCATTTAAAGCCGTCATGACACGCTGGGGTCTGGAAAGAGCGACTGAGTCAGCTGTGGGATGGTCAAATTAATATAGATAATCCCAGCCCCCCTGCGGGCTTGCTGGTTGCTTTACAGCGCTTCGTGACGTGCCACGAGTCGGACACTTTCGCCTGCCTTGAGATCAGCGGCGAGCTAATGTCACGCGGTTTGCGTGAGTGTTCGACAATTTAAATGTTATTCCAATATTGGTAAAATAGATTTGAAATGCAGCATTTTATTTGTGTTTCACGTAATGGTCCCCGAAGCCACACGACTGTTTATAATGTTGGCTGAATTGCAGTCCAGTACTGGGAAATTGTTTCTGCTTGTTGACAAGAGCAAGTAGCGGGTGAGCAGCAAAGGAGGGTTATAGGGATGCGGTGACTATTTCTCCCCTCCCCCTACCATAGGAGACGGGTTCACCGAATTATAGGTAGGGATGGGCTTCAGGTCCCATGAACAGCTTAACTGAGGCCAGATGCCGTGTGTGGCTGCGCGATGCCATCACTCAAGTGCCCGATGACTCATGGCAACTCATGGCAAAGACCTGGGAGTGAATGTCAGACCGCCAACCCCTAAAACGGTGGATCAACCACTCATATATTTTTGTGTAACACAAATTAACTAGTGCCGGACATCCTTGAGTGTGGGGAGCAGGGAACATGACCTAAAAACAAATGAAAGCTGATAGGTGTCCATAATCATGCCACATGATAGCAGAGAGTAAGGCCCTAACTTTTTTAGGGGCAGGTCAGGCCAGGTTACCACCGTGAAAATGTCCTGCCCTCCTTGACTCGGACTCCTAACATAAATTATTGTTGGTGCTGTGACCTCTCAATTCCACATAAATTGATGGCTAAGTCCCTAAGGCAACTCAACCAGAAACCCAAAGGAATTGTACAGTTCAATGATTTCACCAGGGAGCTAGGGGATCGGGGTTGGCTGTTACACCCTCCTAAACATGTATTCTGTAGTAAATATTCGGGTACAAGTGCTTTCAGTCTGGTATGGTGAGGTGTCTGTCTGATTTCAGCCTGGATTCATACATGACCACACTGACCAAGACACACGCACAAACTCTCTGTCATGTCTGTTATGAAGACCTCAACACTTCAATTGCAAATCCATATTGATTTATAATGCATGAAACTTGTAACCATGAGGGGTTATCCAGGCGCTTGGGGTTGAGGCTGAGAGTCGGGTGGGTTAGTTCTGAAAGAGCCATGTCTTGAGCTTTTTCCTGAATTCAGGGAGGGTGGGTGTGGTTCGAAGGTGGGTGGGTAGTTTGTTCCAGTTATGGCTGCAATGTAGGAGAAGGCACAGCCTCTGCTTCCAGAACGCCAGATTCTTGGGACTTGGGTGAGGGTGAGGTGGGTTGAGCGAAGCTCTCTGGTGGGCTGGTGCAAGAAGAGTCTGTGGTTGATGAGGTTGGGTCCGATGTTGTGGAGGGCTTTGAAGACTATGGTAAGGGCCTTGAACTTGCATCTCTTGTGTGCGGGTAGCCAGTGAAGTTCCATGAGGTGGGTGGGGGTGATGTTGATTCTTCTGGGTAGGTCTAGGACAAGTCTAGCTGCTGAGTTCTATATGGTCTGGAGTCTGAGGAAAAGTTGAGTGGGGAGTTCCAGGTATAGGGCAGTGCCTTAATCCAGTCAAGTCTGCTGATGACTGTGGCCTGGCTTACTGCCTTTCTGGATTCGGCGGGGATCCATTTGAAAATCTTGCGGAGCATGCACAGTTGGTGGAAGCAGGATAATGCAACAACATTTATTTGTTTTCTGAAACAAGGTTCAGAATCCTAGGTTTCGGGCGTGTTACGATGGCGTCAGGGGTTGTCCGAAAACGGTGGGCCTAGATGAGTAATCCCGGGGGAGGGGTTGTTCCCAAAGATGATCACCTCACTTTTTTCTGTGTTGAGCTTGAGGCAGTGGTCTCGCATTCCAGTCTGCTACGTGTCACTTGGTTAGTTTCCAATTGTTTTTGTTTTTTAAGTACCCGTAGCAATCCACATTCCTCGCTTTTTCCTCTGCCCCTTAAGCCCCACATTGCCCTGCTTCTCATATAATGTATTTTAATAAAATCTGAAGCTCACCCCCTTGCCCCATTTCTTACTGACCAAGCTATGCCCCTGGATTTCACAGTGCGCCATTATCTGCACTGACTGTCCCAGTCATTCCTGCATTCCCATATCTCACAGGGAATCACACACATTTTAAGAGGGCTGTGCGAGGCCGCTGCTTCCTTGGCACCATGTATCTTTGACCCCAGATGAGGAAGATGAGTGAATGCTTTGAGATGAGTCCTCTTGCATGCACCCTTACACCCCTCTTCGTCTTCTCTGTACCACTCCCTGTCATTTCCGCTGTTGGTGGTGGTACGGCGATTCTTGCCGCCCCAGTATGGTTCTTCACCCATTTCCCATACTGTTCAAACTAATTTCCACACTATTGAATTGCGTTACTGCGTTGCCACAGCCTCGGATCCCAGGAGAACGAGGAAAGTACAGACGCATCACTCCCTACAACTCATAGGAACGAGCCCGGGTGGGTCTGGAAGAGAATGCGTTTTGGGGTTTTCCCTGACGGCGCTGTGACGCAGAATGGAAGTCGCACAAGAGGGTCTGATGAAGGACACGCTTGGAACGCTTGTTGGACCCCGTAATTTGCATTTCTAGTGGCTGCCGGGACCCTCCCCCAAGCCACTTCCAGCGTCGTTGCGCCAATCCCACGATTTGCTCCTCCCGAGGCCTGGCTGGCGCGCACGCCTGCGCGAGGACACTGTTTATTTTGGTTGTTCATCAGGATTTGTTGCTTTACGACGATCCCTTCGATGGCAATTACCGCTAATGGTTTTGATCTACAGCTCCCTGGCAGCCTGTGGGATTTCTCCCATCTTCCCAATCACGCTGGTTTTGCTAATCTTTCCTCAAATTAGTGAATTCCCCCATCTCCCTTGTACAACATGGCAGCTACAGATTTGAAAATTACTTCTTTGCTTTTGCTGATGGAGGAATGTTCTTTTTGATGGCGCAGTGATGCTCGCGCTCAAAAACAGGGTGCACAGCGCGTCTGAAGAGGAACAACGAGGGGGGACAAGCACACACAGGAAATAAGGCAGGAAATAAGGGGGCAAAAACACAGCTCCGCTTCCATTCTTAAATACAGAGGTGATGCACACGAGCCCACACAGAGACAGCACCACACAGGCAGAACAGCCTCGCAGAGCGGTCCATTTTAAGTACTGTGTCGCAGACGCACAAGAGCACCAAAATACACACTGTAAAATAAACACGTACTTTAAAACAATGAGCGTCCAAGGTGTCACGCACCAATTCCTACTCATTGTCCCTCGCTGTCTCAAAGGCAGACAAGAATCGCGCATGCCGTAAGATAGAAAGTCCTGAGCTGTGGAATGTTCACAGCCCCCGGTATTTTCATTTACCCCCAACTTTTATCTTCGGGACTCTGAACCTGACAGGGCAGTTGTCCTGAATACCAGACTCGACAAGTTACCAGTCTTTGATTGACCCCAGACTCGGCAGGATACCAGTTGTTGACTGATAGCAGAGTCGACAGGATACTTTTTCTTGATATCAGTTATGGATAACAGACTCAAATCAGTTTTCCAAACCGTCTAAATACCAGTCTCAACTCGTTACCAATTCTCCACAACAGGTGCAACATGATACTATCTCAACAGGGTACTGTCGATGTCAGTTCTCGATACCAGGCGTGACAGGATACCGGTTCTGGGTAGTCGACTCAAAATTAAACTGTCAGTGTCACTTCTCGGTACCAGATGCAGCAGGATACCAGTTCTGGATACTAGGCTCGACAGGATGCTGTCGATACCAACTCTCAGTACCAGACGTGACAGTATACCAGTTTTGATATTATGTCGGCAGGATGCTCTTGATACCATTTCTCAATGGTAGACGCAACAGGCTACTATCTCGAAAGCATACAGTCGGTGTCAGTTCTCGATACCAAATGTACCAGGATACCAGTTTTGGATACTGGATGCGAAAGGACACTGTTGGTGTCAATTCTCAATACCAGACGCAACAGAATACCAGTTCTGGATACTAGACTCAACAGGATACTGTCAATACCAGTCCTCAATGGCGACAGGATACCAGTTCAGATACTATCTCAGCCGGATACTGTTGATACCAGTTCTCAAAAGCAGATTCAATAGAATACCAGTTTACTTCAGGATACTGTCTATACTAGTTCTCAATAAAAAGACATGACAGGATACCAGTTCTGGATGCAACTAAGGAAACAGTAGGCTTCTGCTGGTCTACCAGCAGTTTTGTGGTGACTCAACCTTTCCTAGCTATCTACCTGCTAGATACCTCGTTTCCCTGCCTCGGACCTTTATTCTTCATGATGGCAGCAAGGTGATTGCTCATATGAAGAGATCCTTCCATCATCTCATGTTTGTAAGTGCAGTGCTTCCAGCTAGGTGTGTGTATTTTGTGAGCCAGGTTAGACCTATTTCTATATTTCAGCATCCTGGATGCAAGATCCTCTGTTTTCTTAGGGACTATCCAGAGATCACTCCTACCAGCCTCTGCATGGCTGCCACCTGAATTAGGCACTTCGAGAACACCCCAATAAAAACACAGGAAACATGGCACAGTTTACAAGGAGATGCTGGAGTTCCCATCCCATATGCTTGTAGCCTGACCTTCCCCACACAAGACAGCAAGACCACCTAGGTTTCCCCTGTCTATTAGTGTTTGTATGCATATACAAATGTGTGTGACCTTATTGTATAAAACGAATTACAAAGCATTGGAACCCTGTACATGAAGGGGTTGCAATTAGGGGTGGGCAATAAACTCATCTCCGCTGGTGGAGTTTGTGGTGTTTTGGCCATCCAGACACCACCGACTGCTGCGTGGCAGAGTTTTTTCTTGAGCGCAGGTCGCCAATGGTAAGTTGGTGAGTGCAATTGAGAATTAGCATCCCCAAGTTCGATTTTTGGTCTATAGGAAGGCTTCCAGTGAGATTTTTTCAAAGTGGGAGGTCGCGGGCAGTTGCAACTGTTCGTTTTGAAAAAAGGTGCTGCTTAAGTAGAAAATCTACTTGAGTGTCAATAAAACTAACTCGGGCAGCAGTACCTTCTGGCCCCCCACATGATGCATTTCTGATTATTTTTCAGTGTGGTACAAGCTCTTTGCAGTAAAAATCAGTGCAACGTACTGATTTTCACCGCTTGCGGAACTCCACAGAGTCTCATAGAATTTTTATGTAACTTCACATAATTCTGCTGAGTAAAAATCCATGAGTTCCTCCCACCCTTAGTTGCAATGTGTACCACAGAAGGAGAGCGAGGATACAGCTGCAGGCAACAGTGTTAGCATATAGAGTTAATGGGCGCAAAGCTCAATAACAAGAAGGGGTTGTTAATGTGGAGAAAGGTGCAGCTGTGGCTTGTACGCAGCTTGAAGGATGGTAATGGGAGTTCATAGGATGAGCTGGCATCTTCACGATTACACTGTGATTAGGTGTTCTTCAACCCTTTACAGAAGAGGAGAGGCGATGGAGCTTGTTGAGGATGACATTCCAGACCCTCGAAGCATGGCTGGAGAATGCCTGGCATCTTACCTTCTGGCATTTTCTGATTGTAGCCTCTGTGTTGCACTTGCTTTGCTGAGGCATTGACTTTAGTTATTAGGAACTGCTAGATGTGGAATTGACTGCCATGTAAAACACGCAGCAGCAGAGATGTTTTAATGAAGGGGTAAAGTGGGCTCTCGCCCAGGGCCCCAGCCTTTCAGTGGGCTCCCTTAAAGAGTCAGCTGTGTTCTGCAGAGAGGCTCACCCTGATGACCTTGAATAATTCTTAACCAAATTGTTTTAAATACCACTTCCTTAAATTTATTTTTAATGTGGGTGATGTATGATAGTCTTTTACAGATATTTTGCAGAGAAATGTTGTGTTTGTTTCATGCAACATCCATTAAAAAAGTTTGTAGATCAAAACAGGACCTCACATATGAGAAATGGGAGGGTGTAACAGAGATTATTTGCAGTAGTTTTAGTGAGCTTCTACTGTTTTACAATATTGAAATCAGTAGTTACTATCTTTAAATATGGTAGAATTTGGAGAAGTGTGCCTGTGCACTGTCAGTGACCTGGCCGAAGAGGGCATGAAAAAGCTGAAATGGCATTAAAAGTTCAAAATATGTGTGGCCCAGGGCCCCTAAAATCCTTAAGATGTTGCTGCACAGCAGGTCATGCATGTGATAGGGCAGGAGTGAGAGCTGGTGCAGTTCTTGAGAGGATCAGTGTAATCCTGATGTACTTACGAAGGCCTTTTATGAGGCATGCTGCTGAAGGGAGGATGCTGTACAGTGGAGTCAAGCGGATCTCAGGCATGCCGGCCAGGAAAGCATTACCTCCATCCAGATGGGAAAGGATCAAAGACTGGATGGTAGTTTTAAAGTCTGCTTCCAGTGGGAAAAGTTTTGCTGTGCAGACAAGGCCCTTGGTGCCGGACAGTTTTTGTTTATTGTGCAATATGAATACACACATCTTCTGGCCAAGTATTTGAGTCACTTTTGGAGATGCAATATTTAATGAACAGTGCCTTCAATCAGTGAGTCTTGGGGAATGACTATGAGAAATGGATGTATGCAAGAAAAGCCCCAGCTAAAGACAAAGCCACAAACTGCTGTAAGTACTTGAGTTCTGCATCAGTCCTAACAGCAGGGAGCAGCATTGAGATGGCTACAAGATTGCTGTGGACCTCCCATAGTGGCACCAAGTTGCAGTATGGCCTCGTAAAACACAAGACCATGGCTGTTAGTAGCTTACGGTGCCCCTTCTTGGTTTCCGTAGTTGAGTTATCCGCTTCCAGAGTGAGTCTCAGACATGGAACAAGGTGGTGACTCTAATTGTGCGCCACAGAATCATGAGATGCCTGTTGGTTTGGGGTACACATGCTCATCCTTTCTCAAGTGAATAACTTTACCTGTCTAGTTGAATGAATAAACGTTTTGGGGTGCAGTATTGACTAGGGCACTTGGGGTGAAGCTCCCCAGCAGCCACAACATGTTCTCCTAGAGAGATTGCGCAGCAAACCTCTGCATTTCTGAGCCTCACCAGGGATGTATGTGATTTTGGGGAAGAATGGTTTACCTTCGATGTTGCCTGCACTGGCCATAGACAGTCTGTGGTTCTAAAGACTTGAAAGTGGGGTGTCCCCGTACACTAGTGGTTAACAAATCAACGTGGATTTTTCAGTCAGGTAAATTTGATCCACCTCTTTTTAAGAAACCTACATGGAACCAGACCTTTCACATATGGCAGCCTTGCACCCCATCTGCAGCATTTCCCATAATGCCTGTGTGTCTCCAGTGTCCAGCAGTTCCTACTGGTGCGGAAGAGGCCTGACTAAGGTACCCTTCACTATTGGATGTAAGGTCCTTAACAGTGTTTCTTTCATAGAGCAAGGGTGAAAATGAAAAACACAGCCCTGAAGTTCCCATCCCAGCATTAGAAAAATCCACTGTGATCTCATTAAATAAAGTAACACTGGGTTCTAATCTAACACCTTTTGTACATTAATTTCTGTGTGAAAAAATGCACTTGGGTGTACATGCACTTAGCCTGTGTATCTAAGTACATTCGTTCACATGGCCAGTTTCATGGAATTGTCATGTGATCAAATGTATGACCAGGGAGTTTGTGGGAGTGCAAGGTGTTTTAAATGCACACATTTGCAAGTTTGTCGTTACTCACCAATATCTTTGAGGGAGTTTTGCTTCTAAAACACACTTTTAAGTGTAATCCTCTGATGTTATCCTATGACAAATAAATACACAAACAAAGACGTTCAGTGTCCCACCCTTTTTCTTAGTCCTCTGCCTATGCTGTCAAATGCCGGGCTGCAAATACCAAAGTTGACTCTCTTGATTCCACTTCATGCCTCTTTCTTCCACCCCTCCACGCTTTTTGTCTCTTAAACTCACGTATGCAGGTTCTTTCTCATGCCTGATATTTCCTTTGTCATTGTTGCTCTTCCTTTGCTTTTTCTCCCTTTGCTGCATATCTTTCTTCCTCTGATGAAATGTACTTCCGGTCCATGATTATCACGCGATCCCCCCTCAGCAGGTTAACACTGAGTTCAGGCTCTAGGTCCGTGGAGAGAGATTGCGTTGTGCACAGAGCTGAGAGAACCATGGAGTGACATTCTGTTCCGTAGGCAGGGCCAGCCTTTGCTCAAATAGCGCCCTGGGCAGAACCAAATTTGGTGCTCTCTCATCCCCTGCTTCTCATCCTAGTTGTACGTTGTAACTTGGGATACACTAGGACTAAACCATTATCTTCATTAACTGAGCAAATATGCATTTTCTTTGCACCCTGGTACTTAAAACCATGTATATATAGTGAGGAGTAACAAAACTGCAATGGCTAGAATCTAAAGAAAAATTGTAGAACTTAATGAAGTGCCACTAGTGATTTAGCACAGTAGTTTCATATCTGTCAATAGTTAGTGACCAGGAAAATTTAAGTAAGTTTCATGTTTAGAAAACAATAATTTGGATTTAGGGGTATATTTACTATAATTTTGCACATGTTTGTATCACAAAAGTGAGGCAAATTGATGCAAAATCTCATTGTACTTATTTACCTCCCAGTGCAGAACTTGTTTTGTGCTGGAAAATCAGTTAAAAGTAACGCAAAGCAGTGCATAGTGCTGCTTTGCATTTCTTAGTGCTGAGGGGCATTCCATGGGTGGTGCATTGGCATTCCCATGCAACCACCCAAGGTTTTTGACACAATACATTGTTTACTAAAAAAAAAAAAAAAAGAAACAGGGTTTTGCATCAAAGTATAGCCCCCAATCCAACTAGGCGCTATCACTGAGAAATACTATTATTTCGCCTTTCTTTTCCGACTTTGCATAAATGCTGCACTCCACAGCACACATACAAAGTGGCAAAAGCTTTAAAGCGTGTCTAAGCATTGGATTTTGTACTGGAAAGCTATCCTTCCAGTACACAACCTATGCTAGACTCACTCAGACACCCTTGCAGTATGGTACAAATGTGCGTGTGTGTAGCGCATGGCAGCAGATTTCTGCACCGGCGCTACGGAAGGGAGATGAGAGTGCATTTTCTGTACTACACATGCAGCACAGCATTTTTTGCAGCTGCACTGTACAACACGTTGGTAAATCTGGGCCTTACTGTTTTAGAACGCAACTGCCCAGCTGTCTGTTGTCCTGTCTGCCCATTTCTTCCTTGCTGCTGCTACTAAGTAAAATGTGACCACGAGGTTGGCGGCGTACAGTGCTTGAAATGGAAAAATAGAAGTGCTGGTACTCTGTGCCAGGGTACCTACTTATTTCTGAGAAGTGCCAGTACTCTCCAGTTAAAACTATTAAGTTTTCCTTGGGAAATGCGGGTACTCTCCCTCTAAAAATAAAAAAGTGCTGGTACTTCGTACCGCACAGTACCGGCCCATTTAAAGCACTGGCGGTGTTGCATTGGTGTGTTGGACTTTTATTTTCAGGGTCGGACCTCGGCTGATTACATAAACTTGCCCACTCCTCCCCATTCTCACTGGAAGATCCTTCCTGCAGGTGGGAATTGTAAATGAGATGGGGCAGAGGGTGAGGAGATGAGAAACTGTGAGGATTTATTGGGGCGCATGCAGCCACTACGAGGAAAGAAAGAATGCTTAACGCAGCGTGTGCTGCCCGCTGGGGCCATTTCAGAGTGAGACTGCTGCATGACCTGCATGGAGACCGCCCCTTGCGCCCCCTCTGAACGTCGATGCCCTGGGCATGAGCCCAGCTCGCCCTAAAGGCTGGCCCTGTCAGTAGGACGAGAGCCTATCTGCCCAGTGTTTGCTGCCCATGGCAGTCTCAAATTGGCCGTAGACACACGACACGTAAATATCCAATATAAAATAACACTCACTCGCTGGTGAGAACATTAATAAACAGACAGCCGCCCACATGCTCACTTCACCGAGTCAAATAGTGACATGAAAACTGCTCTTTCAGGAAGTGGGACATATTAACCGGTTGAACGGATCAAAAAACAGAAGCACACAAACACACCCACGATCGCAGGCACACTCACGCTCACACATCTCACACAAACACAGGAAAACACCTCCTCTGGGTGGAGCGGCCGTGGTTTACGTTTTTCGCGCGGCTCGTTCTCCTGCCAGCCGACTCTGTGGGGGAGGGAAATACATTATCATTTTTTTCTTAAGCTGAATGAATTCCTTAATACGTCCAATTTATCATCCGCATAGTAAAGATGACTCCATTTCAAGGCTGGACGTATTGCAAATGTAAACAGAGCATAGCGACTGCAGCCTAATGAAGCGGAGGGCGCTCAACACTGTGTTTTGCGCTCGCTGGTGGCACTGGCCACCAAGTGGAAGGAGCTGCGGGGGGCTTGTCAGGGCGAACCTCAGTGTTTTTTCTGCTCTGGGTTTGTGGGGAGGGCAGTGATGTTTATCATAATGCTGACGATGCAGCGCAGGCCACAGGCCAGGCTCTGTTTCTCACCCTTTTAGCTTTAGGGACCTCCTAGCAGTGTTTAAGATGAGGCGTCCTGCGATTCGTATTGAGCGGGATGCGGGGTATCGGTCTGCGGTGATAACTACGGCCTCAGAGCCTCGACTCTCCTGGGTAGCATGTTTGATACACCAACCCCTCGTTTACTGCCTTAGCGGGAAGGTATAGAAAAGATACAGTATCTCACAGCAAAGGTGAAATGCACAGTTTAGGCGATTATTTTGGAATTACATATTGCACTTTATTAAAAACTTAATCTAGCAATGAGTAAACATCAGATGAAGCAGTTATAGTCTAATGAGCCTAACGTTAATGAACACACAGGTAAGAGCCCAAAAACTTTTGCCTGGGTTCAAGACAGCTCCAGATTAGAACCGGAGAGGGCAATGGTTTTCACTTCAAGAGCCAGTTTGGTTCGCACCTGGAAGCTCACGGGGAAAACAAAGGGTTAATGCTATCTTATGTAGTTTCAACACCCTGGATACCTCCGGAGTTGGTCAGAATGCCGGACTGATTCAACATGGGCGCTATTAAGGAGCCCCTGAAGTACTCGTAAGAGAGCTCTCAACTGTTAGCTATGAGAAGTTCCCCTGGGGGACCTATTACTTCCTCTCCCAGCAATCTGTTGCTTACCTATGGAATTAAAAACTTTAAGCATAGTGCAGCTCTTCCTGGGTGCTGTATGCTGATGACAGCTTAGGTGAGCACACATTTAACACACTTCTGATGCCCATCAGTGGTCCCTGCTCACTCTGCTCTGCTCCCCGGTGCCTGGCAACAGGCACCAGTGCCTTTCTTGACTTCTGCGTCCTTGGTTGCAGCATGCAGGTTGCTTCCTTTTCCCCTGCCATAGCCTGTGTCCTCACCCACCTCTTGTGTGTCACCACCGTTTTTAAATTATTGCCGCAGGCAGCGCATTGTGATCACTGGTTACACAACTTCTGTGTTCTCATCCTCCAGCATCTGTCATCCACCACCCTGTACTCAGTATAGACTGCCTACCACTTCCTTCCCTCCATGTTCATGCTATGACAATAACTGATTTTTTTTAATTTCTGTGCCTTGTCCCTGCTCGTCTCGTCATCTGCCCCGAGCACCCATCACCGTTCATTTAGTGTGTTGTGTTTGTTGTCACAGGTTGTTGTTACTCAGCTTCCTTGTGCTCTCACTTCCATTCTGCCTCTTGCCTTACCACAGCCTCTGTGTCAGCTGTGATTGCCCCTTCCTACCAACTGATCATCATGTTCAGTCGATGACTGCTGTGTGTTTAGGGGTGTGGTGGCTCCCCATCCCCTGCTTTGATGTGCTCCCCATTATCTCCTTTAGTCTCCTCTCTCTGCACTCAGCAGCAGGCACCGGCACAAGGTGTGGTTACGCTTATTTTCTCAGTTGAATGGCATACCGGCCAAGCAGTTGAGCCTATTTAAATCCTGACACATGTCCTTTAGTTGTCACTAGATATGTAAACTGTTGTCAGAACAGACTAGGCCTAATCAGAGACAGAAGGTCAAAGTCTGCATGAATGACAATTTAGGAGGATTCAACCACAGCAACTCAAAGCACCCTGTCTTTTATTGAATGGGGCCATCACGAATGCCCAAAAATGTGAGACCAAGAAACTCTCACTCAGTGTGAGAGAGAGTGTGCAACAAAGTGTGAGACTCACATCTTGTGAAACAGAAGGAATTCTAATTGTGGTGCTCTCATGCAATTAGTGAGGCTATTCGTGTCCCACACTATGGTCCTCCTTATTCTTGGCCCGTTGCCTCCATTCGGTATGCTCCCTTTTGCTGTATTCTTTTTCTCTCTGTGCTTACGTGCTGTTCTGCCGGCACTGTATGCTCCTGTGGGCCAGCCTAATGCAGCACGTGCCTCTAGCAGTCTTCTCATGCTTAGGTAGTCAACAGAGCTCTCTGAGGTGTGGTGTGATGTGAGCCCGCCAAGGAAGTATAAGGATGAGCCAGGCTGTTGTATTCTGTATGGTCTGTAGTCCTCTGGTGAGTTGCTTGGTGATTCCAGAGTATGTGGCATTCCTGTAGTTCAGTTTGCTTGTGATGAGGGAATGGGTGTCGGTTTTCTCAGTGTTGCTTAGGAGCCATTGGAAGATATTCAGCAGCTTCAGGGAGTGGAAGAATGTGATTGTGATGGTGTTGACTTACGCGCATATGTCCAGCTTGTCGTCAATGATGATACTAAGATTACGGGCATGGTCAGAGGTTGACCAGACACCAGGTAAAATTCCAGGGTGAGTTATTTTTTTTTAAAAGATCAACACTTCTGTCTTGTCAGTGTTAAGCTTGATACACTTGCACTTCATCCAGACGACGACTACGATCATGCAGGCAGTGAATCTGTTGCTGGTATTAGGGGTTTTGTCTGATAGGGACAGTATGAGTTACGTTTTATCAGCATATGAGAGAAGGTTGAGGTCGCGGTTGTGGATGACGTTGGCTTGCTGTGTCATATATATGTAGAATAGAGTGGGGTTGAGCGGTGAGCCCTGAGGTACTCCGCAGATCAATTTATGGGCTTCTGAGATGTTTCACAAGAAACTTATTATAACAGATATAAACACCCAGACAGTTTAGTTTCTCTTGTTTACAGTTAACTGTTTGTGGTGAGTCTGGATTAACTGAACTTCAGAACCAATATCCTGGGTCTCCTGCCAACAAACCCAAGATCAGTGGGCCAAAGTTGCCTCTTACTTCATACATTGCTTGCAAAGGGTTGTCAAGACTACCTTCTTTGCCTGACTCTCCAGTGGTAGCTGTAGTATAGCAGTCATAACTTACTGTGGGGCTGTTAGGTGTATGGTCTCAGATTCGATAAAACACAATGGGAATGTGCATCAAGCCCAACAACTATCATTGTGTTACCAAGAGAATATCTTCAATACACATTAGAGCAAATGGAACAGATACAGCAGAGAACCACACTGAACAACCTGTGTTAGATAGCACAAATGGCTGTCCAAACATGAAAGCAAACATATCCTAATACTACTCCATAGGAATACAACAAATCTTAATGCACGTCTATGGGGCCAACTTGAGGGAACTATGAATGGGCTCAGGGTTTGGGGTTACCACAGAAGCACAGTCAATGAAAGGGTACAATATATACCCAGGTGTTAGCCTAGTCTCTAACAACTGTCTGATAGAGTTCAGAGCAGCATAGCAATGGTAACCTGTGCCAACAGTATTGCTTCAGTATGTCTAGAAAGGTTCACCAGCAGGGAATAATTATGTTAGTGATGAGCTGTTCTTCTGGGCAGGGTTAATGTGTCAATGTCTCTGCAGTGTGTCACAGTAGGCCAGTTGCTGGTGGTTGAAAAATCCAGGAACATTTAAAGTCTGATATCTGATGAACTGATGATCAAGGTTGGAAAGATCTTTCACCACTGGCATCATACTGGCCTCTGGAACTTTTGGGAAGGGACTTGGTAATCATGAGACAAAAGTACAGGACAGCTGAAGTCTAATAATATTGTATCCTTTGTATGTGCGGATGATGGGAGGCCAGTTGCTCATGATTGAGGCATCATGGAACTTAAATTTAAAGGCTAATAACCCGGGAACCACCAAACATGTTTGAAAAAATTATCTTATCGGTAGCTCCAGAAGGTGTTGAGGCACCTTTTAGGCCTTTTCTTAGGCTTTGTGGATTACGGCATAGGTGGATTCTATGAAAAGCCCTAAAGTTCAGGGTGCTGCAGTCAGTATTGGTGGAGTGTCAGTGCCAAACTGCAAGAAGAACATAACAAGCTTCAGAGGCCTCCCTGCATCTGCCCAGCTGACCTGCTCATAGACCTGCAACTGGACCAGGTTGAGCCCTGTCGCCTCTGCTGGAATGAGTTCCGGATCCCAAAGGGGTGCCCCCTCAGGTCCTGGACCCTTTGTGAGGCATCAGTTGAGCTCCCTCTTCCAGAAAAGGAGAAATCCAGAAGTTTTGGGCTTTTCATGACTGCAAATCTGCCTGTTTGTGCCAAGATCTAGCCACTCACGCCATCTGCCAATGTGAAGCTGAACCTGACTGTTTGCACTACAGTGACCTCTAGCAACGGCCAGCAATGTGAGATCTGCACTTCACATTACAGCATACAGGGCCCATGGTAAGCACCAATGTGAATTTCCAGCAATTACTGTCCATTAGACTCAACAGGATCTTCGTGCTATAACAATAATCTCCTGCAACGCCTGGCCTGCTCTTCACCCTAGATAGAAGACCATCCACGATGCTCTCCATGCTCCTCGCAACCCTCTCTACTACAAACGGAACTCTTCACTCTGGACTTTAGATGGTAACTCTTTCAGTGTTACTAACCTGTTTCCTGTATCTGATCCTACATGCTATCGTGGTCGGCCTGATCTTGTGACTTTCACTCTGGCTTGCATGACCATATAACTGTGAGTGGTGCTTTGTGCTTTTAGGGACTATATTTACCTGAAATCTTTAAAATTGCATATCTCTGGTTCAACAAATTGGATTTTTGTCATTGTGGTCTCAAACAATTGATAACATTTTACTCTATTATTCTAAATTGGTGTGGGATTTTTCTTGTGTTGTGTTTTCACTTTATTACTGTTTGAAGTGCTGCATGATTAATTTACATATTCCCTATAAGTTAAGCCTGACTGCTTTGTGACATGCTACCAGAAGGTTAAGCACAGATTAATATGGGGTTTGCTAGTGACTTCACCTTGCTGCTTGAGTAGGGTTCCCCACCAACCACTAACCCAATTTCCTACAATGGGTATCTCCGAGCTTCTCAATAACTACCAGGAATATTTAAGCCCAAGACTGCCCAACAGGGCCAGAAGCAGGTAGCGAGGGTGTAGAGTAGGATGGAAGGGTTCCAGTGGGGCAAACAAATGCTTCATGAATTGGTGAATGGGAGATCCTCATTTATCAGAGTCATTGCTTAGTGCTGCTCACCAGAACCATTGTAGATTATCACTCAGGTTCTCGCTGTACCACTTGATCTATCACTACATCCTTCCTTGTCTGAACACATGAAATAGCAACAGCTCTTCACAGCTCCCTCATGCTGGGAGTGGTGATAGTTCTTCAATAAGCCCTTCATCGGGGTAGCATTACAGCTTGTTCCCTGCTGCATGGGGGCGGCCCAGGTGTAATTCCAAGTTCCGAGAAGCATAAGCATGATTCTCGCAGGTTTGACGTCAAATTCTTCCTGTGGATCCAGGCGAAGGCTTCAGTTTGCATTGAGATCTGGGGAGCTGAACAGGGTCCCAGCTTCGATTGGCTGCAGTGCTTGATTAAAGATCTAGCCTGACAGTCAGAAAGAAGGAAGTCTTTGTGAGCTCCTTGAGCTAGCACACTGGCATTCGCCTGAGGTGGTTGTGGATGATCAATCCATTCTCTGTGCCAAAGGCCAAAAGAGAAGCCTTGCAGTATACAGGATGTGGGGGAAGGGCACAAGGAGAGCTTCCTCAAGTAGTTAGTAGAATCAAATTGCACCCAAAAGGAGGGGTGGCCAGCAGTGTGAGGATATTCTGTCAGGCTTTCATCTGAATTAGCAGAGACATCAGCCAAGCATAGCCCATCAGAAAGGTTTTTCTCAGGGAATAAAATATTGCTGTTCTTTGGGCACTTGGTGATCTGGTGGGGTGTGTTGGCAAATCAGAGCTGGCAATCAGGATTATGTCCAAATCTGAAGCAACAATATTTCAACAAGGTGCAAACTGTCCCAGAGTGCTGTTCTTCTGTCCTTGCAGCACACAATGGGTCTCATTTACAAGAATCTGATGCATTGTCATCAATGCATCAGATTTCATGTGTCTGCCTCACACTCCCTAACGGGGCCATGGATTTGCTGTACATACAATACAGAGCTCCATGGTGCACGTTTTCACAGATGCGTCAACATTTCTTGCGTATCTGTTGGTGCTAAACTGACACATTGCTGGAGCTGCATCGTAAACTGATGCAACTCCATCATTGCAACTCCAGTCGTGCGATGAGAGCCCCATAGGAAAAAGCCCTGTGTCAATTTTACCACTGCTCTGAGCTGGTGGTAAAATTTTGATGCAGTGAAGTAATAGTCAGTAAATTTCACTGCATCATTTCTACGTGGCTTTTTCCGTGGGAACGCCTGCCCTGCATACATTATACCTGGTGCAGGTAAAATGTGACACAAGGATTTACAACTGATGCAATGGGCCGAATGCGTCATTGTTGCTGTGTAGTGTACTGCTTGTGCCACCGCTGTGTAAAAATAAATCGTGCATAGGTGGCACAAAGGGCTTTTGAATGAGGCCCAATGTTTTTCTGGTGTTATGTGCAATGATATACCCCCAACAAGCATACGTCACGCCCCCTCGGTTGCTGTCCCTAAATGAAGCACAATGGCTGATGCTTTCTATGACACACAGTTCTTCAGTTACATAGTCTATTGTTATTCAGCCTATCAATCGCAATTAAGTGGCATTCATGTAATCCACTCTGGCAGGTTGTAAGCAGATTCACGCCCTCCCCCGCCATTCGTGTGTAACTCGCACATTACACATTAGTGCCTGCAGATGGCGCTAAATGAACTGGCCTTCCGCCCCAGCTGCTAGGCCCTGGAGTTTTGGTGATGGTGCAGACGCGTTTCTCTTTAAGGGCGACTCATTTCTTTCCTCCTACCAGTGAATTCTCCATCAAGGTGGGGTGCCAAAGGGCTCTTCTTTTATGACTCAAAATAAATAGCAAACGTTGCTGCTGGTCGACCCGGCCGGCTCTGTTAAATGGAATCCGAGCGCCTGGAAAAGCATTTCATCTTCAGTGATGAAATTTGAAATGGAGTGCCAAAGGTTCAGGGCGCCCCCCTAAGAACCCTTCCTTTCAGGTTTAAGTAATATACTTTTATATTTAACAAGGGGTCAAGGTGATTCCTGGCACCTGCGAGTGGGAGACTGACAGTATGGTGGCTCAGACTGTTCACTTTTCCTGACAGGCGACTGCCTCTGAAAGGCCTACAAGTCCGGTGTGTTTCCCAACAAGCCGATGAGTTGGAAAGGCATGCACGGCTCAGCATAGGCTGTTACGTCCGATCGCCTTGAACAGTGTGAACCTTGTAGACTGGCAGCGGGTTTGAAAGGTCTGCAGGACTGATATGTTTTATGACAGACAGAGAAAGACAGGTGAAAGGCCAATTGAGCTGAGGCAGTCAGTCGCATATCAGGTTACTGAATACAATATCGCCAGCTTCCCTGAGAAATCAAGGCTTTTAAAAGTCTAGGAGGGCTTAGACAGCCACATGCTCAGTGATATGTAATAGTCATTGATAGAAAAGGCGAGTGACACTGAACAACCGGTAGTACCATGGCGTTTGTGAAACTTCCAGAATGGCCAGTTAAGGTGAAAGACGTATAAGTCTAGGGAGTTTGGCGGGAGGTCGCTGCCTGTGAAGGGACTCAAGGGCTGGGTCCGAATCAGTCACATTGCAAGCAGTCAACCGTGAATTTAGGAGATTTCTAGAAAGGCTGGTGCTTCTGAAAGGCGTGCACAGGTATGTTGCCAGTTGGGCTGAGGTGCTCGAATAGGAGGTGACATGCTGGGAGATTAAGGGGTTTCCAGAAAGGCCAGAGCTTGTGAAAGATCAGCAATGCTAGAGTTTAACCAAGAAGACAGAGGATATAAGAAATGTGTCGGATTTGGACAATGTCATTTACAACTGAGGCTTCGGACTGGGACAATGGGAGGTTTCCAGATTGGCAACTGCTTCTGAAAGGCATGTAGCACTAACAGTGAGGTAATGCAAAATGATGGATCTGCTGATTGTGATGAAGGCCCCAGAGCTTCCCATATCTCACAGATATACATTTTCCATGGGCTGAATGGGGGCCCTCTGAAGTGGTTGGGGCAGTGGCGTAACAAAGGCCCCGGCAGCCCTCGCGGTACCCTGGTCTGGGAGCCCCTGAGTGAGTCCGGAGCGGGGCCTTCATGTACTTTGTAGTTTCGTTACCTCGGTTGGGAGGGACTTGAACGGCGGGGGGGCGCACTGTACTATAGGAGCTGCGTCACGCCCCTGAGCACATCTGTGGGCCGGCTGCCAGCTGTAAAAGGCCATCAGTGCTGCGACACAGCAGGCGCCTTCGCAGGGACTGAGGAGTTTTTAGATTAGCCAGTGCCTCTGCACTTCCTGTAGGTTTAGTGTGTTTGCAGATAGGCCACTGCATCCACAGGCCGCCGGTGCGCGCGCGCGCAGGAGCGCCCGCCCCAGTCCCCCGCCGCCGCAGAGGCACCCTTCAGAACTCGTGAATGCGTTGCGTGAAATAATGCCTCTCGAGCCCTGTTTGATTGCTTGCCGGCTTCCGTCGCGCGAATAATAACTCGCACATATTGTGGGGATCCAAGGGATTAGCCCGCAGCCCACTCGTGAAGCGCCGGCCGGGGTGGGGTGCTCCAGGAAGAGTGAGAGGCAGCGCGGAGACATGAGTTCCAACCCACAGTGCCTGTCACTTCCATTACTGTTCCTGTCACTCACGGCTGCCACCTCTTTATCCCCCTGCGTTCCTTTCTTTCTCTCTCACCCCACCAATCTGCGGGGCTCCCTCTACACCTGCCCTGGAGTGTGTCTGCCTAGGCTGAGGCAACGCGGCATTTGCTTCGAATCCTCTAACCTCACTGGCCCCTCCACGTGCAGTGCTGCACCCCACAAGCAGCTCTGTGTTACCACAACACGCTTTAATTGGCTCCCTACTGCAGCGAGAATTACTTTTAAATCAGGTGCGTGACACACAAAGCCAGCACCCCCTCATTCACTCTCTTGTCCCAGTCATTACATAAATGAGGGGAGTGCTGCTCCCACAGGGCCTAAAATGTAACAATACCTCTGGCCTGCCCAGAGAGAGCCCATTCTCTTCAGGTACTCGAAGCCAAGGTCTTTACCATTCTCAGCCCCGGAATAGTGTCCTCAATGATGCCATCTGAGGCTCAATGGATGCTACTTTCTGCATGGTCTCTGACTAGGAAGCAAACGAGGAAGTCATGTTTAAATGGCTTATTGGTAATCCAATTACCCTGAGCCCATCGTGTCTGTCCAGACCTTACACCTCACAAACCCCCTCTCTCTGTTTGATAATTGCGTGGTCTTAGTAAGCTTGGATATGGCACTCAGGAGTCGGGAAGGGCAAGGCCCTGGCTTGTAATAGCTAAGGAAGAAGAAACTCCTTCTCTGTAGGACCAGTGTATTTGTTTTTTAAGCTCATTGATACTCAGGCCCAGATTTATGAGAAGTGGCACTGCACTTAGTGCAGCACCCCTTTTCTTGTGCCCTTTAGCACCTCCCTAATGCCACCATGTGTGTGGCATATTTAAAATACCACGCACAATGGTGGTAGCCAGGGGGACTGGCGTCATCATTTTTTACACTAGTCCGGTGCTTTGCAGGACTAGTGTAAAAAATTATGATTCTAATGCCGCTAAGCATCCAGAGGCCCATTGAACAAAATGTGAGGCTCTTTTTAGTGACTGCACTTAGCAGGCGTTTAAAAATGCTGATACAAATGCCGCAAAGGAATCTTAGAGATTCCTTTGCACCATTTTTACGGCCTCTCCTAGTGCCGGAACGCCCCCTTGCATACATTATGGGGGTGATTCTGACCGCGGCGGACGGCAGTCGCCGCCCGCCAAGCGGTTCCCGCCGAAAGACCGCTCCGCGGTCAAAAGACCGCGGCGGTCATTCTGGCTTTCCCACTGGGCTGGCGGGCGACCGCCGAAAGTCCGCTCGCCAGCCCAGCGGGAAACACCCTTCCCACGAGGAAGCCGGCTCAGAATGGAGCCGGCGGAGTGGGAAGGTGCGACGGGTGCAGTTGCACCCGTCGCAAATTTCAGTGTCTGCAAAGCAGACACTGAAATTCTTTGTGGGGCCCTCTTACGGGGGCCCCTGCAGTGCCCATGCCATTGGCATGGGCACTGCAGGGGCCCCCAGGGGCCCCACAACACCCCATACCGCCATCCTGTTCCTGGCGGGTGAACCGCCAGGAACAGGATGGCGGTATGGGCTGTCAGAATCCCCATGGCGGCGCAGCAAGCTGCGCCGCCATGGCGGATTCCCATGGGCAGCGGAAAGTCGGCGGTACACCGCCGGCTTTCCGCTTCTGGCCGCGGCTGTACCGCCGCGGTCAGAATGCCCGGCGGAGCACCGCCAGCCTGTTGTTACCGCCAGGGTCAGAATGACCCCCTATGTCTGGCCCATTAACATGAGTTCATGTATTATTACACATATACAATTATAAACATGATCAGGCATTCTTAGTTGAACCAACAATTTACTCAATGGAATTGCTGAACTGAAATACCATAATTCTGCTGTTAACAATGCTATTTTCATCTACACTTAATAGCATAGATTTTGGAATTTGTCCGCAGGCATTTGTTAAGCTTGTTTCTGAACCGCACATCAGCTAATAGCAAAAATCTATATGTATGTTTTGCTTAAATTCTTGGTATCAGCTAAGGATGTTTGCTTATCATGCTTTTTTGTACACGCTAATTGTACATCAATAATATTGAATGAATTCAACTGAAAAGTTTTGTGGACTGAATGTCTGAACAGATTTATTTAATAAATAAAAGTATGGAACATACACATGTTAAACACATCCACACACTGGGTCCCATTCATAAAGGCTTCACTGTGACTTGCACTTTGAGTACTTCTGGGTTGCTACTGAAGACCAGGAATATCTAGAGAGTAAGCTGCACAAGCTCACATCACACAATCATGGTGAATCAGTTCCATGGCTTTTAGCACTTATTCTCACTAGTGCTCCTGATTCTGTCACTGTATTCGTGTATCAAACATTTCTCGTTTTCTCTACACTCACTCCCTGCTTCTGCATAACGATTCCTGTTACTTTATAAAACACATTTCTACTGGCATGCTAATGTTAGAAGTTTGGAAAGTTGTAAAAGAAGTCTACCCTATTATTGTCATTCACCAAAAAAACGTAAGATAGTGCGGTACTTGGCTATCCTTTGGAGAACACAATGTTAGGAAATTGGCTTGAGACGTTTACAATGAAGAAGCCATGGAACCTCAACACTGCCTAATACTATGCTGGTGACAAAGAGTACACCAGATGTAACTTCAGAAATACATACCTCATTTACATCGCTTAGCATCTAGGATATGATATTACTAAAGTCACATTAAATATCAAGGGAAAGCAATATTACACGGTTGCAACATCAAGATGCCCTCTTGTGTCTCCTGATATTGCTTTTTCTAATACGACAGTGCAATTGCTTGCGAATGTCATCTATAATTTATTCCGCAGTATGTTGATTGTTTTGCTCTGCAACATTTCAAGACTGGGCTATTTTGTGTACTTATGAACAAAATCTAGTGAAACTTCTAAAATGGACAACAAATATGCAAATAATCTCATCTAACGTGAATTACAAACAAGTCTCTATCTCAGATCACTATGGGGGTCTATCCCCAAAACCTGACAGGATTTTAGCTTATACTTGTGTTTAGTTTTGTTTGGAGCATAGTTAGGTGTGGAATGTAACCAAGGGTTGGAACGTGGAATGTGGGTATTGAGAATTCCGATGCCAGATTCCACGTGGGTCAGTTGGTGGCTGACGCTCCAGGTGTAACCAGCTGCAGCCCACACCTTGGGGCTGAGGGCCATGCCCTAAACCTTTTGCCCCTCAAAAAGAGCATCTATCAGGCTGAGCAAAGGTCAGACACTTTATTTTCAGGTCAGGCAGCCAGGAGCTAGAAATGTGCTTTACGCAGGCTCCTGGCTGCCTGAGCTGAACTTGGCTGGGCTGAAGAAATCACAGCCCTGTGGACTTGACCTCTTCAGCCTAGCAAAGGTGCCTTGAGGCCCTCCCCCTCATGACAAGGGGGAATGTCACCAATTGCTTCGGTCCTGGGTGCTTCAGATTTAAGCTTTGAAGTGCCCAGGGCTGAATGTCAATCAGTGACACCTCGTTACAGAGTGGGATGGGGTCAGCAGTCTGACTGGGACTACTGCCTTCCCTCATTGGCTGACATTAGGTTATCCAGTGAGGAAAGGCAGCAGTCCCAACCCTCCTGGGACCTTCGAGGCAGAGCTGAAGGTAATTGTGTGTGTGTGTTTTTTTTAAATGAACATTTGGTGCATGTGTGGCTGTATGTTTGAATATTTGATAATGAGTGTTGTGAATGGATGTGCGTGCATACACATTTGCGAAAGAATGAATGTGAGAGTATATTGTGGCTGTGTGTCCCACCCGCCCTCCTCCCTCCTAAAATTACCGGCCGCACTGGGCATAACCCTCGGTTACATTCCACATCTAACTACACTGTAAACAAAACTAAACATAACACACCGTCCTCCTTTGGAACAGCGAGTACAAACTAAAGACAGCCAAATAATACTGCCCGAAGTGACATGCAACTACATGAACATGCAAGACGGACTGTACAAGGCACCACCATAACAAGACAAAACAAAGTGACAACAACCAAAACAACACCAACACTAAAGTAAACATAACAACATGTTTTGTCCATTCCTTTTCCTCTGGCCGTTTTTGAGTGTCTTAGTAAAAAGTCTACTGCAAAAAGGGAATTATCCCAAAGGTGTGGCCTCCGTTGGTATCAGCGCAAAACATAAGATCTTCCACTCCCCTGAGCTTGAGTTTCCAGTTATTGCTGCTCAGATAGTTGCAAAGTTGGTCGAGGAGTGAAGTCCTACTTTAATGTCTTGCGTCTTATTGTGAAGAGTGATTTCACAGTGGATTTCTTTCAACATTTTTTAATGTTCTTGGTATGGAAAACGTGCATTTTTGTCATTCACTTAGCATCTTCCCTAATTCTGTGCTTGATCTTTATTCGCTCCTTCCTTAGCTCTCTTCCTCATTCACTCTGCTGTTATTATCCTTTTGTAGAGGTGCTTCTTGTATTCCCTGTTATCCTAATGAGCACATCAGCATTTCAAAGCGCTAGACTTTGGGTCTAATTTGGAATTTTGCGGATGGGATACTCCATCACAAGCATGAGAGATATCCTGCCCATTGTGTTAAAAGTGCATTACGCTCTATGGCATTTGTAATACAGCAGACCGGATATCCATCATGTTTGTGACACAGTTTTCCGACTGTCAAACTCAAAATCAGGCCCTTTTTTAATTGACAAGTGGTTCTGTCATATACTTTTACTACATGCTCCCTACTCTGACAATTCATATACTACTTTGCACATTTGTGATATGTGTTGGTTATGTCTGCTATTTAGTTGTTCTACACAGAAACAATGCAAAGTCATCTATATCTTGAAACCAGTGTAATGTGGAGAAAGGGAAAGGTTTCAATGTTCTCCTTACTAAAGAGGATTGCCCCAAAGCCTCTTTGAAAAGGTTTGGGAACATTTTATTAACTCCTTGTGCAAGAAAGTCTTAGACACAGCTAGAATCTAGAAAATTCTTCTAATTTCCATACATTTCCCTGGGTTGCATGCATAAATAATGCCTTATGTAAATTGCTCATACAAATATATGAGATCTTCAGAAGCAGAGTGCAGTGTGGCGGCAAGTTGCCACAAGGCCTGAGACAAGAGCATGCACAGGGCCAAGAGCAAAGTTAAACACGTTTTATTTTTTACCTGCCTTACACAAGTGTATTTTTTATTGAAAGAGCAGATCATTTTATGGAAAAACAATAATAAAAATTCCACAATTGCTCCTTGTACTTTGCACTGAAAAAGTCTCACTGGTCTGTCCAAAATGTTTACTTAGTAAAGGAAAATTATCTTTTTAAATGAAGCACATGTAATGTACACTAAAACAAACCACCCACAAGTAAACCACAACTCTCTGGCTATGGCCATTTTCGAGTTTATATTGACTATCATTTGAGGTGAGCATGACTGAGAAGATGACAAATATGGTCCTTTGAAGCAAGTTGCTGTTTGGTGCCACTCATACAAAGCAATCAGCTTAAGCCTGCTTCAATATGCCATTTTAATGGGTGAACACAAAGTGCTCCCTCCATTCTGTAATCTCTCTTTGGGCTTGAAACCATGCCCATGCCACATCAGTCACTTACATTGGTTCGTGGGCTTTCCTTTTAAAATCCGCTTGCTTTCATTTGTGAAAGGCATGCATACGTCATGCCTTTTCCGGTGTTTAGCCCACCTACACAGCACTGGTAAAGTACTAAAAACATACGAGTCTCGATGTTTTCAGCCTGGAGTCCGGACTACTTTATCTATTTATTTTCCACGCAGCGCGATTGTGCTGCGTTTTTTTTTGCTTTACAACGCTAATAGCTCTAACTCGAACAAATGCGAGACCCGTTGCATTGAAAATGCTTGTTATTTAACAACAGTTGTTGGTGAAGAAAATTTTAGAAAAGTACAACTAAGTATCCACGCTTGAAAGGCACACATTGAACCATGATGATTGCTGTCTTATTCAAAATAGTAACTAAAATGCAGCCCTTATTACACACACAAGTGATAGAGCGTAGGGGCTGCTACTATGCCACACACCGCTGTCTGCAAAAATGCCACTCTTAAGTGTGACACCCCAAATAACTCCTAGCGTTCTGCCACCACTCTGGATTCTGCAACTTGTATTTTCACTAATCACATTGGAACTAGCGACTTTTATGCAAAGTGATGTTCGCTAAATAAGGAGGAGCTTTTCAATTCTGCTTTTTTTAAATTAGTTTGCATACGGGTGTTTGCAGTTTGTATTTGCACGTTGCAAATACAAAACTGCAAGTACTAGAATGCAAAGTTCAAAGCTATTCATGCCTGACATCTGCAGTAACTTACCGGAACAACAGTACAGTTAAGGAAATAATGTAAAAGTTAGTTACTTATTCATGTCTGGAAACAGAAAAACAAAGTCAAACACAAACAGACTGTAGAAATAAAATCATCCACTCAGTTGATTTTGTCATGCAAGCTTTAAAGTTGAAATTTGTAGTATTTTCATAATAGAACTTAGCAATTAAAAGTTTTGGTCCATACCTTGCAGCCTGCTGCAGAAACAAGATCTTTGTAAAGCACCTTATGTTTTGAGATGCAAGTGAGATAAGTACTCCTTCCTCTTGCACCCAGCATTTGAACAATGTATGTGTGTGAAAATCTTTGTGCTAAATTGAAGTTAAATTGACGTACCAATAGGTTATGGCAAATAAATGTTTTTTTGAAGGCAGAACCCTTGTAGATAGGATTTGAATACTAAGGCGCAACATGGCTAAAAAATGAGCTTCTCGTGTGACAATTAATTATTCACTATTGTTCTGTACATTCAACATTCCCCAAACAAGACCATAAAGTGCACTCCCTCTTTACCCACTCATTTACTTCCTTACTCGGACACTCAATCGGTCACTCACTCACTCTTGCTCCGTCTCTGCCGGTTCTATCAACCCTGCAGAATCTAGAATGAAGATCAGGTCACTCAGTAAGTTGAAGTATGTTTATACTTTATGGGTTATGCAGAAATTAATGTGTAACAAAGGGTGGCAAGTGCATCACAGGAGGAGAACCAGATAGTTCTCGCTTTTGGAAATATTTCCATAAGAGCCCAACATTGGCTGAAAGTGAGATCAGGCCCCATAATCATAATTAGGCATTGGCACATCTAAAGAGATTTTGCAGAACTTGTGCACAGACATGAATCCGGATCTGGGCTTTAAAATACTGAAGGAATTTAGACTGAAGTGTATGCTATTTTGCACGCCCTTAAGCCAAGGGTCCCCTCCTGAAAGTGACCGAAATCAAGAGACAATGCTCAGGAGGATGCTGTTAAGCCTATGTTGGGCTGCATTTGTGAACACTCTCCTTTATCCATCAGAATAATCTAACGCTACCTCTCTTTGTGCTAGTGAACCAGTTAGGGAGCATTCATTGCTCCTCTTTAGAGCACAGTGCTAGCGTTGGGCTTTGGCGTATGCTGAGAGCCAATGGTATAATGCAGCAGATAGTTCTCCTCATCAGGAGCTTCTATGATAATTTTACCTGCAAGGTGGTTGACAGTAAGCGTAGCTTCGAAGTCAAGACCAGTGTGAGACAGAGATGCATGATGTCAGCATTGCTCTTCAACCTAATCATCAACTGCAATATGGGATGCACAACTGAAGGCAATGCCAGAGTGGTTAGATGGATCTTATGTTCTCCATTAGAGGACCTTGACTATGTGGATGAAATAGACATGCTGTCTCACATGCATCAGCATATGCAGGAAAATACATCTCGCCTCGACATCTATGCACAACAAATGGGCTTGAAGATCAACACAACAAAATCAGGAGTCATGCCACCCAACATCCCAAACCCTTAAGTAATCAATGTGGATGGGAAGAACCTACCCATGATTGAAGAGTTCACCTACGACGTAGTATTTTAAGACATGAAGGATGGACAGGCAGTGATATTAAGAGCTGACCGAACAAGGCTAAAAATGCCTTCAGGATGCTGAATAATATGTGGAGGTCATCTGAGTACAGCGCCAACACCAAACTGAGGTTTTACCTGAGATGTGTTTTGTCCACACTCTTGTATGTATCAGAATCCTGGCAGATGACGAAAAGTGACATCATACTAGAAACCTGAGAAGAATCCTGCACATTTTCTGAGCTGCTCACCAGGTGCAAGGGATCATGGGCACCATCATCATGTGTAAAAGTTGGAGAAGGATTGGACACAACATCAGAAAAGAACAACACTCCAACAGAAGGACAGTTCTCCACTGGATCACAGAAGGCAAACAGAAGAGAGGCAGGACAAAAAAGATCTGGCAGAACTGTGGAAACAGAAATGAAGACCCTAAACCATAGCTGGGGCACAATACTGAAAGTTGCCCAACACAGACATAAGTGGAGGTCCTTCGTTTCTGCCCTGCAGGGCAGTTGGCATAATGGGAAGTAAGTAAATAAGCAGTGATGGGCTCTGCTTCAGCATCATTATGCCTTTATTTGGTGAAAGGTGGGGTCTACCAGCGTCATCCTAGCTTAGCATAGTGTACCATGGTATAACAGAGTATAACCTGATATTGCAGAGCAACCATAGCATAACATAACAAATAACATAACAAGTAACGTAACGTTTGCATGCCAGAATGTCGTAAACATAAATATCACCTGACATAAATATTGTTGCCTAAATATCTAAATAAAAGATGCAAAAATAAACTAATTGGAGTAGAGTTTCTTTTATTAACTTCAGAAGTGTGATATTTTGAAACAATATTTATGAAACACTATTTTTCTCAGACAATATTAAGGACACGATATTTTGGTACTATACAATACTGACACAGAACATAGAACAGCAAAATAAAACACAGAAAATAAAGTAACACATGGTGTAACAATGTGAAAGAGCACAGGAAACATTGCAAAGCACAAAAGCAATATACCATGATATAGCGCAGCATAAAAAAGAATAATGAGCTATAATTTGTTGAAGAGTGTGCAGGAAAACAAAATGAACCACTCAATCAATTAGGAGCTTCCCACGCAGACAACAACAGGAGCTTTCCTTTCTTAAAGCACATGCTCCCAAAAGTTAATTGATAAAGCTGACTCCTGAAGACAGCCTACTTTTGGGCAGGATAGTAATGAAGATGTTGTGTTGGGTACCTTCCGTAAACAAGTTCTATCAGGAATAAAGCGTATGCTACTGGTTTACCTCTGGTGTCTTTTTGCATCTACTGGACAACATACTTTTTTTTTTTTTAAATATATTTTTATTGTTTTGTTTTATAGTTACAGATCTTTAATTATGTCTCCTTTCTCTCCTTTCTCCCTCCCCCCCAGTTTTTCAGGGCAGATTCCTGTGCTCCTTTCCTCTAGGGGCTGTCACTTTGGTTCTTGCTATCAATTGTTTATTGTCTGGCATAGGGCAAGCCTGTTTGCTAGTCTGTGTTATTGTTTTCAGTTGAGTCTGATTCCTCTGTAGGGATGTCTTGGTCCTGAGAGTTGTCTATTGGGTGTTTCATACGGTCTATCAGATTGTCCCATTGTTGTGCCCTCTCTGCGTTTCCCGCTCCGTTTGCCAACTCTAGGCCTAGCGCCTCGCCTTCTGGTTCCGCCCATTTAATCAAAGTGTCTTTCCACGTTTGCGCCCTGGGTCCTTTGGGGTCTTTCCAGTGTATTGTGATTTCTCTTCTTCCTAAGATTAATGCTAAGTCTATGAATTTATTCTTCTTTTTTTTTTAGTTGGGTCTGGGAAAGTTTCCTAGTAGGGTTACTGCTGGGGTTCTCGCCAGTTTCCTTCCTGTAATTCTTTCGGTATCTCTCATTACCTCTTCCCAGTAATTTGTTAGCTCTCTGCAGGTCCATAGCATGTGCAGTAAGTACAGTGCCTGTAGGAAAGTGCTCTGGTCCTGGTTGGGGGCATAAATACCTGCCAGTGTGATGTCCCTACCCCCTAGTCGTCCCTTTACCAGCACGTAGTGCCTGTCTCTATCTATTATCGTGTCTATTTTTTGGAAGGGAGTCCCCGGGCGTATCCATATCAGGACTCCTCGCGCGTATGCCGAGTAGTCTGTGGCATATATCTGACCTCTCCATCTTTTGGACAGAGCTGCTACTTCTTTCCCTATCAGTTGGGTCTCCTGTAGGATTGCTATTTGTACCCCTCGTCTTTTAAGTTGATTATATACCATGTATCATTTAGCTGGGCTATTCAGTCCTCCAATATTCCATGTGAGGAATTTGTAATCTAGTGGTTTTTCCATGTGTCCTTGTTATAAATGAATCTCTGGTGTTTCTGTGCGCATGCCCTCGCCTCGTGTGCGATAGCGCCTTGGAGCTTTTGTCGGTTGATTTCCCCATGTAAGTTTATTCCCCCTGTTTGAAACCCCTTAACTGCTAACTTAACAACTTTTTTGTAAACCAAACTCCCTATCCCCAGGACCGGTGTGAGAACTTTCCCTGTCCAAACTGTCCCCAACTTGCTGACCATTGTAGATATGTTTAGAGGGGGCGAGGCTGGGGCAGAGTGCCAGGCCCTTAGGCCCCGACCTGTTGTTTATGTTTAACATTCCATTTGTCTTCTCCCTGGTGTCCCCATACCTCGGTTATACTTGCGGTGAGTGGATTGCGGCCTATCCTCGTTACTGCAGGGTTTGCTCTGCTACGTCATTGTCAGTGGTTGAGGTCGTTATTTATTGATCTCTTGTTTTTTTTTTTTTTTTTTTTTTCCTTTGGTTGTGGCGTGTCAGATGATCTCGTCTGATGTCCCAGGGGTGATTCGCGGAAGGCCACCAGCTGTGTCCTGTGAGGAGCAGGAGGTTTCCTCAGGTCCTGAATGCTGTTCGGACAACGACTCGGTCCGGTGCAGGGAGGTGGCACTACCATGCCCCAGGGATGCCACTGCCTTCACAGCTTCTTGTCTTTCCCGTATGGTTTGGGTGAACGGCGGGGTCAAGTCCATCATGTGCTTCTCTCGTCGCCGGGGGGGCCTTTATCTTTTTCTGCCCGCTCCTTCTCTGGGTCGCTGCTCTGTCGGGCCTTGCTCCTCCAACCATTCCCGTGCTTGCTGTGGCATCGTAAAAAAATATGTGTCATTATTCGTGGTGACCTTTAGTTTGGCAGGGAATAGCATGGCATAATGGATGCCCTTTTCTCTAAGGCACCGTTTGACCTCCAGAAAAGTGACTTTTTGCTTCTGAGTGTCTTTAGTGAAGTCCGGGAAGATCATTACTCGTTGTCCACTCAGCTTAATCTCGCCCTTTTTCCATGCTTGTGACAGGATAAAGTCTCGGTCCTTGAAATGCAAGAGTTTTGCTACGATCGGGCGTGGTCTAGCCCCGGGCGGGGGGGGGGGCTCGCTGGCACCCTATGGGCTCTTTCCATTGCGAAGTGTTGTGTTAGGCCCTCTGGTGCTATTTCCTTGCGTATCCATTGCTCAAGGAAGGTTTCTATGTCTGGTGCTTCACGTTCCGATTTTTCAGGGATGCCCACCAAGCGCAGGTTGTTCCTTCGTGCCCTGTTTTCGGCATCCTCTGCGCGTGACTACAAGTATTTTTACCCTGGCCATCTGAGTTGTTGTGGTTTTGGAGAGTGTCTTATATTCAGGAGATAGTTGTTCTAACAATTTTTCATTGGCCGCCACTGTGTCGGACAGTTTCCTGTGATCATCTCTTAAGAGCGTCAGATCTACAGACAGGGTGTCTATTTTAAGTTCCAGGGCCTCTCTAGAGGCTTGAATTGCCTGCAGTAGAGTGTCTAGGGTGGTTCCCTCATTGGCCTCCCCGTGCGTCCCTTCTTTTGTTGAGCTGCTGTCTTCTCCTGGGCCCTCACGCTTCTTAGGTTTGCCCATTTTCAGTGTGTGCTATGTCTTTGTTTCGCTGTATGCGGGCTCCCGCCTGGGCTGCTTGTGCCTTAGATGTCTTTTATGTTGAGTCCTATGGCAGGGAGAGCTCTGCTTACTTTTCCCCTTTCTGGCAGTGCGTGTTGCAGTTTCCACGAATCATGTTGCCCTGCATTGGCAGGCTGGGCATCTGGTCATATTTTCGTCATCCACTCCCCTGTACTGCTCTTGCTGCATCACCCTAGGATGTATTTTCTATTTGCCAGTTTCCTTTTCTGGGGAGTGGGCCTTATTTTGTTTCCCTGGGCGATCTCCCCCAGTTCCCCCCGGGACCCGCGCTGTTCCGGCCGATGTGGCCTACAGGGTCTGCGGTCCGCAATTTTCAGGGCCCCCTGGGCTCGCCGCTGGGTCCTCTCGCCGTTCTTTGGCCCTTTGCTTCTAGTCTCCCCTACCTCTCCTCCGCGCTGGTGGCGGGATCGGGACTGGCGCCTGCGGTCTTTCACGTGCTCCCGCTGGGTTTCTCCCGTGCCACCTCCAGGCCTAGCTCTCTGCCCGGGTTCCTTCCTCCGGTCCCCCTTACCACTCGTCTGAGTCGCTGCTCCGAGGCCGGCGCAGGTTCCGGGCGCGTTCTCTTTGCTCCGGTGACTTCCTGTTGCGCTGATGTTACGCGGCTCCTCAGTTCAGTTCCTCAGCTCTCCGCCATTGTCCGCCATTCAGTCTCGTGTCTTTGCAGGGCCACCATTTTGCCTCATCGCTCGCAGGTCCGCGAAGCCTTCAAATTACTGTTTTAAGTTCTTCGATTGCCGTTTCTCAGTACACCGGGGGTTTCTTTAGGTGCAATATGTTTTCCGAGTTCTTTGTCGGGGTCCAAGCAACAGGATTATTGATGCGAGGATTGGCAGCCCTCGGGAGCTCCGCTTTACACGTGCTGCTCCATCGGCTTCCAGCCACGCCCCCGGACAACATAATTTACAACAATTTTTCTGTGCTCTTTTATTGCTAGCGATTGGAATATGGGTGTCTCATGATATAGGACCATCAGGAATACGGTGATTTCCTCAATTGCTGCTCTTTACAAATGATTATTGGGCAGTCTAGATGAATGTGCAATGGTGACTCTGGTCAGCAGAATCAAAAGCTAAATCCATTTGCAATAATGAATTTGACTTTGCCATTGATGTATGTACTTTGTCTCACACAATTACCTTCTAAAAGGCTCAAAGTTATTTGCTTCGTTTTTGGCACCCCTGGGTTTAAGGAGGTACATATCCTAGGTTTGCATGAGTATTCTAAAGGATTTTCCCCATATGTTGTAGAAAACAAGTTATACCTTGAGGGGACGTAGTGCTTATCAGTGGAATATACTCTGTATGTAAATTGACAGATTAGCTCTGCTGCGTTCTTGTTGCTGGTAAATATTAGATTCTGTTTGTACCGCAGTGGACATGGTTTTCGTGTTCTGAATATTAAAGAGAAGATGACTTACCAAGCAGCTGGCTCCCAAAGCATTAAATCTCTTTATGTGATGTGTTAGTGGTTTTGGTCATAAAAATGGAATCATCCGTGATTAAGGGGATTGGTGTTTGAGCTGCTGATGGCAGGGACGGCCTGAGTTCCTGTCAGGATTTATGTTGCACGGTCAACGTCCAAGGAGATGCCGCAGAGCGTCTGGAAAGTTCCAACAATTTTCTTCGAAATGTTTTCCTTGCTTGCTGTCATCGTCTGGTGCTTTTTAGTTAGGATGGATACCTTGTGATCCCTACTTTTCTCATACTGTCCCACAGCTGCTTCTGGTTTACAAAACCCGCAAGTCTGAGGCAAGTTAAAAACCTACAATAATGATCATATGTATAGATTGGAGGGAGAAGAGTAAAAAGTTGATTGTTCATTCACCGTCAATGTCGGAAGTGTTGATGAACTGTCTAGAGCCTGGCCGGACCAATGAAACATCATCTCCCATGAGAGGTGTTCCGAACCGGTCAATATACTGTGAACCACTACCCGAAGCAATCCACGAAGCGCCAGCTTCCACCCTGATAGGGTATGTGTGGGCTACGGCCTCCTCTAGTGTGAGGCCCAAATCGTGTTTGCACCTAGATGTAGATTCTGAGGTCAACACACAATGTGCCTGGACCTATGATTCTTCCTCACAATTTTCTCCAGGCATGGTGTAGAACCATTTGAGCGGGGCAACCTTGTCAAAAAGGGGGGAAAACAAGCTGCACGCAATCCCCTGTTACAACATGTGAAGCCATAATCTCTCAGGTAAAATGTCATGGGTAAAACAGAAACACACAGTGACAACATTTTCTCGGTGGTATTACCAGGTGATTAATCCATCTGATTCAATAGTTGGAGTTTGGTGTTATAACTTTGTAATAGTTAAGGCTCGAACCATCCGACCCCAACTATTTTTGGTCACATGATGACATTGGGGTAGAGCCGCATGGTGCCCGCCATTTCTCATTAATATTATGCCAACAACTTAAAAATATTGCAGCTCCTTAAGTCCTACAAGAGACCTTTAAGGGACAAGGGCTGGTGTGTTGGCATTCTGCTGTTCATCGCAGAACTCCACCCCTGCACTTATGGGGGGAAGGAGGGTTGTGTGATTCACAAAAGGAATCCCTGCCTCATTAATATAAATAGGAGAAAGATTCCCCTCATACTGTTGTGCTTTTTGTGCTGTGACTGATCAGTATATATTTCACAGCTCTAAAATAACCCCAGGTTGTAGTGCAGATCTCGTAAAAACACTGCTTTTTATCAGGCCTAGAATGTTTCTAACTTTTTTATTGCCTGTGTGTTTTGACCCCTCCAAGCCACCTATATTAAATCCTTTTTCTGTACCTCTGGCTGGATAGCAGGTTGCCACTATTGCTGTGGTGTAAGTGTAGCCTGCTGCTGACATTAATTTTTTGTACTATTATAGCACTTGATTAGCCAAGTGTCACTATTATCTAAAGGAGGGATGTTACGGGCATTTAAAGTAGGCGAAGTGACACCGTGTCACTGGCAGCACGTATGAGCAGTGTAGCCTGTGACCATTCTGTGGTGCTGGCCTTAGAAGAAAAAATGGGCCCAGGCTACAGCTGATTCTGCTAAACATTAAATTCTGTGAGGGTATATTGTGGTCTTTGGGCATCAAATTCAGAAGCAGGTTAAAACGTATTAAAGTAGCCATCCTCTCTTAGTCCCTGAGCAACTGAGCTTGAAAACTGTTTGTTCTGTGGAGGGGCAGAGAGCAGGTCCACAGCTACTGAAAATATGGGTGGTGTTGCAACTGTTTTTACAATACTTTTTGGGAGATTTAAGCTGATGGTAACTTTAATATGGATTGAACAGTAGACTTTTATATTTCTGGCATTTCACGTGGTTACTTCAGGGTCCCTAGGAAACCGCCAATGTGTATAAATATCTTTATCATTGGTCTTATTTGTGGGGTGATTGCTAATAATTAAGTGCTTGATATGTGGCTGTGGCCTCCGTTTGACACAACTAGGTCAGAAGTTTGTAGTAGAACAGATGAGGACACATTGGTCTGTGCTCAGGAGGTTAATTAAATTGTTCTAAGCCTCTTACTTTCCAAGACAGATTCTTGCCAGTATATCTGTACAGATTCTTTTGGTTTTGTTGGAGAACAAATAAATCCATATATCTTAAGATGGACTAAAGTTTTCTTCAGCAGTGCTTGGGGTGGATAGATTCTTAATCAAGGTGGGCTTAGAGAGCTGTGCATTTTATTGGGGAAGAATCTGTCTTTTGCTGCTTTATGTGTCTGGTTTATACCTATCAAGGTTAGTGCTGAAGGTGTGTGTGCATATTTTGTATTGCGTTTTTTGACATTAGACCCTCCACTATTATGTTGTCACTGCAGTCTTATTTCTGCTCCAGTACCACCAGTCCAGGTCTAACTACCATGCCAAGTCCCTTCCTGATGGAAACATAAGTAACCCAAGGCCTGTTTGGGACTAGTTAGACCTTATTAGTGAAATATAGCTTGAATCCTGTGACACAGAGAGCACAGGATACACCGACAGCAACAAACAATAAGGTGATGGAAGGAATGCCTGAATTAATCTCAGTCACTATCAATCACTCAGGCCACATTTCAGCCCATCGTTTTTGCCCCTAATGCACTGTACAGTGAGACCAGCCATATGCAAATCATTCTTGGTCCTACTCCAGTAGGGACAGGCCAGCTCGAACTGCCAGGCCTGGCCCCTATCAGACGGGAATACAAACAACCTCAAACCTGTTTGTGCCTGCTTTATTCTCATCAGTGAGGCATAGCTTGCACATTTTGACACTTTGAGCCCTGGGTTTGCACCAGGGCATAACTAACACAATTAGGATTTTTACTGCAACTAACAAGAAGAAGAAACAGGCACAAAAAACTCTGAGAGCATATTTCTTCGTGAGAATGTTTGCATCAAGACTCAACTGGCTGCTTGTAATTTTTCAAAAAACAGATATAACTTTACATGCATCTTGAGATTCCAGCCAGACTGAATTAAAACCAGCTAGTGCATCAAAGTATCGAAGAAATTAGAAGACCTGTGTCTGGACTCATCAGCTTGTCTATGGTTGCCAATGCCACAAAGGCATGTGGGGTAATAGCAATCAAGTTTCATCAAAGAGATCTGCGTTTTAATCCTGGTTTCACTGTGTGACCAAAATGTGAGATCTGGTGAATCCCTCTGTGAGCTAGTGAATCCCTTTACTGTCCTACGCTTTAGCCTGCTTATCTGTAGATGTCCTGAGTGTTTAGAAACAAGCTAACCCAAATACTAACTGTTTTTATATTTTCTAAAGACCGACAGCGGAAGAGACTTGGAATGAACTCTGCTCAAGGGCAGCGCCGTCAGACCAGCGCTTTGTCAGCATTGGGCATCAGCCCAGACCCAGACCCAGAGCTGTTGCCTAAAATCATGACCTCCTGGCAAGTGAGACTGGGGTCAGCTGGCACTGACTGCATCAGAGCAGGCAGAGAAGGGCACTTTAAGCATCCCTCATCGAATAAGCAATGCTGCCTGTGTCTGGAGGAAGCGAGGACACTATTTACATCCCGTACATTTTATCCTTTTGGGACTGTTCTGTCTTCTGACCTGCTTCAATTAATTGCCTTATATTAGCTGTTGCTTCCCCCAAGTCACCTTCATTCGTTCTCACACAGTCATTTTGTTCTTTCTGCCGCTCTCCCGCTCTCTTCAGCTGTTTTCACCATGACTCCTTCCTCTCTCTTCATTATTTGCCACTTCCCATGTCTTCCCATCTACACTCTTCCTCTCTATCAGTTAATGCTTTCCTTTCTTCTCTAGGTGTGCCCCTCTCTTCTCAGCAATACATTCTCTTCCTATTGTCCACCCTACTGCAAGGGCATTGGACTTAAGCAGATCATTGGCCCAGAGTAGACAGACACATGTTAACCTTCGCCCCATGTTCATAGTAATTCCCACATTCTCTAATTTTCCATGTCTGATCCTTTCCTCCTCTGCTGACATTCCCGCCTGTCTGCCCTCTTCAGCCTGTCTTTGCTTTTTTGTTGTCCCCAACCCCCACAATGCCTCCTTGCTGCCCATGCTGCTCTGCTCTTGAGTCAATAGTAAGCGTGTTTCCCTCCTTATCGATCACCCTTAGAATTGATTGTGCTGGCATCACGGTGCCTGATAGTCTGTTGCCACTTGGCACTGTTCTCATTCCACAGACTGCCTGGGTGGCCTGACTTGTCAGAGGATGCTAGCTGCATCTTGCTGTTGGCAGTACTTTGTACTCAGCCTGTCTATTAAGCTGATGGTGGGTGGTACTATGCCCTTGCTTCACCTCACGCTGAGTTTGGTACCAGGTAAGGCTGTGGCATTACTTGGGTCACAGCCTGACTATAAGGGCATCACAGGTTCATGATTGTACAGAGCACTTACATATGTTTACCCCTGCCAGTTTCACTGCACCCTCTTTCTCCATCATTCCTTTCAGACTGCTCATTCTCAAGGGAAGGTGGGCTCTTAAGGTGCAGAGGGCCTCATTTACAAGTTACGTTAAGGCAGCGATGCATCAAGAAAAGTTGGGCTGCATGGATGCGTCATATTAACAAAATGAGGCACCATAGCACAAGGACCTAAGGATGCAGCAGAAATACTGACGCATCAAGGAGAACTCTGCCACAATGCACCAGCCTCAAAAGTGGTACATTGCTGAAGTTGGCCTCACAACTGACACAACTTTGGTCCTGGATGTAGTGTAAGCAGTATGGCTATGTGTCACATTACAGTGGGCATAGTCTACTTAAGTGTATGTGGAGATCTGAGTATGTGTGACATAGTGAGGGACAGTGCTGTGGGAGGGAATGCAAGTGTATGGTGTAATATAAAATGGCAGTCCATGTATTACCTACCTTATGTTTGTACTTACCTGTTATCCTCCTGAGAACACCGGATTGGACTTGGGGACCCCTTCCTCCATCGAGAAGTGACAATCCTGGCCTGTCCTTTACAAGTAGCACACAACGTCACATTGCCTTGCTACAGTGGGTGATGATATCATAGGGATCATGGTCTAGCTTGGTCAAGAAGTCCTACAACATGATTGTCACATGTGTAGACCTACTACAACTAGTGGGGATGTTAAATACTGACATATTCCAGTGTGTAAAGTGACTTCAGATGATCAGATTCCTGCTATAAAGCCACAGAATCAGTTCCTACGCCTGGGTTAAGGGGGCATAGGAATTCTGACACATCTCACGATTTGCGAGACACATCTTGAAGAAGCGTCACACAATTAAAAACGTGTAGATATCACTGCATCAATAGTAAGTGGGTTCTTCTGACAGAACGCCCACAATGCGTACATTAAAATGTGTGTGACGCAGCTGGTTCCCGCACATGTTTTTTCTGACACGGCCTCGAAAAAGTGACTCATCTGGTCAAATGCATCACCTTGTAAATATGGAACTACAATAGCGCTGCTGGTGAGTAAAAACAAATGGCTCAATGGCAGCACAAGCTCCTTATAAATAAGTCTCAGTGTGCGAATAGCAGAGAGAATTTATGCTGAAGAGAGACCGAGAGCGAGAGAGAAAGAGAGAGAGAGAGAGAGAGAGCGTGAGATAATCAGTAAGATAGAGAGCGAGAGAGAGAAGGAAAAAGAAACACAGAGTGAAATGGAGATGCTTGTGGTGTGCACGGTGTTTATGTGTGACGTGTATCTAATTGGCTTTTGCATGTGATATATGCAAAGGGTGTGCATGTTTATGTGTGGGTGTTTTTGCGTGTATGAGTTGAGGAAATGTGCTAGCGAACCCCATTTTTTGTAATGGTGCACAGGTGTCTGCATAGTAAACGGGCTTACATCCCAAAAGACTCCTTACTTCCCTCATTTCCCTGATGAACGTTATTTCGCCACAACTGGATACGGCGCACTGGCGGCTTTATCAACTGAGTGTTATTTCCAAGATATTCCTGTGGTTTGCTTGATTAACATGTCTGCCAAAATTAGCTTTTTTAGGCCCTGATCTATTAAACAAGGATATAAAGTACAATACAGTTATATATCGACCATTACGCTGAACTAATAGCTATATAGATTCTTAAATAATAAAACCCCTTAAAAATCATCTAAAACTCCTTTTCATTGGTAGTGATTAAATACCTACACACAGCACAAGTTGCGTCCAATAAATAGATCCTAAAAATAATTTGTTTGCCGCGTTACGATTTCTTATTCAATATTTCAAAAATACGCGATCTTCATACTTTTAAAAAGAAACAATCTAACAATACATGAAATTTCATTGGATGAACTGGTGGTACATTTCACTGTTTAGAGATGGGGTACATATCAATGTTGACAGCTGGGATATATTTTACTGTGAATAGTTTGTTGGGAAAAGAAGGGTTATATTTCACTGTTAAGAGTTTGCTGGGAAAGCAAGGTGTACATCTCACTGTTGAGAGCTGAGGACATTTTCACCCTTGTGAGCTGGTGTGTCTCCAACTGTTGACAGGTGGGGACACATTTTCCTGGAAAGAAGTTAAGATCATTTCTGAAGAAAGCTTGATGTTCATGATTTCTTTATATTTCACTCTGCTGTGAAATACGGTGAAATATGGAGAAATCATCATCTGTAGTAGTGTATCTATGTATAATTATATTTTATGTCTGAGAAGGCAAAAGCTTTTTTCTAGTTGTGATTTTTTTTTAAGTGCATTTTCTTTTGATGGTAGATTAAGGACCCTATACTGCTTGGTCAGTTGGACATGTTTTGAATGGGATCCATCTGTTAAAAAGATTTCAGGCGGAACTGGGCCGAGTTGCATTGAGATTAGACCCTAAAAAGCATTTGACAGTACCTGGCAGCATGCAGTTGCTTGTCGTTCAGGTCTTCTCTTTCAGATAACCATACAGGAGAAGAAAACTGTTCACGAGAGCTGTCCAAGGAGACAACTTCCTTATGCACTTCCAAAGTACATGAAATCAGCTAACGTCCAGAAACTTGGTGCAAGACTTCCTGGGTTCACATAATGGATATAATGAAGCATTCTTGAATCCCAATGAATGCTGCATTAGCTTAAAAAGATAAATTTCATAGAAAAAGGATTTAAGGCAAATCTTCCTCCACAAGAGGCTATCCTTGGATTGCTTTGTTTCTAAAAATTGGATCTTCTACAGATGGCTGTGTTCCATTCCGTGTACCTGGCCAACATAGGGTATCCACAGATGCTTTAAAGCCATTTTTAAATTTTACATGTATGCGGAAGACATGTGGCTGATCTTTGTTTTTAAACGAGATGTTCCACTACTCCTTCACTACCAAACACCTTACGCTTGGTGTGCTGAACTTTCTTTAGTCAGATCTGTCAGATTTCACCTGACAGAGGAATTACATCTAATAACCTATCCTGATGTACTGTCGTGAATTAATGCCCAGCAGTTGCCAACTCAGTTTGCAGTCTGGGTATTCATCAGGGCGCTAATTTAACATTTGGACAACATGCAAATTAAACTGCCAGCACTTGCATCTCTTACCTTAAAACGATCTGCAGCTCCATCTTACTGTAGACACATGCCATCATGTAACAGTGGTAAATGCCGATGGGACTATCTACCAACAATCTCTTGATTTCTTAGCTGCAAAATTTGAATGGCACAAAGCCTCTTGTAATCTAAGATCCTGATGAGCTATTTTTGCTAAATATTCTCAGAATGACAAATGTCTACGTATGGCGACGGTGCGCCCTCAGTCTCTGCTGCAAAAATGTGGAATTCATTACCTATTTCCAGCCATCAGAATGTTCTATGAGATGCTTCCGACAGCCACTGAAAGCTTTTCTGTTTCCAGTATAACTCAGCAGGTTAAAAAATGCAATATTTATAGGTTATCCTCGAGCCAAGAAACCTCGGTGTCCGTGTGCATTAAAAATACCTATACAAAACATAACATTTTTGAGGCTGTTCAGAGTGGCAATCTCTACAATTTTTTCTGTAAATATCTAGGATCAGGCTTTCACATGATTCCATTGCAAATCTAGAATAAAAGAGTGATTAATATTCCATATCTGACCTTGATCCGTGAGAGGGTCTCTGACAGCTCCTTCCCTTTTTGTTCACTTCTTCGAGATGGTTGGTCTTTCAATTAACATATCAGTTTTCTATAATGGCCGAGTTCAATAAGGCATTACAATAAGTGCAAGTCTTTAAGACGTTGATGAACTAATCATAGCATAGAGAATTCTCGTGGTTTCTCACCAAGACCAATTGATTGCTGGAATGGAAAACGACGAAGCCTTTGATTCGAGAATTGTGGCGTTCCTTTTAAATGTTTTTCTTTTTTTTTGTAAATTCTTTACAAAGGTATCTTTAATTGCGAGTGCTCTCCTCATTCTGTCCTTTTAACTTTCCTTCAGGGTGTCAATTTCACAATACCCAATCCCAGTGCCTGAGTGTATTGCCTGAGAGAAGGCAAATTGCTTATGACTTTGCTGTTTTGTTCCTGTATTGAGGGTTTCTGGGTCATTCAAGTGACCACAAATGCCACTCTGACAGCTGCAAAGAATGGCATGGCAGGTGGCACAGGAGCAAATTCTTGACTGCAGTTAAGGGCCGCGAGGGTGGTCTAATTTCCATGCCTATTCATTAGTCAAGCGCTGCTTCGTCACCGCCTCTGTTCTCACCGAGGAGCTGTTACAGCCCACCCAGTGGCAGAAAGGAATGGGGCTTGTTTTTCAGGGCTGGCTTTGCACTGAAGTCTGTGTGCGAGCTGCAGATATTCTGTATGCTGGGGTTCGCTGAATAGCAGAGTGATGCCAGACTTGGGGTGCAGTGGAGTCCTTGTAAGTCTAACATACAAAGATACCTTCTGAGCTCGAGGTCTGCCGATAAATAAACATTAAAAATCAAGGATTATTTAAGATGGCACTGCCTTGTTCGAAACATACATTGCCAGGTTAAAGCTCTGCTCTGCCTCCCTGCGCACGAGCTCCCCTGCACACACCCAGCTATTGGCTGGCTGCTGTCCAACCCCCCTGGAACTCATACAGGACGGGACCAGATCCAGTTCTTACCTTCTGTTTCCTATCAGCTAACGTTCCTTCTTTTGATCAAAGATGGTTTGATAGGTAGCATTAAGGGGTGGGCATAACGCGCCTAATTAGCCGGACTGTTTCTAGGTGAAACTACAGAAAAATTACTAGAGACTGGGCAGAGTTATATGAAGGGCGTAACCCAGTTTTTAGACCTATTTTCCTGACGCAAGATGCACCCTCCCTTCCAAATGGACTTGTGGGTACATTTTGCACTAAGACAATATTGCTCAATGGATCAGAGCATGAATAGTAGCAGCCAGCAGCCGCTAGTGCTTGCGAAGTTTGTTGCTCCTGTGCTCATGCGGTAGTGTTTTTGTGCCTAATTTACTTATAATTACGCTAACAGGTGTAATAGCATAATTTTCTGTAATTTTGCATCAAAAGAGTAATGCAAAGTTACAGAAATTACTCTGATTACTCTAGCATGATTTAAATTTTGCCCACGCATAGTAGCAATCAATGCTTTTATCTTGTTCTTGAGTGTGCAGCAAAATTGAACACCTTCTAGGCGCTTTAGTTCTATTCTCACCTGCAGGTTTGATAGGCTATATGCAAGACCTAGTGCATCTCACTTTTACAAAGGAGTTGACTCGTTCTGCCCCATAAAGACTTTTGTAGCCTTTGCTTATGCATTTCCATTGAATTAAAAAAACAAGATTCCAGGGTAAAGATTATTTTAAAATGCCTAGCTAGAAATAGTGGTCTGCACTATTTTCTCTCCTCTTGGAGGAGGGGAAGGTTAAGGTTCTACCTATGAGAGTTTAAAGTATATGGGAAGTTTGTGGATTGACAGTGCAGACGCACCCACAGTATGAGTTCACAATATTGCAGATCACCTGGAGCACAAAAAAGAGAACAGGCATTATGCACAAGTGGGCTTCCACTCAGCTCGCTATTTGTGTATTTTGTTTGGGCGAGTGGGAATAGAGGATGCTCGATTTCAACAATTAAAACAAAAGTGGAACTTGCTTAGGCCTAGAGACCACATACCTGACACTATCTGTAATTAACCTTCTTTAATACAGTACAATATAATTAAATGCAATACAATGCAACAAAACACAACCATGAAAAGTAGCTCCAAATCAACTACCTGTGGTACATGCTTTGCAAGTTTGTTCACTGCTTTCTATCATATTTCTTGTGAAATGAAGTTTATTCACAATATGTTATATCTCTCTAGGTGATACGAAGAGGTATACTTTGTTTCTCTCTCCTCTGTTTTTAGTATTTCGTCAACAATAAGCCAGTGATTTTTGTCCTCTGTTTTTCTCAAGAAGTGTTCATTTTCCGAGGAGAATGTGAGGAAATGAGTGTCCTAGATGGTTTGCAAGTGGGACACAGTAGTTCCAATCAGTGATCATTTAGACTAGGGAGCATTTGTCTGTGATTTATTGTGAGAAAGTTTTTCAGAGGGTAAGTACCAACCTCAAGTAATAATCAAATCCTTAGTAAATATGGCACAGAAAAGACAGGCTTAACTTAGCAGTAATTTGTAAAGTATTTATGTAGTAGTAAAACAATAATAAAGGCCAAATACAACACAATTACAATGCATAAACAAATTTGAAAAATAGGATAAAATGTGATAAGCATTTTTTCACCAAAATGAGTTTGTATATATTTCAAGTACCAATTGTGCCAAGAAACACAAAGTGCCAATCATAGTCAATGATCACAGTAGAAAAAGACCCAAACCAATTTTACACTGGCCTTCAATGGAGCACGGATAAGATAAACCAATTAGATTTGACCTGGGAAAAATCTTTTACCTTCTGACTTAATCCTTTAAGTCCCAAACCACCATAGTAATTCAGTTCTAAAGCCCACTAGAACCAAAGGGAGGCACTTAGAGACTCGCGGGGTATCAGTCAGTGGCCAAACAGTAGGGTCCAGTCAAGGTCCAGTGGTCACTGGTCAGCTAGATAGCAGCAAGAGAAGGCATAGTGTATCTTATTGTGTCCCTGTAGCTTAATCATCAGGTCAGCCATGTGAATCTTGTAGTTCACTTCTTGTTCCTGGTACAATAGGGAGAGCAGGTCCAGTCTTCTAGGCTCCTTTCAGGTATCAGACATCAGGTTCTGCCTTCTTCTGCTGTTCCTCAGGTCCAGGAGTATTCTGAGGTGGGTATCTGGAGTGCCACTTTTTTGCCTGGCTTGAACTAGTGGCGGAAATGACCCCTAGGGACACCATAATCAATGGAGTGAAAATTCCCAGGGCTGATTCCATCCACTATGGGCATTTTAAAAACAGATACTGTCTTCAGCCACACTAACATTGGACTCCGAGGACTGGGGGTGTGTGGGGAGTGTACTATGGTAATCTTTGTGTCCTCCTACATCTAACACTAAAATCCAGTTTGAGGCAGCAACAATACTCCAGTACACCCAGCAATAGAAGTGTGATAGAAGAATAAATACGATTTTCAGGAGCCAGAACATGGATACACAAAAACTGTTTTGACATTCTGCTCCCTCTGAAGAAGTGTCCCAGAAGGGTTATATTTAAACTGAACAAATCTGCCAAGCAGGGATTTACACTATAATGTCAAACAACGGTCCACTGTGATTGGAGCCAGCCTGGCTGGGGGGGAGGAAGGGACCTGCCTAGTTGTTAGCTAACATTTACCTGTGTTTAGGGGGGAGGCTGCGCTCAATGAAGTGTGTCCCAAGTGTTATATGAAAAAACCAGCACAACTTTCATGCAGGGTTTGATATTCAAGCAGGATTTGACAGTTTAATGTCAAAAAGGATGCTCACATCCCCGCCATGCCTTTTCTGTCTTGTTCAGTGGGGTCTTCGCTGCCCATTCAAATAAGCTTCTTGTTTGTTTCAAGGAGGCATTTTGTATCCATTCACACCTTTCAAATGCTGATTACTGGCTGTCAGAAGTGGGAGAACAAACACAAATGGGCCTCCAGAGGCTTCAGTCAAGGAAAAGGTAACTTTTTCTTAATAGGTGTTACAAATTCAATTTTTATAATTAAACTGGATTTAAAATAACTATTAAAATAGTCCTTTAATTATATTTCTTGCTGCTTCCAAGCTGAAATTAGCATGACTAAAGGTAATAGAGGAACCAAGGGCCATATGTACGAACACATTTTCCCATAGACACAGAATGGGCAAAACTGCTTGCTACATCTGGCCCCAAGTGTTTTGTTGTGGAACACCCACCGTTGCTACAGTGAAAATAGCTTTTTGGGCTTTTTCACTGTAAAGCCGTTAAACTTCAACATGCCCTACTTTTAAAAACTTGCACCCTGCTGTATGGGCAGTAAGGCTTATTTAAGGGTGACTTATAAATACTTAAAAGGTAGCTTTTGACCTGTCAAAAGGATTTTTTTGTGACAGGTTGAATTTGCAGTTTTAAAACTAAAACGCCAAATGGTAGGCACAGTGTTTGCACTGTCACTGTGGTGGATGGCACAATGGGGCTTGCAATCTACTAGTAACATTTAGATTACAGGATGTGAATACACTTTGTTCCATATACTAGAGACTTATTGGTAAGTTAAAATACCAGTTAGCAGTATCCTAATTTTACAACGTTGAAAAGAGGAACATAAGCACTTCATCTCTGGTTAGCAGGGGTAAAGTGCACAGACTACGACTGCAAGCATAAATATAGGGTGCAGCAAAAGGTAAAAAATCATGGAATGACCATGCAGAAAAAAGCAGACTTTCTACATTTATGTTTTTGGACCACGTTCAAATATTTTGCGAAATGGAAGTCTCATGCAACTATTCTGTAGCTTTCTATTTCATATTTCTCCTGCTAAGTCTCAGTGCAAGCTGTGTAGTTACTTTCTAGTGCCTGAATTACATTTCTGAAAAATCCCTCCTCTTCTCTCCTGACCTGGGTCTGGCAGCTGGTTTTACATGGGTACATTGACAATGTGCCCTAGGAACCTGACCATCACTAGTAGGGCTGCTAATTGGATCTATAGGGTCTGGTTTTGCGGTCTTTGAACCAACCAGAATATAGGGGTGTGCCTCTGTACGTTGAGCCACCCAGGGCATATGCCCAGTTCTGCTTTAAGTCCATGGTTTGGCTCCTTTCTGTGCAAATGCAGGCTCCTTTTATAGAACATCTGGTGCGGGGTTTCTTTCTCTCAATCTATGTACTCCATGCTTAATGGTGGTTTGTGGAATGCGGAGATGTCATAACTTTAGCAATATTTTGCGGGTGAATCAACACTTTGGAGTTCCTTCTGAGGGCACTTTAGCTGCTTTATATTCTTATGTTGTGTTGCTAGGATAAAAGTTCCACGTAGGCTTAGTCTGATAGCCAGATAGTTATATTATGTAGTTTGTTCAGCACCTGCACCTTCAAGGAAGAATTTGCATTTATTGCTGGTTTTCAATTTTTTTGAGGCAGGAGGTTTTTTGGTTTGGCTATTTGAATGCAGATTGAAGAATTGATCCACGTCAGACCATTTGGTGGTAAAACAAGTAAGGCGTACCGCGCAGTGTGGCTAAAGGAATTCATGGTTGTGTGATTGGTCAAGAGTTTTGCTCCTCCGCTGTGATAATGTGGCCGCTTTTACTGTAATGGCCCTGGAACAAAATCAAATTCCGTATTTATAGATGTCAGCCATTTTACCCAGAGGCCTATCTTCATGCACATAAATGTATTCACTACAGTGTGTGGTAGTTTCAAAGCCTTCTTACTAGGAACATCACGTTTCTTTCAATCTTTGCAGGCTACTGAACTTACAAAGCTGGAAAAGTTGTTTCTTTTTCTTTTTTATTGGTTTCTTCAGCACCGAGAAACCATTTTTTTTACTGCCATACGGAACAGCCAGTGTCGGACTGGGGCAGAAAATAGGCATGGGCACCGAAGAATTTCCAAGCCACCAAGCCATTCAAATGCTGGGACCGTAGTTCACTTTTACCATTGTATGTATTGTCTTCCCGATGTGAGCACGCAACATGCTGGTAGATATATATCCTGAACTGGATGATGGTTTCTCACTTGACATGGAGCCACTTGCATGTGTGTTGGCATGTGAAATGCATGTGTTTTCTTGCTTGTCCGTGCGCATAGTCTGTGTTCAGAAGAGAATGTACGAATGAAATTCATTTACGTATGGGATCTACTCACAAATAACGTGCTCGCCGTCTGAAGAAATATCTGACATTCATTTCCTAGATTATATGAAAACGACCTTCTTGTTATTTACAAAATATTCTCAAGTTCTTCCATGTCTGGCATGAGCAGCTTTTTTAGCCATGAGTTTTCCCTTTGCTCTGGCACTGAAACTGAATGGTACATTTTAAACAGGACACTGTGAGTACCAGTATACAAAGAAAAGAAAAAAGTGCCTGCACAAGTTTGTCACTGAAGACTCTGAAAAACTTGAAAGCTCTATAGCTCCTTCCTGTGCCCATCTATATCACATTAGCCTGTGTTTATCTGTCACCCCTGCTGCACATCGCCCTGCTTCTCTATTAAACTTAACATGGCGCTCCATTGCAAAGCTGATCCCTTAGTGCCTGTCTCTGATTCTTGTCATCCTATTTCCCAGCGGCATTTCACACTCTACATCCTGCTGCACATCATACTATTTGAGTCTAATTCACACAAAGATGTGCTCCTGAGTGGTGAATTACTCAGTGCTTCCATAATCCACAATAACCAGTGGCCTCTTGTGGGGTCTTTTATCCTGGGTCTGTGCCACAGCAGTGTTGGTGGTGGGTTGTGTTGCTTACAAATGGTGTCTCATAGCCTCAAGTATGCCAAATGGATACCCAAGTGGTCAGTTGTTAGGAAAGTGGGTTATTAGTAGGTGGGGGTGTGCACCCTCAGCTAGTATTAATACCACAATCACTAATAGGTCCAGTCAAGTCTCAGTAAATTAATCCTTGCTCAAACCATGGTAGCTTAGCAAATCAGAAGTCATGCTTAGTTTAGGAGACAGGTATAAAACAGTAAATAAGGAAGTCTCCTGTCACCAAATGGCTGTATTGTTTCTGCTCCAGGTCTCCTAACACCTACTCAGGGAGCAGCTTGGCTCATGCTGTAAAGGGCTGACAAATCAGAAAAGGCTGCTAAAGGGCTGATTTAAGTAACTTCCAGATAGTAAGTTCTAAAACTACTTTCCTGTAATAGGTATAACAAATGTAACCCTGGCAAGTTCTTGGATTTATTGTAACCATTATATTGATACTTTGAATGATATTGCTTGCTAGCCCCAATCAAAAGTTAGATTTTATTAAGTTTAACAAAGCCTTCCAATGTTAGCCTATGGGGCGAGCAGCATTAGAATAGGGAAAAACAACGTTGGTTGTTTTTTCCTAACCAGGGCATATCATACAAAAGCATATTTTATATTTTCCCTCTTTTTATAACAATGCACCCTACCATTAGGGCACCTAGGACAGACCTTAGGGGTGATTTAAATGTAATAAAAAGGTAGTTTTGGAGTTTGGAATTAATTGTATTTCCAAATTCAAATTTAGACACAGTTTGTAGTTTGCAGTGTATTTTAAAAGACAGAAGGTCCAGGTAGAACACCAAACTTGTTTCAGGTATGCTGCAATAGGTCTACCCTTTGTCCTTTTTTCTCTGTGTCTAAATGTGCAATGGGCAGGTCAGCAGAGTTTAGCTGGGATTCTGCGAAGATTCAGAAACCTACCAGCCAAACGTGACCTGCGAGTTCCAACCCACCTGTTATCAAAGTTCCAGCATTCATGTAATGAGGCCCCTGAAATCCAGTTGTTAGTGACTGGAAAGCTGGACTTAGTTCTGGAGGAGTTACAGCTCCAACTGAGCTCCAAGTCAGTGTTCCAACAGTTGGGCTTGTTAAGTTAGGAATGGACTAACCACGTAAAGCAAATCTACTCATGGTACCAAACTTTAGTGTAACAGATCTCTTAAATGGTTCATCAGTGACAAACGTTTTGGGTAGTGGGCGCAGAGATAAGATCAGGATCCTCATCAGATTTTAATATCATCTGGGGAGCTTAAATTTATTTTAGATTCCTATCATACTGCTAAACCATAATCTCTTTAGAACTCTAATGCTTATACAGATAGCTCCAATGACAATAAAATCAAAGTCAACGCTCTTTGCCATCAAGATCTCACCTTAAGGTCAATGTTGAAATGGAATAGCTTTTGTCCCTCTCGGCCGGACACAGTTGCCCAATGTAAAGGATGTCAAGCTCACACTAAGCACAATACTTATTTTTCTTGCATGCCCGTAACTGTCAGAGGCAGCAGATATCTGACCAAGTCATGCTCAATGGGCTACAGTCTCTCATGACTCCATGACAGACCCAGTTTCTCAAAACATCATTAATGCTGGTACTGGTCCACACTGCTGGGTCTGATGATGCTATCTTATCTGCTAATCCAAAGGTAAAGTGCATACATGGGATTGAGGGCCATGTTGTCCTCAAGCATATAACAGGAAATGTGCCCTCCTGTAGATTAGATTGTCAGCAAATCAAATAGCATAGTCAATTAAGCACGCCCTCTTGAGATAAGGTATAAGTTAGAAACCAGGAAGCCTTATTAAATATTTAAAGTTAATTACAGAAAGCAAAATATGGTTACTCTCAAGTCAGGTAAATGCATAATAAATCATATACAGAAAATTAGCATAAGGCCTAATAACATTGCAGAAGTCAGTTGCCAGTACAAGATGGGGTGGCATTTAAGCTAGTAGATGCAGCCTGAGACTTAGGGTCTTTCACATGTAGGATCAGCAAATTATTCATAGTGCAGGGATTTCAATAAATCATCATAAATCTGCTCTCTAAGAATTAGGAAACCAGCACAGGCTAGCCCTCAAATAAGCCCTCTTTTATAGGAAAATACACAGTACCAATGTAAACGGTCAGCATAAGGTGAACAAAATATTACAGAGGCTCCGTGATTCACAGTACAGAATAAATGCAACAATACCTAGCACCGTCCTAACACCAGCCCCTAAATGAATAATAATTAGTCCACTTCTTGCCTAATGTCGTCAGATGTGTACTAATCTAGTTACATATAAAACAAAGTTATGCAATGAATATGCCCATTGAGGTTGGACAGAACGAATGGAAGAAATAGCAACATTTGAGAGGAAGCTTCCCTGGGTGCCTGCTAAGAGCAATATTTTCATTCATAGAGCGCAAGCAGAGTTACAAAACTTAATGCATTTAGTAATGTTTCAGTGCACATTTTGCTGCATGTGGAGTCAGTGAAAGATGAAAACATGGTAATATTTAGGATTCAATGTGGAGTCTGGGCCTAGTTTGGTGAAGCGAAATCAAACAAAGCTCTGTCAACTGCAGCAAGCTTGTTTTAGCTGCTAATCATTCATCTCTTTAGACAATCAATGTTTTTTATTAATTATGAATCTGCTCACAGGCGTTTGGTCTTATTTGCAGGGTTGCTGCATCCTCCTGTTCACTGTTTAATGTGCACTGCTACTGGTCAAAAAGTCCCTTCAAGCCAGTGCTGTAGAGCATCTTCCAAACCCACATGCTAGATTCTGGTCTTACGTGGCCAGCTTGTGTGCAGTTCGTGAGGGTGGGAGTGATAGATGTAAGAAAGAGGGTGAAAACAGCACTTGTGGGAAGGTAAGGCCAAGCCAAAGGCGGCTTATTGTAAAAAATACCACTCTCCCGGCGCAGAGCATGACGTGGCTGCCTGTTCTCTCTTCACAAAGGAGAGATGTGGGCAGGCACTAGGTGGTAAAAGAAGTGTGGTTTCCGGAGAGGGGTCTACAATTGAAAGACATCTGCACCCACAGGGCATTAGAGAAGCCACAAATTACTTCATTGGTGTATACTGGGAATCGATGGCTTACACACTTCAAGTAAAGCTAAGCTTATTGCTGGGCATATCTGCTTGCAGAGCTTCCAAACAAACAATCTATTTAGCACTATGCGCCTCTGTGCACACACACCACAAATGCCAGACACTTGGCTCTTCTAGTGGTTATATGTTTTGGCGAGATCAGTGGCGTAACAAAGGTCCCCGCAGTCCCCGCGGTGCAAGGGGGGCGAACTTCTGGGGGCCCTCCTCAGTACAATACACTGTGCATGGGCAGCAGACCCCGGACTTAGAGTGGGGCGGGGAGTCTGGGTACTTTGCAGTTGGGGGGTCGTTATGCCACTGGGCTAGCTGGTGTGCGTCTCGCAGGCTCTTCCAGCAGAGGTGTAGGTTTTGCTTTGACCATTATTTGGTGGCTGCTAGGAAGGACTATGTCATAATGTTTACTTTTTTCCAACATTTATTTTTTAGATGTTTAGCGATAATGTGCCACTTCAATATAAAATCGCACCCTGATGGGCTTACAACAAAGGGGGTGCAGATAAAGAAATACAGGAGCATGTAGAGCCTAGTTGGTCCGGGTAATGTGACAGCAGCACACCATACCTGTACTAGAAGACAGTGTCTAAGCTGCTGCAGGCCATGGTGTCCAGGCTATTTGTGCCTGTGGCGGTCTGTGTCCTGTGGGAGAGTGGGACATGGAGATACGGGATTATATCAGGATAGGGACACCTCGGACCATCGATAGTGACGTGTGCACTGATGGGAATCAGCAGGGTATTTCCGATATTTCATAGCTGTGTGGCCGGGCCCAGGTCTGCTATGTTGTGTCTTACGCCAAATGTAGGGTTTAGGTGGAATTTGTCACCATTTCTACCATGAAGGGGCCCCAGATGACTTCAAAAATATGAGATTGGTTGTTCGTCTTGTGAGTTTCTCATATCCTGCTATACAATACAATTCAAGGTGTCAATCCAACTGGGGGAGAAGAGTAGGCTTTCGTCAGTGGTGGAGTATGCAAAGTTAATTGTGGCCAGTGACGTGGTGAGCTATCTGTGCTTATGGGAGGTTGTTTCAGAGAGGAGATCCGGAGAGTGCTGTGCAGCCATAAGGTCAAGGGGGAAATCCGGAGTGCGCTGGGCAGCCATAAGTGTTGCCAAATAAGATTCAAATAGAAGGCAATGGCTGGGCAAGTCCACTTGATGTGGTATAGCTCTCAGTGGGATGTATTGCACCGCCAGCACTTATTGTGAGTAGAAGGTGTGCCCCCTGGAGCTTCCAAGGGGTCCAATACCAGTCCTGTAGGATTTTAAAGTAAAGCCACTGTAGCCTAGATTTCTTAGAGCCCTATTATGATCTGAAAGAAGAAAGACCCGGTCTTCCAGGGTATCTGTTTTGCCCAAGAGAGGTTGCCAGCGGAGAGTGGTAGCTGAGAGAGAGATGGGGGTAGTGTTAACCTTTAATGAGAACTACATAGAAACCAGATGCTAAGCCTTTGTAATGGCCATAGGCCTGAAGGTATTGGATAATAGGTGATAGAGGCAGGTCCAAAGGTTGGGTGATTTGTGCGAAGACAGTGAAATAGTTGGTGGTAGCACCAGCGGTCTTCTAGGCAAAGCCTCAATTCCTGTTGTAGTTGGGCAAAATATTTGAGTTTGTCCACTATAAAAACATGATCAAGACATTGTATGCCACAGATTTTCTAGGCCATCCAATGAAGTGGGTGACTGCCCACACAGGGGCCTTTTGGTGGCGGTAGGGATTTACTCCGAGCACCTGGAATGCTTCACGCCAGGGTCACACCATTGCTGCCAATATTGGATTAGAGGCCATGCCTTGGTCCCTTACAGAGTGATAAGGAGGTAAGAGTGTTGTCCCTGGTGACAGATGGGAGCGTTCCTGGCAAGCCCAAAACGGGGTCTCTCTGTGCAGGTGGGCTGTCATCTGGGAGAGGTGGAAGGCTTGTTTGTAGAGGGTAAGATGAGGTGGCCCAAAGTCGTGAGGCTCGAATACGCCGCTTACGCCCACTCCAAATATAGGACTGTATGTCAGCTTCAATTTGTGCTTGTAGGGTTTTAGGTACGCAGAGGAGCAGCATACTAAAAAGGCAGTGAAATCCAGGGGCTGTAGTAATTTTTACTCTCCCCCAAAAAGGACAATTGGAGGTGGGACCACTTTGGGAGATTTTGTTGGGTGCACTCTAAAAGGGGGAGGAGTTTGTCCTTCACTATGCATGTGAGGCCTCTATTGACTCGGATGCCCAGATAGCAGAGCCCACTCAGTACCAAAGTTATAGTATAATTATAAATGCATGCAGGGTGACGGTTCAGGTCATCAGGAGGGCCTCACTCCATGAGCAATTGATTTTATAACCCAACAGCTGTGAGAAGTATTCAATGATTGACATATCTGTCGCTATAGAGGATCACAGGTGGGACAGCAGGAGCAGGATGTAATTCTCGTAAAGTAGGATTTTGATCTCTCCGGCTTCTATAGGAATCCCATGCACTTCTTATGGCCAGCAAATTAGGATTTATAATGGTCCAGTCACAAGGAATGAAGAGAAGCAGAGAAAGGGGACACTCCTGGTGGGTGCCACAACTCACACATAACCCTTTGGCCAGAAATCCATTGCAAGACACTTCCGCTGACGGGGAGTTGCAGAGCAGGCAAACTTTCTGAATGACGTCATCTCCGAGGCCTATGCAAGACATGACTTGGAAAAGGGGTGAACATTTGATCTGATCAAATGCCTTTTCAGCATCCAGGGAGTGTGTCAGCATCTTCTTAGTTGACCTTTTGTGGGCCATAGGATATGTGCTAGCACCCACAAGTGATTAGGAGTGCTGCAGCCCGGAACAAAACCCACGTGGAAGTCATGGATCAGCTGCAGGATCACTCTGTCTAGGAAAGTTGCCAGGATCTTGGCCATCAATTAAATCTAGCAGGAGTTGGTGAAATTTAGGGGATCTTTCTCGTCATTAGAGTGAAGGTGAAGACTGCCTTGTTAGATATAGCCTGTAATGATTCGCTGTCTGCCGCCTCGTTAAATGCCCTGGTGAGGTGTGGTGCGGTTTTGTAGAACTCACTGGGGAACCCGTCTTCCCCAAGGGATTTATAGGTAGGTAGCCTCAATATTGCATCAGTGATCTCCTCCTCCATAAATGCATGTCAAAGCTTCTCACTGGCAGACAATGTTCAGGATTATATAGGTGAGATGTGGTTCTGTATAGCAGCAGCTACTGCCATGGGAAGTTCTGAGGTCACTTGTAGAATGTGTGTATTATTATCCTAATGCCTTTAATGCTCCTTAGGGTGTTGTGCAATTTTTCACTCCCTGGGGTGGCACCCTAGTGTATTTACATATTATCATGTTAGTGTTATGCCTGTCTAGATAAAGTCAGCGGCATTACTTAAAATGATGCCCCCCCTGCAAAGTGTAACGAGCGGCCCCTGAATATTTAATATCTCACAGATACAAGGCATAATTAAAATGATGGGGCCCCTGCAGAATGTGATGAGGGCTCCCTGAGACTCCCATACTTGACAAATATTCATAGGCCTTAGGCTGAACGGTAGCCCCCGAAAGGGGTCACTCCGCTTGAAAGTGCTGCAGGGCCCTGCGTTACAAGCCTACACGGATAAAGAAGTAGAAAGAAAGGGAGGCACAGAATTAGAGCAAAGAGGAGAATGACAGAGAAGGACTGAGGGAAAGGAGACCTGAAGGGGCGTCCCAAGAGAAATGCCCAAGAGGAAGAAGAGAGGAATCGTGTGGGAAAGTCGAACGAGATAGAGAGAGAAGAGGGAGAGATATTGTGTGGTCTGGAGGAGTATGTACGAATGACAGACTGAGCGAGAGGGCATGTGAGAGAGTTAGACAGGTAGAGAAGTGGCAATTGTAAAAGAGTGATGGGTACCTTCATAGAGGAGGAGAGAAGGGAGACGACAAGGATGTGCTTGTGAGCCTTGCGTAGTAACCGTCTGAGACGAAGTGAGAGGTGGAGAAAGAGAAGAAATGGAGGAGTGGGAATGGATGGTTAGACATCTGAGAGCAGGGTAGGTCCGAGGGATTGGGTATGTGAGTTGGAGAGACGAGGGGAGGGGAGCGTGAGATACAAAGAGCTCCTGGGGACATGCAGAGGGAGCTCGAGTGTATTTGTGAGAGATGGATGGCTGGAGAGGGACGTAGATGAAGTGAGATGAAGAGCGGGGCCATTAGGCAGGAGTTACACCCTGACAGAAGATCTGGTAATAGTTACAAGTGCTGAACTCAGGCACATAATGACCAGGGAGCGCATCAGTGACCGCGAGCTGAGGATGCAGGAAATCACAGGCGCGCGAGTGTCCGCACCACGTGACACGGACCTTAATAAGGATGCGACCAATTCCCCATGGAAAGACCCCCAAAGTGCAAGGAAAGAGCTCACGCTGCAAACAGCACTCAGGGGAAATTACCCCCTTCCCGCCCAAACACGATGTAGGACACAAAAAACACAAATTATCCTTAGTGAAAATGCTGAGGTGGCAGAAGGAGAGGTCCAATCAAAGTCTCTCTGTGACAGTATTGGACTCTGGAGACCCCCCTAGAGCCGAGGATTGAACAACCAATTCATTCTCTGCATCTCCCATTGCAAATTACAAATTAATATCGCAGGATGAAAACTGTGAGAGGGGAAACAGGCACTTGCCAAAGAAACCTCCCCCTCGCGCTCCCCCCACCCCCTCACGTAGATCTGTCCATCTCTGGACAATAACCATGGCCACTGGAATTATGCAGCAAAGCAAGAACACATTCGGCATCAGCTTTGGTTGAATTATGTGGCATGTAAAGGCAGGTTATTTGTCATTAGAGGGGACATTATCTGGCGTTATTATGTCGTAATTTTGACATTTCACAAAATCGATCCCATTTGAATAGAAAATACGACGATTTATTTAGACAGAAAAATGAATATATATACAGCATTCAGACGTGCAGACTGCTATTCACCACCAAGTAATAATGTTGTCTGGAATGTAAGGACAAAACATATGTTTTTACCACTGTCCTTTATAATTCCCAGACTAAAGGAATTTGTATAAAACACACAATACTAAATTTAGTGAATACAAGCCTAAATGGTCACACTTTTAGTTTTAAAAGATGAACCTCTTTTAATTGGCGCATCACAGTTATGTTTAAAACTGCCCTTCAGTCTGGACATTATCATGTTCACAATGGATGATCCCAGCGACTTTTCAGCTACAGACATTTTTTGATGAAAGCTGCAAATTGTGTTTATATAGAAAGTATAGCAAATCCATAATATTGGAAAAATGCCACATCTGCAGAATTGCCTTGTTCCAGGGGAAATTACAATAATCCCACATTAGTATGTCCTGAACAGTGCCATGTTTATAAGATCACGGGCCATTTTATGATGGGCTTTGAGGGTGCTGCACACAACTGAGCGCGGTATCATGCGCCTGCAGGGGGTAAAGTTAATTAATTTCACATGCTTTTTCCCTCAGTTAGTGCTTTTTCTAACTCAAAGAAATATTGGTCTAAATGAAGGGGAATTACTATTCTTAACGCCACATCTCAGTAGTTTGACAATATCTATCTATCTATCTATCTATCTATCTATCTATCTATCTATCTATCTATCTATCTATCTATCTATTTGATAGATAGATAGATAGATAGATAGATAGCAGCCAGTCGATAGCTATAGTTAGGGCCTAGTTTCCGTAGGAAGAGCGTTATTTTGTTTTGCCAACAACTTTAGCTCCGCTTGACGAATCTTCTCAAAATTATCAAAACAAATACGACTGTTGTTTTAGCTGCTGTCTTGAAAGTTTCAGGGTGCTCCGTCAAGCGGGGGCCGAGAAAAAGGGGGGTGTCCCAAAACACATTTTCCCCATCCATTTTCCCATAGGGTCTTTAAATACACCTATAGCCAGAACTGCTGAACGGAATTACACTAAACTTGGCAGGAAGCTATGTCCTGGTGCGCAGATTGTGAATTTCGTGATTTGGTGTAAATCCATTCAGTAGTTTCTGACATATTCAAGGTTAAAAATATATATATCTATGGACTTGGAGGACCCAATTGTCCCTGTGCTGATATCTGGTAGCTGCCAACACTTCAACAAGGAAATGTTGGCAGCCATTTTTGGAATTGGCTTCAGCTGAGTCCCATAAAAAAACATTAAAAAAAGAAAGGGGCCAGGTTAGGTGTTCCTGGCCCCGAGCCTTGTTCTAGGGTCCCCCAAGGATCCTGTCAGAAATAAAAAGCATTTTTTGTAACAAATCTCTGAAAAATTTGCAGATGGATCCACAGATTTTGATGAGATTTTTGTTTTTGAAAGTGCAGTCTCCCACACTCTTCTTTTATTTTTGCCCCAGGTAGGCCAGGTCCTGGGGGCATTAGTGCACAATACTCCTCCCCCTCCTAGGGCTTATAGTAGCCCCAGGAACCACCACCTCCCCAGGGCTAAGATAGAAAAATATGCAGGGGGGGGCGCGCACCCCCTGAACCCAGGGACCACCACCTCCCCAGAGAAAAAATTATTGAGTGAATCCGGGGGGGCATGCAGCTCCCCCACAGCCCTGGGACAAGTGTAGTTTATTAAAAGCAGGGAGGCCCGTGCACTGCCACCTCCCCATGGCAAATGTCCTTTAACAACAATGGGAGGAGGCGCACAACTCCCCTGTAGTCCCAGGGACTGACACATCCCCGGGACTGCAATACCTCAATGTCGGGGGTTTGTTGTGGACCTTCAGCCCTTGGCATCACCTTCTCCTCAGAGCAATCGTTACAATGTAAGGGGGTGCCCAGTCCGCCAGGTGCCCCAGGGGCCACCACCTCCCCAGGGCTATAATAACATATACGCAGGAAGTCTGTCATGGACCCCTGGCCCCAGGGACCATCACCTCCCCGGGGCTAAATTCTAAAGATGGAGGGGGGCTCCTCTCATGAAGCCATAGATGGCCCTGGGGACTGCCACCACCAAGAGCCAGCTCCTGCTACCTCACGAGATGCCAAGCCTCGGGAGGTAGCTGTTTGCTTTTGTTTGGTGGGAGCTGCAAAAGCATACAAAACTCCGCTTTCAGCAAGCAGCAGCTGTCCAACAGTTCCCCCTTGGTGAAAGAGGTGGTTTCATCTGTTTCCCTGCACACATATTTGCAGATGAAAACATTGCTCTAGCAAGCAGAGAGCTGCTATTTAATGCAGCTCTCTGCTTGCGGAAGCAGTGTTGGCTCCAACAGGAGTCGGGAGCCAACTGGGACCACGGGGGCCTTGAAGCTTCCCCCGCAGTCTCCAAAACAAACGAAACTAATTTTCAAGGTGGGAAAGCAGATCTGCAGTACCACCTTAAATATTATCTGATGAAAATGAATGAGGAACAATTGGCAAAGTTACAGACACACAAGGTCAGTGGAGACATTTCCTTGCTTTGTAGGAGATGCAGTATACATTTACCCAAGGAGGTAGCACTCACTAATTAGCCAGTAGAACGTGTTGCAGTTGGATAGTGTTAGAAATGGGGTCTTTGGTTGGCAGTCAGGTTACCCCCTGTCCACACTAAATATGACCTTCCTACTCCTTTCGGATCAGCAGCTACCACTTCAACAATGTATGAGGGCAGCCCCAATGTTAGCCTATGAAGGGAGCAGGCCTCACAGTAGTGTAAAAACAAATTTAGGAGTTTTACACTACCAGGACATGTAAACTACACAGGTACATGTCCTGCCTTTTACCCACACAGCACCCTGCTCCAGGGGTTACCTAGGGCACACATTAGAGGTGACTTATATGTAGAAAAAGGGGAGTTTTAGGCTTGGCAAGTACTTTTAAATGCCAAGTCGAGGTGACAGCGAAACTGCACACAAAGGCCTTGCAATGGCAGGCCTGAGACAAGGTAAAGGGGCTACTTAAGTGGGTGGCACAACCAGTGCTGCAGGCCCACTAGTAGCATTTATTCTACAGGCCCTAGGCACATGTAGTGCACATTACTAGGGACTTATAAGTAAATTAAATAGTCCAATTGGGTATGATCTAAGGTTACCATGTTTAAAGGGAGAGAGCATATGCACTTTAGCACTGGTTAGCAGTGGTAAAGTGCACAGAGTCTAAAAGCCAGCAGATGCAGTGTCCAAAAAGTGGAGGGAGGCAGGCAAAAAGTTAGGGGTGACCACCCTAAGGCTGTCAGGTCTAACAGATAGACATTTTGACACAAAACAGTGGCCTTTTCTTGGATAAATACGTATGGCAGGATTCACTCTGGCACAATGCTCATTTTTTTTAAATTAGAGGCAAGCACATACAAATACATACAAAGCAGATGCTCACGTTGAAGCTCCAATTCTGAAAAGTGCTAATCAGCCTAACATAGGGTGCATGGCCAAGGCAAAGCAAGTGTGTTTTCTCTGCACTGCCACCTTGATGTGGCGGTCTTTACCACTGGGTCCATGGTGGTAAGACCGCCACGGTGAGGCTGGTGGTCTACTGACCGCCAGCCTCATAATGAGGGCCATTATGTATGAGGGCTCCATGTTGCACTTTACAAGAGGACAAAACACATGATTGGATATATTTGTTGACATCTGTTGTGGAGAAATTAATGAATCACTTAAATTGACCTTCATAGCCCTACCCATTTCTTGAGCAAGGTCGATTGTGCTGTCAAGAAAGATAATTGGAGACAAGGAGGTCTTCTCTGATGTTTGCAGGGCTAATTCTGTGCCTTGAGAAGCTGTGAAAATGGACAGGCGACCTCTAACGATGAAGTTCTGCTACACATATACTTTCAGTAGCAGTGATTTATCTCTGTGAGATTTTGTATAGGGATGTAAGGTTTACATCTGATGTGTAGATGGACAGCACATGAAGTTTTGCTTCTGTGTTCCACAGAAGGAGGGAACTGGTGCTTCAAAAGGCTGGGAACAATGCCACTTATATTTGCTACATCAGCTGGGAGCTTCCCTCATGAATGCAGCCGGGCAACGTTCTATTGGGGGATCAGAGACTTTGGTTTTCCTGCCCTATTGTGGAGAGAGGGAAAGGGAAATTGAGAGAGTGAGAGGGAGCATGAGAGAGAGAGTATTTGTATTTGTGAAAGAGTGTGTTAGTTCACGTGTTGGGTAGAAGTGGAATATACACAGGTTTGTTCCATGTGTGCATGATGTAGGCTCTTAATATGCATGTGGATTGTGCCTGAGCATCAGAGAAACAGAATGCAAAGGGTATGTCAGAGGATCAATCAGTATTATGTAATGCATTTTTTTCCTTAAAAGATGACTTTTTTTGTCATCTGTCACCCTTTAGAAAAGCACTTGCTACACATATCCAAGAATCTAACTTACACACAAAGGGGTCAGAATTGAGGCCCTGATTATGAGTTTGGCAGATGGTAAGACCCGTTCGCCAAACTCCCGACAGCGTGGCCGCCACTGTAGTGGCGACCTCCCCGCCAGCCCAATTGTGGCTTTCCAAATGGGCTGACCGGCGGAAACTGAGGTTTCTGGCGGTCAGCAAAGTGGGAAAGTGGCAGCAGCATTGTTGCCGGCTCGTAATTGAGCCGGTAGCAATGCTGCCATCTGCAGGGGGCAACATTCCTAACCCTAGTCATGTGTACTGTATACATTATGCTCAGAGAATTACCTACCCTTATGGGGTTACCATACTTGTCATATATTACATGCATTGTGTATCTCGTGAAGGAGCTGCAGATGTCTCTCATATATTACCAAACAATTGAGTTAGGTGCTTAAGCAAACCTCAGTTAGTATTTTAGTACATGTTCTGTATTGCTTTGTGAATTGACTCATTTATGTACACTTATTAATGTCTTTCTTGGGTTACCCTCTTAGAAGGGCTTCTGACGTGTGATAAGGTTTGGGTAATGATGGAGTCTTCAGTCATTTTGAGATGTTATGCGAAGAATTATAATTTGGTTCACACAGTGTTTTGGGGTTTAGCAGTCGCCTTTGTCATTCATACCTGTTTGTCTGAATCAGACCCTACATATGGAAGCACAGTAGGCGAACTGCTGCTCTCTTGTCATGAATATATATAATGTGTTGTGTACATAACCATAGCTGCAGTGTTGACAAGAGAATAGACAACAGGTTCTCTCTTAACACCAGTGAAAAGACTTGCCATGTCCCTCAGTGTCACTTGCTGAGTGATGATGCTCGACAGTGAAGTAAAAGGTTTTGCGGTCATGACACAAAGAGTGGCCACAAGACATTCACACTGGTGGAAGTGCCTCATATCAAGCCATCCTTGGACCACCAGCAGCACATGCAGCAGCATCTCCATAGTCTGCTCTACAGACAACTATTCAGGACTTCGCCTTGTCCATAAGGAGACTTTCATATAGACTGCTCTGGTGAGCATCCGCCTTTCCTCAGGAGACTGTCACCAGCTAATAGTTACTTCTTTTACCTTTCCTTATGCACCAGATGGATCAATATCCTTTCCTGGGCTGTTTAGGTTGCTTCACTATCATTAGACATATTATTTTGCACTAAAGTAATACTTATTGTCAATCTCTGTTTGTGTGCCTGAGCATCTGTGTGTATATTGCACTTTACATTGCCATCTTTGTCTGCTTGTGAGTTTAACCTTGCTCATCAAACTTGCTACTAATCACAGAAAGCTCCTTTTTAGATCGAAGCCAACCACAAAGCACAGCTGTCTAGTTGCAAAGACCAATTGAGGTCATGCTGAAAACTTGCCTAGGAATGCTTTCTGCCCACTGGTTACCATTAGCTTTGTGTTTTGTCACTCACATTTGCTTGCTTACTATGCTCTGCCTTTATTGTTTTACCCAATCCAGTTTGTCTTTGTCCCTCCCATTTAGCATACTGTTTACCACCTCTCTGATTTGGTCCTTTTATTCTTTTTATGAGTGCTCTCTTTTTGGGAACTCTTTTCCTTTTTCATGAAGCGCTCAACGAAAAAGCATTTTTTTCAGTTATCTCCCTCGTGTATTTCTCCCCCCCAGTACCGCTCTCTGTATTCCCCTCTCTCACCTGGGCAGGAACTTCCTCCTCATTCCCTGATGGTGCTTTCTCACCTATTTTCTCCCCCACCCATGCCCTCCATTCATTGTTTTTCTCAGCAGCCTCCTCAGCATCATTTCAGTGCAGGATTTCTTGGCCAAAGAAATAACTCTTTCTTTTAACATATAAGTATAATAATGAACTAATAATGGGCAATTGGATTTTATTTGCCAGAATCAGCACACTCAAGTTCAAAGGAGGTTGACTTTCACCATGTGTATAGGCAGACATAGGCAGCTACTCTTCCTCCAATCCACTTTTGCTTTTCCAGGGCCAACATTTGCAAGCGAAAGCTTAATATTAGATTTCGGATTTATATTAGAATGGGGAAATATGATCACCCATCATGCATTTTAATACATATTTTAATTCCAAATGTATTTTCACGTTTTGATGATGGGATTGAGTGCATGAAACAAACACATGGTGCATCTGTGACACAGACATCATAATTGTGAAACACCGGCTATAAACTTAACACACCGACATGCCAGTCATAGTTCACAGAAAGCAGATATTGAAAGAGGCTTGACCTCTCTAAGCCCAACATTATTCATCACTAAGAGCAGATACAAGTATGACTATAGATACGTTCTATTTTTTGGGGAAATCAAAGTATTTTTGCAGCACATTCAAGTTTTTTTTACAGAAACCATGTTTTTACACCATGCACTAAATGAATACCTTACAGTTTAGCCTCATAAGAACTATTATATTCCATAAAACAGAGAATATTAAAGCATATCTAACTTTGTGGATGCATACATCATGTACAGCAATATGAAACTAGAGAGGCAATCAAATGTGTTCAAACTTGCCAATAGACTCCCATCTTGTCGGCCATCTTCAGTGCAGGTTGCTAACGCTAATTTTAGATTTATTTATGAATATTCAATTTATGTGGAGACTTCCAGCTTTTCAGTATCTGCTTCCATGCAGTCGCCTCACTGTTTAATACAAATATCCTTTTCATTATGATGAATGTCCTATGAAAGCTTACTTTACCGATCATAACTGGCTCATCATGTTTGAATAATGACTTCAGTAACTACAATCTAATCTCAAACCCATTCTACTAGAAGTTTAACGATAAACCCGAATCCCAAACATGTGTTCTAGACTTCCAACTCCCTTTTGCAGTTTTAGAAAGTAGTTTAATTTCTCAAAACTTCCTTATGAAGGGCACGGGTCATTCACTTGAGCATCGCTCCTGGCAAGGACTTCTTTGCACAGAAAGAAACAACATAAAAATATAAGTATTTCTAACTATAATCCTAGTCGACCCAAAGTAACACAACAGTAACACAACACAAGTCTAAACAAACATAAAAGAGTTTTCTGCACCGGCTCCAAGTGTTCTAAAATCATGTAAAATTTATATGTCAGAAGGTTTTTTCTTACCTCAATTGCCTTTACCTAAGAGTTAGATCTTTGAATGAAAGTGCGCCCATGGCTGACCCTCTTGTTCACAAATCTATCTACACATAAAGCTACGAAGACCCAGGACAAAAGGAAAACTTTGCACCCCGGGCTACGCCACCTGCCCTGGATTACCGTACGGTGACCACTAGGGATGTGGAGAAGAGTTTGATGTCATATGGCCGAATTCTGCCAACGACACTGGTAGTGAACAACAGCCAGAAGGAAACTTCAAGTTGAGGTTGGCTGGGGAACAGCTGAGAAAGGGGTAATACAGGGAAATTCTTATATGGCTAGGCAGTTGACGATGCTCCTTCTCAATCCTACCCTTGAACCACTCTGCCACCCACAACACCCCACTACATTGAAATGGCAGATGACAGAGCAAAACACAATGGAATTAGGGGTCAAAAGACTCCCAGCCATATTTATTTACAAACATTTAGACAAACATCAAATTTCATACAGTTATTATGCACAGTAACCCATATCTTACATCATTAATTACAGAGTTGTGTCCTAACCTCAACAAAGACACTAATGCACTGGAGTTTTCCATCCATAGCTAAATGTTTTATTCCTGTGCATCCATCAACATCATATCTTGAGTAATGAGATTATGACCGGTAGCAGAGTTCCCTTCCTCCTAGACCTCCTGGTTAAGTCTGCTGGTCCCCAGTTGCCGGCTGATAGAGCAGAGGATTCTGTTTCTCAGCCACAGTCCTGAGAACCTGCATTCAATCCAGCTGCCTGCGTTCTGTTGGTGCTGTCTCCAACTGCGTGACTCTTGCAGTCTTTGCCCATGTTGTATTTACGTTATTATAACCTGTATTTGTGTACTTTGTTCCTTATTATGGTGTTGTATTTTGGCTTGTTTTCCTGGTTATTTTGTTTTAATCATATTTTGTTCCTCATTTTTAGGTTGAGCGTTAGCGTTCGGCCTGCTGTATACTTTTAAGTATACTATAGAGTGAGTTCCAGCGTTTCCATTTGTTAGTTGCAGTGTCCTTCAAAAATCCTTGCTTGCTAGTGGTCAGTTCTGCCTCTTTGTCCTGCCTTTTTTCACTTTGGGAGCAGCGCAAAGTACTGTGTAATTATGCTATGTTCTGTTTATCTCTTCTGTAAGGGGCTTTTTTTTAGCATTTGCCTGTTTCACTTCAACACTGTGTGTGCTTGCTCAGTCCCTCCTCCCCACCAGCTCCCTTTGCAAACATAATAAAACAGAGGGGGGCTTTTCCAGGGTCAGCTTGCTCTGCCCTCACTGTTTTTTTATGTTGTGTAAACATAATTCAGTTTCTCGTGCTTATTTTGAAAAGGTCACAAAACACGTCCATGTGTTTTTGAGAGTTGAGCCCTACAGCTTATTGTTTTCATCCCCGTATGCGCTGATCGGCGCAACGGGTCTCGCATTTGCTCGAGTTAGAGCTATTAGTGTTGTAAACTCCTAACTGGACTTTTCTTGCAAGATAAATGAAAAGAAAAAAAAAAGCAGCGCGATCGCTCTGCGTTTTTTGTTTCATTTGTGTGGCAAGGAAAGTCCAACTAGGAGTTTCCAAAGCTAATAGCAACAGGTCTCGCATTTGCTCGAGTTAGAGCTATTAAAGTTGCAAACTCCTAACTGGACATTTCTTGCCGCACAAATGAAAAGACGATCGCACTGCATTTTTTTTTCATTTGTGTGGCAAGAAAAGTCCGGTTAGGAGTTTACAAAGCTAATAGGAACGGGTCTCGCATTTTCTCAAGTTAGAGCTATTAGCGTTGTATACTCCTAACTGGACTTTTCTTGCCACACAAATGACATTTTTTTAAAATGCAGTGCGATCGCGTGTGGCAAGAAAAGTCCAGTTAGGACTTTACAAAGCTAATAGCTCTAACTCGAGCAAATGCGAGGGGTGACTTACCTATGCCACAGGCAGTATTTTGTGTGCATGGCATCCTGAGGGTGATGCCATGTCGACTTTACCACTTTCTCCCCACCAACACACACAATCTGCAGTGGCAGTGTGCATGTGTTAGGTGAGGGGTCCCTTAGGGTGGCACAACACATGCTGCAGCCCTTGTTACCACTGGTACCTTTTACAAGGGACTTATCTGTGTGCCAGTGGTGTGCCACTTGTGGAAACAATGGTACATTTGTAGTGAAAGAACACTGGTGCTGGGGCCTGGTTAGCAGGGTCCCAGCACACTTTTCAGTCAAGTCAATATCAGGCACAAAGTGTGTGGGGGGGTAACTGCAACACAGAGCCATTTTCCTACACAAGACCATGCCCCCCCCACAGCCCACAGGCCAGGAGACTCAACCAAAGCTAGGAGAGTCTTCCTAGTCTATCAGGCGCGGAAGAGCAGGGAAAACAGGCTTGTTTGTTGCAGGGCTTACTCTGCCTCAGATCCTCCTGTTCAGGTCATTCCCTCTGGGAAACTGACCTACTTCCACAGTGATAGGACCTGGTCTGAATTGCCTCTTGTCTGTGTGTTTAGTGTCTTCACCCATTCTTTTCATTTTGGGGTTAGAGGTATCCACCTCTGCTAAGCTTATCTTAGCCATGGTCACCCCCAGCTTACCCAAAGAAGTTACCCATAGCTGGAGTAACCCCACCCATGACCAACAGGGTCAGGCGGCCTAACTTGCTATTTGGCATGGGGTCAGACCACCATGCCAAGGACAGTGCAGCCATAAAGGCTAACACCAGGCAGAGGCCACTGACAGCTGTCAGTGCACAGAACCACACCTTTAGCTCTTCACCAACAAGGGAAGGGGCTAAGCTACAGGCTTCTTTGGGTTCAGGGTGCCTGTCTGCTGTGGTAGAGTGTGGGGTTGCTACATCTTGGAGTAAACACCCACTCATGCTTAACAGTTGCCTGACTAGTCAGAGCTTCTTGTGGGTCAGGTTGGACTGGACCAGTTCCACTTTTGGAGTTTTCCCCTACCAGAGCGGAAACTCCTTGGTTTACTGGAACCTTGGCTAAAGGTTGTCCACCTTTCCTGCACTGCTTTTTCCTTCTTTTCTTCTGGGGCCTACTTGCATTTACTGCTGGGGCAGCACCTCCAGAATCCGTGGGATCGGACTGGCACTGGACCAGTTCCTGTCCTTGGTTTCTGACCAACCTCTGGGTGGTAATTTCCAAGGAGGCAATCAAGGGGGAGGTCTGTACTGACTACCACCCTTCTCCAGCTAAAAATCCCACTCACTTCTAGGGGCACTAAAGCCACAGGCCTATTAGTGACCATGGCTGGGCTGTCCCTTACTCTGACAGTCTCACCTGGGATGTACTGGTTTGAGAGCACCAGCCTATCATGCACAATAATGTGACTGGCACAAGTGTCTTTCAGGGCAGTGGCTGGGACTCCATTCACCAGTAGGTGATGGAAGTGTCTACTTACCTCTGTAATCTCCAACTCACCTGTTGGGCCCACTTTCCAGGTGAAATGCTATGAGGACCTCCTCATCTGAGGAGTCATCCCCAATGGCTTCACTGGTCACCCCTGGGGTTTTGCTTGGGGGTTTGTTTTTGGGACAAGAAGTGTCCTTGATGTGGTGCCCTGTCTGTCTACAGTTGTGGCACCATGTCTTAGTGGCATCCCAGTTCTTACCCTGGTACCCACTTTGTTTTGGGATGTGGCTGGGGGCCCAACCACCTGGACAGGTTTTTGGGGGCCTTCAGAGGGCTCTTTTTCTCTATTTCTAGGAGTGTCACCCACTTTCTCCTGGGGAGGCTTTGTAACCCCTTTCTTTTGGTCACCCCCAGTGGAAGCTTTGGTTACCCTAGTCTTGACCAAGTGGTCTGCCTTCTTTCCCAATTCTTGGGGATAAATTGGACCAAGGCCTACCAGATATTGATGCAACTTTTCATTAAAGTTGTTACTTAAAATGTGTTCTGTCATAAACAAATTATAAAGTCCATCATAGTCATGCACTTCATTTCCAGTTACCCAACCATCCAGTGTTTTAACTGAGTAGTCTACAAAATCAACCCAGGTCTGGCTCCAGGTTTTGTGAGCCCCTCTAAAACTAATTCTATACTCCTCAATTGAGAATCCAAAGCCCTCAATCAGCGTAGCCTTCATGAGGTCATAGGATTCTGCATCCTTACCAAAGAGTGTGAGGAGTCCATCCCTACACTTACCAGTGAACATTTCCCATAGGAGAGCTCCCCATTGAGATCTGCTTACTTTTCTGGTTGCACAAGCTCTGTCAAAAACTGTGAACCATTTGGAGATGTCATCACCTTCTTCATATTTAGTTACAATCCCTTTGGGGATTTTTAGGATGTCAGTATTCTCCCTGACCCTATTTAAATTGATGCCACCATATATGGGTGTTAAACCCATTTATTTTCTTTCCCTTTGTATAGCTAGGAGCCGCTTCTCTAAAGCTAATCTTTTGGCCATCCTTGCTAGAAGGATGTCCTCTTCATTGAGACTGCCTTCAATGCTTACAGAGGTACTGGACTCCCCTGTGGAAGAACCAGGCTCTCTGACTATGATTTGCGGAGACAGGGTTCTAGGAGCCCTGTTCTCCCTAATTAGGACAGGAGGGGTGAGTTCATCCTCCTGTTCACAAATTTCTTCCTTATCTGAGGGAGGAACCTCCAACTGAGAGGGGTGGTCTCTTGTATACTCTGCCAAGAGCTCCTGGAGCTTGGCCTTGGTAGGGTTGGACCCAGTTTTTATCTTTTTTATGTTACAGAGAGACCTTAGCTCTGACAACCCTAGATGCAGGTAAGGGGTGAGGTTGAGTTACATCACCATCTCATCTGTGTTACTCATTATGACTCTAAAAGTTGGGATTACTTTTCAAGAAACTAAAAACTACTTCTAGTACTTACAACCTAACTTTTTAACAACTTTTAAACTGAAAAGGAAATGCTAACAGGGACTTACACAAGTCCCTAGCAGGACTTTAAAAAATGTAGAGAACCAGTCAAAAATTCAAAAATCAGTTTCTAATGACACTTTTTGGAATGTTAGTTGTGTGATGAGGTATTGGCTGAATAGTCCAGCAAATGCAAAGTCTTAGATTTCACCTCTGATCCACCAGTGTAGGACGCTGTCTCTGTATATACTATCTCAAAGTGAGAGATAGGGTGCACAGAGTCCAGGGGTTCCCCTTAGAGGTTGATAGTGACAATATTAGATAATAGTAATGCTCTATTTGTGGTAGTGTGGTTGAGAAGTTAGGCTTATCAGAGGATAGCGTTAGGAAGTTGTTGTACACACACCGGCAACAAATGAGAACACACACTCAATGCCTTAACTCTAGGCCAATAGGTTTTTATATAGAAAAATATTATTTTCTTAATTTATTTTAGAACCACAAGAACATACATTGTAAGATACTTGGCATAGGTAAGTATGGAACTTTGAAGTAAAACAATAAAGTACACAGTTTTGGCAAAAATGGCAATAAGCTATTTTAAAAGTGGACACTGCAAAATTCAACAGTTCCTGTGTAGGTAAGTAAAGGTTAGTTTGTCAGGTAAGTAAAGCACTTACAAGTTCAGTCTCCGGGGCATCGCCAGCCCACCATTGGGGGTTCAAGTCAACCCCAAACACCCAGCACCAGCAACACAGGACCAGTCAGGTGCAGATGTCAAAGTGGGGCCCAAATAACATAGGTGCCAATGGAGACTAGGTGTGCTCCGGTTCCAGTCTGCTAGCAGGTAAGTACCTGCGTCCTCGGGGAGCAGACCATGGTGGTTTTGTAGAGCACTGGGGGGTCACAAACAGGCACACAAAATACACCCTCAGCTGCACAGGGGCGGCCGGGTGCAGTGTGCAAAGTAGGTGTCGGGTTTTAGATAGAAATCAATGGAGGGACCCGGGGGCCACTCTGGCAATGCAGGCAGGGCACAGGGGGGCTTTCGGGCTGGGCAAGAAGGAGGGTCACCTGCTGGTCACTCCTGCCCTAGTAGTCAGTTCCTCTCGGGCCTGGGGGCTGCGGGTGCAGTGCTTCTTCCAGGCGTCGGGTTCTTTGTTACCGGGCAGTTACGGTCAGAGGGATCCTCTGGATTCTCTCTGCAGGTGTCGCCGTGGGGGTGCAGGGATGTCGTCTCAGGGTGGACACGCCATGGGAGTCGACTGGGGGTCCTCGCTGCAGTGTTGGTTTCTCTGGACACAGGCTGGGGGCGTCAGGGGCAGAGTGTTGGGGACTCACGCTTCAGGAGAGAGGTGAGAGTCCCTTTAAAGATGGTTTCTTCTTTGTTGCTTTAGACAGAGCCGCTGTTCACTGGAGTTTCTTGGTCCTTTGAGTTTATAGGGCAGTCCTCTGAATCGGCAGAGGTCACTGGTCCCACTGGATGCGTTGCTATTGCAGGTTCTTTGAATCTGGAAACAGGCCAGTAGGGCTGGGACCAAAGCGGTTGTCATCTCCTCATTCTCTGCGGGGTTTTCAGGTCAGCAGTCCTTTTTCTTGTTAGGTCATCAGGAATCTGATTTACTGGGTTCAGGGTCGGCCCTAAATACTGAATTTAGGGGTGTGTTTAGGGCTGGAGGGCAGTAGCCAATGGCTACTGTCTCTGAGGGTGGCTATACCCTCCTTGTGCCCCCTCCCTTATGGGAGGGGGCACATCCCTATTCCTATTGGGATAAATCCTCCAAAACTAGATGGAGGATTTTCCAAGGAGGGGGTCTCTTAATCTCTGGTCACCTTATGGGTGGGCCTGGCTAAGGGGGTGACTCTTCCTTGTTTTTCTCATTATCTCCCCGGACTAGCCACCAAAAGTGGGGGGTGTCCGGGGGCGGGCATCTCCACTGGCTGGAGTGCTCTGGGACATTTTAACACAAAGCCTGAGCCTTTGAGGCTCACTGCTAGGTGTTACAGTTCCTGCAGGGGGAAGGTGTGAAACACCTCCACCCAGGACAGGCTTTGTTTCTGGCCTCAGAGAGCACAAAGGCACTCAACCCATGGGGTCAGAAACTTGTCTCAGTGGCAGGCTGGTACATACCAGTCAGTCCTGCACTGAAGAATTGGGTAAAATACAGGGGGGCATCTCTAAGATGCCCTCTGTGTGCATTTTTTGATAAATGCAACACTGGCATCAGTGTGGGCTTATTATTCTGAGAAGTTTGGTATCAAACTTCCTAGTATTCAGTGTAACCATTATAGACCTGTGGAGTTTGTTTTGACAAACTCCCAGACCATATACTTAATATGGCCACATTGTACTTACAATGTCTAAGAATTGACTTAGACACTGCAGGGGCATATTGCTCATGCAGCTATGCCATCCCCTGTGGTATAGTGCACCCTGCCTTAGGACTTTAAAGCCTGCTAGAGGGATGACTTGTCTATGCCACAGGCAGTATTTTGTGTGCATGGCATCCTGAGGGGGATGCCATGTCGACTTTGCCTTTTCTTCCCACCATCACACACAATCTGCAATGGCAGTGTGCATGTGTTAGGTGAGGGGTCCCATACGGTGGCACAACACATGCTGCAGCCCTTAGGGACCTTCCCTGGTAACAAGGCAATTGGTACCACTGGTACCTTTTACAAGGGACTTATCTGTGTGCCAGGGATGTGCCACTTGTGGAAACAATGGTACATTTTTAGTGAAAGAACACTGGTGCTGGGGCCTAGTTAGCAGGGTCCCAACACACATCTCAGTCAAGTCAGCATCAATATCAGGCAAAAAGTTGGGGGGGAGTAACTGCAATAAGAAGCCATTTTCCTACAACTCCCAACCAGCTGCCTGAACTAGGGTAACGCCTTCTGCCAGACTCATACTACAACTTAAGAAAAAATTCAAAATCATTCAGAACCCAGCAGCAAGGCTCATACTCAAGCTACTAAGACAGTCTCACATATACCCCCTCCTCAGGAACTTGTACTGGCTCCTTTGTGCCTAAACAGCTTGCCTGTAAATTAGCCGCCTGCGCCACCAGCCAATCCTAACTGTGCTACAAACCAAGGGACACTATGCCCAGACACTGAAGTTAAGAACACTGAAAGGAGCCCACCCTTTCCCCAAAACGCAATTAAAAATTGCCAAGCAATCTCCAAGCCCCATTCAGGCACTCTCTATCCACTAATTTCTAGTGGGAAAAAACACGGCAAAGAAATGTGCTCGGCCCTGGCCTTTGTGCCAACCACAATTCAAATGGCAAATAGCCCACTCCACAGCTGTACAATGCCCCCGGTCCCACCTCCTAATCCCTTCTACCTTGCAGCCCCCTATCATGCCACAAGAGCTGCCACTGAGTACTAACTCAGGTCAGGTAAGATAAGAACTCCAGCCTGTTTGGCTTCCAGCGGCTAAAGCTGGCGGCTGCTTGCAGAGCGTGGAGCGTCGAGTGCTGCAGAGTCCGTACCCTGAAGAGGAGACAAAAGAAGGCGAACAAGCATTTGCAATGTAAAGGATCTCGCATTTACTTGTGTTACAGCAATTGGAGTTGTAAATTCCTAACTGGACTTTTCTTGCCACATAAATTGGCAATGAAGTGTAAAACAATTGACATAAACGAGCTGATTCAAAGCACCAACGCTGCCATGAGCGCAAGAGTTATTAGCTCCCTGCCTGAATATCTAGAAATAATCCCGGCTGGGATGTAAGGCAAACTGAAACCGGTGGAGGGGCCATCACATGCTGTAACAGGAGGAAGAGTGACGTAGTGTGATGGCCAACAGAAATGTTCAGGAATGTTCACTTATTAATACACCTGGGGAGGGAACTCAGCACACAAAGTAGGAACATTTCACAAAATGCACCAATAAAAATGAAGCATTTAAGACAAGCACAATAAAGAATGAATAGCAAGAGTGGCCGTGGTTGAAAGGCCACAGAGAGATTACAACAGGCTCTAGAGCGCTTACGTGCTCGACCCTAAAAAGGAGACAAAAAGGAAGTTCAGCATCCTAAACAGGTTGCGGCAGTGCGGTGGTCCAGGTGAAGCCCTCTACTGAGGCAGCAAGCAAGAAGAGACCCATTCACTGGCTTGCACAGCCTTTAATGGGCAGGGCCTCCTTGCCAGCCCCTGACAACCCTTGAAGTGCTTCAGGGGTCACACCCAGATCAATGAATCCCGCTGGGCCCCGCCTGAGGGCCGCGGCGACTGGGTAGGGTCACGTCACCATATGTGCAGCTCCCCGAGTTGGAGGAGCCTTTGCTATTTGAGGATGTACCACAAAGAAGGTCCCAACACAACCTTGCTCGGTGGCACCATGCCCAAGATTGCTTCTTCAGAAGTAGAGCTAACAGTTTCCTAATAACTTGTTAAAAGGAAAAAGAAAGGAGTCTTTGAAAGCACAATTACATTCATATCACAGAATATACTGAAGCTTTGGCACGGGGTGTACCTTCCGCACTGCCAATAAAACATTATTACATTGAGCAAAAAAGTAGGGGGAGGAGGTGGAGGGGGCTGTGAAGATGAGAGAAACGGCAAGACAGAGAAGTGATTTTAGATGCGGGAAGGAGGAGAGAGCACAGATGAGTAGAGTCGGGACATTGCAGAGAGATTAGAGAAAGATGTGCAGACAGGAATTAGGAGAGAGCATCTACCCAGAGAGTAGCAGGAACAGGAAGTAGCAGAGAGAGATGAGAAACAGCTGTACACACCGGAAGTAGCAGAGATGAAGTGAAAGGAGATTAGCAGGAACTGTGAGTAGAAGAGGGCTGTAGAAGCTGGCAGAAAGCATTGGAAAAGCATGAGATGGACAGACGTAGGTAGAAAACGATTCCCAGGGACGGGAGGATGCAGGGAGACGGGCGGTGGGGCAGCAGGACTAGCAGTAGGAGAGAGAGAGAAAAGAGGCAAAGCAGAGACAGAAACTGGCTTAGAGATAGAGGAGAGGGGTTAGCAGAGACAGGAGGTGGCAGAGAGTGGAGCACTTAGTAAATTGCTAGAGACCAGAAGCGTGCGAGAGAGAAAAATGTGCATGTGTGAGAATATGGGAGAGGTGGAAGAAGGAGGGGTCAGGGGCTGGGAGAGGGAGGGAGAGATAGAGTAGATGTCAAACGTTCCTAAGAGGATGGAGATGTTCACTAGAGATTCCCACCATTTCAGCGGTTCTGGCTAGGAATTAGACAGAAGCTAGTGGCCCCAAACGTGGCTCTGCATCACATCACTGCTGACATGCTGGGTGGTAGGTACGTAGAGATGAAACACGCGCTGTGCAGTTTATTTGGGTTCCCTTTTCAGTGCCTAATGTGGGCTGGTGGTTGACGGTGAGGTCCACCGCCAATCATTTTAGTGAACGGCACTTTCCTCATCAGACATTGACCACGAGCAAGAGAGGGAAAAAAACACAAATCTGAAAAACAATGAGAAAGGTAGAAAGCAAGAACCTGAACACTCATTTTATTACAAATTAAGCACAGCCCTTCTCCATCTTCAGCTCCTGCTCTCTTTGCAGAGCTTCTCTACTACAGTAGGATATTTCTGCCCAGTCTTCCATTCTCCCACCCAACATTAGTTCTTTACTCCAAAGTAGTACGCCCTTCCTTTTTTATGTTGGATTTGTGATATGCAATTTTTGTACATTCATACACACTTACATACATACTTCCGTACATGCCATATTCTTGAACAAACTTCTATCCTTTGACCGAAATGTGGGTACTCTTGTGAAGGCTTCCATAGCCCTAGCCAAGCTTCTATCGTCCCTTACTTCCATATCTTCAAACATACTTCTATACCCTGCAGAAGCTTCTGTCCACCAGTCTTAGCTTTTATTCCCTGCATATGCTTCAATCCACCAGTCTATGCTTACATATCATGTACACACTTCTATCCAAAAGCCTAAGCTTGCATTCCCCACAAAAGCTTATACCACTGGGGTAAGTTTCTATACCATGCATCAGCGTCTATCTATAAGTCTAAAGTTGCAATACCTGGACACAGTTATACCCACCAGCCTAAGCTTGCATACCCTGCACATGCTTCATGCTCTAAGCTTGCTTACCCTAGCTTCTGTCTGCTAGCCTAAGCTTGCATACCTTGCACCAGCTTCTGTCCACCAGCCTAAGCTTGTATATCCTACAGAAGATTCTATCCACCAGCCTAAGCTTGCATATGCTGCACAAGCCTCTATCCCCATTCTAAGCTTGCATACCCTCACAAGCTTCTCTCCAAAATGTTAAGATTGCATACTCTGCACAAGCTTCTGTCCGCCAGCCTAAGCTTGCATAACTTGTGCAAGCTTCCATCTGTTAGTCTAAGATTGCATACCCTGCACAAAATTCAATCCACAGCCTAAGGTAGCATTCCATGCACAAGTTTCTATTCAAAATCCAAAGTTTGCATGCCCTGCACAAGCTCCAGGCCACCATCCTAAGCTTGCATAACCTACACAAGCTTCTATCCACTAGCCTAAGCTTGTATAATCTATACGAGCTTCTATCCACTAGCCTATGCTTGCATTTCCTGCACAAGCTGCTATTCACCAGGTTAAGCTAGTATACCCTGCACAAGCATGTATCTGCCAGACTAAGCTTGCACACCCTGCACAAATGTCCATCCACCAGCCTCAGCTTGCATTTCCCACGCACACTTCTACAAGCTGCTATCGATCAGCCTATGCTTACATTCCCTGCACAAGCTTCTATTGACCAGGTTACACTTGTATATCCTGCACAACCTCAACCCACCAGCCTAATCTTGCAGCCCCTGCACAAGCTTCTATCCACCAGCCTAGGCTTGCATACTCTGCGCAAGCTTCTATGCAAAGCATGTCCAAGTACCCTTATCTGTTGGACATGCTTCTTCGTTACACCACTCCTTCTTCTCGTGCCTGAGTTTCAGTTACCCTCTCTGACCTTCTATCCTTTGACTCAATCTTCCACCTTGGCCTTAAGCTCCCATCCCATCCAGGCATGCATCTTCCTGCCTGACATATATGCTCTTGTAAGTTTACATCCTCCAGTGTGAACTTCCATACTGACCAAAAGCTTTCATTCTGTAGCACCAGGTTTCGTACTCCAGGGGGAGCTTCTATACCACAGAATGAACTCCTATACTGCTAGCTGAGCTTCCACAGTCCAGTACTAGCTTTCATGTCCCCGCATGAGCTTTCTTACTCCTTTGTGAGATCCCACACTGCTGACTGAGGTTCCATACTTGTCTCCAAGCTTCCTTACTCCACTCTGAGCTTCTATGCTGCAGTGCATGCACCCATGCTCCTGTCTGAAATCTTATACTGGTGGCTGAGGCTCCATACTCTATTACCATCTTTCAAATTCCAGTCTGAGCTTGCATTCTACAGCAAAGGCTTCCATATTCCATTGCAAGCTCCCATATTCCAGTGTGAGCTTCCATATTTCTGTTCAGTACCAATACTCATGTCTGAGCTTCAGTTCTGAATTTGTGTCGGTGCTCGAAGCTCTGCTCAAAAGCCTGCGGTCAGTGCAATTAAATGTCGATGAACTGAATACCAAGACTACGTAGTCTTAAACCACCTCATGCATCTTTAATCCACTACCAAACACTCTGTGTCCTTTTATCTCATTTTTGCAGTTTCCTGCTTTTTCCCTCTGTGACTGTTTTTCTTTTGTGTATTTTTCCTTCTCTTGTACTTGGTAATTATCTGATGCTCAAAAATAAGTGCCTGTCCCTGAAAATAAGTGCCAGTGGCAACCAGCGGCTCACGTTAAGCACAACTGAGCTTCCAAACTGTGTTGCGAGCCTCCCTTTTTCAGTCTGAACTTCAATACTGCAGCCCAGACTCCCAAGTTCCATTCTGAACTTTCACACTCTAGCGCAAGGTCCTGTAATCATGTGCAATAGCCATACTCCTCTTTGAGCTTCCATACTGCTGGCTGAGCTTCCGTACTCTAGTTGAGCTTCCCTGTCGCAACTTGAGTTTGCAGGCTACAGCACAGGGTTGCATACTCAATTGCAAGGGCCATATCCCAGTCTGATCTTCCATACTTTAGTGCAGTGTTTCCCAAACTGTGGGTCATGAACCACTGGTGGGTGGTGAGCCCATTTTGGTGGGTTGGGAAAGTCAGAGCAATAAATAAAGATGGCTTTCAATTATGTGTTAAAGTTGTCAGATTTGCCAGTGATTCAAAGACAGAGGTTAAATGTCAGGCTGCTTTATTCTTTTAACATAGGGACTGTTGTTTACTTTTCATTCTCTTATTGCAAACATGTAGAGTGTTGTTTTTGCAATACACAACAAAATGTAAATACTTGTGAATGAACTCAATACATCCAGCAGTTAGGAAAGCAAAAATGAAGGTTTTTTTGTAATTAGGAAGTGTGCTGGAAACAGAGATTTTAATAGGATCAAAACAAGTGAAGACACTTAATCGGTGATGCACAAATGATACATATTCACACAAAAAAAGATTTCCACACATTATCATTTGTGTGCTATATAGTTTTATCAGTACAACTGTATGTCTGGGCAGATTTGGTGGCCATTTCAATGGAAAATGGGTTGTCTGTAAATGACAATGCTCTGCCACATGATGCATTAGGTACATTCAAAAATTGCCCACCTCATGTTCACTAAAGTTAGGTTGGTCTTGAAAGTTTGTTGTTCTAAAGCTTCCACACTCCCATTCATACCCATGCCACTGTGGGAGCTCCCTTAGTGCCGGCTGAGCTTCCTAGACTAGGAAATACTACCCCATTCCATAGTGTATTTCCATGCATCGGCACAAAGATTGATACTGCACGTCAAGCTTCCATACTCCTCTATCACCGTCCATACTCCAGCTCTAGCTTTGACACAGCTGCACGAGGTTCTGTTCGACTTTACTATTTGTAAATTAAGAAGTGCCGGTGCTCAAAGCCCTTCTCTTAAACACGAGGCTGCTGTAATTAAATCTGTAACTATAACTAAATCCTGAAGCCATCTCGGCCCTCTTCAATCCATTTACGGCCACCCCTGACCCTTCAGCTCATCCTGCAACTTTCTACTTTCTCCCTTTATGACGCTTTTTAGTTTTTCCTTCTTCCGTCTTTCACATATGTGTGTTTTGCTCGCGGCAAATCTTGAGGCATAAGAATAAGCCCCGGCCCTCACAAATAAGTGCCGGTGCTCAGCACCGGAAACAACAAGCACAAATTAAGCACTGCTACAGTCCTTCAAAACCACCCCTAGCCGACCTTCAATTCTTTTTTCTGAGTTTCCTTTCCCCGTCACAGTCTTCCGTACTCCGGCACGACTCCTCAAGCTTCCGACCTCCTTCCCGGGCGCCCCTCCCCCTCTAGGGCGCGCACCCCCTTCCTACGACCGCCTCATTAGCTGTGAGGTTTTCTGTTGCTATCAATAATGCAGGCCGCCCGCCGGGTGCAAAGCAAAGTGCCCTGGCCTGGCGCGGCCGTGCAACTGAGAGGAAGAACCAGCGAGGCAGTGAGCGAGAGCGAAAGCGGAGGGGGAGAAACGAGGGCGAGCAGGAGGGAAAGAAGATGAAAGTGAAAGGGTGAAGAGAGGAGAAAGAAGAAAGGAACCGAGTTAAAGGGAGCACGATCGTGAAAGTGAAATGCAACTGATGGCGACCTGCGATGACAAAGGGAAGCGCCTTTCTGAAGAGACGGAGGGAGCGAAGGCATGAGGGACGTTCACAGAGGGAGAAGGGGTGAAACACCGCAAGAGCGGAGAGGGCTAAAGAAGGGAGGAGAGCGCGAGTGCCTGTAAAGCACCTGGTTGGGTTTATATCTGTGAAGAAATGTGTTCATTTGCTATGTCATGCTATATGCTAATTGTAATACAAAGCGACATCTCCCACTGAAGTAGTTTCTTGGTGCTGTGGTGAGGAAGAGAGAATTCAAAAAGGTGTAGCGGTTCGAAGACAGTTCCCGATTACAGGGTGTGAGGTTTCTATACTTCCCGAAAGTTGCGTTATTTAACGTCACCCTAAAGATGAAGTGGTCTTTCACATCCCTGCAACCCGGTAACGGGCAGTACCAGATGCTGGAGGTCATAAACGACGGGAAAAAAACCCACTTTGTTTTTTTTTTCTCATGTACAGTGAAAGTTGATTTCCTTGCTGCTCTAAGATTCTTGATGGTTCAAATCTGGAGAGTCAGTAGCTCAGTAAATGGGGTTCTTCATATCTTTACTAATTAAGCAAAGTGCCTTGAATCGTTCTGCATGGGATGCCAACACAGTGACCGGCGAGCCAGTGTGACATGGCCTGACATTGTACCTACATCAAGATGCAGGTCATGGCATTTTAAGTTTTGCAGGTACTGTGCTAGATAGTTGAGTAGTTACATTTGCACTGTTTTCTTTGTCCGTTCTGGAGAGAGACATCACATTGTGTGGTCTCCGAGGATGCTAGGAAATGGAAGTGCATGCTTACAACTAAGGATGGTAAAAGCCTGTGTTGACCACCTGGGCACTTATGGTACAGTCTCACACTTGAATATCTCCAGGCCCCTAGCTTCTTCACCTTGTCCACCAGCATTACTCTCAGATCCTTGTGCCAGATCCCACGTGGCCATGGGGTGGAATAGCTGAGATCAGTTTTGGTAGGTTCGATCCCATCCGGTTATCAAGGTCCAGTACATTTGAGGTGAATTCAAACTTGTCTCTAGAAATTGATGGGCAGATTTGGGAAACTAGCACAGCTGCGGAAGAGTAAACTCCACAAGCGCTGCAGCTCCATCAGCAGGTACATGGAGATATTAAAGAGCAGAGGTGAGAAGGCCAGGCCTTGAGGGACTATGCCCGTAGGGTCCTCCATTTCATAAAAAAAACAGACACAGTGACTGCTTGGGCCCAGTCATGAAGAAATTAGGCATTTCTAGTGAGTGCTTGTATACTGCATCTGCATGGGCTCAGTAGGCAATTTCATGAGCGATGGTGTTGCTTGATGCAATCAAGTCCAACAAAATCAATGCTCCAACTCTACCATTGTTCGCTAATCTATAGCAATCTTTCATGATAGAAGTTTTCACCAGTGTACTCTTGTAGGCTGAGTGGTGGCCCATACAACAAATTGTTGGCTCCAAAGTAAACGTTTATTGACCATGCAGAAAACCTGGTACAACAATTTCATTATTTTCTTCATTATTTTCCCAGCTATCGCCTTTTCTTTTCTATTGTTAGAGATGAATCTATTGGTGCACAAGTGTGGTTAGGTTTTCACAAAATTCTCATACCATATGAGGATTTCCCAAGACACTGGGCTTATTTTGTGTCCTATTTTGCTTCAAAACAGTCATACTTGACTACTTGAAATCCTGTTTGGCAAGTCTTTGCTTGTATTCAATGGTGGTTCTTGTTGCTATTGTTTGGAAACAACACTGAATTCATTTATGATCTGATCACATGAATGGAGGTGGTTAAGTGATGGCAGTCTTCAAATCAGCCGGAAGAGGACAGGACCAAGTGCCCCCGGGGAGCTGTTGAAGCATCACTCTACCAATCTGGAATGACTATCCTAGATACTGTAGACTCTGGGGTAACAGACATGTCTCGGCAGAAGTGCTCTGCAGCTGTATGGAACTCAATCCTGAACCTATACATTACACTTACCCATTTTGCTCCTTTTGAATCCCTGATCTGGTGACATTTAGGTGTGTCTTTTCTCTTCACGTCATACGAGACAGCTTATAGTATTATAAATAGCACTAAACAACTTCTGTAGGGAGGAGCCATGTAAAGCATATAGTCAGGTAACAATATTTCAACATATGAACTTTGTGATCTGTGATATTTATGTCATATATCACTCAATATGGGGTGCTCAGTCCTTGGACCACCTGCCTATCAGTTTGTGCACATCTGAATCCTGGCAGTTCCTTGGAAGGATGGATAGATGAAATAAGGAAAAATGTCACTGAGGGTCTGCTTTCCGCATTCACATCAAATAGCAGAAATGGTGTTCCTACCTTTTCTACTATGTAACTAAACCTCTTGAATTGTAAATATTACATTGATCGAGGCAGACTACATAGAACCTACATGGACATTGTGGGAAGTGATGTCTAGGAAAGGAAGAGCCCGGGGCAGAGGGGAGTGCATACTTGCACATGCTAAAAGTATAAAGGAAAAGCCCATTATGAAGTTTATGCAAAGAGAAGCAAACTTGGAAGCAGCAAAGATGAGAAAATGAAAGGGACCCTGGGCAGCGACAGAAAGTGGGAAGGCAGAAAGTATCAGAGAGGCAAGGGAAGGCAGATATTGCCAAATGACAATTAAGGTAGTGAATTGTTGATTGTGAGGAATCCTAACTATGAGCATTGGGATGAGGTATTTGAGAAATTCTGAAAAGTGCACTGGTAAACTTCGCACTTGTATAGCACATACTCACCCGTTAGGGTCTCAAGGCACTGTACGCATACCGCTGTGGAACCCCTCCTGGCTTTTCCCTGTGAGGCGCCCAATCCTGGACAGCCCTAGGGTGAAGCCAGGCATCCAAGCGCTGTGAGGGCCGTTGTGGAGATTAATCAAGCTATTGCCCAGAGTTACAGAGTGGGACCCATTAATTAGATTAGACACCAGGGCGAGAATTATCTGGTCCAAGGGAATTGAGCCCAAGACCCGCCAAGGTGGGAATTGAACCCGGGCCCCGGGCCAGATCTCTGCATCAGGGTCTGCTGCTCTAACCATTGTGCCACACTGGTAAACCAAGAGTCCCCTCTACAGGAGATTGTGGAAGTATATTGCCAGGAGTGGAGGAGCTCAGGACTACTTGAGCTATGTCAATAGAGGACAAACGTAAACAGAGGACCCCTATAATGTGAGATTTGCAGTTGAGCCCCAAGGAATCTGCTGACTCTTGTCCGTCCCAGAGAGTGGCCGTGGATGCCCACCAGGAGCAGACGCTCACGGACACGTATCCAGATTTGTGTGTGAATCCTGATAGTTGCTTAAGGGTCTCACTTTGACCTCCGCGTCTCAGGGATTAGGTGGGAGGGGTTCCTGTCAGTAGGGGCCATTGGTTAAAAGCATAATTTTATCTAAGGATTGAGGCAAGCTCCTTCAGGAGGGACCATTGATTAGTCTGCCATCTTAGATTGTGGAAGGAGGTCCGTGCTTTGGGGGGACCGATAAGAGGACCCCAGCACTTGAGGATGGAGGGCTGCAATACGAGGGTTTTGGATAGATGGTCTTACTTCCCCAGTTCCTGAGATGAGGGTGTTGAGCTCAGATGGGAAAGACATTCCTTCAGCGAATGTCTTCGGTAGTGAATGTTCTATTTAAAATTCACTTTTTAATTGAAAGAATCGGCATTAATATTTTACCAGATCATCGTTCATTTTATGAACTGAAAACTGAAGAATAACAGCTAAAATGTTTTAATAGCTTCACATTTATAATTGAAATGTTTCCTCGGAGTCTTTAAATATTTAAACCGTCACGATTATGTGCCACGGAATATTTATGGGAGTTTCTAGTTTCTGAGCCAGGAGACGGCCTAACTCAGTGCAGTTCCAACAAAGTGAATTTAGGGTGGAAGGGGCAACTGTTTGGCAGTTGGGCGCGTGGACAGGCAGTCAGGGCTGCACAGCAGTCAGTGTTGTGCTCCTGCGTCTCGAGCACGCAGTTTGTAGGCAAAGATTTCTGTGGCTCAGTCTGCTACTCTGCTCTCACTTGCTGGGGTACTGGGCGACTTATTTACCTCAGTGTTTTACTAAAAGAAAACACCCTGCTGACTTAACGTCCATTGCTATTTTACAAAAACAATACCTCCATTACATGTTTTCTCCTTTCCTTAATCCACATGCATGAAAGTGGAGAATTGTATGCCCGTCTTTATCTTGCATAGGTCTGTGATGCATTGTGGGATATTAGTGAACTCACGTCTGCTACGGCCGTGCTACCTCAACGATGTGCAGCCAGGAGTAGAACGACAGGTCTGGACAAGTCTCCATGTCCCCTCGCCCACACTAGAGCCTACGACGATTCTTCCATTCCCATCGAAAGGAGTCTTCTGACAAAAGCATACAGAGGCCACAGTTCTCCGGTAGAGTGACATCACTGCGCCACTGGGCAAGGGCCACTCGATGCATAGCTTAACTTTTCAAGATGGCTGCCGAAGTCCTGGTTTTGAGAATTCAAGTCTGTTTTAAAGGAAAATGATGTCTTCTCAAGAACAGATTTCTGTTACGCAAATGTGCGTTGCGTTTTCTCATCATATGTATGGTCCCGAACGGTTTGCGGAATCTGGACGCCCTTTATGGTTCCAGGTTTCTCGTAGGTACAAAGGCTCTGTTCAATGCACAGAATCATTCTTCTCGGGCTCTTCGCAGGTGTTCCCAAGTAAAGTGTCCTACAGGGCATCCAGTGAAGTGCAGTGAGATCTGTCTTACCTCATGCTGATATGCGATGTGATGTGTGTCACTGTAGTCATAGCACAGAGCAGAACATAAAAACTAAACAAATGCAAAAAAAATATATAAAGCACTTCCAAATCTCTTTGCCTTAATCTGTGTTTATTTGATAAATATTTTAATACACTTGTTTCCATGGAGAAGAAACATGTGAAGATATAATAATAAAAACAGCGGCACTATGAAGAACTATATAAACTACAAAATACACTTCAGGCCCTAGAGAAAAGGTTTACCTCTCTATGAAATGGTAAACAGTTGGAGAGGTAACCAAAGCAATGCATTAAATGAACAGCTGCTATGTGTTTTGCATGCTAATCAGAAATATAAAGATCTTTGCAAAGAAGTAAACTAATTACTGGCTGTGTATATTTTGTGGGATTCTTGTGTGCAGCTGGGCAAAGTGCCTTTAGGGCACTTTAAATAAAACTTAGCAACATGGAATAGAGGATGTACATTACATGAAACATAACGACATGGAATAAATGCACTATTATGAAACAGGGAGTCGGCTCACATGACTGCGGGTGATTGACATTGTAGTACAAATCAAATACTGTTTTGGAGTTGAAGTACATAGTCACTCAGAGGAAACCAAAAAAACTGGAAAAAGAAAGTGAAATAATATATGCATTAGAATATGGCAGCTGGGATTCGCAGTTAAGGAGAATTACTTTGTTGTTGCAATTAGGAAAGTGGGCGTCAAACCTTAGAGTTGGAGAACCATGTTATTTCAAAAATTATTGGAAGAGATGGGTCTTTAAAATTTCCCGAAGGCAAGTAAAGTGGGCTGAGCTTTAGACAGGAGCAGCTGGTCCAACATATCACACTTAATACAGGTACCAAGGCAAACTGGCCTCAAACATTAAAGATGTGTTGCCATATTTATTGCTTCTCCCAATAACTTGTCTGAGCACAAAATCCAAAAGCCGATAAGAGGCAAGCTTGTGTCTGAACCCGTATCATCTCTAAATAAGATAGATATCAGTCAACCAAAAAGAGATAGCAAACACACCAAACTTGAAATGGCAACTCCAAGACGAAACAAAATGGAATCCCAGTGCCAAAAGGATTCCAAATGAAATCTGGGCAAAGAATATTAGTCGAGTGCTAATGACAACCAGAATAGGCATTCCAAATCTAATAATCTAAGATTATTAGTTGCTCCAGCAGATGTGCAGGCAGGGGGGGAAAGGATACATGGGTGCAGACTTTATAACACAAAGACCATTACTTATATACAGTTTTAGTCTTAAACTTCGAGAAACAAAAGACACTCTACAAGTATGGAGCCCAGTTGGAACAAATTTGCAAACAATTGAACTCATGAATTAGGAATGGGGACATGACTGCTATACCTGCTGCCATCACACTTTTTTAACATTGCTCCTCAATGCCTGATCTTGGCCGTTCTTCGCATTCAATACATTTGTAGCATAAAAAAACTGGTGTTCTTCCATTAAATGCACTATCTGTCAATTATTTGATTAATATACCAAGCCAGCATGATATCAAGACGTAAACATGTCTGGGAAAATTACGTCCTTCTCAACAGTCCACGACAATTTCAAGCCAGTGCATTGACAATGGATGTTGAAAAGGCCCCATGAGAAGGTTGCGACTATCCACATTCTCATGAACTCGGAAGAGCTAATGGGGTTTGCTAAATGAAGTCACCCTGGCAGGGTGCCATGAAGATATTAACATGTTACCCATGAAGATAATAAATATACCACCCAGCTCTGTGGCACTTACGTTGCCAGCATCAATAGAATGGATCAACCTGATCGGGCCTGATCTCTGACATCCAGTTTTAGAGGTATTTCCCTGCAGTGGGTGCATTAATCCACTGTGCTGTCTTCCTCGGTCTGAGAGAAAAGTGGAGGGGGAGCGAGTTGCCTCCATTGGGCCAGGACATGCACAGCATCCTTCTTTTACATCGTCCTTATTTCACACCAGGCAGCCTCGGGTGCGCGGGCTTGTTCTAGAAGGCTCTGCACGTCCTTGCAGGAGTGGGGGGAACAGGGGGAGGAGGGGGCGAAGGGGACACTTACATGTCCCTGCTCAGCAGCTCCTGAGCTCTCTTCCTCGGTAGGCAGACAGGTAGATGTGCCACCCGTCAGCAGCAGAGTTGCTGCGGGTATTTTTAGCTGCAGCCATTCTTGCCAGGAAGGGCGAGTTTCCAGCAGTGATTGATTACAGGCTATTCTTGGTGTTTGCCTCAGTTTTCGTCTTCTCGGTGGTTTCATGCGGGTTTGGCCTCCCTTGGGTCAGGGCTGGTGAGATGTGTGTGCGCGTGAGTGACTGGACGGGCGCGCGCCTTGGCCTGTGCCTCTGATACAGTGGGCTGGCAGCTTCTTGGCCCAGCACGGTTTCTTGGCAGGGAACATGCCCCCAAGAAATGGCTTTGGGATGACGAGGGCGGAGTAACTCACAATTTATTGAGTGTTTACACTGATGCATCCGGAGCTGCGCGCGGACGGCAGGAATCAGGTTACTACGCATTGCTGCCATGAATGCAGAGAGGAATGCTGTAATACGCCATCTTTACAAAAATTCCGAGACAGCTGACAGCCGCTAAAAGGCTGATGCAGTGGCGTAACGCAAAAACTCTGTCTTCCACCTGCAAAATGTGAAGAGGGGCCCCTGTGTCTTTCACATCTCAAAGATATTCATTGACATTTGACTGAATGAGGGCCGGGGTCCCCTGCACCGCAGGCAACTGAATTAGGCCCCTGGTAGGAGCCTGCAAATAAGCAGAGAAAACATGTGGTAATATTGACACATTATTCTGTATGTGTTATTGCAGATCGGAATTCAGGGGTCAAAAAGGGTAGGAACTTTAATATCATAGGGAGCAAGAACCCTGGATTCCCTGTAGGCTCTGCTCGAAGTCTCAGTTAACTCCGTTGGGCTTTCTGTTAACCCTTCCTCTGTAAGAGGGCGAGCCTGGGGACTGGCGTGCCACCAGGAACCGATACCAGCATCCCAAGCACGTCCTCGTTTATAAGGATAAAAGTGCCCAACGGCTGGCACCTGGGAATATGACCGGGGTAAACGCAGCGTATTTGAGTGCAGCCCCTGCAGCTGTTTTAAGGGATTGGGGATTGCCCAGAGCCAGGTGGTGAGGTTTATTCCTTTGACAGAAGGCCTCAGTCCCGTGCTGTGGCACGGAAGGTCGGTTCGCACTTCTATGCAGGCCTTTCGAGCAATCTGCAGCCTAGAGGGAGGGGGGCGGGCGGGAAGCACAAACACTCATTATTTCACACACACGCACGCACATCCATTAACAACACTCATAACATTCAAACATGCATGCACGCACACACCAAACATTCATTTTAAAAGATCACACACTCATTCTTTCACACACACCACATACACGCACGCACATCTATTAACAATACTCATAACATTCAAACATGCAAAACATCAGACACACACACACACACCTTCAGCCTTGGAGGCCCCAGGAGGATTGGGACTGCTGCCTTCCCTCGCTGGCTGACCTTAGGTCAGCCAACTAGGGAAGGCAGCAGTCCCAGCCTCGTCACAGAGTGGGATGGGGTCAGTGAGACTGCTCACCCCACCCCACTTTGTGACGAAGTGTCACTGATTGACACCCACCCTGGGCGCTTCAGGGCTTAAATCGGAAGTGTCCAAGGCAAAGTCAATGGGTGATGCTTTCCTCGTCACCCAGGGGGGGCCTCGAGGCACCTTTGCTGAGCCGAGGAGGTCACACCTTTAGGAGCTGTGACCTTCTCAGCCCAGCAAAGTTCATCTCAGGCAGCCAGGAGTCTGCACAAATCACGCATGTCTGCTCCTGGCTGCCTAACCTGAAAATGAAGAGTTTCTGTCAGGCTGACCTTTGTTCAGCCTAACAGACACTCTTCAAGAGGGACAAAAGGTGGGGAGGCGTGGCCCCTCTGCCATAAAGGACGGGCCGCGCCTGTAGAGATGATACATTCGGCCATCCCTGCACAGTGATTATTTGCTTAGCCCAAATATGAGCTCACCGGAGCGGCTGCAACTGTGCGTTAGGTGATCATGCCGTTAAATTAATTACTTTTCTCTGCAGGTACCGATACTAACAAATGTTTGTTATTGCACAAACTTGCAGGGACGTCATTTTGTGGTTATACCCCTACTTTTTTTATTATTTATGTTTGTTCTAAAGTTTGTCCACATGGATTAGGAAGCAAACCAAGCCTTCACAATCATTCTAGCTGACTTTTTCCTCTAGTAAGTCTTTTCCAAAACAGTTCCATCTTACTTTAGTAAGTAGATCTAGTTAGGACCTAGTTTCTATAGAAAAAACATTTTGTTACCTGCCTATATCTTTGGTGCCGCTTGAGGAATCGTCATAAAATTTTCTCCAAATATTCAACAGTCACCCTAGCTGCCATCTGGAAAGTTTTGGGGTGATCCATCAAGCGAGGGCCGAGAAAATGGTGGAGCTAAAAAAAAAGAAGGTTTCCCTTGTCAATTCTCATAGGGATTTTGAACAGGGATAGCACCTGTACCACTGGACGGAATTACACCAAATTTGCCAGAAAGGTAGCTCTTGGTTCAGAAAGAGCCCTTTTTGTTAATTTGTGTAAATCTGTTCAGGAGTTTTTGAGATATTAAAGAAAATCAAAATTTGTATATATATAGGGATGCAAAGGATTCATGACCCCTCCTGATCTTGTGCTGAGATATGATTGGATGTCAACACTTCAAGAAGGAAGTGCTGAAGCAGAGTTCCAGTAAAAAGTGTAAAAAATACAAAAGGGGCCAGAGTAGAGTCATCCTGACCCCTTAGCTCTTGTGCTGGGGTCCCAAAGGGACAACCCCACTCCAGAGCTAAGAAACAGCCCTCACAGCCCCAGGGACTGCCACCTCCATGGGGCTTTAATCAAATATAATGTGGGGCGCTGTGCATCCCACGCTGCCCTGGGGATCTGCCACCTCCCCAGGGCTTTACTTGTTATGGATGCGAGGGGGGCCATCCCCCTGCCGCCCCAGGTACTGCCACCTCCCTGGGGCTTAAATGCAATTCAATAGAGTGCATCCCTCCCCAGGGCTATAGTAATAAGAATGAAAGGGAATTAGTTTCAGACCCTAGCAGCCCAGAGGACCACCAGCTCCCTGGGGCTATGCTTGTTGGAGGGGGGCCATGTAGCCCCCCCTCATGGAGCCACAGTTAGTCCCGGAGACGTCACCCCCCAGGGCTGGCTCCTGCTATGTCCTGGGGTGACCATCCCTGGGACATAGCTGTTTGCTGTGGCTTGGCGGCAGCTTTCATAGCTGCCGCCAAGTCACAGTAAACACTCTGCTCGCGGCGAGGGAGAGCTGTCAAACACCTCTCCCTTTCTGCGAGAAGAGGTTTCCTCTGTCTCCCTGCCCACGGAGATGAAGGTAGGGAGACAGAGGAAATTGCTCTCACAGAAAGGGAGCTGCTCTCCCCACTCCCCCCTCCCCAAAAAATTAGGCCAGACCCCAGGGGAGGCGGGCTGAATGCCCTCCCCCCCCACAATTTTTTTTAAAATGTTGGGCCCCGGGGGATGGGGTCCCTGGGGCCAAGATCATCCCTGTGGAGGGGGTCACGTGGCCCCATCCTAAAAAAATAAATAAAAATTATGCCAGGTACCGGGGGATGGGATCCCCGGGGCCAAGATGGGCCTGGGGAGAGGGTGCATGCGTCCACCCTTGACCCAAAAAAGTTACATCTTTAGACTGTGCCCTGGGCGAATGGGTCCCAGGTACCGAGATAAGCCTGGGGAGGGGGGGCAGTGCAGGGTTGGGTTGTTATAGGGGTTCACTGCAAGCCTTGATGCCAGCTCCTGCTGTGCTTGGCCAAAGGCCCTGCATAGCACAGGGTTGGGTAGTTAGAGGGGTTGGCCACAGGGCCTGGCCACAGGACAGGCCCTGTGTCCAACCCCCAGTGAGCACAGCCAAAGGTTGTGCGCAGCGCGGGGTTGGGTTGTTACAGGGGTTGTCTGCATGCCCTGGCCACAAGCCAGACTCTGAGGCCAACCCCCACCACACACTGCCTTTGGCCATGTGCGGTGTTAGTTGGATTAAAGTATAGTAATGAAAATTACTTTATGTTTAAAAAAAAAAACATTTAAATTTACTGAAAAAAACAAAGGTTACAGGGATGTTATAGTGAGGAAATAAAATTAGTAAAAGCATAGTAACTCACTTAAAAAAGACAAAGGTTACAGGGGCATTATAGTTAGGCTCACATTTTGAACATACCAAACCACATAAATTCACATGTGATAGCTAGAGCTATCCCAAGTAACTATAACTCATGCTCCAAGGAAACTATAACTCACACCTCCGCCATGCACTGCTTATTACCCCGCAAATTACGGCTCTCATGATATCATCATTAATAATATCTATGTAATATTTGCAGTAATATTTTTGATGAAAAAAACGTGCATGGTGGGGCACAAGTTATAGTTACCTTAGGCCACAAGTTGTAGTTATTTGGGATAGCTCGGACTATAACAGGTGAATTTCTATGGTTTGGCAAGTTTAAATTGTGAGCCTAACTATAACGTCCCTGTAACCTTCGGTTTTGTAAGTGAAAATATGGGGGTAGAAGCTCTGTTGGACAGTTTCCAACTGAATTTGAATAGTGAGTCCCCTTTTGTAACACTCTAGCTTAAAGAAAGTAAGATCCCTAACTGGGCACTGTCTCAAGCCAAGAACAATCTTCAAATGACCTCAAAGAGACACCTAAACTCTATGGTCATCAAACAATGCACGCACCTTGTAAAAGAATGGAGAATGGTTGCCCTGGACAATCTATCTCACTTCACTGACAAGGGAATGTTCAACCCTTTTCCAAGTGAATGACAGCATTTAATTCTATTGGCAAAGCAGAGAGAAAGGAGACTTTTTGCACTGGCGAGAGGAGGTTGTTTACTGCTAAACAATACCCTGAATAGAAAACATACAGCAATTTCTGCTAAATGCCTCTGTGGCGCCACAGACGATCTGAGACATTTTATATTAGACAGGTCTATATACACTTCCATAAGAACTAGCACCATCAGTAAGTTGATTCAAAGAGAACAGTTAGACGAGCCAGATAAACAAATCTTTTTTCTCCTGAGTGACCTGTTTGGTTAAGCAACAAAATGGACTGGAATATTTTTGAGTAAAAACTGGGAACAGAGAGCAAAGTTGGCACTGATGGGGTATTTTATTGGCCTTGCCCTTGTACACTGAAACAAACTATCTAGGCCGATGGCTTGATATACCACGAGGAGCAGCGTGGTCTTCTGTAGTCATATGAAGAAGGAGCCTTGTATCCTTTTTAACATGACTTTTAAAAATTGAAGGAGTTAAACATATTGCATATCGTGTTTTTATGTACTCTGTGTTCAAATATGCATTTTCCTGTGTGAAAGACAGCCCTGCTTTTGGATGCGGGCCGAAAACACTGTTAATACACTCTAAATCCTGTTGAACAGTCTGATATCATGGCATCAAACTAGATATTCCTTTGCCGTATCGACTGATCCTATAATAAGGAGCTGAGCCACAGAAGCATCGCACATCGCCCAGCGACAATGTTGAGTCTGTTGAAAAAACCTGATGGCCAGCCATGTTGAACACTGCCAGTACATCCATGAACACCAAGAGAGGGAAGTTTCCTCTATCCCTAATAGGCTGAATGTAATCGACTATGTTCAATGGAGCTGAGCACCTGACTGTAGAGGGCCAACACCGACCACACACACAATAGGATCAAGGAAATTTTTTTTCAATAAGGGGCTAATGAATTCTTGAAGGGAATAGCTCATGGTAGGCTGCTATGGCCATCTTTGTGTGGCATCGTGATTCCCCGAGGCTTAATCCCTCCCAAAAAAAATCTGCTTGTGTTGTTAGGATGGAGAAATTGCCATCTGCCTTTGAACAGTGCCTCCGAAGAGTGCATTTGAGAGAGCATACAGCCTGGAAGTCATTTTGATGCTTTCCATTATTTTGGACTGAGCCAGGGTAAGGCTTCACAGGGAAAATTGAGCAAGGACTAATAGAGGAAGGGGCATTTTCCATTTAAAGCCCCTACACTTATGGAGATGCCTCTTAATAGGCTTCCACACTCAAGTATTGTATATGAGTATATTGTAAGCCAGAGGGGAAACTGGCTTAGTGAGTAGAGTGTGCATTGCCTCATGTCCTGTTACCCCCCAAAAAGAAAATTGGATTTGACCATAAAGGGCTGTTGCCCTAGAAGAAAAGATACATGTGCGCTTTGGCCCAGAAATGTCTGTCTGTCACCTTAAAGAGGGTTGCCTTCCCCGGCTCTGCCCAAACACGAGCAGGTGGAAATCTATGACTGATGAACAACCCTCGTTAAAGTGTTGTAATCCCCATTGAAGGGCTAAGGGCCAGAAGGGCAGAGAACGGCTACTTGGTTGTGTGGCTCATCCATGCTTACTGAGGAACTCCATCCACAGCTTTGCACAAGTCTTATTGGATATCACTTTCAAGCCAATAGAAGTGCAGTTTACAGTTTCACTGCTCGCAGGGCAGACAGTTGATATATACACATTTAATTAGGCCTGGGGGAAATTTAAATTATGCTGGCGTAGTGCGCATAATTTGGGGAATTTCATATTAAGCTTGTTATATGAAATTCCTGAAATGATGCCATTATGTCTATTTATGTAATTACCTGCCATTCCTGGTAAAAAGTTACTGCAAATGTACAGGAACAACAGAACTACCAGCTGCACTATTTTTAACACAAAATGCATCCTCATGTCAAAAATTGACGAGAGGGCACATTTTGCACTAAAATATAGAGCAAAATGATCGATTTGCATTTAAAAAAATTACACATAATTTCAGGTACTTTTGCCGAAATTTCACATGGTTACGCAAAACAAATTAAGCTAATTTTGTTTATCCCTAATTTAATTGCTGGTTAGGTTAGCTGAACGCCTCCATACCTCAGTGTCTGGGAGCAGTACAGGGAGGGTTTTAAGTTCAAGAGTTGCTGTAAAACAATCAAATAGATTCTTGTAGCTTTGTACCAAAATGTGTGTATCTGAGGGAGTGTGTGTGCATGATTCGTTGTATGGAGGAGTTATCAGCAGTCCAAAAAAGCCTTTCTCAGGGACTAAGCTTCTCAACCATGACAACAAATTCGCAGTCACCGAATCCATATTTTCGGCCTTCACCAGCCATTTACTGATACACTGGAAGTGAGTTACTGAATAATGCAAAGTCAGAGAAGTACTTTATTGCATCTTCTGCCTGGCAGCCTGCCAGCTTATGCTAGGGCACATTTCACAAATAAAAGGGCCAGTGTCTAGCACCCTCACACATTCCCAGCCCACGCACCAGACAATGAAGTCCAAATCAATAGCTTCACTACAATTGGTATACAAATGTAAAAGCCCACTCATAACCCACGCATGCCCTTGTTCTGCTTCCAACGAATCACAACGCCACTTCAATAATGCAGATGAGTTCATTCTGCCCTCAATATAAAAGCAAACCTTGTTGACTATCAAAACCTTAAAGGTATGTGTGTAATGATGGAGCCACTGAAAAAAGACACAAACTGTTGATCAGAAAGGGCTGGCCTAATTGGAGAGAGAGAGACTGGAAGAGAGACAAGGGAGAGAGAAAAGGGACATTGAGAGAAAGGAGGTGGGAGAGAGGAGAAAGAGAGCGAGAGAGAGCAACATTAAAAGTAAGGCAACAAAAGTGGCGTAGGCCCTGGTGCAAGCCAGGGCAATGGGCTCCTTAGCCACTATTTGAGAAGTTAGTTGCAGCTAGAACTGGGCAGGAGAGAGCCCCCAGCACTCACGGACTCAGAGAGCACTGCACCTGCTGCACTGTTGATAGCTACTCCCACCGTCATTAACAGTACAAAGAAAATACAAACACTTGAAACAATCCCTGCAACTGTTACTGAAAGAAAAAAATAATATTTAACCAGCTGGCAAGCCCAGTCAGAGAACAACATGAAATACTGAAAAATGCAAAACAGGAGCTGCACCTTAGAAGAATATTTACAACTGTGAACAATCCCAACGGTAGACAACTGACAACTGTCAACAAAGCGCACAATTAATGATTTATGCTACAGATCGAAAAACCACTTGGAATTCACAAAATGAAAGAGCGTTTCAAAAATGTCACACGGACCTGCTAGGAAACAAACAAGGCTTCCCTGTGTATTATCCAAAAGCCCAAGAGACAAAGAATTACTGCGATAGGGATTGTATTCTGGAAAAATCATAAGCAATGGCGGACTGAAAATCCAATTTACCGCAGAGAACAACGAGAGATGGCAGAAAAGGCAACAGTCTGTGTGTCAGCCAGTGCCACCACCTGACACCACACAAATGAGGTGTAAAAGGATGCTAGGCACCCATACACCTGCACAGCTTTCACAAACCTGTAAACCGATCTGTCATGCCAACTAGCAATACTGAGGTAAAATGAAAAGAACAGATAGAGAGAGTAGGATAAGTACGAAGAACAGTGTGCGATTGTGAATGGGAGAGAGAGAGAAGAATTGGCACCACAAGAGAAAAGTCAAGGATACACAAAGAGATTAAGGGCCCGATTTAGAACTTGGCAGACGGGTTACTCCTTCACAATGGTGACGAATATCCCATCCGCTGAAATCTAAAACCGACTCTATCCTATGGGATTTCTATTTCGATGGATGGGATATTTGTCATCCTTGTGACGGAGTTGACAGAGTAACCCGTCCGCCAAGTTTTAAATCAGGCCAAAAGATGGAATGAAGTTGCATTTTCTTATATACTATCCCAAAGAAGGCAAAACAACAAACTAATACTATGAGGAGATGTCCTGCAAGGCTACTAACTTCAGATGGCTCACTGGTAAATAGACGACTTGGATCCTGTTCGGGAAAGAACCAGGGATGGCAAAAAGGACATCAGTATACCTGCCATGCTGTGACACCATGAATGTAGTTCGAATGACATATCAGTAAAAACGCATGCTTAACATGAGGCCATTTGTTCACAGTATCAATCGGACAAGATCCCTTAAGATTCCCACGTTCATTCTGAAACGTCCCTCAATAATAAGCGACCTGAAAGTAGAGAGGACAAACATTATAAACATCTTTGATTGCTAGAAAATAGTTCTTACCCAAGAATGAAATATTAACTTATGATCTGCAATGTTGATCATCTCTAGCCTTCATCAGTAGTCATAAAACTGCCTATTAGGTGTTCAGACACCTTCTGAAACGCTAGTGGAACAGCAAGTAAACTGTTAATCAGAGCCATATCTATCTATCAATCGACTCACAACTCTTTTTTGGACTAGACTTATCTTCACTGTAGTCTAAAGACCATCTTCTGAACGAAATTAAGGCCTTCCTTACACAGCAGTCACTTCCAAGTTCCTCATTAAAATACGACATGAGATAAGCCAGTGTGCTACAGGAACAGGCATCAGACTTCCACAAGTATTCTGTAACTTTACCGTCATCTAAGGAGCGTAGGGGTAGAAGGTAGGCGAACGTTCACTGATCAGCCTAGAAACAGTGTCAAAGTAAATATATCTGTAGTAGCCAATCCAAGGACAATGTAAGGCAAATGGTAATACAAGAGACAGGAGGTAATAAGATGTGGTCTGAGTAAATACAACTGAATTGTGAAAAAATGGCAAAAATGGAATCTCGAAAAGATACATTGAAATCTGAAGCCAGGTTGCTAAAATGTGGAATTTGGGACCCCACCATAACTAACCTGACAAACCTTTAAAGAGGTTGCTGGCGCAAATCAAATTAAGGTGCGTAAAAAGGCAGATTGAATATTACACATTTTCTTTGATCATTGAAGTTTTCTGGGGTACCTAGAGGTATCAAAGCAGAGACTGCATGTATTCTAGTGCCCTAGTTATGGGATCAGAGATAGAATGTTGTGCCTTCAAAACCATTCTGGACTGTCCTGGGTACTTGATCAAGCAGCCACGAGCAAGGCTACAGGAGGTGGTGTGCCAGCTGAGTCCGATACAAAATTGTACCAATACAAAATTGTACCAATACAAAATTGTACCAATATTGCAATCAAAGTAATGATAATGTTCGGCAGACTTGTTCAGTAGAATACATATTTTATGAAAACACAGGCCGACCTTATTCTGTTGATTTCACCAACATGTATGGCTCGGGAGCTCTTCAGACTGTTGAAAGATTTTAACACTGATGCATGTGAAAGTTCACCTGGGGTACCTAGAGAAAGAATCTAACAATGCTGGGGTCAGAAAATATCCTAGGGGGAAACCCTCCACTCAAGCCCTACAGTCCTTATGGGATTATTTTTGGAAATCAGCCTATGTCCTAATAAAAAATTAATACATTTTAATTAAAAAAATGCATTTCCATTTATCGTGAGTTCTACCAGACATTTGTATGCTGCCCTTTGGGTGATTGTAATATCAGGACCAATACCTCAAAATCTCCTATCTGCAGTGGAGGCATTCCCTTTCTGGTGTCCCACAGGAGTCTCAACCTAGTCAATCAACTAGGTTTGGAAAATCACAAACCTTGAAAGACGAATCCGCTGTAACAACTGCTCCAATTGAATGATTTCAATGCTTGATACAAGGAAACTAGATTATCCTCTTTACAGGATTGCAAGGTCCATGGAGTTTTGAAGAGCAACGTTTTGTGCCTTGCTTGAAGTAAAAACATGGAGTCAATGGTGTTCAGTCCAGTGGGAGTCTCTATTGACAAAGCAGGGAGCCATTATCACTCATATCTCAGTCACTGGTAAGCGGTTTATAGTGAGGTGGCAAAGGGCACATAGGGAGACCTCAAAATCCAAGTGGGTGCTCAACTTCCATGTGGCGCACTTCAGTTGCTGGAGCACAGCACAACTTGGCAAGGATGGGGGACCGCTGGGTGGAACTTGCGGAGTTTAACTCTGCGGAATTGTGTGGAGTTACAAAAAACCTTTGTGAGATTCCATGGAATTCCATGAATGGGCGTAAATAGGCACATTGAGTTGCTTATGTTACGATTTGGCACTGGGCGATCATTCCGTTCTGAAAGGTCATCACGAATAGCATCATACCACACACCAGAGGACATAGCTTCTGAAGTTGATTATGCTGCCGCACAAGTAGCAGCTTTCTACTCAAGTTGCAGCTTTCTGACTGCGAATGGTTGGGACCTCCAGCAGTGCCCTTGTTGGAGAAATCTCACCGGGAGCTCTCCTAGCGACTGAAAATCATGCTAGGAGACACCAAGGACCAGATGTAGCAAAGGGTTTTTCCCATTCTGTGTCAATGGGAAAATGTGTTCGTACATATGAACCCAAATCTCATTCATGCTTGCCAACTTACATTTGGTGAACCACAGTGAGAAAAAACTGCAGTTTGCGGAATTTGGCCAGAACACTGCATTACAGGTGTAATACAGAGTGACCAAAACTCCTCCAACTCTGCTGGCAGAGCAGGATATATCACCGACCTCTCCTCTCTCCTGCTACCTATACAAGAGGCTGATGATGGGCTTATGCTCACATTATTTTAAACATAGGCGGTACATAGGAGGTACTGAAGATGCTCTGGGTGAGGAAAGATGCGCAGAGTCAACAGAAATATACAAACGTTGGATGAGACCTGTTATCATGCCAGACTGAGTAACCATGCTTAGGGGTAACTCTTGCACTGTATGAAAAGTAGTTGTTACTCTTCATTGGATTTAAGGGGCATTGGAATGGCTTCTTAGGACTTCTTGGGTAGCTGGGGTCTCGATGCAGGAGGGCTTTCTAGGCAGCAGGTTGGGCAGAACAGTCAGGCAGAGCTCCAGGTAGTGACCTAGGATAGTCCTAGGTTTGGAGGATTGGGCAGCATACATCTCCTGATGTCCAGTAGGTTGTAGGGCAAGTCTGTGCAAGTCCTAACCAATGTTTATACTCTATCATTGGTAGAGGGGTCAACGTGCACTTTCAGGGAAAGTGAATGCCATTTTCAATGTTTGAGTTTGAGTTATTGGTCTAGATTTGCACGCTTTCTCATGCCTTTCGGAGACCAAATGTGAGTTGAAAGTCATTGTCCATGGGACTTGAGTGAGGAAAGTACTGTTTCTGGGTGGCACATGAGTGCTCTCCTCCCAGCATGCCTTTCTAACATGTAATGTGGCGTGGCAGATAGTTTCCAAAGTAAGCTGGTCTGGTTGAACATTGGATGGATCCCAGCCAGAGCACTGCCTCACCATGGAGCGGGGAAACTGATGTTGCCAATAACACAAATCACCCAGAGCATTAGATTAAATGTGACACTAAATCCCACTCTAGTTGGATTTCATTTGCAAATCTCAGCCAGTTCAGTATCGTCCTATATGTCCCTATGTGTCCTTGCTGATCGGTGTTCCTGGTTCACAGATGCCAGGCAGCTAATGCTTGATTAGTAGCCCGGGAGACAGTTGTGGAGAATGCTCTGATATGCACACTTAAGTCAATATGGCAGCACTGCGTCAGGTGGATGCTGAAGAGCGGAGTTTAGCAAAAACTCCACCAACCGTTGCGTGGCAGAGTTTACCGCCACCCTATATGTAGCTGTACAGAAGGGTACCGCCCTACCTGGTGTGCTAACTTGTACGCTACGTTCGCCAAGTGCATTTTCTAATACACTGGGTTTCTTGTGCATGCACTGCCCGGGTTGACCATTTCAGAGTCAGGCTCCCTGGATTCACACTGCAAAAAGAGGATATGGATTTAAGCCTGTATTTGTAAAGTAACGAAAGAAGATCCTTTGCCATCCTGACTGTGTTTCTACTCAGTGTGTTTAAAGTGGCTTATAGTTTTCTTGGTTTAGTGGTGTTGCATTCATCCAACCACAGGAGGTCAGTCTTTTAGATCCAGACCCTTGTCTAAGGGTAGTGCTTTTGGTGTATCAGTTGTGTTTCTCTCTGAGGGCCCTTGCTTGGCTCGCTTTTTTGGTCTGTGCTGCAAGAGCAGTCGCTGAGAGGCCTGTGGAGACTCCTTCAGTGCTGGCTTTGACAGTTTCTGCCTACCCTTGTTGGGGATATCTGTGATGACAAGTGAGCATGTCCAAAGAGGCTGGACGTGCTGTGGTGCTCGATGGTCTCAAGGCATTGGGTGAATGGTATCACATGCTTACACCATGTTAAAACTAGGGACAGTTGTGCCTTTTGGGAGAGGGGTGACGATCGCTAGTTGCCCTCCTACCGCACCTGGCATGATCCAATTCATTCATCCTTGACAAAGATTCACAGAGGTAGATACCACATAGACCACACCCTACCAACCTTAATTGCAATAAGGAATAAGTAAAGTGTGTCAATTCCAACTTTCCACTTATTTGTACTGATAATTGTAGCTTTGCTTACCTATAACAATTGAAGTGCAGTGCTTGACAGACTTTAAGAAAAACCCAGATTTGTTTCAAAGATATACCAACTTTGCATATCTGACAGGTTGCAATGACTTTGCAGTCTGAAGAAAGGAGCTTGTACCTTCTGCCTGTTGCAAGCCCGTAGAAGAGATTCTTTTGCTGATGAGGTTTAGAGCATGCACTCATATTTCCCTGAAACTTGTCAAAGGCAGCGTCCTTGTGTCCTAAATAGTCTATGTATCAATAGCTTCGGTGGATAGACAGCTTGATGAGCACACACATCAATCAGTGCACGCATCATTGTCCCAAGACAGTATATGCATCTGTAATACAGACAATACAATTGTATAGGACTGGAATACCACCTCTTGTGGAACTCAGCGGAATCTTGTGGCGTGTTTAGGTAACTCCGCAGAATTCCGTGGAGTAATATTCCGTGAGTTCTGCCCACCACTATTTGTCAATGCAAACTTTAGGAACACACTGGCACTTATTGACAATGGGCTCTCTATCAAATTGCCTAATACTGGAAATGGAATCTGGAGCCCAACACAAGCACAGGTAAGTTCTACTGAGAATATCACCTGTGTGGACTGTTCTCTTCCTGAATGTGAACCTGCATGCTTCCCATTTAGTCTTTATTGCAGCTGTGATAAATGTTCTGAACTTTACCCATAGCCATACCACCTCTTTTGAGCTGGGTTTTGACTACTTACCCAAGCTACTTGGAGAGTTAATGTGACTTGTGATGCCAACATATTATCACATACAAAGTACTTTGTGTGCTGGATACAGAAAAACACCTGCAATCTCACCTTTGATATTATTTGGTTGTCTCTGTGACTACATGGATCTGGGAAAAGCCCAATTGGAATGAAGAAACATACTCCAGTAACCTCATATTTGTGAACAGGCTTTTTTTTACCTTAATTAATTCACTTATGAAAAAATAGAGCTGCAAAAGAAAATTCAGATCCGTATAAATTACAGTGCATTGGTGTGGGTAACCTCACCAGCACTGAGAGACAGCTTGGTTTAGAACCTTTTAAAAATGGTTTGCTTTCTTTTTATACAAGTGAAAAACATGGGTATGGACACAAATAATGATAGGTATAAGTAAGCATTAGGATGAACTGTTGTGCTTTGTTTAAGGATGGCTGTGACCAATATTAGCTGGCTCACATACATGTTTCTATTCTTTGCATTACAGCATATAGAAGCAAAATACTTGGGTGTAGTCACACTCCATTGCACTTATTCAGTGTGCTCTGGGTATGCTCAGATGTGGTTCCCCTGCTAACTGTACCACTGGAACCAAGCTATACCTGGCTGGAGAGTTCTAAAAATGGCTAAACCAGTCCTAGGTTTCTTATGTTCTGGTTCAGGGAGGATGTGGCTTGGTAGTGCGCGCTGGACAGTTACCAGGAGGATCAGGGTCAAGAGTGATTTGCATATGGCTGAGCCCAAAGTGAGGTGGCATGGCGGGCAAAAAAACTATGGATTGGTAATGCACCGTAGCGATAGCCAGTGGCTGAGATTAATTCAAGCATTCCACCCATCACCTTGTTGTTTTCTCATTCAGTGTGCTAGCACTTGCATCATCTCCAAAGGCACAGTGATGGAATTCCTTAACATCCACCAACGTCTTCGTGACATAGCTGGAAATATGGTTCTCCACAGTCAGTTTTGGGTCTTTGAAGTCAGCTAAATCAAAAATGCACGCAAGAGGTACCTTGAAACATCATCTTTGAACTGAAGACATATTTTTAAGGTTGTATGTATTTCCTCTTCTGTTTTTACATGAACACAGTAGGGTGGGCAGTTCATAAGATCTGTGTTATGTTATGCTATGCACGTTTGTGTATTATTGTTGCTGCTGAGGTCAGGGAGGCACTCGCCAGATCTTCAACTGTAGTTGAGGGCAGTCTCAGACCATTGAAATGGTAAGACACCAGAGAGCAGACACAATATAACCCACAAGAAGTGGAAGCCAAGGGACGGTAGATTTGCACTGCAAGTTTTTTTTTAACTCTAACATATTTAAGTACTGCATGGTTGTAACTTGATTGTAGCTTTACTCCTCATGCTTTCGTCTGAGGAGTCTTTTGTTTATTTTGCTATTTTTTGGTTGAGGGACCCTGAAAGCACTAGGGGAGCTACAGAGCAATAAGATGTCAGAATAAAGCTGAAATGGGGTGGCAACTGTGGTCTTCAGCAGCACACGTGATGGATTCTGCAGTGGTTACATTAGGAAGATCGAAAAACAATGATAGCACAGTTCCAAGATGATAAAACTGTTAATGATCTTACCCTGATTACAGGGGGATCCAGCTGTGGTTCCTGGGAACAGCCTTTAGCAGGTACAAGAGCCCTCACTCACCAATAGGTGACATGCTTCATCATTGGGCTTTGCTCCTCGTCAGACCGGCACTGCAATATCTGACGGGCCCCACAAGGGGGCTCTTTACCGGAGATCTTTTTGTAGAAAAATTGCAGAAAGTGAATGCAAGTAATGTGGGACTGGTATTTATCAACTGTTTAAAATTGGCTAGAGGGACCATGTGGTAGAATGTTTAATGAAGATATGGGCCTCTGTCAAGGTTAAAAACAACTGCACGAGGGGAAGAAATATTAATGTCTATCTCTCCCTTACACAAAATAGAATCAAATCCCAGTGAGCCCTATAGTCTAGGGGTCAACTGCTTATGCAGCAGGATTGGAAAGTCCCAATACCACCAAAAATAGAAAAAGGTCAACATGTTTCTCGCTCAAAATACGTCCAAAAAGATCTGGGTGTGATTTGTCGGGACCTTAACTAGAACCTACCTAATCCTCACTACTATAATAAGCACATGTTTGATGGCCAGGAACCTGAAAAATGAAACACAGAAACAAAGAGAAAATATAGAGAAAATTAGCATGGACCCCAAAATTCGGTATCTTACCAAATCGGAAAGAACGTGTCAGTGAGCACACGAGTGAGAAACCCTAGTAGTGCTCAAGTGACCTGTGAATTATCACTTCTAAATCACACCAAAGCTGAGTTTCTTACCCTCCTCCTATTAGAGAATGGGCTTCAATGGACAAACGCAGGAGGCTTACGTAATCACGCCGATATCTTCATCAGGAGATCTGGAGTATCAGGAATAACAATGGTTAATACATATCAAGAAGAGAATGCATAATAAGACTGAAAGTACCTTAAGTATATATGAGTCCACTGTCTCAGGGAACAAAATCTAATATTCCTCAGGAACATTGAATATGGAAGTAAACATCATCTGCGTGATTAACACAGAACAACCAAACAGAAGGATTATATCAAGATGAACTGCTGTTAGAAATTGTGTAAGCATTAATTACAAATTGGTGGAGTGAGTTAATGGCAGCTCCCACCATAAGCTAATACAGCCAGTTGAAGAAAGAGTGTCATCAACTGGATTCAGCATTATATCACTAACACCTAAACTACTTGTTATCGTCTCGAATCATAGACACACATTATAAATAGATACACCCCGCTTCACCACTGCGCAAGGGGTGCAGTTGTGCAAGATCATCATAAATATCTATGGGCCAGATGTACAAAGCATCTTGCATGTCGCAAACAGCGAATTTCGCTGTTTGCGACGTGCAAAAAGCACTTTGCAATGCACAAACCTCGTTTTGCGAGTCACAATTAGGAAGGGGTGTTCCCTTTCTAATTGCGAGTCGCAGTACAATGCAGGAATGGGTTGTGACCGCGAACGCGGTCGCAAACCAATCGCAGTTTGCACCCTTTTGAAATGAGTGGTAACCCATTCGCAAAAGGGAAGGGGTCCCCATGGGACCCCTTCCCCGTTGTGAATGGCACTGCAAACATTTTTTCAGAGCAGGCAGTGGTCCTATGGACCACTGCCTGCTCTGAAAAAATTAAACAAAAACGTTTAATTTTTCGTTTTTGTAATGCATCTCGTTTTCTTTGAAGGAAAATGGGCTGCATTACAAAAAAAAACTGCTTTATTAAAAAGCAGTCACAGACATGGTGGTCTGCTGTCCTCAGCACGCCACCATCCCTGTGAGGGCAGCCATTTGCAAGGGAGTCGCAAATTGCGACCCACCTCATGATTATTCATGAGGTGGGCCTTTGCGACCCCCTTGCGAGTCGCAGATGGTGTCAGGGACACCATCCAACATTTCGAATTGCAACTCACAAATTGCGAGACACTCTGACTCGCAATTTGTGGGTTGCAATTCGGAATGTTCCTACATCTGGCCCTATATACGTTAGCAGTGAAACGTGTAGGTACCAACATTCATTGAGAGATAAGAACCTCTGTTGCCTGTATCCCCCCCATAAAGGCTCATGTTAGATAGACAGTGCAGCTTTACACTACTGGTAACTACCCCAGCGCAGCTCATAGAACTAATGAATATTACAGGGCTCAAAAGGGGGGTTTTAAGGGGTACTTACTTATTACAGAACCGTAGCTGCCGTCAGCACCTACCCCTGCTCCGCGTATCTGGAAACATGCTCCGGTGCGCGAAGCCCAATTTTTATAGGTAGGTAGAGCTTGTTAGGCAAGCATAGAAATCAAAGAAGGACCAAGTTAATAGTACAAAGATTACTGTCGCCATCTTTGAAAGGTCACACAAGACTTTGGCTAAAAAGCATAGACATAAAGAAGGGCCAATGTTGTACTCCTCTAGAGTAACGGTCGCCAACTTGAAAAGCAGAAAAATAGCCACATATTAATTCAAAAGACATGGCTATCAATGTAGAAATAATTATAGGTGGAACTATATCTACAAATCTATAAGTGAAGAATACTGGATTCCCAAAGTGTAGTAAGCTATTCTGAGCCCCAACATGAGGGAACAGATATAAAAACATTTAACAGGTCTATCATTAGCTCATATCTGATTACAGGGGAAGAAAACATTGGCCATATCTTCATTGAACCAATACCAACATGAAGAATCAGTTTATATTAATTCGGACCAGGGTATTTCATCGTTGAGGCCCCTGATGTGGGTTCCCAATCTGTACACCCAACACTGTTCTTTCTCAAATAGTCTCTTAGTACATTCCCTATTGTCTAATACACACTCCAAAATGACCCATCTCATATCATCCAGTGAGTGTTTTTGTTCAATGTAATGTGTTGTCAGCTTTGTAGAGGCTCGTTTGCATCGAATGATACTCCGATGTACGTTAATTCGTATTTTAATTCGTATTTTTACCATCCTTGTGGTCATACCTATGTAACGGAGGTCACCGGGGCATAGAGTCATGTAAATGCAGTTTTTAGTGCTGCAATTTTTATGTCTAATCAATTGCCACTTATATGTCCCTCCTAGCTCTAATTCTGTGGAACTCATAGATAACAGACAGATGTTACAATGTCCACATGGGTGATGTCCTTAGACCTTTAGCCAAGACTGTGGTAAATTAGTGTCAAAGGACTTTTTTGATCTGGGTCTGGTATGAATAATGAGGTCCCTGATGTTCTGTGTCCTCTTAAAAGCAAACAAACGGTTTTCTAAGGATTCCCCTGTGCTAGTCAAAATAGACCACTTCTGGTTGATGATCTTCTTTACCCGATTGCTCAGGGGAGTTAATGAAGTCACACAAGTCAGTCTTGTTCTTCATACTCTCATAGAATCAGTCAAAAGGTTTCCCTCGGGATAAAGCGGGCTCGTTTTCTAGCTTGTGCCATAACCCGTGATGGGTGGGTAGTGTCGGTCCTTCAATTTATGGCTAAGCATAGCAGAATGTGCATGAAAATCATAACTGTCACTACAATTACATCTCAGTCTGAGGAATTGTCCAAAAGGTAAATTGGTCCTGAAAGATTTTGGATGATGGCTATCAAAAAGTAAAAGACTGTTTTTGTCAGTCTGTTTGTGGAAGATGGATGAGCATATGATTCTGTCCTTAAGTATAATCCATAAGTCCAGAAAAGGTACCTCCTTGTCAGAAATGGTAGCACTAAAGAGTAGGTGTTGGTCTAGAGTATTAACCCATTTTACAAAAAGACTAGCCTCTTCTGTAGCCCCTTTCCATACAATAAGGATGTCATCAATGTATCTCCGCTATAGCCGAATGCTGGAAAAAAAATGTTGTGTGGGTTCTAAAATGTAGCGTTTCTCAAAGGAGTACATATACAGACAGGCTGGACTTGGAGTAAAGGTTCTACCCATAGATGTGCCTTGGATCTGATGATATAAATCATCTTCAAATTTAAAAAAGTTATCTTTTAAGGCTAGTGTAGCACATGCTAAAAAAGAGCTAATTGGGGTATTAGGAGGCCAAATGTCAATTGTGAGAATCTCCTCTACTGCTTCTAGAGTGGCATCTTGTGGTATGTTGGTATACAATGCCTCAACATCAAGGCATATCAGCATATCTGTGGTTCCGCTGATGTTGATGAGGTCCAACAATGTCAAGGTGTCTTTTGTGTCTTTTAGAAAAATTGGAGTTTTCTGGACAATAGGTTGGAGAAAAAAAATCACAGAATTTAGATAGGGGCTCCAAAGTAGATCCAATCCCTGAAACAATAGGATGACCTGGGGGTTGAGTTCCCTTATGTATCTAGGGGAGACATTAAAAGTAAGGCACTCTCGGTTCCTCAGTATCCAAGAATTAAGCTTCTTGATGTGTAATCCAGCCTGCACCGGCTGCTTCCACTATCATGTTACGAATAATTTATTGTAATCTTTTAGTGGGGTCAGCCTTGATAGGTTCATAATATGCACTATCACTCAGAAGTCTCCTACATTCTTGTGTACAAAAGGTGGTGTCTAAAACTACAATGGCTCCTCCCTTATCTGCTGGTTTTATAGTGATGTTTGGATCTTGAGAGAGGGAACGGATAGCCTGTCTTTCATCGTTAGATAGATTTTGAAACGGTAGTATAGGCTGTAATAAACCAATTTCATGACGGATTGCCTTTTCAAATGTCAAAACTTCAATAGGTACCAGATTATGAGGTGGCGTGAAAGTAGAAGGTTTTCTCAAATGTGTGTCACCCATCAAGGTAGTCACAGGACGATCCTTGAAGAAAAAATGCAAACGAATCTTCTGAAAAAAGGCAATGATCTCACAGTTTAGTCAGAAAGCATCTTCTTTTGGGGTAGGAACAAAGCCTAAACGCTTATTTAGTACCCTAAGTTCTGTTGGTGATAACAATTTGTCAGACTGATTAACAACTAAGTCTTCTTTGCCACTGCTCCGCTTGGCTCCTGGTAATAATCTGCGGTTCCTCTGTTACCCTCCAATAGAGCTCAAATATTCCATATAGGACATCATTATAAATCCTGTTATAAACCTGATGGGGATGGAAAATGAAGGTGACCGAGCCATCGGGATTACGAATTCCGAGATAATGCAACACACTATGCTTTTCACCCAAACATTGGCTCCTGAAACCAGAAGAAATGTTCAAGAGAAACTCAGTGGGAAAATTAAGAATTACCTGAGAATCAGTGTTATATTACTGATTCATCCTTTTGAATTCCTGAAATCTGAGCGAAATCTCCTGCTACAATTCAGAATCCCATAGTATTCCCTCCAGCTACCAAGTTAACTATGCCCCTGTTATTGATAACTCTGTGTGATGGACTCAGCTATTTTATAACCTTCTTGTGAAAAAGCAGAGTGTTAAGTAACAACAACTTCACAAGCACACACACGATAATAAACAACAAACACTTTTAACGAATGTACTTGGTAGTGCAAAATGTGGTCAGTATGTAGACATTGATAAGCAAACAACAGCATGTTTCACCAGATAACAAAAAGCATTCAAAAGAACATATCTGACCGGTGGGAAATTAGTGAGTTCACAACAGTCCCAGTCCTAATACCAAACTCAGATTTGGGGTGAAAGGTAATTTCAACTGTAGAAATCACAAATCCCACTAAGCCTCAAACTTAGAAGTGCTCCCTCCTTTAGGCAGTTGAGCCCACCCGACACACTAGGTGTCGGGTGAGACGATCCGATGATGAAGCATGCTGGGTGGGTGAGGGTCTCTTTCAAATTTTAAAAAAACTTTTTTTAGAGACTTTAATCTATATTGGCTTCCACTCTCTTATGACTATTGGCTTTTAATGGAAGTCCAGGGGATGTATCCACAATAACTTATTTCTCCCATAGTGTGTGAAAATTAGTGACTACAGCAATATACCCTACTTCTGAGGGCCATGCCATCTGGTCTCTCGTTCTCTGATGAGACTGCTGGATTTGGGGTGGGAGTACCTCTGTGTTGTAGGTGACTGAGTCACTCCCACAGCAGTTGGCAGCTGTTGCCCAAACCCTCCCGGCTCACTAGCAGCACCTCACCAAAACTCAACCTGTAAAAACGATTTGTGGCAGCCTTGCATGGACTCTGAAAAACCCTCAGGAAAATCATGGTGGAAACAAGTCTTACCCTTTTCTCTCCACATACAAGTCTCTTTCACAGACATAGGCAAGAAAAGAGATGAGGGACAGTTTTCAATACATTTATTAAAAAGACTGCAATCTATTCTAAAATGCATGAGCTGCAATGATTAGGATAATGGGTAAAAACAAAATCAGTATTGTCGAAATTAGAGATGTAAATATGAAAATCCCCAACGTATTGTCATAACATGAATATACAGTTCCTACCTAAAAGCCAAATCTCTAGCCCCTGAGTGAGAGCATCTCAATGTAAGCCAAATCTGTCCATACAGTGTCCATGAGAAGCACACCCCACCCCTGTTACCTTAGTACATGGTCAGGCCGCCAGTCTCCAGATCAGGATCTGTGGAGACACAAAGGCTGAGGTCTACCGAAAACCAACATGCAGCATGGATGGAAATTCTGGCTGGAACCTCCTCTAATGCCCTTTGTCCTACAACATGTTTTTATAGGGGACATGGTTCAGTTCAGGCACAGAACCCTGATGTGGGTATGTACCTAAGTGCTGGACTGTTATGTTAAGTCTTGGGACCAGCAATGCAAAATATTATTCTGTGTGCCTTGGATTCTGTTCTTGTAATTCTGAGGGAAGAAAATGATGGAAAGTATGTCATACATAGCACTGATAATGACGCGTTCGTAGAATAGCAGTTGATAATGGAATTAAAAACAATGTCACTAAAGGAGCAATAATAAAATGAATACAATTAAATACAGAAATACAGAGCATGAATTCTGAATAAAAGGGGCACACGTCGCAAGTGTAAGCTAGGCTATTACTGTGTCCAAGCGACTAACTAAAATGTAACTATGACAGCCATGATAGTTGTTAAGGGCCCTAAACCCAAGTTATAGGCCTGGGTGACTGACAAGGGCCTTTAAGAGTGTGTGTAGTGTGATGCAAAAGGTTTATAATGCTAGTAGAACATTCCAGTTACTGGGGATGGGATGTTTTCAATTATAAAGGGGGAAGCATTGGAAGGCATTCATATGTTGAAGCAGAGGTGTGCAGTCCCCATTATTGGCTATGAGCCACTCTATTGCCTACATTGGAGCTCCCAATGTTCCAATATTCTAATTGGGCAACATTATTGGGGGAAGGGGTCACTCCAAGCTAGTTATTGACTGAGGTGGAGAAAGAGAGTCCCGAGGTGAAGGCAAGGGCCCTGCTCCACTCAGTCAATCACTATTTGAAAATACCCTACCTCTTCGATAATATTGCTATTATAAATCAGATCCTTAAAAATTAAGGTGAAGTTCACAAAATTGTTTGGTAGTTGGTGTCTGTTTTATGGGGTTACCTAGATAGAGGGTTACAGGAAGCATATCTGTAGTTTTTTTTGTGTGGTAAGGCTCCTTTCTTTTTGTCCCATTGATCTGCATTGCAGTAAATGTCAGCTTTCGAAGGTCACAAAATTAAAAAAATCTACAGAGTGATAGTAGATTTTAGTCACAATATAAATCATAAGTTGGTGGCATCATACTAATTTTATGAAATAGGATGAGTTTTTAAGGTGATTTTACCCTGTGAAAATTGTGAATATTCTGATTGATTTGACGAACAGTGTTTGAAAGTAAACGTTTTTCTGAGATTGTTTTCGTCTACAAGTTATTTAAGATTCCTCAGACGGCAAAACATTTTTTTTATAAATCTCTAAAATTCTTCATTATCCATGTCAGAAAAATAGGTCTGGCATGCTGAGTGAAACATGTACTTCCAATTCCAGCTGTCTGTTAGTTAGCTCCCCAGCGGTCAACGGTAGCTTCACCAAGGAGTTTTAATGAACACGTAGAGTGCTGGCATTCCGTATTCACGACAGAACTGAGGTACTGCTGACAGTCATTTTATTGATAGGAGTGGTTGAGTTTAAAACCGTATCTGTGGAATAGGGTGGAATAAATAAGCATAAATGCAAGTTTGAAACAAACTGGTTAAAAAAATATTAGAGGCGGTATAGGTTTTTATGTAATTTGAGGTATAAAAAAATGTAAGCCAGGGCACATTCATGCAGGGAGATGCACCTACTGACAAGAGGAAGGGGGGGGAGTAACAAAAAAAAACATACATGTCCAAGCAATAACTCCTTCGTCTGTAAAGTCTGTAATAGCCTCCTGAACCTCTAAAAAACTACCCATACATTTACATGAACAATTAAAAAAAGTGTGATGGCTGCCACAAAAATGGAGGTATCAAACAACGGAGAAGATGAGTATCCAGAGTAAACAGATGTGGCAAGAAGATGCTGCTCTATCTCTCTATTTTAGCCCCTATAAAATGTATTTAGAAAATGTTTTTGTATACCTTATAAATTGAGAAATTCAGAGATGATGATTTAAAACAGATTGTAAAATAATTGACATCATAAGTCAGACAAAACAATGAGGACACTTTTTTAAAAACCATTGAAAACTGGTAGGCTACACAATTTTCACTGACTGGAAACGGTGTAGTTATATAATGCCAAAAAATGTAAAGGAGTGTTTTCACTGACTTGTTTATTTCAAGAGCAGCAAACAAAAGCAACATTTGCATGTATATATTCAGCCTTCTATACAGTAGAATGGATGTTTCTAACACGGTGTTCTCCAGCAGTATGCCTCCCGGTGCAGGCGCATTCTGTGAGCTGGATGAACTTTTTCAGGATTCTGTGATCTTCACAGGGAGATGATTTGTGCGTTCAAACTGTGATGAGTCTTGCTTGCTGTACTAGCCATGAATCTCCTGGGTAGATATCGACCAGCTAGCCAATCAAAATGCCGCATTTTGGTACAACTGTCTGGTTTATAATAACCACCACAATACACTTAAAACCAAACATATACATGAAATATAAAATGCACCCACTCTACTGATGTTCCTAGACTAACAGACAAAAATATTCTGGTCTGTGATGAAATCCTCAAGGCCATTGTGGGACGATATGTGAACTCAAGAATAACTTAAGCCCTAAAGCAAAGTTAAAAGCTGTCTTTTGTCGGTCCACTTACAAAGCGGAGAACACTTGTTCTGTGCAGGAATCAGCAGGGGGGAGGTTTTCCATTTGAGGGCAGAAGAATGATGCCTTTTCCCGACTTAAGACAAGGAGAAAGAGCATCCGATCATGCACAAAAAGCTATTAACCCTAGGGTTGGGGGTCACGGTCTGACACCCTGCTGAATTAAATTCCCTGTTGAGCATCAGGGAAGAATGTTGATATCCACGAAGGTTAATCTGTCTTGTGCATTCTTAGAAAAGATTACAAAGAGTCACATGGTATGTGTTTAACTGCTGGTTAATCAGGACGAGCTATCCGTCTTTTTCTGAGAATGATGAGTGCGGGGTCTGCGGCCTAGTGCAGTCTTCATCTTAGAAGTGGAGCTCAGCTGAAAGCCATGCTAGCCATTTCACGGTTACTTGTCTCCAGTGCCAGGCTCCTGCTGTTGCCAGCTCCTGCCCTTTGTGCGTGGAGGATGGTGGTACTTAGATTGTGTGAAGTATCAAACTGCGGACGAGGTAAAAGAAATACTTAAAAAATCCTGTGTACTATTCCCTTATTTGATAGGAAAATAAGATGCTGAGAAGTTGAGGATTCGATAAGATACCCTTCTAGACGGCGTTATTCTATTACTCCAGGACACATGTGTAACAAACAAAAGGATCGTGCAACTTTGTGTCCTTCTTGAACACGTCAAAATCCTGGCTGCCCCAGAGTTTTTCAAACCTATATGGGGCATGTCAAGCTAGTGAGTTCTATTTTAGACATGCTCGTTTGAAATTGATTCTTTTGAAACATTTAGGCTCCAACTTAAAATCATTCCAATCTGACAATTTGATTAAACTCAGCATTGTTTGAAGAGGTTTGAATATTAAGATTTCTAGAACAACAATTAAGGTGGACACATGTATGGGAGCGCTTGATTGTAAGTGCGGCAGTGAGTAGTGTGATAGACAGGAGGACATGTCAAGCAGCTCGGCATACATTCTTGTGTAACTGCATAATCAGGCTATACAAAAGAAATGTTCACGCTTTGCTGATCTATGAAAGTTTACGCAGAGATTGAGGAAAAAACACATCCCCAAGCGCCTATTTGGCAAATATGAATTGAGATCAAATTACTTAAGATGGTTTTGGGTGAATATAGAATATACAATGCATTACATATTTCCTATTTTAACTTCAAGGAAATAATAGCTGTGCTGCGACTTCAAAGAAATGCCACTGAGTGTTGAGTGATACTTGGGAAGCATGATGGCCGAACCACCTCAAATCCCTCAACACCATTTGCGCACACACAAACATGCACACATTCGCACATCACACATACACCCGCTCACCCACCGCACAGCAGTGTCAGAACAGTAATTCATGCGTTAGGATTTTTCACATACAACCACCCACATATTACACTTACTGTGCCACACACACACTGCTACTATGATCTCCCTAACCCCTTTCCACAGACTCTTCCCTCATTCCAAGCCTCATACTATTACTACAAGCTCCCAATTAACACTTCTGGATTCTTCTCTCCTCTCTTCCTCCATTATTCTAGTCAATCTAACTAACAAACTCACATATCCTCTGCTCAAATTAACCCATAATAATACTTATACTAGTACTCATATTTCCCTATACTAATCCACCACTAATTCCTCTTGGGTTCCGGAGTTGCGTGCTACTTGATGAAAAGCAATTTGACGCCTCGTCAGGGGTAGTAAGCGCTATAAAAATACAATTACAATGCCTCACACATCACGTTCGATTACTTGATAAAGACATATTCACATGCAATGTCAGTGCCACCGTGTACCGTAAGAACAGTCACACTGTCATATATTCACACAAAGCCACTCACATACATAAAAAAACTCACAACCAATATTTCACATATTACGCTGTCGTTCTCAGTCACACACAACAATTTACACAAAACATGGTTAGGCATATACAAACAGAATCGTTTGCACAAACAACGCCACTCACACATCATTGTCGTGTACTCTCTGACAGACACTTGCATACAATTTACTGCAAAATACAGTCACTTCGCCATTATTGCATTACAGAGATCAAGTAACTGAGTACATAAAACCACACACCTCCATGCACCACACGTTTAGGAAAAGTCCTCCAGACTGCCTTACCAAACTCTCACCTGGAAGCTCCGGAGCCGTGGCTTGTCCCTCGAATTCATCATGAAATGTCACAGAACCCCGGAACTCCAGCCCCCTTGAACTGTTGCCCAGAAATACCTGTGTAATAGTGCAGAAAGGATAACCCTAGCGTCGTGCAGGAATATCCAGCAGCCCATTCAAAATAGAATTAATCTGTTATGTAATCCAATATTAGAAGTGGTTTATTCCCGGCGAGGTGTGTGGAGTAATTCGATAATACTCTCTCCGGTGCCAGTGATGCCTGCCCCGGGTGCCTGAGGTCGGCCAGAGGCTGCAGAGCTTTCTCCTGCCTGAGGGACGACTGACGTATCGCCCAGCCCTGAAAGCTCGAGCTCAGACCTACTGAGAGACCTCAGTCACAACAGCGAGTATGGACGGACAGGAGGCCCTCTTCCCACAGCCCCTGTTTTTCCTCGGTCAGGGAGAACTTGCCCAGCAATGGACCCCTTTCAGTCCAGAAGGCTCACCAAGGCAACGGGTGAGTTCCTAGTCCAGGTACTCTGACGTCAATGTAGACCTTGAAAAATCACTGGGAAATGAGACGGAGAGATACTGTAGATGATCTGAGAAGGGAGATGACGCAACAGACAGGCCAAATGTGGCCAACATTTTCTCTGCGGACAGGACCAGTATGAGAGCTTCAGTCCCACAGGATGGCTCTGCCATGGAATGTGGGAAGAACGCATGGGGATACAGGGATATGTGCCTCCGGGGTAGCTCCCCAACACACGCTCACTCACAGGTTCCAAAACAATAGGAGGACTTAATCCTTGCTTACACCCCCGGAGGACTCTGGTACTGCTAGTATTACTGTCCCACTTGAAGTCATTACATGTAATGCTGCCGCCACGTCAGGCATAGAAAGCGTCTACTCTCGGGGGACTTGACTAATTACAGAAGCTGGGGGCATTCGTGCAAGTACTGCAGCGCTGAATGATCGCGAAATTATAGGGGAATTGTACAGTTCAGCGAAAAAATGTTAAAAATAATCAAGGAAGGCTTGATGGAAGCCATATGGATTGTCGACTGAAGCACACCTTTACAGTGAAGGACTGCTGAGCACGCGGGGCCTGTCGCTGGCCCATGGCTCCCTCTCAGAGAGGTTCACAGCTCATAACAATGGATGGCTAGGGCCTGCCACTTACCTATGGCTGTCCATCATTACAGAGGGCCTCATCTGTGGAGCAAGTCAATACCCTAGTCTTGCACCCGTCTGTTATGTGACACTGACCGACACACAAATGTGAATGATTGTGCCACACCTGCGCTTGATCATGTAACTTCAGGAGTGGCCCAAAAAGATACACTGCAGGGGCAGAGGAGCTACTTGTAGGCGAAACCCACCATTGGCTGAGAAGACGAGAGATAGTTGTAGCGTTGTTGTGGGACAGGACGTTTGTGCTGTCTTACATCAATCCCTTGTTGTGTACCTCGAGTGTGTGCTATGCATGGTCTTCTATATGTCTCCTGGTTGTGTATATTAGTGGTAGTGTGTACCCTGCCTCAGTTGCCAATATGTACATTCTGTTGTGTACCATTTTTCCTGGTGTGTTGGTGACACCATGGGGAAGATTTACTAAGGTTTTACACAACGCAGGGAGGTAAGCAAAGTTGTTGTGCTTCATGAAATGGAGACAGCCGAAACGAGCCATATCTACTAAGATATGCACACTTCTGCTCCCTCCTTTTTCTGGCGCACTTAAGGAGGCATAGCACCAGTGCAGGCACCTTTGCGCTATGCTGCAAGGGAGCCTGCAGTCCGACCATAACTGTTTTTATGCAGGAAGAGGTACCTTCCTGCACAAGAAGAATCCTAAAGGGCATTTTCTTTTTTTCTATATGCATCACACATAGAAAAAGGAAGCAACGTGGAGAATCAAGGATATTTCTCCTCATTACGCCTGGGTGTGGGAGGTGCACCATTTTGACACTATCCCAGGTTTACAGACCTTTGTATATCTGGGATTGCATCAAAATCTATAGGTGGATGCATGGGAATGCCCATTCGCTGCTCATAGAACGCCTCCCTTGTGCAGGGTAATGCAAGACAGTGCTATGCGCTGTGTTGTGTTACATTTTTTTCACAAAGCAACGGCGGGTGCTACAAATTGGTCTTGTATGGCTTTGTAAATTTCTATTTGCATATTACGTTGTGGCTGCACCAAAAAAGTGGCGCTTCCATGTTTCAAAATGCTAGTAACTCTGCTCCCAAGAACGTCAAAGGATCCTGCCAGATCATATCCCTGGTTATGGTAAAATGAGGGCCTTTCCAGTCCCCCAAGTTTAGATTACCAATTCACAACCACTTTGTGCCAGGTCATTATGAACATTGTCTCCAATCTTGCAGGAATTTTTCACCTACCAAACCATGTTTTCTGGTGTGTTAGTCTAGGTTGGAAGCAGTCAGTGGAATCAATAAGAGTACAACTCCCAGGATGCTTTAGTTTGTCACTTGTAAGCCTGGAATGCAGCCTGTAACGTTTTTGAGGGCAGTCGTCCCTCTGCCAAGGATGAAAAAGACAGGGTCTCTCAGCTTACCTGAAGAGTTTTGAAAGGATGAAATGAGAGGCAGCCTTCAAGTAGGCTTAATTCCTGCGTCAGTAGAAGGGCTCTAACAATTTAGGCTGCGCTGTTTGAAGAGGCTTTCGAATGAGTGCACAGTCAAACAATGGATCACAGAAAATAAGATAAATTATGAAATGTGCAGACAGATTTTATTTATAAATGAAAATAACTTCTCTAATCACATTGGGTCAAAAGCACACAGTTAAATTGAATGCGGTCAGCGGTCTAAGATATATGTCTATTGTATGAGCTTCTTGTGGGCTTCACTGCTTTGTCCAGAAACCATACAAGACTGTGGGGAGATAGAACATCAAGGACAGTAGGAGAACAGAGGAGAACTAGCATAGCCCCATTAATTGGGTGCTCAGTGGCGTTACGAAACTTGAGCCCCCCCCCCTGCAAAGTACCAGGAGGGCCTCCTCTCCAAACTCACTCAGGAGCTCTCAGGCCAGGGTAGTGAGCTGGGGGGGCTCCCTGGAGCTCAGGGCCTCCCACCTCCACCTCGGGGGCTGTGGAGGCCTATGTTACACCACCGTGGATACTGTCTAGTGTATTGAAGCACAGTCACACTTATTAGATGTGAGTTTCATTTTTGGGTGCACAATCTCATTCATTGTAAGTTTTACGTTTTGGGGAACAACCTCACTCATTTGGGGCAAGTACCACACCTGATTGCACACTCTCTTCCACTAGGTGTGTTAGGACAGGAATGTTCGTTGCTTTGTATCCCGATGTGTTCTCCTGCCTGAGTGCTCAACTGTGTGTAGCCCTGGCTTCCTGACATTTTATGTTGGTTGTGTGTGTGGTAAGGACAACTCATGTGTAGTATGAGTGAGCCATAATAATTGAGGCCTATGGTATAATTGTGAGTACCCTTGGCATAGCACAAGATAGAGGGTGAGGACTGTCCACCCAGACAAGGTCCAGCCACTGAAGTGTGGAATGGAGACAGGATTCCCTTTAGGAAGCCTAGACACATTATGGTCAGCAAGGAGTTCCTGATTGGTCTTCATGGGAACTGCCTTTTTGTGGATGATAGTGGTAAGGGGCGGGGCTGCAGACTATTGTAGAAAGGTGGGGAAGTCTTTAGGTTAGGTCTGCCCCTTTGTCCACACCTGTTTATTCCGTCAGTTGGGCTGACAATAGCCAAATGCAGAAAGCTCACACCTCTTTGTGCCTCTGTTGTGGGTGCTGAGGGTCCAGAATGGAGACAGCCCCATTGCTGCCAGCAAAGAGAATCCTCACTGTACACCAGACCTCTCCAAAGAGTAGCTCCTTAGCTAATGGTAGCCCTCCAGCTACCTGGAAGGAGCCCTCCTGTGTGCAGCACAGCAAACTAAATTAGAAACTTTTGTTCAGTTGAAATAATGAATCATGTATCCAAAATTGAAAGGTGTGTCTTCTCAATGAAAATGTGTGTGTTTTCAGAACTCATAAGCTGATGTTTGGAGAAAAATGAATTTGCAAAACATTTTCAATGCTTATGTTTGAGTGGCAAATTATGCAATATTACAAATATTACCCTAGTGCATGGGGCATTGTAAATATCGGTCCCATCTAAAATCCATGTAGAGGTATTCCAAATTGAAAAAAACATTTTTATATTAGTGCTGGCAACTCTGCATGATGCGCTGAGGTGATCACTTCTGGTAATCTTGCCTGGGGTGGCCACTTACATAATCTTGTGTGACGTGGTCACTATGACAGCACTAATAATATTAGTATCTTGGTATCATTTTTATTGACACATGTAGCTCTAGTTACAGATGATCATGAAGGCACCTGTTTTTCACAAAGACTGGGTCTGGAGAACAGCCTAGGAAGGACACTTGAAAAAAGAAGTGCTCCAAACCAGTTCTACAATTTAATACAGTGGATCCACATCCCCTGTATGGAAGTTGTGTAACTCATAAAACACAGCTCTGTTCCAGTTCCAGGTCTTTTATAACTGATGAAGGGAGTGCTCTGCAGAGTTATCAAAGGAGTGCTGTGGAACCACAGCTGGTGTCTGCCTGAAAACCAGTCTCCCAAAGGTCAATGGACATCACCTGAAGTCTGGATTTACAGCTGGGGGAGCAGTATACCTGCTCTGAGATGCTTAAAAGCCTGCCTCCAGAGAGGGGGAAAGAGACTGCCTGCCCTGCACGGTAAGAGAATTTCAAGGAAAGAGTGAGGCCCAGCATGTCGCTGGTGGCTCTGAGGCACACAGGAAGAAGTAAACTGTGCAAGAGCATTTCAGAGGGACCCAGCATTTATGGATCCCACAGACTATCATTCTGATTTGCTGCAGGAACTGCAATACAGTGATTGCATCACTGCCGAAGGCCTGATTGAGGGTGCAATTATGAGATTCCCAAAAGTCCCAGTTGGGGCTGCATCTGCCAAACACAATAGGACCAGATGGGAACTGCAGCTGTCATTTTCTGAAGGCCTGGTCAGATTTGCACTTGCTGAATACAGTAGGCCCAGATAGTAGCTGCATTGCTGGGGACCCAGCAGGGCTACACCCCTTCAGGACTGCTGATTGCCCAATCTCTGGGCTGCACCTGCTATGGTAGAGCCACACCATTAAAAACTCTGCAGCGGGATCCTTAACCTCATCCCTATGGAACTCGGTGCTGCCACTTCTTAAAGAGAGGCTGGGAGAATACACTGCTAAATGCAACCTGCCTTAGCCATTTGGTGCCTGTAGTCTATACCTGGTCACATGACTGGATGTAGCTGACAGTTAAGCTTTGTGTATTCCTCTTAGACAGCTACACACAAGCTTAGCTGTATCTGGATGGGTTATCACTCACAGGATGGGAGGAGCTGGGCACAGCCTCAATGATGCAACAGTACCACACACTGCAGTCTCTCTACATCACAGAACAGATGCATCACTTTGGCTGTGTGACATATATTTGACACACACCCTCACAATGCTTCGCAAACCAGGATTTCAGGTTTTTCGTTTCACCAGCCTAACTTGGTCCCTGTAGCTGGCCTGTGCTGCATTGCAATTGGTGTAAACTTTGGACTGTTTCCCAGTACAGCATAAGCAGGTGTCCACTGTTGATGCTTCACACATTTTGGTGCTATTTCATTAAAACATTTAAAATGGAATATCTCTGGCTCTACTAATTGGATTTTTGTTACGTTGGTTTTTTTTTGGAATCTGTTTTTGTAATTCAATTGTGGGCTCCTCTTATGGTGTGTTTTCACTGTGTGATTGTTTGAAGTGTTGCACAAATAATTTACACATTGCCCCTGAGTTAAGCCTGACTGTTCTGTGCCAATCTACATGAGGGATGAGCAGAGGTTAATTTACTGTTTGTTTGTGACTTCACCCTGGGAAGAATTGTGGTTACTGCTTGAGGAGAGTTTCATCCACCCCCCAACCAACAACCCAAGTTCATACAGAGGTGTTGAAAGATGAGGGCCGCTCCCACACACACAAAAACCAATTACTGGCACCCTCTGACATAACATGGTGAGAGAATGCAGGAAGTGGCAAAGAAATGCTGTCGGTTTGTGCGGACAGATTTGAGCACAACACAACATGGCAACCATGGTGTACAGGATGGTGCAAGGGAAGTATTTATGGAATTACAGGTGGTAGGAAACAGATGACGTGATGTAAGGTAAGAGATCATGGTGCATAGATAGAAACCTGTTCCCTCTGGCACAAAATGGTGTTTATGGTGTGCTGAAAGGCACACGGCAACCTACAAGAAAGGTACGTGCAAGAAGTGGATAAAAGAGAAGAGGTTTTGAATTTAGAACAGCAAAAAAAACACTCACAAACACAACTGTTGACACAATATAATGGTGCTGGTCACTCCATAGGCAGGGGCAAGTCACAGCTTGTGCAGATGCAGAGGCCTGGTGGATGTATCTTACCATAAAGCAGAAATGACAATTCCGTAGGTCACCCCTACCTGGGGTTCACACACTCTTTTGCTTTTCTTCCTTAGTACAGCCAATCAGGCCAGCTTTCATTGAGGGAGTGTTGTCACCTTCAGAGGTGCCAAATCAGGAGTAGAACACTGAAGTAAATCCTAATTCTAGGCTCACTGAAGACCAGCAAACTAAGCCTCTCATCACCCTTGGCAGGTGAGGAGGGAGCTTCATTCTGGAGAGCAGGCTGGAGAGGAGGAGATTGCCTATTGTTTCTATTGGCATATGACAATCACCTCCTTCTTTTCCTGATCCTGTCAGCGTTCATTAAAAACTTTGCTACATCAATGCAGACATGGGATAGCATTTGAAGAAAAATTAGAGTGGGTCTAGCCTGCCTAAACTGCTTCGTTTCCAGGAGTGGAAAAATGAATTTCCTGTGAGGACCACAAAATTTTCAGAACAAAACAAACTGTAAAGTGTTCTGGTATAACAAATTATCGCAACTACAGGGGGCTAAATTATCAACTTGGTGCCAGCCTATAGAGTCTGCTAAAATATGATTGGGTCACTTCTGAGTCACTCTTCTATGTTCTCTTTGGAGAAGTTCAGAGATACTGGCTCTGAGACACATTTTTATAGGGAGCAGGGGTCATTTATTCAGATTTTTTCCATCCTTCCTGGAGATCTTCCTTGTTGTCTGGTCAAACCTGCCATTTCTAAAACAGGGTCATCTGTGTATTGATTTTCCCCCTTTTCCGAAAATTATATTGAGAACCTTTTACTATGGACTAAGTCTGGTTCTCCTCTCAACCCCATCCAAATGATATTCTTCAACTGGTGCCCAATTAGATTTGCTCTATTGTGACTGTTTTGTGCAATTCATCGCTAAAATCTACAACTGCACCATCCTCCTGGAAAAAGGTTATAATAGTTGCAGTACAGTTAACCTATCTTCTCTTACTATCTACAGACTCAGGTTGCTGGTACCCTTTCTAATATCCTGGAAAAAGCTATACATTTCCAACCATCAGTCTACCTTGAAAATAACAATTTGCTACATGCTTCTCAATCCAGCTTCAGGCCACTTCACAAAATGGAAACAGCATTAGTGGCCATGACTACTGGCATAGGATTCATTTTGGACCAGGTACGATCTGCTGCTCTGTTCCTCCTTGAACATACCGTGGTATTTGATGCAGTTTCCCATAAATAACTTTTTTTTCACACCTCACTGATTTTGGGCCTGGCAACCAGGCCTTAACATTGTTTGTCTTTTTTAAGTGACAGATGGCAAATTATTGCTTGCCTCCCATTTAATCCCATCCATTTTCATTGCAATGTGGGGTACCTCAAGTTCTTCCCTGCCGCCTACTCTATTTAATATCTCTCACTCCCCGTAAGCTGCCCTTGTATTCTTCAGTTTCAATTACATCTGTTATTGTACTGTAGTTGCATTTATATAGCGCTTACTACACCTGATGAGGCATAGGAGCGCTTACGGAGATGATACACAAATGATTGCTTCAATCAGAGAAGGTATCATCTTAACACCGGCGAAATTCTCTCATTGCATGACAGTCGTCTCCAGCTGGATCTGCCAAAATTGTTGTTCCAAAGTCAATGAAGACAAAACAGAGGCCGTGATGTTTGGCAAGCTATCTGTGCTCTGGGCACATACCTGGACGCCATTTGGTGTCTGCTGTGCCTCTGACTTCCATGGGCTCTTTTTCTGTGCACTTCGCCCCTGGCATTTGTGGGCCGTAGTCTACCATGGACCCTATGGTTATATCTCATATAAAACCTCCCCCGTTAATACGCCATGTCTCAGCCACACATATGCCTCGTTCATTCCATCACCTTTAGTGTTTCTGTGCTCCATTTCCCATATGCCCTATTGACTGTGTACATCACCCCCGGTGCGTATGCCCGCGGCTTCCCATTGGCTGCTCAGACTGCGCACGTTCCCTCTAGTGCTTCTCTCGGACTCTCGGCTCGTTGATATGCGCTCGGTGTGACTGATTAATGAACACATTCAGTTTTATGCCATTGAACTTCCTCCGACGTTTCAGGGCAATTTTAAATTAGTTAACACGCAGTCGGCGTGCCACCAGCCCAAGCAGCTGTGGCACCGAGAAGAGAAAAAACTGAGCGGAGAATCCTGTCTCCGGGCAGAGGGAACGCGTCACGGGGTGGTCTCCCGCGCATGGGTGCACCTCGGAGCGGGGCGCGGCACTGGAGGGGAATGTGCGCTCAATGAGGGGTGTTTGTGTGCGTGTGGGCTTGCGTGTGTTGATGAGGAGGTTGTGTGTGGGAATAACGAGGGAGTGTGTAGTTATGTATTGGGATGTGCTTGAATAGGGCTGGTGTTAGGAACAGACTTGGTTTGTGTGTATTTGAATGAGGTTGGTGTATGTGCGTATATATTAGTGAGGTTTGTGTGTTACTTTGAAGAAAGGCGAGCGCTCACGAAGGAGGTTGGCGAATGTGTATACACGATTGGTGTGTGTATGTGTTGAATAAATAAACGAGGCTATGTGCGTGATTAAAGCTAGTTAATTATGTTTTAACTGTCATTAGAGTGTGAACATTGAAAAGACACACATCCTTCGTCCGTCTAGTGTCTGTTTGCATGAACAATAACATCTTTTTCTGCTGCAAAAAACGATTGGCTTTGCTAATATTTATCGAAATAAAGGGGAAAAAAACACTGTAGTATTCGTCATAGACTAGTGTGCACATACTCGCCACCACCTCGTTCTCTAATAACAGATGCCTCAATTTGGGCGTTTTAATTTTTAACATGCCAGAGGCAAATTCATTACCGAACTCCTGTTTTAGTCTCACTGGTGTAAAATCAGAGCTCACTCCAAAGGCGCAGGCATCAGTAGTAGTTGTGCGCTGCAGGGCTTTGTCAAATTGTCTCATAGACGTAGGGACATTACTCTAACCCCTTGTGATGTTCCCATATCCTGTCAGACACTCCTGATCCTTTCTAACACTCCCTTACTGACTTACCTCGTTCTGCCTCTTTCATGCCACGCTGGTGTTTACTAACCTGACACTAAGTTGGGGATGTGGGAAGTGCAAAGTACAATGCTTCACAGCTTCACTGTGAATCTGGTGACATTCTTTTTAATGTAGAGAAAAGGGTATCCTGTGTGACAAAGATAACTCATTAACTCAAAAACTATGTACAACTACCTCGCTGACTACTTTCAAAATGGACCTGAGAACTCTACTTTAACCCTACTTTAACTAAGACATTGTAATCAACTCTTGGCACAACATCTACTCTATCTCAATCCTTTTTACGGTATATAAACTTTGTGTACATTTTGTTTTATGTAATCATCTACCATTGTTGGAAAATGGCCTTCTCAGAAGGGTCACACTAAGCGTTTTGCTTGTTTGTCTCATATTTTTGCTGTATCCTTTAGGTGGCGTTAGAACTCTAAGCATTTCACCACTGCTGACCAGTGCTAAAGTGCATATGCTTCTCCCTTAAACATGGTAACTTTGATGTATACACAATTGATTAATTTACTTGTAAGTCCATTGTAAAGTGGTATACCATATACCTAGGGCCTGCAAATTAAATGCTATTAGTGGGCCTCCAACACTGGTTGTACCATCCACACAGGTTTCAAACCTGTCTCAGGCCTGCCATGGCTGGGCCTGTGTGCAGTTTACTGCCACTTCGACTTGGCATTTAAAACTACTTGCCAATCCTTATTACTCCCCTTTTATTACACATGTCACCTCTAAGGTAGGACCCAGATAGCCCCAAGGGCAGGGTGCTGTGTAAGCAAAAGGTAGGGCATGTACTTTTAAGGTTTGCATGTCCTGGTAGAGACAAACAGCCAAATTAATTTTTGACTACTGCAAGGCATAGTCCTCTTATAGGCAAGCATTGTGAAATCCTTAATACACTTTTAAGCTGTAATTCCCAATTAGAAAGGAGGAGCTGTATCATGTTTCATATCTGCGGAATGATAATGATAAATCCTCTTTAAGGGTAAAGTTAGATTTAACATTGCTATTTTAGAAATGCTAATTTTAGAAAGTAAGCATTTCTCTGCTCTTACTGCTCTGTGTGCCTTGCAGCCTGTCTCCATTACCCGTCTGGGGTGTGTGACAGCTAGACTTTGTGTATTCCTTCAAGACAGCCACAAACACAGAAAGGATGGGTATGATAGAGAACCCATCTGCATTCATCTCAATTCTGATAGCTCTTCCTGGGCAGGAAGAGGTAGTGGGAGCTGACACTTACACCTGAATAGGGAGTGCCTGTTCTGACACAAAGGGGTGATTACCCCCTACTGATAGTCTGAAGCCAGGGCTGAGGAAGAAGGGATATTTGTGCATGTCAAAGACCCTTCTTTGAAGTCACCCCAATTCAAAGGCACATTTAGGTGTAAGTACTGGGTCTGTGGCCCCACCAAATCAGTACACTACTGGACCTGTGAAGAACTCTTCCAAGAGTAGGGATTGCTGTGCTATAGGGAGTGCCATTATTCTGGACTGCTGCTCTATAAGGATTGCTTTCTGCTTTGATAAGCTGCCCTGCTGGCCTGCTGCCTGCTGATCTCTGACTTGCTGATGATAAGGACTGCACCCCTCGCATCTGAACCCAGAGTGACTCCAAGGACTTATTGGCTTACGACCTGTTTTCCCGTGGTCTCTGGGACATTAAGGACTGCCTGTAACCTGCAATTAGCACCTGGACTCTGTCTTCTGTGAGTCCTGCTCGGCCAAGTGCTGCCAATTCAGTTCTGGGCCCTTGGAAGTGAGAACCTGTGCTGCAACCCGAGAAAACCAATGCATCAACAACATTGCGCTGATCGGAACAGGCACATTTCCACTTGACACTGGTGCATTGCCACTACTGCCCAAGCCATGGACACCACATTGGCGAATGAGCGATGCATCGTCTCTGGACTCTAACGCAGCTCCGACTTTGTGTGGCTTGGTGCCAATGCATTGCTTCATGCTGAAAGCCTTGTCTGTAGCCCAGCGGTTCGACGACGATGCATCGATGCCCATCACTGCTTGATCTTTGATGCATCCTCGACGCTGTGCAGCTCAGAATCAACACATGGCCTACATTTCCTCAATCGACAGTGACATATCTCCTCATCTGCTCCACAAATTGAGTCCTCAGCGTCGATGCGCCTTCCATTCAAGGTACTTCTTCAGTGGGAAAAACAACAAGTGATGGACGGAATGCTGAACATTGTCAAACACTCACCCCCAGTCATAGATCTGGGTTTAATCCATCGTTCTTTTGCTCACCATGCCACCCCAGTTTGGACCCAGCCATATGCAAATCAGTCTTGACCCTGTTCCTCATGGGAACAGTCCAGACTGAACTGCCAAGCCAGGTCCTCACTGGACCGGAAACAAGCATCCTGGGACCGGTTTCGGGGTTTCACCCCTCATCAGCCAGGCTAGCTTGAATTCAGTGGCATGGGAAGCACGGGACCCACGTCTGGGCATACCCTTCCCACTTAGGGCGACAAAGCAAAAACAACAAGTGATGGACGGAATGCTGAACATTGTCAAACACTCACCCCCAGTCATAGATCTGGGTTTAATCCATCGTTCTTTTGCTCACCATGCCACCCCAGTTTGGACCCAGCCATATGCAAATCAGTCTTGACCCTGTTCCTCATGGGAACAGTCCAGACCGAACTGCCAAGCCAGGTCCTCACTGGACCGGAAACAAGCATCCTGGGACCGGTTTCGGGGTTTCACCCCTCATCAGCCAGGCTAGCTTGAATCCAGTGGCATGGGAAGCACGCACTCACCCCCAGTCATAGATCTGGGTTTATTTAATCCATCGTTCTTTTGCTCACCATGCCACCCCAGTTTGGACCCAGCCATATGCAAATCAGTCTTGACCCTGTTCCTCATGGGAACAGTCCAGACCGAACTGCCAAGCCAGGTCCTCACTGGACCGGAAACAAGCATCCTGGGACCGGTTTCGGGGTTTCACCCCTCATCAGCCAGGCTAGCTTGAATCCAGTGGCATGGGAAGCACGGGACCCACGTCTGGGCATACCCTTCCCACTTAGGGCGACAAAGCAAAAACAACAAGTGATGGACGGAATGCTGAACATTGTCAAACACTCACCCCCAGTCATAGATCTGGGTTTAATCCATCGTTCTTTTGCTCACCATGCCACCCCAGTTTGGACCCAGCCATATGCAAATCAGTCTTGACCCTGTTCCTCCTGGGAACAGTCCAGACCGAACTGCCAAGCCAGGTCCTCACTGGACCGGAAACAAGCATCCTGGGACCGGTATCGGGGTTTCACCCCTCATCAGCCAGGCTAGCTTGAATCCAGTGGCATGGGAAGCACAGGACCCACGTCTGGGCATACCCTTCCCACTTAGGGCGACAAAGCAAAAACAACAAGTGATGGACGGAATGCTGAACATTGTCAAACACTCACCCCCAGTCATAGATCTGGGTTTAATCCATCGTTCTTTTGCTCACCATGCCACCCCAGTTTGGACCCAGCCATATGCAAATCAGTCTTGACCCTGTTCCTCATGGGAACAGTCCAGACCGAACTGCCAAGCCAGGTCCTCACTGGACCGGAAACAAGCATCCTGGGACCGGTTTCGGGGTTTCACCCCTCATCAGCCAGGCTAGCTTGAATCCAGTGGCATGGGAAGCACGGGACCCACGTCTGGGCATACCCTTCCCACTTAGGGCGACAAAGCAAAAACAACAAGTGATGGACGGAATGCTGAACATTGTCAAACACTCACCCCCAGTCATAGATCTGGGTTTAATCCATCGTTCTTTTGCTCACCATGCCACCCCAGTTTGGACCCAGCCATATGCAAATCAGTCTTGACCCTGTTCCTCATGGGAACAGTCCAGACCGAACTGCCAAGCCAGGTCCTCACTGGACCGGAAACAAGCATCCTGGGACCGGTTTCGGGGTTTCACCCCTCATCAGCCAGGCTAGCTTGAATCCAGTGGCATGGGAAGCACGGGACCCACGTCTGGGCATACCCTTCCCACTTAGGGCGACAAAGCAAAAACAACAAGTGATGGACGGAATGCTGAACATTGTCAAACACTTCCCATGGGGAACAGGGTCAAGACTGATTTGCATATGGCTGGGTCCAAACTGGAATGGCATGGGCAGCAAAAAAACGATGGATTAAACCCAGATCTGTGACTGGGGGTGAATGTTTGACAATGTTCAGCATTCCGTCCATTACTTGTTGTTTTTGCATTTGTCGCCCTAAGTGGGAAGGGTATGCCCAGACGTGGGTCCCGTGCTTCCCATGCCACTGGATTCAAGCTGGCCTGGCGGATGAGGGGTGAAACCCCGAAACCGGTCCCAGGATGCTTGTTTCCAGTCCAGGGAAGACCTGGCCTAGCAGTTCGGGCTGGACTGTTCCCATGGGGAACAGGGTCAAGACTGATTTGCATATGGCTGGGTCCAAACTGGAATGGCATGGGCAGCAAAAAAACGATGGATTAAACCCAGATCTGTGACTGGGGGTGAATGTTTGACAATGTTCAGCATTCCGTCCATCACTTGTTGTTTTTGCATTTGTCGCCCTAAGTGGGAAGGGTATGCCCAGACGTGGGTCCCGTGCTTCCCATGCCACTGGATTCAAGCTAGCCTGGCTGATGAGGGGTGAAACCCCGAACCCGGTCCCAGGATGCTTGTTTCCAGTCCAGGGAAGACCTGGCCTAGCAGTTCGGGCTGGACTGTTCCCATGGGGAACAGGGTCAAGACTGATTTGCATATGGCTGGGTCCAAACTGGAATGGCATGGGCAGCAAAAAAACAATGGATTAAACCCAGATCTGTGACTGGGGGTGAATGTTTGACAATGTTCAGCATTCCGTCCATCACTTGTTGTTTTTGCATTTGTCGTGGGTCCCGTGCTTCCCATGCCACTGGATTCAAGCTAGCCTGGCTGATGAGGGGTGAAACCCCGAAACCGGTCCCAGGATGCTTGTTTCCAGTCCAGGGAAGACCTGGCCTAGCAGTTCGGGCTGGACTGTTCCCATGGGGAACAGGGTCAAGACTGATTTGCATATGGCTGGGTCCAAACTGGAATGGCATGGGCAGCAAAAAAACGATGGATTAAACCCAGATCTGTGACTGGGGGTGAATGTTTGACAATGTTCAGCATTCCGTCCATCACTTGTTGTTTTTGCATTTGTCGCCCTAAGTGGGAAGGGTATGCCCAGACGTGGGTCCTGTGCTTCCCATGCCACTGGATTCAAGCTAGCCTGGCTGATGAGGGGTGAAACCCCGAAACCGGTCCCAGGATGCTTGTTTCCAGTCCAGGGAAGACCTGGCCTAGCAGTTCGGGCTGGACTGTTCCCATGGGGAACAGGGTCAAGACTGATTTGCATATGGCTGGGTCCAAACTGGAATGGCATGGGCAGCAAAAAAACGATGGATTAAACCCAGATCTGTGACTGGGGGTGAATGTTTGACAATGTTCAGCATTCCGTCCATTACTTGTTGTTTTTGCATTTGTCGCCCTAAGTGGGAAGGGTATGCCCAGACGTGGGTCCCGTGCTTCCCATGCCACTGGATTCAAGCTAGCCTGGCTGATGAGGGGTGAAACCCCGAAACCGGGCCCAGGATGCTTGTTTCCAGTCCAGGGAAGACCTGGCCTAGCAGTTCGGGCTGGACTGTTCCCATGGGGAACAGGGTCAAGACTGATTTGCATATGGCTGGGTCCAAACTGGAATGGCATGGGCAGCAAAAAAACGATGGATTAAACCCAGATCTGTGACTGGGGGTGAATGTTTGACAATGTTCAGCATTCCGTGGGAAGGGTATGCCCAGACGTGGGTCCCGTGCTTCCCATGCCACTGGATTCAAGCTAGCCTGGCTGATGAGGGGTGAAACCCCGAACCCGGTCCCAGGATGCTTGTTTCCAGTCCAGGGAAGACCTGGCCTAGCAGTTCGGGCTGGACTGTTCCCATGGGGAACAGGGTCAAGACTGATTTGCATATGGCTGGGTCCAAACTGGAATGGCATGGGCAGCAAAAAAACAATGGATTAAACCCAGATCTGTGACTGGGGGTGAATGTTTGACAATGTTCAGAATTCCGTCCATCACTTGTTGTTTTTGCATTTGTCGCCCTAAGTGGGAAGGGTATGCCCAGACGTGGGTCCCGTGCTTCCCATGCCACTGGATTCAAGCTAGCCTGGCTGATGAGGGGTGAAACCCCGAAACCGGTCCCAGGATGCTTGTTTCCAGTCCAGGGAAGACCTGGCCTAGCAGTTCGGGCTGGACTGTTCCCATGGGGAACAGGGTCAAGACTGATTTGCATATGGTTGGGTCCAAACTGGAATGGCATGGGCAGCAAAAAAACGATGGATTAAACCCAGATCTGTGACTGGGGGTGAATGTTTGACAATGTTCAGCATTCCGTCCATCACTTGTTGTTTTTGCATTTGTCGCCCTAAGTGGGAAGGGTATGCCCAGACGTGGGTCCCGTGCTTCCCATGCCACTGGATTCAAGCTAGCCTGGCTGATGAGGGGTGAAACCCCGAAACCGGTCCCAGGATGCTTGTTTCCAGTCCAGGGAAGACCTGGCCTAGCAGTTCGGGCTGGACTGTTCCCATGGGGAACAGGGTCAAGACTGATTTGCATATGGCTGGGTCCAAACTGGAATGGCATGGGCAGCAAAAAAACGATGGATTAAACCCAGATCTGTGACTGGGGGTGAATGTTTGACAATGTTCAGCATTCCGTCCATCACTTGTTGTTTTTGCATTTGTCGCCCTAAGTGGGAAGGGTATGCCCAGACGTGGGTCCCGTGCTTCCCATGCCACTGGATTCAAGCTAGCCTGGCTGATGAGGGGTGAAACCCCGAAACCGGTCCCAGGATGCTTGTTTCCAGTCCAGGGAAGACCTGGCCTAGCAGTTCGGGCTGGACTGTTCCCATGGGGAACAGGGTCAAGACTGATTTGCATATGGCTGGGTCCAAACTGGAATGGCATGGGCAGCAAAAAAACGATGGATTAAACCCAGATCTGTGACTGGGGGTGAATGTTTGACAATGTTCAGCATTCCGTCCATCACTTGTTGTTTTTGCATTTGTGCCCAGACGTGGGTCCCGTGCTTCCCATGCCACTGGATTCAAGCTAGCCTGGCTGATGAGGGGTGAAACCCCGAAACCGGTCCCAGGATGCTTGTTTCCAGTCCAGGGAAGACCTGGCCTAGCAGTTCGGGCTGGACTGTTCCCATGGGGAACAGGGTCAAGACTGATTTGCATATGGCTGGGTCCAAACTGGAATGGCATGGGCAGCAACAAAACGATGGATTAAACCCAGATCTGTGACTGGGGGTGAATGTTTGACAATGTTCAGCATTCCGTCCATCAGTTGTTGTTTTTGCATTTGTCGCCCTAAGTGGGAAGGGTATGCCCAGACGTGGGTCCCGTGCTTCCCATGCCACTGGATTCAAGCTAGCCTGGCTGATGAGGGGTGAAACCCCGAAACCGGTCCCAGGATGCTTGTTTCCAGTCCAGGGAAGACCTGGCCTAGCAGTTCGGGCTGGACTGTTCCCATGGGGAACAGGGTCAAGACTGATTTGCATATGGCTGGGTCCAAACTGGAATGGCATGGGCAGCAAAAAAACGATGGATTAAACCCAGATCTGTGACTGGGGGTGAATGTTTGACAATGTTCAGCATTCCGTCCATCACTTGTTGTTTTTGCATTTGTCGCCCTAAGTGGGAAGGGTATGCCCAGACGTGGGTCCCGTGCTTCCCATGCCACTGGATTCAAGCTAGCCTGGCTGATGAGGGGTGAAACCCCGAAACCGGTCCCAGGATGCTTGTTTCCAGTCCAGGGAAGACCTGGCCTAGCAGTTCGGGCTGGACTGTTCCCATGGGGAACAGGGTCAAGACTGATTTGCATATGGCTGGGTCCAAACTGGAATGGCATGGGCAGCAAAGAAACGATGGATTAAACCCAGATCTGTGACTGGGGGTGAATGTTTGACAATGTTCAGCATTCCGTCCATCACTTGTTGTTTTTGCATTTGTCGCCCTAAGTGGGAAGGGTATGCCCAGACGTGGGTCCCGTGCTTCCCATGCCACTGGATTCAAGCTAGCCTGGCTGATGAGGGGTGAAACCCCGAAACCGGTCCCAGGATGCTTGTTTCCAGTCCAGGGAAGACCTGGCCTAGCAGTTCGGGCTGGACTGTTCCCATGGGGAACAGGGTCAAGACTGATTTGCATATGGCTGGGTCCAAACTGGAATGGCATGGGTAGCAAAAAAACGATGGATTAAACCCAGATCTGTGACTGGGGGTGAATGTTTGACAATGTTCAGCATTCCGTCCATCACTTGTTGTTTTTGCACTTCTTCAGTGGGGCCTGCGTGGGTCCTGTAGCCATCTGCCCTCCATCATGGTCAGCCTGGACTTCGATTTACCCTTCTTTAGCATGATCTCAAGTAACTTCTAAGCACTATTGACTTCTAAGCACTAATTTTTTTTTTCTTTTTTTTTTATTCATAATTCAACTCTTGCTTAATGGATTTTTGTCATTTCGGTCTTGTGTTACTCATAAAAATGTAATCTATTTTTCTAACTCTGCATGCAGTGTTTTTTGTGTTTTTTTCATTGTGTTACTGTGTGTGTGTGTGTTGCTCAAATACTTTACACACTGCCTCTTTATATAAGCCTGACTGCTGTGTGCCAAGCTACCAGATGGTAGGCACAGGTTATCTCTAAGTGTTTATCTATTTTACCCTCACTAGAGCGGTGGTTCTTGCTTGTACAGGGTGCATACTCTGATAATCAGAAACGCCAGTTCTAACAACCATGTTGAATTCACAACCTTTGCAATGACTTATAGGTATATTTGGCCACGTAATAAAATATTTCTCTTGTATGCACTCTAGTGCCCTTGGGTAATGTCCACGCTATATAAGTATGCAAAAATCAATCAATAAATAAAGGCAAAACATTTCCTTTGTTGCTTACGGCCACTACCCCTCCACCACATACTCCCACCTCGTGCCCTTTAATTGATCCTTGTGCGTGGGTGTCCCCCAGCATTTCTCCTCTGCCAGAACTCCCCCTTCTAGGTTGGGGCTTCCAGTGGGCAGGGCATGAAGCATTTCTCTACTGCCATTCAAGCTAAAGGCAGCCAGGGGTCGTTGAGGAGGAAACTAGGAGGAAAATCCCACAGGCTGACTCCTGGCCTGGCAGTATAAGTTAAGTTCATCTCTTCAAAGGAAGGTGAGGCTGGGAAACTTAGCCTGCCTTCAGGAAGTGTGACATTTCCCTGACTATGCTTGACATTTGTAGGTGATGTTGAAACTACAAACATCTTAATAAAAAACAACTTTACTCAGGATTAAATATGTTATTTTTATTACTAGTTCTGATACTAACTTTAATAATTTTCACTTCCCCACTCTTCACTTGGCTGCACACCCTATTTTCCCTAGCCACACAATTATCTTTGTTCTAAATGTACATCATTTTCTACTGAAGGGTAACTACACTTTTCATCAATGTCTCTAAAACTATGGGCAAAATTTAAGTTACGCTGTGTAATTCATCTATTTTTGGGAATTTCACATTATGCTTGTTACAAAATACTGAAATTATGCCATTATGCACATTGCATATTTACATGCAGTTCTCTGGAAAATGTTACCACAAGCATGCAAGAATAATGTGAAAGGCCAGAACGTGAGTGGCTGTTGCTCACACCACTTATGTTTCTAGTAGGGGTAGGCATAACTCACATAATTTCCTATAGTGTAATTATGCAAAATTACAACAGAATTCTGTGAGATTGTGTGGAATTACACAAGGAGCACATACAAGCTATTCTTTAGCTCAAAATTCACCCTTGTGTCAAAAATGGACTCAAGGATGCATTTTGCACTAAGAAAATAGCACTAAATGCAACAGAACACAAACAGCAGCAACCAGCAGCCCCTCATTCTCTATTCTGGTGCTCTTGCAGTAGGCATTTTTGCCCAATTTACTAAGAACTACTTGAGAAGACATGATTGCTTACTCTTTGGTAATTTCAGCCAGGCCCAATTTTTAGTGACCTACAACTGATTCTTACAAACTTTGGGCAGACACTCCTTATTTCCTTTTATAAGCGAATCAGGATTAGCGAATCCCATTATAAAAAACATTGTTTTATATTATTTTAAATGGCAGGGGTCCTTTGGGGGCCGCCACATGTTCCTGGGGGTCTTGGTAGGTTTGCTCTTCCTCCTTACCCCATTTTTGTTTTTATTTTTTTCCCAACACTGTGCTCAGTCCCCCATATTTGTCTTTGGTGGACAACCAGTAAGAGCACAGTGGATTTATGTACCCACAAACAGTTTCGCTAATCCCCAATGGACATTGGGAGAAAAAGCTCTCTAGTTTAATGATGTGCCTTATCTTTTTTTTACCGAATTTGCACATCCTCTGTAGAGTCATTTATCTGAAGAGAATCTGTGTATTAATGGACCAGCTATCTCTAAACGTTAACTCCTCCAAACATAGAGCATACCAATGCTTGAATGCTAATTTCTCCAAAACTAGTGAAGGATTTACACCAAACTAAGCAAAATCACTTCCTTGAGTAAAGTACTATTTAGATGTCAAATTTATTATAATTCTGTATCTATCTAAGAATCCGATGGACGTTATGAGCCCTGTTTTTGTTGGCTCTGCTTCACGAATCTACAAAAAACTTGCCCTTAAGAACCCAAAGAAGATTAACCTTCTTTTTGGAAAGGTGTGTACAGGTTTCTTGAATGGCACCAAACTAAGCAAAACAAAAATGCCGTTTCAGTGGCTGTAACCACAACTACACATGTGCTAACATGATTTGAAAAGATGAAAGCCTTAAATAAATTTAGACAGCAAACATCTTGGAGTGCAACTGCTACATTTGCCTCCTTGAGATGCCATTTGTTTCATATTTAAAGGATGTCTCCGCAGTCATCCAGCATCTATCTTTTTATTTAAACAAATTTGCATCTGCAGGCACATAAATATGTTTTGATGCATAGTTGAGAGGGGTGAATGTGTATATAAATGGATCCCAGGAATCTTTATATGTTAGTTTGTCTCTTTTAAAATGGGTGACTAGGGTCTTTTTAAGTTAATTTGTCTCTGTTTAAATAGGCTTCTGGAATCTTTATGGATTTATTTTGGTTTGTGCAGGATTGTCATAGGACTTCATACATGTGCTTGCGATTGCAGACACGTGTTTGTGTCTGTACCTATGTGGGTATCAAGGGTCTTTGTATCTGTGTGCAAATGTGCGTCAATTAGATTTATGCCTATTTGTTTGTATCTGCTAGTACTGGGCGGAGCTGTGAATGGAAGTTGGGAAATAACGCAAGGGTACAAGAGAGTGTGATGGGAAAGCGAGTGTGATCTTGGGGAGGTGAGAGTGAAGAGGAAGAATGGTGGGGAGAGCGCCGGAGAGTGAGCCTGTAAGGCGGAGTGGCAGGAAGAATCCACAGAAGAGTGAGTAATGGGGAGAGTGACAAGGAGGCAGGAAGGACAAAAAGGTTAACACAAGGGAGCACTCTTCATGACTGCATAGACTAGAGATCTACAGAGATTCTGGCTTTCCCAGGACATTACCAGTATCGAGCTACTCCAGAAAACTACAGTGTGAATGGCATATTATCCAAGATAGCAATGCTGTGGTCAGTACAGCATTGTGCCACTCGTTCTCTCCCGAAAGCCATCAGAATCAAATGGCATGAACAGCCACCAGCCTGCAAGACATTATGGAAAGTGAAGGATGCACTTAACTCCCCCTGTGCCAGCGTGCCTCACCTTCCCCCAGATATCACAACAGCCACAGATAAACGTTGCATTATTTGCCTGTCACATGTGCAAACAAATGAAACACCCCTACCATACACATGGTATGTAATGCAAATCTGTGGTTCATTGCATGTTCTAAATACTTCCTAACATGACACCATCTTGGACAGCAGCAATATGTTGACATAAATACAGAAAATTAGGTACAGGAAGAATATCCTACATGGGGACTTGCATACACTGACTATTAGGACACTATGGGGCATATTTACAAGCCCCTTACGCCACCTTGCTTCACATTAGAGTCATTTTTCTTACGCCAATGTGGCGTTAAGGTGGCCTTTTTGTTGTGCCATATTTACAAAGTTCATAACCCCTTGCGCCACATTATGCCTGCGCCAGGTATAATGTATGCAAGTGAGGGTATTCCCCCATTAAGAGGCCTGTAAAAATGGCACAGTGAAATTTACAAGCTTTCACTGAGCCATTTTTAGCGTAATTTTTTATGCCTGCCTAAGGCCGGCGTCAAAATGATCCTCCCATTGTTTTAAATGGGACTCCCTTTACTTTGCATGATTAGTGCACTCATTTTTGGCTCTAATCCTGAGCTCCACAATAGCGTCAACATTTTTTACACTATTGTCCTAATGACCACGCCGTATTGTAAATACGATGCAACCATGGTGTTGTTATGTGATGGTAGGGGCACGCAAGAAAAGTGGCACATCGGGACTGATGTGCCGCTTTCTTGTAAATATGCCCCTAACTAATACTGCTTGCATTAAAAAACCAAAAGCCTGGTCATGCATTCAAGCACAGCTCTATAGAGCTTCTCCCCTGCAGTCTCAGAAGGCAACAAGGCAGACACACAAACAGGCCAGTACTTGTGCCCTTGTTATTGCCGTTCAGAGGATATAGCTCCCAGCCAATGGTCTGGTGAAATGAACACTGTCCTTGAGGCCCGTCCCAAAAAAAGCTTGATACACAAGCTCGCACCCTCGAGTCAACACCACCTCACTTTAAAATTGCGAAGCCAATACTATGTCCATCATGGCATCCTGATTTTCCTCTGGAAGGGACACTGAGATCCACAGAAAGCTGCCCACTCTGTGGGGAGGGGCGTCCAGCTCTTGTGAACTGATAGTGATCCCAGTGCATGTATGTAAACACATTCAGCACCCTGCTTTTCTACAAATACCACAATCGACCTCTGCCTCGTCTTCCCAGTGGTTGAATGCTGATCTTTTGGTTGTGAGTGATAGTCTGTTCTGTTACACTGTACCTTGTCTCAACCTTCACATTCCCTTCTATGATCTGGGCCCCTCTGTTAGATCAAGTCATCCAAAACATTCAAGGAGGCCATCAGGCATGGGTGTCCATGGGGGTGGCTGTGGGGGGGTGGGAGAGGGGTGCTGGAATTAAGTACAGCCTCATGTGCAGGCTCACAGTGCAGTATAACACTACGGCTGCCGTAGTGTCGGCAGGGACTCCTTCGCTATGGTAGAGAAGCGTCGCCCCCACTAGCAGAAGCAGCTGCAAGTTGAAAAATAAAAACGATAATAAACAATATTTATCATAATTTCTATTTTTCAAGGGGTCGAGCACTTCCCCTCAGTGCACATGTGCATTTGGCCTGCTGTCTCAGGACGGCCAAACACGCATGCCCACTGAGCTCTCTCCAACCCGGCACTGTGTTGCTGGGTTGGAGACAGCAGGCCCAGGCTCCCTGTCTGCCATGGCGATCCGGACAATCCTAATGCTGCTGTCATGCTGCCAGCAGCATGAAAGCAGCGTTAAGATTGGCCGCAGGGCAGACTGGGAGCCTGGGCCTGCTGTGAGTGAAGACCGAGGAGTGGCATGGCGTGGCGGAGGCGGCGAGTCTGGTAAGTTTTTTTTTTTTTTATTGTAATGTTTTTTTGTGCCCCCGCCCTGCCACTTTGCCCACACAGGAGCCGCCCCTGCATAGTGTTAGGCTGCCTTCACCAGTATGACTGAGGCCCCTGCCAAAAACAATCTGGGATACTGTGGATTACCCCCCGAAACAATTTCTGTGGACGCCTATGACATCAGTCACTAGGAAACACAGCCAATCCCATACCAAATACTGCCAGGTGGTCCCCACACCCTCTAGTGTCTGGGAAAAGGCCTGAGAGTGACAACAAGGGCAACATGGAGGGTAACAGTGATAGAGAGAGAGACAGAGAGAGTAACCGAGAGAGACGGACTGCAGATAGGGATCGAGAGCTACCAAACGGAAAAGGGCAATGATGAGAGGAGATACGGTACAGTGTGACTGAGTGTGTGGAAGTAATGTGGTAGTGGCAAGGTGAGTGAAAGCATGACATGGGGAGTCAGCAGGAAGAGAAAGTGGCTGGGGCTGTTGAGACAGAGTGATAGTGTTAGTGAGAATGGCAGGGCAAGTGGCGGGTAGCGCAAGAGTGCTGGAATGTCATTGTGGGGGGGTGGGGGGGGAGTGACAGAGAGACTGACGATGATCACAGACAAAACCAGACATGGGAAGTGATTGTGACCTCGAGGCTGTAGAGAGCATGAGTGACAATGAAAAAAAACAAGAGTGTGAGACAGAAAGCGTGAGAGTGACAGGAAGAGTGAGAGGGATAGGGAGAATGATAGGGAGAATGAAAGCGCAAAAATAAAGATACCAATTCATAAGAAGAATGGGCAACGTGGGGGTGAAAAGGAAAACAGTGAGCAAGTGGGAGAGTAGAAGACACTGGCAAAGTGAGGGAGGTGGATGAATGAACAGATGACGACAGGAGAGTCTGCAAGCTTACTATTAGATGTCAGGTTGGTGTGCATTTTAGACTTTGTGCAGAGCAGGCAGGAAAAAATTTCCAAGAGACGGTATTCTAGGACAGTGGTTCTCAACCTTTTGACTTCTGTGGACCCCCACTTTACTATCACTGGATCCCAGGGACCCCCACTGAATCATTATTGGAATCTTGAGACCCCACACTGAATCGTTACCAAAAACTGGGGACCTAATCTGTTAATATGTTAACATTATTTAATTTTCTGAGGAGGCTTGGCAGAGCCCCTGGGGTCCCCGGAGTACAGGTTGGGAACCACTGTTCTAGGAGACAGCTGTGACCAGGGGTAATTGTAGGAAAAGGTGAGCCCCGATAGGTCAGGGATCCTGGACAGTAGTGAAGGACAAGGTACATCATGGTACTGTACATGATGCGTAGACAGTACTCTAAGTAATATGTAGAATGCAGACAATATAAATTCTAATGTATCTAGTGTGTGAGCATAACTGTATGTTAATGAACATAGTATATGGGCAGTACTGTATGACAACAAACATGTGGACAGTACTGTAGGGTGATGCACATAGTGTATGGTCAGCATTGTGCAGTATTATGTATTTGCGGACTACATTGAATGATAATGAGCACATTGTATGGGTAGTACTTTGGGAAATGCACAGAGTGTGGATGGTTTGGGACGATACAGCGTGCTCTGACAGTAGTGTATGGTCAAGTTCATTGTGTGTGGACCGTACACATGTAAACGGTGAATGCTTCGGAGTATGAGGTCTTATGCTGAAAGTATGGCCACAGTGTACAGTAAAGTACATATTGAACAAGGCACCACCTATGACTATGTACTATAAGCATGATCATGTGAGCCGTGAATGGGTTATATTGGGATGTACCGGTCCAAGCTGGCATTCCTCACCAGGCCTGGCTAACTCCACATTACAGATTTATTCAGATCACATGCTCACGCCCTCATACAAGTGGAAGCATCAGAGGGAGCTGAGCTAATGTCTTACCAAATGTTATTGCATCGTGCACACGAGGGAGCAAAGCGTTCGCCTTCCAGGTTTCTCTCCACGGCCAGCTGGGCATGCAGCATTAGCTTCGGTATGCGACTCCGCGACCGTCCAGCCGGCACATGTACAGGTCACGATGGAGACGTGTTTGCAAAAATGAGCAGTAACGAGCTCCTTCGCCCAAGTGCATCCACTCAATCCGTGACTTCTCTGGCGGCGGGGCAGGAACATATCTGAGGTTGATGCCCCATTAACGTTGTGTTCAGGCCATGCAGGTTTCTAAATGCACGATTCCAGTGAGACAGAAAAAATAGTTTGAGTCTAACAGGGGTGAACTATCACAGATACATCAGATGGCACCCGGAAATAGGATGCCAGGGGCCCTCTGAGCCAGACGCTTCACTCAGAACTGGCAGCTGACTCCTCAAATGGCTCCTTACACCACCCAAGCTGGGGGCTGAGCCCACTTCCCTTGCTTGCCAAGGGACCCTTCGCGGCCTTGCTCGATCTCTGCTTGTCCAGAGGGCGGTTTTCTCTTTGTGAGGGTGGGGCGAGTTCCAGGCGAAATAGAGACTTGTCTCAATTCTGAAGGCCCCTCCTCTATTAATAAAACATTGTGTCCAGTCACTCCTTAGAAATAAGCCATGTGTGCTCAACAGACGTCTGTGGGGGTTTCAGACGATTCTCGCATTTATTCAGGTACTGCTGCACTTTTTAGGTTTGAGATGTTGAATTCTATTTACAGTAATTGGCATCGTCATTAGTAAAACTTGCACATCTTCTCATCTGAGTGCGTATCTGTGCTGAACAGAGGTTTGCCTCACAAGCATGGAAGTCCGAATCCGACGCAGAACTGCAGCTACTCCTTCCCTCGTGAAGAACGCCCCCTTCCCCAGGCATGGCGATCACGGAGGAGTGATGGAGGAAAACAGCTGCATGTGAGCAAAACAAGCAGTGATGTGCAGAAACATATAATGGTAGAAATGTTGGGGGTAGGGGCTCAGATCAATCATGCTTTGGCTGTTATATGTAACTCAGACCCTTCACACATAGTTTGGAAAACTACTGGCGACGCTCAGGGGCGTAGGAGACAATACATTTCTGGGGGGGACAGGGACAGCATTGGGGACTTTCAATCAACCCTATACAAATCGCTCGTTGTTTACGAACTGCAGGCTCCGATAAATATACACAATCATATATATTGGAAGTGAAATAGGGAGAAAGGAAGGCATGTTTACAGAGTCTGAAAGTATCTTTAATTGCTATTTACATTCACAAAGTAATTAGCTCAAATGTGAAAATAACATGTTGATTAACCTTGCATCTTCATGCACCAAGCAAATAAAGGTAGGAGGGTAAAAAGGAAGAACATACCCTTTGCACCCCACACCCATCATGCCTTTCACCTCATGCCAATTGGAACCGCACTGGAGATATGAAAAGCGATTAGGTACAAGAGTTGTAAACTGTGCTCAGAAACCATAGTTCTAATAACACTTCTACTCCTGTGTGTGATCTTGGGCAGCTCAGCTCCACATCAGTCATAACTAGAAGCATTTCAACTGAAGAAGCTCTTGCAGTTACAGGCTATAAACATGGATTCTCTAATCTCTGTATAAACTGCAGTCATGCATTTCTTTAGAAACAGCTGTTTGTGATGCACCAAGTCACTGCGTATAAAGAAAAGACATTCACTGATTATAAAAAAAAGATATTGGAAAATGACTATGATAGGGTTATTACAGTAGAGTTCTGACAATACAGTGCCTTCTGCCAGAGCTAGCAGCCAAGGTAAAAGGCAGATCAGGTCACAGAGCATAATTAATGCAGCTGTTTAAAGCAAAAAATGGAATGTTGCTTTTCTTCTTCTGCTCTACTTTAATAGCTTGGAATGACAGAAGCTATGCACTAAGGTTTTAAGTGGTTTGTGGGAAAGTTGTAGGTGTGACCATTGTATTATATGAGGTAAAATACCCCTGGCGTACATAAGGATATTGCAAGTCACCTTGAAGTTCATACCTCATAAACAAGCATTGGCAAAGCCAATAGGTCTCGCCTATGCAAGTTCTATTGCCTTTGCCAATGTGTTTTAGCCATGCTGTACACTAGTGAGACTACTATTCAGCATGGCTCAAAGTTAATGGCATAAAGGAGAATGATGTGTCATCGACTGGTGTGGCGTAGTGTCATGAAGTAAGTAGAGTGTCCTAAAATGGAGCAGTAAACTAACTTTAAAGGAACAGGGGTCCTTTGAATAAAATGCATCACCATTCCCATAAACAATGATATTAAAGTAGTATGCAAATGGAATGTTTCATACATTTATTCAATCAAAATATAAAAGATCAAATGTAGTGGGAAAACATCAACAGGGGAAATCGAGAAAGACTGGTATTCGGGCATAACACAAGTTATCTGGATGACCCAATGTCACCGATCACAATAAAAATGTAAAAAGTAACCTATATAGTACAGTGGTTTAGAGGAGGCTGGCCTGGATTGCATTGGGTACCTATGGTACTTACACCTTATACCAGGTCCAGTTATCCCTTATTAGTGAAATATAGGCAGTGTCTAGAAGCCAGGCTCTCTAGGGGTAGCTGTAGCCAAGGCTTATCTAGGAGACATGCAAAGCTCATGCAATACCACTGTAGTCACACAGCACTCACACACATGAAAGAAAATACTCAGTGTTACAAAAATAAAGGTACTTTATTTTAGAGACACAAATGCCAAAAATACCATAGAGACCATACTCCCTTAGGAGGTAAGTAATACACCAATTATATACACTAAATCAAATCAAATCATTAACATTTATAAAGCGCGCTACTCACCCGTGTGGGTCTCAAGGCGCTAGAGATGCACTAGTATGCAGCAATAGCAATAAAAACAGTTAGAAAAGTGCAATTAGTGAAAATCACAATGGTTAGAAATGGGCCTAGGGGAAACCCAAACCATATACTAAGAAAGTAGAATGCGAATGTCGGTTTCCCACCTAGGCAAGTGTGGTGTGTAGAGGGGCGCTGGGAGTATTAGAAAACACCAAAGGTAAGTAATAGAACCCACCTCAGAGCCCAGGAAAGCAGGAGTAAATCACAGTAACTTTCCTAGAACACACAAGAACACGAGAAAGAAGATAATTCAAGAACCTGAAGATACTTCAAGACACAAAGGGTGGATTCCTGGACCTAAAGACCTGTGGAAGAATGGGACTAGGTCCAAGAAGCACAGAAGAGTCCAGGGAGGACAGGAGCCCCTGCTAACCCGAATCAAGATGCAAAAGAAGAACCACTGGTGAACAACAGCAGTCAGTACTGCACCCAAGAAGATGGATGCGGGTTCCTGGTTGGTGCAGATGATATCCCACACCGGATGGATGATGGCAGTCTGGTTTGCGTCACTGGATTCCGCCAACAAACCTTGGCACCCGCAAAACTCACGGTTAGCGGAAAATGGCACTGCCTGGGACCAGGAGGGACCTGGTGGACTCTACCCAGGAGGAGGAGTCAGAGGGGGCTCTCAGCAACTCAGAGAGCCCACAGAAGACCAGCCAGTGCACACAGGAGTCCTTCAGTACCTAAGTACCATATACTAGGGACTTATGAAGGGGGCACCAGTATGCCAATTTTGGTTGAAATACTGTGTTACCAGTATGCAACAATCATAATTTAAGGGAGAGAGCATAACTACTGGGGTCCTGATTAGCAGGATCCCAGCAGACACACTCAAACACACTGGCAAACAGGCCAAATGTGGGGGTAACCAAGGTAGAAAGAGGCTACTTTCCTTCAAGGTTAGCATCCACAATAATGATTTACAAGCTTTTATACACCGACTTTTACATGAATGACTCAAATAGTGAATCAAGAAGACATTATCTCATAGTACCTATGCTTATGCCAACTTATGTACAATATCACAAATTCAAGTCAAGGTACTTTGGCCGACGATATTTCGATCCACTAGACAAGTATCAGGATCATCCTAAGCCTTCGTTAAGCTTGAGTTAAAAGGGTTACAGAGTGCTTGTAACCAAAACGGCGAAGATAAATCGGACTCATGTCTCATATGAGTGAGAAGGCGATCTGAATCTCTAATCAAGCGCCAATGCCATAAAGTAGTAGTAGAGTGGAATAGTGTCACAGTGTAATAGAGTGTCGTAGAGTGGAAAGGCATAAGGAAGAGTGAACTGGAGTAGAGTGAAGGTAAGTAATGTGAAGTGGCATAGAGAAAGTTGGGTAGAGTGTTACAGTGAACATAGTACATTGTTGGATAGTGGAGTGGCATAGAGGGTTGTGCAGTGGCATTGAGTAGAGTATCGTAGATTGAAGTGGCATAGAGTGGTGTAGAGTGGCATACAGTGGAGTAAAGTGGAATGGAGTGGAGTATAGGGAGTTGTGTAGAGAGTTACAGAGTGGAGAAAGTGTTAGAGTTTAATGGAATAGAGTGTCAGGGTCTAGTATCATGTAGTGTAATGTCAGAGTGAAGTGTCAGAGTGGAGTTGGGTGGTCTAGAGTGAAGTGGCATAGAGTGCAGTGGTGCAAAGTAGATTGGTGTAGAGTGTAGTGATATAGAGTGCATTGGTTTTGAGTAAAGTGGTGTAGAGTGCTTTGGCGAAGTCTGCACTGGTTTAGCGTACAGTGCAGTAGCGTAGAGTAGAGGAGAGCAGAGTGGAGTGGCACAGCATAGATTGCTGTGGTTCAGAGTGCTGTGTCATAGAGTAATGCGTTACATGGTAGAGTGGAGTGGTGCAAGGTGGAGTAGACTGGTGTAGAGTGCAGTGGTGGAGTGCAGTGATGCAGAGTAGAGTGGCATAGAGTGTAGTGCCATATAGTACACTGGTGTAGAGTGCAGTAGAGTGGCATATAGTTGAGCGGTGCAGAGTAGAGTGCTGTGGTGCAGAGTAGAGAGGAATATAGTTCAGTGGCAGAGTGCAGTGTTGCAGAGTAGAGTGTCATAAAGGGCAGTGCTGTTGAGTAGAGTGGCATAGAATGCATTAGTGTAGAGTGCAGGGATGTAGAGTGATGCAGAGTAGAGAAGAGTGGTGTAGAGTACAGTGGTGCAGAGTAGAATAGAGTGGCATAGAGTGCAGTGGCATGGAGTAGATTTCTGCAGAGTACAGTATAGTGGTGAAGGGTAGATTGTTGCAGAGTGGAGCATAGTGATGTAGAGTGCAGTAGCATAGAGTGGTGCAGGGTACATTGGCGTGGTGCAGGATAGATTAGACTGGCATAGCATAGAGTAGAGTTGGGTAGATTGCAGTGGCATAGCGGAGATGATTTCAAAGTAGAGTGAAGTGCCCTACAATGGAGTGGTGTAGAGTAGATTAGAGTGCAGTGGTGCAGAAAAGAGTGCAGTGGGACAGAGCACAGTGGCATTGAGTGCGGTGGTGCAGAGTACAGTGGCATTGAAAGCAGTGGAATAGAGTGCTGTGGTGCAGAGTAGATTGGCATAGAGTGCAGTGGGATAGAGTGCATTGGTTTTGAGTAAAGTGGTAAACAGTGCACTGGCAGAGTTCAGGGGTGTAGTGTACGATGGTTAGAGTAGAATAGCATAGATTGCAGTGGCGTGGTGTAGAGTGGAGTGGCACAGCATAGATTGCAGTGGCGTAGAGTAGCACAGAGTGGAGAAAAGTGGTGTAGGGTGCAGTGGGATAGGCATAGGGTAGATTGTTTCAGAGAACAGTGAAGAAAAGATAGAGAAAAGATAATATACTTCAATATGCTGAAGTATGTAACGATAACAACAACATAAATAATAACGCTAGGCATAACGGCCCAAAATGAAATATGGCTTCTCCCTGTTAGCCACACTGTAATCAAACGCTTCATTACCTAGATAACAAAACATTAAACATAAATGTTAGAAAAATATACCCTTCTAATAGCTAAATTGTTGTGTGAAAAGGTAAAATCTGGGCTCAATCTCGACTTCACTGTTTCACCAACTGGTGTGATCTTAGGCAAATACAAATATTGTGTTTCACAGAGTCTCCTTTCTAGCCTGCAGGTGTCAGGCTGAGTGCTACTCTGTTCTCTCTTTAGATCTTCCTCATTGTCTTGCAGCTCCTCTTGAAGGCATCCTACAGTGCTCCTCTTCAAGGCAGCAGGTGATGCAGACGTAATCATCCAAAACTCTTCTCCGCCTGGTGCCCTTTGTTCTTATGAGCACCCTTAATGCCCACAGCTGTGAACAGGACAAACAAAAGGGCAGAGGGCGCAGGGGGCCTCCCGACTCACCTTCATTCTGTTACCATCAGATTGGAGGATGGTTGATACAGGGCTATCATAAGTAGCGCTTTTGTGCGCTAATGGCCCTCTGAATAATAGATGTGAGAGGGGAAATTATCGTGTCCCCTTGTCCCCCCCACCTTCATCCCCCGTGTCCCCCACCCTCCAAAATCTGGGGGGGGATACATCCCCCGCGTCCCCCACACTTCCTACGCCCATGGCGACGCTGGTAGTTTATAAACTGTACTTGCAGGTAAAACACACGAAAGGTAAGATTTGCTGACAGCATTAGTGAATGGATGTATATTAATTTAGGGAACGAGTGATGGATACAGTAATTAACAGTTGTGACTCTCACATGGTACCATCCACAGCAATGGAAGTAGCAGACATATTCACCAGGCAAAGAAGGCGATGCCATTCATGAAACAATGTACTTGTCCTGACCCTTACCTGCCAACAAAGGAATCAATGAAGGGTAAATGCGGAGCGAATAAGGTTGGTACCGCTACCCTTGCATATATAGTGTATTTACGTATATGGTATTTCTATGGCACAAACCTAGCCAAAGTGCTTCACATGGTGAAAGACAAGCAGAAAGACCGTGAGCAACAGGAGAGGGAGCCGGGGAGTGGACAGTTAATGCATTGTGATGTAGTGTTCTTCAAAGAGGTGAGTCGTCAACGCTTTCCTAAATTGGAGCAACGAGATGTTGTTCCAGATCCAGGGTGCATAGATAGAAAAAGCCTGCTGTCTTATTGTTTTCTTTTTTGCATGTCTTAGTCTACAGTCTGATGGTCTTTGCTGTGGCCATGCTGAGAATCACCAGAGAAGGGGAATTTGTCTGCAAGATAAGTGGAGGTCCTGGTTGTGATGGCTTTATAATTATGCTGTGGGGTTTTGTGGATGGTGTGGGCTGGCAAGGCGAACCAAAGGAGTTCCAGCAGGATGGGTGATGTGATCTTATTTCTTCAGGCATTGGATGAGACATGCTATGGCATGTAGGATGCCCCTAAGGAGTGCCAGTGTGGAGTGTAGGCGGGCATGGAGGAGGGCATTACCACCATCCAAATATGAGAGAATGGGGCTTGAACAACAGTTCTGAGTCACTTTCTGGAAGGAAGGGTTTGACTTTCTTTAGGAGAGACAGCTGGTAATTGTCTGTCTTTGTTTTTTTGGTGATATGTTCCCTGATGGACTAGATATATAATGAGTAAAAGATTATTTGTACTTCAAGATCACTAATTACATTTTGCAATCAATTGCTACTATTCAATCATCATTATCTAAAGATAATTGCTTAATTCATTTTCTGTTCATTGATCATTTTCAACCAGCTACTGCTTTCTCCTCATTTAGGATTCAAAACCTGTGGAGGTACCGGCTGTTCCCCATGTGTCACCATATTTACTGATAATAGCATGGAAAGCACAGTTGGTGTCAAAGTCTTCAAAAGAGTGCCCCTAGTGGGACAAAAAGGACTTAATTATTGTGCCAGGTTTTCAAAGGTGTCCAGAGGCCTGTTTAGCCACACTGACCCCTCTCTTGAATTGCAAAGTTTAGCTAATTTACTGCTTCTGTGACTCTGCTCTAACAATTGATGATGTACATGTTTACAATACATAGGATTCTGCAATCCTGTATAAACATCCATCTCTAATTTCTTTAATTGGCAACAAGTGGCACACTCACTCGTTGATTATAAAGGAAAGACATTAGAACTATTATAAGTTACGACAGTCAAGTTCTGATGTCATGGTGTCTGTTGCTAAAACCAACTGCCAGGTGAAAGACCGTCAGAACTGAGAGCACAATTACAGCAGCTGTTTAAATAAACACAATCAAAAGCCCTGGTTTTCTTTCTTCTGCTGTATTTCAGTGACAAGTAGAAAGACATGTTTATTTTTGTACTCTTTAGATCATTATAGCAAAGTTAAGGTTAGAACGTTTCTGCATGTTTCTACAAATTAGAGCTATTGCAGTTTTGTATTGAAGTGTTTCTTTTTGGAACACGTATCAAACAGGTTTTTGATGTATTTACTTTCCCACTAAAAGTTTTTTTTTTATTCTTCATGTTTGCAAACATGCTCTCTCTTTCATATTTAAGAGTTACGGACCAACGGAAAGGTATTGATGTGACCGTGTACTACATGGGATTAATTAACCCTTGGCGAATGTGATAACTATATTGCAGGTCATCTCAGAGTTCCATAACCTTATGAAGGAACTCGGCCATCAGCCTCATTCCTCTATATTGTTATGGAACTCCTCGGTGACTTGCAATATAATTATAATGTATTGCAGGGGGTACTTTATCCCTTCTATATTGTAACAGTTTGCCGGAGCATTGCGTAAGGTCAGCGAGGCAGACTATCAAGTTGCAAGTAGGTAGCTAGTGACAAGCTGTGATGTGATAGATCCTGGGCAGACTGAAGAGCAGAGAAAAGTATTTATGCTCTGGCTATGTATAAGGGCAGACTCTTTCCGGCAGGGGTATGATAGTTGCCTTATGGTACGTATCCAGCAAGCTAACTATTGAAGGATGTCTCCAAATTGAACAAGAAGTAAACATGCATCATTTGAAAGAATCTTGTGTAGTAGAAGCAATAGACCAACCAAGTACCGTTTAAAATACGAAGCTGAATTATTTAGGAGCATTGCTGTGGTGAGAAAGCATCCCGGCTCAATGTATCAATTGTGAATTCATACTTTTCTCCCTCGACATTGAAATGTTTTCATTTTGCCTTATTTAATTTTGCTGACAGTTAATTGCTACGTGTCTAGCAAATTAATCATTATTTGATGTCAACAGAGAAACATCATAGATGTTTTATGTAAACGGATAAAGATTGAATCTTAAACTATCGATGCAAAAATAAGCTAAGGAGGCTGCAGTAGGGTTGTGGAAAATGATCTCTTCCCAATCTATTAGTCCTCCTCTTCTGGGGTGTACTGTGCCCCAGGTTTTCTTTTTAATCTGTACACAAACCACTTGGCCCTGGAAGCGTGTATTTTGGAGGTCAACTTTGTTCTGATGAATATATTCATAAGTATGGATAATTTCAAAAGGCTTAACAACTTACTAGTGGAAGAATTACATAAAATGCACCTTGTGGCCCAATTTTCCTGGTCTGTGGTAGTTTACAACAAAATCAATATGTACTTTTTGTTAACAATAGTCGCCAACATACATTTACATTTTATTTAACAATATGTTTTAATGGAATTTAGATTACGGATTGACTAATACATAATTGTTTCAGAATACCCATTTTGCAAAATGTGAAAACCTTTCAAAAGTCTTAAACCAGAGAGGAATTGAACAGTGAAGCTTTGTCCACATCCCTTGTAGGAGCAAGAAGAATTATAGAGAATAAACATGCACAACAAACTGATTTTGACAAGATTTCTTGATACTGTGAGAAATCAGAGTTGAGAGCAAAGCTTCAGTAATGTAAACAAATCGACGATTATCCGAGAAATACAACACTCCCTTCTATCTTTATAAGTGATATTTCTTCAGGGAACGATTGACTAAGTATTTTAGTTGGAATGTAAAGGAAAGCTGGCAAAAGTAATTTTCATCAAGAGCTTGCAAGATATGTTGCACTAAATATTCCACTTTTAAAAGAATGTGATTACAGATACGGAGCAAAGTATGCAATGTTATAGAAGTAGAACTGTATTGCTGCAGTCCTTTTTGTGTGATCTCTGTTTAATTGTGGCCTTTCTTTTGCTGTCTTTTAAGGGTGGTGCCAAAGCAGTGGATGTGTCTATCCCGCTGGTGTAACATTTTGCTAAACGTGGAAGCTTTGTCCATGATGGGAGATACCTGTTGGAGGTCTATCCTGGATGCCAGATAAGCATATTGTGGACACTGATGGACCGCAAATAAATTTCTCTCAAAGCCTCAGACAGAAACTTGGTGACGATTCTCCTTAAAGTCAACCTTCCGAAACAGGTGTCTCTGAACAGGGTCAGCTCTGCGTTTTTCATTTTAGGTGAAAAGTTCTTCCCTCTTTCTTCAACACCTTCAGGTCAATGGAATCTCAGAGACAAGCCATTAACGGGGTACGCTGAGAACCGATTTAATTTCAGCAGTTGTAGCAAGTGGTATCAGAGATAGTACGTTAAACCATGGCATTACATCAAGAAACATACAGAAACCAATAGTGACGAAGCGAGACATCTGGATGGGGCTACTTTGACCCTGTGAGGCTTTGTGTTCTTGGAAATGGCGGTATGGAGAGTAGGACATGTTCCCTTCTTAGTGCTTCTTGGGGGCTGTTTCAGCTTGCACAACGTTGCCTCCGCAAAACCCAAGGGCCAGGGACATCCACATTTGAACTCAGTCCGCATTGATGGAGATATCACTCTGGGGGGTCTGTTTCCTGTCCACGGGCGAGGAGCAGAGGGGAAGGCCTGCGGTGAACTTAAGAAAGAAAAGGGTATTCACCGACTGGAAGCCATGCTCTTTGCCTTGGATCGCATCAACAATGACCCAGACTTGCTTCCCAACATCACACTGGGGGCTCGTATTCTGGACACCTGCTCGCGTGACACCCATGCTTTGGAGCAGTCCTTGACGTTTGTACAGGCTTTGATTGAGAAGGACAGCACTGAAGTCCGATGCATTAATGGTGGCCCACCAATTATAACAAAGCCAGAGCGTGTGGTGGGGGTGATTGGGGCCTCAGGCAGTTCTGTTTCCATCATGGTTGCCAATATTCTGCGATTGTTTAAGGTAAGCAGTGTGTGTCTGTCTATAGTTGCACAGGGTTAATGGTTAAATGTCATTGACCTAATGCCTTATTCACATCTATAGCAACATGTGTACACAGATAAAGAGCTGAAATATAGTATGTATGCGGACCTGCAGAGTACATCATGGCCATGACTCACGAGAAGTGAAGCCTCTCTGCTCCGTCAAGGGTGATAACAAATAGTATATTTATGGATGCTGATCTTCATACATTGTCTATGTGGTGAAGTTTTTTCATGTCTATTAATTATAAAAGACATTTAACTGAAACTGGGACACAAAGAGTTACATTTGTGCCGTGAGATAAAATCACATTGAACTTTCCTGATGACTATTAATAACATTTATTTTCCAGCTAAAAGCTTGCAATACTCACTTTGGGTGTCAGTAGACAGTGCTTTCTTAAGACATTTTGACAGTATCATGGCAATAACAAGGAATCTAACCTTTGCACCGCAGAAAAAACATGTAAGAATGTGTGTTTACTTGTACCCTTGTTTTAAAGAAGGCACTCTTGGCAACTTCAGCTCACCACCATCCTCCCCCCCAAATACTGATAGAATGTAGTGTTCTTCCAGTAATTACCATGAGTGGAATTGTAATTTTTAGACCTGAACATGAGATTCTTTAAAATCGATGTTAAGGGTGTATTTTCATTTTTGTAAATATCCCCTTTATGAGACCCAGCACCCCTGCCCAAAGTGGCTGTTTGCTATAAATGCCTGCCATGCCCGTAGTTGCTGGGCAGGCAGTGCGGATCTGGGCATGTCCTGTGTGCAGTCTCCACAACCCGAGTACCAATGAGCCTACATCTGACTACGGAAAACCTCTGGCACTTCCTGGGCCAGTCTGGGGCTTTCCCAACTCCTTCAATAAGGGAGGAAACACAAAAAAAACGTGTTCCAAGGATGGGCCCGCTGAAATACTCTGATACCTATCTCCTAAGTGGAGCATAAAGAACCTGCCGATGTGAACAGTCCCCTATCCAACCTCCCTTATGGTTGAAAGAAACAAAATGTTATTGGGGGGGCAGGCGAATGTAGCCCTGCATTCCCCACTTGTACTTCTCACAGCATGCAGGTCCAATGACGTGCACTGCATTGCCCACACTGCAAATCGCAGTGTGCACAGCCACAATGTTGTGTACAGTGGCATGAAGATTCTAACCCAGGACCCTAAATAATAGGCCTTGATACCTCCCTGGCAATGTGTGATATGCATTGTTCACAAAGGCATCTTTTCGTCCTGGAAAACCGTATCCGTGGTTCCAGCTTTCATGTTTCCTAAAATACAGTGCTGCACAGAGTGATTTTTTTATTTCATTGGAGGAATAATCATGAAAGAACATGCTGTGGGGTTTGTTTCAATATGTGAAAAGGTGAGAATTATATGAATGATGTTTTTTCAGTATCAGCTAAGAGCCTAGAAAGTGTTTCATAAAAGGAATCAAGGTTGGAGTAATAACCCCATCAAGTTCCATTTCACATCTTTCCTACCTTTCTGTGCTCTGTCCTGTTCTCCTCTAGCCCCTTCCCTCAAGCCCAGTTTCCAATGGCTTCTCATTTTATTTGCTTTACGCTCAGATAAGTGTGAATAGCTACGGTTTAAGAACACCAAAGAACTCCTTGTGTCATTTAACTGACTTCAGAACAATATTGCATTCAATGTAAATCATTCCTAGTGAGGTAAATGGAATATACATTATAACATCTGCTCCCTCCTAAAATTGACAAATCTTAGAAGTGAAAGAAAGTTTGAATCGATGCAAATGATGATCAACTCGAGCATGAAGTTTAAGGGATGCTCCACTTTAGTTTTTGTTGTCCATATCAGGATTTATTTGTATTGCTCAGGTGTGGTTTGTAATTCAAAGATGTGATACTTTAGTTGCAGGGCCAGCAAACAAATTACAAGTGACTGTACATTTTGATGTTTTCAGGCAAACAAGGTCATTTATGTGAGAGAGACATTGAACAATCAACCATATACACAGAAGAATATTAGGCATGTGTAGAATGTATTTTTAGTACAGCTGCACTCTTTCAAATCGCTCTGTCTAATAATGACTGTATCATACTTTAATTTACAGCCTATCGTTTTTGGTGTGAATTGATTAATGCATCTGTTATTGGGCTTTGCGTGACTTGTGGTTAATTATCATTCAGTATGAAAAGTCTTTTTTCAATTGGATTGTCCTAAAATGCCATAAAGTTCAAACTAGGCCTGGATGGAATTTGCAGAACATCAGTTTGTGAAATTCTGTGGAATTACATACAAATTCTGTGGGATTGCACAAAATTTCACCAATGGACAGAAAATGCATGGCACACTGTTCGTGCTCTGATTTTAGTGCCAGTAGTGCGTTCCGGGCTGAAAAATCAGCACAAACGGCACCACACTATTTTCTAGTTGAGTTTGCTGCTGCTTGCGTAGCAAATCGACTTGGCAAGCAACCCTTTCACCACAACCGCTTATGACTGCACTTGAAAATCTCATAGGAAGTCCTTCTAGCGACTCGAAATCATACTAAGGAAACGCCAAATCTTGTTTTCGCTTGCAAGCTTCCATTCTGAAGCCTTGTGTTGTTCCCACTGTCATCATGTTGCTCGAACGAGAAAAAAATTCCACCACGAGATGATTGACAAAATTTGGTGGGAACTCCGCATTAGAAGAGTAACATAGAGTCTCCAATTCTGCTAGTGGAATTAAAATTTCACCTGGGCCTAGTTCAAACAGCATGAAGAATGGCCAGGATTTGGAGAGTCAAAAGCTGACCAACTAGTGATTAATGACAACTAGTTTTTAATATAGCACTGTAAATAACAGGTGCTATCATTACTTAATGTAATTAGATTTTATAGGACTCACACTGACGAAAGCCTGAGTTGGACTTGCTGGCATATACATTTGTGACGAGCAGCTCTCTCACTAGATACCATTAACAAATGCTGACTTATATTGCAAGCTAACAATTGCTGTGCTGGCCATAACTGTGTAGTAATGGTCAACGAATATTTTGTGAGTCTATGTTTCATCTGGTAGCAAGTACATTTTTTGCAAGAGTTTACTACTATCTCCATGCAAGTGTACATTGCATCATAGAGGGTTAATTACACGTGTTGTCAGAAATTATTGTAGCATGAAATTTTGCACAATTGTTTACTGCAGAGACCTGGCTTGAGCAGAAAATGTCTTGCTGGAGACAAATTCAAACAGAAATGTGTCCTAAAAGGCATTTTCGCTAAGAGCCAGAGCCCTTGAGGGTATTGTGAGAGACTTCTGAACATGAGGCGTGACCTTGTGTTCACTTTTCACTCAACATACTTAATTTAGCTGTAATTGCGCATCATTTTCCTGACATTTCGTTTAGTTTTGCAAAAACAAATTACTCCATTTCACACCCTTAATATTAGCTCGCCTTGTTATTCATGACATTTTTAACACGGGAAGACTTACTCATAAACTCTGTAGCATCCGAGGTGAGGTTTGGTGAGATTGCAAAAGTTAATGTACTCTCCCGCCTTTAAGCTATCCTGCGATTTCACATCCCACAAAACTTCGAAAATCGTTATGTGAAAAGCAGGGACTTTGACTTAGAATGGAATCCTGAGGGGCCAGTGATGCACGTAAAGTACGCAGAGGTAACAAGGCCGAAATCCAGTTGTATTCCCCGGCGGGGTAAAGGCTTCATAAATCTTTCGCTTTGCGTCCTCCTGATTTATAGCCCATGTCATCACACTTGTCCAATTAGAATAAAACCCATATTTCACTGGTCGCTATCAAACGCGCCATATATGTATATTTAGAAAAATGTTGTTCTGATTAATGACATAGAAAGCAACAGATTAGCGCAAGCAGTGACTTTGTGTAGTGGGAGGTAAAGGCTTTGAACTTCACGTCTGTCCATCCGTACATTTAGTCACGACGCATTCATTACAGAGCGACGGTCCTAATATGGCCGGCTAAGTTTGGATGGCCGGAAGGCTAAAGGGAGGCACCTCAAGTTATATATGGCATTCTACTGCCGAAAACGTTATAATTAGCACTTTCTGGAAAATACACATTTCAGCATTATATGAAGCTTCTAGTGTGACTGCGTCAGTGACTGGTGCTCTGTATGAGTCCGCGAGAGGCTTAAGCCGACGAGGTCATGTGCGAGAGGAGACCGATGAAAAGGGCTTAGAGAAAGAGTGCGTGGGGAGAAAAAAAGGAATAAAAAACAGTATTGGGGAAGTGTATGAGGGGCTGAGTGATGGCTGAGGGGGCAACTCCCAGGGTGCCAGCAATACCAAGGTGACAGCTGAGGGGGCAGCTACCAGGGGGGCAGTATAGGGGGACAGCTACCAGGGCAACAGCATGGGGGACAGCTACCAAGGCGACAGCGAAGGGGGGCAGTTACCAGGGTGACAGCAAAGGGGGCAGCGACAAAGGGAGAAAGTAGAGGGGGACCTACAAGGGTGACAGTAAAGGGGAGCAGCTACCAGCGTGATAGCTGAGGGGGCAGCTAGAAGGGTGAGAGCAAGGGGGACAGCTACCAGGATGGCAGCAGAGGTGGACAGTAGAGGGCGGCAGAGGGGGATAGCAATCAGGATGGCATCAGGGGGAGGCAGCTACAGAGACAGGCCCAGATATCGAAAGCTACGAGGACAACAGACTAGGGCAACAGCTACCAGGATGACAACAGAGGGGGACAGCTACCAGAACAACAGCAGAGGGGCATCTACCACCGCAACCAGTAGGTGTGAGTCTCATATCCTAAAACACGGTCTCTCTCGGCTGGGGAAAAGGGAATGTGCCAGGCTAGGGAGTTGATGTGGGGTGGCTGGGGACAGATGAGGAGAGGCAGGGCTCGAGGAACAGGAAAAAATAACCCGTGATCGCCGACACAATACATCATCCACATATATTAACAAGGAAGACAAAAGCAAGGCGGAAAAGAAGCATCTAGAGTGTGGTAGGAGAGTCTGACTGATTGTTAGAGCTGTGTGTAAACAGGGGCATTATAGCCACAGACAGGTCCGTGGAGAACAGAGGATGGTCACAAAGCGAAGAACTCTGGAATTCTCCAATTATGGTGAGATATTTAACTGCCCTAGTGCACTGTTCGTGACCCAAAACAACAGCTCCATTTACATCACTGATGACATCTGCAACCAATAACATCAATACATAATATTGGTGATCAGGAACATCCCACATAAAATCACATATGATACGATAAATTATGCTATATCATATCATACAACATAGAGATAGAAGGTTCATTCGACTGATCATGTCTAGATACAGGATAAGAAAATAGTACCACGGCCTGCGGAGGGCTCTGAGGAGAGGGGTACTAGATCCAGGGTGTAACCAAAGATCACCCCTAAACTCAGTGCAGGATGCACACAGCACATCCAAGGCTGTGTCCAACTGGCAATCGGGAGAGGGGCACCTGGTACAGAGTGCATGTGAAGCCTATGCCCTCCTCCCAGTGCCTGCTCCACATGCCCAATGGCCCAGATCTTTGGACACTGAAAAAAGGGGATGGGCAAAGGGAAGCGTCCTTAAATTGGATTCTCACCATAACGGAGGACCAATGGATGACTAAGTAATGATTACTATGAAAAAACATAGAGGTTCCCCCACAGCTCTTATGTTGAAGTGACATGGTTATAATCCAACACCTAATAAAAACCCCTGAAATGTGCCTGTTATAGTGAGTGATACAATATTTTCTCCCAAGCCAATGCCAATGAGGCACCTCATAGGGCCACAGAAGACTTCACAATTAAATCATGTGATCAACGGCAGCACTAGTGACTTCACTTATTAAATCTCCATTGACATCATTGATGGCATCACATAAGGAGCTCAGTGTGACTGGACCACTGTGTGTAGGGTGCGCCTGCTGCCTATAGTCAAAGGCTGCGTGCAGCAGGATGGGGTCTCGAGGTCTGTGTCAGAACGTAATTGAAGCTCATTCCCTTTACCAAGTTCTGCAACGCAAGGCCATACAGTGTGCACAGCGCAGTCAGCAGCACAAGAACAAGACATATGGCATGGGCAGAGATCACGACCTCCACCCAATGGCTGCTGCTTCCTTTTGAAAGTCATGTGCATTGCGTTCAGCGACATGGAAACTTGGAGCATAGTATGATTGGAGACTATGCAAGTTATTACTAAAGCCCACATCATATAACCAGGCCCCTCACATCTCCAGCCTGGCCCATCTCTCGGGACCTCCCACCATAGCAGAGTGAGCGAAGCCAGTGCTTACGTAAATGTTCATGAGATACGTGATGTCAACAGTAATTATATTGATAGTGTAATTTGTGCTATCATGTGTGATGCCAAGTGTGGAGTCGTGACAAGAGAATAGTGAGGGTGGATGTTCATGTTGACTATCTACCGTAAATGTCTAATTTGAAGAGTTTTTAGGTATTATGTGGTAGCTATGCGTATAGGTTTTGCATATGTCAAAGGTGTTTACATTTTACAAGTAAAATACGCTTCTCCTATCCAACGACAATGTTTCTGTTGCAAGAAATGTCGACCTAATTCAATTAAATATTGTGTTAGCACTCAGTTAGTGGTTGACTGGTATTTCTTCAATGTTGATATCAAAGAACGCTACGTAAAAGTATTTCTGTAGACCAATGGTCACATTCAATTAATCCATTATTAATAAACACATGATTATAGAAGGTTCGATTACGTGAGGAAGCACCCAATAACACCTGTTATTCCAACGAAATAGTGGTGTACATGCAGGAGCATGCAGAGGTCAAGTTCTGTATACAGCATGACTTTAGGCCTCAGTCCAAGAAATGAAACGGGTTCATAAGAGAGCTAATATGTGTCTTGAGTTCTTTTGAGCTCTTTGTCGTGGTCTCATTTAAGATTTTACAAACAACAGTGAGCAGGCATTGTGGTTTGCTGCACTTAGCACTTGAAGAATTAATTCCTAATGTCTCCAAGTACCACATTGAGGGTTTGATACTTAAACAAAATCCTACATTTACTCAAAAACCTTTGCTGCTATGATAGGAGTAAATTGTTTTTTATTAATTTCAGAACAGTTTCCTGGAGACTCCTCGAATGCTGAAACAGTTGTAGGTTTCCACGAGTTCTCCTGGAAAACGTTTGTGAATTGCTGTTTGCTTAAATACAAAGGCCTTCCCTCATGCATAAATGTACATACCGTATGTCGGCGCATAGGGTATGTTTGTTGTGTGTTCATTTGCATTTTGTAGCTTTTTTTCTCCATACAGAGCATTTTTCGCTATGGAGAAACTCCCTTCACCACTTTCCCACCAGTTCCCACCAGTTGTAGGGCCAGTTCCATCCCATTCATGCCTTACACCAGACTGACTGTTTCCAGCGTTGGAATGGAGTGAGAAAACGTCGCACATTCTGAAAGAGAAGTGGGTTTGTTTGTGTTCTCAAACGTTCAAGCGATTCCTACTCTGGAACGCCCACTCTACATCCCTGGGAATTGACATGGACGTTAGTCTCTTTACAAGCGTAAAACTAGGTTTTGTAAATCACAAACGTGGCTTTCCAATGCATAGCTAAGCGTTCTAAACCAGGTCCTGTGTGTTTCCTCGTCCAAAGTCTCTCAAATCCCTCAGGTCTAACTCGAACCATCTATTCTTAAGATGGCTTCCTGTGTAAGTCTTTTGCCAATTGTAAGGTTATGAACAATTATGTTGATGCATTCCCCATTGATAAAAATAAATGTGCCCCAACAGTTCGTGGTATTGAGACAAAGGGCTACAAAGCATCTTGCAGGAGTTTTTTATTAACTGCTTGAAAACATAGGCTGATGCTCCACCTGCCAGTCAGGGGCCTAGCTTCAGCGGGGTGGTTTGGTGTTGAAACTCCAAATACACCTACTATGTGGTCATTAGAAGGATATAGGTACTGCGAATAAGGTGAGGTTTGGTATGATTGTTTTCCCCCTGGAGTCAGCATCACTCAGCAGCAAAGTCGGGTGTCCCTCTGAACCTTACAAGTGCTCGTTTCGGCTCTGCCCTCCTCCACTGACCACACACAACCCAACAGGGGAAACAAAAGGAGCAATGAACTCTCAGTAAGAACTAATGGCTTAGTAACCAGCTAATGGCAATGGGTATGTGGAATATGAATCATTTTCTTTCATGTAATTACGCTAAATTGCAGGAAAGTTACATGAAATTATGTGTAATTACGCAAAATGCAAATGTCATTTAGTGCTCTATTTTAGCGTGAAAAATACTGTGAATAACATAAATGCTGCGAGCAGCAGCTATTCGCATTGTGTCCATTTGTGCTCGCTGTGACATTTTGCCATCAACAGTGTATAGCAATGCAATGTGGCGTAAAGGACTCCCATTTAGGAATTGTGTGTAACAATTGTGAAATTCCCAAAATTATTCCAATTAGAGAAGGAGAGCATGACTAGAGTACATCCCTATAAGTATTTGTTTGCTTTTTCCTGGCTGTAGGAGAGGATGTATTACAGCCATCCTACATGCTTTATTTATTAATTGACAGAAGTTTAGGCACTTAACACTGTGAAGTGTACGAACTCTCCATAGCACGGGTACTCGCAAAGATTTTCCCCGGGGGCCAACATTTTGGTCTGTGATGTGACCGAGGGCCCCATTGAAGTGAGCAGTGCGGTAGTCGTGGTTGGGGGTGTGTTGAAAGTAAGGTGGGTTTATGGGAGTAAAGCATAAACATCTAGTGGCTGAAGTGCACAAAGTCAAACCAGAAAACCAGGCATTAATCTTGGCTTCCCCACTTTACGAAACTGTGTGATCCTATGCAACTTTGTATTCCACTTTCCCTCCATTCTCAAATATAAAAGGACTAGAAACACAGGACTTCAGGATGAGTGGTGTATGAAACTTTCTCCTGTGTCTGATTTAATAAACAATATTTTTGTTCATGTATAATACAAAACCAGGCGACTTAAAGGGCCACCTAACCACTGACTTGCCTCTTAGTTCACTATTGGCATGGTTTCCAGGGTGGGGAAAGAATGAACGTTTCTAGATTCATGTTTTTAAAAAAATCACTTTTAAAAATAAAAAAATAAAAAACTTCTCAATTTTCCATGTACTGATATAATCTGATTTACCGAGGTGAAATTGTTCTGCAGATTAATAAAATACACTTTTTCAATTCTGAACAGACTTATATTTTTACCCTTTTGCTGCAAGATGTCTTAAAAAAATTAAAGTGTTCCTAAAGTTAAGGGGTGCAGGACACTCTAGTTATATCCTATTTTACTGCAATTAACCTGTAAATAAACGCCTGTTTAATTAAGATTTTTTTTTTAGGTTAGTGCTCAGTCTGATAAAAAGCAGGTCAGTGCTGCTTTTGACCAGGGGGCCGCATGCAAAGGTCTGAAGGGCCGCATGCGGCCCCCGGGCTGTACTTTGAGTACCACAGCTCTCTAGTGTAACATAAACAGTGATACAAATGTCTTAGATCAGTGACGCAAAAGTCATTCTTTGAGCAAGAAACTATAGGAAAGGGAATAATCACTGAGGATGAACAGGAGAATAACAGGAAGAAGAAGGAGCTAATACAAGGGAGGGAAAAAGGGTGGAGAGAATGGAGTGGGGTAGAGCTATAGAGATAGACGTATAGGTGAAGGGACGCGATAGGTCTAGGCGCTTACAGTGAAGAAGGAATTGGATAGGAAGTGAGGATTATGGGTTAGGCAGGAATAGAGAAGAAAGAATAGGAGGGAGAAGAAAGAGACTGAGGGGCAGAGGTCAAATAAGTGGAGAAGGGTTCTGGGAGAGCAGTGGAGCAGAGGGGCTAATGAGAAAAGGGGGCGACAGACAGAGAGCAGGGGTAAGATTGGAAGCTAGGAGCAGGAAGGAGGTCAGGAGAGTGGAATATGGGGGAAGAGGCTGCGAGGGAGTGCAGAGATGGCTGGGAGAGGAGAAGCCAGAGGAAGGCATGTAGGAGGAGTACTAGAGAACCTAGGGAATGAGAGGACGCGTGGAGAAGAAGGCAAGGATATGGGAAGGGAATCTAGGATAGGAAGGAAAGGAGGGCACTAAATGGGCGAGAGAGAAAATAAGTGGAAGTGGGAGTATGACTGGGACAGAGTGTTATGTAAGAATCTTCCACACAGAGTAGGTTGGAGCTTAGTTTAAAACCAATAAAGAGCAGACAGGTACATGGCTCACAAGGCGCTCTGTGTTGCTCCCGTCTCCTCTAGAGCATCTTATCTGTACATTCTATATTCTATCCCCACATCACGCACCCCATACTTACATCATTGTCTTCCAATTACATCATAGTATTCTATAACACAACACATCCCCCTTTCTCTATTTATTTAACATAACCCTTAAACAAAACTTAATTTATAAGAAAAGCGCACTTAAACAATACACTATTAAGAGAAACAAGATAAATACAATGTACATGTGTGTATACACATATAAAGCGCATATCTAATGGAAATGTTCCAGAGATATAGGGACTGATCATGAGTTCGGCGGACGGTCTTACTCGATCTTATACCTGTGTTAGAACAGCACCCAAACCTCTACTGTTTGCGTCCGTTGTGATCATGTTACATGCTTCAGGGTCGAAACGTTTAAGCAAAGTCACATTAGTGATACACTCTGTGACTACAAAAATCAGATTCCTATTCAGGTGACCACTCAAATTTGCTCTTATTTTTCAATAATTGTCTAGCTGCAAAATTCAGAATATACTTGGAGCAGAACTCAGCTATACCAATGCATGATTGTACGTCATCTTTGGAACGTGGAGCTGGTGCATTTTATATGGTGTCTACCAAAGAAGGTTTTGGTTTTATGCCACCACTGAGAATTACATGTCCTACGTAAGTGACACTACTTTCAGCAAACATTCATTTAGAAAATTCAGTCATTAAACCATGTGTTTTCAGGATGTTCAGGACCTTTTCCATTGATTCATCATGTTCCACTTTAGTTTTCCCAAAGACGAGTATGTTGTCTTGGAAAACAATTTGCACATTTATTCTTTCCAAATAATTGGTGCATTAATCGTTGAAAAACGGCAGCCGCTGATGCCAAGCCAAATGGCATTCTTTAAAATTGACAACATCCTTGCGGTGTAATGAGTGCAGTGTATTCTTTACTGTCTTTAGAGTGGGGAATCTAGTGATATGTGGCAGATAAATCAATTGTGGAAAACCGCTTAGCTCCTTTATCCCCTTTGCTGCCAGGCTTTTTCCCACTCAGATGCCAGGCCTATGTTTGGCTATTTGGGACAGTTCACACTGAGACCATCATACCCTTTTGTCCACATAAGCTACCCACTCCAAATTTGCATCCTTTTTTACCTTTTTCCCCAACATCCTAGGGATTCTAGAGGTACCCAGAGTTTGTGGGTTCCCCTGAAGGAGACCAAGAAATTAGCCATAGTACAGCAAAAAAAAGAGTTTTTTTTTAAATGGGAAAAAAGGGTTGCAGAAGAAAGCTTGTGTTTTTTCCCCCCAGAAAATGGTATCAACAAAGGGTTTGCAGTGCTAAAATCACCAACCTCCCAGCTTTCAGGTACTGGCAGACTTGAATCAGAAAATAAAAATTTGCAACACAATTTTGGCATTTTACTGGGACATACCCCATTTTTACTATTTTTGTGCTTTCTGCCACCTTCCAGTTAGTGACAGAAATGGGTGTGAAACCAATGCTGGATCCCAGACAGATAAACATTTCTGAAAAGTAGACAACATTCTGAATTTAGCAAAGGGTCATTTGTGTATATTCTACAAGGGTTTTCGACAGAAAGTAACAGCTGAAATACAAAAATATTGAAATTGAGGCAAAAAAAACAACCATTTCTCTCCACGTTTTACTCTGTAACTTTTTGCTGCCATGTCATATTTTCAAAAGCACTATACCATTCCATCTGCTGGACTCTTCTGGTTGCGAGGTTATGTAGAGCTTGTTGGTTCATCAAGAACCCTAGGTACCTATTAGGTGCACCTTGCAATGGGTTTTCATTGTATACCAGGTATACAGCAATTTAGTTGGTAAAATATAAAGAGTCAAAAATAGGTATCAAGGAAACCTTTATATTTCCAAAATTGGCACTAGTTAACGTGTGGAGAAGCAGTGGCTATTTGCACATCTCTGAATTCCAGGGTCCCCATACTAGCATGTGAATTAAAGGGCATTTCTCAAACAGACGTCTTTTTTATACGCTGTCTTACATTTGGAAGGAAAAAATGTAGAGAAAGACAATGGGCAATAACACTTGTTCTTCTATTCTGTATTGCCCCAGGTCCCCTGATAAAAAATGGAACCTCACTTGTGTGGGTAGGCCTAATGCCGCCAACAGGAAAAGCAACATGGACATATCACATTTTCCCAAAGAAAACTGACCTGTTTTTTGCAAAGTGCCTAGCTGTGGATTTTAGCTTCTAGCTCAGTCAGCACCTAGGGAAATTTACCAACCCTGTGCATTTCTTTAAAACTAGACACCTCTGGAAATTCAGAATAGGGTGACTTGTGGGGCTCTCACCAGGTTCTATTACTCAGAATCCTTTGCAAACCTCAAACTTTGACAAACAAAACACTTTTTCCTCACATTTCGATGATGGACAGTACTGGAATCTAAGAGGAGCCACAAATTTCCTTCCACACAGCGTTCCCCCAAGTCTCCCGATAAAAATGGTACCTCACTTGTGTGGGTAGTCCTAGTGCTCGCGACAGGAAATGCCCCAAAACACAACGTGGCCACATCACATTTTCCTAAAGAAAACAGACCTGTTTTTTGTAAAGTGCCTACCTGTGGATTTTGGCCTCTAGCTCAGCCAGGACCTAGGAAAACCTACCAAACCTGGACATTTCTAAAAAGTAGACACCTAGGAGAATTCAGAATATGGTGACTTGTGGGGTTCTCACCAGGTTCTGTTACCCAGATTCCTTTGCAATCCTCAAAATTTGACACACAAAAAAACCTTTTTTCTCACATTTCGGTGATGGAAAGTTCTGGAATCTAAGAGGAGCTACAAATTTCCTTCCACCCAGCATTCCCCAAAGTCTCCCAATAAAAATGATACCTCACTTGTGTAAGTAAGCCCAGTGCCAGCGACAGGAAATGCCCCAAAACACAACAAGGACACATCATATTTTCCTAAACAAAACTGACCTGTTTTTTGCTAAGTGCTTAGCTGTGGATTTTGGCGTCTAGCTCAGCTGGCTCCTAGGAAAGCCTACCAAACCTGGACATTTCTAAAAACTAGACACCTAGGGGAATCCAGAATGGGGTGACATGTGGGGCTGTCACCAGGTTTTGCTACCCAGAATCCTTTGCAAACCTCAAAATTTGGCAAAACAAACCCTTTTTCCTCACATTTCGGTGATGAAAAGTTCTGAAATCTAAGAGGAGCCACAAATTTCCTTCCATCTAATGTTTCCCCAAGTCTCCTGATAAAAATGGTACCTCACTTGTGTGGGTAGGTTTAGTGCCCGCAACAGGAAATGCCCCAAAACACCACATGGACACATCAAAATGATCTATTTCAAAACTATCTGTTTTTGCAAGGGGGGGGGGCAGCTGCGTTTTTAGTCCCAGGTGTGGTGGTCATCTAGGGAAACCTACCAAACCCAGATATTGTTTTAAACTAGACACCCAGAGGAGTCCAGGGTGGTGTAGCTTGCGTGGAACCCCCAACATTTTCTTACCCAGACTCCTCTGCAAACCTCAAATATTGCTAAACAAAATCACATTTTCCACACTTTTCTTTGTAGGATCACTGTGCCAGTACAAATTTCCTACCACCCAATGTTCCCCTTGTCTTGTCGATCAAAATGATACCTCACTTGTGTGGGTGGCTCAGGTGCCACAGCAGGAAAAGGCAAAAACGTGTAGAAATTGAGGGGATAGCACAGCAAGTTGATAAGCACAATTTTTTCTTTTATACATTTTTAGGCTGACTCTGCTTTGGGGACCCACACAAGTGAGATATCATTTTACTTGGAAGACTGAGGGGAACGCTGGGTGGTACGAAATTTGTGCCAGAGCAGTGATTCTACAAAGAAAAGTGAGGAAAATATGCTTTTGAAACAGATTTTGAGGTTTGCAGAGGAGTCTGGGTAAGAAAATGTTGGGGGATTCACGCAAGACACACCTCCCTGGACTCCTCCAGGTGTCTAGTTTTCAAAAATGTCTGGGTTCGGTAGGTTTCCCTAAATGAAGGCCGCAGCCGGGACTAAAAACACAGGTGCCCCTCCCCCCGAAACACAAGTAGTTTTGTATCAGATCATTTTGATGTGTCCACGTCCTTCTGTGATGTTCCAAACACAAAAGTTGTGAAAATAAATGCACTTAGGTTATGTTAAAAAGACCCCTCTCCCACCAACCAAGTTGGTGACATGTTTCATCATCGGGGTCCCACCCGAGACACCAACCATGTCACGGGTGTGCTGCGACGCCTGATTACAGTGGAGCAGGTTTTGTCATTTTTACCACGCATACTGTTTGGATTTGGCACGAGGGTGAGTGATGGTTCAGTAGATAAAATTTTATTATGAAGAGATTTCACAAAAATGAAATGCACTGTTAATAACTGAAAGGCCAAAAAACTGAACCAATGACTCACAGCATGTGAGCTGTAAAGCCGCGACAAGACACCAACTGCTTTACAGTCCATTTACACACCTTTCATACATGACACGCACAAGACCGATCACACCGACAGCCGCAGGCCCAGCACATTACAACACTCACATCAACAGACAGCGCCATTCAAGGGCCCATCACTTTCACACGCCCACATGCCTGATACAGCATGCACACCAACTGCTGAGAGTGTGCGGATTGGCGTTTGGCTAGAAGTGTGTTGCAGTGGCCAACAGCAAGTCACTACTTAAACCACCAGCCAAGCGCCAGTCTACGCACACGACCAGCCAAGCGCCACTCCATGCACACTGGCAGCCAAGCACCACTCCAAGCACACCGCCATCACTTTTTTTTAAACAACAAAGAAACCACTAACTAATTATAAATAAGCACAAAACTACAAACACAAAAGCTCTAACTAAATACATGACAGTAATGCCAACCGTGAAACCAAACATATGAAAATATAAAATAGGCAGTTTACGCTCACGGTATTTCCCAAAAGTTTTTCCTTGTGTGGTAACTTCTAAAACAGCCGGGCACACACAGCCCAGGCTTTGAAGGGCATTCGGGGCAGTACGTCCGGCTCTCCCTTCGGATTGATCTCCGGGCACAGACTCTACATTTCTTTGTGGGCAAGTCTTTTTTGGGAGTGAGAGGAATGTGATCTGGAAAGTGGCGATCTTTCAATCTAGCCACATCCTCCACCACTTCTACTCTAGGAACTGTTGCCCGTTTCCACCACAATAAGGCTCTCTATCACTGACTCCTGAAATTTAACAAGTGTCATCCTTGACTCAGGTGAACAATCCTTGAACACAATAAAAGCATTTAAAGTTGCCAAATGAAATAAATGTAGGGCCAACTTTTTATACCACACGTAAGACTTTCGAAGAGCAGTGTAAGGTTCCAACCTCTGATCTACTCTATCAACACCACCCATGTGCCTATTGTAGTCCAAAATGCACGCAGGTTTGCGCACTTCCGCAACCTGACCCCAAACAGTCACAGGGGAAGTACTCTCATCATGGATGGTAGATAGCATGTACACATCCCTCCTGTCTGAAATTTTCAGAGCTAGCAGCTCATTATTCCACAAGGCACTGTACTGTCCCCTCTCAAGTTTTTTACAGACAAGCTCCCTTGGATAGCCTTTCCGGTTAGAACGGATTGTGCCACAAGCAACAGTGTCCACTCTGAACAACTCCTTGAACAACTGCACTCCAGTGTAGAAATTATCTACGTACAAATGGTGACCTTTGTTAAACAGTCATCTACCAAGTTCCCACACAATTTTTTCGCTAACTCCAAAAGTGGCCGGACAACCAGGAGGGTCAATACTGGAATCCCTACCAGTGTAGACCCGGAAATTATACACATATCCTGTACTGCTTTCTGACAGCATTTACAATTTAATCCCATACCGTGCCCTCTTACTAGGAATGTAATGCTTAAAAACTAAACGCCCCTTGAAAAGGACCAAAGACTCGTCCACACTTATCTCTTTGCCTGGAACATAGACCTCTGAAAACCAAAGGACGCAAAAGCTTTGAACTAGAACAAAAAGAAGAAATAAACTGTTATAATCACAAATACAAATACTTCGCCAGTTGACAAACACCCCACCACCAAGAACTTAGAAATTGTCCCTGGGCCCCAAGGGGTGCCCCCAAACACACAAAACACACCTCACAATCCCTGACGCCTAGTGGGTTTCGACCCCCCCCGGGGGCCAGATCGGCCAAAAAAATGGCCTATCTAGCCCCAGGGGGGGCCGAAACATATAAAAAAATGATTGCCCCCGGGGCAGCGACCCTTGCCTTAGGGGTCGCTGCCCTACAACAAAGAAAATAATTTCCCTGGTGTCTAGTGGTTTTCGCCCCCCCGAGGACAGATCGGCCAAAAAATTGGCCAATCTGCCCCCGGGGGGAGGGGGCAAATAAGAAAAAAAATTATCCCCCAATGGGAGCGACCCTTGCCCAAGTGGTCGCTCCCAAACAATATGCAGAAAAAAAAACATCCCTGGTGTCTAGTGGTTTTTTGACCCCCCCCACCCGGGGGCAGATCGGCCGAAAAATCGGTCGAGTTGCCCCCAGTGGGGGCCATAAAAGGAAAAACATGACCCCCAATGGGAGCGACCCTTGCCCAAGGGGTCGCTCCCAAACAATATGCAGAAAATAAAACATCCCTGATGTCTAGTGGTTTTTCGATCCCCCCTGAGGGCAGATCGGCCGAAAAATCGGCCGATCTGCCCCCGGGGGGCCGAAAAAGGAAAAAAATGCCCCCCAATGGGAGCGACCCTTGCCCGAGGGGTCACTCCCCAAAACAACCAACAGAAGGAAATCCCTGGTGCCTAGTGGGGATTCCTGCTCCAGGATCGCGGGACCCGCCCGCGATCCTGGAGCTGGAATCCACAGAAAACAGGCACCGGGGGAAAGGAAAAACCCTTTCCTTTCCCCCGTGTCTGTTTTCCCCCCACCCCCCGCCCCCAAAGAAGAAAAGACTCACCTTGCCGATCCTTTCTCCTGGACGCGCTGGAATCAAATGGCTTCCAGCGCGTCCCTCGGCAATATATTGGATGACGTTGCGCGCTATGCGCGCTGACATCATCGGATTGCTGAGGGGGGGGGTCGGAGGTGGAAGGGGAAGGGCTTCCCCTTCCATCCACGACCGGGGGGTGTGGGTGGGGGGCTCATGATGGGAGCGCTAGCGCCCCCCCCCAGTTCCCGGGTGCAGGACGAGGTGATCTCGTCCAAGGCACCCGGGAACCGGTGCCTTGAATGAGATCACCTCGTCCAAGGCACCGTAGGGGTTAAATGCATTACCATCACCACCAACAGTAACAGGTTTGTTCATTTGGTTATATGTTTTTAGTCCTTGCGGCCCTAATGAGTCTAGTAAAATATGTTTCTTGTGTTCTGGAGATATTTTCTCATCAAAATCTACTGTCTCCATGTAGATCTGAAAATACTTAATCTACTCTGTCCATCTTAAGACTGGTTCAGCTCCCACCAGCCAAAAAGCTTGTGGAGGGCATAGAGAGAATGTTCGTTGACTAACTTATAGAATTTGACAAAATGTGGAATTGTTCAGTGTTTACCATTCTATGGAAGTTCAAACCACTGTCCTTACTTCACCACATTTACTCAGGTAACCAAAAAAAATCATCAAGTCTCACCACATGACTGTAGAATTTGCTTTTTTCACCGTGTGACTGTAAAATTGAGAAGTTCACACAACCATATGCAAAAAGCTGTAAAAATCTCATCAAAAAGGGTTGACTGCTGATTTACATAAAACGATGTTGATTACTTTACGTGCTGAAGAATGGACTTGTGTACATAAAGGGAGTCTGAAGAGCTTACACCACCTTTCCCTAAGAAATTAGGTGACAGGTAGACGCAAAGAGCACTCCTTTCCTTTAATAGAGTCTGACGCATAGTGTTATTTTGTATGGCTGGCCAGCTCCATATGTCACGCACAGAGTGTGATGCGACCATGGCCCCTCTACCAGCCCAGAATGTGCGTGATACACAAACATGCATGCAACGCATTCTCGGCTCTTCCACTAGCTCAGGCTATGTGCATGTGGAGCAGCACAGTGCTACTTTAACTGCTAATAGAATGCATCACTCAAAGGTGTGAGATGAAGTAACGGCGCTCACCCCCCAAAAAAACAGCCCCACCAACTGTAAGTCACTCGCAATTTCTATTACTTATTATGTAGTTGCTATAGATCTCCTCCTTGGATTCAGTTAAGCACAATCTCAATATGAGCTAAGAGCTCCTCTCCGCCTCCTCTCTGACTCCGATCGTAGTCACACCAAAAACTCTACCTGCGCCTTGTTCACATTGTTTATTTCCTTGTTTCTTTGGATCACAACCTCGTTGACACTTTTCTTATTTAAGAATCTTCCACACAGGGTAGGTTGAAGTTCAGTTTAATACCAATAAAGAGAAGACAGGTACATGACTCACAAGGTTCAAACTGAAGGTCATCCAGGTTTGAGCCAAGAACCAAAAGCCGACACGTGTTTCGCCCCCATGGTTCATGACCTACTGATAACACTAGTAGATAATTCAGTCACAAGCACTTTCCATGGAAATCTTTCTCTACACATACACTTGTGGTGCTATTCAGAATATCTTTCCTCTTCAACAACAGCACTGAATTTATAAGGTCTTCCATGGTACTTTCTCTGTCTCAATTATACAAAAGCATCATATGTACTAAACCTGCTTTCCTCACAACAGCCTCCTCAACACTGACCTTACCATTACATTTACCTTACAGCCTTGAAAAAGCCCCAGGTAAACCTACCATAGGGGGCGAAACACATGTTGGCTTTTGGTTCTTGGCTCAAACCTGGATGACCTTCAGTTTGTACCTTGATTCATTGCTCAAACATACATGATTTCTGTTTGAATGGCCATCAATAAATAGCTTTGGACTCACCATCTCAACCCAACGTGTTTGTTCTATATTGCAAATCCTCATAAAATACTATTTGGAATCTTATATTTTAATGCAATGTGGGTTTCTCAATCCTCCACTGCTTCAAGATTTTGATTTGGGGCAAATTGGTCCATACCCCATTTGATAACCCACAAACTGGATTTTTATTGGATGAGAGAGTTGGGCCATTAGAACCTTGTTTCTTGAGTCACATGCCTCACAAGGTGCTCCCTGTTGCAGCCCTAACCATCTCCTGTAGAGCTTCTCATATGTACATTCTACATTCTATTCCCATCACACACCCCATACTTACATCATGGTATTCCAATTACATCTTAGTATTCTATAGCATACCACAGAGCAGCGTATAGTGTTAAAGATAGTCTGATGTGAAAGGAGATAGCAGCACATGAACGCATGCAGTCAAGTACACATAGGCCTTTGGAATATGTGTCCATCTGAAGAGATGCTTCTTCGGGTGCGGGTGGAAAGGCTGCAGAATGTGCTTATAGTGAGGTCCACAGGGAGGGAGTTCCACAGGAGAGTAGCGGCTCCTGAAAAACGCATGTTCATACTTACCACTTCACCCTTGTTAGCTAGACAAGCTTGATGTTCAGACCCATAGTTGGTTAATGTGTATATGTTGCTTCTCTTTTCTTTTTTAAACATCCACTCTGTTGAATGTTGAAAATCACATATTCTATTGCTGAAAAGAGAAACGCTAAAACAGATAACATGCCCAGGCTACCGTGTCCTACCTCTCAGTTTGAGAAACAGCGTTTATTATTACCAGGTTGATTTATCCTCTCCCGGCATCTCTAAGACAGCAGCCAAGCCTCTGCCGAAAATAAGCCCTCACCACCCCTGGCTGGTTCCAAGCCAATCCTTGTTCACACTTTCCTTTTTTAATTTGCTACACTACAGAGTGTTGGGAAGTCTCAGAATCGCAACCCTCAAATATCACTGACCGAGCCACGGCGCTGCTGACAGCAACTATGCATTTTGAACAAAAATACACAATTTGTTATTTACAGACATCTTAACAGATTTCTTAAAATGTCTTCACCTTCGACTGTTACTGTTACATATTCTTCATGTCAAGCCAATAACCATTTTTCTTATATTATGTTGAACTCTTGATTCCATAGGGAAGAACTTACCTGTGCTGCAGAATGGGGCATCTATTAGGAAAATAACTCTGCATGCCTGTTTCAGTTAAGCAAACGCTGCATTGAGAACATTTGCAGAATTTTAAAATCAATGCCGCTATTTGTTGGGGGATTTAATTAAGCAAGATTGCCCTCTGCTGAGGGTGCTAACAACTCACCATGGATTCTTGGCTCTAGACCGTGGCATGGGTGCCTAAGAAGGAAACGGACGCTTTAACAACTATTAATGCCAGGCAGCATCCATTGGATAATTAGATCACTAGAACATGTCCCAACAACCTCATCTCATTAGGTAAGCAAACAAGTCGACTGACACTGTCTGTTTCATAGTTTGCAATGAACATAGAATGAGGCAAATAATTGTAGTTAACAGCAGCTTTCTACGCCTTAGAATGGGTTCCCAAGCTGATTTTAGCGACACAGAGTTGAATGCTGCTTCTGTTTCCCTACTCCCTGAGGTAACCAGATGTTAGTGACTCTTGTGGCTGCCAACCCGTGGGATCTGGCCCTCTCCCAGCGATGAGGCCACGATGCCATGGTTCTAATGCAAGCAAAGAAAATGTGCTCCCGAGCTCCCCCTAGCTGGGTGGCACAACACAGCCATAGGAGGGGTGCTGTGTGCCTCTTACATCTCTGCACCTGTTGCACTAATTTTAGCGCCACCTTACATACAGCACTGAAACAGATACGATATTACACCGTCTGCAGGTGTAATGAACAACCTGTAAGTAAATGCGATCAGATTCAGGGAGGGTGAGTGGCGTCTGTGTTAACACGTGCCCTGCATTCGAAGAGCTGAGCGAGCCCGAGGGGTCCTCGGAGAGGAGCCGGATGTTCGCCCGAACACAATTATGGCACATTTTAGTCTGCAGCAGACCTCTCCGGAGCCTGAATATCTGGCTGCTTCCTTGTAAGCAGGTAGCTATCAGAGCATCGCCCGTGTTGTTGAGTTTGTTGTGTTTGTCAGCAGACGAGACATCCTGCTGCGCAGAGTAATGTGAGAAGCGGGTTAGACCACAGACGAGAGCAAGGGATATGCTCACCTTTGTCCTTCGCAGTAATAATGCACTCTCCGGACCCTCGTTCGCAGGCTGGAATTCATTTATGAGGAATGCCAAACAGCAGGCGCCATCTTCTATCCCATTAAAAAGAGCACGTAAGCCTGGAATAATAGGATACATGTGGTTATTAAGTATGTCGGAATATTTCGCTGCTACTTACAAGGACTGACTCATTCTTCTCTGCTACACGTACACGCCTCTGTTTCTTTTTTATTTCTCTTTTTCTCATTAAAACGCACATTTGATTTTTCTCATACTCGGTCACGCACGTCCCGTCTCGCTCTATCAAGCGCACATCAGTTGACACAACATTTATTGAATATAAAAGCTAGATTCACAAGTGGTCACAGGTGGCCGCCATTGCTCCTGTGAAGTTACTGAGAGTGCGTCACCCATTGTCGCCGCTGGTGCCTGCAGGCAAGAACAAGCATTTGCAATGCAACGGGTCTCGCGTTTGCTCATGTTAGAGCTGATAGCATTGTAAACTCCTAACCCGACTTTTCACCTATCCGCAAAAGTGCATTTATGTACGTAACCCGAAAAAGTGCAATTAACTATGTAAAGCGCTCGACTTCTGCCAAGCGAAATCGCGCTAGGAAAATAGAGAAAAAGTAGTCCATGAGCCAGACAGAAATCAGCGAGCCTCGCATGTTTTCTGTACTTGGTTGATGCGCTCGAGGAGGGCTAGCCACCGGAAAAGGCATGACGTATGCATGCCTTCGACTAATGAAAGCAAGCAGATTTTATTAGGCAAGCCCACGAACCAATGAAAAACACTGATGTGACGTCGACAGGGCTCCGACCCCTTTTCTAAACACTAAAGCGTCTCGCTGCGATACGCATGCGCGAGCGCATGCAACCCAGGCTCGACCTTAAAAATGTAGAGTGGAGGTCACGTGCACGGAGAACATGCCCTGCCTGTATGCTGAGATTATTTTGATCAGGTACTGACTTTCTTTTGCTCTTATTCTATTTATAAACAGCATACACTGTATTTATGAAATATGCACCATTCCACTATGTATGCAGATGGTGTTTATGCATCTTGCCAATTCAAAGTAGCTTGTTGGAGTCCAATTAGTATGGATAATTCAAGAATATTATAATTTCTACAACTCAAATCAGGCAGAAAACTCATTGTGACCACAAAGATATTTGTAACAAAAAAACATAACTTTATATCGAGAATTTCACTAGACTTTCACCATATTATGGCAAAAATGTGATTTTTTACATTAAAGTAACATGCTTACTGTTATACCTCTTTCCGATTAACAACATTTTCCTTTGAATGTATAATTAATTTATGTGGAGTAGAGGGGAGGAAGAAGATTCATATATATAAAAAGTTTGAATTTTGAGTAATAAAAGCAGTCAGCGGTTTTTACATTTTAAGCTAACTTGTATCCCTTATCAATGTAGAATGAAATATTTTCAACGCTAAGTCCCACTGCAAATCAGCAACGGTTTTTACATTGTGTGAATCGCAAAACTGAATTTTTAATTATAGATCGAGCCATTTTTTACTCAGTCAGGGAGCTGGTACCTATTTACCTTACTCGCTTTAGGACTCTTGGCAGGGCTATTAAGCAACTGATAACAGAATGTTTCCTAAGGAGGGCCAAACCAACAGCAGCCATGGCACAAAATGGCCAGTCCCACCCCATTCTTCTCTATCTCTCTCCATCAATCCATCCATTCATCGTCTATCTCTCTCTCTCTCGCTTTCCCCTCCCCAATCCATCTCTAGAACCTAACCTGTGACTGCTGCAAAACATTTTGGGGTGCTAGTGGAAGTGATTGAGGCAGCATCAGCGGCCTTTGATGAACAGGCCACCAATGTCTCCGCCCCACTGGTGAAATGCTCAATGGGATCCAACAGCAATCCGGCCCTGTATCCTGAGTCAGAAAGAAAACCGAATGAATTGCTACAGTTTCCCTATTCAGGAACTTCTCTGCTTCCAAACAAGAGCCAAGGTATAAATTGTTTCCTTCCAACAGATGCCATTTAACTGGATCATCCTTCGAAGAAGCAAGCGGAGCAAGGCGATTTACTGTATGCAAAGGCAAAGTAAACAAAATGAAAAATTAATGCATAAATTATATAGATTTGTTGGAGTAACACCTCAAGTCGAAGAAAGTGCAGTATCCATCATACGCGATAATGAATAATTTAATTCACTGCACAATCATCAGACATGACGAATGCTGCTCCGCTTGCAGAATTTCATGGTTGTCATCACATAGTGGGCCTTTTTTTACAGTATGTGCCCCATACTATTATTAGGGATGCAAGCATTCAATCCAGTGAATTGAATAAAGATACATCAGCCAAGTTGGAAGTAGAGATGGCATCTATGATGCAATAACAATCATTTAAGTAATAAAACAACACTATCGCTAATAAGAATATGCATATCACCAGTTACAGTGTAGCAGAGATAAAGAACATGCTTTATGCATTAATGATCACTTAAATAATAATAAAAACAATACTACTACTAATAGCAATACGTATGTTACCAGTAGCAGTGCAGGCATATGGTGGTCGCTATTCCCTGTCATAAATTGAAAGACACTTACTGGCTAAAGGTGGCCACCAACCTTGACAACTGGTTGATATCAAACCTCAAAAAGGCACTCCTACAGTAAAATGGTCATGTGTTGTAGTGATATACTGTGGACAGTCTAGAAAGTATGTTGGGCCCCTTTACTTTCGTAGAATGGCAATTTTAAGCATCACTGAACAACAAAAAGAGAACACCCAATACGCACACAGAGGTTTGATCATAGAAACTTTAGCAGAACAAAGAACCGCCGAAGGCCTCAGTTTTAGCCAAAAAATTAAATTACACAAAGTATTTAATTAAATATTTTGTACACTATATAGCAATATAGAGAGAGCTATCAGTGATTATGATGATTATCAAAAATAAATAATGTGCTAAACGTTTTGTATGGATGGACAAAGAGGTACATGGACTGCACCCTACACAATATATACAACATATCATTCATGTACAAAAATAATAAAGATAAATGTGAATTGTTGGATCTTCAGATACATCTCATATGCAGGAAGGTGCAAAAGGCAATTCATACACACTTGTCCAATCAGTCGGAAAATGTCAACATGTCACCATCAGCAATACAAATGAGCTAACCCAATGAATTTGTCTTACTTTTTGGAAAGGCATAGGTATAACTACAATAATTAAAAATGTCATTGCCTCTCCAATAAAAAAACCTTGAATTGAGAGATCATTAATCACCATGTATTAACAGCACAAATAAAGCATTCTGTGTTGGCTGACAACATCTATGTGGTTTCTGCTCACACCATTCAATAGATTTATTACAAATAATACAATTAAGGACAGTACGGCATCATATAGTACATTTCTACAGACACATCTGTATTTTACTTTCATAAATGCATTTCAAGAAAGTGGTAAATATTTTAAACACACATACTATGAAAGATAAGACAGCGTATGTGATGAACCATAAATTAACCACACCAATTATGTACAAATATTTTTGAGTAGGATGTAAAAATGTATAATACACCGACTAATTTATGCTGTTTTCAAAGAAATAATCCAACTCTACTTATAAAAGGAAAGCAATTAAAATACACCTTCGAATTTTCAATTGTCAAACATACTACTGGTAAAATTAAATATGTGGGCTTTATACCTTTTTTCATAACCTAGGTAGGCAAAGTAATGTATGAACCAGAGAATGGCACATTCCAGCTCGATATTGGACTTTGAGAGAATAAAGTCCTGCAGATTTTAACATAAATTTGACAGTTTTTAACATAGTTCTCACATTTTAAGTCTAAGGGCATGAGTTAGAACTGGGCAGACAGGGTACTCATTTGCAAACATGATGGCGTATGGTGTCTGCCAAATCCTTGGTCTGCCTGCCTCATTTAGCGATGGGGTGACCCTAGGGTAGACAAATGAGATGTGGAATGTAGAAGTGAGGTCTTCATCAAATTGCATAGCCACCTATTTTTAAAATGCTTGTATAATCTAAAACGTTTTGTGTAGTTGTTTTGGAAAATTGGATTGAAACACAACCAACATTTTCCTTCCAGTTTTTTAACCGTGTTTATGGAGTGTTAGCCCCCAAATCCCATTGGGGAGAATCAGACTTGTTTGGCCCAATATGAAAATGATGGAATATTTCATGAGTGGGCTTTCAACACTATGGGGGTGATTCTAACTTTGGCGGGCGGCGGAGGCCGCCTGCCAAAGTTCCGCCGGCAGAATACCGCTACGCGGTCAGAAGACCGCCGCAGTAATTCTGAGTTTCCTGCTGGGCTGGCGGGCGACCGCCAGAAGGCCGCCCGCCAGCCCAGCGGGAAACCCCTTCCCACGAGGATGCCGGCTCCGAATGGAGCCGGCGGAGTGGGAAGGGTGCGACGGGTGCAGTTGCACCCGTCGCGATTTTCAGTGTCTGCTATGCAGACACTGAAAATCTTAGTGGGGGCCTGTTAGGGGGCCCCTGCAGTGCCCATGCCGTTGTCATGGGCACTGCAGGGGCCCCCAGGGGCCCCACGACACCCGTTACCGCCAGCCAGGTTCTGGCGGTCAAAACCGCCAGAACCAGGCTGGCAGTAAGGGGGTCGGAATCCCCATGGCGGCGCTGCCTGCAGCGCCGCCATGGAGGATTCCTCAGGGCAGCGGGAAACCGGCGGGACACCGCCGGTTTTCCGTTTCTGACAGCCACGGTCAGAATGCCCTGGGATGCACCGCCAGCCTGTTGGCGGTGCATCCGCGGTCGTTGGTACCGCCAGGGTCAGAATGACCCCCTATGTATAAAACCTAGGGCTTTGCAGTCTATTCATTAGTATTTCGACGTTAAAATGTACAGGTTGGCCTCACTGGTCAACATTTTCTGTGCTAGAAACCCACCAAAATCCCCTCCACTTCAAGCTCGGTTGCATTTCTTTCTTGGTGAAATTTGGTCCAGCTTTTATATTCTACTACTTCAGAGGTCACCACCCACCACTGGAAATTATTTGATTATCTGATAATAACTGTTTTCCAGAGTGTCATTTCTGCGCACTACCTATACCTGGAATTTTCATTCTTTGGGCTCAGTGTGATGAGTACTGGTGTATATTTGTATCACATTTTTTTCATGGTCCCAAATGTTTTAGAATTAAAAGTTAGTATAAAAATTCACAAGCATGTCTGTAGCCCTAGATAAAGGTCATTTGGATTAAAGCTTCTGGACATTCATCTTCTCCGAATGATAGTGATGTATCTTCTAGGTGCAAGTCTTTTCCATTTGTGTTAGGAGAATTGTGAACTTACCCCAAATTCATCATATGTGAATGTGTATTATACTTCTGAAATGTACTTGGGTGCAGGATAATAGGCCATCTCTCAGCATGTGAACATCCAACTCTTGACGCTCTTAAACAACTTGAATCTCAAGTTCCTCTCAAAGCAGCAAAGCTGAAGCACAGACAAAATGCTCTGTTCTTAGCCCGTGGTACCAGAAATGCAAAGACTTCACGTGCTCCAATGTGGCTTGGCAGCGACATGCCAGTTCTATGTAAAGATCCATCAAAAATGATAAAACATATATTTATATACATACATTATAAATAAATATAGGTATTTTCCAATGCTCTTTAGCAGTTCACTTGCATAATGGTCACACCGGAGTGCTGGACTATATGTATAATTCATAAGAGCAGGATGGGGATACGAAGGAGAATAAGGGGGTTGAAAGTTGACAGATAGATTTTATCCCGACATTGTAAAGTTCAAAAGAGGGATACTTTGGGGGGCAGAAAAGGGACGCATATCGTCTTCCAGTAGAAATACATTGAAATGTATTTTACGTGGTAGAACCAGAAAGGGTACATAAAAACAATCAATTATGTCTCTCACAGCTGAGGAGCATCTAAAGTCTTTTTGGAGACAAGAATAGACAAAAACATCATTGAACATTTCATTTCTTACAATCTATTTTTCTGTTGCAAAGTGAGCAGTGTCTTGTGAAAATGAGCCTCTCATAATTATAGCATTCTCTAATGATGTTTTTGAGGCAAACAACCACCATCGCTGAAAATGTAGTCTAATCTGCTGGATAATAAATTCTACACATTTCCTAGAATGCAAAATCAATTTTAGTGATACGATGTTACATTTATTTGGAGACACTCAGTGCATGTAAAATTGATTCCTGGAAGACAATTCCGAAGAATGGTTGTTTCTTATTTTGTATAATGAATTCATACTGAATATATTTGCCAGTTTCAGTATGTCATCCACTTCAGGCACTGTAAATGTGGGGTATTTTGTGGCATTTGATGGAGAATTTATGCAATGTTCTGGGCACCCTCCAATAGTTAGAGGTAAATGCCACATGATTTTCTGTGCTTTGGAGAGCTCTCCTTCTCTCTCTCTCTCTATATATATATATATATATATATATATATATATATTTATATATATAATTATTTTGAACGCTCGGATGTCTTGTACTTTTAGCTCAGTGCTTCCAATACACTGTCTGATCGGCAACCAACACGATGGACAGTGTCGTGTGTCACTAAACATTTGTACTGTGGCACTATGAGGCAAGATTGTCCTGCACAGTGATGGGCATAACGAGTTAACTGAGGCAGTTCATGAAGGTTGATGTGATGATATTTCAGCGTTATGCTTCCTAAATTACTGTGTCTGAAGTGTTTTCAGAGGGGTCCGACTCTAAAATAATCACCTCCGAATTTTAATATAGTTTGAGTGAGCCATTCCGGGAAATGCATCACATGGTAACAGTCTACAGCTGTTTGTACCAACCGTTTGGAATTATTAGACCTTGAAGCTACCCTACATTTTTATGGCATGTCCAGATGTGTAGTTTAGCCTCAAGTGCCCCTCTGCACAGCCCTAGGAGGCTGCTGAGAAAAGTGGCATTCTAAAAGGGTACTTCTAACATTGCCTTAAGGAGTGGGGTCCTCCCCCAGACCAACTTGCTGAAGGTTGCTGGCTGGTCATGTGGGTGCGTAGAGTTCTAGGAAACCTGCATGTCTGTGGCACACCCAAACATTGGGTGGACCAGGGACAGTGGCAACCTCAGGAACAATGAGGCAATGTGTTCTTCGAGACAAGATTCAAATCAGCATTTCGATATACAATCAAAAGAAAGGATTGATTCAAACAAGAGTTCAAAATTAGAATTTTGAAAACCATGAAGGTTTATTGCAAATGTAAGTATGCAATACAGAAAATAGAAAATTGCAGTTGCCGTTATAGCTCATTGAATTATACAGAAGCAATTTGCCATGAAGATTATCAAATACAGAAAAAAATTATAATGGTCAAAAATCCAAGAAATGCTAAGTCTCAAGTGTGCCGCAAAATCAGTAAGAAATCGTGCAGCTCAGGAAAGGTCTCCAAAAGTTCTAGTTCTTCCCCAAATTAATGTGTTTGTATAAAGGTTTCTTTAATAGAATATCCTGGAACTGAAAAAGTCAGCATGGTATGAACATTGCTCCAACAAATCATATTTTCAAATTTTTCAAAGTCTTAACCCTACTACCTTAGCAGTAACCCACTACATGAATTTCAGTTTACCGCGTCTGACCTAATATCGTTCTGAGATGATAGATCAAACTAGTTACATAAACAGTAGAGAACCATTTTGAATTAATGCAATAAATTGTGCAAGCAGGAAGAATGATGAAGAATGTAGCAAAATGTTCTCCTCTAGCGAGCTCTCTAGAGAACAGTATTGTATAGAAAGAAACAATTCACCTTCTGTTATGTGTAGTGTCAGATGAGAAATATAAACACAGAATGAACATTGTGATACGGCATCCATTTTCAAAAAAAGAATGTTAAGGCCTAATTAGCCGAAGTCAGAAAAACAGACTTTCACACATCCTAATGATTTTGTTTAAATTGCAACATATCTATGCCAGTCTTCACACATGAGTTAAGGCACGGAGCAACTGACATTAATGCACATTTTAGTTCAAATGCAGAAAAGCTGTCTCAGTACCAATGATTCTCATTTTTTGGGCTAAAGTATGACTGTACTTTCAGCTCTGCCATGTTAATAATGTTGGTCACATTCCCCTCTTAGCCAGAGAGTAGCAGGACAATGTGTCTGTGTTTGAGTGTGCACTGAAAAGCCGCACTATGAGCTTACGAGATAGTAGATGCTCCTGTGAATGAAGGTGATTTCCCCTGGTAAATCACCAAACTTCCCATCCCTTTTATCTTGTGGGCTTGCTTGCCATAACGACTCTGAGTTTACAGGACAAGGCTTTTTATGTATCCCCACATTGTGCAAACTACCAGTTCTTCTTGTGACAGCCACTATCTGCGGACAATCCAGAAACCTTTCAGTCTAGGAACTTCCCCAAGAAAGGACTGGCATGAAAATCTAAAATTCGTCAAGCAACAACTGAGGGAAACTACTTAAACAGAGTCTTTTTATGTCTGGCATATGTTTTGAATATATTTAGTCCGGGCCACCAGTTGTGGTTGGGAAGGAAGGGGTCTTGACACATAGGACTTGAGCCGCTCAGGTAGGAGGAATGTTCTTTATTTTATGTTAGTCCCTTAGCTTACAGCAGTAGCAGCTAAGTCGTTTCAGGGCTTCATCCTTCCTCTAACTTATAGCTACCATTCAAGACCACAAACCAACATTCACTTTCAGCATTCTAGACAGCAGCTGATGCATAAAGGAAATGGGGCATTTAAGATATTAAACACCTCCCTTTCTCACAAAACATGAAACAACGAACAGCTATTCACTTGCATATATAAGGTACAAGGCCAATCATTTACAAGAATCCACTGTGCAACATGTCTAGCTTCCACATTCACCCAACAACAACCAGTTACATTTTCTAATACTGACAGAGACACACAACAGCTTACTTTCTAAAGGACTGAAGTTCTTGGCATTGAAAATGTATTGGTCTGCTAGTGTCCTGTAGAAGAGTAGGTAATGCCAAAAGTGGTGCACTGACTCATTTTCTTATGATTTTGTGAGGACCTTTAATGTTGCTTCAGTGTTTAAAGGAGTAATTTAGTCTCCTAGCAATTTTAATGGCAGCTTTGTATTCTTGATTGTCATCTGAGTCAAAGTCTGCTGTGTGGCTGTTTTGTGTGCCCCATGTTCCTCTGAGTTTTCTGGTTGCTTTCCATAGAGTTATCACATCTTGGGAAAACCATTTGGCCTTCCATGGCTGTTGCAAGTGTGTTGATTTCTTGAAGGAGATCAATTTTTCGAAGGATTCAGAGAGCCAGAGGCAAAGCTGTTGTGCTTCAGTTATGGACGTTAGTAAAATTCCCAATAGTTATTATTCGGGAGGGCTGAGTTTATGTTTTTTGCAGTGGCCTTTAAATGGGATGTTAGCCATAGATCATGGTGTAATCAGAATGTAGAAGATGTTGAACTCATAGTGGCTCTCATGGTAGTGGTTTCAGTTGCTGTTATGTTAATATGCCCTGGAAGGACAAATATGTTGTTCCGGGATTGTCCAGCTGTGTTCCCAGGATAAAAGACCAGTTGGAGGATGTACAAAGGTTCAAAATGAGGGCTTTAGTTCCAGTCAAATCAGCTTTGTTGAACCAGATGTTTGAGTTGGCCTAAATGAAGGAATTAGTGTGCTTGATGCTGATGTCCCTAGCAATGTCAAGGAAGTAACTGGAAAAAGATTGGTAGTTTGAAGGCAGGCTGTAGGTGAATAGAAATGAGAAAAGTATGTTAGAGGGTGGCAGATGATTAATAGTATGGAGAAATGGAGATAGAAGAGACAATAAGTGGAAAAGAAGTTGTAAGGACATGCTTCCGGAGCTAGAACAGTAATCAATGTGATAGGGTAAGGAGGAGTTCATGATGGAGGAGAAGAGTAACAAGTAGGTTGAATAAGCCAAAATGTGAGGAGAAATGTACAGAGGTAAAAAACAGGGGTGAAAACAAGATAGATTACGAGGCAAGGTGAAGAAAAGGATTAAGGCTAGTGAAGAAGTAATGTATGGTGGAGGAAAGGTATGAATGCTGGCCTTCATATCCAGTTGAGATTAATTGGAAGGAGAATGAATGATGGGAGTAGAAAGGTGCAAGCTGGAGTGTCCTGTACATTTTTACAGGCAGAAAGAGTGGTGATGAAGATGGCATAAACTGAGCAGAGGGTGTTACAGTGACATTCCAGACATTCCAGGAAATTGAACACAAGTGCAGGGAAGTTGATGGAAGGTAATGCAATCTACTACAAGAGAAAGCTCTCATTGGCCTAGCTTCTCAAAACCACAAAGTAGATGAGGTGTCTATGCAGTCCACCCAGGAACTGTGGAGGTACAACCCAGTCAAAGACAGAGCTTCTCTAAAAACACTAAGCATATGAGTCTCTGGGAGTCTTCCAGACGTGGCAGCCCACTGGATGGTAGAGATTTCTAAAAAACACAAAGCATGTAATAGTTCAATGAGTCTACACAGGAGTGGTGCGGTGTGACCCACTGCAAGGCACAACTTATTGACCACACTGATTAAAATCAGTTTTATGGAGGCAGGATCCAATGGAAGGTATTTTTTTTAATCTGTTTATTGAACATAGTATATATATTGTCAGGAGGAAACGCCTACAAAGGTGAGTTGACGTATACACGCATACAAATCCATGCAATACAATATACATAGGATTATGTCATACGAACAAAACAATGAACTGTGCCACATTAGTAACGATTATAGAGGTGGTGTTGTGGTTAGGACGGCGGGGTGTGTCAATATCCGGATTAGGGGACGTGGTGATTGTGAGAAGGTAGCCTCTTTCTAGCCTTGTTACCCCCACTTTTGGCCTGTTTGTGAGTGTATGTCAGGATGTTTGCCACTGTTTTCACTGTCTCACTGGGATCCTGATAGCCAGGCCTCAGTGCTCATAGTGAAAACACTATGGTTTCAGTATGGTTGTTATGTGTCACTGGGATCCTGCTGGTCAGGACCCCAGTGCTCATAGGTTTGTGGCCTATATGTATGTGTCACTGGGACCCTGTCACACAGGGCCCCAGTGCTCATAGGTGTGCATGTATATGTTCCCTGTGTGGTGCCTAACTGTCTCACTGAGGCTCTGCTAACCAGAACCTCAGTGGTTATGCTCTCTCATTACTTTCAAATTGTCACTAACAGGCTAGTGACCAATTTTACCAATTTACATTGGCTTACTGGAACACCCTTATAATTCCCTAGTACATGGTACTGAGGTACCCAGGGTATTGGGGTTCCAGGAGATCCCTATGGGCTGCAGCATTTCTTTTGCCACCCATAGGGAGCTCTGACAATTCTTACACAGGCCTGCCACTGCAGCCTGAGTGAAATAACGTCCACGTTATTTCACAGCCATTTTACACTGCACTTAAGTAACTTATAAGTCACCTATATGTCTAACCTTTACCTGGTAAAGGTTAGGTGCAAAGTTACTTAGTGTGAGGGCACCCTGGCACTAGCCAAGGTGCCCCCACATTGTTCAGAACCAATTCACTGAACTTTGTGAGTGCGGGGACACCATTACACGCGTGCACTACATATAGGTCACTACCTATATGTAGCTTCACCATGGTAACTCCGAATATGGCCATGTAACATGTCTATGATCATGGAATTGCCCCCTCTATGCCATCCTGGCATTGTTGGTACAATTCCATGATCCCAGTGGTCTGTAGCACAGACCCTGGTACTGCCAAACTGCCCTTCCTGGGGTTTCACTGCAGCTGCTGCTGCTGCCAACCCCTCAGACAGGCAGCTGCCCTCCTGGGGTCCAGCCAGGCCTGGCCCAGGATGGCAGAACAAAGAACTTCCTCTGAGAGAGGGTGTGACACCCTCTCCCTTTGGAAAATGGTGTGAAGGCAGGGGAGGAGTAGCCTCCCCCAGCCTCTGGAAATGCTTTGTTGGGCACAGATGTGCCCAATTCTGCATAAGCCAGTCTACACCGGTTCAGGGACCCCTTAGCCCCTGCTCTGGCGCGAAACTGGACAAAGGAAAGGGGAGTGACCACTCCCCTGACCTGCACCTCCCCTGGGAGGTGTCCAGAGCTCCTCCAGTGTGCTCCAGACCTCTGCCATCTTGGAAACAGAGGTGCTGCTGGCACACTGGACTGCTCTGAGTGGCCAGTGCCACCAGGTGACGTCAGAGACTCCTGCTGATAGGCTCCTTCAGGTGTTAGTAGCCTTTCCTCTCTCTTAGGTAGCCAAACCCTCTTTTCTGGCTATTTAGGGTCTCTGTCTCTGGGGAAACTTTAGATAACGAATGCATGAGCTCAGCCGAGTTCCTCTGCATCTCTCTCTTCACCTTCTGATAAGGAATCGACCGCTGACCGCGCTGGAAGCCTGCAAACCTGCAACATAGTAGCAAAGACGACTACTGCAACTCTGTAACGCTGATCCTGCCGCCTTCTCGACTGTTTTCCTGCTTGTGCATGCTGTGGGGGTAGTCTGCCTCCTCTCTGCACCAGAAGCTCCGAAGAAATCTCCCGTGGGTCGACGGAATCTTCCCCCTGCAACCGCAGGCACCAAAAAGCTGCATCACCGGTCCCTTGGGTCTCCTCTCAGCACGACGAGCGAGGTCCCTCGAATCCAGCGATGCTGTCCAAGTGACCCCCACAGTCCAGTGACTCTTCAGCCCAAGTTTGGTGGAGGTAAGTCCTTGCCTCACCTCGCTGGGCTGCATTGCTGGGAACCGCAACTTTGCAGCTACTCCGGCCCCTGTGCACTTCCGGTGGAAATCCTTTGTGCACAGCCAAGCCTGGGTCCACGGCACTCTAACCTGCATTGCACGACTTTCTAAGTTGGTCTCCGGCGACGTGGGACTCCTTTGTGCAACTTCAGCGAGCACCGTTTCACTTATCCTCGTAGTGCCTGTTTCTGGCACTTCTCCGTGTGCTACCTGCTTCAGTGAGGGCTCTTTGTCTTGCTCGACGTCCCCTCTCTCTTCAGGTCCAATTTGCGACCTCCTGGTCCCTTCTGGGCCCCAGCAGCGTCCAAAAACGCCAAACGCACGATTTGCATGTAGCAAGGCTTGTTGGCGTCCTTCCGGCGGGAAAACACTTCTGCACGACTCTCCAAGGCGAGGGGGATCCGTTTACCAAAGGGGAAGTCTCTAGCCCTTTTCGTTCTTGCAGAAACCTCAGCTTCTTCTGTCCAGTCGAAGCTTCTTTGCACCCGCAGCTGGCATTTCCTGGGCATCTGCCCATCTCCGACTTGCTTGTGACTTTTGGACTTGGTCCCCTTGTTCCACAGGTACCCTAGATTGGAAATCCACAGTTGTTGCATTGCTGGTTTGTGTCTTTCCTGCATTATTCCTCTAACACGACTACTTTGTCCTTAGGGGGACTTTGGTGCACTTTGCACTCACTTTTCAGGGTCTTGGGGAGGGTTATTTTTCTAACTCTCACTATTTTCTAATAGTCCCAGCGACCCTCTACAAGGTCACATAGGTTTGGGGTCCATTCGTGGTCCGCATTCCACTTTTGGAGTATATGGTTTGTGTTGCCCCTATCCCTATGTTTCCCCATTGCATCCTATTGTAACTATACATTGTTTGCACTGTTTTCTAAGACTATACTGCATATTTTTGCTATTGTGTATATATATCTTGTGTATATTTCCTATCCTCTCACTGAGGGTACACTCTAAGATACTTTGGCATATTGTCATAAAAATAAAGTACCTTTATTTTTAGTATAACTGTGTATTGTGTTTTCTTATGATATTGTGCATATGACACTAAGTGGTACTGTAGTAGCTTCACACGTCTCCTAGTTCAGCCTAAGCTGCTCTGCTAAGCTACCATTATCTATCAGCCTAAGCTGCTAGACACCCTATACACTAATAAGGGATAACTGGGCCTGGTGCAAGGTGCAAGTACCCCTTGGTACTCACTACAAGCCAGTCCAGCCTCCTACATTGGTTGTGCAGCGGTGGGATAAGTGCTTGAGACTACTTACCACTCTTGTCATTGTACTTTTCATAAGAGAAAAATATACAAAACAAGGTCAGTGTATATACACATAGCCAAAAAGTTTTGCATTTACTCTTTTCACTCTTTTCTAAGTGCTGAAAAGTACTTCTAAAACTTTCAAAAAGTTCTTAAAAGTTTAAAAAGTTTTTTCTGTCTTTCCAAAAAGTTCTGAAAACTTTTTTCTCTTTTTCTATCACTTTAACTCTCTCAAAAAAATGTCTGGCACAGGAAAAAATGTTGAACTGTCCAAACTTGCATATGATCACCTTAGCTGGAAAGGAGCAAGGAGTCTCTGCATAGAGAGAGGTTTGAGTGTAGGGAAGAATCCTTCCTTAGAACTGTTAATTAATATGCTTAGAGTACAGGATAAGGCCATAAGTGCCCAATCTGTAGAAAAAGTAGCTAATGGTTCTCAATCTGATCCAGGGACTCCCCCAGGAAAAGGTTCAGGAAAGAAACTTCTCAGCCTGCCCATTACTAGACAGTCTAGCATAGTTGGTACAGAGGTTGAATCACACCATGCTAATGGTGTGCTCTCACATTATACTGGTAGCCAAGCTGTTAGGGTGCCCTCTGTAAGGGACAGGTCTCCTTCTGTTCATTCCCATCATACCTCTGTACCTAGAAATGTCCCTCCCACCCACCCTGATGACAGATTGTTAGAAAGGGAGCTCAATAGATTGAGAGTGGAACAAACCAGACTGAAGCTCAAGAAGCAACAGCTGGATTTGGATAGACAGTCTTTAGAAGTAGAGAGGGGAAGACAGAAGTTGGGTTTAGAAACCCATGGTGGCAGCAGCAGTATTCCCCATAGTCATCCTGCAAAAGAGCATGATTCCAGGAATCTGCACAAGATAGTTCCCCCTTATAAGGAGGGGGATGACATTAACAAGTGGTTTGCTGCACTTGAGAGGGCCTGTGTTGTACAGGATGTCCCTCAAAGGCAGTGGGCTGCTATCCTATGGCTATCATTTAGTGGAAAAGGTAGGGATAGGCTCCTTACTGTGAAAGAAAATGATGCTAATAATTTCCAAGTTCTTAAGAATGCACTCCTGGATGGTTATGGCTTAACCACTGAACAGTACAGGATAAAGTTCAGAGAGACGAAAAAGGAGTCTTCACAAGACTGGGTTGATTTCATTGACCATTCAGTGAAGGCCTTGGAGGGGTGGTTACATGGCAGTAAAGTTACTGATTATGAAAGCCTGTATAACACAATCCTGAGAGAGCATATACTTAATAATTGTGTGTCTGATTTGTTGCACCAGTACCTGGTAGACTCTGATCTGACCTCTCCCCAAGAATTGGGAAAGAAGGCAGACAAATGGGTCAGAACAAGGGTGAACAGAAAAGTTCATACAGGGGGTGACAAAGATGGCAATAAGAAGAAAGATGGTGAAAAATCTCAAGATAAGCATGGGGATAAGGGTAAAACCAAAGATCCCACTTCAAATCTTAAACACTCTTCAGAGGGTGGGGATAAAACAAATTCTTCCTCTTCTTCCCAACCTGCACACATTAAAAAGCCTTGGTGCTTTGTGTGTAAAAATAGAGGCCATAGGCCAGGGGATAAGTCCTGTCCAGGTAAACCCCCTGAGCCTACCACCACTAATACATCAAGCTCTAGTGCCCCTAGCAGTAGTGGTACTAGTGGTGGGACTGCTGGCAACAGTCAAGCAAAGGGTGTAGTTGGGTTCACTTATGGGTCCATAGTGGAAACTGATGTCATCAGTCCCAAGACAGTTTCTGTCACACCTAGTGGCATTGGCCTTGCCACACTGGCTGCTTGTCCCCTTACAATGGATAAGTACAGGCAGACAGTTTCAATAAATGGTGTTGAGGCCTTGGCCTACAGGGACACAGGTGCCAGTTTCACTTTGGTGACTGAAAACCTAGTGCCTCCTGAACAACACATCATTGGACAACAGTATAAAATTATTGATGTCCATAACTCCACTAAGTTTCTTCCCTTAGCTATAATTCAGTTTAGTTGGGGTGGAGTTACTGGCCCTAAGCAGGTGGTGGTATCACCTAGCTTACCTGTAGACTGTCTCTTAGGTAATGACCTAGAGGCCTCAGGTTGGGCTGATGTAGAGTTTTATGCCCATGCAGCCATGCTGGGCATCCCTGAGGAATTGTTCCCTCTCATTTCAAGTGAAATGAAAAAGCAAAGGAGAGAAGGCCTGAAAACTCAGGATCCCTCTCCATCAACAGGTAAAAAGGGTATCACAGTATCCCCTAACCACCCTACCATTCAGGATACTATTCCTGTGGTGGGAGAAACCTCTCCTGGGGTGGCACCTGTTCCAAGGGAATCATCAGCTGGCATAGCTGGACTCCCTGAGGTAGAAGTACCTCTCTGTGGGATAACTAACATTGGTGACAAAAAGAGCACCATTTTAGTTAACATGGAGCATCCCTCCAACCCTCCCAGAGAAACTTTAGTGCAGAAACCCTGTACTGCCTCACAACACTTAGGACAGCATCCCTGCCCTAGTGTGGAGCTCATAGGACAGCATCCCTGCCCTGCTCCAACTCAAGAGAAACAGCATCCCTGTTCTGTCTTCCAGCCAAATGGACAAAGTTTTTGTCCAGCTATGGCTTTACTGAGACAGCATCCCTGTCTGGCATTTCCATCATTACAAATAGGTTCAGTGGATAATTCCCACTGCTCTAAACTAAAACTTACTGATAGAAACTCTGAAAATACATCTTCACATTGTTGGTTAGCTAAAAAACTTCAAACAGGGTGGTTTACATCCCCACAGGGAAGTAACCATATAGTGGATGATAAAGGGAGTAACCAGTCTATTGCAGAGCTACTCTCTACTTATCACCACTTAGACAATAAAGTCTCAACTGGCCAAGGTTAGCCTTATTGTCCTTCGTTTGGGGGGGGGTTGTGTGAGAAGGTAGCCTCTTTCTAGCCTTGTTACCCCCACTTTTGGCCTGTTTGTGAGTGTATGTCAGGATGTTTGTCACTGTTTTCACTGTCTCACTGGGATCCTGATAGCCAGGCCTCAGTGCTCATAGTGAAAACACTATGGTTTCAGTATGGTTGTTATGTGTCACTGGGATCCTGCTGGTCAGGACCCCAGTGCTCATAGGTTTGTGGCCTATATGTATGTGTCACTGGGACCCTGTCACACAGGGCCCCAGTGCTCATAGGTGTGCATGTATATGTTCCCTGTGTGGTGCCTAACTGTCTCACTGAGCCTCTGCTAACCAGAACCTCAGTGGTTATGCTCTCTCATTACTTTCAAATTGTCACTAACAGGCTAGTGACCAATTTTACCAATTTACATTGGCTTACTGGAACACCCTTATAATTCCCTAGTACATGGTACTGAGGTACCCAGGGTATTGGGGTTCCAGGAGATCCCTATGGGCTGCAGCATTTCTTTTGCCACCCATAGGGAGCTCTGACAATTCTTACACAGGCCTGCCACTGCAGCCTGAGTGAAATAACGTCCACGTTATTTCACAGCCATTTTACACTGCACTTAAGTAACTTATAAGTCACCTATATGTCTAACCTTTACCTGGTAAAGGTTAGGTGCAAAGTTACTTAGTGTGAGGGCACCCTGGCACTAGCCAAGGTGCCCCCACATTGTTCAGAACCAATTCACTGAACTTTGTGAGTGCGGGGACACCATTACACGCGTGCACTACATATAGGTCACTACCTATATTTAGCTTCACCATGGTAACTCCGAATATGGCCATGTAACATGTCTATGATCATGGAATTGCCCCCTCTATGCCATCCTGGCATTGTTGGTACAATTCCATGATCCCAGTGGTCTGTAGCACAGACCCTGGTACTGCCAAACTGCCCTTCCTGGGGTTTCACTGCAGCTGCTGCTGCTGCCAACCCCTCAGACAGGCAGCTGCCCTCCTGGGGTCCAGCCAGGCCTGGCCCAGGATGGCAGAACAAAGAACTTCCTCTGAGAGAGGGTGTGACACCCTCTCCCTTTGGAAAATGGTGTGAAGGCAGGGGAGGAGTAGCCTCCCCCAGCCTCTGGAAATGCTTTGTTGGGCACAGATGTGCCCAATTCTGCATAAGCCAGTCTACACCGGTTCAGGGACCCCTTAGCCCCTGCTCTGGCGCGAAACTGGACAAAGGAAAGGGGAGTGACCACTCCCCTGACCTGCACCTCCCCTGGGAGGTGTCCAGAGCTCCTCCAGTGTGCTCCAGACCTCTGCCATCTTGGAAACAGAGGTGCTGCTGGCACACTGGACTGCTCTGAGTGGCCAGTGCCACCAGGTGACGTCAGAGACTCCTGCTGATAGGCTCCTTCAGGTGTTAGTAGCCTTTCCTCTCTCCTAGGTAGCCAAACCCTCTTTTCTGGCTATTTAGGGTCTCTGTCTCTGGGGAAACTTTAGATAACGAATGCATGAGCTCAGCCGAGTTCCTCTGCATCTCTCTCTTCACCTTCTGATAAGGAATCGACCGCTGACCGCGCTGGAAGCCTGCAAACCTGCAACATAGTAGCAAAGACGACTACTGCAACTCTGTAACGCTGATCCTGCCGCCTTCTCGACTGTTTTCCTGCTTGTGCATGCTGTGGGGGTAGTCTGCCTCCTCTCTGCACCAGAAGCTCCGAAGAAATCTCCCGTGGGTTGACGGAATCTTCCCCCTGCAACCGCAGGCACCAAAAAGCTGCATCACCGGTCCCTTGGGTCTCCTCTCAGCACGACGAGCGAGGTCCCTCGAATCCAGCGACGCTGTCCAAGTGACCCCCACAGTCCAGTGACTCTTCAGCCCAAGTTTGGTGGAGGTAAGTCCTTGCCTCACCTCGCTGGGCTGCATTGCTGGGAACCGCGACTTTGCAGCTACTCCGGCCCCTGTGCACTTCCGGCGGAAATCCTTTGTGCACAGCCAAGCCTGGGTCCACGGCACTCTAACCTGCATTGCACGACTTTCTAAGTTGGTCTCCGGCGACGTGGGACTCCTTTGTGCAACTTCGGCGAGCACCGTTTCACGCATCCTCGTAGTGCCTGTTTCTGGCACTTCTCCGGGTGCTACCTGCTTCATTGAGGGCTCTTTGTCTTGCTCGACGTCCCCTCTCTCTTCAGGTCCAATTTGCGACCTCCTGGTCCCTTCTGGGCCCCAGCAGCGTCCAAAAACGCCAAACGCACAATTTGCGTGTAGCAAGGCTTGTTGGCGTCCTTCCGGCGGGAAAACACTTCTGCACGACTCTCCAAGGCGAGGGGGATCCGTTCACCAAAGGGGAAGTCTCTAGCCCTTTTCGTTCCTGCAGAAACCTCAGCTTCTTCTGTCCAGTCGAAGCTTCTTTGCACCCGCAGCTGGCATTTCCTGGGCATCTGCCCATCTCCGACTTGCTTGTGACTTTTGGACTTGGTCCCCTTGTTCCACAGGTACCCTAGATTGGAAATCCACAGTTGTTGCATTGCTGGTTTGTGTCTTTCCTGCATTATTCCTCTAACACGACTACTTTGTCCTTAGGGGAACTTTGGTGCACTTTGCACTCACTTTTCAGGGTCTTGGGGAGGGTTATTTTTCTAACTCTCACTATTTTCTAATAGTCCCAGCGACCCTCTACAAGGTCACATAGGTTTGGGGTCCATTCGTGGTTCGCATTCCACTTTTGGAGTATATGGTTTGTGTTGCCCCTATCCCTATGTTTCCCCATTGCATCCTATTGTAACTATACATTGTTTGCACTGTTTTCTAAGACTATACTGCATATTTTTGCTATTGTGTATATATATCTTGTGTATATTTCCTATCCTCTCACTGAGGGTACACTCTAAGATACTTTGGCATATTGTCATAAAAATAAAGTACCTTTATTTTTAGTATAACTGTGTATTGTGTTTTCTTATGATATTGTGCATATGACACTAAGTGGTACTGTAGTAGCTTCACACGTCTCCTAGTTCAGCCTAAGCTGCTCTGCTAAGCTACCATTATCTATCAGCCTAAGCTGCTAGACACCCTATACACTAATAAGGGATAACTGGGCCTGGTGCAAGGTGCAAGTACCCCTTGGTACTCTCTACAAGCCAGTCCAGCCTCCTACAGTGATGCATTGATTGATGTGTTAGGGACTCTTATGTGATCTATTGCGTAGTCTTAGCTATGCTGAGGGAGCATGCCAGGCATACAGAGGCCCTTCTCAGTCCCTACGTAGCCAGGACCCTTGCGCGTGGGTGGGATCATAACTGAAGTCTTGCAAGTGTATTTTCTGCTATTGCCTCATAATATATGGCGGGTTGGGCATGCAGGTCACCACCGATGTGGCGCTCCAGACATTAGGACAGGAAGAGGCAGTTTATCCATATACCATGCAATGTTCACAGGGCTCAAGGTGCGTGTGTATCATTCTTGGCTTCCATCTTAACAATGAAGGCATCCCATATTTCAGAACCCCCCTGGGCCAGCCCCCTATATTGTAGTTGGCGTAGTGTCTGGGCCTCCGCGTGGGAACATTGCAACAGGTCACGTAACCAATTGGCATATCCCGGGCGTGTGGAGCCTTCCAGTGGGTTGCTATCAGGCTCTTGAACACTATGTAGGCCAGGTCAATGAATCTGTGTAACTGTTTATCACCTTTGGCCCGGTGGCGTAGACCTAACAGGCAAGACTCAGGCTCCCTATTCAAGGCAGGTTCTGTGATATCGGCTATAGTGTCAGTGATTCGTTGCCAAGCTGTGACTAATGGGGGACACTTCCATACCATATGGTAGAAATCAGCTGATGGCTGTGCGCATCTGGGACATAGCGGGTTCGATTCAGGGTACATCCGTTGTATGTGGGACGGGGACAAGTAAGAGTGATGCACATAATTAAACTGAGTGTAACGGAGTATAGTGTTGCGAGAAACAGTCTTCACAGCAGATAATGCCGTCGTCCAGGCGTTAGAGGATGGGGGATGGGAGCACCTCGTCCCACCGGGCTTCAGCGCGCGTCAGTTCAGGACAAGCCCGAGCTAGTAATGTCGAGTATAATCTTGATATTGCGCCCCGTGCATTTTTCAGCTGAGAGTTTCAAAGTGAGCAGCTGCGACTCTTGCGGTTCAGTCCTACCCTGTCCCCAAGTGTTTGACTGCGCTGTATGTTAGGAAGGCACCGGCATGTATCTCTGCAGTCTCCATGAGCTCACTAAAAGGTCTCAGTGTGGAGCCCGCATAAAACTCACCTACATTCCACAGACCAATTTTGCGCCTCTTAGACACAGCATGATGCTTTGTCGGGGCATGGGCTCCAGGCAATTGCATCCAGGGGAGCAAAGGGGAGTATGGCACCTGGGAGCCCCTGCCGTGGACATATCGCTGCCAGCACGATTTGGCTACCTCTAGCCCGTCTGACAGCCAGGTTAGCACCGAAGACAGCGCAATTGTTCTCTTTATCGCTGTACATTCTGCTCAGGTGGTCTCGCGGAGCAATAAGGCCGGCCACTGTAACTGAGCGGCTGCGTAATACAGTTCGAGATTGGGCATGCCAAGCCCTCCCTCTATCTGTGGGTATTGTGTTATGGACAGCGCAACCCTGCGTCTGTCCCTGCCCCATAGGAGGTCAGTCAGCAGGGACTGCAGGGACTTGAAGAGTGAGCGAGGTGGGACAATCGGGAGTGTTGTGAAATAGTATAGAAATCTTGGAAGGATGAGCATTTTTGCGATGGCCACCCACGCCATGGGTGACAAAGGAAGAGCCGCCCAGAATGGCAGAGAGCTGTGGACTGAGCGAAGGACCCTGTCTATGTTGCCTTCCCTGAGATCATCTGCGGAGTGATATCTGCACCCCCACATACTTCAAAGTAGAATGGCACCATGGTGGTTGATAAGATGGTAGGATTGAGCGGAGCGCCAATGGTACAGGTGAAAGAGGGAAGATGCAAGATTTAGACCAATTGACCCGTAGACCAAAGATGAGAGCAAAAGTGTCAAGTGTCTCCATCACTCCAACCATGGAAGCAGCATGATCACGCAGGTATATCAGGGCATCATCCGCGTACAAGGATATAATATGGTATGTGTTAATTTCCAGGATGCCCCACATATGTGCCCGTGTGCGCAGTCTGACAGCCAGTGGTTCCATGGCTATTGCGAAGAGTAGGGGAGACAGTGGGCAGCTCTGTCTGGTGCCCCTGCCTATGGGGAAGGAATCAGAGATGATCTGTCCCATTTTAATGCGGGCCGTGGGTCTAGCATACACTGTCTGAATCCACTGAATGTTTCCCACTCTGAATCCCATCACTTTTAACGTACCAATAAGAAAGACCCAGCCTAGCATATCAAACGCCTTTTCTATATCCAATGATAGGGCCACCGCACAGGGAGGGGACTCGGGGTCATTATTGTGTGTTATATGAAGCAGTCTCCTGATATTCTGGAAGGTATTTCTACCAGGTATAAAGCCCGATTGTTCCTCATGGATCAGCTGCAGTAGAAAGGGAAGGAGTCTATTGGCTAAGATTTTCCCCAACAACTTGCAGTCTGAATTGAGCAAGGAGAGCGGACCGTATGAGCGTACATCTAGATCGCAGCCTGGTTTTGGGAGCACAACTATTAGAGCCTTATTCAATGAGTCTGGCAATTGCACTCTATTGTATGCTTCATTGAACACTCATAGCAGTGGCTGTAAAAGGTGATTAGCTTGGGATGCCAAATACTCAACTAGCAGGCCGTCCAACCCAGGTGCCTTGCTACGGGCCATCTGTGATAACGCTAATCAAAGTTCCTCTATTGCAATTGGGCCATCTAATGTGTCCACCTGTGCAGTCTGTAGACATCTCCGGGGAGCGGACATCAAAAAGTTAGCCATTTGCTCCGCTGGCTGGGGAGGAAGGGGTGAATATAAGGACCGGTAGTAGGTGTATAAGGCTTTGGTAATTTCCACTTGTGAATTAACTATCCTCCCTAAGAATAAGCGGATTGCAACAATGGCTGTGTAGGCTGCCGCACAAGCCAAGCCAACAAGCGGCCCACCCTGTCACCCTCCGCGTATCTGCGTGTCGCATAATGTCTGTAGTCATGTTTGCTCAGTCTGGTATCTGCCTCTCTATGTCTGGCTCTCATTGAATGCAGCTCCTCCACTGGCAGCTCATTGCCTGCCACCGGGATCTCCACCTCACGCAGCGTAGACTCCAATTCTGTGATCTCTCTTACCAATACCCGCCAAACCCCCACCAACGCGGCCATACAGTGGCCCCGCACCATTAGCTTGTGGGCATCCCATTCTGTTGTGCAGAGTGACGTTGTACTGTCATTCAGGGAGAAGATCCAATGGAAGGTATTAACACCTGAAATATATGAGTCTACATAGCAGTGACTCTGCAAATGCCGGTAGAGCGCAAATGCCAGAGGCCATGTCTCCTAGATTGATGAGTAAACAGGGCTCTAATAGGCTTCCTGCAGGAATAAAGACTGAGGAGTTGAAGGCGTAATGCATTACTCCACAAGGAATTGAAGTAATGAATGTTTGCCAATCAGGAGGAGAATGGAAGGGGAAAGGTGGAAATGCCATGGAGACTGTCTCTAGGTTATTCTATGCCTAAAATAGGGAACACAGTACAGGAAGATGTAATTATTCTCTCTTCCTTTTACTTAGATGCCTGGAATGGGTACCTTGGTTTAGTTGTTCAAGTAGGAACTACCCCAGGGGTTGGTAGAAGGCCAAGACTAGGTGGGTGGATTGTGGTAGAGAGCAATCCAATCAAATGGCCTGTGGGGTGGGTGGGAGACTAGGCTCTGGAGTCCTTTACACAGGTTGGCAATGGAAGGGGCAGTAATGAAAAGGTAAACAAAGCGATGCATAGCAAACAAAGTAAGCAGAAAAACTTTGGTAGGTGGGCCTAAAAACACAGGAGGAGGAGTTACCTCATTCTTGATATGAAGGTTAAACCACTAGGGCTTATGCCTGTTCAGCTGGATACAGTGGTAGGGGCCAGAATTCTGCCCCCAGGTGGCTTTATACTCATACATCTCCTCCACTCAAAGGTGATGACAGAGGCCTAGAAAAGAGCTGTGTGAAGAATTGAGGAAGAGGATCAATCATTTAACCCTCTTTGAAGGGAGGGACGGAGACAAGAGGAAGCGCTTGGGGCACATATATGGAGAAAGAGAAAACACACACTATGCACTGTAGATAGCTAAAAGCTGGATTACTTAGTGGATATCTTCATTTCTCCAGCTCTTCCTTCCCTTCCTAAGTACTTACTTTCCTATCTACGACCTTAAAATATTGCCCTATTTTATTTTTCATGGGTATTTTTCCTGTCCTGTCCATTACTAGGCCTTAAATGGCACCTGTGCCCATCGAATTAGAAATTCCTGGCCAAACAAAGCCAACAGCCATGTATGGTAGACGAAGCCCTCCAAGGTGAGAGGACAGGAACGTAAGTATTTGGGCGAGGATGGGGGAATCAGAGTAATGAAGAAGATTTGTGTCAAAATAACCATCACTTTGTCTTTCCCTTTCCCATCCCAAGTTTCTTTCTGTGAGAATGTGCTTAACTGACATGTGTTTGCTGCAAACCCCGTACTTGATAAAAAGAAGCACTGCAGACGAAAGTAATCTAGTACCAACACTTTATCACATCGCTGTGTAGGGAACATCATCACATTAACGGTGTCCAAAAACTTACCCAAAACTGTTAATATGACTAGCTGTGATTTTTCAGCCTGTGATAGATACTGACAAGAAGAAACTTCGGGCCATATTTATACTCCGTTTGCGCCGGATTAGCGTTGGTTTTTTTGACGCAAATTCGACGCAAAACGAACTCCATATTTATACTCTGGCGTTAGACGCGTCTAGCGCCAAAGTCCATGGAGTTTGCGTCATTTTTTAGCGTGGACACCTACTTTGCATTAATGATATGCAAGGTAGGCGTTCCCGTCTAAAAAATTTACTCTGAGGCATGTGCGCCGTATTTACACTCCCGGGCAAAAATGACGCCCGGGAGTGGGCGGGTCAAAAAAAATGACATCCAGCCGATTTTGCGTCGTTTTTTAGCGCCTGGTCAGGGCAGGCGTTAAGGGACCTGTGGGCTCGGAAGGAGCCCAGAGGTGCCCTCCCATGCCCCCAGGGACCCCCCCTGTCACCCTTGCCCACCCCAGGAGGACGCCTAAGGATGGAGGGACCCATCCCAGGGAACATAAGGTAAGTTCAGGTAAGTAATATATTTTTTTTTTTTTGTGGTATAGGGGCCTGATTTGTGCCCCCCTACATGCCACTATGCCCAATGACCATGCCCAGGGGACAGAAGTCCCCTGGGCATGGCCATTGGGCAAGGGGGCATGACTCCTGTCTTTGCTAAGACAGGAGTCATTTCAATGGGGGTTGGGAGTAAAAAAAAATGGCGCAAATCGGGTTGAGGCAAAATTTTTGCCTCAGCCTGACTTGCTCCATTTTTGGGCGCCCAAGCTCCATATTCCCCTACGCCGGCGCTGCCTGGTGTACGTCATTTTTTTTGATGCACACCAGGCAGCTCCGCCGGCTAACGCCGGCTAACGTCATTGAATAAATACGGCGCCCGCATGGCGCTTCAGAATGGCGTTAGCCGGCGTTAGATTTTTTGACGCACAACTGCGTTGGCACAGTTGTGCGTCGAAAAGTATAAATATGGCCCTTGGTTTTAGAAATATTTAAATCATTGTCTGCTCCTGTTCATCCATTCTTTATTACTTGAGACAGTTCAAGGTCATTTCAATGTGTGCAGAAAAAAAGTATTCTCTTATAGATAGACCCAAATCCTTCTATTCTTCCTTACTACTAACAGAAGGGTGAACTAACAGATTTGATAATCCCAATAATTTTGTCAAGTGAGATTTTTCCTAAAAAAAGGGTTTGATCCTGTGAAGTACAAGAAGGAGTCAATAAAGTCACAACAGTCACTACTTGTACAGGGATGTTTACTTTAATATGATCAATTTTATCAAAAAGAAAATTTTGCAATGACTGGCCACTGTGAGTCCCCTTTGTGGGCACCCAGTCTAGAAACACTGTCTAGCATTCCTAGTAATACATGACCTTTGTTTGAATCCTAGCTCATCAAAAGTTCACATCAGATTGAGTTCATCCTTCTCCTGATATCGCTGTACCATGTATTGAAACCCCCAAGAGTGGGCAATTTCCTATCATAAGAGACAGTCAAGATTCCAACAAACCATTTTCACAATCTCCTGCCTGCTGCAGAGGATATATGTAACAACTATTTCATTGGGATCCGAATTACAGACAAGTTTCAAGCAGCTCATTAGGAATGGACAAGCAAATTTGAATCTGAAGTTTGTTTATCAAAATATAACAGCAAGACCCTCCTTGGCCCTGTTTAGAAGTCTAACCCCATCTTAATAATTGAGTGAGAGTCAGCGAAGGCAAGCACAAGGGCAAACAGGGAGTATTAAGGAGCAAAATCCCTAACTCTAGTCCTCAGAAGGTCAAACCCCCACAACAATCTAGGCCAGTGCCTCAATGGAGCAAATGTGGTCTAAGGGCCCTGAAAGGGCCAACTAGTGGCCCCCTGCAATTCAAAAGTGCAAGCAAACAAACCCAGCCCAAATCCACGCTGCAGGGATTGAGAGAGCATCAGGGTCACTTTGGAGAGGAGATAACAACTTAAACTGACACAACTTTTAAAGAGTTGTCCAGTGGTCGTCCATGTGTTTATAGAATGGACAGCCAAGAAAGCCTGAGTAGAGAAAGATGCTGGAAGAGAAAGCCCTAGGTGTTGAAGCTGGACCCTCTCTTCATTCACACCAAGAACCTTAGACTCGGGTGGAAAGTTGAAGCCCAAGGAGAATGGAGCAGTGAACAAGGTTTTAGCAGGTGAATCCTCCCTGGTGCTCCTGAGTGTAAAGCATAGTCTCCTGGGCTACAAAAGGCTGTCTGAAATCACCAGTGAAACATTCATTTGCACCTTCACACAGTATTGGGGAATAAGGAGAATGGGATGAACAGAGCCCCTGGTGCCAAGGATTCAACAGAACATCCGTTGCTGTCACCATTGCTCCATTCCAGAAATTGTTTGTAAAATTGGGGAAGCAGGGCATTGTCCCAGCTGGTAAGGAGGTTGTTGATGCAGATGCCATCTTGGCTGCAAATCCTTTGAAATACTGGAGGCAAGGGAAGGCTTTCATGAACTATTGGAGTTGCCTGGACACCATTACCTGTTGTTCTCAAGACAATATTTCGAACACCAAATGTTTACAGTGCCCCGAGCCTATACCAATATGCTCTTGTTAGTATGTGCTGCAACGCTGTTACCTCTTGGGCAAAATGATCAAAATACCTTTGGACTGCTACAGACTTCATCTAATTGGAGGAGTATCCAAGCTCTTGTGAACCCTACTGCCCCCCCAATCAAGGCTCACTACAAGCTTCCAGCACCTGCAGTGAACACAAGCGGAGTGAGGGGAAAAGGGAGCTCTCTGCTTACAGACTAGAGCTACCACTGGAAATGACTGCAGATGCTTCACATTGTTGGGAGAGGTACTTCGAAGTCCCTTAAAGCTGGAACCCACTGATGCACATTGTGCTGCACCAGGAGGTATACTCTTAACACCACAAACATTCAGGCTTGTAAGGAACAAAAGCACTGAAGGAAATGCATTTAACATAAATGTGACTGTACACTGCCAACTAACCTGCCAGATGCCTTACTCACCATGTATCCCTCCATCCAAAGCCATTCTTTAGCCTTTTGTAACAGGATAATCTGTTGTGACTGAAGCTTGGCAGTTGGAAAAGGTGTAAAGAAGAGCATACCGGGTCAGTCCTTACTGAAGACCCTCTGTACTCCGTATCCTGGCTCAGATGAAGGGGAGACTTGGCACAAGGAAGCAATGTGCCTGAAGACAGGGCCTGACTGAACTATGTCCTGAATTAGCCAATGGGGCATGGACTGGATGGTCTTCCAGAGAAAGGATGGATCAACACACCCTCCCCTAGTGAACCACCATAAGAGGTGGCAAGATCTTGGTGAATATACACGGGGTAGATTTTCAGCTCAAAGGCAACACTCTGAACTGCTGCCTCACATAACGAGCCTCAAAAACCACTGGCACCGACAGGAACATGGAGATAACCATACTGCAGCTCATTGGGAATCCTCTTTGAGAGAAGACACAGGATCTGCTGGAGAATGTCCACTTAGAAGTGGATCCTTGTTGCATAATGAATGATCTATTTCAGGTCTATCACTAAGTTGTAGTCCACCAGTGATTTATCACAGGGAACGCAAGTGAGCTCCATTCTTGTTTGTGTTCCAAGACAGAAACCAAAATAATCAAACCTTCTGTATCAGGATCCAGAAAGGTCCAGATAAGATCCTACAAGGCTCACCTCTTCATGCAAACCTACTGCAAGGAACTTGATATGAAGTTTTAATTTTAAGTGGGGTCTGAGAATTTCATAGATTAACCCACAATTAATGACTTCCAGCATCCAATTGTCTGGCACTAACTAGCTCCACATCTGCAGAACACCAAGGCAGTAGGCTCCTCACTGGGCCCTCCTGCAATTGGCATATCTAGACCTGGAACCCAGTATAGCGAAGACTGCTGTTGGGGTTTTCCCAGGAGACTAGCCAAGATTCCGGGGGGTGGGGGTGGAGGGATGTATCACAAGTGCCTATGTGCTAAAATCAAAATTGGTTTGTAGTATCTGGGTTGAACTACTCATAGAGCTTCCTCTTTTTCTTGGAGTGCCTACACACGGGCCAGAACGTTTGGCCATACTTCTGGTTCTTAAAGGACTTGCATCGGTCAGCCTCCAACTCATCCCTAAACAACTGCTTACTTCTAAAGGCATTCCAAATAATTAGGACTTCTGTGCTCCATCCACTTTCCATTATCTCTGATGCAATTGAATCCAGGCAGCGACCACCTCACTGGATGCCATTGTGAAGCTTTCATGTTGTTGGAAGCGTTGTAAAAAAATCAGCCTCAGTTTCCATGTGTGCAAGTAACTGAGACCAGTCGTTCCCTTCCTGCCATGGAAAGCAATTAAAAGTCTTGATGAACAATTTTGAGAAACACACTATACACATCCCATTCCCAGGGCCAGTTCAAGGCAGCGTAGGATCTTTTCAGGCTGGACTCTGACTTCTTGTCCAAAAGCAACTGGAGATTTCAGTAGAGGCATTGCACAGTCTCCTGCAAATTTGCCACCTGCACATAAGAAAGTTTCTGTTGGCGCGGGTGTCCTTTGTAGTACAGTAGTGAGCACGGATTAGTAAAAGGGACATAAAAACTGAAAAGCACTAGATTTTAGAAACTTTGATAGAAAGGGCGTGAGATTCAGGGTGGCCCTCTGTGCCCTTCTCCTAGGGGGCACCCTCAAGTGGCAATTTGCCACCTAACGCATGGCAAATTGACCCGACAGCTTATGTTGCTGCGGCGCCTGGTCTGCAATACAACACGAGCTTAGGGGGCAGATATTGCCTCATTTGGGTGGGGCCCCAAGCATGCAAGGGAAAGCCACCCTTGGTATGGCACTGTTGTAAAATATGCACCAGCTCGAGCCAGATTACGGCAGAGTGCCAAGTGTCTTGCGTTCCTCCTGTAATATCAAAGTGCCCTTGGAGGAGCAAAAAGCAAATGCAAGCAGCCTTTGCACCCTTGGGGCACTTTGTTTAATAATGCCTCATATGTCCGTAGATTCATCTGCGGTGTATAAAGGCTGTTAATCTTTTGGATTCTTAATATCTAGAGCTTACTTTCTTGTGTATATGGCCTCTCAGTTGTATTGAGATTTCTTCAATAGTTGTGTGCAAGTGTGAACGTCCATTTTATTCACGCAAGAAAATTCTCCCACCCCAAGCTGAGCAGTAAAAAAGATCCATATTTTGGGTGCAAAGGATCCTCACAAAGATGGTCTCTGCTGCCACTACACCCGCTGCACTAATGCTAGCTGCGCCCTTGGAGTCCTAAAGTTTTACTGTCGGTGCCGAATCTAGGGCTCGCCCCCACTTTACCCAGACCCCATGTGCCCTCCAGCTCCCGCCCTCCTCTACCTCTGCCTTCAGAGAGCTGGGGGCTCTTAGCAGCAGGGAAAACAACATACTGCTGATGGATTTCTGATTTTCCTTGGCTGCTTTTAAAGTGTGTTAATGCCTGACAGGGACATAGGCTGCTAGTAAATAATTAACAGAACAGAAATTAGAAAGTGGAGCGAGAAGGGAGTATGTTATGGATGGGGAGAGAGAGGAGGAAGGTATGAGAGTCAGTAGGGGAGGGAGAGGTACCAAGAAGAAGCGCAGAGAGAGAAAGAAAAACATACAGAGTAGTGGGGAGGAAGGGGAGACCTGGAAACAAACGGAGAGGAGTAAAAGAGCAAGGGTGAAGTGGGAGGGAAGGTAGATGGGCAGGAACTAGGCGGAAGTTGGGGAGTGAGTGAGAAATGAAGCGGACAGAAAGGTGAGGCTTGGGGAGGACGGATAGGGGAGGAACAGAGGAAGAAGGAGGGCAAAGACCTAGCAATCGAAGCTAAGACAGGATGGAGTAAGGAGAAAAGAGGGCTTTAATAGGAGAAGAGAGCAATGGAGAAGAGCAGGGCACAAGTCCTTCAAATTACGTGGGGCAACTAATCAGCATATTAAATGCGCTGTGACAGCAAAGGAGATGAGGCCCCAGGAAATGATGTCATGACCCTATTGTTATTCGGCACACGTAGCAGCGAGTGGCCATTAGAACAGTATGTGGTTATCTGGGGCGATCTGACTCTTCTCCGAGACTTAACTTATTCTACAGTAAAAGCTACGATAGAATATTGTATGTATAATGTATGAATGCACATTTACCACTACAATGTACGTACGCCATCCAAAACAAACTATCAAGCCTACTGGTCCATGCTATATACAATAAGAGCCTACATCGCTATGCTGAGGTTTTCTAAAGCTCATCAACTACTTTTTCTAAAAACCCATAGGTGCTATTGGGCGATAGTAGATGCATTTACAGACATAAAATCACCTGTATAAATATGAGCAAATGAATACGTGTTTACCTATTAAGCAAATACATATACATTAGGGAATGCACGAATTGTTTACAAATCTATGAACTGGTAGACGGTTATCATTTATTTTCAAACACATATGAGGACAAACATATTCATTGTGTACATTAATAGGCTGCATTCGGTCATAATTTTATTGAGACAACTGGTATTCCATTGTATGAATATAAATTCATCTGTGCAGGGTTCTCAAATGTCTCCCTGACTGCATGAACCCTGTACAAAAATAGCACATTGAAATGCGATAGAGTGTATATATATCAAATTTACCTTTTATCAACCGCATATAAGGGGTAATTAAGCTAAAAATACCAAAGTGACATTTTTTTTATTTGGTAGATACATTGTTGGTGAGTTTTTAATTCTGGCTTGATAGGGCAGTTATCTTAATTATCTTTTGTTACCAATTCCTAAAAAGGTGCACAGAGCCAGCTTTGGTTTCGCCCAGAGGAGTATTATTTAATCAACTAATGCTAAAGAGTGATTGGTTTATCATTTCACTTTCTATGGCGCTTTTCCTTTAAAATGGATGATGGGCAATTACATTTAAAATACACAGAATAATCACACATTAAGGGCCTGATTACAACTTTGGTTGAGGGTCTTAATCCGTCCCAAATGAGACGGATATCCCGCCCACTGTATTACGAGTTCCATAGGATATAATGGACTCGTAATACGGCGGGCGGAATTTCCGTCACATTTGGGACGGATTAACCCCCTCTGCCAAAGTTGTAATCAGGCCCTACATTTTTTGTCATACAAGAAATGCATAAAGAAAAAAAAGTATTTTTGTTTTGCTGTTTTCACTGCAGACGACATTTTATATATTTTAGTCAAAGCTCTTATTTTGGCTGCTGGAGCGTTCCAAATTCACTAATAAACAAGCATTGGCAAAATCAATTTGTATTGTTTTAATATGCTAATACAGGTATCCACATATGATATTTGAATACTTTTGCACCTTAAAACCCGACCTATTGGCTTTGCCAATGGTTGTTTAACTGGTCAAAGCCCCAAATTGCTTCTTGTATGCTATTGAAACACATTGAAAACATTGCTACATCGCCAAGTGGCAACGGTGTTGCCAGGTTTCGAGTTGCCAAGCTGAGAACCAGATGAGTATCCTCGCTCTCCCTGAGTCTCTACCCCCTGCAGGAGACTGAACTTGTACTGAATGAAGCAATCTTTGGAAAGTAGGGGTTAGAGAGGAGAGAAAGAAAACATATGTTCCGTGGTATTGGAGCGGTGATGGCCATCTCTCTTGTGCAGGGCAGATCTTCATTTCAATGGAATGCAGTTCTTCACACTTAATGAGGTGCAACAGCATTTGCGAGCGAACATTATTCAAGTGTTTTTAATATAGCGTACCAGTCTCTAAAGGCAGTGGCCTCCTGATGAATGCAAAAAATGCCAGGAGCCTTTCCAGCTACCGAGTAATTTTGGGAGACAACCGCTGCAACTAACTGCAAGAGATGTTGATCACAGCAACAGGAGCCAAGGCTCCAACAACAAAACAAGGAAGCAAGCTAAGGTAGAAGGAACTAGGGGCCAGATGTAGCAAAGGGTTTTTCCCATTCTGTGTCAATGGGAAAATGTGTTTGTACATATGGCCCTAGGAGGAGGTATACTGAGGGAACAGAGAGAGTGAACAAAACAAAGATGTAGAGTACAGAGGCTGATTGTCAACTAAAATGACAGCAGAACACCATTGCAACTAAGCAAAACTTTGCCAGCCAAGAGACTCATGGTGAGATGGATTTTGTGCTGCAGTAACGCAAAGTACCCTAGAAGGGTATCACCCAACCCACAAGTTGATTGTGCCTTGTGAAAGTCAGCAACCTAGATTCTGATGAGTTTGGCTACTTTCCATCTCCTAGGCTTCCAAACCTGCCAGTGTCCCCCTTTAAAGGTGTACTGATAGCTATTTGTGGTATAGGTGGGATGGTTTGTGTGTATTTGTGTCTTTCATAATTGACTCTTTGGCCCAGTTCCTCAGAAAAACTGTTCCCCCCACCCCCTCCATGTGCAATTTTCAAATTTAGGGATGCTGTGGGGAGTTCAAATGGTATGAGGGTTTAAAAACACATAGTAAGTAAGTGCAAAAGCAAACACCAAGCCATGGTTAAGGGGAACCAGGTAAGTTCCACCCTGATGACAATAGTGTATTCATATCATCCACTCTTCCTTTGGGTGTCCCCGCTCTGAAAATAGTATAGGGACTCAACGTATGTCCATCCCTGACATTCAAGATGAGATTTTGTGATGGGAAGAGATCGAGACTGAAAGACAGTCAAACATGTGTTTGACATCAAGAGAAGGATGTAAAGCACAGGTAACCAAACAGGAGGTTGAGAGGAGGTCAATGAGCAGTGAGTGATAAGGTAAGATAGGTAGAAGAATGCAGAGTAGGAAACAATGGGTAATAAAGTCAGAGAGGAAAAAGTGGGACAGAGAGGGGAGAGAGAGACAGGGTGAGATGGGCAGACCGATATACGGAGACAAAGTTCCTGATTGCCATTGACCTGTTAATAGGAGCAGTTCCATTACAGATACTGTTGCAAGCTGGAATGGCACATCAGGGTTGGAGAGGGGGTGACAACCCAGTATGAGTTGGATTACATTTGTAAAAAACAGACTAATGCAATCCCAAACTTTGACTTGAGAATACCCTTTACCAAAATCCCTTCAGTCTTTTAGCAACTATAACAGAACTAGCTTTAGGAATCACTTTGGATCGTGACTTCATTAATAGGTTGGGATAGTAGTAACATTCATGTCTGCAACAATGAACCCTGGCAGGTGAGCTATCTAGCTACAGTGTGGCAGGAAATTTAGAGGGATGTTGCCTGCTTTTGAAGCTACTGTTACTAAGAAGCCCTGGCCTCTGTGCCACAGATGACCTGCAGGGACTTGGTAGATCTCCTCTTGTCCATGCTTGAACTGCTGCAAAGTAGAGGTTATGCTGGTAAATCTGAGCAGTCCAACGTCTCCGGGACACTGTAGGGAGGACGTTCTTTACAGCAACATTTCCCTATAGTTTACTTGGGCCATCATAGTGGCGTCATAGTATTAGTTGTGTCTAGAGGTGGCAACAGGATGCTGACATTTGACTGTATCTCAACCCCCTGAAGATAGTAGGACCTTTAGGTTGTGTTTGTTGAGTAGCATGTTGCTGTTCTGTTACTGTAAAGTTTAAATAAAGCCCTTATATTGTCTAAACTATATCTGTGCTGCACATCGAACTTTTTTGACCTGTATTTGATTGTGTCACATTGTATCTGAATTCTTAACCCATATATTCCTCCTAGATCTTGCTAGCTAAAAAATAAAGACACAAAGAGGAGCTTTTCAGACTTTGAGCAGAGTTCAAATCCACAAGGTTGAGGGATTCCTGTCCTAAATGACAGTTATTAACTTAGGAATTGCCCTGTATTTTCTGACTTTTCGGGGCCCTGGTGAAATGGCCAGACAGCAGGATCTACAGGTGGCTTTTTAAGAAGTAGTCCTACAACAGTGCTTTTACCACTAACAGTACCATGCCTTGATCAACTGAGGTACCAATGAAGTTTTTAACTGCTCTTCCCAGGATGTTGTGCAATAAGAGTTGCTTATATAATTGGGAGGCTGAAGAGATCTCTTGGAGAACTTGAACATTTGTGGTTGTCAAATAGGTCACGTGGTTTCTGGTCAGACACCAATTGAAATGTGCCTAACTGCTGCTTCTGAGTTGACGGATTGAGGGGAAAGGGGGGAAAATTGACCTTTTTTTTCCCGATTCCACTTTTGTTTCTGGCTGGACAAGGCTGGACAACACCCTAGGTCTCTGGTTCCACTGGACCACAGAGAAAAACACGTCCCCCCATTGCTGGACACTAAGGTAGGGAGCCCTCATTGGCTGTGTACATTGGGTGGTCACTGCACGTGAACTCAGGACCACTGAAGGTATATACATGTCACAGTCATTTTTTGAATGACTGTGACATGCATATGTTAGGGACACGAGTGGGTCAGACAGGGATGGGGACACACTGGTACACAGCACATATTGCACACATACACAACTGTCATTTTGGCGTCAGTATTCATTAACAAGTAACAACTGTACTTGTCAACTGTGTCCATGTGTGCACATTGCAAGGGGACCGGCTCCTGTCATGTTGTGCTTCTAGTTGTGTGTATTACTCAGTATGTGTATTTGTGCGTGCAGTGCGATTAGCTGGGTGAGGTGGAGGGAGCTGGAGTGCATGATGTGGCTGTGTCAGTATGTGTGCCACTTGCATATGGCATTGATGTTGTTGTGTATGTTGTGTTGCGTGTTGTGTTACTGCGTGCAACATTCAGGTGAATGTTGTTGTGTGGCGGTCTTTGTCGTGGTGTGTGTAGTTCTGATGTTGTGGAGTGTGTTTGTGTAGATGAGTGTGTAGTTGTGTTGGTTGTGGTTGTAGTTGTGTCCGGTGTGGGTGTTGTATCGGTAGTTTGTGTATGTTGTGTTATGGATGTACATCAATGTGTATTTGCAGCATGTATGTGTTGCGTTGTGATGAAATGGCAATAGACAATGGTGTGTATGTGGTGTGTTGTGTCTTGTGTGATGCAGGGGACACATGGCAAAGGTAAATTGTGTGTGTGTGACTTACCTGTATTACATAGCCACTGCCATTGACCGAGGTCCATTGAGTCCAGCAATGTCCTCCCTCCATCAGCAAACCGTCGCCAGTACACCGCGAGCAGGAATGTAACATCTAAATACTGTGGGCAGGACACTGTCAACTTGACGGTCTTCTCGGGTCCGCCACTGCGGCGGTTTGACAGTAACACCATCAAGATATAAATGAGACCCTAAGTCTTTACAAAGTTTCTTTAAGGTTTCTAACCATGTTGCTGAAAGTACCTTGATCAATCAACTTGCCTAAGATTCGGAAGGTTTCATTTTGTAAATAAGAGTGCTCTGCACCTGCTAGGTGGATAGTCTTTATTTTCTCATCTAATCATAGTGATTTAATACTGGAGATGTTGTCCGTTGAGGTTCCTGGTCACTGCAAGACAGTAGCTACAGCACTTGTATTACAGATAGCACCTTTCTGCATTTGCTTCTCTAGTTCTGGCTAGAATGAAGAGAGGGAAAAGTGAAGAGTAGATTTGTAATACTTTAATGAGAGAGTGGTACCTAGGAGCCATGTTGGGTCACAAATAGATAAAAATAATTAGGAAGATGTTGGCCTGCACCCAGCACATTAGCGTAGTCTCCCTCCCTGAGCCACTTTGGGCCCCAGGGTCCCTATACCACTGTGGCCAAAAGATAAACAAGTTTTGTACAGGAAAGTAAATTAAAAAAACATTTTGCCAGATTTACTTCACGTTTGTGACGCAAACCCAGTGCAAAATGTTTGTTAATCTGAACCTAAAACAGATTTTCTTTCTATAACATAATTTGCTGTTGACAGTGGTGTAGCACAAACTGATGGCTCCCCTCCCAGAATATGATGAGGGTCCCCTGAGTCTCCAGTATCTCATGGATATTAATTGGCATAAGGCTGAAAGGGCCCCGCTGAACGTCTAGGGCCCCTTGGAGGTTTCCCTCCCTCCCCCGCACCACAGGGGTTAAAGGGCCTGCATTATGCTCTTGGCTGTGGGTGTAACTGCTGTTCATTTGCCACACCATTACCAGACTCTTGACCTCCTAAGTAAGCTTGCAGCTCTTTGGAGCATTTGGTACAAGTGACTCATGCAATGTACACCAAACAAGCAAAAAACCGTAATCACCACATTTGTCTAAATGATGAAAACAGAATATGGAGATGTCATGTGAATAGGGCTCAGTGTGATGTTTTTGAGGTAGAATGACAGTGATTTGTGATATCTCAGTTAATTTACTTACAGTCTTCAAATTGTGGATCAACAGATTGATAGTGCTATTAATCTGGTTCACATAGTACATTATTTTGCTCCATGTGACCACTTTGTGGTATCACCTAATGCATATTTTACAGTATATCTTATCCAATAGGAGTTACATTAATGCAACTGTGGCTTCACACTTCAGCATATCCTTTTAAGGTTTCCAGGCTGGATAGCTCTTTGTTGTAACATTTATTGGCTGAATTTCTTTTCTGCATTTTTATTGTGGGGGCTACTTTTTGGTTTAGTGTATTTAATCAGTTTAGACACTTGGGCTTTTCATTGAAGAAGAGTCTTGAACAAGTATGTTAAATATATAACACACAAGAATGAACTGGAAGAAGTATGAGGTGAAGCCTCCGGTGCTTCTTGATGTCCTCTCCAATCCCTCAGTAATGGTAATAAACAACATATTACACTCAGTGGAGATGGATGTGTGGCTACGGCATGCAAGTTTCCATGCACAGTAGTTATAAGTAGAGGTATATAACCAGATCCAGAGCACACGTGGTTACATTCATGCAGTGAGCCATGACACAAGCTTTGTAAAGCTCCAAGGTTTTCTTCTATCAACTAAATCAAGGATGACATCTTTGAGACAGTAACCATATATTTTCAGGTAGTTCCCAATGAGGTAATAATGAAGGATTTTACTTTTGCACTGTAGTACTAAATGAGTGAAAATGCTTTTATTATTACACTTGTCAGACATAACAGATTATTTGGCCACATTTAGGTGAGGATGGATGTCTTAGGAGGGTTTTGGTAAAGGGACTGGAAGGAGGCAGGGTCATGTGGCCAACCCCGAGCTATGCACGACAAAAGCCCATGCAGAGCTGTGGGTATGCCACCTGCAGATGATTAGGAAGACAAACCTTTTGGATGTGGTAAATGATAAAAAAATCACTCAGAAAATCAAAGGGTAAAGTGAGGTTTTGGTTATCTTTTTTTTATAACATCTCAACCTATGTTTAATGAAACCTCAGAAACTCACCTAAAATGACAGTTAAAATGCAGTTATGGTTATGAATTAAAACAGCAAAACACTGAAATTTGCTGGGCAAAAGCTATGCAAATCATAACTTGCACACCAAATGTTATTAACTGTGTTTTTTTAAGTTAATGTCTTAATAATACTTTATTCCCAACCCATGTTGCTCACGGCTTTTGGGCGAGTGTAGCAGGGACTGGTTGTAGGACCTGGCCCAGTGGTGCAACAAAATGTGAGGGTGGCCCCCCTGCAAGGTATGCTGAAGGAGCCCTCATCCTCACGTCAATAGAGGCTGAGGGGGCTCTCTCCAGTATGAGTGAGTTTGAGGGCCACCCCCCACACTGCAGGGCTGTGGGGGCCTCTTTTACACCCCTCGCCTGCAACCAGGTACTGTCCCCAACCAATCATCAGCTCTCCCCATTTGTGTTGCTTTGAATTGTGAATCATGGGCAGTTCTTATATTTTTTTCGTGGCTTATTACTTTAGTTTGTCACACCTTTGGGTCGCTTACTACTGCCTGAGGTTAGACACTTGTTACAGTGCTCCCCTCTTTCCTCTGGAATGTTCTTTCCACAGCGCGAAAGTGGCAAATTATAATATATTCGCAAATTTCAAGGTGGCAAAGGCCTTCACCAGTAAAAGGTAAAGTTATAAGTGAAACAAAAAATGTACTGCTAGATTATTGTACATTTTCTCATCCAGGCTGGTGAGGAAAATAGTTCATCTTGCAGCTGAGGGAAGATGATTCATCTTGTTGTTCCAGACATAGCTGGGAGAAGAGTTGCTAATCTCGGGGCTTGTTGTGTCTACTGTTCGATTTTTTGGCTGAACACTATCCATTTCAAACTCCTCTATAGTTGCGTTCTGGTTTGTCTGAATGGACTGAGTTCAAGCTGTATCTTATTGTGAATATGGGCCAGTGTAGGACACTGGAACTTGATTAATGGGAAAATAAATACTCCGTGGACAAGGGGTGTATGGTTAATCCGCTTTTTTAGGATTGGACATGAATTTACGGTTTAGAGTGCACACTGACCGATGACATTTTTCTAGATCTAGAGTACTTCCAGGTTTTCTAGACCATTAGTCATTTCACCATTCTTTAAGCAGTCAACCAGGAAGTTAAAATCCCTTGTAAGTACTTTGACCAAGAACTTTCTTAGCAGAAAATCTTCTTATTGTAAAACCTAGTGACAAAAAATACCTTGACATTGATTGTGCATTGATTGGGTATTAAAAGGCCAAATAATTAAATAAGGCATGACTCAGGCTTGGGATTTCAGGTCACTTCAGATCTTTAGATTAGGCTACTGCCCCTCTTGACCCAGCCTTGTGGTTTTTCTGTTTATGTAAAATATTGTTTATCTCGCTGGGACCATATCATACAATGTGAATATCAAGTTATCTGAAGTATTGGTTCCTGTCAATCCACGAAGAAAGAGGCACTTATTTATCGTCCTAGTTGGTGTATGCAGAGAACACAATAGGGTCAGAACAAACAGTGACTGATTTCTGATTTCAGTTTGCATGTGGAGAGCAATTGGGAATGGATCCATCCAGCTTTCAAAATCATTATTCTTTTTGATGCCTTCTTGATGTGGATAATCAGTCTGATAGAAAGGCAAGGGCCCTAAGTTTTTTTTCACATGATGAGATTGGTGGCTTAGCTGGGCTGTGTGTTGTGCCACTAAATAACAGCTTTATGAGGTATCATTTTAGTAGTTATTTGTCTGCATTTCTGATGCTATACAAGGCGTGGGCAAAATTTCCATTAAACCGGAGTATTCCGAGTAATTTCAGTAATTATGCATTACTCTTTTTTTAATCTCTGTTTTGGACCTTGTAACACTAGAACACAATGAAACAGTTCAGGGGGAAAGCACATACAAGTCACAGTGCACAGTAGGAAAAGTTCACTTAATACATACATTTGGTGTCGCCAGAAATTTTCAACCCTCCATCTCCACAGCCTAAACCCATGTGGGCACTATGGTAATAATTGCAATTACACTGGGAGGGGCAGGACACAGATAGGCAAACATTCATAGAAAGATGGGACATATTTAGTACATCTCCCAGCCGATGGGCAATGGGCCTCGGTCTGGTCAGGCCTCCTTATAGAGGTGTAAAAGTGAGGGAGACATGCATAGGGAGGAAATGCGTAGAGCACAGTTAACTGCCTCAGCCTGCAGTAAGAGCCCCAGTGTTGTATCTTCATGGCGATATAACATCATCTTTGGCCTCCAAGCTAAGGATGTATGTGTCCCATTCCATGGTCTCTGCATCCCTTCCCATCAGAGAAGGTCTGCCAATACCTTCACCTCTGCCTTGGCTCACTTTACTAGGTCCTGTAGCCAGCGATATACCCACGATGCCGTGCTGGCTTTCCATGCCACTGCTATCAGTCTCATGAAGAGAACCAGAGACAATGCAATATACCTGTCAGTTTGTCTGTCACTTTTGTTTGTGGGGCGTACGCCTAATAGCCAGTATTCTGGCACTGTTATTTTCATTACTTCCAATAGAGATTCTGTAACCGCACACCACACCTCTTGCAGCATGGGACATGCTGATACTATATGATGGAAGTCAGAGGGTTGTGTATTGGAGCAGGGGCATTCTGGGTAAGCCCCAGGAAACATCCTGTGTATTCTCCGTGGTGTCAGGTAGGTCTGGTGTAAGTAGTTAAACCGTCTGCAGCAGGAACTGTAGCTTCTTGGAGACCCCCTTCACTTGTGTCATGGCCTGCGGTATTCAGGGTGGTCAGACACTGGACCCTCGCCAGCAACACCACCCTGCATTGCTGGGCTGTGAAGCATGCTATAGATCACCGTGATGCTTACCTGTACCACCCAGTGGGTGATCAGGACCTGCAGCAGGAGCAATGTCTTCTGCTATACCGTCCCACCCTCATCATAACATAGATACTGCCCATCTGATGACATTATATTCTGGAATGCTTCCCACCGGGATTCCATATTCATCTCTGAGGGTTTGGAAAGACAGTAGGAGCCCCTCTTGATATAGATCTCCAGTCTGCAGCATCTCTGCCTCCTTCCAAACATGCACCTCGCCTCGGCCGAGTGAATCCAATAAGCCCGGCAGCTGCCAGATCGGCTGGTGGAATCCTTAATATATTTGTGCCAGCAGAGGCATGCCACTGTCATCATTCTGCTTTCAGGATAGGCCGGGCAGCCACCGTACCATAGCCAAGGCAATACTGACTCCCCAGAGTGTGCATTGCACTGTCTCACTCTCCAAAAAAAGTGCAGTCCCCAATCATTTCATCGGCCAGGGCAGTTGAGCTGCTGCACCGTATAGCTCATAATCTGGAGCCCCCAGAAGCCTCTCCTCCAGGCTCTTCCTAACTTGCACCCAGATCACGTTGGACAGTAGCCTGTTCAACCCACTGAAGAAGTATCCCAAAACGAGTAAGGGAAGCACCGAAAATAGTTATAGTAGCCTGGGCAAGACCAACATCTTCACGATCACCACACGATCCACCAGAGCCAAGGGAGTGACACTCAGAAGGAGACGGAGCCACAAGCAGATGCCACAGCCCTATCTACATTCCTGAATATTAAATCTACTTTGGTGTAATATTATTCACCCCTAGTTATTTGATAGTGTCAAACCTCCACACCAGTGTGTGGCATCGCTTTTCTAAGTGCTTGTTCCTACATCCGTACTATTGGGAACAAATACCAATGTATGCACAGTCCTGACAATTCTCCAATATCTGTCCAGCATGGACCTGAGGGGTTCCAAGGTTACCCAGGGGTTGGGCAAGTATATCAGGGCATCATCCACATATAGAGACACAATATGCCACTTCCCACCTGCAAGCACACCATAGGTCTCGCCTTTGGTGCAGAGCCAGGCCATTAAGGGCTCCATAGCAAGCACGAATATGAGCAGCAACAGTCAGCATCCCTGCTTAGCGCCTTGACATATTTCAAAGCTGTCTGATATGTAGGTGCCAGTTTTAACATCTGGCATCGGGTTACTGTACAGTGTTCTTATCAATCTCAAAAAGCGCAGGCCCATCCCCAGCCATCCCAGAAGTTATCTCTAGCCAAGGAAATCAAATGCCTTTTCTATATCGAGAGACACAACTAGGCTCGCCGCAGCAACACAGTCCGGGGAACCCACCAGGTTCAACAGGTGGCAGATGTTCACAAAGGTGCTACGGCTGGGTATAACTCTGTTTCAGTCAGAGTGGACCAGTTTGCCACCCACTGGTAGCAGTTGATTCAATAAGCTCTTCCCCAATATTTTGTAGCTGGGACTCAAAGTGGTCGGCAAGAACGCTCATCCTGAGGATCTCTCCCAGGTTTGGCAGCACCACTGTTAGTACCCCTCTGGGGGGGGTGGGAGTGTCTCAATTTCTGCCACTTCCTTGTACATGTTCCGTAGGTGGGGGCAAGCATGGCAGTAAAGACATATAGGGGGTGATTCCAACTCTGGCGGGCGGCGGCCATGCGGCCAAATTTCTGCAGTCCCCATTCCAACATTCCCGCTGGGCCGGCGGGAATGAGGCCGCAACACAGGAGCCGGCTCCGAATGGAGCCGGCGGTGTTGCGGTGGTGCGACGGGTGCAGTTGCACCCGTCGCGCTTTTCACTGTCTGCTAGGCAGACAGTGAAAAGCTGGCCGGGGCTCTGTTAGGGGGCCCCTGCACTGCCCATGCCACTGGCATGGGCAGGGCAGGGGCCCCCAGGGGCCCCAGGACACCCCTTACCTCCAGCCTCTTCCTGGCGGTGAAAACCGCCAGAAACATGCTGGCGGTACGGGGGTCAAAATCCCCAGGGCAGCGCTGCTTGCAGATTCTCCCAGACGGGGCAAAAACGGCGGAATACTGCCGGCCTGGGCAGGGCGACCGCGGCTTTACTGCCGCGGTCAGAATGCCATTTGAAGCACCGCCAGCCTGTTGGCGGTGCTTCCGTCATTCGTGACCCTGGCGGTCCAAGACCGCCAGGGTCAGAATGACCCCCATAGTACTTAGACAGTAAGCAATCGGTTCCTGGCATCTTATTGTGTGCCATTTGTGTGATGGCCTCTCTGATCTCTTCTACTTGTAAGTGTGTATCCAGCTCCTCCCGCTGGAGTGGGTGCAGGCAGGGGAGGGGGGTGTCTTGTAGGAAATCTTGAATCTGATCACATCATGTGCTGCATATAGTACTCTGCAGTAGGCCACAAAAGCAGCGTTAATTTTGGCCTGGGAGTGTCAAGTCCACCCCCATCAGACCAGATGCTCCCAATGGGGGACATAGGGAGTCCCAGACTGCAGCTACCATGCCAGCATCCTGTTGGCTCTGTCTCCCTGGTCGTGGAGGTGGGTGGGATTTTCCTTAGAATTGAGGTTTGCCAGTCTTGCCCCAAGTTCTGGGTGCCACTGTCGAAGTTCCCTGAGTGACTGCAACTTTTCTGCATGTCTTGGGGCATCACGTTCAAGGTCCTGGAGCTCCTGTTCCATAGGTAGTATTTTTCTGCGCAGGGACCCCACATTTCCCCACGTGGTGGCTATGCAGTGGTCTCGCAGGACCACTTTGTGTGCCTCCCACTTCAAAGTGCGGGTCGTCGCTGTGCCTGTATTCTATGTAAAGTATTGGGTAATACTCACTGAGATAGTGCCCCGGAATGAAGAGTCCGATAAAGTGTCCACCCTTAGGCACCAGGTGGGGATCACCGCCCGTTTGCACCCACACCTCAGTACCAACTGTAGTGAGCAGTAGTCAGAAACCATGTAGTCCAAATAAGCAGCAGACTCTGCCCGGTCGCTTAGCGCGGTGGTGCAGAGGAAAAGTTCCAGATGTGTGTGTATATTGTGTACTAGAGAGTAAAACGAGTATTCCGCATCTTTTGGGTGCTTCAGTTACATTATATCGTGTATTTGAATATGCACTAACCACTCCTGAAAGTGGCCTGAATGTATGCAGCCCCCTCTGCAGGCTGCACTGACCAATCCAGTTACATTTCCAGAATGCAGTTGTAGTGACCTGCCCAAACAGAGGGTGCCATGGGCTGTAGTAACAGTACCGCTGATAGTTCAGTGCGAAATTTAGCATGTCGAGTATTAGGTGCTTATAACAATACAATAGAAAGGGGATCCCCATCTAATAGCCCCTCTAGTAGCATGTAGCACACGTCTTGCTCTGTCTGCTGGCATGCACCATGAAGGGAACCCCTGGGACGAGTCAAACCAGCACTCCCTGTGAAAAGGCCGAGTAGGCCATGCCATAGATAGTCCCCCTCCAACTTGTCTGTATTCGTCGGAGATCCTCCACCACTAAGTCAGTTTCCTGCAGGCATGTGATGTGTATGCAGTGAAGTGTGAGATGGGAATACACAGACTCTCAGCCTCTTTCTATGTGGTGTGATCATACCTCTGATATTCCAAATCAGGAGGCAATAGTCAGGGTGGATACTTTGTTAGCTTCTCCCATCAAGTATGCATGCGTGTACCCAATCCAACCTTGCCCATGCCTCCTGCGCAGTTTTGCCTTTGATCTCATTTAGTCCCGCCTCCCCAACCCTGTGTGTTCTGTGCCTGTAAAACTCCCTTGACATAGCTTCCTCACTGACCCAATCCTGTGCCCCTCTTCAAGACTTTCAGTGTGCATTGCAAGCTATCTGCAACAGTAGAATGACAACACCTAGATGACCAGACATCTAGAAACATTTTAAACATGTCCAAGTTGGAAACGAGTAAGAGGGGGGTGACCATTGTATCATTGCATGTGTCAGTGTGCCCCTCACGTATAACTTGGGTCCCCAGTGTCCATGGTGGCCGGCCCTTCCAGCTCAGTCCATCCCCGCCCCCTACAGAACAAGGAGAGGGCTCCCAGACGGTGCAAAATCCAGAGACTTCTTCTCCTGTGTTTTCACTCTGCAACCACACAACCCACATTAATTACTGTGGTCCTCAGGTGATATTGTCCACCGTTCCAGGGGTTAGTGGTGGACCACCCGTCCCTTCCTCCACCAGCAGTCTCAAGTCATTAGAATTGGAGTCACTGTCTGAGCCTTCATCTGGTATCAGGGCTGCGTATGAGTTCTGCCTGTGTAGCAGGACATCTGCCACCACTCTCCTGATCTTCGTTGCAGCCTGCTACGTGGTAGGATGATTTCTAGGGTGGCCAGTGTGCTTCTGTTGCTGTTTTTGCATTTACCGTTGCTCTGTAGGATGAGTCTCTTGAGGCAGATTGTGCCTCCCTCTTAGTCATAATCCAGGCCCTCGCCTCTTCAGCTGTCTAGAAGAAGTCTGTGGTCTCATCCACCACCAAACACAAGCGGGCCGGGAAGAGCAAGGCATATGTCTGTCCCATGTGATGAAGCTGCAGTTTGACCCCACATAAGAACTAGGGTGACTCTGTACCTCTGCCATGTAGTCGGGGTGTGCAGTTACTTCTGCTCCATCACAATGCCATGGGCCATAAGAGCAAAAGGCCTAAAGTAATACATCCCTGACGTGGTAGTTCAGCAGCAGGTGATTACAGGGACGGGGGTGCACCCTGTGGGGGAGGCTTTCCTTTAATCCAATAGGCTCATCAGTGAAAAGAATTTGAGAATCTGCCCTGCCAACACAGTTGTTGTTAACCATTGTTTGAGGTACAGTTCCATGCTAGGACCTTCAACCCTTTCTGGCAGTGCCAAAAGGTGGACAATATTTTGGCAGGACCTACCTTATGCGTCCTCCACTCACTGCTATAGGTGCTTCACATTTGCCAGCATTAGATGCACCAGCGATTGCACCTCTTTGAGAGAAGGGTGCATCATATTAAGAGCTGACTCCATGTCATCCACCGCGAAGATTATTTCTGCTGATCAGCTCACACGAGGGACACCTCCAAGGAGACGGAGTCTATCTTGACCTTTAGGGTGGATTTAGTTTCTTGGATAGCCTGCAAGATCTTGGCAAACTGCTCTGAATGTCATTGCAACATGTCTTCCAGTTGGGCCATGATGCCCAGCCCTCGGATAGATGTGGCAGGGGTACCGCACCTCTCAAATGAGGCCAACATCAGTGGCTGGCCACTCTTGGGCTTCACCATCTTGTGGGAGGATCACAAGCTGCCTATATGGAGGAGAAAGGGAAGCACAAGGAAAGAACCAGTGCCACTCACAGTGGCCTCCTCTTGAGGCTCCAGTAGTCACACCCTCAACCTGTTGTGGCTGGAGTCAGGCATCTGCACGGATACATGAAGAGTGGGTAGGATGAGAACCAGGAAGGCGGTGAGCACCCCCACTGTTGGGCCCTGAGGCTGCAGGTCAATGTCTCTCATCCAACAGGAATATGGTCGCCACACTATTGGGATTGCCTCCCCTATGGCTTTTGCAGTGGGCCCTTACTTTTGCAGCGTCTGCATGGTTCTTACATACAGATCCCTTTCCCTGCTGCTTGTGGCACCAATCCCCCTGCACTACTTTGCTGTCTCCGGGGAGAGGAGGGCTTGTTGCTGGCATACTCCATCCTGCTCTCCCTTTCACACACTGCCACCACTAGGGGCCCAGTTGTGGCTTAGGTACCAGTGCAGTTCACGACCCTGAACCAGTTTTCGCCCCATGGCCCACCACACATCATGGCTGGAGATGGATGGCTCAATCCCCGCTGCCGCCCTACTTGATCTGGTTCCACTTGATTTGCTATGTCAGAGGCTGCTTCATGCAGGCAATCCACTGCAGCATCTATAACCTCACCAGGAGCCTCAAGTGTAGACTCTGTCGGAGGCACAGGTACTGCCTGGGACTAAAATCACTCGTGGCCGCAAATGGGTCGCAGCTCCTTCGCCCACCCCTCACTGCGGCCAGATAAGTTGCCACAGTCACACATTTTATAGCTGCACTCGTGGGGACGGCTTCAGTGGCCTTTCTCCATGGGCCGCATGCCACACCCCAAGACGTGAAGCAGAGTACACGCTGCATCGCACTATTGGCCCTCGCCACTGTCTTCCACATTCTCTGGTGTCCTGCTGCCCCAGGGGGTGTTGCGTCACTATTAATGTCGGCCCTGTGGACTTATGGGGGCTAGTTGTAACAGGATGATTTGGAGCCTGGTGTGGAGCTTCAGCAGCTCATGTCCACACCGGTCACTATCTTGGCCACGTCGCCAATTATGCATTACTCTTGTTGTGCACAATTACTGAAAATATGCAATTAGTCCATCTTGAGAAATTAAGGATTCTACCACAGGATTACAGGAACAACTACCTAAGTGAGCAAGTGGCTACTGGCTACTGCTATTCGTGGGCTGTAGGATTTATTGCTATTTTCTTAGAGCAAAATGCATCTTCTGGACCATTTTGGACACAATCATGCATTTTGCACTATGAAAATAAATCTAAATGCTGGAAAAGGCTTCTCACATAATTAATCATAATTACGAGTAATTTTGCAGTAATTACTGGTAACTACACTAGAGAGAATTATGCTAGTTACACCACGCAAACTAGTGTTGTACCACATGAGGCAAAAAAGGCTACATTTTCAGGGTAATCTCTATGTGAATTATGTGGCTATCCTAAAAATGTGGCATAGATCTGCTACTCCTGGAAATGGTTTAGTTACAACAACTTTACACAGTTTGATACATAGATTTTCTGGGTATTCTGTGTTACACGTGTGTGTGAATGTGTTACAGATTTTAGCTTGTGATTGAGGCAAAACACTCATCCCAGGTTCAGCATTGTTACTCATCTACCTTCCTATATGCTACCATATCATGCACTGTTTGTCTATCAGCACAAAAGGCTTGGCTTGTGTTTGTTTCAACTGAAATTTGTAGATTTTAAACCCACTGCTATAGCGATGTCTTGTGACCCTTTCACCGCCGCTATTTATTAATGCTGGCATGAACCTCTATTTCTAACTAATGTTATTGTGGTGTGAAGGTCTGCTTCCTGATACGAACGTGGCCCCCTTAAAAGACTTCTTGATGTAGGTCTTGTCCTGTGTAGGTATGAGCTTCTGGTTGCAATTAATCTGCCTTGAAATAGTGTGTTTTGCTCTTGAAACTTTGGGAGCTGTAACACTACTCTGCTTTGTTTTACCAGATTCCACTGAGTTCCATAAGCTCATGGTCAAATGCTCCCTCATTTCTTCTATAGCCATTTGCACTTTTTCAAAATTGCATTAAAAGGAAGTAATTGCTTTCCTGGATCATCTTATTTCCTTTCATATTCATACCGATTGTGTGTGCTTCATGAGTGGGGATGTTTCTAATTAGGTTAAGCCTTAGGTCCCCCTTTAATATTCAGTTTCTTTGTTACCCTTAAAAGTGTCATTGAGGCGACAATCCATGCCATTTTAGTGATGCCAGTTTTTGAGTTATCTATTTTTATATTGTTACAAAGATCCATTATGAGTTTACATGTATTATTTTGAAGCTTTCTGATGACTTGGTGTGATCCGTGCTATACAAATTAAGTATATTAATAAATGCATAAACAAATAAGAGAGACATTCATAATGCAACTTCTGGATCACATTCTGACGAGTGCCAATTTTAGTGAGTGACAGAGCCTCAAAGCCTTTACTGTTACAGCCTCGGTTCTTGCCACCTGTTTATGGGATTAACAGATACGCTGTTGCTACTGTCAAGATCATTCATCAGAAAATCCCCAACTCTGTTCCTAGAGGGCCCAAGTCATGCCAGGTTCTCAGAATAGCAATGAACTGTTTGGTTTGATCCAGTTTGTGCATGTACATTTATCTCAAGTAGATGTCCTGAAAGTCTAGCATGATTATAGCACATACAAACATTTGTTAGAGCCCTTCGATCTATATCTATTAGTCAGCGTTGGCTCATATTCCAGTACTATTCACTGTCTCTGGCTAAAGTGCCTTTAGCACAATATTTAAAATAAACTGCGCGTTCAAGGCAACAATTGCCATGAAGTAACATTTATTTACTCTTTGCTGGACCTTTAATGTGAATCAAGAGTGTTATTTGACAGCTGCTTTTTACTTCTATATGTTGCACTAATGAAGCCTGTTAAATGACGGAGACTGCATCGCTTGTGTTTGTAATTGCCATCTATTTTATAGCTCTCTTCTTAGAAAATGTAGTGATTTTAAATGATATACCCTGCTGCCTGAAAGATGTTCCTCACAGGCGCTACAGTTCTTCCCTAAGTCGTGCTTTCATACACTAACTTTGAAATGTATCTTGTTCATAGCTTGTTTTATCTTTTCATGCTGCTCCAATTTGGTTCAAATGTAACTCAATGCAGATGAACTCAGAACATTCCCTACGTGTTCTTAATAAGTAAACGTTTTCATAGAATAAAGCAGATGAACTCCTTGCCATATTTAAAAGGACCACTCTGTAATGGTGACATATTAAATAGGGATGAGCAGTGAACTCTGCTCGCGGAGTTTGCAGACTTTTTCCCACTCTGCCTACAGCGCGGAGTTCTGAAAAACTCAGTGTAGTGGCGTTTTTTCCTTGCTCATCAACACTGAGTTGGCGAGCAAGGACGATCTTACTCCAGACCATCTCCTGGCGAGATTTCTCAATGTGGGTGGCTGCAGATGGTTGTGACCCACTTGCGTTGAGAAACCTTCAGTTCGCGTTGAGGTAGCTGCTGCTCAAGAAGAAAATCTAATGACCGGCAGAAAAGAAGCAGTGCCCTCTTGTGCTGCGTGGGGTGCCATTTGTGCTGATTTTTCAGCAGCGTGGGACAAACACCTGGTGCTTTACCAATTCGCACTGTTTGCAAATGCAAAATCTTTTGATACATCTGGCCCAGCATTTCAACTGATCTTTGAAATTGCTCATATATGGGGTCACATTATAAACTGTCAAATTCAGAGGCAATTTCTTAAGGAGCTTGTTGGACCAATTATTATTTACAATTTTGCAATAATCGAAATATAGAATTCTCAACAGATTTCAATATTTCATCTCGGAACCCTATTCAGATCAATTACAGTAGTTGTAACCTCCCAGATAGCCTAATTGGTAAATTACCTAACAGGTGAAATCCACCACAATTTTCAGAAACCAGTAAAGCAATTCCCAGACTACACACAGAGCCAAAACAACATTGAAATATTCACTGCTGTTTATCATTTCATATGAAGACAGAGGTCACATTTGTAAAACAAAAGGTTGTTCATAGATTTATGTACAATATGTTTAGGTTTGTGCTCATCTTTAAAGCTACATGCTAATTTTGTGTTTTCAACTAACCTTAAACAATCAGGCCCCTGTTACGAGTCTGGCGGTCGTGGGACTGCCAGACTGGCGGTGGAGGTCAGACTACCACCAAAGCAGCGGTCTGGACTCCACATTATGGCCATGCTGGAGCTGCCACGGTGCGACCTCTGGCACAGCCAGGTTACCGCCGATCGACAGCCTGGTGGTGCCGGTGGTCTTAATCTGCCAGGGCAGCACTGCAATCAACACTCCCCTGGGGATTACGTGGTCCCCTCTCTGCCAACTTTTGCATGGCGGTTCCATCACCATGCAAAGACTGGCAGAGACAGGGTGCCAGGGGCCCCCCATGGACAGCCTTGTCACGCTTTTCACTGCCTGAATTACAGGCAGTAAAAAGCAGGATGGTTGCTGTTGCACCCGACCCATGGCAACATTGCAGCCGGCTCGATTACGAGCCGGTGTCAGTGTTTTGGGCTGTTTCCCACTGGGTCATTGGGCGGTAATGTTGTTTCTGCCCGCTGGCCCCGGGGGAAGCTTATATTAGGGCCAGCGGGAGCAAAACTGCAGGCAGTTTTCTTGCATCCAGCCAGCGATGCCTGTCATACATCTGTGGAAGCTGGTTTTGGTGGTGGTGGGGTCGTCAGTGAGCTAGAGAATGAGTTAGATGTTGTCTGCGTAGGATATAATGTTGAAGTTGTGGGATCTGATGATGTTGGTTAGTGGGGTAATATATGCGTTAAAAAGTTTGGGGCTGAGGGATGATCCTTGGGGGACACTGCAAGTGATGCAATTTAATGGAACAATGTTTATTAACCACCACCTCTTAAAATATTTATATATATGTATACATACATATATGTGTTTGAACGAAAAGTAATATTTTGTTACCACACGTAAATCTAACCCCCACCACACATGTCTTCCACCATGTGAGGTGGGGGATTGGCCACAAGACCTGCATCCAATCCCCCTCAAGCAGCTGTCTCCATACTTCATACAACCTTTAGTCATGAGCAGCAGGGGGTTAGCCACAGGACCTTGTCTGTGGCGAGGCCTGGTGGCCAAGCCTTCTGCGGGCAGCCAACCCCACATTGCGCACAGCCTTCCGCTCTGCCCACAAAGGGGTTGACCACACACTTATTATGGCCATCGGCCAGGCCCTGTGTTCAGCCATCCACACAGGCAGCCATCCTCCTGAGCGATTAGTGGCCTTGGGCACCCCATTCCTCTGGGGTCACATAACAGTAAAATAGGGTGGGGCAGCACAGCCCCCCTGGTTGGGCCTTATTAGGACCAAGGACCACATCCTCAGGGCTGCATGTCATTACCTTGCCCGAGCCTTGTTATTCCCCAGGGACCCCATCCACCAGTGCCAGAATCCTTAATAAAAGGGTTGGAGGGCCCCCTGCTCCCCTGAGCTTTGTTAGGCCCTTAGACCTATTGCCATTACAAAGGGAAGGGAGGGCCGTGCAGCCCTCCTCCTTGAGCCTATTATGGCCCCAAGGACCCAGGAAGTCCCAAGCACCCAGGAATGTGGGCAGAGAAATAGAAGTCTGCTCCAACCCGGTGGGAGGTTTTTAAATCTCTGCTCGGTTTGCTGTAAACAGGGAAGGCATGTTTGTTCTCACCTGCCAGTGCTAATGCGGGCATGGAAACTACTCTGTCCAGGAAGTGTCCAGGAAGTGGACTCCCTGTGACAGAGTAATAGTTTCTGCCACAGGAGATGAGGTTCCTAGTGCCTTTACTGGCGCAGCGAGGGTGTGTGTGTGCCACGGCTCCCTTTTAACTTGTTTGTCCCTGGGGCTTTTTAGAGGCTTGGAGAGGCGAGCATGCACCTCCCTCCCACTTACAAACATGTTGTCCCCGTGGAAATGGGATCCCTGGGCCCAGGGCCTTTTTATGCTAGAGGAGGGGGGTGGCATGTGTATTCTTTTTGTACCATGCCGGAGTCCACCCTTTTTTATCATAATTTTAACATGGATCCTCAACATATTTGAAGCAAAATTTTAAAAATATATATTTTTGGCCTGTGAGGGGCCCTATTCATTTTTCTATACGAACTTTACACACAGCTACAGCCCAAACCACTAAACAGATTTACAAAACAACTGGCAGAAAGCTAGATCTTGGTTCAGAAATAGTGCTTTTTGTGATTTGGTGTAAATCCATTTAGTAGTTGTTGAGGAATTAATGCTCAAAAACGTTGTATTTATCATGCCCTGGAGGATGCACAGGCCAGCAGACCTCTTGGAGAGATCTGTTTGGCTGCCATCACATCAACAACGATGTAGCAGCAGCCATCATAGTACTTGGAACTCAGCCTGAGTCATTAAAAAAGTGAAAAAAAGACATAAGTAGGGCACAGGAAGTGCACTGATGAGGCGTTGGCTTTTCGTATGGTAATAAAATAATACTTTACATATAAAAAACTAGAAATTCACTGAAAAAACAAAGGTTAAAGTGACATAGTTAGGTATGAAATTAATATCTTACTTTCAATTTAAAAAAAAACCTTAGAAATTCACTGGAAAAAACAAAGTTTAAAGGCACATTATAGCTAAGTGAAAATATCAGTTAAAACATACCATTTTAAATTAAGAAGTCACTGAAATTCACCGGTTATAGCTATCTCAAGGAACTATAACTTGTGCCCTAAAGTAACTATAACTCGCGCCCTTGCCATGCACTGTTAATTAACCCACCTTTTACGTAACTCATGACATGATCTACAACATCACTGAGAACATCACTTCAACATCTGAAATGACATTGCTGATAAAAACACTGCTGAATTTCAATGGTTTTATTAGTTTAAAACGGTATTTTTAATTGACATTTGTTTTCACCTAAGTATAATGCCCATTTATACTTTGTTCAGAAGTTTCCCATGGTAATTTTATGGGAAATCAATATTTTGGGGCCCCCTTTTTTATCTTGTCTTTCACTATATGGATCCCCCGAAAACTTTCCATGAAGGTTGCAAGATAGATGAAGTTGTTTTTTGAAATTTTTCATGCTGATACATCAAACAGATGCCAAGTTATCCAAAAATGCTCTTCCTTTGGAAATTCTGAACTCAGTATGACTTATACAGATGTAACTATAATATATTCTCATGTGGGCATGAAGAGTTTAAATTTTAAAACATCTGGATTCGTACTTTGTTGATCCTCAACAGATTGACCAATCTGTGGTGGATTTGTGACTCTAATTTAAAAAATAAAGGCACATGCTGGCCTATGGAGCTTTTTCTCCATTTTTCATTGTGGATTTAGCAATCTGGTAGCAGAATTATGAATTATGCATTCTCTGATTGACTGGCCATCACAGAAAGTGTTTTGTTGTGGACACCGTTACCCAACATTTGCACTGAGCACTGTGCAGGGAAAAATGAAAAGAAGGAGGTCAAAGTCCAACAATTATAACTAGGTCTGGGCTAAACTCGCTGAGTTTCACTCCGTGGAATTCCTTGGAGTTGCCTAAAAACTCTGCGAGATTCTGTGGAGCTCCGCGAGCTGCGAAATTCCAGTACGTCTTGCTGCTCGCACCGGTCTTTAGTACAGGGAGCTTCTCCTGTGCTGTAAATCAGCACGAATTGTGTCATGCAGAGCGCCAGAGGGCACTACTTCTTTCTGCCGCTCGAGAAGATTTTCTATTCGGGTGGTAGCTTTCTCAACACCAGTTGCAGCTTTCTCAACACGAGCAGTAGTGACCTGCCACAATCGCCGGTGTTGAAAAATCTCACCAGGAGGTGGTCTAGTGTTCAATTTTCTTGCTCACCAACATAATGCTGACAAGCCACGTGCGAGAAAAATCTCTGCCAGGCGGTGGTTGGCAGAGTTTTTCTGACCCTATGCGCTTCAAGTGGACTGTGGAGTGGGCAAAACTCTGCAAACTCCACCGGAGCAACAGAACTTTTCACCCCACCCTAATTATAATTCCTAGGCCCATATGGGGGAGCACAAAGAGATCTCCCATTAATAAAACAAAAATTAAAAACAATATTTTTCAATATTTATTAAAAAAACAGAATAGAACTTGTGAATCACAGAACTTACAAACCCTATGCTGGTTTCATCAATCCTGGACCCAGGAAGGAACTCTCACACAACAGCCAAGCAAACCATAACTCATACACCAAACGCAATGCTTGTGGCTTCACAATATTAACGGCAATAAATAACAATACTAAGAAGCAGAATGTAATTTAAAAACAAAATATATTCAAAACAATAAATCAAACTATATTCATAGTTTTCTCTATGAAAGTGGAATCGGTAATGTGTCATAATGTTATCTGTAGATGATTTACAACATTTATAGGTGCATCTGTTTCATTAAGAGTGAGTTAATCAACTTTGCATGTGGTGTGTGACTTATGATTTGCATGGCTGTTGTGCAACTTATGGATTTAGGTCCTAACCACAACTTTCGGATTTCAGTGTTTTTTCGGTTTTAATGTGTAACATAACTGCACTTTAGCTTTGTTTTTTAAGGGACCTTCTCACTTTTTTAAACATTTAATAAGATGTTTTAACCAAAACTAACTATGAGTTTTCTTTAGCCTTTGTTTTTTTCAGTAGATTTATAAAATAAACTCTGTTGCGTTCATTGACGCATTCAATCATCTCAATAAATAAGCAATTTTCAATTAAGAAATAGAATATGCCTCTGATGCCAAGAACCAGGTCAGTGTTTTATTAAAAATGTAATTACTGTTACATTGGTTATTATTAGTTGTAATGCTCTGCAACGGTGCTATAATGGCTCCCCTTAAACAACTCAAATGTTCACAGCACTCTGCCTCTGCCAATGTCAGTACAATCTGCAGTCTCTCTTTCCCTCTTAAATCTTGAGCCCAATTTGTAAATGACCACTTATGCGATGACATTTGATTTAATAATTGAACTCAATGAGTGAGAACACCCATTACGTTCAAATATTCGATGAATTAAATCATTGCAGTGTGACAGCCTCTAAAGCAATTTGATCCTTGCTTAGAAGGTCAAATACTAGAAAAAAATGCGTGCAACAATGCTGCATACTGGTTATGAGCCCCTGGACACTGATGGAACAAGTCAGTTACTTGCAGATGTGTAAAGGATTTGTTATGTTTGTTATTTATGTTTGTAGATTTCTTTGAATGTGTGGTTCTTGGCCTTTTCAGATGTGAGTAGTAATACCCGAGCACAGTTTTTTTACTGCGTCTGCTAATGGTATTGAGAGCAATCTTTCCTTTTATTTCTCAAGAAATTGCATCATTCTTGTGTGAAAATTGTCTCCCAGGGCTATTTTTGTCGGATGTCCCTCACCTTTTAAAGCAATTGTTTCCACAGAACGTGAACATTTAGGTAATCTGTGTCTGAGAGTAATTTGGCAGAGTTGAATTGGGCTAAAGATGGACTGAGCGTTGCTTTAGAATGGGTATGTTTCTCATATCGTGTACCTAGTCAGCACAGTCTGGTGTGCCCGTTTGGCTGGGGTTTCTTCTGCATATGTTTTCACTCAGGGAACGTTCTGTTGGCAGCCAGTACCCCAGAATATGTGATATTATCACGGAGTGTGGAGGCTGGAGCGGACAGCAAGCTGTCTGACAGTAGGACTGGGGACAAAGTTCTGAGGAGAGAATAGACTTGAGCTGAAGTCTGGAGGAAGCTGTTCATCAGGTCTCCTGAAGAGCCTTCATGCGGTGGTCTCAGACTACAGTTTAATACCCTGCATGGGATCTTTCTCGTTGTAACTCGCGAGAGAGGTCTAGAGTTCCTGAATGTTGACGCAACTTTCGTTGACCCACCCCCTTCCCTTAATGCAGTGCTGTGAGAGGTGGACGACATAATCGCTGAATCCAGAGTGAACCAGATAATCGCTGGATCCAGAGTGAAGCAGCTGTGAAGGCAGATGTATCCCTGATGCTGACAGATTGATGGAACAGGGAGGAAGAGTTAGTGGTGAGCATATATGTAGTGGTTTTGCATTTTAGTGGGACCTACCCATTGTTAGTGACCCATAAAGCCTTAACTTGGGTCTCTGTTTAATAATGCCACGAGAAAAAAATAAGCGTCATGTAAGCAAAAACATGCTGTTGCTTGATGATCCTTCATTCCTGGTACGGCTGTTCACCTAGGAGAAAATGATATAGCGTTCATTATGGCATAATCGAAACTGACTTAAATGGAAGAATCCATAGTCCAGACGAATTGGAGCATTACCTTTTTAGGTCCTGAAGATACAGTTTGTTTCTTCTATTTATGCATTCCTGAATAATGCCATCCCAGCGTGGGATTACAATGCACAAGCTGTCATCAGGTTGCAGGTAAATACGGATCTAAAACTGGCTAAATATGAAGGCTGAAGGAGTCTATGTTATTTAAATTTGACAAGCTTGAGCTGTGTGCTTGTAGGAGACATTACATGGCCAGTAGTTATTCAGAAAGTCAAAATGTTCCTCTCAGTACTGAAATATTGGCAAAGGTGACTTGCTCTGTTGAGAATGGGTTGAAATCATGTTCCTGTTGCCCTATCGTTGAGAGAGACACAGGGTGCTATTTTCGTATTTCAGACGCTAATGTTCACACGATGCTGGTTTGCAGAGTAATGGGTTTAAATGTACTCTTTTGTAATGCAAATATTAGCCAGCAAGGTTGGTAGATAAGATATCCACTTATGAGTTGTCTTTACTATGAAACATATTTTAGGGATTTCAGATTAAAGAATCAGTTATTTGTGTTTTACATGCTTGGTAAAGAGAATTGCAAAGAAAAACAAATTATAGAGCTTATAAAAACGTCTAGAAGGCAGAGTGGAGGCTCTAGGTTTGGCATTAAGGCAACATGCTGAAAAATATTTATACTTACCTGGGGGCCAGTGGGCAGATAGGATCTTTAAGGTAGAAGGATTCAGGTCGACTTTGTCTCAGGTAAATGAGAGGGAGGCCCTCGCTCATGCAACTGTTTTATTTCTGGAGGAGTTGCTATGCACCATTCCCAAGGATATAAGTACAATTTTTGTTCTAAATAGTCAAAGGGGGAGGAGGGGTAAGGTATAGCATCTCATGGTATCGACAAGTAACGTGATCTTGTTGGTTTTATTCAGGGCATGAGCATTAATGCACCAGTAGATTTCACTTATACCGTGAAGCTAGAAAGAGACCCCGCCAGGACAGAGGGAGCCACTGGGGTTTAGTGGCGGGCTGCACCAGCAGCGACCTAGAATGGGAGAGAGAGACCCACTGCACAATTCAAGGAAAGACTCACCGTCACTTACAATCCTGCTGTACACACCTCTCCTGTGCAGGGCGCCCGTGCTCTTCTTCTTAAAGTGCCAAGCTACACTAAATATAGCATTTACACACAGAATGGGACAAAGAAGGACCTGAATAAGAGGTTGCTTTATTTTGATGTAGTGAGTAGCAGCTTACTAGCATGAATCAGAAGTAGTATTAATTTATATAAGGAACACATCCAACATGAAGTCTATTAAAGATCAATGTTCATGTCTTTATTCCTCAATTCGAAAACAAACATGCACATCCTTGTTCTTCAGATCTTCAATTTCCAGCCGTTACTTGTCAGTTGTTACCAGAGCAGGCGTACTCGTGTAAACAAGATGTTCAGCTGAAAGACTTAGTCCTATTTTTATTTCTGTAGTTGAGTGAAAAGATAAATAGGGGTAATAGATAACGGACTGTGGAACAGAAGAGAAGGCGTACTCGTGTAAATTTGGAAGCCGCTGTAATGCCGTAAGTAGTTTTGGGGGATAATTAGGCTTTTTGTGCGCGTAGTATATGCTTTGTATAGAGCGCTCATGTAAGGGATACATGTGATATATCCCGGGAAGTAGAATTGGGTGAGTTGCGCCTCGGAGCAGTTTCCTTGATAATATATTTGCGGCAAGAGCCGCGATTTAGAGTAATTTTCTCAATAACGTACTCACAGCAGTAGCCGCGCTCATGAGCAGTTCCTTTGATGATGCTACCATAGCAGGAGCCGTGTTAGAATTTATTTATATGTTGAGTTTATATGCTGAGCTTCCTGTGTTCAAAATATCCGATGTTGTCATTCATTTTATCGGTTTCATTATAGGAACCATCAATCTTAATCAATGAGAAACCTATGAAAGATAAAAATAGGACTTAACATGTATCTCTTGCTAGGTGGAAGGTTTTTCTTTTCTTTTTAATACTTTGTAACACTTATCACAATCAATTAAGGGTAAGGTTACACTTTTGTATGCTTGCACATTGTTGGACTAGATTTGGAATGACTATTGTAGTAATGAAGTAATTATGTGTTAAATCGTTTTTAGGCATATATAAGTGGGGAATTACTTCTTAATATCGTTAAAGCACTTAGTTCTCCATTTGTAAATGTTCTTTTGCCTATTACTTTTTTAGTGCATTTTTTTTTCATCCACTCATGATTAATAATGAGTTAATGAGCACTCTTGGTATTAATTATGGAGACATTTATTTCCCACTCTTTGCATGAGATATGCACAAAATCACATCTTTTTGAATGATTTTGTGTTTTGTAAGGACTGCATAGACAATATGTTATATATGTACAATTACAGCCCTGGTGAAGTCATGGGGTACACCCCTGACGAAACACGTGTTGGCATGGCTTTTGGCGGAATCTGGTAACAACTGACAAGTAACGGCTGGAAACTGAAGATCTGAAGAACAAGGATATGCATGTTTGTTTTCAAATTGAGGAATAAAGACATGAACATTGATCTTTAATGGACTTCATGTTGGATGTGTGCCTTATATAAATTAATACTGTTATCAGTGATTTTCACTGAGATTAAGGAATAGAGGGTGATCTTCTTTTAAGTGCACCATCAGTATTATTTGGAATACATTGGATTGTTGACAAGCAGCGCCACTTACTCCCTTTTGGTCACCCATCATCATCACTGATTCAGAAGTAGACCTGGAAAACTAGATCTGACAAAATCCAAATCAACTATATTTTAGTGTGAATAATTGTTTATTGAACTCCCAAAGCTTTAGAAATATTTGAGCCTTCTGTTCATAAAGAGTCGGGAACAGCATCAAGCATTTATATACCGTTTTAATCCCTTCAGCAAATGCCAGGATTTTCCTTTTTCAAGGCCCCCTAATCCCCCAGCCCGCCAAAAGCCAATGTTACATGTACTTTTGTTTTTTACATTTCCGGTGCACAGACACACCAGTCCCTGTCAGCATTTTAAGCAAAAGTGCTTTTTCTTCAAAGGAAGAACTAGTTTCCTCATAGTGGCTGGATTTTACTTATCTGTAGTGTAAATATCACTGTATGTATCATTTGTCTGTGAACCTGTAGGGTTACCAAAGGCGAGTGTTTGACGCATCAAAGCATTCCGTAGATTTCCGCTATGCATGTGGGGTGCAGACCCATTACAACGACTAAATAGCTGGGCCTTCTTCCAATCAACAAAGCACTGTAAGCATGGTGAAAGATCACTGCCTGCTTTGCCATTGGGGCTGTAGTCTTGTTATTATTCCTACAGCACTGTGGACATAAAGTGGGCAAACAAATTGTATTTCCTTACTTAATGTTTGTGATTCCCGTGGAAATAGTGAAAAGACTACTGCTAACTCCATAGAAGAAGATTCCTCAGGCGCTGTAGAAACACGGACAGGACTACTGCCTGCTTAAATATATCCGAAAGTGGTATTTTTCAGTACAGATACGATGACCAGGCTTTTCCTATATAATAGCTGCAGTGTCCTTTAGGGGTCCACCTAAGGGTTACAAAAAGTATAAAAAACAAAAAAAAAAGCACCATCAACCTCTCTCAAAAAAAAAATGCAGCTGATGTACGATTCCTGATGGACCCCCCCCGCAAACTCACAATTGGATTATTAAAGAGCTGCAGGCCTCTCATTGTATAAGCGTTGCGCTTTTCATATAAATCTTTGGCTCTTGGTGGGTTTAGTGATGCCTCCACTTTCGGTCGTACCTCCACCCCATCCCTTGTTGTTGTGGTTCATGCCACCATTTAGTCTTCGTTGCACACCTCCATGTGCAATTTTTGGGCACCTGGGCATTTGACTGGGTTAACCTTTCTAGTTCTAACTCAAATGAATGGGCAGGCCTTTGTTACTTGGCAGTAGGGTAAACACCTCTCTCCGGTCATTACAGGTGTTGCTTCCAGTTCTGTACGTTTGTGTGATGGCCTAATATATTCTGGATTTTGTAGTCTTGTTTTGCTTCAGGTGGGTAAATAGACTAACACCCCTGAATTCAATGATTTGAAGGTGAAAAGATCAGGACAAGGAAGCATTGTCCATTATTACCTGGAAGGATATGGTCATCTTTCTTGCCAGGAATATGGATTCCCCTCAAATTGTCCACAGAGTTTTCGTGGGTTACTGGGATTAATTTAGAAAATTAACTGGTCAGAGACAAACAGCAAATGTTCATATATTTTGCATCAGTCATTCAGCGTTTTGATAGATTTGTTCAGTGGTGGCTGCTGTAAATTTCAAGCAGGGGCGCGGGGTGGGGAGGGTCAGTGACAGGAAAATAATTAAATAATAAATATTTAAAAATGTACCTCGCCAGCTGCTGCTGGCCGCATCGTTCCTCTTCTCTCCTGTTCGTGTCCCAGCAGTCCCTGGGGCACCAGCACAGGCTCCCCATGCACTCCTGGCGCTGCTCTAATGCTATACCTAGCATGAGAGCAGTGCCAGGATTTGTCTGAGAGACTTGGTCTGCTGCTCAGAAAGTGCACTGGGTTCTTTGCTGTTTCTCCAACCCAGCAGTGCAACACAGCCGGGCTGGAGAAACCTTAGGTTCTCATTTCAGTTTGGCCGGCCTAAGATGGCAGGCCAAACTGACATGCGCACTTAAGTGCACTCCACTCCTTCCCCCTTCCATGACCCAGCCTGCCCCTCCCTGCACATGCTGGCTCAGCCAGCAGCTTAAAAAATATATATATATTGTTTTCTTGCACTTGACCCACCCCTGGATTCGCTCCATATCCACATAGGTCTTTGTACAGGACTCCACCGCCCTTAGCTCCCACGTGCCCTGGTGTGTGCTTTCGGCAATCATGTTGGATTCCTTCAACCTTCGCTTAATCAACGGTAATTGTTCTGTGCATTTAAACTGTCACTGCTGGCGTGAAAGAAAGAAATGCAGATACTCAGACATTGATTTGTGGTTTTATCAATGTACGTTGAAAGAATAAGTGTGTTTCTTTGCTCTTGCAACAGCACCATTGTGACCTCGTCAGTCCTGAAACATGCCGCAGTATGCTTTGTAAACACCTGTTCTCTGCCCATTCAGAGTTGCAATTCATCTCCTCTGCTGATGGGGTCAAGAGGAGCGGATTACCAAACAGGCAAAGTAAGCACCAGCCTAAGGGTCCCACTCCTTTTGGGGGCCCCGTGACAACAGATCAAAATAATATTGATTTGACCTTCAAAGAAAAATACAATCAAGTATTCTTAAATTGTTTCCAAAAGATAGAAAAAAATGAATCAACTCAAAGGAACGAAAACTTTACATTAAAGACTCTATAGAAAAAATACAATATTAATGTTATGTACCCATTAACAACTTAAAGTACATAAACCATAGACATCAGAATCACATAATAGTTTGTCTCTTAAAAGCTCATCTTCTATCAGCTGTCAGATTGTAAAAAACATTTGGTGCAAAAGTATGTGTAATGTTTAGTTTTGTGCAATAAAATTGGTTTATTGAAATTGTTAGTTGATAAAATGAAAAACTTATTAGAAGATAATTTGCAAGGAGGCGATATTTCGACTGCCTAGGGGTCTCCACAGGGTTTAATCCAGCACTGAAGAAGAGTCTGCCCCGCCTCTTCCTTCAGCCTGGCCACGCAGAGACCAGCATGTGATCAATGCCTGAGGAAGCAGCGGCTGTTGTGTGCGTATATGAGAAAAGTAAAGTTGTGTACCCATGGCTTTCAAATCACTGAAATGCCAGGGGCAGCGGAAGTGATGTCACATGTCCTTTGACCTCCACTTTCAGTGACACACACACACATACACATACACACAGATTAAACTTACATACACTCTCTCTCACATAAACACACTCACCCACAAGTACGCACACAACATACATTTAAAACATTTTTTACTTACCTCATGTGCCATGAAAAGGGCATATTCTAGATAATTGTACTCCATTTTTTAAATAAAACTAATAACGAACAATATTATATTATTTTCTATTAGTGTAATAAAAAATTGACACAAAACAGAATGGAGCCCCAACTGATGTCCCTAAGAACGAGCTGCCACGGTGTTCCTGGCACTGAATTTGCCACCTCTAAGGTCAGAGGTCGTAAAGGCAGTGCCAGATATCGCAAAGAGCAAGCCAGGGGTCGCAGCTGCTGTTTGTATGGGGAGAACAGTAGATTTTGCAACACATATTGAAGTTGTACCCGAGGACCTAAAGTTTCTTGTTCCTGCGACCTGTGCAAATGTCCTAGTCTGGGAGTAAAAACAGTTATGGGATCAGTTTCAAGTGAAGTTGCTACAGGAATCAAACATCTAGGCTTCCTGCCTCATGTACTTGAGAGAGAATTCGAAAAATAAGGTAGAGACACTGGTCCAGGACCTTGCCACTCATATTTGAAACGTTTCATTAATGGCCTGACTTGAGGGCTCGACTCGAGGGCCCATTCACACTGGCTCCTGTTCACCATGCAATAACAGTCTGTCTCAATGGTGCATTCATCTTGAATCTTGCAATGATGGTCAAACTCTAGGACAATGAGAAAACAATTAAGGCTAGACTCAGTGACACACCCAGTTATCTGTGGGTGCCACACCATGCAGCAAGGAGCAGATCAGGCAGCCCGGGCGTCCACTCGGACACTGTTGTCTCTTGTAGTTGTGACATACATTGGGAAATAACTCTTTCCATCTTTGGTGCATCATGATGCACTATGCAGTAAAGGAAAGAATTGTAGCCTGTAAGACTCAGCTATTTACAAATAGACTCTTGAGCCGCTTCTGCATTTAGCACACTAGGCACACAAACCATTTACATACCTAGTACATTATGCAGTGAGGGACAAACTTGCTTTCCTGTAAGTCTTCCATATGTAGCACACTAGGCAGGCCAAGAGGGACTGATCTTTGGAATTTCGTGGTGGTGCTGTGGGCCACAGATCTGCCACTGATGTAGGATAGGCTCAGTGGTCCATGGCTCTCTTCTTTGTCTTATTCTGCATTTGGAATATTTTATTTGATGAGGGTCCAATATCTATTATAAATATAATATATGAAAGACATTTCAAAAATATGATTCAGGTAAATGATTAGGTTATCAAAGAAAAGAGGTCTTATTTCCAAAAAGGGAGGTACAAAGTGAATATCTAATCACAGTAAAAATACAAAATTCAATTGGCCACCACCCCTTGCACAGATCTCGTCACCACTTTATGCTCTATTTCAGAGATGCATTATTTTGAGTGTTAAGCTCTTTTATCACTCTTCAGAGAATGGTGATGTAGAGGTTGTTGTTATCTATCATTAAAATGCATGAAGGCAGATTTTAAGATGGAGCACTTCCTCAATTTATATGATGCGAAGCAGAACCATAAGTAAACATTACATTCATCAAAAAAATATTGCAAGGTGTAGCATCTACCCATCATGACAAGATAGGGTAGTCAATATTCTTGCTGGTCTCAGTGAAAACATTGATATTGTGAGTCCCCACTGGCATATATATATATCTTTGATGTCTTATGAGTATTGGCCCAAGAACTCGAAAGACGCACCTATTTCAGCCTCTATTTATTTTCATCTTCTGTGTCTGGTATCTAGGTTAGATTTGATCTTTAAAAGGCACGTCAGTGAGGAAAATTAAGCCCATATACCAAGCAAGTGAAAGTTTCCTCAACGCATCCACATACATTTTTACTCTATTGAGGAGTTCTAGTGAAGAATAAAAAAATCAAGTCCTTGTGGTTTTTTTAATAAAGGGGCCTTAGAGCTTTGCTCCACCCACAACCATAGAAACCAAGAAAGGAACACTAGAAAAAGAGCATCATGAGCCTTTTGAGGCATAGATACAAATATATCGATGGTAGATAAGGATTACCAGCCCAGAATATGTAGCCAGTCCAAAGTATTTGCTGCAACATTGTTTTCCCACAAGATCCCCAGCTCCTTGCAGATTAATAGTTTGAAAAGAATGATGTAAATTTATAGCACTGATTTTACAATATGATGTAAGTAACCATTACATTTGTGAAAACTCTTGGAATATTCATCCAAAGTTTTGAAGATGTTGCATCTGAGGATCTAACATGTTAATAAAGCCATGGGTTTTCTTTTAGATGACAGCTGTAACTGTGATACATCTAAGTAAGATTCCTTTGAAAGGATTAGCTTATGGAATAATGCTGCTTCTCCGGTGTACATTGCCAGTCCCGGAGAAAGCAGTGGGTGAAATGCCTATTTACAAGTAAGTGGAGCTGAGACTTTAGAGTACAGACAAGTCTCATGTAGAGTAACAGGATCTTTTAGCATCAGCAGTGTTCAAGAACTTCACATGCTTTTGTAGGACACATACTAAGAGATTAATATAGGACATGGATCCAGCAGTGTACATAGAAAAACAATACACACAGAGTATCCCCACATCAATCATTAAACAATTTCTAAGCATTTGCATCACCATTAGTAAGACAACACAGGAAGCATTAATGCACATAATGGAATTCAATGGCCAATGCATGGATCGAAAGAGTACTGTTAGGCAAAGAGGAATGTAATAAACAGTTTGACGGCCACAAGAATAATTAATAAAAAGACTAATCCAATTGTACTATATTGTTACATTTGACAAAATTAACTACAAAAATACTGACCAGTGCAAATATCAACCCCACAATGTGGGTCATCAGTACATCATCAGCTTTCACTGCGCATGTCATCAAAGTTACAAAGAAGAAAAATCCACAACTTCACTTAACTTGAGTAAGGAAAGGGTGGGGGCCATTCAACACTGCCTTAAACGGACAGTGAGTATGAAAGATTGAAAGGGAAGGCATATGTTGAGGGTAAAGGACAGTAAGTCATTACCTCTAAAAGATCATACAAAGGTTGTGCTTACTCTTCTACTGAGACGCCCGTGATGCGGCTCATGGTCCTGTCTAAGGGTTACGGAAGCAGTTCTTTAAAGTGTTATACGGAGAGGCAGTCACCATTATGGACTATTCAAGTATTACACACTCACCGCAGTATATGTTGGAAGTTACTTGGCAGACCTGTGATGTGTTCACATCTTGTGGTTGCCTTGGGACCTCTGGCGTTACATTTTTGGAGGTCGGATAGTGCCACGAGTCGCTGTTTGGCCAGGCGCATTCAGGGAACAGTATTGAAAATATTGGTCACACCAAACATTTTTATCAGATTTTCCCAGCACGCTGATTTGAAGAGACATCTGTCTACATTTACGTCCTGGGGCTATTACGGTGTTTTGTAAAGATTGAGCAGGTGAAGATAATCTCTGCTGGCATTTGTGGTTAAGACCTTAGCAGATATTTGAGCGACATCAGACTGTTTTTTCAATGTGTTTAGTTCGAGGGTGCAAATTGGAGGCTAAGCTCACCACAGCGCTTTCCAATAGAGTAGTGTCCAGAGCAGGGAGATTACTCTGAGGCTGGTAGTTTGCTGAAGGGATGTGACGTGCCTGCTGTTGTTTACAAACTGTGCAGTGACCAAAGAGTTTAGAGCGTTGGAAACAGCTAGACAGATTCGCAGGCAAGAGGATGGGATAACAATATTTCTGATGGGGCAGAGATTTTATTTTTGCGACATTTTGCAAATTCTGAGTTATGTGAAAATGCAGTAAACGATTTATGTTGATTTGCCAACCCAGGCAGTTTATTTATTTTTTAGCAATTTGAGGCCTTATAGTAGCAGAATTCAGTGATTGTAAAAAATAAACTTCTGCTCAATGTCCTTAGTTTTATGGGGTTCTGGCAGAACTGCTATAAATTCTATAAATTCACTGTTTGGATAGTGCTGCTCATCTGAGAGGTATGTTTAATCACATGTGACGACTCACACAGTCCGTGCCAGCGGTCCCCCTTGGGCAGAGCCCTCCAGACCCACAGCCCAGTTGTGGAATGTGTGCGTTGCGTGCTGAGCCGCTCCCACAACCCCCGCCCTAGCAGGCAGCTCTGTCAGGACCGCTGGCTGCTTGAGAGCGCTCCCTGATTGCTGAACCAAGTGATCCTGAATGTTTTTATGTCCAGTGCTTTCCTGATCGATGCCGTGTGGCGGAGGCTGCTGCGCCGAGCTCGGCGCGCGGGGCCTTGTGTTTTACAGAGTCAGGTATTGATCCCGGGATGCTTTGCTCCTGTGTCAGGTTTCCTTTGGATCCGGCCCTGACCTCCGGGTTGCCCTTCGTATTTCGGGAAGTGTGGATGGTGCTGGCTTGAGAGAAGCAGTCTGGCCTGTCCTTTCGCCCAGTGAGTGGCCTGGCAGATGAAGGATGTCTGAGAGGGGATGGGACAAGATAAACATTGTCTCAGAAGCGTTTTGTTGAGCAAGCTATTTTTTCACAGCCTACTCCGCTGCAGTCTGGCCTGGAGCCTGCTATGGTGGCTCTGTGGGACAATTTAAAAACAAATGCTTAATTTGTAAAAACCACAGAAGTGCCAGGGCCCTTGTCAAGAGGCCCCTGCAGCTTGCACCACCCATTCCCCCACTAGCTCTGCCAATGACCGTACTATCACTACTAGCCATCGCAATGGGTGGCAGGTTCTAGTGATTTTAATGCATATTTATTCATTAAACACCAGGTGTTGTACTCCTCGTAAAATAAATAAGACAAATAGCGCCAGGCTGTGATAAGAGCCAGAGCTGACAATAAAGCGCTGGTGCCGAGAACAAGAAAACACTGGCTCAAATTAAGCACTGATTAGAGCACATTATTACTGGTGCTGAACAACTGATGTTTATTGTTACTCAACTCAATAAAGCCCATTTTATGGACCTCTGAAGGATGAATGGCTGAGTAGGCCCAGCCAGAACTGAACATGATAGGATTAGTCCATTGAGTTGCTGTGCACCACCAGAAAGATATGGGGTTGAGTGGCAGTGGTGTCAGGCAACAAGCTCTATTACTGAGCCACGCAACTGGAATCGCACAGCACTTCCATGGAGACAGATGTCCAGCACAGCCTAGCACTGCCATAGACCCATGGGCTGACACAACTGAGCACTACTCTGAGGTCATTCCCGGACTATGGCGGTATGAGGTCAACCATGCAGGACAGTACCAGGACTGGCACAACGTAGCACAACTGTGGGTTCAATGTGTTGATGGCAGTGCACTCCTCACGCTTTCAGCCTTGGGGATAGCATCACCCAGTACTACCGCCTAGCAACTGAGCGCACCTTCAGTTCATGGAGTCAGGGGTTTGGTCTGAGTTCAGAGACCTATAGTCTTCATCTCTGAATGAGGCAGAGTGAAGGTTTAGAGCCGTGGTACTCAAAGTACGGCCCGGGGGCCGCATGTGGCCTCTCAAGCCTATGCATGCGGCCCCCTGGTCAAAAGCAGCACTGAGCTGCTTTTTATCAGACTGAGCACTAACTTAAAAAAAACGTTTATTTACAGGTTAATTACAGTTTAAAAAAGGATATAACTAGGGTGTCCTCCACCCCTTAACTTTCAGAACACTTTAATTTTTTCAAAGACATCTTGTAGCAAGAGGGTAAAAATATAAGTCTCTTCAGAATTGAAAAAGTGTATTTTATTAACTTGCAGAACAATTTCACCTTGGTAAGTCAGATTATATAAGTACATGGAAATTTGAGATGTTTTTTATTTATTTTATTTTGAAAAGTGATGTTTTTAAAACATGAATCTAGAAACATTAATTCTTTCCCCACCCTGGAAACCATGCCAATAGTGAACTAAGAGACAAGTCAGTGGTTATGTGGCCCTTTAAGTGGCCTGGTTTTGTGTTATACATGAACAACAATATTGTTTATTAAATCAGACACAAGATACCATTTCATACACCACTCATCCTGAATTCCTGTGTTTCTAGTCCTTTTATATGTGAGAATGGAGGGAAAGTGGAAATAAATATTGCATTGGATCACACAGTTTCATAAAGTGGGGAAGACAAGATTAATGCCTGGTTTTATGGTTTGACTTTGTGCACTTCAGCCACTAGATGTTTATGCTTTACTCCCATAAACCCACCTTACTTCCAACACACCCCCAACCACGACTACCGCCCTGCTCACTTCAATGGGGCCCTCGGTCACATCACAGACCAAACTGTTGGCCCCCGGGGAAAATCTTTGCGAGTACCCATGGTTTAGAGAGTCCATCACTCACCCTCTAGTTCTAAAAAAGAAGACCCATATCGGTGATGAGAGCAGCAGGGTTTTATCCAGGGCCACTGGAATTATGCGATAGGATAGGACCAAATCAAGCAGAACAGTTGATTAATTTATGTGGCAAGGTAAGCAAATTATGTGCCATAATGTGGCACATTTTGTGATAGTACCATTTCATTTGGTTGTCATTTTTACCATCCTTAACAGTGTCTTGGCCTCCTTTCACCTCATTGTTACCAGTTTATCACCCAAATATAACAATACGCAACAGAAAGGTGAAACTCTTTGTGAAACTCCTTCCACAGTTCTGCAAATGTGTCACTAAATTTATAGTGACTTTAGATTTGTTTGTACTAGAAACAATGTTTTTTTTTTAAAAATCTGGAAATTATGCAGCTGATGATGGACCAGGTGGCAAAAGAGACACAGCCATAGTTATGAAGAAATCACTGTGGCTGCAAAATCGCATTATTCTAGTGGCCCTGGATATTTATATTCTGTCCTAACGCCTTGGAGTAAGGGAAATATTTAAGTTTTCATCAAGATTTCGATGGCAGTGGTGATCTCATTTCTCCACACCTTGAGTACAGGCCACGTCCGCTATACTACACCTGTATGTATCATGGAACGACGCATGCATACATCATGCAAGCCTTTACAATGTGGTCTCTACAAGGACCGCATCTTTACCATGCACGCCTTTACCACTCATGCTTTCACAATGAATTTCGGTGTAAAAGCATGTTTGGTAAAGGAACATGCATAGCCCCTTATGCCTGACAGCATACTCCACCCGCCCAACCCCTTAAAACTACCCCTTCCTCCCCCTGAGCCCTAAAAGCACTGTCCTCAAACCTACCCCTCCCTGTCCTAAAAACTCCCTCGACCCACCACCCCGCCATACACCCTAAAACCTACCCTGTCCTAAAAAGGACCCCACCATCTCCTAAAAACTACCTCGAACCTCCGCCCCGCCCAAAACCCTAAAACCTATACTGCCCTTTCCTAAAACTACCCTGACCCCCACCCTAAACCCACCTAAAGCTACCCTGCCCTGTCCTAAAACCTACCCATTCCTGTCCTAAAAACTAACCAGAGCCCCCTAACCTACACTGTAAAACCTACCCTGCCCTAAAACTACCCCTCCCTGTCCCAAAATCGAATGCAACCCATGCCCTTAGACCTAAAACCTACCCCTACCTATCATAAAAACTAGCCCAACCTCCACCCTAAACTCTAAAAACTACCCCGCCCTGTCCTAAAACCTACCCCTCCCTGCTCTAAAAACTACCCCGCCCCTCCCTAAACCCTAAAACCTACTCTGTCCTAAAAACTATCCCAACCTGTCCTAAAAACTACCCCGACCCCCCTACCCTAAAATCTACTCTGTCCTAAAACCTACCCCCAACCTGCCCTAAAAACTACCCGACCCCTGCCCCCCAAACCCTAAACCCTACCCTGCCCTGTCCTAAAAATTATCCCCTCCCTAAACCCTATAATCTACCCTGCCCTATCCTAAAACCTACCCCACCTGTCGTAAAAACTAACCCGACCCCCCGCCCTAAACCCTAAAACCTACCCTGTCCTAAAAATGACCTCATCCTGTCCTAAAAAGTACCCCGATCCCTCAGCCTCAACCCTAAAACCTACCCTGCCCTGTCATAAAAACTACACCGAACCACTGCCTTCGCCCTAAAAGCTACCCTGCCATGTACTAAAAACTATCCCGACCCCCTGCCATCAACCTTACCCTATCCTGTCCCAAAACCTACCTCGACCCCACCCTAAAAGCTACCCTGCCCTGCCCTAAAAGCTACCCCACCCTGTCCTAAAAACAACCCCGACCCCCTGCCCTAAACCCTAAAATTTACCCTGTCCTAAAAACTATCACACACTGTCCTAAAACCTACCTGAACAACACACCCTGAATCCTAAAACCTACCCTGCCCTGTTCTAAAAAAAAAACCACCCAAACACGGCTCCACTTACCTCTCTCTCCTATGGTCGCTGCTCCTTCCTGTTCCGCCTGGACTGCTCTCTCTGCCGTTACCATGCATACCATGCATACCATGCCGTAGTACACGCATATCCGTGGTAATGGCAGTGTGGTCAATGCATAGCATAGCGTGGTCCGCGTTGTTAGTGATGTTTCCCCTACACCCCCTAGTCGAAGTCGTCTCGATTGCTGTATTCTGGTTATGGTTAGATTAGTACTAGGCACTTTGGCTGGAGTTAATAATATTGTCGCTGAAATACCCTTGCCAGTCTTTAAAACCTACACTTAATGTCACTTGGTAGCATAGAGCACACATGTATCTGAGAATAAGCTGTATTCCTCACTTCGAGCCCGCTAAAGTGATCAGATTTCTAATATTGATTGCTGTACTATGACGTAACCCTCCTCTGCGCGCTATCACAGGGGTATGTAATCAGATTACAGGTTCCTAATTACGATCACTCATCACCTTTCCGGTCTGATCGCTGTGGGGGGCTCAGGTTCAAAGGACTGGGGGTGCAACTCTCTTGCACGTGGATGAAGCTTGGGAGTTGTAACCAATGTAGAGGGTTGGGAACGTTTCAAATAGACTCATCAGGACAGCATACAAAACCTTTGACTCATGCAATATATTTTGGAAATAACGCTGTTATATACATTATTTTCTCATGTTGTCTTTTAATTGCCGGTCGTAAAGTAGCCCTGAAAGCAAATGAGGAATGGGGGACTCAGGGGGTCAGGATTGCTTGCTGTTCTCCATAGGAATGAAGGCCCTGAGGGAATCAAGACCATGCCTGGCAGAACATCATACCAGCCTCAAGTGCAACCTTTCCTAGGGCTTTTTAGGGGCAATTTCTTGCATGACAGTTAAACAAATCACCAAACTGCGTATTTACATAGTTTTGCAGGCAGGTTTCTTACGAGATCTGGAAGCAGATATTTCTCTGCAGCAGCAAAGCCGGTGTGTGCTATCATAAAATTATTTGCCCAGTATATTGACTGGATGTAACGCAGATAGTTGTGCCTATCGGATCCAATATGTCATTCTAAGGAAATGGGCATTGAAATCCTACTCCAGGAGAAATAACACAAAATTTAAATATCGTGCCAGGACATAGAGCCCATCACCATTCATGTGTCACTTAAAAGTGGATCTAAATATGCAAGAAAATACCAGGCCATTCGAGAGACACTGTTGGCTCACTTTCTAGGGTGCTGCCATCCTATGCCAAGGGGCGTGCAGCATACATTAGAGTGCTGATCAAGGATTTGAATGTCCATTAAGTATTCGTGGATAAGCTAGTAATTTGATGTTGAATAGGCCAGCCTGCCATTGGTGCCCCTAAAGGTGCAAGAGTACTACTTAACATCCCTGCTTCTTTTGTGTGGTCACTGCAGCTCCACTGGATCACGGCTGCTCCTTGTGTCAGCCTCTGCATTGCCCCCGAAAGCTCCGCGTGGTCCTAGGGCTGTCGCTCGAAATCCCCAAACTGGTGCAATTTACTTACTCCCCTCAGTGACTGCTCTAGTAGGGCCAGGACTGTGGTGGAATAGCTGTCCGCTAGGCCACGGGTAATGCCCCTTTTGCCTCTGTGCCATGTACTGCAGGTCGCTAACATGGCGTTCCCGTTTACAGATTAACCATGCTCTGGTATGTGAAGCCCAATGATACAGTGGCGTAGCAAAGGCCCCCGAAACCCCCACGGTCTGTGTGTGTGGCAAGCTCCAGTTCACTGTGCACGGGCGGGAGCCCCTGACTAGGTCCAGGGAGAGGGGGCCCTCTTAAGGTATTTAGTAGGCCCCCCACCCTCAAGTTTGTTACGCCACTGCAATTATATAAAAGTGTTCATGTTTCGTGGTGTATAATCCTCAATCGACATGAAACCTTTGGATTTTCCCAATATGTAGAGCACACTTTGCTCGACGCGCTTTTCGGACTGTCCCCAGCCATTGAGGATCATGGGAGCTCCACAGCTCTGGCCGCGTGCAGGCTGGGTGGGATCGTAGCATCCCGGTAGTAGGATGCTCAATAGAACGAAGTCGTCACTCTTTTGACTTTACAGTTGTTCCCTGGCAGCAGTTTAAATAATAGCCCTGAGGCTGCCAACAAGGAAGGGTGCGCAATACCGATCTTCTTTTGCGCATGCGTACCACGCACGGTAGACGCAGCAGCACGTACTTTACAGGAAGCTTATTGATGCACTATTGACTTCTTTTGACGTGATGCAGCTGGGCTGCATCTTATTAGCACAGACCTAGGTATACGCAGCCCTGCTGCACCTTGCCATTTTTTTTAGGCCAGATAACAGTTTAGCTGTTCTCCCCATAGCTTCCAGCCCCGCGTTGGAGCCAGCCAGGGACGTGTTAATCTCCAGTGGGATGTGAACAGGCGCGAGGGGAGGTGGGGATGTGCACAGACCTCACTACCTCAGCACTCTGGCTGTTTGACTACTTTTCCAGAGGCCGGTGAGATACGGACATAAGAGTGAACTTCCGATGGCAGGTTTTGCTCGTTTTTGAGCATTAAGAGGAGGCGCGGAGTTGGAACACCTTAGAGCCCCGTGAGTGACGCTTCGCTTGACACCCCCATTGTCGAGTTTTGAGCTCGACCATGACTCCATATGACACTGACGCAGGTTGGGGCCTGGAGCTCTTGTGAGGACCGAGAGATAGCCAACTCCCTCCCGCCCCATCTCGTCGCCCTCGCATTAGTTGCTGACTCTGCAGTTACCCTCTTGCAGTAACACGAGTCTCCCCGCGCGGGCGCAGAGACAGGTGGATCAAGTTTCTTGCCTCTCGCTCCAGCCCCCTCCTGAACTGTCAAAATTGCATCAGATCATACATTTCGTCGGGGATTATTGGCATTTTAATGGATTGCCTAGTCTGATATCTGTAGTATTTTCTCTGTAATTGGAAGATGTCTTCAGAAAACACATCCTGCCCTTGGGATGGAAGGCTAAGAGAGGGGCTCAGTGGCGCCTTCCCTGCTGAGAACACCTACTGTGGTCAACGCTGCGTTTACCTGTTCAGAGCCGAAATAGCATACAGTGCCTCACCGGAGCACCAATAAAGCACCACTAGTATTACCTTAGAATGCGAAGGAGTGCCCCTGACACAGCAAAGCAGAGACTGCCAGGCTCTTCAGCCATTCCTTTGTTATCCAATACCAAAGACTTTCTCTTGTTATCACGAATTCGTGTGGCTTACTTTGGCTTGCCTCCAGGCCACTTTATGTGACACCCATGGCTTCATTTCTCACTACCGCTGCTAGAGGTTGTGTGACATCCCAACCCATTGGATGGGAACTCGTAAGTTCATCTTTTCCCTTTGACAGTTACTCCAAATGTCCAGCACCTCTTCTAGGAGCTCTGCTCAGGGCCCCTATGTGCACAACACATCTGCACGTGTCACTTCTGTCTGAAGGCTACTCATGCACACAACACATCTTAGGCGCTCTTCTAGGCACTAAGTACCATTGCTCGAAGCAAATACAGGTGCACAATACATCCTGGGTGCTCTTCCGTGCGCGTCACCTCTGCTAGAACTCAACTCTTGCACTTAGGACATCGTTGGTGCTCTTTCATGCACTGGTCCCCTCCGCTAGATGCAAAAACATATGCACAACACATCTTGTGTACCCTTCAATGCACCTGTCACTTTAGTTAGTAGCAGCTCATGCACACATCATACCTTGGTCGCTCTTCAATGCACTAGTCACCTCTGCTAGAAGCAATCTCATGCAAACAATACATCTTGCATTCTCTTCCATATGCCTTTCACCTCTGCTTGAAGGCAACTCTTGCACACAACACATATTAGGTGCTCTCCTATCTACTGGCCACCTCTGTTAGAAGCAAACCCAAGCACACAATTCATCTTGTGTGCTCTTCGATGATCTAGTCACCACTACTTGAAGGCTATCTTTGGTGCTCTTTCTTGCACCTGTGACATCTGCTTGAGGGCAGCTCACGCACTCAACATACATTGGGTGCTCTGCTATGCACCAGTACCTCTGCAGAAAATCAAACTCATGCACACAATACATCTTGACTCCTCTTGTATGTGCCAGTCACCTCTGCTCTAAGGCAACTCTTGCATAGAGATTTACCTCAAGCAGGTCTGCTCCAGAATGATCTTGCAAAAAAGGAACCCCCCAACATCAATTTAGCAGAGTAGCAAAATAAATCATTGTGACCACTCAATAAATTAGTTATAGATCAGACAAAATTTGACAGGTTTTCTTACAAAAATCTCAAAATAAAATGGTGCAGAATAAATGCCATGAAATTATACAGTGTAGTCAAAATCAGAAATAGTTCAAAGTCCCAAGTGATCACTAAAAATCAAGAAAAGATAAGGGCAGCATTTCTAATAGAAAAGGAAAATTGGACAGCATCTCTCGTAGTAATGGAAAGTCTCTTCACTCATCCCAAAATTCAAGTGTTCTCATACACAGTTCTTGCATAACAAATTAGTAAAACAGCAAACTTATCATGGCATGATTGAAAGTAACAACTCTCTCAAAAAATCAGAAGTCTACATTAATGCCTAAGTCTGTAAGCACATGTCTGTTCATATCTGGTACCGGCCATGTGGAGACTGACCAAACCTATTGCATGGCAGGTGGTGGATGGTGTTATATACTCCTAGGCATTTGGAGGCTGTCTCTACCTGAGCACATAAAAATGTGGACATACGTATTACCAGGCAAGAGAAAAAGGCATTCCCTCTTAATGGACATGTAGAACTTGCAAAGTTTGCTTTATCATACACATTTGGAGGCTCTCTGTTTTCCTGATAAAGTTCTATATAAAAATGGAAATTTTTAAGCAGCCTCTGCGTTAAAATTCCCGTTTTTGCAACAGTTTCCTAAAAAAATGTGATGGTAGGAAATTCTTAGACTTTTTAAAAATCATTTTTTTGCAATTTCATCATGGTTTGTTTTGGTTTACTGACCTTGAATGCTTTATGTTGCCGCACATGGCACTGTCTTTGGGCGAGGGGCTCCAAACCTTATATAAATGTTAGCTTAATTTCACCTTATTTCTAGCTCAGTGTCCTTCTAAATGAACTGTTTAGTTCAATTTTTCCAGAAACACTGCATGAGACCAGATCTCCTACACCAACCTTTGAAGTGGTCTTCAAATCACTTAATTTAGTTATCAACATCACTAACCCATTGTGGTTTAAAATTCACCATCTGGCAATCAGGGCCATATCATACTAAAGAGACCGTCTAACTCCTCTAGGACCTGGTAAAATTGTCATTACATCTTCATAATCTTGTGTAATTTCTAGCATTTTGAGTTACCCGTTTTTAAATAATTTCAGAAAGTTATGAATTATTGTTATATGTCTATTTGCGTAATTAAAGACTATTCGCACAAAAATCCTACCGCAGGAGCACGGGAGCAACACAAACAACTAGAACTGGAGTGGCTGTTGTTTGTGGCACTTGTGTTTTTTTTGCATTTTTTAAAAGAGGCACAGGCATTCTTGTGGTCAAAAAGGACACGAGGACGCATTTCACACTAAAATATAGTGCTTAGTACCGTACTTTAATTTAGTGTAATTTTACATATTTTTTCTGAAATTTTGTGCAGCCACGCAAAAAAGAAATTATGAGAATTTTGCATTCCTTATAATTTAGTCCTTATGAACATCCATATTTTTGCAAATAATACTGTGCCAGTACACTTCCATAAATCGTATAAATGCACACAAATAGAATTCAAAAGTATCATTTTTATGTTAAAAGTCCAACTGCAATGTAATGTTGAGGATTTTATTCGCTTTGTAAACACCAATGTGACCCTTGGCCTAAAAAACAAATCATGCTGACACAAAGGGCATATAACCATCATAAATGAGTCGCCAAAATCCTTCAAGACTTTTCATTTTTTTCTATTTACTTCTCTATTCTACTTCTTGCTGGTTGTATTCTTCTATTTCATGTTTATGTCATTATAACATTGACTAATGGAAGGCGCGTCTCACCACGAGGCACTCCAATACCTTTGGTGGACGTAGACAATCCTGTGTGGCTGTGTTTGAAAACTGGAAGAATTATTTACGATTTTGAGGAATAAGATTATTTGAACTTTGCCCTGATGACGTGATTGGATACCTGAACAATTGAAAGCAATCCTTGTTAATGATATGAAAATGACGTTTGTGTGCTTCACTTTTGGGCATGAATGTGGCACATAAGAGGATACCGGTGCAAGGAGAAGCACTATATAGAATAAAGGGCTGGGCATTAAATGCCTCTTATAAAATAGTCCTTGGTATTTGGAGTCTACCATACCATTTGGCCTTTTGCCCTTGATGCCTGGCTCCTTCCCCGTCTGGATTTTCCCGTCGCCAGTTGGGATTTCCTGCTGCATTTTCCAATTTGTTCCTATAGAAGAGTGTCCCTAAGGGCCTAAAGTCACGTTACAATAAAAACAACATTTCCAGTTTTTAGTGTCTGCTGAAATGAATTGCTCTTTCCAAGTTCGAAATGAATAGAGATTATGGTTTTAGATGGTGTAAATTGACTGCCATTTTTTCTGTAATATTACTGCTCCAGGTTATTGAATAATTTACCTAGAAGACCATAGAGTTTGCTGGCAATTCTGATGGATTCCAACCCTGCCTCTGTAAACAAAAGCACTACATTTCCGAAAAACAAAATAAACGATGAGTCTTTTATGACATTGTGTGCCATGCACACACAAGCATTGGACATGCAGGAGCTATTGGCTTTGCCAATATGTTTTAGCCATGCTATACACCAGCACGGCTGCTGTTCAGGATGACTAAAAGTTAGTGGCATAGAGGAGAGTGGCATGGAGTGGAGTGTCATAGAGTGGAGTGGCAAACAGTGGAGTAGCGTGGCAAAGAGTGGAGTAGATCGACAAAGAGTGGAGTAAAGTGTTGTACATAAGAGTGCAGTCTCATGGAGTATCATGGACTGGAGTGGAGTAGAGTGTAGTGGAGTAGACTGGAGGGCTGTAGAGTGGAATAAATGTTGTAGACTGGAATGTCATAGAGTGACATACAGTAGAGTGTCATGTAGTGGTGTGGAATGAAGTAGAGTGGGGTGATGTAGAGTCATAGAGTGGCATAGAGTAGAGTGTCATGGAGTGGTGTGGAATGAAGTAGAGTGGGGTGGTATAGAGTCATAGAGTGGCAAAGAGCAGATTGTCATCGAGTGGTTTGGAGTGGAGTAGAGTCATAGAGTGAAGTGGTGTAGAGTCGTAGATTGGAATGGAGTCATAGAGGGAGTGGAGTAGAGTAGCCTAGTATGAAGTTGCATAGAGTGGAATGGTGTATAGTGGCATAGAGTGAAGTAGAGCGTAGTGGAGTAGCTTGTAGTAGAGTGGAGTAGAGTGTGGTAGAGTAGAGTAAAAAGTCATAGAGTGGAGTGACGTAGAGTGTGATAGAGTGGAATGTCATTGAGTGGATTAGAGTGGAGTAAGGTAGAGTGTCATAGAGTAGAGGGGTGTAGAGTAGAGGGACACAGAGTTGAGTTGCGTAAAGGGTAGTAAAGTGCTGGGGAGTGAAGTGCATAAAGTTGAGTGGTGTTCAGTGGATTGGTTTAGCACAGAGTGGAGTAAAATGTCTTAGATTGGAGTGGCATAGCGTGGAGTGACATAGAGTGGAGTATCGTAGAGTGGAGTGTTGTAGAATGGAGTAGAGTGTGCTAGAGTGAAGTAGCATAGACTGGCGTAGAGTGGGGTGTGGTGGAGAGGAGTGTTGTGGCATAGAGTGTCGTAGAGTGGAGTGGCTTAGAGTGGAGTATGCATGGTGTGTTAGCACACTGCCATTACAGACAACACATTTTCAATAGAAATGGCCCTCACATTTGCATAAATACTTTTACTGATAAAACTATAGAGCCGCCACAAACGATAATGTGTCAAAATAGTAATCCAATATATTAATTTTGATCATAATAAAAGATTTGTTTCCACCACACTTCCAAATTGCAAAAAATGGGCTTCATTTGTGCTTTATTATTTCTAAAATATTCCAAAATATTTATGTTTTATTTATAAACATTTACATTTTGTTGTGTGCTAGAAAAAAACATTTCTTTCCCAGTACCTCGCAAGATTGTCACATAAATCCTCTCACTTTTAAGTCAGAGAAAGAAAAGTAAACGCCAAGCCCCTTCAGAAGACAGAGCCTGACATTTGACCTCGGTCTTTGCACACACAGCAAATGTAGCATGATAAGAACAAAATTTAAAGGCCTATTTACAGAAAGTGAGGACTCATGGAAGAATACAAGGAATGTTGGTGAACAAGCTTTGCTTCACGGGAGGGATGAAGACATACTGGACAGCCTAAAACAAATAAAGTCAGCAAACTGAAAGCCAGAAAATACGAGTAACAAACCACAAAGTCAATGGTAAGAAATGGGTGGAATGAATTCCCAAGGAAGCTTTCAGTATGACGCCAAGAAATCTTTTCGCATCAAGATAGCTGCACTGTCTGGAGGGCTTTGACCTAAAAACTGCGCACAGCAGGGAAATATTTGTGTTGCAGCCAATACGGTCCCTATCTGATACAGTTTGCCCTACTGAATAAAGGTCCCTACTAAATCCTATTCCAGTAGAAATAACTGCAATTTCACATTTTGTCAGAGCCCACAGACATCGTTCTTTCAGTGCTTTTTAAGAGTCCATCAAAATGACTGGCCTGGTAATAGTCTTATGCTACATATACCAGTCTGCCAGTGTGCACCACACATATATCAAATTGCGGCTCGTAATATCACCGTAGGTGATCACAGATGCTCAATGAGGTCAGTTGTGCTTGTTGTGGCAGAGGCAGCAGTTGAAGTGCATTAAATAAAGTACAGGAACTGTGATCCTGAGTCCAATGAGGGCGGGGTCATTGAGACTGTGGCAAGATCAAAGGCATTACTAAAAAGAACAAAATATTCTGTAACTATTTTGTTGGTCTTTTACCTTCAAGTAATTGCATATAAAATAACACACTTTAAATGAAAAATAAGCCCAAGTTAAACTAATGAGTGAAAGATGCGCTATTTTACATTGCAAAACCTCAATTGGTTAATTCACTCACTTCAGAAGTCTGTGTATGTAACCAGAGAGCCACAGAACTGAATTCTGGTTGATGCAATGTAGAATAGTGCAGTGTTTGTTTTTTAGTGTTGCGAGGTCCAAGCCTGTAACAGAAAGCACGTTTAATATGTATGTCCTTATTTTAAACTTGCATTACACACAGTATAAGATATGCTGCCACACAATGCACAAAAAGATTTGAGTTTAACATTAAAAAGTGCTTCCAAAATATACATCTGAGCAACATGCATACTGTACCTAGTGCAAACAGTTGTTATAACTGCCCATTAAAAGCACTCACTCCACAGTTTATCAGGTCACCTTTCAGTACTTGTTCAAGTGACTCTTTCAATTAAAGCCAAAACCTCTCCCAAGCAACCTTACATTTGCAGACTGATCAAATGGGCACATTCACATTTCTTTCTGGATGCATACACCTTTGCAGAAAAGCTTGCTTCTGGTTCAGCTGTCTGTCACTTCCTCCGTGTCACAGCAAAGGAGAGTCTCTCCCCTTCTGATTCAGCTGTAGCATCTCAAATGTAAGGCTTAACCTTATGGGGGTTATTTTTTAACATAAAGTAGGGGAACTGTTTTTGTCAAATTAAATAAGTATGGGCACGTTGTGCCCCCTCAGATCCCACCCACTTTGACCCCTAGGCAGAAGCATGCGAGGGGTACAAGGGCTGCTGTTCAGTATCACAGCACTGGCAAATGTAATGGTTGATGTTAAAAGAGAGACCCAGTCGCATGGGCTTGTGGGGTTGTTCTGTTCTATAGGACGGGAGAAATGACAGACTGACAGACCTGGCTGTGCTCTAGTGCCCCTGGTAAAGACTGGTGGAGTAGACCAGCTGCGCCTTAGAGGGGTGACGTGCAATTGTGCGCTGGGAAGAAAGCAAGGGCCTGATTAATGAAAAGTTAGCGCCGCCTTTACATAATTTTTTGATGCAAAAGCGGTGCACCGCTTTTGAGTAAAAAAAAAATTACATGAAGGCGGTGCTAACTTTTCATAAATGAGGCACAAGTGTTTATCAGAATGAAGTGATGACTGGTACTTGTGGCAAATGAGAGGACACTGTAGGATACACATGTATTTTTGACATTATGCATTCTAACTTCAAGTAGCTTGATTGGATTTGCATCTTTTAGAGTGAATTGTAGATATTTAATTTTGTTTTATTCTACCACTGTTCTTGGGCTAATGTGCACCCGCTGTCTCAGCTCCCCTCTACACAGACACAGCCAAATCGGGAAGATATGGATAGATGACATTCTCTTTATTCATTTGTTCTCATGCATCCTTCTCTTTGTCAGTCTTTCTCTTTCTCTCTTGCGCTCCCCCGTTCTCTCTGTTTTAGGAGACTCCTCAGTGACCTCTTGTGGACTCCTAGAATGCAGATTCTCTTTAGCATTTCAACAAGTGCAACATTCCAGACTGACCTCTAGGTGTCACCCTGGTCTCTATTTCTTAATCCAGGTTGCTTTGTAGAAAACAGCAGGCGTCATGCAAGCCCTCAGCTCCAGTAGATAAGTGGAGTATTATTTCAAACATCTCTGCTCGGCTGTCTAAGTCATCTACAAAGCTCGGATCGCATATTAGGCAGCAATTACCATCTCAATCACTAGAACCCCAACTGGGAAGAACAACATGTCCTGAATTCTAACTATGTCACCTTAGCTTTGTCATCTTTTTGCACAACAGGCAGTAAAGATTAGCAATCGTAATGACTGCGGCTTTACTGTGCCTTTCAGTGTGCTGAACTCTAGTTCATCAAAAGTTCCTACTTGGGCATTTCAGGTTGTTAGTGGTTTATCGTGCACATACTGGGGGTTTCCTTGTGACTAACTAAGATCTAAACCCTCTTGTAAATTTTAGATATGTTGTCTGCTGGTGCACAAGAATGTGGAGATCTGGTGCATCTCACATTTCAACAGCTAAGCGTTGTGCAGTCTGTTATGGAGTTCCTGGAAGCCTGTGCAGCTGTGCTCCTGGAGGTGCATGAAGGCTGATCATGCTCCATGGTGAGTGAGAGATTGCATCTATCTGTGTATATTGCCAAACTCTTGGCAGAGTCCTCACAGCATATACAGTGGTTTCATGCTGAGGGAACCTTGGAAGAAGAGGCATACAGTAGCAGAGCTTTGGTCTTTTTGCTTGAGTGGATTATACATTAAAAGTGGGAATTGACCCTTATTATTCCTCTGCTCTAGTGTACTGCATTGAGCTATGGTGAGCAATCTGTAGTGGGATCATGTCATATGAACTCTTAAAGCTAAAATATTGAAAACGTTGCAGATCTCAGCATCTTGCACGTTAGTTTCATAACTAGAACGTGTTCACAGTACTTAATTTGTATAAAGAAAAAAGTGGTGGGCCCAACATTTTCAGGGTCGAGTGCGCACAAGCGCTCTGGCCCGTGTTGTAATCTCTCTGTGGGCTTTTAACCACACCCATCAGTTTGGTTGGTTTGTGGGCTTGCCTTTTAAAATTCACTTGATTTCATTAGTGAAAGGCATGCATATGTCATGCCCTTTCCGGTGTTTAGCCCTCCTTGACAGCCCCGGTAAACTACTGAAAACGTATGAGGCTCTGTGTTTTCCAAATGGCTTTTGCACTATTCTTTTTTATTTCCTACACAGCACAATTTCACTGGGCAGTAGTTTATCGCTTTATATGACATTGACCCTGTTAAATGGATAATTCTACTTTTGCTGGTTACATGGATAATTCTACTTTTGCCGGTTACATGGATAATTTTGCCAATATGCTTCACTGCGAGCGAACTTCTGTTTCCTTTTCTGTGTCACTTTCATGGTGACTGTTGGCTTCCAAATGTGAAACTGTTTTACTTTTCATTATCAGTTTAGGTGGCAAGAAAAACCTGGTTAGGATTTTACAACGCTAATAGCTCTAACTCTAGCAAATGCGAGACCCAGTGCATTGCAAATGCTTGTTTTTGCTTGCAGCCCAGCATTGGCAAGACAGATTGCTGACTTTGCTGAATACTATGGCTGCCTTGTCTTGATTCAACCTCCTACCTCTTTCTACCACCACCATCCACTTTGTGTCTATCTCACTCTCGCAGGTTCTTTTTCATTCCTGCTTTCTCCCTTTCCCAATGTTTGTTATTTTTCTTTTTCTCATTTTTATTGCTTCCCTACCTTTCACTTCTTCTGTGTCAATGTCTGATGATGAAAAATAAGTCCTGTCCCCCAGAAACGAGTGCTGGTGCCTACCATCCACAACCACCAACACAATTTAAACACTGCTTGCTCAACTTCCCTCACTTCCTAGTGCTCTATAGTCCCACTGAACCCATAACATTTCCTCTTGCATCCATCCTATTTCTTGCCCCTCCAGGTTCCATTTCATTTAGTAGATCTGTTATTAAGCATTCTATTTACATCCAATTGAAATGTAAAGAACACATCCTTCTCTATCTATCTATCTATCTATCTATCTATCTATCTATCTATCTATCTATCTATCTATCTATCTATCTCTGTCTGCCAGTCTCATACTCTGTATTGGTCTCGATGCCTGGCCGCCTCTCTGTAAGGATGTTTCTACTATCACAATTCCAGAGTTCTATTTTATCTCCATTTTGTTTTCCACTCTCTCTCACTTGTCATGTATTTCTCACTATTGTCTGTTTTTCTTTTTAGTTCTTTCTTTTATTCTTCCTCATTCTTCACTTTCTCTTTTCATATTTTGCATTTATCTTATCTTTCTTCCTTCTTCTATCCTACCTTCCTTCCCATCTTTCTATGTCTTTTTCTTTCTCATACTGTTTTCATGAATTCTCTGTCCATTACCATGTTTTAATAGAGCTTACATTGCTAATGCTTTATTGGCAAAAACGAAGAGGGCTATCATTACCAAACGCACTGATCAATACACGCCTCTGTCACACAAATGTTTTCAGAGAATAAATATTCAGTGAAAGGGAAAACGAACACTGAAAGCATCTCCTGAAAAAGTGCCTAAGAGTCCGAGAAGCTGAATTGATTTCGGCCAAGGCATTAATGTGCATCTGCATAGTAGCAAAACACCGGTAAGCAAACTATAATAATTGATGCTATTATATCTACACACAAAGCAGACTAGCTAACACCAGGCGCAGAAGGAAATCAGGAGCCGTGGTGCTCACTAGGAAGCAGTTCTAATCTTCTCCACTGGATTACTTTGCTCTTGACAAGGGCCTGATTTTCTCCTGGGCCATGAGTAGCAGTTGGTAAAGGGAAATACCTATTGTTTTGCAAAAACCGATAGCGTAGAGAAACCAGACAGATGGTTTGAGATAAAGAGCGCCAATTAGCTACTTGCAAGATATAGAGACGTCTATTCATTGTATGTCAATCTTCCTGAGGGCTGCCTCTTAAAATCCATATTCTGCAGCAAGATTTCACACCTTGCCATCTGTCGCTCACTGGCATACAGTTTGCAAAGGAATAAGGCCCCTTTATTTCACAAGCTGGGTAACGGAATCCCAGAATACCAATTTAGGTCCAGAAATCCAATCCCTCTTTTTAACTCCACAAAACAATGTACGAGTTCTTTTAGGGTGTACCCTTTAGTCAGAGTGGCGCAGGGCACACAACAAGCCCCTGGCAAAGCCTTGTTTTGAAATATGGCAGAGATTCAGTGAGAGCAGCACCTGAGCGAAGGGAAGGGGTCACTAACTGGTGGCTCTTCTAAAGGAACCCGTTTTTAGTAAAAGAGGAAGGCCCGGACCCTAGAGAAGTACACCTCCCCGATTTAATTACATTTCCACCCTCTCTGCTCCAAGCTGCCCTACTCCCAGATCTGCTCATACTTTCTCCCTCTGAGCTCAAGCGCTTTCTGTTCTCCCAGATTCTGCTGTCCTTCCTACCTGCTAGAAGACTTTCTTGCGCATACCCAGATTCCCCTATACTGTCTTCCTGTTTGTTCTAAAACTTCCTGTCTCACTTCCAGATTGCCTTAAACTTTCACCCACTCAGCTCAGACACTTGCTGCCCTGCTCTCAGCTTCCCTCACACATCTTCTCTGTTTAAGCACTTCATGTCCTGCATCCGGGTTCCCATACTTTTCATTCCATGCTGCACTGACACTTACCCCCCACCCCCGCCTTCTGAAACACTTCCTGTTCTACTCAAACACTTCCTGTTCGTGTCCCATATTCTACTACACTTTATGGTTGTGTGTGCATTTTTTGTCCTTTCTCAGATTCCTTTACGTGCCCTGTGAATAGTGCCAGTCACTTCCTGTACTGCTTTCTGGTATCCTAACATTTCTTGTCAACTCAAGTGCTTCAAGTTCTGCTGCTTCTTTCCATGCTCCGCTATTTGTTCTGCTTCTGGATGTCCCTGCACTTTCTGTCTGTGCTAACACTTTATGTCCTGCTTCTGAATTTCGCTGCACTTTCTGTCTACCTTAACACTTTCTGCTTGCTTCTGAATGTCCCTGCACTTTCTGTCTGCATTCACACTTTCTGTCCAGCTTCTGGATTGCTCTACACTTCCTATCTGCGGTGACACTTTCTGCCTTGATCCTGGATACCTCTACACTTCCTGTCTGCTCTAACACTTCCTGTATTGCTCATGGAGTCCTCTGCACTTCCTGATTATGTTAACACTTTCTGTCTTGCTACTGGATTCCCCTCCACTTCCTGTCTACTCTATTGCTTCCTGTAATGCTCATGGATTCCCCTCCACTTCCTGTTTGCATTAACACTTCCTGTCCTGCTCCTGGATTCTCGGTGCTTCTGTCGATGTTGATACAGAAGGGCTCATTTCAGAAGGCATTTTGGAGCTTCCGAGGGGCATTGAAGATATTTTAGCACAAGTTGTTAATTCCCTCTTCTCAGAAACAGGCAAGTAGACCTGAAAGGCCGGCATACTGTTGACAGCGGCCTAGAACGTTGCAGTTTGCAGCAGAATGAAAGCCTGCAACCAAGAGGTAATATGGGGAGGCTGCTGGTGCAGCACCTACGCCATTAATCATTTGTAAAAAAGTGCAAAGGTAGAGAATGCTCAGCGAGTGAAGCACGCGCTCTGCGATCTGTGCCGTCTCAGTCCTGTCGGAGCCTACTCAGCCAATGGTTTTTTTAAGGCTAAAAAAGTACTCCTCAAAGAGGTACAATTGACCAATGTTATTACCATGACGTGAAATAGAAAAACGAGAATTAGAAACCGCTGTATACAAAGTGATTAAGACCCTGTTAAGTTGCCAATAAGACCTGCCTGTAAAATAGATGCTGCAATGGACATTAAAAGCCTCACAGGGAACCTCTGATTTACATCAGCCGCCTCCTAACCTAGACAAAGATTTGCAGTGGAGATACACCAATTAACACCAGAGTAGATGATTTGCATAGTGACTTTGGTACAGCATGAATGTCGGAGGGGCAGCCTGATATTTATGTTTTATGGAGAGTACTGCCAGGGCATTAACTTCTAGGTATCACATATTTGAATTTCTTGTTTTTTTTCTCTTTCCTGAAGAGAGAAGACTGAAATCCTGCAGCTGGTTCTCATGCCCCCGCATACCTAACGGCCACAAGTCATCTTCATATAATAGGTATTTACAGGTCCATCCTGAGGCAGACAGCCAACCCTCAGAATATGATTTTTACAGACTCAGATATCAGTAGCTGCAGAGCACCCCTTGTAACGTTTCTCCGGCTCCTCCCGATCTCCTAACATCCACCCGGGGGTCGGCTGGCAGGGATGCTTTCACATACCTGCAGTAGATCAAAGGTACCCTGAGTTTATGTGCAAGCTCAAATCTTGACACTGCGTGGATGACAGGATGACTGGCCGTGCACCCAGGCTCAGAACAGTCATTGGTGGAACCATTGGTCCACTGCATGCGCGCAGGCACAATTCTTGACTCTGCATGGATGGCAGAATGACAGACCCTGCACTCAGAACAGCCATAGGTAGCACCATTGGTTCATCTTCCTTCCATGGGCCCTGTATCAACCCCCAACAAGAAAAGACAGTACTATGTGATAATGTCCATTCAGTCTCTGTCATCCTTCCCGGGCCTAGGAAGTGCCAAGGCAGTCCACTACCATTGGGCAGGGTGTTCACATTTCTACTTTCCTGTACAAGAAACACAGATCTGTATGGATGAGCACAGTCGCACTCTCCAGCTGCCATTACATTGATGAGGTCTGTCTAGCCACAGGGCTTTAAGTGGGCCAAGTCCATGTGGGTCGCAGACCCAGTAGTAATTAAACATAGGTAGTCCCTATTGGGTCCTGTGTTCATGTTCTTGACCTTCCTGGCAAAACCATTGATCGATTTCTGAACAATGAATGTAAAAAATGTTAAGGCAAAGGTCTTCAAACTGTGGACTCCCCCGACCTCCGCACATGACCATGGCTGTATTCCCAGGAGGGTACAAATGCATCTGCAAGTACTTATAAATGAAGATGTCCTGGAAGCCAACCTATGATTGCCATTTTTCCAGGCTGTCTTCATTTGCAAACATTTGGCGAAGCGCATAAAAATGTGTGGGATCTGTAATCATGAGTATCTTGTGGCACGGTCAGTGAGTTTGATGGCAGGGACAAAAAGAACAAAATATTCTGCAAGTTTTTCATTTTTTCGCCTTTGGGTAACTGTATATAAAATAACACTCAAACAACTTGAATGCAAAATAAATGCTAGAGAAACTAATTGGTGAGAAAATGTACTCTCTTATGTTATAGTTAGTTCGTTAATGCAACCAGTGCAGATGTGTGTGCGTGACCAAAGTCATTGAATTGAATTCTGGTTACTACAGTGGGGAGTTGTGTATTTATAGTGCTTTGAGGTCCCGGTCTGTGACAGAAGCACTGTGACTATGTAGTGTTTTTAGATAAAAACAAGAGCTTTCAAAATATATAGTTAAGCAATACGTAATCATAGTGTATCTAGTGCAAACATTTTATGTTTTTTTTTTTAAAGTTTGAAATAGAAAGTTTATTGGAAATTCATACAATATTCAAAAGATAGAAATACATTTGATAACAAGAGAGAAAAGAAAACAGTAACAGCTCAATTTCCTAAAAGGCACATCGTGAGAAGCATAATGCATATATTAATTAATACTTTAAATTGCAAAATATACATACATATATTAAATATATCTTTAGAAAAAGTTATAAACAGTAGGTTAAGTACAATAAAAAGTAAAGAGAAACAATTCATGGTGGTTTAGAAACCTCCTCATTTCTAGGAAAATGATTACATGAAGAGCAAGCCAAAGAGTTTAGGTAATTCTTAATAGGTAACCATAACATGTCTCTTTTAATACCCAGGGACACAGGCTAAACATAAGCTCTATCCAACCTATGGTTATAACATATACCGTACCACCAAGCCTGAAAGGATAATTGAGAGGAGTCCTTCCAAGTTTTCGTAATTTGTTGAAAAGAAACAGCCAACAATAAATCTAAAATTACAATAGAGTTTTTTGGAAAATGTGACCAGTCTGTGGCAAGGCTGCCTAAAAATATATTTGCAAAAAATAAGGAGATTTGAGTTTTAAAAATAATATTAATCTGATTCCAAACCTTAACCCAAAATTGAAAAGTATATGGGCACTCAAAGAGCTTGTGTTTGAGATCTGAAACCTGTTCACTACAAGACCAACAAGCGGGTCGAAAGGTTTAAATTCATTTTATGTAAAGATGAAGGTGTAATTAATAGTCTATTATATATATATAAAAAAAAATTGCATTAGCTGCTCTTGAGGTCTTTCATATTTTAATCCACACTTTATTCCATAATGAGGGTGAAAGTGAAATAGCCAAATCTTTCTCTCATTGTATTTCTATTGCTGATTTAGGTCTATCTGCAGGAAGAGCTGTAATTGTTTGGTAAATACTAGAAGCTGAGGCAGACTGAAGCAACAAGTTCTTAATTGGAGAGGAACAAACTAATAGTGCTTGCTGAACTGAGAAAGATTGAGAAGAAGTATTTATAGCATGTATTAGAGCATCATATTTCTTATTAAAAGAGAATGGAAGTGAAAAAAAATAAAACGTGCTTGATCAAAAGAAAGAGGAGAATCATTGTCAAAAAGTTGGTGAACCCATTTCAACCCCTTCAAATGCCACGATTTCCAGTAAATGGTTTTATTATTTAACTTGATGAGTTTGTTGTACCAGATTGACAAATTCAGAAATTGCACCCTGTCTCCATCATATGAAGCAAAAATAGGTTGTAGAATTCTGTATAAATTTTTCAAAATTGGGAGGGAAATAGATGAAGGTTTTTTTGACAGAGTTAATACTTCTGGAAACGTGAAAGGAGCATCAAAGGTTTTTTCAACCTCAACCCATAAAGGTGAAAAAGTAGAAACATCTTCGGTCAATAAACAGGAAGCCTGCTTGAGAGAAAAAGCCATGTGATAAGAGTGAATATTCGAAAAATTAACTCCTGCATGAATTTTAGGTCTCATCAATTTTTGAAGAGACATTCTGGATCTCTTATTATTCCATAAGCATTTAGTTAAAATAGAGTTCAAAGTATTGAAGAAATTATTTGGAATATTAATTGGAATATTTGATAAACAGAAGAGAATGATAGGAAGTAACATCATCTTTAGAGAATCTCATCTACCCCACCAGGATAGAAATAAAGGGTTTTAGATATAAGAGAATCAAGGCTAGAGAATAATTGCAAGAAGTTACAAGAAATTGTATCCCGAAATGAAGGTTTAAACCATAGACCAAGATATTTAATTTTGTCATTGTTCCAGTGAAAATTGGAAGCTTTAAAGTCATCCGGAAGGCAAAATTTATTTAAGGGGAGAATTTCACACTTTTCTTTATTCAACTTATACCCTGAAATAGAAGCAAAATGTTCTACCTCAGAAAGAAAAGAAGGAAGTGAAGATTTCGGATTTGACATAAACAGTAAGAAATCATCAGCATAAGCTGAAAATTGTATCTGTCCCTCTCCGAACCGGAAACCATATAAATTTGAATTAGCCTTAAGTTTCAATAAAAAGGGTTCCAAGGCAAGAACAAACAGAAGCGGTGATAACGGACATCCTTGACGGACTAATCTATGAAGTGAGAACGAGGGAGAGATGAGACCATATAAATAGATAGCAGCCTTAGGAGAGGAATATAATAATAAGGTAAGATCAATAAATGTAGTTCCAAAGCCAAACCATGAAAGCGTTGAAAAAATAAAAAAACAGTTAACACGATCAAAAGCTTTTTCAGCATCAAGAGCAATTGCAGAAAGTGAATCTCCATATGTCACAGATTTACTTAATATATTAAAAAATAAGCGTGTGTTGCCTGATAATAGACGTCCCTTAATAAAGCCAGATTGTTCCTTACCAATTAACTTAGGAAGAATCAATTCCAGACGAATAGCAATAACCTTAGCAAAAATTTTATAATCTAAGTTCACTAGAGATATAGGTCTATAATTCTTACAAAACTTCGGACCTTTGTTATCTTTTGGTATAAGGACAATTAAAGCCTCCTGAAAAGACCCTCCAGAAGATTTTGTGTTAACAAAATAAGTTAAAAAATTAAATAGTCTTGGAACTAATAATTTAGAAAAATATTAATAGAATTCAATAGTAAAGCCATCAGGGCCGGGAGCTTTACCTTTTTTTATAAGATTTAGTGTATCCAAATTTCTTTAATTGAGATGTCATTGTCGAGAGCAGTAAACTCAGAAGAGGGATGTACAGGTGCATTAATAGTAGACAAGTAATTCCCAATAAACTCCTGCGTGAGAACAGACTCAGGGGTGTATAACTGTGTGAAAAAATTAACAAATTCATCTAAGATATCTTCATTCTTCTGTAGTAAAAGGTGGGAAGAATTATACATAGATTCAATCCTTGTTTTATCTTTTAAATTTTAAGATAATTTGCTAAAAGTTTTCCTGATTTATTTTGGCCCCCATAATACTTAGCACTAGACTTAAGAAGATAAGAATTACCAATATCAGTCGAGTTTTTATTAAAAGTACAATTAGCTTGAAGTAATTCCTTAAGACAACTTTCAGGCTTGGAAGTTTTCTTGCTGTTTAATGTGATCCATTAAGCTAAATAACTTTGTATTAGCCATTTTCAGTTTATTTGCAACAAAAGAAATAATAAAATCCATAGAGGCCGCTTTGAAAGCATCCCAGATAATCTGAACAGATAGCTGGTGATTATCGTTTTCTACAAAAAATTGTGTAACAAACTTCTCAAAAAGCTTAGTAAAATTAGTATCAAGAAGTAATGAGTTAATAAATCTCCATCTATTACTTGGCTGTTTATGTGGCATAATATCAAGATCCAAACTCACTGAAGCATGATCCAATATTAATATGTTACCAGTCTCTGAACCCAAAACATGTTGCACGAGATGCTGTGAGACAAATAAATAATCAATCCTCGATTGGGAAGAATGCACTGGAGAAAAAAAAGAGAATTCCTGTAATGTGGGGGTTACACAATCTCCAAACATCTGTTAATGCTCTTTGTTCAATCATGGAGGTAAACTGTGAAAATATGGTGTATGGTACAAATCTAGAGTTAGATTTACGGTCAAGGAAGGGATCCATAACCATATTGCAAGTATAGTAACCCCATTTCTTTTCCCCGTACCCAGAGAAGCAAAAACATGACCCATTCATTGTCTTTTATGTTTGCCCACCTCAGCACTTGTCATATGAGTATCTTTTAACAGGGCAATATCAGCTTTCAATTTTAAAATTTGAGTTACAACTCTTTGACGTTTTATTGGGGATCCCAAACCTTTAACATTCCATGAAAGAAATCTAATTTTCATTTAATATAAAAAAAATAAGTAATATGATCATGGGAGTAATGCATATAGACCACCTATTATTATGGAGAAATTGAACCAAAAGAAAATATTTAGTGTACAAAAAGTGAATAATAGAAGTATAAACAAGTGAACAAAGAAAAGAGAAAAGAGAAGAAAGGAAATGAAGAGAAGATAAAATTAAAGAAAACAAAGAGAATGTAATATAGAAGAAAACATTAAAACTCCAGAAAGAACATTGAATGGATAATAAAAACATACCTATGAGACAAAAACAACGTGAGGGTGGTGAAACCAGAAAGGGAGGACGACGCAACCCTCACTCCATAACCACAGAGATCCGACCACACAGGTTGCAATCACAAAAGACAGGCACACTAAATGCAAAAAAGATCTAAAAACAGAGAAACACAGGAAACATTTCAATCTCTTAAATAATCGAACACTATTAAGTTTGCATTGAACCAACAAAGGCCACATCCCTTAAATAGGAGCAAGATAAAAGGAAAAAACAAATAATTTAATTATCAAGTCTCTGATAATTTGGAAGTGTCCATTGTTTCACCTCTACAAGAGACAATAAACCGTTGAAGTAACACTGGGTCCTCATATGTTGTAGTCTTATTGTTGTAAGTCACTTTGAACAAGCACGGATGAAAAAGACCATACCGAGCATTAAGCGGCTTCAATGCCGGATGCATATCTAGAAAATTCTTCCATTTGTCTGCCGTCGAAGTAGCATAATCTTGAGCAAAAAAAAGATTGGACCCTGACCACGTGATCCGACCTTTGGCTCTTGCTGCTCTGAGAACCTTCAGCAAGACTGTATACTCCAAAAATACAGTATTATTCTTCTCGGTTTCCTTGACGTTGAAGGCAAAAGTGAAGGATGACCAAGGGTATGTGCTCGTTGTATAGTCATAACAGGAGAAATAGGCAGGTCCAGAATCTTGGGCAAAAATGCTTGAAAGAAAGATAAAGGGTCTGAACCTTCAATTCCTTCAGGAAGACCATAAATACGTAGATTATTCCTGCGGTTCTGATTTTCTTTAGAATGTAAAGATTGTATCGATGTAACTGAATCCTCAAGCACTTCCACTCTTCGTTCCACACAAGAGACTCTGTTCTGCACAAGAGACCATTTGTCGTCCAATATTTGTAATTTTCTATTTGTGTCCTCCATATAAGGTTTAAGCGCTCTTATTTCCACAAGAAGTAATTCCATAGATAAGGTATCTACTACCTTAATAGGGGATGGAGGATCCTTTTTAGCTCTCTTATTTTTGGATGTCAAGACCGTTACCGGAAGCTTAGATGAAACTTTATTAGCCAGAGCAGGAGGAGAAACAAGTGTTAAAGGTGTAACATCGAGAGAAGTAGCTCCTGTACTTTCCATATTTGATACAGGAGCAAAGGAGTTTGATAGAGGAATATTATCAGGATTTTTATTACACTGTACTTTGTTATTAGTCAACTGAAGGTTCCTGGATCTGCCCATAAGCAAAAATATATAATTCTGCCAAAAAATGTCATAAAGTATATACTTTATAAAGTAAAGGTTCACCTCAGCAAAGAGAGTAGAACGAAAAAACAAAGTAAAGCTGGACAAAATTGCTCCAAAAGATAAGGCACAATGAGCAGAGAGCATAAAAACCTACACCTGCAGGTCAAAAAATGCAGAAAAAGTCCTTTAGGCATCGAAGCATACTCAAAAAGAAGAATTGTGAGGTAAAAAAAAAAAATGGTGGCCGCAATGGAAATCCACACACGGCCGCCATAAAAATCATTAAAGATGGTTAAAAAGTACCTCTGAAGTCCTTTCAAGGGGCATACTTCAATCCAGGCTGGTTCCCTCGAGTTCTCCCAACTGCAGGGTCATTAAATATGCCCAAATGAATCTGCCGGCTCTCCTGACTCCCGTCGCGGAGCTCAGCAGAAGGCGGCTATCCTCGAACGGCATCAAGCCACGCCCCTTATGTGTTTATTAAAAAGATGCACCACAGAACTTAACTGATAACACAATACATAACCTCTCAAAAGGAATAATCTTTGACACCTGGAAGGTTTAAGTGATTCATCAATTAAAGCCTGTACTAGCTTCCAAGTAACCTTTATAATTGCTGACTAACCAATTGCACACATTTACATTTCTTTCAGGTAGAATGCACTCTGGGGAAAAGGCTTGTTTCTGGTTTGCCCTCTCCCTTTGCTTCACAGAACAGGGGCACTGCCATTTAATCCCCCCCCACACGCCACCAGTGTGCAAAGGGCTACATTCAGAGGCGGAGCCTTAATTCCCCCTTTGCCTGGGTCCACAGAGTAATGGCACAGGAGAATGAGGAAAGGAAGTGATCCATGGATAGTGTCGAAGAGATTGTGCTACTTGGGGGATCATTTTATGTTTCCAAATGTGCAGAGACAGGGAGAGATGCCCTGGGTGGATACTGGGTCAATCACTGCCATTAGTATAGCTTGTGTTGTGGCACTAGCCAGGGGTGTGAGTGGCCTCTGCATCCCAATCATGTCTGTCATCGTAGGAAACAGGGAATTGAGGGGGCACATTTTCCTTGCTGGTATTAGGGCAGAGGTCACCCCTTCTGAGCATGGAACTGGGTCTAAGCAAGAGGGGGTGGGGCAGAAAGCCTGCTTTGAGACTCATGCCTAAGAGTGATGGCTCAATGGAGTGTGCAGTGCAGACAGTTTACCACTTAGAGTTGTAGGTATCATTGGTGCCTCAGGAGCAGTGGCACCAGGGCCGAGCAGTTTGAGGGACCAACTAGACCCCAATTTTGACTGTTTTAAAATCCCTCCTTACTTGCATTAGGAGCCAGTGCATCCTTCCTGTTCCAGTGTTGCTTTTAGTCTCAGGGCAATGGCCCAAGGAAGGAGAAAATTGAAGCAGATGCAATACCTTAGTTTGGGTATTAGAGAGATGCCAGGAGGGGAATGAGCCAAGATGAGGCACATATTTTTCTCAAGTACAGAGGAGAAAGCGCGCCTCGCAAGTCAGTAGCTGTCAATGGTGAAGCAGGTGCTGCAGCAGAGGGATCTGGAGGGCGACTGCATCACTATTATGACCATCTACTTTAAAAAAACAGGGATATGGGCCCTAATTTTCCTGGCTAGCATTAAGGCTGAGGACTTCCTTACTGCAAAAAGGAGGGCAACATTTGGGTTGAGCATAATTTTTCCTGAAATGGACAGAAAGCATATTTGAAGAGTGGAGAGATGGTAGGCATTTTAGGAAAGGGGTAAAAGCAGCAGAGGCAATCTCCTGCTACCGAGGGATGGAGGCACATCAGTACATCAGGTGCAGTTGCATTGGTGTTCCGAAGTAAATGGGACTCATATCATTCCAATCATGGAGATCACTGTTTTTGGTCAGTTTCTGTTTTTTATTTGATAGATTTGCTCTAACGGAAGTCTCACATTTATCGTGGACAGAAAGAGTACCCCTGCAATGATCTCATAATTCCCACACCCCTGCACTCAGACCTGACATTTTTGTTCCCCCAGTGTTGCTCATAATGTTTTGGAGGGGTGCTACACTGAAAGACATTTTTCATAGCGGGGGCTCAGAGCAAAGGTATTAAGGGCTGCTGCAATGAGGCAATCCATGTCAGTAATTTACTTGATGTTTATATTTTACATATTTAACACTCTTGGGGAATGCAAATACGTGAGCTATTTCCAGGATGTTGTGCTCCTATATTTTCTTGTGTAGCATATTACTTTTCTATAGTGCATACTTTAAAATTGAGTCATCTCCAGATCTGTATAATGGTCCACAATTGAGCGCTCTGGAGCTGAGGGCAGTGAGGGTTTCTCTCAGTGCGTGTCACTAGGTCAAAAAGATGTTTAGAATACTTGATCATCCAGTCTTTGGAGCGTACTGAGCAATGGTGATATTTTCAATTTGTGTTTGTGATTCTATGCAAATGCATGTGTCAAAATATTGCCAAGGTGAAAGTAAAACAAAAATGCTGGATTTACAGGTGACTGGATGCGTTGTGTCCTTGGGGGATGGTGGAGTGAAGGAGATGCAAAAAAAGTGCATTCAACAGAGAGTGAAAGCAGATGGGCCAGCTGTGGAGACAAAAAGAGCCTACATGTCTAACAAAGAGTGAACATAAGAGGAGTTATTGGGACTCTCGGGAGACCACGTCCACTTACAGAGGCTTGAGTAATATTTAACTCTCAGTCTCAATTTCAGATTTGATACATTTTCAATAATATAATTGTTACTCATTTATGTTAAACAACTAACAACCATTGACAAAGCCAATAATCCTTGCTGGTTTTAGGTGTTTGTCAGTTGTTATGTTATATGTTTAGCTGCAATAACGGAACGTTCAGAGTGGAATCAACATGCTGGACAGCTGGCACATTGTGAACATCACAGAAATGTAGTTTAGAATCCCCACCCCAACACTTTTTGTCCCACTTAAAACCCTGTCTAGCCAGACCTATAAAAGGGCCTCACCAGTCAGGACTTGTGTAGAACAGGACATTGAGGCTGGGATGCGGCCTTAAATCACTCCATCACTTGCCTCAGTTCCTCAGGTAACCTTCAGGTTGGCCTTCCATTTAAAAACATCACAGATCAGAGAGAATAGCTTTGTGCTCTGCCCTCATTGGAACCTAATTGGTGCTAATATTTAGTAAAATATGGATATCGCCATCTAGTGGCAGAAGGTGCTGACCCCTGGAGCAATCTGCCTCAGGAGCCACTGCTGATGAGAAATGAGGTGCAATTAAAACCCTCATTGCAGCAACAACCCTTTGGGGGGAAATTGTTCATATTATCGTCTTTTGCTTGTCATTTTCACTATAATTGAATTTGTGGTCTTTATATAATTTTTATAGTCTCCAAATAAAAATATAGATAAATATTCAATACATTTGGGAGACAAAAAGTGAACAGTAGGAAAAGATCAGTCAGTCTATTCATTGTAGTTCACCAAGAATACAGGAGCGTCGGTCTGCATCGACGATCTGCAGCTCTACAAGCTGTGTGTCTTATTCACTGTAGTTACGTTCATCCACCCATTCATTCATGTAATCCTGCTCTTCCATTGATGCAGGGCAAATCCAATGTAATGCCGCTTACCCAGTCTATAGAGCAGAGATGGGGAAGCACAAAATGCTGCTGCTTTTAAAGAATACGGAACGGGCACAGGTGGTGAGAAGGAGAGCGGAAGGTTAAAGAGACATTTAGGATTTACTTGAAAAGACATCGCAAAACATCCCCGAGGGCCCTGCCAAAGCTCATTTAATACTTTAAAAGGTAATCAATTAAAGTGACACATGCTGATGAGGTGTGGAGTTTTAGGTAATTCGATATGTGGAGCAAACATGCGGTAAGTCTTGTAAAAAAAGTAGCCTTTCTGAATGCAGAGATTTGCAGTACTATCCTTGTAATTCTGCATTTTGTGTTCAGATGCAAGCACCTGGACACTCTGCAGTTTTGGGCTCGATTAGTTACTGGCACAGTGAGGAATGCATGCAGGCCTGGGCGTCCAGTGTAGGCCCTGGATCTATCCCAGATATTCAAGATTTAAACAAAAGCAAATAAATTTCACTGGAAGTCATATACAACGTCATAGTTAGTATGAAAATCTGCCACAGATTTCACCCTCCTGAACCACATGTGGACATTTCAATGAAAGAGCTGCAGCGCCTCATACAATCTCCCAAACGCATTTAAAGCCTGGCGGGAGCCTCCCCAGTCAACAAAGGCTGTGTCTCCTCTCCCTGGCTGCGAGCCGCCTGCAATATCCAGAGATTCACACCAGGCAGGCAGGGGCGTCTGTACCTGAGGTGGAGCTGCTGTTGTGGTGCTTCCATTGAGGGTACAAATGCATTCCTGAGCAGGTACTATGTTTAAAGTGCTTGCTTAGCAAAGTTTTTGTTTTCTGAAAACACACTTCGAAAGTAAGTTTTTGTTTTTAGAAAAACAAAAAGATTGGCCCTGAAGTGGAAAGAAGATTGCGCTTGGTGCCCCATGTATGCTTCCGATGCTTTCCCTCTTCAAGCTCACCGCGCCTTAGCACTGTGACCCGGCAGCCCTGCGGAGGGTCAGCCGCCAGTTCAAGGGGTTCTACTGGTGGAGCCGGCTGGGACTTGGCCAATGTAAACCCAGCATTTTCGTTGACTTCAGCACGGGGAGCCTCGAGTTTGGCAGAGCACGAACACCAACCAATCATGGAGCGCTCCCACTCCACCAAACTCTAAGTGGCTTGGTATTTTACATTGTTGTCACATTGATTACTCCAAGTAGATCCTGGGAACATTAGCAAAGTTTTACAAGCTTTTGCCATTTTATGCCTTTAAAGAGATAAGTGATATTAAATTGCCTTTGCTTCTCACTAGTGAGAGAGTAAATCTGGATGACCGGACGATTGTGAGTGTAAATAGAAATGCATTGTGTTTATCACAAACTATTAGGAATGCTTGGCCGTTTGTTTCTGATCCTTGTGTCCGACATCCCACAATTGTTCTGTACACTCAATATAGTCACACACGTCTCGTTTTTTAAAATTATTACATTGTATCTCATTCTGTATATTTAATTACACTTTCTATATCAAATAACCATAAGAAATATGTAATAGGCAAAAGTGGAAACATTTTCAAAATTGCATTTATCAAGCAATTTCCTTTTGCTTATACTTGGATGGCTTTTAGGATGGGCCTGGAGTTTTTATGGTTTTGTTGCCTGCTAGTTAGGTATAAGTGGGAGTAACAGTGTTTTGTATCCCTCTGCCAGTGCCCGAGGACTCATTTCATATCGCTATGTGAGTGGGTTGGTCACCCAAAAATTCATATCGTTTTAGACAATTTACTGTGGTCCTGGCAGTGGAGATTGTTGTGTGTAAAATGATGAACCTCGATTTCTGACAAGAGCATTGTGATTTGCTCGTTATCTGTCCCAGAATTCCCTTTGAAACGCATGCCCAATGTTCCCTACGATTCGTGGTCAAGCAAACAATTGTGACCCCTTCAGCTTACTTTTTTGAGAGAAAGTCAATACATTCCATGCCTAAAAAACGGGGATGTCATTCCATGCTTTTAGAAGCCTAAACATTTCCATGATTCAATTGTTAGGATTAAATGACTTCCGTGACCAAAAACTGAAAATAGAAAGCTTTTAAAGTCTGAAAAGAAACCGAAATGCACGGCAGCCAAGCCGATGAAAGAGGCCAGTCTTGGCACAGGGAGCGGTAGGAGGAGGGGAATTGGCGAAATGTTCGAAGTCAGTTCAAAGGGGTGAAAAAATAGTTCTGTTGACCCAGTCCTGACTCCCTAACAATCACCAACAGTAGGCATTCCAGGATGTCCCTTTGTTCCAAGACTTCTGCTTGAGTGTTGAGACCTACTTTGACATCATTTAATGGATGGTGCCTTTAAGCATACTCCTTAGACTTTTGGCTCCTTTCTTGAAAGCTTTTACCAGTTTCTGGACCTAAAAACATATACAAGTGACTTTACTGAAGTTATGATGCTTGAGGGGCATATGGGAGCATAAGGAGTTTCTAGTTGTAGGAAGGAGGCTGGCTCTTAAAGTTAGCTGGAGGCAGTCCGTGGTTTACGCTAAAAGGAACGACACTGCGTACTCTCAGCAGTGCCTACCTGCGGCTCAGAAGAAGCACAGCTGGAAGCTTTAAATATGCAATAAAACAGTTTGAAAACAAGTCCTCTGCAGATTCTACATCGTCAAGAAACAGTTACCATACTTTAGTCCTATAGTAAAAGTGCTCTCAGCATCTGCCCAGCGCCACCTCGCGAGTTCCACACTGTGCACCATAAATGTGACCGATGACTGTGCGGACTGGGATAGATCACCTTCAGAAAGCATCCAGCTACAGTTCTGCAAGAGATGCTGCGTGAATGCAGAAACCACTGAAGTCCTTGGTGCAGAGCAGGGAGATTCTTCAGCTGGTCAAAGGCCCAAAATACACCATTGCATCCTCATATGACCTGATCAAAAATAGGCCAAATGCCCTCAGTTCGGTGGATGCTTTCTAGAGCTGGTCCGAGCACTACTACTGGTGAAAATTGCAATCTAGAAAACTGTAGGCATTATGAGATATCATTCAGGGCAGTTAATGAGTCATTGGAGAATCATTGTAAGTAGCTGGAAGATGCATTTCCATCAATATGACAAACTGCATTTAAACAGGTAACTTGTGTAAAACTTCAAACATACGAATACCTCAAAGTACACATCAAGTGTACCTATCTGTCTGTTAGACATCCTTGGAACCTGATGGCTATGGATCTGTGTGCAATCTTTACATTATAGGTTTGAGTCTGGTGGCGCCAGCTGTAGTCTTTTATGAGTTCACTGTATTCGCTTGCGTTAGGCCACCTCAGTATCAGCACAGGGCTTTGAACTGTTACCTGGGAAGAGGGCAGTCTTCAGGGCGATGCACGCCGGGTGCTGACCTGGTTTGGGACCTCATGGGGATGCTATGTTTAGCAATGACTTAGGAAACTTGCGATTTAAAAGCACCTGCTGAAAAGTTATGTGTGCGTGCAGCCTTCAGGAAACAATTAAATGTCAAGATACCTCTTGTGATTAATGTTCCTGCTAGGGAGAGAGAGAGAGTTTTGTCTAGCAGCAGCTTTGACTCGCCATAAAGTAGCATAGAGGGTTAATGTGCCTGCTGCAAAGAACAGAGCTATATTTTATGTGGATAGCTGAGTGGATTAGTAAACCCAGCCTTTACAAGTGTTTTAAAGCAAATGAATATATGTGAAAGGAGGGCTATGGAGAGATGAGGGGCATATTTGCCTGGTGGTAGTGAGGGAATCTGAAGAAGACGTCATGGGATTGGGTGGGAGGACAAAAAAGACTGTCACATAGGGCGCCACCAGCGCTAAAGCCGGCCTCGAACTGAACCGAGTATATAGTTCCACAAAGATCCTCTGTCCTGGAATTTAATGTTTGTGTTATCATAAGCCGAGACCTTTCATCTTTTAAGAAAAGGACTTGAAAAAGCCCGGAGGAAGGGGAGAGGGTGAAATCCGCTGTTTCACTGAGATTACTTACAGGCCATGGACAATCCCTCGACAGGTAGCGAAGGGTTAGTAAGCAGTTGCCGCTCTGGGGGACAGGCCCTAAGACATGGTGTACTGCCAGCCAGGGGCACCGTCCGCAGAGGAGCTGAAGCTGCGAGGATGCTGCTTCTGGGAAGAAGGTGCCTTTTAGGTCAGGCTGGAGGTAGCTTCAGCTGTTGTGTGGAGCTAATGCAAAGTACATGGAGGGAGGAACAAAGATATGAGCTCTGATCCAGCGGATGTTGTGTCCTTTACACATTAAGCACTCCACAACCAGCAGCCTTTGGTGAGTGTAACTATCCTTCGAGAGGCAAGCAGTATCATCATTGCACTATTACCTGACTATTTAGGAGGTGCACAGTCAGATGAGTCTAGAGAGGGGCGCAGGGTGCATGAACGCTTCGAAGTCGGTCAAATATTTCAAGGAAGGATCACAGCAATATGAAAACAGAAATAGAAACAGCAATTCTTCTTCTCCACCTGAATGAGCTGTTGACCTAGAATGAATAGGTCACAGTTCGAGCTCCATGGGCAGTACGGTTCTTGTTATTCACCCGGAAGCTTCATGCATTACTGAAGAAGGTGGGCAGGGGATGGTGGGAGACCAGAGCGGTCTCTTCCCAGTCCCCTCTGCTTTCTATGTGCTGTTTTCATCCCTACCACGGTGAGAGACAGCAGGTTGTGCTTTGGAGAGACCTAGCACATTTCTGCAGCGTTTCTGGGCGCTGAGGGACAGACACATACTTTATAAAAAGTGTCTTCTTCCCCAGCAAATGTGAGGAAAGAAGTCGCCCAAAGCACACTCTTGATCGAGCAGCTCCTTGCCATATATAATCAGAAAAATCAAATATGGCCCTACTCAGCATTCAAAAATGTGTGGGGAAAAATAATGAGACGTCAGTAGAGCAATATCTGTGGTGCAACTGCTTGAGTTTCACTGGTGAGTAATGGTCCACAGCTGGGCTTGCAGTGAGGATCGCTGAAGGATGGCATAGGTCTGGAAAGTAGGTTGAGTTTTCTAAGTGATGGTACACATCTGGGCAAGCTCTCAGTATTGAGGAGTAGTGGTGCAAATACCAGCATGCACTGATTGTGGCTAAGTAATGGTGCAAACCTGCATATGTACTGAGGACTGGTGAATGATGAAGCAAATCCAAACATGCACTAAGAATTGCTGACTGATTAGACACATCTCAAAATGCACTAAGGATTTGTGGTGGTGGATTTCTGTGCATTTGTGCAACTGTGAATATGCTGCAAGGACTACTGAGTGATGCGGCAAATCTGAGCATGTTTTATGATATTTTAGTCTATATTTAACACACTCTAAAGGTAAGTAAGTATTTATGGCAATTGTGGACATCAAGTAAAGATGACCAAACAATGATGCAAATATGATTGTGCCATAAGCCTTATTGAGTGTTGGTGCAAATATCACCATTTTGTAAGTATTATTGAGTGATGTTGAAAACATCACCGTGTACTAAATATTACTGAGTGAGGGGGCAAATTCAGGCTACTGAATGGCAGGAATATCTGATATCAGTAAAATATTACAAAAAAGTGCTGGTTATAATAATGATATTGTGTGCTACTTGTAATTAGGGGGTGGGGGAAGAATTCCACTCTGCCGGCAGAGCTTGCAAAGTTTCCCCTACTCCATACTCCGCGCAGAGTTCTGAAAAACTCCAGGAAGAAGTGACGTGGAGCGGAGTTTTTTCTCTCTCTTCCTGACAGTAAGTTGATGGGTGAGAGAAATTGCTAAGTTGGCGAGTGCGAGCGATATTTCTGAAAGTGAGCGGTCGCAGTAGGCCATGACGGCTCTCAATGAGAAAGCGTTGTGGAAGCTGCTGCTCAAGTAGAAAATATACTAGAGCGGCACAAAGAAGTTAGCGTTCTCTGGTGCTCTGCGTGATGCCGTTCGTGCTGATTTTACCTCAAGGGAGAAACTCCTTCACTAAAAATCAGTGCAAACAACGCGTCTTACCCAAACTCCACTGGTCGCGGAACTCCGTGTAGCACGGCGGATTTTTTTCAGCACTTTGCAGAGTTCTGCCTAGCAGAACTCTGCAAACTCCACCTCGGTCTACTTGCAATATGTATGTTGCCAAATACAAACCAAGCCCCCCTACCTGGTGGTTTTGGCATTATTGTGAAATAAAAGACTGGAAGTACCAGAATGCACTGGCGTCTCAGTAGGGACCAGCACTTGGATACTACAATTGCTCACCCTGCCTTGACTAAGTACAACCACAGCTCTTCTTCGAAAGCCAAGTCTATAGGCTTTACCAGTTTTAGATTGCTGAGAGTATTTATAGACTTACGATATGTTATCCCCAGAAAGGGTGTGTTCTCCACATAGAGGCACTGCCGGCAGAGCGCGGTGGTACTTATTGAGGGGATAGGTTGCTTGCAGAGGTTTTACACCCTGCTTCTTGCAGACAGGATGGGTTACTTGCACTGGGAAAGGGGGGTGTTTAGGGATACAGGCTGTGCGCCATGTTCCTTACAGACAGGAAGTGTTACCTGCACTATGGGGAGAGGGGTAGAAGTACTGGCTGTGCACCCTGCTTCTTTCAGACATGAATGGTTACTTGCACTATGGAGGGGTAGAGATACAGGCTGTGCACCGTGCTTCTTACAGACAGGAAGGGTTACTTGCATGGCTGGTAGAGATACAGGCTGTGCACCCTGCTTCTTGCACGGGGTGGAGGGTAGAAGTACAGGCTGTGCGCCCTGCTCCTTACAGACAGTTACCTGCACTGGGAGGGGGTGTAGAGGTACAGGCAGCACACCCTGCTCCTTCCAGCCAGGAAGGGTTACTTGCACTAGGGGTTGAGGGCGGTTAGAGGTACAGGCTGTGTGCCCTGCTTCTTACAGACAGGATGTGTTCCTTGTACGGGGTGGAGGATAAAGGTGCAGGCTGTGCACCCTGCTTCTTACAGCCAGGAAGGGTTACTTGCATGGGGGGTAGAGATGCTGTCTGTGAACCCTGCTCCTTCCAGCCAGGAAGGGTTACTTGCACTAGGGGTTGAGGGAGGTTAGAGGTACAGGCTATGTGCCCTGCTTCTTACAGACAGTAAGGGTTACCTGCACTTGGAGGGGTATAGATAGAGGCTGTGCACCCTGTTCCTTACATACAGTAAGAGTTACCTGCACTGGGGAGGTGGTATAGATAGAGGCTGTGCACCCTGTTCCTTACAGACAGTAAGGGTTACCTGCACTGGGGGGTATAGATAGAGGGTGTGCACTCTGCTCCTTACAGTCAGTAAGGGTTACCTGCACTGGGGGGGAGGGGTATAGATAGAGGCTGTGCACCCTGCTCCTTACAGACAGTAAGGGTTACCTGCACTGGAGGGGGGGGTATAGATAGAGGCTGTGCACCCTGTTCCTTACAGACAGTAAGGGTTACCTGCACTGGGGGGTATAGATAGAGGGTGTGCACTCTGCTCCTTACAGACAGTAAGGGTTGCCTGCACTGGGGGGTGTATAGATAGAGGCTGTGCACCCTGCTCCTTACAGACAGTAAGGGTTACCTGCACTGGAGGGGGGGGGGGGGGTATAGATAGAGGCTGTGCACCCTGTTCCTTACAGACAGTAAGGGTTACCTGCACTGGGGGGTATAGATAGAGGCTGTGCACCCACCTCCTTACAGACAGGAAGGGTTACCTGCATCGGGGTGGGGCGTGTATAGATTGAGGCTGTGCACCCTGTTTCTTACAGACAGTAAAGGTTACCTGCACTGGGGGGGGGAGGGTATAGATAGAGGCTGTGCACCCTGTTCCTTACAGACAGTAAGGGTTACCTGCACTGGGGGGTATAGATAGAGGCTGTGCACTCTGCTCCTTACAGACAGTAAGGGTTACCTGCACTGGAGGGGGGGGGGGTATAGATAGAGGCTGTGACCCTGTTCCTTACAGACAGTAAGGGTTACCTGCATCGGGGTGGGGCGTGTATAGATAGAGGCTGTGCACTCTGCTCCTTACAGACAGTAAATGTTACCTGCACTGGGGGGGGGGTATAGATAGAGGCTGTGCACCCTGTTCCTTACAGACAGTAAGGGTTACCTGCACTGGGGGGTATAGATAGAGGCTGTGCACCCTGTTCCTTACAGACAGTAAGGGTTACCTGCACTGGGGGGTATAGATAGAGGCTGTGCACCCACCTCCTTACAGACAGGAAGGGTTACCTGCATCGGGGTGGGGCGTGTATAGATTGAGGCTGCGCACCCTGTTCCTTACAGACAGTAAGGGTTGCCTGCATTGGGGGGTGTATAGATAGAGGCTGTGCACCCACCTCCTTACAGACAGGAAGGGTTACCTGCATCGGGGTGGGGCGTGTATAGATTGAGGCTGTGCACCCTGTTTCTTACAGACAGTAAAGGTTACCTGCACTGGGGGGGGGAGGGTATAGATAGAGGCTGTGCACCCTGCTCCTTACAGACAGGAAGCCGTTCTTGCACAGAGACGGTACAGGCTTGCTTCGTGATGCAGGCAGGACAGGTTCCTTGCACCGAGAGGTTGCATTGTGCCCGGGCCCCCAGACAGCAGAGTATTGTTCACACTTCTCTTGAATATGATGAACTGAGAGCATCCTGAGGCCTTGGCACACATTTTCAAAGCTCTTTCGAGATCCGGGTCAAGCGGCGACCAGGGAGCGCTGGTTTTGATGGTCAAGGAATCGCCTTCCTTTTCCCTTAAGTGCGCAGCAGAATTGGCTGGCATCCGAAACTCGCTTTTCTTCTCGTCTTCCTCTAGCTCAGCAGAAATAAATGCCCAGATACCTGGGGGCGGGGGATGGGGGGCGAACAGTTCTACAAATATCAGGTAAGTGCAAATGTCCTGTCTTTAAGAAATATGTTTTTCAAGGTGAATTGTGAGAAGCACGTACACCTCCTCACCATACACTAATGGGAGAGTCCGGCTGCATGATTGTCTTTTCATTAACAGTACAAAATATTCAAACAAAACAGTGGTCATAGGTCTGGGCTCAAATGACATGCATTTGATGGTTGAACCTGTAGGTACTGTAATGTTGGGCCCTAGGCCCTCATGCTGGTAAGTAAGGGGACGCAGACACGGTGGTGGGGTGGTAATAAACTGGCCTCATGCACGTGCGCCCGGCCCCTTTTATTGGCAGGGTCACCTGACTGGTGAAGCCTGTGTTGGGTGGGTGTAGGTTACACAAGTAAGACCAGCCCTCAGCAGAGTGGCTGGCAAAAAGACTAGAATGAGTCCAGCTGGACTCTACATCCCTCCCAAACTTTATTGAGGAACCAAACAAAAGTCCAACCTGTAAAAGAAACAATAACAAAGCACCACAATCCGTCTCTCGGCCTCGAAAAGGCAGACTGCAGAATTGCAGTGGACATGGTGCAGCTGGGAGCACCCGGACACCTCCGCACGAGTCCATAATTTAACCAGGTACAGCTGGGCACGAACACAGTGTGGACGAAGTCCAGATACTTCAGTCGCTTGTCCACGACCTCACAGTTCGCTGGATATTGTCGATCCGGTCCTGCCTGGGCTCATGTGGTCAAAGTCTATTTACAGTTTCTGATGCGGGTGCATCTGGAGCAGTGGGGAGTCCACTGTACACAGTTCTGGACGGCATTCTGACTCTGGAGATTGTCTACCTCCTAAGACTGCAGATGACGTGACGGCCTGGGGCACCTGGGAGTCCAGCGGCAGAGAAGCGGCAGTCTTCCCTCTCGTGCCAGATCTCCATCAAGCAGGAGTCTCCTCGAGGCCCTTTCACGGGCTTCCACGGAACTGTGTGGACTGTGCTTGCCTATCTCAGGCCCAGCAAGGACGTCTCAGAGGAACAGCCTACAGGACCACATCCTAGTCTCGCATGGAGCCACAAGGGTTGTTGATGCAGGGTCCGATTGCTCGAGCCATCCGGATTCAGGTGCTCTGGCCACGGTGCAAAGTCTTCAGGTGACCAGTCTCTCGATATGAGACCTCCGTGCTTCCGGATGCCTGACGTGGAGCTGTCTCAGATGCATTCTCTCAGCGATATTCCGCTCTCACAGGAATTTGTTGGAGGCCCTTGTCCCTGGATTGCGGCGGGACTGCGTGGGCTGTGCGGGCCAACGTCGGCCACGCCAAAGGAGTCTCTCTGAACTCCCAACAGGGCCACGTCCTAGTCTTGTGCAACCCCAAGGGTGGATGGTCCAAATGATCTGGTCTGCTCTCACCGGCAGGCGTCTGGTTCACGGAGCTCATGGCAAGTGTTCAGATGATAAGTTTCTACGTTGCCAGACATGCCTTGTCAGCATCGGTTCTTGTTGCTGACTGTCTCCACTCAGGTGGTGCTGTGCTCCTCCTTCGATGATTGGGCGATGCACCTCATCATGATAATGATGTTTCTTATCATCGTTTTGCAGATCAAACAGGTGGCGGCGGCTTCGTCAGCGGAAGGACCACTTGATGGACGTAGCGGCCACGGCGGGTCTTGTGTGGCCTGTGCAGTCGGCGTCAGGGATGGCATCACAGCCAAGCAGCCGGTGACAGGTGACAGGACCGTCGCACTGGTAAGCGTGGGGGACCACCCGCATCGCTGTCTTCAGTGATGTCTGCTCACCCCGGTGGCTGTCTTGTACTGATGGGTGCCTCCTCATCTGCTCGCACGAGTCCTCAGTTGTGTCACTCTCCTTCCTTCCACTTTCACACCTGCGATGAAGTTGATCTGTGGTGTGACCGGTCTGTCACACTCCTCTCCTCATTTCTTGTTGGCATCGTGCCACACTCTCTTCTCCTTGGTGTGGCGTCGTGCCACAGGTCACATGTTGCGGCACATGGACCTTGCGCTGCACCTCTGCTGGTACATCTTCCTCTTTGTCCTCGACGTGGCGTCGTGCCACAGGTCTCATGCTGCTTCACACGGACCTATCACTGCACCTTCGCTGGTGCATCTTCCTCTTCGTCCTCGATGTGGCGTTGTGCCACAGGTCGCATGCTGCGTCACATGGACCTATCACTGCACCTCCTCTGGTGCATCTTGCTCGTTCGCAGCCTCTCACAGGCTGAGTCCTGCGGGTAGGACATGATCTGCTCTTCAAGCAGACCTCTCCCGGTCTGGTCCGTTCCCGGATCCTCTTGGTGGACCTCTCTCTGGCAGGAGGGTCCCCGCTCTCTTCCTCCTTCTCTTCACTCGAGGGCGCCGCTCTTGCGCCTCGAGGCTGCGCTGTTACGGCGCTCACTCCTGCCATCTGCTCTGGCAGGGTTGGTCAGTTCAGATGACCTGCTCACTGATGGGCCAACAGTGGCCATCTTCCGTCGCTGCGCGGCCAGCTGACATGGCCTCTTTTCCCGTGCGTTACGTCACGCTCTCGTGTACTCTCTCCATCTTCACGGACTTTACCCATGTCGTCACATTCTCGGGCCAGCTCTCTGTGCACGCTGCGCACGTGTCAGTCTCTTTTTTTTTCTGGGCGTCCTGTGACAACGCCTGGCATGTCCCTTTCTTGTCCTGCGGTGATGACCATCACTGCTGGGGCATGTGGCGTTCTTTCGTCGGTGGTGGCGGACGGCCACCAGGGGCTGCGCAGACCATGCGCGCTCTCTTCGTACCTCACGTGGCACTTGCGTCTGTTTCTCACCGTTGCAGCTTGGCTGGGACAGCTGCAGTCTTCTCCTTCCCTTTTGCGGCGTCGCCCGCGTCGCTTCCTTCTTTCTCGCTGTTTCAGTCTTCTGCGCCGTTTCTGTCCACAGGCGCACTCTTGGTTTGGAGCAGTCACTTTCTGAAGGTGCTGCTGTGAACTTTCCTTCATCCAAGCTTCTCTTCCCTTTAAAACAGAAATAGGGTGCAATACCAACTCTGGCCACTGGATGCCAGTAGTGCACTTTTTTTTCTAGCTTGAAAGACAGTCTTTCCTGTTACCGGCTCGTTTGTTTGAACAGATGCCGGCTGGTGAGGAGGGTGTGCTGCTGGGAGGACTTCTCATGCTGGTGGGGGCTGCAGGTAAGTGCAATTTTATTTATTTTCTATCTTCTCACTGTCTTCCCTTTTCTCTTTGTTTTTTTTTTTCCTTCTGTCCAAACTTTGTTTTCAAGCTGCACAGCCTCGTTAAAGAGGCATGCAGAGGGCACACATTTCAGTGAGAGGAGGTGGGAGGCTCCGGGCACTGTTTTTTCTTTCTTGTAGGTGCGTGTGAGCACCTCTCTTCTTTATTTACTTCTGGGAGGTGGGGGCGAGGCCCTGGGCACCTGGTGCTTTGGTGCGTGTCTGCACCATGTTATTTCAAATTTCTTTCGGTGCGTGTCTGCACCTCTTTACTCGGTGCCCACAAGAGTTGGTGGGGGAGGCTCTGGGCATTTTCTGTCTTTGGAGGTGCATACCAGCACGTCACGGATCTCTCGTTGCGGCCGCAGCAGTCCTCCGTGCTGCGGCCGTTTTGCCGGCATTTCTGGGGTGGGGGGCGTCCCTGGGCATTTTCTTTGGTGCGCGAGTGCACCATTCTTTATAAATAAATGAAAAGGGGCGACCGCCCAGCACAATTGGGCACTTCTTCTTGCGGCGCATGGCGCGCGACAGCGCCTCTTAAGAATGACAAGGGGAAACGGCCCCCGGTCATTGTCTTAATTCTTGGTGCTCGATCGCACCATATTTTTTTCTTTTCTGCGCGCGCGGCCGCTTTTTACCGTAAGCGGCACGTTGCAGGCTGCATTCTTTCCTATTTTCCCATAGTACAACAGCGCCTTTTCCTCCCCAGATACCACGCGGACCCAGCAGCTTTCTCTCACGCTGCGGGCCGCGCTGCGTCCGACTTTTGGGGGGCGGGGGTGGCCTCACACCATTTTGTTTCTTGGGCTGGGGAAATCAAATCTGCGCACTTTGTAGCGCTTTATTTTCGGCGCCCGCAGCCGTTTTTTTTTTTTGCAGTGCTGCGGGACGCGCTTATCAGTAGCACTCACCCCCTTCTTTTACTCCAGTGGGACTGGGGCTGCGAAGGCCTCACTTCTCCTCTTTCATCCACCGATTAGGTTAATGTCTGCAACCACGTGGGGTTGCAGATCCCACTCGTCGCCATTGTAATGTTGGGCCCTAGCCCCTCATGCTGGTAAGTAAGGGGACGCAGACACGGTGGTGGGGTGGTAATAAACTGGCCTCAGGCACGTGCGCCCGGCCCCTTTTATTGGCAGGGTCACCTGACTGGTGACGCCTGTGTTGGGTGGGTGTAGGTTACACAAGTAAGACCAGCCCTCAGCTGAGTGGCTGGCAAAAAGACTAGAATGAGTCCAGCTGGACTCTACAGGTACCACCAAGCAGTAGCAAAGGGAGACTTTGAAGTTTGGACATTTTTACTTCTTGAGTGCTTTAATTGGAATATCCAGGCCAAGCCCCTGACAGGAATCACGGAGAATGAGTCAGATGCGGTATAACACGTGTACTTCAATCACAATAAAGGTGTGTCCAATCACGGTTATTATTAGATCAGAAGTAACTATTTAATTAACATAAAAAGTAAGCAGAATCACGTAATTTAGATGACAAATGTGGGAGTCTAATGTTTTAGTCAGTATAATCTTTTATGTAGAGTTCTCTTCTGTGGTTTGTGGACGGGATTCTGGTACTTTCCATGATTTGGCTTTGCGAAGTACTCGGTTCAGGTGGGGCTTCATGGGACTTTGGAAGGATGTATCACAGCTCTTTTCAGGTTCAAATCTGATTATTGGTTGAATTGTAATTAAGGGCAATACAACAACACTCACCTACATCCACCGACTGGTGAGGATATAACAAAACATAGGGAACCAGGGAGGGGAGGGATAAGGGGAGGAAGGTGTCTATTGCACGTATCAAAAGTAGCCTGGAGTGGGACCCATCTCTCTAACCTATGTGTCCCCAGTGAGGGTGTAGATAGTTGAGTACATAAATTAGTGTAGATGTACGTTGTCCAACAGCTTGTACATAAATTAGTGTAGATGTACATTGTCCATCAGCTAGCTCCGGCTTCCTGTTGTGCTGTCATGGTGAGGTGTAAAACACGTAAATAAGTAGGGCAAGAAAGTTTCCTAAATTCTTGGGACAAGTAGCTCAGGCAGGGTTTCCACATTTTACAAATTACGGAAGTCTTTGATCAATCATTATTGTCAGATTTTCAATACCTATTAGTTCCCAGATTTTGAGTAACCAATCTAAATGTGTAGGGATTTTTGCAGTGCCCCGTCTGGCTAAGAGGACCTGTTTTGCTGTGCAAAGGGCTAGCGTGAGGGCACACCAATTTGCAGATTTCAGGGGGCATGTAATGACATTTGGGAGGTCCAGTAATACATACCTTGAAAAGTAGTTGGGTAGTTAAGGCCCATATTTATACTTTTTGATGCAAAAATGCGCAAACGCAGTTCTGCGTCAAAATGTATAGCTCCAACTTGCGTCATTCCAGAGCGCCAGCCGGGCGCCAAATTTATGGAATCCCACAAGCTGGCACAAAGGGTGGGCTAGCGTAAAAGAAAATTATGTTAGCCGGGTGGGGGTGGCAGTAGGGGAGAAGGGGGCTTTGCACAAAAAAATGACGTTAGGCTGGTTAGAGGCAAAAAAAAAAAAGCCTTTAACCTGCCTAATGTCATTTTCTGATGCAAAACCATCCATACCACATGACTCATGCCCACCAACCCATTGGCCAACTCAAGGGAAAAGGGTCCCCTGGGCATGGCCATTGCACCCTGTGCCATGTATGGGGGTCAATTTCAGGGCCCCCAATGGCACTTTATAACTGTTTTAAAAATATTTACCTCTACTTACCCTACTTGCCTGGGATGGGGTTCCCCCATCCTCCGGTGTCCCTCTGGTGTGGGTGGGGGTGTTCCTGGGGCTTGGAGAGAGCACCTGTGGACCCATTCCATGGTGTTTGACCATGGAAATGGGTCAACAGGTCCCCTAATGCCTGATCTGAGCCAGGCATTAAATAATGGTGCAAAGAAAGCTTTGCACCATTATTTAGTCCCTTCTCCCACCCGTGCATCATTTTAGCATGGGGGAATAAATAGGTGGCTATGGGGATAGCACCATTTTTTAAATGGGAATGCCTACCTTGCATCTCATGGATGCAAGGTAGGTTCACTCATCTAAAAAATGGTGCAAACTCAATATTTTGATGTTAGATGTGGATAATGTCAAAATATAAATATGGAGTTAAGTTTGCGCCGCATTTGCGTAAAACAAATGACGCAAATGCGGCACAAAAAAAGTATAAATATGGGCCTAAGTGTAATAAATGTGGTCTATGGCCGCCAGTATATCTGCCCAATATTGGTGAAGTTTGGGGCAGCTCCAGAGTGGGTTAGTATTCCTGTTTGACCAAAGCCATTCCAACAAGAGGCATCCCCATCCTGTTTCCATAAGGCTGTGCGCGCAGGTGTATAATACCAGTAATGCACCAATTTAAGAAGTGTTTCTTTTGGATGTCTGACCATTCTTTATTAGTGAAGGGGCATTCACATTCACCTTCCCAGCAGATCTGCGCCTTGGATTTAGTGTGTCTGTGCGCTTTGTGGAGTATGGCGTAAATGTCAGATAGTATATGTTTGTCTGTATACCGGGTAAGCAGCCATTTTTCAAAAGGTAGAAGAGGTTGGCTGGCATGTGGACATATGTGTGATTGCAAGACCCAGTGGTGGATCTCAACATATTGCCAGTGGACTGAGGAGGGGAGGCCATATGCCTGTTGCCGTTGGGAAAATGCCATGAGCCCATGTGGGTGAAAAGGTTCCCCAATTTGCTTACAATTAGCCTGTTGCCATTGTTTGTAAGAGTGACCCTGCAAAGCAAGGGGACATTTTGGATTCCCAAATACTGGAGTTTGTGGGGAAATAGAGGTGGACAGCCTCTTCGTCATTTGAACCTTGTCCCAGGCACCCTAACAGCCCTTAGTATTGGTGAAATGTAGACCCCCAGGTGGCCAGTGGGGCTTAGGCAAATAGGGTACTTTCCAAATATGAAAACCCACAGTGGCCTGTTTCTCTGAGTAGGGCCTGGCCCACTCCACCATATACCGGAGCAGTGCTGCTTGATAATAAAATGTAAGGTGTGGAATTCCCAGGCTGCCGTCTGCCGAAGGGAGGTAGGCCTGCTTTTTGGCTATCCTGGCCATAGCCATAGTCCGCCATGATGCTCTGTAGGCAAATTAGGGCTTGACGTCGGGGCAGTAGTGGTAAAGTTTGCATGACATAGAGAATGCAGAGTAACAGCCACCAGGCACCTAACCATAAGAGAGCATACTCCTTCCATGTGTGTATCGTAGAACGGGTAGCTGAGAGAAGAGCATTATAGTTAGCCTCGCAGTCCGAGTAATGATGACATTAATCTGGAGGCCCAGGTAATGTACCCCCTGATTGGCCCATACAAAAGGAAAATGGCGCTTAAGGGAGAGTTGGTCCGGTTTGGGAACAGTAAGGTTAAGGATTTGCAATTTTTGTAAATTGACCTTGAATCCAGAGGCTCTGCAGAAAGCTGTGAGTTTATTAACCAACAGAGGCAATGATTGCAGGGGGTGCGAAAAGGCTACCATAACGCTGTCAGCATAGAGTGCCAGCTTATGTTCTCTCCCACCTATTGTGATATCTGTTATTGCTGGGTTCCTGCGGACACCCTCTGCAAAGGGCTCCATGTAAAGAGCGAAGAGGAGCGGTGAGAGTGGGCAGCCTTGCCACGTACCCCAAGTGATAGCAAAAATAGATGAGGTTAAGCCATTAACTCAGACCGCAGCTTGGGTATTTCCATAGCTACACCACATCCAGTCTCTGAAGCATTGGCCAAGACCCACCCTACCTAGCACTAGATGTAGATATGACCTTTTCAGCATCAGCTGATAGTAAAAGGGCGGGGACATGAGAGAGCTACATTTTGTCTATTAAATGGCAGAGGCGTTTGGTGTTATCACTACATTCCCGGTTTGGTATATACCCTGTCTGGTCAAGGTCGATCAGTTGCGGCATGTGTGGAGCAAGGCGTACCACGAGTATGGAGGTGAAGATCTTTGCATCTACATTTAGCAACAATATTAAGTGATATGAGGAGCATTACCTAGGATCTTTCCCAGGTTTAGGTATAAGAGTTATAGTAGTCATTTTTATTGAGTCTGTGAGTGAACTAGTGGTATCGATGAGCAGAGACGGGAAGTGTGGGGGACGGAAATCGGGTGTGAAACCATCTTGGCATGGTGCTTTGTCTGTTGGAAGCCAGGAGATAGCCAACAGAACGTCATCTGTCTTAATATCCTGGTCCAGGTGAGAGGCATCCTGTGGTGTGATCTGCTCAAGCAGGGCTTTCACTATATATGATAGCGTCATTCTCGTCCAAAGACTCAGCCAAATATAGGGTAGCATAAAAGTTCTCAAAGGCATGCGCGATCTGGGCATCTTCTAAGAGATAACACCATGCGGCCCCTACAATTCAGACACCCTTAGATGAACTGCCTGCATCCGAAACCGGTGGGGCCAACAAGCAGTCAGCTTTGTTGCCCCCTGTGTAATACTTCTGCCTGGTAGGGAGAAGAGCAAATTCTGCTTCATCCATATCAAGCGCCCTAAGCTGTTTGCGAGCCATGTTGAGCTGACGATTTATCTTATAGTAGCCTGTCCATTTATGGGCAGCTTCCAGGTTCCTCACCCAAGCCTCCAGAACGAGTTGCTCTTCTCTTGTCTCTCTTGATTTAGGTTAGCTGCAATAGCTATAAATCGGCCCCTAATGACAGCTTTGAGGGTGTCTCAAAGGAGTGCTATCGATGTGTCTGGTGTGTCGTTAAGTTCTAGAAAATCTGTGATGATGGTCCATATTTCATTAACTATGTTAGCGTGTGCTAAGAGATTATGATGAAAATGCCGGGTGCGTTGTGGTGGGGTAAGGTGAGGCATATGCAATGTAAGACAAATTGATGAGTGATCAGAGAGTGCACTGTTTAAATGTCTGCCGTCGTGGCTGCTATTAAAAAGGCACAGAGTTGCAAGAAAGTAGTCTATCCTTGCATATGTGTGGTAGGCAGCTGAAAAAAATGTATAGTCCCATTCAATCGGGTGATGACAGGGTCATATATCCGCGAGCCCGAACTCCTCAGGCTGCTGGTGGCCCTGAGGTGTAAGTGACCCCGATTGATCCACCCCCTGCAAGAATCTATTGATGTCAGTGTCTGTCACCAAGTTATAGTCACCCCCAATTAAGAGCTCTGTGTCCCCAGAGGTCAGGACCGGCACCACTGCTTCCAAGATAAAGGACTCCTGGTGGTCATTCAGAGCATGGAGATTGGCAAGGGTAAAGGTATAGGTATGTAACATGAAATGGAGAGACAAGAGCCTACCCGGTATTTCGGCTTGTGTCTGAACCACTTTACCTGGGATGGGAAATGGGACGCTAATAGAATGGCTCCTCCCATTTTACTCCCACCAGTGGACAACAAATACTGGTAATCGAACCAGCGAGATCTTAGATGCCCTCAGTCCTCCTTGCTGAGATGCATTTTTTGTAGCAGGCAAATATCACATTGTGTAGCTTTCAGCACTGATAGAAGCGCCAGGCGTTTGGACGGTGCATTTAGGCCTCTAACATTATAGCTAACTATTTTGACCATTTATAGTGTAGTGGTGAGGGGGCGTAAGTACAACCTTCATCATGTAATCCCACCCACAAGCAGTAGGTGGGTAGAGCTCATAGGAAAGAGTGGGAAATACCTCCAGTAGCGTTCACCTGAGGCAGGCAAATGGGGAGGTAAGGGAAAGAACATTGGTGAGAACATTCAAATAAACATAACTATTGCACACCCTACCAGTGGTTGCGAGTTACAGTGAAGGTATGGGCTATGTCGTGGCCGCCAAATATGAGATTGTATCTGGTCAGCACAGGTGGAGCTCTGCCACTCATATAGCCACATCTGATCACGTAAGCAAGAACTGTCAGGCAGCTCGCCATAGGGGAGGCCATCCCAGTGCAGCTTCCTTAGGGCACATTGATTGGCGGAAGCATGACTACAATACCATTCACATGCCATTGTCAAGTTCTGATTAAGTTTCTCGGTGGCGAAGTCGATTCAGGAGCGCCGTCCTCACTCTGCGGCCCTCCAGATTCATGGGGTTAGATATGCTCTTTGCGTTTGGCTTCTTTAACTAGGGGTGGCGAGCTGGTGGTCTGCGATGAGGTGCCCCTGGCCTCCGCATTCATCGGGGGCTTGGTATCCACAAGTCTGAGGTCAGAGGCCTCCTCCAGGGTGTGCATGGTGCACAGTTCCTTATTCCAAGTAAAATTCAAATGGAAGAGATGCCCCTATTGATATTTGATCTACTTTTCTGCAGCATGTCTGTGATCAGCTTTAACAGGCGCCTCCATTGAAGGGTAATGGGAGAGAGGTCTTGATATAGCCACACTTTAGAGGCCTTGAACTCGATGCCATGACCGCCTCCTTCTGTTTATAGTAGTGCAAGCAGGTCAGAATGTCCTGAGCCATCTTTGGGGTCTTAGTTGGGTGGTCCGCTCTGTGTGTTTGGTCCAGTACGATTTCTTGAGGAGTGAGGTGTGGCACCAAGTAGAGAAAGAGTTGACGGACATATATTTCCAGGTTCCCACTGTCTGCTTGGAAAGAAACTCCTTTGATTCTAATGTTGGACTGCCTCAATCAGTTTTCAGGATCTTCCATTTGATATTGCAGATCCGTATTGTGGTCCTGCAGTTCCAGAAGTTCATGCTGATAGGAGTCCAATTCTTCTTCACAGGTGTCGGCTGACCGCTCAAGAGCGTCCACCCTCTGGCCTAGTTCCCTGATCTCTCTATTGACTTCCTTTACTTCTGCTGCCATCTCTTGTCTGAGGGCTCGCAGTGTCCCAAAGAGGGATTACAGGAAATGTCTGGTGACGGGGCATCTTAATCCATTTGGTCAGTGGGGCTTTCCTCAGTTTGTGAGGAAAGTGGGTGGGAGGTGTCCTCCATGGCTGTCACTTTCTTCTGGACAGGTTTGTTAAAAAGGGCCAGTTAGAGGCACTTGTGGGCAAGGCCCTCGTGTAATGAAACATTATTCTCTGCTTCCACCAGTATTCTGCTTACTGCTAATGCAGAGTAGGTCCTGCGTCCCCACGAGAACAGGATAAGGGTGATGAAATTGCAGCTCAGAGACCGCTGGCTGCGCTCGAGTCACTGAGCGAAGTTACATGCATTGGAGCGGGCTGGAGGGCAATGACCTGTCAAATGGGGGGCCCAGGACAGGTCTCATTCATGTGGGCCTCCTTTGCAGCCCCAGAGGAGCCAAAGTAGTACAGGGCCCAGCTGAGTTAGGCACGGAAAGATGATTCCACTTACCCCCTCTCTGCTGGAGGTCCGGGGTATGCTACGCCAAGGCTCTGCAGGCCGGTTGCCCCAGACCCTCCATCTGTTCCAGGTGGGTATATGGTGCTGTCTGCAGTAGGGGTCGCTCCTTTGGCCTGGACACCACAGATAGGGTCATTTACCAATTCAATGTGCAGACGCTGTGATCCAGCAGTGGGCATCCGCCAAGTGCAGGCCTGGCTATAGCCTCTGGCACCGGCCTGGTAGATTAAGGCCGGATCAATGCAGTCCGCTCTCTCCAATCTCTTTTCAATCGGGTCATGTCGCTGGTGAGAAAAGTGGGGGCGGCGTCCCTAGGTGTGTCTGTAGTGCGGGGCCGAGCCTCTCCGGTAAAATTTTGATCGCTCCGAATCAGCAGAGGGTAGCGATGATGCACACCAAGCCGCAATTCCCAGGCTTCGAGTCTAGGGGCTGCCGAGCCCACCGGCTTCTTGCTCAGCCTTTAGTTGCTGCAGCCTAGGGGACCACCCCCAGCAGCACCGCGGCCAGGTCCCTCACAGGCCGCTGTACCACTCAATGCATGCCAACCACTATTTTGGGCGAGCATCCTGTTCGTGTCGGGCGAGGTTTGCTGCCAATTCCTGCTCCTTCGTAGTAAAATACTAGGATCGGAGCCCTCCCCCCAGTGTCTGGGAGCCCACTGGTGTGCAGCGAGGGCCGGCGGGGTCCGATTCGGTCCCCTACTGTTCATCCTGTCAATGTTGGCGGCGGAGCTCCGCGGTCGAGCTACCATCGCGACATCATCTTGGACACCTCATGGCCCTTTTAAAGGTAATGACTCGTTGTAAATGGGTCTCAAACCCATGTGAGCTTCTCTAATGAGTGCAGGAAGAAGGGATTGACTTCAGCTGCAGTACTGAGAGCAAGAAAGAGCAAACGTGCATGGCTATACGAGCTCTGGGGCACAGGGTATAGGTTGCTGCTGCACCCATAAGTTTCACTTTCAGACACGGTCCCTTTATCCAGTCCCAAGACTGGTAATGGGCCCACGCCACACTGGACAGGCTTTCCTCCTGGCGAAGCAGGTGTCTCCTGCCTCCCAAACAGCCTGCCACAGGATACTTGCCAGACAGACAGTGCAGACTTGTCTAACTTCTAGCATGCTTCGGTTGTCATGGTTTCCCGTGAACAAGCTGCTTAATCTCCAGGGCAAGCTGCTGTGGCCATAAACTCTGGGCATTCCGCCCAAGCAGTGACTGCTTAGAAAAAGCAGGGACGCTCTAACTTTTGAAGGGCCACTTTAGGGAAGGAATGAATGGATTCTCACCAACTAGACTTAACAGGAGGCAGTCAGAAACTGTTGTCCCTGTGGCGCAGCTATTCTTCACTAGTGCAAACTCCAATACGTCTGCTAGCATCTAGGACCCCAAAAAACGGTTATCCCCCTTAGAGGAAATATCGGTGGATATTTTGGTGTCTCCCCATCCCAGTTTTTCCAGAGGTGTCCTAGTGAGCACTGGATTTGTTGTTAAGGTGAGTCATGCTATTAAGAACCACTTCAGCAGAGCACAAAAGAAAAAACGGAGATGAAATTTGCGAGTACGGGGCAGGAGGGGGTCACCAGGAATTCCCAGAGGTAAACTCTTCTTGCCCAGTTTTTGTAAACTATTGGTGACTACCATCTCAGTTTTGGCCGAGTAGTGAACAAAACACACACGCAGACCAACGGATTTATTTAGACTTGAAAGTGAGTGCTGAAATGTATGCAAATAGCATGTGGAGTTGTCCTTCCATTGTAGCACAAGCTCCCATAAGCCGCTGACTGCAAACTGCAGGTCTTCGTTTTTTTGCTCAGGGAGTTAACCACCAGCAGGTATTCAGTGAAAAACTGTGCAGTGGGTGATAATATGTTTAAAAAACTGATCAAATAACATTTGTTCCCTCTATTCCCTGTTAATTTCCATCGATGGTATGTATCATCGGGTGAAAAATGCAAATCCGGCTCTATTTTTACATGTTCCGACTGATTTTGCCCCTTGTATCGCCTTATGAGGCAAGATGGCCTCGTTAGTGATTTTCTTCCCAGTATCACACAATTTTGGTTAAATTGGAAAAGTGGGACTAGAGATGCCCTGGGTTGCTTTCGGTCGCCTCGCTTCCACTGCGCGCATGCGCCCTAGAAAAGCAGCTAGTTGCGGGGAGGCCCTGTCCATGGTTCTGAAGCAGATGCTGCGGTTCTCGGCAGGGTCGGGACAGCCCTCGTGGACAGACAGAGACCCTGGTGAAGGCAGAAAGGGATTCCCGGCTTTGTGCCCCTGTTTCCCCTTCTCTCTCTGGCGGACTGTGAGTGAACCTAGCAGGGCGCCACCCAGCAAAGTGAGGCTGGCGATGGTCTAATTGAAGCCCGCAGGCAGAGCGTCTATCTTTAACTTAACCACAATGTGCGGAATAAATAATTCAGCTAATGGAGAGCTGCCCCGTCGCTCGCTGCGCGGCGCTCATGGAGTTAGACACGCACACGTGCGCGCTCGCATGCTTTGCTGCAAGCGATTATTACGAGCTAAGAGACTGGAGTTTTACAGCCGATCCCTGGGAAACGGGGCCAGGGTCGTTCATTTTCACAGCGAGTTGTATACCAAATGATTCTGCGGCATATGGGCAGGGGGAGTGATGCAGAGACACGGAGCTCACTCGTTCCATGGATCCGTGGCGTAGTTAGGGTGCCCTGAACCTAAATGCAAGCAAAGAAAAGTGGCCCCTTTCACCTAGGTGGATAACAAAACAGTAATAATTGGAATTCGGTGGGTCCTTCAAAGTTCTGGGATGCTTTATTGCTATCAACGCAGCAACCACGGAACCTTGGAAGGGGGGAGAGATCCATGCCGGGGACCTGCTTTTTCACAAACTAGCAAGTGCCACCCGTAGAGGGCAGCCGCCTTGGGAGGGCCACATCCTAACTGGGACAATGACAGCATCAGCAGATCAGATAACTATATCCAGTTCTCCTGAAGCAGCTCCGAAAGTCTGCCCTCCTACAGCACGGCAAAACTGGTCACATCTCCCTGGTCGGAGTTCTAGCAACACAAATCATAGCTCCTCTCCCCCAACCGAAGCCCTAACAACCCAAATCACAGCTCCCCCTCGGCTGCAGCTGCAACAGCACTGATCACAGCTCTCCCTCAGTCGAAGCTATAACAACACAAATCACAGTCCTCTCAGCCAAAGCCCTAAAAACACAAGTCACTGCTCCCTCTCAGCTGGAGCCCCCACAACATGGATCAGAGGTCCACTCAGAGGGTCCCCCGACAGCACAAATCACAGTTGCCTCTCAGCTGGAACTGCAGCAACACAAATTACACAATTACAACAGAACTTGAACAAAACAAATAGCAGCTCCCTCTTAGCTAGACCCCCTAAAACATAAATCATAGCCCCTTTTTGTCAGAGCTCCAACGGCATGGATCACAGCTCCCTCTGATTTTCAGCTCCAGCAACACAAATCACAGGCACCCCACAGCTAGAGCTCCAAGTACACAAATCACAGCCCCCTTCTCACCTAACTTCCCCCTCAGTTGGAGTTCCTACAGCACAAAGCACAGTTCCCCCCCTCAGTAGAACCTGCAGCCTCACAAATCACAGCTCCCTCGGCTTAAAGATACCCATCACCATGGGCTCCTTCACCACTGCATCTGGGTGGACCCATCAGATCATGCCCAATCAGCGATCAAAGTGGGCGGGATTGGAGGGGACCCTACTTTTCTGATTTATTAAAAAACGTTCCCCTACTTTTTGAAAAAAGACAACTGTCCCGGGACGGTTAATTCTGATATTTCAAATGTACTTTAGCTTAAGCGTCAAGCAGTGAGTCTCCTGTGCGGTAAAACAAAAGCCATGCAGATAGTTAAATAAGCCTTCCTGCCAGGGTACCTGCTTCCCAAAAAGAAATGCAAATGTGCGCAACGAGTTAATCTGCAAATGTAAAGGACGCTTCGGAGCCAGTACTTGCTTTAATTGATCAAATGATTTAAAGCTTTGGATGACAAAGATTTATTTTTGAGTGGTAGTGCAGAGAGTTAGCAACTGTGCTGTGAAGTGCGTGCTTTTAATTAAAAACTGTATTTGTATAGTGCTAACTACCGCTGAAGAGGTGTTGAAGAGACATTTATATAAAAATGTATTATGAATAGTCTGGGTATTACTCAAATCTATATTTTGAAAGCACCATTTTCTCCTAGACCTTTTTGTAAATTGTGTAGCATTCTATCTTATACTGTGCATAATGCATGTTTAAAATAATAACTTACATATTCACACAGGCTCTGACCTTGTAGCACTATACAAAAGTCAGTATTCTCCACTGCACAAACCAAGATTTAAGTCTGTGGCTCTCCAGTTACACATAGGACTCCGCAGTACATTAATCAATAGAAGTTCCTTAATGTAATATAGTGCATTTTCCACTGAGCAGCATCTTTTTTTTAAGTATTTTTCATCTAAGCTGCATGGTATTTTATATGTAGGTACCTGACAACAAAAGACCAAAATAAAGTTACAGAATATTTTTTTTTTTTAGCCACACTTTTGCCTCCGCACGACACTCACTGACCCCACACCATTTCATGCACATTTCACAGTTCCCACACTTTTTAAATGCTCTTCGACTATTGTGTACAATGGATGGAAGCCTCATACCTATTCCATTGGGTTCCTGCTTAGCTGCTCCTGGGTCGACCCTCAGACCACAGACTATAGCTGGTTGGCTGTAAAGTGCCAGTTCATGTTCCTTGCCTCTTTGCTGCTCCTGAGTGGACTCTAGAGCTTATTCTGTACTCAGTGGAAGCATGCACCTTGAAGAGTAGCATCTTTCACTGCTGGGCTCTTCTCATGTTTTGTGTGATGTAGACCACTCTTAAGATGGTAGGTATCTGCATGATTGCTTGAGTGCGTTCGCTCTGTTCCTAAACACTAGTGTATGCACAACCTCAAACAAACATTGACTCAATTGAACAGTCTCTGCTATATCATGCAAAACAGAAACCCTTTCCACGTATGCTGCAATCCATTCCCACAGTCTTTATCTATATACATCAGCTCTATCCCTCTTCAGATTCAAGTCTAGGCGCGGTGACAAAACATGATAGGAACACAACTCTGGATCTTACCCACAACATTAAATCACTCCCCATGTAGGTGACATGACAGATACTCTTCCTTCAGATACACTCTTATGGAGTAGCATGCACACTGTCACCAATGCACTTCAGTGCCTCATCAGGGCTCTCAAGTCAGAAGACATTAGCTGCATTACTATGTGTTACAATGTCAGAGTGCCTGTGGGCTCCACATTGAAATAGAAAATGGGTCAGGCAAAAGCATTTTATGTTGGTCTTCCATCCTGTGTGTTAATATGACTCCAGCATGTGTGTAGAGTTAACAGATTGACTAATTTATCATCTAGCATGATGGTAGCATCCCTTTCTATAACTTTGATCTCCACCCTACCTGCTTGTGTATGGTAGAGTTAGTTCAGTATATCATGTGCATGACTATCTGATTCTGGTTACTACCTGATTCCAATCCTGTGAGCTAATGTGACTCCAGCATGTGTAGAGTTAGCAGATTGACTCATTTATCATCTCCATTAAAGTGTGTGAAAAAAGCCAAGATGTGAGCTGAAGCCTCGGCAAGCTTTTGTTTTTTGCTTTTATGAAGGAGGGGAGGTTTTTAGGAGCAGGGGCAGAAGTGCCTTTAAGGTAGTTTTCAGCATGAGACCTCATTGCCTCCAATGCCACACCGTATCCAGCGGCAGGCACCAGAAATCTCAAGAGGAGGGGTTGAGTGTGAAAAAAAAAAAAAAACATTTAAAAAAATATATCTTTTTTTTACGCCAGCTGCCTCACTCCTGTTCCCTCTAAATGGTGTTGGTGTCCCAGCAGTCCCTGGGGCACCAGCACAGGCTCCCCATGCAATCTTGGCACTGCTCTCATGCTAAACTTAGCATGAGAGCAGTGTCAGGATTGCTTTGTGTGGCTTGATCTGCCACTCAGACACTGCATGGGCATCTGTGCAGTTTTTCCACACCCAGGTTGGAGAAACCTAAATGCGCATGTGTATTTGGACAGCCTTAGACGGCCGGCCAAACACACACACACACTAAAGTGCACTCTACTTCCACTCCCCCCTCCCATGGCCCAGCCTACCCCTCCTTGCACATGCTTCTGGCTGAGCCAGCAGCTGAAAAATAAAACAATGATGTACTATTGTTATATTTTTCAGCTGCTAGCTTAGCCAGGGTTGGGGGAAAGGAGGGGTGACGCTCCTTTGCCATTGCGAAGAAGCCACCCCTGACCCTAGCCCCACAAAGTAAAATATTTTATTTTAGTTGGCAAATCTGCTATGAATTATAAAATCAGTGATGCATCAGTTAGACAAACTGGGTTGGGAATATTGACCATCAAATATAACTAGCAATAATTATCAGTAACAAAATTTGACACATCAGCTCACAAACACCTTTTGCCAGAACTTCGAGACAAGATCACTATAGTGATTATCTGGCAGTCTTAGTAATAATTACCCTTTCAGACAAAGTTAGCAATAATTAAAGCAGCAACAGTCGCAAGGTAGAATTATCAGCAATAACCAAATCAAGTAGGATTAGCAATAAGAGCTGCCAGGCAGCATTAACAATAGCAGCAATTTAGGAAAGAGTAATAGCAAAGAAAACTAGGCAGGATTAGTAAAAAGACATACTAGACAGGATTATGAATAATGAGGCCACCAGATGCTCCTTCTATAGTATGGCATGGGAATTCCTCCCGCACCTTTACTCTTATACTCTTTCACCTGACACCCCCACACCTACAACACCTTAATGCATCCTCTCTCCCTCACACCACCAGGTAACTTCCACCAATAAATGTACATATTTCTACCAGATCCCACTTCCAGCAGCTATTTCCGAGCTAGGTCTGGGATCCGGCCACCTCAGTGAAATATATAGTGGTTTTCCTGCTATACATTTTCCAACAGTAGGACACAATTCAGTCATGCCTGCATGCTGTTTCCTTTCCGTTCGGAGCAGCAGCCTGGAGGTGGTGAGGGAGCCTTCTTACTTTCAGTTTAGACTGGGATCAAAACAAAGGCCTGACTTAAGAGGCCCTCAAATCTCCTTTTGTTCAAGTATCACTCTGGCAGGGAGCCATCTGGAGCCTAACACCTAGACAGCAATGAAATGGAAGGAAACAACAGCATAGGTTAATACTTTGCAAGTAACTTAGAGAAACTATTATTCAGAGGTATGTTTTTCATTTTATTCAACCCCCGGCCCCCAAATGCAAGATATGTGCTTGCACTGTAAGAATGCTAAATGTTTCTGTGTGATGAGGAGTAATTTCAAAAATAATGATTTAAACAGCACTTCCTAATTTATCTAACTTATTGTTCTTTTATTTCACTAGGTATCCCGCTGTAGTATGTCAGAGTCTTTTACATTACACACACAGAGACAATAAATCATACAAGTGTGTAAACCAGTATATAGGAACTGTTACATAACACAATAAGGGGTAATAAGGTGTACAAGTCTCATATTGTTTATAGACATTATGGGGGTCATTACGACCCTGGCGGAAGGCGGAGAACCGGCGGTAAGACCGCCAACAGGCTGGCTGTCTTACCTTGTGGAATTATGACCATGGCGGTTACCGCCATGGTCATCCGCCGGTTCTCCGTTCTGCCCGCCAGGGCGGAGACGACCCGGCGGTATTTTGACCCGGCTTACCGCTGTGGATTTCCAGCGGTTTGAACTGCCATGAAATCCATGGCGGTAAGCACTATCAGTGCCAGGGAATTCCTTCCCTGGCACTGATAGGGGTCTCCCCCACCCCCACCCGAGTCCTTCCCCCACCACCCCTGCCACCCCCCCAAGGTGGCAGGGCCCCCCTCCCCACCCCGACCCCCAACATCACATAACTCACACACACCCGACACGCATGCAGGCACCACCAACACACACACGCACACACACCGACATACATGCCAACATCCACACACACAGTCAGACACGCACACCCACATTCAAACATACACACACACATCCATACAGACATACCCACAGACATACACGCATCACCCCCACAAGCATACACGCACTCACACACCCCCTCTACATACTCAGACACACACCCCCATGCATGCACACAATACACAACACCCCCCCACCCCCCTCCCCTAACGGACAATCGACTTACCTGGTCTTTCGATCCTCCGGGAGGGGACGGGAGCCATGGGGGCTGCTCCGCCGACACCACACGGCCAACAGAACACCGCCGCGCCGAATCACAGGACGTGATTCGCTAGGCGGTGTTCTGTTGGCGTGGCGGTGGAGGTGGAGCAATCTCCACTTCCCCGCCGCCCGCCAGTATGGCTGTTGGTGGCTCTCCGTCCGAAAAAGGACGGAGAGCAGCCAACAGTCATAATACGCGGAGCGGCAAACCGCCACTACTGGCGGTCTTCCACACGGCGGTCCCTCGGCGGTCTTTAAAAAAGACCGCTGAGGTTGTAATGACCCCCTATATGTTAAGAGTGCAAGGTTGGGAGAAACACAAAGTCAGGATTTAAAACATAATGGGGTGACTGGAGTTCTGTGTCCTTACAAGATTTTATTACTACTCAAAGCACCCCTTGTTTGCAAACTTATAATAATAACACATTGTAAAAACAATAAGGATCTAAACCCAAGACTTGCAGTTAGGTCCACCTCTTTCGCACCGGTTCATAGTTCACTGTTCTATATTAGAAGTATTGTAACTTATGAACTGGAAGTAACAAATGGATCTATGTGCCAAAAGCAGTAACCCAAATCTCTACCTACACAAAATACAAATCTGCGATCTGCATGTTACATGATGTGCTTTGTAACAGGCATATTAAACCTATGTGCTACTTAATGAGTCAAAACTGTGATTAGACAAAACACAGATTTGCCAGCAAGTGAATTAAGTACCAGAGTTATTTTGCCATTATTATTATCCCCTGAAATTTGATGGACGCACAAAGATCTCACAGCAGATGCCATATCCCAATATAGATTTTAAAATGCAGCCTATTTGTGACTAATTAGTTCAGACACAAATGTGCTGTCACATTTGTCCTTGTTGGCAATTTCTTTGGGGTTTGTTTTTTGAAAAAATAAATGTATATGTTGAGTGTCAGACTAGCTTTTCTTGACTCCACCCTCCATGACTCCATACAATTTCCTCTGCCACACCTTGACCCCCATTTAATGGGTTCCCGGAGTAATTGTTTCCAGTTCCAGTACTGCTTAACAACCATTAACACTAAGCATCAACAGGCACAGAACTACCATCCATTCCCATTGATCGATTGGCCTATGACCAGGGCCACTGAAATTATGCAACAGGGGAGGACCAAACTATGCAGCAGGGTTGAATACATTATATGACAAGAAAAGGCAAATTATGCAGCATAATTTCACACATGTTGTGAAACCATTGCTGCATTTCACATGTAAACACTGCCTCAGCATATGTTCCTCCTCATTCGTAAGAGTTTAACATTCAAATAGAGCAATAGGCATTTGAAAGGTTACCATTCAACTTTTGAAAACGGCATGCCATTGAGCAACAATGTGTGGCTGCTCTTTAAGTAACTTTTGATTGTTTGAGCTACAATTTGTTTTGGGAAAATCTGCAAAGTATGCATCAGATCATAGGCTATGTGGTAAATGCAGCAAATCCATAATTATGTGGAAATCAAAGCAGAATCGCACAATGCCAGTGGCACTGCTTATGACTCGGGCAAGCTAGTTGGTCATTTTTGCAGTGGGTTAATCAGTCCAACTTGCCTAAACTGGTTCTTTAGTAGGTTCACAGAAAGGCTGATGCAGCCTTAAATGTGTGAGCAGAAAAGTACCAGTTACAGAAAATCAGGCCTGCTCATTGTCATATAGAACGACTATAGGATTACTTGCAGTGGCAAGACGGGAGCAGGGAGGTGGGGTGGGCACAGCATGACAAGTGATAGGGCCCATTCCATGCCCCAGGTGATGATAGTGAAACCCTGAAGTGTGGGTAGTCGGGGTAGCTGCAGCCTGCAACTCAGTTGCCATTTGAATCGGGTGGTGGAAATGAGAGCTGTGGTGGGGGTATGTCTTACCAGCTGAGAAGAGAGGTTGGCTGTTCTGAAGTTATGTTTTTGACCCTCCTCCACCCAGCAGCAGTTGGTAACGATCTTGGGACAGATTTCAAAAGGAATTTCGCAATCACAGGTCATGGGATTCACAAAATCACTGAGTATGGGACTGCAAAATTTATTTTTGTAACGTACAAAACCCATATTGTGAGTCAAGAAAACTTTTTCTGACTCATAAATGGGTTTTGTGATCGTATCAAATCGCTGTTTGGAATTGGCTTCTAAATTGTGATTTTGTGTGGTATGGTTCAATAGTTTGCAAACACAATTCCAGGCTCAACCCACGGAACAGTTACTGATTCCTCAAAAGAAACGATAACTGATTCACAAAGTAGAAAGTGGCAAGGGTATGGGGCACATTAGGGCCTCTTCTCCTTTGGGAATCGGGTTGCCAGTCTGAGGCGGAGTAGGCAGTGGCTCTCTCTGCAGCTTCCCAAAACAGATAGGTTTTTTTAAATAGCAGCACCAGTTTCTTTAAGGTACACAGGCTGTTTTCATATTTTGAAATGCAATCATAGGGATAGTGGTCTGTTGACCCTCTCAAGCCACCATCCCTGTGATTGGACCCAATCAAAAGGGGAGGGGGGAGATTTTTATGGAAATTGCCATATTTATATTAATTAAGGAGGTTGTTCTGTGAACCCCTGCAAATGATGATTTTGTGACCTGTTCTAATATAGCCTTAGAACCCGCCGTAGCGGGCTCTACCGGCTATTAAAGGCCCGCTCCCCGCGTTAAATGCCCGAGCCGAAGGCGAGGGCATTTAACAAGGGAGAGGGACTTTAATAGCCGGTAGAGCCCGCTACGGCGGGTTATAAGGCTATTAGAACATTCTGCCACACAGGGCAGAATGTTCCATCAAAAAAAAAAAATGTTCACGGAGCCCGAGGGGATTTAAATCCCCTCGGGCTCCGTGAGGCTTTGTTCACAGCTGTTGCTGTGAACAAAGCGAACATTGGAATGTTGGCACTGCGGGCTTTTACCGGCCTGTAAAAGCCCGCAGCAGTCTATTGTCTTCAATGGACATGCCAACATTCCAATGTTCTAATAGTACATAGGTCGGTTCACAAAATCCGATTCCATTTGCAAATCGTAGATGTACAATTTATGACTATTGTTTGGGAATTGAATCTTTGTACATTTGGTCCTTGCTACCTGCTTGCTGATCATATTGGGCTGTGAATAGGAATTTCATCCCAGTGAATTAAGTTCTACTTGCTTTTTCACCGGGGACTGTGAAAGAGTGTATCAGTGGTTGAAGAACAGTGGAAATAGGGCCAAAGCAGCTTTTGCACACCAGGGGTCACTTCTTGCTGTGGAATTGAAAAAAGGAAACACTAAGAGCCCAACAGATGTTTGAACTTGCTTTAAAATTAAGCAATAAAAATAGAAACAAGTAAAAAGAAAACATAATTTTGAGGTTATTAAGACATATACACTCTTGCTGTATTAAGGATTAAACATCTGGAGATCTGGGTGAGGCAGAGATAGACAGACAAAAGGAGAAAACAGAAGGTTGAGAAGAGAGGTGAAGAAGAGACGAAATGAGAAGTGGGAAAGGGGAGTAGAGAGAAAAAAGGTGTGAGGTGGCAGACTAAGTGACAGTAAGGAGAGAGTAAAAGAATGTTAAATCTGAAGAACGATGGCTGAAAGTTGAGTACAAAGATAAAAGGAGAGAGAGAACATTAGAGGCGAGGGAGAAGATGAAGTGAGAAAGGATAACATGAACAGAGTGAGGGGTAAAAGAAGGGATTGGTAAAGGATGAGGGAAAGAGGGACCATGGGAAGATAAAGATGAGGGACAAAAAAGGAGAGAGGAGTGAGTAATGAAGCAAAAGGTGGAGAGAGGAAGAAAAGAGAGGGTTTCCTAGGTCTGTAAGAACAAAGGGTGGATGGATGGATGGATGGTGGCTTACACACACACTCCTTCGGCTTTTTGCAGCCCACCAGTGTAGGGGTCTGATTTATAATTATTTGGCAAGGAAGAAACTTCTGATTTCAGGAAGAATAGCTCAATCTGGAGGAGAACCCACTGGTCGAATGTCCTTCACCCAGAGATATTACGGTAAAGGAAATACCAATTGTGGATTCTCCTCTGTTTTTTAGCACTTCCTCCAGAGAAAGGAGGTTTATCATCCTTTAGCATATAAACCTAAATAGGGCACAATTTTTTCCCACCACCCATGACTGAGGTATAAAAGGTCCCTTCACTTCCCTTGTCCACCTTTGCTGATGTAATGTAATTCATGGGATACAACGACATATAACTTTGGATGTAATGCAGGGCTCACAGGAGTTTGAAGAATTAAGGTATTTGAATGGGACTGATTCACGAAAGCACGATAGCAGGCGGGGGCGTTTGCAAGAGAGAAAACGGAGAACTGAAATAAAACATCACTGAAAGATAGAAAATAAGAGAGCAGGTAATACGGAGAGGAAAGATAGAATATAAGGAAAGAAAGAGTGCAGGAGAGACAGAAATGAGAGAGAGGGGCCTGGAATAGGAGATAAAGAGGGAGAATGAAAGTGAGGGAGGGAGGGAAATAGAGAGGGACTACAAAACAGACAGGAACTGAGGGGGGAAGATGTAGCATGGAAGGGAGAGAAGAAGCGGGCGTATGAGTTGTGAAGAGAGGGAGGGAGAACATCAGGAGGTTGGAATGTAGAATGGGAGAGAAAGAAAGACAGGGAAGGGGGTAGAGAAAGAAAAAGAGTTTTAATGAGAGTTGGATAGACAGAATAACAGACATAGAAAGAGAGCGGAGGGATGGGCTCGACATATATTTGTGTGACAGAGGGAGACAGGGATGGTACAGATGATATACAGAGGAAAGGAAAGGTTCTGGTTACAGTCATTTCCTGTTGCCAGCGGCACATTCAAATCATTTTTCTGCCCCAATTTAACTCATCGAATGCCGTGATGTGTGAAACTACCAGACATCACAAGGAGAAGCCTCTGTGTGGCAGCCAAAGGGAGGAGCCATGGAAGTCTCAGATGTCTACAAACATAGGTGCCTGATGGTATCAGGGATTTGGGGCCCATCCAAGGATGAACAAAATCCTCATGAGACTTAGGGTGACTCATTGATCTGTAGTTGAGCAGGGGTTTCAGAGCCATGTACTTAAGGAGAAAATTCAGTGGCCTGAGGATGAACAGGAGTCTCAGGGGGAGTAAATGAACCGAACCTATAGGGAGATACACATTTCCTCTCTCATATGTGCTGGGCATGGAGCCTTTGGGGATCGAAGGGTGGACTGGAACCTCTAGGATCTACGGGCAATCAGGTGTTTCAGGGAGCTGAGGGTTGAGAAGGAGCCACATGGAACCGAGGTTGTGCAGGAATCTTAGGACCAGATGACTGAGTCAGAGCCTCAGAAGCCTACACTGAGCAGGGTACCTGCTGGAACCCCGGCAGTGAACACAAGCCTGTGGGCCTTTTTTGAGGTGGAGCTTCAGAGATCTATGGATGAACAGGAGCCTCTGGGCCTTAGAGTGAGAAGAGCTCCAGAGTAAACAGAAGCCTAAGGGAATCTAATGTTGAACGTGGTTGGCAGGGTCCGAGAGTGAGATGATGCTCCTGGGCAAAAGTGGGAAAGAGGCTCCTGAGAGTGAGCTGGAGTCTTTGAGGACTCAGTGTGAGGAGAAGTCTCTGGAGAATTAAATGACAGCTGCATCCCCAGGGGTCTGAATATGAGCAGCAGCCCTAGAAGAACTGTGAGTGAAAATGAGTGCAGGGGCCCTGGGGCAGAGTGGGTAGCTCAAGGAGCAAGTGATTGTGCACACAACCCTCAGGACCTTAGGGTGAGCAGAGTCTGGGCCTCTGAGATTGAATAGAATCCTCCGGATCTGAGGTTGAGCCTTGCTATCTTGGTCAGTAGAAAGAGGGGACCACTAAGCATGTTCAGGGGCTTGTTCCTGATGGTGAGCCGGTGAGTTCGGAATGTGAGGGCGAGCATGGGCTAGACGCCTACAAGGGAGCAGCTGATACTGGGTCTGTAGAGTGTGGAGATTTGGAGAACTGAAGGTGATTGGCAGGTGTTCTGTAGATGAGCTACAGTGGAATAGTTGTGTTTACATTATTTGCCAATATCACTGGACATGCAAGTTTGAAAAACTTTCACTTGCTCCAAATTTCTCCCAAAGTTAGCTCCCTAAGACTAACCAAGCGATGTTCTGTGAGATGTCATAAACCGTGAATGTGTGCCACTTTTTTTGGGGGGACTGGGCCTATTTTTAACCCCAATCCAACCCAGATGGGTAATGCGGTTGAAGCTGTTGCCCAGCAAAAGGATGATCCACCCTTGCTGTGTGGGACATCCTGCTGCTTGGAAACAATCACAACCCAGTTGTGCAGGTGTGTGCACGAGGGGAAACTTTGCACCAGTGAAGTTGTAAAATGTTGCCGGTCTCTGGAGGAGCATGATTTTGCTGGTAGCGGTTTTGCCATTGGTGCGTAAAGGATGGGTTCACCAAGGGCAGTAATTATGCTGAGTGGTGGCACTGGATCTTTATATCCAGCCATGGTACCCCATTCCTGGCTTAAATAGACCCTTTTTTAAAATTATTTTATTTTTTGTGAAGTGCTTCCCTAAGGTGGTAGATTCCTAACCTCAACCCTCTATCTTTCTTTGTCTGGGTGCAGTGGTGCTGGGACAATTTTCAGAAGAGGGGTACTGCCATCAATGCTGCAGTACTGAAGTCACAGGCATTGTCCAAGTGTTACACAAAGAACAAGTATAGAAAATGAGCTACGCTTCTTCAGTAGGAAAGTAGTAAGGGTGTGGTATGCAGCTGTTGGTGCACTTTGGAACACACTGTAGCAAATATATTAATATTAAAGTTTTTTTTGGTGTGGGTGCACTGTCATTTTCACGCTGCATATTCACCATTGAAATGGGGATTTAAATTTTCAGGCCTATTTTCCTGATAAACAAACACAGTGCATACATGATAATGTATCGAAATTGGATTTCAGCAAATATTTGTTATTTGTGCATCACCAAGTAAAGTGACTTGGTTTATTTTGATGGCATTAAAATCTTTGTTTCCGTCACACTTTAAAGTGTCAAAATAAAGTTCTCGTGTGCTTTCATAACTGCCAATATAATTTGAAATAGTTGCAGAGTTAATTTATAGGTATTTAAATGCTGTGGTGTGCTTGAAAAAAATGACATCCCACAGCCTTTCCTTTCACACCAGCAACACTGCCACATACTTCGCTTAACAAAATCGTCTGGATTTGCAGTCAAAGAAAAGTAAACACCAGTTGCCTTGGTAAACCAATTAGCATCAATTTGTCAGAAGACATAGCCTGACATTTTAACCTGGTTTCTCAATGCTTAACAAAACGACATGGTTATAGCATGGTTATTTTGTGGATGCTGCAGCACCCCAAAACCAGCACTTCAAGCGCCTTTGCCTGGGTGCCTTCTAGGTGTGGTAACTCCCGGGTTTGGGCCCTGGGGCCCGCCTCCCCCACCTGTCCCCGGTTGCAGTGAGCGCCTTTTATAAACAGGCAACGAACCCCGTGTTCGAAACTGCGTCTCCTCGACCCGGGTCGACCCCTCCCTACGGCGCGTGTCGCGGATCTAATCCCGCAGGCCATTTAGCTTCAATAGGGACAAAAAATAACATCCCGTTTAATTCCCCGTTTTATCACCTACCAGATAAATAACGAGTATTAAAATGAAAAGCGGAGTAGACAGCGGGAGCGTTGATTAATTTTTCGTTCTCATCTCGTCTGTTACTTTTCTCTGCAATTATTGAAATAAATTATAGGCCCAGGTTTCAGGGCAGGTGCAGCTCAGTGGAGCGAGGGCCCTTCTCGCTCTCTCTCGTATGAGAGAAGGGTGCGGGTTATGAGAGACTGAAGACGCCAACGCCAGGGGAGTGCCATAGAAAAGCTGGTCGCGACTTATTGCAATAGGGGAAATCATAGACAGAAAGGTGTCATTTAACCTACACGCGATTTGCATTGCATGTGCCATGAACAAAAATGTCTCAAGGCTTGTTTTTGTGTCAAGTGCTCTAACAGTAGTACACATGTTACGTGCCCCTTGGAGTGGTACAGTTATAAATTGTAGGTTAATGGACGGCTGTTACCGTGGACATTTTGTATGTCCATGTGACTTGTCCACATCATTGTTTTGCAGTGCGAGCATAGCACGTGTCTGTACAGCTGTTACAGTTACACATATACTTTGTGTTCGCCTGGGTATTACACAGCAGTAGATTTTGCCATGTATGCTTGCTGTTAAAGTGGCATATATGTCAGAGGATAAACGTGTTGAATCCGGTGGTATAATGCCGTTCATATCTACGTGGGACATATCTTCATGTTTGTTACCCTGGTAAACCTCTTCCAAGTACGCTATATGCGTGCATAGAGAATAGATGCACGCACACGTGCGCTGAGGACGTAGCGCAGCAGTCAGCGCGAACACCTTGGAAGCTGAAGAGCGGGATTTGAGCCTCGACGTCACCGCAACATCGTGTGCTTTTGGGCACATCTCTTAATCCCAAGGACAGCGCCTTGACACCTTCACGGGTGTCAAGCCGCGCTATATAAATCTACATTTTCATTTTTTACAGTGCTGGTATGTCATTTGTAGCTATACATAGCTTCGTCAGGAGTGCATATGAAACATGTTTTGCAGCGGCTTTTAGAATGACACATGACCCCAAGTAGCTGCAACCGTTGCATTTGTTTCAATCGTTCATTGTTGTTACCATGGTAATTATGCCAAATATCCCCATAGTTATAGTTGAATGTATGCCAAATGCATCCGTACTAAACATCTGCTTGTTTATTGCAGAGGAGGGTGTTTTACATGCCCGCCTGTTTGCTGTAGTCGTACATATGTGACACGCAGTCATAGTTGTTACACCGGTGCATATGTGTGTGCGTTCTTGATGAAGCTGTAAATGTCTTACGTCTACAGCGCTGTTATGGCTGTATATGTTATGTCAGCATGACTGTTATAGTGGAACATATTGAATGCATGGTTGCTATAGTCACATTTATGTCACATATGCACATGATTGGTAAAGTGCTGCCTAGGTCACTTGAACACATCTTTGTTGCAGTCGTCCAGATTGTTCTTACGGTGTTCATACGTTACATGTGCACTCTGTTGCTACTGAAATATAAATCACATTAGCAAGATAGTTACAGAGGTGTGTGAACTCGTGAGGTGTGTGTGAACTGGTGAGGCATTGCCTAGTGTGGTGGATGTAAAGTGATAAGGGCATTGCCTGGTGAAGTGAGTGTGAACTAGTGAGGCTTTGCCTGGAGAGGTAGCAGTGAACTTGTGAAGCATTGCCTAGTGAGGTGGGTGTGAACTAGTGAGGTTTGCCTGGAGAGGTGTGCGTGAACTGGTGGGGCATTCATTGCCTGGTGATGTGGATGTGAGGCATAACCTAGTGAGGTGGGCGAGAACTGGTGAGGTGTTGCCTAGTGAGGTGGGTGTTAACTAGCAAGGCTTTGCCTGGTGAAGTGGATGTTATCTGGTGAAGCATTGCCTAGGGAGGTGGACATGAACTAGTGAGGGTTTGACTGGAGAGGTGGGCGTGAACTGGTGAGGCCTTGCCTGGTGAGGTGGACGTGAAAGGGTGAGGTATTGCCTAGTGAGTTGGGCGTGAACTGGTGAGATCATTGCATGGTGAGGTGGATGTGAAGTGATGAGGGTGTACCAACAAGTGAGGCTTTGCTTGGTGAGGTGGACCTGAACTAGTGAGACTTTGCTTGGTGTGGTGGATGTGAACTGGTGAGGTGGAAGTGAACTTGTCGATCTTTGCCTGGTGAGGAGGACGTTGGAGTAGTGAGGCTTTGCTTGGTGAGGTGGATGTGAACTGGTGAGGTGGAGGTGAAGTAGTGAGGCAATGCCTGGTGAGATGGACTTGAACTAGTGAGGCATCACCTAGGGAGGTAGAGCGAACTTGTGAGGCACAGGGGGCAGGTTTAGGATGATGGGGGTCGATTATCATGCCAAGGACGTGAATGGGTAAGGCATCACTTGGTGAGGTGGGCGTGAACTGGTGAGGCATCGCCTAGAGAGATGGGTGTGAACTGGTGAGGCATTGCCTGGTAAGGTAGACGTGAACTAGTGAGGCATCACCTGGGGAGGTGTGAGTGAACTGGTGAGGCATAGGTGGTCAGGCCTAAGATGTGGACTGGTGAGGGGTCACCTGATGAAGTGGGCTTGAACTCGGGAAGCCTGTTGGGTGATCACGGGAGGGGTGTAAACTGGTGAGGGGTCCATGATCAGGGCAAGGGGGTGACCTGGAGAGGCATCGCCTGGTAAGGTGGGTGCGAACTGGTGAGGGGTCAGGGATCAGGCTAAAGACGTGAACTGGTGAGGTACAGGTTATCGGGCTAAGGACTCTAGAGAGTGGGGGCCCTCTTGGTGACTCAGTTGAAGATTTGGATGCAGATACCGCTGCAAATACAGTGCCAGATTTTTAAAGTTTGGCACAGTTTTTGAACTGATTTTTTTGTTTTAATACAGGTGCAATAGCGTTGTCTTAGCATCAGGGAATACTGGCCTGTGACGTATTTGATGCCAGAAAGTTGTTTAGCTGAAACATTTTCAATTTTCTGAGACGTGTCCCGTTGATATTCAGGTTTCTTGGGGCGAGAACGTTAGTGTATTTCATTTTGTACTTGATTAGTAGTTCTGGGCAAATCGAACCCGCTCAGCCTCGAATCACGCATCCATCACCTGCGTGGGTGGACAGGCACTTGTTGTTGTTATGAAGGTTTGCAGTAGAATGCAGGAACAGGCTTTGCAGATTTCATTGCCTGCCTCTCGACTCTGCAGGGCATTTTATCCTTTTGCTTGACCACTAGCCCTGTGAGAGATGGTACCCAAACATGGCCATCAATAAATCCAAATTACTTGTCTGTCCATGACTACCACTACTGTAAAACGCCACGCTTGTTTCAATTTCTTTACTAATTTCGTGCACATTCTAAGTATTTCGCCATGTTCATGGACTAGTTAACAGTCTGTAGAATGGGGGAGTGGAGTATGAGCTTATGGGAGTTGGGGGGGATGGGGTCAACAGGGTCATGTGACATCAACAACTACGAAAAACAACTTCTGGGAATGCAAATGTGTAAATAGCTTTCCTGACTCCGGCCCAAAAAGTCAGTCACATACCGGCCACTACCGTTGAGGCCCATCCTGTTCAATAGTCTCTTTACTAGGTCGATAAACATAGTAAACGGACTGAAGTGCTTAACAGCGTCACCCCCAGGCTCTGAAGTTTTCTGTAGAAGTATCCAACCCCCACACATGACGCACTACCGTGTGATATCTAGACCCTCCCGCAGGTCTTAAAAGCAGAGTAGCATGCCTTGTCTAGCCCCCCTGGCTGTCACCCCTCATAGCAAGAAACCTTACCTTCGGGCCTATTGGCTTTTGCCAATTGTTTTCAGCGATGCTATACAACATTCTTGATGCTGTGCAGCATAAGTAAAGATGAAAAACAAAAGCATATTAATCCGCATGCCACACCATTTTGTAGGAGCACTCACCACGTATTTTGCATGCCTATAAAAATGACACAGGTGTTTATTTTATTTTTATTTAGTGATTCGAGTTTGATTGATAAATATAACAGAAAAAAACAAAAAAGGTGTGTTTCTTTCTTAAAGCAGGTAGAGGGAAGAAATACTAGGCAGGGTGAAAGGAAGAACATGGGGATTGAGGGACCCAGAAACACACAGGTAAGAAAACAAAGTGGAGGGCAGTCCATGGGGAGAAGTAGTACATAAGGGAGACAGCAGGAAAACACATGCATCCTTGTGGAGTGATTAACCAAAATGGAAAAATTTAGTATCTGAAAAGTGAGGAGTGGAAGTACACAAGTAGTATGGTCATGCTCTGGGGTGAGGGAAAAACACAAGAAGAGAAAGTAAAGGCCACACCTAAAACAAAAGAAGCAAGCAATGAGAGTGACTATAAAGCCAACTGATGGTAAGGAATGTGTGGGTTCTAAGCCAATGGTATGCTAACAATAGGACTTTTTGCAAACAGACAAATTGCACATTGCTCTGAGTGGGTCCCACATTTTCAGTACAATGATATCCCATAGATTTGGCCTCCTGTCAGGTCTCATGATGGAAGATCAGATCTTCCAGGAGTCCAGACAAACCTGATGAATCTTCTCTGAAGAGTTAACTGGTGCCTGGAGGCAATTTAAAAAGATTTGGCACATGCCTATAAGTTAGGGTGGGCATTATAGACTGACGACAGCCAGACATGATGGAAGTGACCCTTAGCCTGGTTGCCTCAATTAGAAGTAAGCCTTTCTGTCATGGTGGTTCAATTTTGTCAACATGCTCTTGTCACTATTTTGGGAGACCCCTGTGTTGTTGACTCAGGAAGTGTACGTGAGAAGAGGGGAAAGTGAAGATGGGTGTAGGGCATGCTGGAAGAGTATAGTGTACGAGGGTTGAAGAAGCACAAGTTTTGGACTGTTTGGGTAGAACTCAGCTTTTCTAGCCACACTTTCTGAATCTTCAAGGCTTCGGGAACAGCTCAGAAGTGGGCCTTAGTGCTGGAATCCTTAAGTTGAATTTGGGTTGTCAGGATGTGTAAAGAGAGGCTGAGGCATCTGATTAAGTTCATGCATGGCGGGGTGTTTTTGAAAGGACGTGGGTGTCCATCAAGTGACAGGTATGGACTTATGAAAGAGTTAGTTGTGTTTGACTTGATTGATTGATTGATTGACTTGTTTTCGATTACTCAGAATGGTTTTGAATCTGTTGGCTGCGAGTAATGAGTTGCTGATTGTGTACCGTGTTACTCTGTGTCGAAGGTGCTAGACAGAGCAGAGGTTGTATATCACTGTGTATAGAGTTAAACACAAAGGCATGAGTTCAAGCAATAATAGGGGTGTGCAAAAATTCCATAATTTGCTCTCTCATAATTATGAGAAATTGTTGCAAAATTAGGCGAAAGTATGCTTAGTTCTATGCAATACAAATCCACTATTTCACACTGCATTTCAGTGCTAAATGTGTCATCCTGTTCTTTTTTGATGCAAGGACTTATTTAAACAAAAGTACCCCAAACAACTGCCGCTTGTGCTCTTTTGTTTGTGTGTGTTTGAAGTAATTTTTTACCGCAAATTGCATAATAGTAGTACATTTTTACAGAGAATGTGCTGTAACTATAAAAAGTGGCATAATGGTTTAAGTTTGGGAATTTTGAGTAACACACGTAATGTGAAATTTCCAAAATTACGCCAATTAGGCTGACATTAGTTACATTTCGCCCAGGCCTGCAGAAGAGCTGCAGTGATCTGCCTAGGATTTTCTGGGACTGACATGATCCAGATGACTGGAGAGCTGCAGTGCACCCGCAGATGCCCAGGATTGTTGAATCTAGGACAGGTCTGTAGAGGGGGGTCATCAGATCTGCTTGTTTCAGTGATTGTGGAGCAGCGCCTCAGCAAGGGAACGGAGAATAAGCAAAACATGTAGGTACTGACAGTAAGAATAAACCTGAAGGCAGGGAGAAGGAGACAGGAGGGGGCCGGAGGGGTTACTTTTGATGACAAAGAGAATAAAGCATATAAAATGGAACCATATAGGATGGGGGACATAGTTACAGGATGAAAAAACAGACTGAAATAATGATGAAAGGAGATGGAGAAAAGCATAGACGAAAGGGGATACATTTGATGTTAGTAATGAACGTAGCGACACAAGATGTTTTATTAAGAGAGGAGGAGAGGATTAGGGAGAGGGGGTGTCACCACTAAAGGGAGGATTAAAATGAGAGGGAACTATCAAAGAAGGGGAGAGAGGGTTAACGAGAGCAGCGCCGCGGCAATGTGTGTAATGCGGGAGGGAACAAAAGTGAAAGAGACAAGAAATTGATGGGGAAGAGACCGAAAGTAAACACTTTTCTCATGCACGCTGCTGCACCTCACAAGGTTATCGGCAGAGGGATAATGGGCCAACATGGCCTCCCAATCTCTCTTCGATCTTCGTTATGGATCTGCCTCATCAAAGGACTCAGAATTGACCACAAAGTGAAATAACGAGCTCTGAAGGGCGGGGAAGTGACAGGCCCCCGCGCAGAGCTCCAACAGCTGCTGTGCTTACCTGCGAGCGTCAGCTGCGAGGACCAGGAGCCCCTCAGGAAGGAGAAACCCTGACACCACATGGACTTCCGAACCCTAACCTTCAGGAGCCACCGGGCCAGATCTAAGGACCGGGAGCCCTTCAGATGGAGGCACTGACATCCTATAGACATCTGTCCCCTGACCTTCAGGAATTACTGGGTGTAAAGAGCCACCCGGGTTCTCCTATACTTTGTTGCCTTGGTGGAGCGCAGGGGCGAAGCGGCGAGGAGAGTTTATAAAATAAAGTTGGGGCTGCGTAAGGCAGACTCCATGTGTGCAGTCACCTAGTGTCCGTGTGTTCTGTGCTAGGGTGTCTAGTGTGCGGCCTACTACACTGGCGACGAGCAGGACTGAAAACAAAAAAAAGAAATAAACAAAACACGATAAAAGAAGAGCGACCCGGTCAGCACAACTGGAGCAAAGTAGCCCGTTCACTTGACGACGACTTCTGGTTGCCTACCCCCAACCTAGAACGGCGAGGCGCCTGTGGTTAAATCGCTTGGAGAACTACTCCTGTGCCACACGAGAATCAGACGGGGCGGTGCGCAGGTCCTTGATGCTACTGATGGGGGTGACAAACTACAAGAGCTTTTTGATTCACTCCCAGACACCGAGGACAGAACGGATTACGACGCTGACGTGGCTGCCCTGAACAAACACTTTGACCCTCAATTAAATCCAGATTACGAACGATTCAAACTCCACCAGGCCCAACAAACGGATGTTGAATCTGTTGACATGTTATACGCACAATTGAGGATACTAGCTAGCACGTGTGTGGGCCTAAACCAACAAGAGGAGATCAGAGCTCAGATCATCCAAGGATGCCGGTCCAACATGCTCAGGAAACTGATTATGCACCAGCCAGGCATTTCCCTAGATGAGATTTTGATCCTCGCACGCTCCCACGAACTGTCAGCAGTCCAAGCAGACGCCATAGCCGTGGCACGGGGACAATCCATGTCGGTTGCCTCAGCCGAGCGTCCGGCCCAGGTGAAGGAGGAACAGGTGGATGCTTGACAACCCCGCCAACCACCAGGGCGCCGACCGCCCACCGTCAGACCAAGCGAGCGAGTTTGCAGAAGCTGCGGGTACGAGCACAAGGCAGCATAGGGGTGCCCGGCCAGAGGGAAGTCATGCAACCGGTGTGGTAAAAGCAACCACTTTGCCAAAGTGTGCAGGTCTGGAAGGAGCCGACAAGGAGACCCAGGGGGAAAGGACGACCGGGTCAAGAGCGTAACCATCGAAGACGAAGCTCCGACGGAGCAGACAACCACCAAAATGCCCGTCTTTGAAGAAGACGAGGAAGAGGACATTTTTGTTATTTCGTTCACCGGCTGGAGACAACAGAAGAGGCGACCGCCCCCCATGGCCACAGTAAGGATCAACGTTGGCAACAGTGCTCATAGACACAGGGGCATCAGTCAATGTAATGGATGATGCCATGTTTCGACAGCTATCGCCCACACCACATATAACCCCGAGTACCACCAAGATATATACGTATGGAGGAAGAGACCCACTTCCCCTGAGAGGCACAGGAAGTGTCTGTGACTAGTGGGGAGCTCTCAACCTCTGCCAAGTGTTATGTAATGACCGGAGAATGAGGCATTGTTCTGGGATGTCACACAGCGGAAGACTTAGAACTGGTGTTCTTCACGCGTCAAGTGTATGACTCTCACATCGAATGCATCCTCAGTGAGTTCCCACAACTCTTCAAAGGGCTAGGAAGATTGAAAGGGAAGTGCGTCAAGCTACACGTCGACCCAGATGTCACCCCGGTAGCGCTAAGACACCGCTGTGTGCCCTTCCACCTAAGACCGGCCGTGGAGAAAGAACTGCAACTGCTTGAAGACCAAGGATTAATAGAAAAGGTGGGTGGGCCCACACCGTGGGTTTCGCCCTTGGTGATAGCGCCAAAGCCCAAGCAACCTGGTGCCATTCGTCAATGCGTGGACATGAGACTACCGAACAGAGCCATCCGAAGGGAGCGACACATAACGCCCACCATGGACGATTTAATTGAGTACCTCAATGGAGCACAATGGCTCTCCAAGCTCGATTTAAACTCTGGTTATCACCATCTGGAGCTAGACCCTGACAGCAGGAACATCACCACTTTCTCGACACATGTGGGGCTCAGACGGTACCGAAGACTGAGTTTTGGGATATCCTCAGCAGCTGAGGTATTCCATAACGCCACCAGGGAAACACTGTCAGAACTGTCAGGGGTGATCAATCTGAGCGACAACATTTTAATATACTCTAAGACGCGGGAGGAATACCATCACCATTTGAGGGCCACCCTACAGAGTCTAGCAGACGCCGGCCTCACGCTCCACAAAAGGAAATGTGCCTTCTACCAGACATCCATAGAATTCTTTGGATACATCTTCTCAAAGGAAGGTCTGCAGGTAGACCCCCGCTAGGCAGATGCCATTCGTCAAGCCCCGCTCCCTCAGAACACCACTGAAGTAAGGAGCTTTTTAGGGATGGCAACGTATTGCGGCAGCTGGCGACAATGGCCGAGCCCCACCGACAACTCACCAAAGCAACACACAGTTGGGAATGGAGCACAGCTGCGGACAAGGCATTCTCAGATGTGAAGGCAGCGCTGCTGGATAAGTCAACCATGGCATACTTCAACCCTCATAAAAGAACGGAGGTAGTGGTGGATGCTAGCCTGGTGGGTCTGGGAGCTGTCCTCTTGCAGGAGCAACGACATCAAGAGTGGGTTCCAGTTGTCTATGCCAGCAGAGCGTTGTCAGCTGTCGAGAAACGCTACACCCAGATTGAGCAGGAGGCATTAGCGATCCGATGGGCGTGCAAGCACTTCCATTTGTACATCTATGGGCACGAGTTCTAAGTGGTGACAGATCACAAGCCACTGGTCTCGTTGTTCGCAGGAAGCATGCACCTGGCACCTCCCAGGATCGAAAGGTGGGCTGTCTTGCTCCAACCCTACAGATTCCAAGTCGTCTACCGACCAGGGGTGAACAACCCGGCCGACTACCTGTCCAGACACCCCTCACCCAAGACACCGGAAGAGTACCACGAACGAGACGAGGAAAGCACTGAAGTCTTTGTGAGCATGGTGGTCACTCCGCATGCCCCAAGGCTCTAACCGTGCCGGACATTGTAAAAGCCACTGAAACGGATGCGGTGCTGAAACAAGTCAAGGAAGCACTCGAACACAGAAGGTGGAAGCACTTCCTGGTGACAACAAAGATGTCCGGCCCTGGAGACAAGAGGGCTATGCAAGGAGTGTGGAGAGTACGGGACGAGTTATCTACGGGCAGCAAAGGCCTGGTTCTTCGGGGAAGAAGGATCGTGCTTCCTCAGAGCCTGTGGACTCAAGTGGCGAAGACTAAGGCGCGGCTGTGTGCCAGGGTGTGGTTCCCTGGCATGGACACCCAAGTTGATGCCCTGGTTGGGAGTTGTCATTTATGCATAATCACGTCAGGAGAACCGTCCAGTTGCCCAGTAATCACTGAACCTCCCTGCCAAAAGCCATGGTCTCCGGGAGCTTCCCGGACGGAAGGCTGACTGTGTACACCAAATTTCCTGTCGTCGAGGTCGTAACATCCACCTCTTTTGAAAATGTAAGGCCAATGCTGGAAAGGACATTTGCGATGTTTGGGCTCCCAGAAGAAGTCAGAACGGACAATGGTCCCTTCTTCAACAGGCAAGAGTTCAGGTCATATCTGCATAGCCTGGGGATACACCACTGTAAGATCATGCCCTACTGGCCTCAGGCCAATGGTGACATAGAGAGATTTATAAGGACTCTAAATCGTGCACTGAGGATTGGTGCGGAGCAAAGAGAAGATGGGGAACAGTGCCTGCATCGTTTCTTAGGTGCCTACCGGCAGACCCCTCACAGTACCACAGGGTGCGCCCCGGTGGCTCTGTTGTTCAAGGCTTCCCCTCTGGACTGTATCCCTGCAGGTCCCCACTGGGAGTCCCCTGAGCTGGATGTAGAAGCTACTCAACGGCGCCGGCAACGAACAAATCAAAAAGCCAGCGAGAGGAGGCGGACCCGTCATTGCGACTTTCAGGAAGGTGATCGGGTGGTAGTGACGATTCGCCGGGATGGAGGAAAATTCCAGACGCCTTTTGAGCCAGAGGTGTGGGAAGTAGTAGGCGTTCGAGGCTCTATGATAACAGCCGCTCGAGGCAGGCAACGAGTAACCAGGAACGCCTCGCATTTTAAAAGAGCTGGTGTCTCACCCCCATCCGGAGACGAAGAAGAGGAAGATGGAGGCACAGATGCACTGGAAAGTAGAGAAAATGGAACGGCGGAGGCCCCGGTAGCGTTGCCCGCTGCTAGACCCACCCCGTCTGGTGACATGGACAATGGGGGAGCACTCAGTCGGAGTGAGAGATATCAACTGCGGCCCAACCCGGCTCCGAACAGTCAGCTGAAGGATTTTGTCTGTTGACCAGGTCGCTGTGAACTGTATCCCGGTCCTCGTGACCTCTACGCTGGGATCCGGGGGTGTGTTGACACAGTGGGGTTGGATACAGATAGTTTGTGATTCTAGCTGAGCATGTCATGTACCTTTTTTGCTATTGGTTCTTCTTTTCTTTCTCCCTTTTCCTTTCCCCCTTCTTCTTTCCATCCTTCTGTTTTTTCTTATTAAAACATGGGAGGGATGTAGAGAGCCACCAGGGCTCTCCTATACTTTGTTGCCTTGGCGGAGCGCAGGGGCGGAGCGGCGAGGAGAGTTTATAAAATAAAGTTGGTGCTGCGTAAGGCAGACTCCACGTTTGCAGTCACCTAGTGCTGTGTGTTCTGTGCTAGGGTGTCTCGTGTGTGGCCTATTACACTGGGCCAGGTCTAAGGACCAGGAGCCCTTCAGATGGAGGCACTGACACCCGATAGACATCCATCCATCCCCTGACCGTCAGTAGCTACTGGGACAAGTCTAAGGACCAGGAGACCTTCAGATGGAGGCACTGACACCCTATAGACATCTGTCCCCTGACCTTCAGGAATCACTGGGCCAGGTCTAAGGACAAGGAGCCCTTCAGATGAAGGCACCGACACCCTATAGACATCTATCTGTCCCCTGACCTTCAGGAGCTACTGGTCCAGGCCTGAGGATCAGGAGTCCTTCAGATGGAGGCACTGACACCCTATAGACATCCATCCATCCCCTGACCTTCCGGAGCTACTGGGCCAAGTCTGAGGACCAGGAGCCCTTCAGATGGAAGCACTGACACTCTATAGATGTCTGCCCCCTGACTTCCACAAACCACTGGGCCAGGTCCAAGGACCAGAATCCCTTCGGATGGAGGTGCTGACACCCTATAGACATCTGTCCTCTGACCTTCAGGAGCAATTAGCTGGTGTACAGGTAAAATAGGGAGGTTTTATGACAGGTTGATTCCTCTGAGAGGCCGGTATGGCTGAGGTAGAGTCAGTCACAGGCCAAGCTTTGCCGTTCATGAGGCTCACTTTTCCGCAGCCCTAACAAGCTCAGGCTTTGGGGGTATTGCGATGTTGGAATCATTTTTCATGAACTGGGGAATAAATGAACAGTGTGATGGAAACAGGCGGAATACAAAACTGATCTGAGACGGACTCCTAAAACAAGAGACCTCTGGGTGTCAGAAGGACTGCTGTGGGAATCAGACCTGCTGCCGTGCAGCCTGCAAACAACGGCTGAAACAATGTACTGCTAGACTACAAACGGCTGCTAGGCCAATGTACAGCAAGACCTCAAAAAGCTGCAAGTTCATTGTACTACTAGACTGAAAATGACTATTAGCAAAATATACTTCTAAAATTCAAATGCTGCTGAGGCAATATACTATTGCCCACACACATCTGCTGATTCAAAGACTGCTAGTCTTCAGAAGACTGAGCAATGGATTGTGTTTTTGAATATCGAGGCTTGGTACAGGAATATCGTGGACCAAATATCAAAGACCAAAACATCGAAAGGCAAGTGCATATAGAGGAAGCATAGATTTACTATTCTTAACTCCACATCTCCATACATTAAAGATATATATCCTCAAGGTGGAATTAGGTATAGAAAATATGTACTTACTTATCAATATTGTGGATTCTATATTTTGTCCTCAATATTTGCCTACCTTCTTTTCGGGCTTCAATTTACAGGGTGCACACCCATTGTATACACTGCTAATTTGCAAATGTGTGCTCATTGAATATAACGTTAGAAGCCAGATGACTTCTGGGACAATGCACTACTACACTGCACATACCTGTTAACAACATATACTAAAGGCAGTTAGAGCTGTATTCTGCTAGACTGTGAAGGACTACTTTACTGGGATGTATTTACATGCAGGTTTCCTGCTCAGAGAGGTCTAGATTACTGACTAGATGCCCTAGACAGAGGCATGAAGAAGGGGATCATGTTATGACACAGACTGAAAGTGCAGAGAAGCTGAATCTTCAATGATGCTGCAAGGAGAAGACTGCTGGGTAAAGATGTTTTGTGGCAAAGGACTGCAAGAAGAGGCGACTGCTGTAGTTCAAACACACGAAGAACACAGGACAACTGCTGCAGCGCAATTAGACTACCACTGAAACAGTAAGAACATGCATGACACAGGTACAGCTGCACATCTTGATTTAAGGCTTTTTCGTAGAAAATCGTTTATGAAAACATTTTTGGTGTAAAGAGACAACAAAGATCAACAGTTTCAAAAGTAATCATTCACTGTATGCGAACCGAAGTAATCAATCACTTGATCACTTAAACGTGTGAATCTCGCACTGACCTATAACCATAGTCTCCCATATTAAGCAGTGTAATATATCAGTATCCCAAACCTCATTTCATTTCTGATTACATTTATTTATAGGTGTCCTGCGCGCATGGAACAGCATTTTATTCGTGTCCTGGCTATTTTACATCGTTTTTTATTTGTAGCACAGGATAAGGATTACTCTTCCTGTATGATAAGGGGGTATCATTGTTCTGGAGTTGTTTGTGTAACGGGATATCTGAGCTGGATGACATTCCTGCGCCTTGAGCTTGCACTGTTGGCCTGAATGAAGGAGTGCTCTTGAATACCGTCCTGCAGCAGTCCCTCCTGTACCTTCCAGCGCCCGCCTGCTGCTCTCAGGGTCAGGTGTTTCTGACAGGTCCAGGGATGCTGTGCTTAGCATCAGCGAGTCAGACCTTCAAGTCCCACGTTCACTTCATTCATTATATCCTCCGGTCAATGACTAATGTACCTCTTCACATTGTCATCTTTCGCACAACACCGCAGGTGATTGCAACTAGCCACCTTATTTCTCGGTGTCATCAACTTCCACATTGTGTATTGCACTCTTTGGTCGCTCTTAGTTATGAGTATTTGTACCTCATACAACTGGGGCACCATGCCCTCTAACCCCATTAATGTCACATCTTTGCAAGTTCCCACAGGAGCACTAGACAAAATAATAGAGCTGAAAGACAGACTGACCTCAGGTGTTTGTGTAATTCTCTGATGTGTGGAGGTGATGGATGGGGAAATGCTGTGGGATTAGGTTCGCGGTTTGAAACAGAGCATGGCCTGCCACTGTGAACCAAATCTCATGCATGTTCCAGAATTAACTCAGCAATTTTACTTCAAAATATAATTTCTAAGTGCATTGTATGAGATGTTCGATCCTCGTGGTTTCACGCATAAACGTTGTTACGGTAGGCTCTAGTGCATTGTACATCTATCATTGTCTTTATCTGGGTGGGGTTTCTTTCAGTGGTGGCTGGTGGATTTTGAAAGTAGTGGGAGGCGAAAATGCTATGTCCAAGTATAATAAACGATTCCGAAGTGCTAAAGGAGAATGCCAGTCGGGGGGGAAGAAGATGGGGATTTGGAAAAGAATGGATTTAAATGGTGTATTGTACACCTCAGATTTAAAAAAGGGGATTCAAATGTAGCATTAGAGACAAGTTAAACCAGACATATATGCACCAAAGCAAGAAATCCAAGCAAGCAGGTACTACACAGGTATGCACAGTAGGATGGAATCAAGCGGACAGGCACTACACATTATGTAGGGGGTGGGATCCAGGATAAGTGGTACTGCACATGTACGCCTAGGATGAGGGAATCAAAGTGGGCTGGCATACAGGGCTGGGATCAAAGCAGGCAGGCACTGCACAGGTATGCATACAAGAGTGGGATCAAAGCTGTCAAGTATTGCACAGGTATGAATGGGAGCAGGGCTTTAAATGGGAAAAAATAAGTGCAGTCACTCATTAACATATACTAGTAGTGTGGTGGGTGTGGCTAGGGGCGGGGCTAAGGGCAAGACACGAGGATACTTTGACTTATATACCAGTTGCAGCACATGCCCATGAGAAATGTGTGTGAATAAACAAATCAAGTTAACTCGTTAAACAAAATGTAAGCGAAACACAATGCTATTTATCTTACTGGCATACTGTTATTTGCTGTCCTTTTGTACAATACTATATATTCTTGAACGTGCACACACAGAAAGAAACAAGCAGACACGCACACCCAAAGCATTCCACACAGTCCTCCTTAAAGTGTTCCGATTCTCTCCCTCTTTCATTCGCTTTTCTCTCACACAAAGACACACACATACAAGCAGGCAAACACGCATACATAAGCAGACCCTCGTTCAAGAGACTCAGGTGGGATCAAACCCATTTTAAACTTTCCTCCCATGGCTTTCTTAGTTGTCACTGTCAGCGGGGCTGCCTCAATTCCTGTGTTTACACAAAAGCACACGAGTGCGTAAATGTGATTGACAGCACAGGGCCTGAATGGACCCTGTTCTGTCAAACATAGCGTGATCTAAATACCCAGACATTAGGCACATAATCCCCGCTGAATAGCTCAGCGCGGGTCAGTTTAGGGCGACAGAAGCACCTTTGCTGTCAGAGGCGGGTTCAACTCTGAGAGCCTAGTGCTCACCAGCACTGGCAGCTAATGAGCCTACCTTTCATGAGTACCGGTACTCTCCTTGGCAGCAGAGAAGTGCCGGTACTCAGAGTGAAAAAAATAAGAAGTGCCGGTACTCAGTACCTGTGAGTACCGGCCCATTTAAAGCACTGAATGGGAGGGCAAAAAGAAACCGAGCAGGCATGCATGGCAGGATTAAAGGCGCTGGTTGCTCTGTATCTGATGTCCGTCCTCACGTGCCTTGGAACATGAGGGGTAGTGGGGGTTTAAGTGGCACACCTTCCACTTTCAAAGCAGGATCCAGTTGCACAGACGGAAGCAGGCGTTTAGTGCAAAGGATGCTTTGCTTGTGAGGCTGGCCCTTCAAAGGCTCTGCCGTCATCGGCAAAGGGGCAGATCAAGGATCACCCCCACTCCACAATGCTTTCATGCCCCAGTTGCACTCAAGGCTGCCCCTCACTGCTGCCCTCTGGAGGCTTGGCCCCACATAGCACTGTCTCTCACTGGCACTAGGAAGTAAGCACACATTGCCATCTCTGAAGTCACACCTGAAGGCTGGCTCAAGGGGCCTCACACTTCTGCCCTATGGGGGTGCAGCCCATGCCACATTCACACCCCAGGGCACTGTCAGCCACCCACTAGAGAGGTAAAGCCTTCATGACCCAGTACTGCAGGATGCCCAGGGTCCATGTGAGCCTGGACCAGCATGCAGTCACACCCCATGGCCCTGCCCCCAACTGGAGAGGGAATACCCCTGCTCCCCAACACAGCTTACATGCCCCAGCAGTAGAAATTCCAAATAATGCAATGATACTAATACGAAATGTTTTGCTCTACACCGCATTATTTGCCTTTTCTTGACACATAATTTAGTCACCCCCACCATGTAGCGTGATCCTCGTCTGCTACATAATTCCAGTGCCCTGGCTATACACCCTTCATCCTTTCATTCAAGTGCAAAGGAATTGAAACTTCAGACTCCTTGTTTCAATGGCGCAACTTAATCCTGATGGAGGGTGTCCAGAACATTTCTAAGTCCCCTCTACTCTGTTGTGGACAGATACACCGCACACACTGCGGTGAAGAAGTTGTCCATTGTTGCCCGCACTGCCCCGGCCTCAGCCTGTCATGTTTCTGCGCTACAGATACCTGCAATGTGGGTACCTTACTGAGACCGAACAACACGGCCATGGGCCCAGTTCATAGCAGGGTATAACGCCACGCGTACCTAGTGTCAGATTCCTTGTCTCAGTGCATTTTCAGACGAAAACACACTCATATTTGTCTCACCACAATAAAGTCTGTTTCGCTCTACGGGTTGAAATGCAGAGCTTGAAAAGCAGACCTAAGTAGCAACACTGCGCTTCTCAATATAATAATTTACCATATACGAAGCACCTAGCAGGCACGGATTTGTCTTCTGAGTTAAGAATATTAGTGTTACTATTGACCATAATATATTCCGACTGAATGCATAGTGCTTTTAAGGGCAGGACACTGAAGTCAGATCTGTAAGCTTCAGAATGACAGATCGCTACAGCATGAACATTAACCGGCTGAGCTAGCTGGCATGGAAATTCAAAAAGCAAGCTTTACACATATGTGCCCAGTGCACATCACCCCATTTACTCATCGTGGTGTGATATGAAGACGTGAAATGCACCTCACCTTCAGTTCCTTGGAGCAGGTGCATTATCCTGCTGAGCAGTCCTACTGGGGTTGGCAGGGATCCCATGTACACTACATAAGGATATCTGTAGCTCTGGGCCTTGGTCAGGCATGTTATTCTGCAGGGTACAGGGTACACTCACATCTACGCAGCAGGCGCTCAGCTGACGCAAGTGCCATCATGTGGAGTCTGACTGTGTGGCCCTGAAGACTGAAACAGTATGAACCCTGTGACCTTTGAGGAGTCAGCAAAACAGCAAAACATTCCACCATTCAAAAGTTACATTTAGGACAGCAGGGTGATTTCAACGGAAGCTCCCAGATGCTATCGGAAAATATCTGGCGCTAAACATAACAATATACAAAACACTGCACTTTTTTGGACTTTGTGTATCTAAATGTTATTCTGCCCTTTTCGGTAACTCTATGCCGGCTAACTTGAACTCTTGCATTCATAGGTGCCTACATGCCTCACATCACAGAAAGCCTGACATCATATGATTGACTCTGCCCCCGCCCGACCTTTCAAGCACCTGTCGTAAAAGTATACATCCACCTTTCTGTACAGGCCAGTCAGCTTCATACTGGCGTGGTGTGGGCACAGTGTGTACTGCCGAGCGCAGGGCCTTACCACAGTCCCGGTGGTCGGGTGAGACGGTGCTGCTTCCAGGGTCCACTGGGCGTGCTACAGCCAGAGCTGGTAGATAGCTAGCCCCTCAGTCAAGCACTTTCAGCGGGGCTCTCAGAAGACGATTCTGGGGTCTGCAGGGAGGCGAGCAGCGAGCCTCTTCAAGCATGTCCAAGACAAGCAGTACAGAAGGTTGCCCAGGGCGCGCTGTGGACTTGGACCTGCAAGCAGACACCCCATGCACTGCCAGCCCCAGGCAGGGAAGATGTCCATGAGCACCTCATGTTCTATCGGGGTGCTTTTGTCCTTGCCAGGAGCGGCTCATCCGTTAGGGCCGGAGGAGCGTCGCCCCCGTCCCCTTGCCAGCAGCAGAAGCTGCAAACCTTTCAGAACAAAAGGATTGTAAACTTTGTTTATTATCCTTTCGCTCTGAAAGGGGCGGGGCTATGGGGGTGACCAGCACTGAGGAGGACTCTTGGGCTGGCCAAACACACATGCGCAGTAGGCTCTCTCTAGCCCAGCAACACTGTTGCCCGGCTGGAGAGAGCCTGCACAGGCTCCCAGTCTGCTTGGGAGCTCCCTGGCTGGGCACTCCCAGCCAATCCTGATGCTGCTCTAAACAGCGTCTGCTTTGGCCAAAGGGCAGGCTGGGAGCCTGTGCCTGCCTGCAGCGACGGGAGCAAGAGGAATGGTGTGGCCGCGGAGAAGGTATGTTTAAAAAAAATATTTTTTATAATTAAATGTACCCCCCACTTCACCGATCCCCCCCCTCGCGCCGTACCCACCCCTTATTAGCGCTGCAAGCCACAACAAGTCCTTGCTCACTAAAAGCAGGTGGTGCGCCCCGCCTGGTAACCAGCTCTGACTTTGTTGTTACCCTGAAAGTATGTCCTGCACACCAGAATGTCCACACCCGGGGTACCCACACCTGTGCACCCTACCTAGCCTCCAGAATGGGCATCAATGACATGCCAGTCCCCAACTCCATCAACATTTCCCGCTCCTCTGAGGCCTCTGCCTGTATAGGGTGCTCAGCTATCTCTGAGTCTGACTGGGATTCCTGATATATGCACAGGGGAGAGGGCTGGCACTTCACATGGAGTCCAGAGGCCTAGCCAGCATGCCAGGTCCTATGCTAGATGCCATGCGCGTGCTGCTATAGGACTAAAAATGAGAGAGCTTCTAGCGAGGGAAGGCAGGGTGAACTGCAGCAGGCCAAAACAAAACTTTACACAAAACTCACCCACCTAGGCAATGCACTTAACCTCCCTGGGCCTGGTGACTCAACTGCAGTGGGACAAACTATTAACCCTCACTGTAGAAGAACCTGGGAGGAAGTTGCTGGACTCCTCCTCCACATCCCAGCCCACCTATCATAGGAAAATCGAGAGGAGTTTCTGCATCGCAGTGGAAGAGGCAGAGGCCACTGACACACCCACTCCTACATTGTCTCACAGGGCCTGCCCTGCCCCAGCCATTGAGTTTAATGGAAATCTTCCACTTCTTCCTGGGCCATGTGAATAACGCTCAAAGTCAAACTCTATTCTGAGCAGTAACAAAAACACAGCACCGACCAGTGTGTTGCCATTGCCTTGAGCTATGCCTCCAGGTAAAATAAAATGTTACCAGCCAAGGCATGCACAGGGTCAAGGGCCACCCTCCCCCACACCCTACACATAAAACACACATTTACACCTTTTTGTCACCGTGCACAATTTATTGCTGACTGCTCGGTGTCTCTTCTCACCCTTTTGTTACTCCCCCGGGGTGGCAGGGCAATGCTCATCTCCCTAAGGCCTGCAGTCCCGGGTTTCTTTACCCATTTCTTTTCTAGTGCTAGGAGCACATTACCTCTTCCTCTTACTTTCCACCACACACCCTTCGTTTCAGTTTCTTTCTCAGTAAATACCTTTTTGGCCCATCCCTCTCGCTCCCTTAGTTTAACACAGATCTCGCCCACACTTGTTCCCCTTTCCCCTCTTTCACTTTAGCATGATAGCTATGCTGGTTTTTTTTATTTAGGAAGTCAGATGAGCAGTAAATATGTTGCAGACTACCCGTTTTACAGTGTTCTGTCTAGTGATGTGCATCCAGTAAAACACACTCCAGGCACTCAAACCTTTATCAGCATAACAGTTACCCACTCCAGGTAACTTTTTTGATGTATTTGTGGGTATTTCAGACCATTGGAGTCGGGGGCAAAAAACAGGCCCTTGTAGCCTTCAGGGGCCCCTTTTCAGGGTAAAGCCTATGAATATATGTGAGATATGGAGTGTCACAGGCCCCTCATCACATTCTGCATGTGGAGTCCTTTTCAGGTCCCAACCGCCGAAAGCGCTGTCCTCACCCGCTGACAGCGCTGTCACTGCGAGGGATATAGTTTATTGTGGAGCTTGGAGTCCACCCTCTGCTCACTACTTATTGGCTTTGTTGTCACTGATTTGTCGCCTCTTAATTGGCTGACACTTCTTAATGTCACTTCGTGTTCAGCAGTTTGGAGAAACAACCAAGACCTGATTTACTTTTATTAGTGTCCTTCGCTGTCCATCCGCTGCTCACTGGGCTTCGAGTGCTATTTTATTTATTATTTATTATTCCCTGACCCCCCCTTGCTTTTTTCTCTCCCCTTACTCATTGTGTTGCTTCTTTTCTTACTGCCCCCTACCCTTGACTGTGTTGCTTCAGCCATCCCACCCACTACCTCCTGTGTTGCCTTCTCTCCCACCCTCAATAACAAAAACGCAATGGCATGGCCAGCGCTGGACACATCAAAGCACTTTTTATCATCGTCCTGTTCACTCCAATTGTGTCCGTTCCCTCTCGTTGTCCATCTTGGCGATCCCCATTTAGCAGAAGACAAAAAAAGCGCTATGAAATGGCCATCGCTGGCTGCATCATAGCACTTTTTTTCTAAGTTTACTCTTAGCCAGGCTGCACAGCAACGCTGCTGTACATCCTGACTAAAAGACAATTGCAAAGCCACTGCCTTCGCCAATGCTTGCTGTGTTACACCACTGACTAGAGCGTAAAGAGTCAATTGGTGTTATAAGGTTTTTCTTGGCAGAGCTCAGTCGAGTATTTTGAAGAACTTAGGAGTAAAGCGTGCCCCTGCCGTGTCCTAGAACACACTCCTCGTTTAGCACCTCTTGCTTGGCAAAGTCCCAACGACGCACAACTGCTTTTTACTAAAGTTACAATCTTCAGGAAGGAACCCCCGAGTTGTTCCAGCGGCGGCTGTGGGTGGGAGGTACGTTCCACGCATACCCCATTAGCTTCAAGGTAAATGGCCTGTAATCAAGGCATGTTCTACCCAGAACAGGCCTCATGACGCGACACAGCTGGTTTACCAGCTTCCCTTTGTGCGCCAGGGACCTGTGTGCATTACTCAGCCCTAGACAAATGCACTCGTTTTCTGCTCACAGCTGATCAGGGAGTAATGGCCATTTAAAATAAATGCCATCTAGTGCTTATTATACATTTTATGCTTCTCACTGAGAGCTGCCATTTTTTTCAGTTAAAGTGAGCTAAAGCCATTTCTCTCAGGAATGAACAGCTGTAAACTCAAATTAGATTCTTGATGTCCTAGCTCCGGAGTGGTCTACAGAGAAGATGTCTCTTCCCCAAGGGGTGCTCCATCTTTAGGGGGGGCTTTCCCTAGGACATTAGAAAATAACAGTTTGTATGAGTGTCTCTCATGTCTACGGACTTTCCATTGCAATGCAAAATTGTAAAGAAATGTAGCCCATACGTACCATTATCTGGACACAAAATACTGCTGCAAACTGACCGTATTTTGTGACGAGTAATCACTAATATGTCAATTCTTAAAAATCACAATCGTAGTGAGACAGAATCTGACCTACCTCATGACGATTAATGAGGTGGGTCACAAACTGCAAGTTACTATGACTGAATACCATCACAGGGATGGTGGCCTGCTGCGGCCTGCAGACCACAATTTCTGTAAACGCATTTCAATGAATTCATTTTTTTTTTAAATGTAGCTTATTTTTCTTAAAAGAAACCCGCATGTGTTTAAAAAGAAAAGTTTACTTTCGTTTGAGAGCTTGCAGGGATCCAGGAGAACCCTGCCTATCCCTGACAAACGTATTTGACAGACACAAACAGAATGGAGTCCACAAGGGACCCCTTCTCTTTTGCAAATGGGTTACCTCCACAACTTGAGGTTCAGTAACTTTTCAAAGACTTATGTGTGCTTTTTTGATCGTAAGACATTGAGAGATATGGATTGGAATCGCTATTTGGAAGGGATGCCTAAAACATGTTCCCTTCCAAACAGCAATTGCTCATCCAGTTCTAAACTCATTTAAGGAGTCAGTAAAAAGTTATTGACTTCTAAAATGGGTTTTAGACACTGTTAAAACAAGCTTTTTGGTCTCAAAGTTTGGATGGAAAAACTGCTTTGTATATCTGGCTCTGTTTCACATGTATTTATTTGGACAAGCCCTTTTTCCATAAAATGCTTACTCTCCCATGCCCAACACAATGTTAGACATGAATTAATACTACCATACACGTAAACTGTTTCACACATTAATATCTTGTTATTTGATGAACCAGAGTGTATTATGGATATATGCTTACTGCTGTTATTTGTTTTATATACTTCACGTCTCTTTTTCTGATATATCGCTTTTTGTTCCAGGTGTGATGTTTTGGCTCTTCCCCTCTTTGTTTTGTTGATCATATTTGTAAAGCAGCCCACTGCTTCAGCAGGAGTCTAGGATGCACTAGTTTAAAAACCTTTCAGTGAAGCAACTTCAAAAATATAAAATAATGGTTTATATTAGGCAGCATTGGGCTTAGTCCAAACAGCAAATCATTTGAAAAAAGAACTGCTAATTGTCTGTAATCCTTCAGAGTACCTTTTTTCAAATTCGCACAGAGAAACCAAATGTTTCTTGAACAGTTTTCCCCTTTAAAAAAAGCAAATGTTGAGTCTTCTTGATTGACCTTTGTAAATGTCTTTGTATCACTTAGAAACCACAGCATACACCTGACATCAATGAGAGGAAGGTACAAATGACATAAAATAGAATCTACCTACTTTGGTATTCAAGGTTCTGCGTTCCTGACAATCAAATTATAATTCTAGATAGCAAACAGTGACTAGCAGGGATGCTTTTCACAAACGGTTTTGAGGGACATCAAATAGACAAAGAGGGTGAAGCTTCAATTACCTCTAATGTCACTCAGACAACCCAGGTGAAGAACATCCCATTGTCCACTTTTTAGCCATCTATAATTTTAGATTTTATATGCCCCCGAAATCTCCAACCCATGCTTTCAGCTGCTATATAGGGACAGAGGAGTTATTCATGAGTCATACATAATGTGCCTCTCCTTCCTGTCCCAAAACAGAAGAAGTGCTAGGTATGGGCAAAGTTTGTGCAATTTAAAGTACACAGAATGTCCCAAAAAATTATGCAAATTTACATATTATTACTCGAAATGTCGGTCTGTCATTTTCTGCATTTCTGCCATTTAGTGTGAAATGTGTCCTCCCAAAATGTCAGGATGCATTGCATTTTGCACTAAAAAATAGCGCAAAATCTCTGCAAAGTACAGCTAATCTGTTCTTAGGACCCAGAACCCCCGAATGCCGGGATGTGAACCCCCTGACACCCAACGAGTTAATGACAGGCAACTGTTTTGTCTTTGGAAAGAGAGCCATGTTTATGACAGATACCAGAGATTGAAAACATGACATATTTGAATGATTACATTCATAAATCTGATCATATCAAAACAAACAAAGAATCCTTTTAATAGAATCAAGAAAGAAACTTGCAACTAATAGTCAGTAATGCAAACTCATTGAAATTACAAAACAGCCTTCATCTTAGGGGATCCTCCCTTTGTTAGTCTCTCAGCACTGAGTTCCAGTCAACCTTCATCCCAAGCGAACCACTCAGGTGAGTCCCACCAGTGCCCCTGAAGGGCGTTCCCCACTCCTGGTAACCTTGTCTGCACCCTAGGGGCCGCCCCTCCAGCACCTGGCTGCCTGCAGGGTTCCTAAAGTGAGACCAGGGGCTGGTGCCCCATGCCGTACACCATCTGGGTGCCACTAACCCCTCCCGTGTGAACCTTCCTCTTTGGGGTTCAAATTGCTGTCCCGCTCCATCTTGCTCTAAGAAACTAGCAGGAGGACTCCCTCGCTTTTATAGGGTGATTTTTGGGTTCACTTCTGTGCCCCACAACACATAATAAAGATAAGAGGGATGGGTGGGTGTTGATGACGCCCACTGCTGCCAGCGTTGTGAAGCCTCTGGAGGAACGGAGGTAGCGAGGACAGTCGTGCCCTAAATAGTTCCGACAGTCACGACAGCAGAAATGATGCCCTCAGAGCATGCTGCCCAGCCAACGCTCATCCAACGCTCACACCGGTACCCTAACCCAGATGCTCGCCTCCTTGGCCAGTGACTCGCGAGTGAGGGGACCCAGCCCATGGGGGCTCCAGATCGTAATGCTGCAACCCAGTAAGTTGGGGCGCTATGTCCATACTAATTACCTGCAACAGAACCCTACTACGAGAAACACTGCAAACTGGATCCTGGACAACCAACATTCAACTTTTGATCTGCGTGTGCTGCCAAAACGTACCTCAAAGTACTGTTTGAATTCCTGTTGCTGCATGTAAAAAGTTCTACCTGTCTTCCACCAAAAACCTACTTCAGCTTATGAAGCACTGTGTCTCTCCATTGAGAGAAGTCTTCAAGCAGCCGAAAGAAAAGGGCTACAGGAAACCAAAGTGGTTAGGTCGTACTATTTGGGGATTAGTCATGCCTGAATCAACCAAAAAGTATTTTACGAATGCGCTCTTGCACTTCTGGCTTCAATCTGTTTTTAGAAGCCGGGCATTAAAAGCCCCCTGGTTTCCCGGCTCGTTCCACATTGTCCTTTTAATCATGTACAAAGTTACCAGTGAATGGTCAGAAAACATTTCATCTGTCCGCTATCAGCCCAAGTGATACAAGGATGAAATATATCTTGTCTTTATACAAATGCTTGCATGGGGAAGGAGGCGGATGTGTTTCTCCATAAACCTTCATTGCTTCTAACACATGGCTCCATGTTCATCCTGCCGGCTCTTTCCCACTTCCTTGAACCTGATCTGTCGGAAGCAGCCAATGTTGGATTGAAGTCCCCCTATGATGAATTGGGCTGGATAGATCATCGGGGGAGGTTCAACTCTGTTAGAGCTTCTGTGGGAAGATATGAGCTTAGTAAGCCTATGATACATTAGGATAAACCAATCACGTCTTTCTTCGTTCTCGGTGTTCGTGACCTTTAAACTGTTTGAACCTTAGAAGCTATTTGCCATTCAATGAAGCTGTACCCATTTAGGGTGAATCCTTTCGCTTCCAAAAATATGCATTTCTAGCTGCATGATGACTTTGGCCTGGGATTGCTTTCATTATGCCAAAATGGCGCCATATTTTCCTATGAAAGTGAACTGAGGATGTATCAAGGGTGCATGGGAGGAAACGAAGGGGTACGAAAGAGGAAATCATGTCTGCTGAATATATTCAAGAAAGAACCACAGAAGAATGCCATGTTGGTTGTGGCTACCTCTTCGGGTATTTTAGGTGTTTCAGTTGATAATGTGCTACACATAGTAGTAATGGAATAGTACATTTTCGGGGCTACTGTGCACTATAATGCTTTAATGATCAAATTCACACTAGTAGGTAAAGGGGGAGGAATGCTTCTCTCCAGGGCTTCGCAAAAGGAACACGATGCTGTGGTGCATGGCCAGCCTTGCAGATGTCTGCAGTGAGGCTCCATCCGAGTACAGGTGATGCTGAAAACAGTGCAAAGAGGCTTCCCATGATTGAAGAGTTGGACAATGCCTGACACCCTTCCACAAGTACATAAGACGGTCATTTGTGCACTCATGACTGCGTCTGTGCTAGTCAGAAATCCACTTCTTCAGAACTTGAGATAAATACGCTAATGTTAGATCTTGAGCTTGGACCAGTTTTGTATATACAGAATCTGAGCAGAGTTGGACTAATAGTTGTTGAGGGGGTGACAGTCTTTTATCTTCATTTACCTTAATACTCCCACAAGCAGAGTAATCTGTAACATTCTGTGCCTTTTTCATATCACCTGCTTACTCGTCAAGAGCAGCAGAGGCCTCCTGCTAATAGCGTGGGTGTAATTTGACATTTTCACAGAAGCACTTTGGAGTCTCTGCTTTAAAAGACCTGAGTTTTCATTTTTTCCAAGTCTCTAGCTTTTTTTCTAAGCCCATTTGTAACTCGGTGATGCGTACTCCTTGTAGTTGCGAGAGGCTTTATTTTGGTGCAGGTCAGACACAGAGAACATTAGCTTCCCATTAAGCCTATCAAGTGGAATAGGGAAAACAAGATTCTTCTGGAGATGAATCTATCTTCTTACTCGCCCAAAGAGTTTGTTGAAACATTCAGAAACTCTGTAGGTGATACACGGTCGCCCTAAAAGCCGTTTACACGCAGAAAAAACACCCAAGTGGGTATTTTATGTCCACTTTTACCTAGTTGTTTGATACCTTTAAACACTACTTATGGGCAGATTTAGTTTGGCAGAGAAGGTATTCCATCCAAACATGATGGAGTACCGTCCACCAAACTCGTGGCTCACCTGCCTCATTTAGAGACAGGCCGACCATAAGCTTTTCAATGATGGAACCCCCATTGGCTCGTCATACTCCAGAGACCCAATGGAATAGAGGCCGTCAGAGTAAACCCACCACACTGCCACACTATTTAGAAAAGATTGTGTGATTATTTTTTCTCTGTCTGAGGCTGCCAGGCGTGTAGTGAGGGACATAAAAAAAACTAATGACCACCGCACCTTTGGTGATAGCTCCCACGGTATGAGTCATTATTTATTTATTTGAGGAGTTTGATATAGCGCAAACATGACCCATCAGGATATCAGAGCACTGCAGAAACAGCAATCAGGTCTTACATTCAAGAGACAATGTAAGAAGGTGTTAGAAATGGGGTCTCTAGTTGTCAGTCAGTTTACACCCTGTCCAAGTAGGGACCCTCATTCTAGTCAGGGTAAGGGAGTCACACTCCGGAGATAATCCCTGCTCACCCCCTTGGTCGCTTGGCATGAGCAGTTAGGCTTACCTCCAAGGCAATGCGATAAGTATTTGTGCCCACAAACAGTAACACAGTGAAAACACTACAAATGGACACCATACCAGTTTAGAAAAATAGCTAATACTTATCTAAGTAAAACAATACCAAAATGACAAAAATCCAACATACACAAGCAAATATATGAATTAAAAAAGATTAAATCCCTGTAAAGCTCTTAGAAACACAATACTTCAAACTGGTGCTATCATGGCGTCATGACAGAGTCGTTCCCAACAGTCTGATGCCACTCGTGAGGGAGTGCGGCGCTGGTCACGGAGTCGCACGGACCCTAGGTTTATTACCTTAGAAACAAAGCAGAGTCAAAGATGTGGCACTGAGTTGGGGAGGTGAGGCGTCTCTGGAGTTGGTGCAGCGTTGGTTCCGTACTGCTACGCGGGGGAGGTGAGGCGACGTCGCGGCGAGGCATCGGTTCCTTACAATTCAGAGGGTTTGATGAGTCCAGCGGGTCAAGGGGCAATGGGGCGACCTCGTGGGGTCACGTTCACACCATGGGGCCACAGGTGCTGCGGTGGAGTCAGGTGTCACAGAAGTCAGTGGCATGGCACTCGGGACTCATGATGTTGCTGGACTTCAGAGGCACTGCAATGGCATCAGGCCGGTGGTGTTGGTCGTGGTCGTCGCACTTCAGTGGGGACCATGGCTTCGGGTGCCGGCAGCGGCATGGAGCCGGGCAGCGGCTCCCACACCAGTTCTAGAGTCGTCTGGAGTCAATATTCCTGTCTCTTCTTGTTTTATGCCAGATTTCACTCCCAAGGGAGTAGGAACTGGAGTGGGCACCTCTTAGCAAGTCAGGGTCCTCAGGAAGAGAACCAGGGGTTGGAAGGTGAAGTCTTTGATGTCCCTGAGATTTCTTAACAGGAGGCAAGCTCAGTCCAAGCCCTTGGAGAAACTTCACAAGCAGGATACACAGCAAAGTCCAGTCCACTCTTTGTCCTCTCCAAAGCAGAAGCAGCAACTGCAGGCCAGCCCAGCAAAGCACACACAGCAAAGGGGCAGTACTCCTCCTCACAGCTTTTCACCTCTTATCCTTGGCTGAGTCTCCTCTTGATCCAGAAGTGTTCTAAAATCTGGGTTTTTTAGGTTCAATACTTATGCTTATTTCTGCCTTTGAAGTAGGCAAACATCAAAAGAAAGTCTTTGTAGTGCACAAGACCCTGCCTTTCCTGCCCTGGTCCAAGACACACACTTGGGGGTTGGAGACTGCATTGTGCAAGGCCTGGCACTACCCTATACAGGTGCAAGTGTCTTCTCCTTCCACCACTCTAGCCCAGGAAGACTCATGAAGAAATGCAGGGTACACCTCCGCTCCCTTTGTGTGACCGTCTAGAGTGAATTCACAACCAGCCCAACTGTCATACTGACCCAGACGTGTATTCCACAGACAGGCAGAGACACAGAATGGTTAAGCAAGAAAATGCCCACTTTCTAAAAGTGGCATTTTCAAACTTACAATTTAGAAATAAACTTCACCAAAAGATGCATTTTTAAATTGTGTGTTCAGATACCCCAAACTCCACAACTTTATCTGCACCCATTGGGAAATCACACTTAAGGGGTATTTCAAGGCAATCCCCATGTTAACCTATAGGAGAGATAGGCCTTGCAATAATGAAAACTGAATTCGGCAGTATTTCACTGTCAGGACATGTAAAACACACTAGTACATGCCCTACCTTTCAAATACACGGCACCCTGCCCGTGAGGCTACCTTGGGCCTACCTTAGGTGTGACTTATGTGTACTAAAAGAGTAGGTTTTGGCCTGGCAGGTGGGTGCCATTGCCAGGTCAACATGGCAGTTTAAAACTGCACACAGACAATGGCAGGTCTGAGACATGTTTACAGGTCTACTCATGTGGGTGGCATAATCAGTGCTGCAGGCCCACTAGTGGCGTTTGATTTACAGGCCCTGGGCACACGTGGTGCACCATAATAGGGACTTACTAATAAATCAAATATGCCAGTCATGGATAACCAATCATAATCACAATTTACACAAAAAACACTTTCACTTTAGCACTGATCAGCAGTGGTAAAGTGCCCAGAGTACCAAACCCAGTACACAGTCAAAAATACAGGAGGCAGAAGCAAGAGACATGGGGAAACCATTCCGAGGATGCCAGGTCTAGCAAAAGGAATATGCAGGGCGCATTACAAAATACAAATGTATATACAATATACCAATCAGCCTGGTAGATCCAGGATCCAGAGGTGTCAACATGACAATAGTCAAGCTGAGTGACTTAGGACAACTAGTGAAGGAATCTATTTATCAGAAGCTTGTTACTTCCTTTTTGAAGGAGGTAGTAAATTAGTTTTTTTTTATTTTTCAAAAACAAACTACTGTTTTAGTAGTTTGTTTCTGAAAAACAAAAACAAATGTTAAAATATTCAAGGGCTGCCATCAAAGCTTTCGTAACTTGAATGGGACTTCTGTGATGGTGATTCATTTCAAAGTAGAGAGATAACTGCTAGGCCATCTCTAAATTTTATGGGCGGAGTACCATCAGGATTGCAGAGGTAATGTCCTCACCTCCCTCACAGATTGTACCCAGACCCTTAGTCCATGTCACTTGTAGGAAAAGCTTCTTTAAAAAGAGGGGAATGTAAGGGTCGAAATAACCTAGAATATAAGCTTGCAAATCCCTGTTGTCATTCACAAAGCATATTCGATTGCATTAGATTAGATTCCAAAAACAGACAACAATTAGTTCAAAAAAGTGATTCATCCATTTTGGAGAGCAGGATGGTGCTATGGTTGCTAGGAAGTTTAGTATAAATTAGACAGGGCAGGACTAGGACTCAAAGGCAACATATAAAAAAGTATCCAAAGCAGCCCTTCCCTCTCCCCTTTCTGCCTCTCCTTTTCCATTCATTCAGTCATCCATTCATTCTTTGTTTATCTCCTTCTCTACCATCTCTCTGAATTCTCTCTCTCTCTCTCTCATGCCTGAAGCTGTCTCTTCTGCAGGAAATCCCTGGGAGCTGAAGAAAGTAAAGGAAGCACCTTCGGCTTTGAAAAACCAACCAGCCTCCTACATCTCTAGCCCAAGGGAAGATGCCCAATAGGAATAAAAACTAGTCTGGACCTGCAGTTATGGACCCAGACCCTTTGCTTTCTCTGTTCTGTCTTCTGTGACTGGGGGTGAATGTTTGATTTGTTCCGCATTCCGTCCATCATCTGTTCTTTTTTGCTTTTGTTGCCCTAAGTTGGAAGAGAAAGCCCAGACGTGGGTCCCGTGCTCACTGTGCCACTGGATTCAAGCTAACCAGGGTGATTAGGGGTGATACTCCAAAACCAATCCCAGGATGTTTGTTTCTGGTCCAGGGAGGACCTGGCCTGCAGTTTGGGCTAGACTGTTCCCATGGGCAATAGGGTTATGACTGATTTTCATATGGCTGGATCCAAACTGGGGTGGCATGGTGAGCAAAAAAAAATGAATTAAACCCAGATCTGTGACTGAGGGTGAATGTTTGATTTGTTCTACATTCCATCCATCACCTGTTCTTTTTGCTTTTGCCACTCTAAGTGGGAAGGGTGTGCCCAGATGTGGGTTCCGTGCTCACTGTGCCACTGGTTTCAAGGAAGCCTGGCTGATAAGGGGTGATATACTGAAACTGGTCCCAGGATGCCTGTTTCTGGTCCAGGGAGGACCTTGCCTGGCAATTTGGACTGGACTGTTCCCCTGGGGAGTGAGGTCAAGACTGATTTGCATATGGTTGGGTCCAAACTGGGGTGGAATGGTGATAAAAGACAAACAATGGATTACACCCAGATCTGTGACCGGCAGTGAATGCTTGATTTGTTCCACATTCTGTCCATCATTTGTTCTTTTTGCTTTTGTTGCCCTAAGTGGGAAGGGTATGCCTAGACGTGGATCCCATGCTCACTGTGCCACTGGATTCAAGCTAGTCTGGCTGATGATAGGTGATACCCCAAAACCAATCCCAGTATGCTTGTTTTTGGTCTAGGGAGGACCTGGCCTCGCAGTTCGATCTGGAATGTTCCCATGGGGAGCAGGGTCAAGACTGATTTGGATATGGCTAGGTCCAAACTGGGGTGGCATGGTGAGCAAACAAATGATGGATTAAACCCAGATCTGTGGCTGGGGGTGACTGGGGGTGAATGTTTGATTTGTATCACATTTCTTCCATCATCTGTTCTTTTTTCTTTTGTTACCCTAAGCGGGAAGGGTATGCACAGACGTGGGTCCCGTGCTCACTGTGCCCCGGGATTCAAGCTAGCCTGGCTGATGAGGGGTGATACCCCAGAACCGGTGCCAAGATGCTTGTTTCTGGTCCATCATCTGTTTTCTTTGCTTTCAAAATGAATTGCGGCATGGGCCCATCCATGGTTGTTCTGCAGTGTGAGCATGAATCATCACTTTCGCCTGACCAATACAGATGCAAGGGATCCCAACCCCTGTGGCTGCCACTTTCTCCAGGTACCCATGGCACACCTCTGTCCCTCTTTATTATTCTGTCCATGAGCTGCTCTCCTAACAACTCTGTGGGTGTCATATCTCTGATCCTCTCTGAACGCTTGGAAAGGTCGATGTGTGCCAGATGTCTTCCTCATTGGTCACCCATTGAAGTTTTGAACCAAGTTTTTATATCTAGGTTTATGTCATGTTATGTTACTGATTTTATAAAGTGCGCAATCGCCCGTGGGCATCTAGGTGCTACCGAACTATATCAAGGCTAATAAGTAAAGGTGTGGTTATGCAGAACAAATCCAGGTTTTAAGATGTTTTTTGAAAAAGAGAAGATTGGACTGGTCTCTTAGATAATCAAGTAATTGGTTCCAGAGCAGACATGTAGAGTAGGAGAAATTACCTTGTTTGCTGTCATGAAACGTAGGGATTTCGAGGGAACATACAATGCAATATTATTTCTCAGGGTTATGGGGCCCATCTGGTCTAAGGTCCTGTGAGCAATGCAGAGTGCCTGAAAAGCCAGTACAATTATTTTCTAGCCTCAGAGACTACTTCATATTTCTTAATGTTTTTCAAAAGCCTCAGCTGCATTTTGTAATCTCTGGAGCTTTTTGATAATGCCCAGTGGTGCTGGTAGAGGGTTTAGAGTGAGTGCTTTTGCTCATCGGGACACAATACCGAGAAGTGTCAAGAGTTAGATTTAAAATGACTAGGGCTTCTGACATAGAACCCAGTGGAAGTACAATTTTTCCACAGATCCGTTCATGATGAAACTTGTGCAGTTCCCCACCGAACTTCTGCCGTACATCTTGAGAGACGTAGTACACAAAGGGTGCCTAAGCAGAGGCCCTGCCAAACATCTACATTTGCCTACTCTCGCACAACTTTTTGGATGTTAGGGCTATGAAGTGTGTGGCTGTTGGAGCATATTTGAAATTTTAATAAACAGCAGGTCTCCCCTATGTGGAGCTTTTCATATCCAACAATAACATTTTCTTGGGGATTTCTGAAATAATTTCTAAAATAGCGGTTTCAAGAATTAGGAAATTAAACATGGATACAGAAAAATACCTTCATTTTTTAAATATCCCTTGCAGAATTTTACATAATCTGCAAATCACGTTTAAAACTTTAGTGGGAAAATTAACTCTTGTTTTGTCCTCATAAACGTTGTTAATGTTGTTCAGCAGAATATTTATCGACCTGTGGATAACAGCTCCTTCATTACTGACTGGGTTTGAACCAGAGCAGTGGGGGTCGCACACCGATTTCTGCTGGAGATTATCAGGTGCGGCTCCTCCATTACAGCGGAGGAGCGTCGCCCCACTGTTGAAGATGCCCCAAGACACTGCCCATAGATGAAAAATAAAATGGTAATAAACTTAATTCATTACCATTTTATTTTTCATCCCCCGTCCTGGACCGAGTGTCGGGATGGGGTGAGGCTAACTGAGTGCCAGTAGCAGGGAGGAGTGGTGGGCTGTCTGTGCACTTGTGTAATGTGTGCATGTCTCTTTGGCCGGCCATCTTGCGACGGCCAACCAGACATGCGTACTTTAAACCTCTCAACCCAGCATCTTAGACTGCTGTGCTGAGAGCAAGCATAGGCCTCCAGTGCCTTGGGTACCACTGGGAGAGGCTGCTCCCGCCAATCCTGGCCAGTAAAAAAAAGCGTAAGAACAGACCTATATAGTATTAGGGCAACATGAGCAAAGCATGGTTTTTGGTTTCTAACTTTCAGATTTAGAGCTTTTGATTACAAAAAATACTTTTTTCAATGTACTAAACCCATTTTAAGAGTCATAAACGTTTTTACAGACTCTTGAAATCAGTTTAGGAATGGATAAAGAATCACTATTTGGAAGGGACGTGTTGTAGGTGTCCCTTCGTAATATCGATTCGTATCCATATGTATCAATGATTTAGGACCAACATAGCAGTTTTTAAGAATTGACCTGTTAGTGCATAGGTTGGTTCTAAAAAATATTTCCTGCTGGGATAAATAGTGGGCCCAATTTGCAATCAGCATTTTGCAACTGGATATTCGTACATCTGCCCATAGAGCAGTTTAAATATTCTGAATCATAGTTAGTCACAAACTGACCTACCGTATGAATATTAATATGGTAGGCTGCAAATTGCAACTCACTACAATTTGAAGCAATTGCAAGGGATGGTGGTCTGATGGGGTTAGCATATCTTTGATTCAAGCAAAGTTTGTTTTTTTACATGCAGCTCATTGTCCCTAAAGAAAATGGGGTTGTGTTGAAACAAAATGATTCCTTTTTTGTAAACACATTACTCGTATTTTGAAGTGTCTCTAAAATTTCAATATTTTGTCACTGTATTTGTTGGTCCCAAAACATAGTTATGATACTGATTCAGTTTTTGGAAGGACACCTACAAAATGCCCTTTCTATATACCGAATAGGTATCAATCGGGATCCCACTTTAAAAGTCGTAAAAACGATTCCAAATTTTAAAATGAGATTAGTAAAAAAATAAAAAATAAAATCACAGTCACGAATACCAAACTGAATCATTTGCAACCATTAAAAGGTTTACATGTGGCCCTTGGCTTATTCTTAGACAAGTGTGGTCATTTGGGAGACTATCATGATAGAAAATATTTCCTTGTTTATCTCAAAATTGTACCTTTACAAAAAAAACGTAGCAATTGCTTTGTTCATGATTATTAGAGATGCCCGACTAGATAAAGAGAACTGTTTTTAATTTTTCCTGGAAAGCATGTTTAAGTTTTATTTTGTCTACTGGTACGTTTAATGTATGAATATCACTATGGTTCTCAGTTCTACTTTACTATGTTTGTTCCGGTTTCTGTATTTTCTGTATTTTTCTACATGTCATTTCTACACCAACCACACCAAAACGCTCCACACCGACTCTAACACACCACACACCAACCAAATCCTCCGAACACGCCTCTTCAATGCAGGAATCCGACACAAGGCCCTGGAACCACCCGGTAGGATATCTAGACGCTTGCAGATCCTGATGGGCTTATTTGAACAGCCAGGTTTTGAGGGCCATTCAGAATTCCAGAAGTGAGGTGATAGTCAGGCACTGCAGGGAAGGCTGTTCCAGATCTCTGCTGCAATGTAGGAGAAGGAGCATCCTCTGCTTCTGTTTCAGTGGATGAGAGGCATTTGGGCGCATGATAGGGAAGGGGAGCAGAGTCTTCTAGACTGTTGGCAGAGGTTGAGGTGGTGGTTTATGTAGGCGGGTTCTTGGTTGTGTATGGCTTTGTGTGTTAGGGTCAGCAGCTTGAATTGTCATTTTGCTGTATAAGGAGCCAGTGGGGTAGCCTAAGGTGAGGTGTGATGTGGGTTTGTTGGGGGAGGTCAAGGATGAGTCTGACTGAGGCATTCTGTATGGTTAGAAGTCTTTGTAGGAGGTGTGTGGTGATCCCTATGTAGAGAGCATTGCCCTAGTCCAGTCAGCTGATGATGAAGACCTGTGTCACAGTGTGTCTTGTGTGCAGGGGTAACCATTTGAAGATTCTCTATAGCATGCACAGCATGAAGAAGATGGTGGAGGAGACAGCTTTGATCTGTCATTTCATGGTGAGCTTGTGATGAATGATGATTCAGAGGTTTCTGGCATGGTTGCTGTGGGTCCAAGGTCTCGGGGTCACCAAGAGTCTTTCCAGGCATTGCTGTTGTTGCCAAAAATAAGTACTTCTGTCTTGTCCATGTTGAGCTTCAGGCAATTGTTCCTCATCCAGTCAGCGGTGCCTGTCATGCACCTGTGGAAGTTGGTCCTGGTAGTGGTTCGGTCGTCGTGAGGGAGAGAATGAGTTAAGTGTCATCTATGTTGGATATGATGTTGAGTCCACGTGCTCTGAAAATGTTGGCCAGTGGGGTCATGTAGGTGTTGAAGAGAGTAGGGCTGAGGGGTGAGCCCTGGGGACGCCGCAGATGATATCCCTGGGTTTAGAGGTGAAGAGTGAAAGATAGACCTCTGTGTCCTTCCGGTGAGGAAGGAGGTGATCCATCTGAGTGCGATCCCTTGGATGCCGATGTGGAGGAGTGTTTTGATCGGTGAATTGTGGGATATGGTGTCAAAGGTTGCCGAGAGGTCAAGGGGGATCAGAGCTATCAAGGAGGTTTCGTATGTCTTTGGTGGCTGTAATTAGGGTGGTCTCATTGCTGCGATTGCTGCTGAATCTGGTTTGGGAGGTGTCGAGTAGCTGGTTCTGCTCAAGGTGCTTCATGAGCTGCATGTTGACAGTCTTTTCCAGAACCTTGGCCGGGAAGGGAAGCAAATATATGGGCTACTAGTTTTTCAGTTTGCTGGGGTTATTGGAGGGCTTTTTAAGTAGTGGTTTGACTTTGCCGTATATCCAGACTTCGGGAAATGTGGCTGTGGTGATTGAGGTGTTGAGCAGGGCGGTGAGTTCCTGGCAAATCCTGTGGCTTTGGAAGTTGAAAATGTGGTTCAAGCATGGGTCTGTGGGAACTTCTGAGTGGATGGATTTCATGATGGAGGTGGTGTCCTAGGTGGAGAGCTGGTTACAGGTGGTTGGTCTGTGGCTCAGGTTGGTTGCGGTGAGGGCATGTCGTTTGAGGAAGTCCGTGGGTGTGGGTTTGTGGTTTGAAGTTTCTGTATATGATTGTGTTCTTGTCATGGAAGAAGCCAGCGAGGTTGTCACAGAGCTCTTGTGAGGTGATGATGTTGTTTTCACTGGCTGCATGGTTGAAGAAGTCTTTGACAATGTTGAATAGTTCTTTACTGCTGTTATTGTTGGTTTTAATGCTACAGTGGCTATGGGTTTTTTATTAATTTCCCTCAGCAGGTGGTGGTAGATGTTGAGGAAGGTCTTGAAGGATACACATGAGAAAACAACATTCTTGCCTGGTGAGGGAGTGCATAGACAAGGGAAGAAGGCTGCATAGAAATGAAAACTCAAGTTAGCTAGTGGAGCGAGGAGAGACAAACAGAAGGTAGAGGGGCTAATGGTATCCTATGGAGAGAAAAGCATTTATTGGTGAGAGGTGGTATGGCTTTGGCAGCTGTGGGCAGCCTATAGAGACAGGCAGATAGCTGTTCTCTAGAATTGGGAGAATTTTTAATTATGGCAGAGTAATTTCAGTAATTATGCATTGCACTTGTGATGCGAAATTACAAAAGTTATGCGTTTATGCCAGCTTGTGTAATTAAGAGTAATGTGGAGCAGAAATCCTACTGCAGGAGCACAGAAACAACATACTAAGAGCGAGCGAGCAGCTGCTGGCTACTGCTGTTCATGTCCTGTTGCATTTAGTGCTGTTTTCATAATGCAAAATGCTTCCTTGGGCCCATTTTGAACGCAAGGGTGCATAAGAAAATAGTACTAAATGCCAGATTATGTTTCTCACCCAATTACCTCTAATTATGAGTAATTTTGCAGTGATTACTCTAGAGAGAATTATGCCAGTTAGGTGCACCCCTACTGCTTTCTCAGTTATTCATTTAAAGTGGAATTCATTCCTAACTGGTAAAGAGTCACCTTTAGATGAATCCGTCAGTGTTGTTCAGCACTAGCACCCAGGCCAATGAAATGAGGCCAGCACGTTGTTGATACTGAACATCTGTTTCTTTATTTCTTAAGTTGCAGCCACACCACCACTGCCTCAATAACTAACTGCCGATGCCCAGAGCCTCACAACCTTTCATCTTGTAGAATCTTTATAACTTTCATGATCCATCCTGGCTGCATCATAAGCCCAATCAACCAGTGACATCCTGACATTCCAGCTAGTTCTTATCTGGAGAACTCCTCGTAAGTCTTATTCTTTTAGAGACTACATATTGATTGGTTCATTTATGAACTTCTGAGTGTTTAACCCCACACTGCAAAGCTCATCTTTGCTACCCACACATCCAAGTGCCAAAAGGAATTTACTTGGTGTTCTCTGCTGGGCAAATTAGTAAGGTTACGCTCCAGCGCATCAGTAGGGAAAGCTCTAATTTACACAATTGGAAACTTAAGATGTGAGTGTACTTAGTGCATGGCAGCGCATCAGTAATGAAAGTTGTACGAAGGTTGGCGGTGAAGATCCCATATCGAAAATGACCACCACATCCTATGCACGTTATGTCTCCAGTCTCAATTCAGACTGGCTATCATTTGCTAGCTTTCTCATTGATTGTGACCATCCAGATATCGCGCTTATGAATCACTACGTGAGCCCATGTCCATTTGTGTGCTGTTTTTCAGATCATGATCTCCTGCTCATTTGCTAACCATCACTCCATGATTTACTACTTGGCCTATGCTTCCAGTTCCCAGTTGCCTCTCACCCCCACTCTCTATGCCAGCCTTTTCTCTGCCTTTAAATTCCAGCATCTGCTCTCCAGTTTCTGCTTCTGCCCATTCCTTTCCCCTGAATCTCAATCTTCAGTCCTTTGCCAAGTAATTATTTTGCTCTGCTACTATCTCTACCTCTCAATTTTGCTGTGTGCCTATAGCAGCCCCATGCCACTGTTTGTCACAAATTGCACAAGACCCTACCTCAGCCTTCTCTTCTGCACCTCACTTTATTTGTGCTGTTCCTTCTTTACCAATCGGGTGAGCCCTCTCCTGCTCCCAGAGGCGTAGCTTGGCCAATGTTAGACTTTTCATCCTTGGCGTGGTCTCCCTTAACTTTTTGCCTCTGTTCCCCAGGTTGTTGATGTGTGCTGGACTCTAATTTTGCTGTTTTTGTTACTCTGGGCACTTTACCGCTGCTAACCAGTGCTAATGTGCAAGTGCTCCTTTACAAAATGTGTATGTAATTGGCTTATCCATGAATGGCATATTTGATTTACTACTAAGTCCCTAGTAAATTGCACTAGAGGTACCAGGGCCTGTAAATCAAATGCTACTAGTGGGCCTGCAGCACTGGTTGTGCCACCCACATAAGTAGCTCTGTAATCATGTCTCAGACCTGCCATTGCAGTGTCTGAGTGTGCAGTTTTAACTGTAAATTCGACTTGGCAAGTGTACCCACTTGCCAGGCCTAAACATTCCCTTTTCTCACATGTCAGACACCCCTAAGGTAAGCCCTAGGTAGCCCCAAGGGCAGGGTGCAGTATATGGCTAAGGTAGGACGTATAGTAATGTGTTTTATATGTCCTAACAGTGAAATATTGCTAAAGTCATTTTTCACTGTTGCAAGGCCTGTCCCTCTCATAGGTTAACATGGAGGCTACCTTTAAATCTGATTAAAGTGTAGATTCCCTTTGGGGGCGGATGGACATGTGGAGTTTGGGGTCTCTGAGCTCACAATTTAAACATACATATTTTAGTAAAGTTGATTTTAGGATTGTGTGTTTGAAAATGCCACTTTTAGAAAGTGAGCATTTTCTTGCTTAAACCATTTCTGTGACTCTGCCTGTTTGTGGATTCCCTGTCTGGGAACTGTTTGACAGTTGGGCTGGTTGCACCCCACATTAGACAGTGACACAAAGGGTGCTGGGGTGTAGTCTGCATTCCCCGATGAGCCATCTGTGCTAGGAGGGAGGGGAGTAGTGGTCACTTACACCTGAATGGGCTGTGATTGTCCGCACACAATGCAGTCTCCATCCCCCTGGTGATTGTCTGGGGCCTGGCCTGGGCAAGGCAGGATTTCACATTTCAAAGAGACTTTACTTTGAAGTAGGCCTACTTTAATGGAGAAATTAGGTATAAGAAGGGCACCCAAAACCACAGACTTTAGAACACTTCTGGAAACAAGAGGAACCTCTGCCTGGAGAAGAGCTGAAGAGCTGAGGAAGAAGAGCTGCCCTGTCTGTGACTGTGCTTTGTGGAGCTTTCCTGCAGTTGCTGCTTCTGCCAGAGTAAGAGGGCAAAGACTGGACTTTGTCTGCCTTCCATCTTGTGAAGATCTCTAAGGGATTTAGAGCTTGCCTCCTGTTTGAAGTCTCAGGGACAGCAAAGACTTTTCTCTGCCAGCACCTGGGGTCTCTGGAGAGACTCCTACTCTGCCAAGTGGTGCCCATCCAGTTCCTGGGACCCTGAAAGGAGAAGCTGGCAGCCTAAAAGGAAGAAATCCATGCACAGAGCGCCGTGCGGGGAAAAGATCGGTGCGACTCCGATCTGCGAATGAAGAAACGTCACGCCGCCCGCTCCACGGCTGAAGATCGATGCTCGCCGCAAACGCGACCGAAGAATCAACGCACGGAGCTGGAGAAATGATGTGCAGCATCGCTGACGGAGGCTGGGAGATCGTAACCCACGCTCCGTGGTTTTCAGATCATCATGCGGCTGGATTTCCGACGCAAGTACCGCTGGGCATGTAAAAACATCACAAGGCCTGCCCGGACCTGAGAGTGCTGACCGGATCGACGCATTGCTCTCCTGCGGAGAGAAGAAACAACGTGCCCCAACGCGGCGGAAGGAGAAATGACGCAAAGTCGCATTCGTGAGTGAAATCGATGCATCGTAAGCCCTTTTTGATGCACACTCGCTCATTCAGGGTTATTTTTGACGCATTCAAGGTACATTTTCACGCTAACAGTGTTAGTGTGTGTTTTAAACTACATAAAGGCTCTTTTTGCTTTTTAATTGATAACTTGAATTGTATATTGTGGTTTTTTGTCGTTTTGGTTTTGTTTTGTTTAGATAAATATTTTCTATTTTTCTAAACTGGTGTTGTGGCATTTTGTAGTGTTTTCATTAAGTTACTGTGGCCCTCATTCAAACCCTGGCGGTCTATGACCGCCAGGGTGGAGGGCAACGGAAGCACCGCCAACAGGCTGGCGGTGCTTCCAGGGACATTCTGACCGCGGAGGTAAAGCCGAGTCAGAAAAGGGGAACCGGCGGTTTCACGCCGGTTTTCCCCTGGCCCAGGGAATCCTCCATGGCGGCGCTGCTTGCAGCGCCGCCATGGGGATTCCGACCCCCTTCCCGCCAGCCTGTTACTGGCGGTTTTCACCGCCAGAAACAGGATGGCGGGAACGGGTGTCGTAGGGCCCCTGGGGGCCCCTGCACTGCCCATGCCACTGGCATGGGTAGTGCAGGGGCCCCCTAACAGGGCCCCATAAAGATTTTCACTGTCTGCTTTGCAGACAGTGAAAATCGCGACGGGTGCCACTGCACCCGTCGCACCCCTGCAACTCCGCCGGCTCCATTGGGAGCCGGCTTCCTTGTTGCAGGGTCTTTCCCGCTGGGCCGGCGGGCGCCCTTTTGGCGGTCGCCCGCCGGCCCAGCGGGAAAGCCAGAATGGCATCCGCGGTCTTCTGACCGCGGAGTGGCCATTTGGCGGTTCCCGTTTGGCTGGCGGTGCCCGCCGCCAGCCAAACTTAGAATGAGGCCCTGTGTGTGTTGGTACAAATACCTTACACGTAGCACTCTGAAGTTAAGCCTACTGCTTTGCCAAGCTACCAAGAGGGTAAGCAGAGGATAGCTGAAGGGGATTCTCTTTTACCCTGACTAGAGTGAGGGTTCTTGCTTGAACAGGGGGTAACCTGACTGTCAACCAAAGACCCCATTTCTAACAGCCAATAAGATTGGGGGGATGTGAGCTTCAGATTTCTCAACAATCATGCTGGCGTATAGTGTGAAAAAGACTTATGCCACAAGCAGGGCACATGAGAGGGGCTAAAGGGGCAGTGGAAAGGGAGACAAATGTGGATTGGTAGGAGCACTAAAGGAGAAAGCAATGTTTTGTGAGAAATAACCAATATTTTTGAAGACTTTAAAGGAGAGACAGAGAGAGTGTGTATGCATTTTTGTCTGCTTGTATGGAAATATTACATGTGAAATCTGGCTCCAGACACTTCACCATACCCAATTGAAAGCACCTGAACCCAACTATTTTCCAGAAAATACATGTATTGGTGGGGAGGGGGGTTGAACATCCCAAACACACCCATGAAGCTACTCCACTGAGCGCTCCCCAACTCACTCTTACAACCAAATCTTCCACTATCACTGAACTGTCTCCCTCTCTCTCTGCCCCTTAGTGATTGCTTTCAGCCCAGTTTTTTTTATTCAGCTGCACATTTTCACCCAGTCCACATCTCTGTTCTTCTCCACATGCGCCTTATATCCAGACCTAAATCCACTCTGCATCCCTCAGCCCCTGCCTCAAGCCATCCTTCTCCATGGATTGCAGACCCTCTTATACAATTGCATCCCAGCCTCTTCTCTGTCCCTGGCCTCTGCCACAGTACCTACCACTGTGCCCAAGATCTCTGCCCTGTCAGTGACGCCTGCCCCTATCTCTGCCCCTCAGGGGGTAGTGCCCAGTCTCTGCTTAGCCTCTATTACTGTTTCACAGTACTTTTCCCCTTCAATGCCTGCCTCTAAACCGCAGGCACAGTCCGCCTTCTACAGTGTCATAACAAACTTGAGGGGGTACCCTGCAAAGTCCCTTGAGGGGGCCCCCTCCCAACTGGACCCAGTCAAGGGCCTGCCGCTCGTGCACAGTGTACTGTGCTGAGGGGGGCCTCCTGGAGCCCGGGCCCCCGCATCACGGGGCTGCGGGGGCCTTTGTTACCCCACTGGCCTTCTATCATCCTCTCAGCTTCCATGCACTTTTGGTCTTCAGAAGGGTTGAACATGATAAGAAAATCGACTGCAAATGAGAAAACAACATTCCTGCTGGTGAGGCAGTGGGCAGATAAGGGAAGGCAGCGGCATAGAAATGAAAGCTTATGTTATCCAGTGCAGCGGAGAGAGCCAAGCAGAAGGTAGAGGAGCTACTGGTCAGGGGCGGCTCCTCCACTATGGCAGAGGAGCGTGTCCCCCGCCCCCGCCAGCAGCAGGAGCTGCAAACCTTTGAAAAGAAAGCGATAATAAACAATGTTTATTATCATTTTATTTTTAAAGGGTGGGGCCATGGGGGTGACGAGCACTGAGGGGAGTGCACAAAGCATCCCCCTCAGTGCGCATATATGCTTGGCGCCCGTCTCAAGCCGGCCAAACACACATGCACCCAAGGGCTCTCTCTAACCCGGCACTGTGTTCTCAGGTTGGAGCGAGCAATCCCAGGCTCCGAGTCTGCATTGGAGCGCCCAGTAAGGGCACTCTAGCCAATCATAAAGCTGCTTTGAGCAGTGTCATAATTGGCAGCAGAACAGGCTGGGAGCCTGCAGTGCAGCAGAGAGCGTCGGAAAGCGATGGCGAGGTTCAGGTACGTTTTTTTTAAATTGACTTTTTATTTTTGTTTTATTCCTCCCACCCGCCACTTTTCCCAGTCGCCAGCCGTGACTACTAACGAAGAGAAAAGCATATATATTGGGAGAGATGGTATGGCTTCAGCAGCCTGGGAAGAGTGCTAGAGAATCCCCGTACACATAGGACGGATTAGGGCAGGCTGTAGGGAGAGATGGGGTGGGCAGCTTATAAAGGCAGGAAGGGAGATGAGGTCGACTGTGGGCAGCCTCTAGAAGCAGACAGAGAGATGATGTGGGCTGTGGCCAGCCTATAGAGGCAGACAGAGAGGTGGGCAACCTGTAGAGGAAGGCAGATAAATGGGGTGGGCTGTGAGCGGCCTATAGAGGCAGGCAGAGAGGTGGGCAACCTGTAGAGAAAGGCAGATAAATGGGGTGGGCTGTGAGCAGCCTATAGAGGCAGGCAGAGAGTTGGAAGGGCTCAAGACAGCCTATTGGGCAAGTGAAAAACAGGAGAGATGGGGCAAGGAACATGACAAAGCACATTGTAAGGCCTAGGGAAGCCTATGGAAAGAGTAGGATTGCAAAAGCGACAAAAGGTCCAGGTTCAGGGGCTGTGCTAAGTTGTAAGGCATGGACTCCAGGTATAAGATGAGGTGGAGCGGAAGGTGGGATGGGTAAACAGATTGGAAGAGGGCCCAGAGAAAGCAATGGGGAGTAAAAGGTTTTAGGAGAGGGCAAAAGAATATAAAGAGAAAGGAGGACCGTGGGGGGGCAAAGTAGTGCAAAGCAATGCATATTCTAGCGTAGGACTTGTCCAAGGTGCAAATAAGACAAGGGTAGAGCTAGCCAATCTGCTGGGAAAGGTAGCCACAGGTACTGTATGATTATTAAAGAGTTTCACAGCGAGAGAGAGAGAGAGAGTGAAAGAGCAATAGAGAGGGTTGAAACACAAAAGCTGCTTACCCTTAGTGATGGAGCGCAATGGACAAAGTACGAAAGACACCCACCAAGAGAAAGAGAGAGCGGGAGAGAGGGAGGGAGAGAAAGAGAGAGATATAAATATATAGAGAGAGAGAGACAGAGAGAGAAAGAGAGAGAGAGAAAGAGAGGGGGAAGAGAGGGAGAAATAGAGAGGAAGAGAAACAATGGGATGGCGAAACATACACATTAAAGAATGATAGAATTATCCTCAGACTTTGGAGGGGGCTAGAGATGGGGTAGAGTGCTTGGATGCAAATATTCTAAGGGAAAGAAAGTCAATTGAGGAACTAGACACACATTAGAGTAGCACCTTGAGAAATTGAGTAAAAATGACCTCACCCACATACCCATGTGTGCTCAATGCCACAAATGTGAACGAGCTCCCTCCACAAACACATATGCAGCCCACATGCACACAGAGTGAACTGGTTATTGTACAAATGTCTTTTGCGGGCCCACTTAAATTGGCAGCGGCGGCAGCTGCAAATGTCATAGAGGGACAGGAAAACGTTTTTTTTTTAAAAAGCACTTACCTTTACCTGCCATCTCCTGACACCTCCTGCCGCTTCGTACTCCTCTGCTCTTGATGGTTGGGGTCTCAGCATTCACTGGGACACCAGCACAGGCTCCCATAGCATGGTAGACCTAGCATGAAAGCAGTGCCAGTATTGTTCTGAGCGGCTCAGAGTGCGGTCATACACAGTCCTGGGGTCTGTGCAGTTTCTCCAGCCAGGCTGGAGAAACCGAAGTGCACTTGTGTGTTTTGCCAGCTTAAGATGGCTGGCCAAACACATATGCCACTTAGGTGCACTCTCCTCATCCCTCTCCCACCTCCCGTGGCCCAGCCCCACCCTTCCCTTCACAACTGAGCCAGCAGATGAAAAATAAAACAATTGTGTAACTTATCATTTTTTTTTTTTTCATCTCCTAGCTCTTGGCCAGGGGGGCGACGCTCCTCCAGCATTGAGAAAGAGTCCGCCCTGTACGTACAGCTATTCCTCTCCTCCTGTGTTAGACTCCCTTCCTAATCCCTTCCTCTTTGCTCCTTATTCTACCCTTTCTTGCATCTCTCTCGCTCTTCCTTCACTCTCTGTTACTGTCTTCCTCTCCATCGCTCTGTTTTTCCCTTCACCATGAAGCTACATAAGCAGGAGAGAGTGGTTTGTGACTGACTCTGTCCCAGCATCACTGCTCTTGCTGAGACATCAGTCTAGCTGGATATATACACATTTCTCCGCTGGTGGGTTTGCCTCACTGGAACATTACTTTCTCTCCCTGCAGTTCTGGTCATGCGGATGACCACAAGACCATTACCCCTGACCCACTATGGAGTCCTCATGCCCATGTAAAAAAAAACTTTAAATCAACTCTCAGCCCAAAAACCTTGTACTCGTTATCACATTCTCAAAGGGGAGATCAACTCTCAGACCTAAATCTGATGACCTCTGTAGCACACGTGGACCACTCTGCCAAGCAATGCTTCATCTGAATTGCCGTCAACTGATAGGCTCCCCGAGCATCTGTATTCACACTTTGTGTAGAGTCAATAGACTGAGCGTGCAAGGTTGAATGCTAGAAGTTTGACCTTGGAGGTGCTAGTGACTGACTGTTCAAGACGGCAAAGATGTATGTTCAGGGGAGGACGCTTTAGCACTGAGAAAGTCTACATCTCAAACATTCTCAAACATGCTTAGAAAGGCCCTAACAAAATGTGTTTTCAAATTAACATTTATGAAGCAGTATGCCCTAACGAGACAAAGGTAAAATCATGCAAAGTAAGTTTGTAGCATTGTTCGATCATCAGCTTTGTAAACAGAGCTCACTTGAGAAAGCAGTGAAGATTCGGCACTGGAATGCAGAGGGGGCCACCCCATCATAGAAGAGCTACCGAGAATACTCTTGCTGATAGAGGCCTGAGTCGCTTCAATTCGTTTGTTTGCCCCTTGTGAGTTCGTGTTATTACGGGGGAATTTTGGCACTATTGTGACTTTATGCATAACTACACAAAATGCAAATCTGCTATTTAGCGCTATGTTCTAGTATGAAATATGCCCTCACCTGATTTTTTTACACAAAGACACATTCCATTATAAAAAATAGTGCAAAAAATCTCACGCCTCTGGAAGCAACAGTGAGTGGCTTGTGTTCCGGCCATCTGCATTATTCCTGCATGCTTACAATAAAAGTTTGCTGTGACTGTAGTGTAATTTTGCGATGTGGCCCACAGCATAAATTTGAGAATTTCGCATGCAAGCATAGTGCGAATTTCCTGAAATTGCACAAGTTGCTGTATTTTAAATTTCACCCAGGCCTCGTAATTACCTTTAGCTAACAATAATTCAATTAGACCAGCCCTACCTTTTTGTTTTTCTCTTTCTCTACGGCGTGATCTAAGTGATACAGGTTTACTTAGCTATGGATCCCCTTGCCCTTCATAGATGAGGCCTAATAAGGACAAAACAGGTGCTTTTGCATGGAAAGGGGTCATTGCCTAGAAGTTAAGTCTAGATGTTCCCCCTTTTTGAGTGGAGCAAAGACTGGTTTGAGTAAGGTTGTTTGCTGTCTGAAATGACACAGTGAGCAAAAACATTGACAGAGTTTGATATTTCAGGCATTCCTTCCGGAACCTTTTCATTTTGTATTTGTACTTGTCAGTGGCACATTTCAATTCTTTTAGATTAAATCTAGAAAAGGTACACCCTGTTGCAGCACTGTCCAAATTGTGCAGTGCACTGTGTGTCTTCCACAGAGGCTGGCAAATCACTGGGGCTCACCCACTCACTGTGCTGTCCCAGATCATGAGATGTCAAACTCACGCCCTAGCCTTCCATATGATCTCAGATGGTGCCTGGGCACACCATGTTTCAATAATGCACCAAATTATTATGCACATCTCTTGTCCTAAACTTTCTCCTCCTTTCAGTTCTGTCTAGTCTCTGGGACAGGAAGTGGTGTCAGGTATCCCAGCTCTGGACTGGGAGAGTTCAGTGTTTCTGGGTTCTACTACTCTTTTCAAAGCATTATGCCTTTATGACTAGAACCTCCTGCACTCTTCCCTTTACACCTATCACGACTCCCAGTTTTATAGCCACCCTTCTGCTGCTTACCCAAGCAGGCATCTGCATAAGGCTTGATTCCACTCACTGGGAACATCACGGCTACCTAAAGTCAAATAATGGTATATTTAAAATCTACAGTATTAAATGAACACTCCTACCTGACTCAGCAAATGTGATTTGCTTTTGTGAGGTAGAATCCTAACTCTGTAGGAGGACAATTTCATGAGGATTTGTAGTCGAGGGCAGTTTCAGACTTTTGGGCTGCAAAAGGTCAATGTGTTCATATCATTTTCCATTACGGGAAGGTCTAAGTTCTTACTATACATGATGCCTCGGACTTCAGTCTTCTTCAGTAAGCCCCTTACTGTTTCAACGGGCTGTGCTAGGTGCTGCGAAGTCAGCATTTGTCATCAGCATCCAGTTAAAAACCTTCCATGGTGGTGCAATGTTACTCAGCAGCGATCTATGAAGCTGTCTGACTTTTTCACTACTTTTCCTTTCCATGTTTGAGTATCCAGGATGTGTTCATGTTGCTTCCCTTATAACTTTGTTTATATGCATAACTGATAGGGGATAAAGGACATCTATACTAGTGTTGGAGTCCCCAATTTGATCAATGCTGACATAAAAGGGCCATTCAACTGTGGGCAGCAGCAGAGGAGACTGTAAGAGTCATACAAAGACAAGCAATCTTAGGCACTCTTCATGGAACAGTAGGGTGCTAAGAGAACAGTTTTCACAGATTAATGATATTTGATACATTATTAAAGCTTCTGTTGCACCAGGATTTGTAGATTGGCAGTGGTTTGTAGTTATTTATATTTATTTTAGATGGTCATGAAAATTGACATCAAAATGCCTCAGCTCTCCACACTTGACCATAGCTGTGTGTGCCTCTAGGATGATAGCTACCTTTACACCCCTGTTCATCAAATATATGATTGCGCCTTGGAACTCCATGAGAGTCCGCTGATGGCTGTTGTTTGACAGGTAGTTGCATCACCTTCCCTAACAATGAGCAGCCATCTGCTGCTGATCACTTCGCTGGGATGATTTGGTTTCAGAAACCCAAAGAAGGCTCTTTAGCCTGACCAAATCTAGAGCAACAAGGTACAGGTACCAATGCCATGCATAACTAGGCATGCGGCCCAACACACAGCTCTTGATTCTGACCTCTGCTGATCTCATGCTGAACGCCATCTTTGCTATCTACAGATGCTCAGAGGTGACAAAGACTGGAGTTCGTCAATACCTCCAGGCCCTTTGTATCCATAAGTTCAGCCACCGTGACAGTTCTGGTCTACACTCAGGGCCTCATTATGAGTTTGGTGGTCCCACCACGGAACCACAAAACTAACGGGGAGGACACCACCGCCATGGCAGTTATGTTCATCCCGAGCGTATTACCATCTTCCCGCTGAACTGACCGCCAGGAACATTGTAATACGTGTTCCCGCTGGGCTGACCGGCTGGAACATTGTGATACGTGGCGAGAACAGTGTTAGGATAATGGTCTCGGCTCCTTTAAGGGATCCGAGGACAATATCTTAACACTCCCGCACCCTAGGGAATGTGCACTGTCTGATAACCAGACAAAGCGCATTACGAGGGTGCTGGGTGGGGGGACCCATGGGCAATGCAGGGGTCTCAGACACTAGTTTTCCACCAGTCTTTTCATGGCAGGGTCACTGCCATGAAAAGGCTGGCAGAACGAGGCATTGTAATCAGTCAGGTGGTGCTGAGTTAAGCGGCGCACTGGCTGGTTACAAGCCCGACCGCCGTCATGCCATCGGCAACCATGTTGGCGGGTCCGCCTGCCAGGGTTTTTATTGGGAAATCGGACCGCCAAAGTTACAGTGGTTCGACCGTCAACGCGAGTGTGGCGTTCCTTGGACTGCCACACTTCTAACAAGGTCCTAAATCTTCGATGTGCCAGGCAGTTCCTCCTGTCTTCTAAGAAAGACTACATATATATTTGGTCACCTTTCATTCATTCCCACAATCAAAGCTCTCTGGGGCGGACAAAAGCAGCATCAAACACATACAGATGCAAAAACTAAATTAAAAAAAGAACACTTTTTTCCCTCTCTCTGCAGTGACTTTTTATAGAAACACGCTCGTGAAAGATGCAGGGCTTCAATCACTAGCCAAGTGAGACAACGTCAATCTCCACTGAAGGCTAGCAGCAAAAAACAAAATTAGAGCTGGTATTCAGCATTCCGTCTACAGCATATTTTGTTTCCTCGTGGTCAATCATCTAAACGCGCAGGATGTCTGCTAAGTGCGGTAGCTTTGTGGTTTTACGCAGGTTCGCGGGAAGTCACGTCTCTGAACACAACAAATTAGGTTGCTGGTGCGTGATTCAGTGGATGTGAAAGGGAGGGTGGTGGGAAACCGCTGATTTGCTGAAAATAGCTTCAGTCTTGCACTCTAATACACTGCTGCATTTATCAATTTACACCTTAGCTAAAGTCTCTGTTCTCTGAATGACAATTATTTATTGTTATTTGCAGCAGCAAAATATTCCAGTGTGTTGGTGGTTTGTATGTTGGGGTTGCTTTGTAAATAAGCTTATGTCTTGGGATATATGAGGCTGGTATTTGATGATGTCTTTAATTAATGGCCAGCTGTTTTCTCTTAAACAATTAGGGGAGAGAGAGAGAAGGATTAGCATTTCAGAAAAAAATGCTGCAGATCCGACTAGAAATTCTACATCCCTTATAAACTGCTTCCGATGTTCCTACACCTTCTAAATAGAATATTGTATGTACTGGATCATTAACATTTTGGCCATATACCCTCAATTAATTAGTGGGTCATAAAGTGGGTCACAGACCCCTACTAAGGGCCAGCGGCGTAATGCAAAGTGATCGGGCCCTCCTACAAAATGTGACGAGGAGCTCCTGGTTCTTCTATATCTCAGGGATATTCATTGGCCTTAGGCTAAGTGGGACCCCTTTGCATGGTTCGGCCCCCCCTTGAGGGTTGTGGACTCCCTGCGCTGCAGGGGTAGCAGGGGCCTGAGTTATGCCCCTGCTGAGGGTAAGAGAGACTGTGCTGGAACATCACCTGCCAGCGTAAAGGTGAAAGTTTGAACAGAGGAAAGGACCATATCCGTGGCTCTCAAGATGCCAATTCTGGTAAGAAAGAGATCCCCTTGTTGTGGCTTATGAAGCTGCACTCACACAAGGTGATTTGTGGGACACAATGATGATCCCATCAAGGGGAGGACCCAGGAGGACTCCATGGTGGGAAACAGAGCATAAGAAGCAGGAGATAGGGTCAGGGGCAGCCTGGGATCAAGGAAGTGGAAGAAACTAGGCAGAGCATATGTTGTCATGGCCACGAGGGGGCATATTTTCCGACAAAGTGGACGGACAAAGGACATGCGTCCCATCCGGTACACAGGATAGGAAAGGGCTTCTGAATCTGAGGATATAAACAATATAGGGAACTGAGGCCAGAGAAAGGAACAGACTGTTGGCTGATGTCCTTTCTGTTGGGAGTATAAAGGGAATAATAAAGGATGCCGAGGATGGCAGCAGTGGCGAACCGGGACTGAGACCAGAACAAGGAGGGAGTTGCTGAAGGTGTTTCATCAAGGGGAACTCCAAGACTCAACGAAGTGAATCTATAGTGAGGCTCCCAATGGACAAGAATCTACCACAATCGCTAATGGCAGCGTGAAGAACGCCTGTGAAAAGATGTAGACAAAGAAAGACTTTATCAAAGTAGCACTGTGGTGCAGTTCATCGGAACTGATGAAAGGCTGCAGGCCTGCTGCAAATGCCAGGGGATTGTTTCCCCTTTGGGTATGTGTCTCTATATCAGAGCTTCTTGATCTCTTATGAGGAGAGTCCACCTCATGTATTTTAAACACATCTAAAAATGTAATTTACAAGCCTACGGTATGTGTCATTAAAAGTATGTCTTCAGGTGATGCCAGTCAAAGGCACATCTAAAGACATGTCCTCCCCTGATAAAGGCTGTCATCATCATGCATAATTTTATTCTGCGTCGATAAGAAACTGTTTCTCACTGCAAGTTATTAATGTCTGACTACTCTGGAGACACAGACATCAAGTATTTTGATAGATACTTCTGTGGAGATTACCCTGATATGTTATTGTGTGTGTGCTTGTGTGAGAAGATTTTTTTAAAGAAATGTGGCTTTTGAAAATTATTACTAGTTATCCAGAGCCTTGGATCAGATGTCTCTAACGCTGACTTTCAGAATATTCTTGCTTGTTTGGATAAATCTGCCTCTACTGTCAGGTGAGTAGCAACTTTCTGTGTGTGGGTAGCTGAAACAACTGGCTCATAGTGTAGTGCGTCACGGTCAACCTCTGCCACAAAACCCTCGCCAGACCCTTTCTGTGAAAGTTCCTTTAGTTCTGTAACAGTTTTGGCTTTGGTGGCAGATTCCCATGTGTGGATGTTTGAAATGTGTGTAACTTCAGCTGAAGCCTCTTTAGATTGCCTCGCACATGTATATTCTGGCAGGTCCTTCTTAATGTCTTCTTCGCAGGACACTTCCTTGTCACTGATTGAATCCATAGGCTTGGTTTCAGTCACCTTGGCAACAGTTCCTCTCCTGCTTCCTTGGGGTTTTTCGAGGGACTTTTCAATGGTCCCGGTTAAATCGTTACTGAGAGAGCTTTTATGGAGAAACCAAAACAGATAGCGTAATGTTTTTAACAATGAAAAAAGAATCATAATTTCTTGCATCCAGAATTCTCCCAGATTGCACTAAAGTCTAATGACGCTTCAACAACATGAGCTGTAACATCTGTTCCAGGCAACTGGCTTAATGGGGAAAAGGTTTCTACAGTTGATTGTAAATGATTCTACAAAACCTTTAAAAAACTGTACACATCTGTATTCTCGCTCTGACTGTGATAACGGTTGTGTTCTAAGAAATGTGTACTCTATGAAACCAGAATTTTCAGATACTGTGTCTCTTGTCTTGTTAGCTGCATGGATTTTCCCAATTATAACATGAACTAGGAATCAAAGAGCTGGATACTGGTGCAGCCGTAAATCATATCTCCTGCTACCAAAACATTGCTGCTGTTTGCGTGCAAAGAGTCAGTGGTCTATGAGAACCTGGGATGTCGCTATGAGAAATGTATTCATTTTGTAGCATCAGAATCTCCTACCATCTCCCGTTTATTCTTTTGTAAGCCTGTTGAGGACTGTGTAATTCTCGTACACACACCGAGAGTGGTAGGAGAGGGACTCGCAGATACACCTTTCATTTAGTTCTCTGCTGGGGCAGTCGGAGAGAGCCTGGCTAAGCATCTCAGCCTAGACAAGGTGCTATAACTTCAAAGTTAGAGGCTCCGATGACCATGAGAGTAAAGTTGAACAATTAGATGTTCATAAACTTTAAAACAAGATTTAAGTAGGATTGGGGAAGCTCTAGGCTTTATAAGTGAATAGATGTTAAGGGCTGTGGTTTGAAAGAATGAGATCATACTATGAAATACACATTTTCTTCTCGTCTTATCTACAGTCTTCATTTATATCAATAAAGAAATCATCCATTTGTAGCTTTCAAAATAGAATCTTTCGTGAACTTTGATTGACAACACATATACAACAAAACTTTAACTTCAACTTCCGTAGGTCACACCCCACAATTGCCGAATTTTCCCTGTGTAACATTGTCAGATCTACACAGTGTGAACATCAGTGCTCTCAAGTTAATAGTCCCGTTGTGGCTGTTGTGTTCATTACTGGTCCATGGGACCATGGGAACACATCATCCGAGATGCGTGTTTGGCAATGTATTCTCATCTCCCATTGAAACAATAGGATCGCTCATCCATAACATGTATTCGTGCAGTGGACATCTCATCTCCTTCAGAACCACAGGGGACATATACAGAAGCTGTATGTATATCTGGGGAAGTCTCGCATTCAAGGGGATATACTTCTATTTCTATTTGTATTCATTTAATTTATTATAGCACTTTTATATATAAAAAAAAGCGGAATAAAGCAAAGATAAAAATGCTTTGTAATGTAAGGAAAAAAGAAAGGAAAACAGCTACGAATCGCATGATTTAAGGTTCACTGGCTACTTCTAAAGGATGGGCTTTTATCACATTTATTACATTAGGTGGGGTAGGTTCAGTCCTTACATGATCTGAAATCTTCTTCCAAGCTTTAGTTATCAATAGAACAAACCATGTGGAAACCATTGGGACACACATCCTCAGGACACGTGCACGGCTGGGGATCTCATCTCTGGGATACGCACACATCCACAAGATGGATGCATGACTGGGAATCTTATCTCTGCGACACTATTGGGACACACATCCACAAGATGGATGTATGACTGGGAATCTTATCTCTGTGACACGATTGGGACACACATCCACAAGATGGATGCATGACAAGGGAATCTCATCTCTGTGACACCATTGGGGCACACATGCACAAGATGGATGCATGAGAAGGGATTCTTATCTCACAACTGTGGCACCATTACGACACACATCCTCAAGATGGATGCATGACAAAGGAATCTCATCTATGTGGCACCATTGGGGGACACATCCACAAGATGGATGCATGACAAGGGAACCTCATCTCTGTGGCACTAAAGGGGCACACGTCCTCAATATGGATGCATGACAAGGGCAACTCTTGTCTGTTGCACCATTGGGGCACACATCCACAAGATGGATCCATGACAGGGAAATCTCACCTCTATGATTGCACCGGGGCAAACATCCACAAGATGGATGCAAGACAGAGGGATCTCATCTTATCTATGTGGCTCCAATGGGCACACATTCTCAATATAGACACCGCAGGGGAACACATACTCAAGAGGTGTGCATGACACAGGAATCTCATGCCTGTGGCGCAAATGGGACACATATCCACAAGATGCATGCATGACTGGGGAATCTCACCTCTGTGGTAGCACTGGGGCACGCATCCACAAGATGGATGCTTGAAAACGGATTCTCATCTCATCTCTGTGGCACCAATGTGGGACACATCCACATGATGGATGCATGACAGGGGCATAGCATCTCTGTGGACACCCTGGGGGCACACATACTGAAGATGCATGCACAACTGGAGACATTTTGGTGGTCATTCTGACGGCCACGCGGTTACCGCCATATGGCCGCTCCGTGGTCAAAAGACTGCGGCGGCCATTCTGGCTTTCCCGCTGGGCCGACGGGCGACCGCCAAAAGAGCGCCCGCCGGCCCAGCGGGAAAGGCCCTGCAACAAGGAAGCCGGCTCCGAATGGAGCCGGCGGAGTTGCAGGGGTGCGACGGGTGCAGTTGCACCCGTCGCGATTTTCACTGTCTGCTAAGCAGACAGTGAAAATCTTTTATGAGGCCCTGTTAGGGGGCCCCTGCACTGCCCATGCCAGTGGCATGGGCAGTGTAGAACCCAGAAGAGGTTAAACTCTTAGAGAGTAGCAGTGGTCAAGCATTCAAGGCATAACCAATGTATGAGGGGAAGAGAGAAGGTCCCAGATAAAGTATGATACAATTACAATCGAAGTAAACACATATGAATGCCCTGTAAGTATTTAATTTTAAAAACATTCTAATGTGCAAATCTATAAGAAAGGTGGGGTAAAGCACACAAAGGAAACAATGGGGTCTAAGAGACCTTATAGAGTGAATACTAAGTCAATGGCCTAATAGTTATTTTTACCAGAATGTCGAGATTTTAATATTGGCATGCCTAATTGCCATGGACACAATATTGACTAGAACCTTGACTTTGTATATAGTTATACATGCGTGAAGGTTTCCATAGAAAGAACACTTTTTGCTTTGCTAATATCTTTGACACCATTTGACGACTCTTCATAAAACTTACCAAAAAAAGTTTCTCCAACTCAGCTCCTTCATGGAAAGTTTCAAAGTGAACAGTCAACTGGGGTTTGAGAAAAAGAAAAGGCCCAAAACACTTTTTTGAACAGAATTGCATTAATTTTGGCAGAAAGCTAAATCTTTACCCAGAATGCATGTTTTTGTAATTTGTTGTAACTCTTTCATCCATTTTAGAGAAATTAAGCCTCAAAATGTAAAGATATCTGTTGCTGCTGGACTGCCGCAAAACTCTAGCAGAACTGCCTTGGGAAAAAAGTGGAAATGTGCATTCTGACTGGTCAGTCCTGCAGGGTTCCCATGGGACTAAACATTGTGATTGGAGGCTGGAACATGAAGAAAAGTAGACCTGGAGACTCAGTCCACGAGTCCTGAAATTATGTTAAAAAATATATAGAAGGGGGCAGGGTAGGGATACTCTGAGCACCTAGCTCTTACAGGGACCCTACTGCTGCCTCCAGTCAGCCCACAGGATTTAAAAAACCTTTAAAAAAGTCTGCCAATTGACAAACTCCTGCTGCTTTAATCTAATGGGTTGAGTGCAGGCCCTGCAGCCAAAGCACCCCCTCCCGCCAAATGCTGTGCACGGGAAAGGGATGGCCACAAACATATTCTAATAATATATTACTTTACATTAAAAAAACATAGATATTCAATCAAAAAAACAAAGGTTAAAGTGGAGTTATATGTGAGGAAGGTAGCAAGATTTTAACATATGTTTAAAAAACCTTAGAAAATGACTGATCAAGCACTACCATTTAAAAAAAATATTAAACCAGGGAAATTTAAGAGTTATACACAACTGACATGAGTATAATTTACAAACCTATGATGCATGATCTCACATATTACATCACTGCTGACATATGAAATATATGGCAGTACAAGTTATACTAATGTCACTTATGTACAACTATTTTTCAGTGAAAAACTATATATTCATATATAAGTATATGTATGTGTGTATAAATCTTTACTTGAAGTTGCAAATAGTAAACCTAAACACTCACACGCATGCACACACACACACACATGCCCATGACATTTTGGCAGCTATTATTTTCCTCAATATATTCTAACATACAACAGTATGATATTGTCATGTGGCAGGCTCAGCTTCAGACTCTAACGCAGATCTCCTGCTAGTGGGATGGTTGGTTCTTTAATTAAATAGACAGGCAAACCAAGGTTCCAGAGCGGAGGAGATGTCATGACCAGAGCAGAGAACAGTACAGATTATCCGTACGCATCACAATTTCCTAATGCCCTCAGCCCTGTTTGTAGTGCAGGCAACAGGAGAGAGTGTATGATAAGGGGAAAGGAAATAGAGTAGACAGAGAAAACAACATTGTGTCAGTAGCTTGAGTAAATGAGTCAGGAGTACACCACTTACTGTAAAGTACGGAATTCATTAAAGTCACATGAAACACTTAAAAATATTCAAGGTAACACAAAAGCAGAAACACTTACCAGTCCTGAGGACAACCTGGGCCCAGTCCAAACTGGAGACTGGCTTTAACTGGTAAGCCTTCTAGAATAACTTAGCAAGCTGTTGTGCAAGAACCTGAAGGGGGCCCAAAACACAAAGAAAGGTGCACACAAAGGAAGGGGGCCGAGTGAGCATACTGGTCAGCAGCGAAATAACACAAAACCTATTGACCTTGCCGGGCATAGACTAGAAGGAACTACTAGTCTATGTACTGTTAGAACACCTTTTAACTCGGAAGTGAAGGATCATTAACCCAAAAGTCAATGGCGGTCTTCTTGGATTGAGAATACAGACATTAAGGATATGTAAAGTTATAAAAGGCAGTCTCCATTTTGAACCAAGCAGAACGCTAACCATGCACAAGGCAGAGGGCATGATAAGCAAACAGAATACATCACTGTCCCGGAACCATCACTGCCAGCTCCAAAAACCCACCAGAGGGGACCCTTAACACTAATAGGTGAAGATGGAGAAGGAGACTGTAACTTTATCCAGGAGTGGCTCAAGAGTGGCACTGTTATCAGCTGCCCCTGCTGGTCACGGAAGTGAGCACTCCAACAGGCCTTTTTCTTTAAAGTCTCCACAGAGGGTCACATGAGTTTTCAAGGAATTTCAAAGACATATCTAGAATTGCCACCTTCACAGGATTTGGGGCCAAAACAGGTAAGTGACGAAAACAGGCTAATCAAGCAGAGAAAATAAGAAACAATGTAGGAGCTTTGTAAAGTGCTCACTGCATAGCACATTTGGAGTCACATACGAATACAATTTGTTAAATTACCTCACTACTTTAAAAAAGCCACCATTTGATTTTTAATTCTACTTTGTACACAAAAACAAACAAAATATCCCAGAAAAAGAAATGTTATATAAATGTAATACACCCAATTCAAAAATTCACACAACTTGCTATTTATGTGGTTGTATGTATTACTGAACAATGATGCCATCCCACACTACTCACTTATGTGTTTTCCACAAAGTGACGGTGTTCCACAATACCGGGAGAGGGGACAGGAGAAATCAGGCATTGACAAAGCCAATAGGTGTCACCTATGAAGGAGCTATTGGCTTTAGCAATGTGTTTTTCAATTTCGTATATCAATGTGGCTGCTATCCAGCTTGGATAAACATTAGTGGCATGGAGTGACAAAGTGGAGTGGGGGAGTAGAGTGGATTTGTTGGAGTGTCATAGAGCAGAGCAGGGGGAGTAGAATGTCATAGAGTTGAGTAGAGGGGAGCACATTTCAGTGGTTCAGTGGCAGAGAGTGTCATAGAGTAGAATGTGGTGGAATAGGGTGGAGTGGATTGAGGTAGGTAATGGGGTGGATTGGAATAAAGTGGATGGGATTGGGGTAGAGTGGGGTGGATTGAGTGGAGTGGGGTGAATTGGTATGGGGTGGATTGGACTGGAGTGAGGTGGATTGAAATGGGGTGAGGTGGAGTGGATTGGGGTGGATTTGAGTGGGGTGGATTAGATTGGGTGGGGGGGTTGGTTTGGATGGGAGAAATAGGATTGGATTGGAGTGTGGTGGATTGGAGTGGGGGAGTGGGATATATTACATTGGACTAGAAAGGGGTGGATTTGATTTACTAGGTTGGAGTGGGGTGGATCTAACTGGTGAGTGGATTGGATTGGAGTGGGGTGGACTGGAGTGGGGTCGGCTGGGTGGATTGTATTGGAGTGGGGTGCACTAAACTAGGGTAGGGTGGGATGGGGTGGATTGGATTGGGATAGAGTGGGTTGGATTGGAGGAGAGTGTGGTGGGTTGGAGTGACTCGGGTGGATTGGGTTGAATGGGGTAGGTTAAAATGGGGTAAAGTGGATTGGACTGGGGTGTGGTGGGCTGTAGTGGGATGGATTAGATTGCAGTGGGGTGGGGTAGGTTGGATTGTAGTGGGATGTGTTGGATTGTAGTGGGGTGGGTTGGAGTTGGTGGATTAAAGTGGGGTAGATTGGATTGAATTGGGGTGGGCGAACTGGGGTGAGATGGACTGGAGGGGGGTGCATTGGATTGGAGTGGGGTGGGTTGATTGGATTGGGGTGGCCTGGGGTGAATTGGATTACAGTGGGGTGAACAGGAGTGGGGTACACGGGGTTCTGGTGGATCAGAGTGGGTAGGTTAGAGTGGAGGGATCACAGGTAGGCAGATTGGATTGGAATGGATCGGATTAGGGTGGTATGGGTTGGGGTGAAGTGGATTGGATTGAGTGGGGTGGATTGGATTGAGGGAAGGATTGGATTGAGTGAGGTGTATTAGGGTGGGTGGGGTGTATTGGATTGAGTGTGGTGGATTGAGGTGGATTGGATAGGGGTGGGGTGGATTGGGGCAGGGTGGATTGGAGTGGATTGGAGTGGGGTGGATTAGAGTGGGGTGGAATGGATTGAAATGGGGTGGGGTGGACTGGAGGGGTGGGTTGGATTGGAGTAGGGTGGATTGGATTTGGGTGGCATGGGGTGGGGTGGGGTGAATTGTATTAGGGGTGGACTGGAGTGGGATAGATCAGAGTGGGGTGGATCGGAGTGGGGTGGCAAGATTAGAATGGTTAGAATTGGAGTGAAGTACAGCGGATTGGAGTGAGGTGGATTGGTTTGAGTGGGATAGATTAGGGTGGGATGGGTTGCGTTAGGGTGGGGTGGATTAGGGTGGGGTGTGGTGGTTTGGATTGAATGTGGTGGATTGGATTGAGTGTTGTATTGGATTGAGTTTTGGATTGGATTGAATGGATTGGATAGGGATGAGGTGAATTGGATAAGGGTGGATTAGATTGGGTTGGATTGGATTGGGGTGGGTGGATTGGAGTGGGATGATTTGGAGTGGAGTGGGGTGGACTGGAATGGCCTGGGGTGGGTTGGACTGTAGTGGAGTGGATTGGTTTGGAGTGGGTTGGATTTGATTGGAGTGGGGTGGATTGGATTGGTGTTGGATGGATTAATTGGAGAGGGGTGGACTGGATAGGAGTGGGGTAGATTCAGGTGGTTTGGATGGGGTGGATTGGACTGAAGTAGGGTGGATTAATGTGGCCTGGATTGGACTGAAGTGAGGTGGATTCAAGCAAATTGTAATGGAGTGGGATGGATTGGGGTGGTGTGGGTGGATTGAAATGAGGTGGATTGGGGAGCAGTGAATTTGATTGGGTTTGGGTGGACTGGAGGGGTAGATTGGTTGAACTGGATTGGAGTGGTGTGGGTTGTATTGGAGTAGGGTGGGTTGTATTGGAGTTGGGTAACATGGACTAGAGTAGGGTGTGTTGTGTTGGAGTGGGTTGGATTGGAGTTGGGTGGATTGGACTGAAGCGGGGTAGATTGGTCTGGAGTGGAGTGAATTGAGGTGAGGTGAGCTGGATTGGATTGGGGTGAGGTGTATTGGATTGCAGTGAGATAGATTGGACTGGGTTGGACTAGGGTTGATTGAATTGGATTGGGGGTTGACTGGATTGTAGTGGGGTAGGCTGCAGTGGATTGGAGTGGGGTGAATTGGGATGGAGTGTGGTGCATTGGATGGAAGTGGGGTAAAGTGGAGTGGGGTGATTGTTTTTGGGTTGGAGTGGGACAGGGTAGAGTGGGGCAGGTTGGAATGGAGCAGTTTGAAGTGGGGCAGATTATTTTGGATTAAAGTGGAACAGATTGGAGTGGGGCAGATTGAATTGGACTGGAGTGGGGAGGATTAGAGTGGGACGATTGTTTTGGATTGGAGTGGGGCAGACTAGAGTGGAGCAGATGTTTTGGATAGGACTAGGGCAGATTGTGTTAGGGTGGTTGGAATGTGGTGGATTGTATTGGAGTTGGGTGGATTGGATTAGGTTGGTGTGGGGTGGATTGGATGGGAATGGGGTTGATTGGAGTGGGGTGAATGGGGATGGAGTGGGATGGATTGGATTGGGGTGAGATGGAATGGATTGGAGAGGGGTGTATTGTGTGGATTGGGGCAGATTGGAGTGGGGTAGATTGAAGTGGGACAGATTGTATTGGTTCGGAGTGGGGCAGCCTGAAGTGGGCAGATTGTTTTGGATTAAAGTGGGGCAGGTTGGAGTAAGGCACATTGGAGTGAAGCAGATTGTTTTGAATTGGAGTGGAGCAGATTGTTTTGGATGAAAGTGGGGCAAATTGGAGTGGGGCAGATTGCTTTGGATTGCAGTAGGGCAGATTGAGTGGGGCAGATTGTTCTGGATTGGAGGGCAGCAGATTGCAGTTGGACAGATTATTTTGGATTGGGCAGATTAGAGAGGGGCACATTGTTTTGGATGGGAGTGGGACAGATCGGAGTGGGACATATTGTTTTGGATTGGAGTACGGTAGGATTTTTAGGAGCAGTGTAAATTGTTTTGGATTGGAGTGGGGCAAACTGAAGTGGGACAGATTAGATTGGGGTGGGTTAAGAGGACTGGAGTACGGTGGAGTAGAGTGGAGTGGGTTGGATAGGGGTGGGGTGGGATGGATTGTAGTGGGGCGGATCAGAGTGGGGTGGATTGGGGTGTGTTGCATGCTTATGTGTTAAAGCATCATTTCAGAAATTTCACATAATAGCAGCAACGGGTTTGCACAGATTAAGTTGAATCAATCAGTGCTTGGTCTCTCCTTCACACAGAGGAACAGAAATAATGTCAGGCGTGTAGTGACGAATTCCGAGGTTGTAAGGCAGCGTGACATGCAAGCCAACAAATGGTAAGTGACTGGCGGTCTCTAAGCCCTTTACTGTACACAACAGAGTCTCACAAGCAAGATGCATGTGCTAGCGCATGCACTTGCAGGCTCGATCCTAAACAGTGCTGGGAAATGGAGTACAACCTGGCAAGCCACTGTGGTCAGTCAGTTGGCAGAATCATCAGCTTTATGGTCCCCTTTAAGTGGCTTTATCAGTGACAGTTGTGAAGGACATTGGCCTATTTGTAGCTTAAGATGGTCAATTTCCACTGACTTAAGCTTTACAAATAGAGAGACAATGTGCTGTGAAAAAACTCAGACATGTTGATATGCATGAAAAAGGCTGATTCTGTGGAAAAACTAGTAAAATATGTTAACCAAAGATGTATTAATTGCCAGCCCTTTCTGCTGTATGGTGTCTGGTTCTGGAAACCTCATCTCAGAAGGATAAAATTAGTCCAATGACAGACCATTGAAGAGCTACTTCGAGACGGTGCCCCTCTGAATCATAGGATGAGAGGTGCAAAAAATTACAGCAGCATACTGAGGAAGGCAGGGGACAGAAGAGATAGGACAGAGGACATAGGGTAGAGATATCTACATAATCAGAGCATTAATACATTAGAGAAAGCAGGCAGTGAATAGACACTTTTCTGAGAAAAAGGTATGAACTCTTGGAATGACGACAAGCAGAAATAATGAGGAAATCATACATTCCCTTCTTTTGCCCTCCTTGTGAGTGGACGTGTATTCTGTTGAGGTCAGTAACAGAAGATTCTAGCCCCATCGGAATTGTGAGATCCATGGGAACATCTCAAGTCAAATTCCAGCAGCCAAAATGGGGAATTACAAGGGTATTATTAGACCCTGGATCAGGGCACAAGTCAGGGGTACAAACGGGTGGACGGCATCCACCCACTATTTTCCCCTGCCAAGCAATTGGGCCCCAGTAAAATATAGAGAATTTGTCCCATGTAGTAGGACACTTTCAGCAGTGCCTGCACATACTTTTAATAGTACCTGCACCTTGTATGCTTTCATTCGTTGCAGGACAGGAAAGGGCTTTCTGATTTGAAATTCCTGCTGGTCCAGGACAAAGGCCAAAATTAAAGGACTATCAGCCCACCTTTTGTTTGTTTAGCTTGGTTGGAAGCTTTCTGGAGGCTCACATCTAGCTGCACTGAAGGAAACAAAGGCACAGAGATTGTTATCACTTCAGAGGCTGTTTTTCATTTTGTTCAGTCCCTGTATATAAAAGATATGCATGCACTGCAAGAATGTCAGGTGTGTTGGTCTGTTCCAGTATTTACACATATATCAATTTAAATACCACTATTTTCCTGCTCTACTCATGACAATAAATTAGTGGAGTCCATGGAGGACAAGGTTCTGCGATGGAGACAGGCTCCACTGACGCCCTCGTGAAGACCATGCCATCGAGCAGTGTGAGAGACGGGAAGGTGAACTTGCACCTTCCGTGGTCATGTAGGATTGATGTGACTTGGAGAAGGATACAGTTGGGCTGTACCTAGTTGGTGAGAAACTCCTAAATATAAGAACTTTTAGCTTTTTTTGTAACGGTCTGAATGTCATCACTAGCTGAAATTCAGGTAGGAGACAAGGTCTATGGTGTATCAGGCTCCTCAAGTAGTGATGTAGAAAGACAAAGCCCATCTCTCTAGAATCCAGAAGAATTGGGGCAGCTGGCGTCCACTAAGTTGAAAAGGACTAGTCATGGCTTCTTTCACCAGGGTAGTGGCCCAGGCTCTTCAAAAGGATGCTCTCGGCCCGCTGGTGGCTCTACTGAAGAACCAGCCTCGGAGCAGGCCGGTCACACTGTTCACAGGCTTGGGTTCCCTCAGCCCCTCGGGCTTTATTATCCACTTCTAATTAACAGCTCGCCTCCTAACGACATGATGGAGAGAATTCTAATTAAATCACCACATCTGATCATATTGCGGATCCGTAGCCTCTGAGTTAGATTAGCATGAAATTCATTACGTGGGTTCTGGAATTAGCCCTAACTGCTTGAACAAGACCTGTGTTACCGCCGTCCCCGCGGGCACGCTGAGGCACGCACTCACCCATAGACGCAGAGTCCCTTGAGGGCACCTGGGGCAGGTTGACACCATTAACCTATGTATACAAATACTTGCGGAGCAAGGAACAGAGAGGGTCACTTACTAAGCAGGTCTCTACACAGAGCAGGTTGTCCTTTAAAGGATGTGTACATCAGGCTGGCCGTGTTAGAAAAGTCCTAAGTTAGAGGCTTGTAACACGGGCTGTCTCTGAGCTTCTCAAAGATGCGTGATGCTAGGGATAGCTCTGCCTCCGAGGTTTGATCGCTCAATACTTCCCTAATCTGAGAGACAGGTCTGTTGTTGAAGGCCTTAGCCTTTGGCACCTGTTGGATAGTTAGCTGTCTAATGGCCAGCCAGTAATATGTGGGAAACTTTAGGAACGTTCATGTTATCGAGATATGTGAGATAAGTAGTGCCCCAAGGATAAATCTGCTGTATAGGGTCTAACCTTGTAAAATTGAGTTGCCCAATAGAAAGCTCTGTCATCTTGTGCTTGATGAATTCGTGGAAACTGGCAGATATTTTTATGTCCAAGGATTTAACTTGCTATATCTGTTTCCTGAGAACATCTAATGCTGTAACGTCCTTGAAATCTGAGTGACAGTTTTGTTGCCCATAACTTGAGCTGCTGACGTCTGTATGACCTCAGCAGTTTGAGGAGCTGTCCTGCTGTCTATCTGTAACTTGAGCACGCACCCGTTAGAGAGAAATACCCCTGCCTTATGAGATCCGAACCTCTGACATCCATGTGACAGATTGGATGATGTCAGATGTACTCAGTTTTGGGAGGGTTTTGCTTTTGTTTGTTTTTGCTTAGGCCACACCAGCGCAGAAAGGTTCCCCTTTAATATTTGACACCTACCCCAGCGGGGGTGACTCTTGGATCGCGAATCATTGCCCTGGCAGCAGGTACTTACTTGTTCAGTAGAATGAGGGGGTACTGCGGTCGGACCGCCCCCCCACCCAAAACACTGGGCGTGAACTGTAATCACCAATGGTTGAATAATCGTCCGCTTCCTCGTCTTGGAGTCCAGAAGGGAAGACAAATTCATATTAAAAGATTCATCTCAATTATTAATGGCTCTAATGAAAGGCTGGGCGCGAGCTGCTGATGGTGGCGGAACTTACCATATTGGCACCGCCAGGATTGTTAATTAAGAAGGTCTGGCTCTGATCTCATTGTTAGGATACAGATTACACTGGGAACGGGCAGGAATGCTCAACACTCACAGCAGACAATAACTTTGGGGCTGTGCAGAGGCTCTGCCCTCAGTCGCTGGCAGTGTAGATCAGTCCTCGGACACAGGTACACATAATACACAATACACCCAGCTCACAACGAATTTATAGGGTGCACATAGCACATAGACACTCACACCCACAGAAACAGTACGCCAGACTAACACACATTTTCCTTACAGCAAAGATACACATAAACCATACACAACTGCAGTGAAATATGCAAGATGCATAGAGTATACAAAGAAATGCACTCTATGCACCGCACAAACCTCCCGGTTAACACAAGTCACCACTGACACTGTAAAGAATAGCCGCCATCCTCCTAGGGAGCAGCCTTTGACGGGCTGTGGCACCGGGGCTGACAACAGTCTGCAAAAGGATACGGATCAATACAGACAGTAACAGCGCAGAAACTGTACCTCGAGTGGGGAACTATGTATGTGCTCATATAAATGGGACAGTAAGTTTGTAGAAAATTTGGTAAGAGGACTTCTGGGAACCTGGGATTGGAGAACTGATAGAAAGAGGGAAGTGGAGCACTTCTGTAAATGAGGATTGCACCTCTTCTGGGAATGTGGGACTGAGGAACTGGGAATATGGGACTGTGGAAATTCAGGGATGTGCGCTGAAGGATATGTAATAAGAGCAGACCGGGGACGTTCTGGGAAGTGAGACAGGTGGATTGCTAAGAATGTGGGACTAGAGGGCTCCTGGGAATAATCAAAAGAGGGAATTCTGGGATAAGCACTAGAGGATTTCTGGACGTGGAACTAGAGAACTACTGAGACTAGAGGATTAGAGGACTGTTGATAATAGAGAAATGGAAGCCTTCTCTCAACACTGCAATGGAGAACTGTGAGGTACAAGCAGTGTTGAGCTGAAAAACTATTCTGCTGGGAGGACGGAAAGATTGCTGGGAACAGGGTTGTTTGTAAACAAGGGACGTCAGGCTTGGCAGAAATTGGCCAGAGTGGCCTTTTAGAAGATGTGACTTTGAGCAGAATCCATTGGATTGTGTTGTTCTAGCAAGGCTCACCACTCAGAGTCGCAGGTAACTGCGACAGCAGCGTCAGTGGTGGCTTTGAGACGCATCACATCTCTCACAGTGGTTTCTTATTTGAGTTAATGACTGCTCTCTTGGCAGGCACTGGCGTGCCGGCTGGGATTGTATCATCTCCTGGAGCGTGTTGCTTTCTTTGCTCATTATGTACCTTAAAGCAGAGAGGTCTTTCATCTGGGGATAAATCTTGCACTAGGCGTCCCTCTCTCTTGCAGCTTAGAGAGACTGAGATCAAAAAGAGGAAATGTACCCTTGAAAATCTGTCATTTTAGCAAATTGTGATTTCCATTGGAAGCCATATTCAGCAAGTTTATCCCCACCCCCTCTCATCTTGTGCTTGTTTCAATTCACACTATAAAGTGAACATTAATTGAAGCCGGAGGGAATCATCTGATCAAAGATGCCCCCCCTCCCGCTGTTCCAATCCGGCCTCACAGAGCTCGTCTGAATCCACTGTAGCCACTCATTCTGTGTTCCTGCAACTCCTGCCATAAGGCTCGCAACAGCCCCATCAGTACAGCGGTAACGAGTCCCTCTGCACTCAACTCTTAGAGGCATTGTCCTTTGATACCTTTGCCAATTCTTCTTTATCTTTTTTGTATACATTTTTCACCCACATCCAAGACAGGCTGCACTGCTCTGCAATTGCTCAGCTTCCTTCTGCAAACGTCGGCCAGACAGGAGGAGCTGTCAAGACACAGGCAGCTTCAAAGTAGGGCGGCCCTGGCACAGAACGAACAAGGCCTAGCTTAATTAAATTTTAACTGATGGATGCTTCTGTTCAAATTAATTATATCCTGCCTGCCCACTATGAATTTCCCACCGTGAATTTTCTTCTTTGTGGAGTAGGCCTATGTGGCTCTTTCCCAGAAACGAATTACGTGACTCTGATTCTGAGACTTCATCACCCAGCTTTCCTAATAATCCTCCATCTTGTCCTCGTCGGGTTAGTAAGCGCTTTATAAATGCAAATACAATACACTGCACAGAAAGTGTTGTTCAAGCTTTTTAAGGGGGCAGCACACAGCCAGTGCACATAACTTCTCAGACCTTGTTCTGATGGTTTTAAACCTGCTTGCTTAACGTGGCAATTACGCCTTCTCAAAGTGTACCCCTACACTCCCTGAGTTTTCAGTGGGTGTGCGCCTCATTCACAGAAACTGACGTCACAAGACCTCATTGCGGTCCAAAGGCGGCTTCACACAGAAGTGTGTGAGACACTCTCTTCCCACAAGGACATTGGGTATGCGACAGATGATTCACTGACGTATGACATGGTGGACATATCACATCATCGCAAAAGTGCGCATATGTCTGAGGGATTTCTCAACCCCTCGGTGCAATGTGAATCTCACTGCCTACCTTGGTACAGGTTACCTGGTTGTGTTTGGAAGCAGGTATTGTCCTGTATATAAAGTGAAAATTTGATCTGGAGAACACCATCAAGTAACCACTAATATTTGCAAATCACACTTTTAACATTCAAACTGTGATGTTCTATTTTATTGTCAAATGTAAAAGACCAGGTCAGTAGATCAATTGATAACAAAACAATTGAACAATTTTGCTATGCTTATTCCAATGACATAATCCATACAAAAAGTGTTAGATGCAATCTTCAAAAGTTACAACAAACGATCCAAATAATATTACAAATTTGTGGCCTTGTGAGATGTATCAGTTTGATTTGTCTCAAGGTTTTCTTGATGAGAGGAAAAAGTACCCTCTTGAGGAGCGGTCAAAACAGCCAACACGTGTTTCATCAATATGTCTTTATCAAGTCCTAGCCATACTAACTTGGAACTCAGAAGGTACAAAAACAAAGAAAGGATAAACTCCATATTTTTTTTTCTAAACGCAGAAAATAAGGCTGTACTTGTGTCGAGGTATGGAGTCTGTTGGGGTTCTGTATCGAAGTGCAAGATATATGGGAAGTCTGGGTCCACAGTGTCAAAGATATCTGGGTAGGTCTGCTACCCGCAGAAACAGGAGCAAAATGCTGGGCCGGTCAGCACCCAGTACATATTGTTTGATTTGGTTGTGCTGGAAGTAAGTGCAAAGAAAGCGCTCAAGGGATGGCAGAGGGAGAGCTGGGAAACCTGGGAGAAGAGATGTACGGGGAAAGATTTGATGAAGGAAAGAATAGGAGACAGCCTGGAAAGGAAATTGATGGAGATTCCAGAGTAAGGAAGAGGGTTTAAGAAGTTAACAGATCGAAGGGTTGGATGTGTGTGCGTTAAATGGGGGAAGGGGTGTTAGACATTTAAGGGGTGGGCAATGTTTAAGGGTGAGTGATGATTTAGAATTGATTGATAGACCATTGTTGAGGGACACTTAGTGTGCGCGGCTAAGCAGATGGATTGTAAATAATTGTGAGCTTCGCTTGCTTCCAATAAAGAGGCCTCTTCGCAAATGCGCCAGGAGTGGTCCTTCTCCCATTGGCCTCCCAGGATTCAAGGCTCTGTTTGGTCCCGGAGGATGCTGCACTAGTTCCCAATATAAGCCTTCATCCTAAAATGAGAGCACGGGGACCACTAGGTTGTAGGGTGACCTTAGTTCATTTAGATGAATAAGATTTTTAATGCACTTTCCCACCTCTCGCCTTCCATTGCAGGCTCAGAGGGGAAGCCTCTTTGATTTTTTTCAGCTTTGTGAGGAAAAAAGAGCGAGAAAGCCCCGCTGGCTTCAAGGGTCCGCCCCCACGCCTCAATCCTCAGAACCAGGCGGAGCTGACATGCACCTGAGCGGGATCACACGAGCTCCCTGCGGAGGGAAAGCTTCAGCCGCCCTCCCTCTATTGTTCTCGTCGTCATTATCTCTGTGCGGATCCTGCCTCAGTGCCTGGGCCTGCTCTCGCTGCCTCAGTGCCTGAGCTTTCTCACCCTGTCTCCCACTGTCTCTCCCACTCATGCTCTCTCCTTTTCTTTGCTTCCCTCATCTTGGCTCAGTCCTCATCAACTCTCTTCTCCTGTACGTCGAGCTCTCTCTCTCTCTCTCTCTCACACACACAGACACAAACTCTCTCTATCTCTGTCTCTTTCTCTCTCGCCCCCTCACACTCTCGCTCTCTCCCCCATCTCCTTCCTCTAACCAACTTCCATATCTCTCGACCTGTGTATACATAGAATTGTGTGTTTACTTTGTCCTCTCTTTCTGACTCGACCTTTCGAACAGGTTTTATGTTCACGACAGGGATTTGCACCTATTTCAGGAGATCAGTTGCAGAGCAAAATCGCTTAAAAAGCACATGCTTTTTTATTTGTATTTATTTTTTATATAGCGGAACTCGGCCCAAGGGTATTAGAGTGTTTTAAATGAGCACAAGATCATATTACAGAAGGTCAGATTTTTTTTAGACACAGGGACATTCAGTGATTTGTCCAGAATCATAGGATTTTAACCCCACAAAGTTACTAGAACCTGGCTCCCCACTTTCAAAGTTGCCAGTCTGGCAGTGAGGTCGCATCTTTTCCATCCAGGCTCCCAGTGAGAAGAGTGCAGCTCCTTGCTGGATTATCCGTGTTTAACCACTGTGGCAACTCTGACTGACAACTTATAATCATCACCACATGTTCCCCTGTCTCCCCAAAGTGGCAATGCCACATTACACAGCAGAACCAGGAAGCGCCTGAGCATAAAGCACTGTGGCAGCATAGACTGCCCAAGGCCACTAGATTGTAACCGGTTTGGCCTGTCCGTGCTGCACCTTGCAGGACCCTCTAGCAGTAGCTGGCAGACCTTGGTATGTCAGAGGGGCATGGTTGGCAACAGTAACAAAAAGCACATTCAGGCTTCCCTGACTGTGTATGCAAACCCTAGCAAACATACTGCCGTGTTTGGAGTTCGGGGAAATGAGAAGAACAACAGGCTCATGTCTTTCCACATCTGTACAAGAGAAGGATCTGGAAGATGGAGAACATGTGAGCTAATGTCCATAGTTAACTCATCACATGCCACACACAGTAATACAAATGGAGATGATTCAAAGATCTACTGAGTGTACTGGATGGTTCAAAGATGTAGTGGAGAAAGGCCACATATCTCCCAAAACCTTGAACTCCCTGCTTTAAAGTGTTTTTAGATTTATGTTGAAAGTGCATCTGTCTGCAAGATGTAATTCTTGCAATGTACACAGTGGGCTTTGGGTCAACCCTATTCCACCATCAGCTTATCTGGATCAGCATCTTTCAGTTCTTGGCATGAGGAATTGTCAGTCACAGTTTAGACAACCCCATGAGTGTAGTTGTCTCTTGCCATCATGGTATTGGGTGTTTACAAGTATTGTTCCATCTCATATGGAATGCTTGCATCGCAATGTATGAGGGACTCTTTTACAACTAAACAGTGCACCCAACAATCTCACTTTTTACCAAATTCAACTTTTTATGTAGTGCACGGATTGTATACAGAAAGTGATTCTTATTTTACTGCAGCAGGCAGTTTTTAATATTTTATTATTACTCTATACCATCAATACCACAATGCCACACCACCACCAGTACCACGCCACCATCAGTACCACAGACATTTGCATTACCATCCGGTCCAACATCATTACCACAAGTACCGCTACCAATACCACCAACACCACTACCATCATTATCACCAGCAATATCACCAGCAATGCTACCACCACCAGTACCACTGCTAACATCTCCATGTTCCATACCATTGATATCACTAATAGACCCACCACCACTAACACAACACCATCAGCAGTATTACACAACAGAAATACCTCAACCAATGCTAATACATAAGTAGTACCAATGTCACCAGTACTGCCAATACTACTAGTGCTACCTTCAAAACCACCACCAACGTCGCCATCACCAATACTACTAATACCACCACCCCATTCCACTAGCACTACACCACCAACACCACTACAACCAACACCACTATCATCACCACCACTACCATCAAGCATTGGCAAAACCAACATGTCTGGCTTTAATATTGCATAGAAACCTGATTTCTGCAGGCTCATTCTGTAGACCAATTGACTTTGCCAAAGTTTGTAAGAAGAATCTGAACTCAACCAGCAAATCGTCCAAGCCCTCTAGTGAGCTGGGCTATGATCTGATGTCTCATTTCAAATAGAGATTGAGTAGAAAAGGAAAAGCTAGCGAACAAAGGAAGATATTTCGAAGTAAATGTTGTATGCTGGGGTGCAGGACAGATGAAAAAGTGTGGACAAATAGAAAGAAGAGTGAATACAATAGTGATGACACGTGGAGGCCAGTGGGCGATAACAAAAGAGAGACAAGAGAGAAGGATATAGTAAATAAAGGAGAGAGTTTGGGAAAAAAGTGCTAGAAAAAAATGAAGGGAGAGTGAACAGAGATGGGAGAGGGAGTGCAGAGAAAGGGAAATTAATGGAAGAGAGTTCTTTTTTGCAGGATGGCAGGATGGGTGACAACGGGCACATGCGAGGAAAGAAGTGGAATGTTGAAATAGAGAGCACATGAGAGAAGCCGTAAGGCAGTGGAGATGATAGATAAAAGAAGAGCCTGGACGCCCTGAGAGCAAGAGTATGTAGAGAGTAGAAAGAAAACATAGGGTTACAAATACCATTAAGAAACTGGAAGAGGAGCAGGATTAGAGGAAGTAAAGAAGATGAACATGCGCACTCACCTGGCGCAGGGCGTTGTTACAGCACAAGACACACTGGGGTTTGTTTCTGTTCGCTTCAGTGTCGCTGCTATTTTGCCATCTGCTTCATTTGTGAGAATGAACCCACAGTAGTACGGCAGCCTGCTTCCATTCATGCGTTTCACCTGGAGCTTTCCTCTGTAATAGAATATCTTACACATTGACGTGCTGTTCACTTGTAAAATGCAGTCTGTGACAAGCGAGTCCCATGTGTATCATGGGACAAAATCCGCAAGCAAGGGTGTGAATATGAATGCCACAACAACCCGTGGTTTGTGCCACTGCAACAGTCTTACATATTGTATCACTGAAACAATATACCATTGTTTGTGTCATTGATGGCTTCATATAACATAAACATTACATTCTAATATCCTTTAGAAACATATTGCTCCAATGGGTGTTGCTATTCTATGATTAACTCCAGTGGCTGACATTTTTATATTTGTTACTTGGAAGGAAATATTTTTGCCAGACAACATTTAGGCCTCGAGATTATGGTGCAACACTCACCAGGGATACTCTCTGGAATGTGAACTGTGCGACAGTTAATATCACAGAATAACAATTTGGGACAGATTTACAAGGCCCTTGCACCCCTTAACGCCACATTTGTGATGCTAACGGGCCACTACCATAGCGCCATATTTACAAGGTGGCACAAACTAGGTTTGCCCACCCTGTAAACCCTTTGCGCCACATCATGCCCTGCCTGTGACTTTGCTTTGTGGAGCTATCCTTCAGTTGCTGCTTCTGCCAGAGTAAGAGGGCAAAGACTGGACTTTGTGTGCCTTCCATCTTGAGAAGAAATCTCCAAGGGCTTGATCTAGAGCTTGCCTCCTGCTGTTTGAAGTCTCAGGGACAGCAAAGACTTCTCTCTGCTAGCACCTGGAGTCTCTGGAGAGACTCCTACTCTGCCCTGGGTGCCCATCCAGTTCCTGGGACCCTGAAAGGAGAAGCTGGCAGCCTAAAGACAAGAAAATCCACGCACAGAGTGCCGTGCGGGGAAAAGATTGACGCAAATCCGATCTGCGGCTGAGAAAACGACACGCCGCCGGCTCCGCAGCTGAGAAATGACGCTCGCAGGAAACGCGGCCGAAGAATCGCCGCACGGAGCGGGAGAAATGACGCGCAGCATCGCTGATGGAGGCCGGGAGATCACAACCTGCACTGCGGGATTTTCGGATCATCGTGCGGCTGGATTTTTGACTCAAGTACCGCTGTGCGGAGTTACTTTTTATGCACACCCGCCCGTGCGGGGTTATTTTTGACGCACACCAGGTACATTTTCACTCTAGCAGCGCTAGTGTGTGTTTAAAACTACTTAAAGACTCTGTTTGCATTTTTATTGATAACTTGACTTGTGTATGGTGGATTTTTGTCGTTTTGGTCTTGTTTTGTTTAGAGAAATATTTCCTATTTTTCTAAACTGGTGTTGTGTCATTTTGTAGTGTTTTCATTAAGTTACTGTGTGTGTTGGTACAAATACTTTACACCTAGCACTCTGAAGTTAAGCCTACTGCTCTGCCAAGCTACCAAGGGGGTAAGCAGGGGTTAGCTGATGGTGATTCTTTTTTACCCTGACTAGAGTAAGGGTCCTTGCTTGAACAGGGGGTAACCTGACTGTCAACCAAAGACCCCATTTCTAACACTAATCCAGTATACTGTTACAATAGCGCCTAAAAAATGGCGCTATTACCCCTAATATGCGCTAGGTGCACCGTATTGTAAATACGGCGCTACCGTGGTGGCGTTAGAGGACGCAAGGGGGCTGCAAGAAAAGTGGCGCATCACTAGTGATGCACCACTTTCTGGTAAATAGGGCCCAGTTTGTATCTACTTCACCCAAAAAACAATTGTGTAGCTTCCTTTCACAGTTTTAATTGCTAACATCATCAATGTTTGCATAACGTGGTGTCACTGTTAAAGTGTTGTGTGTCAGTATCATGCTGCTGCTGTTAATGTGTCTCTTAAAGCTCTTTCGGTGTTCTTTCAGCAGGTATTGCATATTCCTTTCCATTTTCTTAAATCTCTGTTTATAAGGCCCCACATTAATTCAGCAAGACACACACTTGTGGGGCCTTTTTCTCGACACCCTTTGAAACATTGTGGGATTAGCGCCTCCAAGTGAGCTACCAGGCATGGGCATCATTCTGAAGGTGGGATTCGTGTGGATATTGACATGCGCTGCAAGTAGTAGAACATCAGATCCATGCGTGCAGTCCTGTCTTTAGACTATGTCTTCTGGCTACTGCAAGGGAGATCCATGTTGAAACCGAGAAGGATTGTTTTCTGGAAAAGCATATATGGAGCTTCGAGGAGAAGAGAGGCCTTTCTTCACAGAACCCTGGAATCTCCTGAAATAAAGATTAGTGTAGCCATATATGGCGGAGTCTTATTGCGCAATCAATGCTTTGTGTGCAGTGGCACCCGGTTTGTATTGATTCCGATCCAGAAAGGGCAGCCTTAAGAGAGTGTAAACATTAGGCACAATGTGATAAAATCTGTTTGTCCTTCAATCAATCTGGCTGCAGGATATAGAATTACATTGAGTTGAGTTAAGTGAGACAGGAGAACTCTTGCCAATAAGATAAACAATATATTTTTCTGGATTAAGCTGTAGGAAGACGTCTTTCACCCAGTTAGGTAGGAGAGAGAGGCACTTCATAGATTGAAAAGGTCTTTGATGTTTGATGTTTTAAAGAATATTTGGGAGTTATCATCATATTGGTGTAGTTTGCCTCACAAATCTTTCAGTATTTATACCAGCTGCTCCATGTAAATGTTAAAAAGTGTTGTTGTGAATACTGAGAGTTGGACCTGGCCTTTTTTTCAGGGTCATCCTCAAACTTTTTGCTTCCTTCCTCCTAATTGTTCAGACCCGTTTTTGCTGGCTTTAGGTCTCTGGGCACTTTACCACTGCTAACCAGTGCTAAAGTGCAAATGCTGTCTTTGTAAATTGTACTGTTTCTTGGTTTATCCATGATTGGTATATTTGATTTACTGGTAAGTCCCTAGTAAAGTGCACTAGAGGTGCCCAGGGCCTGTAAATAAAATGCTACTAGTGAGCCTGCATCACTGATTGTGCCACCCACATGAGTAGCTCTGTAAACATGGCACAGACCTGCCACTGTAGTGTCCGAGTGTGCAGTTTTAAACTATCAGTTCGACTTGGCAAGTGTACCAACTTGCCAGACCTAAACCTTCTCTTTTTATACATGTAAGGCACCCCTAAAGTAGGCCCTAGGTAGCCCCATGGGCGGGGTGCAGTATATGTTAAAGGTAGGACATGTACTGATGTGTTTTAAATGTCCTAACTGTGAAATGCTGCCACATTCAGGTTTCACTGTTGCAAGGCCTATCTCTCTCATAGGTTAACATGGGGGTTGCCTTTAAATAACTTTTAAGTGCAGTTTCCCTTTGGGAGCATATGGAGATGTGGAGTTTGGGGTCTCTGAACTCACAATTTAAAAACACATATTTTTGTAAAGTTGTTTTTCAAATTGTCTGTTTGAAAATGCCACTTTTTTGTTTCATTGTGTTTCTTTACTTTTTGAAAGTGGGCATTTTCTTGCTTAAACCATTCTGTGCCTCTGCCTGCTTCCATATTCCACATCTGGGTGAGACTGACAGTTGGGCTGTTGTGAATTCCCTCTAAACAATGACACAAAGAGAGCTGGGGTGTAGCCTGCATTTCCTGATGGGCCATCTGGGCTAGAGTGGAGGGGGAGTGGTCACTCCCCCTGGTATGTGTTTGGGGCCAGGCCTGGGCAAGGTAGGATCTGGTCAACAACAGAGACTTTCCTTTGAAGATTGCCTACTTCAAAGGTTGAAAGGGGTATAAGAAGTATACCCAAAGCCCCAGATTTTTAGAATCTGTCTGGATCAAGAGGAACCTCTGCCTAGAAAAAGAGCTGAAGAGCTGGAGGAGAAGCACTGCCCCTTTGCTGTGTTGCTTTGTTGGGTTGAGCTGCAGTTGCTGCCTCTGCCTTAAAAGAATGCAAAGAGGGAACTTTGCTGTGTATCCTGCTTGAGAAAGTTCTCCAAGGGCTTGGACTAGAGCTTGCCTGCTGTTGGAAGTCTCAGGGACACCAAAGACTTCAGTTTCACCTGCCTACATCACTGGGAATGCTGTGTTTTGTGCTGTTCAGGAAGAAAAACCACAGTGATGCTGCCAGCTATGTTGCTGGCCTGCACTGTGAGCTGCCGACACCGCACAAAGCCACACCGGCCCGCTTCACACTGCAACCCTGGTCTCACCGCCAACTGACGCTGCCATCGAGCCGCTGCTTGCACCGTGACCTGTGGGCACTGCACTCTGGCATCGCCTTGCTTACACCGCAGCCTGGGCATCCCTGATGATGATGCTCCTCCTGACACCAGTGCCGCTGCCTGCACTGTGTCCTGTGGACACCGCTCATGAGGTAGACGAAGAACCATCCTGCACCGCAGCCCCAGTCCACCAGCGCCAGCACCATCGACTCCAATGTCACTAGGCATCCCTATCCTGCACCGCGACCCGCGGATGCCGCACAGAGCCTGTTCCGTGCCACACCGCCGACTTGGGCCTATCGATGACAGTGCTTCAGCAAAAAACGACGCTGCTGCCTGCACTGTGACCTGGTGACACCACACATCGCACCGCCCTGCTTCACACCGTAGCCCTGGTCTTACCGACGCTGCTGGATGCCGTCACCGAGCCACTGCCTGCACGTGAGCTGTGGGCACCGCACGTCACATCGTACCACTTCGCACCGCAACCCCAACACCATCCACGCCAGCACTCCTGATTTCATCAGCCCAGAGTTCAATCTGCAACGTGTGTTACTTCAAGGGCCCGACAACCCCCGCACCGACCTCCAGAACTGACGCCAGCGATGCCGCTCTCCGGATCTCATCATGAGGATCACGATGCCCTGCATTTCCAAGGTATTGTTTGCAAGTGTTCCTGACACCGTAGCTGGACCGCGACTCCTCGGCCGGCCTGAACTGTTGGTTTTGTTGTTCACGATGCCGTGATAGCCCCAGGTGGAGCTATCGACTTCAAGGAACTGTATTTTTAAGTAATTCATGCAAAATTCATATCTTTATTATTGTGTGTTGGATTTTTCTTGTTTTTATCTTGTTTTCTATAGATAAATATTGGCTATTTTTCTAAAACTGGTGTGGGTCCTTTTGTAGTGTTTTCAAGGTGTGACTGTGTGTTAGGTGCAAATGGTTTACACATTGCTTCTGAGATAAGCCTGACTGCTCGTGCCAAGCTACCAAGGGGGTAAGCAAGGGTTATCTGAGCGGGTATCTCCCTTATCCAGACTAGAGTGGGGGTCCCTACTTGGACAGGGTGCAAAGTGACTGCCAACTAGAGACCCCATTTCTTACACTGAGCCTCCACAACTCGTTTCTGTTGGCTCTCATGTGTTTTCTCTTATCTGTATGCCTATAAGAAACGAGGCAAACCATTTAAAAAAAATGGCCCTCAAGCCCATCTGATGCGCCAGAGTAAAGAAAAGTTTACAATAGTCGGTTATGTTGGATGCTGCTGATAGGTGGATGAAGGCCTCTAAACATGTGCTGAAACCAGCCCTGAAACCACCAGATTGGTGATTCGAAAGGAGATTCCTGTTCTCTAAGATATCATTCAGCTAGGTTGAGGAGAGGCAACATTACACTACACACTTCCTGCAAAGTATCTTGCAGCAGTGAATATGTGTGTAAGCATTTCACTCGCTCATTAGAGGTAGGTGCTGCCTGAGCTCGAATGGTGTTGAGTAGACTAGGATGTCAATGGATTGTATTTACCTGGAGGTGAAAGGTAAGCTCACACCTATCAAATCATTAAAAACTTTACACAAAGATACTGGAACTATTTCCATTACTCACATAGACCAACACCTTTTGAATGCACCAACCAAGCACCTCTCACTTTGTTAATTTCTGTCACTAAGCTGAAATCCCTCTTAATATGCGGGAAGATACATGCAACTTTACAATGGCAACCCTCTGAGATCTCTGGATGGAAAGCTGCAGTCATACCCAAGGTTGCACTCTTGTTTCTGAAGCAAAATGCATGCATTGGCCATGATACACCACCAATGATATTTGAGAGAAAACTGGGCTGATTGCAGGAGCCCACTTACATTATGCCCCCATTTTTTGCTGGTGTTTCCTGACTCTGATGGTGCCCTTGGCACCACTAACCATTCCCAGGGCCTGTGCTCTGAGTAAAATGATTATGCATATTAGTCTAATTATAATTGGCTGTGTCAACCTACCTATAAGTCCGTAGTATATGGTAGGGTAGGTAGGTTTAGGGATCGCAGCATAGGTAGTGCACTCAGGGGTGCAGGGCTGAGGTGCCCATGGTCATTTTAAAGGTAGGCCTGCCTTGCTGGTTGCTTTTAATTTAGAGTTACATGCACATTCGACTTTGGAATTCAAAGTACTTCCAAAGTGTTAAACTACTTTTTTTTTTACATATACCTGTCACCCCTAAGGTGTTCCCTAAATGTCCCTAGGGCTGGGTGATATGTAACTATAAGCAGAGACCTTATGATAATTGTTTTATAAGCCCTGGTGAGGAAAAATAACCAAATTTGTTTTTCTCTCATTGTAGTGAATAGGCTCCATAGGCTAAAATGGGGAGACTTTATTTAAATTAATAAAGTCTAGCTAGATATGACAAGTTTGGTATCAAACTTATTGTTATAATGAATCCAGCAACTTGACATTGTGATTTTAATATAACTAGTTCAGGGAAAGAATTTTAGAGCTCTACCTGAAAGTTGCAAACTTCAGCTCTGTAGTGCCCATCTCAGATTAGCCAGCCTCTGGCAGCCTGGCCAGGCTGCCTTGATGAGGTGTGAAGTGGCCTGGTCTAAAGTCAAAGGAAGTGCCTGGGGAGGAGATCTGCCTCAGCAGATGGTGAAACAGGATGGGGGAGAACAGCCAAACCGGTCTTCCAATGAGGGAAGAACATTTGGAACAGCTCGGGACGTCCCCATTTCCTGCAAACCCAGACAGCCAGGTGCCCCCCTGATTAGATTAGAAGAGGGCTGGAGAAGGGTGTGTTGAGGGAACATTGCCACACCAGTGGGTGGACTCTGCCAGGCCTAACCTCCAAAATCCAGATTCTGCCATTTTGGATTTTTAAAGAATGTTGCTCCCTGGATTGATTTTTGCAACACTTCACAGGAAGTGGCCATCCAAGAGGGTGGTGGCCTTTCTGTGATTGGACAGTTGCCAACCCTGCTTTCCACCCCAGGAGCAAGGATAAATATGGCAGAGCTGCACCCACACCTCCGATCCTTGCAAGGAACAACGACATAAGAAGAGGTACTGCCCTGTTGGACCCCTGACTTGCATCAGGACACTGCACTCTGAAGGACTGCACCAACTGCACACTTGGGCTTCACAGGTAAAAGGACTTTGTCTGGCTTCAACTGGTTCAAACGGGGAGTCCCTGTTTGCTACAGGTGGAAAATAGCTAACCAGAGTCCCCTGCATCAGCTACTGAAGAAACTGACCAGCTGACCACTGTTGAGTGGTCATTTTGGAGTTTGAGCCAGGTGCATTCTAGTAGTTGGAGTCCTAGCCCTCAAGGAGCAACTCAGAGCTTCTTGAGCCTTGGGGTGAGCTGTGGACTCCTAAAGCACCTTTAAAGACCTTCTGGAAGAAGACCCAGAAGTTTGGAGAACTTTTGGAAAAAAGCTCCTTAAAGGGACTGCCCTGTCGTGGTGAGTCAAGCCGGCTTACCTCAACTGCGAGCTGGCCTGACTTACAGTTTCGTCCCTCTAAAAATCTCCGGAGCCCCCAGACTTCCAGAATTTCACTGGGGGCTCCTACAAAGGTGATCCGATGACATTGCATCTACATCGGCCTACTGTGGAGGGTTGGCCGCCATCGGAAGGAAAAAGTTGCAAAAAAGAGACAAAGTCCGAACATAAAACGTTGACCGGAACTTCCTGTGCAGCGTACCTGAGGAGGGCTCCAAAGACGTCAGATCAAGATTCAGCTTTGGCACGGATAAAGATTTCCGTCCTGAAAAATCATCTAAGTCCGAAGGTAGAATTCTTCACCGAGGCCTCCTGTGACATGTATCTGAAGAGGGTTCCAGGGAGGTCAGATCAGATTGGTGACTTTGCCCAGCTGAAGAAAATCTTCAAGAAAAAGACTAAGGGGTCATTTCGACCTCGGCGGTCTTTTCACAAGACCGCCGAGGGACCGCTGTGCTGAAGACTGCCATGTGGTGGCGGTTTTCCGCTCTGCCTTATGACTGTTGGCAGCCCTCCGTCCTTTTCCGGACGTAGAGCCGCCAGCAGCCATACTGGCGGGGAAGTGGAGGTTGCTCCATCTCCACCGCCACGTCAACAGAACACCGCCCACCGAATCACGTTCTGTGATTCGGCGTGGCAGTGTTCTGTTGACGGTGTGCTGGCGGCGGAGCAGCCCCCATGGATCCTGTCCCCTCCCGGAAGATCAACGGCAAAGTAAGTTGATCATCCGTTAGGGGAGGGGGGTGGGGGGTGTTGTGTGATGTGTGGGTGCATGGGGGTGTGAGTATGTAGAGGGGGGTGTGAGTGCGTGTATGCATGCGGGGATGTAGTGTGAATTAAAATGTGTGCGTGTCTGTCTGTATGTATGTCTGTATGGATGTGTGCGTGTATGTCTGAATGAGGGTGTGCGTGTGTGACTGTGTGTGTGTCTGTTGGCATGTTTGTTCGTGTGTGTGCGGGAATGTGTGTTGGTGGTGTCTGCATGCGTGTCGGGTGTGTGTCTGTGTTGTGATGTCGGGGGTAGGGGTGGGGAGGGGGGTCCTGCCACCTTTGGGTGTGCAGGGGGTGGGGGGTATCGGGGACGGACTCGTGGGAGGGGTGGGGGTGGCGGAGACCCCTATCAGTGCCAGGGAAGGAATTTCCTGGCACTGATAGTGCTTACCGCCATGGATTTCATGGCGGTTCCAAACCCCATGAAATCCATGGCAGTAAGGCGGGTCATGATACCGCCGGCGGTCTTGTGACGGCCGCCGGGCTGGAGACCCAAGTCTCCAGCCCAGCGGTCGTCTCCGCCATGGCGGTCTGATCGGAGAAGTGGCGGATGACCATGGCGGTAACCGCCATGGTCATAATTCCAATTTTTTACCGCCAGCCTGTTGGTGGTAAAACTGCCACTTCTCCGTCAACCGCCAGGGTCGTAATGACCCCCTAAGTCTGAAGGTAAACTTTTGACCACGGCCTCCCGTTTGTTGTAGCTGAGCAGGGCTCCATTTCGGTCGGCCTCAAACTTTGACTTTGGCCCAGTCTAGTGCGACCAGATGACCAGAGTGGCGCTTTTAGTTTCTATGAGCTACAGAACATTAACTCTTTAAAAATTCATATCTCCAGTTCCCCTTATCTGGTTTTAATTGTTTTGGTGTCATTTTAATGATAAAATTTAATGTATTTTTATAAATTGGTGTTGGATTTTTATTGGGTTTTGTGTTTTATTTATTTACTCTTTTGTGATTTTTAAATACTTTACATACCTGTCTCCTAAATTAAGCCTTGTTGCTCGTTGCCAAACTGCAAAGGGTTGAGCTGGGATTAATGTATTGAGACCTAACTGGACCTAGTGGGGGTTAGTGGCCTATTGGTAAGTGCAGGTACTTACCTGCCCTTACCATTAATCCACTTTCCAACAATATTTATTTGATAAGCTCCATAAATATAACAGACACACATGAATAACTTATATACAGGCATGTGAATTATGTACTATACGTAAACGTCATGCATATGTAGCACATATCTAGTGAAGTGTGTGCCGCTGCTTTGAGTGCAAAATAGACCCATGAATAGTAGCTGTGAACCGCTTCCTATGCTTGCATGTATGCATGTGCGATTTACACAACACAAATATAGCCAAAAGGCAGCAGAGAAATATTATCACATATTTATAGGGCCAATCAGTTCTCCGCTTGTTGTTAACGGGAGGAAGGCAGGGCAGCTGGAGTGAGTCATGCTCGTTGGTTGGTGCTGTACAAAATTAGTGGTTTAGTCGTGGGTCAGGGAAAGGGGAAGTGTAGTCGATCCCAGATCTTTTCAATTGGAATCATGTTATTCACAATTCACATGGTGTCACGGGAAGACCAGATGAGCAAGGCAGAGAGAGTGAGTCCGCGAGAAAGACAAGGGCAGCTTATGTGATAAACCCCTTTTCTGTCTCTTCCTGTCTCAGTTGGGCGTAGAATGAAGTAAGCTGTGCATAGAGGTCATTTCCGTTTTTTCTCCCTTCTGCCCATTTAGGGTCACTCTTAGAAGCTTCTGAAAAGTGCAATGTGTAATAGCGTCATGAGGCAATACTGTTACCACACAGCGCTATGCCTGCGTACATTTAAAATAAGGGCACGGTTGTCTGCATTTATTGACATGCTGCTTGCACCAGTATTTTGATGAAAGTAACATGTCATGGTATGTATATGCTGTGAGTCAGAATTAATCGCATTCCTTTAAATGAACAGGCATTGTAGAAATGCAGTTTGTGAGACAAACCACATATGGTTAATACAAACAACTGCAAATAAAAATTGCTTTGGTGTAATATTAAAAGTGGCATCAGTCAATACGCAATTTGAAACTTGAATGGTCATTGTTTAAGGACAGCTAGTACACAATGGTTGTGTTAATATCTTACATTTTAAGATGAGCACCTACGTTGCATGTTGTTTTTGTACGGCAACTTAGGCATTTCCTTATAGTGTCTTACACATCAAAGCATTTCTGGGAGCGTAGACTGAGGTTCTATGCTGCGGGAAGTTTCCTCGTTGCTGCTTTTAAGCGGTTTCCTTTATTTAGGTTGTGTTCCGGGGAGCAGCATTCATTCTGCGTGTGCTGTTTTTGAGTGTGTTTGGATGTGAGGCATGCGCAGGTCATGTCACTTGACCCCTGAGGCCAGATCCTGCGAGGTCACAGAGCGAGTTCATTGTAAAGCTGCTGTGTGACTGAAACGTCATGGAGTTGGAGTGTGACTGAGGAAGGAACAGGTCAGGCAGGTGAACTAATCTTCTGGAGACCTCACCCCTTGAGGTATCTAGCGCTCGCTTATGTTTTTGGTCAGTGCCTTGGTCCTATTATTTTATTTTCTTAATAATTGCTAATAGAGCATGGTGCTAACCATGGACACCATGAGGACTGTAACGTACCACATGTCCGTGGTCGGAAGTGGTACCATGGATGTGACGGATAGCTAAGACGAATGAATGAATAGGCCAAGAATGAACCCTGAGGGGTTGGGCAGTCACTTCAGGTTTTAGAATGTGAGACCCGCTGCACACTCGCCAACCTCCAAACATACGAGTGGATCTGTTTGGGATTGGGGTCGCTCTTACAGTTTCATGGGCACACCATAAAAAGTCTTTCTCATTCCTAAGCTGGATCAAGCATTGCACAACATTAACATCTTCTAACCTTGGCAGGATGTTCAGAGAGAGAGAGAAGAGTAAATATGGCATTCCTGTGAGAAGCTCAGAAGGCGGCTTGAAGGCAATCCAACACAGCTTTATCATTGGTTACTAAGAGATTAGAAGCAACCTAGAGGTCTGAATGCGTCTAAACAGTCAATATGATTAACTGAAATTTACGCTATGATTTCTTTATAAAGGCCAACCTTATCCCAGACCAAAAGGGATGAACGAAATGCTGTGGCATAAATATGGTTGCACGTCAGAATATTGTTGACAAAATTATCTCCTCACATAAATATTATGTCCTGAATACCATTTATAAAAATATTGCCACACTGAGTGTAGCTTTTCAGTGTTTAACTGTCATGGGGCGCTATTTTTGATACCTATATCTAGGGCACATTATTTTTATCAGGCAATCTTTAGACCATGATATTCTGGTGCCACACTCATGCATATGTACAGAGCAAGAAATCCTCCTCAGTCAGTATTTTGACAGAGCAGAAGGTATTAATCAGAAATTAATCTAACAGGGTTATGACTAATATAGCTCGCTACCCACTCACATGAATCCTACCAATTATCCCGTTTGCACTGCCTGGGAAACTGTAGTGCCCTCTTAAGAAAATTCATATAAAAAGCGGAGAACTATACACGGAAAACATTGAAAATTAAAGGGCTGGTCAACCAGCCATGGCACTGAAGCACACTCAGTTTAGGTGGGAGGAAGCACAGTGGAAGGCTAATGAAAATGAAACTCAGAAAGGTCACTGGTGGAAAAGGCCCTCTATGCATCTATATGAATGTATATGTATTTCTATACGGAAAAATATACTACGAAGTATTTGATTACTTTTTTTATCACAACACCCTGGCAGACAGCTAAGTATGTCATGCCTTCTGAAGAGATTACAGTAAGACTTATTGCAGTGCAAATCTTCTACTTTTAGGGTTTGTCAAAGGGGGTAATCAATATCTAAACCCTTCCCAACAAAAGTAATCTGTGATATTTCTTCTAACAAAATATCTGACTGCAGGATGTAACACAGTGTACAAATAATCCATTCTGTAATACCTTTTGGCTTTAACATATGTGTTACATAGTAAATAAATCAGCCCTTCTACTTTTGTTATAACTTTTCATAATATACTGATCAGACCTAGAGTACCTGAAATATGTTTTCCTAGTGAACCATCAGGCCTATAACTGATATCATTGGCTTGCCTCCATAACCAGCTCAGGCCTATTGTATTGAGTTGAACCTTTCCCACAAGACATTCATCAGAAATACACTCATAAAATTACAAAAGTATACAAAGTCACTGTTAACAAAGTAAAACAATATTCTTCCTCAAAGGAAGTTAACCCTAAATTGTACTCAAGTATATGTGGTTCAAAATCAAAAGATGCTGTACTCCAATTTATTTCCTCCAATCCAGTGTATTACATTTCATTATTACACATCATTATACTTTGAATCTTCACAAACTACAAACAGACAACATGTGTTTCCAAGTGAAAACCTCTTTTTCGGGGCATTCCACTATGTAGTCATTATTATAAGCAAGATTAGCCCATCTGTTTTGTTTTCAATAGAAAAGAACAAAACTCCTTTGTTCCGTATCATTGGGTCCTGACTTCTTACAGCTCTCAGTAAGGGCTCTGTAAGGGGGGCATAACATGTCAAGACCTCCTGATATGGAACACAGGGGGTTTTGGTGTATTCATAATAAAGATATTGAATTATGGAGTCTGGCATAACGTTTCCCAATTAACTGATAAGCCCTGTAGCCTTTGCCACTGGTGAGACACCACAGCTAACACAGGCCTACATAAGTACACATAAACTGGCAATCATCATGCATACATTTATAACATTTCAAACTTGTAGAAAAATACACTTTGAAAAACAATATACAGAACCCCCTCTCTATAGGTCCTAATGAGAATCATCATAGGGAACACCTCTAAGGTTTGTTAGAGTGGATGGCCAACAACAAAGTAACCTTGTCTACTACAGTAATCTGTGAGATTATTTGTAACAAAATATATTGTAGCATAATGTGATAGCAACTCATTGTTAAAGGCCGATTGGCTTTAACACATTTTTTCACAATAGATAAATCTAGGCCTATTGCCTTTGTCATAACTTTTCATACTTTTAGGTCATATCTATGGCTTTAGGCATAACTCTTTCAACGCACTATTCAAGCCCATAGTTTGTCACCATAACCAAGTCAGTCCTACTGTTTTGTGTACAAACTTTTCTACAAGGCAGCCATCAGTCACTCAGTCATAAAATTACAAAGGTATATAAAAGTACAGTTCGCTAGGCAAACGTATACCTCTCCTAAGATGGTTGATGATGCTCCAGGACCATCTTCTTGCTTCTCTTCTTTCAACAGTCCTTTTTAGGCGTACTGAGAGGGTAAAGGGGAGTTAAAATTAGCACTTCCAATTAATTTACAATGTAATCTATTTGGCCACACATTAAGTCCAGGATGCGGAGGATAAAGTTCAATGATTTATTACAAATTGAGAGCCAGTCTGATATAAATGAATCTCAATAACATCCTGTATAAGTACAAATTGACCAAAAGTGAAGTAAAGCCTCAAATGAAATTGAATCTTATGAGCATAAGGCATACAAGAATTTCAGTTGAAGCAATACAAAAGATAAGAAATAAAATATGATGATGAGTATACACGCTGCAATCCTCCTGCTTAATCATTGGAGAAACTATGTTAACTTAAATACCCTGCACTAAACTAATGGAAATCCTAGCTGATTCTTGTGAATACAGGAATTATTAGGAATATGGAAAAGTGTCGGCACTGCAGAAACCTCAGTAGATATTCTGGTAAAGAGGTGATGTATAGCTTGAAGTCACACAAAGGAATAGGAGTAGAGAGGTCTGCCCCCTTCAAGTCTCTAAAATACTTGCTCACATCAAGGGTCAAAGGGAATCTGCTCCCCACTTACTAGGGGGCATACCAATTAAACCAAAGGAATCCTCAAGTAGTCCACATCATCAACACCACTCATTTTCCATTGTCTTTGCACAATTGAATCTGGCAACTTCCATTGCACCTGGACAGTCTTGGATGTCTCTTGGGGCTGCACACACAAACAGGAGTTCTTACTTTTCAGTTCGTTAGCACTCTTTTGTCCTTGCCAAAGTATCCTCCCATACCCCACTATCTTTCACACACAACATGTCTTTTATTAACTGTGGACTTGCATGAATACACCTGCAAAAGAAAGAATATTCCAATGCAAGCAAAACTCCACATTGAAGTTTAATACAAGAAATCAAACATTTCAGACCTTCGGTTAAGCTAACTTAATATGGCATTAGATGCACATTTCGAATAGATGATTATAAGTGCATCTTGCAATTATAAACAAATACATGACATAATTGAAACAGGATTATATGTGGTTACATTTGTATACCATTGTCAACCTACATGAATATAAACATGCATAAGTACTTCAATTCAACATTTTGAAATCACACATTAGAGCACAAATGTGTATGAACTTCTGATCTCTACAGTGGACACACCTTCAATAACATGATTTAGGTGCTCCACTTTACATTAGTAACATTGAGAAACACATATATGTTTTGTCATTTATATTATTATGTGACTTCTGTGACGCACGATGGTACAACCAAAATTCTGTGTTACCACGGTTTACCAAGGATTCTTACTGAACAACCCTTCTATATCCACAATCTGTTTTAGGAGGTAACCAACATCAAAACTCTTGCTTGCTACGGTAATCTGTCTTATTCCATGTAAGAAAAATCCTTCTCTGCAGGTTTTCATACAAAGTTATAGCAATTTACCCTTAAATGGACTGATGTTAATAAATTCTTTTCATGATAACTGCTTTAGGACTGCTGCCTTTAATGTACCATTTCATAATAAACACATCAGGCTTATACGTGGGCATCAAGTTACCAAAATGTCAGGGGTAGCGAAAGTGACATTACATAATCACCCTATGACCCACTGACATCACAGAGCGTGACATCATATGATCTTTGACACTAGATCCTTCCAGAGAGTGATGTCACATGGCCCAAATCCTGATGACATCACAATAACTGACACTGCTGAAGTTAAAAGACTTTTAAGCACACAAATAAATAGTAATGTGCTACTAACACAGATAAACCTCCATTTTATAAACCACGTGCATTCTAAATAGGGTGGTGACATGATAGCAGCAGTACACAGTTCTCTTTTTTATTGCATAAAAATTATGTTTTGTTGAGAGAGGAAAACATAGTGCCATTAAAAACACAGAATAGCAATAGGAACCCACATTATTTATACCTCATGCTGTCACGATTTAATGGCTTCCCTAGTGTGTATTTCAAGCATACATTGTAATGGTAAAATACAGAAAGATGGAAAATAAACAAATAATGTTTTGTCCACCTGTATTTCTTAATGTAAATCATACATTGAACATGAACTATGTTACTGGCAAAAATTATTCTTTAACATTGTTAATACATTTGATTAGCTTCACTTGTAAGGCATTATCTATCACTCACTAGGTGACATTTTTATTGAAAGACATCATTTACCATGTGTTCACAATAATGAAAGTTGGAAACACTTTGTTTAAAAATGTGTATTTTTTAAATTGCATTTTTTTGTATTCAGAAGACTTTATATTGCACTGTTGCATGCATTTGTTTTATAGATCTTAGGGGGTCATTCTGACCCTGGCGGTCCATGACCGCCATGGCGGAGGGCGGCGGAAGCACCGCCAACACGCTGGCGGTGCTTCCTGGGCGATTCTGACGGTCAGAAAAGGGGAGCCGGCGGTTTCCCGCCGGATTCCCGCTGGCCCAGGGTATCCGCCATGGCGGCGCTGCTTGCAGCACCGCCATGGGGATTCCGACCGCCTTCCCGCCAGCCTGTTTCTGGCGGTGTCCACCGCCAGAACCAGGATGGCGGGAACGGGTGCCGTGGGGCCCCCTAACAGGGCCCCACAAAGATTTTCACTGTCTGCTTTGCAGACGGTGAAAATCGCGACGGGTGCCACTGCACCCGTCGCACCCCTGCAACTCCGCCGGCTCCATTCCGAGCCGGCTTCATGGTTGAAGGGGCTTTCCCGCTGGGCCGGCCGGCGGTCTTCTGGCGGTCGCCCGCCGGCCCCGCGAGAAAGCCAGAATGGCCGCCGCGGTCTTTTGGCGGGAACCGCTTGGCGGGCGGCGACCGCCGACCGCCGCGGTCAGAATGACCGCCTTAGTGTTTAATGCTTGACATCTCAATCACAGCCGCAGAACGTAAACAGTGCACAGCACTGCCCTGGTTACATTTTGTTCTTGACATCGCCTTTGCCAACATCATAGAACAGTGCACAGAGTGGCAGATACAACTATACATTAACTTCATTGAGAGTGAGCTAGCCCTTGACAGCATCCACAGAGGCATACCACAGCAGATATGTCTCCTCATGAAGAGAGTCCATGATAATACTTGAATGATAGTTTTACCTTCAAGGTGGGAGATAGTGAGTATAGCTTTGAAGTCAAGAACAGTGTGAGACAGAAATGTGTGATGTTAGCATTGCTCCTCATCCTAGTTATCGACTGGGTGATATATGATACACACTGAAGAACAAGCCAGAAGCATCAGTGGATCTTAAAGTCTACACTGGAGGACTTTGACTATGAAAATGACCTAGTCTTGCTCTCTCTAACACACGAGCATATGCAGTAAAAGATGTCTTGCCTCAACATCTATGCACAGGACATGGACCTGAAGATCAACACAAAGTAATTAGAAGTCATGCCACCCAACATCCCTAACACCTCATCACTCAAAGTAGATGGAAACAACCTAGCCATGACTGAAGAGTTAATATACCTAGGCAGTACTATCAGACATGATGGAGGGGAGCAGCCTGAACAAGAACAGGAATGCCTTGAGGATGCTGAACAATATTAGGAGGTAATCTCAGTACAGCACCAACTACAAACTGATGTGTTACCAGAGCTGTGCTCTGTCAACATTCTACTATGGATCAGAATGTTAGCAGATTATGAAAAGCAACATCACCAAATTGTCAGCCTTCCACACCAGTAACTTGAGAAGAATATTTTGGATTTTCTGCCTGCAAACCATCTCCAACCAGGAACTGCTCACCAAATGCAAGGGAGCACGGACAGCATCATTATGAGAAAAAGATGGAAATGGATAGGGCACACCATCAGAAGAGAACAACACTTCATCATAAGAACAGCTCCCCATTGGAACCCGGAAAACAGACGGAAGAGAAGCAGGCAAAAGAACACCTGGAGGCGAGCAGTCAAAACAGAAATTAAGATCCTGAACCACAGCTTGGGCACCATAAAGAAACGTGCTCAGACAGAAGTGGAGGTCCTTTGTTGCTGCACACATGGCAGTCAACATAACTGGCAGTAAGTTAATATGTAAGGTGCCACCACTCAGGCCAAGGGTCACAAAGGCAGCGCCAGTGGTCACATGTGGCAAGCTAGGGGTTGCAGCTGCGATGCCTGGGAACCCCCAAATTACATAACTAGGCTTATAGCTATGATTATTGGCTTACCACCATAACAAATCAAATGCGGATGTATTGAGTATAAGCTTTGCCAGAAGTTAAAAAGTGCAATACTAGCACACTTTTTAGTGGACGCACACATCTTCCACCAAATCAAATCCTAAAATCAGGGAACAAACATGTGGTTGAAGCCTCAGCTCCCTAATACTCTAAAAGCTATTTTTTGTTGATAACATAATGTCTGGTGAGAGTGGCGCTGTCAGACCTGACCATAAAAGGATGTGTGGTTTCACCTAATGAGCACATAATATGTAGGGGTAGGCAGAGGTCACGAAATACTACTCTGTGGAATTCCATGGAGTTGACTAAAAACTCTGTGGAATTCCACTGAGTTGCACGTGCGCGGAGTGCCCCCTGCCCTACCACCTTGGCCTGAATGCGCCCGATGTCAGTAGCGATATGCAGGGTCGGGTGGCAGGTCCCTGCTTAGTGCTTCCGAGATCGGGTGCAAGTCTCCACACCTGCACATTTAACTTCACTAACTGCCTTCCTTCACAAACTTGCTACACAAGGCCAAGCACACCCCCTGTCCTGCACCAGGCCAAGTACAACCCCTGTCTTGCACCAGCCTTGCAATTGCTTCCTCTGCAAGTGCACACAGACTCAGACCGCCTTTTCAATAGGGCCCAGCACTAGCAGCAGCTAACCAGCTCACCACCACTAGCCAGTTTTTTTTTTCTCACAAAGTGCCTTGCCTTGCTTGCCACCTGGCTCTTACGCACTCTCTCAGGCCACACACATCTCTATCTTGCAGGGGCTGATGGACTACCAGTCAGCAGCTGATGCTCCCCAGTCTCCAGCTCTCCCTGCTGGCCTCAGCACCGCACCCCACAACACCACTTCCTTTTCCAGGGAATCTGGGAGACCGGTTCTGTTCAAGTGGAGCTGTGACTGCACAATTCTTTTTTTCCAATCACAGACCTCCCTCATATGCAAATACTGTCATTGCCCAGTGCCAGCCCCCTTGTGCACATAGAAGTCAAAGCAAAACAAGGCTTGTCTTACTTTGGTGATGCTCCAGCCAATGCTCAGTAGGGTCACCGTTGCCTGCGGCCTGGCTGTTTGCCTCCCTCTGACTCCTGCTCCCGGGCTGCTGAGGACAGTGAAAGAAGGGAGGCCTGAATCCAAAGCTGGCGCCAGTGCAGCCCCTCAGCAGCAGCTTGCAGCAGCTCCACACCAACCGGCAGAATAAAGTGCATCTCAGTTATGGGCCACACAGCGCAAGCGCAGATTGTATGCACTTGAGCTGTGTGGCCCATAACTGGGTTGTACAGTAGTTATGGGCCATACAGCACAAGTGCAGATAATCTGCGCTTGCACTGTGTGTCCCATAACAGACTAGTGCAGTGAGCTTCGCTCTGTGTCGGGGCCAGCAGAGTTTTTGGCCAAACTCCAATGTCCAAGCTGATTGCGGAGTGCCAAAAACTCTGTTAACTCCACCAGTGGAGCAGAGCTCGCCTCCCGCCCTTAATAATATGTAATGAATTCTGTAAAATTATTTTTAAAAGGTTTAAAAAAAAGAGAATACAATACTGGTATACAAACTCCTCTCTTTATGTCTACTTTTCGGTCTTGAAGTTATTTGGTGGGGGGTTCGTTGTCTGTCCACTGAAATCCAGACAATATGGAGACACTAAAAGCTTTGGACCAGGCGAACTGTGAGTGAACTAGAAAGTCTTTCATTTTTAGCACAGAAATATATATCTCCAATTGTCAGTTTCACTCCCAATCTCTCGGTTTGGTGGTCTTGTCGCTGATCATTTCTTTGTGAGGAAGCTGGACCCCCCTTGTATGTCCAGCTCAGTGCCACCTGGGAGTGGAAGTGTAGGTTGCTCGGTATCAATAAAACTTCAATCAACCAGCATAGTCAAGGCCTCGACAGAGTGTTGAAATGTTGTTTATGATTCTTTTTGTTGTTTCTCAGAGTGAATATGTTGCTTTGGAAGCCAGTGACAATAACCTACTTGTATTCTCCCCACAGATTCCTCAGATCAGCTATGCCTCGACCGCACCTGACCTGAGTGACAACAGCCGCTACGACTTCTTCTCCCGTGTGGTGCCTTCTGACACCTTCCAGGCGCAGGCGATGGTGGACATTGTGAAGGCCCTGAAGTGGAATTATGTCTCCACCTTAGCCTCTGAGGGCAGCTACGGGGAGAGCGGAGTGGAGGCCTTCATCCAGAAATCCCGCGAGGATGGTGAGTCAGTTCTGGTGGGGAGGAGGTGTGACGCCCAGGGAATCCAGTCAATGCGTAGATTGAGGGGGAATGTGAACTGAGACTACAGCATGATAGAAAAAGGATGTGCAAGTGGTTCATGGACAGGAAGTAGAGGGAGTACACAGCGGAAATATTAAAGCAATTAAGGCTCATCGATTGGTGGAGGTTAAACAATTGAGCAAATGCTAGTGGTAGAAAGGTAGGTGACTAGTCAAAGTCTTAGTAGGTTGATGCACATAACTGGGAAACTGGTCAGTCAATACGCTGCACAGGTACCTATACAGGAAACATCAATCCATTGAAACACATCAATGTCTCTTTTATGATGCATTAGAGTTGCAAATAATATTTGTTTTGTTTTGCTCTACGACCTATTAGACTTGCAAAATAGAGACATTAATACCATGTTTAATTTAATTCAAAGCTGATGAATGGCATGTTAACTTCCATTTTCTTCTGTTTCTCAAACTCTGGGTAGTATAATTAGTAGTATAATTGCGGTGACCTAGGGCATGTCAAACGTAAAGAAGCTCTTAGTGGATTTTTGGCTGAAATAAATAAAAAAAGAGAACGATGGCTCATAAATAAACTATTAAAAAATATCACATTCATTGGATCGTATCTCATTAGAATTACTTAAAAATGTAAAAAAGTCTGCAAAGTCATACACTCTGAAGTTAGACATAGTTTTAAACTCAAGAGTAATACCCTTTTCGTGCTGAAATATTTCCAAGTACCATAACTTCCTGGGTTGCGTATGAGTCTGTTAAGTGCCAGGGCTATACAAATATAAATACATACATTGAAATAGACGAACTCATTGATTGACACAGGGCAGTGGACACTGTTCTGGGGAACTTTGCAATATTGGTCTTGTCCCGCAAAAGAATCTAATTTGTGCTGTCACTGCCACCCAAGTAGCTACCATGCTGCTGGATAGATCAGAGTTACCTCAGAAAAGTATATTTGGTGCATCCCTAGCCAACAGGGGCTTGGCATGTGTGGGAAACATTCACATCTGACGTATCTGCATGATAAAAATCACAAATCTTGTTGATGTAGTGTAGATCAAATATGGGCCTGCAGGAGAACTGTGGCCCCCCCACGGTTTTTTAAGTTCTGCCTTTCATAGTGAGCATACAAATGACCGTATGCCACCCGGCTTGTTCCATCTGCATCTGTCCCAGAGGCTGGATTTTGCTCACTGGTAGAGGTTTCCTTACAGGCATAAGTAAATATTGTAGGCCCCCTGCCTCTTGTCCAAAGCTTTGAGCTAGCAAGAGCTAAAACTTCCAGTCTACCCTGGTTTCCAAGACACTGCAGTTTTTTCAGTTAAAGCCCTCGCCTACGCTCCCACATCATCCTATAAAAACGCTGCATTAATTTCTGAAGGTGTGTCACAATTTCTCACTTTTAACTGTTACTCGACTCACAGCGTGGTCTCCTCCCCCCTTGCCTGGAGCCATTTCCTTTTGTGTCACGTGACATACATTTTTCGCTCACTCACATATGAATATTGGGCCTGAGTGAAGCCTGGTGGAAGTCACGTTTAGGAAGCCTTGTGGCTACGGAGAGCTCAGTGAGCGCCTGGGCGGCTAGGCCTTTTTTTGAATGGCACTAGGTGAGCGCATGGGGGATGTGCTTTTCTCTGAAAGGCACTCAGGGAGTGTCTGACTTAGTAGGACTGTTTTTGAGTACAGCACTGACAGCACATTTGCAGATAGGTTTAGTGAGTATGTGGGTGGGCAGGAATGCTTGTAAAAAGCACATAGTGAGCCCAGGAGCAGGCAGATTTAGCAAGTGAATGGACTTTGCGCAGCCTGTGCGCCTGCAAGTTGGAATGGTTATGAACACCAGTCAGTAGTTGAATTAGTATTCGGTGAGCGCTGTGGTGAATAGGCTTGTCCATGAAAGGCACTCAGTGAGTGCGTGAGTGTGTAGGCCTGTTTCTGAATGGAGCTCTTACAGCACATTTGCAGATAGGCTGTGTGATTGCATGAGTGGATAGGAATATTTGTGAACAGTACGCAGTAAGTGCAAGGGTTGGGCCACTTTGTAAGTGCATGGGTGGTCAGGCATATTTTAAAATGGAGTTGAGCAAGTGCTTGGGTGAGTAGATCTAATTTTGGTTATGGCTCACTGAGTGCATGGGTGGGTAGCCTTGTTTTTGAACAGAGTTCATTTAGTGCTTGGGTGGGTAGATCTGTTTTTGACCAGGGCTCATTGAGTACATGGGTGGGTAGACCTCTTTTTTAACATGGCTCATTGAGTGCATGGGTGGGTAGATGTGTTTTTTAACATGGCTCATTGAGGGCTTGGGTGAGTAGACCTGTTTTTTAACATGGCTCATTGAGTGCTTGGGTGGGTAGACCTGTTTTTTAACATGGCTCATTGAGTGCATGGGTGGGTAGACCTGTTTTTAACATGGCTCATTGAGAGCATGGGTGGTAGACCTGTTTTTAACATGGCTCATTGAGGGCTTGGGTGAGTAGACCTGTTTTTTAACATGGCTCATTGAGTTCTTGGGTGGGTAGACCTGTTTTTAACATGGCTCCTTGAGTGCATGGGTGGGTAGATCTGTTTTTGAACATGGCTCATTGAGTGCTTGGGTGGGATAGGCCTGTTTTTTAACATGGCTTATTGAGTGCATGAGTGGGTAGGCCTGTTTTGGAATACGGCTGATTGAGCTCATGGATAGGAAGGCATATTGTTGAATATTTCTCATTGAGTACATGGGTGGGTATGCCTGTTTTTTAATAGGTCTCATTGAGGGAATGGGTGGGCAGACCTGTTTTTGAATATGTCTCATTGAACTCATGGGTGGGAAGGCCTGTTTTCGAATATTTTTCATTGAGTGCCTGGGCGGATAGGCCTGTATTTGAATATGCCTCGAGCGCATGGATGAGTGGGTAGGCCTGCTTTTGACTAGGCCTGTTTGAGTGCATGGGTAGAGAGGCCTGTTTTTGAAAATGTCTCATTGAGTGCATGGGTGGGTAGGCCTGTTTTTGAATAGGTCTCATTGATGGAATGGGTGGGGAGACCTGTTTTTGAATATGTCTCATTGAACCCATGGGTGGGAAGGCCTGTTATTGAATATTTCTCATTGAGTGCATCGTCGGAGAGGCCTGTATTTGAATATGTCTTGAGTGCATGGATGAGTGGGTAAGTCTCTTTTTAACTAGGTCTCATTGAGTGCATGGGTGGGCAGATCTGTTTTTGAATATGTCTCATTGAGTGCATGGGTGGGTAGGTCTGTTTTTGAATAGGTCTCATTGAGGGAATGGGTGGGGAGACCTGTTTTTGAATATGTCTCATTGAACTGGGTGGGAAGGCCTGTTTTTAAATATTTTCATTGAGTGCATGGGCCGATAGGCTTGTATTTGAATATGTCTTGAGCGCATGGATGAGTGGGTAGGCCTGTTTTTGACTAGATCTCTTTGAGTGCGTGGGTGGGAAGGCCTGTTTTTGAATATGTCTCATTGAGTGCATGGGCCGAGAGGCCTGTATTTGAATATGTCTCGAGTGTATGGATGAGTGGGTAGGCCTGGTTTTGACTAAATCTCTTTGAGTGCGTGGGTGGGAGACCTGTTTTTGAATATGTCTCATTGAGTGCATGGGTGGGTAGGCCTGTTTTTTAATAGGTCTCATTGAGGGAATGGGTGGGCAGACCTGTTTTTGAATATGTCTCATTGAACTGGGTGGGAAGGCCTGTTTAAAATATTTTCATTGAGTGCATGGGCCGATAGGCTTGTATTTGAATATGTCTTGAGCGCATGGATGAGTGGGTAGGCTTGTTTTTGACCAGATCTCTTTGAGTGCGTGGGTGGGAAGGCCTGTTTTTTAATATTTTCATTGAGTGCATGGGCCGATAGGCCTGTATTTGAATATGTCTCGAGCGCATGGATGAGTGGGTAGGCCTGTTTTTGACTAGATCTCTCTGAGTGCATGGTTGGGAGACCTGTTTTTGAAAATGTCTCATTGAGTGCATGGGTGGGTAGGCCTGTTTTTTAATAGGTCTCATTGAGGGAATGGGTGGGTAGACCTGTTTTTGAATATGTTTCATTGAGTGCATGGATTGGTAAGCCTGTTTTGTTTTAAATGTAGCTCTAAGAGCACAATGGTAGGCAGACTTTAGGTAGAATGTTTGTGAACACAGTTCAGTTGTATGTGTGGAAAAGACTGTTTTTGAATGGTGCCCTAGAAGCACTTTTGCAGGTAAGCTTAGTGAGTGTCATGAACAGGTGGGCCTACTTCAATACTTTACTACGAATGTTCTGATGAGCGTTCAGTGGAGGCCGGGGAGAGAGCCCTGTTTTTTAATGAAGCTGGTTGCATGTGTGGTAGATCAGGCCTTGATTACCCATTGCATGTGTTGTAGACCTATTATTGAATGAATGTTGCCAAGTGCATTTCACAGAACCCCTCAGAGGAGAGGCTTGTCGCGGGACAGCCCTGTTGGTGAGTGCCGATCGCAGAGCACCTCAGCTGAGAGGCCTGTTGTTGAGTGCAGTTCACAGAGCACCTCAGCTGAGAGACCTGTTGCTGAGTGAAGTTCGCAGAGCACCTCAGCTGAGAGACCTGTTGCTGAGTGCAGTTCGCAGAGCACCTCAGCTGAGAGGCCTGTTGTTGAGTGCAGTTCACAGAGCACCTCAGCTGAGAGACATGTTGGTGAGTGCAGTTCGCAGAGCACCTCAACTGAGAGGCCTGTTGTTGAGTGCAGTTCGCAGAGCATCTCAGCTGAGAGCCCTGTTGGTGAGTGCAGTTCACAGAGCACCTCAGCTGAGAGGCCTGTTGTTGAGTGCAGTTCGCAGAGCACCTCAGCTGAGAGCCCTGTTGGTGAGTGCAGTTCGCAGAGCACCTCAGCTGAGAGGGCTGTTGCTGAGTGCAGTTCGCAGAGCACCTCAGCTGAGAGGCCTGTTGTTGAGTGCAGTTCGCAGAGAGGCCTGTTGGTGAGTGCAGTTCGCAGAGCACCTCCGCTGAGAGGCCTGTTGGTGAGTGTAGTTCGCAGAGCACCTCAGCTAAAAGGCCTGTTGGTGAGTGCAGTTCGCAGAGCACCTCAGCTGAGAGGCCTGTTGCTGAGTGCAGTTCGCAGAGCACCTCAGCTGAGAGGCCTGTTGGTGAGTGCAGTTCGCAGAGCACCTCAGCTGAGAGGCCTGTTGGTGAGTGCAGTTCGCAGAGCACCTCAGGTGAGAGGCCTGTTGTTGAGTGCAGTTCGCAGAGTCGCGGACTCCCTTAGTGATAGGCGTGTTGCTGAGTAGTTTGCACACACATGGCACCTGTTCCACAAGTGAGCCCCTCCCTGCGCATTATCCAGCAGTTCAGGACAGGCTTTGAACCCTCCGCGCGCCCACAGCTAACGAAGTTTGATGCGTTAAGCATCTTCATTTTGAGTGTAAATGCGGAAAACAAATCTGCTGCAAGAACCCGGGGAGAGGGAGCCGTCGGCCCCTGGCAACCCCTCGAAGCTCCAAATTGAAATCTGTTGTGTGTGAGCATCGACGCAGCGCTCCGACTAATCCTTCTGAAAGATTAAAGATGTGGCTGGCCGTATTCTCCATCGATTCATTTCGCAGCATATAAATCAGGCCTCCGCCAGCTGCCAGCGTGCCCTCGGCGCGCGAGCGGGAAGGCAAGAAAATGACTCTGGGTAGAAGATGGACCTGCGACAAAATGCCTTTTACAGCTCCAGTAAAGCCTGCCGCCCCCTCCATCCATCCACCCGCGTGCCCCGCTACGTGACCCTCCATATTTCTGCATGCCACTGTGCTCCAGTGGAGAGGAGAGCATTACTGCCGAGTAATCTGTGGTATGAGGAAGCACTTGCATGACGGATACATGCGTCAGTGGTTCACCTGGCTGGATACGCCACCCACAAAAGGGAGGGAGGGTACAGAAAATGACGCATGCACAACCGTGTATTGCAGTCTGGTCAAAACACAACCTCATAGTGAAGTAAATTTGAATTCATCTCTGGCCAGGGTTATGGGTCAATTGGAAAGGACTACGATTTCCAGTTAGGGCTGTTGATAGGACTGAAGTTGGATTTAATGCTGGAACTGGTGTTTGACCTAGGGTTAAGGCCTTGATTAGGGATTTGGCATATACTAAAAATAAAGTTTCCAAAGTTCCTTTGTCATTCACGTTTCTTATTTAAATGGCATGGTGCACCACACAGAGGGCAATGTGATAATGCTCACTAGCGTAGAGCTTCAGCAAAGGGCAAGTGCTCTCCCATTGCCCAGTGTGTAAAAAGGCATAGCTCCGGCATCAACTCAGACGCTTCGTGCCGTTTTATATAGTAATATTGTGCATGAAGATTGCTGGTGCGTAGCCTGCGGGGCCATGAGTTATGACATGTCAGTAGAGGCACAGGATCAATCAGCCTCACTTGGCACTGCCCTCAGGCCACAAATCTGGCAGCTGTGCAGCCTTGGCGTATTGGAAAAGGCACAGCACTGACCAACCTTCATCGGCCCATCACTAAAGGCTTCTCTGATCATTGCCCGGTTTGGCCTCGAGGGTTATCTATAGACAGCCTGTTTCCATCTCTGAGAAACAGCTGAATATATGGTATTTGCAGTATCCTTTCTGATTGTTGAGCTTGGTAAAGATACCATATTACCCAACTGTCAGTCATCTTCAGATACTAGATCACTGACAGAATATTGAGGACAAAAATGTTGTATGGACAGAATATCATGTTAAAAATATCCTGGATCAAAGTATAAAGAAGGTAAGTCCAAATCAGGTAAGTATAGATTTACTATTCTTAACTCCATATATACGTACCTTGAAAATATACCTATATTGTCAAGATACATACATGTGGAATTAACTATAGTAAAACTTCCCATACCCATAGAAACTCACCTTCACAATCCTAATTCCCTTTATATTCTTGAGGTGATATTTTGTTCCCACAACATTTTGGACACAATACTTTGTCCAAACATCTTATGCTATACATGCCCTTTTAGTGTCTCAAAGCTGCAAACTTTGCTGAAGCTCAAAATAGACAAGACAGAGTTACTGATTTTACGACACAAAAGCTCCCAATGGGACTTATCTTGGTGGCTCTCAGAACTTGAACCTTCCTTCTACCCCAACTGACCACACTAGGTACCTAGGCATCATTCTGGGCAACAAGCTAACCAAGACAACTAAGGTCAACTCCATCTCCTCCTTCTACTTCTTCTTCCTCGGCATTTGTAAGATGTTCAAATGGCTATCCTAAAGCTCCAGACGAACCATCACCCAGTCCTTCATGTTTAGCCTACCGGACTACAGCTATGCTCTCTACACAGAGATCACAGCTCACCTCCTCCGACAACAGACCATACAGAACTCTGCAGCCAGACTCTTCCTGGATCTTCCCTGATGAGCTGACTTCATCCCCACCCCACCTCAAGGAACTCCACTGGCTCCCTGTACAGAAAATATGCTAATTCAAGCTTCTGACCTATGCATACAAGGTCCTACACAACTGCTGACCTGCCTACTTCAACCAGCACCTGAACTTCCATCAGCCCACCAGACACCTTCGCTCCACGTCCTTTGTCTAACCCTCACCTCCGCATCTGACGTAGCAGATGCCGAGGGCACTCCTTCTCCTACCTTGCAGTAAAGAAGTGGAACGAGCTACCGTTTCATGTACGAACCTCCTCATCTCTTCGAGAGTTCCAAAAGTCCCTGAAAACTTGGTTATTCGCCTAATCAGCTGGACCCTGCAGCGCTGGGATACCCTCACAGGTCTACAAATTGGTTGATTGGTTGATTGAAATAAAACTTGTGAATGTCAATTTTATCTGAATTCACAACAACAACACTACCTTCTATCTTAACATAAAATGCAGTGTCTGCCTCTCCTGGTAGCATAAACGTCTACTTTGACTGCTAATGATACTAATAAAACATTAATTATAATTAATCATAATAATAATAATAATAATAATAATGTCACAGATTTATTTCAAGCATATTTGAAGTTCTTGCAGCTGAAATTGTCAGGTGTCACTACACCCAAATTTTTTTACAAAGCAAGATTTGTGGCAGTAGACGTCAGCAGAGGTAGCTTGGCTAATATCTTGCCATTAGTGCTGTTTCCACACAGCACTGAAGCTTAGACGTAGACTTGCCTTGCGTGTGATCTACAAGACATGACCTTGCCTGGGGTGTGTAGCCTGACTGGCACACAGGACATACAAGAAACTCACCACTCATCTTAAGATGAAAGGATGGAGAGAGCGACTGAGTGAGAGTGAGCTCCACCTAAAGGGCTTAGAAATAAAAAGGAGGAGTATGTGAAGTTTACAAAGTTTCCAGCCTCTTGGCCGTTGACGAGTTTACCAATGCTCAGGGGCATATTCAGTGATGCTAAATATCCAATAATCAGTCGGTGGCTCTGGAATGGAAAAAATGCCCGTCGTTTACCAGAAATTCACTCCACAAGTTGAATGAATGTTGCATCTTGACCCTTAAGTGAGGAAACACTTTTGTGAAGGCCTGTCATTGGCTCCCCTAGAGGGCAAAGGATTTCTCCCTGAAAAGGGAACCACTGAGAAAATTGTACACCCCTGACTCGGAGTGCTAGAACAGCTAATCATGGACCCCTTTGAAAAGGTATGCAGAACATACCATATGTATCTGACGTGAGTAGCTGAGGTTTCAACCAGATTTCCCTTGAAAAAAGTGATTCAAGGAACAATCTATTCGTTCTAGATGGAGTGCCAAAATGGCCACGCAGATTCCCCTTGAGAAGAGATGTATGAAAAGGTGACATTCTAGTGATTCTACTACTTTAGAAGTTTTAGGCATCAGATTTAGTTAATATGATCTTGCTATGTAAAATGGTTATTAAATACACAATTACTGCCATTTCAACAGTCGTATGTTCTGTATTTCTGTCCTACTTAGCGTGCTCTGCTGTTTTAGGCTAGGTTTCTGCTCTTACAATACCTAAAATAAAACGGACAAAACATAATTTTCCTAAGGGTCTTAGAGGTCACGGAAGGACCGATTGATGTCTCTTTCTGGGAGAACTGGTGGGACAGACCACTGATCTCAAGGGAGCTGCAATAATAAATTGCAATTCAATTCTAGCGCGGTAGTGAGAGTGAAAGGATTAATGGAAGGTTCCATCAATTTTCTTTTCAGTGTTGGGGGGGGGGGGAGTTAATAGAAACGTCAATAAAGGGCTCACGGATATATTTTAGGGCACAAAGACGAGGCTGCAGTGTACTCGTAATCAAAGCTGCAGACGTGACATCCCCACGGGATTTAAGCTGAAAATCTGGTAATGAAGATCTATGTTTATCCCAGGTTAGCAAAGCGCATGCGCATCTATAATGGCAAAAGACGTTTGCAGATTGTGTGTATGATGTAAAATATGCAATGAAGACAGTGAATATGCTCCAATGAACTCGAGTGGATGCTTCGAAACCCATCAACGTGCTGATATTATTGAACTGGGCCTAGACTGTTTGTGGGAAGTGCTACCGCGAGTGCACAGTTTTTGACATAATGATAATAATATATGTGCTAATCTGTTTCCCCAGATTGAAAGTTGCTTCTCCTGCATCTTCCCATTCCACCATGACTTAAGTCACTATCTCCCTTTTGGTAATGTCTGCCTTAGCTCCACAAGTGCGCCATCTCAACAGCTTCCCTATTGGCTGAGCATTGTGTCAAAGTAGCAGAGACTTTAAAGGCAGCCATCTTGAATTCTTGTTCTGTGTTACAACAGAATGGTCTTTGTAATAGAGGCGGCTCCAATTTGAGGTGGGGAGAGCAAGGTTTGTGGCCCACCAAAGGGATGGCATTGCCTTCCACCCCAGGCGGCAGCCAAGGCCCAAATTCCATTTGGAAGACCTGCGTTGCTGCCGGGAAGGGGCGGAGGGAGACCAATTCTCTTTCTAATTTCTTACCCTCCCCCACGCCCCCCCACTGGAGCCAGCCCTGCTCTGTAATATATAGCACACTGCATGACCTTATAACATATCGTTCATGAGGTACATTTTAATTCCTTTCTAGCAACAAAATGAAACATACTATTTGCAATGACCTATTCCTCGTCTCTGGACATATAATGATAGTAATGCTTTCCAATGTAGCTTTAAATCAGAGACTGATAGATCGTCTCTTCAGCGTCCGAGTTCCTCCCCCAAGTTAATGACTACACTTGCATTTCGTAGGCATTTCTCTTATTATTAGGAAGGCTTCATATGTTACAGTTAGTGGAAAAAAGAATTTGCCCATTGAGAAGAGGCCAGTTTACCTTATTTTGCCCCGAGTCTAAGTCATCCTTTTAGGATTACAGTGCAGCACAACAGCCCGTGGCATTAATGCATGTGCTGCTTAGCTTAGATTTCTGAGCATCTTCAGTAGGTTACAAATTCCATTCTGGGCAGCTGGGTTTTGCTTTTCGTCCTTCTGAAGTGGATACACTGAGTTGGGAAAGGATACAGCCCATTACAACATTCCAGGAAGACCTTGGTTTTCAATCTAAATAGTCCGAAAGTATTATTATAAGTAAAATCAATCCAAGCACAGTAGAAATCCTAGGCTATGTAAAAAAATCAGAGTTGAGAAGGCATCTTTCCGAATGAGATCTCCTGGATTCTGTTGTGCGGTAATAGAAGGAGCTGAAGAACCAAGATAGAAATGGGGGAGGACTTCCACTGACTGGTGAGCAGTCAAGGCTGGCTCACGGAGTGGAAAAGAGGTGCAGCAGCGCGTGGCAGGAGGGGGACAAAGACGCAAAACAGAAAAAAAAAAAAAAAAACCTTATCTGACTACCGGCTTCCGCACCACTGTTCTGGCTCCAGTGCAGGCACAGGCTTCCAGCCTGCCCTGCAGCCAATCCGAACCCTGCTCTCATGCTGCTGGCAACATGAAGGCAGCATGAAAGCAGCATTAGGATTGGCTGGAGCGCCCTGGCTTGGAGCTCCCAGGTGTACTGGGAGCCTCTGCCTGCTCTCTCCAACCTGGCAACACAGTGCCCGGTTGGAGAGAGCACAGTGCGCATGTGTGCTTGACCAGCCTGAGATAGCCGGCCAAACACACATGTGCACTGAGGGAAGTGCTGTCATCACCATGGCCCCACCCTTTCAAAATAAAATGATAATAAACATAGTTTATTATTGTTTAACGTTTTGTGGTCCTTCTCCACAGTGGAGGATCTGCACCTGCTGGTGAGAAAGGGCTTATCCAGAGTCGACAGAGATCAAGAGAGAGCAAGAGAGAAGGTGGAAAAGGGGAAAGGAAGTGTAGAGGAAGGCAGAAGGAGGAATAAGTGAGAGGAAGAGTAGACAGGGAGGGAGAGTAGAGAGAAGGGTTCTCATATATGAAGATATGAGAGAGTGAGAGAAGGATTGAAAGGGAAAGCAATAGAGACAGAAAGAGAAACAACACACAAAATTCAGGCAGAACGAAATCTACCATAGCTTCGAAACATACTGAATATGAATGGGGAGGGTGTTCACAAGATGGAAAGTATCCTGATTGACTGTATTTCTCAAGTGAGGAAGGCTGATGCCATAAGTGTTGGAATCTTCAAAGGCTGGGAACTGTGGGACACTTTTTAGTGGTTGGCTAATGACCCTCAGAGGGCTGAAGTCACAGTGTTGGCTCTCAATTAATGAGGCAGAAAGGATCACGGCCAGCAATAGCTGAAGAGAGGTATCTTTGATGGCAGCAGAAATAGAAGCACTTGTCGTTATTGGGGTCATTCTCTGTTTGAGGAAGAGAAGAGACCATGATATTTGGGCAAATGCAGAGGTAAGATTTCAAATGGCAGTGTGACGGAAGAAGGCTTCTGAAAACTGAAACTGGAGATGGGCTAGGACTTGTAATGGCTGAGGGACAGGACCTGAGATGAACCGCTAGGGAAACTTTATCCCTGAAGGATTGATAGACAGCGGGCTAACACCGTCATAGGCTATAGGCAGCAACACACTCAAAAACTACGTCTTTTAGTGTCTTCATAGGTAGGAAGTCATCAGAAAGAGACTGTGATCCTGCCTCAGCCCTGACCATTGGCTCACAGGGACCTCTGCGCAGCAGAACGGAAAGTGCAGAATGCAGCTAATGATATGCTGGTGCAGGCGAAGGAGCTTGACAGACTTGTTTAGATGACTTGATCCAGCGAAAGCGCCTCAGAGGGTAAATAGTCGTTCTAAGACTACAGATGCTAATCTGTACTGAACTCAGCACAACTCTGAGCTGATGTGGACTGGAAAATAAGAAGTGCTTACTGTGCAGATGCATAAAGGCGTCCAAGAGAATGGTGAAGTGGTGAGTGAATTCTACGTGGAGGAGCAAGCGACACAAGGGCAGGTTAGCACCCCAGATCTATGGACCGTGTGAGTCGCAGGTGATATATTTAGTATTCCTATCTGGCAGGAGTTGCCATGGATAACAGAGAGCTGCACATTAGGTTGAAGGAGTGAGAAGCAATTAAAGATTGTGTTCATAACTAGGGAGATGAGAGTGTTTTGTGTTGTTTGGCCCTGTGGCTGGAGGAGAAGGGATGAGCCTTAGGATTGGCGGAAGAGAAAAATTAAGGGGAGAGAATGAGGAAATGAGAAAGTAGTTCTGCATGTGAGGTAAATGTGGGGAATGAACAGGACTCCACGAATGGGAGAAGATAAGGAACGGGGTAGGACACATCGGGCTTGGGGAAGCTGCACGGATGAAGATGACGGAATGGGGGAGGAGGATTGGACGTATTGGGTCAGGAAGAACATAGCTCTGAGGGAACAGTAGTGGTTGTGGATCTGTGTTTGCTACAGCGCAGCAGAAGCGAATGGCCCAGGAGATCCGCTAATGATGGAAATGTAGGGAGTGGGAGAACCATTGATGGAAGTGACGTATATGATATGGAGCTGAAGAGTTGGAAGTGGAGGATGTTGAACATGCACAAGACCTGGAAATAAGGAAGAGTGGAGAATGTCTTGGGAGAACTGGAAACTAAGGAGTGTACTGACTGGTCTAGGAGTACTGAGGATGAGCAGGATGGAGAGAATGGGTCCAGTGGGCGGAATAGCATGGATGTATCTGAGATAAAGTAGGTGCCGGGAATGGGGTAGCCAAACTGTAAGTCAAGGAGGTGTATGAGTAGCCTGGGCCTTGTCAAGGTGAGGGATGTGTGGGGAGCCAGGTTGGTGTTGCAGATGTTTTCTTTGTGGTTGGTACTGGTGGTATGCATGCAATATGTAGTGAATGGATGTATGCATTATGTTCTGCCCAATGCGCTGCTTTGCGTTTGTGTTTGATTTGTTATAGTGGCTAGTGAGGCAACTAAGGACCCGTCGTTTTCTACTCTTATTGCGTAATTATCAAGTGCGCAGACAGTGGTTCTTGAACGCTGTCATCCAGCAGCCTGACATCATCCATTATGGACATAGGTTTCACCAGGAAGAAGGAAACGTTTTATCTGTTGACAGAAAATGAGCAGCTCGCTCCCAACACACAGGTAGGCAGAGATCACATTGGCGTGTTTCAGGGTAGTTATAAGGTAAGGTGCGTTGCAGGCAGAACCTGATCCGAATGACCTGAATGGATTATGTGAGAAAGCCTGCAATTAGGAAAAGGCGGCGACATAACAATGAAAAATGTGTGTAGAACACCAGCGTAGAACATCCCCCTGCACAACTGGCAAACAATGCAGAGCATAGAGTCGAAGGTTAATGTGCTACATATGAGCATAGACTCTGGGGGGTCTATGCAGAGTGGAGTAGAGTCCCCAACTCAAAGGAATCTGCAGGTATGGCCGAGGATGAAACATTGCCCGGTAACTGTATACACGAGTTTAAGAGTGGAGCAAAAAGCGTGTGTGTGTGTGTGTTTGGGGGAGGGGGGATCCGAAAGGGGCGTGGCATATACAATTAAGGGTGTGGCTTATAATTATATACATAAGGGCACATAAACTACATTTTTGTTATCCCTATAGTGTGCTATCCTACTGATATTTTGATGCAAGATTAAGTAAAAAACGTGAAATATAAATAGGAACTAAATCACTTGCACGAAACACTTTAAAGTTTTTAGATTGAATGTTCAGAAATCGATCAGTTTTATTTACCAGTAAAGCTAAGGCCATGAAAATACAGCCCGATGGGGGCCAGTTTCAATGTTCTGAGAGCAAGAGCGACCTGGGGCATTTAAAGCTGGACCTGTGTGCACTGACAAAGAGGGCAACTCACCATCTTTAGGAGTGCTTTAGAAACACCTGCAGTGTGCAAGCTGTTTATTACGAGGCGCTGGCTGGTGGGGGAGCTAGAGTGTCAGTTTAGACTGGTGCAGAAGATTTTACTACAGGTTGTGTCAGTATAGAATGGGGTAGACAGTGCTTAATTTGAGCCGGTGGCTACCAATGGGGTCCCCCCCGTTTTATTTTTTGGAGACAGCACTTAATTTCCCTCATCGGACATTTACCGAGAAAAAGAGAGAAAAGATCACTCAAAGGGGAAATAAGGAGGAAGAGAAAGACAGAAATACTATTAGAAAGGGAGAAAGCAGGAACCTGCAAGTGTGAAATAAAGTGACAAAGTGTGCCTTGTAGTGGATTAAAGATGAGTGAGGTGGATTCTACACTACACATCCTTGGTATTTAGTGCACTGTCATATGATAGCCCCAGCCATGGGCTTCTGAGCAGAGCTTTGGGCAGTTGTACTCTTTCTTGTATAAATAAAGCACTGCGGGTAGAAGTGCTGGCTACAGCTTGTGCCTCTATGGCATAATTTGTGTTAGTATGGAACGGTTTAGAACTGTTTGCTACGCCTTGTATCTGAATACAAAGGTGTTGGCTACAGGTTGTGTCAGTAGAGAATGGTGTAGGAATGTTGGCTACAGGCCTTTGTCAATATACAATAGGCATGTCAGCATAGAACGGTGCAGAAGTGTTGGTTACAGGTTGTGTCCGTAAAGAATCTTATATGTCTGCATGATATAGAAGTGCTATATCTGCAGAGGCAGCACATTATTTTGAGGGGTCACTGTTAGATCTGGCATCCTTAATGTGCTCTTACCCAATGCTTTTTGCCTTTTACCTCCTGTTTTGCTGCTATATCTTTTTGTTGGCCTCAGGTCTCTGAGCACTTTACTACTGCTAGCCAGTGCTAAAGTGAATATTCTTCCCCCCAAAACATGATAACATTGGGTGTATCCATAATTAGTATATTTAATTTACATGTACGTCCCTTGTACAGTGGTATACCATATACCCATGTCCTGTAGATTAAATGCTACTAGTAGGCCTGCAGCACTGATTGAGTTACCCTCTTAATTAGCCTTGTCTCAGGCCTGCCACTGCAGAGCCTGGGTGTGCAGTCTCACTGTCACCTCAGCTTGGCATTCAAAACCTCTTGCCAAGCCAGAAACTCCTCTTTTCTTGCATACAAGTCACCCCTAAAGTAGGACCTGGGTAGCCCATAGGACAGGGTGACATGCAAGTAAAAGGCAGGACATCTACTTTTGAGTTTTGCTTGTCCTGTTAATAAAGAACTCCCAAAGTTGTTTTTCATTACTGTGAGGCCTGTCCCTCTCATAGGCCAGCACTGGAAATTCAGTAAAATACTTTTAAGGTATAGTTCCTGATCACAGAGGAGAACAGTAGCTGAATCATGTTTGATATCATTGGAATGCTTATGATAAATCCTCTTTACTGGTAAAGTCGGATTTATTATTGCTATTTTAGAAATGCCAATTTTAAAAAGAGGGCATTTCTCTGCTGTCACTGTCCTGTGTGCCTGCAGCCTGGCAGCTACACTTGTGCCTTTCCTCCAGACACCCACAACACAGACTGCATCTGCATTAAGCTGCATACTGATGGATCTTCCTGGGGAGGAGGTTGGGAAGGACTCACACTTACACTTTAAAGGGTAGTGACCAGAGCCTACACAAAGGGGCTGATTACCTCCCACTAATAGTCTAGAGCCGGGGCTGGGTGAAAGGGGGACCAGTGCACTTCAGAGAAACCTTTTGAGGTTATCCCCCATATCAAAGGCACTTTTGAGTATAAGTATTGGGTCTCTGACTCCCCACAAATCAGTACACTTCTGGACTCAAGGAAACTCTGCTGGAGAAATGACTTCTGTGTGCCAGGATTACCACTCTGCCAGGATTGACTGTTCCCAGTAACTGCTGCTCTGCCTTATTATGTTGCCACGCTGCCTGCTAATCAGTGTCCTGCAAACCAAGAACCAAAGATTATCCCAGAGTGACTGCAAGGACTTTCTGGCTTGCCCCCTGTTTTTCCCTCAGGTCTTTGTGGACATTCAAGACCTTGTGAGCAGATAGTCTGACCCTGTCACACCGATCATTACAAGCAGTGTAATTGGAAGTTGCTGCACAATTCATCAAAGACTCGCTCTCTACTTGTGAGCGCCTTTCTGTGTGATCGGCCATAGCCAGAGTGTGGCGCACACCGATCCTATTCATCCCTTTTCAGGAGAAAGGGAACGTCCTTGCTGCCAGTCTCCTCTTGCAGGCACGATGTGTTGCTGAGTCTGGCCCTCACCAAGGATCTGGTCCAAGGACCACACCGACTTGCGGAGTGCACCATCCCTGCCCTCTCCGATTGCTGCAGACAAAGGCATTCTGCCCGGTCCCTAAGGCAACGGTAACTCGCTGTGCTCACCTGCTCTTGCTGGATTTGCGACCGTCTCTCCAGCCTGACTCCGCTGTCCAGTGACCTCATCACTCACCAGGTATTTCCCTCTGTGTCGGGACGCACAACTCCGAAATGATTTGGACTTGAACAGATTCCGGCATTTCCTCGCTGCGCTCCTCGCAGTGAACTGAACATTTTCTGCACTGTACCGTAAAGGTTCTAAAACAAGCCTGTTTAAAGCACTGCTTTGATATACTCTTAAAGTGAATATGTCTCAATGCATTAATTGGATTTTTTTAATTTTGGTCTGATCTACTCAGATAAAACAACTCTATTTTTCTAAACCGGTGTGGAGTCTTTTTGTTTTGTTTTTCACTGTGATTGCTGCATGAGTGTTGCAGAAATACTTTACACATTACCTTCTAAGTAAAGCCTGCCTGCTCTGTGCCAAGCTACCAGAGGGTGCGCACAGGTTAATATAGGTGTTGTAGTTAACTTACCCTAAGCAGGATTGTGGTCCCTACTTGGACACTGTACATAACGCTGCCGAATAGAGACCCAATTTCTAACAGTCATCAACTATGGGGAAGCTATATGAATGGTGTGGCGACCATAAGTGTATGAATGGTGTGTGGGTGCTGACTGTGAGGGCTTTGAATGAATGGTGTAGGGATGCCAGCTGTAGGTGATTTGGATGAATGGCATAAAAGCACCGACAATTAGGAGTTTTGTGAATAGTGTAGGAGCACTGACTGTAGTGGAGTTTGTGAATAGCGCAGAAACAATGACTGCATGAATACTAGTGGTACACAATATTGGCATAATTTGCATTTGTGTAATTATATAACATTTCAGAAAAATATGTGTAATTACTTGAAACGCAAGACTGGCGTTTTGTAGTATACTTTAGCCTGAAATGGGTTCTCACGTTCCTTTTTCGATGTGAGTACGGCACATATGTAGCTAAAAATAGCACAAAAAACAAGCACCACAAGCAGAGTTGTTGGCATTCTGGTGGTTCGCACTGTTCTTGTGTTCTCTGCTAAATATTTACCCTGAACAACTCATAGTTATATGCAATGGCATAACTGTGTAATTTTGGAAATTTCGCATAAGCCAAATTATCGAAATTACACAAGAGAACACCAGATTAGCATACATTTTACCCAGGCATAATGCCTACTAGAGTTCTGCTGAATGCAGGTTAATTGTATGAACAGTGCATGAATGTAGGCTGTGGGGTAGACATGTGAATGACATAGATGTGCTCACTGTGGGGAAGCTGTATAAATTATGTAGGAGCATTGACATTTTGAATAGTGGAAGAGTACTGACTGCGAGAGGTGTATGAATTGTGTTGGTGTGCCTCTGACCATGAGTGAGTTACATAGATGTGCTATGTAAGTGAGTGGTATTAACGTTGGAAATGCTGCACACTATGTGTGAGTGATATTAATGGTGGACGTGCACACTATTGATGAGTTATATCAATGGTGTAGGAGTGGTGATTGAGGTTGTGTTGAATGCATGTGTAGAAGTCCCCACTGTAGGTAAGTTGGATGAATGTTTCAGAAGTGTTTACTGTGGGAGAGTTGTATGAATGAAGGAGGATTGCTGACTGGATGATTTGTACAAATAGTGTAGGAGCTGTGATTGTGGGGAGTGGCATTCATGTTGTAGCAACACTGACTACGGTGTACAAGTGTTGATTGTTGTCTAGGAGTGCTGAAGGAGGGTGAGTTGCGTCCATATGCAGGAGCACTGACTGTTGTTGAGTTGTTTGGTATGGGAGAGCTGACTTTGGGGGATTTGTGTAGATGTACAAATGCTGACTGTGGGGGAGTTGTATGAACGGTGTTGGAGCATCCATTGTATGAATAGTGTAGGAATTCTAAGTCGGAGAATTGTGTGAGTGTTACTGGAGGGTGATGGAGTGAGTTGTATGGATGGTGTATGTATGCTGATTGTGGGTAAGTTATGTGAGTGATGTAGGACTGTCAGTTGTATGACTACTGCAGTCATGGTGACTGTTGGCCAGTTGTATGAATGGTATTGGAATGTTCACAATCGGTGAGCAGTATGAATGGTGTAGAAGCTCTGAGTGGCGCTGAGTTGAGGGAATGGTGCACACCCACTCACTTTGGGCAAGATGGATGAATGGTCCAGGAACGCTAACTGTTGGGGGAGCTGTATGAACGGTGTAGGAGCGCTGATTGCAGTGGGAATGTGGGGGGTTTGAGGGTCACAGATGGTGTAGAAGTTCTGACTGTGGGGTAGTTGTATTGCTAGTGTAGGAGACCCACCTGTGGTGGAACTGCATGAATGGTGTAGTAGCACAGACTGTATAGATAGTGTGGAGTGCTAACAGTGGGAGGGTTGTACGAACGGTGTAGGAGCTCTTACCATGGTGGGGGGGGGGGTCAGGGTCATAGATGGTGTAGAAGCTGCAACTGCGTTTTTTTTGTAGTGTAGGAGACCCACCTGTGATGGAGTTGCATGAGTGGTGCAGTAGCGCAGGCGGTATAGATAGTGTGGAGTGCTAACAGTGAGAGGGTTGTATAAACGGGTGTAGGAGCACTGACTATGGTGGGAGGATGAGGGTGTAGAAGCTATGACTGTTTTGTTTTTTTGGTGGTGTAGCAGACCCGCCTGTGTTGGAGCTGCATGAGTGGTGTAGTAGCGCAGTCTGTATAGATAGTGCGGAGTACTAACAGTGGGAGGATTGCACGAACGGTGTAGAAGCGCTACTGTGGTGGGGGTTGAGGGTCATAGATGGTGTAGAAGCTGTGAATGTGTTTTTCTGGTAGTGTAGGAGACGCACATGTGTTGGAGCTGCATGAGTGGTGCAGTAGCGCACGCTGTATAGATAGTGTGGCGTACTAACAGTGGGAGGATTGCACGAACGGTGTAGAAGCGCTGACTATGGTGGGGGTTGAGGGTCACAGATGGAGTAGAAGCTGTGACTGTGTTTTTTTGGTAGTGCAGGAGACGCGCCTGTGTTGGAGCTGCATGAGTGGTGCAGTAGCACACGCTGTATAGATAGTGTGGCGTACTAACAGTGGGAGGATTGCACGAAGGGTGTAGAAGCGCTGACTATGGTGGGGGTTGAGGGTCACAGATGGAGTAGAAGCTGTGACTGTGGTTTTTTGGTAGTGCAGGAGACGCACCTGTGCTGGAGCTGCATGAGTGGTGCAGTAGCGCAGTCTGTATAGATAGTGCGGAGTGCTAAGAGTGGGAGGATTGCACGAACGGTGTAGAAGCGCTACTATGGTGGGCGTTGAGGGTCACAGATGGAGTAGAAGCTGTGACTGTGGTTTTTTTGGTAGTGCAGGAGACGCGCCTGTGTTGGAGCTGCATGAGTGGTGCAGTAGCACACGCTGTATAGATAGTGTGGCGTACTAACAGTGGGAGGATTGCATGAAGGGTGTAGAAGCGCTGACTATGGTGGGGGTTGAGGGTCACAGATGGAGTAGAAGCTGTGACTGTGGTTTTTTGGTAGTGCAGGAGACGCACCTGTGCTGGAGCTGCATGAGTGGTGCAGTAGCGCAGTCTGTATAGATAGTGCGGAGTGCTAAGAGTGGGAGGATTGCACGAACGGTGTAGAAGCGCTACTATGGTGGGGGTTGAGGGTCACAGATGGAGTAGAAGCTGTGACTGTGGTTTTTTTGGTAGTGCAGGAGACGCGCCTGTGTTGGAGCTGCATGAGTGGTGCACTAGCGCAGGCTGTATAGATAGTATGGAGTGCTAAGAGTGGGAAGGGTTTAGGGAGGGGGAGGAGGGCTCGCAGGGGGTAGGTTGTGTGAATGCTGGTGGTTGGCTGGCCGCTTGAGTTCTATGAATTTGGGCAGCAGTAGAGATTCGCTGGCAGGGAGGAGGCTAAGGCCCGTGGCGTTGCAGAGCAGGATATTTGAGGGGGTGGGGGTGAGGACTCCTGGTGCCTGTCACCCCATGCTGCCTTCATCAAACAAACCATGATTATGCAGTGGACTGGAAGATCTCTCCGGACCCGTAAATGCTGCTGCAGCACACAGACTGCCGGCTTGTTCTTTCCCGCCTGTGCTGGACGCAAGGTTAATCTTTGGCAGGGACTCAGGAACACGAGCCCGCCCTGCACTATTTAATGGTGTTTACGGCACTCTGGATGGAGTCGGGAAGAGAGCCGTGTAGGTACAAAACCTGGAGTCAAGCTCTATAAATAGGAACGGCTCAGATTTCATCTACCGAGCCCGAGAGAGACCGGAAAACTAACAGAGAGGGCCCAGAGTCCTCCCTTGAGGCGCTTCTCGGGAGATCAGCGCTCGCGCTCGCTGTGTGCACTGCTCCCTCCTCCTTCCTGCAAGTGTACACGCGCCTCAATATGTGCATCTTTGCCCCGCCTCGCGTGCTTCCACCGAACTAGTGAAGAAATAATAATAACAATAATAATAATTGTTGTTATTATTATTATTATTATTATTATTGTTATTATTATTGTTATTATTATTATTATTATGCCATCGTCATATTATAATTAGTAGTAGTGATATTGGACCCATGTCTTATTGTCAGGAGACGAAGGATGCACCTGTGATCTCTAGATTAAGATTGCTATATTTATTTTGATGGGACAGAATCATGTTTAATTACCTGGAGAACCCTACAAGCTATGTTACACCTTGCTTGTATGGCACAGCATTCACCAATTTCATGACCTCTTTGTAATGTTGAGCACCATAAGGTTCAGCATATTCTCTGCAGGTCTGTGGTTTCCCAGCAACGGGATTTTTGAATGGAGCATCATGTCTTCTGACCTAGCAGTTTGCCCATGTGAGTCTGACCAGTCGTATCATGGGTTGTCACGTCAAGGCAAGCAGATGTGGAATTAAGAGTAGCAAACCTTTACTAACTATTATAATTACTTTCTCAATACCGTGGCCTATAACCAGTCTGGCAAAGCAGTATCCCTGGGTGGGATATTGCTTCTCCTGATCACAAGAGGCCAGTCTTCCTACACTTGAATTTTCTGCATGAGTGAATACTGGGCCCGGTTTTTATAGCCAGAAACACCAGCTGGTAAAATTGCGTGTGGATTCAGCAGGGGTTGCGATCACTGGCTCCAACAACTCCCTCCTAGGGTACATGATCAGCATGGAATACTGCCCCACCCTGCCAGCCCACTCCATGCCCTGCCCTGACACCCACCACACCACTGCCCAGCGTAGGACCCTACCCCCTATTACCACTCGGAAAGGGGAGCCCGCATGTAGAAAAGCACCCAGTAATTCCAGGTCGGTATATTATGTACTGTTCTGGGGACAATAACTCAGAATAGCTGCATTTAGTTGCAGGGATATCAGCCAGTAATGTTAATTCTGGCCACCTGAGATCTGCACACCTAAATCCACCTCACTTGTAATCACGTCCTTAGTGGTAATTGATGTTCTGCAATCAGTATTGTTCAGGTGTATATCAAGACCTCAATATTGTTATGCCACACCCTTCCTGATTTGTTTACAGTGTTTAGTGAGGTTACAGCATTAAAACAACGCCCCTTCTCACCCTGCCAGGCGGGCCTTCTTCTGGTGGTAATGCAGGCAATGATCAGTGTTCTATCACGTTTCTACTAATGTGGAATATGTATATGGGTCAGGGATACCCACTGGCCTTGTTGGGTTGCAGAATCTACACCGGCAGGGTTGGCAACTTGAGGTATTCACAACCACTAGGCCAATAGTAAGCAAGCCAGAAATGTTATAACCGCCAGGGCAGCGTTTCACATAATGCCGACAGTGCAATCCTACTCACTGGTGTTACCTGAGAACAGAATCTTGCATCAAGACAGGGAGCAAACAGCATATTGGCATGGGAGTCAATATCCTGTTATATCTTTTTTTAGGTCAAAAGCCTGGACTTGGTAACATAGTTCTGACTGATTCTAATTCGTAGAAAAATTACAGTTTAGAGGCCCTCGTACCTTGGAAATATCTCCTTTTTCATTGTGTAATCTTTCCATTGTCCTATGCAGGTTGCATCTTTATCAAACCTAACAACAGTGTTGAACTGATAAAGCATTCAGAAGGATCTGACTGCAAGCATGCAATTCAAACTCTGCCATGCATGTTTCAATGGAAAAGAAAGTGCCAATACTCTTCATGGGACTGATTTGCAAAGCTAAATATACATTTGTGTAGTTACTCATGTGTATATTTACCACTACATCTAGGTGTAAATCAACACTTTTTTTTACTATTCACTGTTTCTGAGTATAGATTTGCACTAGGTGTAGACTCACGTCCCCATTCCTCAAATCAGAAGGTGGAGCCTCATACAAAAGGTTTTATGGGTGTAAAGTTACTGCTAGTAACTTTGTACATGTATGTGGAGATCGCTACCATTGTGGTGGAGATCTCCCTATGTAAATGTATAGGGAAAATTATTAAAGTTGATTAATATTTTAAAAATGTAAAAATATTGTCATGTTTAACATAAACTTAAATACATTTAAAATATTGATTATGAACTGTCAAGTAATAAAATTAATTTTACAGCACATGTATTCATCAAAATAAATGTGTATTAAATAAAAATATACAGATTTCATTTAGAAATGAGATTTGAATTATAATTAAATTTCCACCCCACTAACATTTACGTTTTTATTTAACTTAGTACATTTTAAGTTAGGTACTGTTCAAATAATTTAAATTATTAATACTTTCTAAATAAAACTATGCTAATTTAATTCAGTTTCTTAACTGAGCATATTATAAAAATTGCGCTGGTCTGTCGGGCCACGTAAAAAGGGGGTCCAAACATTGTTTTTCCTTTTTAATTCCCATATGGAAACTTTACTCTCCAATAAAGAAAAATATGTCTGAATGTAATTAAAACAAATTTTTGTAGAAAGTTAAAACTTTACTCACAAAGTGTGCTTTTCATTATTTAGTGTTAATACATTCAGTAGTTTTTGAGGAATTTACAATTAAATAGGTGCTGGTGGGGGTCATTAAGGGGTTCATTTCCTGGAATGTTAGTGATAGCTTGACCATTATGTACTGTGGGAGTCCCACGGGAGTCCTGTGGCACTGAAAATTACAAAAGAACTACACTAATCCCATTGGCTGAGGCGGCCTTTTGTCCCATCAGCCAATGGGGTACCTAGATCTCTGATTGGCCAGCCGCAACATCCTAAGAAACTGTTGCGTTGGCCATTGCAGGTCATGGGGTCCTGAAAATGTTTTAAAAAATAGGAGGTAAGAACACCTTGACCCACAAGAACCAGCTAGACAGACCGCCCAGTGATTCACGTTGTTTTTCAGGCTGCAGTACTCTCATGGGTTCTAAAATGGCACTCCAGTGAGATACCTCAAAGAAGCTTGCATGTTACCCAGGAAGCTTGCCAAAGAGGTTGGACACATGTTGGGAGTTAGACGAAGGGCCTGGCCTAAACACATTCTATTAGAAAACAACAGAGGCTGGGAATAGAAATGTCCTCACTCTTGAGTGGGTGTGCTTTTGCGTTAGCATTTTCCTCCCTAGACCCCTCATTTATTTTCCCTCTGCTCCTCCTCCTTGAACCTCTCACATTTACTACAAGAATATATACCTTATTGTGCAGAGCTGCCTTCCATCTAATAGAGGTTTCCCCACAGAAAATATAAAAAGGTGGAGGTGGCGATCTCCAGCTACAGGTCTGTGAATTGTATTTTGTAGTACAGGAGTAGTACTATTGCAGTACTTCTTTATGTACTGCAAAATGCAGTTTGTGAATTAGGCCTAATGTGGTGTTTATTAGAGAACTCAAAAACAATATAACCTGAAAGACACTTAAACAACAACTATAAAGTCCAAGTAGTAGCATTAAATCCTTTTTCCGTGGTGGGATAAGGCTAGGATTTGGGGCCTCTCCTTCTTTATCAGTGATACTGACTATGTACATTACCTCTGAGAACAGCAGTAAGAAATGTTATCACTGGCAGGTGGCTTCTGCAGTGTCATCTAGGCAAACACAACTTGTCCTAGTGTCAGTACCCCTGGTTAGTAGAGGCCCACAACTTCTGAAGTGAACATGCAGAATTTTCATCACATTGGTTCTTTCTGAATTCAGAGCATGTATGCTAAGTGAGAAACTATGTTACTGGCTGTAGTAACTTCACCAGTCTACATTGTCATACCGGATTTTACACCTTTTTCTGGACCATGTTTTTGCTGTCTTTAGGACATTGTGTTCTTTACCACTGCTACACACTAGTAAAGTGCCTGTGCTTCACCTCTACATTTGCTGTACATTGGAAGTCCCAATTTGGCCTATTTAAGTTACCTGTATTCTTATCTTGTAAATAGCACCTACAATTTGCCTATGCTCTGCAAAATTAAATATGATGTATGGGCTGCAGTATATATTTACAACACCCATATATCTGGCAAAAATATAATTTTGTGGCTAGACTGTAGTTCAAATGCACTGCAGTGAAACATGACAGGGAAACTTCCTTTGCTATATCGGACAAGCCCATTTTTATATATTCATAAATCACCCCTATAATTGCCTTGTGAACCCACAGGCAGGGTGATTATATACCAAAAGAGGTCACACTACATATGGGTCAGGGTCCTCTCAGAGTGAAATAAACCCCAAATCTATTTCATTTTGTAGGCCTGGCCTAGTGAGAGTGCACCAAAAGGAGGTGGGTTTTGTGAGAAAATTATTAGGAATGGGAAGTAGAATTTATTTAATAATTAGCTAGTGCACAGGATACGTCTGGTACCTCCACCTCCACCACCTTCTCAGAAAATTCCTGGACCTTCGAACAAGAAGGTCTTTCTGGAAAAAGACTCAACTCTTGCTAGAAGAAGAGAACTCACACAAGGACTCTGAATTCTGCTGACACACATTGACCAGAACTGTTGCCCAAAGGTCAAGTGGTTGGCCTCCTGTTTACCAGTTTCAGGGACTACAAAGGCAGAAGGAATTTCAGAAGCCTGCTCTGAAGAGGTAAGGCAGCAGAATTGACCAGGAAAAGGCTTTTCCATCAGTTGGATAAAGTCTGAAGGTCAGTCCATTGACTGGGACAACCCGTTTGTGGTATTCGACCTCTGCTCCATTGTGGTTTTCCTGAAATTGTGACTAGTTCTGCGTTCTGTACAAACTGTTAATTTTCCAAAGTGCCTTTTTCTAGCTGTTTATACCTTAAACATTTACAAATTGTATCTCTGGTTCCCCTTAACCTATTTTGATGATCATCATGTAATTTTGCTTATAAAATGTTATTGATTTTCCTAAATTTGCTTGGGAATTTTATTTTGCCGCATACTTAACTTTGAAATTGTTGGTACTTCTTAAGCTCAGCACACACTTCTGTGAAGATTGCCCACCGCTTGTGCCGTAGCTCATAGGGGTTAAGCAGAGATTTTCTCAAAACTGTGCTTTGACCTAACCAAAGTGATTTTATTGAGTTGGTATGGGTGTCACCTATCCCAGATTAATAACCCATTTATCATAATGAGGCATTGGGAAAAATAAATGTAGGTGAGGAATAGGTATCGCACAGATCAAGACAGTCTACGTCACTGTAATGTTTTACTGGTGACAGGCACCCTAATGTAAAAAACAACTGTTGAGCTATCCAGCCACGTGGAAGTGTTCTGGAAAGACATTTTTAGGTTTGACATGTAGTGGCACTTGTGTTATTAATAGCTAACAAATTGCATTTTATACTTTCTCTAAGGGGCTTTGGTTCAGACCTCTTCCGCTGTTGGCTTCTTTGGCTTATGAGCATTCAAGCATGGCTTTGAGACACTGTCAATTACATCTTCAACGATCCAATAGGAGTATTTTAGTCACACCTTCTTTCTATTGACTCCTATGGTATATTGTTATGCATCCATTACAATGCATGAAGAATTATTTTACACCTGCAAAGTACACTCTGCCATCGCTCACTTAATTATTTATCCTATCTTTGCAATATAGGAACAAAGGAATCTTTTTTAAACGGTTTTGCACTTCAATAGGCATTTATATTGATTTTATCACCGCTCAATTATCAATGTCAAACCCATCTGCTTTCCCAGTGGTTGTTTCCTATTGTTTCCTACAAATACTGATAACCTAGTATGCAGAGGACAAGTAAAGTTAGTAACTTTACTTGTTCTCCTTCTGTAGACCGATGAATAATCCATTCACCTCCTTACAGACAATGGTGCCTTTCTTTCAATCTGAGCCCACAAGAAAAATTAGTATTGGTGTCTTTCAAATCCATAAAGCTCACAGTGGTCTCCAGCACAATCTGCCTCTAAATGGCATCATAAGTGACAGGAAGTGCTGTGCTGTCTGAGAGATGCCTGATAGAAGGTGTGAGATTTCCTGTGCAGTGCGGATTCAATTACCTTGTTTCCCAGCAGGAAGTCTGGAGGCATTACAGTAAGCTTTCCTTTCTGAAGATACCTGGCGCGCTAATCATCCTGGCCAATTTAAGGAGATGGGTGATGAGACAGATGATATGTGAGGCACTGCCAGCACGCCCCATGCAACAAGATGGCAGTCGATTGTGCAGGCGACAAGGATCACAAGACTGCATTTTTTGATTCCACCAAAAGACGGAAATTCCAGGAGAACCCATCAAAGAGAAAGTTGAATAGTGGATATTGTGTGGCACAAAAAGTCCTGGTCCTCAGACATTGAAAGTTTGAACGTGTTAACTCCTCTTTCTTTGCGCCTCAGCAGCTCGGAGCAAATACCGTGACGATAGATCCAACATCCAGCTTCAGCGTTTGATACGAGTGCAATATAAAAGCAAAACCAAGAGGCTGATAGGCACTGCTATACCCTGCTAGTGATGATGGCATGATAGTAGTGATGTCTGCTGTGCAAAAACTCGGTTGGGATCTGCAGTGAGGAGCACGGCTGGCACTGTACCTTCATAGTAACACTGTGCTCTTCTGACGACATGTCTTAATGTTGGGATATTTAGGCCTGGATCTGGTCCTCCATGGCATGAAAGTGTGCAAACAGCTTGATAGCTCCCTGGTAGCTGTGTGTGCTTCAAGTCTGTGGCTTGATTCAAGCAGTGGGGAATGAAACTCCATTACTCAGGAGCAATGATATTACCCGAAATCTTTATAGCTTGGTGGTAGTCCTGTACCTGGTCAACCCATGTCTCAGAGGTAACATTGTGAGCTGCTGGCTTTGACGCTTATTAGATCCTACCGTAAATCAAGTTTAATTTTTAGGTTCTAGGTCCCCTGGTATTTCTGTTTTCGTTTGACATCTCGGCCCACTTGTAGTTGTGTGTAATTCAGTTTCGACAGTGCAGTGATAATTCAGTAAAATGTTGGTACCCTGGCACATTGGTAATTATTTTTATTGTCGGTTCAAGGCACAACAGCAATTCCATAAAAACGTGTTTCTGTATGCTTCTGGATCTTCGGCTCAGTGATAATCCTGTATAATTCTGGTTCCTTCACTCAATGGGTGCTCTGTGTAATGATGGTTGCTTTACTCATTGCTAATCATTGGGTCATTTACTCAGTGCTAATCAGTTCACTCAATGGTAGTTCTGTGTAATGCGGGTTCCTTGGCCCAATGGTAACTAAGTAAGCGTCTGGTTCCTTGGCTCAGAGGTAGCTCTATATAGTGCTGGTTCCTCGAACCATCACAGAGGTAGCAGTGGAAAGAAGAAAACCGGCACAATCCCCGATGTAAATATGCCTTATTATTGCAAGAGCAACGTTAAATTAAACAAGGTGCTACAACAGACCACACGATTGCTGCCACAAGGTGTGACTAAGGGAGTCACTACAAGAGACTCTGGAAAAATAGAATACACAATTATCCAGAGCACACAACTAACGCATATTGCAAATAATATACAAGTGTTTCAGAAAGGTGAAAATAATTATTTTATTATACACACACAATTATACTATAAATAAATGTATCTTCACGAATACATGTGGTGGCTATGTCCATGGAATACCATCTTGTTGTGTTGTAAAATCCCATGACTTATCACCATCTATGTTTTTTTCTTCTTGTGATGTAACCAGAGACGTTTTAAGCCATGGTAAAAAGGGGGCTCTAGCCTATGGACCCGGCCTTTCAATGGGGTCCCTGAAAGGGCCAGCTCTTTTCTGCAGAGGGCCTTGCCTTGATGACCTAGAATAATTCGTAAACATATCATTTTAAATATTATTTTCCTTTATTTTAATTTTGATGTGGGTGATATGTGAGAGCCTATTGCAGACATTTTGCAGACAAATGTTGTGTTTATTTTTCATGCAACGTCCATTAAAAAAAGTTTCTTTTGGATCACAACAGGACCTCAAATATGAGAAACAAGAGAGTGTCACAGAGATTATTTGCAGTAATATTAGTGACCTGCTGCTGTGTTATAATATTAAAAACACACATCATAATCTCTGAATATTAGATATAGACACATTTATAATTTGAACCAGTGTGCCTGTTCCTTGTCAGTGACCAGCAATGGGGGCATGAGGGAACTGAAACAGTGTCATGAATTCAAAGCTGTTCTGAACAGGGACCCCAAAAATACATTTGCCCATGCCCCCAAAATCCTTAAGATGTCCCTGTATACAACCTCATCAGTCAGTTGCCAAAAGTATTGTATTATTTTGTACCTGGGCTCATTTTATGTATATGTCACATTATCTATTTGTGGGAATAGCAAAGGAATATCCTGTGACATATGGGAGACGCAGGGGCCCCTCATCAGATGCTGCAGGGGGTGGGGTATCATTTTGCATTATGCCACTTGCTGGAAGGTAGTAGAAGGATGCCAATTTTTTTCGAATTTTCCTTGGTCACGTGATGTCTGGAAGGAGATGAACACAAAGCAGCTAGTAAGGACCAGAACACGGAAAGATTGAGGGGGTGATGACTGAGATAGTGGTTTCATGCACTTTCACATACATTGAATTGCTGATTGAATCAGGCATGGACAGTGCGTGTGGCTGCCCAGGGCCCCGCTCCTGCTGACACTTAAGGGCCCCCCGCTATGCCTTTCAAAGACTTCAGTGTTATGAGGCACAGGAAGCAGCAGTGATGCAGCACTGCATGGCCCAGGGAAAGGTCCCCCCTCCCCAGGTCCTCGCAGTAATGAGCTGAAAAGGTTTCATACATAGAATCGCTGCACCTGCATGATAACAGCAATTAGATGGGTACTTGAAGTGCCCTTAGGTGAGGAGTGAACGCTGCCCCGCGCATGAATGAAAAGCAGGGTTTCCTACAGAGTTCACGGCAAAAGAAAGAACCATGCCCCATCACCTAGGATGGAGGAAAAGGAGATGGGTGCCATCAAAATTCAACAAATGTAGCCTGTTATGTTTAATTTACTTCTCTAAAAGTCAAGATCCTTGTGATCTTACTCATGTGTAACATACTGTGGATTTTGAGCGTTTTGTGACCTTGATGTGATAACAACTTGCTTCACATAAGATGGTTCTTGGGTCCCAGTAAGCCCCCTTGTTTCTAGCGTAATTCTTTTGAAAAATGTTTTCTAACAAGGTTTGTAACCTATTGTGCATTTGAAAGATTTGCTTCCATGAGTGGATTTACTACCAACAGTAAAATCTACAGTTGACATTATTTCAACAACCTTTTGTCACACCCAGACTCGATCCTAGTTTCCCAGTTCTAAAGTCAGCGACTCTGGCTGAACGGCCACATCCTTGTCCAAGTGCGGTGTATAAATAAATGATCACATAAACGGTCAATGCAGTTCAGTTTTACAGTTAACACATTTAAAATGCAACCACCATGCACATAAATACACTCCGTGGCTGGAAAAGACTTTCATTGAAAGCAATTCCACCTACCGCAAGTGTTCCCCCGTCTTAGAACTATAGATCATTGGCCTCTGCGTGGCCATGGGGCTGGTAAATCATCACAGGCACTGTGCAAATCCTAAATGCTTCTGACTAATCAGTAGAGAATCCACTACCCTTGGCAAGTCAAGTATGAACATTTCATTCATTCGGTCATAAATGTTTGTAGCTGAGCGGTCAGTAATGAAAACTAGGGTACAGGATCCCCCATGTGCACCCTTTTTCTTTAGCTGATGTTGCACTGTTATCTGTCAGTTGCTTGCCACATATCCATCCCACGCTTACATTAAAATGCTATGTTACTGTAATTAGGATCTCAGATTAGGAAAATGCAATCTATGCCAAAACCATTTCTCAAATGTTATTATACCTGATACACTCAAAGTTTTGTGACCTTTGATTCATGGGATGGCGTGCACCTAATCAAACTACAGTGGCTTATCAAGAAGCCCCTTTCTATTAAAGCCCTTTTCCTCTTCTACCATAGAGCCAGTTACTGTTCCCACTTTTGGACAGTCTTCCGTATCCCAGCTGTCTTTCGTTCTATAAACAATAAAGTGAAATTCTGTCCAAATGACATAGCACTACCACTCCCAGAACATAGTAAGTTGTTAAACGAAAGTCTCACGTGATTTGAGTCATCTGGTGAGCTTATGCCTGCATTTAATATATCTACTCTGCACTTCGTGATGGGGCATCTGAGTATCTTGTGCACCCAATACCTCACACCTAGATGTCGATCAAGTAATAGGCACTGACTGAACCCAACATCACAAACAGTGCAAAGCCCCTCTGTCTCTCGTTAAGAAAAAGAAACAATCTTGGCTCGCCCAATGCGCCACTTAATTGATGTCCCATTCACTTACTGCATCAAAGTTTAAGGAAGTCAGCACTGAGATACCAGCTGTAGTGATAACACAACACACAACTTGGATTGGGCAATAAGCCTTTGAGGGAAGATGACAAAGTTTTCGTAAGCCTCGTAAATGGATAAATGTACATGTGGCACTCAAGAGATGGCGCTGTGAGCATGGAATGTGGAAGATTTGATTTAGACTAGTTTAGGTTTACTTTTTGTACTATACTATCAAATGAAAAACAAGAAAAAAAAGTGCCGTAGAGAGAGAAGCAGAAGAGGGACAGATAAGAAATAGTACCTCAATTACGTGGGGAGCTGCTGCTTTTTAGTGAGGTTTGATCCTTTTGTGCCAGAAACAAAATTATTTTTTGTTAAAAGCTGCAGGTTATGAAGCAGATGGCTTATGTGTCAAATGCCACAAACCCATAATTATGCAGAAAATGCAGTGACAGCAAAATCAAATAATTTCTGTGGCCCTGACTAAGAGGTATGTCAGGGTTCATGTGTATTCTATATTGGCTACATTCTTATTAAAAATGTAGCAACATTGTAGTCTATTAAATCCAACTCAAGATATTTTGTACAGCACACACCCTGACTGGGCACATTTGAATGTGCTCTGATGTGTGATAATGAACAAAATAGAGGTTGTTGAAATAAAGCATTTGTCTAGGATCACACAGTTTGGTCAATCTGGGATTGATTGTAGATTCTCCAGTTTCTCACTGTGCAATTCAGCTACTATATTGGTTTCTTTTTATTGTATTAAAGCTTAATGTTTCATCTTTAATTCTTGTAGGATGAGACAAGAGTCTGGGAGACAAGTTGGATCCACATTGTATTTTTGGCAGTTTTATATAGCACAAACTTTGGCCATCAAGATAAGAGTGCATAACAAAAGACACGGACTACAGTCATTTTTTCCCATCACAGAGACTTGCCTGGATCCACAGGATGCTGAGCCGAGGCAGGGATTGAAGCCTGGCTCCTTTTGTTGTTTGGTGGGCAGCTGTAGCCATGAGGCCACATTGCCTCCCGTGAAAGCTTGGCTCATTTTGGGCTTGAGGTCTCAAGAGGATCTTGGCTGAGCACAGCTAGGCCTTTGGCTTGCGTTTTTAGCGGCTTGCACGCCTATAATAGCATTTTTAAACATGAATAATGTTAGGAGGGACAACAATCCTTGCAAAAATGTAAAAAAAGTTTGTAGAGTGTGAGTCTGGAAAGGGGGAGATGGATGTAAAGGAAGAGAAAAGCTGAAAAAAGATAACAGGCTAGGTGGAAAAGAGAGGTAAAAACCAGCATATGGAGGAAAGATATGGATGCAAGAGGGGCAGAACCAGCAAAAAGAGGCTGAGGAAAAGAGAGGGATTAATGTAAAGGGGACAGAACCAGCAAAAAAATGGAGGCAAGAGAAGGTGAGAGGCTGGGTGGAAAATGAGAGGGATGGACTAGAGCATTGAGGGGAAAGATGGATGTAAGAGTGGCAGAAACAGAGCGAATGTAAGATGCTTGGGGAGAGATAGGTTAACTGGAGATAATGCAGGGATAAAGTGGATATCAGCAGGTGCTGAAGCAGCAAGAGCAGGTAATAGGTTGGGAAAGAGTGGGGGTGATAAGTAAAGCATGGAGGGGTGAGGTCGATGTAAGTTGGCAGAGTCAGCAAAAAGGTAAGAGATTGGAGAAGAGATAAAAATGTTGAACCAGTGTGCTGCTAAGTTTCTTGAGCCTTCTATCAAATTTTGCAACTCCCTTTCCCTTTATTTTCCTGTAATAAATGTAAATATTGCCTTAGTTTTGAGATGTATGTGTCATCCTTCACAAAGGGTTTGATCTCGAACCATCCTCAGTGTGTCTGCTCAATTTAAAGCCTCCTTTCAGTGTACTGCTGTTGCCTTTTCTAATAAAACACATGCCTAGTGGGACTCTTTCCTGCCTAGGCTGGACTGGAGATCTAGAGATCCTAGCTCCTGCCCTAAACTCCCTTTGCAATATCGTGATTGCCTTGTCATATGTTGCTACCAATGCAAAAACACAAGCTGAGGATGTTTCTCTGCTCATAAAACCTTGAGCAGGCTTAGAACTTCTCTGCTTCTTCTGATATCTCTTTGCTAATTTTTCTCAAATGTCTCACAATATCATTCTGTAAAAGACAAAAAGCTAAAGTATTTGTGAGACCTTTTCTTTGGTTAAGGTGCAATAGGTGAGCAATTGGCAGCATCTGTAAAGGATACAGTTGTTTATGATTGTTGTTTCAGAACTATTTAATTTAATTTGTTTAAGAGTTATTCCTTTTAAAAACTTCTCTTTCCAACAGTGGCAATAGTGAGCAGTTAGAGCTTACTCCTGGAGCTGATAAAATTATTGGAACTCAAATACAGTACGTCACAACAGTCATAACCGATAAGAACCTTATCCAGTCCGCCTAGCTATGTCTTTTAAAAGGTACTGATTTAGATCAGGTGGTAATGGGATGAAACAGCCAAAAATATGGTCTGTGACAATAGGTCTGTGAGTGTAAAATGTCCTGCAAAGTGATAATGGACAATAGTCCACCCTGCAAGACTTAAGTGCTGCTAGGCCCAAGGAAGGGGCTAGATTCAAGTATAGGCAGAGAATCCACATGGTGAGATGATCTTTTTATTACTGTAGATGAATTGGCTCCTTGTGTGGGCTGGCTTGGCCACTGGTACACAACCCAAAAAGATGCTGCAGCCTTACAGTTGGTGTGCACAGAGTCAGTCTGACTGTGCTCACAAAGCCAGCCTGCTCATTGTCATGTGCAGAATGACAATGGGCAAGCACTGTATGATTTGTGGCTCCTCCCACAACAAATAATCCCAAACCTTGGGGAGTGACGGTGAGGCATGGGGAAGGGCTGCTTTTTAGGAACACAGAATAAGCCTCCTGTGGGAGGTGAGGAGGAGAAGGGGCGGCAGTATACTGGAGATGGGGGAGTGGGGTGCAGGCAGCTGAGAAGAGATGGGTGTGAGAAAGTAGCCTCTTTCTAGCCTTGTTACCCCCACTTTTGGCCTGTTTGTGAGTATATGTCAGGGTGTTTTCACTGTCTCACTGGGATCCTGCTAGCCAGGGCCCAGTGCTCATAGTGAAAACCCCATGTTGTCAGTATGTTTGTTATGTGTCACTGGGACCCTGCAAGTCAGGACCCCAGTGCTCATACGTTTGTGGCCTATATGTGTTCCCTGTGTGATGCCTAACTGTCTCACTGACGCTCTGCTAACCAGAACCTCAGTGGTTATGCTCTCTATGCTTTCCAAATTTGCCACAAACAGGCTAGTGACTAAATTTACCAATTTACATTGGCATACTGGTACACCCATATAATTCCCTAGTATATGGTACTGAGGTACCCAGGGTATTGGGGTTCCAGGAGATCCCTATGGGCTGCAGCATTTCTTTTGCCACCCATAGGGAGCTCTGACAATTCTTACACAGGCCTGCCAGTGCAGCCTGAGTGAAATAACATCCACGTTATTTCACAGCCATTTACCACTGCACTTAAGTAACTTATAAGTCACCTATATGTCTAACCTTCACCTGGTGAAGGTTGGGTGCAAAGTTACTTAGTGTGTGGGCACCTTGGCACTAGCCAAGGTGCCCCCACATCGTTCAGGGCAAATTCCCCGGACTTTTTGAGTGCATTGGGGGAACAATTCCATGATCCCCTGGGTGTCTAGCACAGAACCCGGGTACAGCCAAACTGCCTTTCCGGGGTCTCCACTGCAGCTGCTGCTGCTGCCAACCCCTCAGACAGGTTTCTGCCCTCCTGAGGTCCAGGCAGCCCTGGCCCAGGAAGGCAGAACAAAGGACTTCCTCTGAGAGAGGGTGTAACACCCTCTCCCTTTGGAAATAGGTGTGAAGGCTGGGGAGGAGTAGCCTTCCCAAGCCTCTGGAAATGCTTTGATGGGCACAGATGGTGCCCATCTCTGCGTAAGCCAGTCTACACCGGTTCAGGGATCCCCCAGCCCTGCTCTGGCGTGAAACTGGACAAAGGAAAGGGGAGTGACCACTCCCCTGACCTGCACCTCCCAGGGGAGGTGCCCAGAGCTCCTCCAGTGTGTCCCAGACCTCTGCCTTCTTGGAAACAGAAGTGTTTGTGGCACACTGGACTGCTCTGAGTGGCCAGTGCCAGCAGGTGACATCAGAGGCTCCTTCTGATGGGCTCTTACCTCTCTTGGTAGCCAATCCTCCTTCCTAGGTAGCCAAACCTCCTTTTCTGGCTATTCAGGGTCACTGTTTGGGGATCTCACCAGATAACGAATGCAAGAGCTCACCAGAGTTCCTCTGCATCTCCCTCTCACCTTCTGCCAAAGGATCGACCGCTGACTGCTCAGGACTCCTGCAAAACTGTAACAAAGGAGCAAGACAACTACTAGCAACCTTGTATCGCTTCATCCTGCCGGCTTTCTCGACTTTTTCCAGGTGGTGCATGCTCTGCGGGTAGCCTGCCTCCTCTCTGCACCAAGAGCTCTGAAGAAATCTCCTGTGGGTCGACGGAATCTTCCTGCTGCAACCGCAGGCAACAAAAGACTGCATTACCGGTCCTCTGGGTCCCCTCTCAGCACGACGAGCCTGGTCCCTGGAACTCAGCAACCCTGTCCAAGTGACTCCCACAGTCCAGTGACTCTTCAGTCCAAGTTTGGTGGAGGTAAGTCCTTCCCTCCCCACGCTAGACTGCATTGCTGGGTACCGCGTGATTTGCAGCTGCTCCGGCTCCTGTGCACTCTTCTAGGATTTCCTTCATGCACAGCCAAGCCTGGGTCCCCAACACTCTAACCTGCAGTGCACAGCCTTCTGAGTTGTCCTCCGGCATTGTGGGACTCCCTTTTGTGACTTTAGGTGGACTCTGGTTCACTTTTCTTCTAAGTGCCTGTTCAGGTACTTCTGTGGGTGCTGCCTGCTTCTGTGAGGGCTCCCTACGTTGCTGGACACCCCCTCTGTCTCCTCATCCAAGTGGCAACATCCTGGTCCCTCCTGGGCCACAGCAACATCCAAAAACCCTAACCATGACCCTTTCAGCTATCAAGGCTTGTTTGCGGTCTTTCTGCGTGGGAATACCTCTGAAAGCTTCTTCACGACGTGGGACATCCATCCTCCAAAGGGGAAGTTCCTAGTCCTCTTCGTTCTTGCAGAACTCCAAGCTTCTTCCAACAGGTGGCAGCTTCCTTGCACCCTCAGCTGGCATTTCCTGGGCTCCTGCCCACTCTCGACACTGTTGCGACTATTGGACTTGGTCCCCTTGTCTTACAGGTACTCAGGTCCGGAAATCCACTGTTGTTGCATTGCTGGTGTTTGTTCCTCCGGCAGAATCCCCCTATCATGACTTCTGTGCTCTCTGAGGGTAGTAGGTGCACTTTACACCTACCTTTCAGGGTCTTGGGGTGGGCTATTTTTCTAACCCTCACTGTTTTCTTACAGTCCCAGCGACCCTCTACAAGTTCACATAGGTTTGGGGTCCATTCGTGGTTCGCATTCCACTTCTGGAGTATATGGTTTGTGTTGCCCCTATACTTATGTGCTCCTATTGCAATCTACTGTAACTTTGCATTGCTTGCATTACTTCCTTTTGCTATTTCCTGCATAATTTTGGTTTGTGTACATATATCTTGTGTATATTTCTCATCCTCATACTGAGGGTACTCACTGAGATACTTTTGGAATATTGTCATAAAAATAAAGTACCTTTATTTTTAGTATATCAGTGTATTGTGTTTTCTTATGATATTGTGCATATGACACCAGTGGTATAGTAGGAGCTTTACATGTCTCCTAGTTCAGCCTAAGCTGCTTTGCCATAGCTACCTTCTATCAGCCTAAGCTGCTAGAAACACCTCTTCTACACTAATAAGGGATAACTGGACCTGGCACAAGGTGTAAATACCTCTGGTACCCACTACAAGCCAGGCCAGCCTCCTACAATGGGTCATTCCAAAGAGTACATCAATGCACATGGCGTGATCCGCAAAACACTGAGACTATGTGAGTAGGTAGCCTGTAGGTTTAGAGGCAGATCTTGCATTTAAGGTTTGTAGACCAAAAGTGTTTGGTTATGTATCTGGGGAGTGACTTGTGGATAATGGAAATTGTTTTGCAAGGGAGTTCCATTCAATTATCTCTTTAACCAAGATCCAATGGATTTACCTGAGGGCAGGCACAATTTGGCTATTTCTTCTTAAGCTAAATATGAGTTGAGAGGCAATATTTTGGTGGTTCTGTCCCTTTGCAATTTGGCAACTGTCTTCACAGATATTAAGGATATATGACTTAATTGTTTTTAAAATGTAAGTCTCTGGTATTACTTTAGCATTATTTTGCAAGTCAAACCCCCACGTCCCCCAACCTACCTTTTCTGATTTGCTGCATTTCCTTTCCGTATACCTGTGAACTGCACTGATTCTGCTACAGTATGTCCTTTTTGTTTTGTTGCTTCAATTTGTCTCTTAAGTGACTTGCTCCCAGAATAGCGTTGGCAGTCTTTTTTCCCTGGCCACAAATTGTTTTCCCTTTTAGCCATCTCTTCTGTATATCTTTGTTAGTTCCGATCTTTGCATCTCTTAAAAATAGAGTTTGAGGCGCTCAGTGTGCATGTGTTGGCCAGCCTTTGGTGCTTCTGTCTACCAGTACATTAGCCTCCCCACCTGTGTAATACATCTGTCCTGTCTCTTCTTATTGTTTGGAATCTATTGCTTTCTGTTGTTCTGTTATTTGCTGCAGCTCTTGCAGGTCACTTTGCCTATCTAGCATGTATCTGTTTATGTTGACCCCCCCAGGCCTGCTGAAAACCAAACGCCTTGTCTTGAACTTCACTAGAATAAAGGAAGGGCTGGGAAGTCACTTTAAGTTCCACTGTATAGTTCTGGGACAATCTAACTTGGAATTTTAATCATATCCTAATCTGGAAACACTTAGTGAATATTGTAGCAATCATATCACTCTTAGAGAGATCTAGGCTTGCTTTTTCAGCCAGTTTGATTAATGTAATGTATTTCCACGTAATACAACTTTAAAATATATATACACACTTATATTATTAGGATTACTTTTTATATTTTTAGCCATTTAAGTGATAGCCACACTTGGCAAGCTTGTTCTTGCAAAGATGCTTCAACAATTCCTGAACATTAATGTTCAATTGATGTCACTTCCTGTGTTATCACTTCCTGTGTGATGTCACATCTTAGAGGTGCCTCACATGTTCTTGTTCTGCGGGGCCTCAGAAATCCTAGGACCGGCCCTAGATCGCTTACTGAAATTTTAATATATTACTTAATTTTCTTCACAACTTTATCCTACCTATTCCAAGTCATAGGAATGGTAACAACTCCAGCTCTTACCAAAAATTCTCAAAGGTACTTTGCTTCTGTTATCTCCTTTCGATCAACAGATAAAGGACGCACATTTGCACCCTCCCTCCACTGGCTTTGTCTGTGCTGTGTAAGACCACACCCATCTCTTGAGACCTCACGGATAAGCATTAATCTAATAAAGACCACGGCGTGCAGCAGGGATTGCATCGCGAGGCTGGTGGGTGATCTGTGGTTTATGTGAGGAGTTAGATGCTCTGGCAGAGCGGCCTGAGCCGGGGGTGCACTGCAGCAGGGTGAGGTGCATTAGTTACGCTCTTCATGGAGTACCCAACCGCACTGCTGGTGGTGATGATGTACGTGGAGTATGGAGTGACAAGTGTGTAGGTCACATTCTGGAACATGAGGCAGCATTGCAATTAGGAGAGGTTCAGGGCCTAACAAAGGCCCCTGCAGCTCCCGCTGTGCAGGGGGGCGAGCTCATGGGGCCCCCTTAGGAGAGTATACTGTGCACTGATGGCAGGACCCTGACTGGGTTCAGGGAGGATGGGGCCCTCTTCACGTACTTTACAGGGGGCCCCCTCAAGTTTCGTTACGCCCCTGATTTGAGCTGCACATCCCCAATATGACGCATCCGACAGAGAGCTGGGTGAATTGGAAGAGCTGCTTGTTGGCCTCTGAGCTGAAATTGTAGTTGATTCTGAAGGGCAGGAACGCGGTGCACCCAATGAAGCGGCGGACCTTTCCTCGGGCGCGGTTTCAGTATGAAGGTAGTAAGACGCAAATGAAGCGGTCCGAGAGAGCTGTTTCGGGGTTCCTGGTCTGCATTCGCAGGTAGCAGGGCAGCCATCAGACATGGAGCGAGGTTCACTGCCACGCTTATGCTCTTTCTCATCTCTGGAACAAAAAGTATCACTGCAGACCCGGCTTTAAGTGTGTTTTTTTTTTTGCTGGAGCTGAACTGAGTCGCCTCTCCGGATTAGTAGGTAGGACTGAACTTCAGGAATAAGAAACCTGGTCTTTTAATGTGCGATGTGCTCAGTTGGAACACACCATTATAGGTCACACTAGAGGTGATAAACTAGAGCTGTGCGCATGCGCCCGAACACTGGATTAGCGGGAAGTCCTACTCTTCACTGTGAGCATCAGGTCAGATGCGAGGAGCCCGATCTTTTCATAGACCATGTGCCCAGTTGGACGGTAGAACTGAAGGTCACGAATGAGGTGATGTGTCAGAGCTGCAGAAGTGTCCCAGGACTGGCTTAGCGGAAAATCCTACACAACAGGAATGTGGGCTTGGGTCAGGAGGAAGTAAAGTAGCCTGCTACGGGTCGTGCGTGAGGTGCTTTGACAAAGCTACGCCTGCGCCCCAGGTTTGGATCAGCAGGAAGCCCCGCACTTCAGGAATGTGGTGCAGCTTCCGGGGAGCAGGGTGCTCTGGCCTGTGTGGGCGGAGGTGGCTCCTGCGGTCCATTAATCACAGCGCTGTCTGGCAAAGGACCCGAAGAGGAGTTTAATCACTTGGACGATCCCAGCCGAGGCCTCTGACATGACAGATAACAGGCCTGCGGCTCTGGCAGGGAGAGTGGACGCCGAGGAGTGCTGCTGAAGGCGATCGCTGATAAACGCTCCAGATTTGTCACTCGCCCTGTCAGACAGGCCTCTGCCTGAGCAGGGAGCGCGCCTGCGAGATAAACAGCAGGTGAGAAGGAAAAGGTTCGATACGAAGGAAGGGGTTAGAGGTCTCTCAAACACCCTGTTGTCTATAGACAGGATTCCACGTATCACCCGACACACCTTTCACATGCAAAATGGCTGCGTAAACTGTGTTTATGTAATTAACCAGATTTAATGGGTGACAAGGGCCTCAGCTATTTTGAAAACAAATTGTTTTTAAATAAGGCATACGAGTCATTACCAGGTGGTGACATGGTTCACCAAAGATCTCACTGTATTCGAGAAATAATTGGGGATGGAATCAACACTTATTTATTAGTTAAATGAAACATAGAACGCCATACATAATGCCTTAACTCAGGAGGTTTTGAGCATTATTCATGTAATTTTGGGAATTTCATGTCAAGCTTGTTATCTAAAATTCTCAAAATTACGTCATTATGCCCTATTGTGTAATCCTGCTACTGTTCACTGTAGGGCCATGTAGATGTGGAAGAGGGTGGGGCTCGGAGAGGAGCTCTGACGAACTCCGCAGCTGATCTCCATGGGTTTTGAGGAGAATGGTGGGAGCCTGACTCTTTGGGTTCAGCCAGTGTGGAAGGAGAGCATCCACTCTGAGGTTTTGCCACAGATGCCAGCATCATGGGGTCTAGTGCAGAGGGTGTGGTGGGAGATGGTGTCAAAGGTGGCAGAGAGGTCCAGGAGGATGAGGGCTGCAGTTTTGCTTCGGTCGAGGAGAGCGCAGATGTCATCTGTTGCGGCAAGGAGGGAAGTCTTGGTGCTGTGGTTGCTTCTGAAGCCTGATTGGGAGGGGTCCAGTGTGTGGTTAGTTTCGATGAACTTAGGTAGTTGGGCTTTGATGGCCATCTTGATGACTTTGGCTGGGAAGGGGAGCAACAGGATGAGTCTGTAATTTTTTAGGTCCGTCAGGTTCTGGTTGTCTCCAGTCTTCTGTTAAGGTGGCAGACTTGATGGAGCAGTTAATGGTCCAGCAGAAATCGGGGTCGATGATGGCGCCTGCTCGGTTAAAGATGTGGGGAGGGCAGTGGCCTGAGGGGGCTCCAGAGTTTATGTTTTTCATGATCTTTAGGGTCGCTGAGGAGGATGTGGTCTGTTGAGGTTAGAGCGTGGTGTGCAATGAAGTCAGCTGTGTATTCACTGAAGCGGGAACGAGTTCCGAGGGGTCTGTGGATGAGAGTTCCACAGAGGGTGGTGTTTGGTTTGGTCTGGATCTGGAAGTGTAGGTGTTCCATGTCGGAAATGTGGTCGTCAGAACTCGTTGTGAGGCGGAGGGTGTTTTTGTGAACAATGGCGATGCCTCCTTCTGGTCGGTTGATACAGTCCTGGTGGATGATTTTGTAGCAGTCTGCAATGGTGATGGCGATGTCTGGGCTGAGGTGGGGTGGGGGTCATTCAGGATTCTATGAAGAAGGCGACGTCGGGGGAAATGGAGTCGAGCAGGTCCCAGATATCCTCAGTGTATTTGGTGAGGGAGCGAGTGTTGAGTAAGAAGCAGCTGAGGTGGACGTGTCCAGTGGCACGGCGCCATTAAATAGCGGTAGGGAGGTGGGAGGGGCTGGTCAGCTGGGAGGCGGGGAGCGGTGCTGGCAGGGGACAAGGTTGCAGGGATGGAGCAGAAACAGGGACGGGAAAGAAGAGTCATGAATTAAGGGGAAAAAAGAAATCCAGCAGAAATATAGAAAATAAAAAAAAAGGCTAGAGAGAGAATAAGAGATGAGAAGGGACAGGAAGCAGAGACAGACTCACCTCTGGACCACCAGGCATGAGGTGCAGGCGGGAGCCTGCAGGTAGAGGAGGGCCTTGAACACAAGACCTGGATCGCAGAGCAGCACAGAGGGGCAACAGCTACCAGGTGGAGCTGCGTGGCGGGGGGCAACTGATGCTGATAATGGTCAGGGATGTCTCTGATCATTAGGGAAACCCTTTAATGACAAGTCAGGTATAACTCTTCTAGCTGTTTCTCCCTGAAGGGAGATGGACAACCTAGAGCTCCATGTCCTGTAAATATCAGGCAGGTACAGTGATGGAGAGCTTGACAGTGCAGGACACCATGGTTCCATGCTTTTTAGGTCACAGCCCACCAGACAGCGCAGCTGTTTGTTTAGCAAAAGACGTCTTGGGGACTTTCAGAAAGTTGAACTAGGAATGCATTCCACCCGTTTATTACCATTGGCTTTGTAACTTATGTTTTCTGGCTTTCTATTTGCTGGCTTTATTTGTTTTAGGTTCTCCAGGTTCAGTTTGTCCCTCCCATTGCCTAAACTGTGTTTACTGTATTCTTCCTTGAACTCCCTTTCTGTAAACAGGCCTTTAAATATTGTTCTTGTCTTGTCACATTTGCTGTGCATTCAAAGACAGAGATCAAATGTCAAGTGCTGTCTTCCAAGGGTGCTTGTTTACTTTTCTTTCTCTGACTTAAAAGTGAAAGGATTTATGTGACAATCTTGCTGGATACTGGGAGTAGGAAAGAGTTTTTTTTGCACACAACAACATTTAAATGAACTTTGTAAGTATTTCACGAATTTATCAGAATTAGGAACACAAATTAAGCACATTTTTTGTTAATTCTGAAGTGTGTTGGAAACAAATACTTTAATATGATCAAAATAAATCATTACACTTGTTGATGCAATTTCCACACATTTTTGTTTGTGCACTGTATAGTTTTATTGGTAAAACTGTATGTCTGTACAAATGCAATAGTCATTTCAACTGAAAATGTTTTGTCTAGAATGGGAGTGTGCTATTACACCATGAATTATCCACTCTACTCTGGACATCTCTACACCACTGCACTCTACTCTATGCCACTCCACTTTACACCACTCCACACCACTGCACTCTGCACCACTCCATTCGATGCCACTGCACTCTATGCCACCTCACACTATGCCTCTCTACTGTACCCTATACTACTCTACTCTATGCCAATGTACTCTTTGCCACTCTATGCTACACCACTGCACTCTTTGCCACTGCGCTCTCTACAACTCCAGTCTAGGCCACACCAATCTACTCCGCACAGCTTCACTCTACGCCATTGTACTCTAAGCAATTCTGCAACACTGCACTCTATGCCAATACACTAAATGCCTATGCACTTTACTCTGTAGCACTCAACTCTATGCCCCTGCACTATACGCCAATCCACTGTACACCACTGTAATCAACTCTGCACCACTGCACTCTGTGCCACTGCACTCTACACCACTTTATGCCAGTACACTCTATGCCATTCGATGCAACTGCACTGTACCCCGCAACACTCCACTCTATACCACTTCACTATACTCTGAAACAATCTACTGTACTTCTAATGCACTCTACGCCACTCTGCACCACTCCACTTTATTCCACTGCACTCTACGCCACTCTGTTCTTAACCTGTACACTCTATGTCAAAGCACTCTACTCTGCATCACTGTACTTATGCCACTTTAATCCACTCTACACTACACCACTGCACTCTGACACTCTGCTCTGCAATACTGCACTTTCTGCCACTGAACTCTGCGCCAATTAACTCTAAGTCACTCCACTCCACACCACTGCACTCTGACACTGCACTTTACGGCACTATTACACCACTGCACTGTATGCCACTCAGCTCTACTCTGCACTCTATGCCACTCGACTCTACTCTGTGCCACTGCCCTCTGCATCCCTCAACTCTATGCCACTCTACTCTGCGCCACTGCACTCTACTAGGCACCACTCTAATCTGTGGCATTACATTCTTTGATGCTGTATTTGTATGCCAATTAATTCAATGCCACGGCACTCTACGCCAATATAGTCTACAATATCTACACCAATGCACTCTACACCAATCCACTCTACTCTATGCCATTCCAGTGTATGCCATTCTACTCGACTCCACACTATGCCACTCCAATACACGACATTCTCTGCCCTCCACTCTACAACTCTCTACTCTACTCTTTGGCATTCCACTCTGACACTCCAACCTACTCTCCTCTATGCCACTAACTTTTAGCCATGCTGAACAGCTACCACAATGGGGTACCACATGGCTAAAACACAATGGCAAAACCAATATCTCTTGCATAGGCGATACTCATTGGCTTTGCCAATGCGTGTTCAGTTTCCAGTCAGATCAGAAGCTGTACTCCACTTCTAACATCCAACCAGTATGAGAGACAACGATTATTTGGCGTATTTCTTTTGCAGTGGTAGATGGAGTTGTTAGGTGTGAACCACAATATGTATTCCAGCAATTTAGTTCAAATCAAATATAAGTTTATAGAGTGCAGCTACTCACCCGCAAGGGTCTCAAGGTGCTGTGGGGGTTTGTCCTCTGAGCTTCATTTGAAGAGCCAGGTTTTAAGGTCCTTCCTGAACTGATGCAGTGATGGTGACTGCCTGAGGTGCAGGGGCAGGGTGTTCCCACTCTTTGCCGCAAGGAAGGGGAAGGATCTTCCACCAGCCGAGGTTTTCCATATGCGGGTACAGTGGAGCAGAAAGGTCTGTTGGGGGAGTAGAAGGTGATGCGGTGGATAAAGTAGGCGGGTCCTAGGTCGTAGAGGGCCTTGTATGTGTGAATGAGGAGTTTGAAGTTAATCCTTTTCTCAATAGGAAGCCAGTTGAGGTCTCTTAGGTGATTGGAAATGTGTTTGCAGCAGGGGATGTCCAGGATGAGTCTGGCAGAGGCGTCTTGGATGTGCTGTAGTTTCTTCAGGTTCTTCTGGATGGTGCTGGCTTAGGGAGCGTTGCCATAGTCAAGTATGCTGGTATCCAGGCCATTGGTCAGGGTTCTGTGGCAGTCTTTTGGAATCCATTTGTAGATCTTTTGGAGCAGTCAGAGAATGTGAAAACAGGAGGATGTGACTGAATTGACTTGGCGAGTCATGGTGAGCGACGAGTCCAGGATGAAGCCGAGGTTGCGTGTGTAGTCTGAATGGGTGTGGGGGATGCTGAGGGTGGATGGCCACCTGGAGTTGTTCCGGGCTGATGTGGAGGGTCCCAGGATGAGAATCTCTGTCTTGTCAGAGTTTAGCTTGAGGCAGCTATCCTTCATCCAGGCGGTGACGGCTTCCATCCCGTTATGGAAATTCTTCTTGGAGGTTGTGAGGTTTTCGGTCAAAGAGATGATCAGCTGGGTGTCGTCAGCGTAAGAGGTGATGTTCAACCTGTGGTTTATGACGATAGATGCAAGCAGAGCCATGTAGATTTTGAAGAGCGTGGGGTTCAGGTAGGCGCCCTGTGGAAATCCGCAGCTGATCTGTGTAGGTTCTGACAGGTAAGGCTGCAGACTGACTTTCTGGATTCTACCAGAGAGGAAGGAACGTATCCATTGTAGGACCTCTCTGCGGATGCTGGCTGCGTGAAGTCTGGAGCAATATGTATTTATTACTGTTGGTTGGCACATGGTGTGAGGAGGGTCACATCCACAAATCAGCCCTCTAGTGGGTAAACGCAACATCCTAGGTAACTACCCATCTAAGGGGTGGAAGGTGGAAGAGGTGTACAGTTACCCATGCATATTAGCACAAACCTGGAGGCAAGCATGAGGATGTTTTCACCATTCCTTATTAACCTCAACCAGCCAGGAAGTACTCCTTAGACAATCCTGATAATTATCGAGAGCACTTTGGGTACTCAGCCAGACAGTGTGCACTCACTCGGGTTACACACTGGTAACTTGGTGAGGTCACCAGGGTGAAGATGAGCAGTTCTTCAAGGGGGAACGCCAAACAATTGGAGAGCTGGACAGCCCCTAGAAAGGCATCCTACTATCCTGAAAACCTGAGATGGCACTAGCTGCTCGCTGAAGCGCAGTGAGGCGGAGAGAGACACCCGCGGTGTGTGAGGGATTTGGGGTAAAGCTGAGGACACGGCTGCTGAAGGGAGATGGAGTGAACATGAACAGTGACGGCGGGGCTTGAGATGGAGTAGACAGGGGCGCTGTAAAAGTGAGATACGAGGTGCGAGGCGTCGAAGCTGACGGATGTAGGGGAAGTTAGCGCTGTGGGCGAGAGGCCTGTGCCGTGGCTTGAAGGAGCTTGAGAGTGAGACGAGCAGAGACAGCGCGGCACCCCAGCCCATCATTCCAGGAAATTGCTCTCCGCCCACGAAAGGCGCTAATGGCCCGCAGCACTCTGGGAGCTTCGAATTCCGGAACCCAGCTCTCTCCGGCGTGATAAAGCGCACGGAGTCAGTGCACAGCTCCCCTGCTTTCTCCCGAAGTCTGAAAATGCCGATCCCCCACCCCCCAACTCCATGCAAAGCAGAGTGTCCCCACCGTGCACCTGACCTAGCTGGCGACCTGAGCATTCGTGTGTGTCTGCCTGACGGGATATGTGAATGTGCATACATGTGCACATATGTAAGTCTGCCTGACCGCGTGTGCGTGTGAAAATGCATACATTTGCACATATGTGAGTCTCCCTGGGCATGTGTATGTGTAAGCATCTATACATTTGCACATCTGTGAGTCTGCCTGATAATGTGCATGTGGGAAGGCATGCATAAATGTGCACATTTGTGTGTCCGCCAGACCGTGTGAGTGAGCATGTATACATGTACACATCCGTGCTTCTACCTCACCATCTGTGTGTGTGAGCATGCATACATGTACTCATCTGTGAGTCTGAAGTGTGTGTGTGTAGGTACATAGATGTGTGATCTGACCATATGTGTAAAAATGACAATCTTTGAATCTGTTATAGTGGTGGGGGGGAGGGGGTGAATGTCCATGCACGTGGACACCCGTTGACAGTGTGCATGTGGACAGATGTGCGATTCTGTGAGTCTATCTGACCATATGTATGAAAATGATCATCTCTGAGTCTGCCAGATTGGGTGTGTGAATGTCCATGCATGTGCACATCTGTGACTCTGGCTCACACTGTGTGTGAGATCATGCATATATGTGCCTATATGTGCGTCTGCCTGAATGCGTGTGTATAAATATGAGCATGCAGTCTGGCTAACCGCTGTGTGAACGTGAATACATGTGCACATCTATAAATCTGCCTGACCGTGTGTGTGTTTCAGCATTCATACGTGTCTATGAGTCTGTTCTAGCATTTTTATGTGGGTGAGCATTCATAGATGTGTACATCTGCGTCTACCCAAGCACGTGTGAATGTACAGATATTATGTGTGTGCATTTCTGAGTCTGCCTTGCCATGAGTATGCCAACACGCACACGTGCGCGTATGTGTGTGTCTGTTTGAGCTGGAGTGTGTGTTCATGCATACATGTTCGCATCTGGGAGTCTGCTTGAGCATGAGCTTGTGAACATGCATACATTCTACGCATCTGAGAGTCTGGTTAAACATGGCCGCATTAATGTGAGCGTGTTTATTCTTCTTTAAGGCCGATTAAATGTGACTGTTTGTGACCTTGCGTGTGAGTGTGTCTCCGATCCTGCCTGACCATGAGTGTGTGAGCTTGCACATTTACAGGCGCATCTGTGATTCTGCCTCACCATGCGTGTATGGGGAGTCCGTTCATATGTGTGTGTATCTTTGGGCCAGCCTATTTCTGTGTGGGAGTGAATGCTCAGGCGTCTATGTTTGAGTCAGTCTGATCGTGACCGTGTAACGCCCTATAATTGCATGCAAGCGTGTATGAGCACACGTGCGCGAGCGTGCCTGCATGCATGTGACATGCATGTGAGTGTACGCATGCGCGTGTGTCGTCTGTGGGCGTGCATCAGTATCTGTTTCTCTTTGAACGCTCTCGTCTCAAGGCTGGGGGTGTCTTCTGAGCACGTTGGCACACGTTATGACGGCAATCAACATTGGTGCATAGTTAAGGACTCTTGGGTTCTGCGTTACCGGGCTCTCAGATTAACTGCACACGCTCATCTCAGTTTGTGTCTTGTGCCAACGATGGCTTCTTTTTGAAGCGTCTTCAAGGCTTCTGTTTACAGGTCTGCATGGTTCGCTGTTTGCGGACATTTTTACTCGTAAGAACTGTTGTCCCAAATCTGTTTGTATTATTCCACTCACGCACGCACCGGATTGCACTATCGAGTGTTTCTAGTACTTGTTTGATGCGATACCTCTGTGATTATCACCAAATACACGTTTTTCATTTAGTCCCATGACGGCCTTTTAAGAGCCTGATTTTAATCGATTGAAACTGAAGCACCCACTTGATCACAGTGTTCTGTAATTTTGTCTGCCTCGCAGCGCTGTTGCTTCTCGGGGCCTGAATCTGATCATGTCTCATAGCTTCCTATGTATCAATCTGGCATCTTCCCGTCTCTCGCCGCTCACAGCTCCTCTGTCAAGAGCATCTCACGCCCAGGAGGCAGCAGGTCCGAGGCTGCCTCTAGGGCTGTGTGGGAGAATCTTTGTCTATCTGAATTTACACTCTTATTTCAGTATTTAGGAAATTGTTGTATGTTAGGTCTGCTTTCCTGTGCTGGCGTTATCGCACCCCTTTCGCGTTTCCTTTTGTTGTTGTTTTTTTTTTAATGTTATGTTTCTGCATCTGTATAACTCTTTACTACTGCGAATCTTTCTATCTGCGCTGAGACCTTATATATGTACCAGCTGACGTAATAATCCACGTGTGAAGATGAAGGTATGCTGTTAAAATTCTCCTAGAGATGGAGGGATTTTCTATCAAACCTGGGTTTTAACATTATGTTTAGTAAAAAACTCAAACGCACCTTGCCACCCGGGCTGTGCAAACAGGACCATAAATCGCCCACCATCGAGTCCCTTCTCTGCTAGACTCTCTGAAGACCAATGCTGTTGTGAGGATTGCTTCTAACACTGGATAATCTGTATCACAGCCGCTCGGCATTCATACAAAAACTATGGCATAGACAGACGGTTGTAGCCAGACCTATTGGCTTTGCCACTGGTTCCTTAATGAATGTTTCGATACTGTTTGAACAATTTCACTCCCTTCATGTCCTTTATTTTACATTATCACTGTGGAATTATTTGATTTTCGATTTATAGTTATTGTGTTTCCTGATTGTTGTTTCTTAATTTTCACAGAATGTCACGTATGCCATATGATATTCTATCAGTTGCTGAAGACTTGCACTAGTAGTCTCTTGGTTGCCTTTTAGCCACATATCCCTTCTTATAGATTTATAAATGTGTGATTAGCAAAATAAATCACTTAAAATAATGTGCTTTCCAGCCCCCGTCTCAGGGCTCGGCCTCCAGGTCCATTGCCAGCCAGTTACCTCTAGTGGGCTCCATGCTTCCTCTTGTGGTCCAGCCCCGCTCTCTTTCAGCAGCCCCTGCCAAGACTCTGTGTTTGTGTGCTCCTGTGTCAGAACCCTGCGCCGGCCAAGGCCATCCCCACACATACTCCCATCTTTCCCTGCTCTCACAGCTGGATGCCATGCTGCCCACCTCAAACCCCTGTGCCCCTTGCTGTCTACCTTTCACCTCTGGGCCCCATTCTTTCTAGTTCCCAGCATGGGCACCCTGCTGTTAACACTCATCTCTGGCATTTTCTGGGCGCGGCTCCTCACCCGAGGGCTCTAGGGTTCCAGCTTCTACCTTCATGTCTCACTCTCACCAGATCCCACCATAAGCCTCATTCTTAGTCAAGGAGCATTTATTTTGTGTTTAGTTCCTATTTCTGGGCCCATGCTGTTTAGCCCTAAACTCTGGTTTTCATTATGGCGTCTCCCAGCCCTGAGCCCTATGCTGCTCTGTTTCGACCTGGCCTCCATGCTGCAGGGCTCCCACACCAGGTTCCCAAGTGCATGAGTGCCACCCTTGACTCAAAGCTGTGCAGCTTTCTCGTCGGGTCTGCTGCCACACGTGAACCTCATGCTGCCAGGGCCCACTGCTGGGCATACTGTCAAGCTCCAACACCGGCCTCCATGCATCTGGCTTCCACCAGGTGGTTTCGGATGCATTTGTAAAAAAATATATATATATTTTCGAAGACCTAAAACTTTTCTTAGAGTATTGCCATCTGCTTTCACAATTGGCGCCACCTACTGCACTGTGGGCACCATCCACTGTTCTGGTGCCTGCACCAGACCTGCCCTTAAACATTGATGACTGGCAAACTTTTAAAAGGGTAGAGAATAAATACCTGGCTTGATTAGGATTGTGTGAATATGAAGGGCATGAAAGGTTGACTTTTTAGGGGGGCATCATGGAGTTCTGCATCAGTACAGTTTGGAAAGGAAACAATGCCAAATGTTGAATTTACACCACAGATTTCACATAAATGGACTCAAATTCTAGATGCACGAGGGGACACTAATGGCGTAAATGCACTAAAGCATTTGTGTTGCACCAGGCAGGATTACTGTTGAAGCTCACCCTTTTAAAAAGGTCTTCGATAAATGGGGACAAAACAGTACTTTATTCAACAATATTTCCCAAATTATTTGTCTAATGCTGTCCATTATAAAACTGATCATACGATTTCATAGGGCCCGATATGTATCTTTTCAGGTTTCCATCTTGCTGCTTCTATGCAGATTCTGAAAATCTGATTGGAAGGGACAGGTTGTACGATCTAAAACTACACAAAGCTCACAATTGCATGCCACAGATAACAGTGCTGCACACAGATAATACAAGATCAGACATGTAACCACAATCATATATGCTCTGGCCCTAGGAAGCAGTACTGTTATCATAGAAAGATTTTTCCAATATGGATGATGAAATATCTTCACACAAGGCATAAGACAACAGTCATGTCAGTAATTAGAAATAAGCTTCCCGAATCCTGCACGAGGTACCCATCAAATATCAGCTTTAAAAATTGTGCTGAATTGGAATAATTTTGTCTGAAACATCAACTTTTCAGTTACAGAAAATATTTTTAAAATGAATCCCAATTTCCCCACCAAAAAAGCAGTATTTGTCCTAAAATGCCAGATTCCTATTGTTCGTCAGTACATGGCTGGTCCCCAGATAGCTCATGGTTTGCAGCAAGTACTCAAGTGTTCTACTGTCTCAAAAGGACATACTCTGAATGTCCTGCCTATAGTGTACCCAAAGACTGCTCTGATATGCCCCGATGAGCTTCCTTTGCAGGTAACATAGCACTGAAGCCTCAAGAGCGGATTGCGTGGCCTAGCCAGCACAACACTGAAAGTCCAGGTGTCCTCTGACCACAGAAGGATATCAACGTTGTCTGTCCCTGGGTCCATAAAAAGAAGTAGGATGAAAACGGGAGAAATAGAATCTACAAAATCCGTTTGCAGGCATCCAGCAGCAGTTAGCAACGGATGAAGGAGGAAAGTTTGCAATTTTGGGATGTTCTTCTTCTTACTCTCTGTTAAAAGTTAGTGCAGGAGTGCATATATTGCAAAGGCCCTCCCATGGAAGAACAGTAAAACAGGGGTTGGCTGGTCACATTGCCTTAGACTGGATTCCACGTCTCTCAGGGACCTGAAATGTTGAGCACTCCCAAGTTAGTCAGCCAAGAGCCTCTCCTTCTAATGTGGTACTCACCCTCATCCCTGACCATGCATCCATGCAGCTCACCTGTCCTTGGTGCATGTGGGTGTAAAGCTATGATATTCCTAATCGCCAAATAGTTCGGCAGGTAGAGTAAACCAGGAGGCAGAAAGGAACGAGGTGACAGAATGAGGTTTCAGATGTAAGTTGGCAAAGGGTAATTTGTGGCCATTCTGAGGACCTTCTAACCTAGAAAAATGCCATTCTTGCTGCTCTAAGATTATCATAATAACTAACCTTTACAAGCTAATCACGTGGACTATGATTTTTTTTTTTTTTACCACTGATCATTAAGATACAAACTCCACGAATGGACTATCCGTCTAGAATCACATGAGATTGCCAATACTCCCCTCTCCCCCTCCACTACTGCTGCTCCCTTTCTACTCTCCGTCTTTCTTCTCTCCCTTAGTCTCCTCTAGTCTCCTCCTTGCATCTCCATAATTCTGCTTTTTGCCACTTATGGAATGTCCATCCTATAGGACTTCCCACTGGTGGTTCTTTGACACCAGCTCTTTTTTCCTCCAAATGTTCTAATTTCTATCATTTAAAAAAAAAAAAATAACCAATGATTGTGATAAATGTGATTTTTTTTAGATGTTTTCAGCAAGTGTGCCACTTAGTGTCCGGATTTTACATTGCACAAATGCATTTTGTAATTAAGAACAAGACTGTATTACTACAATAAGAGGTGTTTTAGGAATGTTGGCGGTTTCAGCCGTGCAAAAAAACACCAGCCTGCGAGTCCTTAAAGGGCGAGACATGTGTTGGTCAAGCTTTTATTCGACCCACCATGCAGCATAATGGAGGGTTTTACTACAAGATGTACAAGTCGTCATATTTAGGCATCATACTTAAAGGGTGGAATTTAATTATGTGTTTGTCTATAAAACATTTTTGTATGTATCAACATATATTTACAATAATTTGGATTAATGAGTAATATTTGTTAAAACTCAACTTCAACTCTTTTGTGTACAATGTTGAATTCTATCCATCATTGTGAACAATACACATTTTTCAGTATTATACAATTACATTTTAAGTGTTGGCACCTCCATTTAATTTCCTTGACACTTTTCTCCTGGGTCTGAGGGATATACCCAGCACAGGGACAAATTCACTTCTGACACTTACTTGGTCATCATAGGGCCCTGGAGTCTGAGGTAAAGCGCCCTTCCATTTGGAAACAGTTTAAATCAGCAGTTGCCCTGAGAAAAGGACCAGAGAGCACAGACATCCAGATGCAGGCGGTGAGATGCACGGTTGAGTAGTGCAGTGGCAGCACAGGTTTGGAAGTGCAGTGAGTTTGTGCACTATTTGCTAAATATTTAACTTTCCTTGATGCAATTACATGCTTTTGATAATGCCTGTAGGTGCCCCGCCACCAACCCGCTGGTGCCAGCTCAGTCCAAGTGGCCTGGTCTAGATTGGCTGCGAGAGACTCCACTCGAGCTCCAGTCTGAAACAAGAAGGAGTGATGGTATGGTACCTGAAAATCTTTGTCAGAATATCACCAGACATGAATATTGTGTCCTAAATATTGTCTAAAAAAATATAGTTCCATTGGAATTAATAATAGAAAATATACAATGTTTTCTAAATGACATTTCAGCACAATATTTATGTCACAAGATGTAGGGTAGGACTGTATGCAACATTCTGGCATACAACTGTAAGGATTGACAACATCAGAGTATAGGTGTATGACTGTGGGGTGCCTACCTACAATCTTCTTGTTCTAATCTGCCCTCCCTTGCCATCCTCTTCCATTTGGTCCCAATAACAATTTCCTAAGGGCCCTCTGGAGTGTTTGCAGGTAACTTACACGACCTTGTGGCAGTTCATCTGTCTCAGAAGGCAGCAACGTGTGTTTGTTTTCTACAACACCGTTAAGTGCTTTTCAGGCCCTGGCACCCCAAGTTGCCGGGTCTAGCACTGTATCACTTTGTTTCCTCTTTCATCCTCTTGGCTGGCCGTGAGCCCCTGATCTTACCTGGTTCCTGACACCACCATCATCCCACGTCATCTTCACAGTTACTAGAAATTGGAATAAATACTTCATACAGTAACAAAAGGGAAGAGAAATGAGCTGGAGAGAGATGGAGAGTAAAGTGGAAAGGTAATTACTGAGATGGGAGAGAGAACAAGAGACAGTGGGGCGTGAAGTCTAGGTTGGAGAGAGAGTTACCGAGGGCAGCAAGAGATGAAGATTTGAATGGAAACCTATTTGATGAGAACAAAGAATGGGAGAAGGGCTGAGAAGAATAAAAAAGATGGGGAGTGAGACAGTAACACTAGGGTTTATTGGGGTTCACTTATGGTAGAGTGATGGAGACTGGAGTGTAGAGGAAATTACTGCAGAGGAGAAAGATAGACATACAGAGACCGGTATGTAGCGGGAATTACTGAATACAGCCGAGTGTAAACAAATAAAGAAGGAAAGAGGGAAAACAGTGTTCTGAACCGAGCGAGGAAGAAGAAGAGATAGAGAGAAGAGTGAGGTGAAGGCAGAGAGAGGGAATTTGTAGATAGGAGAGCACAGCAGTACTGAGAGGTCAGAGTTGAGAGGATGCAAGAAAGCATGCAGACATGATTTTAAGCTCACTCCTCTGATTGCTGCACATCTGTAGGCAGGTTACAGTCATTTCTTTCTCAGATTTCCTTTTTCTCGCCCACTGATGCGTAGCATCCAATTGCCTTCAAATGAAAACGGCACGAGAGAGAAAATTGCCATTCAGTCCCCACAGCCTCATCCATACCCTTGGCTCCTTAGGCTATGCTTCAGTTCTTCGAGCGCTCTGCTCTTCGACTCCCATCTCCGTTTACACGGGCACTGCAGCCCACTTCCTATGGTCCTCTGAGATTCTCTGACCAATCCTGGCCCAATGAGGCCCCCTGCTGGCTGAGGCATTGACCTGCAGGCATTGAGCGTGTGCCAAAGGGTTTCACGCTCAGATGCCATTGTGTCAGAAGTGCTTAGCCTTGTGTACAAACCAGCGGTGTGGTAGAGCGCATAAAGGCTTCCAGCATATAGCCAAGGGTCTATGGAGCATCCAGATCAGGACTCATTGAACTTAACACAGTGTCAACAGGCGAGGAAGTGAGGGAAAACTAAATTAAACAGATTTTCTTTAGTTTTCTTCTTACTAGCTCCACTACCTCTTGAATCAATTCCATAGTCCAGTTTCTTCTTGTAGTTGCCACTTTTTGTTTTACAATTGTTCGTTCTTCTTATTTTAAAATTTGACAAGCTGGGAGGCGCCTATGCTGTAATCTGTGACCAGTCCTCTCCCCACCTTAGCTGCTTCCATTGGCACGCCTCCACCCCTTTTCTTCTATGTCCACTCTGTTTTTTTTTTTTTTGCTACAACTCAACCACTTGGTGTCAATGTAAAGGGACAAAAAGAAAGCATGTCTCTCTACACTAACGATTTTGTATTTTAACTAAGTGGAATCAGATGTGTTGATGCTTTAATCATCCCTCAGGTAACTGGGGCATCGTATGAGTTGCCCTTTAATTCCAATGGGATCGGAATTACCCGGCCTGTGGTACCTCTGCGGACATGTTGTTTTTCACCCCAAGACTGCAGCTGCAGAAACAGGCCCAATAGTAATGGCGATACAAGCCTTCCTGGGGAATTCCGAGGGCTACAGGCTGATCCTGTGGGATCAGGTCTAACCTCATCATGCAGTACGGGTAAAAGGGGATCCTGTGATTGATAGCTGAGAGGAGCCTTCTTACCCCTGCAGTGGCTAGTAAGCACTACACCTGGGAACTGCAGAGAGCCCGCGGTGTCTGCGGCGCAAGTCATGACTGACAGTCAGTCTCCCCGCCTTAGTAGCTGAAGGAAGTGGCAAGAGACTAAACATTAAGACTAATACAGACTTTAAGTGGCTTGTACCATTGCCGTTGGGGGTTGACTGAAAAAGACGGTCACACCTAGATGAGGCTCAGAGGCCTAGAAGCCAGGAGCCGACACATGCCGGCTATTCTGGACAGCTCCACTCGCCACTGTCAGGACGGCCACAAACATGTCCACCTGAAAAGCAGAATTGAAAAACTGAGGAAATGTAACATGGTTCCAAGATTTGATAATTACATTACAGGGGAAATTATTTGATAACGGTTATAAAAATCTACGTATAACGTAAAGGAAGCACGGGTCTGCGCCAGCAGAATAGAACAATAAACCACCATACTAAATAACCACAACATGGGCCGTTCGAACTACTGACTGACTAGCTATACTGACTTAATCAGTTCATATCCATCTACGGTAAGAGTACCCGCCGAGAAGCAGAGGGTCCTCGTGGACTTCTGCAGCTTTGGCCGTATCATTGCTGCCCCCTCCTTTGCCCCGCCCTCTTTCCATTCTGTGGGCTGCCCTGGGCTGATGGCTCAGTGTTAATGTTGGATTCTGCTGTAGCTGGTACTCGTGGTAGTGCTGTGTGCTGCCGTGGCTCGGTGGCGGTGCTGTGTGCTGCTGTGGCTTAGTGATAGTACTGGATGCTGCTGTGGCTCACTGGTAGTACTGGTTGCTACTGTGGCTCGGTGGTAGTGCTGTTTGCTGCTGTGGCTCACTGGTAATACAGGATGTTTCTGTGGCTGAGTGGTAATGCTCTGTGTTGCTGTGGCACAGCGATAGTACTGACTCCCAGTGTAGCTGTGGCCCAGTGATAGTGCTGGATGCTGCTATGGTTCAGTGGTAGTGCTGTGTGCTGATGTGGCTAACTGGTAGTACTGGATGCCGTTGTGGCTAGAAAATGGGCATAATAACGCGGGCTAAGCCAAGCGTGCCATTTCCCCGCAAGCAGAACAACGCTTGTCTGAACCACGACTCTGGATCTCTGCCTTGACCACGCATATGTGTGGTTAAGGCAGAGAACGGTCTGCATTCTAGCTGTAGGGGTGGGAGGAGAACGACAGAACCAGAAGAATCAGGAGAAGTAAGTGGGGCTGGGACCAGGTTTAGGGAGGGGTAGTTTTTTCGGGCTGGAGGTAGTTTTAGGGCTCAGGGTGAGTGAGGGGGGTCGGGGTAGTTTTTTGACAGGGGGCAGAGTTTTAGGGTTCAGGGCAGGTGGGTTGGTCTAGTTTTAGTGGGGAAGGGGCAATTTTCAGGGGAGGGGCCAGAGAGAGAGGAACAAGAAGGATCGGGAGAGGTAAGTGAAGCGGGGCTGGGTTTAGCAGGGGTGTTTTTAAGGCTCAGGGTGGGTGGGGGTCGGGTAGTTTTAAGGGGTGGGGCCGGGTTTTAGGGCTCAGGGCGGTGGAAATTGTAGTTTTAAAGGCGGGTCGATTGTATGGCTCAGGGCAGGGGTGTCGGGGTAGTTTTTGGCAGGAATTTAGGGCTTCAGGGCGGGGGGGAAGAGAAGGGATAGTTTTAAGGCCAGGGTGGGTCAGTTTTAGGGCTCAAAGCGGGGGTGAGGGTAGTTTTAAGAGCAGGGCGGGGTCAACTTTAGGGCTGAGGGCAGGGGTAAAGGGCAGTTTTAAGTGCTGGGGTGGGATGGATTGCAGGTCTGGGGTATCGGGCGTTAGGCGCAGGCGGGGGGGGGGGTGATGGGGTGCAATTTACTATGCATATTCCTTTACCAAACGTGCTTTTACAACAAAATTCACTGTAAAGGCATGCATGGTTCAGGCATGTGTGGTTGTGTCATACAACCGCTGTGGGTCAGTGGTAGTGCTGGATGTTGCTATGGTTCAGTGGTAGTGCTCGATCCTGCTGTGGGTCAGCAGTAGCAAGGTGTGCTGCTGTGGCTCGGTGGTACTGCTGGATGCTACTGTGGCTCACTGGTAGTGCTGTGTGCTGCCGGGGCTCAGAGGTGCAGGTGTATTGCTGTGTATTATTTGAGCAGGGTGCGGAAATAAAGCTGTTTACTTCCATTCTGTGAATCAGCTGTACTGATGTGTGCTGCAGTGCATTGCTGGTATTCAGCTCAGTTGTATTGCAGTGGGTTATCTAAGGGTTAGTTAGAACCACAAAAGCAGAAAACCTTGACAACAGCCCCTTATTAATTTCAGGGAAAACCACATCCCTCCAAAAACGTGCCATCCATCCTTCTCAAACTAATTCTCCACATAATAACTTGATGCAAATCCTTGAGGTGGCCCAATCCTCCATATCTTAGCAGTAAATTGTAAATGCACCACATAACTCCAGCTATCTGGACATGCCACATAGCTCATACTATCACAATAAGGAAAGTAAGAAGACGAAATAATATAAATACTCTTCTATATCTATGTAATGAAAAATAGACAGACTGTGTCAACAGCCAAGTGAAGACCCAAAGAAGCGATAGCGTACATCACCTGCCCGGAGGTAACAACCCTCAACCTTTCTTTCTACTCTTTGTATATCTTCAGACTGCCTCCTATCGAAGTAAAAACTACTCCCAACATACTGCTAAAACCTTGCATGAAAAATGACCTTGGTTTCATAGTTAGTGGCTATTCTCTCTACTTACTATTCCTCTCATTCTAGTTCATCCTCTGCATGACTCTATGCCTTTGAATGTAGCTTACTCTGCCCTCTGCCTGTCTGCCTTGCTCTCTATTGTATTTCACTAACCTAACCTACCATGCCTGTCCTCACACATCACATTCTCCTGGGTAACCTTTCTAACATTAGAAACTTCTGGGTAATCTAACATTATCCACCCTCCTGTAGCCTATATACCTCTCCTATTGTCAGCTTGTATGAACGCACACTAATTATTTCACCTAACCTCTACTAACCTAATATACCACAAGAAATGGATAGTTATGCCTCTAGCAATTTACTAAAAGAACAAGTCTAACCCAATAAGCAACAATATACACCAATAACTAATAACCACTGGATTAACCATTGACTTTGGGTTATGGGGTTATGGAATGGTGTGATACCCACCATAACATTATTCAAGTCCTTCTCAGGAGCAGTAAGTGCATTATAGGTCCAGTTACACTGCAGTTACATTAGTGTGGTGCTCAGTGGTTGTGCACTGTGTGACTAGTGTCAGTTAGAGTTAACATTGTGACTCAGTGAGGGGGTTGTTTGTTGCTGTAGCCATGGTTCTATGCTAGTGCTGTTTGCTTCCAAGGCTCAGTGGTATTTCTCTGTGGTTACAGTGTTTGTTTCAGTGGTAGCACTATAGTGTATTGATGGTGCGGTATGATACTGTAGCTGTGGCTCACGGGTAGAACTGTGTGCCTCTGTAGCTGTGGCACAGTAGCAATGTTTGTTTCCATTTTAAAGTGCAGCATGATGTACTCCAGTGTACTGCTAGCATTGATCTCCGTTGTATTGTGCTGGACTGTTCCCCATGTGGTTCAGTGGTTGTGCTCTGTGCTGCTAGTCTTTGTGTCAGGCGTAGCACTGTGGCTGATTGATAGAATTCCTTGGCGCTGTAGTTGTGGTTAAGCAGTACTGTTGTTTGCTTCCATTCTGTGGCTCAGTGGTAGTGCTCTGTGTGGCTACTCTTTGGTACAGTGGTACCACGGTAACACAGAGAGTGTGGTTTGCTTCTATTCTCTTCTCAGCAGTACTGTTCTGTAGTGCTGTGCACTGCTGGCATTCAGCTTAGTTGTACAGTCATGGACTCCTGCATGTGGCTCAGTGGTTGTGCTCTGTGTTATTACTGTCAGTGTCAGTGGTAGAATCGTGGTGTAATGATAGTGTTGCTTGTTGCTGTAGCTATGGCTGTGTGCTAGTGTTCTTTGCTTCCATTCCATGGCTCAGTGGTACTTCTCTGTGTTGTCTCAGTGGTAGCACTGTAGCTCATTGCTGCTCTAGCTGGCACAATGGCAGCCTTGTCTGTTTCCACTCTGGGGCTCAGACGTACTGTTCCTTCTCCGACACAGCAGCCAAATCCTGGAACAGCCTGTCCCTCCACCTCTGAACAGCTCGCACCCTGGTAGGCTTCAGAAGGAGACTCAAGGCATGGCCTTTTGATGCACACACAGCATCCTCGGGGCCCAGATACCCTTGGGCGTGATGGTGCTGCACTTTACAAATGCTATGATTGATTGATTGTTGTTGTGCATTGCAGTGTCGTACTGGAATTCAGCTTGGTTGTGCTGCTTTGGACTGCTGCCTATGTGGTTTTGCGGTAGTGTGCTGTGCTGCTAATATGTCTCAATTGTAGCATGGTGATACACCCTTGTAGTGTTGTGTCCTAATGTAGTTGTGCCTGTGTGGTAGTGCCTAAAGGTGAGCATGATAGCAAATGAATCAACAGCGCTGTGCCACAGCTGAGTCAAATGTGCAGCTTGCTCCAAGAATCATAACATGAGCCTATCAATATATTTTGCATGTAAATCGTACATCAAAGATTAAAGACTCTTCAAAATTGAAAATTACGTATTTCTTTAACACGCAGAAGCATTTAACCTTAAATTGTATTAGTGCATTCAGTGGCATTTATTAGAAATGATACTTTCTAAACAGGAACTTAGAAAAATTCATGCCTCCCTGCCATTAGTGAAACAAGAGGCAAATCAGTTATCATCCATACTGTATATGTGGCATACGCTGTTGTTATATACGGAGCAAAATTATACTCTATTAAACAGTGTGCAATAGTTTTTTTAAACAGTGCACATTCTCACTTGATGTATTTTAAGGTGGTCTCAAATGTGATGATAAAGGAAGCGGAGGTACAGTGAAATTAAGTAGTTGTCTAGGATCACACAATTTGGTGAAGCAGGGTAGCCAGGATTCATACCTGGTTTCCTAATTTCACATTGTGAAATGCAGCAACTACATGGGTACCTCGTTCTCCTCTTCCGTTTTACATCAAAGTTTAATGTTTTGTATTTAATCGTTTGAGGGGTCTACATGAGTACACTGTGTCAAATAATTACACATCACCACCAGGTAGTTCAAGCTGAAAAAGAAGATTTTCATTAAATAATTACCAAATCTAGGGGAGGCAAATCGCTCTATATTAGTGACTATATCGTTTTTTCCATGTCTTAACAAAGGGAACATTTTCAGGAGAGGCCCAACACCTTCAGTGAAGACAGATAAAAAGTATTAACACAAAAAGCCCTGGGGAGGCCTGAGAGTTGCAGGTTTCCTTAACACCAGTGAAGTACAAAGCTCGGCTGCCCGCAGACCAGTCAGGCTTTCTCCATTTGCCAGAGACAGTACCATGCAGGTTCAGTGTATTTTTCATTACTCCCTTGAGAGGGGCAACAGCTCACCCGTAGAGTGATCAGAAGCACTGAGTTAATGTTTTTTCAAATCGTCCACTCTCTCAACAGACTGAAGATCATTGCTATAACAGCCCTCTATGACCACTTTCACGGCATTCTACAGGGTCTTGGCTATTCAGCTGTAAAAAAAAAACCTCTGTTTCCTGATGTGTGGGGGTTTAAAATGAGCTGAGTGTGTGTGGCAGAAGCCACAGGAAGGCTGCACTCATTTTTGGCTCGAGGGTCCCAGATGACCTTAGTTTAAGTTAGAGCTAGTCATCTGCCTGGAGCCTTCAGTGACTCGCCCACCTCTAGAGTAGAGTTTGATTCGTATTCCACGGCTCAGAAGTTCGGCCGTTTGCTTCCATTCCGTGGTGCTACTGAACCTGTGGCACAGAGCCACTGCTCTGTGACTTTGACCATGCGGTTATGTGGTATTGCGGTGTGATATCTGAGCTGTGGCTCAGTGGTAGCATGGTTCACTTTCATTCCGTGGGGCAGTGGCACTACTGTGAAGTCATTGATTTCCTCTCAGTTGTGGCTACATGGTTCTGTGTGGGGATGGGCAGAACCAGTGCTTAATTTGTAAATTAAAAAAATGCCGGTGCCCAAAGCCCTTCTCTTAAACATGCGGCTGCTGCATTTAAACGTGCAAGCACGGAATACTGATGCATTGCAATCCTGAAGACATCTCGGGCCTCTTCAATCCATTTAAAGCCACTCCCTGCCCCTTCAGCTCACTCTTGCAGCTTTCTGCTTTCTACCTTTGTGACGCTTTTTTGTTTTTCTCCTCCTCCGTCTTTCCCGTATGTGTGTTTTGCTCGCAGCAAATGCTTGAGGCAGAAGACTAAGCGCCGGCCCCCCAAAAATAAGTGCCGGTGCTCAGCACCGGAAACTACAAGCACAAATTAAGCACTGGGCAGAACTTCCAGAGATTCCCTCAGCGGAATTCAGTCGAGTTACATAAAAACTCCCTGAGATTCAGATGAGCTCTGCCAATGGCGAAATATGCATACCGCACTGCGTTCCGCCATGAGGGATACACACAACCAACAGCCCTGACATGCAGCTCACCTTGATGTTCCACAACTTGGGGACCCACACAACCCACAGTCGTAACATGCAGCACACCCTGAAATTACAGTAATTGGGGACTTCCACAACTTACAGTCCTAACATGCAGCTCATCCTGCTGTTACAGCATTCGGGAAGCCCCACAGTCCTGACATGCAGTGCACCCTGAAATTACAGTAGTTGGGGACTCCCACTACCCACAGTCCTGACATAGAGCTAACCCTGCTGTTCCAGAACTTGGGGACCCACACAACCCACAGTCCTCACATGCAGTGTACCATGATATTCCAGTAGTTGGGGACTCCCACCACCCACAGTCCTGACATGCAGCGCACCCTGCTTTTCTATTTCGGGTTAAGGACCCAGACCCCTCTGCCAATGCACCACAGTCCTGACCTGCAGCATATAATGCAGTTCCAGGGCTCCTATGGTTCTGCCAGAGCACATCAGCCCTGACCTGCAGCAGACCAGGCTGCCCCTGTATGAGGACCACCCCGCATACAGCTCTGCCTGCCCACCTCTGTCCTGACCTCCCCGCCTCTATGCGGGTGGTTAGCGCCCCCTCTCACTGACTTCTGAAACGTGAGAGCCACCGGGCCCCCTGCTGGGCGGGAGGTGGCTCCTATTCTTCTTCCTTTGTTTTCTGCTAATCCCAAGCAGCTCATTAGAGCTTTGATAGGACAAATCATGGATGAGAGCAGCAGTTAATGAACGCTTGCGCGACAGTAACATTGATTTCACTGACACCAAAACACAGGCTGAGGGGGAGGGAGGCGGGGAGCGATGACGGTGGAGGAGGGAGCAGTAAATATGAAAGGAGAATGGGAATGGGGGAAGCAAGATCAACGAAGAGCGGTAGGATGAAATAGCAAAGGTTATTTGTGCAAGAAGGGATGGAACTGTGAGATAGGAGAAAAGGGGGGAAAAGGTAAAGAAAAGTGAAGGGAGGAGGGTGGAGCTAGGGGTAGGAAGGAGGAGTTAGAAGAAGGCAGCTGTCAGAAGAGGAAAGGAGGCTGATGGAAGGCGAGGGGGGTGTAGACAGAGGTTTAAGGGGAGTAGACTAAGGTAAAGAAGTGGAGATTATAGCAAGGGAGGGAGAGGGTGTGTTGGTAAGGGAGGAAGAGTAATAATATGGAGGATTAAGTGAAGGATGAGAGTGAGAGGGTCAGGAATGTGCCCTTTCCTGCGAGGGAGAGCCATGCGCTGGACTCAGACAAATAATCCACTAATCTTCCCTAAGGACTTCCTGAGTGGTGGGATGGTACAGAAATCTCCTGCATCAGTCCGGATAGCAGGAAGAGGGGTATGTGGATAAGGAAAGGAGAGGGAGAGACACACCACACCAGCGAGGACACGTCACATGGGAACCCTGCCCATACGCGTGGAGTGGATGGCATTGTAATGCCCAATCCTAGAGTCCAGGCTGAAGGCCCTGTAAGAACACTTGACACAATGACAATCAGTGTCTACGGATAGCACACATGAAAGTACACACTGAAATGGAAGGCAGGTAGCACTCAATTGGTACTTCAGAGGAGAGATGGCAGTGACAAGCCCCAAAGGCACTGGATAACTCTGGAGGTCCTGAAGCACCTGGAGGACAGTCAGGCAGTGCTAGAACCCAATTGACCAAGAATTCACCCAGTGTTTCATCCCAAGGGGGGCTCCTTTACTACTGTGTGCTTGCTGGAGGGGGGGCATTACAAGGTTTTGGAGGTGAAACAGGCTGCGTCCCATTGATGAAGCTTATGTGATGTCCCTTACAAAACCCAATGACCCACTGGTACTGAAGGTCAAGACTTCTCACAGAAGCTACAGGATCAGCTATTCTTTAAATAAGGTGACTTCTTACAGGGAGAGACAAACCTTAGAGTAGCTTTCCTGGGATGTTCCCAAACAAGGATGCTGAATACTGACCAAGTGGCATGGAATCAAGGTAAACACAGTGATCAAAACCTTGTTGGGCAACAACACTTCTTGATTCCATATTGCCAGACGTCTACAAGCCCACAGGGGCCCAATCTTTGTCTCGTAATTCATGATCATCCATTTACAATAAAGTTTCACTGTTGCATCTGCTCAGTCAAGCGATAACCTTCTACACACTTACAGGGATTGTCAATTGCATTTAGTCCTACAGTGTTATAATTACACTGTGTCCACTGATGGAAAAGCTGCCTGCAGCACAAAAGTACCACTAACAACACTTTACATCAGTCAAAGCGTCCCACAGTTGATGTTTTGCAGTTTTTGTCAGGACTCTTCAGGTAGGTCTCAATAGGAAAAAGACCCAGCACGTGACAGGGTGGGCCAGGGCAAGAGTCTCTCTCACTCCTCCAGTGAACAGCAACAAAGAGGCCTTCGAACAGGCAGACTTTCACCTTCAGTCAGCTTTCCCAGAAGCTCCAGCGGGCTTCTCTGCTTTCCAGATCTTTTCAGCTCCCAGACCATTAATGCTCTGGGCACTAGAGGCTTTAGTAAGAGGTATTTAGGGCACCAGCAGTCTCCAAATTATCTGTCGCCTGTAGGGGTGGTGACCTCTGCAACTGGAAGGTAGTTTTTGCAGATCTGGCAGGAACGCTAAGAATATTGACGATGTTAATACAAATGAGATCAGCTTGTCATCATCTTGATCCCAAGCACCTATTCCAATAATTAGGGTCACAGCTTCAGATGTAATGTGGGAAACCACTATCCAAAGATGACCATATTCAGTCTTTCAAGGGACCATTCCTAGTCTTTTCATAAGCTTGTCTACATATAATGTGCAACAGTGTAACTATGTGCCAACCCGGGGAACATTGGTTTAGGGCTGCTAAACGTTTTAGATCGCATCAGGGCCATATCGGGGAACCAAAAGCAGCCCTTGGTAAAAATGCTCAAACCAACATGCTTTCTTTGTCTTCTCATGCTTTTCCTGCCTTTCCATCTATCTACTCTCTCTCTCCTCCTTCTCCTCTCCTCTCCCTCTCTGGTGGTTTTCTGTCTACCTTTCTCCTACCTCCCTCCCTTCTCTCTCTCTTGAGGTGTTCCAGTGCCTGCTGCAATTAAGCTTGGGAGCTGAGGAGAAGCTGGGCAGAGGCACCAGGAACAGCGATGGGCTTTGAAATTCGGTCTCCAAGGGCTCCAGCCCACCAGAGGGTAGATAGTCCAGTGGAATAAAATACCTCTCCGGCCACGGATAGCACAGGCATTAATTTCACATTAAGAGCCCAGGTCACTGGATCCGCTTCTTCAAAGGTGGTGGCAGCTCCCGGTCAGAGGCAGAGTGAGGTATGATCTATTGGGATTGGGGGTCAGTTGTCCGAGCTGACCCTTTAGAAAACAGTACTTCCGTTATCTGGAATAAGTTTCATCTAAATGAGGCGGCTTGTGCTTTCTTGGCAATTGTATTCCAGCGTGCACCCACAAGGCCTGACGTGAGCTGGTATCACACATATTAACAGTGGGGTTTGTACTGGGATGAAAGAGTGTTTTATATTTAAAGAAGAAGGTAAAGGTTGAGGCAAAAATACCGCGCACCATGGAAGGGGCTCAGCTTTGGCGTCGACGTCACACCTGACCTCAGAGAGAGGCTTTGTTGGTGCCTGTGCGGACACTGCACAAGCAGTGACTCTGAACCTCACGCTTGTTGACATGTACCTGGCCAGTGATGTTGAAAAGCGCCCATTGCCTGCTGCCATTCTGGGCGAGAGAAAGTGCAGCTGTGTGTAAGACTTTCTATGACACCGCATCAGCTTCGCTCTAGTAATGAGCAGAGCGAGACAAAATGGCAGCCGTTATCCAAGGAATCCCTTGTAAGCTTCGCAACTCAGGAGGCATTGAATGAAAGCTGCTACGTTTTTAACTGGGCTCCCTCCAAGCACGTGGGAATTATTAGCAAAGGAGAGAGTAGCTCCAGCCACAGACCACCCTCTTGACAAGTCCATACCACCTACACTGTTCTGCTCATTCCCCGTTAACAGCCTAACCAGTGCTTCACATGCTGATGACGTGTCACTAGGATGAGTTACAGGGGTGAAACCCTCTGTTTTACCTCCAGGTGAGCTATCCTGGCCGACTCAGCCTTCCATCCTTCCTGTGATGATAAAATAGTTTTAAGGCAGCAAATGAGTCCCCCCATTAGATAATTGCTAAGAAAGTCTGTCATTAATATTTACTTTGACTTTGTTTCATGACTGAAGCTCTAAATGCCAACAAGGTCAGACAGTCGGTTGTAGTTGGCTTGCTGCATGTAGAGTGGTAGTCCAGCAAAAGACTGAGGGCTTGTCCATGCATAAGGCAAACTTCAAGCGCTGAGGTATAGGCTTGAACAGTCTGTCCTTCTCCAGTGCAGTGGAGTAGGGAAGCCTATTGGTTACACCAGGGAGCACTTTCTTTAGACAGGAGATTCTGGCACGTGGTCTGTATGGGGGTCCTAGAGCCCTATACTGAAATTCTATCAGGTCCAGGACCAGCCTGTTAAGTGGTTACTGTCTCAAGAAGTGGGACCAGCATGGATTGAAAGAGAAAATTAGGTTGGTTAGATTTGATCATCAGATTGATTTTTAAACAATGTAATTTACTGGGCTGTCAACCAGGGATTATGGTGCTCCATACTGGAATGCCGTGCCAAGACGTAATATTCGGTTCTTCATATGTGTGTACCATACGGAGGCATACCACTGCAATATCGACCCCTCGGGGAAAAGTGTGAAGGTTGTAAACTACGGGTGATCTGTGCAAATCCTCCCAGGAACAACTTAAGACAAAGACAGACCCTTGGTGAGGTAAAGACCATCTATACTTCCTGAACATTAGCTGCACTTTATTATTTTACCCATTCTTTGTAGGTGTAGATAAAGGTATTTTCTATCACTATTGGTTTTTGAAGTTGTTTATTTTCTTGTGCAATATGTTTAAATTGTGTGGTGCTACAGTTCCCAAAGCAGTATTTGGTGGCAGTAAATGGGCACTAATTTAGCTGAGGAATGGAGATGGGATCTGCCGGGCCCACGCTTCAGCAGCTTTCCTTGTACTCGAACCGTGTTGGTCCAGTTGATTCATCCCAACTGGATCTATGAGTCCACACTAGGTGATCTGCACAGAGGGATCAGGACAAGTTTACTCAGTGTGTTACAGGGGGAGCAGTAGCCTCCAGAGAGTCGTGGCATCCATGGATCTTTTCTTCACCACCCTCTCAGCTTTACATGCCTCATTAAAAAGGTAAATCTGTAGTCCTTTTTGTCTGAGTTAATGCCATGTTGGGATCAGTTATCTGAGGAGAGGTCAGATGGGTTGAGACAGATTTTGCTCCACAATCAAAAGCCCATAAGAGGAGATACATACAAAACACACTTGCTGTCTTGTCACAAATGTAAAACAATAAATCAACATACGAAACTGTTTTATTGTAACTGCAAACGACATGATAGGAAATGGAGCACCAGCAAGGAGCCCACAGACCGAGCCGCATTAAAAACATCCCTCAAGCAATACCACCAACTCCTGAAAGAAACGAAAAGGAGGGCCCTTACCAACAGCATCAAGACCATTCCCATCCACAGCAAAAAACTCTCCAACATCATCAGAAAGTTCTCTAACCCGGCAGCCACCGAAAATCACCCGTTCGTAGGTTCTCTATGAGACTCTGGTGGACTTCTTCCACAACAAGATCTCCACCATCTACAAAAACTTCAAACCCCAACCATTGCTGCTGACATCCTCAGCCTCCCCACCCCCACAGATGCTAAACTCGACCTCCCACTTACTACCTGGGATCAGTTCACCACTCAGAATACCACAGCCATCATGAACTCTGTCCACTCAGGAGCTCTCTCGGACCCCTATCCCCACCACATGTTCAACTTCGGGAGGAAGACAATCGGCAACAAACTCACCACCATCCGTAATGCATGCATCACCATGGCCACTTCCCTGAAGAATAGAAACACACAGTAGTGAAACCTCTGCTCAAGAAACCTTCCATTGACATCAGTGAACTCAACAACTACTGTCCCAAGGACTTAATATTATAACCTATACCAATGACATCCAGCTCATCCTCTTGCGATCGGAAGACCCCTCCACCACAATGGCCAACTTACATGGGTGCATGATTAGCGTCACAGACTGGATGAAGAACAATTGCCTAAAACTCAACACGGACAAATGGGAAGTACTGATCTCCTGGAACAACACCTTTCTTTGAAGCAATGTCTGGTGGCCATCCAAACTAGGACCCACTCCAACAGATCATGCCCCAACCTTGGCATCATTCAGAACAGAAAGCTCACCATGAGAAGCCAGGTCCGCACAGTCTCCTACACTTGCTTCCTCTCTCTCTGCATGCTCTGCAAGATCTTCAAATGGCTCCCTGTCAACACAAGACATACCATCACTCAAGCCCTAGTCACCAGCTGGCTGGACTACAGCAACACACTCTACATAGGGATCACCTCACACCTCTTGAAGAGACTGCAGACCATACACAATTCTGTGGCCAGACTTATCCTCGACCTCCCTAAGCAGGCTAGCATCACCCCCACCTTAAGAAGCTCCAGTGGCTCCCCGTTCAGAAGAGATGTCAATTCAAGATGCTCATCCACACCTATAAATCTCTACTTCCATGAACTCCCAGACCCTTGCGCTCCGACTCCCTCTTCCTCGCTCACACCCCTGCATCTGCTGAAGCAAAAGTGGAGGACATTCCTTCCCCTACCTCACTGTGAAGTCCTGGAACAACCTCCCCTTCACCTCTGGACCTCATCCTCTCTGCTGGAATTCAGAAAAGAACTCAAGACCAGACCGTTCAACTAGACCCTCCCTGCTGCAGGGTTTTCAGCTCCTGGATACCCTCATGGATGATTACCCATGCTTTACATTTCCTGATTGATTGATTGTTTTTGTAAACTCTGTTTGTAGGTAGGCACATTTTTTACCCATTTGTATTTATACAAGGATACCATACAAACTTAATTAGGTTATGAGTGAAATAACAGATGTTAATTACTACACAGCGTAATAATATTTGTTTTATTAACCCAGCAGGAAATAAAACATTGGGTTAAAACGTAAAAAGATTCAAACGTTTGCCTTGCATCTTACATTGCATGCAGATATTTGCAGTAGACGCATAACCCATTTCTTTCCCACAGAATTGGAACCTGTGACATAAGGCTTTCTCCACCAACAGCACTGAAACACTGAGCTGTCCTATCATACAAACAGTGACCTGTAAGTTACAATCAATACGTATGCATTAATCTGCTTTGCTATTTTTAATGATTCAAACTTGTGATCAGAAATGATGCACAGCTCTCTGCAGCAAGTGCATTAGCCTTCTGAGCTATCTTAGCCATATTATACCACGAGATTTTTGGGATACCCAAAGATGTCGACAGCAAATGCCATATCACAACTAAGTTACAATAAGTTATTATTTTCTTATAGCTAATAAGAAAGGGCAGAACAGCTTTGCTGTCACGATTTTCCTTGCTGATGTTTTTTTGGCCAAAATTGCAAAACGAGTGCATTTGTATTTGTAGGCCATAATAAGCAAACTTGAATTGAATGTGCTCCTCGTTGCTTGTGCCTTCAAGTCTCCATCTCTTTCTGTTGCCCTCTCCCATAAAATATGCGGGTTCTCAGAACCTTTTTTTTCCTATTTCCGGCACCGCAACAATGAATTCAAACACACAACTAACACACACTGCCAGCAGCCACGAGATTGGCTACTCTCTGCTGCTCGTCTACGCACAGACGTGTCTTACCACGCGACGCACGGTGGAGAATAGTCCCGCCATCTCACTCGTCCGTCACGGATGCTGAACACCTCGCGTGTACACGATGACGGGAACACTCCTGCTCTACATACACCACAGTTTCTTTCTGAATTTAACATCTGACGCACTTATGAGATCACTCACCTGTTATTCAGTGTTGCATGGCGGTGCCCGTCAGCGTGAACACTTGCTCTGTACTTGGCTGTCCTAGTTCTGTCTCTCCATGTTGGAATAGGCGGGCCCGGTGGAACGCCGTCGTCCTTCGGAGCATCCACTCCGCTTTCCCGGCAGGCACATCTTTTATGTACACAGTGCTCACTGTGTATCAGCTTTTATTTCGAGATCTTTCTTACTGTGGGAGCTGCAGTAATTACCGTAGTCGTGTTTCTAGGGAGCCTGCCTCCCTGGACGTGTCAAGTAAACCTCAACCCTTGACCTGGTCATCTGGGGCGGCACAGCATCACTGGATGTGAGCAGAGGCGCGTGGGAATTATTTTGCAGTTGCTCCAAGGTGACTGCTGCTGTGAATTCACCTCTCATATATGAGCAGACCGCTGTCCATTGGTGGGCAGTGTGAGGTGCTAACTCTGCCGTGGCAGCCATCTTCTCCCACTCCCAGTGCTCGCAATATACCCCGTCCACAAACCACCAAACGAACACCCTGGTACCTCAAGCCCCTGGAGGTGATTGTTATGGGGTTCACGCTATACAAAAATCCGTCAGGAGTCCGTATGGGAGCACAATCCAGGACTTTCTAGGATTTAGAGGAGTGCTGTGTTACGGTATCACGAGATGTTTGGGACATAGCATCCTACTGAGAACTGTGGGCCAAAGTATACAATAACACATTGTTTTATACAACTTAGAAACTGGAGTTTTTTTTTTTCACAGCACCACAAGTAATGGGTGTTAAAGCAGCTACCGGCTGTTAGGTTCCATTTTTCGTTTTATACTAACATCAGCTACTTGTTGTGATCTGTTTTCTCGCTGTCTGCTAAAACATTTCTTGCTATTTCATGGTGATTTCTCGCTGCATACTAAGAGCTGCTTTTGGCTGTTGTGCGGTGCTGCCTTGATTTACATTAAGAGCAGCCTTTTCCTGCTGTGCGGTGTTCCCTTGTTTTATACTAATAACAGGCTTTGGCTGTTGTGCAATGTCCCCTTGTTTTATACTAAGAACAGGTTTTGGCTGTAGTGCGGTGTTTCCTTGATTTATCATAAGAGCAGCTTTTGGCTGTTGTGCGGTGTTTCCTTGATTTATCATAAGGGCAGCTTTTGGCTGTTGTGCGGTGTTTCCTTGATTTATCATAAGAACAGCTTTTGGCTGCCGTGCAGTGTTTTCTTGATTTATACTAAGAGCAACTTTTGGCGGTTGTGCAGTGTTTTCTCACTGTATTCCAAGAGCAGCTTTTGGCTGCCGTGCAGTGTTTTCTTGATTTATACTAAGAGCAACTTTTGGCGGTTGTGCACTGTTTTCTCACTGTATTCTAAGAGCAGCTTTTGGCTGCCCTGCTCTGTTTCATTGTTTTATATTAAGAGAAGCTTTTGGCTGTTGTGTGCTGTTTCCCTGATATTCCCTAAGGGTAGCTTTTGGCTATTGTGTGGTGTTTTCTCACCGGATACTAAGAGCAGCCGTGAGTCTTGTGTGGAGTTTCCTTGCTTTATACTAATAGCAACTCTTGGCTGTTGTGTGGTGTTTCCTCCCTTCATACTAATAGCAGCTCACACCAGTTGATCATCTGCAGAGATCGTGATGGCATGCATAAGAGACCAGATTGGCTGCATGCTCTGGGGTGTCTTTTGTACAGCTGCAGAGGACCACGATGCTTCATCACAGAATGGGGGCTCTGGGAGATGGTACACAGTAATGTGATTTATAAAACCATTTAAGTTTTACATGCAATGCAGCGTTGATAGCTCTTCAGAAGAAACTTGACAGGGAAAACAGATGGTGAGATAATCAAATAATAAAAGTAATTTGCATTTAAAGGACACCTTTCATCCAGGCAGAATGGAAACACTTTCGTTTGTGTGTAGAGCCACCTCTCCACTGAAGTGATCCTGAGCCTTCCAATGTACTTCTCTTAGACTGGTAGTTGGTGTGTACCTGTGAGACCATCTATATTAGGTTGAGTGAGTTGCCGCAATTCATGACGGGCTACCCCAGAGACTGCAGGCTTTGTTGAGCATCCAGATGTGAGGATGAATCTCATTTGCACAGACACTTGCTAATGTCAGATCTTGGTGGTGTTTAGCAATGATGCCAGATGACCAACCACAAAAGCAAAAATCGATTTATTAGAAAATTGCAACAAAACATTGTGCTGAGTGACATTTACTATTGTGGTACTGGTTGATCATAACGTTTTTTACAAGGGTGTGTTGCAGTCACCATAAAGCAGGCACACCTGAGTTGTAAAAACACACAATATCTCTTCGCACATGTGCTTGCCAGTTACCCACCCATCCGCAATTGAGAGCATTGATAAGGAGCCAACGTGGCCTTTTGTTGTAAGATGGTCGACTGCCAGGAGCATGATGTACAGCATAAGTAAACAGGGGATTGGAGTTGACTTCCAGCTCCACATATATTAATTTATTAAATAAGCTGTTTTCTCTTCCTTACTTTTTGGAAGGTCAACCCACACAATCTGCTGTCTTTGTTATGTGCACTACAGTCGCCCCATGCATGTGACCTCCCCAGATCTATTCTTCCTTTCTAAATACTTTTCAGACTAGGACAACCAACTCCTCTGGGGAGGCATATGTTATGAATGTCTCCCCCTGGTACCGCGAACTGTGAACTGCCCCATATTCAAAGGCATATCCATAGCACCGTTACCATTTACCATCCATACTTCTCTCCTCACAAGAACATCAAACTTCCTTGAAGTAATGCAAACTTCTTTCTTAAACTCCTGCCATCATGCTCTAGAGAGCAAACCTCACCAAATCCAAGTGAAAACTTGCAAAAGCCCTGCAGAAACATTCCCCATCACTTCTTTCAGCATCTGCAATGCAATATGAAAATTAAGTTCTGGAAGTCTATGATGGCCGAACTCATAGATAACTATATGACTTGACCCTTTTTGTGGGGTCATCCCCAAACCTTTTGTCTTTACCCTCCTGTTTTCTGAACCCATTTGTGTTAGCTTTTAGGACTCTGTGCACTTTACTACTGCTAACCAGTGCTAGAGTGCTTGTTCTCTATCCTTTAAACATTTGGCACATTTAATTTACTTGTAAGTACCTATAAAAGTAGTACTGCATGTACCTAGGGCCTGTCGATTAAATGCTACTAGTGGGCATGCAGCACTCATGGTGCCACCTATTCAAGTACTCCTTTTAACATGGCTCAGCCCTGCCGTTGCAGCCTGTGTGCACAGTTTTAAACTGCCATATTTACCTTGAAAAGTAAATCTTTTGCCAGGCCTAACCCTTCCTTTTTAGTACCTATGAGTAACCCCAAGGGTAGGCCCTTAACAGCGCCCCCATGCTGCACCCACAGCAGGGTGCAATTTATTTAAAAACTTTGGGCCTGATTTAGATATTGATGGGCGAGTTACTACATCACAGTGGTAATAAATATCCTGTCCGCCAAAATCTAAATCCCATTATATCCTTTGGGATTTAGATTTCAGTGGATGGGTTATCCGTCATCATTTTTGATGGAGTAACTCGTCTGTCAATATCTAAATCAGGCCCTTAGACATGTACTTTTAGGTTTTACAAGTGCTGGTAATGAAAAACTCTTACATTATTTTTTTGCTACTGCAAGGGCTGCCTCTCCCATAGGAAAACATTGGGTTACCTTATTACTTTTAATAAGTGATAACTTTTCATTAGGAGCAGGTTGGAATGTGGAGTTTGGTCTCTTACAAATTGTAAGTTAAAACCATCTTTAATGGTAAAGTTGAATTTTAAGTCCTAATAATAAAAAAAATGCCACTTTTAGAGAAATTGGCATTTTCGTTCTAACCATTTGGTGCCTGCAGCCGGTATCCTTAATCACATGTCTAGGTGTAGCTGGCAGATAGTCTTTGTGTACTGCACTCAGACAGTGAAACAAAGCGTTAATACGTGCTGGCAGGGTGGACCATCTCTGACTTGATGGATGGGTGCAGCTGTCACCTACCACACCTATACACCACAATGGCTCTGCCTCAGCAAACTCACAGAGGGTTTCACACTAGTCTTTTGTGTCCCCAGACAAGCTGGGACCCAGGCAAAGATGCAGGAAATTCCAGCCACCTCTGTAGGAGGAGGGCTTTCAAAGCTTCTCCCACTTCAAAGTGGGCCCCAGGCATAAGTAGTGGACCCTCAGACGCAAATCTTCAGTACACCTCTAAATGGCTGGGAAGCACTACTGTGCTGCATAAATACTTCACACATCACCTCTGAGTTACAACCTGACTGCTCTGATGGTTGAGCACAGGTTAATTTGTGGTTTATTTGTGTTTCACCCTGACAAGAAATGTGGTTGCTGTTTGAGTAGGGCTTCACCTTCCTCAACCAGTGGCCCAATTTCCTACATTAGCTCTCAGTCTGAACACAATTAGCTGAGATAATGGGACAGTCTGTATGACTACATGAAGATTCTGTTCCACAAAGCCTTCCTGCCTCAGACTGCAACACTGCTAATCTGGTCAACATGTGAGTAGTGTAACTGTAAACTGAGACACACAATTTAATGTGTTACTATTCAGTAAACAGGGAAAACACATCTTCAATGGTAGTGCAAGTTGTAATGAAGCTCAGACTTATTACGGGACAATTAGACAAAAAAAACTTGCAGACCAATGTACAGTGTCACTGAAAAATTAATGCTAACCCTGACCAAATTCGAGTGTTTTGGTAACTAGTGAGAAAAGGTCTAGAGTGTTTCCGTAAATAATAAAAAAACATGGAAAATAAGGAAAACATAAAGATTAAAAATTAGAAAATGCCATCCAGTTAACTTTTGTTATCCAAAAAAGGACAATTCAGCAAAAGCATGGAAAACATGCGATGCTGACCCTAACAGTGCAAGGGTGTGCAAAGCTACATTGATTTGTCAGCCTGTCGTAAACTAGCTAGAATTTTCAAAAATACTGCATTTTTAGCAGTGCTTAGGAAAATGTTCTGCACATGGGTTTTCAGACGGAAATTGTGACTTTTGTGCCCATTTTAACTTATTTGACAAAAGATATAGAACAACCAACATCAATTCACATTCCAACTTGCAGAAAAAATGGTTTCAAACCTACGCACAAGAAATAAGCACATCCGATTTTAACTCCAACTAGTACTTGTGATGAAGTGTGGACAGTCTGCAGGGAGATATCGCAGGGTGTAAACATCTAGAAATCTGGGAACGCTGTGAACTACAAATAGGCTAGTTAAGCATGCTTTATGAAGTGGAAAATTAAAGTATGTGGAATGGGTTTTGAGGGAACTCCCTATTAAACAGCAGGTGTTGTTGGTCAAGGGAGGCAATTTACTCTTGCTGTCCACCCCCCTCAATATCATGATTTTTAATCCTGTCAATGTAAACTCTTGATGTTTGAAATACCAAGCAAACATTTCACTTACATCCACACTGCATCACTGTAGTAAAAGTTCGAAAACATAATATTTAAAATATTGGGTAAAAATACAAAAATCCACCTGCCAGTATCATTTAAATAGCAGAAGAAATAGTCATTTGTGTACTATAACCATTAGAAAGCTACGTGGTGTTGCTACTTATTTACAGTGTCAATTCATTGACACTGTTTATGTAAACTATGGCAGATGTGTGCCGGTGTTACTGTAAACACAGATACAAAATCTAAAGTGGCACTGTAAATACTGACCAAAGCTCCACAGTGTTATTATACCATTGAAATAACCACCACTCAATCTTGATTCCAAGAAATCTTTGATTTCTAAAACGCAGCTAATCACCCGTAGGATCTCAACCTGTCACTGGAAACATTGACTAAAGCTCCACAGTGTTCATACGGCCTTGAAGTAATAACCTTGGTATTATTTTAAAGCTTACGAAAGCCCCACAAGGTCACTCTAAAAACTGACCAAAGCTCCACAGTATTATTATAACATTGAAATAATAACCACTGTATTACTTTAAAGCTTATTGAAGCCCCCACACGGTCACCGTAAACATCGACTAAAGCTCCATAGTGTTTATATGGCCTTGAACTAATAACCTTGGTATTATTTTAAAGCTTACTAAAGCCCCACACGGTCACTGTAAAAACTGACCAAAGATTCACAGGATTAATATAGTATTGATATAATAAGAAGTGTGGCACAATGGTTAGAGCGGCAGACCTTGATGCAGATATCTGGCCCGGGACCAGGGTTCAATTCCTACCTCGGCAGTCTTGGGCTCAATTTCCTTGGACCAGATAATTCTCACCTTAGTGCGTAGTCTAATTAATGGGTCCCGCTCTGGGCAATAGCTTGCTTAATCTCCACAACAGCACTTGGATTCCTGGGGATTGCCCAGGAGTGGGCGCCTCACAGGGAAAAGCCAGGAGGGGTTCCACAGTGGTATGTGTACAGCACCTTGAGACCCTAATGGGTGAGTAGTGTGCTATATAAGTTTACAGTTTACCTTTGTATTACTTTAAAGCTCACTAAAGCCCCTCCCGGTCACTATAAAAACTGACCAAAGCTCCAGTGTTAGAATAACATTGAAATAATAACCACTGTATAACTTTAAACCTTACTGAAGCCCCCACGAGGTCACCATAAACATTGTCCTAAGCTCCCTGTAGAATTCTACACTTGACTAAAGCTCGGTGGCCACTCCAGACAACATCTCTATCGTGTATTAGTTTGGGAAAAGCTACATATATCTCAACAGCGTCGTTGTTAACACTGACAGCAAATGTATATCTTGACTCTTTTGTGAAGAGGGCCAGTGCCCCCGTAAACCAGGACAGACGCTGCTGTATCCCCGGACAAAGGAGACGTGGTATCAGTACACAAGCTAACCTTGCAGTAATACCGTAGAGCCCCCCAGGACGCGGCACTGCTCTTGTAAACACATATAATCCCCTCCCACCACTGTTACTGGCACCCTTGAGATAAGATCACCAGCGAGTATTCACGTTTGAATGCCGAAAACTATCTACAGTGGACTGCTAAACACCGACAGGGGTGTTACGTTGTTAATAAACTATTCTTAAAGGGTTTACAGTGTTACTCTGAACAATCACAACTTTTGATAATTCTACTGTCAGTCCTGACAAAGCTTCCACAGTGTCACCGTAAACAGTGGGAAAATCCAAACAGTGGAACTATAAATAATGACAGCATCTTAATCTTGTGATTGTAAAACTGACAAAGGCTCCTTTATATCACTGTTAATATGAAAAAAAACCTCCAGATTCTTATTATAATCCCGTGGAAAACGTCACAATATTATGTAGAAATCGCAAAAGGCTCGGTGTGATTTTCTATGAAGCTGACAAAAGCTCCCCAGTATTACTGTAAATTCCTCCCCACGACAGTCTTACACCTTTACTGTAAATCAGAGTAAAATCACGGCAGAGTTATTGGTAAAACCACCCAGGCAGCGTTCCTGTGTCCTCTGAAGGATGGCTTCGAGTGTCACTGGAAACCATGACAAAAGCTTGACACTGCTGCTCTGACCTCTTGATGAGGGGGTTCTGCGTTAGTGTTAACACTGACAGAAAGATGGACCGTGTTACTTTTTTCAGTGTCACCATAAACACCGACAAACACGTGACAGGGTTAAATGCCTGTCTCTGATCGTCAGTGTTACTGACAATGCAGATATAAGCTTGGCAGTCTGATCCTAACCTCTGACGAAGGATCTTCAGTGTTGCAGTAAACACCAACACAAGCGTCTCTGTGCCGTTGTTCACATGCACTTAGCACTGCCCAGGACTCAACTGCCTTTGCTATTAATCTTGAGGTAAGCTCTGCGGTGTTACTCTAAATTCTGGAGTCAACCCCCAGTAAATGCATCTCTTTGGAATAAGCTGCACGAGATATCTCAAACATTAATTTATGAATTGAGGTGAGGGAGGTTCTTTGCTCCCCAGGAGCTATCTATGGCCTCTCCTAATAAGGGCTGAGCCAAAATATGATGCCGCCTGATTGCTTGCAACTTTGCACCTTTGAAAATAACACAAGTTTCACAGTTTCAGAAATTGTGATGATGACTATTTTTTCCCCCAAGGAAAAAAGCTAAATAAAGGTGACATGCACGAAAGTAGGGACTTTTTTTTGCTGCCATGTGGACCGCGAGGAGCATCTGTCTTCTTTGTTAATTGGTGGTGCCACGTGCTGCCTCCAGTACCCACAGCAGGAAGTCCCAAGGCGGGACTTCTCGGAATGTGGAAAGGACATGGTGAAGATGATTGGCAGCCGTTGTGTTTCCTCGCTTACGCTCAAATTACAGCAAGGAAACAGCAATGCTTGTAGCCTGAAGTCCTGTACGTGTTAGGCAACATATCGACGCCAGGGGTTTGGTGAGGGTAAGAACCACAGCACTGGGCAAATTCAGGAAAACTCCGATCAGCGACACATAGGTTTGTATTTAAAAAAAAAATAAAAAAACATAATTTAGACCTCTTGGTCTGGACAATGGTTTCTCTCACTATCACCCTTTCCCAGTCTACTTCCTTCCCTTTGTGCAAGATAATGCCACCCACAAGGCTACCTCCTTATCCCACATCATGTCCCTTCCTTCCCTCTCCCAAGATTCCTCATGTCCATCTGTTTGTGCACCCCTCAGCACTTACAGTGATACATAATGCCACTTATTCACCATGAGAAAAAACAATACATTAACCCCACGTATATATTTCCTCTAGTGAAGTTGCAACAAGCACTCAGCGGTTACAATATTGCAGTGTTAGCCCAGAAGTAAGGCATGTGTGCAGCAGGTCTGTCTTCAGTCCTCCTCTCACTGGACATGTTTAATGCTTGGTCTGGGTCCCTAGGTCCTGACACCTGTATGAGGTTTATCATCTGATCATAGGACCCCAGTCTGAGTCTGATGTTTGCCCTGAGAAACCAGGTCCCAGAATTCCTATACTCTTTGTGCTAGGTCCGACGTGAATGTGTCTAATGTTCCCCTGAGTCTCCCGGTCTGTAGTAAACACAACTCTGTGCCCTGGTCCCCTAAATGCATCTGATTCTGTTCGGTGTCCTCAGGTTTCTAAATGTGTATAACTTATTCCTTGTCTCCCAGGATCCCTGAATGTTTCTGATGTCTGCCCTCAGTCCACACATCCTGAAGGTGTCAGTTTTTTGTTCTGAACTCTTAATCCCAGAATGGGTCTGATGTCTTTAGTATGTCCTCGATCACTGAATGTATCTATGCCTAACCTCAGTTCATGGCCCCAGAATATATCTAATATCTTCCCAGAATCCACCGGTGTCAGAGGTGTCTGATGTCCATCCTGTGACCCGAGGTCCATGAATCTGCTTGATACTCACTCTGTGTCCTGAATTCCCTGTATGGGTCTAATATCTGTCCTGGGTCCCTGATGTCTGTACTCAGTCCCCAGGTCCCTGGATATGTCCGTTGCCTGTGTTGTGTCCCCAAGATCCCTGAAAGTCTCAGATATCTGCCCTGAATCCCATAGTCATAGAATGTGTCAGCTGTCTGACTTTTGTCGCTTGGACCATAAATGCTTGTTTTATATATGCCCTCAGTTTCCAGGTACTCAAATAAGTCTAAGTCCATCCCCATATCTCAGACCCCTCAATGTATCAATTGTCCATCCAGGCCCATGTGTGTGAGTGTGATGCCTGTCCTGCTTCCCTAGGTCCCTAAATTTACCCTGAATCCACTTCTGTCTGTGTATGTCTGTGGAATGTCTGCCCGGGGCCCCCAGGAATCTGGTTAATCTCTGCCATTATTCCCTTGGTTCCTGAATGTGCCTGGTGTCTGCTGGAAGGGCTTGGTTAAATGTGTCAAGTCAGCGCTCCTGACCACGCAACACTTTTTAGAAGCTACAGCGGATCCAGGATTGACGGGGCGGGTGCAGGGAAGGCGACACTGAGACTGATTGTTTATCAGGGAAGGAGGGAAGGTATTACAAGGCAGTGTGCTGCCAAAGCTTTGTAGACATTACAACACACACAAGGCTGTTTTACACACCATGATCTAAACTCACCAATGTACTATGTCCATCTTCTATAAAACCTGTGTGAAGCAAGGGTTGCTGCAGGGCCAGACCTCCCACCAGGCTGGCGCCCGAACCTCTGTGGGCAGTCAACAGAACCCCTTTGGCTCTGGTTTCCATTGTGCCGATCAACTATGATTTTTTGTTCAATGCTTTAAGATACTAAATACACATTTGTGGACCCAGAGGCAAAAAGTTAAATCCACGAATCAGTGGTGTAACACAAATGATGGGGCACCCCTGCAGAATGTAATGAAGGTCTTGAGTGTCCCATATCTCACAGATATTCATTGGCTTTGAGCCTAATTGTCCCACTTGAAGTGTTGGGGGTCCCCTGTATTGCAGGGGTTGAATGTGATTATGTTTCACTCTTGATAGAGTTCCAGGGGCATTTGTTCTCCAAGGTGCGGAAAGGAACTGGAGAGCGTGGGGTGTATGTAGAAAACCCAGCTCAGAGCGATATGGATGTCTCTGTCAACACATTAATATGCAGTGACACTCTTAATATGTAGCAACATCTTACTATTTGATTAATTGCAGTTCACACATTATTGCTCCTGATCAGTTACAGCCTTCATTTCTTTCATTAAATAAAGTTATGCTTCTGTAACCGCTGTCAGTAGCGACTCAGGTGATACCGGGCCCGCGCTCTACCTAACTTTATCTTGTTTTCCCAAATGTAAACTTCAGTATTGTTTACACGTTGCCCTTTCTCTGCATCTCCCCATGCTTCACCTGTTGTCCTTTCTCTACACCAGGGTTCTCCAACCTTTTGTATCATAAGAGCTACTCATGATCAGTAAAATTCATCCTGAGCTACTAATATTAGTGATTTAATAGTGACCACCCCATCCAGGACTTTCAGCAGTGATCGCATCAGTGCATGTGGGTGGGTTGCCAGCAGTAAAAAAAAAAAAACCTTTATCAATTTGGAATGCCTTTAAGTGGGTAATACACAATAGCCATAACTACAATCTCAATAGTAGTCAAGGTAATAATATGAGTACTAAGTCTCTCTAGCGCGACATGATGATATTTCATTCAAATAACCGCTTTAAATTCATGTTAGAACTTCAACCATTTTCCCCCAAATATTAGCTTATGAGTTCTGAAAATGTATTATCATTTCAAATATGTGCATTTTAATTCTGCTGTACATATAGTAGTAGGGTGGGCTGAACACAGGAGATCTAGTTACAGGTAGCTGGAGAGCTACCTGTAGCTTATGAGCTACTTCTCGGCGACTCCTGCTGTATACACACTTCATGTTAGCCCCAGCCAGTGTACTGTGCTGAGGGGACCCTCTGGTACTCGAACCCCCCATCGCCCCTCCCTCCACCCCCCAAAGAGGGTGCAGGGGATAATGTTACACCACTACAATTAACCCTGAAAAAAGAACAGGATTGTTTATTTTGTAATTTTAGGGCAGTATATGCAATTCTGTGGCTCCCACCCCTCCCCAGTACCCCATACACACCCACATTGTCTCCGGTATCAGGAGACACGTCCTAGCCCCTCTATTGGTTGCTGCAGCAAACATTTTCATCTGCTGCATGACAATGATATTGATCAGATTGCTTGGATGAAGTATTTTTGTTACTTTTGTTCCCCCTGATTAAGCCACTATAATGGTGTCAGGTATGATTAAATCGTGCTCTTAAATTGTATATTTTACTTACATTTTTATAAGCTCATACCTAACAGGAGTTATCAGTCCTCAAAGGAGGTAACAGGATGAAAAGACAGAGCAGGCCCCTAGGAAACCCAAAGGTCCAGATTTGCTATGCTTTATAAAGAGAGCGCTGCTTAAGAATTGGGGTGCTGCAGTATGTGAGGGACAAAAAGTAGTGGAGCCCCAGATTTATCAAGAGGTTTTGCCGTGCTTACCCCAAAGATGGCTATTATGCATGATTTTCATTCTTGCGCTAAGGCGCTAAAACTAGCCATTGACCATAGTAAGATTTGTAATCGAGGTACACACTCCAGTACAAATATCTATGTGTAGACATCATATGGGTCAGAAGTATATTATGTGTGCATTAGAGTAAATCAAACATGTTGCATGTAGATATGTCATGTGATGTAGCGCTTGACCCATTGCTTGTGCCTGGTTTCACTTAGCATTAGGACTTTTCTATAAACTTGGGGACGTTTTCATTAATTTAGAGTAATCTGTTAATTTTGTGTTACTCTTGTGATGTGAAATTACACCAAAATATGCGATTATGCCAGTTTGCACAATTGTGCATAATTGTGGGCCAATAATGCTTGAGAGCACAGTACCACAGTATGAATGGCTGGTTTTCCTGTTTTGTTGCATTTAGTTCTATTTTCCTAATGCAAAATTGAGCCTCACGTCCATTTTGGATGTCAGGGTGTATTTTGCCATACGAAAATATTGCTAAACACAGGGATATGCTCCTTATTTAATTCTGTGTAATGTTGCAAAATATTGCGTAATTACTCTACAGCCAATTAAGTTACGTCCTCCCCTCTTTTTTGTGCAGACTTATCACACTATTTAAGTAGATCTGACCTTGCATCAAAACCTTTGCTTTTCTGCTGTTCTGCTCCAGACATGCAAGGCTGCACGAGGGTGAACTTTAGTGCAAAATAGGTTTTGTGCGTGCAAGATGATCATCACTGCCATTTCTGCTGCTTTACATCTCTCTCCATCGCAAGTCAGTTGAATCCTTTGGTAAATTCAGGACACAGGTTTTCTGGGACAGAAAGTCAGATACACAAGCTGTCTCTTAGCAAACCACTGATCCTGGAGAGACGATCTCCTATGCACAGGTATGTTTCATTTACTGGTACTTGAATGTAGTACAGTATCACTGATTTGGTTTGTGGTTAGAAGACTACTCTAAAGAAGGCTTAGGGGAATTTGCAGGAATGCATTAAGTGACAGTTGCAAAGAAAGATGAAAATAAGTGTAACCCTCAGATTTTTTTAGCTTCGAAATCGATTATTCTAGAAAGTTGGCGTTTTTATTATGTAAGTGGCAGAACTGAACCCTGCATGATGAATTACGTGACGGGTTTGGGGGAATGGGGGGAGGGACCTTTTCACATTTGGAGGCTGTGTGATACTAAGGGTGTATATAGCTCAAGGCGGGGCAGTCCATTTTTTCACCAGACATTTTCTAACATAAACCATTGGGAGTGTGTTGGATGGGATATTCGATTGGTTTGGGTCCAGATGTGAATGATCGGAAGCATGAGGACTCCTAAGGGAATGTCAATCAATCAATCAATCAATAATATTTATAAAGCGCGCTACTCACCCGTGAGGGTCTCAAGGCGCTAGGGGGTGGGAGTTACTGCTGCTCGAAGAGCCAGGTCTTGAGCTGCCTCTGGAAGGCGAGGTGGTCCACTGGGTGGTCCTGAGGGTGGCGGGGAGGGAGTTCCATGTCTTGGCGCCAGGTAGGAGAAGGATAGAGAAGAATGGTCGGAGAAGAATGTCCACTGCAAAGACAAGGAATTGTTGCTTTAGGGGTTGAAAATAGCTGATGTAGTGGTTAAGAGTTGCCGCCATGTGAATTCATATCAGCTGTTGTAGGTGTGAGTGATAACTGCTCTAGGAGGTGAAGATAGTTGCTGTAATGGTTAAAAAATTCCTTCTGCCGGAGTTGAGGATAACTGCTTCTGCATGTTGTGGATAGCCCTCAGTAATGGCTGAGGATAGCACTATATGGTTGAGTCTAGCCTCCGTGGGGGTTGAGTATAGCTTTCTATAGGTTGAGTCTAGCCTCTATAGGGTTTGAGTATAGCTTTCTAGAGGTTGAGTCTGACCTCTTTGGGGGCTGAGTATACCTTTCTAGTGGCTGAGTCTAGCCTCTGTGAGGTTTGAGTACAGTTTTCTAATGGTTGAATTGAGCCTCTGTAGGGTTTGAGTATAGCTTTCTAGTGGTTGAGTTTGGTCCTCTGTGGGGTTTGAGTATAGCTTTCTAATGGTTGATTTGAACCTTTGTGGGGTTTGAGTATAGCTTTCTAATGGTTAAATTGAGCCTCTGTGGGGTCTGAGTATAGCTTTCTAGGGGTTGAGTCTAGCCTCTTTGGGGTTTGAGTATAGCTTTCTAGAGGTTGAGTCTAGCCTCTGTGGGGTTTGAGTATAGCTTTCTAGTGGCTGAGTCTAGCCTCTGTGGGGTTTGAGTATAGCTTTCTAATGGTTGAGTTGAGCCTCTGTAGGGTTTGAGTATAGCTTTCTAGTTGCTGAATCTAGCCTCTTTAGGATTTGAATATAGCTTTCTAGAGGTTGAGTCTAGCCTCTGTAGTGCTTGAATATAGCTTTCTAGAGGTTGAGTCTAGCCTCTGTGGGGTTTGAGTATAGTTTTCTAGAGGTTGAGTCTAGCCTCTGTAGGACTTGAATATAGCTTTCTAGAGGTTGAGTTTAGTCTCTGTATGACTTGAATATAGCTTTCTGGAGGTTGAGTCTAGCCTCTGTGAGGTTTGAGTATAGCTTTCTAGAGGTTGAGTCTGACCTCTGTGGGGTTTGAGTATAGCTTTCTAGTGGTTCGGTCTAGCCTCTGTAGGGTTTGAGTATAGCTTTCTAGTGGCTGAGTCTAGCCTCTGTAGGGTTGTGAGTATAGCTTTCTAAAGGTTGAGTATGACCTCTGTGGGGTTTGAGTATAGCTTTCTAGTGGTTGAGTGTAGCCTCTGTAGGGTTTGAGTATAGCTTTCTAGTGGTTGAGTCTAGCCTCTGTGAGGTTTGAGTATAGTTTTCTAGTGGTTGAGTCTAGCCTCTGTGAGGTTTGAGTATAGTTTTCTAGTGGTTGAGTCTAGCCTCTGTGTGGTTTGAGTATAACTTTCTGGTGGTTGAGCCAAGCCTCTGTAGGGTTGTGAGTATAGCTTTCTAAAGGTTGAGTATGACCTCTGTGGGGTTTGAGTATAGCTTTCAAGAGGTTGAGGATATTGCTGTAGTAGATAGGCATAGCCCCTGTAGTGGTTGAGGATAGCTGCTGAAATAGTTGAGTATAACCGATATAGTGGCTGAGGATCACCATTGAAGGGGCTGTGTATAGCTGCTGTAGTGACTGGGGACATTCTTTGTAGGGGTTAAGAATAGCACCTGTATGGTCGGGAATATCTACTGCAAAGGTCGAATACAGATGCTTCAGGGGCTGAGTGATAAAGTTTAAGTTTACCCACTGTAGCATTCGAGTACATCCACTGTAGTGTTTGATTATAGCTGCACCACGGGATGAGTAAACCACTGCATAGCGCTGCCCTAGGGCTGGAGTACAGTCGCTGAAGGGGTGAGTGTAGGTGCTGTAGAGAGCGCTTTGCTGCTGCATTGGTTGAGTAAATCTGCTCACTGAGTTGACGAGATGTAAAACAGAGTACGTGGGGTTACTCTTTTTCCAGGCTGATGCCTAGAGCAAGCAGGCAGAATCTGGACCTGGAGCAGTGCAGGCTTCAGTAAGTAGTGAAATAGTCCATTTGTCCTACTCACACGGTGCAGGCATGTGGTATGACTGCGCAGTATGTTTTTCGTCTGTCTGGGGTCGAAGCATCGGGACACCCTGCAGCACACTAGGAAATTGATTTCTATGAAGAGGGAATCACCTACTTGAATCCAACTGTGGAAGTGCAATTTTCTGCCTCACAGCATATTTGCGAATTCTCGGAACGTATCCCTTTATTGTGCCCGTTTCCATGCGAATACAGTAAAACCCTTTAGTAAAATGTGCAAATATTACTATAAATCAATGAAAGTACATGTGGCAGAGCTCACACGCTTTTCATACCCCAGCACACAGTTATAACGTACAAGGGGAGATGTTTGACAAGCAACACTTTTTTATGTTTAATTTGCTTCTTCGGAGATAGGGGGGAGCGTAATTCTCAAATGGTTACCTTTTCGTTTGTTTTACATTTTAAGCCTGCTAATATGACCAATCTTAACATAATGTATTCATATGAGCCCAGATTCAGAGAGAAGACTGATGGCCCTGCTCCCATGTCTGTGGAAAGTGCCTTTTCATGGTGGACTTCATGTATTGTATTGCAGCATTTTGAATAGCGTATTCCTACCTTAACGATGCCCAAATGTTGTTTCTGGTGGGTCCAACAAGCAGCTACTCATTTTTGTATGATCGGTGTAGGAAGTAGTTAAGTATTCTGCATGAGACCTAGACGTGTGCTTCAGCCACATCACAGCCAATTTGTAGTTGCACGTAGCACTGAGCAGAAGAGTGCGTGAGGTAGAGGTATCCATATTCGCATGTGCTTATTATACTTGTCTTAGCATACTTAGCATCATCATTCCTTGAAAAAGATCTCAGCACTGTGGTACCTCCTTCAGTATAAAGGATGCACCCCCTGCTTTTTTTTTACATGGGTTTGACATGTGGTGGCAACAGGGGTCATACCCTCAAGCACAAAAAGTGATGTCAGTATATTTGAAAGAGTCCCACCAAGGCAGGCTGAGTAACAAATCTGAGGTATTCACAGCATGCACTGCAGTTGCATCATTTACCAATAGCTTTTCATGCGGCTGTGTGCTGCATGCAAACCCTTTGGACTGCTTCCACCCTTGGGGAGTCTACAAATGCTCATTGTTAAGTCAGTGGGCTCGATTCACAAGATAATTTAGAAAAAGGGAAAATGACACCTCTCAGTTTCCTTCTGTGTTTCTGTACCAGTTGCAGATTTCCAGGAGTAGAATCACTTCCGTGCCACTCAGTGAGGGGAGATTCCTCAGAGTTTACTATCCATCTAAATACAGCAGAAATCTGACTTCTCAAATTTCACCTGTATCTTTTTTCCTGTTGAAGGAACGTAATATTCAATTTCAAGAGCACCTCTTACCAAAACCCAAACCCACATTGTGTGTGTTCCCTTTCAACTCTTACCTTGGGAGTAAGTTCACAAGTGTTTCCTGAGTGGGAATGACCTTGCAAAGATTTTGTGAATACAACCAAATATACAAATGTGCACGTTTTCCGTGCATTAAGCATGCCTTTCCTTAGCACACACACTTCCCCCCCTCGACTGCTCTGGTAGATTATCCACAATCTTAAATAAGCTTTACAATCATACAGTTCCACACAATCGAAGAATATGTGTAATTTACAAACGTAAACTGATTTTTGAGCAGGTATAGAGAGGAGAAAACGTGCAGAATTAGTGACTGTCTCGTTTCCTTACGATTTCTTGAGACCAGTGGATAAAGGAAAGAGAGGGGCCTGGCCTTGTTGGACCTCTCTGCGGCCTCTGACACCATCGGCTCATCCATCCTATTTAGCAGACTGAGGTGCTTGGGCATCTCGGGTATAGTGCCTAAGTATCCGTCTATGTATCTGACTAATCCTCAACAGTTAACCAGGCTGCCTCCTTTCAAAACTGAGCTCAGTACTTTAAATAGTGGTGTACCTAGGGCTCTATTCTTTCTATATATGCCCTTTTGCTCATCTGCTTAAACAAAGAGGGATCAGATAATCCATGTATATTAGCCACACCCAATTGGTCTTGAGTTCCTCGGAGTACATTAAGGGGGTCATTCTGACCCTGGCGGCCGGTGACCGCCAGGGTCACCGACCACGGGAGCACCGCCAACAGGCTGGCGGTGCTCCCAAGGGCATTCTGACCGCGGCGGTTCAGCCGCGGTCAGAAAGGGTAAACCGGCGGTCTCCCGCTGGTTTACCGCTGCCCCATTGAACCCTCCATGGCGGCGGAGCGCGCTCCGCCGCCATGGGGATTCAGACACCCCCTACCGCCATCCTGTTCATGGCGGGAAACCCGCCATGAACAGGATGGCAGTAGGGGGTGCCGCGGGGCCCCTGGGGGCCCCTGCAGTGCCCATGCCAATGGCATGGGCACTGCAGGGACCCCCGTAAGAGGGCCCCACAAAGTATTTCAGTGTCTGCTTTGCAGACACTGAAATACGCGACGGGTGCAACTACACCCGTCGCACCCCTGCAACTACGCCGGCTCAATTCTGAGCCGGCGTCCTCGTTGCAGGGGCATTTCCGCTGGGCCGGCGGGCGCTATTTTGGAGAGCGCCCGCCGCCCCAGCGGAAATGTTTGAATGGCCGCCGCGGTCTTTTGACCGCGGTGCGGTCATTTGTCGGCGGTACCTTGGCGGACGGCCTCCGCCGTCCGCCAAGGTCTGAATGACCCCCTAAGTGCTTCAACCATGGCCTGTATTTTTTCCTTGCTCTGTTGTTGGATGTTTCTAAATGCTATGAAACTGAGTCCAACTAAAATCGAGCTTTTAGTCTCCCCAGAGGAAGCACTTGCATCTAAGCTGCTTGCCTGGCTGGACAGTATGGGTCCTTGCCCTATGCCTTTCCAAGTGGCATGTAATCTGGACAATATGATTGATTCAAACCTGTCCTTTGAGGCTCAAGAAGCCAAAGATCCAAGTTGCTGCTTTTTCAAGTGAAAACCTTGAGCAGCATTATTTCATTTGTTGTTTTAAAGTTTAATTTTCCAACTATGAATGCCTTAGTCCACTTTGGTTATCTACCTGCCCCTGTTAACATTTAAATCTTCAGTTGATCGAAAATACAGCAGCTCGTCTAATCAGCAATGTTTCACCAACACCACTTCCCTCTGGTTTTGAAGCAGTTACACTGGCTACCTGTGCGGAGTACAGTAGTGTTAAAGTCTGCATTCATAGGTCATAGCTTCCACGTGGTATTGATTCTTGGGGATTTGCAGTCATCTACATTATCTTCTTGTCCCGAAAGCAAGAACTGTCTTTTGGCTACCTGTTAGAAATGGGGTCTCTGGTTGGTGGTCAGTTTGCACTCTGTCGAAACGGGGACCCTCACTCTAATCAGGGCAAGGGAGATACTCACTTAAGATAACCCCCGGTCACCAAATGGTAGCTTGGCACATGCAGTCAGGCTTATCTCAAAGGCAATGTGTAAAGTATTTGTACTAACATCCACAGTAATACAGTGAAAACACTGCAAAATGGACACCTCACCAGTTTAGAAAAATAGCCAATATTTATCTAAATCAAGACAAAAATACAACATACACAAGTTAAGTTATGAATTTTCAAAAGAATAGTTTCTTACTCCATAGAAAACAATGGAAATGTTGTTGTTACACAAAGTACCTGGTTTGTGTAAAAAATAAAGCCGCACGGGCGAGCACGCATCGGGAAAGTCAGCGATGCATCCATTCCTTACTCTCAAGTGAGGCCGTGCATCGTTTCTTCTCCGGTCGGGTAGGCGATGCGTCATTTTTCTCTCCTGCAAGAGAGCAATGTGTCCATTTCTGGACGGGGCACCTCGGGTCCTCGCAGGATCACAATGATTTTGAATCCCAGCGATGATGCATGTAAAATCCAGACAAATGGTGATGCAAAACCATGCTGCTAGGGGTTAGCGTTGATTTTAGCAGCCACAAGAGGGTGTTTCAGCTGCAGTGCAGGTAATGCATAAATTTTCCCAGCTGTGATGCAGGTGTTGCATTGATTTCAGCCCCATGGTGGGTAGCACGTCGTTTTTACAGCCGCATTGCAGGTGGTGCATCAACATTTTCCCCCATGGCTTCATGTGCATGGATTTCAGTCCTTGTTCTACCAGCTCCACATTTCAAGGGCCCAGGGACTAGATAGGGCACCACTGGGCAGGGCAAGAGTCTCAGCAGAAAGTCCAGGTGCTGCCATAGGAAGTCTTTGATGGCCCTGAGACTTCAAAACAGGAGGCAAGCTCAGTCTAAGGCCTTGGAGAAACTTCTCAAGCAGAAATATATCACAGAGTCCACTCTGTGACCCCTTTCTCAGGCAGAAGCAGAAAATGGAGGATAGCCCAACAAAGCACAGTCACAGGCAGGGGCAGCTCTTCTCCTTCAGATCTTCAACTCTTATCCTGGCAGAGGTTCCTCTTGAATTCTTGAAGTCATCTGGAAATCTGGGGTCTTGTTTCCACTACTTATACCCCTTCCTGCCTATGAAGTAGGCAAACTTAAAAGGAAAGTCTGTTGTTCACAAGATCCTGTCTTGCCCAGGGCTGGCCCCAGACATACACCAGGAGGTTAGAGACTGCATTGGGTGTAAGTGACCACTCCTCCCTCCACTCTATCCCAGATGGCCCATCAGGATATGCAAGCTACACCCCAGCTCCCTTTGTGTCCCTGACTAGCGGATATTCACAAACAGCGAAACTGTGAGGCTGACCCAGGTAGGCAATATACAAGCAAACAGAGTCACTGAATGGTTTAGCAAGAAAATGTCCACTTTCTAAAAGTGATTTCTGATTGTTTGAAAGGCTGCATATTGGACTCAACCCTTTTGTGGTTGGAGAGTCAGGAGGGTTGGTGCTCTCCTTCTGTCCCTTGGATGAAAAGGGATTGGGACTAGAGGGGTCACCAGTGCATTTGTATAAAAACACTACAAATACTCTTTGTAGCTTTGCTATATTGATGGATATTTTATTAATGATTATGTAAACATTCTTCATTGTCCCAGTAACAAATTACACGCGGTTTAAAGAATTATTCATTTATGTAATTTGATCTATGGTTAATTACAACATTAATAGGATTTAATATCGCTGAAATATTTGTATGCGAATGATTCCTCCATGAACATTGTGTGCTTTACACTTTCTAAAAGTGGCATTTTCAAACAGACAATTTAATAACCAACTTTACTAAAATATGTATTTTTAAATTGTGAGCTCAGAGACCAAAACTCCACATCTCCATTTGCTCCCAAAGCGTAACTGCACTTAAAAATTATTTAAAGGCAGCCCACGTGTTAACCTATGAGAGAGATAGGCCTTGCAACAGGAAAAACCAAATTTGGTAGTATTTCACTGTTAGGGAATGCAAAACACAATCAGTACATGTCCCACCTTTAAAATACACTGCACCCTGCCCAAGGGGCTACCCAAGGCCTACCTTAGGGGTGCCTTACATGTTTAAAAAGGGAAGGTTTGGGCCTGGCAAGTAGGTACACTTGCCAGGACAAATTGGCAGCTCAAACCTGCACACACAGACACTGTAGTGGCAGGTCTGAGCCATGTTTACAGGGCTACGCATATGGGGGTGGCACAATCAGTGCTGCAGGCCCACTAGCAGCATTTGATTTACAGGCCCAGGGCACCTCTAGCGCACTTTACTAGGGACTTACTAGTAAATCAAATATGCCACTCATGGAAAAGCCAATTACACATGCAATTTACACAGGGAACACTTGTACTTTAGCACCGGGCAGCAGTAGTAACGTGCCCAGACTACCAAAAATCGAGTCTAGCACACAGTGAAAACATAGGTAGAAAAGTAAAAAAAGACAATGGAGACTACGTTAAGGATGCCAGGTCTAACACTACCTCTTTTGCTGACTTGCTGCGGCCAAAATGTGGAACTCTCTGCCATCATTCTTGCGACATATTTATTTTATTGTTCACTTTAGGAAGCTGCTGAAAAAACAACTGTTTTGGTCATTAGGACATAGTGTTAAGATATTGATTACTGGTTATCGAGGAATATGTTAATACGCGTGCATTTTACAAATAGTCGTTAAAAAACTAAAAATTACAAGAGTTCTGAATTGGCCTGGTTATAAATCACTGAATTAAGGGCCTGCTTGCTTCAGTTAGCAATAGTTAAAATGCAGTACAAGTCCCGTCAACGTGTCAAAGGTCACGTGATTTCAAGTCCTGTGATGTCTTCATATGAGGGCTCAGAGTCACATTCAGCTCTTTATAGTGCAGAACGTTCCCTCTGAGTGTTTTGACCAGACAATGGTTCTACCACATCTCTGCTCGTGCTCCCTTGATGCCTATCCACTGAAAAGAACGTCTGAACAGCTAGAATTGTACTGAATGGTGTTAATGCATGTTCTAGAAAAAGTTTATATTTGCCCTAGATTTGACATACCTCACTTGACACCCCTGTTGGAGCTCCAGGTATGACCACTGCCTGGTTTTCTTCTAAGTGAGCAGAGACTGATGTTCATCTTGATTTTTCACATAGATCACATTGAGGCACATGCTGCAAGTAGAGGCCATCTACAAGTGCATCAGATAATTGCTTCAAGATTCTTTTTTTCTGAAATTCAAAAAGCATGCGTGCACAAATTGCCGTCATCATTATTACTGAATACATACAACTCCTCCTGCAAGTTTTCTCCAATCAGTGCATGAACACATGAAACGTGAGCCGAAACTACAGTTTATTTCACATACAGGAAGCTATAGCAACCACTCTTAAAGGAAGCCAGACTGAGAAGGCTCATCATGGAAAGGCTTTGAGTATGGAACATGAGATGGAGTTCGACCTGCTGAGGGGAAGTCCTGGCCCGTTGCTCTTCCTTGTGCTCAAGGGCAATGGCCTGCCACACTAACCTCACAGTGCACCCTTGTGGTTGTGTCATGTCAGATGTGTGGCTAGAAAGAAAGACTACAAGACCCAGGCAACTCTCAACAATGTTCACAAGCTTTTGTTTGCCCAATGTGCCATCTCAGACAGGAAACAACCCTATGCAAATCAAACTTGGTCCTGCTAATAGGCCCAGTCCTGCCCCGAGTGCCCAGCCATGTTCTGTCTAAACAGGAGCCCCAGCAACCCCAGACTAGTTTCAGACTATTTTCTTAAGCCTTACTGTACAATGAGCACAGGACCCATGTCTCGGCATAACCATTGCTAATAAGTCTAACAGCGCTTCATACCCTGTTGTGGGATCATGAGCTCTTCATTGGATGGGTAGTCATGGGGGAGTACATGGTGGGTAGAATGTTGTATTTGCTGTGGTGCTCTGTACAAAGTATATTAATGTCATATGTGAGTGAGCAGAGAGGTGGTTTTGTCTTGGGCACAGCGCCTCGTGGTGTAATCAAACTCAGACTGGGACAGAAAATAGGCCAGCACATCAAAATAAAAGTATTCCCATTAGCAAACCTCATAGCTAAAAAAGTGGCCCACATTTTCAAATTAGGGCAGTTTGTAACTTGTAACCAGATTCCATATAACTATTTTGCGAGGGGTTAGGAGACTGCATGTATTTGTGCTTGGTGCAGGCAACGTTTTTGGTAATAACAATAGACAAAAACGACCCATCAGACCACAAACACCCAAAAGAAACCACACACAGACACATCAGAACAACCTTTCGTGCTTTGGCAGTTTGCCCTCTAGGCTAGTCTGACCTTGAGTGTGATGGAGGAAGTATGAGAGATTGAAACGCAAATTGTAATAAGGTGTCAATTATAACAGAAGTAGGTGGCCCGTGGGAAGGAAAGAGGAACCAAAAACCGAGGCTGCTAAATAGCAGCAACCTAGATAGAGGAGCAGTGTGCTGCTGTGTGCCTGTACTACAAAATGGGAAGAGGGTAATCATCGAATGCTCAGCAGTCCATATGGCTACTTGTGGAAGACAGAGATGCTGTCAAACGAGGACAATGATGCCGAGTTGGAAATAATGCTAAGTGGTGACATGAGAAGCATTCACAACCCTGTGTCATTCATGGACAACACATGAATGCATGGAATTAATAATAATTAGAATAATACTAGAATCTGTGTTACTCTAGCATCTGTTGGTTTCTGCTTTTCGTGGCAACTCTGTGTTCTTCCTTCCCCTCAGGAACTCTGAGTAGTGTTATAATAATGCATAATAATGCTTGTTATCAGGCCATACGCTTAGGCTCAGACCCAAAGGAAGATGAGGGATAGTAATGAGTGTTATTTTCCTGAATACAGTTCTATTTATACCCTGAATACGATGTGTTACCCTCACTAGGTCCGTCGTCTTTCGTCCCACTCCACGAACCTCTTCCTCCCCCACCTTCCTTCTCACTTAAATTTATCCAAAATCGCCTGTTTTTTCTGCCCCTTCTGTGAGAGCTGGATGGAAGCCCTGCAGGCAGCATGCTGGGACTGTAAGCTTTTAATGTGCTACGCAGCCCTGTTGCCTCTTCTGCTGACTATCTCCCCAGGCACTACTGTATATTAAACATCTGGAACTATAGAAGTCTTGGCCTGGATGCAAATAATATTACTTATTAACAGCAATCCGAGCCTTCTGATTGGTTGGCTACAGCTAAACGCTTCAACCCATTTGCTTTTTTTCTTCTCGCTCTTTCATTCTCTCGCTCTCTCTCTCTCTCTCTCTCTAACTATGGTCTTTGATCAGTGATGAGTGAAAGTTAACTCGATTATAATGAACGTACCAAGAAGAAGCTGGATATTTCTAATGATGAGTGAGAGCATTAATATTTTGTTTTTGTAGTATATTTTCTATTTCTTTTTTTGCATTTGGATGGGATATTATGAACCAACACGGTATGATGAAGAGGCCTGGGTTCTACTATGCGGAACTCAGTAAAGTGCTGAAAAAACTGTGCTGCGCTAGGCAGAGTTCTGCGAGTGGCAGAGTTTGGGTAAGTGGCAGTGTTTGTGTTGATTCTCAGCACCAGGAGTTTCTCCCATGCTGTAAAATCAGCAGAACAGCAACACGCGGAGCGCCAGAGGCCACAAACTTTTTTCTGCCACCCAAGTAGATTTTCAAGTCGAGCAGCAGCTTCCTCAAGGCGAGCGGCAGCTTTCTCAACGTGGGCAGTTGTGACCTACTGCGACCCTCCATTCAGAAATCTCGCTTGTGGTCGTCAACATAGCAATTTCTTTTGCTTGCCAACTTAACATTGGTGAGCCGCACAAGAGAAAGAACTCTGCTCTGTGTCACTTTGCTGAGTTTTTTGGAACTCTGCGCAGAGTGGGCAAAACTCCATGAACTTTACCAGCGGGGTTGGAAGTCTTTGCCCATCCCTAGTAATGAAGCCTGTTTTCCTTTTCAACCGGATCTGTAGTATTTCAGAGAATGACTTGCGAACTACAGCTCTGTGATCAGTGTTTATTTTAAACTTTTGTCCATCCTAAGATTACAAGTATAAGGTCCAAGTCAGAGAAGAACTAATCTTTAGGAAAGCCAGGGTATTTTATAATGTAAAAACTCCTCTCAAAGGCTAGAAGGACTGGAGTAGAGTAAATCACATGCCAAGCCAAACTTAATTCTACTAAATACAAGAAACAGAGTTTAATAAGATGGAATAAACTGACAGGTCAGCTTAATTGCCCAAGAGGTATTTACATTTCAAACTGATACAAACATAGGCACATATCCTGTAGCACAATTGAAATAAAATAAGTGAACCTCCCAGGCAGCATCAGGTTATCTGCACAAGACTGTGTAAATGTTACACACACGTTTAAAGTCAGCAGACCTGGATTCCCTGAGCCTATACATTTGAAAGTAAAGCAAAGAAATAGCTGCTTGTTCCCTAATTGGGATATCCCCCATAGGTACGTGGTAAGTAGGTCATACATCATTGCTTCCTAGGGCATAGCTGTCTTCACGATTTCCATTTACCCAGTGCTTTATTTAGGAATGCAGGAACTGCAGAAAATGTCTTTACCATAGTCTGTTTAAAGAGACAGTGCGTTGCTGCAACCGTCCTTGGTTGAAATAATGCCAATATCTGGCTCAGTTTGGTGCTGCTCAAATCAGGATAGACTTCTGTTACATAATGCCATGTTGGTCAGTGGCGGGCGGCAGTTTTAGGAGGGAGGGGGCGGGCGGGAAGCACACTCATTCTTTCACACATACACACGCACGACGCACGCCCATTAGCAGCACTCAACATTCAAACATGCACACACGCACCAAACATTCGTTTAAAAAGATCACACACACACTTACCTTCAGCCTCGGAGGTCCCAGGAGGGTTGGGACTGCTGCCTTCCCTCATTGGCTGACCTAAGACTGCTGACCCCACCCAACTCTCTGACGAGGTGTCACTGATTAAGCCTGAAGTGCCCAGGTTGAAGTCAATGGGTGACGCTTCCCTTGTCACCGGGGGAAGGGCCTCGAGGCACCTTTGCTGAGCCGAGGAGGTCACGCCCACATGAGCTGTGACCTCTTCAGCCCAGCAAAGTTCAGCTCAGGCAGCCAGGAGTCTGCGCAAATCACGCATGTCTGCTCCTGGCTGCCTGACCTGAACATGAAGAGAGTCTGCAAGGCTGACCTTTGTTCAGCCTGACCGGCACTCTTCATGGGCCGCACCTGATGTTGGTTCATGCTCTGCTAGGGTATTTTATGGTATGCCAGGTTGTATTATTTTATTGTATATTAGGTTATGCAGAGAGACAACGTTTGGCATGTTGGAGCAGCAGTACATTACCAGCTTTTACTGGTTCTGATGCTCGCCATTCTCTTAAATGCAGCGCTCAACATTCCAATGACCTAATGCACATTTTGATATTTTGATAATGTCACTGGAACATCATGCTTTGATCCCTGGATTTTCATGTTAAAACCCTGTGTTTTCCGGGTGTTGTAGTCATGTTTCCTAAACAAAAGCAATCAAACTTCACGTCTTAGAATACAATATCTTGCAAAAATACTGCATACGAATGAAAGCAGTATCTCATCCCTGGTACAGGACCACATTTTCCTCCTACTGACACCTCACAAAGGAGGACACAGAATTGAGGTATCACAAGATCACCGATGCAAGAGCATTAATAGAAGTGAACTGGGCTTTCGGAAGGTTTCTTGTATTGGTCCTAGGTCATGAGGAGATAGTAAACCAGATTATCAAGCACAAAATATCAGAACACCAGAAGAAGCCTCGTGTTGTATTGAGATATGAGACATCAGGTTAAATTTACTTTCAAAGGACCTCCGTTTGGTGGTATTTCTTGGGGGTGGAGGGAGAGGAAGGGGTCTGGGTTGTTTTCTGATTGAGGTTTCTTTTGTTGCGCAGTGTATGGCCAGAATCTCTTGGTGGTCTAATCTGTGCTCTGAAAGTTTTAGTGCACTTCGACCATTTACATTTTTTGTGATTTGCTAGTAGTTTGCTAACAGCAGTTGCATCATAAAGTAGCATAGTGCTCTGTTTCGTAAAGTATAAGACAAAATAAGAATCATTTCCATAAGATTTCACAATAAAATACTTTGGTTCAGATACAAAGCCTATAACAAGCAAGACTACATATAAGAAAATCACAGTATTAATTGGTACCAACACATAAGTGTATACCATACCAGGAAAATAATTAATTGTTTAACATTTAAAGTTAATTTTAAATTTGCAAATCCATTATAGACACCATGGACAACCAATGTAGAGGGCAACTGCACCTGAGATTCTAGGGACAGTGGTCTGGAAAAAGCTGTCTCTCTACAAATAAATAGGGCAAACCGGAACTGAATGAATGATGGAGTGTTTCCCATTCACAATTCACAAACGTAGATCATCCTTCCACTTCATTATGTTCGAGGGACTCGTGAGCTAAAGAGGGTTATTCCCAAGGGGAACATATATATTTTCTCTAACCTGCATAGCTAAAGGTTCAACATTTTTTTATGTAACTGCATCTATTTTGAAGCAGAAATTAATTTCCAGGATAGATTATTTGAACTGTTCAATTATCACCCCTATAATCCCACATTTCAGCACCTTTGTATTTTTGACATATGAGTTTACAACTGATAGATATTGTGTGTCCAAGGGTAACAGCCTTTACTATGCAATACTTTTACCATGCATGTAGATGCCTTTACCATGGATGCCTTTACCATACACAGTAAGTATGTGTATGGTAAGTGCACATACACACAGAGACACAGACATTATTATATATATTAATATGTATATGTGTATACATATATATATATATATATATATATATATATATATGTGTATCTGTATATATTTATATATATACAGGGAGTGCAGAATTATTAGGCAAGTTGTATTTTTGAGGATTAATTTTATTATTGAACAACAACCATGTTCTCAATGAACCCAAAAAACTCATTAATATCAAAGCTGAATATTTTTGGAAGTAGTTTTTAGTTTGTTTTTAGTTTTAGCTATGTTAGGGGGATATCTGTGTGTGCAGGTGACTATCACTGTGCATAATTATTAGGCAACTTAACAAAAAAAAATATATACCCATTTCAATTATTTATCATTACCAGTGAAACCAATATAACATCTCAACATTCACAAATATACATTTCTGACATTCAAAAACAAAACAAAAACAAATCAGTGACCAATATAGCCACCTTTCTTTGCAAGGACACTCAAAAGCCTGCCATCCATGGATTCTGTCAGTGTTTTGATCTGTTCACCATCAACATTGCGTGCAGCATCAACCACAGCCTCCCAGACACTGTTCAGAGAGGTGTACTGTTTTCCCTCCTTGTAAATCTCACATTTGATGATGGACCACAGGTTCTCAATGGGGTTCAGATCAGGTGAACAAGGAGGCCATGTCATTAGATTTCCTTCTTTTATACCCTTTCTTGCCAGCCACGCTGTGGAGTACTTGGACGCGTGTGATGGAGCATTGTCCTGCATGAAAATCATGTTTTTCTTGAAGGATGCAGACTTCTTCCTGTACCACTGCTTGAAGAAGGTGTCTTCCAGGAACTGGCAGTAGGACTGGGAGTTGAGCTTGACTCCATCCTCAACCCGAAAAGGCCCCACAAGCTCATCTTTGATGATACCAGCCCAAACCAGTACTCCACCTCCACCTTGCTGGCGTCTGAGTCGGACTGGAGCTCTCTGCCCTTTACCAATCCAGCCACGGGCCCATCCATCTGGCCCATCAAGACTCACTCTCATTTCATCAGTCCATAAAACCTTAGGAAAATCAGTCTTGAGATATTTCTTGGCCCAGTCTTGACGTTTCAGCTTGTGTGTCTTGTTCAGTGGTGGTCGTCTTTCAGCCTTTCTTACCTTGGCCATGTCTCTGAGTATTGCACACCTTGTGCTTTTGGGCACTCCAGTGATGTTGCAGCTCTGAAATATGGCCAAACTGGTGGCAAGTGGCATCGTGGCAGCTGCACGCTTGACTTTTCTCAGTTCATGGGCAGTTAATTTGCGCCTTGGTTTTTCCACACGCTTCCTGCGACCCTGTTGACTATTTTGAATGAAACGCTTGATTGTTCGATGATCACGCTTCAGAAGCTTTGCAATTTTAAGAGTGCTGCATCCCTCTGCAAGATATCTCACTATTTTTGACTTTTCTGAGCCTGTCAAGTCCTTCTTTTGACCCATTTTGCCAAAGGAAAGGAAGTTGCCTAATAATTATGCACACCTGATATAGGGTGTTGATGTCATTAGACCACACCCCTTCTCGTTACAGAGATGCACATCACCTAATATGCTTAATTGGTAGTAGGCTTTCGAGCCTATACAGCTTGGAGTAAGACAACATGCATAAAGAGGATGATGTGGTCAAAATACTCATTTGCCTAATAATTCTGCACTCCCTGTATATATGTTGGGTGTGTGTATATATATATATATATATATATATATATATATATATATATTATCTACTAGCGGTCACCTATAGGTAGTTATAGTTAGGACCTAGTTTCCAGAGACTGAATATTTTTTTGTTTTGCCAACAACTTTGCTGCCGCTTGACAAATCTTCACGAAATTTTCAAAAATGATACTTTGGTCAGTTCATCTGCTGTCTAGAAAGTGTAGGGGTATTCTGTCAAGTGGGGGCTGAGAAAAAGAGGGGGACCCAAAACATGTTTTGCCATTTATTTTTCCATAGGAATTTTGAACACAACTACAGCCCAAACCGCTGGATGGTTTTACACCAAATTTGGCAGAATGGTAGGTGTTAATCCAGAAAGCACACTTTTTGTGATTTGGTGTAAATCCGTTCAGCGGTTTTAGAGATATTAAAGCACAAAAAATATAGATATCTGAGCACACGTAAAATCCTTGGATACCTTGTAAATCGATCCGCTGAGTCACAAGTGAAAGAAAGACCCTGATTGGCTGGCCGCAACATGTTAAGAAAGATGTGGCTGCCATTTTGTTTCATCAGGGAATGGTCTCCAGGTGTGAAATGGGGGCTGGAAATAAAATAAAGGGGTCAGGGTAGAGGTTCCCTGACCCAATGTTTATATGTCAGATAACAAGAAATAACATTTTATACTAGTGTAAAATGTTTTTTTTTGTCATTTCATGAAATCCATGGCTGCGTCCACGGGGTCCAGTGTGACCCTTGGTGAGAATCCGCATGTAAATCTGCGGATTTCACAAAATAAAAAAAGAAAATATATATATTTACTTTACACCCATTTTCACTCTTAGACACACCCTGTCATACCCTCCCTCACAATCAGATAGATTTTGTCACACCAAGGGAGTGCTTCACACTCACACACACACTCATACCCAGACACTCTCACAACCAGACAATCGTATACCTACTATCACATCCAGACAGACTCTTTCTCATGCACTGCGATGTCCATGTAGACACTCTTACGGCCACTCATACACCCAGACACTCTCACACTCATGCTCACACCCTGAGAGACACTTTCACACTCACTCTCTTATTCAGACACACTCTCAACCACTCTCACAACCAGAACCTCTCACGCTCACTCTCACACCTAGACACACCCTCTCATACCATCTCTCACACTAAGACGTACACTCTCACAACCACTCTCACGCCCAGAGAGACACTCTCACACTCATCAGACTACTGCACACATCCAAAGGGGCTTGTGCAGCATGCAGTTGGGTGGTTATTGGGGTTGGCTGCAGGCCCTGACCACAGTCCAGGCCCTGCAACCAACCTCTACCACACACAGCCGCAAAACAAAAACATAGAAATTCACTGAAAATACCAAAGGTTGCAGGGATGTATTAGTTAGGAGATAGAATGTAAAAAAAAACACAGAAACTCACTTAAAGAACCAAAGGTTACAGGGATGTATAGTCAGGCTCATATTTTAAACGTACAAAACCATAGAAATTCACCTGCTATAGTTAGAGTTATCTCAAGTAATTATAACTTGTGCCCTAAGGTAACTATAACCCACACCCTCACCATGCACTACTAATTACCCCACAAATGACGGCACTCATGACATATTTGATAACATCATTTATAATATCAATGTAATATTTGCAGTAAAAAAATGATAAAAAGCTGCATGGCAAGGGCATGAGTTATAGTTACTTGAGATAATTCTAACTATAAAAGGTGAATTTCTATGATTTTGTATATATATATTTATATAATAAGTGTAATGCTAAATTTAGGGATTGTGGGCCAGATATAGCAATATTGCAAATTGCGAGTTGCAATTTGCGAGTCCGAGCGACTCGCAAATTGCAACTCGCAATTTGCAATGCAGAACGGTGTCTCAGACACCGTCTGCGACTCGCTATGGGGTCGCAAAGACCCACCTCATTAATATTAATGAGGTGTGTTGCAAATGCCCCATAGCGACTATGGGCACTCGCAGATATGGAGGCCTGCTGAAGTCAGCAGACCTCCATGTCCGTGACTGCTTCTAAATAAAGCAGTTTTTTTTTTTCAAGTGTAACCCGTTTTCCTTAAAGGAAAACGAGCTGCACTTAAAAATAAAACCGAAACCTTTTGTTTCGGTATTTTTTCAGGGCAGGTAGTGGTCCCTTGGACCACTACCTGCCCTGAAAAAATATTTTGTGGTCCATTCACAAAGGGTAAGGGGTCCCATGGGGACCCCTTCCAATTTGCGAGTGGGTTACCATCCACTTCAATTGGATGGTAACTGCAACTCCATTTGCGACCGCATACGCGACTCCTATTTGCGAGTCGGAAATGCATTTTGCAAGTCGGTCCCGACACGTCCCGACTCGCAAAATGCATTTCTGCATAGGAAACTCCGATTTGCGACTCGCAAAGGGCAATTTTTGCCGTTTGCGAGTCGCAAATTGTTTCCTACATCTGGCCCTAAGTGTGGGTAGTGGTAAAGGGAGAGTAGGATAATTGTGGCAGGTACTCTTAAAGGGAGCTGAGGGTAAATGTATAGTGGGTATTGGTTTAGGGAGGTAAAATTGATTTTAGGGTTTTAGGGTTGGATAGTGCTAAAGGGAAGTATGGTTAATTTTAGTTTTTTTTAGGAGGATAGTGGTAAAGGAAAGTTGGGAGGAACTTTAAAAGAATGGGGGTTTGGGTGGGTTACCTTTCATATAAAATACTGTTAGATTCAAATTATAAATAGAGATAATGGTTTTGCTTACTTTAAGTATACATATCATGAGTGGTAAAGGCTGCATGGAAAATGCATGCGTGGTAAAGGCATGAGTTGTAACGTCATACATTCCACAAACAATAGAGCCTCAACTCCAGATGGATGAATTAAACTGGCAATGTTAGGAAAATGGGTTTCCCAGAATGAAAATTCAAAGGAAATTTTGCTTTCTAAAGAATTGTATCTGTATTGCTCGTGTTCCTAAGGGAATCTCATTACCCTGTAAGCTCTACTTAAATTGGAGACACTGAACTGAACTGCAACCTGTAGTTCCAGATGTTTAATATAAGGCCAGCTAACTGTGGACACTAATAAATGAGGCTCTAGGTAGGTTGAAGGGGACATAAATAGAAAGTGCATGTAAACTGTGCATGTGTGGATTATAGTGAACACAGGCACTATCTTTAGCCCTTTACTGTGTAGGGATAGAAATCCATTTAAGATCTCCAGAGTGGGAGTAATACCCAAGATGGAGATTGATATGAACCTGCCAGAGAGCAATATGAAATGGATAGCTCTCCAAAGCATCTATGAGGTCCTTTGAAGTGAACCGGAATGTAGAGGGTAAGAGGACAGGAGACAGAGGGCACTTTGAACTCTAGGAACAATCCTTACCCCTTCTTGCTCCATTCTTTTCTCAGAAGTCTTACCAGCGATAGGTTGACAGGTAGCTGAGAAAGGAAGTCCTTCCCTCTTTTGCACCTTACTTGTTCCCACTGAAACAAGAGGACAAAGGCTATAGCTTCACTAGTCTGGTAGGGGTGCATATAATGTGGAATACACAATCTCTGTCTACAAATTTAGCATAAGTATGGGACAGAACCCCCTGGTAAGTAATGCAGTATTCTTAAGAACGAATTATATTATATAATCAGCATGGTGGTTTGTTATTAGTTGAGCACCAGAGATGGAATCTCTGATGCCTGTCTTCCTTCCAATGGTGACAACAGGTGCTGTAGCCTTTCCATAGAAGGAATAAGGGCATGGCTGGACTGCATTGCTCAAAGAAGAATTGTAGAGTTATCAGTCCAAATATTTGATTATTTTGCCCTACAAGAGGCTCCAGCCTAACTGAAGTGGAAAAGCTTCATCTGTCTTGAGGGAAGAGTCCAAGCTCACTGGGAAAACAGGTACTGAAAGTATGCCACACAGAGGAACAGAACACACTTGTGCAGGAAGGATAACAAATGGAGATCAACCAGGGTTGGAGGCAGAAGGGCCTCCAGAAGGAGGTGCTAGTGGCTGGAGTTCACAATCTGGAAGATAACACAGCTGCACTAGGAAAGGAGGGTGTTCCTTCTTAGAGCATCCTGCTGAAGTCTAACTTTTATAAAGGCCCTGTGGTGCCTGACCTCGGCAGAGATTACAGGATGCTGAGGGTTGCACAACAATTGTGGTACACGAGGCAGGAGTCTCTGAGGACCAGTGGTTCCTGTGGTGAAAAACTGAGTCCAGCTGGAGTTTCGATTAGTTCTCAGGAGAGAGACCAGTGATAATGAAAATAGGCATTTACTCAGGTGATGGGCTTACTTTTAACATTTAAATGCATTAGGTCTATCTGAAGCTTTGTTTAGGTCTCTGTAGATAGAAAACATATATTAATGTTTTGTTGATGTTAAAGCATGTACTTCTGACCTAAACAAATGTTACTGTAAGTAGGCTTTGTATTGATTGTGGTTACATTGAAATAGTCTGTAGGTCTCACTGTGTTGATGGTGAAGAGTGTATGTTATTTCAAGAGGTCCAGTTAGGAGTATTGTGGTTTTTCATGTTAGGGCCTGGCGACATGCAGTTGTTCACAAGGTAACTTCCAGATAATGTCAGCAGACTAGGTTTATAGCATTACTTATCCTCTGTGATAAATCTTTAGGGTATGTGATTTGTATCCTGGTTATTGAAGAGGCCCTTTGAGGAAGGGTTTTAAACTTCTGTTCCATTGTTATTGTGTTTACTGATTTGTATACTGTTTCACTAACAGCATTATGGGGGTCATTCCTACCCTGGCGGTCTATGACCGCCAGGGTAGGTGACGGAGGAAGCACCGCCAACAGGCTGGCGGTGCTTCCGGGGGCATTCTGACCGCGGCGGTAAAGCCACGGTCAGAAAAGGGAAGCCGGCGGTTTCCCACCGGCTTCCCGCTGCCCCAGGGAATCCTCCACGGCGGCGCTGCAAGCAGCGCCGCCATGGGGATTCCGAGCCCCTTCCCACCAGCCTGGTTCTGGCGGTTTTCACCGCCAGAACTTGGCTGGCGGGAACGGGTGTAGTGGGGCCCCTGGGGGCCCCTGCAGTGCCCATGCCACTGGCATGGGCACTGCAGGGGCCCCCTAACAGGGTCCCACATAGATTTTCAGTGTCTGCCACGCAGACACTGAAAATCACGAAGGGTGCAACTGCACCTGTCGCACCCCTTCGACTCCGCCGGCTCCATTCGGAGCCGGCATCCTCGTGGAAGGGGGTTTCCCGCTGGGCGGGCGGGCGGCCTTCTGGCAGTCGCCCGCCAGCCCAGCGGGAAACTCAGAATGACCGCCGCGGTCTTTTGACCGCGGTACGGTCTTCTGGCGGTTCCCGCTTTGCGGGCGGCGACCGCCGCCCGCCAATCTAGGAATGACCCCCTATGTGTATACATCTGTGATTCAATTCGTAGCATTTAGCTTTATGTATATTAAAGTAATTTTCTGTTTTTAAATTAACTGCCTGGCCAATGATTTATTTAGCATTACTATGAGTTTAACTGATGTCTGAGGTTCCAAGCCACATCACCTTCATGTGGAAGCCTTGGGTTGCTCTGCTGTTGCTACCTTGTGTGTCAAGTGAGGAAATTGTGTTCTTAGTTTTCAATTTGGGGAAACGGTAGTACGTGGACACCAGTTGTGTTCTGTGCCACAATTGAGGCCCAGTAAAATCTAAAGCCCATTGGATCCCCTTAACCAGTCCTCACAGCTGTGCCATGTAGTAGGGACACACTGTTTTCTGATGTTTGTCTTCTTGATTATTATTCTTTAAAACACCACCCTGAATAGTGGCAGAAGAACCATAGTAGACCAAAGACTTTACCATTCTAGGGTAAGCCATCTTCAATAATATATTCAATATGCCATTGTAACTTTTATTCGTTTATTAGTTTAATGAAAAGTTAGTATTAACTGTATGGAAATCAGAACTTGTGTTTCTTATGTGTTTATTTATTCAGCGTTGTATAGCACTGCATGTGGTCTGTCAGCAACTTCAGAGTCCTTAGAAGTAAGGAAGTAAAGTGTGTTTGTTGGAAGGGAAAGTTAGGGTCCAGTTGGGCAGGATGAGTAATCATGTAAAATGGAGACTTTATTTTTGTCAGTCTCAGTAGGAGAGCCTGAAGAGTTTAGTTTTCATGAGTTTACTGAGATACATGTGGTTGGATTCAGCTCTTGGGTTGTGGTTAAGGGCACTTCCCAGTGTGTATCCTTGCAAATCTGGAGAACTGCTACTCTGTTTCTGCCTCCTAAAAGATGGAAGTATCTTGTAAGGATACCGGGAGGTGTCAGATTCTGCATTTATGCAAGACTTTTGCATGAGGAAAGAACACCCTACGATATATAAAGGGTCTGACTCTCCATACTGTATTCTTGCTAATCTCAATAAATTATTTTTGTTAATCACAGATTAGGTAGTTTCATTTTTTTTTTAACCTAAAACTATGTCTGTTTTTCCCTTTGCATTAATTTCACCAATAGGTTGATTGACTTTTTTGCAAACTGATTTTGTTCCTAATAATTGATTTAATTAATGAATCTGCTTTGTGAAACTGAGGAACGTTTTATTATTCTTTTTAAAAAAGTACAGATAATGGGTGTGTGGAACTCGCAGAGTTTTACTCCACAGAGTTCTGCTGAGTTACATGAAAACACTGTGAGATTTTGCACAGTCCCATGAACCGGCTGAAATTGGCATGTCAAGCTGATTTTTAGCAACAGTTGCTTGTTCTTTGCTGAAAAGTCGGCACCAATAGCTCCACGTGGAGCACCAAAGGGCGGGGCTGCTTGAGTTGGTTTAGCTGCTGCACGAGTAAATATTCTACTCAAGTGGCACCTTTCTCAGTTGGAAACGTAGAGTCCGCCAGTGACCGTTTGTGGTGAGAAATTCCCACTGGGTGCCCCCCCAGCTTCTGAAAATCATACTATGGACCACCAATTCTTGCTTGCGCTTGCCAACTCACCGTTGGTGTGCTGCCTGTAAGAAAATATTCCACCATTCGGCGGTTGACTGAATTTGGCCAGAACTCCATGTCACAAGTGTAATACAGAATGGACACAATTCTGCCAAATCCGAGGGCGGGGTGGAATTTATCACCCACTCCTAGTACAGACATATGTTGCCCACTTTAAAACGGGGCAAACAATCATCAAATACTAGTCCTTCTTGTAGTGCATCCCAGTCATATGATGCCAGTCCCTTTTTTTACAAGCCAAACCCACCAAATTGTCCACTTAATGACTGTCAGTTCTGTAGGGGCAATGACATTTTTGTAGATGCTCCTTGTAGCATTTACAGCCTGAAACCTCCCTTGCAGGCAATCCACAAGTACTGCTATCTCAAGGCGGCGCTTCCCCCTCGAAAGCAAAGGCTGAAGGTTTTTGGTTAACTCAGCAATAAATTCGGTAGGCTTATTTATATTAATAGTCAGCTTTTTTACTGCAAGGTTTTGATCAAAAACTCTGAAAAGGAAACATGGTGCATTTTCTGTAAACACCATCAAAATCGAGTGAACTGTAAAATGTAGCAGAGGAATCGCCAACCCTTACCTTTGCTGCAAAATATATATTCTGTTAAATGGTTTGAGACCTTATTTAAAGTTTTGCAGATGAGATACACCATCGCTAACATGGTAGATGTCCTGTCTGCTGTTTTACAAGTGCATTATACACAGGGCTACTGGAATTATGCTGCAGTAAAGGACCAAACTATAAGGCAGGTTTACCTAAATAATGCAGCAAGAAAAGGCAAATGATGCAGCATAATGCTGCACATTTCATGCAATTCATAATATCATTTTTATATTTGTTGAAACAGTCTAGGGAAAGGTTTCACCTCATTAGTACCGGTTCAACACCTAAATACTCAGCATGCATCAGAAAAGGGACCAGTCAACTTTTCAAAAGGGCATTCCACAGCACGTCAACACGTGTCTCCATGTTTTTAGCAAGTCTTGACCCATTTGAGCTAGAAACAACATATTGTTTGTTAAAATCTGCAGATGATGGAATATGTGGGAAATGTGGGAAATCTATCATTATGCAGAAAATGCAGAAAATGTAACATAACATAATTCCAGTGTCCCTGGTTATAGCTACTAGCACTTGTAATAAGGCGGATAGAATATCCTTCACATTTTGACACAATATCTAATCTGCCAAATTCTACATCAGGCTCTTTGTTACCTGAAAGTGTTGAGGTGCTAATTTTTTGACATTTACAGAGAGGAATCAGAAGCAATTATAAGTCTTTGCATTTCTGCACAATGACATAGAAATAATTATAGAATTTGCAAGAAGTGGATCACAGACTGTGGTGGTGCATAATGTGTTTTTCACATGATTCCAAGTGTGACTAGGGGGGTCATTATGAAGGAAGCCAGGGCCACAGTGTCGGTCGGACCGCCGTCAATGTGGCGGTCCGACTGCCACATTACAACAGTGGCGGTAGTGCCAATGTCGGACCACCAGCACCACCAGATTACGAGTTTTTGTTGGTCTGGCAGTCCTAATCCGCAAGGGCAGGACTGTAAGCAGCGCTGCCCTGGGGATTACAAGTTCCTTCTCCGCCAGCGGTTTCATGGTGGTACCACCTGCATGGGCAGTGCAGGGCCCCACCTGCACAGCCGCATCATGATGTTTAGTATCTACTTTGCAGACACTGAACATTGCAACGGGTGCCAGTGCACCCTACCCACGACTGCATTATAAGCCAGAGACAATGCTGTAGGTCATTTCCCACTGACCCAGTGGGAAACTCGTAATGGGGCCTGCAGGAAGGCAGCTGCACTGGCAGCAACCTGTCTGTCAGGACTTTGGTGGACAGGCTTTTCCATCCGCCGCAGTCATAATGACCCCTAAATGTTATACTCTGATCAGAGTATAAATAAACCTGAGCTATGCATAAGCCATTTATTACTGTGTTTCCTGTTGAAGAAGAGGTAGTCATGTTGGGTGTTTTATCATTTACATGGGATATTTGCATACATTATTCTGCTTAAATGCATCAAAGCCTTGACATGTTCTGATCAGTGCTTCATTGTGGCACGAGGTGTGGCAATGTCCACCACACAAGTTTTCAAGCTGCCAGATTATCATTCCTTTTGAGGTTGGTTGTAAGATTCTTTGATTAGCTTAGATTAGCTGAACAACACGTTACAATAGTCATCCATTTTCTAAATTCACTAAGAAAGTACACTTTGGGAACTTCCTGGAGAGTAGGAGGGAGAGACAAGTGACCACAACCTGTCCAATCATAATGTGCCCTGCAACCTTGAAGCTAGTGGTGGCTGATTAGGCATTGTGTGCAGGAGTGTGTCAGGAAGTGGTGATGAATAGTTTTTCTTAACTGGAGAAGTGTTGTCGGATGTGGGCTGACCTCTGTACACGAGGGAGATTGTGTTAGTGGGCTGATAGCTATGGGGAGTGTCATGGATGGAACTGTGGGTGTGTCATGTTGAAATCATAGGACGAGTGTTCAGAGGATTAACAGTTGTAGTATGTGCCACCTAGAGATGTGGTTTATACTTGGCTTAACTTAATAAATGAGCCCACATTATTTACCTCTCATCCGGTGTACACGACGTCTTTGCAAGACTGGAAACGAGTATCAGAAGTAACCAGAAGGAAATCTTGTTTCAACTAGTTGGCAGAGACTGCTCACAATCGAAGTCCTATAATGATGGTTCAAATTAATATATTGAAGAATGAGCTTACCTTTCTACTCCTCCTGTAAATTTAATGCCCCTGAGTCCAAATCTACTTCTAAATGACGCTGGGAGCAGTGAAACAAAGATTTCTTAATTTCCTCTTTCTTTGTCGTGTCTCCAGTGGCACCAATAACGGTTTTTCTGCAGCATGTGAGAGAACAATTAATGGAAATCATGCAATGCAGATTGGTATAATGTTTTGTGGCTTATGTGGAATTACTGGATGGAAAAGACTTTGCTGCAAAATGCAAACCAGCTCCGCCTAAACACTTGTCAGGAGGTGCAGGTTTAAAATAATTTAAACATTACCACCTTTGAACCCAACAATTTGTGGGAACCTAAATGTTTTTCAGTGTGTCACATAACAGCCAGGGTTAAGAAATGGTAAAAGTTGTGAATACGGTTATGGAATGCTTTACATTTTATTCTAGAAGTAATTAAGAAGATGAATCTATCAAAGAGTATCTTGTAGTTTCAAGGACTTTAGCAGCATGGTGTGACTTTGAGAACATTAACTACGATCAAGTTATGAGACCAGATACTAATGAGGTATAAAAACCAAAAAGTGCAAGAACAATTGTGGACATATTACGATTTAACTTTGGGTTCTAAGATTAACATAGCTAAGGGTATAGAGAATTTGAAAAACGTATATGAGAAATTATAAGCAAAACTACTGATGCAAATTTAGTGGTAAAAAAGAATGGGGAGAAAGTGACGAAAAAAGGAATTAAAACACTGAGAGAAACCTATTTTGTTATTGATGTGGTAGTAATACCAACATAGGAAATTTCAAGGGATATCCAGGAGCAAATAAGATTTGTAGTAAATGCAAGATAAAGGTACATTTTACCTTGGTGTGTAGCATTAGCAATTTTGGGAAAGTCAGTATAGTCAAGAGGGCTGGAGAAGAAAATGAGAAGGATCTGAATACTCAGTTGGTATTGGTGCTCAGTGTAACTGAGAGGAAAACTCAAGGGAAGCTACAGTCTGCCTATATTAAAATATATTGTGTTGAGTTTCACGTTTTGATGGACTTGTGTGTTATGCATTCTATAATTGGCCAAGATTTGATGAATAATCATGACTTAACAGTAAGTTGTTACCTACAGAAATTGGCCCTTGAGGTTGCACAGGACATAGCATTAAAATTATACTGTTCTTTTGGGCAGTGTTAGGATTCAAAGAAAAGGGAAAATGTTGCTTCAAACATAAGATAGTTCTCCAGAATGGTGCACTACCTGTTTGTAATAAACAATGGTAGAGGGAAACTTAAAAAGGTTATAGGATTTGTGTGCAAAAGGTATCATTATACCTTTGAAGTCTTCACTATGGGTCTCTTTGGTGGTTATTTCCCTTAAGTCATCAGAGGAACTTCCTTTATGTATTGACATTCACATCTTAAATGATGCAATTTGGCTGAACATCCTCTTCCCAACACACATGAATTGGTTTTTACATTAGCAAGGGCTTCTGCATTCACCGCTCTGGATTTTGATAGTGTCTACCATCACGTAGTATTGCATGAAGAATCAAAGTTTATGCCAGCAATGCACTGGAAGGACTTTTAAAGTTCATCAGGATGTCTTTTGGATTAGCAAGTGCTGCCTTGGTATTCCAAAGACTAGTGAAGTAAACCTTATATGGTGTATCTGATGATATTTACATTTTTTGGGAGAAAATCAATTGGAACATGGCAAGACATGGGGTGTTTTGAGATTGTTACATCTCAAAGGTTTAACCTAAAGAATGGATAAGTGTCAGTTCACTTGCAGAAGTGTGGAATATATTTGACATTGCAAATCAGCTTAGGATATAAAACCCTAGAATAGTTATATAAAGACTTTTTTTGGAAGCTCCATCACAAGAGTTGAAGAAACAATTGCCTCCCCTTCTCACCAAATAATACTCAAAGTTTGTGAAAAAATGTCAACTTTGTGTGAGGAAAGCAGCAAAACAGCGATTTTGAGAAGTTGAAGAAATAACTGGTAATGCACCTTGCTTGAAACCATTTCAGAGTGGGAAGTATTTTGTGCAGATGCTAGTAATGTTGGTGTTGGTACTGCATTAATGTAGAAAGATGGAAAGAAAGACTGCGTGGTTTTCGATCATTCCAGAAAGCTAATGGAATCTGAAAGAAATTACTCAGTTATTGAGAAGTAGATGCTTGCCTGTGCCTGTGCTTGTCAGCATTACAGGACATTTATATGGGAGATTAGATTCACTCTCAGAACTAACCATAAACCTTTAGTCAATATCCTATCTCCATGTGGAAGTAAGAATTTAACTTCTGGATTAGCTAGACTAGTGGCAAAGTTTCATTTATTTCATTTTGTGGTTGAATACATACCCGGTGCAAGCAATGTGCATGCTGATTTCAAATCTAGATTTCCATAAAAGTGTTCAGGAGAAACTATATCTAGTCAGGCAGAAAGTGAAGCAGCTGTTACCGTGAAGGATGTAATGGGGAGTGATAAAGAATCTAGAATGTGTGTGCCAAAAAAGAGTTATGAAAATCATATTGTGGCTCGTGGGTATAAAATTGTACCTCCTTTTACTTGAGTAAGGTTATTTTTAAACAATGTCATGAAGGGCATCCAGGGATGTCTTCTAGCAAGAGACAAGCAAGTGAAATCTTGGGATGGCCAAGAATGAATGAAAAAATAGATAACTGGGTTTGAAGTTGTGTTATTTGTTTAAACAGTGACAAAACAGCTAAGTCTTAAAGGGTTGAGCCTAAACCAATGGAAGTACCTGATTGTTCCTGGAGGCATCATAGGCCCATTTTCAGTCTTGCCACAAAAATAACCTTTTGAAATTGTTTTAATAGATTATTTTTTCTAAGTGGCCTGGAGTCAGAATGTTGGAAAAGGTTGATACCGATACAGACCCTGAATTTCTTGATGGTGTATTTTTAAGAGGATGTCTTCTAGAAAGTTTGATTTCAGACAATGGTCTGTAGTCCACTATTGCTTGTGTCAAATATTATCGTAAGCTTATGGCAATTATGCATAAAAAGATTTTGTTTTTCCATTCTGAAGCAAGTGGACATGCTGAGAGATTCAACAACGTAATCAAGGATATCAAACAGTTGGTAAGTGACAATGGTTTGTGTTGGAAGAAAGGACGTCGGGCTATGTTGTTGTCTTACTGTATGAAGGTTCACCATGCTACATGAGGTACTCCCTTTCAGTTACTGCATGATCATCCTCCTGGCTCTAAGATAATTCCTTGGTGGTTAATAAAGCAACAGACTGTTGATGAGTGTGTTGTCTGCAAAGACGTCAGAGCTCATAGTTACAGTCAAAGAGAAAATGAGCCAATATATGAGCACTGCTCATAAGTCCTTAAAAGCAGAACATTTCAGTAGGCCAGTGGGTGAGAGACCAGATGAAAATAGAAAAGAAACAGCAAAAAAGTATTCTCCCCTGATGGGTACACACACTTTCAAAAGAACTGTGAGGGTGGAAGATGTTAAAGTGTGGAACGTAAGAAAGGTTTCTATTTGGAGAGGTGGATGTCAAAGGAGTCCATTACAAGATAAAGAAGAGAATATGAATGAAGGGGAAGAAAGGAAAGCTCTCTCAGAGGATGAGTTTCCATCTTCGAGTGATTCCACTTTATCAAGAGGGACAGTGGTGGATTTGTCAAGTGTTACGGTTTCTGGTTCATTGAGTGACACAGTTGAGGATTTGTGTCAGAGTGCATCTGTTGCTGGTAAGATGCAAAGAGTTCAAAGAGAAGGTGCAGCAATTCTGGTAAATTCTTTCCAACACAGTGTGCTATGTGGAGGAAAATCTAGAAACTTTAATAGTTTTGTTCTGTGGTGTGGTTGATTTATTGCTATGTGCTAACAATAATGTATAGTTTATTTGTGGTAGTTGAAATGGTTCATTTGCCCCTATCTTCCTTTGTTATGCTTGGTTGGCATGTGTGTGATGTTTTGTGTTATAAAGTAAGGGGAATATGTGGTAGTGGTCTAGTAGCTATGGTTAGTGTCATGGTTGGAATTCTGGGTGCGTCATGTTGTAATTTTAAGGCAAGTGTTCGGGGATTGGCAGTTGGAGCGGGTGACCAGGAGCTGTGGTGGCATTTCTTTGCTATGTTTGTACTTGGTTTGTGTTAATAAATGAGTGCATGTTACTTACCTCTCATCCAGTACACACATTTTGTTTGCAATAGATATCATCAGTTTCTTCCACAGGCTAGTCAGTATCTCAAAATGGTTAATAAGGTTGGTACTGAGTCAGTGAAGTGTCCAACATTTGTTAAGCATTTATCATGGTCCTACCGCTCTTTAGAGGCAATAGACTGGTCTGTGGTCTCTTCAAAAGTGAGCCTGCCAGGTATTGTAACCTTTCCAATGAAGAAGGCCAGTGTTCTTCACCGTCTTCCTTTTCCTCTTCATCCATATCGTTACCTCTTTCCTTTGCTCCAGTCTATTTTTCCACGCTGTTGCCCTGAATTCATTCCATACCTCACTTCTACATGTGTGCACCTTGATTTCTGTTTAGATCGCTTCCTTGGTGCCAAAGCTTGGCTCCCTTTGTGAATCCATGTGAGTGGGTCTTAGGGTTTCATGCTAGCCGGGGCCGCAATGAGGAACGAAAAGCAGCCCTTCAAAAATGTTCAAACCAGCCTGCTCCCTTCATGTCCTCAAGCAGGCTTCTTCTTTTGAGCATCCCCCTCTCTCTTCTCCCTCTATGATAGCTCTCTCTCCACCTTTACCCGCCCTCCTTTCCCTTCTCTCGCTATCCTGAAGCTTCCCTGTGCCTGCTGCACATAACCTTGTAGACCCCAGGAAAGGACAAAGGCATCAGGAGCAGCGTGGGCTTTCACAGCTGGCCTCCTAGGACTCCAGCCCATCGGGAAATGGGATGACATGCCAGTCTGACCCTGATGCCAGCTGTGTATGTGCTCCTCTTCCCGCCTGCCTACTGGCATTTTTTTTTTTTTCATATTAATGACAGTCCCTTCTCCCGCAATCTGTTGTGTTTCGCATACTCTACCGGCCAGTGGGAACGACCAAGGACTTTCCACCACGTCCCTCATGTTCAGTCCTGCTTTTACCCTCAGGCAAGAAAATTAGGACAACCTGGGCAGGCAGGCGAACCACATGGAGAATTTGTATGAGGAAGCATGAGAAACGCAGGACACCAGCAGGATAAAGAGAAAATAGAGCTGGGAAAGAGGCAGGAGGATGAGGAAGAATCCTGGAAAGGAGCCGGAAGGGCATGGAGAGACATAGGATGTACACAGAACAACAGACAGACCTAAGAGCCAGGCAGAAGAAGGACAGTGAATAACATGGGCCGGAACAAATTCTGGCTGGAAGGGATGAGTCTAGCTGGCTGTTCAGGTTTTAGGTGACCATAAGTATCAACTGTAGGGACCAAGCCATGCTATATATCTAGGGTGGGAGCGCAGCACGGTGGGGAGCGCTGATTCCGACTTGACATGTCTGTGTTGTGGTGACCTTGGGAATTCAGGAGGGTGTTAGAGCTGTGTGAGGTTATCCTCCATGCTTTCCATTCTCTTCTGAAATGGTTCTTGGTCTATCAGCATCAGGGGTGGAGGCAGGCTGTCGCTGTACTCGCACACTCCCGCTGCATCTCTCCTCCTTAATAACAAAAGTGTTGTGTGTAATGGCTTCTGGAAGCGGAAGGTCAGAATCCATCTCAGCACATTTCCTCGTTCTTGGAGAGAAGGCGTTGTGAATAATGCAGAACCTGAAAGCCCAAGCCTGGGGTGGAAGGACAGGGCCCATCGTAGAGTCGCCTCACACTCTCCCTGGATGTCGTTGTTGCCCCTCCTTCCATTCCTTTGCATCCACCCACCGCTATAATCAGAGCCAATGCTTGTGCAGGTCCTGGCTGCTCCAAATTTTGGCAGTAAGGCAAACAGACAGTCCTTCAAGGCAAAAACCATGTTGAAAACATATGGAAGAGATGCACTTTGTAGAGCATCCTAGGGAGACGTTTTAGCAAGCCTCGGTACAGACTATACGCAAACGTGTTTGATTATATAATATTTAATACACTTGTATTCTAATTTATTTCATGCTGTATTATTGTTATAAAATGTAATAAAGTAGTTTGAAATCACTACAGTGTTCAGGTGTCTTACTAGAGTTTATATATTTTTGTGAGAAATTTTCTAAAGATGTATGTGCTTTCGTATAGGTTGCTTTCTGGACTTGACTGTTACTTTTACTTAAAAGAAAAGTAGATGCAAATAATAATATATATTTGATTATATTTGCATTCAATTAAGTTGTATCTTTGATCCTATTGGCACAAATATTGTGAAAAAATAGGTTGAAGAAAAAACATTGATTGCTAAAAAAGACATATAAGCCATACACACCTTCCCATACTGTATGTTAGCGCCAGTGCACATTACATTTACTGCACTCTAGAAATGATACAAATATTCCATTTATTTATAGTGATGAGAAGAAATGGTTTTATTTCTTTTGATCTAAAATGGTACTATTTAAGCCTGTTAGGTGGAATCTGATGTTGTCACAATTAGATACTGAGATTAATTTTGCTTTTGCTTTTTGTTCATAGGTCACTAGAGCTCTTCAGATTTTGTTAAGTTTGGCCTGATTTAAGAGCACTTGCGCTCCACTGTATTTGTGCAGTTTGGACTGATTTTAGTGTAATTCGGCTCCACCTCGCATTATCTGCCAGCTTGGAATCTTTTTTTTGCTGAGTGAGTTGGGAGGTGAATTCGGAAGGGGTGTGGCCTGGAAATGAGGTGGGTCTTTCAGGTGCCAACAGCCTTAGATTGTGTGGAGGGACATGGGAGTGATGAGAGCGTCGGAGAGGGAGGCGATTCTCTTTCCTGTTGAGACAAACCAAAAGGTTATTTGAAGCCACCTGCCGTGGGTGAGCTGGGGAAGTCTTGAAATCGTTCATAGATTTCAAAAGTACAGATCTCCTAAACACAAACTGGAAACCCACTGGAGTGTTTCCATCTCCTCTTTTGTGCTAGAATGTTATTAGCACTCTTTGCTGGTAAACTGTGTGAAGCTGAGACAATATTGTGTGAGGCACTGTGGCACCATGTGAGTTGGCAGGTCTGACCTTTCCGTTAGATGCATAGGCCTGCAATGCTACCGTACAGTCTCTGCAGATCCTTATTAAATCCTGCAGGTTTATAGAGTGTTAAAGAACGGTATCAACATTTCAAAATATAGCTGCATTGGGCATCAAGGGTCTCAGCAGACCGCACCAATTGGCTGAAGTTTTACCTCTTTCTTCACTCAGTATTCCTAGTTTGTATAGATTTATAGAACATTACATTCATGAAGAAGAGACCACAGGAACCATGTCATTAGCCCATTTTCCACCATATTTAAATATCTAAATATTCATTCTTTGATGACAGAGCCACATAGAAAATGATTCCCTCTCTTATGAAATTCACTAGAATTTCAAAGTCTGTGCACAACACTTTACATTTTCTTCTGAAAAATTATTTCCAACAAAGCCTTGAGGCTTTGGCTTTTCCTAGGCCAGGTCACCCTGTGGTTTCATTTTGTGCCATGGCCCACATACAGCTGCACAGCCCCTAGCCTCGTGGACCCATTGGACAAGTGGACTCAAAACTGTCTCTACCATGCCCATCTGCCACCCCACCTCAGCGTCTAGTGGGGTGCAGACTGAAAGTGCCCATGGTGGAATGAGAGCGGGGAGGCCCACTTACAATATTTTAGCAGAACCTAGCCCTCTCAAGCTCAGTTCTTTCTTCTTTTCATTAGAAATTACTTGTCAGGCTAGATAGGTAGGTGCCACACCATAAATGCAATAACCCCCCTCCCAAAATAACCCCCTACTGTAGTCCCTACCTTATGCAGCTGTCACGTACTTCAACAATTAGTCTCCAGCCCTAGTAATGCCCCTCTACCATGACATACCATAGCCTAGATTAACATTGTCACTAAGATAATGATTTATGCACATAACTCTGCTTTATATAGTGAGCCTCCTATTTTGCTATATACCACATTGAAACCACTAGCCGGTGTTAGTGCAACAAAAAACAAGCAAAGCAATGTAATTGTGTTCTTAAATCATCTGAGTGCCTCCACTAGAAATGCTGCATAAAGGTGCCATCAATCGATGTACTGTTGCTATGAATGATAACCGAGAGCCAGTGTTTAGGGGCAAGGGCAGTGAGTGAGGTATTACTGCTGCTTCGACATACATTATGTGTTAAAGTCTCTCTCTCTCTGACTCTCTTTCAATCAATTTCTCCCACTCACACACCCACTCAGACACTTACTCATCCACTCACAGAACCACTCAGACCCTCCTGCACCCATTCACAGCCCCAGCCGATCATCACGCACCCATTCACAGACCCATGCAGACTGTCACACACCTACTCACAGACCCACTGACAGCCTCATGCACCCACTCACAGATCTGTGAACACACTGACGCACCCACTAAAACACTGATGTACGCACTCTTATACCCAGACAGACAGTCTGACAGCCACGCTCACTACCAGATACACTCTCTCACTCCTACTCTCACACCCAATGAGGTTGAGCCGAACTCCCATCGCGCACAGACAAAGGGCCATGCACAGTATGGGGTGGGGTGGTTAGGGGTCTGGCTGCAGACCAGGTCTTTTGTGCAACCTCCCTTGCACATGGTAGAAGTCCTTGCATGTTGCAAGGTTGGGTCCTTGTAGGATGTTGGCCTTGTGGCCAATGGCCACCGCACACATCCGAAGGCTGTGTGTGGTGGTGGTTGGATTAACGTATAGTAATTAAAATTGTTACACGTTTAAACCTTTGAAATTCCCTGAAAAAAACAAAGGTTACAGGAACGTTCCAGGTAGGAAATAAAATGTAAAAAAAAACCTAGAAATTCACTTTAAAAAAAACAAATGTTATAGAGATGTTATAGTGAGGCTGACATAGTTACGTGAGTTAACTCTAGCTAGAACTGGTGAATTTCTATAGTTTTGTACATTTAAAATGAGAGCCTACCTATAATGTCTCTGTAACCTTTGTTTTTTAAGTGAATATATATATATATATATATATATATATCTCATTCCTGCTTTTATTATTGCACTCCATTTGGAAGGGAGTTCTGCTTCATCCTTTGCACTTTTCAATGTAACTTGGATTTTTCTACCTGCTTGTTGCAGTTCCATTCGTTTTTTCATCTCAATCTCTTCTGCATTTTGTTAAGTTAATGTGATCAACAGCCCCCTACCAAGGAGCGCAGATGAGTGTGGGAGAGTAAAGTTTGACTGTGACTATTCCATATTTCATGAAGTTGTAATTGTTCAACTACCTTATTTCCAAAATCAAGTTCTCTAGAGTTCATCTTAAACATAATATTGACATGTCAGCCCAAAGACAGAGTTTTGGGGATACTTACTATTCACGAAGTAGGAGCACAGGATTAGTTGTGCAATGACCCAGGTGTGGCTCCTCCACAATGGGGGATGGGCGTCACCCCCCTGGTTAAGAGCCAGCAGATGAAAAATAAAACAACAGCTTACTATTGTTTTATTTTTCAGCTGCTGGCTCAGCCAGCAGTGCGGGGGTGGGAGGCTGGGCCACAGAATTGGGAGTGGGGAGGAGGAGAGAGCGCCCCTAAGTGTGCATGTGTGTTTGGCTGGCCGTCTTAGGTCGGCCAAACAGGCATGCACATTTAGGTTTCTGCAACCCGGCTGTGTACACAGCTGTGCTGGCGAAACTGCACAAACCCCAGGTTTGTGTCTGAGCGGCAGTCCATGTTGCTCAGACCAATCCTGATGCTGCTTTTTATGTTAGGTTCAGCAATGAAGCAGTGCCAGGATGGCTGGGGAGCCTGTGCTGGGGTCCCAGTGAAGGCTGGGACACCAAAAGAGGAGCAAGGCTTCAGATGTCGGTGGCGATGATGATGAGAACGGTAAGTGTTTTTTTTCCTCTTTTTTTCCTTCGTCCCTGTCATTGTCCCCCCCCAGACACTTGCAGCTGCCGCCGCAGGGCAATCACAGCAATTGGAGTTGGTTAGCAAAACATAATGACACACATTACAGTGCAGCGTTAGGGATGTAACTGAGTGTATCAAAAGGGAGTCTGAAATGAATTTAAATTTTTTGGGTTTGTTCCATAGATATCTAATTGCTTATCCTTCATTCTCACAGCAAAATAATACCACTTAGATTTTTCAACTGAGGTCTGTATGATGTATTTCAAAGTGCATTAAAGACTGCACTCCACTTCACTGGCAAAGGCAGCGGAGCAGTTTCTGTGGGGATACATACATCAATAAAAACAATTAAAAGGTTTTATCAACACATGATACAAAATGAGGATAGAGCAGCCATAAATACCTTGCGTGTTCAAAAGAAGAAGAACTTTTCAAGAAGAAATGTGTTTAGGATAGTGCTGCCACCTTGTATATTGTGGGAACACCGAGCTGAAGGGAATGGCCCACTAAGTGGACACCAGTTCGGAAAGGGTCGCTTTCAAGTTCTAAAAGTTAGTAATGAACAAATGTCAGTGAATGTTACAGCTTGCTATTATCAGGGACAGAAGAAAGATCATGTCTAGAGAGTTCTACAAATAGATTCTGGGAGGATATAAACCCCCACCTTTGTTACCATCAATGTACCTTCTCTAGGATCCTATTTGTGAGAAAGACATCCTTTTTGCCCTGATCACCCCCATTTGTTTGCAAACCAGACCCAGGGTCAGTGCTGTGTTTCAAAAGTATATGGCAATTGGTATAGTTACAATTGGTTCATACAACCTACCTGTAAGTCCCTGGTATATAGTAGTGCATGTAGGTTTAGAGACCCCAGTGGATTTAATGCACTTAAATATGCACTGCTGTCATGTCTTCTGTCATGCAAAAGCCAGCCCTGCCCTACAATTAAAAGTACTTTCCTGTCTAAAGCTACCTTTTTTATTACATCTGTCACCCCTAAGCTCTGCCCTGCGTGCCCCAAGGGTAGAGTGCCTAGCTATAGAAAGCAGGGACATTATAAATGATATTTTATATGCTGCGGTAAGAGAAAAACTCCCATTTTTGTTTTTCCCCATCATAGTGCTCCTAGCTCCAGAGGCTAATACGCGAAGGCTTTTTTAAACTTCAAAAAGTCTCACATTTGACAGGAATGAGCTAGAACACCCATTCAATGTACCAAAATACTAGTTACAATATATCCAGCAACTTGCCAGGGTTGGATTTATTATAACTATTGCAGGAAACAAGTTTTAGAACTTGCTTTCCTGAAGTTACCTATAACAGATCTGTAGCAGCCTCTTCTGTTTGGCTAGCCTTTGACAGCCTGAGCCAAGATGTTCCCTAATTGATAGAGACATTGGGTGGGAGGAGATCTGCTGCCTGCAGATGCCACGACAGGGGCTAGGTAGCCAAACTAGTCTTCAAAGGGAGAAGCACAGATAGAATAGGAACCAGGCCCACCCCCAGCCTTTGGGAGCATCACTAACTAGATTAGGATAGGGGCTGGAAGGGTAGTATAGGGAAAAGTTAGCCACACCTGTGAGTTGGGTTAACCAGACATGAACTCCAAGGAGATATTTTCTCTATTTTGATTTTTGTGGAGATGTACATTCTATGACAGAAAAATGCCACGCTTCCAGGAAGTGGTCATCAAAAAGGGGGACAACCTGAACCCCATTGGGGTGCCCCTCTTCTTGCCAGCCCAGAATATGTAACAACTATGGGAGAGGTGCACTAAACCTCAGCTCCCTGCTTGGAAACATCTGGAGAAGAAGGACTGCCCTGCTGAACCCTTGGACGGCACAAATGTAGGACAGCACTCAGAAGGACTGCACCGACTGCACTCTCATGGCTTCACAAAAAGGACTTTACCTGTCTTAAAAGATCAAGGAGCGAACTCCCTGAACAGCAAAAGGAAGAAAAGAACTGGAAGAAGTCCACTGTATCAACTACCACAGGACAAGCCTAGCTGACCAGCTTCACCTGGACTTTACTTGGATTGACCAGGTGCATTGTGGGAATTGTAGTGTCCAAACCCCAAAGGGGCACATCAGAACTTCCAGACCCTTGGCTGGTGTTGTTGAGCCTTCAAGACCCTGAAAGGACATTTCAGAAGAAGTTTTGAAAGTTTGGGAACTTTTGGACAACTTTTGGAGGTGGTGGAAAAAGCTCCAGGAAGAAGACCGGCTCACTGTTGAAAGTCAAGCCGCTTACAGCGAATTGGCCTGACTGCAGTAGTATGACCCGCTGAAAGCTTTGGAGCTCCTTGCTGGGGAGAAAGACAACCTCCTTCAGGAGTTCATCCAGGCATCATGCAGCAGCAGACCATCAATGTTGAACCGAAATCCGAATCTGAGTACCTGATCGCTCGACGTCAAGAGAAAAAGCTCCAAACAAAAGTGTCTAAGTGGAACAGTAAATTTTGACTGGGATATCCCACTTACCCTATCTGATCCGCGCTCCATCACGGTTGGCCTAAAACTTTGGCTTTGTCCCTGTCAAGTGCAACCAAATAGCTGCCGTTGCCATTTTTCACTTTTGAGCACTAGAAAGCACAATTTTGCATTTAATCTTTAAAAATTCACATCTCCTGTTGCCTACATTGGACTGTTGTTGTTGTGGTGTAATTTTAAAGATAAATATATTCTCAATTTTTATAAATTGTTGTTGGATTTTTAATGTTTGTTTTGTCTTACTTATTTACTGTTTTGAGGATACTACACACTTTCCACACCTGTTTCCTAAGTCTATCCTGACTGCGCGTCAGCCAAGCTACCAAGGGTTAAGCAATGATTAAATTATTGAGACTTGAATAGACCTTATTTGTGATTGTGGTGTTATTACTAGTTGTAGGTACCTACCTGACCCTGCTAATAAACCACCTTCCTACAATATTCAACAAACACAATGCTACCCATCTTCTCCACTTTGGAAAGGGGACATTCTCAGAAGAGAGTCAAACTCTCAACCTGATGGCTGCAGATACAGTTTTACTTACATGCTTTTGCAATAACAGCCCAATCCCACCCCCAATCTTCCGATATTCAAAGTTCCATCTTCTAAAATTCTATATTATAGACTTAATGAATAGATAAACATTCTGTTTTTAAATAGTTTCTGTAGACTCTCTGTTGGAAGAATAGTGTGATGATAGATCTGAGATTCTTCTCTGTGGTCTGCAAAACGCCAAGGCTGATGAGGCATATTGACTGAAGAAACTAGCAATTTGTGGGATTGTGAGCCTCAACACCAATTGGGTATACAGATGTCCCTTTGCAAAATTACTAAAGTATGATTAATTGGTAGCCTGGGGTATTTATCTAGCCAATAAAATGAAGACAGGGGGTGCACTATTCAGAAATAAAAAGTAGAGTTCACCTGATGCAGCATCTCCCACGTCCCTGCTTCAAAACCCAAACAACAGAACCCAAAGTGTATATTTCCCCAGGGGTTAGCTTAAGGGAAAAAAAACTATTTTTCTGGTATCCACAGTTAGAATAAGCAATTGGTTTTCCAGCACAATATGTGAAAATCACGTTAGATTCCCGGAAATGATATGGACCATCACACCGTGCCATATCCAGCTTTGGGGATACCATGTGAGCAAGTGATTTCGCCTGGTCAGTGGGCTCCTTTTCTGATAGGAGGATTCCTAATCATCCTTTGTGCAGACTGGACCAACTCGTAGGTCACAAAGACATCTGTAACCAACATTGTTCATTGAATACAAAATCACCGTTTTAGAGGCAAACCTGACTCATATTAAAACTGGTCTTTGTTGAAGTTATTTGATAATACACATTACCGAATAAAAACATCCGACACGTTTCATGACTCTGTCACTTCATTAGTGCGGTAAAAAGATATATTGAAAACAATTGTATAAAACATAATATACGCATATAGGTGTTATTTTTGACATACTTCATATAAACATGAACAATGTAAGCTTTCTGAAATTCAATATATTTGGTCTGACTCTTCCTCAGCTTTCCACGTTAGAAGTCATTACGTAGTTTAGAGATTCTATTGAAACACAAATGTCAATCCAAGCTTTTTCAACCACTTCACCAATGTCATTTATATTCATAACAATAATGATTTCAATTGAAAATAATACAACTCGTGAGAATCTTATGGGATATAATGATCTAAGTTAACATTTTCAAACAATAGCAAATACAAAAAATACAGAGTGGTGGGACCCCCTTAGAACTTTATTTAGTGCATGCTAGATAACCTCATCATTAATCTCCAGTGCATGATGTAGTGTTAATTGGTTCATGGTAAATCCCGAAAATTAGAAAACGTGAATATACATTAAGCATTACTGCAGTGATATATGATCTTCCATTTCAAAACAATATTGAATGTACATAGTCAAATCTCATCTTCTCTGATCCAATTTTTCGTGTCAACCAGACGATAGTTTTATAGGCCAAGTATTAAGTTTGCCTGAATACAGTTATTCCTAAACCTACTCAACACCATAATACTGAACTTGGTACAAATCCCTATTATTGTAGTACATTTATTCCACTGACTTGATGTTCTGTTTATGATATATGGTCCTAGTTTAGGAAGGAGCTATAAGAACAAAATCATGGAGGCAGTCAATAGGAAAGCATAGTCCATTGGCCGGTTTGGGCCTACGTTTGATGCTCTATAACTGGATGAGTCCTTAAAAACACCTCACATTCTACAAAAGTCTTTGACTTTTTTGCACAGTTTTTAAAATTTGTTTTTCGTAAGAGAAAGTGGTTCTGTTGTAAGATATCCCTTCAATTATGATGAAAAAAAAGCCCCTGATCTCCCAGTTCTCTCCCCTCACTCCCCACAATCTCTTTGGCTTTGTGAAACTTGGTTTACTGGCTCTTTAAAAGTTTTATTTTATTACATTTTTGTAGTTTGTCACAGCTATGAACAGTGCAGTGTATTCATGCCACCTGTTGCTACTTTGTCTGTGATATGATCAGCTCTTCCATCATGTGTCCCGCTAGGGAACTGACCATAGGTATAAGCTTTGAAGAGCAAAATCCTGTAGAGTATGTCTATTTTTTAAATACATTTGTGTATATTGACTTGCACATCTTATTGTATTTTGTTAAATATCTTCATTGTATTTTTTCAAGCTATGACATACCACAATCTAATAAAAACCAAAAGATAAACAAACATTGTCTGTTGTATTGAAGCAGGTGTAATAAATCCAGAGGCCCAATATGGTTGCATTATGTTTGTAGCAACTCATAGTATATATACTTGATTTAGAAGATCTCTCAGGCACTCCTTAACTGTTACTCCAATACTTTTGACAGCATACGTTTATTTAATCAGGTCATCCATGGTTAATCTTGTCCTAAGTATTGTCAAAATGGCTGTCCTGAAATTAATGTTTTTGGCAGACATTTCTGTAATATTTAGAACATTGATGGCTTTCTTGTGGTTCATTAATGGAAATATAATTTGTGCTGGAATGAGGGAGTGCAGTCCCCTTCCCAAGCCTTCTTTAGGACCTATTTGCGCCATACCACGGGCAGATTTCTTTTTCAAAGGGGTGGGGGAGTGGCCCCCCTTTGATCCACTTAAGGGTCGCATGAACTCCATTTGGCAGGGCCATCTTTTATTTTTTTGGGAAGGGGATTGCGACCCCTCCATCTTCGAGCCTTCTATATGCCTCTGGCCCCCATCCCCTGGGGCCAATTTCTTTACTGAAAGGGAGAAGGCATGGTCTCCTCCCCCCAGGCCATGTAAGGTCCTTGGGGACCACATCCCCTGGGACTGATGTTTCTGCTGTGGTAAGGGGGATGTCGGGCCCCCATCCTTGAGCCTCCAAAGGGCCCTGTGCAATTCCATTTTTGTGGGGAAGGGGCATGAGCCCCCTCCTCAAGCCATACAGTGGTCCCAGTGATCCCACATCCCAAGGCAATGGCAGCAGCGGTCCAGTTAATCTAATCCCTAGCACAAGGCAGTTCCCTGCCTGCTATAGAGCTTTTGGTCCCAGGCAGGGTCCCTCTGGGACCACCCCCACCAGATCTAGAGCTGTAGGGTATCCCTGCCCATCTATATGTTATATATACTTATTTTTTGGATAGGGTACTGAGTCTCTGATTAAAAATGTCTGCCATCACAACTTTGTTGATGTGGTGGCAGCAAATCAGATTTTATCTCTAGATCTGTTGGCACTGCAGACCCTCCACAGCATGATATATACATACATTTTGAACCTTAACTTCACAATAGATTTACCAGTGGCAGCTGGTGAAGTTTGAAAGTGGTGGAGCGTAAAAAGGCATTTCGGGGGAGGGGGCATCTGCACGTAAAAATGTTTTAAAAGATAAGGTAAAATGTTCCATGGCATCTTTTAAAGGTGGATTCTGGCACAGACATTGAAAGACTCACTCCACAGACATCATCATCAGCAAGTCTCCCACATTATACATCAACAAAGCTGTCCAGTTTAAGTTTCACATGAAGACACAGACGTACTGGCATCACCTTCATCTACTTTACTCAGCCTGACGTTCTGGTTTCAGCTATACAGCAAGTCCATATTTTGGAATCCTGCACTAAGGCCTAAGCGGGGTCTTGTTTCTCAATTAATAGTCTATAATGTTGCATGACAACTTACTTAACTGTTAGTTCAATAATAGCGTTCATCAGGGTAGAAGCAGGAACGGTTAGGTGGATGTAGTAGGACACATACAGGAGGTGGGTGCCAGCACCAGTGGCGACAGGAATGGAAATGAAGCTTTGAAAGCAAGCTCAAGCATTGCTTTTGTCACAGTTGGTGACAATATTTTGGAGATGATCAAGACGGTGCAATACCACAATCATATATTGGTACCTTAGTGTGTGTCTTCTGATGTATTTTGATTTTCCTCAGGAAAACCTGTAAAGGGGGGGGGGGGGCACTTTTAGAAAACTATTGGATACCACATACATTTATGATACAAAGTGGCACCACAGCAGGGAACCAATGAAGTGCCATACTGAGTGCTCTAGCAAGGTGCACATATTAACAGAGGCTGTGGTCCAGAGACATACAGCAGCCAGTTTGATTTGAATGTGAGCTAAACCCAGTACTGGGACAAGAGATACCAGACGTAGCCAGAAGTACTTTGAACTCAGACATATTTATTCGGCCTGTACACAGCCAAATGTTCATCCAAAATCACATGACTTATAGCAGATATTCTAAGAGGGGTAATTTTAGTCAAGTAGGAAATCAGTTATTCTCTGGTCAAAACACATAGGCATGTGTCAGAGAGCGGCATAACTGGGACAGAGGCATGCATCCACTCTCCTTTTCTACTGACTTTAAAAATATGCTAAGAGGAAGACAACATGAATCAGATAAACCATTTTGTCCCAATGCAAAAAGTCTTGTGACGCTTCCTATATGTAAATAGCACATTTAATACATATCTCTAATGGAGCCTTTACCGTATAATACTTCAGTACACAGTGCTCTCAGTTTGTTCGCTTGGTGGTGACATGACAGTACTATAGATAAAACAGCATGCATTGTATTCAAAGCCATTGCAACCATTATGTACTCTCCCCTGAAGAGACAAATCATAGAGATCATTAGTTGAATGGAATATGTGTATTTCCAGTCTGTCTGTTTTAAAAAAGTTGAGTGACTGTTGCTTCCTGGTGAGAGCATTAAGTGAAAAATTGGTCAAGGCCTCAGAACATTTTCTGCCTTTAGCTATCAGAAAACAACATTGTCATCAGGACAGTAGCAGCAACATGTCTCAATTCATGTTTAAAAACACTTAATAACTAAGGGCCTGATTTAGAAGTCAGTGGAGAGAAATACTCTGTTGTAAACGTGAGTGATATCCCGTCTGCCGTATTACGATCCCATTCTATCCTATGGGGATTGTAATACAGCGGGCAGGATATCTGTCATGTTTGTGATGGAGTATTCCCTCCGCCTACTTCTAAATCAGGCCCCAAGTCTCTAATATTCTGACCTGGACTTTGCTTTCAGGTTGTCAAATATTTTCAGGGCTCAGGCTGTGTACACGCTTTTAGAGCCATTGTCGACCCTCACCCTTAGCTCTCACTTTTAAGGTGCTAACTCACTCGCCGCTAACCTCTCTTCCCAGGGGCTAGGGAGGGTCACACAGTACTGGACTGAAAGCAAAACAGCTTTCCTATACTCAGCAGCATGACCTGTCCTGCTGCAGAGTCTGTACAGCTGAATTAGAAGCACAGGAAGCTCTGGTTTAGATTCTGCACAGAACATCATTGAATATTGAGCTGATACACTGCGCAGAATCCAGTACTCTGCTTCCTTGCTGCAGCCTCAAAATCCACCCTTCCCCAACTGATCAAAGAGTGGGGTGGGGTCCACGAGGCTCCATGACCCCATACCAGCCTGTGATAAGTTAGGTAAAGGCACAATGGCATGACTCCACTCTTTGAATGAGGTGGCACTCCTGGCCCTTAGGGCTTTAGCCTGAAGTACTGGGAGGCAGATTTTAGCAATGACCTCTCAGGTCTCAGGGCTGTGAGAGCATCAGCCCATCCATCTGATTGATGGATGTGGAAGCTAGGCTGTGCATATCTGCCATCCACAGATTTTTTTTATGCCTGTGACAAATGGTGAGTGCTGTGCATGCATGTGTGCATGTGTGAGTGAAGTTCTGTGGTTCATAGTGACTCAGGGTGCGGGTGAGTGATATTGTAAGCATGTGTGGGTATATGTCTTGTTTTTTAACCCCAAATAAAGAGGCTGGGGTGGTGCTCCAACGCCCATTTAGGTTGAACCACTGCTGGTATTTACACCAAATCACAAAAAGCACACTTTCTGAGCTAATATCTAGCTTTCTGCTAAATGTGCCTAATTCCATTTTGGCTGTATGGTCCTTAATTTTACTATGGAAAATTGCATGGGCATAAAAGGGTTTTGGGACATCCCATTTTTCTCAGCCCTGCTTGATGCATCAACCCAAACTTTCAAGGATGGTGATAAGGTGGATAAGACTTTTTAAAAAGTTTTGTGAGGTTGTTTCGCCAAACGGCGCCAAACTATAACTCCTCAGCAGTGGAGCTGTGGAGTTAACAGTGGCTAGTCTATACTTAACTGTATATGCTTACTTTGGTGTTACAGATAGAATTGGTAAATGTTTTTGTAGATTCATATTATTATCTAAAAAAAAGAAGTAGAGCTGAAAAATGGCAAAAGTATTTTACCACTCCGGGCAGTATTACAGCTTTGGATTGGTAAAATACCATCCACCCCAACCTGGAATGAATAAAAACAACCTTTGGTAAAAAGGCTTCTCTCATTTTTCAGCTCGGCATGGATGGCAATGTGCTAATCCTATGCTTAACATTTGAGATGGTGTTGTAGGGTGCTCCATAGAAAGGAGCTGCTCTTCATCTAAACTTGGGAACTACTCAGAGTTCCCAGTTTCCTTTTTTGCATAAGCCACTATATCAGTATGTGTGTAGAGTTGATATTCTGCAGTTGATAGAATTTTAGGTCAATATAGGAAATTCAATATATTGCTAATACACCAACTAGAACACACATAGTGACATATTAACTTGGCACAGAATTCATATATCGAATCAGTGCATCCTTAGATATCATCATTTGCTGATGCCACATGTATATGTTTCATTACTCCACTTATTTTAATAGTGTTTCCAGTATCTTTCGTTGTAATGCAACTGATGAGAGCAATTTCATATAGCCTGGTCGACTTTTAGGGTGGAAGTCTAGCTCATAAATACAGCAGTCAGTTTAAAAACAACAAGGGTACTCGTTATTAAAATGACTTTTGTAAGTCGTGTTTGATTATTTTTATCCATTTCATTACTGACGTTTTTTATAGCCTGTTGTCATTATCTACTGGCCTTCTGTTGTGATCACAAGGACAGCGCTCCATGTTCAGGCGGAAGTTCTCTGCCATGGAATACAACAACACATTAATGAGAAGCCACTTCCTGACCTTCAGGCGTTTTCAATACGAACTGGAAAATAATTGAAGCAAAATGTCATGGATTTCCGGGTTATTATATTTGATGTTTCATGCTATCATTGTCGGTAATGGCTTTTGCTCTTCATTAATGTCCTCATGGGGCGCAGCTTCTGGCCAATAAGACTGTATATTTTACCTACACATTATCCCTCAGGGCTATAACTGCCATTGATTCTGGGTTACTGGCACTTAGACAAAGCAACAAGCCAGTGAAGAGACAACCTCTTAGTTGAGGTATCGGGACTCTTAAAGTAAGAACCAATTTCTCCAAAATGTATCACTCTTACACCACATCAAAAAGTCACACATCTTTCCTTGCCCAGTGGTACATATCTATATCTTTAGAAAACTATAGTTGCCAAGTGTCTTCTGCCAGGCCTGAATTCTTATTCATCAGACCTTTGTATTCTGGACCATGTAGTGTCTCTTTTCTCATTAGAAATCATGGGCCTAAAAGTCCCAGTAGGTAAAGTAATGTTGACTAAAAAGCCAGGATTGGTTGAAGGCATTATGCAGAGCATGGAGTTTGCTTGGCAACTATGGTAAGCACAGAGGCATAGCTTTTTCAGTGAGATTTGGGGGGACGTGACCCTCAAATTGCTCAAATGAAAAAGCAGTGGGCTACAGGTTGCAGGGGTGAGATGACCAAAGTTCAGGAATCACGATTTCCATGTGGAACAGAGTTAGTACTGGTGTGCATTAGGTAGGCTTTTGTCTACAGTAGCACAGTGTGTGTAAAATGGTGGGTTGGAATGCTAACCGAGTGATTGCCACTGGTTAGACTATCTGCAGGCATTCATCCCATCACATTTTGGGTGTTTGATTTCCAGTAGTATGCCTGGAAACCTGAAACTGATGCAGCTTTCCAAGTCTACTACCGACAATGTTTGTGAATTCTAAAAATAATAAATGTGTACCCATTCAAGAAATACTTCTATGGGTGCAGATTTATTATTTGCTTAGTAAACCAGTCAATATACCGACCTGATTCACAAAGGGGACTTACAATTTTGAGAAAGTTTACTACTTTTTGGCTATTCACAAAATTAGATTGTAAATTTACACCAAAAGTGTAATTTACATGTCTCCACCAAGGCCTGTGGGCTATTCACAATCTGCAAAAAAAGTATTACTTTAGAAGTGTAGTTTGTGAATAGCATTTTGTGGTATGTTTCTACTGCTATTGTACTACTACAAAATGCATTTCTCTAACATGCAAAAGTGTTTCACCTAAAGGTTTTTAAATATGAACTTAGAAACATTAATAAATCACCCCCCCCACCCCCACCCCAAAGAGGACAATGCCATTAGTGGATTAAGAGGCAAGTCAGTAGTCAAGTAAACACTACTTGTGGCCTAGATTGTTACTGTAGAAGGAGCAACATTATAACCTATTAAGGTAATCATAAGAGGTGCTGGTACAGAGCACATCCTGAACTAAAGTATTTAAATCTGCTCTCATATGTGATAATAAAGCAAAAGGATGCTGTGTGAAATGCAATATTTACCTAGTATCACACAACTTGGTCAAGAAGGGGAACTAGTATTGATTTCAGATTATCTGGTTTAACATTTTGAAATTCAGTCTTTAGATGTATATTTCTGTGTCTCTCTCTAATGTTTTACCTCAAAGGTCACTGTTTTGTCTTTAATTCTTGGTGCATGATGAGAAAAACTGACACAGAGCTAACAGATTCGACTCAGGCCCCCTGACACAGCCACCAGGCCAAGAACGCATTCAGTTAGGGGAGGAGTTCACCCCAAACACCCCGGTGAAGCTACACCACCGCTTAAGCACTAGGCCCAGTTCCTGCTGCCGCCAGCCCAGCTTGAGATAGATGATGAAGAGTATGTTGTGTGCAGAAGGCTGCTTTTGCATATATCGCAATATGTCCCACCAGAGGAGGCACAGCGGCGCTGCACTCTATAGGCACGCACAGACGATCAGTCTGTTCCTAACAGAACAGCTAAGCGTCTTCCCTATCCTCCAGGGTCAGACTGAAAGCCGTTTTCCCTTTGCAGAGAAATTGGATATGCAAACAGACTTCGAACAACTCCAACGTCTACTTTGCCTGAGTGCTCCTGAGTGCCGCAGCTTCCAGGCATGTGGCTGGAGGGGCGGGCATGCTGTGCCTGCACTGCCACAAGCAGTGTAAGACAGTACGTCTCATAAGGTAATACATCTGCTGTCATTAGCAGTGCTATTTTGTTTCTAATAATGACAATGGCTCAAGAAGCATTCACCAATGTGCCCAAATGCTGGGATTGCGGAATGCTAGTGCTGCCTGGTTTTGACAGCACCTCACGCCTCTTTCTTACACCACCTTACACTTCCTGTCTAGGGATGGGCGGAACTTGCGGAGTTTCACTCCGCAGAATTCCGTGGAGTTACATGAAAACTCTGCGAGATTCCGTGGAGTTCCGTGAATGGGTGGAAATTGGCATACCCTGGTGTTTGCACTGATTTTCCGTGCCAGCGTGTTCTCCTAGCACCTGAAAATAAACCTAAGGGACACCAATTTTTGCTGGCAAACTTCCCTTGGCCGGAACTGCGCGTTATAAGGGTAACACGGAGTGATCAAAATTCTGCCAAATCTGCCGGGGGAGCGGTATTAATCACTCACTCCTATTCCTGTCTGTCTCACTCATGTAGGTTATTTTTCACCCCTTTGTTACTGTTTTCATGCCTTTCTCTTCCCCCTCCATTCTCGCCTGCCTGCTTTTCTTTCTCTTGCTCTGATAACAAATCAGCTGCGTCTGTACAAATGAGTTCTGATGTCCCCCAACTGCATCTATCTGCAAACATACAAACATTAAACAGTGGATTTGCGGATCAGTTATTGTAACACAAATGCACTGAGGAAGTCTGTGGCTTACATGCTGTTCGATGTGGGGGCAAGAGGTGATAGTTGAGGAATGCCTTTGAGTGAAGCAAGACATAAACTGATAAGCAGTGGGATGAGGGCTGCTCAAGAATGTGTACAGACTCCTCTCTTTGACTACACTAAGTTTCATCAGTTCCATGGACCTAGTTTTAGCATGATCGTGTGTTTTCTGTCACTGCCGAGCTGGCTGCATTTCAATATACTAAATGTTCTTTGATTGGCTGTCTGAGACCGTTTAGACACAAAGAATAGGTAAATTTTTGCACTACTTGTAACTGTGTTTACTTAGTGATGTGCAATATTTTAAAGTATGTCTTGTCTGTGCTGCTGTATGGGGTGTATCGTGTCGTTGGTGTCTAATTATGTTGATTGGGGTGTTGCATGTCTGAGCTTTTCAGGCTGTGATGTGTATGGGTCAGTATTTTCTGGAGGTGTCTATAAGTGTTGGATGTGGTGCAGTATGTTTGGGTTTGTCTTAGCATGCTCACTTTGGAGTAATACAGTAGTTGTGAGAGAGTGGTCATGCTGAGTGAGGGGCAGTATATTTGATGTGTGTCAGTGTGTTTGCAGAGAAGCTGTCTGCTAAGGTAGTCCTCTCATAATCATAAGGTGAAATCTACCCACTTACCTTAGGGGTAACTTACGTGTAGTATAAAAGAAGGCTTGGGCCTTGACTGCACACACAGACACTGCACTGGCAGGCCTGACCTATGTTTGTAGGGCTACTCACGTGGGTGGCAAAATTAGTGCTGCAGGCCCACTAGTAGCATTTGAGTTGTGGGACCTGGGCAAACCTGGTGCACTATAGTATGGACGTAAAAGTAAATCAGATATGCCAGTCATGGATAAACCAATCACCAATACATTTTAGACAGAGATCTTATGCACTTTGGCTCTGGTTAGCAATGGTAAAGTGCCCACAGGCCTACAGCCAACCAACACAAGTCAGAAAAAATAGGAAGGAGAAGGCAAAATCTTTGGGGATAACCCTTCAAAAACAGCCAAAGCTTCATTCTTGAAACAAACAGCTGTGAAGTGTAGGTGCTTGCAGTGGTCAAAAATACACATGCAGGCCCAACATGCATTGAAAACAGTGAGCTGTATGTATTGCTAATAGAAAAAACAATTCTCATGAACAATATTTTATTAAATAAGCATTCCAAAAAAGCAGCAATTCTGATCTTGTGTAATGTAACGTGTTGCTCAACTAAACTGCTCTGACAACCTTGGGCCAAGATTACACTGTATAAAACTACAAAAGAAAATACTGTAGCAACAAAGTCTAGTAGTGATGTAATTGATGTTAGTGGCAATGCATTTAATACTGATGGTGATGTACTTAAAACAATTGGTCATACAGTAACCGACAGTGGTCCTACCACAGATTTTACCACTGATGCTCACCTGGCTGAGTAGTGTCGATAGATTAACTCTTTTGTATTTTGAGAATGGACAGCATCCTAATACCCAGCACTAGCCATATTCATCCTTCACTTCTAGTGGTCAGATTACCGTACTTTAAGGAATGAGGACTACCGTCCAAGGCACTACTGCAGCCATTGTCCAACAAATCCGGAATAAAGGTGAAATTCATTCTTAGCTTGGGAAGTAATTGGTTATCTGCAGAAAGTGCCTGATGGCTATGTAAGAGATTGTAAGTATCCTGTACAAAGTGTATTAATAGTTGCAAACCCTCAGATTTGAGGGTTTGAGACTGACGAGCAACATTTTAAAATGTGCTAAATCAAATAATGATTTGGAAAAGGTTTTCAGAATTGTTAAATGGGCTTAGGAGACAAAAAGTAGTCTGTTTTTGGAAGGGGCATTTTTAGGGCTTCCCTTCTAAATACTACAATGTAAAAGAGGTATTAATCCGCTCATAAATGGGAAGGGGTTCTCAATGTACCCCTTTCCCTGTGTGAACGTTGCCAAACACATTTTTTTAGGAGCAAGCGGTGGTCCATTGGTACACAGCCTTTTCCTAAAAAAGATTTAAATTTGTATAAAAGGGCCACATTTAAAAAAAGAAAAAAAAAGATTACTTTATTTAAATGCAGTCACTGACATGGTGGTCTGTTGATGCCAGCTGGCCATCATCCCTGCGATTGTGGCTAATTGTTGTGGGTTGCAATGGTACCTACCTCATGAATATTGATGAGGGTAGTTTGAATTGCGATCTATTACAATTCTGTATTTTGTGACTCAACCGATTAGTTCATAGGTTCTTTCGCAAAATCAAACACAGTTTGGAAAAAACAGTGAATAATTTGCCGTCACTTTTACCGAATGGATTCTTTGTGCATGAGGCACAATGTCGAGCTTGGGACAAATGAAATGGAATAAAATAGTGTAGCTCATCACAGATCTAATTTCCACTGGAGGAACACATAAGCAGCATTCAGAATTTCATCACATACCCAAAGAATGCCTGTGGCACATAATGGTTTTGAGAAGTGTATTGAAGAAGAAAGCAATCATGCAAGAAATGCTACAAGCGCTTGTATTAAATCTTACTTATGTAGAGACTGTTGTTTTATGCTTTACCATATCTCTCAAATGCCTCTGCCCGGGTCGTTTTTTAATGAGTTTTTCTTTCTCATGTCTCTTAAAGATTGACTGTAACAATGCACACTAGCCAGGAGTTATAAGACATGTAGTATTTCGGATGTATTTTTTTAAACTTTCCTTTTATTTTCCAGGATTATCAATAATAAAAAGAAACAAAAAATACAGGCTTTTCATCATAATAGCACTGCTGTGTGATTGGTCTTCAATCTCTAGCAAATTCTTTCATGTGCTTGGCATGAACTTAACAGTACAGCTTGCCAGCATCGTTTAACATCTCAGGATCCTGCTGGGTCAATGAGCTGGCAGTAATTGTACACCTAAGCAGGCCCTATCGTTGATGATCTAAGTAACACTAGGATACAGAGCGGTGCCCGACCCCGGCACCGCCCTTCTCAGCGGCACCTGCAGCCAATGCAACTCCTGTTCCCGCTATTGAGTTGGGTAAGGCCTAACTCGGGATCTGGCCTGCAGGACCTGTAACTCAGATGCCATAGTGATAACTAGACAATGACTCACCTAATTAACCCACCTGGACCGGGGTACTATTACTGTCTCTGAACATCTATCACTGTGTATGGGATGCTCCAGTACACACAAACAGATCGCGATTCTAGGAGAATACACTGTTGTGGAGACACGGGGTAAACAGCATTTTTGCTTCCCACTCCCCCCAATGCACACGTCATTCTTGAATGATATCCTGGTGCATAAATAGGGGCAAAATACGATTACGGATTTCCTCTCCAGTCACTTAACCAGTGGTCAACATTCATCTCGAAAGGATCTAAAACAATTTACCTTGATGTGATGACTTGACTACATCCACACTGGCGGCTCATATGAATTTTTTGTGCTTATGAGACCCTCCAAATTATGCTCCGGTCAAAACATTGACAAGACAAGTATGCTCATAGTTGTTTATGTGATTCACTCTATAGGGATAATTTGTTAAGTAGATGATAGGGTTCTCTGTGTCTAGAACACAACAACCATTGAGTACGACCAGTGTTTTATGTGATCTTGAAAATATTATTTTCATATATTGAGCACTATCTTCACCGCATGTGAAGCTCTTTTTGTATTGTAATATGAGAAATATATCTGCAAAAACAGGCAGGCATATGGTGTTTGTGTGCATTCATTAAATGACTGTCATATACGTTACTGAATGTGATGCTGATTAATCCGTATTACCTTTATGTACCTCTCTTGGTAATAAATTGAACATGACCAATGGGTCCCTTGCATGGCTTCCCCAGTAGCAGCATCTTTTAACCAAAAGGTGTTATGCTTTCATCCAAGGTTTCAGCAGTCTTTGTTTCGGCAAATATCAATTCTGCCACCAGCCTTCTAGATGCTTGAGGTTTGTGCTTCACATAACCTCGGAAAGGGAAGAGCCGGCTTGTCAATTAGACATTTCTGGGAAATAAACCCGGAGAGCTCATGTCCTCTAACCTTGGACCACAAGAACCAGTTGTTACACCAGAGCGCTTGTGCAAGTTGCAATATCCTGGGCAGGGGGATCACCATGCAAGTGTTTAATATCCCCACTTCTAGTTGGTCCATTTCTATTGGTAAATGTGGGGCCTTCTATTGTGAGCCTAGCCAACATATCACATTATGGGATTTGGTGACACGGTTATATCTTTGCAGGCCTGGTACTTCAAATCCCCCTTTTTCAAAATATTAAAGTCAGGATGTCCTGTTTCAATCGCAGGCTTTCACTTCCAATACCAACCCAGTGAATAATGACTGCAGTTTTTCACAGAAGGATTTGCCAAGGAGTAAGAATATGTTATTGAATAGATATAGGAATCTGGAAAGTACCAGCATTTTGTTAAATTGATCAGGCATGCCTGCCATAGACAAAAGCACCATAAACCTCTTTCTGTTTGCTCAGTCAGCTTGTCCACGATTGGGTCATTATTTTTTCGGGGATGACCAATTGTTCATGTCTATGTATGTAAATTCCCAGGAATTACACCGAGCCATCACCACGGTGAAGGGGAAAATAAAGTTGTGGTCTACAGGAGGCCTCTGTAAGGGGGAACTTTTCAGATTTCCCCCAATTAATGTTTTCCTGGTAGTGTCCCAAAACGTATCTCATCTACTATTGATGTCGGATTCATCTCAGGGTTCTTAACAAACAACATGATGTCATTGGCATATAACAAGAAGAGTATGCATATTCGGAAAGGCAATGCCCCTATGTAGATGACTTTGGCAGAGCCATGGCGCTAAGCCCTCCACGGCCAGTGTGAAGGGGACAGATCAAGTGGACAGCCCTGTCACATGTTTCTGTGGATCTTAAACACTTGTAAGATCCACCCAGTGGAGCACACCTTGGCTTGGGCTTGGAGTAAAGTATTTTTAAGAGGCTAATATGTTCATGCTTAAACCTGGTTTTCAGAGCACAGTGAACAGGAAAAGACATTCTTCTGAATGAGATGCTTTCTCGCAACGTAAGAAAACAGACAAGGCATCTATTTTGGTTCGAATCTGATGGACGAGAGGGAAAAGTTTTCTGAAAATGTTAAAAGTAGCCTCGCGGGTATAAAGCTAGACTGTGCAGGCAAGAGCAGGCTTTTCATTAGAGGACTGAGCCATTTCACCACAATTTGAGTGAAAATGTTATTGTCCAAGTTCATGAGAGACAGTGGATGATATAATTCACGATCCTATGGTTTTAAGACGGATTCCAAAATTACTATAATCAGTGTTATGCTGGCAGCTCTTATTAGCTCTGCAGGCCACTTTATTGTGTTTTTTGTTAATTTTTATGTTTTCGATCTGATTTTCAGTTTTGTCTGTGGCAGGAGGTCTTCCACTCTGTCTTCTTATGGATCCAGGAGAGTTAATACGTGTGGATAAAGAGTGGGTGGGGGATCAGAGATATGACTTAATAGACTGCTGAACAATCCTCCTTTATGATTGACATTTTGAGGTTTCAAGTGAAGAGATTTGCCAAGTTGCACCGTTATTGTTATTCTTTTTGTCGTTATAGTGTGTCAGTTCTCAGAGAGTCTGACTTGTTTGAGACCCGAGGGATGGACTATGTTTGAGTCCTCTGGTTGCTAGCAACATGTGGCAGATATCTTTGGGTTTGGCAAGCCTGTCTGCTCAGCATTGAGTGATAATTTAAGCAGGCTGATACAGCCTTCACCTGTGTCATCCAGTTGCCAGAAAGATCCCACAGGTCCTTTCATACATTGTATGACTGTACTGTTAATTAACGATGAATCAGGCAATGAAGCGGTATATGTTTTCATATAGTGGCATGGATGAATTCAAACTGCTAATGGGAGGACCGTCATAAAGACCAGAGTAATAGTACTTCATCTAGTGGTAGGAGGTAGGGCATACTTTTTTTGCTATGTATTTGAAGTATGAGGGTGCCTATGGTTAGAGCTCGATAAGTAATTAGGCAGATTGTGGGTCTTTACATGCAAAGTTGCACTCAGTACTTCTAGTATTGATTACACAGGCATATATAATTTATATTCTTTTTGGATTGTGTGGTTATTATATTTCATTATTTTGCCAAGGTCATTGTGAGGTTATATTCAGCAGAGTTCTCTAATTTGGATCTGGTGCCCGTGTCTATTTTCTTGGCATGACTTATTGGTTGGAACTATTCCATTGCTCTAGAGTATGCTTATTCTGATAGAAATGTTTTCATTCTGGATTATAGCCCCGCATCATTGGTATGTGTAAATATCTTCAGAGCAACCATGTTTTCACTTCTCATTTGAACCTTAAATGCTCCTGAATGCTTTACATTTTTGCTAGTAATGGGTTCAAGAACTTGACAGCATGTACAGAGAAAGCAGAATCACATATGGATTTTTTTATTGTAATGCAGAATTACTATCCATATTTTGTTTGTAGTGTTTACATTTAATTTGTTGGTATAGTGGTCCTCTCCATGGAAGGCTATATGGACAATGCAAAGTACTTTGACTAAAGATTAAGGCGATGGGGAGACTTACTGCAGTGTTTTGGATTCACTGAAATGTTCCTATCATGAAACAGTGGCACCAAGGTATAAGCTATTGTTATAGCCAAGCTTGGAGGGCAGACAAATGGGAATAGCTTGTCGTTTTTGTTGGTATTCAAGGTATGCCAAGATGCATTGCAGCATTTCCATTGTGTAGAAGGTGCTCCTTGTGATCTCAGTGGTATGTGTATTTTGAGCAGATTTAAGTCCATAGTTACTATTACATTTCTTACTTCTCTTACTGCGGCTGGCTGGACATCAAATTCCTCTGTCTTTACAGCATTGAGCTTTAAGTGGTTAATCATCATCCATGCATCTAAGGCACGGAGGCAATTGTCAAGTTTTGACTTTTGAAGGCTTTCTGGGCCATCTTTAGAATTGTTTGCAAATCATTTGCATCGTTGTAAAGGGCTAGATTGAACAATCTGATCAGGTTTAATAAGTATGTTAAGTAGGTGTTGAATAAGATTGACCCCTGAAGGATGCCACAATGTTGGGTGCAAAGTGGATTTACAGGGTAGTTGGGAAGTCAGAAGGTATCTGTCTTTGAGGTATACTTTTCAAGTTTATTTAATTAGGATGTTTTCAAATAGTCGGGGATGCTGGAGTCTGTGTACTAGTCTCTGGTGCGAACAGTGCCAGATACTGCTAATGAGTATAGAAGTAGGAAGACACGCACTCTGTTCTTGTTCACTATGGGGTTTAGGTCCTTCCTTATGAATAGAAGATGAATTAACTCTGTGCCTTTACCTAATTTGTATCCATATTGTTTATCCCACATAAAGTTGTTTTCCTCAGTAAAACGGGAAAGTTGAGTAAACTGTTCTTTCAATTAATTTGGCTAGGAATGGGCTGATTTGTCTTAATTAGGAGTTTTCTAATGCAAGAGGTCTTTAGCCTGAGCGTGGAAGATCCTAGTTCCAATAACTTCTAGGAAGGTTTTTTGTGGGAGTCTAATAGTGATTCTGATAGCCTGCTTGCATTGAGGGTATTGTAGAATTGTTTTAACTAGGGTTTCGAAGGCTGATGTTGTTCAGCATTGTAATGGTGCTGTCATATGTCAAAGGAGTGTTAGATAGTTTGCCGTAAAGGCGCTTTTCTATCTTTTCAGTATATGAAATTAGTTCTGTGAGTTCTTGTTGCAGAAGGCCTGTGACAATAGAGATTATAGGTTTTGGCACACTTGATCTTATGCTGTTCCTTTGATGGGAAGTCAGCTACACTAATTTGTGTGGAGTAGTGTTGTATTTTTGCTATTCTGGTTGCCACTCTGTAGACTCTCTATAGGTGCATATGAATTTGTAATTTTCTTTAGTTGTTTTCCTCCACTTCCTGCCTGTCGGTGGCTCTCTCCTGATGCCCCTCTGCTCCAGCGGTGTGCTTTGTTGGGGGTTCAGAGTGGCACAGATTCAGACAGAGCACCTGCCTTTTGTCCTGGCAAAGGACAATGGCACTCTGCTGAATAGCATTTCTCCTGGCAGACTCCTGGCATGGCCCTCGCAGTTACCGCTTCAGCATGTCACATTTGATGAACTGCTCCGGAGTGCTGAGTGGAAAGTGTAGTTAGCTCTTTAGTGTCAGACATGCTCTTTAACAAATGTGAACAGAATGCTGAATGCCACACGGATTCCAAGGAGTTTTCTCAAAACTCTTATTTTCCAACCTCCTTTCATGTACATCTATCTGCTCTTTTCATTTCCATACTTCCCTTAACTCAATTTTTAATGCTGTCTTTTCTATTTTACTCCCCCCTCTTCTATCATCTCTTTTCTACTTCTTTCCACTCGTTTCTCGCTTTTTTCTTTTTTTATATTCCTCCCCTTCCTCCAATGCGTCCTCTTCCTTTCTGTTCCCTACTGTATTGTCTTCCTCACCTCACCTCTCCTTTCCTCTTTTTCTATACCGCTGTTCTTCATTACCCCATTTGCTCACTTGTTCTTTTTATTTGTAACACGCGCCTCTCACCTCCTTCGACAAAGGGCTCTCACGGCTGCAGTTCTCACTCCTAAAAGCCCTCCTTTCATACCAACATATCGGCTGCCCAGAAATCATATCAGATGCACCCCTCCCTCTGGCGCTCTGCGTATTTTTATTTAAAAAAGAGGCAGCAATACAATGGGGGTAAAGGCTATTGAGAGGGTTGTGGCGGGTACTATATTACCTAAAGCAGAGGGCACTTTAAAAAAAAAAAAATTCAATTAACTACTGGATCTTTGCCTTTATGAAGCAGTATACGGTTCGAGATGTCGTCTTTTTATTTTTAGGCCACAGCCTTATTGCCACAGTCACCTCTGACTTTTCATGTTCTTTTTTGTTTCTTGTTCTTTCCCTTCGTGCCATTCTGTCTTTTGGTTTTCACTGTCTTCTAGGTTACCTCTCGTACTAACGAACTCTGTTTAAGGTTTTTCTTTTTTCAGTCATCTTGCATACCTTTCCCTTCCATTTGGAGCTGGTACAGACTATGCCAGCCTGCCTTGTGCACACTGCCTCTCTCCCTGTCTCCCGATTCTTGTTTGTTCTTTAGACTTTCTGAGGAAGGCAACAACTCTAGCCTTAGTTTTGTGATGATGTTTCCCAGTACAGGGATTCTACCATCTCACTGGTTCTTCTCATACATTCTTTGCTCCACATTATGATTTTAATTCATCTGTTGTTTTCTGGTTGTGGAGCACATGAGACTAACTGGCCCTGGACTGCTTTGCCTTTCCAATAAGGGTGGACTTGTCTAACCTCACGTTGGACACACAAAAGGGGATGGAAACCAGTCTTGCCCCTGCTCCAGTAGGAACAGCCCAATCCGAAGTGCCAGGCCACGTCCTCCCTGAACCAGAACACACACAACCACTTTCAGAGAGGACCTGGCTTGGCAGATCAGACTGGACTTTTCCTATAGGAACATTTGCATATGGCTAGGTCTAATCTGATGTGGCATGGTGGGCACAAGAACAATGGTTTGCAATGCTACCTGCGAAATTGCCAATCATGAGTATAACAATTGCAAGCATTCCTCCCATCACCTTTTGTGTGTTTGAGCAAATGCCTTAAGTGTTAGCGTGCCTGGTCCTTAGTAAGTAAACTTACAAGGGACGTGTATAGGTCGATCAATCTTTTGGATCGCATGGAGTATCCTAGTCAAGCGGTAACCAATGGATCATCAATATACATTATAATCAACAAGAAACACCAAGTAAACCCTATCTAATAAGTAAATACCATGACTCTCAAAAAGATTAATAATTTGTATTCCCTATTAGTTACAATTCTAAACAAAAACCTGTATTCGACTTTATTGTTAATCAAACTTTATTAGCATCATAAACAACTATTCACCATGAATTATTGATAAGCAAAACGAGCATCCGCAAAAGTCAGCAAATTCTTTAACATTTTGAATAATTCAGCAATGCAGGTCAGTCAGTCAACTGTCACTGTTAAATCACACTTGTCAGCCTACCTAACTCAAATTAGCATCAGCATGTGGGTCTGCATGTGAAAACAATTTAGGCAAAAATCATTAATTTGGAAAAATCTATCTAAAGAGAGAAAAACATTTTAAAACAGCACAGTTGGTACCTGGAAGAAAAAACACACATTAGTCAGTCACATTGTTATAGCTAACTATCCAAGATAGATGAGCAACAAGTCAGTCTTCGTCTCCAGGTCATCAGTCATCAGCAAGTATCAGGCTCACAGAGAGTAAGCCCAATTATCAGCACTTCGGACAGTGTCTCAACTTTTGCCTCTCCGCTCTCTCTTCTCTTATCTTGTTATGACTTTTTATTAGCGTCTCTCAGTCCATCCCACAAATTACTAATTGGTCAACCTCATCAGGGGTTATGATTCTAACCTATAGTTTTTGTTTACCACTTGTTTACGTCGGTTCAAACATCAAGTTCCATTAATGTGATTAGTTATTCTGTCGATGAGAACATCATCCCGCTCTTCAGGTAACAAAATTGTTGCCCACAGTCTTTTAGTCAGTGCCTCTATTGTTCAAGTCCTGAGAAAGTACATTTAGCCTACTCTACACATAATTGTATCAATTTGTTTTCATCATCTCCAGTCCTCTGGTACATTTGCAGAAATTTTCTAGCAGAGCCCATCTGAACTCTGTGCAGTTCAAGGTCCTTTTCTCCAGTTCCAGTCCTCGGCAGCTCATCGCGTCTCCATGTTTAAGCAAGCAAGGCCCAGCGCCAACCAGGCCTCTAGTTCAGCTAAGTTAACAATATGAAGCATCATAAAACATATATTATACAATCAGATATGACATATTAGTACAGAATTTGTAATATGTTTCATTATTCTAGCATTGTTAACACACATGATGACCACTCCCCGTGGGCACATTTTACTCATACACGCTATTTTCAATTATTAGTTTCTTTTATCAATATTTCTCGTTAGTATGTATACGCAAATCATTAGAAATTTCTCATATTAGCATATCTGCTCCAACAGTCCCTCCTCTGATGACTAAATATGTCATCACGCCTTTCCCTTGTCAATCATTTTATAAATTACTTTCAGCTACATTTTGATCTCTTCTCCTTACATTTTCCCTATAGATTCTTCTTCTGGGTCGTTCTTCCCTCCTCTGATCATTTTTAGCCCTATTTAATTTAATTTTCTGCCATAATTTAGATGCCCCCCCATAATCCTAATATAGCAATGATCACAATTAATATTCCTTGGACAATTTTCCACAGTATCCTACCCCAAATGTGACTAAACCAATTTACCACAGTGACAAATCCATTTCCAACTTTTTCCCAAACTCCTGGTTCCTTCAGTTCATTCAAATCCTTACTTGCATTAGTTAAATTAGTAAGCAAATCTTTTATCTCTTTCTCGTTTTGAGGCATATATAAACAGCAGTGCCTTGCATTAATAATTTTACAGACTCCTCCGTCCTTCGCTAATATTATGTCTAAAGCAAGCCTATTTTGAAGCGTCATAGCTCTATCCGCAGCTAATTCAGTCTTTAGTAAATGTTTAGCTCCTGTAAAATTGGTTAACATATTATCCACTATAGTTGATAGTTTTCATATCTAATTTGCATTCAATATAACTCCTCCAGAAGGAATTATTGCTCCAAAAATATCCCCTACAATTGCAGAGGCTGTCTCTCCCCTTTGTCTCATTTGGTGTAACTCAGTCATTTTCGGTATCTTTTTCAAATCATCTATTTGATAAATCTTAGGAAAAACTATTCCCAAGTAACATGTCCCATACCATCATCTAGGAAGACGGTAATAAGCGTTAAGTCCACAAATATAATAAATTAATAAATGCCAGGAATCACAGGGTCTGCACCATTCAGCATAAACGTCCATTTGCTCTGAAACAAAAACACATGCCTACATTGCTCTCGTTCCCACAAATAAAGTGTCAGTGCGTGATTTTGGCTTATATATACAAAGTTTCCCTACATGCAATGCATCTAAGGCTAATTTCCCTTGTGTTTTAATAGCAGTGTAAGCATAATCATTCTTGTAAATTCTTTTCTCTAACCCTTTCTCTAGTTTCTCTTTTAGTGCTTTTCTCCTGTCATCAGTATGCCAATAAAGCTCTTTTCCATAGGTATTAATAAACAAGTTAAATTGTTACGATGTGCATAAGCCGTGCCAAAGTTCAGTGGAGGCTCAAAGAATCCTCTAACTAATACTATATCATGATCCTTAGCTAGCTTACTCAAATATCTAATTATAGGTACAAAAGAAAATACCATGTCATAATTTGAATAAAAATATTGTATATACTCCTGATTATAGAAACAAGGTAGTAGTAAACTACAAGTTATACCGTAAGTCAGAGGTAGACTATGGTAAGTGACCCTTTCTTCCACAGAGGAAGGTATTTGCATACACACAAGACAATCCCTGGCATCCATTGTTTCCACATACTCACTCAATAAACGATAAAAGACGTTAGAAGACAGCTCTTCCTTTGCGTTAGTATACTCATGCAAATATTGCTCATCCATCTTAAACCTCTCTATAGCTGTTAGTGTACTAGTCTCAAGTACAGATGTAACTTTAGCCTCTCTCATCTCATGAATTGACATTCCCACAATCATTATTAGAAACAATATTCCACATACAATCGCCATTCCTACACTCAAATATCTACAATACCTAATGTTCCTAATGTTAATTAATATGCAACACGAAAAAATATATATATATATATAGATATACTTCTTTTTCACGCTTCAGCTTCATACAACAAGACCCCCTTTTCTTCCTTTGTCAAAAATTGGTTAGCAGCTGGTCATCTCCGGGACTCTAAGTGTCATATCAGGCTATCAGTGTCTCTTCCGGTAAAAACAATAATCTCAGTTTCTTTTTCCATTGCTCACGACTCAGTCTATTGATCTTCTCCTTCAGGTTGCATCAAAATACTGATTCAGAACTTCTCTGTCAAAGCAAAAAGACATAAACTCGTTTTGCCAATCACTTGTTGTGGCGTATGCCCACTCTGGTCCTGCGTATCTTCGACTTGCTACTCTCTTTCTTTTCAACCTCTTTTCTCCTGTCAGTTCTCCATCACTCAATTCATTTTTCTTTGTGGTGTCTATTTCTTCCTCTATTGTCTTATTTATAACCAAATCCTTTTTCTTGCCTATTTGAGATGCAGGCCATTAGTCTCCTTTTCCTGCCCCTTCTGTCAACAATCTCTTCAAGATCAGACTCTTCTCCTTCACCTTATCTGTAGTGCCTTCTCTTGATGGACCTGCAACGGGTTCATGAGGAGTCAGATGACTTTGGCTTTGACCTGTCTCAACTCTTTCCCCCTCAGGCTCTAGCACTTGGTTTCTTTCTGATTCAGCACTCTTTGCTTCTGTGAGAACCTCTCCTGTGCATGGATCTCTTGTCACTTCTGCCGAGTTGATCTCCTGTTCTGTCCTCTGAATTTCCGCACCCTCGTCTCTTACTGGGGTGATCGATCCATCCTCTGCCAATTCTGGATCTACGTCCGGCTCGACCTGCTCTGGTTCTGGTTCAGGTAGAACTATTTGCTTTGCTGCTGTTGGTGTCCTCAACAACACTTCTTCATGATCCTGAGGACACACCACTTTTTTTGTGTGGCTCGCATGTATCCAGTTAGGCAAACCTGCACACTTCACAGCTGTTGTAGTTGTCAGCACCACTTGATATGGACCTCTCCAACGTGGCTCCAGGCAAGTCTTTCACACATGCTTTTTGATCACGACCCAATCTCCTGCACTTAGATTGTGACCTGGGCCATGGATAGGTGGCAGGGTAGCGGCTTGTGCCTGCTGAGAAAAAGATCGAACCACATCAGCTAGACCCTTGCAGTAGTCCAACACCATATCATCTGTAATATTGACAAGAGCATTGGCTGGTATTGCTGGCAACCTCATTGCTCGTCCCATAAGAATCTCATGTGGGGACAGCCCTGTCTTTCTGTCAGGTATATTTCTCATTGACATCAACACTAGAGGCAATGCGTCCGGCCATTTCAGATTGGTGGCTGCGCACATTTTGGCAATTCTTGATTTCAGAGTACCATTCATTTGCTCTACGAGTCCTGACGCCTCTGGACGATAGCTGTAGTGGAGCTTCTGTTCAATGTTTAGTGCTGCACATAAGAGTTTAATCACTTTGTTATTAAAGTGTGTTCCCCTATCTGCTCTCAAAGTGCCCATTCCATCTCTAAGGTATGAACCATCAACAAAGCCAAGATGGTCATTTTCTTCTAATCGAGCATCTCTGATATCAGGTCTAGGCTTTGAACATAACTCAGTTACTTCAAGACAATCATGTTCTATATCCTCCTCCTTTTCAATTTCAACAGTATCACTTGGCAATAATGTTGCTGGATTCAACACTGTACATCTTTTCAAAGTCAGATTTGGAGCTCCCAATATGCTCATCTCATACCTTGTCAGTCTGGCCCTCGTCAAATGTTGTGTTTTCGTCCTTATCAGTAAAATTTTAACAGAATGTAGTACCATTACCGTCACTGGGTATCCCATGACCACCCCTTCACATTGGGAAAGACTTTGACCAACTGTGGCTACTGCTCACAGACAACCTGGTAAAGCTGCTGCAACCGGGTCCAATGTAGCTGAAAAATAAGCTACTGGGCGATAAGCACCTCCATGGACCTGTGTCAAAACAGATAAAGAACAAGCATCACGTTCATGACAAAACAATGTGAAAGGCTTTATGTAATCAGGCATTCCCAACGCTGGAGCTCTGCACAAACTCTCTCTCAATTCAGTGAAAGCCCTCATCTGATCTTCATCTAGGCTAATGGGGACTGTAACTCCTTTGTGTGTCAACTGCTGTAGGGGTTTTGCTATCTCAGCAAAATTCGGAATCCATTGCCTACAGTACCCTACCATTCCCAGAAACATGTGCACATCTTTTTGGGAAGTCGGGGGGTTTCTCTGCAAAATCATTGTAATCCTCTCTCGGAAAATTCTTCTCAGCCCTTTCTCAATTTGATGACCCAAGTATTTGACAGACTTCTGGCAATACTGCAATTTCACAGGTGAAACCTTGTGTCCAAAGTCTCCCAAATGATTCAACAGGGCAATCGAGTCATGCTCACACTCATCCCTTGTTCTGGATGCAACCAATAAGTCATCAATGTACTGCACAAGAGTCGATTGGCAGGGTAATTCCAATGACTCCAAGTTCTTCTTTAGAATCTGAGTGAACAAAGATGGTGACCCCGTATACCCTTGTGGAAGCCTGCACCAGCTATAGGCTTTATCTAGGAATTTGAAACTGAAAAGAAACTGACTATCCTCATGAAGTGGCACCGAAAAGAAAGCTTGTGACAAGTCAACCACTGTGAACCACTCTGCCTCACAAGGAATCTGAAACAGTATCACTGCTGGATTGGGTACAATCGGACAGCACTTAACCACCATGTCATTCACTTTTTGCAAGTCCTGCACAGCTCGTACCTTCCCACGTGGATTTTTCAATCCCATTATCGGTGAATTACATGGGCTGCTCAACACTTCCTTTAGAACGCCCTGTTTTAGGAAATCTCAAATTATCTGCGCCACTTTCATCATCACATCCTGTGACTTGCTGTACTGTGGAAGTTTTGGACACTCAACATTCAGCTTCAAAGTGATTTTAATAGGTTCCACTCCTTTGATCAATCCCACTTCCTTTCCTGTCAAATCCCAAACCTTCTCCTTTACAGTTCCCTGCAGGGCTGCATGCAACTCCCTTATAGTGAACATCGGAAAAATCTCAATCAATGGGTATTTTTCATAAGCATTATCAAGTACCATGGCTGATGCCTGTTCCTCCTCATCATCACTATTTGTTTGGACTTCTATCCCTGCATCTGTGCAGTTTATGGAACATTTGGTCTTGCACAATAAATCTCTGCCTAACAAGGACACAGGACTTGAGTCACACACCACAAATCTATGCAGTCCCAAATAATTTCCAATTTCAACTTGCACTGGTTCTGTGATAGGGTTTGTTAACTGCCTATTCTCCACTCCCGCAACCTGAACTGTTCTGCCAGAAAGGGGTACATTTGGTACTTCCCCACTCCTCACTGTGGAGCGCGTGGCTCCAGTGTCAACCAAGAACGAGACCTTATGTCCCATTACTTTTCCCTTCACAAAAGGCCCTCTCTGATCTACCTCTAGCGATGCAGCAAGAATGCAAGCTCCTTCATCCGAACTGTCACTCATCCATTCATCGTTTATTTCATCCTCACTGTGAAATGGAAACTGGTGTACTGTATTGTTACTATTGTCTGGTCTCTGACCTGTGACCTGTTGAGTAAGCATAACTTGTTGCTGCTCCATCGGTGCTTGGGGTATGTGCATTTGCTGTCTAGGCACCATAGAAACCTGCTGTTGTACTGGTGTTAGAGAAGTAAATTGTGCTCGAGGCACCTGCAACTGTTGTACAGGCAAGAAAGTCTGACCTCGATTTTGAGCATTCTGAACTATGCCCCTCATTCTTGGGACCCTTACAGTTTGAGCTGCACCAACATCACTTTGCTGAACCATTCCTTCCTGCACCATTAATGGGCACTCCTGCTTCCAGTGTCCCACGTTTCCACACAAATGACACAGCAACATCCTTTTCATGCCCTGCATGTCATTCTGAACCACCACAATGCTTAGATCCGGACCACGCATCATATCTATCCCGCGACCTCTACCCCTCACTTGAGGTTGAAACATGACAGCTCTCTGTTGCGGCGGCATCGGCGGCACTAAAGCTCCTTGTACTCCTGATTGTGCTGCCTTAATCTGCATCACCATTGCCTTTTCTTTCAACTTCTTTTGTTTCAATTCGATCTCATCACTACAATATTTACCATTTTGCAACACCTCATCAATCGGCTTTGCCTGCAAGCAAATCAAATGATTCTGAATCATCTGCCCTACTTCAGGTCTCAACCCTTCAACAAATCTAAACACGAAATGCAACATGTCTTTTGGTTTGACCGCTTCCTTGCCACTGTACTCCTTGAAAGCCTTTAACAACCTTTCATAGTAAGGATGTATTGACTCCTTAGTCTCATGGACTGTCCTGTCAATCCTTTGCCAATCAATATTTTTAGGAGAAATCCTAGTCTTCAGGAACTCAATCACCTTATAATAATTTTTCATTACCTCAGGTGATGGTGCGCCTGTAATCTTGTTCCTTTCAGGTTCACTCGTTGGCCAGTCTACTGCCCTCTTACATTCAACCCATAAGTCGGCTGGCACAACTATCTCAAATAAGGTATTCAAGTCTTCCCACAAACTCTTAGAGAGTTTCACGAACCTCTCAGTCTGCTGATACCATTCAACTGGCTTCTCTCTCAATCTGGGATAATCACTTGTAATAGACAATGGGCCTGATTACAACTTTGGAGGAGGTGTTAATCCGTCCCAAAAGTGACAGTAAAGTGACGGATATACCACCAGCCGTATTACGAGTCCATTATATCCTATGGAACTCATAATACTGCTGGTGGTATATCCGTCACATCCCCTGCTTCCGTTTTCTTCTGCGCAAATAAAGCTACCGCTGTACCAACAGTAATTGGTAGCATTATTGCATCTGGAGCTGTTCTAGCACCTGCACCCTGTGTGAGTGGTACTCCCATTGCCTGATTCATAACTGGTGTGAGATCCACCGATGTCCCTGTCAATGGGGTAAACTTTGTCATACCCTGCGTCTGTGCTGGGGGTAATAACATTGGTGTCGGGTCTGTCCGGAGCAACATTGGCTTTGAAAGTACCTGCTCCCTTGGCACTACGATATTTGAAACAGTCTCAAGAACTGGCACATCTGGATAAACTCTCAGTACTGAAGGCATATGTACATGCGCCTGAGCTACATCACTGGTTACTGCGACAGGTGTACTCTGTACTGCCCCTGGTAACTGTCTTCCTTCTGCTTGTACTGCTCCTGCGGCTCCCTGGGATGTTCCAGGAGTAGCAGGAGGGGCTGTATCACTAGTTCCCGGACCCCCTGCATAGGTCATCATAGGTGGAGGTCTATCTCTCAGCAACTGCGTAATGAGATCCTCGACATCAGAATCATCATCATCCACATAAGACTTCTTCCTTTTCTTTCTTTCCTCACTCTCTTCTTCCTTGGCACTATCCCCTCTATCTGAGTCATCACCCTCTGTGATTGCTGGAAACATCTTAATCTCTTTCATAGTCGCCATCCTCCATCTCTTCTGCTCCCAATCCCATCCAGCTTCCGCTAGTAACTTTTCTACCTTCTTCATCCTTCTATTGAATTTCAGCTCTTGCTGCTGTCTGACCACTAGCTCCCAAACTGCTAAATTCTCAAACTGTGCCGGTCTCAGTAACTGCCTCATGTCATACAATGATAATCGCAACTGGTCCAAAATTCTAAAGTTAAATGTTCCATGCTCCGGGAAAGCTAATGTCCCTTGATTCTTAGTCAATTTACTCCATTGCTTTAACCAAAGACACAAAGCTATGCCTTTCTCTGTCATCACAAGATGCTCCGGAGTATCCTCCGGGGGGTTGGCTCCCCCACTGATGCCTTAATGTAAGAATCGCCCTTCATTGCACTCTTAAATGCCTTGAAAAACTTAATTTTGTCTGTTTTGTGAACTACTAATTCAATAAATGAAATTACCTTTACTCCCGAGATTCCCTTCACCCGTTTGCTCAACCAATTGCCTCTCACGGACGGCTACCAATCCGGTTGCGGCTCTTCTCACTAAGGTCCATATGTACAAACACATTTTCCCATAGACACAGAATGGGCAAAACTGCTTGCTAAATCTGGCCTTAACTGACTTATCCCAGCGCGGAACACACTGACGTCACACTGACACACAGCGGCTGACAAAGTCTTGCAGCTTGTCATCCTCAACTCGATTTACTCTACTAATGCAATTTATTGCGAGTGCCTTCACCAAATAATAACTGAAAACAAACCTGCTGGTTTACTACAGGAAGGGACACAATCACTTCATGGACCTTACGGATTTTTACTAATGGCTTTTCTGGCTCTTCAGCTATTCCTCTTTCTCAGTCCCCCACATTCGCAAGTAAAATTTGACCCGCAAACTTTACTCTCAACTGATCAATGAGTCTGTCCTGGTGCACATAGGACTTGACAAATCTCAGTCAAAGCTTCTTTTACTCAACTAACATGCAGTCTGACTTGGTGACTTAGCCCTTAACTGGAGTACGCAGACTCACTACTTTTTACCTCACATACATCACAATTCACCTACGATTTGCCTAAGCCTGTGCAAGCACAACCTACTACTCTCATACTATCTCAAAATACGCAGAGAACATACTCAATCTTACCAATGGGATCCAGGATCTGGGAAAGTCATTTCTGGGTTTAAGGAGACATCATCTTTGCTACCATTGCCATGTCAGAAAAACAAAATTCAAATCTCATAAAAATTCAAACAACTGTACCTAACTTAAACTACTACAACAACCACTAGTCACCACTTAACTAGTTCCCCAAGGAAACTAACCATCAAGCTGCTACCAAAAATTGTTAGCGCGCCTGGTCCTTAGTAAGTAAACTTACAAGGGGACGCATTTAGGCCGATAAACCTTTTGGATCGCATGGAGTATCCTAGTCAAGCTGTAACCAATGGATCATCAATATATAAATCTATCTAAAGAGAGAAAAACATTTTAAAACAGTGCAGTTGGTACCTAGAAGAAAAAGCACACATTAGTCAGTCACATTGTTATCACAACCTATCCAAGATAGATCAGCAACGAGTCAGTCTTCGTCTCCAGGTCATCAGTCATCAACAAGTATCAGGCTCACAGAGAGTAAGCCCAATTATCAGCACTTCGGACAGCGTCTCCCGACGTCATCAACTTTCGCCTCTCTGCTCTCTCTTCTCTTGTCATGACTTTTTAGTAGGGTCTCTCAGTCCGTCCCACAAATTGCTAATTGGTCAACCTCAGCAGGGGTTATGATTCTAACCTATACTTTTTGTTTACCACTTGTTTACGTCGGCTCAAGCATAAAGTTCCATTAATGAGATTGGTCCTTCTGTCGATGAGAACATCATCCGGCTCTTCAGGTAACAAAATTGTTGCCCACAGTCTTTTAGTCAGTGCCTCTATTGTTCAAGTCCTGGGAAAGTACGTTTAGCCTATTCTACCATAATTGTATCAATTTGTTTTCATTATCTCCTGTCCTATGGTACATTTGCAGAAATTTTCTAGCAAAGCCCGTCTGAACTCTATGCAGTTCAAGGTCTTTTTCTCCAGTTTCAGTCCTTGGCAGCTCATTGCGTCTCCATGTTTAAGCAAGCAAGGCCCAGCGCCAACCAGGCCTCTAGTTTGGCTAAGTTAAGAATGTGAAGCATCATAAAACATAGATTATACAATCAAATATGACATATTAGTACAAATTAGTACATAAAAATATGGTGACCACTCCCCGTGGGCACATTTTACTCATACACCTTATTTTCAATTATTAGTTTCTTTTATCAATATTTATCGTTAGTATGCATACGCAAATCATTAGAAATTTCTCATATTAGCACATCTGCTCCAAAACCAGTGCAGGCTGACCTGTCTCTACTGGAGCAGGCCAACGACTGATTTGCATATGTCTGGGTCTAGTCTGAGGTGGCATGGTGGTCAAAAGAAGGATGGGTTGGCTTCTACCCTGAGAGATTGCAAGCAGTTGGAGAAACTGCAAGCATTCCTCTCATCACCTTTTGTGTTTTTGATACATTGGCCCATCTTCACATAACACCATTTATTAACAGCAATTGTTTGTAATTTTTCATAAAGTGTTTTTAGTCAGCAATTACCATGGAAAATGTAATCTACAACAATGTCACCAGTAAAAACACCTGCAAACCCACTGAGGCATATAAGCAATGCTGTTGCCACAGGTCAAGGGTTTTACCCACCGATGGATGGCAAGAAGAGGTTGGATTTTAAGTTCTAATCTGAAGCACATAAGTGACTTATTATTTTGACCTACTGTTTCATAGCATCCGGGGCAGTGAACGTTGTACGTTCACACATATGGTTCATGTCTCGAGCTGACCTTTATCAGGACCTATACAAGCAGCATCCAAATTTCTACAGAAAACACACCTTTAGAGTAAAATAAAAGTTAAAGTGTAAAAAATAATTGAAAATTCAAAACATCGAATGTAATAACAATGAAATTACAAACCATATGTAATGTGCTTCTACTCTGACCAACACTAGTTTGATTTGGGAAAACTCAATGTGCAGGAGCAGCTGCCAGCTATTACGCCAACACTAGTATGTACCCGGAGCTCTGGGGTGATTCCACTGATGAGGTTAAGGCATTAAACTGAGCTCTATATTCATGACTATATTCATGACTTCCTAAAGTGTGTTGATGCTAAAAGCATTATGGCATTTGTGACATCTCTCTGCGTGTGTGCACTCCGTAGCAGTGATTCACGAAGTGATTAGCTGTGAGTGAAGGACGTGATATACGGCATTATAGTGATTGTGACATGTTGAAAAGTGCATTGCTAAAAAATGTATGACCTAACCTCAAATTCATTTCATTCTGAATTCTGCAGACTCGCAAAGGTTTCCCATAGATGTATGGGAGAACCAAGAACACTATTAACACCTTGACTTTGCTGCGAAGATCCTACCTAAAGATGTGAATTTGCCTATATGTTGCTTACTTGCACAGCTCGTTGATTGGCCCTAAAGTCCAATTGCTAAATCTTATCTCTGAGTGTGCTAAGCAGCTTGCAAGCAACTTACTTCACTAAAATGCTAAGCCCCTCTTTCTGAGTGACACTAAAATACCATTTCCCCACAAGTATCAGGTCAGTTGCGGCACCAGATCCCGAGATTTTACTCCTCTGTAATAGGAAATCATGTAAGAGTCCTACTACCCACTCTTACTGTACACTGCTCCTATTGATACACTAGGTGTTACCTGCTTTGAAATTGAAAGCAAACTCCATTTCTTCCTGACTTCAAAGTCACTACAGCACCTAGAATGACCTTCAGGTTAATTATGTTGATATGTAGAGTGTGCAAGTTGCCCGGGAGGCAAGGTGCTAGAGCAAGAGCAAAGAGAGAGATCCCCGCGTGATCATTTCAGAGGCCAGGTCTTCAGTTTCTTGTGGAACTCAAGAATTGAGGAGGAGGCTCTGATGTGCTGAGGGAGTTTGTTCCTAGTTTTGCATGCAATGTAGGAGGATGCACGCCCTTCTGCTGTTCTTTTGTGAATGCGGGGGGATGCATGAGTCAGAGTGAGGCTGAGTGAACGTGTCTGACTGACTGGTAGAAGTGTATTCAGCTGTTCAGGTATGCTAGTCTAGTATTGGGCAAGGCTTTTTTATGTGAACTGGCTGCGTTGGTGAATGGGAGGCAGAAGAGCACCCTGAGGTGAGATGTGGGAAGTTGAGAATGAGGCTTGCAGCGGCGTTCTGCATGGTCTAGATTCTCTATGTGAGCTACTTGAAGATTCTGGTGTAGAGTGCTTTGCCGTAGTTGAGTCTGCTAGTGATGAGTGCTTGTTTGATGGTTCGTCTGGTGTTCTGTGGCAGCCATTATGAATCATATCTTTATCTAGGTGGCCAACAAATGCACAGTTTATTGTTTGAGTTGTGTCTCCATGCTGACTAATAACCCTTCAAGTAACAGAAGCAGTCAGTGGTAAAGATGTGGATCACTGTTCGGTGCACATTGTTTACAATGTACTAGTTAGTGGGTGAGATCTGAGGTAATGGCAGGAAGTGAGACAGGCAGTTTTAATGCTGTTTAGAATGCTCCTGGTATTAGTCAACTGTGTAGAGTTGAGTTTTCTCTTACAATTAGAAAGCACGAAGATGGAAGTGTTTCAGTCACTCACCTGGGTTTCTTTTCGCACCTCAAGTCAATATTCAGAATGGCCCATGAATGAAAGAATTTAGGATATTCAACTATCTGCAGACTGCTAATCCGATAAAGAGTGATCACAGCCTGAGATTTGTCAACTGGAGATATTGTGACCAGAAAATTCCATTCAACAGATGTGTATGTCAAATGTATTAACCTAAGCAAAGACAAAGATTCTCAGCTAGCCAGATTTATTGTGGATAATTGCTGCTCAGTCTGATTTTAGGCTCAGCACTGTATGGGCGTGGCAATGATAAATGTGTAAATGAGCTATTCATGAACCTTGATCAGGGAGGTGTGGCTGAACTGATCCTCTGGACCTTCTTTGCAGCTGATGACACAATCTGACATGATGCACTAATGAAGAAGCTCCAGGCATCCAGAGTAAGAGGAAGGGTCTTGGGTTGGATTGGTTCTTAGTTTACAGAGTGCACCCAGGTGGTTGTAATTCCACCCTTTAAGTGATCACATACTTAAGCTTTCTGGAGAGTTCTCTAGGGCTTCTAATTGGTCCCCACTTTATTCAACCAGTTTGTGCCTCCTTTTGCAAACCTTATTAGTTATTTCCATTTTCCTGTATGCTTTATGCCAATGACACATAGTTGATTCAGAGACCAGATGAGAATACTATTAAATCCTGAAATAGAAAAAAATTCTGAGTCTTCGAGCACTGTTGACTGGATGTTCAGTAAGTGCCTCAAAGTGAACTTAGATAAAAGTGAGTTTATGGTGTTGTGTGGCTGTTCCTTGATCTTCGTCAGGTTGATGGCCAGATACACTCACTTACCAGGACATTTAAAACTCTTGGTATGGAGTTTCATGAGAATAGTTCTTTTAAAATCCAGATTGCTAAGGTGTAAGACATCTCTTTTCTCTATCCTAAAGTTCTATGAAAAATGTTGCCTCTAATGTCACAAAAACACTATCAGATTCTTTACCACGTCAAATGATAGTGAGTGCAAGAATTGACTGTGCTAATGTGCATTATCTTGGTCACTCTTCCTGAACTACTCCTACACTTCAACTTGTACAGAATGCAGCTGCTAAACTCCTACTTAAAGTGCCCCTCAGTGGGCCCATCTAGGGCCACTTCTGAGCTATGCATTGGTTTCCTGTACATTAACGAATTCTCTTTAAAAGTGTATTTGTTAGAAATGGGGTCTTTGGTTGGCAGTCAGGTTACCCCCTGTCCAAGCAAGGACCCTCACTCTAGTCAGGGTAAAAGAGAATCACCCTCAGCGAATCCCTGCTTAGCCCCTTGGTAGCTTGGCATGAGCAGTAGGCTTAACTTCAGAATGCTAGGTGTAAAGTATTTATACCAACACACACAGTAACTTAATGAAAACACTACAAAATGACACAAGACAGGTTTAAAAAAATAGAAAATATTTATCTAAACAAAACAAGACCAAAATGACAAAAATCCACAAGACAAGTCAAGTTATCAATTAAAAAGCAAAAAGAGTCTTCATGTAGTTTCAAACACACACTAACACTGTTAGCGTGAAAATGTACCTTGGGTGCGTCAAAAATAAACCCGCACGGGCGAGTGTGCATCAAAAAGAGATTGCAATGCGTTGATTTCACTCACTCACGAGACCTTGCGTCTTTTCTCCTTTCATCGGGACGGGCGCGTTGTTTCTTCTCTCTGCAGGAGTGTGATGCGTCGATCCGGCCAGAACGCTCGGGTCCGTGCAGGCCTTGTGTTGTTTTTACAGACCCAGCGGTGTTTACATCGGAAATCCAGCCGCACAATGATCGGTAAACCATGCAGTGCAGGTTGCGATCTCATCCGCCTCCGTCAGCGATGTTGCACGTCATTTCTCCAGCTCTGTGTGTGGATCTTTGGGCCGCATTGAAGGCGAGCGTCGATTTTTAGCCACGAAGCCAGCGGTGCATCGATTTTTCAGCGGCAGGTGGGAGTTGTGTCGATCTTTTCCCCGCACAGCGTTCTATACATGGATTTCTTTCTCTTAGGCTGCCAACTTCTCCTTTCAGGGTCCCAGGAACTGTACGGGCACCACAGGGCAGAGTAGGAGTCTCTCCAGAGACTCCAGGTGGTGGCAGAGAGAAGTCTTTGCTGACCCTGAGACTTCAAACAACAGGAGGTAAGCTCTAAATCAAGCCCTTAGAGATCTTTAAAAGATGGAAGGCACACAAAGTCCAGTATTTGCCCTCTTAATCTGGCAGAAACAGCAACTGCAGGATAGCTCCACACAGCACAGTCACAAGCATGGCAGCTCTTCTTCCTCAGCTCTTCAGCTCTTCTCCAGGCAGTGGTTCCTCTTGGTTTCCAGAAGTGTTCTAAAGTCTGTGGTTTTTGGTGCCCTTCTTTTACCCATGTTCTCCTTTGAAGTAGGCTTACTTCAAAGCAAAGTCTCTCTTGATTGTGAAATTCTGGCTTGCCCAGGCCAGGCCCCAGACACTCACCAGGAGGTTGCAGACTGCATTGTGTGAGGGCAGGCACAGCCCTTTCAGGTGTGAGTGACCACGCCTCCCCTCCACCCTAGCACAGATGACTCATCAGGAAATGCAGACTACACCCCAGCTCCCTTTGTGTCACTGCCTAGTGTGAGGTGAAACCAGCCCAACTGTCAAGCTGACCGAGCAGGGAATCCACAAACAGGCAGAGTCACAGAAATGGTATAAGCAAGAAAATTCTCACTTTCTAAAAGTGGCATTTTCAAACACACAATCTTAAAATCAACTTTACTAAAAGATGTATTTTTAGATTGTGAGCTCAGAGACCCCAAACCCCACATGTCTATCCACTCCCAAAGGGAATCTACACTTTAATCAGATTTAAAGGTAGCCCCCATGTTAACCTTTGAGAGGGACAGGCCTTGCAACAGTGAAAAACGAATTTAGCAATATTTCACTGTCAGGACACATAAAACACATTACTACATGTCCTACCTAAACCATACACTGCACCCTGCACTTGGGGCTACCTAGGGCCTACCTTAGGGTGCCTTACATGTAAGAAAAGGGAAGGTTTAGGCATGGTAAGTGGGTACAGTTGCCAAGTCGAATTTACAGTTTAAAACTGCGCACACAGACACTGCAGTGGCAGGTCTGAGACATGATTACAGAGCTACTTAGGTCGGTGGCACAACCAGTGCTGCAGGCCCACTAGTAGCATTTGGTTTACAGGCCCTGGGCACCTCTAGTGCACTTTACAAGGGACCTACTAGTAAATCAAATATGCCAATCATGGATCAACCAATTACATAAACATTTTGTATAGGCACACTTGCACTTTAGCACTGGTTAGCAGTGGTAAAGTGCCCCGAGTAACAAAAACAGCAAAATCAGAGTCCAGCACACATCAACAACCTGAGAAACAGAGGCAAAAAGTTGAGGGAGACCACACCAAGGATGAAAAGTCTAACAGTATCCATTTGTTTTAAAGCCCTCAGTCATAGAGGCCGCTCTTCATCATGCAAATGTTTTCTTCATATGCACTGCTCTGTAGCCCTAGCTCTTCTGGCCAGGTCTGTGTAAGATTCACAAGATTAGGAAATCTCGCCAGGGTGTTAGGGCTTTTGCTTTCCAGACAACCTTATCCTGAGATGCCTTACTACTGCAGCTCAGAAATAGTCCTGGTTGAAAGTTTAGCTACGCTGGAGTAATCAGAGTAATTTCAGTAATTATGCATTACTTCTGGGATGTGAAGTTACACAATTTTTGCAATTAAACCAATTTGAGAAATTAAGAGAAATTTGGGGCAAAAATCCTACCGCAGGAGCACAGGAACAATGAACTAAGAGAGAGTGAGCGTCTGCCAGCTACTGCTGTTTATGTCCTGCTGCATTTTGTGCTGTTTTCTTAGCACAAAAGGCATCCCTGGGCCCATTTTCGATGCAAAGGTGCATTTTCAAATAAGAAAATAGCGCTAATTGCTGGATTACGCTTCTCACGTAGCTATGCATTATTACAGGTAATTTTGCAGTAATTACACTAGAGATAATTATATCAGTGATGCCCATCTCTACTCATAAATCTTTCTGACTCCCTAAAAACTACTAGGAAGCATATGGCTTAGCTGCGCAAGCCTTGGAAGTTTGCTACGACCTATAGTTAGACGAACACTAGGGGGACTATTTAGCATTTGTGGGCTTCTAAGTACAATGACCTGATCTTTAAAAATAAACGTGACCATAGATGGACAGGCTCTCAGCATCACCATGCAAGAAATTTGTAGCTAAAGGGCAACCATTGCAGGATACATTTCTAACTACCAGAGCATCTAATGGAACTGAATTTATGTTGCCTCTGGCAAAAAAAAAAAAAATGTCAATAGATTGGAAGAAATGAACGGAGCGATGGCGAAGCATATGGGTTACCGCGGGTGCATTGCTAGGGGAAGTATCCCTTGTGCAGTCACCCACTGTCAGCACCATCTGGGAGCTCACAAACCCAATCTGGAGAGATTCCGATTGAGTCATGTGGGACAGAGAAAGAGTAGCCCAGAGAGCTAACACGAGGACATGTATCACCCCAATACAAGGCCTGTCGGCCCTTCACCACATGCTCACTTCCTCGGGCCTGCACGCTGCTGCTCCAGAGGGCGGAAGCATGGGCCATCTAACGCCACACTCATAGCACAGGGCGAATGATACAAGAGACGGTGCGCTTCCGGGTCATGGAAGGGCAGCAGAGAGGTCAGCTCTAGGATAATAGCATGCCTTATGAGGTGGAAATGGAGTTGGGCCTCAAAGTTTTCGAAAAAATAGGACGGAACATTTTTGACACCCTTGCTCCGCATGTATTGGGTCCAGATGACCTCAGTGTGATTAACTTAGACTGATAACTCACACTTTTGTAATAAGTGGAAAAACACACGATATTGTGGGAAATACTTGTTATTGTATGCTTCGGTAATCCCAGATATGGGAGACACACGTAGCTCGAACTGATGTTTACCTTTGTTGAAGCAAATTTTTGAGGTTTACGGACTAGGAAATCCATGTGTCCAGACATGGGATTAGCTACATCAAAAATAAATACAATACACCTTCAATAGACAAAATGTGACTTTCAAGATGAACGTATATTATTTATCCATTGATACCAACGTAAAACACAGATGAGCAACACAGACACCTCATGCACCACTGATTTTCCAGTCGATGACCGGGTTCCAGCGCATCTCATGAATACATACTGCATTATGTTATATTATGATGTTAATGAAACTATATTTACCAGCCAAATATCCCCTTGACGCTGCATTTGCACAATTCATTCCATTACATGTGCTATTTTTATGTGTATATGTTCACTCATTCACTAATGAAAACAAATATTTATGTATTACTGGTGCCAAACTGATGAATTAGCTGCAACAGTGAAAGAAGTTTGACAAATATGCTTAGTACATGCTTTGAAAATCAGGGAAAGGGAGCAGGACTATTCCTCTCGCTTGTTGTAAGGGCAATGGAGGGTACCGCGGAACAACACTGCACTCTCCACATTTGGTCTCCTAGTGCCGGGATAAAAGGAGTGATATGGCCGGGAGGACAAGAGAGCATGGTTGAGACTGCAGGGCGAGTGCAGTTGCATAGTGTAAACTGGTGTCTCCACGACCCATGCAAAATTGGGGAAGGGCCCTGTACATTTTTACATACCCTGGCCCGCTTGTAGGCAAACAGAGGCCTCTGGCTTATTCTACGCCCCTGATTTGTGGGGCCAATGAAATTCGCAGCATAATATTGATATCATCTACACTGTCAAAGTCTCTGATCGAAGACAATATATTACAATTTACCATAGAAATTCGATGAAATCCTATAGCAGTCATGCCGACTTAGTCTAAAGTGTTGGCACCCTATTGTGGACATTCTCCATGACCGTCTGACCTGCTCCCAGCGGACTGCCATCAGGCATTGGGAAGAATGAGATGATAACTTGACTAAGATGTGCTTTTCCTTGCGGAGCTGGAGGAGATCTTTTGATGTTTCCAAGCAATAGATAATAACTCTCACACACGAAATTAATAAGTAGTAGAACTAGGAGTGTTTCCACCTAAGAAAAGACAGATTTAGTACTTGATTGATTAATAAGGATGTGTGAAATTCACATAAATAGCTTTTATATATTTACACACAAAAATCAACCTAGTTTATGCACAATTACATGTAATTGGATGAACTGCAAATCTGTCAGTAAGCACTATATTTTAGTGTGAAATGTTTCCCTGCATTAATTTTTGTCTCGAGGAAACATTCCGCAATAAAAAAGCATGAAAAACACAAGTGCCGCAAACAATAGCCACTCACGTTCTAGTCGCTCTTGTTGTTCCTGTGCTACAATTTTGCGTGAACAGTGGCTTAATTACACAATGCTATATTATGGCGAAATTTCGGAAATTTCACGAAGTATCATACCGAATTCCCAAAATTACACCAATGACATTGGTGTAATTTAAATTTCACTCTGGCGTAATGGTTAAGCATGTCCTCTCCTTATGTTTATTATGCCTCAATCTGGAGGAGACTTCACATCAGCGTGGAGACTGTTCCTAGAGACGTGGCATTGCGAGGAACGATGGAATACCTGTAGACAATCGCAGAAAAGATTGTGGCTAGTTGGAACTGAGGTGTGGCAAATGATGCCTGTGCAAGCCTATAAGGTTTATACTTGTTCTAGCTGATTCTGTTATAACTCTGTTGAAGATATATGCAAGCACATCATAATGCAGGACCAACATGCTTGTGGCACATTGGAGCTCTGCTTAAATGCACATTGAAAACTGATTCTCTGCAGGGGCATGGCGTGCGTGATCCATTTATTGGGATAAAGAGATTCAGAATTATGACCTGTGGACCATTCAGAGTCAAGTAGAGGCCATTGGTCTTGTGAAGAAGCTTTGATGGTGTGTAGGCAGGGAGAGATATCCGGTACTAGAACAGTGACTCTGCTGTTGCTTGAGCATGTGTGAGAGCATGAGTGGGCTTCCATGAGTATGCGTAGTACAGGCAAATGCAAAAAACAGAAATAAAGGCGTCATGAATACCAACCTTTAAATAAATGGTCAGCCACTATGACTTCTTTGCAGGCCGACTAAGAGCATCTTCAGTCCAGGCTGCAATGCTTTTTAATGTGAAGAGTGTGTTTCATGTCACAATTAGAGTCATTATGCCAATACATCTTACTTCAGAAATCTTAGCAAGCCCACTGAGGCTTATATTGTAAACATCTTCCTAGTTTCACCTCTGCAGTACTGCTGCAAACCTCTTCCTTGATGCAATCTGATTCATGGAATCCTGACATCAGACACTTTGGTTGTCTGACATTTGCCACAATGACTTGGCTTCTCAGGACTGTCCTTGTTTAATGCTTAGACCTGGATCTCTGTGTCTACTCTTCTGAACCATTGATTTTTGGCGGTTCCTCAGCATCCCTAGTTACACTTTCTCCTGGGCCCCGTTGGCTCTTATTATGCTCATTGCTGAGAGGTAATGACACATTTTTACTGCTTTATCAGTGGTTATAATCCAAGTCTATGGATATTTCCATCCAACAGATTCTACTTCAGGATCCAGGCATTGTTTACAGCCAGGTAGAGAGCAGGAACCCGGGAGGTTTTACGTCACTATCTTCTACTATTCTTCCATCACATACTCTCCAGGTTGATCATTGCTCTCAAACCAACACAATTTTCATATTCTGTATTTCCTCATACAAGAGCATGGTTCAGTCTCGGAGGCTTAGTGATTGATCCTCTTGTTTCAGCTGTGAGCCTGCGTTGGTGCAGCTGAATGTTTTTATGATCGATGGGCACCCATGGCCGCTGCTAACGATATGACAACCACCACATTGGTAAACGTATACCGCACCTCACCATGGCAAGTGGCTTTCAGTGACAGTGCTAGAGAGTGTTCTGTCTTTACCCACATTCTATGGATTATACATTGGGATGGAACCTTTCACATGGAGGTTGGCAATGAGTTTTCTTCAGGGTGCTAAGCAATGTTCATTGACGAATGTGGACCACACTGATGAGTGTTTTGCCCCAACTGTAAGACTCTTCTTTGTTTAGGCGTAAGAGTCTGGCATTCAAGGATATCAAGAACGAACAAAGAGAAACAAAATGACCAAGGCATCTCCTCTGTGCCAAATGAGGAGGGAAGGCCCCTGCAATCAAACGAGGATGTAATAGCCGCAAGCTAAGGCGCTTGTGTCAGTTACTTCTTGTGATCTGCTCGAGCACTTGAATTTGGAAAGGATTTTCGTGCCAACTGAGCATTCTCCTGCCGATAAACAACCCATAAGGTAATTAATCAAAAACGTTTTTAGAGTGACTGACTGTCCAACTCAGTCGTCATCTGATTATAGATGGTGTGGGCAGGCGTTGTTGATACAGTCACAGGAATGTTGCTAGTTAAGGAGAGTATTCAGACTCTTATCTAAGAAGAAGCTCGCACCTCGAGCAACACAGATATGAAGACCGTGGGCCCTCTGAGTTCTTTAGGGAAGTTGTAACTCTGTTTGCTGGAAACAAGCATCTAGCTTAAAGTAGATAACCTTAATTTAAAGTGCTTGCACCAGAAGATAAAGGGAGGCGCTAATCCTACGGACCAGAGCATATCACTGCAGGCATGTGGCTGGGCCGCACACCACTGAGTCCTGCCAATATCAATCGGAAACACATGTTTCCAAAGTGAGAAAGGTAGACCAGACTGAGTGCGGTCTCAGAATAAACACCCCCAATTCCTTTAGTGCTGGCAGTCATGTTTTTCTTGTATTCACTGTTGCAACAGGAGTGACCAATTTTGCCAAGTACATCTGTGTTTGTCCTATGAGCAGGTGCAGATATTAAAGCACTCATTCATCATTTGGAGTAGACTGGTGTGTATAAAGCATTAAAGGATTTAGGAAACTGTGTGTTCTTTAAATCAAAGACTAGCGCCTACATGCTCTTCAAAACAGGTTATCGGCGCGTCCATTTCATGCTCAAAGTCACAGCCCTTTCCAATCCGAACAACCTGCCCACATAACCTTCAGGAATGAGTAAGCAGAATTATTAGGTGGGAGTAAATCATACAAAGTTGCTCAAACAAGCACTTCAACTAGGCATCAGCGCACTACTTTTCTGTGCGTACCAATTGGGGGGGTGTCATGAAAACGTGTCTCCTGCTGAGCACCAAGGCCTGATGCCACGGCACTCCCATCATAATTACAGGTTGTTTGGTGAGAGTGAACGGACGGTTGGGCGAGTGACATAATAATATTGCATGTGACTGCTGATTCTCTGGCCATATTGATGTTTCTTGTCGTTATTTGTCGATGCTGTGTTTTGAATATTCACCTGGTGCTTGTATTTTTCTTTTTTGCCAGTGTCCTCACTTCCTGGACCACTGGCACGTTTAGCGTTTTTAGCTTGGCACGGGGCATGTTTTTGACCTTTTTGCTTGTGCTCCAAATGTGATGGATAGTAGTGGGCAGAAAGGATGGAGGAGGGAAGGGACATTATGGAATTGGGAAGGCAGTTCTTTCAGTAACATTAACTGCGATAGGACTTAGAAGAAGGAAGACAGCAGATCACAGGCACGCTGAGAGGCAAGTCACAATTTCTCAAAGAGATAGAGAGAGAAAGCCGTTTAGTCTCTTTCCCTCTCTTTCTATCTTTTTCTCTCTTTTTCTTTGTCCCTCTTGCAAACACATACTCACTCTCTCTCTTTACATTTTAACACCCTTCTCAATATCCTGTTGAGGGTAGTTCAGTACACAGGTGCATACTATAAATTACTCAATGAAAAGATGGAGACTGTGCCTGATACCACCACCTTCTCAATATTCTTTGCTTTTCCTTTTGCTTTTTCATGCTCGCCCCTTACCTAGTGCTAAATGTGGCTCTCTTGCGCTGCCTATGTTGCTACAAAACAGGCTCTCATTTTCTCTCTCTCGCTCTCTTCCATGTCTCCTAGCACACACTCACCTGTCACTATCACAGTATCCCTCTCTCTCTTCATGTCTCTCTTCCTTGCACTATCTACAACTCTTTCTCTCTGCCTATCTACCTATCTATCTCTCTATCACTTTTGTGTATCGCCCCTCTCTTTATCATCTATTCACTCTCTTTCTTTCAGCCACATATTTTTCTCTCACTCTCTATCATGTCACCCTTCTTTCAAACACACACCCATGTCACTCTCACAATATTCTTACGCACATTATTGCTAGTGTTCTCTTGCTGTTGACAGCATGTGCATCTTTAAATGCCTGCACCATTACTAGCAGTACATAAATCACTTGTTCTGGTGAGCACAGTCCTTTTTGAACTCATACTCCAGAATGCCGATGTGGCCCTTTATGCCCAGAGGGTCCAGAGACAGGGGCACCAACTATGAACTTTCCCTGACACGCATAGGTACTGTTTAAACAAGTGATTTATTTACTGCTAGTAATGGTGCAGGCACGCTGTCAACAGCAAGAGAACAATAGCAATAATTTGCACAAGAATATCTTGAGAGTGACATAAATAATGGAACTTTACTAACTTTGATTATTACTGTGAGACTCGTGGCGCCTGCACCATAATTAATTATGCTTGCAGCAATAATTGCAACTACATATCCCATAATGCCGTGTGTGCCTATAAAATGGGCTGGAAAACAACAATGTGCTAACAGATTGATACCACCCAAGGAAGACGGAATGTTGAAACGCGTTGTGGTACCTGACCCTGCTGCCTGCATTTGAGATTAAAATCTGCCTATCTTGTTTCCGGGAGTGCGGTGTTTCTTTGGCTTTTGAGAAACATTAAATGAGGGTTGTGGTCTTAAACCCTGACACCTGCACCAACAGTTGTGTGCTCTGCTTTTCAGACCACATTGTTTATATATATATACATATACACATATGCACCCCCAAAACAAATCTTCATCCCTCCTGAGGAGGCTGAAGAGGGTGACCCCATCTGAGAACCTGCATCCACCAAGAGGCATAGCCCCTCAACAGAACAGGTGTTATGATCTGCAGGTAAAAATCTCCAGAAACATATTGAACTCATACCATAATCAGGACCCAAATAACAGATGGTGAACCCTCAGTGATATCCCCTGTAGTGGCCACAAGGACCCTGACCCACGATTTGTGACACACTTTATCATTGTCTCACGTCATTAAAGACCTGCCTTTTCTCAAGAAGGTTCAACCTGCCCTCAGAGCTCTTAATATAATTAGAAGGGATCTAAGATTTATACAGGAACGAAAAGTAATATTATCTAGGGGAACACACCAGATTTCCTTTATTCAGGATGTCCCTGATAGCACTAAAATTTAAGAGTCAGATATCAGGGGATCCTAATTATCCCCTTAGTAATGGGATGTGAAGATAATTTGGATCCTTCTGATATCCCTTTTTTTTTTTTCTTTTAATTTTCTCCTTACATCCAACCTATCCTTAGTTATATCCGAGAGACGTGGAGGTAATTACCGAACCATTGTTAGGGCCATCAGATTTTTCTGGTAAGGGAAGACAACATTATTTGGCAGGGTTCTATATAATAAGAAACAGGAAAAGGCAGCAGATGCAGCTGTTTGCAATACATTCTCTGGTAGTATTTGGATCCATTTGTGTTAGAAAAAACATTTTTTGTTAAAATCTGCAAATACTTTTTCACATTTTTCAAACAATTATGTAGTAAATACCACAGAGATGCATAATTCCACTGCCCTGAACATTGTCCACAACTTTCTAAATAATCTTCATGAAAAGTAAACAAAACCTAAACCCAATTCTAATTCCAGTCGGTGCCCATTGGTAGTTGAGGAACTGGAAAAATACAGCTTCTCAGTCATTCACTTCTACGCACCATTTACCTTTCTGTTTCTACTCCTCTTTCACCCCTTTTCAAGTCTCTCCTTTACTCTGTAAACTCTGCATCTGACTGCTGAGGTTTCTAAATTTAGAAAGTACGGCAAGGGGATTCCCGCCAGTGCCCACAGCAGTTTACTTCATGGCCACGAGCTGCCTCACCTCGATGCTCTTCTGTAGGGGGTGTCGACTGGCAGGGCAAATGGGCTGGAAAACGTAGCTCTGTCGGGAATCCCGAGCCTGTCTCGATCTAAACACAAGAAAGAACTGATGACAAAGAGGGACTCTGATGGGGGCGCATGCTTTCACCCGTCCCATGGATTAGGGCACACTGTTCTGTCTGCCATAACCCCCTGGAGCCACGAGGCCTCATCAAAGGTTGCTGGGCCCTGCGCGGGTCTAAGGCTTCCATTCATGTAGCTACTGAGACTGCCACTGACTGTGATGTCACTAAGAGTGTCTGACCCTGGTCAGAACTTCTAGACCTTCCTCCATGACTGTGAGTGGAGTCTCCCAAATGACTGCTTGTGCAACCTGCCCCTATGAGTACATAGAGACCATCCTACATCCCCAAGGCCACTAGAGCCAGTGCTAGATCCAGATATTTGACTGCCAGAGTCCACCAAAGGCTACTTTAGACATCACTAAGACTGTCAGTTCAAACCCTAAAACTACAAAGAGTGAGAGCACGGACTGCTAGAGCCACCCATACAATTAAATTACCAAGACAGGTTTAAGACTGCAGGAGCCAACCCCAAAGCTGCCATACACATGCCGTCGGCTGTCAGATCAACCCTGAAGACTACAAAGAGAGCAGGCCTAAGACTGCAGGAACCAATGACCAGGCTGCCAGAGTTATCTGTAAGTCATCCCTAGGAGAATACATAGCCAGTGTTAAGATTGCAGGAGCTACCCTAAGGCTGCCTTAAACATCCCCAAGAGTGCAAGAGCCAAAGCTAAGACCGCACAGGGCCGGACTGCCAGAGCCATCCCAGGTGTTCTTTAGAAATCCCTTTCGGATGAGTCTTTGAGTCTACAACAGCCAGTCCAGAGACTGCAAAAACCACCACTAAATCACCAAGCACCATCCCTGAGACTCCAGGAGGGAGCTGCGAGGCTGCCTGGTTAAACCCTTGGATGACAAAGAAAGCCACCCCTAAGACTGCTGACGTTATCTGTCAGGTGTCTACAGCTATCGCTGAGGTTGACAGATCCACTTGTAGAATAGTAAGGAGACAGTCTTCTGATAGCAGGAGCCATCCCCAAGGCTGTCATAGACCTCCCTACAGTACGGGTGTCAGATTAAGTCCTAACACTACAACAAGGGAAATTCCTAAGACTGTCATTGCCATGCCTACGACTCGTGATACTGCCATCAGTCCTGCTAGAGTGTTCTCTACGTCTCCACGTGGCATTTGTAAAGCAGTTTAAAATTTTACTCTACCTATGGTACAACTCGGAGTACATGTGCCAGCCATGAGCCTGCTAAAGACATTCATTGTACTAATGGTGTCATCGGTGTCATCCTTCTGGTCAAGAATGATCAACATGAACCACAACGGCCAGTAGTTCATGCCAGAGTTTCAGACCAGGCTCCTGAGCTGTACTTACATCCAGTAAGTCTAAGTGCACAGTCAGTGCTTGAAGCCTGCCTTCTTTTGTGTTCCTCTGCCATACCAGTGGGAGCATATCTGTTTTCCTTTTCATCAAAGGAATGTTAGAAATCTACACCTGAAAATCTGTCATTGTTCCGGCCTAATACCCATCTTTGGGCATTCCTTCCTTAGATGGTTTCTGCCCCACTTGAGACTTGAATAATCATCATGGATGTCTAAATCTGCTAGTAGTCCCACTGTTGCTACCAGAGACATGATTAGAGCCATGTCGCGTAGTTCTCCAGAAACCTTTGTTGTTGAGCACAGCTCACAAAATGGCAGCGACACGGCCAACAAAGCCATTCATCTACCTGAGGTTTATAAATTGATTGCAACTCAATTAGATTGCTCCTAGTGCGTAATTTCCTCAAATGGTTTACCTTGGCACTCAAGGTGCGGACCAGGACTTGTTTTTTTATCATCTGAGTGTGAATTGTAGAAAGAGAGAGGGACAAGTGATAAAAACAGGAAAAGGAGGTAACGCAAGATGGAAAAGAACTAAGAAGAGTGAGATAAATAGGAAGTGTAGAGTGAGTAGTGTAAGGTAGAGGCATGAGGTGGAATAAAGTGTAGGCAGTCTTTGTAAGTGTTGGTTAATATTTATGTTCTCTGGAAAAAGTGCAAACTCTGGCATTAAAAACAAAATGTGATTACTATCAGACAGTGCAGACACCAGTTTGGAAGTGGGGTTGCATCACTGAATCTTTCAGAAATAGAGGCACCTATTTGGGAGTAGGGTGTTCAGAGAAAGCAAAGACACCTGCGGGACACTGCTGTCATAAATCATTATAAGAATTATCCTCAGTTTCCCCCTGATAGACTCTGTCAGGTCAAGCCTGTTGAAATGTATCTGGGTGAAAGGCCTATATAAAGGAAAAATATGTGGAATAGTGTGTGTTAATTACAAATTCTACATGTTGTACCTCACCTGAATTAGAAAGTCTCACTGGGAAGTATTTACATCACCTGGTAAAAACCTCACCCGGGGTAGTAGTAGTTACCGTGTGTGGTAAATATCACACTAATCCACCTAACTTGTAATAGGGTCATACTACATAAGTAGAGTACTGTTAAAATTAACACAGAGATAAGGGCTCAGGCCTGCAGGCCACACAGCAGAAAAAGATGCACATGCCACAGTAGATATGCACAGACAATGGGCAGGACGGTGAGGAAGATTCTGCGAACAGGCATCTCCCTGGGGCAGAAGGAGTGAAACAAGTAAGGCAGAGACAAGGAAGTCAGACAATAAATGTGTGCGGGGGAGGAAAGCGTCTCTCTGGGGCTCAGAGTGAGAATCGCTCAGCCTCCAGCATAGATTGCTCTAACAAGATTCACTCTGCCTTACTCTCGGGAAGGTAATTAGAGTGAAATCTGTATCTAGTAAGCGACGCAAAACAATATAAGCCAATTGCTCTGTTCTGCCATTTCAGCTATAGGCAGAATCAACTTGGCTGGCCTTCAGTAGGGCTTTTTGTGCCTATTCGAACTGCAGGATCCGAGTGCATTTAAATCGACAATGCCCTTGTGGCGTAACAGTTTTCTCTTCCTATTGTACCTACAGGGAGAGGATGGGTAATCGGAGTAATGAAGATTCCTGATAAGGAATTCGTATAGTTCTCCATGTGCTTCAATAGGGGAGGTATATGATCAATCCTATGTTCCAAAAGCGTCTCTTGGGGAAGGTGCACGTTGTTTGATTCCAACACATCCCTTTTTGCTCCCGCCCACTCTAGTGGCAGCACATTATTTTCCATTTTCATCAAAGTAATTTCACGAAACTATACTGTAAGTCACATTCCAAGCAACCATATCACAAGAAATCATAACTAGCTGTTAAGCCATACAAATTAAACATCTGAAGAATTTAAGAATTTTTGTATGATTATGTGCAGTTGGTTTCAGGTTTTAATAATGCATCTGACAACTGTCAAGTGTTGCTTAATCCACACCTCACTGTACAACAAATAGTAACATAAATGGCAGAAAAAAACATCAAAACATAACTACTACAATGTTAAAGAAGCTGTGCCTATTACCCATGCTGTAACTAACTGTGTGTGAAATTCGTAAGAAATTTGTTTCTGCGTCATCGCCCAAAATTTCTGGAAAATTATGTGAAATTACACATAATCACACGAAATGCAAATCTATTATATTTTACCTCAAAAAGTGTGTGCACTACCATTTTGGACTGTGTTAGAAATGTGGTCTCTAGTTGGCAGTGGTTTGCACCCTGTCCACATAAGGAACCCCACTCTAGTCAGGATAAGGAAGCCACACAGCTAAGATAAACCCTACTTCCCCCTTGGTAGCTTGGCAAGCAGCCAGGCTTATCTCAGAGAGCTCTGCAGCCGCCAACACCACCACAACCACCACCCCCCCTCCCGCGGGATAGGTGATGCATCCGAAAACCAAGCGATGCATCGATTCCTTACTCACAAGTGAGGCTGTACGTCGATTTCTTTCCCTGCCCAGGAGGAGATACATAGATTCTTTCCCCCTCAGAAAAATGATGCGTCAATTTCAGGTCACTCAGCCTCCGTTCCTTGTGCTGATGTTGATTATGTGACGCCCAAGCATGATACGTAGAAAATCCACATGCACAGCAACAATTGATCTGTGATCAAGCAGGAGATGCGTCAATTTCGATGGCGCTGCCTGGATTTTTCAGCTGCGGTGCAGGCACTGCATCAATTACTCTGTGCCATAATGGTTGCGGTGGGTGGATTTTTCTTTAGGTCTCCAGCTTCCACTTTCAAGGGTCCCAGGGACTAGATATGGTACCACTTGGCAAGTCAGGACTCTCAGCAGAAGAGCCCAGGCACTGGCAGATGAGGTATTTGATGTCCCTGAGACTTCTCAAAAGGAGGCAAGCTCAGTTCAAGCCCTTGGAGAACTGTATAAAGCAGGATGTAGGAAGCAAAGTCCAGTCCTTTCACCCCCAGGGCAGACGTAGCAGCAGGGCAGCACAGCAAAGCAACAGGCAGAGTGGCAAGTCCTCTTCAAGCATCCAGCTCTTCTCCCTGGCAGAATATCCTCAATCCAGAAGTGTTCTGAAGTTGTGGGGTCAGCAGTCCAATACTTATACTAATTTCTGCCTTTGAACTAGGCAAACTTCAAAGGAAAGGCTTTGTAGTGCACAAAACCCTGTCTCTCCATTTCCTGGCCCCAGACACATTTGAGGGATTGGAGACTGCATTGTGTGAGGACATGCACAGCCCTGTGTCACCCCTGTGTCAGCTTCTCCCACCACTCCAGCCCAGGAAGACCCATCAGGATATGCAGGATATATCTCTGCTCCCTTTGTGTGACTGTCTAGAGTGAATTAACAAACAGCCCAACTCTCACTCTGACCCAGATGTGTATTCAGCAGCCGGGCAGATGCATAGAATAGTTACACAAGAAAATGACCACTTTCTAAAAGTGGCATTTTCATACTTAGAATCTAAAAACCAACTTCATCAAAAAAGAAATTTTTAAATTGTGAGATCAGAGACCCCAAATTCCAGACCTCTATCTGCTCCTAATGGGAAACTGCACCAGTACACATTCTATCTTTTAAATACACTGCACCCAGGCAATGGCCATTGTATTGGTGATTGATTATCCATGATTGACATATTTGATTTACTAGTAAGTCCCTAGTAAAGTGCACTAAAGGTGCCTAGGGACTAGGCCTGTAAATCAAATGCTACTAGTGGGCCTGCAGCACTGATTGTGCCACCCACATGAGTAGCCCTGTAGACATCTCTCAGACCTGCCACTGCAGTGTCTGTGTGTGCAGTTTTAAACTGCCAATTTGACCTGGCAAGGACACCCACTTGCCAGGCCCAAACCTTCTCTTTTACCACATGTAAGTCACCCCCAAGGTAGGCCCTAGGTAGGCCCATGGGAAGGGTGCAGTGTATTTAAAAGGTAGGGTGGCCTACAATTTATTTCCAATACGTCTGGATAAGTGTGCAAGTCCACTAGATGGGCATGAAATTGCCTTCTGTCTTGCCATAGTCAACATGTGGTGAGGAAAATATTTTGCAGATGTTTTGGGGTAAGGTACCATTAGAGAATGAGTCTATATGCAGACTCCAGCTATGCTATGCTATGTAGTGTTTCAGAGTTGTCCCGCCATAGTTTGCCCCTGGACTTAGGAGAAATAGCATTGTGTAGGCCTCTTTCTAATGGATTTTGCTGGCATAAGTTTTGACGCTCTGTAAAGTAAACAAGAAAATGGCTCTCACTTTCCCATAAAGGTTATCAGCAAACTGAATCCTTTCTAGCAGTATGTGGCATCAACTTGTCAAGGTGAATGAATGCATGCAAGCAGCCTTTCAGGTTGCCCCTTTCTCTGATACAGGCCAGCATACTGATACTAAGTTGCCTCAATATTAAATGCCACCTCTTCACCCCTTTTGTTTTGGTTTATGTGCAATGTTGATCCCTTCCACTTTTCCTTAGGTCTTATCCTATAAACAATGTTGTCTGTTTATGGTCTGTTGCACTCTATTTCTTTAAGGTGTTTACATTTTGTCGTCAAACATATATGCATTAGGGTCCACAAACCTCTTTACCTCAACTGTGATCCACACTTTGCTGAACTCTGCACTGAGCGATACATTTGCCTGACCTTTTTGAGAGAGAGATTTCATTATTTTGCTGCATTTGGCTATCCTTGTTCTCTGTGGATTGTGTGATCACATCCTGGTGTAACTATTTGTTTTCCTTGTTTTATCATACTGCACAATTTAGCTTCCAGTGCAAATCCTCAGGCTCAGGCAGCGAGTCTGCTTTCATTTATGAAATTTTTGGTCCCTGTTATGCCTGTAAACCACATGGAAGCTTATTAGGATAACTGTTCCTGGAGCACGTTTAGCATTAGAACTCTTTGGGTTTTCATTGAATGCCACTCCTTTTTTTCAGCCACGTGGGGATCTGAGATCCGTATACTAACTACCCCCCCCCCCCTATAGCTTAGTGAGGTAAATATGTAGATATCCCTTCACCCTAGGGGTCCACTCAATTCTTTCTCTTTAAGCCCTCTAAAACCCGGGAAGCTGTCTAAGACACTTAATCTTCATAACATGCACATAATACAGGGGAACTGTGAGTCCTATAAATGTTTATGTGCCTCCCAGTGTCTCCTAAACTGTACAGATCGCCAGAGGAAGGGTGGATTTCTCCATGTATAAAATTCTGTTGAAACCGAATGCATCTCTCCTGCCCATGGGACAACCTTCAACCCATTGAGGGTACTACAATAGCCTAGACTTTCCTGGGGTACACTCTGTCCTATTCACTCACCATCAAATCATCCTACTTGGAGCTTGTCATCACTCAGGAAGCAGGAGATTAACTGAGACAATGGCACCTATTAGGTTCCTCCAGGGCCTAGCTCTTGAGGGCTCTTTCCCCAACTGTGATTCACATTTTAGAGGGGGAAACTTTCCTGGTTCAATATGACTCCTGGAGACTGGGATCCTCTGAATAAATATGCGAATTCCCCTAGATAGTTCTCTTAGCTAATGCAACCAGCTTCCCGTCTCTCACTCCCCTCTCCTACCTTCTCAAAAACTCCCCTTCCTCCTTGTCAGGGATGCAGATCAAACCAGCCTGAACACTCTAATAGTGACTGAAGATGTCTTCCTTGTGAGACTGGGCCACACAAATCAGGTATACAGCAGGCATCCTCTCAGGCTCACAAAAGAGAAAAACTAACTGGCCTGAGACATGCTGAAAGCAATTCAAATGATATACAAGCAACAATGAATTTAGGCCTAGAAATGCATGTGGGGGAAGCACAAACATATTAGGACCGGTCACTGACCATAATGAAGTGTGTATTTGCTATACTAACACAGTGCTCACTCTGATACTGGGGTAGGTTGCACATCAGACCAAAGCAAAAATAACTGTGCTTTTTTTGCTTTTGATGCACTGTCTTGGAAGCACCTATAAACATTGCACATTTTGGTTTAGGAACAGTGATGGTCCTTGCAGGAAATTGTGTTTGTCTCACACAAACATACACACACGCCACCCCAAACACCACTTGTTTATGAGGATCGTACATTGACTGTAATGAAGTGGGTTTTTTGTTGTAAACGACACCAACAACATCAAGTGGGATCAAATATCTTTTATTCCATCAAACTCCTCACATGCCATCCGCCGCTCTCTACAACTCACAACCAACATTCCAAGGTAAGCTCCCGGCCAGTCCATTCGTCTCTGGGTTCTAAGGAGACCTCGAGAGTGTACCATTTGTTAAATATTAATACCTAGGTTTAAATAGTTGTCTTAAAATAACTTCTACTCAATAATAACATTTGTAAACAAAAGGTTGCCTATGTACAAAAGGTGGGCTATTAAAAGTTATTTTCAGATCCACATCATTTCCCATGTAATGTGCTTATAACATATCTCCCTTCCTTAATGTGGGAATACAAAGTCTTTGTGCCATGCTGGGCTTTTCCTGGTTTGGTGTTGCTGCTCAAATGCTGCACGTCCGTTGGATTAAAGTCATTATTTCCTACTCCAGAATTTTATCCCAACTTGTTCTTTGTTTCTTGGTGACATACAATATGGTCCATACTCCAAATTTTACCATCCTCTAATCTGACAACATTCTTGTAAATTTCTCTAATTCTAAGTGGATTGGAAAATTTGCTGCAAATATTCTGTGTGTGAACTGGAAGTTTGACCCTGACCCACTGCCTTACTTGCCATAGTCTGTCCTTGGTACCATTTTTTTAATAGTACCATCTCCTGTATTTTTCCTGTTTTTGTTGGATACATTCAGCAAACGCTTCCCTTTGCTCACACACTTGCTCCCCTCCCTTCAACCAATTAGGATTAACCTTGGTTCCCGGTTGCCTTCCTTTTAAGCACTGGAATGGTGATAGCCCTGTAACTGTATAAGGAGTGGTATGGTACGACCATAACATTTGGTTAAGTGCTGCTTCTCCTGACATGCCTGAAACCCTTGCCCTTTGAATGCACTCCTTAAACATTCTGTTAATTCTCTCAACTAAACCATTAGCCCGGGGGTTATACAAGGCAGTACTGAAATGTTGAACACCCCAACTCTTGAGGAATTCCTTCATGACTTCTGAAGTGAACTGCACACCGTTGTCAGTGACAAGTGTACTGGGAACCCCTTCCCTCATGAATGCTTCTGATAAAAAGTTAACAGCATCCATTGTCGTTATTTGGTTCACTATTTTGAACATTGTCCAATGCGAATAATAATCAACTAATACAAAGATATAACGTCCCCTTCCACCCAGATGATTTACAGGTCCTAATATGTCTAGTCCTAGTTTATCCCAGGGTTTTGAAGGGACACTCATAGGTGACAACGGAGTTTTGAGCGTCAGATTTGTTTTATCACTCATGGCACATGCGATACAATCTCTTACCGCACATTCTACAAGCCAATCCATCTTTGGAAACCAATACGTGGCTCGTAATTTGTTCTTTGTAAGACTTCGTCCTAAATGTCCCTTGTGCGCTAGCCTCACTAATTTATCCCATAACTTACTAGGGGGTACAACTCTTTCTCCTCTCATAATCAGCTCATCGGAAATGTGAAGTTCTGACCTGATGTCCCAGTATCCCTTAAGATCTTCTTCTAAATCTTTTAGTTTATTTGGCCAACCTCTGACGATTCTTTCCTGGAGTAATTGTAATATCCAGTCATTCCTGGTCTCTTCCACCCATTCTTCCTTAGTAAGACTTGCTAGTTCCACTAATAACACTGGTTCAGATGTCTGTATTTCCAACTTACAACTATGGAGCCACTCCTACTTGATCTGAACAAATAATCAGCTATAGTATTCTTGCTACCTGGGACATATATCACGTCAAAATTGTAACCCTCAAGGCCAATCATCCACTTGGCTATGTGTGGAGTGGCGCGTTCTCTACCTTGGGTAGTAAATATGTTAACAAGAGGTTTATGATCAGTCCTGATTGTGAATGGTAAACCCCATAAAAATAATTTAAAGTGTGTTATGGCCCAAAAGCATGCTAGGGTTTCCCTTTCAATAATGGAATAGTTCCCTTCTGCTCCACTTAACGATCTTGATGCAATGGCTACAATTCTTTCTTGTCCGTTAACACTTTGAGACAATGTCGCTCCCAACCCTTGGCCACTAGCATCCGTAGTCAACCACGTTTTTAGTTTCGAATCAAAATTTCCTAAATATGGGGATTGAACAATGGCTTCCTTTACTTTACTGAATGCCGATTGGCACTCAGCATTCCATACAAAAGGAACATCTTTTTTCAAAAGTACCCTCATAGGAGCTGTGACAATGGCAAAATTCTGTACAAACTTCGCCAAATATTCAGCCAAACCCAAAAATGATTTTAGTTCCTGTTTATTAGTGGGTACTAGTGCTTCCTTCACAGCCTCTACCAAATCATGTTTGGGTTGGACGCCTTCCTTCGTGATCTTGTGTCCTAGGTATTCTACCGATTCTACGCAAATCTGACACTTCTCTCTTTTAATTGTCATACCGGCCTGACTCAGAGCTTTGAATACCTCCCTTAAAGTATCATCATGTTCATCTTTACTCTCACCATAAATCAACACATCGTCCTGGAAGCACAATACACGCTCAATGTCTTGCAAGATGTTTTGCATAATACTTTGAAATACAGCCGCCGCAGATGCCAGGCCAAACGGCATTCTGCAATATCTAAAAGATCCGAACGGCGTGATGAAAGAGGTGAGAGATCGTGAAGAAGGGTGTAACTCAACTTGGTGGTAGGCCGAGGCTAGGTCTATGATGCAAAAAAATCTGGCTGGGCCCATGGTGCTTAACATTTCATTAATCCTAGGCAAAGGAAACATTTCTACCCAAATATTGGCGTTCAAGTCTCTTAAGTCCATGCACACACATATGCCCTTAACCCCAGATTTCCTGGCTATTACAATGGGTGCCAACCATAAGGAGCTCTCAATCGGTTCTATGACCCCCAACTGTTCCAATTTGTTTAATTCCTGTTTCAAATGTTCTTGCATAAGGAGTGGAAACGGTTTTACTTTGTGAGCTACTGGGACTGCCCCTTTCTTTATAACAATTTTATGTTCGTAGTTTTTCAGTTGACCCAATTTATCTTTAAATACTTCGGGAAACTCTTTACATATTGTATACTCGCTACCTAAGGCTTCCACTAGTAGTACTGGGTCCTCCATGTTAGGGTCCAGGCATATGCCCAATTCTCACTGATGTTCCCAGCCTAACAGATTGGATCCCTTGCTGGTAAAACATACTTTGCCTGTGGTTTGTCTGCCCTTAAATGTTATATGCATGCTTAACATCCCCATCAATGGTATGGGATCATTATTATACCCCCCGGGGAAATGTCCACTGGTTGTAGTACATATCCTTTCTTCTTATATTTGTTTTCGTAAATGCCAATATTTATAAAAGTGAACGGAGAACATGAGTCTGCAAATACTCTTACACGCTCACCATCCAGAGTAATGTCACAGGAAGGATATGCCTCATTTTTACTCTTGGTCTCATTACCTCCTTTCACTTGTAGCACAAATTTGTCCTGGAGATCTTGGGAGTCTTCTAGTTTATGCACTACTCTCCTTTCATTGTATTCATTCTTGTCACCTTTACATACTCTTGCCTAATGTCCCCTGGCTCCACATCTCCGGCATATACAACTCCGAGCGGGGCATGTCGGGTTGTTGGCTAGATGTCCGCTGTTACCACACCTATAGCACCTGCTTTTCATGCCCTCAGGATTTTTTTTTTGCGAGACCTCATGGACTCTAACTTCCTCATCAAGGGTTGGTTCTCTCCTATCTAGAACTAACCTTATCCTCCCTTACTTCTTCCTCTATGGAAACACTTTTGATTCATTTCATGCACTCTGCAGTGTGCTCAATACTCTTGGGAACCTCAATACCCTCTTTTAAAGTGGGGTTTAAAACTAATAGTTTTTCCTGTACTTTGATATTGTTGGTGCATCTTACCAATTGATCTCTAATTAAAGAATCCTCAAGATTTCCAAAATCACAAGTTGTAGCTAAACCTTTCAGGCAAGCAACATAGCTTGAAACCTTCTCATCCTTGCCTTGCATTCTGCTAAAGAACTTGTGTCTTTCTAGTATGACATTAACTCTTAAACCAAAATGACATTTCAGTTTCTTGAGTGCTTTTTCATATTCGTCTAGTTCATCTCCCTCCTCCTCCTCTTCCTCAGGCAATGATAAATTATCATAAACTTTACAACCTTGTATGCCCAAGTTATGAAGAAGGATGTGCTGTTTCCTCAGTGGTGAAAATGTTTCCCCACCTATAGCTATCAGGTACGATTCAAGTAATTTTATCCAGTCTTTCCAAAGTAGGCTAGGTTCCCCTACCTCATTCAGAAACGGAGGAGGTTGGGATACTAGCAGCAGCCATGTTACACCAAATACTTGTATAGACAGTTGTTCAACAAAATTACTAATATTATTTTGTCCAGCAATAATGGTTTCCTATTTTGCAGTCTGCTAAAATTAAGGTCTTAGCCTGAATTCCACAATAACGATTGTCTATACTTAATTTTTAAGTTTATACCGTATAAGCTTGTTAACGTGGAAATACTTGTCCCTAAATCCTCAAAGAATCTCTTCCGATTCCCCGCAATATCTGCAGCCTAAACGCTGCTTGGTGCCCTCGTTAGGCGCGGCAGTCACTCGGCAACTCAGCTGTAGTTTCCGGAAGCAAAACAAGGAAATCAGCCTCATGCTGTTCGCGTCGTGTGCTGGTGCTGTGGGAATACGCTTCTTCCACACACCACGTTACTCCGCCTCTTGACTCCTCCACGTCTTAACTCACCGGCACCTGTCACTTCGCCTCTAAATTCACAACGTCCGCCACGAATAAGAGGAGACTCCAGTTAGAGTCTTATAACCGGAGACAGGTACTTCTACAACACACTAACGTGAGCGTGCACCGGCATCTTCAGGAAACACACAAACTCCTTACAGTAGCTTTGTGGAAGCGACTCAGAACATCAAACGATGGCGCGAGGAAACAGGGGCGAGGAGTTCAACTGCCCCCTACGCAGTATCCCATCCTCGTCGCCAATTAAGTTGTTGTAAACAACGCCAACAACATCAAGTAGGATCAAATATTTTTTATTCCATCAAACTCCTCACATGCCATCCGCTGCTCTCCACAACTCACAACCAACATTCCAAGGTAAGCTCCCGGCCAGTCCATTCATCTCTGGGTTCTAAGGAGACCTCGAGAGTGTACCATTGGTTAAATATTAATAGCTAGGCTTAAATAGTTGTCTTAAAATAACTTCTACTCAATAATAACATTTGTAAACAAAAGGTTGCCTATGTACAAAAGGTGGGTTATTAAAAGTTATTTTCAGATCCACATAATTTCTCATGTCATGTGCTTATAACATATTTACTATTCTAACTCCATGCACACTTTGATATTAGGGTAGATTATAAAGGCAACCGAAGGAAATATAACTGCACTTTTAGTTTTTTGATGCACTTGCTTGAAACTACCTAAACACACTATGGGGATGGGTCCTCATAACGCACCTGTCCTCACAAGTATAGTGTTTGTCTGCGCCCAACAGTGATTACTCACGCTATGAGTACAGATCCATCCCTCACAGCGTGGGTTATACATGTCCACAAACATATACATACACACACACACACATCCCTCCCTCCTATGCTCAACCTCGTGTCGCTACCCACGCTGCTGCCTGCTTTAAATCTAATAGAAAAGATAAAATCCTTCCGGCTGCAGTGACTGAGCTCTCCGAGCATGCAGATTCCTCGAGAATGGCTCCCTCGGGGAGCAGCTTGTTGTTTTCAAGTCTTGTGAGGTGAGAGACACACACCATTTACCAGCATGCACATTACCTCCTCCTTTACCCAGTCAATGTTGGGCAACCACGCACACAGCCAGCAGACATTGCTCAATGTGTGATTTTTCCTCTCAAAGTGAGCAAGCCTCCTCCCCACCCTCTCAATAAGTGATGAGATTTCGTCTAATGAGACTTCAGGTTTTGATGCACAGTGTTCAGTCACATCTTCCTGGTAACAGGCCTAGCGAGGCAGCCATTGGTATCGAGACATGGAAATCAGTGCCCATATAGGCCTGATATTTGATGAGAGCAAAGGATCACTCAATGGTTATTGCATTCCTAAATATGCAGTAATTACCTCCATTACACCTTTACAGATATTCAAACATTGAAGACTGCTTTGTGGTGTATTGTGTGATGAGATGTTATCCTATTTTACCTGTTTATATTAAATGTCTGTATCCTACATGTTCAAATGTGATTGCTAATTTGCAGCTCGCTCTGCTCTGAAAAATCTTTTCTCCCATCCAAATTGACCACCAGAAAAAGATGCTGAGAGTCCTTGTCATGGTATATCTTGACTACTGCAATATCATCTATGCTGGTCATCAGAAGAAACCTATTGCCAGGTAACAATGGTTGCAGCACCAGAATATGAATATAGCTCTGTGAGCTCAAGCATCCCTGCCTTCTAAGCACTCTACTGGCTTTCAGAAGATGCAACTAATACGTTTATGTTCCTCTGCAATCTTCATAAAGTGTATTCGCTTTTTACAACTGGCAAATAAATAGATCCATATTGCCCTATCTTTAAGATCTTTAGATTATATTATGCTAGCCTTGATCATTTTATTGTAGGGCAAGGCTGCTTAATATTGTACAGGAGAGCAGATCTACTCCATGATAATTTCTATTTAGATTAATTCTATGTACGTGACATGTGGGTGACCAAAAAATATGGGATGGATCTGGCACTTATGCACCATTAAAAAACCCTTGCCTGGATATACACTCATATATGTTATGCTAGCTTTGTCTATGGGATTTTATGGTCTGTTGTCTCAGGCTGCGTCATGTTAGATTTAGTTGTGTTGTTTTAAGACTTGCTATTTTAGTCCCAGTTATTCTAGGCATGTACAAAGTATTCCTTGGAGTATCTGCTGAAGCCAAACCAGTTCCTTTGGGGTGGACTGGTTTGCTTTAGTTTGCTGTCCTTTGGCTATCACGCTAACATTGGTGAAAATTTCTGCCTTAATGTGTTCCCATTAGATCAGAAACCTTCCCTTATGGAGATTCCTGTTTTCTCTTTACTTAAAATGGATAAGCACAGGTGTGGACTCCTAGCTCACTGTGCTTGAATGGACCTCCCTAGCTTTATCTTTAGCAGTGAGAAAGCCTGAACCCAACATAGCTGACTCCATTGCGTATGGTCAGGTCTCCATGGCAATGGCATAGATAAGCTGAAATATAATGGGATGCGTCCTGATAGTACCCAAGTTCTAGCTAGAGTGCTGAAGAAACAATGGCTCGGGCATGTTTATCTCTGAGGTTCTCAGCTGTCACAGGCTCACTCAACCAAAAATGTGCTGAGGGCTCTGTTGCTCTCAAGCATAGTCTGCTACGTTTCACCTTCAAGGCTGGCTATTGGTTTAAAATAGGTACAAATTTGGGCTCAGAGTGGTAAAGTTATTCTCACTCATATAGGAACGTATATTGCTTTGCTGGAACTGCTGTAGTATATTTTCTTTCTGAAAGGCCAACCAGCTGATGCCATGTTATTGGGACATCCGTGAATTAGGGGTGACGCAGACTTTCCGCAGACACAGAGCACCTCTTTACTCTATGAAACACCCTGAATAGAGGTTTCCCGAACCGTGCACAACACGCTTGCCTCATTCTGAGCATGGATCTTGCGCTGCTTGCCTCCGGCTGTCTCCTCGCCGCTCCTTCCCAGGATGTCAGTCAGGTGTATGCGAGGAGAAAATCCATGGGCAATGACAAGGCCTGCTAATTATCCTCACATGTGCATCATCTGGGTGCATGAGCGCGTGCCCGCCTGCGTGCTCCTTTCCATTTACATGCAAATGAAGGCCATCCATTTAAGGCAGGAGCCCCTGGAGCAGGCTACGTCGTCTCCCTTCCGCTCCATCTCCTCGTCCCTTTCTACCCTTGTGCTGCGTTTTCTTTAACATCTGCGCCATAGCTGATATACTGGAAGATGGCTCGGCCACACGGCTCGAGGTTTAGCAGGCTCCACATCCAACCCGGAAGGCAGGGGGAGTTGTTTCCTTTCCATCGCCTTAAACCTGTTCCTGCTGCCACTGGCTGACTGGGCCGAACATGTGGTTGCCTGTTGGGCCTCACCGGTCGGATGCAGATGACATACCTTTAATGCGGGGACGGTTGAGTGGGCGACTACCCCAAACAACGTCAATGACATGCTTGCCCTGCTTACTTTCAGAGCACGTTGGATGCGTCCGTACGACGAGCCCGACGAACACCTGAGATTGTTAACCATCTTGGAGCAGTGTCTGCCTTCAACGAATAACGCATAATAACGCCACACCGAGTTTAACAATATCAGAATCTTTTGCTTGGAATCATTGAAGCTAAAACCCGGTCATTATGCAATAAATTGCTCTCTGCGCATCCATTGCGAAGGCATCAATTCCGGGGTAAACGTCGCCCAGTAAAGAAAGCAAAGAGCGGGAGGAACAGTGTGACACATTGTTCATTGAAGAGAGCATTTCCGTTCTATCCCACTTTGCAATGATTGGTTTTCCATGCTTTTCCATGCGCAGTCGGGAAGGTTGCTTAAGCATTCCCCACCAGTCCAATGAAAACCTTGCATTAACTTCCTGAGCTATTATGAAACAGCACCTTCTTCCACCTCTTATGAACTGAATACATTTTAAAGGGACATGCAGATTCTTAAGTAATGGGGTCTTCAAGAACGTGCCCCCTCCCTAGCTGCCCCCATCACATGGGTGGGATACCTTCGCATGATGGCCTGTGTACATTCAGACAGGGTAGGATCTTGGTGGTACCAGGTGAGTGGGGGGTTTCACTACCACCACCAGTGACTCCAAAAATTCATATGCGTGTGCGTCTTTGTCATTCAGCAAACATGGACTTCTGGGGCTGAGATAAGCGTCTGATGCTCTGGAATGGTTAGAGTCTGCTAAATAGGACCATAGGGACGTGTGCTCTGTTTGAATAGTCAATATGTTTTGTTTCTAAATGTTCCTGATTCTCACTCTGGTATGACAAGTATCTTTGCACAGTGCCGCTGCACAACTTCACAGGGTAGGATATCTGAGGGAAATATTTTTCTCATCTGCAGCTGAAACATTGTAAGTGATTTTAGATTGCTTGTTTTTTTTACAGCAGCAGAACTTGTGACATCTGTGTAAAAATAATTCAAACCTTAAATCTGTCATTTGTAGTAGTAAAGGGTAATTAACACCAACATTCACACTGTATAGGTCGGCTATTTTCCATTAGCTTAAGGCAGTTTGTGAAGCTGAAATATATATTTTCTGTGCTTAGCATTCCAAAAGGCATAGGCATTTCTGGGTGTGATAGTACCCCTCCACACCATTTGTGGGTCTCTGCCGACCAGCTAGCAAGCAGTTCAGAGAGCTGTCACCGCAGCCACCGGGATACTAAAGCAGATATCACTAGAAACTGTCAATTAGAACATTTGAGTTTGAAAAAGCCTCTGAGTTACTGTTCTTAGTCTGTAGATGGGTCTCCCAACCTCACTAGAGCCAGCACTGCACATGAAATTTTCTTTGAAGTCCATTGGGTTGGAATGGAAGCACCAGGGGTGGAGTTTGAAAGTAGTAGAGAGATTCACACTGACAGCGCAAATCACATTTCTGAGTGCTTTGAAGTCTGAGATAGATGTGTGCATTGTTAGGCTTCCACGGAAAATGCTTTGCTGAAGTACTGAGGATGGGAATCTTAGGAATTTTGTTAGGATTTACAAGGACTAGTTTACCCATTAAAATCTCCTGTGTGATCTCCCCATGAAGAGAATCTGCTAGGAACTAATAGAATGAAGAACATCCCTGCTTCCAGATAAAGAATTCCTGAATGCCTGCCTGACTATGGGAGAGATGTCTCCAAATCTGTCCTGATCTTCTGGTCAGCATTTTGCTCCAGGGTTGGTTGCAATGGTCTCCTGATGCCTCCCCAGGCTTGAGGTCCAGGTAGTAAACCATGCCCCACGCCCCCTCCGCAAGATGTGCTGAAGGCCTCCTCCCACACTCCCGTTAGTAAGCACTGAGGGCCCCCTCCACTATGGGTAAGCCTCGGTCCCCTCCCCGCACCGCAGGCGCCTCTGTTATGCCTCTGATCATGTCTACGTGCGGCTGTGGCGCACAGTTCCGCCCCGTGTGCGCCCAACCATAACTATAAAACTAACTTGTCTTAGACCTAATCAGTCAGTGTGATCTGTTTACCCCCCCCAAACTGGAGCTCACCCCCGCGCACCACAGAGGATTTTTAGCTCCAGACACTCAGGGCCATATTTATACTTTTTGACGCAAAACTGCGCTAACGCAGTTTTGCGTCAAAAAAATTAGCGCCGGCTAACGCCATTCTGAAGCGCCATGCGGGCGCCGTATTTAATCAATGACGTTAGCCGGCGTTAGCCGCCGGCGCTGCGTGGTGTGCGTGAAAAAAAACGACATACACCAGGCAGCGCCGGCGTAGGGGGATATGGAGCTTGGGCGCCAAAAAATGGGGCAAGTCAGGCTGAGGCAAATTTTTCGCCTCAACACGATTTGCGCCATTTTTTTCGACTCCCAACCCCCATAGAAATGACTCCTGTCTTAGCAAAGACAGGAGTCATGCCCCCTTGCCCAATGGCCATGCCCAGGGGACTTCTGTCCCCTGGGCATGGTCATTGGGCATAGTGGCATGTAGGGGGGCACAAATCAGGCCCCCCTATGCCACAAAAAAAAAAATATATATATACTTACCGGAACTTACCTTAATATCCCTGGGATGGGTCCCTCCAGCCTTGGGTGTCCTCCTGGGGTGGGCAAGGGTGACAGGGGGTGTCCCTGGGGGCATGGGAGGGCACCTCTGGGCTCCTTCCGAGCCCATAGGTCCCTTAACGCCTGCCTTTTCCAGGCGCTAAAAAACGGCGCAAAAGCGGCCGTACGTCATTTTTTTTGACCCGCCCACTCCCGGGCGTGAATTTTGCCCGGGAGTGTAAATACGGCGCACATGCCTCGGAGTCAATTTTTTAGATGGGAACGCCTACCTTGCATCTCATTAACGCAAAGTAGGTGTCCACGCTAAAAAATGACGCAAACTCCATGGACTTTGGCGCTAGACGCGTCTAACGCCAAAGTATAAATATGGAGTTAGTTTTGCGTCGGAATTGCGTAAAAAAAAATGACGCAATTCCGGCGCAAACAGAGTATAAATATGCCCCTCATTGTAAAATCGTTTATGAATCCACAAAATAATCTTGATGTCACATTTCACAATGGCATGTTAAAGTGTAATGCGTGATTGTTGTGGATTTAAGACTTATGACCTGATTACAGTGGCTCCTAATATTGTGACCCATGGGCAAACTTTTGCTTATGCATGGGTCGGAATTATGAGTTAAAGGTATTTAAGGCATCCGATAATTATTGGACGCGCTAAATAACTCAATTTTCATTACATCTCTGCAGGTTAAACCTTCCAAAATGTAACAGGGAAGAACATACGGTATTTACCATAACATTCAGTTTTTGGTGCCTTAAACACAAAAATCGGCATGTTATTTCTATGAAATTGTAATTGGTGTTATTTATATCACCCAATAAAAAAACTTACCCTGTGTTCTCATTATTCATCAAGGGCCATAAATAACACCATCCTTTGTACTCAAGCCCTAAATACGCTCTCTGTTAGTACTTCATCATTCAAGGAGTGTGCAGAATTGAATACTTTTTATGAAACTTCACAAACGTTCATGGAACATTTACAAAATGATGCATATTATGTATTTTGCAGGTAATAGGGTTTGCCAGTATTTCGTTTGACTTTTGCATGAGGGTACACTTTGTTTTAAAAAGAGAGTCACTGATGGCAAAAGTTTAGCTTGGGCAAAAAGATATTTTCTTTGTCAGCCAGTACAGTTCAAACACGTTGCGTAATTTCTCATCTTCATGTCAACTTAAAGCTAGCATCTTATATGTATCTGCACATGTAATGTACATGTCAAGCATGAGCCTAGTTGTAAAGTAGGTGGGCGAGGCACATGAACTGTAGGAGGTACAGATGCTCAAAGGATGCCAGCGAAGGTGTAAGTTGCTTGACGATGGGAGTTCAGATGAAGTTAGTTCTTGTGAATGAATAGTGCCTGGAAAAGGTGGTTTTCAAATTTTTCCTGTATTGTAGGAGTGAGGATGCTGCTCAGATCTATGTCAAGATTCAGGGGCAGATTTAGAGTGTCCAGAGAGGGCACTCTGTCACAATGGCAATGGAGTACCTTATCCGCCAAACTAATGGTCGCCCAATTTAAAGGTGGGTGGACCCTAAATATCCCAAACAAATGAGTCTAGGCAAGGTTCATCACTGACATACTTCTCCAGCAGCCAGATGGAGTATGGGCTGTCGGAGGTCAGCCCTCTGACTTAAAGTCAGTGATTGGATGGCTTTATACTGCAGTCCGTCACCGCTAGATAAAACTTGGCAGTGATGGACAGTAAAAAAAATAGTGTCCCTTCCACCAGGGGAGAAAACTCCCATGGTATGTTGGCCATTAGTTCTTATTTTTTCAAAAACAAATTTCCACTTTGGGAGTTTGTTTTTGAAAAATACAAAATTATGTAAAAGTTTGATGGGCAGCCATTATGTTTGAAGGAGCTGACCAACAAACTTTTAAAACATTGGCAGGAATCTCGGTGGTTCTTGTTAATGTTAAGAAATATCTGTTGGGCAGACATGCATTTCTAGATGTGGGGGGGGGGGGTGGGGGCAGGATGCCTCTCAGGGTGTGTGTGATTTTCTCCATCACCCTGATTACTCTGTCCTCCAAACTTCAAATCAGGTCCTCTGATCCAGACCGCTAATGGGCAGCAGGTGAAAGATTGTCTTCCGCTACTCTTAGTCTCTCGTGAAAATATCAAGGCAATGTGTTCCCCTGAGCAGCTAAGGCCTGCACAGTTTTCTGCATGGTAGAGTAGAGTGCTGGATTCTACTGTATTGAAGATGGTGCCAGTGCTGCCTGGTTTCTATTTATGGCAGGGGGTTGGGGGCATCCAATAATAATATATTTTTTTAAAAGGCACTTACCTGACTGTGACGGGTCTCCCTCTCCTCACGGCATCCTCCTCTCGTCGTGGCTCCTACGTGGCACAGGGACCAGGAAACAGCGCTACCAAATCCTGATGCTGGTTTCATGCTGATAACCAGCATGAAACCAGCATCAGGATTGGTGGGAGCTGGCTCTCTCAGTCCTCACCAGAGTGTTGGAGGCCTGTGCTTTCTCTAAACCAGCTGTCTCAAGACAGCTGGGTTAGAGAAGTTTAAAGTGTGCATGTCCGGCTGGCCATCGCAAGACAGCCGGCCAAGGGGACGTGCACACTTTAGACTAAAGTGCACAGCTCCCTGCTGTTGTCACTCAGCAGCAGAGCAGAAGTGGCCCGCCCCTTCCTAACCCTCCGTTCAGGACGGGGTGCTGAAAAATAAAATGGTAATAAAGAAAGTTTATTCAGATTTTATTTTTCAGCTCTGGGGCATTTTTGGGACATTTTTTTAGCTGGCAATGCTCCTCCGCTCTTGTGGAGGAGCCGCCCCTGGATGGTGCAAAAGATCATGAAAGTGATGCAGGCAGGTATGCAGAACCAGTAGAGCTTTTGAAGCTTAACTGTGGATGTAATGTGATGATACTTCACTAATCCCTTAATGAGTCTGATAACAAAATGCACTTTGTTCTTCAAGGGTTTTAGATTGATGTCTAGTGTTCCAGTGAGACGTGCATGGCTGCCACCTAGAGGATACAGAATTAGGGACTAGTCCACCATTCTGAGGTCAATTTGTAAAATTAAATTCTGCATGGAAATTAGAAGTGGTGCCCAGCTGTCTATCCTTTCTTGACTACGTAGACCTTGAAAAAGAAGTTGTTGATGTAACAACTGTGAGATTTGCCCTTGTCTGAGAGTTTTTGTACTGTTAGGTTAATAGCTGAGAGCTAGTTCTGCACCTAAGCTTGCTTTCTGTCATCAGCAATGAGGATGAAATCAGTTTTCAGGGTATTTACCTTCAGTTATGATATGAGGAATAGCCGTTCAAATGGTTGATGTAATTCTAAGGTGAGACCTTCAGAGGGATCTGCGTGATGTGTTTGTAATGTGGAAACATGATAGTTGCTGTAGGCAAGAACATTTTGCAAGCTTCCTTGTAGATTCTGAACAAGACTATTAAAAGCTGGGAGGCTTGAGGTGTGGTTCAGCCAAAGGGTATGTTCTTTTAGAGGTGTCCATTTGAACATGGTGGTCTCTGATGGCATATAACAAAAGACCATATCGCAGCCATTTCATTGCAGCTCATTTATGTGTAAATGGTGTTGAGTTATGTTTATTGTTTGAGTTAGTCAACTGAGATGGGAAGCTGAGGAGAATGAGAAGACATGGATCACCATTGTCAGTGCCACTGAACAAACTGTATGTAAAAAATATCCGCTATGGAAATACTAATTACAAGTTCTCTTAATCAAGTGCAATCTTTTATCGTAATTTGCAAATTCTTAAAAAAAATTCTTGCCAGCCTTCTCTTAAAATATGTTTTTCAACTTTATTACCACAAGCTAATCAACAATCTGGATAGTTTATTACCCTCTTCCCATCTCATCCTGAAAAACAAACTGGTAGACGTGAAGAGGTGTATTGTTCATGCAGCTGAGAGTTACCCGCTTTTTAAAAAACATTTCGGTGATGAATGATATGTGAGCAATATGATAGAATGTGGCAAGGTCATTATAGGTATGAGAAAGTGGATTACTAGTTATGCTGGATGGTAGTCCACCTCACGTAAGTATATCACTATCCTTGTTAGGTCCAGTAAAGGATTCAGTCATTTAAACCTGATCTCAGCCTCTGGTAGCTATATCACAGAGCAGGCAGACTTAACTTAAGAAAATATGTTAATCAGTTAGAAATACCAAAAGAGTTAAAAAGTCAGAAGCACAACAGAATAAAAATAGCACTCCAATTTATAATAAGAGACAATATTATAATTAACTACATTAGATCAAATGTCAAAACTCCAATAAGGGGAACTGGAGATATACATTTTTTTAAAGTTTGGATTACATTTTAGCACCAAAAAGTACAAAACACCAACTGTGGGTAACTAGTTGCACTAGACCAGGACAAAGTCAAAGTTGAGGCCAACCTTGATGGAGCACGGGTCAAATGTGAGGTCTAGGTATGTCTTGGTGAAAGAGTTATCTTTGGACTTAGAATTTGTTCTGGAGAAAAGTTGGCCATTAATGAGTCATTGACGGGGTAAGCTGCAAGTTGAATCTGAGTCTGAATTTGATGAAAGCAGGTTGCTGAAGAATGAAGTGCGGCGATCGATGAAAGCAGAAAAGCTCTGAGCTGGTGAAGTCTGGCTTCTGTGCCCAGGAAAGTCTCAATATTGATTGGCTTTGGCTCAGCATTGCTTTCAGTGAAGCCTTCTACGTTCGGACATAGGATCTTTCTAGAAGTCAGATCTCCTTCAGCTGTATGTACCAGCAAGTTGAGTCTGAGCAGCTTTTCGATGTCAGAAGCTTCGGCTTGACGTCAGTCCCAGCCTCCTGATATTCTTCAGAGATAAAGTTGTCAAAACGTTTTTAAGACCCAGTTTGTGCAGTTAGGCAGGATGAGTACACTCTGACACTTATGTACGGACCTCAGGACCTTAGAGACAACATTTAGGGGTCAGGACTCCAGAAGAAGCCACAAGCAGGGTCCAGGCCAGGTCGAGTGAACTGGTCAGCTCAGTTCATCAGAAAAGTGGACTGCTTGTAGCATGTCTGTCCTTGTAGCTTAATGTGAGGTCAACCCACTGATCCTTGGAGTTCAGTTATTAGTCCCAGGTGCAATTGGGAACCGGTCCGGCCCTCAGGGTTATCCTCACAGGTCACAACAGCAGATATTTTCCTTCTTTTGTCTTCCACAGGTCAGTCCAGGAATGTTCTGAATGTTCTGTATCACATTTAACCCAGTGCCAGCTTGTGGTAGGGGAAACTCCTAGCCCCTCCATAATCAATAGAGTAAAAATTCCCAAGTATGCCCCCACTCACTTTTGCAGCACTTCTGTGTGTTTTATGGTAAACTGTCCCACAGTGCCCCCTCTTCCGAAAACCAAGATGGCAGAACTCCTCTTGCCTTGTGAGGTTTTCATGTCTCCACCCAGAGGTGTGACTATTATAAGGGGGAAACCCTCACTTGTGGTCACTTCAAACCAGTTCTGGGGTACCTGCCCCTCCCACTGAGTTAGGAAACAGGTTGGCTTTGAGGACAAAAGGGAGATAGGTCTAGGTGTGAGCTACATCTGCCAGTGACAAGCTTTCTTTGAAGCTCAAGAAGGGGCTGGCACAGCCCACAGGCCAACCTGCTAAGGGAGAAAAACATCTCCCACACACAAGTCCTTTGCTCACTGTCTAGGGGCAATAAACATCTCACCACATGAAATTCATTCACAGTCAGGTGTCAGTGGCCACTGGCAGCAAGGCACATTTGGCTTAGGCAGGAAAATAACAACTTTCTAAGTGTAATTTTCAAAATATTAATTAAAATCTGATTTGGCCATTAGGGTTGCTTTAAATTACTATTAAATAATAATCCTTGAATCATATTTCTAGCTATTCCCAAACTGAAGTTGTGCAGTATAAGGTGCTATAATGTAACTCAGTGATTTTCTGTTGGAGAGCTAGCCTTGCCACAGTAAAAATTTTTTTACAAAAATTAAGAATTGAGGTTTTTCACTTCCAGGACATGTAAAACATAAGAACCCATATGTTATGTTTTAAATACCATGCACCCTGCCCTACTTATGGCCGATCTTAGGGGTGAGTTATAAGTATTAAAGAGAAAGGTTTAGGTCTGGCAAAAGGTTTATTTGACCAAGTAAAATTTTCAGTTTTCAAACTGCATACCCAGGCTTCAGGGACAGGCATGGGGATGTGTTTTACATTGTCACTTTAGTAGTGGCACAATAGGTGCTGCAGCCCACTAGTAACACTTAATTTACAGGTCCAGTGTGTACCTTTGTACTATGTGCTATTGATTTATATATGCCAATCAAGAGTTAGCAGTGTCCCAGTATGGTATGCAGCATCACTCCAGAACAAAATAGGGGTCACCATTCAAAAGAGGCATTTTCTTACAATCCTCAAAGTCAGCAGGGGCAGTATCTGTCCAACAGTGATTAAACTTGTCAAACAATATTCCATGAGTGAAGGAGGCATGTGCTATAAATTGCGAGCTTCACTGGATATGTCATTTCTGAAGGAGGTATGGCTGCTACTATCAGAAAAAGTGGCTTTGGTTGATTTAAAGTGGTTCAGTAAGTAGTGAAATAGTGAGGGGTCCTTGAAACAGTATTCAAGCTTGTGAGTTTGTTTACATCTTTTTTTTAGATTATCTAAATACCACTGACTTTTCTTCAATGACCCAGGGTGCCTTTGAAGAGACATTGTTTATTGTAGCGATAGAAGCTTTACATAAGGTTCTTTTCAAACTAGTGTTGATACTCAATTACACTGAGCTGAATGTGATGGTGAAAACCTGCCATTGGGGCAGAACAAGACAGCAGCTCCATACACTCTACTGGGACATCCTTAGAGGAAAGAACACATAATTCGGACATTGCCCAGAGAGATGCTCTGATATCTTCGTGATTGTGGTCTGATCCTTGTCAGCTTCCTGCCTTTAATGCAATGGAGCACTTCCATATACCGCATGGCCTGGCTACCAATCAATTGTTTGGGCATAACATCATCTTGGAAAGCTGCTTCTAGAACCCTTAGGCCTTGGCATGTGTCACTGCAAATATCATCAGCATTTATTGTAATTGCGGCTTATCAGGATTCGGGCCTTGCAAAGCAACCCTTCACCACGCGATTCTCAAGCACAGGCCCACCAGAGTCCTAGTTTCTGAAGAACAAAAACAGTTCTCAGTAGCCACCCTCAGGACTGCATCAATAGCCGAGACTGTCCGTCAGAACAGCAGCTACCTTTGTTTTCCAAGTGGACCCAACTTTTTGTACTTCGATTTATTAGATAAAAATATGAGTAGATGCATATTTTACATGGGCCGGGGTAACAATGTCCAAAGCAGAACTTTGACATATTTGTTTCCTCTCCTTGTAGATCAAGAATGTGTTTGCCTCAGGGGCAATCATGGTGGTTTTATCTTTTTCGTTGATGTGATTCTTTGTAATGATTTTATTCACAACTGTAGTAAATTTTATGCATTGCGTGTATTAATGTAACATTGATATGGTTTTTATTAACCCAACCAATAAAGTGATTGATGGTTGTTGGAGATATTTGCCTCAGTGGTGAGGAATGTGACAATCTTACTGGAAAACTTTACATAAGCTACAGGAAAGGTGCAACGGGAAGAAGAGAGAAGAATAAGGAAACAGAATGAGTAGAAAAAATGAGCAGGTTTTTTAGAGCATTTTCTGGTGAATTAGATTAGTAAATAGGAATTCCTACTAAACATGCATATTCTACATACAAGAAACATCGCAAAGGAATACACTCGGCTGTTTGCATTGAAAGACAACCTGGATGGTTGCAGATTTACGAGTTTAATGAATTCATACAGGTGCACAGAAGAATGCTTGGAAACCCGAGAGTCACTGTTTTCCAGGTGTACTAGTAGAAACATTTGTGAAGTTTTACATTTGCATTTCAAATATAGACGTTTATATTTTCATTTAAAAAAAAGCGGGAAATCGAAATGTATCTTTTTTATTTCCCTACAAAAAATACCTTTTCCCTGTAGTGAAACGTACACTCCCAACAATTTTGGGAATGCTCCTTTCTTTTTCTTAGCTTGTGACGGGATTTAGTGCTACCATTAGTGGGGAACGTTTTTGACCTTGTCTGGATTTGGAAGACGTGGCAGACTGCCCAAAACATATACATTTGTGTGTGTTTACAAATTTAAAGGGCATTACCCACCTGTAACGCCCATTCTCCACACAGCAATCTTTGTAGGGATAAATCAATGTAGTCAATTCAGCGAAATGCCAGGGGTACCGGAAGTGACATTACATGCCCTTTGACAACCACTTTCAGTCACACACACACACACACACATGCTTATACATACACACAAATTCACACTTACATACACACACTATCTCACACATAAACCCACTCTCCCCTACAAGCACGCACACAACATACATTTAAAAGCATTTACTTACCTCACAGCCATGGAAGGGCATATTCCAGCTAACTGAACTCCATTTTATTACACTAATAGTGAATAATATGATATTATTCACTATTAGTGTAATAAAAATCTAACAGAAAACAAAGGGAGTGGAGCCCCAACTGACCTCCCTAAGGATGAGCTGCCCCCGTGTTGCTGCCACTGATTTTACCACCTTTGAGGCCAGGGGTCGCAAAGGCAGTACCAGGGGTAGCAAAGGATGTGTCAGGGTTCGCAGCTGTGACCTCTGACGACATGGGGGTAGGAAGTGTAGGGGATGCGGAGGATGAATCCCCCCAGATTTTGGAGTGTGGGGAACACAGGGAACAAAATAATTCCCCCTGTCATTTCTGTGATTTGCAGGGCCATTAGCGCAAAAAGCGCTACTTAGCATGGCCCTGTTTGCTGATGGCTGTCCTGCCATCCTCAGACCTACCCCCACCTGCCACCTTGAAGACAAGCCCCGCAGGATAATGAGGGAAACTCCTCCAGGCTAGAAAGGAGTCTACCCTCCCAAGAAGTTGGGCCCCTGTAAAATATGGCGAATTTGACCCGATGTACTTTGACATTTTTAGAAGCACCTGCACACACTTTCAAAAGCTCTTTCATTCCTTCTGGGCAGCATGGGAGAGGGCTTTCTGATTTTAAATTTCTGCTGGCCCAGGACAAAGGTTGAAATTAAGAGGCCATCAGACCTCCTTTTGTTTGATTATTGTAACTGGAAGCTGTCTGGAGCCTCACACCTAGCTGCTATTTGGGAAACAAAAGCACACAGCTTGCTATTACTTCACAGGTATCTAAGAGAGACATGGTTTTCACTTTGTTCAGCCCCTGCATATAAGAGATAGGTATGCACTGTAAGAATTTCAGATGTGTTGGTCTGCCCCGGTATTTACACAAATAACAGTTTAAATACCACTATTTTGTTCAACCCAATTTATTCTCTGAGATATACTGAGCACACAAAGATATCTTCAGTAGATGCATTAACCCCCCAAGGTATTTTAAAATGCAGACTTTGCACCAATCACGCAGAACTGATTTACTGCCACGTTTCTCCTTTATTCCAATTTCTTTCTAGCAGAGCATCTAAAAAATAAACGTATAAACTGAGGCCCAGATTTTGTATTAAGGCTGCCTCACTTTTTGGCACAATCCCAAAGCAAAATCGAATTTGGTAAATGTAGCTCAAATGTACTCATGACAGACCTGTTAAACATATGTATTTGAGGTGTTAAGATCTGATGCCACTTTCTGTGAGGTCATGGGTTGTGATGCCAAGTGCAATGTCATACACCATGATGTAATGCGTTGTGATGTCATTTGCATACTGCCTAACTTAGTTAGTCCCCCCACTTCTTTTTTTTAGGACTTTTTCCCAGAGTATTTGTAGTCGCCTAGGATAACACCATTTAGTGAAACAGGGAAGGTGAGATTTTACCTTTTCACACTATACAATTTAGCTACCAGAAGGGTATCTCTTTCTAACATTTACACATAACGGAGATCCACCCTGAGTGCAGACATAAAGATACTGCTTGTAAATGCCCTTTGTGAATTCCAAAAGATCGTAAACTTAGACGTTTGGTCGAAACTTAGACCAAACGTCTAAGTTTACCTTTGTGAATCAAGCCCAAAGATTTTTATCTAAGTAATGAAAGGTTGGATTACAGCCTGGCTAACAGGGAGAAGCCACGTTTAATTTTGGGCAGTTTACCTACCGTTTTTAGTTGTGTCGTTGTTATCGTTACATACTAAGGCATATTGAAGTGTTGTGTAGCCATTTTAGTTATAGCTTCATACGCGTTATTTTAGCAAACTAGGCCTGCCGCTGTGCACTTTAACCTAGGTTCATTTTATTCAGCTTTGTTTTATTATTTTAACAATAACCACATTTGCAATCTTATTTTATTTTCTCTATGTAGCTGTTCTTTGCCTAGGCCAGCACTTTGTTCTTAAACAAGACATTTCTTTCACTCTGTGCTTTTCTCAAAGCTGCAGTAAAATAGGTTGCTGGCAAACGTGGTACGCTTTGTCTCTAATGTTCACAGAAACATACATACGCTTACATGGGGATCCTTTCTTGGAACATCAGCTGTTCTATTATAAAAACACTACTTTTCCCCATGTACGTTAGAGGGAGATTCCGGCCAGATGACCACAACTGTATGCTGATTGCTGAGTGCTTCGCTGCTGCTGCTTATGTAGGATACAGGCCTCTTGCTCAGGTATGTGGGCTGATGTCTTCCCAGGGGACCCCGAAGGGCAGAATTAGACTTAACATGCTGTACTCTAACATAACCTAGGTAGGGCTATTCTTAACGATCGTAGTGACAATATGTAACGTTATTTTTATGTTTTAGTCTCCTTGTCACAATTTTAATCCTGTCATGCTTCATTGTCTTAGTTATTGCAATACATGCTTTATTATCTAAGTTGCAGTCACTTCAATAAAACCTTATTGAGCTATATTCTGCCTCTGATTGTCCTTGTATATGTGAGACTAATGTAACTACAGAAACGAATGAGATCTGAGTGACCACGATTTCCTTGAGGAGTCAATTGTGTTATGCGCTCGGTTGCCCAATCATCCCTACTCTGGGGTGGAGTTTGGGCACTACTAGTTAGCCGGAACAAAACTCGGATTAGGCCCACAGGTGTCACCTGTAGTGGGTTCAGACTCAGCCCCCCACAGCGCAAGTAATTCTGCCGCCCAAATCCAGTAGTCTCATTAGGATAATGAGAGGCTACGCGACAAAAGTATATTGAAGCATATTATCTTTTCTGTATTTAACAATTTTGTTTGACTTGTATAATAATTGTTTTTTCATTAATTTTCAAAGTTTATGAGTAGAGACAGAAAAAAATGGCAAATACAAAATAACAGGTACATGAGAATACATTGGTAATAGTCAGGGCCACTAGAATTATGCAGCAGGGGAGTGCTAAATTACGTGGCAAGGTTGAATAAGTTATTCAGCAAGAAGAGGCAAATTTTGCTACATAATGTGACACGTTTTGTGATAGTATTTCAGTATTTTGACATTTTTACACTTGTTAACACTCTCAGGGCTTAGGTTTCACCTCTTTAGTGCCAGCTTAACACCTAAATATAGCAACAAGCAAATAAAAGGTTAGAAGTCGACTTTTGCAAAGGGGCTTTCCACTGTGCAACAACATGTGTTGCTGCGCTTTTAGTAACTTTTAAACCGTTTTTGTTTAAATCTACAGATTATGCAGCAGATGATGGATTTTGTGGCAAATAAAGCAAATCCATAACTATGCAAAAAAACTGCAGCGCACAATCGCATCATTGCAGCGGCCCTGGTGATAGCCAACCCAGGCATCAGCAATACAGCGTTCATATCAATGCGGTTGCATAAATCTGCACACATTTCATAATGTTACAGGAAAATACAGTGAGTGCAGTTGTGGTCCATAAGACATAAAAGGCCCTAAAAAGCAAGATACAGTTTGACTGTCACAGTGGTTAGATGTTATATTGTATTCTAGTCTGTCAGATCTCTGAGTAGTGGCAGCATTTATTTCATGGGCATAGAATCTTTACTTTGATTTGTGGGTTAGGCCAGAGGAGGTCGATGATGCAACATCCTCATCTTCAGAAATGTGGAATAAAAAGGTACATAGCAGACCTCAGATGTCTCTGAGTCTGAAAGAGGAAGTGGTAATTCTGCATGTCAATCTTCTGACATGTATCATAATTGGCTCATCATGAATGTTCCATTTCACACAGCGTCCCTCCGAGTGATGTAGGGGTGGCGGAATGTGCACAGGTCTATCAGAAGGGGGTATAGAGGTTCAGTGTGCAGGTTCCCCAAGCTTTGCATGAGGTTATAACTTTCAGTACACAGTTCTTAATACAAGTCATAAAGTACCCCCTGCCATACGGTATAAGGATATTGCAAGTCACAGAGGAGCGCCATAAAAATATATAGGAACGCTGTGTTCATTAGCTGCCTGGTTTGCTAAAGACATTTAGGGGACATTTGGAAAGCTTCCCTGGGAATGTATTCCACCCATTGCTTATCTTTGGCTTTGTGCTTTATAACTCACATTTGCTTGGTTTCTATTTTCTAGCTGTATTTGATTTAGGCTGTCCAGCTTGAGTTTGTCCCTCCAGTAGAGCATCAGTTGTTTACTGTATCCATCCACCAGTGTTCAATGTCTGTAAACAGGCCTTTAAATATTGTTCTTATCTTGTCTCACTTGCTGTGCATTCAAAGATCAAGGTTGAATTACAGGCTTTGTCTTCCCATGGAGCTTGGTGTTTATCTTTCTTTCTCTGGATTCAAAGTGAAAGGGCTTTTATCAGTAAAACTGTAAGTCTTTGCAGATGTAATGGTCATTTCAGTTGAAGGTGTGTTGCCTGTAATGCAGTGTGTTCCTACACTATGCATACTCCACTTTATGTCACTCCACTCTATTCTTCATCACTTCATTCCACTGCAACCCACTCTGCACCACTCCATTCTGCACCACTCTACTCTACTCTGTACTACTCTACCCCAATGCACTCTACCCCACTCCAGTCTAGGATGCTATACTCTACTCTGCACCACTATAGTCTATGTCAATGCACTCCACACCACTCTGCTATACACCACTGTACTTTACTGCAGCACTCTACGCAACTGCACTATATGCCACACTATTCTACTCTATACCACTGCACTGTACATAACTGCTCTCTACACCACTGCACTCTATAACCCTTTGCTCTGCAACACTGCACACTACGCCACTCTATTCTACTCTGCATCACTGTACTCTATGCCACTCTGTGATTGCACTCTATGCCACTCTACTCTATACCACTGCCCTTTTTGCCACAGCACTCTGCACCACTGCAAGCTGCGCCACTGCAATCTTTGTTGTACCACTCCACTCTGTGGCTGTACTCTTCACCACTAGAGTAGTGCACCCTACTCTAAACCAGTGCACTCTATACCAATGCACTCTACACCACTTTACTAAAAACCAATGCACTCTATGCCAATCTACTCTGCACCACTGTACTCTGCACCACTTCACTCTAGACCACTCTATGACACTTCACCCTGACATTACACTCCATAATACTCCGCTCCAACACTCCAATCCATTAAACTTTACTCCACTCTGTGCCACTATACAAAACTTTACTCTACTCTGTGACTCTCTACACAACTGCCTCTACACCACTCCATGCTACATTTCTCCACTCTGTTCCATGACACACTATGCCACTCCATGACATTCTATTCCACTTCAATCTACGATACTCTACTCCTCTCTACGACACTCCATGATACTGCACTATACGACAATGTACTATGCTCAATGACACCCTATTCAATTCTCTCTACGGCACTCCACATTACTTGACTCCACTCTACACCACTCCACTCTTCTTTATGCCTCTCCTCTCTACTCCACTCTGACACAACTCCACTCTACGACACCCTACTCATGCCTTGACACTCTATGCCACACCAATCGACAACACTCTATGAAACGTCATTCTCCTTTATGCCATTAACTTATAGCCATGCCCAACATCAACCATGCTATTTTACAACATGATTAAAACACACTGGCAAAACCAAAAGCTCTGCATAGGTGAGACCTATTGGCTTTGGTAATGCTTGTTTATAAAGTATGGAACTCCAAGATGACTTGCAGTATCCTTATCATCTATGCCAAGGGGTACAATAGCCCATATAAGACAGTCACACCATCTACTTACCCACAAGCCTCTTAAAATCTTATTAGTTCCCAACCTGTGGTCTGAGGCCCCCATGGGATCTGTGATACATTCCCAGGGAATCCGCAGGCCTCGGTCGGCAGAAAGGCACTTCTCCAGCTGGGGCCTCTAAAAGCATGTGTGTTTTTATATTTATTACTTCCTTTGTGCAGCAGTTTTAAAAGCACTAAAAAGTTCCTAGTACATCCAACAGCTTTCAGCAGCAGCGACTTCTTAGGCGGGGGAGCGTCACCCCACTGCTCTGACGAGTGCATAAAAGGAAAAATAAAATGATAATAACGCAATGTTATTATCCTTTTATTTTTCAGTGCAGTGCCAGGTTAGGGCAGGTGGGATGGGATGGGCTGTGTCACAGGGAGGAGGAGTGGTATGTGCCGCATATTTGCGCATAACTGTTTAGCCGGCCGTCTTGGACTGGTGAAACAGACATGAACACTTAGCATTTCCCCACCCCGCTGTGTTGCACAGCTGGGTGGAGAACATGCATAAGCTCCCACTCCCTTTCTGAGTGCTGAACCAGGCTGCTCAGACCAATCATAATGCTGCTTTCATGCTGATGACAGCAGCGTTGTGATTGGCTTAGGGGAATCTGTGAGCCTGTGTTCCTCTGTGCTACCGGAAGTCAGGAAGAGAAGAGGACGAAGAAGAGACGGCAGGCATACACAGATTAAGTGTTCTTTTTTTATTTTTCCACCCCCAACACCCCTGTTCTGTAGCAGCCACCACTGGCTTTCAGGCAAAAACAAAAGCATCAAGCTAACTCTGGTGATTAATGTATCTGCTGGAGAGAGGTAGGGATTTTGTCTAGTGGCAGTTTTGACTCATCTAAGGTAGTGCAGATGGTTAATATGCCTGCTGCAAAGCACATGTATCATGCAAAGAACAGTATTTTATGTGCCTATTGCAGTGGGTTACTACTTTTGTCACAGAGCTTCTTTTGTTGTGCAGGTCATAAGTTACAATCGTAATCTAGCACAGTGAGCTATGAGGTGCCATCAAACAGCTGCTTGCAAACTGCATGGCACAAATTAGAAAGATATGTTTTGTTTTCCCAGTCTTTCATTTTCCTTATGCTGCTAATAAAGGTTTGCTTGTTGGAAATATATTCTTATCATTAAAGTCAATGCTAACCATTGTGTTTTGTTCTGAATCCCAGGTTTGTGCTTCTCCACACCAAGCACTCTTAGAAAATGCCTACCAGTATGGATGACACGTGAATCCTACACCTTGTAGTCCCCTGTATAGTGCTCCAACACCCTACATGGGTATGAGAGGTGCTATTAAACAATTGAATTACACGTGACAGGGAGACTATGGAGAGATGGGAGGCCCTTATGGTCTACTTCCTTTCCCCACAACATATTTATGTGAAAAAGCCATCTCAAATCTTATGTACTTGAAAAATAAAAACAGAAATTGCTTGGGAAATGTAGAATCTGACCTGAGTATTCAGCTTTCCTAAATAAGACCAAACATTAAAAATGTAGTCACCTAAGATGCAGCCCATTAAGATTTTTCGGTTCTTGGATATTTTTTCAATATAAAATAATAAGATCTTTAGTAATTCTAGTGTTTGTTTGGTGTGAACTTGCTTGTGTATTTTTTGCGAATTACTGTTTGAAATTCAAATCATACAAATTACTTGGGGGTTCCCGCTTCCAATAATGATGCAGTGGTAGGGTGACCAGTTTCCAGTATAAAAAAATGGGACAGTCATTTACATAGAAATAGGACTAAATGTTGACACTGCAGTAACTAGTGCCAACATTTAGTCTTATTTCTATATCAATTAATATATATATACATACTCCAAGAACGGTGAAAAGCTGCTCACGGAACGGCTGCACAAAGTCACATAAGGATCTGACGTCAAGCTGAGAAAAATAAGATTCCAAAGATATCATTTTTTTTTTTTTTTTTTTTCTCAATAGTGATAAAGATAACGCTGTCCCAACCAAATGTCTACGCGTTTCGGCTAACGCCTTCCATATCCTTATGGAACACACTACAGCATGCCCAAGGAAGTCTTAAATTTTCATGCTACAGAAACACACACCTCTGTAGCACGCAAATTAAAGACTTACTCTGCACGCTGCCATGTATTCCAAGGGGGGCTTTGTGACTCTGGTCTCAGGTGATGGGCTCTGCAGGGGGTAATTAACCACCCAATAAATCCTGCTGTGCAGCCTGAATTAAGTCAGGCAGCACAACAGGAGTGTCTTTTAAACACATCTCTGTCCTTGGTGCCATGAGATGGGCGGTTTAAACATGAGCCTTCAGAGCACAGTGATACATGTGCATGCTCAGCCGACCCTCTCTCAAAACTGGGACATTTATCTATTTTTGCAACATGGGACAGTCATCGAAAAACCGGGACTGTCCAGGCAAATCCGGGAAGTCTGGTCATCCTATTCAATGGAGGTTCTCAGGAGTCAAAAGGTTGGGAATCACTGCCCTAGTGCGCAGCTTCCATCATTGTAAGCTATTAAAATAGAGCAGAAGAAACTTTCCATGTGTTGCTTTAAACAGCTGCTTTAATTATGTTCCGTGTCCTGACCTGCCTTTCACCTTGGTTGTTGGCTCTGGCAGAAGGCATTGTGAGTCAGAACTGGACTGTAACGACCTTCTAATAGTCGAGTTCTGATGTCTTTTCTTTATAATCAGTGACTTGATGCATCAGAAGTAGCCGATTATATGGAAATTAATGACTGCTGTTTCTGTAATACCAAAAGCTTTTTCAGTATAAATTCTCCCAGTTTTGACTGATGTGCAGCTGACCTGCCCAAGATATCACAGAGGAGCAGAAGTGGTATTAGAACTAGGGTTTCAATGCACAGTTTACAATTATTGTACCTTATTACTTTTGATATCTCTAGTGTGGTTTCAATTTTCATGAGGTGAGAGGCATGATCGGTGCTGGGCACAAAGGGTATGTTCTTCTTTTTCTCCCTCCTACCTTTATTTGCTTGGTGCATGAACATGCACGGTTAATCAACATGTTTTTTTTTCATATTTGGTCTAAATACTTTGTGAACGTAAGTAACAATAAAACATACTTTCAAACTGTGACAACATGCCTTTCTTTTCTCCCTATTTCACGTCCAAACTATATGATTGTGTACATTTACCCGAGCCTGCAGTTCGCAAACAATGGGCGATTTGTATAGGGTCAATTGAAAAGTCCCCAAGGCTGTCGCTGTCCCCCCCCCAGAAATGTATTGTCTCTGATGCCCCTGACTGGCAACCCCTAAAAGACGTCCACGTTTAAATCCTTTTATGAGTGCTAAACCAACTTTTGTGATTTTCAAAACTGGCTTCGTAGTTGTCAGCTAAACTTAAACCTGCAGGTAGACTTGTGAATTGACCCTGCTTTGTTTTTTTTCTCACAAAAAAAACATGTTTTCACTTTGTTCAGTGCAAAGCTGTGTGCTAAACAGATGGGTAGGACAGGTGGGGAATACATTTCAGCCTTTAGAACAGCACTTCTTAAGCTGATGCCGTGGTTGGTGTGTCCCTGTGGTAGATTTAATTGATTGAAAGAGCCCCCTAGACAAGAACAGCAGAGAGAGCCGGTGTGGGTAGGGATGGACAGGGCAAGAGATGAATAGATTTTGTGTGGTTTTCGGTAGTGCAATATTTCACCACAGTGGTAATTTTGTGTTTTTTTTTCAGTTTTATCTTACTCACTGAGTGGCTCCTCTGATATTGCACTTCTGAGATTTCACTCACTGATTAGGACTAAAATCTGCTATTTACAGGTAACACTCTGATGAAAGCTGAGGTTTTATGCTTACACAATGAAGCTTCCCGATAGGATTAGAATTTATGACTTGCTTATTATACGCATATATGTAAATAGCTGAATTCTCCCTCTGCATGTTCTCACCCAAGATTAGATTTAGAACATGTAAGCTGAGGATTTCAAAGATATCTCTGGAGTAGTTATTTTGATCCACTGACTGACACTAAAACAATTAGAACAGTTGACATTCTGATAGCATATAGATACCAGAATGTAACAGTAACGTGCTGATGTACCCCACTCATATTTTTACTAGGGGTGTGCAAAATATCCGTGTTTTCCTTTTGTGTAATTAAGCAACATCTCAGAAAACTTAAAAGAAACAGCGTAATTATACTAAATGAAATCATTTTGTGCTAAATTTTAGCCTTTAATGAGTCCTTGTATTAATTTTTGACATGAGAATGCTCTTTACACAAAAAAAACCACAATTGTCACAAACAACAGCTGCTCGCGTTCTGGTTGTTCACGCTGTTCCCACGCTCCTGCTCTATAATTTTGCCATGCATGGCAGAATAATTATACAACGTAGTGTAATGGTGGAATTTCAAGAATTTTGCATAACAAGTGCACTTTGAAATTTTCTGAAATGACACTAGCATAATTTAAATTTCACCCAGGCGTATTTTTTCCTTGTAATATGCAGAGCTGTCACTGACATTTCTTGAAACTTCTCAGCAGGTTTTCAGAAATGCACACTCTCCCATCTTTCAGTCTACCTTCTTCTTAAATTAACCCCCTGTACACACGTGTAGGTGTTTGAACACAGAAAAAGCTTTTTATAAAAAAAAAATCAAAGCTACTGTTTTTCTCAAATGATGCCTAAGTTACATTTGCTGACGCTAGTCAGCTCATTGCAATATGGAATGAAAAAAAAAAAGCTGCAATCTACAAAACAAACTGAAATTAAATAACATACTGATAAAGCACAGACCGTGGCTAAGCACCCCTTCTAGAACAGATGCCTTATATTTAAACCGAGTGGTCAGAGAAAGATTTCGCAGCTCAGTCCTCGGAGCACCAACCCTGGGAGTCAGGTCTCTGCAAAGTATTTTCTTCAGCCTTACTCAAAAACGGATCCACGGGGGTTCTCTTTCCTCTGAGGCTCTGTTATTTGTTTTATTTTTAACATATTGCTTAGCAGACTGAATAGAGCAAGATCTGGAGTCTTAGAAAAAATACCACAGAAATACTCTATATGTGCCCCCACGCAGAGCCACAATAACTACATCATGCATTCCTTTTAAAAGACATTGGTGCAAAACACGAAACACAGTTAAAAAAAAAACAAATCAGGAAAGTAAGCCCAAGGAGCTAAGGGTCCAAATATGAAGAAGAAAGCCCTCTCCTCGTGTTTCAATGAGATGACCCGCTCTACTTTCAGGACCCGAAGAAGGTTTTGTATTTAGAGGGTCCATAGGGTACTCTATACATTTTTAACCTTCATCAAAGCCTGAGGATGTTCCACAAATTATATGAGTTGGGCCGAAATGTCAACAAACTATACGTTCCGATGGGCATTACAGAGTTGCTATCATGAGTTGAGTGAGTCTGTCAAGCTTACAAGTTGTGGCATTTAACCCAGAAGCATTGGCCGCTGAAAACTGATGAAATTTCTTGGGTGGAAATCGGTGGAAATAAAAATACTGGGATCAGCTCAGAAACACAGATTCCTGCTTCTTGATGCCACAAAAGAATGAATCAGAATGAACAATATGTCTTCCCCCCAACACTGGTTTTACAGATGCCTCTGGCATCAGTAGGTCTAGGTGAAAGGGGACAATTCAGGCAGCGCGCCGCCTGACTCAGATTCAGCGCAAGAGGTGGCTCCCCTGCTGCCAGATCCTGAAAATGTCCTGAGCCTCAAAGCAGCCAATGAGTTTATCTTTAGAACCCGAGAGCAGTGGCTAATGAATGATAGAGCCTAGTTTTGGGGCCTAGTCTACATTGAATGTCTATGTCTAATGATAAACTCCCCATCAGCGGCTTTTCACCCAGAAGAACACATGGGCAAATCAAAGTAACTACACCAGAAAAAGCTTCTACTGCATTAACCTGTGATATCTTTCAGCGCTCTGTTGCATCCCAGCTAGGTTCTCTCGGTTCCTGTACCATCACTTGCCTACCCATTCCTTAAGAAAACTCTATAATTACACCTTTATTGACAAAACCTTTATATTATGAAATTGATTATGTTGTGGTGGGTCATCAATTTCATAGTATAATCATGCATGGCATTTTTTCTTCTATCTATCAGTTATGTGTCGTTTTCATCATGTGGAACTCGTTGGAGCTCCAAATCACAAATAAAATAAATTGAACTGAAAAAACTCGTAACTGCCTTATTACTTTAGATTTTGCATCTGTGCAGAGCTCGCATGTTCTCTCCCACTGCGCACAGTCAGCCTTTGCTGATGTGTCTATTTCCTCTCTTCAGTCTCTATCATACTTAGCCAGGTTGTTCTACCTACATCTTAATTCCATCTCTCTCTCTCTATCTCGCCATTCACCACCTCTTTCTGTTTGACCACCCAGTTTGTCTCTCTCCTCTCTCTCGCTTCTTTCTCTTCTCTCTCCTCTCAGTCTCCTCGTCTTCCTGGCATGCACTACCCCACTGTTCTGGATACCCTTACAGACTTTGAGTGCTGGTAAATGCACATAAGTATGACCATAGTCACACATGACTGAAGGTATGTAAATGTATTTAATAACGGCATTTTAAGATTGAGGGAGTAAAATTATTTCTACAAAGATGTTCAGAAAAAGTAAAAATCAGCCAACACTCCTCTTCCCCTATTTAGGTGCACTGATATAAAATGTTTTAGTCTACTTTTTTATACAGAAACTGTCACGATAGTCTCTAGAAATTCATCCAGATACCGTTCCCTTCAGATTACTAATTCCAATGAAGATCTCCGTTTTATGAGAAAGTGTGGGCACACCCCTCCCACAGCACACTCTATTGCTGCTCATCAATGTGCACTCTACAATCCCACATGCTCCACACATCACTGACATCATCACTCATCACAACCCAGATGCATTGTTTAACACTGAAACCTAGTTCGCACCCTCCTCTGTGCACATCCTGAATGTTCTAATCCCCAATGGTTACTAGATAGAGCACATAGACCCCACATTCATTATACACAGGACATCCTGCCTTACACTATGAGGACCTCTGCCATATCTAAGCCTCTTAAGCTCCCTTTCTGCCACTTTCTTCTCTCTACCTCCAAAGCAGCCTCCTTTCATCTGATCTGCAAACCATCCTGACCAAGCAAGCTGTTCCTAGAAGAAATCCCAGACCTCATCATCTCTGCCTCTATCCAACAGATCTAGACCACATTCCTCAGGGATTTCAATCTCCCTAGCAACTCCACAGTGAAATTTATGAAGAAAGCCTTCAACCTGCTAAGAATGAAACAACTCATCAATAACTCTACACACTACAAATAAACAACTCATTACTATCTCAGCCCCCTCCAAAGGCAACACACTAGATGTCATCTTATCAGTCTCCCCGTATATTCATTGCCAGATATTTATAGTCCTTGACTGGATTTATCAATATGCCCTCCCCTTTACCACTACATAAACTACACTTCAGCATCATGAAAAAACAAGAATAGGAAAAGTAATTTTCCAATCCATCAAAGACATCAATCTGGGGAAAAATCCAAGGAGAACTAAACAGCCCAGAACATTTCCAGCCCACAACAGATGTTAATACATTCTTCAACATATACAGCACCACCATGAGAATGCATAGTGAATGCCATGCTCCATTGAAAACCCGATCCACTAAGCCAAAGCCTTCAGCACCCTGGTACACTCCAGAGCTTAATGCACAAAAATGGGAAAAGAAACAGAGTAGATCAAAACTTCCTGATAACCTCAGCCTAATCAAAACACATAACATAGCTGCCGCCTCTTTCTACAAGACCATCAGTGAGGCAACAATAGAAGCAAAGCTCTCTTCAAGGTTGTCGAAACACACATTCCCTGATTCAGTCGACAAAGACAATGCCATCAACCTGCTCTTCGCTGAGAAGGTAGACACAATCAGATCCAACACCATTTACCAATTCTACAACCCTCACACTTTAGCCCACTCACTTCCAGCCATAACCCAACATACATCACCTCACCATCAAATAGACCTTCTTCAATCCACTCTCGTATATGGATCTCTCTATTATCCTGAACTCTTGCGAGGCAACCTAAAATGAAGACAACATCCTTCATTTTTCCATATTCAAATCTCTCAAAGGAGAAGCCCTCAGCTCCTTGCTCCATGTTGTCAATGGCCACTAATCCAAGGACAACTCCTAGATACCTTTAGTACAGGGAAGATCCTTCCTCTTCGAAAGAAACCAGCCCTGGATCCAACCTACCTGACCAACATTCACACTATTGCTATCCTTCCATTTATAGAAAAATTAATTGAGGAAGGAGCCACTACCCAGCTACAGGAACACATTAGCACGAATATTCTTCTGCGGACTACCAATCAGGAGTCAGAACATGCAGCAGTCGTGAAACAGCCACAATTTAATCAGTCAACAATTACTTTCTCTTTAGCAGCAGGAGCAACCCCTGCCCCCTAGGCCTGCTCGATCTCTCTGCAGCTATCAACACAGTTGACCTTCCAGCTCTGATCAGCAACCAGAAAACATGCATGAGATTTTCAGCCACCATCTTGAAATGGTTCACATCCTACCTCACCAACCAGCACTAGCTTAAGCAAGTAGTTTCCACAAAATGGCAGACAATCCCTCGCTTCTGCGGATTACTTCAGGGCTCCATCCTTTCTACCTTACTTTTAACCTCTACATGGAACCTCTTGGATCTATTCTTGCAGACAGCAAGATCAAGAGCCACCAATACACAGTGATAACCAACTCTACCTAAATATATCCTCACTTAACAACGTATAGAGACTAAAACCCCACCTCAAAAGCATTCAAATGTGGAACGTGAATCAACTTCTTGAAGTGAAACCCCACCCAACTGAATACATTCTGTTTGCTTTAGAACAGAACAACCCCAAGGTCAAATCTGAGTTTCCAAATTAAACCTATCTGTCTTCACTCCAAGGTTGACAGACTATGCATAATCACTGGCAGTTACCCTCAACACACACTTCTAAGTCAAGCAACACATAGCAAGGAAGACTAAGACGGCTTTATTCCAACTCTCCCACATGAAGAATATGATGCTGTTTCTACTGAATGTGATGTTGTTTCTACCAGAAGATGACCAGCACAGCTGATAATCCCTAATCTCTCATATCTGGATGAAGGAAATACCTTGCTCAGAAGTCTCCCTGGTACAACCACAGCGCACCTTAAAGTTATCCTGTATGCAGAGTCAGGATGTGAAGAAATTACACCGAATCACCAAGTCTGCCTCACTTATAAAACCCTCAACCAAAAACCCCAATTTACCTGGCAAACAAGCCATCTGCATCTTGAGGGTATTGCCAGACCAGAAGCCAGGATTTAACAGAAAGGAAACAAAACACTGCAAGAACGAAAAATGAAAGGCAAGCATTCTCTGTTTATGTCCCCAGGATCTGGAGCAACATCCCATTCGACATTAGATGAGCACCAACCCTCATTCAAGTCAGACAATATTTAAAGACTCACCTCTTCAAGACACAGTGCTCTTGACCCAACAGTCTCCCCTTGAGCTTTCTCCAATATTTATGTCTTGCTATGTCATGCCCCCGTTCAGCGCACTGTTCCTTTGAACTAGGTTCATTTTCTACAAATATCAAAACATACATACAAATAATAATTTACCTGAATGCTATTGGTACCCTATCTGGCATCTCTTATTATTTTGCACAATGCGTGATGGCAAAGTGGTAGTGGGCTACAGATATGTCTCTCATGACTGAGTGATTTGCATAAGCGATACGCAAAGATTTGGTTTGCCTGAAAAGTTCATGATTTTTGTACTGAGCACAACCTGCAAAGGTTTTGGACTTCCTTCACAAATGTAAGATTTTTGTGTGTATTGTAGGATTCTTTGGACCTTGGAGGTAATTTCCTCTGTGATAAAATTCAGCCAAGCTGGAGATCTATACAGAATTTTTCTTCGCAAGATTAACGTTGCCCATATTTAGCTAAGCATACTGATGTTGTATAAGAGAAAAATAAAAAATAAAAAATAAATATTAGTTGTTTCCTGATAGGGTAGACAAATGTTATGTTAAAAAAAGATTATGGGGGTCATTACGACCCTGGAGGCCGGCGGTAAGCTGGCGGTAACACCGCCAACAGGCTGGTGGTGTTCCGCCAGCTATTATGACCGTGGCGCAATAGCCACGGCCATACCGCCGGCCCCTCCAACATACCGCCAGGCTTCTGCCTGGCGGGCATAATCCCCAGGGCAGTGGTGCAAGCATCGCTGCCCTGGGGATTATGAGTCCCCGACCGCCAGCCTGTCAACCGCCATGGAAAGGCTGGTGGTAAGGGGACTTGGGGTGCCACTTGGCATGGGCAGTGCCGGGGCCCTCAGGCATAGACCCGAATTTATTGCAGTGAAATGCGCGACGGGTGCTACTGCACCCGCTGCACATCAGCATTGCTGCCGGCTCTATTACGAGCCGGCAGCAATGTTGATGTGACTTTTCCACTGGGCCAGCGGACGGTAACACTGTTACCGTCCGCTGGCCCAGGGGAAAAGTCATAATAGGGAGCCAGGAATACCGCCAGTATTCTGGCTCCCGCAGCCTCGGCGGTCTTTTTAAAAGACCGCCGAGGTTGTAATGAGGCCCTATATGCAACATGATTTTTGGGAATTTCCATGCAAAGGGGGCATTGCGAAATAGTTTGACCTTTGCAAAGTCGTCTAGTACACCCCTAAAAACTAAAATGATGCGTCTGATATTAAAACAAAACATGCCCGACAGTTCAACTGCAATGTAAATACCGACCATCAAATGATATTTTTAATGACTGGCACAATACAGAGCCATTCTTGGACACCATTTGATACTTTAAGAAAACATTTGTTAGGAGTGAAAGCCAAATCCATGGGTCTGAGATGTTGAATTGAGGCCAGATGCGATGTGACTAGCTGTTTCAACCCAGATTCATCACTTGTAAATGTCTCTGAGTAATAGGCTTTGTTTGCGGCCAGCTGTGCTGACTGTCTAGGATAATTGTATCTCCAGGCTCCACTTGAGCCCTTTCAGTAAGTTGGGAAAATGCCTCTGACAGTACGAAAGAACTCTGGAAGCTTCTCTGTGAAATAATCCAGTTAGCAACAAAGACAGAAAAAGCCAGGTGGTGGAGTGAAGAGAAAACGGGCCAACGAGTAGTTGTACCATATTTTTTTGCAAGTTATCAATTTGCAGAGGTTGGTGAGGGCACCTTCTATAGTAAAATCTGCAATTCTCTAATCAAAAGTTTGCCCCATACCCAGCCCTCAAACATTGTACCTATTTAGGAAGACCTTTCGCTCCGTTCAGTGTGAGAACAGGATTTCAGGCTAGGCATCTCCATTCAGAAGCCTTTTCTACGCTCCCCATTTTTTGTCCTGTCCTTTCTTCAATATTTGTCCCTTTTTTATGTCTCCTATCCATCTCACTGTTGGAGGGGTCTTAGTGTGGCCTATCGTCCTTCAGAAACAATCATGGTATGTTGATCTGCTCTGACATTAGACATTTGAAAACTGAATAATTGTTCGACTAAGAAATAAGATGCCAAGGATACCAAGATTTTGTCAGTATTGAATGTTTAATTTTAGGGGGATCACAGTGCAGGATTTAAATGCCTCATGCTCTCATCCGGGTATTTTTGCACTCAAATGCTAATTGGTGCTTGTCTTCTAATAGAGTTGCCTGCAGTTTGAGATGTATGGTTTTGGGGTGAGAGGTAGACATATTTTTAAGGATCCCTTTTTGCTGCTTCCCCTTGTAGGTGGTGTCTGCGTGGCACAGTCAGTGAAGATCCCACGAGAACCCAAGCCTGGCGAATATGACAAGATAATTGAACGCCTACTGGAGACCTCCAACGCTCGTGCAGTCATCATCTTCGCCAATGAGGATGATATCAGGTGAGTTGGGGGCCTTCTGCACTGTGACAGGATGGGGAAATGAAGCAGGACATCTGAAGGTATTCTGGTGTCCTTTCCAAGGGAAAATGTTTGCACCCGCTCCCGGAGTTTTTACCAGCTTAGTAGGAACATCTCTCTTCAGCGGGTTCATTGGTAATGCTCTCCAGTGGGGGTGAAAAGGGTGAACACCTGTGTTGATAGTGAATAGAAAGTGGGAAGGGAAGAAGATAGTCTCTCAGAGAAAGCAATAAAGAGGAAAGCGGCTAATTACAGAAAAAAAGTGATGAGGGAATGACAGAGGAATGGTGAAAGACAAGTGGGATAAAGGAGGGACAAAGGGAGTGAGATAACAAGAAGTTGAGAGGTCCTGATTGGGCAGTAGAACATCGGAATTCGTGGAGCTCCTTTGATGACAATTGAAGTGGCTCACAGTCATAGATTCTGCTCCAACATGCCAATGCTTGTTTTTCTGTTTCCCCTTTCTTAATGACGTTCTACCTCAGTGGATGGAATGGTCTAATATCACTATACAATTTCTGTCTACTGCTCAGCCAGTTGTTAAAGATTCTCACACTCATTAGAAGAGTCAGGGCCTTTAACAACCAGTATAGCCCTCGGCAGCTGGCTATAATGCTACTGCACGAGAAAATGAGGGGATAGAGTGTAGGAATTAGGGAAAAAACTATAGAGCGAGGTCGTGTGACATGTACAGGCAAGTGGTAGGTTTGCCATTTAGGTCTGGGTTGAGGAAATATATAAGAATTAGACATTTAGAACAAAATAATGATAATATACTGATTCTTGAATATTTGTCAAATATTGAGGTGCATGATAAAAACAGCAATTAGATGAAACAAAAGTTGCAGTGAGCATCTTATTAGCAGCACAAGATCGGTTTATATAAACCACTGCACACTTGTAAACAAATAAGCAAGAACAATATCACTGTTTGTTATTTATGTAATTTAAATATTGAGCAGGTTATCTTTCTGTACGAGCTAGTTGTAAAATATTTGTAGCACAATGCTGTTTCAAAATCTTATATTGTGTGCTGAAATAGAGGAATTAACACTTAGCCTCTGATTCCTAGTGGCTGAGGAAAGGGTCTACCCCACTCGTTAAATACTGAGAATTAAGGGTGAGGTATTTGCAAGGCGTGGTAAATGCCTTCTATGCTGAGTTTTCCTCTGAAAAATTAGGAATTACTTGTGGCATTAGTTTGTTACCAGGTAATTGCTTTGTGTATCGTAATTTAGCACGTTTTTACCTGGTAAACTTTGGCAGGTTTGAGCTACTGAAATTGTTCAGGGGAAAGTTATGGGGATGCAGTTTTAACTGCAGATCTCAGAATGTCCATCTCTGCGGGACGCAGGAGTTTGCAAAGAGATCTAAATTTACGTCCACCATCCCCACCTGTGATCAGGGTCTCGGGATCCATTGTTCAGCAGGTGTTGCTGCTGAAGGGTAAACACAGCAGTTGCTTTTATCTGTGACTCCAGAATAACTGCACAATGCCATAGGTTATTGTGTCAGATGTGTGCAACGTAATAGCATCTAGGACTGTGTGAATTTGTGAATACTTTTTCTACCTTCGTGAAAGTATGTGGAACTTCACAACATTTACATCTTTAATAAAAAGGCACCCAATGGTCGGTAAAAGAGTTATTTCACAGGAAACAGTTATTCCCTCCTTACATGGCATGCAAGAAAATTCATGCAGTAATGCCACTACTGCTCGCAGAATTTCCAATAGCAAGGGGCACAGATGCGGTATGATTTTACACATTTTGCACTTCAAAATGGCGACTGGCTGTTTGGACACTAATTTCATTTCTTTTTCCAGTTATTCTGTTCTTGGTTTCCCCAAGGAAGTTCCTCCTGCCTTCTAAATGTTATGGTCAAAAGCAGAATTGAGGGTTTGAGTGCGTGTTTTTAATCTTAATTCGGGCAGAAACTCCAATGTCCACCTGATTCTGTATTATCTTTCAAATTGTCATTAGGGTCTTGTTGGTATTCTGCTGCCCGGTCCCACTGCTTATGGGGAATATGTGCAAAACATAACCGTGCAGTGAGAAAAGCAATTCAAACGTTTATAACTGTACAAAGAAAAGGTTTGCAAAACGTGACCGAGCTGAGAAAATTGTGCATACTATTTCCAGTTTGGGTGGATTCGAATAGTAGGAGGGCTATCTGATTATGCAAATAAAAGTAAATTGCAATGCCAAAATAAAATCATTCATGGTGCGAAAATAACCTTGGAAACTTTGCAAACTTAAAGAATGGCGAAAGCTAGGAGCTGCACAAACCTTTTCTTGCACCAATAAAAAAAGACTTTGCATGGATTGGTGGCGGAAAATCTATTTGATATTGTGATATGTAAGGAATTATATTTTGATATAGGTCTTTGGCATTAGTATGCAACTTTGCCTATCAAAACCTTAACTCTTGGGCGTAGCATGGGCTGTAAGGGGCTGTGGGGGCCAGGGGTCAGGCTACGAGGGTCTTATTTCCCGGTCACCTTGCTGATATAACCTGCTGTGTGGCAGCTATTTATAAAGGTCGACGTCACCACCTTCCAACTGGACGTGCAGACTGACACGTGGGTAACATTCGCCTCCCTGGAACCGAGGGATTACCTTCTTTCAGTTTCTATGGAGAGTGAGGGACCGTTCTAAGGGTGTGAAAAGTTATTCAGGTTTATGAAATACCGGCCCCGGCTCGGCCCTTGCTGTACGCAGCTAAATATGGGGGAGTTAGAGGAAAACAGGCAGCCACAGTTGCTATATAGCGACCCAACTTTCTTCTGGGTGTGTTTTTTTGTATTTATTACATCTAGGGAGTGAGTAAATCCAAAAGGTGACTCGGCTGTTTTATGTAAAAGGAGCAAGAGTCTCATCCATGAGATGTGGCACTTATTTTACTTATCACGCACCTAAAGGTTCTTCAGGGTATCAGTCACTCCCGTGAACTGATGTATTCAGGTGTGGAGCTCACCGCTGCCTCATTGTGTTGTCTATTTACTCCAGTGCTACTGAACTCATTATAGTCGGGTTCTAGTCTCCTAGAGTAACCTCTAAACTTCTATTAATGGGCTCCACAGATAAGATTAAAAATAACTGAGGGTGCACTCACTCTTCTGCGGTGTACTATGTTTCAGGCCTTGAAACGGTTTCAAAATTCAGGGAAAAAACATCCTCACCGTCATTGGTCTTATATGTGGATCAAATGAGTATGGGTTCGTCGATGAATTGGAAATCACTGTCTAAGGATATTTCCCTAAACCCCTAGGAGAGCAGCTTGAACACGAAGCTACAGGAATGCAAGGGGTGCTTGAAGCTGTGTGAGGTTTTTGTGTGCCACATACCTCCTGGCCCACAGGAGATGAAACACAACAAATTTATGCTGATCTGTGCATTTGCGTTCACTGTTGCCTCATGTGGGAGTGACGTATTATGCTTCAAATAGACATGGGTCAGCCATCCTAGAATTTGTAAGAACTATTTCCAGGATAGGGCACGCAGAGGCGCCAGGGGCGCTTCTTTTCTTAAAGATTGACTCCTTGATTGTGAGAACAGGAAGTGACGCTTGATTGATTGCATTTGGAATGAACTGTCATGATAGGATGCTCCCTCCCAATGGCTACTTTCATCCATTTGTACATTTCAATGAGGACAAATAGTCACCTAGGTCCAGTCAGATCGGACTGTACCCTACAAGGCTACCTTTACTGAGACCCTGGTGAGACCCCACCCACTATAACTCCAGCTTTACCCTGGAACCTGGCTAGAGGATGTAAAATAACTGTTGATCAGGCAATAAAACCTCCAAACCCCTGAATGACCTTCAACCTTTGTTTGAGGGACAGGGTCTCTTAGTTTGTGCATTGTGTTACTAAATTATTATTGTGGGTTTTAAAAAATTACACCAGTCTATTTGAAATTTGTAGAACCTTTTCACACCATGTCAGTTTGTTTAGGTGAAACATTTCTTGGGGACTGGTGCCTTTACTGGTTGCTCGGCAACCAGTTGCGTCCGTCATGCGAAAGGCTCTGCAGATTTCTTAGGCTGTTTACAAAATGGCAAATACTCTTCTCAAAGGGCATCTAGTGGCTTACATCTTCACCCAAATGTGATGGGAGCGGTCTGTTGACTAAGGGTTTGGTAAGTTACAAATATTTTCCTCTGCACATGAAAAACTAATTTTTAGGATGAGAACTTTCTTAAAATGGTTTTGGAAACGAAATTCTTCACAAAAACATTTTTTGCATGAATGTTCCCCTGTTAGCAGTTTTGCAAAATTTGCAGGCTTGTAATCTTTGCAAAAGTGTATGAGAACATTTTATTTCAGAATACTCCTCAGACAACCCTCTCCCCCCAAGCCTGAGCCTTAGTTTGCACTTAAAAAAATACCTTCTTAATTCTTGTTGAAATCACAACTGGAATCCTGCCTTCTAGCATTCTCACCCACCTCTCCTTTTCTAAGGTCAGGGGCGAATGGACACTCATATACATTTTACGGTTAATTATGCCACATCTGAAACAGGCCCCCGAGTCATCAGCAAGTGAAAGATCACATTTGCAAATTGGAAATAAAAAAAGCATTTTTATAAGTTGTTATGCTTCTGGAGGAGCACAGGAAGAATGACGTTAGGGGGTGTTTGCAGCATGCGGTGGGCTGCTGCGATTCACGTTCTGTTACATTTAGCACTATTTTCGTAGTGTGAAATGCATTATTGGGTCCACTTTGGGTGTGAGGGTCCATTTTGAACTATGAAAATATCACTATAGGGTAATCGATAAGATTAAAGTACCTTAGTAATAATTAATATTAACTAAGGAGGCTGCACTTGTTTACATAAAATAAAAAACAGCAAATGCTAATAGAAACAATAAAGCTAAACATATGTTACTAAGAACAAAAACACTGTAGCCACCTATTTAACTTTATTTGAATTAAGGTCAAAGAAATGAGGCAAAATCAATTGATTTCAGTGCATTCAAAGGAATTGAGAAATAATCTTGCTGTACAAAAAGATCATTTTCGCTCTCTTTTACTGACCTCCAATTTATGAGGCTGGCTTTGTGTTATTCCCGAGGAACAATATTGTGGTACTACATGGTACACATATCATCTAACATAAATAATGTTTTAGTGTCCTAAATGTAGTTTACAAACTATTGTCCCATTGGAGTTAATGATAGAAAGTCTACACCCTATCACATTTTTGTAACCAATTTTCAGGACAAGACATTTATGTCAGACAATATTTCTGACTATGATATTCTGACATACAACCAAAACATGTTTGAAGCAACTTTGAAGTTTAAAAAAAAATTATAAAAAAATCTAATCACACTTTATTTGTATTTAATAAAATTAATGCTAGAGTTCAGTTTGGTTTAGGTTTAAAGCAATACAGCGAATGTGCACATGGAATATGAATAGTGTCATTATTAGTTTAGGTGACGAAATCTATGTTGAAATGCCATTGGCTCCATAGGCGGTGCAAACAATTAAAAAATACTGCTTGGGTAACCCATAGATAGAGTTCAGGTCTTGATCCACTTTTTCAGCATTGATGAGACTCATGTTCATCATTCCTGCGAACTCTGGGCCTACGTATCCACTTCAATTTTGCTGATTATGTATTACGTTTGAATTCGATTGCTAATCAAATTGGTCAGTTTGTCTCAAATTACTATTTTGTAGTTGGTTTAGTTATCTATAGCAGAAAAGGACCCCTTTCCTTAGACTAAGGAGCGGCATTAAGACGGCATCATGAGGGACATAGTGATATATTTTGTTAATGTACATCTGTATGGTTAGACCTGACAGTGATAGTGATCGGTGTGCAAAATCTGCATAATTTATTTTTATGTAATTACTAGGCCTGGGTAAAAAAATGAAATTGCGCTGGAGTAATTTGAGTAATTTTGTGTTACTCCTTTAAAGCAAAATTACCAAGCATTACACAATTACAACCATTCACTTAGTTATGAGTAATTTGGCACAAAAATCCTACTCAAGGAGCACAGAAAGAGTGAAGTTAGGGAGTGTTTGCCGCATGCTGTTGGCTGCTACGATTCATATTCTGTTTGCATTTAGCACTATTTTCTTAGCGCAAAATGCATTATTGGGTCCACTTTGGTTTTGAGGGTCCATTTTACACTAAGAAAATATCACTAAGGGCTGTGTAACGCTCCTCACCTAAATTCAGCATAATCTAGTGTATTGTTTCTGTAATCTGGCATAACTAAGCGAGTTACGGCCACCCCTGTTAACTGAGCACAATTTCAGAAAAAAATTGCAAAATAATGCGAAATAAAAAAATCTGTCATTCCACACTAAATATTAGTGTGAAATGGGGCCTTGGTCCAATTTTTGGGGAAAGGACATATTTTGCGCTAGAAAAAGTACAAAAACCACAAGTGCTGTGAACAACTTCCACTTGTGTTCTGCTTATTAAGATTGTTCTATACTCCTCTCCTATTATTCCACCACAAATAGCATAATAATTATGTGATGTAGGGTGATGCCATCATTTTGAAAAATTTGCGTAACAAGCATATTGTGAATTCCTGAAATTACATGAATTGCACCAACGTAGGGCCGTATTTATACTCCGTTTGCGCCGAATTTGCGTCGTTTTTTTCGACGCAAATTCGACGCTAAACTAACGCCAACTAACGCCATATTTATACTATGGCGTTAGAGGCGAATAGCGCCAAAGTTCCCGGAATGTGCGTCATTTTTTAGCGTGAACCCCTTCCTTGCGTTAATGATATGCAAGGGAGGCGTTCCCGTCTAAAAAATGACTCCCAGGCCTTTACGTGGTATTTATACTCCCGGGCAAAAGAGACGCCCGGGAGTGGGCGTGGCTAAAAACGGCGCATTTGCGCCGCTTTTTAACGCCTGGGTCAGGCATGGCGTTAAGGGACAAGTGGGCTCAAAATGAGCCCAGAGTGCCCTCCCCTGCCCCCAGGGACCCCCCCTGCCACCCTTGCCCACCCCAGGAGGACACCCAAGGCTGGAGGGACCCACCCCAGGGACATTCAGGTAAGTATTTTTTTTTTTTTTTTTAATAATTTTTTTTGGCATAGGGGGGCCTGATTTGTGCCCCCCTACATGCCACTATGCCCAATGACCATGCCCAGGGGACAGAAGTCCCCTGGGCATGGCCATTGGGCAAGGGGGCATGACTCCTATCTTTACAATGATAGGAGTCATGTTGATGGGGGATGGGCGTCGAAAATAAATGGCGCAAGTCGGGTTACGACGATTTTTTCGACGTAACCTGACTTGCCCCATTTTAAGACGCCCATGCGCCATTTTCCCCCTACGCCGGCGCTGCCTGGTGTACGTGGTTTTTCTCGCGCACACCAGGCAGCGCCGGTCTGCTTGCGCCGGCTAACGCCATTCAATAAATACGGCGCCCGCATGGCGCTTCAGAATGGCGTTAGCCGGCGCAAAACTTTTTGACGCTAAACTGCGTTAGCGCAGTTTAGCGTCAAAAAGTATAAATATGGGCCGTAATTTATTTTAATTGACCTGGGGAGGTTCATGTCAGTATTTAAACATCCATGACTACCAATGTTCGCAAACGCCAGTGATCTAGACGGGTTGAGGCAGAAGAATACACATTCTTGTACGATTTCTTATTACAAGCCCACACTTTATTTCATCTTGTTGAATAATAGTCAAGATAGAATAATTGATGGTCTTCGAAATCAAGCATCTACCGAGCAGTTGGTGCTTGAGTAAGACTAGAGAAGGAGAAACAATTTTATTGTCTGCACAATAAGGCTGACTAGTCACTCTTGTATATATTTTTTTTCACTTTTCTCTTTGTAAACCATGAATCAATTCGCGGATGCTTGTATGTGCCTTAACGGATGAATGTTTGATTGATGATGAAAATTAATGCATGAGACAGTTCTTTAGTACCAAACAGTAAAAACATGCATTCCTGATATTAAGAATGATAATGAGCTCATGTTTATATCCTCTAATGATTAATTGTGTTGTTTAATATACTGATTCATTTTATATAATGCTATTTTGGCTTGTTTGGCGCTTGTCAAGCCGACAATGACGATATATTAATAACAGACTAGTGCTATTGTGATTTTACACAAGTTAAAAAGATGGATACACTTTGCTATAAATAAAACAAAATCCATTACTTGTGTAGCAATTTACATTTACTTAAAAGCAAAAAAGAGGATTATATTATTTTATTCAGAAGCAACTATATGGAGTCAATGCAAAAAGACATTTTACACAATGAATATACATTGTGTAATTAATAGGAAACAAAAAGATTAGGAAGGCTGAAATGTATAAATTGCACGAAAACGAGTATTTTGGGGGAAATTATTTCAGAACGAGTCGTTTTGAACTGAACATTCCAAATTGCCCTGAACAATAACTTTTGATGCCTCACATCACCTCTCTTGTACAACCAAAATTCTTGAAACATAAAATCACCACCAATTTAAATTGAATGCAATATAACAGAAACACTCACGGAAAGTCAAGTGCGATCAAACATTTCAAGTTTGCTCATACAAAGAGGGAAAAGTATTAAATTATGTCAAAGCATAGTATTTTGTACTGAAAGTTTAGCCTTCCAGTCCAAGGACTACACTTGACATCATGCACACGCGGTGGTACAAGGCACACTAATGCTTCCCCGGAGGTGAGGGCGTGAGAGAAACAGCACCATATGTTAATAAATATGGAGCAGTTCTGCTGTCTCAATTTCATGCAAGTCTTGCATGAAAACGTAGTAAATCTGCCTCTAAATGTCAAATAGCTACAATCCGCCTCAAGGAGCAAACTACTTACCACATTCTAGTCTATTTCATTGCCAACCTGCACCATGGTCATTAGTAGTGAAATCACCCTCCACTGAAACCACTGCTTAACCCCAGATGGGACCAGCCAATCTGATATACCTATAGCACATGAGTGCTTTCTGACAATCATGGGACTTACCATCAGCCAGCAACCATCTCCACTCACTAACTGAACCAACCCACCTTGCTAAAGCATCCAGACCCTCATCTCCTTTGGCAGAATATATACATTGTACTTCTGACGGACAAATGCGCTTGCTGTTTTGTCTTGTTTGCATTTGCTTAAAGGTAATCATTAGGATTAAAGTATTCTAGTAATAATTAATATTAACTAAATTGCCTGCACATGTTTTCGATAAATACAAATCAGTGAATGCTAAAAGAAACCATGAAGATAAAATTCAATTGCTAAAAACAAAAGCACCATAGATATGTATTTGGCTTCATACAAATACAGGTCACATTTGCTTAGAAGCAAAAGCTAGAGAAAAGGTTCTGCATTGATTAATCAATGCGAAATGTTTTTGCATTAGTCATTGAGTGCTAGCGTCTGTACAAAATTGCGGTGCAACAATGCAGAATTGCCTGGCACCAGGTGCAATCAAGCAATACGTCTGCAGAGTGGAAACCTGCAGCAAGACCAGTCGATGGAAAGAAGACATGGGACTCAGGCTTCCCAGTATTGAGCCTCTTTACTGGATACCCTTCAAGGCTCCTGCCACATTTGATGCTCTATTCTTCACACAAAATTCATGAGAATTCCTGAACATTTTTAACAAGCAAATAAAAACTGCAGTGTGGAATGATTGAATTAATCTCAGCTACTGGTAATCATTTCAGGCTGCATTTCAGCCCATCGTGTTTTTGCCCACAATGCCTCCTCAGACAAGAACATGCAAAATGCAATTCAGCCTTAGACTTGCTCCAGAAGGAACAGTCCAATCTGAACTATCAGGGCAAGCCCTTTCTGAACAGGAACACAAGCTGCCCCTTTCTCCAAAAGGAAATCGGGTCCATTTCTTCCAATATGAACAGTCCAGCCCAAACTGCCAGAACAGACTTTTGTCTCACAATTCCCAGCAGCACAACTCAATAGCTCTCCAGAACTCACTTCTCACATTAATCACACTCACTCCAGATTCCTCTTTAGACTTCGTGGGCCTGAGTCACAATGCTCTCTGCATTTATACATTTGGCTATGAGCATTTTAATATGTCCAACCTCTTTTGTAATTCATAAAAGCTTCAAGAGTTACATGCTTAAAGATTTTTTGTGAGTAAAGTGTCAGGGGCAGGAAGTGGGGATACCATGGTGGAACATCTCTGAAAGTTCTTGTTTGTACATTGCCGTCCTAGAAATGGCTGGAGATTTACTTCAGTCAGAGGTGTAAGTAAATCTTTTTTCAAGTTGGACAGGAGCTACGAAAAACTTTAACATTTTTGGCGTATGAAGAAATGAGCTTCTAAACAGAAAAAAGGGTTTTCTCTGCTGGGGAGAAATAAAATAAATCGATTTTATAAACGTGGAGGAATTTTTGCATATCCAATTACTCCCTTTGTATAATGACATATGATGAACAGTCGTTTTCATGAAAGCGATTTTACAATATACTCAGCTTTTCTAGACTCTTGGAAATTTGCAGCTGCGGTGAATGTACAAGGCTTCACTTTAAAACCTTTATGAATTCCTGAAATTCTGGAATCTGTTGCATGTGAATCAGCAAGCATTTTGGTAGGGCTGAGTGAAAACGTTTGCAGAAAAACAAACCAGATGAAATCTGCTGCTTTTTGGTTTCACAAATGCGGGGAGAAAAAAAACAAGCCCAGAAATGCCAGTATGAAGTGCCCAAGTTACCTGAAATTTCCAAATTGGTCAAAACCCTGAATTGACTGAACTGGGGTTAACGAAGCAGTCTGTGCGTTACGTAACCCTGCCCTTAACCCTAAACATTACACTACCTCTTGCCCTAGCCTCAAATCTAGCCATAACCCAAGCCCTAACTAATGGTGGATGAAATGAGCAAACTGTCTTAAAAATTCCATTAAGTAATCCTATAAAGGCAAAATGTAGCTTGCCAGTACCTCATGTGACATTTTCCATATAGAAGCGCATTAAGGTAAAATGCCTCATGATTTACCATCAGGAGACTGATTTGAACAAAAAATACCATGTGGTGAAATATTTTCTGTGCAAACGAATCTCTTATATGCAAACATTACATGGAATTTCAAAAGGTTATGGAACATTTTTGTAACACGAAATTCAGGAATTATGTATATTTTGGCACAGTAATTAAACTTTCTCTCAGACCTATTCCTAACCCATTTCCAAACCGTATCTTACCCTTTACCATAAACATAATCCTAAACCTGTTACTGCCCTTTATCTAACCACACCAACTCATCCTCTTACCTCTAAGACATGCCAGTGGTAATGTATTATAATGCAGTGTTGTCAATGTAGTGATGTGTACATATAGTGGAAGTTTATGCCTATTTAACCTGTTTGTCACTGCCAGGAAAAACCAGGCAGTGAGAGTCGGAACAAAAAAAATAAAACAAAATGACTGACACACTCTGGGAAAAATCTTCCAGTCCGTGGGGGCCATCAGTTTTTTTATTTTTCAAAAACAAACCCAATCTTTGTTTAAAAAAAACATGAAAGTTTGAAGGACGGCTGTCATGGTTGATGGTACTGCCCGTCAACCATAAAAGTGGTCCTGTCAATGTAGAGAGATGTCTATGTGGCTGGTGGACATCTCAAAATCTGACAGGCGAAGAATTGTCTGGATGGCGGAAATAATGTACTCTTCCCTTCCGATGGAGTAAACTCCATCCACCAAACTATAAATCAGGTCCTAAGTCATGATATAATTACATTTAGAGGCTCTGGTTGCTCATCGATAAGACAAATTTGATGTTGTGGGGGGCTCCCTTTCTGGCTGCTCCAGTAACAGCACAGCCCAGGTCCCAGGCTGAGATGAGTCCTCTCAGGCCCTACTGAGGTGGCTACTGAGTCAGTAAGTATCTAGCCCATTGTCGGACTCTGAGCCACTGATGTCTATTGAAGAAGTTGCATATTCAATTATTACTCGACAGACGTGGGAATGAATGCTGGCAGTGCTGCTCAAGGCCGATTGTAGCGACATGACACTGTAGCCGCTGCCTGAGGTGCCTGGCACATGCTCCTGGGCAGGAGGGTGCTGGCACCCAGCATACGCCACCCCGGGGGAGCCATTACTGATCTGTGCATGCTCGTCTACAGCACCTCTCTCTGATCCGTACCACTGATGCTCATCAATCTGAGCAAAGAAACAGGGCTTCACAGTCATGGATCTAACCAATTGTTACAGAGCAAGTTAAAATTAATGATGCTTCCTTTCTCTTTGCTGTGTTCCCTTACACATTAAAGCTATTGTCCCGCGCCTCTGTTTCTTTTTTCTTCCTTGTTTTGCACCTTTTCTTTCTTTTCATTTTTTTTCCATATTTAATTTCCTTCCTCTGACTTCCAGCCAAATGTGTATCCACTGATAACCGTCCCTCCTGTCTGTCCGTCACAGTTATTTTATTATTTTTAATCTGAGTTATTATTTTAATAATTTTCTTTCCCAGTGTCCATCTCTGTTGAATTTCTAGATATTCTTTTGAATTTGTTTTGAGTGGTATGATTTTCAATGTTAAGACTTTTCATCTGATATTTTTCATTTTACCATAGTGTCATTCTCCTTTAGTCCTATTGGATCCTCTTGACCTTCAATCAGACTTACCCCTCTCTCTCACTCTCCATCTCTGTACCCCTCACTTTCTCTCTCTCTCTCTCTCTCCTTTATTCATGTCATGTCTGTGGAAATTACTTTGTCCCAAATAAAAATGTTATAGTGGAGCAAATGATCTAGCAAACTGATCTTCAGACATTTATTACGAGAGTTCAAGAATAATTCCATATCATTACTATAGTATAGGATATCGTCTTCCATTTTTAATTTTTGAGATCACTGAAGTGTACAGCTGGTCATGACTCACGGGAATTTTTAATGAGACTTTAAGTGTCTACGTCTTGTGTTCTTGTTCTATCTAAATCCCTTCGTTTAGATCATCTTTGCATACAGATACAATGACTGTTAAATACTATTTAACAGGGACGGGAGCGTTCTCAGGACTCACTAGTGGTGCAGATCTCACGAATCCTGTTCTGTCTTCACACTCAATAATGGTAGTAAATAATATCTAATACTCTGTGCACTTTCATATTTACTGTTTTTTAAACTCAGATAAGAAAACATTTGTTATCTAAAAAAAAACACTAAGGCCCTCATTATGAGTACCGCGATGGGGCAACAGTTATGTATTTGCCAAATAAAAAGAGATACCTCAGATTAGGTATTTATCTAATCCGATAAATTCCTGCTTTCAAGCGTTTTCCCATCCAAATTGGTAATGACATGGATTTCTGAGCTGGCGTTGCAAGCGCAGTATTTGTTAGACATTTTGCTTCAGTACATTTTGGCAGGTTTGACCTATCGAAATGTCTCTGAATAAAATTGTGGTATTTGGGATCAGAAATAACAGACCACTCTTAATAGGACCCTTAGATGTTTGTTTATAGTTGTAGATGCGTATCACCTCTGCCAAGGTTAGGGGTCTTTTTTTGTTGCCCCCTAAGCTCTTGAAGTCGCTCACCTTAGTGATCAGTACAGTAAAAACTGCTCCAACCCACTGCTCTTGACCTCACATGTGATGTACACAATGTTATCATCAGGAACAGCAGAGGTGCCATCAGATGTTACTTCACCCTAAAGATTATCAGTCATAGCTCTTTGATAAAAAGACTGTTTTCAAACACTTCTGGGGCCTTTTTATACCACGAACATTTAAAATATAAAACCCATGAAATGAATACTTGGTAAAAGCACAACACCTGTGGTTAATCAGTAATATCATTGCATAAAAAGCCCAAAACAGTGCTTGGCTCAAATAGGGTTCTGGTCTATTTAGAGAACAAAATGCGGACATTGATGTGACATGCTCATGATGGAGTTTAGTAAGAGCTTAGAGTACCTAGTTCCTGCTTGCAGTGCATTCATCACTGTTGATCAAATTAGATCATCAATGTTTGTGTCATCAATCCTTCCTAGATGCTGTGGTTTTCTTTGCTTACTCCAAAATGTAAGCATTTACAAGATGAGGCCAATTTAAAGAAGCATTCATGAGTATGGGAAGAAGTACTACAACAGTACTCTTTCAGGTACTCTTACATGCTTTGTAAATCAGCCCAGGAATGTCCATATTCATAAATATACAATAGCTGGTGGAAGCCCAGAGCTCCAACATTCATAGTCTTGCTCACTTACGATTTTGTTCCTTATCAGTTAATTATTTTTGTTGCAGTACTCTCCATTTTAGCTAGGAGGGCAATAAGTCCATGTAGTGTTTGAACGATTCTGCCAGGACATCAATAGCATCACTGAAATAATCAACTTGAGTACACCACAAAATGCAGAAAGCATGCCAAGTCCAGAACCCACTTTGATGGTGGCCACTGGGCTCTGGAAACAAGACTTATGCTTGACTAAAGCAACACCCCGTACTAAACACCCCTACCTCTGCAGTTCAAAGGGCATAGCTTAGGCAAATCCAACTGTATTCTATGTGCAGTGCCTTGCCTTCGGCTACTCTTCTCCCAACATCCAGTGGATATGGCCTTCCAGCCGGTCCAGTGATCCCTGAGTTAAAGCCACCTCAAGCACTCACTGTATTCAGACTTTTATTATACCCAAGGTATTCTACATTCAGGGTTTGGCTTTTCCACAGACACTGAATGGCGCAGATATTCAAAACAACTTCACTGTAGCTATTGGTGAGGTAATTTGTGAACTCATCAGTGACATCATCTGGGAGGTCACCAGTAGTGGGTGCAGCGGCCATGATTGTGTTATTCACTCTAACAACTTTATTCTTATGAAAATTATTAGAGCGTTTCATCATTAATGCTTTGTTTTCAGTGGTGCAGACCAGACGTAGGGGGTCATTCTGACCCTGGCGGTCATCGACCGCCAGGGTCGACGACCACGGAAGCACCGCCAACAGGCTGGCGGTGCTTCCTTTTGTATTACAGCCGCGGTCGCCCAGCCGGGTCCGGCGGTTTTCCGCCGGATTACCCCCGGCTGGGAAAATCCTCTATGGCGGAGCTGCTTGCTGCGCCGCCATGGGGATTCCGACCCCCTTCCCGCCAGCCTGTTTCTGGCGGTTTTCACCGCCAGAACCAGGATGGCGGGAACGGATGTCGTGGGGCCCCTGGGGGCCCCTGCACTGCCCATGGCATGGGCAGTGCAGGGGCCCCCTAACAGGGCCCAGAAAGATTTTCACTGTCTGCATTGCAGACAGTGAAAATCGCGACGGGTGCAATTGCACCCGTCGCACCCCTGCAAATCCGCCGGCTCCATTCGGAGCCGGCTTCATTGTTGCAGGGCCTTTCCCGCCGGCCCAGCGGGAAAGCCAGAATGGCCTCCGCGGTCTTTTGACCGCGGAGCGGCCAAGTGGCGGTTCCCGTTTGGCTGGTGGCTACCGCCGCCAGCCAAACTCAGAATGAAGGCCGTAGTGTTGTAACATTTGAACACACTCCACACCCACTCCCTACCTCTCTTCCTCTGAGCCTACAGTGCACCTCCTTGGACATGTGTACAGGTCACCGGAGACAGCCTGTGGCACAGGCATCTCCGGGACCCTGTTCCCTCCTCTTTAGTGGGCACGGCCCTGGGCCATACACAGAAGACATAGGGGGTCATTCTGACCTCGGCGGTAAAAGGCGCTTACCGCCGGTCAAAAGACCGCCATAACACCGCCGCGGTCGCGGTAAACCGCCACGGTCATTCTGACCCGCAACTGGCAAACCGCCAAAAACCCGACATCAACAAAAGTCCGCCACACCAACGGCCAGAGAAAAACTGGCGATGACCAAACCTTCACCGTCACGGCAACAGAAATACGCCCATGCCATTCCGACCCACAAATCCCCACAGCGGTCTTTCAACCGCGGTATTCCATTCTCGGTACACACCGCCGCGCTCAAAATACACACACCTTTACAAAACACAGCCACATTGGACAATTCAAAATACACACACCTGAGACACATACACACAACACTCCCACACACCCAATACAATATAAAACACACACCCACATCACCCACAAACCCTTACGACCACAATTGCGACTGAAGGCCAGAGAGAGACAGCACAGAATAGAGTACACCATCACACAGAGGCAAATCACAACATCACCCACACAATATCAACGCACAAAACACCACACACCACCACACTCACCACACTCTACAACACATACACCACCCCACACCTCATCCACACCACCCCATGGCACCCCAAAGACACCCCAGGTTTTCTGACGCAGAACTCAGGGTCATGGTGGAGGAAATAGTTCGGGTAGAGCCCCAGCTCTTCGGGACACAGGTGCAGCACACCACCATTACCAGGAAGATGGAGCTATGGCAAAGAATAGTGGACAGGGTCAACGCTGTGGGACAGCATCCACGAAATCGGGACGATATCAGGAAGCGGTGGAATGACCTACGGGGGAAGGTGCATTCCATGGTATCAAGGCACAACATTGCGGTGCAGAAGACTGGCGGCGGACCCCCACCTACTCCCCCAGAATTTACAGCATGGGAGGAGCAAGTCTTGCACATCCTGCATCCTGAGGGCCTCGCAGGAGTAGCTGAAGGAATGGACTCTGGTAAGTCAAATCTTCACTACTTCATTCCCCCCACCCCACCTGCATGCCAAATCATACCCCCACCCTCACCCCCACCCCCATCACACCAACTCCTTGCAAATGGCTCACCATCACAACCCACCCATCCCAACACCTAGCCCTGCATGCGTCCACAAAGCATGGACACCCATCACCAAAGCATGCCCACTGCACAAACCCATCTCCCCCACAAGCCACCGTCACAACAGCCCCCACAAGGAAATTCCAGCACTGGGGTACACGGCCACCCACCCATTGCACACTATGGCACACACAGAAGCAATAACCATACTCTTATACCCCTGCAGGACCCGAACGCCACCACACCGCCCAGGAGGGTCCAGAAATGTCCATCCCACCCCCAGAAGAGGCCCCCAGTGATGACAGCAGCTCTGTCTCCCTGGACCCAGATGACCAGCCCGGCCCATCGGGGACCTCGGGACAGTCGGTTCCCCTCACACAGCCACAGGCCACAGCAGACCTACCCCCCTCTGGGAACACCAGCACAGCTCCCACCCAGCGGGCCCATGCCTCTGTCTCCAGGACACGTCAATCAGCAGTGTGTCCACCACTACAGGGCACCCAGGTTGACCCACCACCCCAACAACAGCAGGGACCTGGGGGCCGTGGTAGTGGGCACACGGTCCAGGGGACAGAGGCACAGGGAAACAGGGGAACTGGGAGGGCTGCTGTGCGACAGGGGGGGGACAGGCCCAGGGAACCCACTCTCCACGAGGCCCTCTCCTCCATCATGGGAGCATACCACCACTCCCAGGAGACGATGGCTACGGTACTGGCCAGGTTCCAGGAGATCCAGGTACTGCAGGAGGAACAGTACATGGGGTTCAGGGAAGAACTCCGAACCATTAGTTCCGCAATGGGGACCATCGTCGTGGCTCTTAACCAGATTGTCACCACATTGTGGGACCATGTGGCACCACAAAGGGCCCCTGTCACTAGCATGGACCAAGAACAGGCTACCACCTCCGCCGGCGCTAGTGGACAGGAGGCCCCCACACAACAACAGGCCACCAGAACCCCACCTCCTGCAGAAGAAGAACCACCCCGCAAGCGGGCCTGAGATCTCGGAAGAAGACAGAGTAGGATGCCAAGACCCCCGCCAGCAAAGGATACCCCCTGATGTCATCCCACTGTCCCACATTGTCACCCTGTCCAACCTTAAACTGCCCCTGCTCCATCCTTCCACAGGCATATGGACAATGCACCTGTGAGACTGAAAATCTGGACTCTGCCATGGACATTACTCCACCATCACCCATCACCGATTTTCAAGCATGTCCCTAAATTTAGCACTTAAATAAAATCACTTATTGCACTAAAATTATCTGGAGTCTGCTTGTATTTTGAACAAATGTATTAGACATAACGGTGCCAAAATGTTCAGTTACATTGTGATGACAACATACCACTGTCACACAGCTGTAGTCCATGGGCAAACAAAGCAGAGGTCACGCAGTGGGGCCCACATCTCTGAAAACGGAAGGGAAAGTCACAACTCAGTTAACATAAACTGGGGGGAAACTCAGACAGTAGAGAGGCAGGAGACTGTAAGTACATGTAAAATGGCGGTGTTGATTCGTACCTGTGTGTTATTGAAAATACTGTTGTATCACTGTGTCCCTGTTGTCTGTGTCGTCCCCGTCGTCTTCCTCCTCTTCACTCTCCACAGGCTCCACAGCTGCCACAACACCACCCTCTGGACCATCCTCCTGCAGGAAAGGCACCTGGCGTCGCAAAGCCAGGTTGTGAAGCATACAGCAGGCCACGATGATCTGGCACACCTTCTTCGGTGAGTACATTAGGGATCCACCTGTCATATGCATGCACCTAAACCTGGCCTTCAGGAGGCCGAAGGTCCGCTCGATCACCCTCCTAGTCCACCCATGGGCCTCATTGTACCGTTCCTCTGCCCTGGTCCGGGGACTCCTCACTGGGGTCAGTAGCCACGACAGGTTGGGGTAACCAGAGTCACCAATTAGCCACACACAGTGTCTCTGTAGCTGTTCCATCACATAAGGGATGCTGCTATTTCGCATGATGTACGCGTCATGCACTGACCCAGGGAACTTGGCATTTACATGGGAGATGTACTGGTCACCCAAACAGACCACCTGGACATTCATCGAATGATAACTTTTTCTGTTCCTGTACACCTGTTCACTTTCACTGGGGGGAACCAAAGCCACATGGGTCCCATCAATGGCACAAATGATGTTGGGAATATGTCCAAGGGCGTAGAAATCACCCTTCACTGTAGCCAAATCGCCCACCTCAGGGAAAACAATGTAGCTCCGCATGTATTTCATCAGGGCAGACAACACTCTGGACAAAACCTTAGAAAACATAGGCTGAGACATCCCTGATGAAATGGCCACTGTTGTTTGGAATGATCCACTTGCCAAAAAATGGAGTACTGACAGAACCTGCACCAGAGGGGGAATCCCTGTGGTTTGGCGAATGGGTGACATCAGGTCTGGCTCCAGCTGGGCACACAGTTCCTGTATAGTGGCTCGGTCAAGTCTGTTTGTCAGTATGACATGTCTTTCTTCCATTGTCGACAGGTCCACCAGCGGTCTGTACACGGGTACATTCCTCCATCTCCTCGCAAGTCCCAGCGGACGGTTCCTAGGAAGGACAACATGGAGCACAGAGTCAAGCAAACCACAGGTACGTTCCCACAGCTTGCACAGTACACGATTCGCTATGCATTGAATGGCTTGTTTGAGTGGCAATGCAAGGTGTGACGCAGTAGAAATTAAGCCATGTGGGCCCTTGAAATGGCGGCTGCCTGACCTGTGAAGTGTGACAATGGGATGTGAGGTCAATGCGCTGGCGTGGCACACCGTGGCGGTAGGCGGTCGAAGACTGCGGTGCAAAGCCGCATTGGTTAACATAGAACCCTATGGGTTTCAGGAGCCAATGACGAAGTGCGCCGGCGGTCGCGGTACGCACCGCCGCGGTACGCACCACCGCGGGCGTGACCGCCATTTTCTATCAGCTTAATCACTCGAGACCTGATCATCCACAGGAGAGGACCTATAATGCAAGTGCTGCTGTGACCTCGGTCTGGAAGAGACAATGGCTGCTGTGACTGGGGAAAGGGCCCCTGCCTTCACTTCTGAAGAATTGGAGAAACTCGTGGATGGGGTCCTCCCCCAGTATGCGCTACTCTACGGTCCTCCAGACCAACAGGTTAGTACACTGGGACCATGCTTTGTGGGCAATGCCTGGGTTGAGTGGGGTGAATGAACGATGGTGCGGAGGGGAGCGTATGAGGCATGCATCAAACGACAGATGAGAGCATGTGCCACATGGCAAGGGTGGGGGTGGGGGGACACTCACATCGAGCATGCAGAAAATGATGATATTTTATTTTCTCTCCCTGTACATGTCACATAGGTCAGCGCCCATCAGAAAGTCGACATTTGGCGTGCCATCGCCAAGGACGTCCGGACCCTGGGGGTCCACAACAGACGCAAGAGGTGGGAGGACATCCACCGCGGGAGCAGAAAGACCGTGGAGGCTCTGCTGGGGATGGCCTCCCAACGTAGGAGGGGTGCCACTCGTCAATTGACCCCCCTGATGTCTTGGATCCTGGCGGTGGTCTACCCAGATTTGGATGGGCGCGTGAGGACATCACAGCAGACACAAGGGGGTGAGTACAAGCACATTCTGCTATCTTAGCGCGCAGTGGAGGTGTCTGGGTGGGGGAGGAGAGATGTGGGTATCCCTAGGCCAGGGCGATTTCTGTAGGCTAGTCCCCTCCGTAAGGCATGGCCCTGTGCCCCCGCCCTCCACCTCTGTAGGGTGCCAAGTACAGTATCCATGGCCTTGTGTCACCTATGTGTGCAGATGTCGTCCATTGGCTTGTAGGCCAAGTCTCACTGATTGAGTAGTGTACCCCAAGTGCGCGGCGTAGTGCAGGGGGCTTCTGTGTCTGTCCTCTCCGCCAACTGTGTTGCCAATGCATGCACTCAACATGTCTTTATTTCTCCCCCCCCCCTTTTTTTGTCTGCTTTTCCTGTTCATGTGTGCATTAGCATCATCTGGCGGAGGAGAAGTGGCATTGGAGCACGAGGGAGCTGCATCTCACATGGCCCCAGAGGGCCATGCAATGGACTCTGATTTCACCAGTGAGACGGAGGGCGAGGGGGGCTCCACAACGGGGACACGTGGAGACATCAGCGACACCGACACGTCCTCGAAGGGAGCTCCCTTGTGGTGGCGGCAACATCCGTGCCCACCGCAACAACAGGTACAGCCGCCACCCAGCGCACCAGCTCTGCCCTCCAAGCAGCCCCTCAGCGTTCGCCCCGTGCCCGCTCGCACACCAAGGCGGGCATCTCCTTCGCCCCAGGCACCTCAGGCCCTGCCCCAGTTACCCCTGCTGCCCTCAGTGAGGAGGTCATTGACCTCCTCCGGACGCTCATTGTTGGGCAGTCTACCCTTTTGAATGCCATCCAGGGGGTGGAAAGGGAGGTGCATCGGAGCAATGCATACCTGGAGGGCATTCATTCGGGTCAGGCTGCCCATCAGCGATCGTTCAACGCTCTGGCCTCAGAACTGACGGCAGCCATTGTCCCTGTCTCCTGCCTCCCTCCTCCAACTCCCTCCACCCAGTCCCACTCCCCTGTTCCTCTGCCTATCCCAGACACACCTACAGACCAGCCTGCACACACCTCAACACCCAAGGTCAGCTCATCCAAACATAAGCACCACACATCCCACAAGCATTCACACAAGCAACATCCACATGCAGACATGCCAACAGCCACTGCCTCCTCTGTGTCCCCCTCCTTCTGGTCTCCCTCCTCCCTCCCTGTGACGTCTCCACTCACACTTGCATGCACCACTTCATCAGCCACTACGTCCATCACCAGCACACCCACCAGAACACTCCGCACACGTGCAGTCACCACCCCCACTGCCATTTACACGTCCCCTGTGTCCTCTCCCAGTGTGTCTGTCACCCCCTCTTCCAAACCACACAAACGCAGGCACCCACCCACCCAACAGCCATCCACCTCACGACAGCCTCCGTCACAAGCACCTGCACCCAAAGACAGCACACTTGACTCTCCTACAACCACATCCTCTTCCTCCACTCCCATACCCACTGCACCTACCCTTCCCATTGCTCCTAAAAAGTTTTTCCTCTCCAAAATTAACCTCTTTCCATCACCTGACCCACCCCCTCCATCTCGTAAAAGTCCAATCAGCACCTCAGCCACCACAACCCCTGGACCTACAAGGACCATAGTCCAGGGATATTAGAGTCCACCACCTTCGAGGGCAGGTACATCGGCCAGCAGCAAAGGGACAGCCAGCCCACCCCCTGGGAAAAAATCCAAAAAAGGCAAGGGCCGGCGCGAGAGGACAGAGACGGCAGCCTCCACAGGCACCACCCTGGCACCGTCAGGAAGTGGGGTGCCACCTGGCACATCTCCAAAGGGAGGCAAGGGCCACAGAGGATCAGGCAAGGATGGCCTGGGCAGCACAGCCGACAAGTCCGGCACCAGGCGAGCTGCCCAGGAGGGCCCCACCAGCCCCATTCCAGGGGTGAAGGAGTACACCCATGGGCACGGGACACCAGCACAGGAGGGCCCCGCAAGTGAGAAGTCGGATGGCGAGTGAACACCATATATTGGCCGGATCTGGTGCCCTGGAGACACATGTGAAGAACCGCTGAACAGGGCCCTTCAAGACAAGCACCGCTGAACAGGGCCCTTCAAGACAAGCACCGCTGAACAGGGCACTGCCGTCTCAAGAACCGCTGAACAGGGCCCTTCAAGACAAGCACCGCTGAACAGGGCACCGCCATCTCAAGAACCGCTGAACAGGGCCCTTCAAGACAAGCACCGCTGAACAGGGCACTGCTGTCTCAAGAACCGCTGAACAGGGCCCTTCAAGACAAGCACCGCTGAACAGGGCCCTTCAAGACAAGCACTGCTCCGCTGGGCCCTTCCTCTCAAGCACCGCTCCGCTGGGCCCTACCTCTCAAGCACCGCTCCGCTGGGCCCTTCCTCTCAAGCACCGCTCCGCTGGGCCCTTCAACTCAAGCACCGCTCCGCTGGGCACCGCCATCTCTGCACCGCTCCTCTGGGCCCTTCAACTCAAGCACCGCTCCGCTGGGCCCTACCTCTCAAGCACCGCTCCGCTGGGCCCTTCAACTCAAGCACCGCTCCGCTGGGCCCTTCAACTCAAGCACCGCTCCGCTGGGCCCTTCCTCTCAAGCACCGCTCCGCTGGGCCCTTCAACTCAAGCACCGCTCCGCTGGGCCCTTCCTCTCAAGCACCGCTCCGCTGGGCCCTTCAACTCAAGCACCGCTCCGCTGGGCCCTTCCTCTCAAGCACTGCTCCGCTGGGCCCTTCAACTCAAGCACCACTCCGCTGGGCCCTTCAACTAAAGCACCGCTCCGCTGGGCACCGCCGTCTCTGCACCGCTCCGCTGGGCCCTTCAACTCAAGCACCGCTCCGCTGGGCCCTTCAACTCAAGCACCGCTGACACATTGGCAGAAGGGGCAGGCCCGGATCAGTGTCGGACAGGGCTGCACGATACACTCTGGGCACCAAGACTCCTCCAGTACCGCTGGAGTCTGCATCCACTTGAGAGACTGTGGCTTTGCACTCCCCAGGATGGCACAGTGGGCAAGCCACCCACTGTAGGGACTTGTGAGAGTGTGGCTTTGCACTCCCCAGGATGGCACAGTGGGCAAGCCACCCACTGTCTGGACTTGAGAGACTGTGGCTTTGCACTCCCCAGGATTGAACAGTGGGTCAAGCCACCCACTGTAGGGACTTGTGAGACTGTGGCTTTGCACTCCCCAGGATGGCACAGTGGGCAAGCCACCCACTGTAGGGACTTGTGAGACTGTGGCTTTGCACTCCCCAGGATGGCACAGTGGGCAAGCCACCCACTGTCTGGACTTGAGAGACTGTGTCTTTGCACTCCCCAGGATTGAACAGTGGGCAAGCCACCCACTGTAGGGACTTGTGAGACTGTGGCTTTGCACTCCCCAGGATGGCACAGTGGGCAAGCCACCCACTGTAGGGACTTGTGAGACTGTAGCTTTGCACTCCCCAGGATGGCACAGTGGGCAAGCCACCCACTGTCTGAACTTGAGAGACTGTGGCTTTGCACTCCCCAGGATTGAACAGTGGCCATGGAGGCCCCTCGTGGATCTGGCGTCGTGGACTCATGTGGCTGAGGTGCCCCCCCTTCCCTTCCCCCTGAGGTGCCTGTAGTTTTCCTATCTGATGCCCCTGCAGTGTTCTCTCCAATGGATTCGGGTCTCATGTGTGGGCTTTGCCCATGTGTTGAGGACCATTGGCCCACGTACAATGACAGAAAGCCAATTTTGACGGGACAATTTACATATGTGTATATAGTTATGGGATGTTCGACTTACTTATTTACTTAGCCTTACAATATATTTGAATTCCAATAACATATTATTTTGTCTTTGCATTCTTCCGGGGGGTTTGTGGAGGTTTCACTCTGAGTTGTTGCTCTGCATTGGTGTGTAGGTAGTTGGGTGGGGGGGGGGTGTCGCGTATGTGTGTGCCCGTATTCTTTTCTCCTCCCCCCTCCCCTGTGTCGTAGGTGCAGTACTCACCGTTGTCTTCTGCGCCGGCGTTCGTGCTCCTGGTAGAGGAGCAGGTAGACAATTGCTGGTAGGATGTGTAGTTCTGGTTCCATGCTGTCCAGATTCCTCGTGGAGTGTGTAGGGAGAGCGTTTTCCCGTTCGTAGTCTGTTTCCTCCGTGTTTTTATCGGCGGGGCTCTCGCCCCGGAAAAGGTGGCGGATTGGTGAGTTGTGATAGGGTGGGCGGTACATTGTCTGCCACCTGTCTGTTGGCGGTGACCGCTGCGCTGTTTGTTTGTCCCGCCGTGGCGGTCGGAGTGTTAAAGTGGCGGTCTGTGTTGGCGGTTCCCGCCAGGGTCAGAATTCCATTTTTTTGGCCACCTGCCTGTTTGCGGGTTGGCCGCCGCTTTAACACCGACCGCCAGGGTTGGAATGACCCCCATAGTCTAGTACATGGCCCTTGATCACACAATGTCCCCAGATTACACTGGCCACCTACAACAAACACTGGTTCAGGCAGTCATCCTCATTGTTTTTGACTACATGCAATGTGCCTCTTGTTGAATGTCAACTCATTCAGTCATGCCTTGTGCTGAGCAGCTGTTTTCTTCTTTGGTGTTGTGAAACCAATTAACATCTTTTTAGGACATTTAGTAATGCACATAGGGCAGTGGTCCCCAACCTGTGGTCTGGGGACCCCTTGGGGTCTGCGAAGCTGCTTCAGGGGGTCCCCCACTGTTTAGAAAATTAAATATTATTAACAGATTAGACCACCAGCTTTCAGTAATGATTCAGTAGGGGGACCCCAGCTTCCAATAATGTTTCAGTGGGGGTCCCTGGGTTTTAGTAATGATGAAATGGGGGTCCACAGATGTCAAAATGTTGGGAACCACTGACACAGGGCAATGGACATAGGATGTGGCAATCGGCTCCACCTGTTTACGATCCTTCTTGTCCACCTAGAAACCTCTTTCTGTAGACTTTTTGCTCAGCACAATGCAATATGGACTAAGTCTAGCCTTTCATCACACCCTAAACATGATGCATGTAGCCTTCAGCTGCGGGCTCTGGGAAAAAACTCATGGCAAGGGGGACTTCTTTCTTTTTCTTTATATGTTTCTTTCTTTACTTTGTCTTCTTAACGTTCAATAATCCTCTTTATTTTCCTCTCTTATCTTCCTCCTTGTCTCCACCTCACTATGTATCTCTCTCTGCCTCGCCCCCTCACAGCCATTCACAACCTTTACTCTCATCTTCTTCCATATCTTCCTAATCCTGATCCTAAAGTTTGCTGCTATCTATTTTATATGCCTATTTACCTTCCTCCCATTCTTATTTTCATCTCCCTCTCCCTTTTCTCTTACTCTATTTATTTCTCTTTCACCCTCTATCCCATTGTCACAATGATCATTATTGTGCTGGTGATAACAGTGCACTGTACATCACCATGGTTCTGGGCACTGTTCATCATGTCACTCTCCATTAAACGTAACTGAGTTACGATTAAGAAAAAGGAAAATATTTTCTGAGAGTTCGAAATGTTTCTAACTCCTATGCTTCAAGTACCTGGGATATTCTGTATCAGTTTTAGGTTGGTTCTGGGTGCAGGGTTTTAACATAATTAAGTATAATATTCCCTGTTGCCACAATGAGTTGACCTTTCAAGGGGGGAGGTGTGAGATAATCACCTGTCTCAGGCGCAGCTGATGATAGAACATTCTGCTTGGGATTTTTGCCTCCCGGAGGTCTCAGTGAAAATTGTTGGTTAATGACTATAGCCCATCTTTGAAGTGATAATTTGGCCTTCAGATAAGAGTGCTCCACATGTATGTTTTTGTGCATGTTTTTATGTATATATGTATGTATGTATGTTTGCATGTATTTGTATATAGTCCACATGTATGTATATATAATTATGTATAGAGTGCAGACATAATTAGAAGGCAGGAAAGTGATGAACAAGGGTCTCTACATATACCGACAGACTTCTGACACCTCAATCTAAGCAATATTGTCCATTTTATCAGATATTGTTAATTCAAAAAGGAAACCAATGTCTTGTCGCACATGGATTGACAGTATTTGGGGAGCTATATGCTGAGATGAAGGTCTATTAATAGAGAGGGTACCTTATATTATCTCATCCACCTGCTAGAGACTGATTAACTTAGGGCCTGATTTAGGTATTGGCAGATTATTTATGTTTCGAATGACAGGATATCCGTCCCTCGTTTGCCAATATCTAAATCAGGCTCTTAATCTCTGATACTGATTTCTGGAATTGGTAATTGATAATTTTAGTCCTACAGAGCTTCGAGCTGATGTTTTGTATGTTGAAGGGACCTAAGCACCTCAATAAAACAGGGTATTGTTCATTTTAATAAGTGTTAAATAAATGGTGATAGGGATGAAATGATATTAACTTGTTTGTTTTCAGTCTACATGAAAGTTTGTACATTTTACGGAGGCAGAGAAGGGACTCTGGAATGACTTTCTCCATATTTCTCATCTCATTTAACGTTCTTTGGAAGGTCCTGCTTGGTTGTACAGATTCCATTTTTGATATGAAAGTGCATGGCTGGATTGTTAGATCAAGCAGAAGGCCTCATCCCAATGTCTCCAGGGGCTAAATTCCAGCTGAAAAATAGATCTGGCATATGGCCTTTGCTGTGGATTGGGGACTTAGCATACTGCACAATATTCAAGCGGGGCATTCAGGTTTAGAAATTAATGGTGTTTTAGATAGTTTTGCATAGATAATCTAATAATTAGGATGCAAACGTTCAATGGTAATCATGTATTCTATGCAGGATGAACACTTTTATGCTGGTCTTTGCCGTAGAGGATTGACTAATTGAATAATCTCAGCTCTCAGATCCTTAACTGAAACAATGTTCCCAGACAAGCCTTATTAATGGCTTCCACCACACCCACTTTTCCGTTTAATCAATCTCTTCTGAGTATGATGTATCCATTGCGGACTTTCGCGCTTATATTGTGATCATTAGGAGCATAGAGCCAGATTCTGTAATAACCATGCAATCTAAAATGTGATGATCCATGAATTTGTAGGTGTCCTGAGCATGCAAAACTGAGGCCGAGGATTGGTGGACGCGTATGTAATCGCTTCTGCTGAATGATTTGCATACTTGTCATTGTCTGAATAGATCTTCACTACTAAAAGGCAGCATTCAATGGTGAGGTCAAGTGGATATATTTTTTAAGTTTTGTAATATTTTCTTCACATTTCACGAATAAAGGGATTGGGCACGGTTTTGTTGGGCAGTTTTTAAGTATTTAAACCTAGAATGAACCTTCTAAAACTCCCTTGTTGACTTTGTCCACCAGAAAAGTGCTTGGGGCACCCTTATGGTTGCACTGAGCTCCAGTGACCCTGAAGTTTTTGAAGGAGAAAAGGCATGATTTCTAGCTGATCAGTAGCAGCACATAAAAAATGAGAATAGGCACTGCTGCCCTCCCTTCATGGCGTGCCAGAGGAAAATAATGTCAATGATGGCATGAGGAAATTACCCAAGTCTAGATTTCCAAAGGCGGCAGACTTGATTCCGTGCATGCTTTTGTAGTTCTCAAGCTGTGTGAAGTGCATTTTCTTAATATAAAAATGGAGCTTTACTCACTCTTTATAGTATCGGGAACCAATGTGTATTGCAAACGACTCACTTCTAGTCACTACTAATTCTTGTCGTACGAAGAGAAAGAATCAAAAAAATGGATTCAGTAGGAAACTAGATTCGATCCTATTCTGCCCTCTTCTGAAAACTGCAGGTTAGTCACTCAAACTCATGTCCCAGATTATAAATGTATTTGAAGTCAAACCCATAATTTGCTTTCTGAACATAACACAGCCTTCTTTTTCACTCAGCTTTTTTCATTCCCTTCTACATTCTCTCCACTGCCACTCTTACTTCTACTGACTACTAATGAGCCTGTTTTTCTGCTCTCAGTCCCTGCTGGATGGTGCTGAGAGCCCTGCGAGGCTATGGTGCTCATCATAAACAACACAGACTTCAGATTTTTTCATGTCTTTTCTCTCTCGTGCTTCCCGAAAATCGTCCTGTACCCAAAGGCATAATCCCGTCTCAAACACAAATTAATCACTTCTTCAGATCGGGTCGATATGATTTTGAATTGGGACTTGCAACTAAAATTCCAACATTCCAAATTTCCAACATTAGCAACACCTTTGCTATCCATAGATTTCATTATCACTTACAGTTGTGGAGACCAAAAGTATTTTATAACTGACTGACCATCTTCTTTGACCTTGAGCCTATTCCCAACCGCGAGCTCCCCTCTAGCTTCCACTATTACCTGTGCTCATAAGAACTCACTGACTGCTCTGTTTTGTGGTCTGTACGCAGATTGTGAGGAAAAAGTGTACCATTCAACATATACAAAACATTGGATTGTTGCTCATACTAGCCTGTAAAACTGCTGTTTTAACACTGATCGGACAGTGTTAACGATAATGGATCCCAGCACTGGTTTCGTGGAAGTCTGTGCAATCTGCTCAAAGGTGAGGAGTCCACCTGGCACCTCAATGAACTATTTCATTCAAATGTGTGCAAGTATTTAAAATAGCGTCCAATTATATTAATTTCAGTTTGTGGAATTCTGTGGCTTCTAGTCACTGCACATGTTCTGTTGCATCATAACAGAAGGTAAAAGAAGTGCCATTCATCCACATACAGAATGGAAGAGGACCATAGTTTTTGACCATGGTTTTAATAAGCATGCACACCTTAATAGACAGTTATTAAGATGAAGCACAGGTTGACTCTGTGGGTCAAAGATGGGTCATTCATTGGTGCGGGTTTAGGGTGAATAAGTCAGTCCTTTGTTTCGTGAAGGAGTAAAACCAGACAAAGCATAGCCCTGCTATGTATAAGGTATATGTCTGCACGAAAGTAGTCTTTTCACAGGAGTCTGACCCACTTACACCAAGACCCACCTGGTGCCTGGGATAGGATAACAAACAAACCATTGACACTGCAGTTGCAAATCCAGAACTTGGTTCTAAACCTGATCCATTAAACGACAACGATCCCTGCCCACCTTTCTGGTTGAGATCTGGGAGTATAACAATTCAAACAGACGTTTCCCCTCAAATCCTGATTGAAGTGTGAAATTTCCAAAATGTTCTTAGTGAGGCCGGGGGACAAACCCTAGAAATGTGTAATATGAATTCCTGTAAAACCTGAAATATTGCAGTCTTTCGTGTCTTCAAAATACATTTAAAATGCGGTCTCCTAATTAAAAGACACGAAGTTGCAAGAGGTATCTTGGCTTCTGGAGGACTCATGTGTGTGGTGCCTGTGGTGGTTTGGTTGTAGAATCTTTCTATCTGAACTACACAGAAAGTGATATCTCTTGTAGTCGTTTATTACATTTGGTGAGAGGCTGTTTAGCCTTGTTGTTGTGGAAATGTTTCAGCTCTCGGGCTGATAAAAGCAAAGCACAAGAATCTTCCAGCAGGTGAAGGATACTGACGTTTGACCTGTTAGTCTTCTTGCTACTCTACATAGTGAGTTAAACAAAAGTCTGATGACTGCCATTTCCAGATCCACTTATGAGTCAAATGGAAAATGACCAGCCTTAAACAAGGACTGGCCCTCCTATGTGGGATGGTTCTTTTACACCATTCTTTTATCCTGTTGTACGATCAGGAACATACTGTATAAGGGTACTAATTATGCATGTAGCCCACCAAACTCCCTGTAGACAGACATACTCCCCCGTCCCCATCCCATCCCTTAAAAAAAATAAGTACCTGTAAGTGAGCTGTTCATGTATTTCAAAACATATAAGAAGTTAGGAAAACACAAGTGGTACGCTTTTTGTAAGTCTAAAGTGTGACAGAAAAAAAATATTAGGGTCAAAACAGTCAAAGGCACTTTACTTTTTAATGAGCAAACTATAAATAATTGCTGAAACATAATTTCCACACATTATCGTTTGTGTGCTATGTAGTTTTATCAGTCAACTATATGAAAGTGTGGGTTTTGTGACATTTGCAGAAGAAAATGTGCAGTCTGTAAAATGCGAGCTTTACACCACACTTTAGTAAAATAATTGTGACAGTGTAGTCCAAAATGCACCACTGTTACATTCCTCGCCTTTACCACTCTCCTGCTGAATGGCTGTGACTTATTGGCTATGCTTGTTCTTTGTATGACGCTTGGGCTTTTCACAATCGCTATGACTTCAGTGATGTAACACTGATGTCAGCACCACCACTCTGAAAATCGTTCCAGCACCGCAGCTTAAAGAGGGAAGTAGCTGCAGAGGGAAAGGCTGATCCACAGATCAAGCATGGGAGAACCACTCAGACCAACTCATCCCAGGCTGCTGCTGACATTGTGACATAGGTTCAGCACCGTGGACAGCTCAGCTGCTCTCTGCCGCCTTCAAGCCCCCCGCTTACTGTTATCCAATGTTATCCATTGAGGACACAGATGTTCAATAGGTGCCACTAGGAGATCCCTGCGAGCTCCTCTACCCTGCGTCATCCATTGACTGCTGAGCCACACAGTGAGCATGGCGGGTCTAAGCCCCCGAAAGTCAGGATGTGCAATTGCCCCGCCACTGCACACAAGACCTTCCACCAGAACACGCCTTTTTGCCAATACTGAATAAACACGCGTTCAGAAGCACAAAAACATCAGACCGAATTGCATTCTGGCCCTCTTCCCTAGAGGGAGATTGGAGCTACACTGCTGAACTGCAGTTCACTCCTGGACCACAAAAGGCACTCTTCCAACCAGCTCACACCCCCAAGCCTAGCCAAACCATCACAACATCATCCCACACCTTAATCCACCCTCCAACCTTGGCATCAACCATGCTCTCTAGTGATTTTGGGATACTGATCTGCAAAGCTAAACGTCATTTCTAAACGCTATGCCCTGTACATTTCTGTATATTCCTACTAGCGCCATGAAGCCTTCGGGCATGCTGCGATCCAGAAATAAATAAATACAAAGAACTGTACATCACGGCGCCCAACTCATGTGGCACCTCTAATGAATGGTTCTAGCAGCTCACGTCGCCCCATCCCGGCCTCCACCTCCTTTTTACACTGCCACACAACCAGGACGGATGGTGCAACAACTCAGATCGGGCATGCACCAGAATGCGTCTCTTTTCTAAATTACCCACTCGTTGCTAGTGCATAGAGATGGCCTCCGCCTCCAATAGCTGTAATAAGTCCTGTCTTCGCGGTGCTGCTGTTGGAACAACCTGTAGGCAGTGTTTGGAAAGGGGGGGCGGGGAGGGCGCCCTGAGTGATGAAATATCTTGTGAATCCGTCTGGAATTTAATAAGTGAAGAGTGCAGGGGGATTTTTACATCTCCGGATGTATACAGCCCAGGAGAGGCGGATAGAATAACAAATAGGGCGAAGGAGGTGGCGCAGAGGGTGGGAGATGGGTGGGAGCAGTCGCGAGGCGAATAGAAAACAGAGGGAAAAGGGAGTGTGTAGGTTACAGGGAAGAATTGAATGGAGAGAGAGAATCAACTTCAAGGGTGAGATGGACGAGTGGGAAAGTAGCAAAGGAGGGCTGGGTAAGGCGTGGTAGAAGGGCCGAACTAGAGGGGAAGGGGAAGCTGAGAGATGGGGAGGGACCTGCAGGAGTTAGGGAGCAGGTGATCGCCGGACTGCAAGGGCAGTGATCAGTGAGAATGTTAAAGAATAGATGAAGCACACGCAAGAGAGAAACGGGGCGAGGGGGAGAGAGACTGGGGTAAAAGGGAAGGGATTAGCCGGTCTATGGAGGAAGCGCAGGGAGAAAGAGGGCGGTATGAGCTGGAAAAGTTATGGATGGAGCCACGGATCCTTAGTGGGAGGGGGCAAATGGAGCGGATGCTGGAGGGGTCAAGTCAGGGAGTGTGACACGAGGTCAGAGGAGTTATGAGGAGATGTGACAAGAGTTGAGAAGGGCTGGGGATGAAAGCAAATAGGGAAGACAATGATACATTGCAAGAAAAGACAACTATTACTAAGAGGAACATAACACAGAAGGTGGAAGACTGACTTCTGCATCAACAAAGGTTATGAGTGGTAATGTAAGAAACAGAGATAGAGGCTAACAGGGTTGCAACCAAGTGGGAGATCGCTGAATGTAGAATTCGAAATTAACGAAGAACGTGCAAAGCAATAAAGTGTTTTTCTCCTGAACCTTCAGTACTTTCAATTAGTACAAAAGTACGGAAGTCGCAAAGTCCTACTTAAGATGGAATTGTGAGTGAGAAATGGCTCTTGTGAGTACTCTATACCAGTGTGTAATTTATGTTGAGTTACTTGCAAAGAAAAACTAAGCAAGCTACATACTCACTTGCAAAGTCTCTCAGGCTATTGTTGGAAAACAGTTTTGGAGTAGCCTTGAGAAAAGTCTAACGGCCTCATTATAAGTTTGGTGGTCATGAGATTGCCAAACTTGTGGTGGCAGTTAGAACGCCACGTCCTGCGTGGGCTGACCGCCAAATTATGACTTCGGCGGTTGGACTGCCAGAGGACTGCAGCCCCTGCCAGGATCAGAGTTCCCGACAACATGATGGCGGTCGGGCTTCCAGCCAGCCATGGCGGCGCTGAGCTCAGAGTGCCTGGCTGATTATAACTCCTCTTTCCACCAGCCTTTTCATGGTGGGGAGCCCGCCATGAAAAGGCTGGTGGAAAGGAAGTGCTGGGGTCCCACTTGCCCAGCACCATCGGAATGCGCACTGTCAGAATGTGCATTCTGAGGGTGCTGAAGTGTTAGGATAGTGGCCTCGGTTCTTTTAAGGGAACCACAGCCAAGATACTAACGCTGTTCCCCACCGGTCAGCCAGGCAGAAATGTGCATTACAATGTTCCTGACTTTCAGGCAGGAGCATAGTAATACGCTCAGGGGGAACGTCAGTGCTAGGGCAGTGGTATCCTCTCCGTGAGTTTGACGGTCTATGAACTGCCAAACTCATAATGATGCCCTACGTGAGGTATACACTCACCTAAAACATTCTCATGAGTTACTGGCGTGAAAAGGTTTTAGAGTACCTGTGAAGAAAAAGTACCCAATGTATTGATTTCCATACAGAAGTTTTGCGAGGAACCACCACTACCTACTTGTACTGAAAAAAAATCCCCAAGTGATTCAACATAAAAAAATGGGAAGCTGAGTGAACTATAGGCAAGGAAACAATTGGGAGCTCTGTGAGACTAAACTTACACAATAAAAACTTTGCACATTCCAATATTCGTGGAATGAGAAGAATAAAAGAAGAAAGATCTCTTTGAGCTAAATTGTAAGGAATTATGAGAGTATGGCAATGGAAAGTTACAAGGGAGCATGTGTTAAAGTACAAGAAGAAAGTACAAACACAGTGGGAATAGAGAGAGAGTGAGAGGTTGGAGCAGAGAAACACAGGAGAGGGGAGGCTTTGTTGCTACCACCTCTGAGCATTTTTAATTAAATGAATCTTTGCAGTAAGTGAGGTGTCTGGGTCCCTGGCGACAGCCCATCTTTGTGCTTTTAATGGAACCGCTGACACATGGTGCCATTATGGTTTATCTTTATCTCTCAGTGATGTTGCACTCGCCACGAATACTAATTAGCTACTACACAAGAAATACAGTTTTATAGAATTCCTGCAGACCCATCATTGATGTAGCTTTTGAAATTGGAAAAAAAGTTATATCTCATCAGTGGGATTGTAGTAAAGGCAGGAAATCAGTGGGCGTGCACAGAAAAGCATAATTATCTTGTCATAATAAAATTAAAAAAGTATCCCACACCAAAAGTTACACTTATCTCAACAGTGGGCAGGCAGAGGCAACAATGTATCTCATCAACAAGCACATCAAGTGAACGCTTTCACATCACAGGGCATAGCAACAAAACATATGCCTATTGTTGCGCACACACATCAATAATCTTATTAGATGGAGCCTCGAGCAGACACCACATTATTAGGTTTCAAAAAAGCCTTAAGCACACTTTAGACTATCAGTGGGTAAGAAAATACTCCACATTAAGTGCATTAAGAAAGGGTGTCCAAAGACAACTCCTCCACATAGGGGCTCCCACCAGGAGAAGCCAAACCCATTTTTAGGAACATCAAGAAATCATATACCCTTAGAAAGGCACACAGATAATCTTATTTCCCTATCAACAAGCACTCCAAGAAAACTGTTTTTCCATGCATTATAGACACACAAAGAACACAATGCATCATTGTATGTTCTAGCAAATCTCACACACAGGCAGTACATCCAAAAATAATACAGTACCCTCTTTAGTGGAACCATTAATAAATGCTTTCTTCATTACCCGACAATCAAAAAGATATACCATGAAAGGATGAATCAAAGTACTTCTTACCCCATCTGTTTACACATCAGAAAAGAGCCTCTGACTAGACCTGGGCAGAAAATGTCATTCCTTTCGTGAAATTGGTGGAATTTGACAACTTTGCGTTACTATTGTAATTTCGGAGTTCTGACCGATTTCAGCCAATTGCTGTGTGGCAGAATTTTTTTTGACCTGTTTAGCTATCTTAGGGATAGCATGGCAGCCAAAATTGTGCAACTGTTGTCATTCTTATGTGTCTGTGTAGAAGCTGGTCTCTTATTAACCCCGGAAGTTAGGGGCAGACAATCTTTTCTTTGAGCCTGCGTGGGCCATCTCTAACTGGCGGCGCACGACGAGGACTCGTGTCTAGCACATCTCTCGTCTGAGTGGCCGTTGTGAGAAGGGGTTACGAGGAAGCATTAGACAAACAGCATGTCAGGAGCACAAGCAGGGAAGAAACGTGCACCGCAGTGCTTAATTTGTAAATAAAAAGGTGCCGGTGCCCAAAGCCCTCATCTTAAACACGCGGTTGCCGCAATTAAATGTACGAACACGGAATACTGAGGCAGCGTAATCCTGAAGCCATTTCGGACCTCTTCAAACCATTTAAAGCCACTCCCTGCCCCTTCAGCTCACTCTTGCAGCTTTCTACTTTCTCTCTTTGTGACACTTTTTCGGTTTTCTCTTCCTCCATCTTTCCTAAATGTGTCTTTAGCTCACAGAAAATGGTCGAGGCAGAAGACTAAGGTGGTCATTCTGACCCTGGCGGTCTTTGACCGCCAGGGCGGAGGACCGCGGGAGCACCGCCGACAGGCCGGCGGTGCTCCAATGGGGATTCCGACCGCGGCGGTAAAGCCGCGGTCGGACCGGCACCACTGGCGGGGTCCCGCCAGTGTACCGCGGCCCCATTGAATCCTCCGCGGCGGCGCAGCTTGCTGCACCGCCGCGGGGATTCCGACCCCCCCTACCGCCATCCAGATCCCGGCGGTCGGACCGCCGAGATCCGGATGGCGGTAGGGGGGGTCGCGGGGCCCCTGGGGGCCCCTGCAGTGCCCATGCCACTGGCATGGGCATTGCAGGGGCCCCCGTAAGAGGGCCCCTACATGTATTTCACTGTCTGCTGCGCAGACAGTGAAATACGCGACGGGTGCAACTGCACCCGTCGCACAGCTTCCACTCCGCCGGCTCGATTCCGAGCCGGCTTCATCGTGGAAGCCTCTTTCCCGCTGGGCTGGCTGGCGGTCTGAAGGCGACCGCCCGCCAGCCCAGCGGGAAAGTCAGAATTACCGCCGCGGTCTTTCGACCGCGGAACGGTAACCTGACGGCGGGACTTTGGCGGGCGGCCTCCGCCGCCCGCCAAGGTCAGAATGAGGGCCTAAGTGCCAGCCCTCAAAAATAAGTGCCGGTGCTCAGCACCGGAAACAACAAGCACAAATTAAGCACCGGTGCACCGGCTACCAGCAGTCCGGAGCAACAGGATCGGGTGAGTCGCAAACTCTGCATTACTAACCCTATAAACTGCTGTTGGTCGGGACTTGAAGAAGCAGCAGATATTAGGCAGCACCTAGGTCCTTAAATACCAGAACTTCAAAAGATGGACATTGCCAGAAATTGGCTAACAAGTGCTTTGTTCAAAGTCAACAAGTGGGCATTAACGCCATGGACTTCAGCATCCCGTGGCATAAGCAGCTTCGGGTGTTTAAAGCAAAACTAAGGGTGGGCGAAACTCCGTGGAATCTCTCAGATTTTTTTATGTAACTCCGTGGAATTCCACAGACTAAAACTCCATGAGTTCCTCCCACCCCTAATCTCAACTTCGTCAGAAACTGTACCAAAAATTCATGGCAGGCGGGTTATTGTCAGAAGGATCCTGTCCCCCTCTTTTCCTTTGACTCTTATATGGAGGTACTTTTCAGTCAAGGCCTGCAGATTACGACAACAGATGTCTTTCCCTCACCCCCCATGAAATCAGTTTCATTCTTTATGGAGTACAGATAGGGCGGGAGTTGACAGCTGTGGCACCATATGCAAACTTTTCTCTTTCGAAACCTCAGACTCTGCAAACATGCGTGTTTAACAAAACAACAAGCGACAGTGGGAAGTGTTGCATTTCTGTGAGTTGGGAATCCCCGATGAGATGCAAGTAGACGAAGGGTGATTATCAGCGAGTGCATTTTTTTCAACCAGCAGTACTAAGCATGCTGGGAATTGTAGATCCCTTTTTAGCAATATAACTAAAGGCTTAAATAGAAATGATTGAATGTCAAACTAATAAAAAGGTTGCACCCATGTAGATGGCACAAAATGCCACTTTCTTTGCAATTTGCAATCTGCGTCATGCCTTGGGAACTAACACTAACTTTTGATGCTGTTAAAGGTTTGTTTGATCCAGTAAAGATAAATATGGTGGAATTACTTTACTTTTAGTGGAGGGTTTGGCCTTTATTGGGGCCAAGAGTCTTATTAGCTCTCAGGGTCTGGACTTTCTGTCCGTATTGGAAAATCTCTACTGCAGTCACATCCAGCCTTGTTCATTTCATATAATATGGTCCTTTCTGGAAGAGACGAGTGTACTGACTGACCACTCTCTCAGGCCGTGGAGACTGAAATGTAATGTTTCTGTTCTTCCTTCCCTTTTCCTCAGTGTACATCTCCTGCCTCTGTGCCATCTGCCCTCAGTTTGTTAAATCAAATGGCTCCGCTCTCGGGCGTGTGACTGACTTTTTCCCAACAAACCTATCATTTAGATGCACCATTTTACCCATGACATCTGACAGGTGCTTAACTAGACTAGCAAAGGCATTAACCTACTGCCTTTGAGTTTGGCTGCTTCACCACAACAGTTTTTTTCAGAAGTACCAGACTGTCTTGCAAGTGACCAACTCTGTCCTATCGCTACTGACCCTTTAAAAACACTGTCTAACTGGTTCTGTCCCAAAATTACCAGCCACTCAGAAATACCACTAAGGTGGTCCGGGTCTGCTGCAAGCATTGGCAAAGCCAATAGGTCTTACCTATGTGAGCTTGATTGGCTTTGTCATTTTTTTTAGCCATGTTATATAGCAGCGTGGCTGCTGTGCCACAATGATGAAATAAAAAAAATAAAAAAAGAAAGGCTCTATGAAGTGGTCAATGCTGGGCCCATTATAGTCCTTACAAAAACCATGGGCAAAGCCAAACAGTAGAGTTATTTGGCTTTGTCAGTGGTTTTGCCATGTTGTACAGCAGCACGTCTGCTGTGCAGCATGGTTGTAGGTTAAAAAAACGCTATGATTCGGCTAGCGTTAACTACATCATAGTGCTTTTCATAAACTTGTTTATAAACACCCTTGTGTATACAGTTTTGCATACAACCACATGTAAGGCCTGCTTTGCATTTTCCATTATGTGGACAGTTAAAATATGGAGGCATAATTTTTGGGACCCCTCCTGGACACAGCCAGGACTGGGTGATAAAGATTAATCTCCAGTCTTTGGTTCCTTCATGGGCATCCAGAGGCCATATAGTACATGCGTAAGAGAGGGCCAAGGATTATCACTTATGAGAACCCTAGGCAGGTCTTGTGTTAGGTTACTGGAAAAAATAATTTCCCAGTGAAAAATAAGTAAAGATTTTCTTGTTTGTTCACCATTTAACTTTGTGCCAAATGGGTGGGTGTAAAATTGACGAACAACACTTTAAATAAAACCTTGGAGTAAAATCATTTTATCCAGAGGCTGGCACCTTAATGCATCTCTGTACAGATGGCGACTCTACAATCTTAAGTAATACTTTTAAGGTTACACCCATTCTGGGAGAGCTCAAGTCAAAACGGATGGCATCAAGACTAGCAATTGAGCCGTAGTTTATGTTTTTAATGTAATTTTTTGAAAAGTTGTTTGTGAGCTCAAGGTTAAGACCTCAAAAATAGTAGCGCTCTGCAGCTCCTGCTAGTGCCTCTCTCACTTTCCTCTGATCCCCAAGATTAATTGCAATGGAGACAGTGGGGCTTCAAGTGAGAGGGAGGGGAGGGATGGAGGAAGAAGGAAAGCAAACAGACAGGAAGAAGAGAACATGCATTGGCAAAGACAATATGTGTCGCCTATGCAAGAGCTATTAGTTTTGTCAATGTGTTTTAGCCATGTTGTGCGCCAGATATAGAGTGGAATGAAGAAGTGTAGTGTAGTGTTGTAGAGTGGAAAGGCATAGAGTGTTGTTATTGTGGGTGGCATAGAGTGGAGTCACATAGATTGGCGTACAGTGGAGTGCCATAAGTGGAGTGCACTTGTCTATAGTGCATTGAAGTACAGAGTTGCAGAGTATATTGGCATAAACTACAGTGGCGTAGAGTGCAGTGGCAAATAATTCAACAGTGTACAGTGCACCATCGTAAAGTGTAGTGGCATAAATTGGATTGCTGCATAGTAGAATGCAATGGCATATAGTTCAGTAGTGTAGAGTAGAGTGGCATAGAGTACAGTGGCATAGAGAACATTAATGTAGAGTAGAGAGGCATAGAGTGCAGTGGCACACTGTGGTGCAGGGTAGAGTGGCTTAGAGTAGTGCAGAGTAGAGGTTAGTGCCATAGAGTAGAAGACTGCAGAGTAGAGAGGCGTAGAGTTCAGTGGCATAGAGTACATTGGTATAGAATGCAGTAATACAGAGCAGAGTAGCAAAGAGTGCATCATTGCATAGTAGAGTGTTGTGGAGTGCAATAGTGTAGAGAAATGGACAGTGCATGTGAGATGAGTAAAGTGGTGCAGAGTAGAGTGCAGTGGCATAGAGCAGAGTTGTGTAGAGTAAAGGGCAGTGGAATACAATTCAATGGTGTACAATGCAGCTTCATAGAATGCAGTGGTGTAGATTAGAGTGGTACATACTAGAGTGCAGTGGTGCAGATTGGGTGGCATAGAGTACAGTGGTGTAGAGTTTAGTGGTACAGAGCAGAGCAGAGTGGCAGCGAGTGCAGTTGCAAAGACTGGTGCAGAGTGGGGTTGGGTAAAGTGGAGAGGCATAGAGTGAAGTGATGGAGAGTGCTGGGCGTAGAGTGCAGTAGTGCAGGGTAGAATGGTGTAGAGTTCAGAGGCAGAAAGTGCAGTGTTGCAGAGTAGAGTGTCATAGAGTGCAATGGTGTAGATTGATGTAGCATACACTGGCGTTGACTACAGCTGCATAGAGAGGCATTGAGAGCAGTGGTGTGGTGTACAGTGGTGCAGACTAAAGTGAAGTGGTGGCGATTGCAGTGATATAGAGTGCAGGTGTGTGGAGTGCATTACCATAGAGTTCAGTGGCATAGTGTGAAATGATTTAGGATAGAGTGGTGTAGAGTGCTGTGGCATAGAGTGGAGTGAGCAGTGGATTAGAGTAGATTGTTTCACAGTAGAGTGAAGTGGCATACAGTGGAGCGGTGGACGGGAAGAGTTTAATGGCTTAGAGTGCAGGGGCGTAGAGTAGGGTGGTACAGAGAAAAGTACATTAGCATATAGTGTATATGCATAGGGTGCAGTGTTGCAGAGTGGAGTGGAATAGAGTGGAGTTGCATAGAGTAGAGTGGTGTAGAGAAGAGAGACATTGAGTGAAATGGTGTAGCGTGGAGTGGCATAGAGTTGAGTGATGTAAAGTAGAATGCAGTGGCCCAGAGTGCAGTGGCATGTGAGGAGGTAAAAGGTGCAGAGTGGTGTAGAGTGCAGTGGCACAGAGTGTAGTTACATGGAATGGTCTAAAGAGGAGTGGTGCAGAGTAGAGTGCAGTGGCATAGAATGGTGCAGATTAGAGTGCAGTGGCATAGAGTGGAATATGCATGGCGTGGTAGTGCACTGCCATTACAGACAACACATCTTCAATTGAAATGACATTACATTTGCACAGACATACAGTTTTACTAAGAAAACTACACACACACACTGTGTGGAAATGGCATCTACTAGTGTAGTGATTTGTTTTCATCATATTAAAGTATTTGTTTCCAGAATACTCCAGAATTAACCAAAAGTATGCTTCATTTGTGCCTTCATAATTCTGATGTATTCTGAAAAACTTGCAAAGCTCATTTAAATGTTGTGTGTTAGAAAATTATCTTTCCTACCTTCAGTATCCAGCAAGACTGTCTCTGAATGCACAGCAAATGTAACACGATAAGGACACTATTCACAGGCCTGTTTACGGAAAGGAGCACTTGTGGAAGAATACAAGGAGAGGTAGTTTGAACAAGTTTTACTGCTTGGGTGGAGCAAACTTATGCCGGGCACCCAAAAACAAATAAAGCCAGAACATGTGAAAACCACAAAGTCAATTATAAGCAACAGGTGGAATGCATTCCCAGGGAAGCTTTCTGAATGTCCTCAAGATATCTTCAGCAAAGCAGACAATGCAAAGTGAGTGGGCGAGGAGAGGAAAGAAGTGGGGCTGTTTTGAATATTTTTTGCCATGATTGCTTTTGGTTCCCTAAACCACCTCTGGATATTTAGCTACTAGTTTTGGACCATATGCAGTTGGGGATCAGCCATCTTAATTTATCACTTATCTTGATAGTCCTAACCGTGAGCTCAATTAAACGTTTTTGTATTTAGCAGTTTTCAGAAGGTAAGGTAGTTGAGTTGCACTCCTAAGGCTGGATTGAAATGCTTCACTAGTTAGTAATCCAGTGTAGCTATGAGTCTGCCAAAAAGTGTGCCTGCAGGTAAAAATAATGCACAAGGTTTTAACCTTGATAATGACTTTGACTGGGAGCTTGTGGGATGTTTTAAAACAGGTTTGTGTGATCCATTTCCTCAGAGTTTGCTATCTGACCCCACACTAGTTTACTGACTGTAAGTTCTCAATGCATTTTTAGATAGGCGAGAAATACATTTGTAGTTGTTTAGACAGACATTGCTCAGTGCTCCAGTCAGTTTCACCGGTGGTTTGTGCAGACAACGGTTATGATTTCACAAAGAAGCATTGCTGAAAGTTGATCATTATTAACATTTTATTTCACTGCTCAGTGAACGATAGGTCCAAGTCCAGGATTCAAAGATTCCTGATTTTTTTGTATGCTGAATTTGGAGCTTTGTGCAAAAATGAAGCCATTAGAATGTAATTGTATCACCTTGTGAGGAAATATAGGGGGTGATTCTGATTCTGGCGGGCGGCGGAGGCGGAGGCCGCCCGCCAGAATTCCGCCCCCATTATACCGCTCCGCGGTCAGAAGACCACGGAGGGTATTATGAGTTTTTCCCTGGGCTGGCGGGCGGTCTCCAAAAGACCGCCCGCCAGCCCAGGGAAAAACTCCCTTCCCACGAGGATGCCGGCTCGTAATCGAGCCGGCGGAGTGGGAAGGTGCGACGGGTGCAGTGGCACCCGTTGCGTATTTCAGTGTCTGCAAGCCAGACACTGAAATACTTTGCGGGGCCCTCTTACGGGGGCCCCTGCCGTGCCCATGCCATTGGCATGGGCACGGCAGGGGCCCCCAGGGGCCCCGCGACCCCCCCTACCGCCATCCTGTTCATGGCGGCTTTCCCGGTAGGGGGGGTCAGAATCCTCATGGCGGCGGAGCGCGCTCCGCCGCCATGAAGGATTCCCCCGAGCAGCGGTAAGTCGGCGGGAGCCCGCCGACTTGCCGCTTTTGACCGCGGCTGAACCGCCGCGGTCAGAATGCTCGTGGGAGCACCGCCAGCCTGTTGGCGGTGCTCCCGTGGTCGGTGGCCCTGGCGGCCACCGGCCGCCAGGGTCAGAATGACCCCCATAATGTTTTGGAGCTTCCCTTTATTCTGTTGCTCTGTACATCTGGAATTTGCTCTTCTCTTCTGAATGAGGCCTACTAATTCGTCCCAGTCACGTGTGCTATGTTTAAAATTGTAAAATGTTTATTCTGTACAGTGCAACTACTGTCACTCTCGTGAGACCTGTGTTTGTGCAGGATCCCTGGCAGCTGTCCAGAGTACTCATAAGGAAAAGATGGTGAAGGACAAATTGACTATATGGTTTCTAAAACTAGAATAGTTAGTTTAACTGCATATTTTTCAGGCATACCATGCTGATGATTTGCCATTGCTATGAAAAATGTGGGATTTAGGCCCTCATCCTGACCTTGGCGGGCGGCGAAGGCCTTCAGGCCGCCCGCCAGCCCAGCGGGAAAGAGGCTTCCACGATGAAGCCGGCTCGGAATCGAGCCGGCGGAGTGGAAGCTGTGCGACGGGTGCAGTTGCACCCGTCGCGTATTTCACTGTCTGCGCAGCAGACAGTGAAATACATTTAGGGGCCCTCTTACGGGGGCCCCGCGACCCCCCCTACCGCCATCCGGTTCCCGGCGGGCGGACCGCCGGGAACTGGATGGCGGTAGGGGGGGTCGGAATCCCCTCGGCGGCACAGCAAGCTGCGCCGCCTTGGAGGATTCCAAGGGGCAGCGGAAAACCGGCGGGAGACCGCCGGTTTTCCTGCACTGACCGCGGCCAAAGCGCCGCGGTCAGAATGCCCTGCGGGGCACCGCCGGTCTGTCGGCGGTGCTCCCGCCGACCCTGGCCCCGGCGGTCTAAGACCGCCGTGGTTAGAATCACCCCCTTAGTGTGTTACGTTTGTGTGAACAATATGATGACATTTGACTTCACAGCTTGCAAGTAAGCTGAGCTGAAAAGATCAGTGATGAAGTTATATGCAAACCTATCAACACTGTTTGAATTTGTGAGATAAGATGTATATTCTTCATGTACTCAGCTACCCTGTGTGAGAAATTGGATTATTGTTTGAAGGGGGTGAGAGCCCACTTCAAATAATAATATAATTTCATGTAAGGGTGAACCAAAGAGGTCACTAAATAAACCTATTCTCACAAAGGCTTTGAGGCTTAACTTAGCGGCAATATGTAAAGTATTTATGCAGCACTCAACCATAATAAACTGAAAATACAGCACAAGAAAAATCCCAAACCTATTTAGAAAAGATAGAGTAAACTTTAATAAACAAAATTACACCACAACGACAAAAATCCATTTAATAGAACCTGAGTTATGAGTTTTTAAAACTGTAAGGAAAAATAGTGTGAAAAAGTGTGAAGCACCAATTTCTGGCATTTGGCAGTGCATAACAGAAACAAAGTCACAAGTTGAGGCAAAACCCTATGGAGTGCAGTCTGGACACAGGGTAAGATCCCACCCCCTGCAGTTTTACATTCTGACTTGGATGCAAGGATGGCGCAGCATGGTTCGTTGGGGCTCTGCGTCATCCTGTATTGTAATGGGTTGGTGTGGGAAAACTGGGCTGATTACAGAAGTCCCCTCACTTTCTGCCCTCATTTTCTGCTGATGCTGGTGTTTTCTTCATTGTACCCTGGGCACTGCTAACGAGTCCCAGGGTCAGTGTTCTGTTTAAAATGGTATATGCAAATTATGCCTAATTATAATTGGCTCTGACAACCAACCTATAAGTCCCTAGTACATGGTAGGGCATATAGGTTTAGGGGCTTCAGCATAGTTAGTGCATCCATAGATGCACTGCTGTGGTGCCCAGTGTCATTGTAAAGGCAGGCCTGCCTTGCTGGCTGCTTTTCAGTTAAAATTAACCCCAAATTCGACTTCGGAATTAAAAGTACTTCCAAAGTCTCAAAGTACCTTATTTTTGCATACAGGTCACCCCTCAGGTTTTCCCTAGGTGCCCCAAGTGTTGTGTGCAGTGTAAACGTAAGCAGGGACTTTATAAAAGATGTTTTGTTGATCCTGGTAAGGAGAAAACAGCCACATTCATTTTCCCCAGTGTAGTCAGTGGGCTCCATAGGCTAACATTGGTAGACTTTATTTTAAAATAAAATAATAAAGTCTTATTTCTGACAGCGAGGAGCTAAATATTTCAAATGTGGTATCAAGTTAAATCTTATAATAAATCCAACAACTTGCCAAGGTTGAACTTATTATAACTAGCACAGAGAAAGAGTTTTAGAACTCTTTCTGAAAGTTACCAAATTCAGCCCTCTAGTGTCTTTTACGGACTGGTCAGACTCTGGCAGCGTGAGCCAGGCTACCTTAATGAGGTGTGAGGAGGCCTGGGCTGAGACAAAGGGAGCATCTGGTGGGAGGAGAACTGGTGCAGCAGATGGCAGTAGCCAAACTGGTCTTCAAAGGGGGAGGGCCACTTGGGATAGAAACTAGCCCTGCCCCATTTTCTGCTCCCCAATGATTAGATTAGGAGAGGGGCTGAAGGGGTGTGTTAAGAGAGACTTTGCCACACCATTGGGTGGACACAGCCCAATCTAACCTCCAAGAATGAATTTTCTCCATGTTGGATTAGTGGAGAATGTTGCTTTCTGGGATTGATTTTTGCCACACTTCACATGAAGTGGTCACGCCAGAGGGTGTCGCCCTGCCCCCCATTGGACAGGAGCACCACCCTGATTCCCAACCCAGGAGCAAGGCAGAGCTGCCCCACAATCCATATCCCTGCTGGAAGAAGATATTGCACAAGAAGAACTGCCATGCTGAATCCTTGGCCTGCACCTGAAGAACTGCACTCACAAGGACTGTGCCATCTGCACACTTTGGACTTCACCAATAAAAGGTCTTTGCCTTGCTCTTGAAACTCCAGGAGTGGACTCCCTGTAAGCTACAGGTACAAAGGAGCTGACCATCAAGTCCTACAAGAAGAGCCCAGCTGACCAGCGTCCAGTGGCCATTTGAGCATTCTGAGAATTATAGTCCCAACTTCCAAGGAGTAACACAGAGCTTCTGGAACCTTGGATCAAGTTTGTGGACCCTTCAAAGACCCAAAAATAACCTCTGGAACAAGATCCAGAAGTTTGGACAACTGTTGTAAAAAGCTCAATAAGTTGAAGAGTTGCACTGTGGGAGTTGTAGGCCCAGACCCCAAGAGGCAAACCAAAGCATCTGAACCCTTGGCTGGTGCTGTGGACAACTTTCCTGAATCAAGAAACACTTCTGAAAGTAGGTGTAAAAGTGTTACATCATGGGTGGCCTTAACTCTGGACTTTGTCCCTGTCCGGTGCTACCTTTTTTAACCCTTTACGTGCTATGTGCTTCTAAGAGCTAGTTTTACATTTAATCTTTAAAAAATCATATTTCTGATTTCCTACATTGGATTTTTGTCATTTTGGTGTCATTTTAAAGATACAAATATTTCCTATTGTTATAAACAGGTGTTGGTTTTTTATTGTGTGTTGTGCTTTACTTATTTACTGTTTTGTTGATATTAACTGCTTTATACACCTGTCCCCTAAGTTAAGCCTAAATGCTTGTGGGTCAAGCAACCAAGAGTTGAGCAAGGATTAATATACTGAGGCCTTGACAGGAACTAGTGGGGGTTTGTGGCCTATTGCTAAGTGTAGGTAGCTACCTGCCCTTACCAATAACTCACTTTCCAACAGTTGGTTCCAGCAAAGGTTTCAGTCCGGACCTGCATGACTCTGCGGGGTCTGTGTTGCTCAACACCATACTGGGTGAAGCCTTTGATGAGCTGCAGGGTGTGAATCTATCAGCTGTATCATGCTGCATTGATTCAGGTGATGATTGGAGTTGGCATTTGTACTCCTCTGCCGGGCTTGGTGTCTGATTCAGTGAAGTCTTTGGTAAGGATCTGTCCGGCTTTATGGGGCTCCTTGTCAAGCTGCATCGGATCCAATGAAACCTTCAGTTGGGAAGGGAGAAGTGTGCTCTAACTCCAACTAAGAGTGTAGGACCTTGAAGACAGTGAATCAAAGGTGTGAGCTGCATTTGTAAAGACAGAGCAGGCTTCTTCTGAAGTTGTAGAGGACTGGGTAAAGACCCCAGACTACTCTTTGAAGTGCAACCAGGGTGGGGCACAGCCCCTCCCCAGCCATCATATGAGGGAGATTACTCTCCTCTAGACCCTGGTCCTTTGTCCACTGTGAAATTCCAATACATGCTTTGCAGTAAGCAAACCATCAACAGTCAGGAGATCCTGGACACTGGTAGAAAGGCAAATTTGACATGGGCAGGAAAATGCTAACTTAAAAAAAAAAAAATTGAAATCAGAATTTACCATTAAAGAAGATTTTAAATTACCATTAAAATAAGTGGAATAAGTATTTTCCTAGCTGTTCCCAAACTGAATGAAATGCTTATTAAACCCAGCTGCGAAATAAGTAGGGTTATGGGCTAGTTACCTAAGTAAGTGTATTTTGCTAAACCTGTGTTTGTCTAAGGGAGGCCAGCGTTGCCCCAGCAAAAAATGACTTTGGAGGTGGGGCTAGATAATCCAACATGTATAAAAGTTCTAGCAAAAGAAATGTCAACCAAAAGACACCTGGCAACTGGGAGACAGGAATCTCCTTCACATAGAGCTATGATTCCTTGTGCTGAAAGCCAGAGTTCCCTGGAAGCCAAAAAGCTGATTCACCTGCTTTCAACCAAGACCATCACCATTGGGAAATGGAATGTGAAGACCATTTACAAAACATGCAAGACAGCCCAAGTGGTAGCAGAGATAAAAAAGAAATACAACCTTGCCCTGCTTGGCATCAAAGAGACCTGATAGACACAGTCTGGACAGTACTGGGTCTCAAGAAAGACCAGCACAAAGCGTGAATGGCAGCAACAACGGACAACATTCCTGCAGAAGAATTGAAGGCAGACATTGAAACATCAGTAAGCATGCTCTACCCCATGTTTAGAAGGATCTGAGAAGAGAAAGAGGTGCCAGCAGACTGAAAGGAGTGATATCTCATTAAGATCACTAAGTCAGCTGACCTGAGTAACTGCACAAACTACAGAGGGATAATTCTTCTATCAACCCCAGGCAAAGTGTTCAACAGAGTCATCTTAAACAGAATGAAGGAACAAGGCAACACCCAGTTGCTCAAACTGCAAGCTGGCTTCCACAAAGACAGATCCTGCACAAACCAGATTGCAACACTACACAGCATCCTTGAGCGGCAGATGGAATAGAACTACCCCCCTTTGGTTCAACTTCATCAACTTTGAGAAGGCATTCAATAGTGTGGACAGAGGGACCCATAGGAAACTCTTCCACCATTATGGTGTGCCAGAGAAACTCTTATGAATTATCAGGAACTCTTACAAGGGAATGACCCGAAAGATAATCCATGGAGAACAACTCATTGAAGCCTTATACGTGAGGACCGGAGTCTGCCAGGGTTGTTTTCTCTTGTTGGCCATATACTGGATCATGAACACAGCCATAGCACGTAGAAGAAATAGGATCTAGTGGACATCTTGGACGTAGCTCAATAACCTGGACTTTGTAGATGACGTGGCTCTACTCTCCCACACCTGCAAATGCAAGAGAAGTTTAAAAATGTGCCAGCCACAATAGGCATTACTTGACATTGACATCCACAGGGGAAAAACCAAGAGCCTGTAGGCTAACACAGCCAGCACAACTGCAATAACTCTTGCAGGCAATGCACTGGAAGAGGTTGAGTCCTTCACTTGCCTTAGCAGTGTGATAGACAAGCAGGATGGCACAAACACGAACGTCAAGGCAAGCATCAGTAAAGTAAGGGTTTCCTGCATTCAGCTAACGAAGATCTGGAGCTCCAAGGACCTTATGCTGCAAACCAAGATCAGTCTTTTAAACACCAGCATAAAATCAGTTCTTCTGTATTGAGCAGAAACATGAAGGACAACAGTGACCACCACCGTCAAAGTCCAGGCCTTCAGGAACATCTGTCTGAGGAAAATCCTCCAAATCCACTGGCCAAACAACATCAGCAACAACGACCTTGGGCAACAGACTTTCCAACTTCCTGCTCATGAAAAAATCATGAAAAGATGCTGGGGCTGATTAGGTCACACCCTCTGCAAGTACGCATCAACCACCAACAGGCAACCCCTGACCAGGAACCCTCAAGAGAAAAGGAAAAAAAAGGACAGCCAAGAAACACTGGATACCGAGGCCTCAGGCTGAGTGCACAGAGATGGGTTACAACTGGAGTCAGAATGAAAGAAAAACCTATGACACAGATGGCTGGCACATCCTGGTTGATGCCCTGTACTTCAGGATGGGTAGTAGGCACAATTACCTAAGCCAGCTTTGCCCCAGCAAAAAATGACATTGGAGGTTTTTCACTGCCAAGACACGTAAAATATTAAATATACATGTCCTCCGCTTTACCTACTATGCATCCTGCCCTATGAGCTTTCAGGCCCTACTTTAGAGGTGTCTCCTATATATTAAGGAAGAACGTTTAGGTATGGCATAACGTTTATTTTTCCAGATTGAGATAGCAGTTTAAAACAGCACTAACGGGTGCAGGGGCAGGCCTGAGACATGTTTTAGAGTGCAACTTTAGAGGTTGGCACATTGAATGCTGAAATCCTCTTGTAGTATCTATTTTTCAGGCCCTGGTTACACATAATATCTTTTCTAGGGACTTATAAGTAAAGTAAATGTACCAATCAGGTATATTTTGTATGTATGTTTTAAAAGCAAGAGCATAAGCACTTTTCTACGGACTAGCAGGGGCAAGGTTAGAGTCCAAACACCAACAAAAATGGGTTAAGCAAAAATAGGGTACTGATGGCAACAATCTGAGGAATACCACACAAATTGTAGTAGTTTCCAACACTCTGCATTCCAGCAGCATACACATATATGTCACAAATCACCCTCCCTTCACAATTGGTGCCTGCTATGCTGCTGGAAGGGGCTGGTCACGGCTAGTCATTAACACATCTGTGAGCAAATGGTTTCTATAACCCTCCTCTATTTTCATGGTACAGATCCATGAAGGCTTTCTGTTGTTATTTCCCTGAGAAACCCCCAGCTCATGTGTTGCCTAAGGGAACTGTTTTTTTTCTGCAGTTCAAGGAGATGAAGTGCATAGGGCATGGTTAAATCTTGAAAGAATGGGAGTGTTCAACAAAACTCTGCACATGGTTCCACTCCTGGACTTAGTTGTATGGAACTCTTCAAATGATTTAGGGGGTGATTCTAACCCCGGCGGTCTTAGACCGCCGGGGCCAGGGTCGGCGGGAGCACCGCCGACAGACCGGCGGTGCCCCGCAGGGCATTCTGACCGCGGCGCTTTGGCCGCGGTCAGTGCAGGAAAACCGGCGGTCTCCCGCCGGTTTTCCGCTGCCCCTTGGAATCCTCCAAGGCGGCGCAGCTTGCTGCGCCGCCGAGGGGATTCCGACCCCCCCTACCGCCATCCAGTTCCCGGCGGTCCGCCCGCCGTGAACCGGATGGCGGTATGGGGGGTCGCGGGGCCCCTGGGGGCCCCTGCAGTGCCCATGCCACTGGCATGGGCACTGCAGGGGCCCCCGTAAGAGGGCCCCTAAATGTATTTCACTGTCTGCTGCGCAGACAGTGAAATACGCGACGGGTGCAACTGCACCCGTCGCACAGCTTCCACTCCGCCGGCTCGATTCCGAGCCGGCTTCATCGTGGAAGCCTCTTTCCCGCTGGGCTGGCGGGCGGCCTGAAGGCGGCCGCCCGCCAGCCCAGCGGGAATGTCAGAATTACCGCCGCGGTCTTTCGACCGCGGAACGGTAACCTGACGGCGGGACTTTGGCGGGCGGCCTCTGCCGCCCGCCAAGGTCAGGATGAGGGCCTTAATGTCACAAAACACATTCCTAGAACAAGACTTACATCACGCTTTTTGAAAATATGGGAGGTGCAAGAGAGGTGTTTTATTAGGATTCATTTAAGAATTACCATATAGAGTAAATTGATTTAGCCTACAAAACACACCGTTTTAATCAATCACTGCATGAACAGAGCCTGCCTGGGACCTATAGATAACAGTGGACGTCCCTGTGCACCTGCAGAGAACCCTTTCTGACTCTTTTTCAGAGTTTAGGGGGGAGTTTGCTTTCAACTGTGTTTGCAAAGGTCTGCCGCCTTATGCACTCTTCTCTAATGCTGGGAGGACCAGGTTTATGTTTTCTAGGGCTATCATGCAAAAGAAAGGCTGCCCATTAGTTGAACTTGCTCCAAGATGGTGAAACAAACTTGCCTGCTGGAAGGTGCTGCCCTTTCTAAGAGGGATTTACCCTAGCCTAGAACCAGAAGCGACCCAGAAAGAATCTGTTCCTGGAAGAAACTGTCCCTGAATAAAATCTTAACTTTTCCAGAGAACTTTTCAACTAATCTTTTAAAAAACAATATGTTGAACTGCAGAGGTTGTCAATGTTGGAAAGCAATTTAAGTGAAGTAAATCTCAACAAATATGCATCTGTTTGGAGTACCACCATTCAGTTGAATAATTCTACACAACATTGCCAGTAACCCGGTATTACTAAGCCGCCTACACCTGTTGTCATTCCTGTTTTAACCACCCACTCCTCATAATCTGACTTGCTGCTTCACATGAATCTCTTTACATTCAAGTAAAGTAAAACAGGAGTCACTTGAATTGTGACATTGTCATTGTGCTGCTGTGCCCCACCAAGTGCCTCAAGTATTTTGCTTTGACCATTCAACTTCTTTAAACTGGAGTACCAATGAGACAATTATATAAAACTTAAGAATAACCTGGCCTTTTTTTGGCTGAGTTTTATTCTTAATTATTATGTTTAGTTTTGCAATAGCAATTTTACATTTTTGCCCATATAAGACATAACTTGTCTGATTACATTTTTTTCTTTGAAAGTAATTTGATTTACAACTTTTCATTATTTACAGTTGTTATGTGTATTTCACCTACAAGGGTATCCTAGCACTGAGCAGGTATATGTGCTTAGCCCTGCTTACAGTGGTTGCGTATTTGAAAATCAGCTCTTCAGCTCAGTGCAGAACTCAAAGAAAGAGTAGGAGTCTCTGATATTAAGCGGAAGGCCATTCCATGCTTTAGGAGCGAAGTAAGAGGATTCCCGATGTAAGAGTATGCCCTTCAGCCAATATGCTATCTATTCTAAGAGGGCCTAACATGGATTCTCACAATGCAAATCTTCAAAACCCGCACTTTCTCTGAGGGGGTGACCATCACCAAAACCCTTGCCACTACAGTAATCTGTGGCATTCCGTGAAACAAAATACCTATCTGTAGGCTTTGTTACAGTGTGATAATCCATCCTATTGACTTTAACCTATGCATTACCCAATGCATAGGTAGGACCTTCTTCCTTTCATGTAACATTTCATAGCAAACAATCAGACCTACTGTGTTGATCATCAGCTCTCACACAAGGCAATCGTCTGGTATACTATAATAAAATAAAAAATAAAATCACAGATGCCAAAACAGTATAATGCCCCTTCTAATAGAGTCTACTACGGATTATTGCAATGCATTTCTTTTAGCCACATGGTTTGTTTGGGTGTATCACCAACACCAAACTCTTGCCAATTACTGTAATTTGTGAGATTCCTTGTAACACAATACCTACCTACAGGCTTCAGTGCATTGTGATAACAATCCATCCTTAAAAGAAAGCCTCTGCTGTAGTGTTTTTTGATTAGTTGTTGGACATATAACATACACACTTTCTCTTAGAAAGGCCTTATTACTTGATCTCAGCTACCACGCGTGAGCCAATTGTAAAATTACAGAAACTGTTAGCACTTAGTGGGAGCTCAGTTGTACCTCACTTTGGCAGCTTAGACAACACCCTGCCAACTCTCTAGCATTCTCCCTGAGCAGTTCCATTACACAAACCTTCGCTTTCTCGTGGACTCTGGTTGCAGAGCATTGATGGAAACCTTTTAAAGGATTCATGTTGGAAAGCAGTGGTCTGTTGCATGCTGCCAATAGACAAGGATAAAACAGGGCAGACTTGTGGTTTTCATTGAGACAGATGAGGGAATCCTCCCTCTCCTGGATTTGGAGCTTGATTGTGAGTTGTAGAGTAGTTTACAATGTTCGGTATTACATAGTAGGTGTCTTGTAGGTTCCTTTCCAACTATGTTTCATGGGGAAGGTCTGCTTTTTCATACTGCAAATATTTAACTTCTGTGGCACTTAATCAAAAACGGCTTCTATGTGCAATATTTTTACTTTTCTTTCTAGCATCTGATTTACTAGCATTCATTTTTTTAATTGCATGCAACTTTTACAAGAAGTAACATCAGAAGCCGTCTGTAGACATGAACACCAGCAAAACTGGAAATGGAAATGTTGCATTTACCTGTACTCCTCTAGGGTCTCTTCCATTTTTAAAAGCTGCAGAAAGTTAACTAAATAGGTTATGGTTTAGGTAAGAAAAACGTTTTAAAAAGTTCGAAAAGGCAGGAGAGGGCAGCTGGGTCTCAGTTTGTGTATTACTGTGGTGAAAAACATGTTGCCAGTTACGAATGTTTTCTACAGGAAGCAACTGCGCACATTTAAGTTCTCGGACATCTACTGAACCACAATGGAGATACTTGAATTTCATCTCGGTTGCTATATGGAACTCGTATTTATTTCAGTTTGTGTATATATAACATGAAGGCCACAGTCACGATGGAAGCACCCTCCTGAAAGCAGTTCAGCAGTGAAGTTGTGGCAATTGGATATGGAGTGAATTGCGGTGCTACCAGAACCGTTGCTAACCAAAAATAATGGCACGCCAAATAGACATAATGCCAAACCATTACTAAATGGATGGATGGATGGTAGTTACGAAACCAGCTCCTGTGGGTATAACTCGTGCCCTAAGGTAACTATAACTGCACCCCCGCCATGCACAGTTTTTTTTCTTTAAAACTTTTACTGCAAATATTAAATTGATATTATCAATGATGCTACCAAAGATGTCATGGGTGGCGTAATTTGTGGGGTAATTAGAAGTGCATGGCGAAGGCTCGAGTTATAGTTACCTTACGGCACAAATTATAGTAACTTGAGATAACTATAACTATAACTGGTGAATTTCTATGGTTTGCTATGTTTAAAATGTGAGCCTAACTATAACATCCCTGTAACCTTTGTTTTTTTAAGTGAATTTGTATGTTTTTTATTAATTCTGTTTCCTAACTATAGTGTCCCTGTAACCTTTGGGTTTCTCAGTGAATTTCTATGTTTTTCTTTAATGAATAGTAATTTCACTCCAACCTCCACCATTCATGGCCATCAACCCCCTATAAGCACCCAACCTTGCACTGTGCACGGCCTTCACCCATGTGCAAGGGGGTAGCCCGCAAGACGTGGCCTGCAGCCAGACCCTGAGACGATTACCCCCTAACCACCCAAACCCATGCTGTGCACAGCCCATTGGCCATGTGTGGCGGAAGTTGGCCACAGCTTCTCTGGGTGTGAGAATAGGCGTGATAGGGTGTATCTGGGAGTGAGAGTGGGTGTCAGATTGCCTATCTGGGTGTGAGAGTGCATACATCAGTGTTTTAGTGGGTGCGTTAGTGTGTGCAGGGGTCTGTGAGTGGGTGCATGAGGGTGCCAGTGGGTTTGTGAGTGTGTGCGTGAGTGTCTGAGTGAGTCTGTGAGTGGGTGCGTGAGTGTCTGAGTGGGTCTGTGAGTGGGTGCGTAAGTGTCTGAGTGGGTGTGTAACTGGGGGAAATTGATTGAAAGAGAGATAGAGAGAAGGAAAATGAGAGGAAAGTTGAGTTTTTTAGGCTTTAATATATCATATACTTAGAATGAGATATTTGTGTTTGATTTAAAATAAAAAAAATATTTTTGATTTTTCAAAAACTATAATAATTTTTTATATTATAAAAAAGAAAAAAAAAAGAAAAAGGGAAATGAGTCCAGCTGAGGTGTGTGTTTTTTGTTTTTTTTTGTAGCCCTTTATGGGCTATCTGGGACTGCAAGTCAGCCTTCAAATATTTATTTATTTATTAATTTTTTTTTTAAAAAAGCCCTTACCGGCATCCTGGCACAGCGGGGAAACTTTAAGGCTTCCGTTGCAGTGCCATTGCTTCAGCAACCATAGAGGTTCTTTGACGGCACCTCCGTGCTTGCTGATGCATTTCATCCCTGTTCCCTGCACAAGGCCAGGGGACACAGATAAAAGCTTCGGATTTTGACAGCGGGACCTTTGTCAAAACCCGAAGTGTTTGCTGTGGCTTGGCTGCAGCAAACAGCTATATCCCGGGGTTGGGTATTCCGGGACATAGTAGGAGCTGGCCCTGGTGGGTGGTGGTCCCCAGAGCCATCTGTGGGTCCAAGAGGGGGGGCTGCGTGGCCCCCTCCAATTTGGACATAGCCCCAGGGATCGTGATCCCCAAGGTGCAGGAGTCCCAAAGGGAACCCTTTTCTCATTTTAAATATTTTGCCCGGGTAGTGGTGGTCTGCGGGGGTGGGAAGGCTGCGTGGCCCCTGCAAATAAATTGCATTTTTCCCTAGGGGGCGGGTTGGTTCCCAGGACAGTGGGAGAGGGCCAAGAAGCACACCCCCCACATTAGATAACTGCCATGGGAAGGTGGTGGTCCAGAGGGCAACAAAGGGGGCATGCAGTCTCCCTCCCATAAAACTAATAAGCCCCGGGGAGGTGGTGGTGCATTTTTTGTACAAAAGCCCCAAAGACTTGGCCCACTCAGGGGCATTATAGTAACGAAGTGCAGGAGCCCACCTTTCATTTCTTTAGTTTTTTTGATTTTACGGTGGATCCACGGATCCTTGCAACTTCCCAAGTAAAAAATTTTTTAAGTGCTTTTTAGCCCAGGGAGGGGTGGGGGGTGCACCACCAGAGCTAAGGTGTCAAGGTGTTTGTACCCTAGCCCCTATAATGTTTTGTTTTTTACTCTCTTTTGCGACTCAGCTTCAGCTGAGTCCCAAGATGGCTGACAACACTTCAACGACTTCTGTTGTTGAATCAGAGATCAGGAGGGGTCGCGAATCCTTCATATCCCTAGATATTCAAATTTGGATTTTCTTTAATTTCCCTAAAACTACTGAACAGAATTACATCAAAACAAAAAAGCACTCTTTCTGCACCAGGACCTAACTTCCTGCCAAATTTGGTGTAATTCCGTCAAGTCGTTATTGCGCTATAACTGTTCGTAATCCCTATTGAAAAATGAATGGGGAAAATGTGTTTTGGGACCCTGCATTTTTCTCGCCACCCCTGAACGGATCACTCTGAAGCTTTCTGGGCAGCAGCTGACGGGACTGGAAATTTTTTTCAGGAAGATTCGTCATGCGGCACCAAAGATATAGGGAAGAAAAATAAAAATGCTTTTATATAGAAACTAGGTCCTAACTATAACTAGCTAGTGCCGGCTGCCACTAGATAGTTATAGTTAGGACCTAGTTTCTATATAAAAAGCGCATATATATATATATATATATATATATATATATATATATATATATATATATATATATATTATAACTATAAGAATACCCCTTGATGTTTTTATTTGGACTTATACAGTCCAGTGCTGACAACTAGAGCTAATAAAAACATCTGTCCACAAGGGCAGGCAGTGTGTATTCAAGAACATTGAGATTTTGGCTTTGGCTTCCTCCATATAGTTCGGGAGATCTTAGGCAATGTGAATCTCACTAAGATCTTCTGTATCCGCATAAGTGCTTTGGGCTTCCCCTTCCTCTCTCAAGCATCTACTTGGGTGTGTAGACACATGCTTCTGTGGCTGTAAAAGACTACTGTCTTATAATGTGGTTTCAAATCCTCCCTCTGCCTGTGCCCTTACTGTCTCTGCCATACCCTTGACAAGGTTATATTTTCTAATCTGGAACTTCATTTCTTTTCTGCAGGAAAGTACTGGTGGCAGCAAAGAAGGCCAATCAGACTGGTCACTTCGTATGGGTGGGTTCGGACAGTTGGGGGTCCAAGATCTCCCCTGTTTTGCACCAAGAGGATGTGGCTGAGGGATCTGTCACCATCCTTCCTAAGAGGGTTTCCGTTATCGGTAAGACGGCTGCCCGGCTTTCTGCAGCCCTACTTTTACTTGCCTTGTTTCTGCTTTTATATCTTCTTTTTTTGTGTGTTCTCTGTTTTGTCAAAGTATCTCCTTTTGTTGTCATCCCCTTTCTCACTGTTTTTATTCTCAGTAATTCTTGCTGTAATTTCTCATCTTTGTTCTTATTTCTTGAATTCTACACAAGTTAACTAGACCGTTTAGATCATTCCTTCATATTTCCATTTTCTTTTTATGCATTTTTGTTATTTGTTATTTTATTTCTTTCCCCTATTTCTGTTTTTCTTTAAATTATTCTGATATACCTGGGCCAGTCACCTCTTTATAATGTCACATTTCCTATTATTAACCCATCTTATGTTGTTAACTGTGTCACATCATAAAATGCCATCTGCTCATAATACCTCATCTCCTTGTACAGTATTACTTCCTTTTATTATCTCGTTTCCTCGCTTTGTTGACTGTCACCTTATTGCTCTACATCAATATACAATATGACCCCCATAAAATGTCTCATTATCTAGTGTATCTAAATATCTAGTTGTGTTACAGCACAGTCTTCATGCTATCTACTGTTATTAACCCATCCCTGAAAATTATGCACATTTATATTGCCCCATCTTCTCATGCTCGTCCATCACTCAATACTTTTTCTTCTCATGTCACCCATCTATCCATATTATCCCATCTCCTCCTATTGTTCATTATATTATCTGGCTTTTGCATATTATCCCACTCATTAATATTGTCCCAGCTCTGCAAATGATTCCAACTCAGACTGTTCCTTCCTATTACATTATTTAATTTACAATACCCGATCATCTCTTCCTTTGTTCCCATCTTATTTCGTTTCCTCTAATTTCTTTTTTTGCTATACGACAGTCTTGTCTCTTCTCTTCTCTTCTCTTCTCTTCTCTTCTCTTCTCTTCTCTTCTCTTCTCTTCTCTTCTCTTCTCTTCTCTTCTCTTCTCTTCTCCTGTCTTCCGGGTTTCACTGTTCTCTTGTGTTCTCTCCTTGCTCCCCTCTTGCATTGCTTTTAATCACAGAGCTCTGTGAAGGTCACTTATCTTCAGAATGTCTCCTCGCGGCGCTGCCACCAGTGCCTCTTGCTGCCAGCTTCTTTGCGAACACAGGTCTTCTCTGCCGAGCACTTATCTCTGGCTGGTGACAGCCCATCCCTCGTGCCCTGTCAGATCAGAGATGTTAATGATTCCTCTTTTCTGTCATCGCTTTGAGCACTGTTTAAAGCTGCCCCTCTGGTAAGATGGTATTGCGGAGGAAGCTTGTTCTCCATAGCTTACTCAGGGATAGTGATCCACTTTATTGTGCCAATCACCGAAAGGGGAACACATCCCATTGTGCCAATCACCGAGAGAGGAACATGTCTCACTGTTCCTGTCATAGAGAGTCTGTCTCATTGCGTCATAGACCGAAATGGAAATAGTGTCTACAGTGACAGTCAGCGGGAGGGCTCCATCCTACTGCACCAATCAAAGGGATGCGGCTCGGTATAACAACTACATGAATAGCAATTGCTATTGCCATATGGCTCACAAAAAATAATATTATATCTCATTCTAACAGTCACAGCAAGATTTTTTGTCCAAGCTGCGCCTATTAGAGAGAAGTGGATCCATTCCATCATGCCAATAACCGGCTTGGCTCTGATTCTGCCTGCTTCTCACAGATGCCTTTTGAACCAAGCTGGGACTGGCACAGAGTGACTCTGAGAGAAGTGGCAGGTGCCCATAGGACCTGTGTGACTTTCTGTTCGCTGGCCATTCCCAGGCTTAATGTAACTTTTGGAGTCATTTACTGTCTGTTTCCTCCATTTGTAATTAATACCCATTCCTGACTCACCCTGATATTATGACACTGGCATTTTACTAAGTGCTCATCTGTCTCGCTGTTCTCTGTTTAGTCAATCTCTTGGAAAGAAGGACTCCCTGTCACTGAGCACTTTGCCAGAATGTGTCTGTAGAAATGGCTGCAGATGTCCTCATTGGTGCAGCCGGGCACTGCTTTTGCCTTCGACCAGTGCGCACAAGGGAACTTAAACAACACCTCTTTCCCATTTAATGGGCCCTGGAGTACCCTATTACCTCCCTCCTCTATACAGACGTCCCCATTTAGAATCCTTTTTTATACTTTAACATTTATGGCTGGCTTATTGCATTGATCACAAATCTGGATAAAACAGTGAGACTTAGGGCCTCATTACGACCCTGGCGGTCTTAAGACCACCAGGGCCGTGGGGGCGGTCGGACTGCTGCCATTCTGGCAGTCTGACAGCCACATTACGACTGTGGTGGTTGTGCCACGGTCAGACCGCCAGCACTACCAGTTTTCCTCCACAGGAGGAGCTGGTGGTGTTGGCTGTGCTGGCAGTCCTAATCCGCCAGGGCAGTGCTCGAAGCAGCGCTGCCCTGGGGATTACGAGTCCCTTCTTCACCAGCGAATACATGGCGGTAGCCCTGCAATGTAAAGGCTGGCAGAGACAGGGTGCAGGGGGCCCCAGGGGGCCCCTGCACTGCCCAGGCACTTGACATGGGCAGTGCATGGGCCCCCTGGCCAGCCCCATCTCGATGTTCACTGTCTGCTTTGCAGACTTTAAACATCACGATGGGTGCTGGTGCCCCCTACCCACAACAGCATTGCTGCTGGCTCTATTATGAGCTATTGCCCATTTCCCGCTGGGCCTGTTGAGGGACCCAGTGGAAAGCTCTTAATGGGGCCACTCGGGAAGGCTGCTCCACTGGCGGCAACCTGCCCATCAGGACTTCGGCAGACAGGCTTTTCCATTCGCCAAAGTCGTAATGACCCCTTAACCTGGATTCAACAAATCAACTCCTGTCACATTGTATGTTGATGGCACTTTAGCTTCCATCTAGCTCTGAAAATCCACCTGATCCTTTGCTAACTCCTTTGATAGTCTGTCAAATTTACTATCACCGCTCCTCTCTCCAAGGGCCAATAATGTGATATATAACACACATTCAACATAATGCCACATGAACCGATGAATAGAAACTGAATTGAATATTTTAGGAGAGGAGCATTGACTTACAAAAAGATAAGAACAGGAGCCCCACATTTCTTAAATTCACTAAATTTAAGTCCTGGATTCAACCTTCTGACCTGCAGATAACAAATTAATTCCTCTCAGCTGAAACTGTTGCACCCACTGAGCTATGTTAGCAGACGTTGGTACAGATCTCAGGGATACTTGCAGGTTCTTCTCTTATTTCTGAACACTACTAGCTGTGCATGTTTATTTAGTTTCTCTTGTAATATGCCCTCTTGCTTCCCTGAAGACCCTCAACGATAGTTATGTTTGATTATTTCAGTGTTTCTGTAGAAATATCTTAGAGAGGACCAAGGGTTTCCAGTTTCACTAGTCACCACTGTAGTTGACCATTTGTGATATATAGTTTTCCCTTAGGTTCCTTCTAATTTTTATCATTGGCAGGTTTTGATCGATATTTTACAAGCCGGACGCTGGACAATAACAGGCGGAACATCTGGTTTGCAGAGTTCTGGGAGGATAACTTTCACTGTAAGCTGAGTCGCCATGCACTGAAGAAAGGAAGCAACATCAAGAAGTGCACAAGTAAGTGGCACCTCATAGTTGTCAAAGAGACTTCAACGGAGGCTTTGGGAGATATCTAATATTTCAGCCAGCCTGGGTACAATGCATTCAACTTTCAAACCATAGTCACACTAACAGCAGGAACCCAATCTTCCCCAATGAGAAATATGATAGTGTTCCTTAATGTCATGTCTGTGAAAGAAACTAGTAGATGAGACTACCTAAATCCGGTTTGAAAACACAAAAGGTTTGGCATTCTGCCAAAAGTCAGGTTCGCAATTGATTTCACAAAAGACCAACAGTAGACCAGAGTTAATTTCCAATCCCAAATATCTGTTACCAAAGCGGCAATGTCCTAGATACCATACGATTGATCAGGTATCTGGGTTTTCCTTTGGTATATGCAAAATGGAGTCCACTGGATATAGTTGTGGCAGCTATGAGTCTGGACTTAGGCCCTCATTATGAACATGGCGGTGTTTACCGGCGTGTTCATGCTGACGGTTATTCTACTGACCGCCAGCCCCCCTGGGACCCTGCCGGCCGCATAAAGAACATTCTGCTGGGTCAGCGGGCGGAAACATTGTTTCCCCCCACCGGCCCACCAGAATGTATGGCCGGGACATTGCCGGCAGCTCCTGTCAATTCCTCTCTGCGGCGGGTGCAGCTGCACCCATCGCGCAGATCACTGCCCGTAAATCGGCAGTGACCTGCGCAATGGGGCACTGCCCATGGGCCCCTGCACTGCCCTTGCAAAATGCATGGGCAGTGCAGGGGCCCGCAGGGGGCCCCGGAGCACCCCTTCCACCAGCCTTTCCCTGGCGGGGGAACCCATCAGGGAATGGCTGGTGCAAAAAGGGATCATTATCCGAGGGGCAGCAGCGCTGCCCTGTCGGGTGATGATTTCCTCCACCGTCAGGCTTCCTGTCGGCGGCAGCCTGGCCCTCCATGTGTTGTTTATATGGCGTTTCAGACTGCCATGCCGGTGGCGGTCTTTTCACCCGCCACCGGCATGGTGGTCTGAACCGCTGGGGATCATAATGACCCCCTTAGTCTTTAATATGGATGAATGGCAGAGAGGTTCCTAGCATCAGTTAACTGTTAAATGGGCATATGATTGAAACTGGAGCAAATTCATGTCAACACAGCTTTGAACAGGGCAATCTCCTATAGACAAATCAGTTGGCAGCACTACCTTGGACAGGGCAATCTCCTGTAGAAAAAACAGTTGCAACACAGCCTTGGACAGGGCAATCTCCTGTAGACAAAAACAGTATGCTTTCATGGTCCTTGGAAACAAATGATGTGGATGTGTTACTTATTATGAGGACTTTAACACCTCAGTGATTTCCTTACTGGTCGACTTGTGAGCTCACTGTCCTCACTGGGACTGCTTTGATGCCCAGTCCCTGACATCATTACTGCCTTGTCAAGGACCTTATCATAGGCTTCAATGAGACCACCTCAAAGGCAGTCGGATTTGTTGGCAGTTGGAGATTTCAGGGATGGGATTTGTTGAGTGGGAGTTGTTGGGGGTGGGCATCATCGAGGTGTTACTTGGTTAGCTGCTAGGAGTGATAGTTTCAGAGGTTTCATAGGAAAAGGTGTTAGTAGTGGGAGTTAGAAGGTTAAGACTCATTTGGGATGAGCTTTTTCTGAAAATATTTTTGCTTGTGATAGACAGGGTGTGAAATGTTCATAGTGATTTTATCAGGATGGGTACAGTCACAGTGGGGTATGTCATGATTTGGGGCTATCAGGGCTTGGAATTGTCAGGACTAGGCTTTGTCTTGGATTATAGTTATGCAAAATTAGATCTGACATAGTGGAAACTGTAAGGGGGTGACAACCGTCAGGCTGAGTCTTGGCATACATAGGGTTGGTAGTGACAGTTGTCAGCTGCGAGCTGTTGTTGTTTGAAAACGGTGGTATGAATTGCCATTGGGGAGAGTTGTCACTGACAAGTTTTTTTATTGGGAGGAGTTTTCAGAGGATGGGGTATTGGGTAGCAGTTGTTGGAGTGAAAATGGTCATTGACAATTATTAGAGTGATAATAGTAATAATGAGTTCTCAGGATTTGGAGCTCCCATAATAATCAATGCTTAGGGTGTGAATTATCTGGAGTGGAAATTGTCATGGGTTGGTTCATAATTGTGAGGTGGGAGTTGCTGAGGTGACAGCTGTTGGGCTGTGAATAGTTCATGGTCACTGTGTGTGGTGACGTTTGCCATCGTGGGAAAGTTGTATTGGTGTGAGTTATTTGTTGGGGGAAGAGTTGGCAGTGACAGTTTTCTGGGACTGACGCATACAGTTGTTGTGAAGGGCGTAAGAGAGAGCCTGCTTGTGAGGAATTGGGTTATTGGTTGATCGGTCTTGGGTCTAACCCTGCTTCTGTGAATAAGCGGATCCGATCATTGCTTTAGGACAGATCTTCCCTGTATTTCTGGGTTGCACCAGCTGACACCAGATGAGATGTTATTACATGGCAGTGAGCTGCCCCAGGAGCATCCAGCGACCTCACAACAATCCTTTTTATTGCAAACCATCATGAGGCGTACAGTTTTATGGAGAGGAATATTTATAATTGGTGCCGGAGGCCGTGCTGCGATCGGTAAGGGTGGGGCGGAGAGTCCTGCGTCTTAAACGGATCCGCCTATGTAGCTGGCTGCAGACATGGGAAATGACAAGCGAAGTCAGGATGGAAGCAGAAGCATATAACAGAATGCTAACAGGAATGGTTGTATGATGGAACCACGCATGCGGCAACCACGCATACCTGAACAGCGCAGTCGGAACAACGACCGCGTTGTTTCCATGCATGCCTTTACCATGCCTGCCTTTTACAATGATTTTTCATAGTAAAAGCATGTGTGGAAATGGCATGTGTGGTTGTTGCATGCCACCGCCCACCCTAAAAACAGAAGAACCCCAACCTCCCCACTCTTAAAAACGACCCCGATAACCCCGACCCACCCTGAGCCCTAAAACCGACCCCCACCCCCAAAAATAAAACAACCCAACAGTTAAAAACAAAATTACCCCGACCCCCACCCCTGCCCCTAAAAACAGAAGTACCCCAACCCACACCTTTAAACTACCCTGATACCCCCCAACCACCCTGAGCCCTAAAACCGACCCTCAATCCAAAAAAAAAAAACAACCCCTAAAAACGAAATTACCCCGACCCCCCACTCCTGCCCCTAAAAACAGAAGTACCCTGACCCTCCACATTTTAAAACTACCCTGATACCCCCAACCACCCCAACCCCTAAAACCGACCACACCCTGAAAAATAAAACTACACAACCCCCAAAAACAAAATTACCCTGACCACCCCACTTCTGCCCCTAAAAACCCGACCCCCTGCCTGCCCTGAATACAAAACTACCCCAACCTCCCACTCCTAAAATCCCGCCCCCCCACCCACCCTAAATACAAAATTACCCCGACCCCCACCCCTAAAAACCCGTCCCTGCCGTAAACACAAAATTACCCTGACCTCCTCACCCCACCCCTAATAACCAGCCCCCACCCACCCTAAATATAAAATTACCCCAACCCCCATTTCTGCCCCTAAAAATCCGACCCCCCACCTGCCCTGAATACAAAATTACCCCAACACCCCACACCCACCCCTAAAAACCCGACCCCCCTACCTGCTCTGAATACAAAATTACCCCAACCCCCCACACCACCCCTATAAATCCGAGCCCCACCCCTAAATACAAACGTACCCCACCCCTTAAAACCTACCCCGTCCTAAAACCAAAATTACCCCAACCCCCACCCCTAATAACCACCCCCCACCTGTCCTAAAAACAATATTACCCCGACCCCCCACCCCTAATAACCGACCCCACCATACATACAAAATTACCCGACCCCACCCATGAAAACACACCCTTAAAACATACCTACCCCACCCCCACAAATACAAAATTACCCAGACCCCCACCCTGCCCCTAAAAACCCGACCCCCCACTAACCCTAAATACAAAATTACACTGACCCCCACCCCGCCCTAAAAACCATAGTATACACCCCTTAAAAAAACAAAAAAAACAAAAAACCACCCCAAACTACTTCATCCCCCGCCCCCACCCCTAAAAACTACCTGCAACCCTGCCCCAGCCCCACTTACCTGACCACGTCCTCTCCCGATGGACCTTCCTTTTTCTCTGCCTTAACCACGCATGTGCGTTGTTCAGCACATGCGTGGTTAAGGTAGAGAAAAAGTCCTGTGTTTTTCAGGCAAGCGTTGTTCCGCTTGCCTGAACAACGATGGCGTGGTTCCGGATGCGTTGTTCCGGATCTTTCCCAACAAGAATCATTGCTCTGGAATTGTAATGGAGAACTCTACGCTGTGCAAAGCATATAACAACAAAATAGCACATTTTATCTCCCTCGCCATTGCTGATTTTAATGGTGAACTTACCATAAAGTCGCAGGTCTCTACTTTAAAAAGGCACAAATTAATCTACTTTTAAAATCTCCTGACTAAGACAGATTTTAAGATATCCAACTTGTAAACATGCAGGCGTTACACAGCAGTTGTCTTCAAAGTTAAATCTATTTCACTAATTGATGGCTAAGACGGTAGATCTATCTCTCAGGCCATTTTACAGGTTCGAATATTAGACCTTATCAGGAGTTGCGTGGAGTGACATACGCAGGGGCTATCTTTCTGAGCAACTACATCTGTTGTGGTATTTCCGGGCCTGAGATTACTGATTCCACAAGCACCACATCCATCTTTACCAGGTGCAAATATGACTCCGCAGAACAGCAAGCGAAGAGGGGCAGGGGCAGGGGCTGCTGGCAAAGGTGCAGTAAATCTACTATCTGCTCCTGCACAACTGGACAGGAGATTTTGAAGCCTTCTATTTGTCCTGCTATTTCCCTGTCCCTTCCATCCCCCAATGCACACATTTATGACGTGTAGTTCCAGAAGATGCAGGCAAAATTATAGAGAGTGATAAATTCACAAAGATATTGCTGAGCGATGCTATGTTGGGATGGGTCAACCCATCTGTCGCACTAAGGAGGAGAAATGTATGTTGTACCCTGCCCCGTCTGGATAGGATGGTGATGGTTGTGACGGAGACAGGGGAAGGTAACAAAAGGCCTGGTGGCCCAGACCTCGTGGCCAGAAAGTGAAAGTACTTAAGCGACCACATTTAATGCCGCACAACCCTACACATACAGGCGGTGTCAGGAGACTCAACAAGCTCTTAGACTCAAGACTGTGCATGGATCTCTTGATAAATGTCCTGGGAGTCAGTGCTAGAATTAAGTGGGAATTTTGGGGAATCTGGATTAAATGTTGGAAGTGTAACTGGGACTGCCCCGGCAGTACACAGGCATGTGTCTGTGTGGTGGACGTTCTGCCACCCAACAGGAAGTGTAGCTTACAGAGCCATTGCTCCATAGACATTCCGTATATATTTAGCTGTGCTGATCTACAGAGCAGAAAGCGATTGCAAATTCCTTTCCCAACCACCCCATCTCCAGCTCAAGGGCAATCAATAGTCCCGTTTAGCTAAGTATCACAGCAGAGAGCGGGAGTTGAAGGTCAAATGGAGGTGAGCGGCACTCTTCCACAACTTGATTCCTGCCTCAGCAACTCCTCAAAGGAAACAACAATATAGCCCACGGCAAGGGTTCACAAGTTGCCAAATAGATAAATTGTGGTATGAACGTGATTTACTTTCTCAAGCTTTAAGGAAAACAAAAGACTTTTCAAGGAAAACGGAATAAATCGTACATGACTATACTTGCAGAATGTGAGAGGACAAGTTTTGTTCATTTGCTGTATTTTATGACTGATGATGAAACGCTCGTCCTTTCAGGGCATATAATACATAATGTATTTGGCTTATGCAAGTTTATATGTTTAACTAAATTAGTAATGGTTATTCATATTACACTAAAAATGAATTGCTTTTCATATATAAATGAAATGTTGGCATTACTTAAAAAGAATACTACGCGATAATTATTTAATCAGACTTTGAAGATGGAGTTAAAACAAGGAGGGTTTTAAATATTTTCCAGGCAAGTATTATGGCCTTCTTTACAGTGAATGTATGACACACTGAGCTACATTGCCACAGCTGGGATTTATGACCTGCAGGCTATACAATAAAAAACATAACCCACTGCTGAAACATAACCCTTGAGCTGCAGTGCTCTGATTCAAATCACACTGTTACCCACCAGCTTTAAAGTTTTGTAGGGCATAACCTTGTGCCAGTTGTATGACCATTTCGTTTTGTGTCTTGCAATTTGCGTTTTTTTTTTGCGAATCACAAATTTCGAGTCGCAAAACAAAATGTACGACAGTGTCAACCACACTGTTTGTGATCCGCAAGAGGGTGGCAAGCGACATGCCTCATCAATATTCAGGAGGGAAGGAAGCAAGTTGCGACCCATTTGTGAATGGGAACATTCATAGGAATGGTGACCTGCTGTGGTCAGCAGACCACCATCTTTGCGGTTGCTTTTTCAATAAAGCAATTTTCCTTTTTTAAATGCATCCCATTTTCCTCAAAGGAAGATGGGATGCATTTAAAAAACGAAAATTAAAAGTTATCTTTCCATTTTTTCAGAGTAGGCAGTGGTCCGTGGGATCACTGCCTACTCTGAAAAAATGTCAGCACCCACATTCACAAAGGCGAAGGTGTCCCTGAGGAACCCCTTCCAGTTTGCAAATGGGTTATGGCCAATTTGAAGTTGGTGGTAACTGTGATTGTTTTGCGACCGCATTCACGGTCACAAAACAATCATACATGGGCCCGCAGGTTGCAATTAGGAAAGGGACCCCCTTGGAATGTCCCTTCCTACTTGAGAGTGGCAATTCTTATTTTGGAAGTCGGTAACAGGATACTGATTCGCAAAATAGGGATAGTGCATCCAATAAGGCCGTTTTGCAGTCGCAAAAGGCGAATTTCACACTTTACAACCACAAAATAGCTTTGTATATCTGGCCCCAGGTCCATATCATTTTAGGAAGTGGTTTAACTGGTGTTTCAGCTCTGAACTAGTGTTGGCCTTGATGCTCAGCGAACTGAGCACTGAAGGTGATCAAGGTGGTGTCACGGCCCTGATTTTACAGTGGCCTTCAACACTGTCTCTCCATCAAATTTTGTTACCTGTCTATCTGAGTCCATCACTGGTGTTAAGATGCTATACTGGATGGAATCTTTCCATACTGACAGAACGCTGTGGATTGTGCTTGGGACCTTCACATCCTCTCAGAAGCCAGCGCCCGGGGTCGCTCTCACCTTTATTGTTTAATGTCTCTGTGCATTCTCACCTCTCTGCATCATGAGCTGGAGTAAAGCCTTTTCTTGTATACTGATCACACACCGATACTGTTAAACATTGCAAAGGAGAGCAATGCAGGCTTGCATAACCTTCACAATGTCCTTGGGGTAATGGATGTATGCTACTTGCCTCAGGATGAACCCCTCAAAATCTGACCTTTTTGTAACTCAAAATTCCCCCCAGTCAGAAAGTGAATGCTTTATCATTCTTCATGGGGACCATGTCTTTTTTCTTTAATCCTCAGGTCTTGCTAGAAACTGTTTATAACTGTTGTATAGTACTTTTCCTTTTCTGTCTCTAACACGAGTTCACGCGGTCAATGTGTTTATGCAGCATCACATCGCACTATTTTCCTATGCTTGTTGTATCTAATATAAAATACGAAGCTTCCACGTACTCAAAATGCAGCGGCTGGATAAATCAGTACAATACAAATATTTGAATCCAATTGCTTCACACACTATTGATGAAGAAATCGGCCAATATAGTCACTCTTTATAGTCCACAGAATTATTCATTGAGGATTAATTCAGGATTAATCAACATCACTACTTAGTTGAGAGTTTCCGTAAACATCAGCCCGACTTTAAGGTATAATTAACCTCCTAAATTGTATTATCATAATTTAGGGACTCTAATTTGGGGAGGGGAATCAAAGTATGTGGGGCTCCATCTAGTTTAAAAAACATACTCTCTCCTTGCAGACAACATTTCCTCTAATTTAGACAACACTGAATATCTTGCTGTTTAATCAGTCTGTTGTGCGCTTGTTTCTCTTTCTATTCCACTTCTCTTTGGGGTATAAAGGAACACAGACAGAAAAGAACAACAAGATAGATCAAGCAGTTCTCCTTGTAAATCTAAGTTATTAGTGGGTATAAGGACGGAATGTGCCAAGAGCCCTCCTGGATCTGCACAGATGCCCCTCTTAAAGATGACAGTCCTGATTTTAAGAACAATGTCTAGGGTTTTTGTATGGATTGTACTTCTTTGCTTTTCTTTACAAATCCTTTGTGTCATACATTAGTATGTGCATTTCCATTCTTGAAGAGAAGAGTGAAAGGAATGAGTCCCAGCCCGAGGAGGAGCTGCTTCTGCCACTGGTATCAGACACATGAAGATGTGAATACACTACTTTGTCGACCTCGCAGCAGTAAATGGGTGAAGTGCAGTGAAGTGTGATGGGCAGGAATTCATCGATCTTATTCTGTTTTAATATCGAAGCTTGTTACACACAGGCTTCAAGTAGATCCGCGTAGCTGTCGCACTGCTACCTGAGCGATCTCATGGGCATTAGAGATATGTCAATTGCAGGGTGAGCTAGAGCTCGCAGTAAGCACGTTAACCACGGGAGCTATCTTACTGTGATGGAACCTGCTATCTTACTGTGATGGAACATGCTTCATTACTGTGATAGGAACATGCTATCTATCTCAATGTTATTGGAACATGCTATCTTACTTTGATGGAATATTGTATCTCACTGCGATGGGAACATGCAATCTATCTTACTGTGATAGGAACAGGCTATCTTACAGTGGAAAGATCCGGAACAACGCGTCTGGAACAACACCTGCGTTTTTCACGCAAGCGGAACAACGCTTGCCTGAACAACGTAGGCCTTTTTCTCTGCCTTAAACATGCATGCGCTGAACAACGCACATGCGTGTTTAAGGCAGAGAAAAAGGAAGGTCCATTAAGGGGTGGGGTGGGGATGTTGGTACTATGGTTTTTAGGGCAGGGTGGGGGGTTGTGGTTATTTTGTTTTTAGGGGCGGGGGGGTCGGGGTAATTTTGTATTTAGGGGGTGGGGGTAGGTTATTAGGGGTGGGGGTGAGGGGGTTGCTGTAATTTTGTATTTATGGCGGGCGGGTTTTAAGGAGTGGGGATCGGGGTAATTTTGTATTTTCAGGGCTAGTGGGGCGTCTGGTTTTTAGGGGCGGGTGGATGGTTGGGGGAATTTTGTATTTAGGGCAGCTGGGGGGTAGGTTATTAGGGGTGGGGGTGGGGAGGTCGCGGTAATTTTGTATTTAGGGCAGGGGCAGGTTTTAAGGGGTGGTCGTCAGGGTAATTTTGTATTTAGGGTGGGTCGGGTTTTTAGGGTGGGTGGGGATTGGGGTAATTTTGTATTCAGGGCAGGTGGGGGGTCGGGTTTTTAGGGGCAGGTGGGGATTGGGGTAATTTTGTATTCAGGGCAGGTGGGGGGTCGGATTTTTAGGGGCAGGGGTTGGGGTCATTTTGTATTTAGGGTGGGTGGGGTCGTGTTATCAGGGGCGGGTGTGAGGGGTTGGGGTAGTTTTCTATTTAAGGTGGGTTTTAGGGGTGAGGGTCGGGGTAAATTTGTATTTAGGCGAGTGGGGGGGTCGGGTTTTTAGGGGCAGGTGTGGGGGGTTGGGGTTATTTTGTATTCAGGGCAGGCGAGGGTCAGGTTTTAGGGGCAGGGTGGGAGTGTTGGGGTAATTTTGTTTTTAGGGGCTGGGTAGTTTTATTTTAGGGGGTAGGGGTCAGTTTTAGGGCTCAGTCTAGCTGGGGGTATCGGGGTAGTTTTTAAAGGTGGGGTCGGGGTACTTCTGTTTTTAGGGGCGGGTGTGGGGGGGTCGGGGTACTTTTGATTTTAGGGGTTGGGTTTTATTTTTGGGGGTGGGGGTCGGTTTTAGGGCTCATGGTGGGTGAGGGGTATCAGGGTAGTTTTTAAAGGTGGGGGTTGGGGTACTTCTCTTTTTAGGGTGGGGGTGGCATGCGACAACCACGCATGCCGTTTTCACACATGCCTTTACTGGGCATGTCTTTACAACGAAAAATCGTTGTGAAGGCATGCGTGGTAAAGGCATACGTGGAAACAACACAGTCGTTGTTCTGACCACGTTGTTCAGGCATGGGTGGTTGCCCCAAGCGCGGTTCCATCATACAATCATCTTACTGTGATGCAAACATGCTATCTTACTGTGATGGGAACATACTATCCATCTTAATGTGATGGGAACATGCTATCTTACTGTGATGGAACATGCTATCTCACTGTATTGCGAACATGCTATCTCACTGTGATGGGAGCATGCTGTCTTAATGTGATGAGACATGCTATTTCACTGTGACGGAACATGCTATCTTACTGTAAAGGGAACATGCTATCTTACTGTAAAGGGAACATGCTATCTCACTGTAATGGGAGCATGCTGTCTTACTGTGCAGGGAACGTGCAACCTGCTGCTTACATGGACCTCTCCATAGCTGGCAGATTATGCCTCTCAGCTATTTCACACCGATCGATACCCAGCACAGGCAGGGTACACAAAGGTGTCAGTGCTTGATAGAAAGTGCAGCCAGGTTGCACGCAGGTATCTGCGGCAGGCAGGTTAACCTACCACGCTTTCCATCTGGCATTGGAGCTTGCAACAAAAATTGAGCTCCTTGGCCACTAAGTGAACAATCAGCCTGTAGGTTAAATGGCTCTGTGTGGCACGTGCTAAACTCACCGAGCCATTACAAGGTAATTGAAACTACTTTTTTTTACAACAAAGCACTGTTTGGATACACGTGATCAGGGCACTGCCCTTCTGTATTATACACAATTGATTTGTTTATAAGCTCTTGGAGCGCGTACATAATAGTATTATAATTATTGTTGTTGTTATTATTATTAATGATAATAATATTAATATTATTAGTAAGCATATTATAGACTATGTGTGAGCCGTTAATAGCGGGATTCATTAGTATATCCAAAACTACTAATTGTATAGACACTGGAAGGATGAAAAGCTGAGCTCGTGCATTTAGGATTTGAAACTGTGAACCTTCAAGTGAGCAGATCTAAGAGGCAGACACATTATCCCATGAATTCTCGTGTCAGGAAGGGTGGCTTGCTTCCTTTCACTGCTAGGATGCACAGTATTAAGGTTGTCTCGGTGCTGAGATTAAGCACAGTCTGATTGCTAATCATAAAACGTATCTGGCCATGTTTTGCGTGTGTGATATTTCTGTCTAACAAGACCTGTTGAATGTTGTGCAGTTCCGGGCAATATTAGGGGAAATCACACAGAATAAACACTTAAACAGCACAAGTTTTGGATGTGTTTTGGAATGAATATAACAAACTCAGTGGTGTGTCTGTCTGTGCTATGCTAGGTGAACGTCAAGAGATTCTGTTTAGTATTTGTGTGTGGCCTATCATGATGGATAGTGCTAAGTGATCATGGATGGTATACCAATGGTGTGCTGGGAATGTGACATTTGCTTTCTCTGGTGCAGTGCTTCCTAAACGTTTTAGAGTTATGACCCAATGTTTAGAACAACCAACTTCTACGATCCACCTAGCTTTAATGGGCATGAGGCAATTTTTAGCACACTTTCCATTGAAATGGCTTCTAAACTGGCAGGAACATACTGCTTTACTGATAAAACTAAATTGCACACAAATGGTAATGTGTGGAAACTGGGTTTCAGTGAATATTTATCATTTGTGCATCACCTACTAAAGTGTCTCGATTTGACACTATTAAAATCTTTGTTTCCACCAAGCTTCAGAATTACAAAAAATGTACTTTGTTTTTGCTTTCCTAACTGCTGAATGTATACAGTTCTTTTACAGGTATTTACATTTTGTTGTGAGTCACAAAAATGACATTCTACAGCCTTTACATACACATTCCCTGTCAACCAGCAAGATAGCTCATAATTCACTTTACTTTTCTTTTCCCTAACTGCAAAGTGAGAAGAGATTGTAAACTTCAATCCCCATGTTAAAAATATACAGCAATTAGTCAAAGGACATAGCCTGATATTTGACCTCTGTCTTTGAAGTGCAGACAATGTGACAAGATAAATACAGACTTTAATCCAATTTTTATAGGATTATACCAACCCACCAAAAACCGGCTTGTGACTGGGGGTGGTTGCATAACCCCTAAGAATTTCCCAAATTAAGTGAGAAGAGTAATTCTATGTTTAGTTCTATTTATTTGCTCAAAAGTGCCCTCACTTTCAAAATGAAGACAAGGATGCTTTTTGCACTAGGAAATAGCGCTAAATGCAACAGAACGTGAATAATGAGTGCGAGAAGCTGCTCACACTCACTAAATGTGCTCTCTTGGTAGGGTTTTTACCTCCAAATTATTATTAATTATGACAGAAGGAGTAATTGCATTATTATTGGTAATTCTGCATTAAAGAATAATGCAAAATTACCAAAATTACTTCAATTACTCTTGCATAATTGAAATTTCGCCCAGGTCTCTATGTGACCCAGCATTCGGTCATGACCCACAGTTTGGGAAACACTGCTCTAATGTGTTCTGTTGAATTTGTGTTTCTAGTCTATATTGATTTGCTCATGGTTTTGAATGTGCTATTGTTATTTTGTTGTGCTATGTTAGAGTTATTTTTAGGTCGAAGCCATTGTTGATGACATGTTGGGAACATTCAGAAATCTTACCTGGGAATGCATTTTGCCCATTGCTTTCCATTGACTTTGTAGTTTATAATTCACATTTTCTTGCTGTCTATTTGCTGGCTTAGTGTGTGCAGGCTGTCCAACTTGAGTTTGTCCCTTCTATTACCCAAATCTTATTTAGAGTATCATTCGGAATGCTCCCTTTTAGTAAATGGGCCTTTAGATCTTGGTCAAATGTCAGACTTTGTCTTCCAGGAAGGTTGGTATTTACTTTTCTTTCTTGAATTCAAAGTGAGAGGATTTCTGTGACAATCATGCTGGCTACTGAGGATAATTCTGGTGATTTTGTAGTGTGAAGGAAACAAATATTTTAATAGAATCAAAACAAATCAGTACCCTAGGTGATGACTTCTCCACATATTGTTTGTGCGCTGTATACTGTTTTCACTAAAATTCTGTGTCTGTGCAAATGTAATGATCATTTAAATTGAAGAGGTTTTGTTTGTAGTGGCAATGCACTACCACACCATGCATAGTCCACTTTACCCATTCCACTCTACTCTACACCGCTCCATGGCACTTTACTCTACTGGACTGTACACTACTGCACTCTACACACCTTTACTATACATCACTACACAACAGTCTGTTTTGCAACACTGCACTCTCTGCCACTGAACTCTACGCAACTCTACTCTATGCTGTTGTATCCACACCACTGCACTCTATTCTGCACCATTCTACTCTATGCCACTCCAAGCCAATGCACTCTACACCCTATGCCCCTCTACTCTGCATAACCCCACTCTACATCACTGCAATCTACCCTGCACCACTCCACTCTGCACTGCCCCATTCTATGCCACACCACTCTGTGCAACACTGCACTCTCCACCGCTGAACTTTACGGCACTCAGCTCTGCACTCTACTCTATGCCACTGCACTCTATGCCACTCTCTTCCACTCTGCACTACTCCGCTCTATGCCACTCCACTCTATGCTAGTGCAGCCTATGCCAATGCACTCCCACTTTACTTAAAACCAATACATTCTACACCACTGCACTGTATGGCACTATACTTTACACTGCAACACTCTACTCAATGCTATTGCACTCTGTGCCACTCCACTCCACGTCACTGACCTCTATGCCACTATATTCTACTCTGCACTCAATGCCACTTTAATAAGCATCATTCTACTCTGCCAATGCACTCTGTGCCAGTGCATTATACGCTACTGCACTCTACATGTCTCTACTCTGCGCACTGTACTCTGATTTACTATGCACTACTGCACTCTACACTACTTCAGTCTAGGTCACTCCACCCTACTCTGCACCACTCAAATCTACACCACTACACTCTATGCCACTACTCTATGCCACTCCACTGTACCCTGCACCACTCAACTCTACACCACTTCACTTTCAAACAGTCTACTTTGTACCACTGCACTCTATACTAATGCCCTCTACACCACTTTACTCTATGCTGCACCACTTTGCACCACTCTGCTCTGCACCACTCTACTGTATGCCACTACTCTCTATGCCACTTTACTCCAAATCACTGCACTCATCCCAATGTGTTCTACACCATTTTACTCAAAACCAATGTAGCTTACGCCAACTACTCTGCCCCACTGCACTCTATGCAACTATAATCTACTCTGCAAATTCTACTCTACGCCACTGCACTTTATGCCTCTGCACACTATGCCACTCTACATCATTGTGATCTGTCGCTGCACTCTATACCACTCTATTCTGCTCTGCACCTCTGCACTGTATGCCACTGCTTTCTACAGGAATCTACTCTGAATCACTATTCTACACCACTGCACCCTTTGCCAATGCACTCAACAACACTGCACTTTAAGACACTGCACTCTGCAATACTCGGTCTCCACCACTGAACTCTATGCTACTCTGCACCCCTCCACTCTATGCCACTGCACTCTGCCACTACAATCCATGCCACTACAGTCTGCATCACTCCACTGCACTCTACACCACTCGAATCTACTCTGCACCACAGCACTCCACAGCATTGCACTCTGCACTACTGCACTCTAATTCACTCTAATGTACACCTACGCACTCTATCAGCATACATCACTTCATGTTACCCTGCACCACTTCGCTCTACTCTCAAACAATCTATTCTAAGCCACTGCACTCCATGCAACTCTACTCCACCCGGCGCCACTCTACCCTGTGCACTCCACTTTAGGCCATTGCACTCTATGCCACTGCAATCTTTCTTGCATCACACCACTCTATTCCACTCTGCACCACTCTACTTTTGCCAAAGCACTTTACACCACTTTCCTCAAAACCGGTGCAGTGTATGCTACAGTACTCTATGCCAATCTACTCTGTACTACTTTATGCCACTCCACTCTAGGCCACTCTACAACACTCCACTCTGATGCTCTACTCCATGCTATGACACTCCACTCTGCAACACTCTAATCCACTCTATGACACTCCTCCACTCTAGTACATGCTACGCAACTCCCTCTATGCCACTCCATGCTACTTTAGTTCTCTCTATTCTATGACAAACTACTCTACTCATTCTTTGACACTCTATGCCACTCCACGCTACAACATTGTACTCCACTCCACTCTGCCATTCCACTATCCTACACTACTCTTTTCTATGCCACTCCACTGTACCCTACAGCACTGTACTCCACTCTACGCAGATCCCTCTACACCACTCCACTCTGCTCAACACCACTCCACAGCACTCTATATCACTCCACTCTATGACAATCAACTTCACTCTATGGTACTCTACCCCCTCCACAACACTATATGCCACTCCATGACACTGCACTTCACTCCACCCCACGTTACTCAACTCAGCTGTATACCACTCCATAACACTCTACTCTACTTCACAACACTCTAGTTTATGACACTCCACTCTATGTCACTTTCCTTTACTCCACTAACTTTGAGCCATGCTGAACAGCAGCCAAGATGGTGTACAACATCGCTAAAACATATTGGCAAAGTCAATAGCGCTTGCAGAGATGAGACCGATTTGCTTTTCCAATGTTTGTTGTAGCATGCATTCTGCCTCTAATATTGGCAAATAGAATTAACAGAACCTGGGTAGCTACCAGCATAGGTTTCCAGCATCCCATTGCAGAGTGGAATTTGCTTTGACTTTTGAAGGTGTATCATCAACTTTGTGATTCTTTTCCTGCTTCCAGTAAGTGCATCGTATGCATTCATTTGTTAGTAAGCTGTAGTGTTGGATGGTAGTGAAGGAGATCTTACCAAACCCACTGGGTTCCAGCAGGATTATCTGTCATTTTCATTGACAAGTATTTTGCATGTTATCTGGACAGCTTGGGTTAAGTGCTCGAAGTTATATCCAGATTGTTCTATGTAGAGTTGTGTGTGACATGTTGAGATGATGTGCCTTTCGCTCTCTTTCTGTTTCTCTCTATATATCCCTTCTCTTTCTAAACATCATTCTGCTGCTCACTTTTGATTTCTCTCTTCCTGTCTCTATTTCTATCTTGAGCTCTTCATGTTTGTATTGCTACTTCTTACCCTCCTCTTCATTCACCTTTATCTCAAGTTCCTCTCTTCTTTTTCCCTTCACTTTCTTCAGTTTTCTGTCTCTCTTTCCCTCAAATCATCTTTAATTCTCTCATAGTTTCCACTTTTTGCATTTTGCTAAGTATCTGAGCTCCTTTTCATAACTCTACCTTTAGTTCCTCTACTCTGTTTATTTTTCCCTCTCTTCTTCTTCTTCAGTGACTGGTCACCCTTTCACACTGATCCCCCTTCGATCCATCGCCCCTCATAGACCATAGTCGCCTTTCTCTCTTCTTGCCCTGACCCACATTTTGAACTCCATGGCAATATTTAATGCATGTGCCCTCTCCATCTAGCCGAGACCCTTTGGGAAACTGGTTTTCTGCACAGGTCGGGGTTGCCTTTCATCATTTCCTCCATCTCTGACTCATGCAGGAGAAACTAAATCCAGACTATTGCAGATACCCTCTTCCCTTCTAGGAGGTACTAAAGATTTGTGTTTCATATATATATTTATTTAGTACTGTGTATGGTTTGTAACAGAAGTAATATCCAGGTATCAAGAGACACGTAGGAACCATAGTGGTTTGAATGGTTTAATTTGCTACAGAATTTACATTGAAGGCACCCGTCCGACAGACGCTTCTGGAAGAATAGCAGATGTGGAAATCGGCAGCCAACCACGCTTCAAGCCAGTCTATGATTTTACTCCAGCATGGCCCTGGTGACCACTTCCGGTCTCACAAGGGCCTGCATATGTGCCTGGCTGGCTAGTGTAACTGTGACATTCTGTCTGACAGGTTGAAACTGGTTAGGAGGGTATGGCTTGGGTACTAAAGTAAGTGCCGCCATCATGATACGTTCACATTTTACAATACACGCAACAAGCAGAACCAGGGTTTGTTTTTAACTTTAAAAAAAAAAAAAAAACATGTATTAACATGTGGAATGGCATCTGTATTATTTCAGCTTTCAGACTGAAATGATCTTTTGAGTAATAAGCTACTCTCACATTTGTGCTAAATGCAAGCAAGGTGCCAATTTCCTGCCTGCTCTTTACCCTTAAGAGCCACTAGCAGTCAGTTGAGGTGTGTACCCCAAGACAGAGCAAACTGCTGCAGCTCCTCGCAGTGCTAAATAGAGACAACGTGCAAGAGCTGAGGAATCCATCATGACTCCCCCACAGAGAGGAGAATATGGTGCCAGGCCTTCACTTCTAGTCCCTCTGAGCCACAAGTGTCGACAGAAGGAATGACAGGACAATGAACTGGTCACTGAAACAAGGAATCAGGTCCCTATCTGTCTGACCTTGTCTAGATACCATAATCAGCCTTGGGAAACATGTTTAAACCAGCTTCACACTGAAGGAGACCTCTAGAAAGGGCCATGGGGGCTTTCATTGTCATGGAAGCCCATGCAGGCCCCTTAGCCTGCAGACCACTGGAAAAATGCCATAGTGTTAAAATGGCCGGTCAGCCCTTTTAGGGTTATTCCCCTTGGACTTGAAGCCAAAACCACTGCTGGGAAAAAGCGGTGGAACTACCCCACTGCTTGAAACACGTACGTGTACGTAGAAAACATAAGTCAAAGGGATGGCAGAGTAATGCGGGATTCTTAGACATGGCATTGGGAGCTTTAGCAATATCTTAATATTAAAAGCAAAAAGCATGCAAGGTAATATTGCCTTGCTGATCCACAGAATGAAAAGCTTTTTTAACATCCTTGCCCCCGCCAGCCACCCAAAGGAGCAATTCATGCAGAGGAAATTATTTTTTAAGCTGATGGAAGTCTCTTTCTTTCTCAAGAGACAAGGTCTTGTGATTAAAGAGTTAAAAAGTAAATAGAATAAAAAGATGAAATACGGCCTCAATAAAGGGAAAGCTTTCAGGATTAATCTTGACTCACTGCACCTGGATCTGCCCTCAGAGAGAGCCTTTTTTATCATTGATAGAAGAATTGATGTGCAAGGGCTCTCAGTGGATCCAACGTGTAGTCTCTTGCAAATTTGTGAAATTTAAAATCAAGCCCATACAAACAGAAATACCCTTGTGCCACACATTTTGAGACCTTGGGGGAGATAAAGCGTAGCCTTATGTACAGAGCAAGAGCCTCGAACCAAGAACACAGTTCTTGGTTCGATGCTCTGTAGAGAGGAACCAACCACCGGACAATGGAGCAACCTTCAGAGAACAGAATGTATAGGGAATTTCACAGAGGTACCGGGACCTTTTATATACTGTTAAGTACACCAAGTACATCAAACACACCTTGTTTGTCTCCAGAGTGAGGTTACCAACACTCACAGGGCTTATGTGCATTTTAACAATATCTCATTCATTCATCTGTTTCACAAACTGTTGCCCAAAGTGCTGCAAATGGAACGGAAAGGGAAAATAAATAAAATAAGAGGGACATTAAAAAAAAAATTATGCACGGTTTGCAGAGCACAGATCTGTGTAAATGCGTTTTGATGAGAAACAAAACGCTAAAATAAAGCTGTAGAAATGGAAAGTTTGAAGAGTAGTGCAACAGCAAAATTCTTCCACAAAATCAGGTTGAGGTATAAATGTAGAAAAAAAATGATCATCTTTGAAAATTCTTCCCACTGCAAAATCTTTTGTTGAAAAGGAATTGAGAATGCGCACGGAAGTAAACAATAATCTCGTACTATGATCATCAAAACTTTTCCCCATTGGTTATATGGACCTATTGAAGTTGACAGAAAGCATTGAATGGGAGATGACATCAATAATATAGTTCAGGCTTGTGAATGAAACCATTGTGCCTCCCCAATGTGAACTAGGAATCACCAAATTAAGTTAACGGGGTTTTCTTTGAAGTTATTCATCAATCCAATAAATATGCATGCCAATGGTATATTCAAACATTACAGCAATATAGCTGGCAGGCTAAAATACCTCAATAAGGTCAGCCGTAGCAGGAAAAGATATAGAAGAGTTGCAGGTCATTGTAATACAGAAACTGAGAATTAGAAATAGGTTTTCCATAAAGAAACTCTGGTTCTTTCTCCTAAACATAGAGAATTTATAATGTCATCTAGTTATAGCTCTAATTAGGGAATTCCGATGGTTTTGGAATAGGGTCTTTGGAAATTCGTGCATATCAGGAAGGTGTCAGCATACCAAAAACTTTAGTAGAAGTCTCCAGGAAAAATGAATAAGTAGTTAGCTTGACGCTTCACACTTGAAGAATAAAGGGAAGAAGAGAGGTTTATACTCCTCAAAGTCTAAAGGGAATCTCTCAACCACTAACAGTGTTGACTCCAGTAAAAGAAAAACAGAAGCTTCAGAAATATTCACATCTTTTTCCACACCACAAGGAACAAATCAATTCATCAGTTGTGATGTCCATTTGCAACGTCACCTAGGTTTTCCATTTGACAAAAACTTAAACAGTTATTTCAAACTTGAATATCTTGCGTTCCTGGTACACAATGAATAGAAAGCTTCATCTGCATGTTAGGTCTCCACACTCCTTGCCAAGATTTCTCTTCTCAAGCCATACGATCAGTTGACTAACACAAACAACAATATTCATTTCTCTATCAAATGAAATCATGAAAATGCTCCTGCAAAGAGCATGCTGACCAAACAAAGTACATTTCAGAACGAGGCCTGTAATCAGGCTACATTTAACTACGCATTTAATGTGCATTGATGAGAGCGTACATGTTACATCAGCAAAGTATAACTTGAAGTATAAGTGTAAAACATGAATAATGAATACATGTAAACATATTTAACTAAATATTAATGCCAGCATTTATAATCATTTATGGTCTGATTCAGATTGTGGCAGCTGAAATACTCTATCACAAATGTGACACATATCCCATTCACCTTATTACGATCCCCAGAGGAAATAATGGTATTTTAATAAGGCCGACGGGATATGCATCACGTTTTTGACAGACTATCCCCCTCCGCCAGGATCTAAATCAGGGCCTTAGTCTTTACAGTGATTACATTTTACTAGTGCATCTAAATGCTCCACACAAGTAGATAATAAGGCATACAGTGAATATAATGTTGACTATAAATGGGTAATTCTGCAATGGTGATGTGCAAAGGATGGAGTCTACGTTGCACTAGTCCAATATGCAATTTCCATTTTTGCCAAAAACGGATCCACATTTTACTTTTCCACAGGGGAAGATGCTGCAAAACCCACATGCATAAAGTTTTGAGTTGGAGCAATTCCATGAACTGCAAAATTCCAAATTTCCAAACATTCCACAGGTGGAATACAAATTTCACCCATCTTGAATTCTTACAATCACCTTCACACCTTCCCACCAGAAAGCATGAAGTTTGACAGCAGTTATGGAAACCCTTATGTTCAGATACTAAACATGATAGTCTCCTTTTGTGTTTAGCAACAGGGCCTGATGTGGATGCGAGTTGGTGGTGTCAACCATCAGGCATATATTGTTGGCCTCAAAGAGAAGTTCCTATCAGGAACTGTGACATAAGGACCAATGATGGAATGGAAGAGCGCTTTCTCGCCCTGCAGCCAACACTGGTAACAGAAGGGATGGTGGTAAACTGAATGTATATCGGGTAGTTTTAAGTTACTTCTTGACCCTGAGGGTACTTCAGACCAAGGCGGAAGGAGTAGTGTGATAGCTGTGATTAGTGTTCTTACTCTGACAAAAGAGGTAAGAGTCTTGTTCTACCGGCAGAGGAACTTGACGGATATGACATGGGGTGAGCTTTGATGGGGACTCTCCACCTGCACATGTAAAGCTCCTGAATAGGTGTCAGTGGGCAATACGTAATTACAGTCAGCTTCCTTCAGTTCTGGTCTTTTAGATCTAGGACTTGAGTGTCAAAACATTATAAAAGGAAGAGTAAAATACACATTACAGAATATAAAGCATTCTTGGAAAAGAGTCTGGACTCAAAGCATGTTACCCTCGTGAGACAGTGAGCCCCATGAGCCAGTTGACAACCATGTGTCTTTCGTTAACCCATTGGATCTGCTTTTGTCTATTATTATGGCCGCTATGGGAGAAGCATGGCCCACCTAGTACTGACTCAATGCGGGACACATCCCCAACCACGACTCCGAAACAACGAAGTCATGAACAACGAAAGTGGAACAATGCTTTCGTTAACCACAACTTTGTTGTTCTGTGCCTTAACCACGCATGTGCTGAACAACGTGCATGCGTGGTTAAGGCACAGAAGAAGGGAGTCGGCTTCTTCGTCGTCGGAGAAAGCGATCAGCTAAGTGGGACTGGGGCAGTTTTAGAAACAGGGGTGGGGGACTGGGCATTTTTTGTTTTTAGAGGCAGATGAGGGGTGGGGGTAGTTAGGGTTTTTGGGGGTGGCGGGGGTCACATTAGTTTTAGGGGAGGGGCTTGAGGTATTTTTAGTTCTTGGGGGTGGGGGTTTGGGGTAGTTTAAGTTTTAGGCGGTGGGGGTCACAGTAATTTTAGGAGCGGGGTCGCTGTAGTTTTAAGGGCGGGTGGTGGGGTTGGGTAGTTTATGTTTTAGGGGGACGGGTCGCTGTAGTTTTAGGGGCGGGGTGGGGAGCTGCTGTAGTTTTAGGGGTGGGGTGGAGGTGTTGGGGTATTTTTAGTTTTTAGGGGCGGGTGGCGGTTGGGGTAGTTTAGGTTTTAGGGGAGGGGGATTGGGGTAGTTATAGGGGTGGGGTGTGGGGGTTGGAGTATATTTAGTTTTTGGGGCGGGTGGGGGGTCAGGGTAGTTAGGTTTTAGGTGGTGGGGGTCGCAGTAGTTTTAGGGGTGGGATGGAGGTTGCTGTAGTTTTAGGGCCAGGGTGGGGGGTCGGGGTATTTTTAGTTTTTAGGGGCAGGGTGGGGGGTCCGGGTAGTTTAGATTTTGAGGGTGGGGGGTCACAGTAGTTTTATGGGCAGGGTGGGGGGACTTTGTAGTTTTAGGGGTGGGGTGGAGTGGTCAGGGTATTTTTAGTTATTAAGGGGTGGAGGGTTGCGGTAGTTTTAGGGGCGGGTAGTTTAAGTTTTAGGGTTGGGTGTTGGGGTAGTGGTAGAATTGTTTTTAGGGGAGGGGTGGGGCTGAGGGGTTGGGGTACGATTTTTTTTAGGGGTGGGGTCCAGGGTGGGGGAGTTGCATGCTGGAACCACGCATGCCATTCCACACATGCCTTTACCAGGAATGCCTTTACAATAAAAAATCATTGTTAAGGCATTCGTGGTAAAGGCATTTGGGGTAACAACGTGGGCGTTGTTCCTACTTCGTTGTTTAGGTATGCGTGGTTCCAGCATTCATGGTTCCAATTCCTATTCCCTCAATGCAACCTGCATGCCTACTACATGTATATGATTTCTTGTGGGCCTACAAAATACTTCAAAGCAGTGCACATTTGGTTAAGGGTGCGTAATTTGAACAAGTAGTATGTAGTGATGGGCACAAAATTCTGGTCTCTATATTCAACGTAAGTAATGAGCTACGTGCAGTCATTTATTCAGTCAATGACCTTGCCTCCTTTAGGAAATATGAAGCCTCACCACATGATTTCTAAAGTAAACATGCTCACTACAAATCTGAACCTTGAATCGTTTTTACCAACCCAACACCCTGAGTAGTATGCGCCCCTGACGCTTAGCATCATATGTGTACTGTGTCCACTATGAACACTTTAAAGCATTTGCTGGCCATATACGACCTGACTTCTTGATGATATCCTTGCCCATACTCTTCTGTCAAATAAGTGTAATGTACCTGTGATCAAACTTCACATGATCGTGCTCACTCTAATAGGATGAATCACATTCCATTGCAAATTCCACCTCGAATGAGCTATGACCGCTGTGGACACACATTGATCATGTACCCAGTATGACTTCGCTGGATTCTGGATTTCATCTGCCACTGTTATGATGCTGCCATAGCTCTCCTCCTATGCCCTTTCTTACACAGATTTACCTGCCTACAAGGCCAGTCGTAATACCACCTCCCCAGGGTCCTCTCATACATTTACCCACCCTAGCACTCTCATAGGCATCCCAACAGATGCCTCTGTGAAACCTCATCTACCATCAAGGCTGAACATGCAATCTGTGGAAGACTACCGAAGTGCTCATTCCAATGTCTTGCTTCCTCTGCTTGTGGAATGCAGATCAGTCGGCAAGAACATAAATTTAGCTCTGGACAATTTTCATTCACAGGCTCCACTGCTCCACTTATAGTCACAGCTGGTCCATTGATTGACACTAATGCTAATGCTTCATCTGCAGCCTTGAAAAAAGAAACCTGTCTTCTTTATTTACTCGGGGTGCCTTAACTGAAAGTGTGGTGAGGTTCCCCTACTTAATACATTACTCACACAAACCCTTCCAGTGATCAAGCCCGCTTCAGTTGAATTTTCTTCCATCACTCTACCTACCCATTTCTAAGCAGCATCCTAAAACTATTTCAGCCTGAGTGGATATAGTGGAAATGGACTGTGAATCACTCTCTCTCTTCTTGCCCTGACCTGCATTTTGAATTCCCTAGCAAACTTCAATGCATGCCCCCTCTCCATCTAGCTTAGAGCCTTTGGGAAATTGAGTTTCTGCAAAGTTTTGAGTTGTCTTTCATAATTTCCTTCCTCCATCTCTGATGCATGAAGGAGAAACTAACTGGAAACTATCATTGACTTTGCTCAACATATCCTCCCATCAATGTCAGTGACATGAAAAGGCACCTGAATATTTGGAAACAACACTCTCCTTGACAAGCTTCCCTAGTTAACCTTCAATCGCTCCTTTCACATACTTATGTTAAAACTCTAGACCTAATCCTGCTATAAAACACGCTATCCCACTTTACTCTCATTTGAAACAGCACCCACATATTATGCTATTTAACATACAACACTGACAGTGCCACTCTTCCAAATAATGCTCCTTTAACTCAAGCCTTTCCTGCTTATATCGCCCAAACTCATCTTAACGTTGCCCCTCTTCTCAGCACCACCTCCAAATGTCTGTCTTCAATCATTTCACTGCAGCACATGACCGTTTCAATGCCTTGAGATACCACTTCCAGTTTAGGTATGGTTCCTTTCAAAACCAGCACATGCCACCAATGTCTAGCTGCAACAGGTTCTTAACATCTCTTTCTCTCACATCCCCCCTATCAAGCCTGCTCGCAGCTCTCCCATCACCACTCACCTCCACCTTTTCACTCACCACTCCGGTGAAGCTTACCCAGCACTTCCAGTAGTCAGTCCAAGCTGTGCACCACCTGCAGCTTTCAGCTCACACAGAACTAAAGACTCACCCTATCCTCTAGTGTTCTCACTTGTGTGGCGTTTCTGTACAATGTCTCTTGCGCAACTGGATCTTACCGTAATTTGGTTGAAACTGCTCAAACATACCAACACCGAGACAAATTCCAGCTACCACCAACCTTTCAAAGATGTGTCTTTCCGAAATTCCAGAACCTATGATGTCTATTCTCTTTACTATGCACCTTTATTAATGCAATGTGTGTGAATCTATTCAGTCTGGTTTCACGATTGTTAGAAATGGGGTTTTTGGTTGGCAGTTAGGTTGCCCTCTGTCCAAGCAAGAACCCTCACTCTAGTCAGGGTAAGTCACACACAATCCAAAATCAGCCTGTGCTCACCCTCCGGTAGCTTGGCACGAGCAGTCAGGCTTAACTTAGAAGGCAATGTGTAAAGCATTTGTGCAATAAATCATACAACACCATAGCATAACACTACAAAAATACACCACACAGTATTTAGAAAAATATATAATATTTATCTGGGTATCTTCAGGTCAAAACGATCAAAGTTGCAATATGAATTTGTAAAGATATCACTGAAAAGTGATATAAAGTGTCTTAAGTCTTTAGAAAGTAAACAGAGTCTCTTTCAAACACAAAGTACCTGGTTTCTGGTGGAAAATCTCCTCAGAGGGCCACAAAGGAAGAGGTGCGTGGAAAAAGGGTGTGTGCGTCGATTTCTCCCCAGCACACATGGACTTGCGTCGTTATTTTCCACGCAGGGAAGTCGGGCGTCGTTTTCCGGCGCAAGGACAGTCTCTTTCTGTGGGTCGCGGGGATTACCAGATGTCCCGGGTCTGTGCGTGGATTTTCCTGCTTGTTTTCCGGCTGCGCGTCGTTCTGCGGGGCTGCGCGTCGAAGTTTCGATCTCACGGCAGGCTTCGCGTCGATTTCTCCTGCGGAGTCGGGCGGCGTGGTCCTTGCGAGGCCGTGCGTCAAAGTTTTGATCTCACGGCAGGCGTCGCGTCGATTTCTCCTGCGGAGTCGGCCGGCGTTGTCCTTGCGAGGCCGTGCGTCAAAGTGTGGATCTCACGGCAGGCGTCGCGTCGATTTCTCCTGCGGAGACGGGCAGCGTTGTCCTTGCGAGGCCGTGCGTCAAAGTTTTGATCTCACGGCAGGCGTCGCGTCGATTTCTCCCGGGAAGTCGGGCGGCGTTGTCCTTGCGAGGCCGTGCGTCAAAGTTTCGGTCGTCCCGAAGGCGTCGCGTTGATCAGCGTCGGTGTGCGGCGTCTTTCTGGCCGCGGAACAAGCTGTGCGTCGAAAAGTTCGGCGCACGGAGCGTCCAAGAGGAAGAGTGAAGTCTTTTTGGTCCTGAGACTTCAGGGAACAGGAGGCAAGCTCTATCCAAGCCCTTGGAGAGCACTTTTTCAGCCAGGCAAGAGTTCAGCAAGGCAGCAGGCCAACAGCAAGGCAGCAGTCCTTTGTAGAAAAGCAGACAGGTGAGTCCTTTGAGCAGCCAGGCAGTTCTTCTTGGCAGGATGTAGTTTCTGGTTCAGGTTTCTTCTCCAGCAAGTGTCTGATGAGGTAGGACAGAGGCCCTGTTTTATACTAAGTTGTGCCTTTGAAGTGGGGGTGACTTCAAAGAGTCTCTAGGAAATGCACTAAGTTCCCTTTCAGCTCAATCCTGTCTGCCAGAGTCCCAGTAGGGGGTGTGGCAGTCCTTTGTGTGAGGGCAGGCCCTCCACCCTCCCAGCCCAGGAAGACCCATTCAAAATGCAGATGTATGCAAGTGAGGCTGAGTACCCTGTGTTTGGGGTGTGTCTGAGTGAATGCACAAGGAGCTGTCAACTAAACCTAGCCAGACGTGGATTGAAGGGCACAACAAGATTTTAGTGCAAAGAAATGCTCACTTTCTAAAAGTGGCATTTCTAGAATAGTAATATTAAATCCGACTTCACCAGTCAGCAGGATTTTGTATTACCATTCTGGCCATACTAAATATGACCTTCCTGCTCCTTTCAGATCAGCAGCTGCCACTTCAACAGTGTATGAGGGCAGCCCCAATGTTAGCCTATGAAAGGAGCAGGCCTCACAGTAGTGTAAAAACGAATTTAGGAGTTTCACACTACCAGGACATATAACTACACAGGTACATGTCCTGCCTTTTACCTACACCGCACCCTGCTCTAGGGGTTACCTAGGGCACACATTAGGGATGACTTATATGTAGTAAAAGGGGAGTTCTAGGCTTGGCAAGTACTTTTAAATGCCAAGTCGAAGTGGCAGTGAAACTGCACACACAGGCCTTGCAATGGCAGGCCTGAGACAGGGTTAAGGGGCTACTGAGGTGGGTGGCACAACCAGTGCTGCAGGCCCACTAGTAGCATTTAATCTACCTGCCCTAGGCACATGTAGTGCACTCTACCAGGGACTTACAAGTAAATTAAATAGTCAATCATGGATAAACCAATCAGTAGTACAATTTACCCAGAGAGCATATGCACTTTAGCACTGGTTAGCAGTGGTAAAGTGCCCAGAGGTCAAAAGCCAACAACAACAGGTCAGAAAAAATAGGAGGAAGGAGGCAAAAAGTTTGGGGATGTCCCTGTCAAAAAGCCAGGTCCAACATGACCCCCTACCAGCCTAAAGCCAGGGGAGAACAATCACTATCCTGATGTACTTCCCTGTTTGAGGCGACAGAACAAGGACCCAGGCCCACAACAGCAGGGGCATGCTCCAGTTCTTCGCCTTCCTGACTCCAATTGGATCACTCTGTCCATACTCTCAGGGCCCACTAAGCCAACCCATGGGGAACCTTTCTCCTTACCTGCGGATCCCATCTGTGCAGCACCTAACCTTACTTTGCTCACAGATGTATCCCAGGAGCAGGATAGTACCACCATGACCAACACAGTGGTGTTGCCCACTCTACCCCTGGGGTGTGACACTTGTCCCCTCCCCAGGGATAACTCTGTCCACCCGGACAGCAAGCCACAGTGATTAACGACAGCTGCCAGGGATGAGAGCCAGGCCCCAGGCCTCTCAAAGCTCTCCAACCACTGTGGCTTTGGAGAGTGGGGGGCGGTAGCCCCCGGTGCTGGGCACCCTTTAACCACTCTCCCTTCCACCAGGTCAGGGATGACAGCCTGAACCTGGTCCTCCCCTCTGGGGCTTTGTACCCTCCCTCCTGGAGCGGTACCCCCAGAGTCCAACATGGTCAGGGTGCTTACAGAAGTCACCCTGTACCATTCCTCCACCAGTGCAGGGCTGTTAACCTGCAACTGGCCCTCCAACTTGGGGCCTGTACCTTCAGGTTGGACTAGGGCCCGGGGTGAGGCTTCCCTCCCCCTGCCCTCCCTTCTGGGGTCCAGCACCCTCCAACTAGGAGTGGCCTCCTCAGAAGACAACATGGTAGGGGCACTGTTATCAGTAGCCCCTCCCTCCAGGTCCGGGGGGACACCCTGAACCTGGTCTTCCAGCCCAGGGTCTGTACCCTCAGACTGGATCACTGCCTGGCAAACCAGGACTTCCTGGGAGGCACACCTACCACCCACCAGGTCAGAGTTTAACCTCTGCACCTGCCCATTCAACTCAGAGTCACCACCCTGAAGTTGAACAATTGTCTGGCACGCCAGGACTTCCTGGAGGGCACACTGACCCTCCACCAGGTCAGAGTTTAACCTCTGCACCTGACCATTCAACTCAGAGTCACCACCCTGAAGTTGAACAATTGCCTGGCACGCCAGGACTTCCTGGAGGGCACACTGACCCTCCACCAGGTCAGAGTTTAACCTCTGAACTTGGCCATTCAACTCAGAGTCATCACCCTGAAGTTGAACAATTGCCTGGCACACCAGGACTTCCTGGAGGGCACACTGACCCTCCACCAGGTCAGAGTTTAACCTCTGAACTGGGCCATTCAAATCAGAGTCACCACCCTGAAGTTGAACAATTGCCTGGCGTACCAGGACTTTCTGGGAGGCACACCTACCTCCCACCAGGTCAGAGTTTAACCTCTGAGCCTGGTTCCCCAACCCAGGGTCACCACCCTGAGGTTGGGCAATTGCCTGGCACGCCAGGACTTTCTGGGGGGCACACCTACCCCCCACCAGGTCAGAGTTTAACCTCTGAACCTGGTCATCCAACCCAGAGTCAACACCCTGAGGTTGGACAATTGCCTGGCACAGCAGTGCTTCTTGGGAGGCACACCTACCTCCCACCAGGTCAGAGTTTAACCTCTGAACCTGGGTATCCAACCCAGAGTCACCACCCTGAGGTTGAACAATTGCCTGGCACGCCAGGACTTTCTGGGGGGCACACCTACCCCCCACCAGATCAGAGTTTAACCTCTGAACCCGGTTATCCAACCCAGAGTCAGCACTCTGAGGTTGGACCACTGCCTGGTACACCAGGACTTTCTGGGGGGCACGCCTACCCCCCAACAGGTCAGAGCTTATCCCCTGAACCTGGTTAGCCAACCCAGAGTCACCACCCTGAGGTTGAACCATTGCCTGGCAGGCCAGGGCTTCCAGGGAGGCACACCTACCTCCCACCAGGTCAGAGTTTAACCTCTGAGCCTGGTTCCCCAACCCAGGGTCACCACCCTGAGGTTGGGCAATTGCCTGGCACGCCAGGACTTTCTGGGGGGCACACCTTTCCCCCCACCAGGTCAGAGTTTAACCTCTGAACCTGGTCATCCAATCCAGAGTCAACACCCTGAGGTTGGACAATTGCCTGGCACAGCAGGACTTCTTGGGAGGCACATCTACCTCCCACCAGGTCAGAGTTTAACCTCTGAACCTGGGTATCCAACCCAGAGTCACCACCCTGAGGTTGAATCTTTGCCTGGCATGCCAGGACTTCCTGGGGGGCACTCTCACCCCCCACAAGGGACACACCGTCCCCAAGGGCCACACAAGAGTCTGGTTGGCGCAGGTCTCCCGACCTCTGCCCATCCGGCAGAGTCTGGGTTTCCCCCAAACCAGAAACGGTTTCACCTGGGTCATTCCTGGGGGGCTCTGCTCTCAGAGCTGTCCCCTGACTCTCAAGGTCCTCCACTGGGGTCTGCAACCCCCTCTCAACCCTATGTCTGGACTTCTGCACCCCCTCACTAGGAGGGGTACTGCCAGACACCAGAACTGTTGGGATGCTGGCTACAGTCACCCCCCCAAGTTCTTCTGACACTGCGGGGCTTCCCTCAAAAGGTGGCCCTACGGTACAGGCTAGGCTTTCCTCCTGGTGTTCCCTCATGGAACCCTCTAGGACCTGGGACCTACCTGGGACAATACAATCCTCTCCCACCACACTCGGTTGGGAACCACCTAGACCACTCCCTTCAGGAGCACCCCCAAATGCCTCTTCAGACTCTCTGGTACTCACCCAGAAGTCTGCCTCCATTGTAAGTTCCCTGGGGTCAGAGAACTCACACTCCACCTGGTGTTGGCGTAGCTCTGGAAAATAAGGACCAGACATATGCTCTCCAGCAATTACATCACTCTGCCCTTCACATGTATTAACCACAGTACCCTTCACCCAACCACCCAGTAACTCAACCTTGGAAAAGCACTCTACTTCACCCTCCTGAGACTGGTGAGACAGTATCTGTCTGTCCCTGACACTCAACCCAAACTCTTCTGGGATGTCTCTACACTCTATATCCAGGACGTCCACCAGGAGGGAACCCTTTTCTCTGTCACTCTCTGCTAGAGTCAGTAAAGTGTCCCTCCCCCCAGTAGGAATATGACTCCCTGTGCCAGTTCCCCAATCCTTCTCAGGGACCCTGTGCATAACGGGAACTACCTCATACCCTTGAACTGCCTGGGGTGTGTCAACTCCCTTCTTCAAGTTGGGCACCACATCTCTGGGCTTGTGCCCTTCTTCAGCAGTACTAGATGCAAGATTTTTGCTGCCACCATCTGAACTGGACTCAGCCCTTCCGGCCTCCAGTTTCAGCTCTTTACAGCTCAGCTCTTGAGCTGCAATCTTTTCTTCTTCCAGGGCTAAGAGTCTTTTTGCCTCAACCTCTGCAAGATACTCCTCTAATTGTTGCTCCTGTCGCCTTTGACTTCGGAGCCATTCATCTATTTCTGGGTCACTGTCCAACTCTGAGTAGTCTTCCTCCTCATCTGAGTAATCTTCCTCCTCATGTGCGTAGTCCTCCTCCTCATCTGAGGGGTACTTAGTCATTTGGTTTCTTGCTGCCTCTCTCTCTGCCCATCTTTCCTCCCCCCAGACTATGTAGTGATGGAGCATCTCCGCTTTAGTAGATCTCCTTGCTACAGGAAGGCCCCATTGTCTGCAAAGCTTCCTTAGGTCAGCCTTAGTGAGGTGGTCAGTACGAACAAAGAATGAGTAGGTACACAATCCCATTTTGATAAGATCTTATCAGCAAAAACCAAAATCCAAAGTCCAAAATATCAATAGTATATCCAGGAGGACATCAGAGAACCAAGAGCCAAAAAAGATGAAAAATCAAGTTGACCTTCAACTGTGGGTAGGTAGTGAAATACTTAGCTACTGTATGTCACTGCACAAACACAAGTCCTATCCTCACCGCTGATCACCAATGTTAGAAATGGGGTTTTTGGTTGGCAGTTAGGTTGCCCTCTGTCCAAGCAAGAACCCTCACTCTAGTCAGGGTAAGTCACACACAATCCAAAATCAGCCTGTGCTCACCCTCCGGTAGCTTGGCACGAGCAGTCAGGCTTAACTTAGAAGGCAATGTGTAAAGCATTTGTGCAATAAATCATACAACACCATAGCATAACACCACAAAAATACACCACACAGTATTTAGAAAAATATATAATATTTATCTGGGTATCTTCAGGTCAAAACGATCAAAGTTGCAATATGAATTTGTAAAGATATCACTGAAAAGTGATATAAAGTGTCTTAAGTCTTTAGAAAGTAAACAGAGTCTCTTTCAAACACAAAGTACCTGGTTTCTGGTGGAAAATCTCCTCAGAGGGCCACAAAGGAAGAGGTGCGTGGAAAAAGGGTGTGTGCGTCGATTTCTCCCCAGCACACACGGACTTGCGTCGTTATTTTCCACGCTGGGAAGTCGGGCGTCGTTTTCCGGCGCGCGGACAGTCTCTTTCTGTGGGTCGCGGGGATTACCAGATGTCCCGGGTCTGTGCGTGGATTTTCCTGCTTGTTTTCCGGCTGCGCGTCGTTCTGCGGGGCTGCGCGTCGAAGTTTCGATCTCACGGCAGGCGTCGCGTCGATTTCTCCTGCGGAGTCGGGCGGCGTGGTCCTTGTGAGGCCGTGCGTCAAAGTTTTGATCTCACGGCAGGCGTCGCGTCGATTTCTCCTGCGGAGTCGGGCGGCGTTGTCCTTGCGAGGCCGTGCGTCAAAGTGTGGATCTCACGGCAGGCGTCGCGTCGATTTCTCCTGCGGAGACGGGCGGCGTTGTCCTTGCGAGGCCGTGCGTCAAAGTTTTGATCTCACGGCAGGCGTCGCGTCGATTTCTCCCGGGAAGTCGGGCGGCGTTGTCCTTGCGAGGCCGTGCGTCAAAGTTTCGGTCGTCCCGAAGGCGTCGCGTTGATCAGCGTCGGTGTGCGGCGTCTTTCTGGCCGCGGAACAAGCTGTGCGTCGAAAAGTTCGGTGCACGGAGCGTCCAAGAGGAAGAGTGAAGTCTTTTTGGTCCTGAGACTTCAGGGAACAGGAGGCAAGCTCTATCCAAACCCTTGGAGAGCACTTTTTCAGCCAGGCAAGAGTTCAGCAAGGCAGCAGGCCAACAGCAAGGCAGCAGTCCTTTGTAGAAAAGCAGACAGGTGAGTCCTTTGAGCAGCCAGGCAGTTCTTCTTGGCAGGATGTAGTTTCTGGTTCAGGTTTCTTCTCCAGCAAGTGTCTGATGAGGTAGGACAGAGGCCCTGTTTTATACTAAGTTGTGCCTTTGAAGTGGGGGTGACTTCAAAGAGTCTCTAGGAAATGCACTAAGTTCCCTTTCAGCTCAATCCTGTCTGCCAGAGTCCCAGTAGGGGGTGTGGCAGTCCTTTGTGTGAGGGCAGGCCCTCCACCCTCCCAGCCCAGGAAGACCCATTCAAAATGCAGATGTATGCAAGTGAGGCTGAGTACCCTGTGTTTGGGGTGTGTCTGAGTGAATGCACAAGGAGCTGTCAACTAAACCTAGCCAGACGTGGATTGAAGGGCACAACAAGATTTTAGTGCAAAGAAATGCTCACTTTCTAAAAGTGGCATTTCTAGAATAGTAATATTAAATCCGACTTCACCAGTCAGCAGGATTTTGTATTACCATTCTGGCCATACTAAATATGACCTTCCTGCTCCTTTCAGATCAGCAGCTGCCACTTCAACAGTGTATGAGGGCAGCCCCAATGTTAGCCTATGAAAGGAGCAGGCCTCACAGTAGTGTAAAAACGAATTTAGGAGTTTCACACTACCAGGACATATAACTACACAGGTACATGTCCTGCCTTTTACCTACACCGCACCCTGCTCTAGGGGTTACCTAGGGCACACATTAGGGATGACTTATATGTAGTAAAAGGGGAGTTCTAGGCTTGGCAAGTACTTTTAAATGCCAAGTCAAAGTGGCAGTGAAACTGCACACACAGGCCTTGCAATGGCAGGCCTGAGACAGGGTTAAGGGGCTACTGAGGTGGGTGGCACAACCAGTGCTGCAGGCCCACTAGTAGCATTTAATCTACCTGCCCTAGGCACATGTAGTGCACTCTACCAGGGACTTACAAGTAAATTAAATAGTCAATCATGGATAAACCAATCAGTAGTACAATTTACCCAGAGAGCATATGCACTTTAGCACTGGTTAGCAGTGGTAAAGTGCCCAGAGGTCAAAAGCCAACAACAACAGGTCAGAAAAAATAGGAGGAAGGAGGCAAAAAGTTTGGGGATGTCCCTGTCAAAAAGCCAGGTCCAACAACGATGTTCAACTCCAAAGAAGCCATTCTCACCAGCGTACCACACTTCATCGCCTGTGAACATCAGCAAACTATTGACTCATCCTGCTCGACCTCAGCACTACGTGAAAGCAGTTACCCTTTCCATTTTCCCACACCACTTGAAACCCTAGACATTCCCACCATTAGGTACAGTTGAATCCTGTGTTATATTCTGATAGATCCTTTAGACCTTTGTGGTCTTGAGTGCAAACCCCTAAGGCCCAACTACCTTCTGGTGTTCCTCAAGGCTCAGTGCTGGCTCCTGTTCCATTTGTGCCCTAGACCTCCCCTCTGAGCGTGATCTTCATTTTCTTGCCTCCTCCTGTCACCACTTTGCAGACAATATACATGTTATTTCATCTCTGTCCCCTGCAGCTCCTTAATGCCACCCCTGCAAAAACATCCTGGGAGGCTCTAAATTCCATCTCCACAGCACCCTGAATTATGCCCCAACCTTTCTCCTTCTGACCTAACACAGTGTCGCCATCCACCTCAAACAGAAACACATCCATTTCATTTGATAGCAGTTTTAGGTTCAGAAACATCATCTGCTCTAGAGCCACTGCAGCAAGATATTGGCTACTTATGATCCACCAAATTTGTCACCTATTTCCATTTCACGCAGCTAGACCTCTACTCAATGTTAGTAATGTTCAAACAAGAGTATTTCAATAGTCCTTGTTCGCCCTACCTTGATACCCTTTCACGCCCTTTGGTGTGGTCCTTCACTTCACAATTGTCACCTTGTTTATCTTCCCCAGACTTCCACCTCTCTCACATTCCCAGCATCGGGTTGGAGAATTTCATTTCCTTCATAATTAACAATCTCAGGCCCATACTTATACTTTTTTAGCGCCGCATTTGCGTCATTTTTTTACGCAAAAGCGGCGCAAACCTACAAAATACAATTGTATTTTGTATGTTTGCGCCGCTTTTGCGTTAAAAAGCGGCGCAAATGTGGCGCTAAAAAAGTATAAATATGGGCCTCAGTCTTTAAGATCACTCGTGGCTTCTTTCTCATCTACCTTAATGAGACTTTGTCACCTATATTCCTGCTCAAAATCTGGCATGCCCCAAGGAGGAGCTCCTCAACACTTGGAAAACCCAGAGAGTCTTATCTTTTTGCCCCCCCAAAACAACCCCTGAGGATTTAGATGCTTTCCCCCTCTAGTACCACTTTGTTGCAATTCGCTCCCAGGTGATATGTATTAACCATACCCTTTCAATCCATAAACTTGCTCTGAAACCTCATTTTCCACAGTTCGAGCTCTAAAGTCAGCTGAAGGCAGCAACAAACTGGCCGGTCTTAGCAGGTAATATCAGATAAGTCACTCTCTCATGTGATGTGAACAGTTATATTTAGCTCTGCCCTCTTGGTGATCTCAGCTGCTTGCCTTTCACCCCTGATCCATTCACTCTTCCTAGGCCGCCTCCCAGATTTCTGCTTATAATGCCCGCATGCCCTGTTTTTTTTTTTCTTTTTACAACATTTCCAGGAGATGTGCTTTGTTGCGGTGTCGACAAAGAACAATAGAGAACAATTACAGCGTTTCCTCCTCTATGGAGCGGTTTCCATCTGCACTGAGGCACAGCTCGCCTCCTGACTGCAAGCTCTGGGCTGCCTTTGCCTCAGACTCTGCCTGGGGTGGGGAGGCCCCCAGCAGCTGCTCCCTTGTGCTGTGATGTCACATGATGGAAAATGACTTTGGCAACAGCAAGTGTACCAGTCAAGGTCGCCTATTTTCCCAAAATAGTTAGTATTGTTTTGGACATGACGCGCGTGAAGGGAAGGGGAGTAAGTGCCGGGGACAGAGGATGAGGAATGAATAAAAGGACAATGGAGGGAGAAAGTAGTGGGGGAAGGGAGGCCACTAAGCTAAAGAGAAAAGACGCAAGTGAGGAGATTCAGTGCAAGAGTTTGCGTAAGTTGTAGGGGAGCAGGGAATGACAGACCCATGAATAGACTGTCAGAGAGAGAAGGGACCACTGAGGAGAGAGACACACACAGGCATGTTGAAAGAGAGCGGTAACATCAAGGAAATGGAGGAGACAAGACAGAAGTGAATAAGAAATTGAGTGTTTGAATGAGAAAGGTGAGTGAGGGGAAGGAGAGGGAATGCGTGAGTGTGGCAAATCAGTGTTAGACGATGCAAGAAGGAATGACTACATTCTCCAGAGGGCTGGCGAGGCAAAACAAACATTGGCAAATTCAATCGTTTTAGTATTTTAGAGTGAAACAATGTGTCTGATGGGCGTCAGCAAAGCATGCTTAAACAGCACAGGTGCAGCATAGAGGGCCACAGAGCAAACTCCCCTCATCCTTCACGACGCTGTGGAACATCCTGTGAAAAGGAGTGGTTACTCGGCGGGATTGATGGGCACACCACATACCACAACGAAGCCACTGACACAATTCGCATCCCTGATCCCCGAATACTCACATAGGTTGCCAGTAAGTTGCACACTATGGAAAATGCCTTAGGAATGACCCACAAGTACAAGTTGGTCAGAAGGAAATGAGGGCAGGGGAAATCAGTGCTAGAACACAACTACCTCCGGGCTTCAAACAACAGGAGCAAGCAATACACACTAGGCTAAAATAGACAGAGTAGGGAGAGAGGGATAGTGAGAAAGGAGCTTGACACAGAGGGAGACAGGGTGGCAGAATTAAATAATACCTACAGAGCAAGATAGAGAAACTGACTTAAATTAGTTAAGGATATAAAGAGAGCGTTAGTTATAGCCTTAGATTTGGAAAAATACTGTAAATGAAGGCCAGAGATGGAACAAACTAAAGAATTAGAAGGAAAGGAGCAGTTTGAAAAGCCACAAGGCTGATGTGTAGGGAGCCAGTGCAAGCAAGCATATCTCAGTGACCTAGATAGTGAGCTTCCACTTTCAGACGCAGTCACCCTGCACCAAGCCTACACTGGCCTCTCTCCCTCTCTTTCTCTTTCGCCCTCTCTTTCTCTAACTCTGCCCCCACTCTCTGTTTTCTATGAAGCTTCACTTTTATACCTCTTCATGGCTTCAGCGCTTGGCCAGTTGGATAGCGGGGTTGCTGGGGTTACAGAGGCAGCAGCTGCAGTTTGTGCCCCCCACCCCTCGCAGCCTGAGGGAGCACCCCCTGCACATGTAACAAACCCCCTCCTTCCTTCATGAGAGTCTGCTTGCTTATTTGTCCCCAAGTCACAATTAGGCGCATCTTAGGGCGGTTATTGCTTGATCAGCTCTGCGTTCGCCTCCTGACTCTGTCCACACAATAGCCACAGGAGGGCCATGTCCGCTCCATCTCCTCTAACTTCATCACAACTGCCAAGTCCTCCATCCTGCCTCTGCACTCTTCCCTCTGCATCAGCACTGCCATGTCCTTTGTAATGTGCCTATGATAGCACCTTCTGTTCAGACAGGCCCCACGAGCATCTTCTGAAAGTGTCTTGACTTCTGTGGACTACAGTGCCATCTAGCAGCCTGGTACCTGGAACGGAGAAACCGGTATTCCTAAGTGATGAGTGGGAGAACTGTTGAATTAAAGTTTGGCCGCTTTCCCCCACTTAGGCTACTTTTGCAACGTGCAGCCCCTGCTAGTAGTTTGTGTAGCTTATTCCTGCAACCTCCTGTAATATATGCCTAACCCAGATCTGTTGATTCTGGTTTGAGAGAGTCAAAAATACCATGGAGATATACTTCCACCAGTGCACATTTTTGAAGCCACCTAGTCTTGCTCCGAGCTCTTGCCTTTTAATGCACCAACAGACACCCCCTTTCTCCCTAACTCACTATTGTAGGTTCTTTTTCATCCCTTGTTTCATCCTCTTCCTCTGGATTACATCTGTTGAGGGAAAATAAGCAATAAACACATTAGACAAACAGAACACCAAGGGTCTTCCTTGTGAATTTAAAACAATTACTGCAGGCCCTTGTCTATCCTACATATGGCCATCAGGTACACTAAATTTCATTAAAAAAAATTGTAAGGGGAACTCTCACTCACCAACCTTGGTGGCATGTTTCATCATTGGGCAGGCTCCTTCATCGGAAATTATTACTGCAAAAAATGGCTTTCCTGACGAAAGAGAGAGAGAGAGAGAGAGAGAGCGAGATCCATGTAAATAATGTTTTTAAAAATCCCTGAGTCTGCCACCAATCTTTAATTCTTACTTCTGCATCCACCTGGTCAACCTACTTCAGCCGTTGTGTGGACCCCTCCGTCGTCCCTGGCTTTCTTCAGTAGCTGGATCGCTATAATCTGGTTAATCAAACACATAATACATGTTATAGGCTGAATTCAGATTGATCATCATTCCTGTAAAGCATCCCAAAATACTCGCAGTTCTCCAACGAGTTCTAGCTGAGGGTAGTCCTGGAGGGATACAGATAAAGTAATGCACATAAGTACGAGACAACTTTAAAAGGAAGAAAGATGTCACGAGTTATGTCTCTCCAGCACGTGTTCGGTGCTACAACAAATAGGTTCAAAAAGTGCACTGCAAATCACACACAAACAGTTGTAAAAACACATAAAGAGTGTGATGAAATGCAAACCACACATGGCACTCAGTGCATAGATGTGTCCTCCACTTAGACATTCATACCCTAAAATATGGGAATTATAGCCCCATGAAGGGAGCACACAAAAGGACCCTCACACTGAGGTGGAAACGAAGATAAAGTATATCAGTCATTTGCCAGTTATTGCTTAGTGAGGGTCGTAGGGAGTTGAAGAATGAATACTAATTTCATCCAAGGATCCTATCTGCTCTGAGTCGCCCCCAAATATTGGAGAATGGGGGCAGTGTGAATGTTTTTGAGAACAAAAGCATGTCATTGGCATGTCAACCTCCTCCTTGTGGTCTCTGGGACATTCAGGATGTGAATGTGTGACTCGTCGCGCTATCCATGATGCAATGTGGGGTTTGTGGTATGGTGGTTCCTTCTGGTGACTGGGTGCCATTGGCCTTCGAGACAGAGCAGCATAGTTTTGTTTAGGCGATGTCGTCATGGTAACCCAGTGATGTATATATTTATTTATTCCACGCGGAGACTATTTTGAAGGTGTAAAAATGTGAATAAATACATAAAATAATTTTATGATCACTGGTGGGATAAGTTGGGTTCAGAGTGCCTAGTATCAAAGGACATACTGTACTCTCATTACTGCAGGTTTCTGATCACAAACGGAGGCTTGTGGGGGTGTGCGTCAGACTGACATGTTCCCTGGAGACAAGCATTAAAGTGTAGATGTAGAGAAAGGGGAATGTCAATGGTTAGTCCACTAATCATACTGGATTTCGTGTAAAAGTCAAGATTAATGTCCAGAGTCAAAGTAACTACCAGTACTTATTTGTAACCTTAGTATGTGATCATTGATTCCATCGTGTGGGTCTTGAGGCGATATACCCATCTTTGTTCTTTGGTGAGGGGAACCTCTTGGATGTTTGGCTCAATATTTGATTCCTGGGTTAACGCAGACAGACAATGCAACCCTTTTTATGCAATTCCCTAATGACCAAAAGTATGTAAAGAATCACACAGTCACAAAAAAATAATCTCATATGAAGAACTTTCACAATGAAGGAGGACAAACTCCTATAAGGAATGATCTCATGTATGTTATTTACTCTTTCATATAAACACACGCAGGCCCTAAAATTGTTCAGAATGAAGTATCCTTTAAAGTTGGCCAAACATATATCATGAGCACTTGTACAGACTTCCCAATATTCCATGAAGTAAATTCCAATCAGCAAGTATTTTAGGCTCTCATCAACCAGAAATGTGACTTGTCACCATTTCCCATCCATTGCTTTGCTCACATGCTCTGTGACTGGGCTATGTTGTTATGGTTTTTCTCAGTCGCTCCCACACACTTGCTCCCCAGGCACTCAAACTGGGATCGCTCCTCCACAGTTGTGCAGACATTGCATCTTGGGCCCTAGTGCAAGGAAGGAAATGGTAGCCTGGCTGCAGTTTCAGTTATAAAATACAGTAATAATTCGGGCTCACCGGGCCCCTCAGGCCTCTAGGACCCTGTGCCAATGCACCTCCTGAACAGATAGGAGCTGCAGCTCTGCTGCTCTCATAATCTACTGGGCTTGTCATTAGGAGTGACGGCATTCTCTGATGTTGACAACAATGAGATGTGTGTGCCGGTGTCATCGACAACAGGACAGTATTTTGTCTCATGTTATTAGATGCAAGACGATGACAGTGCCCTGTGTGCTCTGATGCCATTGGTGGTGAGACAGCATGTTTTCTGATGGCATCGGGATGTCATCAGAAGTATGTCAAACAGTTCTATCATGGCAGCAGCAGGACGGTGTTTGATGCACACAGCAAATAAAAGAGCATTTTCTGATATTTGTCTGTTGGGACAGCTTGTTTTCGTAATTCATAGTTGTAGGAGGCTTGGCCTGGTTTGTAGTGGGTACCAAGGGGTACTTACACCTTGCACCAGGTCCAGGTATCCCTTGTTAGTGTAGAGGGGTGTCTAGCAGCTTAGGCTGATAGAAAAGGTAGCTTAGCAGAGCAGCTTAGGCTGAACTAGGAGACGTGTGAAGCTCCTACTATACCACTGGTGTCATATGCACAATATCATAAGAAAACACAATACACAGATATACTAAAAATAAAGGTACTTTATTTTTAGGACAATATGCCAAAAGTATCATAGTGAGTACCCTCAGTATGAGGATAGCAAATATACACAAGATATATGTACACAATACCAAAAATATGCAGTAATAGCAATAGAAAGCCATGCAAGCAATGTACAGTCACAATAGATTGCAATGAGGGCACATAGGGATAGGGGCAACACAAACCATATACTCTAGAAGTGGAATGCGAACCACGAATGGACCCCAAACCTATGTGACCTTGTAGAGGGTCGCTGGGACTGTAAGAAAACAGTGAGGGTTAGAAAAATAGCCCACCCCAAGACCCTGAAAAGTGGGTGCAAAGTGCACCTAAGTTCCCCAGAGAGCACAGAAGTCGTGATAGGGGAATTCTGCAAGGAAGACCAACACCAGCAATGCAACAACGATGGATTTCCAGACGAGAGTACCTGTGGAACAAGGGGACCAAGTCCAAAAGTCACGATCAAGTCGGGAGTGGGCAGATGCCCAGGAAATGCCAGCTGTGGGTGGAAATAAGCTGCCACCAGATGGTAGAAGCTGTAGATTCTGCAAGAACGAAGAGGACTAGGAACTTTCCCTTTGGAAAATGGATGTCCCACATCGTGAAGAAGCTTACAGAGGTGTTTCCGTGCAGAAAAACCACAAACAAGCCTTGTTAGCTGCAAGGGTTGTGGTTAGGGTTTTTGGATGCTGCTGTGGCCCAGGAGGGACCAGGATGTCCCTAATTGCGTGAGGAGACAGAGGGGGCGTCCAGCAAGACAAAAAGCCCACTCAGAAGCAAGCAGCACCCTCATAAGTGCCAGAACAGGCACTACAAAGTGGAGTGAACCGGAGCTCACCCGAAGTCACAAAGGAAGGTCCCATGACGCCGGAGGACAACTCAGGAGGTCGTGCACTACAGGTTAGAGTGTCGGGGACCCAGGCTTGGCTGTGCACAAAGGAAATCCTGGAAGAGTGCACAGGAGCCGGAGCAGCTGCAAATCACGCGGTACCCAACAATGCAGTCTAGCGTGGGGAGGCAAGGACTTACCTCCACCAAACTTGGACTGAAGAGTCACTGGACTGTGGGAGTCACTTGGACAGAGTTGCTGAGTTCCAGGGACCTCGCTCGTCATGCTGAGAGGAGACCCAGAGGACCGACGATGCAGTCTTTTGGTGCCTGCGGTTGCAGGGGGAAGATTCCGTCGACCCACGGGAGATTTCTTCGGAGCTTCTAGTGCAGAGAGGAGGCAGACTACCCCCACAGCATGCACCACCAGGAAAACAGTCGAGTAGGCAGCTGGATCAGCGTTACAAGGTCGTAGAAGTCGTCTTTGCTACTTTGTTGCAGTTTTGCAGGCTTCCAGAGCAGTCAGCGGTCAATTCCTTGGCAGAAGGTGAAGAGAGAGATGCAGAGGAACTCTGATGAGCTCTTGCATTCGTTATCTAAAGAATTCCCCAAAGCAGAGACCCTAAATAGCCAGAAAAGGAGGTTTGGCTACTTAGGAAGGAGGATAGGCTAGCAACACAGGTAAGAGCCTATCAGAAGGAGTCTCTGACATCACCTGCTGGCCCGGGCCACTCAGAGCAGTCCAGTGTGCCAGCAGCACCTCTGTTTCCAAAATGGCAGAGGTCTGGAGCACACTGGAGGAGCTCTGGGCACCTCCCAGGGGAGGTGCAGGTCAGGGGAGTGGTCACTCCCCTTTCCTTTGTCCAGTTTCGCGCCAGAGCAGGGCTGGGGGATCCCTGAACCGGTGTAGACTGGCTTATGCAGAGATGGGCACCATCTGTGCCCATCAAAGCATTTCCAGAACCTGGAGGAGGCTACTCCTCTCCAGCCCTGTCACCTTTTTCCAAAGGGAGAGGGTGTAACACCCTCTCTCTGAGGAAGTCCTTTGTTCTGCCTTCCTGGGCCAAGCATGGCTGGACCCCAGGAGGGCACAAACCTGTCTGAGGGGTTGGCAGCAGCTGCAGTGAAACCCCGGGAAAGGTAGTTTGGCAGTACCCGGGTCTGTGCTAGAGACTCGGGGGATCATGGAATTGTCTCCCCAATGCCAGAATGGCATTGGGGTGACAATTCCATGACCTTAGACATGTTACATGGCCATGTTCGGAGTTACCATTGTGACGCTATACATATGTGGTGACATATGTATAGTGCACGTGTGTAATGGTGTCCCCGCACTCACAAAGTCCGGGGAATTTGCCCTGAACAATGTAGGGGCACCTTGGCTAGTGCCAGGGTGCCCACACACTAAGTAACTTAGCACCCAACCTTTACCAGGTAAAGGTTAGACATATAGGTGACTTATAAATTACTTAAGTGCAGTGGTAAATGGCTGTGAAATAACGTGGACGTTATTTCACTCAGGCTGCAGTGGCAGGCCTGTGTAAGAATTGTCAGAGCTCTCTATGGGTGGCAAAAGAAATGCTGCAGCCCATAGGGATCTCCTGGAACCCCAATACCCTGGGTACCTCAGTACCATATACTAGGGAATTATAAGGGTGTTCCAGTATGCCAATTTAAATTGGTGAAATTGGTCACTAGCCTGTTAGTGACAATTTGTACAGAGAGAGCATAACCACTGAGGTTCTGGTTAGCAGAGCCTCAGTGAGACAGTTAGGCATCACACAGAGAACACATACCTATAGATCACAAATTTATGAGCACTGGGGTCCTGGCTAGCAGGGTCCCAGTGACACATAACAAACATACTGAAAACATAGGGTTTTCACTATGAGCACTGGGCCCTGGCTAGCAGGATCCCAGTGAGACAGTGAAAACACCCTGACATACACTCACAAACAGGCCAAAAGTGGGGGAAACAAGGCTAGAAAGAGGCTACTTACTCACAATAGTCATTGAGACAGCCAGTGTATTGTTTCCTGTCATCAAAGAGTCAGTAAATTCTCAAATAAGTCTCTCGCAGGCAATGGGACAATGTGGCTGTGGTTCCAGCATCATCCATAACGTGTTCAGGTGCTTCATTATAGAGGAATTTTTAATATTTGTTATATACAAAATGTGTTTTTCTTTGATGGACACCATTATGATTCCCTTAACTGAAGCTCCTGATCAGAAATGAAGTTCAGGATCCTTGCTGGAAAGTAGGAGGATCGTACCATATCCTGGCTCTGAGAACTATTTCTGGACGGATCTGGGATCCGGCCAACCAAGGAAAAACACGCTGAATTTGTCATGGTGTCATTTTCCGACACCATTACATAATTCAGCAGAGCCCGCACATTGTCTGCATTCCATTGCATGTGGTGAGGGGGCTTTCTTATTTACACTTCAAGGTGGGACCAAAGTCTTAATTTAAAAGTCTGTCAGCCCTCATTTTGTTTGAGTGTAAATCTGGATTGGAGCTATCTGGAGCCCAACACCTAAAAACCAGAGCAATGGAAGAAAACAAAGGTCCACAGCATGTTATCACTTCACAAGTACTTAAGAGAAACTATAATTTAGAAGCAGGCTTTTAACTTTGTCCAACTCCCTATACAAGAGATATGCTTACATGGTAAGAATACAAGATGTATCTGTCTGCATGAGTAATTACACAAATAATGATCTAAATGGCACCTACAGTTTTTTATTTTTTATTTAATTCTTTTATAATGTTACTAATTCCAGTGTACAGTGTATATCGCACACAGAGACACAATAAATCATACACATGTGTAAATCAAGGTACAGGAAATGTTGCATGAGACAATGAGGGTTATAACTTAAAGTGTAGAAATCGCATATCATCCATATTTGTAGACATTATATGCAGGATCACTGGAAATATGTGATTGTGCAGCTGCAGCTATTTTTGCATAATTATAGATTTGTCACGCTGCCACCTGATCCATCATCTGCCACATTATCTGCAGATTTATAAAAAAAGAAAAACTTTATTTCTAGCTCAAACAGTTCAAAAGTTACTAAAAATAAAACAACAAATGGTGCTGTGCAGTGGAATGCCCTTTACAAAACTGGACTGGCCATGTTTCTGTTGCATATTGCTATATTTGGGTGTTAAGCTGGTACTAATGTGTTTCAACCAATGCCCTGAAGAGTGTTACCAAGTTAAAAATGATAAAATAACGAAGTAATACCGTTCTAAAATATGCCTCATTATGCTGCATAATTTGCCTTTCCTGATGTATAATTTACTCAAACCTGCCACATAATTTGGCCCTCTCCTGCTGCATAACTCCAGTGGCCCTGATCATATGTTGAGTAAATGGATGGGGTAAACACAAAGTCGGGATATAAAACTTAATGCAGTGATTGTAGCTTTCGGTTCTATTAGGACTTCATGACTTCCCAAAGGAACCATCTTTGCAATCTTAGAATAACAACCGATTGAGGAAAGACAATAAGGATCTAAGCTCATGGTGCAGAGTTTGCCTGCAACTCATTGATGCCAGTAAATAGAGCACTGTGCTATTTTAGAAGCCTTGCAACTTATGAACTGGAAGCAAAAGCATGATCTCAGTGTAAAAAGCAGCAGCCCACTTACTTAGCTAAAAAAAAAAAAAAGCTGTGGTCTGCATGCAAAACAATGTGCTTTGCAGCAAGTACATTAACCCTCAATGCTACTTTATGAGTCAAAACTACCATTGGACAAAACACAGAACTCTCCCAGAACTTGGTTAACCTCTAACGTTATCTTACTGCTCGTTATCTTACTGCTCGTATAATGCCCTCAAAAGTCCCTGGGCACACAATGGCCTCTGCAGCAGGTGTAAGCCTATACGATATTTTAAAATGCAGCCTGCTTGTGACCAATTCAGTAATATAGAGCAGATTTACTTTCAAATATGTCCTTGTTGCCAATTTCTTTGAAACGATTTTTTTTTTTAAATAAATAAATATTTTTTGACTGTCAGACTCTACTTTCTAGCTCCACCCCTTGTGACTCCACCCCTTTGCACTGCCGCACCTTGACCCCCAGTTTATAGCTACCCAGAGTCAATTTTTTTCAACTTCAGCGATGATCAGGATGCATTCGGTTTAATATCATCTCTCTTATAGTTACCTTCGTTTTTACTTCACTCTTCTACATCTTTGTACAATGCTACGCTCCTCTGCACGCATCGTTATACCTCCTTGTCACTGCTTTCTCGATGTATTTTCACCCTCTTTCAAGCGCTGAGTGTTATTTTCGTCACATCGTCACTGCACCTGAGCTGTGATGTTAGCACATCTGACTCCATCACACATGACTACAGCTCAGTCTTGCCACTTTTCATTCATCTTTTACAGGCACGCGTGCTCTCTAACGTCCTATTGGTTGATACGGTTCATGTGACTCACAGTCACAGGTGTTGCCCTTTGGGTCCTCTCAATGAATGCCCCCTGCGTAACCCCGTAGCTTCAGACTTCTGTAAGGCTCTGAATAGAAGGTACTAGAAGGTGGGAGACCGCTGGACCCTTCTGGCAGTTTAACTGCTGCGCATGTAGGGTCGTTGTGTGTCCATGAACATAACTGTTGTAGCCAGTCTGATACACATCACTGGCGTAAGAGCTAGCGTCAATTGAAGACTATACTAAATAACTGCGGGACTAAAGATACATGATTTCCGATAGGAAATCCTTCAAGTTAAATATCTGAAGGGGCGTATACCCAAGTGAGACTTAGCAGTAATACATTTTGACAAGGCCAATCGTTTTGGCTTTTACATAGTGAGATGTTTTTCATCGAGGCCCACTTCCCCCTGTAGGACAGGGCCACCGTGGGCAGCAGCGATGCAGGGTGCCATCCCTCACCGACTCTTGTTAGTCCGAAGCCCTGGCCTGCCAGAAGGACAGATAATCTAGGCGAACGGAAAATATTAGAACGTAAAGAGCAGTTTTCAAATGTTCTGTGATAAGGATTGTGAATCATGATATCTGTGCAAGGGGAAGAGCTGGGGAGAAGTAGTTTGAAAGCGTTTAACAACCCTTGGCCTTTGGGCGCACAGTGGGGGTGAGAGGATAATGCGGCCCTCTAGCATTTCACACAGTCCTTACTTTCGGCAGCTCTTTTTCACCAGTCAGCATGAGCCCGCGCTCTTCCGCGTCTCAGGGGTTGATTGCAGATTGCAATCCGGCAGCACCGAGGAAAAAAGATGTAACAAGGGCAAAGCACAAGTGCAGTACAAGGTAACCGAAGGATGCCGGCCCCTCCAGCCCCTCGGCGTGTTCGGCTCACAGTCACCTCATTGGTACTCATTGCTGGAATGTGATCACGCTTCAGTTCTCTCATTCTCAAACTTTATAAGGCTGGGTCAATTCACACATCGCACAGCGTCTCACCCTAAGACAGGCAAGTACCTATTTTTGTAAGACTCAGTGCATCGCCCCACGGATGACTGGCTAGTCAGGAGAGTGCCCTTGGGCCCCTTTAAAAACACACCTTTACTGGGAGTGTGTGAAAGAAGGTTCCCTGGGCTCCTGCTGGGACACAGCTCCTTCACTGACGTCAGCTCAATCCCAGTTCCCAGATACTGCCTCAAGCACTCTACTGCAAGTGGGACCAGCCCGACATTCCCTGCTGGCATCACTGGTTCTCCGAACGAAAGCATTCACAGTGCCTGCACTCTCATACAGAGGCAATGCAGCCAAACATCTGCCCAGGAAGCCCTGGCTATACTAAAGCAAAACAGTGGCCTGGCTGCAGTGTCTCCCCTCTGCCAGATAACCAAAACAAAACTAGAATAGCTGTAGACCTTGCAAGGTCTACAAGAACAGTACTAGCAAAAGCAACAGTACAGAGAACCATGTACATGCAGCCTTCAGAACAGGTACTCCAAAGGAGGCAGCACTGCAAGCTTCATTGACATGCATTGACTAGTTCCAGACCATGCAGTAGGACAGGCTTCACTGGTAATAATGGAGCAGTTCCATAACATGCAGCAGAAGTGCAAGCTTCACTGGCATACATGGAGCCGTTCTATAACATGCAGCAGAAGTGCACACTTCACTAACATACAAGGAACAGTTCATAACATGCAGCAGCAGTGCAAGCTTCACTGACATGCATGGAGCAGTTCTATAACATGCAGCAGGAGTGCAAGCTTTACTGACATACAGTGAGAAGTGCTGTAACATGCTGCAGCAGTGCACGTTTCACTGACATGCAAGGAGCAGTTCTATAACATACAGCAGCAGCACACAGTTCACTGACATAGACAGACTAGTCCCATACCATGCAGCAGCAGTGTAAGCTTCACTGACATACACAGACTAGTTCCATAACATGCAGCAGCAGTGCAAGCTTCACTGACACACACAGAAAGTTCCATAACATGTAGCAGACATGCACGCTTCACTGACATACACAGAATAGTTTCATAACATGCAGGAGCAGTGCAAGCTTTGCTGACATGAAAGGATCAGTTGTATAACATGCAGCAGCAGTACAAGCTTCATGAACAGTTCTATAACATGCAGTAGCAGTGCACGCTTCACTGGCATGCAAGGATCAGTTCTATAACATGCAGCACCAGTGCAAGCTTCACTGACATACAGTGATCTGTTCTGTAACATGAGCAGCAGTGCAAGCTTCACTGACATGCATGAAACAGTTTTATAACATGCAGCAGAAGTGCACACTTCACTGACATACAGTGAGCAGTTCTATTAAATGCAGCAGCAATGCAAGCTTCACCAAAATGCAAGGAGCAGTTCTATAACATGCAGCAGCGATGCAAGCTTCACTGACATACAGTGAGCAGCTCTATAATATGCAGCCGCAGTGCACGCTTCATTGACATTGAAGGAGGAGTTCTAGCACATGCAGCAGCAGTGCAGGATTCACTGGCATACACAGAATAATTTTGTAACATGCCTCAGCAGTGGAAGCTTTCCTTGCCTTCAAGTGTCTTGGGGTTGTGGTAATTTGATGGCCTCTAAAAGAGTAAACACCATGACAAAGTCATGAAGCAAGATGCAGAGGAAGAGATATGCCAAGGGAAATGTGAGGTTTTGTTAGTCTTTCCCACCCCTCCCGTTAAATGCTCATTCGTTTGTTAGGCATCTTGAATTCATTCTGAAAGCATCATCTGGATTGCTGTATCCACTTCTAGAGGCCTCACGTGCAGTATTGTGCCAATTTCTGTGACCCATATTTTGCAAGCATCCCAAAGGTGATAATGAAGGCAAGAGATATGAGAGAAAGCCCCCATTCAATCAATCAGTCATTAAATGAGTTGATCAATCAACCAATCTGTCATTCAATCAATTAATTAGCCAGTGAACTAGCTAGTCAAATGGCCATTTTCTCAAAAATAAGTCAGTAATCTACCCATTCGGTCAGTCAGCCAATAAAACGGCGAGTCACCAGTGAGGAAAGTGAGTCAGTGAATTTGCATAGTCTGTCTATCAGTCACTCACTCATTTATTCAAACCATCTGTTTGTCAATTATACAGTTGATCATTAATTGGCTTAGTTAAGCAATAAGCGACTTAGCTGTGATTTAGTCAGTGACTCGGTCAGTCGTTGTCAATAAATCTGTGAAGTAGTCAGTCACTCCATCTGTCGTTCAGCCAGTGACCTCGACCTATCAAATACATCACTCCTATGGAGGACTAGGCGTGACAAACACTCCTGTTGTTCGCCGATGCATCAGGGTATCACATCCTGCTGCCTAGGAAACTAGGTTTGTATCACCCACAGCATCCATCTTCCGGAGACATGCCTGTATTTCCTAAATGTATGCGTTTCTGGGAATAGAGAGAATTCTCATTTCTCCTTTCAGTCCTAATATTTAAAACTCCCATCCCCGGAGCGATTCCCCAGGTGCCTCTGATGCTTTCGTTCTCTGGCTGTCTCGGACAAATGTCCCAGAGGACGGCTGAGAAGTACTTCTGCAGCTCCCAGATCTGCAATTAGGGGAGATACCAGTGGAAGCATGATACAGAAATGCAGAGTTGTTATTCCACCCCCTATGATGCGCTGGATTGTACGAGTACAATAGGCTATGAAGAATGGATCGGAGCACAGTGTGCAACCGATAAGATATCTCGGAGGGATGATGCATCTAATGAGCTCGAGGTGCAATTGAAGGGCACGCATTTCATTCATAGTCAGCTTACTCCTCCTTTCAACGTGCTCTGGTCGATAAAACGTGTGCCATTAAGATGCTTATAAGTTGGTTGTGTCATTTATGTTACTCATATCCCCACTGTTAGTTTTAGGAGCACTTTAGCAAAAATTAATAAAACTAAGCATGGTATGCATGCAAATGTCGTCTGGGCTTTGGGCTAAAGATATATGAACCCTGTTTTGTTAGAGTGTGGCCACGACGCACATTTTTGGACTTAGGTTTGAACTTCCTAGAGCTGAAAGATTCACACCAGGGCAGATGTGGAACAGCTACGGAAGCATCTTAGGTACCAACAATACAAACTGCTCAATCCCTGTGGTGAACCCCCGGATAAGTAGGGTGCTTAAGATGAGCAGTCATTTCACCCACCTGTGATTTCCCCATGCAACTTTTGTACCTGGTAGAACTTGGTGTTGAAAACAGCTCAGAACGAGGCAAAGTGTGTAGAATTTTAGTTTGACAACTGTGATTAGGCACATATTTTCCCATTCCGAGCTGCAATGGTGAGGTGACTTTGTCATAGGTTAAAACTGCAATGTGGGGTAACAGATTAACCCAGGGCCAGGATTGAGTAACTCCATCGGAAGCCCAAAGTGTGACAACAACATGTTGCAGAAGTGCCACTGGACACTTTTCACAGTGTGAAAACGCCAGGCAGCATGCCCCCATGTACATCACCAGACACTCTTCAGTTCTACCGCCTTCACTTACACAATTTCACACAAAAAGCCTAAAAGCATCCTTGTGTCATCACAAGAAGATGGTGGGACAGGAAGGTCTCACCATCGGTAGACTGTGTCCTCTCCTGTTCGGTCATAGCAAAGCCAGGGGTCTCCAATCATGCCTACTCCGCTGTAAAGGTTATATGTCTGGAGTCAATAGCACAGGTAGTGCATCTGCATTCATTAGTGCCAACACATAACTAATGCCCAGGCTCATTCCACCTGGCACAGGTTTTATTACTGCGCTGGCTGCCCCAGCACATTGTTTATGGCTGCAATCACTGCCCTCACGATATTGATGTCTGCAGCTACTGTCAGTTACCGCTACAGTTACACCCTCAATCACAACCCACACTTACATATCATCAATTACTGCACCATCCAGGGGAATGCCAACATTTAATACCTTTCTAAACTTATGCTATTCAGCAGTACACACTCTAGAATTACTGCCAGCGCTGTTGCGCTCTGGCAAACTTTTTTTTTGTAATAATAAGGACCCTGTCTGCCCCCACTTACTGTTCAGTGCCCAGCCTGTCTCTGCATCTTCCTGTGCCAGGCACTGAGCTCTGTCTCTCTGGTATCCGCCCTGCATATGAGTGTGTGCTCTCTTTGTTCCTCGCCATTGTCTCCATGCTGCTGTGCAGTTGGGGCTCTACATGCATCCATGTGCTTGCGTCCTGTGTGATGCAAGATCTCTGTGTTCTTGATGTCTTCTCTTGGCTCTGTGCTGTTGCCCTCTCTCCTACAGCAGCCTCTGTCCATGCTCTCCTTCTGCTCTGAAGCCATCTTCTCCCCAGGGCTGAGGCTGGATGGAGGTCCCACCTCCACCGCTACTGTTTTCTTTGGTGTAAGGTGTTCGGCTGTGTTCCAGGGGCTCTTTGTGGTTGGTGGAACCACTGTCTATGTCTGGGTCAGGCTGGTTACTCACTGCTGTTGGGAGCCCCCTGCTCCCCCCACTGACTAAAGCCAGATGACACCAGGTACCCCCAGTACAGAACTAGATGACTGTTCAAGCTCGCAGAATGCACGAGTAACGGGTTCCATGCTGTTGGACAGATTACATTTGGAATCCTTCACTTTCCAACGCATCCTGCTGAACTTGTAGATACAGAAATATACCTGTTTCCATATCAGCTATAACAACAGGTGATAATAACTAGAAACATTTTAGATATCCTTTCTTGCAATGCATATAAGCATTTACATTTTTTGCTAGTCTTTGAACGCATTTTAAAACTGTAGAATAAATTAAGAGTTTTATTACGTTTTTAAATAACTGCCATGTGTTTCAGATGTTAAAGTGCGGGCACTTAGAAGTAGCTGTGGTTTTCAGATCATTAGAATTTATTTTCTCGTTTATTGAGTCGTATTCCTGTCTGCCTGTCTGAACGGCTTATTGTGAAAGTGGGAGTAAGCAAAGTAAAAACTAGGATTCCAAGTGAGTTTAAATCTAATGTAAATCTAATGTACTGGCAGGTACTCACTCCAGCAGCGAAAGACACACAGGTGGGATTATTGGGAGTCTATTGGTGTGAAGATATAGCTGCATTATTGAGTGAACAACATTCATCCCCTTTGGAGTCACCGGCTACAGAGCCATCGTCTCACACAATGACCCAACGCTATAGGCTTCTGAAGCCTCCGCGGTGGTACCAGCACAAGAGACACGCAAGGTATCTTCAGCCCATGAAAGTCCTCCAGTGCCAGCGGCACATATGGTAGGCTTGGTGACATCAAAGCCACAAATGCCCCCCTGCTGAGTGGACAGCCCCCCTGTAATGTCAGAGTCACAAACGCCCGATTCCGCGCAGCCCCGGTAACATCAGCTCATCTTAGAGTGCCATCAGTTCTAGCTAAAATATGTCATATGCAAATGTTTCATTACGAGAGGATAGGCTTAAGTAGCTCCCAATTACTGACCTTCATTTCGCTTAAAGAGTTTCCTGCATTCCCTCCTCCCCCACAAGAGTAGTTTTTACCCCAAGTGAATAACACTTTGAAGTAGCAGTCCACACTGCACTTCTTAGACTCCAGTGACTCCTCCAAGCAGTCCTCCAGCGTATGTCTGCCATTGACCCGGTAGAGTGCTCCAGTGACTTTCAGCTAGGTTCAAGGTATAGGAGTACCATGTACACGCATGAACCATGCACAAAACAACTCTTTGCACTTTGTCTCCCATCTCTTATTCTTTTAACATGTAGATTGGAGCTTGAAGATCAGCATGTTATACACTGCTGCAAAATGGTGGAAATAAGGATTGTTAGGTGCTACAGCAATGCAAAAGTCAAGCTTTTCACATGAAACCACGATCCTACAGAACTGTGCAACCTGCGCACATTTATGTTGCTTTTGCAAGAAGAACGAGTTGTTAGAAACGTTTTGCATCTTCGAACACCCCTGCTTGTGACCACATAGTGGTTCCAGCCGGACCTCGAAAGAACATAGGCAAGTTCAGAGCATCCCCCTTCACTTGGGCTGAGTGGCTGCTGCCAGGCACATTCTTGAGGAGTGGAGGCTTGCAAAGGAGTGAGGCTACTGGCATTAGTCCTGCCAGACCCAAGAGACAACGAGTCCTGCAGATGCATATTTGAACATTCTACCCAGCCCTAGTGCTTCTCCAGTGACCAGTGCCATAAAGGTTCCTGCACACAGCAGTTTTCAACAGGGGTTGTAGGTCAGATACGAATCCAGCACAGAGGGAGGGGAAGCAAGCCATCCAATTGTGAAGGTCAAAGCAGAAAACACAAAATTTATGGATATTTGTATTAACGTTTTGGTTGCTTCTCCAGTCTTTTAGTAATGCTGATAACAACTAGAAACCATTGTATCTATTTAATGTTCTCCATTCTTCACCATTGTGTCTTTCTGATTTTTTGTGCTTAGGTGAAGGGGGGGGGGGTATTTTTCTCTCTGTTTATATTTTGGCTTGAGAAATTCTATTTTGGTTTATGGAGCTGTTACACTCATCTTGTGTGAAAAAAGCAGTGACAGTGGAATAAGGGCCTTGTGTCTCGCCCTGCCTGCAGGAAAAGCTCCTTGTAAGAAATTAATTTTCTATGTCTGACTTCTGAGCGGAAACCTGCATACAGCACTCACTGATACCTCTTCCCTGGTGCTAGGATCTGAGAAGATCCCACTGCAGACTGACATTAGACATTAAGCATTGCAGCTTTCGAAGAATCAAATAGTACTGAATCCCTCGGTGCCATGAACTGAAGAAGAGTAGAAGATTCTCCATTGATCTCAGCATTTCCTGGGTGTTTTGGGGATTGCATGCTGTCCATCCCCCACTGACCCCTCAGCTGGAGAAGTTTACCTGAAGGCACTGCCTTTCATGGTTGCTTGATTAAGAGCTGTCTGAATGAGCAGAAGCAGCCCCAGCCTCTGCAATGAGGGACCAATCCCGGATGATGGACGGTGGCCGAGAATGACAAGTGACACTGGTTGGGTGGATCAGTGGTCTGAAGGAGATGAATCCAGAGGAGCATGATACTTATGATCACTAACATCTAGGTGAGCAGGTCAGGTGTAGTGATTCAGCTTGGGGAGACTACTTCCATGTACTGACTAAGGAACAGGTTGTGTTCTTCTAGCTGAACCCCTAATTCCTCAATAACAAGTGCCCACCTGCCTCCATCCAGCTAGATTGGGCTTGAAGCCAAGATCCTCCTGGTGGCCTGCGAGTCTCTGTAGGCACACATGACTACCCTATGACTTCCACCCAGTGAGGCATGAGGCATTGGAGTGGGCACCCTTTACACACATAAGACTAAGATGACGATTTTCCTGCATCTGGATTATTAATGTCCTAACCTCAAAACCTATTCTAGCGGATAACCCATTTAGGGTCCATCCAGTGAAAGATTTCCAAAGCTTTGAATGGTAGTTCTAGCTCTAGCAGTCCATAAAAAGTGTCAGGCATCAAACTGACTTTCTGTGAATTTCAGAGGGTCCCATTCACTGCTCAGGCACCAAAACGTCTACCACAACCTATTTTGAGATAAGTGTCAGTGAAGCCTTCCATACCTCGTGGTATGCAGTATCGAAAAGTGCTTGTTGAGTCCAGTATAAGCGTCTCAGAGTCCTATGGATCAAGATAACAGTGAGTTTCAGATCCTTTTGTTCAGCATGATAAAAAAGTATCAATATAGTTGTCAGTCCTCAATATAGTCGACAATCATGAAAGTTACAAATCATAGGAGAACTGCAGCTCTTTTGTGGGCCTTCAAGCCAGTGTCCACTCTTGTGACCATTGCTATTCTCTGCTGTGGAACATGCAGGCTATTCCTTGTATTTTGCTGGAGTTTCTTCTGATTTCTTAGGTGAGCCCTTCAGCAGGCAGACAGACAGAGCTCCGCAGTGATTAGTACTTTCCAAAGAAGGAGTGAAATCCTGCATGGTGGGATGAAGTCACAGCTACATTGTGTACTGGGCCAAGGCCCCTATATAAATTAAGTTTCCGGGAGATGGACAGGAGTCCAACTTCCTTAAAAAAATCCTAGTGTAGTCAACCAGAGGCAAAGCCAGATTTGTCAACTTCCCCTGAGAGGATGAAACTGAAACTAGTGTACTGTAGAGGAAAACAGATCTCAGGAAGCAAAGGCATTCTTTAAGAGACCAGGAGGAACTTGTGAAAGGGTGAGCCACAACACAGGGGCATGTGGAGGAGTGCCAGACAAACAAAGGCAGAAAAGCACAATTTCCATGCCACATCCACGTGGCCAGGGACTCCACGCAGGCGTAAGATCCATTTACCACACATTTATACACAACATGGAGTGACCACATAGGAGTTAGGTGAAAACTAGTAGAACTCTTCCTTCTGGGTAAAAGAGAAAGGGTTCATCCCAACCACTCTAAGTGCATACTGCCTCCAACAAGACTGTCACCCATTCTTTACTCTGGAAGTTAGTGCCTGTGATGATGAAAGAAGGAGCATTCAGAGTAACTGGGTACAATTGAATGCTTCAAGGCAGGAAATTAAAACTGGCAGGCCCAGTGGTAAAACGTGTGCCGGGGGCCTGGAGGCCGGGTGGTAAAAAGTTGAGAAGGATCATTTTATTAAACAGCGATTTGACCTTATTCCTGACTGTGTCCACCAAGCACCATGGGAATGTACTGTGTCATTTCCCCAGTGTAGGCTATGTGGTTGTGGGCTGGAAGACATTACTCTTCTGACATGCATCTGTAATGGCCTAATGAATGAATGCAAGATGCTATTAAAAGCAGCACTCAATCAAAGGGGAATACGGTCCTGCAGAAAAGTGGTGATTGCCTGCTTTAAACCTACTGACTATATCTTGAATGCCAGATTTAGAAATTTTTTACGTCTGACATCTAAAAAACTTCAGCAAGCTCATCAATTAGTATAAACTTAATATATGGTTTCCACTGGCCTATAAGGCCTTCATACAGTACTAACGGAGGTATTTTAGCCTGGAGTATCAATTTAATTGTAAATAAATTCATAACTTGTTTTAAGCTTTTAGGATACTTCTCTAACATGTTTAGAATTATATACATAACATGAGGAGACTGTGAAATTGATGCACTTTATAGGAATATCTATGTGGCTATGACTAAAATATACCCGCTTTAATAAGAAGGGCACTCTGCCAAAAATCAATTAACATTAGTTATATTTTATGGATTGCATAATTAGAAGAAAAGAAATCAGGGTTAGTTATATTGATCCTATATTTAAAAAAATTTAAGAATACCTTTTAGACTAGAATGGAAGGTAATTGCCTCTTATTCTGAAAGGGGGTGGTATCCTTTTAAATGTATGATGTATTGGTTTGTATTAACTATGCATTTAAATAAACTTGACTTGTGTGCGGGGGTCTTAAAGTAAGAAAGAACCCCCCCCCTCCCACCGTGGGCAGTAAATCATAGCTGTAGCTGCAGTACCGTAGGCCCCTCACTTGTCCTTGGCCTCAGTTCCACCACATTTGCTGCATTAATGATGCGTATACCTCTGAGCGCGTTGTGAAAATGTGGTAAACAGGAGTAATTCAAAAAGAAAACAAAAAGACGCTGAAAGGTACATCTCACCCCCCCCCCCCCCACCACCACCCCCCAATAGCAGTACCCAGTGGCGTAGCATGGGTTGTCAGCACCCGGGGCAAGGCAAGTAATTTGCGTCCCCTAACCCGGGGCAAGGCAAGTAATTTGCGCCCCCTAACCCGTGGATTTTAGCACTCGAGTCTCTTCCAAGATGTTGCGCCCGGTGCGGCCGCCCCCCCCTGCACCCCCCACGCTACGCCACTGGCAGTACCAGCCTTCTGTCCCGCAGAGAGGAGAAAGGGAGGGATGAGGAAAGCCTGAGGTCATTGAGCGATGAGGCGTAGGGAGAAAAAGACAAGACGGACATGGAGGGTTGAAACAGTGGGTGATTCTGGCGATGTACAGACAGGTCGCAGACTCGGGTGGGGTGGTTGCAAAAGTAAAGCCCGAATGCGTGTGCCAGTGTCGTGTAATGTCCTAAGTACTCTCCCTTCACAGCTCTTAGCCCAGTGACCACGTGGGCTATCAGGAGGCCCTACAGTGACGGGCAAAGCCTGGGCACCCAGCTGTATCACACCGGCTCCGGCAGAGCTCCTAACATGCCGTGCAAAGCCAGCTCCGAAATGCTTTATCTTCCGAGTGCCAGACCACCATCATCGCTGCCAGTCTGCTCTGGGTGGCTTTGCCGTCTCGGTGCCGAGGCAGGCAGCTGCCTCCTCCTGTTTCGTTTTGATTTCCGACTGAGAGCTTCCCTGCTGCAGTATTATCTCTGGGACCCAGCTTCAGAACGGCCTTTCATGTTTAAGAACCGTGACTGTTCCCCCAAAGTTGGCAGAGTATAAGGTGCCCTGTCAGAGTCAGAAGGCATTTGGCAATTTGAGCTGGAGCTAGGCACTAAGAGCCGGAGCTAGGCACTAAGAAGAGCTTGTGTTTGGTGTGTGTGTGGAGGGGGGGTGGGGGGATGGGTTGGGTATGACTGAGAAGCTTGCAGCTGAGTGGGGCCCCTTTAGTGGGTCCCTTTCACGCCGAAAGATGTGCCCATCCGCTTGTGCTGGCTCTAGATTGCTAGGGCTTCTTCGTCAATATTTGCGACTGCCTGGTGTAAGGGAGGACGGGACATGCCTCTTTGCCTGTTCTTGTGACAGGAAAGAGGGCCCTGCAAATGTGTTTGTGCGAGGGCACCCTCCTCAGTTGTTCTTGTGTCAAAAAAAGAGAGTGCGCACTAATTCCCTGCTTTCAAAGCAGACAGAGGATTGATTATCTCTGCCTTTCCGTGTACCATGCAAAGGGAGATGCTCTCTCAGCCTGTCCCTGTGCCAGGCAAGGAGAGGGTAGCCCTGGGCGGGGCTTGTGCCAGGGGATGAGAGGCGCTCGCGCCAGGCCGACGGAGGTCCTCCCTCGGGCCACGGTTGTTTGAGTCCCACTCAGTCCGTACTTGTCGCTCTCTTCCCTCTAGACGACGAGCTCTCTCAGTCTGTGCCCCTGTCAGGCAAAGGGAGGTGCTTTTTCAGCCTGTATCAATCTCTCCCAAACTCTGCTTGCATCGGACAGTCAAATTTGCTCCCTCAGTCCATGCCTGTGTCAGTAAAGGTTGTGGCGGTGCCAGGCTGGGAGAGTTGGTCCCTGCCATGCGCTTCAGCTGACTGTATTCCAATGATATACTCAGGGGGCACATGCAGGGGCGTATCTTGATCAGTAAGGTAGGGGTGTGTGAGCCTCAGATTTTCAATCAGGCTGACATGTTTAAGTACAATATGGGACAAGTAAGGTGCTTGAGATGAGCCTACGGGGCAGTGGAGGGGGAGTGGTGTGCAGATTAATAGGAGTACTAAGAGAGAAAGCACAATATTTTGTAAAATAGCCAATCATTTTGAGGACTTTCAAAACAGAGAGGGACACAGTGTGTGTGCGTTTTATTCTGTGTGTATGTTAAAAAGTTCTGGTGAAATCCGACAGACACCTCATCATACCCAACTGAAAGCACCTGTACCCAACTATTTGTCAGAAAATACACTTATTAGGGGATGTAACACCCCAAACACCCCCCTGGAGCTACGCCCCTGGACACGACATCACCCTCCCACCCTCACAGACCTAAATGTCACATTTACTCCCGACCCTTCATTTGCTCTCTCTACACTTTGGGCCATTGGATAAAATATTCTCAAGCTCTGTCTCGTGCGTGAGGATCTCAATAGCCTCTCCCCATGGTAAACAGAATCTCTTGATTACTTCCCCCAAAGTGCTTGGCTTTCTGCCTGGTTCTCAGTAGGAGAGGTCCAGTAAATTTAGATATATGCATTAACTCATGTTACCAAACATTGGAATTATGAGTTTTGTTATAAATAATATCGGAAGGTCATAACTGCTGAGGGAAAATGCCTGGTAAATACAGGAGGATGTGGATTTTTATGGAGTAAGCAACAAAATCTGCATGTTATTCCAGATAAACATTTAATAGGAGATAATTATCATACACTGTAAATACCAAACACCTCAGTGTTAGTTTTTATCAGGTGTGATAATTACTGTATACAATAGTGGCCAACTCGTAGTGAGGGCCCATAGAATACTATTTACAACCTCGTTTTGCCTTATTCTTGCCTCTTCTGGGTCATCAGGCCCTTTGTAGATCTTAGTGTCATTTCTTTCTCTCTGCAGTGTGGCTGATGAAGTCATGGGTGACTTTCTTTACTCAGAGACAGTTCCAACCTCCTGTATCATTTTAACTTATGGTGGTCAAGTAGTTCTTAGCATAGATCACATACTGAGGACCTAAACAGAAGCTGATTAACATTGTGCTGACAGCTTTTTTGTTTGCAGACATGTATGATGTGTGTAGAACACACCATATACATTAGGCTTCCCTTAGTGACACTGTTAGCAATATGAATAAGATGTGTCTGAAATCAACATGGCACCTGCATCTCTTGACTTCTCACACCCTATTTAACCAAACTGCTCTGAATCCTGTAATCCATGGCTTTGTGATTTTCTTTCTGCTCTCTGTTACAGTTGATTCCATATTTTCCTCCACCGCCGACTTTGCAATGGAATTGGGTTGTATTTACTCTACTCCAGTCTTTTTGATTCCTTCTGTTTCAAACTGGTCACTGCAAGGTAGCAATGTAGGTAGTGGTGTTTGAGATGGAGAAGGTAGACCTTTCTATTGTACTGTCACAATGGAGTGGTTTTCTTACCATGTATTGACATCTGAGACAGAGAAATTACCACAATTTGTGATGTTCTCTTGTAGACATTGCCTACATCTGATCTATTGTGTTAGCAGAAAGATGGCCAGTCTTTGCTTCTGTCGAGAATAATTCCCTCTGTCTGTAATGACATTGCTGGAGAAGGTAAGTTGACCCTGTCTGTTCTGCTGCAGGAAATGAAAGAACCCAGTCTGTGTGGGTTAGAGAGAGGTGAACACAGCTTATGCTGATGGTAGAGATAGAGAATGTCCATCAACATAAGATGTTGTTGAAAGTGATGGACATTCAGCTTCTTTAAATGTCTGTGGAAAAGGACACCCGTTTCATGCTGCTTGTAAAAGAGAAAGTTGTTTGACAGGTGTGAGTGCTAGATAAGAGAAAAAGATAGGAACTGGTAGTGGCAGAGAAGGTCCCGCAAATTGTGCTGCAGTCCAAGAGAAGTTCTCTTTGTCTTCTATGTATTGTACATGGAGATTCACCAGTCTGTTGTACTGTCAGATGAAAATGTTCCTCATTCAGTGCTCATGTTACATGAAAAGAATTCTCAGTCTACATTAGTCTGATAGGAGACAGTCCCTCCAACCGTGCTGCTGTCGGAGGAAACCCCCCCCCAGTATGCTCCGAGGTCCTCAAGAAGGATTGTCAGTCAGAGCTGGAGTCAGAAGGGCATGACCCTTAATCTTTGCTGGGGTTGGATGACAAGAACCCTGTGTCTGTGTGAGGAGACAGTTCCTCAATCTTTGTAGCTGTGTTTTTTAAAGTGTCCCAATTTTTTGATGTTTGGATGGGAAAGACCTTCAGTCTGCCTTAGAACCAGAAGAGAATGTCCTTCAGTTTATGCTTGTGTGGATGGGAAGAATATTCAGGCTCTGTGTCAAAGGAGACAGTCGCTCAGCCTGTGCTTATGTCCATGAGAAGTTCACACATTGCATAGTGTTTTGCACGGGAAGGACTACCAGTGAAAATTAATGTCAGAGGGGACCATCCCTTGTATTGTTCTGGTGATTGAGGAAGGGCATTCAGTCTGTTCTGGATTGCCAGTCTGTGCTAATGTTGAGAGTGGATAAGCATATTTGTCTTAATTTCAAAAGGGAATGGACATAATTCTGTGCTGCTGTTGTGTGACGAGTATCCTTTGTCTCTTATGGTGCTGGATGAGAATAACCTTCAGTCTATGTTTGTGTCAGCGGAGACAGTATCTCAGTCTGTATTACATTTGTGAGAAGTTCCCCTGTCCATGGCGTTTTGAATATGAAGTACTACAATTTCATGTTGTGTGAAAGATCACATGACCCTTAGGCTTTGCTAATAATAGATGAGAACACCCCATGGTCTGTGTTAGTGTCACAGGAGACAGTCCCTCAGATGATGCTGCTGTCTGAGGAACGTTACTCTGTCTGCTTTGAGTAACACAAGGGTTTGCCAGTCTATGCTACTGTCAGAAGAGAAAAGCCTCCAGTCTATGGTGGTGTTGGATGAGAAGATTCCTTAATCTGTCTTAGTGTCACAAGAAACTGCCCCAACGTCTGTGAGTGTGTTGGATAAGAAGAACCTTCAGTCAGTAGTATTAAAAGAAGCAATTTTCCCCATGTCTTTGCTAGTACTGGATGAGAATAATGCATAGGCTGTGCTAGTGTCAGAAAAATCAATTCTCAGTCTGCGTTTCTGTTTTTGAGAAGTTCCCCCAGATTGTGGTGTGCTGATTGAAACGGACCTTGAGTCTGTGTTGGTGTTGAAGGCCATGGCCTTCAAGCTGTACTGGTATTGGAAGAGAGGAACCTTCACTCTGTGTTAGTGCTGGAGAAGATGGTCCCTCATACTGTGCTAATGTTGTGGTACCCGCATTGGAGAGACAATCATCGGGCTAAATCCCAGTTCATAATTTTTTTCCCACCTTGCAACACTAGGCATGACCAGCCACAGGTAAATCAGGCAAAATAGCCAGCCTGAACTGCTAAGACAGGTCACTCTGAACCAGAACACAAGCTACCTGAGACTGGTTTTGGCCTATTTAGGTGTCATCAGTAGAGTACCTGATGAAGAGCATGGCCCGATGAAGAGCATGGCCCGATGATGAAGTATGTCACCCAATGGTGAGTGAGGGCTACTGTTCCTGTAAGACTAATGCATGTGGTGATCGAAAAGACTCCTACCCTAATTGGTGGAATTCAGCTATAGGTTCATGTACGGAGATTTTTGCACTGGACCACGTCATTCTCCCTAGGTTTATATCCGTATATTTTTTGGGGGGATGTACTATGTCATCAAGACAACAGCCAACATGTGTTTAACCATGAACAGTGACCTTTCAAGGCTAATAGTGCTTAGATGATTGCCAAAACATGATATGATGTATGGATGAACCCTACTTACTAGATACCTTCAGAAATTGGTTCTACCAGTACATGATCAAACAAAAAATAATCATTACTCCCTCAAGTGGAAAGGTAAAAATGCTTGAAGTGATGTAAATGATGAGTCCTCGGTCGAAAACCCTCAGGTCATCAATATAATCCAAGAACGTGACCAAATATTCTCTAGGTAGGTATGGGTAAATTGTACAAGCAGACAAGGCGCTTCTTAATGTCAGGAGTATTCTTTCCCTTAAGTATATTATTAGATACCTGGCCCAGTATTTAGCTGACACAGCGGGGTGGCTGAGAGGGTGGGTGTGGTGTGTGGCAAAGTGAGTGAGACAACTCTTTGTCTGGGATAGAAGATGGCAATGAGTCTCAGGTGGAGTTTGGCGGCCCTGAATGCGAGAACATGGGAAAGATGTTCGTGCCGCAGCAACTGCACCCACTAGATTGCCTGTTTATGACATAGTTCATATTAAGCTCTGCTGGAGCAAATCACTTGAGCAAGAATGACATGCCTTCTTTTTAAGTTTCGAAGATTAGCACTCACACTTTCCAAGGGACATACTTAACTTCTGCGAGCTCCTTCCATAGGAGACTACCCACATTTGTCAGAGAATTGATTGACAGCTCGAGGATAAGGACATTTGGGATAATTGTGCATCACGACCAGAGGTTGGGAAAAGACAGATGTGTTTCTCATCAAAAAACATTTCACAAGGATTCACCTGTGTTCACTTCAGTGTGGTTTATATATACAGAATTTAGCGAGTGCGTGGTCCCAGGCGTTGTGTGGTAATTGGTCGGTGTATGGGTAGGTGACAGGTGGATGCCTTTCACAATCATCGATCCCGAAGCAGATGGTTTCCTTCTTAAAGGGTAACACCTTTCCTGAATCTCTGGAGAGGGTCTTCTGTGATCAGGGGCTGCGTGGAGCAGCGGCTCTGAAATGCTTCAGTGCTGGGAGTTTAAATTCACAAACTCTTTTGAAACTGAGTTCCCTGTTTTTTCACCCCTGAAGGGCTGATCCCACTTTATGTCCCTAACGAGGACCTGAGGCGTTCCTGCGAAAGCGCAGAGTTAAGTATTTTGTGAATGAAGTGAGACACGTGCCCCCTCCTGTGCTGTATACGCACTTTTCTCAACACCTTGCGCATCACACCGCCTCGGCGATGTACGTAAATATACCCGTAGTGTTGGAGCGTTCTGGATATATATAGATGTATATATTCATTGAAAAAACACCAGTTAATCTAACATTACAAATCGCACCATGCCCCTGTTTTGCGGCAGATAATTAAACGTGAATTCAGTTTAAAAAACTGTAGTTGAAGAATGTCAGGGTTTTAAGGTAAACTCACTAAAGGCCATTCTTGGCGGCTGTCAATGTTCTTTCTTGCACTTACGGTGCCTTGCCGATATCACACGGCGATATAACATCACGTCACACATGGTTTCATTGATGGCATGGATGGTAACATCTGATCACCACATCTGGGAACCGTGGTGGTTCACCATATGTAAAATGAGTTTTTAATTCCACCACACTCACGTCAGCCAGGGACTCTTCAGAGTACAGATTCCCTGTCCATGTGGTGCCTCTGGTTCTGGAATAATTTTAATTTATGTGTACTGAGTCGACTGTGCCTTAATGACAATGGTGGGGAATGCTCGACATGTCTCTTCCTACCGTATCATTGAGTCCCTCCACTCCCTGGGTTTTGAAGTGAAAGACCTGGTGGAATGACGTGTGTTGGGCGGTGATGGATGTCAATTACCATTCAAAAAGCAGGTCTGCTGTTAGTTCATTGACAATTCTTCATCTTTTGATTGGGTTATATTAGGTCACTCCGAGGAGTGTGGATGTGTTTTAGGTGCTTTACTGTTCTGACTGGTCTGGTTTGCTTTCAGTAGTCTGGCATAGGAGTACAGTGATTGCAATTGTATGTATGTACATAGTGCTTGCTACCCCTGACAAGGCATTGACACATTTTTTTGGCAAGTAGCATGCTACTCCGGGACCCAAAAGTATTTGTGGTGGATTAATATAGGGAAGTATGAGTATAGTATAAGTATAGGGATGGATGGGTTAATTTGAGCAGAGGCCATGTGAGTCTTTTATTTGATTTGAATAGAATAGGGGAGGGTAAGAGGAGGGAAGGATCCGGAAGTGTTAATTGGGAGATCATAATAGTAAGATGAGGTTTGGCATGAGTAAAGGAGAGGTGGAGGATGTAAGAGTCTGTAGAAAGGTATTAGGGATATCATAGTAGTTAAATGGGTTCTGGAATGAGTCAAAGGAGAGATAAATGAAGGAGAATTTAGTAGGGTTGTTTGGGAGTTCATAGTCGTAAACTGAGGTTTAGGGTGAGCTGGGAGAGGTAGAGGAGGGAAGACTCTGGAAAAGGTTATTTTGGCAATCATAAGGGTAGAATGAGTTTGGGATGAGTCAGATAGTGGAGCTAGCGGATAGATTGATAGAGGCATATGGTCAGACAGAGTAAAACTTTAAAGGTAACTGTAAACGGTCTTTGTGGCAAAGTTTTAGGACTCTGTCCAGTGTTGTAAAATAGTACAGGGGAGGCCTTCTGGAAGTATGGTACAGTAATCAAGAACACTGGGAGAACCAGTGAGGATATCAGTGTCCTGACTTTGTTGAGGAAGTGAATTAAAGATATTATTTGATATATAGTTGAATTGTGGTTTCCTTGGGTGTATTTATTATTAAGGTTTCCACACTCAGTAGGGGCTGAAGTGCACTCTGAGATTTGTAGATGAGGGTCTTGGAATCAGAAAATATGGAGGGAAACAAATACGGCAGAGGAAATGTGGGTGCTGAAATGGTCGGAAAGTAGATTATTTCCATTGAGGGTGGATTCAGAATAATTGATCAATTAGTCATCCAATGGCTGATTGTTGCGATGGATTTTGAGATCTGTGTATACATGGACTGAAAGGTTGGTTTGATGGTTCAGATGGTTTGAGTGTGAGTATTCGTGGAATACATTCCAGATAAAACAGTGAGATTATTAGAGATACTGGAAAGGCAAGATATGTAAAATGAAAAGAATGGGTTTGGGAAAAATGTTGCCCAGATAATGTCCAAGTCTTTAAAACAGAAGGGAGAGACAAAGTCCTAAGCTCTAAATGAGGAGAGATGTGTGGATGGGTTCTAAATGTGTGGGCAAGATATTGAGGGTGGGTAGAGATTATATTCTGATATTAGGAGGATTTAGCATTTGTGAGAGTCCTGTGGTCAGGTTTTTCATGAATTTATGAAAAATGCACATATTTTTTATTTTAAATGCTTGGATAGGTGGAGTAATCAATGGTTGTTGAGGGCTCACTACAGTGCTGTTACAGAGAGGATTGTGTAAGCAAGCCAAATGGTATACTCTATGTGCTATTCAGTTGCTCAAAAGAGGTAGCATTGAGTATTCATGTAAGGCATTCATTTGAATTGGGAATGTTGGCATAGTATTTGCGGAGTGTTTATTTTTGTTGATATGGATCTTGGGTGGATGGGTTGGAGAATGAAATTTGGTATGGTCAGCAGGATAATGATGGGTGACATATATAATGATGGGTGGGGATTTGGTGAGTATTTTGGAAATTAGATTTAGGTCAACCGGATTGCCATGTGAAGGTGTAGGGGAGAAGAGCATTTTTCAGTCAATGATCGGAGACAGACTGGGTGACGTGTTGGTGATTTTTTTAGATGGATGTTACGGTCACAAGAATGATGGAAGGATTAATGGGTGCTATAGAAACATCATCAAGGTCGAAAAAATGAATTCAAAATTTCTTACTGGGTCGGTAAATGGCCACAATGTGAACATGGATGGTGCAATGATAGGAGTTGATGGTTATTGTGATTGTAATTGTAGATTGTAGTTATACAGCACTTACTACCCCATACAAGGTGTTGAAATGCCTTGCAGCTGTGGCACGCTACTCGGAAATGCAAGAATATAGGTACTCGGGGATGAGGGAGGGGAGGCTCATGCTGGAGTGGGTGTAGTGAAACGTGTTTTTAGGAGAAAGGCCACGCCCCTGTTCTTATGCCTGCTTTGTGGCATATGGGATAATGTGGTGAATTCAGTAGGAATAGGTACTGGTGTTGTGGTTTTCTTTGAATTTAGCCAAGTCTCACTAATAGCAAAGTGTATTGGGTAGTAGTGAGTGTCAAAATAGTTAATGATGTCTTTTGTCTTGTCGATCATTCTATAGACAGAACTATATAGGGGAAGGTGCACAGCGATGGGTCTAGCATTCACACATTTACTTCATGTGTAAACAAACATGGCAGATGTGGCGAGCGGTGAAGTATTTGATTAGTTGATGAAATGGGTGAGTATGGCGCAGTGGAGTGTCAGGCGTGAAAGTTGGGGATTTGGGAAGATGGGTGTAGAATGTCCTGTGGAAGGCTGTAAAGGTCTACAACTTTGGGGAGTGTAGGAATCCGGGTTAGTCACTATGGAAAATGTTCCCACCTCCACAGACAACTAGCTTCCACTCAAGCTTACACAGCCTCTCTAAGGCAGCCTCGTCTACCCCTGAGATGGAAAGTGACTTTAGAGAATGTGTGCTAACAATTAGTAGAGCCAGCACAACAGTCGGTGCAAGAAACCATTCAGTAAAGCACCCAGCACAAAAAGTAATTTATGATTAAAATAAGGTCAAAATTACAAAAGTTGGCATTCCACTTTCTATTTTCTAACTTTCCATTCCACATTACTTTTCCATTATGTATGGGCAGCACTGAAAGTCTTTAGCTGTACTTGTCTAGTGTTGACATGTGGCCACTAGAGGCTTCTTCCTATTACAGTTAGACAGCATGACTCCCAGCTCCAATCTGCCTCTTACCTTCAGCCAGGCCAAACGGACTGTATGAGTGTCAACTTTTATGTAAGCTCCCCAGTTCACAGCTCACAATCTTCACAAAGTTCCTGTGTGGGTGTGTCCAGCTTGCGACTCCAGGGCAGATAGTCTCTTTCAGTCCTTTCAGTTATGCCTAGATGGCGCCTCCGGCTCCTCAGCCTGTTGGTCAATTTAACACCAAAGTCCTTGCCACCCCCTGGAGAGTCCTCTTTCCACATACCAGCTACAGTGAACATAAGATTGCTATGTCACTCACTTAGCAGTTCCAACAAAGAATCTTCCTCGAGTTTGGGTCTGGTCACAGTTGGTCAACGGGTCTGTTTCATAAGAAGAATCTTCATGCTCTTTAATGGCCCCCACAGCATCCAGGAGAGCAGTGCACCTTGATCATTTCTCCTAAAAACACAGTTCTTGGTTAGAGAGGGAGATTACATTCCCACTAACAGTTCAGCAGGCCCAAGTCCTGCACCACGTACACCCATAGGTCTGTTGATCTTCCCTTTATCTTCAGACTTCCACCTGTGGTCTGTCTCTTGGTAGACTGACAAGGCTGGGCTTATCCGATAACAGCTCACGTGCAACCAACCTCCTTATGGGGTCTGTGTCCTGGGCTTAGAGGTTCAACATTATGAACAAGGGTAACCCAAAGACTTGTGAGAACCTGGTGTGATACAAAATTTCCAGGAAAACAGTGGTTCACTAAGACTTAGGGGGTTATTCTAACTTTGGAGGAGGTGTTAATCCGTCCCAAAAGTGACGGAAAAGTGACAGATTTACCACCAGCCGTATTACGAGTCCATTATATCCTATGGAACTCGTAATACGGCTGGTGGTATATCCGTCACTTTACCGTCACTTTTGGGACGGATTAACACTCCTCCAAAGTTAGAATAACCCCCTTAATCACTTCAAGAGACCAGTATGTCTCCATTAATATAAAGAGAACAATTCAGTTTGTCTATATATCTTTGATAAAACATTTTACATTGTACCTAAGGCAAGACAGAAAAAGAATGAGGAGAGAAAAGACAGGCAGAAAGTACTGTATAACAATGTATTCAGTCGATTTGTTTCTCATATCATTGTTATACTTTCTGTTTTTTTTCTCAAGAGATCCAGTGCTCACACACAAGTGGAAGAAGAGTGCAGTGATAAAAGTAATACTACACCTGTAGGTGTCCCGAAACCATGCAGCAATAGAACTATAGTAAAAATGGCTTTTGAACTGACAGAAACTGATTTGTGGATAATGAAATGCTATTTGCTGTACATAGACAAGAATACAGTAATGATCAGAGTGCAATGTAATGTGATTCTGAGTAGTGAGTGAAAATTGAGATTGAAAAGATTAATTATTTTAAGCCACTCAATTTAGAATTGGGGGGAGTTGAGGACCATTTGTAGCCCATTTTACATTATTACAGGTGCAAGCTAATGCAAGTGGCAATAAGCATTCCAGCAGATTTAGGTCATCTACTTCATATTTCACCTCGCTCTGCCTTAACATCTTCTATTTTTAACTCTCAGCAAATTACAGTGATTGTGCCATCTCAGTCACTGCTGCTTTATTTAATTATTGTCCTTATTTTATGCTCCCTTTCTTACATTCATGGCACTAATTTATGTACATGCAGTTAGTATTGTTTATTTTGGAGCACACATCAAGAGCATGTTTGATTTTTTTTATTGCCTGTCATTATATGTGCACTTTTGTGTTCTACTTTTACTTTTTTTTTCCTGTTAATGCACCAAAAGTAACTCCTTTTCCATCGCAAAGGGCCTATAGAGAGGTTCTAGATCCATTGAAATGCATGCACACTAGGAATAAATATCTCACAGCATGTTGGAATCTAGGGGGAAGCCGTAAACCTAGCAAGCACTTAGAGCTCATACTGGATGAGGTGGCCACTAGTGTCATTTGGGCAACACTCAGGGGGTCATTCCAACCCTGGCGGTCAATGACCGCCGGGTTGGAGGACCGCGGGAGCACCGCCGACAGGCCGGCGGTGCTCCCAAGGGCATTCCGACCGCGGCGGTAAAGCCGCGGTCGGACCGGCAACACTGGCGGTCTCCCGCCAGTGTACCGCCGCCCTTTGGAATCCTCCAAGGCGGCGCAGCTAGCTGCGCCGCCGAGGGGATTCCGACCCCCCCTACCGCCATCCAGTTCCCGGCGGTCCGCCCGCCGGGAACCGGATGGCGGTAGGGGGGGGTCGCGGGGCCCCTGGGGGCCCCTGCAGTGCCCATGCCACTGGCATGGGCACTGCAGGGGCCCCCGTAAGAGGGCCCCTACAAGTATTTCACTGTCTGCTTGGCAGACAGTGAAATACGCGACGGGTGCAACAGCACCCGTCGCACCTTCCCACTCCGCCGGCTCGATTACGAGCCGGCATCCTCGTGGGAAGGGAGTTTTTCCCTGGGCTGGCGGGCGGTCTTTTGGCGACCGCCCGCCAGCCCAGGGAAAAACTTAGAATACCCTCCGCGGTCTTTCGACCGCGGAGCGGTATTTCGGAGGGGGGAAGTCTGGCGGGCGGCCTCCGCCGCCCGCCAGACTTGGAATGACCCCCTCAGTCTTCTTATTCCACTGTTTCAATACATGGTTTACATGTTCATCATGGGGTTCGATCTGTCAGCTATCTTGAGTAGCGGAAGAAAACCGAAATTAGGAAGTGGACAAGTAAGTGTAGGAATGATGGGTTTGCATGAATTCAAAGGGATAAGGGGCTGTACATATCCCACACTCACCATGCAGCACGTCTGGCTCAAGTGGAGACTGTGAGGGAAATGTTCCAGCTAGAGCGTGGATTCTGAACAGGGACAGCACGTTACGTGGGCACATTTTTCTGACTAAACCACACACGTTTAACCCTGGCGAAGCGCTATCCTGCCCCTTCTCGTTTCCCAACAACTCTCGCCACATTGCGCAAACCGAGTTTGCATGAAGTATACAGTCGGTTGGCTCAGCAAGTTGCTGATGGGGCTCCCCAACAACGGAAGTATGTTCACTGGCTCTGCACCTCAGCTCAGCTGCAGGCTTAACACACGCACTGTTAGGTGTTTCATGTTTGGATGGAAGAGGGTCTGCTGACCTGACAGGTCCTCCACCTGCAGGCTCCGTCCACAGAGTTCTCTCACAAAACAGAGAAACACACTAGTAATTCTTGCTTCAGAGCACAAGGTACCAGTCTCGCCCCTTCCTCCCTGCTTTCCACCTTCACAATTGCGGTCATCCTGGTTTCAAAAAGCTTAAGGTGTACAGTCCCGTCTGTGAGCAGCAGAGAAAGCAGAACCTCTTTAAATATTTTTGGGTAAGCAATGGAATAGATCAACACCGAACCAGTTCGTGAAGTATTGTACAAAAACAAGTTTAATCTTGAACGCACACAAATAGATGCAGAATAATATGGGATAGACAGAGTGTCTCTTGTAAGTGCCCCCAGTCTAATCAACTGCTTTTAAGTGTCCTGATCGGAGTGGTAAAAATTGTGTGAGATGTAGCAAGCAAACAAAAATGAATAAACTCGTTGAAATGTCTGCAAAAAACAATCTAGCTGCTGTTGATAGCAGGTTCGGTGGTCTTTACTTGTACTTCTTGTTTGAATTCTTCTGGCACTTGCTCGAGGTGTGTCCAATAGCTCTCCCTTATCTCCTGGGCTTTGAAGAACTTGTGATGGGAACGAGTGTACGGAGCGAGCGGTATCTGGTAAGGCGGGCCTCTAGTCTGAAGGGAAGAAGATCTGTTTTCTACCTGTACTTGGGTCCCTTCTCTTTTCGTATCCAACCTTCGATTTTATTTTTGTCTTGTTTCTGTCAGGCTCCTGTTTGCTCCCCACTCTGATTATTGATCAAGTTCTCTTGAGTAAAACACTTCACTGCTTTCCCTTGCAAAGTAAAGACCTGCACCAGGTATGTCCTCTCGTTGAACCCTGGGAAAAAAAACCTCAGCACAGAAACAACAATTTTACTTTCCACTTTATCTCTGTATCAGGCCTTTTCACAGTGGCTAATGGGAGAGGAAGCATCATATTTGGAAACCTAGACAACTGGGAGACCCTGTCCAACTTTGCTGGACAGTACATTAAGATCGTGAAGGCTCCTGTAAGCTGATCATTCAGAGACTGAAATGTTAGCACCATTAAGTTTTGTTTGTGTATCACGTGTTTCCTTTGAAAATCTTCGGGTCTGATTTAGAGTTTGGTGGACAGGTTACTTTATCACAAAAGTGACAGATATCCTGTCCACCATATTCTGATTTCCATAGGCTATAATGGAATCGTAATACGGTGGGCAGGATAGCCATCAAGTTTGTGACAGAGTAACCCCATCCACCAAACTCTAATTCAAGTCCTAAGTTTGGTGGGTTCTAGCTTGTTTACGGCTCTTATTTGGCAGGCACCCTGGTTACTCTCAGTGCAGAGAAGCAGTTCATGCTGCAGACACTCCTTTCACACCACCTGTGTTCTTTGATATAAATAGTGAAGAGTGCTGAGGAGCACAGCGCACTTTCTCAAGATTCCTGGAGAGCCCTTCTTTGGGAAATTGATCTCCACGTTAGACATAAGATTATGTTAGTGGCTTGGTTGCTTGTTTTTCATTTCACTACAGTCCATGTAGAAGTTGTTTTAGGATATCAATGTTACAGGACACTTAACATGTGCAGACCCGCCCTTGTTTTTGGGGAAGAAAGGTTGTTTTTTTAATAGTGCTTGCTCTGTCACTGAATTCCTGGTACAAAGTCACAGTGTGATTTTCAGTTCCAATCCCAGAAAAAAGTAATGGAGCCGAAAAACCATAAACATACATTCCAAAACCTTATTTGAAATGCTCTTACCCATTTCACTGCTCCTCCCTGTTCCCGTCATGCTATGTCAAATTTCTCAACTAAAATACTTACTGATTGTTGGGATGTTAAGTCTCTGGAGAACTTGCTTCCCCTGCCTTATGGTGATCTACAGGTAAGTCACTTAAAAGTTACTGTGTGGTTTCTGGATCCCTACCTCAGTGAACATGACAAACATGCATGTTCAGTGAGGATCTCCCTGTTACATGGACTGAGACCCTAAAGCTTAGCTCTGAGGTCGAAGGGGGGCATTCTTAGTGCACCCCTATTTCACAGAGAGTGGCTACTGCTCTCTCTACCAAGGCGGTGGTGGATTGACAGTGGTGGTAGCAATACATCTATAGTCAGGGATACCTGTATCCTTGTACCCTTGGTTGGGGGGCTTACTAGCCACCCTCCTGATCAAGTCTGTACAGTCTTATTTGCCTGTGGCACTGTTGCCTTTGTCTACCTGGGATGTGTACTTGAGAGCCATTAGGTTCCCTAGGGGAGAATGGTGAGGTGAGTCATTGTGTTTAATGTCAGCTGACTTGTTCTGATTGACATTCCAGCTCCCTCATGCCCCTCCCCCCCCCCCAGTCCTTGGAGAAGCCTGGTTGGCTGGGGTAGACACTTGCTCTTATCTTTGTTTAGGTGCCCTAATGTCTGAATGGAAAGATTTCTCTGTGATGGATGGATTCTGCTGTGAAGGAATTTGCCAGATGTGAAAGAGCAAAAGGATCAATCAACAATCTGAATGCAGATGCAAAGGACTAGCTGTGTGTAGGGCTCATCGAGGGAAGCAGCATCGTCTGAGAAGACAAGGAAATTGAAAACAGCTGCTCAAGATAAGAAAGCTTGCAGCACATCAACAGAGGAAGACTGGGAAGCTTGATTCCACAAAGCCTTTGAACATGAGGTCACTTCTGGCCAGACCCCTCCCCTGTGCTTTTGGAGTCTGGGATACTTACAGTTACAATCTGTAGCTGGGGAAGAGTGTCATGTGGTACAGGCCCCCTACCTTTCTCTTTGTAACACATGGGGGAACCAGGGCGTACTGGCACTCTGGCAAGCTGATACCCTCCTATAGCTAGCCAGTGGCTACTGGTTTAGTGGGACTCCAGTAAACTGTGTCAAGACATCAAGCACCTGTGATCAGATCCCTGATGCCATCATAGCGGTGTCCTTGCTAAGGATAAGAGGGCACTTCTGTTCTTTGGGTGGTGGGTTCTGGGGCTGATTTGGATCGTTTGTCTTCACATCATATGGTGAAACTACACCATTGCCATAAAAGGATTGGTATCACGGCTCTAGCGAATGACAGCAACCCTGTGCAACATGGTCTGCAATATGCAATGTTAATTTTGTGTCTGCATGCTATCTTTGTTTTATAATCTTAGTGTCTAGGCGCTATAATACTGTTTGGGGTCAGAACTCTGGCCCAGAGGGTTATAGAGATGTCTAGTTTTCACTGTTTATCCTAGTTTTATGTGTAGCATATTGATCTTATGTGTAACAAAGTACTTGTCTTTTTAAAAAGTACAGCACTGACTTTACATTGACCTTATTAGTTGGTAGTACAGTATACCCTGCATTCTGAACATCTAAACCCATCTCACCTCCTTGAGTAAACCTTGAACTGCACTGTCTTGCTACCCTGAGAGAGCAAGTGCTGGAGAGGGGTACTTGGTTAACTAGTTTTGGGTTCACTAGTAATGAGACCTCAGGACACCATTGGGGGACACGCCAGTTGATGCAATTGGAGCGGGGTAGCTCCTGAGTGCCCTGGTGCCCAGGAAACTGAGTCTAACACCAATCCTTAATACCTTTGTGTGTAATATAATTACAACTTCTTAACACAAGTACCGGGATCAGTACCTTCAGGTTTGAAGAAAAGGATCATTTTATTTATCGATATATTCATGCTTTGCCTAATGCCAAAATGAGATTAGCTCCTCTAAAGTTGAGAATAGGTTTTAATATTTACCTTTTGCATCTAGAGCTAGTAAATCTGATTCGAGAAAATGGAGAGAAATGTTCTTGGAGGCACAACTTTCAAATGTACTATTGCACACGTGTTGTTAGACTGTTTATTTTAAAACGACTAAGACCAATGATTTGTTAACCAAAAATATTGAACTATGGAAAAAGAAATCATAATGAGGCAAGTAAAAGACTTTTCTGGTGTTATTGTTTAGATGTAATCTGTGCTGTGGGTAGGTTTTATTCTCTATAATTGAAAAGAAGTTTTAAATCATTTTAGAGAGTTTTAATAAATATTTATTTATGAAATTGTAGTATTAGATATATATTTTGTGCTTAATAGAGCGAGCATATACATTTATTTTACTTTCTGTCCTTGTTAAATACACTAGGGTCTAGATAAACTCATTTTGATTGACTTACTGTATAGACTCCAGACATTCTGTTCTCCCTTTGTCTTGGCCTAGCCCAATGTTTTGAAATGCTGTTCTTTGAATTCATCTTCTCTAAGCCTTGGGCACAATATCTGTTTAGCAGATTTATTCCTGAATTTTAAGAAAATTAGGTTGTAGGCAGTGTATTTGATGTTGCTTTAAACTTTACACATACATTTGGATTGGTAACCAATCAATTTCCGAATAATCATGTAATGGTCATCTACAGTGGTACATTACACCTTGCTTAATATTCCTAAACAGTGTAGGACATTCTAAAGCTCCTAGAACTATAGGACTTTAACTTACAAAATAGAACGAGAAGACTGTTTTTACAAATTTTGGAGGCTAACTTCTGTAGCAAAAATAAACAAAATACAATGCATGTATTTTATCTAAGCATTATCCCTCTCTGATTGCTCAGTCAACTTTATTTGGAATATTTCTGTAGCAAGAGAGCAGCACTTGAGGATCATGGATGGCGTGCAACTCACCTAAGGTCATAGGGCTGCAAAGATTACACCTGAGTGTGTAAGTCATTTCATCACAGGTCATGTAAGGTTGGTGTTGTGGGGAGTGGAAGAGGTGGGCAGTCATTTTAGTTAGACATTGTTTGGAGAGAAGAGCCTTTAGCATTGTTGTGAATTACTTAATAGTCAATAGTTCATGCAAGACTGTTATCCTATTTTTCAACCCTGGTGCACCTGGAAGTATGCGTGCATAAAGGAACATTGGAACACCTTCAAACTCTGCTCCCCTTCAAAATCAGTTTTGTCCCAAGTCCATTTAAATCCCCTTCACCTTCCACTTAATCATTTCCAGTAGATATGATAGAAATTTGTTTAGGGAAAAGCCCAAAACATTATGTAATAGTATGCACCATTATGTGACATGCAGTCTTCGGCATTTTACACAATTTTCTAGTGTAAAATGTCCTTGCTTCCGTTTTGTCAGGCGAGCACATTTACTAAGACATAGTGCAAAATAACGCATGGCGTGAACACCACTCACTCGTGTTTGGTTCATTTGTGTTCTTACCATTCTGCAGCAACATTATTTTTGCCCAAACAAAGTCTCTATTACAACACATACTTTAATAGTGTACTATCAGGCCTTTCATGTGACAATCAAAATGTGAAATGCTGGAAATTATGCAAAATTATGCTGGTGTAAATGAAATTTCACCCATGTCTGCTGCACATCGCCCTCTGCCTGGTCCACTCCATTCCACATTCTGCTCCTTTGCCCAATCACCTGCTCCGTCTGCTAGCTTTCAAATGTTTTTGCCCACCCCATGCCAAAATACTTTTTTACAATGTTTTGCTACGTCCACTTGCCTTCCATCTCACACCAGTGGTCCAATCCTGTTCCATTGTCTGCACTTCTGAATGGCTGGCCCCGCCCACGTCCTTGTCACACCCTACATGTTCACTCTGTCAGTGCTCCTTCTCCCACCTGATCACTTGTTGCTGTCTCAAATCTCCTAAACCTTTTGGAAAATGTTGTCTTCATATTGACAAGCATGTTATGCACCAAGTGATAACAATCACAGACCTACATGACAGATATGTGTCGAGGCTGCTAATAACCCATAGAGAGGGGTGTCAGGTTTGAGGATGCTAAGCACTGAACCCAGTGAGTATCCTAACCCTCCCCAAGTCCCTAATCCTGCAGGAGGTCGAACTGCAACCAGATGAAGCAATCTGAGGAAAGCGAGGGTTTGGGGTAAGAGAGGACAGGAGCTTGGAGGATAGACACCGAGGCGGCTGATAGGAAAACAAAGGAAAGGTGTGAGGTACGGAGGTCGGTATGAAAACTGTAACGAGAGCGAGCACTAATGCAGTCGCACATGTTGCCAGCGACGGAGCCCATGATGAGATGGTATTTTGTGTTGCAGCTACCTTAATTACCCTGGAAGCGTATGGGTTAAACCATATAAGTCTTTCTATCTTCTATAGTCCTATCTTCCATAGCCTCCACCCTCGCCCCTAAAAAGGTCTGTTGGTACCTCTTTGAGATGGGCTGAGGACACGCAGTTTGCAGCAGAACCTCTGGCCCCAGCTCATCGGGAGGGAGCTGTCTCGGTTTTATGAGGCAACTCATTCCTGAGTTTTATGGCCCAGCTGAAGAAGGCTTCCTTCCTTATGCTTCCTGTTAGAAATGGGGTTTTTGGTTGGCAGTCAGGTTACCCCTTGTCCAAGCAAAAGCCCTCACTCTAGTCAGGGTAAGTCACACACAATCCAAGATTATCCTGTGCCCACCCTCTGGTAGCTTGGCACGAGCAGTCAGGCTTAACTTAGAAGGCAATGTGTAAAGTATTTGTGCAATAAATCATACAATACCACCATATAGCACCACAAAAATACACCACACAGTGTTTAGAAAAATATATAATATTTATCAGGATAATTGTAGGTCAAAAAGAATAAAGTTGCAATGGGAAATTGTAGAGATATCACTGAAAAGTGATATAGAGTGTCTTAAGTCTTTAGAATATAAACAAAGTCTCTTTCAAGCACAAGTACCTGGTTTAGCGTGGAAAAAACTCCTCAGAGGGCCACAAAAGAAGAGGTGCGTGGAAAAAGGGTGTGTGCGTCGATTTCTCCTCAGCACACATGGACTTGCGTCGTTATTTTCCACGCGGGGAAGTCGTGTGTCGTTTTCCGGCGCGCGGACAGTCTCTTTTCGTGGATCGCGGGGATTACCAGATGTCCCGGGTCTGTGCGTGGATTTTCCTGCTTGTTTTCCGGCTGCGCGTCGTTCTGCGGGGCTGCGCGTCGAAATTACGAACTCATGGCAGGCGTTGCGTCGATTTCTCCTCTAGAGGTCGGGCGGCGTTGTCCTTGCGAAGCCGTGCGTCAGATTTTCGGTCGTCCCAAGAGCGTCGCGTCGGTGTGCGGTGTTTTTCTCACCGCGGAACAAGCTGTGCGTCTAAATTTTCTGCGCACGGAGCGTCCAAGCGAAAGAGGGAAGTCTTTTTGGTCCTGAGACTTCAGGGAACAGGAGGCAAGCTCTATCCAAGCCCTTGGAGAGCACTTTCACAGCCAGACAAGAGTTCAGCAAGGCAGCAGGCCAACAGCAAGGCAGCAGTCCTTTGTAGAAAGCAGACAGGTGAGTCCTTTGAGCAGCCAGGCAGTTCTTCTTGGCAGGATGTAGTTTCTGGTTCAGGTTTCTTCTCCAGCAAGTGTCTGATGAGGTAGGGCAGAGGCCCTGTTTTATACCCAAATGTGCCTTTAAAGTGGGGGAGACTTCAAAGAGTGGCTAAGAAGTGCACCAGGTCCCCTTTCAGTTAAATCCTGTCTGCCAGGGTCCCAGTAGGGGGTGTGGCAGTCCTTTGTGTGAGAGCAGGCCCTCCACCCTCCCAGCCCAGGAAGACCCATTCAAAATGCAGATGTATGCAAGTGAGGCTGAGTACCCTGTGTTTGGGGTGTGTCTGAGTGAATGCACAAGGAGCTGTCAACCAAGCCCAGCCAGACGTGGATTGTAAGGCACAGAAAGATTTAAGTGCAAAGAAATGCTCACTTTCTAAAAGTGGCATTTCTAGAATAGTAATATTAAATCCGACTTCACCAGTCAGCAGGATTTCGTATTACCATTCTGGCCATACTAAATATGACCTTCCTGCTCCTTTCAGATCAGCAGCTGCCACTTCAACAGTGTATGAGGGCAGCCCCAATGTTAGCCTATGAAGGGAGCAGGCCTCACAGTAGTGTAAAAACGAATTTAGGAGTTTTACACTACCAGGACATATAGCTACATAGGTACATGTCCTGCCTTTTACCTACACAGCACCCTGCTCTAGGGGTTACCTAGGGCACACATTAGGGGTGACTTATATGTAGAAAAAGGGGAGTTCTAGGCTTGGCAAGTACTTTTAAATGCCAAATCGGGGTGGCAGTGAAACTGCACCCACAGGTCTTGCAATGGCAAGCCTGAGACAAGGTTAAGGGGGCTACTTGAGTGGGTGGCACAACCAGTGCTGCAGATCCACTAGTAGCATTTAATCTACAGGCCCTAGGCACCTGTAGTGCACCTTACTAGGGTCTTATAAGTAGATTAAATAGTTCAATCAGGTATGATCCAAAGTTACCATGTTTAAAGGGAGAGAGTATATGCACTTTAGCACTGGTTAGCAGTGGTAAAGTGCGCAGAGTCTAAAAACCAGCAAAAACAGTATCCAAAAAGTGGAGGGAGGCAGGCAAAAAGTTAGGGGTGACTACCCTAAGGCTGTCAGGTCTAACACTTCCCTTTGCTGTTTTCTGGATCACAAGTCTGGCCAGAGTGATACCCTAAGTGGTGCAGAATGAATCAGATATTCAGGCATTCTGCTCGGTGTTTAACCTTGAAGATAACAGTGCCTTGAGTCGAATGCAGACTGGAAAGTGTAGTGGCTGGACTACTCGTAGGTTTTTGTTTCATAATAATTATTTCCCTATCTCATAATGATATAAATGAACGTAACTAAACACCTTTAACTGAAACAAGGGTGACATTTTGGTGAGCAGTGAGAAATGAATTGCCATTGTCAATGTGCAAAAGTAAAAGGACAAGCACAAATGTGTGAATATCGGTGGCTGCAGGGGGAGCGGGATCGTTTAATGATGCTTGGCTGGACCAAGGCTATCTGAGATTTTTGCTTACATGGTTTTTATGTGACTGGCTGAAATCCACATAGAAGCCCAAAGAATTTAAACAGTAAATATAGACAAGTCTGCCAGGTGAATGTCAGAGAGCGTTTTTTGATATGGAAGTAGAGTGGGTCACATCTAGGTGATACTGAAGTGAGCCCTCATTTACTGGATCTCAGTGCAAAAATAATATGAGAAGAGAGGCATGACATCTGCATATTGATGTGTGGGTGTGGTGTGATTAAAGAGAACGACACCAGGGACACCATATTATGACAAATTTCATTCTTGCAATATAAACATTTTGAGACAGCATAGATCACTGAGAAAGAAGGGACTCTATCTAGCATACAAGAATTAGAGAATGTATGGGTGATGTGTAGGTGATCCACAGCGCCAGGTATTACTGGCATGTTCAGGAGCCTCGGCATGTGAATCTAAACACATTGGCAACAGCTCGTATTGTTTTGTGTTCTGCTTCTGTTTTTCCAGGTGGTAGGACTGTCTCCAGGACATCATCCATAAAGGGGAGATGGATAGTGCAGCAGCAGTTGGCTAGTTTTTCCTGTGTTATACTCCATGCCTAATGATAAATGAAACCACACTTGCTTACGAGTCATGGAAGGCTGGGGGCCCTTAATGTCAGATTTCCAGAGGATTCTCCAATGAACATCACTCATAAATCAAAGAAATCCGTATCAACCTTGGATTATACCCTTGCCTCTATTGTGATATTTCATTATATACAGACTTTCACGTAGAAGTAAGATGTGAGAGTGACCGTCATACTCACCTTATGAAAATACTGAACAACAACCAGTATGACAATTATAAAAAAACAATCTTGGAGAACAGGATCCAGGGAGCCATTTTCTATGAATACGATGGTTGAATATATCCTCGAAAAAGTATGGAACATGGAAAGCTAGCCTACTAACAGTTTAACGGGGAAACTCAGATGTGATCTACAACTGCGAGGGGATGTTGACATCACTAAGGAAACAGTTGGGCCCTCAATAATATCAGTCCTCCGTGCCAGGAGCTGATAAAAAAGCGATGGTTCATGCCGGCCCTAAAGCAACAAAGCAGCCAGACTCCTAATGCTCCAACACTCGGAAAACACCCCTCTTAGTACTTTTCTGGTACTAAGAAAGAAATACAAGAAGGCGTTATTGGAAGCCAAGCAGGCCCTCATGACCAGAAGTGGGTCAGAATCACAGAGGCTTATAAGGGAAAGAACAGCAATCTCCTTTGCTCCATTATTAATCAACTCGAGCGTGGGTCCGTCGAAGTTCTAGCCAATACTGTATCAGAAGAAGAGTAGGTAGGGCATATCTCCAAACTATACTATAACCAGAAGGCTGCTGAATTATCAAACACATGCAGTGAGTCATCCCCCTTTAACTTTGAGGAGCAAAAAATAGAAGGGAGATTACGGCCCTGTATAAGCTGTGTAGTTCCTGCCCCAAATGGCCTTCCTGCAGCCCTATTTAAAAACAACCATGTTTCTGGAGCAGTCAGTTATACAAAACGTACAAAGCCTGCATTAAGAAAAATAAGGTACCAGATTCATGGAAAGGGGTAACTTTACACCCTATTTACAAGAAGGGCCACATGGTAAAACAGATAGTTACCCTATGGTTGTGTTACTTGATATCAACACAAAAATGTCTGTGAGCCTTCTGCTAGAGGACCTGGAAGCCTGGGCCACAGATTTAAACCTAATACCCTTAACTCAAACCAGCTCCGTCCATCACTGAGTACCTCTGACAACCTTACAGCCTTGGCTATTTTAGCCGAAAAATACAGAAGGAAGAAACTAGCGCTATGCACTTGCTTTGTGGATTTATTCAAAGCATATGACTCGGTTGACAGGTACTGGCTATGGAGAAAGTTAGGGGACTGGAATATTCCGCCAAATTTGTTAAAAGGAATACAGCTCTAATATTCAGAAAACAAAACCAAGGTTACATTTGCTGGCAATAGAAGAGTAACTTCCAAAACTCACAGAGACAGAGATATCAAACAAGGTTGTGTGATGGCCCCAATTTTATTCAATTTATACCTGGAAGACCTGTGCGTGCATTTGGGCTCTACACGCTCCCAACCTCCCAAGCTGGGCCAGCAACTAATAACTGAATTACTATATGCATAGATCATCGTTTTATTGAATCTTTCTGGCACTGGTCTGCTAACCTTGTTAAATTTGATCCATCAATACACAATATTGCAAGTCAAATGAACTATCTGTGAATCTGGAGAAAACCAAGATACAGTAGTCATCTTTGGAAAGTGAGTAATTAAGAAAAAGCAAAGGCTTTGTGGGGAACATCCGGTGGGCAGAAGTGGCTGTTTTAAATATTTTTTGGCTTTTAGCTACAGGATCGCTGGTTTCACCAACTATATTTAAACACCCTGGAAACAAGGATGGCATCCCAAATTGCAGCCTTACAAGTCCTGTCAACCAAATTGCAAAGCCCAACTAGGTGCCCACTGCTTACTGTTATTAACGAAAAGTTTCTTCCTATGTTGTCATATGGCTTGGAAGTTATTCCCGGCAAGTTTGCTAACTTCTTGAATGCCGTACAGACCAAAGCCTTCTGCCTCATCTTTCTACTTCCACACAGTACTTCTCCAGCACAAATAACCCCTTGAGAGGGTTTGCTACATATACTTTGTATATGTCCACATCTGCTTCCTTCGTGTGAATTATACATTGAAACATCTTAAATGCCAATGGCATTAGGACCTGCCGCCGCACAATTCTGTTCTGTCGAAAGGGGCTGACACCTAAATATATGGCATGCTTTGTAAAAGTTATAGTAAAAGCAGACTACCTGCTTAAGCAATCATTGTCAAGAGGGAAGTTTGAACGTGGTGGATCAACAGCTTCTGCAACATGTCTGACTCCTTCCTTCTGGTTTATTTCCATGCCGTATGACAATCTGCACAGCACTTTAACTCCCCACTCACTCTTTATTCCTGTTGCCGTCAGGCTCTAGAGCTAACATAATAAAACAGTGAGCTTCCCGCACAAAGCAGAACTATCAGACTTGGTGAGGCTTTGTGGTTGCCCATTCTCCCTCCCACCCTTCATCCCTCACGACAAGAAACATTGCAGCATTTGCACTTAGCTGGCTTACCAGTACCACAGCATTTTAGTCTACCTGTGGGTTTTTTAAAAACCTTTTATCTTGTACTTTTGTACCCCTATTTTAGTTTCATGATGTCCATCGTAGCCAATGCATTGTCTGTGCTTCATTTTTAACTCTTTTTCGTACCTGATTGCAATGATTTTTATTAATCATGCAAACAAATAAATACTTACTTCCTGTGTTTTTTTCACATTCTTTTTTATCGGACACAATACTAGTAAGGAGCAGAGTGGTGGAGGAAACGGTAATGTTGATGATGGGGTTCACTGTGTACCACTGATTCGGTATTTGAGGGAAGGTCTGCTGTCATCATCATACAAAATGTTTTACTGAATTGATGGCACAAGGTGTAATTTTTGGATTGTTATTGGGACTTTATAAGATGTAGACTGAGTATGATGTGTTGATTTAGTTAAAGTTTATTGATGTCATTTAATATTTACATTTGTTGTGGGACAGAAGGATGGGAGTGTGGGTATATGTAGTTGTTGCTGACCAAGAAGGGTTATTGCTCTTGTTATTTGCCCTTGACCCTATGATATGTTGCTAGTGTAAATGTTCTGTTTGGCTGTGTTGCTGTTATGTTTGCATGGTAGTGTTGCAAGGTCTCTCCTGTATGTAATTTTGCCAACGTTGTTCAAGTTGGCAAATTACTCTTTTGTTGGCAGTTTTTCTATCTAACTTGATGTCGGCAGGTTGCATGATATTGAGGCAGGAGATGCAGAATGGATTACAGAGGCCAGTGACAGTGCACTGGTCAGTGTTATGCTTTGGGGTTAGCGAGAGCCCTGTGAGCCTCTCATGTAGAGTGTTGGTTGTTCGTTGTGTTGTGCGACCTTTGTGAACCTTTGTGGAGTGGAAATTAAGTGTGATATTGAATCCAGAGCAGCCACAACAGCATTTGGTCCAGTCTAGGGACAGAGATACAGGCAGGGAAGCAGTGAGTGTTAAAGAGATGAGGAGGTATAATCTGTGCTTTAACACTGTGGTGGTACTGGTATGCGGGAGGTATACCCCATGGTGTTGATTGACTGTGAGGGCTTCTTTCATGGTCTTGGTCATGATGTTGCCATGTAGAGTTAAGTCCTCGTCTAAAAACTGAGAGTGTTGGTGATGGCTGACAAAGATTTATTCAATTCATTGTCAACAACTACACTGTGAATGGGAGGTTTTTCTGTGAGTAGGAAGATGCTAGTGTTTATCAGGAAGAGATGGAGGGAAACTGAGAGTAATTTAACAGACATGGTGGTTCAGGGTAATATTATTATTGTGTGAATGGAAATATCGTTTTATGGCTAGTAGAGCAGGCCCCTGAAGGCTTGTGGCTGCTTCTTCGTTAAAGGATTCATTTAAAGTAAGCAGAGAGGCTTGTGGTTTGGTATTTGGAAAGGAATGCAATTTGTGTTATATCAAAACTAATTAGGCAAAGATGTGAATTTGTTTTCATGGTCAGAAAAGCTTCTTGCCTTTTAACACACCTCTTTTGTAAATGTTTACTGTTACAATGATAGAGTTTGCCTTCCATAGAATACATAGTTTGCAACCATCATTAAGTTCCTATAAATTTCCTTTGCTTGCTTACCCCTCACAATCTTACGCTTAATTTTCCATACTTCTGCACATGTAAAAAGTTAGGCAATTTTGGATTTTTTGCCAATGCATAGCATTCACATAAAAGTAGAGATGTCTGTATTATTTTCCCTAAGTATTTTTTTCAACATTACAAGCAGGCATCTCGTCTTTGGTCCCATTTTAGGTCAAGCCTAGGCAGTGCACATGCGCTATCTGTTGACATGTTGTAATATACTTCTGTAGGCTTTCACCACTTTCATTCGATCCTTGGCCTGCCTTTCAAACTTTCCTTGATTTTGTAGATAAATACTTTACATTTGTCCCACCTTGAGGCTGCTTTGTTACTGCCTTGGAGACTGACCCTGTTACATGGATTATTGCATGACCGGCCATATACCTTAGTGAGGCGCACTACTTTTTCTTTTACTTCTCTGCTTCACTCTCCATGTCTGTATGTTGTTTCTTTGTCTTCCTTGTCTTTGAGCATGCTGCTGTTTCTTTGTGGTGTCTGCGCTCAAAGGCTGCAAGCTGGAGGAGGGGGTCCTTTTTTATTTATTTATTTATTTATTTTATTTGAAGTTTCATATAGCGCAAACTAGATCGGAGGAGCACTTTACATGAGTACCACTTACGTACAAATTTAGCAGTTGAAAAATATACAAAGTGGTGCATTTTAAACAGAAAAAACACAGAAATCATCAACACAGCTCACCTGGCACAACGGGAAAGATGATACTACAATATTCACTGCACTCAGGAAACTCTCCCCATGATGCTTTGCCGGGCATTTCTTCTACAAAACATTTTGGTCCATAAATAAGTCTGTGGGTGGGCTTTCGACAAAGGGACCACCACCAAATTGGTTGGCATGACACATTCTTTCTGTCTAGGTCATCTCTGGTTCCCCAGACTAGGCTTAGGGGGACCCCAACATAGTAACCTCACCCACCATTCAGTGTCTTTTTAAGTTCTCATGGCTGGAACTTTTGTTTTATGGCTGGGAGAAGTTTGTGTTTTTAAGGGCCTTGTTTGTAATATTATTGCAGTAGGCCTGCTAGGCCTCAAAATGTGTAAGGCACTTTGTCCTCCTGGTGCTAAATATATGGTTACACTGCATTACTTTCTGACATTCTCTTTTCTTGTGGTTATGCCCTCTAGGGGCTGACTATATGGTTACATGACCATGTTTCGCACAAATGCTGTTTTTACTGTGGTGCCCTCCAGTGGCTGTTCTAAGCATTACAGTCAAGATACTGCAATATTTGCTGCACTCGGAAACTCACCCCATAGCGCTTTGCAGGGCGTTCCTTTTACAAAACATTTTTGTCCATAACTCACTGTGTGGTGGTCCTAGGACAATGGGACTACCATCAAAACGTTCAACGTGACACACTCTTTCTGTCTAGGTAATCTCTGGGTCCCCACACTATGTTAGGGGGGACCCCAAAATAAAAATATAAATAAATAAAATAATGAATGCCAATATTTTCATTTTTTGCTGCAGACCTATTGCATTGCAAATGCTCATTATAGAGGGGATCCCTTTTTCATGGTCCACAAGACAACTTTATCTTTCTCACCACCCTCTTATAATGAAAACAAAAAAACGAAAACGGTTCAGGGGCGATTTCTTCTTTAGATTGTTGGGGTTCAGCCCCACAAATTATAAATGACTGCCCCTTACGTCATTCCGGATTAGCTGTTCTAATGACAGAGCCTTGCACATTGGAGCAAAGTGACTAACTTCACGCTCCTTGCTTAACTGTGTCTTCATTAACTTGTCATGCACATGCACATTGATCTGTGACTTTCATCCCCAAATTACACAGTCACAGTAGAAAGTGGAAGAGAGGACATAACCCACTCTTCAATCCCACCAAAACGTCAGACGTCATGCTTGGCCTGCTCTTGTGACAATTCAATAAAGCGCATGCGCACGTGAAGTTCAGCAGTAGTAACCCTCATTCTGACATGCTACTTTTGGTCAGGTGAGTCCGAATTTCCATTCTACTGTATGATGACATATACACTTCCAAGCCTTCTCTTCACCTGAGTGACTGAAAGAGGGAAAACAAAACTGTTTCCACTCTCAGACCGTCTGAAACAATTGTGCAAGCTGCTGATGAACATTGCTTAGGAAAGAAAACTTTTCCTGATGCAGTTTTACTCAAATCTGGACAGCAACCTATCAGGTATAGCGTGCGGACAGTAATGAAATACATAGCCTTAAATGCTGCCATTTTTAGATTTTTGTATTTAAACTTGCCCATGCCCTTAGCAGTGGAGACACTGACACTGGTTTTGGTCGTTCTGTTAGACGTGCCTTCACTAATAGTGAGTTAAGGTGCCTGAGTTATAGAGCTAATTTACGCACTATTTTAGGTCTATCATTCCAGTAGGTGTCACTGTCTAATTGTTTAAAATACAAAACTGTGTGACTGACTAATGTGACACACCTGATCATGTGAATGACTGTATGCAATCCAAAAAGAGAGAGACAAGGAGAAGAACAGAAAAACGAGTGAGTGTTAGTCAAAGGGTGAGAGAATTAAAGCATGAGATAAAGGTACAGAGTAAAGAAGACTGTGGTGTCTCAGAAATCAAAAAGATAACAGAAAAAGCTTTAAAGAGATAGAAGAAAAAAATAAGGCGGGTGAGGTTAAAAGGAAAAGAATGAAAAAGCCAGGACCAAGAGTAAAAGCTTGAGACAATTCAGAGCTAAAAGGTGTGCAACATAAACACAGGTGAAGAAACATTAAAAGTGAAACACAAAGTTGCGGGGAAAAAGATATAAGAAAAATTAAGGGAAAATAACGTTACGACTGCTCCCCAATACAGGGCCTCTTAGAGGCAGTCAGAAGAGCTGTGCCAGATCGATGGAATTTCACCACCTTTTTACGCCCCACGTGTATGAAAGTTCACCTGCCACCGTTACTGTATATGTATATGCACATACATAGAGGGTTTTTGGTTCAGCTGTCTTCATTTATTGGTTTCTTTACCTAGAATTCGCACTTTACTTCCGCCCACTACACCATAATGCATGGGGCCCACTTGAGCTTGTGAGCCTCATACTGTGAGAGATTGCATATTGATTGATTACTTGTGTACACCCACCTAAAAAGAAATACATGACAATGACAGGGCATGTAAGCCGATTCTTTGCTTTGACAGTCCCTTTTTGTCTTTCCTTTCTGTGTTTGATCGTGTATGTGTATACTATGTCTTCAAGTTACAGTAATACAAAGCCATTAGTGCCTTTTCTTTGCATAAATAGGATTATTTTTTCCTGCAATGTACATTAAAAATGCCTATACTTGTTCTGAGTACACCTGCTTGGTAGGAAGCACCACTAAAGCTGCTTTAAAATTATATGTGGTGATTAATTTTTATTGTTATTGCAAGCATATGGCCACCACTTCAGGATGCAGGCATGCTTTGTTTTTATTCGTCGCTGTATATTTGTGACACATGCCTATAATAATACAAAATAAAAATAAAAAAACGCCATCACATCAGTTTGACAATCCATACATATTGGTGTTATTGGTGCTTATTTGGTTCCATTATTTTTTAAATATATATATATATATATATATATATATATATATATATATATACTGACTGTTATTCTGACTGTGTTTCTCTTAACTGTTCGCGAGTTCCTTCTGTCAAGGGCATTAGAAGACCTGTTTGCGATGGTGTGAAACATTTCAGGGTACGTTTTTGTACAAGTCCAATCTCCGTCTTCTGCCCCTCCTGCCAGCACCCACCTCGCCTCTGTTTGTTTTACTAATGTGTCGGAGTAAGACAGTAATGGGGGCCGTTTCGCGAATGATTAGCATGTTTCATGTCCCATTAGGAGCCGTTACGGCGGCGGAGGCAGGCAGCTGTCTCCTGTAATTACCCCGGACTTCAGCCCCGGGGAGGCTCCTTGCAGGAAGGCACGGGGGAGTTCGATCCGAGCAGCCGGAGCTGAGCATTCAGGCGGGCAGAGGACTCATTGGTGGGTGGAGGTGACAAGGCAACAGGCTGAGGGCTTGCAGGCTAGAGGCAGGCAGAGCAGGGCAGGGCGCAGGCAGCAGAGCGGCGGGATACAAAGACTGCGCGAGCCTGTGTGAATGCGAGGTGAAGTCCCGGCCTTCATTTTACCACCCAGTGCCTGCTGGTAGTTGTAGTTTTGATTCCCTTTTATTCAAACAATGAAACTGACATACTTAATCACACGGGCCCATACAAGGGATGCTACAAGTAGAAACATGGTATGGATTCATTTCGAAGACCTAATTAATTAAGGAAGAGTGAGGGGACGAGGGTAAGTGAGGAGCGGAAAGAGCTAGATGGCAGAAGACTCATCCCGGGTTCTGGCTGAGAGCGGAGCACCGCAAAAGGGTTTGCAAAAGAAGCGACGTCCGAAAGGAATGGTAATCCGCTGAAGGGTGAACAGGACTGACAAGAAAGTAGACACACGCACGGCCAAAGGCGAAAATAGAGGGAGAGGGAACTGAGCTCTACATTTTATAGGAGTAAGGAATTAGTTCTGTCCAGGGGCGTAGGAGACAATAAATTTCTGGGGGGGACAGGGACAGCCTTGGGGACTTTCAATCAACCCTATACAAATCGCTCGTTGTTTACGAACTGCAGTCTCCGATAAATATACACAATCATATATAATGGAAGTGAAATAGGGAGAAAGGAAGGCATGTTTACACAGTCTGAAAGTATCTTTTATTGTTATTTATATTCACAAAGTAATTAGCTCAATTGTGAAAATAACATGTTGATTAACCTTGCATTTTCATGCACCAAGCAAATCAAGGTAGGAGAGTAAAAATGAAGAACATACCCTTTGTGCCCCACACCCATCATGCCCTTCGCCTCATGACAATTGGAACCGTACTGGAGAGATCAAAAGCGATTAGGTACAATAGTTGTAAACTGTGCTCAGAAACCATAGTTCTAATAACACTTCTACTCCTGTGTGTGAGCATTTCAACTGAAGAAACTCTTGGAGTTACAGTCTATATAAACATGAATTCTCTAATCTCTGTATAAACTGCAGTCACTAATTTCTTTAGAAACAGCTGTTTGTGATGCACCAAGTCACAGCGTGTAAAGAAAAGACATTCACTGATTATAAAGAAAAGACATCAGAAAATGACTATGATAGGGTTATTACAGTCGAGTTCTGACATTACAATGCTTTCTGCCAGAACTAGCAGCCAAGGGAAAAGGCAGATCAGGTCAAGAAGCATAATTAATAAAGCTGTTTAAAGCAAAAAATTTAATGTTGCTTTTCTTTCTTCTGCTCTACTTTAATAGCTTGGAATGACAGAACCTATGCACTAAGGTTTTAAGTGGTTTGTGGGAAAGTTGGTGGTGTGACCATGTATTATATGGGGTAAAATACCCCCTGTGTACATAAGGATATTGAAAGTCACCTTAAAGTTCATACCTTATAAACAAGCAGTGGCAAAGCTAATAGGTCTTGCCTATGTAAGTTCTATTGCCTTTGCGAATGTGTTTTAGCCATGCTGTACACTAGTGAGACTACTATTCAGCATGGCTCAAAGTTAATGGCATAAAGGAGAATGATGTGTCATCGACTGGTGTGGCATAGTATCATGGAGTAAGTAGAGTGTACCTTATAATAGGGACTTATAAGGGGGCACCAGTATGCCAATCTTGGGTGAAATACTGAGTTACCAGTATGCAACAACCATAATTTAAGGGAGAGAGCATAACTGTTGGGGTCCTGATTAGCAGGATCCCAGTAGACACACTCAAACACACTGGCAAACAGGCCAAATGTGGGGGTAACCAAGCTAGAAAGAGGCTACTTTCCTACAAGGTAAGCATCCACAATAATGATTTACAAGCTTTTATACACCCACTTTTACATGAATGACTCAAATAGTGAATCAAGAAGTCATTAGCTCATAGTACCTATGCTTATGCCAACTTATGTACACTATCACAAATTCAGGTCAAGGTACTTTGGCTGATGATATTTCGATCCCCTAGACAAGTATCAGGATCATCCTAAGCCTTTGTTAAGCTTGAGTTAAAAGGGTTACAGAGTGCTTGTAACCAAAACGGCCAAGATAAATCTGACTCACGTCTCATATGAGTGACAAGGCAATCAATGGAGATCTGAATCTCTAATCAAGCGCCAATGCCATAAAGTAGTAGTAGAGTGGAGTAGTGTCACAGTGTAATAGAGTGTCATAGAGTGGAGTGGCAGGGTGTCGTAGAGTGGAAAGGCATAAATATGAGTGAACTGGAGTAGAGTGAAGTAAAGTAACGTGAACTTGCATAGAGAAAGTTGGGTAGAGTGCTTTTGAGCATAGTACATTGTTGTATAGTGGAGTGGCATAGAGGGTTGTGCAGTGGCGTTGAGTAGAGTATCGTAGATTGAAGTGGCATAGAGTGGTGTGGAGTGGCATAGAGTGGAGTAAAGTGGAATGGAGTGGCGTATAGGGAGTTGTGTAGGGAGTTACACAGTGGAGAAATTGTTAGAGTTTAATAGAATAGAGTGTCAGAGTCTAGTATCATGGAGTGTAATGTCAGAGTGAAGTGTCAGAGTGGAGTTGGGTGGTCTAGAGTGAAGTGGCATAGAGTACAGTGGTGCAAAGTAGATTGGTGTAGAGTGTGGTGGTATAGACTGCGTTGGTTTTGAGTAAAGTGGTGTAGAGTGCATTGACGAAGACTGCACTGGTTTATCGTACAGTGCAGTAGCGTAGAGTGGTGAAGAGTAGAGGGGAGCAGAGTGGAGTGGCACAGCATAGATTGCAGTGGTTCAGAGTGATGTGTCATAGAGTGATGCGGTGCATGGTAGAGTGGAGTGGTGCAAGGTAGAGTAGAATGGTGTAGAGTGCAGTGATGCAGAGTAGAGTGGCATAGAGTGTAGTGGCATATAGTACATTGGTGTAGAGTGCAGTAGAGTGGCCTATAGTTGAGTGGTGCAGAGTAGAGAGCCGTGGTGCAGAGTAGAGAGGAGTATAGTTCAGTGGCAGAGTGCAGTGTTGCAGAGCAGAGTGTCATAACAGGCAGTGGTGTAGAGTAGAGTGGCATAGAATGCATTGGTGTAGAGTGCAGTGATGTAGAGTAATGCAGAGTAGAGAACAGTGGCTTAGAGTACAGTGGTGCAGAGTAGAATAGAGTTGCATAGAGTTCCGTGGCATAGAGTAGATTGCTGCAGAGTTCAGTATAGTGGTGAAGAGTAGATTGTTGCAGAGTGGAGCATAGTGATGTAGAGTGCAGTAGCATAGAGCAGTGCAGAGCAGATTGGAGTGGCGCAGGGTACATTGGAGTGGTGCAGGGTAGATTAGACTGGCATAGCAAAGAGTGGAATTGTGTAGATTGCAGTGGCATAGAGGAGATGATTTCAAAGTAGAGTAAAGTGCCTACAGTGGAGTGGTATAGAGTGGAGTAGATTAGAGTGCAGTGGTGCAGAAAAGAGTGGAGTGGGACAGAGTAGAGTGGCATTGAATGCAGTGGTGCAGAGTAGAGTGGTGTGGAGTTCAGTGGCAGAGTGTAATGTTGCAGATTAGAGGGTCGCAGAGTACAGTGGTGTATTGTAGAGTGGCATCGAGTGCAGTCGCCTAGAGTGCTGTGGCGCAGAGTACAGTGGCATTGAAAGCAGTGGAATAGAGTGCTCTGGTGCAGAGTAGATTGGCATAAAGTGCAGTGGCATAGAGTGCATTGGTTTTGAGTAAAGTGGTGAAGAGTGCAGGGGTGTAGTGTACAATGGTTAGAGTAGAATAGCATAGATTGCAGTGGCGTAGTGTAGAGTGCTGCAGAGTAGAGTCATGTAGAGTGGAGTGGTAAAGCATAGATTGCAGTGGCATAGAGTAGCACAGAGTGGAGAAAAGTGGTGTAGGGTGCAGTGGCATAGGGTAGATTGTTTCAGAGTACAGTGAAGAAAAGATAGAGAAAATATATTATACTTCAATGTGCTTAAGTATGTAACGATAACAACAACATAAATAATAACGCTAAGTATAACAGCCCAAAATGAAATATGGCTTCTCCCTGTTAGCCACGCTATAATCAAACCCTTCATTACCTAGATAAAAAAGAATTAAGCATAAATCTTAGAAAAATATACCCTTCTAATACCTAAATTGTTGTGGGAAAGGGTAAAATCTGGGCCCAATTTCGACTTCACTGTCTCACCAACTGGTGTGATCTTAGGCAAATACAAATACTGTGTTTCACAGAGTCTCCTTTCTAGCCTGCATGCATCAGGGCGAGTGGGACTCTGTTTCCTCTTTAGATCTTCCTCATTGTCTTGCAGCTCCTCTTGAAGGCATCCTGCAGTGCTCCTCTTCAAGGCAGCAGGTAATGCAGACAGTAATTATCCAAAACTCTTCTCCTCCTCGTGCCCTTTGTTCTTATGAGCACCCTTAATGCCCACAGCTGTGAACAGGACAAACAAAACGGCTGAGGGCCTCCTGACTCACCTTCATTCTGTTACCATCAGATTGGAGGATGGTCCCTACAGGGCTATTAAAAGTAGCGCTTTTGTGCGCTAATGGCCCTCTGAATAATAGATGTGAGGGGAAATTATTTTGTCCCCTTGTCCCCCCCACCTTCGTCCCCCGTGTCCCCCATCCTCCAAAATCTGGGGGGGATACGTCCCCCGCGTCCCCCACACTTCCTACGCCCATGGTTCTGTCAAGCGCGTTAGAGCTACATCGAGGTTTTACACAGGTGGGAGGAATTAATAAATTAGCCCAATGCTCACAGGTATTTGCAAAGCTCTGAACAAGTGTGTGGCCTCAAGGAATCCGCCACACCCTCATCACACAGACAAAAGTTGGATTATTGCATTTGCATGTAGGAACAATCCAATTTACCAATCTTACCGGAAGTCACACTATTAGGGATCTTAAGAACAAGCAATATTTTTTTGTAAACAGAGTTTTATTAGTTTATAGAACATATACAGACGATTCCTGATCCACATGCCCCTCATTTTGTTTCCCTACTCGGCTTACAATTCGGAATTCTAAGAACAAACAAACAACCGTACCCCATACGTCCCTCCCTCCTCCCCTGAGCTGTGCCATTTACCATCAGCACATTTCTGTTAACATTAGATCCAGGACCGTAGATACTATTCCAACCACAATCTTAGTTCAAAACTGTTATATAGGGAACACAACAGTCCAATTGAAAATATATTTTAGCAGCCCTATTCCTTTAGCTCCCACTTACCCACTGGTCTTCCCTACTTCTTGGCAACGACATCACAGATGGAAGGTCCGGCTCATTTAGACAATCAACCAAAGTGTTCCATGCTCTCGCAACCTCAAGAGAGCTTTGTCCACAATTGACCTCATGAAACAGCACTCCACTCTCATAGCCTGCCCACCAGTTGATGGGATACAGAATGTAGCACTGAAACAGAGCCATTATTTGCGGGCACGCTCATTGTTACCTTGTTTCCTTATAAGGTCAAAAAGATGCACTAGTAATAATCCCCTTATAAAAACACAATTACTGTGCAACCAACAATCGTCCCAGACAAGAGAACTGGAACAACTTACCTGTGTGCCAACGTACCTGTCCAATGAACCAAGGTAGCACTTAGCACACATTGGAGTCACAATCCTATCTCTCATTCCACATTCACTTAACATATTCACTAAGCACATAGCTACCAGCCTGTGCAATGATCATTATCCCAACTTGATCTGCATACATTGGGTAGATTGAACCTTATACAGAATCATGATTTACTCGAACCCTTGAAAATAAGAACTGTGGTCCAACACACACTTCAGACTCTTGTAACCCGATGAACTCATCAGTAAACTTTCATGATCACATTCCCGAAGAAATGCATCATTAAAATAGCGTTTTTTCATAGCTCTATTGGCTAATTGGCTCCTTTAATTTCCTGTCATGCATATGCATCACATCAAGCAGAAGGTACTGTCATTTACCAAAACGCAATGAATAACATATGGAATTGGCACACGTTTCAACATACTAAGTATTATAAATCCCACAACTCCAGTAACTCCACCAAACATAGCAGGCTGAATCTCACACCACTCCCGCAGCTCTTGTTATAGCTCTGTTCTCCCTCCAACTCTAATTAACAGCCAGGCTTCATCCAGCACATCAACCCCCATTTTTTCATGGAAAGCAGGATTTATGGTCCTAATATGCAGAAAAGGTAGTCAAGCCAATCCGACGTGTTCCTGAATGATTACACTGATGGATGCCATCATTAATGTCGCATTCATCTCAGAGGCGAATCCTCTCAGAGTTACAAAGGTGGACTGATGAGGAATCATTATTACAATTTAAGCTGGTAGGTTATCGGAAGGCCCACTCTCCATTGATAATTGTCTTGTTTCGCATCGCCTTGTTGAAGTTTGCTGCCAGACCAGTAGACACAAAAAAAAGCTGCCTTTCTCGATATTTCAACAGCTTTTGATAAAGTGGACCTTTGAAGGTTGTTGGTGTAATTATGAAGGTGAGTCATTTCGGCCACGTTGTTAAACATCGGTGTAACACTGGAGTCAAACACTTGGATCATGATAAAAGCTGATTTGGCGAGGGATGCAACAGATCTTATTCTAACAGCAAAGTTTGAAGCAAGGGTTTTTACTGCTCCGTCTGCTCTTCGCATAGTTCATATCTTCTACAGACATCGAAAGCTGTAAAAACCTTTTATACAAAGTTTGCGGGGACCACAACGCAAGTCCTGTGTTTCGCAGATGATGGCTCGACTACAGGTATAGAACTGTATTGCTTGCTAACATGTTTAGAAGAATATTATTGTTATTATGACCTGTTTATCAACCTGTGGAGCTACCTGAGCTAGTTCACAGGAAAGGCAAAAGGGATGTCAGTTTGGCTTTCTAATAGGCTAACATTAGTTCTGGTACGGGAGTGATGCTAGTTATGTCCATGGTTTGATGTGCAGAACCAAGGCGCTGCCGTTATAATAGATTAAAGTTCAAGTTTGCTAATTTTTCTATGGCTTAAGAAAACTAGACACCACATTAGGCTGAAGGAATGTACAGGGTGTGCTGAAAGCAAATGTAATGAAGCTTCAGCCTCTATCATGGTATTGACTTGAGGATTTCTCGCTAAAAAAAAGTATGACCCAGGGACAGGCTGAGACCAATTCGCAAAGAGCATCCTGGCAGTGGGATCAGGATTTTCGAACAAAGCTATGACTTTGCACTTTGACTAACTGTGGTGATTCTGAATGCTGTAGATGCAATAATTTGTAGTGATATAGCTTAGATTCTACAGCAGGCAGTCAACTGCAGTCGCTATGCATGGGCCAGGGTCTTTTTGGAAAAGGGTAATGCTTAATTTGAGCGGGTGGTAACTGGTGGGGCTCACCAGTGCTTATTTCTCATCATCAGATGTTTCCCAAGATCAAGAGAAAGTGGAAGGATGGAGGAAGAGAAAGACAGAAAAACTGTTACAAAGGGAGAAAGCAGGAACCTGCAAAAATTAGATAAACGGGTCGGAATTGGCTGTGAATGGATTAAAGAGTCATGCGGTGGATTGAAGACTACGCAGATATTTAATAGCTCCGGCTACAGGCTTCTGAACAGAGCTTTGGTCATCAGCACTCATTCTTTTACAGACTAATCACTGGGAGAGGGTCATGGCAAAGAATACCATCAAAATCTGCTTTGCAGCTCGACAAGAAGGAAAAAACGTGGATTTTTCACCTAAACACCACTCATTTTCGGACTGCCCACATCTCCCTGGGTCAAAAACCAATCAGAGCCTCATTCCGATTGGGTGAGAGAATCGAGTCAGAATTATTGAAACATCAGCTGGTTCAGCAATTCTTATTTGTTGATCTCAAAGAATCAGAGTGTGTTGAGAGCAGCTGAAAATAATTTCTGAAACAGCTGCCGAAGTTAGAACATTCTGATTGGCTGGTGGAAAACACTCTGATTGGTTGGTGAAAATCATTCATCATTGTCCTGTTACTACTTGCCCATTTTCTCACGGAGTGGGTGTAATAGGAAAAGCCAGCCAGTAATCTTGCAGTGCTAAGTGGATTGAAATGGTATTTGACCACTATTTGTGCAATGTTTTCAGTGAGCAGTACTTGGAAGTGGATCATGTTAAGGTGGATTCCCCCTTGGAATCTCTTCCCTACTGCAAACGGGAAACAAATTACAGCAGGCGTCCTCCCATATGTGCAAGGGATTGATAATAAGGAACTCTGCTTGTGTGTATCTGAAATTTAAACCTGACATGTTCACGCTCCAATGAGGGCTGAGAGCCTGGCATTAGCTGCCACTTAAGCCGTATTTATGTCTTGTGTGGGGAGTTGCTGGTGTGTGCCAAGGCCTTCAAGCTCAAAGCAAGTCCTTGTTGGAGTCACCCTTTTAAGGCATAGTGTGTGAAAAGATAACAGTGGAATTGCCCATACTAATAAGGAAAGGACAATCTGAATAATATAAACTAGAATATTTGGTAATTTATTTTTAATTAATAATTAATTAAATGATTGCACACGTGTACAATGTCCTTGTCATTTTTACTTTTGTATGGTCATCCACCTTTATTTTCTCGTTCCCTCTACCTTCTCCATTGCAGCCTTCCATTTCTCTCTCCACAGTCAATTCTTTTTTCTCCCTTGTTTTTCACCTCAAAATCTCACTATCCCTCCTTCTCGTTGCCTAACTGTTTTTTTCAAAATGTTCTATCCTTCCAGTCTTTTCTCCTCTCTCCGTTCTTCACACTCCCTTTGCTACCCTTCTATTTTCCTGGTTCTTCTTAGGTTTTTCTCCTTTTCTAACTCTCATTATATCTCTCTTTCTCTTCTCTATTTCTTACCTAACTGCCCATCTGTGCTCTTCCATCATAATCCCTTTTTTTTCTCCCTCCATCAGGTCTCATCCCTCACTTTTCTGTCACATGTCTAATTGCCCTCCTCTTTCCCCCGGCCTCCTTCTTTTTGTATCAGTTGTTTTCCTCCTGCCTGCCATGCTCCTTTTCCTTCCCTCCACTGCCGTCCTTCTCATTTTCTTCCTCTAACGCCTTTGTCGCATTTTCTTTCATCTCTTTTCATTCTCTTCCTTTTCTTTCTCCTCAAATGCCTTTCCCATAATGAGCGCAGTGTACAGACTGCGAATGCTCCCTATTGCATCTTCCCTGGGTTGGGGCCTGCCTCGGTCTCGCTCTTCCGCCTGCCCCCAGGAAGTGTCAACACAGAGACAGCCAAGGGGGGCAGCATAAACACTTTGTGAGGGGAATGGACAGCCTGTTTAATAGTCTGCAACTGCTTCAGAGCGCTCTGAAGCTCCTTTCACCTTTCGGCCCCAGTGCCGCTGCCCCGGCTACATCATTGATAGCTGCGCCCATGGATGACCTACGATCTCAGCTCTGATCTACCCGTTGAATCCCATCAGGTGTTAACTATGCCCCAAAAACCTGGGAGCAGGACAAATAATTTCACTATCACATAATTCTGTTTGATATGTTGTACTTTTGAATTGGTACAAGGGATCACTCAGAAGCCAATTACGAGGGCCAAACACTCATGCAAAGATGGCTTACCATGGACACTTGAGATCCTCCAGGTGGCTTACAGATCTGAGAGTATGCTTGTGCTGAAGATTAATCCTTCGATCATCGCATCTTATTACGTAGGGTCTTTCCTTGTGTAGGCAGCAGGGACCCTCTCTAGAATGCTTTACAGATCTTCTCAGTGAAGACCTGCTGGTTACTTCTCAATGTGGATTACAGCTGGGGTACGTTTTGGGAATCTTGGCATCTGTTCAGTATTCCTATATCCTTTGGATATGTCTATGAACATACTAAAGCCTCAATGTCATAATTCTGGTGTCACACTGACTCAGAATTACTGTACTCACCTTAAATGAGTAAGTGTACGTCTATAATGTTGCAGCACGTGGTCCTGCCTTCATGGGACAATACGCTTGCCCCTCTTTTTTTATTTTTTATTACTTGAGCCAAACGCATGCACATTTAATGGTGACAAAAGCTGACAGACTTTGACAATTGCCCCAGATGTGATCAGACATCGGAGATGGCCACAGAGTTATGGAATAAACGTTAAAGTTGCCTCTCTGCTATGTAATTTATAATGTAGAACTCTAAAAAGGAGCTAGTTCATACTTTATGAGCACATTCTGCTGGAATGTGTGCTTATTGGACAGATATTGAAGCGAGAAGCGTCTGTTACCACAATACAATGCAAAGCTCTTGATTGGCATGACAAGACAAACAAGTGTTTCCAAGCTTAACACATAAAAATAAAATTAATATTTCAATTTCTTCTGCAGTTTCTGGGTCATTGGAAAGTCCATCATTTTCACACTGGAGCTCTCATTTCAAGTTCGTCAGAATGAACATGCTATTTATCTCACCTGATTACTAATGATATTGCATTGTTCATTATTTAGCGGATGCAATAAATAGCACGTATCATGACTTTTTGCAGAACAACATGTTGATTTTTTATGCTTAATGCACCAAAAACTGCATAGTATGGTAAATATAGCTGTGACCATAACTCGAGTAATTCACTGTAGCATAATCATATGGAAGGACCCCTAAATTATGTGAGATTATGCATAATTGCACAGGAGGAGTTATTCTGCACATCTCAATATTTTCTGAGCGTAAAAACCCCCCTTGCATACAAAATGGACACGAGGGGGCATTTGTGCTAAGAAATAGCACTAAATGCAACAGAACATGATAAGCAGTCAAGATCAGCCGCTCGCACTTGCTCAGTGTGCACATGGGGTAGGATTTTCCCTTTATTTAGTTCTATTTCCTTAGCACAAAATGTACCCTCACACCAGAATGCATGAGAGGATGCATTTTGAATTAAGAAATAGTGCTAAATGCAACAGAACATAAACAGCAGTGCAAGCAGCTGCTCACCTTTTACTAAATGTACTCTAGTGGGGTGATTTTTTGCTCCATGTTACTCTTGATTATGCAAGAGGGCGTAATTGCATTTTAGCAGTAAATCTGATCCAAAGAGTAACACAGAATTGCCAAAATTACCCAGGTTACTCCCGCATAATTGAAATTCTGCCCAGGCCTAAGTAAATACTGTATTCTTTCCCCTACAAAATTCTTGCAAGTTTGACTTGATGAAATTCAGTGAAGAGTGAGGTATTTGACTCACTGAGTGATAACTGGATGCATTAAATATCACCCAACTTGTAATTCCGACCCACACATAATCCTATTTAGATGTTGACAGATGGAGTCTGTCTCATTTAGATGTTGACAGAAGGAGTACTCCATCAAAATGTAAAGATGTGCGTTCTTCCATTTTACAAGTGCCGTTGGCTTAAATGCACATGTAATACAGCGGAAAGGACATCTGTATCCCGTCCACCAAACTCCAAATAAGGCCCTTAGCCTCTTCTTTGTGACACATATAGAGATAGTTTACTGGTCTCCCCAATGTTTCTGGCAGGCCTCCTTCAGGTTTACTACCAAAGGCTTACGTTTCCCCACTGTAAGTGTCTCAAATGTATTTCTAAGTCGAACCTTATAGAAGAAAGTGTCTCTTGATTCTACACATGATGCACAGCTTGTTCTCTGGTCTTACAGGCAGATCTTCTAGGTACTACAGTGTGATAGCTCTTCACTCTAACAGTCGACTTCTTGTGCCTGCTCCGTGGCCCAAGTAGAACCTCTCTGGGGGTCGCTCCATCAGATACTTATGCCCTTTGATGCCGGATGACGTCCCTGTGCACACTGCAGAATCACCTTTCTTTTAAACAGGCCCTGAAAACTTTATTGTTTGGTTTAAGTGTTTTAAGTGTTGGTTGTCTTATCTTTTTTCTACTTCCTGATTTTTTAGGTGCCTCACCGCATCAAGCTTCTCCACGAAGTGTCCGAATGCTTCATAAATTGTAAATGAATTGAAGTGAAGCTTCTTACAGTGCAAACTGCTGGCAGATTCTTACCTCAGTCTTTTGTTTTGATGTCAGCCAGTCTGTATGCAGGGTCGGACTGGGACAGAAAATAGGGCTGAGCAGTCAGCAGGGGTGTAGCTTCAGAAGGGGTGACTGGGGTGTTATAACCCCATAATAAATCCATTATCTTGTAAAATGTTGGGCAGAGGTGCCTTCAGTCGGGTATGGTGAGGTGTCTGTTGGCTTTCACCTAGGATTTTTACATGCACACACAGGTAAAAACATACACACGTACTCTATCCCTCCTCTCCGTTTTGAAATTCTTAAAACAGTTCAGTTTTACAACATATTGGGGCATATTTAAGAGCCCATTGCGACACCTTAGTGTAGTTTTCTGATGCTAAGGCGGCGCTAAGGTGGCCTTTTCCCTGCATGCATTGTGCCACTTTGTATCCCCTTGCGCCACATTATGCCTGCACCAGTCACAATGTATGCAAGTGGGGCGTTCTGGGGCTAGAAGGCCCACAAAAATGGGGCAGTGAAATTTAACAGATAAAAACCTATGGGTCTCCTTGCACTTTGCTACACGAGCATAACATTTTTTGACGCTAGTGTAGCAAAGCTCCACAATAGCGTCAAAAATGTTGACGCTATTGTGCTAACTAGTGCCATGGGTGCAGAAAAACTAGCGCATCATAGCTGAGGCGCCACTTTTTCATAAATGTGGGCCATTGTTTTTTAGTAACCCTTACAATCCACACGGCTGTCCCTTCCCATTCTCCCTTAAGCCCCCTCATGCTCTGCTTTTCAAATAATGTATTTTACCATGGAATGCCAGCATGCTCTACAGGTGTTTTGCAATGTGCAGATGACTGGAGGCATTTGTTCTTGCTGCGGGCAATGTTTATGGTAATATCAGAAAAATTAACAGTTAAAAATGACTCATTAGGCAACAAAACTGGCCCACAAACAGCCAAGAAATAACATGCACTCTTACTGTCAGACCCGCCGTTTAGGCATTGTCTGATTGCCCTAAAGTCCAGTGCAATAGGTCCCCATTTTGCATTTGCAGAGAGTGTGCTTTATGTTTTTTATTATTACACTGAGATGTTCTGCAAGTGATTTGTGCCATTTTAGATTTGTTTACCTGCTTGTTTTGGACCTATTGTAAATTCCCCCCAACTGCCCATGTGTCCTATGTCAGGATCCTGTTGAGTGCTGCTGAAGAAGGATTCTGGGTCTAACATAATATTCTAAGCATTCTTTGAGTATTATACCTCACAAGTGCTGTGTATATATATTTCTACTGAAATCCATGCATGTTGTTTTGTGGATTGGGCTCGTGTTGCGTTCCAGAGGGCCCTGATTGCTGTAAACAAAAATCATTATAATTTTAAATACAACAAAATTTCATTCATTTGAAGGGCTGGATGCGTGTTGCACTGTATCCTGTACCCTTGAAGGGCTGGATGCGTGTTGCACTGTATCCTGTACCCTTACTATGTTCCATGTAGAGCTGTGGGCCTGGGCCTCTTAATATAGTGACTGAAGGGTAGCTATAGGACCCTGCGTGTCCAGTTAGTGTGTAAATTAATCTTCTGCTGCGAACATAGATGCATTCCCTAGCCAACAAACTCTAAGAAAATATTGTAGTTCTGCTGACTGCTATATAACTGAGCAGACTAGTGTGGGTGAGATGCTGATTAGGCGTAGGTGTAATTTCAATTACACTGGAGTAATCAGAGTAATTTTGGTGATACCATGTTACTCTTTGATGCTGAACTTCTGCTAATTAAGCAATTACTCCTGCTCGTGTAATTATAAGGAATTTGGCGGGGTGAGCCTACAGTGAGAGCACATCTAACAAGAGGGAGTGGCCAATCACATTTGCTATTCATGTTCTACTGCACTTAGCACTATTTCTTAGTGCAAAATGTATTCCTGCGTCCATTTTGGACTCAAGGATGCATTTTGCACTAAGCAAACCCCAAGAGCACATTTAGTGTGCACAGGTGGCTAATCACATCCCATATTTGTTTTCTATTGCATTTAGCACTATTTCTTAGCATAAAATGCATTCTCATGCCCATTTGGACGTGTGGAGGCATTTCTGCTCTAAATAAATAGCGCTAAATGCAAAATTACTCTTCTCGCATACCTTCCCGTAATCTTGCAAATTGGCTGGTATTTCTGTGTGATTAGACTACAGTGGATTACGCGAGTTATGCCTGCCCGTTCTGCTGACCCTATTGCCTCTAACTATTCTTATGGTCAGGAAGCCGGAATGGCGCAACAGTGCTAAATTTGGGGAGAATATAGAAACATGTACTTTAATGATAATGAGTGAACTTCTGGAAATGGTGCTGGAGGACCTGTGGCGATGAAGTGCAGAATGGTGTGGGAGTAAAATGGTTAAAAAAATCTTCACACTGCAAAATTTACCTCAAACAGATCTCCCACATTTCACTGTATCGGAGACTGTGTTAAGTCTCAATTTATATGAGGCAATGTACCCCTGCTTTGAGCCGCCTCCCCAGTCATCACAATCAGAAATACAAATCATTAAGTAAATGGTGAGGCCCACTCAATAATTGTGTCCAGATCAATGAAAGCTAAAAGTTTTATTACAGAATTAAAATTAATGGCTCTCAAAAGCAGAGGTATGACTTATACACAGTATGCAAAAATCCCAAGTGGGCAGCAAAGTCAATAGACACATGCACAGCATCCCTAGTAGCATTCAGAAAATCTGCAGCTCATCCCCAACATTGAGGGCTTTTATATCTTATTTTTTGCAAATGGAAATACAGAGACCACAGTCTGAGTAAATGTATCATTTCATCAGCCAGTCAGAGCACATGAAAAATAAACGTCACATTGCCTTAATACCTAAGCTCTAACATACTCCATGAATAATTATTCATCACCCTCTATATTAATGTCGCCTGGAGATGCTAGAAAATAACTAGGTACATAAAACATAAACTTTGTTATGTGAAAGAATGGAGCACAGTGAACTTGCAGAAAGACCTGGGATTGTTAAAAATTGTGGCGGAATAAGGAAAAGTTAATCAAGAGAAGAATACCAATAACAGTGGAAATAAACCAATACATTTTTGCTTGACTGTGTGCTGCAGAGTTTGCGAGGAGAGATGGTGGGTGCCGTGTTTGCACTAAAATATGGCCTGTCCAACATACATCATAAAACACACTTCTAAACATTATAAAAATGTTTTTATAAAAGCAAGAATACTACAACAGTTTATACATGTATCAGTGAGTGTAGAAAATGCATTCTTCTCATTGTTATTGATGCACTAAAATATAACTTCAAAAAATGCCTTGTAATGGTGAGGAACTGCTGAAGGCAAGGGAGGTGGTAAGGCTTTTAGAGTAGAGAAGATAAATGGAGCAACATGACGTGAAGCGGGAATGCTCAATGTGAAGAATCAGTATGGAAAGGTGCAGGCACGCTGACGGTGGACAAGCTGTGAAGAATGGTGTAGGAATGAGGGTTGTAATGGAGCTGCAGAACACCATTGTGCAGGATTTTTGTACGTGGGTTGGCTGTGTTGATTACTTCAATAGCACTAAGTATGGTGAGTCAGAGGAATGGTGAAGTTGGGCTGAGCATGGAGAAAGTCATTTCCATTAGTAAGGCCCAGAAGACAGTTGTGTACATTTGCCTTGTACGGTGAACATGAGGATTTTATCTCCTTTTTCTTTGTGTCTCTTTTCTCAGACCGTGAGCGCATTGGACAAGACTCCACATATGAGCAGGAGGGGAAGGTGCAGTTTGTCATTGATGCTGTCTATGCAATGGCTCATGCACTGCATAACATGCACAAGCAGTTGTGTCCAGGGAAGGTTGGGCTCTGCTCCAGGATGGATCCAGTGGATGGCGTTGAGCTGCTTAAGTACATCCGGACCGTCAACTTCTCAGGTGGGCCATCAGGACAATGTTCTCACGATCCTCGATTTAGGCAATGATAAACATGCCATGAACGTCACTTGGTTTTTCAGGCACTGTGAACCTATTGAAACATTCTCCAAGATCCTCAAGCCAAAGACCTGCTCTGAACATGTCCCACATGTCTAGATCTGACATGTGGGTGTGGGTAAGATGGCCAATGTGAAAGCCAGATACGAAACTGAAAGGTGCTCTTAACCTATGAGCCTCCCCACAGTCTATTCACAGAGGAACCACAAAGGTCCAGATTACAAGGGGCATGCAGTCACATGTAGCCAGTTTCCATCAGCAGTATTACGTAATAAGGGAACGTGCAATCTGCATCTGATTTCGAGTAACAATCCTCTGAATGAGGGATAATATCAAAATTGCATTCTGAGTGCACCAAAAATATTATGCTCTAGTTGTCTCCCTGGTGTGCAGCAGGTTCTTACAGCCACAACTCTGGAGGGCACAGTTGGCACTCAACCCATGATACAATTTCGAGCAAAAAAAGGAGTTTACGCCCAAACCGGAATTGCCAGCCAAGTTGTAACTACAGGCAAAAATTATATAGGAAATTACATTGTTTGTGCTCACACTTCAGGTTTTGTCTCATTGCCACCACTCCCCAAATTACTTCTCTCCACACCACCTGTGTTTCAATTCTATACTCCAAATACATTGTTTGTTTCACTCCTTCAATCTGCTCCTTTTTTGTGCATTCCTATCCGCACAAGTGGCTTACTTCCGGCCACACACCCAATGTCTTTCTCCTAATCCCACTTCCGAACATCTTTCTCAATTGTCTCTATCCCACCTCATTCCTTCTGTTCTAACCCACCGGCACTCCACCTCCAAGCATTGCTCTGCGTGCTACCCTCCTTCCACTGACTTTTGTCTCTATACTCATCCACACCGTCTGTGTCTCCTCCTCTTCTTTCACTGGCAGCTTTGATTTCTTTCTAGTTCTCATCTCCTCTTCTGCCTCCATTCCTCTTTTCTTGTACCCTGACTCTCTTTTTCAATCAGTTCCAGTGTTTTTATCTCTTTTCTTTAACCCTTCTGTTGCTCTACTTCCCTTGAAATGTTTCCACTTTCATTTATTTCCTCTAGTTGCACTACTTGATCTGCTTCCATTCTCCATCTCCCCACAGGATCAGGTTTCTTTAATGTGGTCAAGGTTCCCTAAAACATTCCAGACAGATGGCTGGCCTCTTAATATGTGTTCATCTCAGAATTCTTAAAATGGCATATTAGGCAATTGTTTACTCTAATCTCCAGGAGAATATGTGATAACAATGTGTTTTAGAAAAGAGATATTCCACAGCAGTAACAATAGGAAGTGGAAAGTAGTTGTCAACCATTCAGATAGTTTGCAAGCCAGTATCTGAAAAATGAGACGTTCTGGTGTTTACATGAGACCTAGAGCTTGATGCTCCTAGATAGATCCTACATCAATTGATAAACTATGTGACAAGCTGCTCTTGACTCTTGATCAGTACATTGGCCTCTGATGTGAGAGGGATATTGACACACACTTCTCAGCATGTCCATCAATATTTTGGTGCATGTAGGGGATACAAACTATGCATCCTTTAAAGAGTACAAGGCACAGAGAGGTCATCAGCTAGTATGGGAAATTAAAGAACCTGCTTTCCATCTGCATCACCGTTAGAGACAGAATCTGGTGGACCATCATACAATTTGTGTGGTATCTGGTAGAAGAAAGATGTGCTTCGTAGAGGGTCAGCACACAATGGTGTCAGGATCCACACCCTTTCTGGATTCTTCCTGTAGTATACAAACAGAGATTATTTCCTGATCTAATAAACACTAACAGGTGCTACTCGTAGCCATTTGAGACGTCATTGTGTGCATTGCTCTTACCAAGGTTCTTAGTATACTCTAACCTGCAACAGCATTCTTATGTGTAGGGCAAAATACCAATGTAGACAAAGAGGAGCTGCCTTATGGCAGAATCCTAATTGTTTAGGTAGAGCCCACTAAACAGTGGAGCTATCTGGTTGCAAAAGACTTATTGTGGGCTTACCTGGGCTCAAAGACTTATCTGGGCCAAAAGGTGAGACTTTTTTTTGTTCTTTGCCAGTGGTTGTTGTGTATTCAGACTGAAACCAAGGGCATATTGCCTCCATCTGAAGAGAGACAGTCAGAAGGGTCAGTATAAATAAGTGCCTCTATGGCAGGTTGTTCACTCCTTGGCTTCCTTTGGAGCTGGACCGAATCACTGTGATCCCAGTAGAGGTGAACGAGCCAACAAATTAAAAGGGGGAGCCAAGCCAGAGCTGATCCATGGGTCTGGCTTGGCTCTTAGAGCCTGTGCATGAGCCGAGACCAAAACATGTCTGCCATATAAATCATATAACAAATATCACATAAAATATGATGAATTCTCTTCAAAATTTACAAAAAACGTTTTGTTTTTTTAAATGTGGAAGTGTTGACATTAAACCACTCCTCTTTTTGCATGTTTACTCCCACATTTTTGAGCTGATGCTGCTGGTTTTTCGACTCTGGGAGTGAACTGAGGCCTGCTAACCAGACCTCATTGCCAGTATTTTAACCTCATACAAATTGTATGTTGGATTGGATACACTGAGTTGGCAAGGCCTGGCTTACTTATAGGTATCTAGTATGTGGTACCCAGGGTATGTAAAACAGAGTATCTAATCAGGGCTGCAGCACTGTTTGTGCCATCCTTCGTGTGACAATGTACACAATGGTTCTCAGCCAGCCTCTGCAGACTGGAAGGACAATGTTTACACTGACAGTTCGACATTGTCATTTAAACCAACTGCAAAGCCACACTTCCTCTTAATATTATATGTAAGTCTCCCCTAAGGAAGGCCTATAGAGTCCTATGGCAGGGAGCTTTTTTTTGCTAAGTAAAACATATGTTTTGCACTATGTCTTAGCAGCAACACTTCCACATTGTCATTTTGCTGTGGGTAAAATTGAAAATTGGTTGCCCCATTGGCCAATACAGAGTTACCTGGCAGCATCCCAACCCGGCTAACTTTTGACTGTGACTACCAAATTCAGTCGTGTAAGGTATCAAATTAATTGTGGCATTAAATGCAACCTTAAACCCAGGTCGAAAGTAGTGTCCCTCTTAAAGGTAGGCAACTTTTAGAAAGTTGCCACTCTGTGTCCTGCTCATTCAGTGGCCTCATAAAGGCATACACAGACAGACAGCTTTCTGACCGCCTGGGGAGACATGTGAACGACTCCCAGACTCAGAAACAAAGGCAGTGCCACAGCAGCGAGGTTAGCCCAGAGGCGTGCTTCAAAGAGGAAGCCGCCTGGCCCAACACCCCTGAGCAGGATGCCTTTTGTTCCTGTAGACAGCATGGAGACCTGGCCAGAGAGGGGAATCTTTCCCCCAAACTGGTTTTACCATGTGCGTGTTGACCTCAGGTAGTCACACCTTTATGGGGGCTACCTTGCTCCATAATGTCCGACTAAGGCTTATGCCATCTTGAAGTGTGCTAAAATGTGACAATCTGGGATAGCTGGAAGCAGAGACTCAAAGAGCCAGTTGGCTGACCTCCTGGAATGTCAGTGGGGACATTAAAGCTGAAAGAGCCCGTCACATCTCTGGTAGCCACCACAAATGTTTTGCTAATACCAGATGATGGGCACCCCAAAGGACAATTCGGGGATAGCCAAAAGGTGCACCTGTGTCTGCTGAACCCGTGGCTGTTGGTTATGACCAAATTAGTTTTTCAAGAGGGACACCAGCCTCCACCAAAGATTTTCACTGTGACCACTGTGTTGCAAAAAGGCAAGGTTTGCATCAGCAGCCGTTGTAACCCTGCAAAGAGGACTTTGTGGGACCCTGAGATCCGTGGACAGAGACGCCCCCTACTCACTGGTGGACTGAGGACTCAACCCGACTTCAGCTCCATCGACTGTACGGCATCAGGAGTATCTTTGAGCCTGCATTCCTTAGCATCAGGACCAATCCATTCTCATCTATGGCGGTCATCCTATAAAGTTTGGATCTTGCTCTAAAAACTCTCTGGTGGCCAGGTAGCTGTCCAAAGTATCCTTCTGTCCCCTTAGACCTCTGTCCTGTTGGATTTGGTCACACAACGCGGGCTGGAGTTGTCAAACTAACTTTTATAAACTTTTCAAAAGTTTCTAAACTTTCTGTTGGCCAATGCTTGTTTGCGGTTTATATAAAAGTTATTTATTATTTCTAAAATCTGTATCTCCAGAATCCTCTGGTGGATTTTGATGATTAAGGTCTCTAAAAATGTATGAACACCTGCCCTATTTTTAAAAACTGGTGTTGTTTCTTTCCTGTTTGACTTTTTTATTCTCTTGTTCCTTTACTAAGCCTTACTGCTCAAAGCCACAGCTACCTAGGGTTGAGTTAAGTAAATGTACCTGACTGGATCCAAGGCGGTATTTGTGAGTGTACTGCATGGTAAGGCTTCCCAGCAATACCATATTGTACACCCAATCCTCACAAATACCACCCTGGCAACTGTCCCATTAATGAAATACAAGGGAATACTGTTGTCATGTGAACACTGTATGAGGCCAGATTTTAATAGACAGAGCAATATTATAGTCTAAATTAAACACAATAGGTTAAACACAACATGTTTTTATAAAGCTGGAATTCTGAACTCTTGTCTTTCAAGGTGCTTTCATATGCAATAGTGAAGAAGGAAGATCGATAAAATGAAATATTTGCCAAAGATCACCCAATTTGGTTAAGCGTGGAAGCCACAACTAATACAGGTTTTCTTGTTTCACTTTGTATGAATCAGCCACTAAATGGGTATTCGTATCTCATTTTTATTTCAAACCTAAATACTTTGCTTTTACCTCTCTGTGCAATAGGGTAGTGCGAGGGTGGGAGGCAGAAGCAACACGAAAGCTCGGCTCGTTATGGGCTTGAGGTTCCAACAGGACCCTGATCTGAGCCAAAGGTAGTCCTCAGGCTTGAGGCTTGCTTGCCCTTCCTGCAGCTTATCCACCGCTACATCACAGCAATTACTAAGTGGACCTGTTGCTTGGCTACTGAAGATTAAATTGCATGACAACCTCTGGCAGCGAAAGCTCTTTCTTTCTGTAATCATATGGGTAGGGGAAGAGTAACTTCTCTGGTAACCAGGTCTCTGATGCTCTGGCCTGTACTGACAGCTTGCATACGTCCAAGGTCGGACAGGGATAGAAATAGGTCTTGACACCACTTTAAAAGTGGCCTCCATTAGAGAATCAATAGCTAAAAGGAGGCCCACAGTTGAAAACCAGGGCAGATTGGACATGCAAAGACCCGCTGCATAGTTTGTTTGCAAGTTATGGGGCTCTACATACATCTATGCTTGCTGTGGGCAATGCTTGTGATAATATCAGATAAATCCCGCAGTAAAAACCGGCCCACCAGAGCATAAAGCAGCAGAACCTGACTTCTGCGCAAGGGAGTGCTGTTTACCAAAGAGGTGACCTCTCTGAAAGGTGACTGTGGACATAGGATGCAACTTTATTCAAGACGTGGATTACTACTTCTGGGTAACAAATGACCTTTTTAGATAGATCGATGGCATCTTCATTACACACATAAACCAGCCGCGATCCCTGGTTTGTTTGTCCATGAATAGATGTGGGTGACATTTTCCACATGGAAGCAGAAGGGGGGGGGGGGGGGGGGGGGTTCCTCAATATTTTGCATACTGTGCGGAAAAATGCTGATTCTGCTGATGCTATTCCACCGAGGTGGAAAGGACAGCAAATTAAGTATTTATTGGTGCGAGTGCAGCCTTGTGCGTTATATAAGTAGAGTTTCCGAAATGAATATTCCGAACATTATAAAAAAGGGGCGTTCAGCCGAATATGCTGCTTGTGGAATGGGGGAATGGCCGCAGTTTTTTTCATCAGTTCCACTCAGCCCTGGTCCTCATCGATTTAATTCAAAATGTGATATACCAGGACTCCGAGGAGCGAAGCGGAAACCTGCGATCTGCAAATGTCTTGACCCCCAGAGCTGTGAGGTACTGGATGAAGAGCAGGGCTTTAAGGGGGGTGAAAAAACTGGGCGTGCCAAGGGGGTGCCTGTATAATTAAGGGCACGGTTCAAAGCACTTCAAGCTTAGAATCTGTGCTTAGAATAGCCTGCCGCCCAAATGGTATTTTGCTGTTTCTTTCTGTCGTTGCATCTCTTACGCCTAAAACAAGCCAAGACTGTGTGCTTTGTCAGTAGTTGTTAGGTGCATAAGATAAACAAGTACAACAATGTATTTGTTGTATGTAACATTGGAAATGCTTCAGTTCTGAGATGATTAGACTGTGAAATAACTATGACAAAAGCAGTAAAGGGCGGTACTGCTGCCAAGCTAAGATTTTTTTGGTTCATCCTAAGAGTGAGGGAATAATGGAGAGCCCGATAGCCACCCGTCTCAGCACCTGCTTTTAGAACTGCTGATGGTGAGCACCAGCAGGACCCGGCCCAAATTAAAGCCCATTTGGAGAGGGAACACAGATGTAGGTCTTCCTTTTAAGAAGCATCAGCTATATGTACTAACTTTAATTAAAAAAATAAATAAAAAAATGAACGCACACATATGCCAAAGCGCAGCCTTACTCTACTTTTCTGATTCTGTTGTCAGTTGTGACTCGAGTCTTACTGTTGCTGGAGGCATCGGACCAAGACTAAGTTGACGAAAAAGGCTCCCATTGCAAGTCGATGCTGCATGCTAACACTCTTCCCAAAGATAGCATCCTCTATCCAGGTGCCCTATCCTCTCTCAGAGGCAACAGCAAACTCTTTCAGTCTCCCTCTGTCCCTCACTTCTGGGTCATGCGCAGTGGTTTTAATTTCACCCTTTCGACCACTTCTTAGACATTGCACAGGAACGCCTGATCAGTGGCATTTAGTGGGCATTGTAATGTGTCTAGGAGCTATTTAGGTGTGCCTCGATAGGTACTGTTGGTATAATCCTACCCTGGCAGTGCCAGTGCCTCTACTCTGTGGAAGAAACTTTGAAATTTTAAAAATATTATACTTTTCAGAATTAAAAATAACGATTAAATTTGACATTTGTGGGCCCTATACCAACTGGAAGTCTATCATTTGTATAGCTTTGTTTACTTTTGTGAGTGGAAGTGGGCATGGATCCGTCTTGTGGGGCCACATTTTATCCTGTCGGAGTGATGCTGAGACATGCTTACCATTATCAGTTTCACGTGGAATCAGGTTTAGCTAGTTTGGGCCTGTCCAGTGTCCAGTGGGCCGGAGAATGGATGTTTACCTTCAGAGGAGTGGGCAGTAACAATTAGCATAAGCTGGGTATCTTTAGCTCACCTGGCAAAGGACATTCCATGGGCACTTGAGGCTCATGAGTGGGTTAATGTATAAATAAATAAGGAGGGGGAAAGGTGAAGCTTTGTGACTGTCGGTCATTTCTTGGGGTATAAAGGAGAATGGCAGTAGTGTGATCTCCCAGATAGAAATGACGGGAGACACCTATATCAGGACAGCATCTTTAATCTGATAGCCCTCAAATCCACAGAGCAGGAGATGCAGCGGACTAGCCATTAGGGCAAACTGGCAAAAGACTTTGAGGCCAGTGTCTTTTTGTCTAGGACCTCCTCACTGTAGGTGGCCCCGTTCCTCTTTACGAGCACATTGAAAGGTAAAAGCATTTTTTGAAAAATGTGTTTTGCAGGACATCTACTGTCCACCAGTAGCCTAACCACACTCTCCTTGCAGTCTCCTCTGTGTGCAATTCATGTTCACAGTGTGTAGGAGCCACTTGTAGGCTCACAACCTGTCCAGGGACAAGAGCAACAGGTGGACAGTACACTAAACGTTCAAAAAGGCAGCAGTATAAGTGCTCACACACTGCCGCCATTCACCTCACTCTCATGCTGTCCAAGAGATGGCTGTGCACTCTCTTCCTGGCATGTGCTAATCTGAACTCCAACTGGTATGCATATAGGAGTGTCTTTTTAGTTCACAGCCTACAAGAAAGTGCAGCTGTGTGGTTGCTAAATACATCTTGGGGACATTCAGTAAGCTGACCTAGGAATGCATTCTGCCTGTTGCATGTCATTGGCTTTGTGATTTGCAAACTGACATTTTCTTGCTTTCCATTTGCTGACTTTCCATTTTTTTAGGCTGTCCAGCTTGAGTTCATACCTTCACTTGTCTAACCCTATTTACTGTAGCCTTCCAAGTGCTCCCTTTCAGTAAACAGGCCTGTAAATCGTGTTCATATCTCGTCACATGTGCTGTGAATTCAAAGACCGAGGTCAAATGCCAGGCCTGTATTCCGAATGTGCTTATTTACCTTTCTTTCTCTGACTCCAAAGCAAGAGGATATATGTGCCAATCTTGCTGGATACTGGGGTTAGGAAATAGTTTTTTTCTAGCTCAAAACAACATTTAAATCAACTGTGTAAGTATTTCAGAATTATGTCAGAATTAGAAACACAAATGTAGCACATTTTTGTTATTTCTGGTGTGTTGGATAGAAATACTGCACTCTATACAGCTGCAGTATACAGCACTTTACTCTACCCCATGGTACTCTATGCCATGCAAAACAATTGCACTCTACGCTACACCACTGTACTCTATGCCACTCTACTCCACTCTATGCCACTGCACTCTACTCCACTCTTAACCACTGCACTCTACTCTGCATTACTGCACTCACACTGTACTCTGCATCACTGCACTCAGACACTCTACTCGCAACTCTGCATTCTCCGCCAATTAACTCTATTCCACTCTATTTTGTGCTACTCCACTCTGCACCACTCTAGTCTGTGCCACTGCACCTGAACCACGGTACTCTGTGCCACTGCACTATACTATGCACCACTTTAATCTACGCCACTGCATTCTACAAGACTGAATTCTTTGCCTTTGAATTCAATGTCACTGCCCGCAATGCCACTGCACTCTACGCCACTATATTCTGCAACACTCCATGCCAATGCACTCTACATCAGTCCACTCTACTCTATGCCATTCCAATGTATGCTACACTACGCGACTCCACACTACACCACTCCAATACACGACCCACTCTGCCACTCTGCATTACAGCACTCTACTCTACTCTTCGCCATTCAACTCTACTACACTCCATGCTACTCTCCTCTACGCCACTAACTTTTAGCCATGCTGAACAGCAGCCTCACTGGTGTACAACATGGCAAAAACACATTGTAAAATCCCATAGCTCTTGCATAGGCAAGTCCTAATGGCTTTGCCAATGTTTCCCAATGGAGTCCTGAAGCTGTTTGTTAATTAGTTTTTCTGGTACTTTGCTGGATAGGGTAAGTTTGAGACTGGTGTAAAATTGGTCAAATCTATTGGATCAGAGGAGGTTTCTCACACAGTGCAGTCACTACGGTTATTTTAAAGGCCGATTCAACCGTGACAGATGTCTTTAGGAGTTTACACAAACAATGCTAAAGAATACTTTCTTTAAGTTGCATCACTGGCATATGTAATTGGATAGTTTTACATCGGTAACAAGAATTGGCCAAGCCAAAAGGTCTGTCTGATCTTCCACACCTGCATTTTTTTGTGCAGATATGCACGGGAGGCACAAAAAGTTTTAAAATAAAAATGCTCCCATCTAAAGGTGTCACTGAATTGTTTGAAAAAAAAAAGTAAAGATCAAAATACCCATTGCAAAAATAAATGTAAAAAAGCCCATTAAAGCTGAAGCGGAAGCAGAGACTGGCAGAACAACCCTATCTCTGATGTGGGCTACATTTTAGCTGGGTGTGCACAAGTAAAATCCATTTAGTGAGTGAAGAGAGTCAATGGCTGAAGTTTCCTGACCCATTGGCCCACGCTGTATTCTGTGATGGGTGGAAGCAAAATGTGAATGACACTTGAACAGACCAATCGATGAACAGAGCTGACCAAAGCCTGAGTATGTATACTGGTATGTATGTATGTATGTGCTTTAAAACAAAAAAAAACATGGCTTAGACTGTTTATTACATAAGTAGAACAAATACTGCAGAATAAGTTTGCTTTGATTTTTAAATGGTTACACGTGGAGTATTTCCTTCTTGTATTTCCATAGTGATTTAAAATGAGTTTAAAGTGCCACGTTTGTTATGCATGGTTTCAAAATCCAGATGCTTCATTTTTTCCCTGACTCTAAACGCGTTTGCTTCGTTCATCCTTGATGAAGGAATCCTCATGTTGCACAATGACGAGGGTGGTACTCCGCTGTTTTTAGTGTATTGTCCGTTTCACTATGGTGTGGTACCAGTTGGTGAGGTGCAGCTCCGTATGCAGGGGAATAAGCAGCTCTCCTGCTTGCACCTATCCCTGGCCCAAAGAATGCCCACCTACACACTTACTTTCCGCTGTGATCTTTGCAAATATCGCATTTTTAACGGAATACTTGGGTCTACACTTTTTGTTAGCAAAAAAGCAAAACAACGAGATGCAATACACAGAAATGTGTGTGTATTTTGATCTTTATTAATGTCTCAGAGCATAAAAAAAACTTCCAGTTAAACCAAGTTGTGCTAAAGCAAAAACCGTTTTGAAGACCCTTCTGCCATCAACTCGGAATTCTACACCTAATTTCTGGACTTTATGCCAAGAGGTGGCCAGGAGGGTGCTTTTCAACACACGTCTTCCTTCTTCAATTGCTGTGGCATATTTGACCCCCATCCGAACTACAGCCAAAGTGCAGGAGAAGTGCTCCACACATTAATGTTTCCAAGGGCAGTACCATTTTTCTGAACAATACCTAGAACAGAACTTAGTAAGACGACAGGAGACCCTAATCAGCGGTCCTTTCCAGTTGACAGTCTCATCAGCCGTGATCATAATTTCCATAACCTTGATAGATTCTGTTTTTCCTTACTGGGCTCCCATAAGACCTGACTGTTACTAGTAACAGACTGAGGTCCTACTTTTGCAAGTAAATCTATAATTCAAGGCTCAATTAGATTCTGACTTGGGATAGAGGTTTACTGCTCAGTTCTGCTAGGACCAAACATGTGCTTCCTCCTGAATACCTCACTGGCTCACAATTTGAAAAACACAGACTCAGGCCACCAAATAAGGGCATCTTAACTCTCCATGCTCCACATAAGATTATTCCAAGGGCAATAACGTTTTGGTAAAGTCCACAGAAAACCCTAAGCAAATGGTCTTTCCAGTTGACGGTCTCATTAGCCGTGATCATGATTTCCATGCCCTTGATAGATTCCTCCTTCCCCTGCTGGCCTCCCCTAAGAACTGACTGCTAGTAGTAACAGTCACAGGCCCCACTTTTGCAAGTCCGTCTGTGATTCAAGGCTCACATAGGTCCTTACTTGGGTGTGGAGGCTTTACTACCTATCTCTGCCAGGACCAAAGATGTGCCACCTCCTCCTACATTCCTCACTGGCTCAAAATTTGGAAGACCGAATCCCAGGCCTTTGGAACAGGAGATTTTGAACTCTTCATGCATTATGGTGTACAATTCCAGTTCCTCTCCTTTTATAAATTAAACAATTTAATGGATGGTAGCTCATTGTTTTTCAACAGTGTCGAGGAGATTCATCGGAGTCCTTGAGATGTAAACTGTACAGGGTTTCCACCAGACCACCATTCACTGAGCTTGTTGGAGTGCCATTTGACATCCTATTTGCCCTAAAATTAGGGATAATACCATCTTTAAAAAGATCGATAATATTTAGAGTAACAAATAATCAAGTCAGTCTCTACTTAGTCACCACCCTGAAAATGTTCAATGAACAGATTGTATGCAGACATTTCAAGATAAACAGCACTTACCTTCAGGGAGACCTAATCCTACCCTGATTCAAGAGGTAAGATTTGTAAAAGGATGCTTGTATCTGTGTGACAATGTCTCTTCTTCTTTGAGATTCTTGGGATTCAGACAAATTGAATGGACAAAGAAGACCTGTGATTTCACCTGTCTTTCTTTCGATATTCTGTTAGTCCACCCGTGCTTCTCAAAACTCCGGAATCAGAGGCATCATCTGAAAGTTCAGACATTTCACCACGTAGGGTGGCATGATGATGTCTCAGTACATGGACATCTCTCAGGTCTTTTTCTACTTGGCTGGCTAACCTCTCCGGGATGTTTGGATCGTTTTATCAATTAGGATCAATTCAGAGAAGTCAGAAACGTCGTGGCCTCTCAGTGCATGAGACTACCACTCCACGAGACTTTAATCACTACTGGAATTGCTTTCAAAAACAAAAAATCAAAAGTATTCTTCACTAAGACACACATGTCAATGGCATTACAACTTGTATGCAAATTTCAGCTGTGCTGGTACGAGTGCTTTGATGTAGACAGGCAGTTGTGTGGGTTTGTGTGCATGCTAGACGTTATCCTCATGCAAGTTACAAATCTGTGTTTTTAAGCCTGTTACTGTCCTTACACTCACAGAATGTTCACAGTGACTAAGGCAACTTGATTGGTCACTGAGTCATGTGATGTCAGCTATCTGACACGATGACACTTAAAAAACTCACCTAGATAGAATGTCCCTCACTTGCCATCTTCACAGGAGAGAGATGTTCCAGTAATTGTGAGCCCAACCCAGGATTATCTGGCACAAAGTGCAAGCTCCTCTCAAATAAGCTATGGTAACTGTGCTCAACAAAAGTTTTAAAACTTTGTGCTGCAATTGTTTATTTACTTTCCAAATATATCATCTAATTTTATACTGTAATTGCTGAAGGTGCTGGATTAGGGTCTTTACTTCTGTGCAAGCACATTGTTGGCTCCCTGCAAGTTAGTCCAGCCTCTTCCTGTTCTCCACCTCCCCCCAATTGGCATGCTATGTAATGTGATCTCGACCCTTTGTCTTGCAAACCCTCTCTATTACTTCCCATTGACTGACATGTAAATCCTGCCTAACCCTCCTTCCAAGAGCATCCAGCCCAGACATGCAGGTAAAGGGAGCAGAGATAAAGGTGTCTTTCTTAGCCTTCTTCTATGTTTGTGCCACCTGGGACCCATGCTGTTCCACGTCCAGAACCCCTACCTCTTAACATTCCTTCTAAACAGATCCTTCCCTAGACCACTGCCTGTAAGAAATAAGGTTATTGGTTGAGGGGGGGTGAATGCCCTCACTTAGACAACAACCATAATCCTGGTCATGGTGAACCACAAAAGTGACTAAATTAACCTGCGCTTAACCCTCTGGTAGCTTGCCATAAAGCACTCAGGCTTACCTTACAGGCAGTGTAAAGTATTTATGCAGCACAAAAACAGCAATAAAATGAAAACCCAATACATGAAAAATCCCAAACCAATTGAAAAAAGCTGAGTAAATTTAAATATTTAAAATTATACCAAAATGATGAAAATCCACTCAATGAAACCAGAGATAAACAATTTACAGTTTTAAGTAACTATAGTGCCTAAAAGCACAAAGCGTCACTAGCGGCCATCTGGTCATGCTAGACTGGGGGAAAGTCACATGTTTAAACCAACCACGATGGAGCGCAGGCGGAATACAGGCTCCAGGTCAGTACCACTGGGAGACTTGGCTTCCCAAGGTCTGGTGGGAAGAATTCTGTTTGCAGAGGAGGAGGCTGCAAGGAGCATGGAGAGTGTCACAGAGGGCCATCAATGTAGCATGAAGAGCAGGCTGGGCAGCATGGACTGTCATCGCTGTAGTGCAAAAAGCCAGTCAGGCATCACAGACTACTGTTGTCGGAGCCTCGCATTGGCGGTCACTGAGAGCTGTTGTTGCTGCAGTGCAAGGGGCAAATCTCGTATTGCCAGTTGTAACTGGCGGTCACTGTTGCACAAAGAGTTAGGTTTGCTGGAGCTTCACCTTGGAGGTGGCAGGGTATCAGCACGAACATTCCCCTTTGTGGTCCTAAGAGCCCAAAACTTCAAGATTTCACACTTCTTCCAAGTAGGTGCTCAACTGATGCTAGCCAACTGTCCAGGCCATGGGGTGGTACCTCTTGGGGATCAGGACCTCACTCCAGCACAGGGCAGCAGGGGTCAGACAGGTCCAGTTGTGGGTCCACTGCAGCAGGTCAGCTGTGCAGATGCAGTGAGCTCGTAGTGTCCCTGTAGCTGTAGCTCGGACCGGAGGTCAGCCAACTGTCACTCAGGTTACCCTGAGATGAAGAGAGCAGGTCCAGTCTTTCTTTTCAGAGAGCACAGCAGGCCTCAAGGAGCAGGGGAATCCTCTGGTAGCAGCATGACAGTCCTCTGGTGGGGGGCCAGACAGTCCTTCTTCTGTAATGTTAACAGGTCCAGCAGAGTACTGAAGAGTGTCTCTGGTGCTGGCTTTATACCTGGTGCCAGCTGCAGAAGTGGAGGGATTCCCTATGATACCCTGCACTACCCCTCACTCCTGGTTCCAGAAAGGTATTCTCTTCTCCTTCCAAGAAGTCCAGGGGTTAGAAGACTAGTGTCAGGTTCCTTTGTGTGTGTGGAAGACAATGCCCTTTGAAATGTAAGTGGGGCTAGGTTCAGCTCCCTCCTCCACACCATCGTGGCCTAATGGCCCTTCCTGTCCACACCTAATCCTGTTTGTGCCACTGTCTGGAAGGAATGCACAAATCCCAACAGCAGAGCTATTCACACTCATGTGGCCTAGGACAGTGGCAGAAGGCACAAATGGTTAGAACAAGAAAACGTCAACTTCCTAAAAGTGGCATTTTCAAAATTATGATTTAAAATCTGACTTTACTGTTAAAGAGGATTTTACATTTCAGTTAATTTGAGTGTAAATATTATCTTTCTCTTCTCCAAGTCAAAGTTATCACTTAATAAATGTAATACGGTAATCCAGTGTTAGTCAATGAGGGTGAAAAACGACTTTCAGAGTTTATCACTGCTAACACAAGTACAACTTAAACCCACATGTCCTACTTTTTAAATAAAACTTACCTTGCTCTGTGAGCCCATAGGGCCTACTTTAAGGGTGACTTATATGTTTTAAAAAGGAAGCTTTGGGCCTAGCAAAAGGTTTATTTTGTCAGGGTGAAATGTCAGTTTAAAAACACTCTTCAGGCTGCATTGTCAGGCTTAAGGATTGTTTCAGAAGACTAAATCAGTGGGTGTTGGAATGGGTGCTGCAGGTCCACTAGTAGCATTTGATGTAAAGGCCCTGTACACATGTACTACCATTTACCAGAACTTACACCTAAATTAAATATGCCAATTAAGTGTAAGCCGATTTTACTATGTTTGAAGGAGAGACCATGAGCACTTTAGCAGTGGTTAGCAGTGGTAAAGTGCACAGGACTAAAGCTAACAAAACACATCCAGCAAAACAGGAGGGCTGAATGCAAAATGTTTAAGGGAAGACCATAGCAAGGATGTGAGGTCCAACAATGCCCCTTGCATTTCACCTAACCTACAAAATACAAAATAATTTCCATTCCTACATTACGATATGACCAACACTATTACTGTGGCACTCTATGTACTTGCTATGCTTATTACACAAAGTAACTCGTGGGTTGACACTGCAAAACGCATACCCTGGCTGTCTACAGTCCGTTCATGCTTATGGTCTGCTCACCTGTCACTACAGTGACAGAGAGCGATGAGTACAAGCCACAAGTTTCTCCTCTGGTTCTCCTGTGTGAATCTTATAGAGACTTTACCATAGCAAGCAAATATAAAATATGCTTGGAGCTTATCACTGTTGATGGTAACTGGCAGAATGTGACAAGTAGGAATTGACATTAAGCCATAGCCTCTTTGATTTGTAATTGCCTCATTTGTTTGTTAGTGTCTATCTTTCATAGGTTATCAGTTTCATTTCTTTGTAGGCCTTCTTGCCCAATAATGATAATGGCCACTGGCTGCCCATAGCCAGAACATGGCCCTAGTTTTCTCTTCTGTCACTCCTGGGTAGTTTCTGAGGCATCTTGCCCTTGGCTGTCTGCTTCCAGCGCATGCAGTGAGATGCTACTCTCTTGGTGAATCCTCTATAAAGTTGACCTAGCTGCCTGTAGCCATTGAATTCCAGTGGGTTTTTACCGTCCTCCCCTCGATGGCTCCTGGAGTGGACTTTTTTATGAATTTACCATTGCTGCCTTGTTATCAGAACATTTCTGTGGGTTGCCCCTTTGCTGCACAAACCCATGCAAGAATGAAAACAATGAACCTCCACTAGGTTGCTAGGCTAATATTCAAGCACATCTATTTCCCACTGTACGTCATACGACTTCAAGCATAAGTACAGGAGCACGATTGCAGTGACACAAAAAGTGCATTTGACTGCTCATCACACATAACACCACAACACTTCCCACATAGATCACACTTATGATTCATAGCTTCTCAATCAGATTTAGTAATACATTAATGTAAACACGTATTCTGTCTCTCACTTCTCTTCCGTCCCAGCGACCAGGATGGGAGCACCACTAAGGCAAATCATGCACGGTGCGAAAATTACACCCACATTGGCCACACTTTAAATTTACACTCTTTCAGCCAAGCAATCCCCTCCTGTGCAGCAAACTACTATTTGGTTAACGCACTTCTGCGGCACCACAACAGCAATCTAAAATACAATACAATCTATGATGATGTGTTTGAAGAGATGTGAGGTAACTACAGGTAGCATTAGAGTAATAAACAAATGTTTTTACATATATATAATATATGTAAGAGCATATACAATATTTAAAACATTTCTACAAATAATAACATAGCTCAGAAGTCCATGCTTCACCTCGACTCTGCTCTGGGGCTGAAATGAGCCAGTAGAAACCATCAATACTAATAAATAAAGAAATACACATGCATTGCAGAGCTCATACACACAGCTATATATCCTTTCCCTATTTGGGGTTTATAAACGAACATGGTTATTTGCCATTGTACAAACATTGTAACCGAAACTACATAGCCTGACCTGGCGATAGTGGCAAGATATCTCACACAGTCAAACCACCCGTAACAGAAAATGCTATACCTATCGAGACTTTGTGAGAAACCAAAAACTGGAAGAGCTACCACTGTCTTCAGGAAAACACAAGGGACCTGATTTAGATGTTGGCATATGGGTTACTCCGTCACAACAGTAAATCCCAGTATTTCCTATGGGATTTAGATTTCGTCAGACAGGATATCGGTCACCATTGAGATGGAGTAACCCATCCGTCAATATCTAAATCAGGCCCAAAGTATTCCATCCAGACGGGTCCACAAGTCAGACTTTATTCACTGGTGGATGGTGAAAATAGAGCCCTTAATAGGTTGAAAAAACAGCACATACCTTGCTCTTTAGAGGATGAAACAAACAGAACATCTGTTCGCTCTCAGAAATGACGCAAAAAAACACAAACACAAGCACGCAGGTCACGGGAAGACACTTATGCCAATCCAATGTCAAGTCACCTTTAGCAAAAACAATTTATGCAAGCACTCCAACCAATTCAATATTGAGTCACCTCAAGAAAAAAAGAGAGATACGTATGCACTGCTACCAATCCAAAAGCAAATCACATGAAGTAAAAAACCCAAAAGAGAAGCAGTCACCAAACCAATATCGAGTCACCTGAAGAAAAAAACAAATAAGTAAAATAAGTAGGCACTCCCACTACTCAAATGTCGAGTCAAATCGAGAAAAAAAAAAAAGATAAGTAGGCACTCCCACATTCGAATGTTGAACACCTCAAGCAACAAAAAGATAATCAGCCACTCCCACCAATGTAATGTTAAGGCTCTTGAAACACAAAATAAAACAAAATAAAATCCTTCACATGGGGCCACAGATCTTATGAAAACCATTGGGATTATGAGATTGAAACAATGAAATCATGATCCAGGTCATGTTTATTGCAAGCCATTTGCTTGTCTCCTTAAAAAATGCTGTTAAGAGCTACTGATTTGAACTTTCATCCCCACCTCGGATAAATCTTTGGGCCATGAAGATCAGTGTTAGAAATGTAGTTGTTGATTGACTGGGGTGTGAGCCCTAGTCAAGCAGCAACCACAATTCTAGTCACGGTAAGGCACAAGTAAACCCTAAATTAACCTGTGCTCAACTTCCTGGTAGCTTGGTAAGGAGCAGTCAGGCATAACCAGAAGGCAATGTGTAAAGAATTCATGTGACACTTCAAACAGTAAACAGTGAAAACAGCACACAAAAAGACCCCACACCAAGTTCGAAAAAATTGAACTACTTTTAATAAATAAAAACATACCAAAAACGACACAAATCCAATAAGCAGAGCTTGAGTTATGAATTTTCAAAGATTGAACTGTAAGATAACGCTTAGAAGCAAGAATTTCCAACTTGGGATATTTGACCGCACCACACTGGGACAAAGTAAAAAGTTCAGGCCAACCACAATGGAGTGCAGGCTGGCTACAGAGACCCAGTTGGGTCCGCTGAAGCAAAGTGCTTCTAATCTGGGTTGTAAGTGATGCATCAGTTACGAACCACACAGTAGAAGGGATGTGTTGCTTTTCTTCATGCAACAGCGGTGTTGCTTCACTTCCGAGGTTCGGTGAAGCTGCGGTGCGAGTTCCCAATGCATCATCATTGAGGATATGTTGGACAGTGGAAGCAATGCATCGGATCTGATGAGCGCAGATGCTGCGATATGGAGTTGCATCATCGAGGCTGCTGTCAACGGGGGGTGAGGATGCTGCACTGTCGGTTTTGAGATGCACGGCACACTGGTATTGTGGTTCTCGTTGTGCTGGTTCTGACTCATGTAGTAGCGTAGCGGTGGGAGGAGCTCACTTAGTTATACTCTGCGGAATTCCATGGTGTCAGCTAAGATCTCTGTGGAATTCCACAGAGGTCAGCGTGCTGTGGAGTGCCGCCTGCCCTACCACCTTAGTCTTAATGTGCCCGATCTCACAAGCACTAAGCAGGGTCGGGCGGGCCGACCCTGCTTAGCGCTTCTGAGATTGGGCACATTCGGGCCCGGGTAGTATGCCATAGGCAGTGAAAGCTGCTCTTTCAGGCCTCTTGTGCTGACACAGCCCACCTGCCTGGAGCCTGCTACCCTCTACACCTGCACACTTCCCTTCTCCAACTTGCACCAGATTTACACTCTCTTCCTCTGCCCTTACACACAGCCTCAGACCACTCTTTCTTTAGGGCATAGACCTAGCAGCTGCAAACCAGCTCACCACCAGCAGCCGAGTATTTTCACAAAGTGCCTATACTGGCTTGCTACTGGTCTCTAAGGCACTCTCTCAGGCCATACACATCTCTTTGTCAGGGGGTCTGCCAGTCTACCACTCAGCAGCTGATGCTCCCCCGGTGTCCACTCTCTCTGCTGGCCTCAGCAGCGCACCCCATAACACCATTTCCTTTCCCAGGGACTCTGAGGAGACCGGTTATTTTCAGTGTAGCTGTGACTGCACGTTTCATTTTTTTCCAAGCACAAACCGCCCTCATATGGAAATACTGTCAACCCCCACAGCCGGCCCTCGTGTGCGCATAGAGGAGAAAGCGAAACAAGGGTGTGATTTGGGTCCAGGAGGCTCCCTGTTGCCAGCAGCCTGGCGTCTGCCTCTTGCTGTCCCCTTGCTCCCGGGCTGCTGAGATAGTAAAAGGTAGGAAGCCAGGACCAGGTTCTGGGGCCGGTGCAGCTTCTTAGCAGCATCTTAGAGTAGCTCCACGCCGACAGGAAGAAAGCAAAGCCTATCATAGTGGGGAAAAAGTTGTTTTGGGCTGAGTGTAAAGTGCAGCCCAGTTATGGACCACACAGTTCATTTGCAGACTGTCTGCGCATGGCCCAGTGCGCACTCCGGTGATCTCTGCTCTGCTGCCGGGCTAGCAGAGTTTTTGGCTGAACTCTGCGTTCCAAACCGAGCATGGAGTGCCAAAAACTCTGATAACTCAGCCAGTGGAGCAGACCTCACCACCCACCACTGCAATAGAGGCGGTGCGTCGATTTTTCTCAATGCACCAGCAGCGATGCGTCGGTTCTGCTCCCACAGCAGTGGATGCATCAGTTCCGCTGGAGCAAAGCATCTCTGGCCCAGTTCCAAGGATCCAGGACTAGAGTGACCCCACTTGGCAGGGCAGACACACATTGAGCAGAATCCAGGTGCAGGAGCAGGGTGGTTGGAAGTCTTTTCTGTCCTTGAGATGTCAGGTCAGGAGGCCAGCCAACTAGCCTTTGGAGTCACTCTGGGTTCTGGGATGAAGAGATGCAGGTCCAGTCCTTTTCACTCCCTGGCAAGAGGCAGCAGTCACAGGTCAGCGCAGCAAAGCAGAAGCCCACCAAAACAGCAGGCCAGAAAAGTGGCAGGCCTCCAGCAACACAGCACTCTTTCTTCCTAGTAGACTATCCATAGGTCCAGATGTGTACTGAAGTGGTGAAGTCTGAGGTCCAGTATTTATACTTTGGTGCCCCGTTTCCGGAAGGTGGGAGAAGCTTCAAGACAGTAGGTTTGAAGTGCAAGGAATCCCCTTCCTCCCCTGCCTTGGCTCCATGCTGACTGAAGTGACAATACAGGGTTGTTTAGCCCTTTGTGTGTGGAAAGGACACAGCCCAATCAGGTGTAAGTGAGGCTGAGTCCAGCTCCCACGTCCCATCCTGCCCAGAATGACCTAATAATTCACACCTAAGCTCCCATTGTGTATGGCTGTCTAGGAGGAATACACAACGTCCAACTGCCACCTAAACCCAGTCATGTAACCAGAGAGAGGGTGCAGTCACCAAATGGGTGAGGCAAGAAAATGCCAACTCTCCAAAAGTGGCATTTTCAGAATTACAATTCAAAATCCAACTTCACCATAAGTATTTTGCAGCGTGATTCCAGAAACACCAAACAAGAAGGGTTTATCTCTTCCCACTTGGAAGTTACATTGAAGAGATGTAATAAGACAACTCCAATGGTATCTTGTGGAAGAGATAGGCCTTGCAGTAGTGAACATTGAATTTAAGACTTTTTCATTACCAGGACAAGTAAAAGTAAAAAAAAATTACATGTCCTACTCCTTGAATGCATTGCACCCTTCGCTCTGGGCCGTCAAGGGCCTACCTTAGGGGTGACATATGTATTAAAGAGAAAGGTTTGAGCCCTGGAAAAGGTTTATTTTGCCAGATTGAACAGCAGTGTAAACTGTCCACCCAGCCTCTGTAGTGACAGACCTGAGAGATGTTTTAAAGGGCTACTTAAGTGAGTGGCACAATCAGTGCTGCAGGTCCACTAGTAGCATTTAATTTACAGGTCCTGGGCACATGTAGTGCACTTTAGTAGACACTTATAGGTAAATTAAATATGCCATTTGAGGAATAACAATATTACAATGTTTTAAGGAGTGAGCACATGCACTTTGGCACTTATTAGCAGTGATAAAGTGCTCAGAGTACTAAGGCAAACAAAAATAGGTACAGCATATTGGAGAAGGAGAGGCAAAAAGTGTGGGGGAAGAACAACATAAGGCTGACAAGTTTAACAATCAGTATTTCAGCTCCCCACCTGCATTAAGAGATGTTGGATCACCAGTCAACTTGAGGCGGTCTAAAAACCTTTTTCTGCCTCTTGGGCTCAATGCAATGTTAGAAGATTGTTTAACCTCCTTTGTCACAGATGACAACATAGATGGTGGTTTGATTAATATAATTCTCCACTTCATTCAGCAACTAGAGGGTTCTCCCCTTTCAATGAAATCTACTTGGAGGACTCCTCAATATGTGACCATATTCTATGGAGGGTATTTTTGGGATACACCTCAGCCGGTTACTGGCTGGTCATTCTTTAAGGTGTAAAGTCATCACAAAGTAATAATGCTTCCACCTTCCAGAGGTTTGTCAATACAGGGAGTGCAGAATTATTAGGCAAATTAGTATTTTGACCACATCATCCTCTTTATGCCTGTTGTCTTACTCCAAGCTGTATAGGCTCGAAAGCCTACTACCAATTAAGCATATTAGGTGATGTGCATCTCTGTAATGAGAAGGGGTGTGGTCTAATGACATCAACACCCTATATCAGGTGTGCATAATTATTAGGCAACTTCCTTTCCTTTGGCAAAATGGGTCAAAAGAAGGACTTGACAGGCTCAGAAAAGTCAAAAATAGTGAGATATCTTGCAGAGGGATGCAGCACTCTTAAAATTGCAAAGCTTCTGAAGCGTGATCATCGAACAATCAAGCGTTTCATTCAAAATAGTCAACAGGGTCGCAAGAAGCGTGTGGAAAAACCAAGGCGCAAAATAACTGCCCATGAACTGAGAAAAGTCAAGCGTGCAGCTGCCACGATGCCACTTGCCACCAGTTTGGCCATATTTCAGAGCTGCAACATCACTGGAGTGCCCAAAAGCACAAGGTGTGCAATACTCAGAGACATGGCCAAGGTAAGAAAGGCTGAAAGACGACCACCACTGAACAAGACACACAAGCTGAAACGTCAAGACTGGGCCAAGAAATATCTCAAGACTGATTTTTCTAAGGTTTTATGGACTGATGAAATGAGAGTGAGTCTTGATGGGCCAGATGGATGGGCCCGTGGCTGGATTGGTAAAGGGCAGAGAGCTCCAGTCCGACTCAGACTACAGCAAGGTGGAGGTGGAGTATTGGTTTGGGCTGGTATCATCAAAGATGAGCTTGTGGGGCCTTTTCGGGTTGAGGATGGAGTCAAGCTCAACTCCCAGTCCTACTGCCAGTTCCTGGAAGACACCTTCTTCAAGCAGTGGTACAGGAAGAAGTCTGCATCCTTCAAGAAAAACATGATTTTCATGCAGGACAATGCTCCATCACACGCGTCCAAGTACTCCACAGCGTGGCTGGCAAGAAAGGGTATAAAAGAAGGAAATCTAATGACATGACCTCCTTGTTCACCTGATCTGAACCCCATTGAGAACCTGTGGTCCATCATCAAATGTGAGATTTACAAGGAGGGAAAACAGTACACCTCTCTGAACAGTGTCTGGGAGGCTGTGGTTGCTGCTGCACGCAATGTTGATGGTGAACAGATCAAAACACTGACAGAATCCATGGATGGCAGGCTTTTGAGTGTCCTTGCAAAGAAAGGTGGCTATATTGGTCACTGATTTGTTTTTGTTTTGTTTTTGAATGTCAGAAATGTATATTTGTGAATGTTGAGATGTTATATTGGTTTCACTGGTAATAATAAATAATTGAAATGGGTGTATATATTTTTTTGTTAAGTTGCCTAATAATTATGCACAGTAATAGTCACCTGCACACACAGATATCCCCCTAACATAGCTAAAACTAAAAACAAACTAAAAACTACTTCCAAAAATATTCAGCTTTGATATTAATTAGTTTTTTGGGTTCATTGAGAACATGGTTGTTGTTCAATAATAAAATTAATCCTCAAAAATACAACTTGCCTAATAATTCTGCACTCCCTGTACACCCAATCAATAAATCAAGCAACGGAGCACTGTCAATCTGGTATGCTTTCAAAATACATTTAAACAAGAGTTCTGGGGTAAAGGCGTTTGGGCACTAGTTTAGAGTAACACCTCATGGCACAGCACGAGTTCCTTGGGAGCTCACTCCTTGTGTTTTCTCCAGTCTGGTTCTCCCTGTCCGTGGATTCCCTCCCTCACCAGTCTCTGGTGGCTCTGTGGACTATAAGTAGTGATCATTTGTCCCTCACTTAGAAGTGTGGGTGTCGAGTAGGCACACCCTCTCATCTATGCATCTGACGTTGATGTAAAGTTGGTTCACAATACACAACAATGACCTGACAACCGCTCAAAGAGACTCCTTTGTGTGTGTTCAGTGAATGCAGATTCGAGGTGGGAGAGGCACCGCAGGCTCGAACTCGAAGTCCTCTGTAACCCTCAAGCCCGAAGCGAGCTGAGCTTCCATGTGGCTGCCCCTCACTGCTGCTGCAGACCTCCTCTCACTGTGCACTGCTCCTCCGCTGCCGGGGCAGCCATTACTCAGACAGGGACAGTGCGGAGCAGTACAGCCCATAGACACACAGCTCTCACATGCAGAGGGTAAAAAAACGTACAAAAAAACCGTTCACAGTGGGAGCTCTGCCACAGCGGTCATTTTTATTGATGTGAAGGTGTCATGTTGTTTGAGCTCCCCATCTCTTGTTCTGCTAAATGTGCAATTGCCTTTGTTGAAATGCTGAGCCGCTCCTAAAGCCAAGGGATGCAGATGACATCATTGCCAGGAAGTCGCCTTCCCTTTAACTAGAAAGGCTACTTTTGCCAACCTGATCTAACATGTAATAATTTACATTTGTCTAAGAGTGTATTGGTTTAGCACCTGAAATAATTAAACGCGAAACATTAACCTTTGAAGTAAAACCAGAGATCCGTCTAGTGGCTGAAATGAACAATTCGGAGCCAGGAAAACCGTGAACAGTCCCAGCTTTCTTGCTCACTCAGCTGTGTGATGCTAGGCATTTAGGTGAAATACATCAGTTCAGGGTGTGCGCTGTACACAATACTTTCTGGTAGGTAGTTTAATAACACGTTAAATCAAATACAGTCGGGTCGAGACGCCTGACTTTCCTCTCACTGTTGTCTAATGGCATCATTATCAGGGCAGGATGGGTTTGTTCTTAAATTTATCATTAGGAAGTCACTTCTAATAAATTGCACTCAGTGCACTGATATAATCTAAAGTACTAAAGTTAAACGTTCCTGGGCCCTTTCCTATGTTTACATAATATTCGTTGCACCATTTGCATGACAAATATTTTCTTGGCGCGGCTCATGTAGGGGCTCTTAAAGCCAAGCCAGACCATTGGCTCGTCTCCAGCTCCTCTCTCTTCATTAATTCGCTGGCTCGCCCACTTCTAATGCAATTGTCAGGTCTGTTAACTTTCACCCTCTTTTCTTCCTTTTCTCCCCCTCTTCCAAGTTCATAATACACCCGATCTTCATGTCCTTCCATATGACCCACATTTCCCTGCATTTCTTCTTTCCCGTGACCCTTGACCACTGTGCCCCCAGTCTCCCGCACCCTTCTGCATCCCCCGTCACTTCTAGCTTATACGCCCTCCTGTTTCACTTCCTGGTTAATCCTCCTCCCACGATGCCCACAGTCACCCCCAGTGCTTTGCCTTTACCCCTTCCCCCGTGCTCTTTCCCTCGGATGCCGAGTGTTTCTTCCCCGGGCGCCCTCTCTAAACGCTGCTCCGGAGGAGTTTCCAGTGAACTTGAATGGCAACAGATGTCATATTTAATCAGCCGTCTTGTACGTCAGGAGTAATGAGCTGTGTGACGGGCAGTGAGCTTCCTGCTGCGCGTGCTGCGCGTGCTGCTCAGCTGTCGGCGCAGTCTCGGCCTCCCTTGGCAAGTGTGGCGCGAGAGAGGCCGGCTGCACCGAGAGCAGGCCCGGTCCAAGGTCTCTGCTGCCCTCGGGGTCTGTAAGTGTGTGGAAAACTCCACACGAGCACGTTGGTCCAATCAGCAGCAAGTCCTGCACACGGGTTTGTTACTGAACAGCATCGGGGAGCTAGGCAGAACGGTGTCAGAACCTGCATGGCAGAACAGCATATGCAACCACAGTTCAGGTTTGGGGTTCACTGGGAGAGCCACGGACAGAGATAGGCCCAGTCCTGCAATGTGGAAGGGTTACTTTAGTCCAAGTTTTTGAGCTAATTGTAAAAGCTGGCTGTGGTGCCTGGTACTGGATAAACAGGGGCGAGTGACCAAGGCTCCTTCCCCAGGTCTGTGTAAGCCCCCAGGATCTCTGGCTAACACCAAATATTGACTACTGACTGCTGCTTCCTTTCATGGACATCAGAGGGGTGTGCAAGCAGGCGCCCCCCACCTTTTTCCCCTCATGAAGAGTGTCTGTCAGGCTGAACAAAGGTCAGCCTGACAGAAACTCTTCATTTTCAGCTCAGACAGCCAGGAGTGAGACATGTGCCATTTGCCAGACTCCTGGCTGCCTGAGCTGAACTTTGCTGGGCTGAGGAGGTCACAGCTCCTGTGGGCGTGACCTCCTAAGCTCAGCAAAGGTGCCTCGAGGCCCTCCCCTGGGTGACGAGGGAAGCGTCACCCATTGACACTCACCCTGGGCGCTTCAGGTTTAAGCCCTGAAGCGCCCAGGGTGAGTGTCAATCAGTGATACTTTGTCACAGAGTGGGTTGGGGTCAGCAGTCTCACTAACCCCATCCCACTCTGTGACGAGGCTGGGACTGCTGCCTTACCTCAGGTCAGCCAATGAGGGAAGGCAGCAGTCCCAACTCTCCTGGGACCTCGAGGCTGAAGGTAAGTGTGTGTGTCTGATGTTTTAAAATGAATGTTTGGTGCGTGCTTGCATCTTTGAATGGTATGAGTGTTGTTAATGGATGTGCGTGCGTGTCTGTGAAAGAATGAGTGTGTGTGAACTTTTAAAATGAATGTTTGGTGCGTGAGTGCATGTTTGAATGTTATGAGTGTTGTTAATGGATGTGCGTGCATGTCTCTGTGTGAAAGAATGAGTGTGTGTGTGTGTGTGCTTCCCGCCCGTCCACCTCCCTCCTAAAGCTGCCGGCCGACACTGTGTGCAAGACAAAGGCAGAAGAGAGTACAACATGAGGAAAATGTCTATGCTCAAAACAATGGTCCGATGTTGGCAGGCCGGTGGGGTACAGAATTGGGGGCCGGGGGTAGGATAGACTGGCACAGCGCAATAAGAGAGGTGGACTCGCCAAACGAGATCCAGTGCACAGATTTGATGAACTTTGTTTAAGCTGTTGGTGGATATGTGTATTTAGTAGCAGAACGTTTTGTTTATTAGGTTGAGGGTTTGTTGCAGAGCTGGGTGTGAGTTACTGTGCCATGAAATCAAATAGTGCATCAGGGTGGGGAAGCACTATTCAAACATTGTGTAGATCCACAAAAGGATATAAGTCTGCAGTTGTTTGTCACAGCTGTCTACCATACTTTTTACATTTTATCCCAGAGACCACCTAGTTGCTAGCTGTACATGCTTGAAACCATGGAAACCAATGTGAGCCGAGTAAGGGTATGCCCAAAGTGTCTCCCATTCAGATTTCTAGAAAGCAATTTCCTTACTTTGGCTATGTGGAAAAGGCATGTCTAGATGCAGGTTTTCATATTTCGATTATATATTTTTACTGCATACTGCCAATGTAAATTCCACGGAGTTTCACATAACAGTGCAAGAATGTAATAACGAACAACAGAGGTCCCTGCACAAGTGAGGCTTGACTATAGTATTGTGATTCCACAGCCGATGACGAACTCTGTGGAAATGTTTCTCTTTCGCAGGGACAGCAGCCGCATAACTCAAGGCACGAGCGAGACGAGGTAAAAATAAAAAAGCATTTACTTTGCCTCCGTGCTTGCCACCGCCTGCCGCCTCGCACTCCTCTTCTTCTGGTGTCCCAGTATTCATTGCTGGGACACCAGCGTAGGCTCCCTAGAAATCCTGGCACTGCTTTCTTGCAAACCTTGCATAAAAGCAGCACCAGAACTGGTCTGAGCGGCAGTGACTGCCGCTCAGACATAGCCCTGGGGTCTGTGCAGTTTCTCCGGATGGCCGGCCAAACACACATGCACACTTAGGTGCACTCTCCCCTCCTTTCCCCTCCCATTTCCCATGGCCCAGCCCCACCCCTCCCTGCACTGCTGGCTATGTCAGAAGCAAAAAAATAAAGCAATAGTAAACTATCGCTTCTGGCAATGCCAGTGGGGCGATGCTACTTCGCCATAGCAAAGAAGCTGCCCCTGCTCTTTCATTTAGTGTCACTTTTAACATCGCATGTGACCATATAAAGAGTTGTTGTCAATGTGTCTAACTTGTAAGATGAAGTACACAACCTGCTTGCTAAAGAGCAACAGTATAGGAACATGCCATCTTCCCTGAGTGAATCAAAGAAGAGAACCTGGCTGTTGCTGATTGTGACATTTGTCAGTTTTAAACTTGGAATGTTGGACTTACCATCTTCACACACCCTTGCCAGGAAGCGGTCCCAATCCCACAATGAATAGTGCCAGGCTCTCCAGGCACCCATTATCACATGAAAAATTCAACCCTGAATGAGTGTTTCAGAAATACTGGCCAAGTCCTCCCATTTTATCATAAACCAATTGCCATGCATTTGATTGAAAGGAGGGTGCACAGTTAAATACAATAGAATTGGGTTTGTTTAACCCATTAATGCCCTGTGTCTCTACCCTAACAATACCAGAAATCCAACTGGTATAGCCATTCAATAAAAAGAAAAGGGATTAATTTCAATGCGAACCAATTGCTGATTTTCAGACTGTATATGAAAAATACATGTATTTTATTCTCATACCACAAAAATGCAAATACTTACATCATATAAAAATAATTAAAAACCCCACTTTGTATTAATTGTTCTCATAATTTCCAACTTACTCCACATAGTTTCACTTTCTGGAGTATACCTGATTTCAAAGTTGCATGGCTTCTATTCCATTCGAATAGCACCACATTTTAGTGTCCTCCATTCCAGTCCCTGCCTTTAACTATACACCGTTGGATCACAGCCAACCAGTCATTCTGCTCATTTGTAGGCAATTAGATTGCAAATTATGTCACAACCAGCCAACCCGCCTTTTTAGTGATCATTTAAGTTCTAAAACTAAGAAAGCATCCCAGTACAATAAATAGGTGGTGACCCACAAACATGTAGTTTTAGACTGCATATCGTGTAAGTCAGAAGATTACCACAAAGTTATGTGGTTTTATCTTCGTGTTAGCGAAGTTTAAAGATAATGTGGCCACTTATTTATAGTATTACGTGCACTTGGATTTTGGGTAGAGAAATGCTTTTCATCCAGTGAACGAGAATATTGAATACAGTGCATTTAGAGAAAAAAATACCTAGAAAACGGAAAACCTGGTCCATTTATGAGTAAAAGGATCAAACAGTAACAGGCATTAAGCCTCAAAGAAGCAGATTATTCCAGAAAACCCATTCTGTAACCTCAACTGTGATCTAACGGTCTACAGACGAACAGAATGACTGGTTGGCTGTGATCCCCATACTCATGCCCCAATTTTACTTTCTTTTTTTAAACTCCTTACTCCACTCCTGCTTTACTCCTTTTTTTGCATACCTCTTACTCCTTTTCCAAATCCCTCACTCCCTCTACAACTTTATTTCATGTTGTTAAATCACTTAGTTTGTCTCTTCTTTTTCTTCCTTTTTTCATAAACACCTTGTGTCCACTCCTGCTTTACTCCATTTGTTTGGAAATCATCGTCCCAGTTCCCACTTTAATTCCTTTTTTTACAACCCCATAACTCTAACTTTACTCCTTTTCAAGCCCCGTACTTCCACTCAGTGCTAGTTACGCTTTACTTGATTGATTACAAATCTCTTATTCCTCTTTTCTCGTTTCTCTCACTTTTTTTTTTTTACAAATCCCTCATTTCTTCTCCCACTTGACTCCCCTTTTTTAACTTCCTTACTCCCTCTCCCACTTTCTTCACATTATTTACAAACTCCCTACTCCCGCTTTATTCCTTTTTTAAACCCCTTGCTCTCTCTCTTGCTTTACTCTTTTCAAACCTTTTAGTCCCCTTTTCTCTTAGCGCATGTTTTTTTCAAACCCCTTACTCCCTCTCCCACTTTACTTCCTTTTAAAACCCTTACACGCTCTCCCACTTTCTTCCCTTTTTTAAACCCCTTACTATTTCCCATTCCCGTCCGTACTTCCACCGATACTGAATATCTAACCCTTTTTCCATTCTACTGTTTATCATGCTGACTTTTAAAATAACATTTATGTTTTACATGGAAACGTATTGTTGTGGAAAAATTATCTTATAATTTTGACCTTTCCCTAAAATGAAGTTTCGTCAGGCTGACATTTTTTCATTTTAGACATTTGTCAAAATTACGGTTTACCACACAAGATACCTCCTTAGACATCAGCATTAAAGACTTTCAACACCCTGGACAGCTTCAGAGCCCTCCATGGAGCTTTCATAAGAGGACAGTGGGTTATTGCCTCCTATGAAGAGGTATCCTGCACAGTTGTATGGGAGACAGTGCCCAAATCTGTCTTCAAATCATGAAGCATAGCCACGGCTAACTTGAGCAGTTAGGGGTAGATACATGAGCCTACCAACATTCTTCTCAAATATGTTGAACAATTATGTTATGGTGTTTATTAAAGTACTGTCTATTTTAAAGTGATAACCCTGGTTGATTCATCACACTTGTTGGGTGTGCCATAGCGGTGCTGTCTGGCTGACTGACTAACCTTCATGAGCTAGTCTTTGACTGCTTGCCTAATCTCCCCAAAGAGTCAAGGAGGATTTGGAGGCCAAAGTTTCTATCCCATACACTAGAATGGCATCATAGTCACTGTCACATTTGGTACGTCGAAGAAGTCCTACAGCTTCAAGGACCTGGTAATGCTCGAAAGAGTAATATAGTCCTATTGAATTAATAGACAATAATGGCCATCTGACTATGTAGTGTCATGCTGTTTTAAATCTGGGGGCATCACAAGAGATGTAAGTGATATAGACTTTTAATTTTCACCATTGTTCAGTGTTTTAACTGAGAAATGATCCTAATTGAAAACAAATCACATTTTCTTCTTTAAAGGAATACTATAGGCTGGATAATAGTCTTTATATATTGTGATAACTGGTATGTATACCATGCAGGCTATTGTTCATGGCATTTTCCTTGATGCTGGAAACCAGATGCTTCTGAATGGTCAAGGGATGTAAGAGAGTTTTTTTGCAGTTCTTTTATTGGTAATCCTGGCTCAGTTGGAAGAATATTTAGTTTCATATGCAATGCTATTTTATTGCCTGTACGTTTTGTTTTTAGATCAGGTTGATCGTCTGGTACTTTTTCAACTTGGTGTAGGGGTAGATCATGGTCTGTTCTATTGAAAACAATGCAAAAGATCTGGATGTATAAACACAAAAAAGATAGAGACACACCCTGAAGCATAATCATAATAAAAAAGGATCTGTGCAATTCCCAGTTCGTAACAAATTAAGATATAATGGCAAACTTCCTATAAAAAAAAATCTACTTTGTAGATGAATTAGCATACAAACCTAGAAATCTAACTAACATAGAAATAAGTCAACAGAACAAAAATAAGAAATTCCTCACATATGCACTAACCTAATTTCATACATGCTGAAATTGAGCCAGGAGGTGAAAGATTTAAGACAAGATATACCACAACTCAAATTAAGAGGCCCAACTGAGAACCTTTCACATGCCCTCAAACGGTTTGAAAATAAAAAACAATTAACCTACATGACTGAAACATCAAACATGCAAAATGTAAAGGGCAAGGGAAAAAAGCTCCACCTAAACGATACCCCAGGCCTTGCCATAATCCAGCCCCAAGGTGAGTTCTAGAAGAAAAGCCATAATCCAAAAAAGCATTTAGGTCCTGGGACTGCCAGACTCACGATGGTGGTCAGACCGCCGCAAAAGCAGTGGTCCATCCTCCATATTATGACCTTGGCAAAGTCGACATGGTCCGACAGCTGGCACTGCCAGTTGACAGCCTGGCGGTGCCGGCGGTCTTAATCTTCCAGGGAATGCTGCAAGCAGCTCTGCCCTCTGGATTACAAGTCCCCTTTCCTCCAGCGTTTGCATTAGCGGTTGGATCACCAGGCAAAGGCTGGTGAAAGGGGTGTTGGGGGCCCCATGGACAGCCCTGTTGCGCTTTTCACTGCCCGAACTATGGGGAGTGAAAAGCGCAACGGGTGGTGTCAAACCCGGCACACCGCAACATTGCAGCCAGCTCAATTATGAGCCGGTGTCAATCTTTCTACCCGCAGGCCCAGCGGGAAACTCGTTATAGGGCCCGTGGAGGGACGGCCGCATAGGCGGTCATCCCATCGCAGGACTTTGGTGGGCGGCCAACGCTGCCTGCCAAAGCTGTAATGAGTCCCTAAATGTCCAAGTCAACTATCACGATGGGACACATACAGATGGGACACCAAAGAAGTAGTGAACAAACAAATATGCTGCAGAATTTGTATATAAGTGACTGTGTCGGATCAACCCAATGATCAGACAACAGCAAATCACAAGCAACCTAAAATCTAAGGTTAATATACACCTGTAACAATGTACTAGATGATTAGACAGTCACAGACAGACTGCGTGACACATGAAACTTCGCCATAACCAATTCTTCAGAAATTCAGCAAATGAATGTAGATTATCACTCAAAAAGTCTATAAGTGGTTAACAGGCAGCTTGTGAGATGACACCATCAAAATGAGTGCCCTCAAAATGGTGAAAAGGCACAACACAGACTCAAGAGCCAGATATTTTAACTGATTATATCTTTCTGTGCACTTAAACTCAAATTGGATGAATTTATGCTGAGATCTGTCCCGCTTACAACCCATTTCAGAAAGTAGCATACAAACTGGAATGAAATATCCTTTGAGTTGTTGGTCAGTAAACACAAGCATCAGAGAGAACACGGTTTAAATAGTGAATTGTGTAGGCTCCACAACGTTGAAGAAAATAGGACCCAAGTAGCCTTGCATCCTAATTTTCAAACACATGAAGAAAGATGACAGGGACAGAATACCAGCCTACGTTGTTTCCTCATTTGAATATTGTAAACTAGAAAAGAACAGTCAGCAGGCAACAAAACAACAAGTTAAGCAAAACGTCCAAAGAAGATTTTAGGCCTGATCCTGAGATAGCTACCCAAATACAACTGGACTAAAACACTAGGGGAGAAGAAAACCACATGTTTATCACGGAAATGTGCCTACCATTCCACAAAAGTCAGATTCCAACATGCAATGCCCTTTGCTACCTTCTCCTCGGGTTCGAGGACTAGTCTAGTTTGGAAAATCCAAATGTTTTATGTAAAGTTGAAAGTGACCACAGTGCCCTATCCCTACTCATCAAAGAAAACCGATCTCAAGAACCAGTGACTACTAATTCTACGGTCAGATAAGGGTAACATGTAATCAGCCCCAAATTAAATAATAGCAAAACGGGGCTGACACTGAAAACGTATCTTAAAATGGAGACAGAAAATAACTATCCAAAGACACTGGCTGTCAGGAGATTATCAAGTCCCTACTAACATTAGTTTCAAAACAGCTCTCTAAAATCCTGAACGTCAGAAGAAAGTTCACCATCACAGGATAGTTTGATAAAGAATACAAAATATTAAATGAAGGCCGGAAAACTTTAGTGGGGACAGGTGGCGCCCTGGAGGAAATTCGAGAAAGATAGATGTGCCTACAAATAGTTGATCAAACAAAAGAAAGCAAGGTATGCTTTGAGACAATTGCTAATGCTAGAAAAAGCTGCCTTCGAGAAAGATGGGCAGTCATTCTGGCAGCAAATTGACAAAGTCTTGGAACAAAAATAAATTTCCTAGAAGCCAGAATTTCATACACAACTGGAGACAATACATTCAGTATTTTAACCTACTGATCAATGCCACATTGCAGACCTCTGTAAAACCTCTAATAAACAAATGAGAACAAAAGACATGAAGTTCTGCGAGGAGGAACTTATACCAAAGTATATTCAAAGAGCAGAATTTGTTATCACCAATAAAGGACATAGCAATGGGAAAAGGTCTGGGCCCAAATATCATACCAGCAGAAATCTTCACCCAAATGGTGACAAAGCACCCATAACAGCAGCAATCTCTGAGCCCGCATGACAAATACTAGCCCTGCAACCCGGCAGAACAGAATAATTGTATCTTTGTATAAGAAGGGCTCTAAAAAACTACCCTAAATTTAACAGACTAATCAGTCTTACAGACATCAATTGTAAAACCTTTTCCAAGCTGCTACGCAGGGTTTTAGGCAACTGGGTTCAAAAGGGAAAAAATATCAAACCCAATCTAAGACGGATTGAGAAAGGTCTGTCAACGATTGACTAAATATTTACTTTTCATCATTTCATACACAAGTACAGCTCAGCAAAAAAGATGCCGTTGTATGTAGCATACATGTATGTACTTCATGGCCACCTTTGACATAATACCGAGACATAAGCTACGGAACAATTTGAATGGTTTGCCTGCTTCACTGTCATTAGTAAAAATGTTGTTCTCCAGCATGACATCTCAGGCTCAATCAAAAGGACATCTTCAGCAGCAAATTTGCCACTGTATGTGAAGAAAAACAGAGGTGCTTGCTTGCGCACATATTGTCAATGTATAAACTACCTGGCAGCAATACAAAATGTCTCAGCAGTTGAAGGGTTCTAAGTCCCAGCTCTTTCATACGCGGATGACTTAGTGGGAGCAGTGAAAGGGCATCGGACATCATATATTATGGACAATGAGTGGCCTTAATTGAATTTAGAACAGCTCCAGTCTTCCCATTAAAATTCAAATTTAGATTTGTTTAAAACGTATTAGTTATTTAATAACATATTTAATCGTTTGTGTAAGTCTGATGAATTTTTTTTCTTCTGTATTTTGTGTGTATTGTTATGTGGTTCAAATCATTGAAAATGCCTAGGCCGGGGTCCTCAGTTTCCAGAAATGATTCAGTGGGAGTCCCTGGATTTCAGTAGTGAGTCACTAGGCATCACCAGGTTCCAGTACAGGTTATGTGGGGGTCCACAGGCAAAATCACTGTTGTAGAGGGTCCAATTAATCAGATAGAAGAGAGATGTTCATAGCAGCAATTGAAGAGCTGTGTGTGATCCAAGTACTGCAGCACCAAGCGGAGGGGGGGGTCCATGTAATGAACCTCTGTTTCCAGTGTAACTCCATTTGAAGTTTCCACACTCAATCTACAAGCCCAGGTCTCTGAAATGTGACAATAAAGATGATAACCTGTGATTTTCTCTCTCTCTGTAGGAATTGCTGGCACACCAGTGACATTTAATGAGAACGGAGACTCCCCGGGGCGGTACGACATCTACCAGTACCAGTTCAAGAACTCAACGCCAGAGTACAAAGTCATCGGACAATGGGCTGGTCACCTGCATTTGAAGGCAAGTGTATGGCCCAAGGGTAATACTTGAGCCCTGGATCACAGATCCTGTCAGGATGAATCTGCAAATGGATTCCAAGCCATGTTGTTGGGAGTGTTATGCTATCTTGTGTCCACAGCTGCCCTGCCATGACCTGTAAGGACTGTGGCAGGTATATTTCTATTCTGTGTCACGGAGGGGGTCTGACATGGTCTGCGAGCCTGCAGTCTGTCTGCTGTGGCAGATATTATTTTATCCTGTGTGACAAAAATGGTCTGAAATGGCCTGCAAGGACTGGATGTATAGTAGTCTTGAAGGTGTTATTACATCTACTGTCACAGGGCTCAAAGAGGGTTCTGTAATGAAACAGCACTGTGGGGTAAGGGGTGTAATCTTACATTTGTTGTGTTCTCAGTACCAAGCACAACATCAGCCATGTGTTTCGGCCACTACACTGTTTTTTTTTTTTTTCAAATATATTTTTATTAACTGTTTGCTGTTTTACATATGTAGGTCTGTTTACTGTAACATTTTGTCCTTATTGTACATTTCTGCTCACTGAGCCGCAACTCTGTTATACTTTGCTTGCGATGCGTGTTACAATTACTTGTACATTTCAATGATATTATAATATAATACTTATACATCAGTATTTCCAATTCTAAATCAGATCACTTTTATGTTGTCAGTACTTTCAGTACCCCTTGTTACCTCTTGGATATTGTGAACTAATAACAGACTTAACTCAACTTCAAACTTTGAATAAACTTATTGGCTTAAGTGGGTGGATCTGCTTAATTTCTTAATGGGGCAATTGTCAGGGCATTACTTGTTATGTAGGGTTGGCCTGTGCTTCGCGCCCCTCCGTCCTCTATCATTTTAGTTATTGTGTCCTGTCCCCCCGCTCACTCACTCTCCGCGTCTGGCTCGGAGGGGCGCCTAGTATTCCTCCTGTCATAGTTACGGGGACCTTCCCCCACGATCCTATCTGCTGGCCATTTCAATTAGTTCATCCCACCCCCTCAGGTGCTTTTGGTCTCTTCGTTAGGTCATCCCAGTTTGTCACTAGGTTTTCCCACTCCGAGGCGATGGGAGTCTGGCGTACCCCCTGGCTTCTTCGGCCTTAAGGACCTGCAGCTCAGCTCTGGACCATCTTGTGACATCACTTCTCCATTCTGTCAGAGATGGGTGAGTGGGAGACTTCCAACCCTTCGTAATCAGTCTTTTATATAGGGCTAGGGACAGGTCAAGGAAACGGACCCCTACCCTACTCCACTTGATGCCGGTTCTAAGGCCCAATAGACACATGACAGGGGTTGGCCTGAGCTCCATCTCGAACAGCTCCGTGAGGATTGCCATCATCGCGTCCCAACCCCTCTGGAGTATTGTGCATCCCCACACCATATGGTCAAAGTCGGCCTCACCGTCCCCACATCTTGGGCATGTCCTGGGCACCCCCCCCATATATGCGGTGCAGTCGTTGAGGAGTGAGGTATGTTCTGTGTAGATAGTTTTATTGGACGTATCTCAGCCTCGTGTTGCGCGAGATCATCCTGGGATAAGCTAGTGCTCTGTTCCACTCGGATTCAGACAGATCCCGCCCAATTGTCTTCACCCATTTTTCTCTTAGGGAATGCAGGGGGTCCACTGCTGCTTCTATTTGGGCCCGGTATATTTTTGCAATCAAGTGAGGTTCCTCTCCTGCTGTCAACAGGAGGTTCAACACCCCGTGAATCGTGGGTTCCGCGTTGATCGTGTCTCAATGCTCTTTCAGGGTGTGCACCAGCCTCCTGAAGAGTAAAAATTGTCCTTGCGGCACTCCCCCCCCTGCTACATCAGCGAAGCTCCTCAGCACCCCCTCCTTGAATAGCCCCCCCACTGTCACTATCCCTGCTCTCGTCCATGGTCCCAATCCCAGCCCCCCTCGCTCCCCCACTCCCGGGTCCAGAGCGACGGCCGCCAGCGGCAGAGCGGGAGAGTACGGCGGCCCCACCCCAGTCCTTTTCTCGCACCGTTTCCAGCATTTCATCGCCACATTGCACATTATGTTGTCTCTTATGGGGGCAATCTTCCTGCCCACCATACTTGCTGCTATCCGAGCTGTGTCTATTACTCCGTGCGCGGTAGCTAGGTCCAGCCGCCCCCTGCCCGCCAGCCAGCCGGCCACCCATTGTAGCTGGGATGCCAAGTAATAAGCCTCGAAGTCAGGAGCACCCAGCCCCCCCAAGTGTGTCGGTCTACAGATGGTCGAAAGCACTGTTCTCCTGCGACCCTCATCCCATATCAGCTCTCTGAGCAGAGCATTCAGCTCTCGGAACCATGCAGAGGGGACCTGTAGCGGTAAGTTAGCAAAGTAGTAAAGGAGGCGCGGAAGCATGATCATTTTTGAGAGCGCCACTCTGGCCATTATTGTTAGCTTCAATGATCTCCAGAACCCCACCGAGGTGCGCAGGAATCCGAGTGTCCTACCAATATTCCCGTCTCTAAGGTCGTTCAATTCGTGAAATATCTGTATGCCAAGGTATTTGAAAGTCCGCGGGGCCCAGTTTATATCCGCTGGGCACGCATCAGGGCGCATGCCGTCTGACAGCACCGGGAATACAAATGTTTTCCTCCGGTTAAGTCGGAGACCAGATATGTCTCCTAAGTCTTCCAGCGTCCCCAGTGCCCACGTGAGTCCGCTTGTCCCGTCTCTCAGGTAGATAAGTATATCATCAGCATACAGAGAAACAATATGCTCATCCGGACCCCACACAATTCCCCTACCCATGCCTTCACATCGCAGCCGCGAGGCCAGGGGCTCAATTGCCAGAGCAAACAGCAGTGGGGACAAGGGGCAGCCCTGCCTAGTTCCCCGGTAAACTGGGTATGCACTAGAAATCGTCCTTCCGGTCTTAACTCTTGCTAGTGGGGATGAGTACAACAGATCCACCCATTTCACCCATTCCTCCCCCAGCCCCATTTTAAGCATCACAGTTCTTAAGTAGTCCCACCTGATAGAATCGAAGGCCTTCTCGAAGTCCACCGCGAGCAAGACCACCGCCGTCGGCCTCAGGTTCTTAGGCATGTGCAGAACCGTAAAAACCCGTCTCAGGTTCAGGGAGGTATTACGGCCGGGGACAAAACCGTTCTGGTCAGCGTGCACCAGCTTGGTCATAAGGGGGAGTAGCTGAGCACCCATGATCTTGCTAAGAATTTTGAAATCGCTGTTTAGCATTGATAAAGGCCTAAAGTCCGCCACCGAAACTTCCCTGTCTTTTGTCTTGGGGAGTGGCACCACCAAGGCTTCCCGCAGTGTGCACGGTAGCTCTCCTTGTTTCAGTGTCTCCGCATACATCTCCATCAGTTGGGGAGCCAGCAGTGATCTGTATTTTTTATAAAAATCCATGGGGAGGCCGTCTGTTCCTGGGGTCTTTCCAGGTGCTAACTGTGCATCGGCCACTACACTGTTATTATTTAAAGTTGTGCAACCTGTTCACAATTTGATGTGAGGCTCAAAAAACAAAGTGAACCTGTTTATGCATCATTTGGCAGCAGATGTTCTGTAAGGCCTAGCTTTCTATGCAATTTATTCTATTTCATGCCTATGTTAAACATTTTAGAGGTGTGCTTTCGAAAAATGTTCCCCTTTGTTGTCTCTATGTGTTGACTGCTGTTTGGGGTGTTGGCTTTTCTTCATTCTGTGACAGAGCCTATATAGGATGGGATTTAAGGTTCTCTGCACCCTCTGGTTTTAGAGGGGGTTCTATCCTGTATTATAAAGGTAGTATTCGATGATTCTTAAAGGGCTGTCAAATTAGTCTAGGCTGAGCCCCAGAGCTCCGTTAGGATGTGTTTGTACGGAGTGCATTATGTTATAGAATAGGTATAGCATGGTTCTGTAAGGGCTCCACACTGTGCTTTGGGGGAGCGGGGTCTTGTCTGTGTCCCAGAGGTGATATAAGATGGCTTTTTAAGAAGAGCCGACTATGTCTAATGGGGTAATTGTTCTGTTGTAGAACAGAGCTCACCTGGGATTTTGCCTTAGGGTCTGAGTGTCCGGTGCTGTGTGGGTAGGTGTACATCCTGTGTTCTGTTCTGTATGGGGAGGTTTGCATTCTGTGAGCTCGGCTCTGACATGGTTCCTCAGGAAGGCAGCACGGTCTTCTTGTAATGTAACAGCATGGTCAGAGCTGGGTGTTGGAGGCCTGTGTGGACAAGGGCTACACCTCCCTTAATGCAAGGTTCATCTGCCTGTCCTTTGTCCCTCTACCCGACAAGGCTCTGTAAATGGATAATACCAGCCCATGTCCTTTGCTGTATCAGTTCCTCCTTTTGTTGCTGTAATCAAATGCCTATTACAGCCTCGCTAGCACTTCACGGGGATCTACCGGTGGCATCTCCTTGGTGACAGAGTGCTGTGGGCCCCACCTCTCAGGAAGGCTGCTTGTTTTCTCTCTGATTCTCTTTTCTATGCAGAGCCGTGTTACTTGAAAGGTCCTGGTCTCTCATCCATCCCTCCCCCACCCCTCCCCCCGGTGACTATGGCTTTTAGGGGGCAAGCACACATTTCATGATGAATTTATGGGTAGGACTACTGAAATTATGTAGCAGGGGAGGACCAAATTATGTGGCAGGGTTTGCTAGATTATGCGTCAAGAAAAAGAGACGTATGCAACATAACACAGCACATTTTCTTGTGATATTACCTAATTATTTTGTAATTTGTAGACATGTAAACACTATCTGGACAAAGATTTTTTCTCATTAGTATCACTCAGACACCCAAATAGAGCAATTAGCAAACGAAAAATGACCAGTCAACCTTAGCGCAGGGCCTTCCACTGGACAGCAACAAGTGGTGCTGCATTCTTAGTAATGTTTCATATGCTTGAGGTAGAAAACATTTTATTTTTTAAATTTTGCAGATTATGCAGCAGATAATGAGTTATGTGAGAAGTGTGGAAAATACATAAATATGAAGAAAATGCCACAGCCACAAACTCACTTAATTCCTGGGACTTTAGCTATGGGATGGGTCCTTTGTGTCTCTCTTTCTGTCGAGTTTCTCACCTTCCTGCCAACAAAAAGTATTCATACCGCTGCTCTATGTTTGCTCCAGTGCTTAATTTGTAAATAAAAAGGTGCCGGTGCCAAAGCCCTCCTCTAAAACACACAGCTGCTAAAATACTGAGGCGGTGTACTTCTGAAGCCATTGCGGGCCTCTTCAATCCACATAAAGCCACTCCCTGCCCCTTCAGCTCACTCTTGCAACTTTCTCCTTTCTCCTTTTGTGACGCTTTTTCGTTTTTCTCTTCCTCCATCTCTCCTATATGTGTCTTTTGCTCACAGCAAATGCTTGAGGCAGAAGAATAAACCCCGGCCCTCAAAAATAAGTGCCGGTGCTCAGCACCGGAAACAAAAAGCACAAATTAAGCAATTGTTTGCTCTCTCCATCTCGGGTTGGTTGCTCTGTCTTCTGTGTAGCTCTCCCGGGGTCTCCATGCTGCTGTCTTTCTTGTGTGCTTCTTGCCCTGCCCCATGTGTTGCTCTCTCCCTCATGCCTCTGCCCACTCTCCATTTCTACCCAATCCTGGCTCACTCCTAAATTACCACCACCTCTGCAGTTCGTTTTTATAAATACACTTTTTAAATATATATGTGTTTGAGGTCAAGGCAGCATATAGCTGCTACTCCTCCGCAAAACCTCTTTTGTGCACTTATAGTTTATTTTTGTATTGACTGATCTTAGGTTAGTCAATAAATAATAAAAAAGCATGCGTTTCATTCTGTAAGTGTGTGCATGCATGATGGCACATGCACCTACAGAATGACACATCCTCCAACAGAGGCCACGTCATTGTGCTGTTTATATTTTTTGCTAATGCCAAACAGAACTGGAAAAAGGTTTTGCTTTTAACCAATGTTATTCAGCATTGCCAAAAATCATTGGCATACCGAGTAGGGCTCAACAGCGAGACCTGCTGACTTTGCAAATGCTTGTTAGGTTTGACCTTAATGGCATTGCAGTGCAATGCCATAAAGGCTAAATGTTATGTGACTGTTCAATGAAACGACTAACTAGATGAGGTTTTACATTATTGTTAACAGGGGAGGGCGGAACTCATGGATTTCATGTAACTCTGCAGAGTTACAAGAAAATCCGTGGAGGTGGGTGATAGGGCCAAAATCAGCACATCTCGCTGCTTGCTCTAATTTTCAGTGCTGGGAGCTCATTCCATGCTAAAAAATCAGCATGAATGGCACCACGTCGTGTGCCAGAGGGCACTGGTGCTCAAGTTACTTTGCTGCCACTCAAGTAGATTTTCTACTCAAGCAGCAGCTTTCTCACCACAAATGGTCGTGGCTGCACGTGACCATTCGTGGTGAGAAAATCTCGCAGAGCGCTCTCCTTGCACCCTAAAATCAGGCTAGGGTACACCAATTCTCACTCGTACTCACAAACTGCTGTTGGCAAGCCACATGCAAGAAAAAACTCCACTGTGTGGCGGTTGACAGAATTTGTTTGATACTCTGTGTTAGTAGCGTAAAACGGAGTGTCCGAAATTCCGCAAAATCTGCTGGCAGAGTAGAATTTATTGCCCACACATGATTGGTAATGTGGTTACCATGGAAAAGGAAGTACTTTTTCTATTTAGGGGGAAGAGGAAAAAACTTCTGCCTGTACTGCATGAAGAAACAAGCATTGGCAAAGCCAATAGGTCATGCATTTTAGACCTGTTGGATTTGCAAATGCTGTTTGCCAATGCTGGACAACATTGGCAAAAACATTCTTTGCTAATGCTGTGCAGCACTGGGTGAAATAAAAATAAAGTGCAATGATCCATCACAAGTGCATGCATGTGTCACCAAGAATTTGTGCGCCTACGAAGTAAAGCATGAAAGTGCTTTTCTTTAAGGTGGAGAAGCCTCAGCAATTAGTCACTTCATCGAGCATTAACAGGCAGAGGGTGGCGTCGGTGAGAGTATAAAATAAAAATAAAGCCTGGTGGAACAGCAAAGGCAAAAGCAGCACGTGAGGGAGAGAGCAACATGGAGTGGCAGGGAGGGGGAGTTTGTCAGATCGAAAAGCATATGAGAGAGAGCAGCACACAAGGGAGAGAGCATTATCGAGCATTGGGGTGGAAAAGCACATGAAGGACAGAGCTGAAAACATTTGCACTTTTATGGAACAAAGTAGTTCCCTAAAAGTGAGCACAGATCAGACCGAAGTCAGCTAATCAGAAACATGGCGAGGAGGCTATACTTCAGGGGAGGGACAACCATAAGAAGAGGAAGGCAAGCCATTGAATAAGAAGCACGCAAAGGAGAGTGACAATAAAGCCAATCAATAGAAAGCAGTGGGCAGGCTGTCAACTCAATGTAAATTCTTGGTTAGCCCACAGTAATTTTTTCGCATCCTGACATCTTGAGCTGTCTGGTAGGCAAATCTTTAAAACCCGCTGTTGGCACTTGAAAAAACCCTGTTACTGAAAAGGATGGATAGACAGAAAAAGCTGTAGTTCATAGTGCTTAGGTATTGTGAAAATAATTACATTGAGACTAATTAGATTTTCGGATTTCCAACACAATTTAGAATTAGCTATGAAACGAAAGAAGACCCACCCAGCTCAAGTCATGACGCTCAGACTGTAACAGTAACATACCCAGAGACAGTGAGAGTGACACAAAGCCAGTAAGCCATTCTAACAAAACCCACTTGTTGGTCATACCAGTTAGATTGTGTTTGGTGAGCTGCTTTTATCAATAACGGGAATACATGTTTACGTGAACCCGTGTAAACCTACGTAAATTGACCTGGTAGCATCCCATCCCACCATTTTAGCTTGTCTGTGTTATTACAAGAGGGCACTTATACCATGCACATCAGATTTAACCATGCTCCAAAGGAGCGCTTCATCCCCGATGGCTACATCCCCCCTCAAGAAGAACGGTGAAAGCGCCTAGAATTATGTTATCTTTAATTATGTCTGAAGTTTGAAAGTGTATAGTGGACCACACTGCTTTGGAAAGCCAAAGTCTCACCATTGTGAAAAGGATCACCGTTCGTTAGGGGAAAATAAAATGTAGACTTTGTTTTTAGGAGTGGGTGAGGGAAATGACGTCACATGCCTCATGGAAAGGGACACTGAGTACACTTAAAGAAAATGAGCTCACTTTGTTGGAAATCTGAAGACATATTCTGAGTGAATCTATGACTGTAATGTGTACCAGAGTGTGCTTTTGCTTTATCTGTACCGTTTTGATGTACTTTTATGACTATCACCCCTCAAGTGTTCTTATTGTCTGTGCTTTCTTATACTCTTAAGGACCTGTGATGGTTAAAGTTTTTACGTAATTAAATTCCGTATCATTTATTAAGGTAATTGTGATTAAAGATGTCTTTCACCATAAAGTAGACATCCATTGCACCTCTAATGGTTTATTATTAATCAGTATTTGTAATGCGCTGGGTAATTGACAGTTACTAAAATGGCTAAAATATGGTGCAGAATTAAAGTTTTAAAAAAATGAGGTAACAATATGCCACCCAGAGGAATTCCAAGTGGTTGAGAAGCAAAGGCCCTTCAATTTGGCATATCGTGTACCGCCCCCAAGACAGCAGCCAGTCGATGACAAAATGCGATAGTGGGCCCGCGATGCAGTAGTCCTTAAAAAACGAAGTCCATCTTCTCTTGATAGAGCAGTTTAGAGACTGAAAACAGGAGAAGTTTCTTCATTTGAGGCACAGAATTGAGTGAGCTTTTTAATGAATATCTGGTGTCCATTAATGCTGGATATTTGCTTACCATATTGTCCTTCTATGCTTAGCTGACATCCTTTGATGGGACCTTGTTTATTATGAACTCCCATGGCCATTTATTTCTTCTAATATACAGCTGAGTTAGTTTGATGGAGCACTGGGTGCTTGCTATATCACACGTGCCAGGGCTTGGCTAGGATGCTTTGATGGAGCCTTGGAGCGTTGGAAGTCCATGATAATGTGCTCCAAGGGAGTACTGAGATTCTTTAATGGATGCTTGCATGTGATGTACAAGTATGAACAGTGTTGGTTGTGGAGCATGGAGATCCGTTGATGGAGTACTGAGTGGTATGGACACCAGCAAACATTAATCAGAGCCTGACAGAAATGATTAGATGGAATTTTACACATGGGAGAGGCCATAGGTCATATGCCCCTTCTGGGACATGGATAAAATACTTTACCTTAGTGTTGGCCGTGATGGATGCTAATTACCTTCTTTTATGCCCTGACTAGTATACTTTAATAAAGTCTTGGATGTAATGGGACCACATGGTTATCATCCTTCTGGGGCATGGGTGAAATCCTTTGATGGAGCACTGACTGTGCTGGGTTACCAAGTCACATGCAGGTCTTAGGCAGTGGCACAACAAAGGCCCCCATAACCCCAGAGGTGCGGGGGCCCTGGCGTGGGAGCTCCTGAGTGAGTCCAGAGGGGAGGCCTCCATGTACTTTGCAGAGGGGGCCCTCAAGTTTCAGTACTCCACTGGTCTTAGGACATGGCTGAGGTTACACAATGAAGTACTTGGTGAGTGTGCACAAAGTGATAATGGTTATTCTAACAATAGAGCGTTGTCTATTTATTGGTTAGTTAACTGTGACAGATAGAGCTACAATTAGTAAACACCAAAACTAAGAAAGTACTATTAAATGTCTGCATGGTCAGCGACATGTCTACTGATTTTCACTTTTATGTTAGTGTTAGTTACTGTTCCTTCTCTCATTTCTGCTTCTTTCCCCAGATTGACCGTATGAGTTGGCCAGGAGGTGGTCTGCGCCAAGTCCCCTCTTCCATCTGCAGTCAGCCTTGTCGCCCTGGTGAGCGTAAAAAGTACGTTAAGGGGATGCCCTGTTGCTGGCACTGTGACCCTTGTATTGGCTACCAATACCTGGCGGACCGTTACACCTGCAAGGTGTGCTCCACTGGCATGCGCCCAAATGAGAACCACACTGCCTGCCTCTTCATTCCCATCGTCAAGCTGGAGTGGAGCTCGCCATGGGCTGTAGTGCCGGTCTTCATCGCTATCATGGGGATCATCGCCACCCTCTTTGTTATAGTGACCTTTGTGCGCTACAATGACACGCCAATCGTCAAGGCCTCAGGGCGGGAGCTGAGCTATGTGCTGCTCACTGGCATCTTCCTCTGCTATGCCACCACCTTCCTAATGATCGCAGAGCCGGACAAAGGAATTTGCTCCCTGCGGCGCATTTTCTTGGGCCTGGGCATGAGCATCAGCTACGCCGCTTTACTGACCAAAACCAACCGCATCTACCGCATCTTTGAGCAGGGCAAGAAGTCAGTAAGTGCCCCACGCTTCATCAGCCCCGCCTCACAGCTGGTCATCACTTTCAGCCTTATCTCCTTACAACTCATGGGGGTCTGCATCTGGTTCATTGTGGATCCTTCCCACTCTGTCGTCATTTATGAGGACCAGCGGACTGCGGACCCACGTTTTGCTCAGGGGGTCCTGAAGTGTGACATTTCTGATCTATCCTTGATCTGTTTGCTGGGCTACAGTATGGTTCTCATGGTGACCTGCACTGTGTATGCCATCAAGACTCGTGGGGTCCCAGAAACCTTCAATGAGGCAAAGCCCATCGGCTTCACTATGTATACAACCTGCATTGTCTGGCTCGCCTTCATCCCCATTTTCTTCGGGACCTCTCAATCAGCAGAGAAAGTAAGCACTTAATTTTTGTCTTTTCATTTCCTTGGTACTGCAGATTTCTATTGTTGATGATTACGGACTCCAGTGAGAGCAAATATAAGGATCTAGCCTCTTCGCAGAGTTCCATAACCCTGTAAGTCTTAATCCTTTTAGATCCTGGACTCCCAGCGGTAACTTCAGAGATTTCTCTATATAACAAAAGCGATTTCCAGATGTGTTTTCATTTATTTTTTTTACTCTACCAGTTGAGGTCTTTCCTTTCTTTCAAATGCCTGCTACTGTTTTCTTAATTTCCTTCACACCTTGATTCTCTTATTTTTCTTATTGTTCCTCACGTCATCCTAAGTCTGTTTATTATGAAAGTTGTGAACTTCCCCCTTCTCCTTCCTTCCCTCCTTTCCTTTTCTTCCTTTTTTCTTCCTTGCCCTTCCTTTCCTTCCTTCCTATACTGACAAGACACTCACTGCATGGGTACCACATTCACACCACTGCCAGTATCGAGACCGACTGACTGTTAGTCCCTGCTCAGTCACTTGCATACCATTTAAGCACAGGTATCAGGGGCCGTGCAATGATGGGCTGCGCTAGCTCAGCGCAGAGATAAGAACATGTTCCAAAGCGCCTGTAGGGTGGGAAGTGAACTTATTTAAACCGATGTTCCTTTAAGTTGCTGCATTCTTTTAGACAGCACAGATCACCCCTGTTCACTGTTTCCGAGTTGTACTGTCTGAGCATCAAGCCCTAACTCGAAATATGGGATTAGTGAATTCACTTTTCTCACTGCAGGAGCATAAAAACCGGAGATGGGCCCCGCGCTGCCACATTACGAGCCATTTGGTTAGTGCTTACATCTGGTTATGTCGTATTGCCCATTGGCCTGTAAGGGAAGATTCATTGTATATGTTCTGATGCCTGCAAGGCAGGCAAGGGTTTTGTTCCCGGGGCATATGTTCTGCTCGCCCGGGACAAGGCAGCAGATGAGGCACGGTGCAGGCATCCTGCTACTGTGCCAGCGACTGTGTTGGCGTGAGGCATGTGGAAAAACAAGGCGAGAGCGCGAGGGAGGGAACAACAACTGCAGAAAGGCTCCCTGCGTGCAGCCTGAATGTGAGCAGTGCGCTGTGCATAATGAGTACAAGGTGGTAATCACGCCGATTATGCGTCGGGCGCTTCACCTATTGACGGAGGCCTGTCGGGTTATTGCGGGGCTGCCAAGAGCACCAGCGCAGACTCCCGCCAACCCGAATGCTAGGCAAGGTGCCATCTCCGCTCCTGCACAGGATGCTGCCCGCTACGCTGCAACCTGAGCAAAAGGCAAAACTAGCTGCACCGCCCGACTAGGGAACCCAAAGCAACCCCGGCGAAATGCTCGAACCACCCCTGCGCCCTTTGTCTCCTCAGACATTCTCCGTCTTTTCATCCATCCATTCTCTCTCTATCCTCTCTCTCTCCTTACTCTCTGGTCGCTTTCTCTCTACCTTCCCCTCTTTCTATTTGTCTCTTGCTTGAAGCCTCCCCATGACTCCTGCAGTGAACCTCAGGGAGCTGGGGAAAGTGACAGTCACCGGAAACGTCCTCTGGCGGGGTCCCACCGTGGAAATGACTGATGGACCTTTTTATGACGCAGGGGGTGGGGGGGGGGGGGGAGGTGGCGTCGGAGTGTTTGTTTGTGTGTGTGTTGGGAGGGGGGGTTGCAAGCCTAAGGTGTATGGCATTGGTGGGACCCGTACAAACCCTTTCTCACCTTCATAGGTTGAGTTTGAGTTTGTCATTGGCCTGTTTGTGGCCAGAAGCAGAACAACCTGTTATACGCTCCATGACTAACTTTGGAGAATAAAAGCTAATTTGTCTAGCAATTTACAAAATACAAAAAATGCATGTCGCTCTGAAAACCCAATTAGTTACATTACTCAGCACTCCCTCGCTTCAATGGAGTCTAGCTGTTAAACCTGAATACAAATTCACCAAGATATCAACCAAGATAGGAGTATCAAAGTTGGCAGATAGCCATTCGTCTCCTTATCAATAGCCACTGTCACCATAAACTGAGGATGCGAGGGAAGCCTCTTTCTCCTGAGATGCTTATTACAGACACCAAAGGAAGCATAGGGTGAGCCACTGGAATTATGTCACAGGGAAAGACCAAAGTATGCATCATGGTTGAATAAATTACACAACAAAAAAAGTAAAATTACGCAGCATAATGTGACACATTTTGAGGCAGTATTATGACATTATTTTGCCATTTTTCTATATGTTAACATTATCTTGGCAAAGGTTTCACCTCATTAGGTATAGGTTTAAAACTTAACTACAGTAGTCAGTAAATGAAAGGTGACCTGCCAGTGTGTGGCAAAGGACCAGCCTCTGGGCAGCAGCAGATGTGGCAGCTTATTTAGTAATTTTCAATCTGTTTGAAGTATAACCATTTTTTGTTAATTTCTGAATATCATATAGCATAGGATGGGTTGTGTGGCAAGTGCAGCAAACCTGTAATTATTCAGAAAACATGGTAGTTGCAGAATCTCATAGCTTCATTGGCCTGAAAAGACCATAGTTGGCCAATGAAGTCCAGCAGGGACAAATCCATGTTTGATGTTCTGGAACCAGCCACATAAAACATATTTATATACAGTTAATCTAAATGAAAGTTATTGACATTGTCAATGGTATCCTGAAAGTCCGTTATGGGTATTGTTCTCCTGCATCTAAATTGGACATTCTTGATTCAGTAGCATGTAATGCTGTAGTTATGGTTTATCGTCAGTGAAATGTTTGCTTATGAGACACTGACAGGTTTGATTGTTAAATTGACAAGCTTCTATAATTAAACTGGTAGCTTCCAAGACTCATGATATAGTGAAATTAATGTCATTCTTTTGACTAAGGTGTTGTGTGGAAATCAGTAGGCTGAGGTTAAACACGATCATTTTTACATAATGTATAAAACCAAGCTTGGCATTCAGTCAGTGTGGCATAAATGCCCTGCCAACATGCCGCATGTGAGTGAACAAGGCAATTAAGCTTGACTCCTTCAAAGGGGAGCTTGGAGAATTCTCCCATTAGAAACATTTTGCAGAACATGGGGGTCAATGGTGCATGCATTTTACTGTAAACATTTCCAATGAAATTGGTTACAGGGGCACGTCTGAAGGCACTAATTTGCGTTCTGATTCTAATGTTAGCAACCCTATGTATGCGTAGAATGTTATGGTTAGAAGGGGAGACGGCAGTTGTAGCTTTCCCTCCTTGGTCAGTCGTTTTCACTGTTTGTGCATGCTGTATAAAGGAAATAATTGAAAGAATTTGTGTGGCACCGGGCGTCATCCGAATCTCCTTGCAGTGGTGATGAGCTGAGAAAACCTTTAGCCATGACCAACTGAGGCACTTGGCATTTCGCTGCTGTTACCTTGTTGTGACAGTTCCATTGTCGTGCCTGCCCAGGACGTTGCCTTAGTGTGCTGGTAGCACGGTGGAGCGGTGTTTTTAATCAGCTTTCTGGGGATTTTGACTCTTTTGGAGTCAAATCAGCCCTGATTTGGACGAGTCTCGGGCTTGTCCCTGCGCGCGCGTGTGCGTGCATCACGCGTCATCACCATGGTCCTCTGGAGTTACTTCCCTGCTAGTTGCATAGCAACGTATCCTATGCAACGCGCTCAAACATCAAAAGTCGACGCTTCTCTATGTCTTCTCATTGCATAACAGGGTTTCTTCAAAAGCTCTTCTATGCAGCTCCTATGCGCTGCCAAGAAACTGAAACGGATCACGGTGATTCGCTCACCATTAGCAATATTAAGTAAACTTGTTCATGGCGGTGATCGCACACCTTCACAAGGACGACTTTCTCTTCTGGCATTTCTGCAGAAACTATGCAGTTTCATGCGAGAGAACACTTTTGACAGGTAACTTAAGCAGACCGCTGCGATTCACTCACCCTTTTAACTAAGCTACCTACCTAGCTACCTAAATAGCCGGGATCTGCACACATGTTCGCCAACAGTGAATTACTGTGATTCACACACCTTGCATTAACATTAAAATTCTTATTTGTTGACAAATATATTTTTAGCAAAATGCAACAGCATATCGTCCCTCTCCCGTTTTTTTTTACCTGTCCTAGGGGTTCCCCACAGAGAACGTGAACTGTGGAAAGAGGGTTTTGAGGCTTATTTGGAGGCCATAGTAGGGGAAATGTTTTCACATAAAAAGGAAATATGCCATTTTAAGACATTCTTTTGGTTAGAAGGCAGGACAGTTTTAATACATCTTCCCATTGTTAATGTGATGGGGAGGGTGATGCTGTAGATGCATATGCAAACATTATTAAGATCTTAGATGCCCGTTCCAAGAACAAAATGCAATAATGGAGAAGCATACGTTTTATGCAAGACATCAATTGTCTGGTGAATCCATTGAATATTATGTGGGAGCTTTAAGAATTTTGGCTTCTATATGCAATTATGGGGCATTTGAGGGAGAAATTATCAGGGACCAGGTTGTAGAAAAAACAAATAACAAAACGATTTAAGAAAAGTTGTTTACCACTGAAAACCTAACCCAGGACAAAGCTATCCAGATTGCTAACATTATAGAAGCAAATACAATGTACATTGAACAAATATTTTTGGGGTCTCATGTACAAGTTGTTCAGGGAGGGAACTCTGGGAAACAAAAAGAAAAGACGTTGGAGACAAAAAAAGTCACGGAATGCTATAGGTGTGGAAATAGAAATAATTTGTGAAATTCTCCTGTGTGTCTTGCTATGGATAAGAAGTGTGCAAAGTGCAAGAAATAAGGGTATTTCGCCAAGGTGTGCAAATCTGGAAATGAGAAATATGTGTCCAAACAGATTAATGCAATTAAAACTACTGGCAACAAAGGATATAGTTCTCAGTCCGATGAAGATAATGTTATATTTTTTGTACAAGAAATGGAGGAGGAGAGTGAACTGAAAATGTGTAATGTTGTTATGCAGATGGGATCTGAGAAGGTAAAGAGACCATTTTGTTTAGTTAATGTGGGAGATGTTCCTGTCAAAATTATGACTGGCTCAGGATCTTTCTTCACTTTAATTGATATAAAGGAATAGGAAAGATTCAAATAACTTATTTTGAAAAAATCAAGTGTGCGACCCATGGTGTCTGGGGGATAATCTTTAGAGGGGGTGGGTGAACTTGAGTCAGTGTTGGAATTCAAGGGGAATAAGGTGCAAGCTACTGTGTATGTAGCTAAGGATGGGTCGTGCCTATTAGAGTGGCTGAAGCAAAGGAAATAGGGGATAATCCTCAACTCCAAGAGTTAAGAGCAAGTGTTATTAAAGAAACAGTGTGTTGCATCTGAGAGTATGTGTCCATGGGTGAAAGCATTCCCAGAAGTTTTTCAAGGGAAATTAGGAAAACTCAAATGTTTTTCTCATCAAATCATATTGAAATCTAGGGCTGTTCCAGTGGTACACAAAGTGATATGAGTGCCTTTAACCATGAGGGAAGAGCTCAGCAGGGAATAAAAAAAATCCCTGTGTTCAGGGCATCATTGAGAGTTCCGAATGGCTATCCCAATTTTACTGGCAAGGAAAGCCAATGGGTAATTGGGGAGGTACATTGACTTACGTGGCCTCTAGGAAAGAATCTGGGTGGACAGACATCCCTTACCAAACATAACAGAGATATTGGCCTCTCTAAAGTGTGCCAAAGTGTGCCAAAGTGCCAAAGTATTTATGATATGACAGTTGCCTACCACCAGATTGTGTTGACACATGAGTCAAGACATCTAACATCATTCATTATGCCTGAAGGTGCATTTGGGATTAAGCACATGCCATTTGGTTTGGCTTCCGCTTCCTCTGTTTTTCAAAGAGTTGTGGAGTCACGGTATACCCATTGTTCAATGTTTCTAAGATGACATTCTGATTCTTGGTCAGGACATGTCTTCCCATGACAAATCATTGGATATGGTATTATCAGTTTTAAGGTAGAGAGGCATTACATTGAGGACAGACAAGTGCAAATTTGCAGTCAAGTGTGTGGACTATTTAGGGTACAAGATTTCTGAGAAAGGTGTGGAAGCAAAAGATAGTTTAGTAAGGGCAATATTCGAATTTCCTACTCCCACTAATAAGGATCAAGTTCAGTCATTCTCTGGCATGCAATAATTTTATTCTAGTTAATTCCCAAATGTGCTGAGAGAACCTGCAATTTAATTAAATTGTTCAAGAAAAATTAAAAGCTTGTGTGGAGTCAGCAGATAGACAATGAATTTGTCACAGTCATAGATGCCAGTCAATATGGATTGGGGCCTGTATTGTTTCAAACGTGGGAAGGGAAAGATGAAGTAGCGGCCTTTGCATCTCATTCTTTAAGGGGAGCGGAGAGTACACATTCAGTAATCAAATGTGAAGCTTTGGCCTGTTGGTGGGCTGTCAATCATTTTACATTGCATTTCACTATTATGGTGGACCACAAACCGTAAATAAATCTATTCACCATAAAGGTGCTTGCAGTGCCACACCACATATTGCCAAATATCAATTTAGGCTTTCAGAGTTCCAGTACTGGGTGGAGTATATTCCGGGTGTGAGAAACATTTTTGTAGAGTGCCTGTCCCGTTTACCCTTAAGTGATGTAAAGGATGCTGTAGATATTGATGAGTTTGACATGGTCAGAGCAATATCCAGTTTTACGGATGAGTGCATAACTGAAGCTGAAAGGAGATCTGCTGTAGAAGAAGATTAAGATTTGATGGCTATCGGGAGTCTCATTGGTAAGGACTGGCCTAAGGACAAGACGTTTGTACATGTTGATGCTTATAAACATGTTTTTTCTAAGTTAAATGTTGTATCTGGGTTAACGAGAAAAGGGGATACTTTGATTGTACCCAGTGGAATTCGTAACAAAGTGTTTGAATTGGCACACAAGGGCCATGTAGGAATGCAAGCCATAAAAAGAAGGATTAGAGGCAGATTTTGGTGCCCACATTTAGACAAAGAGGTGGAACATTTTGTTAGAGAATGTGTAGCATGTGCCATTAGTGACAAGTCCCAAGTCACTGTTCCCAGTCCTGTGAAGCAGCGTCGTTTCTTGATAGAGCATGGTCTAAGTTAAGAATTGACATAATTTGACCCCTCAATGTAGTGAGGGAAACTGTTGGTATGGGGTGGTACTTATTTATTATTTTTCACAATGGTGTGAGGTGGAGTTCTTGAGGTCAGCTGATTCTTCGGAGGTAACTGAGTTTCTGCAAAAGGTCTTCATGAGGGATGAGCTCCTGATGAGGTCATAACCGATAATGGTCTGGTGTAAAGGTGTGATAGGGTCATCGAAGACAAAATTCAGTTGTCTATTGTCAATGGACTGGATTGAGGCAAAGAAGTAAGGGATTTACTGTGGGCCATTCATACCACCCCTAATGCGGCCACGGGGTATCTCCTTTCACTCTTCTCAAAGGCCAAGAAATTGCAACTAAGTTGGTTGGTCCGTTGGATGGAAGATTTCATGAAAGAGAGAGATCTATCATCTGTAAAACTGAAACATGAGATATCACGAAAAAGTATGCTGATTTAGTAAAAACGGAAATAGAGTATACCGCGTCCATTAAACCAGGAGATTTTGTTTAAGGTTCGGCTTCCTGGGCTCGGGGTAAAAGGTTGATCCAGGTTTTCTCAACCTAAGAAAGCTATGAAAGTTAAAGATTGTGTAGTCAAGGTTGAGGAGAACAAATTTCACTTCAGCACAGTAGCAATAGACAGGAGAAATGTGATGGGGTGGTGTGGTGGATAGGGCGGTGGTGCTGTGCGCGTTAGGAACACATGTGAGTTGAGGCTGTCAGATGCGAGGACGCCTCTAATAAAATTCCAGGTCTATGTGTAATGTGTAACTGTCTGTAATGAACAATTGTTATTTCTAGATTAATCAATTTTTGTTTGCTGTTTTTGTTTCTAAGTTTTTATTTTAATATTTTTGGTTTGCAAGGAGGTAGATGTGTTTGGTTCTAATTCCAATGTTATAACCCCTATGTATTCTTAGAATGTTAAGGTTGGAAGAGGAGACAGCAGTTGGAGCTTCCCCTTCTGCCTGGTTGGTTGTTTTCATGAAGTTTCTTTAGGCAACTGGCATCCTCCGATCCCCCTTGCACGATTAAGCCTGACTCCTTCAAAGGGAAACTTGGAGAATTCTCCCATTCAAAACATTTGGCAGAACATGGGGGTCAAGGGTGCATGCATTTTGCTGCAAACATTTCCAATGAAATTGGTTACAGAGGCACCTCTGAAGGCAGTGCTTTCAGTGGGCCCGGTCTTGCTAGACCCAGCAGAAATCAAGACCTGATCTTTAAAATGGGTCTTTAGTGGGCCATCTATTCATGTCCTTAGCTTTACAAGCAACACACGAACTGATTTCTCAACAACAACTGTAAAAACCTTTGTGGTAATTGTCAGGGATGCAGTCCATATCTTAATTTCAGGATTTGATTCATTTTGCATTCCCAAGGATTATTTACTTTCTCCAGATGTTGTTTCTGTAGGTTTTTTTCTTTCAACACAGGTCTCTTGTACAGTGTGAAATGAGTCACCACTAAGTGGGTGAGTTCATATTGTGGGTGAGTGTTCATGACTGAGCACACCTGGGGAGCTCTAGAGTTGAGGCCGAAGACAGTGTGAGTGTCTACCAGTGGGCCATAAAGGTGTCCAGATTACATGCTCATCCAATCCTTGTTCTCTTTGCATAGCACACAGAACGATGGTCATATAAGTGCCAATTGTAATCATCATATTATGTGTGAGGTGGAGAAGTGCATAGCTATTTCACAGCAACAAAGCAAAAGAAAATAACAGAGAGTGTACATGAGTGTGTGAGAGAGGACTTGGTGGAGGGGAGGTGACACGAGGAAGTATGTCAAATGGAGAATTTCAGAAAGATGTTCGGAAAAAGGACACAAGTGACTAACAGAGGAAAGAAGTGTGAGGGAGATAACCAAGGGGGTGGTGGGGGTTTATTGAGAAACCTTGTAGACTACTACCCTTTCAACAAACCTTAGTGATATTTAATTCTTGTTTCATTTCAGAACTGAAATATTTTCCATTCTAAATATTCAGAACAAAATCATTTTTGATACTCATTTATCAAAAGTGAGCTTGTTTTTAGGTGTAAGTTCATTGATATGTCTGGATACAATAACAGAAAACTCACGTAGAGGCACCCAAATACTGAGCAGAGACATGCTATGTGAAGCACAGGATTTTAGCTCACATGTGCTCAGATATTCCCTAATTGCATAGGCCACACCTTTTGTAAAGAATTCCTAGCTACGCCTCTTTGGCCAAGGCCCTTTTAGGGACCCCTCACCTTTTTATCCTACTGTCTGAAGGGGTATACATAACATATTGCTATAGTCGATAGCCTGCTGTGCCAGTCCAAAAATACCCTGTGGCATTAAGTGCAAGTGGGATCCTACTCACAAGAACATTCTAAAAAAAATAAAATCAAAGATTGCGTTTTGTAGCATTTACTACTAAAATAAATTACCCACACAGCTATGCATTCTACAGGCAGTTCAAATAATCTGCATTTACATTTTCTCTCAGGAACCCATCATTTTTCAAAATGTATGACTCACCTGCCTTCACGTCTGCCTACACTTCATTTTGCTGTCCATACCTAAGTATTGTAAGTAATTATCTGTCACACAACATGAATAAGTATCTGCATGGAAGGGGAAGGACTGGAAAATTAAAAGTTAAACAGATCTCATAACTTCAGACCTCAGCTAAATAAGCCATTCCTTATGTCAATAAATCTTCCTGGTCAGATTGTCTAGTTACATCACATCAAATATAGAGGCTCAGGCCTCAAGCAACAGTTACAATAGTGATAACAAGCTCATAAAAACTATCGCTATAGTTCATGACATGCACCTTCATGAATCATGAACATGGGCGTCAATTAGGAGCAGTGAAGGATAGAGGCTGTTACCCTGGCTTGGCCACTAGTACCCCTGGCACCACCTTTGCTGCTCCTAGTTTTGGTGGTCATGGAGGTAGCCACAGTAGGAAGAGAACCTTTTAGCAGGACAGTTAGATCCATGTTAACATTCTCTAGTTTGCCGATCCTTACCTTACCTTACCTTACCTTACCCTAGGGCCTGGTAACTAACAGGAGACTGTTGAGGGGCTACAGCTGGAAAAAAGGGTTTACCCAAGCAGTGTTTGTTGGGGGTGAAAGGCAAGTGTGTAACACTGGCCCATGCAGGCCCTGCGGTGCATGGGAACCATTCAGGGGCACTCAACCCCAGTGGCGGCCGGCAGCTTTGGGAGGGGGGTGGGCGGGGCACACACACACACACACACACAGACACACAAACACACACACACAGACTCATTCTTTCAAACACAGACACGCACGCACGCACGCTCATCCATTAACAACACTCATTCCATTCAAACATGCACGCACGCACCAAACATTCATTTTACAAGATCACACACATTCATTCTTTCACACACGCACGCACGCACATCCATTAACAACACTCATTCCATTCAAACATGCACGCACGCACCAAACATTCATTTTACAAGATCACACACATTCATTCTTTCACACACACACACGCACGCACGCACGCACATCCATTAACAACACTCATAACACTCAAACATGCACGCGCGCACCAAACATTCAATGTAAAACATAACACACATACATACACACTTACCTTTAGCCTCCAGGTCCCAGGAGGGTTGGGACTGCTGCCTTCCCTCATTGGCTGACCTGAGGTCAGCCAATGAGGGAAGGCAGCAGTCCCAGCCTCGTCACAGAGTGGGATGGGGTCAGTGAAACTGCTGACCCCACCCCACTCTGTGACAAAGTGTCACTGATTGACACTCACCCGGGGGGCTTCAGGGCTTAAACTGAAGCGCCCAGGGAGAGTGTCAATTGGTGACGCTTTCCTCGTCACCCAGGGGAGGGCCTCGAGGCACCTTTGCTGGGCCGAGGAGGTCACGCCCATAGGAGCTGTGATCTCCTCAGCCCAGCAAAGTTCAGCTCAGGCAGCCAGGAGTCTGCGCAAATCGTGCATGTCTGCTCCTGGCTGCCTGACCTGAACATGAAGAGTGTCTGTCAGGTTGACCATGGTTCAGCCTGACAGACACTCTTCATGGGGTGGGGGGCGTGGCCCCTCCGCCCTAAAGGACGGGCCGCCACTGCTCAACCCTTTGATGGGGGGGCATTTATGCCAAGACCAATGCATATTTTGGAGCTATGGGAAAATAAGGGGACCCTCTTCATATTCTGCAGGAGGGTCCCATCATTTTACTTTACACCACTTATGAAGGTGTGTGCTATCTAACTGCAGCTCACCCTGGTATTTTAATGAATATACATCTAATATCATGAAATAATGATACAGCAGAAAAAGTGCTGTTGGTGATCGCGGAAATTGTAACTAAACACCCTTAATATGCATCCATAAATCTGTTTGCTTTTTCAAGTACCAGCTGAAAATATTTAGTAGATGCACTTATTTTGTCCCAAAGTATCAGTTTGTTTTGCAGCAAGTAAACTAAGTTTTTTTTCAAGCATCATACTTTTCTTTCACAGAAAAAGGCAATTATAGGGCCGAAATACCAGCAAGTTATTACCGAATATACATTTATTATTTCCACAGATACCAGTCATATTAGGTAAATACCACCAATTTTTCCACAAATAGCATTGTTTTACTTTTTAGTGAATTCATTAATATCAATCATAACCATTATGTGCAGATCTCACCAACCCTCTACCGCCCCTGCCCGGGCTGTCTGTTCATGTCAAACACAGAAAGTTTTCAGACACCAGCAGAAACCGTGGAGATATTTTTAAGTCTCCCTGAACTGGAATAGGCTGACACAGACCCACAGAGCATCTCAGGAAAATCAAGAATGAAAAGTAGATACAGGCACAGTCGTGGGAGGCAATTTCAGTTTGAAGACCGTGGCATCTTCAGCCTCTTTGATTCTTAGGTACAAATCTCCTGTCACTCAAGTTGGTTCCTGTAATGATGGTACAGAAAGAACAACAACAACATCCCAGGACACTGTGCTGGCAGGTGATGGGTAATGGAGCTGTGATTAGAATGGCAGTAATGGAGCAGGGCATCCTCAATGTTCGAGATAGTCCTTTACAGAAGTGGGGACTCAGATTGGCTTATAGACAGCAATTGTCTTCTGCTGTTTTTGTGTCTTCACCATGGTCAGTTTACACTCCTCTATGGCAAGGGTTTTAGCATTGGCAAAGCTTGCGGATTTCTTTATGTTCATGAATGCCAGTAAATGAAAGGCAGTTTAGCAAACAGGTTACCCTCATTCGTTCATTCCAAAGCAATATAAATGATTGGTGCCTGCATGAAACTCCTACATAAAGGCCTCACAGTGTTATGGTAAAAGAATTAGGGGTGTGCAGGGAGCTCCACTCTGCTGACCGAGCTAATGGAGTTTTTGGAACTCCATGCTCCGCTTGGAGCGTGGAGTAAGTCCAAAAACTCAGCTAGCCCTGCCAGCGGAGCAGAGCTCACCCAGTACGAGCTGCAGCCCAGTTATGGGCTGCACAGCGCAGAGGGAGGCAGTCGCTGCAAAGTGAGACTTGTCATTAGACGACAAGGAGAGAAGGACCCCCTGGAAGACCCAGGTAAGTTCTCATCTCTTACTTTCTTATATCATTGTTTGTGCACACTAGTGAGCAAACAATGGCTGAAACTGCAGATTTTGCTGCCTATGGCCCTGGCCTGAATGCAGTGCACATGGGGCTGGCCGGTGCACAAGAGGCCTGAAACTGCAGCTTTCACTGCCTATGGCCCTCTCCTGAATGCGCTCGATCTCAGATGCGCTAAGCAGGGTCACGCCTGGCTGGCCAGGCCCGACCCTGCTTAGCGCTTCCGAGGTCAGGCGCATTCAGGACTCTGCGGGTCACGGAACTCCGCGTCTGTGGAATTCCATAAAGTTTTTCTTCAACTCTGTGGAATTTTGCAGAGTCGGGCTCCGTGAACTCCGCCCAAGCCTAAAAAGAATATCATCCCCAAAATATCATCTGACAGAATAGCCCAAATATATTTTCCAGAAGTTTCACCCCCTTTGAGTTAACAGTAGAAATCTACAGCTAAAGGGGTGATATTTTTGTGAACAGTATCTAGGAAACAATATTTATGTCAGGCAATAATTTTGTTATCGATATTTTCAAATGCAACCCTCTTAGCCTTTTAAAGATTGAGCTGGGGTTTATGCTCTTGCTGTCAATAACATCTGGTGATTGGAGGACATAAATAGTCTAAACAAACCTTTGCCTTGTCTCTGTCACTTGTTCTCTAAGGAGCTGACTTTAAAGGAATGTATTGCATTTTTGTGGTAGCTCTTCTACTAAGGATGGCATAACTGGACAATGGGCCACATTCACTGTAGTCCAGTGTGTGGGCTGGGCCCATTCAATCCACTGTAGCCTGTTTGTCATCTATTTTTCAACCTCAGTACTATTATGGGTAAGAGAAGTCTTTGTTAACCTTGTCCAAATTATAATATCACTGTTGTTCTGATATGAACTCAGTTACCAAGTTCAGAGAGGTGATCTGCCGAATGCCTATCGTCTTGCTCCAACATAGAATCTGGTTACTCGGGCTCAAAATAAAAACGCAGATTCTTAGATGTGGTAGGCTTCGATTTTCTGTGCTAAGCAAGAGGTCAAGTCCTTAGGCGTGTGCAGTCACAGTTCATGTACAGTTAGGACCTTTGTGAATACTCTGTGATCTACATGTCTGAGATTTGCAAAGTATCAGAAATGCTCAACATTAATGATGAAAAAGTCACAGATAAAATTAGAAAACATCTTGGACAATCTTCAAGTGATTGCTTAGAGTGCCGCCATAGTGAATACATATGGCCTCATTACAACCCTGGCGGTCAAAGACTGCCAAGGCAGTTTCGGCGATTGTACTGCCAACAGGCTGGCGGTACAATTTTGCCGATTATAACCACAACCGAAGCGCTGCGGTCACACCGCCGGGACCAGTAATTTCCCACCACAGTCGTGCCGGCAGTTTTAATCCGCCAGGGCAGCTCTGCTTGCAGCGCTGCCCAGGGGATTATGAGTCCCCTTCCCGCCAGACTTCCATGGCGGTAGGACCTGCCTGGAAAGGCTGGCGGGAAGGGGAGTCATGGGGCCCCTGGGGGCCCCTGCACTGCCCATGCACTTGGCATGGGAAGTGCAGGGGCCCCCGGGCACAACTCCACACTGCTTTTCACTGTCTGCACAGCAAACAGTGAAAAGCGCGACGGGTGCAGCTGCACTCATCGCACGGCCGCAACACCACCGGCTCCATTAGAAGCCGGCTCCCATGTTGCGGCCGACATCCCCACTGGCCCGGTGGGCGGAAACTCTGTTTCCGCCTGCCGGCCCAGCGGGGATGTCAGAATGGGCACGGCGGGAGTGTGGCTGCATTGGCGGCCGCAAGGCGGTTACCATAGTGTACAGAGGAAGAGATTTGATTGAGATACCAGAAAAAAACCCTCATTTGAGGGCACGACTGTTACGGCAGTGAGCTGCCTATTTTGAAGAAGTGGTACTGTTTGTATCATCCTCTACTTCGCCTCAGGATCTTGTCATGTATGAGTACAATGATGCTGTTTCAGAGTACAAGATGTTCACAAGTTCACAAAGGATAGAAAGCTGCTTGCAGATCACTTTGGACCTTGCCTTAGAGATGTTTGACTGGAAGCAAGTTTTCCAGTCGCAAAGTTATCTCATGAATGGGGGTAACCCCTTGTATGATTAATTTTATTGATATTCTGCTGATTGGGGATGGAGAGCATTCTACCCTGTTGAAAAGGATTGTTTCAGTAAAAAAAAAAAAAAAAGTTCTGCTCTCAGCCCATTGTCCCAGATTTCCAGAGAGATCCTTTCGTCTATGGTGTGAGACACTTCGTGATAAATTGATCTTTTTGTTTTGAGTCAGAAACTTTTTTGTATAGAAAAATACTTTGAGCTGAAAATTGATACACGTAGTATTGTAATCCTGTGAGCTGAAAAACAATAGTTGTGGGTGCAATGTGATCATGGAAACCATGAGCAGCCATGTTGTATGTTGTTCCTCTGCATTGACTGCCTGACTGCTTGTATGTATGGTATCCTGACGTTTTAATTTTTTCCCTGCCATCACGCTAATCTAAACTTGTGTGCAGAAATCTAGGCCTGTCACTCAATATGATATGAGAGGTTCCAGACCTGTACTATGACCTAGAGAGGCACACCAAGTGTTCCCTCTTTGTTGACAGTGGACTAATGTCCCTGTCATGGGTTTAGAAGATAGAACATTGTGGTAGCAACATACTAGGATTAAGAGAATGAATACTGAGACTAGACCTTTTTTATCTCTGTCACTCAGAGTGAGGACTACTGGCCCACCTGTGTAAAGATCCAGCTCTATCTGCTTGCCCAGACCCTTGCGCTAGCATCACACACGCATGCTAAGTTTATTTCTGTGTGTAGCAGTGTAGCACATGCTTGGTGTGTGGATGAACCAGAGTAATGAGGTCCAGTGGGATCAATTTGGATTCTTCTGACCTAGTCTAGTAAAAGTGGGAGGATGAGGACTGTGTCCCCAACCACTGAAGTTTTTTTCTTCCATTTCTGCAGCTGAAGGGAAGATACTCATACAGTGAGTGGAAACAGGGGTGTCTTTAGATATTCTATGAACCTTTTGGTTAACAAAGAACAGGTGATTAGTCTTCCTGGCACTGCCTTTTAGTGACTAGTAGGGATGAGACATGGTACTGCAGACTCTGTTGTAAAAAGTGAGGAAGTCTCTAGGTGAGGTCTGCTCTTTTGAATTTCCATACTTTGTTCTTCAGGTGGACTGATGCCAGCTATATGCAGAAACCTCACACGTTTTTGGGCCCTTGATTGGGATGCTTCAGGACAGGGCAGTCCAACCTTGGTCCAATTCCAATAACTTTATGACTAAGGAAGGGAGTGCTCCACAGAGTACTCAAAGAACTGCTAACCAGCCTGACAATCAGACTACCAGGGATGGGGGGACATCGCATGAAGTCTGGATTTCCTTCTGGAGGAGCTGTGTACCTGCTCTGAAGTCCTACAAGCATGCCTCCCGAGACATGGAAGTAGCCTTCCTGGTGGACACATCTTCCAGGGGACTGTGGCCGATTCATGAATCTCATGGGCTGGGTGCTGTGAACAAAAGTGGAAGGCTGGGCGGACCTGCTGCTGAATGCAAGCTGCGCCCTGCTCCAATGAACTCCTACAAAAGCTTTTTGGTTCTCTGTGTCTCTATCACATGCACAAAAGAGCTGCTCTGGATACACAGCAGCACCAGATACTACTTGTGAGAACTCATCTAAAACTAGAAGGGTTAAGATAAAAAGACTGAGTGCCTTTCTGAACTGTTGGGAATTCAAAATGTACCTAAGCCTGATGCATGCTGCTCCTGATGATAACCCTTAGTGGAAGGGGAACCCAGAACCAGGGAACAGACTGAGACCAGGGTGGGGTTAGTGTCTAAATGCAATTGTGCCCAGAATCACTGACTTCTATATGTTTATTGAAGCATACAGTATTTAGTACAGCTGTGTGTTTAAAGAATTTTCTTTCTTGCACCGAAAAGCACTGGGCTGTACATATTCACTTTATTGGGTCTGTTGGTTAATTGTTGAGCTTTGAGCTCAAGAACCCCCACAATACCTCCCTAAGTATACAGTGACTACTTGTCATAGCTACAGCTGAGAGTAAATTGCTGAATAGGTTGTACTTGGCTGAGAAGCAAATGACCTCAACCCCTACAGTTCAAGTCCAGTCGACCCTGCTTGCCACGTGACCCAAAGTACAGGGTCTGAAATTGTACTAGATATTGGCTATTCTTCATAATTTCCTGACAGTTTTCACATATTATGCCACATTGTGCAAAATGCATGAAATAAGCTTTGCTAGTATCATGATATATATATATATATATATGAGTATAGGATACACCTAGCGAAAAATATTCAAGTGAGATACTAGTAGGAGACTGGTTTGAGCAGAATCACTTTTTGCTTGAACCGGCAAAAGGTGGCACAAGATTACACAAATTGGATAGCCCAAATGTATTTATAATTTTGCCACAGGCTAGTCCTTTGTCACCATAATGTTAGGATGCTGGCTGGATTTGTTTAGTAATAGACTGGGAGATGCTTGCTCGGGCTAATATTGCTTATGTGTTTGAGTCTGGATATTCTAAAATCTCCATGGACTATGTAAGGGTTTTAAATGTGATTATAGGGCATCATAGCCTCAGTGCTGGATGCCTAGTAAGAGTTTATATTTAGGAACATTCGTTGAAGATACCACGTTCAATTATGCATTAGTAATTTTTTATAACTGTAGCAAGGATGTGAGAGTACCTCCTGACTTTAAACACCCCCTTAAAAATTGGCTATTCTGTCTTTAGGCTTAGGTAGCTTAAGGACTCTGCTTTCTACTCCCTTCTTGGCTTCAGGATCCTTCAGTGGCAGTGTGCTTTACAAATACCCTCTAGTACATAAGTTGAGACGATTGTTACAGGTGGAGCATCCCTGCCACTCATATTTAGAGAAGTCACTTATTGTTGCGCATCAGTCTTTGACCCAGAGCAAAAGAGAGAAAACATAAAAGTGGAAAAGAAAGACAAAGAGAAAGTGTAAAAAACAGTGGCAAAGAAAGCAGAGATGAAAAATAATATGAAATCAAGAGGCATAAGTTGGAATCAGGACTACAGTCTGGGTATACCTCATGCCTTACATTTGATAGTGCGGCTGTGGGCTTCTGAGCAAAACTTTGGGCTCTGACACTTTTTTTTTATAAATGAAGTTCTGAACCTCTCCAATAACATAAGACATGCAGTCCAGAGGCCAAATTAGCCAGCACATTGGGAAATGGGTAGCTATGATTTATTGGAGTGCAATATGCATTAAACTCAAAGGCACTTTATCACACCATAATCTGATTTTTTTGGAAATGCAGAATCTTTTTTCCGTAGCCAGATGGCATCTCCAAGCTCAAGCTTCAAAGGCCATACTATGGACATAGTGTTTAAAAAAAAATATTTAATGTGACAAGATATATCCTAGCTGTTGAGGTTTTCAGCTCACTTTTTGCTCCTTTTTGTCTAAATAATCTGTATGTTCAGTATCCCTACACAATTCATACCCTAGAAATTTGAACCATCGGGAATTTTTTTGCATAAGGGATATTGAAACCATCTTACAGACAACTGTGAAGCACCACTTGCTTGCTTGAGAAGTTACTGCATCACTGTTTCACCAGAATTCTTCTCTCAAAATGGGTAGACCATAAAACATTGATGCAGGGACAAAGATGATTACTCATCAGTGGGATTCCAAATGGAGGAAACTGCAATCTTTTGAAAATAATCTGGTGTCCCATACCTAATTAGTGAAACACAAATAGGCCAACATTATAGCCAAACAGAAATGCTGACATGATGGGATCCGCGGAGGGAATTCACTAGTCTTTACGCTATCCAATGCCAAAATCTGACTGATCCTTTAATTAAAAATAAAGATTATAAGATGGAATGCGGCTGGAGATCACTACACTAGCTGATGTATGGGAAAGGCTCTGCATGTACTACTTCACCGACCTCCAAACCCAGTTCTCCCTTTCTAGCACTCAATTGCATAAATATCTCCAGATGCTCTTAATTGTTTTCTGCCCGCCGTTAGGATCTCACAGGATTTAATCGTCTTGATGCAAGAAAGTGATGGGAAGAATGGAGCAGGGTGGTATCTCTCAGCTGTACTGCACTTTGATAAATAACAGTCCAGAGACTATGGAGAGGCTTCGCCGGAGGTGGGAGGAATGGGTCGAGGAGATGAAAGAGGCTTAATGGCGAGAGGCATGCATGGCTCCTCGCGAGCTGGCGATATCAGCTCATCTCTGCCAGATACAATTACAGTACCTACACCAAACCTATACATCTCCCCGGTGCCTTGGTGCAGCGGGTATCCTTTCTGATGCCATATGCACATGCTGCCACACTCCCACAGTCGATTTTTATCCCATGATGTAGCAATGTCAAAAAGTTACCCAATACTGGTCTAACATTGGAAACACATTCTCAGCTGTCCTCGATGCCCAGATCCAACTGACCCCTAAACTGGCATTGCTGGGGATGCTGGTAGACCTGTGGGGCCCATGGAGTATAGAGCTTTGGTGGGCCTGGTCACTGTGGTGGCCAAAAAGGACATAGCACAATCCTGGAATCACCCTGATCCTCCAATGTTAAGCCAGTGGTGTACCAGCATAGATTGGTGTGCCAGGCAGGAGGAACCGATCCACAGAGCCCGAGGATGCCCCAAACAAATCTTTAGAATGTAGGGTAAATGTGGGAATACTATGGTTTATCTGTTAAACTAGACGATATGTTATGTGAAGTCGATGGACCCTTGGGGACTAGTGAGGGGGAGTAATTGATCGGAGATGGTGATTATATGTTTTAAACAGGAGACTCACTCTCACTATGCTTGCGTTTGTTTGGAAACATGCCTTCTACATATCTTTACTGAAAAATTAAATGAAACTTGTTTATCAAATAAAAGAGGGAACATCAAGAACCCTCCTTCAAACGCTGCTCTGCCATCAGAAAATAGCTTTGATAATATTATTATAAAAGGTTCCTCCATAGATTTTACTACTAAAGTGGACAAAGCAGTCCTCCTTCATGTTTGGCACAGTGAAGCCACTACAAGGTCCTTTCCCTGGGTAAGTCATAAAAGCTTGTGATCCAGCATTAATTTCCTTTCTGTAGGATAGTATCAGCCAATTTTAAATTTGGGTGGGTGAAATCACTACTAACAAAACACAGCCAGGTTCTGTACATCATGGCTAACTTCTAGTCTATTCCTAGCTCCTCCATCATATAACAGTCTTGCCATATTCAAATCCTGACTACTAAAACCTTTATTCCGACCCTCCCAATGTCAAACTTTACAGATTGCAAGCCCAAACTGCAGCTATCACATTGATTTATTGGGTCTCTAAGAGAGATCACGTCACCTTTCTTAGTGCCCGACTAATGAGACAGTTCTTTGTGAACCCCCGAAGTGCTTCTGAGACTTTAAAACTATATTCCAGTATGCAACTGAACTTCTGGTCTCTGCTGGAGTTGCCTGTGTAATTTACTGAACGGTGACTTCTGAGCTGAAACACATGTATATATATTTTCTCAAAAAGTTATTTGCATGAAGCTTTGTACTCACGAGAACAACTGTTGTACAATAACTCTTACTAGCCAGTTCGATAAAAATAATTTGATATTTCATAGCGTGAGTTATGGCATGTATTCATACAAAATAGTATTACAATCTCAGGAGTGTAAAAAGTGGGGAATGCTTGGTACAGGGGATACATACAAAGTTTGCATTATATATACTGCCATTTGATGTTTTAGACCTACAAACATTCAATCACATATATGCATTTCTAAGACCCCTCTATTTCCCCTTTCAGAGCTGCTGGTGTTAGTTTGTGTCTGTTCGAGAAAAGAGCCCAATATAATATCAAACTTAACCTTGCATTTAGTTATGAGTTAAGTTATATTTCCTTGAGGCACATGTTTAATATCTTGTTCCACCATGAATCGATGGTTAGGATGGTTAAGACTGTGTCTTTTCCCAGGAGTGAGCCATGATTAATTTAGGAGCAACCGAAAGATGTCTTTAAGATCCTCTTCGCTGAATCACATCTTGAACAGGTAATTTGAGATACTATACCCAGTTATGTCTTTAATTCAGGACATGTCTTCTTTCCAGAAAATGCTCATCCCCCAACCGCCCACAGACACACAATCCATCATTGGGATAATACATGGGAGATATATGTGCAAGTCTATCTGCAGGATGTTCCACTGGTGACAAACAGTTGATATATTCTTTTTAAACTGATGGTATGTAGACATTTAGGTCTACATGTGGGTCCAGTATTAATGAGACTCATATTTTAAGTTTGTCCTCCTATAATTGTATAGGTAGTGGTGTCGCTAGTGGGGTGAACGGAGGCTGATGGTGAAGGTGCCCCATCTGTAAATGTCCTGGTCCCATTTGTGCCACACCATTGCCAAACAGGTGCAGCTGAAATAACAGACATTGCTCTTCCAATCCGGGATCAGAGAGCTTGTTCCTATTTGCATTTTACATTTTACTTACCCTTGCATTCCCTAAGAATATTTGCTTTTTCCAGATAGTGTGTTTGTGTGTGTTTTTTCCATGCAACATATTACTCATGTATAGTGCATAATGTGAATAGTTACTCCTGTGTAGCTGTGTGAGTTCAGGTTGTGGGTGGCCCATGATTAACAGCTATGGAGTTCAGGCTGAATGCAGAGTGCATTTCTCACAGTTCCTGTCAGTGGGACATAAAGGAGTTCGGAATACATGCTCTTCCAATCATTGGCCTGTCTGAAGACCACACAGCGCAATGATCAGATGTGCCAGTTGTAATTGTGATTATATGTGAATGTGTGTAAAGGAGGTACACAGCTGTCAAAATATTGACAAGGAAAAAGTTTTAAAAATTCAGTGTTCACAGGCAGGTGGGTGCATTGTGATGGGATGATTGTTGAAGGGTAGGAGATGTGTTGGAAATGACCCTCTCTGCAGGGTTATCCTCAAACCTGTTACCTTCCTCCTCCTATTTTCTAAACCTTTTTCTGTTGGCTGTAGGACTCTGGGCACTTTACCCCTGCTAATCAGTGCTGAAGTGCATGTGCTCTCTTCCCTACAACTTGGTATAATTAGTTTACACCTGTTTGGCTTATTTAATTTCCAAGTAAGTCCCTTGTAAAGTGGTATACCATATACCCAGGGCCTGTAAATTAAATTCTACAAGTTGGCCTGCAGCGCACATTGAGCCACCCACAGAAGTAGCCTTTCAAACATGTCTCAGTCCTGCCAGTTCAGGGCTTGCGTGCACAGTTCACTGCCACACTGACTTGGCAAGTCTAACTACTTGTCAAGGCCTAAACTCCCTTTTTGCTACACCTAAGTCACCTCTAAGGTAGACCTTAGCTAGCCTTATGGGCAGGCTGCTTTGTATGTAAAAAGTAGGGCATATGTCTTCTTGTACTACATGTCATAGTAATGACAAGCAGCCTATTTAGTTTCTCACTACTGTGGGTGATACCCCTCTCGTAGGGCTGCATTGGAAATGCACTGACATCTGTCTAAGTGGTAATCTATGAGGAATAGAGTGGGCACGTTTAGTATGTTTGTAAAGGTAGTGAGAAATCCTGCGTGCTGGTGTAGGTGAATTTTTTATTACCATTGTAGAAATGCCACTTTTAGAAAGTGAGCATTTCTCTGTGCTTATAACTCTAGTGCTTTAGCCGCCTGCCTCCAGTCCATATCTGGGGTAGAGTGCCTGTTCCACTTGGTGCATACTTTCCAGACAGCCATCACACAGGAGGGGCTGGGTGTGACAGAAGAAGTATCTGCTTACTGATAGTCTTCCCGGGCAGGGTGGAGGGAGGATTGCTCACACATTACATGTGAATAGGCTGTGTCCTGTCCTCACACAATGGACTGATTACCTCCTACTGATGTCTGGGGACAGGGTTGGGTTGAACTGTTGTTGTGCTTGACTTGAAAGGTCTCCTTTGAAGTTACCCACCTGAACAAAGGCATTTTTTAGTATAATAGAAGGGGCTTGCCCTCTGATTTCTAGATCACTTTTGGAATTGAGAATTAACCTCTCTCAGAAGGACTGCTGAGCAGCACAAAAGGACTCACCTGGACTGCTCTTCTGTTTGTTGCCCTGCTGCGTGGTGTCTGCTAGGTGGCACAAAGGACTTATCTGGATTGCTTTTCTTATTGTTGCCCTGCTCCCAGTACTCCCTGACTTTGCTTCCCCTATTCACTGCATAGATCTGCACCAGATGCTGCTGAAAGGAACTGTTGCCCAGGAAGGAACCACCATGAGGACTGTCCTGCTGTTGTACTGACCTGTGGCCTGCTATGTCACAAGAAGGACTGCCACTTTGTGCCCAGGACCCTTTGTGCTGGTCTGCCTGCATCCTGCTTGTTGTCCCCAGTGTGCTCCAGGGGCTGGGTGGTGTGCCCGTTTTTGCCCCCGCATTGGGTTGTGGCAGCGCTTGAAGAGCGCTGTTTCACATCGTGAGCACAAGCACTGTGTGAATTTCCTTCATTGTTTTGCTGGTCAGTACCGCACAGCGAGTGCCTGACACTCCACTTTTGTTTCTTGCAGTGAGAGCGTAGTGGGCCAGCGTTCCTAGTAGGCACAGGTCTCTGTCGCTGTGCCATGTTACCCACGGGAGGGAAGGAAGAGTGCAGCGGCTGTGTCCTGGCCTGTGTGAATGAAGCACACACTCCCCAGTGCCCCCGGGGCACAGGCGGGGACTCACTGAGGAGGATTCACTGCTGCAACCCATGCGAGAGCATCGAAGTAGCCGGCTTGTGACTCAGACACTAAGGATACTTCCTGGGCTGATGGGGCTCCCCGAGGAGCAAGGTATCAGCCTTGAGGGCCCTGGAGCACTCTGGACTCGCTCCTGGGACCCATGTAAGGCAGGGAGTGAACCGCCTGTGAAGAGTAGCTACACTGCATGTTCGTGGGCAGCTGCACTTGAGCGCTGCCCTGCCCTGCCAGGAGACCGGGAGAGATCTTCCCGCGGACAAAGAAAAGATGGGCTGTCTTGCCCCCCACAGTGGGGATTACCTGTGGATGCGGGAGCCTTGTTTGTGCAGGACAGAGCATGGTGCTTCTACCGTACTCCCAATGATAGGAGCACAAGAGCTCCTGTGATGAACCTGGTGAAGCCTTGGTGCCGTATAACTTATAAGAGGAGCCCAGGAGTGCTGAGCTATACGCTTGTGGTGCCAAATGGTTTTCCTTACGACATACTGCATATCTATGTTTTCCAAAGTTGATGTAGGTCGTGCTTCCTGCAGATAAGGGCACAGAATACCACTTTAGGGGCCTAGTGATATGCGCAATAATGTCTCTTCTATGATGTTTTTATCCTGACGAGGTGGAAATATTTCTTTTTTGGCATTCTTGATTATGTTTTATGTGGCATATGCAATATGGGAATGTGTGTTATTCTTCATTTATGATGATGATCTGACAACTGCTTACTTAGCAAAGTATTACTGATTCATGTTGTTTTCAGTCTAATAATGTTTGTATGCAATACTGCTTATTTTTATATAACTTGTTGTAGAATCTCTTTTGTGGTGTATTTGTTGTGTCACTGGTGTGAGTGTGTTGTGCAAACTCTTTACACATGACCTCTGGGGATAAGCCTGACTGCTCTGTGCCAAGCTACTAGGGGTGAGCTTAGGTTGTCTTTGGTGTGTAACTTACTTGCCCTGACTAGAGTGGTGGGTTCTGCTGGCTGCGATGAAAACCCCATTTATAACAAGATACAAGGAAATACATGCTGAAGAGGAACAAGATGAGGTGTGAGGTATGGAGATTGACTGTTTCAGAAACGTGTGGAAAAAAAGCATACATTTCTAACAAAGAGACTGCAGGAAAAAGTGATGTTGAGTGGAGACTGCAAGTGATTGATGCACACCAAAGACCTTGCCTTTCCACAGACCATAGTAAGGTTTAATTCACAGGCTGCATAAAAAGTTTAGATTATTTTATTATTGTGTGGATTTGTGTGTTTGTTTATATAGATATATGCGTGTGGGTTTCTATATATTCACTGAAGAAAACAGAGCTTGACATGATGAAGTGATGTTGAGTATAGGCCCTGTAATAATATAAAAACTATTGTTTTAAAACAACAACAAAAACACTGAAATTCACCAGTTACAGGTTACTAAGCTCGTACTTTGTACTGTTTATAACCTCACATATTACATCACTCATGACATGTTCAGCGACATCATTGATAACATCACTGATGACATCTCAAATTACACTATTGATGACTTCACTGGTGACATCATCTAGACCTAAATTATAGTTAATCCAAATTTTCTATAGCTTTTTCACTGTCAATAGGTTATGCTTTAACAGCATGCTGGGCCTCCTAAAAGGTATTGGGTGTGTGAAGGAAGTGAGATCTCTGTAAATGGCCGTGCATAGGCCATGACCATAAACAGCAGAGACCTGCCGGTTTGCATCTAGTTGATTGACCATAAGAGGTTGGCTAACTGCAAAAGAGTTGCTACAGGGCAAAGGATGTATGTAGTAGGTGGCTTGGTCTCCAAAGGGGTTTGAGTGTATGGAGGAAGGGAAAAGTCAGAATGTAGTAGGAGCTTTACAGCCTAAGGGACCTTATATGTCTAGAGGGTGTGGGCTCTCAGTGGAGGGGCTGTGCATTGGATGAAGACTGTTCGTAGCAATTACATTCCCATCTATGTCTGGTTCATTGTCCATGAGAGGTCAGCTGTCTGCAAAGGGTTACGTACAGGGCAAAGACTGTGAGTAGTAGGGCCTTAGGAGTCTCGGAGGGAGTTGGTTCTCCATGAAAAGGTTATGCACAGAGCGAACACCATGTACAAAAGGGGCTTACCAATCTGTGTCTGGATGATTTCCCACATTAAGTTGTACATCCACAAAGTGATCGGTACAGAGTGTTGCTTTGTGTTGGAGGTTCACCCAGAAGGACTTGTATGTCTGAAGGGTATGTTATGCAGGACATGATTTTGCACCATTTAGTACTTAGTTTAATATCCTAAATGATGGACTGGTTTATAGGGTAATTTGAACAGCGATAGGTTGGATGATGTCATCTGTGATGTCATCAATGATGTAATTTGAGATAAGTGGTGTCATCAATTACATCATTGAATAGGCCATGAGAGCTGTAATATGTGAGGTCATAGGCAGTGCATGGTGAAGGTTCAAGCTTTAATCGACTCAATAAAGTATAATTGGTGAATTTCAGTGTTATTTTTGTTTTAAAACAGCAGATTTCATAGTATTACAAGGCCTAAATATAACATCACTTTAAACTTTGCTTTTTTCAGTGAATTTCTAGGTTTTCTTTACATAAAATAAAATCTTAGTGCCTTACCTAACTATAACATCATTACACCCTTTGGATTACTCAGTGGATGTCTGGATGGACTGAAATAGCGAGATCACTATTTCTGTTGATGTTGCAACCAGTCAATGTCATTGCTTGTTCTTGCGGACAGAAGCAGCCGAGAGGGGAAAAAAGTTCCTCTTAGCAAGTTAGAACACAATATTCTATTGTCAATATACCACTAATTTTGGAACTTAATGTCTCAAAAACTCTTAACGGATTTATAAGAAAATCACAAAAGGCACGGTTTCTGAGTAAAGATTTAGTTTTCTGCCTAATGTGGTGTAATTCTGTTCATCTTTTTTTCTATATTGCTGTTTAAAATTCCTACAGGAAATTGGATGGGGGAAACGTGTTTTGGCGACCTCCCTTTTCTCAGGCCATATATGTATAATTTTCTTGATCACCGATTGTATGTGGTCCCCCCAGTTGTATCTGTGGTCCACTGTGTGCCCTTCTAAAAATCACACCTAGAGACTCCACTGTTCATAATTTTTCAGTGTAGCAGAAGCCCTTTCATGTCTAAGTTTGGTACAACCGTGTGTCTGCAGTATGTGTAATTCCTTCAGGCAAAAAAGTTTCTTAGTCTTTCAGTGGACAGATGCCTCCCTTGATGGCTTTATGGACTTGTGATGCAGTGACGAATTTATAAGAATTGAAGTCTCTCTTTTTTTCTGATACATAGCAATACATTTTACAGATTTCAAAATGTAAAGTTTGTCCTTCAATATGGAGTTGATGCAAGGTAGACAAGTCTCCATTCATCCAAAGAAAAAAACTTTGAGCGATGAGCTGTGGGTTAAAGGCAACATTACAGCAGACGCTGCTTTCCATCACCTACGGATATATGTGGCTCCGCGTTGCTCATAAAAAAACACGGGTACACATAGCCTCTTAGATAACGGGTAGGGGCAACCGTGGCCCCTCGTGTCTAATTAAATGGGGATACATTGCTCATCATTGAAGAGAGATTGCCACTCACGTACTGCTGAGAGTTCAGTGAAAAACATATTCTCCGCATATAGGAAAGCGAGCCTCTCTTTATCTTTGAAGTCAAATTGATTCATTTAGATACCCTTGGGTGCTTTTGTTTCCAAATAAACAGCACAATCTTCCCTTGCACATTTTTTGATTATCTCTGCAGGTGTCAGATTCAGCAAGCATTGTAAAAAGTATAACAACTGAGGTTAGGTATTCATTTTGACACTGATAATCCTACCTTTGTAGTATGAATTTTGTTCATTCAAACGCTCTAATTATGAAAACAGACTCGACACCAAGTCCGCAGTGTAATTCTGGTAGAAGAAAGCATGGATTCTCTTTAAATGAAGTGCCTGGTATTTGAGCTTGTCACTTGCCCATTTAAATTGGTCAATATTTTCAGGGTGCCAATGGGGTCCAGATGAAAGGTATTATAAGAGTCAATTATAAAAATCTAAACCACTGTGGGACTGCCTTAGGTAATGCATAATTACTTCTGGTACAACCATTTGAGAATGTCATGTAAAACAGATGACATTGTCTGTATAAAGTCTGTCTTACACTCTTTTAATTTTATATGGATCCTTGAGGAATAATCTACCCTAAGCCCGGGAGAGCCTGCAAAAACGTGGTGGCCAGCTAGAAATGCACCTTTGTGAGTGCCCTATTCATTACATTTCCACCTGGACTTCGCCCGGTTATTTATAACCTTTAGATGGTTAGTGGGCAACGTGTTGAATACAAATGCACTCATTTGCTCACTCATGATTACAGGGCAACTCAGTGCAGGACGGTCACCAGCGTGGTACCGGAGCTGCCAACTATCTCACAGTCAATTCTTTGCTAAGAAACTGGGGCCTCTAATCAGCTGCATCTTATGTTGTGTTTTTGGCACTCTTCCATGTAATTTCAGGTAGGTGGTTTGTCTTTTGATTGGACGGAGCGGACAGCGCTCCAGGTGTGTACCCAGCTTCAGTAGCCCTCCTCGCCTCTTTTTGTGTCTCGCCCCATTGTATGTTTTATTGTTTAAGGGAGATGCTATTGTGCCATTTATTATACGTAGTGCCCCAAAGTCTTGAGCACTACAAGTTTCCAATTTGTTACCCAAGTACTACAAGTGTACACTTTACTCTTTAGAGGTCAAGGCTTCTTCTAGGACCAGGTAGTAGATTTGTAACTCAGGTGAGGTAAGGTTCCGTAATTACACTCAATAAAATGAATAGTCTTTCAGCTCCTTTACTTATAAAAATAGCACGGCGTTCCTTCTGCCAGTGCACTGGTTTCAGAGTCTTTTCCACACTGACAATGAAAAAAAACACCACTTTAGAATTCTCTGTGATGAGCACAGGTATTTATTTATCAATTTAGCTGTCTCTGTAAAGGAGGCAGCTGTTCGAAGGGGGGCAAATCTGGTAGAAATGTGACGTCAGATCATGGCAAATAGTGGAAATTCCCTGTGCTTAATTTGTAAAAGAATAACTTCCAGGTTCCAAAGTTCTGCCCAGAATTCCGAGGTGTGCACATTCAAAGTTTTAGGGGGCGAGGGGCTGAATACCATGGTTGAGTAGTCTTAATTTCACTTCATGCACCTTTAATCCACCACTAGGCACTCCCTACACCTATTTCTAACTTTAACAGTTTTTTTTTCGTCCTCGTCTTCTCCTTTTGTCACAGTTTGTCCGTCTTCATATTCCCTATTCCTTCCCTGTTTTGTGTTTTTCTCCCTTTTGCTCTGGGTAAAAGTCTAATGAGGAAAAGTAAGTGCTTGATCCCCAAAATTAGTGCCGGTTTGCCGACCTGAAACCACTCATGCAAATTAAGCACTAGAAATTGCACAACTGAATGTTAATACGAATAATGCACCCCAAAAGTGAGGCTACATTGTCAGTGAGCGCATACCTCACCCTCAAAGATGCCGGGCAGTGGTTCCAAGAACTTTAGGAACTTATATTGACCTTTTACTAAAATTACATCTTCCAGGTAGTTCACTCCACCACCATTTACTACGTTATTATGGTGGCCAGAAGCAACACCTGTCAAAGAAGGAACTTAAAATAAGATAGTAGACCCCATGAAGATGCTTTTTTTGGGGGGGTTCTCACTTGCAAGCAAGAGGGCTTTATTACAGGTAGAGAATACAAAGCATTGAAAAAAGACACTATGCAGAAAGCCAGAAGGATGTATACCCTGCTGGGGGCTGAGCTTTGATTTTGCTGTGTTTTTTTTAGCACTTATACGTTTTAACTATGGCTCCCTGCCTCAGCAATAAATGCTGTTTTAGGATTCACAGGTATTGGGGGCTTTTGCAGTTCTGGCCCCTTTCATTGGCTAGGCCTGGGGTTTACTAAAATGCGGATCAATTTCAACTCAACCAATCGATAGCATGGAAAAAGTAGTGATCACCAGGGATGCTGGGCAAACTTTGGGGACATTTCCCCACTTTGCTTGAGGCAAAGTTTAGCGTCTTTCGGGCAGTGATTCCACAGAGCCAGATGCCCCACCCAAGAAGGGCAGGATGTCAGCCTACAGGATTGGCTTCCCTTAGCAGAAGTGCTGGAACAGAAGCATAACATCCATTCTCCGCCTCCCTAAAGTGTTGCTTCTTAGTGTGGGAATGCAGCTGAGCTCCACCCATTCCCACCAAGTGCACGTCCCACCCTGAGAGGCAGCTCTTTTAGTGGGCCAACAATGGACAGATGGGTGTTGGTGATAGGTTGACTGCACACGTACAATAGGAGTGATTTCCTGCAATTGAGCAGTGCCTTATTTATTCACCTTGTTGAGACTGCAGTTTCACACATTCCTAATAGCAATGTATCTAAATTATAGGATGTCTGTTCTTTGTCCTGGTATTCTTTGCAGCCACTGGCTCAAGAACCATATCTCAGTGAGCTCGAGTCATTCCTGCAGGGGTGGTGTTTAAAGCTCAGTAAGCTACCACACTGGTTAACATAGAGAACTGAAGTGTATCCAAAAACACTTTCTTATCCAGTGTACCAGGGCTTCCATGGTCTAGTGCAGCTGGTACTATACATTGCCAAATGGCACTGATAAATTGATTAGTACCTCTGTAATGGCACTCAGTAGCCTTTCCAACGTTCATGGGTCTGTAACATTGAATGTTGTAGTTGATTAACATACAGATGGGGGCACACATAACTCTCTTAACAGGTTGACCTATACCAGGGACAACAGAAGAAATTGCCCTGGGATTGTGGCGCATTTGAACATTCAAACTGCACTTCTAGAGAGTCATATATTCAATGAGAATGTTTTTTATAATCCTGAAGGTGACCAAACTAAGCCTGATGAATATGTACTTGAGTCTGCTGTGGACATGGGCGATCTGATGGTCCTCTTAGGCTTCTGAAGAGAGAAATGGGCTCCCCAAATGTCAAAAAAGGTTTGAGCAACACTCTTCATGCTATACTCCAGTCCAGGTGCTCATTACTGACAGGTTGCATCTGTATCTAGGAGGTGGGTCGAAAACCAATGCACAATCAACATCAGGCAATGTTCTTCTACGAATCCAGCATATTCCCAGTCATCTTGTGGTACAATATTGCAAAGATACTTCTGTTTGGTCCTGGCCAGCTTGGTTGCAGATCCCTGTGATTCCCACAACAGGCTTATCTTCTTGTGTTATCCTTCACATATGTCTCAGCATAGTTTAATCTGATCTGGTGCTCCCGATTGCAGCAGCAGGAACTCCTCCTCTAGATCCAAGTCTCTTCCCAGGCTTTTAAACAACTTCTTGAAGTCAAAATCCAGTTCTGTGTCTTCCTCTCACGTAGAGTCACACGTCTTCAAGTTAGGAGAATGCAAAATACTCTCTCTCTGCATTACAGTACAGTGCCACTTTCAAAATTCATAACCAGAATTTTCAACACTGCGCGTTCTGTGAAATCTTTGAAACTGGTTACAAAAACATAAAATCCATGACCCAAGTAGTAAGACATTTTACAGGGCTCATCCCAAGATCCCTGCAATGAAGGGAGGCGGGAATAACTTATTATTAAGAGGTTAGTAAGGTGCTCCACCTCGCTCCACCCTATCCCCACAAACTGGGTGCCAAGAAAAGCAAAACGAGAGGTGACCAAGGAAGCGACCAATACTCAGGACAGCCCAGCTCCCTGTCTAGGAAGTGCCTTTCTTGCACACAGTGAGAAAGCCACTGGTGCGGCTCCCCCTACACAGAGCCGGGAGCCGGGCCGGGGAGACCGTCAATCCGAACACTACATTCTTCACCAAAATTTTGAAGCTAAATCAACTCAGCTCAGTTCTGCTCAGAAATCAAAGACCAGCCTGTTCTTTAGCTAAGATATAGTAATTTATTACGTGCACACAGAGACTGAACATCCTGGGAGATCAAGCCTGAACAGTCTAAAGAAGGAAGCAGTACATGATCTTTTAAGCTATCAAACCACAAATATGTTTGTATATTTAATTGGTTCTTGACATTGACGTATGATCATTTCTTTAGAATTACAAAAGATGTTACCATACATTCTCCCTAACACAGCATATATGGTAAAATAAAGCACAGACAAGGAAATTACAGAACAAGTCCTACGTTTCTAATATTGCATGATACGTTTTCTACAGAATTGAGAATAGCACATATGCAGGATGGTACATTTCTCAAGACAGATTGCTTTAGCTCGCATGCAATGATATTTCATGGTGGCTGTTCTAATAACAGTAAATTATATCAGTAACCATAGTTCATAGGTCATGAGTTGTTCAACCGAAACAAGCCTAGTTGTCATTGGGTATCACAGGGCCCAACAGGCCCAAAATGGGTCCCAGGAAATGTGATTCTACAAAAGGTATGTGGTTTGGGGTGTCACAAGACAAACATCTCTGCTAATGTTGAGCTTTAGGCAGGGATCCAACCTGGTATCAATCACTGCACTGTTCCTGGAAAGGTCTATTGATTGAATATGGATTGCATCCCAGAAATCAAACAAGTGTAAGACTCTTATAAAGTGTCCAAGGAACAGTCTGTTGATGCCAAATATAAGGAAACCATAGTGACTTTAACACAGATAGAGTGAACAACAATCATAAGTGAGCTGCGCTGTGCCCTAAAATTGGATACTGCACACAGAGCATACAGTCTATGTGCAAAACTCGTGCAAGAACATGCATTGCGGTGGAAATAAAGAATCCCTGTTATGAGGACTGAACAGATTTTCCACAAGGGGGCTAATAAATGCATTTCCTGGGAAGCAGATAAAACCCATTGTCTCTGCATAGATAAAAAAGATGCAACCTGCTGTCAGTCTCTCAGTAGCCTTCTGACTGCAGCAGCCACCACCCACTTCTTTGTGTCAGGGCACACTTTCCATGTACCCCCAGCCCAGCAGTTCCTTTGCACTGTTGGAGGAACAAACAAAATCAATGTGGAACATCTCCAATGACCTCGAAAATGTCAAGACAACTGGTGAAAAACACATCCGATGACCTTAACCTCCACATATGTGTACACTGATATATGCAATTTCAATCCTCACTTAAGCCTTAGGCTATTGTCCTTTTATAGCATCTTGGGTGGAAGCATATGTCGCTGAAGTCTAGAGCAAAAGTCAATGAAGATGCACAGTGCTGTTGACTTCTCTAAGGGAGCAACAAGTAATGTTGTTTGTAGTTTACGTTTATGGGCCTGCTAGCTAACAAAATAAATTGAGAAATAGATCTTTCATGAGACAGTATTGAGCCTTCCTGCCTTAAGTAAGGTCTGCTAAAAGTTATCAATAATTGAGCGTCAATGACTGATAATTCCCTACGAGTGTGGAAGGCCTTTAATAGTATGTTTATTTCAAGAATATTTTTCTAAAGCATAATATTTACTGTCAGTGGTAAATATTAGATCTTCTGAACTAACACTATGAAACATCACTTTTTATATTTTGACCTTATCACAAAGTCAGTTAGTGTGCCTGTTGGACTTTTTTCCTTATGCAGGGTAATCCCCAGTCTTTTTGCCTCCTTCCTCCTGGTTTTTCTGACCTCTCGCTATTGGCTCTAGGACTCTGAGCACTTTATCACTGCTGACCAGTGCTAAAGTGCAGGTGCTCTCCCATCTAAAGTTGGTATGATTGGCTTATACCTAATTGGCATATTTAATTTACCTATAAGTCCCTTGTACAGTGGTATCTCTATACCCAGGGCCTGTAAATAAATACTACTAGTGGGCCTGCAGCGCTGTTTCCGCCACCCACTGAAGTAGACTTTCAAACCTGTATCAGGCCTGCTAGCGCAGGGCGCAGTTTTCAGCCACAGGGACCTGGCATCTAAATTTATCTGCCAGGCCCAGAACTCCGCTTTTACTACATGTAAGTCACCCCTAAGGTACGCCCTCGCTAGCCCTATGGGCAGGGTGCCATGTATGTAGAAGGCAGGTCATGTGCCAGGTTGCGTGCCCTGACCTGGTAGTGACAAACAGCCGAACCGGGTGTCTCACTGCTGTGAGTGCTGTCTTCTCATAGGATTGCCCTACCTTATGTGTATGGGGTATTGTCTGATATATGAGGGGTAGCGTAGGCGTGTTTGGTATGGTTGTGATGGTGATAATAAATGCTGCTTACTGGTGTGGGTGTATTTTTTATTACTATCACAGAAATGCCACTTCTAGAAAGTGTGCATTTATCTGTGCTTATGACTCCGGTGTTTTGCAGCTTGACTCCAATCCACATCTGGGCAGAGTGACAGTTGGGGCTTTGTGCATACTTTTCAGACAGCCTGTACACAGTGAGGGTGGAGGTGTCACAGAGGTGCATCTGCATACTGAATAGTCTTCCTGGGCTGAGAGAAGGGAGAGGCGGGGCACATCTACATTTGTAAAGGCTGTGCCCTTTCCTCACACAATAGGGTCGTTAACCCCCCACTGATGTTTGGAGCCTGTGCTGAAGGAGAGGCGGGGTACTCCCAGAACCAGTTGTAACTGGCTGGAACCTCCTCTCCCTGCCATTGCAAAACATTGTAAGGACTGAGTATAAGTACAGGGGAATTTTCCACACACTTTGGAGACTTTTAACCATCTACTGGACACAGAAATGCTGGAGGAACTCACCAGGAACCGCCACGGACTACTGCTACTGTGCTGACCTGTGACCTGCTTGGTCACTGAGGAGGACTTTCCACTTGCTGCATACTCCTTGAGCTGGCCTGTTGTTGGGCCCTCCACCTTTGGGCCTTTTCTAGTAACTTTGCTCCCCAGGGGCAGGGTGCTGTGGCCCCTGACCCCTGCCGCTGACCCCTGCATTGACCCTGAAGCACGAGGGGTGCTTCACTTCATTCAGGAGCTAAGTGCTTGGGATAGCGCTCCTTTGGGGGATTTTCCTAGTGCTTGAAGCGCTCCCCCCTTGCTGGTGTACCACGCTGTGAGAAGCGCTACTTTCTTTTTGCCCAAAATAAATCACCGCCGCAGCCCAGGTTAAAGCTGCTGTCCTGAGCATGAATGCTCGGGCTGCTCTGTGCCCCGAGGCACCCGAAGAAACCTCTTTCAGTAAACCTGGAGCATGAGCGCTCCTGTCGTGCCCCCGGGGAGAAGCGGGCTCCGTGGAGTGCCTCCGGGGCACTGGCAGGCACCGAATTTGGTGCCTGCCCCCTTCTCAATGACCGGGCGGGCCGCTGAGTACTGTGAGAGCCGGCGGGCAGAGAGGAAACCTCATCGGAGGTTCCCTCACCCCACCAGGCCCCTTGGTGAAGGACTGTTGCTGGGCAGGGGGAAAGGAAACCTCACCGGAGGCTCCCCCTGCTCCACGACGTCCCGGACTTCCTGGTGTTGCCCTGTGCGGGCCAGTTTTGGCAGTTGTGGTCTCCCCCAGAGCGGAGGGCCCGGACAGGCCTGGGGGAGACCATAGGAGACCATGGGCCCCCAGAGGGGCCCATTACAAAGTCGGAGGGGGTGTGTGGAGCCCCCCTCCTCCCACCTTATCTCAAGGACGTTGGCCCCCCCTTCTGAGGGCCGGTTGAGGCCAGGGGGGCCCCTAGTGATCATGGGTCCCCAGAGGGGCCTATCCAGGAAAGAGAGGAGGTGCGTACCGCCCTCCTCTGGTCTAAAGATAAGGGAGGCACCCGTTATGCGCAGAGGAGCGCCGGGGGGGGGCATTTTTAATCTTTTTTCGTTCTTTGGGCCCTAGAGGTGCCTTCATTTTACAGGTACTTACTAAGGACCAATATGTAGAACATATGTTCTTGCTAGAGACTTTTTTTGATTCATATATTGCCTACCTGTTTGATGGTGTTTTTTTATATACATGTGCAAATGTTCCTTTTATGGACATGATTTGCTGATTTGTACTTCTATGACTCGCCCTATGTTTTCTAATGATCCTACTATGGATGTTTTATGAGATTCGTGTGACAAGTGCTTTAGTGTAATAACGTGTTTCCTGACTACTGCTTATGTTGCAGAATACTGAGTAACCTGTGTGTTATGTGTGACTACTGCTAGTTTGCAGAGTAACTAATGTGTAACGTTCTGACAACTGCTAAGGTAGCAGGATAGTACTGATAAGTGATGTTTGGTCTAATAATTGCATTGTGTACAATACAGTATATTTTCATATAATCTGGTGTTGTGTTTCCTTTGTGGTGGGGATATTGTGTCACGTGTGTTGTGTGTGTTGTGCAAATGCTTTACACATTGCCTCTGGGATAGGCCTGACTGTGCGTGCCAAGCTACCAAGGGGGTGAGCAGGGGTTATCTTGATCGTGTAACTCCCTTGCCCTGACTAGAGTGGATAAGTTCTGCCTTGCTGAGGTGCATACCCTAGCCAACCAGAAACCTAATTTCTAACAGTGCCTTATTATAAATTACACTCTTCATATTGTTACATGATATAGTCAGCTGTGTGCAGCATGGTGGTGGGTACCCACAGGGGTTAGGTGCAAGGCCTGGCCAGCGGCCTGAGCCAACACCGTTTCGGCCATGGGCGGTAATGGGTTGGGTGCCCACAGTGGCTTGGATGCAGAGCCCACCCCCATGCTGTGCATGGCCGAAATTGTAACTGTCAGTTAAAGCATACCATTTTAAATTAACTAAACCACTGAAACTCACCTATTATATTTATGCCAAGTAACTATTACTTATGACCTAAACCTGGGCTCCCACCTTGAACTGCTAATTATCACACATATTACAACACTCATGCCATGTTCAATGACCTCATTGATAATATCACTGCAATATCTAAAATTAATGACAATACTGTGAATGGTGATGGCACAATTTATTGTTACTTCACTACAGGAGTTAAAGTTACTTGAGATAATTATAACTGATGAATTTCAGTGGTTTTGTTTGTTTAACATGGTATGTTTAGCTGACATTTTCACCAACTGTAACGTCTCCTTAACATTTGTACTTTTCAGTGAATAAATACACATTTACATAGTCATTAGTCTGTTGTTCTGTCATACACATTTGTCTTCCACCCACTACAGCATGGAGCAGTCTACATTAGCTCACTGGCTAACTACACTGTGAGTGATGGCATTCTGATCTTTCACAAGGAGCACATATGCACACAAAGTAATTTCTTTCAGGGCCAGGGGATACTACGAGGAGTCAAAGGATGCATGATGCAACTTATGCTACCCCTTGGATTTTTGTGAATTGATGCCCATGGTAGAGTCCAATGTATAATTGTAGCAATGGGATACTAACAAACAGGTCATCTTTAATAATGCACCAAGTATTAACAAATGATACCACTTGATGTGTAACAGTCACTACAAGCTGCAGCCCACCCAGGTTGTGGTATGAATCCAGGAAGTATAGAATACTGAGATGACAAGTTTGTCAGTAGGGGTGGCAACTCACTAAGCCACGGGGGGCGGAGCTTGCCAGGCTCGAAGATGGCTGCCCTTTAGGCGAGCACCCTTCAGCCGTACATCTATCCAGCAACATTCTGGTGCTTTGCGCAGTTGAGGGGCCCCACAACTACCCCAAACCTAGCCTCCTGGTGCAGGAGTCAGGGCCATGACTGAAAATCCTGCAACTGAAAGCCGTAACCGGCCCTGGAAGACCATTGCAGAGGACTGTGGCGCTGAGACTCTGAGCTGTTTGCGCGGCCCACCATCAACAACTAAGACCGGCGCCCTGGGAGAGCTTGGTCCGGGCCTGATACTCATGGCACTTTGAGCATGTGGTTTTTCCCCAAAAAGGTGAGGGATGTGAGTGTGGACTGCTGTGGGTGTAGGGGGCTAGAGCTGCATGGAGCACTCCATGATATGGCAGACCCCAGGGACACGAGGCAGTGGCAGCCTACCAGACATCACAGAGGCTGCTAACCTGGGAGGAATGTCTACACTGCCTCCTAGGACCCTGCGGGTATAGCGAGGTTCCCACAACTATATGCTGCTGCCTCGATGTGCTCAGCAGCCCCCCGAAGCTTTGGGATCCCTCCTGCTTTGCAGTGCTGCTGAGGAACTGAGCTGTGGATGTGGTGCGGGAGTCAGGAAGATCCCCACCCTGGAATGACTACCTGACAAGGAGCGAGGCATTCATGCACACAGGCTGCCCACTGTGGCTGCTTTGCCCATAACCCTGAGGCTGTAAGATACTCGCTGGCCCGAGTCTGCTCACAGGGACATAGCTAGTGCACGGGGCCCAAAGCGGCATTTTGGCAGGTTCAGGTCCAGTATTAATCAACTGAGTCTTCACTTTGAACTTCACTGCTGCTAGTGAGGATGCGGTTCCACTAGGTGGAGAGCAACCTGGGCACTGGCAGTCCACAGTGTTGGGCTCAACCAGACCTGTGCTGACGGTCGGCTGCCTTCCTTTGCTGCAGGGGCTGCTGTGTAGAGGAGAAGACCCTTTCCCTTGCTGCCATCAATCAATCAATCAAACATTTATGGATGTGGCAAATCACCCGTGAGGGTTCAAGGTGCTGGAGCTGTACGCTGCTGAATGGAAGTATGATCATTCGAAGTTCCAGGTCTTTAGCTTTCTTCTCAGTTGTTGGACTGACGGTGCGGTCCTGAGGTGCAGGTTGTTCCAAGCCTTGGCTGGCAGGTGCGAGAAACACCCTCCTCCTCTATTGGCTCGACAGATGCATGGTGTGTCTGTGAGGGAGAGGGAAGCTGATCAGAGGTGTCTGGTCGGTTAGTGGAAGGTCAGGATTTTGTTGAAGCATGCTGGTCCTTCGTTGTGCTGAGCCTTGTAGGTATGAATTGGTACCTTGAACTATAATTTCTTCTGAATCGGGGCCAAGTGTAGGTTCTTGATATGGGGTTCGATGCAGATCCTTCTGTGGAGGTCAAGTATGAGTCTTGCTGCTGAGTTCTGTATTGTCTGGAGTCTCTCCAGGAAGTGTGCTGTGATTCCTACATAGAGCATGTTTCCGTAGCCCAGTCTGCTGGTGATGAGGGCCTGTGTGACGGTCCTTCTGGTGTTTGCCGGGAGCCACCTGAAGTTTTGTGGCACATGCAAAGGATCTAGAAGCAGGTGGATAAGACTACATCAACTTGTTTCTTCATGGATAGCTTGCTATCCTGGGTGATGCGGAGATAGAGGGCATGGTCTCTTGGTGGGGAGGGGGGTGCCAAGCTCTACAGGCCACAATGTGTCAGTCCATTGTGAAGTGTTGTTCCCAAAGGTGAGGATCAGTTTTTTCGGTGTTGAGTTTGAGACAGTTGTCCTGCATACAGTTCGCTACATTCATCACACATCTGTGGAAGTTAGCTTTTGTGGTGGAGGGATCTTCGTACAGTGAGAGGATGAGCTGTGTCTCATCGGCATAGGAGATGATGTTGAGTGCATATGATCTGACGATGATGGCCAGGGGTGTCATGTTGGCGTGAAGTGCATCCACCTGAGAGACATGGAGTAGCTGAGGGCCCTGTGCAAGGGGCTGGTTGAGAGGAACTGACATCATGGGCAAGGTGGACAAGTTGTAATCAAAACTGCCGTTTGAATCTGGAAGACCCCTAAAACTTGTGAGGATGGAGCAACAGCATCAGGGCCTGGGCAGGAGAATACTGACCTGAAGATGAGTAGTGAACTGAAATAGATCCTGACTGCAATGCAGCACAGTTTAACTAAAATAGATGGCAAACTTTATGCTCTGACATTCCGCATGGGTCGCATGTTGGAGTGACTTGACAAACACATGGAACAGCTGGCCATGGTGGAGAGATGTTGCTCAGATTTGGGGGATGGACAGGTCAAAGCCTCCACAGCTCAAAAAAAGCTCAACAAGATGCTCCTTAAGCTGCAGGCCAGTGCAGAGGACCTTGAAGCCAGATTGCGGTGTAACAACATCAGAATTGTGGGATTGGTGGAATACACTAATGTAGGCGACATGGAGCAATTCGTAGAGCAACTCCACTCTGATTAGTTGGGGTGTGAAACGTTTTCAGACATTTTTGTTGTGGAACATGCCCACCATTCCCTTGTGCCAGTCCTATCATCGCAAGGATCCTGAACTACAGGGACTGAGACGCTGCACTCTATAAATCTTGTCAACTCAAAGCACTGCGCTATGAGGGTGCTCAACTGTAGATCTACCTGAACTGTGTGCAACAGGTCCAGGAGGTCCAGAGACAGTTCATCCCATCCAAGCACAAACTGCAGGAGCTGCAGATGGAGTATAGTATGCTCTATCCCGCACTTCTGCAGATAATGGTTGACGGGAATGCAACAATCTTCAACAACCACAAGCAACTACAGCAGTTCCTTAAGTAGTGTGGGATGGTGTGAGCACAAGAAACACTCTCCCAAATCAGAGGATGGGGATACTGCGGTATCTCAGAACGTGGAGGAGCAAGACTAACATTTATTGAACAATAAGCTCCTTGCCTTGGTTGAGAGAGTTTTTGGCCTTGCGGCAAAAGCAATTCACTGTACTCCCTTGATAGCGGGTGCAGTTAACTATAAATACTAGACAATGTAGTGACCTGCTGTATTGGAAGCAGGGCCTCTGTGAACTGGTGCAGAAATGCCATAGGGGTGATTGAATGCTGATCCTTTGGGCTGCTTTCTGTCGCTGCTGTGGTATGGTCTCATTTCTGAATTAAGTCTGGAATACTGTATGTGGTTGTGTGTGGGCGGTGTATGTGGTTAGCACCCACAGTCCAGTATGGCAATTATCCAGTTTTGAAACACACATTGTGTTTGTGGTATGGCCTCCTTCAACATGACTGGCTGGCTAACATCCGTCGCCATGTGTGCACCACCTGGTTTTGTTCAGGGTTCTGTTGGTTTGGTTTTGGACGAGATGGGGGAGGGTAAAGTTTTGCTGTGTCTGTTGATGGGGTACACAGTGTGGGTGGGGTTGATTTGTGAAACTGTTTAATGTGCGTAGGCATTGGTTTTAGACTGTGAGTGGTTAGTCAGGTGGCTTGTCTTGATGACAGGTGTTGCATGAAGATGGATGATGGACCTTTGGATGACGAAAAGGACATTAGAAGACCATCGCTCCTGAAGTTTTTCACTTGGAATGTCAGGGATCTGAATGATTGTCAGAAGGTATGGAAAGTGGTGTGGCATATGTACAGTGGCATGCCGTTGATTTTGCTACACTACAAGAGATGCACTTAGCGCCCAAGAGTGGTCTGAAAACTCACTGTCACATACACGCACATTTGTTGTGCGACCGGCTTTACTTCACATGGTGTGGGCTTGAAGGGGCTCCGCTATTAGGATCCAGGAAGTATGTGTGGATCCGTATGTCAGATATGTGGAGGTGCATTGTTATAAGGATGATCTGGCGGTGCTGCTGATGGGGGTGTATGGTCCAAATTATGATGATCCTCAGTGTTACTATAATCTGCGTGCTCAACTGGCTCAGTAGGGGACTTGCCTCAGATGTGGGGAGGCGTTTTCAACTGTGTGCTGCGCCCCGAGTAGGATCACAGTTGAATCACCGACCAGTGTGGTCTACTGGATGTATGGCATTATAAGTTCCCAATGGGCGTGGGCTATACCCACTATTCCACGGTACATGACATCCACACACACCTTGATTTTTGCTTGCTGTGTCAGTGCTCAAATCACTTGCTGGTTTTACTGGAGTTGGAACTGCATGGCTTGCAGCCCTCTGCTTTTACATGAAGGTTCCCGCCATCTCATGGATGCAGTGTTTCGAGACAAGCTAGCGCAGACCATAGATGAGTTTTTCCACAATAACATTGGTTCTGTAGAATGCTTTGCAACGGTCTGGGAAGCCATTAAGGTTTATATCTGAGGGGTCACCATTTCCAAGCATGCTGGAGTGCTTTGGCCACTGCGCGGTCGGCTGTCACGTTTAGAGGTGTAGATTGCCGACTTGGAAAGGCGGCATAGGGAGACAGAGGGGCAGGGCCTCCTGTGTGACAGAAGGGTTAAGATGGAAGAATTAAACGAGGTAGAACAAAGCGCAGTTAGCCACTTAGCGAAATATGCAATTGCAAAGGGTGTACAGTGAGGGATAGTTTCCGGGAGCCACTCTGGCATTGCTCCTACAGCGTCGGCAAGAGGATGCCATGATCCTGGAGTTGTGAGATGAATGGGGGGTCACCTTGTGTATGACTGGGCATGTATTGGAACCGTTGTGATGTTATTATAGAGATTTTTTACATGTTGTGGCTCTCTAATGATGATCAGGCAGCGGCATACTATCTCAGACATATAAGTATGAAGTGGCTTTTTGTGTCCTATAGGAAACACCTCATGGCCCTGCAGTGCCCAGTGGAGGCCTATCAGGACAAGCTCACCCCCCACCTGATCACCTTATTTGAAGAGATGGTGAAGGACAACTGTATGCCACCCACAAAGTGTGAGGCTCTACTGATCACTGTTGGAGCTGGGTAAATCAGCAGATTGTTGCTCATTCTATAGACCGCTGTCACTACTGAACATAGACACAAAAATGTTTTGAAAATCCTAGCCAATCAGCTGGCACCATTACTCCAGGAGGTGGAGGACCCAGAACCGACCACTTTCATTCCTGTCCGATCCCTGTCATACAACCACTGGACACTTTTTAGTGTGATCTCCAGAGTTGATGGAGAGTTGTCCTTCATGGCTGTCTTTTTAGATGCAGAAAAAGTGTTTGACTCTGTAAAGTGGCGGTTTATGCTGGCGGTGTTGGAGTGTATCGGGGTAGGGATGTCTTTTTGCAGCTGGTTCAGGTATTTTACATGAGACCGACGGCACATGTCCAGATTAATGACATGGTCACAGATCCCATAGATATCACAAAGGGCACAAGACAGGGCTGGCCATTATCGCCATTGTTGTGTGCCCTTGTAGCTGAACCATTGTCAAGCCCACTCCCTTTAATTCCATGTCCACAGAGGACTCCAATCCCGCATTATAACCTGGTAATCTCTGTGCACACAGATGGCACATTGCTGTACATGCCCAATCCTGAAAATAACTTGTCCCCAGTTCTCTGGGAGATCGTGCGGTTTGGAGTGGTTCCTGTCTGCGTATTAACTGGGATAAGTCCATGATCTTTCCGCTCATGTTGACACCACTCCAGTACAGCTTGAACACATATTACCATGGATGAATGAATCTGCCCATTACGAGGGGATACATATCCACACAGATCCGTCTGTAGTACTGTTTGACAATTATGGTAAAGCGGTGCATAAGCTCTCAGATGCCATAGACCACTGGATATGACTTCCGCTATCACTAACTGGCAGTATAGCAATCATGAAAATGGTAGTGTTACCCTGGTTTCTTTTTCTTTTTGCAAATACCCCTATCTTCCTGACCCAAGAGGTGTTTGATATTTTACAGAACTTTCTGGTCTTTCTGGCATGGGCTGGGAAGCAGCCACGGGTGAGCTGGGACATGCTAACTTTGCCTTATGACATGGGAGGGCTGAATGCTCCAGATTTGGAGAGATATTATAGGGCCATGCAAGGTATGTCTGCCTACTATTGGCTACACGGCCCAAGGGATCTACCACATTTGTGGCTAGAGCATGATGCTGCCTCTCCACTGTCACTTCCCCAGATAATATTTGTGAAGCCGGTACAACACTACAGTGTTTCTGACCTGCTGCTTACAACAGTGTTGTCCCGGCAGCAGCTCCTTCAGCGGCAGAACGGATCATGGCTTTAGTTGCCCTGAGCACCCCTTGAATGGTTTACATGGTTACCCAATGGGCAGGAGAAGGGGGCAATGAGAGCACTCATTGACCTGGGATTGATGACTATGGGCGACCTATTCCGTGATGGTGTGATGTGTAGCTGGGAACATGTTTGCGAGCAGAGTGACGTGTCTACTGTCATGGGTCATTTCCATTACTTTCGAGCATGCCATAAGATGTGAGCCCTTTTGTGGAATTACTTATTTTAACCCTCCGAACTGCTGGCACTGACACATCTGATCAAACTGGCTACTCCATGCAGCATTATTGCAACACTTTATGCGTACACCCAGGAAGCACGGTATCACAAAGGTAAGGCTGAATTGGCAGAGAGATCTGGGCATTATCATCAAAGACAAACAATGGAACTATTGCTGCTCCATTGTAAAATCTGTGTTCCTGAAAAGCAGCCTCTAGCTACTACATTTCAAGTACCTGATGGAGTGTACTACACACCAGCTCATCTTTTCCAGTATGGCCTATGTGCTGACTCTTGTTGTCTTCGATGTGGCATGGAGGGTGTGGAGTTCGCTTATGTGGCTTGGTATTGCCCAGGATTACAGAGGTTTGCGGAAACTGTGTTTGGAGAAATTAGGATGATAACTGGCGAACTCCTGGCATCAGCCCCCTTAATGGCACTGCTGGGATATGACAGAGATATCTGTGCAGCTTTCAGGTGCCTAGTGTCCATCGGTCTTCCGTTGGTGAAGTGTTTACATGTGCTGTGCCGGGTCAGAGGCCTGCTCCTGACCCTAAAGGACTGGCATGTAGCTGTGGAATACTGCAGCACATGGTCAGACACTTACAGTGAACTGTTACCAGTTTGCAGGCATCAGAAAGATATCTGGGGATCCTATCAGGCTTTCTTGACTCATCCTAGTGAAGGATGCACCGGCAGACTCAGAGGTGGACCCATTGCAGGTGAAGCAGAATGTGAGCACTATTTAGCATGTGTGTTGCCCACTGAGATCTATGTCTTGTGAAGGAACTGTGAATGACTGGCTGTGGTCACTGCTCCTACTGCCTGTGAGCATGTGTGCTTGTCTCCTTTGACATGAATAGAGGCCCCCTGTCGGTGCAGTACAGAATATTACCTCTACCAGCTTTGTGGTTTTGCCCTCTTTCTTGTACAATTCCACCCTCCGACTATATGCTCAAGTCCTACATCACTAGAACTGCTTGTACATGTTTAGTCTGGGCCACGCCTACCTGTCTGAAAGGTTGTTAAAATCTTAACTAAATATAGATTAGGGTCTGATTCAGTTTTGCCAGATTGGGCTGTTTACCCCACAAATGGGCGATATTTTTCCCATTTGTGTGAGAAATAACCCCAATTGCAGGTGCCTCATTTTTCAGCGTTATTTAGCCCATTGTGCGCAAATTATAAACCACGGCGGGCCGGCCTTAGCTGTGTCTTCAGCACTCCAGTGGAGGTTGACACTCTCTCATCATTTGCAATGGCAGCCAGCACAGGCAGCGAGTTACAGTCAGTAGCCGTGGTGATGATTGTGTATCAACTAATTGTGTCACATGATGCAGTGGCTGCTGCTTCTGGTTACGGAGCATGATTGGCCACAAATTGGATACAGTGAAGCATTCTGATTGTACAGTGCTGCTGCAGTGCTTGTGTGAACTGCAAGCACGCCTGCTGCCCATGCGCTAACACATCCTAGCTAAGGTGCGGTGAGTTTTCACCTATTATGGGGCCACAGAGCTGTCAATCTAGTAATGCAGGAAAGTGCTACCAATTGGTGACCCTGCTGAAAATTATTGGCTTTGCCTACGTGGCTCTCTTAAAAGCTGTGATGATGCACCGCAGCAGCATGTTTAGAGGAGGGTCTCTCTTGCACAGCGTGTGTCCTAGAGTCAGGGTGGCCGCTGGCTAGGGACCAGGCCCTTCAGTTGTGGGGGCATCGGGGCAGCTGCATTGTCAGTGACACAGCACCAAGTTTGGCAACGGAGTTCGAGTCCGATCGCACCCGGGCTGTAACTTTAATGTCAGTAGCAGTCTCATCTCACCACCGACTCCCCTCCCCTTGGTGGTATGTGGGCAGTCGGTCAGCAGTCCTCGTCTGAGCCACGCCCTGCATCCAACAAACCTCAGCTCACTCTCTGCTTCTACTAAAAATGCACACACACCCCACTGTCAGCACAACATGTAGGTAAGTGCTACTCTGTGGTGTGCGGTGTGCTTGAGCAATGCGCATACTTCAAAATAAGAAGTTCTGTTCGAACTTCAAAGTACACTGTGCGTGCAATCCACCAACCACTGTCTGACTTACACATTGTAGGTTAATTAAACCAGCAGTCGACGTGCATTCGCATTAGCACTTCAACCACTAGTTTAGGTAACCTATAGTGTGTAAGAAAGATAGTGGCGGCACAGCCACTTCAGGCCATGCACTGGCCTTAGTGGCCACTGGCTGCCCCCAGAGATGATCATGAGATGCCTGGCATGGTGGCAGCTGGGGTTTGCACACACTGACTACTAAAGTTGAACTTCTATGAAGAATGGGAAATTGGGAACAGTGAAGCTGCATGCAACGGGAGCGGGATCGAGTGGTTAAAACAACAAAATGTTCTGTAAGTAATTTTGGTCTTTCATCCTCAGGTAGTTATATATAAAATATTGCACAGCTTAAATAATAAATAAATAAAAAACGTTACATTACTCGGTAGTAAATGCACTATAGTAAATTAAAAACTTCCTATTAGTTAATGTGCTGCAGAGGTCTAGGTGTAACTAGAGACACACAGCATTAAATCTTGGTGGTGCAGTAGAGAATTTGGAGAATACTGACTTCTGTATTTTTAGTACTGCAGGCCAGGCGCCACCCAGAGATAGAATGCACTATGAATATCTAAGTCATTATCTAAGTCATTATATGCAACATAAAATTGACTGCTGCAAAATGCACAAAAAATGTTTAAGAGACAATGCTGCTTCCAAAAAATTAGATATTAGAGACCACCCCACACCTTAACCATTTTTTATTTAGGTGTCCCTTAAAAGCTAGCACTTCACAGCTCAGCTCATATTTTAAAGAGTATTTATTTGGCTGCCACAATGTGTGTACGGTGAGGACATCATGGTCTGGAAGGATGGTAGCACAATCAGCTAACTTTATCTTGGTTGTTTATATTGCACAACCTATCCCACTTGTGCAATTACAGAATTATATGTAGCAACAAGAGTGCACCCCCCACCAGCAGGGCTATGGAAGCATTTGGGAAGTTTGCAAGAAAGCTTTATACACTACAGGGAAGGAGAGACCTGTGACGGTAAGCAGTAGAGGGTTTAGTTCATATTTAGAGGAATATGGTGAAGAGATTTGTGGCAAATATCTGGGGTGATGCTTAGGTCATATGTAGGAGTATGATAGCATTTCAGATGTGATTAGGGATGTTGTAAATGTAGTCAACAAATGTCATCAGTAATTTAATATGCAAGGTCGAAAGAAGTCCATGGCGAGGGCGCAAATAATTGTTACTTTAGGGTGAATTCCAGTGGCTTTGTTAGTTTCAAAAGGCATGTTTTATGTGAAAGTGTCACCTAACTATAACATCCCTCTGAACTTTGTATTTCTTCAGTGCATTTGTAAAGTTTTTTTAACATAAAGTTAGAAATTCTTAATATTCCTAAGTATAACATCACATTTACCTTTGTGTATATTTTTAGTTAATTTCTAGGATTTTCTGTCCTCCATGGTCCTTTGTGCATGGCCCTGCCCCCTCCATCTTGCCCAACATGGCCGTTGTCCTGCTACTAGCCCTCCCACGTGCAATGCATGGTCCTTTGTGCAGCTACTGCTCCCTCCCACCTATCCTGTGTGGTTAGCTTGCTGCTCCTTCCACCTTCTCTCCATTGTCCGTCCGTGTGTAGGCCCTCCATGTTGTGTTGTGCTTCCAGTGCCCATACCAACTGCCTTGCATGGTCAGCACACAGCTCCTGCCTTCCATGGTCCATTTGCGTGGTAAATGCATACACGTTTTTGAATTTAGAACATCTTATATATTAACATGTTTTTGGCATCATTTATGTGGTTATTGTTTGCAGTGCTCTGTTGGTGTACAGGATCTTCTTGCCAGTGCCCACCCTTAGCTTGGATCCCTCTGATAGTTTGCTGATCTCCGTTAAACAGCACACATGCTGTATTTAAGTAAATTAAGGCGCTGTCATGTGCTAGTGAGGCCATTCACACATGAGAGCGTCTTGAAATGAATGCTGAGGAAAAGTGCTGCACAAAAGATTCAATTGCATTGTATGGCATGCAATCCAATGAAGGTAAATGTCACTGTTTAAAGTACATTTGAGAGATTATCATGGATGGAATGGATGGATTTAGAAATTATGGAAAGTTTTGTTTCAAGAGCAGCGATTAATGGAGTCGTTTTTAAATGTAGACATCTTCCTAAGTAAAGCAGGCATTCATGCCTTTGGGCATTCTGGGTGTAAAATAAGATGCTTGTTGCTGGTAAATTATGTTATTCCACACAAGATTCCCTATTAGGCACATTACTTTATACCATCTCTAATTCTCTTCTGCCTTTGAGGCACCATGTTTGCTGAAGAGACTAAGGGCCAGATGTGTTCGTACATATGGCCCTAAGATATGTAGGAAAGTACATACAAAGAATGTGGGGCAGTGTCTAAGAAAGGGTTAGGGTGTTGGGAGTTCCACATATTTACTTAAATTGGAAATTCGATGTATGCTTCAAAATGCTTGCTTCAGCCTATGATTACATTATTTCAGTGTTAATATTTTGGGCAAATTTTTGGACTAGGACCTGTTCATTTGGGGCTTAGTTTGGGCTGGTAGTTCAACAGCTTTGGGCTTTAAAAGGCTTTCAAGATCCTGCAACACTGGTCTGATTCTGCTCGATATGAAACAATATGAAATTGGTTACCCACTTGCTTTCAGTTTTTTATTAAAAAAAACCTGTTGGTAGTCAGTGAAGGTCTTTATTGCAGTGGCATAATGATAGCCCCTCGCACACCATGTCATGCAAGGGTGCCCAAGCTCCAGGGGGCCCCCGCACACAGTCACGCACCGTGCACTGCCCGGCACTTTTTGCGGGTGGCAGGTTCCTCGCCTAGGAGGTCCTGACTGGTTTGGGGGGGTCCTCAAGAGTGAGGCCCCCTCCATGTATTTTGTAGGGTGGGGCTCCCCTGCTTTACTGTCTTTCTTTGACACTACCTGATTCCATCACGTTCAGGTGTATTTACATGTTAAATTTGTACAAATGCGACAAAACTTTGTCCAGAAAATATGCTGCACAATTTGTTTTTTTTGTCACATAATTTAGTCAACCATGTTGCACAATTTAGTCTTCAATTGCAACATAATTTCAGTGTCAGTGGTGATAGGTTATTCTGATATCTTCACAGTTTAAAAAGTTAATGACAAATAAAGGTTTTAGTTATTTTACATAGTGAGTCTTAAAATAGGTCCGTGCACTGAGCACCTTATGCAGAGCTCTGTATGTAACTTGCAGTACGTCCCAGGTTCAGGTCTTTTCTCTGATGGCACGCAGATATCTCAGTGGGCTCAGTCATAATGTAGATTTCTGCATGTGCTTGCACGCCTCATATTCATCTGTTTTACCTGAAGGAGCGACTGTGGCTTAGTGTGCTAATGACTAACTGTGCCTGCATGTAAATTTCAACTCTCGTGATGCAGTCCTTGTTTGAGGGACGGTGCATTTCACCTTTCTAGTTCAAAATGGGTGCCATTGAGTTGTGGTACAATAACAACTGTAATACAATGGCGTGAGCTTTGTCAGTTACCTATGCTAAGTACCTTATTACCACTCATAACACGAGAGAAGAACTCCACTGGAAGATCACATGCTTGCTTTGAAACCTAACCAATGCACAAGAAAGAATAATAAAAATGATGGATGTCAAAAACACTAAAGAGCCAGATTGAAAATGAGACGATGGTATAAAAGTGAGATCAGAAATATTGCAGATGTGCGAATAAAATAAGACTGGAAATGTAAAAATACAAATATGGCAACGTTAAAGTTGGGCAAAATGTAATGGGCCAGTCTGTACTGCTTCAATCAATTATGTGAGCATATGTGAGAGTAATTTTCACACGTGGAAATAAAATTAAAAAAAAAACAATTGAAGCAGCTTTAAAATATTGCTTCTTGTAAGACAAATTCCATAAAAATGCAAATTAGCGCCATATTATGAGCATACAAGCAATTAGTTGCTTATTCAAGCAAACTAAATAAACAGTAGAACTAGCTCTGATATCAAAACCATTACCGCCTAATTATGCAGATGCAAGATGCCTAAAACACTTAGCAAAATTACACTACAAAAGCAAAGCAGCTCTCTCTAAACAAAATTATTTGTCTAACCGCTATTAGACCTTGGAAAACAAAATGTTGCAGGCATGATCGATAATGTGAATAATAACAGCAGTGGCACCATGAGCGCCATAGAACCTTCTGTGCCTGTACTCGCAACGTGCATACAGTTCAGCTCCAAAATCAGAGGAACACAATTTATTTTTAATTACCACCCCCTCTATTCAGCTGGAGGAGCCCAAAAGCTGAACTCTACAATGCAATCCATTGAAACAGAGTACAAAGGCAACAGTGCCATTTACAGCTCGCTCCACAAGTGAAAAGCATTGGTTGCAAATCTAGGAGGTGTGTGCGAAATGGACTGGAGTTTTCCTCACAGACTTCCTTTCGTTTGCTCAAACACTAGCATTACTAGTCCTGCATGTGCGTTTGATCTTACCGTGAGGACCTTTGGGACTATTTCAAGCAGACACAAGGCATGGAGCAAAGTGGGCAATTGCCCGGACCCTCCACCCTCCCTAGGGGCCCCCTAGGAAAATGGACTTGCTTTCTAATTAATTTCTGTGTGTTTTTGTATATTAACATTTAACATATAATTCAATATTGTTGGACAGCACCGAGCTAGAATTATCAAAACATGGGTATTAAAATTCAAAGTTGTTCCAAGCAAGGGTCCCAAAAATAGTTCTTGCCTGTGGCCCCCAAAATCCTTAAGATACTAGTTTCAAGAGATAAAATTTCACCAAAATCCATTTATTTGAAACTGACAAGGAAATGCTTTAAATTTAAACTTTGAGAAAAGAGTTCATCCATTTTCATGCCGGTTGTCACAAGGAAATATTGCAGTTTGCTGTGAAAGAATTGTGCAATTGCATAGACTTCAGGAACGTTTGAAGCTTCTCAAACTACGGGAAGGGCAATCATTAGGATCTACATGAGACTTTACTCTCCTAATGAAACATTTCCTCACCCCTATACAGAAGGCATAGAATGCAGAAGCAAGCCTGACAGCCGCCTAACAGCGGTCATGTCACTGACCCTTTGGATTCTATTGCTTTGGTTCCCAGTAGAAGCCAGTGGGAAATGTGAGTGCTGCACCTGAAGTAGAGATGCCCACTGTGCCAGGTAAATAGAAATCACTCAGTGTTCTCAGTCCTGTAGGACATGGAGGTCGTGTGGCCTACTCAACTTTGCACCAAACAACTATTACACCACGGGTGGAATCTGCAGCTCTAGTTCGGGCTAGATGTTGCTTTCAAAGTCACATTCCATTTATAATACCTCATTTGATGTATACATCTCTTCATAAGGCCTTTCTTTTTTTATCTTAAAATAATTTCTGAGGCCAGGAATCTTACGGAGTATCCACTGTAGATCGTTCATTTAACAAATTGTACTAGAGAATTGCGCCCACTCACTCAAGGACAGTTACAACGAGCCAATCTGCTGTCGAGCAATGCATAGGTTAACCTCTCAACGCAACAGGGCTGGTCGATACTAGGTGGTATCCAAGAGCATCATCCTCTCCTGAAATCAGTCTTTTAGGTTGTATTTTGAGGCACAGGAATAGTGGGAAGACAGGATTCCAATTTACCTTTAATTTCCATTTTACCCCTTCAGTTATTGTCTGTACCTGACTCAGAAGGCCCTCTCCTCACCTGATGAATTTGATAACATCAATCAGCTGTTGATCCACTGTTGATTTTTGAGACAAACATTTCCAAAGGGTTTCAAGTAGTTACAGTTGAACTTCAGTTGTAAATGCGTATATACATTCATATGTTGCTGTTGCTTATCACTTAGGGTCAGTTCCTCCTCCATAAAAACACACAATGCTTTTGGCAGAGCTTACGCATTGTTCCTATGCCCTGTTGAAGCAATGTCCCCCTTTACTGTTTGATCGTGGACATAAGGAAGATTTAGCATCTCTAGCCTATTCCATCTGAACTTCCCTGGCTGTATCTACTAATAGGCATGGAGTTCAAAGGTCACTCCATGGCGATAGTTCCTATCAACAATCATGAAGTTAAAGGCGTTCTGGTTGATCTGTACAGCCCATCCTAGAATGTAGCGGTGGGAGTCATTTTCTAGTTTGGATCATTTGAACCTCTTGACCTGAATCTATTGCAATTGAAATTAAAATATTGTGGTGTATATAGGCCTCAATTCCATTCCTGAAGAATATGGCTTCTGCTTCATGATGTTCATTGTGTGCCTATATTTCTCTCTTGATATCACACATAGCAGAATGTACACTGTTTGTTTAGTGATGATATGCTATCACCAAAATTCACAGGAAGCTTTTTGTTACTTTCAAGGCTCTCACCGGTCACTCACTGTAGACTGTTCAGCTATGAGTCTTTGCATTGTTATTGTACCACGTGTTCCTACACCTCTGATGACATTAGGTCAGAACGAGTTAAATATATTTATATTTGGGGGTAGTGGTAACATGGTGGTATAATATGATGTTTTACAATGTTGAAATGTTATTTTTTTATAAAAAGCGACATTTGCTCTTTTGATGCTGACTGTGCATCCTTTAATGCTTTCTACGCTAGAAATTGCTATACAAGACCCTCAATTTAGGGGTGAATTTGATATTTTTGGGTTCGCTGCTCAATTGTCTGTTGATTTGCTGCATATTCTGAACTTGGTTCATGTCCAGATTCTGCTTATTGTTGCAGCTTTTTGAAATTCTATGAGCATTCATGGCAAATGACTTCTATGCCTGAGGATTGATCTATTGAATTGACTGAGTGATATTTTTGTGTATTGTATTGCACTTTAGTATTTTAACAAGCATTCATGGTTTTCTCTAAATTACTGATTTTGAATTTCTTTTTTTGTCAGCCCTTTATTGACTGCATTTTGAAATGCTGTTTCAAATGTTATTCTAAGGGTTCATTGACTCACCTATTCATGATAACAACGCTGCCCCTGGCCCCAAATGTAGGTGTCACTACCACACAGATTAGCTAAGTGATAGCCTGCCCATACACTGAGCGCAAGACTTGCTTTCTGCATGCATATCCTCCTCCTTCCCGAGTTCACAGATTATTTCCTTATCTATGGAGCTTGCTGTCTGGCCTACAAAGCTGCTATCAGCATGAAAACAGTTTCAGGCTATCTGCTTTGTGTAGAGAGTCACTACCAACATGCATTATGTTTAAAGTTTGCAGCTTACCCTATAAGGTCCATACTAGCATGCTCTAAATTTAAGGCTCCTTGCTTGACATAGCGAGCCCCTTACTAAAATGTATTGAGTTTAAGGACTGTACTCTAGCATACCAAAGTTATACCAGCATGCATCATGATCAAGGCTTCTACCAATGCTTAATTTTTTAAAGAAAGAGTGCTGGTGCCTAAGGTCAAGCTCAGAAGCCTGTGTCTGGTGAAATTAAACATTGGTGTGCTGAATACCTAAGCTGGGAGTCTTAAACCACCTCATGCCTCTTTAATCTACTATCAAACACTCCCTACCCATTTATCTCACTCTTGCATGCACCTACTTTCTCTCAGTGTGATAGTTTTGCCATCTTTCTCTGTCTTTCCGACTTGTGTTTTTTAATCTCATTTGCTACATCAATGATCTGATAAGTGGTATTCCCCAAAAATAAGTACTGGTGGGCTCCATGGGCAATCATCAGCTTAAACTAAGAACTGGCTTCTATTCTATCACACAAAACATATACGAGTATGCATCAAATACACTGCTTGTTGCATTGTTTATAGAGCCACCTACTAGCATGCATCAAGTTCAAGACTTGATTTGTGGGTTATGTAATACTCCAATAAGAATAAATCAGTCTTGGGGCCTCACCCTGGCCTATAAAGCTATAGGAAGTTTCATAAGTAGGGAACATAGGCCCTGATTTATACTTTTTTTGTAGTGAGGGAGGATTATTCTAACTTTGATCTAACGAACACTGGGGAAGTGGCCCACACTATGGGAAATGGGTGTTCAGATTTACAATGTAAGCTCAGCACAACACTTGTAGAAAGTGCATATAATGAAGGATTGAGATTTACTACTCGAACTCCAGTCTAACAAACACTATGAGAAGTGTATGTTTGTGGGGGTGGGCAAGGAAAATTACTTTTCCAATTCCAATCTAACAAACATTAGAGAATGTGCATACATGGTTGTGGAGGGTTTAGGTTTACTATCCTAACTCCAATCCAAGAAACATTGGAGAAAGTGCATACATTCTGCTATTTCGATTTAGTATTCCAAATCCAATCTCTGGGGAAAATACATACAGTGTGTTAGGAGACATGGGGGAGTCTGGTTTATTATTTTAACTCATTCTAGCAAATATCAGGGAAGAATGCACATTGAGTGCAGATTTACTAATGACAAACAAATGACAGTGGCTGTGCAAAAAAGTTTCGCACTTCCTTGAAATAACAGCTAAGTTGCTATAGTTATAATGCTAAATCACGTGGGTGCCAAGCAATACCACACCCAGCCACTTAAGGTGCAAAATCCAGGTTGAGAAACAACCCAATCTTATAACATCAAGTAGCACGGCACACCACTGAGAAGTCCATACGTCAGTCCTTTGTGTAGTTGACAAGAATCATATCTCAACGCAGTAAAACTCCATCAGGAGAAATATTTTTAATTCATTGGTTAAATTGTACATCTCCGGTGTAGACAAGTGTTGCATGTGCACAAGACATCTTTCAAATGAAAATACAGCCGACACGTGTTTCGTCAAAAAGACTTCTTCAAGGTTGTTGAACAAATACATATAAAGCAGACTTGCATATCATATTGGCAAAAACTGTTGTCTAACATAAGTACCAATTACCATCATGTAGGACCATGCAGGTATAAACTTGAACTTAAAAAGAAAACCAAAACACAAAGGGGTCTCCTTCATGTGAACGTGACAAGAGAGAAAATAATAAAGTGCTTATCGAAACCCTGTGAGGGAAACGAATAACATACAGTGCATATACAGCAACCTTACAGCCCAAAGTAGTATGTACAACACATAGACATGGTGGCACATCATGTTAAAATTAAAACAAGCAAGTGAGTTAAAGGTATGAACACACAACTAAGTGAGCAATCACAAACCGAGCAAACACTACTAAACCTACCTGAAATACCACAAAAGCGCGTCTTCAGAACGATATAAAGATGGATTCAAATGTACGCCAAATGTCTTATCATATAGCAATGCATCAAATTCAAAGCATCAAAAACGTAATAATGTAACGACCCTGATAAGCCTTGAAAAAGAGGCAATAGTAAACATGACACTAATGGTGGACAAGCAAAAGTTTGCCAAATCAGAGACACCAAATGAACAAATGAGTCGAACAACCGAGTTCCCTAAATGAAGAAATGAGCCAGCCAGTAATGTTAGATACAAGCAAGAAGAAAGTTAACTAAAATATAGCGAACTCCGCAGTAACGTAGGTGCCCTAACCTCTGTACACAAGAAGGGCTATTAAAAGTATCTAATAAAACAGAGAAAAATGTGCTATCACCCTCCAAAAGATACCCATGAAATAAACTCCCGAAGGGAAGCGTAAAAATGAAACTAAACAACCTAGCAGTCTCAATTACGATGGAACCCGACCCCCACCCTAAACAGTGGCAGAAATACAAAGTTTTGCGCGTAGCGAAAAGTCAAATAATTTTATAGCCACTGCCGGCGCGTAATAATAGGTCTAGGAATCAAAGAGCACCCCTAATAATAATATCCGACAAACCCAAAGGTGCCGGCGCGTAATGCCAAGTAAAGGCATAAAAGGGCACACAGTTATAATGATCATGCCTCCCAAACCCAAGGTGTGCTAAGCTTACCGTCATCATCCTGTTCAGCACCCGTCTATGCGAGAAACGCGAAGCTACCATTCTCCCGTGTCAGCCATTTTAAAGGACCTCATAGTAATCAAAATAGAAGAAGGACTACGTAAACAAAACAGGAGTTGGATTACCTATAACCTCCGGTCGCCATCTTCGACCACATAAAATGTTCTAGAGTGAAAGCAAATAAAAGTAGAAAGCACGAACCAGCCTGTCTGCCATCCATTTAAAGGGACAGTAATTAAACCATGGTTAACCTTGCAATAAAAATAGCAGGACGAACTACACTAACCACTGAGGTGTGAAGGTGAAACATACCCTCAGTTGTTATTAATAGAGCATGACCCACAGTATATAAACTCTTAGCAAGACAAAGAGTCAATACCCAGAAAGGACAGTGAAGTGGAGAGACCTATATGTGTATTCCAGCAATAAACGCCAAAGTCATAATAACATGGTTGTAAGACAATAATAATAACCACAACATGGTGGAAATTGCCAGGTTTTCTAAGGTCAATGAATCATACAGTATGGATAATGCTAGGCTAGAATCATATATGCCACCCCTACCCAAACACAAGGGGGCATGTACAATAAAATCATACTACATGACTGAAATACAACCATACAGTTAGTACTCGACAGAAAAACAAGTAACAACATATACAAGTAATAATACATATTACAATGTATGCGAAATTAATCTGACGAATACAGTTTTGAGAAAACCAAATTAGTAAAACATCAAAAGCATACACAGCATTTTATTCCAGAAATACATGTAGGTCTTTCTCTGTGTTCAACCCTGCCTCAACAGCTCTCAACCTAATTATCCATTTACTCTCCAACTGTCTTAACATCAGATTTTTATCCCCACCTCTGGGGCAAGTGCCTATGGTGTCAATGCCATGCACGGATATGTCCAAAACCTCTCTCTGCCCATGTGCCAAATTATTGTGTTGTGCAAAGGGATAGTTGGTGTCATTATGTCGTATGGCCCTAATATGTTCCTGGATCCTCTCCTTAAATGTCCTAATTGTGCTACCCACATATACACAATTACAAACGCAAATTAGGCAATATACAATTAATTTAGTGTTACAATTCATAAATTTAGTGATCTTATACGTTCTGTTAGTATGGTAACTAAAAGTAGAGATTTTATCCTTCACATAATAACAAATGCTACATCGCCCACACTTATAAAAACCATTGGGTAAATTAGGCAGCCATATCTTCTTCACTGGAGAGGGTGGTAGATAACTATGACATATCTGGTTCCTGAGGATGCGTCCCCTACTATGTACAATACACGGTCTACTATTAATTCCCTTACTCAAAGTATTGTCGAATAAAAGTAATGGCCAGTTTTTCCGGCATATCTTATAAATCTCAAGACATATTGCACTGTATGGGAAAATCAAAGATAATTTCATTTTTTCTTTTCCTATATGCTTTTTCTTTTGATTGTTGTCCGTACCCAAAGTCGTACGATTGGTATTCGAGAGTAAATTAAGCCTATTCACTCGACTAATTCTCGCTTTAGTATTTTTAAGCAATTTCTTGGGATACCCCTAAAAGTCGTTGTTCCATAAGATTTAATTCACGTAAAAAGACCTCATCTTGACTGCAATTGCGCCTGATCCTAATCGCTTCCCCATATGGTATTGCATTAATCTGTGATCTGTGATGGAAACGTGAAGCGTGTAAAATGGAATTACATGCAGTTGGTTTCCTGTATATTTTAGAACAGATCTTGTTGCCCATAACATAAGGAGTTATATCCAAAAAATCAATCTCTTTCTCACTATGGGTACTAGTGAATTGAATATTAAAAGAATTGCGATTTAGATATTGAGTAAACAAATCAAGGGACCTAACATCACCTGACCAGAACATTAAGACATCATCTATGTACCAATCTCCCAATATAAGACGTGTTCAGTGAGTTCCGGTGGGCAATCGTGCCAAAGATGCTGTTTTTCAAAATAGCCCATGTATAGGTTGGCAAAAGATGGAGAGAATTTTGCCCCCATGGCAACGCCTCGTGTTTGACGGTACCAAGCACCATTGTGTGTAAATACATTATTATCCAATACTGTTTCAAGTAAATCTACCAACATATTAGTATGTTCAAGTAGAGTGACATCTCTTGATTCTAAAAAGTATTGTATAGCCTTGATGCCTTTGTCTCTTGGAATACTGGTATACAAGGAGACTACATCCAAGGTGACCAATATATGTCCACTGATCCAATCATAATAATTAACCTTGGAAAGCAAGTCTTTAGTATCTCTAATGTAAGATGGTAAATTCTGAACATATGGTTGTAAAAACACATCAATAAATTCTGATAGGTTCTCAGTTGGTGAGCCAATTCCTGGTATTATTGGTCTCCCCAGTGGAAAATACCCGGTTTTATGTATTTTAGGGAGAATGTATATACAGGGGGATTTAGGGTTGGTATTTAGATATACCTATATTCTTTGTCCGTAAGTAAGCCCCTTACTTTCCACACACACAATTTTTCATGTATTAGACAATTTATTTATTTTATTGGGTTTTAAGACAATTTACAATAAGCAGATTTACTAATGTTACTCCAGTGTGAGAAATACTGAAGAATGTCTATACACTGATGGGTAGATTTACCGTTCTCATTCAAGTCTAAGAAACATTGGGCTTTATGTATATTACTATCCTAACTCAAATCTAACAAATATTGGGGAAAGTGCATACATTGCAAAGAGGCAGATTTGCAACTGTAGCTCCAAACAACCATTTGGGAAAGTGCACAGATTATGTGGTGGTGGTGGGGGCAACTTACCATTCGATACCCAATCTGACAAAGACTGGGGAAAATGTATACATTGGCGAGGGGGTCACATTTACTGTGGAAAACTGTCTACATTGGGAGGACCATATTCCCTGTTTCACTGTACCCAGCAATAATTTAAGAACCAATTAAAACGTATTTCAGAACTATAAAAAATTCAAGTAAATGCAAAATTTGTAAAACATCCTGAAAGTAACTAAAATCCATCAAACCCCCTCCCGAAAACACACCACACTAAATGAAAACCAAAATTATTTACAAATTTGAACTGTAACATATTTTACTTCTAATTTTTAAAATATTTTAATTAAGTTTATATGTGTGTGTGTATATATGTGTGTGTGTATATATATATCTATATATATACATATATATGTATATATTTATGTGTGTGTGTGTGTGAATATACACACACACACACACATATATATATGCACCCATTCCTCCACATGCCTCACAGCCCTTAACAAAATTATAATAATGTTTTTAATTAAACATATATTTATATAATGGACTATGGACTAAACATTAAATAAACAATTTTCAGTCAGAAATATAATATATTAGTCAATTTTGATGGAGTATATACTCAATTCCCCAGTGAATCCCACAGCTTGAAATTGAAATATATTACTTAACTAATAAATTAAACATGTATACATATAAAAAGCAATGAATGGAATTAAATATTTAAAATATCAATTAATTAACATTAATTAACACATAATTTCAAAAGAACACTTTGCACACAGTTCCCCAATAAGCCCAACAATCCAAAAACATTGCACAACAATATATAATAAAAAAAAAGAAATGTAATGATAAGATGAATAAAAAAATTAAAACTAACACAAAATAATAAAACAACATGATAATAAATATTATAAACAATATGTATTATTGTAAAAATAAAATAATAATGATATACTAACCTTTGAAAGTTTTTTCCACCGTATTGTTGTAATCACAATATTTTTACCATAATATTATGGTCAGATGATATTTTGGAGTTGAAATGTAGGTGTTATACCAATGTGTGCACTGCTTAAAGATCCATTGGTGTCTAACTTAAATATGAAAATACATGTGACGTGCATTCCTTTATTTCTGTGAATGTGTAGTCACTCCACTCACATGGTATCTCCTGTGTCACTTACTTGGAGATTGCAAGTGTGTAATAAACACAGAGGTAGTGCATATTGCACATGTTCGGCAGGCAATATCATTAATGGATCATCTGCAGTAGCTCCAAAGGGTTTAAGCCTGCCTTTTACTTTCAAACCAGAGTCCATGTGCCCATTTTGCTCTTTGTATTAGAGCCCATGGCACCCTTGTTACACCACTGAACACACAGTCACAAACCAGAAGTGTATCATTGTGAATCTACAATACCCGAAGTCACTCGATGTATGCAATTCTGTAGCATTTTTTGCAAATTTATTGATTTGCCCTATTTTCCACATAATCTACCATATGCTGCATATCTTGCTAATTTCACCCACAAAAAGGTTTCTAGTCCAAATTGATCAAATGCTCCAAAAAGAGGTTCAGCGCAGTGGCAGACCCTTTGAAAAGCCTTACTAATGGCTTATGCGTACCTTTTTGCTGCATCAACGAGGTAAACTGGTAAACATTGCCCACAAAGTTGCAATGTGTGTTGAAATGGCAAAATAATGAACTAATATTTTCATATAATTTGCCTCTTGTTCTGGCATAATATTGTCAACCCTTCTACGTAAATTGGGTTGACTTATTTAATTGATTTATTTAATTCCAGTGGCCCTGCCCATATATAACACATGTCTAAATTAAAATTGCTGTATGTCCGATTAATGCCTGGAAGAAAAAAAGTTGTGAATTGGCCCGAGAGTGCATTGTGAAGACTCTACCGCCTGCTGTTGATACATATCCAGTCTATGGTACCTCTGCATCAATTTCAAATAAACTCTTCTTTGTAAGGAAGGCGTCTGAGCTGATCTCCGATCTGCTGCGCTCCAGTCTCGTTATGAACGGGCCTGGTGCTGCTGTGAAGTGGTAATCACCCACATATCACCGCACCCAGCCACTAGCGGATTTCTGTCCTGCATGCACAGAGTTTAAAGACTGCGTTTGAACTTGAAACACGTTTCTGCTCTTCAAGCAGAAAGCAGCCTTTCGTGGAGTTCCGAGGTAGGCACCAATTAACAGCCCCGCTGCATTTGGCAGTGATCTGAAGGAGTCGGTGGCTTCCCGCACATACAGCATCGGTGAATTGCATTTCCAATCGGATGGCAGAGCAGAGGGCTGCCTTCCTCTCAAGGCGAAGTCACCCATGAAACTGAAATTGAACTATTTCCAGTGCATTTAATTACACTTCTCAGTGCACCTTAACAGAAGCAATCGCTCTCCCAAGGAAATGCAACGTATTGCAATAGCTGAAACACACCACCAGGAAGTGGAGATTATTTTGAGGTGCCCACTTTCCACTATCAGTGTGACTTGCTGTGGCGGCTCCTCTATTTGGGCGTTGCCCCCTGCCAGCAGTGGGGGATGACGTGCACTGGGGGGAGTGCTCAGCACTCCCCCTCAGAGCGCATGTGTGTTTGGCCGGCCGTCTCGGGACAGTCAAACACACATGCGCACAAGGCTCTCTCCAGCTGAGAAACACAGTTGCTCGGCTGGAGAGGGCCTGCACAGGCTCCCAGTCTGACTGGGAGCGCCCAGCCAGGGCTCTCCCAGCCAATCCTGATGCTGCTTTGGGCAGCGTCAGGATTGGCTGCAGGGCAGGCTGGAAGCCTGAGCCTGCATCCAGCCAGCAAGGAAGAGGAGCGCGGCGCGGGACCGTGCGGAACAGGTAAGCATGTTTCTTTTTTTAATTTAATTAAATTAAATTTTAGCGACCCCTCCCCCACCCCGGCCACTCCACCCCACCCTACCCCTTCCCCAGCCCAGGAGCTGCTACTGGTTACTTGTATGATTTTATATAATTCACAAAGTGGTGTCAGAGTGGAAGATTCTAGGGCGTTTGCACAAGCACCAAGCTCATGAGCAGCGTACAATAATCCCGGAACAGAAGGCCTAGTAAACTTTGCCTGGTATTCCGCTGGACTTGCGGCTCTAGAAGTAACATTCCTTATTTGTCATCGTACATCACAGAGTGCTGCCCCCTTTCCCCATTCATAAAAAACATTGAAATCTGCAGGGGTGGGGGGGGGGCTGCAGTCTACTGAACTTGAAAACTGGTTTTTGCAGTGAGCTCTATGGTTTGTTGAGCGGTACACTGAACTCTTTCTGCGGTAGGCAGCACCACATTGATTTTACAGTAACATGCTTTGCTGCATGGATCCGCAAAGGCCACCATGAAGGGGGAGATAAATGTCTCAATTCCGAGAATTCTGGCTATGTTGCAGACAGCGAATTCCAAGTGTAACCTTAACTCCAGCTGTTGGCTATCACAGAGATGTGTGCTATCATGCCTGGGGCACACAGGCTGCTCCGACAGAAGACATCACATGCATCTATGACAATGCCTTCATTTTTAGGTTGAACGTAGCAGCGCACAAGCGCTGCTTTTCTGAAGTGTTGTTATCTATTTGGTTTTTTAACCACACCCACCTCACACCCATCACTGTCGCTCATTCATGGGCTTGCCCTTCAAAAATCCATCGTTATCATTGGTAAATGCTTTACATTTGTCCCTCCTTGGGGTGGTTTGGTTATCGCCTTGGACATCAACCCTGTTACATGGCTAATTGCAGTTTTGCCAATACATTTGACTGCGAGCAAACTTCTTTCCCTTTTATGTGCCTCCTTCACGCTTATGCCCTAGCGCTTTCAATCAGCTCGCTTATGTGAAACTGTTTTACTTTTCATTTTCAATTTATGTGGCAAGAATAGTCCGGCTAGGAGTATTCAATGCTAATAGCTCTAACTTGAGAAAATGTGAGACCCTTTGCATTGCAAATGCTTGTTTAAGGGATTTGATTGACTCATTGTTGTAATGTGTATAGAAATAGAACCTCAGGAGGTTCGAGAACGTGGGGGCGCGAAGGAGAAGGGTTGAGAGAGACGGTTGGTTCAGGAGAGGAGGCTGGGATTTTCATTGCGGAAACTTGAACTTGTAAGAAATAAATGTAAGAAACATTTCCATACCCGCTTTGGATCATCTTTATAACACTGGCGACGAGGGTGGTCAACTCTGCGTGTTGACATCCCAACTCCTCTGTATCTTCGAGTTCGGCGTATCTTCGAGCAGCCGTCTGCCAGGACCTGGAGCTACGTTTCAGGAGGCGGTTACAGATCAGGAGGCGGAGACGAGTACAGCTCTTCCGGCTGTCATTGACCCATAATTTCAAGAGTTTTTCGTTTTTTTTTTTATGTTTGTGTTTCTTAAATACATTCAACAAGGACAGCATGCTGTTACCTAGCAACGCCGGCACAACGTCATCTCGGCATCCTAGAACAACTCTTCCGGCTACAGATCAGGGGGTGGAGACGAGTACAGCTCTTCCGGCTGTCATTGACCAATAATTTCAAGAGTTTTCTTTTTTTTTTATGTTAGTGTTTCTTAAATACATTCAACAAGGACAACGTGTCGTTACCTAGCAACGCCGGCACAACGTCTTCTCGGCGTCTCGTTCTTAATTATCCAGACGTCTTCGGCTGCACTCGACAGTTTCTCCTAACAATCAGGAGACGCTTTACGGTGATCCATCGGCAATCAGAGACGGTTCTTCATATCTCATTGGGAAACTCTTCCAGGACATTTTCCTTGAGAATTATAGTATTTATGTGATTAATCTTCGTGTTTTTTTTTCCTTGTTACTCTTATATATCTTGAGATGGGGATATTCAAACTATTTTAAACGTATGCTTTATTTCAAATGCTTCTTCAAACAACTTTGGATTTAAGCTTTTATTTTTCTACTGGGAAAATTCTTTATATATACATAAATATTTTTTTTATTGGCACATCTGTATTTATATATACAGTGTGATTTAAATACTTTATTTGTGTACTCATTCTACCAATATGCAGAATGTTTCCTCTCCGCCTTTCCTTCTTTCCACTCCTGGTGAACCCCCAATTAAGTGGGCTAAATGGAAGAAAGTCTTTGAGAGGTACTCCAAAGTGTGTGGTACATCTTTGAGCAATGAGAGGAGGACTGCTTTACTTCTTCATTGTTTAGGAACAGAGGGTCAGGAGGTTTTTGACCATCTTCCTGATCTTCCAGACAGTGAAGCGATCAGTTTGAATGAGTATGAAATATGTATTAGAAAGCTGGATCTGCATTATCTTCCTAAGGTTAGCACAATCCTAGAGAGGTATTATTTTGGCAAGCGTTTTCAATTGGAAGGTGAATCTATTGAAAATTATATCACTGATTTGAGACGTTTAGCCTCTTCATGTAAATTTGGGTCCACAATAGATGAGAGAATTCGTGACCAGTTCATGTTGGGGTGCAATGTTGAAAAAGTAAGAAGTGAACTATGGCTTTTAGATGATCCTCAGATTGATCAAGTCATTTCTTTAGCCAAAAGAATAGAACATTCCCTTAAGTGTGTTGATGTTGTGAAACACAGTGATTCCAAAGATGTAAATGTAGTTGGTGATACTAAACCCAAAGTAATCAAACCTCTTGTTAAAGAATCATCCTCCAGTGTTGCCAACAAGAAATGTTTTAGGTGTGGGAGAGAGGAACATCTTGCCAATAGTAAACTTTGCCCGGCTATTAATAATTTTGGTTTGTTTTGTAAAAAGAAGGGTCATTTTTCGGTTGTATGTAATCTGAAGAGAACAAAACAGCATATTAGAGTGGTTGATAATGATTTTGATGTCTGTAAGGTGGAATCTGATTTTGCCTGTGGTCAAATAGTACTTCAAATTAGTGACGGATTATCTGGTCCTCTAGATTTTATTACTGTGGAAGGTAAAAGAACCAAAGTAATTTTTGACTCAGGGGCAAAGATTTCCATTGTGTCTAATAAGTTTTATCAGAATGAGTTAAAGGGTAAGGTTAATCTTTTGGAACCTGATATCAAACCTTGTGGTTATGGTGGTGAGCCCATTGATTTGCATGGTTATTTTGTTGGTTTGATAGAGTATGATCAACGATTCACTTCTGGAAAAGTCTACGTTTCTAAAAAAGGAGATAGCATCATAAGTTGGTGGCATCAGAAAGATCTTGGAGTAATGCTTGATCCCAACAGTTCACCTCCTATTATAGTAAAACATTTAGGAGACATAGATGGGGTGGATGTAATTTCTACAACTAATCTCACTGAGAAGTTGCGTAAAGAATTTCCGTATGTTTTCAGTGACAGAATAGGTTGTATGAAGGGATATTCTCATAAAATCAAATTGCTTCCTGATGCTGTACCGTTCTGTAGTAAAGTACGGAATGTTCCGTTTGCAGTAAGAGATGAGTTACGATCAGAACTCAAAAAATTAGAAGATCAAGGGATAATTGAAGAGGTGGAGGGAACTGATTGGTTGTCTCCCATAGTTGTAGCTAAAAAACCTAATGGTAAAATCAGGCTTTGTGTTGATCTTCGCAAGCTTAATAGATGTGTAATGGTAGACAGATATCCGCTTCCCAACATTTCTGATTTACTAACTATGGTTTCGGGTGCTAAGGTTTTCTCTACTATTGATTTAACGTCAGCTTATCATCAGATCATCTTAGATGAATCTTCAAGAGATCTAACGGCGTTTGTCACACCTTTTGGTACGTTCAGATTCATTAGATTACCTTTCGGCTTAATCTCGGCTCCGTCTGTATTTCAAAGGGCAATGGAACGCATTTTAAAAGGGATCAATGGTGTGTGTGTGTATCAGGATGATATTCTAATTTATGGGGAGAACAGTGGTGCCCATGATGAAATCCTCAGAAGGGTGTTAATGAAACTTTCTGAACTTGGATTGACTATTAAGGTGGAGAAATGCAAATTTGCAGTGGAGAACATTGACTACCTTGGACACACCATAACTGGTGGTGGTTTAATTCCCAAGAAAGATCTGGTTGACACGATTAAGGGTTTGGCTTCTCCTACCTCCAAGGAAGAACTAATGAGATTTTGGGGGATGGCTGAGTATTATAGTAAATTTGTTCAAGATTTTGCAAGCTCATGCTTCAATATGAGACAGTTATTAAAGAAAGGTAAAGAATTTCTTTGGGATGAGGAGTGTGAGAAGGAATTCATCAAATTAAAGAATTGTTTGTGTAACGCTCCCAAACTGAAGAATTTTAATCCCAAATTGCAATCTATACTGACAACTGATGCCAGTAGTAAAGGGTTGGGTGCGGTTCTGCAACAAGGTTTATGTAGTGAAGAGAATACCATAGCATTCATCTCTAGAAGTCTGAAAGATACGGAGGCAAATTACTCTGTAATAGAGAGAGAGGCTCTTGCGGTTTATTGGGCTATTAAGAAGTTAAAAAAAAAATGTGGGGAAGGCCTTTTGTTGTGAAAACTGATCACAAACCATTGGTTGAAGTTTTTAAGTCCAAAGGTGTTGATTCAATCTCAAGCAGAATTACCAAATGGATCATAGCTTTACAAGAGTATGATTTTCTAGTTGAGTATGTTCCTGGGACTGATAATTACTCTGCAGATGTGTTATCAAGATTAGTTTCTCCTAAAATGGCAGATTTTGAAGATGTTGAAGACTTTGAGCAATTTGATAGAGTTTGTGTGGTGGATTTTGAAATGATTCCTGAAGAAAAGTGGCGTGAAGATACTAAGTCTGGCAAAGTTTTACAAGAAGTTATCAAGTTAGTGTGTTCTGGTTGGAAGAGCAAGAATCAAGGCAGTGTGGAGTGCAGAGAATTTTGGAATGTGAGGGAACAATTAACTGTTGATCAAGATTTATTACTTAGAGGTATGAGATTAATTCCACCATCTAGTGTAAGAGATCTACTTATTGGTCAGGCACATGACAGTCACATGGGAATATCTAAAACGAAAGAGAGGTTAAGATCATCGTATTGGTGGCTTGGGATGGATATTCAAGTAGAAAGGGTTGTTCGAGACTGTATGCAGTGTGCTCTTAATGAGAAGACTATGAAGTCAAGAGTTCAACCGATGATAGTTAGAGATAAACCGAAGGGACCTTGGGAAGATATTTCACTTTACATTTTGGGTCCTATATATAGTGATGGTTCTATTGATTATATTATTGTAGTCATAGATATGTATTCTAGATGGCCTGAGGTTTTTTTTACCAAAGGGATAGATACGCGAAAAGTAATAGAGAGTCTTAAAACTCTCTTTACTGGGGAAGGCATCCCTTCCACCTTCCTTACTGACAATGGGGTACAATTGACTTCGAGAGAGATGGAAGAATTTCTTAAGAAATGTGGTATAAAACATAAGTTATGTGCGTTATATCATCCCGAGTGTAATGGATTAGTTGAGAGGTTCAACCGAGTTTTAAAGGAAACTATATCTTTGGCTAAAGATAATCGTCTTAACTGGAAACAAGAGGTGATAAAAAAAATTGCTGTATATAGACCTACTCCACATTCTACAACAGGACAGACTCCTTTTGTTTTGTTTCGAGGAAGACGAGGAAATACTATTCTAGAGCCACATTGGGTCAATGAATTTTTGGGGGAGAAAGGAAGAAAGGGTGTTAATGAGGATTGGAAATTCAGGGAACAAGAGAAATCTTCTAAGAGTAAAAGTTATTTTGATAGAAGGAATGCTGTGAAGAAGACTTTTGTAAGGGTTGGTGATTGGGTCAGGGTCAAGAATCCTGTGTTGAAGACTGGTAGTAAGAGATTTTGTTCTCCTTTAAGGGTTGTGAAACTTTTCACTAATGCTGTAAAACTGAGTGATGGCCGAATTTGGAACTTAAATAGAATAAGTAAGTTCAATGCTCATGCTACGAGTTTGGAAACTTCAAAGTGTCCTGCTGATAATATGGGAATGAGGAAATCTGAAAGGAACATCAAGACACCTTCACACTTAAAGGACTACATCTCAAATGGATGAAGAGGAAGTATTTCTATGTGGAGGATGAAAGACCAAAGAGAAGTATCAAGACTCCTTTCCATCTAAAGAACTTTGTTAGGAATTAATATGTATCTTTGTTTGGTGAATTAATATGTATCTTTGTTTTAGCTTGCAAATTTTGGGACTTTGAAAATTGTGTTATCTTTATATTGTTGTTATGTTCTCTTTATTATTGTGATTCTTAAAGTTCTTGACATTTTTTGGGTTATATTGCATAGGGGGGAGGTGTGTTGTAATGTGTATAGAAGTAGAACCTAAGGAGGTTCGAGAACGTGGGGGCGTGAAGGAGAAGGGTTGAGAGAGACGGTTGGTTCAGGAGAGGAGGCTGGGATTTTCATTGCGGAAACTTGAACTTGTAAGAAATAAATGTAAGAAACATTTCCATACCCGCTTTGGATCATCTTTATAACACTCATGTTCCTTGCTTCTTATATTCACAATGCAAAAATCTGTAGACAGACGATTTACAGCCAAGCAGGCAGACACTGCATTATTCTAAACTGGTGCTACTTGCAGTCACTGTGGTACAATGATATAAAAAAACACAATATCACACTGTGAAGTAAAGTGTACTGTAAAGGGTAAAACAGCATTTTAAAACTTTCATAAACTCTAAAATTATTCATGTGATGCCATCCGCATCAAACGTCATTTAATGTTTTGTTATATGTATTCGTAAAGTGCACTATCTCCTGGGAGAATATCCCAGCGCTGAGCAAGTGTGGTGTCAGACCCTGCCTATGGTATATTGGTTCATTGCAAAGCCTGGTCTTCATCTTCTTTGGAATTGAAGAAGTGAAGCAATGTTAGTTGGAGGGTCAAAGTGGAAATTATGTTATTTGCCATCAATTTAATTTTGGTGAATTGACATCCCTGTCTGTAGGCAGGCAACTTTCTCCTGCCGGGGGAAGGGTGATTGGAATAGAAGTAGATTTTAGCCACTGGGTTACACTGCACATATGTAAAGACCATGTACGCCTATGCACACAGGATTAGAGTGGTGTAGCTTATAGAGTCCTCAGCTGCACATCCCGGGGCCATGTTCTACCTCCATTGTACCACAAATTACCTCTCAACAATTGTTTCATCAACTTCTGGTATGTTGTGGAGTATGGACATTTGAGATCTACCGATCTGTCATGCCACACTGTACGATGACACAGTATGAACCAAAGTGTCGGTCTGCAGGCTAGTAGCGAGTGGCAGCCGACAGGGAGGCATGGGCTGGAGGTGTGGGCTGGACGGGCCTGTGGAATGAGAGGCGAAAGGTGGAAGTGGAAGGACAGGACTGTTCCTACTGGGGCTAAAATAAAAAGGCAAAGCAGTTGCACGCAAGAGCAAATCAGCAGATCTTTAGAGTGTCTCTCGTTTGCACTGATCACAGACACTATGAGAAACTGCCAGAACCCATTCTGGGTGTTATTCCTGTCAGGCCAGATGCTGCTGCTAAATTCTGTCACTTAATTTTTATTTTCCTCCGTGCTCCATTACTATAAATTGTTATTGGTGTGTCCAGTAATCCCTTCAGATCTGCATTTTCAGCCGCTTCCCACTCATCAATTCCTGCCCACTGTAACTTATGGACTATTTCAGACTCTGCAAACAACTGCTATATTAGTTACAAGAGGTTTGCCGAGGCTCAGTCCCACGATTCTTTCTTTGCCTATTATTTCTACTGCTCCCAGTCCAGTGAGAGGCTTAAGACAATGTCTTGATGACTTCTACCAGGTGCCCATTCTAACTAAGGCGGTCAAACAGTGTCTGCCCCATGCCTCCCCAAACGAAACCGAGTAGAAATGCAAGACAGAATCAGCTTCAGAGCCTGGAAGTCCAGAGCAGGGGAGATGTTTGAAGTAGGAGCTAAACAAAGTCATCAAAGACGCCACATACGATGCATGAGAAAGAGGTCCACAAAGAACGACCTTCAGCCTTCCTCACAGCCATGTGTGGAAAGAAGAAAGCAGGGAGAACGGTCCTTGTTGGAAACAGAAGGAGGCAAGTAGAGGACAGAAGAGGGCCCAGAGGGCAAGGATTCTCTCAATCAGCCCTATCTACGTCCCGCCAGATGCCCGTCTTGTAAAGGGGAGTTCAACTGGATGAAAGTCAATACACAGAACCCTCGTAACGTACTCCTATATATTGAATGTTCTAATTAACATTTGTTTGTCTTCAACAACGAACCTGCTACAACAAATGGCTCTGCAATGAAAGTAATTTCTACTCAACCTCCCCCAAATTCACAGTAACCCGTAACATCAACTGCCTAAATTTTAACCATATTCTAAACTCTCAGCCTAATCCTAAATCGAATCTTAAATGCAATGGCGGCAGAATGGCTTGTATTTACAGGTTAGTGGGAGTGGTAGAATAAGAATATTTAAACAAAAAAAATAGTACTTACCTGACGGCGTCTTCCTCTCCTCTCTTCTCCTCTCCTCTCATTGTCCCTCTCCCCTGGAAGTTCCAACACGGGACCAAGGAAACTGCACTAATCATTCCTGGTGCTGCTCTCATGCTGTTTAACAGCATGAGAGAATCATCAGGATTGGATGCAGCGGCCTCTTCTAGTGCTCTCACAAGCGCTGGAGGCCTGGGCTTCCCCTAACCCAGCTGTCTTAAGACAGCTGGGTTAGAGAAGTTTAAAGTCTGCATGTCAGGCTGGCCATCGCATGATGACCAGCCAAAGGGACATGGGCACTTTAAACTAAAGAGCAGAGCTCCCTGCTGCCACTCAACAGCAATTGCCCCACCCCATCCTCACACTCGGTTCAGGACAGGCTGCTGAAAAATAAAGTGGTAATAAGTAAACTTTTATTTTTCAGTTCTGGGGGCATTTTGTTAGCGGGGCGATGCTCCTCTGCTCTCAGGAAGAGGCCGCCCCTGCCTAGATGTAACCCTAATAGAAGTTCTAGTTTAAGTCCTATCTTTTACTGTTTAACTGAACTTAATTGACCTCACCATAGCCACAGTCCTAACTCGCACCCTCCCATGAACTCTTCATACATCCCTACTGTAGCACTAATAACGTCAGAGAGGAATCTTGTTTTGTCAGGAAACCAAACGCTTCCCAAACTCCAGATGTATCACACTACTGACATAATGGACAAACAAAATACATCCAACTTATCATGCTAAAGGTACCAAACATCTTTGACACACCCTTTCTTCAGGCATATCACCCTCCTTACACACACACATACACACACACGGACACACGGATACACACACACATCACCAGACATAATTCACAACACGCACACCCCTACAAACAAGGTAGGCTTACACTACACGCAGAGAAAACAGGCCAAACACAGTAATGCACCAGTCATATCTTCCAAACCCATACACATCACACAAGAGATAAAAACCAGATATGTTGCACACGCCCACACGTTAGATATATACCACAGCACACACAGATCATACTCACACGCCAGTCATAACACGAAGGCACACACACACACCACAAGTAATGTAAAACACACAGACATACACATAAACACATTCATTCAAACTGCACAGGCACACATGTTCGCATTTTCATTGGCTTCTCAGATACCTAGTTTGATCCAGCAGTCAACAAAGTGCTTCACCGCCAGCAAGATGGGAATGATTGGCAATCGGCGACCTGCAGGTTGGGATTGGCTTAGGCAGCTCTCCTAATATGTTCTCTGGCTGCACTGCCTTGAGGCCAGTTCAAAAGTGTGTGCTGCTCATCCCCAGCCATAGAAAGAGATTCACTCCATCAGCATTCAATTAGGTAATAAATGGCCACTACTATGCAGATGTTTTTGCAGGTCATTGAAATACACATAACTTGGCATGGCAGGTCCCCTGGTAAAAAATCTGGGTTTCAGAGCTGGTAGTCTCCAGTATCCCATCAGCCATTTATTGTGAGTATAACAAGGGATGAGATAGTACCTCAAAGAGAACGTTGTAAGTTATGAGCTCTACCTAAATGTTTGCCAGTACTCGTTAAAAGCACACATCGGGCGTACTGTCTGCACGTAAGGATGCCTTTCTCTTTGTGAAATGCACGACGAAATGTTAAGCTTCTGTGTGATAAAAAGAAGCATCTGAGTGAGTGGCTACCTCACACGTGCATATCTGAATGTATATCTACCTCAAGTGTGAATTTCGAAATGTACAGCTACCCCACGTGTAAATATTCGAAAGTATATCTACCTCAAGTGTGAATATCTGAATGCATAGCTACCTCACTTGTGGAAATGTGAATGTACCGCTTCTTCACCTGTGAATATCTTAATAATGTATAGCTACCTTACTTTTGAATATCTGAAAGAAAACCTGCCTGAAGTGTTGATCTCTCTGATTTCGCTCATGTCTGTTCTCTGTGCGTGGGACTTTCTTCACCATGTTCATTTCAGCATTCCTAAGGAGGAATTTGAGAAAAATGAGAGCGCCCAAAAAAGTATCATTTCTACTTGAAGTGTCACGAATGTTTGGCCAGTTGAGATCCCACCAAACCCATCATTACACTTACGAAAATCACGGTATCTCAGAGGCTGCAGGTCAAATGTCGAACTTAAACCTTTGTTCGTGTCAAGCTGCATCCAGCACAAAGAAGAGATGACTGCTCATGATAGATTCACCAGTTCTCATCTCTAGTTTGGGGCAAAACAAATCTTTGTTGAATTTAGAATTTAAGACGAGCTGGGGTATCTTGTTGGATCTGTCTTCTCGTTGGTATTATGGTTCCATGGGTGGAGCTGTCCTTTGGCAGGGGACTCAGTCCTCTAATTTCTTTTCAGGTTTATCCCATTTCAGAGTCATCAACCGATCATGCCTGCATCCTGTCATTATCATGTTAGTTAACCATGTTAAGGATAAAAGTTCTGTTCTTCAGTAACCAAAAGGTACTCCTGATTGTCGCAGATCCCTATGTGAACATTATCATTTGCCAGACACTGATATTATTAAACAATGGCGCTACTCAGAGATAGACCAGCGTCTGATAACTAAGGGGCCCATTAGAAAACAATATTTTGTATTATGTTTAGTAATACTTTAATAGTACTACTATCGAACTGCAAAATGCTATTCACATATTTCCGTGAGTATGATCTTCCTCCCTCACTCTTATCAATTTTTATCCTGTCATCTGCACTACCAACTCTGGTTTCTCCACACACACATAAATATACTTTTTAGCAATGAATATGAAAGGGACCTGAAGAAGTGGCTGAAAAATGGGATAAACTTCCTACTAAAGAGGAGGGGTGAAGGGAGTAGTAAGAAGGGGTTATTGAAGGGTTACAGAGGAGTTTAGGGAGGCACTTGCACCCTTATACAATAAACCCATTCCTATTTACAGAATGTGCTTCCAAAGTCTCTACAGCCAAAAGTGACCCACAACATTTTATAAATGCACTCTGTCTCAGAGCTGGATTAATTTCGGTGCCACACACAGGGCAATTACTGGTACTGCAACACATTTTTACAGAAAATAATGGATCTGGGGATTTGAAAAACCCCATAAGAAAGGCTTATATTGATTTATTATGTACCAAAATTTACAAACATTAATGCAGAGAATTAATTTAAATTCGTATAATTATTTTTTACAAATCAAAGTTACATACATGTATGTTTAAGTTGTAGAAAGGTTATTAAAACACTTTATCATAATGATTATTTTTAAGTATATTTATAAGTAACATTATTATATATATATATATATGTGTGTGTGTATATATATATATATATATATATATATGTGTGTAAAATTTATATTATTTCCTTTCTATGGGAGGGCATTGTCATATCAGTGGTTGGCCATTTGTGGTGCTGGACCTACTAACTACTACTTCTTTTTAGCTGTAGTAACTTTGCAATTTACCTCCTCCCACAGTTTCAGGGTGAGGAGACATGTATGTGTACACTTTCGACTTTTGTGTAACTTTACACTTGTAAATGGTTAATAGCCAAAAACAGTAATGTTACTCCAAAGCGTAAGAGTAAACTTACACATGTAGATTTACTCACATGTAAGTTTACCTTTGTGAATAGGGTTGTATGTTTTTATTATACTTCTCAGAAGGATCCAGGTTTTTAGTGCCCTTAACATGGCATCAACATTTATGTACAAGGAGGAAAATTAGTTTCAGATTCTACTCAAAACCGGTAATGTCTCCAGTGGAGCATCAGTGTTTCAAAAGATGGGTGACACAAACTTGGGCCTGTAACTTAAGCTATCTGTCATGTCGATTCTCTGTAACCATTAGAAGAAACCATCTGTTATAAACAAGGTTCTTGAGGGACACAAACAGAACCATACAGACACATAAGCTACTCACATGTGCCACACGAAACACATATAACACACAATTACACAACAATCATATGAAGATACATCACATACGCTTACATCACACGTACAGATATACATCACACACATATAAAACATTCACACATCCGCATACACCACACACTATCCTCATACACCACAAGCTCATCACACACACATACATTGTGCATCATTAACACATAATCCACATACACACATTGCGCATACACCACACACATAACACACACATCTCACAAATGTGCACACACTACACAGAAAAAACACATACACCACACACACAACACATACTTGCACCCATAAATGCTCATACATCACACAAACATCCACCACACAGACACTGCACCATGCCATTACAGATGCTACATACATAATACACACCACAGAAACACATGCTTACATGCCTAAACATACATGTACATTACACACATGGGTACACACATCTATAACACACTCGTACATTGCATTCTTTTTCTAAAATATATCTTTTATCATGTTCTTTTGAAAAACAAAATGTACTAAGAAAAGGCTTAGGAGATCAGTACCAAATAATAAACATAAAACATAATAGGTTTTTGGGGTATACTCTGAAAACAATGTTTTAGACGTTTTTTCAGTAAAGCAAGAAGAAATGGAGAAGTCAGGTGACGGGTGGTTGCCGTATAGTAAAGATGATGTCATTTATTAATTTCCTGGAATTATCACTGACCATTGTCTCTATCAAAAAGCTTTCTGTGGTGAGTACTGCAGGGAATGCAATTAGAATGTCCTCCTACTACTGTGTGAGTTCCCGTTTGCCAAGTACTTTCAGTTATCCAGCCTCAATGTTTCAGCTTCTATCCGATCTCCCTACGCCAAACGTTTAACCATTTCTGTTCCCACAGTCCCTCTGAAAATCTCCAGGTGGTGGCAGTGCATCTTTCACCAACAGCAAGGCTATATCCACCAATATGCCTCCCCCATCCCCCATTTTACCCTTTTTGGTCTTAAGTATAGTTCTAACTTTCGAGTCAAACTGTGCAGCCCTGCCATTCGCCTGTTCTAGCTTTTGGCACTGATTTCTGGAATGTTACAGTGTACTTGCAGGACCAGTTTCAAGTTTCATACGCTACATTCATACACCACACCCAACACATAATTAGGGCTCCAGGTTTTACAGTAGTTATTTTTTAACATTTCCATCTGTATTTATCCATATTTATTTTTTGGCCATCTTACTGGTATTTATCCATATTTATTTTGTGTTTTGAGAATAAATGGAGTCGTAAAATGGCATATTTCCACATTTATTTAAGGTGCATGCATATGTGAATGCCTGTCATGTTTTAATAAAGTAAGCAGTCACATATAACGAAACACTACACCCACGGGTGCCTATTAGAGTTATACTACACATGTATGTTAACATGTCTGTATTCAAGAAATTCTCATCCTGGGTTTTAAATCTCCATGCTGTCTATATGCATAGATTTTGCCTGGAGTTAATGGAATACAGCTCCTAGAGTCTCTCACAATTCCATATTTGTCCGCAGTAAAATTTAAACACAGACAGGACAATCATTGTTTTCTGCATTTATCTGTACAAATCTGTAAAAATGGAAATCTGTGACTCTTCTACATAATACACACACATCACACACACCACATACGCTTACATAAAACACAGGCAAATATACACATACATATACATCATACATACATACACATGCACCATTCAAATATATTACACTCATACACCACATGCACAAACACACAGACTACCAACACACACATAATACACACTTTCACCACACACACACATGTGCACAGCCCTAAATCACACAAGCATATTTCTATATATAAACACATATGCATCACATAACATTGCATGCATACACACATACACCAGGCATGCATACAGTACATAAGTGCACCACTCACTCAAGCATATAGTACATACACACCACACAAAGATGCATGCAGGTCACTTGATTCACCATTACATAGGGAATTTTAGGATGAGCGAGGTAAAGACTATGGCTTTCATCATGACCCTGGCAGTCCGAAGACCGGCAGGGCCACGGTGGTGGTCTCACCGCCGACGATCCGGTGTGAAGACTGCCACATTATGAGTGTGGCGGGTTGGCTTCTGACAACCCGCCACATCTCTGCCTGTACTACAAGGGTGGTTGGACAGCAGGGCCGGAGATTAGCATCTCTGACCCGGGGGTCCACTGAAGACCGCCGGTGGTATCATGAGTTGGCTTTCCACCAGGGTTTCCGTGGTGGTAGCACCTCCACGAAAACCCTGGCAGAAAGGCTACTGATGACAGGAAATTTATTTTCTGTCACCGGCAGACCACTCCCCCAATCCTCCCTGCAATCACAATACCCGCCCAATCACCTTCCATACCAGAACTCCCCCTCCACCAACCCCCCCTTCCGGTACAGCAACCCACTCCCCTCCCACATACACGCACACACCCCCACACACACCCGCATACACTCATTCACCAACATGTACATACACGCATTCACTCACATGCACCCATACGCGCATTCACTCACACACATCCATACACGCATTCACACATACATCCCAACATGCATTCAAACACCCATACACACATGCATTCAAATACGCATTTAAACACTCATGCACACATGAATACAAACATGCATTCAAATCCGCATTCAAACACTCATACACACACATATACACACACACACACACACATACACACTTACATTCACACACGCAGACAACACCCACTCACACACGCACACACAACACCTACCACCACCCCACCCTGCTCCCCTGTCGGACGATCGACTTGCCTTGTCCGGCGAGGAGGTCATCTGGCAGGGAGCAAGAACAGGCGCTTCCACTGCCGGCAGCGCCCTCCCATCAGCACACCGCCAGGCCATATTACAGGTCATAATACGGCTGGCAGAGTCCTTTTGGTGGGGAGGGGCCGGTGGTGGAACAGCCCCTGCACCTCCAACCACCAGCATGACTACTGGAGGATTTCCACCCAAATTGTGGCAGAAATCCTTCAGTACTCGTAATATGGTGGTCGGAAGACTGCCAGCACTGGTGGTGTTCTGGCACCCGTGGCTTTGGCGGTCTTCTGAAAGGACCGCCAAAGTCATAATTAGGGCCTATGTGTTGTTAACATGAAGGAGTTCCAATGCTTTGCTTCTCTGGTGAGCACTAATGCAAATAAGGCAAAACATTTTTGCACAGTACTCATTTGTCCCCAGTTATTAGCGGGTTACTTTACATATGTGGTTGATGGGTGGATACCTGTGAGCTCACAATGAGAACATTATATTGGCATTTGTTAGTCCCACAGAGCAAGGCTACTCATGCCATTAAATCAACACTCTCTAATGTGCTCTACCGTTAAAGCAAGTCACTGCATTGGTTCCTAGTTTTAATTTGCCTCACAGAAAAGTAGCCCACCATTTCACTGTGCAATTTTCAGGTACTTTTCTCTTTTTATTCTGGTTTTAGTCGTCATTGTCTTCTGTCTCCTCCTGTCTCACAGTTTGATTGAATCCTTTAAGCTGAAACTGAGGCACAACAGAGCTTTGATACACAATATTTACTCAATGTTCCCCTAACAGCCCAAGAGGAGACCTTGAATCATCAGCACAGTGACAGCCCTGTATTTAAAGTCAGTCATTGTAAGGCTTGTGTTTTGCAGTGGTTCTGGAGACCCAATGGAGGGCTGGTTGTGTCTGTAACATCAGGTCGGTGCATGATCTTCATCTCAAATCTGAATAATGTCAGCATTTACATGTTCAGCTCCTAGTGTGTCAAGTGTGATCATTCACCCTCAATACATTGCTAAAATCATTGCCTGTATAATAGTTTCAAAGAAAACACATACTAATGACTAATTTGTTTATGTGTAGAATGCATGCTACAGGGACGTGACAGAAAAAAACAGTTGTGCTAAAAGTCATGCGGCCTAATCAGTGTGACTGTTTCTAAGTAGGTTTAACCCTTTGTGTACCCTGATTCTGGACAATACACTTTGTACTTATATATATATATATATATATATATACACACATATACACATATATATGTAGCCACAGCTCAGTATAATGATCAATATAATGATCTATGTGATTAATTATATATTATGTGTCTATCAATGTGCCTGTATGTGTTAGTATTTGCATAGCACAAGGCAGCTCTGAAAGAAGAGGCATGGTATCCTGAAAGGTACAACAAATGAAAAATAGTTAAGGGTAGTCTTTCGGACCAGGGAAAGTTGTCATTAACAAAATCTCCTTAAAGAGATGTGTCATCAACTTTTTTTACTGAACTGAGTTGGTATCTATCTGATATTGACTACATAGGCAACAGAACGAGATTGATAAATGTGTGGCAATCAATCAATCAATCAATCATTCAGTCTATTTATAAAGCGCACTACATACTTGTGAGGGTTTCAAGGCGCTGGGGGGCTGCTACTGCTCGAAGAGCCATGTCTTGAGGTGTCTTCTGAAGGTGAGCAGGTCCTGGATCTGTCTTAGGTCAGACGGGAGGGTGTTCCAGGTCTTGGCGGCGAGGTAGGAAAAAGATCTGCTGCCGGAGGATTTGCGCCAGATGCGGGGGATGGAGGCGAGGGCAAGGTTGGCAGAGCGGAGTTGTCGGGTGGGGGTGTAGAAGCTGAGTCTGTTGTTAAGGTAGGCTGGTCCGGTGTTGTGGAGTGCTTTGTGTGCATGGGTGAGGAGTTTGAAAGTGATCCTCTTGTCGACGGGGAGCCAGTGCAGGTCTCTTAGGTGGGGGGTGATGTGGCTGCGGCGGGGGATGTTGAGGATGAGTCGGGCGGAGGCGTTTTGGATGCGTTGGAGGTGTTACAGGTGTTTGGACGGGATGCCTGCGTAGAGTACGTTGCCGTAGTCGAGCCTGATGCTGACGAGGGCCTGAGTTACTGTTTTTCTTGTTTCGTTTGGGATCCATTTGTAGATTCTGTGAAGCATGCGGAGGGTGTTGTAGCAGGAGGTGATGGCGTTGACCTGTTTTGACATAGAGAGGGATGAGTCGAGGATGAAGCCGAGGTTTCGTGCGTGGTCGGTTGGTGTCGGAGGGGTACAAAGTGAGGCTGACCACCACGAGTAGTCCCAGGCAGAGGGGGTAGGCCCAAGGATGAGAACCTCCATTTTGTCCGAGTTCAGTTTTAGCCGGCTGGCAATGCTCAGATATAATGTTTGAGATGGACACAGCTCCAAATATGTGCGCAACTTACACAAGTTACTTGAGAGTCCATGGAAGGCGAAGTGCCTGAGTCGTTTGGTTTGTGGCAGATGGGTAGTAGGTGTTCTGGTGGCTTCAGCAGTGAGAGGTGACATTTAGGATTATTTGACTGAGACTCCAAACGTCTCATGAACCGAGACTCGTGGTGGAAGATCTGAGTGAGCAGGGTTAAAAACGTTTCTTAGAAAAAAAAACTTGTTTAGGTAATCAGTGAATGATTAGACCTCCAGAGTGTCCCTGTGGGTGAGCACCAGTTCAGTCACTATGTGTCATGGACATCTACTCATAGGATGCCCTCCAAACGACTGGGTAAAATAATCCCTGTGAAAGAGACATGCCCACCATCGGAGACAGTGCAACATGCAAAGTTGACTTAGGAAACTGACAGCAGAATTACTGCCTGGAAACCAAAGTAAAGACAGATCAAAGGGACATCTGGAACACATTGATGTTTAGTAACCACCGATGAAAGTGCATCATTGCAGCTATATAAATAATTTACATGTATTGCTCTGACGTCACATCAGTACCTATTTAAACGAGTATGGGGATTTATACCATCTAGGTATGACACTAGTAACTCAACAGGTATGGGATAATATTTCATCATCCTGCTACCGATTACCTGACTTGGGCCATAAGGAACATTTATATGCGACTGATCGCAGGAGAAAAAAATATTGCATTAAGTATATCAGCTACCACTACAATAACAAGCTGATTAGATATGGAATTAAGAAATGTAGATTTACACTTCCCATGACAATGTAACGGTAAGCAATGCAATGAATCTTATACTTTTGTAGGGCAATATTTGTTAACCTAGATATAGTGACATACAATTCTTTGGCAGTGACATCTGGCATTGCATGTGACTTTCTCTTCAATGCTTCACCTATTTTTGTTGCCTGACAAAAAAGTATTGCAAAGTCACTTGCAATATTTCAGCTTCTAGCGATGTGGAACTTTGATTACAGTTTCAATAAACAGCTGAGTTTGGTTTCATCAAGTGGAGCTGGCCTTTTCATGAATATACATCATCATATGCGTACAGGGGTAGAATAACAAGCAAGTCCTCCAAGCTTCTCCTGCAGTGCAAAGCAGACCTGCCATCGGGCAGTTCCTCAACGCTCCAGTGCTCAAGTACAAAATCATGTGTATGCGGTAATCTCCTATCAGCAACATGGCAAATGCAGTGATTGCGATGAACATTGGAATTGAAGATAAACAAGCGTGTGTGCTAATGCACATTTGGGGATATTGACGTGCCGCATTCATATCCATGCAAGCCAGAGACACAATTTCTAGCAGACCATCACAGAAAAAAAACATTTCGGGGCACAGTCGGTGGTGGGTGGGGGGGCATTTGGGATGTCTGTGGCCACCCCCGTTAATGCAAGTCTTGATGTCTTTGCTGTTGTTCTCTATTTGCTTCATAAAAGCACGAGCCAAACTGCTCACGTCTTTAGTTGGAATAGATTATATTGAATGATCTTCAATTTGCCTGTAAAAAATGACCCTATTTCCCGTTGAGAATTATATACGTACATTTTCCCAGTGTCAAACCCCATTCATCGATACGCAGAACAAGACAGCTCAATAAAGGCTCGAAACTATTGACTGCCCAATCAGAAGACAGGAGTTTAATTCAGCAGTCCTCCACCTGAAAGCACTGCATGATCCAAGGATAAGCACATTATCTTCTTGTGCTTCATATTCCTTATCTGGCTTAAGCTGGGAGCAGTTAGAAACAGATTAATGGATGTTATGAAGGACTATTTGGAAGTCTGAATAGCTTTTTTGTAACTGTTTAATGGAGCCTGAAATATTGCAACCCCCACCTCCTTGCTCTGATTGCAGATGAGGTCAAGCCTACCACTGCCCGAGCGTGGTGCCCAGGCATTGAAGCCCCTCAGTGGTACAGATATACCTGAGAAACATATCCCGAGAAGACTACACTTAGGGCGGCTCCAGAATAATTCCTCCTACTTGCCTACCGCCAAAATTACTGATACCAGAGAGCATAATAATTCTGGAGTGGGGAGCTAAATGGGAAAACAAGTTTTGGGTAAATATTATTTCGGAATTGTATCTGTATTGATTTCCTCTTGCTTTCCCCAATGTTTCACACAGAGTTTTCAACTGCTTTCCGCAGTCACAATTTCAGTTTAAAACACCACAGCGTGCAATTCAATGTGGTCAGGGTCACCTCTAATGAGGACCTTAGAAGCATGCATAACAAAGAGTCCACGCCGTCCTTAATGGGTGAAGCCATTCATTAATAAGGTGGGCAATGTTTTAAGTCTGCCTCTGCCTTTACTCAAATATAGTTAGGATCCTTACCTATAAAAGATATAATTTAGACCCCTGAATAAACAAATATTGTCAGAGCCAATAGTTCTAAGCGTAATTTGCTAATGCATGCTAGTTTAGTAAAGGGATGTGGAATTTAATAAAACATGTCCTCGTCCATGGGACAGGTTGCATCATGAATCTACTTGTCCTGAAAAAATATATACTTGTCCCTTTTGGTACCATGTAGTTAGGCGACAAATTATGGCAGCAATCCCATTATATAAAAGCTCTGATAATATGCCAGGGCTAATTATATAGTAGGGCTTGAATAGTAGTAAATACCTTATTTTGCCACCTTTCAGCAGATCTACATACTGTGGCTCGAGGAAGAAGTAAGCAATAGTTCCAGGGTTGGAATGCCTTTGAATCGATGCAAACCTACTAACTTGCATGCCTCAATGTTTTTTACCAGCTCTTTTCAAATCTGAAAAGATTGTGAGGGTTTGTCTTCAACTTGGTTTCTGAGCTAGGAGAGATGTCTGCACGCCCTTTCCAGCTCACTCCCATCCTAAATTGTTTTCTATTTTATCTTGTTATGATGGTTTCTTACCGTTCTTGTCCACTGGTGCTCTTTCCTTAAGCCGCAACAGAAGAAGTATTATTTATCATTTCTCCTACTGCATTAGGTTGTTTTTAGACATCAGGCTCTCAAGTATTTAAGTACATGGTTCATGCTTCAGATTTTTGGTAATTAGTGCATTCTGTTGTTGATTTATCCAAATACAGCTTCATTGGAGGAATTGCAGGAGGAAGCTATTTAGAGAATGACCTCCATGTTGCACATTATGGTGTTTCTCAGCTCTGGCAGCGGATTCTTTCTTTGATATACGCCTGGACGCTGTAGAACATCTTGCATGCGGAAGGCATTAGTTTGGTGCTGACTCTCTCTTGGATTCGAGCCACAGTTGGTACCTGAGGGAGGTGATGGCCTTCTTCTTGGCTTGGGTGATGGCCATTATCTAGCTGTGAAACTTGCTCACAGTTTCTTTATTCATCACCATAGTACTTTGTGGCAGTAATCCAATGTTGCTGCTAGTTGCTGCATGATGAAAGGGGAAGGGGTTGTTTTCAGACAAGAAAATGCTAGATAAAACTCTGTTTACATATTGTGATCATGTCTGAGTCTCACAATACTGATTATAACTGATTTCATAGTTACTATTAAATCTGTTGTTATTCTTGGGTTTTAGGCTTTATTCCAGTTGCAGACTGTGCCCCGAAATATGATGACCTGATATTTATGTGGGTGTTTAGAAGTATCTGGGCTAAGACAAAAACATGGTTATGCAGCACCATACAGTAATAAAAGGGGCTCCTGCTACACAGACATGCTGTACTAATATGTAGCACCAGGCAGGACCACCTGGGAGAGATTGTGTTGAAAGGATTAAAAGTGGGTTATCAGTGAAGAGAAGCTGGGTGAAACGATAATGTGGCTCTGTTTCGCTGCAAGGGGTGCCTTCCCATCTTTGAGTAACAGACTACAGAAGGGATGTGGTATATTGAATTAGTCTTAGCTCAAAGACTTTACAAACTACCTTCCTCTTCTAGGCTTTACTCCTATAGTCTAAGCTTCTAACACACCGTTCTCTAGATTTAGTGTGACCACTTCGTGCACCAAACAAGATCATCATGACACTCTAGTGATCCTTGCAATAGTGCACAGGCTCCCAGAGCACGTTGGCTTATGTATTGTAGACACTGCCCTCAGCATCGGGCAAGTAGTCAGTGTTGTGAAACATAGACTTACTTTCAAAAAACGCTTTTTTGAAAAGATTCAGCATCCCTATGCATAGAATATGTTTTCCCCCATCATAACAAAATATTATACAAAAAGAAGAATATTCACACATTATAAATTTGAATTTCTGTTACCATTCACCATTTCCACTGATGATTGGTGGTTTGGAATTATGGTTGTTAATTTGGAAGTACAGTTAATCATCTCAGGGGGAGTGATTAATGAGTATACTGAACCAGGAGAAAAATGTGAAAATGAATGGACGAGCATAAGTAATGTGATAGGTTTAGAAGACAAAGGTACATAAACGCAATTACTCTGTAATTTAATTTTTTTATTCTAGAAAACTCTTTAGAAAAATACGTTTGCAATGTTTTAATGTAATATTGCACATGCCTTTCTTTCTTGGACCCTCTGAAATTGTTGCCTGCTGAGGACAAAGTAGTAGAGGCGACAAAGTAATCTAAACGAATTATTTAATCTGATTAATATTATTTTATTGTCAGTGGTCATTAATGAGTGTTGTAATGTCTAAATTACTTATTTTCCAGTAGTAACATAAAAGTCCTTTTCAAGTTAGTGCCACCATGGCCGGAAGAGCCTTTCACCCTTTCTAACATTCCTTGTAGGCTGCAAGCTGAGAGGCTGTGGGCTGCCTTCAGAGCAGGGTGAGCTGCAATGGCACATACGAGTCTCCAGGACCCCATTCTAGTTGTGAACTCCTGCAGTGTGGCACAGATATGAACATTTCTGCCAGGGCTGATGTTGGTTTCCAGCCCAGCCGAGTGCCACCAGGGTTGGACAGAATCTCTTTATCGCTATGGCGATTCACCATATGAGCCTTTTACCTGACTTCTTTAGGGAATGTTGTTATGAAACTACAATTTTCTTGATTACTTGTGTGGTATACCTTGTATATAACCTACGGTCACTAGGTTAGCAGGTGATGCCACTGCAGTGCTCCTAACCCAAAAGGCATATACAATCACAAGGCGTCGTTTTGTAAATGTTGCACTACACTTGCCATGTGAAATATCCAAAATTATTCCATTAAGCCACATTTTATAATTATACCTAAGCTCGCTTCTAAATTATTCAGTGGAACATAGAGCAAGGCAAATAACAAGAATGAAGGCAGCTGCTGTTTGCCACAATTTTATTTTTTGTGGAACTTTTTAGCACAAAATGCATCCTTGCATCACAAATTAACAACACATTTGGAGCTAAACTATAGTGCTAAATGACAGATTTGCATTTTAGAGTAATTAATTACGCATAAGTTTGCAACATTTTCTTGCAATTTAGCATAAATGCATGTCTTTTGTACATCCCTTATCAACTACATAGAGAAAATCTGGCTGGTGTCCAAGTTTTTTTGGTTCTGTAATAGAACTAGTGGTTTTTACTGGATCATAAAGATGTGTGATTAATATGAATAGACTTCTAAGAAATCATTGCTGGACCACAATACATTAATACTATTTCTTGTTCAAAATAATTCTCGAGTTTTAAGTCGCTGTAAGGCTTGATTTGCTGATTGTGGGAGGGGGCAATCGACCACGTCTCTGTTCTGTCAAGATCCCATGCCATTTCCTACCCTTCACACTGGTGTGATCTTGGGCACATCACTTTACTTTACCATGAGTCTATTGCACTGCTGTGAACTGGGTTTTCTGTATGTGAGATGCTGAATATCCACCTAACACATATATAACAGATTTGAAAAGCACTGCGCTTAGGTAGGCACAAAGTCTGAACAGTGTTCCTTTTTGTATGTAACATTTTAAAATGTGCTCAACCGGTCACTAACCACAATTTGGCAGAAGTTTGGGCAGTTTATAGCTCATCCAGTAGATCAATTGGAAAAGGCTCTTACACACATCAAATCTAGGCCTGGGCGGACTTCACTGAGTTCCACTCCGTGGAATTCCGCAGAGTTGATTAAAAACTCTGTGGAATTCCATGAAGGTAGGATTCTGTGACCCGCGGAGGCCTGAATGCGCCCGATCTCGGAAGCGTTAAGCAGGGTCGGGCCTGATTACCCAGGGTCGACCCTGCTTAGCGCCTCCAAGATCGGGCCCATTCAGGAGAGGGACATAGGCAGTGAAAGCTGCTGATTAAGGCCTCTTGTGCACCGGCCTGTCTCGTGTGCACTGCACACATGATAGGCTGGTGCCTGGAACGACAGCTTTCGCTGCCTAAGGCCCTGGCCTGAATTCAGGCCAAGGCCATAGGCAGCGAAACCTGCCGTTTCAGTCCTTGTTTGTGCACCAGTGTGCACAAACAAGAAAAAAGAAAAGAGATTAGGGCTTACCTGGGTCTTCCAGTGTCTCTAGGAGACTTCACTTCAGAACCTTATTCTCTACCGTGTGGAGTTCCCAGGGATCGTCGTTGAGCCCAACTCTGTTCAACCTGTATGTAACATCGGTGGCTGCGCTAATAAAATCATCAAGCCTATCATTTGCATTGTATGCTGATGATACGCAGATCATCTCAATTTTATAAAATGATGTCCACTCAAGGGACCTTCTTAGGAACTGCATGAGTGCAGTAAGTTAAAGGATGGAATGTAAACGGAACTCCTCAAAGGCTGAGGTTATTTTCGGAAATAACCTCAGCCTTTGGTCCCTGCTGTGGTGGCCATTGGATCTGGGAACTCTTCCAACACCCGTCTTGAAGGTTAACAATCTCAGAGTGTTATTGGATAATGAACTGAAATACATAATCAAGTGAATAAGGTCACTTAACAAAAAATGTTATACCCTTCGATCTTTTAAAAACGGTGGTCTTTGCACTTGTTTTGGCAAGACTAGATTACTGTGCCAGTCTTTTTTTAAAATCTACCCAAGGTTTCCTTAAAGAAACTTCAAACTCTTCAAAACGCTGCCTCACGTTCCACCTGAAAATCCTTAAATTTCATTCGGTGAAAGCGGCCATAAGTAAATTGCACTAGCTGCCGGTTAAACAACGTGTCATCTTCAAGGCTTTATGCGCAGCTTATAAGACATATAAGACACTTCATGGGGTGTGCCCTACCTACTTCAAGAAGAATCTGTGGTGGTACATGCCTGGCAGGAATCTGCACTCCAGTTCTACCATGTATTTGGTGGTGCCATCTTACAAACGTTTATCCTGAGGTGACAGAAGTTTCTTTAGGTCCACAGCATTATATTGGAACCATCACCCTTATAATCTAAAAGCAGATGCATCTCTCTCAATATTTAGGAAATCTCTGAAAACCTGTCTCTTTGTCCAGCAGTCTGACAATTGAGCTCCACCTGTCCCTATCTCGCATAGTGCCACGAAGCCGCTGGGCAATTGTTGCTCTTAATAAAACTCTTCATTCATTCAACTGGATATAGAGACATATAGCAATAAAGAATTGCCGAATGTCACACAACTTGAGACACCAGGACTTGAATTCCTGCTTCCTGGTACAAGAGTACATATGTGTATGTTTTTGTAGGGTACTTGTGAAGCGGAAAGTTAGCTGTAATGGAATTGAGCGTTGTACTTGATAGACAGTCCTTCACAGAGGTGTAGGTTAGAGGAGTTGCTCTTCAGAAGATGCGCACTGCTCCCGGGAATCAAAATCAGCCCCTGGCAAAATTGGTTCTATCATCCACTTTGCACTGATCAAGTGGGCAAAGACAGTGAGCCTGGCCCTGTCAGGAAGGCTTGGGAGGGCTCTTCAGCTTGTGTGTCAGAATATTATATGCAGAAAAATCATCTGACATAAATACTGTGTCGTAAACAATTATTTCCAATACATTGTCCCCTTTGGGTCTATTATTTACTTGATTGGGGCAATATTTTGGTGTTGAGGATAAATTAGTGATTTTCTGATGATGTTTTGGTACCACTCTCCTCTTCCATCTTTGAAAAGATTTTAAAACTTGAGGCCAAAGGGCACATTTACTGTGCAAATGTGCATAGACATGATGGCTAAAATAATCTTAGCTTTCATACTCGGTTCTTAAGGGGAACTAATTAAGTATATTTTCTGCTTTCAAAATATGTGCGATAGCTCAAATAGTTAATGTGCCTGGTGTAGATCAGCATGTGCAATCTGAAAGGCACACCTATGAATCTTAGTAACAGACCACAACGAGTATGCGTTTTTGTTACAGAGATCCGGGTGTAATCTGCAGGTCACAATTTGCAGTCCTGGCCACATAGCTCAGTGGGCAATACGTGTGCTGCAGATACTTGGTGCACACGTTATAAGTATGTATCTCTTTAGGGCTAGGGTAGCAAAATGAGGACCACCATGTTAAACGTAAAATGTATCATGTATTAGACTTGTCTAACCTGAAGACATGAGTAGGCATTAACTGAACAGCAGCGTCCCCCTCTACGGCAAGCCTTTAATTCTAGAGAATGCTGGGAAATGCTCCTTTGCACTCCCGACATCTAAAAGTGCCTGCCTATCATTCCAGATTTTTTTCTTATTTCTCCATGATCAGATTTGAAATGATCATTTGACTTCCAGTAGTGTCCTTAGATTCTAAGCTGCTCTACTAATAGTTCCCATGCCAGCTTGTCGTGGCCCCCGCTGGCACTGACCCACTTCTGATGCACGCGGGGCACTGTGGAACAGGCAAGGCAGCTGCGGAGAGGACTGACTTCTGGCTGGGGGGTTCCGTTGTCCTTGGAAATGCTCCAACTGCTAGAGGGGTTCCTGGCTTCTCCAGGCTGCCGGATTTGTTTTGGGTGATTTCCTACGTCCTTAACTACTGCTGAGCTTTGTGATCTCGAGAGACTGTGCAGGGTGAGCATGTCAATCTAAGTCACTAGGGCACTTCGGTTCTATTCCTGGGCCATTAGCCTATTAGAGTAAATCACAACCATACTTGTACTCATCACCCACTTCCATTACATTGAGAGACTGAAGTACTGGACTGAGTGATAGTGCATTATGAGTAGTCAGTATCAAGCGCCTGACCATAGAGGTGGAGGAAGCTTGAGAGATATTGAGGGGTGTGCAAAATCACCTCTTTTGTTTTCATCATGAAATTGCACAAAGTGTCATAGAAATTTAGTGAAATTATGGTTTTATGGAGAAATGTGGAATGCCCATATCTAGAAAATTTTAGCATGTTCACACCTCATGTAAAACGTCTCACAACAAACCGGAAAGAGACTGGCTCAGACAAAGAATATTTCTCAGCAAGACATTTTGTGTATGAGCAAGCCTCACGCTGGTGTTGCACAATACTTTTATACACAAGTTGGGTGCCTGGTGTAAAAAAGATATTAGAATGTGCAAATCTGCAGCAGTCACGTCACACAATGCCTCAAGGAGGTCCACTGACTCCCAATACACAAGCACACACAGTTCAAACTCCTCACTCACACTTTTAGCGCACTACACAACATTGGCCCTGTCTACCATAACAGCTGCATCCCCTTTCACAAATCTTCGAGACACATCTGCTCAGCCGGACTCCTACTATAATGCATCCTACACATATGCAGAACTAGATCCTGAGTTTGGGCCTTCTCCTACATCGCCCTTTAAGTGTTGACGCTAAACATCAAAGACTCCTTCATTTCTTGAGTTCTGCAAGATGCTGAAGATCTGGCTTTTCAAATAGCTTCCTTGTTCGCTCTTAGCAAGGCTAATCTCACACCTGCTTACCACAAGCATACCCTACCAGGTGATTGTGCGTTCTACAAATAAACATAACACAAAATTCAGATAAATTTCACAAGTTTCGCCTAACACATTATTTGAAACATTTTGTGAATTTGCCCATCGTATTTAAACTTTCTCGCAGGCCTACTTTTCAGGAGGGAGAGCAGGAAATGCAGAAGGGGGGCGAGAAAGATACAAAACAGCTATATCTCCTTTTAAAAAAAATAAAAAAAACACAATGGATAACACCTTCCTAGTTATGACCCCAGTTAGCGAAACTCCATTGAGGTACATTTGCAAAATTAGAGAAATTAGTTTCATTGAAAAATTTGAAAAATCCAATAAAGAAAAGCAATCAAATGGCACAGTGCTACAGTTGTAGAGTGTATTTGAAGAGGTAGAAACACTAAGGTATAGGTACACATAAAAACAGTGGATACAAGAATAAGAATTAAGGTAGGGGTAGAGGTGTTAAAGTATAGAAAGGAGTAGGTATGGGTAGACGTATTAGAGTATTAGATGGGAAGTGATGCTAAGGATTGGTAGCAATAGAGGTGCAGGCACGAGACGTGTACGTATGCATAGATGTACCAGGTTGTAGGTAGAGATACTAGGGTGAATGTAGAAAGAGACAGGCTAAGGCTTAGTAGCATAGGCATGGGTTGACAGTCTAGGGTATAGGAAGGGGTAGAGCTAGGCATAAAAGACTTGGGAAAGGAAAAACAGAGTTCAGGGCATAGGAGGGAGAAATTGAAAAGCTAATCTGGGCATGGAGAGCGGGATGAAGGGAGGAAGAAAGAAAGGTGAAAGCGAAAGTTGGATACCTCTGAATACAAATGAGACATAGTGCAGCAGAATGTCTCCCATAAAAGGAAAATAAACATTTGTGATCCTGCAAAATAGAACTGGGATCATTTTTTGGCACTCAACAGGATGGATTCTAAATCTTGGGAATTTGATCCATTTAGAAAAATCTTGTAAACAGGATAGTGAAGCAATGTTCTACCGAATAGGTTACTTTAAATTAGATTTTAAACAGAACCTTGTAAAATTAGAAACAGTTGTATGTGGGAGGGCCGAGCAAGGGGGATTTGTGACTGTGTCAGGAATCATGGCAGAAACTTAGATATGGTGTTGTACTTTTTCAGAGGCCATAGAGATGCCGTGGGAATTAGGAGACTGACCCATCCTCTGTCCTCACAACATCTACAGTCAGACCTCCTTTGAAGCCTCTCTTCATTAGGTATGTTTACATGAGCATCTACCACTGAAAGCCAGTAGGGTGGAGGGAGGGAGGGAGCGCTCACTGGGGAGCTCGTCAATTCCATGGGTTCTTGTTCCTGGTGGACAAAGAATTCAGGGTGCCCAAGGCTTGCCTGGTTTGGGCTTTAATCACTCAAAACCTCCCCCCTAGGTTGCCACGCTGGCTTTTCTGCTGGGCCCCGCAGTGAGATCTGACGAGGCTGGAGCTCTATTGGAGTGTGCAGTACTCACAGCTGTGCCTATTTTGCCCTGCGACTTTTGGGTTAGTAAAAAATACACAGATTTACAATCCCTGTGCCATATAGCTAGGAAATTATTGGAACAAGACAAACGAAGCCTAGGTGTTCAGCACAGCGCAGTGCACTGATAATTTATTATCACAATAATTCAGACAGGTCTTGCCATAGAGGATACCTACATTTTGGTATGGAAATGTCCCCAGCTTGGCTCTGGAGGGCACTTGCCCATACTCTCTGGTAGACTACTAGGAAAGTTACAGGTATTTAATTTTCACTTCAGTGAACACACGATTAACACATATTCACTTAGGGCTTCTGTGTTATGGCATGGCAGCCTCCCCTTTGAAGTGAGACAGGCCTCCGGGGCTGAAGGTGGGGCCATGAAGCACAGAGGTAGGGAGCCCCTGCCACTTCCTGCTTCTCCTTTTACCAGACTTGTCACTGCAGACTGACTGGTGAAGTGGCAGGTGGGTATAGTGCTCCCTCCTTGGTGCCTTTGTTTTCCATCCCCAGTCAGGGCAAATCCCCATCCCTCGTTGCTGCTGAACGTTCAGATCAAAGGATATGGCTGGGGCGTCTTTAGGACACTTTCCAACTCCCACAAAATCAGACGTAATACGAAACAGGAGGCAATATGTAAATCCCATCTGCGCCTGCCAACCAGTGATAAATGCTGGGTAGAAACCCCAAGTCAGAGTGACAGGATACTCTTGACCACGAAGGGAGGCCCACAGCAGTGTACCTGAGGTGTCTGTTGTGCTCCAGAGTCGAGGTGTGTAGCTGCCAGCCTACTTACCTGACTTGAGGATCCTGATCTGTGCTTGAAAAGCTGCTTAATTCTGCCCTTTTGGGACGAAGCCAAATAGTCTGCCGAGGATACTAGGAGGTATCTCTGCCGCCAAAAAGAGTGCGGTAATGGAGATCTCAGCCCAGTGCCCTGTTAACTGAGGAAGTTGGCTGAGGAAATTGATCATCAGTTACACCGTCAAGATCAGTGGGAAGATCAGCCTTCCATGATATTGCGGTAAGCTTTACCCAGCCCCGAAACTGTGTGTGCTACTGATTGCCCCTAACAGCACCGTGAGCCTGATTGCTCTTCCTTCCTGGCCTGAGAGTGTTTGTTGGGGATGCCAACACAGCTAAATCCTCAAAGCCTCACAGACCATATCCAGATCCATCAATCATTTGCAAAGTTATCCCCTTTTAAAGTCATACTTTGTGGAAACTTTTTAGGGCATGCATTTCACCCATAGCTGTGTGGGTTCTGCAGGCATTAGAAACCCTCACTGCAACTAGCAGGTTTTCTGATAGAGGCCCAAGAAGAGTATGGTTGCTAAAAAACACAAAAGCGTGTCATGCATTTCACATTGCACTCCACAGTTATCGGCAAATAAAGTCAGTACCATCTCTCCCACATTCAGCAGTGTCAGAGTCCTTGCACAAGCGGTGTTGGCCTCTGTATTTCCACCAACCCATGTACACTACATGCACACCAGATAGACCCTTTTCTGTCCCATTGTATTCCCGCGTTGTGGCCACCTGTTGCAGGATCTGTCACTTTGTTAGCATGGGTTTGCCTTTGAGTGGGGGCGCGGAGTGGGGACCAATGAAGACCCAAAAGCCTTAGGAGAGTGGAGCTCAACTGGATTCAGGCAGTGGCAGTGGTAGTGACAGTGGTAGAAAACATCTAAGCCCTCCAAAGAGTCATAAGCAGAGGGCCTACTTTCTTCTGACCTCGACCTAATGATGCCCCCACTAAGCAGCAAATTAAGTTCTCAGTTTCCCGTGGCTTGTGAACTTCATATAACATTCTAACTGAAAATGAAGCCGTAAACGATGGTCTGGCTGCTTTTTTGATTGAAACATATGCTGAGACATTAATGCAAACTCAGTATCAATTGTGTTAAAGCCAACCTGCATTAGCTTAGTGATTCTGATCACCCCTTGTTAAAGCATGTAGACGGGCTATTGATTACTTTGACTCAGTGCCAAAGTTAGTAAGCAGGGTCTGATCACTGTGAAACAGCAGTGTTACATAAGTATAGATTTTCCATGTAATTCTACTTTTCCTGTGTAGTATTTAGATGTATACAGAGTAAACTATTTGTGTGTTTTTTAATATAGAGTGATATGTTCTATTGTTGTTTGAATTCTGAATCTTTAGCCCACATCACCTGCCTAAGTAAGTCATGCACCAATTCTGAATTTTTAGCCCACATCACCTCCCTAAGTAATCCATGTGCCAATCTGCATAGCTATCATGAGGATAACTGGTGCTAAGTTTTAGATGTAATAATAAGGTGCCACAGGACTTCAGAGATAAAAGTCCCCAGTTGTCACAATGAAAGCTAGCGAACCAGTGATTGGCCCATAACTCCCCCATGCCCATTCCCACAGTAGTCATTAAATTATGGTTGTGTAATAGTTACAGCCGTGTTCTATGAGAAGTTTTTTTTTTTTTGGGCCATGTCTTTTCTGGGGACATGCTGAAAAAATATCTGTACTGCTCTTTAACAGGCATAAGCGTCAAGTCAACATAGTTCCCCTTCCTCCAGCTCACAGTCCACACACAGTGTGGTGCAGCTAGGGCTCCAAGCCCGCCTCCTTCCCTGTCCCCGGGTGTCTTGTCAACTTTCTCACAGTGTCTTTGTTGGTCACTGAGCACTCTCCTGGATCTGCCTTCAGTGTTTTCTGCATGATCTTAGGTACCTGCAAATAATTAGCACAATCACCCAGTGATGGACATGATGAGGGAGGGGGAGAACTAGTTTTCGGTTGCAAAAATATTGTATTGTAGCCAACAGAAAAGTAGAACTAGCCACCATCAACTTTGTATCTCTCAATATGAAGAAGGATTGACTTTAGGGTATGGCGCTTCTTTAAAGTACAGGTTCCAGTATATACATGGCCCTTGGATTTCAGCAACCATGTATGGTGAACATTCGGATCATACAGAGTAAATTAATAGAAACCGGAGGTGGGGCGGATACAGACTTCACCAATACATATACTCTTGATATGAGACTGATAACTCTTACCTGTCAAAAGACGGCCTTAGAATGACCACCGGGAGACAATGGTATGCTGAGCTTAGCTAAGCAATACCTTCAATTTTCTGAAGGATGAACATTCGCCAGTACTCAGCCCTTGGACATGCCTTTTACTCTACCAGGGATTTCCCCATGGTCTCCTCCTTGGATGTCGCTTTTGAAAGCCCACGATGCTCCTGGTGCTGCTGTCAATTTCCCAAGTTCCCGAGGTTAATCACTGAGAGAATTCAAGAGGGAGAGAGAGAGATGGAGGGAGGGGAAAGGTAGAGAGAAAGGGATCAACGAGGCAGAAGGGAAAGAGGAGAGGAGAGGGAGAGAGCAGCCTGATGGAAAGACAGAGATAGCGTGAGGAGATGAACGGAGCTGGGCTGGTTTGAGCATTGTACCCATGGCTGCTCTTTGGGTCACGAGTGCGGCCCCAGACTCCAGGAGTCAAGAGAATCCCAGTGGGAAAGACATTAGTAAAACGGAGTGGCTGTAAGCCTTCTTTTTCATCCTTGAATCCTGTAACATTGTTGGTATCACATCGCACAAGAAATGATTACATATAACTTGTTACTGGTCTCGAGAGCTACAGTTTCACCTTCCCTTGGAACATTGCTGTTCCGGTACACTTAGTACTGACAGAGTAATGTGAACATTTGTCTTAAAGGAAGGTGATACGGCGCCCCTGCTGACTCAGCAGGCCGCGCAGCTTCTCATTGCTCCGTGTGATTACAATGATGACAAAGCATCGATGTTGCAAAACACCGGTGTGTTTGTATTGATTTCTTCTTTTTGTTTTATTTTTACAGAAGTTTCTCTCCTTGCGCTTCCCCCTTTTCCCCTTTGCTTTCCTTCCAGCCTGCGAGTTAGCGCTTCGTATAGCATTTCCCCTTGTCTCTTCCCCTCATGGCACCTTTCTACGTATTTTTCGGTATTTTACAGTTTTCATTCTGCATTACACGTGTTTTTGTGCTTCAAACACCACTTGCAAGAAACATTAGGTCAAGTTTTTAGAATCCATATTTTTGGAAGACAATGTTCCTAAATTTGCAACCAGCGGGCTCTGCAGTGTGCGGTCTGCTATTTGCGAGCTTGTTCATCGAGATCCCCAGGGATGATGAGAAAGATCCTCTAGAATAGTTTATGAACTGAGCTCGGAAAGGGCAGCTTCTACTACCGGGTCAACAGTGAGGTCAAGAAAGGGTAGAGGAAGTACAGCTTGAGTTTACGCAAGTTGTTCCGGGCTGGAGGGTACACGAGGGGCTTCTGTCATATTGGGGAAAAGCATGGCGCCACCAAAGTATGAGATAGAGTTTTAGTGAGGAGCACTAAATCCTACTAGCGCCATGTTAGAAAGGGCACAAGGGGATCCAAAGAGGGGGAAGTCAGACAGCACACACTGAAGGAACGAAGCCTGCTCCACCTCTTTGCTCTTTTAGGATACCACTTAAAATGCTACTGCTGCTCCCAGAATTGTCACCACCCCCTTCCCCATTAAATGTGCCCCAGAAAAGACCAGTCTATGGTGCACTCACCTTTTTGACGCTCCCCAATTGACATGTCTCTAGCTTATGGGGCATTTTGTGAGGCATCCCATTGAAAAATGGATTATTCTACTCTCAGATTAATGGGCTTTCATTTTGCAAAACATCTGTCACTGTTAGTCCTGGACAGTGAGCGTGAAATTAGTTTTGACTGCAGAAAGGCTACGCCGGTGTGGGAGATGTGACTAACATTACAACACACTCCGGAGCGAGCCGATGAAATTCCAATTACACTTTTGAAGAAGAGTATGTGTGCAGAATCAAGCAAGGGCGAGAGAGTGAGCATATGAGAGAGCGAGAGAAATGAAAAGAGAATATAAGGGGGGCGGCAGCAGTGAGGGATAATGGACAAACCAAGCAAAATAAATAGGAGTTTCATGACAACAGACAATAGAGAAGGAAAAAAGAAAGGAGGAGGAGAAAGTAAACGTGAGAAGGTCATTGATTAAGGCAAGATGACTGAGACGGTCTAAAAAGGCCTTGAGTGAGACTGGCACACAGTAAGAAAGAGAACTGGGCATGGGTAAGGTAGAGGGGAGTGGAGAAGACAGGCAGCGAGGTGATGAAGGGAGAAGTGAGATATGAGTAGGTGTTCGAGAGGTAGATGGAAGTGGAGAAAGAAATGGGTAGAGACGTACATATCTATATATGTTCTCTAAAAAATATGTCAGAGAAGTGAATTCTGACTGGATGTTAATGCTGAGTACAAAAAGAAACCTCAAAAGATAGCAAATTTGACTGTAAATGTACAACCTTAACTTATGCCCTTTATTTATCGTATTAGATGTTTTTGAACATCTTATTGAATTGTTACTATTTTGGAAGCCAACATTTGCTATTGTGATGCTTTCTGTGTATGCCCTTTGTCCCCTGTGACTAATCTGTAGCAAACTTGACATACTTTTTTGAAGAGTGCGTCTATGTTTGATGCAAAATAGTCAAGGGATATGAAAAAGTAATTAATGATGCAAAAAAGGCACTGCTATTGAAGTGAGCTGTCAAAGACATACCCTTCAGCACTGACTTAGGACCTGCATTCGAGGAGGTGTGGCATGGCCTTTGGCCATGCTAGTCAGGCTCTAGGTTCAAGTTGTGTCATCTGGTCATTGCTGTACCCTGATCCCAGAGCCTGGAGGGCACACCATTTGCCCATGTTTTGCTCAGGATGCAGGACATCCCCTTTGGCCACTTTCTGCCAAAAAGATTCATCAACATGGATCCCAGTTGGCATAACCTAAGACCACACTGAGAAGGCTCTGAGATTGGTTGGTAGTCTCCAATGTTTGTCCTTCCCTGACAGGACCTGGCCATATCCACGACATTGACCACACCACGTCTAAAGTCCTGTAACCCCAAAGGCCTACAGACCTACATCCAACTCTCTTTGTTGTAGAGACATATCAAGAGGCAGCACCTTCCACGTTCTGCTCTGCTTCCATTGTTGGAGCAGTTTCTGTGCACACATAGTATGCTTTTGTGGACTTGTAGGTGAGCAGCATTTGGTTTCTTTGTGTGTTTTGTTCTGCCTGGGAGTTTCTTGCCTTTGGTTGCCCCTCCTCCATGATATAAATAGCAGAAATATACCATAAAGTAGTATCTGCACCTACTTTATTGGAAGATTCATTTCCAAATGTGTTCTTTATGGTTTGTAGTATTTGCAATGCATTGCATGGGATATCGGTAGTTTAATGCTTCTAGAGGACTTAAGCAACACTGCTATGCAGAGATAGATTTCTATGCGTGTTTTATCGAGTTTTAACTATACCTTGATTGTTTTAGGCTTCAGTTTGAAAGATCATGTTGTTGTCTCGGGGTTGACATGCAGAGCCCATGTTTTGCTCTAGAGGCCTCTTCCAGACTTTGAATATTTTGTGCACCTTTAAGATTTAAGAGTCCTGGGAAGAATAATCAGGTTGTATCCATATTGCTGCCATTGTTTCTGATGTTTGGTGCACCAGACATCCTGGCTGTGAGAACTATTGGGCGGGGTTGACAGATCATTAATAAAATCAATTCAAGTTTACTTCATACCATGCCTCACTAAGCCATACAAATATATCTAAAAACGCATAAAAACAATTGACCGTTGAGTTTATCTACCATGCCACACACATAACAGATAATTATAAAAATCAATTTCCTAATTTCTTCTGCTAAAATATCATATTTTCCATGGTACAAAGCATATCAATGCTTCTACAGTTCATCGCGTAGTTTATAAGCTTCTGAACTCTTGCTATTTGTAGCTTGGTAAAAACTGGAAATCGAAATGTGCTGAATTGCTTTTCTATTACTATGTTAAAGAGCAAAACGTGAATCAGGGTAGATCAGATCCATGACATAAAGGACACTATAGTTTGGTAAAGGTTTTTTACTCTGACTCCTCTCACCCATCATTCTTGATGAATATCGCCCGTTCTTAGTTTCAAATATCCACCTTCGAATTTTGTAGATTTGATATTTAGCAAATGTGTTTGAGGGCTATCCAAATTAATTATACATTCATATTGATGGTTGTTCAGACATCGTTTCTGGTCTAGTTCGTTGAATGCGAATGCCCTTTTAGGCACATTCCTGATCCCTATTTTCCAAGTATTGGTGCTCTAAATATCATACCCGTTTTTTTCCATTAAGAACAGACTTGCCTGAATTATTATACATTGATCAGCCAAGGACAACTTTGTGTGCGTCTCTAAAACATTTTTCATGATATAACAAAGAATGTATTGTCTGGTCAGTAGGGTGCTATCCTAGTGGTTTAGAGATCGTTTAGAGTATCAGAAAGAGATTTAAACCAGGTGCATATTTTACCTGACCTTACGCTTTTCCAGAGTTACACTGAATTATATTTAAATCCTTTTGGACAGTATTTCGCTACTGTATAGCAGAAAGCTCTTAGTTTTTTAAGCTAATAACTTGGTTGATTTGTGCTGTGCATTAGTGCCTAATTTACCTAAAGCATTTTCTATAGTATTGGATGGTACTATCATAGAATCAATTTGTTGGTGAAATTATTAGAGAAGATCACTCTTAAGTACTAATAACTAGGTACAATATCTGTAAGTTAAGCATTTAGCCAAAATCGGGGCCGTATCAGATGCAACTTAACGTGTTCCACGGCTGGCCTATGCATAATCTTCCATTTATCCTCCCCATCACACCACAATATACTGATACTTATTGCCCAGGCTGCCGGCCTTTGCAGAATGACACACATTGTGAAAGAGAGAAATGTGCGTTACGTCTGTTTTAGTGACCTTGGAGGTGAGGAGTGCTGCCTCAGGTAAGGCCTAGAGCCATGCCTGAGTCGGGGCGGTCCCGAACAGTTAAGTGGTTTCCCTGCACCTCGCTCCCTTGGAGGTCCCAACTGTTATAGAACAGACATGGGCATGCTAAGGGGTGTGAGTCGGTGGTGCCTATTGTTATTTTAGGGCAGCACGTCATGCTATTCTTTTCCTGAGCACCGCTTGCCCCTTTCAGCACTTGTTATTCTTGGAGCTCGATTGTCCAACAGTAGTCTTGCTCACTTGTATCCTGCATCAGCTACCCCCCACACAGTTGCACACCTCTCTTACCACTTTTGTCTAGCGGGCCGAAGTGGTTCTCAGGACAGGGCAGACAACTTGAAGAGGAATGATTGCCTTGAACAAGCCATTCATGGATTGACAGTGTGACATTGCGCATGACATAAGGGGCCCTTGATGCTGGTATAGGCCAGAGGCCCTCCAATCTGAGTTCCCAGCTGTGAGCACCCACCTCCTGCTGCAGGTCGAGGTGCCACAGGCTTTATTAGGAGTTGCTGTCCTGGGCCTGAGTTCTGCTAACTGGAAGCAGAGGTCTGTATCCTGCTCCCTTGCCACTGGGCTGTTGGTACGTGCCATTGTAAGGAATAGGGAGCCAACATGCCTGCTGCCTTTCCAATTCTTTTAAGGGGGCTACGCTGAAGGATATAATGATGGTGAAACCCAAGCCTGGTAAGTCTCTGACACAAGACTTCAGTGGCCCAGCACCACCCTCTATCCCCACATCATACCTTGGACATGCTGAGTCACCTTGAAGCTACTCTTCAATCAGAGGGCCCCAGCGTGGAGCTATGATTTTACAGTGAAAGTGCAGTGTATTTGTGGATCCTATGTGAGGGTCAAATACCGACCTGTGGGTATTCAACAGTTCTAGTACACACACGTCTGGGTCCTCTGAGTGCAAACCTGCAGGTTTGGACTGCTAGCACTACTGGGCATTACTAGAGTAAGCCACTGAGATTTGAGCGGGCTGGATGATGAGTCCTCCGAATTGGGCTCATGCCACGGGGACATTGGGCACTAGTTTTTCCATGCTCCACAAAGATTCCAAAGTGGGCATGTTTCACCCATTGAACATGTTTAATCTATTGAACAGTTTTCTTAGGTCTTGGTTACTTGCTGCGGGTCTATGGCTGGGGACTCATATGTTACCGGATCCGGATTGGGGTATTACTATGGTGTTTTTGTTGTTTTATGTTTGGTTTTATGGAGCGTTTGTTCGCAGTCAAGCTTATCTGGTGTACTTGTCGGTGGTGGGGAGGTTTACAATGTGCAAGTGCAAGCAGTGTTGGAAATAGGGTACATGAGGACTTGGGGCACCAGTTCGTTGCCTGGAACTCATACTACCATTACATGTCATGTGAACATGCTTGGACAGTCTTACCCCACAGCACAATGTGATGATCTGGAATGCAAAATATGGTAACTCCTGCTGAAAATACTGAATTTATGCTTACCTCAAGCACCATCGTATACATATTGCCATACTGCAGGAAATGCAGCTCACAACTGCAGAACTCCAAAAAGTCAGCGTGAAGTAGCGATAACAGGTCTATGGTGCATCAACATTAACATATGCATGAGGAGTGCTTATGTGGATTGCTCCAGGGGTACAGTACACAGTGGTTAGCCACAATACACATACAGAGGGCAGATATATGATAATGGAGGGGCACTAAGACAGGGCTCAACTGAAACTAGTGTGGATCTATGCACCTAACTCCAATCAGTTGGCCTTCTTTGACTCACTTACCCCTGCACTTTTTCTGGATCCCCATGCAACAAGCCTGTAGGGTGGGTTCGCTAATCGTGTGCCAGTTGTGGACTAGAACTGTTTTCTCCCTCCCTTGTGCAATGCAACATGTATCAGAAAAACACGACACTTCCACAATAGGCTAACCCAAAGGCGATTATATAATGTGTGGCACCTGGGACCCCCAGCGGACCGTGAATATTTGTTTTATTCCCTGGGGCAAAACATCCACACCAGACTAAATTTAATTAGATGCACCGTCTGACTAGTTAAACAGATTATCACATAGGAGTATTTAGCGTGCACTCTAGTGGACCATTGTCTGCTACAAAAAAATAGTTCTACAAAGGGGTAGACCAAGTCCAAGAAATCCCACCTGGTGGCGACAGACTGAAATGCTGCTTTATCCCTCAGTCAGGGAAGATGCATCAAAATACTTCACTCAGTATTTGGACCTCAAGAATAAGTCCATCCCATCCATGGCTCTGGAATGGGATGCACACAAAATAGTTGTCCGGGATCACTGCATGGCTGCCACGTGGGGGGTCCGTTGCGTGCTACAGGAAGAGCTCATGATGATAGAGAGGAAGCTGAACCTCTTAGAAAGAGAAGTGGCTGCTTGCACAACAAGAGTTGAGCGTCTCCAGCAATTCAGAGTCTAGAGAGGCAGACACATGATTAGGGAGACTGCATACAGAGGGAGACCAGTCAGGTAGATTGCTAGCATGGCTGGCTAAGGAGGACCAGCAGCGTGCTCCAATTGACGCCATCAGATGCGGAGATGACTCATTGGTACTCACACAGGCTGGTATGGGGGCGCCCGTGCTCCTTACCTGATGCGCAGCATTTTAAGCATGCTGCCTAGCCTGTCCCCTACTTAAATGAAGCTATCCAGTTAGAAAAGATAGGCATGGCCATAGCTCAAATTGCCCGAAACAAGACACCGGGAACAGATGGGTTGCCTGTTGAGTACTATGCTAAATTTTCTTCCCTGATTACCCAGCACCTCCTGGATGTGTTTCATGAAGCCAAGTTGAATGGCCAGCTTCCAGAGTCGATGAGTGAGGCATTGATCGCGGCCCTCCCCAAACCGGGGTGCAACCCCTTAGATGTGCATTCGTACCTCCCTCGTAAGCATAACTGTAGAAGGTGCTTGCAAACAGATTGCTCCCTATAGTCAGTAGTTTGATGCATGCTGATCAATCAGGATTCATACCTGGACATAACACCTTTCTCAATAACCAGCAGCTCTTGCAGCTTATCCACTGCACCCTGCCAGAAGCACTTGGCAGAGTGTGTCCCTTGAGATTGAAAAGCTCCTGATACCCTGATCTGGAAATTCTTGTTGACTATCCTGCAGAACACTGGATGTGGGCTGTTGTTTGTGGGCTGGGTTTGCACGCTAAATTTGAACACAATGGCTAGAGTTTGGATGGGTCAGCTGATCTGAGATAGCTTCCCCATCCAGCGGGGCACTAGGCATGGGTGCCCTTTATCACCATTGCTTTTTACGATAGCCATGAAGCCACTGGCTTCCCACCTGCGCATGTGAGCGCAGGACTGGAGGATCACAGAGTTGGACACCTACCACATCATGTCACTTTATGCAGACAATGCCCTGCTCTTCTTTTCCGAGATGGGGACGTCTCTTCCAGGCTTTATGCACTTATTAGATGACTTTGGAGTTGTGTCTGGGCTCCAAGTCATTTGGCCTAAATCATGCGTGTTCCCTCTTGCTCCATCTCCTATGCCCCCCCAGAGGTGTTTCACCAGAACACCAGATCAAATGGTGTCACAACACAATATATTTAATTACTTAGGCAGTCAAATTTACCAACTGACAGGGCTGTAAGGGAGGGCAACTGGGGTAGGGCACTAAGATCAATTGGGGGATGCCTCTCTTTTTGGCGTTTGTTACCTCTCTCCCCATTATGGCAAGTTGCGATTGCTAAAATGCTCATGCTGCCCAGACTATTGTATTTTTTGCAGCACTTCTGCCCATGCACCCAAAATGTTTTTTTCAGGAGTTGAATTGTCTCCTTTTGGAATTGATATGTGAGGGGGGGCAGGCCGTTGAGTGGCTCTTGTCATTTCACAACAACCCCTGCTTGACAGAGGGCTTGGTGCATCATATTTTGAAATGTATTATGCAACAGCACTGCTACAATGCCCGCTGCGCTGGCTAGATGCGACTCCTTGTTCTTAGTGGGTGGTTGTCCAAATAGTACTGGGTGAGATGAGCGTTTATACTCGGTTGATGGCTTGTGATTGTCAGACCGCAATGGGAATCAAGCCAGATGGTGTTGGCGCAGTTGTGCTACCATTGGTTTGCTCACAGTAAGAAACCCCACATTCCTTCCTAGCCATCAATAGTACTGAAGCATTTGGCGGGTATTTGGGAACTGGCTGAGAGACCTGGCTTGGCACTTTAGATGGCAGCAGGGATTGACACATTAGGGGATCTCTTTCATGACGTAGTCGTTACGGCCTTCTAGAATATAACGAACACTTAGAACGTAGGTGCAGGGCACTTTTTGGCATGCCACACCATCCTGGGGATTGTGAGGGCTACATGGGAGGCCGGGAAGGCGGAACCGTCCCCATTGCTCATTCTACATGCTCTCTTCATGCATAGTGGCACACAGAGAGCTATCTCCACATTCTATTTAGCACTGAGAACATGGGGATTATGCTGACTAGATGGAACAGAGTCCTCTTGCAAACACTGATGGACAAGTTTTGGGCATGAGTGCTTTAGCACTTGAAAGAGGTGTCCGGAATCCCAGATTCCATTTTAGGCAAATTAATTACACACAGTATGCATATCTTCCCTCCCTCACAAACTAAGCATATGCTCCTTGAATCCACTCCTGAGTGTCTGTGGTGCAAGTTGGCGGAGGCTGTTTTTTTCCAAATGGTATGGAAGTGCCCGCTGCTGCAATTGACCTGGGTGGAAGTAACAGCTACCACAGTGACACTGGAAGAACACACCTTGAAGCCCACTTCTGAGTCCTACCTCTTAGGCCTTTGCCCTAAAGCCAAGGGGGACAAACACTTACATAGGTTTATAGACCTTGCTTCTATGCTCTTTAAACAACAAATTGCAATGACATGGAAGGCACCCTCTGTCCCAAATAAACAGAGTGGGCCACATAGGCTGCTGCAGTGGGCACACGTGGAGGCTAATGCACTACACTTGCTGCATGCTAGAGGAAACGCCCCAGAGTTGCTATGGTCTAGTCAAGTGTTAGTAACACGACTACACACTTATTGCATTCCTCTACTATATGGTAGTCCCCATGCACTCCTGTTGTGGTGAGTGGCTGCATGGCATTGACACCAGCACCAACCAGTGATAGACATGTTGCTAGGGCCGAGGTGGTCATAGGTATTAATGTCTGAGGTAGTAATGCCTGTTCATTACTTCTTTACTGTGCATCGCGGACCCCAGAAACTGCATTTTAAGTGGTTCTCCCAACCCCCACTGCTCCTTGACTGTTCCTTTCTTCTCTATCTAGCTTGTGATATAATGACATGATATAATATAAATGTGCACAGTATTCTTTCGACAATGCCCTATATTCCTTCATAATTTCTCCATTTATGTTTATAAACAATAAAAATACATTTGAAAAAAAAGTTAAGCATTTAGCTTGGCGCTGAAGATTAGACTGCTGCAGATCCTTTAGAATACCATTACTTTAGTTTTCTTTATATTACTTTTAAATAGATATTTTTACAATTCTTAGCAATTCTTAGGAAATTGGTCTAAGGTATGTTGCAAACTAATGGCAGTTAAATCGAAAAGATGGTATATCGCCTATAAGGTTTCAAATTTAAATAATCAATTTATTCTCTGCCACTAAAGAGAAAAATATATATATATATTTTTTTTTGTGTGGATTTACCCACTATGCCCCAAAACTGCTTTGTTCTCTTATTCTGTAGTGCTCTGATTACTTCAATCCAAAGGTTTTCCTTTTCTTTATATGAAATTTGTCTCCTTATTTTCCTGTATTGTTTTCTGTGATCTTTTATTTTATTGTGGAAGGAGCCCAACAATCTCTGTTTTCCAAGCGTCGTCCATACTCTTTCTGTACTTTGAACTGCTACTGCCTTTTATGCACAGGATGTGGAAACTGCTTCTATACCTCAGGACTACGACTTCTCAACCTTAGCAGCAAATGGCCTTCCTGCTCTCCACTGCCCTGTCTTCCAGTGCTTCCAGGCATGCGTATCTTTGTGCCAGCAGTGTAACTTTTTTCTGCAAGGACATTCTTCCTTTATACATTTTCGTAAGTTTGAGCATCTGAGTTGGAGGTCGATTTTAAGCATAGTAGAGCTTCTGGACTGGTTTATAGCTGTATTTTTCCAATTCCAGTCTGTTTCCTCATCGCTGGCCCTTTCATTACCATATTCCACCATGCTGATTACTTTCTTCACCTGTTGTGGTGATGTCATTCATGTATACCCTAAACAGCAGGTTGCAATCCTGCCACATCCAAGGCTCCTAATGAAGAGTGCTGTTTGTATGTTCCTGATCTTTACCTTGTATGAATTTGAAACATTATTGATTTCATGTTGATTACGGTCCAGAATAGTGCATTTCCAACCAAAACGCTCTAAGTAGTGTCAGCCTATTTTTAAATACTGGCAATTTCCCACTTTGCTTGGTGTCTCTTACCTGCTTGTGATTAGTGTCTACAAGGTGAAGATTTGGTCATTGGTGCAGTGTTCTAGAAAGACTCCAACATGCCTTTTGAGGAACCTACTGGTTATAGGAAGTTTGCAATTCTTTTTTATTAATGATGCTGCAGAGGAGCCTGCTCATACTACTGCTGACACAGACCTCTCAGTAGCTACTTGGGTTAAGCACCAGCGCTCATGATAAGCAGCGCACCAGATGGTTTTATTAGTTGAAATCAGGCCAGAACTCCCAAAATCAAATAAGCATTTGCAATGCAATAGGTCGCACATTTACTTGAGTTGGAGCTCTTGAAGTTGTAAATGCATAACTGGAAATTTTTTGCTACATAAATTGGTCAACCCTGCAACATATCTTGGTCCTTTCTGCCACCTAATTCCAGTGACCCTTCATATAACTAAAGGGCTAATAGGCCTACTGGAATTTCTTTTTCAAACAAGGCTCCTAAAACACAAACTTCTCCCAGGTGCAAAACAAAAGTTCCAACCAAAAGAGAGTTTAAAAACACACTGAGTGGTGGGACATGTTATTATTTTGTGGCCCACACCAACCCAGTGTGAGGACCCAGAAATGATCTACACAGAGAGAGCATGTTGTGGTGAAAATTTTGGAAGATGGTCCCATTGTCTTAGGACGTGCATAGGCTGAATTATGAGTAAAAATGTTTTGTCAAAAGAATGCCCTGCAAAGCGTCATGGGGCAAGTTTCTGAGTACTGCCAATATTGTAGTATGTTGAGTGTAATGTTCAGAACAGCCCCTAGATGACACTACAAAAAATAGTTTTCATAAGAAGCATGGTCATGTAACCATATAGTTAGCCCCTAGAGGGCATAGCTACATGAACACAGAATGGTAGAAAGTGATGCAGTGAAACCATACATTTAGCCCTTGGTGGATGTAGTGCATTATATATTTAAAAGGCTAGGAGGTCTACTACAATGATGTTACACACAAGGTCCTTAAAACACAAACTTCCTGTTTTCTCACCACAACTCACTTCCAAGGGCCCAGGAAATGGATTGGCACCACTTGGCAAGTCAGGGTCCTCAGCAGGTTTACCCAGGTGCTGGTAGGTGAAATCTATGATGGCCCTGAGACTTCTTAACAGAAGGCAAGCTCATTCCAAGCCCTTGGAGGAACTTCACAAGCAGGATTTCAGAGAGCAAAGTCCAGTCCTTTCCCTCTTAAGGCAGAAGTAGCAGCAGCAGACCAGCACAGCAAGGCAACAGGCAGAGTGGCAGGTCCTCCTCAAGCATTAAGCTCTTCTCCTTGGCAGAGGTTCCTCTTGATCCAGATGTAATCTGAAAATCTGGGGTTTGGGGTCCACTACTTAAACATAGTTCTGCCTTTGAAGTAGGCAAACATCAAAGGAAAGTCCCTGTTTTTCACAAGATCCTGCCTTGCCCAGGCCTGGCCCCAGACACACACCAGGGGGTTGGAGACTGCATTGTGTGTAGACAGGCACAGTCCTTTCAGGTGTAAGTGTTAGTTCCTCCCTTCCCACTCTAGCCCAGGAGACTCATCAGGATATGAAGGCTTTACTTCAGCTCCCTTTGTGTCAATGTCTAGAAGGAATTCACAACAGCCCAACTGTCATTCTAACCCAGACATGGATAACACAAGCAGGCAGAGGCACAGAATGGTTAAGCAAGAAAATGCCCACTTTCTAAGAGGGGCATTTTCAAACAGACAATCTAAAAACCAACCCTACCAAAAGACGTATTTTTAAATTGTGATTTCAGAGTCTCCAAACTCCACATCTATATTTGCTCCCAATGAGAAACTGCACTTAAAAGATATTTAAAGGCAGTCCGCATGTTAACCTATGAGAGAGATATGCCTTTTAATAGTGAAAAACTATTTTGACAGTATTTCACTATCAGGACATGTAGAACACATCAGTACATGCCCTACCTTTTAAATACACTGCACCCTGCCAATGGGGTACTAGGGACTACCATATGGTTGACTTACATGTAGTAAAAGGGAACCTTTGGGCATGGCAAGTGGGTGCACGTGCAAGCTCAAATTGGCAGTTCAAAACTGCACACACGGACACTGCAGTGGCAGGTCTAACACATGTTTACAGGGCTACTCATGTGGGTGGCTCAATCAGTGCTGCAGGCCCACTGGTAGCATTTAATTTACAGGCTCTGGGCACCTCTAGTGCACTTTACTAGGGACTTACTAGTAAATCAAGTATGCCAATCATGGATAATCAATCTTCAATACAATTTAGAAAGAAGGCACTTGCACTTTAGCACAGGTTAGCAGTGGTAAGATTTTCAGACACAATATACCAGCCAAAACAAATTGCAATGCCAGGTCTTACATCACCCATTCACTTTCACCCACCCTTGCATCCTTCAACCCCTATGCTTTTTCAAAGATTTTTTTCTCAATCATTCCCCCTTTCATGCACTCTTTCACCTATCCACCCTTTCACACGGTCATTCATCCACCCACACTTCCTTTCACCCATCCACCCTTTCACCTGTCCATGAATCCTCTCACCCATTCAGCCTTCCACCCACCCATCCTTCTTTTCAACCTTACATCCTTCTTTCCCTTTTGTATCAACCCATCTTTCTTTAGTGTTAATTATGAGCTTTTGTTTTACTGGTTCCAGGCGGAAAGACCATTAAGAACCTGCCATTAAGTAATTGCTAATGCAGGGGGTTCGAAAAGGCCTTTTCTCATACACTTCCAATGTTTAGCAATCTATAGATTATGAGCCCGGAGGTAAAGGAAATATAATAATGACAGGGCACCTGGCAGCAGGGGATGTGTGACCCGATAATATCCAAAACACTTTGCCAGTTGTCTCATAGATATGGTCCTCTTTGAGCTATGGAAGTGGTTATGTCTCTCAGGGGGGAAACGTCCAGAACAACGACTCTGGAACAACGATTACATTGTTAACGCAAGCAGAAGCACGGTTGCGTTAACAACGACTCCCTTTATCTCTGCCTTAACCATGCAAGTGCTGAACAACCCACAGCCGTGGTTAAGGCAGAGAAAAAGGGAGAATACATCAGCAGAGGACGTAGTCAGGTAAGAGAGGCTAGTGCAGGGTTGGGGATAGCTTTTAGGGGTGTGGTGGATTAAGGGCTTGGGGGGTTGAGGAAAGGGGTAGTTTGATTTTTTAGGGGTGAGGTAATTGGGGTAGTTCTGGTTTTTAAGGATAGGGGGGATTGGAGCAGTTCTGTTTTTAGGGGACAGGGTGGGGAGATTGGGGTAGTTCTGTTTTTAGGGGGGTCAGGGTAGTTTGTTTTGAGGGATGGGGGTCAGGGTACTTTTGTTTTTGGGGGTGGGGTAGTTTGGTTTTAGGGAGTGGGGTGGGAGGTCGGGTAGTTTGTTTTTTGGGGGTGGGGGATTGGGGTAGTTTAGTTTTTGGGGGTGGGGGTCAGGTAGCTAGGTTTTTGGGGGCGGGGTGGGTGATTGGGGTACTTTTGTTTTTAGGGGCTGGGTGGGGGGATCAGGGTAATTTGGTTTCTGGGGATGGGGTGGGGAATCAGGGTAGTTTGGTTTTTAGGGGCGTGGTGGGGGTCGGTTGTTTTTGTGGGTGGGTGGGGGAGGTCGGGGAAGGGTTTATGGCTCGGGGTGGGTGGGAGGTATCCGGGTTAGTTTTGTTTTAGGGGTGGGGGGGTCGGGTAATTTAAGTATGCAGGGTGGGATACTTCTGGGGCTTAGGGCAGGTGGGGGGTCGCATGCTAGAACCATGCATGCCGTTCCCACACATGCTTTTACTAGACATGCTTTTACAATGAAAAATCATAGTAAGGGCATACGTGGTAAAGGCATTTGTGGTAACAACACAGTCGTTGTTCTGACTGCGTAGTTCAGGCATGCATGGTTCTAGCATTCATTGTTCCATCATATATTCACCCCTTTTGTTTAGCAAAGACACTTGGACATGTTCAATAATCTCTTGGAACGCCTAGTTCAGCTGTTTGTTATTTTCTGAACATGCATGTAGGTGGGATAGCATCTCCTAAGCTTTCACGTGTGTAGGAATGAGGCATAATTTCTGTGTCATCATCAGCCTTTGTTGTATCCCGTGCTCGGACTATAGAAATTCATTCTGTGTTGAATGTAGGAGTTTGTGATGTGATTTTTTTTGGAGCGGTTTTGCAAAGGCAACTGCGAAGTAAACACGTCTTTGTGATTTACTACGTTCACCGGAATGCCTTGATGCTTGAGGCAATTTATGTTGCATGTATCCATATTAACATTACCAAAAAGGTTGTGCCAAACATATACTTCACAGAAACTAGTTCGGGCCTTATTAGTGGTCAGTGTTAATTTGAGCGCCATTTTGTGCCTATTTTCCAGTTTGCATTCAATATGGGATTAGTGGAAATATTGCTCAATCACAATTTTAGTTCAGACACTTTTCTCTTGGTACAGGAAAATTATGCAGACGAAAGACTGCATTTGGAGAAATACTGTACACAAAAACATTTTGGAAAATATTCCCCACTGATTTCCACAAATGTAATCAGACATAAAATTTGACCGAATCCCTCAGGCAGGATTTTTTCTCCGCTGTTGGTTTAGTATTCAAAATTAAACTTGTAGTCTTTTCCTGTGTAATGCCAATGTGCATAGAAAATCTCTACAAAAGGTATACGTATGTAGAAAATATCTATATACATTTATCTTTACCAGTCGTAAAGTCACAAATGGCAGATTTTGATATAAAACTATGCACATAATTTCCAGTTTGACTGGTTTAAATCAGAGTGAAAATGATTCACTAACTGAAGGAAAGCTTCACAAGTTCAAATGAACAGGTAAGCAGAGAACATTTTAAACTGTGAACGCATGAAAATGAATAACTTGACAAAATTTTCCTAGTGAAGAAAATCTTCCCTCTCACTCAGACATGACAGGGACAACCACAGGGCTTTAAGTGGGTAGGGTTCTGCCGGGTTCTAAACCCAGAAGTGATTTAAAAAACACAAATTTGAAACAACTCCCTATTGGACTCTATCTTCTTACCCTTAATTTTACTGGCAAAAACACTGATCGTTTTCTTTCAAATGACTGTAAAAACCCTTAATGTATTCCATGTTAGCGATGCAGTCCTGTTTCAATTTCACATTTGACTTCATCTTGCATTCCCTAAGAGTATTTGTGTTTACACAATGTATTACTCTAGTGTTTTTCATGCAATATAAGACTCTTATGTAATGCATACTTTGAACTGAGTCACCTCCGGGTGTCTGAGTGAGTTCAGGTTGTGGGTAAGTGCAGTGCTTAATTTGTAAATAGCAAGGTGCCGGTGCTCAAAGCTCTCTAACACGCGGCTGCTGCAATTAAAAGTGGGAACACGGAATATTGAGGTAGCGTAATCCTGAAGCCATCTCAGGCCACTTCAATCCATTAAAACCACTCCCTGCCCCTTCAGCTCGCTTTCTCCCATTGTGACGCTTTTTTTGTTTTTCTCCTCCTCCGTCTTTCCTATATGTGTCTTTTGCTCGCAGCAACTGCTTCGGGGAGAAGAATAAGCACCGGCCCTCAAAAATAAGTGCCGGTGCTCAGCACCGGAAACAAGCACAAATTAAGCACTGGGTAGGTGTTAATGGAAGTGCCTGATAGAGAGCTCTGAAGTTGAGGCAGGCTGAAGGCAGCGTGAGTTTCTGACACGGCTGCTTACTGCGTCATAAAGGTGTACACACTATATGCATATCCAGTCCTTGGCTTTTCTGCACAGCATACACAGCGATAATCGCATACATGCAATAGCAATTGTGGGAGAGTTTGAGATTTGCAGATTGAGGGTTTCAGAAACGTGGGGACAAAAAGGGCGTAAGTGTTCGACAGAAAGACAGAGAGGACAGTGGTGCTAAAAGGAAAACAGTGTGTCTGAGACAGTGCGAACGCCACTACCTCTTCCACAGACTAATAATGCTTAATTCGCACTCTCATATTTTCAGGACTGAAACATTTTAAACCTAATTGCTCTCACCAAATTCTTCGTTTTTGTCTACTTGACACAGATAACAAGCATTGGCAAAGCCAGTAGATCTGACTTGTAAGTGTATGAGTGGGTTGCTGTGCGACTTGCATGGATGCAATAACAGAAAACTCCCAGAGAGATGCTCACATACTGGTCAAGTGACATCTGTTGGGCTGGATTTTAGTTTGCGTTTTTTAAGCCATGCCCTTAATTACATGCACCAGCCACCCTCAAAAGAATTGCGGATTACGTTTATTTGGCCAAGCACCTACTAGAGTCTCCATACCTTTTCAGCCCTCTTAAAGCGATGGGCAACCAGACCCTGGCATACATAATTCTAAGATTTATATTTTTCGCTCATTCTTACCTCTCTGTAGAAGAATGTCCTATGTGGTGTGTGCTGTTCTGTAGGTGTACATGACTCCTCTTCAGTTTCTGGTACTAGTCCTTCTTTGCAGCAAGGGTTTTAAATTATCTTTAGCTGAAGGATAATATGTGCTTTTTATTTTTAAATAAATAGCAGTCCAATAAATTACCAGTCTTCGAATTAAATTATTTCATTATTGGCTGAGGAATCGAGTGTCTGACATTTCAGACAATTATGCTTAGCTACATTATGTTTCTCGACAAAACTTTATTGACAAGAAAACAATTAAATTTAAGAAAAGAGTTACACAAGCAAACCTGCGAAATATCAGTGTCAAATACACTGAGGAATAGACCAAGAAACAGGTTTATTGTTTCCATGTAATCTATCCTGGAAAGTAGAAGAAATATATATCAGAACGAGCGGGAATGGAGAGATTGATACAGTTTAGGGGGCTATTTTTAAATCATTAGGACACGGACCCGATTATTCGTGACTGCACTGGTGCAACTGTTTCCTACTAGTGAGTGCTCACGTTACATTTTCACTAATACAAGCTCAAAAATATATTTTCTCTAGGTGACCTTTGCGATCGGTTGGTAAAATTGTTGGTGGAAATTTGAACCGACACTAGTGAAGTCCTATGTAATAATGAAATATCAGTGTAAAGTAGTATCAATGCAATTCCATTATGAATATCTACAGGACAGCATTCGTTCATTGTTGTTTTTTTCTCAAGCAAGAGTTCTGTGGTTTCCAATGCCAGCCTTCAAGATTTCAGGAAATATGTAAAGATATCACGTGTCCTGCTGTATTTAAATCCTCTCCTGCTCTCCACTAGACCAATCTCTCTGGCTCCCTCCAAACCTATGCCATCTCGCCTCTAAACATATATGATGTGCCCCGTTCAAGCACATTTGCCCTCCAAATCTTTCCAGGCACATATCTCCCCATTACCTCCAAACACATTTTCTCTTCTGTGGATTCAACTAATCCTTCCTACTGCTCCCTCAGAGAAATTGAGGTTTTGCCGAAATAGTTCAGTGACGTCATAAGAGTGCCATGTCCCCTTATACAAGAAATGAATGTGTCCTTCTTCCCTCTTGTTTAGGCAGTGAAATACAGATATAATTGTAATACAAAGGTCCTTCACACTCCTGGGTCCCACTGGCACTGCACTTTCTGTGCTGCTGAGAAGTGCACCCCTGAACTAGGCAATCATTTACGGCATCAAGTTTAAGTCGAGCATCAAATTCAATGGAAAAAAACACAGTTTAAATAAAGTAAATACAGAATGCTGTAGGCATCAGTTTCTGGTAACTAGTCCGTGGTCTCCCTTCAAAAATCGGGATCCTGCTCCGTTCAAACACCTTTCCTTCTCCTTACTTTGATCTAACCACGCTTTCTGCTCCGAACAAACATTTCTAACACACCTCTGTTCTTGCTGCCTCATGCATCTACTCGCCTGCTCCTTCTCACATCTCCTCTCCTGATCTCACCTACATCTCATCTCCTGATGAGCATTACATCGCCTCTCCTATTCCATCCTGCTCCATCCTCAGCTCATCTCATTTAGTCCACTCACTTACCACATCTCCTCTCCAGCTGTCTTTTACCATATCTCCTCTCCTGTTCTGTTACATCAGTTCATCAGTTCTCCTAATCCCTTTTACATCTCTGTTTCTGTATCCTCTTATATCTTCTTATGTGTCCCTCTTACATTTCTTCTGATCCCTCTTATATCACATTTCCTTCTTCATCAGAAAAACTTCTCTCATTTTCTTTTACCACATCTTCTATTTTGGTTACTCGTGCATCTCCTCAGCTGCTCCCTACTGGATGTCCACTCATGCTCCCTCGTACATCTCCTCTCCTAATCCCTCATAGTGCTCTTCTATTTCTCCATCCTAAAGACATGTCCTCTCCAGCTCTCTCTTTTACATCTTCTCTCTTTTTCTGTTTTACATCATTTTCTCTCATGATTGCACTAATAACTTTCCCTGCTTCCTCTTCCATCCTCTCGCCTGCTCCCTATCTCATCTCTCCACTCTCTTACATCCCCTCTCCTCTCCTGCACTCTCACATTTCTGCACTCTCACATTTCTGCACCTTCTTACATCTCCTCTCCTGCCCTTTCCTACATCTCCTCTCTTGTCCCCCTTATAATCTTATCTCTTGCCCATCCAAATGCTATTTCCTTGCTTGCTCCCTCTTACATCATCCTCTTCCATGATCACCCTTACTTCCATCTCTTTACCCTCTCCCACTTCCATCTCTTCTGATGCATCCTAAATGCAATTCCTCTTCTGCTTCCTCTCACAACCCCCGCCCCCTGTCACATCCTTTTCTGCTCTCTTACATATTTTATCCTTCCTCTCACATCACCTCTTTTGCTCCCCCTCATCCCCTCTCTTACATTTTATCTCCTTCTTGACTTCCTTGTCCTTCTCCACTTGCATCTCCAGTTCTTCTCTGTCTTACATCTCCTCTCTTTCTCTCTGGAAACACCTCTGTATCTGCTCCTTCCAAGACTCCTCTCTGACTCCCTATAAGAGAGTTATTCTTCCGCTTACCAAAAGTGTGTGTGTTCTGCTTCTCCAAGTGCCTGTGAATGCAAACACGAAGCAATCCCCAAAGCCAACATCCCGTTAGGAAGGAAAGGAGGGCAGCAATCAGCACCACGGGTCTGAACACAGCCGAAGGGTGGGCAGCTAGCAGCTCTACCCGCGATGTCCCATCATGGTATTTTCATTTGTTGGGAGGACTCCCCTAGTTACTTGTCGTCAGTCTTTTAGGTTTCCGGATGAATTAATATCTTAATGCACATGATCGTCATGATTAGTGAATGATTTTGCAAAAAGTAAGTTCTATGAAACTGTAAAAGATTATATCACTCGCATTTTGTTATGTCTGTCATATAGCTTATCTATCAAATGTCAAGGGCAGTGCTTAATTTGAGCAGGTGTGGCCCACTGGCACTTACTTTTTCGACACAGACTTCTATCCAGAGGGGAGAGAATCGCAAAATGGGTAAGGAAGGAGAAAAAAAAAGGAGAAAAAACAGTGTCAAAGAGAGAAACTGGGATTTAAAAAAACAGCAATAGTAAGAATAAAGAGACGTATGTGGTGATGGACTGGAGGGGGTTCTGCACTCCAAACTCACTGGTTGTGAGGGGTCCAAAGATTTGCTTCTCGTGATCTCGACTTTTGAGTGTGAATAATACCAGAGTAGGCGCATTGAGAAAAAAAGTGCTTTGCTCCCATTCGGAATTAGAAACCTGACCAACAGCAAGGGATTTGCAATTGGTGCAGTTTACTTACTGGGGGCGTCCGTGGAGGGCTAACCCGGCGCAGGGCCAGCATAAACAGCAACACACTGCCTCGCGATGATAGTCCTCTGCGGCCGCCCCTGTGTAAAGGCCCATTGGTAGCCACCCAGACATGACAAAGAGCTCGAGGACCGCGAACAGACAGTTAATCCTATTAGAGGCTCCGCAGTGGAAGAAACGCTGCATTAAACATGCAAATTCCCTTCAGCAGCACGAAACACGAGCACCATGTACAGTCTCTCCCACACCCGAGTTAAAGTATTGCATTGTGCGGAGCCACAAAAGGAACAGCGAGGTGCTCTCCCCGCAGCCCGTCCTTAAGGAAAAGGTGCCAATTATTTCTGAGAGCAAAATCCTCGTATACATTTCATATCGGCACAACACTAAATCTTAATGAAAAGAAACCTATCTACATATGTTTCTTTTTCCAGCAGATTCTCACAATAATCGCCACTCTGGCATCAGATGAGTTACACAAGTGCAAATTCAGAGCAAGGTTAGAGTATAGTGCCCAGTGCAGCGCCTAGACACTCAATCGGATATCAGTGAGCTATATAAGTGTCCTTAGTCAGTCATTCTGATCTGCGTTCTGGACACCTTCTTGTTTGACTGTTTTCACTTACATTAACAGGTAGTTGCATAGCAAGGATGTAAAGAGCAAGCATGGCAAATGCCTCCTTATGCTGGATAGTAAAAACATACATTTTTAGATTTCAGATGACCCCTCACAACCCGGTGCCATCGCACTTGCTGCACTAATAATAGGTTTGCCCTTGTTTAATAATTTGGAACTCTCAAAAGTTACCAGGGCTATGCTTTGAAAGATGGACCTGTGACAAGTCTGACGGTGACAGGTCCCATAGAAGTAATCTGTGAAAAGTTTTGAGAATTCTCATTTATATTAATGTGAAAGTATTTCGAACGCATATTTGCATGTGGTAAGGGACTACACTGGCACAATTGCCTTACATGAGCACATTTGCAACATCCCTGCAACGATCAATTCCGAAAAGAGCTGAAGGCTCACCTTTTCAAAGAAAATTACATATGAATACAATAAAAAACATGTGTCTACTTGTAACCCTGCTCCACTCAGCCCTGTAACAATCTTGCATCATGTTCCTGGCCGCTGGCCATGTATGGCACTCTACTATCCCCCGGAGGAATATGTCTCTGCTGTACAGATACCCACAGATACATGCGTTTTCTGGAGCACTAGGTATAAAGAGAGAACATTCTCTAGTGCACTGGACATGAGGAGAAAAGATACGAAAAAATTAAAAGAAACAATACAATAGCTGTTATTAGGGGCAAAGTTCCTGAGATGTGACTTCCTGAGAGGCCACTAAGGAATTAGAAGTCTCCTAATACCACTTTTTCTATACCTATGCAAATTACATTTTCACTAGCTCTACTGCAAACTCCTATGTCAAGTAGTCTTATTTTATGCAGTGTTAGGAGGGCCCTGGGGGTAGGGTGCAAAGGTTTCAGTGTAGGGTGGTGCTCGTTGATACGAGGTATTGAGCAGAAGGCGCTGGTGCCAAACGAGCCAGTTTACACATTTGTGCAATCAACAGGATTCTAATCAAAAAACGATTTCTTGTGTACTAGCTTGATGCTTGAATGAGTGGAATTTTAGTATGTTTACATTGTGGATTAGAGCGTAGTATATTCTCGTCCAACTTGTTCATTACACATTTTCTTTTGGCAGAGGCTTGTTTCCAGTGGGCTGGGTGGATTGATATGTGGCACGTACTCACAGGACTGACTCAGTGGGTACATGTACTATGCTCATACAACTGGGTGAATAGAAGCGTGTACCTTTTTGTGAAGCTAACTGAGTAAAAGCCTGTTTTGTTCTCTCAGAGTTGTTTGGGTGAGGTGGCCCTTTTTCCCCCAGGAAATGCTTGGTTGGGACTGCTTGGGTGTATTATGTGTTCAGAAGGCCCAATAATAGCTTGTGGAGACTAATAGATTTGGTGTGGTTCGTAGTAACCCGTGTGCTCTAAATTCACAGTGCTACTTTAAGAATATGGAAGTGTGTATTTACAGAGCTCGCTTGACGGGAGTGTGATTTGTCCTCACAGTACTGAGTTACTAGGAGTGCGGTTTGCTTCCACAGGCCTGGCTGGAGTGCAGTGTGTTTAGCAATTCGATTTGTTCGAGTAGGACTTAACAGGTGTGAGTCTGAGATATTTCCCTGGACACTTTGTGTGTGGGGGTGTTATCCATCCACTGCCCTCGCTGAGAGTCTGCATTCAGAGCAGGTGATGGCGCTCAATAAGGCGCTTCCGCTAACTGGGCAGGTGAGATTCTATTCTTGTGCTCGGAGGCGGTGTTTGATCCCACATGTGTCTCACCACCTTGCAAGGAGATGTGTTCAGTCTAGTGGAAAGCTTTCTCTTTGTTTCTCAATCCCTACCTCGCTCGTGCTCTCTTCCCCTCTTGCTCTCAGACACAAATGATGAACACGAATAGTGTTCTTCCACCTTGTGTTTTTGATCATATTGTTAATATTCCATGCACGACTCCCTTGCCTCTTCTTTTCAATACAGCATGCCCTTACACCTTCTACGTACAGCTATATCGTATATTATTCTTGCATTCATAAATGTCCATAGCTTGGTACAGCTATCTCCGCCTCACACATTCCTTTTACCCATCAACTCTGTAACAGACATTCCATTTCTCCCCTGTACCTTCTAGCCATCTTTCACTTACATTTTCTGCCCTCCTTTACTCCCTTCAGCACGTCTCTTCCTAAAACCTTCCTTTTATTTCTTCATTCAAAAACCTATTGTTTTGTGATTGCTTGCTGGTGCAGCTTTATTCATTAATAATCCACGTACATCTTCCTCAGGTAGACAACTTCCTACATTCTATCCAAAGGTAGTCCATGCTCATTCGCATACTCCTCTTGTAGGTTTCTTTCTCTCATGCTTTACACATTGCCAAAATAAATCAGTGCCCCGCCTGCAGACTCTCCCAGTCACTTCATTAAAGCGGTATTTCACCTGTTAACTCTCATTGCTTCCATTCACACCAGTTTCAGTCTTCTAATCCTTCTCTGCACCAGCGCGTTCCATACACCATACTCCGATGCATACTTACATATTTTCTCCTTTCGTATATTTAGCGCTACATACAACTTTACGCATTGCCTACAGCTTCCATGTATCGTTCCTATGTGCACCTTCCCTTCATTCATCACTATTTGTACAGTTTATTAATCCATCACATTGTTACTCATTCCCTACACATATCACTACCTAGCTGTCCTTCTGTACATCACTGCCTTACTCCATCCATCCATTAGCATTTACATCTTCTCTTGATTCGTCACTTCCAACATTGCCTTCATTTTTTCCTTCTTATCACCAAGCTATATCTCCGGCTCCTAGAAGAGTCGGTGGATACTGAGTCATTCACAAATGAATAACATTTACCTCTGGTGAAACTAAATCATGGAGACTACTCTTTCGATAAGAATTGCCAAGGAATTGAGTATCTTTAGTGTGTGTTTTCAAGCAGTTACGGCTTAGTGTGCTATACAAATCAACATAACATAACTGAAGTAAACAGGAACTTTATCACAGATGGTTCTATGCTTGAAACTTGGTGTCTGGCAAATGAACTCCAAAGGTATCTTACCAGTCTTAGATATGTCTTGGGTTCCACACATCCCAGACAATGCTTTGCCCAGGCTATGGTTGCTGGGTAGGTCTTAACAACTGTGCCCACACCCATAGAGTGTACCAAGGGAACCCAGCCCTTATCGGGGTTCCAGATATCATGATCCAGGCAAGATTCGAGCTATGTGTATTCAACATCCAAGTCAGACAGCCCAGTGATGGAAACCCCTGTTTCTAGGGCGCGGGCATTGTCTGCATGAGTGCAGGGACTTTATCTGTGGTAAAAGAAGCTGAAATGGATTTCACTCACCTCACCTTTAGGACCACAGTCACTACATCCAAAATGGCAACATACATACTGTTACAGCAGATAATACCCACAGACACCACACTCTAGTCTGAAGAAAGAGAATGGTGCCATTAATGGGATATTCATGGAACATGTACCAAAAGGAACAGAAATGTTTACTAAGTGAAGCAGGAGGCTCCTCAGAAATGTGTGTATGAGCTGCACGCGACTATCAGCTCTGCCCACTGAAAATCTCGACATAACCTAGCAAACAAGTAGAATATAGTAGTTTCGATTAAAGGTAAGACAACAATGTCGGTCAGCCACTCCCTGTTGGGCTGAAAACTGTTACAAAGAGCTAACAGAATGCACAACGTGGAGGAATGGTTCTGTGCACAATGTAATGCTATATATTCGAACCGATATTTAAAGCTTCTTTTTATATGAAGCTCACTAAACTATTCATCCATGTGCCTCTCTTTAGCCCTCAGTCTTTTACAACACACTGCATGACGTATCATCCAGTGTGTAACGTTATGTAATAGTAGTACATAAGCTACACAGCCTTAGATGAGATGACGAAATGCTGATTGATAGGGAATGTATAAGTGTTAGAGTTGATTATCGGGCACATAACATGAGATCAAGTTCTGGATCAAGCTTATGGGTGTGTAGAATCAGTTTACAGTCCGAAGAAGCTTATGTTGTGCATAGTATCCTCTGATGACCTGAAGAAGTTCCTGGGGTGTGTCACATCAGGTGGAGGGTTGATGCCTATCATAGGATACTGCGCAGCCTAAAGAGGATCATGGGGTGTGTAAAATTAGGTATATGGCTGAGAAACTTCATGGTTAGACCTTGCCATGGGTAATGTAGTAGTAGGTGAAAGGCTGAAGGCGGCATTTTAAGGTAGAGATTATAACATGGTTTGCTACTTCAGTTGGAGCACTGGAGTAAGTACCAAGGTGCACAATCTCAGATAAAGTGATCAAGGAATGTCATGGGATTTGTAACCTTCCCTGAAGTTTTGGTAAAGTCATATGACTGTGCAACCGCAAATTAAGTCCTTGGGGTTCTCACAATGGTTTCCTCAAATAAAGTCTATAGAGAAGTCAGGGAAATGGTAGTTTAATATACAGAGTTTAACCTAAATCATTAAATGATTTATCATTTGCTAAGGCGCAGGACCAGGGTATTTATCTTATACCTGTTTTCCACTTGTAGAAGAAATATGCTGCCCTTTGTATATTTCACCTGTTCACTATATCCTTCACTCTTTATACACATCTTCCGCTTATATTAGTGCAGACACAGCTGTAGCCCCTCATCAGCTTCTGCCACCTCCTCTAACTACAATGCCCTCCATCAGCAATCATTGTCACGTTCTCATTGGCTTCCCTCATAGTGTGAAGGTCAAGCAAGTTGAACTTCTATATTCACAGTCTGCGTGTATTTCTAATTTCAGCGGTTAGTACTGAGGTCAGGCCTCTGGCAATGCCTGCTAGCTTTGCTTTGAGCTGTCCACATGTTCCCAGTGGGTCTTCTCTAGTGCAATGGGGGGAGCTTGTAAGTCCTTCCCTCAGGAGCTGTGATATGTGTCTAGTAGCCATGCCGCGGCATTGTACCATGTAAATCAGGGTTCTAATCCTAGGTTTTGCAACGTAATCAGGGTTCTAATCCTAGGTTTTGCAACGTAAATCAGGGTTCTGATACTAGGTTTTGCAATTGAGCAAAAATTAAATGATTCTTGCCAGGGTAATCATTCTGCAAAACGCATTAAAAAACTTCAACTCCGAACTATGTAATACAAAAGTATTCATGTATTCAATCTTAAGTGGTATCCTAATACACAAAGATACAAAGTTCTGTGTTTATGAACAGATAGCTTGATAATATATCAATAGTATAAAGATATTCTCTCCCATTTCCCTCCCCCTACATAATATGAACGTTATGATTATGTGTCTGTTTAAAGTAAATTATTCTACTCACCCTTCAAAGAGATCCTACATTTACCAAAAGAAAGTGAAAAATGAAAGACTGATTTAGCTGGGTTTCTTTCGCTTTTCAGCTGTACATACAGACGATGACGTTGACCATCTCTGTGAGCCTGAGCGCCTCGGTCTCTCTGGGAATGCTCTACATGCCCAAGGTGTACATCATCCTTTTCCACCCTGAGCAGAACGTGCCCAAGCGTAAGCGCAGCCTGAAGGCGGTGGTAACAGCTGCAACAATGTCCAACAAGTTCACACAGAAGGGCAGCTTCCGCCCCAACGGAGAGGCCAAGTCTGAACTCTGTGACAACCTGGAAACACAAGGTAAGGCCCGCCAGCGCCCCTCCTGGCTGTCTGCAGCCTTAATCGCTTTTTATGTGTGGCGGCCTTGACATATGGGCAATGACAATTGTTTTGTATTAACTGAAAACCATTTATAAAAGGAGAAAACGGCACCAGGATGCCGCTCTACGTTTTCCATAAAAGACAGCCTTCGTGTTGATTAAATGTCATCTCACTTCCTTAGGTATGCATCTGAAGAACTTTAGTTTACTCTTGCCTTGGCTACTGGCTTCGATATTGATGATACAGGATAACATCTAGTATGCCTTTCTACCATTTGTAGTATTAAGGTGTGTGCAATTAAAGATTTCTCATGCAGTATTTAAGTCCTCAAGATTCTCCCGAAGCTAACTTTGGACTGGGTAACAACAGTGAGAGGTTGTTTTGAGGACTCAGAAGCAATCGCTTTAAATGTGAATATGTACACCAACCTTACAACAATATAAGCACGGGCCACCGGATAGTAGCGTGCAATAACATAGTCTGATAAAATGCGGACTGCAAAAACAAACGGTGAAAAATATCTACCATACATGAATATCTGCATTATAAAAAAATATCTAAATGTATTTATTTGTGGGTGGGGTGACCTTGCTTAGTGATTTCCTGAAAATGGCCTATTTTCTCTACATAGACCTTCATTAAGAGAGTTATGAGAATTCCTTTGAAAGCAATGCCCTGAGTACAGGCAAGAAAAAAAAAATCAATTTTCCGACATAACATAAAACCAGAAATAGATGAACCCAAACTAGGGATCGTTGAGAACTTCTTTTCCAAGTAATAAAATGTTCACTCCTTAGAATGAAGTAGACGAATTGAATGTATGTATGCATGGTGTACATAGTCAAAAAAGTTTAGAAAAAAAATAATGAAATACAAACTTGGAATGGGAAGACGTAGTCCATATGAAATGATCAGCAGACTGTGTCAGTATCTGTGTGGATGGATGGACCGGTTGTCCCCTGCAGACACTTACATATTCTCACTTAAGCAAAGGAGTAGTTCCTTCTCTACTGGAAAATGTCACAACGTAAAAAAATATATTTTTAAAGTGGTTTAATGTTTCCCTCCTGTTCCAGTCCGCAGGGGCTCATAAGAAGACGTGTTTGTAAGGGATGTGTTTCTGTGTGGGTCTTTGCAGAAGTAAAACAGTTGCCCATGTCCATGAGTTATGGAGTCCCGTGGCTTCCCCAAAGGAGCTCTGCAGGAAGCAGATTTATCATGAACACCTTCTCTGGTGGGCTAGCAAAGATCACAGAATATTGTTCCAAAGCTAGGGACTCTTTTTCAGCATTGTGACTGTCAAAGCCACAGCCAATGTGACTCTGCCAGGAGAATGCCACTTTGCTATAAAGGGACCCCGGCGGTGCTGACAAGATCCCGGATCTTCCTGTCGGGGAAGAGGCAAGGGATCCAGAATTGTTCCCTGGGGCACTATATTGGCAGCTACTCTTGCATAAACAGAGTCTTCTTGGAAGATTCCATTGGAAGCCCAAGGCTAAACAGCCTTGGGCCAGAGTTGGTTATTACTGCAGGCCCACCTTAGTGGCCAAAGAAGGGTGCAGTTTAGAACTCATCAATATAAACTCAATAGGGGGTTGTAATGGATGCACCACTAATTCACTCCCAAGTCCCAGAAAGGTGTTTTCATGTTTTTACCAAGGAATTTAGTGCTAAGTATATCTGAGTGCGCTAGATGGATGTGCCCGCTTGGTAAAAAACGCCCTCTCTTTCCTGAAAAAGGTGGATGCCTCCAACCTTAATTATAATAACTAGTTTTTATATAATGTTTCAAGCTGCACGTCTCTAATTTCTAGTAGCAGATATATCCATTACCCATTTATGGCACTTAATTTAGCGACCTTGGAAGGATGGAAGGGTGAGTTAGCCTTACTGGGATTCGACCTTGTGACTTTCAAATCAGTTGATCAATCTGACGAATCATTGCACAGTCTGCTCAGCAATAAAACTTTCCAACCAACCGTGAGAACTCCTCTAAGCATCCTACTCCAGTGCCACCCCACTGCAAAACACACAAAAAAATATACGAATGGGAAGGAAATCGGAGTGGAGCTTGCGGCTAAAAGTCTCACTGGAATCCTGGGACGTTGCCAGTCCATATTTTGTTCGGACTCAGCTCTGCTTGAACCAGAATTTGCCGGGCTGGAATGGAGAGAGGTGAGTCGGGGACCTGGCACATTTCGGATCCGCTATAGACAGAGAGAAAAGAGCAGAACCCCCACTCAACGCCTCGTTGGAAGATAATGACCAGGTAACTACTGCTCTCATCAGCTGCAGACGGCCGTGCTCCAGTAAACTGAAGCTCGGTCCTTTCAGAGGGATAAGGCTCCAGTCTGACCAAACGCAGCGCGTTAACTAAACAGTGTAAAAATGCAAGACTATAGGACTGGGCTCCATATGCATTCTATCAACACAAAACTATTGTCCTTTTCTGAATGTGTGTGATTATATCATTATATGAAGGAAAAACTAGCAATGTTAATTCTTGTGCAGTCGAGTGTGTGATTCTGGCGCTGGTCTGGAGAGCTCCCTACTGTATGGCTATATATGCAGGGCCAAGTGTTAGCATACATGCAGTCTGCTGCCAGAGGTATTGCATGCCAGGAGTATTTCAGTAGTAGTCAATGGCCTCTCTAATAAATAGATGTCAGTTCGTTCTACAGTGTGATAGTCACCCGACCCCCCTCTTGCAGATGTGATGTAGTAATCCTGTCCCTCTCTTTGCATGGTGGAAGCTTAGATGCAGCAGGTGACGGCAGACATGCCGTATGTTTTGGGGCATTGGGGGGCCTGCCTGAGACCTGTGACACCTCCAGGGCTTCGACCAAGACTCTCTCTGATCGTGCATTCACAGCACAGGGCGCCCTCAGATCTGAGACTCTGCTCTCACACTGAGGTTCTAATCTTACACTCACGGCCCCAGGAGGGATACATCTCTGATCTTACACCCAGGGCCCCCTGAGATCTGAGGATCTGATCTCACACTCAGGACCCCTTGTAGTCTGAAGCTGTGATATTACACCCACAGCCCCCTGAGATCGGAGGCTCTGATCTCACACCCAGGACCCCTTGTAGTCTGCAGCTGTGATATTACACCCACAGCCCCCTGAGATCTGAGGATCTGATCTCACACTCAGGACCCCTTGTAGTCTGAAGCTGTGATATTACACCCACAGCCCCCTGAGATCTGAGGCTGTGATCTCACACTTTGAGTCTCTTTAGGTCTGAGTCTCTGATATCAGACTTGAGATCCCTTGAGCTCTCAAGGTTTTATGGCACATGGAGGGTCTTTTGGAGTCTTAGGCTCTGATGTCACACTTTGGGTCCCTTGAGTTCTGAGGCTCTGATATCAGACGTAGTAACTATTTTTGTCTTAGTATGTGATGTCACACTTAATGTCCCCTGAGGTATGAGCATCTGAGGTCAGGCTTAGGACCTCTTGGGGTCTGAGTATCTGATGTCACACTTAGGGTTACCGGTGATCGGAGGACCTGATGTTAGACGTAGGACCCCTTGAGGTCTGAGGCTCTGAGGTCACACTGAGGGTCCTTTGAAGTCGGCGGCTCTGATCTTGCCCTCTGGGCTCTGATAGATGCACAGCTCCCCTCTCACCACAGCCACTGCTGATGCTCTGGTCCGCTTCCTTCCTCCTGGTGACAGACACATGAATAACACATCAGCGCATTAAGTCCCAGCTGCTAACTATGAGCATTGCAGCGATTTATTATGATGGAGATGCTTTGCGTTCTGCTCGTCTCTCCTTCTGCATTTTTGTTCATTTTCTGTACAATAACTTGCCGCAGATCATAAATCATTTCTTTCTGCATTTATGCTTTATACAATTCTTCTACATCGCTCGCTTCCCTCCCCTGTGTTTTTCCTGGATCTCTGCCAAGACCGTCTCAGAGGACTCCATCTCTCTTCTCACTCACCTGTATCCTTCAGCATCCGCTGATGTCCCTGTACTCGACCCAAACGTCCAAACGTAGGTCTGTCAAAGCATCCGATCCATGCAGCAGTCACTGCTGTTACAGGTCTTCTACACAAACCTACCTCCTAGCTCCTAGAACCACAATCATGCAAGATTCGACACTGTTCCAGTACTAGGATCCAACTGGAGTGCACCGCATTCTTGCAATACTTGCAATACTTACTGCTGTTCTTATACTGGGAGTCACCCGTGGCTGTGCAATGCACTGCATTCTTGCAACACTCATTGCTGGTCCAGTACTGGAAGCCACCTGGAGCTCCGCAGTGCACCACATTCTTACAACACTCACTGCTGTTCCAGTACTGGCAGCCACCTGGAACTCTGTAGCGCCCCACATTCTTGCAACACTCACTGCTGTTCCAGTACTGGCAGCCACCTGGAACTCTGCAGTGCACCACATTCTTGCAACATAGGCTGCTGCTCCGGTACTGGGAGCCACCCGGAACTCTGCAATGCACCACATTCTTGCAACACTCACTGCTGTTCCGGTACTGGAAGCCACCTGGAGCTCTGCAGTGCACCGCATTCTTGCAATACTCACTGCTGTTCCATTACTGTGAGCCACATGGAGCTCTGCAGTGCACCACGTTCTTGAAACAGCCACTGCTGTTTCAGTACTGTGAGCCACCTGGAACTCTGCAATGCACCACGTTCTTGCAACACTCACTGTTGTTCCAGTACTGGGAGCCACCTGGAGCTCAGCAGTGCACCACATTCTTACAATTATCACTGCTGTTCCACTACATTTGTGCAGCATTCGCTGCTGTTCCAGTACTGGGAGCCTCATAGAGCTCTGCAATGCACCGCATTCTTGCAAAAATCACTGCTTTTCTAGGACTGGAGCCACTTGGAGTTCTGCGGTGCACCACATTCTTGCAACACTCACTGCTATTCCAGCACTGGGAGTAACCTAGAGCACTGCAATGCACAACATTCTTGCAACGTTCACTGCTGTCCCACTACTGAGATCCACATGGAGCTCTGCAATGCATTGCATTCTTGCAACGCTCACTGCTTTTCCAGGACTGGGAGCCGCCGGGAGCTCTGCAGTGCACCACATTCGTGCAACAACCACTGCTATTCCAAATATACCTTTGTCAGTGCACCTCAATCCACAATGCTGTTCCATTATTGGGACCCACAGGAGCTCTGGTATAGCATCTCAGCTCTGCAACATCAACTCTTCTGCCATTCGTTTCCAAATATAGCTCTGTCAATATGCCTCAATCCTACACCAACCCACTGCTGTTCCACTGTTTGGACCTACAGGAGTGCTGGCAGTGCACTCCACGTCTGCAAAGCCCAATGCTGTTCAAGTTCTGATACCAAATCATAGCTCTGGCAATAGACCTCAAATCTGCAGTACACAATGTTGTTCTAGCACTGACACCCAGTCATGTGTCTGCAAATGGTCCTCAGTCCTGCAGCACCCACCGGTGTCCCAGTTCTGACATCTAACCGTAGCTCTGCCGATGCACCTCAGTCTAAACTGGCAGTTCACCTCACCTCTGCACTACACAGTGCTGTTCCAGTACTGAGAGCCACTCATACATCTGCCTATCCATGTCACACTTAGAGAACCAGCTGCTATTCCAAACTAGGACCAAACTTATAACTCTGCCAGTGCACCTCACCCCGCCAAAAGCCACTGCACTTCCAGTATTGGGACCCAAAGCAGAGCTCTGTCAATGCACCTCTAACTTGCAATACACACTGCTGTTTCAGTACTGATATCCTAACATAGCTCTGCCAGTGCACCACAACTGTGCAGCATCAAACACTCTTCCAGTACTAGGAACCACGGGAGCTCTGGCAGTGCACCTCACCTGTGCAACTCAGTGTTGTTCTAGTACTGGTCTGTAAACATAGCTTACCAATGGACCTCAATCCTGCAGCACCTGCATTAGTGTTCAAACCCACACTGAACTCTGCCAATCCACCTCACACCAGCAGCACCAACTGCTATTCCATGACTATGACCAACGCGTAGCTCTGTCAATCCACCTCACTACTGGAAGGCTCAGTGCGGATCCAGTTCTCATATACATACATATCTGTCAGTGCCGCGGTACCGTCCCCACTAAATGATTTTCCAATATTAGAATCTACACCTAGCTCTGGCAATAAACAAGCTGCTGCCTTGAAAAAAGACTGCCGAGGTCCAAATGAGGGCCAATGTGTGCATTTGTCATCATCTAGCGTATTGATGTGTTTTGATTGTATTCAAATATTTGTTTCCACCACACTTCAGAATTACAAAAAAATGTGCTTCATTTGTACTAATTCTGATATATTCTGAACCATCAGCACAGTTCATTTAGATTTCTTTTGTGTGCTAGAAAAAAAATCATCCTACACCCACTTATCCCATATGGATACTCAGCAGGGTTGTCAGATAAATTCTCCCACTTTTAATTTAGAGAAAGAAATTTTAAACACCAAGGTCCCTCGGAAGAGAGAGCTTGACATTTCACCTTTGTCTCTGAAAGCATAGCAAATGCGACAAGAACAAGATTTAAAGGCCTGTTACAGAAACCAAGTTCGTGGACAAATACAATAAACAAGGTTTGGCCAAAGGGAGGGACAAACTCAATCTGGACAGCCTAAAACAAACAAGGTCAGCAAACAGAAAACCAGAAAATGTAAGATACAATCCACAAAGCCAATGGTAAGCAACGGGCAAAATGCATTCCTCGGTCATCTTTCTGAATGTCCTCAAGATGTCTTTAGCAAACCAGAAAACTGTCCTGTCTGGTAGGCTTGGGCCTCAAAATGTACCTACGGCACGTTGACAGAGAGTTCTGCCCAAGGTCACTCAATTTTATCAAGCAGGGAAGCCCGCATTTTATTTGGGCCCTCACAGTTAAGAGATTGTTAACTTTTCAACCCAAATCAAATACTCTCTAAGGGAGCCTTCCAGGGACTCAGTTAGGCCAACCCACAGCTGTCAACATTCAGTGTACATGTTCGGGACCATTTGGAAATTCTCAGAACCCTACCTGCTATTTAGTGTATCTCCTCACTTTCCTGCTGCTGCTTAAATATGTAATTCTCTCAATTACACAATACATGTTGAATATCTCCCCAAAGAAGCATTTATAGTTCAATCTCAAATTATAATCTAAATCCACTTTGTGAGGTGTTTCATTAGCAAAGACTTGCTTATAATGTAAATAAAAATATTAGCTCAAAACAGGAAGTTAGGAGAACAGTTGTAATTACAAGTTAATGTGCACTAACGTCATCTAAATAATGTGTGCACGTACACTTAAATTCTGGTGTAATTGCTAGCTATTATTTAGATGACGTTAGTGCACATTACCTTGTAATTACAACTGTTTTCCTAACCATCTATTCTTCTAGTGGACAGCAGCAGAATCGTCTGCTGATGACCCATGAATTAATCACTTTACTCCAACTTAAGCTCCTACAACTTGCCTTTTGACCTGTAGTACTTACTATGCAGGTTTACAACGCACACCCACATCCTGACTTTAATGAAGTGGCTATTATTCTAACCCTAGTGCGCATTTCTGCAATGATATGTTTTGAAAACACTGTAAAGTAACAGAAACCCTTCGTAGAGATGGAGAATAATGACGGAGCCAGATTTTACCATCACTTTGAGAAATGGTCTCCTGCCTCTTACGTTGCTTACATGTGCTCATATATACACACACACACGCACATAGACTCCCCCCTTACCTCCAGGTCAGTACACACGAGTGCGACACACAAACACACCAGAACTGGAGCTACGGTGCCTCTATGTGGCCTGGCACTCTTTGCTGCCGCCCCTTCACTTGACTCTTCATACTAGATTTCTAGGATGGGTACACCACTCTGGCAAAGCACCTCAACTTTGACCTGTAGCACTACCTGCTATTGCAACCCCAGGGTCTCTATCACTATAGCTCACTCGTGGCCTTACAGAGATCAGCCACGCCCCCACTTGGAGCACTAACCGGAAGATAAGGCGCGAGCACCCAGCAGAGAGCTTCCTTCTGACACCATGGAGAATAATCATTTACAGCTCGGGGTACGCGTGAGCAGGGCGCCCCTGCGCCCCTGATGGCACGCAAGGGAAGAGCTGCCACGGCGTCTTCCTCTTCCATCGCTTGCTGGTCACGTACCTGTAAATAAACAGCCGCGAAAATAATTTGCGGTTCTCCATCTCGGGCCAACCTGTTATGAAAACATCAAGGACTAACAAATGGGCCTGTCGGCTCCCATTTGGAGCAGCCTGATCCAAGTGTTACCCTGAGCGTAACCAGGTCTGAAAGACTCAATAGGGTTCATTTGTCAGTGATGGGCTTGGGCGACAGCGCTAAGTGTTGAGCGCTCTCACTCCAGCGCCCCTCTTCCCCTCCCCTACTCGCTGGCTCTACACCCCCTCGTGAAAACTCAGCATTTACCTCATGTGCAAAATACCTCTGCAAGGCTGCATCGTTTGTCTACGTTCCAGGGAGAAAATCGCGTTTCGAGCATTTCTCTTACTTTTCACATGAAACTTGGAAAACCTCCGATTGGTGACATGCATGAAAAGATGAACGTTGTCTTAGTGAACATTTATAGGACTACAACCCAGAACACGCAAAGACAACAGCCTTCCTGCTTGAACACACAGCAGTCACATCGTACAGTACGACAACATGCAGGCATGGAGAGGGCACTTCCCTGCAGATCTAGTCACAGAGAGAAGCATGAATACAGGGCATCACTAAGCGCACTGGGGGCTCCTCCGCTAAGGCAGAGAAGTGCCACCTCCCCAACCCCCGCGGCAAGAGCAGAAGCTGCAAACCTTCCTCATCGAAGGATAACAAACTATGTTTATTATCCTTTGTTGTGAAAGGGGCGGGCCATAGGGGTGCACTGGGCACTCCCGTCAGTGCGCATGTATGTCTGGCCGGCCGTCTCGGGCTGGCAAAACACACATGTGCAGTGTGCTCTCTCCAGCCCATCACTGTGTTGCTGGAATGGAGAGCATGCACAGGCTTCCCGTCTGCCTGGGAGCGCCCTGGCTGGGCGCTCCCAGCCAATCCTAACGCTTCTCTGAGCAGTGTCAGGATTAACCGCAGGGCAGCCTGGGAGCCTGTGTCTGCACTGCAAGACGGGTAGTGGCGGCGTGGCGAGAAGCAGAGTGGAGGTAAGTTAATTTTTTTAAATATATTTTTTTTAAGTTTATTAAAAAATTCCCCGCTGTCCCGCCCCTGTAACTCTGGTGAGCCGCGACTGACTAAGAGACACTTCATGCAAGCAGACCAGCATCAAATACCTCCAGGGAACAGTAGAGGGAGTCACTTACTGACTTACCCTAGAGAGGTCACTTCCTAAGGACTATAATAGAGAGGTCACTCCATGCAGACTGCCCAGCAGAGGTCACTCAGTTAAGGCTGACCATGTAGATGTCATTCCATGCAGGCTTCTTGCAGAGGGGACATATTATGCAGACTATCCCTGCAAATATCACCCCATAAGGACTGGTCATAGGGAGAATGCTTCCCTGTAGATTTAGGGCCCGATTTAGAGTTTGGCAGATGGGGTTCCTCGGTCACAGATGTGATGGATATCCCATCCGCCGTATTACGATTCCATTATATCCTATGGAAATCATAATATGGCAGACAGGATTTCAGTCACCTTTGTAACCCATCCACCAAACTCTACATCAGGCCCTTAGTCACAGAGAAGAGCCATGTCATCATAGAGAGGATATTCATACAAGCAAACTGCAGACAGATGCCTCTGCCGTGACTGACAGTTGAAACACCATGCAGGCTGCCCCTAGAGAGGCCACTCCAAAAGGACTGACCGTAGAATCAGGGCGGTCACTGCAGGCAACTGTCAAGTCGATGTAGCTCCATAAGGACAGGACATAGAGAGGTCCTTCCGTACAGGCTGTTCACAAAGAAAGGGCACACCTTGTGGGTTGACTATCGAGGGAGATCTCTGTAGAACCTGGCTATTAAAAGGAAATCCCTTTCTGGCTCATTATAGAGAAAAAACATAATAGAGTTTAACAGTAAGTGGGGCACTTTGTGGAGACTAGACATATAGAAGCCACTCTATGCAGGTTGACCACGCAATGAATAATTCATTAAACTGAACTTGCATTACAGGTGGCACTATAGATAGGCTGACAGTAGGGCGTACACATAGACTCTCTACAGATGCCACTCCAACCAATCTGAACATGGAAAATCTATTCCTTACATGCTGACTAGAAAACAGACTTACCACTTGCTGAGAGGACACATGATTCACATTGAATATGGGGCGTACTCTCCATATCCCGAACGTATGACAAATACTTCAAACAGACTTTTCATTGTGAGGAGACTCTATGGAGGCCAGGTCAGTCCAGACAACTCTTCATAGACGTAGGTCATGGACAGTACACCACTTCCAATAGAACCCTCCTTTCATGGTGACCAGAGATGAAATCCCATACACTTTAAATATAATGTAGACCCTCTAATTAGGGTACCACAAAGGACACTGCAAACAAATTGTTCGTAGAGGACACTATTTGTATAGAAAGAACACATCAGTCACTCTGAACCTTAAAAGGGTACGCATTGCCTCTAAACATAGCAAAGACATTCCATAGATGCAACTCTGAACACTGTGAATGTGAAAACACCCTGTACACACAGCTTACAGATAAAACAACATACAAGTAGAGCATCAAATGCTTTTTCCCTTAGTAAATGACCATAGAGCACATGCTCAATGTTGGGTGATGTCCACGAAAACACTTTACTTAAACCAATCATTGAGACTGGGTGAGCAGTGGCAGCCCATCCTTTAAGGTGGAGGGCCCCGCCCCCTACCTTTTTCCAAACTTGAAGAGTGTCTGTAAGGCAAAGCAAAGGTCAGCATAACAGCCAAAACTTCAGGTGAAGCAGCCAAGTTCTGTACATGTGCTAATTGTGCGGGTGCCTGTTTGCCTAAGCTGAACGTTGCCGGGTTGAAGATGCCACAGCCCTGTGGGTGTGACCTCCTGGCCCAGTAAAGCGCTTGGTGGTCTCGGACCTGGGTGCTTCAGTTTTAAAGTAGGAGCCTATCAGTGATGCTCATCACAGAGTGGGTGAGGTCTGCAGTCTCACCATACCAAGGTCAGGCAATGAGAGGAAGTGGAAGTCCTAATCGTCAGGCGCCACCAAGACTTCCCTCCCCACACCCGAGATCACTGCTGTGGCCAGGTAGATTTTTTTTTTTGTTTTGTTTGTTTTTTGTATTTGTGACTGGTGCTGTGAATGGGTGTGTATGACCATGTGCGCATGTGAATGCACGGGTGTGAGTGAGTATGCATGTGTGTTTGTGTCCCACCCACTAGCTCAAATTACTGGCCATCACTGGTGGGGAGGGCATTCCATGCAATATGGGACACCTTCCTACTGATTGACTATAAAGAGGTTATTCCAGAGATAACATACAGGAAACTCCATACAACTCATAATAAGGATAGTTTATACAGACTGAAAATAGTGCAAACACTGGGTACAGTCTCACCATAGAGAGAATGTTTCACACTCTGCATCCAAAGAAAGAGTATTCAATAGAGGTTCTCCATAGAGAGGACAGTCATTAAGTGCTATCAATAGATATGTGTTTTTTTATCTACACTTGAATCTGATAATCAATGTGCCAGGTATGAGCCAAGTCATGGCGCTTCCTAGATGGACACAAAGATAGCTTAAAGGAAATATTTTCAGGGTCATTTTCAAAAGTTGAGATGGAAGGGAGAGCTCTTATTTGAAGGGGAAGTTGATTTCACAGTTTCGGATTAAACACAGAGAAGTTTCAGGCTCCTCCTTTTGAAAATCTTGAGTTGGGAGTAGATAGGAGGTGATAGTGGGATTAGACCAATTTTTGAGCAATTGGGTAGGGTATATTATTGCTGCAGTAGTATGTCGGTCTGAGACTGGCCAGCTGTGTTGTAGATGAATCAAAGGATTTCAAACCTAATCCTTCCTAGGGAAGGTAGGTACTGGAGCTTCTTGAGGATAGGAGAGACTGAAGTATGCTTTTCTGTTCTACAATCAGTCATCCAACTGCTGCTTGAACAGTCTGGCTGCCATTTAATTGGTAATTTGGTAGCCGCGTACATCAAAGAAGGCATTGACATATCCCTGTTTGGATTTGCAGGAGCCAAATAGAAGGTGTTGCAGGTTTTGGGAATAAAAGTTACAATTCCTTTCTAGGTACAATGTACAACAATATTTTGGCAGTAGAGCTAACCTGAGACTTTATTTCTAGGTCAGTGTTTAGATGAACACCAAGGATTTTCAGTGACTAAGTAAAGCATAGGGAGGGTCTGAGGCAAGAGATTAATTTGGCAGTGTAGTCGGGAATTAGTTCAGATGATTGGGACAAAGAATCATAACCTCTGTTTTTCAATCATTGACATTCTGTCCACTGTAATCCATCCATCTCGAGGAACGATCCAGGTTCTGGGAGAGTTCTAGAGATACCTTGGGAATGACTTTGATACAGTCAGGCTTGAGGAAGGTTGTTGATGTCATTGTAGATAGGAAGTATTTCTTGACAGAGATTAACACTTTCTTGTAGTCACAAGGTGCCACTAAAAAACTACTGAGGTTATTTTCTGTTTAAAACTGGAGCTATAGTTTTGCCTAGCAGCAAGTTTTTAATGGGTCTTAGTTTCAAGGTGAACCATTTGTAGGTGGTAGTTTGCTTGATGATTCTTAAGTTCCAGATAACACAGTTGTGGGTGGCAGTTTGTTTGATGGTTCTTACGTTCAAGGTAGACTAGTTGTGGATGGCAGTTTGTTTTACGGCCCTTAGGTCAATGTTAACCAGTTGTGGGAGGCCGTTTGTATGATGGCTCTTACGTTCAAGGTAAACCAGTTGTGGGAGGCAGTTTGTTTGATTGCTGTTGGATCCAAGGTAAAACCGTTGTGATTTGATTGTGGGTGCATAGTGCCACTTCATTGAACTGTGAGCGGTAGAGGTTGCATAAACTGTCCAAAATCACAGAGTTTGTGCTTTAGAACAGAGTTGTACAAATGTGTTTCAGGACTGCAGGATTAAAGACACATTTTCAGGATTTCCCCATAGTATCATTGTGCAATTCCATTACTGTCCAAAACATGTGACAAGAATCCGGCCCTCTGAGGTCTACATTGGACACTCTTACTTCAGAAGTTCTTTTAATGTAGATTCAAGGTATGCCTATTGTAGATGATAGGTTGTTTGATGTCTCTTAGGTCAAGATAAACAAATTGTGAGATGCTGCTTGTTTGAGCGCTCTTAGGTCAAGGTAAACCAATTGTGGGAAGCAGTTTGTTTGATGGTTCTTAGGTTCAAGGTAAACCAGCTGTGCATGGCAGTTTGTTTTACGGCTCTTAGGTCATGGTAAACTAGTTGTTGGAGGTTGTTAGTTTGATGGCCGTATGTTCAAAGTGAACCACGTATGGGTGGCAGTTTTTTGATGGCTGTTGGGTCCAAAGTAAACAGTTTGTGATTTGGTGGGTAACAGTTAATTGACTTCAATTGAGCTGTGGGATCAATTCCATTGAATTAGGAGGAATAGAGGTTGCATAAAATGTCCAGAATAATAGAGGTTGTGCATTAGTGCACAGCTGTACAAATTTATTTCAGTTTCAGGATTGCAGGGTTCAAGTTACATTTTCAAGATTTCCCTATGCCATACTTTTACAAATGATTAATTTAAGTGGATATCATAGTACAGTTCCATGGCTGTCCCAAAAAATTGTGACATGGATCCGGCTATCTGAGGTCTACAGTGGGCACTATTGCTTCAAAAATTCTTAAAATGTAAGGGAAAATGTTTTGATTTTAGATATATTTTTGTGAATACTAAGTTAGTTTCCCTAAACCTAAAAAAGGTTAATGTGCACCCTTGTCATGTGATGCAAAGCTCTTCTTTTCACTACTACAGACCACAGAATACTTCCACTAGACCACTATCCCCCTGAAATGCCTCATAAAGTATGCATATTATGACAGTGCACCTGGCCGGATATTTAGTGAGTCCATGAGGGGTATTAACGTGTTTATAACTACAACAATTATCCACATTAAGTTAATAAGACATAGGAAGATAGCAGATTTTAATTAAAATCGCACAGCTGATCATGTTCGGAAGCCGCAATTCATAGTTTGCTCTATTCATTTCAGTAAAAAAAAAAAAAAATGAGTACAAGGCAACGTTATCCTCATAAAGTAAAGTAACATTTTAAAAAGGAAAAAAAGGATCTGCTTGCGCCTTAAAAATTGTGGTGACAAAAAATATCCAAGCCGCTTGTGGTTCCGCCCACAGCTGTGGTAAGCAGTGGAAAGTAGGAAAGCTGACAAAAAACGGAGGCGTTCTAACTCACAGAATGACCGCGATCAGGGACTTTTCTTGTGAAAAGCAATACAGAAAAAAATGATTGTATGGGCTAGAGCTACTTACTTTACATCTAAATTGTGACTTTTGTTTAATGTTCCTCGGCATTCCTCCAGCATAATTTACGATCTGTCAAATCCGCGCTCCTTAAAAAATGATCCACGGTCTCTGTGGAACGGTGCAATGGCTTTTTGAATTACTTCTCAACTGAAATTTCTTGAAACCGGCTTCCGGACTGGATTCGACCAGCTTCGGCCTCGACTTAGGGCGTTGAAGCTAAATGAACATTCTGCTTAACAGATTTCTTTCCGGTTACGACTGGAAAACTATGAACTTTGACAGCACTCCCTTGTAATGTACCACTATTTGCATAAAGATTTAGTAGGGGTGAAGGTGTTTAGCTGACCTAGGTGACATTTTGGTTACATTCATGTTCAGATGATAATGTTCCATTTCTCTAAAAATGCAAATGGCAGCCCAATCCTGGAAAAATACAGCTTCATCCTGTCGGTGCAGGTTGTTATCACTTTTAAAAAATCTAGTACACACTGCCCTTTCTCATAATCAGACCTATATTTGAAAAATACATTTGCTTTTTTTGTCAGTCTTGTACACTGATCTCCTTACTGCCCTCTCGTTGGATGTTTGATGTAGGATGGGGGACATGTGATCTGGGGTTAAGTTGTTTGTTGAGAAACTAGAAGGAAGTTCTGACACTGGCCTCCCTATATAGGCAGCTTGCGTGATGCTGTGTAAACCATTGTGCAGGCTTGTGCCTCAGTACCACAGTTATCTGGTGCGGACAGCTGTATTCAAACGGGCTTGTAATGTTAGGAACTGATGTCTGCTTGGGTTGATGGCAGCATGGAATTTTGTAACCCGTGGGCGGCATCTGATACTCGATCCATGTATTCTTGCTCATTGTGTGTGGGACGTGATGGACAGTGAAGAGACTGTGTTGAGTTTGATCTGTGCTGCCCATTAGTGATCTTACTGCAGGGAGTGTTTAAGGGTGCCCGTCACCCAGAAAGCTTCTACTGACTTGTGTAGTCCTCAAGGTGCTGTCAGTCCCCATTACTGTGTTGCTCTGCCATTTCTTCTTTCAAGTTTCTCCCAAAGTTTAGAGTAAATTCAGGCCATTTTTGTGCAGTCTTCATTTTAACAGATGACCCACTAAGTTGATCGGTCTTGAGTTGAGACCAGTTGTGACGGTTGTTTTACATCTTTGCTATGAAGATGTGCCTATTTTATGATGATACGTGTCCTAAGTTACTCTTTACAATGCAATGGGTCTCGCGTTTGCTTGAGTTCATGCTATTAGCGTTTTAAACTCCTAACCGGACTTTTCTTGCCACATAAACTGAAAAGTAAAACAGTTTCACATAAGTTACCTGACGGCCGCCATGAGCGCGAAGCAGACACACAAAAGGAGATAGAAGTTCGCTCACAGTGAAACGTATCGGCAAAAGTGCAATTATCCATGTAGCCGGCAAAAGTGCAATTATCTATGTAACAGGGTCGATGCCATGCAAAGTGCTCGATTACTGCTCAGTGAGATCACGCTGCCTACGAAATACAAAGAAAAAGTAGTCCAGAAACCATACGGAAAACATCGAGCCTCGTATATTTTCAGTAGTTGGCCAGTGCTCTTGAGGAGGGCTAAACACAGGAAAAGGCATGACGTGTTCATGCTTTTCACTATTGAAATCAAGCAAATTTTAAAAGGCAAGCACACAAACCAACCAAACTGACGGGGGTGACATGGGCGTGGTTGAAAGCCCACAGAGAGATTACACCAGGGACAGAACGCTTTGTGTGCTCGACCCTTATAAAGGAATAAATTAGAAGCATTAGCTAAATATATTTTTTTGCCCCTTTTTGTCCTTATATCATTCATTCGTACAGTTATTGCAGAGGGGCGGTGGACTCTCATGGGCTCTTGGAATCATTTGCCTCATTTGCTGTGTGTTCGATTCATACAATCAGACCCCCCACACACACACACACACACACACACATACACAGGTTTGATAGAATCAGTAGTGCTGCACCCTAGTGTAATATAGTGGAGAATACCACCCTCATTTAAAAAGCTGCACAGCCCGAAGTGCGGTCAATAACTGTTGACCACCGCCTATGTCTTCTTCACTTTCCCATGCTAGAAGACTCATCATTCAGCACGCATGTGACCATTCAATGTTGTGTCAACCAACAAGTATCAGGATAGAATAGTTATGGAAATGCCATCTCCCTTCTGGAGAGATAGGCCCTGTAGAAATGATGTGATACAGGTTATACCACCTCGCTTGAGTATTCCTTGAAAACTGAGCTTCACTACTCATGTTTCAAAAAAGAGAGATGGTTATCATACTCGAGATATATAGTTGTTACACTTGATACTTGTTGGTCGATATTTACTGTATTGGGAAGACATGTATTCACAGCACAGTCACTAAAAGCTAACAGGAAGATGCAAGAATAACGTTGAATTAAATATATACAGGGAGTGCAGAATTATTAGGCAAATGAGTATTTTGACCACATCATCCTCTTTATGCATGTTGTCTTACTCCAAGCTGTATAGGCTCGAAAGCCTACTACCAATTAAGCATATTAGGTGATGTGCATCTCTGTAATGAGAAGGGGTGTGGTCTAATGACATCAACACCCTATATCAGGTGTGCATAATTATTAGGCAACTTCCTTTCCTTTGGCAAAATGGGTCAAAAGAAGGACTTGACAGGCTCAGAAAAGTCAAAAATAGTGAGATATCTTGCAGAGGGATGCAGCACTCTTAAAATTGCAAAGCTTCTGAAGCGTGATCATCGAACAATCAAGCGTTTCATTCAAAATAGTCAACAGGGTCGCAAGAAGCATGTGGAAAAACCAAGGCGCAAAATAACTGCCCATGAACTGAGAAAAGTCAAGCGTGCAGCTGCCACGATGCCACTTGCCACCAGTTTGGCCATATTTCAGAGCTGCAACATCACTGGAGTGCCCAAAAGCACAAGGTGTGCAATACTCAGAGACATGGCCAAGGTAAGAAAGGCTGAAAGACGACCACCACTGAACAAGACACACAAGCTGAAACGTCAAGACTGGGCCAAGAAATATCTCAAGACTGATTTTTCTAAGGTTTTATGGACTGACGAAATGAGAGTGAGTCTTGATGGGCCAGATGGATGGGCCCGTGGCTGGATTGGTAAAGGGCAGAGAGCTCCAGTCCGACTCAGACGCCAGCAAGGTGGAGGTGGAGTACTGGTTTGGGCTGGTATCATCAAAGATGAGCTTGTGGGGCCTTTTCGGGTTGAGGATGGAGTCAAGCTCAACTCCCAGTCCTACTGCCAGTTCCTGGAAGACACCTTCTTCAAGCAGTGGTACAGGAAGAAGTCTGCATCCTTCAAGAAAAACATGATTTTCATGCAGGACAATGCTCCATCACACGCGTCCAAGTAGTCCACAGCGTGGCTGGCAAGAAAGGGTAAAAAAGAAGGAAATCTAATGACATGGCCTCCTTGTTCACCTGATCTGAACCCCATTGAGAACCTGTGGTCCATCATCAAATGTGAGATTTACAAGGAGGGAAAACAGTACACCTCTCTGAACAGTGTCTGGGAGGCTGTGGTTGCTGCTGCACGCAATGTTGATGGTGAACAGATCAAAACACTGACAGAATCCATGGATGGCAGGCTTTTGAGTGTCCTTGCAAAGAAAGGTGGCTATATTGGTCACTGATTTGTTTTTGTTTTGATTTTGAATGTCAGAAATGTATATTTATGAATGTTGAGATGTTATATTGGTTTCACTGGTAATGATAAATAATTGAAATGGGTATAATTTTTTTTTGTTAAGTTGCCTAATAATTATGCACAGTGATAGTCACCTGCACACACAGATATCCCCCTAACATAGCTAAAACTAAAAACAAACTAAAAACTACTTCCAAAAATATTCAGTTTTGATATTAATGAGTTTTTTGGGTTCATTGAGAACATGGTTGTTGTTCAATAATAAAATTAATCCTCAAAAATACAACTTGCCTAATAATTCTGCACTCCCTGTACTAGATTCCTGGAATTAATGGACTGAATGTGGAATGTATACATTCGGACTCTGGATATAACAGTTTTGATAATATATTTGTGATTTTCTGAGTGCTCCTCTCATTGCTATAATTATTGGGAGGACATGTCAGGCTCACCACAAACTCCAAGAAGAACAGAACAGAAACATTTGTTTTTGTTTTATTGGGAGCAGCCCTGCCGGCAGCATGTGGCAGTGGTGCCTTAGAAGTCAGTTACAGAACCAGGCATTTCTATTCTCTGATTGTGTGGGTGCTTCAGAGTCCGAATCTAGATTTCTTCCCTTGAGGCGCCCACTCTGCCAGTGCATCTCTTACTCCTGGCTCATTCCCACGGTCTTCTGGGCTTAACACGGTACAGATTTACAATGCATTCTGTAACCCCGCTATGCTTTTTAATTTTGGGACAGAGGTAAATTGTATTTACTTTTTTCTTTTCTATGGACTTGCTTATTGTTTCTTTACTGTGTGAAATGTACCTTAGTGGACACTCATGCATCCCTGTGGGCGCACTATGGAGAGATAGTCTGTGAAGCAAACTGAGTCCTCTCTCAAGATAAAAGTATAAACAGGTCGGACTCAAAGCCCTGCCTTAAGGGGGGAATTCGTCAGGACGAGGAGGCCTGCTATACCTGTTCACACTTCTAATCATGAATGCCCCTTTTCTAAGAGTTAGTGAATTAGTATGAAATTGTGAAGGGGTCGGGGCATAACCTGCCCCTCATCTGCCATTTTTGGCTACCTTTTGAGAACCATTACAACTCTCATTAGTGGCACTCCTCATCAGACGTCGACACAGCCTAGATCAGCTCCCCAGCTAATATGTATGACACAACGTTTATATGAAGGAAAGAACAGGACATTGATAAAGCAAACAAGATCAACCTAACAGCTCCCGGGCACTAATAGTATCCAAAAAACACATTAGTATTACCCCTATATTGTCCCATGCCCCATGTCCTTTGCTGTAGATAGCTCCTGCTTTCTCTCTCGCTGGCTCTCTTTTGCAGTCTTTCCTCCTACCGTCTTCATCTCCTGCAATCAGCCTATCATCCTTTTCCCTTTTTCCGTCCACTTGTTTGATTCCCTGCTTCTCCATCTCGTTTTCTCAATTTTTCTCTCATATTTTGCCTTCGAGCTCCAGTCTCATGCTCGTTCATTTTACTAAATCCCTCTAGCATCCCCCTTGTTCCTACTTCACCCCTCTCCCTGCCTGTATTCCCTCAATCTATCTGTAGTCCTCGTCACTTACTTTCTCTAAAAATCGTGCTTTTCTCTTCCTCTTTCTCATTTATCCAAGTATGTTAACCTTTCCCTTCTCTCACTCCTGACTATCTCTTCTCATCTCCCTCTTTATCACTCACTCGTTCTTACTCCTTCTTTACCTATATACCCTTTATCTTCATTCCCCTAGCACACCGTTTCAAAAAGCCGTTATCCTCCCCTATTAGGCCCTCATTCCATTTTTCCATAAAGTTTATTGTCTCAGTGCCTCTGGCCCTTCTGGTCTCTTAAATACAAGGCCCTGTGCACCATCCTCAAGGTTTGTTATGATGAGGAGCCCGGCCGTTCACAAGCTTTGCTGACTCCACCATATATCTGCAAAAACCCTTCAATCGTCCAGCCTGCACCTTAGTGACCAACAGATACTCGACTGACGCAGGCGTGGACCACATCTCAGGGTGTTCAGGCAAGGACTTGGCATTCTCTTGAGCACCTGTCAAAGACCAAAAGCTTCCCACTTCCGGTTTAGAAAATACCTGGAAACGGGTCTCCCCAGGCTGAATTTCTGCTGAAGAAGGGGGGCAGTACTAAAGAAATACTGAATAGAGGCGTGACATCCTGAATTTGGTTCCTCTACATAATTCCTTGCAACTCTTTGCGTATATCCAGTTTCCGATTGCATCCCCTAGCTCAGCGTTGTGACTGCAGGATGAAATGTGCGTTTCAAAGTTCCCAAATAAATACACCTCCTTTACGACCATACCCTTGAAATAAGAGGTCAGCACCTCTCCTGAGGGCCCGGGCTTTCACTTTTAACTTCCTTTCAACCCCTCATCCTATTCTGTCCCCTTCGTCCTCTCCCTCTTTTCACTTTTCTTTGTATTTTTATTCTTCTATCTCTTCCCCTTCCTCTGAATATTTCTCTTTTTGCCTCACACTGTCCCCTCCGTCAGGTGCACTCTGAGTCCTGTTGCCTTCCCCACCCACTCTAGCTGTTTTTTCTCTCTTTCTGTCTCCTCTTCTCTCCCACCTTCTCTTTATCTCCAGTCTATGTGCTTCCTCGTTGCTGCCCCTCTTATCCCGTTAACTTCGCTCTTTCGTTAAGTTTCTCTTCTCTGCAATTACTTCTTTCTCTCACACTCTCAACCAAACTCTTCCTTCCTATTTCTCGCTCTATCCTCTCTTTCCACTATCTCTTCCCCTCTGTGTCTCTCTCCGCTCCCTCTCCCACTCTGTTTCTTACCCTTCTCCCACTCTGTTTCTTACCCTCTCCTCTCACTCTCTCCACCGCTCTCTCTCTCTCTCTTTGTGTCTACCTTTCCCCCTCCCACCATGTCTTTGTCGTGCCTCAGCTGCCCACTTTCCTCCTCAGTCAGAAAAGCCCGCTGCAGGCTCAGCTGCTGCAGGCTCTGGTCCTCGCGCCAGGCTCGCGAGGGGGCGGGCGTGCAGTGCGCCGCATCATGGCGGCAGCACTCAAGGCCTTCCTTTCTTCAGGCTCGCTTATCTGCCGCTCCCTCTCCCACAAAGCCGGGCGGTTAGAAGCTGCCTTCTCCACGTTATCCACAAGGTAATAGACTTAGCTTGCCCCGGTGCGGCCGCTCCTCGTGGGTGGTGATAACTCCATGAGCCCGGGCATAGCAGGAAGCTCTCGCGTCTTTGTTCAAACCTTCCTTCTTCTCCTGCTTCTTGCCATCTTCTTTTCTCTCCTCCTTCCATACTTCCTTCCACATTGTTCCTTCCTCCTTGCACCCCTCCTCTCCAAATATTTTCCTTCCTTCGTTCCTCCATATCACGCTCCACTCCTGCTTCTCTTTTCCTTTCTTACCTTCTCCGTTCCATTCCTTTCTTTATTTTTTGTTTTTTTTGTTTGTCTTTTTTTGCACGTCACCACTTCTTTTGGGTTTTCTTTCTCTCCTTTTTCATACCTGCCTTTCTTCATTTTGCTCCTTTCTGGCATTGGTATTTCTCTTTCATTGTGTATGTATCACTGTTCGCTATTGCAGTGGCCTAGTAGGAAGGGCCAACGAGTTAAACATTAGCATCAGGCATCGACAGCGATCCAGAGGTTCCACATGTTAATCTGAGCAAGGCCATCTCACATGTTCATGCTTCTAACGGTGCACTCCGTACCATTGGCTTGGTAATAGCGATACCTTTAATATACTGGGCCCAGAAGCAACATGAGTTCTGAGGCACATTTAATTTCTGCAGTTTCTTTACTTTCTGCATCAACGAATCAGTAAAAGCAGCTCCGGAAGAAATAATCTGTGCCTACATTAATATCTAGAGACTCCGTTCAGTCTCCAGCTTTACCCTATGTTTCATCCCCAATTCAAGGTGCCCTTCTTTGCTCGAACGTTTTTTTTGCTGCCGTTTACACAGTCTGCATTTTCCTACTTAGCACAGAGGTTTTTTTCTCAAGGTAGGGCCAACTCGAAGCTGGGGTGTGCGCTGTGACCCTCCTTCATTTTACACGAAAAGCAGACTAGCCCCCATCAGTACCTCACTGTATTCTTGCCTTGCAGGCTTGTAGAGATGGTGCCTTGTAAATACAAGCATGAGGCTGGAAGTCAGGTTAAAAGAAAGCCTTTTGCTTGTGGAAAACCTAATCTAGTGTATGCAAAGACTATGGTCCTTGGCGCGTCAGCTCCAGGACCATGGTCCATGGCTGGCCGACTTCCGCTCATCAAGAGAGCGCACCCTATCTGTAAGGTGACCTGTCAGATTGCAAAGGAAGAATGGTCGAAGACTTTTATAGGGGCTCCATTTCTTTTTCCTTGACTTCTGTCCCGCGATGAGTCCTTCTTCCATTCCTTCCTTCCTTTTTTTAAATCTCTCATTCCTATTGCTCTTTCGTGCAATTTCCTTTCACAAGCCATTATTCTCAGCTCTCTGACGGATTTCATTGTGGGTCTTTCGGGTTCACTTTTACCACTGCTTGTGCCATCCTTGGATGGGATGGCGCTTGGAGCATGTGTAGCCCTGGAAGTTGCTTGGTTGGATACTTGTGGTTGTTGTTTTTTCGAAGATGAAAGCTTCTCAAGGGACAGGAGTTCGCTTGCTTTGCTGGCGAACTTTTAGGTGTGTCTGTAACTCTATTCTTCCATTACTGGTCTGTCTCTTCAGCGATCTGGGAGTCATCTCAGTGCTGTGATAGTGGGCATTATCACCTCCAGAGCTCTGTTCTTGCAGAGGAGATTCCTCTCCACCTGCCAGGGGCATATCTTCACATGTCTAGAATGGCTTGAGACTTCGAGAAGCACCCAAACTGGTGTGACTGAGACAGACTGACGTACTCCCTCAAATAGTGTCACAATGCCCCTACTTTGAGAGAGTCAAATTCTAGCACCCCACCATTCGGAGTTCTTGAGTATTTATTAATCAGGCTGTCTGGGTCTGCAAAACCTCATTAATGCTGTATCTGGAAGACGGCACCATTTTTTCTGTGAATTTGTTCTCACCCCACCCAGCAAGATGGGTTTTACACCTTCACAGACACCCTTGTCACAAGGGCTGGGAGACATCGCACATTTTTTCTCATGAAATTTCATGGAACTTCATGAAATTGTTTGAAATTATGCTTTTGTAGTGAAATGTGATTTGCCAGTATCTTGCATCACCTTTTATCTTGTTAAAATGTCTCATGAGATACCATCATTTTGAGGGATTTCAAGAACTTCACACACAACTCGGGTATTTTGAGAATTTTGTTGGCTTAGTTCAAATTTCGCTCTGGCCTACTCTCCACCATTGCAGGGGGTCGTAGGGGCACACCTGGGTATAAACGACAAAGAGAGGAGATACAAACAAACTTGGTGACTGCCAGGTTTGCAATTGGCCCAGACTGTTAAGCGCTCTTATACAGAGACACATCACACAGATGAGTTGGTTTAGCTGTAATATAGATCTATTCCGTCAGCAGGTCTTAATAAGGAAATGTCATACATAGCAGACTTTTTGGAGTTGTACAAGAGGTTGTTCGACTTTTGCTATCGTGGTTCAGACTTGTAGTGAGTATTTAAGCCATGGCCAGTTTTAGCATTGACTGTGCCCGTTGTGACAATCTTTGTGAGGGCAACCCCGAAACCCCCCAAAATTACCTCATTCTTCGTGGATGTCCTCACTTCCAACCTGCAATGATGCCTCTCTTCTCTCTGTAGCCCCTCTTTTACATGTTTTTATTTTATAGCACTACTCATCACAAGGTAGAGTGTCAGCGCGCTTTACATAACAAACAGATACTGAGACAAGTAATTATAAAAGTGTCTAAAGCAATGTATTTGATATGTTACATAAGACAATGAGGACTACAAGGTGTAAAATTCACGTCATCCATACTGTTAGGCATTATATGTTAAGAGTGCTTGGTATGGAGAAAGGAAGGGGCAGATTTTCTAAGATTTCTCATGTGTAGTAACCAAAGGTGCTGCGATGCATTGCATGAAAAGGAGAGAGAAAGATAGCAACATTTCAACTAAGATATAGAGCTGTTGCTCTCTCCTCTTGTGTTGGCATACCTTTGGCTACCTTGCATTGGTGGCAGGGTTTACGCATGATTTCAAGCATTGGGTTTATCTTGGAAGGGTACCCTTCCACCACAAAATGCTATGCTTTAACAAAGTTTAGCACTTTGCCACTAGTTATGTTTGCTGTACACTGCAGCACACATGCAAAGTTGGAAGAGTTTGGAGAAAATGAATCTTTTCCCCAACTTTATGCCAGCCTCATGGAGGCCTGGTTATTTGATGCAAATCCCTATCCACCAAAGTTAGTAAATCAGGATTAGTGTCAAAAACCAAGGGTGGGTGAACAGGAATGTCCATTTAGCACCCATGATACGTCTCTGTGAAGAGAAGTCGGTCATAGTGCTACTTTGTGCTACTTTAGAGCTACTTCCATCGCAATTTAGACAAACAAAAATTTTGCATCAGGTTTGCATTCGTTTTGTGATGCAAATCAGGTGCAAAGTGTTGGTAAATCTGCCCTAAAAATTCAGGATTTAAAATGTTATGAAGCAGAGTTGTCATACTAATACAATTGCATTATTATCCAAAGGAACCCATTTTAGCAATCCTAAAAGAATGAAATATTGAAAAAATAAGGTTCTAAAACTACATCTGCAATTTGCACGCAGCACTTTTGTGCAAATTCATTGTTCAATATACTGTATTAGTAGGATTTTAATTGAACTCCAAGTAAGAAAAGTATCTCTGTGTCAAAATCAGTAACCCACTGAGCTAGCTACATAATCTACAAATCTGTGATCTGCATGTTACACATCAAGCTTTTCAGCTGGAACATTAATCCTCTATGCTATTTATCATGAGTCAAAACTGTGACTAGACAATCCACAGATCTCTCCATCAATTGCATTGATCACCAGAGTTATCAAGGTGTTTTTATTATCACCTGAAAAATGATGCTAGTCACACCAAGATCTTTGCATCCTGCTCTTATCTCGCCTTAGCCATTCACGCAAAGGGGAGGCACCCGAGCTTGGCGCCCAGTGCAGCAGCATCCATCACACCGCTCTAAAGCCTGGATCAAGACTTTAGCTTACAGCATGAGTACTTCTCAATGACTTGACTCGCTGGATTCGTGAAGACTTGCTGCTTTCTTCCCTCTGGCTTAATTCACTGGACCCATGGACCCTGGCCCTGAGATCTGCATCTATACATTTTGCTCGTGGCATTCCACGAAAGACTCAGTTTATGGTGGTCTGCTAAGAGTCAGGAGCTAGTGTCCATTACACGTTACCTACTAAATGAGATGTTTTGCCTCAAGTGGGGTAGAGAAACGACTCGAAAATGTGCACTCTGTGGTCGACTCGAAAATGTGCACTCTGTGGTCGCACAAGTTTGCAGAAATGTATTTAGGCGTAAAATGTCAAGTGTGGATTAAGGAAGTGGTGCATGTTTTTATTAGTGGTTATTTGAAAGATCTGATGCAGGCCAGACCAAGGAGGGGCTAAGATAGCAGAGCTTCCCATGAGATGGAGAGTACAAATTATGCCATTTGTAAACCTAGAGGCTTGATGGTGACACGTGACTGATGGTGCAGTTACATGTGTAAGCAACATCTGCCCCAACATGCACATCTGCAGATGTTGACTCTAGTGATAATTCCTAATATACCTCTCCACTTCAGGTCGATGTGCAGACCCCACCGGTAGCAGGAGTGAGACCCAGACAGTCAGGGAGACGCTCTTGAGAGAGACCCCGGCTGCCTGCTAGGCCCAGGCAGGGGACAGGCCTGGTACCAAGTACAGAGAGGGTAGCAGGCGGAATTCCTACCAGTGGCCATGTGGATAAAAATGCTTTCACTGCCGCGTGTTGATCGTAGTAACATTCAGAGCCTCCTGACACCTAATTATAACTATTTTTGGGATGCTGGTGACGGGAAATAGCAACGTACCAGATATTTTTGAAGCTGTGGCAGGAGAAAATGAGTAAAGCTGCTTACTCGAGATTTCCTCTGACATCAGAATGGATCTACCGGAGAGGCACTCCGAGCATCGCCAGGCTCGATGAGCTAATGAACAGAAGTTCAGAGGCCCACCCAGGCATTGCTGTCGGTGTTCGCCTGCGTCTGCGCCTTACTGCATCCTGAAACTGTCAAAAGAATACGAACCATGAGCATTTATTTGAAAGAAATCCTGCGCGTACAGAGAGATACGTGGGATGGGAATACCCAGAATAGGGTGTCACAGTGGTTCGATGGCAGTGGAAGACTAGGCCTTTGCTCCTTGCTATAGAAGGAGGTGGATGCGGCTTGGCCAATGAATTCATTGCAGGGATGTTTTCTGATGGCCACGTGGTGCTGTAGTTCTTCTGCCATTAGTGGGTCACATGATGCTGTGATAGTGCCCTGGTACCACATATAGGTGGCACATAAATCAATGGAAGTGTCATACCTTTACTCTACTGTTGCTGTGTGAGAGGTGGACCTCCAAGTCCTTAAATGCTATTTCATATGATATAGTTTACTTAGCTGGTTACTGTTCTGGTAGTCCAAGCTGATATTTTGTGTATAGTTGTAGTCCTGAGCTGGCCTGTTTAGAGGGAGGGAGAAGAACATGTTGCTTACCTTCTGTAACACCTTTTCTGTTAGAGACTCTAACTGCAGATTCTTCACCCCAGAGCAATGGCTTTGGTGCAGTGCGGTGCTTGAGAACAATTGATAGAATGGTAGGGGGGGGGGGGGGGTGGGGGCAGGCTTCCTGAGTGTACCTTTTCTGGGGCTGCGCCATGTGTCCAACTAGCAGCTCATGTGTAGGAGAGCAGGAAACACTGATTGGCAGTTCAGACAATGCAGTGTTTCGCTGCTGAAGGCACATCTCACCTTTGAGATAGGGACATAATGCCCCCAATAGACTGGGTTTAGTCAAACTCTGCACCCACTCTAATTCAAGCTGCCTTGGGCAGCGTGGCACTCCTGATCCAGAGACAGGCACCACACCCTTTTCATGGGGATCACTTATGAGTCCCAATGCCCTCTATATGCCCCTGACAAATAGGTATGTGAGGGGAACACTAATTCTGGTCCACCTCTTTATTGACACACATACCTCTTTGCATTTATCTGTATTATGGCAAAACAGGAGATCAGTGCAATGCTTACATTGATCTCAGAAACATTTCAGGCCATTGTTTTTTACTAACCAATAAAGACAGAAACAATTGTATGCAAATCAGTCATAGACATGGAGACTGTTGGAAATGGCCCTTTTTGGCAGGATCATCCCTAAACTTTTTGCCTCCTTCCTCCTATTTTTTCTGACCTGTTTTTGTTGGCTTTAGGACTCTGGGCACTTTACCATTGCTAACCAGTGCTAAAGTGTATATGCTCTCTGTGTGAATTGTACTGTTGATTGGCTTAATCTTGTCTGGCATATTTGATTTACTGGTAAGTCCCTCTTTAAATCAAATGCTACTAGTGGGCTTGCAACACTGGTCGTGCCACCCACATTAGCAGACCTGTAAACATGGCTCAGACCTGCCACTGCAGTGTCTGTGAGTGCAGTCTTGCACTGCCAATTCGACTTGGCAAGTGTACCCACTTGCCAGGCCGAAACCTTCCCTTTTTATACATGTAAGGCACCCCTAAGGTAGGCCCTAGGTAGCTCCATGGGCAGGGTGCAGTGAATGTTAAAGGTGGGACATGTACTGATGTGTGTTACATGTCCTAACAGTGAAATACTGCTAAATTCAGTCTTCACTGTTGCAAGGCCTATCTCTCTCATAGGTTAAATGAGGCTGTCTTTAAATGTTATTAAAGTGCAGCTTCCCTTTGAGAGCAGATAGAAATATAGAGTGTGGGGTCTCTGACCTCACAATTTAAAAAAACATTTTTTAGTGAAGTTGGTTTTAGATTGGTAGTTTGAAAATGCCACTTTTAGAAAATAGCCATTTTCTTGCTTAAACCATTCCGTGACTCTGCCTGTTTGTGGATTCCCTGTCTGGGTCAGTTTGGCAGTTGGGCTGGTTGTGAATCCCCTCTAGACAGTGAGACAAAGGGAGCTGGGGCGTAGCATGCATATCCTGATGATCCATCTGTGCTAGCGTGGAGGGAGGAGTGGTCACTTACACCTGAATGGGCTGTGCCTGCCCGCTCACAATGAAGTCTCCAACCTCTGTGATGTGTCTGGGGCCTGGCCTGGGCAAGGCAGGATCTTGCAAATAAGAGAGACTTCCATTTGAAGTTCCCCAACTTCAAAGGCAGAAATGGGTATAAGTGTTGGACCCAAACCCCTGAAAATTAGATTACTTTAAGGATTCAAGAGGAACCTCTGCCTGGAGAAAGGCTGAAGAGCTGAGAAGTGCTGCCCTGGCCTGTGACTATGCTGTGTCGGGCTATCCTGCAGTTGCTGCTTCTGCCTGTGCAAGGGGACAGAGACTGGACTTTGTTGCCTTCCTGCTTGAGAAGTGACTCCAAGGGCTTGGAAAAGGGGTTGCCTCATGTTTTGAAGCTCTGCGGTAAGGAGACAACGCTGCTGTGCAAGGCCTCTCCCCTTCTGCCCGTAGCAACGGAACCAACGCCGCATCGGATCCAGCAATCCTTCGCTCCCAGACTCCGTGCACCGGCCTGTTTTCTACTTGCTTGCTAAAGTAGGTACTGTACCTTGTACTGTACCTGAGGGCTCGAACAACTCCGTAAATGGCACCATTGGCTTCGCATTGTAGGAAACGACTATCACGACGCCGCTTAATACCAGCTTGCAGCATTTGTGCCTCTAGGCACTATTTTTGTGCTGTTAAGTGCTAAATTCATATTTTTAACAGTCTATTGTGGATTTTTATCGTATTTGGTATTGTTTATTTAGATAAAATATTTACTATTTTTCTAAACCTGTGTTGTGTCATTTTGAAGTTGTTCACTGTATTACTGTGTGTGTTGGTATGAATACTTTACACATTGCTTCTGAGTTAAGGCTGCCTGCCCGTGCGAAGTTACCAAGGGGGTGTGTGGGGGTTAACTAAGTGTGATTCTCCTTTACCCTGACTAGAGTGCGAATCCTTGCTTGGACAGGGGGCAACCTGACTGCCAAGCAAAGACCTCATTTCTAACAGATCCCATAACTCATTGCACTATAAGACTCAAGGTGCACCTGTCTAACAACTAAACAAAAGCATATTGACATGGCCTAGCAGTGGCACAGTGAGAAAAAAATGGTGAACTGGAATGCACCCTAGAGTAATTACTAAGTGCTTGAGATAAATGTATCTGACATGTATTTTTAAGTTTTCCTCCATTTTTTATACATCTCTAATATGACACGTGTGCCATAAAAGATGTTTCTTCGTTTAAATGTAACTGTGTCACCACACAAATAAGGAGATATCTCTTAGTGGTGTGCAGACACTAACCATGGTGCTTTGAAGCTTCTTTGATAATATGACCCCTGGGGACATTTTACAAATAGGGGTGTACCTGGTTACACCCTGCGCACCTTCAAACTAGTGCACTGGCAGACAGGGACAGTTCAACCTATTACCGATAAAGTACTGCCACAGCACAGACTATCACTCATGGCTGCCCTAGGCAAGCGCATGAGTGAAAGATGGAGCGGCTTTTGAAGCAGCCACTCCAGCTCTCTCTGTGCTGTGGCACCTGCCTGCCCTTCAAAGGGGGCAGAGATCCCCCTGCAGGTGTGAGCAATGAGTTGGGGCGATCCAGAAGACCCCTCCTCCAACCCAGAAAGCTGCCCTCAGGGTACAAAAAATGGGCATAAAAGACTGTTATCAACTAAGGCACTGTACACAATATGGCCCCAGGAGCTTTATCTAAAGTTAGCATGGGCTGGCAGTGCAAGTTCATTTCATAGGTATAATGTTTGAGACTACTGGGATGGCATGATCAGTCCTCACCAATGGGGTTCCTTGAAGGCACCTCACATTGATTAGGCCACTACCAGCGATTACACAAACGCTCCTGCAGTTGCCTATTGAAAGAAGGGCATCTCCCGAAGGACACAGTGATATTTGCCTTAACTTCTGGTAGGAGATCAGCATATCACACAGCAAACAGAAACGCCAATCGTAATTTGTAGCTGGATATAATATAACCCAAATGATACCTCAGTATTTGACTCACCCAAAAGTGACATGGGCCTAGTCTGTTGTTGGACATTATGGCCATCATTACAGAAGGAGAACCACAACGTAAATTGAAGTTCAAATTTTATAGGTAAGGGATGATATTAAAGTATTTCCTACACCCTAACAACGAAGATAACACATTCACAAGCACTGGTAGACTGTTCCTGGTGATCTTTGTTGGGACATAACATTTTGCCCAAATTTCAGGGGCAAGTTAAAAGTATGAGCCACACTTCTTCAAGGCAGGTTTGGGGATTTGTCCACCAAGACATATGGGATCAAATAGTGCATCTTAAAGTATAAGTGTGCTTCAAAGTCTTAGAGTCTGAAAGAGTACTCATGAAATACTCCATTACTTTCACATTGTGCTATTAAGGATAATACTCCCTCGAAGTAGCGCACATTTTTTTTTTATTTGTCATGGGTTCACCCGATATGTCAACAATTACCTCCAGTGTTGCAGAGCTAGTTTTTTGTCATTAGTGTCCCTAATTCTAAAAGTACATACAACATCCCAAATCCAGAAATTTCCTAAGGATGTTTCCAATAAAGCATGCGTGCCTTCATTTGTCTTGCCACCATTTTTCCATAGATGCCCTCTTTTTCTGCGTGCCCCCTGGTTTGGCAAAAATACCTCCGATGTGTCAGCACCAGGAGTTTGCAAACCCTCATAAGCCAAGAATTACATTCTTTATTACAGGGCCTGCATTTTGCCATGGTAATGTGCCCATATGCAGATGTTGTCTCCCTCTCCCCTTAAGCCAAGAATTACATCCAGCATGTCGGGACCATCATAACATTCACAAGCATAACACACACACAAACTCTCACATGCACTCACACACACACCGGCTCCCTCATGTACACCCGCTCTGACAAATGACATGCCAGTGCTTGTTCTCATGCATGAAATTAATGAAATCATGCACTTTCATTTACTAGGTGAACAGGATTTATGATTGCTTTTACATGGGGATCAGGCAATAACAGTCTTGACAATGGAGTAGACTATGTAGTAAAATAAATAATTAAAAATGTTTCCCTGTGATCTCATGTCATGTATGATTCCTTCAGGACATTGTGGCTTTTGAGCCATGCGCCTGGGCCTATTTTCTGTCCCGCTCCGACACTGACTGCTGATGTCTTTTTTCCCGATCAGAGGACACTCTTTGGTGCACTTTCACAAGCCCCTCAGCTCAAATACCGTGGGTGCTTGAGCACCAGTGCACCAGAGACGTTGGCGCACGTAACTTACGTGCACTACTCAAGAATCTGCGTATTAATACACCATCGCAACTCCGTCTGTGACCCTTCCTCCGCGAACTGGACGTACGACCAGGCGGTAACGCAGATGAACAAGGCCGGAATGGAGGCCATTCTTAGCCTCAGCTGCCAGCATGGCACCATTTCTTAGCTGAGGCAACAAAACGGTTAGAATTGGCCTCGGTAGAGAGCTCCAATAAAAGACCGTAGGAGCCTTACATTTTGGAAAAATAGCAGATCAAGTACACCCTCGGTGTATTCTGGTTTTAGTTTTTAACTTTATGACAAATCCATTTTTAAAGTCTGTAAATAAATAATCTAAAAACAACCCTTTCTGTATTTTTGTAGTGATTTAAATTAATCAGTAATAAAATATTTAACTGCCTGGCTGGAATATTGCATGACCAAGTGAACACCGTTCAGCAGTGGAAGGCCGGAATGAGTACTGCTTAGTACGGAATAATGGCGTGTTTATTGTGCAGTACTGAAGGATGGAGGGTACGCTGCACAGTACTGGACAAGGGAGGGAGGTGAATATCTTATAGTAGTTAGTGAAAGAGATGAGTACTGCACAGTACTGAAGAGAGGGCTAAATACTGCGCCATAATGGGAGGTGAGCCTGTATAATGCACACTGCTCTGAGGTGGATCTGAATATTGCATACAAATTTGGGATAGAGCAGAAGATTGCACCGTCCTGGTGGATTAGTTGATTATTGATCTGTGCTGAGTGAAGGGGAGACATGCTGGGCCATGCTGGGGAATAGGACGAAATATCGTAAAATAGTTGGGGAATACTGCATAACACTGGGGAATACAGCTCAGGACTATTCTAGGTCATGAGGGGATATTGCGAAAACAAATACTGGGCGATGGGCTGAACCCTGTTCTCCACTATGTAAGGAAGGGGTTCTGCACACTTTTCTGCAATATTCAACATACTGAGTAAGGAGCTTGAACCCAGCAATGTACTAGCAGAGGTTACAATTACAAATTAATGTGTGATGAGGACACATTCATAAGAATGTAAGCGATGTTGCTTTTTCCATTTATTTATATTTTGTGTTTCCTTCAAAACAGGTTCAACATCACATTTCCATGTTATTCACATAGATGACAATAAAAAAACAATAACCAACTATCAAGCCTTTAATATTTGAGAAATTGGCAAGGCGTCATACGTGTTATCCTAATCATCAACAATGCAGTTGATCACATATGGTTAACACATATTTCTATTCATGGGTAGGCAAACACCTACCAAGAACCCCAATGAAAGGTTCCAATTTTGATCTTGATAGGTGTCCCACCCTGAGAATTACAATAACACCCCAGCAATATGATAGTGATTCATTCAGCAAAAGGTGACCGTATTCCGCTTACATGCATTTCTCCTGCAGGTGATCCAGGCCCATGTGCTCCCCTCTAATACACCTTGTTCGCCCACTTATTTCCAAGCCTACCATTTGAAGGTGGTGTTTTGTTTGTCTTGGCTTTCAAAACAATAATCATCTCAACCCATCTTGTTATATTCACCTTTCCTCTGGTTTGCCTCTACATGGCGGCCAAAGTATCAGCTTCTGCCACTGTCCACTTCAAGAACAATCTCGTTCCAGGATGCTGGGGCTGGGCAGGTGAGCTACCTTCAGGACATGGCTATCTGTCGGGTTGCTATAAACCATGCCAAATCAGCAAGCCTATTCTTAAGCCTGACAAGTGTCTACCTTTCAAGCAGGTCCAATAGACTCCTAGTAGTACATGTCATAGTACCTCTCAGTAGCCTCTCTAAGTAGTTCATACACTGCTTCCCAGTGGAGTTTGAGATCTCGGCAGCTCCAGAACATATGTAGTAAGTATGCATTAGTACTGATACATTTGGGAGAACTGTCTGGATTGCCAGGAAGATCATATGCAGCCTCTTACTTGTGTGGTACGCTCCATGAAGTATCTTATAATGTAAGATCTGAAACCATGTGTTTCTCAGGCATTCAAGGGGTACTGGGTATTTGAGGACACACTTTTTCAAGGAAGTCCTTCCCAACATCTCTTTCCCATACTTCCTTAAAAGAGGAGAGATCTGTCTTAGACTGTGTAATTAAGCTTTGGTACATCACTATTAAAGCTCCTGTGGCATCATCATGTGCCAACACACTTGGCAGAGAGTCGGGGTGAGGGGTTGGTTCCTTGTCTCTCTGGTTCCAATTGTTTTTTCAGATATCACATCACTGACCCAAATACTAGAAACTGACCCACCTGTCGTAACTCCTCAAAAGTTGTGAGAATATGGTTTGCCAAGTTGGTAGTTTAGTGGCCTACCACGTCCACTGTAGGGGCCTGTGTTTGACCTCATGGTCACAGGTTCAAATCCCGGTGGGTCCACTCAGCCTTTCATCCTTCTGAGGTCGATACAATGAGTACCATTGAGTTAGATAACAATTAACATCTGTTATTCAGCGCTTGATCCCTTAGGGGATATGTGTGCTTTACAAATACACGTTATGTTATGGGTCCTCCCAACAACCCTTCTCGGCAATGCATCATATTTACTCAGCAGCGAATGAATTCATAACATGATCTCTAGTGTAAGTGATGCTGCTTAACTCTGCACAGCTCATCATGCTTGCAAAAATTGTTCCATAATAATGGCTATTAGTGTTTAATGCTGCCATGCTTAACAGACATCGTATAATGTTGTCTGATTGGCTACATACTGTACCAGGAGATGCAGCTGAGTATTGAACAATACTGAGTGAGGGAACTAAACATTGAAGTGCATTGTATATATGAAGTGAACGCTACACAGTACTGCTTGATGAGACCGAATACGGTGGCACACAGCACTCTTTTTAGTGACCCGCTCACTCCCACCGCAATACTGGGCGATGCAGTAATATATATAATGAAACGATAACTGGACAGTACAGGCCACTACTGTAAAACACATTATGCTGTTTATTGCACGATTCTGGCAGATCACGGCTTGATTCGTGCACCGTCTTGAGGGCTGATATCCAGTTCTACCTGAAAGTCTGTGTCTGTCCCGAGGTTTGTGGTTAGCCTTCACCTATCTCACCCAGGTTGCAGGTTCTTCCGAATAACCTTACCTCTTCGTTATTGTCCCAAAGGGCAAGGGTTTGAAGCTCTCCCTTTCTCTGGCTATGCCATCCCCCCGTTATTGACTCGTTTGGCATTCTGTCTTATTTTGTGTCTTCCCTATAAACTTACCTCAGTCCTTCAAAATGGAAAACCAAGTTTACTGTTCCTTTGATCTAATTTACACCACCATATTAGATTAGGAGTTGTCACCATACATTTTATGTATTTCTATTTTAGACATTTTCCTTTTTTGATGTTTACATTTTCTATTTAATCTTTCGTTATCCAGAGGCCAGAAGCGCGAATTACTTATTCTAAAGCAGTAGCCAGATTACAACATATTCAAATGCTGCTGCATGAGTCCTCCTCGACTTCAGAAAATATGTCCATGTCTCTGCAAAGACCGGGGAGCTTCATTGACGCCATCTATCAAAATGAACCTCTTTCAAAGGTTGCAGCACATTCCCTATAACAACTCTCCTTCAATTGTACCTGAGAAATCCAGATGTACGAACCCTCATGCAGTTTGTGGTCAAGTTCCCAAATTCTCTCGGCGAGGAGCACCACATATGAAGGGGGTGGAAAGATCATTCAGAACACAATGTGCTAGCTTGCAGAACTCCCTAACCTGTTTAAGAAAAGTTAATTATCTTAGTTCTAGGAAGAAATGCATGGCCAGTTTGTATGACAAAATAGCCTTACATGACAGACGTATCTTCAGGGTTGTTTTCCTCTCTGGTTTCTATCTTTTGATCGCATCAAGAAAGGCCTTTATATAGGATGAAAGTATGTGCCTTATGAATATTTGATTTGATAGATAATAAATTGCAATATGAAACCATGAATCTGAATCACAAAAAAATATTTATGTTGACACTGCATCTGACTACTTCAGTGGGTAAGAATGTCCCGTTACTTAGTGAAGCATATAGATGTTGACACTGTGCTAGCTATTACTCATTCCTGACCGCTAATTAAATGGCTGAACTGTAGCAGGTGGTATTTATATCTTGAAATATGAATATAACTTATTAATAATTCTTTTTGCTTTCCTCTCTTTCTTTAGCTCTGGCGACCAAACAAACCTACGTCAGCTACAGCAACCACGCCATCTAACATTGCAACTTTGTGACCATGCCCATTAGCCCTCCCCCGGGGAGGGCACGAGGGAGGCCGTCAGCGCCACTCGGCGGCAGAAGGAGTGCACGTTTCTCCTGCGCGCGCCGGGGTGCCGGATTCCACAGCCAAGGGCTACTGCGGTGCTTCTGGAGATGATCCTGGCTTAATGGCAAACCCAGCGAAGGGACACAAAGGCAAACAAACATTCCGCCGGATGCCGGGGTGGCGGGACAAGGTTGCGCGATAGACACGCGTGACGGACGGGAAGTCTTTCCGGGGCAGGACGTCTCTTGTCCGCTTCGTTTAATTTTGTCAAAAAATTGTGGGAACGTTTGTGGATTGTGGAAAAGTACTTTTTTTCTTCTGTCACTCTCAAAGACTTCAGTTTTGCTTCTTATCTTCCATTCCCACCAGTTATTTTTGGTCTATTTACTTCTCTCCTTTGCTTTCATTTCTACCACCACCCCCATTCATACCATTCCCTGCCCATTACCTCGACACTTTGGTGCAAAAAAAGTTTAAAAAAAAGCAAGACAAAAAAAGCGTCAGACTGTGTGGCAGTGCCGAATCCATTGTTGGTTGATCATTGTATGTAACGAAATATGGTTTGATAAAAAAACAAAAAACACACACGTTTGCTTTATGTACCGACCAATCAAAGCGAGAAAAAAACGAAGTACAGTGCCTGACTGTTTATGACTTATCCGATGCCGATGTGTAAAAGCATGAAAAGTCTCATTTTTATACAAGAATATTTCTAATAAAAGAGAAAAAGCTTGGTTTTGTAGAGATGACTCCTCCTTTTCAGAATTGCGACCCCTTGTTCGTTAACTTTGTTAATCAGGTGTCTGCAAGACGTCAGTCTCAACCAAGCCCCATCATGGACGTCATTTAGGGGTCGCCAAAGCTGGGACCCCTTGCGACCCCTGGCACTGCTTTTACGACCCTGGCCTAAGACACCCAGTCAGTGACTGGAGCACAGGGGTTGCTTTTCCAAATGGAAGTCGCTTGGGGCTCCACATTCCTGGTTTTATTCAGTTGTTTTACTACACAAAACGTGAATAATATTATTCACTATTTATGTAATAAACAATAGAGTGCAATTTACTGTACAATCGTGGAATATGTGAACAGGAAAACGTACCTATAGAGAGGGGAAATAGCTGAAATCGTACTTTAAACACTAATATCTGTAGTTGTCTTTCATTTTCAGGGACTGCAAATACTGCAGAGAGGAATATCTAACGCTGTATATTAGAGGTTACATTTCAAAGATAGTTCCCTCCCAGCAAATCAATGGTAGTGATTCTGTGACTTTTGTAGATGTGTTTAAAGGTCAACAATCTATGCTTTAATAATCAACATAAACTTGTTAAGTTGTATCAGCTAAGTTTGTTGTTGGACCAATTACTTCATAAGCAGTTACCTGTAGGTGAAAGGCCAACAAAATAATTACAGTACATTTTTTAATTACATTTTTGACCCCACATCCACACCTACTGTTTTAGCCCCCAGTTATTGTCATGCAGCTGCCATGGCACTCATCTCTAATCACTTTAGAGACTCCTATGTGATCATCAATCCTGCTGCGTGCTGATAACCAAGGGCTGGGGAGTATCAGCATGATGCAGCAGAGCTGTGGGTATCTTTGGGCCCTTTCATGGCTGCGCTTGTCTTGTCGCTGTGCCCTTCATATGCCAATGAGGGCTTGTGATTTCCTGAAATCTCACCATTCAATGGGCCAAATTGTTTTCACTATCCTAATTCAAGATGACAGCTATCTATGCTCAATGTACTGGATGGAATGAATGGATCGTCGGATGCTTCCTCTATATTGACTCTTAATGGAGTGGCCTTAGAATATTTCCTTGTGCTGCAAAGTATTCAGTTTTGTTTATTTTTCATTGCATTCAAAGTCCCCCTGTCAAATTTTGTCCCAGGATTTTTCTTCTTTGTTCTTGGATTTTCTTCAGAAAGTTTTGTTCCAGCATCCACTTGGCTTTAGCTCATCTCAGCCAAGCTCGGACCTTCAGCCTTATAGACTTCCATTCCTCGCCGGTTTCAAAGAGGCATTTTGCCTTTGGCGTGTTCTTCTTTGCATGCATGCTTTGCACCAGCATCATCTTGGATACTGGAAGGAGTCACCCTTACCTCTGGTAGACAAAGACCAAGAAATTAGGAGAAACTCAACGTCCAGTTCTTGCCTGCTTGCGGCACACACTAATTAGTCTAGAGAAAGAGATGGATCCCTTACAAGGGCCTTGACAAGATCCCTCCCAGGCTCTTGCAAAGCACATTAGCAACCCTAGGAAACCCTGCAACTGTGGAATAAAAATCTGGCCTCAAGTCAGGCCATGTCTACCAGTGGTGCAGATTTTCCAGTGTAGTCATCTTCTATTCCGTCTTTTTCTGGAAATAATTTAAAATAATTTTTGTATGGCTTGACAGTGCACTTCCCCTTCCATCCAATGAAATTCTCTGAAGATAAATCTATGGGGGTATATCTAATGGGAGCTCTGACCGGGCCAGCATAGGCTGTGGCCTAGTCACTGGTTACAATGGAGATCTCAATCTTCCCAATAAGTTCAATTTCTTTAAAAGCTTTAGGGAAATGTTTGCGAGATTAGATCTGGTGTTTTCTACTGAGGAAACATTGTGTGATATTTAACAGGGTAGCAGTGATGTCCTAAATTATATCACCAGATTCCCACAGACAGAAACTGAGACAACCTGGATTAAGTGGACCCTAATGACCATGTAATGGAGAGGACTCGGAGAGGAGATAATGAATGAGCTAATTCATTCTGCTCATGCTGCTACCATATACAGATTGACAGATCTGGCACTTCTTATTAAACACCATCTACAGTAACGTAAGTCAGAGAAGCTCAAATCTCAAATTTCCCATGTTGCCTGGAGCGCTAGAGTTTTCACCAGGAGATTCCAAAAAATCTTGAGGAACCTTCAACTGCTAGTGGAGAGGAATCCATGTGGTTGTGTGACAGAACCACGTATGCCGGAACAACGCATGCCTTAACAACGCAGTCGGAACCACAACCATGTCTTTTCCACGCATGCCTTTACCACGCATGCCTTTACAACACATTTTGTTGTAAAAGCATGCTTAGTAAAGGCATATGTGGAAATGGCATGCGTGGTTCTGTCATACAAATGAGCCCCAAAACTACCCTCACCCCTAATAAATAGATTATGCAGACACGACTGAGCCCTAAAACCTCCCCCAACCCTAATAACTGAAGTACCCTGACCTCCACCCACCCTAAGCCCTAAAAACTAAACTAACCAGACTCCTCACCCACCCTGAGTACTTAAAAAAAAGCTAACCGACCCCCTACAACTGCCCATGAAAAAAAAATACCCCAACCCCCCACCCACCCTGAGCCCTAAAAAAAAAACGACCTGACCCCCAACCCTGCCCCTAAAAACGAAAATACCTTGACACCCCCACCCACCCTGAACCCAACAAACATCCCCCAATATGTAAACTACCCCGACCCCCCACCTACCCTAAGCCCTAAAAAAAATGTGTGGACTACTCAAACCCCACCCCAAAAAACTAAACTGCCTCGACCCCCCACCTGCCCTGAGCCCTAAAAAAAATACCACAGCCCCCCACCCCTAGTTCTAAAAACAAAACTACTCTGACACCCCCTACCTGCCCTGAACCCTAAAACCTTAAAGTAAATTATCCCTAAAAATCCCTAAATCCACCCCACTGCTAAAAACTACCCACCAACCCTTCCCCAACCTCACTTATCTCATTGCATTCCCTCCGGATCTTTGCTCCTGTTTTCTCCTCCCACCCTCCCTTAAACCTTCCCACACCTCTAAAAAAATAAACCACCCCTCCCTCACCCTAAGCCCTAAAAAAAAAATACACTAACCCCCCACCACGTCCCTAAAAAAAACAAAATAGCCAGACCCCCACCCTAAGCCATAAAAAAATAAGCAAACCTCCACCCCACCCCTAAAAAAAAAAAATAGAACCCCAAGCCCTTAATCCGCCCCTCACCCTAAAAACTACCCCCAACCTTGCCCCAGCCTCACTTACCTCACCGTGCGCTCTCCCGATCCACCCTGCCGTTTTCTGTGCCTTAACCATGCCTATGTGTAGTTTGGCACATGCACGGGTAAAGGTACAGAAAAAGGCAGTCATTGTTCCGGCAAGCGTGGTTATGCTTGCGTGGTAAACATCTGTGTTGTTTTTACAATGCGTTGCTTATGACGTTTCCTAATCCTTGCATATTTGTTCATCTCAGGAAGTGCTTTCAGTTGCTGGTATAGAACACCTTCAGAAGAACAGACTCTGCATGTACTGAGAACCATTAGAACACTTAGTCCAAGCTTTTCTTTACATCCACAAAGGCCTTTGGGAAATGACTAGTTCTTAGTAAAGGAGAAGAGGGCGGGAGAGCATCAAATTCCTTTTGTTGGATCTCCCAGAGATTCCCGTTCCTTGCCTTTCCTGCTTCCTCTGTTGGCTAGTCTTCCCTAAGGAAAATGTTTTGAGATGTCCACTCTACTGTATTGTGGAGCTAGTGTACTATACATGGATGATAAATGGGCACGGACAGAAATGTTCTATGAGTCTGTAAAGACTCTTCGGAACAGGTCCAAACTGTGGATGGTTCTCTGCCGGTCTCCAGTCCAGGTAAAGACATGTTGACTGTGACCTTTGGTGATCATAAGTAATTGGTATCATTCATTCAATATTATAACTTCACCCTTCACCCAGTTATGCAATAATCTTGGTGGTTCCCTGGCTTGCCCAATACAATGCTTACATCAATTTGGTAACAAGGACCTTCTCTCTATCTTCCCAGTTCTGTCACAACCATTGCTATGTCTCTGAAAACTATTGGCTCTCAAAAAGGGTCTTGTATTTAAACCACAGAACTAAAGTACAGAAAATGTTCTTCAATCTCTAACACTCCAGTATTAACCATTTTCTGATATTTTTGGAGAAATATATGAAATTGTTCTTGCTTCCCAGCAGGAAGTTCAATTGTCCAATCACTCTAGAACCAGGAGCCAATATTCCTATTGGAAGGATTTAGCCAGAAAAGGTTGTTGTGATCTCCAAGGGAAACTGCAGAGTGGTCTTATTGCATGGTATTCCTCTCCAGCGGGGCCTCAATGTACATCTTCCTGTTCAGGTCATTCCCTCTGAGGAACTGACCCACTTCCACAGTGATAGGACCTAGTCTGAATTGCCTCTTGTCTGTGTTTTTAGTGTCTTCACCCATTCTCTCTATTTTGGGATTAGAGGTATCCACCTCTGCTAATCTTGTTTTAGCCAGGGTCACCCCTAGCTTACCCAAAGAGGTTATTCATAGCTGGAGTAACCCCACCATGACATACTGGGTCAGGGGGCCTAAGTTGCTATTTGGCATGGGGTCAGACCACCATGCCCAGGGCAGTGCAGCCATAAAGGCTAACACCCAGCAGAGGGCACTGACAGCTGTCAGTGCCCAGAACCACACCTTTAGCTCCTCACCTACAAGGGAAGGGGCTAAGTTACAGGCTTCTTTGGGTTCAGGGTTCCTGTCTGCTGTGTTAGAGTGGGGGGTTACAACACAGTTACCCAGCAATCCAGTGTTTTCACTGAGTAGTCTACAAAATGAACCAAGGTCTGGCTCGAGGATTTTTGAGCCCCCTTGAACCTACTCCCGTACTCCTCAGCTGAGAATCCAAAGCCCTCAATCAGGGTAGCCTTCATGAGGTCATAAGATTCTGCATCTTTACCAGAGAGTGTGAGGAGTCTATCCCTACACTTTCCAGTGAACATATCCCAAAGGAGAGCTCCCCAGGGAGTTCTGTTTACTTTTCTGGTTGCACAAGCCCCCTCAAAAGCTGTGAACCACTTGGTGATGTTATCACCATCTTCATATTTTGTTACAATCCCTTTAGGGATTTTTGGGATGTCAGTGTGTTCTCTGACACTATTTAGGGTGCTGCCACCATTGATGGGAGTTAAACCCATCTCTTGTCGTTCCCTTTCTATGGCTAGGAGCTGCTTCTCCAAAGCCAATCTTTTGGCCATCCTGGCTAACAGGAGGTCATCTTCATTGAGGCTGCCCTCAATGCCTCCAGAGGCACTGGTCTCCCCTGTGGAAGAACCAGTATCTCTGACTATGATTTGAGGAGTCAGGGTTTGAGGGACCCTGTTCTCCCTGATTAGGACAGGAGGGGGGAATCCATCCTCCTGTTCACTAACTTCTCCATCGGAAGGATTATCCTCAGAGGGATGGTCCCTTTTGAACTCTGCCAAAAGCTCCTGGAGCTTTACTTTGGTAGGGTTGGACCCAGTTTTTATCTTTTTTAGCTTACAGAGAGTCCTTAACTCTGACATCCTTAGATGCAGGTTAGGGGTGAGGTTGAGTTCCACCACCATCTCATCTGTGCTAGACATTACCACTCTAAAAGTTGGGATTACTTTTTAAGAATCTAAAAACTACTTCCAGAAATTAGATCCAAACTTTTACAAACTTTTAAACTCTAAAAGAAATGCTAACAGGGACTTACACAAGGCTCTTGCAGGACTTTTACAAATTTAGAAAAATAGTTCAAATTGCAAAAATCAGTTTCTAATGACAATTTTTGGAATGTAGTCGTGTGATCAGGTATTGGCTGAGTAGTCCAGCAAATGCAAAGTCTTAAACCCCACCGCTGATCCACCAATGTAGGAAGTTGGTTCTGTATATACTATCTCAAAGTGAGAGATAGTGTGCACAGAGTCCAAGGGTTCCCCTCAGAGGTTGATAGTGGCAAAATAAGATCTTTCTAATGCTCTATTTTGTGGTAGTGTGGTCAAGCAGTAGGCTTATCAGAGGGTAGTGTTAAGCATTTGTTGTACACAGGCACAGGCAATACATGAGAAACACACACTCAAAGACTTAACTCCAGGCCAAAAGTTTTTATATAGAAAAATATATTTTCTTAATTTATTTTAGAACCACAAGATTCAAGATTTTAAGTAAATACATAAAATGCAATGTACTCCACAAAGTAAGGAACTTTGAATTAGAGCAATAACATACACAGTATAGGTTAAAATGGCAACAAGCTATTTTAAAAGTGGACACTGCAAAAATCAACAGTTCCTGGGGAGGTAAGTATTGGTTAGTTTTTCAGGTAAGTAAGGCACTTACAAGTTCAGTTTCCTGGGCATAGGCAGCCCACCGTTGGGGGTTCAAGGCAACCCCAAATTCACCGCTCCAGCAACACAGGGCCGGTCAGGTGCAGAGGTCAAAGGAGGGCCCAAAACACATAGGTGCCTATGGAGAACAGTGGTGCTCTGGTTCCAGTCTGCCAACAGGTCTGCATCTTCGGAGGGGAGACCAGGGGGTGTTTGTAGAGCACTGGGGTTCGGTTCCTTTTGATCCTGGGGGCTGCGGGTGCAGTACTTGGTCCAGGCGTCTGGTTCTTTGTTCCAGGCAGTCGCGGTCAGGGGGAGCCTCTGGATCCTCTCTACATGCGTTGCTGCAGGAGTTCAGGGGGGTCGTCTCAGGTTACTCACGAGGTCGTAGTCGCCTGGTAGTCCTCTCTGCAGTGTTGGTTCTCTGAAGCTCGAGCCGGGGGCGTCGGGTGCAGAATGTGAAGTCTCACGCTTCCGGCGGGAAGAGTGAGTTCTTTGGAAGTTGCTAAAAAGTTGCGAAGTTGTTGCTGTTAGTGAACAGTGCCGCTGTTCTCTGGAGTTTCTTGGTCCTTTGGTTCAGGACAGTCCTCTGAGGCTTTAGAGGTCACTGGTCCCTGTCGGATGCGTCGCTGTGCAGGTTCTTTGAGTGTGGAGACAGGCCGGTAAGGCCGGTGCCAAGTCAGTTGTTGTCTCCGTCATCTCTGCAGGGCTTTCAGGTCAGCAGTCCTTCTTTGTGTAGGTTGCAGGAATCTGATTTCCTGGGTTCAGGGTCGCCCCTAAATACTAAATTTAGGTGTGTGTTTAGGTCCGGAGGGCAGTAGCCAATGGCTACTGTCCTGGAGGGTGGCCACACCCTCTTTGTGCCTCCTCCCTGAGGGGAGGGGGGACACATCCCTATTCCTATTGGGGGAACCCTCCGAAACCAAGATGGAGGATTTCTTAAGGCAGGGGTCACCTCAGCTCAGGACACCTTAGGGGCTGTCCTGACTGGTGGGTGACTCCTCGTTTTTCTCATTATCCTCTCCTGCCTTGCCTCCAAAAGTGAGGGCAGTGGCCAGAGGGGCGGGCATCTCCACTAGCTGGGATGCCCTGGGGTGCTGTAACAAAAGGCATGAGCCTTTGAGGCTCACCGCTAGGTGTAACAGTTCCTGCAGGGGGAGGTGAGAAGCACTTCCACCCAGTGCAGGCTTTTTTTCTGCCCTCAGAGAGCACAAAGGCTCTCACCCCAGGGGGACAGAAACTCATCTCAGTGGCAGGCTGGCACAGACCAGTCAGTCCTGCACTGAAGGATTGGGTAAAATACAGGGGGCATCTTCTAAGATGCCCTCTGTGTGCATTGTGTAATAAATCTAACACTGGCATCAGTGTGGGTTTCTTATTCTGAGAAGTTTGATACCAAACTTCCCAGTATTCAGTGTAGCCATTATGGAGCTGTGGACTTCATTTTGACAACCTCCCAGACCATATACTTAATATGGCCACACTGTACTTACAATGTCTAAGAATAGACTTAGACACTGTAGGGGCATATTGCTCATGCAGCTATGTCCTCACCTGTGGTATAGTGCACCCTGCCTTAGGGCTGTAAGGCCTGCTAGAGGGGTGACTTACATATGCCACAGGCAGCATTTTGTGTGCATGGCATCCTGAGGGGGATGCCATGTTGACTTTGCCTTTTTCTCCCTACAACACACACAATCTTCAATGGAAGTGTGCATGTGTTAGGTGAGGGGTCCCTTAGGGTGGCACAACATATGCTGCAGCCCTTAGGGACCTTCCTTGGTCACAGGGCCCTTGGTACCCCTGGTACCTTTTACAATGGACTTATCTGTGTGCCAGGGATGTGCCAATAGTGGAACAATGGTACATTTTTAAGTGAAAGAACACTGGTGCTGGGGCCTGGTTAGCAGGGTCCCAGCACACTTCTCAGTCAAATCAGCATCAATATCAGGCAAAAAGTGGGGGGTAACTGCAACAGGAAGCCATTTTCCAACACACTCATCGTGAGACTAATCCTCTTTACAATATTGGAGATAAAATGTGTCTATTTTCTCTATTCCTGAAGTCTCCCCTTTTATACCAATTAATTGAAACAATACTTATATAGACTGTTCAAGATAACCCAGTGCATTATACATATAACAGCAAGATACATCTTCCTTCAGCTTGGAAGTTTCACCTAGGTTTTTGTTCTTCCCACTTAAGCCTTTCAGGTCAGATCGATTGTCGTGCATTTTTCCTCTAAGCTCAATGAAGTTCAAAAGTTCAAAGTACCTGCAGTTTGTGACTCTCAAATGTGTAGAAGGAAGCTGTAGTTTCTTACAGACTGGAAGTGTTGCCTGCCTTGCAAGCGATCCTGAGAAAATCCTGGTTCTGTTCATGCTGCTGCCTTGATAATTTTTTGAACAATTCCCACATTAACCTGGAGCAGTGGTTCGCAAACCTTGTGAATTCTGTGGACCCGCACTTTTTCATTACTGGAACCCGGACCCCCACTGCATCATTATTGGAATCCGGGCATCCCCCCATTGAGTCATTACTGAAAATTGGGGACCCTGACCTAAACATTGTTGATGATTCAGAATGCAAAACAATGCACAAAAAGTATAGAAACAAGCATTCATTAAATACATACACAAACATGAACACATTTTATTTAGTTTGCAAATATGAATAAAAAAATACATTAAAAATAATTTTAATAGGAAGGTTGGAGCTTTTCTAAATTCAATTGGTCACACATTGCCCATACTATATTCTGTTTGATGTACCTGTACTGCTCCTACAAATGAATCTGAGGATACTTATTTAATTTTTAGACTCCAATTTCAAATTCCTTGACATTTACAGTACATGTTAAAATTCTCAGTTGGACATTTAGCCATTTTATATATATCTACACTTTATTACTCTGTTATTGTTATTTAATTTCCTAAGCAGCCATGGACCCCCTGAGGAGACTTTGCAGACCCTCATCTCTCTCCAGATGGGAGCCTCGTATGTGGTCATTAAACCTGCAGCGTGCAATCCACCTTGAGTAGGAAGTATAATTTCAATGTGGCACAGCTGTGGTTATTTCAGGGACATTACCTGGTGATCCCTGTCTCACTGCTGTGCTAGTGCATTCCATATACCAGTTAAGGCTTTTGGCGGGGCCCATATTTTTTGAAATACCAGCATTCTTTGGCCAAGTTGTTTTTACTACCCTAACCCAAATTGGCACAATCCAATTTGAGTGATGTCTTAATGAATCATCAAATTCTTCCTATGTAGTCCTTATAAAATGTTGGGCCCTAGAACACTTCCTTGCACTGCAAAGCCTTCAAAGGTGTTAATTTTTCATCACATTCATCACCTCTTTCTCCTCTATTTATCACAGTTTTGCCTTCTTCAGTCTTTGGTTTTCATCAAGAAATTTTGTTAAAGCATCCACTTGCCTTCCGATTTCTTCAGTCACATCAGACCTTCAGTCATTATGCTGAATATGGGATTAGTTGTAATTTTTGACTTTTGGACCTGGCCCTCTCTGCAGGGTCACCACCTAGACTTTTGCCTTCACCTATCCTGTGCTCTGAGCCAGTTTTAATTGGATTTTAGGACTCTATGCCCTTTACCAATGCTAACCAGTGCTAAAGTTTTTGTACTCTCTCCTTTAAACATGGGAACATTGTCCTACACCCAATTGGCACAATTAATTCACTGGAAAGTCCCTAATAAAGTGGTACTAAATGTAACCAGAGCCTATAAATTAAATGCTACTAGTGGGCCTGTAGAACTTATTGCGACACCCACTCAAGTAACCCTTTAAAAAAGTCTCAGGCCTGCCATTGTAGCCTGTGGGTTCAGGTTAGCTGTCATACTGTCCTGACAAAAAGCAACATTTTCCAGGCCTAACCCTTCCTTTATAATACACATACGTCACCCCTAGTGTAGGTCCAAAAGAGCCCATAGGGCAGGGTGCATTGTATTCAAAATATAGGACTGTCCAGGTACTAAAAAACTCTCAAATTTGTTTTTCACTATTGCCAGACACATCACTTTCCTTGGATAACATTAAGTTACTTTATTAAGTTTAATAAGTGATTACCTTTGTGTGGGAGCAGGTCGGAATCTCTTGTTTGGTGTCCGAGGAATTGTAATTTAAAACCCTGTTCAATGATAAAGTCAGGGTCTAAGTCACAATTCTGAAACTGCCATGTTTAGAAAGTTGACATTTTCTTGTCTTAATGGTTTGGTGATTGCAACCTGTTTCCCTGGGTCACATGGCTAGGTGTAGTTGGCAGTTGGCCTTTCTGTATTCCCCCCAGGAAGTATTACAATAGAGGGTCTGGGTGTTAGCAGGAAAATAGACTGACATTTTTTACTTAGAGTATCGTACATCCTTGAACATTTTCATTTTGGAAATTACATGCAAGCAAAAGGTGATACTGTTGAAAAAGATATTACGGTGTTAAGAAAATTAGCATCATCTTGCAAGTTTGGACATGCCTGTAAATGTTTGCAGGATCTATTTATGCAGGGGTGTAATAATGAAAAATTCAGGGAGGAGTTATGGACACGGGATGATCCCTCTCGTAATGAGATGATTAATTTAGTTAAGAGACTAGAGCATAGTTTGGCATGTGTTGAGGAGATAAAAAATCATGCTTCCTGCAGCAGGACTGAAATGGTGTCAGTCATAAATAGGAAGGAGTGCAGTGACAAAAGTATCAAGGTGCAAAGTCAAAGTAAGAGTAAACATTTTAAAGGGAAATGCTTCCGGTGCAGGGCAGTGGGACACATGGCAAATGATAAAAGGTGTCCTGCTTAGAAAATAATGTGCAAAATTAGTTTTGAAAAAAAGGACACAGGAGTAAATTCTGTAGAAGTAAAAATGACCAGGGAAAGATAAGTGAGATAATACAAGAAGATCTTACAGGTTAATTCCTTAATGTAAGTCCTCATGATTTCATGAATGCAAAAAGACAGAAGATCTGGATGCTGTTTTATTCGGGGGCTTAATTGACTATAATTCCTTAGAATGTTTTTTGAAAGGTATAAATGAAAAGGTACAATTGTTTAAAGCAGATACAAGGCCCACGGAATTGTGAGGAATGGTAAGCAGTGATTTTACAGGTATGGAGGGGAGCTAATAAAATTGGTGGGGTATTTTCAAGGGATATTGGAGTATTTAGGAAGACTGGCTGTGGGAAAAGTGTATGTGGCAACCAAATGGGATGCAGTTATACGTTGGCTTAACTAGTGCAATCTAGGAGTAATGTTGGATCCAAATTCTGACCCACCAATATGATTAAGTGAAGATCTGAACGTCAAAGTGGTGAAGGTTTAAAAGGATGAAATAAGTGATTTAGTTCAGAAGGATGAAAGGAGTTATGTATTGAGCTAATTTTGTGAAGAGTTTCCTGAAGTGTTTGAAAAGTCACTAGGATGTTTGAAAGGATATGTGCACAAGATCAAAATAAAAGCGGGATCTACACCACTGGTGTGTATGGTGGGAAAAGTTCCATATGGGGTTAGATATGCTCTAACTAAAGAGTTAGAGAAGTTAGAGGAGACTGGTGTGATTGAGAAGGTAGAAGGGACAGAATGGTTATCTCCAGTAGTTATAGCAAGGAAACAGAATGGAGATATTCAGTTATGTGTGGACCTCAGGAATGTGCACAAGCAGTGATAGTTGACATATATTCTATTCCTAGTATACATGATTTGATGTGTATGTTGGATGATGCCAAGTGTCTTTCCGCCTTGGATTTAATTTCGGTATATCACCAAATCAAATTAGACGAGGAATCTATGGGTCTTACTGTGTTTGTTACATTCAATGGTACTTAAATATTTAAGAGAATGCCATTTGGCCTCGTGTCGGCGTCATCAAAGGCTCATGGAGAATCTATTGGGTGTTTTAACAGGAGTTAAAGTGTATTAGAATGACATCTTGATTTTTGGGGACACTCCTGAAGGACATGATTTGTGGGTATGTGCTGTACTGATAAAGTTGAGTGAAAAAGGGTTAAAACTGAGGGTGAATAAATGTGCATTTCATAAGAGACAGTTGGAATTTCTTGGTTATATGTTGATGGAAAGTGGTTGGAAACCAAAAAGGGAACTTGTGCAAAGCATAATGAAGATGCCTGCACCACAGAACAAGGATGAGCTAGCATCCTTTTTAAGTCTGGTAGAATTTTATAGTAGGTTTGTGGAATTGTTTTCTGGAAAAACCTTTAGGTTGTGTGGATTGTTGAGGAAAAGTGTAGAGTTTAAGTGGAACAGAAGAGAAAGATGGAGAGGAGTTTTCATGTTTGAAAAAGGAGTTGCAATGTGTACAGAATGTGAAAAGGTTTTGTGCCAATGAAGAAAAACATAATTTGCACTGATGCCAGTGTGAAAGGGTTAGGGGCTGCTCTCATTCAAATATATGAGGGTATTGAAAGAACAATTATGTTCCTTACACGCACCTTCAGAACGGCAGAGAGGACATACACTGTAATTGAGTGTGAAGCTCTTGCCATTTATTGGGCAGTGAGAAAATTTCAAATGTTTTCTGTGGGGAAAGGAGTTTACTATAAGGACAAACCATAAACCGTTAAGGGAAGTTTTTGAGAAAAAGTTTATAGATAATGAGTCAAGTAGGATAGCAAAATGGGTGGTGGCTTTGCAGGAATTTGAATTTAAAGTGGAGTGTATACCTGCAAAGAACAATATTGTAGCTGGCTGTATGTCGACGATGGTGGATGAGGATGAGAATGAAGAAGATTGTATAGAAGAAAAAGTGTGTGCTGTGTATGAGGGAATTGTGAGTATGGCGGAGAAATAGAAAATAAATCGAGCAGGACTGGGTGTTGCAATATGTGATGTGCCAGTTAGAGAAGGGCTGGGGAGAAAATAAACTTTAAACCAAAGTTAAACCAGAGGTTAAACCACATTGGAGTGTTAAAGAAAAATTATCTTGTGATAATGGGTTTGTGTCCAGGGGTACTAGAATGATTCCCCCTGAAACAGTTAGAAAGAAGTTGCTGTGTGTGGCACATGAAGGGCATCAAGGGATTTCTAGATCCATAGGACATTTGTAGGCTGATTATTGGTGTCCAGCGATGGATAAAGAAGTGAAGAAAGTAGTGAGGGAATGTATTGAATGTAATCTTAGTGATAAATAAGTAAAACTAGAGAACAGCCCATGATAGTGAGAGGGTTACCAAAATATGCTTGTAGTGAAGTGTCTATGGACATTTTAGGCCACTGAAGAGTAGTGGATTAAGGAAATTCATTATTGTTTTGGTGAATTTATATTCCAGGTGCCCAGAAGCCAAGGTTGTAAATAAAATAACATCAAAAGAGATCATAGAATTCCTATCACAAATATTTACAAGAGAAGGCTTGCTCGAGTCAGTTTTAACTGAAAATGGTGTCAAGTTTGTTTACAGAGAGATGGAAGATTTCTTTTAAAAAAGGGGCATACCATAGAAAGATTCTGCATTATATCACTCAACGACGAATGGTACAGTAGAAAGAATGATAAGCACAATAAAAGAAGCTATACAGTTAGTAAAAAGCTTGGTAAAAGAAGTGGCTAAAGGAACTTTTCAAGTGGGTGGAAGTGTAGAGGAAGACATCACATGCTACCACTTGAAAAGCTCTGAATTGTTTAAAGGAAGGAGAGCAAATTCAATATTGTCTCCTGCAACGGTCAATCATTGTACAGAAATGAAAGGCAGTGGAGATGATGAGGAAAAGAAGGAGAAGGTAAAATGTAAAGTGATGGAGAGGAAAAGGTACGTGGATGGAAAGAAAGCTGCAAAACTTGGGGGTAAAAGTGGGAGACATTGTGAGGATCAATGCTCCTGTCACTCACAGTATGTATTCAATATTATCAGACCAATGAAAATAATTAAGGTTTTTAATATTGCAATAAAATCTGAGGATGGACACATCTGACATCTTAATAGAGAGGTAACATTTTCAAAGAAAGGGGAGGATGAATAAGGAGGAGGAAATAAAGAAGTTTCATGTCAGATGCAAGAACAATGGGAAAAGGAGAAAGAAAACCGGAAAGTTAAGGAGAAAAAAAGACATTTATGATGATGTGCACAGACGGGAAATAAAGTGTGGTGCTTAATTGAATGTAGGGAAAAGCAATCAAAAACATCTAAGGAAATTTGATGATTATGCTATGTTAATAGTTTATGACTGTAAAATGTCTGAAGACATATGATTATTGCTGGGTGTACATTTAATGGATTCCCTTTTGAGTTCACATGTTTGCATAGATCTAGCATATTGAATGTATCTTTTAGTAGTTTTTCTAGTGTGGTTATTTGACTAAGGAAGGAGATGTGCGATATCTTGAGATGGTGAGTGGAGTAGAAGGTGAAAGGTAGAAGATTCCAGTAGTGTTTATGGATGATTGTGGAATGTTGGGCGGGACAGTTGGAGAAAAGACTTTACTGGAGAAGGAAGTACAGCTGTGGATATATCCTGCATGAAGGAATAAACTTATTTCACTTCCTTTAATACTTCACTTGTGGATTATTTGAAGATTACCTCAGATACTGAAAATTAGGGAATCCTTTGAAACTCTGCCGGATCATGGCTGCACTTGTATTGTTTTCATAATATGACAAATACCTAATCCAGTACGCAGTGAGGAAAAAACTGTGACATCTTTGGGTCAAGGCTCTGAATAACCCATCTGAATATCTCTCAGGGACTATGCATAAGGAAACTATGGAACCAAGGGGATATCTCTCCACAATGGATTCAAAACTCAGTTTATCCATATTAGAGCATCTTCCTTAATAATGCGCAATTGAAGTCTCTTTCAACTCAGTTATCTAATTACTCTTCTTATACTTATTATACCTTTCAATCCAGAATATTTATGACATCAATGACAACACACTTTTCACAAGAACACTCCCTTCATCAAGGCATTTTGATGAATTAAGACACTGCTATATCTGGATGATCAAGTATTTTATTTGACCTGCCCGGTTTCTTAATGGTCGGTAATGTTGATTAAGATCAGTTTGGAGCCTATGTGAAGGCTCAGGATGGTAGCTGATGCTTCCTTCAAATTCATTATTCTGCATATTTGCCTCTGGTTGTGACGTGATATCTCTCCACAGTGATCGAAACATATATAGGCATAGATGTAGAAAAAGGTGTGAACGGTGGAAAAGTGTGCAGATGTAAGCATTTTAGGCCTATCAGAGAGGAGTGTCTAGTGTATGTGCAAAAGGTTCAGGATAACCACTATTAAATGTTTTCGTGTTAGATTCTTTGTTTTAAATACATCAAGGATGGCATGGAACCAGCCTTTCAAGATGGCTCAGACACAGGATGCATTCCTCAAAAGAGACACTTGGTGACACAGATAACAGAATAAAGTGATGAGAAAGAAGAAAAGCAGGAGAGCCAGGACAGGAAAGGGAAGTAGAGCCTGAACAGGAACCAGCAAACAGCATTGTACTACTAAATTTGAGCATATGAAGCTTGTGATACAAGAATATCATGAACAAAATATCGAAGAACCAAAATATCAAAACATAAGTGTATATAGGGTGAAGTACAGATTTGCTATTCCTCTTTTCCACATCTACACACCTTGAGAATAAACATATATATTGTTAAGGTACGTAGAGTAGATGTGGAGTTAGTTCTAAAAAATCTATACTTACTTTTTGATATATTGTGTTTCAACATTTTATCCTTAATATTTCTATGACACAATACTTAGGGGGTCATTCTAAGTCTGGCGGGCGGCAGAGGCCGCCCGCCAGACTTCCCCCACCAAAATACCGCTCCGCGGTCGAAAGACCGCTGAGGGTATTTTGGGATTTGCCCTGGGCTGGCGGGTGACCGCCAAAAGGCCGCCCGCCAGCCCAGGGCAAATCAACCTTCCCACGAGGACGCCGGCTCAGAATTGAGCCGGCGGAGTGGGAAGGTGCGACGGGTGCAGTGGCACCCATCACGTATTTCAGTTTCTGCAAAGCAGACACTGAAATACAAAGTGGGGCCCTCTTACGGGAGCCCCTGCAGTGCCCATGCCATTGGCATGGGCACTGCAGGGGCCCCAGGGGCCCGCGGCACCCCCTACCGCCATCCTGTTCCTGGCGGGAGACCCGCCAGGAACAGGATGGCGGTAGGGGGTGTCAGAATCCCCATGGCGGCGGAGCGCGCTCCGCTGCCATGGGGGATTCAAAAGGGCAGCGGAAAACCAGCGGGAGACCGCCGGTTTTCCGCATCTGACCGCGGCCGAACCGCCGCGGTCAGAATGCCCTGCGGGGCACCGCCGGCCTGTCGGCGGTGCTCCCGCCGACCCTGGCCCCGGCGGTCTCTGACCGCCGGGGTCAGAATGACCCCCTTTGTCTTAAATATTCATGGGGCATACCAGCAAAGAGTATAGCAGTGGGAGGAATGGTATAAGGAAAGTGGCTGAACCAAGAAGGATAAAGACACCGGAAAGATAAGAACCAGGATGCAGCATACAAAAATCAAGGCTTTGAACAGCAGTGGGAGGAGTAGGACTAGTGCTCCCAGGAAGGCTGGACTGGCCATACCAAGCATCTGGTATTTCCCCGGGAGGCTGGAAGGGTAGTGGGGCTGATTCTGTTATGGGGGCCATTTTGTAACAGTGCAGCAGTTTCAAAAGCCCTGCAGACTTCCCTGTGTATCAAACAGTTTTCAGGCAACAATAAAACTGCCAAGATAACTCTGGTGATTAATGTATCTGCTGGAGAGAGATGGTAGATTTATCTAGTGGCAGTTTTCTCTTATCTAGGGTAGCTCAGAGGGTGAATATGGTGGCTGCAAAGAACGTATACTATGCAGATCACCAAACAGTATTTTATGTACAATGCTCAGTGGGATACTGCTTTTGCCGCAGAGACACTTGTTTTTACTGTGCAATTCATAAGTTACAATCATAATATAGCACTGTAAGATTTAAACTGTCATCAAAGAGATGAATGCAAGCTGCTTCGTATAGGTTTGAAAGTTATGTTTCTTTCCCATTTCCTAATTTTGCATAAAGGCATTTGTTTGGGTAAATATAAATTCTTATTAGTAAAGTAAAACCTAACCACTGCTATGTTCTGAATCCTGAGTTTATGCTTCCCCAGACCAAGCACTATTAAAACAATGCCTACCAGTATGGATAACATGTGAATTCCACACCTTGTATTCCCCTTTGTCTATTGTAACATTTTCTATACACTAATCTACACACATATGATCCATTTTCTCTGTATGTGTGCATGATGTAAGGTGATCCAACACCCTAAGCTGGTAAGAGATGTGCTATAAAACAAATTAAATACATGTGAGAGAGGGGCTTTGGAGAGATGAGAGGCACTGTTAGAGGGTGACTGTGAGGGAATCATTGAAGAACCGCAATAAAGTTTGCCATATCTTGGTGCATAGGGGTCATCATTTACTATGCTTTAAAAACAAATACAATTAAATATATAAAGAAAAATGTGTTGTAGAATGCTCAGTTTTTGTCATTTGTTCTTAAATTTTCTTGGAGGGGAGAACCCCCACAAGCCCCATTGTAGCGGTCAGGCTCGATCGTTATGTACCCCACAGGGGCTGGTTTGGCAAAAGTTTTCAGGGCTGCTTTGAGTTCAGTTTGGTCCTGGCCCTGGATGTTCTCTGAGTAGGTGTTTAAGCCGGAAGCTGTCCTCTCCTCAACAACATCACAGAGGCAAGTGGAAGTAACAGATTCATACTGTCTTTAGCCCAGGTGTCTCCAAGCAGTTGATTGTGATCTAATCCCCAGGTAGCTTCAGAGTAGCTCACCTTGAGTTCATTTTTAAATCAGCACAGGGTCACATGTTTCCTTTAAGGTTAATGGAAGGGTGTGTTTACTTTACATTATTATCATCAGGCTGCAGATAGAACAGCCTAATATTCAGCACTGCTCAGTCAGATTTATGGGCCAGGCTTGTGCAGGAAAGTGAAGAACTGAAGCACTGAAGTATTTAACTCTTAAAAAAGTATTTAACTCTTAAATAAGAGTTCTTTTTGACTCATTATTGGAGTGTGAGAACAAAATGATGTTTCTGCATGCTTTTCAATAGGAGAAAATTAAAATGAAAAGTTACCTTAATGATTAACTCTTCATTTTACTTTTCTGCTACTTCAAGGTGTCACATTTACAAGCAGCAGGCCTTTTGCTCTCAGTGGCCAGTAGACACTGTACCATATTTGCAATTGGAAAACAGCAATTTTTTTAAATGGGAGAAATTTGAAGTGTAAAAAACAATTTCTATGAATCATTGGCCCAGAATTAAGAGGACCTAGCACCTCCTTGCATCACATTATCATAATCTTTTTGATGCTAATGTGGCCCAACGAGGCCTAAATCGCCACACCAGATTTACAAGGTGGTGCAATGCATGCATTGCGCCACTTTTTATCCCCTTGTGTAACATTATGCCTGAATCAGGAATAATGTATGTAAGGGGGGGCGTTCCACCCATTAGGGGGGCTGAAAAAATGGCATAAAGACTTCTAAGTTCCATTTATTGTGACATTTTAACACCTGCACAGAGCAGGCATTAAGAGGAGGCACACCATTATTTAAAATGGGCCTCAATGTGCTTTGCAAAGTGCCAAACTAGTGTCAAAAAGTTTGACACTAGTTCCCGAACTACTGCCATGGTGCAGACATGGTGGCATTAGGGGAGCACTAAAGGGTGCAAGAAAAGTGATGCTGCATTGGATGTAGCGCCAATTTTCTTAAATCTGCCCCATTAAGTCCTAATGTCTTTCTCCAATTTAAAATTAAGCCTTAAGTCTTTGTTTTATGAAGCATGTTTCTTGACTTAAAATTCTTCCATTTAAACACATGTATTTTTCTGTTATAAACGTGGCACCATTTCTACGAGCATGAGAGCAAGATGCCTGGTGTTTGAAAATGTGACACTTAGAATCAATACGGCGCACCCCTGTGTTGCCACAATACCGTAACCGAGAAAGAGGATACACAATAGATGTGAGCTGCCTAAGATCCCAATCGGAGGACACATAACAGTATTCATCCTTGCTGCACATTGCTAAGGCCCCCCCAGGGGTGTGTGTTGAAGTCGGTACTGACTCTGGTGTGAGCAAATCTGTTAATGTGGTACTGCGTCTAAATGCAATGGGTGTTGCTGTGGTTATGCCACAGCAACACCCATCGCAGCTTATCATGCTGCCCCAGATATTGAAGTCTACTTACACCTCAGTCAGAGCAAATTTGCCTAACCCAGTACTAGTGGTGGCATTAGCAGGGTGCAATGAGAAGCAAAGTTGGCATATCCCCTTGTTTGTTGCTCTTTCTATGCATACTGCACTCTGCGACACGCAGAGTAAGAGAAAATCACATATGGAGTTACTATTTTGTGCAGGAGGGTGTACCTCCTGCACAACAACTAACCCCCTTCTCAACGCAGCCATCCATGCACCATGGCACAAGTGTGGATGTGTTGGGGCTTGGTTGTAAATTTAGCAACAACACACGGATGAACTGTATATGATTTAATACAGTGCATCCCTGTGCTGTGAAAATGACGGAGTGCGCCACTGCCAATTTTCTCACAGCGTTGCACTCTTAGTTACATATGGCCCTACTTGTGGTTTGTCACCACCTTGTATATATGATGCTGGCCATTGCGCACCACAAGCCTCACAAGACATGACCCTCTGGTGGTGTTTGGGGCTCTTTAAAATGGGCCATGATGGGCCATGATATCACCATCCAGGCTACTATGATATCTGATCATTGGACAGTTTATCACATTTGACATTGTATTCAACACACATGACTCACTCAAACCAAACCCTGGATTACTTCACAGGACACACATTCTCACACTTATTGGGTGCATCAGGGTCTTCAAACCACGCCACTTCACCAGTTGTGTAGGGGGCTGGTCCACCTGTAAGACATGAATGGTAAACCATGCTTAGTGTCAAATCATAGTCACTGCGAGTGGACAACAAATTTCACTGTGAATTAGTTAAGAGGAGTGAGCTAGTCATCCTAGTGGAAATCCATGCAACAGAAACACCACTACGATCACACAACACATACACTCAGGTTTGGTAGAACCACACATTTGAACACTAGCACTGGGCCAGAGACTTCTGTGGTGGTACACCCTGCAACATTTATATGTGGCATGCAGCTGTCTTTGGGCACGACACCTCCATTGGCAAATGGGACTGTTTGATCATGTATTTTTCATCTGAAAGCCATGCTATGGTTGTAGCAGTGGCAGAACAATTGTCACACCCATGGCATTTCTGCCTGCAACAGATGTAGGAAACAACTATGTCATCATAGCTCACTACTACCCTGGGATTGTGTGGGTATTGCAAGGTGCTGGGGATTTGCATTACACCCTGCAATGAACAGAGTTAAATGTATGTGCCATCACAAGGCAGACACACTTAAGGAATAGTTATGGCTGTGGACTTGTGCAGTTGGTTTACCTATCTGCACATTGACTGCATTGTGACATGTATGTATTGCAAATAGTGGGTGGCCTGCCATTGTTGCCATTGTACACTATTGTCAATCCAGTGAGGGAGAAGGGCATGGGCATAGAAATAGCGCTCAACACAGACACACTTGCTCTGTGGTCAGATGATGCATCTGGTGTTGCAGGGTAGTGAGTGATGTGGCAGAGATGGAGCTGATGCAGTGCAGCCTCATACTGTCAGTGAGAAGTTGTAGGCCAGTGGAACAGACTTGGCATATGTGTGTGGTATGGGGGTGGTAGAGGCTGTCTGTGACAGAACATGAACTTGAACATGGAACTGTCAGTATTCTCTTCCCAATTCATGTTCAATCTCCCTTACATGGCCTTGCCTAATGATGCAAAGGGGCCAATAGGACAACAGTGGTGCAGCACCTGGGACTTGAGTAATGAAAAGTGAGCGCCGCCTTTGCGTCATTTTCTGAAGCAAAAGCAACGCTAAGTTACAAATCATGTGTTTGATGTTGATTTTGTGCTGCTAATGCATTACACAATGATGCAACAGAGGTGCTAACCTCTCATGAATCTGGCCCCTAGTGCCTTCCCCACATGAAGTGTGCCCCTTAGCACACCCCTGACAACACCATGTGTGGACCGTCTGTACAAAACGGCGCAACATGGTGTAAGGGGAAGTTGTGTATTAAATACATGACACTACCCTGCCGCTTTGCACAACTTACAACAAGTACTTAAGCTGGTCCTGCAAGGCACTCAGAGGCACTTTGTAATTGAAGTGCAGCTCTTCTTAATGTCTGCAATGATCATGCGTTGAATATTTCATGACTTATGAGGCAAAGTTGTCTCATGGAACCAAATCGGTCATATTCATTGCCCCCTTAATGCAGGTAAACCCCCTTTGCAAACATAATGGCTGGGGCAGGTCTTGTGCGTGATATGTTGACAGTGTAGCACTATGCATGCATTTTGCCACTTTGTTGACACAATCTTGGGAAAAATGGTAGGGTGGCGGTGCCTTAGCGTTTCATACATGACACAATGCAGGTGCACAGGTGACACTGTGGGCTCTGAAATGTATGCCTTTGTGATGGTTGTGCAGGACTCATCAGACATCTGACCTGCAGTGGTATCATTGTTGGACATGTGAACTCCAGGTCTGAACTGGTGCAGATACTCTTCATACCGGCTGCATACAACTTGTTCACAAGCATTGCATGCAGCATTCCGACTGATCTCCTACTGTCATTCAAAAGAAGTAAGCAGTCAATAATATGCCAATGGGAGACTTACCAACAGTTCCGCCGATCTTGATCCCCAGGTGATATAGCAGATTCTGCTCCCTGGCCACCAGATCTGCCAAGTGATGCTTCAGCTGGTGGTCATTACGGCCTGTTTGGTAGACACGCCTCAGGTGGTGGAGCACCTTGTCCCACTGCCGCCGCCTGGCCTCTGTACGATAGCCACCCGGGATCACCCGGCCACCCATTTGCAGCATCATTGGCAGGTTGTGTGCAACTAGCCAAATGAATCCTCCAAGCTCATCCACAGTCATTCTGCTCATCGTCCCCTTGCCAGACATGTCAACAGATGTATTGAGTTCCTCCAATAAATTAGGATGCAAAATAAAATGAAACTTAACCCCACTAACTTAACCCAACTATCCCAACTAATTACTAACCTCGTACAGACATCCCACACTACGAAAAATATACAAAACTACAACTTCTAGGACAAAATGCACACAAAATTATACAGGACACAGCACAAGGAACACCACAAACTTGCAATCACACTTAACAATCGACCACCAGCTCCAATTCACAACCACACACAGTCACAAAGGCAGAGACTGTAAAGAGAAAGTGAAACTAGAGCCACTGTACCATGCTTGTAGACAGAATTTCCTATTACATCACTTCCTGGGCGTGTGCATCACGTTTTTTACTTATGCATGTTTTTTTTAACGCATTAGCCATATGCGTAGTTTTTTTTAACGCATAAGCCACATGCGTCATTTACATTGACACATGACGGTTATGTGTCGATTTCACAGAAGGCTGCATTAAGAGGAGTGTGAACGTAGAAGTCACACTAAGGGCCCAAGTGTTGTTTTCTCAATGTTTGCAGATGTTTTTGACACATTTGCGTCATTTATTTTTACTAATTTCTTGTTTGCGTGGTTTTTTGCATTGTCCTTGAGTGCACCCCGATTCACCATACATATGACATGGGTTGTTCTGCAATGTGGCATATGGGGTATGGTCACATGTGGAAGTCCATGCATCAATGTGGTAAGGGTGTGATTGGTCGGTTCCACCAATAAGTGTGTTATAGATTCAACAGCATGCAATCATTTGCACATCGTGTGTTCACATATGTTTGGCACATGTGTGCCCTATGTGTAGATATGTGTAGGTATTTGAATGTGTGGGTGTACCACATAGTAAACTCTATGACAATAGTGTTTAGACATACCCATGACTGATGATATGAGATGGCTTGACTCCAACACATGCTCTGTCATTTGTCAGCCATTACCATTTGGACTCAGAGAATGCAGTGTACTTGACCTGCTTTAACATCACATTCCACTGATGAGTTACGTGGCATTGTGTGTTGACTCTGTGGTTTGTAGTTGTATGTTCCATCTTGTTGCTCAAGTACACGTGTGTCATGTGGTTACCCATGCATCTCAGTTGCTGGTGATGTCATGTACACCAGTGTTTGTGATATATGTAATATTCCCAATGTGTGTAGAAACAAGTGTAAGTGCATTTTGGTAACACATTATACAATTAGTGTCTGAAGGGGATTTTCAAGGTCACATTACAATCTTACATCATGGGCAGATTTTGGAATTTGACTATTGCATTTGCAGTAACATCACTTGCATGTATTCAATATGTATGTGGGTACACATGTGGAGATCATATATGGATGTCACAGATGTTTTGCTACCTATGCCATCATGGTACTTCTAGGTTGCTTACTGTCCAGAATCCTGACATATTACAATGCCAGGGCCAAAATGGTTGAAAGTGTGCAGTGATATGTTGTATATGTGTGCTAATCTCCAAATGGACTATCCGATTTGTCTTGTTCATGTTTGTCATTACTGTCACATACTCTGCTGTACCACGGGTACCAGTGTTGCAGTGTGGCATAGTTTGCAGGGCTACTCTCTGTCATCACTGTGTGGGTATGAATGGCAACAGAAATACATGTTTGTTTGGAAGGCTGCAAGTCCCTGCTGCTCCACTTTGTTCTTGTCCCTGTGCAGCTACAACAGGCACCTGACTATGTCATATGTTGATGTAGTCAGGACAATGGTCTGTGGCTTAACAAAGCTGGGATCTTGGCCATTAATGATTGGAACTCAGCAGCCTATGATGACTCCCCAGTGGTTCTACACATGCACAAATGTGTTCATACAGACCAGGATGTACTGCTTTGCTATGCGGCACTTGATGTCAGGCCTTCCCCTCTCAGGTACAGTGCTTGGATGCTTGCACATGTGAGACATCTCACATTCATGGGTCTCGTCATCTGTTTCCATTTGCAGCATGTTTAGGGGTTGCATGAGTATAGTTGTCTCAACGATCAACTAATGGCATGGTACAGATGGTGTTGTACGTAAGCTGCTCATGTCATGGTGGCAGTTGTAGGCCAATTGTCAAGTTATGGTAGTGCCAAAGATGTCTGGGTCATGTACGTACCTGGCCAGCCTCAATATACATATGTGAAGAAGAGGCCTGCAATCATTGATGTGTTGCACTGTCTGTTTTGGAGAATCTTTGTTTCCCTAAAATTTTCTGGCATTACTGTGAAGTTATGTATTATGTCCTCCGTCAATCACAGATATTTGGCAGCTACTGCTTTGTACACATTTTCTACAACTACATTGTGTGGTGATGTGGGGACAGAATCCAACATGTGACTTAGGTGATGTTGGGATCTTGCCTCCTTCTCCTACTGCCAACTTGTTAGTTCCTGTACCATTGGTGGTATTTAAGAGATGTAATGAGTGCTATGCACACATTTCATGACTTATGGCACAGCACTTGTGTAGTCTCCAGGTGACATGGTGTGTACTATTTGGAACTATCAGTGGGTATCTCTGAGCTGCCCATCCACATCCCCCTTGGAACATGGTCATGCAATTCTTCCAGCATCCCACAACCTGGCTGATTCTAACCACAACTGTATAATGTAAGAGTTAGAAATCATCTCAGGTCTGTATTCATCTCTTCGAACAACCTACCTACATGGCGAGGTGTACTCCGACTCAATGTGATATTATATATCTGATTGTATTGGACTTTGCAATACATAGTAGCGCACCCAGTCCAGATTGTGCTTTTGGAGTCCATAACATGTATGGGACACATTTTAACATTTAGTACCATGCAATTGTTCTGTATTGTGATTGTGTATTGTGTTTTGGTATGTGATGTGTGATGTTGTCATATAGAGCATACTATTTAAAGCTGCATACACAGGTCAGGCATTTTTGATGCTGGGTGAACTGTTGCTACCTACCTATCTGTCTCAGTATTTAGAGTTAGATTTTCTGGAGACATGTGTGAAAACAGCATATTTGTCTGATGTGTACATCTTTGGTACATAGTGTGTGTGACACACTCTGCCTACATTCCACCCAGAATATGGTTTGATCACACATTTTTGATTTAACTCATTGCATTGACCAATAGTTGTTGTTTTTGTATTGCGGACCTGCAGCCCTAGCTGCATAAATTCTCATACATACTAATGTGCATTCCACAGACGTGTCTGTGCAATGAGTGATGTCATGTTTACCCATTGTCAAGGTTGTGCCCCATGGCAGTGGCAGGACAGTTTACCATGGATAGACTGTGCAGGCTCAACTTCTTCCGTTGGTTGCTATCCCTGGGCAAATCATGATGACCATAGTTACAGATGAAGCCCCCCCCTCGTCACACATGTTCCATGCAGCCATTGCAACTATCACACTGAGTTGTGACAGTGTTCAGTTCCAACATTACTTAAGTTCCACTTTTAGACATCCCTATCTCATGTGTGGGCCCCTTGCATACATCCTATTAGGGCATGATGTAATTGGATATGATGGACTATTGATTAGCAAGTTGGCAATGTGAATGTACAAAATATGTAGTGGTTCATGGATAGTGTCCCTCAAATGTCACATACCAGTGATAAGGCTGTAAGTGATGTGTGTGATGATGATAGTATGATCTAAAACATCACATATGATATTGTTACAGTACTTGTCAGCTTAGTGGTTATTACGTGCTCCCTGAGGTTAGAGTCACATTCCTATGGTATATGTAGTGGGGATTGAATAGATCAAAGCGGGATTGGTGGAAAAATGTGGAATGTTTATTTACAAATTTTACATGGAGATTTCTGTGGTTCTTATGTATAAAAGTTGTCAACAATATGTTGTCTCTGGTGTACCCCAGCAAATGTGTTGTGCTGTTCCTCCTCCATGTAGCCAGCACCATTGTCCTCCTCATCCTTAGGCAGGTCAGCAACCTGGTCTTACAATGGCATGTTATTCGCACAAATATGTTGTGCAGGATGGCACATGTGGGGATTATTTTACACACAATGGATGGGGCATAAAGGAGGCTGCCTCCTGTCAGGCCCAGGCACCTGAATCTGGATTTTAGGATGCCAAATGTCCTTTCCATCACATTGCGTGTCTGACGGCGCCCCTCATTGTAGGCACGCTCTGCTGCTGTGTTAGGGTTTGCAAATGGAGTCATCACCCATGGCTGTATGCCGTAACCCTGATCTGCTGCAAAGGTAAAATATGTTAGTTGTTGTTAAATCTTGCAACAGGTTTAGCATGTAGCATGGCAGTTGTTAGTTGGAGTTGGTTGTGACTCAGACGTGTTTGTGGTATGGTGTGAGCTTCAGCCTTGTGCTAAGTTTTACTAACATTGTGTTGTTGGACATGACAATCGTGGGTATTGGCTCAAGGACCTGGGAAATATAATTTTGATTCCTAACTGATCCTCAGTATGTATGTACCATGGCCCAGATTTATTCTCTGTTTGTGCTCAATTAGCGCCATTTTTTTTTGCACTAATTCAGCGCAAGCCTAACTCCATATTTATATTTTGACTTTTGACGGAGTTAAAGTCATTCTTTGCTAGCAGGAAACTACCTTGCATCAATGAGATGTAAGGTAGGCGTTCCCGGGGAAAAATGACTCTAAGGCCCTAGCGCCTTATTTATTGTCCTGTGCAAAAATGGTGCACTGGAGGGAGGCGGGCCTAAATAATGGTGCTAAGCTAGCTTAGCACCATTATTTACCGTCTCGGTCAGGGCAGGCATTAGGGGACCTGTGGGCCTATTTCCATGGTGCAACACCATGGGATAAGTCCACAGGTGCCCTCCCCAGGCCCCAGGGACACCCCCACCCACACCAGAGGGACAGCGGAGCATGGGGGACCCCACCCCAGGTAAGTAGAGGTAAGTATTTGGTTCAATTCCTAAAAGTGCCATTAGGGGCCCTGAAATGGGCTCCCCTACATGGCACCGGGTGCAATGACAAATGGGTTGGTGGGCATGACTCCTGTCTTTTCTAAGAGTCATTTTGTTTACTCCATCCAGCCTAATGTAATTTTTCAGTGCAAAACTCCCTTCCCCCATACCGTCACCCCCACCTGGCTAATGTCATTTTCCTTGATTTTAGCCCACCCTTAGTGCCAGCTTGCACCATTCCTTAAATATGGCGCCTGAAATGGCGTTCTGGAATAGTGCTAGCCGGCGGTAAACTTTTTCACGCAAAACTAAGCTAACGCAGTTTTGCGTGAATAAGTTTAAATATGGACCCATGTGATGTGTAGTGAATCTTTGTAGCAATGTGCTATTACTAGAGGGGACATGACACATCCTTGCAACACAGTAGGGTCAGATGTTCTGACGACATGGAAGCCCTACAAAGCCTGGGCATCCCAGCCATTTTGAAATGTGGCAGTACAGATGAAGTGCAACTCTTAGGCCCATTTTAAAGAGTAAATGACAGTGCACAACACAGCTCCAAAATTGGCATCATTTTCACTATGCAAGAATGCCCCATGTGTAATATGTTACAAAGCAACCCTATTTTGTCCCCTGTGCCGGCACCAAATAATCAGCTTTGCACAATTCTGCCAACCTTGCACCAGGGTGCTTGGATAGCTGCCCTCTGGAGGTGGATAAAACTGTGCAGGAAGGGACACCTTCCTATACATATACTATTTTCATGGGCAATATGCTCTTTCTGTGTGTGCAGCAGTATGCAGCATGCATAGGTGGCACATTCATATGTGGTCAAATCACAGTCTATTTCCTTATTGCAACCTGCAAACGCCACCCCTGGGGTAGTGTTTGATATTGGCACTGCCTCAGGTTTTCGGTGACAACTACATCTGAGTCACCGTCATCATGCTATGTGTCTTGCGTTGACACACCGACGGCAACATGCCCCTTCCACATAATGCGCTGCGTGGGAAGGGCCCTATTTACAATGTGGCATCAAGTCACAAAAGAGTGGTTATCCGCCAACTTGTACATACAGTGCAGAGCATGTTGATGGCACTAGGGGCTCTTACATATGTCCCTTAGTGATCTTGAGTGGCAGCTGATGTTTATGCCAGCCATCAGGTGTACAAGGGTGTGTATCCCGTTTCTCCTATCTTCCAATACCTGAATCAGCATTTATACTGTCAACACATGCACAGTGCAGGCTAATGGATGGGGCACAGCTACTTTACAAATGTGTCCCTTAGCACAGTGCATGTGAGGTCAGTGATGTCCTAAATACTCATACAGGGTCCCACTACAGCATCCATGATCTGCACTGTCTAACAGTGACTCTGCCCCATGGTGGGCCATTTATTGTTTCCGGTACAGACATGATGGTGTTGTGGGTCAGTAAGTGGTGCATGTGAGGTGGCACTACAGTAGGTGTGGTGCCACTTCTCACAGATCTGGCACATGGTATGTAATGGCTGTAAATTTGGTATTCCTATGTGTGTGACCCAATGCATCAGGCAGATGTATATGCACACAACAGGTAAGTCAGGTATGTTTGACGGGGTGTAGTTAGTATTGCCACCAGTTGTCTGGCATTTGATGTATGTTCTGGCAGAGACTTGTACAGAATAATTTAAGGGGGCTGTGCCTATGTGTGACTTTCTTTACATGACCATGGTGCATGCCATTGGCTTTGCTGTGCTATTCTTTGTTTGGTGTAATGTGTGTGTGAAGTGCATTTAGTAGCCAACCTGTGGGCACTTGTAGTAGTTTGTGGACACCTTCTGTTAGCAAAGGGTACATAGCTCCACCTGTCCTTCACGTGCTATGCCTGTCAAGTTGTGGGTGTGTTACATACATGTGGGTGTATGTGTTTGTGCTGTACACTGATTGTGCTGTACTACAGCATGGTGCATATGTATTATTTCCTGCACATCTGTGTTACCCTGGCCATGTGTTTTTTTTGAGTTGTGGATGTCTTGTATGTCCTACAAGGTTGGTGTGTTGTCTGTACATTGCTAGGTTTGTTGACTTACCCACAAGTAGGCCATTGCCATATTGGCCATCCTGCTGTGCCTGAATATGTAGGCATTATGGACACTACTAGGATACTTGGCTAAAATGTTCGTAAATAGTTCACGGTGGTCAACTATAGCCTGCACATTTATGAAATGCGTATGTTTCTGGTTCCTGTATAAATGTTCTGTTGCTGCAGGTGGGACAAGTCAGACATGGGTGCAGTCCATTGCACCCAGCACATGCAAAAAGCCAGCAAATGGGTAAAAGCCTTGGTTTATCTCCTGCTGCATTTGCCGGGTGTTGGGGAAGCAGGTGTGTCAGGATGTGAGGGAGATGATTGCATCTAATACCTTCGGCAGGAAGACCGAGAAAGACGGCTGTGACACACCAGCAACCAGTGCACCTGTTGTCTGGAACGAGCCACTTGCCAGGATATGCAGGACAGCTAACAGCTTTGTGACAGGTGGAATGTTATGTTGTGTCTGCAGCCTGTCTGTGATCTGTGGCTCAATGTGGTGCAGCAGGCACAGCATGGCTTACCGGTTGAGACCGTGGTGCTGTGGTGGTGCTTGTGGTTGCTGCAGTAGTGGTGGAGGGTGCCGTTGTGGTTGTTGTCCTTTGCGTCGTGTCCCAAGCTGGAGCACTAACACTTCCATCTTGTCCTGTGGGTTGCCAATGTTGCTTCTGTGTATTTTCCTTAAGTAGTGGTGTGTGAGCCTCATTTTAATGCCTTGACTGACCCAGGCATTAAAATTTGATGCACATGGGGGTTAACATCATTTTTTGGGTCCGCCTCCCACCTGTGCGTCATTTTTGCACAGGTGAATAAATATAGCACTAGGGGCTTGGATGAATTTTTTGAACGGGAACGCCTACCTTGCATCTCATTGACACAAGGTGGTTTCACGCATTCAAAAAATGATGTTAACTCCTATATTTTGATGCTAGACAGGTCTAGCATCAAAATATAAATACAGAGTTAAGTTTGTGCTGAATTAGCATCAAATAAAATGACGATAATCCAGCACAAACAAAGTGTAAATATGCCCCATAGTTTCCACAAAAACAAGGAATTGCCTCTACACTCTTGATGGAGTGAGAGGAGTTCAAAATGGTGGTGAGGTTCCATTGCATCGGGGAAATTGTAGGGAGTTGCAAAACCCTGGAGAGGGACTCAAGGGTGTGTGACACTGAATTGTAAGACTTAGTAAAGGTCAGTCACACCATCTGTGATGTGCTGACAGTGATAAAGGAATGATACACTGTCCTGGTGGATAGGCTGAGATGCATAAATTGCTCTGAGTACCTAGCGAGGCAGCATGAGGATGGAGACAGAACAAGAAAGATATTGGATTGGCTTAAGCAACAAGACATGGAGGGAACCACCATCACCCAGGGTATAGATTCACATGGTGCTGTATGTTTTTCCCAAGTGGAAATCAATTGTCTTTTATGTCTTTCTTGGTTATTACATGTTTTACAGACACAAGGGGAGCCCAAGGATATCTAGGAAACAAGGGTAAAAATTGTTGTAAGGAAGAGTCCCCTAAACAGAGCATATAACCAGAAATACTGTGGGAGCAAATAAACCCCAGGACACTTTGGGGGGTCATTATGAACATGGCGGTAAACACCGTCGCCCGCCGTGGTGGCGGTGAACAGAATACCACCAGTGGCGGTGAACAGAAACCCGCCATATAAAGATGCCAAAATCCCTACCCGGCCACCGGCGAGCACATAAATCACCCGCCCTCCAAATAATGATGCACAAATCACTGCAGCGGTTAGTGGATGCTGAACGACCATTGGCAGTACAGACTGCCACGGCCAGCAATGGGACCCAACAGCAAGAAGTGCACACATTGGCAAGTTTGAAACCCACACACCTGACGCACATCCACAACACTATAAAACACTCACATACACACCCCACAATCATTTGCATCGCCAATAGGAGAGCCACACTGACAACACTACAAGAAGACGCTGAATGCAACAACACACAACTCACACACCCAACCACGCAACAGCACCCTCACCAATAGCCACACAACACACCACCCACAACACACACCATGGCACCCCCTAAGCACCCATGCTTCACAGAAAGGGAGTTAAGAACAATGGTGGATGAGATACTCAAAGTCGAGCCACACATATTCGGGGCACAGGTCCAGCACACACCCATCACCAGGAAGATGGAGTTATGGCAGACAATAGTGAACAAGGTCTATGCAGTGGGAAACTGTGAGAAGGTAGCCTCTTTCTAGCCTTGTTACCCCCACTTTTGGCCTGTTTGTGAGTGTATGTCAGGGTGTTTGTCACTGTTTTCACTGTCTCACTGGGATCCTGATAGCCAGGCCTCAGTGCTCATAGTGAAAACACTATGTTTTCAGTATGTTTGTTATGTGTCACTGGGATCCTGCTGGTCAGGACCCCAGTGCTCAGAGGTTTGTGGCCTATATGTATGTGTCACTGGGACCCTGTCACACAGGGCCCCAGTGCTCATAGGTGTGCATGTATATGTTCCCTGTGTGGTGCCTAACTGTCTCACTGAGGCTCTGCTAACCAGAACCTCAGTGGTTATGCTCTCTCATTACTTCCAAATTGTCACTGACAGGCTAGTGACCATTTTTACCAATTTACATTGGCTTACTGGAACACCCTTATAATTCCCTAGTATATGGTACTGAGGTACCCAGGGTATTGGGGTTCCAGGAGATCCCTATGGGCTGCAGCATTTCTTTTGCCACCCATAGGGAGCTCTGACAATTCTTACACAGGCCTGCCACTGCAGCCTGAGTGAAATAACGTCCACGTTATTTCACAGCCATTTTACACTGCACTTAAGTAACTTATAAGTCACCTATATGTCTAACCTTTACCTGGTAAAGGTTAGGTGCAAAGTTACTTAGTGTGAGGACACCCTGGCACTAGCCAAGGTGCCCCCACATTGTTCAGAGCCAATTCACTGAACTTTGTGAGTGCGGGGACACCATTACACGCGTGCACTACATATAGGTCACTACCTATATGTAGCTTCACCATGGTAACTCCGAATATGGCCATGTAACATGTCTATGATCATGGAATTGCCCCCTCTATGCCATCCTGGCATTGTTGGTATAATTCCATGATCCCAGTGGTCTGTAGCACAGACCCTGGTACTGCCAGACTGCCCTTCCTGGGGTTTCACTGCAGCTGCTGCTGCTGCCAACCCCTCAGACAGGCAGCTGCCCTCCTGGGGTCCAGCCAGGCCTGGCCCAGGATGGCAGAACAAAGAACTTCCTCTGAGAGAGGGTGTGACACCCTCTCCCTTTGGAAAATGGTGTGAAGGCAGGGGAGGAGTAGCCTCCCCCAGCCTCTGGAAATGCTTTGTTGGGCACAGAGGTGCCCAATTCTGCATAAGCCAGTCTACACCGGTTCAGGGACCCCTTAGCCCCTGCTCTGGCGCGAAACTGGACAAAGGAAAGGGGAGTGACCACTCCCCTGACCTGCACCTCCCCTGGGAGGTGTCCAGAGCTCCTCCAGTGTGCTCCAGACCTCTGCCATCTTGGAAACAGAGGTGCTGCTGGCACACTGGACTGCTCTGAGTGGCCAGTGCCACCAGGTGACGTCAGAGACTCCTGCTGATAGGCTCCTTCAGGTGTTAGTAGCCTTTCCTCTCTCCTAGGTAGCCAAACCCTCTTTTCTGGCTATTTAGGGTCTCTGTCTCTGGGGAAACTTCAGATAACGAATGCATGAGCTCAGCCGAGTTCCTCTGCATCTCCCTCTTCACCTTCTGATAAGGAATCGACCGCTGACCGCGCTGGAAGCCTGCAAACCTGCAACATAGTAGCAAAGACGACTACTGCAACTCTGTAACGCTGATCCTGCCGCCTTCTCGACTGTTTTCCTGCTTGTGCATGCTGTGGGGGTAGTCTGCCTCCTCTCTGCACCAGAAGCTCCGAAGAAATCTCCCGTGGGTCGACGGAATCTTCCCCCTGCAACCGCAGGCACCAAAAAGCTGCATTACCGGTCCCTTGGGTCTCCTCTCAGCACGACGAGCGAGGTCCCTCGAATCCAGCGACACCGTCCAAGTGACCCCCACAGTCCAGTGACTCTTCAGCCCAAGTTTGGTGGAGGTAAGTCCTTGCCTCACCTCGCTGGGCTGCATTGCTGGGAACCGCGACTTTGCAAGCTACTCCGGCCCCTGTGCACTTCCGGCGGAAATCCTTCGTGCACAGCCAAGCCTGGGTCCACGGCACTCTAACCTGCATTGCACGACTTTCTAAGTTGGTCTCCGGCGACGTGGGACTCCTTTGTGCAACTTCGGCGAGCACCGTTTCACGCATCTTCGTAGTGCCTGTTTCTGGCACTTCTCCGGGTGCTACCTGCTTCAGTGAGGGCTCTTTGTCTTGCTCGACGTCCCCTCTCTCTGCAGGTCCAATTTGCGACCTCCTGGGCCCCAGCAGCGTCCAAAAACGCCAAACGCACGATTTGCGTGTAGCAAGGCTTGTTGGCGTCCATCCGACGGGAAAACACTTCTGCACGACTCTCCAAGGCGTGGGGGATCCATCCTCCAAAGGGGAAGTCTCTAGCCCTTGTCGTTCCTGCAGTATTCACAGTTCTTCAGCCTAGTAAGAGCTTCTTTGCACCAACCGCTGGCATTTCTTGGGCATCTGCCCATCTCCGAGTTGCTTGTGACTTTTGGACTTGGTCCCCTTGTTCCACAGGTACCCTCAGTCAGGAATCCATCGTTGTTGCATTGCTGATTTGTGTTTTCCTTGCATTTTCCCTCTAACACGACTATTTTGTCCTTAGGGGAACTTTGGTGCACTTTGCACTCACTTTTCAGGGTCTTGGGGAGGGTTATTTTGCTAACTCTCACTATTTTCTAATAGTCCCAGCGACCCTCTAGAAGGTCACATAGGTTTGGGGTCCATTCGTGGTTCGCATTCCACTTCTGGAGTATATGGTTTGTGTTGCCCCTATCCCTATGTTTCCCCATTGCATCCTATTGTAACTATACATTGTTTGCACTGTTTTCTAAGACTATACTGCATATTTTTGCTATTGTGTATATATATCTTGTGTATATTTCCTATCCTCTCACTGAGGGTACACTCTAAGATACTTTGGCATATTGTCATAAAAATAAAGTACCTTTATTTTTAGTATAACTGTGTATTGTGTTTTCTTATGATATTGTGCATATGACACTAAGTGGTACTGTAGTAGCTTCACACGTCTCCTAGTTCAGCCTGAGCTGCTTTGCTAAGCTACCATTATCTATCAGCCTAAGCTGCTAGACACCCTATACACTAATAAGGGATAACTGGGCCTGGTGCAAGGTGCAAGTACCCCTTGGTACTCACTACAAGCCAGTCCAGCCTCCTACATTGGTTGTGCAGCGGTGGGATAAGTGCTTTGAGACTACTTACCACTCTTGTCATTGTACTTTTCATAAGAGAAAAATATACAAAACAAGGTCAGTGTATATACACATAGCCAAAAAGTTTTGCATTTCCTCTTTTCACTCTTTTCTAAGTGCTGAAAAGTACTTCTAAACTTTCAAAAAGTTCTTAAAAGTTTAAAAAGTTTTTTCTGTCTTTCCAAAAAGTTCTGAAAACTTTTTTCTCTTTTGCTATCACTTTAACTCTCTCAAAAAAATGTCTGGCACAGGCCAAAAAGTTGAACTGTCCAAACTTGCATATGATCACCTTAGCTGGAAAGGAGCAAGGAGTCTCTGCATAGAGAGAGGTTTGAGTGTAGGGAAGAATCCTTCCTTAGAACTGTTAATTAATATGCTTAGAGTACAAGATAAGGCCATAAGTGCCCAATCTGTAGAAAAAGTAGCTAATGGTTCTCAATCTGATCCAGGGACTCCCCCAGGAAAAGGTTCAGGAAAGAAACTTCTCAGCCTGGCCATTACTAGACAGTCTAGCATAGTTGGTACAGAGGTTGAATCACATCATACTGATGATGTGCTCTCACATTATGCTGGTAGCCAAGCTGTTAGGGTGCCCTTGGTAAGGGACAGGTCTCCTTCTGTTCATTCCCATCATACCTCTGTATCTAGAAATGTCCCTCCCACCCACCCTGATGACAGATTGTTAGAAAGGGAGCTCAATAGATTGAGAGTGGAGCAAACCAGACTGAAGCTCAAGAAGCAACAGCTGGATTTGGATAGACAGTCTTTAGAAATAGAGAGTAAAAGACAGAAGATGGGTTTAGATACCCATGGTGGCAGCAGCAGTATTCCCCATAGTCATCCTGCAAAAGAGCATGATTCCAGGAATCTGCATAAGATAGTTCCCCCTTACAAGGAGGGGGATGACATTAACAAGTGGTTTGCTGCACTTGAGAGGGCCTGTGCTGTACAGGATGTCCCTCAAAAGCAGTGGGCTGCTATCCTATGGCTATCATTTACTGGAAAAGGTAGGGATAGGCTCCTTACTGTAAAAGAAAATGATGCTAACAATTTCCAAGTTCTTAAGAATGCACTCCTGGATGGTTATGGCTTAACCACTGAACAGTACAGGATAAAGTTCAGAGATACCAAAAAGGAGTCTTCACAAGACTGGGTTGATTTTATTGACCATTCAGTGAAGGCCTTGGAGGGGTGGTTACATGGCAGTAAAGTTACTGATTATGAAAGCCTGTATAACACAATCCTGAGAGAGCATATACTTAATAATTGTGTGTCTGATTTGTTGCACCAGTACCTGGTAGACTCTGATCTGACCTCTCCCCAAGAATTGGGAAAGAAGGCAGACAAATGGGTCAGAACAAGGGTGAACAGAAAAGTTCATACAGGGGGTGACAAAGATGGCAATAAGAAGAAAGATGGTGAAAAATCTCAAGATAAGCATGGGGATAAGGGTAAAACCAAAGATCCCACTTCAAATCTTAAACACTCTTCAGAGGGTGGGGATAAAACAAATTCTTCCTCTTCTTCCCAACCTGCACACATTAAAAAGCCTTGGTGCTTTGTGTGTAAAAACAGAGGCCATAGGCCAGGGGATAAGTCCTGTCCAGGTAAACCCCCTGAGCCTACCACCACTAATACATCAAGCTCTAGTGCCCCTAGCAGTAGTGGTACTAGTGGTGGGACTGCTGGCAACAGTCAAGCAAAGGGTGTAGTTGGGTTCACTTATGGGTCCATAGTGGAAACTGATGTAATCAGTCCCAAGACAGTTTCTGTCACACCTAGTGGCATTGGCCTTGCCACACTGGCTGCTTGTCCCCTTACAATGGATAAATACAGGCAGACAGTTTCAATAAATGGTGTTGAGGCCTTGGCCTACAGGGACACAGGTGCCAGTTTCACTTTGGTGACTGAAAACCTAGTGCCTCCTGAACAACACATCATTGGACAACAGTATAAGATTATTGATGTCCATAACTCCACTAAGTTTCTTCCCTTAGCTATAATTCAGTTTAGTTGGGGTGGAGTTACTGGCCCAAAGCAGGTGGTGGTATCACCTAGCTTACCTGTAGACTGTCTCTTAGGTAATGACCTAGAGGCCTCAGGTTGGGCTGATGTAGAGTTTTATGCCCATGCAGCCATGCTGGGCATCCCTGAGGAATCTTTCCCTCTCATTTCAAGTGAAATGAAAAAGCAAAGGAGAGAAGGCCTGAAAACTTAGGATCCCTCTCCATCAACAGGTAAAAAGGGTATCACAGTATCCCCTAACCACCCTACCATTCAGGATACCATTCCTGTGGTGGGAGAAACCTCTCCTGGGGTGGCACCTGTTCCAAGGGAATCATCAGCTGGCATAGCTGGACTCCCTGAGGTAGAAGTACCTCTCTGTGGAATAACTAACATTGGTGACAAAAAGAGCACCATTTTAGTTAACATGGAGCATCCCTCCAACCCTCCCAGAGAAACTTTAGTGCAGAAACCCTGTACTGCCTCACAACACTTAGGACAGCATCCCTGCCCTAGTGTGGAGCTCATAGGACAGCATCCCTGCCCTGCTCCAACTCAAGAGAAACAGCATCCCTGTTCTCTCTTCCAGCCAAATGGACAAAGTTTTTGCCCAGCTATGGCTTTACTGAGACAGCATCCCTGTCTGGCATTTCCATCATTACAAATAGGTTCAGTGGATAATTCCCACTGCTCTAAACTAAAACTTACTGATAGAAACTCTGAAAATACATCTTCGCATTGTTGGTTAGCTAAAAAACTTCAAACAGGGTGGTTTACATCCCCACAGGGAAGTAACCATATAGTGGATGATAAAGGGAGTAACCAGTCTATTGCAGAGCTACTCTCTACTTATCACCACTTAGACAATAAAGTCTCAACTGGCCAAGGTTAGCCTTATTGTCCTTCGTTTGGGGGGGGGTTGTGTGAGAAGGTAGCCTCTTTCTAGCCTTGTTACCCCCACTTTTGGCCTGTTTGTGAGTGTATGTCAGGGTGTTTGTCACTGTTTTCACTGTCTCACTGGGATCCTGATAGCCAGGCCTCAGTGCTCATAGTGAAAACACTATGTTTTCAGTATGTTTGTTATGTGTCACTGGGATCCTGCTGGTCAGGACCCCAGTGCTCAGAGGTTTGTGGCCTATATGTATGTGTCACTGGGACCCTGTCACACAGGGCCCCAGTGCTCATAGGTGTGCATGTATATGTTCCCTGTGTGGTGCCTAACTGTCTCACTGAGGCTCTGCTAACCAGAACCTCAGTGGTTATGCTCTCTCATTACTTCCAAATTGTCACTGACAGGCTAGTGACCATTTTTACCAATTTACATTGGCTTACTGGAACACCCTTATAATTCCCTAGTATATGGTACTGAGGTACCCAGGGTATTGGGGTTCCAGGAGATCCCTATGGGCTGCAGCATTTCTTTTGCCACCCATAGGGAGCTCTGACAATTCTTACACAGGCCTGCCACTGCAGCCTGAGTGAAATAACGTCCACGTTATTTCACAGCCATTTTACACTGCACTTAAGTAACTTATAAGTCACCTATATGTCTAACCTTTACCTGGTAAAGGTTAGGTGCAAAGTTACTTAGTGTGAGGACACCCTGGCACTAGCCAAGGTGCCCCCACATTGTTCAGAGCCAATTCACTGAACTTTGTGAGTGCGGGGACACCATTACACGCGTGCACTACATATAGGTCACTACCTATATGTAGCTTCACCATGGTAACTCCGAATATGGCCATGTAACATGTCTATGATCATGGAATTGCCCCCTCTATGCCATCCTGGCATTGTTGGTATAATTCCATGATCCCAGTGGTCTGTAGCACAGACCCTGGTACTGCCAGACTGCCCTTCCTGGGGTTTCACTGCAGCTGCTGCTGCTGCCAACCCCTCAGACAGGCAGCTGCCCTCCTGGGGTCCAGCCAGGCCTGGCCCAGGATGGCAGAACAAAGAACTTCCTCTGAGAGAGGGTGTGACACCCTCTCCCTTTGGAAAATGGTGTGAAGGCAGGGGAGGAGTAGCCTCCCCCAGCCTCTGGAAATGCTTTGTTGGGCACAGAGGTGCCCAATTCTGCATAAGCCAGTCTACACCGGTTCAGGGACCCCTTAGCCCCTGCTCTGGCGCGAAACTGGACAAAGGAAAGGGGAGTGACCACTCCCCTGACCTGCACCTCCCCTGGGAGGTGTCCAGAGCTCCTCCAGTGTGCTCCAGACCTCTGCCATCTTGGAAACAGAGGTGCTGCTGGCACACTGGACTGCTCTGAGTGGCCAGTGCCACCAGGTGACGTCAGAGACTCCTGCTGATAGGCTCCTTCAGGTGTTAGTAGCCTTTCCTCTCTCCTAGGTAGCCAAACCCTCTTTTCTGGCTATTTAGGGTCTCTGTCTCTGGGGAAACGTCAGATAACGAATGCATGAGCTCAGCCGAGTTCCTCTGCATCTCCCTCTTCACCTTCTGATAAGGAATCGACCGCTGACCGCGCTGGAAGCCTGCAAACCTGCAACATAGTAGCAAAGACGACTACTGCAACTCTGTAACGCTGATCCTGCCGCCTTCTCGACTGTTTTCCTGCTTGTGCATGCTGTGGGGGTAGTCTGCCTCCTCTCTGCACCAGAAGCTCCGAAGAAATCTCCCGTGGGTCGACGGAATCTTCCCCCTGCAACCGCAGGCACCAAAAAGCTGCATTACCGGTCCCTTGGGTCTCTTCTCAGCACGACGAGCGAGGTCCCTCGAATCCAGCGACACCGTCCAAGTGACCCCCACAGTCCAGTGACTCTTCAGCCCAAGTTTGGTGGAGGTAAGTCCTTGCCTCACCTCGCTGGGCTGCATTGCTGGGAACCGCGACTTTGCAAGCTACTCCGGCCCCTGTGCACTTCCGGCGGAAATCCTTCGTGCACAGCCAAGCCTGGGTCCACGGCACTCTAACCTGCATTGCACGACTTTCTAAGTTGGTCTCCGGCGACGTGGGACTCCTTTGTGCAACTTCGGCGAGCACCGTTTCACGCATCTTCGTAGTGCCTGTTTCTGGCACTTCTCCGGGTGCTACCTGCTTCAGTGAGGGCTCTTTGTCTTGCTCGACGTCCCCTCTCTCTGCAGGTCCAATTTGCGACCTCCTGGTCCCTCCTGGGCCCCAGCAGCGTCCAAAAACGCCAAACGCACGATTTGCGTGTAGCAAGGCTTGTTGGCGTCCATCCGGCGGGAAAACACTTCTGCACGACTCTCCAAGGCGTGGGGGATCCATCCTCCAAAGGGGAAGTCTCTAGCCCTTGTCGTTCCTGCAGTATTCACAGTTCTTCAGCCTAGTAAGAGCTTCTTTGCACCAACCGCTGGCATTTCTTGGGCATCTGCCCATCTCCGAGTTGCTTGTGACTTTTGGACTTGGTCCCCTTGTTCCACAGGTACCCTCAGTCAGGAATCCATCGTTGTTGCATTGCTGATTTGTGTTTTCCTTGCATTTTCCCTCTAACACAACTATTTTGTCCTTAGGGGAACTTTGGTGCACTTTGCACTCACTTTTCAGGGTCTTGGGGAGGGTTATTTTGCTAACTCTCACTATTTTCTAATAGTCCCAGCGACCCTCTAGAAGGTCACATAGGTTTGGGGTCCATTCGTGGTTCGCATTCCACTTCTGGAGTATATGGTTTGTGTTGCCCCTATCCCTATGTTTCCCCATTGCATCCTATTGTAACTATACATTGTTTGCACTGTTTTCTAAGACTATACTGCATATTTTTGCTATTGTGTATATATATCTTGTGTATATTTCCTATCCTCTCACTGAGGGTACACTCTAAGATACTTTGGCATATTGTCATAAAAATAAAGTACCTTTATTTTTAGTATAACTGTGTATTGTGTTTTCTTATGATATTGTGCATATGACACTAAGTGGTACTGTAGTAGCTTCACACGTCTCCTAGTTCAGCCTGAGCTGCTTTGCTAAGCTACCATTATCTATCAGCCTAAGCTGCTAGACACCCTATACACTAATAAGGGATAACTGGGCCTGGTGCAAGGTGCAAGTACCCCTTGGTACTCACTACAAGCCAGTCCAGCCTCCTACAGAAACTATCCATGCACAAGGGACGACACCCGCAAGAGATGGAATGACCTGTGCGGGAAGGTGAGGTTAATGGCATCCAGGCACAACATTGCGGTCCAGAAGACTGGGGGGGGGAACCACACCAACACCCCCGACTACACCAACTGGGAGGAAAAGCTACTAGCCATCCTGCACCCGGAGGGCATCACTGGACTCACTGGAGGAATGGATTTGGGTACGTCATCTACAATTTCCCCATATCCACCACACCTGTAATGCATGCACCAGCTCACCCCTCCAAGTACCACCAGGACCACACCCCACCCTTGCCCCAATCACTACATCCAGTCACCTTGCATGCCCACAAACCCACCAACAGGACCACATCCCTCCCCCTGTGCACGGCCACCCACCCCTGCAAAGTATCACAATTGCAGTACACCACCCACAAAGCACCTCCACATCCCATGCTAAATGAAATGGCAACCTCACAAAAGGACCCTGCATGGCCCAACAGTGGAAAACCTGCACAAAATAGGCCTGCCCTGTGCACCCCATCCGATCGGGTAAATGTAACATACATGTCCATTCCCCACCACAGGCACCACCACCCATGCCACCCTGACAGAAAGGCCAAGGAGTGCCACTACCCCACATGGAGACAAAGGCACCACTCAGAACACTAAAGAGGGAACTCTGGACAGTGAGGAATACCCTGGCCAATCACACAGTCCTGGACTGTCACCATCCAGCAGCCACACCCAGGACACCACTGACACCACTGACACCCCTACCACCCAGCCTCCAACATCAGCACATGGCAAACAACCCCACACCAGTGTATCCAGGCCACAGACTGGTGGAACACAAGTAGAGAAGCCACAGTCTCCACCTACCAACAGGCAGGATGACAATGGCCCCAGTACAAGTGGTACCAGACCTGTGCAGGGGACACAGGCACAAGGGGCTAGGACCAGTGGGAGGGCATTGCTGACCAAGAGGGGAGGCCAAAGGATGGATGCTGTAGCCCAGGAGGTGATCTCTGAGGTCCTGGGAGCATACCACCATACCCAGGACAGGATGGGCCAGATCGTGGCCACCCTGGAGCAGAATCAAAGGCTGCAGATAGCACCCCACCAAGAGGCCATGGAGCAGTGGAAACAGCTCAATGCCACCATGGCCACTATTGCAGGGGCGCTGCTGCACCACTTCCCAACCCAGCCTGAGATCCCCACAAACTAGGAAGCCCCTACCACAGACCACGATACAGACCAGCCATCAACATCAGTAGCAGCAACTGGACTGGTGCCACTGTCTAAGGACACACAGGAGACCAGCACCCCTGCCCGTACAGCCCAACACCAGACACACAAATGGTCCCTCAGACCCAGATATGGCACTGGTACACCTCCCAAGACCAAGGCACAGTCAAAGAAGTGAATCTGACACAAACTGTATCCCAAGTGTGCCACTGAACCACCATCCTCACCGGCCAATAGCAACTCAACAACTAGTAAAATACACATGGACATATAACCACTGCCACCAATCGCTGAGACCATGTAGCCAGTATGGACATCCACCATCAGCCCACTCCCATCACTGTAAAGAGCACCAATGCATCCCTGACACCTATTAAAACACATGTACACCAATGTCAATGTCCCCTGACATTATGTTGAATCAAAACGAAGTGTGAATGCATTTGCCAGTTAAATTTAATAATCAGACCTCTTATTGCAGGAATTGCACCCCACGCACAACATGGCATGGAGTAAACAGAAATGTCTAACAAGTTGTTTATCATATCACATGAAACTTGAAATTCATGTTAAAGTGTAAATAGCTACAGGCCCCAGACCCCCATAGAGAATAAGTCAGACTGACAGTATGCAGTACAGACAACATCATCAGCAAACAGTACCTCTTAGTCACTGTAAGTATAGTTGGATCAGTTGGTTCCTGGGGTGTACATCTTTGCCCTCTTCATCATCACCATCACTCTCATCCCCTCTCAGAGAAAGCTAGTCTGGATATACAGCACCCTCCTCCTAGAAGACGGGGGTAGATTTCCTCACAGCCACGTCGTGCAGCATGCAGCAGGCCACCTCTATTGTACACACCTTCTCAGGGCCATATCACAGGGAATCCCCAGAGATATGGAGGCAACGGAATCTAGCCTTCAGGAGACCTATAGTGCGCTCAATCACCCTTCTAGTATGTCCATGGGCCTGATTGTAATTCCTCTCAGCATCTGTTCTAGGATTCCTCACTGGTGTCAGGAGCCAATGCATGCTGGGGTAGCCAGAATCACCTGCAAGAGTGGGCCAAACATGACTGTAACTAACTACCTTCAGTTGCAGACAGCCTGGCTGTCAGCTATGTACAGAAAAAGTGTCAGACACACTCACCTATGAGCCATCTTCTGTCCCCTTGTAGTTGTTCCATCATGTGTGGCACACTGCTGTTCCTCAGCACAAATGAATCATGGACTGATCCAGGGAACATGGCATTCTTATTTGAGATGTACTGGTCTGCAGTACACCAATTGAATGTTCATGGAGTGGAAGTTCTTCCTGTTTCTGTACACCTGTTCACTTACTCTTGGGGGAATGAGAGCTATGTGGGTGCCATCGATGGCACCTATCACATGGGGAATGTTGGCAAAGGCATAAAAGTCAGACTTGATGGCAGGTAGTTCAGCACTTTGGGGAAACCTCACATATGACTGCAGGTGTTGTACAAATGTATCCAGGAATCTGGACAGCATAAGGCAAAACACTGGCTGTGAAAACCCTGCACCCATGCCCACTGTCACCTGAAATGAGCCCTTGGCCAGGAAATGGAGTACAGAGAGCACTTGCACTTCAGTAAGGATGGCATGCTGATTCCGATTAGCCGGTCTAAGTACTGGATCCAGTAATGCATAAAGTTCATGAATAGTGGCACGAGTGAGTCTGTAATTGATAATGATGTGACGTTGTACCATGGTCTCCAAATCAACAAGTGGACTGTACACAGATGGGCCCTCCCTCGCCACATGGGTCCGTACCTAGGAGGAGTGCAGAACACATGTGAGGTACACAAATTCATTTGCACAACATGTTGTGTATTCAACACTGCTGTCAAACATTTAAGTGACACATCAGCATTGTAGGATGTCAGACTGGAGTGACATGTCCTAACTGATACATCTGGACTGCTATGGTGAGTAAATAGTCTTTTGGGCATGCGTTTGAGGGCTGGGGTCCATAGGGCCTGCATGGGGCCCATGACCAAATAATATCTGCGTAGTAGCAGTGTAAGTGACCTCGTACCTCTAGTGGTTGTTGTAATGGCGTAAGGCGGTGTTCACGCCATGCACCCATTCATTGGTTAACATGGTTTTCAATGGGGAACATGGGCCTATCATGATCGCCGCCAGCGGTGATGGTTCACACCGCCGCGGAAGGCATGCCATTTCTTCACCACAGGTTCACTTGACTCCCGGATTCCGTGCATGCAAGTACTCAATTGAGTGTGCTGCTGTGTCCTGACTCTGGTCCTGTATATGGCATGAGGCACAGGTGAAAGGGCCCCGGCCTTCCCCATAGAGAAGCTGGAGAAGCTGGTGGACGGGGTCCTACCCCTGTGTGCCAAGTTATATGGTCGACCAGAGGTGCAGGTGAGTAGGCGGATGGGGTGCATGGATGTGTGTGATGGTGGTAAATGGCTGTATGCATGTGTGCATGATTTGTAACTGCACAGACGTTTAATGCATGACATTCAGCGTGAGTGAGGTGCTGGAATGCTGTTTTAAGTGTCTGTCCCATAGGGGACGTAAGGCCAGCGGTATCAAATTAGCTTTTTCTGACCTCAGTTTGTCTCCTACAGGTCAGCACCCATCAGAGGAGGGGAGTCTGGCAGGCCATCGCAAGGAAAAGGAGGGGGTGCCCGTTTGGCCCTGACCCCCATAATGCACCGCATTCTGGCGGTGGCATATCCAGACTTGGGTGGGCACTTGAACGCTGCACAGCAGACTCAAGGGGTTCAGTACCAAGACCATATAATGCCTCCTTGATGGATGTCTGAGGGTGCTATAGTATGTATGCTGTCTAATGGCATGGACTCTGGCTTATGTCATTTAGCATTATGGCCCCCATGGGCAGTTAGATGATAAGGGGCAGGCCTGCAGTTATTCAGGTCCTTCTGTAATGTTGGAGATGGTTGTATACTAGGGTTGTGGTCACTAGTCAGGGGCATAGCCATGAGTATAGCTGTAGGTGCTGCATGTTGGTGTATTAGCTGGGTGAGAGTATGGGTGAACCAGATATGTACATCCATTCAGATGTTAATATTCTCTCTCCTGTTTTGTCTCCCCAACCCTTTTCTCTTGTGTTGTCTGTGTACATCAGCATCATCTGGCGAGGGAGCAGTGGCACTGGTGAGTGGGGATGCAGCGGCCCACGGTTCCAACAAGCAGAGTCTACTGACGCCAAGGGGACAAGTGGGTTGGAGGGCGAGGGGAGTACCACGGGGGAGGCAACTACCACTGGAGGCAGTGACTCTGATACCTCCTCCGATGGGAGCTCCGTGTTGGTGGCGGACTCTAGTGGGGCCACCCAACCTTGACATCTTCCGCCACCCCCCATACCATCACAGCCCTCCCAGTTGCACCCCACCCAGTTGCCCGTGCCCACACACCCAGAAAGGTGGGTGTCTCCTTTGCCCCAGGCACCTCATCCCCTGCTCCAGTCAGCCCTGCTGCCCCCACGGAGGAGGCTATTGTCCTCCTGAGGACCATCTCTGTAGGGCAGAAAACCATTGTGAATGCCATCCAGGGGCTAGCATCCCAGATGCAGCAATGCAATGGATACCTGGAAGGCATTCACAGTGCCATGTCTGGCCTACAGGCATCTTTTGAGGCTCTGGCCTCCTCTTTGATGGCAGCCAGTGTCCCTAGTCTTTCTGTCCCCCCTCCAACCACCTCTACCCCTTCCAGCACCCCACTCCCTTCACCCATCCCAAGCACACCTTCAGACAGCCATGCACACACCTCAACACACAAGAAGCACACAGAGAAACACAAGCATCACACTTCCCACCACAAGCGTACACACAGCCAACATACAAAGACACACACAACAACATCCACTTCCCCCACTATGTGTCCACCTCTTCCGCCTCCCTGTCTGTCCCCTCTACATCCACACTCACAGGCACTGCACCCTCATTCACTGTTTCTAATCCCATTCATGCAGTCACCACAACTTCAGACATCCAGTCATGCACACCAGAAACCACACCTGCACTCACCATGACTTTGAGTAACACTTGCAGCACACTCACCAAACTTTCAGACACCTAGACAACATCCAATTACACTGGCAGCCTGTCTTGTCCCACTGTGATCACCCTCTCTCCTCCCATTACACTCAGACGTTCCCAGACACCCACCCAACACACATCCACCACACCTCAGCATACTGTACAGGCACCTGCATCCACGTCATGCACACCTACACCTGTTACAACCACTCCCTCTCCCTCCACTCCCACACCTTCCTCCAGGTCCACCCCAATTGCCCCTAAGAAACTTTTCCTATCCCGTGTAGACCTTTTTTAACCCAATGGCCCACCCCATTTTGTCCCTAAACTTGCACACCTCCTTGCCCTGTCCACTCCTTCCATGTCCAAGTCCGCTCCTGTCCACCCTCTCCATCCCCGTACACCTTCCCCAGTGAGCAAGAGGCCCCGTGCTGGCCCTGGACCATCTGCCACCCCCCAGTCCAAGCTCGCTCTCCAACCTTCAAAGGCTAAACCAAAACCCCCTCCACCTCCCAAATGTAAGCCCAAGCCCCCCCAGACATAAGTCCCCACCCCTACCAACCCCACCCCTCTTCCCTGAGGTGCCCGGTTGCCCCATTGATGCCCCTTCATGATGGAATACCATGTGGACATGTGGGAGTCAAGTTCAGGCCATTTGGGCCCATCAGCCTTTTTGATATGGACTGGCCAATGGCCTAATTTGGATAATGTGTTGCTCCTGGAGCATTAATAAAGTTTGTGTGCCCAGTGTTGGTGTTGGCACACTCTGGATCCGTGGTTCCTTGTTTCATTGTGGAGGGGGTGTTGTGCACATATGGGTACTTTGGGCAGGTTGTCTTGGGTTTGTGTCAGGTAAGTACCTCTTGCTCAGTTGTGTATGGCTTGTGATGTTGTGATGGGTTGTGGGTGAGTTGTGGAGTGGGTGGGTGGGTATGTCACTGTGCCCTTTCTTCCCTTGTTTAGTAGGTTGCGGTACTTACAGTCGTCGTCTTCGTCAGCGTTCATGGTCGCAGGAGGTATATTGCAAGGAGCAGCACTGGCATGATTTCCAACTCTTTCTCCATCTCTGCTTCGGCGTGTTGTGTGAGCCTCCGGTGAGTGTTTCCTTTTATTTGGTTTGTTTCCGCCAGCCTTTGAGTGGCGGTGGTTCTCGCCCCGGAACTGATGGCGGTCTAGTGCTTCATTATTTGTTGGGGGGGGTAGGGCCTTTCCGTCCGCCTGTGGGAGGCCTCTTCCATCGTTGTCTACACTCCTCTGCTGGAGGTGAGTGTTTTTCAGGCTGCCTGTTTTTCATGTGCTTCATTATTTGGCGGCCCAGACCACCAGCCTGTTGGCGGTAGTTACCGCTACCGCCGGCACTGTGGTCTTTCCCGCTGTGTTCATAATGAGGGCCTTTGTTTGATCAACCATTTAAATCATGTTTTTATTGACACAATTCAAATAATATGTAGGGGTAGGACCCTCCCCCAGGGGTACAAAAATAAATAACAAGAAGTCGCTCAGGCATAGATGTGACAAAATCTTTCTAAGAATACAGAGTCACAAATATATGCGCCCATAATCAATTGTACATAATCAAAAAGGGTCAGTGTGTCTATGTCGTCAAAGTTTTGATCCTTCTTAAATTATAGGATCATCATCAGGGTATCAAGATGCATGCCTGAGAATTATAACACAATGGTATATAAAGAAAACCCATAAAAACAAGGGTAGGGGAGGTAAGAACAAAAGAAAAGAAAAAGAATTAAAAAAAACAATATTTGGCCAATAAATGAAAGCTGTTTAGGTATGGTAGGGCAATCATGCATAAAAGGATCTCTCCACTGGTCCAATGGTGAGTATATAAGACTTAGGAATTATCAAGCCTTATAAGGGATAATCACTATCACTTGCTGCTATAAGTGCAAAAAAAGTGCAAAAAAGTTATGGTCAATAACCATGCATTAGTGAGAAAGACAATACAAACAGGATGTGGCACCTACCAACAAGAGACAATCCCTCCATCCAAAATAAAGGAGTTAATACCCAAAGGACACTAAGGCTCCAGGGCAAGTTCTGCTGAACTACTCCAAGGGCCACAGAAATGGTCCCTCAAACTACTTAATAATGTGATCAAGAAAACTCCTGAAGAAGAGTAACCAACAGTTAAGTCCCTCATCTATATCAATCAGTACTATAACAATTGGAAGTGGACTCAGAGAATCAAAGCATACCTGTGATCGCAGTCTCACACCATGAGCAATAGCAAACCACTGTATAACCAGCCAATGTCAAGTTAAGTAAAACGGCCTCTGATCCAATGAGGACAGAAGCCTATACTTAAAGTTATGTGATCTAGGTAGAAAAGGGATAGAAAACTAAGTGGAATGAGGACGTGATCAAGGAACCAAAGCTTCTGAGAGAAAAATCCTTACCGTTGTGCACTCAATGCAGAGTGGATACTAACCACATGCAGTCTCAGGAGAGGTATACGCTCCCGGCCAAAGCCATCAACAGGACTTGAAAATGCGTCCGTGGACGGCCATCTTAGGGCCAGGAATGAAGTTAAAGCAGGATAAATGAAGTAACAGAAATGAATTGAAAGGGCTGAAACCTAATACACCCGATAATATACACATACGCTGGAATAGGTGGTACAACCAATATGTGGTCTAATTAAAGGGACGACCTGACAGGTCACGTAATGAGCAATTAAGTATAATTAGAGCATTCAAGATGAAGTTAGATTAAATTAATGAGACATATGATGCCACAAACAATGGTGCATGCCACTTCAACAGTAATCTACAAATTCCTATGAGCATGCCCACAAAATTCTAACATATTACATAATGCATATTCCCATCACCTAAATAGAAACAAAAAACTAGTTCATCCCAACCACAAAATTATCATAATATATACATTACTATAATATAGATGTAATCAGTATGCTGGACAACTGAAAATTGTGCCTCTGAGTCACAAAAACATCCTGGCCATAAAAATAAGACGACTATGCATAGGAGGCATAATAAAGCACCAGTGGAGGAAATGCATAATTAACCAATGTGAAGGTAATCATGTTAAGCAGAGTAATCAAGAATGGGAGTGATGTCACAATCAGAAGGCCAAAAAAGGGGAAATTAAATAAAATTAATTTAAAAAAAATAGTGTCAAGGGAAAATAAAATGTACAACAGGACGTAGTAGTCCGTACTATGAGGCAGATGCTAGGCACTATCTCGTCGTACTTGTTGGTACTCACTTTGGCTGATTATTTAAGAATCCATTGTAATGCAGACTCCCCTGTCCTCCTGTCACCATAGTGGATTAGTGACATCAGTGAGTTAGCTTTCTCTGCAAATTTTATCTAGGTAGCTTGTTCAGTCTCAAGCAATTTCGCAGTGATGTGCAGCACTAATATGCATCTATGCACTGCAAAAAAGGGATACTGAGCTGGTCCATCAAGGTGTTGAGAAAAGAGAATGGAATCAAAAATTGTTCATTATAAGACATTAGTTCCAAATGTTGATTTTGGTAAGGAAATTTGGAATGGGGACTTTAGGAGTATAGCCAACTCAATAATAGTCAATCATACTAGTATAATAGGTAATCTGATTCAGATTAATACAATGTTAGTGTGTTTGCCTGTTATAATAATTTTGTGGAGATTAACTGAACCATTAATCTGTTTTTTTATCTTCTTTATTTCTTACATCAGGACCCAAGGGCAGGAAGGGGGTCATAGAGGCAGGTCCGGCAAGAGCTGGGGAGGACGTTCCGACCACCAGCGCCAATGCTGAGGGCTCTGCTTATCTCAGTAAGTCCTATTATTTATAATTATCATTTCCCTAACTTTTACCTCTGCCCACTATTATACTACTTTTAATTTTGCCCTATTTTTTTTTTTATGCTGTCTCCTTTCTTTTCCAACTCCCCTATCAATCGTTTTGTTAAATTCCTGCTATCCTTACATTATCATTTTTTCTGTCTTTCATTGACCATTTTTTTCCACCCCTTTATTGCACTTCCATGATTCTGAGTAATCATCATCATAGGATATAGCTCTGTCCCTCCATTACGAAAAGTTTTTGGTTGGCTTGAGTGGTGGCTTTTCTAACAGTGAGAACCAACAAAATGCTCAGAGTGATATTTTTGTTTATAGATAATGCAGTGCTAAATGAACTGTAGTAAAGTAATTGCAGTAGCATTTTTTGAATAAAAAAATTAAGTGGAGGTGTACCTGACATCTAAAAACTGTATAATGTTTTTTTTCTAGCCACACTGACCACCAGTGGTGCTGGCTCAAGTGCTGTTGCAGGAGGAGATGGAGCAGGCGGAGAAGTGGCAGCAGGGGCGGGCAGTGGTAAGTCACATTGGTTGCTTATAGACATTTACTATTATACTCACTAGCTACAAGGGTGTCGTGATTGTGAACCCCCCCAGATTACCAGCTACAGCAGTGGTTGGGTTATGGCCTGTTCCATCTTCAACTCAGAAGAATCACACATAATGATAGCTTGGTGGAAGTGGGAAAGAACAGAAGGTTAACAGAAAGGATGGGTGAAATGAGTGAAAGGAAAGGATCAGTGCTTAATTTGTGCTTGTTGTTTCCGGTGCTGAGCACCGGCACTTATTTTTGAGGGCCGGGGCTTATTCTTATGCCTCAAGCATTTGCTGGAGCAAAAGACACATATAGGAAAGACGGATGAAGGGAAAAACGAAAAAGCGTCACAAACGGTGAAAGTAAAATGTTGCAAGAGGGAGCTGAAGTGGCAGCGAGTGGCTTTAAATGAATTAAAGAGGCCCGAGATGGCTTCAGGATTACGCCGCCTCAGTATTCCATGTTTACACATTTAATTACAGCAGCCGCAAGTTCAAGAGGAGGGCTTTGGGCACCGGCACCTTTGTATTTACAAATTAAGCACTGGAAAGCATGCATGGGTGGGTGAAAGGAAGTGTGGGTGAGTACTGGGTAAATGGGTAAATCTAGACACCCACACAAGTCCGCAACACCAAAGGTCACTGATAAACTGGTGATAACAAAACCTCCACTGTCACGCCAATAGGAATACGCCCACACTATCACGACCCACGAATCCATGCGGCGGTCTTTCAACCGCGGTATTGCATTGGCGGTACACACCGCTGCGCTCAAAATACACACACATATACAAAACACAACCACATTGGACAAATCGAAATACACACACCTGATACACATACACACACCACTCCCACACATCCAATACAATATAAAACACACACCCACATCACCCACAAACCCCTACAACAAAAATTAAGAAAGAAGCACAGAGAGAGACACCACCATCAACAAACTAGCATCCACAGGCACACAACACCATCACTCACACAACATCCACTCACCTCACACAACACACACAAACACATCCCCTCACACATCACAACACACACCACCTCACACATCACCCACACCACACCATGGCATCTCAAAGACACCCCAGGTTCTTTGAGGAGGAGCTCAGGGTCATGGTGTAGGAAATCGTCCGTGTAGAGCCACAGCTATTCGGATCACAGGTGCAGCACACCTCCATTGCTAGGAAGATGGAGCTATGGCGCAGAATCGTAGAAAGGGTCAACGCAGTGGGACAGCATCCAAGAACACAGGATGACATCAGGAAGAGGTGGAACGACCTATGGGGGAAGGTGCGTTCTGTGGTCTCAAGACACCAGATTGCAGTTCAGAAGACTGGCGGTGGACCCCCACCTCCTCCCCCACAACTAACAACATGGGAGGAGCAGGTCTTGGCTATACGGCATCCTGAGGGCCTCGCAGGAGTAGCAGGAGGAATGGACTCTGGTGAGTCAAATCTTTACTATTATATTCCCCACTCTACTTGCATGCTATCACATACCTCCACCCTCACCCTCACCCCCATCACTCCAACACCTCACATATGTCCCACTATCACAAACCACCCATCCCAACACCAAGTCCTGCATGCAACACCAAAGCATGGACACCCATCACCAAAGCATGTCCACTACAGATACCCACACAGATCCCCAAACCAAATATCACACAAGGTCCTAGACAAGATTGTAAGCACTGGGGTTCAGGGTCACCCACACATTGCACACAATGGCACACACAGATGCAACAATCATGCCTTTACACCCCTGCAGGACCCCTACCTAACGTCACCGGACAGGAGGTTCCAGACATGTCCACCCCCCCACAGAAGAGGCCCACAGTGATGACAGCAGCTCTGTCCAATTGGATCTAGATGACCAGCCCAGCCCATCTGGGACCTCGGGACAGTCGGTTCCCCTGACACTGGCACATGCCACCACAGAGCCTCCCCCCTCAGGAAACACCAGCACAGCACCCACCCAGCGGGCCCATTCCCTCTGTCCCCAGGACACGTCAAGCAGCAGTGTGTCCACCACTACAGGGAACCCAGGAAACCCACAAAACCAAGAACATCAGGGACCTGGGGGCAGTGGCAGTGGGCACACGGTTCAGGGGACAGAGGAACAGGAAAACAAGGGAACTGGGAGGACTGTTTTGCAACAAGGGGAGGACAGGCCCAGGGAACTCACTCTCCACGAGGCCCTCTCCAACATCATGGGAGCGTACCATGATTCCCAGGAATCGAACAATTGTATGAGATGTAGGAGGCAGTGATGTCTTCTTACCTGTGTCTCACTGGGAGTATTGCTGGATCACGTTGTTTCTGTTGTCGAAATCCTCTTCTTCTGCCTCCTCTTCTTCACTGTCCACAGTCTCGACAGCTACCTCCTTCTGGACCATCCTCCTGCAGCAAAAGGCACCTGTCGTCGCAAAGCCAGGTTGTGTAGCATACAGCAGGCCACAATGATCTGGCACACCTTCTTTGGTGAGTAGTAGAGAGAACCACTGGTCATATGGGGGCTCCGGAACCTGGCCTTCAGGAGGCCGAAGGTCCTTTCGATCACTCTCCTAGTTCGCCCATGTGCCTCATTGTAGCGGTTCTCTGCCCTTGTCCTGGGATTTCTCACTGGGGTCAGTAGCCATGACAGGTTGGGGTACCCAGAGTCACCTGCAAATATCAAGGGACAACTTTTTGACACACACTAACCCTTAGGGACAACCCCAGACCCAGACAACTATTCACACTGTATAGGGTCCTTGTCCTCACCTATTAGCCACCCACGGTGCCTCTGGAGTTGCCCCATCACATAAGGGATGCTGCTATTCCTCAAAATGTAAGTGTCATGCACTGAGCAAGGAAACTTGGCGTTCACATGGGAGATGTACTAGTCGGCCAAACACACCATCTGCACATTCATCGAATGGTAGCTCTTCCGGTTTCTGTGTACCTGTTCACTCCTGCAGGGGGGTACCAAGGCCACATGTGTCCCATCAATGGCAGCTATGATGTTGGGGATATATCCCAGGGCATAGAAGTCACCTTTCACTGTGGGCAAATGCTCCACCTGAGGGAAAACGATGTAGCTGCACATGTGTTTCAGCAGGGCAGACAACACTCTGGACAACACGTTTGAGAACATAGGCTGGGACATCCCTGATGCAATGGCCACTGTTGTTTGAAAAGACCCACTTGCCAGAAAATGGAGTAGTGTCAGGACCTGCACTAGAGGGGGGATTCCTGTGGGATGGCGGATAGCTGAAATCAGGTCTGGCTCCACCTGGGCACACAGTTCCTGGATTGTGGCACGATCAAGTCGGTAAGTGATAATGATGTGTCTGTCTTCCATTGTTGACAGGTCCACCAGTGGTATGTACACCGGAGGATGCCGCCATCTCCTCACTAGCCCCAGCGGACGTGCCCTATGGACGAGAACAGCGAGCACAGGGTCAGCCAACATTGAGGTATTTAAAAAAGATTTTATTGCACACATTTGTCAATCCGCAATGTGCCTGTCACTGTGTGTATGCAAGGCCTAGATAGGTGTGACGCATTTAAAATTAAAGCCATGTTGCCACCTGAAATGGCGGCTGCCTGACCAGTAAGGTGGGACAAGGGGATATGAGGTAACTGCGCAGGCGTTGTACACCGTCGCGGTAGGCGGCCGAAGACTGCGGCGCAACCCTGCATTGGTTAACATTGGGCCGAATGGGTCCCAGTAGCCAATGACGATGTACGCCATCGGTGACGGCACGCACCTCCGCGGACGTGACCGCCATTTTCTCTCTGTTCACTCACTTGATACCTGACCTTTGACAGGAGAGGACCTACACTGCAAGTGCTGCTGTGACCTCAGTCTGGAAGCGACGATGGCTCATGTGTCTGGGGAAAGGGCCCCTGCCTTCACTTCGGAGGAGTTGGAGAAGTTAGTGGATAGGGTCCTCCCCCAGTACACGCTACTCTACGATCCTTCAGACAAACAGGTGAGTACACTGTGAGCATGCTGTATGGGCAATGCCTGTTTGGAGTGGTGTGGATGGAAGATAAAGGACGTGGTGGAGGGACTGAGGCCAGCATGAGCCAACAGTGAGTGTATATGCGTCAGGGCAAGGGTGGGAACGTGGGCCAATGACAGAGACGGTCCGGGCGGTTAAAGCTCATCCTTTTTCCCTGTACTATTCCTCTAGGTTAGCGCCCACCAAAAGAAGGATATTTGGCGTGCCATCGCCAAGGACGTCCGGGTCCTGGTGGTCCACCACAGACGGAGCACCCACTGCCGGAAAAGATGGGAGGACATTCGCCGCTGAAGCAAGAAGACGACGGAGGCCCAGCCGGGGATGGCCTCCCAACGTGAGAGGGGTGCCCGTCGCACCATGACCCCCCTGATGTTCCAGATCCTGGCGGTGGCATATCCGGAGTTGGATGGGCGCTTAAGGGCATCACAGCAGTCACAAGGGGGTGAGTACAGTCACATCTATCTGACTCAGCGCGCATTACGAGGTGTCTGGGTGGGGGAGGTGGGCAGTGGGTTCCCCTAGGCCAGGGCGAGCTTTGTAGGCAAGGACCCTTTGTGAGGCAGGTTATGTGGCACCCCAACCCAACCAGTGGTAATAGCCATCTACACCTAGTCTGGCTCCTGTGATTTCCATGTGTGCAGCAATCGGCCTTGTACCTCATGTCCCTGTGATTAATTAGGGAGTAGTGCAGAGGGCTGCTGTGTCTGTAGTGTCCACCAACCGTAGCTGTATTGCATGCACTGAACAAGTCTTTCTTCTTTCTCCCCCCCTTTTTGTGGTCTCCCTGTTCTTGTGTGCATTAGCATCATCAGGCAGAGGAGCAGTGCCACCGGAGCAGGAGGGAGCTGCATCCCACATGGCCTTGGAGGGCGAGACAACGGAGTCTGAAGTAACCAGTGGGACGGAGGGCGAGGGGAGCTCCACGACGGGGACAGGAGCAGAGACCAGTGACACCGACTCCTCCTCTAATGGGAGCTCCCTTGCGGTGGCAGGCCCCTCTGTGCCCCCCGCATCTACAGGTACAGCTGCCATCACCCCTACCAGCCCCGCCCTCCCAGCAGCCCCTCAGCGTGTGTCCCGTGGCTGCTTACCCAGGAGGGTGGGCATCTCCTTCACCCCAGACACCTCAGGCCCTGTCCCAGTCAGCCCTGCTGCCCTCAGTGAGGAGGCTATTGACCTCCTGAGATCCCTCACTGTTGGGCAGTCTACCATTCTGAATGCCATCCAGGGTGTAGAGAGGCATTTGCAACAAACAAATGCATACCTGGAGGGCATTCATTCTGGCCAGACAGCCCAACAGCGAGCATTTCAGGCTCTGGCCTCTGCACTGATGGCAGCCATTGTCCCGCTGTCCAGCCTCCCCCATCCAACCTCCTCCACCCAGACCCAATCCCCTGTACATCAGCCTATCCCAAGCACACCATCAGACCAGCATGCACACACCTCAACACACAAGTGTGGCTCTGGCAAACATAAGCACCACACATCCCACAGGCACTCACACAACCATCATACCCATGCAGACATACCAACATCCACTGCCTCCACTGTGTCCCCCTCCTTCACGTCTCCCTCCTCCCTCCCTGTCTCGTCTCCACTCACACCTGCATGCACTACATCTTCAGCCACTACCTCCATCACCAGCACGCCCATCACCACACACCGCTCACGTGCACTCACCACCCCCACTACCATTCACACATCCCCTGTGTCCTCTCCCAGTGTGTCTGTGAGCCCTCCTCCCAAAGAACACAAATGCAGTCACACACCCACCCAACAGCCATCCACCTCACAACAGCCTCCAGCCCATGCACCTTCACCCAAAGTCAGCAAATGTACACCTCCTACATCCACTACCTTTTCCTCCACTCCCAAACCCCCTCCATCTACCTGCCCCAAAGCTTTTCCTATCAAATCTTGACCTCTTCCCTACACCTCCCGTCCGTCCCCTAGGGCCCGCCTTTCCAGGTCCCAACCCAGCACCTCAGCCACCACATCACCGGGCACAGTGGTGCCAGCAATAGCGGGATTTTGGAGTGTGCCAAGCAACAGGGCTGCCAGTGTCCCAAGGAGCGAGGGCAAGGACATTCCGCCACCTCCAAAACTGAAAAAGTTGCCCACATCCCAGAGGGAGAAGGTGAAAACACCTGCCACCAAGGGCTAAGGCAAAACAAAAGTGGAAAGTGGCAAGACAGCTGCGCTACCATCCAATGTGGGGAAGGGCCAGAAAAACAAAGGCAGGTCCACGTCGACGCCAACATGCACGGTGGACAAGACCGCCACCAGCACCGCTGCCACAGACACCGCCGCCAGCACCGCAGACACTGAGCCCGCCACCAGCACCGCAGACCCTGAGCCCGCCACCAGCACTGCAGTCAGTGAGCCCACCACCAGCACCGCAGACACTGAGCCTGCCACCAGCACTGCCGCCACAGAGACCTCAACCAGCACCGCCGCCACAAAGACCGCCGCCAGCACCATTTCCACAGAGCCCGCCGCCAGCACCCATGCCACAGAGCCCGCCGCCAGCACTGTTTCCTTAGAGCCCGCAGAACTCTGGGCACCAAGCCCCCTCCAGAACCAGTGGAGATTGACATCCACTACCTCAGTCCTTGGCAGGATGAAGCACTCTGGGCACCAAGCCCCCTCCAGAACCAGTGGAGAAAGGCATCCAGTACCTCAGTCCTTGGCAGGATGAAGCACTCTGGGCACAAAGCCCCCTCCAGAACCAGTGGCGAAAGGCATCCACTACCTCAGTCCTTGGCAGGATGAAGCACTCTGGGCACCAAGCCCCCTTCAGAACCAGTGGAGATTGATATCCACTACCTCAGTCCTTGGCAGGATGAAGCACTCTGGGCACAAAGTCCCCTCCAGAACCAGTGGAGAAAGACATCCACCACCTCAGTACTTGGCAGGATGAAGTACTCTGGGCACCAAGCCCCCTCCAGAACCAGTGGAGATTGACATCCACTACCTCAGTCCTTGGCAGGATTAAGCACTCTGGGCACCAAGCCCCCTCCAGAACCAGTGGAGAAAGGCACCCACTTGAGAGACTGTGGCTTTGCACTCCCTAGGATAAAGCAGTGGGCAACCAACCCACTGAAAAGACTTAAGAGACTATGGCTTTGCACTCCCCAGGATAAAGCAGTGGGCAACCCACCCACTGAAAAGACTTGAGAGACTGTACCATTGCACTCCCCAGGATAAAGCAGTGGGCAACCCACCCACTGAAAAGACTTGAGAGACTGTGGCTTTGCACTCCCCAGGAAAAAGCAGTGGGCAAACCACCCACTGAAAAGACTTGAGAGACTGTGACTTTGCACTCCCCAGGATTAAGCAGTGGGCAACCCACCCACTGAAAAGACTTGAGAGATTGTGGCTTTGCACTCCCCAGGATAAAGCAGTGGGCAAACCAGCCACTGAAAAGACTTGAGAGACTGTGGCTTTGCACTCCCCAGGATAAAGCAGTGGGCAACCCATCCACTGAAAAGACTTGAGAGACTGTGGCTTTGCACTCCCCAGGATACATCAATGTGCATGGAGCCCCCTTGTGGAGCTGGCGTCGTGCACTCATCGGCTGAGGTGCCCCCCCTTCACTTCCCCCTGAGGTGCCTGGTTCATTTCGATCTGATGCCCCACCAGTGTTCTCTCTGTTTGGAGTCTGGTATCGAGTGTGGGCCTCGCCCATGCATTTTGGCCCCAGTGGTCCACGGACTATGAATGGTGCACTATCCGGACTTGTATAGTTGGTGTACATAATTGTTTATACTGTATTTAAAGTTTTGGCTGATGGATTTTTATTGATTACAATCGTTACAAACCTTTTGTCATTGCGTTCTTCCATGGGGGACTGGAGGGTGTAAATCTAATGTTGCAGCATGTATTGGTGTGTGTGTTGTGTGTGAGGGTGGGGGTGGGGGTGTTGCGTGTGTGTGTCACTCTCTTTTCCCTCCCCCATCCCCTGTGTTGTAGGTTCAGTACTCACCGTGGTCGTCGCCGCCGTCATTCGTGCTCCTGGTAGAGGAGCAGGAATACTATCGCAGGGAGGATTTGGAGTTCTGGCTCCATGGCGTCCTGGTTCCTCGTGGGTTGTGTAGAGGTGAGTGTTTCCCCTTCCAAGTCCTGTTTCTGCCGTGTTTTTGTTCACGTTGGTTCCGCCCCAGAAAAGGTGGCGGATTGGCCTCTCATAATAGTGTGGGGGGTACATTGTCTTCCGCCTGTCTGTTGGCGGTGACCGCCATGCTGTTTGTTTCTACCGCCATGGTGGTCGTAGTGTTAAAGGGGCTGTCTATGTTGGCGGTTTTTCGCCATGGTCGTGATTCAATTTTTTTTACTGCTGGCCTGTTGGCGGACTTACCGCCGCTTTAACACCGACCGCCAGGGTTGTAATGAGGGCCATGGTGTGTTTCCCTTTGCCCACTCAGTCACCTCTTGGTACTTCACTCCTTTATTCTTTCCTAAGTTCTTCTGTCCCAGCCTACCAAACAAATTGAAAAATCCATTCTTGGCATGTGCCACATTTTTATGACCATGTGAAGGGAATCCAAAATATATTTCATGTTTCCCATAACAGATTTATTTTACGCCTGTTCAGATTTTCCCTTTAGACTTTCACCTGAACAGTGACTGAATAAGCCAAAGCTTAGGCACATGATGAATCGATGATCAGTGGCACCCCTCTATTCTATAGCAAAAGCTAAACCTACCCGCCTAATTCCTTTGCCTTACCCTGCAGTAGAGGAAGTCAAGTTTCCTTTCCTTACTGGCCAACGAATGAATTTCTTGGAAAGAATATGTGGTGGTGAGTGAGGCCAGTGAGTAAAGTGGGACTAGTAAGTGCCCAATTTGATTTTAAATTTGGCGTAAGGGATACTCTGTGACAAACATCACAAATACAATCTATATAGCCTGTTCCTTTCCCTGTAATGCAGTGCACTGTTTTCTCCACCGTCTACTAATGGCAGACAGGATAATATATCCGCATTTTATACGTGACATGTGCGACATATCATCTGCTTCTTTGGAATCAGGGTAGAAAGTAAGTGAAAGACGTTTGGAGAAGAACAGGTCCATTGGAACTAAAGATAGATAATTGTCAATAACAGCTGCCCCAGCTGCAGACAGTAGCAAAGTACTTGAAGCAGTGGCTAGCATGCCTCCATTAATTTGGAGTAACAACTTGAACTCCATAGTGTACAATACCTTGCTCATAAATGAGAGGTAATTATTTTTTATGTTTCCATTAAAAGTGTCTGTTTATTTACTAGAACAGCCTTTAAAAGAAGAAAAAATGAAATCACCGTTTTTTTTTAATCTGGTGTTATTCTGCCTTAACTCTTTTCTACCAGACAGTCAGTGATTTTTTATGTGAGATGTGTGGGTAAACAAATAAAATTGGCCCTGTGACTCTTCTCATTCCAATATCCCTAGGGGACCAGCAAAGTACTGTTACTGTGCCACCCCTTACCTACTTTTGAAGAAGTGCTTGATTGGAGCACTGTTAAAATGTTTCTTTTTATTTTTGTTTTTCTCGATATAGCTACTCCTGCAGTTCAACCAGCACCACCCACTAGGCAGGAGATAGTGCCCATCTACGGCAGCAGAGGCTGGAGAGTATACAGGCCGAATACTGGCAGCTGGTGGTCCTGGAAGAGGAAGATGGGGATATAGCTGCCTCTGACCCAGGACTTAGTTCAGCAGCATGCCTGCCCCACCCTCCAGGCCACTACATCGCCAGTACCACCAACAGCTGTCAGGGTCCCTGATTGCAACTGCTGAAGCCCCTTCCTGCTCTGTAGTGGATGGGCAGTATGGAGAGCCAGCTCGCCAGGATCAAGAACTGCCTGGACCAGCTCTGGACCCAAATAAACAGTGCCCTCTTCTGAGCCCTTTATTCATTTTTTTATTTTGGTGGGAGGGACTTGTTCTGGGTGGAGAGGGTAGGAAGGGAGTTGGGACCGTGGCATTCAGGTTATCCCCTGTCCAAGCAAGGACCCTCACTCTAGTCAGGGTAAAGGAGAATCACACTCAGGCACGAGCAGGCAGGCTTTACTCAGAGACAGTGTGTTAACTATTTGCACAAACACACACAGTAATATAGTGAACAACTACTAAATGACACAACACAGGTTTAGAAAAATAGTAAATATTTTATCTAAATAAACAAGACCGTATACAATAAAAATCCAAAATTATAAAGTTAAAAATACAAATTTAGCACTTAAAAGCAAGAAAGAAGTGCCTTGAGGCACAAATACTGCAAGTTGGTATTATATGGTGTGGTGACGGAGTCGTTTCCTACAATGCCACACCAATGGCACCGTTTACGGAGTCGTTTGACCACTCAGGTACAGCACCTTAAGAAACAAGTAGAAAAGAGGACGGTGCACGGAGTCGGGGAGAACGGTTTTGCTGGGTCTGATGCGTTGTTGGTTCCGGTGCCACAGGGAAGAAGGACAGCGGCGTCCCTTTGCAAAGTTGCATGGCATTATTTGGCGTTGTTAGACTGTTTTTTCTCCAGGAATTCACCTCCAGGGGGGCAGAAACTGGAATGGCACCCTCTGGCAAGCTAGAGTCCACAGCAGGTAGACTCAGGTCTGGTTGGTGAAACTTTGCTGTTCCTGAGGCTTCAAAACAGGAAGCAAGCTCTACCCCAAGCCCTTGGAATCACTTCTCATGCAGGAAGGCAACAAAGTCCAGTCTCTGCCCTCTTGCACAGGCAGAAGCAGCAACTGCAGGATAGCCCAGAATAGCACAGTCACAGGCCAGGGCATCACTTCTCCTCAGCTCTTCAGCTCTTCTCCAGGCATAATTTCCTTTTGAATCCTTGAAGTAATCTGATTTTCAGGTTTTTTAGGTCCACTACAAATACCCCTTGCTGCCTTTGAAGTAGGCCTAATTCAAAGGGAAGTCTCTGTCTTTCACATGATCCTGCCTTGCCCAGGCCAGGCCCGAGACACACACCAGGGGCCTGGAGACTGCATTGTGTGAGGGCAGGCACAACCCTTTCAGTTGAGAGTGACCACTCCTCCTCTCCAGCCCAGATGGCCCATCAGGATATGCAGGTTACACCCCAGCTCCCTTCGTGTCATTGTCTAGAGGAGATTCACAAACATCCCAACTGTCAGTCTGACCCTATGTTAATGTATGAGAGAGATAGGTCTTACAAAAGTGAAAACTGGATTTGGCAGTACTTCACTGTTAGAACATGTAAAACACATCAGTACATGTCCCAACTTTAACATACACTGCAACCTGCCCATTGGGCTACCTAGGGCCTACCTTAGAGGTACCTTACATGTATAAAAAAGAAAGGTATTGGGCCTACCAAGTGGCTGCACTTGCCAAGTCGAATTGGCAGTTTAAAAACTGCACACACAAACACTGCAGTGGCAGGTTTGAGCCATGTTTACAGTGCTACTCATGTGGAAGGAACAACCAGTGCTGTAGGCCCACTAGTAGCTTTTGATGTACAGACCCTGAGCACCTCTAGTGCACTTTACTAGGGATTTACTATTAAATCAAATATGACAATAATAGAAAAGCCAATTACACATACAATTTCACATAGAGAGCACTTGCACTTTAGCAATGGTCAGCAGTGGTGAAGTGCCCAGAGTAACAAAAACAGCAAAACAGAGTCAAGCGTGTAGCAACAACCTGGGAAATAGAGGCAATAAGTTAGGGGAGACCACAGCAAGAATGACAGGTCTAACACACATACATGTACTGAGTCACACACACAACTCAAGCACAACATCACAGGTACCGGTCTCCTTCCAATGTGCACACATCGGCACAGTTGACAAGTGTGAATGTACAGTCATTGTGGTACTCGCATTCATTTGGCAATGAATACTGGCACCATAACGACAGCTGTGTATGTGTCCGAAATGTGTTGTGTACCGGTGTGTCCCCGTCCGTGTCTGACCCACCTGCGTCCCTGACATTTGCATGTCACAGAAATTTCACAAATTACTGTGACATGTATGTGTCTGCAGTGACCCCGAGCCCATTTTCAGTGGCCCCCCCTCACCCAGCGTACACAGCCAATGCAGATTGTCTCTCTTCATGTCCAGCGATGGCGAGGTTGTGTGGAATCGGGAGACCACGCTTCCTCACCAATCTGCCAAGCCAGAAGTGGAGGTCTGAACTCCATTTTTTGCTTGGCGGTAAGACACATCCAAATCTGCTCAGCGGTAAGTGTGACTGGAGTCCTGCCATCAACCACTCTTTCATATGGTGGTGTCATGGCAGGTGCAAATCCTTGGCGGAGTCGACGGGTCTCAGGTATGTTAAATTCCATGGAGCCACCAACATCTAAATCCAGCAGGCAGACCATGATGGCAACTGATGTGTTTCCAGTCGGAAAACCAACAGAGAGATCATTGCTGCCAACATCTAAATTAGGCCCAAAGTCATTAGAAACTCCCTCTAAGCAAGCTGGAAACCTTCAAACTAAGAACAGGCTCTGAAACAGTACAAAATTACCCAATTTCACACCATAGGGCCAAAGTTAGTGTATCTTGGAGATAGGGCCATCAGTTGAAGCCCACCTAAACCTCTACCAGCCACCAATTGTATCTTTCCACGTACTATCCAGAATCCATCATCTTTAAGAATACCGATAGAAGACTTGAATATTGACAATGGGAGTCAGTTAAAAATTAATGAGAATACGATCTCTCTTTCAACCCACCCTATCACATTAAGAGACCTCACAAATGTCTGCCTCCTCTCACTCATTTAGGGCTCCCTTGAATGATAGGGCTATTGGACTTAGCACTCAAGTAGTCAGTGCTTTATCCGTTAACAAACCTAGCTCTTTATCTAGAACCTAGACTTTATTAACATTAAGAACACACATGGAAGGTTAAAGTTCTGACTGGGGCACCATTCAAGCACTAACAATAACACAACTTCCCTCCTAGTCAACTTGGTACCATCTAGGAAGACCAGCGGGATTCCACAATTGTCCATTCCTACCCACCACCAACATGCAACCATGCACTGAATAGATATGAGAGCCTCCCTTATCAAGGGAAGCAGCCTCACAACACATTTCTTCTCACACCAGAGTTTATCTGCTTTTGGCACCAAAACACTATAAACTGAAGCAACATCTTAAATTTACTGTCACACAAGACTGTCCTATCCTATCTGACTACTGATTATATATTCGGCATACAATTCATCCCCAACAAAGACCATCTGCTCTGAGAAGATACAGTGGTTACTTGGCACGCTACAGAAATATCTGAACCAATATACAGACATCATGACACATTTGGTTGCTTGGAAATTAGGATGACGTGAAGAACATGACAAATATCCAGATGCCTTTTTTGTCTGCAGGCAATGTTGCACACACAATGCCCAATCTAAGGCTCAGCTCCATCCTCAAAACAGTACGAGGCAGCTCTGAACCACATTGAACACCTAGGACTTTGGTTTCAATTAAAGTAGGTCCAAACAACGAAAGATATTGCAAAATGAATAGGTCCAACCCTTCATCAATAAAGCAAGACTGAAGCTGGCTTGCCACATCCCTTGGTTCAAAGTCCCACAACTGTTCCTAGCACAGTCCAAAGTCAAAATAACAATAGGAAACTATACCATAATAATTTCAAACCAATCTCCTGGAACATTGCGGTGCTTATAGATTGCTGGAAATCAGAGACCCTTGAATTCCTGACCAATTGGGACATCCTATGTCTCCAAGAAACCAAGAGCACGAAATCACTCCCTATAAATGGGTATCAGGGGACTCATCACCCGGCAGAGAAGTTAATAAATTCAGATGCCCGTTGGGAGGGCTTGCTCTCTATAACACAACTACCCTACAGACTAAAATCACACTCGGAAATTGTTCCAGCTAATATTCTCAGGCTATCATGTTAGATCAGTGCCATTTTGGCAAGATCACCTTCTCTATAAAGATTGCTAAAATCTACCTGAAGCTACACCAAGCAAACCGCAGAAAGTTAGCCTCCGCCTTCTTGGAAGAACTTGAAGACTTACTACTCAAGCACTCAGGGCACGAGGTGGTTATAACGAGGGATTTCAATATACACTTATTATATTAACCTAGGCTCACACTACCCTCATAGATGCTGAAGAGTTTTTTAACGTCAATAACACCGTCACCAGTGGGACCAGGAGCCTCTTTCATCTGGTCTCCAGTTTCTTGCAGACCTTGAACCTCCGACTCAACTTCAAACTCCCACAAACAAATCATGCAGTAAAACCGCAAAGACAGACAACACTTTCTGTCTCCCAAAAACGTTTTTCAGTGTACAATTCATTTCAGATAATTCAGCGGATGGAAAGTGATCATTTTCCATAAACCTCAAATTATAATTTAAAAAATCAGAGAGCAGAGGAACTCACCACTGTGGGGAACTTAACTGCCACCCGCGTCTATGAAGAGAATAAAATGGAGCTCTACACATCTTGACAAACTAAAAGTCTCGGAGCAAATTACCAATATCAAGGAGCTGCAGGAGTGCCTTGCTGAGAACACTTCATCCATAGTCACTTGGCGCAAGTTCATTACATCTCTACCTGAATGTGTGCAGCAATCAGATGTTACAGACACTTTCCTTAATCGGAAAGTGGTTCACGCCTAGACTAAAAGCATCAAAGACGGAGATTTGCAAACAAACAAGAACCTACAGGAAAACCTGCCCCATGACATTTCCTCTTTCAACAAACTAAAAAACCTTTATCATAAATAGTTGGGAAGAAAAGAGAAAACACAAGGAGAAGAAGTGGCTCCACCTCCATAGTCTTCTGAGACAAAAGAACAAGCCACATCTTTACAGTCTGTAAACAGCCTAGACACCTCCGCAAGCGGTACCTGGGGGAATGCGATAAATGCAAGTGAGTGGGTTAAATACATAACAAACTTTACTACTCTCAAGAAGACGCTGCAGTCATCACAGAAAACGAGCACACCATGGTTACATGTTTCGCGGATGAACTGACTAGACATCTAGGCCAAATGCGTGAAACGGTCCATTAGAACTCGCATATAAGCTCGATTTAAACTGTTGGACCGACAGCTTGATTTTTACAATCAATATTCAAGTATGGCGGGAGACACAACCCAGCAAATTACCCTCCTTTTGCACTTTTGGATTTAGAAGTTAACCTCTATGCCAAAATTCTACCGGAGAAAGTAGAACAATGGGTGAATGACACACATATCATTCCATTTTTTCAGAATGGATCCATGCCAAACTGCAGCACAATGGACAACATTCTAGCATTAAATGACACGGTCTATAATTCTGTCAACAAACCTGGTACCCCAACTCCCTTTTTGCATGTTTAATCACTTGTTCGGTGGCTTTTGATAGAGCAGCAACACATTATGGTCCTAACATGCGAAATGGGATGTCTCAAAATCCTTGTTGTGACGTATTATCTCATTAAATACAGACACTCAGGTTCGAGTCAAGACAAGAGCCAGGGAATCATGCCACTAAGCCAGTGTACACCACTACAGACATCAACAGGGCCACGTCTTGGCTCCCCTTTCATTCAGTCTCTATACTGCAGACATAAGGCTCGCCTTCACTCGAGCGTGGTCATTTTTCCCCAGGATTGTACTGTAAATCATCCAGTTATTAAAGTATGCAAACGATTTAGTACCAGTTTATGAAACAAAGTTTGGCCTCGTATTTACAGTCAGAAAAACAAGCTTGGTCAATGAAGACAAAACAAGACAAGCATTTGTAATGCAATGGGTCTCGTGTTTTCTCGAGTTAAAGCTATTAGCGTTGTAAACTCTTAACCGGACTTTTCTTGCCACATAAACTAAAAAGTAAAACGGTTTCACATAAGCGAGCCGATGGCCGCCATGAGTGCAGAGCAAACACACAAAAGGAAACAGAAGTTCACTCGCAGTGAAACGTATTGGCAAAAGTGCAATTATCTATGTAACTGGCAAAAGTGCAAATATCCATTGAACCGGCAAAAGTGCAAATATCCTTGTAATAGGGTCGATGTCATGCAAAGCGCTCTACTGCTGCCCAGTGAGATCGCACTGCCTACGAAATAATGGGAAAAAGTAGTGCAGAAATCATACGGAAAACATGGAGCCTCGTAAGTTTTAAGTAGTTGGCCGGTGCGCTCGACGCAGGCTAAACACCAGAAAAGGCATGACATATGCATGCCTTTCACTAATTAAATCAAGCAAATTTTAAAAGGAGGGCCCACGAATCAACCAAACTGATGGGCTTGACATGGTCATGGTTACAAGCCCATACAGAGATTACAACAGGGACAGAGTGCTTTGCGCTCTACCCTAAGAAATTATCCTTGGCAAAAGTAAAAATAAAAGGAAAATAGCATTTGTCCCTCAGCAGTCACACTTTGCTTTACATTCCATTATACAACTACCTGGGCATTTGGCTTCCTGACATTAGCTCTGCTTGATGCCACTGGCAACTGTAGTGTCGTCCCCATCTGGGGTTCTAATAAATGACTATGCCACACAGGAGCTTTGTCTTACACAACTTTCGTGCGCTGCTGTAACCACAAACTCAACAATCTACACATGAAATTGATTCACCACACCCTAACACTTAAGTTGGAGTTCTACTGGGTCCATCAGGAACGGAAAGGGTCTCAGCAACGTTAACTCTCAAGACACTGCAGCAACCACCAAGAAAAAAGCATCCATTTTCACATTATCCATCTGCCAAATAAATGCCAAACTGCAAAGCTCTTTAACAGAGGCCTTCTTCAAAGTGGTACAAGCCAAGTTTCTTCTATTACTTTCATATTCCCAACATGTTTTCCCAACCAGAATCCCCTTAATGCTGGACTTATTCCAATGTAAAATGCATAGAAAAATGTGCTTACTTCAAAGTCATACCAACAAATCACAGATTCTTTGTAATGTGGCTTAATAATCAGGAACTGACCAATTACCAGCATTTGCCACACTCAGCTGCAGCAGTTTAAATATTAAAGCTGATGCCTTGAAGCTACATTTGAAGCAAAGGGTGGTCACTTAAAGCTGTGGGACAAACAGTTAACCAATATCATTACAGATCTAGAACTTATCCCTGTTTAGAGAAATATAGGCTCGAAAAGAGCTTAAAACCTTTCTAAAGACACATCTGAAGCCCATCTCATGTGTGAAAGTCAGCACTACTTTCATTCAATTAAATAAATGCTGATCTTATCTAGGGGTCCGATTTAAATGTTGTCAGTATGTATGTCGCAATGGTGACGGAGTATCCATACCGCCAACATGAAGGTCAACCTACCCGACTTAAATGCAGGTAGACTTTCAGTTTGGATATGGCGGTGACTACTGCATCACCACCATAGCCAAACCTCTATGATGGACCTACAGAGTAAAGGCTGTCAGAGAAATAGGATCAGTATTGGATTCAATCAGGATGGGAGGACATGTAGCCATTTTATTACTGTCCATCACTGACAAGCACATTGTTTGCCCCTATGCATGGCAGTATCCCTTACGGCATAAAACAAGTGAGTCCACAATGCAGACACACCTGCACCGTGGTGCAAGGGGGCATGTGTTGTCACTATTCACCAATCAGTGATATTGTGCATTCAGAAGAAACACAAATATGCCTTTTTAAATATTATGACACATTCATGACCTCTTCATTAATGCAGGGAAGTGCAGCTAAGTGACTCCCTGTGCTGCCCTGTGGCAACAACTTGGAAATGAGGCCCTGTGTGTGTGGAAAGATCCTCATCAATGCAACAAAATGTAAAATGTGTTACAATTATGGGTTGAAGGAAGAGCCTCCATTTGTGATGTCTGTGTGTACACAGGTAACTCCCACAACCATGAGGAATATCATGTATCCAATACGTGTGGAACTTGAAGAGGCCCAAATATTTGACCATTCCAATCTCATGTTCTTCCTTGGAAATTACTTCACTCTTCATATTAACAAACCAGCCATCCTGTGTCTGCTCCTTTTTGTAATACAAAAACCTATTCCAACAGTCACCCAAGGCTTCCCAATGTGCAGCAAGATAGGACCTTAGCCTCAAAGTTTAGCTCATACACCAGGCATCCATCCATTCACCATTTCCATAATTTGTCCATCTTGGTACTATTAAGCTCACCATCTGCAAGTGCAGGTGGCAAACCCAGGAGATTGCATCATGTAGAAAAATGTTTTCAACACTATCCTCAAAAAGTGAGGCAGGGCAGTTCTGAGAGCTCCACAGTTGCACTGTACAGCACAAAAATCCTACACATCCCTCACCTTTTGTACTGTCAACACATTGGACACAGTGCACTGCCATGTGTAGACTATCATGTAGCACAATGACATGCACTTATCAGCTCTCCATGGATGTAGCTAATGAACACTAATGACTACTACCTTCACATACAAATATATGTGAATAAATTGGACAACATCCATTGCACTTTCCAAATTTTGAACATTCTGACATGTATGTGTTCAGAGATGCCAACAGTTGTCCCATAAAGAAATAATTTAGAGGTGTGATAGACGTATCAGCTCAATTGCTGACTATCCATACTATTAATGGTGAGTCATTAATAGTATGGATATACTATTAGAATTGCATTGGCACTCACAAGTTAGACAAATCGTAATACCAAGGACAGTACACTTGTATGTGTAGTACAGTGTCAGTTGTAACAATGTCAGTACACCTCCTGTACTGTGTGAAAAGTGATTGAGTCAATCAGGACATACAACAGTATGTAAATGAATGTTGGTACATCCACCATTATGAACATTGTTTGATTGTTCCCCTCCTGACTTTACAGCTGACCAAGGATATGGTCATGACCCCATACGCACATTCACAGATGGAGGCACAGCGCAACTACAACCATGTCCTCAGCAGAACCCAGTTCATTATTGAACAGACTACTCAAGTCATGCTTTTGCTGTCTTGATTTGTTCGGGGGAGATTGCTTTACACCCCACCTATGGTCTGTAAAATCATCCTGCTGCATTCTGCATAATATTTGTTTGTATACCAATGTCCCATGGGATGAGGAAAATGTGAGCAAGAAAGGTCCTGCTAAGGATGAACAGGAAGATGAGTGTCAACATCAAAATGTTGCATCAATTGCCGAGACACCGGGGAGAGACCAAATTGTGAACAATTTCTTCAGAGATACATGAAACAAATGATGCAAATAACAAATGCAATGTCTACCTGACAAAAGAATAATAAAAATAAAAAACAATTTGTAACACTTACAATGTGTAAGCAATTTTTATTCTAAGTTACTGTAAACCACTCAGACATCTAATCATATCTGCTAATCATTGGCACACAGCAAAGGGGTGTAGCAATTTGTAATAAACAGGGCTGCACATCATCTTATTAGCCAAAAATAATGTCCATGCCAATGACCTGTGGCACGTGCAGGTCTGTTGGGAATACAGACCACAAACAACTATTGTAATGTGGCTAAGTCGGTAAAGCTCATGACAGTGTGTTATTTTGCAGTGTAAATAACGTCAGACAACAAAACAGTTATAAAAATATGTTTTAAAGTAAATATTGTCCAAGAGCTATGTATGTGCTGTTCAACTACACATTTGTACAGCCACATACTTGTGAAGAGTAGTCGAGTCAACTCATAGTCTGCTGCCTATCAGCTAAGGCACATAGAACATGCATGGGAACCCAGTCCAACCCATATAGTCAACATAGGCTTCATCAATGTGCACAAGCAAATATAAAATACATTGAGACAAAACACTACACACACATCATTGGAAGATTCACAAACATGGCAGTACAAGATTGTCTACCTACTACAAATGCCTGCCACATTAGCTCCCCTAGGCGATCATGAAAATGGACCAAGCAGGGATATCACATACCATGTTCCTGCGTTGCACTGAGATACAAACGATAGGTGAACCCTTCTTACTACATTTCATGTGTGACTGTAAAAACTCAACACAAAGCATCTGATCATGTTACATTCAGAGGCAATGACTAAATGCAAGCTGATTCTAGCCAAGGTACCATGCACTGATGCATTCCAGCTAAGAGTGGCAGACTGTAATAATGGATGCACAGCTTAACCACTTGTGTGAATGCATACCATCATCCAAAGTACAAGTTACCCCTCAATAATTCAACATATGATGATGCTTGCCAATAGCAAACAGATCCCTCCTTGGAATGATTCAGAACCCTTTTTGGCTAGCCAAGCTGGCCTTGCAAACTCAAACCGATGAGAAAAATTTGAGTCAACCTCTGTATAATGGCACTGTGCCAATGCACAACATATCCTTCCATATCTAAACCCATACAGCAGATGTGTGGTACCGTGACATGATATGGTGGTTGTTTGATATGGCTCTCTGGTACCTGTTGTATGCACATATCAACATGGAACTCTGGCGGCAGATCCATCTCAAAAATATCCATGAGGGCGTGCCAAGTCATCATGTGTGGCTCAACCTGGTCTCATAGCTATTAGGTAATTCAAGGCACATTAATAGGCTGCCTTGATCGACTTTGTGTCATGTGTGCATTCCATATGACTTGAAGGGTGTTCTGACAACCAACACAAATGGATAGCCAGGATGAGTAAAGTGAATTTTAAGATTAAAACATAGAGTAGCAGTAAAGGCTTATACCTCTATCCAATCTCATGTCAAGTTCTGTCAAAGTCACCTAAGCAGGTTCAAGCCCATAAACCAAACATGATTTTGTTTGGCATGTACCATTTGTGATACTTCTAGCAGAACACATGGGAAATTGAAAGACAAGCATGTTTGATAATGGATCACCTTGTTATGCCTCTTCTGGGAATGTGTAAAGGTTTGGCCTTGCACTAGGTTCATGTGAGCTAAAAAACCTGGGTCAATGTCAATCTCCATGGCTATTGATTGTTAATACTCACTGTGATGCACATGCCACAGCTTCTTGATACAGACCCAAGCTATGCTGTACTTCATGCTTCCTTGCCTTTCCCAATGATCATAAGGTCACACAGAGCTATGCATGTTTGCTTTGCATTGCACATACAGTGTGAGTGTGAGTCCTGTACACTAAAACATTCAAGAAAAGAAGTTTTCTGTGGGGCAGGATCCTTGTATATGAGCAGCATAGTGTCAATAAATGTTGATTATTTCTGCTTCAATCACCTACCATTTTGTGTCCACATTACACCACTGTTGTTACGCATCCATTAGACAAAAAGTTCAAACACAATCCAAAAGCCAGGGAAGGGACAATTTAACACTCCTTGTGTGTGCCTAAAATATATTTCTACAAATCTGTTTCAAGTGATGTAATGCATTAAATCTCATTCTGAAAGCCATTCCATATGGAGAACATGGCAGTTAACATGCATACACCCACAGATTTCATTCAATAACTGACTGAACGAAGTATGTACCACAGGGATTGAAAATTTACCAACGCATCATGGAGGATGGTGTGACCATGAGGGAAATATGTCTGTGACATTGTCATTGACTATTTTCATGTACGTGGTATTATACAGCATACACAGGTAAAAGGAAACAAATTCACTTGTTGTCTTTTGTGCAGGAAGGGGTCCTTTCCTCCACATTAATAATCATGCAAACAACGCAGACACCTTTGCACCATGCTGCAAGAGTGCCTGTGTTGTGCTAGTCTGCCTGCACTACATCAGCGCAGAGAGACTCAGTAAAAACAATAAATCTTCATGCTCAAGGTGGATTTCTGACCTCTCCATACCATGAAACGCAGTGCATAAACTTGCCTTGCTTTACTGCATAGTATCAATGATAATTCTACAAGGGGATCTGTGATAATCCATCTAATGGCAGCTAGGTGCGTCATGCACATTGCAACATGGAGCTGTTCTGAAACAATGCTCTGTGTAACATTTCAGTGTGCAGCCACCAGGGCAATTCAACTCTGCCCCAAACCTGGAGTTAGTGCAAAATTTAAATTGTGTGCATTTTAGGAGTTAGTGCAGGACACACCTCTTGTAAGCTATGTTGTTACACAAATAAAAGAAATGTCCACTACTGGTAGTGGGTCACCAGTGATGCAATAAGTCACACATATGTACACTCTCAACATGCACATGCAACACATTCATATACTTCATGCACATCCTCTTCAATTCTCCTATATAATACACTCATCTATTTACTCTTTTACATGCATTTCATCACACACTACGCTGTAAAACACACATTTGAACAATTGCATAAAAAAACGCATTCTCATAATGCATGATTTTTTGCAGCTATCGCGTCTGGATGATGTAATGCATCCCAGCCGATGCATCAGATTTACCACATGGTGCCTTGTCAAGCCTTGTGTGAAGTTCACGCATTGGCTATGTTTACACTGGATGAGTAAAGAAACAGTTGCATTAGCTGAAAACGTGACACATCCATCCAGGAAATTATGCAATGGCTCTGGCATGCTGTAAACCAGGAAATGTGAAGTTATTTTCACTTTGCCCCACAGTCTTTTTGTCTGTACTTGGTGGAGGTTATGTTTTGGCTGTGCTGGAGGGTGTCTTTTAACAACTGTTGTAGCGTGTGCTGTCACTTTAATGTTCCTAAAGTTTAATTTGTGCTTTGTCTTTATTGATTATATCATTTGCACTGTCTATTGTCAGGTGTCTGTCTTTTGGGGCTTTATTGTTCTCAGGGGTAGTTGTGGAATTTTTGGATATTTTAGGGTCAGATTGTGTTTGGGGAGGGATATGTCTTGGAAGGGAAGGGCATGGAATATGAATGAGCAGGAGTTTGGTGAGTTCCTGTGGTGCATAACCCACTATCTGCCTAACATGATAACCAGTGGTGGATGTGTGATACAGAGCTACCCAACAAAGAAGCCGAAGACCAGATGGGAGAAGGTGTGGCAACACATAATTTGCCTTTACAACATTAAGAGGATGACCCACTAACTCAACCATCGCTTGGCGGATGTGGTCAGCTGAAAATGACCTCCTAAGTTACCTTGGAATCCTAGTTGGTGGAGATGGTGGTAAGTACGCATATTCTGTGAGTTTTTCCCTGTGTCTCATTTGGATATAGATGATTTGAGTTAATAGTTTATGTGGCACACATATGTTATTGAGTCAAGGTGCCATGCCGCCAGAAAACTATGAGCATTATTTACAACATTTTTGCACAGGTCAGCGCAGCAAGGATTCTTGCTGCATTGCCCTGCACCAAATGAAAAGGGCAGGAATGTGCCTTATCTATGTGATAAGGAGCATTCCTGTCCTTTTCCACTGCGCTGGCGAGCAATGGGCTGCCATGCGCCAACACAGGCACCCTTGTGTCATGGTGCAAGGGTGTCTGTTTTGCAGGGATCATTGTTTTTGTGCAGGAAGGGACACTTTCCTGCACAAAACATTAAATGGAGGTGTTTTCCCTTTTCTATGTGTGCAGTAGAAGGCAGCACACATACAATACTGAAAAACACAAAGATAATTCCCCATGATCCTCCTTGTAATGCCTTACCTGGAGCTGCACAGGACATGTATGGACAATGTCTGGTACTATGCATCACTGACAGGTACTGAGCTCAGTCAGATTAAGGAACAAGGATGGCTGTTGTGTGAGGTACATAACATTGTCATGGACATGTAGAGATATGAGAAAGGCACCGGTATTACAATACCTTGCAGATTGTGGTATGTGAGTTCTTTAGGTAAACAGAGCCATGAAAGTCAGCCACCCTTGTGACATTTTGTAGTAGAGAGGTATTTGATTTGGTTCAGCAACCTGGCCAACAGATGCATGTTTTGGGGCATCATATGTGTTTACACTTCAGCCTGCCTTACCGATGTGTATCATTTAGGCATGTCAACTGTGCCATTTGACTAATTACAACCTGAAGAGTTACATAGCTAATTGGTAATTATATGTACTGTGCTTCATTTGCCCACAGTGTATGTGTTCTACATTCACAGTGCAATGTATTAGGTTATGTCTTGTAGGTGGACCAGACCCATACACAGTCGGTGAGGTGGAGTGCTTCAAAGATCCAGATGTTGTCAGTGAGTGTCACCCTGAGTGCTTATTGTGTAGTACATGGATTGTGTGTGATGTAGGATGCTGTGTGCAATGCCATGTTCAATGTGCATCCCTAACACAAATAAAACATATGTCATGTAAAGGAGAGGTCAGAGATCTAAATTTGAATTGTAAAATGTGCAGTCACATCTGACTAATGTCAAGGTGAATATATTGCCCATCTTTGCTGATTCACATGATAGATGGGCTGACAAAGGAGCCATGACCTAAGTGCCATAGTCTGTGAAAATATGTGGTAGTGGATTCATAGGTGAACATGGCTGCTGATGGTAAACCTTCCAAATTCATGTCAGGTGCGTAAATCTACTGTTGTAGCTCTCATTGTATTCTCTGTCAAATTTGTATGGCTTGTCCACACAAAAGGTGAGTAAGGGACATATTTAAAAGAGAACGAAAAGCCAGCAGGATGGCTTTACTTGGCCTTGTAACTATGGTTCCTCTGTGTATGCCACAGGACTGCCACTAAAAGTGACATTCCGGCAGAACATAGGGGCTTTTAAATAAGCCCCTAAGTGTAGCAAGCCCAGATGTCACATTTCCACACATGGTGAAGCATTTTAAGGCCTCCCTCATATTGTCTAATGCACCATACTATACGGTGAATACATAAACATACCTTTGCCTTGTCTTCTTAACAGAAATACCAAGGCGTGTATGATCAGAGGTATGTCTGCACAGCATAGTCATCCAACATGCCATTGCCTAATCCACCTTCTGATTGTGTTACCAGTTAAATTCCTGGCAGATGAGATGTAGAACATGCATACAACCATCACATGGATGTGCTGAGTGCTGCTGTGCAGCAAGGTGACATTAATATCTGACACGTAGGGACAAACGCTATGCTGTGTAGAGGGAGGGACATATGCTATTACAGTGGCTGCATGAAATGAGCCATAGGATGGTCCACCATGGACTTACATCAGTTCATATAGGAGATCTTTCAACATTCTTTATGTGATGTGAGTTAGCTATCCACCCTCCATTCTTAGATCTAATACCTGACACATGTTAAGTCTATGTAGCTATGTGTCTTTGCCTTATCAGATACCCAATGTTGTGACACAATACATGTACATTGCTGGCGTGGCTTATCTTACTTAGGCTTATGCCAATGGAATCAAGGCCATTGAACGATGCAGAAGGGACACTAATGATCATTAATTATGACATGGCCCTATTCCATGTGTACACAACAGCATTGTTCCTAAACATAATCTGTACTTAGATATGCCAAGCTAATGCAATAACATTGGCGAAGAGTTGCTATGCCTTGGTAGTTTGGCCTCAGTAGATTTGGAGATTTTAAATGTAAGGTAGATTGATGCTCACTATAAACTTACAGATATATTTTTTGGTTTAGGAAATGCCACATGTGATGTTTGAAACTGAAAATAAGGATCATGATGACTGAACCAGTTCCTAGTTACCCTTTGCTTGGCAGTTTTTCATTCTGCTTTAACAGAAAACATGACCCCGGAGCAGAAAAGGGCACACTACATATGCAAAGAATGGTACTGCCACATCTGGCTAGTTGCTAAAGCTTATAAGGCAATGGGAAAGCAATTTGCAGAGGAGGGGGCATCTGGGAAATGCAAATCACATCACAGACACCATCAAAACAGGACAAGCCTAGCAAAGTCCAGGGTCTCACAGCAGACCAAGGTGGTGCTGCAGAACCTGTTGCCAGTACCTCAACCAGCCTACTCATAGGACCATCATTACCCCAGGCTCAGAGCACAGGACATGTTAGCTCATTTGAGCAGCTTATTTTGAAGGACATTTCTGACCATAATACAGAGTTGTTGGCCTTGCATTCAAAATGGATACAGTCATTAGGATCCCCTAGGATCTGCAGCAGGCTGTTGATAGACTGTTACCAGCCCAATGAGGCAAAGGGACCCTTTCTACCCTTCCACATGCATAAAGTTGTTTTTAGTAAATACTGTTTTGTAGCTTAGTTTAGGGTTAGTTAGTATAGACATAGTGTAGGTATAGGTATTTTAAGATTTTATGTGGGGTGGGTAAGGTTTTTGCAAGTCGGGGTGTTTAGGGCTTTTTGTAGTTGGGGGATGACGTCTTGTGTATGTTTTTTTTTCAAACATTACAATTTAAAAAATACAAAAACATTTCTTTAGGATTATGTGTATAGGTAGATTTTGTATAGGGGTAGTGTCTGTTGATCCTGTATCCAGAGGTATATTAAAGGGGTGGAGGGGTTTAATGTTTAACCTGATGTGTTATATGTTTAGAGAAGGCTAAGCTAGGATAAGGTATGTTTAGATTTGATAAAATAGTGTAGTTTATATAGTATGGCTTAGATTAGGTTTAGAATAGTTTAAATAGGTTAAGGTAGTGTAGATTAGGAAGTTTTATGTAGGCTAAGTTTTATATTTACATTAAATCTGTTTGAATTCTATGTAAGAGTCTAGCTCATGTTTACTGCGGGAGTGTTAGCATATGTACCTACGTAACGTTAACTACATGCATTTGATTTTGTTAGCATTGTTTTTAGACATGTGTGACTTGGTGAAATGACTATGGTGAGGAATCTGTCAGGTTGGGCACACCACAGAATGACATTAGGATTAACAGACATAGTCGTGCTTTGTAAGTGGTACTCTTAATGTGAAAGGGGAGATGGACTGAACCATGATTCCTCACTTTATTTATCTATGTGTGTGTGTCATTCCACATGCATTGGAGGTGTGGTGATGTAAAACCATTGACATGAATTCGGGATATCCGTGGTCACACAATGATTGACAGGCCCTTATGCACTGAGCCTTCCATCATTTTCTTGTCACAGCAGTGTAGGTTTTTGACTAGTGTCCAGGGGTAGACTCCCCACTAGTGCTGTGACATAATTCATCATCAACATTGACTGCATGTTACATGTTGCACTTCATGCTTGGAACCTTGGGTGACTACATGCTAGTCTACATAAATATGGGATTCACATGATCTATTTCCCTCAGCCAGTGGAGTTTTTTCCATGGCACCATTGGAGCCAGTAGAGCTTTGTCCATGCATCCTTACGCATGTGTCCCTATGGGGAGTTTTTTCATTTTGCCTCACACAATCCACCAGGTTCTATTTGTTGCATACTACAGACATACAACACACAGATTTGACTCAGTGTATTTATCTACATGTGCTAAATGTTTTAGATCACAGGCACCGTTCTTACAGCAACAACACCCCACATTTGTTCACCATTTAATTTTTCAGCAGAGTCAATAGGTGAACCACTGGATGTGCAATGTGAATTAGAGGAATGTTTCAATGATGAGGAGAATAAACAAACTACCAATAGGGAAAGCCACATTGACAGTACACAGATGGATGAGGTGAACAGGTAGGTCAGCAAGTTGAGGACATTACCATTTGTGACATTTACTGGCATAACCATAAGCACTGGACAAAGGAGGAAGTGGCATCTTGGCACAGAAAACTGCTACCGTGCAATTTTATGTTGGAAAGTGGTGAAGTCCACATCGTCCTCCTCTGATGTATGTGATGCTTCCCATGACGTGGTGTTGTAGGTGCTGGAGGTGAAGGTAAAGGAGGCACACACACACACACATTAGGGTCAGTAGACATGGCTCCTGAGGCAACACTGCACTGAGAAGGGCCTGCTAGTTTGCCAGCACAGCACCAAGGTCGCAGTGCTAGGCTCCCATGTCCTGCTTCCAATCCATGAACTCCAGGATCTGATGTAAAGCCCCAAACTGTGTGGCAAGCTAGCTGGTGCCACTTTGGCAGGGCAGTTGTTCATTCCTCTGCCTCATGACACCAGCGATATCAGCCAGGGAATGCTGGAGTCCACAGATTGGAGTGTAAGTGTCTGGTATATCAGACGAGGTGTCCTTATTTGGAGTGAGGCACCTTTCGACTGCTTCTAAGGTGCCGGCCATGGTCTCCATCCCCACCCTTCCCAATATCTAGCATTTTCCGCTGGACTCCTTCCACCTGATGTTGAAATTCTACTTGGGGGTCTTCAGAGTACAGGGCTTGGGGTATTGTGGCAGGTGATGGTGTGGCAGGTGGTGTTTGTTGTGTACTGGATGGAACCTCTGGAGACTCTGCAACATTGTTGAGGATTTCCCAGAGGTTCTCTTGATGAAGGGTGGGCAGGCTGTCATCCTCAGCCAGATCGTCATCTTGGACAGGCAGGTGCCCAGGAGGTGTAGGTACATCCTCTGCAAAAAAAGAGAGCAATGTTCAGGGTGTCCTTTTTGAGATGTTACATGGGTAAACTGTCTTGCAAACTGAATTGGTAATGTTTGACTTTCAAAACAACATTTTTGTATAGGATGTCTGTTACATCGATTATTTGAGTATCAGATGCACTGTAATTGCCTTTAAAATGGCAGTATCTCTGCATTATCACTACAACCACTGTTTGAGCAGACAGACCTTTGGACTAATGGCACATATTGCAACACTGTTACACAGGTCACTAGGCCTACCATTCCTGAACGTATGTAAAGAAATCTTGTCCACATCTGTTAAGGTGATTTGCATTGGTTGACATGATACCTATGGTGATTGTGTTTTGACATGTTGACCACACTGTGTTCTGATTGTACCTATTCCCCAGGGTGTCTATATTCCCTGTGCCAGTATTCATTCCCCTGCTTCTGTGCAGGTGATGTGGCTCTACTCATGATGTTGTTATGATCCTGCCATCTGGGTTTCACAGTGTACACTATGGGACTCTGCCTTGTTGTGCTATCATGCACATCATGCATTCATGTGTTCAAGAGTTGCTTTTGTTACACATATCCTGCACAACCCTACACACAGAAGAAAGTGATAGACTGCAGGAATGTGTGAGGGCATGTATTTCCCATGTAGTTCCAATATCTGTCTCCTCATTTGTAATGATTTAATACATTTGTGGGTTCATCATTGTGAACAGTAGGCACTATGTACCAAATTGGAGGCTATAGTCAATGTCACAGTAGGTAGTTTGCTAGCATTGACACTCACTTGAGTTGATGCTTGCCGGATTAGAGTTTCTGCATAGAGTGACACATCCTTTGACTGAGGTCAACTCACTTGTACATGTACATGCCTCCTCTGCCACTCCTCATTTTGGCCCAGGGACACAACTTACTGCCACACAGTGATGTAACTTAAGCCATACATTGACTCTCTTGTGCCTACAACACCAACAACATGTGTGACCATGGCCAATGTACTGGCATGTCTAGCTTTTATAATGAGCTATATTTCAAGCTGTACCCACATGGGAGCAGTGGAAATGGTGACATGTATCTAACTGGTTTTGCAACATGACTGATAGCATCCACCTCAGTCTCCAACCATTACTGACTCCTGCCTTTTGTGTTGGACGACTATTTTCCATGTCCCTTGATAGATCCGTATTTTACATCCTCCAACCGGGAAATATGTGGCAAGGTGATACTATTTCCTGTCAGACTCCCTCCTGCCAGATGCTACATCTTCACCCAGGACCACATAACATATAGGATGTGCTATTCTCTGTAATCCCTTCCCAGCTGCAACATGTATGACACTGTCAGACACAGCAGTACATGTGTATTATTTATGTTACCTTCAGAACACACATCCATTCTGTTATCCTTGCTAAGCAATGTCTCTTCATTCAGACACAATGGCAGTTCCACCTACTCAGCCAACACTTACAAGGTTTTGTGACTCTGGTAATGCCAAAAAGTGTAACACCTCACCAGGGGAGCCATAACAAGGACTGATATCTTTTATTATCCTAGTTGTATTCTTTTTAATACTTGTGCTGCATTCTGCCACGCACATAGGAAGAGGACAAACCCTGGCATGATTGTTTTTGTGCAGGAAAGTGTCTCTTCCTGCACAGTGACAATCCTGTCGTCAAAGGAGGCATCCTTGCAATATGGATACCATGGTGCGTGTACCAGGCCCTCACCCACCCAGTGTGCATCACCGCAGAGGGAGTGAACATGGTGGCACAGGATGGGGAAGCAAGATGACTTGCATTGCTGCTCTGCACCACTTAGCTTGTGATTGAGCCCCTGGGGCATATTTACAAGCGGCTTTCACTGCCGGTGCTTCACTTTTTGTGACACACCGGCAGTGCAGTCTGTAGGCCCATAGCTACAAGGACACACAAAACCACTTTGCGTGGCTTTTCATGGCCTTGTAGATATGGTGTAAGGCAATGCATTGCAAGTGACAGCATTGCCTTACTCTGCATCAAAGAGGCATTTCATGGGTGTTGTGGTGTGTATTCCCATGCACCATCCATGGATTTTGATGCATTCCCAGATTTACAAGGATTTGTAAACCTGACAATGTGTCAAAAGTCTCCTCTTCCCCAGGGGATGCATAGCAAAAGGACAAAGAGGAGAAATACCTTTATTTTTCATCTTTTTTTCTTATTTCTCTGTGTGCTGCATTTTGCAGCATGCATAAAAAAGAGAAAAATGTCCCTTGTGATTGATTAGTGCAGGAAGATGTTCCTTCCTGCACAAATACAATCATCCCTGCAATGCAGATACCCTTGCACCATAGTGCAAGGGTGTCTGCATTGGTGCGTGGCAGCCCATTGTGCACCAGTGCAGGGGAAAAGGACAGGAATGCACTGTATCTCGCAGGTACGGTGCATTCCTGCTCTTTTCTTTTGAAGAGGGCTTGCAGCACTGTTCTGCACCCACAAGCAGTAAATATGCCCTCCTCGTGTTTTTAATTTTGTATTGTGTGACTTGTAGTTCTGGTGACTCATGTTGTACATTGCACTACATATCCCAAAATACACAGGTTGAGATGAACTGGTGCTGCAATTCACAAATGTTATGGGTACTTGTCATGGAGCCTGACTGAGCTGTACAACATATTACTGCGCAGTGTGAGTGACCTTTCAGAAGCATTTGACAGGGCATGATCCATATTCCTGCCTTATGCCCTGCAGACAGTGCAGTGGAGCACTGGGACATAGCTAGCAGAACTGCACAACTTGACATTTGTTTCATCATTGCATCTTATTGATACGTACCTTGTGTCTGTGGTTTCTCCTTGTGTGTTGCACTGTCTTATCCTGAGACTCCAGCCACCAACTCAACTACAATAAAAGCTGCCACCAGCTCCTCCAAGGCATTCAGCTCCTCCTGGGGTGCTGGGCTCCGTCCTCCAGTCTGCATTCCTGCCTTCAAGTTCTTACATTTCAAGTTCTTAGCCAGTTTCTCCTTTGTCTGGCAATTATAATTGTGCCAGCACTTCTTGCAAACAATAATGATCCATTTCACTTGTCACACACTGTTGACTTTCTCAACAATGGACTGCCAAATGCCCTCTTTCCTCCCTAATGTAAATTTGGAGGTGACAAAGAGCTGATGTCGGTGCTCTACCATCTCAGTGACCAAGATGTTATTCTCCTTCCCACTGAAGTTACACTTCCTCTTCCTCTTCTTCTGGCTGGTGCTGGGGTTGCGTTTCTGCTGCTGCTGCCTGGTACCTGGGCCATGGCTGCCTTGTGAAGTGTTACATTTTTTTCCAATGAAGCATCATTTTTAAAAACTTTTTTGATGCATTGCGCATTCAAAAGTGATGCAGGGCCTATTTGCATTACTCAACGTGCCACAAGTTAGCCCTGCAGCACTTTTGAAGCAGTAGTGTCAGATTTTACCAGGACATGGGACACACGGATGTGACAGATTTTTTTTACATTAGCAGGATCCTTCCGCCACTGTGCACTGAACTGTAAATATGACACATCTTTGGCTTAGGAATCTGTCATACCGGGGAACACGTTTTTTTGATGCATCACTGCCCAAATGCAGCAATGAGTCATTTCTTGTAAATATGGCCCATCGGGTAAATACAAAGCAGTAGTAACCACAACTTATAAAATAATCAGAGATCAGGCCTTTTGATAGTCAATCTCCAAACAAGACTGGTGGTCATCTCATCTATTAATCGATAATCAAGATCATGATTGGTCCGAACTGATAGATGATCATACCAAATTACTTAAAGAAATCCACCTGAAGTTGGGCCGCTATAAAACATGGAACAGATGGCACTGGTCTACAAAAATGTTGAATGAGGCTGACCCACTCCTCAGAAAAAAGTGCTGTAGATGCACACACTCAAACATTGATATTGTACACCTGATCTGGAAATGTCCTAACTTGAGCCAGTTTTGGACAGAGTTGTGGAGAATAATAAGAGAAATTATAGCTAATTAACAAAATCTAACCAGCTAAGCACTTTTGTCACATGAGATAGCTAGATACATAGAAATTATGTATCACTGGATAAGATATCCTGCATAGTCAATAGCAACAACAAAACTTTGCATACTCAGGTTAAAATTCAGAAAATATGGGAAAGATTTATAATGACAATTGATATCCAGACGCACCTGATTGCCTCTTGTTGATGAGCGGGTGGTTAGTGGTCATTTATGCTGGCAGTCTAAGGGAATCTTACTATGCTCTTAGCTGTGTTTGGTGTTCATATTTGGTAACTCTTAGGATTATTTCTGATGGAATCGTCTTCCTGCCAATATTGCTGCGACAAACCCAGATCTTCTATGTGGGATAATGTTCCACAGTGGGGATCTCAAAGGTTTTAATCAAGGGTTGGTGTGAGGGGTGGGAAGATAAGAATTTGATGAAATTTATTTATCAAAATGCATGCTATGAAGACTATGATATAGCTGTGGGCGTGAAAATGTCAACAAATTGAAAGAATGGTTAAAACAAATGGTGCTCAAACTTGGGTGATTCCAGTAGCTATCCGAAGTGGCTCAAGAGTCATTATTCAACATAGTAAGTAATATCGAAAATAAATCTTTATTTTTTCCTGTTGGAGAAGACTGGGGGCCTCATTACGAGTTTGGCAGTCCAGGACTGCCAGACTCGTGGTGGCGCTCGGACTGCCATCGACAAGGGCGGTCTGACTGCCATATTATGACCATCCACGACTGGTCCACGCTCACCACAGAAGAAACAGTCACCATCATGAACTGCACCCACTTTGGAGCCCCCACGTGCCCCTGCCCGACCCACATATACATCAGAGCCAGCACATTCATCGCCCGAGCTTCGTAACACAATCAACTGCTCCATCAGCACGGCACATTCCCAGAGAACTGGAAACACGCTGAAATATGCCCTCTCTTGAAAAAAGCTTCGGCCGACCAATCAGAACTAGAGAATTTCCAGCCCTTCTAGCTGCTACCCTTCCCCGCCAAAGTACTAGAGAAAGCAGTCAACGCACAACTATGGAATTTCATAGAGGCCAACAACTCCCTGGACAGCTCTCAGTCTGGCTTCCTCAGCAATCACATCACAGAGACAGCACTCCTGGCAGCCACCGATGACATCCGATTACTCCTAGACCGCAGCCACACCGCAGCACTCATACTCCTCAATCTCTCAGCAGCTTTCAAAACGGTCTCCCACAGCATTCTGCGCACCAGACTCCACGACATAGGAATCTGTGGAAGAGCCCTGGGGTCAGACTCCCGCCCTACACCTCCAGACCGACAGGAGTCAACTGCAGAGTCCTCCAATGATCCTTACTGAGTCCCACACTATTTCAACGTATACATGGCCCCTCTCGCTGCCATCGTCAGAAGCCACGGTATGAATATCGTGTCATATGCCGATGACACATAACTCATCATTTCCCTCACCGAAGACCTGGACACGGCCAAAAGGAACTTTTACGCAGGAACGGAAGCCATCACCACCTGAATGAGAGAAAGCTGGCTCAAGTTCAACTGCGACAAGACGGAGCTCATCATCTTCGGAAACGCCACCAATGCTTGGGACGACTCCGGGTAGCCCACATCCCTCAGCACCCCCCCGCACCGACCTAGCACTCCCGCAACTTAGGAATCATCCTGGACTCCTCCCTATCCATGACCCGCCAGGTAAACTATGTCACCTCCTCCTGCTGGCACACACTCCGCAAACACCAGAAGATTTTCAGATGGATCCCAGCAGACTGTCGCAGGACAGTCACCCGTACCTTAGTCACGAGCAAGCTCGACTACAGCAACACCCTCTACGCCGGCACCTCAACTAGGAACATCAAAAAACTTTAACTCATCCAGAACACCCCGCCAGACTCATTCTGGACATCCCTCGCCAAGAACACATCTTCCAACACCTGAGGACCCTCCACTGGCTACTGGTCGAGAAGCGAATCACCTTCAAGGTTCTCACCCACACGTACAAGGCCATATACAACGCAGCACCAGCCTACCTGAACCATCGCGTCTCCTTCCACACCCCCGCCAGATCCCTCTGCTCCTTCCAGATTGCCTGGGCCACCATCCCTCGCATCCGAGGACAATCTTTTACCTTCTGTGCAGTGAAGAGCTGGAACAACCTCCCCCTGCACCTCAGACAAAGCCTGTCGCTCACCATCTTTAGGAAGAACTTCAAGACCTGGTTCTTCAGATGAGGCCCCTCCCCCCAGCGCCTTGAGACCCTCACTGGTGAGTAGCCGTGCTTTACAAAGACTGATTGATTGATTGAATAGGTACCGAGGGGGGACAGCTGCATATGCGGTCATCCTGACGCAAGACTTTGGCAGGCAGCGTCCGCCGCCCGCCATTGTCATAATGAGGGACAGTGAAGAACAGAAAGCAACACTACCCTAATATACCAAATTCTGTATGACAAGGTACATTTTATGAACACAGTAAATTTCATTTGTAATATTTGTGCATTTGATAACTGTTCACTACTCCGACAGAAAAATGTCACTATGAATTAATTATTCTCTTTCCAACAAAACATTACTGACTTTAATTCTCATCTACGAACAGCTACACGATCATCCTCATTAATTATACAGTCAAATTGAATACTCTGTATTTCCTTTGCAATTGTTTTTGATAGGGCATTCTTCTTTAAGATTAGGCATAAGAAGAAATAAAATGTTTGTTATTCTGTTTTGAGGTTTTTACAAGTACCCTTCTGCTCACTACTTGCAGAGGCTGCAGCAGTTCCGATAAATCACATATAAAATTAATCATATATTGTTGTATTACTGCAAATCAAAACTATTACCTATAAAGAAGCCAAAAATGTTATTTGCAATAACTACTGCTTAACATTTGGAAATTTCAAGAAATTGATAAGGTTCTCGTAAGTTAATAGTATTGCATGAAGAATGTTACTTGTTATCCTAAAGTCAAGTGACTGGATAGATCAGTAGGAAATATGTGGAAGAATATAATGCTGTAACACAACAATTGTGAGTCTTCATGACCATATTATGGCCCTGATTACAACCCTGGCGGTCGGTGATATAGTGGCGGTAATACTGCCAACAGGCTGGCGGTAATAAATATGAAACAATGACCACGGCAGAAACCGCTCAGACAGACAGCCATTTTAACACACCGACCGCCAGGCCGAAATCAACAGGCACCATGGCGGTAACAATGTTCTGCCCAATGTATTATGAGACACCAATTTGCCACCTTTTCCGGGGCGGTACCAACGACATCAAAAGCCAGGCGGAAACTCTGCACAGAAGGGAAACGACTCACCTCTGGAGACTCAAGGAAGAACCACGCCGCCACGGAGCCCTAGTTGCATGTGTTCCCCAGGCTCTTCTAGGTTCTGCTCCACTACGAACACCAATGTCGGCGAAGACAACCACAGTGAGTACTGCCACCTAGCACACAGGGAATGGGGGGGAAGAGAGTGACACACACACGCACAACCCAACACCCCTACCCCCAACACCATACACAAAAGCATATGCAGTAACATTACATATTCACCCAGTACCCCTCAGGAATAATGCAAGGACAAAAGGAATTGATTAAAGTGAGTGTAATAAGATAAAATAGTATAGATGCATGCATCCAAATCAACAAGTATATACATATTTACATATGTAGGGACACTGCCCAGCCCTCAATGTCCATGGGCCACAAGGCCACGTCACATAGTCCAAGGCCCCACCTCACTCCTACAACAACACATAGAGAACACTGCAGGGGCATCAGGTTGAAAATAGCCAGGCACCTCAGGGGGACAGGGAACGGGGGTACACCTCTGCCGGAAGATGGTACAATGCCACTGGTCCTGGAGGGAGCAACATGCCCATTACTCTGTCCTGGGTAGTGCAGGCCACAGTCTCTCAAATGGGTGACCTTCCCACTGGATCTGGAGGGGGCAAAATGCCCTGTGGTTGATCCTGGGGAGTGCAAGGACACAGTCTCTCAAGTGAGTGACTTGCCGAATGGCTCTGGAGGGGTCAGCATGTCCTGTGCTTGATACTGGGGAGTGCAAGGCCACAGCCTCTCAGGTGGATGGCTTCTTCCACTGGTTCATGAGGGGGAATTGTGCCCAGTGAGCTTCATCCTGTGGAAGATGGGGTGAGTGGATGGCTTCTCCACTGGTTCTGGAGGGGGCATTGTGCCCTGTGAGTTTCATCCTGTGGAAGATGGGGTGAGTGGATGGCTTCTCCACTGGTTCTGGGGGGGGCATTGTGCCCTGTGGGCTTCAGACTGTGGAGGATGGGGTGAGTGGATGGCTTCTCCACTGGTTCTGGAGGGGGCATTGTACCCTGAGATGCAAATCTTGCGGAGTGCAAGGTCACAGTCTCTCACCTGGGTGTCAGACCCACAGGATTTGCAGGGGCAAGACCGCACAACAGCCCATGGATGCAGGACTACACACTGTCAGCCGGCGGTGATGGCTGCTCAGTGGTGGCAGTGGTGGTGCTGCTGGTGGAGCTGGCAGTGGTGGGGGGAGGCTCCAGCCCATCCCCTGCAGCCTCGGACAACTACCCACTGGGGCTGCTGCTGCTGGCAGTGGTGCTGGTGGCGGTGCTGGCAGTGGTGGGGGGAGGCTCCAGCTCATCCCCTGCAGCCTCGGATGGCTGCACCACCATGGTTGGTGGTGGGGGCTCCGACTGAGTCCACGCACCAGGCCCCTTGTCTCTACTGCCTGCTGTTGCAGGTCCCTTGCCCCTCCTTCCTGCAGCTGGGGCTGCCTACTTACCCTTCCGTCCTGCAGTTGGGGCTGCCTCCTTGCTCTTCCATCCTGCAGCTAGGCCTGCCTCCTTGCCCTTCTGTCCTGCAGCTGTGGCTGCCTCCTTGCTCTTCCATCCTGCAGCTTGGGCTGGCTCCTTGCCCTTCCTTCCTGCAGCTGGGGCTGACTCCTTGCCCTTCCTTGCCGCACTTGGGGCTGGCACCCAGTCCGTCTGGCTCGCTGGTGGCCGTGATCCTTTCTCAACTGGAGTAGTTGGGGACATGACTATGCCCATGGACTGGGTGGCTGAGGAGCTTGCCTGGGTTTTGACCACCCTGGCCTGATGTGAGGGATGTGGGGGAGGGGTAGGGAAGAGGTCAATGGTGGAGAGGAAGAGGGAGATGGTTTGGGAGTGGAGGGAGTGGTGGTAGGAGGTGTCTTTCTGCTGTGTTTGGGTGCAGATGCATGGGCTGGATGCTGTTGTGAGTCGGATGGCTGTCGGGTGTCTGAGTGCTTGCGTTTAGGTACTTTGGGAGGAGGGGGCACACACACAGTGGGAGAGGACACAGGGGACGTGTACATGGATGTGGGGGTGGTGACTGACAGTGAGGGGCGTGTACTGATAGGTGAGATGGTAAAGGTGGTAGTGGATGAGGATGTAGTGGAGATGCAACTGGGAGGGAGGTGGACGAGGAGGAGGAGGGAGCCACAGTGGAGACAGTGGATGTTGGTATGTCTGCTTCTGGATGATGTTTGTGTGTCCACTCTTGTGTGTTGTCCTGGGTGCATGCTCGTCTGACTGTGTACTTGGGATAGGTTGGGGTTGAGGGGAATAGAATTGGGAAGAGGAAGTTGGAGGGGGGAGGCTGGAAACAGGGACAATGGCTGCCATCATAGAGGAGGCCAGAGCCTGGATTGATCTATGTTGTGCCGCCAAGCCAGTGTGAAAGCCCTCCAGGAATGCATTTGTCTGTTGCATTTGGGCTTGCAGCACCTGGATGGCATTCACAATGGTTGACTGCCCAACAGAGATGGATTGCAGGAGGTCAATAGCCTCCTAACTCAGGGCAGCAGGGCTAAATGGGGCAGGGCCTGAGGTGCCTGGGGCGAAGGAGATGCCCACCCTCCTGGATGAACGGGCATGGGAAACTCGCTGAGGGGCTGCTGGGAGGGTGGTGCTGGTATGGGGGTGGCAGCTGTACCTGTAGCTGGGGTGGTCACAGAAGTGTCCGCCACCACCAGGGAGCTCCCACTGGAGGAGCTATCCGTGTGCGAACTGTCTGCTCCTGTCTCTGCTGTGGTGCTCCCCTCACCCTCCGTCCCACTGGTGCCCTCACCGTCAGTGGATTCGGCACCTGGGTCCTGTGGGATGCAGCTCCCTCAGTTGCCTGTGCCTCCGCCAGATGGTGCTAGTGCACATAAGGACAGGGTGACAAAACAAAAAGGGGGTGGAGAGACAAAGGATACACATGGTCAGTGGTGCTAACAACACCACCGTTGGCGTACACAACACACTCACACACAGGAAACAGCCCTACGCACTAGGCAATTGTGAGAAAGTAGCCTCTTTCTAGCCTTGTTACCCCCACTTTTGGCCTGTTTGTGAGTGTATGTCAGGGTGTTTTCACTGTCTCAATGGGATCCTGCTAGCTAGGGCACAGTGCTCATAGTGAAAACACTATGTTTTCAGTATGTTTGTTATGTGTCACTGGGACCCTGCTAGTCAGGACCCCAGTGATGTATGTGTTCCCTGTCTGGTGCCTAACTGTCTCACTGAGGCTCTGCTAACCAGAACCTCAGTGGTTATGCTCTCTCTGTTCAAATTGTCACTAACAGGCTAGTGACCAATTTTACCAATTTACATTGACTTACTGGAACGCCCTTATAATTCCCTAGTATATGGTACTGAGGTACCCAGGGTATTGGGGTTCCAGGAGATCCCTATGGGCTGCAGCATTTCTTTTGCCACCCATAGGGAGCTCTGACAATTCTTACACAGGCCTGCCACTGCAGCCTGAGTGAAATAACGTCCACGTTATTTCACAGTCATTTTACACTGCACTTAAGTAACTTATAAGTCACCTATATGTCTAACCTTTACCTGGTAAAGGTTGGGTGCTAAGTTACTTAGTGTGTGGGCACCCTGGCACTAGCCAAGGTGCCCCCACATTGTTCAGGGCCAATTCCCCGGACTTTGTGAGTGCGGGGACACCATTACACGCGTGCACTACATATAGGTCACTACCTATATGTAGCTTCACAATGGTAACTCCGAATATGGCCATGTAACATGTCTATGATCATGGAATTGCCCCCTCTATGCCATCCTGGCATAGGTGGCACAATCCCATGAACCCACAGGTCTGTAGCTCAGACCTGGGTACTGCCAAACTGCCTTTCCAGGGGTTTCACTGCAGCTGCTGCTGCTGCCAACCCCTCAGACAGGTTTCTGCCCTCCTGGGGTCCAGCCAGGCTTGGCCCAGGATGGCAGAACAAAGGACTTCCTCTGAGAGAGGGTGTTACACCCTCTCCCTTTGGAAAATGGTGTGAAGGCAGGGGAGGAGTAGCCTCCTCCAGCCTCTGGAAATGCTTTCATGGGCACACATGGTACCCATTTCTGCATAAGCCAGTCTACACCGGTTCAGGGACCCCTCAGCCCTGCTCTGGCGCAAAACTGGACAAAGGAAAGGGGAGTGACCACTCCCCTGACCTGCACCTCCCCTGGGAGGTGCCCAGAGCTCCTCCAGTGTGCTCCAGACCTCTGCCATCTTGGAAACAGAGGTGCTGCTGGCACACTGGACTGCTCTGAGTGGCCAGTGCCAGCAGGTGACGTCAGAGACTCCTTCTGATAGGCTCCTTCAGGTGTTGCTAGCCTATCCTCTCTCCTAGGTAGCCAAACCCTCTTTTCTGGCTATTTAGGGTCTCTGTCTTTGGGGATTCCTTAGATAATGAATGCAAGAGCTCATCTGAGTTCCTCTGCATTTCTCTCTTCACCTTCTGCCAAGGAATCGACTGCTGACCGCGCTGGAAGCCTGCAAAACTGCAACAAAGTAGCGAAGACGACTACTGCAACTCTGTAACGCTGATCCTGCCGCCTTCTCTACTGTTTTCCTGGTGGTGCATGCTGTGGGGGTAGTCTGCCTCCTCTCTGCACTAGAAGCTCCGAAGAAATCTCCCGTGGGTCGACGGAATCGTCCCCCTGCAACCGCAGGCACCAAAGAACTGCATCACCGGTACCCTGGGTCTCCTCTCAGCACCACGAGCGAGGTCCCTTTAATCCAGCAACTCTGTCCAAGTGACTCCCACAGTCCAGTGACTCTTCAGTCCAAGTTTGGTGGAGGTAAGTCCTTGCCTCCCCACGCCAGACTGCATTGCTGGGAACCGCGACTTTTGCAGCTACTCCGGCCTCCGTGCACTTCCGGCAGAAATCCTTTGTGCACAGTCCAGCCTGGGTCCACAGCACTCTAACCTGCATTGCACGACCTCCTAAGTTGTCCTCCGGCGACGTGGGACTCCTTTGTGCGACTTCGGGTGAGCACCGTTTTTCTCCACTTCGTAGTGCCTGTTCCGGCACTTCTGCAGGTGCTGCCTGCTTCTGAGAGGGCTCCTTATCTTGCTTGACGCCCCCTCTGTCCCCAGACGCAATTGGCGACATTCTGGTCCCTCCTGGGCCACAGCAGCATCCAAAAACTCTAACTGCACGATTTGCAGCTAGCAAGGCTTGTTGGCGGTCTTTCTTCAGGAAAACACTTTTGCACGACTCTCCACGGCGTGTGGGATCCGTCCTCCAAAGGGGAAGTTCCTAGCCCTTGTCGTTCCTGCAGAATCTCCAGCTTCTACTGTCCAGTAGCAGCTTCTTTGCACCCACAGCGGGCATTTCTTGGGCATCTGCCCATCTCCGACTTGCTTGTGACTTTTGGACTTGGTCCCCTTGTTCCACAGGTACCCTTGACTGGAAATCCATTGTTGTTGCATTGCTGATTTGTGTCTTTCCTGCAGAATTCCCCTATCACGACTTCTATGTCCTTTGGGGAACTTTAGTGCACTTTGCACTCACTTTTCAGGGTCTTGGGGTTGGCTATTTTTCTAACCCTTACTATTTTCTAATAGTCCCAGCGACCCTCTACAAGGTCACATAGGTTTGGGGTCCATTTGTGGTTCGCATTCCACTTTTGGAGTATATGGTTTGTGTTGCCCCTATCCCTATGTGTCTCCATTGCATCCTATTGTAACTATACATTGTTTGCACTGTTTTCTAATACTATTACTGCAAATTTTGGTATTGTGTACATATATCTTGTGTATATTTGCTATCCTCATACTGAGGGTACTCACTGAGATACTTTTGGCATATTGTCATAAAAATAAAGTACCTTTATTTTTAGTATATCTGTGTATTGTGTTTTCTTATGATATTGTGCATATGACACTAGTGGTACTGTAGGAGCTTCACTCGTCTCCTAGTTCAGCCTAAGCTGCTCTGCTAAGCTACCATTATCTATCAGCCTATGCTGCTAGACACCCTATACACTAATAAGGGATAACTGGGCCTGGTGCAAGGTGTAAGTACTCCTTGGTACTCACTACAAGCCAGTCCAGCCTCCTACATTGGTTGTGCAGTGGTGGGATAAGTGCTTTGAGACTACTTACCACTTTTGTCATTGTACTTTTCATAAGAGAAAAATATACAAAACAAGTTCAGTGTATGTACACCTAACCAAAAAGTTTTGCATTTCTTTTCTCACCTCTTTTCTAAAGTGCTGAAAAGTACCTCTAAACTTTCTAAAAGTTCTTAAAAAGTTTTAAACGTTTTTTTTCTGTCTTTCTAAAAGTTCTGAAAAATTGTTTTTCTCTTTTTCTGTCACTTAAACTCTTTCTAAAAAATGTCTGGCACAGGCCAAACTGTTGATCTGTCCAAACTTGCATATGATCACCTTAGCTGGAAAGGAGCAAGGAGTCTCTGCATAGAGAGAGGTTTGAGTGTAGGGAAGAATCCTTCTTTGGAATTATTGCTTAGCATGCTTAAAGAACAAGATAAGGCCAGAAGGGCCCCATCTGTTGAAAAAGTAGCTAATGGTTCCCAATCTGATCCAGGGACTCCCCTAGAAAAAGATTCAGGAAGGAAACTTCCTAGCCTGCCCATTACTAGACAGCCTAGCATAGTTGGTACTGATGTAGAGTCACACCATACAGATAGTGTTGACTCACATCATAGCAAGAGTATTCCTTCTCACCACAGTAGAAGTGATGTTTCTGTTAACCAAGCCGTTAGGATGCCTTCTGTAAGGGATAGGTCTCCTTCTGTTAATTCTCACCATACCTCTGTTTCAAGGCATGTCCCTCCCACCCACCCTGATGACAGATTGTTAGAAAGGGAGCTCAATAAGTTGAGAGTGGAACAAACCAGCCTGAAGCTTAAGAAGCAACAGCTGGATTTGGATAGACAGTCCTTGGAACTAGAGAAAGAAAGACAGAAGTTGGGTTTAGAAACCCATGGTGGCAGCAGCAGTATTCCCCATAGTCATCCTGCAAAAGAGCATGATTCCAGGAATCTGCACAAGATAGTTCCCCCTTATAAGGAGGGGGATGACATTAACAAGTGGTTTGCTGCACTTGAGAGGGCCTGTGTTGTACAGGATGTCCCTCAAAGGCAGTGGGCTGCTATCCTATGCCTATCATTTAGTGGAAAGGGTAGGGATAGGCTCCTTACTGTGAAAGAAAGTGATGCCAATAATTTTACAGTTCTTAAGAATGCACTCCTGGATGGTTATGGCTTAACCACTGAACAGTACAGGATAAAGTTCAGAGAGACCAAAAAGGAGTCTTCACAAGACTGGGTTGATTTCATTGACCATTCAGTGAAGGCCTTGGAGGGGTGGGTACATGGCAGTAAAGTTACTGATTCTGACAGCCTGTATAACTTGATCCTGAGAGAGCATATTCTTAATAATTGGGTGTCTGATTTGTTGCACCAGTATCTAGTGGACTCAGATCTGACCTCTCCCCAAGAATTGGGAAAGAAGGCAGACAAATGGGTCAGAACAAGAGTGAGCAGAAAAGTTCATACAGGTGGTGACAAGGATGGCAAGAAGAAAGATGGTGAAAAATCTCAAGATAAGCATGGGGATAAGGGTAAAACCAAAGATCCCACTTCAAATCTTAAACACTCTTCAGAAGGTGGGCATAAAACTAATTCTTCCTCTTCTTCTCAACCTGCACACATTAAAAAGCCTTGGTGCTTTGTGTGTAAAAACAGAGGCCATAGGCCAGGGGATAAGTCCTGTCCAGGTAAACCCCCTGAGCCTACCACCACTAATACATCAAGCTCTAGTGCCCCTAGCAGTAGTGGTACTAGTGGTGGGACTGCTGGCAACAGTCAAGTTAAGGGTGTAGTTGGGTTCACTTATGGGTCCATAATAGAAACTGGGGTAGTCAGTCCAAAGACAGTTTCTGTCACACCTAGTGGCATTGGCCTTGCCACACTGGCTGCTTTTCCCCTTACAATGGATAAGTACAGGCAGATAGTTTCAATAAATGCTGTTGAGGCCTTGGCCTACAGGGACACAGGTGCCAGTATCACTTTGGTGACTGAAAAACTAGTGCATCCTGAACAACACATCATTGGACAACAGTATAAGATTATTGATGTCCATAACTCCACTAAGTTTCTTCCCTTAGCTATAATTCAGTTTAGTTGGGGTGGAGTTACTGGCCCTAAGCAGGTGGTGGTATCACCTAGCTTACCTGTAGACTGTCTCTTAGGTAATGACCTAGAGGCCTCAGGATGGGCTGATGTAGAGTTTTATGCCCATGCAGCCATGCTGGGCATCCCTGAGGAATTGTTCCCTCTCATTTCTACTGAAATGAAAAAGCAAAGGAGAGAAGGCCTGAAAACTCAGGATCCCTCTCCATCAACAGGTAAAAAGGGTATCACAGTATCCCCTAACCACCCTACCATTCAGGATACCATTCCTGTGGTGGGAGAAACCTCTGCTGGGGTGGCACCTGTTCCAAGGGAATCATCAGCTGGCAAAGCTGGACTCCCTGAGGTAGAAGTACCTCTCTGTGGGATAACTAACATTGGTGAGAAAAAGAGCACCATTTTAGTTAACATGGAGCATCCCTCCAACCCTCCCAGAGAAACTTTAGTGCAGAAACCCTGCACTGCCTCACAACACTTAGGACAGCATCCCTGCCCTAGTGTGGAGCTCATAGGACAGCATCCCTGCCCTGCTCCAACTCAAGAGAAACAGCATCCCTGTTCTTTCTTCCAGCCATATGGACAACGTTTTTGCCCAGCTATGGCTTTTCTGAGACAGCATCCCTGTCTGGCATTTCCATCACTACAAATAGGTTCAGTGGACAATTTCCACTGCTCTAAACTAAACCTTACTGATAGAAACTCTGAAAATACATCTTCACATTGTTGCTTAGCTAAAAAACTTCAAACAGGGTGGTTTACATCCCCAAAGGGAAGTAACCATATAGTGGATGATAAAGGGAGTAACCAGTCTATTGCAGAGCTACTCTCTACTTATCGCCACTTAGACAATAAAGTCTCAACTGGCCAAGGTTAGCCTTATTGTCCTTCGTTTGGGGAGGGTTGTGTGAGAAAGTAGCCTCTTTCTAGCCTTGTTACCCCCACTTTTGGCCTGTTTGCGAGTGTATGTCAGGGTGTTTTCACTGTCTCACTGGGATCCTGCTAGCCAGGGCCCAGTGCTCATAGTGAAAACACTATGTTTTCAGTATGTTTGTTATGTGTCACTGGGACCCTGCTAGTCAGGACCCCAGTGATGTATGTGTTCCCTGTGTGGTGCCTAACTGTCTCACTGAGGCTCTGCTAACCAGAACCTCAGTGGTTATGCTCTCTCTGTTCAAATTGTCACTAACAGGCTAGTGACCAATTTTACCAATTTATATTGGCTTACTGGAACACCCTTATAATTCCCTAGTATATGGTACTGAGGTACCCAGGGTATTGGGGTTCCAGGAGATCCCTATGGGCTGCAGCATTTCTTTTGCCACCCATAGGGAACTCTGACAATTCTTACACAGGCCTGCCACTGCAGCCTGAGTGAAATAACGTCCACGTTATTTCACAGCCATTTTACACTGCACTTAAGTAACTTATAAGTCACCTATATGTCTAACCTTTACCTGGTAAAGGTTTGGTGCTAAGTTACTTAGTGTGTGGGCACCCTGGCACTAGCCAAGGTGCCCCCACATTGTTCAGGGCCAATTCCCCGGACTTTGTGAGTGCGGGGACACCATTACACACGTGCACTACATATAGGTCACTACCTATATGTAGCTTCACAATGGTAACTCCGAATATGGCCATGTAACATGTCTATGATCATGGAATTGCCCCCTCTATGCCATCCTGGCATAGTTGGCACAATCCCATGAACCCACAGGTCTGTAGCTCAGACCTGGGTACTGCCAAACTGCCTTTCCCGGGGTTTCACTGAAGCTGCTGCTGCTGCCAACCCCTCAGACAGGTTTCTGCCCTCCTGGGGTCCAGCCAGGCTTGGCCCAGGATGGCAGAACAAAGGACTTCCTCTGAGAGAGGGTGTTACACCCTCTCCCTTTGGAAAATGGTGTGAAGGCAGGGGAGGAGTAGCCTCCCCCAGCCTCTGGAAATGCTTTCATGGGCACACATGGTGCCCATTTCTGCATAAGCCAGTCTACACCGGTTCAGGGACCCCTCAGCCCTGCTCTGGTGCGAAACTGGACAAAGGAAAGGGGAGTGACCACTCCCCTGACCTGCACCTCCCCTGGGAGGTGCCCAGAGCTCCTCCAGTGTGCTCCAGACCTCTGCCATCTTGGAAACAGAGGTGCTGCTGGTACACTGGACTGCTCTGAGTGGCCAGTGCCAGCAGGTGACGTCAGAGACTCCTTCTGATAGGCTCCTTCAGGTGTTGCTAGCCTATCCTCTCTCCTAGGTAGCCAAACCCTCTTTTCTGGCTATTTAGGGTCTCTGTCTTTGGGGATTCCTTAGATAACGAATACAAGAGCTCATCCGAGTTCCTCTGCATCTCTCTATTCACCTTCTGCCAAGGAATCGACTGCTGACCGCGCTGGAAGCCTGCAAAACTGCAACAAAGTAGCGAAGACGACTACTGCAACTCTGTAACGCTGATCCTGCCGCCTTCTCGACTGTTTTCCTGGTGGTGCATGCTGTGGGGGTAGTCTGCCTCCTCTCTGCACTAGAAGCTCCGAAGAAATCTCCCGTGGGTCGACGGAAGGCACCAAAGAACTGCATCACCGGTACCCTGGGTCTCCTCTCAGCACCACGAGCGAGGTCCCTTGAATCCAGCAACTCTGTCCAAGTGACTCCCACAGTCCAGTGACTCTTCAGTCCAAGTTTGGTGGAGGTAAGTCCTTGCCTCCCCACGCCAGACTGCATTGCTGGGAACCGCGACTTTTGCAGCTACTCCGGCCTCCGTGCACGTCCGGCAGAAAATCCTTTGTGCACAGTCCAGCCTGGGTCCACGGCACTCTAACCTGCATTGCACGACCTCCTAAGTTGTCCTCCGGCGACGTGGGACTCCTTTGTGCGACTTCGGGTGAGCACTGTTTCTCTCCACTTCATAGTGCCTGTTCCGGCCCTTCTGCGGGTGCTGCCTGCTTCTGAGAGGGCTCCTTGTCTTGCTCGACGCCCCCTCTGTCCCCAGACAGAATTGGCGACATCCTGGTCCCTCCTGGGCCACAGCAGCATCCAAAAAGCCTAATCGCACGATTTGCAGCTAGCAAGGCTTGTTGGCGGTCTTTCTTCAGGAAAACACTTTTGCACGACTCTCCACGGCGTGGGGGATCCGTCCTCCAAAGGGGAAGTTCCTAGCCCTTGTCGTTCCTGCAGAATCTCCAGCTTCTACTGTCCAGTAGCAGCTTCTTTGCACCCACAGCTGGCATTTCCTGGGCATCTGCCCATCTCCGACTTGCTTGTGACTTTTGGACTTGGTCCCCTTGTTCCACAGGTACCCTCAACTGGAAATCCATCATTGTTGCATTGCTGATTTGTGTCTTTCCTGCAGAATTCCCCTATCACGACTTCTATGTCCTTTGGGGAACTTTAGTGCACTTTGCACTCACTTTTCAGGGTCTTGGGGTTGGCTATTTTTCTAACCCTTACTATTTTCTAATAGTCCCAGCGACCCTCTACAAGGTCACATAGGTTTGGGGTCTATTTGTGGTTCGCATTCCACTTTTGGAGTATATGGTCTGTGTTGCCCCTATCCCTATGTGTCTCCATTGCATCCTATTGTAACTATACATTGTTTGCACTGTTTTCTAATACTATTACTGCAAATTTTGGTATTGTGTACATATATCTTGTGTATATTTGCTATCCTCATACTGAGGGTACTCACTGAGATACTTTTGGCATATTGTCATAAAAATAAAGTACCTTTATTTTTAGTATATCTGTGTATTGTGTTTTCTTATGATATTGTGCATATGACACTAGTGGTACTGTAGGAGCTTCACTCGTCTCCTAGTTCAGCCTAAGCTGCTCTACTAAGCTACCATTATCTATCAGCCTATGCTGCTAGACACCCTATACACTAATAAGGGATAACTGGGCCTGGTGCAAGGTGAAGTACCCCTTGGTACTCACTACAAGCCAGTCCAGCCTCCTACAGCAATGCACTACCAGTCACAATGCCAGCCCATGGATAGGGACACCTAACTCCAATTGCAGCATACTTGAGACTCACAGACCCCTGCCCAGTAGTGGATGCCTACTAGCTTGGTTGGAGTACTTTCACATCAGAACCCTGCCCAACATGAGACCTACCCTGTAATGCCAGGCCTCGGCTAGGGGCACCCGCAGGGCCCACACCCCCTACCCGGATACCACACCACCAGGCACAATTTGTATATTAGGGCACTGTACTCACCCCCTTGTGGCTGCTGTGATGCCCCCAAGTGCCCATCTAGCTCCAGATAGGCCACCGCCAGTAGGCACGCCATCAGGGGGGTCAGGGTTTGACTGGCACCCCTTCCTGGTTGGGAGGCCATCCCCAGCTGGGCCTCCGCCATCTTCTGTGCCCAGCGTCTCAGGTCCTCCCATAATTTCAGACAGTGGGTGCTCCGCCTCCTGTAGACCCCCAGGGTCCGCACCTCCTTGGTGATGGCACACCAAATACCCTTCTTTTGATGGGCGCTGACCTGCAGGGAAATAGACACAGGGAAAGGTATTAGTCTGACCATCCTGCCTGTTACACTCATGGCCCACCATGCCCCTTCCCATCCCCATTAGCACAGACATGGCCCACCACACATGCTGCAGGCTGCCCAGGGCCCATCCACCACCCACCCCCTACATGAGGTCTTCACACACAGCACTCCATGCATTCACACCCCATGCATCGTACTCAGGGTGTGCTCACCTGTTGGTCTGGAGGCCCAAAAAGCAGTTGGTACTGTGGTTGGACCCCATCCACCAGTCGCTCTAACTCTGCCGAGGTAAAGGCAGGGGCCCTTTTTCAAGTCACATGAGCCATGGTCAGTCCCAGACGCAGGTTACAGCAGCACATGCAGTGTAGGTCTTTTCCTGTTGAAGGTCAGGTAGCAAGTGAGGAATCAGATAGAAAATGGCGGTGACGGGTGCATACCGTCACCACCGGCGTACATCACCATTGGCCACTGTACCCCATAGGGCCCAATGTTAACGAATGAGGAGTTGCACGGCGGTTCTCGACCGCCTCCCGCAACGGTGCACAACGTCAACGGAATTACCTCATTTCCACCTATCCCTCCATCCAGGACAGGCGGATGCCATTTCAGGGGGGGTGCAGGCCATGAATCCTAACTGCGTCACAGTAAACAAATGCATCATTTGGAGATCTCCAACAAAAAACTGTAACAATCACAACATGCATTGAACTGTAGTGGTTGGAATATTGAGATACTGACTAGTTGCTCACTATTTTACCCCATAGTTTGCAACTGCTGCAGATGAATAGGAGATGGAGACATCCCCACGTGTGCAGACCCCTGGTGGACTTGGCAACAATGGAGCACAGGCACATTAACCTTACTTATAGACTTGACAGGGCCACAATCACGGAGCTTTGTGCCCAATTGGAACCTGACCTAATCTCTGCTATCCGTCACCCCACTGGGATCCCACCTCTTGTGCAAGTGCTATCAGTGCTCCATTTCCTGGCAACTGACTCGTTCCAAGTGACAGTGGGCTTGGCAGCAGGAATGTCTCAGCCAATGTTCTCAATAGTGCCGACCAGAGTGTTGTCTTCCCTGATCAAACACATGTGCAGCTACACCGTTTTCCCTCAGGTGGAGGATTGGCCACAGTGAAAGCTGACTTCTATGCAATGGGACATATTCCCAACCTTATTGGGGCTATTGATGGAATACATATTCCATTTGTTCCTCCCTCCCCCGGAGAAATGAACAGGTGTTCAGAAATCGAAAGAGCTTTCACTCCATGAATGTGCAGATGGTGTGCCTGGTGGATCAGTACACCTCCCACATCAATGCAAAGTATCCTGGGTCTGTGCATGATGCCTTTATCCTGAGGAATAACAGCATCCCAAATGTGATGGCTCATCTCCAGAGGCACAGGATGTGGCTAATAGGTGAGCTCTGGTTCCCACCCAGTATATGTTGGTGTATGGGTATGGTGTGGGCCCTAAGGGTTAGTGTGTGGCTAACAGTTGTCCCTCGATATTTGCAGGTGACTCTGGTTACCCCAACCTCTCATGGCTACTGACCCCTGTGAGGAATGCCAGGGCAAGGGCAGAGAAACATTACAATGAGGCACATGGACGAACAAGAAGAATTATAGGGAGGACCTTTGGCCTCCTGAATGCCAGGTTTTGTTGCCTCCATCTAACAGGTGGATCCCTGTGCTATTCACCCAAGAAGGTCTGCCAGTTCATTGTGGCATGCTGTATGTTGCACAAACTTGACTTGCATCGCCAGGTGCCTTTTCTGCTGGAGGAGGAGGCTGAAGATGGCCATGTGGCAGCAGTGGACCCTGTGGACAGTGAAGATGATGAGGCAGAGGATGAGGCCAACAGAACTGCAATTATTCGTCAATATTTCCAATGACACACAGGTAAGACAGTGTAACTTCACATTTAATTGACAGTTTTGTGTTTGAGATTGTCACTGGCAGGCTGTGATTTCCCACTTCTAAGCCCACTCACTGTACCCTTTGGCAACTCTTTTTACAGATGTTGGTGCCCCACTATCACTCCTGGTGTGTTCACTGCAGCCAACTACAGGTCTTTCCTATGTATACATTACTGTACAGTTGAACTGCAATGTTTAAACCTTGTTAAACGAATATATACTTAAATCATTTGACATACTCCATACTTGTATTTTTTCAAACAGTGTTTATTTAAGTACTAAGAAGTAGAGGGGGAAGTGTAATGGGCTGGGGTGATGATGGAGGAAAGTCCAAGATAGAGTCCAGTCTATTTGTATCACAGGTGCATTGTCCAAGGGGGGGGGGCATAGGAAGGGGAGCAATGGCAGTTCAAGCTGGACAGGGTGACAGATGGGACACAAGGGTGACAATCAGGAGAGTCTTATTTCCTGGCGGGGTCTTGGCAATAGTCTCTGACTTCTGCCTGGATATCCGGGAACGTTTGCGGGGTGGTTCTCCTTCTGCAGGAGGAGGGGTGCTGGTGACCTGTTGTTCCCGTGGCAGAGCCTCCTGTCCACTAGCGGCAGAGGAGGAGGAGGGCTGTTCGGCAGTTTGGCTATTGTCAGGGGCCAGGTGGTGTGCCACAGCCTCACTCATAGTGTTTGCCATGTCTGGTAGCACCCTGTAATGGAGACCAGGGTGGTGTTGATGTCCTTCAAGTCCTCCCCGATCCCCAGGTACTGTCCCTCCTGCAGCCGCATGTTCTCCTGCAACTTGTCCAGTATCTGGCCCAGCATATCCTGGGAATGTCGGTATGCTCCCAGGATCGCGGTGAGTGCCTCCTGGAAAGTCGGTTCCCTGGGGCTGTCCTCCCCCGTCACACAGCAGTCCTCCCAGCTTCCCTGTTGTCCTGTGCCTCTGTCCCCTGAGTCGTGTGCCCACTGACCCCAGGTCCCTGATTGTCCTGTGTTTGTGGGGTGACCTGGGGTGCCTGTAGTGGTGGACACTCTGCTGATTGATGTGTCCTGGGGACACAGGTATGGGCCTGCTGGGTGGGTGCTGTGGTGGTGTTTCCTGAGGGGGGAGGCTCTGTGGTGGTGTGAGTCTGTGCCTGGGTAACCGAATGTCCAGAGATCCCTGATGGGCCAGGTTCGTCATCCAGATCCAGGCGAGCAGAGCTGCTGGCATCACTGTGGGCCTCTTCTGTGGGGGGACTGGATGTTGCTGGCGCCTCTTCTCCGGTGACATTGACTGGGATACCTGTGGGGATGTTATTCCAGTGTTATTGTTTCTGTGTGCGACACATTGTGCATGGGTGTGTTGCCCTCTATGGTTGTTATTGCCGTGGCAGATTTGCTGTGTGTGAGTTGTTATTTCATGGGCTAGGTGATTCTCTCTAGTGTGCATGCAGTGGTGATAGGTGTCCATGCAGGTCTGTGAGGGGTGTCCATGCATTGGTGTTGCATGCAGGGCTTGATAGTGCGATGAGTGGGTTGTGATGGTGGGGTATGTGGGAGGTGGTGGAGTAATGGGAGTGAGGGTGAGGGTGGGAGTATGTGATGGCATGCAGGTAGCGGAGGTGATAGTAATAGAGAGTTGACTTACCAGAGTCCAGTCCTCCTACTCCTGCCAGGCCCTCAGGATGCATGATTGCCAAGACTTGCTCCTCCCATGTTGTTAGTAGTGGGGGAGGAGGTAGGGGTGTACTGCGAGCTGATGTCTAGCTGCAATGGAACGTACCTTCCCCCGTAGGTCGTTCCACCTATTCCTGATGTCATCCCTTGTTCTGGGGTGCTGCCCCACGGCGTTGACCCTGTCCATGATCCTCCTCCATAGCTCCATCTTCCTAGCAATGGATATCTGCTGCACCTGTGATCCAAGTAGCTGTGGCTCTACCCGGATAATTTCCTCCACCATGACCACTAGCTCCTCTTCTGAGAACCTGGGATGTTGTTGTGGTGCCATGGGTGTAGTGTGAGTGGTGTGGGTGAGGGTGTGTGGGGTGATGTTTTGGGGTGTGTGATGGAAGGTGCGTGGGTGGTGTATAGGTGATGGTGGTATGTGGCTCTGGTTGTGTGGGTGCTCTTGCTGTATCTCTCTCTGTTGGTGATTGTTTGTATTCGTAAAGGGTTGTGGGTAATGTGGGTGTGTGTTTTATAGTGGTGTGGGTGTGGCGTGTGTATGGGTGTCAGGTGTGTGTTATTTAAATTGTCCAGTATGGTGTTGTTTTGTATGTGTGTGTGTATTTTGAGCAGGGCAGTATGTACTGCCAATGGTTTACTGCCATTGAATGTCCACCGCAGTGATTTGTGGGTCATAATGTGATGGGCGTTGTTCTGTTGGTGTAACGGTGTAGATTTTGATACTGCCAGTTTATCACTGACCTTTGGGCTGGCGGACTTGTGTGTGTGGCTGTGTAGCGACAGATTGGTATGTGTGTGTCATAATATGGTTAGCGGTTTTCCGCCGCTGTGGTGTTATGTTTGCGGTAGTCGGCATGGTGGTAAGTAGGATTTTCTGTCAATGTCATAATGAGGGCCTATGTCTTGGACGCCTACTCTCGTCATGTTGTGCATTGTAGCTTACATAAAACGGAGTCTTAAAATATTTTTCATTGCAGCTAGTCAATACATGCAAAACGTGGCTAAAGAAAGAAAGACAAAAGGCGAGGAAGACTTTAATTTTAATTGAAGGACAGGTGGCAATCTTGTAACTGAATTGTGACACCTAAATGTTCTGTGTGCAAGGTTTCTGGGACACAAAACTACATAAAGAAGGAAGGAGCCATTGTAGACTTCGAGCAGGCAATATTCATTTTCATACCAAAAGTTAGTATTGGATCTTTACTTGTTCTGGTCACCTTTCACCATTTCATAACAGGAAAACATTCGATAAACATGTAAAGGGTATACTCGTGCTATCACCCCATAGGAGTCTGTGTTAGTGGGACAAGCCCTCTTTAGAATTTCAATTCTATCAATCAATCAATCAATCAATCAAAGAGACTTATAGAGCATGCTACTCATCCGTGAGGGTCTCAAGGCGCTGGGGGCGGGAGGAGGGAGAGGAGGGGAGAGGAGATCACTGTTCGAAAAGCCAGGTCTTAAGGCTCTTCCTGAAGAGTAGGAGGTCCTGGGTCTTGCGGAGGTGGGTGGGGAGGGAGTTCCAGGCCCTGGGGGCTAGGTAGGAGAAAGATCTGCCTCCGGTGGTGGTGTGTTTGATGCGAGGAACAGTGGCAAGAGAGGTCGGCGGAGCGGAGGTGGTGTGTGGGAGTGTGGAAGGTCACTCTTTCGTTAAGGTAGGTTGGGCCGGTGTTGTGGAGCGATTTGTGTGCGTGGATGAGGATCTTAAAGGTGATCCTTTTGTCTATGGGGAGCCAGTGGAGGGATTTGAGGTGTGGTGAGATGCGTTCATGTCGGGGGAGGTCGAGGATGAGTCGTGCTGCTGAGTTCTGGATTCGCTGTAGTTTGCGCTTGAGTTTTAGTGTGGTGCCGGCGTAGAGGGCGTTGCCGTAGTCAAGCCTGCTGCTGATGAGTGCGTGGGTGACTGTCTTTCTGGTCTCTGTGGGGATCCACTTGAACGTTTTTTTCAGTGTGCGGAGTGTGTTGAAACATGAGGAGGTGAGGGCGTTGATTTGTTGGGTCATCGAGAGAGAGGAGTCCAGGATGATGCCGAGGTTGCATGCGTGGTTTGCGGGGGTGGGTGCGGGCCTAGCGTGGTGGGCCACCACGAGGGGTCCCAAGTGTTTTTGTGTGGGCCAAAGATGATTATTTCAGTTTTGTTGGAGTTGTGTTTAAGGTGGTTGGCTGTCATCCAGGCAGCGGTGTCAAGGAGTGCAGTGTGTAGGTTGGATTTGGCGGTGTTGGAGTTGCGGGTGAGGGACAAGATGACGTGTGTCATCAGCGTATGAGAGGATGGTGATGCCGTGGGGTTTGAGGATGTTGGCTAGTGGGGTCATGTAGATGTTAAAGAGTGTGGGGCTGAGGGAGGAGCCTAGTGGGACTCCGCAGGTGATTTTTGTGGCGGAGGATTGGAAGGGTGGGAGACGGACTTTTTGGGTTCTGTCGGTAAGGAAGGAGGTGAGCCAGTCTAGGGCTTTGTGGCTGATCCCGGCGTCGTGAAGACACGTGCGGAGTGTGTGGTGGCAGACAGTGTCAAAGGCTGCGGAGAGGTCCAGGAGTATGAGTGCTACGGTCTCGCCCATGTCGACTCTGGATCTGATTTCGTCGGTGCATGCGATGAGAGCGGTTTCTGTGCTGTGGTTCTTGCGGAACCCAGATTGGGAGGGGTCGAGTGTGTGGTTTGTCTCGAGGAAGTGGGATAGGCGGGAGTTGACTATTTTTTCCGTGACCTTGGCTGGGAATGGGAGGAGGGAGATGGGGCGGTAGTTGGAGAGGTCGTCTGGGTCGGCTTTGGGTTTTTTTAGGAGCGCGGTGACTTCCGCGTGTTTCCAGAGGTCTGGGAAGGTGGCGGTTTCGAATGAGCTGTTGATTATGGCTCGGAGTATGGGGGCGATGGCCGGGCTGGCCCTGTTGTATATTCGGTGGGGGCACAGGTCCGAGGGGGAGCCAGAGTGAATGGAGTTCATTGTGTTTTCATTTTCTTCGTCGGTGGTGGGGGCCCAGGTGGTGAGTAGGTTGGGGGGTGTGTGTGGTGGGTTTGTGTTGGGTGGGTGGAGGGTGCATGTGGAGGGTGTGTGTGGTGTGAAGCTGTTGTGTATGTCCAGGATTTTGCAATGGAAGTGATTTGAGAGGGAGTTACAGAGGGTTTGTGTGTGCGTGGGGTCTCGGTTGGTGGCTTTGAGTTTAGAGAGCTCTTTGATGATGGTAAAGAGTTCTTTGCTGCTTCGGAAGTTGTTGTCAATGCGTTCCTTGTAGTGTGCTCTTTTGGCGGTGCATATGAGTTGGTGGTGGATGCGTGTGGTAGTTTTGAGGGCGGAGAAGTTTGTGGTGGGGGTTCTTGTCTCCAAGTTTTCTCTGCTTTGCGGCATTTGCGTTTGGATTCGTGGAGTTCAGTGGTGAACCATGGGGCGTTCTTGATATTGCGGGTGGTGATGTTTTTTCAGAGGTGTGCAAGAGCGTCGGCACAGGTGGTGATCCATTTGTTGAGGTTGTGTGCGGCGGTGTTGGGGTCGGTGATGTTGGGGGGGTTTGTGTCAGTTGGGAGTTCAGGAGCTCAGTGGGAATCTTGTCCCACATGTGGTAGGGGGTGATGTGTTGGTGGTGGTGTGTGGGTGGTTTGTTGTAGGAGAAGTGGACGCAATGGTGATCCGTCCATTGGAGTTTGGTGGTGTGGGTGTAGGTGAAGTGTTGGCTTGAGGTGAAAATTGCGTCAAGTGTGTGTCCAGCCGAGTGGGTGGGGGCTGTGACCAGCTGTTTGAGTCCCAGGTTGGTGAGGTTGTCCAGAAGGGAGGAGGAGTTGTGGTCGTGAGGGTTTTCCAGGTGGAAGTTGAAGTCGCCGAGGAGTATGTAGTCTGTGGAGGTGAGAGCGTGCGTGCTGATGGTGTCACAGAATGTGGGGCGTGGTCCTGGGGGTCTGTACATGAGTGTGCCTCTGAGTGTGGTGGTGTTGTTGATGTGGATGAGGAAGTGCATGCGTTCTGCATTGTTGAGGGTGTCGAGGGTGTTGGTGGTGACCTTGATGGTGTCTCTGTGAAGGATGGCGATGCTGCCTCCTGGTTTGTTGAGGCTGTCTTTGCGTTGGAGTTTGTAGCCCTCCGGGGTGGCTGTGGCTATGTCTGGCTCAGATGTGAGGTTTGTCCATGTTTCTGTGAGGAAGACGATGTCAAGTGAGTGTGATGTGATGAGGTCCCAGAGTTCTATGGCATGTTTGTGAAGGGACCGGGTGTTTAGTAGCAGACAGCTGAGATGGTTGCGGGTGGTGTGGTTGTTGTGATGTGTGATAGTGTTTGCGGGGATGCTTGTGGTGTTGCTGAGGGTAGAGGTGGCATTGGCGTGGGGCTTGGGTAGGTTGTGGGGTTTGTTGGTGGGTGCGGATGTTGTTGTGTGGAGGCTGTTGTGTTTGGTGTTGGTGTGGGGTGCGTGGGGTTGGAGCAGGAGAATAGGCAGGTGCGGCAGGAGAAGGGGCTTTGTGTGTGTGTGTGTGGGAGTGGTTTGAAAGCAGTTGGGGCGGGCTCCGGGGTTGAGGGAGAGGAGCGAGAGGGGGTGGTAGTGTAGTCTGGGGGGATTTTGGCTGGTTGGGCCAGGGGGACTGGCGATGTGCGCGGACGGGCGCAGACGGGCTTGCCTCTGGCGCACCAGCGGGACGGCCGCACAGCGACCGTCATTAAGAGGGGGAGGTGGGATGGAGGGGGTGCTGGGAGGCGAGAGGCGGGCGGGAACGGGAGAGTGAATGGGGGCGGGAGCAGGGCGGGGCCGCAGGGACGCAGCAGCGGGGAATAAGCAGAGCCGGGGGAGCGCAAAAGGGTCGAGATGGCCCGGAGAAGGTAAAAACTGTGGAAAAAAGGCAAAACTACAAAAAAACAATGCACGGAATAGCAAAGAGCAGCCGAAGGTAAAAAGATACGGTCAGAAGCGGTGGAAAAAAGGCACAACAACAGGAAACAATGCACAGAATAGCAAAGAACAGCGGAAGACAGAAGGTAAAAAGATCTGGTCAGAAACAGTGGAAAGGCACAATGACAAAACACACTGCACAGAATAGCAAAGAACAGCGGAAGAGAGAAGGTAAAAAGATACGGTCAGAAACAGTGGGAAGGCACAATAACAAAAACACAATGCACAGGGTAGAACACTAACCAGCGTCGCTAGACACCAGGGATGAGGAGAAGGGCCTCGAACACGCGATCGGTCGCGTGGGTGGGGGTGGGGAGAAGCGGCACAGCAAGGTGGTGCTGTCGGCGCAGGGGAGCGAGCTCCGGCCAAAAGGTCAGGGGTCTCTCCTCAGAGAGAGGACATTCTAAAGCTGGCATGCTTATATTTAGCAGGTTACTGATGACACTACTGTCTTGTGTGTGATTACCAGAGAAAGGGATGGCATGGGCTCGAAATGCAAATTAATTTGCATTCCTATAAATATCCATAACTTTACCACATTCCTTCGTACATGGACCAAGTTTTATGTCTCCCTGTATCTCTGTCACCCCTCTAAGCCTGGCCGGTTCACGGAGACTGACTCTGCGGAATTTCGAGGAGTTGAATAAAAACTCCATGGAATTCCACAGAGGCGGAGTTCCATGACCCGCGGAGTCCTGAAGCGCCCAATCTCAGAAGCACTAATCGGGTTCAGGCCCGGTTAGCCAGGCCCAACCCTGCTTAGTACTTCTGAGATCGGACACATTCAGGTGGGCCATAGGCAGTGAAAGCTGCCATTTTAGGCCTCTTGTGCACAAGTCTGTCCTGTGTGCACAGGGACAGGCCGGTGCACAAGAGTCCTGAAACGGCACCTTTCTTTCACTGCCTATGGCCCTGGCCTGACTTCAGGCCAGGGCTGTAGGCAGGCGAAAGCTGCTAGGCCTGTTGTGCACCGACCTGCCTCATATGTAGTGCACACAGGACAGGCCGGTGCACAAAAGGCCTGAAACAGCGGGCTTTAATTGCAACAATGTATGATATAATTGGGAGACTAGTCTATTACTATATGGGTAGACATTACTAAGGATAGGGGAAGGAAATCAGGGGGTTCTTCGGGGTATGTATGTAGGGTTGCACCCATGGTGCTTCGTAGTCGATGAAACGTGAACCTATCCATAAGCATTGCACTAGTTCCTTTTAAAAGTGTTGCGCTAGGCTTCATTCTGCCATTCATAAAAAGGTCCCCCATCACATGTAGTTGATGTGTGGTAAGCATCCGTTGCACCTAGCCCTCCTGTGTCAGTGGTAGCCATGGGTTGTTCCTAAGTGGTATGTGTGGGGAATAAAAGGCTACGCTGCCTAGGTATCTCTGAAGTTTGAACCAGGCACAGCATGTTGTGGAGAGAGTCTGTATGTCTGCAGAGTCACGGGGTGAACCTTGGGGTAAGAGAGAAGAGGGGGGGAGTCAGGTACTTGTGCCTTTTCAGGTTTAATATACGGCATCTAGCACCAGGGTGATAATATTGGTAGACATAGTGACATAGAGCTGCTAAGTAGTACAGGTGCATGTCAGGGATTCCAAGCCTGCCACCCTCATAGGGAAGTGTTAAGGTCTCTCAACGCGTGGTCAGTGTCTGCACAAAATGAGTCCTGTCAAGAGTTTCTGCAGTGTGGCGAAGAAGTTATTGGTCATTGAGATGGGAATATTAAGAAACAGATCCATAAAGTGGAGCAGTACCATAATTTTAATGATGGTGATTTGTTTGTTACCAATAATAGAAGTTTAACTGATTGTTCTATCTGTGAGGCAAGTTTATCAATTGCAGGGTCGTAACGTAATTTCTATGGATGACTCCTGATTTATCCCTGTGTAGAAAGATGCCTAGATTTTTTGTGGAATCAGTACACCAGTGGAAGGGATAGTCTAGGTTGCAGGGTAAAGTGGCATTTGTTAGTGGGAATAATTCTGATTTGCCCCAGTTAATCAGTAAGACAGAGAAAGAGCCAAACCATTCAATCTTGCACATGGGGGAGGGAGGGGGATTTAACAGACAGGTCACACACAAATAAGGAAATGTCATCCGCATACAATGAAACTAAACGTGGGCCATGTAGAAACTGTAGGCCTCTGCCCCAATGATACTCCGGCAAGTGCCTAACCAGTGGGTCCATCGCTATGATAAAGATTAAGGGAGGGGCAGCCTTGGCATGTACCCCTTGTTACCGGTAAGGCTGCTGTGAGGGTACTGTTTACTCTCAGTCGCGGCATGAGTTCCTTCTATAACAATATAATGAGGTCACAGAATCTGTTAGGTATTCCCAGTTTGGCCAATGTCACCTGCAGCAATGGCCATTCAAGTGAGTTGAACGCTTTTTCAGTATCTAATAGTGCGACCACCGCAGGAAGTGTGGGGGATACTTGATTTAAAATGGCAAAAACAGTGCGAAGATTCTTTGATGTGGAGCGATGAGAGACAAATCCTGATTGCATGGGAAAAAGTATATTTTCCAGTAGAAGAGAAAGTTGGGCAGTCAGGACCTTTGGCAATATCTTCTTATCATGATTTAAGAGGAACAATGGCCAGAAAGAGTTCCAATGGTGAGCTGGTTTGCCTGGTTTTAGCACTAAGGTGATGACAGACTCACGGAGAGATGGAGGTAGAACGCCTGTCCGCAGAGACTCGGCGTACACCTCCAGAAGGTGAGGTGCTTGGGTATGCTTATGTGCTTTAGAAAAGTTCCCAGTGAACCCATCATGCCCAGGGGCCCTAGAGCCACTAAGGGCATCTATGGCCTGTGTTATTTCTTCAAATGTGATCGGGGAAGCAAGAAACTGCTGCTGTCCACTGGTGAGCCACACCATAGTTATTTCGGTCAGGTAGTGTGTCAGCTCTACATCATTCTCGCCAAAAATGGAGATGGTAATAACTAGAGAACAGTTGGGTAATAGTAACGTTATCACTGGCCATAGTGCCATTGTCAGTTAAAAGCTCCGGAAGTGTTATGGTAGTCTGGCTGAAGGAGTCATGCCCGGTATGTCCTGGCCATTAACCTTCTCCATATTGACGAACTCTGGTGTATTTACCTAAATAGGCTACCTCTCTCTTGGCTAGTTCACTGAGCTCTTGTAGCAATTTGGACTGGTTCTACAGTCGGGAGCATGATGCCTCAGTTAGATCACCCTGGTCTATGTTATGCAATGACTGTTTGACCCTATCCAGGTGATTCCAGATACTTTGCAGAACTCCTGCATGTGTAGCAATGCCCACCCCCCCAATATAAGCCTTAAAAGCTTCCCAAACCGCTACTGCACCAACATTGGTCTTGAAATAGCTTTGAATGTAGTCATGAAATTCCATTTAAAAGACATCATCATGCAATGCTTTCTCAGGGAATCGCCAGTACTGTGTTGACCGTTCACGGTATGGGAGAAGGAGAGTCGTTGCAACTGGAGAATGATCTGAGAGTGTAGGGGGGGTGTATTATATCTGTGAGACATAGTAAGGCTCCACATGGCATATACCAGTGGCCAATGTGTGACCACACATTGTGCTGTGCTGAATAGAATGTGAAGTCCTTGTGGGTTACAACTGCGCTAGACACCTGTCAGTTGAAAGGTGTCTAGAAGCTTATTGAGTTCCTGCAATGAGTGAGGCTTAGTAACTATAGTAGACCTAGCGGTGTCGAGTGGAGGGTTACAACAGAGATTGAAATCTTCACCCATAAGAATAAGATCAGCCTGAAAGTACACCATATGGGCAGATATCTCATGGTAAAATCCCAGGGAATCTACATTGTGTGTAGAGACGTTAACAAGCAATAATAACCTTTCTACAATGGTCCCACTGACTAATAAATACTTGGCTTCCATGTCAGTGACACAATCTCTGTAAAGAAACAGGATACTCCCGTGAACAAGTATGCATAAACCTCCCCCCCCAAAAGTATGAACCATAGTGTGCAAAGAAACGGTTGGGCCCCCATGTAGTAGCATATGTGCACTTTGTGTGTGGGGAAAGGAGGGTCTCTTGAAGAAATGCAAGCTTGACTGTGTGTCTGTTTAGATGTGAAAGGACTTGTTTCCCCTTCTTAAAGTTATTGAAACACCTTATGCTACAGACTGAATTTCTGTGCACTACTAGAGGATATTGTCATATTATGTATTGTTTAAGTATAGGGTGTGTCTGTCGGAAGGTCTGTAACATCATTGAAGGAGCTTGGTCTGAGTAAAGAACAATAACAAACTTAACAGATAAAAAGTTAATCTCAACCCCCCACCCGCACCATCAGAAAAACAACTGGTGAATCCCTTCAATACTCCCACAAATCAAACATTTTGATTTGCACCTTGGGGGTGTAGTGACGCTACCAAGGACATCGCCTTTCTGAATATTGCGTATGTAGGAGGGTAGTCTCTGACCAAGTGGGCAGCAGCCCCATACTTATTGAGTGTGCAGGAGGGCACTGTAGCCGTGATGTTACAGGTTCAGCACTGTGGGGTTTAATGGAAGTCTAGATAATCAGTTGTAAAGTAGGAGCATTCAAAGCAGTGTGTCCTGCTGACAGCTTATCGAGTCAGTGGCTTGAGAGTGGACAGTGGGGATCCATGATGGGAAGTTTGCACCACCCGTGCACTGCTTTCAGAACTGAGCCACCTCTGCCAGGGTCTGAAAGGTGTAGCGCCGGCCATTCACCTTGATTTCCAGAAACGCCAGATAAAGCATGCTGCAATTGTGGCCGAGGTTTTGAAGCGTACACTTCACATCAGTAAACTTATGCTGCGCCTTCTGCACAGCCTGCATGAATCCTGAGAAGATGGGTAGTGTTGTACCTTGATAGTTAAGGGGTCCCTGCTCATGGGCCAGGCGTAGTGCAGTGTCCCTGTCTCTGAAATTGAGGAGGTGGGCTATAATCGGTGTGGTGGCACTCCTGGTACTGGCTGTGGTCCAAGTGATCTGTGAGCCCTTTTAACAACAAAGGTGTCTGTAAAAGCTTTTGTACCAAAGAGTTCAAGCAAAAGGATCTCTATGAACGTATCAGGATGCTCCATATGTGTGGAATCTGTGATTCCTGTAATTCATATATTGTTGCATCACAAATGTGCCTCCAAATCCTCGTTTTTGGTCATGGTGGTTTTTAGTAGGCGTTCAGCTTTTTCCAGTATCTTCCGGCTATCCACAGGATCGTCTTCCATCCCGGAGATTCTACACTTTGCACTATCCAACCGCTCGGTGTGCCTGTCTAGTCACTCTCCCATGTGTTCTAAGTAGCTAATGAGGGTGTTAAAGCATGCATCAATAGATTTGAAGCCAGCATGCAGTTCAGCCGTAATGGCGGACATATCTGCTACAGAGGAAAATTCGACTTCACTTGGTGTAGGGTCCTCTGTGTCTGATGAGGAAAGGCATTCACTTGGGGTCCTAGAACTGCCTCAGAATAGCCTTTATTGTTTGGGATCAGTGTGGCTCATCATGCCTATGTTGGTGTGGTGGTCCCAGAAAATCAGAGCATCAGCAGCTTAGAAATGGTGCAACAAGTCCCAAAGATCCCCTCCAGGCCCCTCCAGGGCACTCTATCATGAGGCGTGGGGGATGAAACTTGGGTAGCCACACCAACAGTGATGACCGCCAGTATCACGGTGCGTGGTCGAGCCTGGGTCCAGTGCCTTCGCATTGATTCACAACACTGAAGGTATAAATATGCCAGTCCCTGTTATTTAGTGAAGCTGTGATCGAATTGCCGTCTCCTTAATGCAGGGGTAGGTGGTGTGGAGAGGACATTGAGGCATCCAGGCAGTACACTTGTGGCGAGGTGATAGAGTTACTGGCAAGCAACCGTTGCCAGCACAGCAGTGCTGTAACATTAAGCCCAGCAGCATGTCCCCAGTTTCTGTACCTGCTGCGCCTCTCACGCAGTGCTGGGGCAGTGTGTAATTGAAGTAGATTGGCCGACAGAGGTGAGGGAGGGGCAATGGCACAGCATGAGGCCCAGACTGCAATCAGGAAAGAATCAGCACTCAGTAGTCAGGGTAATGGTAGAAGGCAGGCAAGGCCCCTGCACCCACCAGCACTCACCGGTAGTGTTCAGGCTGGGTTGAGTCGATGAATTGCAGGAGAGCAAGGCGCCAGTGCTAAAGCCGCTACACAGCAATATAGTCTGCCCCGGCCCGTTCCAGATTGGAGCGGCCATCAGCCCCAGCACAGCCTCTTTTCCAGATATGTGTAGACAAGCCCCGCGGCATTTCAGGGGGCTCACACTGTGGTGCCAGTCACAGTCTCCAGCCACCGGAGTCAGTCATGTCACAGGGGGTGAGCAACGCTGGCCACTACCTTGCCCTCAGGCTCACCTGTGGACCACCTCCATGGGGCCTACAAGGGCTGTGTCAGGCCGCAGTAGCTGGTTTATAGTGCAGCGGCCTTTCTAGGATCATGCCAGGGTCTAAGTCCCAATCAGGGGGGCGCAGAAGGTTCCCACACACGTAGGAGGGCAAGTATTTGGGTATGTCTGGGCTTGATGCCACCCAAGGTAGTATGATTGGGCAGAGTCCTCTGGAGCTTCAGAGCAGTGCACACATCTTCGTCGCCAGGATGGCTATGCCCCATCCCCTCTATGAAACATAATTGTAAGTATTCCTCAAAGCAATCACATATGTCTATTTGTATATTTCTCCTAAACATAGAGGGCAGATTTACCATTCTTCCAGGTTTCTGTGCTGCGTTGCATGAATGGGAGAGAGCTGAAGAGCACCATGTCTATTAAGATATGGCGCTCTTCAGCTCTCTCTCTGCACTGTTGCCCCTGAGGCTGCCTAGTGTCAACACAGGCACACTTGCATCATTGTGCAGGGCAGGATTCATTTTATGCAACAAGGGAATCTTCCTGCAAAAAACAATCCTTAGAGCATGTCCCTCCTCTCTCTCTATGTATGCTGCAGTAAGCAGCACACATGGAAACAGGAAGTAATGATGAGAAATAAAGATATTTCTCCCTGTTACTCCTCTGTCAGGCAGGCACATATTTTTTGTGCAAACTTGTGTTTACAAGTCCTTGTAAATCTGTGTTTGCCTCAAAATAGATGTGTGGATGCATGGGACCAGCCATGTTCCATCCATGTAATGCCTACCCAACCCAAAGTAACGCAAGGCAGCACAATGCACAGCGTTGGGTTAGTTTGCTTTTACTAAACCATGCACAGCGGTTTTGCATGGCTTAGTAAATCCTAGTTAAGAACTTGTGTTGCCGTCTAACAACTTGCATCACTCAAGGACAATGCAAGTCCTTACTAAATCTGCTCTCGAATCTTTCTGCATCTTCCTACCCATGGAGCTGGGACACCACACCCTGTTCAAACCCAGATCTCATATGTGGGATGAAATTGTCCTAAAAAATCAATATCAAGGGTTGGTGAGAGGGATGGGAAATTAAGAATTTGGTTCAAAGTTATGTACTAACATGCATGTTTTGAAATCTATGATATAGCTTTGGGCCTGAAGATGTCAACAAACTGAAAGTGTTAATAAAGAATGGTTATAACAAATGGTGCCCCCACTTGGATGATTTCCCTAGCCATCAAAGGTGGCTGAAGAGGAAAACTCAATTATTCACCTTAGTAAGTAATAATCTAAAATTAATCTTTGTTTCCATTGCAGAAAACTGAATGTTGCCAATTTTAAGAACAGAATGCAATAATTCATATACTTCAATCTGTATGACAAGGTATATTTTATTAGCACAGTAAATTTAATTTGTCATCTCTATGCATCTGATAACTGTTCACTCCTCTGACAGATTAATGCCACTCATAATGTCAGTCTGATTTAATTATTCTCTTTCCAGCAAAACGTTACTAACTTTAATTTAGATCTACGTACATCTCCACGATCCTCCTTATCCGTTAGATAGTCAAATTCAATATTCTGCATTCCCACTGCATTTGTTTTTGTTTGGGCATTCTTCGCTGACATCAAGTATAAGAAGAGATACCGCTTTTGTTATTCTACTTTGAAGCTGTTACATATACCCTTCAACTCACTTGGTCACTTTCACAGGCTGCAACAGCTCCGATAAATCAAATACAAAATTAGATATGTATTATTGTATCATTGCAATTCAAAACCATTAACCTATAAAGAAGCCAAGAATGCTATCTGCAATAACTACGCCTTATCCTTTGGAAATTTGAAGGAACTGATAAAGTTCTGGTAAGTTAATGGTATTGCATGAAGAATGTTACTTGTTATCCTAAGGTCAATCAATAGGATGGATCAACAAGAAACATGTGGAAGAATATAATGCTGTAACACAACAATTATGAGTCCTGATTACCATGTTATGTCTTGGACTCCTATTTTGGTCACATTAGATATGAATAATAACATAAATAAAAATGCAGTCTTATACTATTTTTTTTTATTACAGCCGGTCAAAAAATGTGAAATGTGGCCTAAAAAAAGTTCAACAAATGGTGGGTAAAACTTGAATTTAAATTGAAGGGCAGGCGGCATTCTTATGATGAAATTGTGACACCTAGTTCTTCTAAGTCCAAGGTTACCGGATCTCTACACCACAAGGAGAAACAAGCATTGGCAAAGCCAATAGTTCTGCCTATACAAGGTCTATGGGCTTTGTCAATGTTTTTCGACATGTTACACGGCAACCGCTGTTCAACAAAGGCAAAACATTGACAAAGCAAATCTCGTATAGTACTGTGGCTAGGAGCAGTCCTCCCTCTTTCGGCCCCTACTCCTTAAAAACACCCCCAACCCAAAGCATTGCGATTCCTGGGGTCACCTACCTCAGACTGTACAGCCTCTCAGCTCCTGCATCCGGGAACTGACCCCTCCTTCTTTAAACAAGAAACACAGCCTTACATATAATTTTAAAAAATCTAGAAAGTTGAGGACAGCAGTTCAATGGAAGAGTTTTTTTCCTGAATCTTGTCCTGGTTTTCTTTGCTTGATTTTGAGATCATATTTATAAATTATTTTAACTAAATTGAAAGAGGCTGTACGCGCAGAGCGACAGCTGAACAGTTCTGAGCTTTCATATAATAAGCACGTGTATTATGGGCTATGCAGAAAGCGTTTCTTCCATTTGAACCACTGGACTAACTCGCCCAATTACTGTGTTTTTCAAGGACCCGAACTGCAATGAGAAATTAATTGGTCATCTATACATACCACAGTGCTTAATTTGTGCTTGTTGTTACCGGTGTGGAGCACCGACACTTATTTTTGAGGACCGGCACTTATTTTTCTGTCTAAGGCATTTACTGCGAGCAAAAGGCACATATGGGAAAGACGGAGGAAGAGAAAAACAAAAAAGCGTCCCAATGGTAGAAATCAGAAAGCTGTAAGAGTGAGCTGAAGGGGCAGTGTGTGGCTTTAAATGGATTGAAGAGGCCCGAGATGGCTTAAAGATAACGCTGTCTCAGTATTCCGTGCTCGCACGTTTATTTGCAGCAGCCGCCTGTTTAAGAGGAGGGCTATGGGCACCAGCACATTTTTATTTACAAATTAAACACTGACATAACAGCTCTGGAAGCAGAAGCACCTGTGTTTTCTGAACCCATTGTAATACCACAAACAACTGCAGTATAAAATATTTCCGCTGTATGGAACTCACTTCCTTTGTCTGGGCTTGAAAATAGTGGTTTCATATTACCTGTGTTAGAAAAATAATTAAAAAACAAACATGTGAAAATGTCGCAGGCGAACTGTGATATCTTAGTATGTCAAAGATCATAAATACGCCCCACACCCCCCGAAATTGGTGCAAAAGGGGAGACATGAATGCGCATATCTCTTTTCAATAACACACAACCGTGAGATAGTATTGCAATAAACAAGTTACATCCCCGAAATACCTACGAGTTCTTTCAGCTAGTTGCATCTCTTTTGGATAGGAAAGCGGGTTGTGTGGGATGCAATAGTTCAGTACACATTTGAAATGAACATATAGAGGGGATTCCACTGCGTGAATTTCTTTTGAGTAGAAGCCACGTTTATATGGGACTGAATAAACAGGGTGTCTCCTCAAAATGATTACACGGAGGGGGATTCAAGTCTACACCACTTTCTGGATAGAAGCAAGCGTTATATAGGCTGTAATATACAAGGTATACTTACCAAATGGGATCAGCTGGGCATTGCATGTATGTACCTCTAGTGGGTATAAGAAGGGGTGGGCAGTGAACTCCACTCCGCGTGCAGAGTTTGCAGAGTTTTTCCCACTCTGTGCTCTGTTTAGAGTGCGGAGTTCTGAAAAAGTCTGGGTATCGTAGTTTTTTCCTCGCTCGCGGTCTCCAGCTTTGAGTTGGCGACCGTGAGCAAAGAAATTCTTACTCAAGATCACCTTCTAGTGAGATTTCTCAATGAGGGCGGTTGTGGATGGCCATAACCACTTGCGTTCTGAAACCATCCGTTCACGTTGAGGAAGCTGCAGCTCGAGTAGAAAATCTACTCGAGCGGCAGAAAAGAAGCAGCACCCTCTTGCGCTGCACTGGGTGCCATTTGCGCTGATTTTACAGCATGATACCAAAAACATGGGGCACAAAAAATCTGTTTGAACGGCGTGACCTAACGCACTCCACCACTTGTGGAACTCCACAATGCGCGCCAGGGTTTTGGGGTCACTTCGCGGAGTTCCGCCCAGAGCTAGATATAAGCAAGACAAAATTAAGCATTATACACTCTCATAACAAGGGACAAAAGGCATCTCTAAATGACATAGATGGTCTTAGGTAATTTATGCAGAGTGCAGTAAGCATGGTAGAGTTCCTCTGTGTCCATCTCTTCCAGATGATGTGCCCAGTATAGTTTAAAACAAAATCTGTTTACAAGCGTGACGTGCAGCGGTGTGCTACAATCTGTGTACAAGATCCACGTGCAATGACATACTAAATCCTGTTCATAAGAAGTAAGTGAAATGAAAGACATGCCAAAAGTCTCTGTTACACAAGATATATGTACATTGTCATGCGGTCCTCTGTGCACAAGATCCCACAAAACTGAGTAGCTATAAAGACAACATCTCACATCAAGAATAAGAAGCTGTATCTCGAAAAACAGCAAAGAAATCACATACATGTAGCACAAAGAGGAGGGGGCTTCTTAGTCATTTTCTGCAGATGGGGTTTCAACGCACAGTATTGCTGATCATACAGTTCCCACCAAAAGATCCATATTTTTTCTTGTTACAACCGGGAGTGGCCAGTCTTCATTGACAATGGTAAGACTCCATAAATTGGGGTTTCCAATTCCCAGAGTTTCTCTGAGTTTAAAGTCAGGTCTGGTTTATGACTCCTTCTTTCATTTTTAATCCATTATCAAAATCCTTAAGAAGGGCGTGGTTAGTGCCCGACAAAGATGGTGATGTTGTAGCGTAGCTCCGGAGCCGAGTGAAATTACCCCACCGTTTTTGAAACACCATGAAGGTTGACTAGGTTGGGAAACAAGGCCACGAACACTCCAGACATCTGCCATACTGATACGAGTGTAATTAAAACTCTGGAGTGACACTACCTCGCAATGTAACTCTGAGCCTGTCAGCGTCACATGTAACAGCTCGACAAGATGGCGCCCATACCCACTTTATGAATTGCCATCTCCTTCACTGCAAAGAGCGGTATATCCTGAGGATATTTTACCGATTATTCAGTGCTATATACTAGAACACACTGCTATCTCCGGTTAGCTACATGAGCTCTTTGGCAAATCGGTTGTTCTTTAATACTGCGCATCTACAACCTTGTGACCATCTGTACTGGCTCCTGCTCTCACGCAGCACTACCGCCTCAGCGCCCGCCTCACTTAATATGCAAAACACATTTATGTCTGAATTCCATGCTCTGGGGTACAATCTAAACTAAATATAATCAACTGATACAAACTAAGCTTTAAGATTCGATAACACTAACCAAGCGGGATGTTTCTGACCGGATTCCCCAGAAAGGAAAACTCGCCTCCAGCCTCTTCTGGGTCATTCCCCGAGGCCCTCCTACATTCCTGGTTTGCCTGTGGCGATTCCCCTACACCTCCCTCAGGTTTGCTACACTGTTTCTCAGTCTCGCTATTCAACTTTCAGCAACATCCAGCCTTATCCAGTCTTTATTAAACAAGGTCTACTTGCAGCAACAACATACTTTGAATGTGGGACTCCCTATAACTCAACCATAATATCCTCCAAACAGTCAACGTTATTGTCAGTGTTTTGCCATAATAGCCTCCAAACAGCTAGTGTTTTTGCCAGTGTTTATATGAATATCTAACTTTGTGTTTTACCTGGACATTGCCAGCACCTCCATTGTAACCATAATCAATGGTGCTCAACTCTTTGCAAACAATCTCTTCTCTACAACCTCTATACACCACAACCGTTGGCAGAAAACAGACCCACTTCCCACCACATAGTGCACTTTAAGCCTCTGAGAGGCATGTGTGAGCTCTGCTTGACAACAGTTATCTCACAAACATAGCTGACAGAAGAGAAAAAGAACCCAAGGGAACCAAGGATCATAAAGACCTCAAAGAGCAAAAACCAGACCAAAAAAAGATCCAAACAGGACCTTCCATCACCAGACTCCCCAATAAAGGGGAACCAAGACTTATCAAACAGCCTGGAAACTATATTGCTGAATCTTAATGCCCTACATGATTTAACTCAGTCAACGAAGCAAACACTGAGATCCTACACTCAGAAATGACCTGTCTCAGGCAAGATGTGCGTTCTTTAGTGCATCATATGGAAGAAGCTGAATCTAGGATAAGCAAAATTGAGGACAACCAATACTCCATCACTAAAAACACTGAAATGTTGTCAGAGAAAATAAGCTCTTTAGAAAAGAAAGTAGCTGCCTTGGAAGATAGAAATAGAAGAGGCAAACTTAGAATTTTTGGCTTACCAGAAGACACAGAAGATAGCAACAAGTCCTGTGTGTCCTTCCTGGAATCTTGGCTTCTGCAGGTCCTTGAACTATATTTTGACCAATGCTTCGAGATGGAAAGAGCCCACCGAACCCCAACCCACACCTCATCCACAGGCAGTAAACCATGAGCCCTTATCTTCTGACATCTAAGATACCAACACATGGAAATGATCCTAGATCATATGAAAAAATTAAGACTCTCACCTGGAAAGGCCACAGAATTGGCATTTCACAAAACTACGCAAAACTCACAGCGGAATAAAGAAAAAAAGTCTTAGATCTATTCTCTGATCACAAATCCCTTAACATCTCTTTCTTCTTCGTTGGGCCGCAAAGCTAAGAATCATCTTTGAGGGCATACTACTTATTTTTGATGAACCAAGAGAACTAGAATTCTTCATTTGCCAAATATCAGATAATCTAATGTCACAGTAATTTTTGCTTAAGATCTTAACATTGATCCATCTATTCCTTCATAGGCAATATGTTTTTTCATTCCTAAATAGTATATTACTGTTATCTTGCTATTTACCAACAAATCCACAAATCGGTAATTGTTCTAAGGTTAGCACAATGTGTTATCTATATTGTGCTACTATATGATGATATGATGAACCTCACTTTGCAGTGTTTATGTACCTGAATTTTGTCTCTAATGCCGTTATCAACTATGTATCATCTGACTTATTTTTCAGAAACTGTACGGTTACTTTCAATTTAAAGCTGTTTTTTCTTAGAATGTTTTGCAGATAAATATTCCAATCCCTACACTGTTTTGGAGATGCTCCAAACCAAATTGTCAATTAGGACTTTACATGTGTAATTTGCCATTTTTAGATGTTATTACAACAAGCTGTCTAGATGTTTTTGATCCTTCTTATTGGTGTATAACAATGTTCTTTTTCCATTAATGTCATTCCGATTGAGCCCACCCACAATGTTTCTGCTGCGGTCCTCTTTGCTCCGAGGAGTCCATTTCCCTTTTTTTACTTTGGGGGGGGGTCGTTTGTTCGGGGGTTGGAGCAATGGGTTATATTTCAGCTCTGTGTTGTTAAAATGGAGGTTTCACTTCACCTCCCAGATGGTCGGTTCATTGTTGTTGCTCATCTCAAAAACACCTAATACAGCTTGCATCTTGTGCTCTGGTTTCTTGTTTTCTTATCCTTTATGCCTACCTTTCACCTTCTCTCCTATGGAGAATCCCTATATTCTCACACAGAATCCTCAAACATCTCACCACCCACAACATATCTCAGGTATCCATTTAAAACCCTTAACACCAAAGGACTAAGGGGCATATTTATACTCCGTTTGCGCCGGAATTGCGTCGTTTTTTTTGACGCAATTCCGACGCAAAACTAACTCCATATTTATACTTTGGCATTAGACGCGTCTAGCGCCAAAGTCCATGGAGTTTGCGTCATTTTTTAGCGTGGACACCTACTTTGCGTTAATGAGATGCAAGGTAGGCGTTCACGTCTAAAAAATTGACTCCGAGGCATGTGCGCCGTATTTACACTCCCGGGTAAAATTCACACCCGGGAGTGGGCGGGTAAAAAAAAATGACGTACGGCCGCTTTTGCGCCGTTTTTTAGCGCCTGCAAAAGGCAGGCGTTAAGGGACCTGTGGGCTCTGAAGGAGCCCAGAGGTGCCCTCCCATGCCCCCAGGGACACCCCCTGTCACCCTTGCCCACCCCAGGAGGACACCCAAGGCTGGAGGGACCCATCCCAGGGACATTAAGGTAAGTTCAGGTAAGTCATTTAAAAAAAAAAAAATTGTGGCATAGGGGGGCCTGATTTGTGCCCCCCTACATGCAACTATGCCCAATGACCATGCCCAGGGGACAGAAGTCCCCTGGGCATGGCCATTGGGCAAGGGGGCATGACTCCTGTCTTTGCTAAGACAGGAGTCATTTCTATGGGGGTTGGGAGTTGAAAAAAATGGCGCAAATCGGGTTGAGGCGAAAAATTTGCCTCAACCTGACTTGCCCCATTTTTTGACGCCCAAGCCCCATATCCCCCTACGCCAGTGCTGCCTGGTGTACGTTGTTTTTTTTCACGCACACCAGGCAGCGCCGGCGGCTAACGCCGGCTAACGTAATTGATTAAATACAGCGCCCGCATGGCGCTTCAGAATGGCGTTAGCCGGCGCTAATTTTTTTGACGCAAAACTGCGTTAGCGCAGTTTTGCGTCAAAAAGTATAAATATGGGCCTAAGTCACCCAGTTAAAAGGAAAAAAAATCCTGGACCACTGTTGTAAATTGAAGAGTGATATCCTCCTACTCCAGGAAACCAGAGGAGGTATAATAGAAGCTCATAGCATGCAACATACATGGATTTCTGATTATGCCTACTCCCCTGCACTACATAAATAAAACAATATCAAGACAATCATGCTGCCAGCTCCAAACTACTGCTCTCGATAATCAAGGCAGAGGACGTATCTCGAAAATTTCTGAAAACAACCTCACCTTTTATATTGCAAATATTAATGCTCCAGCTGCGGATGAACCAACCTCCTGCTCAACGCTTAACCACAGATTACTTGAAATTCCGCCCAACTACAAAATTATTTTAGCAGCTGATTTAACTTGCCTCTTTACACCACTCTTGACAGGCTGCCACAATACCACATACAGGACCACATGATAGCACGCTTTACCCCACAAATTAATTAAAGACAACGACCTAAATGATATTTGGGGACTTTCTACTCACACACACACAAAATTCACTATCTAGAATTGAATACTTCTTTGTTAGAGATTCCCTAGTCCAATCATCTTTCAATTCCATTATTGGGCCTATCCTAATTTTGGGCCATGTTTCCATTATGCTGACACTGAAACGCTGTGACACTCCTCCAACATCTAAATTCTGGAGAATGAATGAGAGATTCTCGAAGACCACCTCCAAAAACACAATCACTCATGCAATTTCCAACTTTTTTTAAAGATAACATCGACTCAGAAGTTGATGTGTGCACTAAGTGGGACACTATGAAGGCCGCAGTTATAGGAGAAATGATTGGCTTAATGGCAAATAAAGTACTGAACTCTACACTTCATAAACTGGAAAAACAAATCCAGCCATTAAGAAACAACAGGTCCAAGAAGCTTAATCCTGACAGAACTCCCAAAATCAAGCAGCTTAAATATGAATATAACAAAATTCTCAGTGAAATAGTGCACACTTGGCCCGACAAAATTAAATCTAAACATTTTTTAGAACAAAATAAAGCTGGGAGACTCCTCGGCCTAACTCTTAAAAACAACAGAAAAACATGAATGTCACTGCTTTTAAAGATCTACAAGGACGATTATAAACGGATCCTAATACAATTGCAGACATGTGACAGATTCTACCCCCTGCTTTACAACCTGACTACATTTGAACATACTAAAAAATATAGAAGCATGTAAAACCTTTCTAAAGCCCCTTAAACTTCCCACAATTTTGTAAAAGGACAGAGAAACAGCTTAATAAACCCATCACATTAGATGAGGTCACACCAGCTATCAAATCCCTAAAGCCTAAAAAAGCCCTTGCTCCAGACAGCTTTCCTGCATCTTTCTATCAGTGTTACCAATAGATACTATCACTCCATATCCTGAAACTATCCAATACCTTTGACTCCACAGGTATAATTAGTGGATCGTTTTCTGAAGCACATACTGTCGTCATTCCAAAGGAAGGGAAAGATCCACTGGAAGTGGAAAAGTTCAAACCTTTCTCATTACTAAATTCAGATTACAAAATATATACTAAAATATTGGTACTCTCTCTTGAATAAGTCCTTCCACTGCTAATACACTCTTCTCCAACAGGTTTTGCAAGAGGACGCATAGCATTTGACAATATTCAAACTTGTTGCCATGTTCTTGAAAAACCCAAAATGCTAAAATCCCCATCCATGTCCCTAGATGCTGAAAAAGCAAAGGTTTCTTGGACCTTTCTAAAAACCACCTTAGAATAATCCAACTTAAGCCCAAGATTTACTTGAATGGCCATTACAATCTATTATAACCCAAAAGCTAGAATACAACTAAATGGGCGGATCTCAGAGGTAATCAACCTTGCACAGACCACGAGGCAGGGCTGCCCTCTGTCTCCTTTACTATTTTTCTTATCAATTGAACCCCTCCTACATACTATTCTTATCAACACAAAAATCAAAAGTATTCCATTCGAAAATAACCTCCAAAAACCAGCAGCAAATGCTGATGACTACTTAATATTCTCAAGTGATGCTGAACAATCTATCCCTGGAATACTCAAAGTTATCACTGAATATGCCATATATAAATAAACCTCATATAAAGAATTAATGTATTCTGCTTGCCATATATGGCCTCAAATTTCAATCTCTAATGGCAATCGAACAAACTCAAATGCTTGGGAATAGAATTTGCAAAATCTATATCTGATACTAAAGTTCCCTACTCACATGAATCCAAAAACGTACTGAGAAATGGTCACCGAAATTAATCACATGGTGGGGCGGGGTGGAAAATTATGATTGCTCCACAAATACATTTTTCTCTCAATATCTTCCCACTCCATCTCGCTAAATCCTTCTTTTCCTCAAACAACGCCTAATTAACAGCTTTCATTTGGAAAGGTAAAAAGGGTGGAATTACTCTTTGGAAACTACAACTAAGCAAATCACAAGGTGGAATAAACCCACCTAACTCTGCCCGATATGTTTCTATCACTTCCTGTCACTTAAAGTCTCTCTTACAAATGAAAAAAACATACAAAGTAGACTGCCTAACCTTTCTTCAAAAACTATTGATCAAAAACCACAGTATCTATAATTTATAATACACTTAAATAAACACCCCAAACAATCGTAGAAGAAATAAAATAAACATGAACAAAATCCTGTATTAACCACAAGATTGACCCTATCCGAACATTACATTGGCTTTAAATTTGGAAATCCATGCTACAACATAACATCTCACCTCTTATCCTTCAATGCAAACTGTGGGCCACATACAGAGCATTCTGGACTCTGGAACACCTACACAAAAGAGGCCTCCTGTCTTCAGCAGCCTGCTGGCATTGTCACCACCCCACAGGTGATCTAGACCATCTTCTAGTCTATCACAGTTATCTTTATCACATATACTAGTCTCATAAGATACAAACGCCTACTCAGACCTTAACATAATATCTTCAGTATCTACATCGAACTCTTTTCTCATAGATGTTCTACTCACCATAGATGTCAAAACAATACTTGCTAACTGTAAAAACTACAACATTTCCTTTCATGCATAGTGGGCTTGGGTATGTTTTGCCGGGAGGGCGGATAACGGGCTACATAACCACCCTTTTAATAAAAAATCATCTCACATCCTATGGTCCAAGCTTGACATGGACTTACAAAAAAATAACCCACCCTGAACCTCTCCTTCCTCTAAATCACTCCCCCTTCTTCCTCTCTTCTCTTCTTTCGCAAAGGTACATATTGCAATTTATTTAGGTTCCATCCACTCAAATATAAAATATATAACATGTGAATATCTCTCATAATTAAGGTATAATTAGAGAAGAACCTGAATTTCTTAATTTGCAAGGTTACCTATTTGTTCTTATAACAGTCTTATGCTGTATTTCATTGAAATCAATAAAAACTGTTTGAAATCAAATATCAAAATCCTTTCAAATGAAAAGCCGCACTGATTGAGAGAAAAGAAAACTTAAGTCCTTTGTTTCCTAAATTCACAATCTTTAAACAGTTGTTGAAGGTAGCAGTTTGTGTTTCTGAGGGAGTATTTTGCAAAAGGTGTACAATTTATGGAGAGTTGTTGGGTAATTTGTACCTTCAAAGTGAGTCTAGAAACACGTTTTTCTGAGCATGTCATTAAATGTGGTAGTTGTTAACAGATGTTCAGCAAGGCAATGCTTGTGCCTGCTGTAAATATCTTTTGGACATGTTCTTGCATGTTGAACTTCGAGAATACATCTCATTAGATCACATTCGTCTACTGCGTATCCGTACATCACCAATTATTTGACCTTTTAGCGTTTTCCCCGTGACACTTGCTGACCTTGTAAACTTATTTTCCGGCATGCAATTGCATGTGCAGGTTGTTAACAGAAGGCAGATTTTCTGTGTTTTTTTATTACACAATTGGTACTAGCAGGGTCTTTCAGCATGAGATTGTCTGTTTTTTTATAACAAAATGTTCAACATGTTCTTACATGCAGATCTTGTAAACATATCTTAGGCATCTCATTCATTCAATATGGTGGTTGTAAACATTTTCAGCTAGTCATCCATTACACATGTATCTTAAATGCACATTTTAGTCTTGTTTTATGCATGACAGTTTGACCGTTGGCCATGTAAAGAGCTAGAATATCTGTGGGTGAGTTTACGCTATACAAGTATGCAAAAGCAAAAAAAAAGCAAGCAACAATGAGAGAACGGGGAGGGACAAGTATCAATAAAGAAAAATAGTACCTCAATCTTGTCTTGAGCAGTGGACGAGCACAGATTAACTTAAATCAACTGTGCCTGGTCCTACTCCACAGAAATGATTGAAAATTACATTTCCGCTGTAACAGCCAATTTAGATGGCTACAAAGAAGAATTATGTGAAGGCAACACATGGTAAAGCAATGGGGCGGGCTCCAAGCCCTTTTTGTATGCAGCAGTGTTTCGCAAGCAAGAGACATGCACTTGTGAATGCTCTTGCAGGCTTGACTCTAAAAAGGAGCCATTGCAGATTTCCTGCAGGCAGTATTGCTTTTCATTGAACCAGAACGCAAGCAACCTAGGACTAATTCCCCCTGATAAGAGCTCATCAGCCAGGTATTCCCAGTTAAGAACTTGTATTGTCTTGTGACGACTTCAGTCATGCAAGGACAATGCAAGTCCTTAGTTAATTTGCCCTTCAATCTTTCTGTATCTTCCTGCCCACAGAGTTGGGATAACACACCCTCATATTCCCAGTTGCTGACTCCACAGCCTCTTGGTCTCAACACACAGGCCACCCTGAACAGCCTCTGGCTAGGTCTGGGTTTCACTTCCTCTGATGAAATGAGGGTGTTATGGTCAGAATCCACTAACCTGGTGATGGATAGAGTCTGCAGTCTTCTGCCCAATGTCTGCAAACAAGGCGTCATTGACAGGTGCTCAGTTTAGGCCTAATTTTTCCAGGTAGGGAGTACCCCCTTTAAGGGCCCCTGCTGTATCCAGCTTACATTTGGTTTTATAATTTCATTTTGATTTGATTTGCAGCAGAAAAAATGTAAAAAATGCTTTTGTTCATTTACCTTGAGGCATAGCAATGGTTGTATGATGGAACCACGCATGCGGCAACCACGCATGCCTGAATAACACGGTCGGAATAACGACTACGTTGTTTCCACGCATGCCTTTACCATGCATGCCTTTACAACGATTTTTCATTGTAAAGGAATGCCTAGTAGAGGCATGTGTGTAAACGGCATGTGTGGTTGTCGCATGCCACCCCTCACCTGAAAAATAGAGGAACCCTGACCCCCCCTTAAAAACTACCCCGATACCCCCCCCACCCTGATCCCTAAAACCGACCCCCACCCCCACAAATAAATCAACCCAACTCCTAACAAACAAAATTGCCCTGACCCCCCACCCACTCCTAAAAACAGAAGTACCCCGACCTCCACCTTTAAAAACCACCCCGATACCCCCCACCCACCCTGAGCCCTAAAACCGACCCCATCCCCAAAAGTAAAACTACCCAACCCCTAAAAACTAAATTATCCCTACCCCGTCCCTAAAAACCAACCCCCTCCTGCCCTGAATACAAAATCACCCAAAGCCCCCACCCCGCCCCAAAAAACCCGACCCCCACCCGCCCTAAATACAAAATTAAACATATCTTGCTTTTCTTTAAGTAAAATGGGTTTCATATAAAGAAATACTGCTTAATTTAAAAACAATCACAGTCATGGTAGTCTGCTGAACTTAGCAGGCCACCACCCCTGTGATGGCTGTCTTTTCTAATGAGTTGCAAATTGTGAGCTATCTCATTATTATTAATGGGGGAGGTTGATTTGCGACCACACTAGGAATCATTAAAGAAATTAAAGTTTCATGCATTAAGAATAGTGAGTACCAAATAGTTATTCAGAAAAGAAATAGATATTTTAAACCCGCTATTCTAAGTGTTTACACATCTTACCCTACATGCCAGGACCAAAGTTTCAGAAGCCCATGACCAATGCTGTTAAAGGGCAGGGTGCCAAAGCCAAGCCTGTACAGTCTTGATTCCACCTAATGCTGAGAGGCATAGTTTCAAGAATAGAGTTGAGATTATTGCTAAAAATGACAAAACAATAACCGCTGAAGTAAAATTAGGGGGGGAGTGAAATAGAATGATAGGTTAGCATATAGGTTGTCATTACAACCCTGGCGGACGGTGGAAAATGTGCGGTAATACCGCAAACAGGCCAGCGGACAAAAAAAGGGAATTATAAACAAAGACAGCCACTTTAACACACCGCCCGCCACGGCGGTACAGACAAGCAGCGCGGCGGTTACCGCCAACAGACAGGCGGGAGACAATGTACCGCCCACACCATTACAACCCGCCAATCCGCCACGTTTTCCGGGGTGGATTCACCGTGGATAAAAACACAGCGGAAACAGCTTATGTTATGGGAAAACGCTCACCTGAACACATCCCACGAGGAACGACGACTCCATGGAGCCGGAACTCCAAATTCTACCTGCCATTTTCTTTCTGCTCGTTTACGACCAACAGCGACGTAGGCCCCCACCCTCGCATATTACAACATACAGACCAATGCAGTCGCAAAGATCACATTAACAACCCACAATCCCCCTGGAAGAATGCAAAGACAAAGCAAATTGCTTCCAAACATTCTAATGTGCCAATATACATGTCATTAAAAAATATACATATATACATCTCTAAATCACTCATAATTATATATACAGTACAAGAAGTAGTGCAGATTTGTACACAACAATGTCCGTGCACCAACAGTCCAAAAATGCATGGGCGAGGCCCACAATAGATACCTGACCAAAATCCGAGAGAACACTGCCGGGGCATGAGATAGAAACACTACAGGCACCTCATGGGGAAGGGAAGGGGGGGCACCTCAGCCGGATGACTGCAAAGCCAGATCCACGACGGGGCTCCATGCCCATTGATGTATCCTGGGGAGTGCAAAGCCACAGTCTCTTAAGTCTCTACAGTGGGTGGTTTGCCCACTGTGCCATTCTGTGGAGTGCAAAGCCACAGTCTCTCAAGTCTCTACAGTGGCTGGTTTGCGCACTGTTCAATCCTGGGGAGTGCAAAGCCACAGTCTCTCAAGTCTCTACAGTGGGTGGGTTGCCCACTGTGCCATCCTGGGGAGTGCAAAGCCACAGTCTCTCAAGTCTCTACAGTGGGTGGGTTGCCCACTGTGCCATCCTGGGGAGTGCAAAGCCACAGTCTCTCAAGTCTCTACAGTGGCTAGTTTGCCCACTGTTCAATCCTGGGGAGTGCAAAGCCACAGTCTCTCAAGTAGATGCAGGTCTCCACTGTTTCTGGAGGGGGACTGGTGCCCAGACTGGATGAGTCTCCCTGTGAAAGTTCCTGTCCTGTCACTGTCCCACCTGCACATGGGATAAGGATGCCTGATGTGGCGGTACATTCATTCCTACATGGTGCATGCCCTGTTCAGCGGTGCCTTACCATGGCGGTCTTTGCCCTGTTCAGCGGTGCTTTGCCATGGAGGTCTTTGCCCTGTTCAGCAGTGCTTTGCCATGGCGGTCTTTGCCCTGTTCAGCGGTGCTTTGCCATGTCGGTCTTTGCCCTGTTCAGCGGTGCTTTGCCATGGCGGTTCTGATACTGACATTGGTGTGTGGCATGACGATCTCCACACTGGACATTGGTGTGTGGCATGACATTCCATCATTGGCCAGCGGGGCTGTGGCATCCTGGCCCCTCCTGGGCTGTGACTCTGGCGGTGGTCTCCTGACCAGTAACAATACTTGGGCCCTCCTGGGCACTGACTCCGGCGGTGGTCTCCTGACCAGTAACAATACTTGGGCCCTCCTGGGCTGTGACTCTGGTGGTGGGCTCTGGACCAGTGACAACGGTGTTGGCGGTTGTGTCTGGACCTCCGGAAATGATGGCGCACTTCTCCGCCGTGACACTCACAACAGGCTGGGGAGACTTCCTCTGGACCTTCCCCACCTTCTTAGGAGTTACAGCTGACTCACCAATCGCCTTCGATCCCATTTCACTTGTTGTCCCACCAGGAGTCTTGACACGGTCCCGTCGTCCACTCCCCAATTTCAGAGCCTTTACAGGGGGTGGGCTGGCAGTGCCTTGGCTCCGGGTCCTACTGCCTGCCCTGGTGGACGGTGCACTCCAAAAACCTGGAACACGCACCACTGGTAGTGGAGGCTTTTTGGCTGAGGCGCTACGACGGGACTGATGAATTGGAGGGGGGGTGGGGGCAAAAAGGTCAATTTGACATAGGGACAGTTTCTGACGGACACTGGGATGGGTAGCTGGAGGGGGTCTGGGAGTGGAGGAAGAGGAGGTGTCACTTTAGGTGTTTTGGGTGCAGGGGCAGGTACTGGAGGCTCTCATGAGGTGGATGGATGTTGGGTGAGTGATTTCCGGCGTTTGTGTACTTTGGGGGGGGGCGTCACAGACACACTGGGAGAGGACACAGGGGACGTGTAAATGGGAGTGGAGGTGGTGAGTGCAGGTGAGCGCCTTGTGGTGCTGGGTGTCCTGGTGCGAGTCCTAGTGCCTGTAGATGTGGTGCATGCAGGTGTGTGTGTAGATGAGACAGGGAGGGAGGAGGGAGAAGAGGAGGAGGGGGACACAGTGGAGGCAGTGGATGTTGCTGTGTCTGTATGAGTGTGATGCTTGTGTGAGTGCCTGTGGTGTGTGTGGTGCCTATGTTTGCTTGAGCTACTTTTGGGTGTTGACTTGTGTGCATGCTGGTCTGTAGGTGTGCTTGGGATGGACTGGGGTACGGGGAATTGGGTCTGGGTGGAGGAAGTTGGAGGGGGGAGGCTGGACACAGGGACAATGGCTGCCATCAGTGCTGAGGCCAGAGATTGCAGGGTTCGCTGAAGGGCAGCCTGACCAGAATGAATGCCCTCCAAGAATGCATTACCGTGTTGCAACTCTCGTTCTACACCCTGGATGGCATTCACAATGGAAGACTGCCCAACAGTGAGTGACTTGAGGAGGTCAATGTCCTCCTCACTGAGGGCAGCAGGGGTGACTGGGGCAGGGCCTGAGGTGCCTGGGGAGAAGGTGATGCACACCCTCCTGGGTGAGCGGGCACGGGGCGAACGCTGAGGGGCTGCTGGGAGGGCGGTGCTGGTAGGGGAGGTGGCGGCTGTACCTGTAGTAGTGGGGTGCACAGATGGTGCCGCCACCACAGGGGAGCTCCCATCGGCGGACGAGTCTGTGTCGCTGGTTGGTGATCCGGTGGCCAACGTGAAGCTCCCCTCGCCCTCCGTCCCACTGGTGCATTCAGAGTCTGTGGTGTGGCCCTCCATGGCCATGTGGGATGCAGCTCCCTCGTGCTCCGGTGCCACTGTACCTCCGCTTGATGATGCTGTTGCACAAAAGAACAGGGACAGCAGGAAAAGGGGGGGGGAGACAGAAGTAAGACAGGTTGAGTGCATGGCATACCGCGACCGTTGGCGGACAATACAGACACAGCAGCCCCCTGCATTATTCCGTGCTCCTGGCCTCTGCACATGCAATTTCTGGGATATGGCCTACATGGCAATGGTAGAAATCTGCGCACATGGATGGCAAAGGGGCAACTATGCCTCAACTTGCCACTCTTCTGAGCTGGGGTAGAGTGCCACATGGCCTACATGACGGAGGGGCCTTGCCTACCTAACTCGCCCTGGCCTAGGGACACACACAGCCCACCTCCCCCACCCAGACCCCTCCACTGCACGCAAAGTCGGCTGAATGAGAGTGTACTCACCCCCTTGTGTCTGCTGTGATGTCCTCAAGCGCCCATCTCACTCCGGGTAGGCCACCACCAGGATCCGGAACATCAGGGGGGTCATGGTGCGATGGGCACCCCTCCCACGTTGGGAGGCCATCCCAAGCTGAGCCTCCGCCGTCTTCTTGCTGCAGCGGCGAATGTCCTTCCATCTCTTACGGCAGTGGGTGCCCCGTCTCTGGTGGGCCCCCAGGGTCCGGACTTCCTTGGCGATGGCACGCCAAATGTCCCTCTTCTGGTGGGCACTGACCTACATGACATGCACAAGGAAAGAGGAACAGTCATTACCAACTGCACCGTCAATTTGAGTGGCCCCCTCCCTACTCTGGCCATGTGGCCCATTCATTCACATGCATTAATGTTCTATAAACTCTGCCCCCTTCCCTCTTCCAACCAGCCCTCTCCACCCAGGCCTAGCCCATACAACGTGCTCCCTGTGTACTAACCTGTTGGTCTGGAGGACCGTAGAGTAGCATGTAGTGGGGGAGGACCCCATCCACAAGTTTCTCCAACTCCTGTGCAGTGAAGGCAGGGGCCCTTTCCCCAGACGCAGCAGCCATCGTCACTTCCAGACCGAGGTCACAGCAGCACTAGCAGTGTAGGTCCTCTCCTGTCGAAGATCAGGTATCTAGTGATTGAACAGATAGAAAATGGCGGTGACGTCCGCGGCGGTGCGCATCATCACCGCCGGCGCACCTGTTCATTGGCTTCTGGGACCCATAGGGTCCAATGTTAACCAATGCAGCATTGCGCCGCCATCTACGACTGCCTACCGCGACGGTGTGTAACGCCAGCGCTGTTACCCCACAATCCCATTGTCCCAGTTTAGCGGTCAGGCAGCCGCCATTTCAGGGGCCCACATGGCTTCATTTACTACTGCGTCACACATACCGAGGTCTACACTCAAAACATATCCAGGAAGGGTTAATTGTCTTGTGTAATCTTGTGTGTGACTGTGGGTACATACCTGGAGGAATAGTGACTGTTTCTTCGCTGTTGTCCTTCTTAGGCACTGTCAGCTGGGACATATGGGACGATGGCGGAATCCGCCGGTGTACTGACCTCTGGTGGACCTGTTGACAATGGAAGAGAGACATTTAATCGTCACCTACCGGTTTGACCGTGCCACAATCCAGCAACTATGTTCCCAGTTGGAGCCAGACCTGATGTCACCAATCCGCCATCCGACTGAAATCCCCCCTGAAGTGCAGGTGCTGTCAGTGCTCTATTTCCTTGTAAGTGGGTCATTTCAGACAATAGTGGCCATGGCATCAGGGACTTCCCAGCCTATGTTTTCCAACGTGTTGTCCAGAGTGTTGTCTGCCCTGCTGAAACACGTAAGGAGATACATCATTTTCCCTGAGGTGGAGGATTTGCCTACAGTGAAAGGTGACTTCTATGCCCTTGGACATATCCCCAACGTCGTAGGTGCCATTGATGGGACCCATGTAGCTCTGGTCCCCCCCCGCAGGAGTGAACAGGTGTACCGGAACAGGAAGAATTATCATTCCATGAATGTCCAGATGGTCTGTTTGGCAGACCAGTACATCTCCCAGGTAAATGCTATGTTCCCTGGCTCTGTGCATGACGCCTACATCCTGCGGAATAGCAGCATCCCTGATATGATGGGTCAACTCCAGAGGCACCGTGTATGGCTATTGGGGGACTCTGGTTACCCCAACCTTTCCTGGCTACTGACCCCAGTGAGGAATCCCAGGACCAGGGCAGAGGAACGCTACAATGAGGCACATGGGCAGACTAGGAGGGTTATCGAACGCACCTTCGGCCTCCTGAAGGCCAGGTTCAAGTGCCTCCATATGACAGGTGGGTCCCTATTCTACTCACCGAAGAAGGTGTGCGACATCATCATCGCCTGCTCCGTGTTCCATAATTTGGCATTGCGACGCCAGGTGCCTTTTCTGCAGGAGGATGATCCAGATGACGGTGTTGTAGCAGCTGTGGAGCCTGTGGACAGTGATAAGGATGAAGCTGAGGAAGAAGAAAATGACAACAGGGAGTCAGTCATACAGCAATATTTCCAGTGAAACAGAGGTGAGTACATTTTCAGGTTTCACATTATATTAACTTTCACACGTCTACCTCTATCCTTTACCGACATTTCACTCACTATTTGTTAACTGAGTTGTCCCCTTCCATTTCAGTTTCACAAATGTGGTAACCTACGTGTCAACTGCTTGCATCATTGAAGGGCATGTGATGTGTGACATTGGTATGTTAGCCTTCCAATGGGTAATCCATTTTGACACTGTAATTGACAATACAAAGTTCAAAATCATAGACTGACTCCAGTTTTTTTAGTGTTTCAAGGGTGTTTATTTAAGTGCTAAAAAATGAAGGGGGGTTGTGAAATGGGGATGGGTGATGGTGGAGGAATGTCCATGGCAGAGTGCAGTCTATTAGTCTCACAGGTACATTGCACATCTGGCCATTGGAAGTGGAGCTGGGGCAGTTCTGATTTGGACAGGGTAACAAAGTGGGACAGTGGGGGGACAATCAGGGTGGTCTTATTTCCTGGTGGGGGTCTTGCCATCTTGCTCTGTCCTGTTCCTGGATCTCAGGGACCGCTTGCGGGTGGTTCTCCGTCTGCAGGGGGTGGGGTGCTGGTGTGGTGGTCCTGTGGCGGGCGTCCTGTCCACTAGCGCCGGCGGAAGTGGTGGGCAGTTCGTCGTCCTGGCTAGTGTCAGGGGCCCCTTGGAGTGCCACGGTGTCCCTCAAGGTCTTTTGAATGTCCGTCAGCACCCCTACGATGGTGCCCAGAGCGGAGCCGATGGTCCTGAGCTCCTCCCTGAACCCCAAATACTGCTCCTCCTGCAGACGCAGGGTCTCCTGCAACTTGTCCAGGACCGTTGCCATCGTCTCCTGGGAGTGGTGGTAGGCTCCCATGATGGAGGAGAGGGCCTCGTGGAGAGTAGGTTCCCTTGGCCTGTCCTCCCTCTGTCGCACAGCAGCCCTCCCAGTTCTCCTATGATCCTGTGCCTCCGTCCCCTGGACCGTGTGCCCACTACCACTGCCCCCAGGTCCCTGTTGTTGTTGGGGTGGTGGGTTATCCTGGGTGCCCTGTAGTGGTGGACACACCGCTGATTGACCTGTCCTGGGTAGGGAGGTTTGGGCCCGCTGGGTGGGTGCTGTGCTGGTGTTACCAGAGGGTGGAAGTTCGGTGTTGGCCTGTGGCTGGGCAAGGGGAACCGACTGTCCTGAGGCCCACGATGGTCCGGGCTGGTCATCAAGATCCAGTAGGGCAGAGCTGCTCTCGTCACTGTGGGCCTCTTCTGGGGGTGGAGTGGTGTTGTCTGGACCCTCTGGTGTGGTGATGTTCCTTCGGGTTCCTGCGGGGGTATAAGTACATGATTATTGCATGTGTGTGTTTCATGGTGTGCAATGGTTGGGTGTGCGTGCACCCCAGTGCAAGCATTCCTGTGTGTGGATTTGTGTGATGATGGTTGGGGGGGTGTTCTGGGTATGTGCAGTGGGCATGCTTTAGTGATGGGTGTCCATGCTTAATTGTGTCATGCAGGTCTTGGGGTTGGGATGTGTAGTTGGTGTTATTGGTACATTAGTGAGGAGTTAGGGTGATAGGGGAGGGTATGAGGGTGGGGGGTGTGTTTTGGCATGCAGGTAGGGTGGGGGATATGATAGTGAAGATTTGACTTACCAGTATCCGTTCCTCCAACGACTCCTCCGAGGCCCTCAGGATGCAAGATGGACAAGACTTGCTCCTCCCATGTTGTTAGTTGAGGGGGAGTAGGTGGGGGTCCACCGCCAGTCCACTGTACCGCGATGTTGTGCCTGGATACCGTGGAACGCACCTTCCCCCGTAGGTGGTTCCACCTCTTCCTGATGTCCTCCCTATTTCTTGGGTGCTGTCCCACAGCGTTGACCCTGTCCACTATTCTTTGCCATAGCTGCATCTTCCTTGCTATGGATGTGTGCTGTACCTGTGAGCCAAATAGCTGTGGCTCTACCCGTAGGATTTCCTCCACCATGACCCTGAGCTCCTCCTCGGACAAGCGGGGGTGTCTTTGGCGTGCCATGGGGTGGTGTGTGTGATGTGTGGGGTGGTGTATGTGGTGATGAGTGTGGTGAGTGTAGTGGTATGTGCTGTTTTGTGCGTGGATGTGGGTTGGGTGATGGTGTAGTGTGCCTCTGTGTGATGGGGTTGTCAATTCTGTGCTCTCTCTCTCGCCTTCTCTCAGAATTTTTGGTTGTAGGGGTTTGTGGGTGATGTGGGTGTGTGTTTTATATTGTATTGGATGTGTGGGTGTGGTGTGTGTATGTGTCTCAGGTGTGTGTATTTTGAATTGTCCAATGTGGCTGTGTTTTTGAGATGCGTGTGTATTTTGAGCGCAGCGGTGTGTACCGCCAATGGAATACTGCGGTTGAAAGACCGCCGCGTGGATTCGTGGGTCGTAATGGCATGGGCGTGTTTCTGTTGGCATGGAGGTGGAGGATTTGTTTCCGCATGTTTATCGCTGACCTTTGGTGTTGCGGTATTGTGTGGGTGTCTGAGTTTCGGCGGATTCCGTGATGTGTGTCATAATAGCTGTGGCGGTCTACCGCCGCCGCAGCGGTGTATTGGCGGTCTTCTGCACGGCGGTAAGCGCCTTATACCGCCAATGTTGTAATGACCCCCATAGTTTCTACATAAAAAGCATTTTTTTTAACTAATTTATACCTTTGGCGCTGTTGAAGCAGATATGCTAATTAGAAATTATTAATGAATGTTTATGTGTTTTGATTAACAAAAATTCATAGAGAAATTAATTGTAGAGAAAAATGAATGTGCACATTTGGAAATGTGCCCGTGGAGAGTGGCCGCCACTTATAGGAACTTTATACTAAAATGATAAAAAATGCGTGAAATAATGAAAATATTTAATAATAATGTAATAGTATGTCATATTGAGATGTATAGCTTATGTTTTGCATTATATTGCAGAGTTAACTTAGCCGAAGTTGTGGCCTAGTTGCCAGGCCTAATGCAGAAGCTGAATTGCTAGTGCACTGCAAAGAAGCTGGTGCATTGAACTGTCCCTGAAATTCATACGTTAATAAAATCTGCTTAGCTAGAATTTTCTGCAATGTACCGACGAACAGGAGATGAGGGACTAGGATATGTAACAATTTTGGTGTAAGACAGACTCGATGTACTTTCCCAGGACTTGATCAATAGAAGCACTGATTGGAGAAGAAGATGCAACATTTTCGATACCTGATGAGCCGGATGATGAGGACATCGTACAGTGAACCTATCAATGAACTGAGAACAGTGAAATGCTAGAATTCATAGATTTGTAGAATTTAATGTATTGGATAGTGTCACATATGCAGATTAATTGACCGATTAGGAATTAGGGGGATGGAATGAAAAACTCTAATAAAAAGTCATGATAAGGGACTAAAACTTCACAATTACAGGGAGAATTGATGACGTCAAGAGACACAGTTCGAGATTCTGTCATTGGGCTCACGCTCTTAAAAGCCAGATGCATTGTTTTTATAGTTTTTCTCGTAGCTAGATGTTTTCCAAATTCACTTTTTCTAAATTGTTTTTGCATGAAGTCCCACATGCTAAATGCTAATCTGGGTTAGGTAAGGGTCCTTTGGGTGACGTTGACAGTGACAAATGATTGACAAACTGTTTGCTGTCCTCTGCTAATAATGTCAATATATTCATATTTGTTAGCTTGTGTTGAAACATTCGAGCATATGTTTTCTCAAGTTCTGATTAGATTATGTTATTGGTGGTCGTTAATAAACTTATTCTGAGCTAATTGAATAAAGTTTGAATTAACCGATGCATTAGAATTGTAACTAATAGGGAAATAAAATTGTTAAAATGTATATTGAGTTGTGGTTATTCATTAAATGTTGATCTAGTTGTCTAATGACTAATGTTTCCCAATAGTGATTGTTGATTGGTTATAGTGCATTCTAGTAGCACTGGTCACTACATAGCTAGGATACTCCATGCGACCCAAAATGTTCATCTGCCTATACGCATCCCCTTGTAAGTTTACTTACTAAGGACAGGGCACGCTAGCAGCGCTGCTTGGTGAATCTTCACAAAACTTTCTAAAACAATTTGCCAGTGAGGTCAGCTTCTGTCTGGAATGTTTTGGGATAATCCGTCCAGGGGGCTAGAAAAAGGGGGATCCCAAAACACGCTTTCCCCATTCATTTTTTCATAGGGATTTTGAACAGCAATAGTGCCCAAACTACTGGATGGAATTACACCAAATATGGCAGAAATGTAGGTTCTGGTCCAGAAAACAAACTTTTTTTGTTTGGAGTAAATTTGTTCAGTAGTTTTAGAAAAATTTAAAGAAAATTCAAATTAATTTATACAGGGACGCAAAGGATTTGCGACCCCTCCGGATCTCCTGCTGAGATCTGATTGGCTGCCAACAGCCAAGGAAGCCATTGAAATATGGGCAGCCATCTTGGGGCTTGGCTGAAGCTGAGTCCCTGAAAGAAAAAAGAATGAAAAGTACAAAATAAGCCAGGGCACCAACACCCTGACTACTTAGCTCTGGTCCTGGAATACCAAAGGGACCCCCAGGGCTAAAAGCATAAAAAAAAAAAAAATGTACCACAATTTGTAACAGAATTACTAATTTGCAGTAAAAATGTTTAAGAAACAAGCGCTTGTTTTTAAATAAGCCCCCAGATGGTCCAAATCTCAGGGGGACTTTTTTGGCTTCAATAGGAGGGCCTCCTGGTCCCCCCACAGTCTTGGGGACCACCACCTTCCTCGGGCGAATAATGTAACATGAGCGGGAGGAGCGTGTAACCACCATGCCTCTGGGGACCACTTCCCTCGTGGCAAAAATACTTTTTTAACATGGGGAGGCCCGATGGCCTCCCCCACAGCCCTGGGGACTTCCCCGGGGTGAACAATGTAATATGAGTGGGGTTTTGTACATTTAAAATGTGAGCCTAACGGGGACGTGGCTTGGCCAGCCAACATGGCGGTCGCACTTTAGTGGGGTTCTAAGGCTTGCCCCGAATCTGGCACCATCCTACCTGACCCCGGTGGCCCGGAGGACACAGGGGCTGTCGAGACAGAGCTACGATCACTGGCAGGCTGGGCGAGGCGGTACCGGCACGACGGACCCGGACTACCGCACTTGGGTGCTATGACGCACCTGCAGCGGGCCCGTCTGACACTAAGATGGTGGGTACCACGTGAGGAACCTTGATTCTCCGAGCTGCGCGGTTGCTGGAGCAGGGGGAGCCACAGTACAGAGGATGCCAGCGAGTGAGGGAAGATGGGGCCTGCGGACCTGGTGGTTGTCGGCAGCAGATCCGGACCTGTGATGACGCGCGGTGCTCACTAGCCCTAACATGGCGGGCACTGCGTAAAGTGTTCCTGGGCCAAAATGGCATGAAGAAACTGCATGAGGGGCCCCCGACCCTGACAGAAGGCCCTGGAGGAGGCAGCGGTGACCAGGTGAAGGCCGGACCTGCGGGGGGATGCGGGGAGGCCAAAGGGGTGTAGGCTGCCTGCTGATACACCTCCTGTCCCCCCAGGAAGCAGATTGGTGCCCGGGGTGGACCTGGTGGATGGCACCCCAGCAGGGGTCGTTGAAGTGAAGGTTGGGGACCAGGGCCACAGAGGTTCAGCTTCCGGCCCCCATTTTTGCTCCCTCACGCCAACCCCCCACGACCAAGTGGAGATGATACGCGTGCAGTGATTTCCACCCCCCAATTGTGAGCTGGGCTGAGGCCATGAGTGGTCATGGTGAAGGTCTCGGGGGCAGGTCGCACGAGCAGCCATGGGCCCCAACAAACAGCAGCTGAGTGTGCAGGCCCAGACAACAGTGGACCAATATATGATCCCTTTGCCAACAGGGGGGGAGAGGCTGGAGCCGGTAGCTCACCCCTAGAATTGACAGCTCCCCACCCGGATCTTGAAGCTTTCCTTAAGGTGATCCAAGAATCGCGAGTGGCCATGGAACATGAGGTGGACAAGCTTTGATTAGATCTCTCGCTAATCCCCCAGGCCCTACAAGGTGGGACCGGGAGAGTTACCGAGGCAGAGAAGCGTATCTCAGCGGCAAAGGGTGGTCTGGCCCTCCTTAAGCACCAAGAAAAGAGCGGAAGACGCAAAGAACAGGGCTCGGTGCAACAATTTGCGGCTGGTTGGCTTGCCGGAGGTCCTAGATGCATCTGACTTGGCAGTAACACTTGAGGAGTGGTTCCGAGCCTGGATGCTGGTGGGGAAGCTGTCCACCAACTCTGTTATAGAGTGTGCACATCGCTCGTTGGCACCTCAGCCCCCGGTCAGCGCACCCCCCCGGCCCGTTATATTGCGGGTCCTGAACTTCAGGAACAGGGATGCAATCCTCGAGAGGCCAGGACCCAGGCAGACCTATGACACCAAAACTCTAAGGTCATGATTTTCCTGGACTTCTCCAGTGCGGTGCAACACAAGTGCAGATCCTTTGTGGCAGTTAAAATGAAACTTAGAATGTTGAACCTCCGCTATATGCTACTTTTCCCAGCCTGCCTCAAAGTGATGTTTCAATCTACTACGTATTTTTTGATATCCCAGAGCAGGCCTGGGACTGGGCGACAGAAAAACGAGACTTGAGATCGGTGACACAGAGGGGAGAGGCGGGACCGGAGACAGCAGACCCTGGCAGACCCCCACCCGGCGCGTGTGCAGAGGAAGCGCTCCCGGTCACGATGGGCCTAGACAGCGGCCGAAGGGTGACGAGGGAGCACCAATGATCATCTGGCTAACTACCTGCATGAGGAACAGGTGCTGGACGCTGACTTGATAGCCACTCCTGCATTGTTTGTATCGGCAGAGACAATCCCAACCTCCCAGGAGTGAACTGGAGGATGCAGGGTGAACTTGTGTACGGGACCTGGGGCAGTGCCTGGAGGCTGCAAGGGCACATGGCCCAGGAGGGGCGATGGCCCAGATGACTGCACCGATTGAATCATACTATTAGCTGAGGTTAGGTGGCACATCTGTAATTAGGGCACCGCCCGAATATATGGACCCCCACACTTGACTGATATTGCTAGTTAGCAATGTGTTGGGGTAGGGTGACAGATGCTTCAAGGGGTGAAGTGTGGGGTGGGGGGTGTTGAGGCGGAGGTTGGGTTGTTGCTATGAGTTGTTCTTACTGTAGTTACCTTAACGGTTTCCTTTTAAGGTTTGTTACATTTACAGTGAGTGCTGTGTGCAACCATATGTGGTCCATGGGTGCCTGGAGGGACAAGCGCACAGGGCGAAACAGATTGGCAGCAGGGCAGTGGGCGTGCCAAGCTCTACCTAACAGGCCAGCAATTTGCTCCAGATACTATCTTGGAATGTCAACGGTTTGTTAGACCGTATTAAGAGGCCTTCAGTGCTGCAATATATCAAGAAGTATCGTCCGGACATAGTCCTCGTACAGGAGACCCACCTGGCTGGCACCCGGTTTATGTTTCTTGGGAGGTATGATATGAACAGGTGTTCCATGCTGGATTTTCCAGGGGATACAGAGGGGTGGTGCTCATGCTCCACAGGTCGCTGCCCCTGCTGGAGACCCAGGTCCATGCCGACCCTCAGGGGCGATACACAGGTGTGGAGGGATGCCTAGCGAATAGACAGATTAACATAATTTTATGCTCTGCACCCCCATGGCTCCTTGGGTCCATGCTCACCGACCTGCATGGTTTGCTGGTCCCCCTTCTGCAGGGCACCACAATTGTTGGAGGGGACTTTAATGCGGGACTGGGCCCGCTTCGGGACACCTCGGCCAACCCCCATCTAGGCAGACGGGGCGGGCCATCGTGTCTCGTGGTGTAGGCAGATTCACTGGGCGTGTGCGACGACTGGTAGGCATTCACCCATCAGTCAGCGCACACCACACGGAGGTGCGGATTGACCAGATATGGCTCCCAGCAGACCTCTTAGGGCTGACCTCTGTGCAAATACTGGTGCGCGGGAACTCTGATCATGCTCCGATCTTGATGAACTGGGAGACTCCTTTGCAGACCCGGAGCCCGATGTGGCACTTCAGTGCCTGGTACTTGAAAGACCCTGATTGTGGCGAATATCTTGATTAACAAATTGACCAATACTTTAAAGAGAACGCGGGTTCAGTGACCTCAAAGGGGATCCTATGGGCTGCTAGCAAGCCCTCCCAGAGGGGGGTCATTAAGGGAAACATCAGACAGCAGGAGGCCAAGCAATCGCAGAGGGTGACTGAACTGGAAGGTGAATTGATGGACCTGGTAGGTCGAACTCAGCAGGCCGGGGAAAAGGAGACAGAGGAACTGTTGGTGCTCTTGCGCACAGAGATTCGACAAGTATCACTTGCAGAGGCCAGGCAGTACTTGCAGACCTCGACCAAGAGGGTCTATGAGTCAGGGGACAAGGCTGGGAAGCTGCGCTACTAGTTGGCGACCCAGGATGTCTCAGCCCAGGTGGTACCCCTCATTAGAGACTGGACCGGAGTTGCTCGAGAGGGCCTGGAGGAGATAGTGTGCACCTTTGCCTCCAATTACGAGGACCTCTATGTCCGAGTGCCCCTACCCCTGGCAGAACAGGAAAATCCCATTCTGGAAGATATTCAACTGCCCTCTATTATGGCATCCTTGGCCGCAGAGCTGGAACTGCCTCTGATGGAGGAGGAGGTAGACTGTGCCATATTGGCGCTCCAGACTAGGAAGACCCCAGGCCCAGATAACTTCCCCATAGAATACTACCAGAGGTTCCATCTGCGCTTGGTTCCCCATCTTGTGAATGCCTACGAGGAGGCAACTCAACAAGGCACGTTCCCCCCGGTATGGACAGTGCCACCTTTGTGGTTATGCCAAAGAGTGACTTACCCCGCGACCAGTTCTCCTCATACTGACCCATCTCACTGATTAACATGGTCATTAAAATATTCGCAAAAGCGTTGGCCCACACGCTACCTTTCCTTGTTCATCCGGACCAGTGTGGCTTCATGCTGGGTAGGAGCACGCATCATTGCCTAAGATGGGTTCAAGTGGCACTCTCCCAGATGGACAGACTGGAGGGTGACTTGTCGCTCCTCCTAGTGGATTTCCACAAGGCCTTTGACAATGGGTTTCAGCCCAAAGTTTAGAAGGATGGTTTATCTCCTCTATCATGACTCGTTGGCAGAAGTGCGGGTCAATGGCATCTTGCCGGACCCCTTCCCGATCAGGCGAGTAGTGCACCAGGGCTGCCCTCTTTCGCCCCTACTATTTGCCCTGGCCATTAAGCTGCTGGCACACCTCCTCCGGGGTGACACACTTATGGAGGGCTGGCTATGGGGGAGTGGCTGCGAGGATCGTGTATCCCTATATGCAAATTATGTCCTGGTGTTTCTGGGGAGGACTCAAGATTCTGGCCCCCAATGCCTCGAGCTCCTGATGCTGTATGGTGAGGCGTCAAGTCTGTGCCTGAACCCTGGGAAATCGGTATTGGTGGAGATGGAGGTGCGAGGCCAGGCAGGGGGAAACAAATAGTGTCCCACCATCCCGGTAAAGGGTAACGCCTTCAAATACCTGGGATTCCACCTCTCGATGATCCCAGAGCTGGCCTGAGAACTAAACTTCCAATCCCTTGCACGGACTGTGTATGTGGACCTGGGCCGGGGGCGATGCCTCCACCTGAACACTCTGGGTCGCACTGCTCTTTTTAAGATGATCTGTCTCCCCCTATACTTGTACATCTTGACAAACTACCCGTACTTGGTGCCTCGGGCCTGGTTCCAATCCCTTACTTCTTAGCTCCCCTCCTTTATATGGGCAGGAGGCCGACATAGGGTGGCCTTCAGCTCGTAGCAGAAATCTCCATATGAAGATGGGATGGGAATACCGGACTTATACATCTACTACCTGGCGGCCCAGATGGTCCCCATTAATGAGTGGTTTAATGGAGGTTGGGATGCTCCGGCTTACCGGCTTACTGGCGAGATATAAGTTATATTTAGCTCAGGTAACTATAACTGCTGAATTTCACTGGTTTTGTATGAGTGAAATGTGAGCCTGACTATAACATCCCTTTCACCTTAGGTTTTTTTAGTGAATGTTTAAGGTATTTTTTGTATTCTATTTATTACCCATAACATCCTTTTCACCTTTGTTTTTTTCAGTGGAAAAAAAGATCTATCTATCTATCTATCTATCTATCTATCTATCTATCTATCTATCTATCTATCTATCTATCTATCTATCTCTCTCTCTCTCGCTCTCTCTCTCTCTCTCTCTCTATATATATATATATATATATATATATATATATATATACACACACACACACATATATGTATGTGTGTATATATATATATATATATACACATATATATATTGATCTGTATATTTATATATATATATATATATATATGTATATATAAATATATATATATATATACGAATTTCCAACTGATACGTGCAGTCTCCTCTGAGTTGTCACTGTGAATCAGTAGCAGACCTGATATTATTCTTCCACCAACATTCACAATATCAAAACGGTACACTTAGAGCTCTTCAGAAGTTGTTCAATTTTATTTAGTATGACACCAATCCATGCGATGAGTTTTGGCCAACTGGCCTTGCTCACGCTCACATGTTCTTAAACCAGCCACTATTTAAGTGTGGGAATAATAATGATAATAACAAAAGATTTTGGATATCAACAGGCTCTGGGGAGAAAGATTCGGCCATCTTGGATGGGAACAATCAATACAATATGAAGTGTCATTGTATAAGAAATCCTTCTCATAGAATTGGGACTCCTAGCCCACGTACAATTTTATACATTGTACAGGACAATCCCCAACATACAATGTTGAATACCAATCCATGCCTCTCATATAATACCCAGCATAACTTGGAATCAATACAGCTTCCCTGGTTATACAAATTGTGTGATCCTAGGCAACATTTTATTTTACAGAGCCTCCTTTTTAGAGCAGATTTGAATACTTGTCTTCAGGATGAGCGCTTTACAAACACCTCCTATATATGATTTAATTGATTGTAAAGTTTAGGCATACATAATAAGAATGTAGGCCACATTTGGGGTTTACATGACTACTGACTTGCCTTTTAGTTCATTAATGATATTGTTGTTGGGAGCGAGTCATTAATGTTTATAACTTGATAAAACTGAATGCTTTTAATAAAGTGATATAATCTGATATACTAAGGGGAAGCACTTCTGCATGTTAAAGAAATATAATTTTTTGAGTTTTGATGAGACTGCATCATATGTTTACATTACGTTTGTTGAACAATATGCAGGTCTAATGTTTTCATGGCTTGGCTCGTGCACAGCCTCTTAGAGCCAAGCCAAATCCTGGGCCCGGCTGTAGGTCAGTTCAGTCTACACATTTGCTGCTGCACCCACCTCTATTTGCAACATGTGCTTAGCACTCGCGGCTGTCAGTCACTTGATAAAATGGTTTGTAGAAGTCGAGGAGGGAAAATATAGAGCTCTAACTACATGCACAGATTTGACAACTCTACCATCAAGCCTTCTCGTAGCAGAGATAAAGATTGCTTGCAATTAAAATACACTTAAAATAAGTGATCCCAGGGCAGGTACTCTATGCTGTTGCATTGTACATGACCATAGGCCTGATTTCCCAGGGAACAATACTAGGCCCAGTTGGAATGGGCAGTGGCATAGCTTAAGGGGGGTGGAGGGGTTCAGGGGTGTGATATCCCTCAAATGTATTCTTGGCTTGTAGTGGACCTGGGGGCACTGAGTTCAGTTTGCTATGTCTGTGTCAGTTTTTCTTGCCATCCTCATTTCTCAGTAAGCTTTTACTAGGTGCAAAATTACTGGCTTTTGTAATTCTAGGCTTGCAAAGATGCACCAGTCTCACATTTCACAACATACTTCTGGCGATCAAACACCCAAAAGGTGATGGGTTGAAGGCTTGCAAATAGTCTAACCAGTGACAAGTGTTCAGGGTAGTGACCTAATCCATTGTTTTTCACCCACATCACCACTCTAAGCAGAGACCCATCTAATGCAGATCAGTACTAACCCTATTCCTCATGGAAATGGTACATCTTGAACCATGGTCAGCTCAACCCTTCACTCTGCACCCCACTGCTTTTTTATTTGGAAATTTTGAGATCCGTACACCTGAATCTCACTGACTGAGCTATGACCCTGCTCATGCCTCTTTCATCCACTGTCAGACACTTCTTGCCTATGTATTCAGTCTTGCAGCTTCTTTTTCTTCCCCTCTTTCTCCATATGCCAATATTTTTCTGGCTTTCTTGTCTTCCTTCTCTACCCATTTAATGTTTTTTCTCTCTGTTCACTAGATCAAAATCTCTTGTGGACAAAATAAGTGCAGGGCCTCAAAAATCACTTTCTGGGGGCCCTATCTGCAACCGCTGGCTCCTCTTGAACACTGCCTTTTGTGCTTTTGCTGTTGGTAAAGGAGGATGTTTGTTCCACCCTAGATTGTCAAAATGCCATTAGAAAGTAATAATACAGTAGCTGGTTGACTCTTGTGCTTGGTAATACTCTCTGGAAAGCTTCTGTTTCTCATGGTATGATCTGGAAAAATCAATTAGGGGCATATTTATACTCTGTTTGCACCGAATTAGTGTCATTTTTTTTTACTCTAATTCTGTGCAAAACTAACTCCATATTTACACTTTGGTGCTAGACCCCTCTAACACCAAATTTATGGAGTTAAAGTCATTTTTTGAAAGTGGAGACCTACTTTGCCTTAATGAGATGAAAGGTAGGCGTTCCCGTGCAAAAAATGACTCTATGGCCTTAACGCCATATTTAGGGGCATATTTATACTCTGCGGCATATTTATACTCTGTTTGCACCGAATTAGTGTCATTTTTTTTTACTCTAATTCGGTGCAAAACTAACTCCATATTTATACTTTGGTGCTAGACCCATCTAGCACAAAGGCCCTGATTTAAACTTTTTTTGCACTGCATTAACGTCATTTTATGACACAAAAGTGGCGCAAACTTACAAAATATTGGCCCTTATTTGTACTTTTTGCTGCAAAACTGCACTAACTCAGTTTTGCACCAAAAAGGTTAGCACCGGCTTGCACCATTTCTGTGCACCAGCCGGGCACCATATTTATGGAATGGTGCAAGCCGGTGCAAAGGGTAGGCTAGAGTTTTTTTAAATTACTTTAGTCGGGTGGGACTGGCAGTATGGAAGAAGAGGGTTTAGCACCAAAAAATGGCTTTAGGCAGGTTAGAGTAAAAAAAATGACTCTAACCAGATTAGCGTCATTTTACGGTGCTAAATCTACCATGCCACATGACTCCTGCCTTAGAAAAGGCAGGAGTCATGACCACCACCCCAGTGGCCAGCACAGAAGACAGGGTTCCCCTGGGCATGGCCATTGCACCCGGTGCCATGTATGGGGGCCCATTTCAGGGCCCCCTATGGCACTTTCAAATATAAAATGCACTTACCTGTACTTACCTGGGATGGGGTCCCCCATCCTCGCAGTCCCTCTAGTGTGGGTGGGGGGGGGCCCTAGGGCCTAGGGAGGGCACCTCTGGGCTTATTCCATGATGTTCCACCATGGAAATAGGGCCAAGGGTCCCCTTACACCTGCCCTGACCCAGGTCTTAAAAAATGGGGCAAAGCAAGCTTTGCCCCATTTTTTTACCCCTCCTCCCTCCCTTGCACCATTTTTACCTGGGAGTATAAATATGGTGTTAAGGCCATAGAGTCATTTTTTTGCACGGGAACGCCTACCTTGCATCTCATTAAGGCAAGGTAGGTTTCCACTTCCAAAAAATGACTTTAACTCCATAAATTTGGTGCTAGAAGTATAAATATGGAGTTAGTTTTGCACTGAATTAGAGTTAAAAAAAAATGGCGCAAATTCGGTGCAAACAGAGTATAAATATGCCCCTTAGCGTCAAAAAATGATGTTAATCTGGTCAGAATCATTTATTTTGACTCAAAACTGCCTAACGTCATTTTTTTTTAAGCTAGCCTACCCTTTACACCGGCTTGCACCATTCCATAAATATGGTGCCCTGCTGGTGCCAAAAAATGGTGCAAGCCGGTGCAAAACTTTTTGGGGCAAAACTGCCTTAGTGCAGTTTTGCACCAAAAAGTATAAATAAGGCCCTTAATGTCCCAGATCTTGGGGGAGCGCAGGGAGCTCTACACACTGCGGAGCATGCGTAAAAAAATTGTATAAACTCTGCTGCTGCACAGTTAATGAAAAAAGGTCTGAAAGACCAGAAGATTGATGAGTCTCAGCCTGGTCTCTAGTCCCACACCCAATCCTTCACTGCAGTCCGCCTTTTCGTTGTCCGTCGATCCATAGAGCCCTTTTCAAGGCTTGTAGAGGACAGGCTGTGTTGCACCAGCTGACATTCGCAGTGGATTAAAGATAGTAACTTCACTTGAACCAGTTGGTAATGGAGGTGAAGGAGAGAAAGCTATGTTATAAACACAGCAAGGAACAGAAACACCAGCAAAGTGTTTAATGGAGACAGACATGCAGAGAACACAAAATGAAGGGCAGCTTAAAGGAAGAAGAAAGATATAACCAGAGCAAATGAAGAGCGGGAGGAAGATAGTAAACATGGAAAAGAAAAAAGTATGGGGAATGCAAAATAATAATATAAGCAAAATCACAGAACTAAAGAGATAGAGGGATACACAGTGTGTGTGATGTGTGTGTGTGTGTGTGTGTGTGTCAGAGAGAGGGTTTGGGAGGGTAGGCCATAAGGAAAATAAAAAACCGGAGTGACAATAGAAACTAATGGAAAAGACAATAAAGGAAAACATAAGACAGAGTAGGGCATAAAAGACATGGAGCCAATGAGCAAGAGACAATGCATGTAGAGAAAGAATAGATGGAAAGGGATTGAGGGTATGGGAAAACAGGAGAGAAAGCTCATAACTGTGAATACCAGTCAGAGAGCAAAGATGAGTATCAAGAAAGAGAGAAGAGGACAGAGGGGGCAGGTGATGTGGACGCTGGCAGAAAACCCTTTTCAGTTTCAGGCAGGAAAATGACAACTTTCTAAAAGTGTAATTTCCATATGATTACATTAACTTCCGCCTTAACTATTAAATTGGATTTTAAAACTATAAAAATGAATCCTTGAGCAATTTTTTTACCTACTCTTAAACTGAATTTAGCACTTATTACAGGTAATTTTGTTACCAGTGTTAACCTACGGGAGAGCCAGCGTTGTCACAGTGAAAAACGACTGTGGAGGTTTTCATTCCCAGGACATGTAAAACATTAAATATACCTGTCAATATACCTGCCAATATACATTAAATATACATTAATTATAAATATCCGTCCTATGTGCTTTAAGGTCTACATTGGGGTTACGTATAAGTATTAAAGTATTAAAAAGATGATTTAGGCCTGGCAAATTGTTTATTTAGCCAGATAAAAGTGGCAATTTAAACTGCAAACCCCGGTTGCAGTGCCAGGCCTAGAAACACGTCTTACTATGCTGCTTCAGTGGGTAGCACAATAAGTGCTGCAACCCATTAGTAGCATTAATATGCAGGCTCTGGGTACAGGTGGTACCATACACTAGGGTCATACAAGCAAATAAAGTGTGCCAAACAGGTGTATATCAATTCACCATGCTTATCAGGGAGAGCCCAAGCACCTTACTACTGTTTAGCAGGTGAAAAGTGTGCAGAGTCCCATGGTCAACAAAAACGGGTTAAGCAAAAGAAGACACAATTCCTGGGGGGAATACCACACAAAAGATGCTCATTTCCAGCACTCACATTCAGGCATCCACTCATTTACGAATTCACTGCCTTAATTTCCCAGCCACATATATCTTCCCACAAAAAGAGACAGTCACTCATAACTTTCATTTTTCATGCTTACTTATAAACACTCAGCGAATTGGTTACTCGTCCCATATGCCTTCATTCTCACAGCTTTCTCTGCCCTCCTACTTTACCTTGCTGTGATACCTTGCTGATACTGCATCATACACTCAGAACTTGTCTCTCAGCTCCTCATCTACAAAGACGAGAAAAAAGAGAAGGGAAGGAGAGAGAAACAACGGTAGAATAGTGAAGTTTCCTGCAGCAGAACGTCCAGGTGCAAGGAGGGTAGAGGACTGGTGGCAGGGTGAGTCAGAGGCTGAATAAAATGTTTTGCACCTTGGTTACAATATTGATGCCTCCTTCCCTCAAAAGAAAAAGCAGCATTCCGGGAGATGGATACATTAACTGAGAGGAAATTCGCGTGGGATATGCAATGTAGTTGAGGTTGAAGGTGTCAAAGACAGCCAATACTGAGGTTGGACAGAGAGGGCGGTCTTCGGTACCTTCCCTGAGTACATTCCCCCTAATGCAATTTCAATATTGCCAAAATCTCTCCCGCCCCTCTCTCTTTCTTTCTTCACCCACCCCCTTCCTCCCTCCGGGGGCAGACACAGAACCCAGGTGGTAGAAGGAAAGGTTGCGGAGGTAGGCGATGGGGCTCGAGGAAGGAGAGGGCTGTGGAGACTGGAGGGGGCGAGCAGCACATAGCTCTGACTCAGCTTCAAGGCCATAGCGATTAATACTGAGCAAAACAAGACTGTTTCTGATTCAACGAGCTTCCTGAAGCAGCCATTGACCTGCGACCACGAGAAGATGTGGGAGGAATACATTGTGGGGACAGAATCATTCCTGCATCCCTTCTGCAGAGTCTCATTCCTCAATCACTGCCTGCGGGTACTTCAAGTGTGCCTTAATCACTGTCAGGTTCAGACTGGGATCACAATTATGTCCGGGCACTCCCAAAAAAGTGGCCCCATTTTCCTGGATCATCCCTTTCATGGATGTTGTTTGGTTAGTCTCATTTCATTTTGGTGATATGATTATTAATTTAAGTATTTTAAGGGGTATGTAGCCAGTAACAATGGTGAAAACTAGAAGTACTGCAGTTTGGCGAGCCTGGCTAAGTAAAAAAACAAATGCCCAAAGGGCACATTACACAATCTAGCTAGGGTTGCCACCTGGCTGTATTTTTACCAGTTGACCTGTATTTTAGTGTCCAGACTGGCATGAAAATGTGTACTAAAGCTGCCGTAATGATCCATGACTGATAGATAAACCAGACAAAGGCAGAAAAACCTTGTTAAAAATGAATATGGATGTTTATAAGGGTCCTCTTTTCAATTATCATGCTTTTGTCCTTGCAGAATCTGGCTGGATTATTTGTGTCAATGTAGTTTTATATAGCATTAACTCGATCCAATGGCATTAGAGCAATTTACATGCATGCCAATTACATTAACCCAGATCAAATTCATTTTTTATTTATTTTAGGAATTGGGAGATTAAGTGATATGCCCAGGCTCACAGGATTTTGAGCTGATGCTGAGGATCCTTGTCCACATCTTATTTTTCTCCCCTAGAAAGGTGGCCTCATTGAGCACTCTGCAAAAGCACCCCCTCCCCCACCAAGACCTAAAAGACACTTGGGATGACAGCACCTTGCCCCCAGCGATGCCCCAGTGTACCTTCTCCTCCCCTGCTCACCATGGCCTGAATGTTATGGCCTGGCAGGGAGGAGTCAGGGGATAAACAGTGCTGCTGGGCCGCGTCCGATACAAGGGAGTCACAGTGGGAATGGCCCAAGGTCCAGGCAACACCAAGGGGGTCATTCTGACCCCGGCGGTCTTAGACAGACCGGCGGTGACCCGCAGGGCATTCTGACCGCGGCGGTAAAGCCGCGGTCAGACCGGCAACACTGGCGGTCTCCCGCCAGTGTACCGCTGCCCCTTTGAATCCTCCAAGGCGGCGCAGCTCGCTGCGCCGCCGAGGGGATTCCGACCCCCCCTACCGCCATCCAGTTCCCGGCGGTCCGCCCGCCGGGAACCGGATGGCGGTAGGGGGGGTCGCGGGGCCCCTGGGGGCCCCTGCAGTGCCCATGCCGCTGGCATGGGCACTGCAGGGGCCCCCGTAAGAGGGCCCCTATGAGTATTTCACTGTCTGCTTGGCAGACAGTGAAATACGCGACGGGTGCAACAGCACCCGTCGCACCTTCCCACTCCGCCGGCTCGATTACGAGCCGGCTTCATCGTGGGAAGGACGGTTTCCCCTGGGCTGGCGGGCGGCCTTTTGGAGGCCGCCCGCCAGCCCAGGGGAAACCTCAAAATACCCACCGCGGTCTTCCGACCGCGGTACGGTATTTTGGCGGCTCCCGCCGGGCGCGCGGTGACCGCACCTGGCGGGAGTCAGAATGACCCCCCAAGTTCCTAATCCGACCCTGATCACTGTGCACTTCAATAGACTCCCACTCGTTCCCTCATAACTGGCCAAATGCATACACTGATCTTATGCAAATAAATGAAGTCTCACTTAGCCTTAATTAGTGACCGCACACTCCAGTGAGGACTTCCTCGTCTCATCATCATTGGTCTTCCAGGCCCGACTGGGAACCCAAAGTAGCCCTGTCAAATTTGTCAGACCAGGTCCCATAGGGTGCATGGGGGATCCCCCAACCAATGAAAATATGGGGGAAAAAGACAAAAACAGTGTATTATACCACACATTTTTAATTTTTTATTATATACATACATTATGGCCCTCCTTATGAGTCTGGAGGTCTATGGACCGCCAGACTCACGATGGGGGGCGGAACGCCGCGGTAGTGGCGGTCCGCCCGCCATATTATGGCCGTGGCAGAGCTGCCACGGTTGAAATGCCACCACTGCCAGGCTGCCACCACCGGGCAGTCTGGAGGTCTATGGACCGCCAGACTCATGATGGGGGGCGGACCGCTGCGGTAGTGGCGGTCCGCCAGCCATATTATGGCCGTGGCAGAGCTGCCACGGTTGAAATGCCACCACCGCCAGGCTGCCACCACCGAGCAGTCTGGAGGTCTATGGACCGCCAGACTCACGATGGGGGGCGGACTGCTGCGGTAGTGGCGGTCCGCCAGCCATATTATGGCCGTGGCAGAGCTGCCACAGTTGAAATGACACCACCGCCAGGCTGCCACCACCGGGCAGCCTGGAGGTCTCAGCGTTTCAAATCTGCCAGGACAGCGCTGCAAGCAGTGCTGGGCTGGGGATTATGAGTCTCATTCTGCAAGCCTTTCCATGGCGGTTAACACCGCCATGGAAAGGCCTGGGGAATGGGGGACTTGGGCCCCCTGGGGGCCCCTGCACTGCCCATGCACTTGGTATGGGAAGTACAGGGTCCCTCATGCACAGCCCTGTCATGCATATCACTGCCGAAATACGTGACAGGTGCTGCTGGACCCGCCGCTCCGCCACATTGGTAATGTAAAGGCCCTGTTTCCCCCTGTGCTGGCTGGCGGAAACGGTGTTTCTGCCCGCCGGCCCAGTGGGAAATTCAAAATAGGGCCGGCGGGGATTTGACCGCACTGGCGGTCATTTGGCGGCAATTAATTCAAACTCCTAATGACCCCTATATATTCAATTGCGGTAGTTTTAAAAAAAATAGTAAATGATGACCTTGCAGTGACCAGGATAGGGCAGTCTTTATCAGGGCTCTTCAATTATTCCCTCACCAGCACACTCTGACAGTGCCTCTCAACTCTCCATAGCTGCTCTCTCACATGTATTTCATTTGTTTTATAGCGCCTCTCTTACCAGCGTAGGATGTCGGAACAACTTACATCTCATACAGGGAAAATGAATCATACATGGGTAAATCAGTGTATAGAAAATGTTACAATAAACATATGGAGACATAATTGCATATTATGTACCTCAGCGTTGTTTTCTATATATTATTGTGTGTACTGATATATTTCATTTTCAAATATGGATGTAAGTTCTTACAGATCTGAAGTGTTATTGAGCCTCAATTATGCTTGCTAAGTTCCATGACTCTAACAGGCTCAGAAGCCAATTTATTCGGGATAGTATACTTGTGCATTTCTGCAAAGCCTACTTTAATTTTAAGAGTTGGCAGTTAGAAGTGGATTTCTAAAAGAATAATGAACTCAGTACTGTATCCATGAATGATACCTTCTCCTCAACAGTGTCTTACACTTTTCCCAGGAGAATATCCCGCCACCTGCTAATTAGATTTTTCTGAAAGTAACACGTTTCTGTCACTTAGACTTGCACTGAGATAAAACATATATACTAAAACAAATAATGTAAGGAGAGCGCTGGTCAGTTGAAATAGATAATGTTTTGATTTTCTGTGCTGCTTGTTATTTTTGCATTGAAGGCATGTTAGACTGGAGGGCTTCCGCGCCTGTTGTGCTTCATTTTTTAACAATTCCACCTGCACTGGTCTCAGCCACTTGTTTTGAGTCTTACTCACACCGAAATCACTCCGACTAGTACATCTCAAAAGAGACTTCCTCATGCTTTCATCACAGATCTCGTGAACTTTGGGTCTGCAGACACACATACATATGGACACAGTTTATCACAAAGCAAAGAATAAACAATATAATTTATCCCAGAATGTTTGTTCAAAGTTACAGAGGTAGTGCACGAGAAACACATTGTGGAAACAGTCTCTTATGGACTCCTCCCCATTTATTTAGCTCGTGATGCTACATCGCGAGACCTTACAGCCTATAACTTACCCATATCTTGAGCCCTACAGCTTCTTTTATTTTCAATATCGCAATCATGGCTTCATAAAGCAGCCACCCTACACAATGGGGGAAGGGACATTCTTTCCATAGTCTTCCTTTTGAACCCACTATATTTCAATACAAGTACAGCCCTATGGCACTGTGCTCCGAGACAGAAAAAAACACCTCCTCAGATGGTGTTTTCAATGTCCCAGACACCTGTTGTTTTCTGGCACCCCTACATCAGTGCCCGAGGGGGGCTGTAATATAGATTTCTTTCTCTAGAAAGGACAGTTCTTCTGGTTTGTCTTAAGTCTCATCAACTATACGCACATTTCCATCTGCCATGTCAAACTCTTAGATGCCCACCACCCCAAACGTCTTCTCAAAACTGAATATGAAAACTTTACCTAAATTGCCATCAACTTCTACAACATAGACAGCATCAGATATCAGCTCCCTCGTCACTTCTTGACAGCTCATATTTTGAAAATCATCTGCTAAGTAATGCCACCCTGTGAGTTTTGCCAGCATTGACACTGATGTCAGCTGATTTGCAGTTAGTGACAAGTAATGCTTTGTGACACTGATCCTGCACTCCTGAAAAACAGCCCAGAATGTGACACTGTTGCTGCATTCCTGAGAAGCAACCTACCTTCTAGATGTGTTTTTCACTCTGCTACAGAGAAATTATTTCCATAACTCTCTGTAAGTAACTGGTGTGAACAAATTAACTGGAACTTTCTATTCCAGCGTGGAGGCCTCTTTTGACTTTTTATTTCTCAGCACACTACAGCCTGTGACAGACACGAAGCACACCTCCTGAGTTTCGAGGCAGGCTATATGGTGTAAAACCCCAAATCAGGTGCATATCATCTCCAGCAATGACATGTGGTTCTAAAAATTCTGGACCCATGTAATTTACTTTGCCACAGCAGTACGATTTTAGTATCAAAAGACCGATAATGACTAGTTCACTAAGCATGAGCATTTTCGCTCAATTCCAGCAGTGTTTTCACCTCGAAATCGCCATTTTCGTCCTGCACTTGTGGCTCCCATTTTATACACGGTAGCCATTTTTAAAAGTTGCCCTCACATAGGCTTATAATACAGTCAGATTTGATTCCAAGGACACGTACACCTTGATTGACTTTTCTCTGACCTGGGCAAGCTGGAACCATTGCCTCAGGCCAAACCTGTTTGGTCAGTCCCTCTCCCAGTGGCCGAATCAGATAGCATCAAGGCACACCATGCCATAAAACCCTTATTATCGCTCACACACCCTGCCTAATCTTGCTCACACCTGCACCTGCTCTTTTCTTCTTCTTACTTTACGAGGGGGAGGTGCCCGTTTTTATTGGGGGTCCACACTTATCTGATGTAAAATACTAGGCCTTGCCGGGTAATTTATTATGGGTTGGATGACATGAAATATGAGGTTTCATCATGACACTGTTTTTTCCTTTGTAGTGAAAACATGTGAATGACCAACCAAAATGTCAAGGATGTTTGCCTGAAGCTTAAAAAACTGTATGTAAGGAAACCTGACTTTGCATTGACACACAGTCTCCTGAGAACATACAAACTGTGCTGTTGTACTTCTAGGACGCTTGTTACTTGGTTGCAGCCAATAAATTCGATCTTTGACATCACCTAGAAGACTCTGAGTTTCTGTGGTCTGAATCAGGAAAGTACCCGAGGTCTTTGGGTGTACCCTGGCACCACTGGGTTACCGTATCAGTACCGGTTCTGAAAAACCCAGTACCTCAGTTGGTGCCCAACGTGGGGCGATACCAGTGGTACCGGTCCAAGCCTGAGGTTCGTGAGGAGCTTCGTGTGAAAATTCTGGAGGAAGGCCGCCACTTCATCGACCCCTGTATGTCGACGTGGTCCGAAAGTCTTTGCTGCGAGGTTCCCCGCTTCCCGACGGCTACGAAGGACTGCTGCCCTGGCTATCGCCCTGATTTGGACCCTTGTTGTTTGGTAGAGCGAAACGATAAGACGAGTCTTCTGGTGACGTCATCGATATTTTCAGTTAAGTATAAGTGGAGCGTCTCCCAGTCCTTAGTTGGACACTTGGTTTGGTCCTTAGTTGGACATTTGGTTTGGTATCACTGCGGGATCACTTTGATTTGGAACTTGCAAGTACCAAAGCCGAAGGACTCGTGTATTCACGAGTCTATCGTAAACGATAATCCTTTGAAGTTTGAAGCTAGACTAGTGAGCGAAGATGCCTGGTCTTAGCAGACTTGGAAATTTGTTTTGTCATGGTTGTAAAAGGGACTCCTGGTTGGAGGACTCATGTCCGGTTCCTCCGATTGGAACTCTAACCTATGAACTATATGTGAAGCACGGAGTAGGCCCCATCACATATAATGAAGTATGGATCCGTTACACCAGAAAAGATGGTGTTTTAAAATGGCCCCAAAATGGTAGCTTTGACACAGAAATCTTAGATAACCTCGAAGTTAGACTTTTTAAGAAGAAAGCCCGGCCGGCAATGTTTGATTCTTTCCGCTTATGGCGTAAGGAAGCCAAGCAAAAGGAAATTAAATTAGCTAAGAAAAATAAGAGAGAAAAAGGCATTTCGATTATGCAAGCTGCTATACAGTTTAAAGATAACGAAGTAGAACAGTTGAATGAGCAGTTGCATAGGCGACATAAAATGACAGGAGATAAATGCTATCCAGTTTTGCCGCCTCTTCAGCAAGATGCAGCAAAAGACTCTGAAAAAGATCCCCTAATGTTGCATTTGCTAAGTTCGCCACCACCCTATGCGCAGAATGCCACGGCACCTCCGCAACCTCTAGTTGCACAACCAGTGGTTGCATTGCCTCCTGCTCCTCCACAGCACCCACCAGCTATTCTTCAGTTGGTTCCTATTCCTCCGGTGCAGCCTCCTCAAGGGCCACCGGCTTTGACATCTGCTCTGCCTTTACTTCCTACAACTTTGACTACTATAGCGACTACCACTCCTGGTATTGTTTCTGACACTGCTTCTGTCTCTGCCTTGTCTCATTCTGTTTTTCCTCCTGTTCATTTGTCAACCTCTCCCTCTATCCGTCAGAGAATGACAAACACTATGACTAGTCTTTTATCCCCTCTCTTTGGGTCATTAGCTACGACCCCAGTTTCAGAGCGTAAACAATTGCATAGCCAATTGCCTGATGGTAGGGAGAAAGAGACACTGAATTATTTGGCGCATAAATGGGTTACTGAACCAGCGAGATATGAACTAGAGTCTGTTATGGATGTCTTCCATCAGTGGGAAGAACCGAAACAGAGATACGTTTTTGAGAAAATGTGTGCTTTCCTTTGTGAGGAATTGGAAGATAATGATTTGGAAACAAATCCGCCTGATTTGTGCCGTGTACGGTTTGAGTTTGCAAAGGGCACGATTGTGGGTCCCGATGTTGAGACAGCAGTTGCAACGTTGTTGTCCTTTAGGAATAAGGATCCTTCTCAGTCATTGTTCCAACATGACTCCTCTGTTAAAAAAAAGGTTCAACAGTACCCAATGAGAAAAGTCCCTCCGGTATGGAAGGACGCTGTTGAGGCTGATGATGCTAATCACATTGATGCTGTCCTGCCTAATTTCCAGCGTGTATGGGTACACGTTCCATGGAAGCGAGCTGAAGTTTTAGCCCTTAAGCAGACATTGCCTGATCCCCGTAAGAATCCTACAGGGTATTACAAGGAATTGTCACAGACTGCGGGGTCTTGCATTATGAATTTAGCTGACATAGACATGTTGTTTGGGAATGTTGTTCCACAGCCTTTATGGGGAAAGATTCGCCATACAGACCATGCTCAAGAGTTAGGTGACACATGGGCTAATATTGCTGCTGCAGATGCCCGACAAATTGGTGGTGCTAAACCTGAGCCTTTAGTGACAGAGCTTCCTGGTAGGATTATTGATTACATGAAAACTATAATGCCTGCGATGCGTGTAAACTGGGATAAATTGTCTGCATGTAAGCAAAAGAAAGAAGAAACGGTATCAGATTTCTTCACCAGGTTTGAAGAAACGTTTGTGGACCACAGTGGTCAGGATATGAGCACGGAAGGTGGTCAACGTTTGTTCGTCGATAAATTTGTGCATAATCTGCTTCCTGAGTTGTGTAAAAAGTTAAAAGATTCAGAAAGTTCTTGGGCAGTTTCCTCTTCAGCGCAGATATTGGCTACTTCACAGTACTACGAAAATAGAGATAAAGATGAGAGAGATAGAGTAGAGAAGAAAACTAAAGAATTGAAAACGAAGGCCCAACCGTTTCAGAGAAACTCGCAAAGAGCCGAGTATGCTCAACCACGTATCCCAGTAGGTCCCAATCAGTGTTCATATTGCAAGGAAGAGGGTCATTTCAAGTATAGTTGCCCTGCTTTGCTACAGCGCGCAAATGGTACTTCTGGTTTAAGAGGTCGAGGTGTTCCACAAGCACCTAGAGGAAGAGGACGTGGATATGTTCCCCAGAGCGCGCGCCCATTCCTCCCTCAAAACTCAATGAACAGATTTGATCAACAGGTTAATGCATCTGGTAGGACGGCTCAGTACTATACTGATGATTACTATACAGAGGATGAGCATTTGGACAGTAATGATTGCTAGGATAGCCATAGACAAAGAGAGGGAGTTGTTTCAGTTCCAGTAGATTAGAGTGGGCCTTATGTTAAGGTGATTGCATCAGGTGTGTCAGAACCTTTTCTGTTGGATACTGGTGCTACCAAGAGTTCTATTATGCACTCAAAACTCCCTGGCGCACCTTTGTCTGGCGAAACAAATGTATCAGTAGGGTTTTCCGGCGCCCCAGTTAGAAATCCGATTTCTAACCCTATATCTCTTTCTGTTGGACCTTGTAAATTTGAAACACCCCTTATTTTGACGACAGGTTGTGGCGAGAACTTGTTAGGATTAGATCTGTTAAAGAGATTGTATGCAACATTGTATTGCTCTCCTTCTGGAGTGCAACTCACATTGGGTAAGAAAGTGGTTTCACCAATGTATTTGTCAAAGGACAGATTTCCACCAGAATTTTCGTCTCTTCCTAATACTCTTTGGGCTACTGGACCTAATGATGTTGGTCTTTTGGAAATTCAGCCATATGTGATAACATTAAAAGCCAATGTTAAAATGCCACGTATTCCCCAATACAAGATCTCTAGTGAAGGGGAAAAAGCGTTGTTAGCAATTATTTGTGATCTGATTGAGAAGGATGTAATTGAAGAGACAAGAGGCAATGTTTGCAATAGTCCTGTTTTGCCTGTCTTGAAGCATACTGACCCTACTCAGCCACATGTTTATAGGTTTGTAATTGATCTTAGAGAGGTGAACAAAATAGTTGTGCCACAGTTTCCAGTCGTCCCCGATATCACTGCATTGTTGTCAATGATTCCAGCTTCAGCCACTTGGTTTTCAGTGATAGACCTGAAAAATGCTTTCTTCAGCATCCCTATTGCAGAAGAGAGCAGGGACATTTTTGGCTTCAATTTGAGAGGACGAAGCTTCAGATTTAAGAGAGCTCCTCAAGGCTATTGTGAAAGTCCATCTATCTATAGTCAGGCTTTGAAAGCACAACTTGACACTCTTATGTTACCTGATGGCGCCACTCTCATTCAATATGTCGATGATTTGCTAGTTGCTGCAGATACTAAGGAGATCTGCAAAGAAGCAACATTGTCATTATTGCGTCATTTGTCTGATTTACACCACAAAGTGTCCCTTTCAAAGTTACAGTATTGTCAAAAAGAAGTGACCTATTTAGGTCATCTCTTTTCGAAGGAGGGAAGGCAACTGACCCCAGAGAGAATCAGGGCTGTTGCAGCAATGAGTGTGCCAAGAACACAGAGAGAAGTGCGTGCTTTCTTGGGTATTACATCATATTGCAGACAATGGATACCTAATTTTTCGTTAATAGCCAAACCCTTGGTGGCATTAACTTGTAAAGATACACCAAATCCCGTCCCATGGTCTGAAGATTGTCAGAAAAGTTTTGTCGAATTACGTGATGCATTATGTTCAGCTCCTGTGTTGGGTACCCCCAACTACAGCAAGCCTTTTACATTGTATGTCCATGAGAAAGAAGGTTGTGCGTTAGCAGTTTTGACACAATAGTTTGGAGACAGGGAGCGTCCATGCGCCTATTTCTCTTCAACCTTAGACCCAGTAGCTAAGGCACTACCAAGCTGCTTAAGAGCGGCAGCGGCAACTGCTGTTTCTATCCGACAGTCTGCTGGTTTAGTGATGAATAACACATTAATCGTAATGGTTCCACATGCAGTGGACACGTTGTTAAACAGAACCAAGACACAGCATTTAACTAGTGCTCGATTGTCAGGTTACGAGTTGACATTGTTAGCAAGCCATGTACATATAAAAAGATGCACTACACTTAACCCAGCTACGTTATTGCCAATTGTGACGGAGTTAGATACTTCTGAACAACATGATTGTCTCCACAGAACAGAAGAAGAAACGAAAGGGAGAATAGACCTTCTGGACACTCCCCTTGCAAAGAGTGATGGTACTTTGTGGGTGGATGGTTCATGCTTTAAGCTCACGAATGGTGACACGACTGCGGCGTATGCTGTGACAACTTTGTGTACGATTGTTGAAGCTGCACGTATCCCACACAATTCAGCCCAAGCAGCTGAGTTAATAGCCCTAACAAGAGCATGTACAGTATCAAAAGGAATGAAAGTGACTATCTATACCGATAGCCAATATGCGTTTGGTGTGGCCCATAGTTTTGGGCGTTTGTGGAAGGAACGTGGGTTCCTGACCTCGCATGGAACTAAAATACAGCATGGTCAGTTGGTAAATGAGCTCCTTGATTCACTTACTTTACTGTTGCAAGTTGCGATTGTGAAGTGTAGCGCACATAAAAAGGTGACTGATGATGTTGGTCGTGGGAATGCATTTGCTGACGAGGTTGCAAAAGAAACGGCAAGGAATGTGATGAGCCGAATGTATGTCGCGGGCCCTGCAAGATGGATTGGTGATGTTGGAATGTGTGAAGACACGATAGAAAGCGTGAAATCGATTCAAGCTGAAGCCACAGAGAGAGAATTGAGTGTGTGGAGAGAAAGTACGGGTAAATTGGATGCGAATGGTTGTTGGGTCGAGTTGTCAGAACATCAAAGATGGTTGCTACCCGATGCGTATGTGCTTGCAGTAGTTACAATGGCTCATGGAATGGCTCACATCAGTGTGAAAGGGATTTGTAAGTTGTTGGCCCCAGTATGGCAAAATGCAGGAATTCCCAAATGCGCAGAAAATGTGGTTAAAAATTGCATGGTATGCCTGAAACACAACCCTGGTAGAGGAACCCCAACTCCAGCTGGTCATTTTGCACCTCCTACGTATCCGTTTGAGGTTTTGCAGCTAGATTTCATCCACATGGAGAGGTGCAACAACTTAAAATACGTACTCGTTGTTGTTTGTGCCTTTTCAAGATGGGTGGAAGCCTATCCCCTAAAAGACAATACTGCGCTATCCACAGCCAAAGCCCTTGTGAAAGAGTTCTTCCCTAGATTCGGAATGCCGAGAATGATCTGGAGTGACAATGGAAGTGAATTTGTGGATCAAGTGATGAAGAAAGTATGCGAAGGGCTAGGCATAAACCAAAAATTTCACGCTGCAAATCACCCCCAATCAGCTGGATTAGTGGAGTGCTATAATGGCACTCTAAAGCTAAAATTGGCCATAGATACAAGCGAGCTCTGGTCTTAAATGGCCTGACGCTCTACCCCTAGCACTTCCTTTGTAGTGAAAACATGTGAATGACCAACCAAAATGTCAAGGATGTTTGCCTGAAGCTTAAAAAACTGTATATAAGGAAACCTGACTTTGCATTGACACACAGTCTCCTGAGAACATACAAACCGTGCTGTTGTACTTCTAGGACGCTTGTTACTTGGTTGCAGCCAATAAATTCGATCTTTGACTTCACCTAGAAGACTCTGAGTTTCTGTGGTCTGAATCAGGAAAGTACCCGAGGTCTTTGGGTGTACCCTGGCACCACTGGGTTACCGGATCAGTACCGGTTCTGAAAAACCCAGTACCTCAGTCATGGTCACTGGATTCACCGGTCCGGAATGCCACTGAAAGCCAAGCACCAGCTTCTTTAATTACTGGAGGAGCGCAGCTTTACATGAGGTGTTCACACAACTGTGCATCCTGCATTGTTTACTACACATTTGCTACATGCTGTAAGTGCACACTGCACACTCCACCATTATGGACACCAATGGTCCACCTGATCCAGGATACTTTTCTTGAGAGGCTCTGAATATGGAAACTTTCAGAAAGGTTTCAGGAACTCCAATAGACTTCAGCTCACAGGGGTATAGGCACATGATAATCAAAATATGGTGTACTGAGCTTCCTGTACAGTTTAGCATGGTATGATTTATCTAATATATTTGTCTCCCAGATAGTTAGCATAGTGAGTGATCAGATGTATTTATTTTTGTCACAAACTTGCCCGAGTCTGTTCTTATTCAACATGTTTTTCACTTGCATTCCTTTGTGTTATTCAATTGATAATAAAATATATCTTGTGTTGACTGGACTGTACATAAGGGTATGATTGTTCTCCTGTATGCATATATATATATATATGTTCATCTTTTAATTAGGAACCATTGTTTCTTTAATAATTATATGTGAACCCCTGGTCCCTTGATATCCATAGGTTTCCCTTGTCGTTCATAACAAAAACTGAACCTATCTGTGGCATTAAACTTGATGGTGTTTCAATTCAGCAATGAATGGACTGCACTCTGTGCCCTCCTACAAAGACAGTAGGCAGAGGTAAGGGGGATCCCCTCCCTAATGGACTCAATAGGCCTCTTGTGATTTTAAAGTAACAATGTAAACATAATATAAGCTTAAGAGGCTGGGTAGAGTGAGTAGGGACATGTTAGGGTGTAACTTAGATGGGTAATTAGTAGTAGAGACTAAGGCCAGTGATCGGTGCAATGATTGGTGTTGTTGAGGTCCAGCATATAGGATCAGAATTTTGAGGAGAGTAGGAACTTGCCAAGCCGAGAAACCTCAGTAGAGATCCCACCAGTACAGTGTCCCCAGTGCAGAGCTTCTAGTAGAGTGATCACTAGTACAGTCTGTTATGTGGCATATCTAACTAGAGGATCTTTAATGTCTAAGCTTCAATGACTTCAGAATATGTCCATCAGACTTGTCTGTAGTACTCGAAAGTTAGACCACAGTTCTGTTGCCCAAGAGGCACTGCAAAGACCGACTGTGAAGCAGTGTAAACACTTTAGGCCCTCTGAGCCACCACCAGACTTTATACCAAACAATTCCCCAATGTATTTCTCTGAATCTGACCCATGTTCAAGGAAAGCTTTTGCGCTCTAGATCTCAATTGCTGCTTAGAAGAACCCCCACTTTTGCAAGATGTTTCAGATGAGAAATCTTTCAGAATGTTGGCACGACAGCTTTGGATGAACCACCCTCTCATAATCTCTACCCTCCACATACAAGGCTTGTCCATCATGGCAATTTACACAAGCTGTGAAGACTTGAATGTTCTGACGGTATTCTGAGTTTTTTTGATGGGCTGGTTTTGCCTGCTGTGCCTGCTCGGGACCATAAACTTTATACAATATATCTAAGAATGGACAACCCAGTGCATTTTCCCGCTGAGTGGACTATGAACAAAAGAAACACCATAACAGGACCTGTCCCTCACACTTCTTAATCCACCACACTGCAATGTGCTGCACCCTATGAGGTGATAACCCACTTCAGTGGCCATCACACATGACATGGTAACACTTCCCATGTAGGAACAAAACAAAAACAACATTCTTCCAACCACACACCCTACACGGTGTTGAGTGCTACCCATGCAGGCAAGCGCTCCAGCGTCCCACATAGGGGTAGTAAGCTGTATATAAATGTTGCAATACAATTTAATTTGTTCTTTTTGTTTTAAAACACCTTTTACAAAGATAACCTTGTCACAAAAGTGTGCTTTTATGAATAAATATAACTCAATAAACATAAACAAATATAGTCACCATTAGCACATTCACCATTATTACAGTGCCCATCAGTACAACGCACACCAGAGCAGTCTCCATCAGTGCGGTACGCATCAGTACAGTCCTCGTTAGTACAGTCCCCACCTATAAAGTCCAGCAGTAACATCTCCATTAGTACAGTTCACAGTAGTGCAGAGCTCTTAAGAACAGTGCCCAGTAGTACAGCCACAAGCATACACCAAAAAGAGGCCAATAGAAAACTGTCCATCAGTGCTGCGCACACCAGTACAGTCTCCATCAGTACATTGCCTCTCAGTGCAGCGCCCATTTGTACAGAATCCTCGGGTACCACGCCGCTTGGTACCGTTTCTACAAGTACTGTGCCCATCAGTACAGCGTCTGTCTGTACAGTACCCGTCACTTCAGGGACCATTAGTACACCCCCTTTTCCTTGAAGGAGGGGCTCCTATCAGGAGTGTGGAGGGTGCGTGTATGCCTGCGTGCGTGTGTGTGATGCGAGTGTGTGTGTAGGGGCAGCAGCCAGGCCCGCATCCATAGTGCAGTGAAACATCTCGCTTCCTCGCTCTGCGCGTGTTCCATAGGCTGTAACTAACCCACATTCTTGCCAAGACGACACTCTCCAAGGCTCGCCGTCAACACCATAAAAAAACAACAACATTATTTGAAATGAACGCTAAGCTAATACGACTATAGCCCACGTCTTTTCTGCTTTGATAGTCCAGTTTTAGTCGCTCCTCTTGGGGCAGAGGGTTCATTAGAGGTAAAGTTAAGGACTTATTTCTAAATAAACCATTAAGTTTATTAGAGAGGGCTGCTATGAGACCACATTTGAATGGACAGAGTCGTTCTACGTTTAATGTCAAACACTTGCATCTCATTTCCAAAAGATGACATTTAGCGGCGCAATGACACCTGAAGATGTATTTCCTGGCTAGTTCATCAAGCGCGAAGCCGGTGTCGGATAAGAGCTCCACAGCCCATGCAAGCTGCGGATTTACTCTGCAAGTTTAGAACCGCAGTCTCCAGCTTTACCACGACTTGAAATCAAGGTTAATTACTCGCTGTATGGTCAGTCCACCTCTGAAGCACTGTCCCGCATATTAAGGAGAATGTGGTATCAAACAAGAATGAACTGCTCGATAAGAAAGGCATCGTGGCATATTGTCTGTGATGAGTTGAGCAAATGTAGAGGAGAATACTGTGGCCTAGAGGCGAACTTGCTGCTTATGGATTTGAAAGACATGGATCCTAGGATTCCCACTAGGCCGCATTGTGTTATCCTGGGCAAGTGCCCTTGGGCAAGACAGTGGAGGGTACGGCCTCCACTACCTGGCAAAGTACTGCCTGCCAGTTTCAGGGATCCCAGGCTACCTGCTCGGTGTACTGCCACTGCAGTACAAAGGGAGTTACACACTTTGGGGCTTAGTCACAAAGCCCCGTAGAGCAGGGCAGTGAAGCAAGTAACCTTGCTGCGCTGCCCTGCGCCACAGGGAAAGGGCAGAAAAGCGCCATATCTACAAGATACAGCACATTCTGTCCTCTGGCCCTGCGATGGACCACAATAGGCTGCCTAGCTCCGACACAAGCACCCTTGCACCATAGTGCAAGGGTGCCTGCTTTGCATACAGGACTGTTTTGTGCAGAAAGGGACACCTTCCTGCACTAAAACAATCCATTGATCCATGGAGGCCTTTTCCTCTTTCTATGTGTGCTGCAGAATGCAGCACACAGAAACAGGAAAAACGATGAGAAATAAAGATATTTCTCCCTGTTGCGCATCCCCTGGGGAGGCATTACATTTTGACGCATTCCCAGGTTTACAGTCTTGTAAATCTGGGAATGCATCAAAACCCATGGATGTTCAGTGAGAAAACCCACTGCAACGGCCATGGACCTGCCTCCCTGATGCAGTGTAAGGCATTGCAGCGACTTGCTCTGCGCTACCGTGCACCAAATCTACAAGACCTTCTAGATATGGGCCTTTACTATGTGCTACTGGTGTGTCACAAAAGTGACGCACCAGTGGTGCACAGGGCTTGTAAATAGGCCCCTTTTTATATTAGCACTGGTGCTCTGGGGGTTTATGTCCTGTTGCTCTTAGTTCCTGTAGCTTAGTTACCCAACAAAGCTCAGGTGTGTGTCACTTGCTCAGACAGCAATGGCCAGCTCCTCGAATTGGAAGGAGCTTGTTTTACCTGCATAATGAGCACTGGAAAGGCCAAGAGGTTTGGGTTTAATGTGTTAATACATACCGCTTTAGTACATTAAAGTGTAACACAAGAGATGGAGTGGGAGAGGGCTGTAGTTGCTGAGTAGTCCTTCATGCAGTTCACTACATTTACATGAGTGGAGGAGAAAGGATATACCCTAACAATCTAGCTTTAGGTAAGAGATGAATACTCCACTGCACTGAAACAAGAAATGATTGACAAAGCCTCAAGCCAAGAGCTGAAAGAGGCTGTTCAAAGAAATTCAGGGGCATATTTGTACTCTGTTTGCGCCGGAATTGCGTTGTTTTTTTTTACGCAATTCCGACGCAAAACTAACTCCATATTTATACTTTGGCGTTAGACGCGTCTAGCGCCAAAGTCCATGGAGTTTGCGTCATTTTTTAGCGCGGACACCTACTTTGCGTTAATGATATGCAAGGTAGGCATTCCCGTCTAAAAAATTGACTCCGAGGCATGTGCGCCGTATTTACACTCCCGGGCAAAATTCACGCCCGGGAGTGGGCGGGTCAAATAAAATGACGTCCGGCCGCTTTTGCGCCATTTTTTAGCGCCTGGTCAGGGCAGGCGTTAAGAGACCTGTGGGCTCGGAAGGAGCCCAGAGGTGCCCTCCCAAGCCCCCAGGGACACCCCCTGCCACCCTTGCCCACCCCAGGAGGACACCCAAGGTTGGAGGGACCCATCCCAGGGACATTAAGGTAAGTTCAGGTAAGTTTAAAAAAAAAAAAAAATTGTGGCATAGGGGGGCCTGATTTGTGCCCCCCTACATGCCACTATGCCCAATGACCATGCCCAGGGGACATAAGTCCCCTGGGCATGGCCATTGGGCAAGGGGGCATGACTCCTGTCTTTGCTAAGACAGGAGTCATTTCAATGGGGGTTGGGAGTCGAAAAAAATGGCGCAAATCGGGTTGAGGCGAAAAATTTGCCTCAGCCTGACTTGCCCCATTTTTTGGCGCCCAAGCTCCATATCCCCCTACGCCGGCGCTGCCTGGTGTACGTCGTTTTTTTTCACGCACACCAGGTAGCGCCCGCGGCTAACGCCGGCTAACGTCATTGAATAAATACGGCGCCCGCATGGCGCTTCAGAATGGCGTTAGCCGGCACTAATTTTTTTGACGCAAAGCTGCGTTAGCGCAGTTTTGCGTCAAAAAGTATAAATATGGCCCTCAATGTTTTAAATAGGTGGACAAAAAGCCCACTCTACATGTATTGTCAAAAATAGGCGTGGTTGAAAGCTGCACTATTAAAATCAGATCTATTAAGGGGGGGTTCACACTCTGAAAGCAACAGAAGGTGCTGCTGTGGCCTTGCCAGGCAGAGACCCTCACTTACTTCACCCACACTTGTAGCAGTAGGCTTCATGGGCAACCCTCCTCTGAATGTTTGGTAAGGGGTAGAAAGGTATTCAAGATGCAATGTCCACATCACTGGAATCATTGGGCTGGCTGAGAACTCTGTGTAGGCAAGCTCCAGCAGGAACAGATGAGAAAGTCAGTAGAGCTTCCACATGGGTTTTCATGATTTTTCTTAGTCAGAAGGAAACTGGCAGCACTCGGCTTCATGTTTTGAAAGGACCAATTGTAAAAGTGACCAAGATGGTTGGGACCCGATTACGTTCTTCTTTAAAACAAACAGAAGGAAAACTCAGTCTAAAATGTCCAAAATGTCATGCAGTTGGGTCAGATCCCAAAGCCAATGAGAGTCAGCGATCCCACAGCTTGAGCAGATTTTCCATCCTCATGCAGGTGTCTGGGAAGGTAAAATCTCTATAATGCAAGCCAGTTGTCATTGCCTATCAGCAGATGACAAGAAAAGAAAAAAAAACATTACAAAAGAAAAGAAAGGAAAGGAAATCAAAAGAAAAGAAGTGAAAAAGAAGAATTGGAGGGCGGAGTTGTCCTTTATGGGCAACATCCATCAACTTAAAACTTTGTTCTCACAAATGAAAATGTTATCAAATAGTTGCGGGAAACTCTAACAACAGGCACACCTCTAGTGTTCGGGAAGCATGTGCTGTGTGCACACATACCAATGAATGTGATAAGCTACCGTAAGCGCTGTGCTCAGAATGTTTATAAACAGACAGAAATTACAAAAGTAATACACCCAAAGAGCAACCTGTATGCCTCAAGTTCTGGACTTATTGCCCGATGTACAAAATACACTTTGCACACCTCTCGTTGTTTTTGCACACCAAATGGATTGTGCTCTGCCCTTCATTTTGCCAAACAACTGAAGTACTAATCCATTACACTGAAAATGTACATTTGCAGGTCACAAAACTCTCGATCTCATTAATGTATATGAAACAGGCGGCATTTTGTGACCCCTTTGAATATCTTCAAATGTGGGATGAAAGTCTGCGGGGGACATCAGACCTACATCCCTGCATTCACATTCCCTACATGTCAACATTTATTGAATTAAAATGTCAGTATGCGGAGAATAACATCAGTGGTAGAATGTAGTGATTCCACATGCCTCTGTGTGTTCGCCTGAGGCTGCTTCCCACCATTCATGGTGTAAAAACTATTCCACAGGGAATGCCTTTGCTTTGGGAATGGCTAACTATCCTATGTCAGGTGTCGTCTACCTGTGACTGGATCGTGCCCACAATTGCAATTACAGTTAAAAAGCATTAGTTCATACATTTAAGACTCGAAATGAGGAAAAACACACCTCTTTTGTGCCCCCGCGTTTTTGTGATTTGCAATAAATTGCAAAAGGCACTTTACCAGTCTGAAAGACTTTTCCAACTTACAAAGTATCTGTGGTACATTGTGACTTTGGCTTGTGTGTGACTAGCTCCCTTTGCTACTTCAACTCAATCTCACTCACTCTTCTCTCCTATTTACAGTCTCAGGATCAAACGCAACACATCACATTGAAGTGCATTATGCCACACCATAGAGCATCAAATAGCACTCTCTCAAACTATAGAACTACCAATCACATCTCATGTACCCACAGCACATCAATCACTCTACACATCTGAAACTATATCACACAAAGTCACTTGCACTTTACCAGAAAACATCCACCACACCTTCCAATACCATGTCTCTACATAACTTCGCAATAAATACACAACACATCCCCACTACATGTTAAACTACACTTTGCAACATCATATCGCGCCATCTAACATAACCATGCTAATGATTGTTAGAGCCCTTCTTATAAGACAATACTGCTCTACTCAATGCCACAATTGAATCACCCGTGTTGCATCTCATCTCAAAGCTTCCTATAATCTTATACCTCACAGTAACACACCACCCCAAACCAAATTATATCAGATCACACATATTAAACTCCTCAGTACCATGCAACACATAATACCATGCAACACAATCTCTGTTAGACCTGGCATCCGTGAAGTGGTCTCCCCTAACTTTTTGCCTCTGCTTCCCAGGTTGTTGCTGTGTGCTGGACTCTGTTTTTGCTGTTTTTGTCACTCTGGGCACTTTACCACTGCTGACCAGTGCTTAATTGCTAGTGCTCCCTATATGAAATGGTATCTGTAATGGATTTTTCCATGATTGGCATATTTGATTTACTAGTAAGTTCCTAGTAAAGTACACTAGAGGTGCCAAGGGCCTGTAAATCAAATGCTACCAGTGGGCCTGTAGCACTGATTGTGCCACCCACATGTGTAGCCCTGTAAACATGGCTCAGACCTGCCACTTCAGTGTCTGTGTGTGCAGTTTTAACACTGCCAATTCAACTTGGGAAGTGTACCCACTTGTCAGGCCCAAACCTTCATTTTTATACATGTAGGGCACCACTATGGTAGGCCAAAGGAAGCCCCATGTTCAGGGTGCAGTGTATGTTAAGGGTGAGACATGTACTGATGTGTTTTACATGTCGTAAAAGTGAAATACTGCCAAATTCGGTTTTCACTGTGCCTGCCTCTCTCATAGGTTAACATGGGGGCTGCCCCTAAATATTATTAAAGTGCGGATTCCCTTTGAGAGCAGATAGAAATTTGGAGTTTGGGGTCTCTAAACTCACAATTTGAAAGTACATATTTTAGTCCAGTTGGTTTTTAGATTGATAGTTTGAAAATGCCACTTTTAGAAAGTAGGCATTTTCTTGCTTAAACTATTCTGTGACTCTGCCTGTTTGTGGATTCCCTGTCTGGGTCAGACTGACAGTTGGGCTGGTTGTGAATCCCCTCTAGACAGTGAGACAAAGGGAGCTGGGGTGTAGCCTGCATATCCTGATGAGCCATCTGTGCTAGAGTGGACGGAGGAGTAGTCACTTACACCGGAATGGGCTGTGCCTGCCCTCGCACAATGCAGTTTCCAACCCCCGGTGCATGTCTGGGGCCTGGCCTCGGCAAGGTAGGATTTTGTGAACAACAGAGACTTTCCTTTGAAGTTTGCCTACTTCAAAGGCAGAAAGGGGTATACGTAGTGGACCCAAAACCCCAGACTTTAGATTTCTTCAAGATCACTTCTGGAACCAAGAGGAACCTTTGCCAAGGAGTAGAGCGGAAGAGATGAGGAGAAGTGCTGCCCCTGCCTGTGACTATGCTTTGTTGGACTATCCAGCAGTTTCTGCTTCTGCCTGTGAAAGTGGACAAAGACTGGACTTTGTTGTGCATTCCTGCTTGACAAGAATCTCCTAGGGCTTGGACGGAGTTTACCCCCTGTCCTGAAATTTCAGGGCCATCAAAGACTTCCTCTGCCAGCGTCCGGACTCTCTGCTAAGACTCCTGTCCTGCCAAGTGGTGCCCTATCCAATTCCTGGGCCCATGAAAGGTGAAGTTGGCAGAACCAAGGCTGAAATCCACACACAGAACACTGTGCGGGGAAATTTTCGATGCACCATCGGCAACTCGGCTGATAATGATGCAAAGCCCAAGCAGCACGGTTTTCCAACACCGTGCAACCGGATTTCTCACGCATCATCCCTGGGCATCACGTCATCGTGAACCTGTGCGGATCTGAGGTGCCCCATCCGGAAATCAACACATCACTCTCTTGCGGGGGAGAAAAATGACGTATCGCCAACCCGACCAGAGAAGAAATGACACACAACCTTACTTGCAAGTAAGGAATCAACATACTGCTGACTTTTCCGACACACGTGCAGCTTTATTTTTTACCCTAAACAGATACTTTATGTAACAACACCGTTTCCACTGTTTTCTATGGAGTAAGACTCTTTTTACTTTGAAAATTCATATCTTGACTTGTGTATGTTGGATTTTTGTCCTTTAGGTTTTGTTGATTTAGATAAATGTTACCTATTTTTCTAAACTGATATATTGTACATTTTGTAGTGCTTTCACTCTATTACTGTGTGTGTTGGTACAAATACTTTACATATTTCTTCTCAGTTAAGCCTTTCTGCTCATGCCAAGCTACCAAGAGGGTGAGTAGGAGTTAACCATGTATGTTTCTGCTTTGCCCTGACTATACTGAGGGTCCTTGCTTGGACAGGGGTCATCTGACTGCCAACCAAAGACCAAATTTCTAACAATCCCCATATCATACATCATATAACACACAATACCACACCATATCACAGGATACCCAACGGATGATATTGCAACACATCACAGCTTACCATGCCACATCATATCATTATTCACCACATAAATCCATACCATCACACCGCACAATAGCATCACTTCACTCTCCACCACAGCTCCCTACACTCCACCACATTATATCACATTGCACCACTCTATACCACAACATAGCACATCATACACCCCAACTTCAAAGCATGCAGATCACTTGACATCATTCAACACCATATAACACTGCAGTGTACCATATTAAAGTATACCACACTATTTCACATGATAGCACACCTCCTAACACTGTAGCACACCATACTACACGACATTAAGTGACGCTCCTTTGGGAGGTCCCTAGACCGCATGCCAACGGAGCGTCGTAAAACTTCATCTCTCCATAAAACAAAAATCAAAAAAATCTACACTGTATATAGTCTCCCTGCTTCACTCTTCGCAAAGTATGCCTCCTTAAATTTAAAAGCATTGAGCCATCAACTGCTACACCACACTTGACACACAGTATCATATAATGCAGGACCAGAGAGAGTGAGGCCTCAAAACATCACAAAGAAGTGCAAAACACTGTGTGCATATGTTGCATATTTTGGGGCCCATTGTTAGACCACCTTTGAATTTTTTAGCCAGTTTCAGGTAATTGAAGCACCCATTATGTAAAATATAACAAATTATACTTTAACACAATAGGGCATGCAGAAGAAAACAAAAGATTAAACTGCCAGAGTCCAGAAAGCCAAGCAGTATAAAGGAGAGCTTGAATAAACACTGACATCGTCACTTCTTTTTGCAATAGGGTCAAATATTTCTGTCTCGCAGAAGCCATATTTTACTTTGAAATGGGTGTCTGTCCAGCCTGCTAGCCTGCACCTTCCACTGTAGAAGACAGACAGTATGGCTAACTTACTCAATGTTTATAGGATTGGTGCATAATATTAAAATAAAACATGCGCAAAGCACTTGAAATTGTACCTTTAAGTGCTGAGTGTTCATAACCAATGATACATCTGATACGTCCCTCATCACTACTGTCAACTGCGACAGCAAATATCAACGCTTTGCTCTGAGGATTTTCACCATTCCAACCAGGTAAATCTTATATGTTTCTTCTTAATTCTCTCCCCCTGTCTTCACCCGTCTCCTCTTCTCCAGCTAGGCAATGAGCCCTAACTGTGCTGAGTAAGTAAAATAGATAGCCGGGGACAGGAGAAGCGCAAGGGGGTAATGAAAATGTCACAGCGAGAAAGGTGACGAAGCAGAAGAAGATAGGTAGCAATGGGAAGCAGTCGAGAAATAGTTCAAATAGAAAGATGTAAGCTGTAGAAAGAAAAGTGAGTTAGCCAGAAACAAACAAGAGGTACAAAGTGATAAAAATGGGTCAAAAAATTAAGAAGCAAAATAGACAGAAAGATAAGTGAAGAAAGAAAGATACGTCGTGGGTGAAGGAGGGTAGATAAAAAAAAGGTGGTGTTTTAATGATTGATAAGGGAAAGACAGCATCATGATTTCATCAATGGGAAACCAAGGAAGGGACCACCAATGTAATGACATAATAAATTGTTACTGACATGCGTGGAATTCAGGGAAATATTGGATACTATGAAGGGCCAGCTCTTGGTGGCAGTTCCACACAAATCCATACGAGGTCGGAGACAGATAGTTATGGGTCAAGGCTACAGGTTTCTACAAAAGGGGTCTGAACTAGAAAGATTGTGGGGGGCGTGGTCACGAAGCCAAAGATGGCGCACGCTTGATCCGTCTGCTCCGGAGGGGCCTAAACTTCTCCTGTTATCCTGGGCCTCCCCCCGGGGCAAATTGACGGGGAGCGAGTGCGGGGACCCGTGTGGGCGACCCGAGCACCGGTGGAGCCCAGAACGAGCCCGTCGGAGGCGGCCGGCGAGCCCCTCGGCCTTGGGTCTGTCGCCGCGTTAATGTCGGAAGCCGGACTGAGCGAGTGAGCGGACACGCGGCTGGGCGTGGGACCGCGCGCCATTTGAGGGGGAGCCAGCCGACCGCGGCTGGGGAGACGGGGCGGCCCCCCTCCTGCCTGGGGGTTGCTGCAGGGCTGTTCGTGGAAAGCCTTGTGTTCCCGAGACCGCGGAGGACGGTGTGACGGCGACCGGAGGTGCGTGCGGGCCCTCCGGCCCCACCCTTGCAAGTAAGGAGAAACGACCGGAGCCCCTGGGCCTGACGGGGGGCCCGGCTGCCGGGAGCCTTGCTGTGGCGCCGCCCCTGCATGCGGCACGCTGTGTCTGGCGGAAGGGGCCTCTGGTGTAGCGGACACCCACTTTGAGCACCGGCACACTCCTGCGGAACGTGCCGGGCCCCGGGAGGGCCGCCCTTGAGGAAAACACCGGACCCTCGGCCGAGCGAGACAATCGGCGGATAGGGGGACCCCCTGTTGGATGGTCGTGCCCGTGGTGGCCTACTGCGCGTATGGGGCGCTGGCCCCTGAACTTAGAACTAGCATGGAGGGCCCCGGGCCACAGAGCATGAAGGATCGCCCAGCTGCATCTGGGGAGATGAGAATCCCGGGGTGACCCTGACTGGAGCATGCCAATCGAGGAACTGAGTAACGGCGGACGGCCGATGGCCCGGGGGTAAGGCACAGCGAAGCTGCGCTTTTCAGCACCTCCTTAAGAGTGGATGAACTGCCTGGCAAGGCTCGCCTGCCGAAACGGGTTGGGAGCGGTCCGCGGTACTCCGCGCGGTGGCCCACCGCGGGGGATGGTCGATAGTGGGCGTCCTGCCTGACCGGACCGGCCCGGCTCCTGAAGTGGCGACTACTGTGATCGAACTGGTGTGGCGCCTCGTGTCCTGGCGCAACGCGCCCCGAGTCCACGGGGATCCAGAGCGAGAAAGTTCGGGTCTCTGGTGCTGATGAGATTCTACCTGGCGGCCCCTGCAGGCCTTGAACTGCGCTTGAGACGGAAGTCCTAGATGGGGGATCCCCTGAGCTAACGCACTGTGGTCGGATTCGCCACTGGGGGGGGACGATCTCCTACGTAATCGATGTCCCCTAAGAACCGCCACAGGGCTAAAGTCATGGACGGCACAGCGGCCCCCGGGCGCGGGGGGGGGGACGTGCGGGGTCCATCGCAGGTCGATGTACAGGACACCCTGGACAAAATATTGGGTGCGATAGAAGACACTAAGTTAACACTGCAACACGACATCAATCAGGTCGCGGTTGAACTGGGCCTCTTGAGGGGTGACCATCACAAATTATCGGACAGAGTCAAAGAGACAGAAACCACACTGGCCGACATCGCACCAAAACAAAAAGACCTGCAGGCCGAAATGTCGCATCTCAGAGATAAAGTGATGCGACTAGAGCGAAGAGCTGAGGACGCAGAGGGGAGAAGCCGGCGGAATAACATGCGAGTGGTGGGCCTCCCGGAGGGGGCAGAAGGATCAAATATGGTAGAATTCCTGGAAAAATGGTTGAGCACAGTAGTGGCACCGGGCCGGCTGACTTCATTCTACACTCTGGAGAGAGCGCACCGCGTGCCTGCGAGGCCCCTGGCGCCGGGCAGGCCCCCCCGAGTGGTGATCGCAAGATTACTGCACTATAGAGACAGGGACATCTTGCTACAAAGGGCGCGTGAAGAGGGCCCATTTAAGGTAGCAAATGGCGAAGTCACGCTGTTCCCGGACTTTACAGTAGAGGTACAGAGTAAGCGTGCCTCATACATGGCAGTCAAAAGGGCCCTAAGGGACGAAGGTATACAATATTCGTTGCTGTACCCGGCTAAGCTGAAAGTAATGCTTGACAGTAAAACAACATTTCTTCAATCCCCGGAGGAGGCATGGGAATGGCTGGAAACTCATGGGACCCAGACAGAGCGGCTCAGGAGGGGGGGCCCGACCGGGGGTGGACCGCGCCGGCCCCCCAGGGGAAGACGGACCCGAAGTCGCCCACGCTTGGCGCCATCCCGGAACCAAAAAGAAAGTAGCAGAAGAGCAGCTCTGGAGGCAGCGGCCCGTGTGAACGGAGAGGGAACCCCCCGGGAGGACTCAGGCGGTGAATCTGACGAGACTGTGATGTCATCGGCGGGGGGCTCGAGCAGCTCGGTGCAGGCCCCGGTAGTGACCCCACAGACTGCGGATGACCTCTGAGGCCCAGAGGCTTACCGGATACCCCGGGGCGGGCACAAATGGTGCTCTAATGGCCCCTCCGTGCAGGGCCACCCCCCTACTGGAATCTCGCCTGTACAGGTGGACTGGCGAGAACTGCAACTAAAAGATGAAACATGCTGCACTGTTGCACGGGTGTTTTTTCTGTTTTTGGGCAGCCTACTGTTTGAGAGGTGCCCTGGGGAGGGGGAGTTGGGATAAGCAGTTACAAGTTAGGATGGCAAGGGGTGGTGAATGGTTGTGTAACAGTGCTTCACTAAGGATCAGGGGACAGCAGACGGTAAAAGTAGCAAAGAGTAGCCAATGTAAATTTTAAAATCACCAACATGGCAGAATACAATTTCTTAACGTGGAACGTTAGAGGGATGGGGTCACCGGCCAAGCGACACAAAATACTGGCTTATTTAAAAAGGAGGAATATACAGGTAGCAATGCTACAGGAGACCCACCTGGCGGCTGGTGAACCTGAGAGATTGAGACGTAGGTGGAGGGGGCGGGTGTTCGCAACAGAGTACTCAGCGTACGCAAGGGAAGTAATGATCTGGATCCGTGCAGGGGTTCCCCTAGAGATAGAAGCTTCCAACATAGATCGTGAGGGGAGGTTCGTGATTCTGGAGGGGCGGCTATCCGGCACACCGATTGTCCTGTGCTGCATGTATGCCCCAAATCAAGACCAGATCCCCTTTTTGACGAAATTATCGAGCCACCTCACCCGCCAGAGGAGAGGAGAGCTTTTGGTTGGAGGGGACTTCAATAGTATATTAGATGTAGACTTGGATAGATCCTCCCCCCCACTACAGGGTGTAATATCAAGTAAGATAGCTGGGAAACTTAGTGAATGGATGAGCTACTGGGGGCTAGTGGATATATGGCGGGAACAACACTTACACGACAGGGATTACTCATATTATTCGGGCCTTCATCGACTCCACACCAGAATCGACAGGGTGGGGTGTACGGCTGACCTTGCACGTGGGATGGTTCACTCAGAATATCTGGGCCGTACACTGTCCGACCACAGCCCCCTATTGGTAACATGGAGGGCAGCAGAGATTAGGCCCCCCATTCCGGCCTGGAGATTATCCCCTACAGCACTTGAGGACCCAGCATATAGAGACGCCCTGAGACAGCACCTGACTGACCATATTCAATTTAACAGTGGATCCACCACCTCTAGATCTACGGAATGGGAGGCCCTCAAGGTGGTGACAAGGGGTTTTTGTCTTGGACAATCGGCCGGAGTGAGACGCACACTTGAAAGGGAGCTGACTACGCTAGAGAAGATAATACATGAGGGAGAACTTACTCAGGGGACTGGCACACTAGTAAATGAGAAATATACTCAGGCAAAGAGGGACCATTCCCAGATTGAAGAACAACTTAGATGTCACAGCACACAAAAATACTTTGCCTCCCTACAATCTGAAGAGGGTAGGTCTGGGAAAATGTTAGCCTGGTTGGTGAGGCCGGGTGGAGAGGCTGAGCCCATCACGAATGTGCTGGATAAGGAAGGGTCATGCAGAAGTAGACCAGGCCCTGTAAATGATGCATTCAAGGAATATTACACCTTTTTATATGGAAAACCGGCTGAAATCAGTACGGAGGTGTTTGATAATTACCTACAACATATACCTATAACGAGCCTGATGGCCGGAGACAGGGATAGGCTGGGGGTCCAGTGACGGTGGCGGAGGTCGGTGAAGCTATAGCTCAATTAGCCTCAGGGAAGACCCCGGGAACAGACGGCCTCCCCATGGACTTTTATAAAAAATTCGAGAAGCAACTGACCCCCCAGTTGGTAGAGATGTATACAGAATCGCTACAGAATGGGATAATGCCGTGCACCATGAGAGAGGCAATGGTAGTCCCACTCCCTAAGACAAAATCTAGGCAACCTTCGGTGACTGACTTCCGCCCCCTGTCAATGCTAAACAGTGATTTTAAAATACTAAGCAAGATCTTGGCCAACCGTCTACTCCCTCTTGTACCAACTCTGGTACATGTAGACCAGAATGGTTTCGTCCCGAATCGCAGCACCTCCTTAAACCTGAGACGTCTCTTTGCGGTCCTGAATATGCCTAGCGACATGAAACCTGCAGCAGGGGTGTTGCTCGCGGTGGATTTTGAAAAGGCATTTGACTCGATCAGATGGGACTACTTGAGAGCAGTGATGCTCCGTATGGGAATGGGTGAAGATTGGGTCAAATGGGTGGACTTGTTGTACACGTCACCGCTGGCAAGAGTGAGAACAGGTAAAACAGTATCCGGAACTTACCCAATTCACAGGGGAACCAGACAAGGTTGCCCATTGTCCCCACTTTTATTCGCCCTGGCCATCGAGCCGCTGGCGTCCCAGATGCGGCGGGAGGGCGTGGGTAGAGGAGTGGAATGGGGACACCAAGAACATATCATCTCGCTATATGCTGATGATATACTTGTCTACCTTAGGGACGGAGAGAAGGATCTCCCATGGGCGCTGGGAGTGCTGGAGAACTATGGGAACATATCTGGACTTTGCCTCAACCGTAGCAAGACTTGCGTGTTCCCTATGGCTCCGGGCGGCGAACGCCCGACGACATGCCCTGGGGATATGATTTGGGCCCCTCGAACCTTTAAGTATTTGGGCATACAGGTGTTTCACGACAGGGCAGACTTGCGCGAGGGTAACCTGGGCAGAGCTCTACGATCTCTAAGGTCCTCAGTGGGGTTCTGGCGGTCGCTGAAATTAACGATAATGGCCAGAGTAGCATTGTCCAAAATGGTCATGCTGCCCCGGCTTCTATACTACTTCGCTAACCTGCCCCTTCTGATTCCAACAGCGTGGTTTCGTGAACTAAACACCCTACTCAGGGAACTTATATGGGATGATGGCCGTAGACGAACCTCGCTCCAGATACTATGCAGGCCAACTAACAAGGGGGGTCTAGGAGCACCAGATTTTGAAGCCTACTACCTGGCATCCCAGCTGCAATGGGTTGCCGGGTGGCTTACAGGTAAGGGTCACCTGGAGAGATACGCCCACCAAGTAGTGGAGGACATAAATCAGTTCATTGCTCGAATGACAAATAGGAAGCTTAATCCCCACATGCACAGCCTGATGACAAAAGTGGCGTCAGCATGTTGGAAGAGGTGCGTGAAAAGGGATGGCACTGTCCCCCCGTACTCTCCGGCCCTACCCCTGGCGGTACTTACGATCGAGGCTGGTGAGAGGAACCTGGGAGGCATGAGCCTCGGAACCTGGAGAAGAGCAGGAATAGAAACGGTGGGAGACCTGTTTCAGGAGGGAGTGTTGAGGTCTTTCACTAATCTTGTTGACAGTGGAGTCTCCCCGGGTCAGTTCCTTATGTATCATAAACTGATACATGTGCTGAAAACGCACTGGATCACGGTCAATGCGGAACCAGCTACCCACAGGGTGCTGCATCTCCTATTGACGTCAGGAGACGAGTCCCATCTGATATCTAAATTATACCGAGTTCAAGTTGAGGATGCACTAGATTCCCTGCGGCCACTGAGAGAGAGATGGGGGAGGACAGTCGGTAGGGAACCGTCAGATGCGGAATGGAACAGAGCTTTGGCTTACCCCCGGACCGTAGCTCGCAGCACGCGCCTGAGATATATACAATATAATTACCTCCACAGAACGTACCTCACCCCACATCGGCTAACAGTAATCTATGGGGGAGTTCCTAGGGTGTGCCCCAGATGTAAAAATGTAGACGCAAATTTTGACCACATGGTATGGACCTGTCCAGAAATCCAACTGGGGTGGGAAGAGGTGATGTCCGACCTATCGAGACTCCTTAATATGAACCTGACTCCGACCCCTGACAGATGTTTGATGGGCTTTGGGAATGGGTTGCCGCGGGGAAGAGTGGAGACCCGATTTCTGAGTCTGGCACTGGTATTATATAGGAGACAGATCACAAAGAACTGGAAGGCACAGTTTCGGCCCCCCCGGGTTGGGTGGAGACAAGACGTTACAACATGGGCTAGAGCCGAACTCCAGGTCCTGAAGAGCGAGGAGGGGAGGGGACTGCGTCGCCACCCTATAGCACAGAAATGGGAAGTAGCAATGACAAGCTGGGACAATATATTGAGAACAGCGGACGCAGACACTCCAACAGGAGTGGAGACTGGATAAACATAGGAAGGGAGGAAATGTTGCCTCGCCCTCTAGGACATGATAAGGGAAGACACGATAAGGCCGAGATTGAACAAAAGGTGGACAACAGGGGACCGAGCCCATGACATTGGTTAACAGACAGGCTGAACCCGGTAGACGCCCCACCCACCTGAAACCAAACAAGTCTATGAGTAATGACACCATACATACTGGAAAAGCCAAGAAATGGCATCCCCCTGCATTAGCAGCCTCCACCCCCTACTTTGCCATCGTGTTTAAGTTTAAGTTAATTAATGTTTGAAACGAGTTATAGGTGTTGTATAATAGCTAGCAAAACATGACTCTGCTACACTAGGCCAACTGGGCAACCCATACGAGAAGAAGCGCCACTGTTGTTCCATTCTTGCATACGTTTAAAGTATAAAGGTTATCGAATAATTAATGAAGTAGAACATTCAAACAATGTAGACAGTAGTGATATTAACACTGTTATGCACTAACACGAAGCAAACAAGATGGTGCTGTAAACATAATACTGTTTATTGAATGATAAAATGTTAATAAAAAAATATTTTTAAAAAAAAACTAGAAAGATTGTGCTTGACAACGTTTCGTGCGTTGTTCAGCTCCTGATAAGTTTTTTTATTGTTCTGGATTCCACATCTTTATTGTTTTGTTCACTACACAGTTTGTGTTCCCCTCATTCACTTGTTGTGGTTAATGATATTTGCTTTTGTCTACTGCAATCAGTGTACATTGGACTAATCATTTACATTTTCTCAGCTGGCCAGCTGACATCTTGTCCTCATTCTTCGTGGTGTTTCCTGGTGTCTGTTCGACACACTTGGTAAGTGAGCTCAGCTTTCTATTTAAATGTTAGTGCTTCCATGGTATTATTTACATGTGATAACCTCTCTGTGCTTGTCATAGAGTTTTGACCAGATGCAAATGCTGCTCTCCTGCATTATGCACTGTTGAGGGACTCTACCGTGGTGTAGTCCTCTAGTTGCAGTTGCCGTTGTGTTTTGTTCTCTCTGTTACCCACCTTACCCTTAAACCCCTCGTACATATATTTCAGACCTTATTCCTGAGGTAGTTATGTTATCCTTCTTCTGAGATGTTCTTACAGGGAGATTGGTGAATTATCATCTGAATCATGATCCATACACTCCCTCGGGGGAACAGGAACATTCCTGACAGAGAGATGAGGTACAAGAAGATAGAGAGGCAGAGAGGTGAAGTGTAGCAGGGAGAGGTAGAAAGAGAGGCAAGATAGATTTAATGGAGGTGATATGAAGACTGAGTTAGAGGGAGGTAAACAGAAGTAGAGACATAGAGAAAAAAGGAGTGAGGTCAGGTAGGAAGACAGAAATGAAAGAGCAAGGGGGATAGGTGAGTACAGAAAAAGAAATACAACGTTTGTGAGGGGTCAGGCAGAGTAGGTAAAGAGAGAAAGTCAAAGAACAGGTATAGAGGAGAGAGACAGGAAGAGGTAGCGAGAGTTAAAGTCAATGATGAGGGCAGGTGAAGAGAGGGAGAAAAGGAGTAGATGAAGAAAAGGACAGAGATGTGTGAAAGAGTAAAGAATCTGTTTATCAGAGACCCCTTTTCCACTTCATCCATGCCTTAAACCATCTCAGATAATGGTAGATCTGACAAATATATAGAGTAACATGGATGTCACATTCCTTCAGCCTCAGCAGTAATGTCTGGTGATGTCATGAGTCAAAGAGCCAGATAGATCCCTCAGTGATGGTACAGAAACTCTGGGGCATATTTATCAATAAGTCACAAAGCAATAAAAATCGCCTTGCTGCTCTGCGTGACAGGGAAAGGGCAGGAATGCACCATATCGAACATTATATGGTGTATTCTTGCCTTTTCCCAACTCTGGCGCACAATGTGCTGCCTAGAGTCAAAGAAGGCACTCTTGCACAATGGTGCATGGGCGCTTGTGTTATAACCAGGATAGTTCAATCCCATGATGCTTTTTGCTCTTTCTTTGTGTGCTGCAGAATGCAGGGCAAATAGAAAGAGGAAAAAGAAGGAGAAATAAACATATTTATGACTCACCTAGGGAGGCGTAGCAATTTTGACACATTCCCAGGCCTTCCACTTATAGTAAATCTGGGAATGTATCAAAGTCTATGTGTGTTGCATGGTACCACCCATGCAATGTTTCCCTGGGGCAGAGTAACACAACGCAGTAATTGTGCTGCATTATATCACTCTACATTTATCAAGCCAATCATGGCCATGCAAGGTGGCCTTTCGTTGCTTGATACATTGCACTTTAAGGCTTGCATTGCACTTGCACCCCATTGCATGGTACAAAAGTGATACAACCCTTTCAATCAATCAGGAATTTGTAAAGCACACTACTCACCTGTGAAGGTTTCAAGACACTGAGGAGGGAGTGTGGGAGACGAGAGGGGAGGTGCTGCTACTGCTACTGCTCGAACAGCCAGGTCTTGAGAAGTTTCCTGAAGGTAAGGAGGTCTTTGATCTGGCGCAGTTGGGTGGCAAGAGTGTTCCACTTTTTGGCGATGAGGTGCGAGAATTATCTACTGCCAGTTGTAGTTCTGCGGACGTGTGGGACGGTTGCAAGGGCAAGGTCGGAGGAGTGGATATGACAGGTCGGCAATGGCCTTCATTCCTTAGTGGTGGTTGTTCTTAGCGGAGTCCTTGTTGAGGGAGAGGATCAGCTGGGTGTCGTCTGCGTATGAGATGATTTTGAGGTTGTGGGATCGGGCGATGTTAGCGAGCGGGGCCATGTAGATGTTGAAGAGGGTCGGGCTGAAGGACTAACCTTGGGGTACCCCGCAGATGATTTTGGTGGCCTCCGAGCGGAATGGGGGGAGGCGGACTCTCTGGGTTCTGCCGGTGAGAAAAGAGGTGACCCAGACCAGGGCTCTGTTGCGGATTCCAGCATTACTGAGGCGGTTTTGAACGCGGCTGAGAGGTCCAGGAAGATCAGGTTTCGCCGCTGTCCAGTGTGGTTCTGATGTCGTTGGTGGCGATGATGAGGGCGGTTTCGGTGCTGTGGTTGCTGTGGAATCTGGATTGGGAAGAATCCAGGGTGCGGTTCTCCCTGAGGAAGCGGGTTAGATGTCTGTTGACAGCCTTCTCAATGACTTTTGCCAGGAAGGGGAGCAGGGAGATAGGCCGGAAGTTCTTGAGGTCCTTTGGGTCCGCCTTGGTTTTTTTGAGGAGGGCATTGATCTCGGCGTGTTTCCACCTCTCCGGGAAGGTGGTGGACTCAAAGGAGCTGTTGATGATCTTCTGTAGTTGGGGTGCGATGAGGAAGCTTGTTTTGTTGAGGATGTGGTGAGGGCAGGGGTCATATGGAGAGCCGGAGTGGATGGTGTTGATGATTTTGATGGTGTTGTTGTCATTGATGGGGGTCCAGGAGAGCAGGAGGTTTTTCAGAGGTGAATCTGTGGTGTTGGTGGTTGCCGGGGGGATCTGGGTGCTGAAACTGTCGTGAATGTCCGCAATCTTGTGGTGGAACTAGGAGGCTAGGGAGTTGCAGAAGTCTTGGGATGGTGGGATGTTGTTGGCTTTGGAGCTGGGGTTGGAGAGTTCCGTCACAACGTTGAAGAGCTCCTTGTGGCTGTGTGCGTTGTTGTTGATTCGGTCTTTGAAGGCAGTTCTCTTGGCGGCTCTGATGAGTTGGTGGTGTCTGCGGATGGCGTTTTTGAAGGCTGTGAGGTTGTCCAGAGTCTGATCTTGGCGCCCCTTTCTTTAGAGTCTTCGGCAGCTTTGCTTAGATTAGATTGGCGGTAAACCAGAAGGCCTTTCTGTCGGTGTGTCTGTTGGAGGGATTCTTGATTGGGGCGAGAGTATTGACACAGGTGTTGACCCATTGCCTGAAGTTGAGGGCAGCTGCATCAGTGTCGGTGGTGTCAATAGGTTTTTTTCTGTGAGGGGGTCGCAATGAGTTGGTCTTCGGTGACCTTGTTCCAACTTTAATACATCTGCCCCTCTATTTCTGACAAAAGTTGTTTTCCGATTATCCCAAATCGATATAGTTGTGGAGTCAGCACCTCTGCATTAGCAGCAGCCTGGTTGATGGTCAGAGAATAGGTTGTTTCCTTATGAGTGACTTAACATCTGTTAATCAGTTTTCCTAATATATGGCCATTTTAGATCAGTCAATCTCCAGCTGGATATACTGGATCTAGATTCTTTATCTAATGTATGAGGTCTTGAGTATAGAGAAGAAGATTCCTGAAATTACTGAATTTCTGAAGATGATTCTTGCTGGTGATATCATAGTTACAGAGAGTAAGATATTCTTGAAAGCTAGGTGCCACTCCTGAGTCTGATAGGAAACCAGCTGTCCTGCTTGCCTTGTCTAGTTCCTTGAAGTTGGCGAGAGTTTGTTGTCTTCCTATGCCATTTCCTGATCTCTGTATGCTGGTTGTGGGCATCCTGCGGTACATTTTCAAGTTCTTTGATATTAAGACCATTTCATTTGTGATGGCATTGCAGAAGGCTTGAGACTGCAGGAATTGAGTATCAGTATATTCTGAGTTGCACAATTATGGGAGAATCCTGTCAGATCCTTGAAATGGCATTTACCTGTAGAAATCTTCTGCAAATAGTGGAATTCTTTTCATTTTTCATTGATGATTTGTATTTGCTGTTGGAGCATGGAAATGTTCACTAACTTTGTTTGCTTGATTTCTTCCACCAGCATCATAAACTACCAAATTCTGTGTTCAACATTTTATCTTTATGCTGAGTCATCAGGTCCTTTTGAGAGATATCAGTTTGATGAAGTCTTTGGAGAGCTATTTGTAGAGCTGTTCTCTTCTGTTATTTGGTTGGGAGAAAAGATGGTGGTGAGGTTAGAGCTAATGCTGAGACGTTGAGATTTTTCTTCTTTAAATTATCTTGTTGTTGTTATGATGAGGTCCACAATGACTTTTCACTCCCTCCTTGAGTAGTACCAACATTCAGAGCTCCCTTCAGTTAACTCACTTTCCTCTGATTCTTCTCTCAACATAATTGTCATTCCCCGTTGCTCTTCACCTTTTTGTCTCTTCCAGTGCCTCTATTTAAGCACTCTCTTATTTGCTTCTATTTTGCTATTCCCCTGTTTGCCTTAGCCATGTATCTGCTATTTTAGACCTTCATTTTGTGAATCAACCAGCTTTGGGTCTCCCTCGTTCTTCTCTTCTGACAGCTTCACCGACCACAACCTAGACAATAGTGGCCAGTCTTTGTCATACACTATCTTTCTCATGTGGTCATTTCTTACCCTTTTAGTCAATCTAGAAACCAGCATCAACCTGGACTTAGTTTGATCCTCCTCTCCCTGTAGGCATCAGTACATTGGGTGAAGTATTGAGAGGTAAACTCTGTGCACTACTGAATCATGCCTACTTACCTTTTCCACTCTGCCTACTACACTGTTCTTCTTTTTGTCGCAGAACGTTACTACTACTCCCACTTTAAGACTTCTGGTTCCATTCTTTTCTCTTTTTGCCTCTGATTTTGCTGATGTTTTCACCTCAAAAATTGATCTTTTAATTTCTAACTTCTCTTATGTCAATTCCCTTTCTCATACACTCTTGATCCTACACTGCCGTCTAATTTCCACCTTGTTTCTCTTTTCATAATTCTGTATACTGCTGAATTACTTGTGTACCATAAGCCCTCAACCTTCATTGATTCTCGCTTCTTGCTTCCTGTTCAGTTATATTTGGAAAGAGATTGGATTATTAAGTGAGTTTGGCGACTACCCACCTAAAGAAATAATTACATTCCTTTTCAGGGTGAACTCTCAAAGTCACTAAATTAACCTGAGATCATCTCCCTGGTAGCTATGGCAAAGAGCAGACAGTCTTAACTTAGGGCAATGTGTAAAGTATTTATGGAGAACCAAACAGTAATAAAATTAAAATGTAAAACATTAAAACTGTCAAACTGTATTAGAAAATAGAGTATAATTTAATAAACACAATTACACCAAATGGTAAAAATTCAATAAGGAGGAACCAGAAATATGATTTTTTTAAGTTTTAAAGTTTAAAGAGAAACTAGCACCACAAAAGCACAAAGGGCCAATGATAGTTTATGGTTGCGGTATATCAGGATGTAGGCGTAATTTCAGACTGATCTCACTGAATCGCCGGTCAGATACACCAACCAGGTTTTTCCCAATCAAAGATTTTAACTTCTGACTTAGGCCCTCATTCTGACCTTGGCGGTCGGCGGAGAGGCGGCGGTCGGACCGCGAACAGACCAGCGGTCAAAAAAATGGCATTCTGACCGCGGCGGTCACCGCCGCGATCGACTGCCACTTCCCCACTCCAACCGCCACGGTGGTCATGACCGCCGGGCTGGAGTTTGCGCACTCCGGCCCGGCGGTCGTCCCAAGACCGCCAACGGTATCATGACCCTGCTTACCGCCGCGGTTTCTGGCGGTCGGGAACCGCCATGCGAACCATGGCGGTAGGCACTATCGGGGCCAGGGAATTCCTTCCCTGGCACTGATAGGGGTCTCCCCCACCCCCCACTACCCCCCACGAGTCCTCCCCCCACACCCTCCACCCCCCTGCCACCACCCAGAGGTGGTACGAACCCCCTCCCCACCCCCACCCCGACATGCACATACATGCACCCCGACATGCACACACCCCCTACACACACACATACACAACGGGGACACATACCCGCACACATACATGCAGACATGCGCACCCGCCGAACTGCACACATTACCCATAGACACAGCAGCACCCCCCGCCCGCATACACGCACTCACACACCCCCTCTACACACTCACACGCACACCCCCATGCACGCACACATCACACAACACCCCCCCACCCCCTCCCCTAACGGACGATCAACTTACCTTGTGCGTTGGTCCTCCGGGAGGCGACGGGAGCCATGGGGAGGTGACCGCCAACAGAACACCGCCAACAGAAGACCACCACACTGATATGTGGGTCGTAATTTTGTGGGCGGTGTTCTGCTGGCGTGGCGGTGGAGGTTGACCAGTCTCCACTTTCCCGCCGACCGCCAGTGTGGCTGCTGGCGGTTTCCCGGTGGAACGCTCCCAGCGGTCGGAATACGCACAGCGGCATACCGCCGTGGTCGGCGGTCTTCACCGCGGCGGTAACTCGGCGGTCTTGCGAAAAGACCGCCAAGGTCAGAATGAGGGCCTTAGTCTTTTAAGACACAGTACTATTCTAAAGACCCCAAAAGCTTAGGCATTGAGACTCCCAGGGTGTCAGGCAGAGGCCAGCATCAGGGTCCAGTATAGGTCCAGTTGCAACTCGTCAGCTGGGTACTTCCAGGAAAAGACCTCTAACAGCTTATTGTCTTCCTGTAGCAACACAGCAGGTCAGCTAACTGACCCTTGGAGTCCCCATCCTTGTCCTGGGTACATAAGGGAGCAGTCCTTCAGGGCTTCTCTCATGTCAGAGACAGCAGGTCCTGTCCTTGTCTGATCTTCTGCAGGTCCACAAAGTATTCTGAAGTGGATGCCTGGAGGTGCCACATTTATGCCTGCCAACAGCTTATGGGTGGGAGTGACTCTGGGGCATGGTCTAACCAGTTTAAAAAGTTTCCAAGGCTAACCCTCTCAACTTTTTCAATAGTTCCTGTTGTTTTCACACAAACAGACCCAAAACGAAATGTGTCAGGGAAATTCCAAGATGATGAAGGCCTTCGGCCATACTAAATATGGCTGGCGGTGTGAGTGGAGAGTGCACTCTGGTAATCCTAGTGCTGTCCCACATTTAACAATAAAATCCAGTTTGACGTGGGCACTTTACCCACATCTGACCCAGAGAATGCAACCAGAAAATGGATACACAAGTTTTGTCTTGGAATCCTGTTCTCTCCCATTCATGTGTGCCTCAACGGATCTGTCAAGAAGAAAATTATACTGTGCTGTCAAAAGTAGGGTCACAGCCCCCACTCTCAATATTCTGTGTGTACACGACATCCTCCAACTGTGGTGCTGGAATAATTTTCAGAGTTGGGGTGCTGCCATCAAATATACATCATTGAGGTCACAGGGATTGTCATAAATCCAAGCATCACACAAAAATAAGTGTAGCAAATGAACCATACCCATTCAGCAGCGCAGTGGTAAAGGAATGGTATATGGTCGGAGGTGCATTTTGAAGCACACTGTTGCAAATATATTACTAAAGCATGGTGTAATTCCAAACTGTAATTTGCAGGCAGCAGTTCTTCCATTTAATCACTACAAAATGTGCACAGACATGCAGTTTTACTGATAAAACTATAAAGGGCTAATATTTATAATTTGAGCATCATTAAGTAGTGTCTTGATTGTTTTGGTCATTTTAAAATATTTGTTTCCATCACACTTCAGAGTATCAAAAACTGTGCTACCTTTGTGCTTTCCTAACTGCTGAAATATTTTGAAAGAGAAGGAAACGTGAACACCAATCTTCATGTTAAAAGAATAAGCAGCAATTTGTAAGAAGACATAGCCTGACATTTGACCTCTGTGTTTGTACACACAGCAAATGTGACATAATAAAAACAAAATGTAAAGGCTTCAGCACCCCCACAGCCCTACTTCCAACGCCTGTGTCTGCCCCAGTACCCGAAGACAATGCCCGACACCGAGCGTAAGTTCCCTGCTAACTTTGTCATGCCATCTTTGAGGTTTTTGACAAAGGGAGTGTGCCTTCACCTACTTTGAATGCAAGAAATAGCAGGCACTCTATTCCGTTATTCACCCCATGAAGCACTGCTATTTACTTGTGTTGCTATCGCATGTTTTCTTCCCACAACGACACCTGCTGTGCTGTGTGCTTTAACGTTGCCCGCCAGCTCCCTCCATTTCATCCTGTGTCTGGCAGACCCCGCTGCCTCCTCGAGCTCCTTGGGCTGGATGTGTCTTGATGCGCAGTTAGGGGTCTCACTGTTGCCCGGAGAGCAAGAATCCACGAAGGGATGCATTGAACTAGCTTACTTTTTTAGCTTTTTAACCACTGGCACAAGGGAGCATTGCTTTAAAGGAAAAAAAAAAAAAAGTGATAGCTCACACCGTGACATGGATGACGTACCTTCTGTGGGTAGGAGGAGGTGGTGTCGGAGGGGTAGGATGTTGGGATGTATTGCAATATATTTATTGATTTCTTTTGGTACTCTTTATACCGATCCATACCATTAGCCACAGCTTCGAAACACAGCAGCAAAATAAACTCTCTAATACCGTAGCCCAAAATAGGGCCGGGGTGAAAGAGGTAGCCAAAAATCAACAGGCCAGCAGTAAACCATTACTAATACAATCAGTGACGGACGTCAGCTTTAGGAGGGAGGAGGGTGGGCGGGACACACTCACACACACACACACACACACACACACACTCATTCTTTCACACACAGACATGCACGCACGCACATCCATTAACAATACTCATAACATTCAAACATGCACGCACGCACCAAACATTAATTTTAAAAGATCGCACACACTCATTGTTTCACACACACAGGCACGCACATCCATTAACAACAATCATAACACTCGAACATGCACGCGCGCACCAAACATTCAATTTAAAACATCACACACATACACACACACCCACACACTTACCTTCAGCCTCCAGGTCGGGACTGCTGCCTTCCCTCATTGGCTGACCTTAAGTCAGCCAATGAGGGAAGGCAGCAGTCCCAGCCTCGTCACAGATTTGGATGGGGTCAGTGAGACTGCTGACCCCACCCCACTCTGTGACAAAGTATCACTGATTGACACTCGCCCTGGGCACTTCAGGGCTTAAACTGAAGCGCCCAGGGAGAGTGTCAATTGGTGATGCTTTCCTCGTCACCAAGGGGAGGGCCTCAAGGCACCTTTGCTGAGCCGAGGAGGTCACGCCCATAGGAGCTGTGACCTCAGCCCAGCAAAGTTCAGCTCAGGCAGCCAGGAGTGTGTGCAAATCGCGCATGTCTGCTCCTGGCTGCCTGAGCTGAACATGGAGAGTGACCTTTGTTCAGCCTGACAGACACTCTTCCTGAGGGGCAAAAGGTGGGGGGCGTGGCCCCCCACCCTAAAGGATGGACCGCCAAAAATTACAATCCAAGGCAATTGTTTGAGTCTTAATACGTGATTCTATTTTAAGTTACCTCTAAACAGAATCATTGAGCTTCGCAACTTTACACAGCCCCACTCCACACGAGAATGACAGACTGCTCACAAATAAGGTAACGGAAGACTGAATAAACAGAAACCAAACTTTATTAAAATAATAGGTTGCTCTTCGTTATCTATCTGTCAAATTTATATAATGATGAGCTATTGGTGGTAGTTTGTTATTCACTTAACACAGTCAACTGTAGCTCGTCTTTATCTTTCATTTTACACCCTTGATTCATGAACGTGGCCTACTGCTGATCTCCACATTTCCCCTATACTTTAAGGCCTTACCCAACTGTGTTCTTAACTCTCTCCTGCTGTTAGTCCAGGATCATCCAACCTCCACCTAGGAAACTGATTTTCTTTTCTAGACTGATGCCAAATCTGTTGTCAAGCAGGGCCCTGATGTCATAGGTGGCGGCGATGAGGGCAGTTTCGGTACTGTGGTTGCTGTGGAACCCTGACTGGGATGGGCCCAGGATGTTGTTTTCTTCGAGGTAGTGTGTCAGTTGTCTGTTGACGATCTTCTCGATGACCTTGGGCGGGATTGGGAGTAGGGAAATGGGACGGCAATTCTTGAGGTCTCTCGGGTCCGCCATGGGTTTCTTGAGTAGGGGATTGATCTCAGCATGCTTCCAGCTCTTGGGGTAGGTCGCGGTCTTGAAGGAGGTGGGGAGTGATGGTGGTGCTTGCTTTGTTAAAGATGTGGTGCGGGCATGGGTCTGACGGTGATCCAGAGTGGATAGTGCTCATGGTTTTGATTGTGTCGTCTATGTTCATGTTGGCCCAGATGAGCAGGGGGTCGTAGTTGAAGGTGGGTGGAGAGTCTGAGGAGTTGGTGGTTGACAGGGTGGTCTGGCTGTTGAAGCTGTCATGGATGTCTGTGATATTGTGGTGGAAGAAGGTGGCGAGGGAGTTGCACAAACAGGTCTTATGATGGTGGGATGTCGTTTGTGCTGGAGCTGGGGTTGGAGAGTTCCTTCACGATGTTGAAGAGCTCTTTGCTGTTGTGTGCGTTGTTGTCAAGATGGTCTTTGAAGGAGGTTTTCTTGGCAGAACTGATGAGGTGATGGTGTTTGCGGATGGCGTTCTTGCAGGCAGCATAGTTGTCTGGTATCTGTTCGTGGAGCCATTTTCTCTCCAGTTTCCGGCAGGTTTGCTTGTAGGTTCGAAGGTCCGAGGTGAACCAGCTGGCTCTCTTGTTGGTGCCTCTGTTGGAGGGTTTATTGGGCAGGCGAGAGTGTTAGCACAATCGTCGATCTAGCGCCAGAGGTTGCAGGCTGCGAGGTCGGGATTGGTGGGTGGTTTTCAGGTGATGCCGGTGTTCAGCTGGTCTTGGTTGACTTTGCTCCAGTTATGGCGAGGGGTCTGTTGGGTGCGGTGGTGCGCGGTGCGTGGACACAGCAGTGGTTGGTCCATGGGAGTTTGGTGGTGTGGCTGAAGGTGATGTGGGGGCTAGCGGAGAAGACGGGGTCCAGCGTGTGGCCGGCAGAGTGTGTTGGTGTAGTGACGAGTTGTCTGAGTCCGAGGGTGGCGAGGTTGTCTATTAGGGTGGTGGAGTTGGGGTCGTTGTTGTTCTCCAGGTGAAAGTTCAGGTTGCCGAGGACGATGTGGTCGGCAGAGGCTACGGCGTGCCTGCTGACGAGGACGGCGATGGAGTCGCAGAACTGAAGCCGTGGTCTGGGGGGTCTGTAGATGAGAGTTCCTCTGAGGGTGGTGTTGGGGTTGGTGTGGATCTGGAAGTGCAGGTGTTCGGCGCTGCTGAGGGTGTCATCGGTACAGGTCGTGACCCTGATGGTGTTCTTGTGGACAATGGCGATTCCGCCTCCGACTCCGTTGGTGCGATCCCTGTGGGTGATCTTGTAGCCATCTGGAATGGCTATGGCGATGTCTGGGGCCGAGGAGGCATTCATCCAGGTCTCCGTCAGGAAGGCGACGTCCGGGGTGTAGGTGTCGAGCAGGTCCCAGAGTTCAACGGCGTGTTTGCGTGCAGAGCGGGTGTTTAGTAGGATGCATTGGAGGTAGTTGCGGTCTGACTCGGTGGGTAGTTTGCCGATTTGGAGGCTGGTGCAGCTGCAGTTCCGGCAGGTGAAGGGTCCCCGGGTGTGCTTAGGGGAGGCCAGGAAGCAGGCATGTGATCGTCCGGAGTTGAGTGTGAGAAGGGTGCTGGCAGTGTAGTGGCATTGGTTGCCGTGGCGGTCTTGGGGACCAGAGGTCCTGGCGCTGGGTGCGTTCCGGACGGGCAGAGACAGGCTTACCTTAGGCGCGCCAGCGGCGCGGCCATGCAGCGGCTGCCATATGAGCGGAGGTGGGAGGGAGGGGCAGCTGGGAGGTGGGAGCGGGGCGGCGACTGGGCGAGCGGGGTGCAGGGCCGTAGCGGCGGGAAACAGAAAATTCAAGCAGAGGGAGGGGGGCGGGGCCGCAGGGACGACGTGGCGGGAAAAATGGAAGGTTAGGGCAGAGGCAGAGGGGCGGGGCCGCAGGGACGCGCGGCGGGGAGGAATGCGAAAAAAACCTAGAGCAGCGGCAGACCGGCACAAGGTGCAGGGGAGCGACCTGCCTGAGAGCAGGGTCGAGGGTCGTTTTTGACTATTGTAAGGCCTATCTCTCCTAGAGGGTAACATGGGGATTGTTTTGAAATATCTTTTAAGTGCAGTTTCCCACTGGGAGCAGATGGAGATATGGAGTTTTGGGATTCTGAACTCACAATTGCAAAATACATCTTTTAGTAAATTTGTTTTTTTAAATTGTAAGTTTGGAAATGCCACTTTTAGAAAGTGGGTATTTTCTTGCTTAACCATTCTGTGCCTCTACCTGGCTTCTGAATACACATATGGGTCAGACTGACAGTTGGGTTTTTTGTGAATTCACCCTAGACAGTCACACAAAGGGAGCTGAGATGTGAGCTGCATATCCTGATGGGTCTCCTGGGCTGGAGTAGGAGGGAGGAGCTGACACTTGCACCTGAATAGGGCTGTGCCTGACCTTACATAAAGCAGTCTCCAACCCCTTGGAGATGTGGACCCTACTGAGGTGTGACGTCCATGATGGACACCACAGGCATGACGCTGCCGCAGCACCGCTGAAGTCCCACAACACTGTGAGTCCTGAGTGCTGTATCACCGACATTCATCACACCCGACTCCGCTACGGTACCTGTTGCCCCGTGGTGTGACCGTGACCCAGAGAGGTCAGCCATCACATCTTGACCCACCAGACTCATTGACCCCGTCGGATCGTAAGGAACAGATGCCTCATCACCGATGCCACCCCACCTCCGTTGCCTCCGTAAGGAACCAACGCCTCCCCTCCCCTCTGTAGCAGCAAGGAACCAATGCCTCACCTCCTGAGTAGAAGCAGGGAACGAACACCTTTGTACTCAACTGGCCATCAAAATCAATGTATCATTGTTAGAAATTGTGTCTCTAGTTGGCAGAGGTATGCTCCCTGTCCAAGTAGGGACCATAATCCTAGTCAGAGTAAGTCACAACACAAGTTTATCCTGTGCTCACCCTTCGGGAGCTTGGCACAGAGCAGGCAGGCTTAACTTAGAAAGCAATGAGTAAAGTATTTCTGCATTAACTCATGCACTAATAGAGTGAAAATACCACAAAAAGACTCCACACCAGTTTAGGAAAAAAGATTACAGGTTTTTAAATAAAACAACACCAAAATAACAAACATCCAATACATAGATCCTGAGATATACAATTTTAAAGATTTAGGTGAAAATACGGCATAGAATAATACCGCACCAATTGTGCAAAGTCACAAGTTCAGGCCAACTGTGATGGAGCACGGGTCAGCTACAGGGACCCACGAGGGCCTGATGAACACAGTATCTTAAATCCTAGTGTGCAGTCTGTGTGGCATTGTGACGCTTTGCTTTGTCCGGCGTCGGTTCTGAGAAGCTGTAGGGTTAGGCGTTGTAGGCTTGGCATTGCACTACATTGATCCCGGGGAGCTGCGCAGTGAGGCTTTGCAGGACTTGACATCACTGTGCATCAGTTCTGATGAGCTGCCAGCTGTGCGGCGAGGCTTTGCGGGGCTTCAAACTGTCTGGTGTAGAGGTCAATGAAGCTGGCAGGTGCACAGTGAATTATTTGTGTGGCTTTGCGTTGGTTTGTGGCAGTTGCAATAAACACAACAGAGGGTAGGGCACTTTAGGCCCACCTATAATGCAGGGCAGACTCACAGCTTGTTGAGTCCAGGTACATGTGGTGCAAGTCTTTGATGTCAGGGGGCAGCAGGCAGGAGGGCAACAAGCATAAAAGCAGTCCAGTTGAGTACTTTCCTTCCAGAAAAGTAATGCAGTTGAGTACTTTGAGCAGCACAGCAGTCCATCTGACCAAGTCCAGTTGTAGGTCCAGAAGTGTAGTACTTATACCCAAATGTGCCTTAGAAGTGGGGAAGACTTCAAAGAGGGGTTTTAAAGTGCACCGGTTCCCTTTCGCCCCAGTCCTGTCTGCAAGGCTATCTGTGGGGGGTTATTAGTCTTTTGTGTGGGGACAGGCCATTACCCTTTGAAGTGTAAGTGTTCGCTTCTCAACCCTTCCTGCACAGAAAGACCCATCAGTATTCAAGTGAATGCAGATGCAGTTGCATATCCTGTGTTTATGGCTGTCTGGATGAAAATAGGGCTGTCACCCAGTACAGGCCAGACTTGGATTGGAGACAGGATGTAAGGCTCATAGAACAGTAAGAGCAGAACATGTCTACTTTCTAAAAGTGGAATTTCTAAAATAGTAATGTTAAATTTGACTTTACCAGAAAAGAGGATTTATCATTATCACTCCAAAGATATGAAACCTGAGGTAGCTACTTGTTAGATTTTTCATCCTCTGCGTGGTCTCCCTCAACTTTTTGCCTCTGTTTCCCAGGTTGCTGATGTGTGTTGGACTCTGTTTTTTCTGTTTTTGTTACTCTGGGCACTTTACCACTGCTAACCAGTGCTAAAGTGCAAGTGCTCCTATATAAAATGTGTACGTAATTGGCTTATCCATGATTGCCATATTTGATTTACCAGTAAGGCCCTAGTAAAGTGCACTAAAGGGGCCCAGGACCTGTAAATCAAATACTTCTAGGCGGCCTGCAGCACTGGTTGTGCCACCCACCTAAGTAGCTCTGTAATCATGTCTCAGACCTGCCAATACAATGTCTGTGTGTGTAGTTTTAACTGTAAATTCAACTTGGCATGTGTACCCACTTGCCAGGACTAAACCTTCCCTTTTCTTACATGTCTGACACCCCTAAGGTAAGCCCTAGGTAGCCCCAAGGGCAGGGCGCAGTATATGGCTAAGGTAGGACATATAGTAATGTGTTTTATATGTCCTGACAGTGAAACATTGCTAAATTCGTTTTTCACTGTTTCAAGACCTGTCCCTCTCGTAGGTTAACATGGGGGCTACCTTTAAATCTGATTAAAGTGTAGATTCCCTTTGGGAGCGGATAGACATGTGGAGTTTGGGGTCTCTGAGCTTACAATTTAAAAATACATCTTTTAGTAAAGTTGATTTTAAGATTGTGTGTTTGAAAATGCCACTTTTAGAAAGTGAGCATTTTCTTGCTTAAACCATTTCTGTGACTCTGCCTATTTGTGGATTCCCTGTCTGGAACAGTTGGGCTGGTTGCACCTCTCACTAGACAGTGACACAAAGGGGGCTGGGGTGTGGTCTGCATTTCCTGATGAGCCATCTGTGCTGGGAGGGAGGGGAGGAGGGGTCACTCACACCTGAAAGGGTAGTGCCTGCCCTCACACAATGCAGTCTACAATCCCCTGGTGTGTGTCTGGGGCCTGGCCTGGGTAAGGCAGGATTTCACAAACAAGAGAGACTTTTCTTTGAAGTAGGCCTACATCAAAGGGCAAAATGGGTATAAGAAAGGCATCCAAAACCACAGACTTTAGAACACTTCTGGAAACCAAGAGGAACCTCTGCCTGGAGAAGAGCTGAAGAGCTGAGGAAGAAGAGCTGCCCTGCCTGTGACTGTGCTTTGTGGAGCTATCATGCAGTTGCTGCTGCTGCCTGTGAAAGAGGACAAAGACTGGAATTAGTGTTTCCTTCCTTCTTGTGAAGAACTCTCCAAGGGCTTGGTTTAGAGCTTGCCTCCTGTTGTTTGAAGGCTCAGGGACAGCAAAGACTTGTCTCTGCCAGTACGTGGAGTCTCTGGAGAGACTCCTACTCTGCCAAGTGGCACCCAGCCAGTTCCTGGGACCCTGAAAAGGCTGGTGAGATCGTAACCCGCGCTGCGCTTTTTTCAGACCATCGCGCGGCTGGATTTCTGATGCAAACACCACCTGGCCGTGTAAAAACAATGCAAGGTCTGACCGGACCCGAGAGTGCTGACCGGATTGAGCCATCGCTTTCCTGAGGAGAGAAGAAACGATGCACGCCGACCCGACTAAAGGAGAAACGATGCAAGGTCTCGCTCGTGAGTGATATCAATGCATTGCAAGCCCTTTGCGATGCACACTCCCCCTTGCGGGGTTATTTTTGACACGCCCAAGGTAAATTTTCACGCTAACAGCGTTAGTTTGTGTTTGCAATTACATGAAGACTATTTTTGGTTTTTAAGTGATAACTTGAATTGTGTACTGTGGATGTTTGTCGTTTTGGTCTTGTTTTGTTTAGATAAATAGTTTCTATTTTTCTAAACCTGTGTTGTGTCATTTTGTAGTGTTTTCATTAAGTTACTCTATGTGTTGGTACAAATACTTTACACCTGGCACTCTAAAGTTAAGCCTACTGCTCGTGCCAAGCTACCAAGGGGGTGGGCAGGGGTTACCTAAGGGTGATTCTCTTTTACCCTGACTAGAGTGAGGGTCCTTGCTTGCACAGGGGGTAACCTTACTGCCAACCAAAGACCCCATTTCTAACACTACTCCTTTCCGATCAGAAATTAAAGCTTTAAAGTATATTAATGAATGCTCAATTGTGCTCTATGACAGGAGGAGACTTCTGAGTTTCAAAAAATAACGCTGGGAGTTTTTCGCTGAATTACAAGTACATGTCCTGCCTTTTAAATACAACACACCCTGCCTTATGAGTTACCAATGGCTTGCCTTAAGGATGACTTATGTGAAAAAAAGGGGAGTTTAAGGCTTGGCAAGTAGTTTTAAATGCCAAGTCAAAGTGGCAGTAAGTTGCACACACAGGCCCTACAATGGCAGCCCTGAGACATGATTAAGGGACTACTTATGTGGGTGGGACAATAAGTGCTGCAGGCCCATAAGTAGCATTTAATTTATAGGCCCTGGGCACATTTAGTGCACTTTACTAGGGACTTATTGGTAAATTAAACATGCCAATTGGATATAAGCCAATATTACCTTATTTTAAGGAGAGTTCACAAGCACGTTAGCACTGGTTAGCAATGGTAAAGTGCCCAGAGTGCTAAATCCAGCAGAAACGAGGCCAGAAAAAGAGGAGAAGGAAGGCAAAAAGTTTGGGGTGACCCTTGAGAGAGAGCCATTTTCCAACAAGCATTCTCATCCCAAATTTGATCTATCAAGGGCATAAATATGTAGTTATCCTTGCACCAAAAGAGCCTCCCGCTAAGCCACACAACTTTCTGTTTGGAATTCTAATGTGGTAAATAGATTAAATATATCTCTTAACTATAGAACCTCACAGCCCGAATGTGCTTGATTTTCTGGAAGGATAAACACTTAGGCCCAGATTTACTAAAATGTAATGCAACTTAATGCAGCAAGTCAACTTGCTGTGCTGCACTGTGTGACAGGTAGAGAGCAGGAACACACCTTATCAACTAAGATATGACACACCTCAGCCCTCTCCCTGAACTGTGCTGCGAAGCGAATACACCCTGGAGCCATAGTGCAATGGTACCTGCGTTATAGGCAAGATTACGTTTATGCAGGAAGACACTCCTTCCTGCACAAACACAATCCTTAAAGGAATTTTCTTGTTTCTACATGTGCGGCAGAAATCAGCAGATGTACAAAGAGGAAATATCAAGGAAAAATAAACATATCCTTGTTACGCCTCTGTTGGGATGGCATAGCATTTAGATTTATTGCCATGTTTTCTATTCTTAGTAAATCTGGGAATGTGCCAAATTGCATGGATGGATGCATGGGAATGGCTGCACTTCACCCATGGAACGTCTTCCCAGCGCGAAGTAACACAAGGCAGCGGCTTGCACTGCCTTGCAGTACTCTAGATTGCTAAGCCGAGAAGAGCCACGCAAGCTGACTTTACGTAGCTTAGTAAAACTGACTTAAAGGCTTGCGTTGCCTTGCATCACCTTGCATGATGCAAGAGCAATGCAAGCCCTTAGTAAATCTGCGCCTTACCACTAACATTGAAATCACTCAATTGCAAGTTTAAAATTCACTCTATGGTACATTAAGCATATTGGAAAAACCCAGCCTCCTTGCAAGATATAGCACTACATTACATCAATGGTACAAACCCATGTTCGCGTTGCATCACCCAGCAACATTTCCGTGGTTTCAACACTGAGGCAGATCTCTAGAAGGTCAAAGGTTCTAAGCTCTGAACCCATCTTTGAGATCAGAGCAAAAATACCTGCTATTCAGGAAACTCCTATAGAAAGAACTTTTAAACTTTGACTTTGGTTAATAAATACTATTTTACAGCGAGCAAGGAATATGTTATTGGGGCTATGCCTCCCCATTGCTCTTCTAGATTCCATAGCAAATCGTTATCTAGTCAGTGAGTTTTTTTACTCAGTCTTTCAAATTGATATCATCTAAATATCTCTAGCCTTAGATCTTCCACCTCAACCACCATAGCTAAACCTATGAACGACAACAGCAACCCACTGTGGATCTTTTTGGTCAAGTCAAATTTGTATCGGGTTAGCCTTCCAACTAGTTAAAGGTTTGTCACATCGAGTTCCTCCTAAAGAAAGCCATTGTTGAACAGGAGAACTTTAGCTGCTACTGGTCCACATCTGGTCTTCCATCAAAGAGTGAAAGAAAACTAGGCCATGTGATAATCAATTAATGTGCATCACAATGCCCCCTCAGTGGAAGCAATAGCGGCAATAGCGAAAGGAAAATAGCAGAAAAAATCACTAACCAAAAGTAACAAAACTAAATGTTGACACGGACGCTTGCAAAATATAACTTGCACGAAAAAGATATTTAACACACCACACACAAGGAACCGTCCCACTACTTTTCACAGCAAACAGTATGTAACGCACACATTCACATAGGTATAGATGCAGCTTTTACTCATTGCAAACCAAGTATATATGGAACACAACTAAACGCTATATTATTGCAAGCAAAAAGGAGCACATCTGTAAGGGCACAGGCCTAATAAACGGAGGTCTCAGCAGCATTACATTCAAAACACAATATGCCACTCAATGAAGGGGAACTTGGAACACAGAGTTATAAACACAATAAATAGAGAGGTTCTACAAGCAATGCCCAACCCTCTCTTACCCACGCAATGCAGGGACAAATATGACATGTTGTGTACTATGGAGACATAGACTACATCATACACGAGCAACTCCACTGGGCACTCATGAGCACACAGGACATGAAAGTTCAGGCAAAATAAATCACTCCTGTTTTTCACCAACTGAGACTCCCTAGACAGAATCAGACTTACAAACAAACCATCACTGACCGCCTACTCCTCATCGTAGAGAGTGTCAAGGGGAAAAAATCACACCTCTCGCTCGGATTGCAGAGATAAAGCTCCTAGTACCATATGACTGGGTATCTACAAACAGTCAGTCTTCATCTCATAACCCTCTTTCCCAAAGGTTTAGGCAAGGCATTTATGCATTCAAGCTACATCTGGCTTTCTACTCTACTTTCTGAACTACCCCACAGTAGTTACTACAAGCATAGAATAGCTTCTAGATACTTTCATTTCCCCACTTGGGTACTGATTGAATAAAACTATCCTTCAAGAAGCCTCAGGCACCTTTTTTATCTAGTACAACTGCTAAGAATGAATGAGCCACAATATTCAGTTGGTGTGTGTTAGTTGTCTGATGTTCATTGTTTCAATGCATTCTCAAAATGCTTTCTGGGTTCATCCCACGAAGGCGTGATCCTGACATCCAGTCAAATTATGGTGAGATTGCAAAGGCTAAGAAACTGGAACCGTGCGCTGCTGGATAAGTCATTTCAGCACACAGTGCCTCTGCACTAAACTTGAGCCAATTTTGACTATAACACTGTGTCCAAAGGTGACAGTGAATACCCACTGAAGTCTTGGTTAATTACGCCATAAGATAAACAAGAACAAGAGGAAGTGCAACATGACATGCTTCCATGCAATGTGCACCACTGGGTGGGACATACGAGTGCCGGACAATGATGTGTGTGCCTGTCTGAGTGTATGTAAAAGCCGGATAGAGCAATGAAGGCAGTGGATCTGTTACATTTCTGGCTCATAATCTACAAAATGGCCTTCAATAAACACCTTGATGACCATTGGCAAGCCTTGCCAGAGGTTACACCACTACTGCTCATAGTGGCGGTGGATAATTCAAACAGGAAGGGGCAGGCGGGCCACACACAAACATTCACACTCACTCACATCCATGCATTCATGTGTAGAAACACATCCATTCACATCAGTCACTCACAAATAGACATTCACCCATACATAAACACACGCATGCATGCATCAATCATAAAAAAACTTACTGGGCTGCAGTATTGATCTCAGGTGGTGGGAGGGAAGCCTCCGTTTGTTCCTGGCAATTGGACCTGCTGCCTCCTCTCATTCTTTGACCTTGTTATGAGTCCATCTCTGTGAAATACCCCCATACCTTTGCATAAGTGTACATCTCATGACAAAATAGTGCATCCACTACATTGACCTAGCCACCACATCACATAGTAAGGCAAGATAAGTAGATGTGGAGATAAGTATAGTGATAACATACTTACCTTGATGATGAAGTGGTATACTATGATGAGGATGCAAAATAATTGTAAATCGATATTATCAAACTCAATGTAGTATTGTACAAGCATCTCTCAATGTGTTGTTTTCTCGCTGACAGCCTCATCTTGTGGTATTTGATCTTTAGACCCTTGACCCTAGGTTAGGTCGCTTCCCCCGCTGCTGCAGCTCCACCTGCCCAGGCTCCTGCCACCTCCCAGCAAAACCGTAAGTACTCCCTGCGCTCCCCCGTCCAGCCCCTCGTTACTCACCTCTGTCTTCTGAACTCTCTCTCTTCCAACTTTTTCTTCGTACCTCTGCTGTCCTCTCTCTGTCCATTTTTCTTCGCTTTCTGCCCTTCCTCTGGTATCCATTTTCTTTGTGTTCTGCTCTTCTTCCTCACCCCATTTTCTTTGTGTTCTTCTCCTTCTGTGTTCTTCTCCTTCTGTAGTCCATTTCCTTCATTTTGTGCCCTTCCTCTGGTATCCATTTTCTTCGTGTTCTGCTCTTCTTCCTCACCCCATTTTCTTTGTGTTCTGCTCCTCTTCCTCACCCCATTTTCTTCGTGTTCTTCTCCTTCTGTGTTCTTCCCCTTCTGTACTCCATTTCCTTTGTGTTCTTCTCTTCTTCTGTGTTCTTCCCTTCTTCTGTGTCCTTCTCTTCTTCTGTGTTCTTTTCTTCCTCTGTGTTCTTCTCTTCTTCTGTGTTCTTCCCTTCTTCTGTAGTCCTTTTTCCTCTTCCTTCTCTGTTCTCTCCCTCGTCCATTCTTCTTCGCGCTTCCTCTGCTCTTCTCCTGGCCTCGCTCCTCGTCTTTTTCGCCTCCTTCTCCTGTGGATTTTCCTCTTCAGCCCCTTTTTCTCTCACTTTCCCTTCTTTCTCTTCTTTCCCTTTCCCTTCTATCTGACCCCCCCCACCCCCGCCCTCTGCTTTCCCCGCCGCCACCACCCGTGCGGCCCCGCCCCCGCTCCCATTCATCGCCCCCCCTCCCGCCTCCCGCCACCAGCTGACCCCTTCTCCCCCCCTCCTCCCTCTTATGGCGGCAGCTGCGCGGCCGTGCAGCTGGCGCGCCAAAGGCGCACCAAAGGCAAGCCCGTCTGCGCCCGTCCGTGCCCGTCCGCGCCTGGACCGCACCCAGCGCTACGACCCCTGGCCCCCAGCACTCCCAAACCCTGCAGCGCCGCTACGACCCCACCTCCCTCCACGCACTCAACCCGGGACACCCCACAACCTGCTTCCAAGCCAACCCGAAACGCACTCATGGACCCTTCGCATGTCTTACCTGCAAGCATACCTTCCACCGCGACTGCACCCCACCCGCCAGCCCTCGCGCCAATAACCACCTCAAATGCATCCTCATCAACGCACGATCCGTCCACAAGCACGCCATTGAACTATGGGACCTCCTGGACTCCACCGCACCGGACGTCGCCTTCATCACTGAGACCTGGATGAACGCCTCCTCGGCCCCCGACAGCGCCATAGCCATCCCCATGGCTATAAGATCACCAGGAGACATCGCACCAACCAAGTCGGAGGAGGAATCGCCATCACATTCAAGGACTCCATCAACGTCACCACCTCCACCGAAGACACCCCCCTCACCGCCGAACACATGCACTTCCAGATCCACACCGACCCCAGGACCACCCTCAGAGGAACTCTCATCTACAGACCCCCTGAACCACGCGCCCTCTTCAGCGAATCCATCACAGGCTTCATCTCCCCGCACGCCCTAGCCTCGCCAGACTACATCCTCCTCCGAGACCTCAACTTCCACCTGGAGCAGAACAACGACACCAACACCATCACCCTGCTCGACAACCTCGACAACCTCGGTCTCAAGCAACTGGTGAACACCCCCACCCACATCGCGGACACACGCTCGACCCCATCTTCTCCGCCAGCAACCACGTATCCTTCAGCCACGCCTTCGTAATACATTGGACCGACCACAGATGTGTCCACTTCACCTTCAGACGCAAGACTCTCCACCTCCCCACACAACCCATCCCACGCAGACATTGGAACAAAATCTCCACGGAACAGCCACTCTCCACTCTAAGCCACAACCAACCTACCATCACCACCGACGCCAATAACGCAGCCCTCAGCCTCACACAATGGATCACCAACTGCGCTGACAACCTCGCACCCCTCAGACGCCTCCCTAGACAGACCAACGCCAGGAAACCTCAATGGTTCACAGACGCCCTCAAGGACTCCAAAAAAACCTGCCGTACCCTCGAGAAAACCTGGCGCAAAGACCACACCGTAGAAAACATGTCTGCCCTCAAATGCCACCCACGAACACCATCAGCTGATCCGCACCACCAAAAGAATATCCTTCAAAGACAGACTGGACAAGAACACTCACAACAGCAAAGAACTCTTCAACATCATCAAAGAACTCTCCAATCCTAACGCCAACTCCAACTCCATCACGCCCTCACAAGAACTCTGCAACTCCCTCGCTACCTTCTTCCATCGAAAGATCACCGACCTACAAGACAGCTTCGGTCCTCAGACCCAGCCTACCACCACAGAACCCACAGCCCCAGCCATCACCCTCAACGCCTGGACACACATCAGCATGGAAGAGACCAAAACTACCATGAACACCATCCACTCCGGTGCCCCCTCGGACCCCTGCCCCCACTTCATCTTCAACAAAGCCGACGACATCATCGCCCCCATCTCCACACCATCATCAACAGCTCGTTTTCATCTGCCACCTTCCCCGAGAGCTGGAAACACGCGGAAGTCAACGCTCTCCTGAAGAAACCTACGGCGGACCCCAGCGACCTGAAGAACTTCCGCCCCATCTCGCTCCTCCCCTTCCCTGCCAAAGTCATCGAGAAGACCGTCAACAAGCAACTGACCAAATTCCTTGAAGACAACAACCTACTCGACCCCTCCCAGTCCAGATTCCGAGCCAACCACAGCACGGAAACCGCCCTCATCGCAGTCACCGATGACATCAGAACTCTGCTGGACAACGGAGAAACAGCCGCCCTCATCCTCCGCGACCTCTCGGCTGCCTTCGACACTGTCTGCCACCGCACCCTAACATCCCGCCTCCGCTCCACTCCACCGGTATCCAAGGACAGGCCCTGAACTGGATCACCTCTTTCCTCTCTAACCGCTCCCAAACAGTCTACCTCCCGCCGTTCCGCTCGGACCCAACTGAGATCATCTGCGGCGTCCCACAGGGCTCCTCGCTCAGCCCGACTCTCTTCAATGTCTACATGAGCCCCCTTGCCAACATCGCATGCAAACACAACATCAACATCATCTCCTACGCCGACGACACCCAGCTGATACTTTCCCTCACCAAGGACCCTACCACCGCCAAGACCAACCTGCAGGATGGAATGAAAGACGTCGCAGAATGGATGAAACTCAGCCGCCTGAAGCTGAACTCGGACACAACGGAAGTCCTCATCCTTGGAAACACCCCGTCCGCCTGGGACAATTCTTTGTGGCCCTCGGCCCTGGGCACCGCACCAACCCCCTCAGACCACGCACGCAACCTCGGATTCATCCTGGACCCGCTTTTCACCATGACAAAACAAGCCAACGCCGTCTCGTCTTCCTGCTTCCTCACTCTCCGCATGCTCCGAAAGATCTTCCGCTGGATCCCCGCCAACACGAGAAAAACTGTGGCCCACGCCCTCGTCACAAGCCGCTTGGACTACGGAAACACCCTATACGCAGGAACCACCGCAAAAATCCAGAAACGTCTTCAGCTAATACAAAACGCCTCCGCATGCCTCATCCTCGACATACCCCGCCACAGCCACATCTCCGCCCACCTGAGACACCTGCACTGGCTACCCGTCAACAAAAAGATCACCTTCAGGCTCCTCACCCACGCACACAAAGCCCTCCACAACAAGGGACCCGAATACCTCAACCGTCGCCTCAGTTTCTACACGCCCACCCGTCAACTTCGCTCCGCCAGCCTCGCACTCGCCGCCGTCCCTCGCATCCGCCGCACCATGGCAGGTGGGAAATCCTTCTCCTACCTGGCAGCCAAGACATGGAACTCCCTCCCCGCCAACCTCAGGACCACTCAGGCCCACCTTGCATTCCGGAGGCAGCTCAAGACCTGGCTCTTCGAGCAGCAGTAACCCCCTCCCCCTAGCGCCTTGAGACCCTAACGGGTGAGTAGCGCGCTTTATAAATATTATTGATTGATTGATTTAGATGTATTGCAATTTACCTATATTTAGCCTGCGCTCGGACAACTGCCACGTGTCATCCCTGTGGTTTCCTGGAGCGCAGGCTGCATTTGCTATAATGATATAATATCTTTTTAAGGGGTCTTATTAGGTATGCTAGGATCAGCACTACCTTTTTGGTGAAGTTAGACATCTTAGTTTCTCTCACCTGCTGGTCCTAGTGGCCTTCAAAAGGACAATTCTTGTCTCTTTTGTGAATCAAATTACTGGTATCATTGATGTGTTAGTGACATCGTAGTGCTACAGCTCCCTGGGCTGTGTTATGGTAGACCATTTGATCCAGTTTTGAGGGGAAATTCTGCTTGAATCTTCTTGGGATTCTGTTTTAAGAATGAGTGGAGTGGCAGGGAGGAATGCAGCACTGTCCTCTGTTGACCTAATTAGGTTACAACTTTGGCTTTGCCCCAGGAATGCCTGCGCTTCTCTGCATGTATTTTGTGCAGGTCCAAGGCACTGCAGCATTGAAAATCATTGGCAAAGTGTCTCCAACCATGCTTGGGTTAATGGCTGGGGACTGGAGTAGGAAAGCTACATGAGTTGATGTTGTTTGACTTTGATGGGTAGGCTCAAAACATATAGAGCCTCGTTATCAAAGGTGGGCATGACTTAAGCGACCACCAGCTGTTTTCCATGTCAGTGTTCCTTATTAACTGGTACCTATTGACGCTTGCAAGAGTATGCACATGCAGGTACTTGTCTGTATAATGGTGAAATCAAAATAATATTGCTTTATTTGGGTAGCATGTGCCTTATTTAATTTCGATGACCTTAGATCCTCCTTCATCTAAACCAGGTTTTGGCTCCCACTTTGGCACTGAGCACCAATGTCCTCATTAGTGAGAGTGCTATTGTAGGGGCTGTTGTTAGTCAGTGCCCGTGCCAAAGACGCTTTTACACACTACACCCTACATATTGGCTCTCAGTTCTGTTAAAGTTATTTCTAGGGTTCTTGACTTGCAGGTCCAGTGCACATGGGAGTAAGAACAGATAGATTACTGTTCAGTGATTAATTTGTACACAAATTAGTGTTTGGACCCAAAGTTTTGCTCAGAAGCCAGCAGCGAGCACTATTAAAAAGCCATGATGCCAAATACCAAGACTGCATAGTTTTGATTCCACCTCACGCCTCTTCACCCACCACCACACACTCCCTGTCAATATTTGTGGATTGTGCCTTCTTTCTCATCCCCGCTTTCCCCATCTGCCACTGTTTTTCTGTTTTTCTCATCGTCTTTCTCCCCCTTTTGTGTTTTTCTCCCTCTTTCTCTGGATCAAAGCCTGTTGAGGAAAAACAAGAGCAAGTCCCCAAACAATCAGTGCTGCTGGTCCCCATCTGCATCCACCAGCTGAAATTAAGCACTGCAACTTCTCTTATCTTTGTGAATAATAGCTGTATCTATACGATTAGTTGTCATAATAATACAATAAACAAATGTATGTATTCTCAAAGAAATTGGTCCTTGGGGCCTTCTACCTTGATTGTCAGTGGGGTTGACTACTCTTTGATTATGCTTCGTGGTTTTATAGGTGGATGGTGTGCCCTGTGCCTTATATATAAATATACATCTGTGTATTTTGCTCAATTAACAATATATTTGACTTTAGCTCTCTCGGCCACGAAGAGGAAACACATCTCTGCTGCCTTTTAGGCCCTTGTCTTTTTTTACTTGCATTGCACGCACATCCGTATAAGAAGTTGTGCATGTGTGTACAGGTAAATTGTTTTCTGCCTGGTCATGTGGGCACCATGGTTACTATTGTTTTGGGAGAATACGGTAGTTTGGCACTGTGCACTGAATCATTATTATTGTAATTTGTCATCAGTTAAAGTCTGTCTCAGTGGAAGAATTGTACGTCAATGCGGTGTAAGGTGTCAGTGTGTTTGCTAATTCTCTACATGGAGTTTTGGTAGATTATCCGAATATCATCACCATTATATTATCTGACAGATACATTCTATCCTAAATGTCGTCGTTTTTAGGAATATCACTACAAAGGTTTTACTAAAAGACACTTTACACCCAATGACACTATGGCCCTCATTCTGACCTTGGCGGGCGGCGGAGGCCGCCCGCCAAAGTCCCGCCGTCAGGTTACCGTTCCGCGGTCGAAAGACCGCGGCGGTAATTCTGACTTTCCCGCTGGGCTGGCGGACGGTCGCCTTCAGGCCGCCCGCCAGCCCAGCGGGAAAGAGGCTTCCACGATGAAGCCGGCTCGGAATCGAGCCGGCGGAGTGGAAGCTGTGCGACGGGTGCAGTTGCACCCATCGCGTATTTCACTGTCTGCGCAGCAGACAGTGAAATACATTTAGGGGCCCTCTTACGGGGGCCCCTGCAATGCCCATGCCAGTGGCATGGGCACTGCAGGGGCCCCCAGGGGCCCCGCGACCCCCCCTACCGCCATCCGGATCCCGGCGGTCGGACCGCCGGGATCTGGATGGCGGTAGGGGGGTCGGAATCCCCTCGGCGGCGCAGCAAGCTGCGCCGCCTTGGAGGATTCAATGGGGCGGCGGTACACTGGCGGGAGCCCGCCAGTGTTGCCGGTCCGACCGCGGCTTTACCGCCGCGGTCGGAATCCCCATTGGAGCACCGCCGGCCTGTCGGCGGTGCTCCCGCGGTCCTCCGCCCTGGCGGTCTTTGACCGCCAGGGTCAGAATGACCGCCTATATTTTTATTTGGGACAGGATATTTCTGCTAGACGAGTTTTTGAGAACGATACTCCGACATACATTTTAGCTTTTTTTTCTATTAATGCGCCTTTGGGCCCTAATCTTTAGAACTTTGTTTTTATTTTTGGGAGCTTGAAGTGGGCTTTACAGTAACATTTTGCCTGTGTGTTAGCTTGAGTGACACAGGCACTATAATGAGCTAGATCAGCTTCCGTTTTGGATAATTGTATCACCAGGGGGATAGTGGGTTGCTCGACCGTGAAAGGCCACGCCACGGTAGGAAAGCTATGAAAAATACTTCAAGACAAGGTGATAGATTCACCGAGAATGTTGCTAGACAGCCATGCATTATTTGAGAAGCCTAGCATCACATTTAAATATCGTCAGCTTTTCCAAATGAAGGAGGGTACTAAGGAACACAAGCAACACTACAAATCTCTTTACACATCATGGTATCATCCAGTCTGTATAATTAACAGGTTATTAATGAGGATGAGTGTTTTGGGTAGGCATGGGTGAAATTTTAACTAAGTCAGAGTAACTGCAGTAATTTCAGTAATTATGCATTACTCTTGTTATGAGAAACTACCAAAATTACTCAATAATTTCAGCTTGCATAATTAAGAGTAATTTGGGATGAAAAATCCTACTTTAGGAACATACTAAGAGAGCGTGGGTGGCTGCCTGCCACTCCTGCTCATGTCCGGTAGCATTTAGAGTTATTTTCTTAGTTAAGGCATCATCTGGCCTAATTTTTAATGCAAGGGCGCATTTTGCACTAAGAAAATAGAGATAAATGCTGTATTACTTTTCTCGCAAATGAAGCATAATTATGAGTAATTTTGCAGCATTTAAGAGTCATTACACTAAAGATAATTTCCCCCGTTACGCCCACCCCTGGTTTTAGGGATTCACTTGGACCCCCACATTTGGTCCACTGGGTGGTCGTGAGAGGCCTTTGTGACTGTCTTCTTAGCAAAGGACAACCCTCCAAATTAAAAGGTGCACGACTGTGAGGCATAGCAGGACCAATTAGGGAAAATCTGCATCTGTGAACCCCCTAAATAAAGAGGCGCTGCCAAAGTGAAGGGATTATCTACTAGTGACAGTTAGTAGTTCTCCACCTCCAAATGGGGGCAAGAAAAAGGTGTGTGTGTCTCCACCACACTCTAAATAAGCCCTAAATAAGCCAACTAACATCTAGCTTATAATAATATGTGGTATCTGGCGAACCACATATTATTATAAGCTAGATGTTAGTTGGCATTGGTCATGTGTAAGGCGTGGGTGCACTTGTTATTAGTTAAAGTGTTGTATGGAGGTAGGCAATAGGTTATTAACGATGAATATATTTGTCTTGGAATGCACCTGTGCCGTGGCAGTAGGAAGCATTTGAATATATCAGCGCTGGACTGAAATCTATTTTCATAAACGTAATTTAACTCACATTTCATATTGTCGTAGTCAATGACACGAGGAGGGTTTTCATTGTAATAACACCTGCATTCACTGAGCGGGACAGTTGCCTATTGCTTTGTCCAGATAAAGGGGCACATGGGCTGCAGGTCCCTTTGTAAGCATGTCAGCAATCGTTGGCTAACAAGGTGGCAGTGGGCGAGAAGAAGGCTGCGTGCACCTGAGTAATCTACACACAAGTAGACTTAAGCTACTCAGCTCAGCTACACAAAGTAGAGAAATACATACAGGGTTGTTTGCAGTTTTGTGAATTAAGTACTTTTACTCGGGCAAAACATGCATTTTTTACGAGCAAACTTCATGCGAAGCAGCCTCACGGTATTAAAATACCTTTTAATGGGTGGGGAGGAGACAGTGTCTTATCCTATGTGGAAAACTGGGCAATGTCTGTTTATTCAGATATCTTCTATTTAAATGTAAAGTTTTACTGAAAATGTTCCTACAAGTATATGCGTTACCATATATTGAGATCAGTATGCAATATAGAAATTATAAGTGAAATACACTTTAAAACCAATGGGTAAAATGTAACTGCATACGTTTTTAAAACAATAACATTGCATCCCAGAGTATGTTACTGCAGATGTATTATAATGTGACAAACCTTTAGGAAAGAAGAGTTCACAATAGAGACGAAAAAAGGGGGAAGGGAAGGAAAACAGGAAAGAAATATTATGCATGTATTTCATCCGAACAATTTAACTCTCATATTTATAAAGAACATTTTTTTCAATTATATGCAATGAAAAACATTATTGTAAGCAGATTAAGAGAATATAATTAGCTAAAATGTACATCACGAACTAGTTAAAATACTACAATAAATGCAAAATGTATTGTGGAGTTTAATTCTAGACCTGGGCGAAATTTAAATTACGTCAGAGTAATTCATGTAATTTAGGAATTTTATGTTATGCTTCTTGTGCAGGTACCTGAAATTATGCCATTAGGCCACTTTGCGTAAATTATGCACAAATAAGGGTAAACATTATTGCAAATAACACAATTCTATGCATTGGGTCAATAGAATGCGGGTGACTGTTGTTCACAGTGCTTCTACTTATTCGTCCTCACAAAACTAAACATGAGGATGTATAATGCACTAAAATATAACTCAAAATGATAGATTTGCATTTTGTGTAATTACATGTAATTTCTTTTAATTACTCAAAAGAATCATTTGCACACCCCTAGTTTATTCACGTCATCAGCAGAAGTCTTGAACAATTCCTACAACACTAGAATCTTTAACAAATGTTGGGGGGGTGCATTCACAGAATAGCAAGCAATGTAGATGAAAGATATGCTTTCTCTATTTTATGATTTAAGCATTCAGTATACCACCAGGACTTAAAACTAACATTTGCAGCATTTTTCCAACTACTCGTGATCTGCTGAAAGGCAACGAGCTGTTAGACCTTTTAACTAATTTGTCTGAAAATGATCAGACTATTCGGTAGAAATGCTTCTTAAGAAAATATGTCATACTTTATATGGAATGTTAACATTAAAGATCTTAGTAATTTGTCTCCAAACCATTTCACAAAACCTAGATACTTATGGATAAGTATATTACACATACTTTAAATCTCTTCTCAGTTAATTTCATGGTCAATATCTGTCTTGTTTTCGAGTTTTCCATGTTGCTAGTAAAATGGGTGTTGCTAATAATCTATTGTAAATAGAATATAATGCTTTGGTTGGGTCATCTGTCCCAGAAGATGTGTGAATTCATTCCCATATTCTATTTCAACATTTCATGGACCAAATAACTTCTGAGTCTTCTCCCCCTTTCAATTCAGTTTTAGAGTTTAACCTCATTTCAATAGTTGCAATCAAATTTTGATAAATTAACGAGGCTTTGGCGCGGAGTATCAATGACTGAAGTGTTTTATCATTCATCTGGTTTGAATCACTTTGATCTGACGTCCCAGAAAGAGAATTAGAAATAATTCTGCTAGCAAAGCATACTTCCTTCAAAAAGAACTCGGTACCTTTCATGTATATCATGTGGCTTCAAAAGACAAAGACCTGATAAGCCCACTGGAGGCATTCGTTTCGCCTTAATTTCCAAAACATTGTTCTGTTATTAATTTTAATATTTTGTATTACTTTTTTCACACCCGTAATCTTAATCTTTGATCTAAATCTCACAGTCAACCTCATCCAAGTTGTTAGCACATTCCTCAGCATTTGATTTCTCAATTAATTCCCAAACCTCCTTCCTCCTGGTCTTATTCCCACCCTCTCCCTAACACTCTTCTACCCATTATTAACACACTGCTAATGCCCCTCCCACTTAGTTGCCCCCTCCCCAGTTTACACCAGTTTATACCACTACTGTCCCTTCTGAACTCCATCAGTCTGCTCCTTCTCTTCTGTCCTGGCATAGGTCAAATGTAGCCAGTGCTCACAATAACCTGAAGGCACACTATGCTGTTTGTTTAAACTGTTGTAGTTTGCTATGGAATGTTCACTTAGTTCATATCTAATTGACATTTGTGTTTACCCAAGTAAGTGTTTTTGGGCTGCTTATATAAAAATAGTTTCACGGTTTAAAATGTTTGTTTTCTTGCAGCTATCCAGACATCAGCTTTAAGATTTAATTAATTGGCCTTGTGATTCTGTGCAAACCTTGCAGAATGTTTTTTTTGATTTTTTATTTCCAGCAGTGCTCATTTACAATGCATTGTTAAACAGTCTAATAATGTACACTGCACCTAAATACATATCAAGGTTGGTCAATTAGCTGTTTTTGTTAAAATAAAGTGGTTACATTGAATACATCCTAAATCATTGGGCGACCGACTCACTGCATTTTTTATTTGACTGTTTTGTATATTACAGAACCAACAAGCATTTGCAATGCAATGGGTCTCGCATTTGCTGGAGTTAGAGCTACTGAGGTTGTAAACTCCTAACCAGACTTGCCACATAACTTGAAAATGAAAAGTAGAACAGTTTCACATAAGCAAGACAATTTAAAGTGCCACGGCTGCCATGAGCGTGAAGAGACACACAAAAGGAAAAATAAGTTTGTTTGCAGTCAAATGTATCGGCAAAAGTGCAATTAGGCATGTAATAGGGTCAATGGCCAAGGCGGTAACCAAGGAGGGACAAACCTAAAGCATTGAATAATGATAGTAAAAGATTTTTGAAGGCAAACCCACAAATGAGTTATACTGATGGGCGTGAGGTGGGTATGGTTGAAGCCCAAATAGATAAGAACACGTCAGAAAAGCAGCGCTTGCCCACTGCTATGCTCGACCTAAAAATGCCATCTTTGAGCCACGTCACATTGATAAAACACAGGAGTAACTTGAAAGTAGAGATGCGTTGCAAAAGGAGGAGTAGATGTGCTTGTAGGAGAAGGTTTCATAGAGGAACGAGCCACTTGGGTCTAACTGAGAGTGAGTAGAACTTCTGTAACATTTGAATCAAGCTCTTGACTGCACTGTGACTGGGTTCAGTGTGGACCGAGTTGATCCGGGTGGACTCAAACCAGAGACACTGCACAAGGATGGATTGGTCCTTTCCACCATATCCCTATTACTTCATTCCTCTGACTCCCTGTGCCCTCATTGTAAAGATATTTCATCTTTTTATTGTGTTATAACCATCTTTTTTCCTGTCTAATATCTCTCTCTCAGAATAACTGTTAGGGAGAGGGTGGGAATAAGACCAGGAGTAAGGAGGTTTGGGAATTAATTGAGAAATCAAATGCTGAGGAATGTGCTAACAACTTGGATGAGGTTGACTGTGAGATTGAGATCAAAGATTAAGATTACGGGTGTGAAAAAAGTAATACAAAATATTAAAATTAATAACAGAACAATGTTTTGGAAATTAAGGCGAAACGAATGCCTCCAGTGGGCTTATCAGGTCTTTGTCTTTTGAAGCCACATGATATACATGAAAGGTACTGAGTTATTTTTGAAGGAAGTATGCTTTGCTAGCAGAAATATTTCTAATTCTCTTTCTGGGACGTCAGATCAAAGTGATTCAAACCAGAATAACTATTCTCAATGAACCTCCTCTCTCATTTGACATCCTCTACTCTTTGCTGCTGCAACTATCCTCTCACTCCCTCTTCTTCCTCATTTTCCTCTGGTCATCCCCGTCTTTGCCTCTCTAGTAACTGCTCCCTCCTATTAACAACTTTTACTTCTGCTGTCTATATCCTATACAGTTTTATTAATGAATCTTTGAGTTTTACCTGGCTTTCAACTTTTGTAGCTATCTGTATATCCTTTTTAGTAAACAGCTATCCAGTTCAATATAAAATGTGCATTGTACCTGAATTATTGTTGCCAGTAAAACACATTCAGATTTCTTTGGTTGAGTACTGTTAATGAATAAAATAAAAGGTTTTTGTTCTGGACATCTGGTGTTCTGGCTTCCCCATTGGCTTGTAGCCCGCTGAACAGTCACCAGTGATCTGTTTAAAGGATGGGCGTTTGCATTTCCAAAGAGAATAACTGCCCCCTCGTAAGGTATATGTCTGTGTGCTTGTCTCAGCAGAGTTACACAGAGATGGGAAGCAAGAGTGAAGAGCATGTTGTGGACACACATGATTCCAAAACATAATATGTGAGTATAGATTGCATGTTATTCTGGCAGTCTTTGCAGAAACGCATTTGTCGTGCTGTTAAATTTAATGCGATATTTACTTGTTACTTTTAATTGGAAAATGCAACCGAAAACAGTTTGCAGCATGTACGTAAACTGGACTGCAGAGACCTGTGGTCAAGTTAGATTCCAATTCCCAGGTACTCTTAAAGCCGTTATGAGATATAGAACAGATTCTGCTTCAGCTGCAGTGCATTTAAATGTCGTTCATTATGTAATCACACTCACTTCACACCTTGAAATGAACCTACTGTCCATCTGGCATTTTAAATGAAAGGCCACTTAAGACTTAGGCTATAATTGGAAAGAGTCCCCTGGAGGCTGCCAGGTTTCATACTGGAGTCTAAAGAGAACCTGTAACTTTATTATCCGTCCACGAGGGATGCGAAGGGTCCTGAGTGGAACCATCCCCTGCAGGAAGACTGGAACAAGTATTTGCTGAGGGTGAAGAGCTCTTTTGAAGGTTGGAGGGTTGGAATGAGAGAGCTAGTGCTAGAGGATGAAGACAAGTGTGGGAACTACACAGCTGAGAAAAGCATTTTGGAGCCTAAAACCCTGAAGCAGTTTTGATGCCATTAAACATGCCTGCAGGACAAGAAGTGCACTACTTGTGTAAAAATCGTAGAGTGGGAAACAGACATTTTTCAGGATTGGCTACATCTCGCCAACATTGGCTTACTGGTGTAACCTTCACTGCCCTTTCCCAGCTAGAATGACAGAATCTGAATAAACCTGGAATCTGAATACATCTGGAATGGAAAATACAACTTTTCTTCTTGTCTTCTGTTCTGCCTGAACTTATGCCTGGAGCTTTTACCACCAGGACAGGTGGTGCAAGCCGCTTGCATTATCACAGGTCTGAAAGCTGTAAGGGTTCTGCCATTAAAGTGAGGCTGCTCTGTGTAACCTCTAGCTTGAGGCTAGAGGTTGCCGAATGTCCTAATAGATGGGAGCTGGTACATGCCTGGAACAACTCCAGTAATCAGTCGATGCTGGGAATTTCCTGTAGACTTGTGATTTATTGGGCCCCCTGCAACTGAAGGAAGTGAATCGGAGGGCAGAGAGACAGTCATAATGATTTGAGCACCTTTCTTCAAGGTACTAATTAGGGATGGGTGGTGACCCCCGCTGCTGGTGCAGCTAATGGATTTTTTGACACTCAGCGCTCTGCTTGGAGCATGGAATTTGCCCAAAAGCTCTGCTAGCCCTGCCAGCGGAGCGAAGCTCACCCGGTCCGCACTGCAGCCCAGTTATGAGCTACACAGCGCAAGTGCAGACAGTTTGCACTTGCGCTATGTAACCCATAACTGGGCTGCAGTGTGAACCAGAGACAGATCCAGGCCTCCCTCTGCCAGCAGCCCGGGAGTAGGGGGCAAAGGGAGGTGGAGAGCCAGGCCGCTGGGAAAGCAGAGAAGAGGACGATGAGGACCGCTTGTAGGACCCAGGTAGGTCCTCATTTCTTTTTTTTTTTCCTTTTGTGCACACTGGTGCACAAGAGGCCTGAAGCTGCAGCTTTCACTGCCTATGGCCCTGAACTGAATTCAGGTCAGGGCCGTAGGCAGTGAAAGCTGCTGTTTCAGGCCTCTTGTGCACCGGCATGTCCAGTGTGCACTGCACATGGGCAGGCCGGTGCACAAGAGGCCTGAAACGGCACTGCACATGGGACTGGCCGGTGCGCAAGAGGCCTGAACTCGGGAGCTTTCTTTCAATGCCTACAGTCATCTCCTGAATGAGCACGATCACAGAAGAGCTAAGCAGGGTCTAGCCTGGCTAATCAGGCCCCACCCTGCTAAGTGCTTCTGCGATTGGGTACATTTAGGACTTTGCAGCTCATGTGACTGCGCCTCCATGGAATTCCACTGAGTTTTTAATCAACTCACTGGAAATCCGTAGAGTGGAACTCTGTGAACTCCACCCGGGCCTAGTAGTAATACTATCAAAAACTGTAGAAGTTTTTTTAGATATTTTGAAAAACTACCAGTGGAGGACTGTAATGAACCTACAAACACTCTCTCTGAAAACACTCAACCTTGTTTGTATTACCTTTGCTGTTTTTTTCATTTTAGATTTTTTGCATTGAGCTTTGGGTTACAGTGGGACTTCTTGATCATTATATTCTGATTTTTGAAGCCCTTGTAGAAGGAAGCATTTCAGAGTTGTCCCTGCTGGAGATATTTTCTTCAGTCAATAAGTCCTATGTTAATAATTGTAAGCAGGATAAGCCACTTCTGGTATCCGAACATATCTATTCAGAGGTTTATTGCAGAAGGTTCATAGGATGGTACCAGGGATTTGTTTAGATTAGGGGTGGGTGGTGAGCTCCACTCCACTGGTGGAGTTACCGGAGTTTGGCCAAAAACTCCTGTAGCCCCGGCAGCGGAGCTCACCATGTGTGCACTGCAGCCCAGTTATGGGCTGCACAGTCTGGGCTTGCACAGTGTGGCCCATAACTGGGCTGCAGTGCGCACTTGGCCCAACGTCGGTGGCGTGGAGCTGCTGCAAGCAGTGGGGCTCCACCAGATCCAGGCCTCCCTCCTTTCACTGTCCTCAGCAGCCTGGGACCAGGGTGCAGAGGGAGGCAGAGAGCTGGCTGCTGGCAATGGAGACCCTGGCACCAAGGTAAGACCCTCATTTCACTTTCTCTTCTATGTGCTCATGGAGGCCGGCACTGGGCATGGACAGTATTTACATATGAGGTGGGTAAGGATAGGGGTTGAAGAGGAGTCTGTGCTTGGAAAAAAGGAAACTTGCCATAAGAGCTCCACTTGAGAAGAACCTGTCTCGCCAGAGTCCCTGGGAAAGAAAGTGGTGTTATGGGGTACGGTGCTGAGGCCAGCAAGAAGAGCTGGAGACCAGGGGAGCATCAGCTGTGTGCTGAGTGGTAGTCCGGAAGACCCAGCCAGATAGAAATGTGTGTGGCCTCAGAGAGTGCCTTAGAGTCCAGTGGCAAGCAAGGCTAGGCACTTTGTGAATATTCTAGGCTGCTGGTGGTGAGCTGGATTCCAGCTGCTAATACTGGGCCCTAAAGAAAGGGTGGTCTGAGGCTGTCTATAACTGCACAGGAAGCGATTGCATGGCTGGTGCAAGACAGGGGGTGTATCCTTAGCAAGTTTGTGAAGGAAGGTAGTAGGTGAAGGGAAGGGTGCAGGGGTGGAGGGCAGCAGGCTCCTGAGTGTGTCAGCACAAGAGGCCTGAAATGGCAGCTGACTAGGGCCCTGACCTGAATACACCTGATGTCTGAAGCGCTAAGCAGGATATCGGGCACCTTCGGACAAGGGTGCCAGTGCGGCAAGTGGCACTCCACGAAATTCCACAGAGTTTTAAGCCAACTTCACTAAATTCCGTGGAGTAGAACTGCATGAGCTCTGCCCACCTCCGGTTTAGATGACATGTTGTGGGATTTTTTTCTGATGATTTCCTGGGTTGCATTGATTGATTTCTTTATAACTTTTGTGCCCTACAACATGTATTTCAGTTTTGCTAGATTCTATTTTCAACAAAGGTTATTATTTTGAAGCCATAGACAAACCAGAAACTGGCATCACAACACTATAAAAAGTGATACATGTAGAAATGAAGCACACCATAAAAAAGTACTAGTGCCTAGAAAGCTGCTTTGAAGGAATAGTTTAGCCATGAGACCCATATTTATGTGCATTTTGGGAACAGTTCCTGAATTCATAAACATATTCTTCATCTCTGAAGCACCATTTTCCATTGGATTAATTCCTGCAGAGGTGGAGTCCTGGTAAAGCACCAGTGTTGTGCTATGTAGCATTTAGACAGTAAGAGTCTGAGTTCCACCAAATGTTCTGATGGCCCCTGAACCCCTCTATCACCCATTAGCCGTTAAAGTGTAATTCTGGGGTCCACTGTAATGGTTCTACTCACCATCCGCTCTCACCATCTCCGAATGATTGAGTGTACTTAGAACTAGTATCTGTGTGTATTAGGACATATACACACTGTGTGATAAAAGGTCCCGAATTCAGATTTGCACAAAAGAAAACTGGGATCCAGGCCTTGCTGCATTTTACAGAGCCTCGAGGGACTGATACTTCAGCAGGATATGGTGAAGTCTTGCAGAGATTGCCAGGATACCTCAAGCCATTCTTGCCTCCACCCAGTCTGCCCCATCTAATGGAAAGCTATCCTGTGCTTACCTGTCCCCGAGTGCTACCAGAGGATCAGGAGTGTTAGTTACCAGCAAGCAATAGAGTCTTGAAATGACCTTGCTTCTAATGGCACATAGTGTGACTTGTGCTTCTAGGAGATTATGGGTGGGAGTTTAAGAAGGGTGCTTCTGTGTGCTTCCAGTGCACGTCACAGTTGTAGGTAGCAGTTGAATTGCATATGGTGCGCTATAGGTTTCCAATAAAAATGAGAAAGGATGGATGTGACTCCCCTCCCAGACACCCCTCAATCAGCAGATTCCGGTGAGATCCCAAGTTTTAAAGCCATCTAACTTGACCGTCTGTTCTAACAAGGAGCCATTCCATAGTGCATTTCTACTGTCTTGGTCATATCCCATCAGCGGGATCAGTGCCAGCAGGCCAGACTTGTTGCAGTAGTCAGAGGAAAACTAGTGCATATGTGCGTCCCATACAGCAGACTTAGCACACCGTACTGTTCAGTGCATTCTAGCTGCACCACTACATTTGGGTAATAACAGTCAGAGAAAATCCAGTCATTCACTGAGAGGATTTGACTAGCTCAGTAGTATAATTTGATGTCTGCTACACCAATGCCACCTTTGTATGGTGGTACGACATACATTTGGATCACTTTTATAATCTTATATTAGTAAATTTGGTATATAAGGCATTATAGCAATAAGGCTGCTGCTTATTAAAAAAAAGCTTTTGTACAAAGGAATTCAAATCATGATCTGCTTTTGAAGGGATTGCAGAGAGAAATAATAAAGAGACCAATTGGAGGATCACTGACAGAATATCAGAGACAAAAGTATCACGTGGACAATATATTGTGTCAAAAATATTGAGGATCAAATCATCAAGAAGAGAAGTGCAAATAGGGAAGTATAGATTTACTATTCTAAACTCCATGTCTACGTACCTGGAAGATATCTATATGTGAAGTAAAGTATAGTAAAACTTTGCATATCCATACAAACTTACCTTCATGATATTCTTGTCCTCGATATTCTTGACACAATATTTTGTCCACATTATATTTTGTCTAAACACCCAAGTGGAGAAATAGTTGGGAGAGATGGCAAGAGAGAAACAGAGAGGCGGGATTATGTCAGAGAGACAGAGATGGATTGAATGAGGTGGCGTGATAATGAGATAGACACCTTATAAAGGACAACTGAGGGTGAAAGTGAGGAGACAGGTGCAAAAAAGATAGACAATGACAGGTGAAAGACAGCTAAGAGGGAAAGAAGGGGAGAAATGTGATAGAGCAGGATCAGCAAGAAGGAGACAGGTGAGATAGAGACACGTGTATGTTAGGGAGTTAGGTTAAAGACAGTTGAGAGCTATAGCAGGAGCTATTTGCAAGACACAGAGAGGGGTACATAGGAGAGGAAGAAGAGCTGAGAGGGGTAGACAAACAAGCAAGATGGAGTAAGTGATGAAGAGAGGGACAAGGGAAAAAAACGACTGCTCAGAGATGGGTGGAGACAGGTGTTTGAGAGAGAAGAAGAGAGATGAAAGATAACTTGGAGAGCAAAGAGGGAGGCAGATAAGAGAGATGACAAAGAGACCGAGATAATGAGAAAGGGATAGCTGTGAGAGAGAATACATAGATGCAAAAAAGATGGGTGAGAAAGACTCAGTCTAAAACAGGTGATTACTTAATCAGGCAGGTAAAAATAAGGAGGGCAGAGAAAGAAAAGGGGATAAGTGATAGACGTGATAAAGAGATAGGTGAAAAAGAGACAAAGAGAGAGGTAAATAAAGAGACAGGTACAGATGAGAAAGAACTGTGAGTGGAACAGACAGAGAGAGGGGCGATAGGAGAGGAAAGCAGGGTGGTAAAGAGGCAGACAGATTAGAAAGAGACCAGAGAAGAGGTGAGTTGAGATAGAAAGTTGATGGAGAGACAGACAGGATATAAATAATTAGGTAAGGTAAACAGGTGAGACATGTAATAAAGAAACAATCAGATAATAAAGATAGCTGAGAAAGAGCACGGAAAAGGGTGAATAGATAATAAAGAGGCTGATATGTAATAAAGAGACAACTGAAAGAGAAAGGGAGAGGTGGTGAGAAAGAGATAGGTGACAACGAGAGATAGCTGAGAGGAGGAAACAAGTGAGACAGAGACAAGTAATATGGAAGAGGAGAAAAGACAGATGATTCGGTGGAGGGGATAAGGAAAAAATGGAGCAAGGGGAGAGAAAGATTCAGCAGAGGAAAGGGGTGAAATAAGAGACAGAAAAGGGGAGAGGAGAACAATAGAACAGAGATGTGCAGAATGGAGCACAGGGAGAGGGACACCCAAGGCAAAATGTTGGCAGGGATAGAAAGAGATGGAGAGGAGAGATATGTGAAGACGAAAAAAGGCAGTACAGCGTGATACAAAAGATACAAGTAAGCATGTTCTCTTACAAATGTGTATTAATGTTATGATGTTATCTTATGGAAGATGTGTGCAATGTATTAAAGTAGCATGATGACTACTCTACAAAGCACACCATCACACCAGTCAGAACAGGCACCTCACCTTTAGCTTTAAATGTTCATGAAAGCTCAGGCCTTTAACAGTTTTTCAGTTGCATAGACAACCTTAGGCAATTTGTACCACCTGAAAACCACATTGAGGCTAAGAAGGCTCACCTTGAATGACTTGCAGGATTTTGGAGATATATGTCTCATAGGAGTTGAGTTGAAGACCTCAACTATTGTATTGGAAGTGTCAGGCACAAATAGCCTTTGTTATTTTTAGAGTGTGAAAATTACTAATAAAATTGTGTGATTGACTGAAAGAAAAATGTATGTTTAAAAGTGCAAGGCTGAAATTAAGATGAGGCCTACACTGATAATTGGCACAGATATTTCGAAAATGAAAATAAATCACTGTCTGATTAAATGTAGTTTATGTTTTACTAACTGAGAGTAATGAAAAAATAATAATTACATGTTCAGAAAATAAACAGTTTGAGTTTTATGAAATGTTGTACACTGCATATTTTACTGCATTTTTGCAAAGGCCTATGTTAAGCTAATTCAGAATGAAATAAATGTGATTTTTAGAAAGTTTTCTGTTCTTTCTGAAACATGCTGTTCAAGATCTAATGTGTGAGAGAAATGTTCTTGCGTGGTATTTTGAAACATTTGATTAGTTCCTGCCAGATAGTGTTCCACATAAAACAATGGCTTTCTGTAGTTTTATGTAGTTTGAAACATTTTATTTCTGCAACAGAAATTGATGATGGCAGTTCAAAGAAGCTCAAACAATGAGGAAGAAAAGAACACAAGAAATTCAACATGTAGAAACGTGCTTTAGTTTTTATTGGTTCTGTCCAAAACCATCCTATAGTCTAACCAATAGCAGAGAATCTAGTTACTTTTTTGGACTTTAATATTCTGATGTAAGCTCAGACTTTGGGGAGGTTTTGCTTTGTCCTTTGCTGTGATCAGTCTTATGCAGAATTCTTTCTAGCTGGTTAGAGGGCAGTTCTTCCCTGTTCCTGGCTGTGCTCAGATGTGCTTTTATTTTTTCTAGTTGTAGGAAAGTACCATCTTACCTGGCATGTTACCCCCATATTTCACTGTATATATGTTGTTTTAGTTGTATGTGTCACTGGGACCCTGCCAGCCAGGGCCCCAGTGCTCATAAGTGTGCCCTGTATGTGTTACCTGTGTTATGACTAACTGTCTCACTGAGGCTCTGCTACCCAGAACCTCAGTGGTTATGCTCTCTCATTTTCTTTCCAAATTGTCACTAACAGGCTAGTGACTAATTTCACCAATTTACATTGGCATACTGGAACACCCTTATAATTCCCTAGTATATGATACTGAGGTACCCAGGGTATTGGGGTTCCAGGAGATCCCTATGGGCTGCAGCATTTCTTGTGCCACCCATAGGGAGATCTGACAATTCTTACACAGGCCTGCCACTTTATTTCACAGCCATTTACCATTGCACTTAAGTAACTTATAAGTCACCTATATGTCTAACCTTTACCTGGTAAAGGTTGGGTGCTATGTTACTTAGTGTGTGGGCACCCTGGCACTAGCCAAGGTGCTCCCACATTGTCCAGGGCAAATTCCCCAGACTTTGTGAGTGCGGGGACACCATTACACGCGTGCACTATACATATGTCACGACATATGTATAGCGTCACAATGGTAACTCCGAACATGGCCAAGTAACATGTCTAAGATCATGGAATTGTCACCCCAATGCCATTCTGGCATTGGGGAGACAATTCCATGATCCCCTGAGTCTCTATCTCAGACCCGGGTACTGCCAAACAACCTTTCCCGGGGTTTCACTGCAGCTGCTGCTGCTGCCAACCCCTCAGACAGGTTTCTGCCCTCCTGGGGTCCAACCATGCTTGGCCCAGGAAGGCAGAACAAAGGACTTCCTCAGAGACAGGGTGTTACACCCTCTCCCTTTGGAAAAAGGTGTTAGGGCTGGGGAGGAGTAGCCTCCCTCAGCCTCTGGAAATGCTTTCATGGGCACAGATGGTGCCCATTTCTGCATAAGCCAGTCTACACCGGTTCAGGGATCCCCCAGCCCTGCTCTGGCGCGAAACTGGAAAAAGGAAAGTGGAGTGACCACTCCCCTGACCTGCACCTCCCCTGGGAGGTGCCCAGTGCTCCTCCAGTGTGCTCCAGACCTCTGCCATCTTGGAAACAGAGGTGCTGCTGGCACACTGGACTGCTCTGAGTGGCCAGTGCCAGCAGGTGACGTCAGAGACTCCTTCTGATAGGCTCCTTCAGGTGTTGTTAGCCTATCCTCTCTCCTAGGTAGCCAAACCTCCTTTTCTGGCTATTTAGGGTCTCTGCTTTTGGGAATTCCTTAGATAACGAATGCAAGAGCTCATCAGAGTTCCTCTGCATCTCTCTCTTCACCTTCTGCCAAGGAATCGACTGCTGACCGCGCTGGAAGCCTGCAAAATTGCAACAAAGTAGTAAAGACGACTACTGCGACCTTGTAACGCTGATCCTGCCGCCTTCTCGACTGTTTTCCTGGTGGTGCATGCTGTGGGGGTAGTCTGCCTCCTCTCTGCACTAGAAGCTCCGAAGGAATCTCCCGTGGATCGATGGAATCTTCCCCCTGCAACCGCAGGCACCAAAGAACTGCATCACCGGTCCTCTGGGTCTCCTCTCAGCACAACGAGCGAGGTCCCTTGAACTCAGCAACTCTGTCCAAGTGACTCCCATAGTCCAGTGACTCTTCAGTCCAAGTTTGGTGGAGGTAAGTCCTTGCCTCCCCACGCTAGACTGCATTGCTGGGATCGATGTGTTTTGCAGCTACTCCGGCTCCTGTGCACTCTTCCAGGATTTCCTTTATGCACAGCCAAGCCTAGGTCCCCGGCACTCTAACCAGCAGTGCACGACCTCCTAAGTTGTCCTCCGGCATCGTGGGACCTTACTTTGTGACTTCGGGTGAGCTCCGGTTCACTCCACTTCGTAGTGCCTGTATTGGCACTTCTGCGGGGGCTGCTTGTTTCTGAGTGGGCTCTTTGTTTTGCTGGACGCCCCCTCTGTCCCCTCATGCAATTGGTCACATCCTGGTATCTCCTGGGCTACAGCAGCATCCAAAAACCCTTACAGCGACCTTTGCAGCTAGCAAGGCTTGTTTGTGGTCTTTCTGCACAGAATCACCTCTGCACGACTCTTCACGACGTGTGACATCCATCCTCCAAAGCGAAAGTTTCTAGCCCTTGTCGTTCTTGCAGAATCCACAGCTTCTACCATCCAGTGGCAGCTTCTTTGCACCCACCGCTGGCATTTCCTGGGCATCTGCCCACTCTCAACTTGATCGTGACTTTTGGACTTGGTCCTCTTGTTCCACAGGTACTCTCGTCAGGAAATCCATCGTTGTTGCATTGCTGGTGTTGGTCTTCCTTGCAGAATTCCCCTATCACTACTTCTGTGCTCTTTGGGGAACTTAGGTGCACTGTGCACCCACTTTTCAGGGTCTTGGGTGGGCTATTTTTCTAACCCTCACTGTTTTCCTACAGTCCCAGCGACCCTCTACAAGGTCACATAGGTTTGGGGTCCATTCGTGGTTCGCATTCCACTTCTAGAGTATATGGTTTGTGTTGCCCCTATCCCTATGTGCCCCCATTGCATTCTATTGTGACTATACATTGTTTGCACTGTTTTCTATTGCTATTACTGCATATTTTGGTATTGTGTACATATATCTTGTGTATATTTGCTATCCTCATACTGAGGGTACTCACTGAGATACTGTGGCATATTGTCATAAAAATAAAGTACCTTTATTTTTAGTATATCTGTGTATTGTGTTTTCGTATGATATTGTGCATATGACACTAGTGGTACTGTAGGAGCTTCACTCATCTCCTAGTTCAGCCTAAGCTGCTCTGCTAAGCTACCTTTTCTATCAGCCTAAGCTGCTAGACACCCCTTTACACTAATAAGGGATACCTGGGCCTGGTGAAAGGTGTAAGTACCTCTTGGTACACACTACAAGCCAGTCCAGCCTCCTACATTGGTGGCAGCGGTGGAATAAGTACTTTGCAACTACTTACCACTTTGTCATTTTGTACTTTTCATAAGAGAAAAATATACAAAACAAGTTCAGTGTATGTACACCTAACCAAAAAGTTTTGCCTTTCTTCTCTCACTTCTTTGCTAAGTGCTGAAAAGTACCTCTAAACTTTCAAAAAGTTCTTAAAAAGTTTTAAAAGTTTTTTTTCTGTCCTTTAAAAAGTTCTAAAAACGTTTTCTTTCTTTTTCTGTCACTTAAACCTTTTCTATTGGCTCCTTACTGTTAAAGAAAGTGATGCCAATAATTTTACAATTCTTAAGAATGCACTCCTTGATGGTTATGGCTTAATCACTGAACAGTACAGGATGAAGTTCAGAGAAACCAAAAAGGAGTCTTCACAACACTTGGTAGACTTTGTTGACCATTCAGTGAAGGCCTTGGAGGGGTGGTTACATGGCAGTAAAGTTTCTGACTATGAAAGCCTGTATAACTTAATCCTGAGAGAGCATATTCTTAATAATTGCGTGTCTGATTTGTTACACCAGTACCTGGTAGACTCTGATCTGACCTCTCCCCAAGAATTGGCAAAGAAGGCAGACAAATGGGTCAGAACAAGGGTGAACCGAAAAGTTCATACAGGGGGTGACAAGGATGGCAAGAAGAAGGATGGTAAGTCTTCTGACAAGGGTGGGGACAAATCTAAAAATGAGTCTTCATCAGTCCCACAAAAACACTCTGGTGGGGGTGGGGGGCCCAAATCCTCTTCAAATCAAAATTAAAAAAAGAAACCATGGTGCTATTTATGTAAAATAAAAGGCCATTGGACAACTGATCCCAGTTGCCCAAGGAAAAGCACCAAGCCTCCTACCACTACAACCCCTGCTGCTACACCTAGTGCCCCTAGTAATAGCAGTGGTGGTGGGAGCAAACCTACTGATAGCCAATCCAAGGGAGTAGCTGGGCTCACTTTTGGTAATTTAGTTGGGGTTGGCCTTGTTAGGGAGACCACAGAGGCTGTGTTAGTCTCTGAGGGGGCCATTGATTTGGCCACCTTGGTTGCTTGTCCCCTTAATATGGATAAGTACAAGCAACTTCCCCTAATAAATGGTGTTGAGGTTCAGGCCTACAGGGACACAGGTGCCAGTGTTACAATGGTAATAGAGAAACTGGTCCACCCTGAACAACACCTACTTGGTCACCAGTACCAAGTGACTGATGCTCATAACAACACTCTTAGCCACCCCATGGCTGTTGTGAATCTCAACTTGGGGTGGAGGGGTTACTGGTCCAAAGAAAGTTGTGGTTGCCTCAGATTTACCTGTAGACTGTCTACTAGGGAACGATTTAGAGACATCAGCTTGGGCAGAAGTGGAGTTGGAGGCTCATGCAGCAATGCTGGGCATTCCAGGGCATATTTTTGCTTTGACCAGGACTCAGGCCAAAAAGCAAAAAGGACAGGATGACTTGGATCCTGGAAGAATGGACCAAGTGCTCCCTAAAGCTAGGGTTAGTAAAGGTAAAACACTACCTACTATCCCTCCCTCTGCAGTGGATTCAACTTCTGAGGAAGAAGAATTTCCACCCTGTGCAGAACCTACACCAGAGGAGCTGGAAGCAGACACTGCTGAGCTTTTGGGTGAAAGGGGGGGCCTGCCAGGGAGGAGCTGAGTGTGGCACAGCATACCTGTCCCACACTAGAGCGTCTAAGGCAGCAAGCTGTCAAACACGCAAATGGGGATGTCAGTGACTCTCACAGAGTTTACTGGGAGGACAACCTTTTGTATACTGAAGCAAGGGATCCAAAACCTGGAGCTGCCAGGAGATTGGTGATTCCTCAAGAATACAGAAAGTTCCTCCTAACTCTAGCCCACAACATTCCCTTAGCTGGACATTTGGGGCAAATGAAAACTTGGGACAATCTTGTCCCTTTGTTTCATTGGCCTAGAATGTCAGAGGACACAAAGGAATTTTGTAAGTCCTGTGAAACCTGTCAAGCCAGTGGCAAGACAGGTGGCACCCCAAAGGCACCCCTTATTCCACTGCCTGTGGTTGGGGTTCCCTTTGAAAGGGTAGTGGTTGACATAGTTGGTCCCCTTGACCCTCCTACTGCTTCAGGCAATAGGTTTATCTTGGTGGTAGTGGACCAGGCCACCAGATATCCTAAAGCAATTCCTCTAAGGACCACTACAGCTCCTGCAGTGGCAAAGGCCCTCCTGGGAATCTTTTCCAGGGTGGGATTCCCAAAAGAGGTGGTATCAGAGAGGGGAAGCAATTTCATGTCTGCTTACTTAAAGGCCATGTGAAAGGAATGTGGTGTGACATACAAGTTCACCACACCCTATCATCCACAAACAAATGGACTGGTTGAGAGGTTTAATAAAACTCTCAAAGGAATGATAATGTGACTCCCTGACAAACTCTGCAGGAGATGGGATATCCTGTTACCTTGCCTCCTTTTTGCTTACGGGGAGGTACCCCAAAAAGGAGTGGGCTTCAGCCCCTTTGAACTCCTATTTGGACACCCTGTAAGAGGTCCCCTAACACTTGTGAAGGAGGGTTGGGAACAACCTTTAAAAGCTCCAAAGCAAGACATAGTGGACTATGTACTTGGCCTAAGATCTAGGATGGCTGAGTACATGAAAAAGGCCAGTAAAAACCTTCAGGCCAGCCAAGAGCTCCAAAAGCAATGGCATGACCAGAAGGCTGTTTTGGTTCAGTACCAACCAGGGCAGAAAGTGTGGGTCTTGGAGCCTGTGGCCCCAAGAGCACGCCAAGACAAATGGAGTGGTCCCCACATTATTGTTGAGAAAAAGGGAGAAGTCACCTACTTGGTTGACTTAGGCACTGTCAGGAGTCCCTTTAGGGTGCTCCATGTCAATTGCCTGAAACCCTACTATGACAGGGCTGATCTCACCCTGCTCATGGCAACAGATGAAGGACAGGAAGAAGAGAGTGACCCTCTCCCTGATCTCTTCTCTTCCACAGAACAAGATGCTCTAGTGGAAGGTGTAGTACTGGCAGATTGTCTTACTGCTGAGCAGAAAAACCACTGCATAAATCTCCTGGGTCAGTTTTCTGAACTCTTTTCTACTGTGCCAGGCACCACTTCTTGGTGTAAGCACATTATAGATACTGGAGACAGCTTGCCTGTCAAAAGTAAGATCTATGGGCAGCCTGACCATGTCAGAGACTGCATAAAACAAGAAGTGCAGAAAATGCTTGAACTGGGAGTGGTTGAGCACTCTGAAAGTCCATGGGCCTCTCCTGTGGTACTTGTACCAAAACCTCATTCCAAAGATGGTAAAAGGGAAATGAGATTTTGTGTTGACTTCAGAGGTCTCAATCAGGTAACCAAAACTGATGCTCACCCTATACCCAGGGCAGATGAGCTAATAGATACACTGGCATCTGCCAAGTATCTAAGCACCTTTGATTTGACTGCAGGGTATTGGCAGATCAAGTTATCAGACGATGCAAAAGCAAAAACTGCATTTTCAACCATTGGAGGCCATTATCAATTCACAGTAATGCCTTTTGGATTGAAAAATGCACCTGACACTTTTCAAAGGTTGGTGAACACAGTCCTGCAAGGGCTGGAAGCTTTTAGTGCAGCATATCTAGATGATATAGCTTTCTTTAGCTCCAGCTGGGATGATCACCTGGTCCACCTATGGAAAGTTTTAGAGGCCCTGCAAAAGGCAGGCCTCACTAGCAAGGCTTCAAAGTGGCAGACAGGGCAGGGGAAAGTGGTTTATCTGGGACACCTGGTAGGTGGAGTACAGATTACACCACTTCAGGGGAAAATCCAAACTATTATAGATTGGGTTCCCCCTACAACTCAGACTCAGGTGAGAGCCTTTTTATGCCTCACTGGGCACTACAGGAGGTTCATAAAGAACTATGGCTCCATAGCAGCCCCTCTTAATGACCTCACATCTAAGTAAATGACTGAGAAGGTATTATGGACAGCAAACTGTCAGAAAGCTTTTGAGGAGCTGAAGCAGGCCATGTGCTCTGCACCTGTCCTGAAAAGCCCCTGTTACTCAAAAAAATTCATTGTCCAAACTGATGCATCTGAATTAGGGGTAGGGGCAGTCTTATCATAACTTAATTCTGAGGGCCAGGATCAACCTGTTGCTTTTATCAGCAGGAGGTTGACCCCTAGAGAAAAGCGTTGGTCTGCCATAGAGAGAGAGGCCTTTGCTGTGGTCTGGGCACTGAAGAAGTTGAGGCCATACCTATTTGGCACTCACTTCATTGTTCAGACAGACAACAAACCTCTACTTTGGCTAAAACAAATGAAAGGTAAAAACCCTAAATTGTTGAGGTGGTCCGTATCCCTACAGGGAATGGACTATACAGTGGAACATAGACCTGGGAATTCCCACTCCAATGCAGATGGACTCTCCAGATATTTCCACTTAGACAATGAAGACTCATCAGGGCATGATTAGTCTTATTGTCCTTTGTTTGGGGGGGGGTTGTGTAGGAAAGTACCATCTTGCCTGGCATGTTACCCCCATATTTCACTGTATATATGTTGTTTTAGTTGTATGTGTCACTGGGACCCTGCCAGCCAGGGCCCCAGTGCTCATAAGTGTGCCCTGTATGTGTTACCTGTGTTATGACTAACTGTCTCACTGAGGCTCTGCTATCCAGAACCTCAGTGGTTATGCTCTCCCATTTTCTTTCCAAATTGTCACTAACAGGCTAGTGACCAATTTCACCAATTTACATTGGCATACTGGAACACCCTTATAATTCCCTATTATATGGTACTGAGGTACCCAGGGTATTGGGGTTCCAGGAGATCCCTATGGGCTGCAGCATTTCTTGTGCCACCCATAGGGAGATCTGACAATTCATACACAGGCCTGCCAGTGCAGCCTGAGTGAAATAACGTCCACGTTATTTCACAGCCATTTACCACTGCACTTAAGTAATTTATAAGTCACCTATATGTCTAACCTTTACCTGGTAAAGGTTGGGTGCTAAGTTACTTAGTGTGTGGGCACCCTGGCACTAGCCAAGGTGCTCCCACATTGTCCAGGGCAAATTCCCCGGACTTTGTGAGTGCGGGGACACCATTACACGCGTGCACTATACATATGTCACGACATATGTATAGCGTCACAATGGTAACTCCGAACATGGCCATGTAACATGTCTAAGATCATGGAATTGTCACCCCAATGCCATTCTGGCATTGGGGAGACAATTCCATGATCCCCTGAGTCTCTAGCTCAGACCCGGGTACTGCCAAACAACCTTTCCCGGGGTTTCACTGCAGCTGCTGCTGCCAACCCTTCAGACAGGTTTCTGCCCTCCTGGGGTCCAACCAGGCTTGGCCCAGGAAGGCAGAACAAAGGACTTCCTCAGAGAGAGGGTGTTACACCCTCTCCCTTTGGAAAAAGGTGTTAGGGCTGGGGAGGAGTAGCCTCCCCCAGCCTCTGGAAATGCTTTCATGGGCACAGATGGTGCCCATTTCTGCATAAGCCAGTCTACACCGGTTCAGGGATCCCCCAGCCCTGCTCTGTCACGAAACTGGACAAAGGAAAGGGGAGTGACCACTCCCCTGACCTGCACCTCCCCTGGGAGGTGCCCAGAGCTCCTCCAGTGTGCTCCAGACCTCTGCCATCTTGGAAACAGAGGTGCTGCTGGCACACTGGACTGCTCTGAGTGGCCAGTGCCAGCAGGTGACGTCAGAGACTCCTTCTGATAGGCTCCTTCAGGTGTTGCTAGCCTATCCTCTCTCCTAGGTAGCCAAACCTCCTTTTCTGGCTATTTAGGGTCTCTGCTTTTGGGAATTCCTTAGATAACGAATGCAAGAGCTCATCAGAGTTCCTCTGGATCTCTCTCTTCACCTTCTGCCAAGGAATCGACTGCTGACCGTGCTGGAAGCCTGCAAAATTGCAACAAAGTAGCAAAGACGACTACTGCGACCTTGTAACGCTGATCCTGCCGCCTTCTTGACTGTTTTCCTGGTGGTGCATGCTGTGGGGGTAGTCTGCCTCCTCTCTGCACTAGAAGCGCTGAAGAAATCTCCCGTGGGTCGACGGAATCTTCCCCCTGCAACCGCAGGCACCAAAGAACTGCATCACTGGTCCTCTGGGTCTCCTCTCAGCACGACGAGCGAGGTCCCTTGAACTCAGCAACTCTGTCCAAGTGACTCCCACAGTCCAGTGACTCTTCAGTCCAAGTTTGGTGGAGGTAAGTCCTTGCCTCCCCACGCTAGACTGCATTGCTGGGATCCGCGTGTTTTGCAGCAGCTCCGGGTCCTGTGCACTCTTCCAGGATTTCCATTGTGCACAGCCAAGCGTGGGTGTCATGACCACACAAACTTGCCAAGTCAAATCAAAGAAGTGCATGAGAAAAGTAAAGAGATATCCTCAGTGGAGACAGCAAAGCCCAAACTGGAAGAAGGTTTGCAGAGTAATCTTGCGCTTTTTTCAAAGGAAGAATCAAGAAGAGATGATCCAAGATGGCCGCTGTGAGTCCTGAAGGTTAGTTACAGTTCTAGTCTTGCAATCGGTTGGTTGCTAGGTTACGAGCTCTCCAGCTGGAAGCCTTGCACTTCAACTGAGGTCTGACAGGAATCAGCTGTGTGGAGAGAGAGCGCGCTTCAGAACAGAAACTCCTGTGAGGTAAAATTACATTTGAAGATTATATTACAGAAAACAGATAAATATTGTCAAGGTTTATTCGAAGAGTTTGATAGTAGACCGTTCCCGTGGAAGTCGGCAAGGCTACAGAGTTAATGTATGAATTAACCTTATGTTTACAAGGTTCTTGTTTAAGATAATAAAGTCAAAGAAAAAACGAACTTTAAAAGAGCAAGTATCTACAAATGTCAAGGTTAAAAACAAAGGCCAAGTTTAAAAGAGAAATGAACTGTTAACAAATAAGCATTTACGAATTCAATGGTAATAAACCAAAATAGAGTTTAAAAGAGAAACAAACTTAAATAAACAAGCATTTACAACTACAAGTTATTGACAGATGTCGAAGTAAGGAAGGAGAAACTAACTGTAATAAACAAGCATTTACAAATACAAGTTATCAACAAATGTCGAAGTAAGAAAGGAGAAACAAACTTTAATAAACAAGCATTTACAAATACAAGTATTGACAGAAGTCACAATAAGAGAGGAGAAATTAAATAACATCAGCTGATTTGTAGAACGCACTATCACCAACCATATATATATATATATATATATAGCAACATAAAACCAATCTCAAACAACTGTTGAGAAGTTCTTCCAGAATCAGTAATAAGCATTTTTTTTAAGAAGAGCTATCATTTATAGAGAGGAGCAAGGCTACAGAGAACTCAGGGTGAGTGAAGAAATAATAGAATTAAAGAGAATTAAGTGTTGAGAGTAGAAAGTGAAAAACTGATGTTGTATGTCCCTAGTAATTGCGATTGTGACTCTTGCAGGTGCTGTATCCAATCTTAGATGTGAAGAGGCAGACTGAGTACTGGCGTTCATCATCTCTGTGGCAGTCTCTCTACCATCCCATTCCCCTTTCCCCCTCCGGGGTACTCAGCACGAAGGATTAATATTTGTTGTGAGTAGCTCGGGTCGGGACTGAGGAGTTATCTTCTGCTTCTGAGGAAATCGAATTGAAGTATCCTGACACTGCGTCCCCGGCACTCCAACCTGCAGTGCACGACCTCCTGAGTTGTCCTCCGGCGTCGTGGGACCTTACTTTGTGACTTCGGATGAGCTCCAGTTCACTCCACTTTGTAGTGCCTGTTCCAGCACTTCTGCGGGTGCTGCTTGTTTCTGGGTGGGCTCTTTGCCTTGATGGACGCCCCCTCTGTCCCCTCACGCAATTGATGACATCCTGGTCCCTCCTGGGCCACAGCAGCATCCAAAAACCCTAACTGCAACCTTTGCAGCTAGCAAGGCTTGTTGGTAGTCTTTCTACACGAAACACCTCTGCACAACTCTTCACGACGTGGGACATCCATCCTCCAAAGGGGAAGTTTCTAGCCCTTGTCGTTCTTGCAGAATCCACAGCTTCTACCATCCAGTGGCAGCTTCCTTGCACCCACAGCTGGCATTTCCTGGGCATCTGCCCACTCTCGACTTGATCGTGACTTTTGGACTTGGTCCCCTTGTTCCACAGGTACTCTCGTCAGGAAATCCATTGTTGTTGCATTGCTGGTGTTGGTCTTCCTTGCAGAATTCCCCTATAACTACTTCTGTGCTCTTTGGGGAACTTAGGTGCACTTTGCACCCACTTTTCAGGGTCTTGGGGTGGGCTATTTTTCTAATCCTCACTGTTTTCTTACAGTACCAGCGACCCTCTACAAGGTCACATATGTTTGGGGTCCATTTGTGGTTCGCATTCCACTTCTAGAGTATATGGTTTGTGTTGCCCCTATCCCTATGTGCCCCCATTGCATTCTATTGTGACTATACATTGTTTGCACTGTTTTCTATTGCTATTACTGCATATTTTGGTATTGTGTACATATATCTTGTGTATATTTGCTATCCTCATACTGAGGGTACTCACTGAGATACTTTGGCATATTGTCATAAAAATAAAGTATCTTTATTTTTAGTATATCTGTGTATTGTGTTTTCTTATGATATTGTGCATATGACACTAGTGGTACTGTAGGAGCTTCACTCGTCTCCTAGTTCAGCCTAAGCTGCTCTGCTAAGCTACCTTTTCTATCAGCCTAAGCTGCTAGACACCCCTCTACACTAATAAGGGATACCTGGGCCTGGTGCAAGGTGTAAGTACCTCTTGGTACACACTACAAGCCAGTCCAGCCTCCTACACTAGTGAAATAAGGTGCTATGTGTGACTTATAGTTCAGATGCATTAAGACCAAACATTACTGAGCTGTTCCCATATATGTCACTGTCCACTGAACCTGACCATGAAAATGCTCCACTGGAAGATTTTGCTGCCTGCTGAACCCATTAAGGAGAGGTATAGCACAAATTGCACATTTGTCTTTCTAGCAGGTTTTCATGTTTTTCTCTTCTAGAATCCCAACCACTATCTTTGCTAGCGCCATAGATAGATGTTTTCCAAATTCGTTTTTGTCTTCTTTTTCTTTTGCATGAAGTCCAACATGCTTAATCTAATGAGGGTAATAGTTAGAATGTCACATTCTGAATTTGGCTGCGCAAAATAACTGATTGTCATTAGTACATCTGTGTTAACTCAATGTATTCAATCTCAACTGTGCATCTCATAATGCTGTTATTCTGTATGGTGATTCTTGAATACCTAATAATTCATATTGTGTCAAAGCTGAGATTCTTTAGAAGGTTTGGTCAATCTGTGGTATTCATGTACTATTACAATCCGATTTAGCATTTGGTTTGCGTGATCTTAGCATTGTTAATCTAAAGGGCAATAAATGTTTGAACTTTACTAAACTGGTGTCGTGATTCATGGCCAAATAGGCCAGGGTTTGTTTAAATTACTGACTATAATGTTGATTAATGATGGTATTGTTTGGTTTTGTTTATTGTTGACTTCATCTTGTTCAGAGTCAAACACTCACACCTATCTGAGTCCAAAGGTTAATTCGACCTCATGAGGGTAGATGGTTGGTTACCCTTACATGTCCCCTTATAAAATAAATTATCAAAACAAATATAAGGTAGGACACGTCCACATTATAAACAGTTGTACGGACCTGGCATAGTGCCTAAAATTCTAAGGGTCATTACATGAGGTAATTTATACAATCTGTATATCCATCACACAGCTAAGCACTGGACCACTTGAAATATGTGAATTTATCCCATTACTTGTTTCATATGAAGGATATTGTCAAAGTCCATACGAAATAACCATCTTAAATGAGTTCTCCTTCTGTCAAGTCCAAGAATGCAAAAAAGTTCTGAACAGTCTGGACTAAAACTTTCACAACTGTTCTAAGCTGTAGAACCAAGGAGAGATGATGGTCAATATAAGCTGTCCGGTTCTAATCTGTAGAGCTGGTTGATAGTACTGACTTAAGGCGCTCCTGCCAGGAAAATGCGTGAAGATGGAAGGGCCATTTCATGTTGTGATATTTCTTTTTTCTCGCAACAAAAAGTTGATTTACTTACTCTCATCCACACATTAAGTTGCTCTGTAGCCTCTCTAGCCCTTACTACTTTAATGTGAGGGGGTAGAAGGTGACAGCCCTCACTTAAGATGCTGCATGCCACCTCACTTTTACAAAAAGCAACACGAAGACTCAGGATGATGTCATTCTAATTTCCACCTTTCATGATTGCTTCATCTGACTTCCTTCTAAGGATAAATGTTGAGTGAAATGGGGTAGGTGAGTAGAAAAGTAATATTGTGGCACTGAAAAGAAAAAAAGTAAGGAATCGAAGCAGAAAGTGAAAAGAGACCATATGGACCTGGAAAGACTATAGGAAAACTGGAAAAGTAGGGCATTACACCCTGAGGGCTAGGCATGATGAAGAAAGTGGAACACCAGTGATCAGGAGGAAAATCGATGATGCAAGGATGAGCTGGAGAACTTCTGTAATGCAAGGAGTTGTGAGACACTGACCAATGAAGCTAAACTTCTTGTAAAGTGTGCTGGTACTTTACCATTCTCTGTTAGACCACTGCTCAGCATTTTCTTTAACGTTTATGTGTGTCACTCTCAGGAAAGAATGCGTGTGCAGTACCAAGACACCACTCCCCTGTACAAGCGTGGTTGGTCCTTTCTGGAAAGATGATGGCATTCAACATTCTCCTTCATTAGCCATGTGCTTGTCCAGGTGCCTATTGTGGATCCCTGGGTGCCGACAGTTGAATCTTTGATTAATTTGGCTGCTGATGAAGGCTCGTGGGTGAAGGCAGTGATACCAGGATTTTATTTTTTTTGCAAACAAGTGGATGCAATCTTTGTGAGTCACTAAGAAGGTCGAAACACAGCCTGGTAAGTACCTTGCCCCAAATAAACCATTAGTTTGTTGTTGTCAGTCTAGTACTGGAAGTCCAATCCAGTTGAAAGTCCAGCCATATATCAATTAAAAAGCAAGGGCTAAGCTCCCCATCCTTGCTTTGAGCTACTTCCAAATGGAATTATTGTCTTAAGAACCAAACCAAGGCCCTCATTATGAACACGGCTGGATTTCCCGCCATGTTCAGGCTGGAAGTCTAAACAGAGACCGCCAGCCCGTTGAGGACCCCGCCGGCCCAATAAGAACATTCCGCTTGGCCTGGACATTGCCAACGGCTCCACAAGGAGCCATCATCAATGTTGCAGTGCGGCGGGTGCAGGAGCACCTGTCGCGCATATCACTGCCCGTAAATCGGGCTGTGACATGTGCGATGGGGCTGTGCACGGGGGCCCCAGCACTGCCCATGCCAAGTGCATGGGCAGTGCAGGGGCCCCCATTCTACCAGCCTTTTCCTGGTGGGGGACACCACCAGGGAAAGGCTTGTGGACACAGGTTCTTTATCCGGCAGGCAGCGCTGCTTGCAGCGCTGCCCTGTCGGATAAGGAACTCCGCCATTGTCAGGCTTCCTGGCGGCGGTAGCCTGGCAAATAGCTTTTTTCATTGCATGTGGAGTGCTCCAGACTGCAAGATGTTGTTTTAATTGAATCGTTAAACATCTTTGCATCATTCCTAAGGTGACCACTGACTGTAACTCCTCGAAGGTCATTCTGCAAATGAAGAAAAAACAAGAAGAGTTGAAGAACCGTTTTTCGACTAGGTAAAATAGAGTGAATCCCTATGAAAGTCCACTACCCAAACACATTATGCTAAATGATCCTTTTTCTGCACTGCTTTGGGCCAGTATCGTTAATTCTGCAAGCTGTTGGCAGTTCTGGTGAATCAGGCAATCAGGTTGGTTTCTAGCACCAAGCCACAAATCTCTCACAGTAATATTTCACCAATCAAGGTAGTCAAATTGTGATACTTTTGAAAAGTTTTGTGCATTTTGTGTGCTTTATTTGTGGGGAATGCACATTCCCAGACTTTGAGGAATACCATCCCACTTTTTGGCCTGCTTTTAAATAACCAAAGGTTAGAAACCTTTCAGAACCTGAAAAGCAAATAATATAAGAACAAAGAGGTGCAGCAAGGTAAGCAAGGAGGCTATGAAACAAAAGTGGACTTCACCACTGACCATTATGCTAATGCGTGTAGATTGTCAAACGAAAGGCCAGTTTTGAAGGAAAGCATATCATGACCTGCAAGGGGTGGCTCGCAGTAAGTCATGGTACACTGAGAGCCATTAGAGTGATGTAGCAATCCTGAGAATATGAAGGCTTGACATGGTGATGGTTTAAGGCTTTCCAATCTCCAAAGTGCTCTCACTGCCATACCGGCTACAGTCAGCGAAGATTCACCCCCTCCTCCTTTGATGCACACGGTCTCAGGCAGCTTCCCTCCCCTCTTGCTATGCAGTTGGGTTTGCGTTATTTAAATGCCAGCACATACATGCATACATAGACAAATAAAGCAGCTGGAAGAAAATGTTAGAGGCATTCGTAATGCTAATGACATGGAAGCTAGTGATGTTTAAAATGATCACTTTGCCAGATGTTGACTCATCTTGCCAGCTGCCTCTGTAACGCGAGCAGTGATTGTAAGACCCCGTCCAGAAGGCACTTCCCAAGCAACTAGTAATGAAGCTGCGTTCAGCTCGGCAGTGCAGACCTGAAATCCCAACTGAGGGCTGGCGTCCATATGCTGAGCTATACGTGGCCATGCAACCGGTGTCTCAATGCGGAACAGTGGCACACTCAACCCCTCCAAATGTGCTAGAAACCAGGGTCATCACTAGGGCGAGGAAGAGCTCGTCTCCCAATGCAGCCCGGGTGGTGGCGGAAAGTACTCGCAAGAAATGAAGGTTTGGCATTTCAGAGGTGCGAAGAAATCACGAAATGGCTGGACAAAGTAGCTGTAGCAGCATATTTAAGAAGCACAAGTGGAGGGCAGAAGGTACTGGTCATAGACATTGTTATCAAAACAGCGAAACAAGACAACAAACCAGTTACCAGCTCGTGAGAGAAAGATGTGAGGTGGGGGCTGGCTGAAGCTGTGTGGAACAAAGGAGGTGAGAAGATAACAAAGAAGAACACAACAGCGCAACAGTCAATTGTTGCATCCATACACACACACAAACGCACAAGTCAAAACTTAGACACAACAACCAGTGCTTGTGTTCAGCCATATGAGGAAGCCAAAGAAGAGCTTCAAAGTAGAAGAGCCACAATCGGTAAAGAGATCCTGAAACTCTGAGGCAGTCTTGGCAAGCAAGTTGTGCTTTCTTCCTAGCCTGTCTCTAAAGTCCAGTCTGGCTAAAGTTTGGCTTGTTGGATCTTGCAGACCTGATCTGCCATCACTTTCAATGTTTTCCGTTCCTCCTCCTCCTTCTGGCACGTCCACTTCGCCATCTTATCCACTGGATCCAGATCTTTCTCTTCACCGAGGGAGAGAAGAGCTTTGCGTTTTCATAGTTCCTAAAAGCGTGTACAGCTCTTTTTTCTACTGATGTGCTGCACGTATGAAACATATTCAAAGTAAATCCAGGTGCTACATACGAAGTGACATTTCTCATCCAAGCATACCGGCAATAGGGTCAAATGTGATATTTAAGACATACTGGGGTGCCAGGTAGCTGCCCATATTGCATTACATCAGAACTATGCCAGGGTGGAAATTGCGGAGTTTTACTCTGCAAAATTCCACAGAGTTCCGCCAGTGGGTGGAATCAGGCAAGTTGCGCTGTTCGCGCTGATTTTTAGCACTGGGAGCTTGTCCCATGCTGTAAAATCAGCACAGACAGCACCAAGTGGTGTGCCAGAGGGTGCTGCTTCTTTATACCACTCAAATAGATTTTTTACTCTAGGGGCAGCTTCTCAGCGTGATTGGTTGAGACTTGCTGCGACTGTCTAACTGGATAAATTTCACTGGGCGGCGTTCTAGCACCCGAAAATTGTACCTGAGGATGCAAAAAAAACGGTTCCATGCAGTAGTTGATTGCGTTTTGCCAGAACTGCATGCACCAAGCAGAATGCAGAGGGGGTAAAAACTCCTCAAACTCCGCCGCGGAGTGGAATTTTTCACCCACCCCTAGTCAGAACCGGTACTACGTGTATTTTATTGGTGTTTTTTTCTTTTTAATAAATCAGATCGTAGTTCAACTTCCCTTAAAAATTTGCACATTTCTGTTGTATCTTACATTACGTCTACGCTTTCCTAAGTGAACTGAATGGGATCAGAAAATATATTGCTAATCACGCCATTCTCTCATCTTTATTTCTATACCTTCGCACCACTTCTTATTTCCTTCCTTCCAGCCCTCTAGTCACTTTCCTCTCCCCTCCTCTTCCTTCCGCTTTTTGTTTTCCTTGTTTGTGATGTGTGAGTGTCGTCGCGTTGACTTGCACTTGCTGTTCCATCTGTCAGAAATGTCCAAGTAGCTGGAGCCGAGCGACCTTCCCTACTGGGCCCGTCACTGGTGAGTTCTGCTCGCCGCCCTCCTCCCCCGGCTTTGACATTCACAGCACTATTTACCAAATGACTTGGTACACCAAGGAGAGCCGAGGACGGCGGCGAGCTGAGCTCGAGCGGGGCGCAGAGGCGCGTGAAGCTCATTCTGAGGTGGGGGCTGGTCTTGAGAAGCGAAAGCCGTGCCGATGTCCTTTCAAAAGGTCCGCTTTCCAGATCCCCAGACGAGCCTGGATCTTGGAACCTGACATCTTGTTTATTGTCCCTTCTATTCAACTTGTATTTTTGACACGGATGCCTCACTTCTTTCGGATTGATACATTTGACGTGTGGTTCAGTAAAGACCATTATTAAATGAGTCAGAAGACGCTGAATGTGCCGAAGAGCGTGCGTAGTAAACCATGATATGTGCACTCATGCTGTGTGGCTCTAAACTGCCCCGGGGCCTGTACTTTAGCTCCTCGATGCACTGGCCTAGAAACAGAGCACAAACCACCGGGGCCTTGGCTAGCTTCTGCTCGCTTATGAATGGAAACCCATATTTTTATTTTGCTTGACCTCAGAAGTTTTTTCCAGTGCATATTCGTCTGCCCTTTGTCTGAAATGGGATGTGGTACATTTCGGAATACATACAATTCCTCCAAGGACAATAGTTTCATCAGTGAGTCAAGAGGGTGCTTACTCACTGAGATGTGAGGTATCCAAGTCAGTATGGTTGGTGGTTGCTGTTGTGCCCTCAGATGGGATCCATATTGCATGAGCAAGTCAATCCACAGCTCCTCGAGTGCCTAGTTTGACCCATGAACCATATGATTTCCCAAATTCAGTCTGTCGTTTTCATCCCACAATAATGACCTTCTTCTAGCCAGAGTATTCTTCGCACAAGCAGCCTGGCCTTACAATACTGGTTTCGCCCAGATGTAGCCCTTTCTCCCTTTACTGCCACCTCGTGGAGAGTGGCAATGATCGTCTGCCAGTTTTTTTCAGTCTCCTGGTTTGGTGTTAATGTTCATTAGAATCTTACACACGCTGAACTACTGGTCCCTTAGGACTGTCAGTGGATACTGGTCTGCCTTGCCTGCATGAATGTACTCTGGTTGCAGCTTCATGACCTTTGAAATTTACATTCTGCACCACTAAACGTATCAATCCGTTGGATGTACCTTATGACACTCTACTGCTGTAGCAGGTACCAGTGTCAAGATGGATAATCATATGGGTTGCAGTCACTGGTAGTATTTCTCAGTGCAACTTGGTGGGTGTTGTGTTGCTCTCTGAAAGCTTGTACTCACTAACTGTACTCGTAAAAATGGAAGGGACCGCAACTTAGACACTGCTCAATTTGTAAATAAAGAGGTGCCGGTGCTCAAAGCCCTCCTCAAACATGCGGCTGCTGCAATTGAATGTGTGAACACGGAATACTCAGGAAGCGTAATCCTGAAGCGATCTCGGGCCTCTTTAATCCATATAAAGCCACTCCCTGCCCCTTCAGATCACTCTTGCAACTTTCTACTTTCTCTCTTTGTGACGCTTTTTCGTTTTTTCCTTCATCCGTCTTTCCCGTATGTGTCTTTTGCTCGCAGCAAATGCTTGAGGCAGAAGAATAAGCCCCGGCCCTCAAAAATAAGTGCCGGTGCTCAGCACCGGAAACACCAAGCACAAATTTAGCCCTGAATTAAGACAGACTTCACTTTTCGTTCTTCTTTGATCTGTCCAATTAAGACGACAGTGGTAGTTTATGGTGCAAATGCAGTTACTTACTCTTCTGTGGTTGCAGCATTCCTAGCCCAGAATAGCAAGAATCAGCTACCATGCATTTGAAAAATTCAGATCTGTGTTTCATGAACTCGCATTTGTTACAAACTAGTTTCAGGCCTCTGCCCTTAGCCAGAGCAGTCTGTGTCACACTCAGGGCTTCATTTTGAGTTTGGCGGGAGGCAGAGACTGCCTCCCTAACTCTTTTGGACGGAAAACCGCCACTCCGGTTTTCCATCCGCCGTCCCTCTGATGAGTTTTCCGCTGGGCCAGCAGGTGGAAACAGTGTTACCACCCGCTGACCCAGCGGAAAACTCACCACGCCATTGACGCCAGCTCATAATCGGGCCGGCAGCAATGTTGCGGTGCTTTGGGTGTGACAGCACCCATCGCACTTTTCACTGCCAGTAATTTGGGCAGTGAAAAGCGTGACAAGGCTGTCCATGGGGGCCCCTGCACTGCCCATGCCAAGGCAGTGCAGGGGCCCCCACGGGGCCCCTGGCACCTCATCTCTGCCAGCCTTTGCATGGCGGTCCCACCACCATGCAAAAGCCGGTGGAGAGAGGACTTTGTAATCCCCAGGGCAGCGCTGCCCTGCCGGATTAAGACTGCCGGTACTGCAGGCTGTTGACTGGTGGCAACCTGGCAGTGCCGGCGGTCTGACCCTGGCGGCTCCACCTGGGTCGTACAGTGGAGGCCGGACTGCTGCTTTGGCGGCGGTCCGACCTCCACCACGAGTCTGGCGGTCCAATGACCGCCAGACTCATCATGAGGGGCTCAGTCATTGCATTGCTTTTCATCATTCGTGAATATCAAGTGATCCTCGATATCAAGGTTTCCTGTTAGATGTGCTGGCACATTTTTGATTGAATTATGCATGCATGTGACCATTAATGAAAGTCAAAGTTTAGAATCTAACATTGATGGACCGCAATGTTGAATCAATAAATGAACGAGCATGTCATTCTTATATTTCAATGGTCTTCCTGTGGCTGACAGAACAAGCAGAAAGATTAAATTGACAGACTCATCCTTCCTCTATGAACAGGTATCAGTTAATGAGTAAACTCTTTAGTCTTCTGCAAAAAAAAAAAGAAAAAGAAAAACAAGGAAGAGTGAAAGAAATGCAGATCATCAAAGCATGCTAAAAGGCACTTTCCTCCATTACTAGTGAAGATGTGTGTTTTAGACATGAATTTATATATGTTGTATTGCTACATTCAAATAGGCAAATGCCTCAGCATGAAATATCTAATAAGAGTTCCGCTGTGAGAAATGGAATTGTTGGCTTTGTGAATGGGCGATTCCTTTGACAGCATTTGCTGCTTTCATCAGTTTAGGTCTGGTTGAAACAAAATGCGGTCTTCACAGAAATTACAGGAGTCAGGCAGGTTCATTTATTAAGTCTTAATTGTTTTTCACATGTTCCATTACAATTATATATTGCAGGGGGTCCATTTGTATCTGAAGCAAAATCATTTCAGATGACACAGCAAATTAAAGTACTTGAAATGCTTTTTAGAGCCAATAGTTCCTTCAGAACAGAGACCTTCACAAGGAAGAGGACGATTAGTAAAAACGTGTCAATGCAACTGAGAGGCTTTTCCACCATTATCAGGGCCAGCTTTAGAGATGGCGGCACCCAGTGCAACAGTGATTGTAGGCACGCCCCAAAGATCACCTCCATCATGGACTCCCTCACTGCCACCCTTTAACAGAGCCAGTCGAGTCTCCATAACCACTCTCTCTCAGACACATTTATTTAGTTTTATAACATCACTCGTAGGGTAGGGTGTCAGAGTACAGAGACAATCAATCCCAGTTGTGTAAATCAGTGCATAGAAAATGTTACATAAGACAGAGGACTACAAGGTCTAGGAGTCACAGGTCAACCGTATTGAAAGGTAGTATTGTTTGAGTGCTGGTTCTGGCGAAGAACAAGCTCAGGATTTAAAATGTAACACCATGGTTGGGGGTTCTCTTTAACAATAAGAACTGATTTCTACACAAAATCAACCCTTTTTGCAACATTAGGATAATGAAAGACTGGGGAAAATTTTATAACGTTCTCATCTATACCTTGCTGTTTGCATGCAGTTCTTTGATGGCAGTTAATAGCTTACTGTTCTCCATTAGGATTTCAATTTATAAACTGCAAGTAAAAAAAGGATCTCTCTGACAAAAGGAGTAACACTATGACCTTTTTACATCATATGCACTTTGCGATCTGCATGGTCTCTGCAGCAGATATAGCAACCCTCTGCCTTATTTTATGATAGAGTCAAAACCTCCACTTGACAGAACTCCAGCTCTCTCCAGAAAGAACATTAATCACATTGTCATCTTGACATTTTTATTGGTGCCTAAAAGTAGCTGGAGGCAAGGAACGCCAGCAGCTTGTGCTTTTGAAATCATAACCTGCAAACACGGCACCCCCCACCAGAAGTCAGCACTCGGTGCGATGGCACCGGTCGCACGGCCCTAAAGCCGTCCCTGACCATTAGAGATTACTACTGGAATCATCAGATTCATTGCAGAGGATTGATGATTTTAATGTATCCTGCTCCACTGTTCTGCAGGAGCGGCTCACAGGACTTTGTTGGGTTTGGGTGGCATGTGGGGTGCTGGGGGGATCCGTGTGGGGGAAATCAATTTAAAATGTTTTTTTCAAAAATCACTACCTGCTTCTCTGCCGCAGTGCCGCTCTTCTCCCATCGCTGCAAGCAGGTACAGGCTAGAAAGAGCCTACTGCGTATGTATGTTTGGCCAGAAATAAACATGCACAGTGCACTCCCCTTATCTTGTCATCCCCAATGCCCGCTCCTTTAACAAACAAAATGATAATAAATATATTTTATTATCATTTCGTTTGTTAAAGGATTTGCAGTGGCTGCTGCTGGCGGGAGTGAGGGGGGGAACACTCCTCCGTTCTAATGGAAGAGCCGTGAGTGCTGATCTGTTCTCTATATAAAAGAAACTGCTGTCCTCAAAAGATTAAAATGGGAAATATTAACCCTTGTGTAATAACTAATAGTGTGGTTAAATCATGTCTGCAAAGCATGAATTTTGGTTTAATGAAAGCGATTTGGGTGTAAATATGGCTTTTACTCAAATCACGGGGTTTATAGTCTTCCTCTTTACCGTGTGCTTAGTTAGGCATCTACAGATTTCTACCATTAAGGGGCATATTTATACTCCATTTGCACCACATTTGCGTCATTTGTTTTACCCATATTCAGCTCAACACTAACACCATATTTATATTTTGATGCTAGACAGGTCTAACATCAAAATATTAGAGTTTGCACCATTTTTCAAATGCGTGAACCTACCTTGCGTCAATGACATGCAAGGTAGGCGTTCCCATCTGAAAAATGGTGCTAACCCCATAGCCCCGTATTTATTCCCGCATGCTAAAATGATGCACGGGTGGGAGGAGGGGCTGAATAATGATGCAAAGCTTGCTTTCCACCATTATTTAATGCTTGGGTCAGACCAGGGGTTAGTGGACCTGTGGACTCATTTCCATGGTTGAACACCACGGAATGGGTCCACAGGCCTCCTCAAGCCCCAGGAACACCCATACCAGAGGGACACCGGAGGATGGGGGATCCCATCCCAGGTAAGTAGGATAAGTATAGGTAAGTGTTCAAAATGGGGTTTCTGGTTGGCTAGGGTATCCACCTAAGCCAGGCAGAACCCACCGACTCTAGTCAGGGCAAGGGAGTTACACGTCCAAGATAACCTCTGGTTACCCCTTAGGCAGTCTGGCACGAGCAGTCAGGCCTAACCCGGAGGCAATGTGTAAAGCATTTGCACAACAAAAACAACCCATGTGATGCAATAAATGCACCACAAAGTAAACATAACACTGAGCTATGCAGAAATATACTGTATTGCACAAAACATAATTAGACCAAACATATCATGTCAGTAATACCCTGCTACCTTATCAGTTGTCAGAACAGTACGCAATAGTTACTCTGCGGACCCAGCAGTAGTCACATACAACACATAGGTTACTTATTATTCTGCAACATAACCAGTAGTCAGGAATCACATTACTAAAAAAATGCACTTGTCATAGAAATATTCTAAATGCCCATCTCAGGAACATCATAAAACATATAGCAGGTCATAAAATACATATTGGCATAGAATGCCCATAAGAGGAACAACAGCACATACATGTAGCACATCAACCATACAGGTTAGCATATCAGTCCATAACGACCGCCTGATGAACATTTAAGAAAAGTATGTGTTGTCTGTTAAAGTACCTGTATTGTGATGATGGCACTTTCCGTGCCTCGGAGACCAATATGAAGCCCCCGGCGCTCCTATGGGCAAAACAGGTTGATCCTGGGGGGAGGGGGACCGTGCTCACCCTCTCTGGTTTTGGGTGTCGGGGCTCCTCCTGGGGCCCATGCCTAAACGGGCACTGACACTGTCTGGAGGCCCGAAGTGAGGCCTAATGGTAGTGGGGGCCTTGTTGCCCCTGGGGCTGTGCCGGGGGGGGGGGAGAAACAAGTGTTTAGAGATGAACAGTACTGTCTGCACTAACTTTAGTGAAATACTACAGATTTTTTCAAGCATGCATTAATTGTTCAAACTGCATGTACCAGGATGCAAGGGGTGAGCACGACTGGAATGTTAGGCAGTGTGCCCCCAATCGGACTTCATGTTTAAATGGCTCCCTAGAGCCATTGAGCTGACGAGCTCTGGAGACGCACCTGTGAGCCGGGCAGTGGTACTAAACCTGAGACGATATCGGCGGCATTTCCAGCAACCCCAGATAGTTTTGCTGTTCTTTCGTCTCTACTGATAAAGGGCACTAACCCAGAAACACGTGTCTAGAGTTGAACAGTGCTGTCTGCACTAACTTTAGTAAAATACTACAGATGTTTTCAAGCAAGCATTAATTGTTCAAACTGCATGTACCAGGATGCAAGGGGTGAACTCGACTGGAACGTTACACAGTGTGCTCCCAATTGGACTATATGTTTAAAAGGCTCCCTGGAGCCATTGAGCTGACGAGCTCTGGAGACGCACCTGTGAGCTGGGGAGTGGTACTAAACCTCAGATGATATCAGCGGCATTTCCAGGAACCTCAGACACTTTTTTTGTTCTTTGGTCTCTACTGATGAAGGGCACTAACCCAGAAACACGTGTCTAGAGATGAACAGTACTGTCTGCAGTAACTTTAGTGAAATACTACAGATTTTTTCAAGCAAGCGGTAATTGTTCAAACTGCATGTACCAGGATGCAAGGGGCGAACTTAACTGGAAATTAGGCAGTGTGCTCCCAGTTGGACTCCATGTTTAAAAGGCACCCTGGAGCCATTGAGCTGACGAGCTCTGGAGACCCACCCGTGAGCAGGGGAGCGGTACTAAACCTCAGATGATACCGGCGGCATTTCCAGGAACCCCAGATACTTTTTTTGTTCTTTGGTCTCTACTGATGAAGGGCGCTAACCCAGAAACACGTGTCTAGAGATGAACAGTACTGTCTGCACTAACTTTAGTGAAATACTACAGATGTTTTCAAGCAAGCGTTAATTGTTCAAACTGCATGTACCAGGATGCAAGGGGCGAACTTGACTGGAACGTTAGGCAGGGTACGCCCAATCGGACTTCATGTTTAAGAGGCTCCCTGGAGCCATTGAGCTGACGAGCTCTGGTGATGCACCTGTGAGCCGGGGAGTGGTACTAAACCTGAGATGATATCGGCGGTATTTCCAGCAACCCCAGATATTTTTGTTGTTCTTTGGTCTCTACTGATGAAGGGCACTAACCCAGAAACACGTGTATAGAGATGAATAGTACTGTCTGCATTAACTTTAGTGAAATACTACAGATTTTTACAAGCAAGCATTAATTGTTCAAACTGCATGTACCAGGATGCAAGGGGCGAACTCGACTGGAATGTTAGGCAGTGTGTTCCCAATCTGAGTTCTTGTTTAAAAGGCTCCCTGGAGCCATAGAGCTGACGAGCTCTGGAGATGCACCTGTGAGCCGGGGAGTGGTACTAAACCTGAGACGATATCAGCGGCATTTCCAGCAACCCCAGATATTTTTGTTGTTCTTTCGTCTCTACTGATAAAGGGCACTAACACAGAAACACGTGCCTAGAGTTGAACAGTACTGTCTGCACTAACTTTAGTGAAATACTACAGATGTTTTCAAGCAAGCGTTAACTGTTCAAACTGCATTTACCAGGATGCAAGGGGTGAAGTCGACTGGAACGTTAGACAGTGTGCTCCCATCGGACTATATGTTTAAAAGGCTCCGTGGAGCCATTGAGCTGATGAGCTCTGGTGATGCACCTGTGAGCCGGGGAGAGGTAGTAAACCTGAGATGATATTGGCGGTATTTCCAGCAACCCCAGATATTTTTGTTGTTCTTTGGTCTCTACTGATGAAGGGCACTAACCCAGAAACACGTGTATAGAGATGAACAGTACTGTCTGCACTAACTTTAGTGAAATACTACAGATTTTTTCAAGCAAGCGTTAATTGTTCAAACTGCATGTGCCAGGATGCAAGGGGCGAACTTGACTGGAGCGTTAGGCAGGGTGCTCTGAATCGGACTTCATGTTTAAAAGGCTCCCTGGAGCCATTGATCTGACGAGCTCTGGAGATGCACCTGTGAGCCGGGGAGTGGTACTAAACCTGAGACGATATCGGCGGCATTTCCAGCAACCCCAGATATTTTTGTTGTTCTTTGGTCTCTACTGATGAAGGGCACTAAACCAGAAACACGTGTCAAGAGATGAACAGTACTGTCTGCACTAACTTTAGTGCAATACTACAGATTTTTTCAAGCAAGCGTTAATTGTTCAAACTGCATGTACCAGGATGCAAGGGGCGAACTTGACTGGAATGTTAGGCAGTGTGCTCTCAATCGGACTTCATGTTTAAAAGGCTCCCTGGAGCCATTGAGCTGACGAGTTCTGGAGACCCGCCTGTGAGCTGCGGAGTGGTACTAAACCTAAGACGATATCGGCGTAATTTCCAGCAAACCCCAGATATTTTTGTTGTTCTTTGGTCTCTACTTATGAAGGGCACTAACCCAGAAACACGTGTCTAGAGATGAACAGTACCCTATGCACTAACTTTAGTGAAATACTACTTATTTTTTCAAGCAAGCATTGATCAAACTGCATGTACCAGGATGCAGGGGCGAACTCGACTGGAATGTTAGGCAGTGTGCACCCAATCGGACTTCATGTTTAAAAGACTCCCTGGAGCCACTGAGCTGACGAGCTCTGGAGACTCACCTGTGAGCCAGGGAGTGGTACTAAACCTGACACGACATCAGCGGCATATCAGCAACCCCAGATATTTTTGTTGTTCTTTGGTCTCTACTGATTAAGGGCACTAACCCAGAAACACGTGTCTAGAGATGAACAGTACTGCATGGACTGACTTTAGTGAAATACTACAGATTTTTTCAAGCAAGCATTGTTCAAACTGCATGTACCAGGATGCAAGGGGCGAACTCAACTGGAATGTTAGGAAGTGTGCTCCCAATCGACTTCATGTTTAAAAGGCTCTCTGAAGCCATTGAGCTGACGAGCTCTGGAAACACACCTGTGAGCTTGGGAGTGGTACTAAACCTGAGACGATATCGGCGGCATTTCCAGCAAACCCCAGATATTTTTGTTGTTCTTCGGTCTCTACTTATGAAGGGCACTAACCCAGAAACACGTTTCTGGAGATGAACAGTCTTGTCTGCACTAACTTTAGTTTAATATTACAGATTTTTTCATGCAAGCGTTAATTGTTCAAACTGCATGTACCACGATGCAGGGGCGAACTCGACTGGAATGGTAGGCAGTGTGCCCCCAATCGGACTTCATGTTTAAAATGCTTCCTGGAGCCATTGAGCTGATGAGCTCATGAGATGCAACTGTGAGTCAGGGAATGGCACTAAACCTGAGACGATATCTGCGGCATTTCCAGCAACCCCAGATATTTTTGTTGTTCTTCGGTCTCTACTGATGAAGGGCACTAAACCAGAAACACGTGTCAAGAGATGAACAGTACTGTATGCACTAACTTTAGTGAAATACTACAGATTTTTTCAAGCAAGCATTGAGCAAACTGCATGTACCAGGATGTAGGGGCGAACTCGACTCGAATGTTAGGCAGTGTGCTCCCAATCGGACTTCATGTTTAAAAGACTCCCTAGAGCCATTTAGCTGACGAGCTCTGGAGATGCACCTGTGAGCCGGGGAGTGGTACTAAACCTAAGACGACATCAGCGGCATTTCAGCAACCCCAGATATTTTTGTTGTTCTTTGGTCTCTACTGATGAAGGGCACTAACCCAGAAACATGTGTCTAGAGATGAACAGTACTGCATGCACTAACTTTAGTGAAATACTACTGATTTTTTCAAGCAAGCATTGTTTAAACTGCATGTACCAGGATGCAAGGGGCAAACTCGACTGGAATGTTAGGAAGTGTGCTCCTAATCGGACTTCATGTTTAAAAGGCTCTCTGGAGCCATTGAGCTGACGAGCTCTGGAGACGCACCTGTGAGCCGGGGAGTGGTACTAAACCTGAGACGATATCGGCGGCCTTTCCAGGAACCCCAGATTTCTTTGTTGTTCTTTGGTCTCTACTGATGAAGGGCACTAACCCAGAAACACGTGTCTAGAGATGAACAGTACTGTCTGGACTAACTTTAGTGAAATACTATAGCCTTAGAACCCGCCGTAGAGGGCTCGACCGGCTATTAAAGGCCCTTTCCCTTGTTAAATGCCCTCGCCTTCGGCTCGGGCATTTAACTCGGGAGTGGGCCTTTAATAGCCGGTAGAGCCCGCTACGGCGGGTTCTAAGGCTATTACAACATTCTGCCACTCAGGGCAGAATGTTCTCTTAAAAAAAACAAATTGCTCATGGAGCCCGAGGGGATTAGAATCCCCTTGGGCTCCGTGAGGCTTTGTTCACTGCTGCTGCTGTGAACAAAGCCCATTGGAATGTTGGCGCTGCGGGCTTTTACCGGCCAGTAAAAGCCCGCAGCACTCCATTGTTTTCAATGTAGTCTCCAGCATTCCAATGTTCTAATACGGATTTTTTCAAGCAAGCGTTAATTGTTCAAACTGCACGTACCAGGATGCAAGGGGCAAACTTGACTGGAATATTAGGCAGTGTGCTCCCAATAGGACTTCATGTTTAAAAGGCTCCCTGGAGCCATTGAGCTGACGAGCTCTGGAGACACACCTGTGAGGCGGGGAGTGGTACTAAACCTCAGATGATATTGGCGGCATTTCCAGCAACCCCAGATATTTTTGTTGTTCTTTGGTCTCTACTGATGAAGGGCACTAACCCAGAAACACGTGTCTAGAGATGAACAGTACTGTCTGCACTAACTTTAGTGAAATACTATAGCCTTAGAACCCGCCGTAGCGGGCTCTACCGGCTATTAAAGGCCTGATCCCCGCGTTAAATGCCCGAGCTGAAGGCGAGGGCATTTAACAAGGGAGAGGGACTTTAATAGCCGGTAGAGCCCGCTACGGCGGATTCTAAGGCTATTAGAACATTCTGCCACTCAGGGCAGAATGTTCTATTAAAAAAAAAATGTTCACGGAGCCCGAGGGGATTAAAATCCCCTCGGGCTCCGTGAGGCTTTGTTCACAGCTGCTGCTGTGAACAAAGCGAACATTGGAATGTTGGCGCTGCGGGCTTTTACCGGCCAGTAAAAGCCCGCAGCACTCCATTGTTTTCAATGGAGCCCCCAGCATCCCAATGTTCTAATACAGAGTTTTTCAAGCAAGCATTGTTCAAACTGCATGTACCAGGATGCAAAGGACGAACTTGACTGGAATGTTAGGCAGTGTTCTTCCAATCGGACTCCATGCCTAAACGGGCACTGACACGGTCTGGAGGCCCGAAGTGAGGCCTAACGGTACTGGGGGCCTTGGTGCCCCTGGGGCAGTGGCCGGGGAAGAGAGACTCCTTCCCCACCCTGTGCCCCGCAATCCTAGAGGCAGCCGCCCTTGGTAAGAGGCCCACACCTCTCCCGGCTAGCTCCTCCTGGAGACAGCCGAGAACCTCCGGCGGTCCGCAGCGGTGATGCTCCCTCCAGTAGGAGCTGGTGTGTGCCCTGGGGGCACCTTTTCGGTGACCAGATCTCCAGGGGCACTAACCGGAGCGCGCTGGCTCCAATCTCAGTCATTTTGGTGCTCTGGGGGCACAGAAGAGCGCACCACCAATGTGCTCTTCAGTCTCCAAGCGCCCAGGTTGCGTCGGTGAATCCTTCCACAACAATGCTCTTGCCAAAGTGCTGGGGCCAATTTAGAGTCCGGGTTGCAGCGGTGTTTTTGGGTACTCATGCAGAGATGCGTTTATGATCTTTAGGGGCCCCTTAAAGTCCTTACGTGGTGCTAGGGGGCTCACAAATAAAGCCCTGCACTCAGGGGATGGCAAAGGCAGTTGAAGCTCTCCCGTGCTCTTGATAATTGCAGGGGTCAGGGGCCACAGCACCCTGCCCCTGGAGACAGAGGGGGGGTGCACAGGGCTGGCAGGCCCAACAACAGGCCAGCACAAGGGATGCAGATGGTGGCAGGTCCTTCTAGTGACCTAGCAGGTTACAGCACAGCAGCAGCAGTCCAAGGTGGGTCCTGGCGAGTCCATTCATTAGCGGTTCCAGAGGTGTCTCTGGTGGCCCAAGAATGTCTACATTTTGGGGAAAATTCCCCTTTACTTATACTCCGTTTACAGTGTGTTTCACAAAGAGAGGGGAGAGGAGGTTCCAACCAGTTGCAACCGGTTCTGGGAGTGCCCCCCGTCTCCTCCAGCAGAGGCTCCAAACATCAGTTGGGAGTAAACAACCATTTTGTGTGAGGCCAGGGCACAGCCTTTACGGATGCAGGTGTGCCCCGCCTCGCCATTCTCTCAGCCCAGGAAAATTTTGCAGTATGCAGATGCACCTCCGTGACACATCCACCCTCTCTTTGTACAGGCTGTCTGAAAAGTATGCACAAAGCCCAACTGTCACACTGCCCAGATGTGGATTGGTGTCAAGCTGCAAAACACCAGAGTCATAAGCACAGAGAAATGCTCACTTTCTAGAAGTGGCATTTCTGAAATAGTAATAAAAAAATTCTCTCCAACCAGTAACCAGCATTTCTCACTACCATTACAACCATACCAAACATACCCACGCTACCCCTCATAAATCAAACAATACCTGCTACACATAAGGCACAGCACTTCTAATGCAATCCCATGAGAAGGCAGCACTCACAGAAGGGGGAAACCAAATAGGCTGTTTGTCAGTACCAGGACAGGCCACGCAGCCAGGCACATGTCCTGCCTTCTACATACATAGCACTGTGCCCATAGGGATAGCTAAGGCCTACTTTAGGGGTGACTTACATGTAGTAAAAGGGGAGTTCTGTGGCAGAAAATTGTGCATGCAGGTCCTGCGATAGCTGGCCTGAGACAGGGTTGAAAGGCTACTTCAGTGGGTGGCGCAAGCAGCGCTGCAGGCCCACCAGTAGCCTTTAATTTATACGTCCTGGGTATAGAGATACAACTTTACGAGGGACTTACAGGTAAATTAAATATCCCAATTAGGTATAAGCCAATCATACCAAGTTTACAAGGGAGAAGAGCACATGCACGTTAGCACTGATTAGCAGTGGTAAAGTGCCCAGAGTCATAACGTCAGCCAAAAAGGGTCAGAAAAATAAGGAGGAGAAAGCTAAAAGTTTGGGGAATGACCCTGTAAAAAGGGCAAGGTCCAACAGTAAGTATTTTATTTTTTAAACTAAAGTGCCATCAGGGGCCCAACTTGGGGCCCCCTGCATGGCACAGGGTGCAATGGCCATGCCCAGGGGACGCTGGTCCCCTGTGCTGGCCATTGGGGTGGTGAGCATGAGTCCTGTCTTTTCTATGTGGTGTGGATGGTTTTAGGTCAGAAAATTATGCTAGGCTGTTAAGGAGGCATTTGTTTTGCCTCTAACCAGCCTAACGTAATTTTGTGATGCAAAACCCCCATTCTCCCATACTGCTATCCCCACCTGGCTAACGTCATTTTTTAATGCTAGCCCACCCTTTGCGCTGGCTTGTGGAATTCTATTAATATGGAGCCTGGCTGGCACTCTGGAAGGACGCAAGCTGGCGCTATACTTTTTTACGCAAAACTGGGCCTAAGTTTCTTGTCAGCAATGCAGAAAGGAACACAAAGCTCTTCTACACTAGTCGTAGCCCACTGAAAAGCTGTAAAAATCTTGCACTGCAGGAGTTTATATAATAAATGCAACATATAGTTACCTTGTTACCACGTCTGAAATTAAGGAAACTCTTACTACATATTTTGACAATCTTCAATATGAACTCTTGTGTAGTTCTACTTTTGTAAGGAAATAAGAGCAAGAATTTCATCAGTGACAATATTAATTACCACTAGAGGTTATATTTGCAATATTAAGATTTTATGCAAGCAATGAGGAGGCCGCAGCACACCGCGAAACATGTGTTGGCTCCATCCTAAAAAAAAAAATCTTTTTATGAGTTTTCCTGTTCTGTCACAAAAAAATTTACACGTTTCACTCCTTTGGAACTGGACCTTCAATTTCGAACTGTTTTCAAGTCTACGAACAAGAATGGACTTGTGACAACATTTATTATTCAGTTCACCTCAGGAAATTGTTCAAGAAGCATAATAACTTATTTTGAACTTATGATAGAGGACTAATACTAAAGACATAATGAACTGTCGAGGTCAATGTGGGATTTTCCATGAACTGAATGATGTTTCGTTTTTTTCAGGTTGATGTTTTTAAATGTTGGTCTGATAATGAATTATAACAAAATGTTTGACATATAAAATGTAAGAATAATGTAATAGTATGTTTCATGTAGAATTATCCCCTGGTTTGATGTTTTGAAATTTGCAAGACAATTGGGTTACTTGGATTAGAGGGTTTGAGGTAGAGCAGGGTCCAAGGACCAGAGTAACTCGATATGTTTTGAATGATAATAGATAGTTTGTAATAGCTGGGGATGTAAATTGCACCTTTGAACCCTCTGTGATACTAACTGGTCTCACAGAGGATGAAGATCAAACATGAGGGATTACACAGTTGACCAGTGACAATAACTGTTTTAACTCTCATGTAGCTACCCAATTGGCATCCCTTTATTTGAAACATGGTCTCAGGGCATGTAATGGCCGCATGCCCTCTGACCTGGATACTGCACCCACCTTTAAACGTGGTTCAATTACAAGTGTAATTGATTATTTTCTAGTGGATGTGAGACTGTGGCCCTTTCTGAATGATATGAAGGTGGATGTTAGAACCGAAAGTGACCATTATCCCTTGCTACTCTCTATGTCAGGCGATGTTTTTGGTAGGACTTTGAACAAACAAACTACCCTGGTCCCAATTCCTACCATGAACATCACATCTACGAAGGTCAGGTGGCCAAAGGTCCAGTCAAACCCTTATCTGCTACGCAAGATTTATCAGGCTTTCATAGATATCCTTGCTCCATATAGTGACTACGATTCCAATGATATCCCCTTCTTATCCATACATGAAAATATGATCATAAGACTACAACGTATATTCTATAGGAAGGTTGGGGCAAGACACCAAGGAGCTATTTCTAGCTCATGGTTTGATGAGTCCTGCCACACGGCCAAGAAAGGATTAAAAAGTGCCCTCATAAAATGAACTCATGGGGAAATACTATTAGCTAGGCGTACCTACAAATAATCCATCACCCGAGCAAAAAAAACCTGGGAAGACACAATTTGGCAGGAATTGTTGGATGCTACTCAATCCAACAACAATAAATTGTTTTGGGAATTGTTAGGTAAACGAGAGAAAGAGGGCAGGACTGGTGTGAGAAGCCATATACAGCCAGAAAAATGGGTTGAGCACTTTTCGTGCTTATATAGGAAAATTGAGACCCCCACAATCCTAGTTACAGGGGAAGCAGGCCAAGATTTTCTCTCTACCCCTAACGAGCATTATGGACCAGCTCCCCTTGAAGGGGGCTCACAGGATTTTAAGAGCCATATCTGCTTTACTGTTAAAGAAACAGCCAATGCTATTAGTTCTTTAAAACTTGGGAAAGCTCCAGGCCCAGACAAAATTCCGGGGGATCTTTATTCGTCAGAACCAACAGTCTGGACTTGGTACATCAATACACTCTCCAATAAAATTGCTGAAGGGGGGCAGATCCCCATGACATGGAAGGGTGCAGAAATTATCCCCATCCACAAAAAGGGTAACGTAAACCTCCCGACAAATTACAGACCAATTAGTTTAATTGACAACATCCAAAAGATATTTGCCAAGCAACTCCAAGGTAGATTAACCCATTGGGCCAAAGATCAGAACATTCTTTCCCCTCTTCAAGCTGGATTTCGACCAAGGACCAGTACAATAGACCAGGTCTTTAGACTGGCCATTCTGTACTGGAAATATACAGCCTTGGCTAAACAACCATTATACATCGCTTTTGTTGATTTGAGATCAGCTTTTGATCTAGTCCCGAGGGAAAAGTTGTGGGAGGTGTTACAAAAAATAGGGACTCCGGCCAATCTAATCCAACTTTTAAAGCGGTTGCATGAGGACACATATGCGCAGGTGAGATGGGGGAACCTAGGCGAACAAAATCCCCATAAATAGGGGTGTTCGCCAGGGTTGTGTGTTGGCACCATTTTTATTTTCTATTTTTATTAATGAGGTTGTACAGGTTTAAATGACGTGCCAGAATGATGCCCCCACCCTCTGTGCCCAAAAAATTCCAATCCTTCTTTTTGCTGACGACTCTCTTCTTATTTCTAAATCTCCCATGGGCCTCCAAACTCTTATCAATAGATTTAACTCCTTTTGTCGAGATTACGGCCTAGAGCTGAACCATAAAAAGACCAAGCTAATGGCGTTCCACTCAGGAGTGCAGAAGAAATGTACTATCCATTTAGAAGGGAATCTCCTGGATAAGGTTTCCTCCATTGATTATTTGGGTATAAGGCTTGCTGATAATCTGAACTGGGCAGAACAGATCAACAAAAGTGTGGGTCGCCTGCAGCATGGCGCGGCATCAATCCTGCGTTTCTACAGGGGCATGACAGCAAAAACTGTCTCCCCGGCAATTAAGATCTACATTGCCAGAGCACAGGGTGCCGCCGCATACGGAGCAGAGGTCTGGGGTTTTTCTGATTGTAACAGGCTCACTATCAGTGAGAACAGTTTTGCGAGGTCCTTGTGTGCCTGTCCTCCTAGTACTCCACTGATACCACTGTTCTTAGACTTGGGCCTGAGACGCATAGCCGATCTAATTATTTTAAGACCATTATTATATTGGATACGACTATGGACTAACCCCGAATTAGACGCTTATAAGACCTCACTCCACGACCTGCTAATGTGTTCTAACTCAACCTCTATTCCTTGGGTTAAACATGTATCAAGTTGGTTTAACAAACTTGGCCTCAGCCACTTTTGGGAGGAACCCCATAAACTAGAAAAGGCTCACTCCATCGTGCTGAAACAAATATATTGGTCCTATGTATGCAACGATTATATTACCCACAGAACTTATGGCACCTTAACAAATCGCTTCACAGATTTTAAGTGGTATCCACAATTTGAACCATATTTAGACAATATTCCTGATATCCTCGGTAAAAGATTATATGCCAGATTCCGTTTTGGGTCATTGCCGTTGAAGTCATTGATGTGCAGATGGGGTACAAAAACAGATACAAGTACATGCCCAGTTTGTGGTGCAAAATCAGAAACGGTTGAACACTTTATGTTTTTTTGCCCTGCTTACTCCCTTCCCGGGTCTAAGTGGATTCGTCATATTTGCCGCGAAATGGGGATAAGAGACTGTGCCTCTGCTTTGAGGATTCTAAAAAGTCACCATTCTACGGTTTTAATACTTGCTGTTAGTTGTAGGAGGCTGGACTGGCTTGTAGTGAGTACCAAGGGGTACTTGCACCTTGCACCAGGCCCAGTTATCCCTTATTAGTGTATAGGGTGTCTAGCAGCTTAGGCTGATAGATAATGGTAGCTTAGCAGAGCAGCTTAGGCTGAACTAGGAGACGTGTGAAGCTACTACAGTACCACTTAGTGTCATATGCACAATATCATAAGAAAACACAATACACAGTTATACTAAAAATAAAGGTACTTTATTTTTATGACAATATGCCAAAGTATCTTAGAGTGTACCCTCAGTGAGAGGATAGGAAATATACACAAGATATATATACACAATAGCAAAAATATGCAGTATAGTCTTAGAAAACAGTGCAAACAATGTATAGTTACAATAGGATGCAATGGGGAAACATAGGGATAGGGGCAACACAAACCATATACTCCAAAAGTGGAATGCGAACCACGAATGGACCCCAAACCTATGTGACCTTGTAGAGGGTCGCTGGGACTATTAGAAAATAGTGAGAGTTAGCAAAATAACCCTCCCCAAGACCCTGAAAAGTGAGTGCAAAGTGCACTAAAGTTCCCCTAAGGACAAAATAGTCGTGTTAGAGGAATAATGCAGGAAAGACACAAACCAGCAATGCAACAACTGTGGATTTCCAATCTATGGTACCTGTGGAACAAGGGGACCAAGTCCAAAAGTCACAAGCAAGTCGGAGATGGGCAGATGCCCAGGAAATGCCAGCTGCGGGTGCAAAGAAGCTTCGACTGGACAGAAGAAGCTGAGGTTTCTGCAGGAACAAAAAGGGCTAGAGACTTCCCCTTTGGTGGACGGATCCCACTTGCCTTGGAGAGTCGTGCAGAAGTGTTTTCCCGCCGGAAGGACGCCAACAAACCTTGCTACACGCAAATCGTGCGTTTGGCGTTTTTGGACGCTGCTGGGGCCCAGGAGGGACCAGGAGGTCGCAAATTGGACCTGAAGAGAGAGGGGACGTCGAGCAAGACAAAGAGCTCTCACTGAAGCAGGTAGCACCCGGAGAAGTGCCAGAAACAGGCACTACAAGGATGCGTGCAATGGTGCTCGCCGAAGTTGCACAAAGGAGTCCCACGTCGCCGGAGACCAACTTAGAAAGTCGTGCAATGCAGGTTAGAGTGCCGTGGACCCAGGCTTGGCTGTGCACAAAGGATTTCCGCTGGAAGTGCACAGGGGCCGGAGTAGCTGCAAAGTCGCGGTTCCCAGCAATGCAGCCCAGCGAGGTGAGGCAAGGACTTACCTCCACCAAACTTGGGCTGAAGAGTCACTGGACTGTGGGTGTCACTTGGACAGCATCGCTGGATTCGAGGGACCTCGCTCGTCGTGCTGAGAGGAGACCCAAGGGACCGGTAATGCAGCTTTTTGGTGCCTGCGGTTGCAGGGGGAAGATTCCGTCGACCCACGGGAGATTTCTTCGGAGCTTCTGGTGCAGAGAGGAGGCAGGCTACCCCCACAGCATGCACAAGCAGGAAAACAGTCGAGAAGGCGGCAGGATCAGCGTTACAGAGTTGCAGTAGTCGTCTTTGCAACTATGTTGCAGGTTTGCAGGCTTCCAGCGCGGTCAGCGGTCGTTTCCTTATCAGAAGGTGAAGAGAGAGATGCAGAGGAACTCGGCTGAGCTCATGCATTCGTTATCTAAAGTTTCCCCAGAGACCCTAAATAGCCAGAAAAGAGGGTTTGGCTACCTAGGAGAGAGGATAGGCTACTAACACCTGAAGGAGCCTATCAGCAGGAGTCTCTGACGTCACCTGGTGGCACTGGCCACTCAGAGCAGTCCAGTGTGCCAGCAGCACCTCTGTTTCCAAGATGGCAGAGGTCTGGAGCACACTGGAGGAGCTCTGGACACCTCCCAGGGGAGGTGCAGGTCATGGGAGTGGTCACTCCCCTTTCCTTTGTCCAGTTTCGCGCCAGAGCAGGGGCTAAGGGGTCCCTGAACCGGTGTAGACTGGTTTATGCAGAATTGGGCACCTCTGTGCCCAACAAAGCATTTCCAGAGGCTGGGGGAGGCTACTCCTCCCCTGCCTTCACACCATTTTCCAAAGGGAGAGGGTGTCACACCCTCTCTCAGAGGAAGTTCTTTGTTCTGCAATCCTGGGCCAGGCCTGGCTGGACCCCAGGAGGGCAGCTGCCTGTCTGAGGGGTTGGCAGCAGCAGCAGCTGCAGTGAAACCCCAGGAAGGGCAGTTTGGCAGTACCAGGGTCTGTGCTACAGACCACTGGGATCATGGGATTGTGCCAACTATGCCAGGATGGCATAGAGGGGGCAATTCCATGATCATAGACATGTTACATGGCCATATTCGGAGTTACCATTGTGAAGCTACATATAGGTAGTGATCTATATGTAGTGCACGCGTGTAATGGTGTCCCCGCACTCACAAAGTTCAGGGAATTGGCTCTGAACAATGTGGGGGCACCTTGGCTAGTGCCAGGGTGCCCTCACACTAAGTAACTTTGCACCTAACCTTTACCAGGTAAAGGTTAGACATATAGGTGACTTATAAGTTACTTAAGTGCAGTAAAAAATGGCTGTGAAATAACGTGGACGTTATTTCACTCAGGCTGCAGTGGCAGGCCTGTGTAAGAATTGTCAGAGTTCCCTATGGGTGGAAAAAGAAATGCTGCAGCCCATAGGGATCTCCTGGAACCCCAATACCCTGGGTACCTCAGTACCATATACTAGGGAATTATAAGGGTGTTCCAGTAAGCCAATGTAAATTGGTAAAATTGGTCACTAGCCTGTTAGTGACAATTTGAAAGTAATGAGAGAGCATAATCACTGAGGTTCTGGTTAGCAGAGCCTCAGTGAGACAGTTAGGCACCACACAGGGAACATATACATGCACACCTATGAGCACTGGGGCCCTGTGTGACAGGGTCCCAGTGACACATACATATAGGCCACAAACCTATGAGCACTGGGGTCCTGACCAGCAGGATCCCAGTGACACATAACAAACATACTGAAACCATAGTGTTTTCACTATGAGCACTGAGGCCTGGCTATCAGGATCCCAGTGAGACAGTGAAAACAGTGACAAACACTCTGACATACACTCACAAACAGGCCAAAAGTGGGGGTAACAAGGCTAGAAAGAGGCTACCTTCTCACACAACCCCCCCCCAAACGAAGGACAATAAGGCTAACCTTGGCCAGTTGAGACTTTATTGTCTAAGTGGTGATAAGTAGAGAGTAGCTCTGCAATAGACTGGTTACTCCCTTTATCATCCACTATATGGTTACTTCCCTGTGGGGATGTAAACCACCCTGTTTGAAGTTTTTTAGCTAAGCAACAATGTGAAGATGTATTTTCAGAGTTTCTATCAGTAAGTTTTAGTTTAGAGCAGTGGGAATTGTCCACTGAACCTATTTGTAATGATGAAAATGCCAGACAGGGATGCTGTCTCAATAAAGCCATAGCTGGGCAAAAACTTTGTCCATATGGCTGGAAGAGAGAACAGGGATGCTGTTTCTCTTGAGTTGGAGCAGGGCAGGGATGCTGTCCTATGAGCTCCACACTAGGGCAGGGATGCTGTCCTAAGTGTTGTGAGGTAGTGCAGGGTTTCTGCACTAAAGTTTCTCTGGGAGGGTTGGAGGGATGCTCCATGTTAACTAAAATGGTGCTGTTTTTCTCACCAATGTTAGTTATCCCACAGAGAGGTACTTCCACCTCAGGGAGTCCAGCTTTGCCAGCTGATGATTCCCTTGGAACAGGTGCCACCCCAGGAGAGGTTTCTCCCACCACAGGAATAGTATCCTGAATGGTAGGGTGGTTAGGGGATACTGTGATACCCTTTTTACCTGTTGATGGAGAGGGATCCTGAGTTTTCAGGCCTTCTCTCCTTTGCTTTTTCATTTCACTTGAAATGAGAGGGAACAATTCCTCAGGGATGCCCAGCATGGCTGCATGGGCATAAAACTCTACATCAGCCCAACCTGAGGCCTCTAGGTCATTACCTAAGAGACAGTCTACAGGTAAGCTAGGTGATACCACCACCTGCTTAGGGCCAGTAACTCCACCCCAACTAAACTGAATTATAGCTAAGGGAAGAAACTTAGTGGAGTTATGGACATCAATAATCTTATACTGTTGTCCAATGATGTGTTGTTCAGGAGGCACTAGGTTTTCAGTCACCAAAGTGAAACTGGCACCTGTGTCCCTGTAGGCCAAGGCCTCAACACCATTTATTGAAACTGTCTGCCTGTACTTATCCATTGTAAGGGGACAAGCAGCCAGTGTGGCAAGGCCAGTGCCACTAGGTGTGACAGAAACTGTCTTGGGACTGATAACATCAGTTTCCACTATGGACCCATAAGTGAACCCAACTACACCCTTTGCTTGACTGTTGCCAGCAGTCCCACCACTAGTACCACTACTGCTAGGGGCACTAGAGCTTGATGTATTAGGGGTGGTAGGCTCAGGGGGTTTACCTGGACAGGACTTATCCCCTGGCCTATGGCCTTTATTTTTACACACAAAGCACCAAGGCTTTTTAATGTGTGCAGGTTGGGAAGAAGAGGAAGAATTTGTTTTATCCCCACCCTCTGAAGAGTGTTTAAGATTTGAAGTGGGATCTTTGGTTTTACCCTTATCCCCATGCTTATCTTGAGATTTTTCACCATCTGTCTTCTTATTGCCATCTTTGTCACCCCCTGTATGAACTTTTCTGTTCACCCTTGTTCTGACCCATTTGTCTGCCTTCTTTCCCAATTCTTGGGGAGAGGTCAGATCAGAGTCTACCAGGTACTGGTGCAACAAATCAGACACACAATTATTAAGTATATGCTCTCTCAGGATTGTGTTATACAGGCTTTCATAATCAGTAACTTTACTGCCATGTAACCACCCCTCCAAGGCCTTCACTGAATGGTCAATGAAATCAACCCAGTCTTGTGAAGACTCCTTTTTGGTCTCTCTGAACTTTATCCTGTACTGTTCAGTGGTTAAGCCATAACCATCCAGGAGTGCATTCTTAAGAACTGTAAAATTATTGGCATCATTTTCTTTCACAGTAAGGAGCCTATCCCTACCTTTTCCACTAAATGATAGCCATAGGATAGCAGCCCACTGCCTTTGAGGGACATCCTGTACAACACAGGCCCTCTCAAGTGCAGCAAACCACTTGTTAATGTCATCCCCCTCCTTATAAGGGGGAACTATCTTGTGCAGATTCCTGGAATCATGCTCTTTTGCAGGATGACTATGGGGAATACTGCTGCTGCCACCATGGGTATCTAAACCCAACTTCTGTCTTTCCTTCTCTAATTCAAAAGACTGTCTATCCAAATCCAGCTGTTGCTTTTTAAGCTTCAGTCTGGTTTGTTCCACCCTCAACTTATTGAGTTCCCTCTCTAACATTCTGTCATCAGGGTTGGTGGGAGGGACATTTCTTGAAACAGAGCTATGATGGGAATGAACAGAAGGAGACCTGTCCCTTACAGAAGCCAACTTAACAGCTTGGTTTACAGAAACATTACTACCAGTATGGTGAGAATAAATGCTTTTGCTATGATGTGAGACAACACTATTTATTTGGTGTGGCTCATCATCATTACCATCTATGCTAGATTGTCTAGTAATGGGCAGGCTAGGAAGTTTCTTTCCTGAATCTTTTCCTGGGGGAGTCCCTGAATCAGATTGGGAACTATTAGGTACTTTTTCAACAGATGGGGCACCTATGGCCTTATCCTGTTCTCTAAGCATGTTAAGTAACAGTTCCATGGAAGGATTCTTCCCTACACTCAAACCTCTCTCTATACAGAGACTCCTTGCTCTTTTCCAGCTAAGGTTGTCATATGCAAGTTTGGACAGATCAACACTTTGGCCTGTGCCAGACATTTTTTAGAGAGAGTTAAAGTGATAGAAAAAGAGAAAAAAGTTTTCAGAACTTTTTGGAAAGACAGAAAAAAACTTTCTAAACTTTTAAGAACTTTTTGAAAGTTTAGAAGTACTTTTCAGCACTTAGAAAAGAGTGAAAAGAGGAAATGCAAAACTTTTTGGCTATGTGTATATACACTGACCTTGTTTTGTATATTTTTCTCTTATGAAAAGTACAATGACAAGAGTGGTAAGTAGTCTCAAGCACTTATCCCACCACTGCACAACCAATGTAGGAGGCTGGACTGGCTTGTAGTGAGTACCAAGGGGTACTTGCACCTTGCACCAGGCCCAGTTATCCCTTATTAGTGTATAGGGTGTCTAGCAGCTTAGGCTGATAGATAATGGTAGCTTAGCAGAGCAGCTTAGGCTGAACTAGGAGACGTGTGAAGCTACTACAGTACCACTTAGTGTCATATGCACAATATCATAAGAAAACACAATACACAGTTATACTAAAAATAAAGGTACTTTATTTTTATGACAATATGCCAAAGTATCTTAGAGTGTACCCTCAGTGAGAGGATAGGAAATATACACAAGATATATATACACAATAGTAAAAATATGCAGTATAGTCTTAGAAAACAGTGCAAACAATGTATAGTTACAATAGGATGCAATGGGGAAACATAGGGATAGGGGCAACACAAACCATATACTCCAAAAGTGGAATGCGAACCACGAATGGACCCCAAACCTATGTGACCTTGTATAGGGTCGCTGGGACTATTAGAAAATAGTGAGAGTTAGCAAAATAACCCTCCCCAAGACCCTGAAAAGTGAGTGCAAAGTGCACTAAAGTTCCCCTAAGGACAAAATAGTTGTGTTAGAGGAATAATGCAGGAAAGACACAAACCAGCAATGCAACAACTGTGGATTTCCAATCTAGGGTACCTGTGGAACAAGGGGACCAAGTCCAAAAGTCACAAGCAAGTCGGAGATGGGCAGATGCCCAGGAAATGCCAGCTGCGGGTGCAAAGAAGCTTCGACTGGACAGAAGAAGCTGAGGTTTCTGCAGGAACGAAAAGGGCTAGAGACTTCCCCTTTGGTGGACGGATCCCTCTTGCCTTGGAGAGTCGTGCAGAAGTGTTTTCCCGCCGGAAGGACGCCAACAAACCTTGCTACACGCAAATCGTGCGTTTGGCGTTTTTGGACGCTGCTGGGGCCCAGGAGGGACCAGGAGGTCGCAAATTGGACCTGAAGAGAGAGGGGACGTCGAGCAAGACAAAGAGCCCTCACTGAAGCAGGTAGCACCCGGAGAAGTGCCAGAAACAGGCACTACGAAGATGCGTGAAACGGTGCTCGCCGAAGTTGCACAAAGGAGTCCCACGTCGCCGGAGACCAACTTAGAAAGTCGTGCAATGCAGGTTAGAGTGCCGTGGACCCAGGCTTGGCTGTGCACAAAGGATTTCCACCGAAAGTGCACAGGGGCCGGAGTAGCTGCAAAGTTGCGGTTCCCAGCAATGCAGCCCAGCGAGGTGAGGCAAGGACTTACCTCCACCAAACTTGGGCTGAAGAGTCACTGGACTGTGGGGGTCACTTGGACAGCATCGCTGGATTCGAGGGACCTCGCTCGTCGTGCTGAGAGGAGACCCAAGGGACCGGTAATGCAGCTTTTTGGTGCCTGCGGTTGCAGGGGGAAGATTCCGTCGACCCACGGGAGATTTCTTCGGAGCTTCTGGTGCAGAGAGGAGGCAGGCTACCCCCACAGCATGCACAAGCAGGAAAACAGTCGAGAAGGCGGCAGGATCAGCGTTACAGAGTTGCAGTAGTCGTCTTTGCTACTATGTTGCAGGTTTGCAGGCTTCCAGCGCTGTCAGCGGTCGTTTCCTTATCAGAAGGTGAAGAGAGAGATGCAGAGGAACTCGGCTGAGCTCATGCATTCGTTATCTAAAGTTTCCCCAGAGACAGAGACCCTAAATAGCCAGAAAAGAGGGTTTGGCTACCTAGGAGAGAGGATAGGCTACTAACACCTGAAGGAGCCTATCAGCAGGAGTCTCTGACGTCACCTGGTGGCACTGGCCACTCAGAGCAGTCCAGTGTGCCAGCAGCACCTCTGTTTCCAAGATGGCAGAGGTCTGGAGCACACTGGAGGAGCTCTGGACACCTCCCAGGGGAGGTGCAGGTCAGGGGAGTGGTCACTCCCCTTTCCTTTGTCCAGTTTCGCGCCAGAGCAGGGGCTAAGGGGTCCCTGAACCGGTGTAGACTGGCTTATGCAGAATTGGGCACCTCTGTGCCCAACAAAGCATTTCCAGAGGCTGGGGGAGGCTACTCCTCCCCTGCCTTCACATCATTTTCCAAAGGGAGAGGGTGTCACACCCTCTCTCAGAGGAAGTTCTTTGTTCTGCCATCCTGGGCCAGGCCTGGCTGGACCCCAGGAGGGCAGCTGCCTGTCTGAGGGGTTGGCTGCAGCAGCAGCTGCAGTGAAACCCCAGGAAGGGCAGTTTGGCAGTACCAGGGTCTGTGCTACAGACCACTGGGATCATGGGATTGTGCCAACTATGCCAGGATGGCATAGAGGGGGCAATTCCATGATCATAGACATGTTACATGGCCATATTCGGAGTTACCATTGTGAAGCTACATATAGGTAGTGACCTATATGTAGTGCACGCGTGTAATGGTGTCCCCGCACTCACAAAGTTCAGGGAATTGGCTCTGAACAATGTGGGGGCACCTTGGCTAGTGCCAGGGTGCCCTCACACTAAGTAACTTTGCACCTAACCTTTACCAGGTAAAGGTTAGACATATAGGTGACTTATAAGTTACTTAAGTGCAGTGAAAAATGGCTGTGAAATAACGTGGACGTTATTTCACTCAGGCTGCAGTGGCAGGCCTGTGTAAGAATTGTCAGAGTTCCCTATGGGTGGCAAAAGAAATGCTGCAGCCCATAGGGATCTCCTGGAACCCCAATACCCTGGGTACCTCAGTACCATATACTAGGGAATTATAAGGGTGTTCCAGTAAGCCAATGTAAATTGGTAAAATTGGTCACTAGCCTGTTAGTGACAATTTGAAAGTAATGAGAGAGCATAACCACTGAGGTTCTGGTTAGCAGAGCCTCAGTGAGACAGTTAGGTACCACACAGGGAACATATACATGCACACCTATGAGCACTGGGGCCCTGTGTGACAGGGTCCCAGTGACACATACATATAGGCCACAAACCTATGAGCACTGGGGTCCTGACCAGCAGGATCCCAGTGACACATAACAAACATACTGAAACCATAGTGTTTTCACTATGAGCACTGAGGCCTGGCTATCAGGATCCCAGTGAGACAGTGAAAACAGTGACAAACACCCTGACATACACTCACAAACAGGCCAAAAGTGGGGGTAACAAGGCTAGAAAGAGGCTACCTTCTCACATTAGTAAATACTTATTAGTAGCATGGCGAATACGTAATTCCATTGTAAGGACTGTGTTTTAATTCAGAGCCCTATTTTTTACTCCTTTTATTCTCATAAGAACCGCAGGAGGGGGGTTGAAACTGAATTATGTGTATTATGTGTACCGAGAATTTGAATTGGACTATGCTCTTAGGGATCCATGTTTTATAATAATTTTATCTATGTATTATTATTACTATTATCATTATTGGTTTTATCCTTATTCTTACTATTATTGTATATTCGCTTTGATGATCGATTGATCGAATAAAGCATGTGTTAAACAAAACAAAACAAAGATAGTTTGTACAGTTTCAATAGGAATTATTTTTTTTGTTTTGCTAATGATTTTGGTGCTTTTTAGGGAATCTTCACAAAACTTTCTGCCAAATGTTCCTCTACCTTAAGCTCCTTCCTGGAAAGTTTCAGGGTGATCCATCAAGTGGGAGTTGAGAAAAAGGAAAAGGGGTGCCAAAACGTTGTCCCTATGCAATTTCCCATAGGAACTTTAGACAATACTACAACTAAAACAGTTTAACAGAATTACACCAAAATTGGCAGTGTGCTTTTGTGATTTGGTGCAAATCTGTTCAGTTATTTGAGAGAAATTAAACTTCAAAATTTATAGATATTTAGGCCCTGATTTATACTTTTTATGCTAAACTGCGCTAATGCAGTTTAGCGTCTAAAAGAATACCACCGGCTAGCGCCATTCCAGGACTCCGGCCCAGCTTCTTCTTTATGGAATGGCGCAATCATGCACAAAGGGTGGGCTAACATCATAGAGAATGACATTAGCCAGGTGGGGGTGGAGGTTTGGGAGAAGTGGGTTTTGCCCCAAAAAATGACGTTAGGATGGTTAGAGTAGAAAAAGATTACTCTAACCAGCCTAGCATCATTTCTTGATGCTAAACCTACCATACCACATGACTCCTGTCTTAAAAAAGACAGGAGTCATGTCCACCACCCCTATGGCCAGCACAGGGGACAAGCGTCCTGTGGGCCTGGTGATTGCGCCATGTATGGGGACCCATTTTGGTCCCCAGTGGCAATTTAAAAAAAAATAAAAATACTTATCTCTACTTACCTATACTTATCTGGATGGGGTTCCCCATCCTCCGCTGTCCTTCTGATGTGGGTAGGGGTGTCCTTGTGGTCTGGGGAGGGCACCTGTGGTCCCCTAAGGCCTGCCTTGATTCAGGCGTTAAATAACGGTGCTAATCTAGCTTAGCGCCATTATTTAGGCCTGCCTCACGCCCGTGCACCATTTTTGCCTGGGAGGATAAATAAGGCACATGGACCTTAGAGTCATTTTTTGCCCAGGAATGCCTACCTTGCAACTCATTGACACAAGGTAGTTTTCCACAGGCAAAAAATGACTTTAACTCCAATATTTTGATGCTAGACTGGTCTAGCGTCAAAATATAAACATGGAGTTCGGTTTGCGCTGAAATAATGTTAAAAAAAAAAGAAGCTATTTCATCACAAACAGAATATAAATATGCCCCTTAGTGATTTCTGAGGGAGTTCTGAGTGAATACCAAGAGAGTACAGAGGAAGAACAGAGGGAAAAAAACAACAAAAGAAACATTCTGATTGGATGGTCCTACAGAGACCCAGTGCTGTGATTGACTTGTCGTAATATGAAGAGAAATGTTGCAGCCATCATTTTAGGGCTCGGTGTCTCGGTCCCTGTGTCCTGAATATTAAAATGAAACAAGTATAAGGGTCAGGGGTATCCTGACCCCCTGGCCCTTGGAAAGGGACACTACAGGGACGCCCCTTAGGGTAAAAGTACAAAAAAATGTTTTTTCATTGCCTGATGGCACTCTTGAAGTAGTACCTTCCGAGTACCAAGTGAGTACTGACGAAGTACAGATTGGTAAAACAACAAATTCAACTTTATGATTGGCTGGTCCCATGAGACGAGGATCAGTCCCACAAGACTAGGTGCTGTGATTGGCTCATACACATGAAGAAAAATATTGCAGGAGCCACTTTAGGACTCGGTACTCAGTGCCCAGGTCTTGAAAATTAAAATAAAACAGCATAACAAGGAGCAAAGTAGGGATACCCTGACCCCTGGTCCTTGTAATGGGGCCGTAGAGGGACCTCCGTTTATGGTCAAAGTGCTTCACTGCAGACTCATGGTATTCTCGAGGTACTCAGTGCAGTCAACCATGTAAAGTTCACAGGCATACCACAAAGTTATGGGTAGATTACCAGAAGATTACCATGGAACAAAAAAAAAGGACAAAAAAAAAGTTGAGTGGCTTTCCATTGGTGCTACATGACCATGTGAATTGGCAGCCACTGGCCAGGGATTGTGCCCTACCTCACACAACCAAAGGCTGAAGGCCATGGGTGATGGGGGTTGGGAGCCCACAGGGGTTTGGACACAGGGTCTGGCACAAGACTTGGGGGCCTGGGATAGTTAGCTATTGTAATAAAATCTTACTTCACATTAACAAAAGTAGAACAGTATTGCACAAGTTATAGTTACTTCAGTTAAATGTAACTAGTGAAATACGATTTTTTTTTTTGTTTAAAATTGTATTTTTAACTGACATTGTTATCTTACTATAAAGTCACTTTAACCTTTGTTTTTTCAGTGACTTTTTGAGGTTTTGTTTAACATAAAGTAAGATGTTACCATTCTTAACTATAATGTCACATTGACCTTTTTTTTTTAATACTAAATTTAAGAGGTTTGTTTTATGTAAAGTAAGATATTATTGCATACCCAATCCTCAATCCCACCGTGAACGGCCCTTAATTCTGTTGCAATATTATGAGAGCTAGAATAGGCCTCCTGTAATCCCACAAGACTCTCACAGGAGCAAATGGGGCCACGCTGTTCCCAGGAGAGTATTGTGGGATCAGGGTGCCACAAAAGAAAGTACTTAAAAAAAAAATTAACACTGGGTGCTGTCCATCTGGGACACCTTTACAAGGGCTGTGAGGTCAGGGTCCCCATACCTTGGCCCCTTATACATTAAATATTTTTAATTTTCAGGACATGGAGACTGAGTCCCCAAGCACTGTATAATGGCAGCACCACAATTTCTGTTTGTGTTGTGGCTAGGCAATGAGAGCCCAACCTCTTGTGGGAGCACCATTCCCATGAGATTGTTGATGGAAAAAAAGCCCTCTTAATCAGCAGGATTGCTCTATTTTTTGATTTTACGTGACTTCAAGAGTCCACAATTGTGTCCAGCGAACCCAACCTTAAAGCTATCGACACACTTTGAACCTTAATTTCTCAAAAGCTATTAAATAGATTTACACCTAATCAAATAAACATGTTTTCTGAGTAAAGATCTAGCTTTCTGCCAATTTTATATAATCCTGTCCAGCTGTTTTGGGTATAGCGCAGTTAAAAATTCCCTATGGAAATAGCATGGAAAATTTGTGTTTTGGGACCAACTCTTTTTGTCAGGCCTCACTTGACAGATTACTCCAAAACTGTCAAGGAAGGTGGTATGGTGGATGAACATTTTTTAAACGTTTTGTGATGATTCATCTAATGGCACCAAAGTAATTTTGCTCACTCAAGATGCACTCACAATACCGTGTTTCTGCAAATGGGTGCTCTTTATTGGCCAAAGGGGATCCAATGAGTTGAGTGAAGTAACAGCTTGCTAACATCACAACACCTTTATTTACTGTGCTACCTTGTACTTTAAATGTTTAAATCTCCCCCCATCATGTTTCTAATCTGGAAGGTGACATTGAAGGAAGGAGTCTAAGATAACCCAAGACTTGACAGAGAACAACAGGTCTGTCAAAGACAGACTTCCCAATGCTAATACAGCAAATGTACTTCGACAAATAATGAAATGTTATGTTATGTTTAGGGACAGTATATTCCTCACTTTTAACCTATCCAAATCAAAAGTAATGGTCTTGGACATGTAAATGCAAGGAACAGAACTATGTACATCATGGAGATGGCACTAAATAATGTAAATACTTTTTCTTACTTACTCTTTACTTTAACTTCACCAATAAATGAAATAATTTGTTAACCTGAAGACAGCGACTCACCCAGTAGCAAGGAGCTGTATCCAGCTTTGCCTCATGATTTAAAGTAAATGATTGTCATTTGCAAAGCAAAGCATTTCTATATGGTGTCTTACGGGAGAGTGTCTCGGGATATGTATGTACAATTAGATTACAGATTGAAAAAAATACATTCCTTTGGTGTCCCCTTTCCTTGTTTTTATTTCTATCAATGAGGAGCTAATCCCAGAGTGACTGGAAGATCAAACTAAGCTGTACGATTGCTACTCTGGGAGTCTAGAAGGTGCAATCCTATAACGTCTCTGAAATGTGAAAGTCTGTATAATTGCCTTCTTCTGGTTAATTGTTGTAGAACTCTCTATGTAAAATGCATTAGAGGTACATGGAATGAATTGGAATGGCTTGAGGCAAAAGCTCATTGTCATGAGCTTTACAGTGATGCTAATTTAATAGACACATCTGCGAATTAAGAGTTCAATAATAGCATATTGGCCTAGAGGGGCTATATTTGCCTATTGGCCTCTACAGATTGTGAGGGGTGTAGCATCTTATTTGTCTCTAAGGCCTCCAATAGATTGATTATTTTGTGATTGCTAATGGTTTTCGGGAAGATGATGTTTAGGTAAGGTTAAGGTGACCATTAATGGTCATTGTGGCTGGCACAATCAGAGTAAAATAAGTGCCTTAACCCCAGTGCAAAAGTGGTATTTTATGTGGAAGATTTGGAAGCACCTTCATGATATCTGATTACTGACAAAAGGAATGTGGGAGGTCTCACAAGTTAAATATGCCTGTTTTTTAGGCAAGGAGCTGGGGCAATCTGTGAATGTTGTGTTTTCCATGACATTCAGCTAAGGGGAAAGCCATTCCATATCAGAAATAAATTTGGAAACTTTAAACTTTGTGTGGACTTTTAGCAATCTGGATTTTAAATGGGCCTACCAGCAAATTGAAACTAAAGATAATTTGGTACATATTATCACCTTTATTACACCTGATGGGTCATATGGAAATACCAGGATGCTAGTTAGGTTGGCCTGAAGTATTTCAAGAACGCAGTCCTATTTTATTTGTGGGTGTTGCTAGGATTGTGGCTTTTAAAGATGGCACCCCAATCTATGCTGGCTCAATGGAGAAGCACAATCAAATGCTAGGAAAAATTCTATCTATTCAACAGCATAGGTGAATGACCCCCTTAACTGGACACATATAAATGTCTTTCAACTTGACTTGAATATCAAAGTCATAGAATTTTAGATGAGGGAATGTGCCCCAAAGCAGAATTGCTTCAGTCCTTTAAGAAGGTAAGCTAGGTGAGTAATAAAGTTTATAAACAAATTGTCGGCACTCACTGCTCCATTTTAAATGTTTAAAAGGTGTACAACATTGTTGCAAGCAAGCTCAAAGTGATGCGTTTAATGCTTTAATTGAGTTTCTTTTAAAGGCTGATCCTCTATATGTCTGTTTTCACAATTTTTAAAAGCATTGTGACCATTAGTAAAAGGTATGGATACAAAATGGAGTTATTTAATGTGGGTGAATGCCTCTTTGTACTTTATCAATCTTACTAACACATTCCACAGCCTATTTTGTCAAGGGAAGGACAGCAACACATGATGATTTAGGATCTGTTTTTTTCTGTTTGGTAAATAAGTTACAGTTGCTTTCCCTTAAAGTTTGTTAACAGAAGTTGAGTCCACATACTCCCCATCGGAAACAGAAGCTTATGGAATGCTGAATATTTTAAAATATATCTATGAGTAAAAGTTTTTGTATCAGAGTATTTCACAACTATCTGCTCTCCTTTCTGAACAGTAATCATGCTGGAAGGGCAACTAGTTAGGATTTTGACACAGTTATGTGAGTATAATTTTAATGTGTTCTACATTCCATGTGCATTTAGCATCAGGATAGGTTGTATGTTCAAGTAGTCCAAGAAAAAGGTTGATTTGGAAGATCAGAAAAAGTCTTAAGAATGTATTGTAGTAACTATAGGTGAATGCAACCTGAACTAGTTTTGAATAAGGGTAAGGCCTATGTCTTTGAGAGTTGCACGTTTTTTGGAATATTAGAGATAACAATATATTGATCTTATTATGAAAGAAGGGTGTTTTATTCACCTTCTGTTGTACACTATCAAATTCTGATTTATGTGAATGCTGGACATGTAGGAGAAACAGGCATCAAGAGTTAGGTTAGAGCTAACTTTGGTTGTCATTTATGGATGAACAAATTTCACTTATTGTTAAAAATGTTCACAGTGTGTCAATGCAGATAAATCCAGGGCACAGCTTAGTCAGTAAGACTGGGGGGGGGGGTGAGGGGAAGGGGAGCTTCAGATTTACCAACAATCACACTGGCATAAAAGTCAAATACATTATATGACAAGTAGGGCACATGAGATGGGCTAATGGGGTGGTGGAAAGGTAGATGAATGGGGGTAGGTAGGAGTGCTAAGTGAGAGAAAACACAATATTTTGTAAAGTAAGCAACTTTTTTGAAGACTTTCAAAGCAGAGAGGCAGAGAGTGTATGTGTGTTTTTGTCTGTGTTTATTTAAAACATCCTTTGAAATCTGACAGACACCTCACCATACCCGACTGAAAGCATCTGTTCCCAACTATTTTACAGAAAATACATTTGTTATGGGGGTGTAACACCCCAGATACCCGTCTGAAGCTACTCTCCCTGATAAATCCCCCAAATTTTGTCATGATAAATTTTAAAATTCAGATTTTCCAGAGGCTGGACAGAAGGAGCTTGCTCTGGATAAGCTTGGTCTTTTTTAAGGGGAAGCATAGCTCTCATAATTCTGTGGAGCGTAATAATGCAGAATTACCTAAAACCTCTACAAGAGTTGGTGAAAATATGTAAGAAGAGTAATTCTGCCTTTAGCTGAATTTTCTTAGCACAAAAATGCCCACTTGCATCCAAAATAGACATCAGGATGCATTTTGCAAGGTGAAATAGCACTAAATGCAACAGAACATGAATAGCAATGTGAGCAGCTGCTCACACTTATTAAATGTGCTCATGGAATAGGATTTTTCCCTAACTTTCTTCTGGCATTTAGCAATAGTTTATTAGTGCAACCTGCATGCTTGCATCTAAAATGGATGTAAAAATGCATTTTTCCCCCAGAAAATAGAGCTAAATCTATGGAACATGAACAGCAGTGCAAGCAAGCACTTGTGCTCTCTAAATGTGCTCTGACAGTAGGATATTTCCTCTAAATGACTCTTAACTACACGTGCAGGAGCACTCACGTTATAATTTCTAGTTCTGCATCAAAGAGTAACTTGGAATTACCAAAATTAATTCTAGTCTTCATGAGGGTTGGACTCAAGGGAATATTTATGCGATAGTAACACTGATTTTCTTTTTTTAGGGTCTGCTTAGCATGCGCTTGCACATGTGTATTGCTTGCGAGACACCATAGTAGTTAGAATAGGGCTCGGCGCCCTGCCCCTTGTCACGTCAGTGTCTTTCATTGGTTTGTGGTCTTGACTTTTAAAATCTGCTTGCTTTCATTAGTGAAAGGCATGCATACATCATGCCTTTTCTTGTGGTAAGCCCTCCTCGAGCGCAGCGACATAGTACTGAAAACATACAAGGCTCGCTGTTTTCCGTCCGGTTTGTGGACTACTTTTTCTCTTTTTTTTTCGCAGCGCAATCTTGCTTGTTTAGCAGCTCGATCTTGCTCGGTTTTTTTCCATTTAATGAGGCAAGAAAAGTACGGTTGGGAGTTTACAACTGCTAATAGCTCTAACTCGGAGAAATGCGAGACCCATTGCATTGTAAATGCTTGTTTTAATGGGCAGGACATAGATGGATTAGAAATTGTTGTCTTGGAGTTTTTAAGTTAGTGATTCCGAAAAGAAGGAATTCCAAATATAATTTCCGCTAATAATGGTGTTTAATGTACTTCCCAGATAGCTGAAAGAGTTTTTAAAAATCTTGGTATTAAACACCAGTATATTGCTTTATATGCTTCCGATATAATTGGATTGGTAGAAATATTTAATTGTGTTGTGCTCGTAGGAGGGAGTTAGCTTTGAGGTCTGGCTTAGATGTTTAACAACATGTAGCTAAATTGATTTGGTCATATAATTGTACCCGTCATAGCACTAAACGTTTTACTCATTTTCAGAGAAATTTGGGCAGATCTTCTCTTAGTTTACTATTTGTAGGACTTTGGCCCCATTTTGGGAAATCCATGCACCAAATATGAAATTCCACTAAAAGCAAGATCCAGTTATACATAAGGAGTTTTGCCAGCATCACTCCCTGTATAGTATGAATGTTGAAATTCACTAATAGTGTATACATATCTGTCCCATATTACTTTCCGATCCTCAAAAAGATAAACCTTGTTTTCTGTGATTATTGGATTAGGATATACACCAAGGGCCCCCTCACTGCAAAAAATATCCAAGATAAGGTTTGCTCTGCAATTCAATAGAACTGTGTCTATGGGAAAAATAATCAGTCTATTTCCTTTACGTCTTGAGTCTAGTGCCATATAGGCCATTGCTGAGGCTTCCAGACACATATGAAGTGGGTTTTCTATGTGTTCCCAAGAGCAATGCCTCAAAGCCATACTGTGCTCCTCTTCACATCAGAGGTGGAATCACCCTTTCCCACCACAAACATTAGTATGAATACTGTTGTGCAGACTGTGGCAGATGATCCTTGTAATGGTCTAGATATTGAGCCCTATCGGGTGGGCGCAAACAAGGAAACAAATAGACACTCAAATAATGAGACATATTTCTGGTAAGAACCATCAGTGATGCAAGGGTGCTATTAAGTGAATCAATAAACTATGTACAGGCCATCATTTTCAAGAAACTCTGCTACTTGGTGAAATAAAACGTTTCCAGGAGTTTTGAAGCAGTCACAATAAAATGAATTGAAATGTACCTAGTGGCATTTCGCTATCACAGTTTTGAAATTCTTTTCCACCAAATGCATGAGCACCAATTGATGATCTGTTGTTCTAATTACATTCTGACTCTAAAGATAGCCCCCCTTTGTTATTAATGAGTTACTTTTAGTCAATGATCTGTAGCAACCTCTCACCATACATTCTTAGACTTCAATCGGGCCTCAGAGACTCTGCTAATGGACCAGTCTATGAGCATGATGTGACTGTTGTGGTCTCCAGGTCTATGCGCTTTACTGCAGGTACACTTTCTTAACCAGCACCTAACACTGTTACCTCTTAAACCCTCCAATGTTTCACTTTTATAATAAGGATGTGGCCCCAGTCTCCTATAGAACATTTGAAAGAAGCCGTGTCTGTCTCTATTTGATGCATAATCATAAGTAGCACAAAGCCCAGCATTTTCTTTTCCTTGTTCTAAAATTATTTTATCCATAGGGCAGCCAACCAACGTCTATCTTCCATGGACAACTATGTTTTTCATACTCCATGCACTATTTTACTCCTACAACAAGGCAAGCAATATTACAAGAAACCACAATGGGTGGTTTACCAAAGTGGTCCCTGCCGTTGGGCAAGCGTTTGAAATATGGAAGAAACCAGGCTTTACTGTATTTATATTAAAAAACATTTGCATGCCCAAAATTGATGGATGCCAACACCTGTATGTCAACATAGTTCCAATGTTTAAAAGAAGTGTTAAAAATTCACATAATTAGTACTAGCATAATTACAATCCCCCTCCCCGCCCCAAGTTACAGACAATTCTGGGTAACTATGCTACATACACAGAAAAAAAGCAAAGGAACACAGGTTTGTTGTGGTGCACCCTCCAACTAGACTAAAGCTTTTGTATAGTAACATATCCTAAAAGGAAATCACAACAATACACCACATGACAGGAAACATAATGCATTGTGAAAGTCAGAAAGAAACTAAGGAAAGAGCAGCCAGAAAAGAAAGGAGTAAAAAAAAAAAAACTTCAAGTGGACTAGCTGTGGAGCAGCTTTAAAAGGGAGCTGCAAACCCTCACACAAATGATTGCCATTCTGGAGCTGGAGGAGATAGGAGCACAAGCCAAGAACACAGGAACGTGAAAGAAAACAGCCCTGGTATGGGTGACTCATAGCCTGCAGCTACTGTTTTTTTGTTGTTGTATCTTCTGAGCCCCAGGAAGCACAGAACACAGTGGGAGGGCTTGTGTTTGGTGGGTGTCTGTTGGGTGGGTGAGTGTGGGGGTTTGTGTGTCTTGGGGACTGGGAGGAGGAGGTGCTGGCGATGGAGTTATGGGTGTGTGTGTGTCTGTTGGGGTGGTAACCGTGAGTTTGGTGGATGTGGTGGATGTGTGTGTGTCTGTTGTTGTGGTGTGTGTGGTATTGTGCTTGTGGTGGGTGTCTAGGGGTCTGCTGGGGTGTTGTCTGTAGGTATGATGGATGTGGTGGGTGTGTCAGTGAGTGTTGGTGTGATGCCTGTGGGTATGCTGGATGTTGTGTGTGTGATGCTGGAAGGGTTGGGGTGTCTAGAGAAGTTGTGACTGTTGTTGTGGCTGTAGTTTGCTTGTATGCCAGTGTGTTTTGTGGTGCTTGTGTCTGTGTGTGCTCCTCTTGTGTGTTGATGTGGATGCATGCAGATCTGTCTATGTGCTTTGTCTCAGTAGGGGAAGGAGGGATTTGGATTGGGAAGAGGGAGGTGGATGGGGGACAGAAGGTGAAGGGTAACTGGCTGCCATCAGTGAGGAGGACAGAGCCTGAAACGATCTCTGTATGCCAGCCATTGTACCATGAATGCCTTCCAGGAATGCATTTGTCTGTTGTAGCTGACTTGCCAATCCCTGAATGGCATTCACAATGGCTGACTGACCCACATAAATACTTCTCAGGAGGTCAATAGCCTCCTTACTAAGGGCGGCAAGGGTAACAGGGGCTGGGGCGGAGGTGCCTGCAGCAAAGGAGATTCCCAACCTCTTGGGAGAGGGCCAACTTGATGGGGAGCAACAGGGAGCGTGGTGATAGAATGGGAGTGGCAGATTAGGATGGTACAGAAGACCGCCCCGATGGATCCGTCACCACTGGGGAATGGGCAGTGGAGGAAGAATCCAATGATGATGAGGATGATGTTGAGGTCTCCCCTGTGGTACTCCCCTCACACTCCAGGCCACTGGGTCCCTCTGTGTCAGTGATATCTTGACTCAAGGTCCAGTGGCCAGATGCATCCCCACCCAGATGTGCCCTGTCTCCTTCACTTGCCAGTGTTGATACTTCGAATACTGAAAAAACAAAGTAAAATGTGGTCATCACATGTCCATGATCACACTTGAACAGCAGTTCTGATTAGCAAACATTACAATGATGTCAAGTAGGACCCAGCAGCAAACTCCACCTAAGTGCCCCATACATGTGCTATACCATATGCATGCATGCCACATGAACTGTCAACAGTTGACCACAGCAAAAACAGGATCTCACCATGCTACAATTGCATGGCTGAAGTTGTGCAATTGCAATAACCAATCAACCATTAGGAGGCACCATCATCCTCAAAGCTTTGCCCTATGGAGCAGACCTCAGTCACTTGTTGGCATACAATAGAAGGTCAATGCAAAATGAATTCCCACAGATCCCACACAAGGTCATGTACACATCTATTTGTCACATACATGATGACCCAACAATAAGAAATGATGATGCAAAATCATGATATATTGATAACAATAGGGCAATATCCTGGAGAAGATGACATGGAAATACCTATTTCACACTGGAAATATATGAACAATGCACACTTCATCAGGTGATATTTGTCCCAGCAGAGTCATGGAGGTAGAATAAATGTTGCTCATGGCAAATTAACACTGTAGACATCATGTGCAATATGTCAGGGAGAGATGTCTCCAAAATACACAACTCAATGAATCAGCAAGCCCCAAGGTAATCGCCACTAATGTCTAGCACCCCTTACAATGACATACTCTAGGTAGCCTAAGTAGAAACCATTAGTCCTTTGCTTGTTGGAGTGACACATAAATTTGCAAGGATTGTAGAAGGCCCTCAGCATGTTGCCCAATGGGAAGCTACATCACTGTCCCCATTGTGGTTATGCATACCCAGATATCTGTGGATGAATGCCTGTACCTAAACAAAATATGTGATTTGAGTGACTACAAGTCACTGCATGATGCATGTCAACAGTCAGGGTACAAACTTTACCCATTACACATGTGCAGTGCACTTTTCCACATGATGCCACATCAAGAGCATAGATATTCACATAGTGGCTCTAAACTCAAGGCCTACCTGTCTTGCTTCTCATTGCTACGGCAGTAGTATATGCCAAATGACACCCTATGAGGTGTGAGGTTATGTGTCAGCCAACTACGGTGACACACTCCTGTATTTGGCTCAACATGAAATGCACCTCCATTGTAAATGTATTAACCCACAGTTTGCCATGCACATATATGTAAGGTAATACAGACATCAACCCATCAACATAGGTAGAGACCATGCATGTGGCTGCAGCTTACAGTGTTTTCTAAAGGGGAAGGGACACAAGCTGACATGTAGACACAAGGAATGTTGGCAACAGTGATGGCACATAAATCACGTCAATAGACATTCCCCACTTACCGAGGGAAAGTATTGAGAAATAGCTGCATCCAAAGAATGATGTAAGCCCTGTCACATGTTTGTTGGACACCTTCACATTACAGATTGTAGTGAGACACCATCACCCATCATACAGGGAAGAAAACTACCTTCTGGGTGGCAGATGTCTGCATACACATTTACCCAGACACATGGCACAGGACACTGATCCATCACCTATATACCTTTGGCGTGTAACATTTAGAAGTAAGTAGTAGTTTGTTGCATAAAAAGTACACCGACTACAACAACAAACAGTACTTGACTGGTCAAGTACACAGCCATATGTTGTCAATGCAGAACAAGTGGTTTCTGGATTCCACCCAGTTGTGTCCTAGGTCCCTGGGATAATTGTCAAGGCACATCAGTATACATTAGTATCTGTCTCCTCAACATTGGCACCTTCTTCAACATGCTGTAATGATATTGTCAAGTGTTTTAAGGAAAATTAGATCACATCTATCTCTCTTGCAAAGGTTTTAACCCGGATCCCTGTGCAACTGTTTGCAATGGGTTCCACCTGAATTCCAATGGGACTCTCACAAGCTTTCCAGAAATCACTCAGGAGTCGTTGGTAACACTTTTAAACAAGCTTAAATCAGGATCAACTCACAACCCAGCTTCCCCTTCTGTTTTTATTAAAATTATGGATCAGATTTGGCCAATATTGTTGAGTGTCCTGAACCAGTCTTTGGCAAAAGGGATTGTTTCTTTACCATTGAAGCAGGCTATGGTAAAAGCTTTTTAAAAACAATCAAACCTGGACACCATTGATCTACGTAATTATAGGTCAATTTCCCTTTGGTCTGGTCTGAGTGAAATTTTAGAAACCTACTGTTAGAAATGGGGTGTTTGGTTGGCAGTCAGGTTACCCCCTGCCAAAGCAAGGACCCTCACTCTAGTCAGGGTAAGTCACACACAATACAAATTATCCTGTGCCCACCCTCTGGTAGCTTGGCACTGAGCAGTCAGGCTTAACTTAAAAGACAATGTGTAAAGTATTTGTGCAATAAATCATGCAATAACACAGTATAGCACCACAAAAAGACACCATACAGTGTTTAGAAAAATATATACTATTTATCTGATAAGATGCAGGTCAAAATGATGAAAATGTAAAAGGTATATGTTGAGATATCACTGTAAAAGTGATATAAAGTGTCTTTAGTCTTTTAAAAGCAATAAATGTCTCTTTTAAGCACATAGTACCTGGTTCGCGTTCAAAATTTCCGCAAAGAACGGCAGAGGAGGAGATGCATGGAAAACAAGGAGGTGTGCGTTGATTTCTCGGGCCGCACACGACAATACATCATTTAGTTTTCACGCAGGGACGGCTGTGCGTCAATTTCCGACACTTGGTTGTGGATCCTCTTCGGTTTGCGGGGTTTTCGGACGTCCCAGGGACGATGCGTGGATTTCCGGTGCTGACAGGACGAAGTCACAGGGGCTGAGTCGATCTGGTGGGCATTGCATGGAAATTTCTCCCACATGACAGGTGCTGCATCAGTTTCTCTCTGGAAGTGGGGCTGCGTCATTCCGCCTCGGCTGTGTGTCGATCCAGTGGACCGTGCGTCGAATTTACGGTCGCTACGCTGGCACTGCATCAATCTTCTCTTTGCAATGTCGGGCTACGTCATTCCGGTACTGCGTGCGGTGAATTTTTCACCACGGTGCAGGCCGTGCATCGTTTCTGGCAGGCTGTGCTTCGATTTTCATTGCACAAGGAGTCCTTCTTGTAGAGGTGAAGTCTTTTTGGTCCTATGACTTCAGGGAACAGGAGGCAGGCTCCATCCAAGCCCTTGGAGAGCACTTCTCACCACAACCAGAGAGCAGCAAGGCAGCAGGGCAACAGCAATGCAGCAGTCCTTCACAGAAAACAGTCAGGTGAGTCCTTTGGGCAGCCAGGCAGTTCTTGGCAGGATGCAGGTTCTGGTTCAGGTTCCCTTCTCCAGGAAGTGTCTGAGTTGGTAGGGGCAGAGGCCCCGTTTAAATACCCAAATGTACCTTTGAATTCGGATAGACTTCAAAGAGTGGCTTAGAAGTGCACAAGGTCCCCTTTTAGTTCCATCCTGTCTGCCAGGGTCCCAGTAGGGGGTGTGGCAGTCCTTTGTGGGAGGGCAGGCTACTGTCCGTTGAAATGCAAGTGTCAGGCCCTCCACCCTCCCAGCCCAGGAAGACCCATTCAAAATGCAGATGTATGCAAGTGAGGCTGAGTATCCTGTGTTTAGGGTGTGTCTGAGTGAATGCACAAGCGAGCTGTCAACTGAACCCAGCCAGACATGGATTGTAAGGCACAGAAGGATTTAAGTGCAGAGAAATGCTCACTTTCTAAAAGTGGCATTTCTAAAATTGTAATATTAAATCCAACTTCACCAGTCAGCAGGATTTTGTATCACCATTGTGGTCATAATAAATATGACCTTCCTACTTCTTTCAGATCAGCAGCTACAACTCAAACAGTAAATGAGGGTAGCGCCAATGTTAGCCTATGAAGGGAGCAGGCCTCACAGTAGTGTAGAAACAAATTTAGGAATTTTACCCTACCAGGACATGTTCTGCTTTTTGCCTACACAGCACCCTGCCCTATGGGTTACCTAAGACATACCTTAGGGGTGACTTATATGTAGAAAAAGGGGAGTTTTAGGCTTGGCAAGTACTTTTAAATGCCAAGTCGAATTTGGCAGTGAAACTGCACACACAGGCCTTGCAATGGCAGGCCTGAGACAAAGTTAAGGAGCTACTTAAGTGGGTGATACAATCAGTGCTGCAGGCCCACTAGTGGCATTTAATCTACAGGTCCTAGGCACATATAGTACACTTTACTAGGGACTTATAAGTAAATTAAATAGTCCAATTGGGTATGATCCAGTGTTATCCTGTTTAAAGGGAGCGAGCACATGCAGTTTTGTACTGGTTAGCAGCGGTAAAGTGTGCAAAGTCTTAAAACCAGTGAAAACAATATCTACAAAGTGGAGGGAGGCAGGCAAAAAGTTAGGGGTGACCACCCTAAGGCTGTCAGCTCTAACACCTACATTAATAAACACCTCTTGGACTTTCCTAAGAAGCATGATGTTAGAATTCCTATGCCCAAGCATGTACCTTATGTTCTGCAACTGATCGCTTTATAAATCATGTAGTCTCTCCTAAACCTCACACACCCTATGTTAAGTATTTGCGACAAGTTTAGTATCACTGTTGCCTATACCAAACCTTTAACTTATCTTTGTGTTTGCAATGTTCCATGTGCTTGTAATAAACCCTAGGTATGACTAAAAGGCCTCATGTTTCTGTTGCACATGTTTGTACAAGTCTTGCTTCAATGATGACCTTTTTTCTGTTATTGTAATTATTCACATTCTTAATAATTATCAGTGTGCCTGCAGCCAGGGACTTTCTAGTCAGGTACTTTCCATAGTGATTTATGAACCATCAATAGGGAGACTTTCGACCAGAGTGAGCCATTTGCTATTCTAGAAAGTACTATCTACCTATAAATACTCCAGTCGGGTTATTTCCTGAAAAAGAACCCTTAGCCTCCCTCCCACTCTCCTGGATCATCGCATCCTCTTCCTCCTGGTCCAAGCTTCCTAGCCTGACCCCCTGACATCTACGCCCCCACAGTCATCTCCGAGCAGCTCATCGGACTTCTCTGATCCTCGCATTCCAAAAAAGACCTACAGTAAGCGATGGTGGGGAATCCTCTGCGCAGCGACAGCCATTCAGGAACTGGCCCGTTGATCATTCTGGCATGTGAGGGCATAACTTGCAATGAAAAGAAGGGCAAGCAAAAGAAGAGAAAATAATGTTAGTGCACTATTCTAAGTTTCTCACCCACAACATTTCTACAAAAAATAAAGACTATAAGATTTTGGAATAATCCCAGCATAAGATTCCCGAGCTATCTGCTGGAAGTTCAAGAGACTATTTGCAAACTTTTATAGAGAAAAAGGGAATTCAAAAATAAGAAAAGAAAGAACAGTCACATAACAAGAGCATATGACATAATTTGCTGCCAGGGAAAAAAACTGTAAACTGTTATCCGAAGCTCACAAAAGAAGTGGGAATTTATACCACATAAGACGGAGAGCATGTCTTTTGTGTTGTTATAAGCATCTCTGAGTGTATGTACTTCCATTGCTCAAATGTTATTTGAAGTAACTATATTAACGCATGCCAATGCTAATATAGGCCCTCATTACAACCCTGGTGGTCGGTGATATAGTGTTGGTGATACCGCCAACAGGCCGGCAGTAATAACTATGAAATTATGACCACGCCGTAAACCACTCAGACAGACAGCCACTTTAACACACAGACCGCCAGGGCAAAATCAACAGGCACGACGGCGGTAACCGCCTACTGCCAGGCAGAAGACAATGATCAACCCACCGTATTATGATAGTCCAATCCACCACCTTTTCTGGGGCGGTACCAAAGACATCAAAAGCCTGCTGGAAACACTGCACTTAAGGGAAACGACTCACCTCTAGAAACTCAAGGAAGAACCACGCTGCCATGGAGCCTGAGTTGCATGTGTTCCCCATGTTCTTCTACGTTCTGCTACACTACAAACACCAACGCTGGTGAAGACGACCACGGTGAGTACTGCTGCCCAGCACACGGGGTCTGGAAAAGAGAGTGACACACACATGCAACACATAACAGCCCCACCCCCAACACCATACACACAAGCAGATGCAGTAACATTACATATTCACCCTGTACCCCTCAGGAATAATGCAAGGACAAAAGGAATTGATTAAAGTGAGTGTAATAAGATAAAATTGTATAAATATGTGCATCCAAATCAACAAGTATATACATATTTACAAATGTAAGGACACTGCCCAGTCCTCAATGTCTGTGGGCCACAGGGCCACATCACAAAGTCCAAGGTCTGGTGAGTGCAAGGCCACAGTCTCTCAAGTGGGTGACTTGCCCACCGCTTGGTCCTGAGGAGTGCATGCCCACAATCTCTCAAGTGGGTGATGGCCCACTGCTTGGTCCTGGGGAGTACAAGCCCACAGTCTCTCAAGTGGGTGATTGTCAACTGCTTGGTCCTGGGGAGTGTAAGGCCACAGTCTCTCAAGTGGATGACTTATCCACTGCTTGGTCCTGGGGACTACAAGGCCACAGTCTCTCAAGTGGGTGATATGCCCACTGACTTGTCCTGGGGAGTGCAAGGCCACAGTCTCTCAAGTGGATGGCTTCTCCACTGGCTCTGGAGGGGGCATTGTGCCCAGTGATCTTCATCCTGTGGAGGATGGGGTAAGTGGATGGCTTCTTCCACTGGTTCTGGAGGGGGCATTGTGCCCAGTGATCTTCATCCTGTGGAGGATAGGGTGAGTGGATGGCTTCTTCCACTGGGAAAAAGAGAAAGGAGTCCAGCCAGTTGACTTCCTTAGAATGCCGAATTTATAAAAAAGTTGTGGGAACTCCAAACCAGAAGGCCTGGACCCTAAGCCTCCCAATAATTACAGTACTAGATTAGTTAGAGGTGAATTCTCACTTCAAAAAATTTCTAATAATAGGCACAATGCTTCAATAGTTGTTTATTACATATAAGAAAGGAAATCAGTTCCATAAGTTTGTAGTCCAGTTAATGTATGACAATCTTGAAGCTGAGGTTAAGTTCCATGGATCAGCAACATTATAGTCCAATCAACTAATACCAAGGTTGGAGGGAGATCAAGTAGCAATATTCGATGGAGTAACAGCCAACACGTGTTTCGCCCCTTTAGCGAGTAAGCAGGGGCTTTCTCAAGGCTGTAGGAAATATATATGGACAGTATAAGTCACATACCGAACAAGTATTACCAGATTGATAGCATGCTTTTGGTGCAAGTCATGCGAGACATGTTGTGCTCCCTCTGGGTGAAACCAATAGATATAAAAGTATAGCCCATAGCAGACTCCCAAGTGTGAGCCAAGGGCTAAAGTCATGAGAAGAATGTTAAAGTAAGACCATAAGTGAGATTGGGAGAGTTCATTTCACTGCTCATTGGTTTAAAAAAATGAAAAGAAAGATTAAATTGTTATTGTCCTGTCTTAGTGATGAGTAAGGCAAGAAAATACATGCTGGCACTCGCGTGATGTTGATACATGCTTAAGAGAAGTGCAGACAAACAAATACTATTAGAAACGTCCTGTGAAAAATATTAGTGAGAAGAAAATAAAAGAAAACAAGGGATTGATAACATACCCAGTTCAGAACATAATGAAAAAACTTCTGACATCAATTGTCACAATTGTGGGTAGAAATCTAAACATGAAATTATATACAACATGTTTTGAAAACACTCATATAAAAACAGTATTTACTAAGTAACACATATAAAAACACCCTAATGTTTATGGTATCAACCTTGCCACCTTGAACCATGTCACAGATTTGTAAACCACCACTGTTAAATTGTATATATATCAAAAAGGAAAATGAGAAAATATCATGATGTAACAAATAAATATAAGCGACATGCTCGTGATAAGCTTAGCAACAAAAAGCCTTTAAATTGTTAAATAATGCTCCCCTTCTAACAAGCTAGAAACGTTTCTAAGGCAAGGTAACTTGACTAGGTAAATGGAATCCAAGCTCTCAGTAAATAAATAATCTATGAATAAAAGGAGTTAACTTTACCTAACGAGACGGTGAGCAAAAGAAGTTCTGCCGAAGAGTCACCGGCGCGTCCTGCGATAAATCGCTAAGACGCCGTCGGGCAGCAACGCGGTTTTCATAACTAGGCGTCCCTTCTCTGTTTCGAAAGCAACGAGACAGAGGAGGGACACAGCGTGCGACGTGTAATAGAATAGTGGCGGCCATATTGAAGGAGATCGAGACTACGGCTAATGATAAGTCCCACAGGACAGTAGTATGGGCAACAATATAAACAAGTAGGAAATTAAGAAATTAAGAAAAATGCACAGCAAAGGGGAGTAACAAGAGAAAAGAAAATAGCCTGGGAGAAAAACAAAGCATAATTAGGGGAGAAGTGGGAAACAATTTGTGAAGGGAATTTTTTGGAAAAGATTATTTGAAAAAATATTTTAACAAAATTAAGTTCAAAACCCTATATGGGGACAATAAGCTAATATAGAAAAAAAATAGACATAAGGAACGGAGATGATCAGAAAGTGATCAAAAAATGGAAACATAACATTGAACTGCAAGTAGAATCATGGAAAATATACTTACTATAGTGTAATCATGAGGAAGAAAGTAATTGGACAACAAACCAAATAAAGAGGAATAAGAGCAAAAGAGGGAACAGGTTAGAACTCATGGTGAGAACCAGCAATTTGAGAGGGAGGAAAGATAATAGTAGGTCAATAAACACCTGAACTGCAGTCCATCAAAACAACTAAAACAATACATCATTTACAATAACCAATAGTGCCATTCGTGATCCTGATTCAAACCATTGTTCACTTTATCATATTGAATGATCATCCTGCTTTCCTCTTGACGTAGTCGTAAATGTAGGTTACCACCCCGTGGGGACGGAGTGATACGGTGTATTCCACTGAATTTGAAGGATCGTTCATTATGGTGGAATGTTTTATAGTGCTCCGCTAAAGGCGCCTTGGTCTCCAGTTTCAGAATGTTCCGAAAGTGTTCTTGAATTCGAAGTTTTAAGGGGCGCATCGTGCTTCCAATGTAAGCCTTTTGGCATGGGCAGAATATCAAATATACCACATTTCTGCTTTCACAATTAATAAAGTCCTTAATCATGAGTTCTTTGTCATTGATGTGCAATGTAGTCGATCTATTAAGTCCCAGTTTGCATATTGAACACTTGGTACAGGTGAAAAATCCTTTAGGTTTGGGAAAATAAGGTTCAGAAACTGTTTGTTGAAAAAAGGAAGGACAGAGTTTATCTCGAAGATTGGGGGCCCGACGGAACCCTATTTGTGGATGTTGAGTAATGAATTGTTGGATGGAAGGATTATTGCTAATAAGATGCCAGTGCTTTCGAAGATGTTTCTGTATTAAGTGATGGCCATTATGAAATTGGGTGATGAATCGAATAGTGGTATCCTCTTTGCGTCGTTGTGATGAATTGATCATCTTGTTGTGGTCCATTTTACCCAATTTGCTGTTGGAAGTGGTCAGTAACATTTGATTGTATCCCCTGGTCAAGAGTCTCTCTGTTAATTGTGAAGAAAACAGGTCATAATCACTAGATTTAGTGCAATTAACTCTAGCTCGTCTGTACTCGCCTTGTGGAATGTTTTTAATTATACTTGGAGGGTGACAGCTGGAGGCGTGCAGAATTGAATTCGCCGCTGTTGATTTTCTAAAGAATCTGGTCTGCAATTTCTCATTTTCCACGTAAACCAATAGATCAAGATACTCAACCTGTGAATCCGAAATGTTATATGTGATGTCAATGTCCCATTTGTTTGGTACTAGGGACTGCAAAAATTGGGTTAGTAGGGTTCTTTGCCCTTGCCAAATCAACAAAATATCGTCGATATAGCGTCCCCAAAAAATGATATTGTGAGAAAAACATTAATTTTGATCGCTCCACAGCCACTCCCGTTCTACAGCTCCCATGAGAATACAGGCATATGGAGGCGCAAATTTGGCCCCCATCGCCGTGCCCTGTAATTGTAGGTAGAACTGGCCATCAAAGAGAAAGTAGTTATTCTCCAAACAAAACTGTAGCATGTTCAATATCATACAGTTGTGAGTAGTGAATGACACTGGTTTTGTCGAGAGTGCTTGTCTAACAGCTTCTAGACCATCCTGGTGTTTGATGAAGGTATAAAGGCTGACTATATCTATAGTCACTAAGAGATAGTCAAGTTGCCAGTCAATATCTTGAAGTTTTCGAATGATATCTTTTGTGTCTCTCACAAAGGATGGTAAGTTGGTCATGAAAGGCTGGAGTACTTGGTCAATTAAAGTCCCTAATTTTGAACAGATAGAATTGATGCCTGATATTATAGGCCTGCCTTTAGGGGGAAAATCTTTTTTGTGAATTTTTGGTAGAAGATACAAGGTTGGAACAATTGGGTGGGAGAGGAATAGAGCAGTTCTTTCTTGATGTGAGATGACTTGACGAGAGAGCCAGTGAGCAAGGAGTACTGAAAGTTGCTGTTGTATGTGTGCTGTTGGGTTCGAGTCTAAACGTTTATAGCACTTAGAATTGTGTAATTGGCGATAGGCCTCGAGAAGGTAATCTGAAGTATTTAGAATAACAATGCTCCCTCCCTTATCTGCTTCCTTAATGATGATGTTAGGATTCGTTCTTAAATTGGACAGAGCTGATATTTGTTGACGAGTAATATTTAAAGGGAAGAATTTACGCTTGTCACAGTAACGTTTATACTCTTTATCAAGATCTTTCAGGACTGCTTGTGCAAATAGATCAATGGAGTTATCTACTGGAAGGGTGGGAGTGAAAGTAGATTTTGGTCTCATGCCCGAGGGGTGATACTGATTAGTATTTAACTCTAGTTGTTCAGCTAGTGTGCGAAGAGGAAGATCTGGTTCCGAAATATTGGCTAAATTACAAAGGAGCCCAATATCTTCAAGGTCCCGAACAGAGATATCTTGAGAAGGTGGTGAGAATGAGGGCTGGGGGGGGGAGGGGAGGTGAATGTAGAAAAAAACGACTTAAGTTTGAGTTGGCGTATAAATTTGAAAAGGTCAATTTTAGTTTGTGTTATGTTCCAAAAGTTAGTGGGACAATAAGACAGGCCTTTGTTTAAAATATGTAGTTCAGATGGAGAAAGAGAATAATCGGAGAGATTAACTACTAGTTGGTCATCGTGTTTAGAGGCCGGAGATTCTTGCTGCGGGCCCGTGTTTGTATACCGGAAGTGCCCGGTGTAGCCGTTGAAGTATCTGGTGGTTTTGCCCGGGTTTCTTGTAGGGATCCAAGGCGGAATCGCCTTGCTTCCTCTAAAAAATTAACCCTAGGTCTGGTAGAAGAGTCCCTATCTGAGTCATCAGATGTTTCAACTTCAGAGGAAGGAATGGTGTCTGGGCAACTTAATGTGTCTAACGGGGATTAGAATCCTGAACATGATCATATTTCTTGCTAAAGGTATACACTCTCCCCTGCTGGTAATCACAGAGATCTCGTCTGAATTTCCGGTTTTTTCTCTGGATAATGTCTGCCTCATAATTGTCTAATATGTTATTGAGAATGGCATAGTTCTTAGTTGAGATGTCACCCCAATTGGCCTTGTCAATTAGTTGAGTAAGTTAGTCAACTTCTTGTTTGTGGCGCTCATACTGTTCCTGGGAGATGTCAATAAGTTGTTGAATCATGTTCATCGAAGCCATTTTTAAGTTAGCTTCCCACTTCTGAAGGCTCTCTTGGGAGATGGTGTCAGTAGGTGGAAAAATCAGTATGCGTAACCTCCGGGGGATACGATCGTTTTCCAGATATTTTTTGAGAGAAGCCACCTCCCACCATTTAACTGTTTCCTTTTTGAGTGACTTTTCCAAAGCCAAAAAAGTGCTTTTTGCGGATGTCAAATTAGTATTACCCGAATTGGAAATGCCAGCATCCGATGTATTAAAAACTTGATCCAGTTTAACATTACCTTGTTGTCTTCTATTAAGAGTGAAGGACATCGTAAGGCAAGGCTTAGACAGGAAGTCTGTACGTGTGCAACTAGTTGCTACAGGGAAAAAGAGAAAGGAGTCCAGCCAGTTGACTTCCTTAGAATGCCGAATTTATAAAAAAGTTGTGGGAACTCCAAACCGGAAGGCCTGGACCCTAAGCCTCCCAATAATTACAGTACTAGATTAGTTAGAGGTGAATTCCCACTTCAAAAAATTTCTAATAATAGGCACAATGCTTCAATAGTTGTTTATTACATATAAGAAAGGAAATCAGTTCCATAAGTTTGTAGTCCAGTTAATTTATGACAATCTTGAAGCTGAGGTTAAGTTCCATGGATCAGCAACATTATAGTCCAATCAACTAATACCAAGGTTGGAGGGAGATCAAGTAGCAATATTCGATGGAGTAACAGCCAACACGTGTTTCGCCCCTTTAGCGAGTAAGCGGGGGCTTTCTCAAGGCTGTAGGAAATATATATGGACAGTATAAGTCACATACCGAACAAGTATTACCAGATTGATAGCATGCTTTCGGTGCAAGTCATGCGAGACATGTTGTGCTCCATCTGGGTGAAACCAATAGATATAAAAGTATAGCCCATAGCAGACTCCCAAGTGTGAGCCAAGGGCTAAAGTCATGAGAAGAATGTTAAAGTAAGACCATAAGTGAGATTGGGAGAGTTCATTTCACTGCTCATTGGTTTAAAAAAATGAAAAGAAAGATTAAATTGTTATTGTCCTGTCTTAGTGATGAGTAAGGCAAGAAAATACATGCTGGCACTCGTGTGATGTTGATACATGCTTAAGAGAAGTGCATACAAACAAATACTATTAGAAACGTCCTGTGAAAAATATTAGTGAGAAGAAAATAAAAGAAAACAAGGGATTGATAACATACCCATTTCAGAACATAATGAAAAAACTTCTGATATCAATTGTCACAATTGTGGGTAGAAATCTAAACATGAAATTATATACAACATGTTTTGAAAACACTCATATAAAAACAGTATTTACTAAGTAACACAAATAAAAACACCCTAATGTTTATGGTATCAACCTTGCCACCTTGAACCATGTCACAGATTTGTAAACCACCACAGTTAAATTGTATATATATCAAAAAGGAAAATGAGAAAATATCATGATGTAACAAATAAATATAAGCGACATGCTCGTGATAAGCTTAGCAACAAAAAGCCTTTAAATCGTTAAATAATGCTCCCCTTCTAAAAAGCTAGAAACGTTTCTAAGGCAAGGCAACTTGACTAGGTAAATGGAATCCAAGCTCTCAGTAAATAAATAATCTATGAATAAAAGGAGTTTACTTTACCTAACAAGACGGTGAGCAAAAGAAGTTCTGCCGAAGAGTCACCGGCGCGTTCTGCGATAAATCGCTAAGACGCCGTCGGGCAGCAACGCGTTTTTCATAACTGGCGACCCTTCTCTGTTTCGAAAGCAACGAGACAGAGGAGGGACACAGCGTGCGACGTGTAATAGAATAGTGGCGGCCATATTGAAGGAGATCGAGAGTACGGCTAATGATAAGTCCCACAGGACAGTAGTATGGGCAACAATATAAACAAGTAGGAAATTAAGAAATTAAGAAATTAAGAAAAATGCACAGCAAAGGGGATTAACAAGAGAAAAGAAAATAGCCTGGGAGAAAAACAAAGCATAATTAGGGGAGAAGTGGGAAACAATTTGTGAAGGGAATTTTTTGGAAAAGATTATTTGAAAAAATATTTTAACAAAATTAAGTTCAAAACCCTATATGGGGACAAGAAGCTAATATAGAAAAAATAGACATAAGGAACGGAGATGATCAGAAAGTGATCAAAAAATGGAAACATACCATTGAACTGCAAGTAGAATCATGGAAAATATACTTACTATAGTGTAATCATGAGGAAGAAAGTAATTGGACAACAAACCAAATAAAGAGGAATAAGAGCGAAAGAGGGAACAGGTTAGAACTCATGGTGAGAACCAGCAATTTGAGAGGGAGGAAAGATAATAGTAGGTCAATAAACACCTGAACTGCAGACCATCAAAACAACTAAAACAATACATCATTTACAATAACCAATAGTGCCATTCGTGATCCTGATTCAAACCATTATTCACCGTATCATATTGAATGATCATCCTGCTTTCCTCTTGACGTAGTCGTAAATGTAGGTTACCACCCCGTGGGGACGGAGTGATACGGTGTATTCCACTGAATTTGAAGGATCGTTCATTATGGTGGAATGTTTTATAGTGCTCCACTAAAGGCACCTTGGTCTCCAGTTTCAAAATGTTCCGAAAGTGTTCTTGAATTCGAAGTTTTAAGGGGCGGATCGTGCTTCCAATGTAAGCCTTTTGGCATGGGCAGAATATCAAATATACCACATTTCTGCTTTCACAATTAATAAAGTCTTTTCTTGCCTTACTCATCACTAAGACAGGACAATAACAATTTAATCTTTCTTTTCATTTTTTTAAACCAATGAGCAGTGAAATGAACTCTCCCAATCTCACTTATGGTCTTTCTTTAACATTCTTCTCATGACTTTAGCCCTTGGCTCACACTTGGGAGTCTGCTATGGGCTATACTTTTATATCTATTGGTTTCACCCAGAGGGAGCAAAACATGTCTCGCATGACTTGCACCGAAAGCATGCTATCAATCTGGTAATACTTGTTCGGTATGTGACTTATACTCTCCATATATATTTCCTACAGCCTTGAGAAAGCCCCCGCTTACTCGCTAAAGGGGCGAAACACGTGTTGGCTGTTACTCCATCGAATATTGCTACTTGACCTCCCTCCAACCTTGGTATTAGTTGATTGGACTATAATGTTGCTGATCCATGGAACTTAACCTCAGCTTCAAGATTGTCATAAATTAACTGGACTACAAACTTATGGAACTGATTTCCTTTCTTATATGTAATAAACAACTATTTAAGCATTGTGCCTATTATTAGAAATTTTTTGAAGTGGGAATTCACCTCTAACTAATCTAGTACGGCTTCTTCCACTGGTTCTGGAGGGGGCATTGTGCCCAGTGATCTTCCTCCTGTGGAGGATGGTGTGAGTGGATGGCTTCTCCACTGGTTCTGTAGGGGGCATTGTGCCTAGTGATGCAGATCTTGGGGAGTGCAAGGTCACAGTCTCTCACCTGGGTGTTAGACTCACAGGATTTGCAGGGGCCAGGCCGCACAACAGCCCATGGATGCAGGACTACACACTGTCCGTCGGCGGTGACAGCTGTTCAGTGGTGGCAGTGGTGCTGCTAATGGTAGAGCTGGCAGTGGTGGGAAGAGGCTCCAGCCCATCCCCTGCAGCCTCGGATGGCTGCCCACTGGGGCTTCTGCTGTTGGTGGCGGTGCTGGTGGAGGTGCTGGCAGTGGTGGGGGGAGGCTCTAGCCCATCCCGTGCAGCCTCGGACGGCTGCCCACTGGGGCTGCTGCTGCTCGTGCAAGTGCTGGTGGTGGTGCTGGCAGTGGTGGGGGGAGGCTCCAGCCCATCCCCTGCAGCCTCAGACGGCTGCCCACTGGGGCTGCTGCTGCTGGTGGTGGCAGTGGTGGGGGGAGGCTCCAGCCCATTCCCTGCAGCCTTGGACGGCTACACCACCATGGTTGGTGGTGGGGGCTCCGACTGAGTCCCTGCACCAGGCACCTTGTCTCTACTGCCAGCTATTGCAGGCCCCTTGCTCCTCCTTCCTGCAGCTGGGGCTGACTCCTTGCCCTTCCTACCTGTAGCTGTTGCTGATTCCTTGCCCTTCCTTCCTGCAGCAGGGGCTGACTCCTTGCCCTTCCTTCCTGCAGCAGGGGCTGATTCCTTGCCCTTCCATGACACACTTGGGGCTGGCACCCTGTCCATCTGGCTGGCTGGTGGCTGGGATCCTTTCACACCTGGAGTAGTTGGGGACACTAATGTGTCCGTGGACTGGGTGGCTGAGGTGCTTGGCTGGGTTTTGACCACCCTGGCCTGACGTGAGGGATGGGGGAGGGCTAGAGAAGAGGTCAATGTTGGCGAGGAGAAGCTTCTTAGGGACATTGGGGTGGGAAGAGGGAGATGGTTTGGGAGTGCAGGAAGAGGGAGTGGTGGTAGGAGGTGTCAGTCTGCTGTGTTTGGGTGCATCTGCATGGGCTGGATGCTGTTGTGAGGTGGATGGCTGTTGGGTGTCTGAGTGCTCCCATTTGTGTACTTTGGGAGGCGGGGGCACAGACACAGTGGGAGAGGACACAGGGGACGTGTGTATGGATGTGGGGGTGGTGACTACCAGTGAGGGGTGTGTACTGATAGGTGTGCTGGTGATGGTGGTAATGGATGAGGATGTAGTGCATGCAGGTGGGAGTGTTGATGCAACTGAGAGGGAGGTGGACAACGAGGAGTAGGGGGACGCAGTGGATGTTGGTGTGTCTGATTCTGTATGGGATTTGTGTGAGTGCCTGTGGGATGAAGTGTGGTGCTTGTGTTTCCCATGTCTACTCTTGTGTTTGTCCTGCCTGTGTGCTTGGGATAGATTGGGGAAGAGGGAAATGGGATTGGGAAGAGGAAGAGGAAGTTGGAGGGGGGAGGGTGGAAACAGGGACAATGACTGCCATCAGAGAGGAGGCCAGAACCTGGATTCATTTCTGTTGGGCCGCCAAGCCATTGTGAATGCCCTCCAGGAATGCATTTGTCTGTTGCATTTGGGCTGCAAGCCCCTGGATGGCATTCACAATGGTTGACTGCCCAATAGAGATGGATCACAGGAGGTCAATAGCCTCCTCACTCAGGGCAGCAGGGCTAACTGGGACAGGGCCTGAGGTGCCTGGGACAAAGGAGATGCTCACCCTCCTGGGTGAGCGGGCACGGGAAACTCGCTGAAGGGCTGCTGGGAGGGCGGTGCTGGTACAGGAGATGGTGGCTTTTCCTGTAGCTGGGGTGGGCACAGAGGTGCCTCCCACCACCAGGGAGCTCCCATCGGAGGAGGTATCCGTATCCAAACTGTCCCCTCCTGTCTCCGCCATGGTGTTCCCCTCGCCCTCCATCCCACTGGTGCCCACACTGTTGGTGGATTCGGCCTCCTGGGCGCTGTGGGATGCAGCTCCCTCCGTTGCTGGTGCCTCTGCTCCTCCGCTAGATGATGCTAATGCACATAAGGGCATGGTGACAAAACAAAAAGGGGGGGAAGAGACTAAAGATACGTTTGGTCAATGGCGAAAACAACAACACCGTTGGCGTACACAACACACTCATGCACAGAGAACAGCCCTACGCACTAAGCAATGCACTACCAGTCACAATGCTAGTCACCAGCCCATGGATAGGGACACCTAATGCAAATTGCAGCATATCTGAGACCCACAGACCCCTGCCCAGTAGTGGATGCCAACTAGCTTGGTTGGAGCACTTTCACATCAGAACGCTGCCCAACATGGGGCCTACTCTGCAATGCCAGGCCTGGGCTAGGGGCACCCACAGGGCCCACCCAGATACCACCCCACCAGATGTAGGGTGTATATCAGGCACTGTACTCATCCACTTGTGGCTGCTGTGATGCCCCCAAGCTCCCATCTAGCTCCAGATAGGCCACCGCCAGTATGGGCCTCTGCCATCTTCCATGCCCAGCGTCTTAGTTCCTCCCACCTTTTGCGACAGTGGGTTCTTTGCCTACCATAGACCCCGAGGGTCCGCACGTCCTTGGCAATGGCACGTCATATACCCTTCTTTTGATGGATGCTGACCTGCATGGAAATTGACACAGGGAAAGGTATTAGTTTGACCGTCCTGCCTGTTACACTCATGGCCCACCATGCCCCTTCCCATCCCCATTGGCACACACATGGCCCACCATACATGCTGTACGCTGTTCAGGGCCCATCCACAAACACCCCCTACATGAGGCCTTCACACACAGCACTCCATGCATTCATGTCCCATGCATCGTACTCACGGTTTACTCACCTGTTGGTCTGGAGGCCCATACAGCAGTTGGTACTGGGGTAGGACCCCATCCACCAGTCGCTCCAACTCCGCCGAGGTGAAGGCAGGGGCCCTTTCCCCAGTAACACAAGCCATGCTCGGTTCCAGACATAGGTCACAGCAGCACATGCAGTGTAGGTCCTCTCCTGTTGAAGGTCAGGTAGCAAGTGAGGAATCAGATAGAAAATGGCAGTCACATCCGTGGCGGTTCATACCGTCACTGCTGGCCTACATTACCATTGGCCACTGTACCCCATAGGGCCCAATGTTAACCAATGAGGAGTTGCACAGCGGTTCTCGACCGCCTCCCGCAACGGCGCACAACGTCAGCGGAATTACCGCATTTCCACCTGTCCCTCCATACAGGACAGGCGGGCACCATTTCAGAGGGGGTGCAGGCCATGGCTCGTAACTGCATCACAGTATACAAATGCACCATTTGGACATCTCCAACAAAATACTGTTATAATCACAACATGCATTGAACTGTAGTGGTTGGAATGTAGCGATAATGACTAGCTGCTTACTCTTTTGGCCCATAGATTGTAACCGCTGCTGAGGAAGAGGAGATGGAGACATCCCCCCATGTACAGACCCCTGGTGGACTTGGCAACAATGGAGGGCAGGCACATTATCCTTACCTATAGACTTGACAGAGCCACAATCACTGAGCTGTGCGCCCGATTGGAGCCTGACCTAATATCTGCTATCCGTCACTCCACAGGGATCCCCCCTCTTGTGCAAGCGCTATTAGTGCTCCATTTCCTGGCAACTGGCTCTTTCCAAGTGACAGTGGGCTTGGCAGCAGGAATGTCACAGCCAATGTTCTCAATAATGCTCACAAAAATATTGTCTTCCCTGATTAAACACATGTGCAGCTACATCGGTTTCCCCCAGATGGAGGATTTGGCCACAGTGAAAGCTGACTTCTATGCAATGGCACATATCCCCAACATTATTGGGGCTATTGATAGAACACATATTGCATTTGTCCCCCCTTGGCGAAATGAGCAGGTGTTCAGAAATCCTAACAGTTTTCACTCCATGAATGTGCAGATGGTGTGCCTGGTGGACAAGTACATCTCCCACATCAATGCAAAGTATCCTGGGTCTGTGCATGATGCCTTTATCCTGAGGAATAGCAGCATCCCAAATGTGATGTCCCAACTACAGAGGATCAGGGTGGGGCGAATAGGCGAGCCCTGGTTCCCACCCAGTATATGTTGGCGTATGAGTATGGTGTTGGCCCTAAGGGTTAGTGTGTAGCTAACAGTTGTCCTTCAATAGTTGCAGGTGACTCTGGTTACCCCAAACTCTCATGGCTACTGACCCCTGTGAGGAATGCCAGGACAAGGGCAGCGGAACATTACAATGAGGCACATGGGTGAAGAAGAAGGATTATAGAGAGGACCTTTGGCCTCCTGAAGGTCAGGTTTCGTTGCCTCCATCTAACAGGTGGAGCCCTGTCCTACTCACCCAAGAAGGTCTGCCACATCATCGTGGCATGCTGCATGTTGCACAACCTTGCCTTGCATCGCCAGATGCCTTTTCTGCAGGATGAGGAGACTGGAGATGGCCGTGTGGCAGCAGTGGACCCTGTGGACAGTGAAGATGAGGACGCAGAGGATGAGGATGACAACAGAAGTGCAATTATTCATCAATACACAGGTTAGACAGTGTTGATATACATATAATTGACAGTTTGATGTGTGACATTGTCACTGGCAGGCTGTGTATTCCGACTTCTATGCCCACTCACTGTACCCTTTGGCATCTATTTTTGCAGATGTTGGTGCCACACTATTGCTCCTGCTGTGTTCAGTGCAGCCAACTACAGGTCTTTCCAATGTAAACATTACTGTACAGTTGAATTGCAATGTTTGAACCTTTGTGAAACAAATACCTTTTGAAAACATCTGACATACACCATATTTGTATTTTCTCAAAGTGTGTTTATTGCAGTGCTCTGAAGAAGAGGAGGCAGTGCAATGGGCTGGGGTAATGATGGTGGAAAGTCCAGTCTATTTGTATCACAGGTGCATTATCCAAGGTGTCATAGGAAGTAGAGCAATGGCAGTTCAAGGTGGACAGGGTGGGACAGAAGGGTGACAATCAGGAGAGTCTTATTTTCTGGCGGGGTCTTGGCAATAGTCTCTAGCTTCTGCCTGGATCGCAGGGAACATTTGCGGGGTGGTTCTCCTTCTGCAGGGGGAGGGTTGCTGGTGGTCTGCTGTTCTTGTGACGTTGCCTCCTGTCCACTGGTGGCAGCAGAGGTGGAGGGCTGTTTTGTGGTTTGGCTAGTGTCAGGGGCCCAGTGGTGTGCCACTGCCTCCCTCATACTGTTGGCCATGTCTACCAGCACCCTGCAATGGAGACCAGGGTGGTGTTGATGTCCTTCAAGTCATCCCTGATCCCCAGGTACTGTCCCTCCTGCAGCCACATGTTCTCCTGCAACTTGTCCAGTATCTGGCCCAGCGTATCCTGGGAATGTTAGTATGCTCCCAGGACCACAGTGAGTGCCTCCTGGAGAGTCAGTTCCCTGGGCCTGTCCTCCCCCTGGCACACAGCAGTACTCCCAACTTCCCTGTTGTCTTGTGCCTCTGTCCCCTGAACCCTGTGCTCACTGCAACTGACCCTAGGTCCCCGATTATCTTGGGTTTGTGGGGTGGCCTGGGGTCCCTGTAGTGGTGGACACACTGCTGATTGACGTATCCTGGGTACAGATGTATGGGCCCCCTCAGTGGGTGCTGTGGTGGTGTTTTGTGTGGGGGGGAAGCTCTGTGGTGGTGTGGGACTGTGCCAGGGTAACAGACTGTCCAGAGATCCCTGATGGGCCAGGTTGGTCATCCAGATCCAGGTGACCAGAGTTGCTGTCATCACTGTGGGCCTCTTCTGAGGGTGGACTGGATGTTGCTGGCACCTCTTCGCCGGTGACATTGAGTGGGTTACCTGTGGGGATGTAAATGCAGTGTTATTGTTTCTGCGTGTGAAATGTTGTGCATGGGTGTGTTGCCCTCTATGGTTGTTAATGCCCTGGCAGCTTTGCCTTCTGTGATTTGTTATTTGGTGGGCTAGGTGATTCTCTGTAGTGTGCATACTGTGGTGATAGGTGTCCATGCATTGGTGTTGCATGCAGGGCTTGGTTTTGGGATTAGTGGTTTGTGATGGTGGGGTATGTGGGAGGTGGTGGGGTGATGGGATTGAGGGTAAGGATGGGGGTATGTGTTGGCATGCAGGTCAGGGGGTGATAGTGATAGAGATTTGACTTACCAGAGTCCAGTCGTCCTCCTACTCCTGCCAGGCCCTCAGGATGCATGAGTGCCAAGACTTGCTCCTCCCATGTTGTTAGTTGTGGGGGAAGCAGTGGGGGTCCACTGCCAGTTCTCTGTATGGCGAGCTGGTGTCTTGCTGCAATGGAGCGTACCATTGCCCGTAGGTCTTTCCAACTCTTCCTGACATCATTCTTTGATCTTCGGTGCTGTCCCACGGCATTGACCCTGTCCACGATTCTCCACCATAGCTCCATCTCCTAGCAATGGATATCTGCTGTACCTGTGATCCAAATAGCTGTGGCTCTACCCGGATGATTTTCTCCACCATGACCCTTAGCTCCTCCTCAGAGAACCTGGGATGTTGTTGTAGTGCCATGAGTGTGGTGTGGGTGGTATGTGTGAGGGTGTGTAGGGTAATGTGTTGGGGTATGTGTTGTGAGGTGCGTGTGTGGTGTATAGGTGATGGTGGTATTTGGCTCTGGTTGTGTGGTTGCTCTTGCTGTCCCTCTCTCTGTTGGCAATGGTTTGCATTTGTAAAGGTTTGTGGGTAGTGTGGGTATGTGTTTTATAGTGGGGTATGTGTGTGGGTGTGGTGTGTGTATGTTTGACAGGTGTGTGTAGTTTGAATTGTCCAATGTGGTGGTGTTTTGCTTGTGTGTGTTTTGAGCGTGGCGGTATGTACCCCCAATGGTTTACCACCATTGAATGTCCGCTGCGGTGATTCGTGGGTCATAATTTTGTGGGCGTGGTTCTGTTGGTGTAACGGTGTGGGTTTTACTACCGCCAGTTTATCACTGACCGTTGGGCTGGGGGACTTGTGTGTGTGGCTGCATAGTGATGGATTGGTATGTGTGTGTCATAATATGGGTGGCGGTTTTCCGCCGCAGCGGCATTATGTTGGCGGTTTTCTGCCGCAGCAGCATTATGTTGGCGGCAGTGAGCATGGTGGTAAGTGGGATGTCATAATGAGGGCCATAGTGTGTGTGTTCCTTCCATTTAGTTGACTCTCCTGTATTCCCCAAAAGAGGAAGACACTGGAAGAATTCCCAAGCAGGATAGCAAGCTGGATACCACTCAGAGGGTGCAAGCCTTTGTTTTTTTTATCCCAACTGCCTCCCCTCCTAAGACAGCGCCTTATTTGAGGCTACCCGTTCCTTGGTCGGGCATTGTGTTGGGAGAGAGTGGGGTCCAATGCTGTCTCTGCGGACAAGTTCTCCAGGTGAGAGGCCTGACACATGACATAATTCACCCTACCCAGGCAGGCTTTAGACTCCTGCATGGCATGGAAACCACCCTTTTGACAGCAGCTGAAGAGACCAAAATGCTCCTGGATCAAGAAGGCACAGTTGTCATTGTCCTCCTGGACCTCAGCACAGCCTTTGATATGATCAAGCAAGAGGTTATTTTGGAAAGTCTCCAAAGTGTGGGCATGGTTGGCCAAGCCCTTCTTTGGTTCCAATCATTTTCTAGCAATAGGACTTTTCAAGTATTTGAGGGAGATTACAGCTAGGACACGTTTCCTCCTAATTGCGGTGTCCCTCAAGGCTCTTCACTAAGTCCTACTTTTTAAAATGTATGCATGCGCCCTTGGGCGGAGGTTGTGTTGGCATTTGGGATTTCAATATTATCAAAGGCAGATGACACACGTGGTCTTTTCCATTAATCACAAGCAAGATATCTATCCTACTACCCTGGGCCTGTGTATTATGGCAGTGGTCTTCTTGATGATCCGCTCAGCTTTAAAACTGAATGGAGAGAAGACCAAACTTTATAGTTTTGGGCAATATCTCATGGTCTTTGCTAAATGTGGGATGGCCAAGTGTCCTGGTTATCCGTCCTTCCCCCAAGCCTGTTGTAAAAAGCCTGGGGTGTGGCTGGGTGAGGACTTAACTATCGACACCCACTCTCTGTTACCTGTTATGGGATGTTGAGAACTCTTAGGAAAGTCCTTCACTTTCTTCCTCCCTTATCAAAAAGAATAGCTTATCCTTGCCCGGCTGGACTATGGAAACTCATTATACCTGGGAGTACCCAAATCAATAAAGAAATTACAGGTGGTGCAGAATACTCCTGCCGGTCTACTCCATAATATTCCTAAGTATCTGTGCACCCGGCATGCTCTAAAAATTATGATTGGCTTCCGGAAACCAAAGGATTACATTTAAATCTCTTGGTATTGCACGCAGAGCACTTATGCTCCCTGGCCCTAACATCTGTCACTTGTGAGTTACATCGTATTTTCCATAAAGACGTGTGTGCTCTTCCAATGCCTACCAAGTAGCTGTACCCTGTGTACAAAGAATTAGGAGGGCTGGCTGTTCATTCCAGTACAATGTCTCAAAGCTTTGGAACTCCATGCCTATTGCCCTATGTGTTTCTGATTTGGAAACACTTATTAAAAAGCTTAAAACTTGTCTGTTTACCCAATCCCTCTGATTGCTTTGCCTTTGTAGAGGTTCCTCTTTGCACCTCCGTATCCTAGTTGAACCTGCAGTTTACTATATTGCTGTGAATCCTTTGGGCAGCCATGCGCTCTAAGAGTAACAATGATGATGATACAACACATGACATGGCTACACAAACAACCACTCATCCACTGTGTGACACATGGCTCATCCCTATTTGTCAGGGGGAGCTGTCAGAACCTGACTCAACCACTTGGCAATGGGACAGGTGGGAATATGCCCAGCACTTACCCCCTTGTGGCCGCTGTGCCATCCTCAAACGCTCGGCCACCACCAGAATGCAGGCCATTAAGGAGGGTCATGGTCCAACGAGCACCCCATCCACGCTGGAAGCACAGCCCCCAGCTGGGCTTCTGCAATCTTAAGGACCCAGCATTTCAGGTCCTCCAACCTTTATCTGCAGTGGGTGCTCAACTGGCTGGGAACTCCCATGGTCCACACCTTCTTGGCAATGGCTCGCCATACTCCCTTCTTTTGATGCACATTTACCTGCATAGATACAAAAGACAAATCAAGAAATCATGATCACAATCTTCATCACAAATGGTTGAGTCACATGCATGTCAGTAACATCAAGCTAGGACTTTCCTATTTTTCAGTACTCCCAAGTGTGACACATGCAAGCCAATAAGTTGTGGGCCATGATGACAGACATACATTTCCCAGTGTGTAGACCAAACCACTACCCTGCTCAGGCCCTACAATGACTAAACAAGCTTACGGACATTATGTGTGACATGCTGTAGCAACCTGAATGAGATGTGACGCATCACACTTCTATGGCTTCTGAAGGGTTGACTCCTAAGAGATGAATGGACCAACACATTCACACTCTGTGAGAATGAGTCTCTGCATACAGTCCCTATAGGCTCCTGCCAGAGTACAAACTCAAACATCACACATGGTCAACAATGGTGGGTTCAGAAGGTGTCCACCCTGCCCATGTATGGACATGTGGCCTAACAAATGCAGACTCATGCCACTTCAGGGGGTGTAGTTCTGTGTAATATACCTGTGCCACAGAATATGTTTTTGGACATATGTGTCCATCCTACAGAGATGGCATCCAACAAACAAAGGCATGCATTGTACAGTTTCTGCTACGTGACCAAGCTACAGAGTAACATATCATGGGCTCCCAGGAATCAGCACACTGTCTGCACTGTGGGAATCTCATTTATGCAACAAGCCTGCACTGGACAAATCTGACCTCTTTGAAGGTGACAACAGGGCTGTGGGAGTAAGGGACCTATCATGAGTCAAAGACACACATTGACAATGATTTAATTGCACAGATCAGTGATTCACCTCTGGACCCATTTCTAATTTAATCAAATGAATGAGGCATTCTGGGCAGGATATTACAACAGTGCCTCATATTGCCAACATGAAATGATCTGCTGGAGTACAGGGAGTAGGCACAGTGCCACAGTTGTATAGCCACAGCGACTCCACCCCAGCCTAGACTAAGGCCCCTTCGGGGGGTACATGTAACAGGCCATGATCTCTGCAGGCTGAGCATACAGAATCTACATGACACGACATTCCCATCACTTCCGTGTATGATAGTACATCATGTACCCAACAGCAAATTGGAATGTGGTGTGGTGACAAGCTGAGGGGCAGAGAGAGTCATGATATGCCTTCCAAACAACAGTCTAGCAAGAGCAGATGTGTGAAGAAATCTTTGCAGCAACATACACATTGCTCACATTACAAACAACTGACTCATACCACAAGAACACTCAGCTCATGATGGCATGCACATACATATTGTCAGACATTTACAACAATAATGATCAAAGAGAGGACAGTGGATGGTGTGGTGGTAATGTCTCCTCACCTAGGTATGTGCATCCAACATAAGCAGGATCTAGGAACTCCAAAATCACACACAACACACTGTGAACGAACTCAACATATGGCACTGGTGATCAATACTTGCACATTGACCCTCCCATTGATGCCACACAGACTGCACCTACAGAAACATAAGTAGTCAAATTGGCACACATGGCCACATTCTAGCCTGTGATGAGGGAAAGGATAGTGAAGTACAGAAAGAACTGTGAATACGAGGTACTTACCTGCTCCTCTGGTGCACCAGAAAGCTATTCATACAGGGGTAGGACCTCGTCAAATAGCCTCTCCAGCACCTCCGGAGAGAAGACTAGGGCCCTATCACCTGCTAGATGTGGCATGATTGCTCCCAGAGGTGGTACACAGCAGCTCAATAGAGGAGGTCTTGTTGGCAGCAGGGTCAAGAGTCAAGTGAGTTATTCTGCAGAACATGGCGATCACGTCCAACACACATGCGGTCGTCACTGCTGGCGGACACAACCATTAGCCTGCGGCTGCCACTGGCAACAACGTTAGCCTATGGCTGTGTCTGCTGTGGTTGCAACCACCTACCGCCATGACAACTTCCGCCAGCGGTTGCAGGCGGTTCCTAATGTCCAGAGGAGTAGGTCAGGCAGCTGCTATTTTAGAGGCCTGAAATGCAGTATTGGGCTTCAAAAACTGTGTCACACCTCTGAAAATGTTGTTTTGAGCACACAAACATGCTTGTCCTGTCTTGCCATGTAGGTCCTACCACTCAGACACCATTGTGGTATGTTGCAAGGCACAGATGGCATTTTACACTGGGGCACAGTCCACCCCCGTCAAAGGTGATTTCTGTGGTCGGGAAATCCAGTCACATTTTGAGTGGCATTTGTGATACACTTATTTGAGTTTGGTCCAGATACATGTTGTGGACACATGTGTGGTAAACAATGGGGGTCACATATGACTCTTGTCATTAGCAAGTGAGATGTGTACTGGTTGCCTGGTCTTACCCTTCTAAAATGACTTTCACATGTTATCATATGTAGCTGGGGACACAATGACTACTGTTAGAACTCATTTCTTGTCATATATAGTTACTAAGTGAGAGGAAGGATGCATCATCCACCTGTCTACCATCCACTGCTAGACCTTCAGACCATGGAGGAATGCCATACTACCGTGTACTACTACCTGAATCAGCAAACAATATTGGACTTAAATCATCAATTGGAGCCAGATCTGATGCCAACTATTAGTTATCCAACCAGCATAACACCCATTGTACAAGTCATGTCAGTATTGCACTTCCAACGGCAGGGTCCTTCAATGGCCCTGTCAGCTGCATGTCCTAACCTATGTTCAGTCTGGTTTTGAAGGATGTCCTCTCAGCAATGTTGAAACACCTGGACAACAACATCTTGTTCCCTGACATCAGGATTTAGCCTAGGCGAAGGCTGACTTTTATGGTTTTGAATGACTCCCACATGTGGTGAGGGCTATTGATGGTACACATGCTGGCTTGGTCCCACTGCATGCCAATGAACAAGTCTATTGCAACTGAAAAAAATTACATTCCATCAACATGCAAGTTGTCTGTTTTGCGTATCTCTACATTTCACAGGTCTGTGCACATTATATGGATTCAGTCCATGATTCATAATTATGCAGAACAGCTGATGTCACAACTGTACACAGAGAGGGCATGGCTGTTTGGTAAGTCACATCTGTACTGTTTGTGTGTGTGCAATGTCTGGTGCTACAATTCTGATAAGAGGGACTCAGTGTTACACATATGTCCCATTCCTGAACAGGACACTCAGCATATCCAAACAGTTCTTAGTTGTTGATGCCACTAAGGAATGCAACTACGCCAGGGAAAGTCTGCTCCAATAAAGCCCATGGAAGGACAAGGCGGGTAGTCGATGGGCTTTTGGGCTCCTGAAGGCCAGATTTAGGTGTCTGGACCAGATTGGTGGAGCCGTCCTCTACTCACCCAGAAAAAGTGTGTCAGATCACTGTGGCATGCTGCGTGCTCCACAACATTTCCCTGCTGAGGAATATCCTGCACATCCTAAATGACGATGATAGTGGTGAAGCGGAAGGAGCTGACTTGCGGCAAGATCTAATCAATACCTACTTTTCTTGAGTGTAAGTATGTCATGTAACATAATGACTGTGACTGTATGAACAACTGTAGTAGAGGTAGAGTATTTTTGCAAGCACTGGGGAGCTACTTATCTGCAATATACAGCCAAAGTGCAAATGAAGGGTAACCCTTTGACAGATCCCCACCTTGATGTACCTACATCATTTGTGGCAGTCTCATTACAATGTAATCTCCTTTCCAGATGCTTGTCATATGAATTGGGTAACATGATTTTTTTCAAGCCCCTACTCATTGTATTGTTTTTGTCGAGGTATCTTCACCATGACATCCTCATGTGGGCATTTCAGAGTTGTTACATTGGCAAGTTTCTGATGCTGTTCCCACACAGGAAGTGGACATGGATTGTTCCAGGTAATGTAGGTCACAGATTTGGGTGTATAATACCTGTGTCAAGGCAGCTTGGACAGTGTTTGTGTGGGAGGTCCGAAGTGTACATTGTACTTGTGTGCTGTGGTGGGCCAATAGCATAATGTGTGTCATCATGTGGACAGGAAATATGTTGTCATCAAGAGCAAGCAAGGCATTCACCCTTCATATAGGCTATTCACTCTTCTTGTCTGACATGTATGTAGTTGTAGATGCTTTTCCTCATTGCAGGCAGCAGTGCTTGTGTCACAATGCTGACATATGTTTGTGTCATACCACCAGATGCATGGTCATTGGATCATGATGGGACTGTGATCAGGGACAGTTGTATTGCCCTTTGTCTTTACCTTGGTGTAAGTGATGGTGTATGGCTTTGGTATGGTATGTGATAAGGCTCAAGCTGGTGTCACTATCCACTTTCTGTTTGCCTATTCTACAGGACAATGTCTGACAAGGCCCTTCCTTCTGTGGTCTGGGGGGCTGCACCTTGGCCTATGTACCTTGACACAATTTTAGTCACCTATTCTTGGCTATGACAGTTTAGACAGTTCGACAGCCACTGTGCTGTACAGTGGAATAAAATGTTTGGTGTGACCAAACAGTTGTACCAATGTGTTTGTGTGTATTGGTTGTAATCCTTAGAAGGCCACTGTACCTGTAACACACACCTACTTGCACTAGTATCTTGTGTCTCTAGCATTTGCTTCACATGATCTTACATCTCTACACAGCAAATTTTTAAACAGAAGCAAGCAGACACAAACTTTGTGATAGGTGGTATTTATTGTAAATGTGTGCGTAGAATAAAAATAAGGAACATGACGGAACAGGATACTGCTGGGTTCAGTCATGGTGGATGAAATCATTGTAGTAGATGCTATCACATTAGAAGTCTAAAGTCCAGTGTACTCCGTCCATTGGAAATGGAAGGTGGTTGAGGAACAGTTAACAGAGTGAACATATGGCACATAAAGGAGATCATTTGGGAAGAGGTCACTTGCTGGTAGTGGTAGGAGTCTTGCCATTCACACCTCCCAGACACTTATCTGGATGTCCCTGCGTGCATGGGGGTGATCAGCTGCTACAGAGGCAGGGGTGACTGAGGCAGGTTCTCCCTCTGGCAAGGCCTCCCTTCCAGTGGCTGGCCCCGATGTTGAGGTGCCAGGTGTAGACATGTCAAGTCTTGCTGTTGATCCCTGCTCAGTTTTGATGTCAGTTTGGGAGACCATGTTGTTATTGTGTGTTTCCCACTGTGCATGCTCTTCCTGTATCAATTCCCTCTGCAGCTGCTTCATTTCACTGAGTTCAGTTAGTACATGTCCCATCATGCCTTGGGACTCCTAATATACCCTCAAAGCATGGCTGATGGTGTCCTGGTCAGGAGCATCCCCAGTGGCCTCACCTTGCTGGCCCACAGCATCCCTCCCATGCACCCTACCCCCATGGACCTGTGACCTTGCCACAGTGTGCCCTCTCCCACTGGTTCCTGGACAATCATTTTCATGGATTTTGTGGTGTGACTCAGGATCCTGGACGGGGGGCACAAGATGGTTGTCAGTGTTCTAGGGCCAGAGGTTGGGGGGTGTTGATGTGGCCACAGTGGACTCACTGGTGGCGTCTGACCAGATGGCCTGTAATGTCCTCCACGTCCGGATGTCCAGGAGTGTTATCATTACTGAGGGCTTCACCCCGGGGGGGTTGTGGCAGTCTCTTCACTGCCAGTGGCAGCACAACCTTTTGGAGTGAAAGATACCATGTTACTGGTTGTATTGTGACATCTACCTCCAATCAATTACATTGACATTTCACAGAGACCTTGTAGATAGTTGTTTAGCAGGTAAACCTATTGTGACAGGTACACATGGTAAGGGTTGTTTTGACATGACATTTGTGGAGCAGACCAGCTCTCCTTGCCTGTCACAACTGCTGAGACGTGCAAAACATTGTCCCTTGGGGGGATGGCGTGAGAGTGTCAACTTGCCACAAATGCAGGCCAAACAGTGGATAGGCAAGTTAGGTTATTAGCCATTTAAGGCCTAGTTGAATGTGATACAGGCAGACCAACAAGTCTGTAGTATACATGACAGTAGTCATTACGTGGTTAGTGCACTGTTAATATGTGTGCTGCCAAAAGCAATCTGATTATGCCTTTTGCGGCCTTTGGGATCACTGTTTAGCACACTGGCTAAGCTGTCCTGCCTGTCCTCAATGGTTTCATCTTGGGTTAGTAAGTAAAAATGGAGGTAGGTAGCCAGACAACTCAGAGATGGGCATGATCTGTATGCTGCTCACTCCCAGGGTAGTGAACCTTAAATGTGACTTATCAGGCAAGGGTATTTGATGAAGTGTAACCACTGGTGTGTTTTATTTTATATTTGGAGAAAGAGTCAGAGTCATATCACTGTCTCCACTGCACACACTTGACAATTTACATTGTCCAAGTTGTGTGGTGTTGAGTTGGGACTTCTCTACTAGATGGATTTGGGCAAGTGAACACTGATTTTGGTTTTGGAGTGTGTGGGACAGGGCCTACGGGGCTCAGCTTTCCAGTCACTCTCTCTACTTCCCACCATTTCACAAATGGTATTCCCCCAGGTGGGTATATATCAATTGGGATTTTACAGACATGACTATTTATGTAAAGGGACCCTGGGCTTGTGTTTGGAGAGTGAGCTACATAGGCTCCTAGCCTTAGCAGTCCTGTCACTCCCTCTACTACACACGCAATAGAAAAGGTATCCACACATCTGAGTAAATTGACATTGAGAAATGGGAACTGTGATCTAATGAACAGTGTTCTGGTGTTTGTAGTCAGAATAACAGTACCTCCTGTGAATTGTAGTCAGGGAAATCTAGGTACTTGACCCCTGACCAATATCATTCCCCAAGGTGATTACACTTCATTTGTGAGTTGACAGGGATATTTGGACAAGGGTACACAGTGGTGCTTGGGGTTGTAGAAACAGTGCCTCCTGGGACACACACCATACCAATGTTGTTCCACCAAGTGAGTACACTTCAACTCAGAGTTACCCAACAAGGCTATTTGGACAGGTGCACACTGGGCTGGTGATTGGATTTACAGGCACAATGGTGGTCATTACGACCCTGGCGGATTACTTCCGCCAGGGCCGCGGGACGCGGTGGCACCGCCGACAGGCCGGCGGTGCCCCGCGGGGCATTCTGACCGCGGCGGCTTAGCCGCGGTCAGAGAAGGGAAACCGGCGGTCTCCCGCCGGTTTCCCGCTGCCCCCAAGGAATCCTCCAAGCCGGCGCAGCTTGCTGCGCCGGCTTGGGGATTCCGACTCCCCCTCCCGCCATCCAGTTCCTGGCGGTTCTCCCGCCGGGAACCGGATGGCGGGAGGGGGAGTCGCGGGGCCCCCGTAAGAGGGCCCCAAAATGTATTTCACTGTCTGCATAGCAGACAGTGAAATACGCGACGGGTGCAGTAGCACCCGTCGCACCTTCCCACTCCGCCGGCTCGATTACGAGCCGGCTTCATGGTGGGAAGGTCGTTTTCCCCTGGGCTGGCGGGCGGCCTTTCGGCGGCCGCCCGCCAGCCCAGGGGAAAACTTGGAATACCCTCCGCGGTCTCCGGACCGCGGAGCGGTATTCCTGACGCGCAACATTGACGGGCGGCCTCCGCCGCCCGTCAATGTTGGAATGAGGGCCAATGTCTCCTGACAGTTGCAGTCATGTCACTCACTCTACTCCATACGCTATCAAAATAGTATCCTCCCAGGAAAGTAAAATTTATTTAAGAGTTACCAAACAAAGTGTATTTGGACACGTGCGCACTGGCCAGGTGGTTGGAGTTACAAACACAAGGCCTAGTGAAAGTTGCAGTCTTGTCCGTCCCTTGTCCGTCCCTGTAGTACACATACTTACAAATGTGAGCCCTCCAGGTGAGAGAACTTCATTTGATACTTGCCAAACAAGGGTATTTGTAGCACTGAACACTGGGCTGGTGGTTGGATTAATAGACACAGGACCTTCCTAGCCTTTGCAGTCCTGCCAGTCCCTGTATTACAGACACTGTACACATGTGAACCCACCCAGGTGAGTACACTTAATTTAAGACTTGCCAAACAAGGGTATTTGTAGCATTGAACACTGGGCTGGTGGTTGGAGTTTCAGTAACAGTGTGTCCTGGCCTTTGCAGTTCTGTCAGTCCCTGTACTACACACACTATACAAATGTGAACCCCCCCCAGGTGAGTGCATTTCATTTGAGAGATTACAAAAAGGGTCTTTGGACATGAGAACAATGTTCTGGTGTTTACAGTTACAGAAACAGTGCCCGATGGGAGTTGCAGTCGTGTCAGTCCCTGAAGTACATACACTATACAAATGTGACCCACCAGGTGATTATACTTCATATGAGACTTTCCAAACAAGGATATTTGTAGCAGTGGACACTGGGCTGGTCATTGGATTCACAGACAGAGGGCCTCCTGGCCTTTGCAGTCCTGTCAGACCCTGTACTACACACACTAATCAAATGTGAAGCCCCCAGGTGAGTACACTTCATTTGAGAGATTACCAAAAGTGTCTTTGGACAGGAGAACACTGTGTTGTTTTTTGGAGTTACAGAAACAGTGCCTGCTGGGAGTTGCAGTCTTGTCAGTCCCTGTAGTACACAAACTAAAAAATATGAACTTCTCAGGTGAGTACACTTCATTTGAGACTTGCTAAATAGGGGTATTTGTAGCAGTGAACATTGGGCTGGTGGTTGGAGTTACAGTAACGGTGCCTCCTGGGATTTGCAGTCCTGTCAACCCCTGTACTACACACTCTATACAATTAAGATAAACCCCAGGTGGGTATACCTCAATTGGGAGTTCACATACAGGAGTATTTGGAGGGGAGCACACTGGGATGGTGAGTGGAGTAAAAGTAAATTAGGGAAAAGGTGAGCTGTGGCATGCATGACATTCCATTTTGTTGACATTTCTAGTGTTGTGACTTACCAGACACCACTCCCCCAGGTATTCTTGTCAAACCCTCAGAATGCAGGATAGCCAAGACCTTCTCCTCCCCGGGACAGCGATGTAGTGGGGCATTGGGAGGGCCACCACCAGTCTTCTTGGCATGCAGCTGGTGCTGGGAGACCAAGGAATGGACCTTGCCCCTGAGGTCATTCCACCTCATCCTGATATCTTCCTTTGTGCGCAAGGTGGTGCCAGCAGCATTGACTTTGTCAACTATCCTCTCCCACATTTCCATTTTTATACTGAGAAGAGTGTGATGGACTTGGGCTCCAAACAATTTTCGTTCTTCTCTAATGATTTAATTCACCATGACTTTCAACTCATCCTCAATAAAATGTGGGTTTTTGAAGTATGACATGGCTGTGTGCAAGGAAAAGTTAAGAAAAACAGGTGACAGTGGGTAACTAAACTGGGGTAGTAAAAAGGGTGTGAATGGAGTGAAGTATGTTCAGGGTGTGGTATGGGATGTTGAAAAAAGAATTGAAGAGGTGCCAATTCTATATAATTAAATGTTTTATGCGCTCTGGCTTCTGTGTCTAGCAGTGAAGATGTAGAGGATTGTGGTGGGTGAAGGGGTATATTTTTATACTTTGCAGGTGTGTCCAGTGTGGCAATGTTTGTCAGCTATTTTGTTTTCAAATCCATCCAATGTGCCATTGTGTATTACTTTGGTGACCGTGAACCGCTGTGGTTCGTACCTCCATTGGCTGACCGCCATGGGTGCACGCCACTGAGACTTTGGGCTTGCAATATGGTCAGTGGTTGGTCACGGTACTGTTGAGCTGGAGGTTGGAACGCCTATTTCTGAGCCTCCACTCCACTGCCAGTCTGCTTTTTGTGGTCCTACATGTGTAACTTGTAATTCAGTGGTCTTTTTGAGGTCGCCAACAGGGCAGTCAGGTGGTCCAACCACCAAACTCGTAATGAGGCCTTTAGTTGAAAGTCTGAGAATACGTGTCAAACGTTTCTTGCCATACTAAACTGCTGGAGTGTTCAGGCATAAAATGACTGCTGATGTGTTGAACAGAACAATGTTTTTGACAGCCCACATTCAGGGATCTGTCTATGTCACATAAAGAAGAGAGACACGTTCATTGTTAGGGGTGAGTTATTTATCGTGAAGGGCAAAGGTGCTCTTGTTGGGTTAAGGTGCAACCAAAAAGCTTGCACATCCATTTACACTCTTTCCACGCATTCTCTGACACATGACTGTCTCAGGCTCCACTATACATCTTTCTGAAAGACCATCATGTTTTTTCGATTTTCATATTTTGAACGTTTACTCTACTTATTTTATGTGCAGCTATTCTCCATTTTACTTCCCAAAATCATAGCTGCATCAATTTGTTGACAAATGAGTAGCATATCATCCTAGGAAAAACAGGTTTCTTTTAATACAGCATGGAAGTAGCCAGAAAATTAAAATAATCCCCACTTGGAACCAAAGCTGTAATGGCAGCATGCAAGCGAAACAAATGTGAACCTCAACCTCCCTAGAAAAGCTCCCTTTCACTTTCATCAAAGCATCTATCGATTCATCCCTTCACTCTTCCATCTACCTGTTGATATCCATCGTTTCACCTTAACATTCTACCATCCATTCATTCATTCCTCTACCTTTCAATCTTTCATTTTTACATCTATCAATTGGCCATTTCATCCATCTATCTGTTAACACAACCAATATCTATGCATGCCTTAATATATCTTTTCATCCATACATCCATTCAACCCTATATGATTCACATCTTCCATCAATAAAACCTTTCATCCATAAGTTGATCCATTTATACATCCATTCAGCCATCCTGTCCGATTTCAGTTCAATTTACTAACATCCATCCTCTCAGATTTACATTTTTCTCTACCATCCTTTCATCCTTCAATCCAACGAGCCATCATCTCACATTTCAATTTACTCTGCATCCCCTCAACCACCCATCAATTCATTAATCATCTCATATTTCTACTTACTCTGCATTACTTTCCTTCATCCATCCAGCTATCCATCCATTCTTTTCAATTTCCATTTACTTTGCCATCCATCCACCCACTCACATTTCCATTTATTCTATCACCCTCGCACCCTCCCATCCATCCTCTTAGATTTCCATTTACTCTGCCATACTTTCACCCTCCCATCCATCCTCTGAGATTTCCATCTACTCTGCCATCTTTTCATCTATCCATCGTCTCACCCAGCCATCCATACTTTCTTTCACTCACCCCATCATTTCACCCAGTCATCCACCTGTGTTTTTACCCACTTAGCTCCCATCTTCTCACTCACTCATCGTTTCACTAATCCATCTATCCTTTTACACACCCATCCTTTTACCCTGTCCCAACCACCCACCCACCCAACCAATCTTTTGCCCAGCCAATTTATTTTCCCATCATCCATTTATCTTTTCATCTCCCATCCTTTCACCTACTCCTTCATCAATACTGACACTGACTCATGCAGCTATTCGTCCATCTTTCTTTCCCTTTTCTTTAAGCCTATACTTCTTTTTTCCTTTTAGTGTTAACTATGAGCTTTTATCTGCCAAGCTGCAAATAAAAGAGGCCCATAAAATTCCGAATCCCCATTGAAACTGCTAAAGCGAGGGTTCACGACACCCCTGTCATATAGCTTGCTGAGTTTTGTCACCTATTCTAAAGGAATCCCAAACTGTACAGTTTTAGAAATTGGATTAAATCATCTTTCAAGACTCATACTATATAAACCATGTGCTGAATCTGCGTTGACCTTTAGAGTTTACCGTACTGTATGGTGCACTGAACATCCTTTTAGGTCTGGCATGATCCAAAACCTTTTATTTTTAATAAAAATGTATACTCAAAATACATATAAGGAGTAGCGGCTACTGCTAGGAAGGGGTGGGGGGGCGTAAGGCAGGGTGGGCAATAATAATAATTTTTAAAAAACTTACCTGCCACCACAGTGTTCCGCTGCTCCTGTCACCTCGGTTCTTCTTGTCTTCTTCGACCCCTCCCCACCCAATCCCGGTGCTTCTCTCATGCTGTTATCCAGCAGAGAGAACCACTGGGATTGGACTGAGCGGGATGAAGTGACGCTCAGGGAGGGAGGGAGAGACTGCACTTGGTCTCCACCAGGCTATGTAACACACCCGGGTGGAGAGTTCTAAGTGCACATGTCAGTTTGGCCCAGCCTCAGACAGCTGGCCAAACTGACATGCACACTTGGAAGTGCACATACTACTCCTCCTCCACCTGCTAACACAGAGGATGCTGGCCTGCCCCACCCTAACTAAGCCAAAAAATGAAGTATTAATCAAATACTTTTATTACCACTTTATTTTGTTGCTTTAAACAGCTGGGCGACACTCCCCCACCATAGCAGGGGGGTTGCCCCTGCATATAAGGGGTTTCAGTTTTTCATCTTCATCAATTTGTTTGCTGTAGTGTTATTCTTATTTTTCTTTCACCCACCATGCCATACAGCATGAGAAACAGGACATGGGATCAGCTCACTGCAGCCATTGGCTTGCCTAACTGTGAGTGATAATCTGCTCTTGCACAATGTCTATATCTGCTCCAGAAGTAGTCCTTTTTTGTGATAAGGACTACTGGTGCAATGTGTCTTTTTACATTTAAAATTATTTTGGCTTTTAGACAATGATTATTTGACTCACATAGGGGGCTGGAAGCTCCTCCAACACCTGTGGCAGGCTGATCATATGTCACATGTCTTTAGACCTCACTATTCACAAAGAAAAAAACAATATGCATTTGTAAAGCCAAAAAGGTGAAAAGACAATGTCAGACTGTTGGCTTTGCCAGTCCTTCTTTTAGGTCAGCGAATGCTGCTGTGGCATTCCATCATGTCAAGCCCAAAACTTTAATATACGTCCAACAATCTCTTTAGTGTGTATGAGCAAGTGATCAAAAAAGAAAATAATAATTTAATTCAAGTAATTCAAACTCAATGTGTCACCCAAGTGGAAATGCATGTGAACTGTATAGACATCGTGTCGCTCACTATCTTAAAGCATTTTAAAGACACGTACTGTCTTGAAGTGGCCATGTAGTTATGTGGTATTATTGTTGTACAGTAACTAGACGAAAGGCAGTCAAAAGGCAGCGTAGCGCTGTACAAGGGTCTAAGGCACAGAACCCCTCTGAGGTGGCAGGTTCCTACAAACAAGAGTGAATTGTTATTGCATCCTGATGTAGTGTTCTTTGAAGAGGCATGCTTTGGCTATTTTCTAAACTAGAGCAGGGTTGGAACAGTCCTGATCCCGAAATTGTGATGTCGTTCCAGAGAACGAGTGGATAAATAGAGAGGGACTTTTGCTTTTTTATTTCTTTTTAGCTCTTCTGTGTCTCCAGTCTGTGTCTTTAGTTTAAGGGTATTTGGACAAAATGTCGAGTTGTAAATATCGAATTGCAAATATTGGAAGACAGAAATATTGAAAAATATATGCCATAATAAAAAAGTATCATGATGCAGTAATATCACTGTCAAGAATATTGGTGGTCATTGCGACCTTGGCCGTATAAGGCGCTTACCGCCGTGCAGAAGACCGCCAATACACTGCCGCGGCCGCGGTAGACCACCACAGCTATTATGACACACATCTCGGAATCCGCCAAAATTCAGACACCCACACAACACCGCCACACCAAAGGTCAGCGATAAACATGCGGAAACAAATCCTCCACCTCCACGCCAACAGAAACACGCCCATGCTATTACGACCCACGAATCCACGCGGCGGTCTTTCAACCGTGGTATTCCATTGGCGGTACACACCGCCACGCTCAAAATACACACACATCTCCAAAACACCGCCACATTGGACAATTCCAAATACACACACCTGATACACATACAAACAACACTCCCACACACCCAATACAATATAAAACACACACCCACATCACACACAAACCCTTACAACCACAATTTCTGAGAGAAGGCCAGAGAGAGACAGCACAGAATAGAGAACCCCATCACACAGAGGCACACTACACCATCACCCACACAACACCCACGCACAAAACACCACATACCACTACACTCACCACACTCATCAACACATACACCACCCCACACATCACACACACCACCCCATGGCACGCAAAAGACACCCCCGCTTCTCCGAGAAGGAGCTCAGGGTCATGGTCGAGGAAATCATCCGGGTAGAGCCACAGCGATTTGGCTCACAGGTACAGCACACATCAATAGCCAGGAAGATGGAGCTATGGCAAAGAATAGTCGAAAGGGTCAACGCTGTGGGACAGCACCCAAGAAATAGGGAGGACATCAGGAAGAGGTGGAACGACCTACGGGGGAAGGTGCGTTCCACGGTATCCAGGCACAACATCGCGGTACAGCGGACTGGCGGCGGACCCCCACCTCCTCCCCCACAACTAACAACATGGGAGGAGCAAGTCTTGCCAATCTTGCATCCTGAGGGTCTCGCAGGTGTCGTTGGAGGAACGGACACTGGTAAGTCAAATTTGAACTATCATATCCCCCACCCTACCTGCATGCTATCACACACCCCCACCCTCACACCCTCCCCTATCACTCCAAATCCTCACCTATCTACCCATGACACCAACCACCCATCCCAACCCCAAAACCTGCATGACCTAACTAAGCTTGGATACCCATCACTAAAGCATGTCCACTGCACAGACCCACAACACCCCCCAACTATCACCACACAAGCCCCCCCACAGGAATGCCTGCAGTGGGGTACACACACACCCAAACATTGCACATCATGAAACACACACTTGCAATAATCATGTACTCATACCCCCGCAGGAACCCGAAGGAACGTCACCACACCAGAGGGTCCAGACAACACCACTCCACCCCCAGAAGAGGCCCACAGTGACGACAGCAGCTCTGCCCCACTGGATCTTGATGACCAGCCCGGACCATCGTGGGCCTCAGGACAGTCGGTTCCCCTTGCCCAGCCACAGCCCAACACCGAACTGCCACCCTCTGGGAACACCAGCAAAGCACCCACCCAGCGGGCCCAAACCTCCCTACCCAGGACAGGTCAATCAGCAGTGTGTCCACCACTACAGGGCACCCAGGCGAACCCACCACCCCAACAACAACAGGGACCTGGGGGCAGTGGTAGTGGGCACACGGTCCAGGGGACGGAGGCACAGGAACACAGGGGAACTGGGAGGGCTGCTCTGCGACAGAGGGAGGACAGGCCAAGGGAACTTACTCTCAACGAGGCCCTCTCCTCCACCATGGGAGCATACCACCACTCCCAGGAGACGATGGCAACGGTACTGGCCAAGTTGCAGCAGACCCAGCGTATGCAGGAGGAACAGTATTTGGGGTTCAGGGAGGAGCTCAGGACCATCGGCTCCGCCCTGGGCACCATCGTAGGGGTGCTGACGGACATTCCAAAGACCTTGAGGGACACCATGGCACTCCCAGGGGCCCCTGACACTAGCCACGACGATGAAATGCCCACCACCTCCGGCGGCGCTAGTGGACAGGAGGCACCGCAACAGGACCAACACACCAGCACCCCATCCCCTGCAGACGGACCACCACCACGCAAGCGGGCCCTGAGATCCAGGAACAGGACAGAGCAAGATGGCAAGACCCCCACCAGGAAATAAGACCACCCTGATCGTCCTCCCACTGTCCCACTTTGTTACCCTGTCCAAATCGGAACTGCCCCAGCTCCACTTCCAATGGCCAGATGTGCAATGTACCTGTGAGACTAATAGACTGGACTCTGCCATGGACATTCCTCCACCATCACCCATCCCCATTTCACAACCCCCCTTCATTGTTATGCACTTAAATAAACACCCTTGAAACACTAATAAAACTAGAGTCAGTCAATGATTGTGAACTTTGTATTGTCAATTACAGTGTTAAAAAAGGTTACCCATTGGAAGGCCAACATACCAATGTCACACATCACAAGTCTTTCAAGGGTGCAAGCTGTTGACACGTAGGTTACCACAATAGTGAAACTGAAATGGAAGGGGACAACTCAGTTAACAAATAGGGAGTGAAATGTAGGTACAGGATATAGGTAGACGTGTGAAAGTTAATAATATGTGAAACATGAAAATGTACTCACCTGTGTCTCACTGAAAATATTGCTGTATGACTGACTCCCTGTTGTCATTTTCATCTTCATCAGCTTCATCCTCATCACTGTCCACAGGCTCCACAGGCTCCCCTGCTGCAACAACACCGTCATCTGGATCATCCTCCTGCAGAAAAGGCACCTGGCGTCGCAATGCCAACTTATGGAGCATGGAGCAGGCGATGATGATGTCGCACACCTTCTTCGGTGAATAGAATAGGGATCCACCAGTCATATGGAGGCACCTGAACCTGGCCTTAAGAAGGCCGAAGGTGCGTTCGATTACCCTCCTAGTCCGCCCATGGGCATCATTGTACCGTTCCTCTGCCCTGGTCCTGGGATTCCTCACTGGGGTCAATAGCCAGGACAGGTTGGGGTAACCAGAGTCCCCCAATAGCCATACACGGTGCCTCTGGAGTTGACCCATCATATCAGGGATGCTGCTATTCCGCAGGATGTAGGCGTCATGCACAGAGCCAGGGAACATAGCATTTACCTGCGAGATGTACTGGTCTGCCAAACAGACCATCTGTACATTCATAGAATGATAACTCTTCCGGTTCCTGTACACCTGTTCATTCCTGCGGGGGGGACCAGAGCTACATGGGTCCCATCAATGGCACCTATGACGTTTTGGATATGTCCAAGAGCATAGAAATCACCTTTCACTGTAGGCAAATCCTCCACCTCAGGGAAAATGATGTATCTCCTTACGTGTTTCAGCAGGGCAGACAACACTCTGGACAAGACGTTGGAAAACATAGGCTGGGACATCCCTGATGCCATGGCCACTGTTGTCTGAAAAGACCCACTTGCAAGGAAATGCAGCACTGACAGCACCTGCACGTCAGGGGGGATTCCAGTGGGATGGCGGATTGGTGACTTCAGGTCTGGCTCCAACTGGGTACATAGTTCCTAGATTGTGGCACGGTCAAACCGGTAGGTCACGATGACATGTCGCTCTTCCATTGTCAACAGATCCACCACCGGTCGGTACACCAACGGATTCCGCCATCTTCCAATATGTCCCAACTGACGGTGCCTAAGAAGGACAACAGCGAAGAAACTGTCAGCATTCCTCCAGGTATGTACCCACAGTCACACACAAGACTACAACAGACAATTAACCCATCCGGGAAAGGTTTTGAGTGTAGGCCTCGGTATGTGTGACGCAGTAGTAATTGAAGCCATGTGGGTCCCTGAAATGGCGGCTGCCTGACCTCTAAACTGGGACAATGGGATTGTGGGGTAACTGCGCTGGCGTTGGACACCGTCGCGGTAGGCGGTCGTAGAGCGCGGCGCAATGCTGCATTGGTTAACATTGGACCCTATGGGTCCCAGGAGCCAATGAACAGGTGCGCCGGCGGACGTCACCACCATTTTCTATCTCTTCAATCACTAGATACCTGACCTTCGACAGGAGAGGACCTACACTGCTAGTGCTGATGTGACCTCGGTCTGGAAGCGACGATGGCTGCTGCGTCTGGGGAAAGGGCCCCTGCCTTCACTGCACAGGAGTTGGAGAAACTTGTGGATGGGGTCCTCCCCCAGTACACGCTACGCTCTGGTCCTCCAGACCAACAGGTTAATACACAGGGAGCACGTTGGATGGGCTAGGCTTGGGTGGAGAGGGCTGGGTGGATGAGGGAAGGGGGCAGAGTACATAGAACAGTTATGCATGGGGATGAATGGGCCACAGGGATAGAGTTGGGAGGGGGCCAATCACAGCGACGGTGCAGTAGGTAATGACTGTCCTCTTTCCTTGTGCCTGTCATGTAGGTCAGCGCCCACCAGAAGAGGGACATTTGGCGTGCCATCGCCAAGGAAGTCCGGACCCTGGGGGCCCACCAGAGACGGGGCACCCACTGCCGTAAGAGATGGGAGGACATTCGCCGCTGCAGCAAGAAGACGGCGGAGGCTCAGCTGGGGATGGCCTCCCAACATGGGAGGGGTGCCCGTCGCACCATGACCCCCCTGATGTTCCGGATCCTGGCGGTGGCCTACCCGGAGTTGGATGGGTGCTTAAGGACATCACAGCAGGGGGTGAGTACTACCTCATCATATGGACTTTGCGTGCAGTGGAGGTGTCTGGGTGGGGGTGGTGGGTTGTGGGTGTCCCTAGGCCAGGGCAAGTTAGGTAGGCAAGGCCCCTCCGTTATGTAGGCCATGTGGCACTCTACCCCAGCTCAAAACAGAGAGAAGTTGATGTATAGTTGCCCCTTTGCCATCCATGTGGGCAGATTACTACCATTGCCATGTAGGCCATTTCACAGAAATAGCATGTGCAGAGGTCAGGAGCACGGCGTAATGCATGGGGCTGCTGCGTCTGTCTTGTCCGCCAACGGTAGCGGTATGCCATGCACTAAAACTCTCTTTCTTCTGTCTCCCCCCTTTTCCTGCTCTCCCTGTCCTTTTGTACATCAGCATCAACAGGCGGAGGTACAGTGGCACCGGAGCACGAGGGAGCTGCATCCCACATGGCCATGGAGGGCCACACCACAGACTCTGAATTCACCAGTGGGACGGAGGGCGAGGGGAGCTTCACGTCGGCCACCAGATCACCATCCAGCGACACGGACTCGTCCGCCGAAGGGAGCTCCCCTGTGGTGGCGGCATCATCTGTGCGCCTCACTTCTACAGGTACAGCCGCCACCTCCCCTACCAGCACCCAGGAGGGTGGGCATGACCTTCGCCCCAGGCACCTCAGGCCCTGCCCCAGTCACCCCTGCTGCCCTCAGTGAGGAGGCCATTGACCTCCTCAGGTCACTCACTGTTGGGCAGTCTACCATTGTGAATGCCATCCAGGGTGTAGAACGAGAGTTGAAACACGGTAATGCATTCCTGGAAGGCATTCATTCTGGTAAGGCTGTCCTTCAGCGAACCCTGCAATCTCTGGCTTCAGCACTGATGGCAGCCATTGTCCCTGTGTCCAGCCTCCCCCCTCCAACCTCCTCCACCCAGACCCAATCCCCTGTACCCCAGCCCATCCCAAGCACACCTACAGACCAGCAGGCACACAAGTCAACACACACAAGTAGCTCAAGCAAACATAGGCACCACACACACCACAGGCACTCACACAAGCATCACACGCATACAGACACAGCAACATGCACTGTCTCCACTGTGTCCCCCTCCTCCTCTTCTCCCTCCTCCCTCCCAGTCTCGTCTACACACACACCTGCATGCACCACATCTACAGGCACTAGGACTCGCACCAGGACACCCAGCACCACAAGCCGCTCACCTGCACTCACCACCTCCACTGCCATTTACACGTCCCCTGTGTTCTCTCCCAGTGTGTCTGTGACGCCCCCTCCCAAAGTACACAAACGACGGCAATCACTCACCCAACATTCATCCACCTCACGACAGCCTCCAGTACCTGCACCTGCACCCAAAACACCTAAAGTGACACCTCCTACAACCACCTCCTCTACCTCCACTCCCAGAACCCCTCCAACTACCCATCCCAGTGTCCGTCAGAAACTGTCCCTCTGTCAAATTGACCCGTTTGCCCCCCCCCCCTCCAGTTCATCAGTCCCGTCATAGCGCCTCAGCCAAAAAGCCTCCAGTACCAGTGGTGCGTGTTCCAGGTTTTTGTAGTGCACCGTCCACCAGGGCAGGCAGTAGGACCCGGAGCCAAGGCACTGTCAGCCCACCCCCTGTGAAGGCACCGAAATTGGAGAGTGGACGACGGGACCGTGTCAAGACTCCTGGTGGGACAACAAGTGAAATGGGATCCAAGGCGATTGGTGAGTCAGCTGTCACTCCAAAGAAGGTGGGGAAGGTTCCGAGGAAGTCTTTCCAGCCTGTTGTGAGTGTCACGGCGGAGAAGTGCGCCATCATTTCCGGCGGTCCAGACACAACCGCCAGCACCGTCGTGCCAGAGTCATTGCCCAGGAGAGCCCAAGTATCGTTACTGGTCAGGAGACCACCGCCAGAGTCGTTGCCCAGGAGGGCCGGAGTATCGTTACTGGTCAGGAGACCACCTCCAGAGTCAGTGCCCAGGAGGGCCCCAGTATTGTTACTGGTCAGGAGACCACCGCCAGAGTCAGTGCCCAGGAGGGCCCCAGTATCATTACTGGTCAGGAGACCACCGCCAGAGTCAGTGCCCAGGAGGGCCCCAGTATCGTTACTGGTCAGGATACCACCCCCAGGGTCAGTGCCCATGAGGGCCCGAGTATCGTCACTGGTCAGGAGACCACTGCCGGAGTCAGTGCCCAGGAGGGACCAGGATCCCACAGCCCCGCTGGGCGATGATGGAACGTCATGCCACACCCCAATGTCCAGTGTGGAGTTCGTCATGCCACACCCTAATGTCCAGCGTGGAGTTCGTCATGCCACACCCCAATGTCCAGTGTGGAGTTCGTCATGCCACACACCAATGTCAGTATCTGAACCGCCATCTCAGGTTACCACTGAACAGTCCATAGCCAGCCAAGGCAAAGCACCGCTGAACAGTCCATATCCAGCCATGGCAAAGCACCGCTGAACAAGGCCAAGACCGCCATGGTGAAGACCGCTGAACAGTCAATAGCCAGCCATGGCAAAGCACCGCTGAACAAGGCCAAGACCGCCATGGCAAAGCACCGCTGAACAGTCCATTGCCAGCCATGGCAAAGCACCGCTGAACAAGGCCAAGTCCGCCATGGTGAAGACCGCTGATCAGGGCAAACACCGTGTGGGTATGAATATGCCGCCACATCAGGCATCCTTCTCCCATGTGCAGCTGGGACAGTGACAGGACAGGAACTTTCACGGGGAGAATCATCCAGTCTGGCCACCAGTCCCACCCAGTACCAGTTGAGAACTGCATCTACTTGCATCAATGTGGCTTTGCACTCCCCAGGATGGTCCAGTGGGCAACCCACCCACTGTAAATACTTGAGAGACTGTGGCTTTGCACTCCCCAGGATTGAACAGTGGTCAACCCACCCACTGTAGAGACTTGAGAGACTGTGGCTTTGCACTCCCCAGGATTGTTCAGTGGGCAAACCACCCACTGTAGAGACTTGAGAGACTGTGGCTTTGCACTCCCCAGGATTGAACAGTGGGCAAACTACCCACTGTAGAGACTTGAGAGACTGTGGCTTTGCACTCCCCAGGATTGAACAGTGGTCAACCCACCCACTGTAGAGACTTGAGAGACTGTGGCTTTGCACTCCCCAGGATTGAACAGTGGGAAAACTACCCACTGTAGAGACTTGAGAGACTGTGGCTTTGCACTCCCCAGGATTGAACAGTGGGCAAACTACCCACTGTAGAGACTTGAGAGACTGTGGCTTTGCACTCCCCAGGATTGAACAGTGGGCAAGCCACCCACTGTAGAGACTTGAGAGACTGTGGCTTTGCACTCCCCAGGATACATCAATGGGCATGGAGCCCAGTCGTGGATCTGGCTTTGCAGTCATGTGGCTGAGGTGCCCCCCCTTCCCTTCCCCCTGAGGTGCCTGTAGTGTTTCAATCTGATGCCCCGGCAGTGTTCTCTCAGATTTTGGTCAGGTATCTATTGTGGGCCTCGCCCATGCATTTTTGGACTGTTGGTGCACGGACATTGTTGTGTACATATCTGCACTACTTCTTGTATTGTATATATAAATATGACAGATTTCGAGATATGATTCAGTATATTTTTATATGACATGTATATTGGCACATTACAATATTTGAACGGATCTTGCTTTGTCTTTGCATTCTTCCGGGGGGATTGTTGGTTGTTAATGTGATATTTTTTACTGCATTGGTGTGTATGTTGTAATATGCGAGGGTGGGGGTGTTTGGTGGGTGTCCCCCTAACTTTTGCCTCCCCGTGTCGTAGATGCAGTACTCACCGGTATGTTCTGCGCCTACGTCGCTGTTGTTCGTACAGGAGCATAAAGACAAGGGCAGGTAGTATTTGGAGTTCCGGCTCCATGGAGTCGTCGTTCCTCGTGGAGTGTGTTGAGGTGAGCGTTTTCCCATAGCAAAGGCTGTTTCCGCCGTGTTTTTATCCACGGTGAATCCGCCCCGGAAAAGGTGGCGAATTGGTGTGTTGTAATAGTGTGGGCGGTACTTTGTCTCCCGCCTGTCTGTTGGCGGTGACCGCCACGCTGTTTGTCTGTACCGCCGTGGCGGGCGAAGTGGCAAAGTGGCTTTCTTTGTTGGCGGTTACCGCCAGGGTCGTAATTCCCTTTTGTTTTTCGCCGGCCTGTTTGCGGTATTACCCCACCTTTTACACCGTCCGCCAGGGTTGTAATGACCCACATTGTCTTTTCAGGTAAAAAAATATAATTGTTAAAAATATTGTTGCAGTTAATGGTTTTCAATAATATATTTGTAAAAAATATTGTTTTTTAATTTAATGTGTTTTAGTTCATCTATTAATTGTTTGTGTTACCTTTGAATAATTGTTATTAATGTTTCTAAATATAATTTGTAATTTTAGGTGATTTAGAATTATTAATTTGATTGCTAGTAGTAATTTATAGTGTTGTAGCGGGTTGTTGGGTTTCTAGGGAGATGAGGTAGTAAGTTAATTAAGTATAAATTATTTGTTTGATTATTTATCATGTAAGATAAGTAAAATAAGATATTTTAGTTATATTTTAGGTGTGGGCTTTTAGACATGTGGGGATGCAGGGTGGGAAGTTAACTAGGTAACAATTAAAAAATAATTATTATTAATGAATAATTAAATATTTACTGGACTAATAATTATCTAAATTGTGAAATAATGGTATGTTTTAGTTGTATCTTCAGTGTAGGTTGCTGGATTTGAGAAGAGATAGGTTGGCAAGTTAAGTAATATTTAAGTAACATATTTTTTATTTGAAAATTAACTATTACATTGTTTATGATTTTTTTAAATTGGTTAGTTTTTGATTATTGTTTTAATATATATCTATATGTTAAGTCAACTTTCAATGTTTATATTTAAAGTTTTATATTTTTTTCTAAATGAATAGGGTAATTCAAATGTGTAATGTGCCTGAGGTGAAGTAATTTACCTACTGTTGCTTAGACTGGAGTGGGAATAGTAAATTTGACCCCTCTGAAGTCCAACGCTTCCCTACTGTTATACAGACTGACACAGGAATAGTACTGTTGCGCTGTTTGAAGTGGGAATGATATATTTAATGCCTGGGATGTCCTAAACTTTCTCTACTGTCAGGGTTGGCATTAATAATTTTGTGTCGGGGGCCTCCAATATATATTTCCTAACATTGGTTATATATATTTATTTATAATTTTCATTTTATAGTGTAAGTTTATATATTTTGTTGTTTTTAATTTTCTATAATAGCTTTTGTAATTTTTTAAATATTTTTATATTATTTGTTTATATAATTAACTTAATGTTTTGGAATTGGAATTTGCCTGCCAAAATGCGTCATAGTGCTGGAGTTAACCTGTCACTGCATCATTGCCTTCAGTGAGCATTTTTCTTCATTTTTGGTTTGCAGCACACACATATATATATATATATATATTATCTAGTGGTGGTCACCACTAGGTAGTCATAATTGGGACCATGTTTCCATAGAAAACGTGTTTTTTGACTTGCCTATATCTTTGGCACCATTTGACGAATCTTCATGAAATTTCCCCCCAAAAAGTGCTGCTGTGATTTTTTTTGTGCACAGAAAGTTTTGGGGTGATCTGTCAAGCGAGGGCCGAGAAAAAAAGTGGCTAAAAAAACATTGGGCCTGATTACAACTTTGGAGGCGGGTGTTAATCCTTCCCAAATGTGACAGAAATAACACCAGCCGTATTACAAGTTCCATAGGATATAATGGACTCGTAATACGGCTGGTGGCATATCCGTCACATTTGGGACAGATTAACACCCTCCTCCAAAGTTGTAATCAGGCCGATTGTGTTTTCCATGTTAATTCTCATAGGACTTTTTGGCACGTCTACAGTTTGAACCACTGCATGGAATTACACCAAATTTGGCATAAAGCTAGCTGTTAGTACACAGATAACAAGTTTGCTTCTTTGCAGTAAATCCATTAGGTAGTTTTTGAGAAATATAGGGAAATTCAAATTTGTGTATCTCTGGCAGCAAAGTATTTGCAAACAAAGATGAGGTTGTGCCAGGAAATGCACAGCTCTGATTGGCTGCCAACACTTCAAACCAGGAAATGGTGACAGCCATCTTGGGACTCCGCTTTAGCCGAGTCCCAGTAAAAAAAGTAAAACAAAAGTAAAGGGGCCAGGATAGGGACACCCTGACCCCTTAGCTCTGGTGGGGGAGGGGGTCTCAGAGGGACCCCAACAGAGCAAAAAAGCTATTTTTTAAATTATTTCTTTTACACTGAAATCACAATATTTGCGGCAGAAAAACAAAAAAACAAGTGTGACCTCCCATGCTTGTTTTTGAATGGCCAGGTCCCAGTAGGCATTAATATTTTGTGTGTGGGGGGTTCCTGGGCCCCTCACAGCCCAGGGATCACCACCTCCCTTGGGCAAATTAGTTTCAGTGCAAGTGGGTGGCCCGTTGGCCTCTCCCCCCACAGCCCCAGGGATCACCAAGTCCCCGGGTCAATGTCTAAATCTGGTGCCATGAGGCCCCCCGCATCCCTGGGGATCACCATTTAACTGGAGCAAACAATAAAAATATGGAAAGGGGGCTGTTTCGGACCCCAGGGATCACCACCTCCCTGGGGCTATGTGCATGATGGAGGGGGGGAGCGCAGACCCTCTTGAGGAGTTTCTGATGGCCCTGGGGACTGCCACCCTCCAGGGCTGGGTCTGTTACGGCCCGGGGTGCCCACTACTGGTAAATAGCTGTTTGCTGTGGCTTGGCTGCAACTTTGCAGCCAAGCCACAACAAAAACTTTGTTTTTTGACAGCAGGACCGGCTTGACAGTGCAAGACAAAGAGATGAAATTCTGCAGCAAGCTGCTGTTAAAGGAGCTCCTTATTTGCTGAAGCAATGGCACTGCGAGAGAAGCATGAAGGCTTCCTCTGCAGTGCCAGATAGCCTGTAAAGGACATTTTGTTCAAATAATATAAATAAATAAATAAATATGTAGGGTTTTGGAGGAGATCTTGAGAGCTCCCTCATGGTCCCAGATAGCCCATAAAGTTCTAAAAAAAAAGGAAAAAAAAAACAATAGCTCAGTGTGAAGGTCGCATTGAAGGTTTGAGTCCAGTTCATTCACAGCCCCAGTCAGACCCTCACACACCCACTCATACAGTTACGCACCAAATCGCACACACACTGACACCCTCATGCACACACTCACAGACCCCCACACATACTGACACACCCACTAATACACTGATGTATGCACTCTCACACTCAGACAGACACTCTGACAGCCATGCTCGCCCCCGGATACAGCTCTCACACCTATACTCACACCCAGAGAGGCTGCGACCAACTTCCGCTATGCACAGGCAAAGGGCATGGTGCTGGGTGGTTAGAGGGACTGGCCGCAGGGAGTGGCTGCAGGCCTTTCCTTCCGGGCAATCCTTACTGCATACGGGCAAAGGTGCAAGGTTGGGTGCTTATAGGGGAGGGTGGCCAACCACCACCACACACGGCCTTACATCTTCTATGCCATCTTTCATATTCACACTGCAACATTTGCAATAAAATTATTGATGAGACTGTGCAAGGAAAGGGTGAAAGTTATAGTTACCTTTGGGTGCGAGTTGTAGTTACTTGAAAGTACACCCGAGGAGGAGGTGGTCCCTGGTGCTGTGGGGGAGGCTGACAAGCCTCCCCTGCACAATTAAAGTATTTTGCCCTTGGGAGGTGGTGGTCCCCAGGGCTGTGGGGGAGGATGATGAGCCTCCCCCACACAATTAAAGCATTTTGTCCTGGGGAGGTCTATAGGGTATGGGGGGCCTGGGCTCCCCCCATATGTCACAAAAGTCACCCTGGGGAGGTGGCAGTCCACAGGGCTGTGGGGGTGCCAGGAGGCCTCCCCACAGTAAAAAATATGAATGTGCCCAGGACCTAGCCCACCTGAGGGTTAATTAAAAAACAAATGTGAGAGCAAAATCAGCGTACCGAAAGCTAACTTTCTGGCAAATTTGGTGTAATTATGTCCAGTGGTTCGGGCTGTAGTCGTGTCTAAAGTTCCTATGGGAATTAAAATGGGAAACACAACTTTTTTCACCCCCACTTTTTCTCAGGCCCACTTGACGGATCACCTAAAAAACACCCCAAGTGCTGTGGAGAGCAAATAGGGCCCCACAAATATATCCGAAAGTATCCCACTGGATGTAAGGAGAGCACTAATCTGTCTGGGTACTTCCTACAGTCATTGGGGATGTTTGGAAGGGCACGCTTCCTTGAGCAATATCTCTATTTTTTGTTAATTGGGCTTAACCTCTCTTATGTTTATATATTATATATTACATCTACACACACACATATATATGTATGTGTAGTTATACAAGTATAAAATTATATATAGTAATAAATAGTTGTGAGATTTACTTAACATTATACTAATGGTATACATTATGGGGGTCATTATGACCCTGGCGGAAGGCGGAGAAGCGGCGGTAAGACCGCCAACAGGCTGGCGGTCTTTTTTTTCGAATTATGACCATGGCGGTTACCGCCATGGTCATCCGCCGCTTCTCCGTTCCGCCCGCCAGGGTCTCCAGCCCGGACGTCGTCACTATACCGCCGGCGGTATTTGGACCCGGCTTACCGCCATGGATTTTCTGCGGTTTGAACCGCCATGAAATCCATGGCGGTAAGCTATATCAGTGCCAGGGAATTCCTTCCCAGGCACTGCTAGGGGTCTCCCCCACCCCCACCTGACTCCCTCCCCTACACCCCTCGCCACCCCTGCCACCCCCCAAAGGTGGCAGGACCCCCTCCCCACCCCGACCCCCAACATCACTTCACTCATGCGCACACAACACCCCCCACACCCCTCCCCTCATGGACGATCGACTTACCTGGTCCGACGATCCTCCAGGAGCCATGGGGGCTGCTCTGCCGACACCACACCGTCAACAGAACACCTCCACGCCGAATCACAGGACGTGATTCGGTGAGCGGTGTTCTGTTGACGTGGCGGTGGAGGTGGAGCAACCTCCACTTCCCCGCCACCCGCCAGTATGGCTGTTGGCGGCTCTCCGTCCGAAAAAGGACGGAGAGCTGGCAACAGTCATAATACGCCGAGCGGCAAACCGCCACCACTGGCGGTCTTCCGCACGGCGGTCCCTCGGCGGTCTTGAGAAAAGACTGTCGAGGTCAAAATGACCCCCTACATTTTTTAACATTTGCTACTGTATATGTATATTGAGAAACAACATTTTATATATGTTTTCACAATACTATTGTGAAAAGATATTTTGTTCCGATATTTTTTGTACTTACCATTATAAAGATAAGGAAACAATGGGCCTGATTCTAACTTTGGAGGACGGTGTTAAACCGTCCCAAAAGTGGCGGATATACCACCTACCGTATTACGAGTTCCATAGGATATAATGGACTCGTAATACGGTAGGTGGTATATCCGCCACTTTTGGGACGGTTTAACACCGTCCTCCAAAGTTAGAATCAGGCCCAATATGTTTGTAAACAGTGTTTTTGATGCAACATTTGTTTCACACAACAATAATAACTACATTTGTTGGGCACATTCAAATAATCCAAATTACATTAATAAGGTTCAGTCCTTTTATTGGAAATGTAGGCCTGTAATGTATACACTGCATCTTCTCATCACTAACTAATTACATTCAATCAGTCATTAATAAAGATGGCAATTTACTAAATAAGGCTAATACCTTATCGCTATTCTGTTGTGGAGACAACTTGACAACTTTCAGGCAACCAGTGTTTTGCGGCAGAGTTGTCGCATCTTCAGGGCTAGGTTGCACTGTTCTGCTCTGATTTGGGGACTCGCTGTCCTACTCAGTGCCAATAGGTGCCAGCCTGCAACAGCACCTGACTGGTGGGAGGAGCAAGTTTCCTTAATGCTACTTAGCACCAATAACGTCCTGGATGGGTGGAAAGCACCAAGGGCAGCCAATGGCAGGCATGTCATGGGTCTGTTAGTGACTGAAAGAGGTCAGACTTGTCCCCCTTTTATATTTTGAATCTTGAGAACATCATGCAGTAAGTCCACCAAATCAACTTGTTTCTTCTCTGCTTTTATAACTTTGCAAAATTTAAAGCACAGGAAGTGTGCTGTCCCAACATGGTAAAGAGAAAATCCGCCTCTGGGAGAGAGAACCCACAGGCAGGCGCCATAGTAACTTACCTCACAAACTCTATGAGGGTGCTCAAACACAAGATTGGTTCATTTGAAGATTAACTGTGCTCTGTAATGAAGTCTGCAGCTGGGAGGGCAATGGGCCCAAGCCTAACGTCCCAAATGACAACAGCAATAATTCCAGTGCAAGTCTGTGACTCTCTGGCATAAGAGTCAGCGACGCATGCATTGTGAACCTCCCAGAAGATATAATTACAATACATCTGATACATGAAGTGTCCACTGTACAGAATCCATTTGATTCATATTGTTTGTCCAGGTCGTGAGAACTGTAGTATGGAAGGCTCTTGTAAGCTGGCCTTGGGTGATAAAAAGGGGCAATCTTATGGCCAACGAGACATCCTGGGAGCAGTAACTTTTACACAAGGTAAGCAGCCCCTCCAACTGCCACCCCAAGCTATCCCAGATGCTCTGATCCTGAAAGGTGCACCCCTGAAGATGGGTGCTCAGGAAAGCTATGACCAATTGCTAAACAAAGTAGTGCACTATGTAAGCACAAGGGTGGCTGGCCTGGGCTAACAACACAAAAAGATCAATTATGTATGAAGGGTTTTGTGGGTGGTCAATCTTCGGAAACTCGACACCAATGACTGTAGTGTCATGAACCTCAGGAGTAGTGCAATTGTTAGGCATATCTTGGACAGCTATAGATTCTCAAGGAATGCTCACTCAGCCGGGCTATTTCTACAGGCAAGCGGATATTTCCGATTGCCCATGTCCAAGTGCCACAGTCCCTGTCACTACTAAGAATATACTGTTACCCCAGACAGGTTATATTAGCTGGACTCACTAGCGAACTGGCTGTTCTAGAGCCTTCCATGGTCAGTGATGGAGGCGGGCCTCTGTCTGCTACCCTAATGAGCAAAATGGACCCTCCCACAACAATGGATAGAACATTAGTTACTAAAGTTACTCTGCACACAAGCAACACAGTTGGAGGAGGTACAAGATTTGCATCATGGAATGTGGCTGGATTAGATTGGGTTCAAAACTGGAAAATTGTGATTGGCTAAAATGTATTAAACCCTATGCAGTTCTTGGTCTCTAGGAAACCAGGCTGCTGGAACATGCCTTTATTGAAGGAAGACTGACCATTTTTTCCCCTGCAATGCCAGGAACTATGGGCATGCTCAAAGGATGACTATAGCAACACAAAAGGATGATGGACGGAGTGTTAAAACTTTTCAAACACTCACCCCAAGTCACAGATCTGGGTTTAATCCATTGGTCTTCCGCTCACCATGCCACCCCAGTTTTGACCCAGCCATATGCAAATCAGTCTTGACCCTGTTCTCCATGGGAACAGTCCAGCCCGAACTGCCAGACCAGGTCCTCCCTTGACCGGACCAAAAATCCTAGGACCAGTTTCAGGGTATCACCCTTCATCAGCCATGCTAGCTTGAATCCAGTGGCACAGTGAGCAAGGGACCCACGTCTTGGCATACCCCTCCCACTTAGGGCAACTTTAGCAACACAAAAGGAGGATGGACGGAGTGTTGAAACTTTTCAAACAATCACCCCCAGTCACAGATCTGGATTTAAACCATCATTCTTCTGCTCACTATGCCACCCCGGTTTGGACACAGCCATATGCAAATCAGTCATGACCCTGTTCCCCATGGGAACAGTCCAGCCCAAACTGCCAGACCAGGTCCTCCCAAAAGAGGACTAATCACACTGGTAGCTCTTACCTTCTTGGGCTGCATTCTATAGAAAAATCTGGCCTCACCTCACTGTCAAATTATATTTGTAAACTGTGATAGAGTACACATATTATTGGTGAATTCTTACAATAATGTTTTTGACGGTAGTAATACAGACATAGTGAACTCATTGCAAGAGGATATAGAGCTTATCCTTAGCAGCTTCCATGGTAACTACGTAATTATGTGAATGCAGAACTTTACACCACACACTGTTTAGCGCCCCATGTGATGTTGTTTGTTGAGTACTGAGAGGGAGCCTATCGCGCATTTTAGCCATATTTCATGTGGGAATGAGGTTAACCTACTGCTAACTAAGTACAATCGGATATTTGCTTTTGAATTCTCTAATAGTGGTTTAGTTACCACTCCCAAGTTTGTCGAGCACAGCTGTTTTATCCTTATTGATTTCATTTTACTGTCACACACAACACGGCAACACATTGCTGGGAACTTATGAGGTTGTCAACTCCCCCTTGAGTGATCATAGACTCATAGCGGACTTCATAGATGATGTATTTTTTGGGAAACAGAAGAAGGTGGCCTATATGTGACCACTTCCCCGTGTCCTTCTCTGCCCCAATAGGGGGGTCATTATGAGCTGGGCAAAGATGGACTAGGACACTTTTCTCTCAAATGTAATTTTTGCATCTTATTGTGATTTTAGTATATGTTTGGGAGAGGTTAAGCATGGGGGAGCTTGAGCTAATCAGGATTTTTGACAAAATATGTAGAATCGCATGGGAGATGCTCACTGTTAAGCTGAACACCAGTCATAATAAGCATGTGAGCTGTTTCAATGCCACCTGCAACTGTAACCAGTTACTAATGTCACTCAAAGCTGTGCCAAGAGATCAGTAACTGGTCCATACCTGTGGAAAGGGATTTAAGACTGCACTACAGGTCTGGAAAAATATATTAAGGGAAGAAGCCTTTTGTGACTTCATAAAGGCTAGCTATCTTAAAGACAGCAAGCTTTTTTTGGCAAACGGTAAATAGAAATTACCTAGCGAAAGCCCAGGAGACCGGGCTTGACACAGTGATCCCCTCAGAGGTTGGGGTCAGGCATTTCTCCCAGCTATATTCGGATCCTGTCATCTCAGAGGGGAATGCTCTTGTGTGACCCAGGGAAAAATGTTAATGGCCCCAACAGCTTTTACTAAACCCCTTTGCAATTTATAGATTGATGTTACCGATGTGATAAGGGCCATCAAGGGATGTCTTCCTCTAAAAGGTGCTGGCACTGATGGGATCCCGACGGTTCTTTTTGGGACATGTTTATATCTTTGGGTACCCCTCTTAACCAATGTTCTCAAGGCTGCTCTTATTTTAGGCCCTCCCAAGACCTGATCACATGCATCAATAGTCCCAATCTTTAAAAGAGGTTCCAGGGGAGATCCAAAGTGCTATCGCCCAATATCATTAATAAATACAACCACTAAGAATATGGACAGGTTCCTGCTGGAACGGTTTAAAACCTGGGCAACTGAAAATAACATTCTTTCAGATTTTCAGTTTGGATTCCATGCTGGCTTAGGGACTGTATAACAATGCCTTAATTTATATCTGCTAATAAATAAATAGACAGTAGCAAGGAAGGCAAAATCTATGTAGCCTACATGGACCGAACTCTGACTTTGACTTGGTCAACAGGTCAAAGCTCTGGGCAATCATGGCTGAGCTGGGGGTCGAGTCTAGCATAATAAACTTTTTGAGGGAGCTCCACTCTGAAGTAATGATTAGTGTGAGATATGGCCCATCCAGGGAAACTACAGAAAGTTTGAGGCTCAAATGTAGCCTGTGGGGGTGGGGGAGGTTCGCATTGGCCCAGTTTCTCTTTTCTTTGTATGTCAACTGCCTGGTGAGGCAGGTACTGAATTCCTGAATAGACTGCCCCATGGTTGGCACACGTCAAGTACTGGCTTTGGTTTACTCTGACAACACCGTCTTGCTGGCTAGAACTGCAAGTAGCTTGCAGAATTTGTTAGATCAGTTTTGTGCCTTCATGGCCAGTTTAGACCTGATGGTAAATCAGTCAAAACCCACATAATGGTCTTTGGATGCTGGGAAAGGGAAACCAAGGCTTTCTTCATCAGTGGAACGAAGATTAGCAAGGTCCCTTCCTACTCTTATGTAGGAATATTATTCGTTGAGAGGCTGACTTGGAGCTCTTTGAAAGTTGGTTGGGAACCTGACCTATCTAGGAGCACTGAAGCAGTCCTAAACTTTGCAGCCTGACTGAGCAGAAAGAGAACCAAGGAGTTGTTAGAAATGTATAAAGCTAAGTGCCACACTGGCGCAAGATATGGGGCTAGTGTTTGCGGCACTTGTGACCAGCCAGGGCTCGATAAGGTGGACAATGGGCTGATAAAAAGGTTGCTCGCTGTAACCGAGTCCACTAGGTACTACATATGCCACAAGGAACAAGGACTGGGGTGTATAAGTGATTTTATGAGGCCCCAGACTTGTTTACTTTGGTTGAAAATATGGTTAAAGGGAGAGACCCCACTCAATCATTATATCCTGGCTGACTGAATCTGGACAAAAGCCTCAACATTTCCAGGATTGCATATATATTCAAGATTATCAAATGACTGGAACCAGATATGCTGTTTTTGAACCTGAGCTTCTTTAGGGCCAGCTTCTGTAGACCTTTGACCAAATGCCTCTTAGTCAAATGTGCAGAGGAAAGGATGGTTCAAGACTCAAGAATGCCCACAGTTGTCACCTGTGCCCAAATTAGTACTTCTGTTTGCATCAAGCCTTACCTTTTATTGGTTAGTAATTTACACCATAGGTTCTTGCTAGTAAGACTGTGAGCACTCTACACTTTCTTGTTGCATACCTGAGGCCATGCATGTTTGTTACTACACTGCCTTTCTGTCCCTGTGATGGATTTTCTACACAGAGCATCCTGCACTTTATTATTCTTCACTAAGGTCTGTGTTCATTTCACCACTCTTGAAGCAAGCAAGCTTAGGGCACTGTAGGGCTGCCACAGAGTTCTTGCAAAAGCTGCCAACTGTGACTTTAAGCTATTCAATTGCAGCTTTTAAACAGTGGGCCACAGGCCTACGCTTTGCACTTGCCTATGAAATTGTCCTTTCTTTGGCTGTGAGTCATCTCTTTGTTTTTAAGTATTCTGATTTTATACAATAACTGTTTTTAATGACTGATTGCATTTATTTTTATATATCGTTATGTATCTTGCCCTCAACTGTTGGCTGACTAGTTAAACAACTTTGTGACATTTTCTAAGAGAAGGCAAACTGATGGCAGCATTTATCACTCTTATATTTTAGACATGCTCCTTTATAAACCCATAGGCGGTTTCTTATACAAAGCCAGATGGATTTATGTTTGCTTTTTTTTTCTAAAAACCTATGATCACATTTAGGACCTGATTTAGATATTGGCAGATGGATTACTCAGACACAATGGTGACGGATATCCCGTCCGCTGAAATTTAAGTTCCATTATTTTCCATCGGATTTAGATTTCGGCAGACAGGATGTCGGCAAACATGCCTATTAAAGTATCACATGACCTCATGCCTAATGAGTTGCCAGAGAGGCCCCTGTTTATGGCCATTTTCTGGTTCATGAGGCAGACGACTGCAGCTTTTCTGACTTCAGTGACTGGGTATGACTCTAAATATGCCCTGGCGCAGGTACATTAATCATTGGTTTTCAACATTAATAGTATTGTGGGACAATGATATTATTAAAAATATTGTAAAAACAATAATAACTTGAGAAATAATAATGCAAATAAGAATATAATTTTTTTCACTAAAAATATTGCAGTATGTCATATTGTTTTATGCAATATTATTGTATATAATACTGTTTGAATTTTTCTAATGTGTTATTAGTTTTAGGGTAATAAGTTAATATTATTTTATTTATATTTTTCACTAAAGTTCATCTTTGGGTTTGGTAATATATTTAATGGACTCTATGTAATTTAAAAAAATGTATCTACTGACCTGTTGTTGGATTTCCAGAGAAATATGGTGGGAAGTGTTTTTAAAATATATTATTATTATTATATTTTCTATATTGTTATTTCATTTATCAATTGTTAATCTGCTACCTCGATTATTAATTTTATTAATTAATTTGATATGCCAATTTAGCATGTTTAATGTGTTAACTTTAATATTTGTTATATTATTTGCTATATTTAGTAGAATGTTTTATGCATTTTACATATATCATTATTTAGAATTTCTTTTAGCATTATTTTAAATTGTGTTGTTGTCTTGTTGTGGAGTAGGATGGAAAGCATTATAGATAAATGATTTTGAATATTTTAAATTCAATATATAGGCCCTCATTACAACCCTGGTGGTAAATGCCGGCGACCGCCGTGGTGATGGCCGCAAACATACCGTGATCACGGCGGTATACCGTTACGGGTGTTATGACCCACACATAGAAATCCGCCACTTTACAGACACCCTCACAAGTCCCCCAGACCAAAGCTCTGTGATAAACTGGCAGTACCAAAACCCACACCATTACGCCAACAGAAATAGGCCCACAGAATCATGACCCACGAATCACCATGGTGGACATTCATCTGCGGTAAACCATGGGAGATGCACACCGCCGCACTCAAAATATACACACTCAAACAAAACAGCACCACATTGGACAAATCAAACTACACACACCTGACACACATACACACACCACACCCACACACCGAATCCAATATAAAGCACACACCGCATTACCCACAAACCCTTACAAAGCAAAAAATATAGCCAACTGAGAGAGAGACAAGCCAGGAACACCCACTGAATCTGAGCCACATAACACCATCACCCATACCCATCCATACACCTCACAGCACACACCCCAACTAATAACCCCACATACCCTCACACATACCACTCACACTACACCCATGGCACCACAAAGACACCCCAGGTTCTCTGAGGAGGAGCCAAAGGTCATGGTGAAGGAAATCATCCTGGTAGAGCCACAGCTACATGTGCAGCAGATGTCCATTGCAAGGAAGATGGAGCTATTGTGGAGAGTCGATGCCGTGGGACAGCACCCAAGAACTAGGGATAACATCAGGAAGAGGTGGAACGACCTACAGGGGAAGGTGCGTTTCCGTAGTAGCAAGACACCAGGTAACTGTACAGAGGACTGGCGGGGACCCCCACCTTCTCCCCCACAACTAACAACATGGGAGGAGCAAGTCTTGGGGATCATGCATCCTGAGGGCCTCGCAGGAGTAGCAGGAGGACTGGACTCTGGTAAGTCAAATCTTTACCACTTTATCCCCCACCCTACCTGCATGACATCACATATCCCTACCCTTACCCTCACTCCCATCACTTCATCACCTCACATATACCCCACCATCACAACCCACTCATCCCAATACCAAGCCCTGCATGCAACACCAATGCATGGATCCCCATCACAGACCTGCATGGACACACATCACCAAAGCATGAGAGAATCACCTAGCCCACAAACTCACCACTCACACAAGGCAAAGCTGACAGGACAATCACAACCATACAGGGAAACACACCCATGCACAAGATGTCACACGCAGATACAATAACATTGCATTTACATCCCCACAGGACCCCCACTCAATGTCACCAGAAAGGAGGTGCCACCAACATCCAGTCCCCCCACAGAAGAGGCCTGCAGTGATGACAGCAGCTCTGCACGCCTGGATCACGATGACCAACCTGGCCCATCAAGGACCTCTGGACAGTTGGTTCACCTGCCACAGTCCCAACCCTCCACAGAGCCTTCCCCCTCAGGAAACACCAGCACAGCACCCACCCAGAGGACCCATCCCTCTGTCCCCAGGACATGTCAATTAGCAGTGTGTCAACCACTACAGGGACCCCAGGCAACCCCACAAACCCAGGATGATCAGGGACCTGGGGTCAGTGGCAGTGGGCACATGGTTCAGGGGACAGAGGCACAGGACAACAGGGAAGCTGGGAGGACTGCTGTGTGACAGGGGGAGAGCAGGCCCAGGGAACCCACTCTCCACAAGGCACTTGCAGGGATCCTGGGAGAATACCAGAATTCCCAGGAGACCTTGGGCCAGATACTATACAAGTTGCAGGAGACCCAGTGGCTGCAGGAGGGACAGTACGTGGGGATCAGGGAGGACCTCAGACACATCCACATCATCCTGGTCACCATTGCAGGGGTGCTGGCTGACATGACCAACACCATGAGGGAGTCAGTGGCACACCAACGGGCCCCTGACACTAGCCACACCGAAGAACAGCCCTCCACCTCTGTCAGCGCTAGTGGACAGGAGGCCCCGCCACAGGACATACAGGCCACCAGCACCCCTCCCCCTGCAAAAGGAGAACAACCCCGCAAACGGTCCCTGCAAGCCAGGCAGAAGCCAGAGAACATTGCCAAGACATCAGCTAGGAAATAAGACTCTCCTGTCACCCTTCTGTCCCACTCTGTTACCCTGTCCACCTTGAACTGCCATTGCTTCGCTTCCAATGCCCCCTTGGACAATGCGCCTGTGATACAGAGAGACTGCACTCTATCTGGACATTCCTCCACCATCACCCCAGCCCATTACACATCCCCCTCTACTTATTAGCATTTCAATAAACACCCTTGGAACAAATACAAGTATGGAGTATGTCAATTGATTAAAATATGTATTAGTTTAACAATATGTAAACATTTAAATGCATATGTACAGTTACATATACATAGGTATGACCTGTAGTGGGCAGCAGTAAACACACCAGGAGCCAGAGTGGGGCACAGAGATCTGAAAATAGAGATGCCAAAGGGTACAATAAGTGGCCACAGACATAGGGAGATCAGGCTGCCGTGTCCAATTTCTAACACAAAACTGCAATGGAAAGTGAAGTTACAGTGTCTTACCTTTGTGCCACTGGAAGTACTGTTGAATGAGTGAACTTCTGTTGTCCACATCTTCATCCTCTGCCTCCTCTTCGTCACTGTCCGCAGGGTCCACCCCTGCCACAAAAGCATCTCCAGGCTCATCCTCCTGCAGAAAAGGCAACTGGCGTCTCAGGGCCAGGTTGTGCAACATGCAACATGCAACTATCATCTGGCACACCTTCGTGGGTGAGTAATACAGGGATCCACCTGTCAGGTGGAGGCACCGGAATCTGGCCTTCAGGAGGCCAAAGGTTCTTTCAATTATCCTCCTTGTTCCCCCAGGTGCATCATTGTAACGTTCCTCTGCCCTTGTCCGGGCATTCCTCACTAGGGTCAGTAGCCATGAGAGGTTGGGGTAACCAGAGTCACCTGCAAATATCGAGGGATACCTGTTAGACACACACTCACCCTTAGGTACAACCCCACACCCATATAACTACATCAACTGGCTGGGGACCATGGGCTCACCTATTAGCCACACCCGGTGCCTCTGGACTAGTGGCATCACATATGGAATGCTGCTATTCCTCAAGATAAAGGCATCATGCACAGAGCCAGGATACTTCACATTCACATGGGAGCTGTACTGGTCCGCCAAACATACCAACTGCACATTCAGAGAGTGAAAGCTTTTTCTATTCTTGAACACTTGTTCATATCTTCAAATGCTTCTTGTGTACCATCAATGGCACCAATGATGTTTGGGATATGTCCTAGGGCACAAAAGTCAGCCTTCACTGTGGCCAAATCCTCCACCTGGGGGAATACGATGTAGCTGCGCATGTGTTTCAGCAGGACAGACAACACTCTGGTCAACACGTTGGAGAAAGTTTACTGAGACATCCCTGATGCCATGGCCACTGTTGTTTGGAATGAACCGCTTGCCAGGAAATGGAGCAGTGACAGGACCTGCACTAGAGAGGGGATACCTGTGGGCTGGTGGATAGCTGAAATCAGGTCTGGCTCCAATTGGGTACACAGTTCTTGGATTGTGGCCCTATCAAGTCCGTAGGTAAGGATAATGTGCCTGTCCTCCATTGTCTCCAGGTCCACCAGAGTCTGTACATGGGGGGATGTCTCCATCTCCTATTCATCCTCAGTGGTTGAACTCTAGGGTGGAAAACGGTGAGCAGAGGGTCAAATTCACACATATGTGAAAATAAAAATGCATTTCTTCCTTTACAGAAACAGAATGTGAATACGAAAGTCAGTTGACGTGCCAATGTCTGCTGTGACGCAGTTAGGTGCCATGGCCTGTGCCCCCCTGAAATAGAGGCTGCCTGACCTGTGAAGAGAGACAAGTGGAAATTATGTAATTCCGCTGGCGTTGTGCGTCGTTGAGGTCGGCGGTCGATGACTGCAGCACAACTTCACAATGGTTATGATTGGGCCCTATGGGTCCAAGGAGCCAATGACAATGTACGGTGATGGTACGCACTGCTGCAGATGTGACCGCCATTTTCTATCTGTTCATTCACTTGCTACCTGACCTCCAACAGGAGAGGACCTACACAGCAAGTGCTGCTGTGTCTTGTGTCTGGAAACTACAATGGGTCGAGTGTCTGGGGAAAGGGCCCCCACCTTAACTTCGGAGGAGTTGGAGAGACTGGTGGATGGGGTCCTACCCTAGTATACTTTACTCTATGGTCCTCCAGACAAACAGGTGAGTACACTGTGAGCATAATGTATGGGCCATGAATGTATGGATTGCTGTGTGTGTAAGACTTGAGTGGGGGGGGCTGAGGTGTCCTGGGCAGAGTGCTGCATGTCTGGTTGTCAATGTCTGTGGGTAAGGGGATGGGAGGGATATTGTGGGCCATGAGCGTAACAGGCCGGACGGTATGACGAATAATCCCATTTTTCAATGCATATTTTCCTGCAGGTCAGCACCCATCAGAAAAACGGTATTAGGCGTGCCATCGCCAAGGAGGTGTGGACCCTGGGGGTCTTTGACAGGCGGAGCACCCACTGCTGCAAATGGTGGGAGGACCTGTGCCGCTGGGCAAGGAAGACGGCAGAGGCCCAGCTGGGGCTGGCCTCCCAACGAGGAAGGGGTGCCCATTGTACCCTGACCCCCCCTGATGTTCCGCATCCTGGCGTGCCCTATCCTGAGTTGGATGGGCGCTTGAAGGCATCACAGCAGCCACAAGGGTGTGAGTACAGATTCAGATTCATTACTTTGCACGTGTTAAGGTTGTACCTGGGTGGGGGATGTGGGCTGTGGGTGCCCCTAGGCCAGAGCAAACTGGCAGAATGAGGTCCCTTGTTGGGCAGGCTCTGTAGCACTCCAACCCCAAAAGTGTTAGTGGGCATCTACTACTGCTCAGGGTCCTGTTGGTTTCAGGTGTGCAACCAATGGCATTGAGCAATGTACCCCATGGGCTGGTGACTAGCTTTGTAACAGGTAGTGCATGGCCTAGTGCATAGGTCTGATCCCTGTGTGTTGTGTATGCCAACTGTAGTGTTGTTGCTGGCATTGACCAAGTGTATCCTCTGTCTCTCCCCCCACTTCTTGATTTGTCACCCTCCCCTTCTGTGCATTAGCATCATCTGGCGGGGGAGCAGAGGCACACGTGACGGAGAGAGCTGCATCCCACATGGGCCTGGAGGCCGAATCCACCAACGTTGGGATGTCTTCCTCTAAAAGGTGCTGGCACTGAAGGGATCCCGACGGTTCTTTTTGGGACATGTTTATATCTTTGGGTACCCCTCTTAACCAATGTTCTCAAGGCTGCTCTTATTTTAGGCCCTCCCAAGACCTGATCACATGCATCAATAGTCCCAATCTTTAAAAGAGGTTCCAGGGGAGATCCAAAGTGCTATCGCCCAATATCATTAATAAATACAACCACTAAGAATATGGACAGGTTCCTGCTGGAACGGTTTAAAACCTGGGCAACTGAAAATAACATTCTTTCAGATTTTCAGTTTGGATTCCATGCTGGCTTAGGGACTGTATAACAATGCCTTAATTTATATCTGCTAATAAATAAATAGACAGTAGCAAGGAAGGCAAAATCTATGTAGCCTACATGGACCGAACTCTGACTTTGACTTGGTCAACAGGTCAAAGCTCTGGGCAATCATGGCTGAGCTGGGGGTCGAGTCTAGCATAATAAACTTTTTGAGGGAGCTCCACTCTGAAGTAATGATTAGTGTGAGATATGGCCCATCCAGGGAAACTACAGAAAGTTTGAGGCTCAAATGTAGCCTGTGGGGGTGGGGGAGGTTCGCATTGGCCCAGTTTCTCTTTTCTTTGTATGTCAACTGCCTGGTGAGGCAGGTACTGAATTCCTGAATAGACTGCCCCATGGTTGGCACACGTCAAGTACTGGCTTTGGTTTACTCTGACAACACCGTCTTGCTGGCTAGAACTGCAAGTAGCTTGCAGAATTTGTTAGATCAGTTTTGTGCCTTCATGGCCAGTTTAGACCTGATGGTAAATCAGTCAAAACCCACATCATGGTCTTTGGATGCTGGGAAAGGGAAACCAAGGCTTTCTTCATCAGTGGAACGAAGATTAGCAAGGTCCCTTCCTACTCTTATGTAGGAATATTATTCGTTGAGAGGCTGACTTGGAGCTCTTTGAAAGTTGGTTGGGAACCTGACCTATCTAGGAGCACTGAAGCAGTCCTAAACTTTGCAGCCTGACTGAGCAGAAAGAGAACCAAGGAGTTGTTAGAAATGTATAAAGCTAAGTGCCACACTGGCGCAAGATATGGGGCTAGTGTTTGCGGCACTTGTGAGCAGCCAGGGCTCGATAAGGTGGACAATGGGCTGATAAAAAGGTTGCTCGCTGTAACCAAGTCCACTAGGTACTACATATGCCACAAGGAACAAGGACTGGGGTGTATAAGTGATTTTATGAGGCCCCAGACTTGTTTACTTTGGTTGAAAATATGGTTAAAGGGAGAGACCCCACTCAATCATTATATCCTGGCTGACTGAATCTGGACAAAAGCCTCAACATTTCCAGGATTGCATATATATTCAAGATTATCAAATGACTGGAACCAGATATGCTGTTTTTGAACCTGAGCTTCTTTAGGGCCAGCTTCTGTAGACCTTTGACCAAATGCCTCTTAGTCAAATGTGCAGAGGAAAGGATGGTTCAAGACTCAAGAATGCCCACAGTTGTCACCTGTGCCCAAATTAGTACTTCTGTTTGCATCAAGCCTTACCTTTTATTGGTTAGTAATTTACACCATAGGTTCTTGCTAGTAAGACTGTGAGCACTCTACACTTTCTTGTTGCATACCTGAGGCCATGCATGTTTGTTACTACACTGCCTTTCTGTCCCTGTGATGGATTTTCTACACAGAGCATCCTGCACTTTATTATTCTTCACTAAGGTCTGTGTTCATTTCACCACTCTTGAAGCAAGCAAGCTTAGGGCACTGTAGGGCTGCCACAGAGTTCTTGCAAAAGCTGCCAACTGTGACTTTAAGCTATTCAATTGCAGCTTTTAAACAGTGGGCCACAGGCCTACGCTTTGCACTTGCCTATGAAATTGTCCTTTCTTTGGCTGTGAGTCATGTCTTTGTTTTTAAGTATTCTGATTTTATACAATAACTGTTTTTAATGACTGATTGCATTTATTTTTATATATCTTTATGTATCTTGCCCTCAACTGTTGGCTGACTAGTTAAACAACTTTGTGACATTTTCTAAGAGAAGGCAAACTGATGGCAGCATTCATCACTCTTATATTTTAGACATGCTCCTTTATAAACCCATAGGCGGTTTCTTATACAAAGCCAGATGGATTTATGTTTGCTTTTTTTTTCTAAAAACCTATGATCACATTTAGGACCTGATTTAGATATTGGCAGATGGATTACTCAGACACAATGGTGACGGATATCCCGTCCGCTGAAATTTAAGTTCCATTATTTTCCATCGGATTTAGATTTCGGCAGACAGGATGTCGGCAAACATGCCTATTAAAGTATCACATGACCTCATGCCTAATGAGTTGCCAGAGAGGCACCTGTTTATGGCCATTTTCTGGTTCATGAGGCAGACGACTGCAGCTTTTCTGACTTCAGTGACTGGGTATGACTCTAAATATGCCCTGACGCAGGTACATTAATCATTGGTTTTCAACATTAATAGTATTGTGGGACAATGATATTATTAAAAATATTGTAAAAACAATAATAACTTGAGAAATAATAATGCAAATAAGAATATAATTTTTTTCACTAAAAATATTGCAGTATGTCATATTGTTTTATGCAATATTATTGTATATAATACTGTTTGAATTTTTCTAATGTGTTATTAGTTTTAGGGTAATAAGTTAATATTATTTTATTTATAATTTTCACTAAAGTTCATCTTTGGGTTTGGTAATATATTTAATGGACTCTATGTAATTTAAAAAAATGTATCTACTGACCTGTTGTTGGATTTCCAGAGACATATGGTGGGAAGTGTTTTTAAAATATATTATTATTATTATATTTTCTATATTGTTATTTCATTTATCAATTGTTAATCTGCTACCTCGATTATTAATTTTATTAATTAATTTGATATGCCAATTTAGCATGTTTAATGTGTTAACTTTAATATTTGTTATATTATTTGCTATATTTAGTAGAATGTTTTATGCATTTTACATATATCATTATTTAGAATTTCTTTTAGCATTATTTTAAATTGTGTTGTTGTCTTGTTGTGGAGTAGGATGGAAAGCATTATAGATAAATGATTTTGAATATTTTAAATTCAATATATAGGCCCTCATTACAACCCTGGTGGTAAATGCCGGCGACCGCCGTGGTGATGGCCGCAAACATACCGTGATCACGGCGGTATACCGTTACGGGTGTTATGACCCACACATAGAAATCCGCCACTTTACAGACACCCTCACAAGTCCCCCAGACCAAAGCTCTGTGATAAACTGGCAGTACCAAAACCCACACCATTACGCCAACAGAAATAAGCCCACAGAATCATGACCCACGAATCACCATGGTGGACATTCATCTGCGGTAAACCATGGGAGATGCACACCGCCGCACTCAAAATATACACACTCAAATAAAACAGCACCACATTGGACAAATCAAACTACACACACCTGACACACATACACACACCACACCCACACACCGAATCCAATATAAAGCACACACCGCATTACCCACAAACCCTTACAAAGCAAAAAATATAGCCAACTGAGAGAGAGACAAGCCAGGAACACCCACTGAATCTGAGCCACATAACACCATCACCCATACCCATCCATACACCTCACAGCACACACCCCAACTAATAACCCCACATACCCTCACACATACCACTCACACTACACTCATGGCACCACAAAGACACCCCAGGTTCTCTGAGGAGGAGCCAAAGGTCATGGTGAAGGAAATCATCCTGGTAGAGCCACAGCTACATGTGCAGCAGATGTCCATTGCAAGGAAGATGGAGCTATTGTGGAGAGTCGATGCCGTGGGACAGCACCCAAGAACTAGGGATAACATCAGGAAGAGGTGGAACGACCTACAGGGGAAGGTGCGTTTCCGTAGTAGCAAGACACCAGGTAACTGTACAGAGGACTGGCGGGGACCCCCACCTTCTCCCCCACAACTAACAACATGGGAGGAGCAAGTCTTGGGGATCATGCATCCTGAGGGCCTCGCAGGAGTAGCAGGAGGACTGGACTCTGGTAAGTCAAATCTTTACCACTTTATCCCCCACCCTACCTGCATGACATCACATATCCCTACCCTTACCCTCACTCCCATCACTTCATCACCTCACATATACCCCACCATCACAACCCACTCATCCCAATACCAAGCCCTGCATGCAACACCAATGCATGGATCCCCATCACAGACCTGCATGGACACACATCACCAAAGCATGAGAGAATCACCTAGCCCACAAACTCACCACTCACACAAGGCAAAGCTGACAGGACAATCACAACCATACAGGGAAACACACCCATGCACAAGATGTCACACGCAGATACAATAACATTGCATTTACATCCCCACAGGACCCCCACTCAATGTCACCAGAGAGGAGGTGCCACCAACATCCAGTCCCCCCACAGAAGAGGCCTGCAGTGATGACAGCAGCTCTGCACGCCTGGATCACGATGACCAACCTGGCCCATCAAGGACCTCTGGACAGTTGGTTCACCTGCCACAGTCCCAACCCTCCACAGAGCCTTCCCCCTCAGGAAACACCAGCACAGCACCCACCCAGAGGACCCATCCCTCTGTCCCCAGGACATGTCAATTAGCAGTGTGTCAACCACTACAGGGACCCCAGGCAACCCCACAAACCCAGGATGATCAGGGACCTGGGGTCAGTGGCAGTGGGCACATGGTTCAGGGGACAGAGGCACAGGACAACAGGGAAGCTGGGAGGACTGCTGTGTGACAGGGGGAGAGCAGGCCCAGGGAACCCACTCTCCACAAGGCACTTGCAGGGATCCTGGGAGAATACCAGAATTCCCAGGAGACCTTGGGCCAGATACTATACAAGTTGCAGGAGACCCAGTGGCTGCAGGAGGGACAGTACCTGGGGATCAGGGAGGACCTCAGACACATCCACATCATCCTGGTCACCATTGCAGGGGTGCTGGCTGACATGACCAACACCATGAGGGAGTCAGTGGCACACCAACGGGCCCCTGACACTAGCCACACCGAAGAACAGCCCTCCACCTCTGTCGGCGCTAGTGGACAGGAGGCCCCGCCACAGGACATACAGGCCACCAGCACCCCTCCCCCTGCAAAAGGAGAACAACCCCGCAAACGGTCCCTGCAAGCCAGGCAGAAGCCAGAGAACATTGCCAAGACATCAGCTAGGAAATAAGACTCTCCTGTCACCCTTCTGTCCCACTCTGTTACCCTGTCCACCTTGAACTGCCATTGCTTCGCTTCCAATGCCCCCTTGGACAATGCGCCTGTGATACAGAGAGACTGCACTCTATCTGGACATTCCTCCACCATCACCCCAGCCCATTACACTTCCCCCTCTACTTATTAGCATTTCAATAAACACCCTTGGAACAAATACAAGTATGGAGTATGTCAATTGATTAAAATATGTATTAGTTTAACAATATGTAAACATTTAAATTCATATGTACAGTTACATATACATAGGTATGACCTGTAGTGGGCAGCAGTAAACACACCAGGAGCCAGAGTGGGGCACAGAGATCTGAAGATAGAGATGCCAAAGGGTACAATAAGTGGCCACAGACATAGGGAGATCAGGCTGCCGTGTCCAATTTCTAACACAAAACTGCAATGGAAAGTGAAGTTACAGTGTCTTACCTTTGTGCCACTGGAAGTACTGTTGAATGAGTGAACTTCTGTTGTCCACATCTTCATCCTCTGCCTCCTCTTCGTCACTGTCCACAGGGTCCACCCCTGCCACAAAAGCATCTCCAGGCTCATCCTCCTGCAGAAAAGGCACCTGGCGTCTCAGGGCCAGGTTGTGCAACATGCAACATGCAACTATCATCTGGCACACCTTCGTGGGTGAGTAATACAGGGATCCACCTGTCAGGTGGAGGCACCGGAATCTGGCCTTCAGGAGGCCAAAGGTTCTTTCAATTATCCTCCTTGTTCCCCCAGGTGCATCATTGTAATGTTCCTCTGCCCTTGTCCGGGCATTCCTCACTAGGGTCAGTAGCCATGAGAGGTTGGGGTAACCAGAGTCACCTGCAAATATCGAGGGATACCTGTTAGACACACACTCACCCTTAGGTACAACCCCACACCCATATAACTACATCAACTGGCTGGGGACCATGGGCTCACCTATTAGCCACACCCGGTGCCTCTGGACTAGTGGCATCACATATGGAATGCTGCTATTCCTCAAGATAAAGGCATCATGCACAGAGCCAGGATACTTCACATTCACATGGGAGTTGTACTGGTCCGCCAAACATACCAACTGCACATTCAGAGAGTGAAAGCTTTTTCTATTCTTGAACACTTGTTCATATCTTCAAATGCTTCTTGTGTACCATCAATGGCACCAATGATGTTTGGGATATGTCCTAGGGCACAAAAGTCAGCCTTCACTGTGGCCAAATCCTCCACCTGGGGGAATACGATGTAGCTGCGCATGTGTTTCAGCAGGACAGACAACACTCTGGTCAACACGTTGGAGAAAGTTTACTGAGACATCCCTGATGCCATGGCCACTGTTGTTTGGAATGAACCGCTTGCCAGGAAATGGAGCAGTGACAGGACCTGCACTAGAGAGGGGATACCTGTGGGCTGGTGGATAGCTGAAATCAGGTCTGGCTCCAATTGGGTACACAGTTCTTGGATTGTGGCCCTATCAAGTCCGTAGGTAAGGATAATGTGCCTGTCCTCCATTGTCTCCAGGTCCACCAGAGTCTGTACATGGGGGGATGTCTCCATCTCCTATTCATCCTCAGTGGTTGAACTCTAGGGTGGAAAACGGTGAGCAGAGGGTCAAATTCACACATATGTGAAAATAAAAATGCATTTCTTCCTTTACAGAAACAGAATGTGAATACGAAAGTCAGTTGACGTGCCAATGTCTGCTGTGACACAGTTAGGTGCCATGGCCTGTGCCCCCCTGAAATAGAGGCTGCCTGACCTGTGAAGAGAGACAAGTGGAAATTATGTAATTCCGCTGGCGTTGTGCGTCGTTGAGGTCGGCGGTCGATGACTGCAGCACAACTTCACAATGGTTATGATTGGGCCCTATGGGTCCAAGGAGCCAATGACAATGTACGGTGATGGTACGCACTGCTGCAGATGTGACCGGCATTTTCTATCTGTTCATTCACTTGCTACCTGACCTCCAACAGGAGAGGACCTACACAGCAAGTGCTGCTGTGTCTTGTGTCTGGAAACTACAATGGGTCGAGTGTCTGGGGAAAGGGCCCCCACCTTAACTTCGGAGGAGTTGGAGAGACTGGTGGATGGGGTCCTACCCTAGTATACTTTACTCTATGGTCCTCCAGACAAACAGGTGAGTACACTGTGAGCATAATGTATGGGCCATGAATGTATGGATTGCTGTGTGTGTAAGACTTGTGTGGGGGGGGCTGAGGTGTCCTGGGCAGAGTGCTGCATGTCTGGTTGTCAATGTCTGTGGGTAAGGGGATGGGAGGGATATTGTGGGCCATGAGCGTAACAGGCCGGACGGTATGACGAATAATCCCATTTTTCAATGCATATTTTCCTGCAGGTCAGCACCCATCAGAAAAACGGTATTAGGCGTGCCATCGCCAAGGAGGTGCGGACCCTGGGGGTCTTTGACAGGCGGAGCACCCACTGCTGCAAATGGTGGGAGGACCTGTGCCGCTGGGCAAGGAAGACGGCAGAGGCCCAGCTGGGGCTGGCCTCCCAACGAGGAAGGGGTGCCCATTGTACCCTGACCCCCCCTGATGTTCCGCATCCTGGCGTGGCCTATCCTGAGTTGGATGGGCGCTTGAAGGCATCACAGCAGCCACAAGGGTGTGAGTACAGATTCAGATTCATTACTTTGCACGTGTTAAGGTTGTACCTGGGTGGGGGATGTGGGCTGTGGGTGCCCCTAGGCCAGAGCAAACTGGCAGAATGAGGTCCCTTGTTGGGCAGGCTCTGTAGCACTCCAACCCCAAAAGTGTTAGTGGGCATCTACTACTGCTCAGGGTCCTGTTGGTTTCAGGTGTGCAACCAATGGCGTTGAGCAATGTACCCCATGGGCTGGTGACTAGCTTTGTAACAGGTAGTGCATGGCCTAGTGCATAGGTCTGATCCCTGTGTGTTGTGTATGCCAACTGTAGTGTTGTTGCTGGCATTGACCAAGTGTATCCTCTTTCTCTCCCCCCACTTCTTGATTTGTCACCCTCCCCTTCTGTGCATTAGCATCATCTGGCGGGGGAGCAGAGGCACACGTGACGGAGAGAGCTGCATCCCACATGGGCCTGGAGGCCGAATCCACCAACGTTGAGGGAACCTGTGGGACTGAGGGCGAGGGAAGCACCATGACAGAGACAGGAGGGGATACTACAGACAGCGACTCCTCCTCCGATGGAAGCTCCATGGTGGTGGCTGACACTTCTGTGCCCACCCCAACAACAGGTACAGCCGCCACCCCACCTACCAGCACCGCCCTCCCAGCAGCCCCTCAGCATGTTTCCCGTGCCCGCTCACCCAGGAGGATGAACATCTCCTTCACCCCAGGCACCTCAGGAACTGCCCCTGTCAGCCCTGCTGCCATCAGTGAGGTGGCTATTGACCGCCTGAGATTCCTCACTGTTGGGCTGTCAACCATACTGAATGCCATCCAGGGTGTTGAGAGGCATTTGCAACAAACAAATGCATATCTGGTGGGCATTCACTCTGGCGTGGCGTCCCAACAGAGAGCGTTTCAGGCTCTGGCCTCCGCACTGATGGCAGCCATTGTCCCTGTATCCAGACTCCCCCCTCAAACTTCCTCTACCCAGTCCCAATCCCCTCAACCCCAACCTATCCCAAGCACACCTTTAGACCAGCATTCACCCATATCAACACACAAAAGTGGCTCAGGCAAACACAAGAACCACACTTCATCTCACAGGCACTCACACGAGCACCATCCCCATGCAGACACACCAACATCCGCTGCCATTCACTCCTCCTCCCCGTCCACCTCCCTCCCAACAGCATCTCCACTCACACCTGCATGCACTATATCCTCATCCACTACCTCCATCACCAGCACACCTATCACTACACGCCCGTCACTGGCAGTCACCACCCCCACATCCATGCACATGTCCCCTGTGTCCTCTCCCACTGTATCTGTGACCCCTCCTCCTAAAGTACACAAGCACACACCCACCCAACAGCCATCCACCTCACGACAGCATCCAGCTCATGCACCTGCACCCAAACACAGCAGACTGACACCTCCTACAACCACTCCCTCTTCCTCCATTCCCAAACCTTCACCCTCTTCCCGCCCCAGTGTCCCTAAGAAGCTTTTCCTCGCCACCCTTGGCCTCTTACCTACCCCTCCCCCCGTCCTTCACATCAGGCTAGGGTGGCCAGAACCCAGCCCAGTACCTCAGCCCCTAAGTCCAGGTCCGCTGTGGTTTCTGCAGCTCTGAGAGGCTCTAAGGAGGCACCCGTCAGGCCAGCCAGTGTGCCACCAACACCTGCCAAGGCCAATGGTGATGAACTCAAGCCTGTAGCATATGCTTCAAGGACATTACGATGAGCTGAAGTGAAATACTCCACCATAGAAAGGGATGCTCTGAGTATATTTTGGGCAATTAACAAGTTCAAGACATAAACCGCTGGTAGAGGTCTTTACAAGAAAGGGGCTGGATATGATTTCTAGTAGAATTGGCAGATGGATTGTTGGGCTTCAAGATTTTTGTTTTGATGTTTCCTATGTACTTGGACCTAACAATAAGGTTGCTGATTGTTTGTCTAGGCTCAGTTCAGAAGTGGAAGAAAACCTAATTGAGGATGATGAAAATGAAATTAAAGTGTGCAGTATTACATAAGGTATTGTGCAACAAAAGGAATGGTTGGAAGCTGTAGCTGAGGATTCTGTACTACAACAAGTGTGTGAGGTGCTTAAGAGAGGTTGGAATTCTAAAATGAAGTGTGATGAGTTTCTTGGTGAATATTGGAAAATAAAGGATGAGTTGTCTGTTGTTGATGGTTTTCTCTTGCGAGGTTCAAGGTTAGTTGTTCTCTCAGTGTTAGTCGATAAGATAATGGAGTTGGGACATGTTGGACATCAGGGAATGAGTAAAACAAAAAACAGTATTCACCTTAATTATTGGTGGCCAGGCATGGCCCTGATGATAGAGAGACTTGTCAGAGAATGCCCTGACTGTTGTAAAAGTGATAAAGTGTACAAAACTAGAGTACCGCTGATGTGTGTCAGAGAGTCTTTCAGTAGACCGTGGGATACAGTGGCGATCGACATAGTCGGACCTATCCATGCAAAAAGTGGAACTAACTATCTTCTAGTAATGATACACCAATTTTCTGGGTGGGCTGAAATAGGAGTTGTCAGCAATATTGAAACCAGGAAAGTTATAGAATTTTTCAATGAAGTTTTTAGTCATTAAGGTTTCCCTAACACGATTGTGACTGAGAATGGTCCTCAATTTGTGTCGCTAGAGATGACTGAATTTCTTAAGTGCAGAGGGATTGGACAGAAGCGGTGTGCTTTGTATCATCCTGAATGCAATGGTATTGTTGAAAGATTCAACAGAACTGTTAAAGAATGTATACAGTTCGAAATTTCGCTGGCAGAAACTGGAAAGAAGGATTTAAATGTTTTTTGCAAGCATACAGATTTACACCACATACTACAACTAGTGAGGTCCCCTTTGAAGTCTTCAGAGGACGTAAGGCTAACATGATGTCAGCTCCCAGTTGGGTTTTCTGAGGAAAAGATGGCTGTGTAATCTGGTCCAGGATGAAAGAGGGGAATAAAGGTGAGAATAGATGCGTAGAAAGGAGTAAAATCAGTATCAAAACCTACACCGTTACACCAACAGAGCAATGCCCACCACATTATGACCCACGAATCACCATGCCGAACATTCAATGGCGGTAAACCATTGGTGGTACATACCTCCACGCTCAGAATGGACAGCCACATAAAAAACAACACCACATTGGACAATTCAAACAGCACACACCTGACACCCATACACACACCACACCCACACACCCACACCACTATAAAACACACACCCATATTACCCACAACCCTTTACGACTACAAAGCATTGCCACCAGAGAGACACCAAGACCACTGACACAACTAGAGCCACACACCACTCACACCTATATACCACTCACGCACTCCACATCACACACCCCAACACATTACCCAACACACCCTCACCAACACACCTCACATAACATCCATGGCACCACCAAGACACCCCATTTCACAGAGGAGGAGTTAATGGTCATGGTTGAGGAAATTGTCAGGGTAGAGCCACAGCTATTTGGCTATCTATAGCTAGGAAGATGGAGCTATGACGGAGAATCGTGGACAGGGTCAACGCCATGGGACAGCACCCCAGAACTAGGGATGACATCAGGAAGAGGTGGATCGACCTACGGGGAAAGGTACATTCCATAGCAGCAAGACACCAGCTCGCTATCCAGAGAACTACTGGTGGACGCCCACCTCCTCCCCCACAACTCACAGCACGGGAGGAGCAAGTCTTGGCAATACTGCATCCTGAGGGCCTGGCCGGAGTTGGAGGAGTACTGGACTCTGGTAAGTCAACTTTCTACTGTTATCACCCCCTTAACTGCATGCCATCACATACCCTCACCCTCACTCCCATCACCCCACTACATCCCACACCCCATCATCACATCTCACTCATCTCATTGCCAAGCCCTGCATGCTGTACCAATGCATGGACACCCCTCAGAGCCCTGCATGGACACTCATCACTAAAGCATGCATAGCAGAGAGAACTAACAATCCCACCAAACACTAACATACACAAGTGAAAGCTGTCAGGGTAAATGCAACCACAGAGGGGAAGCCACGGATGTACAATGTCGGACACATAAACACATCATTTACATTCCCACAGGTACCCCAGCCAATGTCAGCGGAGAAGTAGTGCCAGCACTATCCAGTTCCCCAACTGAAGAGGTCCACAGTGATGACAGCAACTCTGGTCTTCAGGATCTGGATGACCTACCTGGCCCATCAGGGACCACTAGACAGCCGGTTACCCAGGCCCAGTCACACACCACTACCGGGCCTCCCCCATCTGGAAACACCACCACAGCACCCACCCAGCGTACCCACACCTCTGTCCCCAGGACACGTCAATCAGCAGTGTGTCCACCTCTACAGGGACCCCAGGCCACATCTCCCCCAAGACAGTCAGGGACCTGGGGTCAGTGGCAGTGGGCACATGGTTCAGAGGACAGAGGCACAAGCCACCAGGGACATTGGGAGGACTGCTGTGCGCCAGAGAGAGGACAGGCCCATGGAACAGACTCTCCAGGAGGCACTCTCTGAGATCCTAGGAGCCTATCAACATTCCCAGAGCAGGATGGGCTATATCCTGGACACCATGCAGGAGAACAGGCAGCTGCAGGAGAGACAGTTCCAGGGGATCAGGGAGGACTTGCAGGCCATCAACAATATCCTGATCTCCATAGCAAGGGTGCTGGCAGACATGGTCATTTATGAGGGAGGCAGTCTCACACCAGCGGGCCCCTGGCACTAGCAAGACATCTGAACAGCATTCCACTTCCGTTGCTGCTAGTGGCCAGGAGGCCACGCCACAGAACACACAGGCCACCAGCACCCCTCCCCCTGCAGAAGGTGAACCACCCCACAAATGTTCCCTGCGATCCAGACAGAAGCCAGAGACACTTGCCAAGACCCCCACCAGGAAATGGGACTCTGCTGAATGTCACCCTTGTCTCCCACCCAGTCACCCTGTCCACTGTGAACTGCCATTGCTCATCTTCCTATATCCCCTTGGACAATGCATCTGTGCTACAAACAGACTGGAACAATACCCTGGACTTTCCTCCATCATCATCCAATCCCATTGCACGTGCCCCCTATATGTTAGCACTTCAATAAGCACCCTTTGACAAAAATCCATTTGGAGTATGTCATGTATATCAAATATATATTGATTGAAACAGGTGCAAACATTGAAACTAAACTGTACATAAAATGAGCGTAGATTAATGACCTGTAGCTGGCTGTAGTGATCACACCAGGAATATATGTCAAGTCACCAACATCTGTAAAATGAAATGCCAGAGGGAACAGTAAGTGGGCATAGAAGTGGGAAATATCAGCATGCCATTGCCACACAGATTACAACCAAAGTCATAGAAATGTAAAGTTACACTGTCCTACTTGTGTGTCATTGGAAGTATTATCGAATAACTGATGTTCTGTTGTCCTCATCCTCATCCTCTGACTCCTCACCCTCACTGTCCACAGGGTCTACTGCTACCACATGGGCATCTCCAGTCTTCTCCTCCTGCAGAAAAAGGACATGTCGTCTGAGGGCCAGGTTGTGCAACATGCAGCATGCCACTACTATCTGGCAGACCTTCTTGGGTGAGTAGCAGAGGGATTCACCTGTTAGATGGATGCACCGAAACCTGGCCTTCAGGAGGCCAAAGGTCCTTTCAATTATCCTTCTGGTTCACCCATGTGCCTCATTATAACATTCTTCTACCCTTGTCCCGGCATTCCTCACAGGGGTCAGCAGCCAGGATAGGTTTGGGTAACCAGAATCACCTGAAAATATTGAGGGACAACATTTAACCACACACTATCCTATATGGCCAACACCATACCGATACACCAACATCTACTTGGTGGGAACTAGGGCTCACTTATTAGCCACACCCTGTGCCTCTGTAGTTGGGCCATCACATTTGGGATGCTGCTATTCCTCAGGACAAAGGCAGCATGTACCGACCCAGGATACTTAGCATTGATGTGGGATATGTACTGGTCCGCCAAGCACACCAAGGGCAAACTCTGAAAAGAAAGCTTTCTTAGACACACAGGGACGGTCATAGCAAAAGGGTTTGTGTGTGTGGAGGCAGAGGGAGTGGTTGTAAGAGGTGTTGGTGTGGATGTCTTGGGTGCGTGTTGTCTGTTGGGTGGGTGAGTGTGGGCATTTATGTGTCTTGGGAGGAGGGGTAGAGGTGCTGGGAGATGCCGTGGTGGGTGGTTGAGTGTCTGTTGGGGTGGTGACTGCAGGTATGGTGGATGTGCTGGATGTAGGTGTGTCTGTAGTCATGGTGACTGGGGTAGACATCAGAGGGTCTGCTGTCATGCTGTCTGTGGGTAAGATAGGTATAGTGCCTGGATCTGTGAATGTTGGTGAAGTGTCTGCAGGTATGTGAGGTGCTGTGTCTGGGATGCTGGGAGTGGTGGGGTGTCAGTGTAGGTTGTGACTGTTGATGTGTATGCAGGTGTATGTTGCTTGGGTGCATGCCTGTGGTGTGTCTTGTGGTACTTGTGTTTGTCAGAGCTACCCTTGGATGTTGAGGTGGATGCATGCTTGTCTGTCTGTGTGCTTTGGGTAGGTCGGGGAAGCAGGGTTTGGGATTTGGATTAGGAAAGTGGAGGGGGGATGGAAGAAAAAGGGTGACTGGCTGCTATCAGTGTGGCGGCTGGAGCCTGAAAGGATGTCTGTAGGCCATCCAGTACACAGTGAAGGCCCTCCAGGAACACATTGCTTTGTTGTATCTGAGTTGCCAGTCCCTAGATGGCATTAACAATGGTCGACTGACCAACAGAGATCAACCTCCGGAGGTCAATAGCCTCCTCACTGAGGGCAGCAGGGCTGGCAGGGGCAGAGGTGCCATCGGCAAAGGAGAAGCCCACCCTCTTGGGCGAGAAGGCACGGCCAACTGGGTGAGGAGCTACATGAAGGGCAGTGGAAGTAAGGGGGTGGTGGACAGAAATATTGCTGGGATGGTCCCAGATGGGTTCATCACCACCAGTGAGTGTCCACTGGAGGAGGATTCCAATGATGAACACGTGGACCCTGTCTCTCTATGGCACTTCCTTCGGGCAACTGGGTCCCTTAGTGTCGGTGGTCTTAGCACTCCTGGTCCCATGGCCAGCAGCTTCCTCACTCAGCTGTTCCCCGTCTCCTTTGCCTGCTGATACTCATGCACAGATAGAGAGAGAGGGAGGGTCATCACATTCATTACAAACACATACATTACATCATGCACAACTGTAACAACACATCTATGTCAAATAAAGCCCCAGTTAGAAAGCATTCAGAGCCTACATCATGCCACAACACGATACTTCCAACTTTCCCATATGACCACAGTCCCACCCACAACATAAGCCAACCATCTGACCACTACATCACCATCCCATTATTTCAGCTGTAACTCAAAAGCATTATGCACAAAATGGATTGGATACATTTAAAATCTATCCACATACAGATCATCACTGTCAACAATCAGTCTATGGAAATACAGTTGACTAACAACACAATATCATGCCTTCAACTACTCCACAACTGCCAGTCCAACACCAGTTGTCATGTTCCATGAAAGTAAACTCATATCACTTCAAATACGACACAGCATGTTGCTTTCCAGTCACATGCCTAACATTATTCTGTACACAACCTACACAATGGCAAACACCTCAGATGAAGACACTACATATGGAATACCCACACAGTGTGCATCATAAAATAACTTAGCATATAATTGAAACATCAATCTAAATAATAGGAAAAGATTTATTAGGAGTATTTTGACACACTAATCTAACTCACTGACACATAGACAAAACATCTATGTACTGCAATAGGGGCCTACTTAGCACACATGATACATCCACAGGTAGCATATTAACACCAATAATACAATGGACACCAAACAATGTGCATGAAAGGCTCATAACATTCCACCATACATGCTGATTAGAAACCTCTACATGACAACACCTACACACCTGCATCACTACAATTGTCCACACATGTGATTCCCATTACTTTAGTCCAGAACTAACACTTACACAACTGTTTACTAATGTAACCATGAATGACCCATAAACCTAGAGTCAAGCTAATTGAATGACAACATATCCCATAACAACAACATGTGTATGTAAAATGGAACATCTGCCACACCATTAAGTCAGGTAGAAATTAGTAGAGCCATTACCAAAACTGTCCAGACAGCCTCAGAATAAAAAGGTAAGTCTGGCAAAGAAGGTATTTTAACATAAAATTAGGCATGAAGTATCAATTGACACATGATGTAGGCAGGAAATATAGGTATGGGCTTACCCTATGTAGCATTCACAATATACATGGGCTGAGGGATCAGGAGCCTAGCCCCTTACCTTCTCAACACCAAATACATTAGGATAAAAGCTATTAGTACACATGTCAAAGTTAAGTCATGAAGTGTCAATGTACTCTTGTCACCATAAATTTCACAATGTAGGATGTCCACCCTGATCAAACTTCACATTTCCCAGTGTATGGATCTGACATGACAATGGGGACACCTCCTCAAACCTCATAGGGAGTGCAATAAGTTAGCCATCCCAAAAGCCTGATTGGATGATAGCCTCACATGAAGTGTCCATCTATTTCAGGACACAGGATTACATAGCCCTATTACTCATCTTTCAGACCCAATGTTGCACATAGAGCTAGATCCAGTGGAATAGGAGTGCTCAGAGACCAAAGAGCTATATATCTTACAATTTGGGTAAATAAACTTGGGAACGCTAGGTGGGAAGAATGACACAGCAGGTTACAAATATGTGTGGCTGAGTAGAGTCACACATATGACACAGTCACATGTGCAGCTCCACATTCAGTCATATTAATTGGTTGACAAAGGTGATTAACATGTTCGCAAACACAATACAATGACCACATATGTGTTTGTATGTTGGCAACTTTAGTATCATGTCTTCCTAGTAGTCACCATACCTGTAGCACTTACTACATTGTCACAGCTGTAATACTCAGATATCATACACTAAACTTTCAGAGGCGAGTACATGGGTTCAGTCAGTGCTTACCCCCTTGTGGCTGCTGTGCTGCCCTCAAACGCCCATCCATCTCAGGGTAGGCCACCATGAAAATGTGGGCCATTGGGGGAGGGGGTCAAGATCTGATGGGCATCTCTCCCTCGTTGGGAGGATATTCCCAGCTGGGCCTCTGTGGTCTTCTGGGCCCAGGGTCTCAAGTCCTCCCACCGCTTCCTGCAGTGGGTGCTCCGCCCGCTATGGACCCCCAGGGTCCACACTTGCTTGGCGATGACACGCCAAATTCCCTTCTTCTGATGGGCGTTGATCTGCTTGGATGATACAGACAAATAAAACAAGTCATGTCCTCATGCCCTATACCAACAGTAGTGGACAGTACACTTTAGTGACAGCAAGTAGGCATCCTCTCAACTCACACTAATTTACATATTATCATTTGCATGAATCAACACTTTCACTACTTTACATTTAAGGTACAACATCATACACCACACCTATCACACATTGGTATTGCACTGGACTCACTTGCTCCTCTGGTGCACCATGTAGCTGTTCATACAAGGGTAGGACCTCCTCCACAAGCTTATCCAGCTCTTCAAGGGTGAAGGCTGAGGCCCTATCACTTGCAGAACGTGACATGATGGCTCCCAGAGGCAGTACACAGCAGCTCAGGTGGTGGAGATCTTTCTGGCAGCAGTGTCATGAGTCATGTGAGCATTATTGCAGAAGATGGTGGTCACATCAGATACGTACATGACCGTCACCGCCGGTGGACATCCCCATTGGTACAAGCGGCCAAAGGCAGCAATGTCTTTTAATAGCAATTCATACTGTGGTTGTGACCGCCTACCGACATGACGAATTCCACCGGCGGTCTTAAGTCACTTCCATATGTCCAGCAAAGTAGGTCTGGGGACTGCCAGTTTAAGCATATTTCATGTATGGAAGAGTTTTATAATCTACGTCATAAACTATACCCCATATTGTGTAGTACATTTCATAATTCAGTGCTATATATCCAGGATCATTCCATGATTCCTTCATCATACGGAACAGCAATGTCCCACTGCTGGTGACATGACTCCATACAGAGAGGGCCTGGCTGGTTGGTAAGTTACAATTGAAAAGTGTGTTTGCAATGTATGTCTCCTGCCATCACAATGTTGCATGTCCCACGTATAAGTGTACGTTGTTCTACCAATTTGCTCACAGGTGACTCTGGCTATCCAAGCCGTCCTTTGTTGTTGACACCAGTGAGGTACCCAACCATACCAGAGGAATTCCACTACACTGAGGCCCACGGGAGGATGAGGCGTGTCGCTGAGCAGACTTTTGGGCTCCTGAAGGCACGATTTCAGTGCTTGGACATATCAGGAGGAGCCCTCATATACTCACCCAACAAGGTATGTAAAATAATAGTTGGCTGCTGCATGCTCCACAGTCTTGCACTGAGACGACAGGTACCATTTATACCAGATGAGGGGGAGCCAGCAGAACCTATGGGTGGAAATGCAGATTTGCCAAGTGATGAAGAGCCAGAGAAAGATGAAGCAGGAGACTTTAGGGCAAATCTCATCAATCAATACGTCTATTGACTAAAACGTACGTGAAGTAGATGTAATGTTGTGTTTAAAATTTGCAACCTGAAGTAGATGGGTAGCATGTCACTTCCTTTCTTGCGTCATCTATGGGGTTGCAGATAGCTCCATTGCCTATGAGTGAGTTGTGCATGCAAACTGAAAATATATATTGTATACAGAACAGAGTGGTCTACAGTATAATGTATTGCTATAGCAGGTGCAAACTTACACTTGTGAACATTACTTCTCTGATTTGAGGTGTGTATTCTGCTATGTCCCATTCCTCTTCTCTTTCAATCACAGGTTTGCCTAGATCCTGTGTGGCTCATCAACCTTGGCAAACATCAGAAAGTGTCAGAAGCAGATGTGAATTGCAGATAGACATGAGAAGTGGACATGGCTGAAACCTAGTACTATATGTCATGTGGAGTGTTACTAACATTGTTAGACTCTCAGGACACTGGGGTGAAAAAGTGTTTTCCCATCACGTTCATCTGTAGTGTACAGGAGGTTGTCAAATGTCATTTGTGTCTGGCTTATCTGTAAATGTAGGACCATAGCCTCTCCCATCACAATGGTTACAGCTTTATGTAATCTACCTTGAACCTAGCTGTCTGTGTGTTCCTACTTTGCAGACCAATGTGAATGTCTCTGTGGACTGAAATAGGTCAGTAAAACACCTACAGGTATGTGACCAATGTGAGTGAAAGGCTCCAGGACAGAGTGAATCATTACTGATCTGTGTCTGTACCCTGGGAGATGTATATTTGGAAGCTATGGTATGGATATGTGATAAGGCTTTACCGGGTGAAACAGAGGGCCAATCTGTGTGCCTCCTGCCTTATTGGTAGAGTCACATGACCCTAACTTCTGTATTGTGTAGTTTAACATTGTGTTACACCTTAGCAGACATCCTGATGCTACTATCAGTCATGCTTTTCGTGCTGTTAGCATATGTATCACTGATTGTGTGTAGTTGTAGTTTACAACTTTTTTGGGAATCTGTCCTGTTACAATCCTATTGAAATGAGTCTCCTTCTGATGGAGTCCACTTTTGAGGTCCATCACAATGGGTGTCCAAAACAGAGGGACATGATCAGTCTAGAGTTGGTATACATAGCAATTGTATATGTATGATAAATGAGACAGACACCCGACCTGTGTTTAAGTGTGATTTATTGTGGAACTGAAAACAACATATGTGACTATTAACATAAAACACACACAAAAAAATATAGTGAGAAGTTTAGTCATGGTGGATGAAATCATCAGGGTAGCAGCTATACCATTTGGAAACATGAGTCCAGTGTCCTTGCAACACAGGAAAATGGAGATTGGTTACAGAACAGCCAACAGTGAGCATGTTCGGCATACAAGGGGAACAAATCAGGCTGGTTTACTTCCTTGCAGTGGGTTGGTCTTGGCATCTGCTCTTGCTATACGTCTGGGCGAAGGTCCACATTTGTGGGGGGTTCTTCACCTAGAGGCAGGGCCTCCATTCCACTAGCAGCCGCATATGTGGAAGAGCCTGATGTATCATTGCTAGTGGATGTGGCCAGATGTTGGGTACAAAACCTATTCAGTGAGGTCTTCATGTCTCTCAGCACCCCTGCAATGGAACCCAAGTGGGCATTTTGTGCCTGCCACTGCTGCATGACTTCCTGGTGGTTGTCCCTCTTCAGCTTTTGGCTTTTCTCCAACATGGTGATAACTTGGCCTATCATGCCTTGGAAACTTTGGTAGGGTTCCACGACTTGGGAGATGGTTTCCTGGTCAGTAGTGTCCCTTTCAGACCCAATCCTCTGGCCCCGCAACATCCCTCCCACACACCCTGTCCCCAAGTGCCTGTGCCCCAGGTACAGTGTGCCCACTCCCAGTGGTGGTAGATCCATCTTTGTCAGGGGTGGCAAGGTAAGACTCACGTACCTGTACTGTGGGGCACCGAATGGATGAAACAGTCCTTGGGACACAGGTTGAGGGTAAATGGTGACCTGTGATGTAGATGCAACAAGGCTGGGAGGAGTTGGGTGGGCAGGGTGAGGCTGACAGTTGTTGACTGACCAGGTGTCCCAGATGGGCCAGGTTCTTCATCACTGTCCAGACATCCAGGGGTGTTGTCCCCACTGGGGTCTTCATCCAGAGGGATAGTGACAGTCTCTGGTATCCTCTCCATGGTGACAATGGTAAGGTTACCCGTGGAGGGAGTGAAACGCGGAGCTCTGGTTAAAAATCGGGGTATTGTAGCATTTGTGTGAGATTCAAGCAGTGCCTTAACATGATCCCCAGCAATAACAATGACAGCTGCTGCACAATGTAACTTAGTACAACATGAAACTATGTAACTTCAATTTCATACACCATGTTTTATGCTGTTAAACTATGTTGGTAGTGATTGTACTGCTGATGGCATCTGATATTGTCTGATTGTTGACATGGCTGTTGAACTCTGTTACCTAGTGAACTGCCTGGCATGATAGATGGCACAAATAAGAGCTGTACAATGCATATTGGTGTCCTTTTCGGAACACAGTATGTGAGTTAACAATGGACATTGGCCAGTATCTGGATGTACTGCATGTGCATCCTCTTAGCCATCTGACTTTGCAAACTATGTGAGTGTATTTCTAGCTTGGGCTCTTTAATCTGTGCCCATTATATTGGCACTCAGGTATAGGTGTTTTGCTTGGGATGCTAGTGTGAGTGTGCCCTTGCATTGCTGTCACTGCCATATACTGTTCCACACTAGAACGATTAAGATGGGCTAGATGGGATATTGGTTTAACATGCATGACAAGTAATATTTGATGCAGTGTGGTGGTGTTGCAAATGTTTGGATATTGCATTCTTGGAGTTGTAGTGCTATAATTAGCCAGTACTTCACATGCTGTGGGGCCAGATGAGTTTAGTGGACAAGTGGCATGTCAGAGCGGGGTATTAGGTGATTGGGAGAGAGTTGTAGTAGGTGGTATTTAAATTGGGGTGGGTAAAGGTGGTGAGGGAGCATGCAGGACAAGACAATTGTGTGACATGAATGTTGTTGGTACTTACCAGAATCCACTCCCCAGGTATTCCTGTCAGGCCCTCAGGATGCAGGATGTTCAAGACCTTCTCCTCCCAAAATGTGAATGTAGGGGGAGGAGATGAGGGCCCACCCCCAGTCTCCAGTACTGCTAGCTGGGGCCTGGATGCCATGGAACGTACCTCCCCCCTGAGGTCATTCCACCTCTTCCTGATGTCCTCCCTTTTGCATGCATAACTGCCTACAGAATTGACCCTGTCGACTACCTTTTGCTACCATTCTATTTTCCTGGAAATAGATGTTTGTTGGGCCTGTACTTCGAACAGGTGTGACTCTACTCTTACAATTTCACCTACCATGGCCCTCAACTCCGTATCAGGAAATGTGGATTTTTTTGGGGGGACATGGTAGTGGTTGTGAGGATGGTGTGATTCTGTTAGAAGTGAAAGGGTGCAGAGTTAGGGAAATGTTGAGGTGTAGGTGCTGTGATGTGAGTGGGTGATGGGTGTTGTGGATTGTGTGGTGTACTAATGTGTGTGTTTTGTATGTTGTACAGGTGTAAGACGTGTGCAAAGTGAAGCGTGTTGGAGTGGGGGTTATATAGTTCAGTGAGTAGGTGTGTCGAGTGTGTGGATTAGGATCAGGTGTGGGGTATTCAAACTATCCAATGTGGTATGGTGTTCTGACTGAAGTGAGTTGAGACCGCCACAGTTCGTACCACCAATGGTTATCTGCCATTGAAGAACTAATGCCGTGATTTGTGGATCCTAATCTGATGGGAGGATTTTTGTCGGGCTGACAGTGCTGGTGTTGGGACCACCTCTTTTCCGTCCTCCAGTGTCCTGGCAGTTTCAGAAATGTGGCTGTTTTTTTGGCAGACTTCACTGTGTGACTCTTAATACAGCAGTCAGATTGCTGCCAACATGGCGGTCTTTTGGCAGCCACCACAGCTGTGGTCTTGCCAAATGACCGACAAACTCATAACGAGGCCCTTAATGTACAAAATAATAAAAAATGTAAAAGTTTTAGATATACCTTAAATTTGTGATTTATGCACCATCTTCACATTATAACCAGCACTCCTCCATACACACTGTTTTCAGCTAACCACACATACAATGAGTCGCCACTCTACAGTGCACTGAGTTCTCAGAAATGATGGGATTTGAGATGTAATAAATGTCAGTATAAATGCTACCATTTCAGATGGTATAAATTATGTAATATGAAAGGCTATAAACAGTGCACCACCATCAATCAATTTCTTTCTTTAAAAAGCCCTTGCACGGAATTATGGGGTGTGCCCCAGCTGGAGTAGTGAATCTGAAATCAGTGGCTACTCTGCTCATTTTACATCCACTCTTTTGTATTTTTATTATTTTTTAATTTGGAGGGGGTGGGGTTTACCCCCTGAGCTACGAAAAGTCCCTGGTAACTGACATTTATTTTTTAAAGAGGGGAGCATGAGGCCTGCCTCCCCTAAGACACCATTATCTGGGGCTGATTTTGTTTTTGGAGAGGGGGCATCCAGCACTTAAAAATCCCAGGTCACCATCACCCTGGACTTATTAGACTTTTGAGGTGGAGGGCCAGAGGACTCTCTCCCACAGCCTTTGGAGGGTTCTGGAGACCCCATGCCAGTGGACCTAAACTTTTCAGTCAGTGGGCCTCGGGATCTCATTTCCCAGGGCTAATTGGAGTAGTCTCCTGGGGAACCCATCCCCCAGGACAATGGAATTCCTTGCCTGTAAGAGTGTAGGCAGAGAGAATCTCCACTCCCTGCCCATGCTCTTGCAGGGAAGGAACACAGGTTTACTCCCCTTTGCGAAATGACCATTGCAGTCAGAGTTTATGCAGATAGAGTTCCCAGCACAAATCAGCCTAAAAGATAAGTGAAGCCATTTTGGTGCCAGAGGCTTTGGCCCCTCCGAACAACATCTTATTTATCATATTTACCATTATTTTCTTCTATCAGATCGTTTTTTTTGTATCGCCAACACCAATTAGTGTTGGTGAAAGAGGTCTGCAGGATCTAGTGGATCTCAGCAAGGTGAAGAGGTATTTCAAGTAACTTATCATTAGGAATGCTAAGAGTAATTGTAATTTGTGAATGGATATACCTTAGCAATTTCTCTTTCACACCAACTTTCTCTTCCTTGAGATAAAACTGGGAATTCCTGAAAATAAAACACATGAAAAGCAAGCAGCTTCAAAATGCATATACTCTATTACTTATCCTTATATTCGAATAACCACCTCAAACCTTGTCATTCTATACTCTCTTGTAGAAGATAAGTTATAGTTTCTAATTGATTCTGCAGAGATGCAGAATAGTAAAGCCCTTTAGCATCCTGATGTACCCTACTATTAAACTCTCTTCAAGTGTATGTGTATAATATAATTTGTATACCGTGTATATAACATTCATATATACTTCATATACACATATGTTATATAGTTGACTTACATTACCCTTCCTGTTTTTTCCCTGGAAGAACTGGAATATTATGCACTCCATTCTTAAGAGTTCCTATAAATGGAGGACAAGCAAATGAGAAACTAAGAAGAAAAGAAAATGACTGGCTGTCTTGATCTCGATTACAATTCGGGCATTATTTCAAGTCTATTTTTTGGCTTCTAAATATCTCTAACACAGCAGAGAATGTGAAAAATGCATTCAAATAGCTCAGAAAAAAACAGTGTTGCCTACAGGACATTAGGCCCCATTCATTATTATATCACAGTTTATTAAGAAGTCTGCATCACAGGGACTGCACTGCATTCTCATGTTCAGATTCCAGGCTCTCCAGGAATAAAAGCAAGCGTTTTGCATGATGCAAACAGCGAATTTCACTGTTTGCGCCATGCAAAACGCACATTGCAATGCTCATTCCCATTTTGCGAGTCGGTAACCTGGTTACCGACTTGCAAAATGGGAATGCGACTCGCAAATAGGAAGGGGAACACACATTTGCAATTCGCATCGCAATGTATAATTGAATGTGAGCAAGAACGCGGTTGCAAAGCAATTCGCAGTTAGCACCCATTTCAAATTTCTAAGTCGGGTCATTTCCCCCAATGGAATAGAATTGATCTGTGCCCTTGGGTGGTCACTTTGAGCCTGTAGTAACGCGTTGCATGATGTTAGCTTTCTATAAATTCTGGACAATATTTTAGAATCCTTGATGTAAAGAATAACATCAAAAAGTCTGTCTGTTTGGGATCCGTATGGTGAGTGTAACTAACATTGTAGGGATTCTTATTTAAATGATTAAGGAGAATGTCCAATTCAGAGTCATTTCCTGACCAAATTACAATGGTATAGTCAATGTATCTTCCCCAATATACTATGCTATCTGTGATACCAGGTGGACAGGCCAACCATAGATGTTTTTTTTCAAAATGTCCCATGTATAAGTTTCTAAATGTGGGAGAAACTTTTGCCCCCATCGCCACTCCCTATATCTGTCTGTTCCAATCACCATTATGTGTGAATACAGCCTTGTCAAATCCAATAACATTTGTGTGTGTTCCTAAAGGGTGACATCCTGTGTAGAAAGGGTGGCCATTAATACCTCCAGACCTCCAGACCTTTGTCCACAGGTATGCATGTGTAAAGGGAATTTACATCTTGAGTAACAAATGTGCAATCACCAGTCTATTTTACATCCTTCAATTTATTGAGTAAATTGCTAGTGTCTTGGATATGGGAAGCTAAATTTTGCATAAAGGCTGTAAATAAAAATCAATGTGTTCCAAGATACATTCAGTAGGGGAACCAATACCCGATATAATGGGTCTACCCGGAGGAAAAGGTCTCTTTTTATGTGTCTTGGGAAGAATGCATATACACGTGGCTCTAGGTGTGGAGATGAGCAACTACTTGAACTCCATGTCAGAAATTAGACAAGAGCCCTGCCAACAATTTAACTTAGATTCTATTGTTCTTGTAACCTCCACCTTGAGTTAGGCCTGTTGGTCAGAGAGTTGTCTGTGGATCTCTCCCATGCAGTCAGTTTTGTTCATAAACACAATATTGCCCCCTTTATCTGCCTCCTTAATTACAATGATCAAATTGGTGGCTCACAAATGTAACTTTTCCCCTGTGTTAGATTGTGCTTAATATGTTTAATATTTTACATTCTTTTCACGGTTTAAGAGATATCAACTAGTATTCTGGCTTCTGTGAAATGCTTATGGATAGGTTGGTTCTCTTTCATTACTCTAAAATAACGGCCAGTGTACTCAAATAGTCTTGGGCACCTGCTGCATGGTCTACATTTCACATTTAGCGATTCACACATAATATTCGTCAACATGGGGCATGCTGGGTTCTCCTAAAGCATGGAATGGAACAAAATAATGATCCCAGCTTTTGTTTTTAATTCACGAATGCCAGTCTCACATTGGCGATCTTCACTTTATGGTCTTTTTTGTAATTTTTTACTGGCACGTTTTGACCTTTCATGCTTACTTCGCATTTTCTAATTAGTCACTTTCTTTCTTTCTTCTCTTTTGGAAGTAAGTTGGGCATTTAATATGGATTGTTGAATATCAGATTGCTTTTTAAATGTTTTTTTATCTCTGTCATCTTTTCTCATGTATTACAAGTAGAATTTTCGTATGTACTTTTTACAGCCTTGAAAAAGTCACATTCAGTGACGAAACAGGTGTCGCCTGTTGGATCTTTATGAAAAGACGATAAAAGGGACTATTACATCTAAATCTTCTATGAATCCTTACTATAACAGGATTACTTAAAATGTACTATAAACTTTCTTAACTGTGTGCGAAAAATCCAATAAGCATAAGTTGAGATATCACTTTTTAATTGTTTAAAAGAGTCTCAATCATTAAAAATCAGTGCATGTACTAATGCAACACACAGTACCTTGGATGCATCAAAAATAATGATGTACGGGGGCTGCAAAGGAGGAGGTGTGTTGAAAAATATAGCACTTTGTTGGATTTTCCGGTGCGGCAGGGATGATGCATCGTTTCTTTCCACGATGCAAGGTGATGCGTTGATTTCCATTAGTGCTACATTGGTTCCTCACTATGATGCAGGGATATTTTGATGTCCAGGGACGATGCATTGAAAATCCTTGATGCACTGGTGAGAAGGAGCAGGCGCTGCATTGATCCTGTAGGCGATGCAGTAAATTTTCAGCCATGTGGCAAGCGCTGCATCCATTTCTGCAGGCGTTGCATCGATTTTCTGATGCGACTCGCAATTTGAGAGTCGCAAAATCGGATGCTGGATGGTGTCCCTGACACCATCTGCGAATCGGTGGGTGGGCGCAAAGACCCACCTCATTAATATTAATGAGGTGGGTCGCAATTTGTGCCCCCCTTCCGATTCGCAGCACTCACAGGGATGGTGGCCTGCTGAAGACAGCAGACCACCATGTCTGTGACTGCTTTTGAATAAAGCAGTTTTTTGTTTTTGTATTGCAGCCCGTTTTCCTTAAAGGAAAACGAGTTGCAACACAAATGAAAAAATGAAACATTTGTGTTTCATTTTTTCAGAGCAGGCAGTGGTCCATAGGACCACTGCCTGCTCTGAAAAAATGTTTTCAGGGCCATTCACAAAGGGGAAGGGGTCCCATGGGAACTTAGACATAACTGTAGTGACAACCGTACATTTGAACGTTAGTTGGACATGTTGACGATACGATTTAGACATAGGGGCTACTCACAATCAGTATTGACATCAGCGAAAACAAAGATTAACAAAAAACACATGGGTTTCCTTACTCAGGACTACTTGTGCCAGAAAGAGGTGGGATGGACATCTGAACCTCATCTCTAGGTACCACGCACACAGCCATCTTATGTACAGGGTTTTACACAGACATTGCCATTTACAGACTAGACAACACATCACAACCAGGCCTTGAATTACGTACAGTCGTAGTGAAACCCTCAAAAACAAACTATGTGCCATCTACATCCCTCCTACCTCACAAGGATCAACTGGGAATTGGCTGCCTGATAAACCCAAAGCTTTTTTTTTAAATGTTCTCAATGTAACATGTGCAATTTCGCCCTTGATAAAAAAAAGTGTTCAACTACAACAGTGATACAATACATAATATGACATTTTATCAATTGCAATACTAAGTTTGTTGTATACTGTATCATCTGTATTTGTAAACTAATTTATGTTGGGAGTACCATCAGACCTCTTAAGGAAAGAAACCAAGCGCATACAAGGGCAATTAAGAACAACGATTTGAGATATCCTTTGGCGGCACATTGCAACGCCACTCATAAAGGAATGGAAATTTTTGATTTTTCACCCTATACGGCATAGTCCATTCTTTATGTTTTAGTATTTTAGATGGGAAAGGCCACTTGGATGAGTTTTCGAGACCAATAACCTCTGCTGTCATTTTATGTTCTGGGAAATGTGCCCGAAGATGAGAGGGAACCCTGAGGTGTTTGGTACCATATTAAACAAGGATTATGATACAGATTGAATTGCACTAGGTGTTCTTTCTAGTTGCCTGATATCGTGCTAATATGGTGGACATCTTATGCCTTATGCCTCAGCAATCATCGCATAGTCTTTCTTTTGTGTTTACTATGATGTTTGGTATGTCCTGCCACTATGGCAGACACCTTGCATGCCTCTGCCTTTATCATATATTCTTTCTTTTGTGCTTACTATAGCTTTTTTGTATGTCAATAAAACGGGTGGTCAGTATTGATTTCTCTTGCCAGAACGTTACGCTCAGGGAGACACTGCCCGACTAGTCGAGGAAATTCCAGTGTGTTGGGTATTTCACTCGAGCAATCTATTATGTTTCATATGAGACTTTAGGTAGGATACTTATAATTTTTTTTACATCAGGGAATCATGATATTACTTAATTTCTTTAGTTCTGACTAGGCGCTTACTAGTTGCCTGATATTGGGCCAAGATGGCCGGAGCGATACCACTGACCTGGTCAGTGAACTGCTCTGCCTCCTGTAGCTCCACCGGCAAGTAGAGCCCTCGTTCCTCTGAACTCATGACCTCTGTCAGGAGTTTGAGGCCCTCCTCCACTCGCAGGCTTCTGCTGCGCCTCATCACTTGTGTCTAGTGGGAGAGCTCTGCTCTCCTACTAGGCTGCCCTCTGCTCTCTTCTCCTTTTTCCTGCTTTGCTCTTTGTGTGCTTTTTCTTCTGTGTCTGTCCCTTTTGTGCTCCTTTTGCCTTTCGCTTCTGCATTTTTACTCTTTCTTTGTTTCTCTCTCATCTCACTCCTCTCTCTCTCTCACTCTCGCACTCCCCCTCTCTCTACCCTGCTGCTGCTGCTCCTGCAGCCCCACCCCCTCCTCTCTCCTGCGCTGCATACCCGCTGCTGCTGTCCCTGCGGCCCGCCCCTTTTTTCATACCATTTTTCCCCCCGCTCCTGCCTCCCAGCTGTTCTCTCCTCCCCCCTGCCTACTTAATATTTAATGGCGCACCTAAGGCAAGCCCATCTGCAACCGTCCACGTCTGGACCATGCCCAGGGTGGAACACTTGGTTCTCACCCCCCCACCGCCGCGACGCACGACTCCGCCACGACGCCATCAACCTCCACGCGCTCAATGCAGGCCGCTCATCCACCTACCATCAGGTCACCCTGCAGCTCACCCGCGGATCCTTCCGGAACTGCTAGTTCACCAGCCTCCGGACCAGCGATCCACCTGCCAAGACAGGACGCAACGATCTCAGATGCATCCTACTCAACACCTGCTCCATCCACAAACACGCCATAGAACTCTGGAACCTACTCGACTCAGCCTCCCCAGACGTCGCCTTCCTGACTGAGACCTGGATGAACCCCTCCTCAGCACCGGACATCGCCATAGCCATCCTGACAGCTACAAGATCACCCGTGGGGACCGCACCAACACACCAGGAGGAGGCATCGCCATCGTCCACAGGAAGACCCTCAGAATCTCGACCAGCACCGAAGGCACCCTCAGTGCCGCCGAACACCTGAACTTTCAGATCCACACCGATCCAAACACCACCCTCAGAGGGACCCTCGTTTACAGACCCCCCGGACCCTGACAGCAGTTCAGCGACTCTAACTTCGACGTCATCAGCACGCACACCCTCGCATCCACTGACTACATACTCCTTGGGAACCTGAACTTCCACCTCGAGAATACCAATGACAACAACTCCACCATCCTGCTTGACAACCTCGCCAACCTTGGCCTCAAGCAGCTCATCATGACACCCACCCATTCCGCAGGACACACACTCGACACCCTTTTCTCCACCAGCAAACACGTCTCCTTCAGCCACACCATCGAACTCCACTGGACCGACCACCGCTGCATCCACTTCTCCTTCAAGAAACCCACAACACACCATCACCCACACCGGATTCCCCACTGCATATGGAACAAGGTCACCAAAGACCAGCTGATTACCATCCTTGCCCAGAACCCACCAATCAACACCACCGACACAGCAGCCCATAACCTCAGGCAATGGATCGACGACTGTGCCAACACTCTTGCCCCGATCAAGAAACCTTCAAATAGACGCACCGATAGAAAGGCCATCTGGTTCACCGCTGATCTCCAAGAATCTAAGCAAACATGCCGAAGACTCAAGAAAAAGTGTCGCCAAGACAGTGGACAACCACACAGCCTTCAAGAACGCCATCCGCAGACACCAACAACTCATCCAAACCGCCAAAAGAACTGCCTTCAAAGAACGCATTGACAATAACGCACACAGCTATAAGGAGCTCTTCAACATCGTGAAGGAACTCTCCAACGCCAGCTCCAACGTCAACGACATCCCACCATCGGAAGACCTCTGTGACTCCCTAGCCACCTTCTTCTACCGCAAGATCACAGACATCCATGACAGCTTTAATACCCAGACCCCTCGTCAACCACCAACACCACAGACTCACCACCCCCAGCCACTCCAGCCTCCTGCTCTCTTGGACCCACGTCAACAATGACGACACCATCAAAATCATGAACGCCATCCACTCCGGCTCACCATCCAAAACCTGCCCTCACCACATCTTCAACAAAGCGAGCTCCGTCATCGCACCCTTGCTCCAGAAGATCATCAACAGTTCCTTCGAGACCACCACCTTCCTGGAGAGCTGGAAACACGCTGAGATCAATGCCCTCCTCAAGAAACCCAAGGCGGACCCAAAGGACCTCAAGAGATTCCGGCCCATCACCCTGTTCCTCTTCCAAGCAAAAGTCATTGAGAAAATTGTCAACAAACAACTGACCCGCTTGATTGAGGAGAACAATGCTCTGGACCGGTCCCAGTTTGGATTCCGCAGCAACCACAGCATGAAACTGCCCTCATCACTGCCACCGACGACATCTGGACCCTACTTGACAATGGCGAAACCGCAGCCCTCATCCTCCTGGACCTCTCGGCCTCCTTCAACACCGTCTGCCACCACACCCTACACACACACCTCAGCAACACAGGGATCTGTGACAGAGCCCTGGACTGGATCACCTCCTTCCTCACCAGCAGAACCCAGAGAGTCCACCTCTCTCCATTCTGCTCCGAAGCCACCAAGATCATCTGCGGCGTACCCCAGGGGTCGTCCCTCAGCCCGACCCTCTTTAACATTTACATGGCTCCGCTCACAACCATCGTTCGATCACAGAACCTCAGCATAGTCTCACACGCCGATGACGCCCTGCTGATCCTTTCCCTCACCAAGGACCCCACCACTGCCAAAACAAACCTCCACAAAGGAATGAAGGCCATTGCCGAATGGATAAAGAACAGCTGCCTGAAAGTGAATTCCGACAAAAATGAGGTCCTCATCCTCGGCTCCAACCCCTCTGCCTGGGACGACTCCTGGAGGCCTGCCACACTGGGAACCGCACTGACACCCACTGACCACGCACGCAACCTGGGGTTCATCCTGGACTCATCGCTCTCAATGACCTGGCAAGTCAACGCCGTCTCTTCCTCCTGCTTCAACACACTCTGCATGCTTGAGAAGATCTACAAATGGACCTCGACTGGAACAGTCATCTAATCCCTCGTAAGCAGCAGACTGGAATACAGCAACACCCTCTATGCAGGAACCACAGCCAAGCTCCAGAAAAGACTGCAACGCATACAGAACGCCTCTGCATGCCTCATCCTGGACATCCCCCGCCACAGCCACATCATAGTCCACCTGAGAGACCTGCACTGGCTCCCCATCAACAAGAGAATCACGTTCAAACTCCTCATCCACGCTCACAAAGCACTGCACAATACCGGACCAGAATACCTCAACAGACGGCTCTACTTCTACACCCCGATCCAACTGCTTCACTCCACTGTACTTGCCCTTGCCACCATCCCATGCATCCACAGAACGACCGCCGGTGGCAGATTGTTCTCCCAACTCGCCGCCAAGACATGGAACACTCTTCCTATCCACCTGCGACAGACTCAGGACCTACGAACCTTCAGGAGGCACCTCAAGACATGGCTGTTCGAGCAGTAGCAGCACCCCCCTCAGCACCTTGAGACCCTCATGGATGACTAGTGCGCTTTACAAATGCTTTGATTGATTTATACTTTGCTGCATGTTTTAGCTATCATTATGGTATACCACGTAATATCCTTTTTTCTCCGTGTTTACTATAGCGTTTTGGTACATAAATAAGATGGGCTGTCAATACCGATTTCCCCTGCCATTACTTCACTCTCAGGGAGACGCTGCCCGGTTAGTTGAGGAATTTTATGTGCGTTGAGTATTTTGTTGAGCACTTTCTAATATTAATCTTGACCTACAAATATGATATTGGTATCTCGTCTATATCAGGGGACTTCTGACATTACTGATAGATTTCTTATACTAAGACGGTTATTATTATTTTTTTTTATTATTTTATTATCAGGAAAAAAAGAAACATCAGTACACAACAAGATACATTGTCACTTTCACAAAATGAAACAAAAAGAAAGATCAGCCAAGCTTGTCTAAGAAATAATTTCCCCAGATCAGAGAGAACTTTTTAACATTACCTATTCTACTAGCATATCTCATCTCCTGAAGTCTAACTTGGACCATCCTATTATACCATTCTTGACTAGTAGGAGATAATTCAGACCGCCAGTTTCTCAGCAACAGTGACCTAGCCACCGCAGTGGCTATAAATATGAGCTTCTCCAATCTAGAGGAAAGTCTTGCCTCGGGATCATAGCCCAAGCTCAACAAGCGAATACTGGGAGATATGGGTACCAACGCAATGGATGTTAAAATTGCAAAAAACCCTTCCCAGTATCTCTGTATACATCGGCATGTCGCAATCGTATGTATCCAGCCTGCCGCTCCTATTTCCTTGCACCGAAAACACATATTAGGGTGGCCAATCCCCATACGAGATAGGGCTTGCGGGGTTCGGTACAACAACCATTTACTAAAAAATATAATTCGATGCCAATTAGCCACTCGTAGCACAGAGAAATTCAGGCGGTTAGTACTCTCCCAGTAATCACTTGAGACCTCTATGCCCTCCTGACTAACCCATTTCATCTGAGCTCTTATCCCCAGATCCACTTTGATCCTTTCTACCAAGAGCCTTCTCCATGCCCCTGCATTCCCTATCCGCGAAGGTGTAACTAATTCTGTTACCACTGATTGGGCATTAATGATAGAATTAACATCAAAGTCTCTAAAAACCTGCAGCAAAATATTATAGGATCCGACCAGCAAAAAATCATTGTTAACTGTGATCATGATTTTCCATGGGGCTTCCCAGTTACCCTCATCACGAAAATCTCCAATTTGACTAAATCCAGCGCGCTCCGACCTTTTCACCACGACTTCGTTAAGCTGAGTCCCTGAATCTAGAAAAATCTGTGAGAGTGGAGTGTCAAAATGTACAGAAGGGGTTGAATATTTTCTAAAAAAATCCAATCTTTTCTTGAGAAACCATTTAAGAATTTTATAAAGAACTTTTTTAGGTGATTTCGTCAAGAGGGATAGTTTCCGGATATTATGCTCTCTGCATATTAATACCCGAAAATCAGTAAAAAACTTGGAGCCCACGGAGTATTCTAATTTAAAACTAGCATAATAGTGTGCAAAAAATGCATAATAGTAATCTTTGAAATTTGGCAAGGCCAGTCCCCCCTTCTCCTTATCGGCGTACAGTATACTCAAAGCGGCTCGAGCCTTTCGGTTCTGCCAAATAATTGAGTGAAATAGGGATTCCAGTTTTTTAAAAAAAAGTTGCGTTAGAACACACTGAATAGCCGTAAACAAGAAATTGAAAAGTGGTAAAATTGACATTTTAATTACTGCGATGCGGCCTAATATAGAGAGAGGGAGAGGCCTCCAACGAGTCAGTAGAGCCTGAGTTTTCTGAAGTAAAGGAGCGAAATTCAGCTCATAGAGATCACTTATTTTGGGCAAAAAATAAACCCCCAAGTATCTTTTTGGATTGGGATTTACGCATTCTCTTTATTCAGGAAGAAGACAATTAGGATTAGTACCACAAAGAATAAGGTCAGTCTTGGTCCTATTAATCTTATAGCCACCGATTTACTGAAATTCTTTAAATAGATTAAAGGCCGCTTCCTGAGAAGAGTGTTTTATGTCCAAAAACAGAATAATATCATCTGCATAAAGTTTGATCTTTCCCATTGATTTTAACGGTGGCTGAATCTGACTATGCTGTCTAATTTTAATGGCGAGTGGTTCAATTTAAAGGGCAAATAAAATAGGGGGTAACGGGCACCCTTGTCTAGTCCCACATTGTATTTGAAGCTGTCCGACACACTTTGAGTTTATAATAATATTAGCCTCAGAGTTTGAGCCTTTGAATTAAAGAAATAACTTGAGTGGGTACCTTATAACTAGATAAAATTTAAAAAAGCGTGTCCCAAACAACCAAATCAAAGGCTTTTTCCGCGTCCAGCAAAAGAATAATAGCAGGGACTCTATTAGTCGTGAAATAATCAAGGGCCTCTGCTAAATAGTGTGTGTTTGTAGCCAGTTGTCGACCAGCCACAAAACCGTTTTGATCGGGATGCACCAATTTATTAATTACCCCATTGAGCCTATTAGCCAGTAGTTTTGTCATTATATTATAGTCTGTATTTAACAATGAAATTGGACGGTAAGCATTTGGATCCTCCCTATCTTTATTTTTCATAGGGAAGCTAACCACATTCCCTGCATGCCAAGTTCTGGGGATTTCTTCGCCTCGTAATAAACCATTTAAAAGGGCCAAGAACTCCTCAGCAAATGCATTTATAAAAGTCTTATAGAACTCAGCCGGAAAGCCATCCGGACCACAGGTTTTCCCTGTGGGGAGATTCTTAACAACGTCTAGAAGTTCCGGCTTTGTAAATGGTTGAGACAATGCCACACAGTCCTCATCTGAAAGGGAAGGAATATCAAGGCCCATCAGGAACTTCTCAATTGTCCTGGAATCTATAATTGAAGCATCACTATAGATTTGTCTATAATGCTCTAACATAATTTGGTCAAAGTCTCTGGGGTCAGTGCGCCTAACCCCAGTGACCGGGCATCTTAAAGCGTGTATAACATTGCCAGCAAACGATCTCGAGCTTGCTATGCCAAGAATTTTCCCGTAAAATTACTTCATAACTCTTCTGTTTATAAGACCCATATTCTATATCAACCTTTTTCAAAGCGAATCCCACCAGTGCTTTCTTGGCAGTTTCGAAGGCCTTCCTATTAGTATCCGAAGGGGCATACAAATAGGTCACTAAACACTTATGAACTACGTCTTCCAATACCGCAGTTTGTTGTTTCAGAGCCCGTTTATCAGCTACCTCTTTGACAATTACCCAGCCCCTAAAATAGACCTTAAATGCATCCCAGACTATTGCTGGGGTTGAAGACCCCTGATTGCGTTGTAAGAAATCCCTTATTTCAACCTGTGAAGTCTGTATCCACCCTTCTTCCGACAAAAGGCAGAGATTAAAAATCCACCTTCTGATCTGAGGTAGGTGAACTGTAGAGTGGAGTGAGATTTCCAGCAGCAAAAGGGCATGGTCTGAGAGACCAGAATGCTGGACCGATTGAGATCGATAGCACAATGTTACAGAGATCAAAAAAAAATCTATGCGCGAGGAGCTTTTATACCGCGAAGAGATACAGGTATATTCCCTCACATCAGGGGTGTTTGTCCTCCAGGGATCACATAGGTGGTCATTACAACCCCGGCGGACGGTGTTAAAGATGTGGTAATACCGCAAACAGTCAGACAGACAAAAAAAGGGAATTATGACCCTGGCGGAAAGCGCCAACAAAGACAGCCACTTTAACACACCGCCCGCCACGGCGGTACAGACAAGCAGCGCGGCGGTCACCGCCAACAGACAGGAGGGAGACAATGTACCGCCCACAGTATCACAACAGGCCAATCCGCCACCTTTTCCGGGGCAGATTCACCGTGGATAAAAACACGGCGGAAACAGCTTTTGCTATGGGAAAACGCTCACCTTCTACACATCCCACGAGGAACGACGACTCCATGGAGCCGGAACTCCAAATACTACCTGCCCTTGTCTTTCTGCTCCTTCACGACCAACAGCGACGTGGGCGCAGAAGATACCGGTGAGTACTGCACCTACGACACGGGGAGGCAAAAGTTAGGGGGGCACACACCAAACACCCCCACCCTCGCATATCTCAACATACACACCAATGCAGTCACAAAAAGAACAGTAACAACCCACAATCCCCCCGGAAGAATGCAAAGACAATGCGAATTTCGGGCAAACATTATAATGTGCCAATATACATGTCATACAAAAATATATAAATATATGTATCCCAAAATCACTCATATTTACATGAATAATCTGAGAAGTATTGCAGATATGAACACAACAATGTCCGTGCCCAAACAGTCCAAAAATGCATGGGCGAGGCCCACAATAGATACCTGACCAAAATCTGAGAGAACGCTGCCGGGGCATCAGATAGAAACACTACAGGCACCTCAGGGGGAAGGGAAGGGGGGGCACCTCAGCCAGATGAATGCAAAGCCAGATCCACGACGGGGCTCCATGCCCATTGATGTATCCTGGGGAGTGCAAAGCCACAGTCTCTCAAGTCTCTACAGTGGGTGACTTGCCCACTGTGCCATCCTGGGGAGTGCAAAGTCACAGTCTCACAAGTCTCTACAGTGGGTGGCTTGCCCACTGTTCCATCCTGGGGAGTGCAAAGCCACAGCCTCACAAGTCTCTACAGTTTGTGACTTGCCCACTGTGCCATCCTCGGGAGTGCAAAGCCACAGTCTCACAAGTCTCTACAGTGGGTGGCTTGCCCACTGTACCATCCTGGGGAGTGCAAAGCCACAGTCTCTCAAGTTGATGCAGGTCCATACTGGTACTGGGGGGTGACTGGTGCCCAGCCTGGATGAGTCTCCCCGTGAAAGGTAGTGTCCTGTCACTGTCCCAGCTGCACATAGGATAAGGATGCCTGATGTGGTGGGCCATTAATTCCTACCCGGTGCATTGCCCTGTTCAGCGGTGCTTTGCCATGGCTGTCTATGGACTGTTCAGCGGTGCTTTGCCATGGCGGTCTATGGACTGTTCAGCGGTGCTTTGCCATGGCGGTCTTTGCCCTGTTCAGTGGTGCTTTGCCATTGAGGTTCAGGACTGTTCAGCGGTGCTTTGCCATGGCGGTCTTTGCCCTGTTCAGTGGTGCTTTGCCATTGAGGTTCAGGACTGTTCAGCGGTGCTTTGACATGGCGGTCTTTGCCCTGTTCAGCGGTGCTTTGCCATCGAGGATCAGGACTGTTCAGCGGTGCTTTGCCATGGCGGTCTCTGGACTGTTCAGCGGTGCTTTGCCATGGCGGTCTCAGGACTGTTCAGCAGTGCTTTCACATGGCGGTTCTGATACGGACATTGGTGTGTGGCATGACGATTTCCACACTGTACATTGGTGTGTGGCATGACGATCTCCAAACTGGACATTGGTGTGTGGCATGACGATTTCCACACTGGACATTGGTGTGTGGCATGACGATTTCCACACTGGACATTGGTGTGTGGGATGACGATCTCCAAACTGGACATTGGTGTGTGGCATGACGATTTCCACACTGGACATTGGTGTGTGGCATGACGAACTCCACACTGGACATTGGTGTGTGGCATGACAAACTCCACACTGGACATTGGTGTGTGGCATGACGTTCCATCATTGCCCAGCGGGGCTGTGGCATCCTGGCCCCACCTGGGCTGTGTCTTGTGCAGTGGTCTCAGGACAAGTGACGATACTTGGGCCCTCCTGGGCTGTGTCTTGTGCGCTGGTCTCAGGACCAGTGACGATACTTGGGCCCTCCTGGGCTGTGTCTTGTGCGCTGGTCTCAGGACCAGTGACGATACTTGGGCCCTCCTGGGCACCAACTCTGGCGGTGGGCTCTGGACCCGTTACGATACTTGGGCCCTCCTGGGCACTGACTCTGGAGGTGGGCTCTGGACCAGTTACGATACTTGGGCCCCTCCTGGGCACTGACTCTGGCGGTGGGCTCTGGACCAGTGACAACGGTGCTGGCGGTTGTGTCTGGACCGGAGGAAATGATGGCGCACTTCTCCGCCGTGACACTCACAACAGGCTGGGCAGACTTCCTCGGGACCTTCCCCACCTTTTTTGGAGTTACAGCTGACTCACCAATCGCCTTCGATCCCATTTCACTTGTTGTCCCACCAGGAGTCTTAACACGGTCCCGTCGTCCACTATCCAATTTCGGAGCCTTTACTGGGGGTGGGTTGCCAGTGCCTTGGCTCCGGGTCCTACTGCCTGCCCTGGTGGATGGTGCACTCCAAAAACCTGGAACACGCACCAGTGGTACTGGTGGCTTTTTGGCTGAGGCGCTACGACGGGACTGATGAATTGGAGGGGTTGTGGTGGGGGCAAAAAGGTCAATTTGACATAGGGACAGTTTCTGATGAACACTGGGATGGGTAGCTGGAGGGGGTCTGGGAGTGGAGGAAGAGGAGGTGGTTGTAGGAGGTGTCACTTTAGCTGTTTTGGGTGCAGGTGCAGGTACTGGAGGCTGTTGTGAGGTGGATGGATGTTGGGTGAGTGATTGCCGGTGTTTGGGTACTTTGGGAGGGGGCGTCACAGACACACTGGGAGAGGACACAGGGGACGTGTAAATGGCAGTGGAGGTGGTGAGTGCAGGTGAGCGGCGTGTGGTGCTGGGTGTCCTGGTGCGAGTCCTAGTGCCTGTAGATGTGGTGCATGCAGGTGTGTGTGTAGACGAGACTGGGAGGGAGGAGGGAGAAGAGGAGGAGGAGGGGGACACAGTGGAGACAGTGGATGTTGCTGTGTCTGTATGGGTGTGATGCTTGTGTGAGTGACTGTGGGATGTGTGGTGCCTATGTTTCCCTGAGCTACTTTTGTGTGTTGACTTGTGTGCATGCTGGTCTGTAGGTGTGCTTGGGATGGGCTGGGGTACAGGGGATTGGGTCTGGGTGGAGGAAGTTGGAGGGGGGAGGCTGGACACAAGGTCAATTGCTGCCATCAGTGCTGAGGCCAGAGATTGCAGGGTTCGCTGAAGGACAGCCTGACCAGAATGAATGCCCTCCAGGAATGCATTACCGTGTTGCAACGCCCTTTCTACACCCTGGATGGCATTCACAATGGTAGACTGCCCAACAGTGATTGACCTGAGGAGGTCAATGGCCTCCTCACTGAGGGCAGCAGGGGTGACTGGGGCAGGGCCTGAGGTACCTGGGGCGAAGGTGATGCCCACCCTCCTGGGTGAGCGGGCACGGGGCGAACGCTGAGGGGCTGCTGGGAGGGCGGTGCTGGTAGGGGGGGTGGCGGCTGTACCTGTAGAAGTGGGGCGCACAGGTGGTGCCGCCACCACAGGGGTGCTCCCATCGGCGGACGAGTCTGTGTCGCTGGTTGGTGATCCGGTGGCCGACGTGATGCTCCCCTCGCCCTCCATCCCACTGGTGTATTCAGAGTCTGTGGTGTGGCCCTCCATGGCCATGTGGGATGCAGCTCCCTCGTGCTCCGGTGCCACTGTACCTCCGCCTGTTGATGCTGATGTACAAAAGGACAGGGAGAGCAGGAAAAGCAATGTAGGTCCTCTCCTGTCGAAGGTCAGGTATCTAGTGATTGAACAGATAGAAAATGGTGGTGACGTCCGCGGCGGTGACGTCCAAGGGGGGCGCATCATCACCGCCGGCGCACCTGTTCATTGGCTCCTGGGACCCATAGGGTCCAATGTTAATCAATGCAGCATTGCGCCGCGGTCTACGACCGCCTACCGCGACGGTGTGCAACGCCAGCGCTGTTACCCCACAATCCCATTGTCCCAGTTTAGAGGTCAGGCAGCCGCCATTTCAGGGGCCAACATGAATTCATTTTCAACTGCGTCACACCTACTGAGGCCTACACTAAACACACATACAGGAAGAGTTTTGTGTCTGCTGTAGTCTTGTGTGTAACAGTGGGTACATACCTGGAGGAATAGTGACTGTTTCTTCGCTGTTGTCCTTCTTAGGCACCGTCAGCTGGGACACATGAGAAGATGGCGGAATCCTCCGGTGTACCGACCGCTGGTGGACCTGTTGACAATGGAAGAGAGACATTTAATCGTGACCTACCGGTTTGACCGTGCTACGATCTAGGAACTATGTAGCCAGTTGGAGCCACACCTGATGTCACCAATCGGCCATCCAACTGGAATCCCCCCTGACGTGCAGGTGCTGTCAGTGCTCCATTTCCTTGCAAGTGGGTCATTTCAAACAACAGTAGCCATGGCATCAGGAATGTCCCAGCCTATGTTTTCCAACGTGTTGTCCAGAGTGTTGTCTGCCCTGCTGAAACACGTAAGGGGATACATCATATTCCCTCAGGTGGAGAATTTGCCTACAGTGAAAGGTGACTTCTATACCCTTGGACATATCCCGAACGTCATAGGTGCCATTGATGGGACCCATGTAGCTCTGGTCCCCCCCCGCAGGACTGAACAGGTATACAGGAACAGGAAGAGTTATCATTCAATGAATGTCCAGATGGTCTGTTTGGCAGACCAGTACATCTCGCAAGTAAATGCTATGTTCCCTGGCTCAGTGCATGACGCCTACATCCTGCGCAATAGCAGCATCCGTGATATGATGGGTCAACTCCAGAGGCACTGTGTATGGCTATTGGGGGACTCTGGTTACCCCAACCTTTCCTGGCTATTGATCCCAGTGAGGAATCCCAGGACCAGGGCAGAGGAACGCTACAATGAGGCCCATGGGCGGACTAGGAGGGTGATCGAACGCACCTTCGGCCTCCTTAAGGCCAGGTTCCGGTGCCTCTATATGACAGGTGGGTCCCTATTCTACTCACCGAAGAAGGTGTGCGACATCATCATCGCCTGCTCCATGCTCCATAACTTGGCATTGCGACGCCAGGTGCCTTTTCTGCAGGAGGATGATCCAGATGACGGTGTTGTGGCAGCTGTGGAGTCTGTGGAGCCTGTGGACAGTGATGAGGATGAAGCTGAGGAAGACGAAAACGACAACAGGGAGTCAGTCATACAGCAATATTTCCAGTGACAGACAGGTGAGAACATTTTCATTTTTACCATTACATTAACTTTCACACATCTGCCTCTATCCTGTTCCTCCATTTCAATCACTATTTGTTAACTGAGTTGTACCCTTCCATTTCAGTTTCACAAGTGTGGTAACCTACGTGTCAACTGTTTGCATCCTTGAAGGGCTTGTGATGTGTGACATGGGTATGTTAGCCTTCCAATGGGTAACCCATTATTAAACTGTAATTTACAATACAGATTTACAAATCATAGACTGACTCCATTTGTTTTTAGTGTTTCAAGGGTGTTTATTTAAGTGCTCAAAAAATGAAGGGGGGTTGTAAACTGGTGATGGGTGATGGTGGAGGAATGTCCATGGCAGAGTCCAGTCTATTAGTCTCACAGGTACATTGCACATCTGGGCATTGGAAGTGGAGCTAGGTCAGTTCCGATTTGGACAGGGTAACAAAGTGGGACAGTGGAGGGACAATCAGGGTGGTCTTATTTCCTGGCGGGGGTCTTGCCATCTTGCTCTGTCCTGTTCCTGGATCTCAGGGCCCGCTTGCATGGTGGTTGTCCATCTGCAGGGGATGGGGTGTTGGTGTGTTGGTCCTGTGGCGGGGCGTCCTGTCCACTAGCGCCGGCGGAGGTGGTGGGCATTTCATCGTCCTGGCTAGTGTCAGGGGCCCCTTGGAGTGCCACGGTGTCCCTCAAGGTCTTTTGAATGTCCGTCAGCACCCCTACGATGGTGCCCAGGGCGGAGCCGATGGTCCTGAGCTCCTCCCTGAACCACAAATATTGTTCCTCCTGCAGACGCAGGGTCTCCTGCAACTTGACCAGGACCGTGGCCATCGTCTACTGGGAGTGGTGGTATGCTCCCATGATGGAGGAGAGGGCCTCGTTGAGAGTTGGTTCACTTGGCCTGTCCTCCCTCTGTCGCACAGCAGCCCTCCCAGTTCCCCTTTGTTCCTGTGCCTCCGTCCCCTGGACTGTGTGCCCACTACCACTGCCCCCAGGTCCCTGTTGTTGTTGGGGTGGTGGGTTAGCCTGGGTGCCCTGTAGTGGTGGACACACCGCTGATTGACCTTTCCTGGGTAGGGAGGTTTGGGCCCGCTGGGTGGGTGCTGTGCTGGTGTTACCAGAGGGTGTAAGCTCGGTGTTGGGCTGTGGCTGGGCAAGGGGAACCGACTGTCCTGAGGCCCACGATGGTCCGGCCTGGTCATCAAGATCAAGTGGGGTAGAGCTGCTGTCGTCACTGTGGGCCTCTTCTGGGGGTGGAGTGGTGTTGTCTGGACCCCTGGTGTGGTGACGTTCCTTCGGGTTCCTGCAGGGGTATGAGTACATGATTATTGCATGTGTGTGTTTCATGGAGTGCAATGGTTGGGTGTTCGTGAACACCAGTGCAGGCATTCCTGTGTGGGGGCTTGTGTGCTGATGGTTGGGGGGTGTTGTGGGTCTGTGCAGTGGGCATGCTTTAGTGATGGGTGTCCATGCTTAGTTATGTAATGCAGGTCTTGGGGTTGGGATGGGTGGTTGGTGTCATGGGTAGATAGGTGAGGATTTGTGGTGATAGAGGAGGGTATGATGGTGGGGGTGTGTGATATCATGCAGGTAGGGTGGGGGGTATGATGGTTAAGATTAGACTTACCAGTGTCCGTTCCTCCAACAACTCCTCCGAGGCCCTCAGGATGCAAGATGGACAAGACTTGCTCCTCCCATGTTGTTAGTTGTGAGGGAGGAGGTGGGGGTCCGCCGCCAGTCCGCTGTACCGCGATGTGGTGCCTGGATACCGTGGAACGCACCTTCCCCCGTAGGTCGTTCCACCTCTTCCTGATGTCCTCCCTATTTCTTGGGTGCTGTCCCACAGCATTGACCCTGTCCACTATTCTTTGCCATAGCTCCATCTTCCTGGCTATGAATGTGTGCTGTACCTGTGAGCCAAATAGCTGTGGCTCTACCCGGATGATTTCCTCCACCATGACCCTGAGCTCCTCCTCGGAGAAGCGAGGGTGTCTTTGGCGTGACATGGGGTGGTGTAGGTGATGTGTGGGGTGGTGTATGTGTTGATGAGTGTGGTGAGTGTAGTGGTATGTGGTGTTTTGTGCGTGGATGTTGCATGGATGATGGTGTTGTGTGCCTCTGTGTGATGGGGTTGTCTGATCTGTGCTGTCTCTCTGGCCTTCTTTTGGAATTTTTGGTCGTAGGGGTTTGTGGGTGATGTGGGTGTGTGTTTTATATAGTATTGGGTGTGTGGGAGTGGTGTGTGTATGTGTGTCAGGTGTGTGTATTTGTAATTGTCCAATGTGGCGGTATTTTGTTGATGTGTGTGTATTTTGAGGGCGGCGGTGTGTACCGCCAATGGAATACTGCGGTTGAAAGACCACCGCGTAGATTCGTGGGTCATAATGGCATGGGCGTGTTTCTGTTGGCGTGGAGGTGGAGGATGTGTTTCCGCCAGTTTCTCGCTGACCTTTGGTGTGGCGGTATTGTGTGGATGTCTGAATTTGGGCTGATTCCGTGATGTGTGTCATAATAGCTGTGGCGGTCTACCGCGGCCGCGGCGGTGTATTGACGGTCTTCTGCACGGCGGTAAGCACCTTATACCGCCAATGTTGTAATGACCCCCATAGTGCCAAAACCTTAACATAATCTCGAAAGGTCTTTGCTACTTTAGGTTTATACTGTCTTTTGCCTTTTAAGGTAGTGTCTAGAACTGGGTCCTGAAGAAAGTTGAAATCCCACCCCATAAGAATTTTCCCTGTCAGCTGCAAAAGGGAATGAAACAAGCCTATATACGGGGCCGGATCGTCCGTCAGAGGAGCATAGAAACTAACAAAAATGAATCTCTCCATTGCGACTATACACTGAACCCAGCACCAACGCCCCTCAGGGTCAGAGAGAAAGTCCAGTGGTTGTGCATTCAGGGTTTTAGCTAGAAAAACTGCCACCCCTCTATGAGCCGCTGAGGCTGCTGCAAGTACTTTAAAATCTGCCATTTTTTAAAACATTTGAAAGCCCAAAATTTCATTAAATGGAATATGGGTTTCTTGAAGAAATATAACTGAGGGATTAAGAGCAGATGCCCTCTTTTCAATAGCAGACATTTTCCTATGATTATTTAATCCATTAACATTCTAGGATAAAAATCTTAATGGCAAAAGAGATTTTGTCATTTGATTAAATCTTGAGCTAGTGTGCCTATGGCCCCCCCAGATCTGGAGTAAAATACCCTAATCAATCGTAACAATCCTTTACAGTGACAGAAACAGATCCTGATATCCATGCCTCTAACCCCCCTTCCCCACCTCCCTTCAGTGGCCCACACCTGGAGCCCTACCGCCTGAACGACCTGGGGCCACATCCCTCCCCCACCCTTTGTCCCACTCCTTCCCTAACGAGGTGCCTTGTCATAGCACCCTAGGCCAGAGGCTAGAGAGAGAAAATTAGAATAGTCTGTCCATGAGCTGTGGCAAAAAACAAAAAAGGGGGGAGTCCCCTACTATGATGCTGTCATTTTTAGTATTCAATATATCACCTTATGGTCTTTATTAAGTTCTTCCCCCTTCGCCTCCCCCCACCCTGCCCCCCTTACTCGTGCCGACTGCTCAGAGTTTTGAATTGCATGCAACAAAGATTTAGCAGCGTCAACTGTATGAATAAAATTTGAATGACCCTGAAAAAACACTTTAAGTTTAGATTGTTGCACAAGGCCAGCCTGTGCCCCTGCTCTTTGAAAAGCTGGAATCATCTCTTTTATTTCTCTTCTTCGATGCGCTGCCACCACTGACATATCTGAAAAGATCTTGAATGCATAGTCCCCGGGAATCTGAAAAGTTTTGGTTCTAATTGCCTTCTGGAAGATCTGTTCCTTGATACAAAAGTCACCAAAATTCACTAGTATAGTTCGAGGATATTTAGAGTTTAACAGTTGGACTGCAGGGACCCGATGGGCCCTCATAATTGTTAGATCTGGATACTTATCCTCGAGCCCTGTTAGAACATGACTTTTAATAAGATCTGTTACCAATTCCGTAACTGTCTGACTGTTTTCGCGCCCTTCAGGGACTCCTGTAAATCGCAAATTTGATCTACGTGATCAATTTTCGGCGTCGTCAAGACGGATCTGTAGATCTAGCAGATCAGCTGGGCACTTTGCCAGAGATGGTTCTACCGTTGCCCGAGTATCCTTGAGATCATGGACTCGTTGTTCGATAACTGTAATTCGTGAGTTAAGTTGCTGGATGTTACTACAAATCAGGTTCAATTGTGATTCTGTTCTCTGATTTGCATCGTCCTGGGAAACTTTCAACGCTTTTAACACACTTAGAATCTGCAGAAGTAAGTTGTCCGAAGGAACACTGGCATTTGCACTATCGCACCCTGTGTAGAAGCTTCACTTAGCTCCTTAGGCCCGGCCGAACCAATAGGAGAAGCAGTAGAGGAAAAAATGTGGGTAGAAGATTCAGTTATTGCGTTTGCCCCGTCTCTATTGATCAATTCCTGTGCTAACAAAGAAGCTGAGTCATCCACCTGCGGAGGGGGAGTGCGGCTGATACTTGATACCGGATGATCTTCCTTACGATTCTTCCCACCTCCAAACAAAGGGAAAGGGGTCTAGAAGAGGATCCAATGTTAGCTGTTGGATCGCAGACAGTCTCGGAGCTCCAGCCGGGGATCGACTGAGTAAGTAATGGAGAACCTTTAAATAACCCCGGGCTAGGATCCAGATCAGATGGTGGGGCCCTTGAATCATCAGACGGACAATCCAAGCTAAGGGGGGAGCTGGACGAGTTGGCTTCTATGGGCGGAGAACTGAGAGGGAGAGGTGAAACAAGACTAGAGGCTGAATCCATAACTGAAATTAAAGGGGGGGCACAGAAGCCAGAGACTTGTGTAAGTGAATATCCGAAGGTGCTGGTCGCTTCTGTTTGGTAGTACGAGTTGCTCTAGGAACTCTGGCAGCAGAGCGGCCTGCATAGTGTGGAGACCGCCGCATTTTCCCCCCCTCCCAAAAAAAAAAAAAAAGAAAAGAATTGAATTACTAATACAATTTTTTTTTTTTTAATTAAGTAAGACGGTTATTTTTGACAGTTAGTTTTCACAATTTTGTAAACATTTTCACTTCATTTTGTGTTTTTTATACAAATATTTTTAGCTTAGACGTTTTACTTACTAGTTTGTTGTACTCTTTTTTCTTTCTGATCAGGGCACAGACTTATTAGGGTTTGGATGTTTGCCCTCTTTTTTGCTCTAAAATATGCCTGCCTATTTAACTTAATGAGGTACATGTTCAAATTTGAGATACGCAACATGCTAATTTTTGGCGTTAAAGATTGGATCAAACTGTTTGGATCGACACAATACCAACGCATCCTATCATCTTTCTAGAGTAACTGACTTCTGCACAGTGTGCCTACTTGAGATATTTTGCGACAGGGACTTGTTGCTATGATGATTTGGCACTACCTAGAATGAAACAGGTTTTATGTTCTTTTCACGGTTTAAGAGATATCAACTAGTATTGTGGTTTCTGTTAAATACTTATGGTTAGGTTGATTCTCTTTCATTACTTTAACATAAAGGCCACTGTACTCAAATAGTCTTGGGCCCTTGCTGCGTGGTCCAGATTTCATGTTTAGTGATTCACGCATTATTTCCGTCAACATGGGCCATGCTGGGTTCTCCTGAACCATGGCATGGAACAAAATAATTATCCTAATTTTTGTTTTCAATTCACGAATGATGGTCTAATATTGGAGATCTTCCCTTTCTGGACTTTTCTTTTTTTTTTTTTTAAATGGACCGAGTTCTTCATTGGCACGTTTAGATCTTTCATGCTTACTTCACATTTTCTAATTCTTTACTTTTTTTCTTTCTTCTCTTTTGGAAGTAAGTTGTGAAATAATATGCATTGTTGAATCTCAGATTGATGTTTAAATGTTTTTTTTTATCTCTGTCATCCTTTCTAATGTATTACAACTAGAATTTTCGTATGCACTTTTTACAGCCTTGAAAAAGTCAAATTCAGTGACAAAACATGTGTCGGCTCTTGGATCTTTATAATAAGACAATAAAAGGACAGATTACATCTAAATCTTCTAGGCATCCTTACTATAACGGGATTATTTAAAATGTACTATAAACTTTCTTAACCTTGTGTGGGAGGTTTACGTTGTTTATGGATTTATATTGGTCTCTCCGAGAATAATATTATAAAAGCTCTGGTAGTAGGGTGATCATCACCTAACCAGCACCATTTATATACTATTTGTTGTTTCTACTGATATTCATTTCCCACAACTTTTCATAACCTTTATAGGAAGTGCAGATTTTCTATCCCACTACTACCCATTTCCTGTTTTCTCATATTGGATTTTTGTCACTTTTATCTTATTATATTCAGATAAATATTATCAATTTTTCTAAACCTGTGTGGTGTATTTTTGTGGTGTTTTCACTGTGTTATTGTATGAGTTATTGTACAAATACTTCACACATTGCCTTCTAAGTTAAGCCTGCCTGCTCTGTGCCAAGCTACAAGAAGGTGAGCACAGGATAATTTGGATTGTGTTGTGACTTACCCTTACTAGGACTGTGGTCCCTATTTAGACAACAGTGTATACTTCTGCCAACTAGAGACCCAATTTCTAACATGCCTCAGTTCAAAGGTTATTACCAAAAATATGTCAGCAAAACTAAGGCTTCTCCTTACAATAAAATATTCTCCTGTTTACGTCTTTGTACTTACTGACACAAAAGAGTTGTTATGCAGTGCTGTAGACAATTTCTATAAATAATTAAGATTTATAAAGTGGAAATATTTATTTGCAAATGTTTTCTGGAAATTCTGAGACATTCATTGCTGTACAATATACGATGTATGGCTGACCCACTTACAGACAGTTCAAATAGAAGAATTTTTATAACCATTTTTACTATGGTGTACACCATTATGTTTATTTTGTGAATATGTATAAGGTATTGTTACATACTACAGAGGGTTTTCCATAGGACCTAGTAGTGAATGCCTTATAATTGACTAGTGTATAGAAGTGAAGAGGTTGACTTAAAATTCTTTGGCAGATGAGACATTTTACAGATGTATGTCATTAAGGTATATAATAATCCACTTCTATTTTTGGATGCTATTTAAGGTTTAATAAGTTGCTGATGTCATTCGTTTCCACAGAGAAATTACATATTGTACTCACTTCAATACGAGCAAAAATAGTATAATATCTATTTAATGTGGGTGATTTCAAGGGCATGCATCAGGATCTGCTTGTTGTGAAAGGATACTCCCATAAATTCTGCAGATGTTATGGAATATTGGGGCTGTAAGTACCTCTTGATAGCTTCAAGTAAGAAAAGCATACAGCATAATGATGTTATTTGAGGTGCCATCAGTGATATAATCTGTCATGTCATGAGTAATGTAATATGTGAGGTCATAACCAGTACAGGTAGGGACGCAACTTATAGTTAGCTCAGTAAATTATAGACTGGTGAATTATTAGAAAAACTAACTATAAAGTCACATTAGCCTTTGGTTTTTCAGTGAATTTCTAGTTTTTTTTAAACTAAAGTAATACATGTGTGTATAAATTACTCCGTAACAGTTGCTACGGAGCAATTACAATTAGGACCATTTTTGACGAATTTTTATGAAACTTTAAAAGAAATAGGCCCTCATTATAACCCTGGTGGTAAATCCCGCTTACCGCCGTGCTGACGGCCTCCAAGATACAGTGCCTGCGGCGGTAATCCGCCACGGGTATTATGACCCACACAGAGGAATACCTCCACAATACAGACACCCACACAATTCCGCAACACCAAAGGTCAGTGATAAACTGGCTGTACCAAAACCCACACTGTTACGCCAACAGGAATACACCCACAGTATCACGTCCCACGAATCAACGCAGCGGTCTTTCAACCGCGGTACATACCGCTGCGCTCAAAATACTCACACACTTACAGAACTACACCACATTGGACAATTCAAAATACACACACCTGACACACATACACCCACATTACCCACAACCCTTTCAATGAAAAAAGAGACCAAGCACAGAGAGACAAGCAAACAGCACACACCCAACAGATGCACAGAACACCATCACTCATACACCATCCACGCACATAACAGTATGAATCCCAACACAGCAGCACAAACATCACCTCACACAAATCACTCACAGCACATCCATGGCACCTCATGGTGGAGTAAATCATCCGGGTAGAGTCACAGCTATTCGGATCACAGGTGCAGCAGACGTTCATTGCAAGGAAGATGGAGCTATGGCGGAGAATCGTGGACAGGGTCAACGCCATGGGACAGCATCCAAGAACCAGGGATGACATCAGGAAGAGGTGGAATGACCTACGGGGGAAGGTGCATTCTGTGGTTTCAAGACACCAGATTACTGTACAAAGGACTGGCGGTGGTTCCCCACCTCCTCCCCCACAACTAACAACATGGGAGGAGCAAGTCTTGGTGATCATGCATCCTGAGGGCCTCGCAGGAGTAGCTTGAGGACTGGACTCTGGTAAGGCAAACCTTTACTACTTTCACTCCCCCTTACTTGCATGCCATCACATATCCCCACCCTCACCCTCACTCCATCACCTCACATCTACCCGACCATCACAACCCACACATACCAATACCAAGCCCTGCATGCAACACCAATGCATGGACACCCATCACCACAGCATGCCAAGTAGACAGACTCACCCAGCCTACAGAATCAGCAATCACACAAGGCTAATGTGACAGGGAAACCATTATTATATAAGGGAAACACACCCAAACACAAGATGGCACACACAGGTACAATAACAATGCATTTGCATCCCAACAGGACCCCTACCCAGTGTCACTGGTGAGGAGGTGCCAGCTACATCAAGTCCCCCCACAGAAGAGGCCCACAGTGATGACAGCAGCTCTGCACCCCTGGATCACGATGACCAACCTGGCTTATCTGGGACCTCTGGACAGTCGGTTCCCCTGCCACAGTCCGAACCCGCCAAGGAGCCTCACCCCTCAGTAAACACCACCACAGCACCCACCCAGTGGGCCCATCCCACTGTCCCCAACACACGTCAATCAGCAGTGTGTCCACCACTACAGGGACCCCAGGCAACCCCACAAACCCAGGACGAGCAGGGACCTGGGGTCAGTGGCAGTGGGCACACGGTTCAGGGGACAGAGGCACAGGAAAACAGGGAAGCTGGGAGGGCTGCTGTGCGACAGGGGGAGGACAGGCCCAGGGAACCGACCCTCCACGAGGCACTCCCAAACATCATGGGAGCATACCACCATTGCAGGAGACCATGGGCACGGTACTTGCCAAGTTGCAGGAGACCCAGCGGCTGCAGGAGGGACAGTACCTGGGGATCATGGAGGACCTAAAAAACATCTACACCATCCTGGTCACCATTGCAGGGGTGCTGGCTGACATGGGAAAGACCATGAGGGAGGCAGTGGCACAACAAAGGGCCCCTGACATTAGCCAAACTGAGGAACAGCCTTCCACCTCTGCCAGGGCTAGTGGACAGGAGGCCCCGCCACAGGACCAACAGGCCACAGCACCCCACCCCCTGCAGAAGGATAACCACCCCGCAAACGGTCCCTGCGATCCAGGTAGAAGACAGAGAACATTCCAAGAACCCCACCAGGAAATAAGACTTTCCTGATTGTCACCCTTCTGTCCCACTCTGCTCCCCTGTCCACCTTTAACTGCCATTACTCCCCTTCCTATGCCCCATTGGACGATGCACCTGTGATACCAAGAGACTGGACTCTACCATGGACCGTCCTCCACCATCACCCTAGCCCCTTGCCCCTACTCCCATACTATTTAGCACAAAAAATAAACATCATTGAACTATAAACCATACTGGAGTCATTGCAATGATTGTAAAGATGAATTCTTACAACATTCTCAAATCATTGCAATGTCCATGTTCATTGAATTATAGCAATGTATGACAGTTGGTGGGCAGCAGTACACATAGCAGAAGCCAGAATGGGGTACACAGATCTGAAAAAAGGAAACCTAAAGGGAACAGTCAGTGGCCATACACAGAGAGTAAGAGGATGCCATGTACAATGTCCTAAAGTTTACTGAAATGTGAAGAGGAGTTACAGTCTCTTACCTGTGTGTCACTGGAAGTACTGCTGGATAATGTTTGTTCTGTTGTCCACATCTTCTTCATCTGCCTCCTCTTCCTCACTGTCCACAGGCTCCACCACTGCCACAAGACCACCACCAGGCTCATCCTCCAGCAGCAAAGGTGTCTGGTGTCTCAATGCCAGGTTGTGCAACATACAGCATGCCACGATCATCTGACACACCTTCTTCGGTGAGTAGTACAAGATCCACCTGTCAGATGGAGGCACCGGAACCTGGCCTTCAGGAGGCCGAAGGTCCGCTCAATTATCATCCTTGTTCACCCATGTGCCTCATTGTAACGTTCCTCTGCCCTTGTCCGGGCATTCCTCACTGGGGTCAGTAGCTATGACAGGTTGGGGTAACCAGAGTCGCCTGTAATTATCGAAGGACAATAGTGAGACACACACTAACCCTTAGGGACAACCTCATACCCAGACACCTACATATACTGTGTGGGGACCCTGGCCTCACCTATTAGCCACACCCGATGTCTCTGGAGTTGGGCCATCACATAAGGGATGCTGCTATTTCTCAAGATATAGGCTTCATGCACAGAGCCAGACTATTTGGCATTCACATGGGAGACGTTCTGGTCCGCCAAACACACCATTTGCACATTCATTGAATGATAGCTTTTTCTATTCCTGTTCATTTCTGCGGGGGGACAAATGCCACATGTGTACCATCAATGGCACCAATGATGTTGGGGATATGTCCCAGGGCATAGAAGTCAGCTTTCACTGTGGCCAAATCCTCCACCTGGGGTAACACGATGTAGCTGCGCATGTGTTTCAGCAGGGCAGGCAACATTATGGTCAACATGTTAGAGAACATTGGCTGAGACATTTCTGATGCCATGGCCACTGTAGTTTGAAAGGAGCCACTTGCCAGGAAATGGAGCACTGACAGGACCTGCATCAGAGGGGGGATTCTGGTGGGGTGGCGAATAGCTGACATCAGGTCTGGCTCCAATTGGGCACACAGTTCTTGGATTGTGGCACAAGCAAGTCTGCATGGGATTATAATGTGTCTGTCCTCCATTGTTGACAGGTCCGCCAGGGGTCCGTATACCGAAGGATGCCGCCATCTCATCATCTGCCTCAGCGGTTGTAGCCTATGGAAGAGAATGGCGAGCAGAAGGAAATTTCCCACATAGATAGCACAACTGTGTTTGCATTAATGTCACAGAAGCAGTGTGTGTAATCTAGAGTCAGTATATGTGCCAATATGTGCTGTGACGCAGTTAGGTGCCATGCCATGTGGCGCCCTGAAATGGCGTCTGCCTGACCTGTGAGGAGGGACAAGGAGAAAGAGGTAACTGAGCTGGCGTTGTGCAATGTCGCGGTAGGCAGTCGAAGACCGCAGCGCAACTCCGCACTGGTTATCATTCGGCCTTATGGGTTCCAGGAGCCAATGGCGATGTACTCCGGCGGTGACAGTACGCACCGCCGCGGACGTCACCGCCATTTTCTAGCCATTCACTCACTTGCTACCTGACCATCAACAGGAGAGGACCTACACTGCAAGTGCTGATGTGACCTGAGTCTGGAAGCAACAATTGCTAGAGTGTCTGGGGAAAGGGCTCCTGCCTTCACTGCAGAGGAGTTGGAGAAACTGGTGGATGGGGTCCTCCCCAGTACACGTTACTCTTCGGTCCTCCAAAAAAATAGGTGAGTACACTGTGAGTATGATGCTTGGGCCATAAATGTAGGGAGTGCTGTGTATGTAAGCCACATTTAGGGGGAGGCTAAGGTGTTCTGGACTGAATATTGCATGAGAGGTGGTCAGTGTATGTGCATCAGGGCATGGGTGGGAACTGGTGGGCAATGAGTATGACAGTCCAGACGGGTGAGTAATTATATTTTCCACTTCCTTCTCCCTCTAGGTCAGCGCCCACCAGAAGAAGGGTATTTGGCATGCCATCACCAAGGAGGTGCGGATCCTGGGGTTCTATCACAGGTGGAGCACCCACTGCCGCAAGAGATGGGAGGACCTGTGCCGCTGGACCAAGAAGATGGCGGAGGCCCAGCTGGGGTTGGTCTCCCAATGTGGAAGGGGTGCCCGTCGCACCATGACCCCCCTGATGTTCCGCATCCTGGCGGTGGCCTATCCGAAGTTGGATGGGTGCATGAGGGCATCACAGCAGCCACAAGGGGGTGAGTAGCATTTCAGAAGGCTTACTTTGCGCGCTTTAGGAACTAGCTGGGTGGGGAATGTGGGCTGTGGGTCCCTCTAGGCCAGGGCAATCATGCCAGGGTAAGTCCCTTGTCTGCAGGCTCTGAAGCACCCCTACCCTAATGGTACAAGTGGCCAACTACTACTGGGCAGGGTCCTGTGGGTGTAAGGTGTGCAGGTGCTGACGTTAGGCATTGTACCCCATGGGCTGGTGACTACTTTAGTGAGTGGTTGGGCATGGCGTGGTACATAGGGCAGCTCAGTGTGTGTTGTGTACGCCAACGGTATTGGTGTTGCTGGCATTGACCATGTGTATCCTCTGTCTATCCCCCCCATCTTGTTTTGTCACCCTGTCCTTGTGTGCATTAGCATCATCTGGCGGATGAGCAGAGGCACCGGCGACGGAGGGAGGTGAATCCCACATGAGCGACGGAGGGAGCTGCATCCCACATGGCCACTGAGGGTTTAAGCACCAGTGGGACGGAGTGTGAGGGGAGCTCCACGATGGGGACAGAAGGGGATACCGTGACAGCGACGACTCCTCTGATTGAAGCTCCCTGGCGGTGGCGGACACCTCTGTGCCCACCCCAACAACAAGTACAGCTGCCACCCCCCCTACCAGCACCACCCTCCCAGCAGCCCCTCAGCGTGTTTCCCGTGCCCGTTCACCCAGGAGGGTGGGCATTTCCTTTGCCCCAGGCACCTTAGGCCCTGCCCCAGTCAGCCCTGCTGCCCTCAGTGAGGAGGATATTGACCTCCTGAGATCCCTCACTGTTGGGCAGTCAACCATTCTGAATTCCATCCAGGGTGTCGAGAGGCATTTGCACCAAACAAATGCATACCTGGAGGGCATTCATTCTTGCGTGGCGGCCCAATAGGGAGCATTTCAGGCTCTGGCCTCAGTACTGATGACAGCCATTGTCCCTGTGTCCAGTCTCCCTCCAACTTCCACTACCCAGACCGAATCCCCTCTACCTCACCCTATCCCAAGCACACCTTCAGACCAGCATGCACACACATTAACACACAAAAGAGGCTCAGGAAAACATAAGCACCACACATCATCACACAGGCACTCGCACAAGTACCATACCCATGCACACATACCAACATCCGCTTTCTCCACTGTGTCCCCCTCCTCCTCTTCGTCCACCTCCCTCCTGGTAGCATCTCCACTCACACCTGCATGCACTACATCATCAGCCACTGCCTCCATCAACAGCACTCCCATCACAACAAACCCCTCATGAGCAATCACCACCCCCACAACCATGCACACGTCCCCTGTGTCCTCTCCCAGTGTGTCTGTGAGCCCTCCTCCCAAAGTACACAAATGTAGGCACACACCCACTCAACAGCCATCCACCTCGCAACAGCCTCCAGCACATACACCTTCACCCATACTCAGCAGACGTACACCTCCTACAACCACTACATCTTCCTCCACTCCCACACCCCCTCCATCTTCCCATCCCAGGTTGTCAAAGAAAGTTTTCCTGGCTAACATTGACCTCTTCCCTACACCTCCTCCCCCTTCCTTTCCCTGGGGCCAGGATGTCTAGATCCCATCCCAGCACCTCAGCCACCAAATCGGCATCCTCTGTGGTCCCTGCAAGTCAGAGAGGATCAAAGGGGGCACCCATCAGGGCAGCCAGTGTGCCCCCTACCGAAGCTAAGGACCACCCAATTGTGCCACCTGCCGAGGTAAAGAAGAGGCTGGCACGCAGCAGGAAAAAGACACACCAACCACCCAGCAAGGCCTTATCCAAAACCAAAGAGGACAGTGCCAGGGTCCCAGCAGCGACTACCAAGGTGGAGAAGGGACACAAAAGAAAGGGCAAGTCACCTCAGGGGACGAAGCCTCCTGGTGAGGGACTGGTGACCACCATTTCTCCTGACAGGCCAGCAACCTGTACCACGGTAAGCACCGCCGCAGCAACCACCACCTGCACACCACCTGCCCTGCCATCTGCACCGCCCCCTGCACCGCCGCTGCCACAACTACAGTCACCAGCATCATCCCCAGTGGGCAGCCGTCCGAGGCTGCTGGAGACGGCCTGATGTCTCCCTCCACTATTACAGACCTCTGCACCACTTGCAGCACTGGCAGCATCTCCGCCGCAGACACCGCCGCAACCACCGCCACCTGCACCGCCATTTGCACCGCCACATGCCCAGCCAGTGCCACTACATCGGATATCAGCAGCATCCGCAGTGGGCAGCCGTCCGAGGCTGCAGGAGACGTCCTGGATCCTACACACACCACATGAGGCACCAGCACTGACACTACCAGCAGTTTGCAGCCTGAGTCGCCGCAGGGTGGAGTGTGGCTCTGCCTCCATGGAATATCATGCTACCTGTTCCCTGAAAATCTTGTGCCTCAGACACCCAGGTGAGGGAATGAGAACTGCCACACCCTAGGTGCAGCATAACTGGGCACAAAGCCCCCTCCAGAACCAGTGGAGAGATGCATCCACTCATCCAATCCTTGGCAGGATGAAGCAGACTGGGCACAAAGCCCCCTCCAGAACCAGTGGAGAAAGGCATCCACTCACCCAATCCTTGGCAGGATGAAGCAAACTGGGCACAAAGCCCCCTCAGAACCAGTGGAGAAGCCATCCACTTGAGTGACTGTAGGCGTACACTCACCAGGACCAAGCAGTGGGCAACCCACCCACTTGAGAGACTGTGGCTTTGCACTCCCCAGGACCAAGCAGTGGGCAACCCACCCACTTGAGAGACTGTGGCCTTGCCCTCACCAGGACCAAGCAGTGGGCAGCCCACCCACTTGAAAGACTGTGGCCTTGCACTCCCCAGGACATCGCTGTGGGCATGTTGCACCCTCCAGGAGCAGTGGTGTAGTACCATCTTCCAGCTGAGGCCCCCCTCCCCATCTCCCTGAGGTGCCTGTGTGTTTTCTCCGTTTTGAGGCAGGAGTCAAGTGTGGGCTTAGCCCATGGTTTTTGGGCCCACTGGTCCAGGGACATTTACAAGGGACAGTGTACGGCCTTCTGTACATAATGTAAATATTTGTATATACTGATTTTTTATACTCATTTGCTATATCTGCATGTTCCAAAATATCACTGATTGAACTCAATTCCTTTTGTCCTTGCGTTCTTCCAGGGGGTTACGGGGTGTATCTGTAATGTTGTTGGATGTGTTATTGTGTATGGTGTTGTGGGTGAGGGTGGGTGGTGGGTAGTGTTGCATGTCGCGTGTGTGTGTCACTCTCTTTTACCTCCCCCCCTCCCCTGTGTGCTAGGTGCAGTACTCACCGTCGTCGTTGCCGCCGCCTTCTTTCTAATTCCTGGTGTATTAGTAGATACAAGAACATGAGGAGGACCTGAAGTTCGGGCTCCATGGTGTACTGGTTCTTCGTTGAGTGTTGAAAGGTGAGGGGTTCCCCTTCAGTGTACTGTTTCCGCCGTGCTTTTGATGTCGTTGGTACCGCCCCAGAAAAGCTGGCAGATTGGCCTGCCATAATACAGTGGGCGGTACATTGTCTTCCGCCTGCCTGTTGGCGGTGACCACTGCGGTGTTTCTTGCTACCGCCCTGGACGTCGGAGTGTTAAAGTGGCTGTCTATGTTGGCGGTTTCCGCTGTGGTTGTGATCCCATTTATTTTTCCGCCTGCCTGTTCAAGGTGTTACCACCGATTTAACACCGACTGCCAGGGTTGTAATGAGGGCCATAGTCTCTTTCACCTCAGCTTCTTCCTGGAAAGTGTCATGGTTGTCAGTGAAAATGAGCACTAGAAAAAGGGCAGATCCCAAAAAGCAGTTTTCTCATACCACTTTCTAGAGGAAAATTGAAAAACAATGCCACAAAAATGACAGAATGGAATTACACCAAATGTTGCAGAAAACATGCTTTTTGTAACTTGGTGTAAATCTGTCCAGTAGTTATTAAGAAACTAAGGTTCAAAATGTATGTATATATATCACACCACAGAGGATCTGTGGGCTCAACAGATCTAAAGAAAGCATTGATTAGCTGTCACCACACCAACACAGATGTAGTGGCAGCAGTTCTAGGACATGGGGACTCAGTAAATAAAAGATAAAAATGAAACATATAAGGGGGCAGGGTAGGGATACTCTGATCCTCTAGGCCTGGTGATGGTGAGAGGATCCCAGAGGGTCACGAGTGGGACTGAAACAATTGTTTTGAAGGAACTGTGGATCCCCCTTTTCATTTTTAATCCACCCCGGTGGGCCAGGGCAGGGGGTTGATTTTATTATTATGTTTTGGGAGTATGCAGCCTCCATCCACAGTGATATCAAATGTTATGCCTTGAGGACCCTATCCCCCAGGGGCTGCGTTTTAATATTAATGGGGAAGGGTCATGCAACCCCCATCCCAGGGCCATTACGGGGATCCAGGTCCACAACAAATACTAAATGGCAGTGGACGGCCCCCATTCCACCTGGGACACCCAGAGAAAATGCAGACCTTTGGGCTGCAGGATTAGACCCAGATCCCACATTGCTCCTACCAGCTTCCCTGCCTACACCTATTCCGGGTGCGGCAGGAGCCATCTACATTTGTTTGCTCCCACCCGGTTGGACCAGCTTTTCTCACAGCTCCTGCAAGGTGGGAGCAAATTTCGTTCCCTGCCCGCAAGAGCATGGGCAGGAGTTTATAGTTCTGAAAGTTGGGGTGCCTAGGACACTGATGACATCAGACCACAGGGGATGGGGTTCATAGGCCACTGGATAGCTCAGAGAGGGTGGCTCCATGCCCCTTTTCCTCCACAAAAAATAATCTATGCCTGGAGGATTCGGTCTTTGAGGCCATTCCGACCTTCGAGGAAGAGACCCCCATATTCCCTCCCCTCAAAAACAAAGAACTTTGGCCTCAGGGGCGGAGGCCCCTGGGGCCCTTTCTTGGCTCTGGTAGAAGAGCCACCCACCTCCTCATTAGAAAGACATCAGCCACAGGGATGGGGTCACAGGGGTCATAATGTGGCACATGGAAGGGGGTCAGACCCAAACTGCACATGGCCTTCAGGTGTTCAGCGCCCGTGTTGGGCTCAACCTACACCCAACCACAAGGCCAAAGGCCACAAGTGGTTGGGGTGGGTGCCTGTAGGGACTTGAGGGTTTGTGGACCATTGGGTGTCCATGCACCCCTTCATTTATAGTTAAGTGCTGGGCACCTGTGGGGGTTGGGTGCAGGCCGTGCCCACATGTCAGGCCCTGTGCCCAACATCACGCAATGCCCAGTCAAATGCCGAGTACGGCAGGAGGTTGGACTCCCACAGGGGGGAGGTGCCCGATTGGGAGCAGGGTGCAGCCTTATACCGGGCTCTACTGCCAAACCAATGCCATGCATGGTGGTGGGCATCTTACTTTATGTTAAAAAAATACATACTAATTCACTGAAAATACAAAGAAAGAGGCATTGTAGATAGGTGAAAATGTCAGTTGCAACCATTTTAAAGTAAACAAAAGATTGAAATTCCCCAGTTATAGTTAACTCAACTACATATAACTTGTATTGTAAAGTAACTAACTCAAGCCCTCGTCATGCATTGCTATCTCACATATTACATTACTTATTATTTGCCATGTGACGTCGTTGATAACATCACTAACTGAAATAACATAATTGATGATGATAATGTGCATGGTGGAGGTGTGAGTTATAGTTACCTTAGGGCAAAAGTTATATTCACTTACACCTAGACAGCCACAAACAATGGTGAGCTTAGGCATGACTGGATAGGCCTCCTCCTTTCTATACTGCGAGTCTCCTATGGGAAAGGTGGGTCTTGCAGTATTAAAAACAAATTTGAGAGTTTTCTTTACTAGAATTTGTAAAACTTAGAAGTACATGCCCTATTATGTTTTAAATATATTGCACACAGCCCTCTGGGCTGTCCAAGGCCCGCCAGTGGGGTGACTTATACGCATTAAAAGGGAAGGTCTGGCATGGCAAAGGTTTATTTTGACAGGTCAAAATTACAGTATAAAACTACACACACAGCCTGCAATGGAAGACCAGAGACTTGTTTAGTGGGTACTTAAATGTGTGGCGCAATCAGTGCTGTAGGCCCACTAGTAGTATTTAATGTACAGGCCCTGGGCACATGTAGTATCATTTTACTAGGGACTTACAAGCAAATTAAACATGACAGTTGGGTATAAGCCAATGTAGTATGTTTTACAGAGAGATCACGAGCACTGGTTAGCAGTGGTAAAGTGCACACAGTCCTAAAACCAACAAAAATGAATTCAGCAACAATGGAGGAGGAAAGGCAAAAAGTATGCGGGTCATACTGCAGAAAGGGCTAAGTCCCACATAAATGTACTCGCATAAATGTATCTTATGGTTGAAGTAGATTTACAACTTTAACAAAATTTCAAAGACTACATGGAATATTCCAGACAGTCTTTGACAGCCATAGAGTTTTTGGAGAGCTCCTATGAACTTAGTAAGATGGATTCAACCATGGTGATGAGTCGCCTGTCTAAATATTATGAAACTGTGCATTTTGATATATTGCGTCTGTTCCCTGTCAATAAAACCAGATCCCTAAACCCTAATACAATTTTAGGGTGGGGGGTAGCTTATAATTCTCATCATGTAGACAAAGTTAAACAAAATATTTTGCAATTGCCTTCAGAAGTGGGGATGATGCACCCTGCAGAGTGTCACTCATAACTTCTGATTTCCCAATGTTCCCGGCTTCTTCCCTCTGAGCTCAATAAAGGAGCTGTGCCCTCCGGCTTCACTAGTTTTTCAGACTAATTATTTGTGTACAGGGGCAAATCTTGGGTGTGTGTTTGCGATGTTATAACCCCCCCCCAGAAATGTGTTATTTAATGAGTAGTTGGGCAGGAGCTTTCAGTCTAGTCTGGTAAGATGTCTGTCGGATTTCAAATACTGAGACTAAATAGACACACACAAACTCATCTGTTTTGAAGGTCTTAAATCATGGTTATATTCTACAAAATACTGTGTTTTAAGTACCGCCCATCACAATCCAAACTCATTTCCCTTTTCCTTGGCCCTTAAACCCCCTCAAGCGCTGCTCCTTATATAATTATTAACATGATATGTTAGTGTGATTGTCAGAAAATCTGAAGGTCACACCCCACCCCATTCTACCTGACCAAGCTACACCCCTGATTGTGTAGTATGGTGAATGACTTCTCCTTACCACTCAATAACTCAATAACACTATTTGAATTCAACTGGGGCCACTGGTTCAGCAGGAGGTCGGATGCTTTTAAGAGTGAACTTGGAGGAAAACGTTGTATCTGTCAGCATTAAGAGACTGGGTTTTAAGCAGTCGCGGTTCGTGGGGGTTAAAAGGGGCGGGCGGTGCATGGCGGGCAGGGGGAATAATAATTACATAAAAATACATTTTAAAAAACGCACCTGCGTGCTGCACCATGCAGTGCTGCTCCTCCATCCCCTCAGCAGGCAGCACATGCTCCAAACCTGCCCTGTGGCCAATCCTCACACTGCTCAAAGCAGCGTTAGGATTGGCCGGATCAACCAGTCAGGGTGCTCTCTGGCAAACTAGGAGCCTATGCCTTTTCTCTCCAGCCCGGCAACGCAGTGCCGGGCTGGAGAGAGCACAGTGCGCATGTGTGTTTGGCCAGCAGAGATTTTCACTTGTTCCTCGTTCTATGCCATTAGCATCATTTTATCTAGGTTGATTTCATATATTGAGCACTAAGAAAAGCTGTGAGTGAAAATACTCATGTTTGAGTATGTTCAATAAACTTTTAAAAGTTTGACTAATGGTGCCAGACAATTCCCTCCTTTATATAGACCTTGTGACATTTAGGGGAATAGTTAATTTTATTATTATGCATAAAAAGGCTCGGTCTAGTTGGCTTAACGAGAGTGAGAGAGTAATATATGAAAGAGGGAAAATGAAAACATTCTGACTGTCACCAACTAGTGTCATGTCGTTGTCTCTTAGAAAGTAATCATTGTTGCATCAAAATAGTATTTAGCTTTGGCGGTCACGCTCTTTTTTTTCTTTTGGGTTAAGCATGCTATTTTGATGATGAGGGGGAAGCTGAGGATTTGAGTTTAAGCAAATTATTTTCAATTTTGAAGGTACATTTTTGTTAGCTTTCAGTTTTTAAGTTTACAAAGTTGCAACAATTTAGGATTGATCTTTTTCAGGGGCCAACAAGCATAGTTGTCTTCCAGTCTCATGGGTCCATTGTGGAGAGCAGTGTAAGTGTGTCATCTTGGTTAATGGAAGGGAATCAAAGCAGTGTTTGTATTAGAATGTTTACGGTAAAATTCTTAAATCATAGTGTCTTGTAGCAGTTGATTTTGGGCTGTTCATTATGTGGGTAGGGTGGTTGAGCTTTAGACAATTCTTACTCTTCTAATCCACAATGGATATCATGCAAGTGTTAAAACAACCTGCAACTTCCTCCACTTTATTAGTGATTGATACCACAATCTGTGTCATTGGCATACGTTATTGTGGCAAAGACAAAGGAGTGGATAAGTTTAGCCTATGAAACCACATATACATTAAATAGTGTAGGACTAAGGGATGATCCCTGTGGGACCCTGTAAGAGTTTTGCTTCAGACTGAGAGGAAACGTGAATAAAAGGAATACTAACAATGCAGAGCTCTTAGTATGAGTGATAAATTTAATTTATTATACCTTTTTAAAGGTTTGTACAGGGAAGGGCATATATGTCGAATGTCAAATGCAGTGCACAAGTGCACTTCCAAAAATAATCACAGTAGTAGAATAATAATAATCATAGGCACAAACAATGGAAGTACATTACTTCAATAATGGCTAATATGTCTACATACAGCAATTATATATTCATACACACCGCAAAGCTGAAAATAAGAACTAAAAATGCATCACCATGGGACGAAGTTAAGACATCATCTCTTTGCCAACTTCAACCCAGGAACCCAGATGACTGCTGAACGAGAGAATTACCCTCAATGGGAAAGAACCAGGCAAAGGAGTCCCCTTCCTGGGATGAGTTTTATCTAACCCCAGCCATCAAGTTGCCCTCTTAAATACCTTAAACAAGCTGGGGAGGAGAATTCTAGAAACTCCCCTGCCCACATTGTAAGTTGTTGTTAAAACGTTGGATGTACCAGTCCGTGTTAAAAGAGCACGTTAGAGATTTGGCAACATCCCAAGGTGCGCTCCCAAGACCGAACTGTTTCCTGCGTACCATAAACATTCTCCTCTGTTACATCTTATCATCTGTGCTCTTCACTCCTCCATGTTATGTACCTGCCCTCGGTGAGAAAGAGCACGAAGAGTGAAAACATGAACGAAAAACATGTTGCATAAGTTGTGCGTGGAAAAATACCTGCATCACCAATGGGACGGTGTTTGAAGCTAAGTTAAGCACAAAGTGGAGTCAGTGGTCAAGATGGAGCAGTGGTTAAATACAGATATCATTGAAGTAAGGCAGAATAAAAGGTTTAGAACTGAACTCCCAAATGGTCAAAGTCTAGTCTTGGCCACTTACTCAAGAGGAGAGGAGGTCCAGAGCAACCCCAGAAATCCCTATTTGCGACAACCTCTCCAGAAGAACTTAGTGGCTGGCTGTTTTGATGGCTGCAGACAGATCTAGCAATACCACCACAGCCTTCCCACCCCTGTCCATAGTCAGCCTGATTTGTTTCAAGTCTGCTATTGAAGCAGTCTCGGTGCTATAGCCTGTCCGGAAACCAAACTGTGTCTCATTCAGAAAATTATTAATTTTCAGATATTCTGATAAAGTATTGGTAAGATGTTTTGCAAACATTGGATGTGGCCAGAGCTTCCTATACTTCCTTATGTTCCTCCCTAGCCTCCCCATGCCAGCAAGAATTGAACATTCAAATGCCTAGGCCTCATTAACATCAAGCATATGCATGAGAAAATTCATTCAAATAGGTGCGTTTTTCCTTAACAGCAATAAACATGCACAATAGTCCATTATGCAGAACCTTCAATTTGCTGGTTGAAATATGATAGCTTGAGCTCCTTCAGAACAAAATTGTGATAACATGGAATGGCTTTGATGAGAATCAGTTGCTTGACCCTGTAATCTTCAAAGTTGGCCAGCATTGTCCTCAGGTACTTAGCATTCAGTGAAATATGTGGTGGAACCCTGTGTCTCCACATTATAGTTAAATTTTGAGAATAATCTGGGAGAACATGGTTCTATATTAATGTGTCAGCATTAAAGATGGCACACCAGTATATTTGTTACTCTCAGGAGTACCTGTAATTAACAAATCTGAACACCTGGGATGGTTTTCCAACTCTTCCTGCTTGTTCAGCAGACATGGCAGCTCCTTGTCAAACTGACAACCTCATCTGCGACTTTGACAGTTTATCTTCACAATCGGACATTCACTGCTCTATTTCCTCTATCCTATCCAAAATCTGGTTCACTTTATCATCCATCTTCTTCTTTTACTTGGTTGTTCTTTAACTGGTCAGTGGCAGCTAACCAATACTGCTTCCTCTACTTAATCTCACTCAATATACTCTTTTAGAATGCAAAGAGATTTTCATTTAACCCCCTGACTTTTTATGGCATCTATTGGGTTCTGTCTTCTGATAACTAATCTCTCGTGGATGGAGTCTTGGAAATTCTTGACAACAGTGGATGTGATGAAATTGAAGCCTTATCCTTTATTGCTAAAGAAGATCTTTCTACAGTAGACACGAGCAGCAAAAGCCTTATTACCCCCAAAAGAATCCCAGCGCAGTTTTACTAATTTGGAACAAAGGACAAACATCAGCTGCACTTTTGTTGTGCTCACACCTATTAATCTGTCGGTGTACATTGGAGATCGCTTACTTTTGCATGCAGTCATTGAAACACTGCAGTATTCTGCTGATTAAAGGAGTCCAGATTAGGGGTCCAGATTGCTGATTCACCTGCGGCTGATGTCCGAAAACTTTCATTTGTTTTCTTAGCGTCAGACAGGTCACAGGGCCATTTCCGGGTCTTTCATGTGAGTACACATGTTCAGAGGAATTACGTCACCTTTACCACCTGCTGAATGTGGCTGGGAGGCAGTGCTCTGCCTCTTTGATATATTTGTCTTAATATCTATCTTCGCTAGGACCTCATTTTTCATTTTCCCTTTGCACAGCAAGAACGTGTTGGGGCTTTTGACTGTGCATCCTGCTTTTACCTACATCAAAGATTTAGCCGTTTTTAAAGCCATAGTTTGCGACTGTCTGCCACGACACGTTCTACAAGGGGCCAATAGCTTCATTCAGATATTAATTATTGGATGAAGGGCCCATGCTTACAAACAGTGTTGTAGTTAATATTAATATTTACTGATTTTATCACATCAGCAGAAAAGTGCACTGCTAAGAACTGCCGCCAAGCTTCTCCCACAAAGTCCAATTCCTCAAAGTGTGACTCATGAACCATGGGCACGGGCTCTTCCCTTGCACAGCTTCCTCTTTGAAGGAAGGTACAGGTTGAGAAAGATGCCACTGAACACTAGCCGTGGCTCCTCTGCTATGGCGAAAGAGCGTCGCCCCCCACCAGCAGCAGCCACTGCAAACCTTTAACAACGAAACCTTTCAAGGGGCGGGGCCATGGGGGTGACGGGGACCTTGCCTATAATGCTAACATAAACTACAACAGAATTCATAAAAAATAGGAAAACGTCTCCTAACTCTAAACAGCATGTATCTCTTACAGTTTCTTCATTCATTTTCACAAAAGATGCAAGCAATACTGAATAAACATGTTTAGAATGAACGGTTCTACATATTACTTTGAAAAATAAAATGCTATAAAAATATATCGTGTGAACTGGCCCTGCATAAGATTAAATTTATTTTTTGAGCAAATACAGCCAGAAGATTATCGGGTTTTATTATCTAACATTCACATTCATGTATATCGAGCTCCTAGTGTTTTACCATGACATTTGGAGTGAAATTTCTATCTATGTTTATGAGAAATTATTTTTTTAACTAACAATTGACATAAATTCTGTAATTTGCAAACACAAATAATATCACAAGCACAAGTTATAATCACACGGAGAGATGATTTCCATGCAAAACACTTTCTGGAAAACACATCCCATATGCACCATTTTCGTCTAGTATCTTGGCTTGAGACAATTTTGCCTAAAATTAATGGGTTTAATGTGCCAGAAGCAGCAGTTAATTGGGACATAGTAATCTACAGAATATTAAATCTGTTAAAAAAAATCAATAGATGTGGCATTCCAATACAACCCCCGGCCAACATTTGTGGCAGGAGTTTTGTTAGAGAAAGTTGTATTCAGTGTCCCTATTCGTTTAACAGATCCTAGGAAGGGCATCCTCTATTCAGTAGTATGATCTCTCCCCCACCTAGGTGGCATGCTTCGTCATCGAGTTCAGCTCCATGCTAGGTGGACATCCTAACCAGGACTATTGGTCAGAGGGTTGTATTGGAATATCACATGTATTGACTTTTTGTTAAGTGTAGGGAGGATATGTGGTGGATCATTCGCAATCTCCCAGCCCCTTCTATTTTTGTATTGTATTACATCTACTTTACACAAAAGGACATTATTTCTGTATGCTAGTGGAAATTCCACACTTAACAAATAAACAGTTCATGAAAAATTGTGGAGAAAAATCAAAAACTAGAGGGCTACGCTCAGGGGGGTGCACTGACAATGCACCACCTTTTTGTGGTGCTCAGTCAATGTGACTCCTGACAGCCTCTTTACCTGTGACCAGTTTTGTGTGTGGGTTATCAGTTAGCAGATGAGATCCTTACATGATTTCATTAAAGACATGGGTTGACGTGGGAGTAAGCCAAGTGTCTCTAGTAAGGAAAATGTCTTGGTTGCTCAGTGTGATTGGAATAACCATATCAGATACTTGAATCTATGCTGAGTGCATGAGTGTAAAGCAGGGGTAGAAGTGAACTGGGAAGAAGGAATATGCACGCTACGTGTCCTCATATAGACGAGACTATTAAGAGCCATTCAACAGGTTTGGGGGGCGGGAAGGGTAGATAAAGTGAAGTTTGTTTCATGAGTGGAATAGAAAATGGTGGAATGAAATAAACTAACACTGTGCCTTATGCGATATGAAATTTGTTCAATCAGCGTGGGAGTAGAACATGTGTTTGATGTATAGTTCGGGCAAACTACATTTCTGAAGGTGATTCCTTTTATTGTAATAGTTATAAGTTATAGGGAATTGAATAGGGCAATATTTAGACAATGGCACTGATAAAATCTCTAGCTGCATCCAGTATTCCCATTAATAAACTGAAAAGCAGTTTGAGCCACTCACACTGATAATTCTTCTATGCATGTCTGTCGATCCTGTCTAGAAAAATTGGCTGCTGTTGCACTGAGCAGTTTTTTATTTTTAAAATTATCCTTACTCATTGGTTGTCATGGCTGTTGAACCCTATCATCTTAGCTTCGTGTCCACTAACTTAAGATCATCACGACTCAAAGGTCGAATTCTTCTTCAAACGTAACTCAAACTGGCCTGTCCAATGTATCTTGTCTCAGGTGGGTCTTTTTGGAATACAATTAAGTTTAACTTGTGATGTTTCAGAAATTATGACAATTTTGTTCTTTTCCGTGTTTTTATAAACTGTTTTCGTTCTATTTCTTCCTATTAATTATGTTGGCAGTTTATATGTTCTTTTTAGTTTAATGATGAATGTGTTGATTTTACATGGCATGAATGTTGGTTCTCCTTTACTAAGTCATAAAAGTAATGCAAGAGCTTTAAATATGACAAAATAATTTATATTTTAATTCAGATGCTTTTTCTGTTTTGACCATCATTACTGCAATAAAACAACACATTTTTGCGTACTCACTTGCTTCAACATCCTCTTTGTACCTCTTCCACACACCGCTGCTCTCAAGGAAACTACAATACTAGGTCCGCAATATTCATGACACGAGCAAAACTGGCTCCCGCCTTCAAATGTGTATCACTCGCCGACATCAATGCTCTAAACAATGTTTTTCGCATTGTGAAGCCCATTTTTCAGTTAGTCAATTAGTTTGTCAGTCCTTGAGTTGTTATCAGTTGCTTTTATTGTTTTTGGTTGCTCCTCATTTCCCATTCGACTTGTTTGCTTTCACTTTGGCTGAATGATGAGGTGCCTGTTTCATTCGGATTGATGCAGAAATATGGCTGACTCTTCTCTTGACTCATTATGCCGGCATGATGTTGCAGATATACAGCAGGGCTAAGCTCACTACATTTTGTAATAGAATTCCGGAGCTGTCCCAATTAATCAAATGTATTTCTGATTATATCTGGCAGCAAACAAATGTAGCAAGTCTCCAACCTGAAGTGGTTTGCTTATTTATTTGCAAGTGACGACAGTTTATCTCTTAAAAGTACTCTTCCAAAATGAAAGCATGAAAGGACAGGCTCATGCTAAAGTGAGACCCCATTCATGATATAAGTACATTTTTGAGTTGTATACCATTTTTCTTCAGCACATTTCGTTTGCAGCAAAGAGGCAATCTATGCCCTGTCACGTGTGCACTCATCGTAATGCCAATGACCTGAGTTTTTAATCGTGCTTAATTTTCCAAGTAATCTATTTTAGAAGTGATATATGCTGATTTGTGGCAATTGTATGCAATTTTGTCTCTGACTCCTTCTGTAGCTGTCTTACTTTCCTCCTGTTTGTTTATTCCTTCATTGGCTTGATGTAGTTATGTGCTGCTAAAAGGCCATATTAAGACTATCCTCTTATAAATGTGTCTCTTTCACCTCTCTGATCTTACAATCTTCCCTTTTTTTTGGCTCATATTTTTACCCATCCATATTTCTTTCATATATTTATACTTTTCTGCAAATAAGGCAGGGTTTTTGAAAGACTTGGGGCCTGATTATGTTTGGGGTTCTCACTGCCATACCGCTGTGGTGGCAGTCCCAAGTACTCTGTGGACTCAGTGGTCTTTCACCCGTGGTATTTAGATGTCACCGCTGGCCCAGTGGTGGTGTTTCTGATGGCGGGGCACTGGTGCAGGATGCAGTCAGCAATTCAATAAATATTTTTCATATTTTGATCAAGATGTATACATTTTGACTAAATAAGTGTAAAATGTACACATATGTAAGATGTATGTGAAAAGATACCTTGTACAAGTACTTTTACATTGCTGGAGTCCAGATCATATATGCCCAGTCCAGTCAATGGGAGAAAAGTGCAAAACATTCTTACCTGGATTTCGTATGCCATGGGGTTGTTTTCTTTGGGGGCAAGTTGCTGCTGTGAAGGGGTCCACTTCGGAGTCCAAAGGGAAAAGAAGGAAAGGGGTGAGCTTGCACTCCATTACCTTCGATTCTGCCATCTCGAAGCAGGCAATCTCTCCGCCATAGTTGGCCTGACGGAAAGGAACTTTGTAATCTGGTTCGCAGAAAACTTGTTGGTACCGCCCTCTGGCAGCTGCCTTTCCCCATGTTGCAGGACTCCAACAGCCTCTCCTTCAGCTACCCACCAACACTGTAATTCAGTGGGCAGGCCACCAAGTTGGCAGTCGGGGAATACGATGCCGTTTCGATGACGGTACTGATAACGCGTCCTTCTATGTCAATTTATACACATTAGGACTCGTTTTAGGCCAATGAATCTTTTGACCCAGTGGTGAGACACCGTAGGACGAGATTACTGATCAATATGTCGAGCAATATGTCAATGATGTCACCAATATTTATCACCACAATACACTTTACTTTGGATAAAGACATTGATTAAACTGTCAGCGCAACCAGGACCTTTCAGCCATGAATAACCACACCTTATTTAGAATTTTATGAATTTTATTCCCTATTAATTACAATCTACTAGCAGAAGTGTCAATCTCAAAACCAAGAAGTAAAGGAACATAATCACAACGTGGCAACTGTAATAAGATTTCACTAATGCAAGAATCACCAACATAAGAATATAACATAAAGTGAACATAGATCATAACACAGCAAGTGTCATTTACATCAAGTTTAGCAAGGCGTAGCGTCAGTCATTTGTCTAATGCGTCAGTCAAAGTGAACTCCTAACCTAACACCGAATCAGCATCAGCATGTTGGACTTCATGCAAAACATTTTAGAACACAAATTTAGAAAAACATATAACTATGGCCTCTATTAAAAAAATACAGCAGTTGTTACCTAGAAAGAAAAAGCAAACAGACAAATTGTAAATTTACATTGTCATAATTACCCTCCAGTAATAGGTCAGCACACAGGATCAGTCTTCGTCTTCAGGACATCTGTCAGTTCGCCTTCAGTCTAGCTTTGTCTAAGAGACAGAGGGGACACTTCCCTCATAAGGAGGAGAATTGTAAGGGCAGTCTATGGGCAATGATAATTTTATTAAGTCCCCAATCACCCAACAGAGTGACAGAGTTTCTGGATGAAATCGATAGCATTCCCTACCTAGTTCTCTCGTCTCTTCTGTGACATGAGTTTTTTATCCCTTTTCGTAACTCCTTCCCCCAAAATTCTATTGGTCATTTACTACACCCCACTATCTTTAACTTATCAAATTATACATTGGGTAATTTCAATTTTCACCCCACGATAATTTACAACACTTTGATTGGTCTTCATAATTGAAGTCTTCGGAGGTGGCACATCCTGGATTAGTTCATCATTTTGGCACGTTCCTCGGGTCATAAGTTCTTTGGTCCATGGTTAAATGTCCTTGAATATTTCTTTTAATCTACTTTGTTGCAAATTGTATAATAATCTGCACAAAAGCAGCTAGCATGCGGATGGGAACAAAACAGTTATGGTTACATGGAATGAAGAAAAAGAACAAATGCAGGGTCATGGCCCTTTGTGAGTCAGCACACTGAAAAACAGAGAAAAATTGCTTTAATATGAGAGCTAGGCAGCTAAATCCACAGCTCACGCTAACTTAAGGCCTATGGGTTTTAATGCAATATTCTAAACGCCAATATAAGCTCGATTAATTATGATGCAAACAATCATTTTTCATAACTAACATTAGTTTGTGTACGCAATGATATTTTCACGTTTCATTGACATAATTCAAATGCACATTAAGCAAATTACTATTCTTTGGCGTTTTCTATGCAGCATTTGTTAGGCATCTATATAAGCATTACACTTCTAATAATTGATACATTCAAACTACGCTCTCTCAGTACCCTTTCCTCCAAACTTGTAATCAGGCCCATAGTCAACTATGCCATTTCCAAATTTTTTTGGAAACTGTTGCAAACCATCCTGCTTCCACTGCTCCAAAAAGAAAAGTTAAAAGTTTGTCTATCCGTTCTGCACCAATTGCTTACCTCAAGTTTGCTTTTTGCATTGACTGTGCTGGATTTACTTTATCTGTAGGTAGAAGCTATGGCATGGAATTCATGATCTTCACGAGAAAGGAGGCTTCTATCTCAAGGATGTCGGTCCTATCATCAACATTAAACCTGGAAAAAAAGTATTACTATTTTGGTCCCCGAGGCCTTTTTCTCCAGAAGAAAAGAGTATGGTACAATCTAGCTTCCTTGAGGGTTGGATGTCTAATTTAATACACGCAGACTTTTTGCTTTCTGGATCACCTGGTTTTAGACTTAATGCTGTGGGTGATTCTCACTACATGTGTCTCACCCAGAGTAATCACACAGTAAATGAACTGCATGCATTTACAGTCAATGTCCACCTTTTAAGATAAGGCTGCTGTGAGGCAGCTAGTGCAAGTGGCACTTACTAGATTACACACAAACATATGTGCACATGTGCAGGTTGCGCATGTGAGACTAATGTTATGTACAGCCCGGTAATTGATAATTGTGCACAGGTAGCTGCAGAGTTATACATTGACCTGGGATAGACCTTATAATATTAGTGGGCACTAATAGGTAAAGTCAGTTTGCTAAACAGTTTTGTCCGTAGTGACTCTTTATTAATACCCATGGGGGAAATCTGTCTTATAGTGCAGATTTGCTTCCCTTAGTCCTACAAAGTCCAGTGAGGTATACATTTGAGGTGGAAAGGATGTGCCCAGTTCAAATGTGGGGTGCTCATTTGGGACCAGGCACCCCCAGGAAAGTTAAAAACCATAAAAACAAAAAGAGGCACATAGCGTGAAACCACATGCTGAAAAAAAGTAAAATCGGCTCTCCCCGGCACAGCGGGAGAGAATATTTGCTGCTCTTCCTCAAATCTTCACTCCTTCCTGACAGAAGCACCCCACAATGTCCAGTGGGGCTAATTTGCATGTGTTTCTTTCCTGTTGTGGTGGCCTCAGGAAGACAGAGCACCACCAACAAACTAAGAAAGAGGGCGGTAGGCTACAGGAGGGTATCCTTTTTATGTGGCCTGAATTTATATAAAATAAGATTCTGACACCTGAGGTGTAGTTCTCTCAAGTGTTTTGGATTCTATTTTTGCACTTTTGTGGCTTGAAAGTCTGTACAAATCTCCCAAACACATGTTACTTTCATTATAAAATATTTTGTTGGAATGATAATGCTAACAGTAAATACTGATGAAGGTTGATATGCTTTATTGACATTAGTAATTGCATTTACTCATGGTTAACATTGATATTTGCTTTTAGGCACAAATGATGGTGTTTTTAACATGTGGTTTGTTGTTCCTGTAATATGGAGAACCCTTGATAATGCCAATAGGCTTGTTTTTTCTAAAGTACTGTGACTTGGAAGGTCATAACCAATTGAGGTCAAATTTGACTTCATATTGTAATCCAAGGAATTTTTGATCTGCCTAATTTCTTAGTGTCATCAACAAATGATTCAGGGGTACTTAACCACAGTCTCTGAATTTCCTGAATTTACGCCTTAAGCTTTTGAACAAGTGTAACATTAGTGATGAAGTAGAGAACTAAGGCCCAACTTTAAAAGAAAATGATGGAGAGTGATGCTGCACCAAAATTGGCAGAGCCGCGCTCAGTCATTTTCACAATGCAGTGACGCGCGGTATTTAGTAGAATATGGTGCACCCTTGTGTTGCCCGCTGAGCCAGCGCTAAATTTGCTGCCATTTCAGCCACCCTTGCGTCATGGTGCAGGGATGGCTGCATTGAGGGGGAGATTGTTTTTGTGAAGGAAGAGACACCTTCCTACACAAAAACAATCTTAAATAGAGGTTTGCTCTTTCTATGTGTGCTGAAGAATGGAGCACACATAGAAAGAGCAAAAAACTAGGAGAAATAAAAGTATTTCCCCTTGTTGCACCATGCTAATGCCACCCCTTTGTTTACCAAAACTTGTAAACCTGGGTGCAGCGTCAAAATGCAGTGGGTGTTGCTGTGGCATGCCCACAGCAACACCCATTGCACACTCCTTCTATGCAAAATGCTGCGTATGAAGGGACCGTGTTTACAAGGTGGCGTTAAGCCACAAAAAGTGGCTTAATGCCACCTTGTAAATACAGCACAGTGCATAGCTCTACAGGAGCGTCTCTTAAAGTGACACTCTGGTGGCGATAGGGCCTTTCAAACCTGGCCCTAAGTTTGTGAGGGCTGTAGAATGCCAGACTGTGTTAGAACAAATCAAGGACAGAACTGTGAAGGCAGCACACATCATCGCATTTGATCTGCAAGACAAGTCATCATATTTACTGATGCAAGTGCATATGGTTTCGGAGCTATTTTGATGCAAGTGAGAGATTGGCGAAAGAGAATAGTTGCTTTTGCTTCACACACGCTAAAGAGTGTAGAAATGATATATTCCACAATAGAAAAAGATGTGCTAGCCTAATGATAGGAGTATATTTCCGAACTTGTTTCTGGTGTAGTTTTTTTGAGTTGCATACTGACCATACACTTTTAGTAAACATGTTTCTACAAAGAGTCCAAGCAATGCTACTCCACGAACAGCCAAGTGGTTGTATCAGTTGCAGGAGCGTACATTTGTCATCAAGTGCTATGTTCCAGCACCAAGAATGGTAATGCTGATTGAAGAATGATGAAGGACAGTCTTGTATGGATGCAAATTCCTCCAGCTTGTCACCACTGTTAAGACGCCCACAAAGAACAAATGGATGATGTTAAAAGAAACATTTATTTCTTTAGTAACAGCATACAACCACTTGACAGCACCAGCTCCTTTTTTTCTCTTCTGTCTTCATGCCGTAATATTCTACCCCCTACATTCTAGAATCTCATGACCTCAGTTGCAGGCTGCCTGCTATATCTTATAAAACATCAGACTATATCAATGGACATATAACAAATAGCAGTAATATTATTGGAACAAGTGAGTGTGTTAGTAGCATATGTACCATTAGTAGGGGTGAGTGAAAATTTCTGCTCCACTAGTGATGTTTGCTGAGTTTTGAACACTCTCCGCTCCACTTGGAGTGCAGAGTTCTGGCAAAACTGTGTCAACCGCAGTGTGTCAGAGTTTTTTCTTGCACGTGGCTCACCAATACTCTGTTGGGGAGTGCAAGAAACAATTTGCATCCCCGTGTGATTTTGGGGCTCTAGAACGCCTCCCTGCAAGATTTCTCAATGACAGCAGTCGCAGCAATTTACGACAATTCGTGTTGAGAAAACTGCCACTCCAGAAGAAAATCTACTCGAGCGGCAGAAACAAGCACTGGCCTCTGATGCAGAGCAAGCTTTTGGCACTAAAAATCACCAGGAGGGAGTGTGGTTTGGACACTGAAGATGGCGGCCACATGATAATATCACTCCGTGTTGTCACTGTTAATCCATATACCACTGGAAGTGTGAGTTGGTCAGAAATGAGGGTGAGACTGGATTAGTGTACCCTCAGCTAATAGTACCGATTAGGTGTGGGTTAATTCTATGGGGAGGTGTGTGTTGAGTGTCTCTATGAGGGTGGCTGTATCTTACAAAGGGGAGTTCCTTTTATGGACTAGGTGGTCTCACACACACAATAGTGTCATGCTTCATCATTTGACCACCTAGCCCTACTCAGGTAAGATGATACTACCTGGGTGGACTCAACCTCGTTGTTAAAGGAACGACAGAGGGAGTGCCGAAATAAATCTTACTGGATAATTATCGGGGATCCAGATGGGGTAAGAATAAAATTACTGTACATATCACCTATCTCAATTGATTGGGAATTTTAATAAAGGTGCATGCAGGTAAGGTTAAAATGGGAGTGGGACTCAGTTGAGTGCTAATGTCTCATCGAGTCTAAAAAACAGGGACCAACATGTTTCTGCCCTCTCTCTGTGCTGGAAGGTCAGGGGCATTCATCAGGGTCTAGGATCCCCTGAGCACAGCTGCTATTAGGCGTGCTCACTAAGTGAAGGAAAAGGAGGTCAAAAGGCCTACCTGAACAGATGGGTCATACTAGGGTAGGTCTGTAGAGAGAATTAATAAACTGGAGATTACAATAATTATGGTAAAACAGTGTGACAAACAACAGCACACAACACAGCAAACAAGGTAGTGAAAACGGTGCTAAAATTAGAAACACACACTCTCAATCACATGCAGTGGTGACTTACCCCAGGAAAAAGGCGATTAGTCTCTGGTCTGGGTAATGCCGGGGGAGGTATCCCTTGTAGTCACACTCTATGGGGAGAATGAACAATAACAAAGACAAGGAAAATTACAGAAAAGCAGAAAAAGAGGCACTGGGACAAGCCCAGTGGAGTCTAGTCGATGGCCCAAATGGTAGGCTCGGTAGGGGATACCTACAGAGCTGAAAGAGGAGCGGAATTAGACCTCTGTCCAGAAAGAACACAAAACAGAAAAAGCCAAGTTGCAGGCAAAGCCTGAATAATGACTTACCACTCCAAAGGGAAATACTGGTAGGGGTACCTACATGCCGGTACCCAGCCGCTCTGCCGCCGGGCTGAGAGGGCGCCCAGTATTTAAAACAGGTAGTGGTTGGTAGGGAGCGTCGTAAACGCAGCGCCGGCAAGGTCCGGCGTCAAGGACACGTATACGGCGCTTCCGGTATTCGTCAGAGTTAGAAGGCAATGTGTGCATCAGCGCTGCCAAATAGCGTGTCTCAGGTGCAGAGACACGTTCGGGGGCGCAGAGGTGACTTGCCGCTAGAGACGTGGCGCGTCAAGATGTGCTTTCAGAATCGGCGGAAGGACTGACGATGAGTACGTCAGCGCTGCCTTCAAGCGTGTGTCAGGTGTTGAGACATGCTTGGGCACGCAGAAATGACGCAGCGCTAGAGCCGCGGCGCATCATGGTGCTCCCAGGGATGACGGGACTTGTAGTCTCCCTGGGGGCTGTGGTGCGGTGGCCAGAGCCCGGCAGTCCGAGTGCATGGATTGGTAAATGCACCGGGACAACTGTGGGAAAGGCTGTAACTCGGGCCGGTTGGTCAGAAAATGAAGGGGAAAAAAGGGGGGGGAAGAAAAAAGAGGAAAGAAAGGGAAATTAAAAGGAAACTGCGGGAGGAGAAGGGGAGGGTAGAGGGGAGCAAAAAGGGGGAGGGGCGGGGGCAAAGGAGCAGGAGAAAGGTGCAAAGAGTAAGAAAAAGAAAAAGAAAGGAAGGGCGGGAGGGAGGGACACGTGGGTGAAAACAGAAACCATACAGGAGATATCTGTTACTGTGGGTTATGCTCAAAAGGCATGATTGTGAGATAGTTCAAAAGGAAAACATTCTAGATAAAAAATATATAAGTTCTATATATTCAGACAAATGCATGGTAAGGATATTAGCCCAGGGTGGACCACTGGATGTTGTCATTAAGTCCAATTTTGTCGGTATGAAGCCTCCATACCCATCTTTGTTCATAGAGTAGTAACTTTTGTTTTAAATTTGTTACTGTGGGTTTGAGTTGATCCCAGACCACCCATTCCATGTGGTTGGGATGATGGTTTTCAGTGCCATAGTGCTCTGTCAGTTTTGTGGCATCTCTTTTGCAGCGAATGGTGCTCCTATGTTCACAGATTCATGTGCCTACTCTTCGGGCTGTCGTCCCAATATACCTCAGACCGCATGGGCATGTTATCATATAGATAACGTTCTTGCTGTTGGTGATCTGCCTCAGTTCCCAGGGTGTTTGTAGGCCCAGGTCCACCACAAGGGTCTTCTTGGTGAACAAGCAAACACTGTAGTTGCCACAGCGGAAATGTCCTCTAGGGGGTGGTAAATCCTATAGGGTTCCTTGTCTGCTTCTAACGGGATTGTCCCGTGGTTGAGTGTGGACAATCATGTCCCAGATACTCTTCTTGAAGGCATTCAGGGGCAGTTGGAAGGGTAGTCCTCCTGAGGTAAGAATTTTCCAGTCCTCATTTATTATCTTTTTGATAGTGTTGGATGCAGGATTAAATGTAGTTACACAAATTAAAGTGTCTTCCTTATTGGTTCTGGTGGTGGGTTGTAATAATGTCTCTCTATTGCTAAAATGAGCACGTTTTTCAGCTCTCCTCAAGAGGCATGCATGGTATCCTCTCACTTGTAGTTTATCAGTGAGCTTTTTGGCATGTTTCTTGAAGTCTGTGAGCTCTGTACAATTACGTCGCAGATGTAGGAACTGTCCTACTGGTAGGTTCTCTCTGAGGGAACGTGGGTGGAAACTGCGGAATTGTAGCAGGTTATTCCTGTCAGTTGGTTTATAATATACCTCGGGTTTGAGGAGACCATTCTTCTCAGTTATGAGGAGGTCGAGAAATTAGATGGCCGGGTTCCCAATGGTGGATGTGAATCTTAAGAAAGGATACTGGGCATTTAGCCATGTGACAAAGGTGGTGGCTTCCTCCTTCGTGCCTTTCCAGATGAGGAAAATATCATCGATATATCTTTTCCATATTTTGATTTTGTCAAAGAATGAGTTGTCTTCTGTAAGCACCATTTCTTTCTCAAAGTGGTCCATATATAAGCAGGCCAGACTTGGTCAAATGATGAAGCATGACACTATTATGTGTGCGAGACCACCTAGTCTGTAAAAGGAACTCCCCTTTGTAAGATACAGCTACCCTCATAGAGACACCTAACACACACCTCCCCCACGAATTAACCCACGCCTAATCGGTACTATTAGCTGAGGGTACACTAATCCAGTCTCACCCTCATTTCTGACCACCACACACTTCCAGTGGTATATTGATCTGTTAAGTTGTCTTGGGAGTATGTGTGGGGCGGTATGACTCCCACCACTCTCTTTTGTGTTCTAATAACTGTTGATCCATCTACTATCCTGTGCGGCATCGGCCCATAATTAACAGAGACTTTACCCTGGGACCTCCCCCAGGCTTCTGTGAAAGGACGGTGAGCCCTTTGGTTGTTTGGAGACCTCTGAGTGAGCCGCTGGGGAAGGACAGGCCACACAGGGCCTGAGGGGTGCAACTGCAAAATGAGGAGATGCTGCAGCAGGCATAGCCATGTTGTTGGAGGCCCTCAAGCCTATGCTACGGGGGGCAGACATTAGTTTTACCACCAGGCAGCAGCGAAATCAGGAGCAGCACCTAATGCATCTAGAGACTCGGATGGCGGATTTGGTGGTGCAGGGTTGCCTAGCAGAGGCGCAGCAGGCAAGCAGACAGCTGGGTCTCCTGCAGCAACATTAGTAGCAGACCCTTTTGGAGGAGACTAGGCTGTCATGGTAGGCGCCCAAAGTCACATCTATCGATGGGGCGATAAGTCCAACAACATGCTCCACAGGCTGTCCTGGGGTCCTCAACTCCCTCCCTTAATTTCTCTTGACTGTGACTCAGTAGGTGCTCTGCTCACCAACCCCAGAGATGTAGCATGCAGTTTTGCTGCATACTTTCAGGATGTTCATTCTCGGCAGAAAACACTGTCTGGAGAATAGGTGGACGACTTTGTGAAGGAAATCCCTCTCAGAACTCTCTGCATTAATGATCATGAAAAATTAGACAGTGCCCTCAGTGGGGAGAAGCTCTCATCGGCTTTAGCAGGGCTGCGATCTGGTAGGGCCCAGGGGCCGAACGGATTCCCCTGTGAGCTCTTTATGGCCTTTATGCCGAACTCCAGGAACATATGCTGAGGGACATTTGTGCAGTGGTGGATGCTGCTACTCTGCCTCCCACCTGGCATCATGGAGAGATATGGTATTCCCAAGCCTGGTTGGCTGGCAGATGACCACTCCTCATATCGGCCAATCTCCATTTTGAATTTAGAACTAAAGATCATAGTGAAGGAGATGGTGAACAGGTTGATATGTGTCACCCTGTATTTAGTTAATCAAGAACAAGCCAGCTTTATGCCTCAGAGTGCACAATATTCGGTGCTTGTAAAATGCCCTGTCCTTGGTGGACAGGATAGAGGGGCCACAGAGATCCTCCTCGCTGATATTGACAAGCTTTTTGACTGCGTCAGCTGGGTGTACTTGTTGGCTCATTGCGTCACCTACATTTTGATCCCAGGTTGCTATCTTATATTAAGCTTTTTACAGTAATCTGACGGAAACAGTGAGGGTAGCAGGGGCTAGCTCAACCCCTTTCCCAATCCAGTGAGGGACGGGTCAGAGGTGCCTCTATCTCCCCTGCTGTTCGATTTTGCCATGCAGCCTTTGGCAGCATGGAAGAGGGTGAATGCTGAGGTCTGATGGTTTGAGTGGAAGGCTGGTCTTTGCAAACAAATAGCATTATTCGTGGACAATGTTCTTTTCTTTCTGACCTTTCCTGCTGCCTCTGGGTGGCACATCTTACAAATTATGCACATTATTTGTGAATCCTCTGGTAAATTTTTTAACATCTCAAAGTCCTCAGTGCTTCCGGGGGGCAAATACCCACAGGACCTTAGCTCGGCATTGGGACTTCGAATTCCCGTGGATGGCCGTAAGTATTTAGAGGTGTGCATGTCCCCTGATGCAACACTGTCATGAGTACATACCTTTGACCCTACCCAAGCTCGCCGAAAAGACGACATACGCATGTGGTCGATGCTACTTCTCTCCCAGACCAATATTCAAAATGGTGTTGCAGCCCAGATTTTTATACCAACGTCAGAATTTTCCATACGCTATCCCATGACAATGGGTCCGCTCTGTAAATTACATCCTTATTAGATTCCTTTGGGAGGGCAGCACTCTCCGCATCGCTCTTAGAAGGGGTTTTCAATCTGCTTACTGTGGGATTATTGCCACGGTGGACACTGAATCAGACTATTTGGCATGGCACCCTCTGGTCATCAATGATTGGTGGTATAGTGTGCAGGATGACACTGCCTATGCATATGAAAAATGGGCAATGGGAGACACTCCAATTCTATCATACCTATACAGTGGTGGTGAGTGAAGAGATCTTCCCCCGGCTACTAGAGTAGTTTTAACACACTGGCGGCATTCCCTTCAACTGATGGGATGGTTGGGGAGAATTACACAGTGGCCACTTCTGTGGTATGGCCATTGGCTATTACAGGTGACCACGCTGGAGGGATTTCGGAGAAGGGACTTGATATGCATTTCCACGCCGGGTGACATCATGAGCGGGACTGTTCTTAAGTCAAATTAGACCTTGCATGAAGAATATCAACTCCACTGTAGTCAGTTTCATTGCTATTTGCATCTCCACCAGGCAATGACCCCATATGTTGCAGGTTTACCTGACTTCCAAAATTCAATCCCTTGGAAGGTAAACTCCTTGTGGGAGATCTGGGCGACTGCAAATCTATCAGATGCTCATCTCTAATTGCCCAGATATGCTTGAGGCTCTCCGACGGTCGTGGAAGGCTGACTTGGGGACATTGGAGGAAGAGGATTGGACCGAGGCACTGAGTGCGACCAGAGGTGAAGCCATTGTGGCCCAGCTCAGGATAATCCAGCTGAAACACCTAATAGGGTATACTACATGCATTATCAGTTGTGGCGAATCGGGATGATTGCGTCCCAGGCTTGTCTTTCTTGTGTGGTGGAGGAGGTCTGTAGTTGAACCCCTCCCTCATAGTATAACACTTTACCCAACGTGATTAAGGTTGCAGTAACAATTAAAAATTCTGAACCCTCCAAAGTCCAAAACTGTCTCTAATGCAGTTGCGTGTGAAGTGGGAATAGTTAATTTGACTTCCTTCTCCCAATGACCAACACTTTTCCCAATTTGATTGCATTTGGAGTTGGAATAGTAAATCAAACTTCCCCCAAAAGTCCATTATTTTCTCCAGTGAGGTTACATTTGGACAGGCAATCGTACAAATTTCACCATCATCAATGTATTTAATTTTAGAATGAGAATAATAAACCTAAATCATCCTAAATCCAACACTATTTCCAATGTGGTGAAGTTTCGACTTTTGAACACCAACAAAGTAAAACTGTGTCCCCAGTGTGGTTATTTTTGGAGTGTACATAGTAACTATGAAGTCTCTTAAATCCAATACTTTCCCCAATGTGCTTTAGTTGGGAGTGAGAATAATAAATCTGCCCCACCCCACCAGCTTCCAAAGTTCATTTTCACTGGTGTGCTGAAGTTTGGAGGAGTAATAAATCAGACTTTCGCCAAAGTAGAACACTTTCTCCAATGTTGTAATATTTTACTGAAAATGGTACAATATATCTGTACCCTACTGAAATTTTTGTATTTTTTATTTCGTAAATTTAAAAGTTATCATATTTTATAGTATAAATTGTTTGTTTAATAATATTATTTTTGTAAAGTAGAATTTGTTTACATGTTTTTGTTATATACAGTTTCCCAAAATCTCTTTTAATATGTGCTATTTCTTCCGAAGATTGTTTTACAATAATTGCAGGTTTCTTGTAATGTTTTTTATTTTTAAGAACAAACTACTTCGGAACAATTACAGTTACAAAGATGATATAGTTGTAGTGGGCACATATTTTATTTCTATGTATACATTTATTTTTTAAACATGCTTTGCAATAATGTTAAACAGACATATCATTTTCCCTTTACATATATTTTTAAACATTACATTGAAAGTTATGATTTTTTAAAATTATTTTTTATCAGTGTTGTAATATATATTTATACATTAACCCCTTCGCTGCCAGGCCTTTTCCCCCTCCTGTGCCAGGCCTTTTTTTGCCTATTCGGGGCAGTTCGCGCTTAGGCCCTCATAACTTTTTGTCCACATAAGCTAACCAAGCCAAATTTGCGTCCTTTTTTTCCAACATCCTAGGGATTCTAAAGGTACCCAGACTTTGTGGGTTCCCCTGAAGGAGGCCAAGAAATTGGCCAAAATACAGTGAAATTTTCGTTTTTTTCAAAAAAATTGGAAAAAGTGGCTGCAGAAGGAGGCTTGTGGTTTTTCCCCTGAAAATGGCATCAACAAAGGGTTTGTGGTGCTAAACTCAGCAGCTTCCCAGCTTTCAGGAACAGGCAGACTTGAATCAGAAAACCCAATTTTTCAACACAATTGTGGCATTTTACTGGGGCATACCCCATTTGTGCAATTTTTTGTGCTTTCAGCCTCCTTCCAGTCAGTGACAGGAATGGTCATGAAACCAATGCTGGATCCCAGAAACCTAAACATTTCTGAAAAGTAGACAAAATTCTGTATTCAGCAAGGGGTCATTTGTGTAGATCCTACAAGGGTTTCCTACAGAAAATAACAGCTGAAAAAGAAAAATATTGAAATTGAGGTGAAAAAAACATAAATTTTTCTCTACGTTTTACTCTGTAACTTTTCCCTGCAATGTCAGATTATCGAAAGCAATATACCGTTACGTCTGCTGGACTCCTCTGGTTGCGGGGATATATAGGGTTTGTAGGTTCATCAAGAACCCGAGGAACCCAGAGCCAATAAATGAGCTGCACCCTGCAGTGCGTTTTCATTCTATACCGGGTATACAGCAATTCATTTGCTGAAATATAAGGAGTAAAAAATTGCTATCAAGAAAACCTTTGCATTTCCAAAAAGGGCACAAGATAAGGTGTTGAGGAGCAGTGGTTATTTGCACATCTCTGAATTCCGGGGTGACCATAGTAGCACGTGAATTACAGGGAATTTCTCAAATAGATGTCTTTTTTACACACACTCCTATATTTGGAAGGAAAAAATGTAGAGAAAGACAAGGGGCAATAGTACTTGTTTTGCTAATCTATGTTCCCCCAAGTCTCCCGATAAAAATGGTACCTCACTTGTGTGGGTAGGCCTAGCGCCCGCGACAAGATATGCCCCAAAACACAACGTGGACATATCACAGAAAACAGAGCTGTTTTTAGCAAAGTGACTACCTGTAGATTTTGGCCTCTAGCTCAGCCGCCACCTAGGGAAACCTACCAAACCTGTACATTTCTGAAAACTAGAGACCTAGGGGAATCCAAGGAGGGGTGACTGGCGGGGCTCGGACCTGGTTCTGTTACCCAGAATCCTTTGCAAACCTCAAAATTTAGCTAAAAAAACACATGTTCCACACATTTCTGTGGCAGAAAGTTCTGGAATCTGAGAGGAGCCACAAATTTCCTTCCACCCAGCGTTCCCCCACGTCTCCCGATAAAAACGATACCTCACTTGTGTGGGTAGGCCTAGCGCCCGCGACAGGATATGCCCCAAAACACAACGTGGACATATCACAGAAAACAGAGCTGTTTTTAGCAAAGTGACTACCTGTAGATTTTGGCCTCTAGCTCAGCCGCCACCTAGGGAAACCTACCAAACCTGTACATTTCTGAAACCTAGAGACCTAGGGGAATCCAAGGAGGGGTGACTGGCGGGGCTCGGACCTGGTTCTGTTACCCAGAATCCTTTGCAAACCTAAAAAATTGGCTAAAAAAACACATGTTCCTCACATTTCTGTGGCAGAAAGTTCTGGAATCTGAGAGGAGCCACAAATTTCCTTCCACCCAGCGTTCCCCCACGTCTCCCGATAAAAATGATACCTCACTTGCGTGGGTAGGCCTAGCGCCCGCGACAGGATATGCCCCAAAACACAACGTGGACATATCACAGAAAACAGAGCTGTTTTTAGCAAAGTGACTACCTGTAGATTTTGGCCTCTAGCTCAGCCGCCACCTAGGGAAACCTACCAAACCTGTACATTTCTGAAAACTAGAGACCTAGGGGAATCCAAGGTGGGGTGACTGGCGGGGCTCGGACCTGTTTCTGTTACCCAGAATCCTTTGCAAACCTAAAAAATTGGCTAAAAAAACACATGTTCCTCACATTTCTGTGGCAGAAAGTTCTGGAATCTGAGAGGAGCCACAAATTTCCTTCCACCCAGCGTTCCCCCACGTCTCCCGATAAAAATGATACCTCACTTGCGTGGGTAGGCCTAGCGCCCGCGACAGGATATGCCCCAAAACACAACGTGGACATATCACAGAAAACAGAGCTGTTTTTAGCAAAGTGACTACCTGTAGATTTTGGCCTCTAGCTCAGCCGCCACCTAGGGAAACCTACCAAACCTGTACATTTCTGAAAACTAGAGACCTAGGGGAATCCAAGGTGGGGTGACTGGCGGGGCTCGGACCTGGTTCTGTTACCCAGAATCCTTTGCAAACCTAAAAAATTGGCTAAAAAAACACATGTTCCTCACATTTCTGTTGCAGAAAGTTCTGGAATCTGAGAGGAGCCACAAATTTCCTTCCACCCAGCGTTCCCCCACGTCTCCCGATAAAAATGATACCTCACTTGCGTGGGTAGGCCTAGCGCCCGCGACAAGATATGCCCCAAAACACAACGTGGACATATCACAGAAAACAGAGCTGTTTTTAGCAAAGTGACTACCTGTAGATTTTGGCCTCTAGCTCAGCCGCCACCTAGGGAAACCTACCAAACCTGTACATTTCTGAAAACTAGAGACCTAGGGGAATCCAAGGAGGGGTGACTGGCGGGGCTCGGACCTGGTTCTGTTACCCAGAATCCTTTGCAAACCTCAAAAATTGGCTAAAAAAACACATGTTCCTCACATTTCTGTGGCAGAAAGTTCTGGAATCTGAGAAGAGCCACAAATTTCCTTCCACCCAGCGTTCCCCCACGTCTCCCGATAAAAATGATACCTCACTTGCGTGGGTAGGCCTAGCGCCCGCGACAGGATATGCCCCAAAACACAACGTGGACATATCACAGAAAACAGAGCTGTTTTTAGCAAAGTGACTACCTGTAGATTTTGGCCTCTAGCTCAGCCGCCACCTAGGGAAACCTACCAAACCTGTACATTTCTGAAAACTAGAGACCTAGGGGAATCCATGGAGGGGTGACTGGCGGGGCTCGGACCTGGTTCTGTTACCCAGAATCCTTTGCAAACCTCAAAAATTGGCTAAAAAAACACATGTTCCTCACATTTCTGTGGCAGAAAGTTCTGGAATCTGAGAGGAGCCACAAATTTCCTTCCACCCAGCGTTCCCCCACGTCTCCCGATAAAAATGATACCTCACTTGCGTGGGTAGGCCTAGCGCCCGCGACAGGATATGCCCCAAAACACAACGTGGACATATCACAGAAAACAGAGCTGTTTTTAGCAAAGTGACTACCTGTAGATTTTGGCCTCTAGCTCAGCCGCCACCTAGGGAAACCTACCAAACCTGTACATTTCTAAAAACTAGAGACCTAGGGGAATCCAAGGAGGGGTGACTGGCGGGGCTCGGACCTGGTTCTGTTACCCAGAATCCTTTGCAAACCTCAAAAATTGGCTAAAAAAACACATGTTCCTCACATTTCTGTGGCAGAAAGTTCTGGAATCTGAGAGGAGCCACAAATTTCCTTCCACCCAGCGTTCCCCCACGTCTCCCGATAAAAATGATACCTCACTTGCGTGGGTAGGCCTAGCGCCCGCGACAGGATATGCCCCAAAACACAACGTGGACATATCACAGAAAACAGAGCTGTTTTTAGCAAAGTGACTACCTGTAGATTTTGGCCTCTAGCTCAGCCGCCACCTAGGGAAACCTACCAAACCTGTACATTTCTGAAAACTAGAGACCTAGGGGAATCCAAGGTGGGGTGACTGGCGGGGCTCGGACCTGGTTCTGTTACCCAGAATCCTTTGCAAACCTAAAAAATTGGCTAAAAAAACACATGTTCCTCACATTTCTGTTGCAGAAAGTTCTGGAATCTGAGAGGAGCCACAAATTTCCTTCCACCCAGCGTTCCCCCACGTCTCCCGATAAAAATGATACCTCACTTGCGTGGGTAGGCCTAGCGCCCGCGACAAGATATGCCCCAAAACACAACGTGGACATATCACAGAAAACAGAGCTGTTTTTAGCAAAGTGACTACCTGTAGATTTTGGCCTCTAGCTCAGCCGCCACCTAGGGAAACCTACCAAACCTGTACATTTCTGAAAACTAGAGACCTAGGGGAATCCAAGGAGGGGTGACTGGCGGGGCTCGGACCTGGTTCTGTTACCCAGAATCCTTTGCAAACCTAAAAAATTGGCTAAAAAAACACATGTTCCTCACATTTCTGTTGCAGAAAGTTCTGGAATCTGAGAGGAGCCACAAATTTCCTTCCACCCAGCGTTCCCCCACGTCTCCCGATAAAAATGATACCTCACTTGCGTGGGTAGGCCTAGCGCCCGCGACAAGATATGCCCCAAAACACAACGTGGACATATCACAGAAAACAGAGCTGTTTTTAGCAAAGTGACTACCTGTAGATTTTGGCCTCTAGCTCAGCCGCCACCTAGGGAAACCTACCAAACCTGTACATTTCTGAAAACTAGAGACCTAGGGGAATCCAAGGAGGGGTGACTGGCGGGGCTCGGACCTGGTTCTGTTACCCAGAATCCTTTGCAAACCTAAAAAATTGGCTAAAAAAACACATGTTCCTCACATTTCTGTGGCAGAAAGTTCTGGAATCTGAGAGGAGCCACAAATTTCCTTCCACCCAGCGTTCCCCCACGTCTCCCGATAAAAATGATACCTCACTTGCGTGGGTAGGCCTAGCGCCCGCGACAGGATATGCCCCAAAACACAACGTGGACATATCACAGAAAACAGAGCTGTTTTTAGCAAAGTGACTACCTGTAGATTTTGGCCTCTAGCTCAGCCGCCACCTAGGGAAACCTACCAAACCTGTACATTTCTGAAAACTAGAGACCTAGGGGAATCCATGGAGGGGTGACTGGCGGGGCTCGGACCTGGTTCTGTTACCCAGAATCCTTTGCAAACCTCAAAAATTGGCTAAAAAAAACACATGTTCCTCACATTTCTGTGGCAGAAAGTTCTGGAATCTGAGAGGAGCCACAAATTTCCTTCCACCCAGCGTTCCCCCACGTCTCCCGATAAAAATGATACCTCACTTGCGTGGGTAGGCCTAGCGCCCGCGACAGGAAACGCCCCAAAGCGCAACGTGGACACAACCAAAATTTTTGAAGAAAACAGTGCCTACCTGTGGATTTTGGCCTGTAGCTCAGCCGGCACCTAGGGAAACCTACCAAACCTGTGCATTTCTGAAAACTAGAGACCTAGGGGAATCCAAGGAGGGGTGACTTGCGGGGCTCGGACCAGGTTTTGTTACCCAGAATCCTTTGCAAACCTCAAAATTTGGCCAAAAAAACACTTTTTCCTCTCATTTCTGTGGCAGAAAGTTCTGGAATCTGAGAGGAGCCACAAATTTCCTTCCACCCACCATTCCCCCAAGTCTCCCGATAAAAATGATACCTCACTTGTGTGGGTGGGCCAGGTGCCTGCAACAGAATAAGGCCCAAAACCTGAAGAGATAGAAGGGAGAGGTATTTTTGCAATATATCATTTTGATGTGTGCACATACGTCCGTGATGTGCCAAACACTAAAATAGTGAAAAGAAACACACTTAGGTTATGTGAAGAAGACCCCTCACCCACCAACCAAGTTGGTGGCATGCTTCATCATCGGGGTCCCACCCGAGGCACCTAGCGTGTCACAGGTGTGCTGCGACGCCTGATTACAGCGGAGCAGGTTTTGTCATTTTTTACAACACATACTGGTTGGATTTGGCACGAGGGTGAGTGATGGTTCAGTGGATCAAATTTTATTAACAAGAGATTTCACAAAAATGAAATGCACTGCTAATAACTGAAAGGCAAAAAAGTGAACCAATGACTCACAGCTCGTGAGCTGTAAAGCCGCGACAAGGCACCAACCGCTTTACAGTCCATTCACACACCTTTCATACATGACACGCACAAGACCATTCACACCGCCAGCCACGGGCCCAGCACATTACAACACTCACATCGACAGACCGCGCCACTCAAGGGCCCATCACTTACATACGCCCACATGCCTGATACAAGAATCACACCAGCTGATGGGAGAGTGGACTGCCGTTTGGCTGGCACCGCCAGCCAAGCGCCACCCCACGCACACCGCCAGCCAAGCGCCACCCCACGCACACCGCCAGCCAAGCGCCACCCCACGCACACCGCAATCACTTTTTTTAATTTATAAACAACAAATAAACTACTAATTATAAAATAGGCACTAAACTACAAACACAAAACCTCAAACTAAATACACGACAGATGCCAACCGTGAAACATATGAAAATATAAAACAGACAGCTTACGCTCACGGTATTTCCCAAAAGTTTTTCCTTGTGTGGTAACTTCTAAAACAGCTGGGCACACACAGCCCAGGCTTTGAAGGGCATTCGGGGCAGTACATCCGGCTCTCCCTCCGGATTGATCTCCGGGCACATACTCTACATTTCTTTGTGGGCATGTCTTTTTTGGGAGTGGGAGGAATGTGATCTGGAAAGTGCCGATCTTTCAATCTAGCCACATCCTCCACCACTTCTACTCTAGGAACTCTTGCCGGTTCCACCACAATAAGGCTTTCTATCACCGACTCCTGAAATTTAACAAAAGTCATCCTTGACTCAGGTGAACAATCCTTGTATACAATAAAGGCATTAAAAGTTGCCAAATGAAATAAATGTAGGGCCAACTTTTTATACCACACATACGACTTACGAAGAGCAGTGTAAGGTTCCAACCTCTGATCTACTCTATCAACACCACCCATGTGCCTATTGTAGTCCAAAATGCACGCAGGTTTGCGCACTTCCGCAACCTGACCCCAAACAGCCACAGGGGAAGTACTCTCATCGTGGATGGTCGATAGCATGTACACATCCCTCCTGTCTGAAAATTTCATAGCTAACAGCTCATTATTCCGCAAGGCACTGCACTGTCCCCTCTCAAGTTTTTTACAGACAAGCTCCCTTGGATAGCCTTTGCGGTTAGAACGGATTGTGCCACAAGCAACAGTGTCCACCCTAAACAACTCCTTGAACAACTGCACTCCAGTGTAGAAATTATCTACGTACAAATGGTGACCTTTGTTAAACAGCCGTCTAGCAAGTTCCCACACAATTTTTCCGCTAACTCCAAAAGTGGCCGGACAACCAGGAGGGTCAATACTGGAATCCCTACCAGTGTAGACCCGGAAATTATAAACATATCCTGTACTGCTTTCTGACAGCAGATACAATTTAATCCCATACCGTGCCCTCTTACTAGGGATGTACTGCTTAAAAACTAAACGCCCCTTGAAAAGGACCAAAGACTCGTCCACACTTATCTCTTTGCCTGGAACATAGACCTCTGAAAACCGATCCACAAAATGATCAAGGACAGGCCTAATCTTAAAAAGGCGGTCACAATCAGGGTGATCTCGTGGCAAGGCTAAAGCATTGTCTACAAAATGCAGCATACGAAGAAGAAGCAAATACCGATTACGTGTCATAGTTGCAGGAAATATAGCAGTTGCCATCAAGGGACTAGTAGACCAATAAGAAGCCAGTGACGGCTTCCTGATCAACCCCATCAAAAAAGTCAAACCTAAAAACCTTTTCATCTCTTCCAGATATGTGGGAACCCAATGAGTAGCTCTAGACTGAGGCTTAAGTCTGGCAGCGTTGTCCCGCAAATATTGCTCTGCATACACATTTGTCTGCTCCACAATCTCTTCCAAAAATACATCGTCCATAAACAAGTGAAAGAATTGGACAGGCAGAAAGTTTTCCGTATTAACTCTACACCCTGGGAGACCAGTAAATGCAGGTAACTGTGGCTGCTCCATGTTTGGGGCAATCCAGGTGTCAGGTCTTCCAATGGGAAACCCTGCAGCCCCAGGCTGCTGCACTCTTGGCACATCAATGTCCTCCTCTAACACAGGCCCTTCATCTGCACTGAGAGTAGCTTCCTCATCAGAAGAATGCTCTTGGACAGAAAACTCACTTCCAGAATCTCCTGCTTCCTCCTCTGCCTCAGATGCAGAGTCAGTGTCGTAATCATGGTCTGAAGACGACTCAAAGAGCATGCGAACAACCTGCTGAGCGGTCACTTTGCGGCTAGCCATGATCCTAACAACAAATGGATTGCCAACAACAACTAGCACTAAAATAAGTAATGAACAAAGTGTAGCTTTATCACAAAGAGTTATGTACTACAAAAAACTATACCACACAGTTGCCTGAAATAGCTACTCACCAAGCAACTACTCTGCAATCACCAATGATATCCCACTAAAAAGAAAAAAGAAAAAAGCAATTTAGACATATGACAACACAAACACCACTGTGCTCAAATCTAAGGACAATGTCAAACACACAATACTGCATTTAGTACACCACCTACAAACATGTCAACAATACTCCTTTGGAGTAAATTGCGTTCACTTACCTAAAACATGCAACTATGCAAACCACTGGACAACTACTGCCAAAACCTCAAAGATCCACAGCAAAGGAAGCAAAAGCGTTGAACTAGAAGAAAAAGAAGAAATAAATTGTTATAATCACAAATACAAATACTTTGCCAGTTGACAAACACCCCACCACCAAGAACTTAGAAGTTGTCCCTGGTACCTAAGTGGATCCTGCCCCCCTCGGGGTAGATGGGCGTAAAAGAATTGGCCAATCGGACCCCAAGGGGGGCAGAAATGGGCAACACCTCTGTGCCCCCTTTCAGGGGGCGACCCTTCCCCAAGGGGTCGCCCCCAAAAACACACACAAAAAACGATATCCCTGGTGTCTAGTGGTTTTCGCCCCCCCCTGGGGGCAGATCCGCCAAAAAAACGGCCGATCTGCCCCCAGGGGGGGGCGAAATACAAATAAAAATTGCCCCGGGGGGGGGGGCGACCCTTGCCCAAGGGGTCGCCCCCAAAAACAAACATAAAAAAATATATCCCTGGTGTCTAGTGGTTTTCGCCCCCCCCTGGGGGCAGATCCGCCGAAAAATCGGCGAATCTGCCCCCAGGGGGGGGCGAAATACAAATAAAAATTGCCCCCGGGGGGGGGGCGACCCTTGCCCAAGGGGTCGCCCCCAAAAACACACACAAAAAACGATATCCCTGGTGTCTAGTGGTTTTCGCCCCCCCCTGGGGGCAGATCCGCCGAAAAAACGGCCGATCTGCCCCCAGGGGGGGGCGAAATACAAATAAAAATTGCCCCCGGGGGGGGCGACCCTTGCCCAAGGGGTCGCCCCCAAAAACAAACATAAAACAATACATCCCTGGTGTCTAGTGGTTTTCGCCCCCCCCCTGGGAGCAGATCCGCCGAAAAAACGGCCGATCTGCCCCCAGGGGGGGGGCGAAATCCAAATAAAAATTGCCCCCGGGGGGGGCGACCCTTGCCCAAGGGGTCGCCCCCAAATTTAGTAAAACAGAAAATCCCTGGTGGCTAGTGGAGATTCCTGCTCCACGATCGCGGGCCCTGCCCGCGATCGTGGAGCAGGAATCTTGAGAAAACAGACACAGGGGGAAAGGAAAAACCCTTTCCTTTCCCCCCATGTCTGTTTTCTCAAACCCCCGCCCCCCAAAAACGGAGAGGACTCACCTTAGAGCTCCTGCTCCGAAGACGCGCTGGAAGCAAATGGCTTCCAGCGCGCCGGCAACACTCGATGACGTCAGCGCGCTGAGCGCGCGCTGACGTCATCGGATTGCCGTGGGGGGGGGCGGGGGTGGAAGGGGAAGGTCTTCCCCTTCCATCCCCGCCTGGGGGGGGAAGGGGGGTGCACGGGGGGCGCGCTAGCGCGCCCCCAAGTTCCCCTGTGCCATGGACGAGATGATCTCGTCCAAGGCACAGGGGAACTGTAGCCTTGGACGAGATCATCTCGTCCAAGGCACAGAACAGGTTAAACATTTTGTACATTATTTAAGAGAGGTGGTTTCTTCAGTTTCCACATTTGTTTACCAGTTTCTTTTTCTTTTTGTTTTAGTCTTTATTCATCCTTTTGGGTTGTTTGTGGAGTTTGAGGTTGCAGTTTCCCGCTGCTGGCCTCCAGTTCAGCAATGACGATTTTAAATATGTTTTCTAAGCCTTTAGTGCTAGGAGAAGTGCTTAGACTTAGTTAAGCTAGTTTGTATTTGGGTGTTGTTGAGTGTATTTTTGGAGTGTAATATATATTGGTTAGTTTACGGTATTGCAGTAGGACTTATTATCAAAAGCAATGTTTATTTTTATTTTAATGTGTTCTTTTATGTGTCTAACATTGATGTTCATGCTTTTATACAATATTTTTAATACTGAGGTTGTGTTTTTGGGATGGTTTTTATTCTTTTTCCTTTATAGATTATTTTGTAATTTTCATACTTCAGTCATAGGGCCTAATATTAATCTGGGCGGAATCAGTCTTGCCGTTGATTTTCCATTGGATTTCCCACCTGCCAACTTTTTGGTCTGTCCACTCTATTTAGAGGTTGGCGGGCCCATAGATGAAAGCCCATCGATGAACCATGAGAATCCTACACCTGTGTCAACGGTGCGATAGGCAAAAAGTGTCTGTCGGCGGGACTCCAGTCAGTTGTACTGCCAGCCCAAGCACAATGTGCCTTTGTAACTGTGGTGGCTAAAACACCACACCTGAGTTGGTAGATTGGGAGGTTTATAAACATGAAACCTACCTTCTTTCGACTTTTCTCATTCCCTTCCACTATGAACCAGATCATACAAGTCCTACCTTTGCTGCGCTTCTGGACCAAGACAAAAATCAACCCCGTCATCGCAGGAACCCGAAAGCAAGTGACTGTTTAACCTGATATCCTATGAATTGTCAGTGTACATTAGCTCTGGACTTGTGCATGTTTAAAAAATACTTGCAAACAAAAGTACACTGATGTGCAATGCATATGTGTTTACTTTTATAAAACCGTTAAACAAAACACATCTCTATATAACATTAACACTCAACAATCTGGTACTAACTGCTGTCATACAAATGGACACCTATACACATCAATCCCTAAATCCATACAGGTGTGTGTAATCATTTCCCCTAAAGTACCATATCATATTCATAAACAGTACACATCATTGGAACTACATAAATGCAATATAATGTATAGTAAATTCACTACACAATGCAGCAAGTGGGTTTACATAGAATGCACAACCAAGGTTATCTCTAAACTCCAAACATGTCAGAGAGGCACTAAGGTCACATGTCCTCTTGGTTTCTGCAATTTCTGGTAAAGATTAGATGCTGTTTAAACTCTAAAGTGTAATTTTCCTTCTGTAATGCGTGTGTGTATATTATTAGCACATCATTTTAAAATAAACACACATGCATTCTCTAGTTACAAAATAGAATCATTTATAAATTTAGTGTAACTATCCAGTAACATGATGAATGATTGCACTAAAAGGATCACGTCCATCACAAATATATAACACCAATGTATGCACTAAATAAATATGTCAAAAAATAAAAGCTGTGCCTGTCACTGTCAGAAATGAGAATAAGTACATGGCGTATACATTTGCATGAATAACATTTTCAGCAAACATTTACTATTAATATACAATCAATGCCAGGACTAAGGTATTGTAAATAAAATACATTTTAATTAAACAATTAGACAATTATTTCATATACATATAGGGACAAAATAATTGTGGTCCATATTGTCCAAAGAGTCTAGCTGGTGAACTGTGGGCTGCAGTCCCAGAACCAGCCTTCTATTTGCACTGCCAAGTACAACCTTCTCATAAAGGGGCATTTATTGGGCACAGATCAGACACCTCAATGACCTTACTTGGGAGGGGGTGGGTTTGAGTTTAGGAGGGGTGAATTTGGAAGGGGTGAGCATGGTTTTTTGGAGGGGTGGGTTGGGGTTTGGAGTGGTGGGTTTATGCTGAAGAGGGGTGGCTTGGGGTGTGGAAGGGGTCAAGGCCAGGGTAAATAAAAGGTATTATTTGTGAAAATAAGTAGGAAGGATGGCAGGGAATTGGGGTGGGAAGTAGAGGGAGTAGCAGGGGGTGATGTGCATGTGTCTGTTGAGGGTGCAGTTGTATGTGGGTCTGGGGCACTTGGTTTACGTTTCAGTGAGTGTTTTTTCCTGGGTGTATGTTGTTTGGGTGAGTGTGGGCATCTGTAACCAGTGAGTGTTGTCTCTAATGTATGTGTCTGTGTGGATGAGTGTACTATTGAGGTGCTAGGAGTGATGTTGGTGCTTGCGGGAGTGGTGGTGCATGTGGGTGTGGTGGTTATGCATGTGAGTGTGATGGTGGGTCTGGTGTCTTTGGGTGTGCTGGTGGTGGCTGTGCATGTGGGTATCGTAGTGGGTGTGGTGTCTGCAGGTGTGCTGGTGGTGGTGGTGCATGTGGGTCTGGTGTCTTTGGATGTGCTGGTGGTGGTGGCTGTGCAGGTGGGTGTTGTGTTGGGTGTGGTATCTGTGGGGTATGCTTGTGGTGGTGATGATAGTGCTGGTGTTGGTAGGTGTGGTATCTTTATGTTGTTTGTGTGTGTGCCTGTGTTTTCGCTGTGTTTGTGTTTATGTGTGCCTGTTCTGCTTGTGTGTGTTGGAGTGGGTACGTGCATAAGAATGAGTGGGCTTTAGACAAGGCTGGGAATAGGAAATTTGGGTGGTGAAGGGGGGCAGTTGATGTACAAGGTTGGGATGGTTAGAAGGCTGCAGTCCGAGAAGAAGCAAGACCTTGGAATGATCTCTGTAGGCCAGACATAGCACTGTCAATGCCTTCCAGGTAAGCTACCATTTGTTGCACCTGGCAAACAAGCCCTTGGATGGCATTTTGGAGTGCAGTCTGTCCTACAGAGATGCTCCATAGGAGGTCAATAGCCTCCTCACTCAGCGATGCTGGTGGGGCAGCACCTACAGCAAAGGAGGTGCCACCACTTTTACTGGGGGTGGGTTTGGCCACCTGTGGGGGAGCAAGAGGGAGGGTGGAGATGGGCCTCTGGGTGGCAGACAAGGATGCAGGTAGTAAAGTTGCAGTAGGGTCCACCACTACTGTGGACTGGTCATCTATGGAGGCCTCCAAAGATGATGTAAAGAAGCTCATGGCCTCTGTGCCAGTCTTCTAACCCGCCGTGCTACTGGGTCCCTCTGTGTCAGTGGTCTCAGCCCTCGAACCACAGTGGCCAGCTGCTTCCCTACCTACTTGGCCAATGTCCCCTTGGTCTGCTCCAGATGATGTCGAAATGACAGATACAACAGTTTTCATGTATCTGTTTGATAGAACTGATCATGAATGTTGATCAAATACATTTTCCAAATTTTCAGATTTTACCTGCTTCAAGGCTCTCAACCCTTGGTTCTTTATTATCATTATCTCACGCATGTAGGGAGCATTTTCAGAAACCATTTGGTCACAGTTTTTTAAATCCCCATGATGGCTCCCATTGCATGTATGACCTTGACTCTCATATCCATTTGAAGTTCTCTGTAGAAACTGTTTAACATCTCTGAATGGGTGGGCTTTGTTTGTTTGTTTAGAATAGTGAACTTATGTCAACATAAAGGGTATAAACCAAAAATACATTTTTACAGTGTGTTTACAGGCTACAGATTACACCTTGATGCATTTATATATTTACAAAATGAGTCATGATTTGGGCCTGATTTTGAGTTTGCCAGATGGGATACTCCAACATATATGGGATGGAATCTTCCATTTGCAAATTCTCTTTAAATATCCCATCACTATCATTGATTTATCACCTGGGCACAACAAATGACATTTTAAAATGGTTTATGGTATGTAGTACTCTGACATCAATGTGTACACATTTGTGTCTGTGTATACCAAACCTTGTATGCCTATCATGATTATTGATCACTAAATAGAAAAGCTTGCATGCACATTTGTGAAGAAGTAAGACATAATAACAGGAATTAAATAGTGTTTTTGCTTCTAAACACATCTAGGTTATATTTTGAGTCTAGAATGTAGCCATTTAGCGTTATGTCACAAGTCATTTTGGTTCACATACTCACTCTTCTTAGTCTAGAAAGCGAACTTACCAATGTAACATTTGGAACATCCACTGTATCATAATAACATTTTATGCTATGTCACCTGTAATAGGGTTAAAGTAACATCAATCACAATATTGGAGGAGCATCACACCTTACACAATCAGGAGCAGTGGCATGTCTGTTGCTACTGTCCCTTAAACCATCAAAGTACCTGATGTATATTTGTTGTTTAGGCAGGTATGTGTCTGCTCAAACCAATTCTTTGGCAGAGAACACAAATCAGGTAATATCTTTTACCCAAATATAATCTACAAAGCACGTCATCATACACCTTGGGCAAAACGTTCACATTCAAGGGCTCCTCTTCTGTGTTGCACATATGTCAGTCTTAATGTCGATGGCAAAATTAGTTGCTGTGACAAACAATACATTATTTAACATGTTGAACTCACACAAGAATGTACCCCCTTCCTGCTGCTGTTGGGCTCTCTCATGCTGATCAAGGTCCGGATAGGCCACCACAAGTATGCAGGCCATTAGTGGGGTCAGGGTGAGACTCACATGCTTCCCACATTGGGAGGACTGGCCCAGCTGTACTTCGGTTGACTTTCCGGACCAGCGTCGCAGGTCCTCCCACCTCTTTCATCAATGGATGCTGCTCTGCTGATAGAGCCCCAGGGTCTGCACCTTCATGATGATGGCCTTACATATTCCCTTTTTCTGATGGGCTTTGACCTGTATGAATAAGAACAAAAAACAAAGGAAAAAGGTTTTATGAGGTTTTGTTTGTCTGTATTGCTGCAACACAATTATGTTACATCTTCTCACAGGCATTTCTAACAAGTTAGTACAGATTATTTAGCAATACAAATTTGTAGTCAACTGTTGAGTACCCTCAACAGTTGCAATGTCCTCATGTTACTAATCCAGACAACAAACATCATCTAGGCCAGGGGTCTGAAACCTTTCCTCGAGTGAGAGCCACTCTTGACCAGTACAAATAATTGTGAGTCACTAAAGGCTAAACAACTTGTACAATATTAGCACACTCTCCTATGCATAGCTATGTTGGCTTAATACAAACATTTTTAGGGGCAGATATTATGGTTTGAAACACATACAATGAGTAAGGGCAGTATGCAAGGGCCGACATCTGTTGTCAGTGACACCATAGTTTTGGATGATGTATGAGCAAGTGTGTGTAATAATGGGACATACTTGCATGGGTGATTGAGAGCCTGTATCATTCATACCTGTAGCACAGGATATACCTTTCCCCATATGTGGCAACATTACCTGGCTGAAGCATACAGACACTCATCTTTCAAAAAATAGGATGTAGTTCAAATTGAAACAAAAACATCAGACTTGAAAGTTTCTTCTTGAACTTTAGATTTCTCTCATTTCAACATTTGTCTGCATTTTTCACTCAGACTCCTGGTACAGTGTCTACTGACTACTGGAAGGAAGGGGCATGCAGTTTGTTGAATGAAATCAGAATTTTTGACCACATGGACTGAAAGGTCATCTCATTCATTCAGATGACTTTTGATTTCAATTTACTGACTTTTCAACCATTGTCAAACATCATTATGTCCCCTGCTAAATTATTCAGTTCACTACACTCCAATCACAACACTTACCTCATGAACAAAAAGGGACACGTTAGCCTGTGTATGAAGAAGAAACATGCTATTTAGAAAAACATTTCACATTCAAACATGTACCTGTTCCTCTGGGTTCCCATGGAGCTGGTAGTACAGGGACAGGACATCCGGGGAGAGGAGTTTCAAAACTTCTCAGATGAGAAGTTAGGGGTCATGTCACCTGATTTTCCTAGCATCCTGGTTCACAGAGCACAAGAGCAGCAGCAAAAGTGGAGGAAGTATTGATGGCTGCAGTGTCTTGAGGCAAGTGAGCCACATACATGTAAATGACAGACGTGATCTGCAACAGAGACAGACAGAGCCATTGGTTTTCATGCATAGCCGTCACACACGTTAGCCGATGGCTGTGTCTGTGATGGAGTGTTTCCGCTGATAGCTGATGGATGGCCAATGTCCTGATGGCAAGGTCAGGTGGCGCGATTTTAGGATGTAAACTATCGTATTTTATAATGTTAAGTGCATCTCCGCCCCTCAAAATGGTGGCTAGTTCATTTACCAATGTAAATACGCACCACACTGTTTTTAGTTAATTTGGACACATTATAATGTCATGCATGATTGTGTTTTACTACAATAGTGACGCTGTATATTTTAGACTTCTGTTAACAGAATGTATCCAAAAGATACGTGTTCTTACAAAGACATGAGATGTGTGTTAATTTGTGAAGTATTGTAGGACAATTTTAAGTGATACTTTGTTTTTCTTAACTGTAGATATATGAACCTAGGAAGGAGTAGAAGATGACAGCCTCAAGTCTTCAGACCTTTTGCAGACCTTGTCACCATGGAAGAAAGGGACATCTTAAAAAATACAGATTAAATAGGTAAACTATTTTAGATTTATGTCAGCAGCTAGAGCCTGATATTCTGCCTTGCAACAAGAATATAACACCAATAATGGCAATAGTGAAAATCATGGCAGTACTTCATTTTGTGGCCGCTGGATCTTTTCAATACACTGGAGAAGTATCTGGAGGAATGTCACAGCCAACTTTCAGTGGTGTGCTACACAAAGTCCTTTCTTCAGTAATGAGACACATGAACAGCGTCATCCAGGTTTCAAACCATCAGGATTTTGCCAATGTGAAGGGAGATTTTCAAGCTTTAGGTGACACACCACATGTGGCTGGGGCAATTGATAGCACACATATTGCCTTGGTGCCACCACACACGAGGGAACAGGTCCACCGTAATCAGATGAACGTCCATTCAAACAATGTGCAAGTTGTCTGCTTACTGATTTGTACATCTCAAGTGTGTGTGCCCATTTCCTAGGGTCAACACATGATTCCTTCGTACTACAGAACAACACCATACCCCTGCAAATGCCACAACCTGGACCTGAGATGGCCTTGCTTATTGGTAAGTACAATGTGACATGAGGATCATTTGCTTCAATCATAGTTTAGGAAAGTACAATGGGATGAGATATTTTTGTTTAATATATTTTTTATTTTCATATAGGAGACTCACCTTAACCTAACTGACCAAGGGTGTCAGCACCGTTGAGGAATCCAACAACTCCAGGGGAAGTCGACTTCATGGAGGCACTTGAAAGAACACAGAGGCCACTGGAGTGGACTTTTCGGCTCCTGAAGGCCAGATTCCACTGTCTAGGCAGGACCAGTGAAGCCCTCCTCTACTCACCCAAAAATGTGTGCCAAATCAGGGTTGCCTGCTGCATGTTGCACAGCAGAGCCCTGTGATGGAACATCCCAAATAATTACAGAGGATGGAGTCCATGAGAGCCACCGGGTGAGGATGTTGAAATGCCCAATGAAGATGACAGCAGTGAAGAGGAAGAAATTCATATATGCCAACATGTTATTGACAACTTCTTCACCTGAATGTAAGGTTACCTTTACATATTGTAACATCAAATGTCAGAAAAAACTTGCAACATAGTAAACATATCAGTCTGTGATGGTACTTTAGTAGTAATGGTCAGTTCAGGAAAGTCCTGGGCAAAGATGTTCGTTGATCAGAGTTTCAATACATTGACATGTTTATTGACATAGATTATCTTTGCTTGTGCTAGGTATAGGAGTACTCCTAACTTATTATTTAGGACAATTTTCTTATGTGAAATCATAGGCTCCTTCACAATCTCATCTTCATTTGGACATTTCAAAGTTGTGACATTTGCATTGATATTTTGCTGCTGGGAAGTACAAAGGGAACATGGCTTGATCCTGAGACAGACATACACTTTGGATGTAGAGATCTTATACAGAGTCAACTTGCACTGTGATTGAATGGACGTTCTTGAGATTGTATTAGACTTGTTTTCTGTTGGATTTTGCCACAAAGGCAATGTGTGCTGCTTAACTTGTTCTAACCACATGTATATGTCAAATCATAGCATATTGATTTCCCTTCACACTGGCTAAAGCTTCATTTTGTGTTAAGTGTATGAAGCTGTTGATATGTCTCATCATTGAAAAAATAACTTGTTGTAGCACACCACTGACCTTTGGTTGTGACATTCCTCTAAATACTGCCACACTGTGTTGAAATGATCCTGTAGCCACAATATGTAGCTCTGCCATGATTTTCACTATTGAAGTAATTGATGTGGAATTCCTATTGTGAGACAGGCTGTCTGGCTCCAGCAGATGACATGAATGAATAATAGTTTGCCTATTTAATATGTTTATCTGGATTGTTCCCCTCCTTCCATGGTGTCAGGTTCTTGGAGCATCAAATTCTAAATTGCACAGACTATTTGGTTATGCATGGATTGTGAATATTATCTACAATTTGGACAAAGAATTGTTAATTATAAATGTATGATACCAATACATTGAGATTTCATTTTTTTAAATGTTTGTAAGAAATGGGAAATACATAAGCTAATTGTTATATCTTGTTTCTGTTTGAAATGTATTGATTAATATTTGTAAAAAGTGATGGTGAAAGGAAGACGTAAGAAAGGAAATATCACAAAAAATACCACACCCGTCTTTGACTTTGTGTTATGTGAAATTATTTTATTAACACACATTTACCAAAAATAGTTTGAGACATAAAATCAAAGGAAAAATAAATAAATCATTTGTGGTGGATGAAAACATTTATGATGAATTTAAACTGTTTCAAGGCAAATGTATAGAATACAACTGTCCACAAAAAAGGTAAATATATCCATGAAATAGTCTACAGAGTGAATGGTAAGTTTGGCGTCTCTTGGGGATAGTGGTGGAGGTCTTGTCATCCTTTCCTGGTGGGCCCCTCCTCAGATTTGGTGGTCACAGTTGTAGGGACTGGTATGGGCAGAGCAGTGTCCTGTTGTGGCGGGGCCTCCCTGTCTGTGGCTGAGGACCATTTATTTTGCCCTGATGTTGAAGCCGCACAGACAGGGATAGATGGTATAGGAAAAGCCCTGCACATAGGATGATAAATGCCAAACATCACCCCAGTCAAGGAACACAAATTGGAATTGCGATTCTGCATCTCTACGTTGTGCTATCTCTGCATCTGAAGAAGGACCTGGGCCATCATATCTTGGGACTGCTGTATGCTGCCAAGGCACAGTCAATGGTGGTCTGGGTGACAGTTATCCTAGTGGCCTCACTTTGCTGGACCACTGATTCCCTCCCATGTCCCCTACGCCCACTGTCCTGTGCTCTTGAGGTAGTGTGTACCATCCAACTGGGTCCTTGTGGAGGAGGTGGTGGTGTTGGTTCAATAGCAGCCAGGACTGGAGAGGCACAAGATTTGTGTGATGTTACTTTGGACACAGGAAGTAGAGGTATCTTGAGGCTGAGGTGATGTTGCAACTGGGGTGGAAGATGTAGGTGTGAGCTGAGCGAATCTCACTGTAGCTGGCTGTCCAGACAGCCCAGGTAGACCAGGCAGCTCCACATCATCAGGACTTGCAGGAGAGTTGTCGCCAATGAAGGGTTGTTCCTGGTCTGGTGTGAAGGTGTCTTCGGTTGCAGATGATGATCGACTGGCCTTGGGTTTTGGACCTAAAATGAATTACAAACAAAATGAAATTAAAAGTCTGGATTGTACCTTAAATGTTTCTTCAGCTACAAAGGAAGCAACTTAAAAGTGCAAATTATGATTAATGGAATGACTAGGCCTTTGTGTGATTTTAATTATTTTTCACATGCAGGTTAATTTACACAAATGCAGATCAGTAATAATGTTAAAGAATTGTCCTGAAATGAAAAATGTTATTTAGAAAGAGTATCTTACATGTACCAGCCATTTAACCCAACACAGTAGTGAGGAGAATTGAGACCTTAACCATTCCAAGGCCTAGCAGGCAAAAAAATGCTATGGTACACCATATTGGAATTAATAGCATTGATCATCATAAGGACTCTGCAAAGTAAATTGTGTAGCAATGCTACTTTTATTCACCATGCTAAAGAACATAATTGAATACTTTTGATTCAACAAACTGTGACTTATGTAAGCAATTACATCAAATCAATGGAGTAAAAAGAAGGTGACAACAAACTAGATCAACACAACAAATGACATTTTCATACATAGCACGTAATGGTGAATGACAAATACACAACACTTTGAAATATGTGAAGATATGGAAGTAAAGGGTGGTTGAGTATAATCACATTTATACTGTTGACTTCCAGAGACAGAAACAGGGCACCATGGTAGTTGTAGTTATTTGCAAACACCATTGACAATACCTGTTAAGATGTGAGTTAAATATACCAATTTAAATATCTCCAGTGAGAATAACACACATTTACAATATGTACACACATATCTGAATGATGTAAATAGGAGAAAAAACATGTATATGCACTATTCTTTAATGTGCAAATAGGTGGACTTTGGTACCTGTTTTTTAAGTACAACAGCAAACATTGAAATAAAGCAAGGAACTAGAACTTCTCCTCGGAGGGAAAGAATTGTAAGGGGGGTGGACGTTGGGAGAACCACCACCAGTCCTCTGGGCCTCCAGGTAATGCTTGGAGGTCACTGGCGCACTCTCCTCCTCAGGTCGTTACACCTCTTCCTAATTTCCTCATATGTGCGTAGATTGTTTGCTACAGCATTCGCTCTGTCACCTATTCTGGACCACATTTGCCTTTTCTTAGATATTATTAGTATTGTGTCCTTGGACTCCAAACGGTCAATTGTGGTTCTACTCTAATAATTTCATCCACCATGACTGACAATTCTCCCTCTCTAAAACGTGGATTTCTCCTCCCTGCCATAGTGAATGTCTAAAAGCATTAACTAGTGCCCCAAAAGTTGATGAAAAATAAATGTGAGAAATGTATAAAAAAACAGAGGAAAAAGAAATGAACAAAATCTGACTTCTATATAGCAAATTCATCATCCAAATGCTCTGCTGCAGTGGAATGGCACAGGATCATGGTTTGAAAATGAATGTGTTTTATAGTGTAGTTTGCAGGCATTCACAGTTGGCCAAAAGCCATCAGGTGTGTGTTGCTAGCATCCATCCAATAACCACAGCCATAGTAGAATGCTGATCGGGTCCCTTGATGGACTTCCGCCATCAGGGGACCACTGCTGGTACACATCTCTAGCATGACTGTGATATCTAAATATGGTCAGTGCAATCCAGAAATCCAGAAGGTGATGGTGTAGTACTCACCAGCATAGGAGTCCATCCTATTGGCAGCGGGACACCGCTTGCAGAATGGAGTACACTTCATCGATGCCGACAAAAGTTGATCTGCCATAGATCTAAATATGAAGGTCAGAACTCTGTCAGCATGACGGAGTATTTAGGACTACTTTTGCCATGGGACAGCAGTAGTCCAGCAAATATCTAAATCGGGCCCTTTATTTTTAACCCAAATGTGTTGTATACTTTTACGGAATAACAATTGGCTATTTTGTAACCAAAATTATGTTTTCTTGTAGTCTTTATTTTATGTTTTTCTAAATTTTCCCAGTTTTGGATAGATTATCTGGATTATTGGAGGTTTAATGTATTTTGCTATTTCTGACATTTTTCCGTGGGTTTTAGAGTATAGAAAATATATATTTTTTCCCAAAAACAATACATGATTTTATATTTATTTTAACATTTTACTGTTGGACCTGGCATCTTTGCGGTGGTTTTCCTGCTAACTTTTTGCCTCCCGCTCTCCTGTTTTCCTGAATTCCTTTTTTGCTGCTTGTAGGACTCTGCGCTAAACAGTGTTAAAGTGCTTGTGCTCTCTCCTTAAAACATGGTAGAATTGGCTTATACCCAGTTGGCATATTTAATTTACGTTTAAGCTCCTATTAAGGTGGCACTACCAATACCCAGGGACTGTAAATTAAATGCTACTAGTGGGCCTACAGTACTGATTGTGCCACCCATTTAAGTAGCACTATAAATGTGTCTCAGGCCTGCCATTGAGGTTTGTGTGTGCCTGACCTATCGACCTAGCAAAATAAACCTTTTGCCAAGCCCAAACGTTCCTTTTTCATATATTTAAGACCTCCCTAGGGTATGCTCTGGCAGCCCAGAGGGCAAGCAGCAGTGTTTTTAAAAAGCTGCACATGCACTTTTACGTTTTGCGTATTCTGGTAGTGAAAAACTCTTTAACGTCTTTTTCACTACTGCGAGTCCTACTTCTCCCATTGGAAAACATTGGATATACCTTATTACATTTAATAAATATAATTTCCAGATAGGAATAGGTCAGCAGTTCATGTTTGGTGTCGTTAGAATTGTAATAAAAACCCCTAACAGATGATGAAATCAGATTTTAAATTATAATTTTGACAATGCTACTTTTCAGAAAGTTGACATTTTGCTGCCTTAGCCACTTGATGCCTGAAGCCTGTCTCTGGGTTACATGAGTGGGTGTAGTTGACAGTTGGGCTTTGTGTATTCTTCCTCGACAGCCACATACAACAAGAAGGCTAAGTGTGCCTGGGTGAGCCATCACTGGTAGGATTGGAAGGAGCAACTGGTTAAAGCCCCAGTTTCATTTTTGTTGGCTGTGTCCTGTCTCCACCCAAAGGGCTACATACCCCCTGTAGTTGGTATGGAGCCTGGGCTAGGAAGGCATGGCACTTTTACACTTTAAAGGCCTACCTCTAGAAGCTTCCCCCACTTCAAAGGCGCAACTAGATATACCTCTGACTCCAACTCCTTACTACACTTTTGGACCTGTGGCCACTCTAACATGAAGAAGGACTGCTGTGCTGCTAAAAGGGCCACCACTTTGCTAGGCTGTTGCTCTTAAGGAATGCTGTCCTGCTGTGCTGACCTGCTGACCACTGCCCTCTGGCCTGGGTGAGAAGGACTGGACCTGCATCTCTGAAACAAAAATCCCAGAATGACTCTAAGGGCTAGTTGACTGGACTTCTGATTTGAAGTGTCAGTTGCATAACAGGCTTCCAAAAAACCCTTGCACCTGCACTTGGACTTTGCCATCCATGAATCTCCACTGCCAAGTGGTGCCACCCCTGTCCTAGAGCCTTGGAGGTGGGCTTAATGTGCTCTGCCAGCCTCTGTGGATCCAGCAGAACTAATGCATCTCCTCTGCTGTGCAGCTACCCCCCAAGCAGAACCGCTACATCACCACTGCAGCGTGGATTGGACCCGTCACAAGCCTGCATTGCCTCTGCAGCCTCTTTGAAACCACCATTGTGCAATGCACCCTCGGCACAGGCCCTCCTTTGCCTCCCTTGTTGACAGCAGCCTAAAGAATGACTCCGGACTCCACATTACAACCTAGCTGTTCCTCAGAACGGATGCATCGCCTCAACTGTGCAATGCATCCTCAATGCCTAACTTCACAGTGCAAACCCTCATCGATGGAACCCTCGACGACCACTAACGACCCGACATCACAGCTGCAACGCATCTTAGAACTGATGCATCGATGCACCTGTGCGACACTAGCTGACATGGATCCTTGCAGCACTTTGCAACCCAGGATTTAAGGTACTTTGTTTGTCAAGCCTAACTGGATCCCTGTACCAAGCCTGTGCTCCATCGCTGACAACCTGACTGTGTGATTTTGTCCCGGTCCGGCATGATCAGATATCCACAATTGGCTCTTTACGCTTTTGTTGCTGTTTTTACTGAAATCTTTAAAATTGCATATTTCCTGTTCTAGTGTTCAGATTTTTGTCACATTAGTATTGTTTTATTTATTAAAGCAAGCTCTTTTTCTTTAGCTTGTTGTAGGATGCTTTTGTGAGGTGTTTTCACTTTATTACTGTTTGAAGAGTTGCACAAATATTTTACACATTGCCTCTAAGTTAAGCATTACTGCACTGTGCGAAGCTTCCAGATGGGTGAGCACAGGGTAATTTACGGTTGGCTTATGCATCACCCTGGCAAGGACTATGGTTACTATTTGATCAGGGATCATAACTCAGTCAACCAACAACCCATTATCTTACATCTATATTGCAGGTGCACATTTTAGCTTTCATTCTGGCTCTTGTCTTTGCTTCATTTTAGTTGTAGATTTTTGCTTTGCAGGTCTGTTTAGTGTTGTGTTTGGCACACTCTTTTGTTGCAGTCTATTGAAAGGAATGCATTTGTTACTTTTGCCAGTTTATATTTTAATGAAAAAAGTAGTTAGGAATTTGCTTATTTTTATTCTTTATATAAGCTATCAGCACATTTTTCGTCTATAACTTTAGTTTCATATGTTGGTTACAGTCCTTACTGTACAGGCTGTGTGTTTTATAGATAGTCTTATTTTTGTACTTAGAGCAATTTGGTAGCCATGTCTTTATTGTTTTTCTTTTAAGCAATTTTTCTTTCATGCAGAGGGTGCAATTGTAATTTAGAGAAATAAACATGTGTCATGGATTTAATTACTTGTTATCTTAAAGTTTGAGTTATTTTTTACTTTCTACTTTTGTTAGCTTCCATTTATTGTTAAATCTACATTTTTGTGGTACTTAGTGATTTTTTTGAAGTTTTGAAATCTTCTTTTGTAGGATTGAAATCTTGTAGAGCGGTACTGTCCTGCTTTAATTCTTTTAAGGAACCATTTTTTGCTCATTGGGTGGTTTTATACTGTTTTTTATTGAAAAAGTTGTTTTTATTCGTTGACTGTTTTTAAGTTTAATTGGGTAGGTTGGTTGGACACTAGTTTGATTTTTTTCCACCATGTATAATACACGCTAGCTAGTGTTTTTTTTATGTATTTAATGTATATTTGTTAGAAATGGGGCCGTTGTTTGCCCTCTGTCCAAGCAGGGACCCTCACTCTAGTCAGGGCAATGGAGATACACACTTGAATAAACCCTGCAGGCCCCCTTGGTAGATTGGCACAAGCAGTCAGGCTTATACCAAAGGCAATATGTAAAGTATTTTTACAATCACATACAGTAACAGAGTGAAAACACCACAAAAGGACTCAACACCAGGTCTGAAAAATAGCCAATATTTATCTGAACAGAACAAGACCAAAACAACAAAAATCCAACATACACAAGTCAAGTTCTGAAATTTTAAAGAATGAACTTCAATATAGTGCTTAGAAACACAAGTGTTTCAATTTGGTGACATCACGGCATCATGACGGAGTTGTTCCCAACAATCTGGCGCTAATGGCTCTGTTCTCTGAGTCACATGGACCCCCAAGTACAGTACCTTGTGAAAATGAGGAAACAACTGGGGGAACAGGGTCGGGGATCGAGGTGAGGTGGCATTGGTGCGAAGTGCCAGATGCTTGCACTTCCAGCAGGGTCGATATCCGGCGGTCACATTGTGGTGCAGTAAAGTCAAGTGTCACAGACGTTGGTGACATGGCACTTCGGGACTCAAGGAGTCATGGACTTCATCGAGGCTGCAGCGGTGTTGGGCCTGCCGGGTTGTCGCACTCCAACGTGGACCACTGCTTCGGTTGTAGGCAGCCTCACAGGATCTGGCAGCGGCATCAGTCCTGAATTGCTGAAGTCAATGCACTTGGTTCTTCTTGGTTTTTCATCAGCTTCCCCTTTCAAGGGCACAGGGACAGGATAGGGAACCACTTGCTAGGGCAGGAGTCTCAGCAGAGAGTCCAGGCGCTGGCAGTGGAAGTCTTTGATGGTCCTGAGACTTTAGAACAGGGGGCAAGCTCAGTTCAAGCGCTTAGAGATACCTCTCAAGCAACAACATACCACAAAGTCCAGTTTGTGTCCCCTTTCTCAAGCAGAAGCAGCAATTTCAGGATAGCCCAACAAAGCACATTTACAGGCTTGGGGAGTACTTTTCCTTCAGCTCTTCTCCTGGCAGAGGTTCCTCTTGAATCCTTGAAGTGATCTCAAGTCTGGGGTTTTGGGTCCAATATTTATACCCCTTTCTATCTTTGAAGTTACCCAACTTCAAAGAAAAGTCTCTGTTGTTTACAGGATCCTGCCTTGCCCAGGCCTGGCTCCAGACGCACACCAGGGGGTTAGAGACTGCTTTGTGTGAGGGCAGACACAGCCCTTTCGGGTGTAAGTGACCACTCCTACAGCCTAGCCCAGATGGTCCATCAGAATATGCAGGTTACAATCCAGCACACTTTGTGTCACTGTCCAGTGGAGATGCCCAAACAGCCATACTGTCAGTCTGACCCAGACAAGGAATCCACAAACAGGCAGAGTCACAGAATGGTTTCAGTAAGAAAATGCCCACTTTCTAAAAGTGGCATTTTCAAAATGACGATCTAAAAAACAATTTTACCAAAAGCTGTATTTTTAAATTGTGAGTTCAGAGATCCCTAACTACAGATCTTCATGTGCTCTCAAAGGGAAACTGCACTTTATTTAAAAGTAGCCCTCATGTTAACCTATGAGAGACATAGGCCTTGCAACAGTGAAAAATGGATTTGGAAGTATTTCCCTGTTAGGGCAAGTAAAACACACCAGTACATGTCCTACCTTTAACATACATTGCACCCTGCCCATGGGGCTACCTAGCGCCTACTTTAGGAGTTTCTTACATTATAAAAAGGGAAGGTTTGAGCCTGGCAAGTGGGTACACTTGCCATGTTGAATTGGCAGTGCAAGACTGCACACACAGACACTGCAGTAGCAGGTCTGAGACATGTTTACAGGGCTACTCATGTGAGTGGCACAACATGTTGACCTGGCAAGTGCACCCATTTGCCAAGCCCAAACCTTCCCTTTTAGTACATGTAAGCCACCCCTAAGGTAGACCTCGGGTAGCCCCGTGGGCAGGGTGCAGTGTATTTAAAGGTTAGGACTAGTTTGTTTTATATGTCCTGATAGTGAAAGACTGTCCACTTTGGTTTTAACTATTGCAAGACCTATCTCTCCCATAGGTTAACATGGGGATTCCCTCGAAATATTTCTTAGGTGCAATTTTTCATTGGGAACAGATACAGATAGGGAGTTTAGGATCTCTGAACTCACAATTTAAAAATACATATTTCATTGAAGGTGTTTTTTACCTTGTGTGTATGAAAATGCCACTTTTAGAAAGTGGGCATTTTCTTGTTTAACCATTCTGTGCCTCTGCCTGTCTGTGGAATACACATCTGGGTCAGGATGGCAGTTGGGCCGGTTGTGAATTCACTCTAGACAGTCACATAAAGGGAGCTGAGGTGTGCCCGGCATATACTGATGGGTCTTCCTGGGCTAGAGTGGTGGGAGGAGCTGGCACTTGCACCTGAATAGGGCTGTGCCTGTCCTTACACAATGCAGTCTCCAACCCCCTAGAGTGTGTCTGGTACCAGGGCAGGAAAGGCAGAGTCTTGTGCACTACAAAGACTTTCCTTTGAATTGTGCCCACTTCAAAGGCAGAAATGAGTATAAGTATTGGACCCAAAACCCCAGAATTTTAGAACACTTCTGGATCAAGAGGAGACTCTGAAAGAAGAAGAGCTGAAGAGTTGTGAGGAGGAGTACTGCCAATTTGCTGTGTGTGTTTTGCTGGGTTGGCCTGCAGTTGCTGCTTCTGCTTTGGAGAGGACAAAGACTGGACTTTGCTGTGTATCATGCTTGTGAAGTTTCTCCAAGGGCTTGGATTGAGCTTGCCTCCTGTTGAAAAGTCTCAGGCGCATCTCAAAAATTCACCTGCCAGCCCTTGGGTTCTCTTGCTGAGAACCCTGGCTTGTCAAGGGGTGCCCACTCCAGTTCCTGGGCCCTTGGGAGTGAAATATGGCATAAAACAAGAAGAGATATGAACATCGACTCCAGACGATTCCAGAACCGGTGCCGCTGCCCGACTGCATGCTGCTTCCTGTACTCATAGCTGTGGTCCCCGTTGAAGTGTGACAACAGTGACCAACACCACAATCCTGACGCCGCTGTAGCACCTCTGAAGTCCCACACCATCATGAGTCCCAAGGTACCATGCCACCGATGTCCATGACACCCGAATTCACCATTGCATCTGTGGCCATGTGGTGTGGCCCTGACCCTGAGAAGTCACCCCTTTGCGTCTTGACCCACTGGACTCATTGACCCCACCAGATGATAAGGAACCGATGCCTCGCTGCCGCCTTACGTCCTCTGCCTCTGTATGGAACTGATGCCTCACCCCCTGCTTAGCAGTAATGAACTGATGCCTCACCTACAGCCTAGCACTGTGGAACAGATGCCACACAGGCTCCAGCGACGCCACACCCAGACTGTTGGGAATGACTCCATCATAACGCAGCGATAGCCCCAGATGGAGCTATTGTGCTTTTATTGAGATTTAACCTTTCAAAATGTGTATCTTTGTTTGTTTATATTGGATTTTTGCTTTTTTGGTCTTGTTTTACTTAGATAAATATCAGCTGCTTTTCTAAACTGGTGTGGTGTCCATTTGTGGTGTTTTCACTGTTACTGGGTGTGGGTACAAATACCTAATGTATTGCTTCTCAGATAAGCTAGGCTGCTTGTGCCAAGCTACCATGGGGGTAAGCATGGGTTAGTTTAGGGGTGTGACTTCCTTACCCTGATTAGAGTGAGGGTCCCTACGTGTACAGGCTGTAAACTGACTGCCAGCTAGAGACTCAATTTCCAACAATAGCAAGTGTGATACAATTAACATTCAGAGAGGATATAACATGCAGCAATCATGCCATGATGAATTAAACGTGCACAGAGCAATGGAACATCATTGATCATAATTTAAGTGGCAACCTGTTTGGGGCAAACTTGTTAAAAAAGTAGGAGGCACAACTGGTCTGGAAATAAAAGTGTGTAAGGCTCAATAACTAAAAGCAAAGGAACTCAAGCAGGTCAGAAGGAGGCAGACTTGCTGAAGTGTCTCCTAGGGCCCACAATAATAGGGGATGTAGTGCTACACATCAGCATATTGTGCAAGACACCACAATACTTTCCTTGAAACATAGAATACAAGCTGTGTTAATATCCAGATGGTATAGTGAGGAATTCTTGAATATGCCCACTATTTTTTTGTATTTAAATTATTCAGTGACATTTTCTAAGAACTGACACGTCTGGGAGCAAGTATCAATTAGAATTCACAACACTCCGCTCTGTGTAAGCTGCCCACTGAATCACCATACCACATATGAGTGAAAAACCAAGAAATACCTCTCTGAGAGCACCCCGGTGGAACAGTTGTATTTCTGAGTCATCCCATCCTTCCATAACCCAACAGGGAGTCAGTAAGTGCTCCAGCATTAACTGAGAGAATTTGGGTCAAGTCACTCCTTGAGGTCCGATATTAGTGAGTGGGACTGATGCCTCTTACTCACAATGGTCCAGGGGAAAAAACAATTCTCTTGACAATGTCTTGTCCAGTTTAGGTCAAGCGACTTCCCCATACTGCCGAGAAATGTGCCAACCTATCTTTCAATGTATATATTAATTGATCAAAGGCCTCTTTTTCTTTTATAGCATCCAACCAAGGCCCAGATTTATACTTTTTTAGCACTGCATTTGTGTTGTTTTTTGATGCAAAGTCGGCGCAAACTTACAAAACCCAATTGGGCCATATATATACTTTTTGACGCACAACTGCGCCAACGCAGTTGTGTATTAAAATTTTTACCGCCGGCTAACGCCATTCCAATGCGCCATGCGGGCGCCTTATTTATGGAATGACGTTAGCCGGCGCTGCGGACTGGTCTGCGTAAAAAAAAATTACTCACAGCAGGCAGCGCTGGCGTATGGGATAATGGGGGTTGTGCATCAAAAAATGGTGCAAGTCAGGTCTGAGGCAAAAATCATGCCTCAAACCGGGCTTGCGCCATTTTTTTTTACGCTCAACCTCCATTGACATGACTCCTGTCTTAGCAAAGACAAGAGTCATGCCCCCTTGCCAAATGACCATGCCCAGGTGACTTATGTCTCCTGGGCATGGTCATTGGGCATAGTGGCATGTAGGGGGGCCCAAATCAGGCCCCCCAATGCCACTTTAAAAAAACTGAAAAAAATACTTCCTAGCCCACAGGTCCCTTAACGCCTGCCCTGACCCAGGCGTTAAAAAACAGCGCCCATCAGGCTGTGCACCGTTTTTTAAGGCCCACCCCTCCTGTGCGTCAAAATGACGCCAGAGTATAAATAAGGCGCACAGGCCTTAAAGTCATTTTTTGGAAGGGAACGCCTACCTTGCATATCATTAACGCAAGGCAGATTCCCCCTTCCAAAAAATGACACACATGGTGGGATTTTGAAGTCCGCGGGGTCGGGCGTCAAAGTATAAATATGGGGCAGGGTTTGCGCCGAATGTGCATCAAACTTTTTGATGCACATTCGGCGAAAGCAGAGTATAAATATGCCCCAATTGTATTTTGTAAGTTTGCGCCAATTTTGCATCAAAAAATGACGCAAATATGGCGCTGAAAAAAGTACAAATATGGGCCCAAGCACTTAAGGTCTGACCCCTTGTTATTTTCCACAGTCTAACAAGACCTTCTTTTGCGATGGCGATGGCTGGGGACAGCTATCTGTTTGCTATACAGAGGTGTCGTGCAAAGGGCCAACCACGCCGTCAGAGCGCTCCCTTTCCCAGATTTCCCCCTAGTAAAGTGCCCTTTTTGTTGCCAATACCATTGTGAGTCATGGCAGTTGCACAGGATGTGCACTTTATCTCCAGGTTCCAGCAATATCTCCAACACTTTGGATGAGTGATGAGCTTTGCCCCCTACATTTTTAACAATATTTAAATGTTCATATAGCGTTTAATAAAACACCATTGGCACTGGAGTGATGAGTGTTAATACATGTCCAATATACATACAGTAAATAGTTTAGTTTTGTTATTGGGCTTTTGCCCTTTTACCCCTTGCCTCTTTGTCCTGTGCAAGATACCCACAAAAAATACAGCTACACTAACTCACCCCATGATAAAATGAGGAAAACAACCTAAATGTGGTCATACTCAAAACAGAACTGGCACTCATCAATAGCCTTTCGCAGTGAGCTTCATGTGAAACATGGGCCAGTAGCCCTCCTAGTGCCTTCTGGTCATTGCTTTCCATCTTTGAAAAATTGCTGTTCCTCCAGTGAAGCAAACCTTGTTTGCAGCATAATATTGAATGACCAGTTCCTTAGGGCCAGATGTAGCAAGTTTGCAAATTGCGACTTGCAATTTGCGAGTCCGAGCGACTCGCAAATTGCAACTCGCAATTTGCAATGCAGAACGGTGTCTCAGACACCGTCTGCGAGTCGCTATGGGGTCGCAAAGACCCACCTCATTAATATTAATGAGGTAGGTCGCAAATTGCGGCCCCATAGCGACTATGGGCACTCACTGATATGGAGGCCTGCTGTAGTCAGCAGACCTCCATGTCCGTGACTGCTTTTAAATAAAGCAGCTTTTTTTTTTTTCAAGTGTAGCCCGTTTTCCTTAAAGGAAAACGAGCTGCACTTAAAAAAAAAAATGAAACCTTTTGTTTCGGAATTTTTTCTGGCCCTGAAAAAATAATTTGGGGTCCATTCACAAAGGGGAAGGGGTCCCATGGGGACCCCTTCCCGTTTGCGAGTGGGTTACCATCCACTTCAAGTGGATGGTAACTGCGACTCCATTTGCGACCGCGTACGCGGTCGCAAATGGAGTTGCATACCACTGCGACTCGCAAATAGGAAGGGAACACCCCTTCCTATTTGCGACTCTGAAATGCATTTTGCGAGTCGGTCCCGACTCGCAAAATGCATTTCTGCATAGCAAACTCAGGTTTGCGACTCGCAAATGGCGATTTTCGCCATTTTGCGACTCGCAAACCGTTTGCTACATCTGGCCCTAAGTAACTGTTCATCAAACAGCATGTTACTGCAGGGATTATCTTCCTCTGGCATATAACTATTTTCCCCCTAGATGCCATCTCCTTGTGGCCCCACTGACTGTAGGACTGTGACTCACCAATAGCCTTCAGAGGTGAGTTTCAAATGAAACACGAATCAGTAGCCCTTGCAATGCATTCTGGTCAATGTGGTCCATACATACAAAGTTGCAGTTCTTCAGTGAAATAACGTGACAATTAATTTCTTCCAGTACTTTATTTTCTTAGGCTCAGACACGTCTTTCGCTCTTCATGAATGTTTCGATGGAGCACATCATATACTGAATACCAAGCTAGTTTCCAGCATAACATTTAATGAATAGCGAAACACGTGTCTGCGGCTACGAGAATGAAATACTGATCAAGTTAAGACAATGAAATATTGGTATGAATTAATAGGTATCAAGCTTTGCTTAAATGGAAGAAACTGCAATTTTGCAAGAATGGACCACATTGACCTGAATGGACTAGAAGGGCAATTAAGTTGTGTTTCTCTTGAAACCCACAGCTAAACTTTATGGTGAGTCAGTCCTGGTTTAAGTGTGGTCACATACAGGTTGCTTTGCATGATAAAATAACACAACGATGTTTTGAAAAAAATGAAGGGACAGCATTGACGTGACTGCCTCGACCGGGTGAACATACCAATACTGTAGTGTGATGCAAATAAATGGAAACACAGGGCGGTCTGATTCGCCACACTATTGCATATCTTTATGTTCTGTCCAATAGTGAACATTTGTAGCACAGTTTTGTATTTTGACTATCATTAATAATCCATATCGATACAACTTCCGTATTCATGTGAGTTTACCCGTCGAATCATTCGCACGAGTTCCTTTAAATTATTTCCTTGACATTCACAGCATATTTCAGGACGCGTTATGAAGGTTTAGCGATGAATATTATTGACATTTGCGGATAAGAACACTATTTTAAAAGCATAGGTCACACAGTGCTTCAGATGGGTGACATGTTTGCCCTTTACTCACGCACTAGTCAGGAATGGCAGAAGGCCTGGCACACATCTGTAAGGCCTTCTCTTCGAAACAGCACGCCGGGCTACAGGTCCGAACGGGGGGCAGCAACAGAGCAGAGTCTAGTGCTCGATACGGAAGTGATATGTTTTAGGCACTACTAGCGGCATAGCAGGATCAATGTTAGGGTGCCATGGCAGAATGTTGAGGGAGGACCATCCCTGTTAAATCTGAAGGCATTACACGTGTGTAGCACTGGAGGCACTAGGGAAAATGTCCCTTCTATAAAGATAGAAGGCGCAATTTGCGAGGAGGCATTGAGTTGCTCGTGTAGTACCATTAATAATGTTGCTAATTCTGCATAATGCAAAACCAAGTTGCCACATGCAAAAGTAAGACATAGGTGCCACCCTGTTTTCTGAGCTGCGTCATGACTGACGTGAAACACTGTTTCATTAAGATGAAGAGTGAGTGAGGGGTCACCTTCAAAGCACTAGGTCCAAGCACGAGAGAGACATACACCGCGCACCATTCCCTCTCCAGAGGGCCAGAGACTGCTTCAAGCCCATGGTCTGCCCCATAAAGAGTTACAGTTACCAGCCAGGGTGGTCCTCGGTAGTTTTACCAGGATGCATTTATTCACAGTTCCTTTAGCACACGTAGAACCCTCTTTCAACCAGCAGCTAGAACAGCGTGAGTAAAGCCCAGACTTTGTGCGATGAGTAAAACCAGTAATGCTAGGAAGCTGCGGGCCGTGACCGCCATCTTCCGCAATAACTTTAGACATGATGTACGCTGACATGAGGTGAGTGCAGAGGATTGAAACATCGGGCGCGTCCACGCAGTACTTCTTAGCCTCCTGTGCTGAATGAGTAACAAGTAACACACGCAAGATACGCCTTCATATCCTGATCATTGATACAAATAACCCTACAGCTTTTCACAGCTAAGAAGTTGTATCCACGATTCTCGTCATGTGGTTTTGTTCTGAGAGGAAGCCAGCAGTGAATGCGATTACAACACAACGACCTATTATTTGGGCTTTCAGCCCATCTTGATAAGATCTCTGTCGGAAACTATCAATGCTGCCAGCTCTATTATGACATGCGAGTACTGGATCTCATTCTTTCTAATAAATTCACAAGGATTTCACGAAGCACTGCCTCCAAAGTCAGATCAACAGATCCCCTGTACAAGACATACTTTAAAAATAAGTTTAAAGTTGCTTCATTTTCAGTATGCCTGTAAGATGCGGCCCCTTTAGCAGGAGGGCGTTACTACACCGCCCTCATGCTGGAGGATGTGTACGAGAGAAAGACAGATAGAGAGAGAAGTAGAGACGGAGAACAGGGGTTTGAAGTGTGTGTGTGTGTGAGAGAGGAAGAGAGACAGAGGGAGAGAAAAAAAGGAGAAGAGTGTGGGAGAATATGAAACTGAGAAAGAGAGAGATGGAGAGAGTGAGTGAGAGAGAAAGATGGTCAGAGATGAAGAGAAAAAAAGGGGGAATGGGCGAGAGGGAGTGTGACAGAGAACCAGAGAGATCGAGAGGGTGTGTTGGAGACAGTGACACAGAGAGACAGACAGTGTGTGAGAGAGAGTGACAGACAGAGACAGAGGGGGAGAGTGAGAAGGAGAGAAGGAGAGAGCTAAAGAGAAAGGGGAAAGCAAGATAGAAAGAGGGGGAGAAAGTGACATAGAAAGAGACAGAGATACAGAAAGAGAGGGCGAGAGAGGGAAAGAGAGAGAAGAAAAGAGAGGCAGAGGGAGAGAATGTGTGAAAAAGAAAGCGAGAGAGAGGGATAGATGGAGACTATTGCACAATACAGCGTGATTGACATTTGGTACCCCCATAACTCCAGAAGGTGCGAGTACACACATTACACTTCAGTTCACGAGTCCCTTTCATGAATCAACTATTGGCTAGCATCTGAAAATGTCAACCTGGGGGCCATAGACGCGCAGTGGTTGGCCAGGATTCAATGAGACCGCTCTCAAATACTCCTTTCACTCATAATTTCGGGTAACTATGAACATCATAGACAATGGCATTTCCCCTATGTCGTCCTTCTAGATCTGATCATCCTAGAGGAATGTAGAACTGCAACAGTACAATGTTTTCAAATCAGTTAGTCATAAGTGCTGAGTCCCGGCACAGCCTGGGAGCCCTTTAATGCCTACGCAGAGGCATATGCGTTTCTAAGCATGCAGGCATACTCATTTATACAATTGCGCATATAGAATATGGAGGCAGACCTGAATTCAAGCATAACTCCTACCTTACAACCAAAGATATTAGAATATATTGCATATAATTAAGAAACAGAGAATTTATGGGCAAATACCACAAGGCTGGCAGGTACAGAGATAGGGAGAGAGAGGGGGCCATCTTTAGGGCCAGCTTAGGGAAAGGGCAGGAATGCGATATTTATCCCAATACAGCACATCCCTGGCCTTTCCCCAGCGCTGATGCACAATGGAATACCTAGCACCAATGCAGGTACCATTTCACCACAGTGCAAAGGTGCCCCCGTTGCAGGACAGGGCACCTTCCTGCATAAAAACAATCCCCTGAAAAACAAGGAGAAATAAATACATTTCTCCTTGTTATCCCTCACCTGGTGAGACATAGGTTTTTGGTGCATTCCCAGGTCTACCAGTTCTGGTAAATCTGGGAAAAATCCATGAATATTGCGTGGTGCACCTACAAAACACCCATGGGAAGCCTTCCTGGCGCAGAGTAAGTCAACGCAATGATTTGTGCTGCATTGCTTTTCTTGAGATTTATGAAATGCTCAGGGCCACACAAGGTGGCCTTGCGTGGCTCATAAATCCCATATTTGAGTTGTGTTGCACATGTACCACATTGCATGGGGCAAGTGTGATGCAACTCGGGTCATTAGTATGGCCCTGTGCATATCCCCAGCACCCATGACCTGCAGACTATGGACTTCAACATATATATCACAGAGATTCACATCACCACAGGCTCCACTCCCTCTGACTCAAAGGCCATTCTTCAGATTTTTGTATCCTATTATAGAACTCTATTTGCATTTAGTAATGATGCCACTGATATTGTGGTTGACACTCATCTGAAACACGTGGTGCTGGCTTGGCTTAATGATTCTCACAGGAAATATCTGGCACACCCTATCACTTTCGAAGAGATTAGGTACATGATCTATAGTATGCTGAGTGGGTAGGCTCCTGAGAGTGGGGGCTGACAACTGAAATCTATAAAGAACATGCCATGCTTACAGAGACAGACATACTTAGCCATGTAACAAAGGTGGTGGCTTCCTCCTTCGTGCCTTTCCAGATGAGGAAAATATCATCGATATATCTTTTCCATATTTTGATTTTGTCAAAGAATGGGTTGTCTTCTGTAAGCACCATTTCTTTCTCAAAGTGGTCCATATATAAGCAGGCCAGACTTGGTCCAAAGGTGCTTCCCATTGAGGTGCCCTGTATCTGTAGATAAAAGTTTTTATTAAATTAAAAAAAGTTTCTGTTCAATGCCAAGTGAGCGAGGTCTAAGACAAATTCTTGTGGAGTAATGAAATCCCAGACGTTGTTACTCAGCAAATTGCTGATCACTTCTAGAGTTGCTTCCTGTGGAATGTTAGTGTAAAGCAACTCCACATCGAGGGTCATCAGCTGCTCCCGGTCTTTGTCAAACTCAAGGTTGCTTAATAGTACCAGGACGTCTTTAGTGTCTTTGAGGTAGGTTGAGATTCGTCTCACATATGGTTGGAGAAACCAATCGCAGAACCTTGATAATGGTCCCAGTATGGAACCTATCCCTGACACTATCGGTCTCCCTGGAGGAGGGTGCTTATTCTTGTGAATCTTTGGCAGGATATAGAAGTAGGGAGTTTTAGGATTGGTTTGGTTGAAGAAGGCTGCTTCATGTTTTGTTATCCAGCCATTGTCTAGGCCCTTCCTTATTAGAAAGGTTATTTCTTCCTTGATGTCTATTGTAGGATCTTTAGACAGTTTCTTGTAGTGATGATTATTACCTAGTAGGCGTAAGCATTCTTCCTTGTACATGACCATAGGCATTATTACTATAGCGCCTCCCTTATCAGCTGGTTTCACAATAGTCGAGGAGTCATTGCTTAGGCCATTAAGGGCTTCTAGTTCCTGAGTGCTGATGTTGTGAAATACCTCAATCTGATTTGCTGGCAGATTATCGATTTTCCAGCTCACCGATTTCTCGAAGGCCTGTACTTCGGGTGGCATTTGTTGGCATGAGGGAGTGAACTTGGACTTTGGACGTAAAACTGTGTTCCTTTCCTGCCCGACGTTGGGTTCGGGATGGTGGAGGAAGAAGGTTTTCAGTCTTATCTTACGGAAAAACTCAGCCAACTCAATTCTTAGTTTGAAAGTATCTAGCTTGGGTGTGGGGACGAACCCCAGGCCCTTCTCTAATGCTTGGAGTTCACTGTCTGTCAGTATTTTAGAGCTCAAGTTAACAACAGTAGTAGATCTCTTAGTTATGTTTTGCTTGTGATGGGGGCCTCGCTGTCTGTTTGCACCTCTCTTAGATTCCAGCTCACTCCCTTTTTCCTTCCCCTTCCTCGTCCAGGGCTTCTCCCAAAAAAAGGAACATTCGGGTAGGCCCAGGTGGCCAGCTGTTGAGGGTAAAGTGGGGGTTGGAATTGGTTGAGTGGCCCATAGGGAGAAGGCCAGACCCAAGGTGGCAAGTTATGTGGTGGGGCCGGGGGACCTGAATAGGGGGAAGGCCAGTTATTCCTCGCGTTACCCCTTCGGCCACGTCTTGGGCGTGAAGACTGCGTGCGATCATTATCAGATTCGGAGCTAGAATAGCCCCCGGAGGACGTGTCAGAGAGTAGAGAGGACTGAGCTATGTAGTCCTCCTCAGAATAAGGGTGCACTTTTTCCAATGAGAACCTCTCTAGGTCTTTCTGAAATTTTTTGATTTTACGTTGGGTGAGGTAGACTTTGAATTCATTGATTGTTTTATTTGTCTCGTCTAATTTCTTTTTTAATGCAGCGGTTGTCAGACCGGTTTTCAAATTGCTTTCAGCTGCCTTAATCTGTATCATCAAGGTCTCTGATAACCTGGAGGCTGTTTTAATAATCAGGATCAGCCAATCCTGTGTGCACTTCCAGGATATCAGTGACCAGTCCTTCCTGAACTCCTTATCATTAAGGAAGATGCGTGGTTCAGTGGTTACGAGTAATCCATTAGGAGCTGCATTATTGCGTAAGTACTCCGTTAAAACGACCCCGTGCAGTATGGTTTTAATTTGTGTCCTTGTGAGTTCAATAAGTGTGTCCCAGTCACCCAGTTGAGCTATTGTCTTTGTCAGTGAAGAGTCTCCTAGTAGTAAGAATAAAATTACCGTTCATATCACCTATCTCAATTGATTAGGTATTTTAATAAAGGTGCATGCAGGTAAGGTTAAAATGGGAGTGGGACTCAGTTGAGTGCTAATGTCTCATTGAGTCTAAAAAACAGGGACCAACATGTTTCTGCCCTCTCTATGTGCTGGAAGGTCAGGGGCATTCGTTAGGGTCTAGGATCCCCTGAGCACAGCTGCTATTAGGCATGCTCGCTAAGTGAAGGAAAAGGAGGTCAAAAGGCCTACCTGAACAGATGGTTCATACTAGGGTAGGTCTGTAGAGAGAATTAATAAACTGGAGATTACAATAAGTATGGTAAAACCATAGTGTGAAAAACCACAACACACAACACAGCAAACAAGGTGGTAAAAACAGTGCTGAAAATAGAAACACACACTCTCAATCACATGCAGTGGTGACTTACCCCAGGAAAAAAGGCGATTAGCCTCTGGTCTGGGTAATGCCGGGGGAGGTATCCATTGTAGTCACACTCTATGGGGAGAATGAACAATAACAAAGACAAGGAAAATTGCAGAAAAGCAGAAAAAGAGGTACTGGGACAAGCCCAGCAGAGTCTAGTCGATGGGCCAAATGGTAGGCTCGGTAGGGGAGCCCAGGTAGTACCATCTTACCTGGGTGGGGCTAGGTGGTCAAATGATGAAGCATGACACTATTATGTGTGCGAGACCACCTAGTCTGTAAAAGGAACTCCCCTTTGTAAGATACAGCCACCCTCATAGAGACACTTAACACACACCTCCCCCACGAATTAACCCACGCCTAATCGGTACTATTAGCTGAGGGTACACTAATCCAGTCTCACCCTCATTTCTGACCACCCCACACTTCCAGTGGTATATGGATCTGTAAAGTTGTCTTGGGAGTATGTGTGGGGCGGTATGACTCCCACCACTCTCTTTTGTGTTCTAATAACTGTTGATCCATCTACTATCCTGTGCGGCATCGGCCCATAATTAACAGAGACTTTACCCTGGGACTTCCCCCAGGCTTCTGTGAAAGGACGGTGAACCCTTTGGTTGTTTGGAGACCTCTGAGTGAGCCGCTGGGGAAGGACAGGCCACACAGGGCCTGAGGGGTGCAGCTGCAAAATGAGGAGATGCTGCAGCAGGCATAGCCATGTTGTTGGAGGCCCTCAAGCCTATGCTACGGGGGGCAGACATTAGTTTTACCACCAGGCAGCGGCGAAATCAGGAGCAGCACTTAATACATCTGGAGACTCGGATGGTGGATTTGGTGGTGCAGGGTTGCCTAGCAGAGGGGCAGCAGGCATGCAGACAGCTGGGTCTCCTGCAGCAACATTAGTAGCAGACCCTTTTGGAGGAGACTAGGCTGTCATGGTAGGCGGCCAAAGTCACATCTATCGATGGGGCGATAAGTCCAACAACATGCTCCACAGGCTGTCCTGGGGTCCTCAACTCCCTCCCTTAATTTCTCTTGACTGTGACTCGGTGGGTGCTCTGCTCACCAACCCCAGAGATGTAGCATGCAGTTTTGCTGCATACTTTCAGGATGTTCATTCTCGGCAGAAAACACTGTCTGGGGAATGGGTGGACGACTTTGTGAAGGAAATCCCTCTCAGAACTCTCTGCATTAATGATCATGAAAAATTAGACAGTGCCCTCAGTGGGGAGAAGCTCTCATCGGCTTTAGCAGGGCTGCGATCTGGTAGGGCCCAGGGGCCGAACGGATTCCCCGGTGAGCTCTTTAAGGCCTTTATGTCGAAACTCCAGGAACATATGCGGAGGGACATTTGTGCAGTGGTGGATGCTGCTACTCTGCCTCCCACCTGGCATCATGGAGAGATATGGTATTCCCAAGCCTGGTTGACTAGCAGATGACCACTCCTCATATCGGCCAATCTCTATTTTGAATTTAGAACCAAAGATCCTAGTGAAGGAGATGGTGAACAGGTTGATACGTGTCACCCTGTATTTAGTTAATCAAGAACAAGCCAGCTTTCTGCCTCAGAGTGCACAATATTCGGTGCTTGTAAAATGCCCTGTCCTTGGTGGACAGGATAGAGGGGCCACAGAGATCCTCCTCGCTGATATTGGCAAGCTTTTTGACTGCGTCAGCTGGGTGTACTTGTTGGCTCATTGCGTCACCTACATTTTGATCCCAGGTTGCTATCTTATATTAAGCTTTTTTACAGTAATCTGACGGCAACAGTGAGGGTAGCAGGGGCTAGCTCAACCCCTTTCCCAATCCAGTGAGGGACAGGTCAGAGGTGCCCCTATCTCCCCTGCTGTTCGATTTTGCCATGGAGCCTTTGGCAGCATTGGAGAGGGTGAATGCTGAGGTCTGATGGTTTGAGTGGAAGGCTGGCCTTTCCAAACAAATAGCATTATTCGTGGACAATGTTCTTTTCTTTCTGACCTTTCCTGCTGCCTCTGGGTGGCACATCTTACAAATTATGCACATTATTTGTGAATCCTCTGGTCCATTTCTTAACATCTCAAAGTCCTCAGTGCTTCCGGGGGGCAAATACCCACAGGACCTTAGCTCGGCATTGGGACTTCGAATTCCCGTGGATGGCCGTAAGTATTTAGAGGTGTGCATGTCCCCTGATGCAACACTGTCATGGGTACATAACTTTGACCCTACCCAAGCTCGCCGAAAAGACGACATACGCATGTGGTCGATGCTACTTCTCTCCCAGACCAATATTCAAAATGGTGTTGCAGCCCAGATTTTTATACCAACGTCAGAATTTTCCATACGCTATCCCATGACAATGGGTCCGCTCTGTAAATTACATCCTTATTAGATTCCTTTGGGAGGGCAGCACACTCCGCATCGCTCTTAGAAGGGGTTTTCAATCTGCTTACTGTGGGATTATTGCCACGGTGGACACTGAATCAGACTATTTGGCATGGCACCTTCTGGTCATCAATGATTGGTGGTATAGTGTGCAGGATGACACTGCCTATGCATATGAAAAATGGGCAATGGGAGACACTCCAATTCTATCATACCTATACAGTGGTGGTGAGTGCAGAGATCTTCCCCCGGCTACTAGAGTAGTTTTAACACACTGGCGGCATTCCCTTCAACTGATGGGATGGTTGGGGAGAATTACACAGTGGCCACTTCTGTGGTATGGCCATTGGCTATTACAGGTGACCACGCTGGAGGGATTTAGGAGATGGGACTTGATATGCATTTCCACGCCGGGTGACATCATGAGCGGGACTGGTCTTAAGTCAAATTAGACCTTGCATGAAGAATATCAACTCCACTGTAGTCAGTTTCATTGCTATTTGCATCTCCACCAGGCCATTACCCCATATGTTGCAGGTTTACCTGACTTCCAAAATTCAATCCCTTGGAAGGTAAACTTCTTGTGGGAGATCTGGGTGACTGCAAGATAGTGCAAATCTATCAGATGCTCATCTCTAATTGCCCAGATATGTTTGAGGCTCTCCGACGGTCGTGGAAGGCTGACTTGGGGACATTGGAGGAAGAAGATTGGACCGAGGCACGGAGTGCGCCCAGAGGTGAAGCCATTGTGGCCCAGCTCAGGCTAATCCAGCTGAAACACCTAATAGGGTATACTACATGCATCATCAGTTGTGGCAAATCGGGATGATTGCGTCCCAGGCTTGTCTTTCTTGTGTGGTGGAGGAGGTCTGTAGTTGAACCCCTCCCTCATAGTATAACACATTACCCAACATGATTAAGGTTGCAGTAACAATTAAAAATTCTGAACCCTCCAAAGTCCAAAACTGTCTCTAATGCAGTTGCGTGTGAAGTGGGAATAGTTAATTTGACTTCCTTCTCCCAATGACCAACACTTTTCCCAATTTGATTGCATTTGGAGTTGGAATAGTAAATCAAACTTCCCCCAAAAGTCCATTATGTTCTCCAGTGAGGTTACATTTGGAGAGGCAATCATACAAATTTCACCTTCATCAATGTATTTAATTTTAGAATGAGAATAAAAACCTAAATCATCCTAAATCCAACACTATTTCCAATGTAGTGAAGTCTCGACTTTCCAGTGTGGTTATTTTTGGAGTGTACATAGTAACTATGAAGTCTCTTAAATCCAATACTTTCCCCAATGTGCTTTAGTTGGGAGTGAGAATAATAAATCTGCCCCACCCCACCAGCTTCCAAAGTTCATTTTCACTGGTGTGCTGAAGTTTGGAGGAGTAATAAATCAGACTTTCGCCAAAGTAGAACACTTTTTCCAATGTTGTAATATTTTACTGAAAATGGTACAATATATCTGTACCCTACTGGCAATTTTGTATTTTTTATTTCGTAAATTTAAAAGTTATCATATTTTATAGTATAAATTGTTTGTTTAATAATATTATTTTTGTAAAGTAGAATTTTGTTTACATGTTTTTGTTATATACAGTTTCCCAAAATCTCTTTTAATATGTGCTATTTCTTCCGAAGATTGTTTTACAATAATTGCAGGTTTCTTGTAATGTTTTTTATTTTTAAGAACAAACTACTTCGGAACAATTACAGTTACAAAGATGATATAGTTGTAGTGGGCACATATTTTATTTCTATGTATACATTTATTTTTTAAACATGTTTTGCAATAATGTTAAACAGAATTATCATTTTCCCATTACATATATTTTTAAACATTACATTGAAAGTTATTATTTTTTTAAATTATTTTTTATCAGTGGTGTAATATATATTTATACATGAAACATTTTGTACATTATTTAGGAGAGGTGGTTTCTTCAGTTTCCACATTTGTTTACCAGTTTCTTTTTTTTTTTTTTTAGTCTTTATTCATCCTTTTGGGTTGTTTGTGGAGTTTGAGGTTGCAGTTTCCCGCTGCTGGCCTCCAGTTCAGCAATGACGATTTTAAATACATTTTCTAAGCCTTTAGTGCTAGAAGAAGTGCTTAGACTTAGTTAAGCTAGTTTGTATTTGGGTGTTGTTGAGTGTATTTTTGGAGTGTAATATATATTGGTTAGTTTACGGTATTGCAGTAGGACTTATTATCAAAAGCAATGTTTATTTTTATTTTAATGTGTTCTTTTATGTGTCTAACATTGATGTTCATGCTTTTATACAATATTTTTAATACTGAGGTTGTGTTTTTGGGATGGTTTTTATTCTTTTTCCTTTATAGATTCTTTTTTAATTTTCATACTTCAGTCATAGGGCCTAATATTAATCTTGGCGGAATCAGTCCTGCCGTTGATTTTCGATTGGATTTCCCACCTGCCAACTTTTTGGTCTGCCCACTCTATTTAGAGGTTGGCGAGCCCATAGATGAAAGCCCATCGATGAACCATGAGAATCCTACACCTGTGTCAACGGTGCGATAGGCAAAAAGTGTCTGTCGGCGGGACTCCAGTCAGCTGTACTGTCAGCCCAAGCACAATGTGCCTTTGTAACTGTGGTGGCTAAAACTCCACACCTGAGTTGGCAGATTGGGAGGTTTATAAACATGAAACCTACCTTCTTTCGACTTTTCTCATTCCCTTCCACTATGAACCAGATCATACAAGTCCTACCTTTGCTGCGCTTCCGGACCAAGACAAAAATCAACCCGTCATCGCAGGAACCCGAAAGCAAGTGACTGTTTAACCTGATATCCTATGAATTGTCAGTGTACATTAGCTCTGGACTTGTGCATGTTTAAAAAATACTTGCAAACAAAAGTACACTGATGTGCAATGCATATGTGTTTACTTTTATAAAACCGTTAAACAAAACACATCTCAATATAACATTAACAATCAACAATCTGGTACTAACTGCTGTCATACAAATGGACACCTATACACATCGATCCCTAAATCCATACATGTGTGTGTAATCATTTCCCCTAAAGTACCATATCATATTCATAAACAGTACACATCATTGGAACTACATAAATGCAATATAATGTATAGTAAATTCACTACACAGTGCAGCAAGTGGGTTTACGTAGAATGCACAACCAAGGTTATCTATAAACTCCAAACATGTCAGAGAGGCACTAAGGTCACATGTCCTCTTGGTTTCTGCAATTTCTGGTAAAGATTAGATGCTGTTTAAACTCTAAAGTGTAATTTACCTTCTGTAATGCGTGTGTGTATATTATTAGCACATCATTTTAAAATAAACACACATGCATTCTCTAGTTACAAAATAGAATAATTTATAATTTTAGTGTAACTATCCAGTAACATGATGAATGATTGCACTAAAAGCATCACGTCCATCACAAATATATAACACTAATGTATGCACTAAATAAATATGTCAAAAAATAAAAGCTGTGCCTGTCACTGTCAGAAATGAGAATAAGTACATGTCGCATACATTTGCATGAATAACATTTTCAGCAAACATTTACTATTAATATACAATCAATGCCAGGACTAAGGTATTGTAAATAAAATACATTTTAATTAAACAATTAGATAATTCTTTCATATATATATAGGGACAAAATAATTGTGGTCCATATTGTCCAAAGAGTCTAGCTGGTGAACTGTGGGCTGCAGTCCCAGAACCAGCCTCCTATTTGTACTGCCAAGTACAACCTTCTCATAAAGGGGCATTTATTGGGCACAGAGCAGACACCTCAATGACCTTACTTGAGAGGAGGTGGGTTTGAGTTTAGGAGGGGTGAATTTGGAAGGGGTGAGCTTGGTTTTTTGGAGGGGTGGGTTGGGGTTTGGAGTGGTGGGTGTATGCTGAAGAGGGGTGGCTTGGGGTGTGGAAGGGGTCAAGGCCAGGGTAAATAAAAGGTATTATTTGTGAAAATAAGTAGGAAGGTTGGCAGGGAATTGGGGTGGGAAGTAGAGGGAGTAGCAGGGGGTGATGTGCATGTGTCTGTTGAGGGTGCAGTTGTATGTGGGTCTGGGGCACTTGGTTTACGTTTCAGTGTATGTTGTTTGGGTGAGTGTGGGCATCTGTAACCAGTGGGTGTTGTCTCTAATGTATGTGTCTGTGTGGATGAGTGTACTATTGAGGTGCTCGGAGTGATGTTGGTGCTTGCGGGAGTGGTGGTGCATGTGGGTGTGGTGGTGGTTATGCATTTGAGTGTGATGGTGGGTGTGGTGTCTTTGGGTGTGCTGGTGGTGGCTGTGCATGTGGGTATCGTAGTGGGTGTGGTGTCTGCAGGTGTGCTGGTGGCGGTGGTGCATGTGGGTCTGGTGTCTTTGGATGTTCTGGTGGTGGTGGCTGTGCAGGTGGGTGTTGTGGTGGGTGTGGTATCTGTGGGGTATGCTTGTGGTGGTGATGATAGTGCTGGTGTTGGTAGGTGTGGTATCTTTATGTTTTTGTGTGTGTGCCTGTGTTTTCGCTGTGTTTGTGTTTATGTGTGCATGTTCTGCTTGTGTGTGTTGGAGTGGGTACGTGCAATAGAGTGAGTGGGCTTTAGACAAGGCTGGGAATAGGAAATTTGGATGGTGAAGGGGGGCAGTTGATGTACAAGGTTGGGATGGTTAGAAGGCTGCAGTCCGAGAAGAAGCAAGACCTTGGAATGATCTCTGTAGGCCAGACATAGCACTGTCAATGCATTCCAGGTAAGCTACCATTTGTTGAACCTGTCAAATAAGCCCTTGGATGGCATTCTGGAGTGCAGTCTGTCCTACAGAGATGCTCCATAGGAGGTCAATAGCCTCCTCACTCAACGATGCTGGTGGGGCAGCACCTACAGCAAAGGAGATGCCACCACTTTTAGTGGGGTTGGGTTTGGCCACCTGTGGGGGAGCAAGAGGGAGGGTGGAGATGGGCCTCTGGGTGGCAGACAAGGATGCAGGTAGTAAAGTTGCAGTAGGGTCCACCACTACTGTGGACTGGTCATCTATGGAGGCCTCCAAAGATGATGTAAAGAAGCTCATGGCCTCTGTGCCAGTCTTCTAACCCGCCGTGCCACTGGGTCCCTCTGTTTCAGTGGTCTCAGCCCTCGAACCACAGTGGCCAGCTGCTTCCCTACCTACTTGGCCAATGTCCCCTTGGTCTGCTCCAGATGATGTCGAAATGACAGATACAACAGTTTTTATGTATCTGTTTGATAGAACTGACCATGAATGTTGATCAAATACATTTTCCAAATTTTCAGATTTTACATGCTTCAAGGCTCTCAACCTTTGGTTCTTTATTATCATTATCTCACGCATGTAGGGAGCATTTTCAGAAACCATTTGGTCACAGTTTTTTTAATCCCCATGATGGCTCCCATTGCATGTATGACCTTGACTCTCATATCCATTTGAAGTTTTCTGTAGAAACTGTTTAACATCTCTGAATGGGTGGGCTTTGTTTGTTTAGAATAGTGAACTTATGTCAACATAAAGGGTATAAACCAAAAATACATTTTTACAGTGTGTTTACAGGCTACAGATTACACCTTGATGCATTTATATATTTACAAAATGAGTCATGATTTGGGCCTGATTTTGAGTTTGCCAGATGGGATACTCCAACATCTATGGGATGGAATCTTCTATTTGCAAATTCTCTTTAAATATCCCATCACTATCATTGATTTATCACCTGGGCACAACAAATGACATTTTAAAATGGTTTATGGTATGTAGTACTCTGACACCAATGTGTACACATTTGTGTCTGTGTATACCAAACCTTGTATGCCTATCATGATTATTGATCACTAAATAGAAAAGCTTGCGTGCACATTTGTGAAGAAGTAAGACGTAATAACAGGAATTAAATAGTGTTTTTGCTTCAAAACACATCTAGGTTATATTTTGAGTCTAGAATGTAGCCATTTAACGTTATGTCACGAGTCATTTTGGTTCACATACTCACTATTCTTAGTCTAGAAAGCGAACTTACCAATGTAACATTTGGAACATCCACTGTATCATAATAACATTTTATGCTATGTCACCTGTAATAGGGTTAAAGTAACATCAATCACAATATTGGAGGAACATCACACCTTACACAATCAGGAGCAGTGGCATGTCTGTTACTACTGTCCCTTATACCATCAAAGTACCTGATGTATATTTGTTGTTTAGGTAGGTATGTGTCTGCTCAAACCAATTCTTTGGCAGAGAACACAAATCAGGTAATATCTTTTACCCAAATATAATCTACAAAACACGTCATCATACACCTTGGGCAAAACTTTCACATTCAAGGGCTCCTCTTCTGTGTTGCACATATGTCAATCTTAATGTCGATGGCAAAATTAGTTGCTGTGACAAACAATAAATGATTTAACATGTTGAACTCACACAAGAATGTACCCCCTTCCTGCTGCTGTTGGGCTCTCTCATGCTGATCAAGGTCCGGATAGGCCACCACAAGTATGCAGGCAATTAGTGGGGTCAGGGTGAGACTCACATGCTTCCCACATTGGGAGGACTGGCCCAGCTGTACTTCGGTTGACTTTCCGGTCCAGCGTCGTAGGTCCTCCCACCTCTTTCATCAATGGATGCTGCTCTGCTGATAGACCCCCAGGATCTGCACCTTCATGATGATGGCCTTACATATTCCCTTTTTCTGATGGGCTTTGACCTGTATGAATAAGAACAAAAAACAAAGGAAAAAGGTTTTATGAGGTTTTGTTTGTCTGTATTGCTGTGACACAATTATGTTACATCTTCTCACAGGCATTTCTAACAAGTCAGTACAGATTATTTAGCAATACAAATTTGTAGTCAACTGTTGAGTACCCTCAACAGTTGCAATGTCCTCATGTTACTAATCCAGGCAACAAACATCATCTAGGCCAGGGGTCTGAAACCTTTCCTCGAGTGAGAGCCACTCTTGACCAGTACAAATAATTGTGAGTCACTAAAGGCTAAACAACTTGTACAATATTAGCACACTCTCCTATGCATAGCTATGTTGGCTTAATACAAACATTTTTAGGGGCAGATATTATGGTTTGAAACACATACAATGAGTAAGGGCAGTATGCAAGGGCCGACATCTGTTGTCAGTGACACCATTGATTTGGATGATGTATGAGCAAGTGTGTGTAATAATGGGACATACTTGCATGGGTGATTGAGAGCCTGTATCATTCATACCTGTAGCACAGGATATACCTTTCCCCATATGTGGCAACATTACCTGGCTTAAGCATACAGACACTCATCTTTCAAAAAATAGGATGTAGTTCAAATTGAAACAAAAACATCAGACTTGAAAGTTTCTTCTTGAACTTTAGATTTCTCTCATTTCAACATTTGTCTGCATTTTTCACTCAGACTCCTGGTACAGTGTCTACTGACTACTGGAAGGAAGGGCCATGCAGTTTGTTGAATGAAATCAGACTTTTTGACCAAATGGACTGAAAGGTCATCTCATTCATTCAGATGACTTTTGATTTCAATTTACTGACTTTTCAACCATTGTCAAACATCATTATGTCCCCTGCTAAATTATTCAGTTCACTACACTCCAATCACAACACTTACCTCATGAACAAAAAGGGACACATTAGCCTGTGTATGAAGAAGAAACATGCTATTTAGAAAAACATTTCACATTCAAACATGTACCTGTTCCTCTGGGTTCCCATGGAGCTGGTAGTACAGGGACAGGACATCCGGGGAGAGGAGTTTCAAAACTTCTCAGATAGGAAGTTAGGGGTCATGTCACCTGATTTTCCTAGCATCCTGGTTCACAGAGCACAAGAGCAGCAGCAAAAGTGGAGGAAGTATTGATGGCTGCAGTGTCATGAGGCAAGTGAGCCGCATACATGTAAATGACAGACGTGATCTGCAACAGAGACAGACAGAGCCATTAGTTTTCATGCATAGCCGTCACACACGTTAGCCGATGGCTGTGTCTGTGATGGAGTGTTTCCGCTGATAGCTGATGGATTGCCAATGTCCTGATGGCAAGGTCAGGTGGCGCGATTTTAGGATGTAAACTAGTGTATTTTGAAATGTTAAGTGCATCACCGCCCCTCAAAATGGTGGCTAGTTCATTTACCAATGTAAATACGCACCACACTGTTTTTAGTTAAGTTGGACACATTATAATGTCATGCATGATTGTGTTTTACTACAATAGTGACTGTGTGTATTTTAGACTTCTGTTAACAGAATGTATCCAAAAGATACGTATTCTTACAAAGACGTGAGATGTGTGTTAACTTGTGAAGTATTGTAGGACAATTTTAGGTGATACTTTGTTTTTCTTAACTGTAGATATATGAACCTAGGAAGGAGTAGAAGATGACAGCCTCAAGTCTTCAGACCTTTTGCAGACCTTGTCACCATGTAAGAAAGGGACATCTTAAAAAATACAGATTAAATAGGTAAACTATTTTAGATTTATGTCAGCAGCTAGAGCCTGATATTCTGCCTCGCAACAAGAATATAACACCAATAATGGCAATAGTGAAAATCATGGCAGTACTTCATTTTGTGGCTGCTGGATCTTTTCAATACACTGGAGAAGTATCTGGAGGAATGTCACAGCCAACTTTCAGTGGTGTGCTACACAAAGTCCTTTCTTCAGTAATGAGACACATGAACAGCGTCATCCAGGTTTCAAACCATCAGGATTTTGCCAATGTGAAGGGAGATTTTCAAGTTTTAGGTGACACACCACATGTGGCTGGGGCAATTGATGGCACACATATTGCCTTGGTGCCACCACACACGAGGGAACAGGTCCACCGTAATCAGATGAATGTCCATTCAAACAATGTGCAAGTTGTCTGCTTACTGATTTGTACATCTCAAGTGTGTGTGCCCATTTCCTAGGGTCAACACATGATTCCTTTGTACTACAGAACAACACCATACCCCTGCAAATGCCACAACCTGGACCTGAGATGGCCTTGCTTATTGGTAAGTACAATGTGACATGAGGATCATTTGCTTCAATCATAGTTTAGGAAAGTACAATGGGATGAGATATTTTGTTTAATATATTTTTTATTTTCATATAGGAGACTCACCTTAACCTAACTGACCAAGGGTGTCAGCACCGTTGAGGAATCCAACAACTCCAGGGGAAGTCGACTTCATGGAGGCACTTGAAAGAACACAGAGGCCACTGGAGTGGACTTTTCGACTCCTGAAGGCCAGATTCCACTGTCTAGGCAGGACCAGTGAAGCCCTCCTCTACTCACCCAAAAATGTGTGCCAAATCAGGGTTGCCTGCTGCATGTTGCACAGCATAGCCCTGTGATGGAACATCCCAAATAATCACAGAGGATGGAGACCATGAGAGCCACTGGGTGAGGATGTTGAAATACCCAATGAAGATGACAGCAGTGAAGAGGAAGAAATTAATATATGCCAACATGTTATTGACAACTTCTTCACCTGAATGTAAGGTTACCTTTACATATTGTAACATCAAATGTCAGAAAAAAACTTGCAACATAGTAAACATATCAGTCTGTGATGGTACTTTAGTAGTAATGGTCAGTTCAGGAAAGTCCTGGGCAAAGATGTTCGTTGATCAGAGTTTCAATACATTGACTACTATGTTTATTGACATAGATTATCTTTGCTTGTGCTAGGTACAGGAGTACTCCTAACTTATTATTTAGGACAATTTTCTTATGTGAAATCATAATCTCATCTTCATTTGGACATTTCAAAGTTGTGATATTTGCATTGATATTTTGCTGCTGGGAAGTACAAAGGGAGCATGGCTTGATCCTGAGACAGACATACACTTTGGATGTAGAGATCTTATACAGAGTCAACTTGCACTGTGATTGAATGGACGTTCTTGAGATTGTATTAGACTTGTTTTCTGTTGGATTTTGCCACAAAGGCAATGTGTGCTGCTTAACTTGTTCTAACCACATGTATATGTCAAATCATAGCATATTGATTTCCCTTCACACTGGCTAAAGCTTCATTTTGTGTTAAGTGCATGAAGCTGTTGATATGTCTCATCATTGAAAAAATAACTTGTTGTAGCACACCACTGATCTTTGGTTGTGACATTCCTCCAAATACTGCCACAGTGTGTTGAAGTGATCCTGTAGCCACAATATGTAGCTCTGCCATGATTTTCACTATTGAAGTAATTGATGTGGAATTCCTATTGTGAGGCAGGCTGTCTGGCTCCAGCAGATGACATGAATGAATAATAGTTTGCCTATTTAATATGTTTATCTGGATTGTTCCCCTCCTTCCATGGTGTCAGGTTTTTGGAGCATCAAATTCTAAATGGCACAGACTATTTGGTTATGCATGGATTGTGAAAATTATCTTCAATTTGGACAAAGAATTGTTAATTATAAATGTATGATACCAATACATTGAGATTTCATTTTTTTAAATGTTTGTAAGAAATGGGAAATACATAAGCTAATTGTTATATCTTGTTTCTGTTTGAAACGTATTGATTAATATTTGTAAAAAGTGATGGTGAAAGGAAGACGTAAGAAAGGAAATATCACAAAAAATACCACACCCGTCTTTGACTTTGTGTTATGTGAAATTATTTTATTAACACACATTTACCAAAAATAGTTTGAGACATAAAATCAAAGGAAAAATAAATAAATCATTTGTGGTGGATGAAAACATTTATGATGAACTTAAACTGTTTCAAGGCAAATGTATAAAATACAACTGTCCACAAAAAAGGTAAATATATCCATGAAATAGTCTACAGAGTGATGGTAAGTTTGGCGTCTCTTGGGGATAGTGGTGGAGGTCTTGTCATCCTTTCCTGGTGGTCCCCTCCTCGGATGTGGCGGTCACAGTTGTAGGGACTGGTTTGGGTAGAGCAGTGTCCTGTTGTGGCGGGGCCTCCCTGTCTGTGGCTGAGGACCATTTATTTTGCCCTGATGTTGAAGCCGCACAGACAGGGATAGATGGTACAGGAAAAGCCCTGCACATAGGATGATAAATGCCAAACATCACCCCAGTCAAGGAACACAGATTGGAATTGCGATTCTGCATCTCTACATTGTGCTATCTCTGCATCTGCTTCATGTCTCAGGGCTCTAGAAGGACCTGGGCCATCATATCTTGGGACTGCTGTATGCTGCCAAGGCACAGTCAATGGTGGTCTGGGTGACAGTTATCCTAGTGGCCTCACTTTGCTGGACCACTGATTCCCTCCCATGTCCCATACGCCCACTGTCCTGTGCTCTTGAGGTAGTGTGTACCATCCAACTGGGTCCTTTTGGAGGAGGTGGTGGTGTTGGTTCAATAGCAGCCAGGACTGGAGAGGCACAAGATTTGTGTGATGTTACTTTGGACACAGGAAGTAGAGGTATCCTGAGGCTGAGGTGATGTTGCAACTGGGGTGGAAGATGTAGGTGTGAGCTGAGCGAATCTCACTGTAGCTGGCTGTCCAGACAGACCAGGTAGACCAGCCAGCTCCACATCATCAGAACTTGCAGGAGAGTTGTCGCCAATGAAGGGTTGTTCCTGGTCTGGTGTGAAGGTGTCTTCGGTTGCAGATGATGATCGACTGGCCTTGGGTGTTGGACCTAAAATGAATTACAAACAAAATGAAATTAAAAGTCTGGATTGTACCTTAAATGTGTCTTCAGCTACACAGGAAGCAACTTAAAAGTGCAAATTATGATTAATGGAATGACTAGGCCTTTGTGTGATTTTAATTATTTTTCACATGCAGGTTAATTTACACAAATGCAGATCAGTAATAATGTTAAAGAATTGTCCTGAAATGAAAAGAGTATCTTACATGTACCAGCCATTCAACCCAATACAGTAGTGAGGAGAATTGAGACCTTAACCATCCCAAGGCCTAGCAGGCAAAAAAATACTATGGTACACCATATTGGAATTAATAGCATTGATCATCATATGGACACTGCAAAGTAAATTGTGTAGCAATGCTACTTTTATTCAACATGCTACAGAACATAATTGAATACTTTTGATTCAACAAACTGTGACTTATGTAAGCAATTACATCAAATCAATGGAGTAAAAAGAAGTTGACAACAAACTAGATCAACACAACAAATTACATTTTCATACATAGCACGTAATGGCGAATGACAAATACACAACACTTTGAAATATGTGCAGATATGGAAGTAAAGGGTGGTTGAGTATTATCACATTTGTACTGTTGATTTCCAGAGACAGAAACAGGGCACCATGGTAGTTGTAGTTATTTGCAAACACCATTGACAATACCTGTTAAGATGTGAGTTAAATATACCTATTTAAATATCTCCAGTGAGAATAAACACACATTTACAATATGTACACACATATCTGAATGATGTAAATAGGAGAAAAAACATGTATATGCACTATTCTTTAATGTGCAAATAGGTGGACTTTGGTACCTGTTTTTTAAGTACAACAGCAAACATTGAAATAAAGCAAGGAACTAGAACTTCTCCTCGGAGGGAAAGAATTGTAAGGGGGGTGGAGGTTGGGAGAACCACCACCAGTCCTCTGGGCCTCCAGGTAATGCTTGGAGGTCACTGGCGCACTCTCCCCCTCAGGTCGTTACACCTCTTCCTAATTTCCTCATATGTGCGTAGATTGTTTGCTACAGCATTCGCTCTGTCACCTATTCTGGACCACATTTGCCTTTTCTTAGATATTATTAGTATTGTGTCCTTGGACTCCAAACGATCCATTGTGGTTCTACTCTAATAATTTCATCCACCATGACTGACAATTCTCCCTCTCTAAAACGTGGATTTCTCCTCCCTGCCATAGTGAATGTCTAAAAGCATTAACTAGTGCCCCAAAAGTTGATGAAAAATAAAAGAAATGTGAGAAATGTATAAAAAAACAGAGGGAAAAGAAATGAACAAAATCTGACTTCTATATAGCAAATTCAGCATCCAAATGCTCTGCTGCAGTGGAATGGCACAGGATCATGGTTTGAAAAGGAATGCGTTTTATAGTGTAGTTTGCAGGCATTCACAGTTGGCCAAAAGCCATCAGGTGTGTGTTGCTAGCATCCATCCAATAACCACAGCCATAGTAGAATGCTGATCGGGTCCCTTGATGGACTTCCGCCATCAGGGGACCACTGCTGGTACACACCTCTAGCATGACTGTGATATCTAAATATGGTCAGTGCAATCCAGCCATTCAGAAGGTGATGGTGTAGTACTCACCAGCATAGGAGTCCATCCTATTGGCAGCGGGACACCGCATGCACGATGGAGTACATTTCATCGATGCCGACAAAAGTTGTTCTGCCATAGATCTAAATATGAAGGTCAGAACTCTGTCAGCATGACGGAGTATTTAGGACTACTTTTGCCATGAAACAGCAGTAGTCCAGCAAATATCTAAATCAGGCCCTTTATTTTTAACCCAAATGTGTTGTATACTTTTACGGAAAAACTATTGGCTATTTTGTAACCAAAATTATGTTTTCTTGTAGTCTTTATTTTTTCTAAATTTTCCCAGTTTTGGATAGATTATCTGGATTATTGGAGGTTTAATGTATTTTGCTACTTCTGACATTTTTCCGTGGGTTTTAGAGTATAGAAAATATATTTTTTTCCCAAAAACAATACATGATTTTATATTTATTTTAACATTTTACTGTTGGACCTGGCATCTTTGCGGTGGTTTTCCTGCTAACTTTTTGCCCCCCGCTCTCCTGTTTTCCTGAATTCCTTTTTTGCTGCTTGTACGACTCTGCGCTGAACAGTGTTAAAGTGCTTGTGCTCTCTCCTTAAAACATGGTAGAATTGGCTTATACCCAGTTGGCATATTTAATTTACGTGTAAGCTCCTATTAAGGTGGCACTACCAATACCCAGGGACTGTAAATTAAATGCTACTGGTGGGCCTACAGCACTTTAAATGTGTCTCAGGCCTGCCATTGAGGTTTGTGTGTGCCTGACCTATCGACCTAGCAAAATAAACCTTTTGCCAAGCCCAATCGTTTCTTTTTCATATATTGAAGACCTCCCTAGGGTATGCTCTGGCAGCCCAGAGGGCAAGCAGCAGTGTTTTTAAAAAGCTGCACATGCACTTTTACGTTTTGCGTATTCTGGTAGTGAAAAACTCTTTAACGTCTTTTTCACTACTGCGAGTCCTACTTCTCCCATTGGAAAACATTGGATATACCTTATAACATTTAATAAATATAATTTCCAAATAGGAATAGGTTAGCAGTTCATGTTTGGTGTCGTTAGAATTGTAATAAAAACCCCTAACAGATGATGAAATCAGATTTTAAATTATAAGTTTGACAATGCTACTTTTCAGAAAGTTTACATTTTGCTGCCTTAGCCACTTGATGCCTGAAGCCTGTCTCTGGGTTACATGAGTGGGTGTAGTTGACAGTTGGGCTTTGTGTATTCTTCCTCGACAGCCACATACAACAGGAAGGCTAAGTGTGCCTGGGTGAGCCATCACTGGTAGGATTGGAAGGAGCAACTGGTTAAAGCCCCAGTTTCATTTTTGTTGGCTTTGTCCTGTCTCCACCCAAAGGGCTACATACCCCCTGTAGTTGGAATGGAGCCTGGGCTAGGAAGGCATGGCACTTTTACACTTTAAAGGCCTACCTCTAGAAGCTTCCCCCACTTCAAAGGCGCAACTAGATATACCTCTGACTCCAACTCTTCACTACACTTTTGGACCTGTGGCCACTCCAACAGGAAGAAGGACTGCTGTGCTGCTAAAAGGGCCACCACTTTGCTAGGCTGTTGCTCTTAAGGAATGCTGTCCTGCTGTGCTGACCTGCTGCCCACTGCCCTCTGGCCTGGGTGAGAAGGACTGGACCTGCATCTCTGAAACAAAAAAAAACAGAATAACTCTAAGGGCCAGTTGGCTGGACTTCTGATTTGAAGTGTCAGTTGCATAACAGGCTTCCAAAAAACCCTTGCACCTGCACTTGGACTTTGCCATCCATGAATCTCCACTGCCAAGTGGTGCCACCCCTGTCCTAGAGCCTTGGAGGTGGGCTTAATGTGCTCTGTCAGCCTCTGTGGATCCAGCAGAACTAATGCATCTCCTCTGCTGTGCAGCCACCCCCCAAGCAGAACCGCTACATCACCACTGCAGCGTGGATTGGACCCATCACAAGCCTGCATTGCCTCTGCAGCCTCTTTGAAACCACCATTGTGCAATGCACCCTCGGCACAGGCCGTCCTTTGCCTCCCTTGTTGACAGCAGCCTAAACGATGACACCGGACTCCATTAACAACCTAGCTGTTCCTCAGAACGGATGCATCGCCTCAACTGTGCAATGCATCCTCAATGCCTAACTTCACAGTGCAAACCCTCATCGATGGAACCCTCAACGACCACTAATGACCCGACATCACAGCCTCAACGCATCTTAGAACTGATGCATCGATGCACCTGTGCGACACTAGCTGACATGGATCCTTGCAGCACTTTGCAAACCCAGGATTTAAGGTACTTTGTTTGTCAAGCCTAACTGGATCCCTGTACCAAGCCTGTGCTCCATCGCTTACAACCTGACTGTGTGATTTTGTCCCGGTCCGGCACGATCAGATATCCACAATTGGCTCTTTACGCTTTTGTTGCTGTTTTTACTGAAATCTTTAAAATTGAATATTTCCTGTTCTAGTGTTCAGATTTTTGTCACATTAGTATTGTTTTATTTATTAAAGCACGCTCTTTTTCTTTAGCTTGTTGTAGGATGCTTTTGTGAGGTGTTTTCACTTTATTACTGTTTGAAGATTTGCACAAATATTTTACACATTGCCTCTAAGTTAAGCATTACTGAACTGTGCGAAGCTTCCAGATGGGTGAGCACAGGGTAATTTACGGTTGGCTTATGCATCACCCTGGCAAGGACTATGGTTGCTGTTTGATTAGGGATCATAACTCAGTCAACCAACAACCCATTATCTTACATCTATATTGCAGGTGCACATTTTAGCTTTCATTCTGGCTCTTGTCTTTGCTTCATTTTATTTGTAGATTTTTGCTTTCAGGTCTGTTTAGTGTTGTGTTTGGCACACTCTTTTGTTGCAGTCTATTGAAAGGAATGCATTTGTTACTTTTGCCAGTTTATATTTTAATGAAAAAAGTAGTTAGGAATTTGCTATTTTTCATTCTTTATATAAGCTATCAACACATTTTTCGTCTATAACTTTAGATTCATATGTTGGTTACAGTCCTTACTGTACAGGCTGTGTTTTTTTATAGATAGTCTTATTTTTGTACTTAGAGTAATTTGGTGGCCATGTCTTTATTGTTTTTCTTTTAAGCAATTTTTCTTTCATGCAGAGGGTGCAATCGTAATTTAGAGAAATAAACATGTGTCATGGATTAAATTACTTGTTATCTTAAAGTATGAGTTATTTTTTACTTTCTACTTTTGTTAGCTTCCATTTATTGTTAAATCTACATTTTTGTGGTACTTAGTGATTTTTTTGAAGTTTTGAAATCTTCTTTTGTAGGATTGAAATCTTGTAGAGCGGTACTGTCCTGCTTTAATTCTTTTAAGGAACCATTTTTTGCTCATTGGGTGGTTTTATACTGTTTTTTATTGAAAAAGTTGTTTTTATTCGTTGACTGTTTTTAGGTTTAATTGGGTAGGTTGGTTGGACACTAGTTTGATTTTTTTCCACCATGTATAATATACCCTAGCTAGTGTTTTTTTAATGTATTTAATGTATATTTGTTAGAAATGGGGTCGCTGTTTGCCCTCTGTCCAAGCAGGGACCCTTACTCTAGTCAGGGCAATGGAGATACACACTTGAATAACCCCTGCAGGCCCCCTTGGTAGACTGGCACAAGCATGTAAAGTATTTTTACAATCACATACAGTAACAGAGTGAAAACACCACAAAAGGACTCAACACCAGGTCAGAACAATAGCCAATATTTATCTGAACAGAACAAGACCAAAACGACAAAAATCCAATATACACAAGTCAAGTTCTGAAATTTTAAAGAATGAACTTCAATATAGTGGTTAGAAACACAAGTGTTTCAATTTGGTGACATCACGGCATCATGACGGAGTTGTTCCCAACAATCTGGCGCTAATGGCTCTGTTCTCTGAGTCACATGGACCCCCAAGTACAGTACCTTGTGAAAATGAGGAAACAACCGGGGGAACAGGGTCGGGGATCGAGGTGAGGTGGCATTGGTGCAAAGTGCCAAATGCTGGCACTTCCAGCAGGGTCGATATCCGGCGGTCACATTGTGGTGCTGTAAAGTCGAGTGTCACAGACGTTGGTGACATGGCACTTTGGGACTCAAGGAGTCATGGACTTCAGCGAGGCTGCAGCGGTGTTGGGCCTGCCGGGTTGTCGCACTCCAACGTGGACCACTGCTTCGGTTGTAGGCCGCCTCACAGGATCTGGCAGCGGAATCAGTCCTGAATTGTCTGAAGTCAGTGCACTTGGTTCTTCTTGGTTTTTCATCAGCTTCCCCTTTCAAGGGCACAGGGACAGGATAGGGAACCACTTGGTAGTGCAGGAGTCTCAGCAGAGAGTCCAGGCGCTGGCAGTGGAAGTCTTTGATGGTCCTGAGACTTCAGAACAGGGGGCAAGCTCAGTTCAAGCGCTTAGAGATACCTCTCAAGCAACAACATACCACAAAGTCCAGTTTTTGTCCCCTTTCACAAGCAGAAGCAGCAATTTCAGGATAGCCCAACAAAGCACAGTTACAGGCTTGGGGAGTACTTTTCCTTCAGCTCTTCTCCTGGCAGAGGTTCCTCTTGAATCCTTGAAGTTATCTCAAGTCTGGGGTTTTGGGTCCAATATTTATACCCCTTTCTATCTTTGAAGTTGCCCAACTTCAAAGAAAAGTCTCTGTTGTTTACAGGACCCTGCCTTGCCCAGGCCTGGCTCCAGACGCACACCAGGGGGTTAGAGACTGCTTTGTGTGAGGGCAAACAAAGCCCTTTCGGGTGTAAGTGACCACTCCTCTCTACAGCCTAACCCAGATGGTCCATCAGAATATGCAGGTTACACTCCAGCACACTTTGGGGGTCATTCCAACCCTGGCGGTCGGTGTTAAAGTGGCGGCCAAGCCGCCAACAGGCAGGCAGTAATAAAAATGGAATTCCGACCCTGGCGGGAACCGCCAACACAGGCCGCCACTTTAACACTCCGACCGCCACGGCGGGACAAACAAACAGCGCGGCGGTCACCGCCAACAGACAGGCGGCAGACAATGTACCGCCCACACTATCACGACACACCAATCCGCTACCTTTTCCGGGGCGGGCGCCCCGCCGATAAAAACAAGGCGGAAACAGACTACGAACGGGAAAACGCTCACCTATACACACTCCACGAGGAATCTGGACAGCATGGAACCCGAATTAAACATCCTACCAGCCATTGTCTTCCTGCTCCTATACCAGGAGCACGAACGCCGGCGCAGAAGACAACGGTGAGTACTGCACCTACGACACAGGGGAGGGGGGAGGAGAAAAGGTTACGGGCACACACATACGCGACACCCCCCCCCCCCAAATCCCTACACACCAATGCAGAGCAACAAGTCAGAGTGACACCCCCCAAACTCCCCAGAATAATGCAAAGACAAAAGAAAATGTTCATTAAAATTGAAGTATATGAAAGCATATTTGAACTTAAGTGAAATATGAAATTTATCAAATAAATATATTACAACATAAACAATATATACATAGTCCAAAAGTCCGGCACATATTGGCTACATTCCATTGTTCGTGGGCCAATGTGCATAAACACATGGGCAAACACTGCTGGGGCATCAGATAATAAAACCACAGGCACCTCAGGGGGAAGGGAAGGGGGGCACCTCAGCCACATGAGTCCACGACGCCAGATCCACGAGGGGCCTCCATGCCCACTGTACCATCCTGGGGAGTGCAAAGCCACAGTCTCTCAAGTCTCTACAGTGGGTGGATTGCCCATTGTACCATCCTGGGGAGTGCAAAGCCACAGTTTTCCAAGTCTCTACTGTGGGTGGATTGCCCACTGTACCATCCGGGGGAGTGCAAAGCCACAGTCCATCAGGTGGATTACAGACTCCACTGGTTATGGAGAAGGCATGTTGGCCAGAGTGCTTCGTGAAGCCCTGCCCACACAGATCCGGCCCTGCCAATGGGCCAGCGGTGCTTGAGATGAAGGGCCCAGCGGAGCAGTTCAGAGACAGCGGTGCCCAGTGGAGCGGTGCTTGAGATGAAGGGCCCAGCGGAGCAGTTCAGAGACGGCGGTGCCCAGCGGAGCGGTGCTTGACAGGAAGGGCCCAGCGGAGCAGTTCAGAGACGGCGGTGCCCAGCGGAGCGGTGCTTGACAGGAAGGGCCCAGCAGAGCAGTTCAGAGACGGCGGTGCCCAGCGGAGCGGTGCTTGACAGGAAGGGCCCAGCGGAGCAGTTCAGAGACGGCGGTGCCCAGCGGAGCGGTGCTCGACAGGAAGGGCCCAGCGGAGCAGTTCAGAGACGGCGGTGCCCAGCGGAGCGGTGCTTGAGATGAAGGGCCCAGCGGAGCAGTTCAGAGACAGCGGTGCCCAGCGGAGCGGTGCTTGACAGGAAGGGCCCAGCGGAGCAGTTCAGAGACGGCGGTGCCAAGCGGAGCGGTGCTTGACAGGAAGGGCCCAGCGGAGCAGTTCAGAGACGGCGGTGCTTGTCTTGGCGGGGCCCTGTTCAGCGGTACTTCTCACGGCGGGGCCCTGTTCAGCGGTGCTTCGCACGGCGGGGCCCTGTTCAGCGGTGCTTCTCACGGCGGGGCCCTGTTCAGCGGTGCTTCTCACGGCGGGGCCCTGTTCAGCGGTGCTTGTCTTGGCGGGGCCCTGTTCAGCGGTGCTTCTCACGGCGGGGCCCTGTTCAGCGGTGCTTGTCTTGGAGGGGCCCTGTTCAGCTGTGCTTTTCTTGGCGGGGCCCTGTTCAGCGGTGCTTCTCACGGCGGGGCCATGTTCAGCGGTGCTTGTCTTGGCGGGGCCCTGTTCAGCGGTGCTTCTCACGGCGGGGCCCTGTTCAGCGGCGCTTCTCACGGCGGGGCCCTGTTCAGCTGTGCTTGTGTTGGCGGGGCCCTGTTCGGCGGTGCTTCTCACAGCGGGGCCCTGTTCAGCGGTGCTTGTCTTGGCGGGGCCCTGTTCAGCTGTGCTTCTCACGGCGGGGCCCTGTTCAGCGGTGCTTCTCACGGCGGGGCCCTGTTCAGCGGTGCTTCTCACGGCGGGGCCCTGTTCAGCGGTGCTTCTCACGGCGGGGCCCTGTTCAGCGGTGCTTCTCACGGCGGGCCCTGTTCAGCGGTGCTTGTCTTGGCGGGGCCCTGTTCAGCGGTGCTTCTCACGGCGGGGCCCTGTTCAGCGGTGCTTCTCACGGCGGGACCCTGTTCAGCAGTGCTTGTGTTGGCAGGGCCCTGTTCAGTGGCGCTTCACACGGCGGGGCCCTGTTCAGCGGTGCTTGTCTTGGTGGGGCCCTGTTCAGCGGTGCTTCCCACGGCGGGGCCCTGTTCAGCGGTGCTTCTCACGGCGGGGCTCTGTTCAGCGGTGCTTCTCACGGAGGGGCCCTGTTCAGCGGTGCTTCTCACGGCGGGGCCCTGTTCAGCGGTGCTTCTCACGGCGGGGCCCTGTTCAGCGGTGCTTCTCACGGCGGGGCCCGGTTCAGCGGTGCTTCTCACGGCAGGGCCCTGTTCAGCGGTGCTTCTCACGGCGGGGCCCTGTTCAGCGGTGCTTGTCTTGGCGGGGCCCTGTTCATCGGTGCTTGTCTTGTGTTCCTAGGGAACCAGATCTGGCCAATAATTCCCGCTCAGTCGCCATCCGACCTTTCGCTTGCGGGGCCCTCCTGTGCTGGAGTCCTGAGCCCGTGGGTGTCCTCCGTCACACCCCAAATGGGGCTGGTGGGGCCCTCCTGGGCAGCTCGCCTGCTGCCAGACTTGTCCGCCCTGCTGCCCTTGCCCTCCTTGGCAGAAACTCTGGGTCCCTTGCCTCCCTTTGTGGATGGGCCAGGTGAAGGTGCAAGGGTGGTGTCCTTGGGGGCAGCCGTCACAGGCCTGTCGCGCCGACCCTTCCCTTTTTTGGTTCTTTTCCCAGGGGGTGGGCTGGCTGTCCCCATGCTGCTGGCAGATGTTCCTGCCCCAGGAGCTGGTGGACTCCAATAGCCCTGAACGATGGTCCTAGTAGGTGCAGGGCTTGTGGTGGCTGAGGTGCTGATTGGAGTCTTATGAGATGGAGGGGGTGGGTCAGTTGTTGGAAAGAGGTCAAGGTTGGAAAGGAAAATCAATTTAGAAAGACAGGGACGGGTAGTTGTAGTGGGTATGGGAGTGGAGGAAGAGGATGTGGTTGTAGGAGAGTGAAGTCTGGTGTCTTTGGGTGCAGGTGCTTGTGCTGGAGGCTGTCGTGAGGTGGATGGCTGGTGGGTGGGTGACTGCCTGCGTTTGTGTGGTTTGGAAGAGGGGGTGACAGACACACTGGGAGAGGACACAGGGGACGTGTAAATGGCAGTGGGGGTGGTGACTGCACGTGTGCGGACTGTTCTGGTGGGTGTGGAGGTGATGGACGTGCTGGCTGATGGTGGTGTGCATGCAGGTGTGAGTGGAGACGTCACAGGGAGGGAGGAGGGAGACGAGGAGGAGGGGGACACAGAGGAGGCAGTGCCTGTTGGCATGTCTGCATGTGGATGTTGCTTGGGTGAATGCTTGTGTGATCTGTGGTGCTTATGTCTGGATGAGCTGCCCTTGGGTGTTGAGGTGTGTGCAGGCTGGTCTGTAGGTGTGTCTGGGATAGGCAGAGGAACAGGGGAGTGGAACTGGGTTGAGGAAGTTGGAGGGGGGAGGCTAGACACAGGGACAATTGCTGCCGTCAGTGCTGAGGCCAGAGCGTTGAACGATCGCTGATGGGCAGCCTGACCCGAATGAATGCCCTCCAGGTATGCATTGCTCCGATGCACCTCCCTTTCTACCCCCTGGATGGCATTCAAAAGGGTAGACTGCCCAACAATGAGCGTCTGGAGGAGGTCAATGATCTCCGCACTGAGGGCAGCAGGGGTAACTGGGGCAGGACCTGAGGTGCCAGGGGCGAAGGAGATGCCCGGCTTCCTGGCCGAGCGGGCACGGGCGAAAGCTGAGGGGCTGCTGGGAGGGCGGAGCTGGTGCGCTGGGTGGCGGCTGTACCTGTTGTTGCGGTGGGCACGGATGTTGCCGCCACCACAAGGGAGCTCCCTTCCGAGGACGTGTCGGTGTCACTGATGTCTCCACGGGTCCCCGTTGTGGTGCTCCCCTCGCCCTCCGTCTCACTGGTGAACTCAGAGTCGGTTGCTGGGCCCTCCGGGGCCATGTGAGATGCAGCTCCCTCGTGCGCCGATGCCACTTCTCCTCCGCCTGATGATGCTAATGCACACATGAACAGGAAAACCAAAAAAACGGGGGGGGAGAAGAAAGAAAGACATGTTGAGTGCATGCATTGGCGGCACCGTTGGCGGAGAGGACAGACACAGAAGCCCCCTGCACTACGCCGCGCACTCGGGGTACACTACTCAATTATTGTGACTTGGCCTACAAGTCTATGGACGACAAATGCACACATAGGTGAGCCCAGACCATGGATAGCTGTACTTAGCACCCTACAGAGGTGGGGAGAGGGGGCACAGGGCCATGCCTAACGGAGGGGCCTAGCCTACAGAAACTGCCCTGGCCTAGAGATAGCCACTGCCCTCCTCCCCCACCCAGACACCTCCACTGTGCGCTAATATAGCAGAATGTGCTGATACTCACCCCCTTGTGTCTGCTGTGATGTCCTCACGCGCCCATCCAAATCGGGGTAGGCCACCGCCAGGATCCGGGACATCAGGGGGGTCAATTGCCGTGTGGCACCCCTCCTAGGTTGGGAGGCCATCCCCAGCAGAGCCTCTGCGGTCTTTCTGCTCCCGCGGCGGATGTCCTCCCACCTCTTGCGGCAGTGGGTGCCCCGTCTGTTGTGGACCCCCAGGGCCCGGACGTCCTTGGCGATGGCACGCCAAATGTCGATCTTCTGATGGGCGCTGACCTATGTGACATGTACAGGGTGGAAAAATAAATATCATCACTTTTCTGCATGGTCGATGTGAGTGGCCCCCCCTCCCCAACCTTGCCATGTGGCACATGCTCTCATCTGTCGTGCGTTGCACTCCTCATTCGCTCCCCTCCCCACCATCTAACATCCACCCCACTCAACACAGGCATAGCCCATACTACGTGCTCCCTGTGTACTTACCTGTTGGTCTGGAGGACCGTAGAGTAGCGCATACTGCGGGAGGACCCCATCAACAAGTTTCTCCAATTCCTCAGATGTGAAGGCAGGGGCCCTTTCCCCAGTCGCAGCAGCCATTGTATCTTCCAGACCGAGGTCACAGCAGCACTTGCAGTATAGGTCCTCTCCTGTGGATGATCAGGTCTCGAGTGATTAAGCAGTTAGAAAATGGCGGTCACGCCCGCGGCGGTGCGTACCGCCGGCGCACATCGTCATTGGCTCCTGAGACCCATAGGGTTCAATGTTAACCAATGCTGCTTTGCGCCGCGGTCTTCGACCGCCTACCGCCACGGTGTGCCACGCCAGCGCATTGACCTCACATCCCATTGTCACACTTTACAGATCAGGCAGCCGCCATTTCAAGGGCCCACATGGCTTAATTTCTACTGCGTCACACAGGCCTAGGGCTTGCATTGACACTCATACAAGCCATTCAATGCATAGCGAATCGTGTACTGTGCAAGCTGTGGTTACGTACCTGTGGGTTGCTTGACTCTGTGCTCCATGTTGTCCTTCCTAGTCACCGTCCGCTGGGACTTGCGAGGAGATGGAGGAATCCTCCTGTGTACAGACTGCTGGTGGACCTGTCGACAATGGAAGAAAGACATGTCATACTGACATACAGACTTGACCGAGCCACTATACAGGAACTGTGTGCCCAGCTGGAGCCAGACCTGATGTCCCCCATTCGCCAACCCACAGGGATTCCCCCTCTGGTGCAGGTTCTGTCAGTACTCCATTTTTTGGCAAGTGGATCATTCCAAACAACAGTGGCCATATCATCAGGGATGTCTCAGCCTATGTTTTCTAAGGTTTTGTCCAGAGCGTTGTCTGCCCTGATGACATACATGCGGAGCTACATTGTTTTCCCTGAGGTGGGCGATTTGGCTACAATGAAGGGTGATTTCTATGCCCTTGGACATATCCCCAACATCATTGGTGCTATTGATGGGACCCATGTGGCTTTGGTTCCCCCCAGTGGAAGTGAGCAGGTGCACAGGAACAGAAAAAGTTATCATTCGATGAATGTCCAGGTGGTCTGTTTGGCTGACCAGTACATCTCCCATGTAAATGCCAAGTTCCCTGGGTCAGTGCATGACACGTACATCATGCGAAATAGCAGCATCCCTTATGTGATGGAACAGCTACAGAGACACCGTGTGTGGCTAATAGGTGACTCTGGTTACCCCAACCTGTCGTGGCTACTTACCCCAGTGAGGAATCCCAGGACAAGGGCAGAGGAACGCTACAATGAGGCCCATGGGCGAACTAGGAGGATTATAGAAAGAACCTTCGGCCTCCTGAAGGCCAGGTTTAGGTGCCTGCATATGACAGGTGGATCCCTAATGTACTCACCAAAGAAGGTGTGCCATATCATCGTGGCCTGCTGTATGCTTCACAACCTGGCTTTGCGACGCCAGGTGCCTTTCCTGCAGGAGGATGGTCCAGATGGTGGTGTTGTAGCAGCTGTGGAGCCTGTGGAGAGTGAAGAGGAGGAAGACGACGGGGACGACACAGACAACAGGAACACAGTGATACACCAGTATTTTCAGTAGCACACAGGTACGAATCAACCACACCATTTTACATTTACTTAAAGTCTCCTGCCTCTCTACTGTCTGAGTTCCCCCCCAGTTCCTGTTAACTGAGTTGTGACTTTCCCTTCCGTTTTCAGAGCTGTGGGCCCCACTGCGTGACCTCTGCTTTGTTTGCCCATGGACTACAGCTGTGTGACAGTGGTATGTTGTCATCACAATGTGACTGAACATTTTTGCACCGTTATGTCTAATACATTTGTTCAAAATACAAGCAGACTCCAGAATTTTTAGGTGCAATAAGTGATTTAATTAAAGTGCTACATTTAGGAACATGATTGTAAAACGGTGATGGGTGATGGTGGAATAATGTCCATGGCAGAGTCCAGTTCTCAGACTCACAGGTGCATTGTCCATATGCCTGTGGAAGGATGGTGCAGGGGCAGTTCAAGGTTGGACAGGGTGACAATGTGGGACAGTGGGATGACATCAGGGGGTATCGTTTGCTGGCGGGGGTCTTGGCATCCTACTCTGTCTTCTTGTGAGATCTCAGGTTCCGCTTGCGGGGTGGTTCTTCTTCTGCAGGAGGTGGGGTTTTGGTGGCCTGTCGTTGTGTGGGGGCCTCCTGTCCACTAGCGCCAGCGGAGGTGGTAGGCTGTTCCTGGTCCAGGCTAGTGAAAGGGGCCCTTTGTGGTGCCACATGGTCCTGCAATGTGGTGACTATCTGGTTAAGGGCCACGACGATGGTCCCCATTGCGGAACTAATGTTCCTCAGTTCCTCTCTGAACCCCATGTACTGTTCCTCCTGCAGTACCTGGATCTCCTGGAACCTGGCCAGTACCGTAGCCATCGTCTCCTGGGAGCGGTGGTATGCTCCCATGATGGAGGAGAGGGCCTCTTGGAGAGTGGGTTCCCTGGGCCTGTCCCCCCCCTGTCGCACAGCAGCCCTCCCAGTTCCCCTGTTTCCCTGGGCCTCTGTCCCCTGGACGGTGTGCCCACTACCACTGCCCCCAGGTCCCTGTTGTTGTTGGGGTGGTGGGTCAACCTGGGTGCCCTGTAGTGGTGGACACACCGCTGATTGACGTGTCCTGGAGACAGAGGCATGGGCCCGCTGGGTGGGAGCTGTGCTGGTGTTCCCAGAGGGGGTTAGGTCAGGTGCAACCGACTGTCCTGAGGTCCCCGATGGGCCGGGCTGGTCATCTGGGTCCAGAGAGACAGAGCTGCTGTCATCTTTGGGGGCCTCTTCTGGGGGTGGGATGGACATTTCTGGACCCTCCTTGGCGGTGTGGTGGCGTTCGGGTCCTGCAGGGGTATAAGAGTATGGTTATTGCTTCTGTGTGTGGCATTTCGTGTAATGGGTGGGTGGCCGTGTACCCCAGTGCTGGCATTCACTTGTGGGGGCTTTTGTGACGGTGGCTTGTGGGGGTGATGGGTGTGTGCAGTGGGCATGCTTTGGGGATCGGTGTCCATGCTTTGGGGACGCATGCAGGACTAGGTTTTGGGACGGGTGGGATGTGATGGTGAGCCATTTGCAAGGAGTTGGTGTGGTGGGGTTGGGGGTGAGGGTGGGGGTATGATTTGGCATGCAGGTGGGGTGGGGGGAATGAAGTAGTGAAGATTTGACTTACCAGAGTCCATTCCTCCGCCTACTCCTGCGAGGCCCTCAGGATGCAGGATGTGCAAGACTTCCTCCTCCCATGCTGTGAATTCTGGGGGAGTAGGTGGGGGTCCGCCGCCAGTCCGCTGTACAGCGATGTTGTGCCTTGATACCATGGAACGCACCTTCCCCCGTAGGTCGTTCCACCGCTTCCTGATGTCGTCCCGATTGCGTGGATGCTGTCCCACAGCGTTGACCCTGTCCACTATCCTGCTCCATAGCTCCATCTTCCTGGCAATGGTGGTGTGCTGCACCTGTGCCCCGAAGAGCTGGGGCTCTACACGAACTATTTCCTCCACCATGACCCTGAGTTCTGCGTCAGAGAGCCTGGGGTGTCTTTGGGGTGCCATGGGGTGGTGTCGATGAGGTGAGGGGTGGTGTATGTGTTGTAGAGTGTGGTGGGTGTGGTGGTGTATGGTGTTTTGTGTGTGGAAATTGTGTGGGTGATGTTGTGATTTGCCTCTGTGTGATGGTCTACTCTATGCTGTGCTGTCTCTCTCTGTCCTTCAGTCGCAATTGTGGTCGTAAGGGTTTGTGGGTGATGTGGGTGTGTGTTTTATATTTCATTGGGTGTGTGGGAGTGGTGTGTGTATGTGTCTCAGGTGTGTATATTTTGATTTGTCCAATGTGGTAGTGTTTTGTAAAGGTGTGTGTATTTTGAGCGCGGCGGTGTGTACCGCCAATGGAATACCGCCGTTGAAAGACCGCTGCGGGGATTTGTGGGTCGGAATGGTATGGGCGTATTTCTGTTGGCGTGACGGTGGAGGTTTGGTCATCGGCAGTTTCCAGCTGACCTTTGGTGTGGCGGACTTTCGTTGGTGTCGGGTTTTTGGCGGTTTGCCAGTTGCGGGTCAGAATGACCGTGGCGGTTTACCGCGACCGCGGCGGTGTTATGGCGGTCTTCTGACCGGCGGTTAGCACCTTTTACCGCCGAGGTCAGAATGACACCCTTTGTGTCACTGTCCAGTGGAGATGCCCAAACAGCCATACTGTCAGTCTGACCCAGACAAGGAATCCACAAACAGGCAGAGTCACAGAATGGTTTTAGTAAGAAAATGCCCACTTTCTAAAAGTGGCATTTTCAAAATGACGATCTAAAAAACAATTTTACCAAAAGCTGTATTTTTAAATTGTGAGTTCAGAGACCCCTAACTCCAGATCTTCATGTGCTCTCAAAGGGAAACTGCACTTTATTTAAAAGTAGCCCTCATGTTAACCTATGAGAGACATAGGCCTTGCAACAGTGAAAAATGGATTTGGAAGTATTTCCCTGTTAGGGCAAGTAAAACACACCAGTACATGTCCTACCTTTAACATACACTGCACCCTGCCCATGGGGCTACCTAGCGCCTACTTTAGGAGTTTCTTACATTATAAAAAGGGAAGGTTTGAGCCTGGCAAGTGGGTACACTTGCCATGTAGAATTGGCAGTGCAAGACTGCACACACAGACACTGCAGTAGCAGGTCTGAGACATGTTTACAGGGCTACTCATGTGAGTGGCACAACATGTTGACCTGGCAAGTGCACCCATTTGCCAAGCCCAAACCTTCCCTTTTAGTACATGTAAGCCACCCCTAAGGTAGACCTTGGGTAGCCCCGTGGGCAGGGTGCAGTGTATTTAAAGGTTAGGACTAGTTTGTTTTACATGTCTTGATAGTGAAAGACTGTCCACTTCGGTTTTAACTATTGCAAGACCTAACTCTCCCATAGGTTAACATGGGGATTCCCTCGAAATATCTCTTAGGTGCAATTTTTAATTGGGAACAGATACAGATGTGGAGTTTGGGATCTCTGAACTCACAATTTAAAAATACATATTTCATTGAAGGTGGTTTTTACCTTGTGTGTATGAAAATGCCACTTTTAGAAAGTGGGCATTTTCTTGTTTAACCATTCTGTGCCTCTGCCTGTCTGTGGAATACACATCTGGGTCAGGATGGCAGTTGGGCTGGTTGTGAATTCACTCTAGACAGTCACATAAAGGGAGCTGAGGTGTGCCCGGCATATACTGATAGGTCTTCCCGGGCTAGAGTGGTGGGAGGAGCTGGCACTTGCACCTGAATAGGGCTGTGCCTGTCCTTACACAATGCAGTCTCCAACCCCCTAGAGTGTGTCTGGTACCAGGGCAGGAAAGGCAGAGTCTTGTGCACTGCAAAGACTTTCCTTTGAATTGTGCCCACTTCAAAGGCAGAAATGAGTATAAGTAGTGGAACCAAAACCCCAGAATTTTAGAACACTTCTGGATCAAGAGGAGACTCTGAAAGAGCTGAAGAGTTGTGAGGAGGAGTACTGCCCATTTGCTGTGGGTGTTTTGCTGGGTTGGCCTGCAGTTGCTGCTTCTGCTTTGGAGAGGACAAAGACTGGACTTTGCTGTGTATCCTGCTTGTGAAGTTTCTCCAAGGGCTTGGATTGAGCTTGCCTCCTGTTGAGAAGTCTCAGGCGCATCTCAAAAATTCACCTGCCAGCCCTTGGGTTCTCTTGCTGAGAACCCTGGCTTGTCAAGGGGTGCCCACTCCAGTTCCTGGGCCCTTGGGAGTGAAATCTGGCATAAAACAAGAAGAGATATGAACATCGACTCCAGACGATTCCAGAACTGGTGCCACTGCCCGACTGCATGCTGCTTCCTGTACTTAAAGCTGTGGTCCCCGTTGAAGTGTGACAACAGTGACCAACACCACAATCCTGACGCCGCTGTAGCACCTCTGAAGTCCCACACCATCATGAGTCCCAAGGTACCATGCCACCGATGTCCATGACACCCGACTTCACCATTGCATCTGTGGCCATGTGGTGTGGCCTTGACCCTGAGAAGTCACCCCTTCGTGTCTTGACCCACTGGACTCATAGACCCCACCAGATGATAAGGAACTGATGCCTCGCTGCCGCCTTACGTCCTCTGCCTCTGTATGGAACTGATGCCTCACCCCCTGCTTAGAAGTAATGAACTGATGCCTCACCTACAGCCTAGCACTGTGGAACAGATGCCACACAGGCTCCAGCGACGCCACACCCAGACTGTTGGGAATGACTCCATCATAACGCAGCGATAGCCCCAGATGGAGCTATTGTGCTTTTATTGAGATTTAACCTTTCAAAATGTGTATCTTTGTTTGTTTATATTGGAATTTTGCTTTTTTGGTCTTGTTTTACTTAGATAAATATCAGCTACTTTTCTAAACTGGTGTGGTGTCCATTTGTGGTGTTTTCACTGTTACTGGGTGTGGGTACAAATACCTAATGTATTGCTTCTCAGATAAGCTAGGCTGCTTGTGCCAAGCTACCATGGGGGTAAGCATGGGTTAGTTTAGGGGTGTGACTTCCTTACCCTGATTAGAGTGAGGGTCCCTACGTGTACAGGCTGTAAACTGACTGCCAGCTAGAGACTCAATTTCCAACAATAGCAAGTGTGATACATTTAACATTCAGAGAGGATATAACATGCAGCAATCATGCCATGATGAATTAAACGTGCACAGAGCAATGGAACATCATTGATCATAATTTAAGTGGCAACCTGTTTGGGGCAAACTTGTTAAAAAAGTAGGAGGCACAACTGGTCTGGAAATAAAAGTGTGTAAGGCTCAATAACTAAAGGCAAAGGAACTCAAGCAGGTCAGAAGGAGGCAGACTTGCTGAAGTGTCTCCTAGGGCCCACAATAATAGGGGATGTAGTGCTACACATCAGCATATTGTGCAAGAGACCACAATACTTTCCTTGAAACGTAGAATACAAGCTGTGTCAATATCCAGATGGTATAGTGAGGAATTCTTGAATATGCCCACTATTTTTTTGTATTTAAATTATTCAGTGACATTTTCTAAGAACTGACACGTCTGGGAGCAAGTATCAATTAGAATTCACAACACTCCGCTCTGTGTAAGCTGCCCACTGAATCACCATACAACATATGAGTGAAAAACCAAGAAACACCTCTCTGAAAGCACCCCGGTGGAACAGTTGTATTTCTGAGTCATCCCATCCTTCCTTAACCCAACAGGGAGTCAGTAAGTGCTCCAGCATTAACTGAGAGAATTTGGGTCAAGTCACTCCTTGAGGTCCGATATTAGTGAGTGGGACTGATGCCTCTTACCCACGATGGTCCAAGGGAAAAATAAATTCTCTTGACAATGTCTTGTCCAGTTTAGGTCAAGCGACTTCCCCATACTGCCGAGAAATGTGCCAACCTATCTTTCAATGTATATATTAATTGATCAAAGGCGTCTTTTTCTTTTATAGCATCCAACCAAGGCCCATATTTATACTTTTTTAGCACCGCATTTGTGCTGTTTTTTGATGCAAAGTCGGCGGAAACTTACAAAACACAATTGGGCCATATATATGCTTTTTGACGGACAACTGCGCCAACACAGTTGTGCATTAAAATTTTTACCGCCGGCTAACGCCATTCCAATGCGCCATGCGGGCGCCTTATTTATGGAATGACGTTAGCCGGCGCTGCGGACTGGTCTGCGTAAAAAAAAATGACTCACAGCAGGCAGCGCCAGCGTATGGGATAATGGGGGTTGTGCATCAAAAAATGGTGCAAGTCAGGTCTGAGGCAAAAATCATGCCTCAAACCGGACTTGCGCCATTTTTTTTGACGCTCAACCTCCATTGACATGACTCCTGTCTTAGCAAAGACAAGAGTCATGCCCCCTTGCCAAATGACCATGCCCAGGGGACTTATGTCTCCTGGGCATGGTCATTGGGCATAGTGGCATGTAGGGGGGCCCAAATCAGGCCCCCCAATGCCACTTTAAAAAAACGGAAAAAAATACTTCCGAGCCCCCAGGTCCCTTAACGCCTGCCCTGACCCAGGCGTTAAAAACAGCGCCCATCAGGCTGTGCACCATTTTTTAAGGCCCACCCCTCCTGTGCGTCAAAATGACGCCAGAGTATAAATAAGGTGCACAGGCCTTAAAGTCATTTTTTGGAAGGGAACGCCTACCTTGCATATCATTAACACAAGGCAGATTCCCCCTTCCAAAAAATGACACACATGGTGGGATTTTGAAGTCCGCGGGATCGGGCGTCAAAGTATAAATATGGGGCAGGGTTTGCGCCGAATGTGCATCAAACTTTTTGACGCACATTCGGCGCAAGCAGAGTATAAATATGCCCCAATTGTATTTTGTAAGTTTGCACCGATTTTGCATCAAAAAACAACGCAAATATGGCGCTGAAAAAAGTACAAATATGGGCCCAAGCACGTAAGGTCTGACCCCTTGTTATTTTCCACAGTCTAACAAGACCTTCTTTTGCGACAGCGATGGCTGGGGACAGCTATCTGTTTGCTATACAGAGGTGTTGTGCAAAGGGCCAACCACGCCGTCAGAGCGCTCCCTTTCCCAGATTTCCCCCTAGTAAAGTGCCCTTTTTGTTGCCAATACCGTTGTGAGTCATGGCAGTTGCACAGGATGTGCACTTTATCTCCAGGTTCCAGCAATATCTCCAACACTTTGGATGGGTGATGAGCTTTGCCCCCTACATTTTTAACAATATTTAAATGTTCATATAGCGTTTAATAAAACACCATTGGCACTGGAGTGATGAGTGTTAATACATGTCCAATATATATACAGTAAATAGTTTAGTTTTGTTATTGGGCTTTTGCCCTTTTACCCCTTTCCTCTTCGTCCTGTGCAAGATACCCACAAAAAATACAGCTACACTAACTCACCCCATGATAAAATGAGGAAAACAACCTAAATGTGGTCATACTCAAAACAGAACTGGCACTCATCAATAGCCTTTCGCAGTGAGCTTCAAGTGAAACATGGGCCAGTAGCCCTCCTAGTGCCTTCTGGTCATTGCTTTCCATCTTTGAAAAATTGCTGTTCCTCCAGTGAAGCAAACCTTGTTTGCAGCATTATATTTAAAGACCAGTTCCTTAGGGCCAGATGTAGCAAGTTTGCAAACTGCGACTTGCAATTTGCGAGTCCGAGCGACTCGCAAATTGCAACTCGCAATTTGCAATGCAGAACGGTGTCTCAGACACCGTCTGCGAGTCGCTATGGGGTCGCAAAGACCCACCTCATTAATATTAATGAGGTGGGTCGCAAATTGCGGCCCCATAGCGACTATGGGCACTCACTGATATGGAGGCCTGCTCTAGTCAGCAGACCTCCATGTCCGTGACTGCTTTTAAATAAAGCAGTTTTTTTTTTTTTCAAGTGTATCCCGTTTTCCTTGAAGGAAAACGAGCAGCACTTGAAAAAAAAACCGAAACCTTTTGTTTCGGAATTTTTTCAGGGCAGGTAGTGGTCCCTTGGACCACTACCTGCCCTGAAAAAATAATTTGGGGTCCATTCACAAAGGGGAAGGGGTCCCATGGGGACCCCTTCCCGTTTGCGAGTGGGTTACCATCCACTTCAAGTGGATGGTAACGGCGACTCCATTTGCGACCGCGTACGCGGTCGCAAATGGAGTTGCATACCACTGCGACTCGCAAATAGGAAGGGAACACCCCTTCCTATTTGCGACTCTGAAATGCATTTTGCGAGTCGGTCCCGACTCGCAAAATGCATTTCTGTATAGCAAACTCAGGTTTGCGACTCGCAAACGGCGATTTTTGCCGTTTTGCGACTCGCAAACCGTTTGCTACATCTGGCCCTAAGTAACTGTTCATCAAACAGCATGTTACTGCAGGGATTATCTTCCTCTGGCATATAACTATTTTCCCCCTAGATGCCATCTCCTTGTGGCCCCACTGACTGTAGGACTGTGACTCACCAATAGCCTTCAGAGGTGAGTTTCAAATGAAACACGCATCAGTAGCCCTTGCAATGCATTCTGGTCAATGTGGTCCATACATACAAAGTTGCAGTTCTTCAGTGAAATAACGTGACAATTAATTTCTTCCAGTACTTTATTTTCTTAGGCTCAGACACGTCTTTCGCTCTTCATGAATGTTTCGATGGAGCACATCATATACTGAATACCAAGCTAGTTTCCAGCATAACATTTAATGAATAGCGAAACACGTGTCTGCGGCTACGAGAATGAAATACTGATCAAGTTAAGACAATGAAATATTGGTATGAATTAATAGGTATCAAGCTTTGCTTAAATGGAAGAAACTGCAATTTTGCAAGAATGGACCACATTGACCTGAATGGACTAGAAGGGCAATTAAGTTGTGTTTCTCTTGAAACCCACAGCTAAACTTTATGGTGAGTCAGTCCTGGTTTAAGTGTGGTCACATACAGGTTGCTTTGCATGATAAAATAACACAACGATGTTTTGAAAAAAATGAAGGGACAGCATTGACGTGACTGCCTCGACCGGGTGAACATACCAATACTGTAGTGTGATGCAAATAAATGGAAACACAGGGCGGTCTGATTCGCCACACTATTGCATATCTTTATGTTCTGTCCAATAGTGAACATTTGTAGCACAGTTTTGTATTTTGACTATCATTAATAATCCATATCGATACAACTTCCGTATTCATGTGAGTTTACCCGTCGAATCATTCGCACGAGTTCCTTTAAATTATTTCCTTGACATTCACAGCATATTTCAGGACGCGTTATGAAGGTTTAGCGATGAATATTATTGACATTTGCGGATAAGAACACTATTTTGAAAGCATAGATCACACCTGCTTCAGATGGGTGACATGTTTGCCCTTTACTCACGCACTAGTCAGGAATGGCAGAAGGCCTGGCACACATCTGTAAGGCCTTCTCTTCGAAACAGCACGCCGGGCTACAGGTCCGAACGGGGGGCAGCAACAGAGCAGAGTCTAGTGCTCGATACGGAAGTGATATGTTTTAGGCACTACTAGCGGCATAGCAGGATCAATGTTAGGGTGCCATGGCAGAATGTTGAGGGAGGACCATCCCTGTTAAATCTGAAGGCATTACACGTGTGTAGCACTGGAGGCACTAGGGAAAATGTCCCTTCTATAAAGATAGAATGCGCAATTTGCGAGGAGGCATTGAGTTGCTCGTGTAGTACCATTAATAATGTTGCTAATTCTGCATAATGCAAAACCAAGTTGCCACATGCAAAAGTAAGACATAGGTGCCACCCTGTTTTCTGAGCTGCGTCATGACTGACGTGAAACACTGTTTCATTAAGATGAAGAGTGAGTGAGGGGTCACCTTCAAAGCACTAGGTCCAAGCACGAGAGAGACATACACCGCGCACCATTCCCTCTCCAGAGGGCCAGAGACTGCTTCAAGCCCATGGTCTGCCCCATAAAGAGTTACAGTTACCAGCCAGGGTGGTCCTCGTTAGTTTTACCAGGATGAATTTATTCACAGTTCCTTTAGCACACGTAGAACCCTCTTTCAACCAGCAGCTAGAACAGCGTGAGTAAAGCCCAGACTTTGTGCGATGAGTAAAACCAGTAATGCTAGGAAGCTGCGGGCCGTGACCGCCATCTTCCGCAATAACTTTAGACATGATGTACGCTGACATGAGGTGAGTGCAGAGGATTGAAACATCGGGCGCGTCCACGCAGTACTTCTTAGCCTCCTGTGCTGAATGAGTAACAAGTAACACACGCAAGATACGCCTTCATATCCTGATCATTGATACAAATAACCCTACAGCTTTTCACAGCTAAGAAGTTGTATCCACGATTCTCGTCATGTGGTTTTGTTCTGAGAGGAAGCCAGCAGTGAATGCGATTACAACACAACGACCTATTATTTGGGCTTTCAGCCCATCTTGATAAGATCTCTGTCGGAAACCATCAATGCTGCCAGCTCTATTATGACATGCGAGTACTGGATCTCATTCTTTCTAATAAATTCACAAGGATTTCACGAAGCACTGCCTCCAAAGTCAGATCAACAGATCCCCTGTACAAGACATACTTTAAAAATAAGTTTAAAGTTGCTTCATTTTCAGTATGCCTGTAAGATGCGGCCCCTTTAGCAGGAGGGCGTTACTACACCGCCCTCATGCTGGAGGATGTGTACGAGAGAAAGACAGATAGAGAGAGAAGTAGAGACGGAGAACAGGGGTTTGAAGTGTGTGTGTGTGTGAGAGAGGAAGAGAGGCAGAGGGAGAGAAAAAAAGGAGAAGAGAGTGGGAGAATATGAAACTGAGAAAGAGAGAGATGGAGAGAGTGAGTGAGAGAGAAAGATGGTCAGAGATGAAGAGAAAAAAAGGGGTAATGGGCGAGAGGGAGTGTGACAGAGAACCAGAGAGATCGAGAGGGTGTGTGGGAGACAGTGACACAGAGAGACAGACAGTGTGTGAGAGAATGACAGAAAGAGACAGAGGGGGAGAGTGAGAATGATAGAAGGAGAGAGCTAAAGAGAAAGGGGAAAGCAAGATAGAAAGAGGGGGAGAAAGTGACATAGAAAGAGACAGAGATACAGAAAGAGAGGGCGAGAGAGGGAAAGAGAGAGAAGGAAAGAGAGGCAGAGGGAGAGAATGTGTGAAAAAGAAAGCGAGAGAGAGGGATAGATGGAGACTATTGCACAATACAGCGTTATTGACATTTGGTACCCCCATAACTCCAGAAGGTGCGAGTACACACATTACACTTCAGTTCACGAGTCCCTTTCATGAATCAACTATTGGCTAGCATCTGAAAATGTCAACCTGGGGGCCATAGACGCGCAGTGGTTGGCCAGGATTCAATGAGACCGCTCTCAAATACTCCTTTCACTCATAATTTCGGGTAACTATGAACATCATAGACAATGGCATTTCCCCTATGTCGTCCTTCTAGATCTGATCATCCTAGAGGAATGTAGAACTGCAACAGTACAATGTTTTCAAATCAGTTAGTCATAAGTGCTGAGTCCCGGCACAGCCTGGGAGCTCTTTAATGCCTACGCAGAGGCATATGCGTTTCTAAGCATGCAGGCATACTCATTTATACAATTGCGCATATAGAATATGGAGGCAGACCTGAATTCAAGCATAACTCCTACCTTACAACCAAAGATATTAGAATATATTGCATATAATTAAGAAACAGAGAATTTATGGGCAAATACCACAAGGCTGGCAGGTACAGAGATAGGGAGAGAGAGGGGGCCATCTTTAGGGCCAGCTTAGGGAAAGGGCATGAATGCGCCATATTTATCCCAATACAGCACATTCCTGGCCTTTCCCCAGCGCTGATGCACATTGGAATACCTAGCACCAATGCAGGTACCATTTCACCACAGTGCAAAGGTGCCCCCGTTGCAGGACAGGACACCTTCCTGCATAAAAACAATCCACTGAAAAACAAGGAGAAATAAATACATTTCTCCTTGTTATCCCTCACCTGGTGAGACATAGGTTTTTGGTGCATTCCCAGGTCTACCAGTTCTGGTAAATCTGGGAAAAATCCATGAATATTGCGTGGTAACACCTACAAAACACCCATGGGAAGCCTTCCTGGCGCAGAGTAAGTCAACACAATGATTTGTGCTGCATTGCTTTTCTCGAGATTTATGAAATGCTCAGGGCCACACAAGGTGGCCTTGCGTGGCTCATAAATCCCATATTTGAGTTGTGTTGCACATGTACCACATTGCATGGTGCAAGTGTGATGCAACTCGGGTCATTAGTATGGCCCTGTGCATATCCCCAGCACCCATGACCTGCAGACTATGGACTTCAACATATATATCACAGAGATTCACATCACCATAGGCTCCACTCCCTCTGACTCAAAGGCCATTCTTCAGATTTTTGTATCCTATTATAGAACTCTATTTGCATTTAGTAATGATGCCACTGATATTGTGGTTGACACTCATCTGAAACACGTGGCGCTGGCTTGGCTTAATGATTCTCACAGGAAATATCTGGCACACCCTATCACTTTCGAAGAGATTAGGTACATGATCTATAGCATGCTGAGTGGGTAGGCTCCTGAGAGTGGGGGCTGACAACTGAAATCTATAAGGAACATGCCATGCTTACAGAGACAAACATACTTAGCCATGTAACAAAGGTGGTGGCTTCCTCCTTCGTGCCTTTCCAGATGAGGAAAATATAATCAATATATCTTTTCCATATTTTGATTTTGTCAAAGAATGGGTTGTCTTCTGTAAGCACCATTTCTTTCTCAAAGTGGTCCATATATAAGCAGGCCCGACTTGGTCCAAAGGTGCTTCCCATTGAGGTGCCATGTATCTGTAGATAAAAGTTTTTATTAAATTAAAAAAAGTTTCTGTTCAATGCCAAGTGAGCGAGGTCTAAGACAAATTCTTGTGTAGTAATGAAATCCCAGACGCTGTTACTCAGCAAATTGCTGATCACTTCTAGAGTTGCTTCCTGTGGAATGTTAGTGTAAAGCGACTCCACATCGAGGGTCATCAGCTGCTCCCGGTCTTTGTCAAACTCAAGGTTGCTTAATAGTACCAGGACGTCTTTAGTGTCTTTGAGGTAGGTTGAGATTCGTCTCACATATGGTTGGAGAAACCAATTGCAGAACTGTGATAATGGTTCCAGTATGGAACCTATCCCTGACACTATCGGTCTCCCTGGAGGAGGGTGCTTATTCTTGTGAATCTTTGGCAGGATATAGAAGTAGGGAGTTTTAGGATTGGTTTGGTTGAAGAAGGCTGCTTCATGTTTTGTTATCCAGCCATTGTCTAGGCCCTTCCTTATTAGAAAGGTTATTTCTTCCTTGATGTCTATTGTAGGATCTTTAGACAGTTTCTTGTAGTGATGATTATTACCTAGTAGGCGTAAGCATTCTTCCTTGTACATGACCATAGGCATTATTACTATAGCGCCTCCCTTATCAGCTGGTTTCACAATAGTCGAGGAGTCATTGCTTAGGTCATTAAGGGCTTCTAGTTCCTGAGTGCTGATGTTGTGAAAGACCTCAATCTGATTTGCTGGCAGATTATCGATTTTCCTGCTCACCGATTTCTCGAAGGCCTGTACTTCGGGTGGCATTTGTTGGCATGAGGGGGTGAACTTGGACTTTGGACGTAAAACTGTGTTCCTTTCCTGCCCGACGTTGGGTTCGGGATGGTGGAGGAAGAAGGTTTTCAGTCTTATCTTACGGAAAAACTCAGCCAACTCAATTCTTAGTTTGAAAGTATCTAGCTTGGGTGTGGGGACGAACCCCAGGCCCTTCTCTAATGCTTGGAGTTCATTGTCTGTCAGTATTTTAGAGCTCAAGTTAACGACAGTAGTAGATCTCTTAGTTATGTTTTGATTGTGATGGGGGCCTCGCTGTCTGTTTGCACCTCTGTTAGATTCCAGCTAACTCCCTTTTTCCTTCCCCTTCCTCGTCCAGGGCCTCTCCCAAAAAAAGGAACATTCGGGTAGGCCCAGGTGGCCAGCTGTTGAGGGTAAAGTGGGGGTTAGAATTGGTTGGGTGGCCCATAGGGAGAAGGCCAGACCCAAGGTGGCAAGTTATGTGGTGGGGCCGGGGGACCTTAATAGGGGGAAGGCCAGTTATTCCTCGGGTTACCCCTTCGGCCACGTCTTGGGCGTGAAGACTGCGTGCGATCATTATCAGATTCGGAGCTAGAATAGCCCCCGGAGGACGTGTGAAAGAGTAGAGAGGACTGAGCTATGTAGTCCTCCTCAGAATAAGGGTGCACTTTTTCCAATGAGAACCTCTCTAGGTCTTTCTGAATTTTTTTGATTTTACATTGGGTGAGGTAGACTTTGAATTAATTGATTGTTTTATTTGTCTCGTCTAATTTCTTTTTTAATGCAGCGGTTGTCAGACAGGTTTTCAAATTGCTTTCAGCTGCCTTAATCTGTATCATCAAGGTCTCTGATAACCTGGAGGCTGTTTTAATAATCAGGATCAGCCAATCCTGTGTGCACTTCCAGGATATCAGTGACCAGTCCTTCCTGAACTCCTTATCATTAAGGAAGATGCGTGGTTCAGTGGTTACGAGTAATCCATTAGGAGCTGCATTATTGCGTAGGTACTCCGTTAAAACGACCCCGTGCAGTATGGTTTTAATTTGTGTCCTTGTGAGTTCAATAAGTGTGTCCCAGTCGCCCAGTTGAGCTATTGTCTTTGTCAGTGAAGAGTCTCCTAGTAGTAAGAATAACATTACAGTTCATATCACCTATCTCAATTGATTAGGTATTTTAATAAAGGTGCATGCAGGTAAGGTTAAAATGGGAGTGGGACTCAGTTGAGTGCTAATGTCTCATTGAGTCTAAAAAACAGGGACCAACATGTTTCTGCCCTCTCTATGTGCTGGAAGGTCAGGGGCATTCGTTAGGGTCTAGGATCCCCTGAGCACAGCTGCTATTAGGCATGCTCGCTAAGTGAAGGAAAAGGAGGTCAAAAGGCCTACCTGAACAGATGGTTCATAATAGGGTAGGTCTGTAGAGAGAATTAATAAACTGGAGATTACAATAAGTATGGTAAAACCATAGTGTGAAAAACCACAACACACAACACAGCAAACATGGTGGTAAAAACGGTGCTAAAAATAGAAACACACACTCTCAATCACATGCAGTGGTGACTTACCCCAGGAAAAAAGGCGATTAGCCTCTGGTCTGGGTAATGCCGGGGGAGGTATCCATTGTAGTCACACTCTATGGGGAGAATGAACAATAACAAAGACAAGGAAAATTGCAGAAAAGCAGAAAAAGAGGTACTGGGACAAGCCCAGCGGAGTCTAGTCGATGGCCCAAATGGTAGGCTCGGTAGGGGAGCCCAGGTAGTACCATCTTACCTGGGTGGGGCTAGGTGGTCAAATGATGAAGCATGACACTATTATGTGTGCGAGACCACCTAGTCTGTAAAAGGAACTCCCCTTTGTAAGATACAGCCACCCTCATAGAGACACTTAACACACACCTCCCCCACAAATTAACCCACGCCTAATCGGTACTATTAGCCGAGGGTACACTAATCCAGTCTCACCCTCATTTCTGACCACCCCACACTTCCAGTGGTATATGGATCTGTAAAGTTGTCTTGGGAGTATGTGTGGGGCGGTATGACTCCCACCACTCTCTTTTGTGTTCTAATAACTGTTGATCCATCTACTATCCTGTGCGGCATCAGCCCATAATTAACAGAGACTTTACCCTGGGACCTCCCCCAAGCTTCTGTGAAAGGACGGTGAACCCTTTGGTTGTTTGGAGACCTCTGAGTGAGCCGCTGGGGAAGGACAGGCCACACAGGGCCTGAGGGGTGCAGCTGCAAAATGAGGAGATGCTGCAGCAGGCAAAGCCATGTTGTTGGAGGCCCTCAAGCCTATGCTACGGGGGGCAGACATTAGTTTTACCACCAGGCAGCGGCGAAATCAGGAGCAGCACTTAATACATCTGGAGACTCGGATGGTGGATTTGGTGGTGCAGGGTTGCCTAGCAGAGGGGCAGCAGGCATGCAGACAGCTGGGTCTCCTGCAGCAACATTAGTAGCAGACCCTTTTGGAGGAGACTAGGCTGTCATGGTAGGCGCCCAAAGTCACATCTATCGATGGGGCGATAAGTCCAACAACATGCTCCACAGGCTGTCCTGGGGTCCTCAACTCCCTCCCTTAATTTCTCTTGACTGTGACTCAGTGGGTGCTCTGCTCACCAACCCCAGAGATGTAGCATGCAGTTTTGCTGCATACTTTCAGGATGTTCATTCTCGGCAGAAAACACTGTCTGGGGAATAGGTGGACGACTTTGTGAAGGAAATCCCTCTCAGAACTCTCTGCATTAATGATCATGAAAAATTAGACAGTGCCCTCAGTGGGGAGAAGCTCTCATCGGCATTAGCAGGGCTGCGATCTGGTATGGCCCAGGGGCCGAACGGATTCCCCTGTGAGCTCTTTAAGGCCTTTATGTCGAAACTCCAGGAACATATGCTGAGGGACATTTGTTGAGTGGTGGATGCTGCTACTCTGCCTCCCACTGGCATCATGGAGAGATATGGTATTCCCAAGCTTGGTTGGCTAGCAGATGACCACTCCTCATATCGGCCAATCTCCATTTTAAATTTAGAACTAAAGATCCTAGTGAAGGAGATGGTGAACAGGTTGATACGTGTCACCCTGTATTTAGTTAATCAAGAACAAGCCAGCTTTCTGCCTCAGAGTGCACAATATTCGGTGCTTGTAAAATGCCCTGTCCTTGGTGGACAGGATAGAGGGGCCACAGAGATCCTCCTCGCTGATATTGGCAAGCTTTTTGACTGCGTCATCTGGGTGTACTTGTTGGCTCATTGCGTCACCTACATTTTGATCCCAGGTTGCTATCTTATATTAAGCTTTTTTACAGTAATCTGACGGCAACAGTGAGGGTAGCAGGGGCCAGCTCAACCCCTTTCCCAATCCAGTGAGGGACGGGTCAGAGGTGCCCCTATCTCCCCTGCTGTTCGATTTTGCCATGGAGCCTTTGGTAGCATGGGAGAGGGTGAATGCTGAGGTCTGATGGTTTGAGTGGAAGGCTGGTCTTTCCAAACAAATAGCAGTATTCGTGGACAAAGTTCTTTTCTTTCTGACCTTTCCTGCTGCCTCTGGGTGGCACATCTTACAAATTATGCACATTATTTGTGAATCCTCTGGTCCATTTCTTAACATCTCAAAGTCCTCAGTGCTTCTGGGGGGCAAATACCCACAGGACCTTAGCTCGGCATTGGGACTTCGAATTCCCGTGGATGGCCGTAAGTATTTAGAGGTGTGCATGTCCCCTGATGCAACACTGTCATGGGTACATAACTTTGACCCTACCCAAGCTCGCCGAAAAGACGACATACGCATGTGGTCGATGCTACTTCTCTCCCAGACCAATATTCAAAATGGTGTTGCAGCCCAGATTTTTATACCAACGTCAGAATTTTCCATACGCTATCCCATGACAATGGGTCCGCTCTGTAAATTACATCCTTATTAGATTCCTTTGGGAGGGCAGCACACTCCGCATCGCTCTTAGAAGGGGTTTTCAATCTGCTTACTGTGGGATTATTGCCACGGTGGACACTGAATCAGACTATTTGGCATGGCACCTTCTGGTCATCAATGATTGGTGGTATAGTGTGCAGGATGACACTGCCTATGCATATGAAAAATGGGCAATGGGAGACACTCCAATTCTATCATACCTATACAGTGGTGGTGAGTGCAGAGATCTTCCCCCGGCTACTAGAGTAGTTTTAACACACTGGCGGCATTCCCTTCAACTGATGGGATGGTTGGGGAGAATTACACAGTGGCCACTTCTGTGGCATGGCCATTGGCTATTACAGGTGACCACGCTGGAGGGATTTCGGAGATGGGACTTGATATGCATTTCCACGCCGGGTGACATCATGAGCGGGACTGGTCTTAAGTCAAATTAGACCTTGCATGAAGAATATCAACTCCACTGTAGTCAGTTTCATTGCTATTTGCATCTCCACCAGGCCATGACCCCATATGTTGCAGGTTTACCTGACTTCCAAAATTCAATCCCTTGGAAGGTAAACTCCTTGTGGGAGATCTGGGCGACTGCAAGATAGTGCAAATCTATCAGATGCTCATCTCTAATTGCCCAGATATGTTTGAGGCTCTCCGATGGTCGTGGAAGGCTGACTTGGGGACATTGGAGGAAGAGGATTGGACCGAGGCACTGAGTGCGCCCAGAGGTGAAGCCATTGTGGCCCAGCTCAGGCTAATCCAGCTGAAACACCTAATAGGGTATACTACATGCATCATCAGTTGTGGCAAATCGGGATGATTGCGTCCCAGGCTTGTCTTTCTTGTGTGGTGGAGGAGGTCTGTAGTTGAACCCCTCCCTCATAGTATAACACTTTACCCAACGGGATTGAGGTTGCAGTAACAATAAAAAATTCTGAACCCTCCAAAGTCCAAAACTGTCTCTAATGCAGTTGCGTGTGAAGTGGGAATAGTTAATTTGACTTCCTTCTCCCAATGACCAACACTTTTCCCAATTTGATTGCATTTGGAGTTGGAATAGTAAATCAAACTTCCCCCAAAAGTCCATTATGTTCACCAGTGAGGTTACATTTGGAGAGGCAATCGTACAAATTTCACCTTCATCAATGTATTTAATTTTAGAATGAGAATAATAAACCTAAATCATCCTAAATCCAACAATATTTCCAATGTAGTGAAGTTTTGACTTTTGAACACCAACAAAGTAAAACTGTGTCCCCAGTGTGGTTATTTTTGGAGTGTACATAGTAACTATGAAGTCTCTTAAATCCAATACTTTCCCCAATGTGCTTTAGTTGGGAGTGAGAATAATAAATCTGCCCCACCCCACCAGCTTCCAAAGTTCATTTTCACTGGTGTGCTGAAGTTTGGAGGAGTAATAAATCAGACTTTCGCCAAAGTAGAACACTTTTTCCAATGTTGTAATATTTTACTGAAAATGGTACAATATATCTGTACCCTACTGGCATTTTTGTATTTTTTATTTCGTAAATTTAAAAGTTATCATATTTTATAGTATAAATTGTTTGTTTAATAATATTATTTTTGTAAAGTAGAATTTTGTTTACTTGTTTTTGTTATATACAGTTACCCAAAATCTCTTTTAATATGTGCTATTTCTTCCGAGCATTGTTTTACAATAATTGCAGGTTTCTTGTAATGTTTTTTATTTTTAAGAACAAACTACTTCGGAACAATTACAGTTACAAAGATGATATAGTTGTAGTGGGCACATATTTTAGTTCTATGTATACATTTATTTTTTAAACATGCTTTGCAATAATGTTAAACAGAATTATCATTTTCCCATTACATATATTTTTAAACATTACATTGAAAGTTATTATTTTTTTTAAATTATTTTTTATCAGTGTTGTAATATATATTTATACATTAAACATTTTGTACATTATTTAAGAGAGGTGGTTTCTTCAGTTTCCACATTTGTTTACCAGTTTCTTTTTTTGTTGTTTTAGTCTTTATTCATCCTTTTGGGTTGTTTGTGGAGTTTGAGGTTGCAGTTTCCCGCGCTGGCCTCCAGTTCAGCAATGACAATTTTAAATATATTTTCTAAGCCTTTAGTGCTAGGAGAAGTGCTTAGACTTAGTTAAGCTAATTTGTATTTTGGTGTTGTTGAGTGTATTTTTGGAGTGTAATATATATTGGTTAGTTTACGGTATTGCAGTAGGACTTATTATCAAAAGCAATGTTTATTTTAATTTTAATGTGTTCTTTTATGTGTCTAACATTGATGTTCATGCTTTTATACAATATTTTTAATACTGAGGTTGTGTTTTTGGGATGGTTTTTATTCTTTTTCCTTTATAGATTATTTTTTAATTTTCATACTTCAGTCATAGGGCCTAATATTAATCTTGGCGGAATCAGTCCCGCCGTTGATTTTCCATTGGATTTCCCACCTGCCAACTTTTTGGTCTGCCCACTCTATTTAGAGGTTGGCGAGCCCATAGATGAAAGCCCATCAATGAACCATGAGAATCCTACACCTGTGTCAACGGTGCGATAGGCAAAAAGTGTCTGTCGGCGGGACTCCAGTCAGTTGTACTGCCAGCCCAAGCACAATGTGCCTTTGTAACTGTGGTGGCTAAAACTCCACACCTGAGTTGGCAGATTGGGAGGTTTATAAACATGAAACCTACCTTCTTTCGACTTTTCTCATTCCCTTCCACTATGAACCAGATCATACAAGTCCTACCTTTGCTGCGCTTCTGGACCAAGACAAAAATCAACCCCGTCATCGCTGGAACCCGAAAGCAAGTGACTGTTTAACCTGATATCCTATGAATTGTCAGTGTACATTTGCTCTGGACTTGTGCATGTTTAAAAAATACTTGCAAACAAAAGTACACTGATGTGCAATGCATATGTGTTTACTTTTATAAAACCGTTAAACAAAACACATCTCTATATAACATTAACAATCAACAATCTGGTACTAACTGCTGTCATACAAATGGACACCTATACACATCGATCCCTAAATCCATACAGGTGTGTGTAATCATTTCCCCTAAAGTACCATATCATATTCATAAACAGTACACATCATTGGAACTACATAATGCAATATAATGTATAGTAAATTCACTACACAATGCAGCAAGTGGGTTTACATAGAATGCACAACCAAGGTTATCTCTAAACTCCAAACATGTCAGAGAGGCACTAAGGTCACATGTCCTCTTGGTTTCTGCAATTTCTGGTAAAGATTAGATGCTGTTTAAACTCTAAAGTGTAATTTTCCTTCTGTAATGCGTGTGTGTATATTATTAGCACATCATTTTAAAATAAACACACATGCATTCTCTAGTTACAAAATAGAATCATTTATAATTTTAGTGTAACTATCCAGGAACATGATGAATGATTGCACTAAAAGCATCACGTCCATCACAAATATATAACACTAATGTATGCACTAAATAAATATGTAAAAAAATAAAAGCTGTGCCTGTCATTGTCAGAAATGAGAATAAGTACATGTCGCATACATTTGCATGAATAACATTTTCAGCAAACATTTACTATTAATATACAATCAATGCCAGATCTAAGGTATTGTAAATAAAATACATTTTAATTAAACAATTAGATAATTCTTTCATATATATATATAGGGACAAAATAATTGTGGTCCATATTGTCCAAAGAGTCCAGCTGGTGAACTGTGGGCTGCAGTCCCAGAACCAACCTCCTATTTGCACTGCCAAGTACAACCTTCTCATAAAGGGGCATTTATTGGGCACAGAGCAGACACCTCAATGACCTTACTTGAGAGGGGGTGGGTTTGAGTTTAGGAGGGGTGAATTTGAAAGGGGTGAGCTTGGTTTTTTGGAGGGGTGGGTTGGGGTTTGGAGTGGTGGGTTTATGCTGAAGAGGGGTGGCTTGGGGTGTGGAAGGGGTCAAGGCCAGGATAAATAAAAGGTATTATTTGTAAAAATAAGTAGGAAGGTTGGCAGGGAATTGGGGTGGGAAGTCGAGGGAGTAGCAGGGGGTGATGTGCATGTGTCTGTTGAGGGTGCAGTTGTATGTGGGTCTGGGGCACTTGGTTTACGTTTCAGTGAGTGTTTTTTCCTGGGTGTATGTTGTTTGGGTGAGTGTGGGCATCTGTAACCAGTGGGTGTTGTCTCTAATGTATGTGTCTGTGTGGATGAGTGTACTATTGAGGTGCTAGGAGTGATGTTGGTGCTTGCGGGAGTGGTGGTGCATGTGGGTGTGGTGGTGGTTATGCATTTGAGTGTGATGGTGGGTGTGGTGTCTTTGGGTGTGCTGGTGGTGGCTGTGCATGTGGGTATCGTAGTGGGTGTGGTGTCTGCAGGTGTGCTGGTGGCGGTGGTGCATGTGGGTCTGGTGTCTTTGGATGTTCTGGTGGTGGTGGCTGTGCAGGTGGGTGTTGTGGTGGGTGTGGTATCTGTGGGGTATGCTTGTGGTGGTGATGATAGTGCTGGTGTTGGTAGGTGTGGTATCTTTATGTTGTTTGTGTGTGTGCCTGTGTTTTCGCTGTGTTTGTGTTTATGTGTGCATGTTCTGCTTGTGTGTGTTGGAGTGGGTACGTGCAAAAGGATGAGTGGGCTTTAGACAAGGCTGGGAATAGGAAATTTGGATGGTGAAGGGGGGCAGTTGATGTACAAGGTTGGGATGGTTAGAAGGCTGCAGTCCGAGAAGAAGCAAGACCTTGGAATGATCTCTGTAGGCCAGACATAGCACTGTCAATGCCTTCCAGGTAAGCTACCATTTGTTGCACCTGGCAAATAAGCCCTTGGATGGCATTCTGGAGTGCGGTCTGTCCTACAGAGATGCTCCATAGGAGGTCAATAGCCTCCTCACTCAGCGATGCTGATGGGGCAGCACCTACAGCAAAGGAGATGCCACCACTTTTAGTGGGGTTGGGTTTGGCCACCTGTGGGGGAGCAAGAGGGAGGGTGGAGATGGGCCTCTGGGTGGCAGACAAGGATGCAGGTAGTAAAGTTGCAGTAGGGTCCACCACTACTGTGGACTGGTCATCTATGGAGGCCTCCAAAGATGATGTAAAGAAGCTCATGGCCTCTGTGCCAGTCTTCTAACCCGCCGTGCCACTGGGTCCCTCTGTTTCAGTGGTCTCAGCCCTCGAACCACAGTGGCCAGCTGCTTCCCTACCTACTTGGCCAATGTCCCCTTGGTCTGCACCAGATGATGTCGAAATGACAGATACAACAGTTTTTATGTATCTGTTTGATAGAACTGACCATGAATGTTGATCAAATACATTTTCCAAATTTTCAGATTTTACCTGCTTCAAGGCTCTCAACCTTTGGTTCTTTATTATCATTATCTCACGCATGTAGGGAGCATTTTCAGAAACCATTTGGTCACAGTTTTTTTAATCCCCATGATGGCTCCCATTGCATGTATGACCTTGACTCTCATATCCATTTGAAGTTCTCTGTAGAAACTGTTTAACATCTCTGAATGGGTGGGCTTTGTTTGTTTAGAATAGTGAACTTATGTCAACATAAAGGGTATAAACCAAAAATACATTTTTACAGTGTGTTTACAGGCTACAGATTACACCTTGATGCATTTATATATTTACAAAATGAGTCATGATTTGGGCCTGATTTTGAGTTTGCCAGATGGGATACTCTAACATCTATGGGATGGAATCTTCCATTTGCAAATTCTCTTTAAATATCCCATCACTATCATTGATTTATCACCTGGGCACAACAAATGACATTTTAAAATGGTTTATGGTATGTAGTACTCTGACATCAATGTGTACACATTTGTGTCTGTGTATACCAAACCTTGTATGCCTATCATGATTATTGATCACTAAATAGAAAAGCTTGCTTGCACATTTGTGAAGAAGTAAGACGTAATAACAGGAATTAAATAGTGTTTTTGCTTCAAAACACATCTAGGTTATATTTTGAGTCTAAAATGTAGCCATTTAACGTTATGTCACAAGTCATTTTGGTTCACATACTCACTATTCTTAGTCTAGAAAGCGAACTTACCAATGGAACATTTGGAACATCCACTGTATCATAATAACATTTTATGCTATGTCACCTGTAATAGGGTTAAAGTAACATCAATCACAATATTGGAGGAGCATCACACCTTACACAATCAGGAGCAGTGGCATGTCTGTTACTACTGTCCCTTATACCATCAAAGTACCTGATGAATATTTGTTGTTTAGGCAGGTATGTGTCTGCTCAAACCAATTCTTTGGCAGAGAACACAAATCAGGTAATATCTTTTACCCAAATATAATCTACAAAACACATCATCATACACCTTGGGCAAAACTTTCACATTCAAGGGCTCCTCTTCTGTGTTGCACATATGTCAATCTTAATGTCGATGGCAAAATTAGTTGCTGTGACAAACAATAAATGATTTAACATGTTGAACTCACACAAGAATGTACCCCCTTCCTGCTGCTGTTGGGCTCTCTCATGCTGATCAAGGTCCGGATAGGCCACCACAAGTATGCAGGCCATTAGTGGGGTCAGGGTGAGACTCACATGCTTCCCACATTGGGAGGACTGGCCCAGCTATACTTCGGTTGACTTTCCGGTCCAGCGTCGTAGGTCCTCCCACCTCTTTCATCAATGGATGCTGCTCTGCTCATAGACCCCCAGAGTCTGCACCTTCATGATGATGGCCTTACATATTCCCTTTTTCTGATGGGCTTTGACCTGTATGAATAAGAACAAAAAACAAAGGAAAAAGGTTTTATGAGGTTTTGTTTGTCTGTATTGCTGTGACACAATTATGTTACATCTTTTCACAGGCATTTCTAACAAGTCAGTACAGATTATTTAGCAATACAAATTTGTAGTCAACTGTTGAGTACCCCCAACAGTTGCAATGTCCTCATGTTACTAATCCAGGCAATAAACATCATCTAGGCCAGGGGTCTGAAACCTTTCCTCGAGTGAGAGCCACTCTTGACCAGTACAAATAATTGTGAGTCACTAAAGGCTAAACAACTTGTACAATATTAGCACACTCTCCTATGCATAGCTATGTTGGCTTAATACAAACATTTTTAGGGGCAGATATTATGGTTTGAAACACATACAATGAGTAAGGGCAGTATGCAAGGGCCGAAATCTGTTGTCAGTGACACCATTGATTTGGATGATGTATGAGCAAGTGTGTGTAATAATGGGACATACTTGCATGGGTGATTGAGAGCCTGTATCATTCATACCTGTAGCACAGGATATACCTTTCCCCATATATGGCAACATTACCTGGCTTAAGCATACAGACACTCATCTTTCAAAAAATAGGATGTAGTTCAAATAGAAACAAAAACATCAGACTTGAAAGTTTCTTCTTGAACTTTAGATTTCTCTAATTTCAACATTTGTCTGCATTTTTCACTCAGACTCCTAGTACAGTGTCTACTGACTACTGGAAGGAAGGGCCATGCAGTTTGTTGAATGAAATCAGAATTTTTGACCAAATGGACTGAAAGGTCATCTCATTCATTCAGATGACTTTTGATTTCAATTTACTGACTGTTCAACCATTGTCAAACATCATTATGTCCCCTGCTAAATTATTGAGTTCACTACACTCCAATCACAACACTTACCTCATGAACAAAAAGGGACACATTAGCCTGTGTATGAAGAAGAAACATGCTATTTAGAATAACATTTCACATTCAAACATGTACCTGTTCCTCTGGGTTCCCATGGAGCTGGTAGTACAGGGACAGGACATCCGGGGAGAGGAGTTTCAAAACTTCTCAGATGAGAAGTTAGGGGTCATGTCACCTGATTTTCCTAGCATCTTGGTTCACAGAGCACAAGAGCAGCAGCAAAAGTGGAGGAAGTATTGATGGCTGCACTGTCATGAGGCAAGTGAGCCGCATACATGTAAATGACAGACGTGATCTGCAACAGAGACAGAGAGAGCCATTAGTTTTCATGCATAGCCGTCACACACGTTAGCCGATGGCTGTGTCTGTGATGGAGTGTTTCCGCTGATAGCTGATGGATTGCCAATGTCCTGATGGCAAGGTCAGGTGGCGCGATTTTAGGATGTAAACTAGTGTATTTTGAAATGTTAAGTGCATCACCGCCCCTCAAAATGGTGGCTAGTTCATTTACCAATGTAAATACGCACCACACTGTTTTTAGTGAAGTTGGACACATTATAATGTCATGCATGATTGTGTTTTACTACAATAGTGACTCTGTGTATTTTAGACTTCTGTTAACAGAATGTATCCAAAAGATACGTATTCTTACAAAGACGTGAGATGTGTGTTAATTTGTGAAGTGTTGTAGGACAATTTTAAGTGATACTTTGTTTTTCTTAAATATAGATATATGAACCTAGGAAGGAGTAGAAGATGACAGCCTCAAGTCTTCAGACCTTTTGCAGACCTTGTCACCATGTAAGAAAGGGACATCTTAAAAAATACAGATTAAATAGGTAAACTATTTTAGATTTATGTCAGCAGCTAGAGCCTGATATTCTGCCTCGCAACAAGAATATAACACCAATAATGGCAATAGTGAAAATCATGGCAGTACTTCATTTTGTGGCTGCTGGATCTTTTCAATACACTGGAGAAGTATCTGGAGGAATGTCACAGCCAACTTTCAGTAGTGTGCTACACAAAGTCCTTGCTTCAGTAATGAGACACATGAACAGCGTCATCCAGGTTTCAAACCATCAGGATTTTGCCAATGTGAAGGGAGATTTTCAAGCTTTAGGAGACACACCACATGTGGCTGGGGCAATTGATGGCACACATATTGCCTTGGTGCCACCACACACGAGGGAACAGGTCCACCGTAATCAGATGAATGTCCATTCAAACAATGTGCAAGTTGTCTGCTTACTGATTTGTACATCTCAAGTGTGTGTGCCCATTTCCTAGGGTCAACACATGATTCCTTTGTACTACAGAACAACACCATACCCCTGCAAATGCCACAACCTGGACCTGAGATGGCCTTGCTTATTGGTAAGTACAATGTGACATGAGGATCATTTGCTTCAATCATAGTTTAGGAAAGTACAATGGGATGAGATATTTTTGTTTAATATATTTTTTATTTTCATATAGGTGACTCACCTTAACCTAACTGACCAAGGGTGTCAGCACCGTTGAGGAATCCAACAACTCCAGGGGAAGTCGACTTCATGGAGGCACTTGAAAGAACACAGAGGCCACTGGAGTGGACTTTTCGGCTCCTGAAGGCCAGATTCCGCTGTCTAGGCAGGACCAGTGAAGCCCTCCTCTACTCACCCAAAAATGTGTGCCAAATCAGGGTTGCCTGCTGCATGTTGCACAGCATAGCCCTGTGATGGAACATCCCAAATAATCACAGAGGATGGAGACCATGAGAGCCACTGGGTGAGGATGTTGAAATGCCCAGTGAAGATGACAGCAGTGAAGAGGAAGAAATTAATATATGCCAACATGTTATTGACAACTTCTTCACCTGAATGTAAGGTTACCTTTACATATTGTAACATCAAATGTCAGAAAAAAAACTTGCAACATAGTAACCATATCAGTCTGTGATGGTACTTTAGTAGTAATGGTCAGTTCAGGAAAGTCCTGGGCAAAGATGTTCGTTGATCAGAGTTTCAATACATTGACTACTATGTTTATTGACATAGATTATTTTTGCTTGTGCTAGGTATAGGAGTACTCCTAACTTATTATTTAGGAAAATTTTCTTATGTGAAATCATAATCTCATCTTCATTTGGACATTTCAAAGTTGTGACATTTGCATTGATATTTTGCTGCTGGGAAGTACAAAGGGAACATGGCTTGATCCTGAGACAGACATACACTTTGGATGTAGAGATCTTATACAGAGTCAACTTGTACTGTGATTGAATGCACGTTCTTGAGATTGTATTAGACTTGTTTTCTGTTGGATTTTGCCACAAAGGCAATGTGTGCTGCTTAACTTGTTCTAACCACATGTATATGTCACATCATAGCATATTGATTTCCCTTCACACTGGCTAAAGCTTCATTTTGTGTTAAGTGTATGAAGCTGTTGATATGTCTCATCATTGAAAAAATAACTTGTTGTAGCACACCACTGACCTTTGGTTGTGACATTCCTCCAAATACTGCCACAGTGTGTTGAAATGATCCTGTAGCCACAATATGTAGCTCTGCCATGATTTTCACTATTGAAGTAATTGATGTGGAATTCCTATTGTGAGACAGGCTGTCTGGCTCCAGCAGATGACATGAATGAATAATAGTTTGCCTATTTAATATGTTTATCTGGATTGTTCCCCTCCTTCCATGGTGTCAGGTTCTTGGAGCATCAAATTCTAAATGGCACAGACTATTTGGTTATGCATGGATTGTGAAAATTATCTACAATTTGGACAAATAATTGTTAATTATAAATGTATGATACCAATACATTGAGATTTCATTTTTTTAAATGTTTGTAAGAAATGGGAAATACATAAGCTAATTGTTATATCTTGTTTCTGTTTGAAACGTATTGATTAATATTTGTAAAAAGTGATGGTGAAAGGAAGACGTAAGAAAGGAAATATCACAAAAAATACCACACCCGTCTTTGACTTTGTGTTATGTGAAATTATTTTATTAACACACATTTACCAAAAATAGTTTGAGACATAAAATCAAAGGAAAAATAAATAAATCATTTGTGGTGGATGAAAACATTTATGATGAACTTAAACTGTTTCAAGGCAAATGTATAGAATACAACTGTCCACAAAAAAAGTAAATATATCCATGAAATAGTCTACAGAGTGATGGTAAGTTTGGCGTCTCTTGGGGATAGTGGTGGAGGTCTTGTCATCCTTTCCTGGTGGTCCCCTCCTCGGATTTGGCGGTCACAGTTGTAGGGACTGCTTTGGGTAGAGCAGTGTCCTGTTGTGGCGGGACCTCCCTGTCTGTGGCTGAGGACCATTTATTTTGCCCTGATGTTGAAGCCGCACAGACAGGGATAGATGGTACAGGAAAAGCCCTGCACATAGGATGATAAATGCCAAACATCACCCCAGTCAACGAACACAAATTGGAATTGCGATTCTGCATCTCTACATTGTGCTATCTCTGCATCTGCTTCATGTCTCATGGCTCTAGAAGGACCTGGGCCATCATATCTTGGGACTGCTGTATGCTGCCAAGGCACAGTCAATGGTGGTCTGGGTGACAGTTATCCTAGTGGCCTCACTTTGCTGGACCACTGATTCCCTCCCATGTCCCCTATGCCCACTGTCCTGTGCTCTTGAGGTAGTGTGTACCATCCAACTGGGTCCTTGTGGAGGAGGTGGTGGTGTTGGTTCAATAGCAGCCAGGACTGGAGAGGCACAAGATTTGTGTGATGTTACTTTGGACACAGGAAGTAGAGGTATCTTGAGGCTGAGGTGATGTTGCAACTGGGGTGGAAGATTTAGGTGTGAGCTGAGCGAATCTCACTGTAGCTGGCTGTCCAGACAGACCAGGTAGACCAGGCAGCTCCACATCATCAGGACTTGCAGGAGAGTTGTCGCCAATGAAGGGTTGTTCCTGGTCTGGTGTGAAGGTGTCTTCGGTTGCAGATGATGATCGACTGGCCTTGGGTTTTGGACCTAAAATGAATTACGAACAAAATGAAATTAAAAGTCTGGATTGTACCTTAAATGTTTCTTCAGCCACAAAGGAAGCAACTTAAAAGTGCAAATTATGATTAATGGAATGACTAGGCCTTTGTGTGATTTTAATTATTTTTCACATGCAGGTTAATTTACACAAATGCAGATCAGTAATAATGTTAAAGAATTCTCCTGAAATGAAAAATGTTATTTAGAAAGAGTATCTTACATGTACCAGCCATTTAACCCAACACAGTAGTGAGGAGAATTGAGACCTTAACCATTCCAAGGCCTAGCAGGCAAAAAAATGCTATGGTACACCATATTGGAATTAATAGCATTGATCATCATAAGGACTCTGCAAAGTAAATTGTGTAGCAATGCTACTTTTATTCACCATGCTAAAGAACATAATTGAATACTTTTGATTCAACAAACTGTGACTTATGCAAGCAATTACATCAAATCAATGGAGTAAAAAGAAGGTGACAACAAACTAGATCAACACAACAAATGACATTTTCATACATGGCACGTAATGGTGAATGACAAATACACAACACTTTGAAATATGTGCAGATATGGAAGTAAAGGTTGGTTGAGTATAATCACATTTATACTGTTGACTTCCAGAGACAGAAACAGGGCACCATGGTAGTTGTAGTTATTTGCAAACACCATTGACAATACCTGTTAAGATGTGAGTTAAATATACCAATTTAAATATCTCCAGTGAGAATAACACACATTTACAATATGTACACACATATCTGAATGATGTAAATAGGAGAAAAAACATGTATATGCACTATTCTTTAATGTGCAAATAGGTGGACTTTGGTACCTGTTTTTTAAGTACAACAGCAAACATTGAAATAAAGCAAGGAACTAGAACTTCTCCTCGGAGGGAAAGAATTGTAAGGGGGGTGGACGTTGGGAGAACCACCACCAGTCCTCTGGGCCTCCAGGTAATGCTTGGAGGTCACTGGCGCACTCTCCTCCTCAGGTCGTTACACCTCTTCCTAATTTCCTCATATGTGCGTAGATTGTTTGCTACAGCATTCGCTCTGTCACCTATTCTGGACCACATATGCCTTTTCTTAGATATTATTAGTATTGTGTCCTTGGACTCCAAACGATCAATTGTGGTTCTACTCTAATAATTTCATCCACCATGACTGACAATTCTCCCTCTCTAAAACGTGGATTTCTCCTCCCTGCCATAGTCAGTGTCTAAAAGCATTAACTAGTGCCCCAAAAGTTGATGAAAAATAAAAGAAATGTGAGAAACGTATAAAAAAACAGAGGGAAAAGAAATGAACAAAACCTGACTTCTATATAGCAAATTCAGCATCCAAATGCTCTGCTGCAGTGGAATGGCACAGGATCATGGTTTGAAAAGGAATGTGTTTTATAGTGTAGTTTGCAGGCATTCACAGTTGGCCAAAAGCCATCAGGTGTGTGTTGCTAGCATCCATCCAATAACAACAGCCATAGTAGAATGCTGATCGGGTCCCTTGATGGACTTCCGCCATCAGGGGACCACTGCTGGTACACAACTCTAGCATGACTGTGATATCTAAATATGGTCAGTGCAATCCAGCCATCCAGAAGGTGATGGTGTAGTACTCACCAGCATAGGAGTCCATCCTATTGGCAGCGGGACACCGCTTGCACGATGGAGTACATTTCATTGATGCCGACAAAAGTTGTTCTGCCATAGATCTAAATATGAAGGTCAGAACTCTGTCAGCATGACGGAGTATTTAGGACTACATTTGCCATGAAACAGCAGTAGTCCAGCAAATATCTAAATCAGGCCCTTTATTTTTAACCCAAATGTGTTGTATACTTTTACGGAAAAACAATTGGCTATTTTGCAACCAAAATTATGTTTTCTTGTAGTCTTTATTTATTTTTTTTCTAAATTTTCCCAGTTTTGGATAGATTATCTGGATTATTGGAGGTTTAATGTATTTTGCTACTTCTGACATTTTTCCGTGGGTTTTAGAGTATAGAAAATATATTTTTTTCCCAAAAACAATACATGATTTTATGTTTATTTTAACATTTTACTGTTGGACCTGGCATCTGTGCGGTGGTTTTCCTGCTAACTTTTTGCCCCCCGCTCTCCTGTTTTCCTGAATTCCTTTTTTGCTGCTTGTAGGACTCTGCGCTGAACAGTGTTAAAGTGCTTGTGCTCTCTCCTTAAAACATGGTAGAATTGGCTTATACCCAGTTGGCATATTTAATTTACGTGTAAGCTCCTATTAAGGTGGCACTACCAATACCCAGGGACTGTAAATTAAATGCTACTAGTGGGCCTACAGCACTGATTGTGCCACCCATTTAAGTAGCACTTTAAATGTGTCTCAGGCCTGCCATTGAGGTTTGTGTGTGCCTGACCTATCGACCTAGCAAAATAAACCTTTTGCCAAGCCCAATCGTTTCTTTTTCATATATTTAAGACTTCCCTAGGGTATGCTCTGGCATCCCAGAGGGCAAGCAGCAGTGTTTTTAAAAAGCTGCACATGCACTTTTACGTTTTGCGTATTCTGGTAGTGAAAAACTCTTTAACGTCTTTTTCACTACTGCGAGTCCTACTTCTCCCATTGGAAAACATTGGATATACCTTATTACATTTAATAAATATAATTTACAAATAGGAGTATGTCAGCAGTTCATGTTTGGTGTCGTTAGAATTGTAATAAAAACCCCTAACAGATGATGAAATCAGATTTTAAATTATAAGTTTGACAATGCTACTTTTCAGAAAGTTGACATTTTGCTGCCTTAGCCACTTGATGCCTGAAGCCTGTCTCTGGGTTACATGAGTGGGTGTAGTTGACAGTTGGGCTTTGTGTATTCTTCCTCGACAGCCACATACAACAGGAAGGCTAAGTGTGCCTGGTTGAGCCATCACTGGTAGGATTGGAAGGAGCAACTGGTTAAAGCCCCAGTTTCATTTTTGTTGGCTTTGTCCTGTCTCCACCCAAAGGGCTACATACCCCCTGTAGTTGGTATGGAGCCTGGGCTAGGAAGGCATGGCACTTTTACACTTTAAAGGCCTACCTCTAGAAGCTTCCCCCACTTCAAAGGCGCAACTAGATATACCTCTGACTCCAACTCTTCACTACACTTTTGGACCTGTGGCCACTCTAACAGGAAGAAGGACCGCTGTGCTGCTAAAAGGGCCACCACTTTGCTAGGCTGTTGCTCTTAAGGAATGCTGTCCTGCTGTGCTGACCTGCTGCCCACTGCCCTCTGGCCTGGGTGAGAAGGACTGGACCTGCATCTCTGAAACAAAAATCCCAGAATGACTCTAAGGGCTAGTTGACTGGACTTCTGATTTGAAGTGTCAGTTGCATAACAGGCTTCCAAAAAACCCTTGCACCTGCACTTGGACTTTGCCATCCATGAATCTCCACTGCCAAGTGGTGCCACCCCTGTCCTAGAGCCTTGGAGGTGGGCTTAATGTGCTCTGCCAGCCTCTGTGGATCCAGCAGAACTAATGCATCTCCTCTGCTGTGCAGCCACCCCCCAAGCAGAACCGCTACATCACCACTGCAGCGTGGATTGGACCCATCACAAGCCTGCATTGCCTCTGCAGCCTCTTTGAAACCACCATTGTGCAATGCACCCTCGGCACAGGCCCTCCTTTGCCTCCCTTGTTGACAGCAGCCTAAACGATGACTCCGGACTCCACATTACAACCTAGCTGTTCCTCAGAACGGATGCATCGCCTCAACTGTGCAATGCATCCTCAATGCCTAACTTCACAGTGCAAACCCTCATCGATGGAACCCTCAACGACCACTAACGACCCGACATCACAGCCTCAACGCATCTTAGAACTGATGCATCGATGCACCTGTGCGACACTAGCTGACATGGATCCTTGCAGCACTTTGCAAACCCAGGATTTAAGGTACTTTGTTTGTCAAGCCTAACTGGATCCCTGTACCAAGCCTGTGCTCCATCGCTGACAACCTGACTGTGTGATTTTGTCCCAGTCCGGCATGATCAGATATCCACAATTGGCTCTTTACTCTTTTGTTGCTGTTTTTACTGAAATCTTTAAAATTGAATATTTCCTGTTCTAGTGTTCAGATTTTTGTCACCTTAGTATTGTTTTATTTATTAAAGCAAGCTCTCTTTCTTTAGCTTGTAGGATGCTTTTGTGAGGTGTTTTCACTTTATTACTGTTTGAAGATTTGCACAAATATTTTACACATTGCCTCTAAGTTAAGCATTACTGAACTGTGCGAAGCTTCCAGATGGGTGAGCACAGGGTAATTTACGGTTGGCTTATGCATCACCCTGGCAAGGACTATGGTTGCTGTTTGATTAGGGATCATAACTCAGTCAACCAACAACCCATTATCTTACATCTATATTGCAGGTGCACATTTTAGCTTTCATTCTGGCTCTTGTCTTTGCTTCATTTTATTTGTAGATTTTTGCTTTCAGGTCTGTTTAGTGTTGTGTCTGGCACACTCTTTTGTTGTAGTCTATTGAAAGGAATGCATTTGTTACTTTTGCCAGTTTATATTTTAATGAAAAAAGTAGTTAGGAATTTGCTATTTTTCATTCTTTATATAAGCTATCAACACATTTTTCGTCTATAACTTTAGTTTCATATGTTGGTTACAGTCCTTACTGTACAGGCTGTGTTTTTTTATAGATAGTCTTATTTTTGTACTTAGAGTAATTTGGTAGCCATGTCTTTATTGTTTTTCTTTTAAGCAATTTTTCTTTCATGCAGAGGGTGCAATCGTAATTTAGAGAAATAAACATGTGTCATGGATTTAATTACTTGTTATCTTAAAGTTTGAGTTATTTTTTACTTTCTACTTTTGTTAGCTTCCATTTATTGTTAAATCTAAATTTTTGTGGTACTTAGTGATTTTTTTGAAATTTTGAAATCTTCTTTTGTAGGATTGAAATCTTGTAGAGCGGTACTGTCCTGCTTTAATTCTTTTAAGGAACCATTTTTTGCTCATTGGGTGGTTTTATACTGTTTTTTATTGAAAAAGTTGTTTTTATTCGTTGACTGTTTTTAGGTTTAATTGGGTAGGTTGATTGGACACTAGTTTGATTTTTTTCCACCATGTATAATACACGCTAGCTAGTGTTTTTTTTATGTATTTAATGTATATTTGTTAGAAATGGGGTCGCTGTTTGCCCTCTGTCCAAGCAGGGACCCTCACTCTAGTCAGGGCAATGGAGATACACACTTGAATAACCCCTGCAGGCCCCCTTGGTAGACTGGCACAAGCAGTCAGGCTTATACCAAAGGCAATATGTAAAGTATTTTTACAATCACATACAGTAACAGAGTGAAAACACCACAAAAGGACTCAACACCAGGTCAGAAAAATAGCCAATATTTATCTGAACAGAACAAGACCAAAACGACAAAAATCCAACATACACAAGTCAAGTTCTGAAATTTTAAAGAATGAACTTCAATATAGTGCTTAGAAACACAAGTGTTTCAATTTGGTGACATCACGGCATCATGACGGAGTTGTTCCCAACAATCTGGCGCTAATGGCTCTGTTCTCTGAGTCACATGGACCCCCAAGTACAGTACCTTGTGAAAATGAGGAAACAACCGGGGGAACAGGGTCGGGGATCGAGCTGAGGTGGCATTGGTGCGAAGTGCCAGATGCTTGCACTTCCAGCAGGGTCGATATCCGGCGGTCACATTGTGGTGCTTTAAAGTCGAGTGTCACAGACGTTGGTGACATGGTACTTTGGGACTCAAGGAGTCATGGACTTCAGCGAGGCTGCAGCGGTGTTGGGCCTGCCGGGTTGTCGCACTCCAACGTGGACCACTGCTTCGGTTGTAGGCAGCCTCACAGGATCTGGCAGCGGAATCAGTCCTGAATTGTCTGAAGTCAGTGCACTTGGTTCTTCTTGGTTTTTCATCAGCTTCCCCTTTCAAGGGCACAGGGACAGGATAGGGAACCACTTGGTAGGGCAGGAGTCTCAGCAGAGAGTCCAGGCGCTGGCAGTGGAAGTCTTTGATGGTCCTGAGACTTCAGAACAGGGGGCAAGCTCAGTTCAAGCGCTTAGAGATACCTCTCAAGCAACAACATACCACAAAGTCCAGTTTTTGTCCCCTTTCTCAAGCAGAAGCAGCAATTTCAGGATAGCCCAACAAAGCACAGTTACAGGCTTGGGGAGTACTTTTCCTTCAGCTCTTCTCCTGGCAGAGGTTCCTCTTGAATCCTTGAAGTTATCTCAAGTCTGGGGTTTTGGGTCCAATATTTATACCCCTTTCTATCTTTGAAGTTGCCCAACTTCAAAGAAAAGTCTCTGTTGTTTAGAGGACCCTGCCTTGCCCAGGCCTGGCTCCAGACGCACACCAGGGGGTTAGAGACTGCTTTGTGTGAGGGCAAACAAAGCCCTTTCGGGTGTAAGTGACCACTCCTCTCTACAGCCTAGCCCAGATGGTCCATCAGAATATGCAGGTTACACTCCAGCACACTTTGGGGGTCATTCCAACCCTGGCGGTCGGTGTTAAAGCGGCGGCCAAGCCGCCAACAGGCAGGCGGTAATAAAAATGGAATTCCGACCCTGGCAGGAACCGCCAACACAGGCCGCCACTTTAGCACTCCGACCCCCACGGCGGGACAAACAAACAGCGCGGCGGTCACCGCCAACAGACAGGCGCAGACAATGTACCGCCCACACTATCACGACCCACCAATCCGCCACCTTTTCCGGGGCGGGCGCCCCGCCGATAAAAACACGGCGGAAACAAACTACGAACGGGAAAACGCTCACCTATACACACTCCACGAGGAATCTGGACAGCATGGAACCCGAATTAAACATCCTACCAGCCATTGTCTTCCTGCTCCTCTACCAGGAGCACGAACGCCGGTGCAGAAGACAATGGTGAGTACTGCACCTACGACACAGGGGAGGGGGGAGGAGAAAAGGTTACGGGCACACACATATGCAACACACCCACCCCCCCCCCCAAATCCCTACACACTAATGCAGAGCAACAAGTCAGAGTGACAACCCCCAAACCCCCCGGAATAATGCAAAGACAAAAGAAAATGTTCATTAAAATTGAAGTATATGAAAGCATATTTGAACTTAAGTGAAATATGAAATTTATCAAATAAATATATTACAACATGAACAATATATGCATAGTCCAAAAGTCCGGCACATATTGGCTACATTCCATTGTTCGTGGGCCAATGTGCATAAACACATGGGCAAAGCCCACACACGAGACCCGATTCCATTGGAGAGAACACTGCTGGGGCATCAGATAATAAAACCACATGCACCTCAGGGGGATGGAAGGGGGGGCACCTCAGCCACATGAGTCCACGACGCCAGATCCACGAGGGGCCTCCATGCCCACTGTACCATCCTGGGGAGTGCAAAGCCACAGTCTCTCAAGTCTCTACAGTGGGTGGATTGCCCATTGTACCATCTTGGGGAGTGCAAAGCCACAGTTTTCCAAGTCTCTACAGTGGGTGGATTGCCCTCTGTACCATCCGGGGAAGTGCAAAGCCACAGTCCATCAGGTGGATTACAGACTCCACTGGTTATGGAGGAGGCATGTTGGCCAGAGTGCTTCGTGAAGCCCTGCCCGACACAGATCCGGCCCTGCCAATGGGCCAGCGGTGCTTTAGATGAAGGGCCCAGCGGAGCAGTTCAGAGACGGCGGTGCCCAGCGGAGCGGTGCTTGAGATGAAGTGCCCAGCGAGCAGTTCAGAGACGGCGGGGCCCAGCGGAGCGGTGCTTGAGATGAAGGGCCCAGCGGAGCAGTTCAGAGACGGCGGTGCCCAGCGGAGCGGTGCTTGAGATGAAGGGCCCAGCGGAGCAGTTCAGAGACGGCGGTGCCCAGCGGAGCGGTGCTTGACAGGAAGGGCCCAGCGGAGCAGTTCAGAGACGGCGGTGCCCAGCGGAGCGGTGCTTGACAGGAAGGGCCCAGCGGAGCAGTTCAGAGACGGCGGTGCCCAGCGGAGCGGTGCTTGAGATGAAGGGCCCAGCGGAGCAGTTCAGAGACGGCGGTGCCCAGCGGAGCGGTGCTTGACAGGAAGGGCCCAGCGGAGCAGTTCAGAGACGGCGGTGCCCAGCGGAGCGGTGCTTGACAGGAAGGGCCCAGGGGAGCAGTTCAGAGACGGCGGTGCCCAGCGGAGCGGTGCTTGACAGGAAGGGCCCAGCGGAGCAGTTCAGAGACGACGGTGCCCAGCGGAGCGGTGCTTGAGATGAAGGGCCCAGGGGAGCAGTTCAGAGACGGCGGTGCCCAGCGGAGCGGTGCTTGACAGGAAGGACCCAGCGGAGCAGTTCAGAGACGGCGGTGCCCAGCGGAGCGGTGCTTGACAGGAAGGGCCCAGCGGAGCAGTTCAGAGACGGCGGTGCCCAGCGGAGCGGTGCTTGACAGGAAGGGCCCAGCGGAGCAGTTCAGAGACGGCGTTGCCCAGCGGAGCGGTGCTTGAAAGGAAGGGCCCAGCGGAGCAGTTCAGAGACGGCGGTGCCCAGCGGAGCGGTGCTTGAGATGAAGGGTCCAGGGGAGCAGTTCAGAGACGGCGGTGCCCAGCGGAGCGGTGCTTGACAGGAAGGGCCCAGCGGAGAAGTTCAGAGACGGCGGTGCCCAGCGGAGCGGTGCTTGACAGGAAGGGCCCAGCGGAGCAGTTCAGAGACGGCGGTGCCCAGCGGAGCGGTGCTTGACAGGAAGGGCCCAGCGGAGCAGTTCAGAGACGGCGGTGCCCAGCGGAGCGGTGCTTGAGATGAAGGGCCCAGCGGAGCAGTTCAGAGACGGCGGTGCCCAGCGGAGCGGTGCTTGACAGGAAGGGCCCAGCGGAGCAGTTCAGAGACGGCGGTGCCCAGCGGAGCGGTGCTTGACAGGAAGGGCCCAGCGGAGCAGTTCAGAGACGGCGGTGCCCAGCGGAGCGGTGCTTGAGATGAAGGGCCCAGCGGAGCAGTTCAGAGACGGCGGTGCCCAGCGGAGCGGTGCTTCTCACGGCAGCGGTGCTTGTCTTGGCGGGGCCCTGTTCAGCGGTGCTTCTCACGGCGGGGCCCTGTTCAGCAGTGCTTCTCACGGCGGGGCCCTGTTCAGCGGTGCTTCGCACGGCGGGGCCCTGTTCAGCTGTGCTTCTCACGGCGGGGCCCTGTTCAGCGATGCTTCTCACGGTGGGGCCCTGTTCAGCGGTGCTTGTGTTGGCGGGGCCCTGTTCAGCGGTGCTTCTCACGGCGGGGCCCTGTTCAGCACTGCTTGTCTTGGCGGGGCCCTGTTCAGCGGTGCTTCTCACGGCTGGGCCCTGTTCAGCTGTGCTTCTCACGGCGGGGCCCTGTTCAGCGGTGCTTGTCTTGGCGGGGCCCTGTTCAGCGGTGCTTCTCACGGCGGGGCCCTGTTCAGCGGCGCTTCTCACGGCGGGGCCCTGTTCAGCGGTGCTTGTCTTGGCGGGCCCTGTTCAGCGGTGCTTCTCACGGCGGGGCCCTGTTCAGCGGCGCTTCTCACAGCGGGGCCCTGTTCAGCGGTGCTTGTGTTGGCGCGGCCCTGTTCAGCAGCGCTTCTCACGGCGGGGCCCTGTTCAGCGGTGCTTGTCTTGGCGGGGCCCTGTTCAGCGGTGCTTCTCACGGCGGGGCCCTGTTCAGCGGTGCTTGTCTTGGCGGGGCCCTGTTCAGCGGTGCTTCTCACAGCGGGGCCCTGTTCAGCGGTGCTTCTCACGGCGGGGCCCTGTTCAGCGGCGCTTCTCACCGCGGGGCCCTGTTCAGCGGTGCTTGTGTTGGCGGGGCCCTGTTCAGCGGCGCTTCTCACGGCGGGGCCCTGTTCAGCGGTGCTTGTCTTGGCGGGGCCCTGTTCAGCGGTGCTTCTCACGGCGGGGCGCTGTTCAGCGGTGCTTCTCACGGCGGGGCTCTGTTCAGCGGTGCTTCTCACGGCGGGGCCCTGTTAACTGGTGCTTCTCACGGCGGGGTCCTGTTCAGCGGTGCTTCTCACGGCGGGGCCCTGTTCAGCGGTGCTTGTCTTGTGTTCCTAGGGAACCAGATCTGGCCAATAATTCCCGCTCAGTCGCCATCCGACCTTTCGGTTGCGGGGCCCTCCTGTGCTGGAGTCCTGGGCCCGTGGGTGTCCTCCGTCACACCCCAAATGGGGCTGGTGGGGCCCTCCTGGGCAGCTTTCCTGCTGCCGGACTTGTCCGCCCTGCTGCCCTTGCCCTCCTTGGCAGAAACTCTGGGTCCCTTGCCTCCCTTTGTGGATGGGCCAGGTGACGGTGCAAGGGTGGTGTTTTTGGGGGCAGCCGTCACAGGCCTGTCGCGCCGGCCCTTCCCTTTTTTGGTTCTTTTCCCAGGGGGTGGGCTGGCTGTCCCCTTGCTGCTGGCCGATGTTCCTGCCCTAGGAGCTGGTGGACTCCAATAGCCCTGAACGATGGTCCTAGTAGGTGCAGGGCTTGTGGTGGCTGAGGTGCTGATTGGAGTCTTATGAGATGGAGGGGGTGGGTCAGTTGTTGGAAAGAGGTCAAGGTTGGAAAGGAAAATCAATTTAGAAAGACAGGGACGGGTAGTTGTAGTGGGTATGGGAGTGGAGGAAGAGGATGTGGTTGTAGGAGAGTGAAGTCTGGTGTCTTTGGGTGCAGGTGCTTGTGCTGGAGGCTGTTGTGAGGTGGATGGCTGTTGGGTGGGTGACTGCCTGCGTTTGTGTGGTTTGGAAGAGGGGGTGACAGACACACTGGGAGAGGACACAGGGGACGTGTAAATGGCAGTGGGGGTGGTGACTGCACGTGTGCGGACTGTTCTGGTGGGTGTGGTGGTGATGGACATGCTGGCTGATGGTGGTGTGCATGCAGGTGTGAGTGGAGACTTCACAGGGAGGGAGGAGGGAGACGAGGAGGAGGGGGACACAGAGGAGGCAGTGGCTGTTGGCATGTCTGCATGTGGATGTTGCTTGGGTGAATGCTTGTGTGATCTGTGGTGCTTATGTCTGGATGAGCTGCCCTTGGGTGTTGAGGTGTGTGCAGGCTGGTCTGTAGGTGTGTCTGGGATAGGCAGAGGAACAGCGGAGTGGGACTGGGTTGAGGAATTTGGAGGGGGGAGGCTAGACACAGGGACAATTGCTGCCGTCAGTGCTGAGGCCAGAGCGTTGAACAATCTCTGATGGGCAGCCTGACCCGAATGAATGCCCTCCAGGTATGCATTGCTCCGATGCACCTCCCTTTCTACCCCCTGGATGGCATTCAAAAGGGTAGACTGCCCAACAATGAGCGTCTGGAGGAGGTCAATGATCTCCGCACTGAGGGCAGCAGGGGTAACTGGGGCAGGACCTGAGGTGCCAGGGGCGAAGGAGATGCCCGGCATCCTGGCCGAGCGGGCACGGGGCGAAAGCTGAGGGGCTGCTGGGAGGGCGGAGCTGGTGCGCTGGGTGGCGGCTGTACCTGTTGTTGCGGTGGGCACGGATGTTGCCGTCACCACAAGGGAGCTCCCTTCCGAGGACGTGTCGGTGTTGCTGACATCTCCACGGGTCCCCGTTGTGGTGCTCCCCTCGCCCTCCGTCTCACTGGTGAACTCGGAGTCGGTTGCTGGGCCCTCTGGGGCCATGTGAGATGCAGCTCCCTCGTGCACTGATGATGCTAATGCACAAATGAACAGGAAAACCGAAAAAACGGGGGGGGAGGAGAAAGAAAGACATGTTGAGTGCATGCATTGGAGGGACCGTTGGCGGAGAGGACAGACACAGAAGCCCCCTGCACTACGCCGCGCACTCGGGGTACACTACTCAATTATTGTGACTTGGCCTACAAGTCTATGGACAACAAATGCACACATAGGTGAGCCCGGACCATGGATAGCTGTACTTAGCACCCTACAGAGGTGGGGAGAGGGGGCACAGGGCCATGCCTAACGGAGGGGCCTAGCCTACAGAAACCGCCCTGGCCTAGAGATAGCCACAGCCCTCCTCCCCCACCCAGACACCTCCACTGTGCGCTAATATAGCAGAATGTGCTGATACTCACCCCCTTGTGTCTGCTGTGATGTCCTCACGCGCCCATCCAAATCGGTGTAGGCCACCGCCAGGATCCGGGACATCAAGGGGGTCAATTGCCGTGTGGCACCCCTCCTAGGTTGGGAGGCCATCCCCAGCAGAGCCTCGGCGGTCTTTCTGCTCCCGCGGCGGATGTCCTCCCACGTCTTGCGGCAGTGGGTGCCCCATCTGTTGTGGACCCCCAGGGCCCGGACTTCCTTAGCGATGGCACGCCAAATGTCGATCTTCTGATGGGCGCTGACCTATGTGACATGTACAGGGTGGAAAAAGAAATATCATCACTTTTCTGCATGGTTGATGTGAGTGGCCCCCCCCTCCCCAACCTTGCCATGTGGCACATGCTCTCATCTGTCGTGTGTTGCACTCCTCATCCGCTCCCCTCCCCACCATCTAACATTCACCCCACTCAACACAGGCATAGCCCATACTACGTGCTCCCTGTGTACTTACCTGTTGGTCTGGAGGACTGTAGAGTAGCGCATACTGGGGAGGACCCCATCAACAAGTTTCTCCAATTCCTCAGATGTGAAGGCAGGGGCCCTTTCCCCAGTCGCAGCAGCCATTGTATCTTCCAGACTGAGGTCACAGCAGCACTTGCAGTATAGGTCCTCTCCTGTGGATGATCAGGTCTCGAGTGATTAAGCAGTTAGAAAATGGCGGTCACGCCCGCGGCGGTGCGTACTGCGACCACCGGCGCACATCGTCATTGGCTCCTGAGACCCATAGGGTTCAATGTTAACCAATGCTGCTTTGCGCCGCGGTCTTCGACCGCCTACCGCCACGGTGTGCCACGCCAGCGCATTGACCTCACATCCCATTGTCACACTTTACAGGTCAGGCAGCCGCCATTTCAAGGGCCCACATGGCTTAATTTCTACTGCGTCACACAGGCCTGGACCTTGCATTGCCACTCATACAAGCCATTCAATGCATAGCGAATCGTGTACTGTTCAAGCTGTGGTTACGTACCTGTGGGTTGCTTGACTATGTGCTCCATGTTGTCCTTCCTAGGCACCGTCCGCTGGGACTTGCGAGGAGATGGAGGAATCCTCCCGTGTACAGACCGCTGGTGGACCTGTCGACAATGGAAGAAAGACATGTCATACTGACATACAGACTTGACCGAGCCACTATACAGGAACTGTGTGCCCAGCTGGAGCCAGACGTGATGTCCCCCATTCGCCAACCCACAGGGATTCCCCCTCTGGTGCAGGTTCTGTCAGTACTCCATTTTTTGGCAAGTGGATCATTCCAAACAACAGTGGCCATATCATCAGGGATGTCTCAGCCTATGTTTTCTATGGTTTTGTCCAGAGTGTTGTCTGCCCTGATGACATACATGCGGAGCTACATTGTTTTCCCTGAGGTGGGCGATTTGGCTACAGTGAAGTGTGATTTCTATGCCCTTGGACATATCCCCAACATCATTAGTGCCATTGATGGGACCCATGTGGCTTTGGTTCCCCCCAGTGGAAGTGAGCAGGTGTACAGGAACAGAAAAAGTTATCATTCGATGAATGTCCAGGTGGTCTGTTTGGCTGACCAGTACATCTTCCATGTAAATTCCAAGTTCCCTGGGTCAGTGCATGACGCGTACATCATGCGATATAGCAGCATCCCTTATGTGATGGAACAGCTACAGAGACACCGTGTGTGGCTAATAGGTGACTCTGGTTACCCCAACCTGTTGTGGCTACTTACCCCAGTGAGGAATCCCAGGACAAGTGCAGAGTAACACTACAATGAGGCCCATGGGTGAACTAGGAGGATTATAGAAAGAACCTTTGGCCTCCTGAAGGCCAGGTTTAGGTGCCTGCATATGACAGGTAGATCCCTAATGTCCTCACCAAAGAAGGTGTGCCATATCATCGTGGCCTGCTGTATGCTTCACAACCTGGCTTTGCGACGCCAGGTGCCTTTCCTGCAGGCAGGAGGATGGTCCAGATGGTGGTGTTGTAGCAGCTGTGGAGCCTGTGGAGAGTGAAGAGGAGGAAGACGACGGGGACGACACAGACAACAAGGACACAGTGATACAACAGTATTTTCAGTAGCACACAGGTACGAATCAACCACGCCATTTTACATTTACTTAAAGTCTCCTCCCTCTCTACTGTCTGAGTTCCCCCCCAGTTCCTGTTAACTGAGTTGTGACTTTCCCTTCCGTTTTCAGAGCTGTGGGCCCCACTGCGTGACCTCTGCTTTATTTGCCCATGGACTACAGCTGTGTGACAGTGGTATGTTGTCATCACAATGTGACTGAACATTTTTGCACCGTTATGTCTAATACATTTGTTCAAAATACAAGCAGACTCCAGAATTTTTAGGTGCAATAAGTGATTTAATTAAAGTGCTACATTTAGGAACATGATTGTAAAACGCTGATGGGTGATGGTGGGGTAATGTCCATGGCAGAGTCCAGTTCTCAGTCTCACAGGTGCATTGTCCATATGCCTGTGGAAGGATGGAGGAGGGGCAGTTCAAGGTTGGACAGGGTGACAATGTGGGACAGTGGGATGACATCAGGGGGTATCGTTTGCTGGCGGGGGTCTTGGCATCCTACTCTGTCTTCTTGTGAGATCTCAGGTTCCGCTTGCGGGGTGGTTCTTCTTCTGCAGGAGGTGGGGTTCTGGTGGCCTGTCGTTGTGTGGGGGCCTCCTGTCCACTAGCGCCGGCGGAGGTGGTAGGCTGTTCCTGGTCCAGGCTAGTGACAGGGGCCCTTTGTGGTGCCACATGGTTCCGCAATGTGGTGACTATCTGGTTAAGGGCCACGACGATGGTCCCCATTGCGGAACTAATGTTCCTCAGTTCCTCTCTGAACCCCATGTACTGTTCCTCCTGCAGTACCTGGATCTCCTGGAACCTGGCCAGTACCGTAGCCATCGTCTCCTGGGAGTGGTGGTATGCTCCCATGATGGAGGAGAGGGCCTCTTGGAGAGTGGGTTCCCTGGGCCTGTCCCCCCCCTGTCGCACAGCAGCCCTCCCAGTTCCCCTGTTTCCCTGGGCCTCTGTCCCCTGGACGGTGTGCCCACTACCACTGCCCCCAGGTCCCTGTTGTTGTTGGGGTGGTGGGTCAACCTGGGTGCCCTGTAGTGGTGGACACACCGCTGATTGACGTGTCCTGGAGACAGAGGCATGGGCCCGCTGGGTGGGAGCTGTGCTGGTGTTCCCAGAGGGGGTTAGGTCAGGTGTAGCCTGTGGCTATCTGTGGGGAAACGACTGTCCCGAGGTCCCCGATGGGCCGGGCTGGTCATCTGGGTCCAGGGAGACAGAGCTGCTGTCATCACTGGGGGCCTCTTCTGGGGGTGGGATGGACATTTCTGTACCCTCCTTGGTGGTGTGGTGGCGTTCGGGTCCTGCAGGGGTATAAGAGTATGGTTATTGCTTCTGTGTGTGGCATTTCGTGTAATGGGTGGGTGGCCGTGTACCCCAGTGCTGGCATTCCCTTGTGGGGGCTTTTGTGACGGTGGCTTGTGGGGGTGATGGATGTGTGCAGTGGGCATGCTTTGGGGATGGGTGTCCATGCTTTGGGGATGCATGCAGGGCTAGGTTTTGGGACAGGTGGGATGTGATGGTGAGCCATTTGCAAGGAGTTGGTGTGGTGGGGGTGAGGGTGGGGGTATGATTTGGCATGCAGGTGGGGTGGGGGAATGAAGTAGTGAAGATTTGACTTACCAGAGTCCATTCCTCCGCCTACTCCTGCAAGGCCCTCAGGATGCAGGATGTGCAAGACTTCCTCCTCCCATGCTGTGAATTCTGGGGGAGTAGGTGGGGGTCCGCCGCCAGTCCGCTGTACCGCGATGTTGTGCCTTGATACCATGGAACGCACCTTCCCCCGTAGGTCGTTCCACCGCTTCCTGATGTCGTCCCGATTGCGTGAATGCTGTCCCACAGCGTTGACCCTGTCCACTATTCTGCTCCATAGCTCCATCTTCCTGGCAATGGTGGTGTGCTGCACCTGTGCCCCGAAGAGCTGGGGCTCTACATGAACTATTTCCTCCACCATGACCCTGAGTTCTGCGTCAGAGAACCTGGGGTGTCTTTGGGGTGCCATGGGGTGGTGTGGATGAGGTGAGGGGTGGTGTATGTGTTGTAGAGTGTGGTGGGTGTGGTGGTGTATGGTGTTTTGTGCGTGGAAATTGTGTGGGTGATGTTGTGATTTGCCTCTGTGTGATGGTCTACTCTATGCTGTGCTGTCTCTCTCTGTCCTTCAGTCGCAATTGTGGTCGTAAGGGTTTGTGGGTGATGTGGGTGTGTGTTTCATATTTCATTGGGTGTGTGGGAGTGGTGTGTGTATGTGTCTCAGGTGTGTATATTTTGATTTGTCCAATGTGGTAGTGTTTTGTAAAGGTGTGTGTATTTTGAGCGCGGCGGTGTGTACCGCCAATGGAATACCGCCGTTGAAAGACCGCTGCAGGGATTTGTGGGTCGGAATGGTATGGGCGTATTTCTGTTGGCGTGACGGTGGAGGTTTGGTCATCGCCAGTTTCCCGCTGACCTTTGGTGTGGCGGACTTTTGTTGGTGTCGGGTTTTTGGCGGTTTGCCAGTTGCGGGTCAGAATGACCGTGACAGTTTACCGCGACCGCGGCGGTGTTATGGAGGTCTTCTGACCGGCGGTTAGCGCCTTTTACCGCCGAGGTCAGAATGACCCCCTTTGTGTCACTGTCCAGTGGAGATGCCCAAACAGCCATACTGTCAGTCTGACCCAGACAAGGAATCCACAAACAGGCAGAGTCACAGAATGGTTTCAGTAAGAAAATGCCCACTTTCTAAAAGTGGCATTTTCAAAATGACGATCTAAAAAACAATTTTACCAAAAGCTGTATTTTTAAATTGTGAGTTCAGAAACCCCTAACTCCAGATCTTCATGTGCTCTCAAAGGGAAACTGCACTTTATTTAAAAGTAGCCCTCATGTTAACCTATGAGAGACATAGGCCTTGCAACAGTGAAAAATGGATTTGGAAGTATTTCCCTGTTAGGGCAAGTAAAACACACCAGTACATGTCCTACCTTTAACATACACTGCACCCTGCCCATGGGGCTACCTAGGGCCTACTTTAGGAGTTTCTTACATTATAAAAAGGGAAGGTTTGAGCCTGGCAAGTGGGTACACTTGCCATGTTGAATTGGAAGTGCAAGACTGCACACACAGACACTGCAGTAGCAGGTCTGAGACATGTTTACTGGGCTACTCATGTGAGTGGCACAACATGTTGACCTGGCAAGTGCACCCATTTGCCAAGCCCAAACCTTCCCTTTTAGTACATGTAAGCCACCCCTAAGGTAGACCTCGGGTAGCCCCGTGGGCAGGGTGCAGTGTATTTAAAGGTTAGGACTAGTTTGTTTTACATGTCCTGATAGTGAAAGACTGTCCACTTTGGTTTTAACTATTGCAATACCTATCTCTCCCATAGGTTAACATGGGGATTCCCTCAAAATATCTCTTAGGTGCAATTTTTCATTGGGAACAGATACAGATAGGGAGTTTGGGATCTCTGAACTCACAATTTAAAAATACATATCTCATTGAAGGTGGTTTTTACCTTGTGTGTATGAAAATGCCACTTTTAGAAAGTGGGTATTTTCTTGTTTAACCATTCTGTGCCTCTGCCTGTCTGTGGAATACACATCTGGGTCAGGATGGCAGTTGGGCTGGTTGTGAATTCACTCTAGACAGTCACATAAAGGGAGCTGAGGTGTGCCCGGCATATAATGATGGGTCTTCCTGGGCTAGAGTGGTGGGAGGAGCTGGCACTTGCACCTGAATAGGGCTGTGCCTGTCCTTACACAATGCAGTCTCCAACCCCCTAGAGTGTGTCTGGTACCAGGGCAGGAAAGGCAGAATCTTGTGCACTACAAAGACTTTACTTTGAATTGTGCCCACTTCAAAGGCAGAAATGAGAATAAGTATTGGACCCAAAACCCCAGAATTTTAGAACACTTCTGGATCAAGAGGAGACTCTGAAAGAAGAAGAGCTGAAGAGTTGTGAGGAGGAGTACTGCCCAGTTGCTGTGGGTGTTTTGCTGGGTTGGCCTGCAGTTGCTGCTTCTGCTTTGGAGAGGACAAAGACTGGACTTTGCTGTGTATCCTGCTTGTGAAGTTTCTCCAAGGGCTTGGATTGAGCTTGCCTCCTGTTAAGAAGTCTCAGGCGCATCTCAAAAATTCACCTGTCAGCCCTTGGGTTCTCTTGCTGAGAACCCTGGCTTGTCAAGGGGTGCCCACTCCAGTTCCTGGGCCCTTGGGAGTGAAATCTGGCATAAAACAAGAAGAGATATGAACATCGACTCCAGACGATTCCAGAACCGGTGCCGCTGCCCGACTGCATGATGCTTCCTGTACTCAAAGCTGTGGTCCCCGTTGAAGTGTGACAACAGTGACCAACACCACAATCCTGACGCCGCTGTAGCACCTCTGAAGTCCCACACCATCATGAGTCCCAAGGTACCATGCCACCGATGTCCATGACACCCGACTTCACCATTGCGTCTGTGGCCATGTGGTGTGGCCCGACCCTGAGAAGACACCCCTTCGCGTCTTGACCCACTGGACTCATTGACCCCACCAGATGATAAGGAACCGATGCCTCGCTGCCGCCTTACCTCCTCTGCCTCTGTATGGAACTGATGTCTCACCCCCTGCTTAGCAGTAATTAACTGATGCCTCACCTACAGCCTAGCACTGTGGAACAGATGCCACACAGGCTCCAGCGACGCCACACCCAGACTGTTGGGAATGACTCCATCATAACGCAGCGATAGCCCCAGGTGGAGCTATTGTGCTTTTATTGAGATTTAACCTTTCAAAATGTGTATCTTTATTTGTTTATATTGGATTTTTGCTTTTTTGGTCTTGTTTTACTTAGATAAGTATCAGCTACTTTTCTAAACTGGTGTGGTGTCCATTTGTGGTGTTTTCACTGTTACTGGGTGTGGGTACAAATACCTAATGTATTGTTTCTCAGATAAGCTAGGCTGCTTGTGCCAAGCTACCATGGGGGTGAGCATGGGTTAGTTTAGGGGTGTGACTTCCTTACCCTGATTAGAGTGAGGGTCCCTACGTGTACAGGCTGTAAACTGACTGCCAGCTAGAGACTCAATTTCCAACAATAGCAAGTGTGATACAATTAACATTCAGAGAGGATATAACATGCAGCAATCATGCCATGATGAATTAAACGTGCACAGAGCAATGGAACATCATTGATCATAATTTAAGTGGCAAACTGTTTGGGGCAAACTTGTTAAAAAAGTAGGAGCCACAACTGGCCTGGAAATAAAAGTGTGTAAGGCTCAATAACTAAAAGCAAAGGAACTCAAGCAGGTCAGAAGGAGGCAGACTTGCTGAAGTGTCTCCTAGGGCCCACAATAATAGGGGATGTAGTGCTACACATCAGCATATTGTGCAAGAGACCACAATACTTTCCTTGAAAAGTAGTATACAAGCTGTGTCAATATCCAGATGGTATAGTGAGGAATTTTTTAATATGCCCACTATTTGTTTGTATTTAAATTATTCATTGACATTTTCTAAGAACTGACACGTCTGGGAGCAAGTATCAATTAGAATTCACAACACTCCGCTCTGTGTAAGCTGCCCACTGAATCACCATACCACATATGAGTGAAAAACCAAGAAACACCTCTCTGAAAGCACCCCGGTGGAACAGTTGTATTTCTGAGTCATCCCATCCTTCCTTAACCCAACAGAGAGTCAGTAAGTGCTCCAGCATTAACTGAGAGAATTTGGGTCAAGTCACTCCTTGAGGTCCGATATTAGTGAGTGGGACTGATGCCTCTTACCCACGATGGTCCAAGGGAAAAAAGAATTCTCTTGACAATGTCTTGTCCAGTTTAGGTCAAGCGACTTCCCCATACTGCCGAGAAATGTGCCAACCTATCTTTCAATGTATATATTAATTGATCAAAGGCCTTTTTTTCTTTTATAGCATCCAACCAAGGCCCATATTTATACTTTTTTAGCACCGCATTTGTGTCGTTTTTTGATGCAAAGTCGGCGCAAACTTACAAAACACAATTGGGCCATATATATACTTTTTGATGCACAACTGCAAATCAGGCCCCCCAATGCCTCTTTAAAAAAACGGAAAAAAATACTTCCGAGCCCACAGGTCCCTTAACGCCTGCCCTGACCCAGGCGTTAAAAAACAGCGCCCATCAGGCTGTGCGCCGTTTTTTAAGGCCCACCCCCCCTGTGCGTCAAAATGACACCATAGTATAAATAAGGCGCACAGGCCTTAAAGTCATTTTTTGGAAGGGAACGCCTACCTTGCATATCATTAACGCAAGGCAGATTCCCCCTTCCAAAAAATGACGCACATGGTGGGATTTTGACGTCCGCGGGGTCGGGTGTCAAAGTATAAATATGGGGCAGGGTTTGCGCCGAATGTGCGTCAAAATTTTTGACGCACATTCGGCGCAAGCAGAGTATAAATATGCCCCAATTGTATTTTGTAAGTTTGCGCCAATTTTGCATCAAAAAACTACGCAAATACGGCGCTGAAAAAAGTACAAATATGGGCCCAAGCACGTAAGGTCTGACCCCTTGTTATTTTCCACAGTCTAACAAGACCTTCTTTTGCGACGGCGATTGCTGGGGACAGCTATCTGTTTGCTATACAGAGGTGTCGTGCAAAGGGCCAACCACGCCGTCAGAGCACTCCCTTTCCCAGATTTCCCCCTAGTAAAGTGCCCTTTTTGTTGCCAATACCGTTGTGAGTCATGGCAGTTGCACAGGATGTGCACTTTATCTCCAGGTTCCAGCAATATCTCCAACACTTTGGATGGATGATGAGCTTTGCCCCCTACATTTGTAACAATATTTAAATGTTCATATAGCGTTTAATAAAACACCATTGGCACTGGAGTGATGAGTGTTAATACATGTCCAATATACATACAGTAAATAGTTTAGTTTTGTTATTGGGCTTTTGCCATTTTACCCCTTGCCTCTTCGTCCTGTGCAAGATACCCACAAAAAATACAGCTACACTAACTCACCCCATGATAAAATGAGGAAAACAACCTAAATGTGGTCATACTCAAAACAGAACTGGCACTCACCAATAGCCTTTCGCAGTGAGCTTCAAGTGAAACATGGGCCAGTAGCCCTCCTAGTGCCTTCTGGTCATTGCTTTCCATCTTTGAAAAATTGCTGTTCCTCCAGTGAAGCAAACCTTGTTTGCAGCATAATATTTAAAGACCAGTTCCTTAGGGCCAGATGTAGCAAGTTTGCAAATTGCGACTTGCAATTTGCGAGTCCGAGCGACTCGCAAATTGCAACTCGCAATTTGCAATGCAGAACGGTGTCTCAGACACCGTCTGCGAGTCGCTATGGGGTCGCAAAGACCCACCTCATTAACATTAATGAGGTGGGTCGCAAATTGCGGCCCCATAGCGACTATGGGCACTCACTGATATGGAGGCCTGCTGTAGTCAGCAGACCTCCATGTCCGTGACTGCTTTTAAATTAAGCAGTTTTTTTTTTTCAAGGGTATCCCGTTTTCCTTAAAGGAAAACGAGCTGCACTTAAAAAAAAAAAAAAAAACTTTTGTTTCGTAATTTTTTCAGGGCAGGTAGTGGTCCCTTGGACCACTACCTGCCCTGAAAAAATAATTTGGGGTCCATTCACAAAGGGGAAGGGGTCCCATGGGGACCCCTTCCCGTTTGCGAGTGGGTTACCATCCACTTCAAGTGGATGGTAACTGCGACTCCATTTGCGACCGCGTGCGACTCGCAAATAGGAAGGGAACACCCCTTCCTATTTGCGACTCTGAAATGCATTTTGCGAGTCGGTCCCGATTCGCAAAATGCATTTCTGCATAGCAAACTCAGGTTTGCGACTCGCAAACGGCGATTTTTGCCGTTTTGCGACTCGCAAACCGTTTGCTACATCTGGCCCTAAGTAACTGTTCATCAAACAGCATGTTACTGCAGGGATTATCTTCCTCTGGCAAATAACTATTTCCCCCCTAGATGCCATCTCCTTGTGGCCCCACTGACTGTAGGACTGTGACTCACCAATAGCCTTCAGAGGTGAGTTTTAAATGAAACACGAATCAGTAGCCCTTGCAATGCATTCTGGTCAATGTGGTCCATACATACAAAGTTGCAGTTCTTCAGTGAAATAACGTGACAATTAATTTCTTCCAGTACTTTATTTTCTTAGGCTCAGACACGTCTTTCGCTCTTCATGAATGTTTCGATGGAGCACATCATATACTGAATATCAAGCTAGTTTCCAGCATAACATTTAATGAATAGCGAAAAACGTGTCTGCGGCTACGAGAATGAAATACTTATCAAGTTAAGATAATGAAATATTGGTATGAATTAATAGGTATCAAGCTTTGCTTAAATGGAAGAAACTGCAATTTTTCAATAAAGGACCTCATTGACCAGAATGGAATAGAAGGGCAATTAAGTTGTGTTTCTCTTGAAACCCACAGCTAAACTTTATGGTGAGTCAGTCCTGGTTTAAGTGTGGTCACATACAGGTTGCTTTGCATGATAAAATAACACAACGATGTTTTGAAAAAAATGAAGGGACAGCATTGACGTGACTGCCACGACCGGGTGAACATACCTATACTGTAGTGTGATGCAAATAAATGGAAACACAGGGCGGTCTGATTCGCCACACTATTGCATATCTTTATGTTCTGTCCAATAGTGAACATTTGTAGCACAGTTTTGTATTTTGACTATCATTAATAATCCATATCGATACAACTTCCGTATTCATGTGAGTTTACCCGTCGAATCATTCGCACGAGTTCCTTTAAATTATTTCCTTGACATTCACAGCATATTTCAGGACGCGTTATGAAGGTTTAGCGATGAATATTATTGACATTTGCGGATAAGAACACTATTTTGAAAGCATAGGTCACACAGTGCTTCAGATGGGTGACATGTTTGCCCTTTACTCACGCACTAGTCAGGAATGGCAGAAGGCCTGGCACACATCTGTAAGGCGTTCTCTTCGAAACAGCACGCCGGGCTACAGGTCCGAACGGGGGGCAGCAACAGAGCGGAGTCTAGTGCTCGATACGGAAGTGATATGTTTTAGGCACTACTAGCGGCATAGCAGGATCAATGTTAGGGTGCCATGGCAGAATGTTGAGGGAGGACCATCCCTGTTAAATCTGAAGGCATTACACGTGTGTAGCACTGGAGGCACTAGGGAAAATGTCCCTTCTATAAAGATAGAAGGCGCAATTTGCGAGGAGGCATTGAGTTGCTCGTGTAGTACCATTAATAATGTTGCTAATTCTGCATAATGCAAAACCAAGTTGCCACATGCAAAAGTAAGACATAGGTGCCACCCTGTTTTCTGAGCTGCGTCATGACTGACGTGAAACACTGTTTCATTAAGATGAAGAGTGAGTGAGGGGTCACCTTCAAAGCACTAGGTCCAAGCACGAGAGAGACATACACAGCGCACCATTCCCTCTCCAGAGGGCCAGAGACTGCTTCAAGCCCATGGTCTGCCCCATAAAGAGTTACAGTTACCAGCCAGGGTGGTCGTCGGTAGTTTTACCAGGATGAATTTATTCACAGTTCCTTTAGCACACGTAGAACCCTCTTTCAACCAGCAGCTAGAACAGCGTGAGTAAAGCCCAAACTTTGTGAGATGAGTAAAACCAGTAATGCTAGGAAGCTGCCGGGCCGTGACCGCCATCTTCCGCAATAACTTTAGACATGATGTACGCTGACATGAGGTGAGTGCAGAGGATTGAAACACTGGGCGCGTCCACGCAGTGCTTCTTAGCCTCCTGTGCTGAATGAGTAACAAGTAACACACGCAAGATACGCCTTCATATCCTGATCATTGATACAAATAACCCTACAGCTTTTTACAGATAAGAAGTTGTATCCACGATTCTCGTCATGTGGTTTTGTTCTGAGAGGAAGCCAGCAGTGAATGCGATTACAACACAACGACCTATTATTTGGGGTTTCAGCCCATCTTGATCAGATCTTTGTCGGAAACCATCAATGCTGCCAGCTCTATTATGACATGCGAGTGCTGGATCTCATTCTTTCTAATAAATTCACAAGGATTTCATCATGCACTGCCTCCAAAGTCAGATCAACAGATCCCCTGTACAAGACATACTTTAAAACTACGTTTAAAGTTGCTTCATTTTCAGTATGCCTGTAAGATGCGGCCCCTTTAGCAGGAGGGCGTTACTACACCGCCCTCATGCTGGAGGATGTGTACGAGAGAAAGACAGATAGAGAGAGAAGTAGAGACAGAGAACAGGGGTTTGAAGTGTGTGTGTGTGTGTGTGAGACGAAGCGAGACAGAGGGAGAGAAAAAAAGGCGAAGAGAGTGGGAGAATATGAAACTGAGAAAGAGAGAGATGGAGACAGTGAGTGAGCGAGAAAGATGGTCAGAGATGAAGAGAAAAAAAGGGGGAATGGGCGAGAGGGAGTGTGACAGAGAACCAGAGAGATCGAGAGGGTGTGTTGGAGACAGTGACACAGAGAGACAGACAGTGTGTGAGAGAGAGTGACAGACAGAGACAGAGGGGGAGAGTGAGAAGGAGAGAAGGAGAGAGCTAAAGAGAAAGGGGAAAGCAAGATAGAAAGAGGGGGAGAAAGTGACATAGAAAGAGACAGAGATACAGAAAGAGAGGGCGAGAGAGGGAAAGAGAGAGAAGAAAAGAGAGGCAGAGGGAGAGAATGTGTGAAAAAGAAAGCGAGAGAGAGGGATAGATGGAGACTATTGCACAATACAGCGTGATTGACATTTGGTACCCCCATAACTCCAGAAGGTGCGAGTACACACATTACACTTCAGTTCACGAGTCCCTTTCATGAATCAACTATTGGCTAGCATCTGAAAATGTCAACCTGGGGGCCATAGACGCGCAGTGGTTGGCCAGGATTCAATGAGACCGCTCTCAAATACTCCTTTCACTCATAATTTCGGGTAACTATGAACACCATAGACAATGGCATTTCCCCTATGTCGTCCTTCTAGATCTGATCATCCTAGAGGAATGTAGAACTGCAACAGTACAATGTTTTCAAATCAGTTAGTCATAAGTGCTGAGTCCCGGCACAGCCTGGGAGTCCTTTAATGCCTACAAAGAGGCATATGCGTTTCTAAGCATGCAGGCATACTCATTTATACAATTGCGCATATAGAATATGGAGGCAGACCTGAATTCAAGCATAACTCCTACCTTACAACCAAAGATATTAGAATATATTGCATATAATTAAGAAACAGAGAATTTATGGGCAAATACCACAAGGCTGGCAGGTACAGAGATAGGGAGAGAGTGGGGGCCATCTTTATGGCCAGCGTTATAGAGAAAGGGCAGGAATGCGCCATATTTATCCCAATACAGCACATTCCTGACCTTTCCCCAACGCTGATGCACATTGGAATACCTAGCACCAATGCAGGTACCATTTCACCACAGTGCAAAGGTGCCCCCGTTGCAGGAAAGGGCACCTTCCTGCATAAAAACAATCCCCTGAAAAACAAGGAGAAATAAATACATTTCTCCTTGTTATCCCTCACCTGGTGAGACATAGGTTTTTGGTGCATTCCCAGGTCTACCAGTTCTGGTAAATCTGGGAAAAATCCATGAATATTGCGTGGTAACACCTACAAAACACCCATGGGAAGCCTTCCTGGCGCAGAGTAAGTCAACACAATGATTTGTGCTGCATTGCTTTTCTCGAGATTTATGAAGTGCTTGCATGGCTCATAAATCTCATTTTTGAGTTGTGTTGCACATGTACCACAGTGCATGGTGCAAGTGTGATGCAACTCGGGTCATTAGTATGGCCCTGTGCATATCCACAGCACCCATGACCTGCAGACTATGGACTTCAACATATATATCAGAGAGATTAACATCACCTCAGGCTCCACTCCCTCTGACTCAAAGGCCAGTCTTCAGATTTTTGTAGCCTATTATAGAACTCTATTTGCATTCAGTAATGATGCCACTGATATTGTGGTTGACACTCATCTGAAACACATGGTGCTGGCTTGGCTTAATGATTCTCACAGGAAATATCTGGCACACCCTATCACTTTCGAAGAGATTAGGTACATGATCTATAGCATGCTGAGTGGGTAGGCTCCTGAGAGTGGTGGCTGACAACTGAAATCTATAAAGAACATGCCATGCTTACAGAGACAGACATACTCAACACGTACTAGGAGGCATTTAAAATGAATCAACTCCCTGCTACTCTGCATAAGCTTTACTGATCACACTGGATAAACCTGGCAAAGATCTAACAAGATTCAGTTCTAATACATTCCTGTCACTTATTAATATCAGCAATACAATAAATATTAACCAAACCTATAAACAAATAGGTTACTTCTCCTAATGTCCACCATAGTATTTCCAAAGCAGTCAGGGTTTGTTCCTGGAGATCAACCACTCATAATCTCTGTACAATATGTGCACTACTCTAACCCCTCATTTCAGAGATGGAGGCTGCAGTGGTGGTTTTGGATGCTGCTAAAGTATTTGATTCCTTTGAAATGTACTTACTGTTGTGTTCTCCTCTAATAATGTGTCTCCAGCACAAAATGCTATGTTATACACCTTTTATGGGTGTATTGGAATGGGAGAATGGAATGTGGTGTCTGAATTGCATTGTTGGCTGGGAGAGTTTAGCCAGGAGAAAGAAGAGATTGTACGTGCAGAAACTGCTCCCCCTCGGAGCTGAATAAAGTGTCCCGGTACACTTCATCGGCTTCGAATTTTTGTGTACACCACAGAAGTCTCCCGGGTAAATTGTCTCCCAGCCAACAATACAAAGCAAACCCCTCATTCCAATCCCCCATTCCAATACCTATCAAAAGTCTAGAACATAGCATCTTGCGCAAGAGACACATAATTAAAGGAGAACATAACACTTACTTATTCCAAGTTCTAAACAGTATTGGTTTAAGCCCTATTTGTATCAAGTGGACAAGATTACTTCAATTCAACCCCATGGCCAGACTGCTTATTAGCAATTTAATCTTCATCCCTTTTGGTATGGCCCCCATAACTTGCATGCTGTGTCAGCATCATGCAGATAGAGGCCTTAGTTGTAAGGCTTTGTGCAATCTTGTGCTAGAGATTTCAATAACATTAAATTCCACTTAATTATTAACCCGCATGAGTGAATTGTAGGCCTAACCAACTGCTGCATTTTAAACATGCATTTTCCTTTCTGAACTCTGAATGACCTGCTCTTGCTTGACTTGCTTGATTAGCTAACGTTAACAAATTCCAATCTGAATTAGCTCAGTAGAAATGTTTCTATTGTGACGTTTGCATGATTTCTCTTCAAGCAAACTTCCTATGCTAACAAAGAAAGTTATATTTTCTATTCATTGTTATTTGCTTGACCCGTATTGAAATCTCAAACTTGCTAAACTAATCTTAAACTTACTTCTTTATGAATAGTCTTTTAGCGTAATGATGTGTGAGAAAGGAAATAATGTAATGTTATCACGCCTAACACTTACATGATTGTTCTTTCATCCAGAAACTTAGTTGGCTGAGAAATTTCTGAAATGTATCACTGTAGCTAAAATATCTGCAAACTGTATCATGTATTTAGAGTACCTTATGTTAGAACTTGCCATCTCAACGTAAAATGTTCTTGTCTCATGATGTTCTTGCTTTCTGATTGGATGTTCCAGTATATTATCTGACACATTTTTATTCCTTTACATTATTGTACCCTATATAAAAAGTGCCCCAGGGAAAGAACACACTCCCTCCCTCTCCAGAATGCTGTTTTTGGGAACCTTAGCGATTAGAGCTTTGAGAAGCCTCAGATTATTCTTGATCTCTCTCTGTATAGGCCGACATATTTACTCTTTATGAGTACTGATAGCTGTACTGGCTAGTCAGACTCTCAGATGCTTGTTCCTTTCTGCTATTTTTCATTAGATTACTTGATATTCACCAACCCAGATGATTTCTATTGCTAAACCTTGAGTGCTCTTTAGGAGCTATTCGACTTTAATGTATTTTCCTGACATAGAAATATAGAATAAGGGTTAGATCTATGGGACATGCTTTATGCTATGGTCTGTAACTGACGTCTGACTGATAAAGACAACAATTCAAGATCTAATGATTAATAAAACCTTAAACTTTTAATTATAACTCTCATTATTTACTCCTGAGAAAATAAGATTTGATAAATGCAAAAGTTTTGAAGTTATGAGTTGCAGTTTTTCTTTCCATGCTCTTTTCCAAGATCCCTGATTATGATTCCTAAGAGCTTTGGAGGATTGAGAAAACATGAGGATCTTCCTCTGCCACAAAAAGAAGGGGTGGGCTTCTTCTTTGGGGGATGGATATGGGTGCTTGCAAGAGTGACAGGGGAGGTCTTGGAAGGGGAAGGGATAGGTTAGGATGTGGCTGGGTGCTCTTGGGTCTGTGAGGGGATTTGGAGGTAACAGGGGAAAAAGCAAGGTCAAAAAGAAAATTCTCTTTGGGAAAACAGATAGGGTCATCAGACAGGGTTGGGGATTTGGAGGTTGAGGGACTGGTCATCTTGTGTGTGGTGTAGATGCCTTGGCTGTATGTGTGTGAGGTATGCTTCTGTTTGGGTGGTGTCTGTTGTATGTCTGAGTATGGGTGTGTGTCTTGGGGGGCTAGGAGGTGGAGGTGCTAGGTGATTTGGGAGTGGTGGATGTGTGTGCGTCTGTTGGGGTGGTGTCTGTGAGTGTGCTGGATGTGGTGTGTGGGTGGTGTCAGTGGGGGCAGTGGGTGTCTGTTGAAGTGGTAGCGGCTGTGGTGTCTGTGGTGAATGTTGAGTACCTGTGTGCAGGTGTGTCTTGTGGTGTTTGTGTCGATGTGTGCTGCTTGTGTGTGTTGAGGTGAGTGTGTGTGGATGTGTCTGTATGCTTGGGATAGGTAGGGGAATAGGGAATTTGGATTGGGAAGAGGGAGGTGGAGGGTGAAAGGAATGTGGGGGATGGATGTGTGCAATCAATTAGGAGACCAGAGCATAAAAAGATCTCTGAAGGCCATACATGGCACTATGAATGCCTTCCAGAAAACATGGGTCTGCTGAAGTTGTCTGGCTAACCGCTAGATGGCATTCACAGTGGCAGTCCGCCCCACAGAGATACTCCTCAGCAGAGAGCAGCAGAGATAACAGGCTGGGGCTGAGGTGCCTGCAGCAAATGAGCTGGCCAAATGGGTGGAGAGCAAAAGGGAGGGTGGCGATAGAACTGGGGGTGGCCGACAAAGATGGTACAAGAACAGGTCCTGATGGGTCTGTCACTACTAGGGACTAGCCACTGAAGGTACAATCCGATGAGGATGAGGTTGATCCTGTCTCCTCAGTGGCACTCTCCTCACCCTCCAAGCAACTGGGCCCCTCAGTGTCAGTGGTATCATGACTGGAGGTACCGTGGCCAGATGCTTTCCCACTTGGTTGTGCCCTGTCTTCTTCACTTGCCTGGGATGATGCAGCAACCACAAAGAGGTAAAGGGTCACCACATGTTCCTGATCACACTTGAACAACAGCTGTGATTAGCAAACATTGTCCATGACCATGACGTCAAGTAGGCCCCAGTCACAACAAACTACATAAAAGGGACTCCTACATGTACCATACCATATGTCGGGCCTGCAAACCCAAATATGCTCCAAAACCCACATCTGGCTTTCAGTAAAGTGTGCTCCTAAGCAAATCACCTGCCCGTGCATGGGCCAATGATTGTTGTTGCCTTTGAGAAAGAATACTTGAGCCAATGCTTGTTTTATAACACGTGTAGGAATCTGGGGCACGTGTCAACTTGTTGCCTCAGCTTGTGGCATCCTCATGACTCAGACTGAGTAAGGCCAGGTACAGCAGACTTATGACTCAGAGAGGGCGAGGCCAGGTGCAGCAGGTATTTAAAGCCACCCGAGTCTTGAGGTGATTGCCGTCAGAGGTCTTCAGATGCAGAGAAGGATTCTCTGCTCCTCCGTGCTTGTTCCTGGATCGTCTATTCCACAACCCAGTGTCGCAGATGCTGATCCCAGAAAAGAAGAGAACAAGAAGATTAACATCATTGAAGACAGTAACGCGCTGTACGCGCTTGCAAGGCTTTGTATCGGTTACCTTTGATAGTTGTTTGCCGGATGTTCAGACAGGCAACGTGCACTAGGAGGGCATGTTATCAGTGTCCTTGGTTACTTGAATACTTGCTATCTGCTGAATATTAACACTCATTGTTGTTAGCTTGCAATGACAGTACAGATTTGAGCATATGTTGGACAATTGGTATTTTAACGATGTACTATGAACATGTTTGTTATAGTTGAGTTTTATGTAGCACTTTTGTGAAACCAATCATTGCCTATAATAAAGAACACTCAGGCCCTCATTATGACATTGGCGGTAAATCCCACTTACCGCCATGCCAACTGCCGCCAACATAACGCGGCGGCAGCGGATAACCGCCAACTATATTATGACACACACATACCAATCTGTCACTATACAGCCACACACACAAGTCCGCCAGCCCAAAGATCAGTGATCAACCTGGCGGTAGCAAAACCCACACCGTTACGCCAACAGAACAACACCCATCGCATTATGACTCAGAAATCACTGCAGCGGACATTCAATGGTGGTAAACAATTGGCGGTACATACCGCCAAGCTCAATATACACACCCACTAACAAAACAACACCACATTGGTCAATTCAAACTACACACACCTGATGCCCATACACACACCACACCCACACACACACACACACCACTATAAAACACCCACCCACAGCCCTTTACGACTACAATTAATTGCCAACTGAGAGAGACAGCAAGAGCACACACACACACAGCCAGAGCAACATAACACCATCACCTATACACCACACATGCACCTTACATCACACCCCCAACACATCACCCCAGACACCCACACCACTCACACTACACCCATTGCACCACGACACCCCGGGTTCTCAGAGGAGGAGCTAGGGGTCATGGTGGAGGAAATCATCCGGGTAGAGCCACAACTATTTGGAGCACAGGTGCAGAAGACATCCATTGCTAGGAAGATGGAGCTATGGCAGAGAATCGTGGACAGGGTCAATGCCGTGAGACACCACCCCGGAACAAGGGATGACATCAGGAAAAGGTAGAATGACCTATAGGGGAAGGTTTGTTCCGTGGCAGCAAGACACCAGCTTGCAGTACAAAGGACTGGCAGTGGATGCCCTCCTCCTCCCCCACAACTTACACCATGGGAGGAGCAAGTCTTGGCAATCATGCATCCTGAGGGCCTGGCATGAGTTGGAGGAGGACTGGACTCTGGTAAGTCAAATCTCCATTACTATCACCCCCCTACCTGCTTGCCATCACAAACCCCCACCCTTACCCTCACTCCCATCACTCCACCACCTCCCCCATACCCCACCACCACAACCCACTCATCCCAATACCAAGCTCTGCATGCGATAGCAATGCATGGACACCCCTCACACACCTGCATGGACTCCTATCACCACTGCATGCACACTGGAAAGAATCACGTACCCCACCAAATAACAACTCACACAAGCTAAATCTGCTAGAGCAATAACAACCATAGAGGCCAACACACCCATGCACAATATGTCACACGCAGAAACAATAACACAGTAATTACATCCCCACAGGTATTGCAGCCAATGTCACTGGAGAAGAGGTGCCAGAAACATCTAGTCCCCCCACAGAAGAGGCCTACAGTGATGACAACAGCTCTGGTCACCTGGATCTGGATGACCAACCTGACCCATCAGGGATCTCTGGACAGTCGGTTACCCAAGCACACTCTCACACCACCCCAGAGGCTCCCCCCTCAGGAAACACTACCACAGCACCCACCGAGCGGGCCTATACCTCTGTCCCCAGGACACGACAATCAGCAGTCCCCAGTACATGGACCCCAGGCCACGCAACACAGGACGATCTGGGACCTGGGGTCAGTGGCAGTGGGCACACGGTTCAGGGGACAGAGGTATAGGACAACAGGGAAGCTGGGAGGACTGCTGTGTGACAGGGGTTAGGACACGCCCAGCGAGCCAACTCTCCAGGGGGCACTCACTGCGATCCTGGGAGCATGCCAACATTCCCAGGATACGCTTGGCCAGATACTGGACAAGTTGCAGGAGAACATACAGCTGCAGGAGGGACAGTACCTGGGGATCAGGGAGGACTTGAAGGACATCAACACCACCCTGGTCTCCATTGCAGGGGTGCTGGCAGACATGGACAACACTATGAGGGAGGCAGTGGTACACCACCGGGCCCCTAACACTAGCCAAACCAATGAACAGCCCTCCACCTCTGCTGTCGCTAGTGGCCAGGAGGCCCCACCACAGGAACAACAGGCCACCAGCACCCCTCCCCCTGCAGAAGGAGAACCACCCCGCAAACATTCCTTGCGATTCAGGCAGAAGCCAGAGACTATTGCCAAGACCCCCATCAGGAAATAAGACTCTCCTGATTGTTACCCTTGAGTCCCACTCTGTCACCCTGTCCAGCTTGAACTGCCATTGCTGCCCTTCCTAAGGCCCCTTGGACAATGCACCTGTGATACAAATAAACTGGACTCTATCCTGGACTTTCCTCCATCATCACCCCAGCCCATTGCACTTCCCCCTCTACTTCTTAGCACTTAAATAAACACACTTTCAAAAAATACAAGTATGGAGTATATCAAATGATTTAAGTATGTATTTGTTTATCAAGGTTTAAACATTGCAATTCAACTGTACAGTAAGGTATACATAGGAAAGACCTGTAGTTGGCTGCAGTCAACACACCAGGAGCGATAGTGGGGCACCAATATCTGGAAATAGAGATGCCAAAGGGTACAGTGAGTGGCCATAGAAGTGGGAAAAACAGCCTGCCAGTGACAATGTCAAACACAAAACTGTCAATTAAATGTGAAGTTACACTGTCTTACCTGTGTATCATTGGAAGTTTTGACAAATAATTGCACTTCTGTTGTCCTCATCCTCATCCTCTGCCTCCTCATCTTCACTGTCCACAGGGTCCACTGCTGCCACACGGCCATCTCCAGCCTCCTCCTCCTGCAAAAAAGGCACCCGGCGGCGCAAGGCAAGGTTGTGCAACATACATCAAGCCACGATGATCTGGCAGACCTTCTTGGGTAAGTAGCACAGGGTGAGGCAATGAAACCTGGCCTTCAGGAGGCCAAAGGTCTTCTCTATAATTCTTCTTGTTCGCCCATGTGTCTCATTGTAACGTTCCTCTGCCCTTGTCCTGGGATTCCTCCTAGGGGTCAGTAGCCATGAGAGGTTGGGGTAACCCGAGTCACCTGCAAATATCGAGGGACAACTGTTAGCCACACACTAACCATTAGGGCCCACACCATACCCATACACCAACATATACTGGGTGGGAACCAGGGCTCACCTATTAGCCACACCCTGTGCCTCTGTAGTTGAGCCATAACATTTGGGATGCTGCTATTCCTCAGGACAAAGACATCATGCATCGACCCAGGATACTCAGCATTGATGTGTGAGATGTACTGGTCCGCCAAACACACCATCTGCACATTCATGGAGTGAAAGCTCTTTCGATTTCAGAACACCTGTTTATTTCGCCGGGGAAGGGACAAATGGAATATGTGTTCCATCAATAGGCCCAATAATGTTGCGGATTTGTCCCATTGCATAGAAATCAGCTTCCACTGTGGCCAAATCCTCCACCTGGGGGAAAATGATGTAGTTGCACATGTGTTTTATCAGGGCAGACAACACTCTGGTCAGCACTATTGAGAACATTGGCTGTGACATTCCTGCTGCCAAGCCCACTATCACTTGGAAGGAGACCGTTGCCAGGAAATGGAGCACTGATAGCACTTGCACAAAAGGGTGGCTCCCGGTGGGGTGACAGATAGCAGAGATTAGGTCAGGGTCCAAATGTTCACACAGCTCCGTGATTGTGGCCCTGTCAAGTCTACAGGTGAGGATAATGTGCCTGTCCTCCATTGTTGCCAAGTCCACCAGGGGTCTGTACACGGGGTGATGTCTCCATCTCCTAATCATCCGCAGCGGTTGCAAACTATGGGGTAAAACAGTGAGCAGCTGGTTATAGGTCTTTATTCCAACCACTACAGTTCAATGCATATTGTGATTGTAACAGGATTTTGTTGGAGATGCCGAAATAGTGCATTTGTGTACTGTGACACAGTTAGGCTCCATGGCCCCCCTCCCCCCTTCAATGGCGTCCGAACAGTTGAAAATGAGGTAATTCAGCTGACGTTGTGTGCCGTTGCGGGAGGCGGTCGAGAACCGCTGTGCAATTCCTCATTGGTTAACATTGGGCCCTGTGGGGTACAGTGGCCAATGGTGACGTATGCCGCCGGTGACGACATGCACCGCCGTGGACGTAACCGCCATTTTCTATCTAATTCTTCACTTGCTACCTGACCTTCAACAGGACAGGACCTACACTGCATGTGCTGCTGTGACCTGTGTCTGGAACTGACCATGGCTCGTGTGGCTGGGGAAAGGGCCTTCACCGCAGCAGAGTTGGAGTGACTGGTGGATGGGGTCCTACCCCAGTACCTAATGCTGTATGGGCCTCCAGATCAACAGGTGAGTTCACTGTGAGTACGATGCATGTGGGTGAATGCATGGAGTGCTGTGTGTGAATGCCACATATAGGGAGTGGGTGGTGGGTGGTGGATGGGCCCTGGGCAGCATGCAGCATGTATGGTGGGCCATGGCTGTGCAAATGGGGATGAGGAGGGGCTTGGTGGGCCATGAGTGTAACTGGCAGGACGAGCGCACTAATACCTTTCACTGTGTCTATTTCCCTGCAGGCCAGGGCCCATCAGAAGAAGGGTATATGGTGTGCCATCGCCAAGGACATGCAGACCCTGGGGGTCTACAGCAGGCAGAGCACCCACTGTCAGAAATGGTGGGAGGACCTGAGACGCTGGGCACGTAAGACGGCGGAGGCCCAGCTGGAGATGGAATCCCAGTGAGGAATGGATGGTCTGCATGCTGGCTGTGGCCTATCCGGAGCTGGATGGGCTTTTGGGGGCATCACAGCAGCCACAAGGGGGTGAGTACAGTGCCCCAATATACAACTTGCGCCTGGTGGAGTGGTATCCGGGTGGGGGCCCTGTGGGTGCCCCTAGGTCAGGTCAGGCATTGCAGGGTAGGTCCCATGTTGGCAGGGTTCTGATGTGAAAGTACTCCAACCAAACTAGGAGGCATCCACTACTGGGTGGGGGTCTGTGGGTATCAGGTATGCTGCAGTTGGCATTAGGTGTCCCTATCCATGGGCTAGTGACTGGCATTGTGACTGGTAGTGCATTGCCTAGTGCGTAGGGCTATTCCCTGTGTGTGAGTGTGTTGTGTATGCCAACGGTGGTGTTGTTGGTGCCATTGACCAAGTGTATCCTTTGTGCCCCCCTTCTTTTTGTTTTGTCACCCTGTTCTTATGCATTACCATCATCTGGTGGAGGAGAAGAGACACCGGCGACAGAGGGAGCTCCATCCCACAGGACCCAGGAGGCCGAATCCACCAACGGTGAGGGTACCAGTGGGACGGAGGGCGAGGGGAGCACCACGGCAGAGAGAGGAGGGGACAGTTTGGACATGGATACCTTCTCCAATGGAAGCTCCCTGGTGATGGCTGACGGGTCTGTGCCCACCCCAGCTAAAGGTACAGCCACCACCCCCGTACCAGCACTGCCCTCCCAGCAGACCCTCATCGAGTTTCCCATGCCCGCTCACCCAGGAGAGTTTGCTTCTCCCTCGTCCCAGGCACCTTGGGCCCTGCCCCAGTTAGCCCTGAGAGAGTATACTATTGACCTACTGCGATCCATCCCTGTTGGGCAGTCAACCTGTCAGGAATAAGGCTGTGCGTGGTCCAGGCCCCGCCCGTCATCCCCTCTTGTTCTCGAAGTTGTCATCAGCGTCGCCTGCCCTGTGGTAAAGCTCATATAGCTGCAGGATCAGGACATTGGTGGCAAGATGCACTTATCAGTGCTATTCTATGAATGGACTACAATTCCCAGGTTTTTTAGAGGCAGCGGCCATCCTGGGGTGTGGCAGGCCTATAAAGCCCAGCCACACCCAAGCACATTGCTCACTATTTTGAAGACTTTGATGCAGTCAGACCTCGTGGGGGTTCCTCTGAAGAAGAGCAGATTTCCTGCATGGCAGATTGACAGCAAATCGGAGTATCCTTGTTTCCATGGTGAATTCAGATACGAGTAGGTCGTACTCATAGCGGTAAGGTCTTGATGAGCCCAATCTTGAAGGGAGTTGTTACTTCCAAAAGTAAAGTGCCCCTTAGCACAACGAGCAAAGCGCTTTCAGTCCAAAGAGTAAAGCGCTTCTGGAATGACGATAAAATCGCTTCAGGCCAAACGAGTAAAGCAGCCTTGGCGCAACGAACAAAGCTCTTCGGACCACATGAGTGAAGCGCCCCTTAGCACAACGAGCAAATCGCTTCCGGCCACACGTGTAAAGCGCCCTTGGCACGATAATCAAATCGCTTCAGGCCACACTAGTTAAGCGCCCTTGGCATGACAATCAAAAGCGTTTCAGTCCACACGAGTAAAGCGTCCTTGGCACGGCGGTCAAAGTGCTTCATGCCACATGAGAAAAGTGCCCCCTTAACACAACGAGCAAAGCGCTTCAAGTCACAAGAGTAAAGCGCCCTTGGCACGACAATCAAAGCATTTCCTGCCACATGAGTAAAGCGGTCTTGGCATGAGGATCAAAACGCTTCAGGCCACATGAGTAAAGCGCCCCTTAGCACAACAAGGTTGCGCTTCAGACAAAGCAAGTAAAAGCGCTCTCTGGCATAATGAACAAATCGCTTCATGTATGATGATCGAAGCGCTTCATGGACAACAAACAAGGCGCTTCTGCCCAACGAACAAAGCGCTTCAAGTTCAATGAGTAAAACTTTCAGGCCTAAGTAGTAAATGTGAAAACGTTTTGCAGATAAGCAAATTATAGTTTCATTGTTTTTTGGGAAGCATAATATGTGAGATACATATATTTAAGTATTTGAGAATTTCTAGGCTGAGATCAAACATTTATGTTATGAATGCATAGTTGTTACATAATTGATATTCAGAGTATGACCATAGTCCAAAGCTCTTGCCATTTCTAGGTTCAGAGGTTGCAGTTTTTTCTTGTTCCATGATTCAAAGAAGGGGCTACGCCCAATTCACAAAGGGTCTCAATCTAATATCACTGAGACGCCTTTATTCAAGAGGCTATTGTTGAGTTTATACTGTTATGAATGAGTATATGCATGTTTGTTCTAACCGTTTCTTTTCAGATCTCTCTCCCTGCAGTTCCCTACCCTAATTCCCTTCCCCCCACCTGGCTTCATCATACCTCTGTGCTCTGATAGCTTTCTGAGTTGGTGATGCCGGGAGGTGGGCCTTTTGTTCAGCATCATGCAGATCCCGATGAAAGGGCACTGTGATAGAATAGTGAGCCCACAAGTTTATACTTTCCTCTTGGTCTGTACGTGAGCTGCGCAAAATGGCCACCTTAGACACCCTTATGGAAGTAGTCACTCAAATGCAAAGGGATTTGACAAACTCAAAAGCTTTTACAGCCGATTTAGTTAACAAAGTAACCCAGTTACAGAGTAAGGTGGATGGTTCTGAATCTGAGTCTCGTCCTACGCTTTCCACACCTACTAACATAGCTGTGAATGTGCTGACACAGATTCCTCTAGCTGCACCAGAAAGGATTTCTGGGGACCCCAATAAGGTTCAAGTTTTTCTCATACAGGTGGAACTACATTTTATGTGTCGTCCCAGTGCCTTTAAGGACGCACAATCTAGAATTGCATTCCTTATATCCTATCTGAATGGTGATGCAGCTACTTGGGCAGTGCCATTAGTCCGAGTAGACAGTCCCCTTTTGTATATTTGGTGTCGTTTTGTAGAAGAATTTGAAAAGGTATTTGACAGGCGCGCAATAACTGTGTCTGCAGACAAAGAGTTACTACAACTATGCCAAGGAAACAAAGACTTGATAACGTATTTGACACACTACAACCGGTTAGTAGTGGAAACCGCTTGGCCGGAGGAAAAAAGGTCAGCAGTATTTTTTCAAGGGCTAAAAGACGAATTGAAAGAAGTACTGACCCAAGTTGAACCGCAACTGGAAACTTGTACTGATTTAATTAATCTAACCCTGCGGATAGATCATAGACTCTCAGAAAGAAAAGGAGTAAGGAAAAAATGGGAAAAACCCAGCTGGCGAATGGAAAGATCCAGACACCTTCAGTTGTTCTCAGATCCTATTATAGAACCAATGGATATTGGAACTGCTCGCCCATCATTGACTAAAGAGGAGAAAGACAGGCAACAAAGAAAAAGATAGCGATTGCTTTGGAAAATTCAAAGGAAAACTAAAGTGCCCAAGAAAAAAACGAAGGGGACCTCTTGGGCAAATTGACAATCCCTTCAGTGTGTTCTTGCACAAATCGTTATGTCAAATATTTTCGAATTCTAGTAAAACTGACTGTACAGAGACAAAGACATAATGTACAAGTTTTGATAGATTCAGGGGCAACAGGAAATTTTGTGGACCAACAAACTGCACTAGACTTGCATATATCCAGTGTCAGGAAAAAGGTTCCTGAAGTTATTTATGCAGTTGATGGTAGTGAATTGGCAGGAAGCCCCGTTACTTAACAAACCTCACAAATGCAAATGATTTGCAAAGATGATGGGAATTTGAAGCACTGTGAGATAATTTGCTTTGATATAATCCAAGCACCCCAATATGGTTTTATCTTAGGAATGATGTGGTTAATGTTACACAGTCCCTGCATAGACTGGCACAACTAGGTTTTGTGTTTTTCTTCTTCCTCTTTTCTAAAAAAAATTCTTCAACCAAGACGAGACAAAGAAGGAAATCTTCAACACTCTATTGCTACTGTAGTCGAGAAGGAAATTGATCTGCCACCACAGTATTCAGAATATACTGATGTTTTCTGTGAAAAGAAAGCGAGCTCCTTACCACCTCATAGGCCGTACAACTGTCAGATCGACCTTGTACCCGGCGCCAGTATACCAACTTGCAGAATCTATGTAGTATCAGAGAAAGAAAATCAAGTCCTACGAGAATACCTTGATCAATGCTTAGCCAACGAGCTAATTTGGCCATCACGATCTCCAGCGGCTTCTCCGCTGTTTTTCGTACCCAAAGTTAATGGCGAATTGAGACCTGCTATTGACTTTAGAGCACTAAACAAGATCACTGTTAAAAATAAATATCCACTACCTCTCATACCAGTCTTGTTAGACCAGGTCAATTCTTCCGTTATTTACACCAAACTTGACTTACGAGGTGCTTATCACCTAGTTTGAATTCGAGTGGGAGATGAGTGGAAAACGGCTTTTAAGACTCGTTACAGTCTGAGTATCTAGTGATGCCATTTGGTGTATGTAATGCCCCAGCAGCTTTCCAATATTTCCTAAACGATGTTCTTAGAGAATACCTAGACATCTTTGTCATCGTGTATATTGACGATATATTGATCTATTCAAACTCTGAAGAAATACATGAAGAACATGTAAAAAAGGCATTACAAACTCAACGAAACCATAATTTGTTTTGCAAATTAAGTAAATGCGAATTCCATACCAAAGAGGTTGAATTTTTGGGAGTCGTTTTAATACCTGACGGCATGCAAATGACTGAAAGAAAACTTAAAGCTGTATCAGAATTGCCCACACCAAAATCAGTACGTGACATCCAATGTTTTTTGGGTTTTGCGAATTTTTATAGATGCTTCATCCATCACTTCTCCCAAATGGTAGCACAAATTGCTAAGGAAACAGGCCATCTTCAACTGGTCCCAAGAGACAGAAGACGCATTTCAAGACTTAAAAAAGGCCTTTTTCTTCAGCTCCCATTCTAGCTCATCCCAATGTGGAGGAACCTTTCATTGTGGAAGCCGATGCATCCGATGTCACTGTTGGGGCCATCCTATCCCAGCATCACAGAGAAACTGGACAATTGCACCCCATAGCATATGTGTCAAAAAAACTGAATGAAGCAGGACAGAATTACAAAATTACACCATAGCAGAAAAATAATTACTAGCAATTCGCAATGCTTTCAAAGAATGGAGACATTATCTATTGGGAGCAAAACACACCATAACTGTATACTCTGACAATAGAAACTTACAATTTATGAGCTCTGCCAGACTACTAACTCCCAGGCAACTGAGATGGGTGCTGTTCTTTACAGAATTTGATTTCATAGTGACTTTTAGACCAGGAGTAGATAATAATAAGGCCGACGCATTGTCTAGGCAAGATTCTTCGATCACACATACTGAACAAAAACCCATGCCTATTATAACGCCTTCAATAGTGTTGTGTTTAATAGCAGCCAAGAGTTTTTTTTTTAACTCATTCGTAATCATTTTCACATCACCAAGTGGCAAGAGTGGTTACAACAAGACACCAAAATGTTCATTCAACAAGGCCTACCTCTACACGAATCTCGAGTATTCCTGCCTACTGAGGAGTTAAGAGAGACAGCTTTTCATTGGTTGCATAGTCATCCTCTGGCAGGTCATCCAGGTCCTCAAAAAACACTAGAACTCATAAAAAGGTATTTTTAGTGGCATACATTTGTTCATGACTTAAAGCAAATGCTACAATCACGTGAAGTCTGTGCAAGATGCAAAAACGAACATAGCAAGCCTAAAGGTCTATTGATACCTCTACCCGTATCATCCATGGGAACATATCTCTATGGATTTTATTACTGGTCTTCCACAAGTAAGGCAGTTTACAACCATTTTTGTGGTGGTGGAGAGTCTTACCAAATATGCTCATTTCATTGCATGTAAAGGTCTCCTAACCTCCGACACCTTAGCAACTATCATCTTAGAAAACATTGTTCGCCTTCATGGACTTCCATGAGTCATCCTCTCTGATAGAGAAACACAATTTTCTGCACGTTTATGGCAGCAATAGTGCAAGTCTTTATGAATTGATTCAACTTTATCCACTAGTTATCATCCACAAACGGATGGTCAAACAAAGAGACTAAACCAAACTCTAAAACAATACATACAATGTTATGCAACAAAGTCTCCTAAAACCTGGCTGGATCTCTTGTGGCTTGCAGAACTGGCTTATAGCAACTCTCACCACTCTTCAATAAACTCAACTCCTTTCTATGGTTTATATAGGCGTCATCCGCACATTTTGCCAGTTACGCTACCTGCTTCTACTCAAACCACTCCAGCAGTAATGGACATGTTAACACACATGAAAAAGGTACATTCACAATTGCAAACAAATCTACACCTAGCAAAGACAAAATATAAAATGCAATATGACAAAAAACACGAGCCTGGTCCTCAGTATACAGACAAAGATGGAGTTTGGTTATCCACAAAAAACTTTGTATTCAAAAATAAAAATATGTTTCATCCCAAATTCATAGGTCCTATGAAGTTCTGTGACAAGCGAACCCTGTAACATATAAACTAAAATTGCCATCGTCCTTGACAATTCATCCAGTGTTTCACACTTCACTTCTTAAACCTGCATTGCCCTCAAGTGTCACACATTCTGCTCTTCTATTAGTCCAAGGTCATTGGGAGTATGAGGTGCGATCTATCTTAGACTCCAGATATCGTGGGTCTCCCCTTTGGTACTTAGTGTCCTGGAAGGGATACAGACCGAAAAATGACTCATGGGAACCTGCAAGACATGTCCGTGCATCACATTTCATCTCCTCCATCCTGATAAGCCGGGCCCTGGACCGCACTTGGGAGATGGGTGTAATGTCAGGAATAAGGCTGTGCGCGGTCCAGGCCCCGCCCGAATCTCCGCAGCGCGTATTTGCGGCACTTCGTGCGCACCACTTGTCACCCCCTCTAGTTCTAGAAGTGGTCATCAGCGTCGCCTGCCCTGTGGTAAAGCCCATGTAGCTGCAGGGTCAGGACATTGGTGGACAAGATGCACTTATTCTATGAATGGACTACAATTCCCAAGTTTCTAGAGGCAGTGGCCATCTTGGGGTATGGCAGGCCTATAAAGCCCAGCCACACCCAAGCACATTGCTCACTATTTTGAAGACTTCGATGCAGTCAGACCTCGTGGGGGTTCCTCTGAAGAAGAGCAGATTTCCTGCATTGCAGATTGACAGCAAATCGGAGTATCCTTGTTTCCATGGTGAATTCAGATACGAGTAGGTCATACTCGTAGCGGTAAGGTCTTGATGAGCCCAATCTTGAAGGGAGTTGTTACTTCCAAAAGTAAAGTGCCCCTTAGCACAACGAGCAAAGCGCTTTTAGTCCAAAGAGTAAAGCGCTTCTGGCACGGCGATAAAATCACTTCAGGCCAAACAAGTAAAGCGGCCTTGGCGCGACGATCAAAGCGCTCCGGACCATATGAGTAAAGTGCCCCTTAGCACAACAAGCAAAGCGCTTCAGGCCACACGTGTAAAGCGCCCTTGGCACAATAAGCAAAGTGCTTCAGGCCACACGAGTAAAGCGCCCTTGGCACGACAATCAAAAGCGTTTCAGGCCACACGAGTAAAGCAACCTTGGTACGATGGTAAAAGAGCTTCATGCCACATGAGTAAAGCACCCCCTTAGCACAACGAGCCAAGCACTTCAAGTCACAAGAGTAAAGCACCCTTGGCATGACAATCAAAGTGTTTCAGGCTACATGAGAAAAGCAGTCTTGGCATGAGGATCAAAATGCTTCAGGCCACATGAGTAAAGCGCCCCTTAGCACAATGAGAGTAGCGCTTCAGACAAAGCAAGTAAAAGCACTCTCTGGCATAATGAACAAAGCGTTTCATGTATGATGATCAAAGCGCTTCATGGACAACAAAAAAGGCGCTTCTGCCCAATGAACAAAGCGCTTCAAGTTCAATGCGTAAAACTTTCAGGCCTTAGTAGTAAATGTGAAAACGTTTTGGAGATAAGCAAATTATAGTTTAATTGTTTTCTGGGAAGCATAATATGTGAGATACATATTTAGGTCTTTGAGAATTTCTAGGCTGAGATCAAATGTTTATGTTATGAATGCATAGTTGTTACATGATTGATATTCAGAGTATGACCATAGTCCAAAGCTCTTGCCATTTCTAGGTTCAGAGGTTGCAGTTTGTTCTTGTTCCATGATTCAAAGAAGGGGCTACGCCCAATTCCCAAAGGGTCTCAATCTGATACCAAGGAGATGCCTTTATTAAAGAGGCTATGGGTGAGTTTATACTGTTATGAATGAGTATATGCATATTTGTTCTAACCGTTTCTTTTCAGATCTCTCTCCCTACAGTTCCCTACTCTAATTCCCTTCCCCCCACCTGGCTTCATCATAACTCTGTGCTCTGATAGCTTTCTGAGTTGTTGATGCCAGGAGGTGGGCCTTTTGTTCAGCAGAGTGCAGATCCCGAGGAAAGGGCACTGTGACACAACCATTGTAAATGCCATCCAGGGGCTGGCAGCCCAAATGCAACATACAAATGCATTCCTGGAGGACATTCACACTGGCTTGGCGGCCCAACATAGATCAATCCAGGCTCTGGCCTCCTCTCTGATGGCAGCCATTGTCCCTGTTTCCACCCTCCCCCTCCAACTTCCTCTACCCAATCCGATTACCCTCAACCCCAACCTATCACAAGCACACAGTCAGACGAGCATGCACACAAGACAACACACGAGAGTGGACATGACAAACACAAGCACCACACTTCATCCCACAGGCACTCAAACAAACACCATCCAGAAGCAGACATACCAACATCCACTGCCTCCACTGTGGCACCCTCCTCCTACTTGCCCACCTCCCTCCTAATTGCGTCTCCACTCACATCTGCATGCACTACATCCTCATCCACTACCACCATCACCAGCACTCCTAACAGTACACGCCCCTCACTGGCAGTCACCACCCCGCATCCATGCACACGTCCCCTGTGTCCTCTACCACTGTGTCTGTGCCCCCTCCTCCCAAAGTACACAAATGCAAGCACTCAGACACCCAACAGCCATTCACCTCACAACAGCATCCAGCCCATGCACCTCCATCCAAACACAGCAGACAGACATTTCCTACCACCACTCCCTCTTCCTTCACTCTCAAACCATCTCCCTCTTCCCACCCCAATGTTCCTAAGAAGCTTTTCCTCTCCACCATTGACCTCTTCCTTTACCCCTCCCATCCTATCCCTCACGTCTGGCCAGGGCAGACAAAACAAAGGCAAGCACCTCAGCCACCCAGTTGGATCCCCCACCACTAACCATGGTGGTGAAGCCCTCTGAGGCTGCTGGGGATGGGCTGGAGCCTCCCCCCACCACTGCTAGCACGCCACCTACACCCCCACCAGCACTGCCACCAGCACCACTGCCAGCAGCAGCCCAATGGGCAGCCATCCATGGCTGCAGGAGAAGGGCTGGAGCCTCCCCCCACCACTGCCAGCACCACCACCTGCATCGCCACCAGCACCACTGCCAGCAGCAGCAACCCCAGTGGGCATCCCTCCGAGGCTGCATGGGATGGGCTGGAGCTTCCCCCCACCACTGCCAGCTTCACCAGCAGCACCACTACTACCACCACTGAGCAGCCGTCGCCGCCGGCATACAGTGTGTAGTCCTGCCTCCATCGGCTGTTGTGCAGCCTGGCCCCAGCAAATGCTGTGGGTCTGACACCCAGGTGAGAGACTGTGACTTTGCACTCCCCCGGATCTGCATCACTTGGCACAATGCCCCCTCCATAACCAGTGGAAGAAGCAATGCACTCACCCCATCCTCCACAGGGTGAAGCTCACTGGACACAATGCCCCCTCCAGAACCAGTGGAAGAAGCCATCCACTCACCCCATCCTCCACAGGATGACGGTCACTGGGCACAATGTTCTCTCAAGAACCAGTAGGCAAGTCACCCACTTGAGAGACTGTGGGCTTGCACTCCCCAGGATCAAGCACAGGGCATGTTGCCCCCTCCAGAGCATGTGGGCAAGTCGCCCACTTGAGAGACTGTGGCCTTGCACTCCCCAGGATCAAGCACAGGGCATGTTGTCCCCTTCAGAGCAAGTGGGCAAGTCATCCACTTGAGAGACTGTGGCCTTGCACTCCCCGGGATCAAGAACAGGGCCTGTTGCCCCCTCCAGAGCCATTGGGCAAGTCACCCACTTGAGAGACTGTGGCCTTGCACTCCCCAGGATCAAGCACAGGGCATGTTGCCCCCTCTAGAGCATGTGGGCAAGTCATCCACTTGAGAGACTGTGGCCTTGCACTCCCCAGGACAGAGTAATAGGCATGTTGCCCACTCAAGGACCAGTGGCGTTGTACTATCTTCTGACTGAGGTGCCCCCCATTCCCCGTCCCCCTGAGGTGCCTGGTTATTTTCGACCTGATGCCCCTGCAGTGTTCTCTCTTTGTTGTCGCAGGAGTGAGGTGGGGCCTTGGACTATGTGATGTGGCCCTGTGGCCCACGGACATTGAGGACCGGGCAGTGTCCCTACATTTGCAAATATGTATATACTTGTTGATTTGGATGCACATATTTATAGTATTTTATCTTATTACACTCACTTTAATCAATTCATTTTGGCCTTGCATTATTCCTGAGGGGTACGGGGTGAATATGTAATGTTAGTGCATCTGCTTGTGGGTATGGTGTTGGGAGTGGGGGTGTTGCACGTTGCGTCTGTGTGTCACTTTCTCCCCCCCCTCCCCTGTGTGCTAGGCTTCAGTACTCACCATGGTTGTCTTCGCCGGCGTTGGTGTTCGTAGTGGAGCGGAACCTAGAAGATCATGAGGAACACATGCAACTCAGGCTTCATGGGGGCGTGGTTCTTCCTTGAGTGTCCAGAGGTGAGTTGATTCCCTTCTGTGCAGTGTTTCCACCAGGCTTTTGATGTCATTGGTAGTGCTCCGTAAAAAGTGGCAGATTGGTGTCGCATATTACAGTGGGCAGAACATTGTCTTCCGCCTGGCTGTAGGTGGTTACCACTGTGGAGCCTGTTGACTTTACCCTGGCGGTCGGTGTGTTAAAGTGGTTGTCTGTCTGAGCAGTTTCCGCCGTTGTCATAATTTCATGTTTATTACCGCCGGCCTGTTGGCAGTATTACTATATCACCGACCACCAGGGTTGTAGTGAGGGCCTAAGTGCTTGGCACATGCTAGTTTAAAACGTGAATCAAAGTTGTGTTATTTTCATGGTTATTTGTCACTGTTATTGTATTTTAGCCATATATTAGACACGTTAGTTTAGCAATCTAGGCCTGCCGTTGTGCACTTTAGCCCTGTTACATTTTATTCAGCATTGCTTTGTTTTTCTAGCATTAGGCACATTTTCAGTGTTGTTTTATTTTCTCTATTTGTTCCTTCGCCTAGGAAAGCATATCCCACGTGGGAACTTTTCTTAGAATGTCAACTATTTCATTAGAACAACAGTCCTTTATCCAATACACGTTAGAGGGATATTCCAGCCAGATGACCACGACTACATGCTGATTGCCTTCGCTACAGCTGCTTGCTTAGACTACTGAATCCCTGGCCTATATGGGGACAGTGTCTCTCTAGACTACAGGCTTCCTTGCTCAGGTATAAGTGATGATGTCTTCCCAGGGGGGAAACCTGAAGGGTGGATTAGAGCTTATAACGCTGTGCTCTAACATAACTTAGGTAGGAAAGATATCTAAAATTCCTAGTGATAGTATGGTGGGGCTGTTTTTGTGTTTCACACTCCTTGTCACCTTCTTGCCTCCAGTATATTTTATCATCCTAGTTATTGCAATACATGTCATTTTATCTAAGATGCAGTTACTTCAATAAAGCCTTATTGAACTATATTCTGCCTCTGTTTGGCTTTGCCTGTGTGAGACTAATGTAACTGACAGAAAGGGGTTAGATTTGATCAACGACAATTCCCCTGAGGATTCTTCCTTGTCATGAGCCGGGTTGCCACAATCATCCCTGTTCTTGAACAGAGATGATGCACTGCTAGTTAGCTGGAAAACCCAAATTAGGCTGACAGGCGTCACATGGTGTGGAATATTACTTAGTACCCCACAATCTATGCACTTCTGCCGCCACATCCAATAGCCTCATTAGGATAATGAGAACCTACGCAACATGGTGCCACCAACGTTTGGTCAGGCACTAATTTTCGGATCCTCCTAAGTATCTCAGTCTCACTAAAGGCTAAGGATACCTTAATACCATATATGGAGACATCTGTGGTATAGAGGATTTCCTCCTTAGCTAAGTAGGTAGTACCTAACACTGTAGGTTGTTCAAGCTTGAACCTTAAAACAATTAATCCCCACTTGTTGTCTGAACAAACACCTTTCCCATTAACATTGCGAAACCGCAACAAGTAGCAATTGTAGTAAATATGCAAATTCCTCTTACTGTACACTGATTGGCAAATGGCTTAACAGTACATTTGTTGTTGAGGCTCATCCAGCTTACAGAACAGAACCATTTTATTCTTGGGTCACTTTTCCAGCAGTTGATGGGAACACAAACACATTTCATCGTTATATACCTGCAAACATACCTGCATGATACAGAGCCTATGCACATTTAGAAATACCTTTATCTTATCAAGACCATAATAATTGGTTTGATTGCGCCCTACCACATTCACTACTACATGTTAGGTTAGGTCATCTGAGAAAGATGGCCCAACTAGGCCTTTATTGGCCACATATATACCGCTCCCTGATGCAGCAACCTTAGCAGTAGCTGAGGTTCGCCACTTATATACAGAGCTCACTGAACTATACAGACTGCTAGTACAGTCTGTAATGCAAACATTAAATATTAACCCAGCACGTGCTGCCCCAGTGCAACCACATGCAGTTACGCCAGGCATTATCCCTGAAACTGTATGTTCGATCATGGGTCAATTACCCGCCAAGCAGGAGGATATTTCGTTTTGGTTAGCTCAAAAAATAAATGCGCTGGAAGCAGTCTTTCCCCATATGGGTCCTCAGGATAAACATAGACTCCTCAGTATGTGCTTGCCATTTGGGATGGTTCCCACAGTAGAGAACTGCAACACATGGGGCACGGTATGTGCCACACTCTATATGACCGCACACGGTACACCAACACTTGCCAATCTTCGGGAAGTGTTAAAACAAATTCAAGATGAATACAGGGCTGCCCAGGCCCTGGACTCGGGGATGCAACTAATGGGTAATTTTGCCACTGTGTCTTCGATAATATTAAGTATCCTTAAAGAGGAAGCTGTTGCACTAGTAGTTTCCATGCAGCTCTGGGACGTTCCTGCACAGGATCAAGAATGTGAGCTGCAAAAGATTATCGCTGAGACCTACTGTAGCATTGATCGAGATACTCTGGGGGCCAAACTCATTAAACCACAACTACAGGATAGGTCCAATAAAGATTCTACCAAGCAAGCACCTGAGGGTTCCAAAAAGCGCAGGGATAAAAAAACTACAAACACCTAAAAAAGAAAGGGGGAGAATCTCCGCATTCAGGGAAGTAGAGATAATATAAAAATGACTGACAGATATCAATATACTGATTCACACAAATGTTGTTCCTTTCAGGAAAAATGCAGTAAGAGAGGTGGGTAGTCAGAGCAGCGAACAGAGTACATGAAACCAAAAAATGACTCACAGCACTTGTCTGAAGTTTCTGTTAAGAAAGAAGAGAAACTTCCCCAACAAAAAACACAGTTCAAAAAGAAAAAGGTGGCAGAAGTTGAAATACAACATGCCACCCAGGAAGAGGGCTTTAATGAAGAACAGGAAGTGGGCAATGGCAGTGCTAGACAGTGCGATAGAGGTCACAATAGTTCACCGGGATCTTCAAGAGCAACTGGAGGTGAAGGCAACTGATGACTTTTTACAAGCTGAGACTGCGGACATTCATGTTTCCACACCCAACAGGGTGTATAAGGTAACTATATAGTTGGAGGAAGACACTAAGGGGGTCATTCTGACCCCGGCGGTCTCAGACCGCCGGGGCCAGGGTCGGCGGGAGTACCGCCGACAGACCGGCGGTGCCCCGCAGGGCATTCTGAACGCGGCGCTTTGGCCGCGGTCAGTGCAGGAAAACCGGCGGTCTCCCGCCGGTTTTCCGCTGCCCGTCAGAATCCTCCAAGGCGGCGCAGCATGCTGCGCCGCCTTGGGGATTCTGACACCCCCTACCGCCATCCTGTTCCTGGCGGTTCGCCCGCCAGGAACAGGATGGCGGTAGGGGGTGTCGCGGGGCCCCTGGGGGCCCCTGCAGTGCCCATGCCCATGGCATGGGCACTGCAGGGGCCCCCATAAGAGGGCCCCTCAAAGTATTTCAGTGTCTGCAAAGCAGACACTGAAATACGCGACGAAGGCAACTGCACCCGTCGCACCTTCCCACTACGCCGGCTCCATTCGGAGCCGGCGTCCTCGTGGGAAGGTCGATTTGCCCTGGGCTGGCGGGCGGCCTTTTGGCGGCCGCCCGCCAGCCCAGGGCAAATCCCAAAATACCCTCAGCGGTCTTTTGACCGCGGAGCGGTATTTTGGAGGGGGAACATTGGCGGGCGGCCTCCGCCGCCCGCCAATGTTAGAATCACCCCCTAAATGCACAATCGACGCTATCTTTTGGGACCACGTCATCACCATTTATGTTATTTTACTAGCCGAAAAGGATTTGCCACCAGAATTTGTCCATGATCTCCCTTATGGAGAAGAGATTATTGAAAAATCTTTCTTGCCCCCTGTACCCAGAAAGCTTGTAGAAATACACACCATTGATTGGGCAGTGGCGCAGGCACCTGCATTATATTGCAACCACATAGGGAGGGATAAAGGTTCCCAATATCATGTAATACCAATAAAATCCCAATCTCAACCTCAACTCTTATATCTAATAAAACATGAAGCTAAAGAACCCATGAGGGAAATCCTCACACAGTTAGAGTACCAGGGTGCAATTGAACCCTGTCTCTCACCCACGAACAATCCATTTTTCCCTGTCGCTAAACTCAACCATTCATATAGAATAGTTTTAGACTATAGACTATAGACATTTAAACAGCCACACACACATTTGCTATACAAAATGCACACATGAACAATACAGTGCGCAAAAAATACAAAACAACCCTGGATATTTCCAATGGGTCTTCTGCCAAAATTTAGCACCTCTACACTTAACAACTTTCAGGTCTTTAGGCTCTCAGCAAATATTCTGCTGACTCCCACAAGGGTAAAAGAACAGTCCAGGACTGTTTTCAGCTTGTGTTACATCTATTTTACAGAACATTGACCCTGAGGCGTTGTGATACATGGATGATATCTACCTTACGGATGATGACCTCATGCAACATATAAGACAGGTAGCCCATATTGGTGTGGGTTTTGCTGAATTCGGCTACAAATTAAATTAAAAAAAAAAATTGGCCTTCCTTTGTGTCCTGTTCTTGGGATATGAATTATCAGATGAAGGCAAGAGCCTTGCACCCCAATTTTTTGAAAAATGTGCACAACTACAACCTCCGAACACAATAAAGAAGCTCCAGTCTTTGTTGGGCTTTTAAAATTTTGGCAGAACATACATTCCAGACAATGCACAGCGCATTAAACCATTAAATGACTTAATACGTCCTGATTTTACCAGCAAATACTGGACAGTAGAACGTATACCCATTTTTAGAGCTTTACAAAAAGACATGTTTGAAGCAAAACACTTACATACAAGGGACAACAAAAACACCTGGTCATTAGAGTAATTGTTGGTGCCTTTGGTTTCACCTATGTAATGTTCAATGAGGGTGAGACCGTCCCAATAGTATACAAATCACATTTGTACTCTACAGCAGAACAACGCTTTGCTCCCACTGAGAAAATTCTCACTGCTGTTCAGATGGCTGTCATCAAAGAGAGATCTGTGGCCTAGGGGAAACGTATCATTGTCGTGTCCCCATTCCGGCCCTTGAGGCTGTTACCAAAGCTAGCAATCCTAATGCTAAAGCATTACATCCACGTTGGATTCAATGGGCAACGTCTCTGATGGCCACTGATGTTGACTATATTTTTGACTCAAAATTAGAAACACAAGAATTTTTGCAATACGAACTTAAATACCCAATTTCAGGAAACACATTGCCTATTGATCAATATCAAACAATTTTGTATACTGATGGTTCAGCCCAACCAGCAATAGGCACTAAACACCAATATTCCGCCGCTTGCACAGTCGTGAGTGGATACATGAAAGATGGAAAGTTCCATCTACAACACACCTACACGCAGACCCTGGGAGACTGCACTGCACAACTAGCACAGCTCAAGGCTCTGGTGATGGCACTGGAACACCCGGATCCTGAACAGCTGACGCTGATTGTTTGTGATTCATACTATTGTGTCCAGTCCTTCAATGAATATCTGCATTACTGGCACCAGAATGGGTTCAGAAAATCAAAAGGAAACACCATTAAACACAGACATCTGTGGGGGAAAGTAACGGATCTGAAGGAAACGCTACCCAATGTCCATGTTGTACATACACTCGGACATCAGCATGTTGGAATACACATTGCAGGCAAAACCTTGGCTGATGAAACAGCCACATCGGCAGTAGCTACGGCTTCTGTTGCTGCATTAACTCGTTCTAGAACAAAATTGGATGATGAAACACTGGCAGATGTGAAAGCTTCGGCTGACAGCACGCCCTTACCAAAGCATATCCTGCTAAATATTCCCACTGCATATCATGCCTCAATACAGCCCTAGCAGTTATACCAGGGGTGGGTAATTGTGTGATTCCCAACAAACATCAAAGAACAGAATTGATCAAAGCAGTGGATGAGGGGTTGCTTCTGCCCATGCTGGTGTGGCGGCTACAATATCATTGTTACAAGCACATTATTGGTGGCCAGGTCTCGACAAACAGACCAAGCAGTATGTCCTTTGTTGTGATATCTGCCATCCAATAGAAGGATCCACCGTCAAACACCCACCGCAGACACCCCTCCTAATATCCAAGAAACCATTACAATGTGTGTCCTTGGACCATTGTGGTCCTCTGACACCTGATAGTGCATGCAAATACATCTTAGTCGCTGTTTACTCATCCTCCAGATTTCTAAGAATTTGGCTACAATCCTCGGCTGACCCTTGAACTGTTATTAAAGAGTTGCAAGTCTTTATCAGCACATATACTGTTGAAGCTTTCCACTCAGTCTAGGGCCCTGCTTTTACCTCAAGGGCTTTGAGGGACACCATGGCTTCATTAGGGGTCCAACTGCTTTACTCGTTTCCATTTCATCCTAAGAGAAATAGTGTTGTGGAACAACAAAACCAAGATCTAAAGCAATCCTTAACAGCCAGAGTATTAGGCATGGGTCGTAGTTGGCTTACACATCTGTATGGAGTATAGAGAGCACTTAACAATCTGTCCAGAAGGTCTCTGGGGGGGACGTACTTCATACGAATGCCTGTTCAGAAGACAAATGTATGTTCCAGACCTTGATGGTCCTGGCACAGATATACCTTTTGACATAAATGAACGTGCCACTGTCTTACAAGACTTACAACAGTTCAGTGACGACAACCTATCTGCCACTGCAGCCTCCTTTGGAATAAGGGATGTAACAATAACATCTACCGGCTGGATTCCAAAAGTTGGGAATTGAGTACGTGAAAAGATTGCTGTGAAAAAGGAGTTCAGTCCTTCTTATTGTGTACCGGTTCCAGTCCTGGGAATACAAGGCACCAGAACTGTCATTCTTTCACCGCTGCCTGGTTCCAAAGAAAATTGCTTAGTCTCCATCGACAATGTCAAGCTACACCATATGGCCGATCCTGCACAACAGACCTAGGGGACTCCTTGATAGTGCCCGAATTCCTCTTAATACAGATCAGGATGCAACAACGCTGACACCTCTTTGAGATTGAGGAGGGTAGAAAATTAGCTTTCATTGGTTCCACTAAGTTCTACTACTACAAATAACATCAATAATATTGATCGACTCTATTCAAATTCTACACAAACAAATGGCATAGTCTACTATGAACCACTGAGGGAGTCTTCTGCAAGTTCTCCTCTTCGAAACACAACTCCAGTTTTTCCTCAAACTGCTTCTGGATATTTTGCCGACATCAAGGACACTTTCACTGGCTCATCTAACTCTACTGCAAAATAACTGTCAAGAGCATGTAAGCTGATAATTTGACTCAGAATTAACTATTTCATTCTTCCATGGAACTATATATGGCTCTTGTTAACTGTACTTGCCTTTGTCCTTTGGATTGGGTTTGTCATTGTTTTCTTCGTACTGATACGTGATCATTACCGTCCTGAATGCTCTACAGTTGAACTGGTGGATGAGGTCCTAAAACCACATTTTTCTTCACACAAAGTCTGCAGAGGCTTGTCCCTAGTGAACATTTCTGCTATACCAATTCCTGATGAGATTGTGTGGGATAAAGTATTATTTTATACATAAGGCACAACTGAGGTCATTCAAATTCGATATGTATTCAAACTTTCTATGAACAATGTAATTACACCTGGAGTAGGTTTTGAGGATTGGGATGTGAAAACAGTTGATTCTATGATGTCTGATTTACAGTATTGTATTGCATTTGAATATGAGGATGTGTATCAATCCAAATAAAATTATGAAGATACGTTCTGTTATAAATATTATGGACAACATTTTATTCATAGAGCAAGTATCCCAAAGACTATTTTTAAATATACACAGTGGGAACACTGTCCGACTCCACCAGTGGGAAGTTCCAAAACATATACTGAAAAAAGTGCATATTTCTCTGGGCACAGTGTTAAAATGCTGAGTTCTATTATTTTTATTTGCCTGTGGTGGAAAGTCAACATGTTTCATTTACCAATACAAAATTGATTTATTCTGATTCCTTTGTTTTCCGGTTACCTACAGAAGGTTTTGATTACTGGTTGAAGTCGATAGACTTGAAAAGTGTGTTGGGAACAAACAATTTGTAAACAAGAGGAAGGAAGCTTTATTTAGAGCATTCCTGATACCTGTTCAAATTATATTTTTAAATTAAACTGTACAAAAAAAAAGCTGTTTAGGCTTGGCTAAAATTAAGGAATTGAATGCGCCCAGTATTCCTACCCCTGCAAAATTGTATAAATGGCAAAAATATGTAAATGCTTAATAAGATCAGCTCAATGAATGGGTTACATAATGGAACATTTAGCACATCACTTTCACGTCCTGGTGGGTGATTATTGCCGCCTGTAGACACTAATGGGTGTCATACACGTTTTGCAAATTCCACTGCGGTTTTAGAACAAATAGGCCGGACCCTTGCTATGTGTAGGAAAGCTATGCCAGAAATAGTTGAAAAGTTCCTCACTAGATGCTGTTAAAGAACACCTCAGTCTCCTGTCTAGCGAAACAGATTTATAGGACTTCCTGTTAGGCCCCAGAAGACAACGCAGAAAGCGCTTCTTATATGCAGTATATAATGAAATTTGGAAACTTTCCCAACAAGAAGCGGCTGCCCGGTTAAGGTAAATTGATCAGGAACATTTACAGAAAGCATTAGCCATTGTAGGTATGGTATTAATACCTTGACTGACCGGATATACACTCTAAATAACATTGTATCCTCTCCAATAAACATAGTACAGAGTGACATGTCATCTTTACAACAAGGACAGAGTCAGCTAAGGTCCAATATGCAGTTAGGTTGGACACTACAAACACTGAAACACTGAAAGCAGGTCGCGTTCCCTGGCAAGATGTTAGCGCAAGGGACCAATTTTCAACATTTAATTTAACTCAACAACAACAAATAACATCTAAGAAGGAAGCAACTTATGTCATGCTAAACATCGAGAAATTAGAATAGTTGCCTTTTACTGTGGCTGAAATACCATCTGCTGAATAGCTAATACACAGGGTTATAAATCTGCCTATTTCAACACTTATATGCAGTATATAATGAAATTTGGAAACTTTCCCAACAAGAAGCGGCTGCCCGGTTAAGGTAAATTGATCAGGAACATTTACAGAAAGCATTAGCCATTGTAGGTATGGTATTAATACCTTGACTGACCGGATATACACTCTAAATAACATTGTATCCTCTCCAATAAACATAGTACAGAGTGACATGTCATCTTTACAACAAGGACAGAGTCAGCTAAGGTCCATTATGCAGTTACGTTGGACACTACAAACACTGAAACACTGAAAGCAGGTCGCGTTCCCTGGCAAGATGTTAGCGCAAGGGACCAATTCTCAACATTTAATTTAACTCAACAACAACAAATAACATCTAAGAAGGAAGCAACTTATGTCATGCTAAACATCGAGAAATTAGAATAGTTGCCTTTTACTGTGGCTGAAATACCATCTGCTGAATAGCTAATACACAGGGTTATAAATCTGCCTATTTCAACACTTCAATTCACATCCTGCTTGAAGCACTTTCCAGTAGGCAGATATGAAAGGCTGGCAGATAGTTACATACACAATTTGTGGGAGCTTCCCTTTTCGTGCAAATGCTTCAATGGGATGAAAGAGGTCTTTCTTAGCAGTGGTGAATGCAAGACTTCTGTGAGCCATTCAATGGTTTGTAATCAGCTGTCCTTGCCCGGGGCATGTAATGCCTCAGCAGCGAACTTGGCTTGTTATCTGTAGGGAGTTCAAGTTCCCTTGATTAGACCTGCGTTCCAGGTGCTCTCAAATGGCAGCTATGTGTTCCTTAACAGTGAGAGCTCTTCTGGAATGCGAGCCGGAATAGCTTATGTCGTTTCAGTCACCCAAATTGTCACATGCTGCAGGAATGTTCTCCTTCCTCTCACACAACAATGAGAAGTAGAAGAGATGTGGTCTGATATTGCTACTTAAAATGTGAATATTGACAAGTTGAGTAGACTCCAGGCTTTATTGTTTCAAAAACATGTGGCGCTTACATCTGCGAGCAAGACTTATGCGCTTCAAGTTGTGAGGTAATCTGCAGAAATTCAGTCCCTTTTAAGCAAAAACTTTTCAAGTCACTTTGGTAAGCTTGTGGGACAAATATTCAATGCGTCCAGTGCTACTGGAATTGCGCATTTTATTAAGGCTCTTGGTTCTGGTTTCGTTCACACCTTCTCCTCTATATTTTGCTTAATACCTTGAGACGTACACTCAATATCTTCAAGTGTTTTCAGGGGATTTCCGATTAATTTGGCTATAATAGGTGGCATGTTACTGTTACTGTTGCTGCTTTTTCTGTGCAACGGCTGTCCCTTCACAACAAGGAAGACAGAAAGTGCTTCCTCCAGTGCAACTGTATTGTGAACACATGATGCAGTATTTTGGAGCACCACTCCTGGAACAATTGGAGTGCAACTGGTCTTTGTCATTCAGACCAGTTTTGGATTGTGTGCAGCCTGTGTTTTGATGCTTTAGGTGTCTTTTTGAACGTGCACTGAAAAATTGTCTTTCTACACAGCGCTTACTTTCATTGGACGCTGATCTGTTGATGTTCTCGATGAGGGCTCATAAACAGACATGCGCATTGAGGGTACATTTGCTACGGAAAGCTGTCTATGAGTTGCCCTTGGTGGATAATGCGACTACTTACTCAACGTTGGGCACAACACGGAATGCTGCTGCCTCAGCTGGAGCTCAGGCTTTGGAACACGAGTGCTCTATGGTTTTCCTTGGCAACGATTTGGATATTTTACCACCTGCCCACGTGGAATATTTCCTGACTTCAATTGTCCCAATATAATTGGCAATTTTAAAAATAACACTGACTTTTGAATTTGGTTTTATTGGCGCCACTGCTGAAGTGCTCAAATGTCTTTTAACTTGTCACTATTGATGTTCATGTTTATATGCTTTTATAAATAGATTTTATTAGGTTTTCACTTCATTTTTAGGCTTTGCACCACATTTGAACCGGATAAGGGAAGGGTGTTGCATAGCTATTTTAGCTATATTTTAGACACCTTATTTTAGCAAACTAGGCCTGCAGTTGTATACTTTAACCCAGAAACATTTTATTCAGTATCGCTTTATTTTTCTAGCATTAGGCACATTTGCATTGTTGATTTACTTTCTCTATCTATTTGTTCCTTCACCTAGGAAAGCATCACTTTCTTAGCATTTCACTTTGTGCTTTCCTCAAGGCTGTAGTCAGATAGGGTTGCCTGCAAAAGTAGTACGCTGTGTCTCCAACATTCAGAGAAACATACATATCCCATGTGGAGATCTTTTCTTAGAATGTCAACTGTTTTACTATAAAAAACACTCCTTTGTCCCATACATGTTAGCTGGAGATTCCAGCTAGATCACCATGATGACATGCTGATTGCCTTTGCTACAGCTACATGCTTGGACTACGGTATCTCTCTAGATTAGAGGCTTCCTTGCTCAGGAATGAGGGATAATGTCTTCCCAGGGGATAAACCTGAAGGACGGATTAGGGCTTATAACGCTGTGCTCTAACATAGCTTAAGTAGTAAAGATATATATAATTCCTAGTGACAATATGGTTGAGCTGTTTTTGTGTTTCACACTGCTTCTCATCTTCCTGCTTCTATTCTGTTTTATTATCCTAGCTATTGCAATACATGCCATTTTATCTAAGATGCAGTTACTTCAATAAACCCTTATTGAAGTATATTCTGCCTCTGCTTGTCTTTGCCTGTGTGAGACTAATGTAACTGGAAGAAAGTGGTGATATCTGATTGACCACGTTCCCCTGAGGAGTCTTCTATATCATGCACCTGGTTGCCACAATCATCCCTGTTCTTGGGCAGAGATGAGGCACTGCTAGTTAGCTGTAAAATACGGAATAGGCTGACAGGCGTCACATGGTGTGGAATTGTACTTAGTACCCCACAATCTATGCGATTCTGCCGCCCACATCCAGTAGCCTCATTAGGATAATGAGAACCTACGCGACACCGTGATGTAACAGTCATGACACCAAGTGAGCTTTAGTATATTAACCCAATGCTCTCAGTGTGGTAAAACACTAAAATGTGATATTTCTAATACTAACACGCTGTGCTGAATAATCCCTGAATATTTGAGAAATCTAAATGATTAAGAATTGATGTTCATTCTTTAGCGCCTGTTATATGTGTATGATTGTGAGCGTGACTGCATTTTAGAAAATCCCATCAAGACCCAACAAGCAAGACGTACACTGAATTTCTGAAACACTTTAGGTAGGTCTTCCAGTGGGGCCACATTGACTTGGGAGCAAGGTGGGAATAAATGTAGATAGTAAGGAAGACTAAACATTGTATCTGGTTGCAGGTTACATACTGTTTCTTGAAGATCCCTAAAGAGAGGGGAGAGCCATCAAAAGCAGGAAAGGGGACATTGCCAGGTACACTTAGTTTGTGGAAATTGGCGAAGAGTAGTTTTAGTATATAGGGTACATGAAAAGTGTTACTTGACTAAATGTTTAATTATTCATAGGAGATATCTGCTCTTCGTAGACCACTGCTAGCCATCCTGATCCTGCCAAATGACGTCCATGTTTCTCTCTGATCCATCCCCTTTGCCCCAGAGCATTCTGGTGCAAATCACGTACAAGCAGGAGGCACGCAACTTCTAGATGGAGTTGGCACTAAGCAACTTGTGTCAGCATTGTGTCTCAGTGGGACGGACAGGTTATTCCTTGACACCATATGCATGCATGCCATCTGAACTGTCAAAAGTTGCCCACAGGAAAACCAGGATCTCAGACAACTCTAATTGCATGGCTGAAGTTGTGTGATCACTGTAACCATTGAACAAGTAGGAGACCACAACACCTTCAATGTTTTGCCTCATGGAGCATACATCAGTTACCTGTTGTCATACAATAGTAGGCCACTGCCAAGTTCATTTCCACAGATCCCACACAAGGTCATGCAGACCTCTATTTGCCACATACATAATAACACAACTTTAAGAAACGATGCTCCAAAAACCTGACATGTTGCTGAGAGAAGTACAGTAGCCTGAAGAAGGTGACGTGGAAATATTCATGTCACACTGGAAACATATCAACAATGCACACTTTCCCTTATGCAATTTTTCCTAATAGAGTCATGGAGGTAGTGCTAATTTTGCTTAGATATGCTACACATTTGGCATGGAAATGCACACTATGTACAAAATGTGCAAACTGTCAGGGAGATATGTCTCTAAAATCCAGAACACAATGAATCAGCAAGCGCCAGGGAATTCACCACTACTGTCTGTCACCCATTACAATGACATACTCTGATTGCATCAGTAGAGGCCATTAGTCCTTTGTATGTTGGAGATGCCCAGAGATTTGCAAGTAGTTGTAGAAGGCCCTCAAAATGTTGCCCAGTAAGAAGCTATATAACTGTCTCCATTTTGGTCCTACAAACCCGGATTTCTGTGGATGAATGGTTGTACCCAACCACATGATTCCAGCATAACTACAAGTCACTCCATGATGCATGCCAGCAGTCAGGTAAAAAACCTTCCCCATTACACATGTGAAGTGCATATTGCAACACGATGCCACATCAATGGCATGGAAATGCACATTGGGGGTCATTTTGACCCTGGCGGCCGGTGACCGCCAGGGTCACCGACCATGGGAGCACAGCCAACAGGCTGGCGGTGCTCCCTCGAGCATTCTGACCGCGGCGGTTCAGCCGCGGTCAGAAACGGAAAGTCGCCGGTCTCCCGCCGACTTTCCGCTGCTCGGGGGAATCCTCCATGGCGGCAGAGCGCGCTCCGCCGCCATGGGGATTCTGACACCCCCTACCGCCATCCTGTTCCTGGCGGGTCTCCCGCCAGGAACAGGATGGCGGTAGGGGGTGCCGCGGGGCCCAATGGCATGGGCACTGCAGGGGCCCCCATAAGAGGGCCCCACTTAGTATTTCAGTGTCTGCTTTGCAGACACTGAAATACGCTACGGGTGCAACTGCACCCGTCGCACCTTCACACTCCGCCGGCTCAATTCTGAGCCGGCGTCCTAGTGGGAAGGTTGATTTGCCCTGGGCTGGCGGGCGGCCTTTTGGCGGCCGCCCGCCAGCCCAGGGCAAATCCCAAAATACCCTTAGCGGTCTTGTGACCGCGGAGCGGTATTTTGGAGGGGGAACATTGGCGGGCGGCCTCCGCCTCCCGCCAATGTTAGAATGACCCCCATTGTGTGTAAAAGCTCCAGTCCTACCTGTCACGTCCCTCATTGCTACTGCATTTGTACATGCCAAATAACATTCAATGATAGGTGAGGGTATGTGTGAACAAACAATCAATGGTGGCACACTCATGTCTGTGGCACCACATGAAAGGTAGCCCATTAATACAGGTAGACAATGCAGGACACAATAGTGTACACATTTTGTCAAAAGAGAAAGGGACACTTGCTAACATGTAGGCACAAGGAATGTTGGCAACAGTGATGGCACATAAATCATGTCAAATGGACATTCCGCATTTTCCAAGAGAAAGTTTTGATCTGTAGCTGCACCAAAAGAACAATGTATGCTCTGTCACATGTATGACAACCACCTTTACATGACAGTCAGTAGTGACTCACCAGGACTCGTCACACACTGAAGACAAGTGGCCTCTGGGGGGCAGATGGTAATTTACTCACTTGACCAGACACATAGCTGAGAGAAGGGTTCCATCATATCTTTTTCTCTGGCCTGTAACTTTGAAGAGTGGTGGTCTAAAGCATATAATTTACACCCACTAAAAAACAAACATTACATGATTTATCAATGTACACAAGCATGTGATGTCCCTAGAGAGCAAAATTGTTTGTGGATTGTACCTTACGTCCCTGAGCTAAGAGGCAAGGCACACCAGTATGGACCACATTACATATCTACACAAACAGTTACTCATTTGTCCGGGGGGGATGTCAGAACCTAACACATCAACTTGGCTATGTCACAGGCAAGAATGTGCCCTGTACTCACCCCTTTGGAGCTGCTGTGCTCCCCTCAAATGCCCATCAAGGTTCGGGTATTCCACTGCCAGAATGCAGGCCATTAGGGGGGTCATGGTCCGACGGCACCCCACCCATGTTGGGAGACTGCCCTAGCTGCACCACCAGAATCTTTTGGGCCCAGCATCTCTGGTCGTCCTACCTCTTGTGACAGTGGGCGCTCCACCGGCTGTGGACCCCCCAGGGTCCACACTTTCTGGGCAATGGCTCTCCAAATCTTCTTCTTCTGATGGGTGTTTACCTCTTTGGATGCGAATGACAAATCAAGTGATTGCAATCACAAGTGTTTTCCAAAATGGTTGTGTCACACGCATGTCAAAAACACAAAGCAAAAAATGGTCAATTTGTCAACACACCACAAGTGTAAAGCACACATGCCAATAAGTACAGGGACATGACTATACACTTTTGTATTCATCTTCAGGCTAACCCACTACCCTGCCCATTGTGTGCAATAACTAAGGAAGCCTAGTGACAACAGGTAGCCCATGCTCCGGCAACATTTAGGGGGTCATTCTGACCCTGGCGGCCGGTGGCCGCCAGGGCCACCGACCACGGGAGCACCGCCAACAGGCTGGCGGTGCTCCCACGAGCATTCTGACCGCGGCGGTTCAGCCGCGGTCAGAAGCGGCAAGTCGGCGGGCTCCCGCCGACTTACCGCTGCTCGGGGGAATCCTTCATGGCGGCGGAGCGCCTCCGCCGCCATGAGGATTCTGACCCCCCCTACCGCCATCCTGTTCATGGCGGGAAAGCCGCCATGAACAGGATGGCGGTAGGGGGGGTCGCGGGGCCCCTGGGGGCCCCTGCTGTGCCCATGCCAATGGCATGGGCACGGCAGGGGCCCCCGTAAGAGGGCCCTGCAAAGTATTTCAGTGTCTGCCTTGCAGACACTGAAATACGCGACGGGTGCCACTGCACCCGTCGCACCTTCCCACTCCGCCGGCTCGATTACGAGCCGGCATCCTCGTGGGAAGGGAGTTTTTCCCTGGGCTGGCGGGCGGTCTTTTGGGTCCGCCGCCCGCCAGAATCAGAATCACCCCCTTACTGTGATGGGAGCCACATTGAAACACTACAAACCAATGTGACTTCTGAAGGGCAAACCTCTTGGACCTGACTGGACCAACACATTTACACTCTGCAAGATTGACTCACTTCATAAAGTCCCCACAGGCAACTACCATAGTACAGACTTCACCCTTACACTTGAGTGACAATGAAGGGGCTGGCATGGTGGGTACAGAAAGTGTCTTCCCTGTGCATATGTGGACATTTACTTTAGTGTGGGTTTCTGTTGGATGAACCTGTACCAAAGAACACTCTTTTGGACACATGTGTCTAAACTACAGAGATGGCATCCAACATGCAATGGTACGCATTGTACAATTTCTGCTTTGTAACCAAGCTACTGAGTCACATTTCATGGCCTCCCAAGAATCTACACACTGTATGCACTATGGGGCTGTCAAGTGCACATATGGACTAGAGCTGGGATTTACCTCAGTACCCATTCCTAATCTAGCCAATGGGCTGAGGCATTCAAGCCAAGTGTTGCAAGTAGAGCCCCATATTGGCCACATAATAGATTGTGCAGGGCACAGTGCCACAGTTGCATTGCCACAGTCATTCTCCCACAGCCTGGACTATGTCCCATACTAGGAGATAAATTTGGCAGGCTCTGGTCTCTGCAGGCTGAACATACAGAACCTACATGACACTCACATTTCCATCACTTCAATGCATGACAGTACATCATGTGGCCATCAGCAATGTGGCTTGTGTGACAACCTGAAGGGCACAGTGAGTCATGGTATCCAGACAACAGTTTGGCAAGGCCATGTTGTCTAACATGTACAATCATCATAAAAAAACTAATGTCATTGGTTGGCAATAAAATCTCCTTGCCCAGGTATGTACATCCAACACAAGGATGATGTAGGACCCAAACAAAACATCACATAACACAATGTCAATGAACACAACACATAGTACTGGACACCAATACCTGTTCAATGTACATCTCATTGATATCACACAGCCAGCAACAAAAGGCACACAAGCAATCTAACTGGCATCCAGGGGCACATTGTAGCCCCGTGAGGAGGGAAAGGGTGGGGTTGAACAGAGTCAATTGTGCCAATGAGGTACTTACCTGCTCCTCTGGTGAGCCACTTAGCTGTCTATACAGGGGAAGGACCTCACTCACAAGCCTCTCCAGCTCCTCTTGAGAGAAGGCAGGGGCACTTTTACCTGCTGGATGTTCCATGATTCCTCCCAGAGCAGCACACAGCAGCTGAAGTGGTGGAGGTGCGGCTGGCAGCAGTGTCAGGAGTCAAGTGACTGATTTAGCACAACAGAGCGTACACGTATGCCACTTATGTGGTCATCACCGCCGACGGACACAGCCATTAGGGAGCGAATGCAACTGGCATCAACGTTAGTCTATGGCTGTGCCCAACATGGTCCGAACTACCTACCACAGGGATGACTTCCACCGGTGGACGTGGGCGGTTCCTGATGTCCAGTAGAGTAGGTCAGACATCCACCATTTTGGCAGCTTGAAATGCTGTATATGCCCCTGTCAAATGTGTTACAACATCAGGTTTGTTAGCATCACAAACATCCTCAATCTGGCTTGTTGTGTAGGTCCGACTACACAACCACTAGTGTAGCCTGTTGTAGGGCACAGATGGCATATGACAGCGGTGCACTGTCCTTCACTGCTGATGGTATTTTTGGCGGTCGGAAAATGCAGTCACATTTTGAGGGGCAATTGTGTAGCAGATAGTTGAATGTCACTCAAATCCATGTTGTGGACACATGTGTTGATAACCTTGGGGGTCAAATTTGACCCTTGTGTAGTTGCCAACTGTGGTGTGTACTTGGTGTCATGTCTAGCCAGTCAGAAATGCTTTGTCACATAATATTGTTAGTTTGCAACATGTATGTTGCTGTGGACACAGTGACTAATGTTAGAAATCATGGTACAGATTTAAGAGGGCATAGCGCCTCCTTGAGCCACATTAGCGTCATTTTTGTTTAACGCTAACATGGCCGAACAAGGCCAAAATCAATGCACCAGATTTATAAAGTGGAGCAATGCATGCATTGTGCTTCTTTGTAACCCCTTGCACCACGTTATGCTTGTGCCACACATAATATATGCAAGAGGGACTTACCTCTGTTGGGGGGATGAAAAAATGCCACGAAGAAATAAAAAAAAAATCTTTGAGCCGTTTTGTTTGGCACTATTAACACCTGCTCAGAGCAGGCGTTGAAAGGGGGCACATGATTGGTTACAGTGGGCCCATATGTACTGTTCATGGTTAGCAACAAACTTTTGGCGCCAACCATGAACAGTACAACAATAGTGTAAAAAATTATGACACTATTGCCCCTACCTTGCGCCATGATGCACCATATTCTAAATACGGTGCACACATGGTGGCGGTAGGGGGGCGCTAAGGGGTGCAAGGAAAGTGGCACTGCACTGGGTGCAGAACCACTTTTCTTAGATCTGCCCCAGTGTCTTTTCACACATTGATACCTTAGGAGAGAGAGGATGCAACAGCCTCTGTCTACTGTTTATTGCCAGACCTTCACACCATTGAGGAACACCATGTCATCCAGTTGTACCATCTGAGCAAACAATAGTGGATTTATGCCATCTGTTGGAGCCAGATCTTATGCCAGCTAACAGTAATCCAAACAGCATACCACCCATTGTACAAGTCATTTCAGTATTGCACTTCCTGGCCACATGGTCCTTCTAATATACAGTAGCCCTCTCTGGTGGTATGTCCCAACCTGTGTCCAGTGTGGTATTGAAGGATTTCCTCTCAGCAATGTTGGAACACATTGACAGCTATATCATGTTCCTCGGATGTGAGGATTTAGCCAATCTGAAGGCTGACTTCTATGGTTTTGCCCTCCTCCCATATGTGGTGGAGGCCATTGATGGCACACATGTTGGGTTGGTGCCACAACAGGCCGACAAACATGTCTATTGCAACAGAAAAAACATCTTTTCCATCAAGGGCAAGTTTTCTGTCGGATCTCTACATCTCAAATGGGTGTGCCCGTTATCCAGGATCAGCACATGATTCCTTCTTAATGCGGAACAGCACCATACCCCAGCTGATGTCACAACTGCAACCAAAGAGGATCTGGCATGTTGGTAAGTCATGTTTGTCCTGATTGTGTGTGAGCAATGTCAGGTGCTACTATCATGAAGTGAGTGATTTATTGTTGAATTTATGTTCCATTCCTTTAACGGAGACTTGGCATAAACAAACCATCCTTGGTTATTGATGCCACTGAGGAATCCAACTATGCCAGGTGAAGTCCATTTCAATGAGGCCCATGGAAGAACAAGGCAAGCAGTGGAGCAGGCTTTTGGGCTCCTGAGGGCCAGATTTCGCTGTCTGGACAGGACTGGTGGAGTCCTCTTCTACTCACACTCAAAAGTGTGTTAGATCACTGTGACATGCTGCATGCTCCATAACATCACTCTGCTCAGGAATATCCTGTACATCCCAGAGAAGGGGGAGCCTGCAGTGCCACCAAGTGAGAATACTAAAATGCCAACTGAAGATGACAGCAAGAAGATCTCATCCTCAGCTAGTTCTCATGAATGTAAGTATGCCATAAGATGTCATGACTGTGGCTGTACAATGAACTGTAGTTGTGAGAATGTGTGTAGTTTGTAGTTTTTCAAACAGCTAGGTAGTTGATACACTGCAAAAATCAGCCAAAGGCTGACATATTAGATAGCTTTTGACACTTCCCCACCTTGATGATATTGCTTTGTTTATGTCATACTTATAGCAATGCACTATGTTTTTTCAGGTGCTTGCTATGTGACTTAGGTGGTCATTACAACCCTGGTGGTTGGTGTTAAAGCGGCTCTAAAACCGCCAACAGGCCTGTGGTAAACAAATCGGAACTACGACTGTGGCGGAAATCTCCAACAAAGACAGCCACTTTAACACTCCGACCCCCACGGCGGTACAAACAAACAGCGCGGCGGTCACCGCCAACAGACAGGCGGAGGACAATGTACCGCCCACAGTATCACAACCTACCAATCCGACACCTTTTCCGGGGCGGATTTACCGCAAACAAAAACATGGCAGAAACTGTTCGAAGGGAAAACACTCACCTCTACACACCCCACGAGGAACCAGGATGCCATGGAACCAGAGCTTCACATTTTCCCAGCCTTTATCTTCTTGCTCCTCTACCAGGAGCACGAACGCCGGCGGCTAAGACCGCGGTGAGTACTGCATCTACGACACAGGGGAGGGGGAGGGAAAAAACAGGGACACATACACGCAATACGCAATACGCAACACCCCCACCCTCACCCACTATAACACACACACTAATACAGCATGATACATTACAGTTACACCCCCAAACCCCCCGGAAGAATGCAAAGACAAAAGGAAATGAGTGGAACCATTGTAATCTATTAAAATCCAGTACGCAAAATTATATATACACTATTAACAAATATATACACCAAGAATAGAAGTACAGGTATTGCTCCATTTAAGTCCGTGGAACACTGGGCCCACACTGCATGGTCGAGGCCCACACAAGGTACCCGAACATGACTGAGAGAACACTGCAGGGGCATCAGATAGAAATAAAACAGGCACCTCAGGGAGAAGGGAAAGGGGGGACACCTCAGCCGGTTGAGTGCACAACACCAAATCCACGAGGGGGCCACATGTCCACTGTTCAATCCTGGGGAGTGCAAAGCCACAGTCTCTCAAGTCTCTGCAGTGGGTGGTTTGCCCACTGTTCAATCCTGGGGAGTGCAAAGCCACAGTCTCTCAAGTCTCTACAGTGGGTGGTTTGCCCACTGTTCAATCCTGGGGAGTGCAAAGCCACAGTCTCTCAAGTGGATAACAGTCTCCACTGGTTCTGGAAGGGGCTTTGTGCCCCGAGTGCTTCATCCTGCCAAGGACTGAGGTAGTGGATGTGATACTCCACTGGTTCTGGAGGGGGCTTTGTGTCCAGAGATCTTCATCCTGCCAAGGACTGAGGTAGTGGATGTGATACTCCACTGGTTCTGGAGGGGGCTTTGTGCCCAAAGTGTTTCATCCTGCCAAGGACTGAGGTAGTGGATGTATCTCTCCACTGGTTCTGGAGGGGGCTTGGTGCCCAGATTGCTTCATCCTGCTCGTGGCAGACTCAGTAGCGTCAGTGCTCTTGGCACTCATGGGCCAGTGGTGCTTGTGGTGGCGGTGTTCTTTGCAGCGGTGCTTGTGGCGGTCCTTTGCAGCTGTGCTTGTGGCAGCGGTGTCCTTGTCAGCGGTGCTTGTGGTGGAGGTGTCCTTTGCAGCGGTGCTTGTGGCGGTGGTGTCCTTGCAGTGGTGCTTGTGGTGGCGGTGTCCTTTGCAGCGGTGCCTGTGGTGGCGGTGTCCTTGGCAGTGGTGCTTGTGGCGGCGGTGTCCTTCGCAGTGACTCAGCTGCTGGCGGTCCTGTCTGAGCCTGCGGGGCTGCTGCTGGCGGTCACCTTCTGGCCAGCGGGGCTGGTGCTGGCGGTCCTGTCTGGGCCAGCGGGGCTGGTGCTGCCGGTCCTGTCTGGGCCTGCGGGCCTGCTGCTGGCGGTCGCCTCCTGGCCAGCGGGGCTGGTGCTGGTGGTCCTGTCTTGGCCAGCGGGGATGCTGCTGGCGGTCGCCTTCTGGCCAGTGGGGCTGGTGCTGGCGGTCCTGTCTGGGCCTGCGGGCTTGCTGCTGGCGGTCGCCTCCTGGCCAGCGGGGCTGGTGCTGGCGGTCCTGTCTGGGCCAGCGGGGCTGGTGCTGGCGGTCCTCTCTGGGCTAGTGGGGCTGCTGCTGCCGGTGCTGATGGCGGTCGCCTCCTGGGCAGTGGGGCTGATGGCGGTTGCCTCCTGGGCAGCGGGGCTGGTGGCGGTCTTCTGCTGGGCAGCGGGGCTGATGGCGGTCACCTCCTGTGCAGCGGGGCTGATGGCAGTCTTCTCCGCCGTGCCGATCTTCCCAGACTTGCCGGGTTTCTTGTGTCCCTTCCCCACCTTGGAAGGTGTCGCAGCTGACTCCACACTACTACCTGGACCCCTGGGAGCGGATTTGGTGGCTGGTGTCTTCCCCCTCTCCCGCCGGGCACTGGCAAACTTTTGATGCTTGACAGGTGGGGGATTGTCCGTGCTGTGGCTCCTTGCCACACTGGCTGCCCTGCTGCCTGGTGCACTCCAGAATCCGGTGACAACTGGCACCACTGATCCCACTGATGTCATTGCTGAGGTGCTAGGTTGAAACCTGGAGAGTCGGGCCCTAGGAGACTGACGGGGTGGGGGACATGAGGGAAAGAGGTCAAGGGTGGACAGGAAAAGTTTCTTGGGAACACTGGGACTGGTAGCTGGAGGGGGTTTGGGAGTGGAGGAAGAGGTTGTGGTTGCGGGAGGTGTACGTTTGGTGACTTTGGGTGAAGGTGCATGCGCTGGAGGCTGTCGTGAGGTGGATGGCTGTTGGGTGGGTGTGTGCCTGCGTTTGTGTACCTTGGGAGGTGGCGTCACAGACACACTGGGAGAGGACACAGGGGATGTGTGAATGGCAGTGGGGGTGGTGACTGCACGTGAGCAGGGTGCGGTGGTGTGTGTGCTGGTGATGGAAGTAGTGGCTGTAGATGTAGTACATGCAGGTGTGAGTGGAGACGAGACTGGGAGGGAGGAGGGAGACGAGTAGGAGGGGGCACAGTGGAGGCAGTGGATGTTGCTATGTCTGCATGTGTGTGATGTTTGCGTGAGTGCCTGTGGGATGTGTGGTGCTTATGTTTGCCTGAGCTTCCTTTGTGTGTTGGGGTGTGTGCATGCTGGTCTGATGGTGTGCTTGGGGTAGGCTGAGGTACAGGGGTGTTGGTCTGGGTGGAGGAAGTTGGAGGGGGGAGGCTAGAGACAGGCAAAATGGCTGCCATCAGTTCTGAGGCCAGAATCTGAAAAGCTCGCTGAAGGGCTGCCTGACCAGAATGAATGCCCTCTAGGAATTCATTGATTTGTTGCAACTGCCTCTCTACACCCTGGATGGCATTCAAAATGGTAGACTGCCCAACAGTGAGGGACCTGAGGAGGTCAATGGCCTCCTCAGTGAGGGCAGCAGGGGTGACTGGGGCAGGGCCTGAGGTGCCTGGGGCGAAGGAGATGCCCACCCTCCTGGGTGAGCGGCACGGGGAAAAGGCTGAGGGGCTGCTGGGAGGGCGGTGCTGGAAGGGGTGTGGCGGCTGTACCTATAGATGGGGGGGGTACAGATGGGCCCACCACCACAAGGGAGCTCCCATCAGAGGACGAGTCCGTATCACTGGTGTCAGCTCCTGTCCCCGCCGTGGAGCTCCCCTCGCCCTCCGTCCCACTGGTGAAATCAGACTCCATAGTGTCGCCCTCCAGGGCCATGTGGGATGCAGCTCCCTCCTGCTCCGGTGCCAATGCTCCTCCGCCTGATGATACTAATGCACACAAGAACAGGGAGACCACAAAAAGGGGGGGGGAGACAGAAGAAAGACATGTTGAGTGTATGCATTACCGCTACCGTTGGCAGACACAACAGACACAGAAGCCTCCTTCACCACGCCGCGCACTTGGGGTCCACTATGCAATCCCTGGGACATGGCCTACAAGGCTATGGCCGACATCTGCACACATGGATGTCACAGGAGCTCGACTAGGTTTAGTTGGCACTGTCCCCAGGTGTGGTGGGGTGCCACAGGGCCTGCCTGAAAAAGGGGACCTAACTAGCACACTCGCCCTGGCCTAGGGGAACCCACAGCCCACCTCCCCACCCAGACACCTCCACTGCGCGCTGAATCAGCAAAATGAGAGTTTACTCACCCCCTTGTTGCTGCTGTGATGCTCTCAAGCGCCCATCCAACTCCGGGTACGCCACCGCCAGGATCCTGAACATCAGGGGGGTCATGGTGCGACGGGCACCCCTCCCATGTTGGGAGGCCATCCCCAGCTGGGCCTCTGCTGTCGGCTTGCTCCAGCGGCGAATGTCCGCCCATCTCTTACGGCAGTGGGTGCTTCATCTGTGATAGACCCCCAAGGTCCGGATGTCCTTGGCGATGGCACAACAAATATCCTTCTTCTGGTGGGCACTGACCTACAGGAATTGTACAGGGGAAAAAGAGAAGTTATTGCCAACTGCACTGTCACAGTCATTGTCCGGCATCCCTACCCTTGCCATGTGGCACATGCACTCACCGTCGTTTCATGCACGCCTCATTCTCCCCCCCACCATTTTTCATTCACCCCACTCCACACAGGCATAGTCCGTAGAGCATGCTCCCAGTGTACTTACCTGTTTGTCTGGAGGACCATAGAGTAGCGTGTACTGGGGGAGGACCCCATCCAAGAGTTTCTCCAACTCCTCCGATGTGAAGGCAGGGGCCCTTTCTCCAGACACACAAGCCATTGTCTCTTCCAGACTGAGGTCACAGCAGCACTTGCAGTGTAGGTCCTCTCCTGTCGAAGATCAGGTATCGAGTGATTGAACAGATAGAAAATGGCGATCACATCCGCAGCCGTGCGTACCGTCACCGCCGGCATACATCGTCATTGGCTCTTGGGACCCATAGGGTCTAATGTTAACCAATGCAGAATTGCGCTGCGGTCTTCGACCGCCTACCGCGACGGTGTACAACGCCAGCGCAGTTACCTCATATCAAATTGTCCCACTTTACAGGTCAGGCAGCCGCCATTTCAGGGGCCACATAGCTCTATTTTTAACTGCGTCACACATACCTAGAGCTTGCTTCAACACTCATGCATGCTAATTTCGGTTTATGTACCGTGTTCTGTGTAAGCTGTGTGTACGTACCTCTGAGTTGTTTGACTCTGTGCTCGCTGTTGTCCTTCATAGGCACCGTCCGCTGGGACATGTGGGGAGATGGCGGCATCCTCCGGTGTACAGACCGCTGGTGGACCTGTCGACAATGGAGGAAAGACATGTAATCATCACTTACAGAATGATCGTGCCAGAATCCTGGAACTGTGGGCCCAGTTGGAGCTAGACCTGATGTCAGCTATCCGCCATCCCACAGGAATCCCCCCTCAAGTGCAGGTGCTGTCAGTACTCCATTTCCTTGCAAGTGGGTCTTTTCAAACAACAGTGGCCATAGCATCAGGGATGTCCCAGCCTATGTTTTCCAACGTGTTGTCCAGAGTGTTGTCTGCGCTGCTGAAACACATGCGGAGCTACATCGTTTTCCCTCAGGTGGAGGATTTGCCTACAGTGAAAGGTGACTTCTATGCCCTAGGACATATCACCAACATCATAGGTGCCATTGATGGGACACATGTGGCCTTGGTCTCCCCCCCGCAGGAGTGAACAAATGTACAGAAACCAGAAGAGTTATCATTCGATGAATGTGCAGATGGTGTCTTTGGCAGACCAGTACATATCCCATGTGAATGCCAAATTCCCTGGCTCAGTTCATGACCCTTACATCCTTCGGAATAGCAGCATCCCTTATGTGATGGTGCAACTCCAGAGGCACGTGTGTGGCTATTAGATCAGCACCTGGAACAAAATCAGTGGGAATAGTTGTCTGGGTCTGGGGATATCTGTACAGGTTAGTGTGTGTCTAACAGTTGTCCCTCGACATTTGCAGGTGACTCTGGGTACCCCAACCTGTCATGGCTACTGACCCCAGTGAGGAATCCCAGGACAAGGGCAAAGGAACGTTACAATGAGGCCCATGGGTGAACTAGGAGGATTATAGAGAGGACCTTCGGCCTCCTGAAGGCCAGGTTCAGGTGCCTCCATATGACAGGTGGTTCCTTATTCTACTCACCAAAGAAGGTATGCCAGATCATCGTGGCCTGCTGTATGCTTCACAACTTAGCTTTGCGATGACAGGTGCCTTTTCTGCAGGAGGATGGTCCAGATGGAGGTGTTGTGGCAGCTGTGGAGCCTGTGGACAGTGAAGACGAGGAAGCAGTAGAAGAGGACATCGACAACAGGAACTTGGTTATCCTGCAATACTTCCAGTGAGAGACAGGTAAGAAGACAAACCTGCCTACTACATGTAATTTAACACTACTACCTCTCTACTGTCTGTTCTTTTCACCCAGTGTATGGTCACTGAGTTTTCACTTTCCCTTACGATTTCACAGATGTGGGTCCCACTGTGTGACATCTGCTTTGTTTCCTCATGGACTAGAGCTGTGTGACATAGGTATGTTGACTTTGCAATTGAAAGAGCATTTTGTCACTGTAAGTGCTAATATACTATTTCAAAATCACAGACAGACTCCAGATTGTTTTGTGCTTTAGGGGTGTTTATTTTGGTTCTCAATATTGGAGAATGCTGTAAAATGGGGAGGGGTGATGATGGAGGAATGTTCATGGCAGAGTCCAGTCTATTTGTTTCACAGGTGCATTGTCCAAAGGGGCATAGGAAGTGAAGCTGGAGCAGTTTGAGGATGGACAAGGTGACAAGGTGGGACAAAAGGATGACATTCAGGGCGGTCTGATTTCTTGCCGGGGGTCTTGGCATGGTTCTCTGTCTTTGTCCTGGATCTCAGGGACCGTTTGCGGGGTGGTTCTCCATCTGCAGGGGGTGGGGTGCTGGTGTGGTGGTCCTGTGGCAGAGCCTCCTGTCCACTAGCGCCGGCAGAGGTGATGGGCAGTTCACTGTCCAGGCTAGTGTTGGGGGCCCCTTTGTGTGCCACAGTGTCCCTCCTGGTGTTGAGGACTTCCTTCAGCACCCCTACGATGGTGTCCAGGGTAGAACTGATAGATCTGAGTTCCTCCCTGAAGCCCAAGTACTGTTCCTCCTGCAGCCCTGGGTCTCCTGAAACTTGGCCACTACCGTTGCCATCGTCTCCTGGGAATGATGGTATGCTCCCATGATGTTTGAGAGGGCCTTGTGGAGAGTGGGTTCTCTGGGCCTGTCCTCCCCCTGTCGCAGAGCAGCCTTCCCAGTTCCCTTGTGTTCCTGGGCCTCTGTCCCCTGAACGGTGTCCACTACCACTGCCCCCAGGTCCCTGTTGTTGTTGGGGTGGTGCGGTAGCCTGGTTTACCTGTAGTGGTGGACACACTGCTGGTTGACGTGTCCTGGGGACAGAGGTATGGGCCTGCTGGGTGGGTGCTGTGCTGGTGTTTCCAGAGGGGAAGCTCTATTTTGGCCTGTGATTGTGTGAGGGGAACCGACTGTCCCGAGGTCCCAGATGGGCCGGGCTGGTCATCTAGATCCAGTTGGACAGAGGTGCTGTCATCACTGTGGGCATCTTCTGTTGGTGGTGTGGACATGTGTGGACCCTCCTGTGCGGTGACGTTGGGTAGGGGTCCTGCAGGGGTGTATAAGCATGATTATTGCATCTGTGTGTACCATGGTTTGCAATGGGTGGGTGACCCTGTACCACAGTGCTTGCATTCCTGTGTGGGACCTAGGGCCTGATTCTAACTTTGGAGGACGGTGTTAAACCGTCCCAAAAGTGGCGGACATACCACCTACCGTATTACGAGTCCATTATATCCTATGGAACTCGTAATACGGTAGGTGGTATATCCGCCACTTTTGGGACGGTTTAACACCGTCCTCCAAAGTTAGAATCAGGCCCCTAGTGTGATGATGGTTTAGGGGGGTGTATGGGAATGTGCCATGGCCATGCATTGGTGATGGGTATCCATGCTTTGGTGTTGCATGCAGGGCTTGGTGTTGGGATGTGTGGTTTGTGATAGTGGGACATGTGTGAGGAGTTGGAGTGATGGGAGTGAGGGTGAGGGTGGGGGGGTTTGATAGCATGCAGGTAGGGTGGGGATAAGGTAGTTAAGGTTTGACTTACCAGAGTCCATTCCTCCAGCTACTCCTTCGAGGCCCTCAGGATGCAGAATCACCAAGACCTGCTCCTCCCATGTTGTTAGTTGTAGGGGAGGAGGTGGGGGTCCACCGCCAGTCCGATGTGGTGTCTGGACACCACGGAACGCACCTTCCCATGTAGGTCATTCCACCTCTTCCTGATGTCATCCCTATTTCTTGGGTGCTGTCCCACTGCGTTGACCCTGTCCACTATTCTTCGCCATAGCTCCATCTTCCTAGCAATGGAGGTGTGCTGCATCTGTGATCCGAATAGCTGTTGCTCTACCCGGATGATTTCTTCCACCATGACACTGAACTCCTCCTCAGAGAGCCTGGGGTGTCTTTGCCGTGCCATGGGGTAGTGTGGGTGATGTGTGAAGAAAGTGTGTTGTGATATTTAGTGGTGTGTTGTGTGGGGTGCGTAGATATTATGTGGGTGATGGTGTTGTGTGCCTGTGGATGCTTGTTTGTAGATTGTAGTGTCTCTCTCTGGCCTTCTTTCAGGATTTTGGTCATAGGGGTTTGAGGGTGATGTGGGTGTGTGGGAGTGGTGTTGTATGTGTATCAGGTAAGTGTATTTCGAATTGTCCAATGTGGCTGTGTTTGTAAATGTGTGTGTATTTTGAGCGCGGCGGGGTGTACCGCCAATGGAATACAGCGGTTGAAAGACCGCCACATGGATTCATGTGTTGTGATATTGTGGGCGTATTCCTGTTGGCATGATGGTGGAGGTTTTGTTATCGCCAGTTTATCACTGACCTTTGGTGTGGCTGACTTTTGTGGGTGTCTGGATTTTGGCGGATTCCGAGCTGTGGGTCATAATGGCCGTGGTGGAATTCCGCCACCGCTGCGGTATGTTGGTGGTCTTCTGCACGGCGGTAAGCGGCTTTTACCACCAATGCTGTAATGACCCCCTTAGTGTCATATGTATGGTTTGAAGCTTATACTCCTTGTTTTGTTTGTTGTACAGGTACATTCACCATGACACCTTCATGTGGGCATTTCAGAGTTGTGACACTGGCAGGTATCTAATGCTGTTCTGACATACAAAGTGGACATGGATTGTTCCAGGTAGTGTAGGTCGCACAGTTCGGGTGTATGAGACCTGTGCCAAGTGTCCATTGGACTTGTTTTGTGTCCTATGGTGGGCCTGATGCATCATGTGTGTCATCATGTGGTCATAAAATATATATGCCCTCATAAAGAACATGGCGGTCTGGACCGCCGTGCTGACGTTGGCGGTAATTGCTGCCAACGGCATGGCGGTCCAGCCCGCCACATAATGAACGTGGCTGAACCACCGCATTTAAAATGCCAACACCGCCAGGCCTCCGCCACCAGGCAGCCTGGCGGCGTTTCTGATCTGACTGGGAAGCTCTGCCAGCAGCACTGCCCGCCGGATAATGAGTCGGATTCCACCAGCCTTTCCCTGAAAGGCTAGCAGAATGAGTGACTCGGGCCCCCATGCACAGCCCTGTCGCACATTTCACTGCCTGAGTTACAGGCAGTGAAATGCGCGACGGGTGCTGCTGCACCCTCCGCACTGCTACATTGCTGCTGGCTCCATTTGGAGCAGGGGTCAATGTTCAGGTCCAGCTTCTAGCTGGGCCAGCTGGCAGAAATACTGTTTCCGCCCGCCGGCCCAGCTCGAAGTATATTATATGGCCGGTGGGGAGTTTTGCACGCTGGCGGTCTTCTGTTGACCGTCAGCGCCGATCTCAGCATCGTAATGACCCCCATAGTGCTAGCTTAGAGCCAAGTCATTTTCCATTCACATTGGCTAAACACTCTTTTTGTATGACCTCTATATACCTGTAAATGTTTTTCATCATTGTAGGCCACAGTGCCTGTGCCATAACAATGACATATGTTTATGTCATACCACTTGATGCATGAGCATGGGATTATAATGGCCCTGTTCAACTCCTCACCCATGCTCACAAGGTACTGCACAACACCGGACCAGAATACCTCAACAGACAGCTCTCCTTTTACACCCCAACCTGACAGCTTTGCTCCGCCCACCTTGCCCTCACCACCATCCCACGTATCCACAGAACGACCACTGGTGGCAGATCGTTCTCCCACCTTGCCACCAAGACGTGGAACACTCTGCCCACCCACCCGCGACAGACACAGGACCTACTTACCTTCAGAAGACATGGCTGTTCCAGCAGTAGCAGCCCCCTCCCCTCCCATCAGCGCCTTGGGACCCTCACGGGTGAGTAGTGCACTTTACAAATGCTCTGATTGATTGGTTGATTGTGATCAGGAACTGTTGTACGGCCATCTGTCTGAATCTTGGATAAAGAGATTTTGGATCACATTGGGGTAGCATGTAATAAGGCTTAAGCAGATGACATCAACCACTTCAATATTTGCCTGTTCTACAAAATAATGTGTAATAAATCCCTTCCTTCTGTGGTCTAGAGGTCTGTACCTGTAAATATGTCCATTTACTCAGTATGAGACAATAATTTTGGTTTCTAATAGTTCAGACATATTGACAGGCTAAGTGCTGAACTCTGTAATATATTTTTCAGTTTGACCAGACAATTGTCTTTATGTGTTTATGTGGGAAAGTTGTAATCCTGAGCTGGAAACTATGTACATGCAACATATCCCATCTTGAACAAGTTTCTTAGATCATCATCATATGATACACATGGGGGGTTATTCTAACTTTGGAGGAGGTGTTAATCCGTCCCAAAAGTGACGGAAAAGTGACGGATTTACCACCAGCCGTATTACGAGTCCATTATATCCTATGGAACTCGTAATACGGCTGGTGGTATATCTGTCACTTTACCGTCACTTTTGGGATGGATTAACACTCCTCCAAAGTTAGAATAACCCCCATGGTCTGGTATAGCTACATGGCACACTCTGATAGTAAAATTATCAGACAATGAATCAGTGATGGGTGATTTTGTGGTGAAGCAACAAATAACAGAACAAAATATGTGTCATGAATCGAGCAAAAAAATCTGAAGAAGTCAGTCATGGTGAATTAACTCATTCGAGTAGATGCCACACCATTGGAAGTCCAAAGTCCAGAGTTCTCCTCCCATTGGAACAAGGATGTGGTTCAAGATGAGTCCACAGAGTGAATGTGTGGTACACCAAGGAGGACGTTAAGTAAGAGGTCACTTGCTGGCAGTGGTGTGTGTCTTGCCATCCTCATCACCTGGATTCTTTGCTGAATGTCCCCACTTGCAGAAGGGGTTGATCAGCTGCTACAGAGGCAGGAGTGTCTATGGCTGGTTCTTCCTCTGGCAGGGCCTCCCTTCCTGTGGCTGGCGCCAATGTTGATGGGCCTGCTGTTGATGAGCCAAAGTAAGGGTAGACTGATTTGGAAATTCCCTGCTCAGGGTAGTAGGAAAATGGAAATGTGGGACAGAATAGTAGACAGAGTAAATGCTGTAGGCACCGCCCTGTGCACAAAAGAGGACATCAGGAAGAGTTGCAACGACCTGAGGGGCAAGGTTCACTTCCTGGTCTCCAGGCACCAACTGCAGGCCAAGAAGACTGGAGGTGGCCCTCCAAGTACCCCAATTATATTAATACTCTTTCCCTGGGTGGAGGTCTCGGCCATCCTGCACCCTGAGGGCTTTGACAGGAATATCTAGGGGAGTGGAGTCTGGTAAATCACAACACAAAAACTGTCACAAAAACTCAATGTCCTGCATGCTCACAGCTCAACTTTTTCCATTGTCTTCGTCATGTACTTCACTAACATTCAACACCCAGAGTATCTGAGTGTTAGCACTGTCAATCTGTATTATATAACCCACCATAACAGTTGCCAAGGCCCATTATATGCCATATGTCCAAATGGCACTTGTTAGTCTTACAATATCAAATAATCATTCCAGTACTCATGGTATGTCTCAACATGTAAATGTGTGCCCAAACCTAAATGCAGCCTGCATACAGATATGCAATACCCAAAATGTGTCTAGTGTTTAGTACAGAGAGTTACCTCACTTCAACTCCCAGGAGGCCATGTTTCTCTAACTCAAAACAGCAGCAATGTTCACTTATCCAAATATTCCGGTTCCTCAACTCTCAATTAAAGTATTGTCATCTGGGAGGTGTGTGTAGTAGAGGGATAGATATTACTGCATTTACCAGCCTAGTGTTCACTTGCCCAAATACCCCTGTATGTCAACTCTCATTTTAAGTGTACTCACCTGGAAGTGATCACAGTACAGATCATACTCAACTCAGCAATGTGTCTGTCTACCTAGCTCCATCTTGACTTGCTAACCAAACATGGAACTATCAAGATTGGGAATGACACCTTACCCAGTGTGTACAACAAGTATTCCTCAAGATGCATCACCAGATTGGTATTGGCAGCAGACACATTGATACAGCACTGTGCACATGATGACTCCAGTCACATATACCACAAATTCCTGGGTGTGCCTGCATTCCACTCAACTAGGTCTCCAAATGGTCAAAGCCATATCTTGCCTCTCCAATGTGTTGCCTGCACTGGTGGTAAAATGTAATTTTCCGGCCATCTTCCAAAGTGCAACTGATCTGCACATCTCATCACCTGTTTGAGTCGACTTGGATTGGCATACTTCACACATGTTATGTCTAATCACCCTATACCATGGTTCCTGGCACAATTGGATTACCTACAACTTAACTTTGTCCATGGTCTCTGCTTACTTTAAGGCAAAACCTGTGGAGGTAGATGTACAGTAAAAATGTATGTTTTTCATCAACATGTTGAGCTGCCGCTGGGCACATGGAGGCCATGGAGCAGGCTACCACTCCTCCCCTGGATGAAGCCCTCAGTGATGACAAACCTCCTAGACTTCTGGATGGGGAGGATGGTTCTGGCCCATCTGGGCAACCTGGTCAGACAACAACAGTGAGTCTCACTGTGGCCACAAAGTTACCTCCCAGCCCTCTTCCATCAACATCACAGGAAACCATTCACCCCCTAACCTGTGTACCTAGTACAGTGTCCACCATCTTATGTCCCCAGTCCTGGATCCTGAGGTGCTGCACAACACTCCGGATAATGAGGGTCCAGGAACAAGTTGAAGAGGGTACCCTGTGACAAGGGCAGTAGGGTGTGTGGGAGGGATGTTGTGGGCCATGGGGTGAGGCCACTGGGGGTGCTCTTGGCCAGGACACCATCAGCTATGTCTTGGGGTCTATCAGGAGTCCCAAGGCATGGAGGGCCAAGTGTTGACCGAATTTCGGGAAATCAAGCAGCTACAGAGGGACATGCATAGGGACATGGGTGAACAGATAGAGGCCTACTATTCCAACATGGCCTCCATAACAGGGGTATTCATTGTTCTTACTAGAGCTTGTAGCTTGACAGCTAATGAGATTGACAATATTTATAGATAGTTAGTATAGATTTGGTGTTGTCCATGACTTTGGGAAATTGTGGTCACAGCAAGATTTTATGACCGCATCTGGTTCACTCATTTGAAATCGGGAACCCATGAAGAATCTAATGGAAGCTCTACAACTCCCAACTGAAATTGCTGTGGTGAAATGTGCAGCACACAGGACCAACAATAGCTATATCACAGTAGGCAACAGGTATGCTGATGAAGTGTCATGCTATTGTGCAGTTGTGGCTTGTACATTTAATGGATCTTTTTTGTGTTTGTGTTCACTGGGATCCTGCTAACCAGGACCCCAGTGATTACGCTCTCTCTCTCCAAAAACTCTGTAGTTCATCCCACAATCGGCACGCTGGTGCCTCACTGTAAGTCCCTAGTATATGGTACCTAGGTACTCAGAGCATTGGAGTTCCAGGGGATCCTTATAGGCTGCATCATATGTTTTGCCACCTCTAGGGAGCCCAAGCAAAAAGTTTTGCAGGACTGACATTGCAGCCTGCGTGAAAAGGTGCAAGCCCCCTTTCACTGCCACTTTTCACTGCACCACGTCACTTACAAGTCACCCTATGGCAGGCCTTCTACCCCAGAGTGCAGGGTGGAAAGTACCTGTGTGCTCCATTTTCCTGGACTTCAGTAATGCGGGGACGCCATTTTACGCGTGTACTGGACATAGGTCAATACCTATGTCCAGCTACATAATGGTAACTCCGAACAGGCATGTTTGGTATCAAACATGTTTGAATCATACCCCAATGCTTTTGCAAGCATTGGTTGTATGATTCCATGCACTCTGGGGGCTCCTAGAGGACCTTAAATTGCCTTCTGAGGGTTTCCAGGCAGCCCAAGCTCGTGCCACCTCACAGACAGGTTTCTGCCCTCCTTCTGCTTGGGAAAGTGGTGTTACACCCACTCCCTTTGGAAATAAGTGTTATAGGCTTGGGAAGGGCAGCCTCCCCAGGCCACGGGTAATATTTTTAAGGGCACATTTGGTGCCCTCCTTGCATAAGCTGGTCTACACCAGTTCAGGGACTCCCAGTCCCTGCTCTTGTGCAAAACTGGACAAAGGAAAGGGGAGTAACCACTCCCCTGTCCATCACCACCCCAGTGGTGGTGATCAAAGCTCCTCCAGAGAGTCCCTGTGTTTTGCCATCTTGGATTCAAGGTTGGCAGGGAACTCTGGGAGAATCTGAGTGGCCAGTGCCAGCAGGTGACATCATAGCTCCCTCCTGATAGGTGGTCACCCAGGTAGGTGACCAGTTCCCCTTTCAGGGCTATTTAGGGTGTCTCACTTGGGTGGTTCCTCAGATTTGGTTTGGAAGGCTTCAGCAGGATTACTCTGCAATCTCCACTTCAACTTCTGACAGAACAAACTGTATCTGGATGCTCCAGGACCTGACAAGCTGCAACAAAGAAGCAAGACGCCTCCTTCAACATTGTAGCCATGGCTCCTTCCAGCAACTGCAACATTTCACCAGTCATGCATCCTCGGAGGACAGCACGTCTTCAGCCTGCACCAGAAAGAAAAAGGAATCTCCCTTTGGGTGAAGGAGTCACTCCCCTGCATCTGCAGGCACTGACTGTAATGACAACTGGCTGCGTGGATCCCCTCTCCTTCTGAGCTGCATGGACCCTGAAACACGGGTGGTAGACTGAAGTGGTCCCGACGGTCTTCTCTTCCAGCTCTCCAACTTGGGAGGAGGTAAGCCCTTGCCTGCCCACACAGGACAGTACCCCGTGCACCCTGTCCTTTGCAGCAGCCAAGGCTTTTGGCATCCTCTTCAAGGGATCTTCAGGCATCTTGAAGCCCCAGCCCCCAGCATTCCGTCCTGAGATGCTCAGCTTCCTGAGTGGTTCCCCTGCAGCCTGGGACCCTTTTTCATAGTGCTGCATGGGCCCCTCTTGGACTTTTGTGTCCCAATCCTGTTGGACGCCTGAGTGTGCTGCCTGTGCTTCTGTGGGCTCTGTTGATGAGGGTTCCCTCTGACTCTTCCTCCTGGGTAGAGTCCACCTGGCCCTTCCTGGTCACAGACAGCTCCACTTTCCGCTAACTGCACATTTTGCATGTTCCAAGGTTCACTTTCAGAATCTGAAGATGCAAACCTGACTGCAATCCTTCTTCTGGCATGGGACATCACCTGCAACCTCCACGAACTGGACTACGTCTTCTTGGGTGCAGTGCTGACTCTCCTTCATCACCGTCAACTCATCTCTTGCACCTTCAGTCTGGTGGGTATGGGCTCCTGACCTTCTGGGCTCTGCTGTGCTTGATGGACTTGGTCCCTTTCTTCCACAGGTCCTCTTGTCCAGGAATCCACTGTTGGTGTCTTGCAGTCTCTTCTGGGCTTTGCATTATTCTTCCTTCCTTCCAAGTGGGTGTTCTGGGGAATTTACAGTGATTTACTCCTGCTTTCCTGGCCACTGGGGGGTGTTGTGGTGCTCACCTTTGGGCTTTCCTAGTACTCCCAGCTCCCCTCTACACACTCCACTTACGGAGGTGGAGGACCAACACTCACATTCCACTTTTTTAGTATATGGTTTGGGCTCCCCCAGGGCTTTTTCTCTTTATTGTGATTTTCTCTAATTGCACTGTTTTCTAACTGTTTTTATGCCTATTTCTGCATACTAGTGTATATCATTTGTGTATTACTTACCTCCTAAGGGAGTATAGCCTCTATGGTATTTTTGGTATTTGTGTCACCAAAATAAAGTACCTTTATTTTTGTAACACTGAGGTGGTCATTATGACATTGGCGGTGAGTGCTAAAGTGGCGGTACCATCACCAACAGGCCGTTGGTAATTACCAACAAATTATGATCACGGCGGTGATAACTCCCATAGACAGCCAATGTACCACACCAACCGCCAGGGTGTAAACACCACTGACCACAGTGGTAGCCATCAACCGCTAGGTGGAAGACAAGGTACCTCCCACCATATTATGACACAGCACTCCACCAGGATTTCCGGGGCAGTACCAATGCCATCAAAAGCCTGGGGGAAACAGAACACAGAAAACCAAAGACTCACCCTCGGAGACACAGAGAAGAAAAGAGCCGCCATGGAACCGTAACTGCAAGTCTTCACGATGCTATTCTACGCCATGCTCCACCTGGAATACCAATGCCTACGAAGATGACGACGGTGAGTACAGCTGCCTAGCACACAAGGGAGGGAGGGAGGAAAAGGAGAGTGACACACACATGCACAACACACACCATTCACACACACCACACACACACAACCAGCTGCAGAGGAAAAACAATGTTTCAGGACACACGTCATAATAATGCAATGACTACAGCACTCCAGAACAGAAAGTGTAATTGGATGAAAACAACCACCAGATTGTCAATGTGACAAAATGCACATGAGTCACTGTGCAGAAAGGGCCAATGGCCAGTCCAAAGTACAAAAGGCTCACATGGCCACAGGGCACAGTCAAAGCCCCAACTTTTTCCCTGACGTCATCCGCACTACACTGTGCAGGGGCATTGTGGTGGGAATGGACAGGCACCTCAGGGGGAAGGAGGTGGGGGGCACCTCAGCTGAGTTGTGGGACTTGCCCACTGGTTCAGGAGGGGGCTCCATGCCCATAACAATTAGCTGGGGAGTGCAAGGTCAGTCTCTGAGTTGGGGGACTTGCCCACTGGTTCTGGAGGGGGCTCTTTGCCCATAAAAATTATCTGGGGAGTGCAAGGTCACAGTCTCTGAGGTGGGGGATTGCACACTGGTTCTGGAGGGGGCTCGTGCCCATTTTCCTATGCTGGGGAGTGCAAGGCCACAGTCTCTGAGGTAGGAGACTTGCCCACTGGTTCTGGAAGGGTGAAGGAGCTCCTTGTACAACAGTCCCTGGGGGTGGCCTAAATGCTGTGTCCCAGCCTGAGGTGAGGGCTGCTGTGTCCCAGCCTTTGGTGAGGGCTGCTGTGTCCCAGCCTGAGGTGAGGGCTGCTGTGTCCCAGCTGGAGGTGAGGGCTGCTGTGTCCCAGCCTGATGTGAGGGCTGCTGTGTCCCAGCCTGAGGTGAGGGCTTCTGTGTCCCAGCCAGAGGTGAGGGCTGCTGTGTCCCAGCCAGAGGTGAGGGCTGCTGTGTCCATGCCTGAGGTGAGGGCACTTGACCACTGCTGTTGGGAGGGGCTCTTGGCCCTCTTAGTTGGTGGAGTGCTATACTTCACTTTTCTGGCTGGTGGAGTGGGATCCTTCCCTTTCCTGGCTGGTGGAGTGGGATCCTTCCCTCTCTTGCCTCCACAACTAGGAGGTGCCTCTACTGTCCCCGTGGACTGTTTGGCTGGGATACTGGGCTGGGTCATTGGGACCCTGCTCTTACGAGCAGGACAGAGGGGTGGAGGGGGAGGGAAGAGGTCAAGTTGGGCAAGGAAAAGATTCTTAGGGATGGTGGGGAAGGATGAGGGAGGAGATATGGGAGTGGAGGTTGAAGGAGTGGATGTTAGAGGTGTACGTCTGCTGGACTTGGGTGCAGGTGCATATGCAGTGTGTTGATGTGAGGTGTATGGCTGTTGGGTGTCTGTGTGTGTACGTTTGTGTCTCTTAGGAGGTGAGGGCAGACAGGGTGGGAAAGCACACAGGGGGACGCGTGGATGGATGTTGTGGAGGTGTCTGCAAGTGAGGTGTGTGTGCTGCTTGGCGTGGTGATGGTGGTGGTGGCCGTTGATTTAGTGCATGCAGGTGTGAGTGCGGATGTGAGAGTGAGGGAGAAGGAGGAAGGGGAGACAGTGGAGTCAGTGGATGTTGTTGTGTGTGCAACTGTCTGTTGTTTGTGTGAGTCCTTGTGGGCTGAAGTGTGCTGCCTGTTTTTGTCTGTTTGTCTTGTGTGATGGTTTGTGTGCATGTTTGTTTGTGTGTGTGGATGGGATGGGTTGGGGTTGAGGAGATTGGGACTGGGAAGTAGTAGTTGGAGGGCAATGGTAGAACCAGGGACAATGGCTGCCATCAGAGAGGAGGCCACAGCCTGGAACGATCTCTGTTGAGCTGCCAATACAGAGTGAATGCCCTCTAGGAATGCATTGCATTTCTGCATCTGGGATGCCAGCCCCTGGATGGCATTCACAATGGTTGACCGCCCAACAGAGATGGTTCTCAGGAGGTCATAAGCCTCCTCACTGAGGTCATCAGGGCTCACTGGGGACAGGCCTGAGGTGCCTGGGGTGAAGGAGATGCCCACTCTCCTGGGTGAGCGGGCAACTCGGTGAGGGGCTACTGGGAGAGCGGTGCTGGTATGGGGGTGGTGGCTGTACCTGGAGCTGGGGTGGTTCCAGAGGTGTCAACCACCTCCAGGGAACTTCCATCGGAGGAGGTATCTGAGTGAGTATTGTCACATCCAGTCTCTGCCGTGGTGCTCCCCTCGCCCTTCGTCCCACTGGTCCCTCCGGCACTGGTGGACTCTGCCTACTGGGTCCTGTGGGATGCAGCTCCCTCTGTCGACGGTGTCCCTGCTCATCTGCCAGATGATGCTAATGCACACATGGACAGGTTAACAGAAGAAAAAAGGGTGGGGGGGTTGAGAGAAAGGGAGCACTGGGTCAATTACAGCACAAACACCACATATGGCATACACATTACCATCACACACAGGGATTGTGCCCAATGCATCCCACTGGCATCACATTGGCTAGGTACCACAGCAAGTTGAGAGCCAAACACCTTTAAATGCACCCCTACTGCAACCCCCTACACCCTTTCTGATATGGTATGCAACCTAGCTATGTTACCAGATTTAGCAAAACACACATTACCCATGAGCTGGATCACGCCGCGTTCTCTGAGCTGGTATTAAGGGGCACCCACTAACTGACACCCACCACCATGTTCCCATGCCACCTACCAATTATAGTTGTAACGCACACTATACTCACCCCCTTGTGGCTTCTGTGATGCCCTCAAGCGCCCATCCAGCTATGGGTAGGCCACCATCAATATGCGGGCCATCAGAGGGGGTCAGATTCCAACGGGCACCCCTTCCTCGTTGGAAGGCCATCCGCATCTGGGTCTCTGCGGTCTTCCGGGCCAAGCGTCTCAGGTCCTCCCACCTTTTCCTACAGTGGGTGCTCTGCCTGCTGTAGACTCCCAGAGTCCGCACGTCCTTGGCATGCCACAATCCCTTCTTCTGATGGGCGCTTACCTGCAGAGGAAACACAGACAGGAGGACACTATTAACCAGACAATCCAGCTTGTAACACATATAGCGCACAAATCCCCTCCATCCCTAATGGCGCACACATTACTCAGTGCCCACCATGTACACTACCACCAGACATACGACCCCCCCATATGACACAAAGCTTGCACACACATCTCCATGCAACCCGGTCACGTGCCTCGTGCCCAAGGTGTACTCACCTGTTGGTCTGGAGGCCCACACAGCTGCCCATACTGTGTAGGACCCCGTCCACCAAACGCTCCAACTCCTCTGAAGTGAAGGCAGGGGCCCTTTTCCTGGTCACGCAGGCCATGGCAGAATCCAGACACAGGTCACAGCAGCACACGCATTGTATGTGTTGTCTTGTCGAAAGTCAGGAATCGAGTGAGGTTATGGACAGAAAATGGCAGTCACGTCCGCGGCTGTGTACACCGTCACCGCTGCCGGTAATCCCTATTGTCCACTGTACTCCATAGAGCCCCATGTTATCCAATGAGGAATAGCACAGCGGTGCAAGACTGCCTTCCGCCATGACGCACTACGCTGGCTGAGTTACCTCACTTCCACCTGTCCCTACATACAGGACTGGCAGACGACATTTTATGGTGGTGGACAATATTCAGATAAGCGATAACTGCGTCATTTAAATTCTTTGCACATATATTGCCATTCCCAATGTCCCATCATGTTCCTGCTCTATGTACACTGAGGTGGTGTTTCCATTGTTAGAGAGTGTGACAGCCTACTCACTCTTCTGTCCCTTAGACACCTACCACTGCGGAGAATTCGGAGGACAAGACAAACCCCTGTATACAGACACCTTGTGGTCTTGGCTACACTGAAGCAGAGGCATATAATACTCACCTATGGACTGGACAGGGCCACGGTCACAGAGCTTTGTGCTCAATTGGAGCCTGATCTGATATCTGATGTCCGTCATCCCACTGGGAACCCCCCCTCTAAGGCAGGTTCTATCAGTGCTCCACTTCCTGGCAACTGGTTCATTCCAAGTGACAGTGGGCTTGGCAGCAGGAATGTCACATCCAATGTTCTCAATTGTGCTGGCAAGGGTTTTGTCTGTCCTGGTGAAACACATATGTAGCTACATCGCCTTCCTCCAAGTGGAAGATTTTGTCACTGTGAATGCTGGATTCTATGCAATGGGACACATACTCAATATTATTTGGGTGATTGATGGTACACATGTTGCGTTTGTCCCCTCCCCACCAGAATGAACAGGTGTTCAGGAATCGGAAGAGTTTCCACTCACTAAATGTGCAAATGGTGTGCCTGGCGGACCAGTACATCTCCCATGTCACTGCCAAGTATCCCGGGGCGGTGCATGACGACTTTGCCCTGAGGAATAGCAGCATTCCACATGTGATGGCACAACCAAAGCGGCACAGGGTGTGGCTAATTCGTGAAGCTGAGTCCCCACCCAATGCGTGTCAGTGTATGCCTTCTGGTGTTAACCCCATACCATTGTGTAAGGCTAATGTTTGTCCCTCAATACTTGCAGGTGACTCTGGCTACCCAAACCTATTGTGGCTCCTGACCCCTGTGAGGAATGCCAGGACAGGGGCTGAGAATTGTTATAATTATTCACATGGAAGAAACCAGGAGAATTGTTGAGAGGACCTTCGGACTCCTGAAGGGCAGGTTCAGATGCATCCACATAACCGGTGTATCCCTGTGCTACTCACTCGAGAAGGTGTGCCAGATAGTAGTGGCATGCTGCATGTTGCACATCCTGGCCCTCAGACTACATGTGCCTTATCTGCAGGAGGAAGAAACTGGAAATGCCCCTGTGGTAGCAGTGGACCCTGAGGACAGTGAGGAGGCAGAGGATGAGGATGTGGACAAGAGAACATCAGTTATACATCAATACTTCCAATGACACACAGGTGAAAGAGTGGAACTGACCATTCCTCTGATTATTGAAGTGTTCTGTGTGGCTGTAGCAGGATGGCATTCACTTCCTTTGCATCTCTACTTAAAGTCACCTATGGCTTCTCATTTTGCAGATGTTGGTGATATGACAACAGTGTACTGATGTGATGTGTCCAGACAGATACAGGTCTTAAAATGCATGCTATCACAGTGTTCAGATCATTTGCACAAGATGTAACTGTTTCCATATATGCACATTTTCAGCACATAAAACACTTTCACTTAGGTCATGGTCAAGGGTGTTTATTGTAGTGCAAATAATTGACGGAAAAGTGCAATGGAATGGGGTGATGGTAGAGGAAAGGCCAAGGTATTGTTCCAGTCTGTTTGTAGCACACGTCCAGTGTCCAAGGGGCCATAGAAAGGGGAGCAAAGCCAATTCCAAGTGGAAAAGGTGACAAGGTGGGACACAAGGGGGACATTCAGGAGGGTCTCATTTCCTGACAGTGGTCTTGGTCTTCGCAAGTGTCTCTGGCTTCTGTCTGGGTCGCAGGGAACATTTGCGGGGTGGTTCACCTTCTGTAGTAGGAGGGGTGCTGGTGGCCAGTGGGTCCTGTGGCAGGACCTCCTGCCCACTAGCTGCAGCGGAAGTGGTGGGCTGGTCAGTAGACTAGATAGTGGTAGGGGCCCGCTGCTGTGTTGTCCATTCCCTCATGATGTTGGCCATGTCTGCCAGCACCCCTGCTATGGAGACCATGGTGGTGTTGAGGGCCTGCAAATTCTCCCTGATCTCCTGATGGTGTGCCTCCTGCAGCCGCTTTTTCTCCTGCATGTTGGTTAGGATCTGGCCCATCTTGTCCTGGGATTGTTGGTATGCCCCAAGGACATTGGTGAGTGCCTCCTGGAGAGTCAGTTCCCTAGGCCTGTCCTCCCCCTGGCACACAGTGGTCCTCCCTGTGTCCATGTTCCCACATGCGTCTGTCCCCTGAACAATGTGCCCAATGCCACTGACCCCAGGTCCCCAATTGTCTTGGGTGTGAGGTGTGGACTAGGGTCCCTGTACAGGAGGGCATACTGCTGATTGATGTGTCCTGGGGACAGAGGTGTTGGGACGTTGGATGGGTGCTGTGGTGTTTGATACCGAAGAGGGAAGCTCTGTGGTGGACTGTGAGTGGGCTGGGGTGGCCGACTAATCAGTGGTCCCTGATGGGCCAGGTAGTTCATCCAGATCCTAAAGTCCAGAGTTACTGTCATCACTGGGGGTGTCTTCATTTGGGGGACTGGTTAATCGTGGCACCTCCTCTCCGTTAATATTGGGTGGGGCACCTGTGGAGATGTAAGTGATGTATTATACTTCATGTCTGTGACATATTGTACAACCCTTGCTTCCCCTCTATTGTTGCTGTTGCCCTGCCACCTTTGTTTGTGTATGGTGATGCATTGTGTGTTTGTTAGTTGTCCATGCTGTGCATGCTTTGGTGATGGGTGTCCATACAGGGCTGGGAGGGCTGTCCATGCACTGGTATGGCATGCATGGCTTGGTATTGGGGTTAGTCATATGTGTAGGTGCAGTGTGGGGATGGAGTGGAGTGATGTGAGTGAGGATGAGGGGGTGAGTTGGCATGCAGGTATGGGGGGATGATAAGAAGGAAATATTGACTCACCAGTGTCCAGTCCTCCGGCTACTCCAGTGAGTCCCTCAGGATGCAGTATTGCCAAGACTTGCTCCTCCCATGCTGTGAACTGTGGGGAAGGAGGCGGGGGTCCACTGCCATTCTTCTGTATGGTTAGCTGGTGCCTTCCTGCCACAGAATGTACCTTCCCCCATAGGTCATTCCATGTCAGAAGATTACCCATTAAATCAAACTTCCACAGGAGCAAATGCCTTTTAACCCTCTCCCTCCAACAGATGCATGCTCAGACTTTAACTGATTATCTGAACCCGGCATCCGCTAGGGTGAAAGGGGAATGGGAATAGAAAAAGAGAGACCACCTCCAGATCCAGCTCCAGCCTCTTTTTCCCACTTGAAGATAGGATATTCAGTGTGAGTCTCAGAAAAACCTGCACCTTCCTTTTTATTGTGATTTCGTTAGAGGAAGGATCTGCAGTCGGGTGATAAGAGCATAGATAAGAGCATTCCTACTGTGCATTCAACTGTTCAGCCATTCACATTCACCCAGTTCTATCATTCTCCTAACCTGCATCTTTTGAGAGACTAGCCTCTCTCTAAGAGAACAATGTTAACTTAATATTTTCTTTTCTCCAGGAGTCAGAGGTTTCCAAGGTTCTCTGGAGAACAGTTCAAAAGTTCACAAATATACAAACTACTAATGTCTTTTACAGGAAACAAAAACTCCTTCTCAAGGTTCAGTTTTCTCAATCACAGTCTCTAGGAATTAGTCTGAGCACTGAGGTTTGTCTCTAATACTGAAATGGCTGCAAAGCAAAGAATTCTTTAATATATATGTACATATATATATATATATTGACAAGTCTCGAAATCATACAAAAGGATTCCTTGCTGCAGTTGCTTGAAGTTCTGTTAAGCCAAATCAAATTCTCCTCAGAAATCCGATAGCCCGTTGTTGGAAGAAGGAAAAAATTCAGCTTCTTCAAAAGGGAAAAAGTAGCTGGTGTGCACACCATAACAAGAAACAGAATTTATTACTCAAAACTAGAAGAATTCTCTATGAAACAAAGTGTCTCAGGAACACTGCTCATTCTCCTCAGGATGACAGTTGAAGTGCAGGGCTCCCAGGGAGAAACAGCTGGGCGGAAGCTTCAGCACAAGACTAAGGTAGAAACACTAGAGCGCTGACCACACAAGGATGTGCGGCCACCATCTTGAGTGGCAGTTAAACCTGAAAAAGCTAGTTCTAAGAACAGCCTCCACAAGAGCCACTGGGAGTGAGGACGTTTGGTTGGGGAAAGTGTTGTGAAATTGTTTTATCAACCTTGGAGCATGCACATTTTGGAAGGCTACCCAGGACCTTTCTTCTGGGCCAAAACCCTTCCAATCAATGAGGTAATATAATGTTCCTTTTTTAAACTTTGAGTCTAAAAATTCTATTCACTTCATATTCTAAATGTGAATCTACTTGGAAAGGATCTGGAGGGTTGGTTATCCTAACATTGGGAGGGCTTCTTTTAAGTAGCGAGGCATGAAATACTGGATGAACCTTAATCTGAGGGGGCAAGGCGAGTTTAACTGTTACTGTTCTTTATTTTAAAGGGTCCCACACATCTAGGCTGCACTTTTCTGTTCCCTCTTAAAAGTAAATGTCAAGTGGATAGCCAGACCTTCTCACCCCCTCAATAACCAGGGTTGCCTCTCCTCTTTTTGTCAGCATGTTTCTTGTAAGAGACATTCGCCTTGGTCAAGTGTTCTCTAGCAGATTGGTAGGTCTTTTGAATTTTCTTACTGAATTCATTCGCAGCTGGGACCGAGCCTCCTGACCTTCCTAAGATAGTGTTTGGCAGCCTACCAGAGTTCAAGTAGAAAGGAGAATAACCAGTGGAGGCATGAATAGCATTGTTGTACGCGAATGCTGCTGTCCAAATCATATCTGGCCTATCATTCTCTTGGTCAGGAGATATAAGCGTAGGTACTGCTCTATCTCCTGGTTAACTCTTTCTGTCTGTGCATCCATTTCCAGATGATAACTGGTAGAATTACGTGAGTCTACTCCAAGTTGTTTCATAAAGGCCCTCCAGGAAACAAATTGGGGACCTCGATCTGAGATGACAACCACAGAAATGCCATGAACTCTCAAAATGTGTTGTGAAAATAACTGTGCTAACTGAGAGGCTTGAGGAACTTTCTTCAGAGGGACGAAATGACTCATTTTAGAAAAGGTGTCTACAAAAACTAGGATTGTGTCAAAACCTTGATTTGAAGGTAAATCTACAATCAAATCCGTAGTAATGGTGTGCCAAGGATATGGTACAATGGGAAGAGGCTGAAGCTTACCTTCAGGAGCTAGTCGTGTTATCTTTCCCCAAATGCACTTATCACAGGTTTGAACGTATTGTCTTATTTGAGGGATCATAACAGGCCACCAGAAATACCTCTTAATTAATTGGGTAGTCTTCAAAATTCCTTTGTGGCCAGCTACAGGATAATCATGACACCCTTGTAGCGCTGGTTCTTGCAACTCACAAGTTGGCAAATATAAAGCATTTTCAACAAAAGGAAGATTTTCTAAAACCCTTCTTCCTTCTTTTTGTTGGCCCAATCTGAAATTTCTTGGTCAGACATGGGTTCTTGAACCTTCCTTTTTATTTCGGAAAATTGCAAGGTACAAACAAACTTGTCTGCTGGAATAATTGGAATATTTTCAGCTTCTCCGGCTCAAGGTATATTATTCATTCTTGATAACGCATCTTCCAGAACCAGGTCAATAGGTAATGTTAAAATTAAAATCTGCAAAGTACAAGGACCATCTCAATTGCCTTGGAGTTAATGTCTAACCAGACTTTAAAAACTGAAGATTTTCATGATCGGTGAACACAGTGACTGCATGACGAGTCCCTAATAAATAATGCTGCCATTCCTGAAAAGCATCCTTCACTACAAATAGCTCTTTGTCAGCAAATGGATAATTTCTTTAAGGAGGAGTTAATTTTGATGATCGAAATGCCGCTGGGTGAAGATGAACTGTTTCCTTGTGCCTCTGAGACAATACACCACCAATCACTTGGTCGGAGGTGTCAGTTTCCACAAACAATGGCTCCTCAGGGTTAGGATGGAGAAGGATCAGGGCTGTCGTAAAGGCTCTTTTAAGGAACTGAAAAGATTCTTCACCATCAGTTGTCCAATGGAAGGGTACTCCTTTTCTCAAAGTTTTGTAATGGGGACCACCTTTTTAAAAAACTCTTTTATAAATTAGCGGTAGAAATTGACAAAGCCAGTAAAACTTTGCACCTCCTTCACAGTTTTAGGAGAAGGCCAAACCAGGATGATTTGAATTTTGGCAGGATCCACGGAAACTCCATTTTCCGATAAGATCAATCCCAAGGATTCTACTTCCTTTGCATGAAAGGCACACATTTCCAACTTCACGTATAGGTTATTTTCCAACAACTTCTTTAGAACTGCACTTATGTGATCTACATTGTCTCGCACATTCTGGGGGAAGTTTAAAATGTCATTTTTGGACTTTTTTGCTTATGCGGTTCATCCCCAATCTTTTTGCCTCCTGCCTCCTATTTTTTCTGACCTGTTGCTGTTGGCTTTTGAACTCTGAGCACTTAACCACTGCTAACGTGCATATGCTCTCTGTGTAAATTGTATGTGATTGGTTTATACATGATTGGCATATTTGATTTACTAGTAAGTCCCTAGTAAAGTGCACTAGAGGTGCCAGGGCCTGTAAATCAAACGCTACTAGTGGGCCAGCAGCACTGGTTGTGCCACCCACATAAGTAGCTCTGTAATCATGTCTCAGACCTGCCACTGCAGTGTCTGTGTGTGCAGTTTTAACTGTAAATTCGACTTGGCAAGTGTACCCACTTGCCAGGCCTAAACCTTCCCATTTCTGACATGTAAGGCACCCCTAAGGTAGGCCCTAGGTAGCCCCGAGGGCAGGGTGCAGTGTATGGTTAAGATAGGAAATATAGTAATGTGTTTTATATGTCCTGACAATGAAATATTGCTAAATTCGTTTTTCACTGTTGCAAGTCCTGTCCCTCTCACAGGTTAACATGGGGGCTACCTTTAAATCTGATTAAAGTGTAATTCCCTTTGGGAGCGGATGGACATGTGGAGTTTGGGGTCTCTGAGCTCACAATTTAAAAATACGTCTTTTAGTAAAGTTGATTTTAAGATTGGGTGTTTGAAAATGCCACTTTTAGAAAGTGAGCATTTTCTTGCTTATACCATTTCTGTGACTCTGCCTGTTTGTGGATTCCCTGTCTGGGTCAGTTTGACAGTTGGGCTGGTTGCACCTCACACTTGACAGTGACACAAAGGGAGCTGGGGTGTAGTTGTCATTTCCTGATGAGCCATCTGTGCTAGGAGGGAGGGGAGGAGTGGTCACTTACACCTGAAAGGGCTGTGCCTGTCCTCACACAATGATGTCTCCAACCCCCTGGTGAGTGTCTGGGGCCTGGCCTGGGAAAGGCAGATTTCACATTCAAAAGAGACTTTACTTTGAAGTAGGCCTACTTCAAAGGAGAAATTGGGTATAAGAAGGGAACCCAAAACCACATATTTTAGAACACTTCTGGAAACAAGAGGAACCTCTGCCTGGAGAAGAACTGAGGAGAAGTGCTGCCCTGCCTGTAACTGTGCTTTGTGGAGCTATCCTGCAGTTGCTGCTTCTGCCAGAGTAAGAGGGCAAAGACTGGACTTTGTGTGCCTTCCATCTTGTGAAGAAATCTCCAAGGGTTTGATTTAGAGCTTGCCTCCTGTTGTTTGAAGTCTCAGGTACACCAAAGACTTCTCTCTGCCAGCACCTGGAGTCTCTGGAGAGACTCCTGCTCTGACAAGTGGTGCCCTATCCAGTCCTTGGGCCCTTGAAAGGAAAGCTGGTGGAAATCCAAGGAAATCGACTTTGGATGACTTTCGACCGACGCCGCTGCTGAATCTGGTGACACCGTCTGCAACCAATTCCATGATCTTCGCTGGAACGCGACGATCTTCGCAGGCCCGACGCCGCTGCAGCCTCGCTGAAGTCCGCGACTATGTGGAAGTCGCCGCACCCTGTTGTGACCGATGCCGATCGATGTGCGCGGATTCAACATTTCGCACCGACGCTGTGATCCCCGACTTCGTGCATTGACTTGTTTTCACTCTTCACCAAAGGTACTGTACTTGGGGGTCTATGCGACTCCGTGTCCGGCGCTGCTGGTGTCGGCTGGTTGGGAACGACTCCTTCACGATGCCGTGTTAACACCTCATCGAAGCAATTTGTGTTTTTAAGCGCTATTTTTGAGTTTAATCTTTAAAAATTCATAACTTGACTTGTGTATGTCGGATTTTTGTAGTTTTGGTCTTGTTTTGTTTAGATTATTATTTCCTATTTGTTCTAAACTGGTGTTGTGTCATTTTGTAGTGTTTTCATTAAGTTACTGTGTGTGTTGGTACAAATACTTTACACCTAGCACTCTGAAGTTAAGCCTACTGTTCTGCCGAGCTACCAAGGGGGTAAGCAGGGCTTAGCTGAGGGTGATTCTCTTTTACCCTGACTAGAGTGAGGGTCCTTGTTTGAACAGGGGGTAACCTGATTGTCAACCAAAGACCCCATTTCTAACAGTCATCAATCTAAATTACTACAAATTGATCTAAAAACTCTCTCAGAACATAATTCACAAAGTGCTGGAAAGCAGACGGCACGCTATATAGCACATAAGGCATCACTTGATACTCATATGAACCACACCGGGTGCGGAAGGCCGTTTTCTTTTCTTCTCCATTAGCAACTTGAATTAATTGGTACTCTCCGTGATCTAATCTGGTGTAGATTTTTGCATCTTTTACCTGATCTAGCGGTACGGAAATCAAGGGCAGGGGATATCAATTCTTCACCGTAACTTGATTTAATGCTCTATAATCTATACAAGTTCTTAACTCTTCATTCTTCTTCTTTGGGATGACAAAAAGGGAGGAAGAGACTGGGGATTGAGAGGGACAAATAAAACTGTTTGCCAAATATTTTCCCAAATATTATTTTAGGAACTTGTTCTCCTTTTCAGTCAGAGCATAGATTCTACTGCAAGGTAGATTCTCACCTGGCTCAAGTTCAATCCTGCAATCATAAGAACTGTGGGGAGGTAGCTTATCTGCCTCTGCTTGTTCAAACACTGCAGACAATTCTTTATATTCTGTGGGAATGACAACCTTTTCCAGAGCACAAATCACATTGGATTTAGTAGCTAAGACTTGAGCGGGAGATGGTGCACTACTTATCTCTTGAGGACTATAACAATGCTTCCTACAGTAACTTGAATTTAATTGGACCGTCCTCTTTTCCCAATTAATTTCAGGGTTGTGTTCCGTAAGCCATGGTAAGCCCAAGATCAGCCGAAATTGAGGAGCATCTATGAGATTGAAAGATATCTTTTCTTGGTGTCCTAGATGATCTTTCAGAACTATAGGTTCAGTTTCATTTGTGATAGGATCTGAAGACAAGTTTGTTCCATCCACCGCATGAACAGGCTCTGCTATTCTCTTTTTAACAAAATGTATTCCCATTTTTGTGGCATACTGGATGTCACAGAAATTTTCCAGAACTCCTGAGTCAATCATCACTGAAACCTCATGCAGCTTCTTTTCTCTGAAGATGAGGTCAAAAGAGATGGTAGGATGAGGAGAAGCAGATTGTAAGGTGTTTGCCACTTAATGGGATTCAGGGGCTGGTTGGTGTAGTAAGTCAACCAGGGCTACTCTATTGATAGAAAGAGTTTTCTTTTTTCCTGAATCATCTTGTTTATGCTTCTTTGGGCATTCTGTTACAAAATGCCCAGATAACCCACAATAGAGACATAGAATCTTAGATCTTCACTTATCCTTTTCCTTTTTAGACAGGGGACCCCTAACACTGCCGATTGTCATCGGCTCTTCCAAAGAGTGTGTTTCGGAGGCCTTGATACTTTGCACTTTACTCCTATCGGACTTTGGTGGGATAGGATTAAATTCTCTCTTGCGTTCAGCTTTTCTTTCAAACAGACACTGATCAATCTGTAACACCAGATCAATTAAGTTTGTCACATCAGTAGGTTGATCTTGAATTTGGGCTAGCACATCTTTTAGTTCTTTTCGAAAACTTTGATAAAAAAATGTAGCCCTTTTGCTCCCGGGCCAACCAGTCTCCATAATTAATTTGTTGAACTGGGCCAGATCTTAAGTCTAGTAATTATTATCTGTGGCTTGGGAAATTGTTCTGCGGTCAAAGATTCAAAGGAATTTGTTTTTAAAGACTTCAAAATCATATAATATAGGGTCATTTCGCGACACCAAACGGATGAACCATGAAGCTGCATCTCCGCTCAAAAAAGACAAAATGAACGCTGTTTTTGACTGATTCTCTGTAAAAATAACGTGATTACAAAGGAAGTGTAAGGAGCACTGGGTTAAACATATCTGCGCCTTGTAAAGATCTCCACTAAAATGTTCAGGTAGGGCCAGGGGAATGATAGGAGAGATGGAATTAATGAGTTGTGTGGATATTTCTGAGGTAGGGAAGGTCTTACCTGAAACCCCACTAGTCACTGCGGTATTCCCAGAAGTTAAGTTATTGAATTTGTCCATGAGCTGTTGGGTCTCAATATGGGATCTTTTTATTTCCTATATCAAGTTTTTGTTTTCATCTAGGTTAAGGGTGAACTGTTTATGCATTTCGTCCATAAGTGCCACCAAGGCATTACAATCTAAACCTTCAACCATTCTGCTTGGATGGAAATAAGTATTTTAGGCACTTAAGTCTTTCAGAAAATGACTCATTAAATCAAACATCCACAGGAGCAGATGCCTTTTACCCAAATCCCTCCAACAGATGCGTGCTCATACTTTAACTGATTATCTGAACCCTGCATCCGCTAGTGGGAAAGGGCAATGCGAATAGAAAAAGAGAGGCCACCTCCAGATCCGGTTCCAGCCTGTGTTTCAAATTTGAAGATAGGATATTCAGTGTGTGTCTCTGAAAACCAGCACCTTTCTTCTTATTGGTATTTTTTTTGAAGGAAGGATCTGCAGTCGGGTAATAAGAGCATAGATAAGTACATTCCTACTGTGCATTCAACTGTTCAGCCATTCACATTCACCCAGTTCTATCATTCACCTAACCTGGATATTTTGAGAGACTAGCCTCTCTCTAAGAGAACAATATTAACTTAATATCTTCTTTTCTCCAGGAGTCAGAGGTTTCCAAGGTTCTCTGGAGAACAGTTCAAAAGTTCACAAATATACAAACTACTAATGTCTTTTACAGGAAACGAAAACTCCTTCTCCAGGTTCAGTTTTCTCAATCACAGTCACTAGGAATTAGTCTGAGCACTGAGGTTTGTCCCTAAGACTGACAAGTCTGCAAAGCAAAGAGTTCTTGAATATATATGTACATATATATATTGGCAAGTCTGGAAATCGTACAAAAGGATTCCTTACTGCAGTTGCTTGAAGTTCTGTTAAGCCAAAACAAATTCTCCTCAGAAATCCGATGTTGTTGTTGGAAGAAGGAAAAAATTCAGCTTCTTCAATAGGGAAAAAGTAGCTGGTGTCCACACCGTAACAAGAAAAATAATTAATTACTCAAAACTGGAAGAATTCTCTATGAAATGAAGCACCTCAGGAACCCCGCTCATTCTCCTCAGGATGCCCGTTGAAGTGCAGAGCTCCCATAGAGAAACAGCTGGATGGAAACTTCAGCACAAGACTAAGGTCGAAACACTAGTTCCATTAGTTCCATCATAGTCCTGGACCCTTGGAAGTGGGCCTGGAGGTGCTTTTCCAGCCTATCTGTGAATCCAGCAGAACTGAGGTATCTCTGCTGTGCAGCACAACTACGAGCAGAACTGACATATCACCTCTGCTGCGAGGGCACTTTCTGTGCAAGGATTCCACATCAACCTTGTAGCCCACATTCGAAATGCCGATGTGCAAAGTGTTTTTGATGGTGGCCCTCCCATCACAAATCTTTTGTTAACAGCAGCATCAACAGCTTCTTGCATCGTCCCTTGCAGCTCCTCGGAACCAGTGCATTGCCTCTACTGCACAAGGTATCCTTGATGCAGGACTTTGCAACGCTCTGCAACCAGGATTCGATGTATTCTTGTTCCGCTGGCCTAACTGGGTTCTTGTAGCTGGCAGCACTCTACCGGGCCAGCCTAAACTTGTGATTTTGTCCCAGTCTGTTGCGACCAGATATACACAGTTAGGGCCAGATGTAGGAAAATTCAATTTTGCGACTTGCAAATTGCGAGTCTGACCGACTCACAATTTGGAAGTCGCAAAATCGGATGCAGAATGGTGTCTCAGACACCTTCTGCGACTCGCTATGGGGTCGCAAAGACCCACCTCATCAATATTCATGAGGTGAGTCGCATTTTGCGACCCCATAGCAAGTCCCTGCACTCACAGGGATGGTGGCCTGCTGTAGTCAGCAGACCTCCATGTCTGTGACTGCTTTATAAATAAAGCAGTTTTTTTTTCTTCATTTTGCAGCCCGTTTTCCTTAAAGGAAAATGAGTTGCACAATGAAAAATAAACCAAAACCATTTGGTTTTGTTTTTGTTTTTTTCAGAGTAGGCAGTGGTCCATAGGACCACTGCCTGCTCTAAAAAAAAAAAACTCTCGACATTCACAAAGGGGAATGGGTCCCAAGGGGACCCCTTCCCTTTTGCAAATGAGTTACCACCAGTGTGACACTGGTGGTAGCTGCGAGATGGTTTGCGACCGCATTCGCGGTCACAATGCAACTCTGAATTGCGATGCGAGTCGCAAATAGGAAGGGAACACCCCTTCCTATTTGCGAGTCGCATTCCCAAATTGCGAGTCAGTACCGACTCGCAATTTGGGAATGAGCATCACGTTCGGCCGTTTGCATGCCGCAAACTGCGATTTTTGCAGTTTGCAACATGCAAACGGCTTACTACATCTGGCCCTTAGTGCTTTGTGCTTTTTTGCTCTATTTTCACTTTAAACTTCTTTAAACTTGCGTATTCCTGGTCCTACTGATTGGATTTTTGTAGTGTTGGTCTTTATTTATGTGTTTATATGTGGTCTATTTTCTAAAATGAATGTGAATTTTTTCTTGTATTGTGTTTTTACTTTATTACTGCATGGACTGCTGCCTAAATACTCCACACATTACCTCTAAGTTAAACCTGACTGTCCTCTGTGGTTACCAGAGTGTGGAGCACAGGTTAATTTGGGTTTGTTTGTGCCTCACCCTCACAAGGATTGTGGTTTCTTCTGGAAGAGGGTTTTACCACCCTCAACCAGTAACCCAATTTCTTACAGAGTATGAGAGAGATAAAGGAAGACAGGAAGGGAAGAGTGTGTGTGTGAGAGAGTGAAATAGAGGAAGAGAGTGAGGGAGATAAAGAGATGGAGGGAGAGAAACAGTGAAAGAGAGGAACAATGAGAGTGAGAGTGATGGTGAGCGAAACAGAGGGAGATACTGAGACAGAGAAAGAGAGAGTGTGTGGGAGAAAGAGGGGAAGCGAGAGAGGGAGGGGAATGAGTGAGAAAGAGAGAGAGAGAGAGAGAAGCATGAGAGAGCAAAAGGGAGGAGGGAGACAGTGGAAGACAGAGAATAAGAGAGTGTTTTAAATAGAAAGAGATAAAAAGAGGGAGAGAACAAAAGCGAGAGTATGAGAGAAATATATAATGAGAAATGGGAAGAGAGAAAAAGCGAGAGAGATGGGAATAGAGATAAAGCACATACGAAGTAGAGCAGAAGAGAAAGACAGACAGACATAAGAAATGATGGGGAGAGATAAAGAGAGAAAGAAAAAGACAGAGGGATAGAGTGAAAGAAAAAGAGAGAGAGGGAGAAGACCTAGAGAGAAAGGTGGAGAAAGAGTGACAGGGAGGATACAGAGAGGCATAGAGTACATTGTTTTTGTTTGTGTGTCCCATATTTGACCACATGCATTCTGTGTACATGTGAAAATGTGTATTTGGCATAAATGCTTTACAACTAGAAGAGATACGGTGCTTTCATGTAGTATTGGTGTGCTTTGGAGGAACTGTGTAGTCAGGCCTGGCACTAAGCATGGGCAGTGTGGGCAGCTGCACAGGGCCCTGCTTTCACCTTATCCTCATGGGGCCTCACATCAGTTGGTCACAGACCACAGCATGCTTCTAACATGTATTTCTGTCCATGGTATGTGCTCCTCTTCCGCCCCCTCCCCATCCATTCACTATTTTGCAATGAAGTATGTCTCAGCCTCGCACTTCAGTGGGCAAGGTAGATTTTATGAGGTGGTGGGGGTGACGTTTAAGAGCTTGCTCCGAAGGTCAGGAGTTGGTTGGGTGGAGGAAAGAGTAGCCATACTGTTTTTTCCTGCTCATGATGGAGCCTCATTTGTTGTCTTGGTCACAATCACTGTGAGATCTAAGGGAGGGGCCTCCACCTCTGGGCCTTGCAGCACTAACAAATTGCGGCAAGGCCCAAGACAGGGACCCTACCCTTTGCCTTGCAGCAGTAGACCATCGCTTTGAGGCCAAGGAGAAGGATTCTTCAACCCTGGGCCTCACAGTCGTGGTATTGTCCTGCGAGGTCCAGGAGAGGTGTGAACTCCCCTAGGTCTCTCACCACTGGACCAGAACTGCCACCCGCATGGAGGGAGGGTCTCCCTTTCTGGCTCTTGCGAGCTACATAATGGCTGAGAGGCCTAGAGAAGTTTATACATATCAGCCAAGTTTTCTATCAGCCTCTGTGTGACATTTCCATGTTTTCAGCGTGCTTATGTTTGACTTTTCATGTAATTAAAAATCAATTGACTTTGTTTGGCCTGGGGTGAAAGGACAGCTTCCACCTGACCCCATAGCCTGCGTGGGATACGCGAAAATACTGCTTTTTTCAGCCAACAGCACTCCGCATTTAGGGGCATGTAGTGTTTTTTGGTTTTTTTGCCCACTAAAGACGGGCTTCCCAGCCTTTGGATGTAAGTGATATTGCCTAACAGGACAGAATTGCCAGTGAGGATGTATATGATTTTATAGTTTGGTGATTTAACAATTAGATTGTGTATTAAGTTAGGATTAGTCTGTCCATTCCCTAGTGTGAAAAAATGCAGAAATTTCTACTAACGTATGTGGAACATTGCAAACTGTGTAGAATATTAAACGCTATCGATGAATATAGAAATGGCGCCCTAATCACAAAGGAAATAAAACAATGCTGACACACATTATTTGTAAAGGGTGGGATGTGCCTTTTTTGTATGGTACAACTTCTGCAGGTTAGAATACTGTCTAGCGCAACAGGACAGATGTCCTGCAAGATAGTGACTACTTCGGAAGAAAACATTCTATTTTAAGCGTTCATATCTAGGAAATGATTTATGTGGTATACTGTGATTATATTCTTTCACACTTCGAGTTATGCTCCATTTTCCAAACTTCTACCTAAGTGGACCACAGAAAGACTATTAAATCTGGCGAAAAAAGTTGAGAATCATTTTTTTTCATCAAATTGATAAACTTTTTTTTCTGGACGAGCTGAACAGCATGCCATTTCGAAAAATATAGTGGGGCCTCGGGGACGGAGGTCATAGAAAATAGAGCTTTCAGGGGCTATAGATTTTGGCAGCAGATGCATACAGTCTAGACTGCTGGGGAAGTAAGGAGGTGCACTCTCTGCTGGTACAAGTGTTTAAAAAATCCCATCTACAATTCCATTCACGCATCAAAGCAGTTCTGCTCTAACAGTCAGTGCGAGTTTTGACACTTCACATTACTGAGCAAAGACGTGCAGGGGAGTTAGCCGAATCACCACAACAACAGTACTAGCACAGGGATCCCTAATGTAATCATTCCATGATCCTCACCCATCATCTATACCCTGTGGGCGATGTTTATATGTTCAGTTGCCTCCCTGCCGAATGCCCCACATTTGCATGACTGTATGCAGGTCTCGTGAGGATGCTGCAACAAAACCTATAATGTGTTAGTCTAACACAAGATGCATGGCGTTTGACAGAGCTGGATAATAGACCTGTGGTTTTCCATTGTAGATGGCAGCACTGCTGCCTATAGAGGTAAGTAATCCAACAAATTAACAAGGAAGGCAAAACCAAGAGTCTAGCTTGGCTCCAAGAGTCCATGCATAAGGCAAGTCATGAACATGTTAGTCATGTAATTCATGAAAAACAGTCAGGTAAAAATAGAGTCTCTTCAAGTTTCTAAAAAGAGTATTTCTTTAACATCAATTAATCAATCAATCAATCAATCGGAATTTGTAGAGTGCACTACTCATCCATAAGGGTCTCAAGGTGCTGTGGGGGAAAGGGTGGGGCAGTCCTCAGTGCTTCAGTCGAAGAGCCAGGTCTTAAGGCCCTTCCTGAATTGAAGTAACAATGGTGACTACCTGAGGGGAAGAGGCAAGGTTTTCAAGCTCTTTGCCACGAGGTAGGTGAAGGATCTTCCTCCAGCTGAAGTCTTCTGCATGTGGGGTACTGTGGCTAGTGTCTGTTGAGAGGAGCGGAGAGGTCTTGCGGGGAGTAGAAGGTGATGCCGTGGCTGAGGTAGATGGGTCCTAGGTTGTGGAGAGCCTTGTATGAGTTGGTTGAAGAGTTCCACCTTAGCACACCAGAAAAGTCTTTATTAAAAGTGATAGATTTGTTTTTTACAATCAATTAGAAATATTAATGTCTCCCAACCTCTACCCTGACGACAATGCTACTAGTGAGCTAAGAGGCCAGTCAGTCATCATGTGTACCCTATATTTGGCCTAGATTGTTATTCTATAGGAAGCATCATTATATGTTAAATCAAACCTGAGAGATTTTGTACAGCACACTTCCTGAGCTCACAAAATTCAATGTGCTAGCATGAGAGAATGAAGAAAAAGGAGGAACATTGAAATAACATATGTGGTTAGGATCACACACTTTGCTCAAGGAGGAAAGTCAGGATTAATCCAAGGTATTCTGGTTTCAGATTTGTAAAAACAAAGCAATAACCTGTTTTACATGAAAGGTTATTATTTTGTTTTTATTCTTGACGCACAGGGTTAAACCATAGGAAGAACCCATAGGACATGAAAGCTTGGCTCGTTTTGGGCTTGAGGGTCCAAGAGGATCTCAAGATGAGCCAGAGCTGGGTTTCTGGCTTGAGCCCTTAGTGGCTTGCCACCTCTACCATTGGCCTGTGTATATGTGATATCAGTTAATAAGGCTGAAGCTTCCTATCTCGGTTGGCAGCTCTACTTCTCTGTGTATAATGTCTTATAACTACATGGTGCTGCAGCTTTCCCTTTTGGATTGCAGCACAAATACTGCAGGCATAGGACCCTGTAAATTCACAGTGTTGCAGCTTCGAAGTCAGACTTCAGCCTTACTTCCCTGCTCAGGGTTTCTGTTCATAGTGCTGCAGTATTACAACCTTATGCAAATAGTCTTACAACTTCACGAAGCTGCAGTTTCATAGCCAGGAATGTAGCTATATTGTCCTATGCAGGTGAACATACACTTTTAGGATGCTATATCTTCCCAACATAAATTACACAAAAGGATGACATAGCTCCAATAATCTGTTGCGCTGGTATACATTGTATACTAGTCCTTATGTCACAATGGGTGAATTTAAGCCAGACCTATATATACAGCCTGGGAAGCAGCTGATATAGCGAGGTCGGAACCACGCGTTGCCTTCACAACGACTTGATTACAATGAATCTGTCTTTATCACAAATGTCTTTACAACTATTTTTTCCCATGGATATGCCTTTACCACACATGACTTATCAACAAAAAAGTACGTATTTTGCAGGTAACTGTATTACACAATTGCACACACACACATACACACACACACACACATATATATAAATACTTAATAAAAAAACAAAAGTTACAGGGATGTTATAGTTAGGCTCACATTTCAAATGTACAAAACCATAGAAATTTAGCAGTTATATTTACAGGTATTTCAAGTAACTATAACTTGAGCCCTAAGGTAACTATAACTTATGTTCTGAATTTACTCTCCCAAAACTATATACATATATATTGATACATATACACATATATTTAAAGACAATTTGTGGCATTGACGTTTGTGGGAAAGATACATTTGTTCTAATGGAGTCGTTAATAAGGCATGTGTGGTCCCATCATACAGTCCTACAATCTACAGAACTAAATATAATGGAAAAAGTAAAACTTGGTGCCCTTAATTTAAAGCAGCTCTCTTGACATGGCTGGTTAGCAGCTGTGTTACAGCATTTTTGCCCTTTGTAGAGATTCTAATTGTCTGTGATGAGAGTGACCGTGTGTTGCGCAACCAGACAACGCACAGTAACAAAGAGTTGAAGTCCTATATAGCGACTTGAGGAAGGTCATATTGTTCACAGAAAGGTCCCTTCATAAAGACTATGAAATTATAAGAATGAGTAGTGGACTGAATTAATGCCTTGAAATATGGATGTAGTAGGTTTGAACCTTAGTATGGATAACTCAGCCTTTCATCTTTCCCAAGTTGATGAAATGAGTACCACTGAGTGGGATGATAACACCCATTATATTAGCAGCTACAGACAGCTTTGTTGGTGCCACATGCAATATTATAATCATTTTTGATATGGGTGTCCCAGATCTGATGCAATAGTTCATTAGTGGAAATGGACTTTACATTATACTAGTTATAGTTTCACTTTCCTACCGTTTCTTTGCACTTTCTTGCATTTTTTCAGCAAAGCCGTCTAGGACCCGAGGCAGGCCCCCAAGCAACAGTGTCACGGAAGGAGCAAATGGATCCATGGATGTATTGGATGGTTATGGGCTGCACGGGCCTTTTATTCCATCAGCCCATTTTTTGAAGGTCCAAGGGGGCTACGGTCATCACTGTCACTTTTTTCAGCTCCCTGAGGCGAATTTCAACAGGCATAGGGAGGGCTACAGGAGACAGAGAGTTGAACGAAGGAGGAAGAGTATGGATCTATGAATGGATGCAAAGAGAGAGAAAGAGTCAACCGGGAGTGAAGGAGTAGGGTCTATCGCAGAAAAAGCGAGGTTAAAAGTACTTTATGATACACATCAGTGACTTGAATTATGCTATCATACAAACACTCTAAGGGCACGTTCTTGATGGAGATGTGACGATGCAGAGTTAAATGTACTTTAGGAAGAAAGAAACAGTCCTCTTATGTGCGGCCATTACAGCAAGCTTAAATGCCCCTCATTGCGAATTCCTATTTGGTTTGTTGGGCACTGCATGGAAGAGAATAAGTGCTTAGACCGAGAATAAAAATAACAAATTAAACATCCCAGTTTTATTGTGTGCACGTTTGCAAATGAATTTGATTAAAAGTAAGGGCCAGATGTATCAAACGTTTTTGCATTCGCAAACGGTGGGAATCGCAGAAATCGCCCGTTTGCGAATGTAAAAACTTGTTGTGCGATGTATGAAAGGCATTTGCAGGCCAAAAACAAGGAATCACAAAAAATTAGATTGCGACATGAAAAACCGAATCGCTATTTGCATCCCGCAAATTGCAAGCGCGAATAGCGACTCGCAAATACAGTATCAGTATTTCTTGTCACAAATTGCGATACGCAGAATGCGACATGCAAAACCATGTCGCAATGCGATGCATCAAAAAATCGCAAATTGCGAATATTCGCAGAATGGCCTTTTGCACATGCAATTTACCACAGATTGAAACCAGGTGGTAACCAGGTGCAACCTATATAAAGAGGCCCAGAATGCCTCAGTCTCTTTTCCATAATGGCTGCACTCCACGTCATGGCGAGGAGAATGAGGAACTTGGCAGGATTGAGGAGAGGGAGAAGGAGACAGGAGCGCATTTTCAGAGTGCGCGTTACACTTTTTGACCAGACTGAGGAGGAAATATTTGATAAGTACAGGTTGAGCTCAGCCATGATACTTGACCTGATAGCTGAGCTACAACCCATACTGCAGCGCACAACACACAGGACCAATAGCATACCCACCCATGTGCAGGTGTTATGCTCCCTGCAGCTACTTGCCTCCGGGAGCTATCAAGGGGTCATAGCAGCAGCTGGAGGGGTGTCACAGAGTGCTCTCTCTAGATTTGTCAATGTATTTTAAATGCCATGCTGAGCAGGATACACAAGTACATCAGATTCCCCCACACCCCACAGGAAATACAGCAGACAAAAATTGGTTTCTACCAGTGTTAGAAATGGGGTTTCTGGTTGGCTAGGGTATGCACCTCAGCCAGGCAGAACTTACCCTCTCTAGTCAGGGCAAGGGAGTTACACGTCCAAGATAACCCCTGCTCACCCCCTTGGTAGCTTGGCACGAGCAGTCAGGCTTAACCTGGAGGCAATGTGTAAAGCGTTTGCACAACACACACAACACATGTGACGCAATATCCCCACCACAAAGGAAACACAACACCAGATTATATGAAAATATACTGTATTGTACACAAGGCAATTATCAGACCAAACATCACATATCAGTACTATCCTGCTACCTTAGCAGTTGTCAGAACGTTACACATTAGTTACTCTGCAAACTAGCAGTAGTCACACATAACACACAGGTTACTCAGTATTCTGCAACATAAGCAGTGGTCAGGAAAACACGTATTACATCACAGCACTTGTCATAAGAATATCATAAAATGCCCATAGTAGGAACATTAGAAAACATATGGCAAGTTAGAAAAACATATTAGCAAGCATGTCCATAAAAGGAAAATTTGAATACACATATGTAAAAACATCAAATTCAGGTAGGTAATATATGAATCAAACAAAAGCCTGTAGAAAGAACTTTGGATTGCAACTATATTGGTCCTTTAAACAGTACCTGGTTGGATGAAGGCACCTCCAGTGCCTAGAAGGCAAACAATGGGGCCCCCGGCGCTCCTATGTGCAAAACGGGGGCCTCCCTTATACTCTGGGGTCAGAGGAGGGCGACATGCACCTCCTCTCTTTTATAGACAGGCGCCTCCGGGGACCGTGATTACTGGGGGCCCCCCAGGGCCTCAACCGGCCCTCACGAGGGGGGCCAAAGCCAGCAAAAACAACTTAGGGCAGGAGGGGGGCACCACGCACCCCCTCCGGTTTAATGACAGGCCCCTCCCGGGACCCGAGATCTCTGGGGGCCCCCCCGGGCCTCCACTGGCCCTTCCACCAAGGGGGGGGGACACAATAATGCCAGTTTTACCTAACAGCAGAAAAGGAGCGTCCTGCTCCTAACGCAGAGGCCAGGGGGAAGGGGGCACTCCCCGCGCCTTCTCCATGTCCTGCTGTGAAGCCACAAGAAGATCGGACCCCTCCTGGGGCCCGAGCAGACACTCGCCTGCACCCGATGCAGTGCGCAAGTGTTCTTCCAGCTTCCCGGGCCGCTGTAGTGATCCTATTTAAAGGGGCACAATGCAGCAAGGAGCCTACGAGCTCCCAAGGCTCCATAAGAGCACTGCAATCAGCGTTATGGCAGCCGCAACCACGGAGAAGCACCCCTCGTGAAGAAATGGATGCAGGGGTCAGGAGCCACAGCACCCTGCCCCTGGGGAGCAGAATCTTAAGACAAGGTCCTCAGGTGGAGGGCCCAGCTACAGGCCAGCACAAGGGAAAGGCAGCAAATGGCAAGTCCTTCACAGTGACCAGGCAGGTCACAGGTCAGCACAGCAGCAGCAGTCCATGGTGGTTCCTGGTGAGTCCTTTCAGCCTTTGGTGTCCAGTTCCAAGATGATTCCAAGAGTCTCCAAATTGTGGGGAAAATTCCCCTGTACTTATAGTCAGTTCTTGCAGTGTTTTACAATGGTAGGGAGAGGAGGTTCCAGCCAGTTACAACTGGTTCTGGGAGTGCCCCCTCTCTCCGTTCAGCACAGGCTCCAAACATCAGTGGGGGGTTAACAACCCTATTGTGTGAGGCCAGGGCACAGTCTTTACAAATGCAGGTGTGCCCCACCTCTCCCTTCTCTCAGCCCAGGAAGACTATTCAGTATGCAGATGCACCTCTGTGACACCTCCACCCTCCCTGTGTACAGGCTGTCTGAAAAGTATGCACAAAGCCCCAATGTCAATGTCAATGCTTCCCAGGCAGCCGAGACCAACCCACGGGGGTTCTCTAGCTGCCAATGGCCAGAACCAGGCCCCAGGCCATCTAGGAGCCTCTGGTCTCTGAAACCATAACGAGTAGGGGGCGGTAGCTCCAGGTGCAAAGCAACATGTCTCCACTCCATTTCTAATTAGTTCAGGGCCTCTACGCTGCCACTGATCCACCAACCTAGGGTCGGCACCCATAGGTTCTACAGGGGCTAAAGGCGAGGCTCTCCTCCCTCTACCCCTCCTTCTAGGATCCCGCCCTCCTCTCTTAGGAGGGGTATCACCAGAATCCACACTTGCCAGGGTGCTCTGTACAGCAGCCCTGCACAACTCTCGCCAGCCCAGGATCACTGCCTGGCGACTGACCACCCAACCTAGGTACGACACCCTTGGGTTACACCGGGGCCCGGGGCGGGCTTCCCCCTCCCTGAACCCCACTTCCAGAGTCCTGCCTCTCCCCACCTCGGGAGAAGCCACCAGAAGTTTCACACGGGGAGGTGAGCACACTAACCGCCCCCCAACCAGGTCAGAGTTTACCCCCTGAACCTGTCTATCTAGTCCAGGGATGACACCCTTAGACTGGACCATTGCCCAGCGAACCAGGACTTCCTTGGGAGCACACCTACCCCCTACCAGATCAGAGCTTACCCCCTGAATCTGGCAATCCAACCCAGAGTCACTACCCTGCAGTTGAACCACTGCCTGGCGCACCAGGACTTCCTTGGGAGTACACCTCCTCCCCATCAGGTCAGAGTTTACCCCCTGAACCTGATCATCCAACCCAGAGTCACCACCATGCGGTTGAATCATTGCCTGGCGCACCAGGACTTCCTGGGGGGCACACCTACCCCCCACCAGGGAAACACCTTCCCCAAGGGCCACACAAGAGTCTGGCTGGCGCAGGTCTCCTGACCTCTGCCCATCTGACAGAGTCTGGATTCCCCCCAGCCCAGGAATGATCTCACCAAGGTCATTCCTGGGGGGCTCTGCTCTCAGAGCTGACCCGTGACCCTCCAGGTTCTCCACTGGGGCCCGCAGCCCCCTCTCAACCCTATGCCTGGATTTCCGTCTCCTCCGCTGTAGGGTGAGACTACCAGACACCAGGACCGGCGGAACGCTATCACCAGCCACCCGCCCAAGTCCTAATGACAAAATGGGATCCTTCTGAACAGCTGGCCCTACGGCACAGGCTAGGCTCACCTCCTGGCGTTCACTCATGGAACCCTCCAGGACCTGGGACTGGAGCTCGGGTACCCTGGGCCTCAGCCCAACCCCATTCCCTCTCCTCTGAGACTGGACATGGGGTGCCTTACCCGCCCCAATACACTGGGACCTACCTGGGACACAAGCCTTTCCCACCACACCTGGTTGGGAAACACCTAGACCACACTCATTAGGAACACCCCCTAATGCCACACCAGACCCTCTGGTACGCAACCAGAATTCTGCCTCCTTTGCAAGCTCCCTGGGGTCAGAGAGCTCACACACTGACAAGTGTTGGCGTAACTCTGAAAAACAACAACGAAGCAGGTGCTCTCTGACAATCAGATTAAACAGCCCCTCAAAATTGTTTACTGTGCTACCCTTCACCCATCCATCTAGTGCAATGCAGCAATCCTCCACAAACTCCTCCCAAGACTGGTGGGACAGTTTCTTACCACCCCTAAACTTTTTTCTGTATTCCTCAGGGGAAAAAACATACTTCACAATCAGTTCATTCTTTACAGCGGAGTACCCCTCCCTGTCACTCTCTTCTAGAGTCAGTAGGGCATCCCTCCCCTCCTCAAGAAAAAAACTCCCCAGGCCAGTTCCCCAATCCTTCTCAGGGATCCTGCGCTCTACCAGGGCCCTCTCATATTCCTTTAACCACTGACGTATGTCACCCCCCTCTTGGAACCTAGGTACCAGATCTATGGGTATGTGAGGAACATCTTTGCTACAGCACTCTACATTGCTGCCACCACTGGACTCCACCTGCAGCGCTGGTGAGTCCAGAACCTTCAGACTGCGTTCTAGAGCGAGTCTTTCTCTGGAAAAAAGGCCCTCTCCGCCTCTGCCATCCTCTCCTGTACTAAGGCCTTCTCTACCTCAGCCCTTCTCTCCTCAACAGCTAGGTGCTCTAACTGTAACTTCAGTTCCCTCTCTTCCAGCCCATCTTTTAGCTCATCAGGCATCAAGGAATGAGAGGTAGCCCTGCTTCTTACACTGGACCCAGCAAGGGACTCCCTATCACTGGGGCCTTCCCTGTCAACTGGCGTCTCCAACCGGTCATTCTCACCCTCCTGATCAGTCTCTCTACTACTCTCTAGGGATGAGGTCTGGGAGCCCTCCCATTGGGAACCCTCGCTACACTCAGGATCCTCTGGGTACCCCATAATCACACTCCCTCCCTGGGTATATGTCACAAACCTTTCAAAGAAATTCAGAGATCTCCTGAGGTCCCCTTCTACAGGCAGCCCTCTCTCTCTACAGAACCCCTCTAATTCCTCCTGCGTGTGAAACGGCAGGTCCTCTAAATCAAAGGTAAGCCCCATCTTGAAAAGGTACAAATAACTCAAATGTGACAACCACAATACCCAAGCGTGAGAACTGAAAACAGGAAACATGACCAAAGAGAGAAAGTTAAGAGAAGCCAAACATGTGATGGTCTAAACGCAATCCTTATAGTGAAATAATGAGTCACAATGGTATTGTGCAAGCACAAGTCCTATCCTCACCGCTGACATCCAATGTTAGAAATGGGGTTTCTGGTTGGCTAGGGTATGCACCTCAGCCAGGCAGAACTTACCCACTCTAGTCAGGGCAAAATGAGTTACACGTCCAAGATAACCCCTGCTCACCCCCTTGGTAGCTTGGCACGAGCAGTCAGGCTTAACCTGGAGGCAATGTGTAAAGCGTTTGCACAACACACACAACACATGTGACGCAATATCCCCACCACAAAGGAAACACAACACCAGATTATATGAAAATATACTGTATTGTACACAAGGCAATTATCAGACCAAACATCACATATCAGTACTATCCTGCTACCTTAGCAGTTGTCAGAACGTTACACATTAGTTACTCTGCAAAGTAGTCACACATAACACACAGGTTACTCAGTATTCTAAGCAGTAGTCAGGAAAACACGTATTACATCACATCACTTGTCATAAGAATATCATAAAATGCCCATAGTAGGAACATTAGAAAACATATGGCAAGTTAGAAAAATATATTAGCAAGCATGTCCATAAAAGGAACATTTGAATACACATATGTAAAAACATCAAATTCAGGTAGGTAATATATGAATCAAACAAAAGTCTGTAGAAAGAACTTTGGATTGCAACTATATTGGTCCTTTAAACAGTACCTGGTTGGATGAAGGCACCTCCAGTGCCTAGAAGGCGAACAATGGGGCCCCCGGCGCTCCTATGCGCAAAACGGGGGCCTCCCTTATACTCTGGGGTCAGAGGAGGGCGACATGCACCTCCTCTCTTTTATAGACAGGCCCCTCCGGGGACAGTGATTACTGGGGGCCCCCCAGGGCCTCAACCGGCCCTCACGAGGGGGGGCAAAGCCAGCAAAAGCAACTTAGGGCAGGAGGGGGCCACCATGCACCCCCTCCGGTTTAATGACAGGCCCCTCCTGGGACCCGCGATCTCTGAGGGCCCCCCCAGGCTTCCACTGGCCCTTCCACCAAGGGAGGGGGGGCACAATAATGCCCGTTTTACCTAACAGCAGAAAATGAGCGTCCTGCTCCTAACGCAGAGGCCAGGGCGAAGGGGACACTCCCCGCGCCTTCCCCTGGTCCTGCTGTGAAGCCACAAGAAGATCGGACCCCTCCTGGGGCCCGAGCAGACACTCGCCTGCACCCGATGCAGTGCGCAAGTGTTCTTCCAGCTCCCGGGCCACTGTGGTGATCTTATTTAAAGGGGCACAATGCAGCAAGGAGCCTACGAGCTCCCAAGGCTCCATAAGCGCACTGCAATCAGCACTATGGCCGGCGCAACCACGGAGAAGCACCCCTCGTGAAGAAATGGTTGCAGGGGTCAGGGGCCACAGCACCCTGCCCCTGGGGAGCAGAATCTTAAGACAAGGTCCTCAGGTGGAGGGCCCAGCTATAGGCCAGCACAAGGGAAAGGCAGCAAGTGGCAAGTCCTTCACAGTGACCAGGCAGGTCACAGGTCAGCACAGCAGCAGCAGTCCATGGCGGTTCCTGGTGAGTCCTTTCAGCCTTTGGTGCCCAGTTCCAAGATGATTCCAAGAGTCTTCAAATTGTGGGGAAAATTCCCCTGTACTTATAGTCAGTTCTTACAGTGTTTTACAATGGTAGGGAGAGGAGGTTCCAGCCAGTTACAACTGTTTCTGGGAGTGACCCCTCTCTCCTTTCAGCACCGGCTCCAAACATCAGTGGGGGGTTAACGACCCTATTGTGTGAGGCCAGGGCACAGTCTTTACAAATGCAGGTGTGCCCCGCCTCTCCCTTCTCTCAGACCAGGAAGACTATTCAGTATGCAGATGCACCTCTGTGACACCTCCACCATCCCTGTGTACAGGCTGTCTGAAAAGTATGCACAAAGCCCCAACTGTCACTCTGCTCAGACGTGGATTGGAGTCAAGCTGCAAAACACCAGAGTCATAAGCACAGATAAATGCGCACTTTCTAGAAGTGGCATTTCTGTGATAGTAATAAAAAATACACCCACACCAGTAAGCAGCATTTATTATCACCATCACAACCATACCAAACACGCCTACGCTACCCCTCATAAATCAGACAATACCCCTTACACATAAGGCAGGGCATTTCTAATGCAATCCTATGAGAAGGCAGCACTCACAGCAGTGAGACACCAAGTTAGGCTGTTTGTCACTACTAGGACAGGCCATGCAATATGGCACATGTCCTGCCTTTCTACATACATGGCACCCTGCCCATAGGGCTAGGTACGGCGTACAGTAGGGGTGACTTACATGTAGTAAAAGGGGAGTTCTGGGCCTGGCAAGTAAATTTAGATGCCAGGTCACTGTGGCAGAAAACTGCGCACACAGGCCCTGCGCTAGCAGGCCTGAGACAGGTTTGAAAGTCTACTTCAGTGGGTGGCGCAAGCAGCGCTGCAGGCCCACTAGTAGTATTTAATTTACAGGCCCTGGGTATAGAGATACCACTGTACAAGGGACTTATAGGTAAATTAAATATGCCAATTAGGTATAAGCCAATCATATCAACTTTAGATGGGAGATCACCTGCACTTTAGCACTGGTCAGCAGTGATAAAGTGCTCAGAGTCCTAGAGCCAACAGCGAGAGGTCAGAAAAACCAGGAGAAAGGAGGCAAGAAGACTGGGGATGACCCTGCGTAAGGCAAAAAGTCCAACAACCAGATAGGACAGTTTCCCCATGTCCTAGGTGCCATAGATGGGACACATGTTGCAATCTGTCCACCATTGACCACAGAGTATGTGTACCGCAACTGTAAATACCAACATTCAATGAACACACAGGTGCTATGCAATGCCTCCGACATCATAACTGATCTCGTGGCCAGGTACCCACGGAGCACACATGATTCGCACATCTTTTGCCACAGCGTGATTCACACAAGACTGCTAGCTGTGGAATTTGGTGAAGGATATCTACTAGGTAATTTCCAACTTTTCAATGTTGCATTGATGGCAGTGTGACGTCAGATGGCACAGCTACTCATTATACCCTCTGTTCCCTCCAGGAGGCAGTGCCTACGCAGTGCGTACCCACATGATGATGCCCTACCACATCCTGCAACACCAGCAGAGTGGAGATACAATTCAGTACACAGGGCAACCCGCAATGTGGTGGAGCGCACCTTTGGCCTGCTGAAGAGTCACTTCCGGTGCATCCATAAAAGTGGAGGGGCACTACAGTACAGCCTGGACACGACCTGTAGAATAGTGGCCACATGTGCGATCTTACACAATATACCTACCACCAGGGGCCTACCTGATGATATATCGGAGCCAGACTCAGATGAGGATGATGATCACATACCACCCCTACAGCCAGCAGACAGGACCAGTAGGACTCTAGCAATTTTCAAATGTTCTGTTTCTTTTTATATATTTCTTGCTCAAAATCCACTGTGCCTCACACTTTCTCTTGCACCGGGAAGCTGAGAAACTAGATTGGAATTTTAATCCACAAATACCACCATTTAAGGGGATTTTATATGCTCCACCATGCCTCATTAGGGCTTGGAAAAACTATAACCATATCACCCCACCCTGATGGAACACCATAGTCCCCTCTTGGCAGCCAGCAAACCTTCTTACTTGGATGTAAAGCTTACAAAATCCAGGGTCTCCCTGCACACCAACAGCCGGGACACCTTTGGCTGGGAGTCACGGACGACAGTAGCCGCCAGCGGAGACCATGTTTCCGGCGGGAAAGATTAGGAGGTTGCACACCACCAAGGCTTCTGCCATGGTCACACCACCATGGAAACCCAGGAGGAAACCAACTGCATTAAAGGAGACACTCACCTTCAGGAGTTCATACTCGTCCTGAGCCACCATGGCACCAGAACTACACGCCTTCCCACTGCTCCCACTCACCCAACAACTTCAGAATCTGAGACGACGACAACAACCATAATGCACATAATAGGCACACTGTCAAAGCACACAAAGCCACACAGCACACCAACAAACACAGCTCAACACAAACAAGACACAATACCAACACAACAAAACATCTTTAACACACATATTTCCATCACACAACAGATACCATACCATGTAAATACAAAGGCACTGCACACAACCTCACATACTGCCTAAACAACACACGTAGCCCAAGCAGAACACACACACACACAAATACATACACACAACTAATGTCATCCAAGAACAACTCCATACTAGGGAAAGAAATACATGACAAGGGCAGGTACCTCAGGGTTTATCTGGGGGGCACAGGAGGGAGGGGTTGGGTCTATGTCTTGGAGGAGGGGCTTTGGGATCTGGCTTGCGAGGGGGGTTTGGGCTTGGACTTTGGTTTAGGGGAGGGTTGAGTTTTAGGTGGAGGGGTAGACTTCTTGGCAGGGGGAGGCGCAGGGGAACTTGCCGGGTGGCAGAGGGGACTTGGAGTTGGGAGGGCCAGACTTGGGGAGGGACACATCATGTTTAGGTGTATCATGGGATGGAAGAGGAGTCGGGGAAAAGGGCAAACTCCAAAAGGAAAGCTTTCTTAGACACATGGCGATGGTCATAGCAAAAGGGTTTGGATGTGGAGAAAGAGGGAGTGGTTGTGTGAGGTGTTGGTGTGGATGTTTGTGCATGGTATGCTTGTGGTAGGTGGGTGTCTGTTGGGTGGGTGAGTGCGGGCATTTCTCTGTTTTGGGAGGAAGGGGCTGGAGGTGCTGGTAGATGCCATGGTGGGTGGGTGAGTGTTTGTTGGGGTGGTGACTGCAGGTGTGGTTGATGTGCAGCATGGAAGTGTGTCTGTGGTTGGAGTGTTTTCAGATATTTTGACTGGGGTGGATGTCTGAGGGTCTGCTGTGATGCTGTCTGTGGGTAAGATAGGTGAAGTGGCTGGATCTGTGAATGTTGGTGTGGTGTCTGCAGGTGTATTAAGTGTACTGTCAGTGATGCTGGGGTTGGTGGGGGTGTCAGGGCAGGTTGTGACTGTTGATGTGTGTGCAGGTTAATGTTGCTTGTATGCATGCCGGTGGTGTGTCTTGTGGTGCTTTTTTTTGTCAGAGCTTCCCTTTAATGTTGAGGTGTATGCCTGCTTGTCTGTGTGTGTGCCTTGGCTGGGTCGGGAAACAGGAGTTTTGAATTGAGAAGAGGAAGATGGAGGGGCGACGGGAGACAAAGGATGACTGGATGCCCTCGGTGTGGAGGCCAGAGCCTGAAATGATCTCTGTAGGCCAGCCAGTGCACCGTGAATGCCCTCCAGAAATGCATTACTCTTTAAGACTTGAGTTGCCAGTCTCTGGAAAGCATACATGATGGTCGACTGACCCGCAGAGATCGACCTCAGGAAGTCAATAGCCTCCTCACTGAGGGCAGCAAGGCTGACAGGTGCAGGGGCAGAGGTGCCTGTGGCAAAATAGACACCCACCCTCTTGGGTGAGTGGGCACGGCCAACTCGGTTGGGAGGTAGAGGGTAGTAAGGGAGGTGGTGAACTGAGATGGTGCTGGAGTGGTCCCAGATGGTTCCCCCACCTCAAGGGAGTGTCAATTGGAGGAGGATTCTGATGATGAAGAACTGGATCCAGTCTCTCCCATGGCACTTCCCTCACCCTCAGGGCCACTGGGTCCCTCGGTGTCGGTGGTATCAGCACTCCAGGTCCCGTGGCCGTCAGCTTCCCCATGCGGCTGTGCCTCGTCTCCTTCGCCTGCCAATGCTGATGCACAGAAAGAGAGAGGGTTATCACATTCTTAATATATACACACAGTATACCATACCCAACAGTAACAACACAACTAGGCCTACTAAAGCTCCAGAAAGGAACCATTTAGAGCCTACATCATGTCACAACTACATACTTCCAACATTCCTATATGATCACAGTATCACCCACAACATAAGCCAATCATCACAACACTACATACCCATCCCATCAATTAAGTAGTAACACAAACAAAACATGCACAAGATGAATCGGCTGCATCTAAAATCTCTCCCTATGCAGATCATCACTGTGTATCAACAAATCATCCTCACGAAATGCTGTTAATTGACACACAATGTCATGCCTCCCCCTAATCCAAACGTGCCCAGTACATCACCAGTAGTCATGTAACATGAAAGTAAACTCATCTCACTTAAAATACAACACAGCATGTTGCTTTACAATCACATTCCTAACATGTGGCTGCCCATATCATTCACAATGTCAAATACCTCAGATGAAGACACTACGTATGACATACCCAAATAGTGTGCCTCACAAAAGTAGCATTGCATGCCATTGAAACATCTATCAAAAGTGTATGAAACAAATTTTGAAAGACTTTCTGGACACACTTATCTAACTTGTTGACACAGACAACAAATGTATATCATGTCATGGGGGCCTACTTAACACACAGGGTACAACCACAGACAACCACAGGGAGCATACTAACACATCCAATATAATGGACACAAATCATGTGCATGAAGGCCAAATACCATTCCTGTACATGCTAAGTAGAAGCCTCTACATGACTCAATCAAAACACCTACATTACTAACAACTATCCAGACATGTTAAACCTATACCTCATCACAGAAGTAACACTTACATAACCCACTACTAATGTAACCATGAATGACACATACACCTAGAGCCCAGAGAAGTGACTGACAACATATCCCATAACACCAACATGTTTATGTTAAATGGAACCCCTGCCACACTATTAAGTCAGGAAGAAATGAGCTGATCTATTACTTACACTGTCAAAACAGCCTCAGATAATCAAAGGTAAGTATGGCAAAGAAGACGTCTCAAAATAACAAGTAGCACGAAGTATCAATTGACACATGATGTGGGCACAAAACAGCGTATGTTGCACCCATATAGGTAACATACTGCCCTATGTAGTATGGACAACATACATGGATTAAGGGATCAGCAAGCTAGCCACTTACCTTCTCAACACCATGTACATGAAAAAATGTATTTGAACATGTCAATGATATATCTTGTACTGTCAGTGTATCATTACCACCATGATTTTACTATGTAGGATGTCCACCCTGATCAGACTTCACATTTCTTAATGTATGATTCCGACATAACAATGGGGACACCTCCTCAAACCTCATAGGGTGTGTAGTAAGTTTGCCTGATTAGGATGACAGCCTCACATGAAGTTTCCATCTATTTAGGAAACAGGATTACTTGGCCCTGTTACTCATCGATCAGACCCAATGTTGCACAGAGGGCAAGATCCAGTGGAATTGGACTCGTTTGAGACCAAAGAGCTACACAACTTACCAATTGGGTAAATGACTGGGGTGCAGTCGGTGGGAAGGATGACACAGCAGGTTACACATATGAATGGCTGAGTAGAGTTACACATATGACACAGCCACATGTGCATCACCACATTCCGTCATACTATTTTATTTACATAGGTGAGTAACCTGTCCCTATACACAATACAATGGCCATATCTGTGTTTCAATGTTGGCAACTGTATTATTATGTCTTCCTAGGAGACCCTTTGCCTGTAGCACTTACCACATTATCACAGCTGCACTACTTAGACATCATACACCTAACTGGCAGAGGCATATAAATGTGTTTTGTCAGTACTTACCCCATTGTGGCTGCTGTGCTGCCCTCAAATGCCCAGCCACCTCAGGGTAGGCCATCTCCAAAATGCGGGCCATTAGAGGCTCAATGTCCGACAGGCACCTCTTCCTCACTGGGAGGGCATCCCCAGCTGGGCTTCTGCAGTCTTCTGTGCCCAGCATCTCAGGTTCTCCCACCCCCTCCTACAGGGGCTGCTCCACCAGCTGTGGACCCCCAGGGTCCGCACTTGCTTGGCAATGGCACAACAGATTCCCTTTTTTTGATGGGTGTTGACCTGCATGGATGACACAGACAAAAGGCAAAAGGCAAAAGTCATGTTCACACGCACCATACCAACACTAGTGAACAGAACACTTCACTGACAGCAAGTAGGCATACATTCCCATCCTCTCAATTCACATTCATGTACAAATTTGCATCTACATGCATCAACACATTCACTACTTTACATTTCAGGTACACCATCATCCAGCACACCTTTCATACATTGGCATACCATTGGACTCATCTGCTCCTCTGGTGCACCATATACCTGTACAAACATGGGAAGGACCTCCGCCACAATCTTCTCCGGCTCTTCAGGGGTGACGGCTGGGGCCATATCTCCTGCAGGATGTGGCATGATAGCTCCCAGAGGCAGTACACAGCAGCTCAGGTAGTGGAGGTCTTGCTGGCAGCAGTGTCAGGAGTCAAGTGAGTAATACTGCAGAAGATGGTGGTCATGACCGCCACGTACAGGACCGCCACAGTCGGCGGACATCGCCATTTGCCCAAGTCCGTCAAAGGCAGCAATGTGTTCCAATGGCATCTTCCACCACGGTTCTCTGGCGGACATAGGTCACTTCCACACGTCCAGTACAGTAGGTCAGGCGGCTGCCATTTTGACACATTTCAAGTATGGAAAGGTTTTGGAATCTGCGTGATAAACTAAGTCCTATATTGTGCAGTATATCTGTAAGTACTGCCTTCATGTTTAGTTGTCTATTTGTGCATGTGAATAGTAAAGCTATGTAGCTGAGGGATTTGTGGTGATAGCAATGCACACTTATTCTCAGGATCCTCTGTGCGTTGTTAATGTAGATAATGTGCAAGAATATGTGTACTAAATGTAAAGTCAGTTGGACTAACAAACACAGACAGTCACAGATGAATATGCATGTGTAGTACATTAGGTAATTGAAGGAATGTGCACCAAGGAGAGTGCCATCTAATGCATAGCTATGTGCTGTACTGTAGATGTCAGAGGTTGTAACTTGACAGCAGATATGTGTGACTTGTAGATGGACAGTTATATGGTGTGTGCATTATTCATGTCACATACTATATTTACATGTTTCCACAATTACCTTGCCATTATGAGAGAAAGGCAACCACCAGTGTACTATACACTAGGAGACCTGAACACAATGGAGGAAAGACATGCTATCCAGACATATCGGCTAAATAGGCATACTGTCATGGATCTTTGTGATCAGTTGGAGCCTGATCTGATACCTGCCAATCACAATCCCTATAACATACCTACTATTGTTCAAGTCATGTCAGTGCTCTACTTCCTGCCCGCTGCGTCCTTTCAGAAAACAGTGGCCTTAACTGCAAGGATGTCTCAGCCCATGTTCAGTCTGGTTTTGAAGGATGTACTGTGTGCTTTGTTGAAACACCTGGACAGCTACATCAGTTTTCCACAATGTGTGAATTTGGCCTATGTGAAGGCAGAGTTTATTGTAATGGGACACATTCCACATATGGTTGGAGCCATAGATGGCACCCATGTAGCCTTGGTTCCACCCACTGCCACAGAACAGGTGTATAGGAATAGAAAAAAATACCACTCAATCAACGTTCCAGTGGTGTGTCTGGCAGACCAGTACATTTCACAAGTCAGTGCCAACTATCCAGGATCAGTCCATGATTCCTTCATCATGCAGAACAGCAATATCACACTGCTGATGACACAACTCAACACAGAGAGGGCCTTGCTGGTTAGTAAGTCAGATTAGAAATGTGTGTTTGCAAAGTATGCCTCATGCCATCACAATGTTGCATGTCCAACGTATATGTTTTGATGTTCTATGAATTTGTCTACAGGTGACACTGGTTATTCAAACCATCCTTGGTTGATGACTTCAGTGAGGTACTCAAGCACGCCAGGGGATGTCTGCTACAGTGAGGCCCATGAGAGTACAAGGTGTGTAGTGGAGCGGACCTTTGGGCTCCTGAAGGTAAGATTTAGGTGCTTGGACATATCAGGAGTAGCCCTCCTCTACTCACCCAACAAGGTATGTCAAATAATTGTAGCCTGCTGCATGCTCCACAATCCTTGCCCTGAGACGTCAGATACATTCCTACAAGATGAGGGGGAGCCAACAGAACCTGTGGGTGGAAATGCAGATTTGCCATGTGATGGAGAGCCAGGTGAAGCGGGAGACTCCGGGGCAGATCTCATCAATCAGTACTTCAACTGACTAAAAGGTATGTGATGTTTACTTAATGTAGTGATCTCATTTTGTGACCTACAGTTCACGGGTAACATGTCACCTCCTTATTTGCATTATCTATGGGATTGTAGGTAGCTCAAATGCCTATGAGTGCTTTGTGCATGCAGACTGTAAATTTGCTTTCTGTACTGGACAGCGTCGTCTACAGTGTCATGTTCTGTTTAAGCAGATGTAAAGTCACACTTGTGAACATGGCTTTTCTGAGGTGAGGAATGTTTTATGCTATGTCTTATCCCTTATCCCAGATTCACAGATTTGCCAAGTTCCAGTTCAGCTCCTCATCCTTGGCAAGTGACAGACAGTGTCAGAAGCAGATGGGAATTGCAGGCAGACATGAGTAGTGGACATGACTGAAACCAGCTACTATTTGTCATGAGTATGTGGAGTGTAACTAGCATAGCCAGACTGTCAGGACAGTGGGGTGAAAATGTGTTTTACCATCAAGTTCCCCTATATGGGAACAGGAAGTGGTCATATGGTGTCATTTGTGTCGCCATATGTGTCTGGCTCATGTGCAACTGTTGAACAATAGCCCTTCCCATCACAATGGTTACTGTTGTATGTATTCTTCCTTGAATCTAGCTGTCATTGTGTTCCTACTTTCCAGGCCAATGTGCATGTAACTGTGGACTGACATAGGTGAGTGGCAAGCCTACAGGTATGTGACCAATGTAAGTGAGAGATCCCTGGACTGGGGACATAGGTACTGATCTCTGTTTGTACCATGGGGAATTAATATTTGGAAGCTAAGGTATGGTTATGTGATAAGGCTTTACCAGGTGATACAAAGGACAAATCTACGTTCCTCCTGCCTTGTAGGAAGACTAACATGACCCTAACTTCTGTATCCTGTGGTTTAGCATTGTGTGACACCTTAGCAAACATCCTGATGTTACTCTCAGTTATACTCTTTTTGCTGTTTGCATAGCTACCAATAAATGTGCGTAGATGTACTATACAACTTTTTTGGAATGTGTCCATGTTACAGTCTTAATGTAATGAGTCTCCTGCTGATAGAGTCATGTGTGATGTCCATGACAAAGGTTGTTCAATACAGAAGGACATATTGATACAAGAGCTGGCATGCATTACAAGTGTACATGTTCTATACATGACACATACACATTACCTGTTTTTAAATGTGATTTACTGTGGAGATTAAAACAATATGTGTGACTAGTAGTTTAATAAAACACAAAATAAACAATGAAGGGTTCAGTCAAGGTAGCTGGAATCACGAGGGTAGCTGCTACACCATTAATATACACAAGTCCAGTGTCCTGGTAACATGGGAAAATTGAGATTGGTGTCTGAACAGTCAACAGGGTGTATCCGTGGCACACAAGGGGAGCAAGTCAGGAGGGGTTCACATCCTGGCAGTGAGTTTGGTCTAGGCATCTGCTCCTGCTGGATGTCTGGGTTGACGTCCACATTTGCAGGGGATGGGTTCCTCTGTTACAAAGGGTCCCCTGTGCTACAGAGGGTGGGGTGTCTGAGGCATGTCCTTCCCTTGGCAGGGCCTAAATTCCACTAGCAGCCATAGATGTAGAAGGGCCTGAAGAGCCATTACTATTAGAAGAAGCCTGATGTTGTGTTGCAGACCTACTCAGGGTATTGTTGATGTCCCTTAGCACCCCAGCAATGGAAGCCAGGATGGCATTTTGAGCATTCCACTGCTGCATGACTTCCTGGTGGTTGTTCCTCTGCAGCTTTTGGCTTTTCCCCATCATGGTGATTAACTGGTCCATCATGCCATGGGAATTTTGGTAGGCTCCCAAGACTTGGGAGATGATTTCATGCGCAGTATTGTCCCTTGTAGCCCCATCCTCTGGTCCACAGCATCCCTCCCATGCACCCTACCCCCACGTGCCTGCACCCCTGGCACAGAATGCCCACTCCCAGTAGTGACAGGACCATCGTTGTCAAGGGTGACAAGAGGAGACTCAGGTACCTGTATGATGGGGCACATAATGGATGAGACAATCTTTGGGACACAGGTTCGGGGCAAATGGTTCACTGTGTTGTAGATACAACAGGGCTGGGAGGAGTGGATGTGGGCAGGGTGAGGCTGACAGCTATTGACTGATCAGGTGTCCCTGATGGGCCAGGCTCTTTGTCAGTGACCAGACATCCAGAGGTGTTGTCCTCACTGGGGCCTTCATCCAGAGGGGTAGTGACATTCTCTGGAATCCTGTCCATTGTAACACTGGCAGCAAGGTTACCTATGAGAGAAGTGGAACACAGACTTCAGGTTAAATTGGGGGTATTGTTGAAGTTGTGTGAGATGTAGACAGTGCATTAACATGATCCCCAGCAATAACAATTGCAGCTGCTGCACAGAATAATTGAGTACAACACCAAACTCTGTGACTTGAATTACATACTCCATGTTTAGAGTTGTTACACTATGTTGGTAGTGGTTGTACTGCTGATTCCATCTGATGTTGTTTGATTATTGACATGGGTGTTCACCTTTGTTACCTAGTGGACTGTCTGGCATGCTAGATGGCACAAATGAGAGCTGTACAATGCACATTATTGTCATTGTAGGGACACAGTATGTGAGTACCTGCATGTACTGCATGTGGATCCACCTTGCCATCTGGCTTTCCACACCAGGTGAGTACATTTCCATCTCAGGATTCTTTATTCTAAGGCCATTATGAATGGGTACTCAGCTATAGTTGTGTTTTGCTTGTGATGATAGTGAGAGTAGGTTATTGCATTGCTTTCATTGCCATAAACTGTTCCGCACTTGAACATTCAAGATAGTTTAGATTGGTAGTTAGTTTCACGTGTATGACATCTCATATTTGGTGCAGTGTTCAGGTTTTCACAATGATGGGATATTGCATTCTGGGTCTTGTAGTGCTTTAGGTTGGTAGTACTTCATGTGTCATTTCCATGGATTGTGGAGCCAGGTGAGTTTAGTTGACATGTGGCATGCCAGAGTGGGGTATCAGGTCATTTGGGCAGAGGTGTAGTGGGTGGTGTGTTAATTGGGGTGGGGTAAGGTGGTGAGGGAGCTTTCATGAGAAAATATTTTGGTGACATGTATGTTGTGGGTACCGACCCAACTCCACCCCCCCTGGTATTCCTGTCAGGCCCTCAGGATGCAGTATGTTCAAGACCTTCTCCTCCCAAGATGTGAAAGTAAGGGGTGAGGTGGGGGCTCACCTCCAGTTTTTTGAACTGCCAGCTGGTACCTCAATGCCATGGACCGTATCTTCCCCCTGAGGCTGTTCCACCTCCTGCTGATGTCCTCTCTTGTGAGTGGATAGCTGCCTACAGAATTGACCCTGTCGACTATTCTTTGGCACAACTCAATTTTCCTGGTGTTTGATGTTTGCTGGACCTGTGCTCCTAACAGTAGTGGCTCTACCATGACAATTTCATCCACCATAACCCTCCACTCCTCGTCAGTGAAAAATTGATGTTTTTGTGGGGCCATGGTAGTGGTGGTGAAGACAGTGTGGTAGTGTTCAAAGTGAAAGAGTGCAGAAGTAGGTAAATGGTGAGGTGTAGGTGCTGTGATCTGAGTGGGTGCTGGTTGTTGTGGGGTGTGTGTGTGTGGTGGCAAAATGTGTGTTGTGTATGTTGTACAGGTGTGTGCGTAGTGAAATGTTTATGGGTGCTTATTCCTACTTTTTGTATATGAGTAATATGTTGGTTGTCTGTTGCTGTGTATGGTGTTTTGTTTGCAAAGGATTGTGGGTTGTGCAGGGGTGTGTAATACAGTGCAGTGTGTAGGTGCGTGGGTGTATGGATGTGTGTCAGGTGTGGGGTATCCAAACTATCCAATGTTGTGTTTGGTTCAATGTGATGTGACCGCCAACCACTGTGGTTTGCGCCCCCAATGGTTTTCCACCATGAATGAACTGCTGTTGTGATTTGTTGCTCGTAATCTGAGGGGTGGATTTTTTTTGGTCTGGTGGTGCTGGTGGTGGGACCGCCTCTTTTCCGTCCTCCAGTGTCCTGGAAGTTTCAGAAATTTGGCTGTTTTTTGGCAGCCTTCACAGTGTAGCTCTTAATACAGCAGTTGGATTACTGCCAAAATGGCGGTCTTTTGGTGGCCACCAACGCGGTGGTCTTCCCGTGAAACTGCCAAAGTCATAATGAGGCCCACTGTATCTTTTAATCTGTACAGCTCTCCAATGCCTTTGTGTTAGGTTTACACTATATAAATACCACATACCTAAAATATAATAACGTACTAGCTGGGAACAAATGTCAAAATCGAAGTAAAGATATACGTTTTGTAGAAACTGAGCCAAGCTTTTCCACCCAGTGCGAATATTATAATGTATTTCCACTTAAGATAGTTTTAAAATACTTCAACTTATTTTATCAGTGCAATTATTTGTGTTTCTGTTGTTCTTTTCCTGAGATTGCATCAGTAAAATTACTTCTTGAAAAGTCACTTCAACAATGACATATAATTAATAGTCAACTTATAGTATTTATTGTGATGTCACACCATATGAAAATTATGGGGCCCTCTCACATTCCCTTTCTTCTCAGAGCCCCAAAAATCCTACAACCGGTAATGTGTGTAGTGAAACCAATACAAGAATTGCAGAGCATGAAACAAATTATGCCATAAACTGTATGACAAGCCTGCTTGTGGTAGTCCAGTACAGTATGCTCGGGGAATAATAATCATAAAGCGAGTGCATTAACAGACCTATGCACAGGTCCGGAAGGAGAAACATGGGATGCTGGTAAGTCCAGGTGCCATTTTAGGTTAAAACGATGATGCCTCTTTCCAGCCACTGTGTGTCAGGGCACAGGGTCCTAACGGAAACGGCGAGAGTAATACTTTCTACGTGAGAATGTTCCTCTGTCGCTTTTGGGCTTTCTATACGAATATAACAGCACTGCCCAAGGCCTCGTTAAACCCTGCCACGGGCACTTTTATTACCATTGTTTATTACCACCAAACAGCTCCCAACGATATTGTTTCAGTAAAGGAGCTTAATAAATTGCCTTTGGCGCTAAATTGTTGGTTAGTATTGATAGAAAAAGAATTAGGGCGTGCTTGGAGGTCCGGTGCCTTGCCAGGCGGCAATCGGCGCCTTTTAGCGAAGGGAGGAAGGGGGCAGCGCGTCCAACCTGCGGAGTCTGGACGCTTAGTGGCTGCGTCTAGTAACCGCTTTGGTGTAACTGGATCGTTCGCGGTGGGGAGGGTTTCTGCAGAGATCTTTCTGACAACTCCTGGACTAATCAGGTCAGGATAGGTGAACATGGGCTCTCTGGTTCACTATGATTTAGCAGGAGTGGTAGGTCAGGTAACGGTACCAGAGGGTGTGCAATCGGAGGTAGGTCCTTAGTGATGGAGATAGTTACTAGAGTCATGCTGGTTAGCTGAGGTAATTTGGTGAAGGAGGAGAAGCAGTGTTTATAATGTATTCGTTTGCTGTATGTACTTTATTAGTTTACGGTTATGGTAATTGTGTAATGTGATATAGCCAGGTGTACCTTTGTTTACAAGGGGAGACCTGCCACGTCTTCGATTCATTACTCGTATGATTGATTGTCATTGACTGCACTGGCTCACTTAGTGCTTCTTGTTTGCAATAAATTATTCGAGACAACCGATGGATCTGCCTGTTCTGACAAATTGCCCTGTGCCGGTCTTAAATAAATACATATGAATCAGAGTTCCTTATACAACACAGCTTTCTTTGCCCGAGCAGTAATATTTATTTTAGGACTACCTGATTGGTTATTCAAGGGCCTCCGCCTTATGCTTCATCTGTTTTACAACGAGCAGCATTGTAACCCTGTAAAAAAAAAGTGAAATGAGAAAGGAGACAACCTAATTCTCTAATTCTGGACACTATAGAGGAAATGAATTCATGCGACACAGGCACCACGACGAGGCCAGAGATATGAAAGACAGAGATCCTCTTACTATAAATTCAGCTTCACTAGAAGGGAAGCATTCACACTGAACATGCATCCAGGAAGGCATGAGACACCACAGTGTCAATTTCAGAAGTTAGCTGGCAGGAGAAGGGTCACATATTGTGATCTAATGAAAAATCATATGGCTCCTGGGGCAACTTGACCGGAGGGTGAAAGGAAAAGAGAAGTCACAGCTGAATGTTTCCCATGTTGAGGAGTATCAGAAGCACTGGGAGATTGTGACTAACGCATGCTTGCATGTATGTGAATTATTTAATATGAATCTGGCTATAAAGCAATTGATTGGTGTGCTAGAGGAAGGGGTCACAATCGTGTACGAGTTTAACGGGGAAGGGGATTAAGGAAAGCACCGCAGAGGTGGGGAAATTATGTTTAAAATAACACACAGGGTAGCACTAAAGTAAATGAGGGTTGGAGGCTGAGATTTTTCTCTAAGGGAGTCAGATCCCTTGAAGGTCAGTTTGTGATTGGTTGTGTTTGAGGAGATGGGCCTTCAGCTCCTTTCATTAGTAAACAATGACTAGTGAGTCGGCCCTTGACTTTAGGCCTATGAAAGAATGAATGAATGAATCCATTCAGAGGCCTAATGTCAAGCGCTGACCCGCTAGCACACAATGACTAGTGATTCAGCGCTTGACATTAGGACTGTGTTATAGGTATTCTTGGCAACTGTGATACAGAACGCAAACGAGATTAAACATCCCAGATAACACGGCAGTCGAACACCTAGAGGCAAGTGAATAGGTCCCACCAATCCACCTACAGCATACCTACTTCATATGTATAAACTTTGCACAGCTGATAGAAACCCACGAGTTCGAAAGCTTTGAGAAGGGCAAATATCTGGTAAAAAAAGATTTCGCCCACCAACACTACGGACACTGCAGGGAAGCAAAGGACCACAGTCTGGCATTAAACCTTACTCCAATATGTTTTCTCATTGCAGTTTTGAACTAAAAAATGCAGTACAGATCCTTTAAACACTCCCCACTGGGGAAAATAACTCTGAAAAGGTCACTGTTGGACACTGATAGGCAGAAAAAAAGCCTTTGTTTCCACGCAGTAGAACCCCAGGCAGAGCGAGAGGCGTTCTGTGACCATTCTGCCATGGCGCAGAACTCGAAAATCTCCTTTGGTGCTCCCTTTGTATAGAACAATCTGGCCAGACCCTGAGAACTAAAGTAATCGCTGGGCTGAATCACCCCTGCTTGATGATTCACGCACTAGAGACAATCAGAAGTGAACGGTACAACTTAAAAATCAAACGACAGCAAACACCCACTCCACTCAAAATTCTCCTTTCAGATTTCGCTCATTCTTGCGGGGTATGGGCTCTCCCTCACCCTCCTACTGAGCGCAGAATCGTCGAGGTTTGCTAATTGCAACAAGCTGCACCTTTCCCACCACATTCAAAGCGCTGTGGAACATCACGGTTATTTATATTAACCTGTCTAACTCACGAGACCACCCACCTTAACTCCTTTACCGCAGGCAGCGGTTGGTCGTGACTGTTTTCTAAGGAGTGGCACCTTGGCAGTGTCATGTGGGTATGGGCGAGGGCTGGCCCCACGCCTCTGCTGCGAACTCTAGCAGCCAATGAATGGAGCTTTGCTCCCATTTTCAGTGAGTTCTACGAGCCTATATGAGTCCTAATTTCTTACCCTATACAGTGAATCATGAGGACCACAGACAGGGGCCGTGTTCGCACTGCTGGTGGTTTGCCAGCATCCTGTGGCCACAGATGACTCACCGTGCTCTGGGCTAATATACTAACTACAATGCGTTTTCCTGCTACGCTGTTCACAAGGGAGCCAAGGCTGCTAGTCAAGAAGAGAAAAATACACATCTTTACACCTCAGAAGGACCAAAGGAGGAAGAGTGAGTGCGCAGAGGGAATGTGAATTCTGAACGTCAGGACCCTGCCACCCCCCCCCCCCTTCTCATCTTCTCTTCTTTGAAACCGCTCGGGCAGCAGCAAGCGATGCTTTGTTCTGTCCTGAGCCTGAGCAGTGGGACATGGCTGGCTGAAGAAAGCAATCAATAAGGCCAGGGGGAAGAACCAAGAATCTTCCCCCAAGCAATGAAAAGCGAGAGAGAGAGGATGGAAAATGTAGCAAAGGAGGAAAACAAGATAATGAAACAGGTGAAGGTTTGATAAGATCATGCCTGTCAGAAGCGGAAAAATTAGCTTTTCCTGGGCATTAATCATCTCCTCCTGGGCTGCAAACCACAATCTGTTTCAAAGGATTGCCTACCTGATACTTCACCCAGCCATTCTCGTCTTTTAGATTTATCTTCATTGTTTTCTATTTCCCTGTCCAGCCCTTCCCCTTCCTTTCCCTTCCATTTCCTCCCTTCCCCTTCCCGCTTTTTCTTTTCTTTTCTTTTCTTTTCTTTTCCTTTTTTTCTCTTCTCTTTCCTTTTCTTTTCTTTTCTTTTCTTTTCTTCTTTTCTTTTCTTTTCTCTTCCTGCCCTCCAGTAAATTTCCCTCCCTTTCCTTTTGCCCTCCTCTACCATCTCTTCCCTTTCTCTCCTCTCCTCCTCTCCCCTTCTCTTCCTCTTCTCTTTTTCATCATGTTCCCTTTCCCTTTACCGTTCCCTTTTCCTTCCCCCTTTCCCCTTTTCTCTTTCCATTTTCCTTCTCATTTCATTCTAATCTAATAATCTCCCTGACCAATTTGCTATAATTCAGGAAGCCACTAAAAACGTTGTTTTCTTTCCAATCTATACATAGTCTAGACATGATTATGATCGTGCTGACAGTTGATAACGCCTAGACGTCCTTTGGGCATATGTGCACCATGTTTTGGGCTACAAAAACTATGCTTTTAGTCCTCCCCAATTACCGATTGCCACTCTTGGAAACCCCTCCAGTCAGCGGGGGGAGTGGCGGGGGTATTTACTCACCTATATTGTAATATTTGAATAAGAAGTAATCATGCACGAAAATGCTACATTCTTTAGGACCTGAAGGTCATATGATTTATAGAAAGATCCGTAAAGGCGAAAAAGGTGATGATGAAGAAAATGTTCATTAATGATATTTCAGACCAGACGTTTTTTTCCCATTGAAAGCAAGGCAAAGATTTATCTGTAGACAAAGGCATCACACAGGGCCCTGTCGCCCCGCGGTTGGGGGTGGGGCACCCTCCGATGTGAGTCTTTTTTCAGTTAAAAAAACACTTCTCCTCGGATGCACCGTGAAACAAGACTGGATTGGGCAGGTCAGGCCAGGATAAGGACTGGTGGAGTAGAGATCTATTGTCACATGAGGCCCAAGCACCAAAGACAGGAGGAGGTTATTAAAGCTTTCTGCTTTCTCGTTCCCTTTCTTAAAAATAAGACGCCTTTCCATTTGCTCATTGTTTCGAAAGCAGCAGCAAGCAATTGTTTGCTGACTTCCCTTGTGGATGTGGCCTCCAGACATGGGTGTAGCTGTCATTGGAGCAACAGGCCACATCCACAAGGATTCATATAATAACTGTATTTTGTTGCCGCGACAGCAGCTAAGGGGGGATTTTTCTAGCTTGCATCAGGCCCCATGGCACCCACCTTTCCTGTGCTACCTCACTGTGTTGGAGGTGCGTTAGACAAAACGTGAAGTGGTTTCAGGAAATGGAATCTCGGAGAAGGAATCCTTTTAGAGCTCTGCAAGGCCAAGTACCACGAGCTAAAAGCTAACAGAACACGAGCACAAGTGAAATATATTTTCCTTTCTAGGTGAGGATGCCAATTAAGGCTCACGCCTCTTTTATTCCAGAGGTCTGGTCTGCCTCTAGCTTGTCCCTTCCTCCAATGGGACTGCTGAGCCAATATAGCACCGGAACAGGCTCCTTAACAATATCCCTTCTCTCTTCCTCCCGAGCACACTATTGAAATGAAAGGGAAACCAGCATCCTCCGAGGACAGGTAGATCGTATGCTCTGCAAGAGGAATTCCAACAGAAAAGTGTATTTCTTTGTGAACTTCTTTCCACTGAAATGGTAGCTTACATGCAGCCAAGTGAAAGCGTATCTTAAACTGCAGACCTCCTGCAATTGGCAGGTGTGTTACGCTGAAAGCTTGTATCATTCTCTTCCTCACAATAACATTTTCACTGGGCTAATCAGCAACATACAGTTTTAATCCCCTTTGTTGGCTAAGCTTCTCTTTTCTGCTACTGATCCCTTTAAGATTGACTCCAAATCATTCTGTTTAACTTGTTTTTAGAAAGGTTACTGGCACGGTACATGATTGATGTATCATGCGATTTGACTACTTTGCAAGCCTGCATAACTGAACGTTGTTTGTGCTAGTCTTTTTTGTAGGACCACTATCCAGGAAGGATTGATCTTTGGTGTAAAACTAGATCCATGAGAATATAATTCCCCGTGCATGCGCCGGAGACTCCAAGCCTCGGGAACTGACCTGTGTGATCTTAGGGAAACCAGGTCACCTCACTGCGCCTCCTTGCACATTACTGCGCCTCCTTTCACATTACTGTACAATTTAAGGGCACCTATAAGCGATTCAGCCCAGAAGGCTTGTGACGGAAAATACTTACAGTATCTGATAGACCATAACAATGCTCTGTATATACAGCGTTGAGCACTGCACATCACACGCTGAACTGTGTGTTGATATTTTGTGGAGGTGTTTTTTAACATCTCTTTGTTTAAAAGGTATTCATTTTGATACTAGATTTTTATAAAACTCAAGATGCAGTTAAGATTAAGAGAGCCTCATGTGTGATGGTATGGCTCCTAACTATCGAGTTTAGGTTATCATGGGGCACTATTATCATGGACAAAATGCAGAGACACAAAATATCGATTGTTAGGTATGTACATATTTCTATAAATAGCTCCACATCTATGTAACTTGAATATATACATATGTACAAGGTACATAGATATGGAGTTAAGAATACTAAATCTATGCTTCCCTATGTGCACTTACCTTTCAGTATTTTTTCCCTCAATATTTTTTCCATTATATTAGTCTGCCACAATATTCTTGTACTCGCTATTTAAGAGTACAATCATGGTCAATCAATGAATCTGATGCTGTTGAGATCCTGGTGGTTTGTTTTCCATGAGCATTCGGTCTCCATTTCTTAGCATTGCAAGTGTTAGCCAGGAGGGTAGTTTCCCTTTCTCAGTTTTACAAAGGATTTCTATGAGCAATGGTCGATGTGACTCGCAGGTGGAGGTGTGGTAGATAAAAGATGAAGTCGGGGCAGTCGATGGAAAATTCAAAGAGGAGATCTTTTAGAGCTCTGCACATGTCCCGACTGTGAGATACTAAATGGTGTATGGTCATTGTGATAGTTCAGTAGATAACTCAAGTAAGATGCAGTGTAAAATCTCTCTTGATGGTTTTACAGTTTTGTAACCTGCTGAATTCTCACAAGCTTACTCTCCCATCCTAACAGATTTAAAGCCTATTTAATGGAATTGATTCCAAGCTCCCAACCTGTTTCATTCAGTTCTAATGGATTACCATTATCTTTGCCTTTGGAATTGCATGGTAATATATTGGTATTTGGGTAGTGATTTCCAGACCACTTGAGAGGACTACAGGCTTTGTTGTGGGTGGCTCAATTGCCTCACGTTTGCAATGCCTCACACTCTGGCGAGGTCACCCCCAGCAGAAAAAAACAGCTCCCAAGGGGAAAAGGCTCAGTGCCTGATAGTACCAGTTGGGCCTAAAACCCCCCACCATCCACCCATCCAAAAAAAACCTAAAAGCTGATCTGGCTTTACAAAGCACCTGTTCTCCTCAAGCTGAACTAAAAAAAAATCATAACCACATATTGTTATCTTTATTTTATTTACAAACATCAGTCTTGTGATTCTCTACTGTCTGCAGTCATGGAATCCTCCGTTTTGATGGCCCTGGTAATAACTACATGGACCAAAGGGTGGGGAATGCTATTTACACACTTATCCTGTGTTAATATATGCCCTTTCTCCTGCTTTAGAGGGGTGGAACTCTCCTTTGCTCAGCATTGGTTATTTACAGAACTATGATGAGGAAATATGTGGCCTATTCCTAGGCACTGTGATGGTTACAACAAATGTATGTCGGAACAACGCATGCTGGAACAACGCATGCATGAACAACGAGGTCGGAACAACGACTGCGTTGTTACCATTAATGCCTTTACCACGAATGCCTTAACAACGATTTTTCGTTGTAAAGGCATTCCTGGTAAAGCCATTAGTGATAGGCATGCATGGCTCCAGCATGCATCCCCCCGGCCCCCCATCCCCACCTCTAAAAATTACTGCGACCCCCCACCCCCTCCCCTAAAACACGCCAACCCCCCACCCTTGCCCCTGAAACGACCCCAACCCCCCACCTCGTCCCTAACATTACCGCGACCACCACCCTGCCCCTAAAACAACCCCAACCCCCACCCCATCCCTGAAACCTAAAGTACCCCAACCCCTACCCCTTAAACCAAAAACCACCCCGCCCCTAAAATTACCTGACCCCTCAACTCACCCCTAAAACCTAAAACCACCCCAACCCCCACCCCTAAAACAACCTCAACCCCCACCCCATCCCTAAAACCTAAACTACCCCAAACCCCACCCCTAAAACCACCCGAACAACCCACCCCAAAAACTACCCCGAGCCCCCACCCTGCCCCTAAACCCCCAACCCCCCTACCCTCACCCCTAAAATTACCCGACTCCCCCAACCCACACCTAAAACCTAAAACCACCCCAACCGCCACCCCTAAAATTACCGCAACCCCCTCACCCGCCACCTTAAACCACCCCAACCCCCACCTCTAAAACCTAAACCACCCCAGTCCCCCACCCCTAAAAACCTAAACCACCCGACCCCCCACCCCCAAATACTAAAAATACCTGGCCCCCACCCCACCCCTAAAACTAAAAATACCCCTCCCCAAACCTAAACCGCCTGACCCCCACCCCTAAAACTAAAAATACCCCGAACCCCCACCCTCGCCCCTAAAACTAAAAATACCCCTCCTCTCCCTCCCCCGCCCCTAAACCTAAACCGCCCGACGCCCCCTCCCCTAAAGCTTAAAACCCATCCCCACCCCTCCCCGCCCCTAAAACTAAAACCCAAACCACCAGCCCCGCCCCTAAAACTAAAACCCCCTGACCCCCCACCCCGCCCCAAAAACTAAAATCCCAACCCTCCCAGCCCTGCCTCTAAAACTAAAAATACCCCGACCCCCCACCCCGCCCCTAAAACTAAAAATAACCCTTCCCTCCCTCCCCGCCCCTAAACCTAATCCGCCCCCACCCTGCCCCTAAAACTAAAACCCCAACACCCCACCCTGCCCCTAAAACTAAAAATAACCCGACCCCCTCACCCCGCCCCTACCCCTAAAACTAAAACCTCAACCCCTCACCCCCGCCCCACTTACCTGACTCATCGCGTCATCCTCCTCAGCCGACTCCCTTGTTCTGTGCCTTAACTACGCATGTGCATTGTTCAGCACATGCGTGGTTAAGGCACAAAACAACAAAGTCGTGGTTAACAAAAGCGTTGTTCCTCTTTCGTTGTCCACGACTTCGTTGTTACGGAGTCGGCGTTCAGGGCGTTTCCCGGTTACACCACCTATCTAAGGTATGACTCGTACCCAGTAATCATAAGGGTAAACCCATGCAGATATGTGGGTGGTAATGCTTCGGATACAAGCCTTTTCTGGATTGCCAGATCTCTCAAGGAGTGTAAGGTTGTAATTACCACAGAATATCTAATGCAACACTAACTTACATGGAAAGCTTTTTCCAAAATCCTAGGTTGTTATTGTATTAACTGTGTTTAAGGTGTGGCTTTAAAAACATCTATTATACAGTATACATTTTAGAGACTGGACAGTGACGTGAACAATACATGACTATGGTGAAAATTGTAATCAGTGTAATATGAGTACAGTGAGACAATGGGTCCCTCTCATCATCCCTTGCTGGGGGCACTCTCAACTATTGTTACGTCACTGGCTGTCTGCAGATGCCATGTTGTATGTTTAAGAAAATTGTACTTACCATGCATGTTTGGAGCATATACACAGGAATTAGTAAGAGACCAAGGGCTTGATTTGGCATTTGGTGGATGAGGTTGATCATTCACACATGTGACGGATATTGCGTCCACTATATTGTGATTCCTTTAGGTCCATTGGACATTGTAATACCTCGGATGGGATGTCCATCATGTTTGTGACATAATAAACTATCCACCAAACTTTAAATCAGGCCACAAGTTGTTATACATACTAAGGCCCAGATTTAAGGGAGCCTAGCGCCTTCTTGCGCCACATTAGCATCATTTTTTTGTTACACTAATGTGGCCCAACAAGGTCAAAATCGCTGCACCAGACTTACAAAATGGTGCAAAGCATGCATTGTGCCACTTTGCAACCCCTTGCTCCACATTATGCCCGTGCCAGGCATAATGTATGCAAGGGGGGCGTTCCCCCATTAGGGGGGCTGAAAAAATAGTGCAAAGAAATCGAAAAGATTTCTTTGCACCATTTTTTCTGCATTTTTCATACCTGCTCAGAGGGGGGGCACACCATTGTTTACCATGTGCTGTTCAGGGTTAGTGCCAACATATGGGAGCTAACCCTGAACAGTACATCAATAGTGTCAAAACTTCATATGCTATTGCCCCCTATCCTGAGCCATGGTGCACACATGGTGGTGATAGCGGGGTGCAAGGAAAGTGGCGCTGCACTGGGTTCAGCACCACTTTTCTTAAATCTGCCCCTAAGAGTAATGTCAACTACGGAACTTTGGATGAAGGGAGAGGCAAATTTACAGGAGAAAGTGACATAAGTTAGGACGGTGAAAATGTCAAGAAAATGTGCGAAAGTAGTGAAAGAAGACAAAGTTGAAAACAATGTGGACACAGTGGGAAAGGTTAGTGAAATGAAAGTTCATGGGGAACTGGTAAAACTAAGAAAGTGCAGACTTAGAAAGCTAAGATTGAACAATCTAAATGCTCTTGGTGTCAGAATACAAGGCATATGGTATTTGATAAGGTGTGTCTAGCTTTTCGACGAAACCTTAATAATTGTGAGCTCAAGGGACAATTTGCACAAGTGTTTGGGAAAAGGAGCAAAATGTCCAGAGTAAGATGCATTAACGAAAAAGATGAAAATGTGCTAATGATGCTAGTAGAGTACTGTTAGAAATGGAGTCTTTGGTTGGCAGTCAGGTTACCCCCTGTCCAAGCAAGGACCCTCACTCTAGTCAGGGTAAGTCACACACAATCCAAATTATCCTGTGCCCACCCTCTGGTAGCTTGGCACTGAGCAGTCATGCTTAACTTAGAAGGAAATGTGTAAAGTATTTGTGCAATAAATCATACACTAACACTATATAGCACCACAAAAATACACCACACAGTGTTTAGAAAAATATATAATATTTATATCTACAAATGCAGGTCAAAACGATCAAAATGCAATAAGTATATGTTGAGATATCACTGAAAAGTGATATAAAGGTGGTCATTACAACCCTGGCGGACGGTGATAAAGCGGCGGTAAGACCGCCAACAGGCTGGCAGATTTTTTTTTGCTATTATGACCGTGGCGGAAACCGCCAACAAAGACAGTCACTTTAACACTCCGACCGCCACGGCGGTACAAACAAACAGCATGGCGGTCACCGCCAACAGACAGGCGCAGGACAATGTACCGCCCACACTATTATGACAGGCCAATCCGCCACCTTTTCCGCGGCGGATTCACCGCGGATAAAAACACTGCGGAAACAGGAATTCCAAAGGAAAAACGCTCACCTCTACACACCCCACGAGGAATGAGGACACCATGGAGCCGGAACTCCAAATTCTACCTGCAATAGTCTTCCTGCTCCTCTACCAGGAGCACGAACGCCAGCGGCGAAGACCACGGTGAGTACTGCACCTACGACACAGGGGAGGGGGGAGGGAAAAGGGAGTGACACTCACATGCAGCACGCAACACCCCCACCCACTACAACACACACACTAATGTATATCAATACATCACAGTTACACCCACCAAACCCCCTGGAAGAATGCAAAGACAATAGAAAATGAGTGTAACCATTGTAATATATTAAAAGCAAGTAGGCAGAAATATATATATACATCATGTACAAAATATATACCAAGCATAGTAGTCCAGGTAGTGCTCTAATAAAGTCTGTGAAACACTGGGACCACACGGTATGGGTGAGGCCCACACAAGATCCCCGACCATGACGGAGAGAACACTGCAGGGGCATCAGAGAGCAAGTTAACAGGCACCTCAGGGGGAGGGAAAGGGGGGGCACCTCAGCCGGTTGAGTGCACGACGCCAAATCCACGATGGGGCCACATGCCCACTGTTCCATCCTGGGGAGTGCAAAGCCACAGTCTCTCAAGTCTCTACAGTGGGTGGGTTGCCCAATGTTCCATCCTGGGGAGTGCAAAGCCAAAGTTTCTCAAGTCTCTACAGTCGGTGGTTTGCCCACTGTTCCATCCTGGGGAGTGCAAAGCCACAGTCTCTCAAGTCTCTACAGTGGGTGAGTTGCCCACTGTTCCATCCTGGGGAGTGCAAAGCCACAGTCTCTCAAGTCTCTCTACAGTGGGTTGCCCACTGTTCCATCCTGGGGAGTGCAAAGCCACAGTCTCTCAAGTGGATGACAGTCTCCACTGGTTCTGGAGGGGGCCTTGTGCCCAGAGTGCTTCATCCTGCTAAGGACAGAGGTAGTGGATGGATCTCTTCACTGGTTCTGGAGGGGGCCTTGTGCCCAGAGTGCTTCATCCTGCTAAGGACAGAGTTAGTGGATGGATCTCTGCACTGGTTCTGGAGGGGGCATGGTGCCCAGAGTGCTTCATCCTGCTAAGGACAGAGGTAGTGGATGACATTCTCAACTGGTTCTGGAGGGGACATGGTGCCCAGAGTGCTTCATTCACCCCGTGACGGACTCAGTAGCGTCAGTACACTTGCTGCTCATGGGCCAGCTGTGCTTGAGACGGCGGTGCCCTGTTCAGCGGTGCTCGAGACGGCGGTGTCCTGTTCAGCGGTGCTTGAGACGGCGGTGCCCTGTTCAGTGGTGCTTGAGACGGTGGTGCCCTGCTCAGCGGTGCTTGAGGCGGCGGTCTCCATTGCTGGGAGTCAGCTGCTGGCGGTCCTTCATGGCCCAGCGGGGCTTTTGCTGGCAGTCCTTCATGGCCCAGCGGGGCTTTTGCTGGCAGTCCTTCATGGCCCAGCAGGGCTTTTGCTGGCGGTCCTTCATGGCCCAGCGGGGCTTGTGCTGGCGGTCCTGTCCTGGGCAGGTGGGCTTGTGCTGGCAGTCCTGTCCTGGGCAGCTGGGCTTGTGCTGGCGGTCCTGTCCTGGGCAGGTGGGCTGGTGCTGGCGGTCATGTCCTGGGCAGCTGGGCTGGTGCTGGAGGTGGCCTCCTGGGCAGTGGGGATGATGGCGGTGGCCTCCTGGGCAGCGGGGATGATGGTGGTCTTCTCCGCCGTGCTGCTCTTCCCAGACTTGCCGGGTTTCTTGTGGCCCTTCCCCACCTTGGAAGGTGTCACAGCTGACTCCACACTGCCACCGGGACCCCTGGGAGCGACTTTGGTGGCTGGAGTCTTCCCCCTCTCCCGCCGGGCACTGGCCAACTTCTGATGCTTCACAGGTGGGGGACTGCCTGTGCTGTGGCTCCGTGCCACACTGGCTGCCCTGGTGGCCGGTGCACTCCTGATTCCGGTGACTACAGGCACCACTGGTCCTGGAGATGTTGTGGCTGAGGTGCTAGTTCGGGACCTAGGAGACAGACGGGGTGGGGGAGGTGTGGGAAAGAGGTCAAGGTTGGACAGGAAAAGTATTTTGGACACACTGGGACGGGTAGCTGGAGGGGGTTTGGGAGTGGAGGAAGAGGTGGTGGTGGTTGTAGGAGGTGTTCGTTTGCTGACTTTGGGTGAAGGTGCATGCGCTGGAGGCTGTCGTGAGGTGGATGGCTGTTGGGTGGGTGGATGCCTACGTTTGTGTATCTTGGGAGGGGGCGTCACATACACACTGGGAGAGGACACATGGGACGTGTGAATGGTAGTGGGGTGGTGACTGCATGTGAGCGGGGTGTGGTGGTGGGTGTGCTGGAGAGGGACGTAGTGGCTGTAGAGGTAGTGCATGCTGGTGTGAGTGTAGACGAGACAGGGAGGGAGGAGGGAGACGAGGAGGGGGACACAGTGGAGGCAGTGGATGTTGGTGTGTCTGCATGTGTGTGATGCTTCCGTGAGTGCCTGTGGGATGTGTGGTGCTTATGTTTGCCTGAGCTTCCCTTGTGTGTTGACGTGTGTGCATGCTGGTCTGTAGGTGTGCTTGGGATAGGCTGAGGTAGAGGGGATTGGGTCTGGGTGGAGGAAGTTGGCGGGGGGAGGCTAGAGACAGGGACAATGGCTGCCGTCAGTGCTGAGGCCAGACTCTGAAAAGCTCGCTGAAGGGCCGCCTGACCAGAATGAATGCCCTCCAGGAATGCATTTGTTTGTTGCAACTCCCCTGGATGGCATTCAAAATGGTAGACTGCCCAACAGTGAGGGACCTGAGGAGGTCAATGGCCTCCTCATTGAGGGCATCAGGGGTGACTGGGGCAGGGCCTGAGGTGCCTGGGGCAAAGGTGATGCCCACCCTCCCGGGTGAGCGGGCACGGGGCGAAGGCTGAGGGGCTGCTGGGAGGGCGGTGCTGCAAGGGGGGTGGCCGCTGTACCTGTAGATGGGGGTGGCACAGATGTTGCCGCCACCACAAGGGAGCTCCCATCAGAGAACAAGTCCGTGTCACTGGTCTCAGCTCCTGTCCCCGCCGTGGAGCTCCCCTCACCCTCCGTCCCACTGGTGAAGTCCGAGTCCGTAGTGTGGCCCTCCATGGCCATGTAGGATGCAGCCCCCTGGTGCTCCGTTCCCACTGCTCCTCCGCCTGATGATGCTAATGCACACAAGAACAGAGAGACCACAAAAAGGGGGATGACGACAGAAGAAAGACATGTTGAGTGCATGCATTACCGCTACCGTTGGCGGACACGACAGACACAGAAGCCCCCTGCACTACACCGCGCTCTTGGGCTCCACTGTTCAATTCCTGGGAAATGGCCTACAAGGCTATGGACGACATCTGCACACATAGATGGCACAGGGGCATGAATAGCTGTACTTGGCACTCTACAGAGGTGGGGTGGGGTGCCACATGGCCTGCCTTACGGAGGGACCTTGCCCATGGAACTCGCCCTGGCCTAGGGAAACCCACAGACCACCTCCCCCACCCAGACCCCTCCACTGCGCGCAAAGTCAGCAGAATGAGAGTGTAGTCACCCCCTTGTTGCTGCTGTGATGCCCTCAAGCGCCCATCCAACCCCGGGTAGGCCACCGCCAGGATCCTGAACATCAGGGCGGTCATGGTGTGATGGGCACCCCTCACAAGTTGGGAGGCCATCCCCAGCTGAGCATCCACCCACTTCTTGCTCCAGCGGCGAATGTCCTCCCATCTTTTCCGGCAGTGGGTGCTCCGTCTGTGGTAGACCCCCAGGATCCAGACGTCCTTGGCGATGGCACGCCAAATATATTTTTTCTGGTGGGCGCTGACCTACATGAATTGTAGATGGGGAAGAGAAAGTTATTACCAACTGCAACGTCAAAGTGATTGGCCCCCATCCCTACCCTTGCAATGTGGCACATGCAGTCACCGTCGTTTCATGCACGACGCACTCTCCCCCCTTCCTTCTTACATCCATCCCTCGCCACACAGGCATAGCCCATACATCATGCTCCCAGTGTACTTACCTGTTTGTCTGGAGGACCGTAGAGTAGCGTGTACTCTGGAGGACCCCATCCACGAGTTTCTCCAACTCCTCCGATGTGAAGGCAGGGGCCCTTTCCCCAGACACTCGAGCCATTGTCTCTTCCAGACCGAGGTCACAGCAGCACTTGCAGTGTAGGTCCTCTCCTGTCGAAGATCAGGTATCAAGTGATTGAACAGATAGAAAATGGCGGTCACGTCCGTGGCGGTGCGTACCTTCACCGCCGGCGTACATTGTCATTGGCTCCTGGGACCCATAGGGTCCAATGTTAACCAATGCAGCATTGCGCCGCGGTCTTTGACCGCCTAACGCGACGGTGTAGAACACCAGCGCAGTTACCTCACATCCCATTGTCCCACTTTAGAGGTCAGGCAGCCGCCATTTCAGGGGCCCACATGGCTTCATTTTCAACTGCGTCACACATACCTAGGCCTAGACTCAACACACATACAGGCCACTTTTTGTGTATGAATGGTGTTCTATGTAAGCTGTGGGTACGTACCTCTGAGTTGTTTGACTCTGTGCTCGCTGTTGTCCTTCATAGGCACCGTCCGCTGGGACATGTGAGGAGATGGTGGCATCCTCCGGTGTGCTGACCGTTGGTGGACCTGTCGACAATGGAGGAAAGACATGTGATTATCACATTCAGGCTTGAACGTGCCACAATCCAGGAACTGTGTACCCAGTTGGAGCCAGACCTGATGTCAGCTATCCGCCATCCCACAGGAATCCCCCCTCAAGTGCAGGTGCTGTCAGTGCTCCATTTCCTTGCAAGTGGGTCATTTCAAACAACAGTGGCCATAGCATCAGGGATGTCCCAGCCTATGTTTTCCAACGTGTTGTCTAGAGTGTTGTCTGCCCTTCTGAAACACATGCGGAGCTACATCGTTTTCCCTCAGATGTAGGATTTGCCTACAGTGAAAGGTGATTTCTATGTCCTGGGACATATCCCCAACATCATAGGTGCCATGGATGGGACACATGTGGCTTTGGTCCCCCCCACAGGAGTGAACAGGTGTACAGAAACCGGAAGAGTTATCATTCGATGAATGTACAGATGGTATGTTTGGCAGACCAGTACATCTCCCATGTGAATGCCATGTTCCCTGGCTCAGTGCATGACGCCTACATCCTGCAGAATAGCAGCATCCCTTATGTGATGGGTCAACTCCAGAGGCACCGTGTGTGGCTATTAGGTGAGCACCTGGAAGCTAGTCAGTGGAAATGGTTGTCTGGGTCTGGGGATATCCCTCCAGGTTAGTGCATGTCTAACAGTTGTCCCTCGCCATTTGCAGGTGACTCTGGTTACCCCAACCTGTCATGGCTACTGACCTCAGTGAGGAATCCCAGGACAAGGGCAGAGGAACGCTACAATGAGGCCCATGGGCGAACTAGGAGGGTGATTGAGCGGGCCTTCGGCCTCCTGAAGGCCAGGTTCCGGTGCCTCCATATGACAGGTGGATCCCTATTCTACTCACCAAAGAAGGTGTGCCAGATCATCGTGGCCTGCTGTATGCTTCACAACTTGGCTTTGCGTCAACAGGTGCCTTTTCTGCAGGAGGATGGTCCAGATGGCGGTGTTGTGGCAGCTGTGGAGCCTGTGGACAGTGAAGACGAGGAAACAGAGGAAGAAGACATGAACAACAGGGACTTAGGGGGTTATTCTAACTTTGGAGGAGGTGTTAATCCGTCCCAAAAGTGACGGAAAAGTGACGGATTTACCACCAGCCGTATTACGAGTCCATTATATCCTATGGAACTCGTAATACGGCTGGTGGTATATCCGTCACTTTACCATCACTTTTGGGACGGATTAACACTCCTCCAAAGTTAGAATAACCCCCTTAGTGATCCAGCAATATTTCCAGTGAGACACAGGTAAGAGTACAGACCTGCCTACTACATGTACTTAAACACTACTGCCTCTCTACTGTCTGTCGTTTTCACCCAGTGCATGGTCACTGAGTTGTCACTTTCCCTTACGATTTCACAGATGTGGGTCCCACTGTGTGACATCTGCTTTAATTCCTCGTGGACTAGAGCTGTGTGACATAGGTATGTTGATATTACATTTGAATGAACATTTTGCCACTGTAATTGCTAATACACTATTTCGAAATCACAGACAGACAGATTGTTTTGTGCTTTAAGGGTGCTTATTTAAGTCCTCAATATTGAAGGGGGTAGTAAAATGGTGAGGGGTGATGGTGGAGGAATGTCCATGGCAGAGTCCAGTCTATTAGTCTCACAGGTGCCTTGTCCAAAGGGGCATCGGAAGTGGAGCCGGGGCAGTTTAAGTATGGACAGGGTGACAAAGTGGGACAGTAGGATGACAATCAGGGTGGTCTCATTTCTTGGCGGGGGTCTTGGCATCGTGCTCTGTCTTGTTCCTGGATCTCATGGACCATTTGCGAGGTGGTTCTCCCTCTGCAGGGGATGGGGTGCTGGTGTGGTGGTCCTGTGTTGGTGCTTCCTGTCCACTAGCGCCGGCGGAGGTGGTGGGCAGTTCATCATCCATGCTAGTGTCAGGGGCCCCTTGTAGTGCCACAGTGTCCTTCCTGGTGTTGAGTAATTCCTTCAGCACCCCTACGATGGTGCCCAGGGTGGAGTTGATGGTTCTGAGTTTCAACCTGAAGCCCATATACTGTTCCTCCTGCAGGCGCTGGGTCTCTTGAAACTTGGACAGTACCGTTGCCATCGTCTCCTGGGAGTGGTGGTAGGCTCCCATGATGGAGGAGAGGGCCTGGTGGAGAGTGGCTTCCCTTGGCCTGTCCGCCCCCTGTCGCACAGCAGACCCCCCAGTTCCCCTGTGTTCCTGGGCCTCCGTCCCCTGGACCATGTGCCCACTACCACTTCCCCCAGGTCCCTGTTGTTGTTGGGGTGGTGGGTTAGCCTGAGTTCCCTGTAGTGGTGGACACACAGCTGATTGACGTGTCCTGGGGACGGAGGTATGGGCCCGCTGGGTGGGTGCTGTGCTGGTGTTTCCAGAGGGGGGAAGGTCTGTAGTGGCCTGTGACTGTGTGAGGGGAACCAACTGTCCAGAGGTCCCTGATGGGCCGCGCTGGTCATCTAGATCCAGTTGGACAGAGGTGCTGTCATCACTGTGGGCCTCTTCTGTTGGTGGTGTGGACATGTGTGGACCATCCTGTCCGGTGATGTTGAGTAGGGGTCCTGCAGGGGTATAAAAGGATGTTTATTACATCTGTGTGTGTCATGGTGTGCAATGGGTGGGTGACCGTGTACCCCAGTGCTTGCATTCCTGTGTGGGACATCGTATGATGATGGTTTAGGGGGGTGTATGGGTATGTGCAGTGGGCATGCTTTAGTGATGGGTGTCCATGCTTTGTTGTTGCATGCAGGGCTTGGGGTTAGGATGTGTGGTTTGTGATATTGGGACATTTGTGAGGAGTAGGAGTGATGGGGGTGAGGGTGATGGTGGGGGTATGTGCTGGCATGCAGGTAGGGTGGGGGATGTAATAGTTAAGATTTGTCTTACCAGAGTCCATTCCTCCACCTACTCCTGCGAGGCCCTCAGGATGCAGAATCGCCAAGATCTGCTCCTCCCATGTTGCTAGTTGTGGGGGAGGAGGTGGGGGTCCGCCGCCAGTCCGCTGAACCACCAGGTTGTGTCTTGAGACCATGGAACACACCTTCCCCCGTAGGTCGTTCCACCTCTTCCTGATGTCATCCCGATTTCTTGGGTGCTGTCCCACTGCGTTGACCCTGTCCACTATTCTTCGCCATAGCTCCATCTTCCTTGCAATGGAGGTGTGCTGCACCTGTGATCCGAATAGCTGTGGCTCTACCCGGACGATTTCCTCCACCATGATCTTGAGCTCCTCCTCCGAGAACCTGGGGTGATAAGTGTGCTGATATGTAGTGGGGTGTTGTGTGAGGTGCGTGGAAGTTCTGTGGGTGATGGTGTTGTGTGCCTGTGGATACTGTTGTTCTTGCTGGTGCTGTCTCTCTCTGGCTATCGTTCGTGAATTGGTGTCATAAGGGTTTGTGAGTGATGTGGGTGTGTGTTTTATATTGTATTGGGTGTGTGAGAGTGGTGTGTGTATGTGTATCAGGTGTGTGTATTTCGAATTGTCCAATGTGGCTGTGTTTTGTAAATGTGTGTGTATTTTGAGCGTGGCGGTGTGTACCGCCAATGGAATATCGCAGTTGAAAGACCGCCGCGTGGATTCGTGTGTTGTGATAGTGTGGGCGTATTTCTGTTGGCGTGACGGTGGAGGTTGGGTTTTCGCCAGTTTATCGCTGGCCTTTGGTGTGGCGGACTTGTGTGGGTGTCTAGATTTTGGTGGATTCAGAACTGTGGGTCATAATTGCTGTGGCGGAATTCCACGGCCGCGGCGGTGTGTTGGCGGTCTTCTGCACGGCGGTAAGCGGGATTTACCGCCAATGTTGTAATGAGTGCCAAAGTGTCTTAAGTCTTTTGAAGGCAAACAAAGTCTCTTTCAAGCACAAAGTACCTGATTCAGATGAAAAATCTCTGCAAAGAACCGCAGAGGAGGAGAAGCTTGGAAACAAAGGGGTATGTGTCGATTTTTCGGGTCTCACACAGCAATGTGTCATTTAGTTTTTATGCAGGGACGGCTGTGCGTCAATTTCTGGAGCTCGGTCGTGGATCCTCTTCGAGTTGCGGGGTTTTCAGACACCCCGGGGATGATGCGTGGATTGCCGGCGCTGGCAGGACGAAGTCACAGGAGCTGCGTCGATCCCGTGGGCGTTGCGTCGAATTTTCCACCGCATGGCGGGTGCTGCGTTGATTCCTCTCTGGAAGTCAGGCTGTGTTCATTCCGGCTTGGCTGTGCATCGATCCGGTAGGGCCCTTGGGTTGAATTTCTGTTCACTATGCTGGCTCTGCGTCGATCTTCTCATTGCGAAGTCAGGCTGCGTCGTTCCGGTTCGGCGCTCAGTGACATTTTCATCGCTTTGCAGGCTCTGCTGGAACAACGCATGCCTGAACAACGAGGTCGGAATAACAACTGCATTGTTACCACTAATGCCTTTACCACGAATTCCTGAACAATGATTTTTCATTGTAAAGGCATTCCTGGTAAAGGTATTAGTGATAGGCATGCATGGCTCCCGCATGCGTCCCCCCGGCTCCCCATCCCCACCCCTAAAAATTACCGTGACCCACCACTCCCTCCCCTGAAACCACCACAACCCCCACCCTTGCCCCTAAAACTACCCCAACCCCCACCTCGTCCCTAACATTACTGCGACCCCCACCCTGCCCCTAAAACAACCCCAACCCCCACTCCATCCCTGAAACCTAAAGTACCCCAACCCCCACCCCTTAAACCTAAAACCACCCACCCCTAAAACTATCCCGAGCCCCCCACCCCGCCCCTAAAATGACCTGACCCCCCAACCCACCCCTAAAAACTAAAACCACCCCAACCCCCACCCTTAAAACAACCCCAATCCCCACCCCATCCCTAAAACCTAAACTACCCCAACCCCCACCCCTAAAACCTAAAACCACCCCAACACCCCGCCCCTAAAACTACCCGGAGCCTCCCACTCCGCCCCTGAACCCCCCAACCCCTCTACCCCCACCCCTAAAATTACCCAACCCCCAACCCACCTCTAAAACCTAAAACCACCCCAACCGCCACTCCTAAAATTACCGCAACCCCTCACCCCGCCATCTAAAACCACCCCAACCCCACCTCTAAAACCTAAACCACCCCAATCCCCCACCCCACCCCTAAAAACCTAAACCACCCCAACCCCCAAATACTAAAAATACCTGACCCCCCACCCCGACCCTAAAACAAAAAAATACCCCTCCCCCAAACCTTAACCGCCTGACCCCCACCCCTAAAACTAAAAATACTACTACCCCCACCCTCGCCCCTAAAACTAAAAGTACCCCTCCTGTCCCTCCCCGCCCCTAAACCTAAACCGCCCAACGCCCCCTCCCCTAAAGCTTAAAGCCCGACCCCCCACCCCGCCCCTAAAACTAAAACCCCCAACCCCCCACCCCAAAAACTAAAACCCCAACCCCCCGCCCCTGCCCCTAAAACTAAAAATACCTGACCCCCCACCCCTCCTCTAAAACTAAAAATACTCCTCACCTCCCTCCCCTGCCCCAAACCTAAACCGCCCGATGCCCCTCCCCTAAAACTAATACCCTACCCCCCACCCTTCCCCTAAAACTAAAACCCCAAACCCCTACCCAGCCCCTAAAACTAAAAATAACCCGACCCCCCACCCTGCCCCAAAAACTAAAACCCCAACCCCCCCGCCCCTGCCCCTAAAACTAAAAATACCCGACCCCCCACCCCGCCTCTAAAACTAAAAATACCCCTCACCTCCCTCCCCCGCCCCAAACCTAAACCGCCTGATGCTCGGTTGTGGATCCTCTTCAAGTTGCAGGGTTTTCAGATGCCCCAGGGACGATGAGTGGATTTCCGGCGCTGGCAGGACGAAGTCACAGGAGCTGCGTCGCTCCGGTGGGCGTTGCGTCAAATTTTCTACCGCACAGCAGGCGCTGCGCCGATTCCACTCTGGAAGTAGGGTTTCCTTCGTTCGGGCTTGGCTGTGCATTGATCCGGTAGGGCCGTGCGTTGAATTTCTGTTCACTATGCTGGCGCTGCGTCGATCTTCTTGTTGCGAAGTCAGGGTGCGTCGTTCCAGTTCGGCGTTCATTGACTTTTTCACCGCTTTGCAGGCTGTGCGTCATTTCTGGCAGGCTGTGTGTCGTATTTCGCCGCACAAGGAGTCCTTCTTGTAGAGATGAAGTCTTCTTGTTCCTGAGACTTTAGGGAACAGGAGGCAAGCTCTATCCAAGCCCTTGGAGAGCACTTCTTCACCACAGCCAGAGAGCAGCAAGGCAGCAGGGCAACAGCAAGGCAGCAGACCTTCACAGAAAGCAGACAGGTGAATTCATTTGAGCAGCCAGGCAGGTCTTCTGGGCAGGATGCAGGTTCTGGTTTAGGTTCTCTTCTCCAGGAAGTGTCTGAGTTGGTAGGGGCAGAGGCCCTGTTTAAATACCCAAATGTGCCTTTGAAGTGGGGGAGACTTCAAAGAGTGGCTCAGAAGTGCACAAGGTCCCCTTCCAGTTCAATCCTGTCTTCCAGGGTCCCAGTAGGGGGTGTGGCAGTCCCTTGTGTGAGGGCAGGCTACTGTCATTTGACATGTAAATGTCAGTCCCTCCACCCTCCGAGCCCAGGAAGACCCATTAAAAATGCAGATGTATGCAAGTGAGGCTGAGTATCCTGTGTTTGGGGTGTGTCTGAGTGAATGCACAAGGGAGCTGTCAACTAAGCTCAGCCAGACGTGGATTGTAAGGCACAGAAGGATTTAAGTGCAGAGAAATGCTCACTTTCTAAAAGTGGCATTTCTAAAATAGTAATATTAAATCCAACTTCACCAGTCAGCAGGATTTTGTATCACCATTCTGGCCATACTAAATATGACCTTCCTACTCAGTTCAGATCAGCAGCTACCACTCAAACAATGTTTGACGGCAGCCCCAATGTTAGCCTATGAAGGGAGCAGGCCTCACAGCAGTGTAAAAACAAATTTAGGAGTTTTACACTACCAGGACACAGGTACATGTCCTGCTTTTTGTCTACACAGCACCGTGCCCTATGGGTTACTTATGGCATACCTTAGGGGTGACTTATATGGAGAAAAAGAGGAGTTTAAGGCTTGGCAAATACTTTTAAATGACAAGTCGAAGTGGCAGTGAAACTGCACACACAGGCCTTGCAATGGCAGGCCTGAGGCATGGTAAACGGACTACTTATGTGGGTGGCACAATCAGTGCTACAGGCCCACTAGTAGTATTTAATTTACAGGCCCTGGCACAGGTAGTGCATTTTACGGGGGACTTATAAGTAAATTAAATAAGCCAATTGGGTGTAAACAAATGTTACCATGTTTGAAGGGAGAGAGCATATGCACTTTAGCACTGGGTAGCAGTGGTAAAGTGCGCAGAGTCCTAAAACCAGCAAAGACAGTGTCCAAAAAGTGGAGGGCAGCAGGCAAAAAGATAGGGGTGACCACCCTAAGGCTGTCAGGTCTAACAAGTACTTCTAACTGTGAATGGTAAAGATGGGAGTACATCAGTTTGCTTGATGACCATTGGTGTTAAAGGAACTAATATAGTAACAGTGTGTTTATTATATACTATGATTGGGAAAGATCTATTGGAAGAACAGTTTGTTGGAAATTTAGGAAACATGATAAAACCTATTGATGTTTACCCTGATGGATAGTGAAGTGAACCTCCTAATATGCTTAGTTTTTACTCCCCAATGTTACGTTTAATAAACTAGTGGCAATTGGGAAATTTTATGTTGAGAGATTGTTATATAAGACTCTCTTATAAGACAAAGAAACTGGTGATAACCTGTTTTTCTCTATAGGTTTTTCAAAGACACCTTGGGAGAATACAGCAGCTGATATTGCAGTTTCCGGGACAGGTTGATAGGAAAACTGAATATGTGGAAAAGTGGGGGTCGGTAATTTTAGGAGGGAGGGGGCAGTCAGGACGCACATACCCACTCACACTCAAACTCACACTCATTCATTCATACACGCGTGCACCCGCACATCCATTCACAACACTCATTATCAAACATTCAAACATACACTCACACACCATTCATTTAAACACACACACACACACACACACATACTTACCTTCAGCTCAGCCTCTAAGGTCCCAGGAGGGTTGGGATTTGACCGCTGGTCAGCCAATAAGGGAAGGCAGAAGTCCTAACTTCGTCACAGAGTGGGATGGGGTCAGTGAGACTGCTGACCGCACCTCACTCTGTGACAAGGTGTCACTGATTGACACTCACCCTGGGCACTTCAGGGCTTAAACATGAAGTGCTTGGGTCAGACTCAATGGGTGACGCTTCCCTCAACACCAAGGGCGAGGGCCTCGAGGCACCTTTGCTGAGCTGAGGAGGTCACGTCCATAGGAGCTGTGACCTCTTCAGCCCAGCACAGTTCAGCTCAGGCAGCCAGGAGCCTGCGCAAATTGCACATGTCTAGCTCCTGGCTGCCTGATATGAAGATGAAGAGTGTTTGTCAGGCTGACCTCTGCTCAGCCTAACAGGCACTCTTCATGAGGGGCAAAAGGGAAGGGGGCATGGCCCCTCAGCCCCAAAGGACGGGCCGCGGCTGATGTGGAAGGGATGGGCTAAGAATTCTACTCCACCAACAGTGTTTGCAAAGTTTTCCCCACTCCACGTGGAATGCGTAGTTCAGAAAAACTCTGCAAAGTGATGTGGAGCAGAGTTTTTTTCTCTCGCTCACCAATGTTAAGATGGTGAGCGCGAGCGAGAGAAATTGCTAAGTTGGCAAGAGCGAGTGAGATTTCTGAACGTGAGCGGTACACCGTGACCGCTTGCAATGAGAAAGCTGAGACTTGCATTGAGGAAGCTGCCGCTCAAGTAGAAAATCTCCTCGAGCGTCAAAAAGAAGTTAGCCCCCTCTGGCGCTCCACGTGATGCCATTCATGCTGAGTTTACAGCACAGGAGAAACTCCTGCACTGACAATCAGGGCAAACAGCAACCCTTACCCAAACTCAGCCACTCGCAGAACTCCACATATCGGTGTGGAGTTTCTTTGGCGCTTCGCGAAGTTCCATGTAGCAGAACTCTGCGAGCGCCACCCAGACCTAGCATGTGGTGGTCCTCATGGATTTATTCTCCAAATGGCTTTAAGTAAATATAGTTGACATTGCTGAAGTGGAAGAATGTCTTTTTACATGAGGTCTACCCAACAACCATATTAAGTGACCATAGCGCATTTAAATCTAAGAAGATGAAGAAATTCCACAAAAGCTTTGAGTTGAACACAAGTTTTCAAGTTTTCGAATTTCCTGAAACACTACAGTGAGAATGACTTGGTGTATATGAGCAAGGACGCTGCTAGAAATGAGTGTGAGGCAAATGCAAGGATGGTAACTTTAGCTGATAAATTTGGTTTTGATTTGTCGCAAACAAAGAAGCTACAAAATACCTTTAGAATGACTGTGAGTGACAAGGATTTAAAGGCAATGAAACTGCGAGACTTCAAAATGCATGTCAAGGGATTGATGGATAGAGTCAGAGAGGGAGGAGATTGAGGAAAGCTCAGAAAACAATAGAAAAAGAAAGGTTAAAAGTGAGAAAAAAGTAGGTGGAGACAGAGTGTGAGAAAGGTGGCAGTGCCAATGGTGCAGAAGTTGAAAGAGTTCTCTTTGAGAGAGGTAGAGGAAGAAGCATACGAGATGCCCTAGGAACTCAAACAGACCTCTTCCATTTCACAAACAGCCTCCCAAAGTTGAGAGAGAACCCAAATGGCATATACCTGTGGATAGATTCATGACTATCTCAAAAGTCTTGTGGGAGAATCTAGACATGTTCTTTGAGGTGGTAGTGCCCAAAGATTTGTAAACAGAGTTTAAGAGAGCTGTACAGTGACCTACCAAAGAGCCTGAGTAGCAAATACCAATGACCCACCTCCTTTGGTTAAAGTAAACATAATACTGTGATTGCACAGAATGATGTAATTTGGGCGAAACATTTGAGGACACCATTGAATCCAAAAGAGCCAGTGCATTCTTTCTTTGAAGATTCATTTGCTGAGAGTCTGAGTGGATTTGGTTTGGTTTTGGTTTGTCTTGAATTAGCACTTGCAACAAATAGAATGTAATTAGTTGGCAAACAAAGTTTCTTTATGAGACCCTTTAGTATGCAGAAACTACAGTGATAATCAATATGCAAAACAGAGGAAATTATAGAAATATGTGATAGCGCAAACAAAGTTGGCACAGAATAGTGGTCCAAGAGGTTCCAAATAATGGATTGGGTTTTGATCCTGCAATTGGCGTGAATGCAAGCATGCAAGTAGTCGCTATTAAGTATGTGCAAGGAGAGACTGTAATTCCACAGCAAAGAGGTAAAGGAGATATTGGTGGTTTGAACATTAGTGCTTTGAAGAAGGTAAACCTTGCAACATCTGCAATAAGGTCAGCCATTGGAAGGGAAAATGCAGATTGAAAACTGAAAGAGTACAATTTACCCTGAGATCTGCATACTGCAATGTGAGACTGAGGAGGCAATTAAAGCAACAGAGATGCTAATCCAACAATTAGAAATTGACAGGGCTTCACTGTGCCAGCTGGTCTCTCAGAAAGTCTGTCAGTGTTGGCAAGCCACTTGTCAGCATGTATATGAAGATGGTGACAAGAATAACGTCTTCCTATATATACTGGCCAATAGGAATATTGGCTCAGGGGTTGTCCCTGCCCTTACGGACAGCACGAGAAACCTGGTTACCTCAGCTGATGATATTGTGGCCATGTTAGTGGATTACTACAAGCGTCTTCATGCCCGATGGCGACCTCCCCAGAACCTGCTTGTTAGCTGCTCTTTCACATTCCTCTCCCTTGTCTGGCGCAGCCCCATTAAAACATCCTAGTGGAGCCAATTACTGAAGATGAGATCCTGGCAACTACCCGAGACTTAAACACCGGGAATACCCCAGGCCCGATGGCGTCCCCCTTTGAATACTATTCCAAACTGCGTGACATTGAAACCCCCCCCCCCTTAAATTCTACTTGGAGGCCTTGAGGCAGGGCTTCTTTCCTTCAGAGCCTGACCTGGCCACCATTATGGTCATCCTGAAGATGGACTAGCCATCACTGAATAGTGTGTAGGGATTGGCCCATTTCTTTAATCAATGTGGATATTAAAATGTATGCAAAGATCCTGGCAATTAGGCTTTTTGCCTATCCTTTGTTCCTTGATCCATCTGGACCAATGTGGCTATATGCTGGGCCGTAGCACCAGACACTGTATCTGGCAGTTGCAGGTGGCGTTGGCCCATGTGGGTGAGCTCAGAGAGGTGGCAGCCCTGTTGCTCATTGACTTTGAAAAAGCATTTGTCACCATTGACTCGCACTATCTCACATCGGTCCTGAGCTTGCTGGGCTTTGTCTCTCGTTCTGGGCCATGGTGGTCCTGTTGTATTCTCACTAGAAAGCCTAGGTCATGGTTAATGGGGTCTTATCCCCCGAGTTCCTGTTCAGATGAGGTACCCGCCAGGATTGTCCTATTTCTCTGCTCCTCTTTGCCCTAGTAATAGAACTCCCAGCTCCTTTGATCCACTGTGATGCTCAACTATGGGGTTGGATTTGGTGCCATGTGGCTGAGGATAGGATTGCATTATATGCAGATGGTGTTCTCCTGTTTCTTGCAGATTCAGAAGAATCAAGCCCTCAAGCCCTTGAGATCCTCTGCCTCTTTGAAGATGCTTTGGGTCTGCGGGTCAACAGGAGGAAGTCACTGCTCGTCCATTTCCAAGGAGATAGTGCATTGGTTGACTGGTGGCCTGATATCCCTATCCGCTGCCTCAGTTTTAATTATTTATGGGTACATATCTCTACACTTTCAGACCTCCCAGTGTGCTTAATCTCACCCCCCCCCCTTTGAAGGGGACTAGAGTTAGTCTCCTAGGATGGCAAAACATCCCACTTAATGTCATAGACAGGGTAGCTCTGATAAAAAATGATGATTTTACCCCATTTCCTCTGCTTATTCCAGTCCTTTTCACTCCAAATTCCTAATACATGGTTTACAATGGTCACTGCATTGTTTCGGTCCTTTCTTTTGAAGGCCCATCCCCCTCTCATCAGTCAAGTCAAATGTTGCTGTTTTGTATACAGTGGGGGAATCTGAGCAGCAGACATCTGTTTGTACTATTGGGCCTCTCAATTACTAGTTATAAATTACTGGCTGACAGGTAAATGGGGTGACTCAGCATATCAGCTGGAACTTTCTGCCGGTAGTCTTGATGGGTTCCTGCACCACTTGTATGGCCATTCAATTCCTCTTGCTCTCCCAGAGGTTACCAGAGTGGTATTTTTAGTATGGAGGAGAGCAATATGATTCACAGGTGTTTAACCTTGCAAACCCCACTCTGGAGAGGGCACTGGCTGGAGCACATGGTGTGCCAAGAAGGGTTTCACAGATAGGACTCCATTGGAATCACCATGGTGATGTGTGGTGGGGGTCTCATCTATACTCCTTTACTGACCTCCAAGATCAATTCACTCTGTCCCATGCTCAGTTCCACAAGTATTTGCACCTGCATCACACCCTGAGCCACTACAGCCCCCACCAACACAAGGTGCCACAATTCAACCCCCTTGGGGCTTGTTTGTTGATGGGGAAGGTAGAAAGAGGAGACATCTCCCAGTTGTATTGTGCCCTTGTTTGCAATGCCCCGGAGACACTATGGGGCATAGTTATAAAAAGTAGTGCTGCACCTAGTGCAACACCACTTTTTTTGCGTCCCTCAGTGCCCCCCTAACACCACCATGGCAGCGCCATATTTACAATACAGCACACCATGGCAGTAGTTAGGGTGACAAGCGTCATCATTTTTGGACGCTAGTCCAGTGCTTTGCATGATTAGCATAAAAAAGTATGAGGCTAATCCTGAAAGCACCCAGAGTCTTATTCTAATCAATGGCAGCCTCTTTTTACGCTTGCACTTAGCAGACGTTAAAAAATGCAGATAAAAATGGTGCAAAGGAATCTTATAGATTCCTTTGCACCATGTTATGCCCCCCCAGCAACCGAAAGCTCCCTTGCATACATTATGCCTGGCACAGGCACAATGTGGCACAGGGGTTGCAAAGTGGAGCAATGCAAGCATTGCGCCACTTTGTAAATATGGCATGGCGTTTTTCCCCTTCCAATGCCATATTAGCGTAAAACAAATATGCTCAAATGTGGATTTGGAATGGCACAAGGGCTTCATAAATCTGGCCCTAGATGTACTTAAACAGAAATGGGAGGGTTGGGTGGGGAGCTGGAGGAGGTCAAATGGCAGGAGGGTTGCATGGCTTCTAGGGAGCTAAAAATCTCTGCATGGCTCTGTCTTGCCCAGTTACACTATCTCCACCAAAGCTACATGACTCTCCAGCGGTTGGGAAATGCTGATATCCTCTTGGATCCTAAATGTGCTCGCTGCCACACGATCTGGGGTAAATGGTGGGACTACTATGGACTAGCGAATTCCACAATGGAAATGATGTCTTGACTTGTTGTTTGATTACTATGTTTGGGTGTGGTTAGGGGTTGAGGGGACAGGGGCGACAAAGTGGAGCAATAATTCCAATTTCATGTTTGCTTTATTCTAATTGATGATCACTAAAACCAATAAAATTTGTTTATGGAAAAAGAAAAAGTGCAATTTAGTACTCAAGTGCATAATGTCAAGTCACAAGATGGGGCTATGCACATAGGAGTCTCCATAATGTAGCCCCCCATGTACATGCAGAACAAATGATATAGGAGACAATACGTGTCCCAGTTCCCTATGGGACAATGCAGAATGGAGCGTTAAACTTCCAGCCCCATCCCAGAGTTCATCAGAATTCATTCATGATTAACAATCATGCTTCTCAGATCTCCTTGATGTTTGAGAGTCCTGTTGGGCTCGATCAGTCACAGTGATGGTGCTGAGAAGGAAGGAGGATTGCATGCTTGTCCCAATTCTAGAGGTAGACCAGAGTGGCCTATATATAGAAGGTGAGGTAAATAGCCAGCTTGTGTCATTATTGAGCGATACTGGAGCTACCCACTCAATCATAAGTATGATTGAGGTCCCAAACCTGTCCCTCTTGTGAAAAGGGATCCAAGTTGTTGGCATCACAGATCACTAGTGTACAAATAAGGTCTCAGCCCCAGTTCCGATGATAATACGTTTAGGCCCGTATTTATACTTTTTTTAGCGCCGCATTTGCGCCACTTTTTGACGCAAAACGGCGCAAACCTACAAAATACAATGGCATTTTGCAAGTTTGCGCCGTTTTTGCGTAAAAAAACGACGCAAATGCGGCGCAAAACAAGTATAAATACGGGCCTTAATGAGACAATCACCAATTTGTGATATGGGAGTCAAGTCCTGCAAACCTACTGGAAAGGGATTTGCTTAGCAAAATAAATTATGTGATCTACTGCACACTGAATATGTGGAGATGTAGACTGGGGCAGGAGATGTTGAATTAAAAATAAAGTCCCAAGAGTAAGTGGTCAGCAGTACCTGGTCCTCAAGAAGGCAGACTTATCCCTTGATTTAAAAGGAATAGTGAAGAAAGAAATATGGGATTTCATGGAAAAGGAAATTGGGCTTATCAAAAATGCAAAACCCTTAAAAATCACATTGAGGCAAGATGCAGTCTGTCCACAAACACCCAAAAACAAGATCTCCCCAAAAGCAATAGCTGGTATAACACCTATCACTGAAGGAATGTTGGAATAGGGCATTCTAAAGGAAGTCATTGGGAGTTCATGCAACTCTCCAATAACGGCCCTTCAAAAACCTAATAAAAAATTCCTCTGCATGAAGACAGCAAACATCTTTTTGTGTTTAGATTCTAAAATAAAACATTTTCTTGGTGTCAAGCTCATCAGGAGTATACAGAAAGCATCTCATGCTGTAACCAGAAACAGAAGAAAAATCTGGAGACCTTAAAGTTGCTTTGCAGTTCGGCATTGGTGAGGCACATCAATGATCTGCTTGTGGCATTTGTGACCAAAGAGGCTTGCAAATGTAAGTACCCTGCTTAAACACCATACTGAGAATGGACACAAGGTTTCCCCTGACAAATGTTAGTACTGTCAGAAAGAAGTCCATTATCTAAGGCACCAAATTGGGAAAAGAGCAAGGAGAGTGTCCTGTGACTCAAAACATAGAGGGAGGTAAGAATGTTTTTGGGAATGGAGGGCTACTGTCCCCAGCATATTTCCAACTTTTCCCTAGTGGCAAGCCTTTACAAAGGCTCACAGACAGTGACGTCAGTGACCCAGTACCATTTGATGAGGATTGCATTGAAGCCTTCCTAGAGGAATGCATGACTACAAGAAGGAGTTTACTTTGTACTGTTAAAAGCACAATGTGTGTGTGCTCTCTGTGTTGATACAGACTCATGGGGAGGTAAAACGGCCAGTGGCATACTTATCAGCTATGCTTGTTCCAGTGGCATCCATGCTTCCTGGTTGCCTAAATTCAGTTGCTGCTATCAGTGTGAGCATTTAGCACAGCAAGGGCTTTGTGACGGGTTATCCAGAGTCACCAGAAGCATGGTCACCCAGAACCTCATCATGACCAGACTGGAATATGGCAATGCACTCCATGCTGGCATCATGAATAAACTCTTACAGAGACTCCAAACCACCCTGAACACCACTGCCAGACTCATCCTCAAAATCCTCTGTAACACACATATTACACCCAACCTCAGAGAGCTACACTGGCTACCAATCCAGAAGCGACACCAATTCAAACTACTCAACACACATAAAAAGCTCTCTGAAACATTGGACCTGCATACCTTAACCCTGCCTCAACTTCCACAAACCGACCAGGCAATTGCACTCAGCCTTACTCCTCCTCACGCAAATACCCCCATCTGCAGAAGCAAGACAAAGTGATATTCTTTTTCCTACATCGCCGCCAAATCCTAGACCAACACTCATACCACATTAACACCTCCCCATTTCTTCTCAAATTCCACAAGAAACTGAAGGCCAGGCTATTCGACTAGGAGTCCAATTGGCCAACTCATTTACTCCGGTGCCTGGATTCCCCTTGGGTTATAAGCGTGCTCTACAAATCCTCAGAACACAACATAACTCAATGTGATGGTCCCACACTCAATTGAAATTCTCCCGAACCACATTCAAACTCAGCACATAATGAGTAGCCACCTTTATAACTATGAACAGGTGATTTAGGGTGCTGAGAATGTGTTACTAAGGTGCTGTAATGCATTAAATTCTGCTACCCTTTTGCTCATTCCTGGAACTGATTTTGAAGAGGATGCGTTTGACCATAGCTGTGCAGATGTAACAGAAATATACAATAAGCTAAGACCAGACATTCGGGAATTACCAGTTGAAGTGTCTAACCACACTCTTTATGTTGATGGCTTTTTGAGAGACAAATGCAGAATTTTGAGTGCAGCATATGCCCTTTGCACCATGAATGATGTTGTGGAAGCATCCTTTTTGTGCCATTCAACCTTCTCACAAGTAGTTGAGCTGATGACATTAACAAAGTTATGATACACATCTGATGGATTGAGGGTTACCATTTATATCGACATCCAGTATGGATTCTGTGTGTGGCACCATTTCCGTCAGCTGTGCTCACAGAAAGGTTTCTTGACCTCTCCTTGTTCCCCTTAACAAAACAACACACGTTATGAATTTATTAAATTAACTCCAGGTACCCAGAAAAATACCAGTTGTGAAATATGCTGTCCACGAGACTGATGATGATTTTGTCACCGCTAGAAATCGTTATGTAGATGAGATTGCCAGGTTTTATGTTCTTGAGTACAGCACATTTCACTTAGATGAACCATGTAATGATGAAAATAAGACTGTTCAAAACAGAGCTTTGAAACAAGGTGCCTGAGATTGAAAAAGAAAACCTGGAAAGGGCAGGTTGCGTGAAAGAAGCCAGTGAGATCTGGGTATCTGGTTTTGCCTGATTCCATGTTGCTGGTAAGGTTCAACATTTACGTAGCCCAACACACGTCGGCAGAGAAGGAATGATGCAGATCTTCAAATAGAATTGGTACAACCCACACTTCTGTGTTATTGCTGAGAATTTATGTCAAAGATGTAGTCTTTGTCTGAAAGTAAATTCAGGAACAATGACAATTGCAACCATGAATCACATTGGGAAGTCAGATGGCCCATTTAACCGCTTTCAGATTGATTTCGTGGAAAATGTCCTGTTGTAACCAGCTGTCATATTTCCTGGCAGTAGGGTGCTTGTTTTCATGCTGGGTAGAGGGATATTCAACTAGGAGATGTGATAGTCTGACTGTGGCCATCTGAAACCACGTGATTGGGTTTTTGTGAAAAAGCATATGTGCAATTTGTGTCTGAAAGCCTGTTGGAGAAGACGTCATCAAATAGTCCTGTGATCAAGTGTGTAGTGAGACAAGCATTAGAAGCATTAGAGCATTAGAAGAAGTGGGACAACAACACACTCTGTTTCTCCGAGTCTTGCTGGATTCAACGTTTCTGAGGTATCAGTGGAAGAAGAAGAAGACAAAGAGATTCTACCTGAGAGGCTACAGAGCAACTTGTCTGAACAGCAGCCAGAGGGGAGCCCAAGAGAGAGACTACAGTTTAAAGCTCAGGGACAAACGAAGAAACAAGGGCAGAAATGTCATAGCTGTTGAGTTCGCTGTGAACTCTAGAGAACAGAGAGCAATTAAGCAGGAACCTGTGCATAGCCAGTTGAAATGATGCAGAAGAAGCAGCAAGAGTAAATTCAGACCCCAAAGGTGAAAATGTGCTCCATTAATCAAAGTCCACAAGTGCATCAAATGTGAGAGTGCATCACAAAGACAAATGGCAAAATAATGAAAATATGAAAAGGAGAATGCTGACAAGATCGAAAAGGCCAGAGACTATTAGAGAGGAAAGAGAACTAGAGGAGCAAGAGGATGCAGAACAGGTGCAGCTTAGTGGTAACAACAGTAAGCAGCCAGAATCCAAGAGACCAAGAAGATTCAGAAAACCAACCATGAAGTACACAGGTCCTAAATGGCTTACTTTGTGAGAGGTGACAATAACCTAAATGACTAACAGATTGACACCTCCATGAAGTTCAGAAACTGTAGTGAAGGTGAGGAAAAATAATTTCAAACAATTTTGGAAAAACTGAAGCCTCACTGAGAGAAGAGACGATTTTTACTTTGTGCCTTAGGCCGACAGTTGAAGGATTCTAAAGCCTGTAGATATCCATCCTAATAAGGCGATTGTCACTTTGGATATCAAGATAGAGTAAGGACTGTAGACTAGACTGTGGATTGAACTGACTGAAGCAAAAGACCTGAACAGATACTGAACATTGATATGATTGAAGTACAAGCTTCTCTTTTTTCCTCTGCCTTGAGCTGTAAAGAGATTAACATGGCATTTAGTGCACACGTGCTACAAAATTGTCCTAGAAGTCGTGCTGATTGCCTTAACCCCTTCGCTGCCAGGCTTCCCCCCCCCCTCATGTGCCAGGCCTTTTGGGGCAGTTCACACTTAGACCCTCATAACGTTTTGCCCACATAACCTACCCACAAAAGATTTGTGTCCTTTTTCCCAACATCCTATTGATTCTAGAGGTACCCAGAGTTTGTGGGTTCCCCTGAAGAAGACCAAGAACTTAGCCAAAATACAGCAAAAATGTCGTTTTTTTTTAAAAAAAAAAAAAGGGAAAAAAGGGCTGCAGAAGAAGGCTTGTGGTTTTTCCCTGAAAATGGCATCAACAAAGGGGTTGCAGTGCTAAAATCACCATGATCCCAGCTTTCAGGAACAGGTAGACTTGAATCAGACAACCCAATTTTTCAACACAATTCCAGCATTTTACTGGGACATAACCCATTTTTATGATTTTTTGTGCTTTCAGCCTCCTTCCAGTTAGTGACAAAAATGGGTGTGAAACCAATGCTGGATCCCAGAAAGCAAAACATTTATGAAGAGTAGACAAAATTCTGAATTCAGCAATCGGTAATTTGTGTAGATCCTATAAGGGTTTCATACAGAAAATACCAGCTGAAATAAAAAAATATTGAAATTGAGGTGAAAAAAACAGCAATTTTTCTCCACGTTTTACTCTGTAACTTTTTCCTGCGATGTCAGATTTTTTAAAGCAATATACCGTTACGTCTGCTCAACTCTTCTGGTTTCGGGCATATATAGGGCTTGTAGGTTCAACAGGAACCCTAGGTACCCAGAGCCAATAAATGAGCTGCACCTTGCAATGGGTTTTCAATCTACACCAGGTATACAGCAATTAATTTGCTGAAATATAAAGAGTGAAGAATAGGTATCAAGAAAACCTTTGTATTTCCAAAATGGACACAAGACAAGGTGTTGAGAAGCAGTGGTTATTTGCACATCTCTGAATTCCGGGGTGCCCATACTAGCATGGAAATTGCAGGGCATTTCTCAAATAGACATCTTTTTCACACACTTTCTTACATTTGGAAGGAAAAAATGTAGAGAAAGACAAAGGGCAATAACACTTGGGGCCAGATGTAGCAAAGGTTTTTACCCATTCTGTGTCTATGGGAAAAAGTGTTCGTACATATGGCCCTTGGTTTGCTATTCTGTGTTCCCCCAAGCCTCCCAATACAAATGGTACCTCACTTGTGGGGGTAGGCATAGCGTCCGCGACAGGAAATGCCCCAAAACACAACGTGGACACATCACATTTTCCTTAAGGTCTTTTTTGCAAAGTGCCTACCTGTGGATTTTTGCCTCTAGCTCAGCCGGCACCTAGGGAAACCTACCAAACCTGTGCATTTTTGAAAACTAGACACCTAGGGTAATCCAAGATAGGGTGACTTGTGGGGCTCCCACCAGGTTCTGTTACCCAGAATCCTTTGCACACCTCAAAATTTGGCTAAAAAAACACCTTTTCCTCATATTTCGGTGACAGAAGGTTCAGGAATCTGGGAGGAGCCACAAATTTCCCTCCACCGCGCATTCCCCCAAGGCTCCCGATAAAAATGATACCTCACTTGTGTGGGTAGGCCTAGTGCCCGTGACATGAAATTCCCCGAAACACAAAGTGGACACATCACAATTTCCCAAAGAAAACAGAGGTGTTTTTTTGCAAAGTGCCTACCTGTGGATTTTGGCCTCTAGCTCAGCTGGCACCTAGGGAAACCTACCAAACCTGTGCATTTTTGAAAACTAGACACTTAGGGGAATCCAAGATGGGGTGACTTGTGGGGCTCTCACCAGGTTCTGTTACCCAGAATACTTTGCAAACCTCAAAATTTGGCTAAAAAAACACTTTTCCCTCAAATTTCGGTGACAGAAAGTTCTGGAATCTGAGAGGAGCCAGAAATTTCCTTCCGCCCAGCATTTCCCCAAGTCTCCCGATAAAAATGATACCTCACTTGTGTGGGTAGGCCTAGTGCCCGCGACAAGAAATGCACCAAAACACAACATGGACACCTCACACTTTCCCAAAGAAAACAGAGGTGTTTTTTGCAAAGTGCCTACCTGGGGATTTTGGCCTCTAGCTCAGCTGGCACCTAGGGAAACCTACCAAACCTGTGCATTTTTGAAAACTAGACACCTTGGAGAATCCAAGATGGAGTGACATGTGGGGCTCTCACCAGGTTTTGGTACCCAGAATCCTTTGCAAGCCTTAAAATTTGGATAAATAAAACACTTTTTCCTCAAATTTCGGTGACAAAAAGTTCTGGAATCTGAGAGGACCCACAAATTTCCTTCTACCCAGCGTTCCCCGAAGTCTCCCGATAAAAATGATACCTCACTTGTGTGGGTAGGCCTAGTGCCCGTGGCAAGAAATGCACCAAAACACAACGTGGACACATCACATTTTCCCAAAGAAAACAGAGGTGTTTTTTGCAAAGTGCCTACCTGTGGATTTTGGCCTCTAGCTCAGCCGGCACATAGGGAAACCTACCAAACCTGTGCATTTTTTAAAACTAGACACCTAGGGGAATCCAAGATGTGGTGACGTGTGGGGCTCTCACAAGGTTCTGTTACCCAGAATCCTTTGCAAACCTAAAGATTTGGCTAAACAAAACACTTTTTACTCAAATTTCGGTGACAGAAAGTTCTGGAATCTGAGAGGAGCCACAAATTTCCTTCCACCCAGCATTTCCCCAAGTCTCCCGATGAAAATGATACCTCACTTGTGTGGGTAGGCCTAGTGCCCGCGACAAGAAATGCACCAAAACACAACGTGGACACATCACACTTTCCCAAAGAAAAGAGGTGTTTTTTGCAAAGTGTCTACATGGGGATTTTGGCCTCTAGCTCAGCTGGCACCTAGGGAAACCTCCCAAACCTGTGCATTTTTTAAAACTAGACTCCTTGGGAAATCCAAGATGGGGTGACATGTGGGGCTCTCACCAGGTTCGGGTACCCAGAATCCTTTGCTATCCTTAAAATTTGGATAAATAAAACACTTTTTCCTCAAATTTCGGTCACAAAAAGTTCTGGAATCTGGTAGGACCCACAAATTTCCTTCCACCCAGCGTTCCCTGAAGTCTCCCGATAAAAATGGTACCTCACTTGTGTGGGTAGGCCTAGTGCCCGGGACAAGAAATGCACCAAAACGCAACGTGGACACATCACACTTTCCCAAATAAAACAGAGGTGTTTTTTGCAAAGTGCCTACCTGTGGATTTTGGCCTCTAGCTCAGCTGGCACCTAGGGAAACCTACCAACTCTGTGCATTTTTGAAAACTAGACACCTTGGGGGATCCAAGATGGAGTGACATGTGGGGCTCTCACCAGGTTCTGGTACCCAGAATCCTTTGCAAGCCTTAAAATTTGGATAAATAAAACACTCTTTCCTCAAATTTTGGTGACAAAAAGTTCTGGAATCTGAGAGGACCCACAAATTTCCTTTCACCCAGCATTTCCCGAAGTCTCCCGATAAAAATGATACCTCACTTGTGTGGGTAGGCCTAGTGCCCACAACAGGAAATGCCCCAAAACACAACGTGGACTCATCACATTTTCCCAAAGAAAATAGAGTTTTTTTTGCAAAGTGCCTACCTGTGGATTTTGGCCTCTAGCTCAGACGGCACCTAGGGAAACCTACCAAACCTGTGCATTTTTTAAACTAGACACCTAGGGGAATCGAAGATGGGGTGACTTGTGGGGCTCTCACCAGGTTGTGGTACCCAGAATCTTCTGCAAACCTCAAAATGTGGCTAAAAAAACACTTTCCTCATATTTCGGTGACAGAAAGTTCTGGAATCTGAGAGGAGCCACAAATTTCCTTCCACCCAGCACTCCCCCAAGTCTCCCGAGAAAAATGATACCTCACTTGTGTGGGGGCGCAGGTGCCTGCAACAGAAAAATGCCAAAAACCTGTACAGATTGAGAGGAGAGCACAGCGAGTTGATAAGCACATATTTTTCTTTTATACGTCTTTAGGCTGACTATGCTTTGGGGACCCACACAAGTGAGGTATCATTTTGCTAGGGAGATTGAGGAGATCGCTGGGGAGTACGACTTTTGTGCCGAAGCGGTGATCCTAGTAAGAAAAGTCAGGAAAATATGCTTTTTTAAGCAAGTTTTGAGGTTTGCAGAGGAGTCTGGGTAAGCAACACCTCCCTGGACTCCTTGGGGTGTCTAGTTTTTAAAATGTCTGGGTTTGATAGGTTTCCCTAGATGAAGGTCGCACCCGGGACGAAAAACATAGGTGCCCCCTCCCCCAAACACAAGTAGTTTTGTAATATATCATTCTGATGTCTCCATGTACTTCTGTGATGTTCCAAACACTAAAATTGTGAAAAAAACACACTTAGGTTATGTTAAAAAGACCTCTCACCCACCAACCAAGTTGGTGGCATGCTTCATCATCGGGGTCCCACCAGAGACACCTAGCGTGTCACTGGTGTGCTGCGAAACCTGAGGATAGCGGAGCAGGTTTTGTCATTTATACCACACATACTGGTAGGATTTGGCATGAGGCTAAGGTGGTTCAGTAGATCACATTTCATTAACAAGAGATTTCACAAAAGTGAAATGCACTGTTAATAACTGAAAGGCCAGAAAACTGAACCCATGACTCACAGCTCGTGAGCTGTAAAGCTGCATCAAGGCACCAACCGTTTTACAGTCCATTCACACACCTTTCATTCATGACACGCACAAGACCATTCACATCGCCAGCCACGGGCCCAGCACATTACAACACTCGCATGGACAGAGAGCGCCACTCAAGGGCCCATCACTTACATACGCCCACATGCCTAATACAGCAGTCACCGCCAGCCAAGTGCCACTACACACACACCGCCAGCCAAGCGCCACTCCACACACAGCACCAGCCAGGTGCCACTCCACACACACCGCCAGCCAAGCACCACAACACACCGCCAGCCAAGCACAACCCCATGCACACTGCCAGTCAAGCGCCACTCCACACACACCGCCAGTCAACCGCCACCCCACACACACCGCCAGCCAAGCGCCACCCCATGCACACCACCAGCCAAGCGCCACCCCACGCACACTGCCAGCCAAGCGCCTCCCCACGCACACCACCATCACTTTTTTTGTTTATAAACAACAAAGAAACCACTAACTAATAATGAAATAAGTACAAAACTACAAACACAAAAGCTCTAACTGAAAACATGACAGAAATGAGAAACTGAACATCTAAAAATATAAAACAGGCAGTTTACGCTCACGGTATTTCCCCAAATCTTTTTTGGGTGTGGTAACTCCTGAAACAGCTGGCCACACAGAGCCTAGGCTTTCAAGGGCAATTGGGGAAGTACATCCGGCTCTCCCTCCGGATTCCTCTTCGGGCACATACTCTACATTTCTTAGTTGGCAAGTCTTTTTTGGGAGTGGGAGGAATGTGATCTGGAAAGTGGTGATCTTTAAATCTAGCCACATCCTCCACAACTGCTACTCTAGGAACAGTTGCCTGTTCCACCACAATAAGGCTCTCTATCACTGACTTCTGAAATTTAACAAATTTCATCCTTGACTCAGGTGAACAATCATTGAACACAATAAAAGCATTAAAAGTTGCGAAATGAAATAAATGTAGGGTCAACTTTTTATACCACACGAAAGACTTACGAAGAGCAGTGTAAGGTTTCAACCTCTGATCTACTCTATCAACACCACCCATGTGCTTATTGTAGTCCAAAAAGCACACAGGTTTGCACACTTTGGCAATCTGAACCCAAACATTCACAGGGGAAGTACTCTCATCATGGATGGTAGATAGCATGTACACATCCCTCCTGTCTGAAAATTTCAGAGCTAGCAGATCATTATTCCGCAAGGCACTGCACTGTCCCCTCTCAAGTTTTTTACAGACAAGCTCCCTTGGATAGCCTTTCCGGTTAGAACGGTTTGTGCCACAAGCAACAGTATCTACTCTAAACAACTCCTTGAACAACTGCACTCCAGTGTAGAAATTATCTACGTACAAATGGTGACCTTTGTTAAACAGTTGTCTACCAAATTCCCACACAATTTTCTCGCTAACTCCAAAAGTGGGAGGACAACCAGGGGGGTCAATACTGGAATCCCTACCAGTGTAGACCCGGAAATTATACACGTATCCTGTACTACTTTCTGACAGCATATACAATTTAATTCCATATCATGCCCTCGTACTAGGAATGTACTGCTTAAAAACCAAACGCCTCTTGAACAGGACCAAAGTCTCGTCCACACTTATCTCTTTGCCTGGAACATACACCTCTGAAAACCGATCTACAAAATGATCAAAGACAGGCCTAATCTTAAAAAAACAGTCACAATCAGGGTGATCTTGTGGCAAGGCTAAAGCATTGTCCACAAAATGCAGCATACGAAGAAGAAGCAATTAGCGATTACGAGTCATAGTTGCAGGAAATATACAAGTTGCCATCAAGGGACTAGAAGACCAATAAGAAGCCAATGACGGCTTCTTTATCAACCCCATCAAAAAAGTCAAACCTGAAAACTTTTTCATCTCTTCCAGATATGTGGGAACCCACTGAGTCACTCTAGGCTGGCAGCTTTGTCCCTCATATATTGCTCCGCATACAAATTAGTCTGCTCAACAATTTCTTCCAAAAATACATCGTCCATAAACAAGTGAAAGAAATTGACAGGCAAAACGTTTTCCGTATTGACTCTACACCCTGGGAGACCAGTAAATGAAGGTAACTGTGGCTGCTCCATGTTTGGGGCAATCCAGATGGCAGGTCTTTTAATGGGAAACCCTTCAGCCCCAGGCTGCTGCACTCTTAGCACATCAATGTCCTCCTCTAAAACATGCCCTTCATCTGCACTGATCAGAAGAATCTTCTCGGACAGAAAAATCACTGCCAGAATCTCTCACTTCCTCCTCTGCCTCAGATGCAGAGTCAGTCTCATAATCATGGTCAGAAGACGACTCAAAAAGCAGGCCAACAACCTGCTGAGCGGTCACTCTATGGCTAGCCATGATCCTTTCTAACAACAAATGGATTGCCAACAACATCCAGCACTGTCTAAAACAAGTAATAAACAAAGTGTAACTTTATCACAAAGAGTTATGTACTAAAAAACTATATCACTCACTTGCCTGTAAAAGCTACTCACCAGTTGGAGTAAATTGCTTTTATTTACCTAAAACATGCTACTATAAAAACCGCAGGACAACTACTGTCAAAACGCAAGGATCCACCGCAAAGGAAGCAAAAGCTTTGAACTAGAACAAAAAGAAGAAATAAACTGTTATAATCACAAATACAAATACTTTGCCAGTTGACAAACACCCTGCCACCAAGAACTTAGAAATTGTCCCTGGTGCCTAAGTGGCTTCTGCCCCCTTTGGGGCAGATGGGCTTAAAGGAAATAGGCTGATCTGCCCCCAAGGGGGGAAGAAATGGCCATCAGTAATGTGACCCCCTTTGAGGGGCAACCCTTGCCAAAGGGGCCACCCCCAGCACACACAACACACACACAAGATCCCTGGTGCCTAAATGGATTCTGCCCCCTTTGGGGGCAGATGGGCCTAAATAAAATAGGCCCATCTGCCTCCAAGAGGGGGCAGAAATGGCCAACAGCTCTGTTACCCCTGGGGGGGGGGGTGACCCTTGCCAAAGGGGGTGCCCCCAGCACAAAGAAACTAAGGGGAACAAAAAAACAATTCCCTCATGTCTTGGTGCATTCTGTCCCGCTTGGGGGCCGATAGGCCTAAAAATAATAGGCCGATCTGCCCCCAAGGGGAGCAGAAATGGGCATCAGTAATGTGCCCCCATATGGGGGGGCGACCCTTGCCAAAGGGGCTGCCCCCCACACAAAACACACATGCACACACAATATCCCTGGTGCGTAAGTGGACTCTACCCCCCTTCGAGGCAGATGGGCCTAAAAAAATATGCCAATCTGCCCCCAAGGGGGGCAGAAATGGCCAACAGCTCTGTGCCCCCTTCAGGGGGTGACCCTTGTCAAAGGGGGGACCCCCAGCACACAGAATAACAAAGGGGAACACAAAAAAATCCCTCACGTCTTGGTGGCTTCTGCCCCACTTGGGGGCAGATGGGCCTAAAAGAAATAGGCCAATCTGCCCCCAAGGGGGTCAGAAATGGCCTTCAGTAAAGTGCCCCCTTTGGGGGGCGACCCTTGCCAAAGGTGCCGCCCCCCCCACACAAAACACACACAGGATCGCTGGTGCCTAAGTGGATTCTGCCCCCCTTGAGGGAAGATGGGTGTAAAAAAATAGGCTGATCTGCCTCCAAGGGGGCAGAAATGGCCAACAGCTCTGTGCCCCCTTTAGGGGGTGACCCTTGCCAAAGGGGGCAAAAGGGGGCATCCCCAGCACAAAAAAACAAAGGGGAACAAAACAAAAAATATTCCCTGGCGTATTGCTGGTTTCTGCCCTCCTTGGGGGCAGATGGGCCTAAAAGCAATAGGCCCATCTGCCCCCAAGGGGGGTCAAAAATGGCCAACACTAATTTCCCCCCTTTGGGAGGGCGACCATTGCCCAAGGGGTGCCCCCAAGACACAAAACACACACACACACCACGCAATCCCTGGGGCCTAGTGGGTTTCGGCGTTCCCGGGGGCGATTTCGGCCAAAAACATGGCTGATCTAGCCCCAAGGGGGGCAGAAACATGTAAAAAACATATTGCTTCCGGGCAGCGACCCTTGCCTAAGGGGTAGCTGCCCAACAATGTAATGAAATCCCTGGTTCCTAGTGGGTTTCGACCCTCCCTGGGGGCAGATCGGCCGAAAAAACAGCCAATCTGCCCCCAGGGAGGGCCAAAACACAGATTTTTCATTGCCCCCAGGGGAGTGACCCTGACAAAGGGGTTGTTCCACAAAATAAAGTACAGACGAAATCCCTGGTGCCTAGTGGGGATTCCTGCTCCACGATCACATGCCCCGCCCGCGATCGTGGAGCAGGAATCCATTGAAATGGGTGAAAGGGGGAAAGGAAAAACTCTTTCCTTTCCCCCTGTGTCTGTTTTCCCACCTAAAACCCATAAAAAAGAGAAGGATTCACCTGTTTGAGGTCCTTTCTCTCCACGCACAGGAAGCGAATGGCTTCCAGCGCGTCCTCAGCAGCTTCTAATGACGTTGGCGCCCTGTGAGCGCACTGACGTCATCAGATTGCTGAAGGGGGGTCAGGGTGGAAGGGGAAGTGATTCCCCTTCCATCCCCGACTGGGGGATGTGGGCCGGGTGCAGGACGAGCTGGTCTCATCCCAGACACACGACAACCGTGTGCCTGGACGAGACCAGCTCGTCCCGGGCATGGGAGGGGTTAATAACCACTGTAGTTGGCTTGTTGTTGGACTTCTATTCTCTGGATCAGTATGCTTCACCTAATGATAAGGTTAATCAAACTCTAGTAAATAGTAAAGAACGTTAAACAAGAGGTTAACACATAAGACTAACTCTGAAAGTATCTTTAGTTACAGTGTTTATTATCAAATATTAACAGAGAATGGAAGGTTAATGAAAGCAGAAAACTTGTATGTATGTTCTTATTTAGCTGGCTCTGGAGCTGGGAGATATACTTATCTTAACCTTCCTTTGCCCTATTAATTTTGCTCTTGTCTGTTTTTTATTCTGTTTTATCATCAAGATACCATCAATCTGTTTTATTCCAATTATGAATCAACTTTAGTGAAAGTACTTTCACTAAGTCTTCAGACATGTACATTTGGATGACTAACCTTATTTCTTGGTTCTCAAAAGCATATGAAGCATATGGAAGGGTGAGAAAAAGAGAAAGCATGGTGAAGTATTTCCAACCTTAGTTTTAACCTAATAGGATTTATACATGTGAAAGTGAGCTTTCATGTAAAATTAATCATGATCAAAGGATTTTTATAGATGAACTTAATGAAAGAATAAGGCATACGAGGGAAAGTTCAAATGAAGAAACAAAGGTTAAGTCAAGCCAGAGGAAATAAAAGGTCAAAGAGACAGACATACATCCCTGATTAAGCTGGGATTGGCAAAGATGAGAAAACTATGCATAATTTGTGAAAGAGAAGACAACAAGACTGCATAAATGGTGGGATGAAGAGATTGTGACCAGTATAATTTGGCGAGGGATCAAGCATTAAGAGGACAAGAAGCTATTAAAAAGGTAATATATTATGCTTATGGTAAAGCTACATGTTTTCAGTTGGCACGTCATTGGGTGGGAAGTTGCTATGTGGTTTTAGTCTTTCCAAGAATTTGCTATACACTTTTTTTGGGCAGAGGGAATGCTGCTAACTTAAGGAGAAGTATGGGTAGTTTTAGACTAAGTGATGGGAGGTATATTTGGCACCTTAGTGCCTTTTGTTCAAGTAGTGTTATATAATGCAAAGATTAGAAAATTGTCTAGCTTAGTGGATAGTGTTGCTACTAATACTGCCAGAGCACCAACAGTCATTAGTAAAGTCTTAGTTGCAATGAGAGCCATCATAACGCAAAATTGCCTTGATTAAACATTAGGCTAAGTCTGTTGTATGCTTGGCTTACAGCAATGCTGCACATTTATATCTAAAGTGAATAACCAAATTGACAATTTTGTGGTTACCATACCCAATGTTGCTCATGAAGTCGAGGAATTAGAGGAGACTGATGTAAGGGAGGTAATAGCTTCTCTGGCTGGGTCCAACAGAAGAGGGTTTGCAAAGGTAGGTGGGTGGTTTAGTAATATAGGAGGAGGAATTGTAAAGGCAATACTTGCCCTCATACGAATAATCTTAATTGGAGTACTGTGTGATCTTCTCTATATTAAAGTTTTTTAAAAAAATATTTCAAGATGTGAGACAAACTGTAGGAAAAGAAGCTGTCAGCAGTCATAGGATGAAAAAGGAAAAGGAGCAACATCGAATTAGAGTAACTATAAAAGTCAAGTTTATGAGGGAATTAGAAGAATCCAGAGGAAAAAAATCCAAAGCTGTCTTTTTCTTTTTTGTGAGATTTCTGTTTAATAGAGCAAGATGTGATGATTATCGGAAAATAAAGGGGATACTAATTTTGTTTTTTTTAAATAAGTCCATTGTACTAATGAAAAACATTAGCTAACACAGCAATTGTAGGCGTCATACTCAATTTTATTTGAGACCTTTGCTGTCAATTTCCTCTATCATGTAAATAACTTGTATTTTTTCCTATGGAAACCCTTACAACGGTATTGAATGTTTGGAATCCTTTGTTCAGAACCCTACAAAAGTATGCTCTTTTGGGATATGTCAGAGACCTCTTTTTTACTGATCTTAGGAGGCAAATCCATGCCGGATTACTCTCCCATTGGGCACTCTGTATTTTGCTGACCTGAACTGTACTGAGTTCTTTGATAGATTCTGTACTCTGCCTGTGATTTGCATTCTGCTTTACTGATAAATTGATTTTGACTATATGTGCAGCATGGGACAGTAGTTAAACACTGGGCCATAAATCACTATGTGAGGCCTCTTTCTTCAACACAAAACTTCTTCCATGGGTTCTGCTGTGGCTATTATTCAACAGTGCTCTTTTATTACTTACCTGTAGGGATGTGTTCCGCCAAGCGCCTATACACTCTTTACTGAAGGCAGCATACATCAGAACTATTGGCACCATGTCTGCACAATACGAAGCTACTACTGCAGCATCGCCAACACCTATTGCCATTTACCACATAAAGCGTCTCAATATTGAAATGCCTATTCTCATGAGAACAAAACTTTCTCCATGATGTATCCATAGCATGGAACAACCTCCCTCAACACAGGAGAGCCTCTTCCTCATTTCTTAGGTTCCGCAAGAAGCCGAAGACCTGGCTCTTCGAATAACTCAATGGGGACCAAATGCGTACACATCTGCTCAATTGCCTAGATACCCTTACAGGTGATTAGTGCACTCTACAATTTGATGTGAGATAAAATATACTCTCTTGTGTAGCACATATGTGCTCCATCTTCTCAGACCAGTTTTCCTCAACAGGAAACTCATTACCAGTAGTCACAGTATCTTCCATTCAGGTCGTATGTACTTGGCAGTGCACCTCCTAATCTTTGAGCCCTGTCTAAAGCTGTCTGGTGTAGAAAAATGCTAGTGCATGCTCCAGGGTCAGATGAGCTCTCTAGTTAGACCTCAGCAACACCTATAATTAGTCAACAATGTATCACTATTGTGCCATTACTTTTTCAAAGACAGAAAAAAAAGAAATGAGAGAGGTGGGCGATCAGTACGAAGAACAGAGTACGTGAAACCGAGACAGGAATCACAGCGCTCTTCGGAGGTTTCTGTTAAAAAGGATGAGAAACCAGGTTAACAAAAACAACACTTTAAAAAGAAAAAAATGACACACAGGAAGAGGGTCCTCTTGAAGAACAAGAATTGGGCTCTAGCATTGCTAGACAGCGCGGCAGAGGTCACAATAGTTCACCGGAATCTACTAGAGCATCTGAAGGTGAAAGCAACTGATGACTTTATACAAGTAGAAACAGCGGACATGCATGTCTCCAAGCCTGATAGGGTGTACAAAGTAATGCTACAATTAGAAGGAGACATTGAACGCACAATAGACGCAATCTTTTGGGGTCGCATAGTAAAGGTGTATGATGTCTTGTTGGCCGAGCAAGATTGGCCACCGGACTTTGTCCGTACCTGCCCATATGGAGAAGATGTCATTAAGCCTTCCTTCTCGCCCCTTGTTCCAGAGGAACTAGCTAAATCCTATTCCATTGAATGGGCTCTAACACAAGCACCTGCATTATACAGAAATCAAGTAGGATGGGATAAGGATTCCCCCACCATGTAATTCCCATTAAAAGTGAACCTCAGCCACAACCGCAGTATCCTATAAAACATGAAGCAAAAGCAGCAGTGAGAGAAATACTCACGCAATTAGAGTACCAAGGTGTGATTGAACCCTGTGTCTCGCCAATAAATAACCCTTTATTCCCCGTAGCTAAACCAGACCATTCATACAGAATAGTCTTAGACTAAAGACATCTAAATAGTCATACACGCACCTATGCTATACAAAACTCACATAGCACTGCACTAATGAGCAACATAGTGCGTAAAAAATACAAAACAACACTAGACATTTCTAATGTGTTTTTCTGCCACAATATAGCACCTGAAAGCAGAGACTTAACAAGCTTTAGCACACTAGGCTCTCAGAAATTCTGTTGTTTACCTCAGTGGTATAAGAACAGCCCAGGACTGTTCGCGGCTCGTGTCACTGTCATTTTACACGAGATTGACCCTGAAGCATTGTCCTATGTAGATGACATATATCTCACGGATGATGAGTTACCACAACATTTAAGACGGGTAGCCCGCATTGTTGTAGGATTTGCTGAATTTGGCTACAAATGTAATTTAAAAAAACCAAAAATAGCCTCCTCAGTGTCCTGTTTCTGGGATATGAGCTGTCAAGTGAAGGGAAGAGCCCAGCGCCACAGTTCTTAGAAACGTGCGCACAGTTGCAACCACCGAATACGATTAAAAACTCCAATCATTATTGGGTTTCTTACATTTGGCAGAATCTACATTCCAGATTATGCTACACTCATAAAACCTTTATATGACCAAATACGTCCCGATTTTTCAAGTATATACTGGACAACTGATCACACATGTATTCTTAGAGAATTGTTTAAAGACATGCTTGCAGCACAACATTTACACACAAGGGACAACAAAACACATTTGGTCATCAGGGTAATAGCTGGGGCCATCGGTTTCACCTATGTGACATTTAATGAAGGTGAGACAGTCCTGATTGCATACAAATCACATTTGTATTCAGCAGCTGAACAATGCTTTGCTCCCACAGAGAAAATTCTCACTGCTGTACAGATGGCTGTCATTAAAGAAAGACCTCTTGCCCAAGGAAAACACATTTTTGTCGTTTCTCCAATCCCAACCCTAGAGGCTGTTACAAAAGGTAGCGTTCTGAATGCAAAAGCAATACATCCACGTTGGATACACTGGGCTACGTCTCTGACAGCCAATGATGTAGACTACATTTTCGACCCAAAGTTACAAACTCAGGAATTCCTACAATATGAAGTAGAATACCCAGTTCCAGGAAATACCTTGGCTCTTGATCAGTATCATAGAGTCATGTACACCGATGGCTCTGAACAACCTGCAATTGGAACTAAACATCAATATTCGGCTGCTTGCACAGTCATAAGTGGCTATATGGAAGGGGATCAATTTTGTCCTCTACATACCTTTACACAGACCCTAGGGGATTGTACAGCACAATTGGCTGAGCTAAAAGCTCTGCTGATGGCACTGGAACACACGGATCCGTCACAGCCTACACTGATTGTTTGTGATTCATATTACTGTGTCCAGTCCTTTAATGAATACTTGCATTATTGGCACCAGAATGGGTTCAGAGACTCCAAAGGCTACACCATTAAACACAGACTACTGTGGGGGAAAGTAGCGGACCTGAAAGAGACGCTACAGAAATTCCATGTTGTACATACACTTGGACACCAGCACGTTGGAATACATGTTGCTGGAAACACATTGGCTGATGAAGCCTCAAAGTCAGCAGTGGCAGTGGCCACTGTAGCTGCAGTGACTCGCTCGAGTTCCAAACCAGACGCAGACATTTGGGCTGCTGTGAAAGCTACGGCTGATGGTACGCCCCATCCTAAAGGATTTCCTAACAAATATCATTATCATATGGGAAGTATGCTGAACGCTGAAGTTGAGATACCAGGCATAGGCGTACGAGACATCCCTAATAAAGATGTAAGACCGCAATTGATTAAAGCAGAGCATGAGGGGGTATCATCTGCACATGCTGGTGTGGCGGCTACAATTTCAATCTTACAAGCCCGTTATTAGTGGCCAGGCCTCTATAAAGAAACTAAGCAGTATGTCCTTTGTTGTGACATCTGTCAACAAATCAATGTTTCCACTGCCAAGCGCCCACAGCAGACACCCCTCTTAATTTCAAACAAACCATTACAGTGTGTGTACTTGGACCACTGCGGTCCTCTAACACCTGATAGTGCATACAAATATATACTAGTCACTGTTGATTCATGCTCCAGATTTGTATGGTTATGGCCACAACGCTCGGCTGACGCTTGGACTTTTATTAAAGATTTGCGAGTCTTTGTCGGTACATATGCAGTTGCGGCCTTCCAGTCGGACCAGGGCCCTGCTTTTGCCTCAAGGGCATTCAGGGACACCATGGCTTTGTTGGGGTCCAACTACAGTACTCGTCTCCATTTCATCCCAAGGGAAATAATGTCTTGGAGCGATTAAACCGCAATTTAAAGCAATCCTTAACAGCCAGAGTCTTAGGTACGGGTCATAATTGGCTTAATCACCTGCATGGAGTCCAGAGAGCACGAAATAACCTACCTAGAAGGTCCCTGGGGGGTTGTACTTCATATGAGTGCCTGTTCGGTACTCAAATGTATGTTCCGGATCTTGATGGTGCTGGCGTGGAGGCAGCAGAAACACCTTTTGACATAAATGAACGTGTCACTGTCTTACAGGAATTGCACAGTTCCGTGATGCTAATTCTTCCAAAAGTTCCACCTCCACAGGAATTAAGGATGTGCCAGTAACATCTACCGGCTGGATTCCCAGAGTTGGGGATCTTGTACGTGAAAAAGTTGCAGTGAAAAAGGAATTTGGCCCTTCTTATCGATCACTAGTCCCTGTACTAGGGATACACAATACCAGAACTGTTATTCTACCACCGTTGGCAGGTGCCAAAGAAAATCATTTTGTCTCTATTGACAATGTCAAATTACACCATGTGGCCGATCCTGCACAGCCGACCAAGAGGAACATCTAGTAGTTCCCGAATCCCTCTCACTACTGGCGAAGAAGTTCCACTACAAGTTTTTTATACCAACACCGATACCTCTCCGAGCTTGGGGAGGGTGGAAGATGATCTTGCATTAGTTCCACTAATATCAACTAACTTAGAAACATTTGAACAAGTCAACTCGACTACAAGCCAAACGGATGGTGATGTCTATAGTGTGCCACCACAGGAAACACCAACTCCATCACTGACAACTGCTACGCTGTTTGCTCGAACTTCCTCTGGTTATTTTGCCGACTTCAACGACGATTCCCCAGACTCATTCGCCTCTTCGACAGCTGATTTGTCAAGTGCACGTAAGCTAACAAACTGCCTTAAAGTAACGTATTTCATTTTTCCATCGAACTATATATGTCTTTTTCTGACTGTCCTAGCCTTTCTACTTTGGATTGGTTTTGTTATTACCTTTTTCTTATTAATTCATGGTCATTTTCTTCCTGAAAGATCAACAGTTGAACAGGTGGAGGAGGTTTTGAAACCACATTTTTCGTCACACAAAGTCCGAAGAGATTTATCCTTTGTGAACATTTCTGCAGTGCCAATTCCTGATGGGATTGTTTGGGACAAAGGGGGTGATTCTAACTCTGGCGGGCGGCCACAGTTCCCCCCTCCAGAATACCGCACCGCGGTCGTAAGACCGCTGCGGTGATTCTGGGTTTTCCACGGGGCTGGCGGGCGACCGCCAAAAGGCCGCCCGCCAGCCCAGTGGAAAACAACCTTCCCACGAGGACGCCGGCTCTGAATGGAGCCGGCGGAGTGGGAAGGTGCGACGGGTGCAGTTGCTATAAGGCTTTAGAACATAGATACAGACACATGGGGTGTCCATGTGTTTTAATGCCAATACTGTTACATTATCAATGTGGTTCCCACTTGGTTCATTTCAGATGTATCTCGCTTGAGATGTTTTGAAGATTGTTGGGACATATGAGTCTCTCCTTACGACTGAGAATGTTGATGTACAATGAAGAACATTAATTCTAAATAAAATTCGACATATACATGTTGGTGGACATATTGAGTCAGATACTTTGTAGTAATCCACCTTTTTATCATTCTATGACAAATTACAACATCTTTCCGTATACTTTTAGTGACTTTATGGAATACTTTGGATCACATTATTCATAAAGAGGTACAATTAACAATTTAATTCATGTCAGTGTGGAATTCTGTCACTTGCAGAACCGTTCTCTTGTTCACAATTTCAAATTATGGATGGTTTATGGCTCTCCTTAGAATCTTCATCCCCTTTTTATCTTTGGTCACTCTTCTAATTTCACTTGGACACTAGGTTGGAGGTTTTGTTTGGATTGGATTTTACACATAATGTGGTGCTGGTTCTGGTATGTGGCTTGTCTTTTTCCACAGCTCTCAACAGCTACTAACTTGACACTTGTATTGTCATATATGGTGTCAATATATTGAGAGGTTTTAATCTTTATAATTTTTGGTGATTTGTAATTGTATTGTTTATAAGAATATTTTAACATTTATTGTTGTTTAATCAGCCTTGATAAAGTCCTTAACAGGATGAAACACATGTCAGCTGAATCCTGAAAATACAAGCAAGATTGTTCTTGGATGGAATTCTTTTTGATTCAATTGTTCAATTGGCTGAATTTTGTAAATACAAGTGTATTGGTATTTAAATGGACCCATTGTTGACTCATTTGTCTAAATAGGTTGGTTCTTATACCAACACATTCCAACATTGTTGAAATATGGGTTACATGGGATGCATTTCAAAATGAATATATTCATGTTAATAAAATAAGTTTTATTTGTACTTGTCATATACTAGTTGTAGTATTTGTTAATCTTTTACTTCTTCTTGTATTTAATCATCTCACTGTAATTTTTGTTACTGTTTATAAATTCTTGAATCCATTACAATTGACAGCTAAGTACGTGTATATTTGTGTGCTCCACAAGTTGTTTTTTATGTGGTCATATTAACTGGTGTAGGTCCATTCCTATCCCAGTATATGTATTTGGCAACAGATACGTTTATCAGTGTATGAGCACCATTATTGCACTCACCAAACAATACAGGAAGGTGCGGCCATTGTAGGGTTATTGTTGCCATAATTGTTTTTTCACCATTATGCAGTTGGGTTGGACGCTTCAAACATTGAAGGCGGGTCGCGTTCCATGGCAGCACATTAGTGCAAGGGAGATATTTTCTTCTTTTAATGTAACGCGACAACAACAGCTAATGGCTAAGAAAGAAGCGACTTATGTCATGCTTAACATTGAGAAATTAGAAAAGTTGCCTTTTACGTGGCCCAAATACCATCGGCAGTGTGGTTAATACACTGGGTTATTAATCTGCCTATTTCAACACTACAATTCACCTCCTGTTTGAAACACATTCCGGTAGGCAGATATGAAAAGCTGGGAGATAGTTACATCCATGAGGTGTGGGAGCTCCCCTTCTCGTACAAATGCTTCAATGGCATGAAAGAAGTCTTTCTTAGCTGCAGTGAATGCAAGACTTCAGTCAGTCATTCGATGATTTGTAAACAGCTGTCCTTGCATGGGGCGTGTAATGCCTCGGCTGCAAACTTGGCTTGTTATCTTAAGGGAGTTCCAGTCCCCTTGATTAGACCTACGTTCCAGGTGCTTTCAAATGGCAGCTACGTCCTTCTCAACAGTGAAGACTGTTGTGGCATGGGATCCGGAATAGTTTACGTTGTTTCGGTCTCTAAGGTCGTTACATGCTGCAGGAACGTACTGTTTCCCCCCACTAAATTTAGGGAGGTAGCTGATATCTGGCCTTACATTGCTACTTCAAATGTGAAATTTGACAAGTTGAGTAGACTCAAGGCTTTATTGTTTCAAAAGCATGTGGCCCTTACATCTGCACGCGAGACCTACGCACTTCAAGTGGCAAGGTCATCAGCAGAAATATAGTCCCTGTTAAATATGAACTTTCCGAGACACTTTGGTGAACTCGTGGGACGAATATTTAATGTGTCCAGCACGACTGCAATAGCACATTTTTTCAAAGCTGTTGGTTCTGGTTTTGTTCACACCTTTTCCTCCATATTCGGTTTGATCTCTTCAGCTATCCACTCAATTTTCTGGAGTATTTTGGGGGGATTTCCGATAACTTTGGCTTTATTAGCTGGCATCCTGTTGTTGCTGTTGTTTATGCGCAATGGCTGTCCCGCCGCAACGAGGACACATGACGGCGCTCCCATCAGGGCAGCTGTGTCGTGAACGCATGATGCAGCATTTTGGAGCAACACTCCTGGAGCATTTGGAGTGTGACTGGTCTTTGTCATTCAGACCGGTTTTGTATTGTGTGCAGCCCGTGCTCCGGTGCCTCTGGTGCTCTTTCGAACATGCACTGGAAGTTTGTCTTTCACAGCAGCGCCCTCCAGCAATAGATGCTGATCTGTTAATGTTCTCGCTGAGGGTTCATTACCAGACATGCGCACTGAGGCTGCGTTTGCTATGTGAAGCTAATTATGAGTTACCCTTCCTGGAGGAAGTTGCCACCAACTCATCAATGGGCACTCCACGGGATGCTGCCTTGGTTGATACTGGGGCTCTGGAACACACTTGCTCCTCGATCATTTTTGGCGCGGACTTTCTGATTTTGTCACCTGCCGAAGTGGAAGATCTCCTGCTTTCCATGACTCGTACTTAATTTGAAGCTTTTCTAAATTGACATTATCATTGAATTCGGTTATAAGCCATATGCTCGTGTTTTAAATTGCCAAGTAGTGTGCTTGTGTGTCCTTTTAACTTGTCAAAATTGACTAGGGTTTTATATATATCTTAGGTTGAGAAATTTTAGTTTTGGCTTGAACCACTTTCAACCGACAAGGGGAGGGTGTTGTGTAGCCATTTTAGCTATAGCTCCATGCACGTTAGTTTAATAAACTAGGCCGCTGGGCACTTTGACCAAGATAAATTTTATTCAGCTTCGCATTGTTATTTTTACAATAACCAGTTTTACAGTCTTGTTTTAATTTCTTCTATCTAACTGTTTTGCTTAGCCCAGCACTGTGTTCTCAAACAAGACATTCTTGATCACTTTGTGCTTCAGTCAAGGCTGCAGTTTGGTACATTGCCGGTGAACGTGGTAGAAGTTTAGTCTCCAACATTCATAGAAAATACACATCCTTACATAGGGACATTTTCTTAGAACATTAGCTGTGTTATTATAAAAACACTTCCTAGTCCCATTACACGTTAAGAGGGAGACTCCAGCCAGGGAACCACGACTGTATGCTGATTACAGGCCTTTGCTCAGGTATGAGGGTCGATGTCCTCCCGGGGGAACCTGAAAGGCAGGATTAGAGCTTAACATGCTGTGCTCAAATTATGATTCATATCGAAAATAGTCCATCAATTCTAGTGGCAATATGATAGCGTTATTCTTATGCTTCACTCTCATCGTCACCATTTTAATATTGTCATGTTGTGTCATTCTGGTTATTGCAGCTCACGCTTTGCTATCTAAAATGCAGTCATTTTATTAAACCAGTCTTTAAAACTTATACTGCTTTCATTGTCATTTATATATGAGACCGAATTGTGAATGCGAGAACCGGTTGCGACCTGAGTGACGACGACTTACCTGAGAAGTATGATATGTCATGCGCTCGGCTGCCCAATCGTCTCTACCTTTCGGGAGATACGAGGCACTGCTAGTTAGCCGGAGCAAAACCCGGATTTAGAGCGACAAGTGTCACCCACTGTGGGACTCAGTCTCCCACACTGTGGACGATCTTGCTGCTCAAAATCCAGTAGTCTTATTAGAATAACGAGAGCCTACGCAACACTATCACTCGTACCATTTCCATTATGCATCATCACCCAAGCGAGATCGGTCCCATCATAGGATAGGACAAAGATCTAACACAGCCTCTCAGTGCTCTGGTCCCCGGGGCATAGATGTAACACAAGTGCTTCCCTTACAGCACTCAGTTGACATGACGTCACTGGGAAAACCAGACCCAAGCCCTGGGCTTACATTGCATTTTCTGAACTATAGATGTGGAATACATGTATTTTGACACCATTTTTAGTAAACTCAAGCATTAGAAAAGTTTGCAAATATAAAGTATAAGAGTAGAACACTACACTTCTAAGGAGGCAGAGGAATCTGCCAAACTTACCTATACTCTCAATCTCACCCCGCCCTTTCTCTGATCATTATTTACTACCAGAGGGCTCCAGTCTGGGCTGAGAGATCCAAAATTGGGGTATGCTGGGGAAAGTCTATCCAGTAGATAGAAGAAAAGGAGGCTGAATGTAACTTTCTCGTTTCAATGTGAAATGACCAGTCGCCCCTGTCAGATGCATAATTGCATAATCTAAACCCTCGAAAATGAGAAGTGCTTTCTTTTCTCAAGTTTTAGGAACATTTGTGGAATGTGGAGAAGTCTGAGGGAGCCTCACAAACTTTTTCCAGAGGCATTGATCCCACATGCAAGCAGAAGAGGCATTAATGGGGAGAAGACAATTCAGCAAAAGTGCCCCGTCCCACAAATACTCCAATCTAGACACCTCTTCTAAATAGCCTATTCTTTTGCTCTCTCGTCACCTTTGCTTCATCTATCCTCTTTCTTGCTACTGTGGAAGCTTTTGTGTATTTATTTAGATTGTGTATGTTTACCAGTGTGTGAAATAGTGATTTACAGGCAAACTTCATGTGTACACTAACATGATGCTATTGTCTTTGAAATTATGTTGAGGTGACCTGTTAAAGTAAATTTTCCTGGTTTAAGCTAAGTAGGCCTCAGCTAGGCCTCAATGCTATCTTGTTAAAAAGGGACGTTTAATCAAGTTTGTGCTCTGTTTCTTATTTCTAGTGCACAAACTCAAGCAAGTCATGTTTGTTCATTTCTGACTGACAATGTTGTTGAAGAAGATTCTGTAGCATGGGCTCAGTAATGTATATTTTCTACAATGTTGATCAGCCTGCAAGCAGTATTGCAGTCACTCACAATGGTTCACTGGTTTTTGTAACTGGTTTGTACTGACAGCTCTGCATGACATTAGCTCAGATAGAGCTGAGTCAATATTCATGTAGAGGGATAGTGCTTAGGTGGTAAGGCTGTATGGCACTCTTTAATCCAGTGTTCTGATTTGTTGAAAATGTATTTCTTTGCTCACACCATGATAAAGCTGCACTATCTATGTATCCATTTGAGAAATGTTTTTTTTTTATCAACCCTTGAATTTGGGGATGGGATGTTATCCGATGTCTTACTGATTTTGCTAGACATTTGGGACTTAGCATTTTCTGAGGATTTTGTCATTTTCTGTATTGATGGACTTTGATTTTCTATGCAACCCAGCTGTAATCTGCGTTTAATTATTATGCATTGTACCTTTACATTTTTGTAATCAGCATTTATACATTTTCTACATCCACCTTAAAACTAACTTAATGAGTTAGTCCTTTCTCAATTGAGTGTATTTTGTACCTTATCTTGGAACACACTGTCTCATGAAATTGAGATTTAGTACCATCCCTGATCCACTCACTTGCGGGTGTGCTACTGAGGTGTCTTTTGGGGTGTAAGATTTTAGTGGTACACCATCCATACTATCTCTGGTAGATTCTTTGAAGTTAAACATCACCCAATGCATCTCATGTTTCCTGCCTGTTATGTGTCTTGCCTTCTCCCACACGCTCTTTTGTTTTCATCCTCCTTCCCCTTTTCCTACCTTGCTTCCTCTACAATGTACATGGTTTTCTCTGTTTCTATCTCTCTGGCTTCCTTCCTTCTGTTGCCTCAATCTCCATTTTCTTGTCTTCTTCTCTCACTTTCTGTCAAAGCCCAGCTCACCTGAGTTCTTGTTCAGTTCTGATGGAGGTTGAAGACAATCCGACCCCACCCTGAAACTGCTTGTTCCAGCACACTAGTTTTTAAAACAGTGCACTAAGAACAGAAGCTCAAGGGAAGGGGGGAAGTCCCTTGGGTAGTAACAATTAAAACGACCTGAATTATGAAATGTCTAGGTATGTGCGGTACCCTGAAGGCTGCAGCATTAGAGGTTTGATTAAGATGTTTTCTCGAACAAGTAACCTCTCCCCTTGTCGAGCTTAATCGTTTCCCGATTCAGTTGAGGAGGTGGAGGAAACAGCACCCTTTCGTGGAGTTTTAGGCTTTACTGGACATTCTCTGGCAAACTGACCTGCCCTGCCACAAAATAAACATAATTGAAATTTTCTCCTTCTTTCTTTTTCCTCTGATGTGAGTGGACCTCTGAGTGTCCCTATTTGCATAGGCTCTGGTTCAGGGAGTTTATTATCTGTGTCTTTCTTCTCGTGTCTAATAAAAGTTAACCGTGATTCCAGTTTGTATTTATCTCCCTTTCTTTCTCCTAGTCTATGTTCTAATTTCACAACTAAATCTACAAAGTCCAAATAGTCTTTTGGCAAATCAACGATATGAGCCAGCGCGTCTTTTAACTCGTCTCTCAAACCTTTATAAAAAAGGGAGACACGCTTTTCTTCTGGCCACTGTGTCTCGGTGAGTAAACGATTAAAACTAGTGAGATAGGTCAATAAATCCTTGTTGCCTTGTTTAAGATTTAAAAGCTCATTATCACTTGCCTGCATGAAAGTGTGTTTTGCAAAAAGGCTGGTCATGGTACGTTTAAATTGATTCCAATTATGGAGGATGGGATCATCTCTATCCACGAAAGGAATTGACCAATTGGCTGCTGTGCCACCCAAATAAGACAAGACGAATGCCACTTTCGTATCATCAGTAGGGAACTGTTGTGGCTTACAAATGAAGTGTAATTGACATTGATTGATAAAAACATAGAATTTGTTACTATCTCCATGAAAACGTTCAGGTGCTGCTAAGGGCACAACATTAGGAACATTAACAGTAACCTCAACTGGGGAAAGCAAAGTTGTATGTTTTGATGGCGCCCCTGTCTCTGAGGAGGTTTTAAACAAAGGCGTAGAAGCTGTGTTCCACTGAGATCCCCTAAATTTATACCTGCTTAAATCCTGTTTTAAAGAGGTATTCTCCATCTTTAATCTCTCTATTTCCTCCTGCATATGTTGCAAGATGCCAGACACTGATTCATTATGAGCCAAGTCCTCATTTAGGGCCTGCGCCATATCCGTGACGTCAATGCCCTCTATTTCTTCCCCGGTATTCATCGTCCACCAGAACTGAAATTTTTTAAGGCTTGTGCTTCTGTCAAAGCCCAGCTCACCTGAGTTCTTGTTCAGTTCTGATGGAGGTTGAAGACAATCCGACCCCACCCTGAAACTGCTTGTTCCAGCACTAAGAACAGAAGCTCAAGGGAAGGGGGGAAGTGGATAAAATAAAAAAGAGAGACAACACCGTTCTTGCGTTTCCACTGTTGAAGTGCTGCACATATCTGCGGCCCTTTCTGACTTCTGTAGAAACTGGTGCCTAATGAAACATAAACAAAGAACAGATAAGTGCAACCTATTCCTAAATGGGTTCCTGACTATCCCTTTATTTATTAGAAATTCTCTTCTAAAAGTACCTCATGGATCCTGGTCTCTAGTTTCCAGGTTTGGAATGTGTTACTGCTCTGGGATGTGTTTTCTATTACTGTACAGCTTCTAAAACATTAAACAAATACCGTTATCAGAATTACCAATATCAAACATTCATCATAGTATAACTAAAGCCTAAATTCCCAATAGCAGACTCACTTTTCCCATATTTCCAGAATCTTTTATAAAACAAATACTGTACTTTTACATCAAAATACAGCATGTAATTTGTGCAAGTCCTTGATTTACTGTTTGCCTTGCTGTTAATGGTTTCCACTGTTCGATTCTTAAAAGTTCCATGAGAAAAAACAATGTTTGCTTCACAAAGTTCTGCAAAATATTCTTGTAACAAAGAGTTTGAATCACAATGTTCGTGGAAGGTATTTGGTTTCAAATTGTCTATACACGAATCCAGAAATTGTTGTCAAAGTTCTTTCAGGTAATAAAAGGTTTTGCACTTACTTGTTGCTGGCAAGAGATACTGATCAGTCTAACCTTGTCTTCTGTCTCTTTTGCAGGTTACTCATAGGAGAGAGGCTGAAGCAAGGAGGAACCGGAAACCGGAAGAAGGAAGAGCCAGAAGCTGCGCCCATTGAAGTCAATGAAAGTCTGTAAAGAGCAGGAGTGCCAGCGCCGAGGGATCTGTTCTCAGGTAAGCGGGAGGTAGACAAGCACAAGCACTGGGTGAGGCTCGGGGATGCCTTTTATAGACAGGGCTGGGTGTGGTTTGAAGGGCTGGGTGTGGTCCTCACATGCTGCACATGTTCTTGGAAGGTGTGCAGAGCTGGGTGTGGTTTGAAGAGCTGGGTGTGGTCCTCACATGCTGCACATGTTCTTGAAAGGTGTGCAGAGTTTCAGTTATTATACAAATGAGTTGGATTAACTCATGGCCTAGGGAGGAGTATTTTAAAGAAGCCTTGGTAAAAGCAAGGCCCAATGTGTAAACAAAACAGCACATTAAACAACATACACAGAAGCCTAGGGGGGGGGGAAGGTGAGATAACAAGAAAGGCTTTCAATAGTAAGTTTAAAAGGGAGCTATTACAGAACCCACTAGTGCAGTGAGAGGGGACATGCTCTTTGCTGTGTACAAACCCTAACACTTTCTTTCTCTTCTTTTTCTCTATTTCAATTCTCTACCTTCACTCCTCTTCTTCACTCCCTCTCGATGTACAACATCTTTATCTTGCTCCCTCTCATTCTTTGTTGCTTTCCTCTCTCACTGTTTGACTTCTCCCACCTGACTTCTAGTTGTAATCTCTCTCAATGCCACTGTAGTTCACTACACCTCACTTTTCCATATGTTTTTATATAAAATTCCCCTTCTTGCATCCCTACCGCCTCTTCAGTCTCACTCAATTGTATCTTTCTATACAGACTTAACCTGCTCATCCCGTCACCTTTTTCCAAATTGTCTCTTTTCAACTCTGTTCCAGTATGTTCTTTTCTCCTCGAATTTACACTACCTTCTCTGTAAGTCTTCCAAAGTAGTTCATCCAAGTGTGTACCTACAACCTCTGTATTCTTCCCTGTGCATTCTTGCCCTCTTTTTCTTTCCTGTATATTTTTTATTATATCTGTATGTGTGTATTCAATTATATTTATATAGTGTGAACCTAGCTAAGTAGCAATGAAATGCTATATATTTTAATATGAGGCCCTAGGGAAAAAACAAGATTGTGTTCATAAATTGAGGATTTAGATCTGCATAATGACTTACCTTTCACATAGTTACATTTGCATTACATTTCACATTTATTTACATTTTTTGGCACAGAGAGATGAAGGGGCTCATGTACTAGAAGTACATTTTCCAATTATAGAATAGCGAATAATACGGATCTGCTATTTAGAAATCACATAATGTTATGTACTACAGCCCAAATTTATGAGACTTCGGTTCAGGCCGGAGCAGCAAGTCACCTTGCTGTGCCGCCCTACTTCAAAGGGAAAGGATGCGCTGTATTTAAGCAATACAGCATATTCCTGTCCTTTCCTCCGGAATTGATGCCATTTTGGCAGCCTAGCACCAACACAGGTGCCCTTGCAACATGGTTCAAGGGTGCCTGTGTTGCTTACAGGATTGTTTTTGTGTAGGAAGGGTCACCTTCCTGCACAAAAATAATCATTGGAGGTGTTTTCCTCTTTCTATGTGTGCTGCAGAAAACAAGGAGAAATTTCTCCTTCTTGCTCCTTCCCTGGGAAGGCGTAAGGTTTTGGCGCATCCCCAGGTTTAGTGATGCATCAGAATCCATAGATGTTGTGTAGAAACACCAACGCAACACCCAGGGAATGCCTCCCTAGCGCAGAGTAAGGCAACACAGTGATTTAAGCTGCCTTGCCTTACTCCACATTAGGGAGGCCATTCAAAGTCACACAAAATGGCTTTGCATGGTTTCATAAATATGATTTAGTAGTTTGCGCCACTGTAGTGTCAACAAAAGTGACACAAATATGCTGCAAGACCCTCATACATATGGGCAAATGAGTTCAGTGGCACAAAGAATGATTTCTTATGATTCATGATTTCAGAATGCCAAACCTCATGTACGAAGAATGTATTTGGTGAAATGGGTCACAATTTGCATACCACCTTTTACTGAAAGCATTTGTATTTTTGTGTAATAGCTGGTTTGCAAAATACAGAATCGTAGGGGGTTGCAACTCAACCTGCTGCATAAATATGCATTAGGTAGGTCACCAATTCTGAGTCCCAGTGACTAGCTATAATCACAGAGAGGGTGGCCTGCTTTTCAATAAAGCATCTTTTTCAAATACAGTCCGTTTTCTTTTTTTTAAACATTGTATTCAATTTAATTTCCCCAATTCATCACAAGAGGTACAATAGCAACTTTCCAAGCTTAAATAAGAGAGAAAATTGAACAGTTCATTGCTCATAACATTTAGGGCCAGATTTAAAAAAAGTGTTGCTGCATCCAGTGCAGCGCCACTTTTCTTGCGCCCCTAAATGCCCCCTAACACCACCATGTGTGCACTGTAAGTAAGATACGGTGCACCATGGTGGTAGTTAGGGCACTAGCATCATTATTTTTTATGCCAGTTCAGTGCTTTGCAGGATAAGCGTAAACAATGTATACACTAATCCTGCAAAGCCCATTGAGGACCATTATAAATAGTGGTGTGCCTCCTTGTAACACTAGCTCTGAGCAGGCGTTAAAATACCTTTTACCATAAAATCCCTAATCTTGAGAAACTTTAAAAAATCCTGCTTCCATGCCCATATTTCCCCTGCAGCTTCTCATATGATTTCAATTGGTTAGCATTAAAAAAGGTCACCAAACTTTCCTATTTCACACTGCTCCCATTTAATGCAGTAGTCATTATGACAAATGGCTGTAAGAATTGATGCTCTCCACAGGGGAGTGTAATTATTATACCGCCCAAACCCTATCTTGCCTTTAACCTGAGTCCAGATCTTGAATGCAGATTGCACTGTCTTGAATTTTACTTTCTTGAAGCAGCTAGGTTCCACTATTCTTTAAAAAACAAGCATGCGCCTCTGCCCCCATTAAAAGATCATAGATGGGGGCAATTCCTCTAACATCTGGTAACCCGCCGGATTACACACAATTAAACACTTCATATATTGCATGGTGGCAACCCAACAATAATACCTAAAATTTGACACAGCCCAAATACCCCTTGCCCTGGTTAGTACCAAATATTTAAGGGCTTTTCTAGCTCTGGCACTATCCTTCACCTGTTTAAACCTGCACTTTTCAACTTCTATAGGAATAGCCCTATAAAAGTAAAGAACTTTGGGAAGAAAGAGCGTTTTGACCACATTACAATGCCACACTGTTGTTAAATATAAGTTATCCATCTGCCTGAAATCCCTCTTGGTATTCGGCAACATCAGAGCCAGATTTAATTTCACTACCTTCTCTGCTTTACTCGTAATGTCTATTCCTAGATATGTGGTATGCTCAACCCTTCTGTTATCCATCAACTGAGTCCACTCATTAGCCACTATGTGTTTTTTATTCTTATTCAGGAGATACCCGGACACTTTTCCAAACCTTAGTGCCTCGCCCTCCACTACCTTTAGTGCTGTCTCTGGATCAGGTGTCACTAGTGCAATATCATCTGCGCAAGCCAAGACCTTTGTATTTGAGCCTTGAGAAACAACCAAGGAGATTAGTATGTTATCCTCAAGTCTCCTAATCGGTGGATCAATATACAAAGCAAATAGAAGGGATGAACAAGGGCGCCCCTGCCTTGTCCCTCTCATTATATGAAAAGCCTCCGACTCTGCCCCCGCTATTTGCAATGTATCTTCAGAATTTCTATACAGTGCCTGCACCTCCTTTATGAAACCAGGTTCAACTTGCTTCCATCTAAGTACAGCCCAAAGGTAGTCCCATGCCACCCGGTCTAAGGTCTTTTTGGCATCAAATAGCATTAGAGACGTGTGATCTCCAGCTATTCCAGCCCTATCAAACAGTGCAATTACCTGTCTAATATTGTCAGCAGTCTCTCTGCTACGAATAAACCCATGCTGCCATGGGGACACCAATTTATCAATCACTTTACTCAACCAAGAATCTAAGATCTTGCCAGACAGCTTTGCATCCCCATTTATCATTAAAATTGGTCTAGAAGGCCCTGGCATAGATGGAGGCTTCCTCTTCTTTTTAAACACTATATTGGTGCTAGAAACCCATGAGGGCAGAGCTTGTGAGCCACCTTGCACTTCCCTAAATGGACTATATAGATCTGCAGCCAGTACAGTTTGAAAGACTTTATAAAAGTCAAGTAGGATTTTGTCTGGGCCTGCTGCTTTCACAGATGCCAGTCCACTTTAAGCTTCTTCTATTTCCTCTACGCAAACGGGGCACCTAGGAAGGCCTTCTCACCTTCATCTAATCATCTCCTTTAATAGGGCCAAGGTATTGCCCTATCGCTTCTTCTGCAGGCCTGGCCTCTGCTTGATACAGTTTCATATAAAATTCCCTGAATACTGCCAATATCGCATCCGGGGGGTAATCAGATGCCCTAGTTTATCCTTTATTTCCTGAATGTTACTTTGTGCAACCTTTTACCGCATCCAAAGTGCCAAAGATTTTCCCACCTTCTCAATATATTCATAACACTTAGTCCTATGGGCCAGCTATTATTCAGTTGCATTTTCTGCAATCATGTTGTTAATCAGAGATCTCGCTTCTGATATCTTTTACAGTATCTCTTGCACTGACCCACCTGCCTTCACCACCCGCATAAGCTGTGCCTCCAAATTACTCACCTTCTCACATCTTTCCTTCATCGCCTGAGCCTAAATTCTCTGTTTATGTAGGATAAACCTAAGGGTCCCTCCTATTATTCCAGCTTTCAGGGCATCCCAAATAATTTAACAGGGGCACTGCCATTATTAACCTCTATAAATCAGGGATCCATTTTTTCATAGGATTAATATAATCTGTATTTGACAGCAATTCCCTATCAAAAGACCATGCCTGCAACTGGGGCTTCCTTTCCAAAGTCAAAATTTAAATCACTAGGGATTATGATTGGAAAGGATTCACAGAAGCTTTTCAATTTTCAAACCATTAAGGAGGCTGGTGGATACTAAAAAATAATCAAGCCTGACATGCTTCTTATGATGGACTGAGTAAAAAGTTTATCCTGGATCTAGGGATCACAGACTCTTCCACACATCTACCAACCCATGGTTTGATTTAAGCACCTGCAATGCCTGGAAGACCCTGGGTTTTCTACCCTCATAAAAAAACAGTGGGCACTGCTTACAAACCACGATTAATATGTATAATCAGATCATCATATACTATCACCGGAGTAGACCAGGATGCCAGTTCAACAGTTATAAAATCAATGAATGCAGGATCATCCAAATTAGGCCTGTTAGCAAAACAGATGGTGACAGCTAGGCCCCCCACTATACATTTAATCAAAACCCAGTGCCCATATTTATTAGTGGGTCTCCGGCTCACCTCAGTAATTTTGAAAATGAGGCAGCACTGTTACCCCCCTTGTACTGGTTCCCTGTGTGGTGTGCACCAATAAAGAATAGCCTGTAGTTTCCAATAAACCTTTCATTGACCCATCAATATGGGTTTCCTGCATACAGATAATATCAGCCCTGAATAGCTTCAGCCCTTCTGCCAAGTTCCTTCTTTTATGACCTCCATTAAGGCCACAAAGATTAATTGTGGCAATATGCTGCTTCCCTACTTGTGACATTGCAGACCTTTCTATCTAATCATGACTTCAAATTATGTTCAACAAACATCCAGTGAATCCTTCACTCCCAATTATTGTGTCCCTTCTCTAGCTTTTCTCCTCTTGTGTACCCCTGCATTCACCTACTCACCCTCTCTCTCATCATACCCACCACAAAGAGCCCCACCCACCCCAATCACACCCACGTGCCCACGCCTCATAACATTAGAAGCAGTCAGATCTGCATTAATCTGAAAGATGGGCTGCGTACTCCCTCCCTTTCAAGCTTTACCCACCTACCAGCCATAACCTTCAAGCAAGGAAGAAAGATGATATTTCCAAAGTCAGAAAGAAGTAATGTTAATAATATGGCCACATTAAAAAAATATCAAGTTACTGCTGAGCTACACCTCCTTAAGACCCCAGAAATAAAAGTTGTATTTTCCTTAGAGTAAGCCCTAGCCTGTTTGAGCCCTCTCTATCAATGGAAAAGATCCCCCAATCAAGAATATTGCAAGAGCCTATTTACAATCTTACTTAATTAATGGCCCATAAAACAAGTCCATCCAGCTATTCATTGGCCTCAATGTCAGAGGCAAATACCTAGATCACATACTTATAATTTAGCTTTAATTGAGCAGGGTTCATTAAGTTCTACTGGCAGTGCTTTATGAGCTGCCTGAGCCTCCAATGTCTCTCTGCTGTTGCATGACAACGATCAGGCCTAGTAAAGAAAGTGGACCCATCAAAGCTCTGTTTAGAGTCAGGGTGCACTTTCTCAAATACAGCTTCTCTTAACAAAAAGTTTCCAAAATAGACAATAATTGTCCTAGGCTTTAATGGACCACTACCATTCATCTGGGTTGTTTTCTTTAAGGCAAGGGGAGACCTATGGGCCCTTTGTATCGCTAAGTCCAAGCTCCAGTTCTCCAGCTCTGAGAAGTGCTCTTCAACAGTCTTACAACAAAGGACCTCACATCATTGCCCTCAGCGCCTTCCTCAAGTCCCTAAATCTGTAAGTTATTTCTCCTGTGCCAGTTCTCAAAATCCTCTATTTTCCACTGAATATCTATAATCTGAGACTCTTGCATAGACGATTATTCCTTTAGTCACCCAACCTCTATCACCAACATACTCACCTAAGTCTCAACAGGTGAGATCCTTTCACCAAACAAAATGTGGACCTTAGAGATTCTGCTGACCACCCCATGTAATTTCTTGTTAGCCACTCTTACTTTCCTACTGTCCAAGCGGGTCGCCTCATGATGTTGCATCATAGTGCAATAAATAAGATCCAAAAAGGAAGGCTCAGCTGACTCTTGCAGGCAGTTCACTGCATTCTGTCCTGGGTTCCCATGGTTATCATAAACATGTTGAGTTGAGGATTAATCCCATTTTAAGCCATGGACAGCCTGCTTGCCATTGTTCTTAGCCCTATTTTTCAACCTGTTGATACTCTTTTTAGACTTGCATTGACTGGATGAGTTAGCTATTACTCAGTCACTTGATCACTCCGATGAGGTGCTTAAATTACTATCAGAATCTGGCCCAGCTAAAGGACTAGTATTGCTTTAGCCTTCAGACAAGGAAAAAAGTGCTCCCCAGTTTCTACAGCATCCAAGTTGGGAAAATTGGCAATTTGTCTACTGACCTTCCAATGTTCTTTGTGGACTTCAGTCCCTGGGGTCATTTTACCCCCATGTCTTAATACAGGGGCACTCTGATGCAGTAAGCCTTTGGTATTCGGTTTTCCCAATAATCTAGCACTGTCTGTTTTCAACTGGCTCCCATGGAGTGCTGCATCATGATATTTTCTAGGTTGTTTAGCCGGCTTTTCCCTGCTTGGCATACACACTAATCCAACCAAAACAGCTGCCTCCAAGCAGACTTGAGTATCAGACACAGAGATTACAGTACTAAGGCCGGTGTATTTGCCTTGTGAGGGGAGCCAAATTAATTTATCCTTGACACCATCATTAGTAATGGCCCCCAAGCTGGATCCTCAATGTAAATGAGCGCCCATCACCTGATTTAGGTCAATGTCTCAATCCCTCAAACTTGGCATATGAGAGGCCCCTCCATCATTGAGTCTGGCACTAACCTGAAGTCCAGCATCTGAAATGCTTTCTTTTTCAAACTGGAGTCGTCCACCATCTAATTATGGTATGCTAGGTGCTGAGTCAATAGAAAATCCAGCTTGAGTCATGACTGTAGTCTCACCCCCACTCCTTTTTCCAGGCTGAGGCTTCACTACATTGCTCCTGCCATTGCCCGGTCCAGTCTCCACCGACACCACAGACATACCAAAGGGACATCTTGCCTGACTTTCTCCACCTGCCGAAGACCTTTGTACCACACCAGTCACTTTAACTATTGCAGTGATCAGGAGCCGGCTACCACCTTTTTTACTGTCATCATTAACTGCTTTCCCTCCTGTTTCGACGACCAGCTGTCACCACTTGTAAGGGCATCTCTCATCGACATCTCCTCTTTACGTCTCACCATGGATGAGTCCTTCGACTGATTCTCTGCTGCTGAGAGACTCCGCTGAGGCAGCTTCAGAGCTGACTCACTCACACCGATGTATGTAGACCTGGGGACTTTCGGGGCAATTCCAGAAGCAGGTTGCCTCCATGTTTGCTTGTGAGGCATCTGTGGTTCGAGCAGGCTCTCACAGGACCACCCCCAAGACAAGATGCAGTGAGTATACAGAACATCACTCTGCAGCTGCACCGCACAGCATGGAGTTCTGCTTTTCTTTGTCTAAACAGTTCATAGAAAAGCTTAGCTCCGCATCCGTTTCTATCTCATTGTTAATAACATAGCTTTCTCCCTTACCACATAAGTGATGCTGGAAGGGAGAAGAGCCTGCACATAGCCAATCAAGCGCCACCATCTTATTTCTCCGTCGGTGCCACATCCTGTTTTCTTAAAAGGAAAATGGAATGCATTCAGTAAAAACTTTAAATATTTTACAAACTTTTTCTATTAGTAAGCAGTGATTCCATTGACACTGCCTAATCCTAAAAATGTTTGTATAAACTTTCACAAAGGGAACCATTTCCCATTTGCAAATGGATTGCTGCCTTGAGTTGGTGGGAAAACGTGTTTTGCGACTGGATTTCGTTCACTAAACATTAATACATTCTAAAATGAATCAGTATTTGGAATGGGCGCCATTAACTCACCACTTTCAGATACTGATTCCTTATTTTCTTAAAATATTTAATGATTCAGAAAACTTTTTTCAAATCATTAATTGGGTTTAATACATTTCAAAAAGTGTTTAGAGCCTGCAAATCCTCAGATTTACTGAATCTGAGGGTTTGCGACCATTAAAAACCCTTTGTATATGAGGCCCAAAATGATTTAAATCGAATCCCAGTCTTTATATCGAATTATTAGAAGTGAGATGAGAACACAGGTGCAAGGTTCCAAAGTTAAAGTCAGCAGCAAGACCATATCTACTTCTGCTCTTATTTTGCATCCATTTGCTTTCTTCTAGTTGCCTCAGAGTCATTGTTCGTTTTTATGTCTGTCTCACTTTACACCTCCCCGGGTCTGTTTTGGTCTTCCCTTCGTTCTCCTTCTGAACATCTGCCTCTAGCTTGGTTTGTCCGTTTCTCCTTTTCTTTTCATTGCTATCTCCTCTCTCTTCTGTTTTCTCTGTCCTCCCTTATCTTACCTTTCCCTTTGTAGCTCTGCTTTGCAATGGTGTATTTGTCTTTCACTTATCCCCTCATTCTCATTCTGTCTTCTCTCTTCTCTGTTATCATTGTATTCCATATTCTCCAACTCCTTCTCCAGCTTTACCTTGATATCCTCTTCTACCTCCTTTACTACCTTATGTCTTACTTCTTCTTACTGTCCCCAGCTGTCTCCTTATATCATCCTCTATCTTGCAGCGTCCCCTATCATTCTGCATTTCTCTCCCCCCACCTCTCTAAAACGAATTCCTAATCCTCAGATTGTGTCTTCCTTTTACTAGTTCCTCTCTTTCTCCTTGCTTTCTTCTCTCTGATCCCCTCTCTCACTGTGATTCAAATGAAATGAAATGTAATATACGTAGGCATAATCTCACATACGTTTCAGAATTTCACATTATGATTGTTACATGAAATACGTTTCAGAATTTCACATTATGATTGTTACATGAAATACCTAAAATTACTCTATGTCATGTAATTGTGATTTCTGGTAAAAATCATATTTCAGAGCAAAGATAACAAATAGAATGTGATCAGCTGTTACTCTCATTGCAAGAGATTTTGATCTACTTTTTTAGGGGAAATGCATCCTTGTGTCCAAAATGGGTGAAAGGATGCATCTTGCACTAAACAATAGAGTCAAATGAGAGACCAACATCTCTAGTAAAGTTTTGGGCATCTCGCATAATACTAAAAAAGAAATTATGCACATTTTGCCCAGGGTTAGAAATACACTCTATCTCTCACTAGCTCTTTCTCGATCACATGCTCTCAGTCTTTGATCTCTATTGCCGTTCTCTCACTCTCCCTTTACATCTGTATCTCTCTGACTCGTCTCTCCTTCCTTTTCTCATGACCCAGTCTGCGTCTTTGACTGTTATCCTTTGTGTCTTTTCTAGGCCTATGCAAAATGTCTATTACGCTTGCAAAGTTGTCAAAGTTTATGAAATTCCCAAAATTTTACAGCTTCAATATTTCACACAGCTTTGCTCTGGGGATCCTGGTTGAAGAAGAAAATGCCTCATGAGATTGTTTCAAGGTAAACATGTCTTACAGGTGCACAATACCAGCACGTCAAACCAGCACCATAGAGAGATACTTACATGATTTTTCAACGCGAATTCGCCCTTGCATTAAATTTTCATGCGAGATACCGCAAGAGATTGCTTTGCATACTTTCATGCGATTTTCCTCTGTATCGCCATCTCTAGCCTCTTCCTTTCGCACTCTTTCTGTATTTCTCCATAACCCCAATCTCTCATTTTCATTCCTTCCTCATTCATGTTTCTCATTGTCACCTTCACTTTCTATGCCTTTCTCTCATCAATCAGTCGCGTTCTCTACATAGCTCTATACCTATACCCTAATCTCTTCCTTCACCTGGTCTTCGCCTTTGCCTCTATCCCTCAGTCTGGAACTTAACTACTCTCTTCTGCTTTGTCTACCCTTCTCTCACCCTGCCTGTATCTTTCCTTATGCACATTTCTTACTTCCATCCACTTTTTGTATGACCCTCTCTCCATCTCGTCCCCATTAGTCTTTATCTCATTCTCGGTGGTTCTCGATTTCCCCCTCCTACATCTTCTCACAACAGTCGCCTCTCTCTTTATCCCACTAGTCCGCACCTCTCCTGTTTTTTCCTTTGCTTTCCTTTGGCTCAACCCTGTTGGTACTCCTCCCCGGCTCTTCATCTTCCTCTCTCTCTCATCCCACAATCTAATTGTCGTTCTCTCTGTGTCTCATTTGCCACCTATTTCTCTGTCCCCGGCCCTCGTCTCTCACGCGCGCTTTCTCTCTCTCTGTCGCATTGCCTCCCCCTCTCGGCCTTTTTGTCCCTCCTCCTCATGCTCTCCTATCCGAAATTATGATTTCCGTTTGTTAGTCTTTTGCTGACATTTTAGGGCCGGCGTGGAGAGCTTCTCGCGCGCCGGATTCCCATGCGAGCTGCTTTATTATGCATACAATAAACATTAATAAAGTCGTTTCATGGCTGCGCGGCAGACACTGCTCAAAGTGCAAACAGTTCTCTCCGCAACGGCTCCTGTCTTGATTTCCAAACCAATCACATCTCCATCAAAATTTCGCATTTCACTGGAGAAAAACTCTCCCGACAAGGACTGTGGGCTGAGAAGCTTTTGCCTCAGAAGCTGAAGGTAGTGTCAGCGTGTTAGCAGAGAATTGGCTAAACTGCCACAGCCACAAATGTCACGCAATGTATCTTGCTTAGGTTTAGAGAATGCCTTTGGAAATTGAAGTATACAAGTATATTCAAGACAGGGGGACTTTAATTAGTTACATCAAAACACCAACAGGCACCCTTACGTCAGAGTGGGCCAAAACACCGAGCAACGTAGCCTTTCGTACAAGGCTCTAGTGGCCTGTGCCACCATCACAGCAAGCAAGACATGATTATTAATATTAAGCCCTGTCCCATGATACTCCATAGCATTAGTCTCAGGACGGAAGCTATTATGCAAGGCAGCGAGTCACGCAGGAAATGTGGTAGTGTGTCACTGTTCAAGGCCGTAAAAATCATTATATAATACTGCATGCCTCGCTTGGATCCCATCTTTTCTATATAATGTTCCCTCAAACTATTTTCTAGCTCTGCTGTGCGCCCAGAGTGACGTGTCTGCCAGAGTTCACCGGCCAGTGCACAGGATTGCAGAGAAAAACCTTCTGTCTTATTGGCTTGATCGGTTATTTAATGACCACCCCGGAGCTATTTCTCTTCCCGTAGCCGACCGCCCTGCGAGCAACGTGGTGGTCAGCAAGCTTCGGTGAGCATTTTATGTCTCTTCCCTGCACATCCACGGCTGCGTGTTTTTGTGTACAGCGCAATGGACAGCTCTTCTGTGCCCGGGTTTGTACAGCACCATGGACAGTTCTCCGATGCACACTAGAAGGGTGTGTAGCACCATGGCCAGCCCTCATTTTCGCAGTCTAAGGAGCATGAACAGCACCATGGACAGAGCCATTCGTAGTCGAGGCGTGTGCCTGGGTGAACGGCAGCATGGACAATCCTCCTTTTTAAAGTCTAAGGAGAGAGTATGTGAACAAATCTGCATGGAAAGTGCACCTGAACGCTGAAGCGCGTGGTTTTCATTACAACGCCATCTCCAGCTCTCCGTGTTGCAGTTTAGGTCTGACTCGCAAAAAAGTAACAGCTCTGTTCGTGTACTAGTATTCCGACGAACGGTTTTAGACTTTTGTAATTCGCAGATTTGCCGGAAGTATACCTGGAAAGCTGTGTCAGTCACCAGTTGTGGCATTATGCATAGCTACTTTCCCCGTTGCAGAATTGTACACACATACAATGCTGGATTCAGGAACGGCAGCCCTTCTGTGCAATTGCACATTGTTCTCAACAGCAAAGGCATTGTCCCTGTTGAGCAATCCCCTCCACTGGACCCCGATGACGTTTGGAGGTGTTCCGATCCCATTATCACCTAGGACGAGGATTTGCTATAGTCACGTGCTGGAGCCAATCTCTGTTTCGAGGGTGGTTAAAAGTTAAAGAGGAATTTGTGCAGTGACATAACGCAAAATTATGAGACTCTCTTACAGAATGTTAAGAGGGGGTCTAGAGACTCACCTACTTCACAAATATTCTTTGGCCTTGTACATAATGGGCCCCTTTAAAAGGGCTTGGAGGCCCCTAAAGGATTGGGGGTCCTCCTGCACTGCAGGGGTTGCAGAAGCCTGTGTTATGCCTCTGAGTTTGTGAGTGGCCACAAACTCACAGGTTTGTGGGCGTTCACAAATTTATCAGCTAGTCCACTGCTGGACTATCACTCCCCGCTAGGCCTAGGTTTACGTTTTCTTATATTAACGTAATCTCGAGTTATTTCCATCATTTTATACGATGCTTGTTGTGCAAAATTCCCGAAATTACGTCCTTTTGCGTAATTTAAGTCCATTTGAGTAACACTCCCATTGCAAGAGCATGGCAGCAACACAAATGAACAGAACATGACCAGTTCTTGTTCACTGAACCTGTGTGTATTTTAGGGGGAGCAGAGTTAAACACCATGCCATAAGGAGCGTTCTCTCCTGGCTCCACGGCTGCTGCTGGCCGTTCGAGGAGATCCTATTATTGCGTGGTCAGCCTGTTGGGGTGAAATCTGGGTGACTCCTTCCCCCCCGTGCAGGTGAGGTGGCGGGCCACTGATTGCTATCTGGATCCTTGGCTATCAGCATGACATGATCGAAAAAGCAGTGCATAGCAAGGCTGGGCCAAAATTGCACGCGCGATCATGATGACGCCGCGGCCGCTTGCTGTGCTGACTCGGGCGAGACCCACAGGGGCCTGAAGAGCTGCCTGCACTCACTCCATAGTCACTCGAGATCATGTGTATTATACAATGAATTCTACATTTGCCCAGGAGTCCTAATATGGATATGGATCCCTATATTATTGGGGGCGAATTCAATCGTGTAGCAGTTACAGAATTAGACTGATTGCATTCACCACTCCCCACATCTGGAATACATAGCGTGACTAACGCGTTCACTACTTAGGTGAAGCAATGGGAAGTGGTGGATGACTCGAGGGTGCACAATCCACTCTGCAGGTGATAGTCAGGCTACTCTAGCATGCATGACTTATTTGTCAGGTTGGAAAAGTTTTTGTGCAACGTTCTGATCCTGTCCAAAGTTATGCACACTAAGGGGGCCATTATGACCCTGACGGACGGCGGAAAAATGGAGAAAAGTACTGCCAACAGGCTGGAAGTACTTTTCTCCATATTATGACATTAACGGTTTGGTTCAAGCCAAACCGCAAATATACCACATCGTCCGCCACTGCGGTAACGACTGCTGGGCTGGAGACTTAAGTCTCCAGCCAGGCAGCCGTCACTAGCCTCCCCGCGGGATTATGACCTCGCCTACCTCCATGGTTTTCGTGGCTTCCTTACCGCCACGAAAACCATGGCGGTAGGCACTATAAGTGACAGGGGATCCCTTCCCTGTCACTGATAGGGGTCTTCCCTGCCCCCCTCCCACTCCTCTGGTTTCACCGCTCTCCCACCCACCCCTCCCTCTCCAGAGCCCCCTTCACTAATGCACATTCATGCACACACGCATTCACACAACACAACATACATGCACTCACACATCCATACATGCACACACATACTACATGCATCACACACCAGCATACACGCACAACACCCCCCACCCCTTCCCCTGTTGGTGCACCTGACTTACTTTTTGTGAGGGGGTCCTCCGGCAGGATACGGGACACCAGCAGAACACTGCCAGGTCGTATCATGGGTCATGATACAGTCTGCGGCGTTCTACTGGCGTGGCGCTGCTGCTGGCAGCAACACCACATTACCGCCGTCCGCTGGCATGGTCGCAGCTGGATTTCCACCAAGCCTCTGGCGGAAATCCAGCTGTGGTCATAATACAGCTGACGGCTGGTAGCCGCCGTAACAGTCTTTTGATGGCTGTCGCCACAGCGGTAGGCGGTATATACCGCCAATGTTGTAATGAGGGCCTAAGTATTTGGCTAAAACACATTCCATTCTGAGGATTATCAACTGTATACAGGGATTAGCTGGGAAACCCATGGGGCTGCGGTTTCAGCTAGGAATCTGTGTATCAACCAACTGGAAGCTACAGCATTTAAAGGCAAGGCACTCTTGGAAAAGTGGTGTCAAACTATTTCTCTGACATTCCAGGTACAGCATTGTCTGGATTAGTTGAATAGAAGACATTTAAGATAGTAGTGCAAGGTCATTCTATAGTCTACAAATCTGGGATAAGGACACAATTAGTAAGAGATGTTACCAAGCAGGAGTAACTCCTGGAGACTTCCTGAGATGGGTGGGCTTGCTATACAGTGGTAGTCTGGAGAGGGTGAAGGTATACCATAGACTAACAGACAGTTGGGCAGTAGAAAGAGGGACGAGGCAGGGCTTGCCCTATCCCCATTGATATTTGCTTTGGTAATTGAGTCATTCGTGCAAGTGATGTGTTCCAGATATATGACTACACTGAAATCCCACTGGGAAAGAGATATGGGGGAGGACTTGAGGGAGCAAGAGTGGAGAAGTATCTTCAACAACTGCAGGAAGGTCACTCACAATGCTCGGTTGAAATTAATTCACTCTAAAAGTATACAGAGGGAATATATGATGCCACAGTTTCTGCACAGAATGGATCCATCCAAACCAGATACCACATGTAGGATTGCAGTGGGCAAATATTACACATGGAACTTTTAGGGAAAGGTGATCAGCACACTGAGTGCATTGACTGAGATCATGTTGCAGCCGATGTTACAGCTATGCCTATTGGGATATATACCTCGCTCTAAGCACACAAAAGTAATGATCTATGTGGTGGCATTAGGATTAGCGGTGACCAAAAAGTGCATTGACTTGAAGTGGATAATTAGTCAACTATCAACTAAAGGGCAGTGAACCAGGGAACTTACTCGATGGGTATGAGCGGAAGGTGGAGTGAGGCATAGGTTGATACACTGGAGGCACACAGGAGGGAATCATGGAATAGAATATGAAAGAAATCGAATTACAACAAGCAGAAGAAGAAGCAGCTATAGGAGACAACCTGCAAAATGACATTGCACAGCCCGAGAGACAGATGGGAGGGAATTCCGATGTGGATTGAGCAAATATGATGTAGTTATTTTACATAATATGTGGCAGTGTTGCTCAAAAGCCGTGGCCTTATGTTATGTTCATAAATACTGATGTGAGTTCTTCCATGAACAATGGGAAAGGAGGGCATTTGAGGGATTGTTACTTCTATTAGCAGGAGTAACTCCTGGATAACTTGGTAAGAGAGTCTCCACAAGCATCAGAAAAGCATGGGTGCCTTCGGAAGAAGACATAGAAACTGCTAGCTCTAGTGGAATTACTAAAATGATGATTATAAAAGTAATCTCACAAAGGTGCATGTGGAACGTGTCAAGGCTAGAATACTTTTGGCATGCCAAGATAATAGAAGATTCCCTATCCTGCAGATTTATAATGAGGCAAATCAATTGGTATACTCTCAAGCCGAGATTATTGATGTGCTCAGAACATATTATGAAGGGCTACATAAGGCCGAGGAGACCCAGATCCTCAAAAGAAACGTTAATGTGTTATAGAATCCTTGAACCCTAGACTTGCTGCTGAAGATGTTCAAGCTCAGTGGACAGAGATAAGTTTACTGGAGGTGTGAGAAGCGGTTAAGTGTCTTGCTAGAGGTTGAGTATCCGGGTGATAAATGGGGTTTTTATGTGACTTAAATAAATATACTTGCCGCAAAGCTAGCATAGGTCTATAATAGAGCCAGAGAACATCTATCATTACCCCCTAAATTATCGGAGGCTATTATATTATCTGTAGCTAAAAAGGAAAAATATGTGATGAAGGCATCTTCTTAAATGTCTTTATCGGTGCTCAACATGGATCATAAAATCCTGATCAAGATACTAGCAAATAGACTTCTCCCCAAAGTAGGAGGTTTGATTCACCCGAACTAAAGTGGGTTTATTCCTGAACGAAGAACAATGCCCAACATCAGGAGGCTAATGTAGGTTCTAAATAGCCCCAGGAGGGAGTGTGCTAAAGCTCTGGTGTTGTCAAGACATTGAAAAGGCCTTTCATTCCATACAGTGGAGCTTCTTTTGCGCAGTTCTGACTAGTATAGAACTGGGCTTTGTATTTCTGGGCTGGAATAAGTCCTTGAACACCAACCTTACAGTTTGATTCTAATGAGAGAGCTGCTATTGAATCCCTACAGTGATGGTAGAGAAACTAACCACGGCTTCCCTTTTCTCCAGTGCTGTTAACGATTGCAGTGGAGTTTTTGGGGGTGGTTACCGTACAGGGGCACTACTTTAGAGGTCTCTGGATTAACAGGCTCCCCTTCCATATTTTGTTCTATGCTTTTATATTTAAGGGGAGGGGTCGAATGGACAGGGGGCAATTAAAGCATTGGGGAATACAATACATCTATAGTGTAGTGGGGTAAATCTTCTGGATAATCGATATGTGAGCGCAAGAGCTCCTCTGGGAACCTACCACCTAGCGGTGTGGATATTAAGGATGGAAAGCCTGTTGGTAGAAGGGAATACTCTTATATTGCTAAGGCAAGCTATACAAGTTTGGCATATTCTTTGCATCTCAATCTTGGGGAAAATAGCACTGGCACAAATGGAAAATCTCACTGGGTTTCTATACTAGTTCTCCTCACAGTTCATACAACTTTCTGTAAGACTGTTTCGTGAGGTCAACCGAATGCTGCTAATTGATTCGATTTGACACAGTGATAGATTTAGTTTGGCACTGTCGAAATTTCGCTTACCATTGGAAGAAGATGGGTTGGACATCCCAGGCACTGAGCACTATTACTAGGCCACGCAACTAGAGTGGGCGGCTAGGTGGAAAGCAACCTACTGTGATGGTAGGGGAGCTAGAAACATGGTTTTGCCTTCTAAGTCTGTACTGACCCAGATGCTGCTCAATCCCTCCAAGAAAGAGAAAATACAAAATTAGGGCATTTTGGTACATGCTCTACGATAAACCAGGGCCACAGCACTTCAGAGAATGCATGTACAGCTTCCACACACCTGCTAGATAGCTAAAACATTTCTAATAGTGCTGTCACAGAGGGGGCATTGGGGAGAGCTGAGAATGAGAGGTAGGAAGGGACTTACAACAAGAGCACATTACATAGAGACAAGGGACACGTGAAGTTCAGTGAACTCAAAAAGAAGAATGATATGCTAAGCAATCATTTTTATTTCAGGGCACATTCCTGGCTGCACAGTGGAGGTGGTGTAAATTGGGTACACAACACCCCGCCCCCAAAAAAGATTGCATGACAACATTTACACAATACGTGGCAAGACAAGAGCAGTGCCCCAACTATATTGATCACTCCTCAAGCTTCCTAAAAGTGATTTATTTAGATTGAGAGATACGTAGTCTGATGACCTGAATATATGTTTAAGTGATGTTGAATGGGCCATAATATTGAGATGCACTCCAAGGCATCCAGAAACTCCAGATGCATACTTATACATTATTAATACTTACACAGTCTTTATATTACCCTCCCAAAAATTAATCACATCTTCCTTATGGGCCAGGCTGGGTAGTTTTGCTGTGGCAAAGAGGGGGCTGGATTTTCTCACATGGTCTGGAGTAGTCCTTGATTTACACAATACTGGGAGAGCATACTGCAATTTCTTAACCCGGCTACAAATAGAATGCAACCTTATAACCCGGCTGCTTGCCTACTGCATTTATTCCAGAAGTTTAATGCTATGAAAGTGACATCTAGGTTTGCTGACTTGGCATTGGTACTGATTAGGAGGCAGGTATCTACAGCTTTGGAAGAACCCTGAGAGCCTGGACTTGGGAAAATGGCTAGTAGAATTAAAAAAATTAGTTAAGTGTGAAGTACATGTGCAAAAATTCAAGATAACGAATGGAATATGCCCTCCTGATGTTTCACCAGCTTGGAACACAATCATGGTGGACCGTTCATCTCTGGATCACACTGGTTGAGTCAGTCAATCAATCAATCAATCATCCTGGATCTATATCACTGTTAGAAATGGGATCTCTAGTTGGCAGAGGTATACACCCTTGTCCAAGCAGGGGCCACAATCCCAGTCAGGGTAAGTCATACACAATCCAAATTATCCTGAGCCCACCCTCTGGTTGTCTTGGCACTGAGCAGTCAGGCTAAACTTAGATGGCAATGTGTAAAGTATTTGTGCAATAAATAATGCAATAACACAGTGAAAACATGACAAAAATACACCACACAGCTTAAAACAAATATGTAAGATATTTATTTAAGTAAATTAAGGTCAAAATGATCAAGATTTGATAAGCACAATTTGAAATATCACTTTTGAAGTGATAAGAAGAGTCTTAAATCTTTAAAAATCAACACATGTCTCTTGTGTGCACAAAGTACCTTGTTGCGTCAAAATTACACACACAAAGACCGCAGAGGAGGAGATGCGTGGAAAAGGAAGGTGTGCATCGGATTTCCAGATGCATGTAGATGATGCGTCGATTCTTTCCACGCGGCAAGGGCTTTGCATCAATTTCCGGTGCACAGGCTTAGATCCTCACAGCGGTGCGGAGTCTTTTTATGCCCAGGGACGATGTGTGGAAATCCTGGGCATGCATGACGAAGTCACAGGTGCTGCATAGATCCGGTGTGGCGATGCATCAGAGTTTCTGTCGCACAGCAGGCACTGCATCGATTCCTCATGCAGGAAGGCGGGCTGCGTCATTCCGGCTCAGCGATGCATCGATCCGGTATGGCTGAGCATCGAAGTTCCGGTTGCACCGCAGGCGCTGCGTCAATCTCCACTCGGGGAGCCAGGCTGCGTCATTCTGGTTCGGCGATGCAGTGATTCTTTCACTGCTGAGCAGGCTGTGCGTCTCATTCCAGCAGGCTGTGCATTGATTTTTGCCACACAAGGATTTTCCTTGAAGAATAGAAGTCTGTTTGGCCCTGAGACTTCAGGAATAGGAGGCAAGTTCAATCCAAGTCCTTGGAGAGCACTTCTCAGCAGAGCCAGAGGCCAGCAAGGTAGCAGGGCAACAGCAATGCAGCAGTCCTTACACAGGAAAGCAGCCCAGGTGAGTCCTTTGGGCAGCCGGGCAGCTCCTCTTGGCAGGTTGCAGGATCTAGTTCAGAGGGTCTGTCCCAGGAAGTGTCTGAGTTGGTGGGGTCAGGGACCCAGGTTATATACCCAAAAGTGCCTTTGAAGTAGGGGAGAGTTCAAAGAGTGGTTTTGAAGTGTACAAGGTCCCCTTTCAGTACAGGTCTGTCTGCCAGGGTCCCAGTAGGGGGTTTGGCAGTCCATTGTGTGAGGGCAGGTCACCAGCCTTTGAAATGTAAGTGTCAGGCCCCTCCACCCTTCCAGCCCAGGAAGACCCATTCAGTATATAGATGAGTGCCGGTGTGACTTAGCATCCTGTGTTTGTGGTTGTCTGGGTGAAATGCCCAAGGGAGCTGTCAACCAGCCCAGCCCAGACATGCAATATGTGGCCCTTAAAGAAATGAATGAAACTAAGTAAATCACCTTTATCTCCATATATTCCCATGGGTAAAAAGTCAGGTTACGTTAGATTAGGATTGATTATTAGTGCTACAAAATATCTGTACTGTTAGAGTACATATTTGATAGAAAGCACTTTATCTCATACTTGCAATTTGTGAATCGAATTGTTCAGACGTATTTAACAATGATGTAACAACCTACTAAGGAGGCATAATTTCACTGTTCTGTGCAATCTCTTTTTTGACTCAATGCATATGGTTCAACTGTTAAAAATAAGCGCTCATTGCACATGTGTTTTTCCACTATTGTTTTAGTATCAAATGTGTCCTCACATCCAATGCCAAGATTGCATTTTCTGCTATTTCAAGTAATTATTCTGAAATGTCACATAATTACGCAAAAGGAAATTATGCAAATTTTGCAACCCTCTATTGCATTCCCTAATTTCCCCTTGCTTAAACTACTAATGCATACTTATATGCAATGACAGCAAACAGTTAGGTAGTAGTAAATTCATTTATGCCCTCTACGTATTCTTTTTTGGATATCTGAAAGGTTTAAATATAGCCGGCTGAAAGGACTTTATAAATTGGGCTCAGAATGGTTCTTTGCATATATAACCAGGAGTTCTTGCTTATGTTACATTATGTTAAGCTGTATGTTCACAGTAAAAACCTGCGACTTGCTTGCCTTGGCTATGTGTATGTGAGGCTGTTGGTGTGTGGTGGAAGTGTGTCCTGAGAAGGGGTGTTCTGTTGTGGTGTGTGGTGTATTGAGGAAATGTGAGGACATAGAGCACATGCATAGCAACATGCCCAACTCCCCTGTGCAGAATTTTGAACCGGTTTCCCACGTATGAGAACAAGGGGAAGGTCCAATGTGCAGAGTCGTGAGGTGCCCCTCTATGATTGTGCGTAAGTGTATGCTGTGTTTGCTATGGTCTTCAGTCTGCACAAATAGCCCTATTGTTGAGTGTAGCTACATATGACTGGCAGTTGGATTATAGATTAAAGAGATATATCTCCATGAATTTCAAGAAATACATATATTCTGGCTTTCTTTTAGCAAACTGCACAAATGTTGGAGCCAGAACCGACTGCCAACATATCATTGAGGTGAGTAAATATGTAGATTTACTAGCTTTAACTCCACATTCACTTACCCTTACAATGTATCTCTGAATCGATAATCTGGATATGAAATTATTGCAGGTGGATCAAAAGACTTAATAGTGTGACAAACAACCTAAACAGGTTTAATAAATGTATGGAATGGGTTGCGATAATCCGCTTTTTAGTCTTTTTTGTTTAGCCAGGCTTGATGCTCTGGATACCAGAACGGGTTGTTATTTGGTGACAAAAATATACTGGTTTATTCATAAACCAGATTCTCTTAGCTCTTCCTTCAACACACTGTGTGAACAGACTGAATCAGCAGGGCAGAAATTGTAAGATGGATTCACAGATATTTTATTATGGACTGCTTTTAAGCCAAATTAGGAACAGACGCCTGGCTGATCATTGCAGCATAGGTATATCAGTGTTTTGATAAATCCAGTTTAACTGGGTTTATTCATAATCCAGAAATGTAATTAAAGTGAAACCATTGTTTTAGACTAAAGACCGGATTTAGAGTTTGACAGACAGGGTACTCCATCCCAATTGTGCTGGAGTACCCTGTCTGCCAAACTCTCTGCCTGCCCGCTCTTTATTGAGCTGGGTAAGCGATCAGATTTCCAATGGCAGTGCTCCAATCGGCACTGCCATCAGAAAACGTATTCTGACAGTCAATGAGAGTGGGAGCCATAAGAGTCAGGACATCAGACCATGCACCCTATTTACAGTGGAAGGTCTGATGTCCTTTTTTGGCTTTCTGTCATCGCCATGTGAAACCTGGCTGTCACGAACAGATATAAAAAATTATGACCCCACAGCACACCCACACCCTGGAATAAAGCTCTCAGGATTTGGCAGCTATTAGTTTTTTGTTTTTCAGAAACAAACTCCCACTTTGCTGCGCAGCAATCAGAAATATGGCAGGCATCACCAAACCAATCATGTCTTCACCGGAGCTACCATACCTCCTGTGGACCTGTGGAGGCACAGAGATCACCACAGGGTTGGCAGTGATATCTAGATATGCAGACGGGAGCCTGACAAGGGTCACAGAGGTAATGACCTTCTCATCCTGAAAGAAAGAAGCCCACCTGCCATACTTTAAATCAGTAAGAAAGGAAGCAATTGTCCCTGAAGGAGGACGTTTTGAACCTCAACTTCCACAGTAAACTACATAATAACCCTCAATAGATTGGTTTAAATAGGAAAAAAATCATTTTTATTTTCATTTAATTATTCATCATTTATACTAGAAAAAAATTACAGTTTAATTACTAATCGATTACTCGCCATTTGAGATCAAAGAAAGGCAAACTCATTAATCTCTGTTATCATTCACATTTGAAATTAAAGAAGTGTTCCACATTCTTCGTCCTGATGACCCTGTACAAATAACCTGAGAGGGTTGAAATATTGACACAAAGAAATAGTGTACTGTGTGTATATAATTCAGGAGCCTACAACTAGATGTTGGAGTTTAGATCGAACTGTGCATCCTCCACTGTCACTATTTATGTACATACTGTACAGCACTAGATCACTTCCGACTCACTTACTCCACTTTCACTGTGCCGTTGCGTCATTTGGGAAGACCTCTTTAAGTTCAAATGCAAATGATAACAGAGCTTAATGAGTTCATTTTCCTATAATCACAAATGTTGAATAATTGATTAGTAATTAAAAGATTTTTTCCAGTACAAATGTTGAATAATTGAATAAGAATAAAAAATGCATTTTTTCGAGCTATTGAGAGTTATTGACTAGTTTATCGTGGAAGATGAGGTTCACACTTCCCCCTTACTTTATTATTGTACTACCCAGGTCCCAGGGCTACTTAGTTGTCCCTTGTTCTCAACAGTATACTTTAAATAAGGCCATAAATTATTTATGGACAGAGAAAGGGAATACTAGGAATGTAAAACAGATTCTGAAAGACTTATAGCCGCGAAGAAACATATTATCAAAAGGGATTTGTGCAGTTTTAAAAAATACTGGATTAAAATACCTTTCAGAATGTCACTGGAAGAGGAAAGGTATTTGTTTTAGTTTATTGGTCTTGTAACATTTACCGCTCTGTGAACGATGCATAAAGTTTTGAAACAAATACATTTCACATGTGGGAGCCAATGTGAATGTTTCATAGTGGAGAAATAGGCACCTGTGAAGGCATTCTGCAAAACAGGATACTGCTGAGTTTTTTTCATGTTGTCACCCCTGCCAGTGGGTTGGAAGACACACATGTAACGTGTTAACATAGTACAGCCTGGGAAGTGTCACGGGGATGACTGCTTGGACTCACCGGTGTTAGTCCAGTAAGGTGAAAAGACTTTTCAGAGACAAAGATGGTAAAAACATTTTTGCACAGGTGGGTGCCACATGTCATTGTCAGATGTGCATGAAACCCGACGACCAAATCCATAAAACTGACACAGGCATGCCCCCATCCTGGATGAGCAAAAAAGTTTGATGTGATGTAAGGTGATCACATCCAAAGACGGTGTCATTTTTCGTTGGATGGATTTTAAAGAAAATATTTTTCTTGATTTCCAGCACTATAAAAGTTGTAAAAGTCGGGTTGTTATTTATGAATGTAAGAGCCCTGACCCACTATCTAAATTTCATATCATCAATCTAATTCATAAATTCATGCTGAATGAGCACATGGTTTCAACCAGTGTTTTGTTAAATAGGTTGAAAACAATTGGCGAAAGAGCTAAGCCTCATGGATTTTCATTGAAGCTGAAGAAACTGGCGAGACATCCTGTGATTTATTAGACAGAAAGGACTGAAGCCAGTTCAGAGAGTACCATCAAAGGTGATTGCGCTTTGGGTGGAGAGAAAAATATCGTGGTTAATGCTATCGAAAGCTTCTGATAGGCAGAGAAAGACAAAGGCACGACAAAGCTTGAACTTTACTGAATGGTTCTGTGGCGTCCAGGGAAGACTTTTTCGAGAGTTGATGTCAGGATTAGTAATATAGAAGGACTGAAAAACTCAGAAAATAACCTGGAAGACGGCAGGGGAATGAGGAGCCAGATAGAAAGTTGACACAATAAGCCCCAAGCATATGGGAAGATGAGAGGTCTTAAAACTGGTTGTCAGTAGAGAACCAACTAGGTGTAAGAACTAGTGTAGACTGCTAACTTTGGGACGCAGTCATTGCCCTGCCCTGCCACTTCTGGGTCTTATGAAGCAGTGGATATTTAAGCACAAACATTACGTGCAGAAACTGCCTGTTAACTTCTTGTATAGGTACATGTCTTCACATTTCGATAGATCATTATCGTATTTGGGCCATTTATTCTTTGTTGTTTTATTTCTGTTCCGTTCACTCGGGTAGTGGAGTTAGGTAGGATTGCTACCTTGTTGCTACTTTGTTGTCTTGTTACCTACCTCTGTAGCATTTCAGATTTTGTGGCATTGAGGTGTTCAGCACATGTGTCCTTGTCATTGTTGGGCTCATCACAGCATCTTCCACCACGGAGTCTGGTAAGTTACAGTCTCCCGATTCCTGAAATATTTGTATAACTGTGTCCCTTGTTACTCACATATTTGTTTGTGTGTTCAGTTCGAAGCATCGTGACCTTGGTTGTGCCTACTGCCTCCTATCGGAAGTTCCAAAGTAAATGATCTCTCTCTCTCTCTCTCTCCCTCTCACTCACTCTCTCTCTCTCCTGGCTCGCTGCTTGACTAGTGAATCCTTGGACCTATCGACAGAGAGAGAGAGGGAGAGAGCGGAAAGAGTATGATTTTTATTGGATCAACAGCCCTTCTTGCAAACCTTGCAGTTGGCTATGACAGTTTTAATTCTGTGGGCACTGTGTCTTGTTCGAAAAGTGCTTTCATGATGGCACACGTGATATTTGTGATGCAAGAGATTCTTAGATTAGCAACCAAAAGATTTGCTGGTGACCCATACTTTAGCTCCCGAAATTCTAGAAAATATGTTTAATGTGGACAGTGGCCTCAGAGTCTAGGAAGATTAGGGGTTTGAATATATACGGTTCTATGAAACAATAATGACATTTCTACTGAGTTCAGAGCAAATCTTACGGTGTATTGTCACAGTAGGCTTTAAAAAACAAGTTATATTTGTACCATAGTTGTTGGCTGGGTGATGATTGCTTTGGACAATGGGATCTCGAAAGTTGTCCAACATGCAACATTGTTTATTTTGAGTGTTTGTTATATTAGTTATTTTCTGGAAGTAATGTTAATGTGCAGTTGCAAACTCTCTCCTTAACAGTACATGCCAAAGTGCAACCGCAACTCCACGAAGCAGTAGATTTCTGTTTGGATATCACGGCTGCCAGTACAATGGTTGGTCCTCTGATGTCTGCATGATGGACGCAGGGTAGCATGTATTCAAACATACTTTCCCTGTCTCTCCTGAATGGAAACCTCCCTTACACAACCATGGGTGGTCAATTAATATACATGCCTCTGGGCCATGGATTCATTTCAAACCCTCACTTTTGCAGCGGAGCTGTCACTTCCAAAATATGTTTGCACCATTTGAGTGATAAGAAATGTTTTTTCACTTTTTAGCCTTCTCTGACATGTTCATAGAGGTCAATGACCGTATTCAATCTTGCACTGGCTTCGGAAAAGGGTCTATTTAAGGCGCCTTTTCAGACTCTTGTATGAACCATTGCATGTATTATGAAGGAGGATCTCAGTTGTAGGTGAATTAAGTCCATAAACACTCACTCAGGGGTACCATAGTTCTTTTAAATTCTTATTAGATGCCACCAGATTCAAATGCAAGAAACAGGAGGGTCGATGTATTTGTAATTCCATCCACAATAAAACAAGGAAGGACCCGTCCCACATGACATTTCAAAAGAAATAAACGTTTGACACTTTAACAGTCACGCTGCAATCACATATTAAATTCCTAGTAGCTAGGATTATTCTTCCAAGAACAGACCCTATTAGGGTAGCCATTTGCACTCTAAAAATAGCATAATAATAGTAATGATAATAGTAATGATTATAAGAATAATAGCAACAACAACAACAACAGTAATACCGACAACAACAATAATAATAATAATAACAATAAAAATACTAATGATATTAATAATAATAATAACATTATTAATAATAATAATAACAACAATAATAATAATAATACACATTATTACTGCTGTTCTTTTCTTCTTATTAATATTATTAGTCATTACGACTATTGTTGTTTTTGTTGTTCTCTTTGTTGTTATTAATATTATTGATATCCTCTGCCAGAGTCTTTAAGATTATAGGATTAGTAGAAACAGAGGTTTATTAATAGTGAGCTATTACAGAGTGAACAAACGTTGTTTTGCAGGTAGAAGAGTAATGAAAGAACGGAGAACTATGAAGAGTTGAAAATCTGGACTAACTAAATTATAAAATGAAGGAATTGAATTGATCTTGGGGCTGCAAACATAGATGGAGTTTCTGACAGTGGACGTCAGAATAATACTTATAGCAGAAAACAAAGTTGAAGATGCTTTCCCAGCATAGGATTGAGCCACATAGTTTCAAGGGATCCATTCATTAAGGTACATTTGAGTATATGAAGTAGTAACTTTACTTCAGGTGCTCACAAATACAAATCACTCGGACATGGGTGGAGACCTCTGCCTGCACCAATCCTATCTGTATCTGAAGCTCTTCACCAAAAGTGCAGAGAATTTCGTACACTTAAGTCTACATTTTGGTGTAAATGTGGGAGTGGAAAGGGGGAAGAAATGGAGAACATCATTTAAAAATGGAAGGAGGCAAGTTAAATTAAGGAGGGAACTGCACATATAAAACACATCTATGAACGGATTCACAAAAGTTATGTCCACATCTGCTCCAATAGTATTGCAGCCCAGAGTCACATCTGCTATAGCTAAGCCTTAGAGGGAGTCACATAGCACACATGGTTACTCAGAGGCACTGCAAGGGAATCACCTAGTTATCAATAGCGATAGGGAAGAACTCTATTAGCACGAAGCTGACCACCTAAAGAAAAAAATAAAAATACATTAACTAAAAAAGTTCAAATGACTTTAAACCTTACAGATACCCAGGAATATCACATCATAAATTTAAAAAACAATAACAATAAATATATGCACAGACACAGAAGATGAAAAATATGTACATTTGTAATGAATTAAAAAAACATGACTCATCTCACATCTTACATGATTTCACACACTGAACAACACGTAATAACATTTTGCGTGTATCAAACACCCACACTGGGCGAGGTACAACTCTTTAGCCTGCTATCCATGGCGTGATCTGCGATATACAGGCCTATGACCTCCTGTCCTATGTGCACCGCTGTGGCCTACTGTGATATGTACAGTCCTACTGCATGCTATGCCAGGTACACCTCAATGGAAAGCTGTGCTATGTCAATCCCTAAGGCTTGCTGTGCAGAACCTTACAGTCTACTGTGCTAGGCACAACCTGCACTAGATAGCTCCCATGAACTGCAGTGCTCTGCGCTTCCTGATAACTTAAGGCCTGATTTAGATGTTGGAAGTAATGGGTCCATCGCCACTTTTTTAATGGAAACTTGGTCCACTGTATTTGTGGTCCACCCACCCAATTTAGGCATCCCCATAGACTGTAACCTGCCTGAGTCCCGCTGACCCTGCAAAAGATTCCCATCTGCTGTGAACGCACCATAGGAAATAGTTGCTGATGGTAAGACTCCTGCCACCATTAGCACCGTGCACATGTGGATGTGTCTTACCACCAAGCAAAATGTGGCGGTCCGACTCCCACTTCTGAATTGGCGGACTTTTGGGGGAAGGGGCAAAAACTCTCCTTTTTTCCACTTTCCACTTCTGTCTGGACATGACTGGACAACACCCTCCATGACTACTGGAACACAGAGGGAACACAACACCTGTCGCTGGACACAAAGATAGGGAACCCGCATATACATGTCACTGTCATTTTTTAAAATTACTGTGATATGCATATGTCAGGGATACAATTGTATCAGATATAGATGGGTACACACTGGTACACAACCAATTTCATTTTGGTGTCAGTGTTCATTGCTAAATGAATGCTGTCACCACAATGATGGTACAATCACACCTGTCAACTGTGTCCATGTGTGCACATTGCACGGGGACCTGTACCTGTCATGTTGTGCTTCGAGTTGTGTGTGTGTGTCAGTAGGTGTATGTGTGTGTACGCGATGTGATTGACTGGTGAGTTGGAGGGAGCTGGAGTGGGTGATGTGGTTGTGTCAGTATGTGTGCCACTTGCATATGGCATTGACGTTGTTGTGTATGTTGTGTGTTGTAGTTCTATTTGCAACAATCAGGTGAGTGTTGTGTGGTGGTCATTGTCGTGATGTGTGTCATTGTGATGTGTGTTTGTACATGTGGATGAGTGTGTATTTGTGTTAGTTGTTGTGGTTGTGTGTGGATGCAGGGTTAATAGTGTGCATATGTTGTGTCATGGATGTACATCAATGTGTGTCTGTGGCATATGTGTGTTGTGGTGGAGTGGCAATGGAAAATAGCGTGTATGTGGTGTGTTATGTTGTGTGTGATGCAGGGAGACACATATGGCAAAGGTACAGTATGTGTGCAAGTGACTTACCTCCATTCCATAGTCAATGCCATTGTCTGTTGTCCATTGTTCCAGCGATGGCCTCCCTCTGTCAACAAACAGCTGCCTCTACACCACCTGCAGGACTGTAACATTTAAATACGGTGGGCCGAACACCATCAACTTGACGGTCTTCTCGGGTCTGCCACGGTTTTGCAGTGACACCACCAAGATCTCAATCAGGCCCATAGTTCTCTAGCAGCTGTACTACATATGTGACCAACACATCTGCTTACTGCCACACAACCTATGCTATGCACAGACCCATGACCAGATGTATTTGGTACAGCCAAACAACTACATTAAGGACAGCCTTCAGACTCATTCTTACCTGTGTAGTTAATCAAAACTCTGAAAGTATGCATGATCTCTCTCTTGTAACCCTCTTGTAATGTACATGAACAGTATTTTCATTATTTTATCTAGTCTGTTCCATTAAATAAAGGACAGACTTACATAAATTAATCTGGATCCCTGTAAAGGAGCAGCTTGATCAGGGTCATATAGGGGAACCAAAAGCACCCTTGGGGAAAATGCTGAAACCAGTCCGCTTCTTTTTTCTCTTTATGTTCTCACTTTACATCCATCAACTCTCCCCTCCTCTCTGCTCCTTCTCTGATGACATTTTCTCTACCTTCCTCACTCCCTCTTTCTCCCTCTCTCTTAAAGCCTCCCCATGCCTGCTAAAATTAACCTTGGAGATGTGGTAAAATTGGCAAAGGCACCAGGAGCGGCCATGAGCTTTCAAAATGGCCACTGAGGGCTTTAGTCAACCGGTGTTAGAATTTTACCATCCAGTCACTAGATGGAGCTCACAAAGTCTCTCTTGGGTCCTGCCTTTATCCCTGAATAGGATTACATACATGTTTACACCTTGCATTCCTAGCTCCACTTCACATTACAGTCTGAGCTTCCACACCAGATTCCTGATGCATCATGATCCCTGTTGTCCTTTCTGTCTCCAAACCCTGCCCCAATCATGCCCTGGGACTGGTGCTCTGTTCAATATAATAATTCCTAGCTCCTACTGCCTTTGTGACGTTTTTACATCTGTATTCTGGATTTCTCTTTCTCTTGGCTCCGATCTGTACCCCGTTCCTGGCTTTCCTGGTCTCTGTGTTGTGTCTCCTGGTTTCCCTGGACTTCCCCTTTCCAAGTCACAGTCCTGACTACCCTTCATTGGTGGTTCCCAGAGTCCTTGCCCCTCCTTGAGTCCTTCCACCTGGCTCGCTCCCTGCGCACATGCTTCTCCAGTGAGCTTCCAGCTACTTCAGCCCTATGAGCCTAGAGTGCAGAGGGTTGCAACTGACATTGTTGCTGAGTGTCTATGCGCTCTATTTGACCCTGCTACTATATACCAGGCTTGCCTTTTGATTTCAGTTTTTATCGTTATTCGATTCCATGTTCCTGTTCTGATTAGTCATTTGTGTCTGTTACCTGTCTCATGTTTTCCTGCCTCTTTGTTCCTGTGTTTACCCTGTTCCTAGTTTTGACTGCACAAATCCATACCTGCGGATTCCTTGTTTTGTAATTTGTATTCCTGTTCTGACTACATGCTCATGTCCTGTCCTGTCCTAGTCAGTATGAAGTTTTCCAGTGTGTACATTTCTTTGTATTACAGCCCTGTACCTGACCCATATTTCAGTCCAGGTTTTTTCATACCCCAGTTCCTGCTTCTGTGTACCATTCACAGTTCTACTTCTTTGTTATATTATTATCCTGATTTTCATTGCTTCCAAGGATGTCAGTTAGACTCCAAGGCCTGTATCTTTGACACAAAGAACCACCCAGTGCTCCTTTTCCATAGGAGCTGCTGGGTGTCTCCATGGACGTCGATTCACCAACATGCCAGGGGTAGCAGATGTGACATCATACACCCTTTGACTATTGATGTCACAGGAAGTGATATTAATTTACCTTAACCCAATTGACATAAATATAATTGCAGTCACTCTTACCCTAACTCACTCATTTTCACTCTCTTACCCACTCTTACTCTGACCCACCAATACATTCTCACTCACACACACGCACGAGCCCACATACTAACATACATGCTCACACATACACATTCTCACCCGAACTATTTCTCACCCACATGCACGCATACATAATATATATATGCAAAGTATTTTAATTCACTTACCTAAGATGCTAGTGAAGGTTCTGTTCCAGATCCTGTTATTCCACTTTTTTATTACATTAATAGTGCATGATAGATTATTAATCACTGTTAATGTAATTAAAGAAATGAGCAGAAAAGGAGTCAGTGGCCTCACACTGGTAATGCGAGCTAACCCTCTGTTCTTGGCACTACTTTTGCCACCTCTGAGACTAGGGGGTCACAAAAGCAGTGCCATGGGTCGCAAAGGGCAAGCCATGCATCACAGCTGCGACCTCTCTCTACCCCTAAATGATGTCCATGGGTATCTCCCTGAAGTCAGCGAGATTAATCTGCTTCTTGCCTTTTTGTGGGCTCATTTTCATCCCACAGAGAGATCAGGTCTGAGGAGGAGACAAACTATCATTATGATGGTTTGTTTATTGGTTTCCATTGTTTTCCTTTCTGTTGTTTGTAATTGTTTTATCTTCCCTTGCAGACTTCCAGTTCCCTAGTCACTGCCTGTTCCAAACTGCTTCTGTCCTGTTTTCTTTCCAGGCTACAGGTGCTCTCTTGTTTATATTTAAACCCTTATTTGGAAAGCCCTTGTCCCTGTAGAGTGCAAGCACCCTCCTTGTACTTTGCCTTGTACTGAACTCCGCTGGTCACCATTACAGCCTGCCCACATTTTCGCTAGATCCCTGACAACCAGGGAAAAGCCCAGTGGAATAAATGATCTGCCCAGCCATGAGCTTGATTCAACTGCCAGATCAGGTCCCTTCGCAAAATAAATCAAGCAGGCCTTGGGCAACTCAAAGATTTGTGCATCATCAGTGAGGTGCAGTTTGAACTCTGAGGCACGTTGAGCAAGAATCCCTCTTCTGAACATGCCCTCTCTTCTTAAAGAGACTCAGTAGAGAATAAAAAAATGGATGGAAAAGGCTGAGCTAATGCCTCTTAGATAATGAGAAATTTTGAGGACATAAGTACCAGATTCATTTAGATAATCTGTGCCATTACAAAAGGATAACAACCTTATGGAAATCAGATCATGCCCTTTCCCAAATTAAGGGGCATTTTAAAGAAAAGTGGCCCTGCAAACAGTGCAGGGCCACTTTTCTCGAGCCCCTTAGGGCCCCCTAATGCCACCATGCGTGCACGGTATTTAAAATACGGCGCACCATGGCGGTAGGTAGGGGACCAGCATCAGAATTTTTGACGCTAGTCCGGGGCGCTTTGCAGGATTAGCTTAAAAAATGTTGACGTTAATACTGCAAAGCACCCAGAGGCCCATTGTAACCAATGGAAGCCTCCTTTTAACGCCTGCTCTGAGCAGGCGTTAAAAGTGCTGAAAAAAATGACGCAAAGAAATCTCTTATATTTCTTTTCGCCATTTTTTGCCCCCCCCCCCCCCCCCCATGGGGGAATGGCCCTTTGCATACATTATGCCTGGTGAAGGCATAATGTAGTGCAAAGGGTTACAAAGTGAGGCAATGCATGCATTGCACCTCTTTGTAAATATGGCGCTAAATGTTTAGAACATATTTCCACATGCCTATGGATGCAAACACCAAAGTGGATGGAGAATCGGATGTGACATCCCACTATTTGCCCCTTCGGTGACATCTTGGGAAGAGACATATTACCTCAGGTCCTGAAAACATCACAAGAAGTGGTGTCGTACGACATTTAACCCGCATGCCATTACAGGGAGTAACGTCATCCAAAAGAGATTTCTGTGAAAGGGTAGATTTCAGTTATGTACACACACATTACCTGCATATTAATCTGGTCAACATAAACCTGTATCTCAGGGAAAATAGCGCTTAAAACACATAATAAAGAATTTTGGCAGTTCTTGACTCGGAATTGGTGCACATGTACATTATGACAACAATTTTCTTGGATAAAATAGCTGAGGAATCCATGAATTTGGTTACTATATGTGGCAGGACAGCAGTACATTTTATAGAAAAAAGGGCATACTGTTAATCAGTATAAATAAAATCACACAAATCTTATTGTTGCTGGTTTGCTTTTAATCTACTTAACAACAAAGCAACTTAAATAGCAGCAGTGCACTGTCACATAAATAAACCTCCAAGATTCAAACATGTTAGTTAGTTTACACCCTCTACAATGTTTAACAAATGCTATATTTCCACTTATACTGTGTTATACTAAAAGAGAGAGAGATGTATAAAACATGCTAAATTTTCTTGAATTGATGTTTTTTATCAATGTGAGAAAGTAAAAGTGAACCATTTAGTGTAATGTTTTGAATGTATTATCACATACGCTCCATGGGTGGCAAGGCCAGTGTCAGTGGACTCAAAAGGTAAGCTACAAGTTTCTCCTTCTTATGACCCTTTATGACCTCTTAATGACGCCCATATCTGCATGAGATATCAAGTAACCCAAAAGGTGTTTCATAGAGTAAGGACTCAGGCTGCATCTCAACTGTCAGCATCAAGGACAGTGAATAACACTTTATTTGACTTCTTATCTCAAGCCCAGGGTAGATGGCCTAGAAGTTTAGGAGTAATCCATCCCATAGCCTGAGAGACTTAAACAACCCTATAATTATAATTGAAGATTCCCTTTGCTATTAGAGAAGGAGAGTCCTGATTTTATTAAAGACAGTGGAGGCGAATAATATGCTATCTCTTTCCATGCTTTATTCATAAAACACATTAAAAGAAAACACTACAATTCCCACAAATATGCATTGACAAGCAGGAAGCATTAACAATAAAGAAAGTGGTTTTCAACAAAATCTCTCTTTTCCTGTTGTGCTGTGATTACAGACCATGAAAACATCTAAATATAACAAATAAGAGTGAAAAACACTGTGAATCAAAGCAGAGTACTCCTTCACTTGACTAAAGTTCTCTGTACAGAAGTGCTCCTTTCAGGAGGCATCCTTCTTTACCACTCCAGCCTGGCTAAATCCTTTAAAGTGACGTCTGATTAGTTGAAACCTGTTTTGGAATAATCAAAAGAGCTATTATTAACATACCAAATAAGGAGGGAATCAAATATTTATACATATAGTGGTGGATAATATCTACTTCCACTGACTTTAATAAACTTAGGGCTCTCATCCACTAATAGCTAGGACAATCTGAAATGCTATTATGAGACAGGGGGCTATATTATGCTAGTTCAAAACTTCCCCACTACATTCATTGCAGCATGGTGATGGGTTTAAAAATAAATAAATGTAGAAACCCTTTACCCATCTGCTATACTAGAATATCTTCTAGTCTGGCACCAGCTCAGAAGGCCTCAAAAGCCATGACTCACCACACTCTCTGTGCACCAAACTGGCCTGTATTTACACCAGCTGAAGCCATTACCCCTTTTACCCATCTACTCAGTGTGGCTGAGGAGTACTCTGGGGCAAAGGATTTCCGCAATGTTATAGATAACTACAGGGCTTCCAACTTCAACCCCGCAGTCACCAGTGTATATTGTTGAAAATATACCACACAAAGCTAGGTTGTTAGGGCAAAGAAGGAAACTTGTAGTAGTAAAATAATTCATGATACGTCTTGTAATTGTAAAGTGTACCCCAACTAGTGAAAGAGTGGATAGCAGATAGGTTCAGAGACCAAACCTCAGACACCCTTCTAAAAAAACAAAAAATAAATGTTACCAGTGTGGCTGACAGACTCTTCAATAATAATGTGTTATTGTATCCATGGTCCTGGAAGAGTTATAAGACTGGTAGGCCTGTCAGCTACAGGGTGGACTTGCCCCACCCTTGTTTTACCTTCACTCCTCCTGTCCTGCTGAATTTGTTTTTGTTGGGCTTAGGACTCTGCAAACTTTATCTCTGCTAACCAGTGCTAAAGTGCTTGTGCTCTCCCTTTAAATATGGTAAATTGGCTTACACCTTATTGACAAATTTAAATTACTTGGAAGTCCCTAGTAAAATGGTACTACTCGTGGACAAGCAGCACTTATAATGCCACCCACTTAACTAGCCTTTTAAAAACATGTCTCAGACCTACCATTGCAGCCTAGGTCTGTGTAGCTTTAAACTGCTATTTTGAACTGGCAAAATAAACCTATTGCCAGGCCTATACCTTCCTTTTTGTTACATATGTCACCACTAGGGTAGGCCCTAAAAGCCAATAAGACAGGATGCATTGTATTTAAAAGGTTGGATAGGTTCTTTTAAGTTTGAAATATCCTGGTAGTGAAAAACTCTGAAATTAGTTTTTCACTATCACAAGGCATCCTTCTGCCATAGGATTACTTTGGGTTGCCTTATTACTTTTAACAAGCCATGACTTTTGATTGGGGGAAGGTAGGAATGTCATGTTTGGAGTCTGAGGAATGTTAATTTCAATAAGGCCAACTGCCAACTATTCACAGTCATGTGACTCAGGATATATACTGCAGGCACCAAATGGTTAGGGAGAAAAAATGTCAACTTTTGAAAAGTGGCATTTTCAGAAGTTTGACTAAAAATCAAACTTTATCATGAATGACAATTTTTAATTCCAATTCTTTAGAGACCAAATATGACATAATAAATATAATAAGGTAACACAATATTAGATATCCTATGGGAGGTGTAGACCTCACAGTAGTGAAAAGCACATTTGGGAGTGCTTCACTACATGTAACACTTAAAACAACATGTCCTACCTTTTAAATATGATGCACCCTGACCTAGGGACTGTTTAGGGCCTTATTTAGGGCTGACATGTATATATTAAAAAGGGAGATTCAAACCTGGAAAAGTTTTTTTTTGTCAGGTTGAATTTGCAGTTTGAAACTGAACAAAGGCTGCAATGCCAGACCTGAGACATGTTCTAAAGGGCTTCCTAAGTGGATGGCGCAATATGTGCTGCAGATCAACTAGTAGCATTTAATTTTCATGCCCTGGGTACATGCAGTTTAACTTTACTAGGGACTTCTAAGTAACCTAAATGATTCAATTTCACCATGTTTAGAGTAGATAGCACAATCACTTCAGCACTGGTTAGCAGTGGTAAAGTGTAGAGAGTCCAAAGCCAACGAAAACAAGTTTTAGCAAACAGGAGGGAAGTAGGCAAAAAGTATGACAGAGGATCATACTAAATGCTGTCAGGTCAAACAATTGGGAAAACCAGAACATAATCAAGGAAGAAACAGCTATGATGAAAAGGTAAAGAAACAGGAATGAAAACATGACCATGACTAGCTGCAGAGCAGCCTCAAAAGTCAGCTGCAAACCCTCAGGCAGGTGGTTGTGATTTTGGAGTTGGAGCGCAAGGAGGAGCAAGGAGCAGCAGATAGGAGACAAGAGCACAAGGAAAGGCAGCTGAATGAAATTCACAGCCTGTAGCTGCAGGCTTCAATCTGTATTTCCTGAGACCAAGGAACCACAAGACCACAAAAGATACCTGGATTCTTAGGCACCCAGGTGGCTGATATGCTGTGGTGGGAACACAGGGTAGTTTAAAACTCTGTCTTAAACCTCTGAATTATTTGACGCACCCGTGGATCACTGGCAATCACATCTCAACAATGTGCAAAATGAATCATTCTGCTTCCAAATGTTATGTATTTTTATATGTTTACTTTGAAATTCCCCTTCCCTTGCTTGCCCACTATTAACATAGAAGCATCCTCATTAGTGGGAAGAATGTGGGCCTAGAGCACCTGAATTGGTGCCTGAAGGGGTAGGGTCTGAAGAATGCTGCCCTGCCAGTAAATTGACTCACAGATCTGCTGGGTCTGTAGGAGACACACCTGCCTGAAAGTTCTTGCAGGAGAAGAATGCACTTTATCAAAAGATCTGAAAGTCCAAACTTAGCATCAAAATTTGTTTAAGAGTTCAACCTGCATGAAATTGGGTTGATGGTAAACTGGGGTGTGATCACTGGTCAAGCAACAACCACAATTGTTGTCAGGGTGAGACACAAGCCAAGCCTAAATAAACCTGTGCTCAACCCGCTGGTAGCTTGGCACACAGCAGTCAGGCTTAACTTACAGGCAATGTTTAAAGTATTTTTGCAATACATCAAACAGTAATAAAGTGAATAACACCACACAAAAAGGATCCCACACCAAGGTAGAAAAATAGAGTTGTCTTCAACAAATAAAACAAGACCAAAATGTCAAAAATCCAATAAGCGAAACAGGAGACATTCAATTTTAGAAATTGTAGTGAAAATAACAACGAAAAGCACAAAGCATCAACTGTGGATATCTGGTTGTGTTGGACTGGCACAAAGTCACAAGCTCAGCCCAACCCAGATGGAGTGCAGGCTGGCTACAAGTACCAAGTTAGGCTCACTGAACACGGTAGCTTAAATTCTGGTTTGTGGAGCATTGCAAGGATCCAAGTCAAAGATGCGCCTGGTTCCTGAACATTTGCTGCTTCGCATCGAGGAATCCAGATGCGTCTCACCCTTTGCCAGATTTGTATGTGCTCCGCTTCCTGGAGAAAACTATGGCCCTCATTCTGACCCTGGCGGATACAATCCGCCAGGGCCAACGGGCGCGGGAGCACCGCCGACAGGCCGGCGGTGCCCCTAAGGGCATTCTGACCGCGGCGCTAACGCCGCGGTCAGACAGGGAAAACTGGCGGTCTCCCGCCAGTTTCCCGCTGCCCTGGGGAATCCTCCATGGCGGCCCCCTTCCCGCCGGCCTGGCTCTGGCGGTTCTTACCGCCAGAACCTGGCCGGCGGGAACGGGCGTCTTGGGGCCCCTGGGGGCCCCTGCAGTGCCCATGGCATGGGCACTGCAGGGGCCCCCTAACAGGGCCCAACTAGGCTTTTCAGTGTCTGCGATGCAGACACTGAAAAGCGCGACGGGTGCTGCTGCACCCGTCGCACGCCTTCCACTCCGCCGGCTCGATTCCGAGTCGGCTTCCTTGTGGAAGGCGCTTTCCCGCTGGGCCGGCGGGCGATCTGAATCAGATCGCCCGCCGGCCCAGCGGGAAAGTCAGAATACCCCTCGCGTCTATTGACCGCGGGGCGGTATTCAGGCGGCTTCCGACGGGCGGGCGGCAACCGCCGCCCGCCTAGGTCGGAATGACCACCTATATGTACTCACTTCTCAGCTTTCTTGACTGGATTCTTTTCTCTGCCACGCTCTTTGGGAGGGGTTGGTCTTTTGCTCGGGACTTCTACTCTGAACTATGAAAGCAAGGATACATTGTATCTTTTGCTCAAAGAGAACATTGCTACACGTCATTCTTTCCAAACCTTCTTTCCAACTCTAAGGTTTATTTTACGCAGCGCAGCGCAGCTGCTTTGGATATTCACAGATTTAGGGCCAGATTTAAGGAAAGTTGAGCTGAACCCAGTGCAGTGCCACTTTCCTTGTACCCCTTAGCGCCCCCTAATGGTGGTAGTTAGGGAAACTAGCATCAAAATTGTTGATGCCATTTCAGAGCTTTGCAGGACCTGTATCAAAAATGTTGACACTAATTCTGCAAAGCCCATTGAAGCCCATTGAAGACAATGGTGTGCCTCCTTTTAACGTCTGCTCTGAGCAGGCATTAAAAGTGCCAAAAAAATGACGCAAAGAAATCTCTTAGATTTCCTTGTGTCATTTTTTCGGCCCCTCTAATGGGGGAACGCCCCCTTTGCATACATTATGCTTGCCACAGGCATAATGTAGCACAAAGGATTACAAAGTGGCACAATGCATACATTGTGCACCTTGTAAATTTGATGCAGCGATTTTTGACCCATTGGGCCACATTAGGGTCATAAATGACACCAATATGGCACAAGGAGGCACTAGGGGCTCTTAAATCAGCCCCTTAATTTCTAATACTGAGCAGTTGTTTGGATGTTCACAGTTATTCAAAAGTTTCTAATGTGTGAACCTTGTATGTTGTGAAACTCTAAGTCAAACCATAATTATTGTGCAACTTGTGTGCTACGTGTGATGAGAAATACACCAACATTTGTCTGCACTGTTTCAGCGTGCTAGTAGAGATCACTCATCTACTTGACATGCAGTTTATTATACAATGTCTTTTGTGATTTGTATGTTGTATTCCAAGGTGCTAGTAGAGATCACGCATCTACTAGACACACATATCATTGTTTTGGAGGGGCTAGTAATGTGTGCACTGAATGTGTGTTCAGTGCATAACACTCGGGTGTTCCTGCATGAAGAAAGGATAGGGAAGGCTTAGTACTGTTCCTTAGCCTGAGCGCTCACTATGCTCCCATGATTATTTCACATAAGTATCTAGAAAGATTCCCTCTCGCTGCTATTTACGCTGATTACTCTTCTAATAGGTTTAAGGGTGCGCCTCGGGGAGCTAGTCGGCCTTCAGGTTTATTGTTGTGATCATTTGTTTTACCCTCTTATTTTAACTTGTTATTTTAGTTTATTGTTTTCTCCCCAACCCCTTTCCCTTGTGTTCATCCCTGCACCATTCTGTTCCTTTGTTGCCGCTGGTGCTGCGATGGATGCATGGGAGAGTCGATTCAGCCTGTTCCTGAAATAGTAGGTTGTGGACCCATGGGCAATGATCTAAACTGCAAGGTGCTCTGACAGAATGTGAAGCCTTTAACACATAAATTGGTTGCCTGGGCATCATGACTTCAGGGTCACTCTCCGTTACCAATCAAGGAAGGATACATCAAGATATGCAAAGGCAGCTTGAAGTGTCCTGAGCGGAGAATCAGAGCCCAAGGACTCAGGTGATGGCTCTTTCCCATCAGGTAGATTTATTGCAGAATCCCCAGGGAGTCCCACGGAGTGGTTCTAGTGGGCCTGCACACTGTCATCCAGCTTTAGCAACTCCGGTTTCCACTGCGCGTTATTTGATATTTGTGTATTTGATGTTTGTTGATTTGAAAGTAGCATTTGACTTAGTTGACAGAGAAAAGTTGTGGAGATCCTTGGCGGACCTAGGAGTGGATGCCTCTTTAGTAACAGCCATTAGCACTCTGGACAAAAGTACGGTAAGACCCAGGGGGGAGAGTGTTCTGATCCCTTCCCAGTTGAAAAACGTGTCTGGCAAGGGTTTGTGCTGGCACCTTTGCTGTTTGTCTTTTCCTAAAGGACGCAGTGGATTTTCCTATGGGAGATCAGCTGGATGTTACAATTATTGCTGGAAAGAAGGTGCTGGTTGTTTTATATGCAGTTCTGATGGAACAGAAAATTCTACCCATTGGCTATTAAAGCGGTTTGTGGAATATTGCTGTCAGAGATTATTGACTATTAATGGAAGTAAAACTAAGTGTATGGCTTTGAGACCTTCTCTAAGCTTTAAGCGGAACCCCGTGGTTGATGGTGTATGACTGGTAATTGTCAAGCAGTTTGATTATCTGGGAATTCGATTTTCAGAGGAAATATCATGGGATTGCCATCTGCAGAAGACAACATTGGTATTGAAACAAGTGGCAGGCGCAATCTTAAAGTGTATGCAAAAAGCTGGAACTAGAAGTATTTAGTGCCATCTTGAAAAGATACAAAAGAGGGCTGTGGCAGCTGCCCTCAATGGGGTGGAGCTATGGGGGTACATGAATATGCGAACACTCCAAGTAGTTCAAAATAGTTTCTTGAGAGTCCTACTTGGGCTTGGACCAGGCACTGCTCTAGCGGCACTGTATGCAGATCTAAATTTTAGTCCAATATTGAATACTGCAGCCCTCAGGCCAATCCTATACGGGGTCAGAATCGTCAGGAATCACCAGGCTGCTGTTTACTTGGGTACACTAAGAGAAGTTACTTCCAGTGGCATCGGTAGCAATCGCACATGGTTATCCCCTGTGCAGAAAATACTAAACAAGCTGCAGATGGTGTCCCTGTGGGAAGCCCCGTGTGGAGTTAGGCAGGATGCAGCGGATTTGATTAAAAAGCAGTATTATGAACATGTGCATTTAAAAAAATGCCGCAAATTGAAACCAGGCACCATTGTGAGCGATTACTTCAGTGACATCTATGGCCCCTATCGCTCAGAATACGTGGATATGTTGTACTTGGATGTGAAGCGTACACTGTAAATAAAATTTCGATTATGCATTCTGCATACCACGGATTACCATGTACGAATCTATATGTTCAATGTTAGTTTTGATCAATGTGATTGCAGTTTTGGAGGGTCAGATAATTTAGCCCATTTTATTGTGTTTTGCAACAAATCTGATGCTGCGCGGATGCAATGGCTTGTACTCCTTTTTAAATACTGTGGGGTTAGACATGCTAAATCAGCCATGGCGCTGTGCATTACATCTGATGATGTCTATGTGGTCAATTGAGTAGGGTCTTTTCTATGGGCAGCATGACTATGCCCGAGAGAGCTCCCCACAGTGCTAGGCACTAGTCTACCCAGATAGCTATTGTGTATTTGCACATGTCTTAGGTCTTAATATGCTGCTACCCTCTGTCCCAATTGAAATCCCCTTGCATCTCTATGCACATACACTTCTTATATTAAGTGGGTGGCAGAATGTCAATATGGGGATGGATTATTTCTCACTCCTGAGAGAGCCCCCCCACTAGTCCATCCAGATACCTACTGTGGATTTTGCACACATCGCAAGCCGTAATATGCTGCTATCTTTTGCTCCCATTCAAAACTCCTTTCACCCATATGCACTTGCACTTTCTTATATCAAGTGTGCGGGAAAGTGTCAATCCGAGGAAGGATCACTGCTTTTGAATGCTCTCATGTAATTAAAGTGTTGGTGAGGTATGTGGTTCTCCCTGTAATCGTATGATTGGTTTGTATAGTTTTGCTATTTGATTATATTGGCATTTTAATACATTTAATAAATTCATGATTCGCTCTAGGCTGGGATTGTAGTGTCTCACTTTTTGCCATGGGGTTGAGTTTGATTACTGTTTTTAATCTGTTATTTTAAAATACTGTATGGCTGTCAGCTGAAAGAATAAATAATAAACACTGTACAGTTGGCATAAGGTCAGTTAGTTACATCCTTAGCTGCCCCAGAACATTTTTGGGGGGAATTCACAGAAACAAAATATTTTCCTCACATCATTCATCCTCCATTTCTGGTGCCACCTGGCTGCTTTTCCTACTGCTGAATCAAGAGTGGCTTTTGTATTATCATATTCGTCAGGGTACGCTGCCTCCTGGTCAGTGCCATTGGTGGCAGACGACGGCCCCATCTTGCACAGCTATGACGCCTTCGAGCAGGAGCTCCACTGCATCTTTGACCAGTGTACTACCACCCAAACCGTGAACAATGAGTTTTTGGAGTTGCGTCAAGGAAACCGGGACCTCCTAAGTTATCTGGCACAATTTTATGGGTTGGTAGTAAAGGCTAACTGGCCCGAGAGAAAAAGAGCCTTCTTGTTCTACAGGGGGCTAAGAAATGAACTTAAAGATGTGATGATTTGATGAATCTTGCTTCACAGTTTGATCACCACCTTACAGAATGTCGGAGTGAGAGAAAGAGTACTATGGCACGGCCCTTGCCCAATTTGGGCCACCTAAAGTCATCTGACTCCCAAGCTGAACCCATGTAGGTAGAATCAGTTCGAGCCCCTTTGTCCAATCAAGAAAAGGAACGTTGCAGACAAGGTAATCTCTTTTTGCACCATGGTGTGGAATGATGCTTTGGGCAACACTGTAATATTAAGCCAAAGAGAGCTTGGAAACCACCCCTTTATTTTAACCTGTTATTTTAGTTTATTGTTTGTTCCCCAAATCCTTTCCCTTGTGTTCATCCTGGCGCCATCATGTTCATTTGTTGCCAGTGGTGCTGCGCTGGATGCAGGGGAGAGTTGTTGCTTGCTTCTCCTGCAACAGTAGGTTCTGGACCTGTGGATGTGTAGTGAAGCCTAGTTTGTTTTAATAGGATAAAGGAGTTAGCTCAGCCTTTAGCTTGGAGACTCATGTACCCGTCACCTAGTGACTTTTACCCTACTTAGCTTGCTCTGTTTTAGCGCATTTATTTAATTAAATCTTTCTAAGATGGCTGCCTTGTTTTTAGTTAGGCCCATGTTTTAGTTTGGATTATCAGTGTCACTGTGCTAAGGTGTTAATATCAAGTGACAAAGATAAACAAACTATAGGTGTTCACATTAGGTAATTTCCCTCTTCACGCTTTCAAGGGAATTGTTTATATAAATTACCGCCCCAAGCATGTCTTGTTATCGCAGTTGAGACTGCAGATGGGCGCTTTCTCCCACCCAACAGGGTTTATGATTTAAATATCCAAATTGAGGGAGACGTAGAGTGCACTATTGGTGTTATATTTTGGGATGAACTTAGCTGTGATATCCTGCTGGCCGAAAGGGACAGGCCACCTCAGCGCATCCATAAGCTGCCACCTGGGGAAGATGTCATTTTGCCTTCTTTCTCTGATTTTGTTCCAGAAGCAGTAAAACAAGCCTTCACTGTCAATTGGGCTTTAGCGCAGGCATCTGTGTTGTACCGCAATCATGTAGGTTAGGGCAAGGATTCTCCTTGTCATGTAATACGTATCAGGTCTACACCCCAACCTCAGCCACAATATCCTGTTAAACACGAAGCAAAAGCTCCAGGAGGGAGATCCTCACTCAACTCGAATACCAGGGAGTATCTCTGCAATGAGCAACCCGTTATTCCCTGTTGCCAAACCAGACCATTCCTACAGAATAGTCTTAGATTACAGACACTTAAACAGTCATACACGTACATATGCTATACAAAATTCACATAGCACAGCACTAATTAACAACATAGGGCACAAAAGATACAAAACAACTTTGGATATTTCCAACGGGTGTTTCTGCCAAAACTTAGCACACGAAAGTTGGGATCTGAGTTCATTCTCATTTGGCTCAAAAAAATGATTTTGCCGTTTACCCCAAGGCTACAAGAAAAGCCCATGGCTGTTCTCAGCCTGTGTAACATCAATATTACATGATATTGATTCTGAGGCGTTGTCCTACGTGGATGACATCTATCTCACAGATGATGACCTCAACATTCATCTTGCCAGGGTCGATCAGATCGTCTTAGGATTCGCAGCCCTGGGCTATTAATTTAATTTTGGAAAAACTAAAATAGCCTTTCTCAGCTTACTGTTCCTGGGATACGAGATATCAAACGAGGGGAAAAGTCTGGTCCCGCACTTTCTAGAGAAATGTGCACAACTTCACCCAACTAGCACAACTTCACCCAAATAACACTCTCAGAAAACTACAGGCTTTACTTGGTTTCTTCAACCTTGGCAGATCTTACATTCCTGACTATGCACAACGTATCAAGCCACTCTATGACTTAATATGAACTGATTTGTCTAGCAGAAACTTGACAGTTGAACACACAAGCATCCTTAGGGACTTGCAATAGGTCTTGATAGAAGCAAAATGCTTTCACACATTTGACAAATTTGGTCATCAGAATAATTGCTGGTGCCTTTGGGTACATTTATATCACCTTTAATGAAGGGGATATGGTACCCATAGCATATAAATCACAAATATACTCAAATGCAGATCAATGTTTTGCACCCACAGAAAAAACTCTAACTTCAGTTCAGATGGCTGTCACTAAGGAGAGGCCACTTGCCCAGGGGAATTTTATCATTGTCGCTACCCTGGTGCCAGACTTAGAGGCTGTCACCAAAGCAAGCATTCCTAATGCTAAAGCACTACATCCATGCTGGATTCAGTGGGCAACCTCCCTGACTGCCACCAATGTTAACTACATCTTTGATCCAAAACTTCAGACACAAGAATTTCTCCAATACAAACTGGAGTACCCCGCTCCTCTAGATATTTTGCCACTAGACAGATACCATACTGTCATTTACACTGTTGGTTCAGCACAACCAGCTTTAGGTATGAAACATCAATATGCAGCCGTTTGCGCAGCCATGAGTGGAGTGATGAAGAATGGAGTTTTCCACCCTCACAATATCTACACGCAGACCTTAGAGGACTGCATAGCTCAGCTGGCTGAACTCAAAGTCCTTATTCTAGCGCAAGAACATACACAGCCAGAATTGCTGACTCATACGACTGTGTCCAGTCCTACAATGATTACCTCAATCATTGAAAGCTGAATGGGTTTAGAGACTCCAAAGGGAACACCATCAAACACAAAACATTGTGGAGGAGGGTAGCTGATCTCAAGGTTAAGCTACAGTGTGTCCATGTAGTACATACATTAGGCCACCAACATGTAGGAGTACACGTTATTGGCAATACTTTAGCTGATGAAGCAGCCAAATCTGCCGTAGCTATGGCTTCTGTGGCTTCAATGACTCATTCACAGACAAGATTGGATAGTGACATTTTCAATGCTGTGAAAGCTTTGGCTGAAAGCAAGTCCCTTCCAAAAACATACCCTACAAAATACTCTTACCACATCAGTGTACAGAATGTTGCCTACGCAACAATTCCTGAGGTTGGAGATCGAGTGATTCCCAACAAAGACCAGAGATTAGATCTAATAAAGGCAGCCTCTGATGGTGTCGCTTCTGTTCATGCTGGTATTTCGGCCACAGTAACACTCTTACAGAAACGCTTCTGAATGGCCAGGTCTATACAAACAGACAAAACAGTACATCCTTTGTTGTGACATTTGCCAGCAGATTAAGGGTTCAAACATCAAATGCCCACTGCAGACATCCCTCTTAGTGTCCAGCAGGCCACTACAATGTGTGTCCCTGGACCATTGCGGTCCCCTTCAACCGGATGGATGGTGCATACAAATACATCTTAGTTGCTGTAGATTCTTGTTCTAGATTCCTGTGGGTATGGCCTCAGCGGTTGGCTGACGCTCAAATTGTTATAAAAGACTTGCTGATCTTTATCGGTACATATGCAGTTGCAGCATTCCATTCGGACCAGGGCCCTGCATTTGCCTTTAAGGCACTCAGGGACACTATGGGGATGATGGGTGTTGAACTCCATTACTCCTCACCATACCATCCAGAGGGAAATTTGGTTGTGAAGAGGCGGAACCATGATCTAAAGCAGTTCTTCACAGCTAAAGTATTTGGTTCTGGCAGCAGCTGGCTTCATCATCTATATGGAGTCCAGAGAGCACTGAATAATCTGTCAAGACAGTCCTTGGGGGGGGACACTCCCTATGAGGTTCTCTTAGTGATACCTATGTATGTCCCAGATCTTGATGGTCCCGGTTAGTGGAAGCAGACATACCTTTTGACGTAAATGAACATCTCACTGTTTTACAGGAGCTTTAGCAATTTCATGATGATAAATCATCCACCAGTGCTGCCACCTTAGGAATAAGGACTTCCACTGGCTGGATTCCTGAAGTCGGGGATCTAGTTTGTGAGAAGATCACTGTGAAGAAGGCATTCAGTCCATCTTACAGAGCACCAGTCCCAGTCCTGGGAGTACAAGGTACCAGAACTGTCATCCTACCACCTCTGCCTCGTTTCAAAAGAAACAGATTCATTTCCATTGATGGTGTCAAAGTTCACCGTGTGGCTGATCCTGCACAGTAGACCCAGAGGTCCCTTGGGTAGTTCCCGGTCCCCTCTCACTACCCAACAGGATATACCTCTTCAAAGCAGAAATAACAACTCTACTCCTGACTAAACAAGCATGTCCAACAATGCTACAAATACCTCCTCAACTGTGGGAGGGCAGAAAATGAGCTCTTGCTGATTCCAGTTACCACTTCAATGACAGCACCTGTCCAAGATTCGGCTGTTTTCTACACCAACACTACACAGACTGACCACACCATCTACTATGAGCCTCTACGTGAAGTGGATCCATCCACTGGTAATGCACCTGCGTTTGCTGAGACTGCTTCTGGTTCCTTCATCAACATTGATTACTTTTTTTCAGACTCATCCACTCCAATAATTGAAAATGTTTCAAAGACACGTAAGCTGTACCTATGGCTTAAAAATAACTATTTAATTCACCCATGGAACTATTTATGGTTCTGCTTGACATTTTTTGCATTGTTTCTATAGATTGGTTTCGTGACTGTTTTCTTTTTGCTCATAAATGGTCATTACCTTCCTGAACGCTCCTCTGTTGCAACTATGGATTAGGTCTTAACTCCATGTCTTTCCTTACATAAGGACTGAAGAGACTTGTCCCTTGTGAAAATTTCTGCTGTACCTATTCCTGATAGGATTGTATGGGACAACGTTTCATTTGATATATACGGGCCTACTGAGGTCATTCAAACTCCATATGTCTTCAAAATTTCTATGACTGATGTAATTACACCTAGTGTTGTAAATGATGATAGGGATGTCCAGACAGTTGATTCTATGTTAACTGAAATGAAGAACTATTCAGTATATGAAAGTGATGATGTAGATAGACATACTAATGAATTATGGGTTCTATTACAATAACTGGGGACATTATTACCTGCACTGGGCCACTAGACACAAACCAGTACTTAACTACACACAGTGGGAACACTGTTCAACACCACCCGTGGGGAGCCCAAAACGCTATTCAGATAAATTTACTTATTTTTCTGGGCAAGACACAAAACAACCAGAGTCATATTATTTCAAATTACCTTTTTCACGCATTAGGAACATTCTGCTAACTGATACAAAGCTGATTTATTCAGATTCCTTAGTTTCCTGTCTTGCGGTTGAAGGTTACAAATACTGGAGGAACACTGTTGATTTAAAGAGTGTATGGGGAACATAAGTTTGGCAAATACACAGTAGGGAAGCTTTATTTAGAGCATGCCTGATTCCTGTGCAAATTATATTTTTAAATAACACCATTCAACAGACAACCTGTCTAGGGTTAGCAAAAATAAAAGAAACCAACATGCCCAGTATCCCCACACCGGCAAAGTTTATTAATTGGCATTTCTTCCTGAATGTCACTGAGGAAGAGCTAGATGCAAAGGTTCAGGCTACTACCTGGTTACTCTTCACTTTCCAGTCCCAGCGGGTGGTTGATTTGGCCAATAGAAACAAATGGATGTCAGGCACGTTTTTTTAATTCCTCAGTGGGTTTCAAGATTAACTGGCCAGACCCTCGCTTTGTCTCATGTCAACACACGGGTATAGTTACAACATACAGTGTGAGTAAACTGTGCCAACAATGGGTGCAGTCCAACACGTTAACCGCAGTTAAGGAACATCTCAACACTCTTTCTTAGGATATAGACTTGCAGGGCGTTTTGCTAGGTCCTAGGAAGCTACGCTCTAAAAGATTCATCTATGCTATGTATAATGAGATCTGGAAGCTTTCTCAGATAGAAGCTGCTGCAAGTTTAAGGCAGATAGACAAGGAAAACTTAGGAAAGGCTTTAGCATGAACACTCCGTCCCACAGGATTAATTCCCTAACAAACATAGGGGGTTATTCTAACTTTGGAGGAGGTGTTAATCCGTCCCAAAAGTGACGGAAAAGTGACGGATTTACCACCAGCCGTATTACGAGTCCATTATATCCTATGGAACTCGTAATACGGCTGGTGGTATATCCGTCACTTTACCGTCACTTTTGGGACGGATTAACACTCCTCCAAAGTTAGAATAACCCCCATAGTGTCGTCTGCGATTGATATAATTCAGACAGACATGTCCCTTTTATATCATGGACAAAGTCAGCTGCGTTCCATCATGCAGTTGAGTTGGATGTAACAAACTTTAAAAAATGTCCGAATTCCATGGAAGTACATTAACGGGAGTGAATTGTTCACTGCCTTTAATTTATCCAGGGAACAACAGACAATGGCTAACAGGGAAGCGAGTTTCATCATGCTTCACATAGAGAAGTTAGAAAAGTTGCCTTTCACGGTTGCAGAAAGTCCTTCAACAGTATGACTCCTACATGGCATCATTAATTTGCCCATTTCCACTTTTTGTTTTTCGAAATGCCTGAAACATCTTGCTGTGGGCAGCTACGAGCCACTAGGCGATAGCTATATTAAAGAAGAGTGGGAGTTGCCCTTTGAATACAAATGTCTGAACGGAGAAATAGAGGTCTTTCTCAGCGGAAGCAAGACTACTATTAGTCATTCAATAATCTGCAAGCGAGGTGTCCCTTCAAGGTCTTTGCAATGTGGGGGTCGCAAATCTGGCCTGTTTTCTAAAGGGTACTCCCATCCCTTTGATTCTACCAGCATTTCATGTACTTTTGAATGGAAGTTATGTGGTGCGGAGTGACCAAAGTTGTTGCGATATGCTACAGGGAATTGCCTACGCAATTTCAGTCTCTAAGGTTGTTACATGTTGTGTACAAGTTTTATCGCCCCCACACAAGAGATAAAAGTATCAGAAATGTGGCCTCGCATTTATACTGTTGATGTAAATTATAACAAGATGAGCAGACTAAAGGCGCTACTGTCCCAAAAACAAGTCGAGTTGACATCAGCTAGAGAGATGCATGCGCTCCAGATTGCGAGGTCATCAGCCGAGATACAATCCCTATTAAATACCAACTTCCCCAAGCACTTTGGAGAGTTGGTATCCAGAATTTTTAACGCCTGGAGCACTACTGGGATTGTCCACTTCTTTAAGGCTGTTGGGTTTGGATTTGTGCCCATCTTCCAGACTGTCTTCGGAGTCATTCAATTGGCCATCTATTCACTCTTTTCCAGTGTGTTTGGCCACTTTCCTATAATTTTGGCATTGATTGGCAGAATACTGCTGCTATTTCTTCTGATTCTCAGTGGTTGTGTCTTTCCAGCTACGCGAAGCAATGGAGCCACTGCCATCAGCTCAACTGTGCCGTGAACGCATGGTTCAGGTCTTTAATGCTTCATTGCTGAGGAATTGTAGTGTGATTGGTCTTTGTCATTCCGACCACTCCTATGGTGCGTGCAACCAGTCTTTCGCTGTGTATGGTGCCTCTTCGAACACTTGCCTACAGTGTGTATTGCTGTCACGCCATTGCCTCCTGTGGACCAAGCACTGCTGATGTCCCCGATGATGGTTCATTCACGGTTGTGCCCCTTGAGATTAAGGCTGATTCGCGAGGCCACTTATGAGCCACCCTTGGTGAACGATCTGGCTCTTTTTGGCGGTATGGAGAGTGCCACTCCTGCAGGTGGACCTGCACAAGAGACTTCTACGAACTACTGCTCCATGGATCCGTCTGCCTATCCTGTGATCGATCTAGCATCTGACAATGTGGCCTCTTTTCTGAGGTCCTTTCCAATTAATGGCTTCGAAGATGCTCTTCAAGATCATGACTATTGTTAGAAAGATTGTGGCCCATATTTATACTTTTTGACGCAAAACTGCGGCAACACAGTTTTGCGTCAAAAAAATTAGCGCCGGCTAACGTCATTCTGAAGCGCCATGCGGGCGCCGTATTTATTGAATGACGTTAGCCGGCGTTAGCCGCCGGCGCCGTCTGGTGTGCGTTAAAAAAAACGACATACACCAGGCAGCGCCGGCGTAGGGGGATATGGGGCTTGAGCGTCAAGAAATGGGGCAAGTCAGGTTGAGGCAATTTTTTCGCCTCAACCCGATTTGCGCCATTTTTTACGACTCCCAACCCCCATAGAAATGACTCCTGTCTTAGCAAAGACAGGAGTCATGCCCCCTTGCCCAATGGCCATGCCCAGGGGACTTATGTCCCCTGGGCATGGTCATTGGGCATAGTGGCATGTAGGGGGGCACAAATCAGGCCCCCTATGCCACAAAAAAATAAAAATAAAATACTTACCTGAACTTACCTTAATGTCCCTGGGATGGGTCCCTCTAGCCTTGGGTGTCCTCCTGGGGTGGGCAAGGGTGACAGGGGGTGTCCCTGGGGGCATGGGAGGGCACCTCTGGGCTCCTTCAGAGCCCACAGGTCCCTTAACGCCTGCCTTTTGCAGGCGCTAAAAAACGGCGCAAAAGCGGCCGTACGTCATTTTTTTTGACCCGCCCACTCCCGGGCGTGATTTTTGCCCGGGAGTATAAATCCGACGCACATGCCTCGGAGTAAATTTTTTAGACGGGAACGCCTACCTTGCATATAATTAACGCAAAGTAGGTGTCCACGCTAAAAAATGACGCTAACTCCATGGACTTTGGCGCTAGACGCGTCTAACGCCAAAGTATAAATATGGAGTTAGTTTTGCGTCGAAATTGCGTCAAAAAAAACGACGCAATTCCGGCGCAAACGGAGTAGAAATATGCCCCTAGATGACTGGCTTATTATACTAAATTTGAGTTACATTTTTTACCCTTACTTTGGCCTGCTGTGCTTGTCATGGTTGACATTATGGGGGTCATTCTGACCCCGGCGGGCGGCGGGAGCCGCCCGCCTGGAGGGAACCGCTGAATGACCGCACCGCGGTCAAAAAGACCGCGGCGGCCATTCTGGCTTTCCCGCTGGGCCGGCGGGCGATCGCCAGAAGGCCGCCCGCCGGCCCAGCGGGAAACCCCCCTCAACAATGAAGCTGGCTCCGAATGGAGCCGGCGGAGTTGTAGGGGTGCGACGGGTGCAGTGGCACCCATCGCGATTTTCAGTGTCTGCAAAGCAGACACTGAAAATCATTATGGGGCCCTGTTAGGGGGCCCCTGCACTGCCCATGCCAGTGGCATGGGCAGTGCAGGGCCCCCCTGGGGCCCCACGACACCCGTTCCCGCCATCCTGTTCCTGGCGGTTAAAACCGCCAGGAACAGGATGGCGGGAAGGGGGTCGGAATCCCCATGGAGGATTCCCTGGGCCAGGGGTAAACCGTCGGGAAACCGCCGGTTCCCCTTTTCTGACCGCGGCTTTACCGCTGCGGTCAGAATGGCCCAAGAAGCATCGCCAGCCTGTTGGCGGTGCTTCCTCTGCCCTCTGCCCTGGCGGTTTCAAACCGCCAGGGTCAGAATGAGGGCCTATATCTCTTTGTATGTTTTTTAGCTACTGATTTTTAACACGTTTTTAAATGTGATTTTTTTATCTAGTTTTTATGCTTTTAGCTTTTAGTTCAGGGCACTTTTTAGAACTGGATTAATTCCCCTTCTGTGGCGTCGAGTTATGGTGTCATACTTGTTACGGCAATGGGGAGGGTGTAGTGAGTCCTAATTTGTATTATTGGGATACAGGAGTTAGTTTAGCCTTTGGCTTGCAGACTCGTGCCCCTGTCACCTAGTGACTTTTACCCTACTTAGCGTGCTCTGTTTTACCACATTTATTTAATTAAATCTTTTAAGATAGCTGCCTTGTTTTTAGTTAGGCCCATGGTTTAGTTTGTGTTATCAGTGCCACTGCGCTAAGGCGTCAATATCAAGCGACAAAGATAAACAACCTTAAGGTGTTCACATTAGGTAGTTTCCCTCTTCACGCTTTCAAGGAAATTGTTTATATAAATTACCGTCCCAAGCATGTCTTGTCATCTATTGTTTGGGAACAGACCTACGTCAGTGGTCCAAGCAGATTTGTATAAATACTACTCAGTTAAACAGATAGTCAGAGGGATTCCATCCCAATGCCATTGCTGCTATCACTGCTGCACGTCACCTTGACGCTGACCCGTCTTCGTGTCCCTACAGAGTCTGAGCTAGAGACCTCATTCCAAGGTAACAAGGGTTGGGGGCTCTTCTCATGGACATGGCATTGGCAGATTAGGTTTAACATACCTAGCTCTCTTTCAGGTTAGATGTTAGGCTCATTATGCTAAGGTATTAGGACATGTCTTATACTTTATGTAATTTCATGTTATTGCAAGATGGTGGGGGTCTTCATATTACCATTCTGTTTCTTGCACTGTTCATTTTCCTAATCATTGCAGCCCATGCAACTCATCGCAGATTGCAGTTTTGCTAAATAAAACCTATTGAAACTTTACTGCATCTTCTTCATTGCCTCTGTTTGATTGAGACATGATGTTTATGTGAGAAAGGGGTCATCTCTGTTTAACTACGACACTCCCTGAGATGTCACACTCTTGAGTCCAGGCGTAAAGGCTGCCACAAATAACCTTTTACTGTTTGAGTTTTTGGAGAGGTGCTGCTTATGAGCCGGGAGGGTTGGGATGACAGTTGCGACTTGTTGTAGGACTGGCATAGTTGCCTACAAACATAAGTACTATCACCCTTAAACAAACAGTCTTGCCTAGAGCAAGAGTCAAACTATGACAGATGATGATCTAAACTGCAATGCACTCTGACAGTGCATGTCCTACTTTTTCAATATATTACACCCTGCACTCTGGGCTGTTGAGAGCCTAGCATTGGGGTGACATATGTTTTAATAATGAAGGTTTTGGTCAGGGAAAATATTTATTTAGCCAGGTCAACATGCAGTTCAAAACTGCACACACACAGGTTGCAGGCAGACCTAAGATATGTTGAAAGTGGTACTTAAGTGGGTGTCACAATCAGTGCTTCAGGCCCACTAGCATGATTTAATTTACAGACCATGGGCAGAGGTAGCACCACTTTACTAGGGAGTTGCAAATAAACTAATTGTGCAAATCGGATATAAGCCAATTTAACAACTTTTAGGGAGAGATCACAAACACTTTAGGCACTGGTTAGCAGTGGTAAAGTGTGAAGAGTCTCAAGGCCAGCAAATATAAAGTCAGCAAAAACAGGAGGTTTGAAGGCAAAAAGTTAGAGAGAAAACCACACCGAAGATGCCAGGTCTAACAAACCCCAAAGAGGAAACCAACTCAGCACTTGTAAGGTCCTCCAATTTTTGAATTATGCATAAAAACAAGCTCTTATATAGGGGTGGGTGGAATATTCCATTCTGCCAGCAGAATTAATGGAATTTTGGCCACTCTGAGTTACTCTTGTAATGCAGAGTTCCAGCTAAATCCCACCAAACACCTTGTGGTGAAATGTTTTCACATGCACGCACCAATGCGGTAAGTTGGTAAGCACCAGTGAGATTCAGCATCCCCTAGCATGATTTTCTGTCACTAAGAGGACATCAGGTGAAATTTTTGTAACGCAGGCAGTTGAGGGCACTCGCAACTGTTCACACTCAGAAGGCTGACAGAAAATTCACTCAAGAGGCAGCAAAGTCAATTCCAGTAACTCCGCCCTCTGGCATGCCATGCATGTGGTGCAGTTTGTGCTAATGTTTCAGCTCAGGATGTCCTTCCAGCACTAAATCACACCACGAAGGGAGCACGATGCCTATTCCTGTTCATTGGCGAAACGCCACAGAATCTCACTAAGTTTTTTGCAACTCTATGGAATTGCCCAGAGTCAGATTTCATGAGTTCCACCCACCCCTACTCTAATGTCTCTCACAAGATAACTCTTGAATTCCTCTTTGAGCCCAACCAGACATTTCATCTGGATCTAGAGCCTCTCCTGAAGCATAGCAACTTGGCAACTGGAGCCAAAATAATTCAGAACCTTTTTCTGTCATGACTACTCTTCTGGGTCCCTAAGCAGGATCCACATTTGGCACCATAGCTGCCTTATCTAAAGTTATCAGCTTCAGACATTCCTCTCTCATTTTCATTCTTTTTGCACCATCAAAATAGTCCTTAATCTTGGTTTTAATATATTCTCTAAAAATGGTAAGAGGAACCACTTAGATGAATTCAGATGTTGAATAAGTCAATGCTCAGGGGCATGACTTGATACCAATGGAGTGACGTGTGTGTTGCGGAGCTCTCCGGTGGATCACCATGATGTCTGGATATTGGCCAACCTTGCTGGATTACGGACCTGTACAGTGGTGCCTACCTACAGTGCCCCGGGGATTGACAAGCTGAGCTCCCAGCTGCTGCTTAAATCCTTAAACAATCCAAACAATCCACAGCGATGACCCTGGAGGAGCACCAAATCAATATGGCAGTGACCTTGCTGTAGCTACAAGTGGCAACAGGGGTGCAGCTGCAGGAGACGTGTGAATGCTGAGCCCATCTTGAAGACTTTGAATGTGAGATGCAAATGTGGATGTCCTACTGATGCGGCATGTTTCTGGTCTGCTCCCAGGGGAGTGGGGATGCAGAAAGGTATGGTAGGAGGGGCTTGAAGGTCAGAGGAGTGAGGCGGCATGTGGAGCTGAAATGGCAGCCCTGTTAAATGGACACTGGAGACTGGAGGTGGTGATAACATACAGCTGCAGTGATGAGCAGCACGTGGCTGGGCTGTGAAACCCCCTGTGAAGTTGTCACCTTCACCCTCACATTCCAATACGTGGCTGTGGGTGTTCTAGAGGTGAGGTGCTGATCTAGGAGACTGTAGAGCCCTGGTGGGACTAGTCTGGAGCCTAGGACTTGGAAGAGAGTATGTGGTGCTGCATGTTTGACAGAGGGGCAGGATTGCTACTTAACCTACCCCTCAGTTGGACAGTCAGTGATCCTTGCATCACCCCTCATATGCAGGTGTGCAAAGCTGGTGTCACTGGGACAGGGGTGCCTCGCAGTGGAGTGGCACTGCAACAGTGCTGCACATATGATCGGGGTGATATCTTAGGGAGAGGCGGCATTGGTTACAAAGTACCCCATCTGTTGGATGGGGTACTTTGCACAATACATTGTTTTTGTTATATATTGTTGCTTCAAATGGAGTTGGTGGCTTAGCTGAATTTCTCTTTTCCACAGACATAATAAACTTTGTGTAAAATTATGCCCCATGAAGAAAGTTTACCCAAAATGCAATGGGGAATTATATAAATATTGAAATAATGAATATGGAATTAATCCTTGTGTGTTATAGTAAAAAAGAAAACGTTTTCGTTTTGTACGTGGAATAAAGACTTCTATTTTCATGGAAAGCTGTGTAATCGTGATGAACTATATAAGCCTCAATTAGGGCAATCGAGTATGTGCTGTGTGCCCCGGGACACATTCTAATCTTTGATTGTGTGAATTTATAAATTACATGTACTTCTATGCTGAAAGAAATCTTAAGTGTGAGCACACCGAAAAGGAACGTTTCATGTAAAGTTTAGATAAACATTTGAGTGCACCGCAATGACGTCACAATTGCTTCCGTGGATGTAATAAATTTACCGTCATGGCAGATGGAAAATCGGCTTACCAAACTCTAAAACAGGTTATAGGAATACCAAAGTTCCCTAACTCAGTTCACTGTGCGTCAAGGCCACTTGGGTCAGAACTTTATAATACAAAAATGTATTATTCTAAGGCAGTGGGAGCTTGTCCTCATTTCTCGACAGTCTGCATTAAATCTCTGAAGAGGATTCAGATGGAAGCTAAAAGAAGGAGCAAGTTAAATTGCTAATTTTGTTTTCATTACAAATTTGTAATTTGTTATGGTAAATCTAGAAATTAGGTATTCTACATGAAATACACGCGGCCAATATCGCCTGTGAAAACTGACTATGAAGGCCTATATCACATAAAAAAAAATCAAGCAAGATATTGGTAGGCGACTGATACTAGCATTATAGACCTCACAGCTGCGACAGACTCCATTTTAAAGTTCTCATAAGAGATGTACTGTTAAAACTGGTCATTTGTGGGTATAAAATTCATAACCTAACATGAACAAGAAAGAGGGGCAAAGAATTATGAAATTCACGTTATGTAAAACCCCTGAATTTTTCCAAATTTTATCCACTGAGAAAAAAAATGTTGCCCAGGCCTATTTTAGACTCTAGGTGCCCTATTACAGATAGGGCACACAATTCCTGTTCGCTCCAGGGTACACCTGAAAACAGGGGCGCCGGGTGCAAACAGGGAAATTGTGCTCTATTAGGAAACATGCCCTGCCCTCAAGGCATCCACAAACTCGTGCTGCCAGCACATTCAAGAGAAATACAGAGCAGCGAGAGAGATCCCCTAACAGACAGGTGCAGTGAGTGACTGCACCTGCCTACAATGGGATGTCTGGGGAGTCTATAGGACCCCCTTGCTCCTCTCCAGAGGGCTGCCATCAGGGAGAACACTCTTAGTGTGCCACCTATTGCTGCGTTCTGTCAATGCTCCTCCTGACAGCTTCCTTGCATTTGCGCCCGCATCCACAATACAGCACAGGCAAAGTCATTCACTCATTTGCCTGGGGATACTCTCCCATCCAAACGAGGGAACACCCTCTGAAGTAGCAGTAGTTTCATATGTGTGCCAGCGCTATCTGTATCACAGAAGGGGCCGTTCAAGCACCTGCGGCGCCTTCTTTAATACCAGAGTGCCCTGGGGGCGTGCAAAGAGGGGGTCAATCACCTGGTGTGCCCCCTGGACAGTTTGTGTAATACAGTACTTGGTCTGCTGAAAGTACTACAGTTATTTTGCTGAAAATGTACTGTATCTGGTTCTGTTTGAAAAGCCAATTCATCTTACATATGGTAGCTGACTAAATTAAAAGATGATTAATATTTTTGAGCAGTACGAGTTGGGTTGATTTCAAACTGATGTCATAATTGATAGATGCATTTTTAGGTCTGTGTTAAACTCCATTCTCAATATGATTTACGTTTTCGGGAACATATTTAGAACCATGAGAGACACATATTGGCATTCCAAATTAAATAGTAGCATAAATTACATTAAAAACGTTTGGAAGGGTTATACATATTTATATTCTGGGGACATTCAATTACAGATGTGGTCAGTGGAATTTTTCCAAATATTCTGTGGACCTCAAAGTCCAAGGGGCATATTTATACTCTGTTTGCGCCGAATGTGCGTCAAAATTTATGACGCACAATCGGCGCAAACCCTGCCCCATATTTATACTTTGACGTCCGACCCCGCGGGCGTCAAAGTTCCACCATGTGCGTCATTTTTTGGAAGGGGGAAACTGCCTTGCGTTAATTATATGCAAGGTAGGCGTTCCCTTCCAAAAAATGACTTTAAGGCCTGTGCCCCATATTTATACTGTGACGTCATTTTGACGCACAGGAGGGGGCAGGCCTTAAAAAACGGCACCCAGCCTGATGAGCGCCGTTTTTTAACGCCTGGGTCAGGGCAGGTGTTAAGGGACCTGTGGGCTCAGAAGGAGCCCAGAGGTGCCCTCCCATGCCCCCAGGGACACCCCCTGCCACCCTTGCCCACCCCAGGAGGACACCCAAGGATGGAGGGACCCATCCCAGGGAAGAAAAAGTAAGTTCAGGTATGTTTTTTTTTCGTATTTTTTTTGTGGCATAGGGGTGCCAGATTTGTGCCCCCCTACATGCCACTATGCCCAATGACCATGCCCAGGGGACATAAGTCCCCTGGGCATGGTCATTGGGCAAGGGGGCATGACTCCTGTCTTTGCTAAGACAGGAGTCATTTCAATGGGGGTTGGGCGTAAAAAAAAATGGCGCAAATCGGGTTGAGGCCTGAATTTTGCCTCAGACCTGACTTGCCCCATTTTTTGACGCCCAAGTTCCATTTTCCCCTACGCCGGCGCAGCCTGGTGTGAGTCATTTTTTTTGACGCACACCAGTCCGCTGTGCCGGCTAACGTCATTCAATAAATAAGGCGCCCGCATGGCGCTTTGGAATGCCGTTAGCCGGCGGTAAAATTTTTGGCGCACAACTGCGTTGGCGCAGTTGTGCGTCAAAAAGTATAAATATGGGCCCAAGTGTCTCCGGTTTTGCTGATAAAAAGATTTGACTCCTGTAGTGTGAGATGCCCTTGCCAGCACAGGGAGATTTACTTTTTTCTAACTTTAATCTCTAGGCAAACACTTCAGTCAGATTGATGAAATATTGCCTTAGAGTACACAGTGATGAATCTATGCAGCTCTAACCTCAGGTGAACCCTGCAGCCACCTTAGAGGTCTGTCAGTTAAAATGCCAATAAAGGACATTTTATATTCTCTCTGTGGAATGCAAAAAAATTGTGATCAATGCAGTTGTTAGTGCCAAACTTATGCGTTACAAAACTTGAATTTCTCTGCTTGAAAATAGAGAGCAAAGCGTGTTAGAATTGATGTCAAAAGAGCACGCTAATGAGCAAAAGACTAATGTAAAGACACTTGCTTCAAAGCACATCAGCAAGAAACGTGCAAACGACAGCTTATTTTACAAGGTGTATAATTGCATGCAAGTGCTTTGTTTAAGGGATGCTGCTGTATGCTCTTTAAAACTGTAAAAATATTCTAGGACTGCGGATAATGCCAGCCCTCTTAGAACTGCGGCTCTCTGTCAACTGGGGAAAAACGGCTATGTTTGTGTGTGAAGGCCCCCTTTGTGCATACTGGAAATTTGCATTACAAGGCCATGTTTGTGAACCTGTAAGGAACTGGCTTGTTCGGGTGGTCGCTCAGTGAAGCCCCTCAATGAGAGTCTTGAGGAATTGCACTTTGTAGTAAATTTTGTAACATTACAAAATATTATACAAAATGCTATTGGCAAACTCCTTGCAGAGATTACATCTCTGCCTGGCCTATCTTTTTTATGAGCGGAGATATTCACCCTGCCTGCAGAGTCACCGCACAAGTAAATATACATTTCAGTAGTAAAGGTCGGAGAAATTGGAAGAAGTGGATGGGAAAACGGGCAGACTTACTACTAAAGGGGTGGAGGATAGTGAGGAGTAAAGTGGGGTAAAGTAGGGTTAAGGGAGGTGCAGGCAAGAGTTTCACGAGGAACATCACCTAACCAAGAGTAAGACCACTGAGATTAACAAACTGCACTTCTAAAGTTACTACAGGGAAAACTACAAAACAGTAGTTAGTCAAGCACCACACACAGCCAAATAGGGATGCAGGATTGGACCAGCCAATAGGGCAATCAGGCAGTGACTGATGGGCTGGTCTGACAGGTCAGTGTGTGGTACAGTGTTTTGGCTGTTTTGGGCATGTTTTTTGGTTTCCTAAGCTGTTTTTTTTACTGTTCATTTCCCTGCTAGCCATGCAGTATTCTATGACTTTCAAAACACTTACACAGTGTGTCTTTACAATTTTTTAACTGCTCAGATTGGCAAACATGTCTACATTTTTAGCTTTCCTATTCACAAAGGAGGGCACATTTATTTTGCTGCCAAGGCCTTTTATGGCCCAGTTCAACTCTGTTCTGGAACTGCAACACCCTCCAACAGACAATAATTGAAGCAGAGAGATTGAAAAAGCAACATAGCAGATAATGGCAAAATAAATACTTTTTAAACTGAAAGGGTTAAAATTAGGCCTGGGTGGAGTTCGCGGAGTTCTGCTACACGGAACTCCCTGAAGTGCCAAAAACTCAGCTGTGCCAGGCCGAGTTCCGCAAGCGTCGGAATTTGGGTATGTTGCGCTGTTCACACTGATTTTCAGTGCAAACGGCATCACGCAGAGTGCCAGATGGCACTAACTTCTTTTTGCCACTCGAGTGAGCAGCAACTTTCTCATCGCTAGCTGTCGTGGCATACCAGAACCACTCGCATTATGAAATCTCACTCGCCAATTTAACGCTGGTGAGCGTTAGTGAGATAAAAAAATCCATCCTGCATCACTTCACAGAGTTTTTTGGAACTCCGCGTTCTGCATGAAAGGCGGAGTGGAGAAAACTCAGCGAACTCTGCAGGCAGAGCAGAATTCTTCACCCGCTCCTAGTAAAAATATAGACTTGTAAATAAATGCATGCTTAAATACCTGTATATAAATATGTATTTATTTTAATATAATAGAATTAAAGTAATTGAACATTAAATATCTTTGTGTTTAAACTAATTTAATTAAAAAGTATGTATTAACCCCGTTAGTGTGTGTGTCGGCCAATGGACCATATACGCACATCCTCCCTGGTGCGGACAGGGATATTGGCTGACACCAGGGAGGGCTTTAGAAAATCCTCTGGTGCTTTGCACAGGAGTTTTTTTTTGTTTATTACCCTCGGGAGATGCGGAAGAGCTTCCGCGCCTTCTGCCCGCCCTTTTCCTGCCCATCTGTGACATCAGGGTGACACCAGGCATGCTAACGTCACACTTTTTCCCCACCGGAGAATCGAGGAGCAGGTAAGCTTCCTCTCCCCACTCCAGTGGGGACAAAAAGGCTAAAACGGCCTCCCCAGATGCCAGGGAAGCATTGATGAAAAGGGGAGAGTCTCCCCTTTCCACCGGTGACTCCCTGGCACCATTTGCTGGCCATGGATCACAGCGTGGCTGTGATCCATGGCAAGGAAATGGCCCTAGGCACCACAGACGGATCTGGTTTGGGGGGGCGGCTCCAGTGTAAGTCGGTCTCCCCACCTCATGGGGGCAATGTTTTTAATAAAAAATAATGGTTTCTTCCCAGAGGGGCGATCGCGCCCCCCCCCCCCCAGGGGATTAAAAACATGTAAAAATAATAATAATAAAGAAATAAATAATAAAAATGGTGTGTCAGCCCTCCTAGCATGGGCCAAAACCATATTTTTTTTTATATATATGGTTTCACTTGGGGTCACAATTGGCCCCCAGGGAAACCCCATGTATAAAAATAAAGCAATAGACAGGGAGAGAGACAAATCTCTCTCTCTCTCTCTCTCTATATATATATATATATATATATATATATATATACTTTGGTTTAAAAATATGTGGTTTTCCTGGGAGTAGCGATCAGCCCACAGGGGAAACCTACCAAACCCACACATTTCTGAAACCTAGACACCTGGGCAGTATATGGAGTTGTGGCGTGTGTGGATTCCACTGTGTTTTCTTACCCAGAATACCCTACAAAGGTGAAACATTGATTAAAATACTATTTTTCCTTGCTTTTCTGTTACATAAACTATAAGAATGTGCCGGGATCCACAAAATTCCTACCACCCAGTGTTTCCCCGCTTGTCCTGATAAAAGCACTACCCCACTTGTGTGCCTGTGCCTAGTGTCTGCATCAGGAATGGATCACTCCATGGTCAACAGTAGCCCTCATGCAAGGGACAACTTGCTGAATGCTAGGTAGTAAGCTGTTTGTGGATCCATGCATATTCCTGTAGCTTACTTCACTGACATGCCAGAAAAATAGTGTTTTTATTCAACGTTTCACGTTTGCAGGGTATTCTGGGTAAAACAACTTTGTGGAATCCACACAAGCCACACCTCCCCTGAGTGTCTATTTTTTTAGAAATGTCTGGGTTTGGTAGGCTTCCCTAAATGATTCCAGATACCAGTACTAGTTAGTACACTCACCTCAGTTATCATTATCGCCACAGTATATTTTGGGCCATTCCCTGTTGCAGGCACTTGACCTACCCACACAACTTAGGTACCATTTTCATCAGGAGACTTGAGGGAATGCTGGGTGAGAGGAAGTTTGTGGCTCCACTCAGATTCCAGAACTTTGCATCACTGAAATGTGAGGGAAATGTGTACTCTTAGACACATGTTGAGGTTTGCAAAGGATTCTGGGTGACAGAACCTGGTGAGAGTCCCACAAGTCACCCCATTCTGGATTCCCCTAGGTGTCTAGTTTTCCAAAATGCATAGGTTTCCAAAGTTTCCATAGGTGCTGGCTGAGCTGGAGCCCAAAAGCCACAGATAGACTCTTTGCAAAAAACACGTCCAATTTAATTGGAAAAATATGATGTGTCTACAATGTGTTTTGGGATTTTCCTGTTGCGGGCACTAGGCCTAGGGACACAAGTGAGGTATTATGTTTATCAGGAGACCAGGGGTTATGCAGGGGGGAAGGAAGTTTGTCGCTTCTACTCAGATCCCAGAGCTGTTAATAGCTGAAATGTGATGACAAGTGTTTTTAGACAAATGTTGAGGTTTGCAAAGGATTCTGGGTGAGAGAACCTGTTGAGATCCCAACAAGTCACCCCATTCAGGATTTCCCTAGGTGTCTAGTTTTTAAAAATGCATAGGTTTGCTAGGTTTCCCTAGGTGCTGGCTCAGCTAGAGACCAAAATCCACAACTAGGCACTTTGCAAAAAAACGCATCAGTTTTCATCGGAAAAATATGATGTCTCCATGTTGTGTTTTAGGGTGTTTCCTGTCGTGGGCACTAGGCCTACCCACAAAAGTGAGGTACCATTTCTATCTTTAGACTTGGGGGAACGCCGGGCGGAAGTAAGTTTGTGGGATCCCTCAGATTCCAGAACTTTGCATCGCTGAAAATGTGAGGAAAATGTGTTTCTTTAGACACTTTTTGAGGTTCCTAAAGAATTCTGGGCAACAGAACCTGGTGAGAACCCCACATGTCATCCCACTCTGTATTCCCTTCGGTGTCTAGCTTTTGAAAATGTATAGGTTTGCAATGTTTCCCTAGGTGCCGGCTGAGCTACAGACCAAACTCCACAGTTTGCAAAAAACATGTTTATTTTCATTGGAAAAATCGGGAGACTTGGGGGAATGCTGGGTGGAAGGAAGTTTGTGGCTCTCCTCAGATTTCAGAATTTTGCATCACTGCAATGTAAGGAAAATGTGTTTTTTAGACAAATTATGGGGTTTGCAAAGGATTTTGGGTGACAGCACCTCAGATTCCAGAGCTGTTCATCTCTTGAATGGGAGGAACATATGTTGCTTCAGACAAGTGTTGAGGTTTGCAAAGGATTCTGGGTGACAGAACCTGGCGAAAGCCCCACAAGTCACCCCATTCTGGATTCCCCTAGGTATCTAGTTTAAAAAAATGCATAGATTTGCTTGGTTTCCATAGGTGCCAGTCTGAAGTAGAAGCCAAAATCGACAGCTAGGTACTTTGCCAAAAACTAATCGGTTTTCAGTGGAAAAATGTAATGTGTCCGTGTTGGGTTTTGGGGCATTTCCTGTCAGGGGCACTAGGCTTATTCACACAAGTGAAGTATAATTTTTATTGGGAGACTTTGAGGAACACAGAATAGAAAAACAAGTGTTATTGCAAATTCTCTTTATCTACATGTGAGCCTTTCAAATGTAAGACAGTGTATAAGAAAGAAGTCATTTTGAGAAATGCCCTGTAATTCACATGCTAGTATAGGTACCCCAAATTCAGAAATGTGCAAAATAACCACTGCTTCTAAACTCCATAACTTGTGCACATTATCAAAATACATAGGTTTCCCTCATACCTATTTGTCACTCTTTATATTTTACCAAAAGAATTGCTGTGTACCAGGTATACAATGAACACCCATTGCAAGGTGCAACTCATTTATTGGATCTGGGTACCTTGGGTTCTTGATGAACCTACAAGACCTATATATTCCTAAAACCAAAAAGGTCAGGCAGACATAATAGTATATTGCTTTCAAAAATCTGCCATAGCTGGAAAAAGTTACAAAAGAAAATGTAAACAGAAATGGCAGTTTTTTTTTTAAATCAATTTCAATATTTTTTTAATTCAACTGTTACTTTCTATAGAACAATCTTTAAAGATCTGCACAAATGACCCCTTGCTTAATTCAGAATTTGGTCTACTTTTCATAAATGTTTAGCTGTCCAGGATCCATCATTGGGTTTACACCCATTTCTGTCACTGACTGGAAGGAGACGGAAAGCACAAAAAATAGTAAAAATGGTCTGTGTTCCAGTAAAATGCCAAACCGGTGCTGAAAAATGTGGTTGTCTGATTCAAGTCTGCTTGTTCCTGAAAGCTGGGAAGATGGTGATTTTAGCACCGCAAATCCTTCATTGATCCCATTTGCAGGGAAAAAACAGATGCTTGCTTCTGCAGCACTTTTTTCCCATTTTCCGAAGAAAAAAATAATATGTTGCTGTATTTTGGCTAATTTCTCAGTCTCATCCAAGGGAACCCACAAACTCTGGGTACCTTTAGAATTTCCAGGATGTTGGAAAAAAGGATGCAAATTTGGAGTGGCTATCTTATGTGTACAAATCTTTATGGGGGGCTAAGTGCGAACTACCCCAAATAGCCAAAAAAGGCTCAGCACTTGGTGGGGGAGGCCCAGCAGCTAAGGGGTTAGAAATGTATACCTCATAGCTCAAAATTATAAATCCTTCATTAAAATATAAACAAAAACTGTACTTTGTTTTAAAATGCAAGTTCCTGAAAAGTATTCATCAAATTCTGAAGATATAACTAACAATGACTTCAACACAACCAACATGCCTGCAAATGAAAGTAGTGATTGTTTTCAAGTCCACCACCCTTCTCCAGAAGAAACTAATTAAGACATAGGGAGTCATTCTGACCCCCGCGGGCGGCGGGAGCCGCCATAGGGCTGACCGCGGAGGCCATTCTGGCTTTCCCGCTGGGCTGGCGGGCGACCGCCAGAAGGCTGCCCGCCAGCCCAGCGGGAAACCCCTCCCCCCGAGGAAGCCGGCTCCGAATGGAGCCGGCGGAGTGGGTAGGTGCGACGGGTGCAGTGGCACCCGTCACGTATTTCAGTGTCTGCAAAGCAGACACTGTAATACAAAGTGGGGCCCTCTTACGGGGGCCCCTGCAGTGCCCATGCCATTGGCATGGGCACTGCAGGGGCCCCCAGGGGCCCCATGACACCCCTCACCGCCATCCTGTTCCTGGCGGTCGAAGCCGCCAGGAACAGGATGGCAGTGAGGGGGTCGGAATCCCCCATGGCGGCGCAGCAAGCTGCGCCGCCATGGGGGATTCCCAGGGCAGCGGAAAACCGGCGGGAGACCGCCGGTTTTCCTGGTCTGACCGCGGCCAAACCGCCGCGGTCAGAATGCCCTGCGGGGCACCGCCAGCCTGTTGGCGGTGCTCCCGCATCCCCGGCCCCGGCGGTCCTTGACCGCCGGGGTCGGAATGACCCCCATAGTGATTTATAAGGTGCATGGCTGCCTCACAGGGCTTCCCACCACTTGCATACCAGAACAAAGCGAGACCAGCCAGTCAAAAATAGACAGATTTTCAATTGCTTGTAGAACTCTAAATACAAGTACAGAGCCTTAACAAGAGGTGTAGGGAATTGGGTTGCTGGTTGAGGGGGATGAAACCCTACTCAAGCAGCAGCCACAATTTCTGTCAGGGTAAAGTCACAAGAAAAGCCCAAATTAACCTGTGCTTAACCCTCTGGTAGCTTGGCATGAAGCAGTCAGGTTGAACTTAGAGACAATGTGTAAAGTATTTATGCACCACCTCAAAAACTAATAATAAACTGAACCACAAAACAAGATATGTTACACACCAATTTAGAAAAATAGAGTAACATGTAATGGATTATTTGAGACCATAATGAAAAAAAATCCAACCACTAGAACTGGATATATGCAGCTTTAAATACTGTGACTAGAAGCGCAAAGCGCCAACTGAAATAATCTGGTTATGCCAGAGGAGGACAAAGTCCGGTGTTTGGGGCAGTCACGATTGAGCGCTGGACTGGTACAGGGACCATCTTAACCTCGCTGAGCAAAGTACCTTAAATCCTGATTGCGGATCATTGCGAGATCCTGCGCTGTGGATGTGTCATGCAGCAGTCATTTAGAGAAAACTGCTATGCAGAGTTCTGCATTGTCATCAAGGATTCTGTAAGCGTGGGTCTTGCAATGTGAATTCCTTCGTTGTGGGTGCATTGAGCAGCAGCGGTTCTGAGGAAGCTGTGGGTTGTGAGACGAAGCTCTGCTTCATCCTTCACAATGAGGTTGATGAAGGGCTGAAGTCCTGGTTTAAGGATGCGTTGTGCAGCACTAGTTCTGAAGAAGCTGTGGGCTGCGATGCAAGGTCCTGAGTCAGGGGTAAGCTGCGCAGCAACAGTTCTCATGTGGCTTTGAGGAGATGCTTCATGCTGTTTGAGGTTTGCTCACAGGACCACAGCTGGGTTTGCAGTGCACCTTTAGGCCCACTTCCAAAGATCCAGGTCTGTGTTAGCACCACTTCAGGAGCAAGACTGACAACAGATGGAGTCCTGGCACAGGGTTTAAGTTGGCTGGAGCCTTTCCTGTCCCTGAGACTCTGATCAGGAGGCCGGCCAGCTAGCCCTTGGAGTCAATTTGATGGCCCTGGGTTCAAGATGCAGGTCCAGTCCTTCTTACTCAGGCAGCAGGGCAGCAGAGCAACAGAGTAGCAGTCTTTCTTGCAGAGCAACACAACAGTCCTTCCGAGTCTTTCACAGGTCCAGAAGTGTACAAAAGAGTTGCGTCTGAGGGACCAATATTTATATTTGGCACCAGCTTTGTAGTAGGAATATGTTATAGATGTGTCCATTCACAGAGGAGTTTGACATTTTCTGCCTCTCAGGCAGCAGGGCAGCAGGCAGTTGGGAAGCAGAGTAGCAGCCCTTCAGCAGCATAGCAGCACTGCAGTCTTTCTGAGTCTTCCACAGGTTTAGAGATGTACTGAACAGTTGGGTCTGAGGGTTCAATATTTATAGCTGGTGCCAGCAATGAAGTAGGAGAAGGTTTGGAGGGTTCCCCACCAAGCTTGTCTGGGGGCACAGAAGATTAGTGTCAAACCCTTTGCGAGTGTGCTCAGGCAGAACCTTTATGATGTGCAAGTATAAAGTGTGCTAGATGACGGATCCTACCCCTCATCAAGTTAGAGATGGCCCACCCTGCCAAGACATATTCCGTCTTTGCCTCACTGTCTTGGAACAATACAAAAAGACTAACTGCCAGATACACATAATCATGTGACCCAAGATACAGGCTGCAGGTGTCAAATGGTTAGGACAGTAAAATGCCAACTTTCTAAAAATTGCATTTTCAGAATAGAATTGTGATTTAAAATCTGACTTTATCATTAAAGAGGGGTTTACATTACAATTCTTTGAATACCAAACTCACTGTTACATCTCACCCCAGTTGGAAGTTAACACTTATTAAATGTAATAAAGTCACCCATGTTATCCTATGGGAGAAACGGTCTGGCAGTAGTGAAAAATGAATCAAAGAGTTTTTCAATATCAGGACATGTAAAGATTAAAAGTATATGTCCAACTTTTTAAATACACTGCACCAAGCCCTATAGGATGTTTAGGGCCTACCCTAGTGGTGACTTATATATGTTAAAAAGGAAGGTGTAGGCCTGGAAAAAGGTTTATTTTGCCAGGTCAACGAGGCAGTTTAAACCTGCCATCACAGGCTGCAATTGCGGACCTGAGACATGATTAAAAGGCTACTTGAGTGTGTGGCACAATCAGTGCTGCAGGCCCACTACTAGCATTTAATGTACAGGCCCTGACTACATGTAGTACAATTTTACTAGGGACTTACAAGTAAATTAAATATGCCAGTTGGATGTAAGCCAATGTTACCATGTTTTAGGGAGTGAGCACACACTGGTTAGCAGTGGTGGGCAGAGTCCTAAGGCCAACGAAAACGAGATCAGCATAAACTGGAGGAGTAAGGCAAAATGTTTGGGGGAACACCATCCTAAGGCTGATAGGTCTAACAAGAGGGCCAATGAGTTCCACAGTTTAGGCCTATGATGCTTGAAGAAACATCCTCCTTGACTTATTAAATTTACTTGTGGAATCACTGTTAAGTTCGGATTACACAAGCATGTTGGGGGCCCTTCTGGGTCAGGACTTTGTACATAAAGCATAACTCTTGAAACTAGGCCTGGGCAGGATTTCAGTTTTGCCAGAGTAATCCAAGTAATTCTGGTAATTCTGAATTGATCCAGAATTACACATAAGAACAAGATTATGCCTGCTCGTGCAATTAAGAGTAATTCAGGGGTAAAACTCCTACAACAAGAGTATATTCAGCAAGCACAATGGGCTGCGAGTGCTCACTATTTGTGTTCTGTTGCATTTATTGCTATGTCTTAATGCAAAATGCATCCTTGTATCCATTTTTCACATGAGGGTGCATTTGTTGCTAAGAAACTGCTGCTGAAAGTGAGGTGTAAGTGGGGGAAATTCACACTTCAAGTGCACATTTATTGAGCATGAGAAACTGCTCACTCATGCTAGTCATGTTTTCTTGCATTTAGCCCTGTTTCGTAGCGCAATATGCATCCTCAAATCCAAATTAGACACCAGGGGGCATTCTTGTACTAAGAAAATAGTACTAAATGGAGAATTACTCTTTTTGCTCAATTCTGCATAATCTTACACCTTTTTGGGTAATTCAGTGTGATTACGCCGCAGGGAATTACACAAGTTACACTCACCTGTTCTTTAATCTTGATGCGCTGATCGATAGTGAGCCAATGGCGGCTCTGAAGCTGAGTGGAGACTGAAGTATGGCTTGGAACATGACAAAGGAGATTGGCCAAAGCATTCTGAATTATCTGAAGACTCCCTTCTTAGAGGCCCCCAGGTAAATCAGTTTGCCATTATCTGGGCAAGAGATGATAGGTACTTGGACGACTTTTCTTTGAGTTGATATGGGAAGAAGCCAGAGAATCTTCCTCAGGGATTCAAGAAGGCTGAAACAGTTAGTAGAGACCTTGTTAATCAGGTAGTCCACCAGAATCTTGCTGCTCAGCTGATTCCATGATCCTTGATAGTCTATTTCAGAATAGGAAGTGGCCCTAGCACTTCCGTCCACCATCGCAAATCCACAAGACGTGGCTGGTTGAAGAACTTTGGTTTTACTGCCATTTACTCTGAGACAGTCATTTGCCATCTACTGAGCCACTGCAACATGGCACACTATAAGATTGGATAAAGTATTCTCCTCCATTGTAGAAAGAGTGAGGACAATCTGCCAGTCGTCAGCGTAGAACAGCAAAGTAAGTCTGAAAGCTTACCCTAATGCCTACCAGAGTGCGGATATATATTTTGAAAAGTGTGGGGTTCAAAGAAGATCCCTGTGGGACTCCTAAAGGCATCTGTCATACAAAAGAGGAGAAAGGTTTAAATATGACTTGAAAAGAACGATCTGCAAAAAGAAAATTAATCTTTGGAGAGTCATACCCTGGATTCTACTATCGGCAAGCCTCTTGAACTGCATGGACTGGGAGACTGTGTTGAAAGCCTCACTCAGATCCATGAGAATCATTCTGAGGTTCTCAGGGACTACAAGAAGAGTGGATTCAGTACTATTACTAAGGCAGAAACTTAATGGACACCTAGGGAGAAAATTACATGATTCTAGATGTGTAGATAAGTGAGAGTTTATATACTTTTCAAGCTGCTTCCCTATTGCGCGCAGAAGCAAGATTGGAAAATAGTTTTTAAGCTTCAAAGCATCCAGGGATGGCTTTTTAAGCAGAAGAACAATCACATCATTTTTTCACATGGAGGGAACAGTGACCTGCATAATAGATATATTCAAAAGATTGATCCAAACTGGTGAGAGAATGACATTACTAATTTTTTATTAAAATCTGCAGAGGTGCCTGGTCAATGGGCAAACCAAACTTTGTGGTACTCAGAAATAGGAGTGAATTAAAAAAGCGTGTTCTACAGGCAGAGTTCACAGAGTTTTGCCCACTCTGTGTTCCACTTGGAGCATGGAGTTCCGGCAAAACTTTGCAAACCACTGCACGGTGGAGTTTTTTCTTGCATTTAGCTCACCAATATTACGTTTGTAAATGAGAATTTGCATCCCCTAGCATGATTTTTGGGTGCAGGAAAGCCTTCCAGCAAGATTTCTCAATGTGAGCAGTCGTGGCAGGCCATGACCGTTCACGCTGAGAAAGCTGCCACTCGAAGAAAAAATCTACTCATGTGGCAGAAAAGAAGCAGTGCCCTCTGGCATGCTGCTTGGTGCCATTTGCACTGATTTTACAGTGTTGAACAAGCTCACAGTGCTAAAAATTAGCAAGGGCAGTGCAATGTGCCCGAATTCCGCCGGCTCGTTGAACTCTATGGAATCTTGTGGACTTTTTATGTAACTCAGCGGAATTCTGTTGTGTGAAACTCCACAACTTCCACCCACTGTTAGTCAGAAGAGCCTCTAAATTTACATCATCAATAAAACTAGAGGAAGACAGTGTTGGCTTTGGACAGGAGCTTCGAACAGTAGGTGTAATTTCCTTCATCACTCTGTCTAAGGAGGCATAGAATCAGCTACATTCTTAAAAAATCAGCAAGTTCATTATATTTAACTTGAGAAAGAGGAGGCCAGGGGGTCCCTCAATTACCTGACCATTTGAAAAAGGCTCCTCAACAGTCCTTATGATACTTTTTCATAGCTTCTTTGTACTTTGCTCTACCCTCATGATTATAGTGCTTGCACCACACATGCTCCAAGGATTTACAGCTCTTTGTCTGTGCTGTTAGTTCCTGGTATAACCACAGAGCCCTTGCCCTCTCTGGCAAAAGACTCCGGTAAAAGTACAGCCAACATTGACATGATTGTTCTAACAACATTCCTCACACAGTTGTCAACTGAACCCTCTTCCCCAGCAACATAGCTCTGAAGATGATTACAAAAAGCCATAGGATTAAGCTCAGACCAGTGTCTACATTATGTGGTAGAAGCCTTCCTCAACGTAGCAGAGCCAGGAAGAACACCCAGAATTGCAAAATAAATATTCCCGGTTAATGGAATTGGTGGGTCAACATCGACACGTTACAAAAAATAGGGTATAGAACAGTGGTTCCCAACCTGTGGTCTGCGGACCCCAAGGGGTCCGTGACAGATTCACAGAGGACCGAAGGCCTGGGCCGGCAGGAAGGCACTTCTCCAGCTGAGGCCTCTACAGGAACACATGCGTTTTTAAATATTTGTTAGTTCATTTGTGCTGCAGCTTTAAAAACACTACAAAGTATCTTGTAAGCTTTCTGACAAAAATAAAAGCTTCAAGATAGCTCTAGTGATTAATATACCTGCTGGAGAGAGATAGGAGTTTTGTCTAGTGACAGTTTTGAGTCATCTAAGTTAGCTTAGATGGTTAATATGCCTGCTGCAAATAAGGTGTGTTATGCAAGGAAAAGTGTTTTATGTGCATAGCACGGTGGGTTACTGCTTCTTTTGTTACTGTGCAGTTCATAAATTACAATCATAATCTTGCACAGTGAGCTGTGAACTTCCAACAAAGAACTGCATGGAACAATTGAGAAAGTTATGTTTTTTCCACAGTCTTTCATTATCCTCATTCTGCTAAAAAAAAGGTTTGCTTCCATATGAATACATTATTACTAAAGTCAACGCTAGCCATTATGTTCTGAATCCTGAGTTTGTGCTTCTCCACACCAAGCACTTTTAGAAAATACCTACCAGTACAGATGGCATGTGAATCCTACACCTTGTAGTCTCCTGTAATGTGCTCCGACACCCAATACTGGAATGAGAGGTGCTATAAAACAAATAAGATACATACGACAGAGAGCCTATGGAGTGATAAGAGGCCTTATGGTTTTACTTTTTTCTCTACCACATATTATATGAAAACATTTTCTCAAATCTTATGTATCTTACAAACAAAAACAAAAAACACTTAGTAAATGTAGAATCTGACCTGTGGATTCAGCTTTCCTAAATACAACTAAACACTGAAAAGTTAGTTGCTGAGATTCGGCACCAAACTTCAGTGTTTGCATATTTTGTCAACAATAATTATATCTTTAGTAATTTGAGTATTTGTTTGGTTTGAACTTTTTTGTATTTTTGTGAATTACTGTTTTGTTGTTTGAAATTTAAATTGTAGAAATTTCTTGGGTGTCCCCGGCTTCCAGTAGTGATTCAGTGGGGGTCCTCAGGAGTCTAAAGGTTGGCAACCACTATTCTAGAACATATCCATAGCCCACAATGTGAGTTGGAAATCTTACTAGTTGCTAAAAGGTATTAGCGATAACCATTACAATACAATTAAAACAAGGCCTGGGCAAAATTTCAATCACATCAAAGTAATTGGAGTCATTTTCCAAATTTCATGTTACTCACTGACACAGAATTACTGCTGACATCATGATCATGCCTACTTGCTTCACTAAGAGCAATTTGGAGGAAATAATCTTACTGTGAGAGCACATTTATTGAGTGACTATTTATGTTAGAGCAAAATGTTTCCTCATGTAGATTTTGGATGCAAGGATGCATTTAGTGCTAATAAATTAACGCTAAATGCCGGGAGTAAGTTGGGGGAAAATCCTACTGCAAGTGGACATTTAGCAAGCGTGAGCTGCTGCTCAAGCTTCTATTCATGTTCTGTTGCATTCATCCAATTTGGATTGAGGGGACATTTTTGCGCTTAGAAAATACCACTAAATGCAGGATTAGTCTTCTCATTTAATTCTGCATATCCTTGCTGAATTTTTGGGTAATTCAGCATGATTGCGCTATACTGAATTATACGAGTTATATCCACCTATTAACAACAACAGCTAATCAGAGCCAAGCTAACCCCACAGAAAAAAGGAAAGCACACTACAAAACTCTTTTCCTGCCAACACTATGTCGTTGAACATGTCTGTGGGTTTGTTCCTTCTTTTAAGATGGAATGATTTGAAGAGCTGAAGACAGAGATTTTGCATCTAAAGGAAAAAAATCTTTGGTATGTCTGGGCAAGCTGTTATTTCCAGATACCCCCTCCCACCTGATTTGATCCTGGATATGGTTGCTGACTGGGAGAAGGAGATGGATTCGCCAGAAGGCTGACACCAGGCTATTCCAGTCTCTGTCAAAATACTATCTGCAATGCGTTTTATAGCCACTGGATCATTCCAGAGGGTTTCATTCCACAGGATGTCAACACTGGCATCTCTCACATGTAAGCCAGTCCTGATGCTTGCATCAGTTCCGAGATGCATCATCCAAAGAATGCATCAGTTTATTGCAATGCTGCTGTCACTCATGGAAAAAGTTACTCCTTTGGCAATTCTTGGCCCAAAAAGTGGCTGACGATCTTGAAGAGAATGTCCCATCTTTTACAGAAATAGAATTCAACATCATATGTGAAGGCGTCATAGACAAGAACTGCTTCATGGGTGCCCAGATATGCAGCTGAGCAATGCAGTGCGGGCCAAAAACTGGGAGAGCAGAAGGGCTGGTCTCATAAACTGTTGCTTGGAGGAGGATAAGATGTTCTCGTGGGATTGCCTGTCATCCTATACTTGTAGATGGTTAAGCATCATCGACTGACTCAGTGTCCAGTACTAAGAAGAAGAAGATTGCTACAGATGCACTACATCATATTTTAGGTTTAGCGCTATTACACAGCACATTATGTTAATAAATGTTTTCCTGCAAATTAAAAATTACAATTATAAACATTAGTCTGAGTCAACATATGGTGTGGTTTGAACCCTGGATGAGTTTAATACATTATTAGAATGTGAAGTCGCCAGTTCCAGCCACAGAGATGAGTGTTTTGGAGATGCCCCTTGAGGTCAGCTGCTTAACCTGGATTCTTGTAGCAGTACTGGACAGAGATTATCAAGAAAGGAGCCCCACAGGACAGACAGGAGCTCAGACTCAGCCCAGTCCAAATGCCCATAGACATTTGGAGACAGAAGGACCTCAAATAAGGCACAGTGCTTCCAAGCATCTGCAGACTACAATGTCCCATAAGGTTTAGGTTGGGGGAATTGTCAAATACAGTTCTGAAAGCCTTTTTTTAGTGCATATGTTTTCCTTTATCTTCTACATTCCAATGCGGCTCTGAGGTCTCTAACTGGCCTTGTATCTCCTCTCTCTGGTGCACCTGCTTTTGGACCATTATATTTGAATGCCAAAATGGATTACTTGGTTACAAATGTTGAAGAAGCACACCAGCATATATGCTTACCTCACCATCTGTTTAACGTTACTCCATAATTAGAATAATTGTAAGAAAATACCTCCAGGCTAAACAGTTTTATGTTTTCCTTAGGTAGATACACTGAACTAGGCAATATAACCTTGCTTGGCATTTTAAATTTGCTGGTTTGAAATTACCAGGCCCTGCCCATCTTGCAGTTTTCAATCATAATAGAAAATTGAGTTGATTGTTCCTTATTTGTTGAGCTTCACAGCATAGAGTTAACATTCTTTACTGAGTTGCCACTTGCACCATGTTTATCTCTGTAAGTCGAACTAATTTAATATTGTTCCAAAAACACAGCAACCCAGATAATTTGTTGCCCACTCTTAAGTAGATGTCTGTGAAATTGCATTTTCTATGAACTGGCCACATCACATACTTTACTCTTTTGCAGCTACAAAAAGAGTGAAGTGTCTGAAGTTCAAATAAAAATGAGACATGCTAGCATGAAATGGTTCCTGCTACCTCTTGGGTCGGTCTGGCTATGGTGAACAGACACTGCTCAACAGCCATCCAGCCAGTTCCCTGCTCAAAGTCCACTCTCTTTACTCAAAGATTCTCTTTTGTGCTGGCCCTCCTCTGGCTCACCAACACTGGTACCTTTCTCTGCTTTCACCCTGCATCTCATTGGCTGGCCTGCATTTATGAATTAGCCCTGCAATGTCTAATTTGCAGGCCCGGGCGGAAATATAATTCTACTTGTTGAGTTGGATGGATCTGGGTATCTTCGTGCTATGTATGTAATGCAGAGTTCCTGTTAAATTCCGATGGAATTATATTGCTGTTTGCACATATGAGGCTCGGTAAATGCATGCTTGTGAGCGCAAACAAGATTTGACATGTGCTAGCGTGACTCTGTGAAGCCTGTGATCGTGAATGACTGTGGCTGCTTCTCAAGTAGATATTCGACTCAAGAAGCAGATAACTCAACATGAAAATACCTTTTCAAACTGATATTCTACTTTAGGGACATTTCTGTCCAGAATGCTCCTCTCAGTGCTTTGTCCATCTCCTGTTCACTTTCATTTGGATTTCAAAGCGAAAGGATCACTCTCTTTGTCTGCAATTCCAGCGGCATTTATACTATTGGATTTTAAGGAATTTGGTGACATCAAAACAAGTAAGTACAAAAAAGTTTGAGTGTGTTTGATAAAGGGCATGTACCAGTACTTTCTCATTAGGATTTCCAATCCTACCGCAGAAAATTAGCCCAGCTCATTATCATAACAGTGCACAATCATGATGTGAGGGGGTTAGCAATCGCTAATGCTTTTTACCAAAGGCAGCAATTAATGCCACTTTAAACCTCTGTGGCCAAACCACTTAATCTCTACATTTGGCAAACCCAGGTCGCTGTCAATGCCACTCTTTCTGGCATACTCACTTGCCCAAAACACAAAATTGTACCCTGCATTCCACACTCTGAGCCTTATGAAAAGAAGGATGAATACCTCACAGGAGAAGGAGGCACAAGAATTAGATATTGCAATAGTGAAAGGTAGTTAAATTGGAGAGAGCACTTGTTTGAAAAAAGAATACATTTCATTGGACAATTTTAATGAGCACATACCAAAAATTATGCTGTGATTATTGAAACTGAAAAGTACATTTGTGATTGGCTGTATTTGAAATAAAAAAAGTAATGTTTTGTCTGATATGGTTACATTTTCTAAGAGTCAAGCGTACCTGCTGATTTTCAGGTGGACAGTAATGTGTAGATTCTAACACATAAGTTGCAGTTGTGACCTAGTAGATCTACAGGGTTGCTATAGAAACCCTGCCAAAGGACTGCTGGTGGTAACATATTAACGAGATAGTACTACATTAATTGAAATTGAACATCTCTTAAGTTATTATACTAAAATGGTTAAGTGTTTCCCTAATGAGAAGTTATATTTGAAGTGTAGTATAACTGTAAAGTTTTTAAAAAGTTAAGCTAGGTATATTTGTGGATCCCTGTAATATTTATGAATGTGTTGCAAAGTTGTATGGGTGTCCTCGCTGAGGGTCGCAAAGAATTTGGAAATAATGACCGATAGCCTTTCATTTTAAGTTCTTCACAGAAGTGAAGAAAGGGTTAAGAAACAATAGCATTCATAACTGCAGTAAAGAAAGATAGAAATGGAAGACATCTGTTGATTTGCTACCTTTTCTAGCATCAGAGAGTACAAAGATCAAAAGGTTGTCATTAATGGCTGTCTGGTGTGAGAGTGATATCCCATTCTTATGCTGAGTTTTAACATTTTATGAGAGATTTGAAAGTATCTAATGAAAAGAGAAAAAAATAAGATTTGCACCAGCAAACTCAATTTATAGGTATTTACAATATATAAATTATTTTAAAAAGGCATTTTAAAATGTAAATGTATATCTGAGGTTTACAGCAATTTAAATGAATTAGAGGGATCAGTGAGTGGTTATTTAACTTGTGTTATATATTTAATAGATATATGTGTGATGTGCATATGTACAGAACAATATTTGCATAAATTGTATTAGTTGTAGAGTTTTTTTGTTCTATTGTAAACCTATACAAGTCCCAGAATTCATAGTAAAATAGTTGAGTGCAACCGTTTTTTACCCATTTGTGGATTAACTTAAATATTTCACATATATATATATATATATATATGTATATATATATATATATATATACATATATTATATGTGTGTGTATAAGGTACTTATGTACAGAAAGATTGTTGTTTAAATGTTGGCATTTGTAGAGCCCTTAATTCCATTTTAAATGAATACCACAAGTCCCAGAATTCACATTAAAAATAGATGACTGCAACACTGTATTATACATTTGTATGTAAAAGTTGAAAGCTATGTAGTACATACTCTTTAGTCATGGAGCAGGTATGTTACAGAAGTAGTATTTTAAAAATGGGCCAGGCTTACTATTGCTCAGGCACATATGCAGGCAACTGGTGAGACAAGGTAGTCTACCACCCAGAAAAGTAATCATTTAAACATAGGTCGGGACTACTACTGCTGAGCTTGAGAGTGTAGTTTTAAATGTTAGGTCAACTTGGTAGTAGAAAACATGCTTGGCAAGTGTTTTACTCACCTCTTATCTAGGCTATCGGGGGCCATCAGCCATGGTGCTATGTAAATAAAACATGAGACGTCATTGATATTTTGACTGAGTTAGATGTGCACTTGAATACCCCTATGCCCAGTTGCATATGCAGAGTCCCACTCATACTCCAACTGATGTACCTACTTACAAGAGGATAGAAGCACTCAGGCATGCAGACAGACACTGAAAGAGCCACTCATACATTGATGCAGACAACCAAACAGGAGCTGTGCATCCTGCATTATCAGAACCAGTTACTAATACACTCACTGACATATGAAGGCAACTGCTGGGACTAGCTACTCTCCCATCCAAAAAAGTACTCCTTTAATATGGGTGAGGCCTACTACTGGTGAGCATGATAGTGTAGTTTTAAATGCCAGCTTGACCTGGCAGTAGAAAACCTGCTTGACAAGTCTTCAAGTGACATCTTACTGCAGAAAAGTCACCCTTCACCCATGCTGTAGGTAGGCCATGAGCCATGGTGCTATGTGATTAAGGTATAACCATTCATAATAACAGTTAAATGGTTAAAGATATAATTTAAGACTATCTAAGGAAAAGCTAAATGCATTGATTTGTTTTCCCATTAAAGATATATACTTACAAATAAAAGAAGAAAATCGCAATGCCATCAAAAACTGTAACAAGAAAGCAAAACAGAAAACTTTATTATCTCCACACAAATGAGAAACAAAAAGGACAAAAAGCAGAAAATGGAAAGAAAGAGACAAGAGCTGTGGATATGAGAACAACACCTTTCTGAGAAGAGTATGTGGAAAACTAGAAATTGACCAAAAACAAGTGAATAGAAAGGAATGTTTCCTACTTTCTAAGAAAGGAGGAAAAGTGCATGATATTAATAGTAAAACATTGAAGGATAAAGGAGATTCTTTAATCAAAAGAAGTATGAAAAAATATAAACAAGAAGAGAATTAAGCAGACAAAAGTAGTGTGTTAAAGCTGTTGTTGATAAGGCCTTAGCCCTGAAGAGGAAACTATTTATTTTGATTTTGGATGGCATGAGAACCCTGGACAAAATAGTGTTGAGTATGAAGAAGAGAAGCCAAAGGAATCAATTTGTAAATAGAAGTCATTTCAGCAAAGTTTTAAGGGAAGAACGGAAGCATACCTCCAGTACAGAACCTTATTTCAATAAAGAATGCTACTTCCAGGAGAACACATTAGTCCATGCACTTGAAACATCTGGATGATGTTATGAGATGAAAGATGGTAGTCCAACTCCAAAAGAAGAGATGGTACCAGGAAATGTAGAGGAAGTTATAGTTAAAGACGTAAAGGGAAGGCGTAGACAGGCACCTGTATATAAATGGAACTGTAGTAGTATATGCAGAATACAGCAACAATCAATTGATTTATTCAGAAGTTTTCTTCGTACATTCCCTTGCAAAAGTGTAAAGAGGAAAAGATGTGTGTTACAAGGATTAGATCCATGTAAAGTAAGGAAGTACGTCAATTTACTTGGACATTCATTAGCATGTTTGTCAAAGAAAGTGTGCCACAGCACCTTTCATCATTTTAGAATGTTAGCTGTACACAACTCTAGAATTAGAATTAACGTTTGTTAGGAGGCTTTACTGTGTAAAAAGTCCTGTTCCATGTTTAGGAGACATGAATAGAGCTTTATTACATGGCACTGTGGCAGAGGCTGAGAAAGTTTGTGAAGACATTCAGTTCCATTTCTTTGGTTCTGAAGAAGAGTATGGTAAATGAGGAGGTAGTGATTGCAGGACTAGAGCAACAGGATCCAGAGATTACAACAGAACATTTTAGAAAAGAGATAGAAAAATGCAATATACTATGTTCTGAGATACCTGAGTATGTTTGTATTTGTTGTTGCCACAGTCATACAAAAAACAAACTTGTAATGTAGTTGTATTTCCTAAATCTGCACAAGATAGCAATGATGAGTGGCATGAATTTAGTGCATATCCATTTGTAGAAGAATTAAAGAATAATACAAGCACTAGTTATAGCAATTTATAATTTATCACAATTGGTACCAATGTCACAATAATTTAGTCAATTATATGTGTATGAATCAATTCTAATACAAACTGGGCATGCATTTCAAGCAATCATTTGAATGGAGCCAAAAACAGGGGGACTGCCACCAACAGAACTACAGAAAGGACTCAAAGGAAGAGTTGTGTATTTACCTTTAGATTTTTTTTAAATGTTGACACTGTGGGTGTTGGGAAAGATGTAGATCAACAACTCTTTATTCTCAAAAATGGAGTTCCTACCAAAGGTAAAATAAATCTGGCAAAGACTAGTGGATGTGAATAAAGTAAAAAAAAACCTACAAAATACTTGAAAGAAAAGAACGTTTTTTTTTACAAAAATGTTGATATTATTTGAGGTGTAAGTTGTATCGATAATGAAGCACTGCAATCAAGTGGGCAAATAGAAAAAGTGGCAAAGCATAGGTCAGAAGAAATACATGAGCTCTATAGTATTTATCCACTTCATTCAAAATAAGTTGTTTGGGATACTTTTAATGTGTTTCAAATGAAACAAACTAGATGTGCTCCAATGAGTTTGAAAGAAAACAGTTTAGAGACTCATTGTTTTCCACAGCCATTTCCCACAGGAGTAGGTGGCTGCTATGATAATCAATGTGTTTAAATTCCAGCAGCTGAATACAGGTCAACAAGACCATATTCAGAGGAACCTAGGTTTCAACAATGTATTCCCTATATATTCCATCTTTTGTTTGAGAGTGACTTGTCAGGACTCTCTTATGCTGTGAACTATATTCTGAAGACAGAAGTCAATCTGCAAAATATTTCTGCAAGGGAGTTTGTTGATAAATTACAAGGTAGGGATTAAAGTCTAGTGTATAACCTAATTAATCTGATGGCATGTTAATTTGGGACTAATGAATATTGGTACAGTCATCAGAGAGAACTTAAATGTATGCTCCAAAATTAAGGTCCGCCTACTTGGTGTCTGGCACTTAGTTGCGCAGAGTATGCATGGGATGATTTACTAGCATTTCCAAGCGAAGCAAACTGTAATGTTAACAATATCAATTTCAAGACAGCAGGAGAACTTTGCTCTTTGGATTCAGCTAATGTATGTAGGTATTTTAATCACAAGTTTCAAGCACTGCTGGCTTTTATATGGAATAAAACAAATCATCCTCTTTGATAAGTTGCAGATTGTCTTGGCAAAAAGAATACCAGGCAAGATGTGCACCTCATATACACATGCTCTTATGGATAAAGGATGCACCAATATTTGAAACTGATACACATGACTGTGTACTGTGTTTATAGAACAGTTTGATACAGGCAGCATCCCAGATGAGAATAATAACAAAAGATTACAACAGCAAGTTCTATGCTTTCAAACAAACAGGTGTGTGAAGTATTGTAGCTGAAGATACAGATGTAAAGTAATATTTTATATAAGGTGTCATTTTCGATTTCTAAGGTCTATTATTTCCAGAGGAAGAGTGAACAGCTTTTTGTCTGCAGTGAGGCATACACTGACAGGAAAATCACCAGAAAATACATATAATGTCAGAAGATCAGAGGCTTCCAAATATAATAATGATTAAAATCCTATCTTTCTGAAATTATTGAATGCAAATATGAACATACAGTTTGCTGCAGACAACTCCCTTGCTGTTGCTCGCTATGTCACTTCATACATCACAAAACCAGAGAAAACAGAGATGAAGGAAATGTGGGAGGAGATTTCTGCAAAAGATCTCTATCAAAGAAACTGTACAGTTTCAGCTTGAAAAATGCTCTTGCATAGGGACATAAGCTCATTTGAATGCTGTGACAGGTTGAGTTTGGCTAGCTTGTACTAAAAGTCTAGGGGAATTGTTTGGGTTAATCTTGGCTTTGCCAACATACAGAACAGAGTCTTGGAATCTTTCCCAGAAATTCAGTACCCAGGAAAGTTTGATCTGGAGAGTAAAGATATTGTAAAAACAAATGTGTTGTATACCCACTAGCCCAGAAGAAGTCCACACCTCAATAATATGTATCTTTACAAAAATAATGTTTTGGAAAACAAAGATGAAAGCAAATATGATGTAGTTGGTTGTGACAGTTGATTGGTTTGGCATCCAAACAGTAACTTGATAAACCATAGAAAACTTACTTGTCAAACTGCTGATTAAAAATTATTTTTCTATTTAGCCCTTCTCCAGCTATTCAAACCTTAGTGCTCAGAAACAGAGTTTCTTGGACAATATGACGTCTATGAAGACTCTTTTATTGCTGTAAAAGACAGCATTCAGTGTTCAATATTTCTCAACTACCTGAAAATGTTAAATGAAGAAATTGAACAAGAGGAAACAATTACTATTGAGATAGCAAAGGTCAGTTCACAAAGCAGACAGAGTTCTGGACTTCTCAGTCAAGATCCTCTTAGATAGCCTATAATCGAAAATGAAGCTGTCGCGTGATGAATGAGGTGGAGACAGCAATTCAACAAAAGAAAATGTTATCTTCGAACAGTTAGGAGAACAATTATGTGATGAGCAGAAAGAAATATATATGAAAATTAAAGAAAAAATAGAGCATGGATTTCTTCACGAAAACAATCAATGTAAATGTTAATGTCTTAAGCAAATTCTATTGTATGCCAATGGACAAGCTGTCACTGGAAAAAGCATTTTAATACAAGTTCTAACCGCTTATCTACAAAAGACTACTGACTTCATTTTATAATGTATAGTAACAGCCTCTGCTGGATTGGCTGCACACAGCATCAAAGGAATTATCCTGCATTATCTACTTATGCTCCCTGTTGAACACAATAATAAACTGGAGTAAAAAAAAAATTATCAGGAGAGATGTCCCAGTTGGACTACTTGCTAGTGCCCACGTATCAAATGACTAGATACTCTGGTACCACCTCCCTTCCCTGGGGCACATTGGACCATTCATCATTGGTCACCAGGGTACACATGGAGATCCTGAATTGGACAACATGGAACCTCGATGCATGGAAACTGACAGATAGGGAGACAAAAATTATTGTCACTGAGATGACTACCAGCTACTTCACAGAAAACAAGGGTTCAGTCAAATTGGTAAATGTCCACTGGGAAGCTTATAAGGCAGTCCTGTGGGGTCAGCTGATTGCACAAAGGGTGGGCCTGAGAGACAAGGAGTGCCGGAAACTTGCAGAGAAGTTACTGCAACTTGAGGTCAATTATTTGGATGCCCCAGAGACTGAGCTTACAAGCTCAAAGAGGTCAGGTAGGAATATGAAGCCTTAGCGCAACAAGAGGCAAGAGCTTGGTTTAGGACCACTCAGGGTTGGATCTATGAAGCTGGCAATAAGGCCAGCAAGCTCCTAGCATGGCTGACAAAAATGGAAGAGGGGCAGTGCTGGATTAGAGGGATCAAAACAGGAGGGATCGCATTGAGGGAGACACCCCAGGATATTGCAGGGGAAGGTGTGAAATATCTGGCAAGTCAAGCCATTCGTGGCAAGGGAGACCTGGAGGCCTTTGTAGGAAACCTTCCAGCCCCCTGCCTGGATCCAGACTGGGTTGGGACACTGGAGGAGACGATCACAGAGGGGGAGGTGATGGAGGCAATCTCACAACTGAACAATGGTAAAACCCCTGGCCCTAATGGCTTTCTAATAGAATTCTACAAATGTGTCACCTCAAAAGTGGTTAAGCCAATGCTCTCCATGTTTAATGCGGCTAGAGAAGTAGGCATTCTCCCACCTGATCTTCGAGAAGCCTCTATTGTCTTGATTCACAAGGAAGGAAAGGCAGCTGATGATTGTGCCTCCTACAGGTCGATCTCTCTGATAAACACCGAAACAAAGATCCTGGTTAAAATATTAGCAAACCATTTAACACGGGTGATTGACTCCCTTATCAACCATGATCAGTTCAGCTTCATTCCCTATAGAGCCACAAGACATAGGTGGTCATTTTGAATTTGTGTGGATGCCCCGTAGACAACCGTGCTGACGGTCGGCGGAAGACCGACAGTGGTGGTGGCAGGCAACCCGCCAAATAATGACACCTGGAGCCTCACTGCCATTGATGGCGGTGAGGGCCGCTATGCGCCATGGTGGTGGTCAGTGGCGTGGTGGATGCTGCTCCACCATCCCCGCCAAGTCAGTCCAGACACTGCCACGCCTATTATGATACAATAAGGGGCATGGTGGTGTAAGGAGACAAAGCACTGCCGGCAGAGCAGCATCCAGGGAGCCCGTTCCCTCCCAGAGCAGTGCCATGGAACAGGTAAGTACTGCCCGAGAGGGAAGTGGGGAGGTGGGTGTGTGTTGAGTGACTGCGTGCATGGGGGTGTGCGTGTGTGTTTGTGAAGTGGGATGTGTGTCTGCATGTATGAATGCGTGTGTATGTCTATGTATGGGTGCATGTGTATTTGGGGGTGGGGGTTAGGGGTTTCAATGGAGGTGGGGGATGGTGAGAGAGTTGTGGAGGGCCTACAGGGAGATCAGGGGAGGACGGGTAGGGTGGAGGTTTTCAGGGTGATGGGTGTTGGGTGTTGTCCATGGACTTGGGGGGTATTTGGGGGTTGTAGTGGGGGGGGCTTACATGACACATACTGGTGATAGGAATGAGTATTCCTGTCACCAGTATGCTTTCCGCCAGGGATGACCTGGGGGGTATCCCACCAGGAAATCCCTATTGGAAATGGGATCATTATCCCACCAGCGGTCTGGGCTCGACTGCCGAGTCAAAAGTGGCCACCGTCGGGCCGGCGGTCGATTCAGGATTGGAGGTGAGTAGTAGTGAACTGGCTGCTTTGCAGCCAGTTTACTACTGTCATCATTATATGGCAGACTGCACCGCCATGCTGTTGCTGTAATGACCGCCACCGCTGGTGGTGCGGTTATAACCGCCATGTTTAAAATGAGGGCCATAATTTGAGGAGGCTGATGGGCTGCTTGGTGCACAATTGGTATTTGCACAAGAACTGGGGGTCCTCTTGTCATTGGATGCTGAGAAGGCCTTTGACTCCCTAGAGTGGCCATATATGATGGCCGTCCTTCGGAAGATGGGTTCTGGTATGTATTTCCCATCCTGTATCAGCCTTCTGTATAGAGACCCAATGACGAGGGTCCCGGTGAATGGGGTCATATCAGAGCACTTCAAACTTTCCAGGGGCACTCAACATTGTTGCCCAACACCCCTCTACTGTTTGCAGTGGCCCTTGAACTGTTAGCATTGTGGATCAGGGTGGACGCACATATAAGGCTGATGACATCCTTCTCCACCTGGGGGACCCCCAACACTCAGTGTAGAGAATCCTCAAAATCCTGACTGTTTTTGGGTCTTATGCAGCTCCCCGTATTAATTGGCACAAGTCAGTGGCCTTCCTGATTGGGGTAGGATTGCCAACAGTGATGGAGAACTGCCCCCTCTGGTGAGCAACCCAGTGGTTCCGCTATTTGGGTATTCTCATAACGCTGAATAAAGACGTCTTTATGCAAGAGAACCTGGAGAGAGTTTTGGAGCCCTATCCCAGAGACGTAGAGAGGTGGAAAAAGCTATCACTTTCCTTCCTGGGTTGAGCAGCTCTCTATAAGATGATCTACTTACCGAAATTTCTATACATCCTACAGCATACCCTTTATCCGGTCCCAGGCGCCTTCTTTTGCAGGGTAGGCGGGGTCACAAGAGTGTTGCTCTGGGATGAAGGGATACCCAGAATAGTGACTACTAAATAGACGCCAAACAGACGGAAGTATTGCCCTCCCAAATCATCAACTCTAATACTGGGCCATGCAGTTGCTGACTGATAATAGCGGGGTCTTTTCATCCCAACAGGAACCCTCCTTGAAGGCGGACTGTACCGCTATGGCCCTGGAGGGCTATCTTCGACAACTATATGGGGGAGGTGGGCTGCCTCACCTTCCTACCCCAACGCAGACGGTGGTCCGGATCTGGAAGAGAGCGACAAACGCACTAGGGTGGAGGGACAAAGTGACACTGCAGACCCCTTTATGGGACTCAGAGCTCCTCCGGGGGTTAAGGAAAATAGAGGGTCATTGAAAATGGGATCTGTTGGGGATCTCCCAACTGGGTGGCATTTGGAGGGATTGTGCATTTATCCCATTCAGCGACCTGCAAACTGAATAAGAAATGCCAGAGAGTCAATTCTTGAGGTACCAACAGATACAATGACTTCTCAGCAAATGTGAGGCTCTACAGTCCAAAATAGAGGAAGAATCCCCATTGGAATATAAAGTGTTGGGTCCCCCCTTGACTGACCATGTGGTGTCCCGGATGTATTCTACACTTCTGAACAACAGTCTCCCCCGCTAGACCATCTGAGGGAAAGATGGGAAAAGGATCTGGGCAATCTAGAAAATGACGACTAGAGTCAGGCATGTGGGTATGCTAGAGAAGTTCAGATCCGGGCGGGTTTCCACCTGATACGATTAAAAATCTTGCACAGGGCCTACTACACCAGGACCTGCCTGTTCGCAATGGGTCGGGCACCCAGTGATCAATGCCTGTGGGGATGTCATATTCAGGGCATTCTACTATATACGCTCTGGGAATGTCTGGAACTGGGGACCTATTGGAGGCGAGTAAGCAACAGGATTGCAGTAACATTGTGCAAGGAAGTGAGACTCACACCCCCAGGTGGTGTCGCTGGGAATCTGGGGCAACCAAACATTGGACCTCTATTGCCTGGTATTCTGTAATCTGGTCTTGATGGTAGCAAATAGAGATATTTTGATATACTCAGGGGCACCCAGCGTACCCACTGTGAGGGAATGGTAAGAGGACCTAGTCTGGCATATGGCGGCAGGGAAACTAATATACCAAGTGCAAGGTTGCCCATGCAAATTTAATATGGGGACCCTGGAGGGAGGCGAGAGAACAGGAGGACTAAGGGAGGCTGATGAGTGTTTGTCACGAAAAGAGAGAGATAAGATCCATACTCGTGGGTGGGAAGAGGAGTTCCTCTGGCAATTAGTAACAATTACTTTGTCAGTTCCGGACCCAATTCATAGGTGTCTATGTGTATTCTAAATGTATACGGTATCCACATGTCCTCGAAGTTGGGTGTGTGTGGAATGTTGTTTGATTTGTTTTTCTTCTTTTCCTACAAACTAAATTAAGAGATTTACAAAACAAGAGGTGCTTATGCAGTAGGTTAGGCCCATATCTAAATGTGCAAGATGGAAATACTGAATGCTCTAGGTATATATGGGAAGGGGCGGGCTAAGCCAGCTAAAGATGACCCCATATTAGATAATAGTTTTCAAATCATTGCAAATAAACTGTGGACCATGCCATTTAAAATACAATCCAAAGGAGCTGAGTGGACTTGGCAAGGTGCTGAAAATTAATTATAGTTAGTTTAAATTATGCTTCTTATTAATTTTGTATTTCAAACCAAACATAAAGGTAGAAATGAAAAGAAATTATCAAGAGAAGCTTGTCACAAAGTTTCAAGCGTATGGAAGAAATTAAAACTTTTAATCAAAGATGAGGGGAGCATGCTCTCAAGCATAATGTTCGCCTTTGTACATTTAAGAATGCAATGCCTATTAAAGACCGAGTATGATTTACTTTTTAGAGGAAAGCATGTAATTCTTTGTGGTGATTTATTGCAACTTACCCCCATGAAAAGACAGCCTGTGTTTAAGACACTCATACATGAAGAAACTCGTAGTTCTTTAGGAAGCATTGGAAATCTGAACATGTGTTTGAATTTCCAATGCAAAGAACTGATTATAAACATGCGCCATGCATCTGATATGCAATATGGAAATATTCTGCAGGATATTAGAATACGAACACCGTCAAAAGAAGGAACACGCTGCTTGCAAACTAGACTTATAAAGAACGTATTTCCTTGCAAAAACCTGCAGCACAGCTAATATTTGAATTTATTCAGCCACAAAAATCCAATGTCTGTCTTATGCTTAGTCTAATGTACCTCCTTCAATGAACAATTACTACAACTGGGAAATAACAAATATTGGAATTGATATCAACTGATTAAATGGAACACCAAGGACTTACAATACTGTTGAGTAAAAAACTGCAATCAAAACTGAATTCTCCTGAGAAGTCTGTTTCGAAAACTGTGGGATTAGAAAAGTGTTTACTTGTTTGTAAGAACTGTAGGGTGCTAATTTAAATGTTGAGGAAGGATTAGTTAATGGAGCTATGGGTAAAAGTATTGATTTCATTTTGTGTCCAAACAGAACAGAGGTTCAGTACCTATCAATTAAATTTGATGATCTTGAAGGTGCAAAACAGATAGCAAAGTAGCATTGTCTTGGATTAGAACATTGTCTGGTTTGTATCTCATAGAGTTTGATGACAGTAAAGTAAATGCTGATTTGATTTGTGTGATAGAGTATAACCGTTTGAGAATCCTGTGTGCTCCTCATTTAGTACCCAGTTTACCAGAAGCCTAGAATCTTACAGAAACTAAAGATTACAAAGGATCATATTGACATTCCGGAGAAAAAGAAGAACAAAGAGAAGAAAGAAGTACTGGAGAAAGAAAATACTACAAAATACTGCTGGAATTTTGGCTACCAGTTCTCAAACCTCTCTGGAGTGAAATGCTATGCCAATGTAGTTCACAGTGCACTATTTTCTTTACCTTATCAGGTTCTTTCAATTAAACAGAAAAAGGAGAAAAGATTGCGCTCTTTTCTCTTTACCTTGTTTGAACGTTTGTATATTGACAGAACAAAAACATATTTTTCATCTTTTATGCACTGGATCTGTACACGTCACTCAAAACACTCAAGAAGATGCACACAAATTATTGATGGTCCCACTGATGACCTATTTGGAATAAGTTACTCATGGCAGTATGATTGTGAAAATTGTTCCTATTCTTCAAAAACAGAAATAGATTCAGAATGATGTGTCTACTTAACTCTACCAGACTGTAAAAAAGAGAAATTGTTTAAAGATGCATTACAGAATAACACCTGCACAAAATGTAACTCAGACCTTCTGTCAACTTTAAATACAAGAGGAACTGGAAGGTACATCACCCGAGTGCCACAGTAATGTACTGCAGATGGAACTAAATTGGAAACACAAATTACACATTTTAAAAGCTGGACAAATCTCAATTTTTAGTAAAATATGTAGCTGCATATCTATTATTTTTCATGAAGAAATAACTATTACATCTGGGCACTACACCAACTACTTAAAAATACAACTGGATGGACAGAGTCTAATGATAGCAACCTTACATTCACGCAAAGATTAACCTATAAACTTCCAAATTCTTACCTTCACTTTCTTGAAGCAAAGTTTTAAGGAGGATTACTAATGGAATAATGGAATATTGCACTTCTAGGACTTTTAATACAACAACTTAAGACATCATACGGTCTAACAACTGTAACGTCTTTATAAGGGATTTTAAGTCTTGTAATCTAATTACTTTTGCAAGGAAGCAACAGAGGCAGCACTAAATTGCAAATACAGATCATAAAGTATAAACCAGGGGAAACATCTACAGAAAAGAAAAAGGAAGAATGCTAAACTTCTGTTTGAGGAAAAACTGTAAACTATAAAAATAATAACACCACTTATATGCTCTGCTCCTGTTGAATGAATTACCAGATTTCATTACATTATGCAGCTTACTAAGGGTGATGTCTTTATATACCTTTTCAACTACCACTATGATTCATATACATTAATTATATTACAACATCTTGGTACACGTTATAACATGTATATGTAGAACAGTTTAGTAAATATTTGTAGTGAGTGTCATACATAGTAATGTTAATTTGGAATAACATGCTATGTACTTTTACTGTTTTTTACAGTCCATAAGTCTGTCCCCCCCCTGTTCACTGTTCAGTGATGAATATGTATACACACTTCATTTAGCGAGTCAAACGTACAGAAGCTGAGTACAGTGGAAAAGGGAACATTATATATTTAAATTACAAATTATTTATGTATATATATATACATATATATATATATATATATATGTATATATATATATATTCAAGAGAACTGGTGCATTGTAATCTCACACCAAGGGCTGCACATCATCCAAAGACAGGCTCGTAAAAATAGTGAAAGACCACTAACGAGTAATTTCATCGGCTGCTATTTATTGAAAAGAATTTAAATGCAGGTAAAATCGACCCGCAAAAAGTGGTACACAGGCACAAAAAGAAAATCAATAATGTGCCCACCATAAACAAACAAACACACGCTGTCCCAACCAAATGTCTACGCGTTTCGGCCGAAGCCTTCAACAGGACATTGGCAACCATTTATACACTCAACTATTTAAACCATATAGTCCTTCTTTGTTGTTAACTGCATGACTCAAGAGAAGTACAAACAGAGCGGCCATTTTGTAACGTGGCAGTTCTAAGTTTGAAAATAAAAGACTGCTAATCCTGTGCTCTGATTGGGATAAAGACTTCAAATATGACATTATATATTTCTTTCATGTTGTAATGCAATATCACATATATGGTCTGGTCGCCTTTATAAATACATGAAAAGTAATAATAATCACAATTGATGATTGTTAAATACAAGGAAAGGAATATCCTATATATGAGGTTTTTTCTCTTTATCTCTTCCTTTTTCCTTTTTACTCTTAATATCAACATATTATCGATTTTTTACCTAATAGTTTTAAAAGCCTGATATATAAATAAATAAATATATATACTGTCAATTAATTACAATATATTCAATCTATATACAAGCTATAAATAGGTGACTAAATAGATAAAATACATTCAGTTCTAAGAAGGAGATACCAATAAAAGTCATGTCCAGGACGGATAAATATATAGATAGATGTTAATAACCAAAATTCTGTACAATTTATATAAATATCTCCATTACTATTAATAACAATATCAAATTTCATTTTGAATAGAACATAATACAATTCATTAAATTAATCCTAATCCTCCGAATATTAATATATTCTAAAATGGAAAAAAGTTAATATATCCATATCATAGGCAAACCTATCATTAATTAGAAAATTGCAAACAAACCCAACAAATTCAGCAACAGGAAAATATATATACACACCGCTAGCCTCCCCCAGGGGCATATATTACAGTATAAAGATAAATTAGATGAGTGTAACACCCTAAAGTGAATTAATATATAAAGATTAAAATAACAAAATAAACTAAATTACAGTCCGGAAATGTCATAGACCAATAAAGGATCCTAAAAAGCAATATTTAAAAAATCAAATGAATTTCATATTTTCTACTAGAAAAAATATATATATAAAAATATATATATATAGAAAGAGATCAAAAGTCTCACAGATGGACATGAAGCTCTGCGTCCAAATTGTGACCCCAGGGGTGTTCTGTGCCTAGAAGTAAAATCATTTTCGACTCAATTTGTCTCAAATGCGCAGTTCTGTTCCCTCCCCGGGGATGGCAGCAATGGTTTTAATACCATATAGTAATGCATACACTAACACCCAGGCACCCGTTTATCCATACGCTGACACCCCCAGACACACACTCACATACAGAATAACACACTGAGGCACTCACTAATGCATACACTGACATACCCAGGCAAACACTAATATATATACTGACATATCCAGGGACACACACATCAGTACATTAACACACCCAGGCAAACACTAATGCATACACTGATACACCCAGACATACTCATATATATCCTGACACACCCATGGACACACTGATCTATACAGTGTGTCATGCAGGCACATACTAATCCAGACACTGACATACCCAGGCACACACTGGTATATACACAGATACACCCAAAGACACACTGATGCACACACTGACATATCCAGGCACACATGTATACATACACCAATACACCCAGACACACTCATCGGTACAGTGACACACTCAGACACACTCTAACGCATACACTCACACACCCAGACACACTCTAATACATACCCTAACACACCCAGACACAATCTGATACATACACTGACACACCTAGGCACACATTCATCCATACACTGACACAACCAGACACACAATGATGCACAGCCTAACACACCCACACACACTGATGCATAAACTGACATACCCAGGCACACACTGATCACCAAAGGACATACTGATACATACACAGACACATCCAGGCACACACTTATACATACACTAATACATCCAGAAACACTCATTCATATAGTGACACACTCAAGCACACTCTGACGCATTCATCAACCTACCAGGACATAATCTGATACAGTCACTAACACACCCAGACACACTTTGATACATACACTGACATACCTAGGCACACATTGATGCCTAGATTAACACACTCAGACGCACACTGATGCATACATTCACACACACAGGCACATCCTGATGCATATACTGACTGCTAGAAATTGGGTCTCTCATTGGCAGAGGTACACACCCTGTTCAAGTAGGGACCCCAATCCTAGTCAGGATAAGTCACAACACGACCTAAATTATTCTATGCTCACCCTCCAGTAGCTTGGCACAGATCAGGCAGGCTTTACTTAGAAGGTAATGTGTAAAGTATGTGTGCAATAACTCATACAGCAACACAGTGAAAAAAAGTACTCAACAAAAAGTACTCCACACTGGTTTAGAGTACAAAGTTCCTGGGATGCGTCAAAAATAATGATGTAGAGGGCCACAGAGAAGGTGATGCATTGGCAAATAAAGTGATGCAATGATTTTTCTGGTGCGCCCCAAGTGATGAGTCGATTCTTTCCTCGCGGGCAGGTAATACGTTGATTTCCGGGTTCCCAGTCTTGGCTCCTTACTTTGGTGCAGGGTTATTTTGACACCCATGGAAATGCAAGGAAAATCCAAAATGCGCTGGCAGGATGAAACAGGCCCTGCATCAATCCGATAGGTGATGCAGTGATTTTTTGAGCCGCGAGACATGTGCTGTGTCAAACTTTGCAAAGGTTGCATTGACTTTCTGATCCGGTGGATTTACTCTCTCTGGTAAAGTCTTTGATGGCCCTGAGACTTCTTAACAGGAGGCAAGCTCAGTCCAAGCCATTGGAGATCACTTGAGGGGGAAGGCAGAGTCCTTTAAGCAGAGCCACGAAGCAGAAGGTAGCAGGGCAACAAGCAGGAGAGCAGTCCTTCCAGAAAGGTGGTCCAGATGGGTCCTTTGGGCAGTCCAGTTGTAGGGCCAGAAGTGTGTCATTTGAGGGGGTCACAGACCCAGTATATATACCCAAATGGGCCTATGAAATGGAGGAGAATTCAAAGAGTGGTGTTGAAGTGCACCAGTTCCCATTTAAACCCAGTCCTGTCTGCCAGGAGATCTGTGAGAGGTTATCTGTCCTGTGTGTGAGGTCAGGCCACTAGCCTTTGAAGTGTAAGTGAGAGCCCCCCACCCTGACTGCCCAGGAATTATGCAGATGAATGCAGATGCAGCTGGATGACCTGTGTTTTTGACTTGGTGAATTGCAGAATGGGAGCTGTCAACCAGCACATACCAGCCATTGATTGGAGACAGGTTGTAAGGCACAGAAAGCAGTAATTGCAGAGAAATGCCTACTTTCTAAAAGTGCCATTTCTAAAATAGTAATTTTATATCCAACTTCACCAGTAAGCAGGATTTCTCACTACCATTCCAACCATACCAAACATAATAATGCCACTCCTTTCAGATCAGAAATTAACACTTAAAAGTATATAAGGGAATTTCCAATGCTGGCCTATGGGACAAGAAGGCTTCACAGTAGTGAAAAATGACTTTGGGAGTATTTCACTACTAGGACATGTAAACTTACAAGTATATGGCCTGCCTTTTGCTTACATAGCAGTGTGCCTGTGGGCTACCAATGCCCTACTTTAAGAGTGACTTATATGTAATAAAAGGGGAGTTTAAAGTTGGGCAAATAGTTTTGAGTGCCAAGTCGCAGTGGCAGTAATGTGCACACACAGGCCCTGCCATGGCAGACCTGAGACATCGTTAAAGGGCTACTTATGTGGGTGGCACAATCAGTGTGCTGCAGGCCCTCTAGCATCCTTTAATTCACAGGCCCTGGGCACATGCAGTTCACTTTACTAGGGACTTATAAGTAAAACATATTGTAATTGGGTATGAGCCAATGTTACCATGTTTAGGAGAGAGAGAACAAGCACTTTAGCACTAGTCAGCAGTGGTAAAGCACACAGAGTCCTAAAACCAGCAAAAACGAGATCAGTAGAATTTAGGGAGTCAGGCAAAAAAGTTGGGGGAAGACCACCCTAAGGATGGCAGGTCTAACATGAGTCCCCTCAGCTGAAAGTGGAAAGAGCTACCCAACACCTTGGGAGATTTCTTCACTAGGGTGGAAGAATCTGGAGAGACCATCAGCATTGGTGTGGTCATTCCCCAGGCAATGCTCCACTGTAAAGTCCATTCCTTGTAGGGAGATGGACCACTTCAAGAGGTTAGGATTTTCACCCCTCATTTGCATGAGCCATCTGAGGGGCATGTAACCTATCTGAACCCAGAGGTGAGTCCCAAACAGGTATGGTCTCACCTTCTTCAGGGCCCAGACCACAGCAAAGGCTTTTCATTCAATGGCACTCCACCTCTGTTCCTGTGAAAGTAACCTCCTGCTAATGAAGGCTACTGGTTGGTCTAGGCCCTCCTCATTCAACTGTACTAAGAGTGCCTCTATGCCATGCTCTGAAGCTTCTGTCTGCATGATGAATTCCTTGGAGTAATAAGGGACCACGAGCACAGGTGCTGTGCACATGCTTCCTTGAGAGAATCAAAATCTTTCTGACAAGACTCTGACTATATCACCAACCTGGGCTGCTTCTTTGAAGTCATCTCAGTTAAGGGGGCAACAAAGGTGCCATAGCCCTTATCAAATCAGTAGTAACCTGTCAGGCCCAGGAAGGCTTTCACTTCGGTTTGGGTTCTAGGTGGTTGCCAGGCCATGATGGTTTCAAATACACCACAGAACCTGCCCCAATCTAGAACTTGCTGGCCTTGAATATCAGGCCTGCCTGTCGCAGGGCCTGAAGAACCTCTTGAAGGTGATGCAGGTGTTCCTCACAGCTGGCACTACAGACGGCAATGTCTTCTTAGTAGTGGCACAGAAAGCCATGTTGCCAGCAAGGACCCTATTAAACAACCATTGGAAGGTAGCAGGGGCATTATTCAAGTCAAAGGGCATCGCCCAGAATTGGTAATGGTTCTCAGGGATTGAGAATGCTGACCTCTCTGTAGCTCCATCAGTCAAGGCGATTTGCCAGTACCCTGATGTCAAATCAAAAGTACTGAGGAATTTGGCAGCGCCTAGTCTGTCAATGAGCTCACCTGCTCTGGGGATGAGGTGTGTGTCAGTCTTGGAGACAGAATTGAAGCCTCTGTAGTCCATAAAGCACTGAAGTTCTAGTTCGTCACTCGGTGGGGCAGTCTCTGGTAACAATACCACAGGCTGGATCAGGGACTGCTAGAGGGTTCAATGACTCCTAAAGCTAGCATCTTGGAGACTACCTCCTGGATGCTGGCTCTCACTCTATCTGACAACCAGTAAATGTTGTTCTTTACAGGGGCACTGCCTCCTGTGTCAATGTCATGGACACACAGATGTGTTAGTTCTGCGGTGAGTGAGAAACGTAAGGCAAACTGTCACAACAACCAGTAGCAGTCACCTTGCTGTTCTGGGGTCACAGTGGCACAGAGGTTGACACCCTCCACTGACCCATTGTGTTGTTGTGCAGACAGAAGGTCAGGGAGAGGTTCACTCCCCTCCTCCACATCCTCATTTGTTCTAAGAGGTATGCTCAGTTTGGACCTTTCAAAGTGAGGCTTGAGCCTGTTGGTGTGTAACATAGGAGTCTGGAGGTCCACTAAGTAAGTTGCCTTCCCCTAAAGCTTCTTGATTTCATATGGGTTAGTCCAGTCGTCCTGAAGAGTTCTGGAGTCTACTCGCTCTATTACCCATACTTTCTGGCCAGGTTGAAACTTCACCAGAGTAGCCTTCAGGTTACACCAGCATTTCATTACCTCCTGGCTGGCCTTGAGGTTACGCTTGGCCTTTTTCAAGAAGCAGTACATCTGGTTCCGGATGGCCAACATGTAGCTAACCACGTCTCGGGAGGGGGTCCTGAGAGTTTTTGCCCACCCCTCCTTGGCAGTGCTCAGATGTTCTTTGACAGGGTGGCCATAGAGGACTTCAAAAGTACTAAACCCTAATTCTTTCTGTGGCACCCCTCTGTAGGCAAAGAGAAGGCATGGCAAGAGGATGTCCCACTTATGCCTCATGGCCTCGGGTAGGCCTGTAATCATGCCCTTTAAGGTCTTTTTCAATCTCTCAACTAGACATCTGGTTTGGGGGGATAGGGTGCGGTGAGCTTACACCATACACATCCCACATGGACTTCATGCATGCAGACATCTCTTTGTGGAACCCCACACAGGTAAAGGTCCCCATCAAGTTCTGGTCACCAAAGGTACAGTCACCGTGCTCAGATGAATTGCCTCTTGGTACCATGTGGCATGGTCCACCAAGACCACGATAAAGCTGCTGCCTAGGGCTGTCTTGGGGTCCAGCGGATCAATCATGTCAATGCCCACCCTTTCAAAGGGGGTGCCAACAACAGGAAGTAGGATAGGGGAGCTTTCAGCTTTTTGCCTGCCTTCACACTGGCCTGGTAGGTGGGACAGGACCTGCAGAATGTATCTAAGGCTGTCTTCATTCTGGGCCAAGAAAATTGGGCAGCAAGCCTAGCGAAGGTCGTGCCCTGCCCTTAATATCCTGCCAAGTATATGTCATTAGCCAAACCCAGTAGGAAGGCCCATTAACACTGGGGGGCCACCAGCACATGGGCTCCACCAGTACCTCGAGCCATAGGCTTGCTATAGAGGAGAACATTCTCCCAGAAATTAGATGATCCCCTGAGGCTTCACCTGCTGCATGGGGTAAGGTCTGTCACATCATGCCCCGAAGAGTTTAACACTCTCGCTGCCCTTTGCAGAATTCCTCCTTAATGGACCCACCCTCAACTTGCCAGCCACCAAGCTCAGTTAGGTCACCTAGGGTGGCAATGCCTTCCCCGGATGGTTCAGGGGCCTCCTTCTCAGGGACCCCATCAACCTCCAATACAGGAACTTCAGGGACCGGTTTCCTGCATCCCTTGCCCCTTTCCTTAGCAGCTATCACGATCACTATTTCGAGCTCCAAATGCCCTTGACTTCGTTCCCAGGCAGCCATGGACTGTGTGGTCATACAGACCCACTCAGGCACTCCCATCATCTCCAAGTGAGACCTAAGCTCTACCTCCTTCCAGGTAGTGTGATCCAGGCCATTGCCTAACAGACAATCTACAGGCATGGCTTGGCTCACAGCAACTTTCAGAGTACCAGAGACCCCCCTCACTCAAAGGGAACCAGAGCCACTGGTAAGTAGCTCTTACGACTGTCCACGACTATGACTTGGTGGAATGTGTCCGGTAGGACCTGCTCTGCTGACACCAGTTGACACTTGACATTTGTCATGCTGGCTCCTGTGTCACACAGAGCCTCCACCTGTTGTCCATTAATGGTGACCCATTGTCTATACTTGGAAGTTTTGGCAGGGATGTGGTATTTTGGCACCATATCTTTATCCCACAGGGACACTAGGGTTACTTCTGTTTGATCCCCAAAACTAGCTGAGACCATTTCCTCTCTGAGCGCTACACTGGCCAACCCAGGTATCTGCCCACCAGTGGGAGGCTGTGCCCTTTAGGGACATTTGGAGTCACCCTTATAGTGACCATACTTGGAGCACTCTGTACTTTGGGGTAAAAAACCTCCCTGTCTTATGGTCAAAGAACCCTTTCTTTTTAGGGTCAGACTTGGACTGGTTACCACTACTCCCTTGGGAATTATTTTGGGGGCCTTTACAAAAGTCCTTATTTTTAAGTCCCCTCTCTCCCTTTTTCTTTTGGTGGGAACCAGGACTATCTTTATGGGTGCCCCCCCGATCCCTTTTGGAACATTCTGGTGCAAGCCCAGAGGTCCGCTTCCTTAGCAAGCGTCCTTGAATCAGTCAGCTTATTGTCAACTAGGTTCTGGCGCAACTCTGTAAAACAGATACTGAGCATGTGCTCTCTCTAGATTCAATTGTACAACCCAACATAAACATTGACTTTGTTGCCCCACACCCAGCAATTCAGTGCCTTACTGTTGTAATCAATGAAATGTACCCAGGATTGTTCGGGATGCTTCTGAATGTCCATGAATCTTTTGTGATACTTCCCAGGGGTCAGTCCAAATTAAATGTGGCTGTCAAAATGCCTTTCATGGGAGTGTACTTGATCTGGTCCTCAAACTCTAATGTAAGAAGTGTGTCCCTCTCATATATTGACATGTATTTCCACAGACTGACCCCTGGGCTCTTCAGAAACCCCATGTACCCTCAGTGCAACTTCATAAGCAGAAAACCATTTACCAATGTCATCTCTCACCACATAACCGGAAACCAAATCCTTGGGTCTCCATCAGGCACTGTATGTGTGCTGCCACCATTACTGCTTGAATCTACCTACCTGGCTTTGAGTTCCAGGTCTTTTAGACTCAGTTCATGAGCCAGAAGTAGTTTCTTTTCTGCTGAGGCCCATTCAGCTTCACTTTTAGTTCCTTCAGTTTCCTTTTCAGTGAGCTTGGCTTCCCTCTCAGCCTCTATTTTAAATGTTGCCAACTGCAGCTGGAATTTCCTCTCCTCTCTCCATTCCTCTCTGGTCAAGCCATGACTGGAGACATTGCTTCCTGCACTTACAGGTAGCACAAATTCAGAGGTAGCCCCTCGCAACTGCTACAGAAAACTCCTCGGGAGAACATTTACATGCTCTCCCAACTCATCATCTTCTTGTGAGCGGGCCTCTGCCCAGGCGCTTAGCGTCATCTGAAACTCCACCTTCTTGGTGGCTCCTCAGGAAGGTAGCCCATCCATTTACAGAAGCTTTTCAACTAGTTAACTGTGTAATCCTCCAGCTTAGCCAGCTTAACCTCCATGGCTCCACTTGAAAGACCAGCCAGAGACATGATGTATAGGATGTATTAAAAATGCAAAGCAGGGAAAATTGCAGAAAAAGACAAAAACATTAAAAAGTTTTTTAAATATGGGTAGGTAGGGTACACATACCTATTGTATTGCACTGCACAAAAATCAGTCCTATTCCACCAGTGTTATAAATTGGGTCTCTAGTTGGCAGAGGTACACACCCTGTCCAATCCTCATAAGGGTAAGCCACAACACAACTTAAATTATCCTGTGCTCACCCTCAAGTAGCTTGGCACAGAGCAGGCAGGCTTTACTTAGAAGGCAATGTATAAAGTATTTGTGCAATAACTCATACAGTAACACAGTGAAAACACCATAAAAAGTACTCCACACTAGTTTGGAAAAATAGATATATTCATCCAAATAAGATAAGACCAAAATGACAAGGATCCAATATGCACAAGTCAAGATATCACTTTTTAGAGGTTTAGGTATGTCTAAATCCATAGAATCGAAGGTTGTATCTTTTTAGCACAAAATACCTGGGATGCATCAAAACTAACAATGCAGAGGGTCACAGAGGAGGTGATGTGTTGGAAAATAAAGTGAAGCTTGGATTTCTCTGGCAAGGTCAAGGGGATGTGTCAATTCTTTCCTCGCGGGCTAGGTGATGCATCAATTTCCGGGTGCACATCCTTAGCTCCTTACTGTGCTGTAGACATATTTTGACACCCAGGGACAATGTGTGGAAAATCTGAAATGCACTAGGAGGACAAAACAGATGCTGTGTTGATCTGGTAGGCAATGCAGTGATTTTTCAGCCGCGAGACAGGCACTGTGTTGAGTTTTGCAGGTCTTGCATTGATTTTCTGATTCATCTAAGCCCTTGGAGTCAGGGAGCAGAAGGCAGCAAGGCAACAAGCAGGAGATCAGTCCTTCCAGAAAAACAGCCCAGATGAGTCCTTTGGGCAGCATGGCAGTCGTATTGACTGAGTCCAGTTGTAGGTCTAGAATTGTCTGGTTTGAGGGGGGTCACAGACCCAGTACATGTACCTAAATGCGTCTTTGAAATGGAGGAGACTTCAAAGAGTGATTTTGAAGTGCACCAGTTATCCTTTCCTTCCAGTCCTGTTTGCCAGGAAATCCATGGAGGGTTATCAGTTATTAGTGTGAGGTCAGGCCACTAGCCTCTGAAGTATAAATGAGAGCTCCTCCACTCTTCCTGCCCAGGAAGTATGCAAATGAATGAAAATGCAGCTGAGTATTCTGTGTTTATGGCTGTCTGGGTGGAATGCAAAAGGGGAGCTGTCAACCAGCACAGACCAAAGTGGATTGGAGAAAGGCTGTAAGGTACAAAGAGCAGTATGTTCAGAGAACTGTCTACTTTCTAAAAGTGCCATTTCTAATATAGTAATGTTAAATCCAACTTCACCAGTAAGCAGGATGTCTCACTACTATTCCAACCATATGAAACATGACAATGCCACTCCTTTCAGATCAGAAATCACCACTTTAAAGTATTTAAGGAAACTTTTAATGCTGGCCTATGAGAGGAGCAGGCTTCCCAGTGGTGAAAATGACTTTGGGAGTATTTCACTACCAGGACAGCTAAAACTTAATAGTACATGTTCTGCCTTATTCTAACACAACACCTTCCCTGTGAGCTACCTAGGGCCTAACTTAGGGATGACATATGTAATAAAAAGGGTGTTTAAGGCTTGGCAAGTAGTTTTAAATGCCAAGTCAAAGTGGCACACATAGGCCCTGCCATGGCAGGCCTGAGGCATGGTTGGCGGGCTACTTATGTGGGTGGCACAATCAGTGCTGCAGGCCACCTAATTTACAGGCCCTGCGCACTTGTAGTGGACTTTAATAGGGACTTATAAGTAAATTAAATAGGCCAGTTGCGGATGAGCCAATGCTACCATGTTCAGGGGAGAGAGCACAAGCATTTTAGCACTGGGCAGCAGTGGTAAAGTGCACAGAGTTATAAAACTAGCATAAATGGGATCAGAAAAATGGAGGCAGTCAGGTAAAAAAGTTACCATATTAGACTAAAGCTGTCAGGTCTAATATGGCACACGCATATACATATACTGATAGATCCAGACACACTCATTCATACACTGACACTCCCAGGCACACACTAATGCACACACTACCACTCCCCGGCACACACTGATACATACACTAACACACCCAGACACACTCCAATGCATACACTAACACACCCACACACACTCTGATACATATACTGACACACCTAAGCACACATTCATGCATACACTGATACAACAAGACACACACTGATGCATAGACTAACACACTCAGGCACACACTGATGCATGCACTGACATACCCAAACACACATTAATGCATACACAGACACACCAATGCACACACTGATGCATACACTGAGACACCCAGGCACACACTTATACATACACTGATACATCTAGACACACTCATTCATACACTGAGATACCCGAGCACACATTGATGCATACACTAACACACCCAAGGACACACTGATGCATACACTAACATACACAGGCACACAGTTATACACACACTAATAAACTCAGACACAACCATCCATTCACTGACACACCCAGGCACACTCTGACACATATACTAACAACTCACTCACTCTAATATATACACTGACACACATAGTCACAACTTCATACATACACTGACACACCCTTGTACACATTTACACATGCACTGATGCACCCAGATCCACACTGATGCATAAACTGATACATGCAGGCACACTTTTATTATTATCATCAACACACATACTGACCAGTGCATGCAATAACATACAAACAAAAAACATATAGGGGGTCATTACGACCTCGGCGGTCTTTTCAAAAGACCGCTGAGGCCGAGGGGGGCAGAATACCGCCATTGCCGGCGGTATTTCTGTCTCCCTATTATGACATTTCCGCTGGCCCAGCGGAAATGTCACATCAACATTGCAGCCAGCTTGTAATAGAGCCGGCGGCAATGCTGATGTGCAGCGGGTGCAGTAGCACCCGTCGCACATTTCACTGCCCGAAATTCGGGCAGTGAAATGCGCGACGGGGCTATGCCTGGGGGCCCCTGCACTGCCCATGCTAAGTGCATGGGCAGTGCAGGGGCCCCCAGGGGCACCCCAAGTCCCCTTACCGCAGGCCTTTCCATGGTGGTGTGTACCGCCATGGACAGGCCGGCGGTCGGGGACTCATGATCCCCAGGGCAGCGGTGCAGGCACCGCTGCCCTGGGGATTATGTGGCATCGCTGCCCTGGGGATTATGACCGCCAGGCGGAATCCTGGCGGGAAAGTGGAGGGGCCGGCGGTATGGCCGTGGCAATTCCGCCACGGTCATAATTGCTGGCGGAACACTGCCAGCCTGTTGGCGGTCTTACTGCCAACATACCGCCGGCCGCCAGGGTCGTAATGACCCCCATAGTTTATCTTTCTTTTAAACACATAAGGTGGTTCTAAAAAAGAACCTTTTTCATTTTTTTTTTTTTAAATTCAAGCTATTTTTATGCTGTTTTTTGCTTTCTAAACTGGAGAAACTGTGGCAGAAACACAGAAAAACTATCTGCACAGAACTAGTGCATGTTGATAAATATAAAAATAAATTAACACTTGTGACAAAGTTTTGCTGCAAAAATGGCGAAAAACAATTGCTCACTAACTGAGAAGACCGTATTACACTTCTTGCAATATGTCCCCATATCTTTTTGAAGTCAACAACAACAGCAAGAAAAACTTCTGTTCCAGGTACTTGGATGGTTTCTCCCACCTCCACCTTGCCAGGCTTTTGTTCTGCTGCTGCTTCTCTCTCCTGTTGAGCAACTACCTTTTTTCATCGCTGGGAATTTAAAGAACTGCCAGGCAATGCTTTCTCTTCTTTTGGGCTGTTCACCTTCAAATGATGATGATGATGATGAATCTCTTTCATGGTCTGGTGCCTGTGATGATGTTGAGGCTTCCATATTAAAAAAGGAAAAAGCAACCAAAAGAAAAAACCTCCCTAATAGGTCTCAGAGAGGCTTTCCAACCAGGTACCTAAAGACAAATGGGAAGAAAACTGGGTGTGTACTTCCTAATCACACACAAAAAATGTTTCAGCCAATGAGATCTCTCTATTACTGTGTCACATTATATTTGTGAAGACGTTGCAATCATGTACAAGATAACTGCGAATAGTGAAATCAGTATTCAAACAGTCATAAGTTAAATTACTTATCACTACTTCTTGAAAAACATTAAACTAGCAAACCTCCCACCTCCAAAATAAATTTAGGATTGTGTATATATGATTTTATCACTTTGTAAAAATCACTGCAAGTTTTTTTGATGCTTCACAGAACCAGAATCTATGTGATGGGACAATTCAAAAAGAATTCACGGATATCGTGAAAAAAAAAAAAAAAAAAAAATTACTATGCAGAATACACACTGGACATTTACCCAACGAAGTAGCACTTATTAACTAACCAGTAGAAATTTTGTGCAAAACTGTGGACTCTTGTTGGCACTTACTCACACACTCACTGTCAAAGGTAAGAGGTTACAGTTAAGAAATAAAGTTTAAAAAACCTTAGAAATTCACTTAAAAAAAACCAAAGGTTACAGGGACCTTATAGTTAGGAAACAACATTAAAAAAAAAAGCTTAACAATTATCATCAGTGATGTCACTGACCATGCCATGAATGATGTAATAGGTGAGGTCATAAGCAGTGCATGGCGGGGGCGTAAGTTATAGCTAGGTCTGATAAATATAACTGCTGAATCTCTCCGATTTTGTACAAGTGAAATGTGGGCCTAACTATAATGTCTCTGTAACCTTGTTTTTTTTCAGTAAATGTCTAAGATTTTTTATTCTATTCCCTAACTATAACGTCCCTGTAACCTTTAGTTTTTTTCAGTGACTTTCTACGGTTGTTTTTAATGTTGTTTCCAAACTATAAGGTCCCAGTAACTTTTGTTTTTGTTAAGTGAATATATATATATATATATATATATAAGGTAGTTATAATTAGGTCACTGTTTCATAGAAAAAGTGTTTTTTTACTTGCTCATATCTTTGGCACTGTTTGAAGAATCTTCACGAACTTTAAAAAAAAAAAAAAAAAAGTGCCCGGTGATTGTTGTTGCACACAGTAAGTTTCAGGGCGATCCATGAAGCAGGGGCTGAGAAAAAGGGGGGGGGAGGGGGAAGTTATGTTTCCCATGTTAATTCCCCTAGGACCTTTGAACAAGGCTACAGCCTGAACCACTGGACAGAACTACCCCAAATGTGGCAGAAAGCTAGCTTGCAGTAGTCAGATTGTGCTTGCATGTATTTGGTGTAAATATGTTCAGTAGTTTTTAACATATTCAAAGGAAAACACATTTGTATATCTGAGGTCACAACGACTTCGCGAAAGTTAGGAGCACATGTACAGCAAATGCACAGCTCTTAGAAGCTGCAAACACTTCAAACCAGGGAGTGTAGGTAGTCATGTTGGGTACATGAAAACAGAAAATGAGCTACAACCAATATTCAACACTATCAAAATAATATGCAGAACAAAGAAACAATAAAATAAATTCAAAAATGATATTTATTACATGTGTTTGTACATGAAAACCAGCAACAATACCTAGATTATACAAATATACAAATATTACACAGGGAAGTAAACAAATACCAATCAAAATGATCTAGAAATACATAAACATATAAAAACACTAATTGACAAAATGAAGTGCCACACAAGACAAGACAGTGAAATAGTAAAACCATAACAGTTGACAAATATACAACTCTAAATTTCATAAATACATTTAAAAACAATAGAATAAGTAAAAAAATATATTTTTGAGCCGTAGTACAACTCACAGTGATATCATCCTATTATTCCAATCATAATTATGTCTTGATCTTGTTTAATAGTAACTCAGAGGAAAAAGAAATTTTGACACCAGAAGTTCATAAATCATCCATACAAACAGAAGTAGGAACCAAGCCTTTTGTACGATTCCCTGATGAATCTCTTAGGATAGCCCCTCAGCTGGAGTTTTTTCTGAAGTACATATGCATGTACATTGTATTCACTGAGTTGCATACAATTTCTACGGATCCGAAGAAACTGATTGATAGGAACACCCTGTTTTTGGCTCCTTGGATGGTAGCTATCAAAGGGCAAGATAGTATTCTTTGCTGTAGATTTGGTGTATAGAGATACTTCTAACTGAAGGTTATGGCTCCTTATCCAAATATCCAGAAATTCAATTATGTCCCTACTACTGTGAATGGAGAATCTGAGATTTCTATCACATAGATTGATCCATTCACATAATTCATCAAGTTGTTCTTCACGTACTGACCATATGAAGAAAATGCCATCGATGTACCTGGACCATAACCTAATATTCTCATAGAAGGGGGAAATGTTGTTGGAAATGTGGGTCTGTTCAAATGAACCCACATAGATATTCGCTACACTGGGGGCACAAGCTGCCCCCATACTAACTCCCTTCTTTTGCTGGTACACTTTACCATCAAATTCAAAAAAGTTACCTTCCAGTATGATTTTTAAACAATCACGCACCAATAACAGATGGTCATCATACCTTCCTTTTCAAAAAGTTGATAAACTGCCTGCCAGGCTTCATGTTGAGGGATATTAGTATACAGAGCCTCGATGTCCATAGTCACCAAAAGCTCAGTATCAGGGTTAAAACTAACCCCTTCCAGTTTCGAGATAATGTGTCCCGTATCGTTAATGTATGTAGGAAGCTGTTCCACTCTTTCTTTCAAAAATGTTTCTACAATCTTCGATATAGGTTCAGTAATTGACCCTACCGTAGACACTATAGGACGAAAAGGAGGGCCTACCTCGTTTTTATGTATTTTCGGTAAACCATACAAAATGGGAACTCTAGTGATGGTAGGATTCAAAAATTGATATTCTTTATCGCAAATAAACCCTTCATTGTACGCTTTTAGACTTACTTCCTGAATTGCCTTTTTCACATACCTACGCCAGTTGTTGTTGGCTTTACTGTAGTGCTCTGACACTCCCAGCATAAGATTGACTTTCTGCTTATATTGATCTATTTGTAGAAGCACAATTCCTTCCCCTTATCACAAGCTTTAATAACAATGCTCCTATTTTGCTGTAATTTATGTAGAGCCTGTTGTTCTTTTCTCGTGAGATTGGAGTCAGGTTTAGGAGTACATTTGCACAATTTTTTAACTTTCTCTAGGACCAAATTCTCAAAGATTCTTATTTCCGGTCCCACCATATCAAGGCTAGGAGTAAAGGTGGAAATAGGTTTCAAACCTGACAGATTGTTTTCTACAGTATTGCTACTATTCTCAAAAAATCTCCTTAGCCTGATACGTCTAAAAAGGCATGTAAATCAGTAAAAAGTCCAAAATAATTAATGGGTACACTAGGAACGAAGGACAATCCTTTTTTCAGAATTGTTTCCATGTCTGCATCAAGATGTAAGGAAGTGAGATTAAATACTGGAATGGGATCTAGTCCCTCCTGTACTGTTGTCTCCTTGTCTGCAAAAAATGTGTGGGATTGTCTACATTGTAGTATCTGCCTCTCTGTTGACTTGTGAACCTGGTGCATTGCAATCCTCTCAGGGATAACAAACAGTTAGACTGGTTAAAACCCTCCTTATATAGACCTCTGTTACCAGACTGTTCTGGTCGATCACCAACACCTTCACCATCAGATTCAGACGTATCAGAAAAAGTGAAACATTTTTTTGCTGGTCCAAAATTGCCGATCAGAATACTGACCTGTTTGTAATTCTGATAATATTTGTCCGCCAAATAGGGGTAAGCTTTTTCTTGGGTAAACCATCTAATGTCTTTTCTTAATTCGTCTGTCTTTCTTTTTATCAAATAAGCATCAAAGGAATCCAATTCCTGATTAACCATTTCTAACTGTTTCTTAGCTTCCTGTACAGAATCTTGGGTTTTTAACTCATCTTCAAGTGTCTGTATTTCTGTAGCTAATATTTCAATAAGTTCCCTTGCGGTTTCTACGATAAGAATCATCCAATCACGAGAACATCTGTTCGATATTAAGGACCATTTTTCTAAGAATTTCCGTATTTCTGTAAACAGCCCTGGTATATTTCTCACCCTTAGGCCTACTGGTATCGCTCCTGCCCTCAGATATTCCAACATAAAGTCCGCATGTAATTCTGTTCATCTGGCCTTCTTTTTCAGTTCAACTAGCTTGAACCAACCCTCTTTAGGTTGATTAAAACCTGGGCTGGACCCCACGCCTATTCTAGGTTGCCCTAACAATTTCGTTAGATCCTCTTCACTAAAGCAAAATGTTTTTAGCCCATCCATGATTGACAAAAAAACTAAGTCTGATCAAAATACTCACCACACACAGAAAACCTAAAAACAAAACAAAATAATATAAACAAAATAAGAAACAAATCCAAAAAAACAAAACACCCGGTGTTCAGTGGATCTCAAGAGAGCAGCTTCTCACTGAAAAAATTCTGACATACACCTAAAATCATATACATGTAACCCTCTCGACAATGTGTTGTATCACGAAGGAAATGAACTATCGAGGGTCCCTGGTATGATCAGTAGCCCATCCAGAGAAATATACTTGAGTACAAGAAAAGAGAAAATGAGCTACAACCAATATTCAACACTATCAAAATAATATGCAGAACAAAGAAACAATAAAATAAATTCAAGAATGATATTTATTACATGTGTATGTACATGAAAACCAGCAAAAATACCTAGATTATACAAATATACAAATATTACACAGGGAAGTAAACAAATACCAATCAAAATGATCTAGAAATACACAAACATATAAAAACACTAATTGACAAAAACGAAGTGCCACACAAGACAAGACAGTGAAATAGTAAAACCATAACAGTTGACAAATATACAACTCTAAATTTCATAAATACATTTAAAAACAATAGAATATGTAAAAAAAAAAAAAATGTTGAGCCGTAGCACAACTCACAGTGATATCATCCTATTATTCCAACCATAACTATGTCTTGATCTTGTTTAATAGTAACTCAGAGGAAATATAAATTTTGACACCAGACGTTCATAAATCATCCATACAAACAGAAGTAGGAACCAAGCCTTTTGTACGATTCCCTGATGAATCTCTTAGGATAGCCCCTCAGCTGGAGTTTTTTCTGAAGTACATCTGCATGTACATTGTATTCACTGAGTTTCGTACAATTTCTACGGATCCGAAGAAAGTGACTGAAAGGAACACCCTGTTTTTGGCTCCGTGGATGGCAGCTATCAAAGTGCCAGATAGTATTCTTTGCTGTAGATTTGGTGTATAGAGATACTTCTAACTGAAGATTATGGCTCTTTATCCAAAAATCCAGAAATTCAATTCTGTCCCTGCTTCTGTGAATGGAGAATCTGAGATTTCTATCACATAGATTGATCCATTCACATAATTCATCAAGTTGTTCTTCCTGTACTGACCATATGAAGAAAATGTCATTGATGTTCCTGGACCATAACATAATATTCTCATAGAAGGGGGAAATTTTGTTGTAAATGTGGGTCTGTTCAAATGAACCCACATAGATATTCGCTACACTGGGGTAACAAGCTGCCCCCATACTAACTCCATTCTTTTGCTGGTACACGTTACCATCAAATTCAAAAGAGTTACCTTCCAGTACGATTTTTAAACAATCAAGCACCAATAACAGATGGTCAGTCATACCTTCCTTTTCAAAAAATTGATAAACTGCCTGCCAGGCTTCATGTTGAGGGATATTAGTATACAGAGCCTCAATGTCCATAGTCACCAAAAGCTCAGTATCAGGGTTAAAACTAACCCCCTCCAGTTTCGAGATAATGTGTCCCGTATCGTTAATGTATGCAGGAAGCTGTTCCACTCTTTCTTTCAAAAATGTTTCTACAATCTTCGATATAGGTTCAGTAATTGACCATACCGTAGACACTGTAGGACGAAAAGGAGGGTCTACCTCGTTTTTATGTATTTTCGGTAAACCATACAAAATGGGAACTCTAGTGATGGTAGGATTCAAAAATTTATATTCTTTATCGCAAATCAACCCTTCATTGTACGCTTTTAGACTTACTTCCTGAATTGCCTTTTTCACATCCCTACGCCAGTTGTTGTTGGCTTTACTGTAGTGCTCTGACACTCCCAGCATAAGATTGACTTTCTGCTTATATTGATCTATTTGTAGAAGCACAATTCCTTCCCCCTTATCACAAGCTTTAATAACAATGCTCCTATTTTGCTGTAATATATGTAGAGCCTGTTGTTCATTTCTCGTGAGATTGGAGTCAGGTTTAGGAGTAAATTTGCACAATTTTTTAACTTTCTCTAGGACCAAATTCTCAAACATTCTTATTTCCGGTCCCACCATATCAAGGCTAGGAGTAAAGGTGGAAATAGGTTTCAAACCTGACAGATTGTTTTCTACAGTATTGCTCCTATTCTCAAAAAATCTCCTTAGCCTGATACGTCTAAAAAGGCATGTAAATCAGTAAAAAGTCCAAAATAATTAATGGGTGCACTAGGAACAAAGGACAATCCTTTTTTCAGAATTGCTTCCATGTCTGCATCAAGATGTAATTAAGTGAGATTAAATACTGGAATGGGATCTAGTCCCTCCCGTACTGTTGTCTCCTTGTCTGCAAAAAATGTGTGGAATTGTCTACATTGTAGTATCTGCCTCTCTGTTGACTTGTGAACCTGGTGCGTTGCAATCCTCTCAGGATAAAAAATGGTTAGACTGGTTAAAACCCTCCTTATATAGACCAGACTGTTCTGGTCGATCACCGACACCTTCACCATCAGATTCGGACGTATCAGAAAAAGTGAAAAAAAAATTGCTGGTCCAAAATTGCCGATCAGAATACTGACCTGTTTGATTGTAATTCTGATAATATTTGTCCGCCAAATAGGGGTAAGCTTCTTCTTGGGTAAACCATCTAATGTCTTTTCTTAATTCGTCTGTCTTTCTTTTTATCAAATAAGCATCAAATGAATCCAATTCCTGATTAACCATTTCTAACTGTTTCTTAGCTTCCTGTACAGAATCTTGGGTTTTTAACTCATCTTCAAGTGTCTGTATTTCTGTAGCTAATATTTCAATAAGTTCCCTTGTGGTTTCTACGATAAGAATCATCCAATCACGAGAACATCTGTTCGATATTAAGGACCATTTTTCTAAGAATTTCCGTATTTCTGTAAACAGCCCTGGTATATTTCTCACCCTTAGGCCTACTGGTATCACTCCTGCCCTCAGATATTCCAACATAAAGTCCGCATGTAATTCTGTTCGTCTGGCCTACTTTTTCAGTTCAACTAGCTTGAACCATCCCTCTTTAGGTTGATTAAAACCTGGGCTGGACCCCGCGCCTATTCTAGGTTGCCCTAACAATTTCGTTAGATCCTCTTCACTAAAGCAAAATGTTTTTAGCCCATCCATGATTGACAAAAAAACTAATTCTGATCAAAATACTCACCACACACAGAAAACCTAAAAACAAAACAAAATAATATAAACAAAATAAGAAACAAATCCAAAAAAACAAAACACCCGGTGTTCAGTGGATCTCAAGAGAGCAGTTTCTCACTGAAGAAATTCTGACATACACCTAAAATCATATACATGTAACCCTCTCGACAATGTGTTGTATCACGAAGGAAATGAACTATCGAGGGTCCCTGGTATGATCAGTAGCCCATCCAGAGAAATATACTTGAGTACAAGAAAAGAGAAAATGAGCTACAACCAATATTCAACACTATCAAAATAATATGCAGAACAAAGAAACAATAAAATAAATTCAAGAATGATATTTATTACATGTGTATGTACATGAAAACCAGCAAAAATATCTAGATTATACAAATATACAAATATTACACAGGGAAGTAAACAAATACCAATCAAAATGATCTAGAAATACATAAACATATAAAAACACTAATTGACAAAAACGAAGTGCCACACAAGAAAAGACAGTGAAATAGTAAAACCATAACAGTTGACAAATATACAACTCTAAATTTCATAAATACATTTAAAAACAATGGAATATGTAAAAAAAAAAAATTTGGAGCCGTAGTACAACTCACAGTGATATCATCCTATTATTCCAATCATAATTATGTCTTGATCTTGTTTATAGTAACTCAGAGGAAATATAAATTTTGACACCAGACGTTCATAAATCATCCATACAAACAGAAGTAGGAACCAAGCCTTTTGTACGATTCCCTGATGAATCTCTTAGGATAGCCCCTCAGCTGGAGTTTTTTCTGAAGTACATCTGCATGTACATTGTATTCACTGAGTTTCGTACAATTTCTACGGATCCGAAGAAATTGACTGAAAGGAACACCCTGTTTTTGGCTCCTTGGATGGTAGCTATCAAAGTGCCAGATAGTATTCTTTTCTGTAGATTTGGTGTATAGAGATACTTCTAACTGAAGATTATGGCTCTTTATCCAAAAATCCAGAAATTCAATTCTGTCCCTGCTTCTGTGAATGGAGAATCTGAGATTTCTATCACATAGATTGATCCATTCACATAATTCATCAAGTTGTTCTTCCTGTACTGACCATATGAAGAAAATGTCATCGATGTTCCTGGACCATAACCTAATATTCTCATAGAAGGGGGAAATTTTGTTGTAAATGTGGGTCTGTTCAAATGAACCCATATAGATATTCGCTACACTGGGGTAACAAGCTGCCCCCATACTAACGCCCTTCTTTTGCTGGTACACTTTACCATCAAATTCAAAAGAGTTACCTTCCAGTACGATTTTTAAACAATCAAGCACCAATAACAGATGGTCAGTCATACCTTCCTTTTCAAAAAATTGATAAACTGCCTGCCAGGCTTCATGTTGAGGGATATTAGTATACAGAGCCTCAATGTCCATAGTCACCAAAAGCTCAGTATCAGGGTTAAAACTAACCCCTTCCAGTTTCGAGATAATGTGTCCCGTATCGTTAATGTATGCAGGAAGCTGTTCCACTCTTTCTTTCAAAAATGTTTCTACAATCTTCGATATAGGTTCAGTAATTGACCATACCGTAGACACTGTAGGACGAAAAGGAGGGTCTACCTCGTTTTTATGTATTTTCGGTAAACCATACAAAATGGGAACTCTAGTGATGGTAGGATTCAAAAATTGATATTCTTTATCGCAAATCAACCCTTCATTGTACGCTTTTAGACTTACTTCCTGAATTGCCTTTTTCACATCCCTACGCCAGTTGTTGTTGGCTTTACTGTAGTGCTCTGACACTCCCAGCATAAGATTGACTTTCTGCTTATATTGATCTATTTGTAGAAGCACAATTCCTTCCCCCTTATCACAAGCTTTAATAACAATGCTCCTATTTTGCTGTAATTTATGTAGAGCCTTTTCTTCATTTCTCGTGAGATTGGAGTCAGGTTTAGGAGTAAATTTGCACAATTTTTTAACTTTCTCTAGGACCAAATTCTCAAACATTCTTATTTCCGGTCCCACCATATCAAGGCTAGGAGTAAAGGTGGAAATAGGTTTCAAACCTGACAGATTGTTTTCTACAGTATTGCTCCTATTCTCAAAAAATCTTCTTAGCCTGATACGTCTAAAAAGGCATGTAAATCAGTAAAAAGTCCAAAATAATTAATGGGTGCACTAGGAACAAAGGACAATCCTTTTTTCAGAATTGCTTCCATGTCTGCATCAAGATGTAATTAAGTGAAATTAAATACTGGAATGGGATCTAGTCCCTCCCGTACTGTTGTCTCCTTGTCTGCAAAAAATGTGTGGGATTGTCTACATTGTAGTATCTGCCTCTCTGTTGACTTGTGAACCTGGTGCGTTGCAATCCTCTCAGGATAAAAAATGGTTAGACTGGTTAAAACCCTCCTTATATAGACCAGACTGTTCTGGTCGATCACCGACACCTTCACCATCAGATTCGGACGTATCAGAAAAAGTAAAAAACAAATTGCTGGTCCAAAATTGCCGATCAGAATACTGACCTGTTTGATTGTAATTCTGATAATATTTGTCCGCCAAATAGGGGTAAGCTTCTTCTTGGGTAAACCATCTAATGTCTTTTCTTAATTCGTCTGTCTTTCTTTTTATCAAATAAGCATCAAATGAATCCAATTCCTGATTAACCATTTCTAACTGTTTCTTAGCTTCCTGTACAGAATCTTGGGTTTTTAACTCATCTTCAAGTGTCTGTATTTCTGTAGCTAATATTTCAATAAGTTCCCTTGCGGTTTCTACGATAAGAATCATCCAATCACGAGAACATCTGTTCGATATTAAGGACCATTTTTCTAAGAATTTCCGTATTTCTGTAAACAGCCCTGGTATATTTCTCACCCTTAGGCCTACTGGTATCACTCCTGCCCTCAGATATTCCAACATAAAGTCTGCATGTAATTCTGTTCGTCTGGCCTTCTTTTTCAGTTCAACTAGCTTGAACCAACCCTCTTTAGGTTGATTAAAACCTGGGCTGGACCCCGCGCCTATTCTAGGTTGCCCTAACAATTTCGTTAGATCCTCTTCACTAAAGCAAAATGTTTTTAGCCCATCCATGATTGACAAAAAAACTAAGTCTGATCAAAATACTCACCACACACAGAAAACCTAAAAACAAAACAAAATAATATAAACAAAATAAGAAAGAAATCCAAAAAAACAAAACACCCGGTGTTCAGTGGATCTCAAGAGAGCAGCTTCTCACTGAAGAAATTCTGACATACACCTAAAATCATATACATGTAACCCTCTCGACAATGTGTTGTATCACGAAGGAAATGAACTATCGAGGGTCCCTGGTATGATCAGTAGCCCATCCAGAGAAATATACTTGAGTACAAGAAAAGAGAAAATGAGCTACAACCAATATTCAACACTATCAAAATAATATGCAGAACAAAGAAACAATAAAATAAATTCAAGAATGATATTTATTACATGTGTATGTACATGAAAACCAGCAAAAATATCTAGATTATACAAATATACAAATATTACACAGGGAAGTAAACAAATACCAATCAAAATGATCTAGAAATACATAAACATATAAAAACACTAATTGACAAAAACGAAGTGCCACACAAGACAAGACAGTGAAATAGTAAAACCATAACAGTTGACAAATATACCACTCTAAATTTCATAAATACATTTAAAAACAATGGAATATGTAAAAAAAAATATTTTTGAGCCGTAGTACAACTCACAGTGATATCATCCTATTATTCCAATCATAATTATGTCTTGATCTTGTTTAATAGTAACTCAGAGGAAATATAAATTTTGACACCAGACGTTCATAAATCATCCATACAAACAGAAGTAGGAACCAAGCCTTTTGTACGATTCCCTGATGAATCTCTTAGGATAGCCCCTCAGCTGGAGTTTTTTCTGAAGTACATCTGCATGTACATTGTATTCACTGAGTTTCGTACAATTTCTACGGATCCGAAGAAATTGACTGAAAGGAACACACTGTTTTTGGCTCCTTGGATGGTAGCTATCAAAGTGCCAGATAGTATTCTTTGCTGTAGATTTGGTGTATAGAGATACTTCTAACTGAAGATTATGGCTCTTTATCCAAAAATCCAGAAATTCAATTCTGTCCCTGCTTCTGTGAATGGAGAATCTGAGATTTCTATCACATAGATTGATCCATTCACATAATTCATCAAGTTGTTCTTCCTGTACTGACCATATGAAGAAAATGTCATCGATGTTCCTGGACCATAACCTAATATTCTCATAGAAGGGGGAAATTTTGTTGTAAATGTGGGTCTGTTCAAATGAACCCACATAGATATTCGCTACACTGGGGTAACAAGCTGCCCCCATACTAACTCCCTTCTTTTGCTGGTACACTTTACCATCAAATTCAAAAGAGTTACCTTCCAGTACGATTTTTAAACAATCAAGCACCAATAACAGATGGTCAGGCATACCTTCCTTTTCAAAAAATTGATAAACTGCCTGCCAGGCTTCATGTTGAGGGATATTAGTATACAGAGCCTCAATGTCTATAGTCACCAAAAGCTCAGTATCAGGGTTAAAACTAACCCCTTCCAGTTTCGAGATAATGTGTCCCGTATCGTTAATGTATGCAGGAAGCTGTTCCACTCTTTCTTTCAAAAATGTTTCTACAATTTCGATATAGGTTCAGTAATTGACCATACCGTAGACACTGTAGGACGAAAAGGAGGGTCTACCTCGTTTTTATGTATTTTCGGTAAACCATACAAAATGGGAACTCTAGCGATGGTAGGATTCAAAAATTGATATTCTTTATCGCAAATCAACCCTTCATTGTACGCTTTTAGACTTACTTCCTGAATTGCCTTTTTCACATCCCTACGCCAGTTGTTGTTGGCTTTACTGTAGTGCTCTGACACTCCCAGCATAAGATTGACTTTCTGCTTATATTGATCTATTTGTATAAAGCACAATTCCTTCCCCCTTATCACAAGCTTTAATAACAATGCTCCTATTTTGCTGTAATTTATGTAGAGCCTGTTGTTCATTTCTCGTGAGATTGGAGTAAATTTGCACAATTTTTTAACTTTCTCTAGGACCAAATTCTCAAACATTCTTATTTCCGGTCCCACCATATCAAGGCTAGGAGTAAAGGTGGAAATAGGTTTCAAACCTGACAGATTGTTTTCTACAGTATTGCTCCTATTCTCAAAAAAATCTCCTTAGCCTGATACGTCTAAAAAGGCATGTAAATCAGTAAAAAGTCCAAAATAATTAATGGGTGCACTAGGAACAAAGGACAATCCTTTTTTCAGAATTGCTTCCATGTCTGCATCAAGATGTAATTAAGTGAGATTAAATACTGGAATGGGATCTAGTCCCTCCCGTACTGTTGTCTCCTTGTCTGCAAAAAATGTGTGGAATTGTCTACATTGTAGTATCTGCCTCTCTGTTGACTTGTGAACCTGGTGCGTTGCAATCCTCTCAGGATAAAAAATGGTTAGACTGGTTAAAACCCTACTTATATAGACCAGACTGTTCTGGTCGATCACCGACACCTTCACCATCAGATTCGGACGTATCAGAAAAAGTGAAAAAAAAATTGCTGGTCCAAAATTGCCGATCAGAATACTGACCTGTTTGATTGTAATTCTGATAATATTTGTCCGCCAAATAGGGGTAAGCTTCTTCTTGGGTAAACCATCTAATGTCTTTTCTTAATTCGTCTGTCTTTCTTTTTATCAAATAAGCATCAAATGAATCCAATTCCTGATTAACCATTTCTAACTGTTTCTTAGCTTCCTGTACAGAATCTTGGGTTTTTAACTCATCTTCAAGTGTCTGTATTTCTGTAGCTAATATTTCAATAAGTTCCCTTGTGGTTTCTACGATAAGAATCATCCAATCACGAGAACATCTGTTCGATATTAAGGACCATTTTTCTAAGAATTTCCGTATTTCTGTAAACAGCCCTGGTATATTTCTCACCCTTAGGCCTACTGGTATCACTCCTGCCCTCAGATATTCCAACATAAAGTCCGCATGTAATTCTGTTCGTCTGGCCTTCTTTTTCAGTTCAACTAGCTTGAACCATCCCTCTTTAGGTTGATTAAAACCTGGGCTGGACCCCGCGCCTATTCTAGGTTGCCCTAACAATTTCGTTAGATCCTCTTCACTAAAGCAAAATGTTTTTAGCCCATCCATGATTGACAAAAAAACTAAGTCTGATCAAAATACTCACCACACACAGAAAACCTAAAAACAAAACATAATAATAAAAACAAAATAAGAAAGAAATCCAAAAAAACAAAACACCCGGTGTTCAGTGGATCTCAAGAGAGCAGTTTCTCACTGAAGAAATTCTGACATACACCTAAAATCATATACATGTAACCCTCTCGACAATGTGTTGTATCACGAAGGAAATGAACTATCGAGGGTCCCTGGTATGATCAGTAGCCCATCCAGAGAAATATACTTGAGTACAAGAAAAGAGAAAATGAGCTACAACCAATATTCAACACTATCAAAATAATATGCAGAACAAAGAAACAATAAAATAAATTCAAGAATGATATTTATTACATGTGTATGTACATGAAAACCAGCAAAAATATCTAGATTATACAAATATACAAATATTACACAGGGAAGTAAACAAATACCAATCAAAATGATCTAGAAATACATAAACATATAAAAACACTAATTGACAAAAACGAAGTGCCACACAAGAAAAGACAGTCAAATAGTAAAACCATAACAGTTGACAAATATACAACTCTAAATTTCATAAATACATTTAAAAACAATGGAATATGTAAAAAAAAAAAATTTTGAGCCGTAGTACAACTCACAGTGATATCATCCTATTATTCCAATCATAATTATGTCTTGATCTTGTTTATAGTAACTCAGAGGAAATATAAATTTTGACACCAGACGTTCATAAATCATCCATACAAACAGAAGTAGGAACCAAGCCTTTTGTACGATTCCCTGATGAATCTCTTAGGATAGCCCCTCAGCTGGAGTTTTTTCTGAAGTACATCTGCATGTACATTGTATTCACTGAGTTTCGTACAATTTCTACGGATCCGAAGAAATTGACTGAAAGAAACACCCTGTTTTTGGCTCCTTGGATGGTAGCTATCAAAGTGCCAGATAGTATTCTTTTCTGTAGATTTGGTGTATAGAGATACTTCTAACTGAAGATTATGGCTCTTTATCCAAAAATCCAGAAATTAAATTCTGTCCGTGCTTCTGTGAATGGAGAATCTGAGATTTCTATCACATAGATTGATCCATTCACATAATTCATCAAGTTGTTCTTCCTGTACTGACCATATGAAGAAAATGTCATCGATGTTCCTGGACCATAACCTAATATTCTCATAGAAGGGGGAAATTTTGTTGTAAATGTGGGTCTGTTCAAATGAACCCATATAGATATTCGCTACACTGGGGTAACAAGCTGCCCCCATACTAACGCCCTTCTTTTGCTGGTACACTTTACCATCAAATTCAAAAGAGTTACCTTCCAGTACGATTTTTAAACAATCAAGCACCAATAACAGATGGTCAGTCATACCTTCCTTTTCAAAAAATTGATAAACTGCCTGCCAGGCTTCATGTTGAGGGATATTAGTATACAGAGCCTCAATGTCCATAGTCACCAAAAGCTCAGTATCAGGGTTAAAACTAACCCCTTCCAGTTTCGAGATAATGTGTCCCGTATCGTTAATGTATGCAGGAAGCTGTTCCACTCTTTCTTTCAAAAATGTTTCTACAATCTTCGATATAGGTTCAGTAATTGACCATACCGTAGACACTGTAGGACGAAAAGGAGGGTCTACCTCGTTTTTATGTATTTTCGGTAAACCATACAAAATGGGAACTCTAGTGATGGTAGGATTCAAAAATTGATATTCTTTATCGCAAATCAACCCTTCATTGTACGCTTTTAGACTTACTTCCTGAATTGCCTTTTTCACATCCCTACGCCAGTTGTTGTTGGCTTTACTGTAGTGCTCTGACACTCCCAGCATAAGATTGACTTTCTGCTTATATTGATCTATTTGTAGAAGCACAATTCCTTCCCCCTTATCACAAGCTTTAATAACAATGCTCCTATTTTGCTGTAATTTATGTAGAGCCTTTTCTTCATTTCTCGTGAGATTGGAGTCAGGTTTAGGAGTAAATTTGCACAATTTTTTAACTTTCTCTAGGACCAAATTCTCAAACATTCTTATTTCCGGTCCCACCATATCAAGGCTAGGAGTAAAGGTGGAAATAGGTTTCAAACCTGACAGATTGTTTTCTACAGTATTGCTCCTATTCTCAAAAAATCTCCTTAGCCTGATACGTCTAAAAAGGCATGTAAATCAGTAAAAAGTCCAAAATAATTAATGGGTGCACTAGGAACAAAGGACAATCCTTTTTTCAGAATTGCTTCCATGTCTGCATCAAGATGTAATTAAGTGAAATTAAATACTGGAATGGGATCTAGTCCCTCCCGTACTGTTGTCTCCTTGTCTGCAAAAAATGTGTGGGATTGTCTACATTGTAGTATCTGCCTCTCTGTTGACTTGTGAACCTGGTGCGTTGCAATCCTCTCAGGATAAAAAATGGTTAGACTGGTTAAAACCCTCCTTATATAGACCAGACTGTTCTGGTCGATCACCGACACCTTCACCATCAGATTCGGACGTATCAGAAAAAGTAAAAAACAAATTGCTGGTCCAAAATTGCCGATCAGAATACTGACCTGTTTGATTGTAATTCTGATAATATTTGTCCGCCAAATAGGGGTAAGCTTCTTCTTGGGTAAACCATCTAATGTCTTTTCTTAATTCGTCTGTCTTTCTTTTTATCAAATAAGCATCAAATGAATCCAATTCCTGATTAACCATTTCTAACTGTTTCTTAGCTTCCTGTACAGAATCTTGGGTTTTTAACTCATCTTCAAGTGTCTGTATTTCTGTAGCTAATATTTCAATAAGTTCCCTTGCGGTTTCTACGATAAGAATCATCCAATCACGAGAACATCTGTTCGATATTAAGGACCATTTTTCTAAGAATTTCCGTATTTCTGTAAACAGCCCTGGTATATTTCTCACCCTTAGGCCTACTGGTATCACTCCTGCCCTCAGATATTCCAACATAAAGTCTGCATGTAATTCTGTTCGTCTGGCCTTATTTTTCAGTTCAACTAGCTTGAACCAACCCTCTTTAGGTTGATTAAAACCTGGGCTGGACCCCGCGCCTATTCTAGGTTGCCCTAACAATTTCGTTAGATCCTCTTCACTAAAGCAAAATGTTTTTAGCCCATCCATGATTGACAAAAAAACTAAGTCTGATCAAAATACTCACCACACACAGAAAACCTAAAAACAAAACAAAATAATATAAACAAAATAAGAAACAAATCCAAAAAAACAAAACACCCGGTGTTCAGTGGATCTCAAGAGAGCAGCTTCTCACTGAAGAAATTCTGACATACACCTAAAATCATATACATGTAACCCTCTCGACAATGTGTTGTATCACGAAGGAAATGAACTATCGAGGGTCCCTGGTATGATCAGTAGCCCATCCAGAGAAATATACTTGAGTACAAGAAAAGAGAAAATGAGCTACAACCAATATTCAACACTATCAAAATAATATGCAGAACAAAGAAACAATAAAATAAATTCAAGAATGATATTTATTACATGTGTATGTACATGAAAACCAGCAAAAATATCTAGATTATACAAATATACAAATATTACACAGGGAAGTAAACAAATACCAATCAAAATGATCTAGAAATACATAAACATATAAAAACACTAATTGACAAAAACGAAGTGCCACACAAGACAAGACAGTGAAATAGTAAAACCATAACAGTTGACAAATATACCACTCTAAATTTCATAAATACATTTAAAAACAATGGAATATGTAAAAAAAAATATTTTTGAGCCGTAGTACAACTCACAGTGATATCATCCTATTATTCCAATCATAATTATGTCTTGATCTTGTTTAATAGTAACTCAGAGGAAATATAAATTTTGACACCAGACGTTCATAAATCATCCATACAAACAGAAGTAGGAACCAAGCCTTTTGTACGATTCCCTGATGAATCTCTTAGGATAGCCCCTCAGCTGGAGTTTTTTCTGAAGTACATCTGCATGTACATTGTATTCACTGAGTTTCGTACAATTTCTACGGATCCGAAGAAATTGACTGAAAGGAACACCCTGTTTTTGGCTCCTTGGATGGTAGCTATCAAAGTGCCAGATAGTATTTTTTGCTGTAGATTTGGTGTATAGAGATACTTCTAACTGAAGATTATGGCTCTTTATCCAAAAATCCAGAAATTCAATTCTGTCCCTGCTTCTGTGAATGGAGAATCTGAGATTTCTATCACATAGATTGATCCATTCACATAATTCATCAAGTTGTTCTTCCTGTACTGACCATATGAAGAAAATGTCATCGATGTTCCTGGACCATAACCTAATATTCTCATAGAAGGGGGAAATTTTGTTGTAAATGTGGGTCTGTTCAAATGAACCCACATAGATATTCGCTACACTGGGGTAACAAGCTGCCCCCATACTAACGCCCTTCTTTTGCTGGTACACTTTACCATCAAATTCAAAAGAGTTAGCTTCCAGTACGATTTTTAAACAATCAAGCACCAATAACAGATGGTCAGTCATACCTTCCTTTTCAAAAAATTGATAAACTGCCTGCCAGGCTTCATGTTGAGGGATATTAGTATACAGAGCCTCAATGTCCATAGTCACCAAAAGCTCAGTATCAGGGTTAAAACTAACCCCTTCCAGTTTCGAGATAATGTGTCCCGTATCGTTAATGTATGCAGGAAGCTGTTCCACTCTTTCTTTCAAAAATGTTTCTACAATCTTCGATATAGGTTCAGTAATTGACCATACCGTAGACACTGTAGGACGAAAAGGAGGGTCTACCTCATTTTTATGTATTTTCGGTAAACCATACAAAATGGGAACTCTAGTGATGGTAGGATTCAAAAATTGATATTCTTTATCGCAAATCAACCCTTCATTGTACGCTTTTAGACTTACTTCCTGAATTGCCTTTTTCACATCCCTATGCCAGTTGTTGTTGGCTTTACTGTAGTGCTCTGACACTCCCAGCATAAGATTGACTTTCTGCTTATATTGATCTATTTGTAGAAGCACAATTCCTTCCCCCTTATCACAAGCTTTAATAACAATGCTCCTATTTTGCTGTAATTTATGTAGAGCCTTTTCTTCATTTCTCGTGAGATTGGAGTCAGGTTTAGGAGTAAATTTGCACAATTTTTTAACTTTCTCTAGGACCAAATTCTCAAACATTCTTATTTCCGGTCCCACCATATCAAGGCTAGGAGTAAAGGTGGAAATAGGTTTCAAACCTGACAGATTGTTTTCTACAGTATTGCTCCTATTCTCAAAAAATCTCCTTAGCCTGATACGTCTAAAAAGGCATGTAAATCAGTAAAAAGTCCAAAATAATTAATGGGTGCACTAGGAACAAAGGACAATCCTTTTTTCAGAATTGCTTCCATGTCTGCATCAAGATGTAATTAAGTGAAATTAAATACTGGAATGGGATCTAGTCCCTCCCGTACTGTTGTCTCCTTGTCTGCAAAAAATGTGTGGGATTGTCTACATTGTAGTATCTGCCTCTCTGTTGACTTGTGAACCTGGTGCGTTGCAATCCTCTCAGGATAAAAAATGGTTAGACTGGTTAAAACCCTCCTTATATAGACCAGACTGTTCTGGTCGATCACCGACACCTTCACCATCAGATTCGGACGTATCAGAAAAAGTAAAAAAAAAATTGCTGGTCCAAAATTGCCTATCAGAATACTGACCTGTTTGATTGTAATTCTGATAATATTTGTCCGCCAAATAGGGGTAAGCTTCTTCTTGGGTAAACCATCTAATGTCTTTTCTTAATTCGTCTGTCTTTCTTTTTATCAAATAAGCATCAAATGAATCCAATTCCTGATTAACCATTTCTAACTGTTTCTTAGCTTCCTGTACAGAATCTTGGGTTTTTAACTCATCTTCAAGTGTCTGTATTTCTGTAGCTAATATTTCAATAAGTTCCCTTGGGGTTTCTACGATAAGAATCATCCAATCACGAGAACATCTGTTCGATATTAAGGACCATTTTTCTAAGAATTTCCGTATTTCTGTAAACAGCCCTGGTATATTTCTCACCCTTAGGCCTACGGTATCACTCCTGCCCTCAGATATTCCAACATAAAGTCTGCATGTAATTCTGTTCGTCTGGCCTTCTTTTTCAGTTCAACTAGCTTGAACCAACCCTCTTTAGGTTGATTAAAACCTGGGCTGGACCCCGCGCCTATTCTAGGTTGCCCTAACAATTTCGTTAGATCCTCTTCACTAAAGCAAAATGTTTTTAGCCCATCCATGATTGACAAAAAAACTAAGTCTGATCAAAATACTCACCACACACAGAAAACCTAAAAACAAAACAAAATAATATAAACAAAATAAGAAAGAAATCCAAAAAAACAAAACACCCGGTGTTCAGTGGATCTCAAGAGAGCAGCTTCTCACTGAAGAAATTCTGACATACACCTAAAATCATATACATGTAACCCTCTCGACAATGTGTTGTATCACGAAGGAAATGAACTATCGAGGGTCCCTGGTATGATCAGTAGCCCATCCAGAGAAATATACTTGAGTACAAGAAAAGAGAAAATGAGCTACAACCAATATTCAACACTATCAAAATAATATGCAGAACAAAGAAACAATAAAATAAATTCAAGAATGATATTTATTACATGTGTATGTACATGAAAACCAGCAAAAATATCTAGATTATACAAATATACAAATATTACACAGGGAAGTAAACAAATACCAATCAAAATGATCTAGAAATACATAAACATATAAAAACACTAGTTGACAAAAACGAAGTGCCACACAAGACAAGACAGTGAAATAGTAAAACCATAACAGTTGACAAATATACCACTCTAAATTTCATAAATACATTTAAAAACAATGGAATATGTAAAAAAAAATATTTTTGAGCCGTAGTACAACTCACAGTGATATCATCCTATTATTCCAATCATAATTATGTCTTGATCTTGTTTAATAGTAACTCAGAGGAAATATAAATTTTGACACCAGACGTTCATAAATCATCCATACAAACAGAAGTAGGAACCAAGCCTTTTGTACGATTCCCTGATGAATCTCTTAGGATAGCCCCTCAGCTGGAGTTTTTTCTGAAGTACATCTGCATGTACATTGTATTCACTGAGTTTCGTACAATTTCTACGGATCCGAAGAAATTGACTGAAAGGAACACCCTGTTTTTGGCTCCTTGGATGGTAGCTATCAAAGTGCCAGATAGTATTTTTTGCTGTAGATTTGGTGTATAGAGATACTTCTAACTGAAGATTATGGCTCTTTATCCAAAAATCCAGAAATTCAATTCTGTCCCTGCTTCTGTGAATGGAGAATCTGAGATTTCTATCACATAGATTGATCCATTCACATAATTCATCAAGTTGTTCTTCCTGTACTGACCATATGAAGAAAATGTCATCGATGTTCCTGGACCATAACCTAATATTCTCATAGAAGGGGGAAATTTTGTTGTAAATGTGGGTCTGTTCAAATGAACCCACATAGATATTCGCTACACTGGGGTAACAAGCTGCCCCCATACTAACGCCCTTCTTTTGCTGGTACACTTTACCATCAAATTCAAAAGAGTTAGCTTCCAGTACGATTTTTAAACAATCAAGCACCAATAACAGATGGTCAGTCATACCTTCCTTTTCAAAAAATTGATAAACTGCCTGCCAGGCTTCATGTTGAGGGATATTAGTATACAGAGCCTCAATGTCCATAGTCACCAAAAGCTCAGTATCAGGGTTAAAACTAACCCCTTCCAGTTTCGAGATAATGTGTCCCGTATCGTTAATGTATGCAGGAAGCTGTTCCACTCTTTCTTTCAAAAATGTTTCTACAATCTTCGATATAGGTTCAGTAATTGACCATACCGTAGACACTGTAGGACGAAAAGGAGGGTCTACCTCATTTTTATGTATTTTCGGTAAACCATACAAAATGGGAACTCTAGTGATGGTAGGATTCAAAAATTGATATTCTTTATCGCAAATCAACCCTTCATTGTACGCTTTTAGACTTACTTCCTGAATTGCCTTTTTCACATCCCTATGCCAGTTGTTGTTGGCTTTACTGTAGTGCTCTGACACTCCCAGCATAAGATTGACTTTCTGCTTATATTGATCTATTTGTAGAAGCACAATTCCTTCCCCCTTATCACAAGCTTTAATAACAATGCTCCTATTTTGCTGTAATTTATGTAGAGCCTTTTCTTCATTTCTCGTGAGATTGGAGTCAGGTTTAGGAGTAAATTTGCACAATTTTTTAACTTTCTCTAGGACCAAATTCTCAAACATTCTTATTTCCGGTCCCACCATATCAAGGCTAGGAGTAAAGGTGGAAATAGGTTTCAAACCTGACAGATTGTTTTCTACAGTATTGCTCCTATTCTCAAAAAATCTCCTTAGCCTGATACGTCTAAAAAGGCATGTAAATCAGTAAAAAGTCCAAAATAATTAATGGGTGCACTAGGAACAAAGGACAATCCTTTTTTCAGAATTGCTTCCATGTCTGCATCAAGATGTAATTAAGTGAAATTAAATACTGGAATGGGATCTAGTCCCTCCCGTACTGTTGTCTCCTTGTCTGCAAAAAATGTGTGGGATTGTCTACATTGTAGTATCTGCCTCTCTGTTGACTTGTGAACCTGGTGCGTTGCAATCCTCTCAGGATAAAAAATGGTTAGACTGGTTAAAACCCTCCTTATATAGACCAGACTGTTCTGGTCGATCACCGACACCTTCACCATCAGATTCGGACGTATCAGAAAAAGTAAAAAACAAATTGCTGGTCCAAAATTGCCGATCAGAATACTGACCTGTTTGATTGTAATTCTGATAATATTTGTCCGCCAAATAGGGGTAAGCTTCTTCTTGGGTAAACCATCTAATGTCTTTTCTTAATTCGTCTGTCTTTCTTTTTATCAAATAAGCATCAAATGAATCCAATTCCTGATTAACCATTTCTAACTGTTTCTTAGCTTCCTGTACAGAATCTTGGGTTTTTAACTCATCTTCAAGTGTCTGTATTTCTGTAGCTAATATTTCAATAAGTTCCCTTGCGGTTTCTACGATAAGAATCATCCAATCACGAGAACATCTGTTCGATATTAAGGACCATTTTTCTAAGAATTTCCGTATTTCTGTAAACAGCCCTGGTATATTTCTCACCCTTAGGCCTACTGGTATCACTCCTGCCCTCAGATATTCCAACATAAAGTCTGCATGTAATTCTGTTCGTCTGGCCTTCTTTTTCAGTTCAACTAGCTTGAACCAACCCTCTTTAGGTTGATTAAAACCTGGGCTGGACCCCGCGCCTATTCTAGGTTGCCCTAACAATTTCGTTAGATCCTCTTCACTAAAGCAAAATGTTTTTAGCCCATCCATGATTGACAAAAAAACTAAGTCTGATCAAAATACTCACCACACACAGAAAACCTAAAAACAAAACAAAATAATATAAACAAAATAAGAAAGAAATCCAAAAAAACAAAACACCCGGTGTTCAGTGGATCTCAAGAGAGCAGCTTCTAACTGAAGAAATTCTGACATACACCTAAAATCATATACATGTAACCCTCTCGACAATGTGTTGTATCACGAAGGAAATGAACAATCGAGGGTCCCTGGTATGATCAGTAGCCCATCCAGAGAAATATACTTGAGTACAAGAAAAGAGAAAATGAGCTACAACCAATATTCAACACTATCAAAATAATATGCAGAACAAAGAAACAATAAAATAAATTCAAGAATGATATTTATTACATGTGTATGTACATGAAAACCAGCAAAAATATCTAGATTATACAAATATACAAATATTACACAGGGAAGTAAACAAATACCAATCAAAATGATCTAGAAATACATAAACATATAAAAACACTAATTGACAAAAACGAAGTGCCACACAAGACAAGACAGTGAAATAGTAAAACCATAACAGTTGACAAATATACCACTCTAAATTTCATAAATACATTTAAAAACAATGGAATATGTAAAAAAAAATATTTTTGAGCCGTAGTACAACTCACAGTGATATCATCCTATTAGTCCAATCATAATTATGTCTTGATCTTGTTTAATAGTAACTCAGAGGAAATATAAATTTTGACACCAGACGTTCATAAATCATCCATACAAACAGAAGTAGGAACCAAGCCTTTTGTACGATTCCCTGATGAATCTCTTAGGATAGCCCCTCAGCTGGAGTTTTTTCTGAAGTACATCTGCATGTACATTGTATTCACTGAGTTTCGTACAATTTCTACGGATCCGAAGAAATTGACTGAAAGGAACACACTGTTTTTGGCTCCTTGGATGGTAGCTATCAAAGTGCCAGATAGTATTCTTTGCTGTAGATTTGGTGTATAGAGATACTTCTAACTGAAGATTATGGCTCTTTATCCAAAAATCCAGAAATTCAATTCTGTCCCTGCTTCTGTGAATGGAGAATCTGAGATTTCTATCACATAGATTGATCCATTCACATAATTCATCAAGTTGTTCTTCCTGTACTGACCATATGAAGAAAATGTCATCGATGTTCCTGGACCATAACCTAATATTCTCATAGAAGGGGGAAATTTTGTTGTAAATGTGGGTCTGTTCAAATGAACCCACATAGATATTCGCTACACTGGGGTAACAAGCTGCCCCCATACTAACTCCCTTCTTTTGCTGGTACACTTTACCATCAAATTCAAAAGAGTTACCTTCCAGTACGATTTTTAAACAATCAAGCACCAATAACAGATGGTCAGGCATACCTTCCTTTTAAAAAAATTGATAAACTGCCTGCCAGGCTTCATGTTGAGGGATATTAGTATACAGAGCCTCAATGTCTATAGTCACCAAAAGCTCAGTATCAGGGTTAAAACTAACCCCTTCCAGTTTCGAGATAATGTGTCCCGTATCGTTAATGTATGCAGGAAGCTGTTCCACTCTTTCTTTCAAAAATGTTTCTACAATTTCGATATAGGTTCAGTAATTGACCATACCGTAGACACTGTAGGACGAAAAGGAGGGTCTACCTCGTTTTTATGTATTTTCGGTAAACCATACAAAATGGGAACTCTAGCGATGGTAGGATTCAAAAATTGATATTCTTTATCGCAAATCAACCCTTCATTGTACGCTTTTAGACTTACTTCCTGAATTGCCTTTTTCACATCCCTACGCCAGTTGTTGTTGGCTTTACTGTAGTGCTCTGACACTCCCAGCATAAGATTGACTTTCTGCTTATATTGATCTATTTGTATAAAGCACAATTCCTTCCCCCTTATCACAAGCTTTAATAACAATGCTCCTATTTTGCTGTAATTTATGTAGAGCCTGTTGTTCATTTCTCGTGAGATTGGAGTAAATTTGCACAATTTTTTAACTTTCTCTAGGACCAAATTCTCAAACATTCTTATTTCCGGTCCCACCATATCAAGGCTAGGAGTAAAGGTGGAAATAGGTTTCAAACCTGACAGATTGTTTTCTACAGTATTGCTCCTATTCTCAAAAAAATCTCCTTAGCCTGATACGTCTAAAAAGGCATGTAAATCAGTAAAAAGTCCAAAATAATTAATGGGTGCACTAGGAACAAAGGACAATCCTTTTTTCAGAATTGCTTCCATGTCTGCATCAAGATGTAATTAAGTGAGATTAAATACTGGAATGGGATCTAGTCCCTCCCGTACTGTTGTCTCCTTGTCTGCAAAAAATGTGTGGAATTGTCTACATTGTAGTATCTGCCTCTCTGTTGACTTGTGAACCTGGTGCGTTGCAATCCTCTCAGGATAAAAAATGGTTAGACTGGTTAAAACCCTCCTTATATAGACCAGACTGTTCTGGTCGATCACCGACACCTTCACCATCAGATTCGGACGTATCAGAAAAAGTGAAAAAAAAATTGCTGGTCCAAAATTGCCGATCAGAATACTGACCTGTTTGATTGTAATTCTGATAATATTTGTCCGCCAAATAGGGGTAAGCTTCTTCTTGGGTAAACCATCTAATGTCTTTTCTTAATTCGTCTGTCTTTCTTTTTATCAAATAAGCATCAAATGAATCCAATTCCTGATTAACCATTTCTAACTGTTTCTTAGCTTCCTGTACAGAATCTTGGGTTTTTAACTCATCTTCAAGTGTCTGTATTTCTGTAGCTAATATTTCAATAAGTTCCCTTGTGGTTTCTACGATAAGAATCATCCAATCACGAGAACATCTGTTCGATATTAAGGACCATTTTTCTAAGAATTTCCGTATTTCTGTAAACAGCCCTGGTATATTTCTCACCCTTAGGCCTACTGGTATCACTCCTGCCCTCAGATATTCCAACATAAAGTCCGCATGTAATTCTGTTCGTCTGGCCTTCTTTTTCAGTTCAACTAGCTTGAACCATCCCTCTTTAGGTTGATTAAAACCTGGGCTGGACCCCGCGCCTATTCTAGGTTGCCCTAACAATTTCGTTAGATCCTCTTCACTAAAGCAAAATGTTTTTAGCCCATCCATGATTGACAAACAAACTAAGTCTGATCAAAATACTCACCACACACAGAAAACCTAAAAACAAAACATAATAATATAAACAAAATAAGAAAGAAATCCAAAAAAACAAAACACCCGGTGTTCAGTGGATCTCAAGAGAGCAGTTTCTCACTGAAGAAATTCTGACATACACCTAAAATCATATACATGTAACCCTCTCGACAATGTGTTGTATCACGAAGGAAATGAACTATCGAGGGTCCCTGGTATGATCAGTAGCCCATCCAGAGAAATATACTTGAGTACAAGAAAAGAGAAAATGAGCTACAACCAATATTCAACACTATCAAAATAATATGCAGAACAAAGAAACAATAAAATAAATTCAAGAATGATATTTATTACATGTGTATGTACATGAAAACCAGCAAAAATATCTAGATTATACAAATATACAAATATTACACAGGGAAGTAAACAAATACCAATCAAAATGATCTAGAAATACATAAACATATAAAAACACTAATTGACAAAAACGAAGTGCCACACAAGAAAAGACAGTGAAATAGTAAAACCATAACAGTTGACAAATATACAACTCTAAATTTCATAAATACATTTAAAAACAATGGAATATGTAAAAAAAAATTTTTTTGAGCCGTAGTACAACTCACAGTGATATCATCCTATTATTCCAATCATAATTATGTCTTGATCTTGTTTATAGTAACTCAGAGGAAATATAAATTTTGACACCAGACGTTCATAAATCATCCATACAAACAGAAGTAGGAACCAAGCCTTTTGTACGATTCCCTGATGAATCTCTTAGGATAGCCCCTCAGCTGGAGTTTTTTCTGAAGTACATCTGCATGTACATTGTATTCACTGAGTTTCGTACAATTTCTACGGATCCGAAGAAATTGACTGAAAGGAACACCCTGTTTTTGGCTCCTTGGATGGTAGCTATCAAAGTGCCAGATAGTATTCTTTTCTGTAGATTTGGTGTATAGAGATACTTCTAACTGAAGATTATGGCTCTTTATCCAAAAATCCAGAAATTCAATTCTGTCCCTGCTTCTGTGAATGGAGAATCTGAGATTTCTATCACATAGATTGATCCATTCACATAATTCATCAAGTTGTTCTTCCTGTACTGACCATATGAAGAAAATGTCATCGATGTTCCAGGACCATAACCTAATATTCTCATAGAAGGGGGAAATTTTGTTGTAAATGTGGGTCTGTTCAAATGAACCCATATAGATATTCGCTACACTGGGGTAACAAGCTGCCCCCATACTAACGCCCTTCTTTTGCTGGTACACTTTACCATCAAATTCAAAAGAGTTACCTTCCAGTACGATTTTTAAACAATCAAGCACCAATAACAGATGGTCAGTCATACCTTCCTTTTCAAAAAATTGATAAACTGCCTGCCAGGCTTCATGTTGAGGGATATTAGTATACAGAGCCTCAATGTCCATAGTCACCAAAAGCTCAGTATCAGGGTTAAAACTAACCCCTTCCAGTTTCGAGATAATGTGTCCCGTATCGTTAATGTATGCAGGAAGCTGTTCCACTCTTTCTTTCAAAAATGTTTCAACAATCTTCGATATAGGTTCAGTAATTGACCATACCGTAGACACTGTAGGACGAAAAGGAGGGTCTACCTCGTTTTTATGTATTTTCGGTAAACCATACAAAATGGGAACTCTAGTGATGGTAGGATTCAAAAATTGATATTCTTTATCGCAAATCAACCCTTCATTGTACGCTTTTAGACTTACTTCCTGAATTGCCTTTTTCACATCCCTACGCCAGTTGTTGTTGGCTTTACTGTAGTGCTCTGACACTCCCAGCATAAGATTGACTTTCTGCTTATATTGATCTATTTGTAGAAGCACAATTCCTTCCCCCTTATCACAAGCTTTAATAACAATGCTCCTATTTTGCTGTAATTTATGTAGAGCCTTTTCTTCATTTCTCGTGAGATTGGAGTCAGGTTTAGGAGTAAATTTGCACAATTTTTTAACTTTCTCTAGGACCAAATTCTCAAACATTCTTATTTCCGGTCCCACCATATCAAGGCTAGGAGTAAAGGTGGAAATAGGTTTCAAACCTGACAGATTGTTTTCTACAGTATTGCTCCTATTCTCAAAAAATCTCCTTAGCCTGATACGTCTAAAAAGGCATGTAAATCAGTAAAAAGTCCAAAATAATTAATGGGTGCACTAGGAACAAAGGACAATCCTTTTTTCAGAATTGCTTCCATGTCTGCATCAAGATGTAATTAAGTGAAATTAAATACTGGAATGGGATCTAGTCCCTCCCGTACTGTTGTCTCCTTGTCTGCAAAAAATGTGTGGGATTGTCTACATTGTAGTATCTGCCTCTCTGTTGACTTGTGAACCTGGTGCGTTGCAATCCTCTCAGGATAAAAAATGGTTAGACTGGTTAAAACCCTCCTTATATAGACCAGACTGTTCTGGTCGATCACCGACACCTTCACCATCAGATTCGGACGTATCAGAAAAAGTAAAAAACAAATTGCTGGTCCAAAATTGCCGATCAGAATACTGACCTGTTTGATTGTAATTCTGATAATATTTGTCCGCCAAATAGGGGTAAGCTTCTTCTTGGGTAAACCATCTAATGTCTTTTCTTAATTCGTCTGTCTTTCTTTTTATCAAATAAGCATCAAATGAATCCAATTCCTGATTAACCATTTCTAACTGTTTCTTAGCTTCCTGTACAGAATCTTGGGTTTTTAACTCATCTTCAAGTGTCTGTATTTCTGTAGCTAATATTTCAATAAGTTCCCTTGCGGTTTCTACGATAAGAATCATCCAATCACGAGAACATCTGTTCGATATTAAGGACCATTTTTCTAAGAATTTCCGTATTTCTGTAAACAGCCCTGGTATATTTCTCACCCTTAGGCCTACTGGTATCACTCCTGCCCTCAGATATTCCAACATAAAGTCTGCATGTAATTCTGTTCGTCTGGCCTTCTTTTTCAGTTCAACTAGCTTGAACCAACCCTCTTTAGGTTGATTAAAACCTGGGCTGGACCCCGCGCCTATTCTAGGTTGCCCTAACAATTTCGTTAGATCCTCTTCACTAAAGCAAAATGTTTTTAGCCCATCCATGATTGACAAAAAAACTAAGTCTGATCAAAATACTCACCACACACAGAAAACCTAAAAACAAAACAAAATAATATAAACAAAATAAGAAACAAATCCAAAAAAACAAAACACCCGGTGTTCAGTGGATCTCAAGAGAGCAGCTTCTCACTGAAGAAATTCTGACATACACCTAAAATCATATACATGTAACCCTCTCGACAATGTGTTGTATCACGAAGGAAATGAACTATCGAGGGTCCCTGGTATGATCAGTAGCCCATCCAGAGAAATATACTTGAGTACAAGAAAAGAGAAAATGAGCTACAACCAATATTCAACACTATCAAAATAATATGCAGAACAAAGAAACAATAAAATAAATTCAAGAATGATATTTATTACATGTGTATGTACATGAAAACCAGCAAAAATATCTAGATTATACAAATATACAAATATTACACAGGGAAGTAAACAAATACCAATCAAAATGATCTAGAAATACATAAACATATAAAAACACTAATTGACAAAAACGAAGTGCCACACAAGACAAGACAGTGAAATAGTAAAACCATAACAGTTGACAAATATACCACTCTAAATTTCATAAATACATTTAAAAACAATGGAATATGTAAAAAAAAATATTTTTGAGCCGTAGTACAACTCACAGTGATATCATCCTATTATTCCAATCATAATTATGTCTTGATCTTGTTTAATAGTAACTCAGAGGAAATATAAATTTTGACACCAGACGTTCATAAATCATCCATACAAACAGAAGTAGGAACCAAGCCTTTTGTACGATTCCCTGATGAATCTCTTAGGATAGCCCCTCAGCTGGAGTTTTTTCTGAAGTACATCTGCATGTACATTGTATTCACTGAGTTTCGTACAATTTCTACGGATCCGAAGAAATTGACTGAAAGGAACACCCTGTTTTTGGCTCCTTGGATGGTAGCTATCAAAGTGCCAGATAGTATTTTTTGCTGTAGATTTGGTGTATAGAGATACTTCTAACTGAAGATTATGGCTCTTTATCCAAAAATCCAGAAATTCAATTCTGTCCCTGCTTCTGTGAATGGAGAATCTGAGATTTCTATCACATAGATTGATCCATTCACATAATTCATCAAGTTGTTCTTCCTGTACTGACCATATGAAGAAAATGTCATCGATGTTCCTGGACCATAACCTAATATTCTCATAGAAGGGGGAAATGTTGTTGTAAATGTGGGTCTGTTCAAATGAACCCACATAGATATTCGCTACACTGGGGTAACAAGCTGCCCCCATACTAACGCCCTTCTTTTGCTGGTACACTTTACCATCAAATTCAAAAGAGTTAGCTTCCAGTACGATTTTTAAACAATCAAGCACCAATAACAGATGGTCAGTCATACCTTCCTTTTCAAAAAATTGATAAACTGCCTGCCAGGCTTCATGTTGAGGGATATTAGTATACAGAGCCTCAATGTCCATAGTCACCAAAAGCTCAGTATCAGGGTTAAAACTAACCCCTTCCAGTTTCGAGATAATGTGTCCCGTATCGTTAATGTATGCAGGAAGCTGTTCCACTCTTTCTTTCAAAAATGTTTCTACAATCTTCGATATAGGTTCAGTAATTGACCATACCGTAGACACTGTAGGACGAAAAGGAGGGTCTACCTCATTTTTATGTATTTTCGGTAAACCATACAAAATGGGAACTCTAGTGATGGTAGGATTCAAAAATTGATATTCTTTATCGCAAATCAACCCTTCATTGTACGCTTTTAGACTTACTTCCTGAATTGCCTTTTTCACATCCCTATGCCAGTTGTTGTTGGCTTTACTGTAGTGCTCTGACACTCCCAGCATAAGATTGACTTTCTGCTTATATTGATCTATTTGTAGAAGCACAATTCCTTCCCCCTTATCACAAGCTTTAATAACAATGCTCCTATTTTGCTGTAATTTATGTAGAGCCTTTTCTTCATTTCTCGTGAGATTGGAGTCAGGTTTAGGAGTAAATTTGCACAATTTTTTAACTTTCTCTAGGACCAAATTCTCAAACATTCTTATTTCCGGTCCCACCATATCAAGGCTAGGAGTAAAGGTGGAAATAGGTTTCAAACCTGACAGATTGTTTTCTACAGTATTGCTCCTATTCTCAAAAAATCTCCTTAGCCTGATACGTCTAAAAAGGCATGTAAATCAGTAAAAAGTCCAAAATAATTAATGGGTGCACTAGGAACAAAGGACAATCCTTTTTTCAGAATTGCTTCCATGTCTGCATCAAGATGTAATTAAGTGAAATTAAATACTGGAATGGGATCTAGTCCCTCCCGTACTGTTGTCTCCTTGTCTGCAAAAAATGTGTGGGATTGTCTACATTGTAGTATCTGCCTCTCTGTTGACTTGTGAACCTGGTGCGTTGCAATCCTCTCAGGATAAAAAATGGTTAGACTGGTTAAAACCCTCCTTATATAGACCAGACTGTTCTGGTCGATCACCGACACCTTCACCATCAGATTCGGACGTATCAGAAAAAGTAAAAAAAAAATTGCTGGTCCAAAATTGCCTATCAGAATACTGACCTGTTTGATTGTAATTCTGATAATATTTGTCCGCCAAATAGGGGTAAGCTTCTTCTTGGGTAAACCATCTAATGTCTTTTCTTAATTCGTCTGTCTTTCTTTTTATCAAATAAGCATCAAATGAATCCAATTCCTGATTAACCATTTCTAACTGTTTCTTAGCTTCCTGTACAGAATCTTGGGTTTTTAACTCATCTTCAAGTGTCTGTATTTCTGTAGCTAATATTTCAATAAGTTCCCTTGCGGTTTCTACGATAAGAATCATCCAATCACGAGAACATCTGTTCGATATTAAGGACCATTTTTCTAAGAATTTCCGTATTTCTGTAAACAGCCCTGGTATATTTCTCACCCTTAGGCCTACGGTATCACTCCTGCCCTCAGATATTCCAACATAAAGTCTGCATGTAATTCTGTTCGTCTGGCCTTCTTTTTCAGTTCAACTAGCTTGAACCAACCCTCTTTAGGTTGATTAAAACCTGGGCTGGACCCCGCGCCTATTCTAGGTTGCCCTAACAATTTCGTTAGATCCTCTTCACTAAAGCAAAATGTTTTTAGCCCATCCATGATTGACAAAAAAACTAAGTCTGATCAAAATACTCACCACACACAGAAAACCTAAAAACAAAACAAAATAATATAAACAAAATAAGAAAGAAATCCAAAAAAACAAAACACCCGGTGTTCAGTGGATCTCAAGAGAGCAGCTTCTCACTGAAGAAATTCTGACATACACCTAAAATCATATACATGTAACCCTCTCGACAATGTGTTGTATCACGAAGGAAATGAACTATCGAGGGTCCCTGGTATGATCAGTAGCCCATCCAGAGAAATATACTTGAGTACAAGAAAAGAGAAAATGAGCTACAACCAATATTCAACACTATCAAAATAATATGCAGAACAAAGAAACAATAAAATAAATTCAAGAATGATATTTATTACATGTGTATGTACATGAAAACCAGCAAAAATATCTAGATTATACAAATATACAAATATTACACAGGGAAGTAAACAAATACCAATCAAAATGATCTAGAAATACATAAACATATAAAAACACTAATTGACAAAAACGAAGTGCCACACAAGACAAGACAGTGAAATAGTAAAACCATAACAGTTGACAAATATACCACTCTAAATTTCATAAATACATTTAAAAACAATGGAATATGTAAAAAAAAATATTTTTGAGCCGTAGTACAACTCACAGTGATATCATCCTATTATTCCAATCATAATTATGTCTTGATCTTGTTTAATAGTAACTCAGAGGAAATATAAATTTTGACACCAGACGTTCATAAATCATCCATACAAACAGAAGTAGGAACCAAGCCTTTTGTACGATTCCCTGATGAATCTCTTAGGATAGCCCCTCAGCTGGAGTTTTTTCTGAAGTACATCTGCATGTACATTGTATTCACTGAGTTTCGTACAATTTCTACGGATCCGAAGAAATTGACTGAAAGGAACACCCTGTTTTTGGCTCCTTGGATGGTAGCTATCAAAGTGCCAGATAGTATTTTTTGCTGTAGATTTGGTGTATAGAGATACTTCTAACTGAAGATTATGGCTCTTTATCCAAAAATCCAGAAATTCAATTCTGTCCCTGCTTCTGTGAATGGAGAATCTGAGATTTCTATCACATAGATTGATCCATTCACATAATTCATCAAGTTGTTCTTCCTGTACTGACCATATGAAGAAAATGTCATCGATGTTCCTGGACCATAACCTAATATTCTCATAGAAGGGGGAAATTTTGTTGTAAATGTGGGTCTGTTCAAATGAACCCACATAGATATTCGCTACACTGGGGTAACAAGCTGCCCCCATACTAACGCCCTTCTTTTGCTGGTACACTTTACCATCAAATTCAAAAGAGTTAGCTTCCAGTACGATTTTTAAACAATCAAGCACCAATAACAGATGGTCAGTCATACCTTCCTTTTCAAAAAATTGATAAACTGCCTGCCAGGCTTCATGTTGAGGGATATTAGTATACAGAGCCTCAATGTCCATAGTCACCAAAAGCTCAGTATCAGGGTTAAAACTAACCCCTTCCAGTTTCGAGATAAGGTGTCCCGTATCGTTAATGTATGCAGGAAGCTGTTCCACTCTTTCTTTCAAAAATGTTTCTACAATCTTCGATATAGGTTCAGTAATTGACCATACCGTAGACACTGTAGGACGAAAAGGAGGGTCTACCTCATTTTTATGTATTTTCGGTAAATCATACAAAATGGGAACTCTAGTGATGGTAGGATTCAAAAATTGATATTCTTTATCGCAAATCAACCCTTCATTGTACGCTTTTAGACTTACTTCCTGAATTGCCTTTTTCACATCCCTACGCCAGTTGTTGTTGGCTTTACTGTAGTGCTCTGACACTCCCAGCATAAGATTGACTTTCTGCTTATATTGATCTATTTGTAGAAGCACAATTCCTTCCCCCTTATCACAAGCTTTAATAACAATGCTCCTATTTTGCTGTAATTTATGTAGAGCCTTTTCTTCATTTCTCGTGAGATTGGAGTCAGGTTTAGGAGTAAATTTGCACAATTTTTTAACTTTCTCTAGGACCAAATTCTCAAACATTCTTATTTCCGGTCCCACCATATCAAGGCTAGGAGTAAAGGTGGAAATAGGTTTCAAACCTGACAGATTGTTTTCTACAGTATTGCTCCTATTCTCAAAAAATCTCCTTAGCCTGATACGTCTAAAAAGGCATGTAAATCAGTAAAAAGTCCAAAATAATTAATGGGTGCACTAGGAACAAAGGACAATCCTTTTTTCAGAATTGCTTCCATGTCTGCATCAAGATGTAATTAAGTGAAATTAAATACTGGAATGGGATCTAGTCCCTCCCGTACTGTTGTCTCCTTGTCTGCAAAAAATGTGTGGGATTGTCTACATTGTAGTATCTGCCTCTCTGTTGACTTGTGAACCTGGTGTGTTGCAATCCTCTCAGGATAAAAAATGGTTAGACTGGTTAAAACCCTCCTTATATAGACCAGACTGTTCTGGTCGATCACCGACACCTTCACCATCAGATTCGGACGTATCAGAAAAAGTAAAAAAAAAATTGCTGGTCCAAAATTGCCTATCAGAATACTGACCTGTTTGATTGTAATTCTGATAATATTTGTCCGCCAAATAGGGGTAAGCTTCTTCTTGGGTAAACCATCTAATGTCTTTTCTTAATTCGTCTGTCTTTCTTTTTATCAAATAAGCATCAAATGAATCCAATTCCTGATTAACCATTTCTAACTGTTTCTTAGCTTCCTGTACAGAATCTTGGGTTTTTAACTCATCTTCAAGTGTCTGTATTTCTGTAGCTAATATTTCAATAAGTTCCCTTGGGGTTTCTACGATAAGAATCATCCAATCACGGGAACATCTGTTCGATATTAAGGACCATTTTTCTAAGAATTTCCGTATTTCTGTAAACAGCCCTGGTATATTTCTCACCCTTAGGCCTACGGTATCACTCCTGCCCTCAGATATTCCAACATAAAGTCTGCATGTAATTCTGTTCGTCTGGCCTTCTTTTTCAGTTCAACTAGCTTGAACCAACCCTCTTTAGGTTGATTAAAACCTGGGCTGGACCCCGCGCCTATTCTAGGTTGCCCTAACAATTTCGTTAGATCCTCTTCACTAAAGCAAAATGTTTTTAGCCCATCCATGATTGACAAAAAAACTAAGTCTGATCAAAATACTCACCACACACAGAAAACCTAAAAACAAAACAAAATAATATAAACAAAATAAGAAAGAAATCCAAAAAAACAAAACACCCGGTGTTCAGTGGATCTCAAGAGAGCAGCTTCTCACTGAAGAAATTCTGACATACACCTAAAATCATATACATGTAACCCTCTCGACAATGTGTTGTATCACGAAGGAAATGAACTATCGAGGGTCCCTGGTATGATCAGTAGCCCATCCAGAGAAATATACTTGAGTACAAGAAAAGAGAAAATGAGCTACAACCAATATTCAACACTATCAAAATAATATGCAGAACAAAGAAACAATAAAATAAATTCAAGAATGATATTTATTACATGTGTATGTACATGAAAACCAGCAAAAATATCTAGATTATACAAATATACAAATATTACACAGGGAAGTAAACAAATACCAATCAAAATGATCTAGAAATACATAAACATATAAAAACACTAATTGACAAAAACGAAGTGCCACACAAGACAAGACAGTGAAATAGTAAAACCATAACAGTTGACAAATATACCACTCTAAATTTCATAAATACATTTAAAAACAATGGAATATGTAAAAAAAAATATTTTTGAGCCGTAGTACAACTCACAGTGATATCATCCTATTATTCCAATCATAATTATGTCTTGATCTTGTTTAATAGTAACTCAGAGGAAATATAAATTTTGACACCAGACGTTCATAAATCATCCATACAAACAGAAGTAGGAACCAAGCCTTTTGTACGATTCCCTGATGAATCTCTTAGGATAGCCCCTCAGCTGGAGTTTTTTCTGAAGTACATCTGCATGTACATTGTATTCACTGAGTTTCGTACAATTTCTACGGATCCGAAGAAATTGACTGAAAGGAACACCCTGTTTTTGGCTCCTTGGATGGTAGCTATCAAAGTGCCAGATAGTATTCTTTGCTGTAGATTTGGTGTATAGAGATACTTCTAACTGAAGATTATGGCTCTTTATCCAAAAATCCAGAAATTCAATTCTGTCCCTGCTTCTGTGAATGGAGAATCTGAGATTTCTATCACATAGATTGATCCATTCACATAATTCATCAAGTTGTTCTTCCTGTACTGACCATATGAAGAAAATGTCATCGATGTTCCTGGACCATAACCTAATATTCTCATAGAAGGGGGAAATTTTGTTGTAAATGTGGGTCTGTTCAAATGAACCCACATAGATATTCGCTACACTGGGATAACAAGCTGCCCCCATACTAACTCCCTTCTTTTGCTGGTACACTTTACCATCAAATTCAAAAGAGTTACCTTCCAGTACGATTTTTAAACAATCAAGCACCAATAACAGATGGTCAGGCATACCTTCCTTTTCAAAAAATTGATAAACTGCCTGCCAGGCTTCATGTTGAGGGATATTAGTACACAGAGCCTCAATGTCTATAGTCACCAAAAGCTCAGTATCAGGGTTAAAACTAACCCCTTCCAGTTTCGAGATAATGTGTCCCGTATCGTTAATGTATGCAGGAAGCTGTTCCACTCTTTCTTTCAAAAATGTTTCTACAATTTCGATATAGGTTCAGTAATTGACCATACCGTAGACACTGTAGGACGAAAAGGAGGGTCTACCTCGTTTTTATGTATTTTCGGTAAACCATACAAAATGGGAACTCTAGCGATGGTAGGATTCAAAAATTGATATTCTTTATCGCAAATCAACCCTTCATTGTACGCTTTTAGACTTACTTCCTGAATTGCCTTTTTCACATCCCTACGCCAGTTGTTGTTGGCTTTACTGTAGTGCTCTGACACTCCCAGCATAAGATTGACTTTCTGCTTATATTGATCTATTTGTATAAAGCACAATTCCTTCCCCCTTATCACAAGCTTTAATAACAATGCTCCTATTTTGCTGTAATTTATGTAGAGCCTGTTGTTCATTTCTCGTGAGATTGGAGTAAATTTGCACAATTTTTTAACTTTCTCTAGGACCAAATTCTCAAACATTCTTATTTCCGGTCCCACCATATCAAGGCTAGGAGTAAAGGTGGAAATAGGTTTCAAACCTGACAGATTGTTTTCTACAGTATTGCTCCTATTCTCAAAAAAATCTCCTTAGCCTGATACGTCTAAAAAGGCATGTAAATCAGTAAAAAGTCCAAAATAATTAATGGGTGCACTAGGAACAAAGGACAATCCTTTTTTCAGAATTGCTTCCATGTCTGCATCAAGATGTAATTAAGTGAGATTAAATACTGGAATGGGATCTAGTCCCTCCCGTACTGTTGTCTCCTTGTCTGCAAAAAATGTGTGGAATTGTCTACATTGTAGTATCTGCCTCTCTGTTGACTTGTGAACCTGGTGCGTTGCAATCCTCTCAGGATAAAAAATGGTTAGACTGGTTAAAACCCTCCTTATATAGACCAGACTGTTCTGGTCGATCACCGACACCTTCACCATCAGATTCGGACGTATCAGAAAAAGTGAAAAAAAAATTGCTGGTCCAAAATTGCCGATCAGAATACTGACCTGTTTGATTGTAATTCTGATAATATTTGTCCGCCAAATAGGGGTAAGCTTCTTCTTGGGTAAACCATCTAATGTCTTTTCTTAATTCGTCTGTCTTTCTTTTTATCAAATAAGCATCAAATGAATCCAATTCCTGATTAACTATTTCTAACTTTTTCTTAACTTCCTGTACAGAATCTTGGGTTTTTAACTCATCTTCAAGTGTCTGTACTTCTGTAGCTAATATTTCAATAAGTTCCCTTGCGGTTTCTACGATAAGAATCATCCAATCACGAGAACATCTGTTCGATATTAAGGACCATTTTTCTAAGAATTTCCGTATTTCTGTAAACAGCCCTGGTATATTTCTCACCCTTAGGCCTGCTGGTATCACTCCTGCCCTCAGATATTCCAACATAAAGTCTGCATGTAATTCTGTTCATCTGGCCTTCTTTTTCAGTTCAACTAGTTTGAACCAACACTCTTTAGGTTGATTAAAACCTGGGCTGGACCCCGCGCCTATTTTAGGTTGCCCTAACAATTTAGTTAGATCCTCTTCACTAAAGCCAAATGTTTTTATCCCATCCATGATTGACAAAACAACTAAGTCTGATCAAAATACTCACCACACAAACAAAAACCTAAAAACAAAACAAAATAATATACACAAAATAAGAAACAAATCCCAAAAATCAAAACACCCGGTGTTCAGTGGATCTCAAGAGAGCAGCTTCTCACTGAAAAAATTCTGACATACACCTAAAATCATATACACGTAACCCTCTTGACAATGTGTCGTATCACGAAGGAAATGAACTATTGAGGGTCTCTGGTATGATCAGTAGCCCATCCAGGGAAATATACTTGAGTACAAGAAAAGAGAAAATGAGCTACATCCAATATTCAACACTATCAAAATAATATGCAGAACCAAGAAACAATAAAATAAATTCAAAAATGATATTTATTACATGTGTATGTACATGAAAACCAGCAAAAATACCTAGATTATACAAATATACAAATATTACACAGGGATGTAAACAAATACCAATCAAAATGTTCTAGAAATACATAAACATATAAAAACACTAATTGACAAAAACGAAGTGCCACACAAGACAAGACAGTGAACTAGTAAAACCATAACAGTTGACAAATATACAACTCAAAATTTCATAAATACATTTAAATACAATAGAATATGTACAAATTTTCTTTTGGAGCCGTAGTACAACTCACATTGATATCATCCTATTATTCCAATCATAATTATGTCTTGATCTTGTTTAATAGTAGCTCAGAGGAAAAATAAATGTTGACACCATAAGTTCATAAATCATCCATACAAACAGAAGTAGGAACCAATCCTTTTGCAAGATTCCCAGATCAATCTCTTAGGATAGCCCCTCAGCTGGAGTTTTTTCTGAAGTACATCCACATGTACATTGTATTCACTGAGTTTCGTACAATTTCTACGGATCCGAAGAATTTGACTGAAACAGACAGGATATAAGGTAAAGGGTGGTAGGGCTTTTTTTTTTTAATTAAGATAAGGTGGGCTATGAAGCAGACCGTCACAGTTGAAACGCGTCAGCCCTAAAGCCTTAGGATTATTCAGCCTTGTACAGTCATTTAATGAATAAAAGGGATAGATTTTGAAACAAGTCTGGAATGCCGGCGTCTCCTTCGTTATTGTGTTGAGAGAGGATTTTGAATGTTTATGGAGCCTGCTTCCGGAGTAGCAGTGAGCTGCAGCAGGACGTTGGAAGGATATATACATATATATATATTGGGCTTCTGCTTGACAGAGGTATACACCCTGATCAAGCAGGGACCACAATACTAGTCGGCGTAAGCTACAAATACACCCCAAATTAACCTCTGCTCGCTCTCTGGTAGCTTGGCATACAGTAATCATGCTTAAGAGCCAATGTGTGATGTATTTGTGCAATACTTCAAACAGTAAAACTCTGAAAATACTACACAAAAAGATTCCATACCTGGTTAGAAAAATACAACTTGTTTTAATAAATAAAACAAGACCAAAAATGACATATGAACTTTTAATAACTTTTAGTTTAATAATAAACTTTAAAATAGAACTTAGAAACAAGAAGCAACAAATGGGGATACCTGGTTGCGCCAAACTGGGACAAAGTCAAAAGTGTAAGACAAAGAGTGTGGGCTGGCTACAGGGACACCGCTGGGCACGCCAAACAAAAGTACATTAATCCTTGTTATGCCGATGTTGAAGATGTAGGGAGGGGTATGAAGCAATAGATCTATGTGTTCCCCGCACTGGTGGCAATGTGTAGAACCTTCCCATGCAGAAGAGACACATCAATTTTCTCAATGCAAAAGTGGTGATGTGTCGGGTCTGAGATGCGACTGTTCTGAAGGTGATGCACCAAGGTCGATCCACTGGAGAGGCAATGCGTTGAGCCTGATCCACACAAGAGGACCGATGTGCCGGTTGTATTCCATGAAGCAGGGGTGATGAGTCGGTTCCAATCTGTACAGCATCAGCAAAGCATTGTTTCAGCTGCAGCAAACACTTTAACCCCACTTTCATGGGGTCCGGTACTGTGGTGACACAACTTGATAGGGTAGACTCACAGATGGCAGAGTCCAGGTGTAGATGTAGGTGGGTTGGAAGTGTTTTATGTCCCGGAAAATTTAAACAGGAGACCAGTCAGCTGGCTTGGAGTCACTTTGGTTTCTGGGTTGGAGAGATGCAGGTCTAGTTCTTCTCTCTCCCAGGCAAGAGGGCAGCAGGTCAGCACAGGTCCATAAGTGTACTGTCTTGGTGGCTTCACAGGTCCAGTACTTATACCCAGTTTGGCCCTTGAAGTGGGGGAGACTTCAAAGATAGGCCTTTGAAGTGCACAGAGGACCTGCCCTTCTTGCCCTTGCTCCAGACTTACTTTTGGGGGTTATGCAGCCCTTTGAGTGCCCAGCTCCTCCCTCCCATCCTGCCCAGGATGGCCCATAAGGATGTGGATGGCACATCAAGTCACACCTAGGGTCTCATTGTGTGTAGCTGTCTGCGGGAATACACAAAGCCCAGCTGTCACTCACCCTAGGAAAGTGATCAGTGACAGGCAGCAGGCATTAAATGGCCAAAGTAAGAAAATGTCAACTTTCAAAAAGTGTTTTTTTTTTCTAATTACAATTTAAAATTAGCCCTGGGCAGAGTTCGTGGAGTCACGCAAAGCGGATTTCCGCAAAGTGGTTAAAAAGCTTTGCCAAGCTACGCGGACTTCCGCAGACAGGTGGAGTTTCACTGTCATTCTTGTTCACATTGCGTTTTATATCAAAGACAAGGTGAAGAACATCCTCTCATTCAAAATCACCCGTGAACTGCACTACGTGGTTCGTATGGGTGCGTCCATCTCGTTTTCTTACTCTGTTCATGGTACTGGCCCTGTTTTTTGACTCCTTGCTAAACTTTTCAGTCGTCAGCCCTCCTAACTAATTTAGCCCTCATTTTTATTTATTGTATTAGTATGTGTTTGTGTGTCTTTGTATTTTACATTTTTTCCTTATTTTTCATATTTTTCATTTTTTTTTATTTTTTTTTATTTTCCCCCTTACCTCCTTATTCCTTCCTTCCTTCCTTGCTTCCTTCCTTTCTACCTTCTCCTGTTTCTTTTCCTTACCCCACCCAGCACCGTAGCAGGGCAGGCCAGCGGCCAGTGGAGCAGTGGCACCAGAATCCCCCCAGACAGTTGCAGCTGCCTACTTGTAGACGGCAGCACTGCCCAGGTGTATAGCCCCGGTCAATCATTTGTAAGAAAGAGGTGGCAGCACTGTTTTTTTTACATGCAGTGCCACCTCCCCTTCATGCTGGCAGTAGGCCTTGAAGTGGGTAATCCCTGTAGGAGCATCAGCTGCACTGGGAGAGGGTGCGTAGGTGAGTGTGGCGCACCAGGCAGCTCCAGCATGCCACCCAGCAGCTGATACACCGCTGGGCGGATATCCTGGACCAGGAGCAGGCCCTGCTCGACCTGCTGGGCATCCAGATTCTGGGGCTCAGTGAGTATTAATAATATTATTTGTTGTGTTTGTGATCTACAGTGCTAACGTTTCTTTCCGAATAGCATACTGCTCACACTCAGAGGTAAGTTGCGTTTAGTTTACGTTAAGAATATTATTGTGTGATCCAGTTTGATCTAGACAGGTGCTCGGCGGTTCCTAATTATACTCGTCAGAGCTCACTTTGGCTGATTATTTAAGGAGCCATTACAATGAGACTCCTCTGTCCTCCTGTCACCATAGTGAATTAGTGATATCAGTGAGTTAGCATTCTCTGTAACTCTTATGTAGCTCCCACAGTCCCAAGCAATTTCAAAGTAATGTGTAGTAGTAGTATGCATCTATGCATTGCAAAAAAGGGATACTGAGTTGGTCCATTAAGGGGGTTGAGAAATGAGGATAGAATCAAAAACTATTAATTGCAGTGCATTAGTCTCAAATGGAATTTTGTTGAGGAAAGTTGGAATAGGGATTTTAGGATTAGTATAGTCAACTCAACTATAGTCAATTTTACTACCCTAGGCAATCTGATTTAGATAAGTACAATGTTAGTGTATTTGCCTGTTATAATAATTTTGTGGAGATTAATTGTACCACTAATCTATTTTTTAATCTTCTTTATTTCTTACATCAGCACCCAAGGGCAAAAAAAAGGGCAGCGCCAAGGCAGGTCTGGGAAGAGCTGAAGGCTCTGCCCAAACAAGTAAGTCCTATTATTTATTATTAGTATTTCCTTAACTTTTACCTCTGCCCACTAATATACAACTTTCAATTTTGCCTTATTTCTGCTGTCTACTTTTTTCCAACTCCCTTATCCAATTTTTGTTTAATTCCTGTAATCCCCGCATTATCTTATTTTTTCCTTATTTTGTGTTTTTTTTTTGGTTGCCAACATATTCCAGTCTGTACTAGCCTGTAGATTTCATTTGCTTTGTTGGTAATCTTTCTCTCTCCCCATATAACCTGTGGTACTGTACGATTAAGAACATATTTATGGTACTCTGCTGTTCACTGTGAAGATTGCAGGCCCAAGTAAGTTAGTATTTTAAATAATATTCACCATGTATGTTTGAGAGATGAGTGGCCATGGTTAAGGACCACCCCCAACACCCAATGTTGTTATGCAATTCATTTATACAGTATACCAGCAATCCCCATGACAGTGCAGAATGGCTAGAAAGTATGAGGTCCCATTGCATTTGCCAACCAACGCCATAGGTCTTTCATTGACCATAATTATTCCACCCCTTCATTGCGCTTCAATGATTCAGAGTCATCATGCCTAAAGTAACATTTTTGATAGAAGATACTGCAGTGCTAACCAAACTGTTTTAATGTATTGTAGTTGTATTTTTTTATTAAAAAAATATAAGTGGAGGCGTATTTGGCATCTACAAAATGAATATTGTTTTTTAGCCACACAGAGTAACACTGGCTCAGTGTCGCTGCAGGAGGAGATTCAGTTGGAGGGGAGAAGCAGCATCAAAAACGGGCTGTGCTAAGTCATATTGCTTCCTTATTGATAATTACAATCATACTCACTAGCTACAAGGGAATTGCTGTGACACGTGAACCCCCTGCTATACCAGCTACAGCGGTGCTTAAGTTATGGCCTCTTTTATCTGCAACTCAGCAAAAGCTCACATAATGTAGGCTAAAAATGATGGCTTGATGGAAATGGGAAAGAAAGGAAGGCTAAAAGAAAGGATGGGTGATATGAGTGAAAGGGAAGGATGGGTGGGTGGATGGATGTGTGGGTGAGTATTGGGTAAATGGATGAATGGGTGAAAGGATGATTAAAAGAAATGGTGGATACTGAGTGGATGGATAATGGATTGGAAATTATAGTGAAAGACTGCATCAGAGAAAGTAAAGCTTACATCATGGTGGCTATGGGTGAATACTGTAGGAAGAAAGATGATTGAATAATTGCTTGGATGAATAAATAAGGGAGCTCTTCTAGAGAGGGGCATACTGCTCACCAACTTTGTGCACTTTTTGTTATGGTTACCAAAGATGTGATTTAATTGTTTTTCTACCAGACAGTTAGTGCCTATTATGTGAGAATTGTGTGGGTAAACAAATAAAATTAGCCCTGTCACTCTCCAAATCATAATCACATCAAATTCCTCTGTCCGTAGGGGACCAGCAATGTTCTGCTACTGTGTAACCCACTACTTATTTTTAAACAAGTGTTTGCACAGAGCATTGTTTACAATTTGTTTTTTTTTTCTTTTTGTTATTCTCAGTATAGCTACTCCTGCTGGTCCACAAGCACCACCCACCAGGCAGGCGATAGAGGCCCATCAGCGACAACAGAGGCTGGAGACTATCCAGGCAGAATACCCGTGGCTGGTGGTCCTGGAGGATGAAGAGGTAGACATAGCTGCTTCTGACCTGGGCTGCAGTTCAGCAGCACACTAGCACCAACTTACAGCCTCCCAGCCATTACATCACTGGTGCTGCAGAAGGATGTCAGGGGCCCTGACTAGAACTGCTGCCGCGCCCTACCACTCTGTCAGGGCATTGCTAGAGAGTGTCCTGCAGTGGATGGACAGTGTGGAGTGCTGGCTCAGCAGGACGGAGCAGAGTCTGGACCAGTTCCAGACTCAAACAGACAATGCCTTCTTCTGAGCCTTTTTTAAATATTTTGTTTTGATAGGAGGGACTTGTTGTGGGTGGAGACGGTGGGAAGAGAATTGGGACCATTTGGACTTTCATTTGATTTTTTGGAGACGGGGACATTTGTTTGGGGAGAAGGGTTGGCCTGTTGTGGGTGGAAAGGGTGGGTTTTCTATTTGTAAAAATATAAAAGGGGACAATTTATTTTACTTCATTTATGCCTCAGATGTTTATTTTGGTATATTAGTTTGCACTGCTGTCTTTTACTGTAGCCTGTTTTTTAAAATCTGCTAAAAAAAGTGTATGTCATTCACTTATATTCTTGCTCTACTGCCCTCTATAACTGCTAGGGGGTGATTGCCTAGTTTGCCTACAAAAATCTAGATGCACACAAACAACATCTTCTTCAGTAGAAGTTACTTTCTAACAGGTTTACTTCAATCCATAGTTCTTCTCTTACTTGAATAAATGAAGGGAGGACTGATGCCTCAGTCTTCTTACTGCAGGGTTTTCCCAAGGTGGCATCCTATCTTAAATAGGTTATAGTAGAAGTAGCAGACTTGCATGCAAACATGAAAGATCTAAGGTGCCACTTCTACCTATGTAAACTCCAACTGCAGGATTATTCAAAGGGTTATCCATCACTGTCAACTAAATTGAAAGAAAAGAGAGAGTTAGTGAGTCATATATTATTATATCACAACTTTAGGAAGACTGAGACCAGACTATCACAATGACAGTATTTGACACACAACAAAATAGATCTGATATGATAACAAAAACTAGCACTATCAACTTCTTCAAAGGAATGGGGAGCTAGTATTGAATGAAAAATAACTTTAAGGAAATGAAATCCTTGAGTCATGAGAAGTGAGCTCAGAGTCAGTAGTGGTTAGACAAAGTTAAGCGTTTATGCAACACAAGGCCTTAATGATGATGTTCGTGGGGTCGGTTTGGAATATTGCTCAGGTAATAGAAGGTCATGCAGTGACTTGGTGTAACTTTCACAACATCTGCCCCAGCAAGTGTGATCAATTTGTGATGAAAAATTAAGTTACACCACAATACATCACACAGCCCGGGGGAAGAGGGTTAGGGGCTCAATGAATGTATGGGAAAGGGGATTTAGGAAAAGGTGTGACAAAGAGAAGCACTACACAAAAGAAACCCTGACAATATTCATTGGGCGCTGGGCAGCATACCATCATCATTCTGTTTTGGAAGGAAACGATAAAGGGATAAAAAATGACACAGTTCAGATGAATGCATTGCAAACAGTCCTTCTCCCCAGAGAGGCACAAGATAGTATATCTCTCAATGTTTTGTGTTCTAGGTTTGAAAAATACAAATTATGGAGGACTGAAGTTAACCCACCCACTTCTAAAAACTATGATTGTTAAAAGGAAAATTATGTATTGCCTAAATGGGGGGTGCATTGCACCATTATTCTTGGAAAGTCTGTCACTCTTGGGTGCCTGGCTGAACCTGTCTGGTAGGTGCGCTTTCACCAAGTTTTGTTTGCGCAGGAGAGGACTAGGAGAAGGCCTGCGTATTGAAAAACAGTAACTGTATTATAGAGTGAAGGAGAAGGACAAAATTAATCAAGGTAAACTTCATGAGGAGTCAGGAGTATGCCAAGAAGACTCAGAGGCAGAGCAAGAACATAAAGAGGAGTTTCACATTTGAGACAGCAATGCAGCAAACACATACTCAGTAGCATTTCCCAAATCAACGCACCTCTCACAGAGCTAAGTGAGTACTAGGCCTCAGAGTCTTCACCATCATCATGGTTTCTCTTTGAAGTTGATAACTTTTGTCCTAGCTGCTGAGGTAGTCGCACCATGACTCCTTCCATCCTCCTCCTCCTGATACTGAGTAACACTGTCAGCCACAATATACATCATCAGTCATCACTCTCAATCACTCAATATATCACCACTCATTGGTGCAATTGTTAGTTGTGACCTCTTCTAATACAAACACATTGGTTGATACAAAATATTATCTCCCCTTTGATAGTAGCAAGTTAACAACACGTTGGAATTTGGCATTGGCACTGGCAGTCTTTTAAGCAATGATCTTCTGGGGTAGCCTTGCTTGGTGATGTTAAAAAGGATAGGCAATGGCATGTGAGGGAGGCAGGCATTGACTACAATGTCCTGAAGGGAATGTGGGTGCTTCAGCACTGCACATGGGTCCACCTCCAATCTGACCATAAATGTGACTAAAAAACAGCAGGGCAGCATAAATCCGACAAAAACAATGTTCAACTTGCTATTTTGTTTTTGCAAAAACAGAAAGAAGGAAAAAAATTAAACGAGAAAAAATCAAAAAGTTATATGATGGCACTGGCATACTCAGACCCGGAAGTAGAGTTTATTCTGAAACTTAGGTGGTTCACCCAGAAGTTGGTCAGCAAACACACTTGATTCTGACCAATCATCCTATTCCTTCTCCTATGGTGTTTCACGAACTGTATAATCAGGCAGTACAAAATGCTGGTTCATTTTGATCATGTTTAATCTCTCCATGTTTAGAGGCAATAGACTGGTCCTTCCCACTGTAACAACTGTACTAGCTACACTGAACACACACTCAGCAGACAAGCTGGGTACAGGACAGGACAGAAACGTTATTGCCAACCTGCTGAGCAGTGGCCATTGGCACATCTTCCCATACCAATACACCAATGGGTTTGATCCACATACACATCTTTTGGGTCATCCAGATACTCCTGGAACATCCTCTGAAGTGTCATTTGTGCTGCAACTTGCTCAAACTCTTTTGCCTTTGCCTCTGCGCTGGACTTAAGACCTGCCACTTAAAACCAAGCCAATGTAGAGGTTGGATCTGATTCTTCTGATGCTGTTGTTGCTGGTGTTCTTGTTGCTTGCGTTGGCTACCATGAGACAAAACTGCCCTCTCTGGCAGTTGAAGGCAGTGACCCAGAACTGCAGAGTGGGACTCTAAGTTCGGGTCGTTCTTCTTCCAGTTCTCCAACTTGCTCAACAATCCACAATATTTTGAGACTTCCTCTTCAGAAAAAGGAATGAAAGTGGGAAGAATTTGCATTTTGCAGCCTTGCATTACAAGTCAAGCAATAGCTTAGGCTTTCAACCAAGGCATGTGCTTCTGAGTTTTCATTTATATCTTCAAGTGCAAACCTTTCAGATACTTTCTTTAGCCGCTCCTGTAGCAGATGCAACAAAAGAATAACTTGGAACATACTTTCCTCCTTGCTAATGTACCGCATGAAAACCTCAAAAAGGAGCAGCATCTGTGTCAGGCATTTAACCAGGATCCATTTGTCTGCATCCATGATCATAGCTTTCACAATTGCATCTCCTCCTTATTAAATGACATAGTCACTGATCCGTCCATACCGCTCAAACAAATGTTGCAACATATAATAGGTTGAGTTCAGATGTCTTGGCACCTCCGCTATCAGGGCTTCAACTGGTACTCTGTTAGCAAGCTGAATAATCTGTGACATCTTCCGTGCTTTAAATGAATGGCTGAAATGAGTGCAGATTCATCTGCAGGTGGCCATTTTGTTGCTGACTTTGTCTTCTTTTTTAAAAAAGTCTTGCACAACCAGGTTGATGCAGTGCGCCAAACACAGGACCCTGAAATAGCTACCATCTGCTGTGGCCTTGACTATGTTACTGCTATTGTGAGTGGCAACAAATCTAATTTGGAGACCTCTGGGTTACAGCGAATTAAGACAGCTTGCTCTTAAATGTGTCCAAGATGTTTGCAGGTATATGTGATTTCTCCATGGCGAACATGGCTACTGCTGCATGCTGCCGAACGTTCTTAAACATTTCCTCAGGGCCAAGGCCTGTAGATAGGTTTGCTTTACCCATGCAAAAGAGATCCAGTTGCGGTGATGCACATGTGATCAATAGCCTGACAACTGGTCCACATGTCTGTCATCAGGTGGATAGTTAGGGCAACACTTTGCTGCAAAGCTTGCCCAACCAATTGCAGCACATTGTGATACAGCTGTGGAACAGCAAGTCTGGCAAAAGAGGTCTGACTTGGAACCTTCCAATCTTTGCCTGGAGAGGGTTGCACCTTGCTCCCAACTACCAAGTGACCAAGGTCAACTCCCGAACACTGACCAATCTAGCACTTACTAGCCTTGATGATCAGGCCTGCCTACTGCAGGACCTTCAGCACCTGAGGTGTTGCAGGAATTCCTCCCAGTTGGAACTGTAGATAACAGTATTGTCTTGGTAGGTGACACAAAAGGCCTCCTTTCCAGCCATGACCCTGTTCACCAACCTCTGGAATGTGGTAGGGACATTCTTCAAACCAAGGGACATCACCCTGAAACTGGGGTTAAGAATGTTGACCTCTCTTTAGTCCCCTTAGTCTGAGCAATCTGATTTCAAATCAACAGTACAGAGGAATTTGGCAGTGCCCAGCCTGTCAATGAGTTAATCACCTCGAGGTATGGGGTGTGTGTCCCTCTTGGTGATGGAATTGAGTCTCCAGTAGTCCATACAGAATCTGAGCTCTGTTGTGGCACCTGGTGAGGCAGCTTTTGGTACAACATCAAAGGGCTGGAGCAGGGGCTACTCGAGGGTTCAATCACCCCTAACACCAGCATATTGGAGGCCTCCTCCTTGATACTGGCCCTCACCTGGTCTAACAACCTGTAAATTTTATTTTTACAGGGGGACTGTCTCCTGTTTCAATGTTGTGGGTGCACAGGTGTGTTAGCTCAGGGGTATGAGAGAACAAAGAGGAAAACTGTCCCAGTAACTGGTAGCAATCGCTCTGCTGCTCTGGGGTCAGGGAGGCAGAGAGGTCGAACCCTCCATTGACCCATGTTGTTCCTGCTCAGAGAGGAGGTCAAGTAGAGGTATACTCTCCTCTTCCACTCTCTCATCTGTCACGAGGAGCATGCTCACTTCTGACCCTTCAAAGTGAGGCTTCAATCTGTTGACATGGAGCACCCTCGGGGGTGCTTAGGGTTCTATAGTTTCACCAAGTATGTGGACTTCCACTCCTTTACTTCATATCGAGTGTGATTGAGAGGGAAGCTTTTGTTGTGGGCTGGGAACTGAAGAAGCTGAGACCATACCTGTATGGAACACACTTCTGGGTACAGCGGTCCTGAAGAGCTCTGGGATCTTCTGGGTCCATACCTTTTGGCCAGGCTGAAACTCCACCAGAGTGGCCTTCTGGTTGTACCACAGTTTCATCTAGTTGCGGAGTGCTAGCATGTAGCTGACAACATTCTGAGGGGTTTCCTGGGAGCTTACTCTTACCTCTCGTTAACAAGGGTCAGAAGTCCCCAAACAGGAAGGCCAAAGAAGAGTTCAAAGAAACAGAGCCCTACTATTTTCTGTGGCACCTCCCTGAAGGTGAAGAGGAGCCATGGCAAGAAGAAGTCCTACTTATACCTCATGGGTTCAGATAGACCCATCATCATGCCCTTTAATGTCTAGTTGAATCCCTCCACAAGACCACTGGTTTGGGGTTTAGTGGTAATAGGGTGTGGTGAACTTATAGGTCATACCATACTCATACCACATGGACTTCATGTATGTGGATATGAAGTAAGTGCTCTGTCAGACACTACCTCCTTTGGGAACCCTATATAGGTAAAGATTCCCTTCAGATCTCTGACCACCACAGGTGCAGTCACTGACATCAGAGAGATTGCATCTGAGTAGCAGTCGGCATTGTCCACCAGGACAAAGCTGTTGCTAAGACTGTCTTAGAGTCCAATGATGTCGATGCTCACCCTTTCAGAGGGGATGCCAATAACTGGTAAGGAGAGCAGAGGAGCTTTTTGCTTTTTCCCAGTCTTCCCGCTGGCCTGGCTAGTAGGACAGGACTTGCAAAATGAATCTGAGACTGTCCTCATTCAGGGACAATAGAAGTGAGAGGCAAGCCTGGCGAAGGTCTTGTCTTGCCCCAAATATCCTGCCTGGGGTATGTCATGAGCCAAACCCAGCAGGAAGGCTCTGTAGCACTGGAGAACCACCAGCCCACAGGCTGCCTCCGTACCAGGAACCTTAGGCTTACTATGTAGGAGATGTTGGAAAATGGGTTATTGGTAGGGCAGGTAGGTACCTACACCTAGCAACAAGCCACAAGCCTCCACAAAAGTACAGTTAGGTCTCAGTAAATTAATCCCAGCTCTACCCTTGGTAGCTTGGCATCGAGCGTCAAGGCTTAACTTAGGAGACAAAGTGTAAAGCATTCAGATATCACAAAACAGTAATTAAATAAAACACAGGAAACAGTTTAAAAATCCAAAACCAATTTATAAAAATAGCTTATATTTTTATCTTTAAAATGACACAAAAACGATTAAAATCGGTTCAGGGGAACCGGAGATATGAATTTTTAAAGTATTATTATTTTCTAGCGCTTAGAAACAAAAAGCGCCAATCGGGTCATCTGGTTGCACCAGGACCGGGGCAAAGTCAAACTTTCAGGCCGACCGCGATGGAGCCCTGCTCGGCTACAGGTCGCGGGAGGCCTCGGTTAAAAAGTTACCTTCTGACTTAGTCTTTATTTTGAAGTTTTTCTTCACCGGGACGAACCTGCCAGTTGGATCCGCTTTCCTGGAGCCCTTGTCCGGATACGCGAAGTCGGTTTCCTCGGTGGTGATTTTTACCTTCGGACTTAGTCGTTTTTTCGAGATGAAAATCCTTCGACCGGGGTAAACCTGGATCTTGATCCGACGTCCGTGGAGCCCTTCTCGGATACGATGGCTGGAAGGTCCCGGTCAACTTTTTACGTTCGGACTTAGTCTCTTTTTTGGATGTTTTTCTTTACCGGGACGAACCACGAAGTCAGGCCGGGTCGCGGTTGAGGCAAGCCGGCTAGAATTTCCGCGTCAGGTCGGTCACTTTATGGAGCTTTTTTCCAAAATTTCTCCAATCTTTTCCAAACTTCTGGGGCTTCACCCAGATGTTCTTTTAAGGTTCTTTTGGGGTCCACAGCTCACCCCAAGGGTCCAGAAGTTCTGTGATGGTCCTTGGGAAGTGCGGACTTCAACTCCCAGAATGCACCTGGCGCAAACTCCTTTTTGGCCACTGGACAGTGGTCAGCTGGTCACTTTTTCAGGAGTTGGTGCAGGGGACTCTGGTTAGCAATTTTTCACCTGTAGCAAACAGGGAGTCCCTCCTTGAACCAGTGGAAGCCAGGCAAAGTCCTTCTTGTGGTGAAGCCCAAGTGTGCAGCTGGTGCAGTCTTTCTGAGTGCAGGGTCCAGGTGCAGGCCAGGGGTCCAGCAGGGCAGTCCTTCTTCTCCTTGTAGTTCTTTCTTCTTGAAATTTGGTGGGGATCTCAGGCGTGGGTGCAGGTCTGCCAGTTTTATCCTTGCTCCTGGGTGAAAAGCAGGGGGGCCCTGGTCCTCCAATCAGGGACAGGGTCGTCCCCCTGTGATGACCACTTCCTGGGAAGTGTGGCAAAAATCCATCCCAGAAGGCAACAGTCTCTAAAAATCCAAAATGGATGAATCTGATTTTTGGAGGAGAGATCTGGCTGAGCCCACCCACTGGTGTGGCTAAAAATCATAAACACACCCCTCTCCTGCCCTCTCCTAATCTAATCAAGGGGGCACCTAGCTGTCTGGGGTTGCAGGATGTGGGGGTGTTGCTGGGTGCTCCAGATGTCCTTCTCTGCCTTTGAAGACCAGTTTGGCAGCCCTCCCCCTTCCTGCCTCACCATCTGCTGAGGGGAGATTCTCTCCCCCAAGCACATTCCTTTGTGTGAAGTCAGGCCACTTCACACCTCATTAAAGTAGCCTGGCAGAAGCTGCTGCAGGCTGGCCAATCAGAGCACAGCAGCAAAAACAATGCAGAGCTGAAATTGGCAACTTTTTAGGTAAAGTCTAAACTTTTTACCTGCACTAGTTATATTAAATCCAACAACTGGAAGTTGTGGGATTTATTATAACAATCAATTTGATACCAAATTCTTGGTATGTAACACTTAAGGAGACTTTAAAATTTTAAATAAAGTCTGCCCATTCTAGCCTATGAAGGCCATTTACTTCAATGAGGGAAAAACGAATTTGGCTGTTTTTACCTCACCAGGGCTTATAAATCTATTTTTATAAAGTCCCTGCTTATAGTTACATGGCACCCAGCCCTAGGGGCACATAGGGCACACCTTAGGGGTGACTTATATGTAAAAATAAGGTAGTTTAAGACTTTGGAAGTACCTTTAATTCCAAAGTCGAATTTGCATATAACTTTAATTTAAAAGCAGCCAGCAAGGCAGGCTTGCTTTTAAAATGACACTGGGCACCTCAGCAATGCACCTAGGTGTGCACCACCTATGCTGTGGTCCCTAAACCTACATGCCCTACCATATACTAGGGACTTATAGGTAGGTTAACTTAGCCAATTATAATTAGCCTAATTTGCATATCCATTTTACACAGAGCACAGGCCCTGGGACTGGTTAGCAGTACCCAGGGCACCATCAGAGTCAGGAAAACACCAGCATAAAGTGGAAAATGGGGGCAAAAAGTTATGGGGCCTCTGCAATCAGCCCCAGTTTCTCACACAACCCCCCCCCCAGCCCACACGCCCAGGAGACTCAGCCCAACCCTGGGAGAGTCTTCCTGGCTTGTTAGGCGAGGAAGACAGTGAAGAAAACTGGCTGTCCCTTTGCAGGGCCTACTCTGCCTTATATCCTCCTGTCAGGGTCACTCCCTCTGGGTAGTGAAGCCATCCCAACAGTAAAAGGACCCAAGTCAAACTGAAACTTCCCTCTAGGGGGGTCTTCCTCCTCTCTCTCTGCCAACTTGGGTAGTGAGGTGCCCACCTCCCCTACTCCAAACTTTGCTAGGGCAACACCTAGCTTACCCAAAGAGGTCACCCAACACTTGAGCAACCCCACCATGACCAACAGGGTCAGGGGGCCTACTTTGCTATTGGCCCTGGGGTCTGCCTCCCAGGCCAAGTACAGTGCTGCCAGGAAGGCTAGCACCCAGCAGAGGCTACTGACAGCTGTCAGTACCCAGAACCACACCCTAAGCTCTCCACTGACAGGTGGCTGAGCTGCTTTAGGGGCATCTTTGGGGTCCTGGCACCCCTCTTGCTGTCTTGAGTGGGGGGCTACCACCTCCTGTGGCAGACACCCTCCTTCCACTCTCCCTTCTGTCAGTGCAGGGGCAACACCCTGCATCTGGACAGCTGCCTGACTACTCAGGACTTCCTTGGGGTCAGGTGAGGCCTCACCAGTGCCAACTCTGGGCTCCCCCCTTACTGGGGCAGAAGGCCCTTGGCTCCCTGGAACTCTCTTTAAGAGTGGCCTACCCTTCCTTTTCTTCTTTCCTTTTCTTGGGGACTTCTGTCTCCTAACTGTAGGGACTGACTCCCCAGGACTGTGGGTTGGGGGGGCGCCCTGGGCGACCACCCCATCTGTGACCAGACTCACCTCTGGGAGGTCATTGCCCAGGATACAATCTAGGGGAAGGTCAGCACTGACTACCACCCTAATCCAGTCAAGGATACCCTCCCTCTCTAGGGGCACTATGGCTACAGGTTTGGAGGTGACCTCCCCTGTGGCTATCCTGACTTTCTTTGTCTTTCCTGGGACATACATGTCTGGGGTCACTAACCGGTCACTCACTACAGTGTGACTGGCACAGGTGTCTCTCAGGCCAGTGGTAGGGATCCCATTCACTTGAATGTGGTGGAAGTGCCTACTCCCACCCTCAGGGATCACCAGCTTACCATCTGGTCCTGTCTCCCAGCACAATGCTAGGAGGACTTCATCATCTGAGGAATCCTCCTCTATGGCTACACTGGACAGCCCAGTGCTAACCACCTTCTTTGGACAGGCTGCATCTCCTCTGAAGTGACCTGTCTGCTGACAGTCAAAGCAAGCCCTACTGTCCAAGAGCTTTTTTAACCCTGGGTCTCCCTGTCGCTGCATGTCAGAGTGGGAGTGGGATTTACTCTCCTCCTTCTTAGGGTTCTGGGGTACAGAGGGAGTCTCTGTGGTGGGCTTACCACCTCCCTCCTTAGGTTTTTGGGGACCTGTCCCCCCCTTCTTGGAGTCTCCCCCCTGGGACTTGACAACCACCCTGGTTCTCAACCACTCATCAGCTGCCTCCCCTAGCTCTCTAGGGTTGGTCAGCTTAGAGTCCACTAGATGCTGGCGTAACCTTTCTTGGATACAATTGGTCAAGATGTGCTCTCTCATGATCAGATTGTATAACCCCTCATAAGTATTAACTTTGTTGCCAATAATCCAGCCCTCTAGTGCCTTTAGTGAGGTGTCCACAAAGTCAACCCAAGACTGGGTACTGACCTTCTGGGTGTCCCTGAACTTCATTCTATATTGCTCTGGGGTCAGACCAAACTTCTTGGCTAAGAAGCTCTTCATACTAGGGAATGAATCTGCCTCCTCCCCCCTTAAGGTCAGAAGCCTATCCCTCCCTGAGTTGGGGACCAACTCCCACAAAAGGGAACCCCAGTATTGAGGCCTAACCCTTCTCATTTGGAGTGCCCTCTCAAAGGCCCCTAGCCACTTATCTATGTCATCCCCCTCTACATAAGCAGGAACCACCCCCTTGGGTAATCTGGGGCAAACTCCCCCACCCATGGACACCTCAGCTTCTTTATCGCTGCTTCCATCTCTTTTTTCTTTGTATGCCCACTTTTTCTTTTCTAGGGCCAGCTTCTCTGCTTCCAAAGCTATGTAGGCTAGCTGGGCTTCCAGCTCTCTTTCCCTGATGGATGGGTTCTCTCCTCCTGAAAGGACCCTCTTCCTACCACTAGCTTTGGGTCTGCCCCTAGTGACTGTATCCAGTGAGGACCGTTCCTCCTCTTCCTCACTTGGGGTCTGATGCCTTCCCTCCCCTGAGTGGTTAGAGTTAGCATCTTCCTCTTTTTCTTCCTCCTCTGGAGCTTCCTCTGTCTCTACCTCTTGTGCCTCAGCCCATGCTGTCAGGGATTTAATCAGGATTTGCTTCCTGAGATCAGGGGTTGCAGGCAACCCCCTCTCAATACACAACCCCCTAAGCTGGACTACTGTCAGTGTGGGTAGGCTAGCCAGATCAAGCTCCATGGTTCCCTAGTTTTGTGTCAACAAAAACTTTTTGCAAAAATTGGAAACAAGAATTTAGAAAAAATTACAAAAATTCAATAATTGAAATTAATCCAAATTAGTTTAAATAAAAAAAAAAATTAAAATTAAAAATTAAAAACAATTTTTGCACTAGGACAATTTAAAGGATTTTTAATTTGTTTTATCTAAAACTGTAACGTGATATTGAACACAAGTACAGGATCCCGTCGCTGCTTCCAATTATGTTGGAAAATGGGTTATTGGTAGGGCAGGTAGGTACCTACACCTAGCAACAAGCCACAAGCCTCCACAAAAGTACAGTTAGGTCTCAGTAAATTAATCCCAGCTCTACCCTTGGTAGCTTGGCATCGAGCGTCAAGGCTTAACTTAGGAGACAAAGGGCCTGATTCTAACTTTGGAGGACGGTGTTAAACCGTCCCAAAAGTGGCGGATATACCACCGACCGTATTACGAGTCCATTATATCCTATGGAACTCGTAATACGGTAGGTGGTATATCCGCCACTTTTGGGACGGTTTAACACCGTCCTCCAAAGTTAGAATCAGGCCCAAAGTGTAAAGCATTCAGATATCACAAAACAGTAATTAAATAAAACACAGGAAACAGTTTAAAAATCCAAAACCAATTTATAAAAATAGCTTATATTTTTATCTTTAAAATGACACAAAAACGATTAAAATCGGTTCAGGGGAACCGGAGATATGAATTTTTAAAGTATTATTATTTTCTAGCGCTTAGAAACAAAAAGCGCCAATCGGGTCATCTGGTTGCACCAGGACCGGGGCAAAGTCAAACTTTCAGGCCGACCACGATGGAGCCCTGCTCGGCTACAGGTCGCGGGAGGCGTCGGTTAAAAAGTTACCTTCTGACTTAGTCTTTATTTTGAAGTTTTTCTTCACCGGGACGAACCTGCCAGTTGGATCCGCTTTCCTGGAGCCCTTGTCCGGATACGCGAAGTCGATTTCCTCGGTGGTGATTTTTACCTTCGGACTTAGTCGTTTTTTTGAGATGAAAATCCTTCGACCGGGGTAAACCTGGATCTTGATCCGACGTCCGTGGAGCCCTTCTCGGATACGATGGCTGGAAGGTCCCGGTCAACTTTTTACGTTCGGACTTAGTCTCTTTTTTGGATGTTTTTCTTTACCGGGACGAACCACGAAGTCAGGCCGGGTCGCGGTTGAGGCAAGCCGGCTAGAATTTCCGCGTCGGGTCGGTCACTTTATGGAGCTTTTTTCCAAAATTTCTCCAATCTTTTCCAAACTTCTGGGGCTTCACCCAGATGTTCTTTTAAGGTTCTTTTGGGGTCCACAGCTCACCCCAAGGGTCCAGAAGTTCTGTGATGGTCCTTGGGAAGTGCGGACTTCAACTCCCAGAATGCACCTGGCGCAAACTCCTTTTTGGCCACTGGACAGTGGTCAGCTGGTCACTTTTTCAGGAGTTGGTGCAGGGGACTCTGGTTAGCAATTTTTCACCTGTAGCAAACAGGGAGTCCCTCCTTGAACCAGTGGAAGCCAGGCAAAGTCCTTCTTGTGGTGAAGCCCAAGTGTGCAGCTGGTGCAGTCTTTCTGAGTGCAGGGTCCAGGTGCAGGCCAGGGGTCCAGCAGGGCAGTCCTTCTTCTCCTTGTAGTTCTTTCTTCTTGAAATTTGGTGGGGATCTCAGGCGTGGGTGCAGGTCTGCCAGTTTTATCCTTGCTCCTGGGTGAAAAGCAGGGGGGCCCTGGTCCTCCAATCAGGGACAGGGTCGTCCCCCTGTGATGACCACTTCCTGGGAAGTGTGGCAAAAATCCATCCCAGAAGGCAACAGTCTCTAAAAATCCAAAATGGATGAATCTGATTTTTGGAGGAGAGATCTGGCTGAGCCCACCCACTGGTGTGGCTAAAAATCATAAACACACCCCTCTCCTGCCCTCTCCTAATCTAATCAAGGGGGCACCTAGCTGTCTGGGGTTGCAGGATGTGGGGGTGTTGCTGGGTGCTCCAGATGTCCTTCTCTGCCTTTGAAGACCAGTTTGGCAGCCCTCCCCCTTCCTGCCTCACCATCTGCTGAGGGGAGATTCTCTCCCCCAAGCACATTCCTTTGTGTGAAGTCAGGCCACTTCACACCTCATTAAAGTAGCCTGGCAGAAGCTGCTGCAGGCTGGCCAATCAGAGCACAGCAGCAAAAACAATGCAGAGCTGAAATTGGCAACTTTTTAGGTAAAGTCTAAACTTTTTTACCTGCACTAGTTATATTAAATCCAACAACTGGAAGTTGTGGGATTTATTATAACAATCAATTTGATACCAAATTCTTGGTATGTAACACTTAAGGAGACTTTAAAATTTTAAATAAAGTCTGCCCATTCTAGCCTATGAAGGCCATTTACTTCAATGAGGGAAAAACAAATTTGGCTGTTTTTACCTCACCAGGGCTTATAAATCTATTTTTATAAAGTCCCTGCTTATAGTTACATGGCACCCAGCCCTAGGGGCACATAGGGCACACCTTAGGGGTGACTTATATGTAAAAATAAGGTAGTTTAAGACTTTGGAAGTACCTTTAATTCCAAAGTCGAATTTGCATATAACTTTAATTTAAAAGCAGCCAGCAAGGCAGGCTTGCTTTTAAAATGACACTGGGCACCTCAGCAATGCACCTAGGTGTGCACCACCTATGCTGTGGTCCCTAAACCTACATGCCCTACCATATACTAGGGACTTATAGGTAGGTTAACTTAGCCAATTATAATTAGCCTAATTTGCATATCCATTTTACACAGAGCACAGGCCCTGGGACTGGTTAGCAGTACCCAGGGCACCATCAGAGTCAGGAAAACACCAGCATAAAGTGGAAAATGGGGGTAAAAAGTTATGGGGCCTCTGCAATCAGCCCCAGTTTCTCACAGGAGATCATTCTCCCAGTAGATTCGGGTGATCCTCAGAGGCTTCACCCGCTGCATGAGCTGAGGTCTGGTGCCTCAAGCCCTCAAAAGTGGGACACTCCTTCTGCACCTTGCAGAATTCCTCCCTGGTGGGTCCACCCTCAACCTGCCTGCCAGCAAGCTCAGGTAGGTCACCTAGGGCAGTAATGTCTTCCCTGGTTGGCTTGGGGGGTCTCCTCCTCATGGACCCCATCATCCTCAAAATTGGTAACTTCATGGACTGGTTTCCCACAGCCCTTGCCTCTCTTCCTGATAGCTGTCCGGGCCATTGTTCAAGGATCCAGATGCCCTTAACTTCCCTGTCACAAAGCCATACATCATGTGATCGGATAGATCCACTCGGACAATCCCAACATTTCCAAGTGTGACCTGAGCTCTACCTCCCTCCAGATAGTATGTTTCAGGCTGTTGCCTAGCAAACAATCAACTGGCTTGGCAGGTCACACAAGTACTTTCAAAGTACCTGAGACACCCCCACTCACAGGGAACCAGAGCCACAGGTAGATGGCTCTCACGATTGTCAGCGACTATGACTGGGAAACATCCTTTTTTACGACTTTTTTATTACAAAAGTTGTGGTTAACGAAAGCGTAACAACGCTTTTTTTAACCACGACTTCGTATTTTTGTGCCTTAACTACGTATGTTCTGAACAACGAACATGCGTGGTTAAGGTACAAAGAAGGGAGTTGGCGAAGGTAAGTGGTGGGTTTAGGTTTTGGGGTGGGGTTGGGGGGGTGGGGCGTTTTTGGTTTTGGGGAGGGGGTGGGGGGTCAGGGGCTTTTAGGTTTTGGGGTGGGGTTGGGGGGTGGGGCGTTTTTGGTTTTGGGGAGTGGGTGGGGGGTCAGGGGGTTTTAGGTTTTGGGGTGGGGTTGGGGGGTGGGGCGTTTTTGGTTTTGGGGAGTGGGTGGGGGTCAGGGGGTTTTAGGTTTTAGGGTGGGGTTGGGGGGGTGGGGCGTTTTTGGTTTTGGGGAGTGGGTGGGGTCAGGGGATTTTAGGTTTTGGGGTGGGGTTGGGGGGGTGGGGTGAGGGATGTAGGGTGAATGGTGCCTATTGCTAATGATTTTATCAGGAATGCCTTTACAACGAAATATCATTGTTAAGGCATTCGTGGTAAAATCATTAGTAGTAAGGACGAGGTCGGTGTTCCGACCTCGTTGTTAAGGTTAGTAGTTGTTTTTAATTCAGTGTTCCGTCATATAATCACTATGACTTGGTGGAATGTGTTTGGTATGATCTGCTCTGCGGAAACCAGCTGACACTTTACAGTGGTCATGCTGGCTCCTGTGTCTTGCAGAACCTTCACCTGTTGCCCAATAATGGTGGTCCACTGCCTATACTTGGAGGTATTGGCAGGCATATGGGCTTTTGGCACATTTCTTTATCCCCCAGGGTTACTAGGGTTACATCTATCTGTTCTCCAAAGCTAACTGGGACTTCCTCCTCCTCAAGTGCTACACTCACCAACCCAGGTGTCTGCCCGCCTGGTGGAGGGCTGTGCCATCTTTGGACATTTGAAGTCACCACTGGAGTGGCCATACTTCATGCACTCCATACATTGTAATACAAGCCTCCCTGTCAGCTTGTCAAAGAATACCTTCTTTCTAGATTCAGACTGGGACTCCACTACTCCCTTGCACATTATTTTAGGGGCCTTTAGAGAACTCCTTATTTTTAAATTTTCCTCCTCCCTCTTTCTTCAGATGGGAACCCTAGTTACCTTTGTGGAACTCCCCCCACCAATACCTTCTTGGACACAGAGGTAGACCTCCTCAGCAAGCTTCCTAGGGTCAGTCAGCTTACTGTCAACTAGGTGCTGATGCAACTCTGGAAAACAAATACTGAGCATACCACAGCAGGCATGTATTTTCACAGGCTCTAGCCATCCCCGAGTGTTCTCCAGGAACCTTGTGAACCCTCAGTGCAACTACATAAGCAGAAAACCATTTATCAATGCTGTCTCCCACCACATAAATGGGCACCAAATATTTGGGTAAGCAAACTCCTTTCTCTCCTTCAGGTACTGCAGGTATGATTCCATCATTACTGCTGGAATCTGACTGCCTGGCTTTGATATCCATCACTTTTAGACTCACTTCATGAGCCAGTAGGATTTTCTTCTTTACTAAGGCTCTTTCTGATTTTTTCTCCTCCTTGTCCATTTTAATTTTTGCCATCTGTAGTCTGAACTCTCTCTCCTCCCTCCTCTCAGTCAGCTCCTCTGTCGAGAGACCAATGGATGAGACACTGCTCTGCACTCTAACAGGGAGCTCCAGTACGGGAGGTAATTTCTTCCACCTCCATTACAGGTATTTTCTCAGAAAGGACTCCCTAAGGGTCATCCAACTCCTCATTCTCTCCTGGTGTTGCATCCAAAGCAGCACAAGTTTCTGCCCAGCCCCTCAGCTCCACCTTCCTGGTAGTGCTCTTTACAGAAAGCCCAAATCCCATAAACATTTTTGAGCTGGACCACTGTATAAACCTCAAGGTTGGCCAGTTCGAATTCTCTTTTTGCACGTGGAGATGTAGATCCTCCAGTTAGAGACATGATTTAGGAAACAAATTTTAAAATGCCAATCAGGGTAATTGAAAAGAATTCAGATTGGTCTTTGATGTGGAATGGTAGTTTACACCAAGTGTCTGTATTGCACTGCAGAAACACAAGTAATTGCCTCACAGCTGACCAAGAATATTAGAAATTGGGTTTCTGGTTGACAGAGCAATGCACCCTGATCAAGCAGGAACCACAATCCCAGTCAGGGTAAGCCACAAATACACCCTAAATAAACCTGTGTTCACCCTCTGATTGCTTGACACACAGGAATCAGGCTTAACGTAAGAGGTAATGTGTAAAGTATTTGTGCAACATTTCAAACACTAAAACAGTGCAAACACCACACAAAAAGATTTCACACCTAGTTAGACAAATCAAACTTATTTTAACAAATACAACAAGACCAAAACAACAAAAATCTGATAAATACAACTTGAGATATTAATTTTTAAAGAATAAACTACAAAATAACACTTAGAAATAAGAAGCGCCAACAAGGGATATCTGGTTGCACCAGGCAAATTCAAAGGTTCAGGCCAACTACGATGAAGCACAGGCCGCCTACAGGGACCCTGTTGGGACATCTAAACAAAAATACCTTAATCCTGGTTGCGTTGATGTCAGGGAGCAGGATACATGATGCATCAGTGTTGATCCCTGCAGTGGTGTTGATGCATTGATCCTTCCCACACAGAAAATGAGATGTGATGATTTTCTCAACACAACAGCAGTTGTGCTTTGGGTATGAGTTGGCGTTGTTCTGAAGGTGATGTGCCCAGGTCGAACCGCACTGCAGAGGCGGTGCGCAGACTCCAATCCACCCAAGGGGGCCGATGCATCGGGTCTGAGCCAACCATCAGGGCGATGCATGGTTCCAATCAGCGATGTGTCATTTCAGCAGCTGTAAATACCTTAAGCCCACTTGTATGGGTCTAGGACTTGGGTAGCACTATTTGGCAGGGTAGGCTCACAGATGGCAGAGCCCAGGTGTAGACTTAGGTGAGTTGGAAGTCTTTAATGTCCTTAAGACTTCAAGCAGGTGACCAGTCAGCTGGTCCTTGGAGTCACTCTGGTTTCTGGGTTGGAGAAATGCAGGTTCAGTACTTCTCACTCCCAGGCAAGAGGGCAGCAGGCAGTAGGCCAGCACAGCAAAGCAGGAATCCAGCAGAGAACCAGTCCAGTAAAGTGGCAGCACAGCAATCCTTCTTCCTGTCACAGTATCCATAGGTCAAGAAGTGTACTGTCTTGGTGGTGTTAGAGGTCCAGTACTTATACGTAGTTTGGCCTTTGAAGTGGGGGACTTCAGAGACAGGCCTTTGAAGTGTACAGAGGTCCTGCCCTTTCTGCTCTGACTCCAGACTTACTACAGGGGGTTATGCAACCCTTGGTGTGGAGACAGGACACAGTCTATTCAGGTGTTAGTGTGAGGCTGTGACCAACTTCTCCTTCCCATCCTGCTCAGGATGGGCCACCAGGATGTGGATGGTCCAACAAGTCACACCTAAACTCCCATTGTATGTGGCTGTCTAGGAGGAATACACAAAGGCCAGCTGTCACCCACCCCAGACAAGAGATCAGAGACAGACAGCAGGCATCAAATGGCTAACGTTAGAGAAAATGCCAACTTTCTGTAAGTCAATCAATCAATCAAAAAATGTATTAAGCGCGCTACTCACCCGGAAGGGTCTCAAGGCGCCACGGTGGGGAGGAGGGGGGATGCCATTTTACTGCTCAAAAAGCCATGTCTTTAGGTGCTTTCTGAAGTCGGGAGGCCCTGGGTCTTGCGTAGGTTGTTGGGGAGGGAGTTCCAGTTCTTGGGGGTGAGGTAGGAGAAGGATCTGCCTCCGGAGGTGGTCCGTTGGATGCGGGGGACTGTGGCAAGGTGAGCAGAGCGGAGGAGTTGAGTGGGTGCGTGGAAGTTCACTCGTTCGTTGAGGTAGGCTGGTCCAGTGTTGTGGAGGGATTTGTGGGCGTGGATGAGGATTTTGAAGACAATCCTTTTTCTGATGGGCAGCCAGTGAAGGGTTCTGAGGTGAGTGAGCGGAGATGTGTTCGTAGTGTGGGAGGTTAAGGATGAGTCTTGCGGCTGCGTTCTGGATACGCAGGAGTTTCTGCTGAAGCTTGGCTGTGGTACCAGCGTAGAGGGTGTTTCCGTAGTCTAATCTGCTGATGATGAGTGCATGGGTGACGGTTTTTCTGGTTTCTATGGGAATCCATTTGAAGGTCTTCCGTAGCATGCGAAGGGTGTTGAAACAGGAGGATGATATGGTGTTGATTTGCTGGACCATGTAGAGAGATGAGTCTAAGATGATGCCGAGATTGCATGCATGGGTGGAGGGTGTTGGGGGTGGTCCTAGGGCAATGGGCCACCATGAGTCATCCCATACTGTCTTGTTGGGGCCGAAGATGATGATTTCTGTTTTGTTGGAGTTGAGTTTGAGGTGGCTTGCAGTCATCCATTTAGCGGTATCGAGGAGTCCAGCGCGGAGGTTTGTCTTGGCGGTAGAAGGGTTCCTGGTGAGGGAGATGACGAGCTGGGTGTCGTCTGCGTACGAGATGATGGTGAGTCCGTGGGGGCAGAGGATGTTGGCGAGCCGGGCCATGTATATGTTGAACAGGTTAAGGCTGATGGTGGACCCTTGGGGGACCCCGCAGATGATCTTGGTTGCTGGTGACTGGAAGGGTGGGAGGCGGACTTTCTGGGTTCTTTCGGCAAGGAAGGAGGTGAGCCAGTCTAGGACCTTGTGCCGGATTCCTGTCAAAAAGGCGTGCGCAGAGGGTTTGGTGGCAAACAGTGTCGAAGGCTGCGAGAGGTCCAGGAGGATGAGTGCGACGGTCTCATCCTTGTCGACTCTGGTCCTGATGTCGTCAGTGCAGGCGATGAGGGCGGTTTCAGTGCTGTGTTTCTTGTGAAATCCAGACTGGGAGACGTCTAGTGCGTTGTTTTCCTCAAGAAAGTGAGACAGTTGGGCGTTCACTATCTTCTCAGTGACCTTGGTGGGGAAGGGGAGAAGATAGATTGGACGATAGTTGGTGTGGTCTTCCGGGTCTGCTTTGGGTTTTTTGAGGAGCGCAGTGACTTCGGCGTGCTTTCAGGTGTCTGGGAGGGTAGCGGTGTCGAAGGTACTGTTGATTACGGCGCGGAGCTGGGGAGGTCTGATTGGGCTGGCCTTGTTGAAGATGTGGTTGGGGCAGGGGTCTGTGGGGGAGCCTGAGTGGATGGAGTTCATGTTTTTTTCGGTATCTTCGTCGTTGGTAGGGGTCCAGGTGTGAAGTTGGTTGGGGTTGGGAGGTGTTATGTTGTTGGTCATGTTGGTGGTGTCAGTGCTGGTGATGGTGGGTGCGGGTGGTGTGAAACTTTTGTATATGTCTAAGATTTTGAGGTGGAAGTAGTTGGAGAGGGAGTTGCAGAGGTTTTGTGTGTGAGGGGGTCAACAACGCAGGATTTGGGTTTGGTGAGCTCTTTGATGATGGTGAAGAGTTCCTTGCTGTTATGTGAGTTACTATCTATGCGTTCTTTGTAGTAAGTCTGTTTGGTGGTCTGGATGAGTTGGTGGTGTTTGCGTATGGTAGTTTTGAGGGTGGAGAAGTTGTTCATGGAGGGCTCTTGGCGCCATGCTTTCTCAGTTTTGCAGCATTCACACTTGGAGGCTTGAAGTTCAGTGGTAAACCACAGGGCGGTCTTGATGTTGCTGGTGTTGTTGTTACTTTTCAGTGGGGCGAGGGAGTCTGCGCAGGTAGTTAGCAAATGCGTGAGGTTGTAAGCAGCGATGTTGGGGTCCTTGGTGAAGGGGGATGGGGTTTGTGTGAGCTTGGTATTCAGGTGTTCTATGGGGATCTTGTCCCACATTCGGTAGAGTGTGTTGTGTTGTCAGTGGTGGGTAGGGGGTTACGTAAAGGAGAAGTGGATGCAGTGGTGGTCGGTCCAGTGGAGTTCGGTGGTGTGTGTGAATGTGATGTGGTTGCTGGAGGTGAAGATTGCGTCCAACGTGTGTCCTGCTGAATGAGTGGGTGCGGTGACCAGTTGTTTGAGTCCTAGGTTGGTGAGGATGTCTAGCAGGCTTGTGGAGTTGTGGTCATGGGTGTTTTCCAGGTGAAAGTTGAGGTCACCAAGGAGAATACAGCCTGTGGAGGTGAGGGCATGGGAGCTGATGGTATCAGCGGTGGCGTCACAGAAAGGGGGGCGAGGGCCTGGTGAGTGGTAAATGAGGGTTCCTCTGAGGGTGATGTTGGCATTTATGTGAATTAGGAAGTGTAGGTGTTCTGCATTGTCTAGGGCGTCGAGGGTGTTGGTGGTGATCTTGATGGTGCTTTTGTGTATGATTGCGATTCCTCCTCCTGGTTTGTTTATGCGGTCTCTGCAAAAGATTTTGTAGCTTTCTGGGACAGCTATGGCTATGTCGGATTCTGATGAGGGGTTCATCCAAGATTCCGTGAGGAAGGCGATGTCAGGAGAGTGTGTTGTGATCAAGTCCCAGAGCTCGATGGCGTGTTTCTGGATGGAGCGAGTGTTTAGGAGTATGCAGTTAAGGTGGTTGCGGGGGCTGCTGTGGTTGTGGTGTGTGTTGGTGTTGTTGTGATGCATGTTAGTGTTGTTGGGGTGCGTGTTAGTGTTGTTGTGGTGCATGTTGGTGCTGTTGGTGTTTGTGTGAGTGCAGGAAAAACGGCATGAGTGGAATGTGAAAGCTTCGTGTGTGCTTGGGGTTGGCCTGTGTGCAGGTGGGGTGCTGGCCTAGGTTGAGGGCATGGAGTTCTGTGGAGGAGTAGTGCTGCTTTTGGGGGTCGGAGAGGCGTGGACCAGGGGGTGCAGCAGATGCCATTAAGGAGGGGAGGTGGGAGGGAGGAGCAGCTGGGAGGTGGGATGTGGTGGCCAATGGGGGTGTGAGGGGGGTGGGGCCGCAAAGGATGCAGAGGCAGGGACGGGGAAAACCGGCAAGAGCCGGAAAGAGAACTGGGCAACAAACACAGCGTCAAACACGAAGTGGAGCAGAAAAAGGACACAAATACAGTAAAAAACACAGCAGAGAATGAAATTCGATATGAAAAAAACGAAATACAATACAATTGTAGAACACACTAGAGACTCCTATCACTGGCACCGGGGATGAGGCGGCAAGAGCGGCAAAGGGGAGGTCAGAGACACGAGGGCAGAATGGGGGATCTGCTCGTCATAAAGAATCGGGCCTGGCCTAAGGGAAGGTCAGGGGTCACTCTTCGAGACACGTAGCGGCTGCCATTAAGAAGGGGAGGGGGGAGGGAGGAGCAGCAGGAAGGCGGGAGGTGGTGGCAAATGGGGGCGCTAGGGGGGCGGGGCTGCAGGTGACGCAGCTGCAGGGACGGGGAAGACCAGCAAGAGCCAAAAAGAGAACTGGACAGCAAACACAGCGGCAAAAATTAAATGGGGCATAAAAAGGGCACAAATACAGTTAAAAACACAGCAGAGCACGAAATTTGTTATGAAAAAAAAAGAAATAAAATTGTAGAACACGCTAGATGCTCCTATCACTGGCACCGGGGATGAGGCGGCAAGGGCAGCAAAGGGGAGGTCAGGGACACGAGGGGCAGAATGGGGTATCTGCTTGTCGTAAAGAATTGTGCCCGGCCTAAGGGAATGTCACTGGTCACTCTTCGAGCCGCGTAGCGGCTGCCATTAAGAAGGGGAGGTGGGAGGGAGGAGCAGCAGGAAGGCGGGAGGTGGTGGCCAATGGGGGCGCGAGGGGGGCGGGGCTGCAGGGGACGCAGCCGCAGGGACGGGGAAGACCGACAAGAGCCGGAAAGAGAACTGGACAGCAAACACAGCAGCAAAAATGAAACAGGGCAGAAAATGGGCACAAATACAGTTAAAAAACACAGCAGAGAACGAAATTCAATATGAAAAAAATGAAATACAATACAATTGTAGAACATGCTAGATACTCCTACCACTGGCACCGGGGATGAGACGGCAAGGGCAGCAAAGGCGGGGTCAGGGACACGAGGGCAGAATGGAGGATCTGCTCATCGTGAAGGTTCGTGCCTGGCCTATATGGTATATTCAGAACTATAACTTAAAATCGGACTTCACGTTAAGTTGTGATTTTAAATTTTGATTCCAGAGACACCAACCTTGAAAAACCTATCTCTTCCAAATTGTGAATTACACTTATAAGATGTAATAAAATAATCCAAATGTTATGTTCTGGGAGAGGTAGTCCTTGCTGTAGTGAAAAATGCCTTTTGGTGTTTTTCAATACCAGGACATGTAAAACTTAAAGGTAAATGTCCTGCCTTTTAAATACACTGCACTCTGCTCTTGGGGTTGTTCAGGACTTACCTCAGGGGTGACATATATATATATATATATACACACACACACACACACACAAAGGGAAGGCATGGCAGCAGCATTATTTTGCCAGGTCGACATGGCAGTATAAACCTAACAAACAGGCTGTGCAATGGCAGGCCTGAGTCATGGTGAGGGGCTACTTTAGTGGATGGCACAATTAGTGCTTCAGACTCACAAGTAGTATTTAATTTACAGGGCCTGGGCACATGTAGTGCACTATACTAGGGATTTATAAGTAAATTAAGTATGCCAATTGACAAATAAGCCCATATACCATGTCTGGGGTAGACAGCACAAGCACTTTAGCACTGCTTAACAGTGGTCAAGTGCACAGAGTCCTAAAACCAGCAAAAACTAGGTCAGAAAAGTAGAGGAGGTAGGCAAAATGTTGGGGGGAAGACCAACCCTAAGGTGTCAGGTTTAACATATATATATATATATATATATATATATATATATATATATATATATATATATATATATATATATATAACCAGTATATATATATATGTCTTATGCTATTATGAAGTATAACTAGTTTAAAGCTTTAATTAAAACCATTTTTACATCTTAACCTATATATTTATATTTGGCTAAATATTTGTCGATTATATACGTTTGTTAATTTTAATTTGTTTGTTTGCGAATATTTTCATTTTAATGTATTTAAAATTGTTTATGTTATATTTTTGAAAGATAATATATATACATTTTAGTAATTATAACAATTATTTATTTAAAATAATATTATTATTTACTAATTTAATATTTCGAATACATTATGTATAAATTGACACTAAATTTAAAAATATCAATATTCTTATCTTTTGTTTTGGTGATATTCTGTTCAACAATTTGTTTGATACAAGACTTCTGTAGTTTACATACAAAGTTTTAAAACTTTTTAGGTGATATTTTCGACACCATATTTGAGCAATCTGGCAATGTTTTTTTCAATATTCTCTCATACAGCCGAGTTCCTGACTACACTACAAAAGGCATGTCTATTTTTGTCGGACCTATTAGTGATAACCAAACCCTTTTAATTAGTCTTACTTCTCTGACTAATTTGCTGGGCTTGGTTATCACCCGTGAGCTAAACTGTATTGTGTTTTGGACTTCAAATGGAGTTTTCTTGAATATACTTCAAATGCAACAGAGTGATGTGTACTTGCATCATTATTAGGGGTTGGCGTAACTTGCATAATTTGCTGTATCATAATTATGCAAAATTACAGCACAACTACCCAAGATTACACAAAATTATGCCAAGAGTGTCACCCACCATTTAGAGCTAGATCCTTAGTGCAAAATTCCCCCTGGTGTCCAAAATGGACCCGATGTTTCATTTTCCTCTAAGAAAATAGTGCTATGTGTAACAGAACACGAACAGCAGCAGCCAGCAGTCACTCGTTCTCACTTTTGTACATACGTCAGAGGTTGCATAATGTATTGTTCTGCCATAGGAATGGTATCTAATTTGGATGCTACTAGTGTTATTGCTGTAATATTATGTGAAATTACAGTAAAATTATGGCATAATATGCAGAATGACAAGAGTGGCATATCCCAGCATTTAGCGCTACTTTCTTTGCACAAAATGCACTCTTGAGTCCAAAATGGAGCCAAGGATGTATTTTGCATGACATGCGAAAGAGCACAAACAGCAGCAGCAAACATAGGCTCGCTAAATTTGTTGCTCCTCCAGTAAGATTGTGTTTCCCAACTTACTCATAATTATGTGGACTGGCATATTCCTGTAACTTTTTGGTAATGTTGTGTCAAAAGAGTAGCACAAATTTAACAAAGTAACTCCAATTACTCCGGCATACCTAAAATTTCACCCAGGCCTAATTAGTAAATTAATTTTTCATTGCTCACCTGAAGCAATCCTGGTTGTGCTGTACCCTGACTTAAAAATATTACTTTCCCAGGTACAATCCACATCGTGTTCCCAATTTTGGGATTCATCTCCTCAATGGAACCAGTAAACGTGAGGGTTGACACACAAAAGAAGTTGGCCATAATACCTCAAAACATGTTAAATCCTGAGGTGGAAGAAGGTATCCACCTTGCAATATCAAGCAGTTATAATATTTATTGTTAGTAGGTACTATCCACATTGAATGCACCGTGATCAAGCAGGAACCACAATCCCAGTCCAGGTAAGCCACAAATACCCCCTAAATAAACCTGAGCTCACCCTCTGATTGTTTGACAGAGAGCAGTCAGGCTTAACGTAAGAGGTAATGTGTAAAGTATTTGTGCAACATTTCAAACACTAAGACAGTGCAAACACTATCCACATTGTGGTTCCAATTGTAGGATTAATCTTTTTAATGGAACCAGTAAAGGTGAGGGTTGACACAGAGAAGACATTGCCTAGAATACTGCAAGACATGTTGAAACCTGAGACTGAAGAAGGAATCTGCCCTGCAATAACAAGATGTTCTAATACTTATCCATATTAGATGTAACACCCTGGTTCTCCAGCTATAAAAGGCTTGGAAAGCCAACATGCAAGGATTTGTACAAGACCTTAGGGCTATCTTTAATGTGGTGATCCCGAGTTTCCCTGTAATTCATAATCTTACCACCATTCTTTCCTTCATCCATACCAATTCCCCTTGATTCACAGTGGTTGATTTTTGTTCCACTTTCTTTCCATTCCCATACATGTGGAGTGTCAGTACCTTTTCTTGTTTACCTTCTGAGGATCCCAACATTCGTGGACTCATATCCGACAAGGATTTACACAGTCTCCATCAATTTTCTCACAAGCTCTACATACAATTTGGACACATTGGTTTTCCCCCATGGTTCAACTCTAATCCAATATATTAACTATTTGTTGTTGGCATGTGTTATTTCAAATCAGTGTGGGGTGTATTCAGTCAATCTCCTCAACAATCTGGGTGAAAAGAGCATAAGGTGTCAAGGGAAAAACTGAAGTTTTACCTCCCCTCAGTGAAATACCTTGGCCACCAGATTTATTCTAGCAATCACCAATCATCCTCTTAGCAAGCACCAACTGTTCTCTGAAAGAGTTGAAGCTATCTATACTTCACTCCACTCTGTAACTATTCCCCAGATACATGCCTTATAGGAATGGTGGTGTATTGCCGACAATGGAATTTGAGGAATGCTGAAATGGTCATGTCTTTACAAGAATTTGCTTAAATGCACTTGCAGAGGTCTAGTAAAGCTGAATATGCATTTGTAAAAATAAAGCAAGTGCCACTTCAACACATGCCTTAAGTCTCCTTGATTATACTAAACCTTTTACTCTGTATTGTCATGAATGAAATGGATTTGGACTTGGGGTGCTGTTCCAAAGCCACCAGGATCAGAAAAAGCCCATACCATATTACTTCTTAACTTTAGACCCAGTCGTGGCTGGTCTCCTACCTTGTTTACAGTCTATGACATCTGCCACAAATACTGCTGAAATCTCTGAAAAGATTGTGTTAATGTCTCTGCTAACTGTTGCTGTGCCCCATTCTGTGGTTGAACCTCTCCTCACTATAAAAACGCAGCATATCTCTATGGTAAGATTGTCCTGATATGAAATACTGTTGTTGTCTGCCTCTCATATTAAGTTGGTCCACTACCCTGCTCTGAACCCTGCTTCTCTAATGCCCACCAGCGTGGATGGAAATCCACATAATTGTGTTTTATCCTCTGACCAGGTTACTAAGTGACATGTTGATCTAACTGATGTGCCTCTCAATGAATGTGAGCTGATTTATGGTGTGGATGTATCCTGTCTTAGAAATGAAGAATGCACTATAGTTGTTGGTTACACTGTTTGGAGTGTCAATCAAGTTGAGCAAAGCTAAAAGTTACACCCAGTAAAATCAGCATAAGTTGCTTAGCTCATTGACGTCACTAAGGTTTGCATCTTAGCCAAGGAAAAGACTATTACTGAGTACTTGGGCCTAAAGTACATTTGGGGTAATGCATAACTTTGGGCTCCTATGGATGCAAAGACCTTTCCTGACATTGCTAATGTTCTGACTCTTTAAAATGCATTGCAATTGCTGGAAAAGGTGGTAGTGGTAAAATGTTCTTCACATCAGACCCCTGATGACGAAGCTTCACAGGGCAGTGCCAAGCTACTAAGAACTGTTTTTTCAAAAACTGCTGATGTTGCCATGTATGTGGTGAAAACTGACATATTTCTTGTGCTGACATTAAAATATTTGTCGCAATTGCAGGAGCAAGCCTCCAAAAATGAAAAGCGATCCTGGATTAAGCAACTCTGCTAGCCTACCTTTTTAGGTTGTGTCATGGAGCAGACCACATTTATAGGAACTGCTTGGTACGTGCTGCTGCAGTCCATTAATATTCAATACTGTAGTTACGTGATTACTCAGAGACCTCATCTCTAAGTTTAGGGTAGAAAACCAAATCAAAAGTGACCAAAGGGCACAATTCATATCTGTAGTAGAGCAGGCAGTTTGTAAGGCTCTAGACATGGATACACATTTACACTGTGCCTATCACTCAAAGTCAGTCTGTAAGGTATAAAAGAATAATGGTAACCTGAGGACTAAGATAGTTAAGATACACAGAAAGACAGTTAAAACGGCCCATGCTCTCTCATTAGCCTGGTGGTCCTTGAGGGTGATCCCTTCCTAGAAGACAAACTTAAGGCTATATAAAATAGTAATGGACTGACCCTTGATGCTCCCCTCAAATCCCCATCTCCTCAACTGCTTAGCCGGATCTACAGCTAAATTATGTTGATATTTTACAATACTGCAGAAAGATTGTACAATATATGTTCTGTTTCTAATATCAGGTGCTGGTTACATCACCTTAGTGTACAACTGAGGCCCGTCATTCCTTCCAGCCTCGCGACTGGGTATATATCATTACCTTATCACATCTGCTTATCACAAACACAGCTGTCAAATTCGGAGGCCTAATGATGTGGATCCACCCTTCAATCCTCCTAGAGACAACAGTGTTTATGCTGCTGTTTAAGGCATGTGCCTGTCCCCGTATTATCTGTTGAAACTGTTTCTGCAGCCTTGACAAATGGTGGTTGATTGAAGTCTCCAAATACAGATCCTTTGTAGGCCTGGAAGTAAATGTAATTATGCTGGAATAATTGGTAAACATTTTGGTAATTCTCTGTTACTCTTTGATGCAGAATTACAGATATTAGTGTGTTTACACCTGCCTGCCTAATTAAGAGTAATGTGGGGGAAAATCCTACTGCAAAACCACATTTAGCAAAAACAAGTGGCTGCTTGCACAGCTCTTTCTATTTTTTGCATTTAGCGGAAAAAAAAGGGGCAATATGCATCTCAATACCCATTTGGGACACAATGGTGCATTATCCGCTAATAAACCAGGTCTGAATGCCAAGTTGGGAGGAAATCCTACTCCAAGTGCATATTTAGCAAGCATGAGTGGCTGCTTGTGCTGCTATTTATGTTCTATTCTCTTCAGAGCTATTTCTTAGAGCAAAATGCACTCTTGCATCCATTTTGGTTGCGATGGGGCATTTTTGTGCTAGGAAAATAGCACTAAATGCGGAATTAATCTCATGTAATCTTGCAGAATCTAGCAGAATTGTTAGGTTATTCTGTATGGTTATGCTACATGGAATTACACAAATTATTGCCCCTAATCCTTTGCTGTCCCCACCATGATGTTGCTCTGAAAGCTTCTCATTGATATTGCTTTTGTTAAGGTGTGGAACCTCTTCCTTCTGAACTTTAGACCCTGCAGCGTGCCTGGGCTGCTATCTTCCTTGTTAGTTTGAGCATCAGAGTGGTAAGGTACATCCTCACCCCAGAATGTGGAATTATTCCAAGACTGAACTGTGCTGAACCTTTCCTTACAGAACCACCACTCAGCATGTAATTGTACCTCTATGTCATTCCTAGAGAAATACAGACAGACCAAAACTCTTCCTCCTGCTGGATTTGCACACAGATGCCTGTTGATGTGGGAGATAGAATTCCTTTGATCAAAATGTCCATCAGTTTTAAAGACACTTGCCTTCAGCTTTTCCACTTTGGATTACGGTGACCACATGTCCGTAATTTTTATGGACTACCCGTAATTTCACCCTAATGTCGGTTGTTCATTATAAAAGTTTTAACGGACAGCATTGGTCTGTAATTTTAGCCTTTGAGCCAAAGGACAAAATAAATGAGAATCCCCCAGCTGTAGTGGAAGGGAGGGAGTCTCTTTTTCTGTTTTTGCAAAGGAGGGGCAGACACAGAAACAAACAACAAGCTTTCCTAGCAGCGTGCCTGCTTCCCAGAAAGAAAAGCAAATGTCTGCATTTGTTTAAATCTGCAATCCTAAGAGGTCCACTGGAGCCAGGGACATAGCTTGGTCAGTAAGATTGGAAGGGGTGGAGGGTGGGGGATTTTCAGACTTTCCAACAATCACGCTGGCACATAATGTGAAAATACATTATGACAAGCAGAGAACATGAGGGTCTAAAGAGGCAGTGGAAAAGGAGATAAATGAGGTTTGGTAAGGGGACTAATTGAGAGAAACAGAATATTTTGTAAAATAACCAGAATTTTTGAAGACTTTCAAAGCAGAGAGTGAGAAATCTGTGTGCGTTTTTGTCTGGTTGTATGTAAAATTTCCCAGTGAAATCAAACAGACACTTCACCATACCTGACTGAAAGCACCTGTACCCAACAATTGTACAGGAAATATATTTAATAGGTGGGTGTAACACCCCAAACACCCCCACTGGAGCTACACTCCTGTCTACAGCCAGGACAGGCGTTAATTGATGGAATCACTTGAAGCTTCCTGTGACTTCTTTTTGAGAAGTAATGTAAGGGTGCTAGAAGCTGAGCTGTGGAGTGCATGCTAAGAATGGGCAGTTATAAAAAAAGGTTTGCAAAATGTGTAATCCGTATATTACTGAAATATATACTTTAGCTCTTTTTATCTTAACCTAAATTTGTATGCACATTTTGTGTCACACTATGGCACTCATTACGACATTGGCGGTAAATCCCACTTACCGCCACGCTGACTGCTGCCAACATACCACCACCACATATACTGGGTGGGGACCAGGGCTCACCTATTAGCCACACCCGGTGCCTCTGTAGTTGCGCCATCACATTTGGGATGCTGCTATTCCTCAGGATAAAGGCATCATGCACAGACCCAGGATACTTTGCATTGACATGGGAGATGGACTGGTCCACCAACCACACCATCTGTACATTCATGGAGTGAAAACTCTTACGATTTCTGAACACCTGTTCATTTTGCGGGGGGGACAAATGCAATATGAGTCCCATCAATCGGCCCAATAATGTTGGGGATATGTCCCACTGCATAGAAGTCAGCCTTCACTGTGGCCAAATCCTCCACTCGTGGGAAAACAATGTAGCTACACATGTGTTTAATCAGGGCAGACAACACTCTTGACAGCACTATTGAGAACATTGGCTGTGACATTCCTGCTGCCAAGCCCACTGTCACTTGGAAAGATCCAGCTGTCAGGAAATGGATCACTGATAGTACTTCCACAAGAGGCGGGATCCCAGTGGGGTGACAGATAGCAGATATCAGGTTGGGCTGCAATTGGGCACACAGCTCTGTGATTGTGGCCCTGTCAAGTCTACAGGTTAAGATAATGTGCCTGTCCTCAATTGTTGCCAAGTCCACCAGGGGTCTGTACATTGGGGTATGTCTCCATCTCCTATTCATCCGCAGCGGTTGAAGTCTAAGGGACATAAGAGTGAGGAGCCTGTCACAAACTGAACATTGGAGCCACAACAGTACAATACATGATTTTACGTTATAATAGGTAAGTGGGATTGTATTGGATGTCCAGTTTTAATCTGTGATGCAGTTATTACCCAGGGCCTGCCCCCCCCTGAAATGGCGTCCGCCTGTCCTGTGTGGAGGGACAGGTGGAAGTGAGGTAATTCCGCTGACATTGTGTTGTGCGCCGTTGCGGTAGGCGGTCGGGAACCACCGTACAACTCCTCATTGGTTAACATTGGGCCCTATGGGGTACAGTGGCCAATGGCAATGTACGCCGGCGATGAAGGTATGCACCGCCGCGGACGTGACCGCCATGTTCTATCTGATCACTCACTTGCTACCTGACCTTCAACAGGAGAGGACCTACACTGCATGTGCTGCTGTGACCTGTGTCTGGAACCTACCATGGCCCGTGTGACTGGGGAAAGGGCCCCTGCCTTCACCTCAGTGGAGTTGGAGCGACTGGTGGATGGGGTCCTACCCCAGTACGTACTGCTGTATGAGCCTCCAGACCAACCGGTGAGTAAACTGTGGGCACGATGCATGTGGCATGAATGCATGGGGTGGTGTGTGTGAAGGTCTTGTGTAAGGGGGGTGGGTTGATGTCCTGTGGGCGGCATACAGGTTGTGGGCAGAGCCATGTGGGTGTAAATAATGATGTGAAGGGATATGGTGGCCATAAGTGTAACAGGCAGGACGGTCTGACTGATACTATTTCCTGTGTATTTCCTCTGCAGGTCAGCACCCATCCAAAGAAGGGTACATGGCATGCCATCGCCAAGGACATGTGGACCCTGGGGGTCTATGGCAGGTGGAGCACCCACTGTCAGAAACAGTGGGAGGACCCGTGATGCTGGGCACTGAAGATGGCGGACGCCCAGCTGGGGATGGCCTTCCAATGAGGAAGGGGTGCCAGTCGAACCCTGACTCCCTTCATAGCCCGCATACTGGTGGTGGCCTATCCGGAGCTGGATGGGCGCTTGGGGGCATCACAGCAACTGTGACCATCATTACAACTTACGCATGGCAAGGTGGTATCTGGGTGGGGGATGTGGGTCAGTGGGTGCCCCTAAGCCAGGACTGACAGTGCTGAGTAAGTCCCATGGTAGCCAGGGCTCTGCACTGATAATCCTGCTATCTAGCTCGTAGGCATCCACAACTGGTCAGGGCTGGGTGGCTCCCAGGTGTGCTGCTTTTGGTGGTGTGTGCCCCTCCCCATGCCTTTGGGGCTAGCATCATAACTGGTAGTGCAATGCATAGTGTGTAGGGCTGTTCCCTGTGTGTGAGGGTGGTGTGTACACCAACGGTGGTGTTGGTGCAACCATTGACCAGGTGTATCCTTTGTCTCTTCCCTCCCCTTTTTGTTGTGTCACCCAGTCCTTGTGCATTAGCATAATCTGACAGAGGAGCAGAGGCAACGGCAATGGAGGGAGCTGCATCCAACAAGACCCAGGAGGCAGAGTCCACCGACGGTGAGGGCACCAGTGGGACGGAGGGCGAGGGGAGCACCACGGCGGAAACTGGAGGGGACAGTTCAGAAACAGATACCTCCTCCGATCGAAGCTCCCAGGTGGTGGCAGACACCTCTGTGCCCACCCCAGCTACAGGTACAGCCACCATCCCCATACCAGCACCGCCCTCCCAGCAGCCCCTCCTTGAGTTGCCCGTGCCCGCTCACCCAGGAGGGTGGGCATCTCCTTCGCCCCAGGCACCTCAGGCCCTGCCCCAGTGAGCCCTGCAGCCCTGAGTAAGGAGGCTATTGACCTCCTGAGATCCATCTCTGTAGGGCAGTCAACCATTGTGAATGCCATCCAGGGGCTGTCAGCCCAGATGCAACAGACTAATGCATTCCTGGAGGGCATTCACACTGGATTGGTGGCCCAACAGAGATCAATCCAGCGTCTGGCCTCCTCTCTGATGGCAGCCATTGTCCCTGTTTCCACCCTACCCCCTCCAACTTCCACTTCCCAGTCCCATTTCACTCAACCCCAACCCATCCCAAGCACATAGGCAGACGAGCATGCACACAAGACAACAGACAAAAGTGTCAAAGGCAAACACAAGCCCCACACATCATCCCATAGGAACTCACACAAACACCATTCAGATGCAGACATACCAACATCCACAATTTCCACTGTGTCCCCCTCCTCCTCCACCTCCCTCCCAGTTCCATCGACACTCACACCTGCATGCACTACATCCTCATCCACTACCAGCATCACCACCACACCTAGCAGAACACATACCTCACTGGCAGACACCTCCACAACAGCTATGCACACGTCCCCTGTGTCCTCTCCCACTTTGTCTATCACCCCCCCCAAGGTACACAAATGCAAGCACTCAGACACCCAACAGCCATCCAACTCACAACAGCATCCAGTCCATGCACCCAAACACAGCAAACACTTCCTACAACCACTCCTTCTTCCTCCACTCCCAAACCATCTCCCTCTCCCCGCCCCAATGTCCCTAAGAAGCTTTTCCTCTCCACCATTGACATCTTTCTTACCCCTCCCCCCATCCTTCACGTCTGGCCAGGGTGGCAAAAACCCAGGCAAGCACCTCTGACAACCAGTCCACGGGCCCAGTAGTCTCCACACCCACTCGTGGTGGGAAAGGATCCAGGGCACATGTCCACAGGTTGAAGGAGCCTGCACCAGGCAGCCTCAAGGAAAGGGTGCCTGACCCAGCTGTGGGCCAGAAGACCAAGGAGCCAGCCCCAGCTGCTGCCAGGAAAGGCAAGGAGCCAGCCTCTGCTGCTGCCAGGAAGGGCAAGGAGCCAGCCCCAGCTGCTGCCAGGAAGGGCAAGGAGCCAGCCCCAGCTGCTGCCAGAAAGGGCAAGGAGCCAGCACCAGCAGGCAGGAAGGACAAGGGGCCCGGTGCAGGGACTCAGACGGAGCCCCCACAACCAATGATGGTTGTGCAGCCATCCGAGGCTGTAGGGGATGGGCTGGAGCCTCCCCCCACAAGCATCAGCAGCACAACCACCACCAGTGGGTGGCCGTCAGGAGGCTGCAGAGGATGGGCTGGAGCATCCCCCCACCACCAGCAGCAGCTGCACCACAAGCACCACTGAGCAGTCGTCACAGCCGGCGGATGGTATGTAGTCCTGCATCTATGGGCTGCTGTGAGGCCTGCCGTCTGCAAATCCAGTGGGTATAACACCCACCTGAGAGACTGTGACCTTGCACTCCCCAGGATCAAGATGCCCCCTTCAGAACCAGTGGGTAAGAAACCCACCAACCCCAGCCTCCCCAGGATCAAGAACATAGGGCACGATGCCCCCTCCAGTACCCCAGCCTCCCCAGGATCAAGAGCACAGAGCACGGTGCCCTCTCCAGAGCCAGTGGGTAAGATACCCACCAACCCCAGCCTCCCCAGGATCAAGAGCACAGGGCAAGATGACCCCTCCAGAACCAGTGGATAATACACACACCAAACCTAGCCTCCCCAGGATCAAGACCACAGGGCACGATGTCCCCTCCAGAACCAGTGAGTTAGACACCCACTTGAGAGACTGTGACCGTGCACTCCCCAGGACCAAGCCCAGGGCATGTTGCCCCCTCCAGAGCCAGTGGGCAAGTAACCCACTAAAGAGACTGTGGTCTTGCACTCCCAGGACCAAGCACCTGGCATGTTGCCCCCTCCAGAACCAGTGGTCTTGTTCCATCTGCTGGCTGAGGTGCCCCCCTGTTCCCCGTCCCCCTGGGGAACCTGCTTATTTTCCAACTGATGCCCCTGCAGTGTTCTCTCCGTGTTGCTGCAGGTGACAGGTGGGGCCTTGGACTTTGGCCTGTGGCCCTGTGGCCCACACACAATGAGGACTGGGCAGTGTCCCTTGAACTGTACATATGTTACATTGTATTTTCATATTTCTACTGTGTTGATCTTCTTACACTCACTTTCATCAATTCCTGTTGTCCTTGCTTTATTCCTCAGGGGTATGGGGTAAATATCTTATATTACTGCAGCTGATTGTGGGTATGGTTTTGGGGGTGGGGGTGTGTTTGTGTTGTGTGTGTGTCGCTCTCTTTTTCCTCCCCTGTGTGCTAGGTGGCTGTACTTACCGTGGTCGTCTTTGCCGTTGTTGGTGTTCGTGGTGGAGTAGGAAGTAAAAAATAATTGGAAATATTTGCAGCTCGGGCTCCATGGCGGCGTGGTTGTTCCCTGTGTCTCCAAAGGTGAGTCCTTTCCCTTCTGAGGTCTGTTTCCGCCAAGCTTTTGATGTCATTTGTACTTCCCCGGAAAAGGTGGCGGTTTCCTGTATCATAATATGGAGGGCGGAACATTGACTTCTGCCTGACTGTAGGTGGCTACCGCCGTGGTGGATGTTGTTTTCGCCCTTGTGGATGGTGTGGTAAAGTGGCTGTCTATCTGAGTTCTCACAGTCAAGGTCATAATTTGACGGTACCTACCGCCAGCCTGTTGGCAGTATTACCGCCACTTTATCACCGACCGCCAGGGTTGTAATGAGGGCCTATGGTATACTCTGTGTAATCCATGTTTAAAATGATGACTTACACATTTAGAGTGCTTTCAGGGGCCTCATAGCTCCACAAATATGTCACTTTTTCCTGCTGCACCAAAAATGATTCAATTCTATGAGCCTCTGGTTGCATACATAGGCATCTGTAGTGCTTGCATTAATTAATAGAGGTTTCATGACATAAAATAGTGCATTTCCCAATGACTAATTTAATTTTCATTTACTTTTCATTCAAGGTGTGATATATTTGATATGTAGTGTCTTGACAGTGAAACATCTACCAAATAGTTACAGAATATTTTGTTCTTTTTAACGCCTTTGATTCTGCCTTCACATTCACTGACCCTGTCCCCATTGCAGTATTCATATTTTTTTTAATGCAGTTTGATTGCTGCTTTGAATAGTTGTTCAGGCCCAGATTTAATATTTTTTTCATGCAACACAGCAAAACATCTTGCAGTGCTGCATGAAGGGAGAGGGTAGGAATATGCCTTATCAAAATATGGCACATTGTTTTCCTCTACCTGCACTAGTGCATAATCTGCAGCCTAGCGCCCAAGCAGGTGCCCTTGTACCGTGTTGCAATGGTGCCTGTGTTACAAGCAGTATTGTTTTTGTGCAGGATGGGACGTGTTCCTGCATGAAAACAATCCTTAGAGGCATTTTACTCTTTCTCAGTGTGCGACAGGATGCAGCGCACTCAGAAGGAGGAAACAAGTAGACATAAAGATATTTCTCCTTGTTGTGCCTCTCCTGGCAAGGCATACATTTCTAACACATTCCTAGGTCTACCATTGTTGTCAAATCTATGAATCCTTAGAATACACTGGTGGATGCTTGGGAACATCCAAGCTCCACTCATGTAACACCTTCCCGGCGTCATGTAACACAAGGCAACAACGTGTGCTGCCTTGCATAATCATAGAGTTACCAAGGGGAAACATCCTTTATGCCTACTTTTTTATAACGAAGTCCTGGTTAACGAAAGTGGAACAACGCTTTCTTTAACCACGACTTCGTTATTTTGTGCCTTAACCACGCATGTCCTGAACAACGAACATGCATGGTTAAGGTACAAACAAGGGAGTCGGCTGAGGAGGATGACGCAGATGACGAGGCGACGACTCAGGTAAGTGGGGGGTTTTAGGTTTTCGGGAGGGGGTGGGGGGTCGGGGGTTTTAGGTTTTGGGGTGGGGTTGGGGGGTGGGGCGTTTTTGGTTTTGGGGAGGGGGTGGGGGGTCGGGGTTTTAGGTTTTGGGGTGGGGTTGGAGGGGTGGGGCGTTTTAGGTTTTGGGGAGGGGGTGGGGGGTCGGGGTTTTAGGTTTTGGGGTGGGGTTGGGGGGGTGGGGCGTTTTAGGTTTTGGGGAGGGGGTTGGGGTTTTAGGTTTTGGGGTGGGGTTGGGAGCGTGGGGCGTTTTTGGTTTTGGGGAGGGGGTGGGGGTGTGTCGTTTTTGGTTTTGGGGAGGGGGTGGGGGTCGGGGTTTTAGGTTTTGGGGTGGGGTTGGGGGGGTGGGGTGAGGCATGCAGGATCAATGGGTGCCTGTTACTAATGACTATACCAGGAATGCCTTTACAACGAAATATCGTTGTTAAGGCATTCGTGGTAAAGGCATTAGTAGTAACAACGAGGTCGGTGTTCCGACCTCGTTGTTTAGGCACCCGTTGTTTTGTCAGTCGGCGTTCCGTCGTACAACCGTTACCAAGCCTTTCAGGGTGAGTCTGCGTGGCATGGTGAATCTCATTCTACATTTTGCGTTGCCTTGAGTGGCACAAGGGAAATGCAAAACCTTGCTAAATCCATCTTCTAATAGCTAAAGAAGCCAGTGTTTTTAGGATATGGTATCCTGCCTTCCCTTCCCTTCATTATGTATCTTTTTTAGAGTTGAGCCTGCAAGTGCATGTGCTATTGCATGTGTATCACTTGCAAGACTCTGTTGCAATCCTTAATTTGAGCCGGGGGTTGCCGGTGGGGGGCACCAGCACTTATTTTTGGGGGCCCACACTTTTTTGCACACATTAAATATTCACAGAGTGAAAGAGTGAAAACACACACATATTGGAAAGACTGAAACAGAGAAAGACGGAAAAACAACTGCAAAGGAAAGAAGCAAGAACCTGCAGAGGGAGAAAAAGTGTTAGGAACTGTCTGGTAGTGGATTAAAGACTATCATCCTTGGTATTGGCCTCACCGATGTTTAAGTGCACTAGCCACTGTCTTCTGAGCAGAGCTTCAGGCACCAGCACTTTTTTTAAATCGCAAATTAAGCACTGCTCTGTTATGTACAGTAAAGGGCTAGGAGTCTGCCTGTTGCTTACCATTTATTGGCTTGCAAGGCTCTCTTCTTTACAGCCTCGCAATTTGTTACTGTATGTCAATCATCATTTCCATTGCTTTGTGTGGAGCAGGGACAAAGCACTAATTGATTCAACTTAATCAGCGCCCGTCCCCTGCTCCCGACATGATTAACGTACTATTTTGAATTATTTTAGGTTCTAGTACCCTGCAAACAGAAGGCTTGACTGGAAAAAGCATGGCAAGCAAGACAAGCAAAATTGCCCAGTTTTATTTTTTTTAGAGCTAACTTTCTTATATTTTGCCAAGTCGTTTTTTCTCACTTTGCACTCATGTTTTCTTTTGTTTTTTCTCCTGGGTGCTGTTCTCAACAGATGACAATTAACTTATGCTAAATATTGCAAAGCGACATTGTTTCTTTATTATGTGTAATTTCTCAAATGATGCTTTAACACATAATTATGCAGTACACCCCAATCCACCCAACTCCTATCTGCCCTACTACAATCCACCTCAATCCACCTCACACCAAACTATCCCACTCTAATCCAAACCACTCACCCTAATTCACTCCAACCCACCCACTCTACTCCAAACCACTCACCCCATTCCACCCCCAACCACCTACTCCAATCCTCCAACCCACCCCAATCTAATCTGCCACTCACCAGTTTGCCCCTCTCCAATTCAAAACAATATGTACTACTCCAAAACAATATGCCCCACTCCAAACTGCCTCACTCCAATCTGCCCCACGTCAATCCAAAACAATTTGCCATACTCCAATCTACCCCAATCCAATCCAAAACAACCTGTCCCACTTAAATCTGACCCACTCTAATCCAAAAAATCTGCCTACTCCAATCCAACACAATCTGCCCCACTCCAATCCAATCCCCCTTACTTCAATCCAATCTACCCTACTCCAACCCAATTCACCTCATTCCAATCCACCCCACTCCCATCCAATATACCCCACCCCAATCCTGTCACTCCAATCCAAACCATTCACCCAAATCTAATCAAATCCACCCCAATTCAATCCACCTCCCCCATTTCAATCCACCCCACTCCCACTCCCATCCAATCCACCCCACCCCATCCACCCTACCCCAGCCTTATCACTCACATCCAAACCATCCACTCAATCCAATCTAATTCACTCAATCAAATCCACCACAATTCAATCCACCTCACCCCATTTCAATCCACTCCACCCCAGTGCAATCCAATCCATCCCGCACCAATCCACCCTACTGCCCTCAATCCACTCCACTCTACCTCACTATAATCCACCCCACTCTACTCCAATCCAATCCACCCCACTACCTCATTCAACTCCAACCCACTCCACCCTATTCCACCCCACTCCACGACACTCTCTGCCACTGAACCACTTAACTCTATTCCCCTTTACTCAATTCTATGTCACTCTACTCCCCTACTCCATTCTGACACTCTATGCCACTTACATTTGTCCATGTGGAAGAGCAACCACACTGGTGTGCAACATGGCAAAACACATTGCCAAAACCAATAGTTCTTGTATAGCCAAGACCCATTGACTTTGTCAATGCTTGTTCGTTTTTAGTTATTGTGTCAAATTACTGTGAGACATGTATTTATTAACATAGTGTTACTATTAATTTTACATAATTGTACCAAAACACTGTCTTCTTGTTTCAAAGGGGATTGAGAAAAATACATTAGTCAGTGGCTTCAGTGATTGGGAAGCCTAGGTTCAAATCCTGGATTCTCTGCATGACGACATTTTGTGATCTAAGTCAAATCAATTAACTTTGTGTCTAATTTAATTGATAGCGATATCTGAGAGAACTATCAAGTAATTCAGTTTAAGATGGTCTGTATACAAAGACGCACTTGCATGGTTTATTAGCCTGTAATGTTCCACCATCCATAACAATAATACTGGCCATGATGTAATGTACACCAGATAATTGGTTCACTGTGTTCTCTCATGTTGTTGTCAAATGGGAGGATTAATGAATGTTTTAAAGTTTATGATTAGCAACTTTCACTTCATATAAATGTAAATATTGTGATCTAATGTACTAATTTGAAACACTTCTGTATGTTTTTAAGAGATGTAATCGTTGTATGCCAAAAGAGGTTGCATAATAGAATAGAAGCCAGGTAAGTAGCAACAGATTCCATCGTACATTTACATAAGAACAGTGCTGGGCTATATACATTTATGAAGAGTTAGTAAACAATTTTTGCATTTTTCTGTGTAACAAACTGATCCATAATAAACTGTCCCTCCACCCCTCTGCCGAGTTGGCACTGCATTACCTATCAGCATAGGGAAGCAGAGCAATGTACCCTGTGGAACTTAGAAGAAAGAAAGCTCGAGAGAGGAAATCATGACAGTGTGTCAGAGATAGGTGCCTTTAAATCGCTGCCTTGTGTAGTTGTCTAGATGTGGCAAGAACAACTAATGCATAGAAACTGAGAGTGTATGTGTTGGGGTGGTTTACAGGGGGATAGTTATCATCCTTGGTGCAGTCTTTAAAGCCCTCGGTCAAAATACTTCAGTTCTGTACAATAAAATATTTTCTCACACCTGTCCATTCCTCTCTGTGTAACAGGGTGCTCTCAGTTTGAAACCAAGTGAGTGAGACCTTGGTCCAACTGACCATAGTTGGAGGAGGTGAATCCTTCCAGTGCAGTGTGATATTTAGTTTTGCTAGAAGAACCAGGTCAAGAAATTTGATGGTGGTTTTCTTGAACATAGGGAGCGGAATATGCCCAACAGGACCATTTCTCGGGAACTCGTTAGTACATGGATCATCATGATTGCCAGCACCTCAAGAACTCTCTGGCAGTATGAAAGAATGTGGGGCAAGACCAGAGCATGTGAAGTAAATTGACATTTAGTTGCATACAGTAAGGACAAATGCAGCTGCTGCTCCCTGGTATATTTTGATAATTGCATCAGTTGTAAGCTAGGCTCAGTTCAGTATATTAAATTGAATTTCTGTAAAACAGAAGCAGGGGGATAATTTCTGGGGATATTCCAATACTTTAGCCCAGTTCGCATCATGAAGAGGTTTGCCCAGGTCACTCTGCCAGTTAGTAATGTTTCCCAAACGGTATGCCAAAGGTTTTAAAATGTTTGGAAACAAAATCAAAATGTTGTTGTTGCTTTCTCTCCAAGAAAGATTGTGTAAATTTGGATAGGGCAGATGTCCGTCACACCGTGCTCAAGGGCATTAATTTACTGTTGAACAAGGACATAATGTGCCACTTGATTGTAGCAATCCTAGAGGCAATTACATAAAGACTACAGTGAATGAATAGTGCTATGTAGAAAATAGAAAACAAATGTACTGATAAAGTTGTCTTGTGTTGTCTCTCCTTGGATGTGTTGGTACAATTGAATTTTGTTCTTAATTTTGACCCTTTGTCCTGAATTTTTGTCCTGAATTTCGACCATTTGTCCTGAATTTTTTTACAGTCCTGTCCAGAATTTGCCTTCATACCAGGTGGCCACCCTACTTTGAACATAGACTGCCAGACTGTGTTGGCATCTCTCCCTTTTTCTTTCCCAGACATTGAAAAGTTCAATAATCCTTTATAATCACAACATGCCAGATGTGACTTAAATTGTAATGTCTGAGCAAGGATTTATTTGGGTGGACTGGGAGCAAATGTCTCCACCATCTTTGTAGGACACAGTACATGTCATTTCACTACAGACAGCAATCTTTTCGAGCTTCTGCCCTTTGAGCACTTCCTTCCCGTGGATTGTTGCCTCTCAACGACACCACAGGTAGGTCATGCATACTTCATTTGTGGTTTCACTGGCCCAGTGGAGGCTAGGCACGGATGATTTATAGCCACACAGTGCATGTCTCTTAAAGAGAAGGACTGGTACTCCATTCAGAAGGCGCTGGTGTTATATCAGGAATCAGACGGGAAGGCAAGTGACTAGGGAGAGGCGACGCTACCACAAGAGTTACCTTTGTAGGCCGGATGAAGTGGGACTGTGCAGCAATGCACTTACCAGGGCATGTGGGACTGTGGAAAGATGCGCTTACCTGGCACGCGGGATGTACTTTATTGGGACAGCGGGACTGTGGGAAGATGCTCTTACTAGGGGAAGTGGACAGGTGCTCTTTGCAAGAGTTGTGGGACTGTGGACAGTTCCCTAACTAAGGACTGAGGGACTGTGGAAAGATGCTCTTTTCCAGGGACCGTAGGACTGTGGAAGGATGCTCTTACCAGGGCATGTGGGACTGTAAAAATATGCTCTTTAAAGGGACAGTGGAAAGGTGCAACTATTAGGGGCTGTGGGACTGTGGAAAGATGCTCTTATTAGGGACTGTGAACCAGTGCTCTTACCAGGAGCTGTGGGAATGTGGAAAGATGCCCTTGACAAGCACCATGGGATTGTGGAAAGATGCTCTTCCCAGGGCATGTAGGGCTGTTGAAAGATGCTTTTTCCAGATTTAGTGGGACTGTGGAAAGATGCTCTTACTGGGGAAAGTGGACAGGTGCTCTTTTCAGGAGCTGTGGGACCGTTGAAAGATGCCCTTACAAAGGACTGTTGAGTTGTGGAAAGATGCTCTTTTCCAGGGAGAGTAGAACTGTGGAAGTTTGCTCTTACCAGGGAATGTGGGACTGTGGAAAGATGCTCTTTCCAAGGACAGTGGGACCGTGCAAAGGTGCTCTTACTAGGGACCGTAGGACTGGGGGAAGATGTTCTTACTAGGGATAATGGACAAGTGCTCTTAATAGAGGCTATGGCACTGTTAAAAGATGCCCTTACTAAGGACTGGGGGCTCTGAACGATGCTCTTACTAGCAACCATGGACAGGTCTAGCAACTGTGGACAGGTGCTCTTAATAGGAGCTGTGGTGAGGTTGAAAGACGGTCTTACCAAGGACTGGGAGCTGTGAAAAGATGTTCTTACTAAGGACCGTGGACAGGTGCTCTTACCAGGAGCTATGGGACTGTGGAAAGATGCTCTTTCCAAGGACTGGGGACTGTGGAAAGATTCTCTTACTAGCAACTGTGGACAGGTGCTGTAAATAGGAGCTGTGTGGAGGTGGAAAGATGCTGTTGACAAGCACCTTGGTTCTGTGGAAAGATGCTCCTACCAGGGTATGTGGGACTGTATAAAGATGTTCTTCCCAAAGACAGAAGGACTGTGGAAATGTGCTACTATTAGGGGCCTTGGGACTGGAGGAAGATGCTCTTACTAGGGGCTGTGGGAATGCGAACAGATGCTCCTAACAAGAACCGTGGAAAGATGATCTACCCTGGGACTGTGGGAAGATGCTCTTACCAGGAACTGTGGGACTGTGGAAAGATGCCATTGCCAAGCACCTTGGGTCTGTGGAAAGATGCTCTTCCCAGGGCATTTGGGACTGTGGAAAGATGCTTTTCCCAGAGACAGTGGGACTGTGGAAAAGTTCTATTATTAGGGGCCTTGGGACTGGAGGAAGATGCTCTTAGCAGGGGCTTTGGGAATGTGGACAGGTGCTCTTACCAAGAACCGTGGAAAGATGCTCTTCCCTGGGGCTGTGGGAAGATGCTCTTACCATGGGCTGCGGAGGTGCTGTTATTAGGGACTGCGGGACAGTGGAAAAATGCTTTTATCAGGGCCCACAGCACTCTGAAAAGGTGCTGTTAACAAACGTTGTGGTATCGTGGGAAGAAGCTCTTTTGTAGAGGATATAGGATTGTGGAAAGATGTTCTTACCAAGAGCAGAGGAACTGTGAAAATGTGCACTTACAGGGTCTGTGAAAAGATGCTCATACAGTGGGCTTTGGGTAGGGTGCCCACTGTCTTCCATTTTGCAGGTTTGTCCTGCAGTTGTGGCTCCTGTCCTGATGCCAACACCGAGGCAGTGTGGGACACTCTTTGTTCCACATTTTAGTTCTCTCCACTTTTAACTTTTTTTCCAAAGGACAAGCAACCCTCAATCTTTCAGCCCTTCATGAGCTGTAAAAGAGGTACCTGTTGGCATCTGGGTCAGGGAGCTACAGCACAGAAATGCTCCACAATACAACATCAGGCACACATCTAGCCACAGAGGTGACAATCTACCCACCTAGCTATGCACAACCTTGAATGTGTGAATGAAAAGGGGAACCTGTCCTGGTACTAGGTCCCTGGTGTCTGATATGCGGACGTAGGTACAGGGAAAGTATTATTTACCCAGGATCAACCCCTTTAAGTAGTAGACTTGAGTCTGCAGCACTCCGCTGCTTGCTGCAAAGGTTACACCTTTCTTACTATATTGCATTTTGGCGAATATAGAGCAACACTAGGCCCTCCTTCCCCAGGTAATATCCAGTCCACGTAATAACTCCATACTTACTAGCAGCCTTTACATTGGTTCTAAATACTCCCTGTTGTGCCAAAAGGGAGCAGAGCAAAAAGTATAATCCACTAGACCAGTGGTTCTCAATCTTTTAACTTCTGTGGACCCCCACTTTATCATTACTGGATCCCACTGAATCATTATTGGAAATCGAGAACCCCTCACTGACTAATTATTGGATGCCGGGGACCGCGGCCTAAATATTGTTGATGATTTCACCTGCAAAATATACATAAAATACAGAAACAAGCATTCAGCAAAGAAATACATAAATGATAACACATTTTACTTAATTTGCAAACAAATATAAAAAAAGAAATACAAATAAAATTGTTGATAGAAAGGTTGTAGGTTTTCTAAATTCAATTGAAGCCACACATGGTCCATATTGTATTCTGTTTGATGCACCTGCACTGCTCCTACAAATCAATCTGAGGATACTAATTTAATGTTTACCCTGCAATTTCAAATTCTTTGACATTTACATAAGTTTTAAAAATTTCAATTGTATAGTTAACCACTTGATCAATCTGTTAATATTTTTCTAAGCAGTCGTGGACCACCTGAGGAAGCTTCTCAGACCCAATAGTTCCCCCGACCACAGGTTGGGAACCACTGCACTAGACTACTGCTGGGGTTGCAGTAATTCTGATGGGATGGCCCCTTGTGATGTGGACCCTGCCCAGATCTATAATACTGTGCTTATTTCCAGCGTATTTAATTTATGGGGTGAATCTGGGATTAGAATTCAACTTTTCCAGTTTGTCAGCTAAAACAAACCCACTGGACAACATCTAGGTCTGCTGTCTGCCCATCCCAGTGACTTGACCACCCTGTTAGGAGTCCTGTCAAGGTTTTTTAAATAGTGCACCCTTTTCTTTGGCTTGTGCTGCAAAAGGTGATTACTGGGCAGCTCGCTGGATGGAGATTGACATAAACCATTGGTGTTTGAAAGATTTAGACCATTTCACTCCAGTTGGATGCAAGTCTTGTCAATTTTCTAAACTTGTTTTCTCAAAAGTATTCCTGGAAACTTGAGACTGATGCAGTTTTCTAAGCCTACTGCTGTAAATGTTTGTGAATTTCAAAAATTGGTTAATTTGCACCCATTCAAGGAATATTTACATAGGTGCTGATTTCCGAATTTGTGTTTTAGAAACCCCATTTATATTATATTTATGTATGTATATGTGTATAGATAGATAGATACTCTTACAATTGCTGTGGGTCTGTGACGATGTGGCCTTACCATGAGGCCTGAGACCCTGGGTTCATATTCTTGTAGCTGTAGCGTTTTCTATAAGGGGTGGTATGTTGCCACTGCGCGCACACACTGAGTGAAATGTTCTGAAAACTAAAATGTCTTTGATAACAGACGACACTTCAGTGGGCGGCGCAAAGTCAGTGGTGGTGTGTAGCGTTTTTCAAACGCCATTTACAGATGTTCATGTTTAGCTGGCGAGGCAATTGAAAGCGAATGCGGAGGCGACAGCATTACATTAACCGGAAGGAAATCTGGGCGGCGGTAGTGGCAGAATGACAGCAGAGTCAGAGTTATTTTGCTCAGTATTTAGTTGTGTTTTGTAGTGTTGAGCATGCTGCTGTACTTCAGCTTCACAGCGCTTGCCGCATAAAAAGGCCTGGCATGAATACAGAACCAAGGGAATAGCTTCAGGGGGGGAGTTAGGGGTGTGACACCCCCCAAGTATACACACTCTTGACTGAGCTGGGTCTGTTAGGCGGCTGATGGTTTTTCCTCCTTGTTCTGATTTCACTAAGACGTTTTAACTTGTTCATTGTTTGGATCAAGAACTGAAATGTATATAGTGACAAGTTTACCCATAAAGTAATAAATCTGCACCTGTATCCTTTCAATGTATGAATATTTACCACTCTTTGGAAATCTACAGCATTAGCAGTAGTAGGCTAGGAAAGCTGCACCAGTCTCAGGTTTCCAGGCATACTACTAGCAATCAGACTTCTAAAAAGTGATAGGGCAAATGCTTGCAAATAGCCTAACCACGGACAATAGCCCGGGGTAGCATTTCAAATCATTTTTTTTTCACCCACTGTGCCACTCTAGACAGGGTTCAATTTAGGGTTTGGTGGACAGAGTAAAGACAGACAGGAAGGACTTTACATCAGCCATCCCGCCTTTTCTCCACCTGCAAAATTTAGAGAAGTTTGCCATCATGGTGGTTCCTGTCATTGTAGGAAGCGTTTGACGGATGGCACTGTGAAAAATAACCATCATACGTTTCCAAAGATTTTTTCATTCCTAAACACCTAAAGCGTGAATTTGTTTTTGAAAAAAAAAAAACTGTTGTTTTTCCTGTTTTTTTCCATTTTTTTTTTAACTGTCCCTCACCACCAGGGTACACAGTTAAAATAAGTAATCCAACCATCCACTCGAGATAGGGCAGATAGTTGGATAGCTTACCTCCAATGACCACTACTTCATTGGACCATCAGAGAGAATACATTTTACTCTGTGGGCATAAAACCTGGGGTTTGCCTGTCTCAAACTCAGGCAGGTGGACCTTGACTTTAGTGGACAGGGTACTCTGTCACTGTTGTGATGGAGTACTCTGTCCGGCAAACTCTGAATCAGCCCAAGAGGCCCACCTAATGCAAATCACTTCTGTCCCTGCTTCCCATGGTAACAGTCCACCCCAAACTGTGACCATCTCACCAATTCACCCTGTGGTCCACTGATTTTTCAGTTAGAAAATTTGAGATACACACCCTCTGAATCTCAGTGACTAAGCTACAACACTATACAGACTTATAAAACAGTTCAGGTCTCCTTGCTCTGGAGTAAGGTTTACACATTTGTTATTGTGGGTGCTGGGCTTTCTCACAGCAAACTACGTCACACCTGGTGTGGCCTGAGGATACTGAGCCGCCTACAAAGAAAGTATTGCCTCCCACCTGAATTAGGTACAAGGAGCCCTCCCACCACAGCAGGGCACCATCCTGCAGCCCATTCAGCAGCCCATCAGCTCCCAGCTGAAGAGGGTGCTCTCTGGGAGTTTGTGGTGTATCCTGCAGCGTGAGATGGTGAGCTCTAGGATGCTGAGGTACGCACAATACTACTGAGGTGCAGGTTTTGGTGCCATTTGAGCTACCCTGACTGCAATAAGGCAGTCTTTGGCACTAACTGTGGTGCCATGGGTTGCTCTGGTGACACCTTTAATACTTGCTGGTGTGGGGTGAACTGTAGAAATGCAGTTTAAGATGCTTCCTGGGGTGTTCTGGACTTCCATTGTGGATCCTCTAATACATCCTGTGGTGCTTTGAACTGCTGTGACACTGCCTCTGCAGCATGCTGTGAGAGTATGGAGTGCCGTGGTGCCACCTTTGATACCTGCTGGTGTGCTTTAGACTGTGGTGATGCAGCCTTCGGTGCTTTGGACATCCATGGTGTTTCCTCTAATGTATCCTGTGGTGCCTTGGACTAATGTGGCACTGCCTCTGCAGCATGCTGTGGTGTATGAACTGCTCTGGTGCTGCCTTTGGTCGATGCTGGTGTGCTGTAGACTTTAGCAATGCAGGGTAGGATGTATCCTGGGGGTCCTGGCCTACAGTGGGGCTTCCTTTAATACATCCTGTAGGAGTAAGAATGCAGTGGTACTTCCTCTGCAGCATGCTGTTGTGCCATGGACTACTGTGGTGCTTCATTTGATACCTGCTGGTGTGCTGTAGACTGTAGTGATGTAGCCTGGGGTGCTTTGGACATCCATGGTGTTTCCTCTAATGCATCCTGTGGTGCTTTGGACTGCTGTGGTACTTCATCTGCAGCATGCTGTGGTGCTAAATAAAATGATACTTGGGCGTCGCGGAGTCAGTGGTGGTGTGTAGCATTTTTCAAGCGCCATTTACAAATATTAATGTTTAGCTGGCGAGGCAATTAAACAGCATGCTGTTTTGCCGTGGACTGCTATAGTGCCATCTCTGATACCTGCTGGTGTGCTGTAGGCTGTAGTGATGCAGCCTGGGGTGCTTTGGACATCCATGGTGTTTCCTCTACCGCATCCTGCTGTACCTTGGACTGCTGTGGTACTGCCTCTGGAGCATGCTGTGGTGCCATGGACTGCTGTGGTACTGCCTTTGAAGCATACTGGTGTGTCATGGACTGCTTTAGTTTCTCCTTTGATACCTAGTGTTGTGCTGTATGATGTAGTGATGCAGCCTGTCGTGCTTTGGACATCCATTGTGTTCCTCCAATGCATCCTGTGGTGCTTTGGACTGCTCTGGTACTTCCTCTGCAGGATGCTGCTGTGCCGTGGACTACTGTGGTGTCACCTCTGAAGCATGCTGTGGTACTGTGGACTGCAGTGGTGCCGCCTTTGATACTTGCTGGTGTGCTGAAGACTATAGTGATGAATCCTGTGGTGCCTTGGACATTCATGGTTCTTCCTCTAATGCATCCTGTCGTGCCTTGGACTGCTGTGGGACTGCCTCTGAAGCATGTTGTGGTACCCTGGACTGCTGTGGTGCCGCCTTTGACACTTAGGGGGTCATTCTGACCCTGGCGGCCCAACGACCGCGGAAGCACCGCCAACAGGCTGGCGGTGCTTCTGGGGCCATTCTGACCGCGGCGGTACAGCCGCGGTCAGAAAAGGGAAACCGGCGGTTTCCCGCCGGTTTCCCGCGGCCCCAGGGAATCCTCCACGGCGGCGCTGCAAGCAGCGCCGCCATGGGGATTCCGACCCCCTTCCCGCCATCCTGTTTCTGGCGGTTTTCACCGCCAGAAACAGGATGGCAGGAAAGGGTGTCGTGGGGCCCCTGGGGGCCCCTGCAGTGCCCATGCCACTGGCATGGGCACTGCAGGGGCCCCCTAACAGGGCCCCATTGAGATTTTCAGTGTCTGCTTGGCAGACACTGAAAATCGCGATGGGTGCAACTGCACCCGTTGCACACCAGCAACTCCGCCGGCTCCATTCGGAGCCGGCATCCTCGTTGCTGGGGCTTTCCCGCTGGGCGGGCGGGCGGGCGGCCTTTTGGCGGTCGCCCGCCAGCCCAGCGGGAAAGTCAGAATGACCGCCGCGGTCTTTTGACCGCGGTACGGTCTTCTGGCGGTTCCCGCCAGGCGGGCGGCTTCCGCCGCCCGCGGGGGTCAGAATGACCCCCTTAGTGGTGTACTGTAGACTGTAATGATGCATCCTGTGGTGCCTTGGACATTCATGGTTTTTCCTCTAATGCATCCTGTGGTGCCTTGGACTGCTGTGGGACTGCCTCTGAAGCATGCCATGGTAGCCTGGACTGCTGTGGTGCCGCCTTTGATACCTACTGGTGTGCTGTAGACTGTGGCAATGCAATCTAAGATGGGGTTTCCTGGATGTTGATGGTGCAGCCTCTGAAGTTTTGGGCTGCAGTAGTTCAGCCTCTGATTCCTGCTGTTGTGCTGTAGACTGCTGTGGTGTAACTTTGATGTCTGCTGAAGTGACCTGCAGTACAGTCTGTGTTGTCTGTCTCTGCGCTTGGGCTGATGTAGTGCTTCTTCTGGAGTTTGCTGGTTTGACGTGGCCTGATGCATTTATGGCTCTGCAGCATTACAGCCATGGACTGCGCTGGTGCCACCTTTGATACTTGGTGGTGGACTGTGGACTGCAGTGGTGCAGTCAAAGATGCACCCTTGGGGTGTCCTGGACTCGATTGCCATGGTGCAGAGTTCGGGGCTTGTTGATGGTCTCTGGACTGCTGTGTTACTGCCTCTGAACCTTTAATCCTTGCTGCTGTGCCATGGTGTGGCCTTTGGGGATCAGTGGTGAGCTGTGGACTGATGATGTATTTTTGATGTGGTGCCACCTTTAATACTTGCTGCTGTGCCATGGTGTGGCCTTTGATACTCAGTGCTGAGCTGTGGACTGCTGTTGTATTTTTGCCGTGGTGCCACCTTTAATCCTTGCTGGTGTGCCATGGTGTGGCCTTTGAGGATTGGTGGTATGCTCTGGACTGCTGTTGTACCACTTCTGAGACTGCTGTGGTACTTTTGACTGCTGTAGTGTAGCCATGGTGCGGTCTGTGGGCAATGGTGGTGTGTTGGGTAGTGGTGTGGAAGTGTTTGGTTAGGGGTGGTGAAGCATGGTGAAGGAAATGTCGCCGGTAGATTTCCCCCCTCTGCCCCCCAGATTTATCTCTTCCTCCAGAAATTAAATGAATTAACATGAACTCGAAAGCAGGGCCCAAAGCTTCAAGGATGAGTATTTCCTAGGAGTGTTCCTAGCATTGTGCTCTTCTGAGTGGTGTGGTGCGGTGTGGTGTGGTGCACATAAAGGTTAACACTGTGGTCTGGTGGTAGGAAATGTCGTGCCTTGTAAGCGCCTGGACTCACCAATCTCCACTTCCAGGAGCAGGAGTTAGTTGTTCCATAGAAGGGGATTATTCATCCATTCATTCATGTTGAAGGTGGAGACACCACTGCTCGAAGGAGGCCTGGTTTGTGGGTTTGAGTGATGTTGTGTGTGTTCATGGCAGACCTATTAATTATTAGTACCTCTGTAGGTTGTGTGGAGTTGGATCCAGGTTGGAGGTGACACTCTGATCTTACACTTGGCTGTGTTGCTTGGGGCTGTGATTGTGCCAGGGTGGACTACCCTGAGTTTACAGGTGGTGCTGGCCAGGTACCTGTGCGGTGTAAACTGAGAAGGGACGTGTATGGTTGTTGTCTGATATAATGCCGGTGTGTAGAAAAGAGTGATGACATGTTGTGGTTTTAGAGTTAGTTGGTCAGGTGGTGTTCGTTTAAAACTTTCAATTTCAAAGCATTTGGCGTTACAGGTTGAGGTAACGAGTTTGTAAGCAATTTGTAGACAATATCTGAGGATACAGGAGCTCACTTTAGTTTTTAGGGTATGTATTTGTTTCACTTTGTCAGTATTCGTCCTTATTTTTATATTAATATTTACCCATATGCATTGTTGGTCTCCAGAAAATGAAATTGCAACTAGTGTATTTGACATTTCAGTATTTGATGTGCATGCACCCACATTTTGAGTACATCTCGGTGTTTAGTGCACTATACCGTAAAACGACAAACTCTCCTTTTAAAGATTAGCTTTGTGACACGTGTACAAATAACTTCGCAACATGTTAAGCCACTTTAGGAAAACAATTTTTTTTTCTCCCTGATCTGTCACTATGTAGAGCTGCTGGACTCAAGGACACAACTGATCCACGGAAAGGCACTGAAATAAGATCACATTTCTGTATTTTCCTTTCGTAAAATAAATACGACAGGCAAAAAGACAGGAATAAAACCAGAAAACTCAGAGTATTGTTTCAAATGTGGCAGAGTATCTTCCAGGAACAGACTGCGACTTTGCAGACCTGTTCTGCAGGATGTAGCAACAAGTCCACAAATGGTAACTCCACCCAAAAGTCCTTCAAACAAACTTGTCAAAGTGTGGAACTCCTCAGATAGAACTTTTCGACACGGCAGAAAACGCAAAATGGCTAAGCTTCGCTCCAGGTACCCACACTCCCTATCCAAGGGCAATGCTGTGATGAACTGGTCAGGGATATTTTCTTATGCTTTTCACCTCTTCCTTTCATTCCATTTCTGGGTTGGACAATCAGGCAGACATTTCTCACCATGATCTTGTAGCCCCTACTTGAGCGTGTCAGCCATGGTTCACCACACTTCTAGACCTCTCAGCAGTTCCCCAGGAGAAGTTGCCAAACAGGCTGTGCCTCCTCTCTGAAAATCAACATCAGATCAAACATCCAGACCCAAAGTCTGTCAACCTTGCGAAATGACTTCTAAAGTCAGAGTTTGGTTACTTTGAGTTGCCTGCAGAATCTATGGACATTCTCAGGGAAGCTCGTAGACCCACAACCTGAGCATGTTATGCTGCAAAATGGAAAGGTTTTGTGTGCTACTGCCAACCCAAATGTATTAATCCCATTGAGGCTACTGTCAAATACCGTTTGTTTGCAACATTTACAGAAAACACGTTAAGTTTCCTACATCTCCCCTGCCTTGAGAGCACTACACTGGTTACCCTTTGCCAGAAGATGCACCTTCAAGATGCTTTGTATCACCCACAAAGCTATACATGGAACAGGACCGCTTTTTATCAGAAACAAACTAACCAAATACATTCAACAAAGAAACCTCCGCTCAAGATTGGCACCCCACCTTAGGACACTACAATACAAGAAAAAGACTATAGGTGCTACATCCTTCTCTGTTCAAGCAGCCAAACTATGGAATTCATTACCCCCAACTATAAGATCCACCGATAACTATCTTATCTTCAGAAAACTACTCAAGAGTTGGCTCTTTCCTTCATAACCACCATATTCAAACAGCTATGGACTGCATATGCCTGTGTTGATAAATATTTTTTATCTGATTATGTGTAAATTCTATTCTAGATATATATAGTTCTTTAGAAAATATGTATTGCTAATATGTCATAAAAATAAACTACACACATACTCTTTAATCCTGTTTAACGAATGTATATTTACTCATGGTTTAAATATGTATATCTATGTACATATATGTGTGCATATGTGTGTGTATGTGCATGTGTATATATATATATATATATATATAAATATATATATATATATATATTTTTATATATATATATATATATATATATATATATATATATATACATGTTATTCTATGCTTAACATGTTCATAGGTCATGGCATAGCTCCTAGATAAGTTGTTATATTAGATATTTATGAATCCCTGCTCTCATTTTATATCACACTTTGTCTACCCATCACCATATGTCATGTCTCTATCAATCTATCCTCCATTCCCACTCTGACTCATCCCAAATCCATTCTACTACTTTCTTCTCCTAAATAACCCTACCTAAACTCTTCCCTCCTCTTCCACATCTAACTCACCCAAACCTCACTTTACTACCATGATCTCCCAAACAATCCTACTCAATTCTCCCTCATTTATCTCACCTTTAACTCATCCAAAACCCCTCCTGCTACTATGATCTCCCTATCCCTTTCCAGAACTCTTCCCTCCTCCATCCCCCCTTTACTCATCCCAAGCCTAAATCCTATTACAATAAACTCCCAATTAACACTTCTGGATTCTTACCTCCTCCACCCCTCCATTACTCCAGTCAATCAAACTAACAAACCCACATATCCGCGGCTCAAATTAACTCATAATAATACTAAAACTGTACTCATATTTCCCTATACTAATCCACCACTAATTCCTTTTGGGTTCTGGAATAGCGTGCTACTCGCCGAAAGGCGATTCAACGCCTCCTCGTCAGGGGTAGTAAGCGCTATACAAATACTATTTCAACACTTTTCTTAGCCTTCACAGGCAGATAGATCATAAGGAGAGGATAAAGAAATTACAAAAGATCCAAAGCAGTCCTGACCTGAGTCCCAATGACATCTGGACGTGGTTGAGGGATGTTTTTGGACCATGGGGAATGAAGATATTTGAATCTATTATTGCTATTATCCTGATTATTATTATTATCCACATTGTTATTATATTGAGATTGTGCATAATCCAGTACTCTTGCAAAAATAAAGGCACTGCTAATACTTTTAGGCTTGCTGGTTCTCAGGATGGTAAGAAAAGTGATAACGAAAAGACCAATAACCAAATGGTGAAGCTGTATTATATTGAACTACTGTACACCAAACCTATTCCTCTTAGAAAAAGGGGGGTTGTGAAAAGAAACTTAGGATCTGTCTGTATCATGTTTATAGTGTCCTATGTCATGCAATTTTAGTAACCACATATGTAATCCTGAATGTATCAAACATTTAAGGAAATATTTATGTCATTTTATGTTTGGGTGAAGCTTCCAGTGCCTCTGAATATGTTTGAAAACTTTCATGGAACTAGCATAGTATTTCCCAAACTGTGGATAGTGAGCCAATTTTTGGTTGATCGCAAAAGTCCAAGTAAAAAATAAAGATGCCTTTAAATTCTGTATTTATATTGTCACATTTGCTGCACTTCAAAGACATAGGTCAAATGTCAGGCTACATGTTCTGATAAATTGCTGCTTATTTTTTAACATGGAGACTGGAGTTTCCAAACTTCTATCACTTTGCAGTGAAAGAAAGTAAAATGAATTATGTTATAATTTTGCTGTGGTCCTCAATATAGCTATCCAGTAGAGACCAGCAAGATATAGTTAGGATCATGTTTTCATAGGAAAAGCATTGTCCGGTTTGCTTATAATTTTGGTGCTATTTGACAAATCTTCACCACACTTTCAAAAAAAGTCTCATCCACCTAAGTTCCTTTCTAGAAAGTCTCAGGTTGATCCATTAAGCAGGGGCCGTGAAAAAAGGGGGGGCCAAATTGTGTTTTCCTCATTCATTTTTCCATGGGAAAATTGAACAGCAAAACTGCAAAAACTGTCCAACGGATATCCACCAAAATTGGCAGAAAGCTAGATATTGCTACAGAAAGTGTGCTTTTATGATTTTCTGTGAATTCATTCAGTAGTTTTGTGAGCAATTAGGGCTCATAATCTTTGTATATTTCACACCACAGAGGATCTGAGGAGCCAACAGATCTCCTGCTGAGATCTAATTGGCTGTCACCACTTCAACAATGATGTGGCAGCAGCCATGTGAGGACTCAGGACCCAGTCCTGAGTCCTAGGAAAAAGGTTTAAAAAAGATATAAGGGGGAAAGGATGATACTGTGTCACCTTAGGCCAGGTAGGAGGGGTGCTAGAGTGCCACCCTGGGGCCTAAAACACATTTTCTTTTTTAATGTTGCTGCAAATTCACAATGGATCCACGAATCTGCAACAGATTTTGTTTTAAAAATTGCTTTAAAAAATTACCCCCTTGGGTAGGTCTGAAGGGCAACACATCATAATATTTTGGGGAGGACGGAATGTGGCCCACCTCGCCTCTACGATGCCCCAGGGACTGATGTAACAAGGAAGGAGCATGCAGCCCCCAACCCAGGTATGAGAAGTGCTTGCAGTGTGGACCTCACGTGACTCTACCTTGACAGATAGGATCTGTGAGGTCACCGGACTCTCCCACAGCCTCTTGAATAAGAACTGGATGGCACCCGCCTCACCAGTAAGGAATATGATTGATCCATCTCCCTTGTTAACAAGCTATCTCTCTCATCTGATGAAGTCACTAATTTTCCTTTTGATCTCCCCCGCGGAGGTTAGCAAGCTAAGATCGCAGCCAACCCCACTGGCAGCCTCCCACTTAGATCTCTCCATTCCCATTCATGTTTGGGCTAGAACTTCCAGGCATAATAAATCCTCTCTCCCTCCTGCAAAGAGTTTATAATGCCGCCCTCATGCGTTCTGCTGACATAATATCTAAAGCTGAATCCTGCCTAACTAAAACATATCCCAATAAACCACAAACAATAAAAACTGCCAGAAAATGCCAGAACATACCTACTAAGACCCATCAGGACCACAGGCAACAGCAAATGAGGTCATAAAGTCCCCAACGGTCACTAATGCCCAGCTCCGAAACGGACCAATACAGGGGCACAGGGAACACTTGGTTCATGGAATGTGCCACACATCGGAAAAACCCGGGGGAGACTCATGAGCCTCTCCCCCGGAGTCCCTATTATCAATGCCACAGGCACCGAACGATGACCATACTTCACCATTCACCGTCTTTCCAACATTCTTTACTGTTAACATCTTTTATCAAGCTGGTATTATTATTGTTGTCTAATTGGCTGTGTGTTCCTGGGGAGCCCTAGAAAGGTGCTGACGTTGAAACATTTTAGTGGCCCAAAAAGTAGCAGTTAATTAGAAGACTTCTATAGTGCCTTATATAATAAAGTCTGTCTCAATGTATTGGTGTAAACATAGGGCTTAGGGCCTGATTACAACTTTGGAGGAGGTGTTAATCCGTTCCAAAAGTGACAGTAAAGTGACGGATATACCACCAGCCGTATTACGAGTCCATTATATCCTATGGAACTCGTAATATGGCTGGTGGTATATCCGTCACTTTTGGGACGGATTAACACCTCCTCCAAAGTTGTAATCAGGCCCTTAGTGGTCTACGATATATATAACTCATGCTTGAATCTTCCAAAATGTGCTTTGGCCCAAAGATAGTCTAGGAAAGTATTCCGGGGACAAACTCTAAGCACATTCGTATTCTAGACCAGGAAGATTTCATCAGATGGTAATGGGAAGGATTCACAGCAGCATTGACAGGTAATGCCCAGGCTAATTAACACCAGTCTTCTTTATCCCATGTTCTCCATTCCTCGTCCAGGTATTTACAGAATACACTAACTCGCCTCACTTCAGGTGCACTTTGTTTGTTCCCTAACAAAACCCACCTTTGTTTGCCTTCACAACAACCAACTCCATCCCTTCAGCAGAAGAAACACAAAATCTGCATTCTTGCAAAACAAAATTGAGATCACGGTTGGAGAGGAATCATGGAGGGAAGGAGACATGCGAACACCAGGACGGGAAACGAGAAGGTGAGAGTTACTGTATTTTTCCATTTCTCTTACTCACAGGGATTGATAACAGGTTTACAAATGTTCAACTCATAACTGTACCCCTGAGCATGTTCCGTTTACTGCAAGTATACTTCTCTCTACCCTGTCTGTACTTCGCAGCGAAAACTATAGCTTTAGCTCACTGAATCAGAAGATCTAGAAACCGATTAAATCTCCGGCAAAAACATTATTTGTCAAGAAAAGTTTTCAGGGAACAAGCGGCAGCTGCATTAGGGCCTATAATTACGGCCTCAGTGTGAGCGGCAAATAGCATACCAGGCGACGGAATTAGGCCAGCGCCAGTGACAAGGAGGGGAGAAGACGGATACGTAATCCAGGCCAGCTCCTGACTCTCGCGTTTTCTCGTGCAGGAAGCACTCGCGGAGAACTCGCCTATTTCTTAATTATAAAGATGGAAGGGAGGCGCTGCCGGAGGCCCGAACGTGACATTTGGAAGGATAACAGCTGTCAACAGTGACGGCAGAGTGTTAGCGCGAGATGAGTCAGCGCAGCGAGCGCGCGCCACGGAGAGACGCGTGATTAAGTGGCTGGGAATCAAGCGCCCATTTATAGTTTGGTTCCAGGACGAACAACCTTTGATGGAGTTCTCAAATTGACAGCTATGGTTTCTTCCCTGCCCATTGCTCTTGAAATAAACTACCCCTGCAGCAACTAATACTAATAACTTGTTGTTGATGTATTTATTTCAGAGCTTTATATAGCACTATATTAAGGCGCTTGCTCTGTTTAACATAATTTTATTAAAAAAAGAACAAAACAGTAAACTATTACACAGATCGTTACAGAATTTTGAACATTCTCAAAGGCAAATGCGTTACTGCAGAAGTTTGTGTGAATTCTATTTGAGATTGTATTTGAAGAGGAGGCGAGCATTATTTTTGGTAGAGGTGGAAGTGGTGGGTGTGTTTTTTAGGTAGCTCCTGGCTAAAACAGTGGGCTCAGTGATTTGTTTTTGCATTATTATAATCTTGCTGTATTGTAAATAAATTGAGTAACTTGTGCCCTACCCAATCCACCTAGGGTAATAAACCCCATTTTTAAGTAACAAGCAAAAGTTAAACTTGCTCTGAAAGATATGGAACGATTAATGCTTAACAGCATATTTTGTGCAATTGGCTAGGGTACCAACTTTAGTTGATTGAGAAAGCGATACACTTTATCCATCTATCTTGATTTCCAGACACATTTTCCCTGATGGCACAATAGGGGGTTCTGTGGGACAGGCGTTTATCTTCCCTTAAAGCAGATTCCAAAAGTATTGGTAATTCGTTGTCCATACCGAAGAGCGCTTACCAACAGGCAAGGTAGTTAATTTTCTGAACTATTTCTGAGTTCCTGGGGTACCTTACATGCACACTGAAACCAACACCTTTCAGCATCTTTAGTTTCACTCTTCCGAACAGTGTCTCTTTTGCATCGACTCGACCAACATCTTTCAGAAGTAAAACGATGTTTTGTGCTTCTCATTCTTTCATGAATCGACATTAGTCATTCGCCCTGCCCCTCATCGATGGTCCTGATGAAGTGCGTTGCTTTTCACCATGATGCAGCAGACAGGTGAGATACCACATAGTTTACCATTGGGCCAGATTTCACCGTGTCTGAATGCCCTCTGCTCCTTTCAATTCAATTTCTGAACACTTTCTGTGTGCTTAGGGTAGGGGGTGTTACAAACAAGCACGCATATCAACAAGCTTCTGTCATCCTTGGTAATGACTCTTCAGGACAGCCAATGGAGAATGTACTCTATATGACCCTTCCACGCAATCTGTACCCATCTACAAGCAAAGTTATGTGTAGATGCCATCTTGGAGAAATGTGAGCCTGTTTCAACCAGGTCGAGAGGCTTCTGCATACAGAGTTGTATATTCTTCAGAAGTTACACAACATATTATATTTCCATTGGCGTGGTATACATGTAGTGCATAACTCTTTTAAGTTGCTATAGCATAATTTTGTGAAATTACAGCAAAACATTGCAAGAGTATGTGGAACTGCACAAGGAGCATAACACAGCATATAGAGCTATATTTTCCAAAATGAACCATAGGATGCATTTTGTTGTAAATGCAAAGTAACACACACCGCAGCAGCCATTAGCCTCTTGCGTTCATTAAGTTCGTTTAACCTGTGCTCTGCAGACGAATCTTCGTGTCAAATTATTCCTAATTATGTGAAAGGGCGTAGTTGTGTGCTTTTGGGTAGGTGTGAGCTGAAAGAGGGATGCAAGGTTACCAACATTTCTCAGATTACTCGGTCATGTTTAACATTTTGCCCAGGCCTACATGGTATCTACTGTGGAGATGTTCCAATATGCCAATAATGACAACATTTGCAATGAAGACCTGCATATGGCAAAATGGGGGGGATTACCATTTTTGTCACTATTTTGTTTAATGTAGGGTTGACATTCTGCAGTAGGTGGCGGAACCGCACGTTAGAGAAAATCCGTGCACATGTTAATTAAGGTATGAAACAGTTTTATTAACAACATAAACATTTATATATGTAACTGACAGGTTCCATAGCACATCGGGTCCCCTAGCAACTGTGCTTGAGCGAGGTCCCTAATCAAAGGCAAGGTACAAATATATAGACTTCTTCATTCAAGGGTCTAATTGAGATCACACGACTTTATAAAACAAGAGAGTACACGTGTTCCTAAGTCTAAGATGATCAGAAAGAAAGAAGTCGACAGTTTATTATAAAAAAACAGGTAACCATTTTTGGCTGAGCAAGGCTCTCTTTTCTCATGAGAAAAAAGGATCTAAAACCTTTAGGCATGCTTGCAATGCGTAAGAAAACTTAGGAACAGCAGAAATGTTGGTTTTCCCATGAGGAACTATAGCTACGAAAAGTAAATGAACGTCTATAAATGTCTCCTTTCTACTAATAACTGTGTCGAAAGATTTCAGAAAATCTAATTCTGTTTTCATTGCCTTTCACATAGAAAGCTGGCAGCAGGCATTGCGACTTCACAGCCCAACTGTAATAAATTATTACAGTTGTAACTACGTAATAACTAGATTATATTAAAAACATTAGAGATAATTTTTTTATGCAGGGATTGCAGGCTTCAGTATTTTGGGGACCTCAGATCAGTTCTGTTTAATTAATCTCACTTTATGTGCTTTGGGTGATCTCAGATACGTCCCTGACGTGATAGAATGCAAAAGACTGTTATCTCAGCAGATAGGATTCGCTAACGTGGTCACATGTGACATTTGGTAGTATATAAAACAGATGTGTTTAATCTCAGGTTTCTACCCGAAATTTTCAGTGAGTTGCAGACCAAAATCTTCTGTCACATTAATTCCCTGAAACTCTAAACTTCATAAGCTAGCTGCAAAGGGAATGCACTTCTTACCCAAGCTTTGGGAAAAGGCAAAAATTTCTACCCAAAAAATAAAACCAATGTGTCTCCCTAGTAAACCCAGTGGAATTGTCTGCAAGATACACTGTATTCCTGTGCTCATTGCAGTCAAGGAACATTGTATGGTGTTAGACCTGCCGATCTCAGCGTGGTTTCCCCCTGTCTTTTTTCCCCTGCCTCCTGTATTTTTGATTGTGTGCTGGATTTCGTTTTTGCTGGTTTTGGTGCTCTGGGCACTTTACCACTGATGATCAGTGCTATTATGGTTGGTTATCTATGATTGGCATATGTGATTCACTAGTAAGTACCTAGTATAGTGCACCATGGGTGGCCAGGGCCTGTGAATCAAATGCTATTAGTGTGCCAGCAGCACTGATTGTGCCACCACATGAATAGCCCTGTAAACATGTCTCAAACCTGCCTTTGCAGTGTTTGTGAATGCAGTTTTAAACTGCCATGTTGACCTGGCAAGTGCACCCACTTGCCAGGCCCAAACTTTTCCTTTTAGTACATGTAAGGCATCCCTAAGGTAGGCCCAAAGTAGCCCCATGGGCAGGTTGCAGTGCATTTAAAAGGTAGGACATGTACAGTGTGTTTGACATGTCCTGATAGTGAAATACTGCTAAATTCGGTGTTCACAATTGCAAGGCCTACCTCTCCCATAAGTTAACATGAGAATTACCTTGAAAGATCTTTTAAGTGTAATTTCCCATTGGGAGCAGATATAGGCATGGAGTTTGGGGTCTCTGAACTCACAATTCAACAATACACCTTTTAGTAAAGCTGTTTTTTTTTTAATTGTGTGTTTGAAAATGCCACTTTTAGAAAGTGGGCATTTTTTTGCTTAACCATTATATGCCCCTGCCTCGCTGTGGAATACATGTCTGGGTCAGGGTGGCAGTTAGTCTGGTTGTGAATTTACTCTAGACAGTCACACAAAGGGAGCCGGGGTCTGTCCTGGATATCCTGATGGGTCTTTGTGGGCTAGAGTGGTGGGACGAGCCAAAACTTGCACCTGAATTGAGCTGTGCCTGTCCTTACACAAAACAGTCTCCAACCTCCTGGAGTGTGTCTTGGACCAGGGCAGGAAAGGCAGAGCCTGGTGCCCTACAAAGCTTTTCCTTTGAAGTGTGCCTACTTCAAAGTCAGAAATGAGTATAAGTAGGCAACCCAAACCCTCAGACTGTCAGACCAGTTCTGGATCAAGAGGAGACTCTGCCAAGGAGAAGAGCTGAATAGCTGTGAGGAGGAGTACTGCCCCTTTGCTGTGTGTGTTTTGCTGGGTTGGCCTGCAGTTACTGCTTCTGTTTTGGAGAGAACAATGACTGGACTTTGCTGTGTGTATACTGCTTGTGAAGTTTCTCTAAGGGCTTGGGCTGAGCTTGCTTCCTGTTAAGATGTCTCACGAACATCACAGACTTCACCTGCCAGCCCCTGGTTTCTTTTGCTGAGAACCCTGACTTTCCAAGAGGTGCCCACTCCAGTTCCTGGTCCCTTGTGAGTGAAGTCTGGCAGAAAAACAAAAAGAACCAGGCACACTGACTCCGGACAACTTCAGAACCAGCACTCTTGCCTGACTCCACGCTGCTTCCTGCACCCGAAGCCGGGGTCCCCACTGAAGTGCAACAACCACGGCAACACCAAAGACTCATTGCCGCAGCATCACCTCTGTGACACTAGACTCTGCTGGGATAATATTTATGTTTCAGTTTATAAGAATTTCAGAGTCCATAGCAAAAAATAGAGAGTTTGTGACAAAAATATTCTGACGGAATGTCATTTAGCAAGTGTTAGACACTACATTACATTGATAAGATACCAAGGGCCAGATGTAGGTAGGAAAAAAATAGCGAGTTGGAAATTGTGATTCAATGCGAATCGCAATTTCCGACTCGCAAAATGGGATCCAAGAAAAAAGTGCGACACCGATTTGCGACTCGCAAATGATGTCACACTGCATTTTACGAGTTTGCTTCTAGTGAGGTCGCTTTTTGCGACCTCGCTAAAAGCGAGCTCGCAATTTGTGAGTCGGGTGTCGCAAATTGCGACTGGCCCGCAAATTGCCTTCAGGTGCAGCATAACAGTTGGGAAATACACTTCCTGGCTCTTGCTGATGACATCAGAACCAGGAAGTCATCTAATACACCTGGGAGGAGGGAGGACCACACCCTTTCCAAACTGCAGTGCAACACCCAGGAGAGGGGACCTGCTGCTACTATGGAGGACACAGGCAGTGCTGGGAGCAGAAGGAAACTTAAGTTTTCTGATAAAGAACTGGAGGTGCTCACTGAGAAATGCTGCCAGCACCATGACAACCTGTTTGGGAAGGCAGCCCTGAGTGTCCCAGACACAGAGAAAAAGAAGATTTGGTTGCAAATCCAGGACCGGATTAATGCCATAGGGGTGAGCCACCGCACCCTGGAGGAAATAAAGAAAAGGTGGTATGACCTGCGCTCCAAGACAAAGGAGAGGGTGGCAGAGTGGCTCAGAGAAATGAGGGGCACTGGAGGAGACTCATCCACCGTCCCACTACCCACAGCCATGGAAGCAACGGTGGAGCAGACCCTGGAGCCTGAGGCCGTTTCTGGAAAAGGGAGGAGTGGATAGTTCTGCGCCAGGGACATCCAAAAGTGAGTACCATGAGCTATGCATTCACACCTACAAATGCAATATCCACACTCTCCCAGTACACAGCAGCAGGCACAACCTGACTAGCTCCATTCCAGTCTAGCAACCACTAGAATGGTGTATTATGGGCAATGTAGTACAGTAGTCAGCATATAGGCAAATGTTTATTATGAGGCATACAACAGATGTGAGAGACTGACAGTGTATTCCCTATGTCCCACAGGTCTCCCACACGACATCCCCAGCATCGACAACATCCAGGGAGGAGACAACAGGCCAGAGACAGTGCAGGAGGCTGCAGTAGAAATTCCTGGGCCCAGCAGGACACCACCACAGTCCCCTCAGGAACAAGAGCAGGAAATGGGGGAAGCTCACACGACCCCTGGCCCCAGCCCCACAGCAAGTCATCCAGAGCCAGCAGCACGACAAAGGCGCAGACACAGATGCCGAGTTCTGGCGGTGCCCCAGGAGGAGATAGGGGAGGCAGCAATGTCAAGAGTAGAGGCATCCCTCCTTAACGGTCAGCGCCTGCAAAACAGACAATTGCGGTCAATATCAAGTGCATTGCACAGAATGGAGCACAACATTACCACTGGCCTGGCTGAAGTGAACACGCAGTTCACTTGACTGAATGATAATGTGGGGGATCTCACCCAGGCCATCCGCCAACTTGTGACGGAACTGGTGGCAGACAGATGCAGCAGAAAGGCGCAGGGAGCGCCACACAGTGGCACGCTTCGACCGCATGGCAGCGTCAATTGGGCGTCTTGCTACAAACACTACTGGCCTGTCTAGACAGGCCATGAGTCTACAGGTAGAACTTGGCCACTTTGCAGGGGATGTGGCACGTGGAATGGTCGCATCAGCCACACAGTGGATTTGTTGGAAGCCAGGCAGGTGGCAAGGGGCACAGGTGAGACCCCTCACGACAGTGAGGAGGGGTCCACAATAAGCAGTGTGTCTGCAAGTGACTCACATGTGCTGAGGAGTGCAAGTGCATGGCAGGGGTCAGCAGACCCACCTGGTATGAGCCATGCTGGGCACACAAGGAGGAGGGTGTAGGCCATCAGACAGCATGACTCATGAGGCACATGATGTCAATGTGTCCTCATTACATTTGGACATGTACAGCCCCTTACGGACAGCACTTTTCTTTCAACATTTAGTTCACAAATAAAAAGGTTTTGTTTGTTCCACTATACAACTGGGCTCTGTTTGTGTGACATCAGTGAGTGTGGTGACAGTTGCCACGTACCTGCCAAAGTATTGGGTTGCAATGTGGTCCCATCTCTTTCTGCCTTGATTTGCAATGCTTCTATCCCCAGGCTGTCGATGTGATAGCTCTTGCTCCTCATCCTCTGAATCTGTGTCTTCAGGGGAGAGATGTAGCCCACGTCTGGTGGCAATGTTGTACAGGATTGCGCATGCGCCAAGGATCTTGAATGCTGTTACTGGGGCATACTGGAGCGCACCTCCACTTTTGTGGAGGCATCTGAATCTTGCCTTTAATAGTCCAAAGGTCCTCTTGATGACAGTTCTGGTCCGCTGATGGGCACTGTTATATCGCCTCTCGTACTCATTGCCAGGTGTTAGGTACGGGGTAAGTATCCATGGTCTTAGAGCATATGCACTGTCACCTGTTTGGCAAAAATAAGCAATGTTAGCAGGGCATGGATGGTTTCTACAGTGACCTGTATGTATGGCTTCAGGGTGTATTCAGCAATACCTAATAGATATCCGTCTCCAAACTCCCCACGTTCTAGGCATTGGTGTATCCCACTGTGCCTGAATATGTATGAGTCATGTGTACTCCCTGGAAATTTGGCTACAATGTCAGTGATGACATTATGGGCGTCGCATACCACCTGGATGTTTAGTGAGTAGGTACATTTCCTATCGCGGAACACATAGTCCAGATTTACAGGAGGGCAGATTTGTATATGTGTCCCGTCCACACACCCTATTACATGGGGGAAGTTGGCAATTCTGTAGAAGTCCAACTTGGTGCTGTTAATTTCTGCTTCATTCCTGGGTAGGGGTATATATCTGGAAATGTGTGTGAGTATGGCATCTAGGAAACATCTGAAGAATCGTGAGAGTGCACTTTGGGATACCCCACCTGCCACTGCAATAACCCCCTGATAGCTAGCCGAGGCCAAGAGGTGCAGTGAGCATAGCAGTTGCACATGTGTGGGGATGGCGCTGCCGCGCATTGTCTGTCGTTGAAGCTGCGGATTGAGTAGTTCAATCAATTCTAATATTGCTGCACTGCTCAGTCTATATTTGTCATAAATCTCCTCCTCAGTTTGTTGGAAAAGTGTCTGCCTGGTTCGGTATATTCTCTCCTGTCTCGGGCTCCTCCTCTGCTGGGCGGCGTGGACTCTCCTCCTCCATGCTATCACATACAGTTCAGCCATTTTGAGTCACCCAGATGCCTTCTGGGTCTCCTTTTATACTTTGGTTCTGGTTACCACCTGCTCTGACTTAGTGGTAATTTGGGTGTGCAAAATGGGCTTTTTACGACTAGTCGCAATTTGCGAGTTGTTTTTTCATATGGTTTGTGACTCGCAAATTGCGACCTCCTCTTTGCGGGTCGCACAATGAGGTCGCTATTTTTGAGAGTCGGTAATGGCTCGCATCGCAATTTGCACTCCGGAAATGGGATTTTTGCATCCCATTTCGGATTTTGCAAAGTCGCAAATTGCGAATCGGGCCATTTGCGACTCGCAAAACTTTGCTACATCTGGCCCCAAATATCTTAATCTTGTCTTTAGATATCTGCTTTGACCTAGTAGACTTCAAAGGCCAGCAGAGTTACGAGTCAGAGAGATGATATCCAGTGTCTCATTTTTCTCTCTTTTTCTCTCTGATCCCATTCCTGATTTCCCAGGTCTACTGCTAACCAATATATACTTCTTGTGCATGGTTGGCTGTGGATTTGGAGAGGTGCAGAATGTGTGCACCATAAATATTGAACCCACAATATCAGTGAGACAGAATATCAAGGATGAAATATTGAAAAAAATCGACAGGTGGGCCTACATTTTCTATACCAAGCTCCATATATATGTAAATATGTACATATATCTTCAAGGTACATAGAGGTAGAGCTAGGAATAATAAATCTATACTTCTCCATATGCACTTACCTTTTGATATTTTGTCCCTTGATATTCTGTCCTCAATATTCTTGTACCACAACATTATTGGTGTTGATATTCAGTAGTACAACCGTGCAAAATCATTCACTGCTCCTGTTGGATCTGAACTTCAAGGTTAGTGCTTTCTGACATCCGAATTTGGATTCCGATGATAAAGTACCATTTTTGTGAGAGTTCTGTTTGATTTCATTGTAAACTAGAGAACATATTGATCACTAAGAACTGTCCTAATAGCATGATGATAATACAGAGTACAATTCTACTGTGGCATAAAGTAGGAACATATGGATCATGTGAAAAATAAGCAATTTATTTGCTTTACTGAGATTTTTAAGATATCCTCTTATGTAGGTCATTCAAAGTTCGTCCGACAAATTCAACATGTCAGAAGTTTACACAAGAGAAGAAAACCAAAGCAAGATTTGAAATACAAAAAGGTACCTATAATTCCAAAATGACTACCACAAAAAGTACAAATATTTACACTAAAAATGTAAACTAAATTTTTTACATTTTTCCAACATGCATGCCACATATCGTCTAGTGTTTCTGGGTTTTTTCACTTTTTTACTTTTGTTTCACATTTGGTCATTTTGACCTTTGCATACAAATGTTTAGAATGTTAAACCATTCAATATGCATTGCAGGTGGGGGGCAGTGGGGGGGAATGGGACATGAATGGGGAAAGGAACTCAAGTGCCTGGGGGTCTCAGAGATAAAGGGAAGTATGGAAGTTATCACATGTGAAGCAGATCTGATTATAAATATTACTATAGCACCAAGATCAGAGGAAGAATCATTGCAAACTCTCCTATAAGATTACAGGAATGCAAATATTGTACAGTCTTGATTCAAACTAGAATCTACTGCTGATGTGCATGAAGTCCTGTGACTGTCACACTATGTCAAGGGGAGCAAGGAAACCCTTCTATTGTTTGCTTATTTTGTTCCATTCCAAAATTGTAAATAATCCAGGATTTGGATGCCAACCTTTGTAATACACTGTAATTGAGATTCTGCATTGATGATTCTGGACGCTCATCGAACCCTCTACCACCAGTTGCATGACTGCATTTCCCACATGTATTGTACTTCAGGAACATTCCAATGGTGTGGGTATTAAGTTGGTGAAAATGAATATTGAATGCCGGACTTTCTCTAAAGGTGAAATTCAAAGTACTATTTAAATCAAGTGAATTGTGAGTTCCAAGATCTTAGAAACATGATTGACGTCATTTATTTTGCTAGAATTTATGTTTCTTCAATGTAAAATCATCCTTTGAATTTGGGCCCTTTTGTAGCTAATAATGGATATTGTTGGGGCTCAGAGGTTTCAGTTAATGATCCAATTGAGTACATGCCACTGTTTTGTCAAAACATCAAACATTTAAACAATGTTGTTAGTCTTCTCAAGATTTTTGATGTTGCTTGCTTAACTCGGAGTCACTCAAAATGGCCTGTGCACTGCTACATAGTAACTGAAAGTAATACAATTCACTTTTACCTACTTTTCTCAGTTAATTGTATTCATGCAATGTCACTCACTAAATTATGTATGTACATATGGATTCATAGGTAATTTTAGAACTATTTCAAATTCACTTCTCATACTCTAGAGTTACCATATGGTTCCTTGTCACACGGACACAACGACACGCGTCACTGATTTCTTTTTGCAAATCATTATTTTCAAGTCTTAAAGTCCCATTCGTTTCACTGAAACAAACCAAAGCTGGAAGTTCCACATCACTGAGGGAAATGATAGCCGAGGGCTTGAAACAAGGAGCCTTTTTGACATAGAGTCAAATTGTAATGGCTTACTGTATGCTACCAATACTCTTGTTTTCAATGTGTTTTAAATTCAATGGATAGAACTGCTAATCGGTTAGACAAGCAAATTGCTCTAGTAGCTTCTAGGCATTGCCATGCTAGTGGTGTCCTCTGAGATTCACAAATAGATTGTTGTGCATCAAGCATACTATTCGCCAAATAATATTAATCTAATGCTAATTACACAGGTTATTTGCAGGGTGGAAGAGTACATCAAAATGGTCTATGCGATCAACACCAGGATTTTCACCCGTGTAGCTATGAAGAATTTTGCACTTTAAAATACAGCAATAACACAAGACAGGTGTCTCGTACCTGCAGGTGACACAGCGTCCATGGGTATATAAAGCGTTAGTCAGTTGGTCTGTCAGTCAAGTTAACTTTAGTCGGTTATGTTATCCACAAAAGTACATAAAAAATCAAAAGAGATTAAAAATCATTAAAAATCAAATACATTTTCATACAGTACAATATGCGAGTAACAAATTCTGAACACTGCTAAAAATAATACTTACAAAATGCAATCAAGGTTCACTCAAACAATAAGGTGACAACAAAAACCTCAGGAATGGGTCCTCTAAGCTGACAGGGGTATTCTGAATAACCAAATAAAAGCATTATTTAGCTTAGTTAAACTGTGTCAGGGAGCTTGACAAATCTGAAAAAAAATTACATTTGGACTGAGGTGATAAAACACTCTGAAACACTCAATCAAACCAAATTGGATTCCTCATCAGTCAACTTAGTTCACCTAACAGCCCAGCCCTGGAAGTATAATACCACCCAGCTTCTTAAACAAAAATAAACTTCTAAAAGGAGTACAGATAAAATCTGTAGAAGAAAATCCGAAATAGTGACCAGGAGGGAAACAGAGGTCCTCATCCAGACACAAAGGTCGCTCATATATTCATTGTTATTTTACAGACAGGTTTCTGTATCATAACTGTTTCTTGTGGCTAAAGAACTTCTAGTGAAATTACTCACTGCATAACAAGAATCTGGTGCGTCCAATGTTTGCAAGGAAATAAGTGCTGCCTCATGATGTCTAACATTTGCAGCACACAATACGGGAAAAAAATGCTTTCTGTGCAGGGAGTACAAAGTACCAAAGCAACTTAAGTGCGAAGTGATTTGCTTTGAAAAATGATCACAGGGACAATCAGGGATCTTTGTAAACCAGATGCCCTGCACCGAAAAAGCCACTAAAAAGTCGATAGTATTAAAATGCAGTCTAGTAAGATAAAATCGGTATCTGTCATTTTGGGTAAAATAAATACAAGACTCCAGACCTGCTGTGGACTTAATAGATTCATAATTTAGAGCTACTTGTAGGCTATAAAAGCCCCTCAAGCGGTTTCCTTCTCTTTGTTCAAGAGTCCTCTATCCATTCATTTGGTGCTACCATTAATACTTTCAGGATAGGATAAAAACTCAGGAATAACCAGAGTGCAAAAGGCTAATTTAACATATCTCATCCAGGAAATGGCCCATGCATTAACCAAGGAGAAGCGATCAGGGTTCGCCTCCCTACAGAAGCTGGCTTCAGACATCACCTATATCCTTATCCAAAGGGGCAGAGTAGGATTCTGTCCTCTAGAAAAAAAGACGCCAATCTCAGAGTACATACAAAACGAGGGCAAAGATTGTAGTACAGCCAACAATCTGCACAGAAATTTCTTTTCCACTTTTTGGAGATGATCTGTATCACACCATAACATGCAATTGAAAGACACTTGGTATTATAAATAGTGGCATTTTCTCATGCTGCTTTATTGCGAAGTCATCTTGAAAAGGTATAAACTGAGTCAATGGATCTCTATTTTAAAACCATCCAAGAGTGTTTGCAAACCAAGTTCATTTCTCGAAATTAGCACTGCATCTTCTGTATAGCGGGAAACTGGGATCAATGTATCATTTATCTATGGCAAATCTTTCCCTTCTGCACACCAATATTTCTCTAGACCATTAGTATATATTAAACAAAACACAAGGAACCATCACACAGCCTTGACGCCCGCCCATGCTGGACCTAATCTCCGGGGAAAGGTCCCCATTTGTCCCATATTGAATTTTAGGCCCTGTGTTCAAGTTCATCTTGTGTAACAAATTAATCAGGGCCTTATTAAAGCCTAGTCTCTCCATGATGGACCACAATTTAGTTTGATTTATCATATTAAATGTACCAGAGAGATCCATAAAAACTAGATGTATGGATCCCCCCTTGTCATTGACATATTTACCTAGAATAAGCTGTAGGTTTAGGCACTAATCTGTAGTGCCCAAACATCTGTGAAACCCATATATTTACCCTGGAGAGAATCTGCTTCACATTTAACGAAGACCTCCATTTTGAAGGAACTATTCAGCAGAGAAGCTGGGGGGGGGGGGGCAACAGGAGGGAAGATTTATATTCCCTTTTTAGAAAATTGGAGCTAACACAGCCTCCTTCCAGGATGGAATGAGTTGACCTGAAATAATGGCCCTTGAAACATTTGTTATCAGGGGGCCCAAAATATATTAATTGCTTTAAACAGTTCCATAGGGACCCCATCAAGGCTGGAATTTTCCCAGAGGGATTAAATTAATTGCTGAAATAATATTCTGAACCTCAGCTGACTAAGTACAAGGACATCTTAGCAAGCAGGCTGATTCACTTCCAGATGAGCTGAAGAGACATCATTGACTTTGTCAAAGGAGCTAAGAAATGTTCTACCCGGGAATGTATGGTAATATTTGACCTAATCATGGGTTTTTTAGAGCCTGAGAAAAATGGTTTGTTCACAATTTTTCAAAAAGCTGCATTATATTTTAAGTTACTCACCCTTTCAAGGTTCTTCCACGTTTCCTTCCTAAATTCCTCTTTCCTCTGGCCAATGATCTTCTTAAAATCTTTTGTGGAAGATTTAATTTCTTCCCTGGAACACAGGTTTTTCATAAGGGCCATTTTAAGCTGCTTATGGGCGGGGGTACATGAATGAATAGCATTGCTAGTAAGTGATCTTGTAACTACCATCCTAGAGGAGATAGATGCACACAGTAGACAGAAAGCATCTACAATTCTGTCAATTAATTCATCACATGAACCTAAGTTGAGATAATCTTCTGGTTGTCCAAGATGAGCTCCTGCATACTTTTCTTTTAATCTATCTTTGCCCAATTGATTCTAATTCCACTATTACATGAATATTCAATATCTTGGCCCTCCTCTTGGCAGACCTCCTCAACAAGATTCAGGGCAAAGGAGGCAGTGAGCGGATTGTGGTTACAACTACAACTAGCAACAAGCTTACAGTTCTGCAACAAAGCAATCAGATTGGCTCAAATGATTGTCATTGTCTACATTGCTACACTTCCCCTTACCCTGGAATGTTGGAGGAAGAGGGGTGTCAGAACTCCTGTAGTTGCTAGGAGAAACCATGTCCGCAGGGTATGGTGCTATTAGAATTAAATAGATGTAAGTTAAAATCTCTTACGAAATACCAAGAGCTTCCTTATTTTGTCTTCCCTGCAAATCTATGATGTGCTCTTTTAGATTATAAGTAACTTTAGTAGAATTAAGGTAAAAAATATTGCAGTAATAACTTATCAGAATTATATCAAACAAGTCAGGCAATGTCAATAAAAGCATTTAGCAGAAACAAGTAGAATTAATTTCTCTGACACTAACTTAAGTGCAATATAGGTGGCTAAACCACCATTTGGTCTGCATGTGCAACTGGGAGTAGCTAAGTAGTTTATAGAACAAAAGCCATTTAGGCTAAGCTCATCTAGAGACCTAGGGCCTGATTACCCCGTCATAACGGTGAAGGATATCCCGTCGCCGAAATCTAAATCCAACAGAATATAATGGGATTTTGATTTCGACATCACAGTTGTGAAGGAGTAACCCATCCTCCGAGATCTAAATCAGGCCCCAAGTTTCCTAAACACAGATTATAACCACTGATAAATGAGACCTAGTCTGGATTCGAGAGTTTAGCTTGGAAGCTGACAACATTCCACGATAACAGCTTGATACCATCTCACTGTAGAGTCTTAATTACTTGAAGTACATCTGAATAGTTTGTTCATGAGGAAGGATGAAAAAAATCCACACCAGGAACTTCATTTTGAGTGAGATTTATAACATACGGTTCAGCTACGCAAATTGGTCATATGGAGGGATTAATCAAAACTCTGCTGTTATTATTCTTGGGTGCATACATTTTCCTGTAACCTGGGTACACCCCTAAAATGAAGCCAGTCCTGAGCATCCAAAGATAAAAAGGCTTCAAAACTGTTCCTGATAGGAACATTGAAGAAAGTTTTAACAATAGCAGCCAATGTGTCACCTGAAACAAGTGTAACTTCTGTTAATGGCCTAGGTGGCCTATAAAATACACCAAAGGCAGGCTTTTGATTGTACTCTGGGCAAAATTCAACCAATATAGGTGTTGCAATAAAGATGAGACAACATAAGGGCTTTTGAAGTTGATGATGACAGTTGGCTGGGGATCTCTTTGGATGAATACCTACTCAAGGGGTCCTTCTATAAGAGAGGACTTCCTTCAACAAGTCATGGAACCAACCCTATTTCAATTTAGACCAGAAGACTGTCTTATTCTTTAAGGCTGAATGATCTTCCCGTATAGGAGATGATAGAGCTCGTACATCCCTTAGAACGATTGTAAATGGACAACATTCTGGAAGAAGCTGGGGATAAGCAATGGAAGCTTACTGAAATTAAGATATTCATCAGATCCGTGTTTGACTGTTCATTTGCAGTTTTAAAAGTCACGGTGTGCCATTGGCGGGGCTGCATGGGTAAAGTTTCTTCAGAACCCAGATAATGGGAGGAGGATACCAAATCCTTCACTATAGTTTCCATTGCTGCAGGTTTCTTAGCAAAGAAGGTGTGAAAGCCACTTAAAATGCACTCCAGTTTTTCAAATCACTTGGTATAGTGATCAGGAATCCTTGTTTCCAGATCGTGAATGACCTTGCTTTCTTTACTAACTGATTGCCTTTGTTTGCCATTCAGCTTTGCTGAGGTACATCTTATCTCCTCCCTCTTAGTAACTAGGTTGTGCTGCAGAAACCCCACATTTGATGTACTTGCAGTGTGAGCCTTTTTCTTCCTTTTCAGCAGAGGAGAGCTATGGGGGATAAATCAAAGACTAGCACACTGGCCCCAGGACCCACAATGTGTCCCCTTCAGATGTTTAGTACAGGGTACACTTTATCCTATTGTTCTCCTTCATTTAAGGTGATATTTACAGCTTTGACAGTGTTATCTACTGCTCCTGTACTCTCCAAGGCTGTCAGGGCTAAAAGAAGGTCTGTGGCTGTAGTATTCAAATGCCTACTTACTCTGTCGATTTTACACTCCACCAAGCTGATTTCTGATCTAATTGCCCCTAAGACCGACATTAAATAGTTGGTAATAGACCTGGGTCTGGAACTGGGATCCCTCTTGATCTCAAGGGAGTGATTTATCTTTTGTTTTCCCCATGACTGTAATAAGTACTGTGATCAGCCAATACTTTCCAACAAAAAGAAAGAAAAATTGCCTTGCGTTTGAAATACTGTTTGAATCCCCAGATCCACAAGCTAAGAGGGTGGGCCCAGCCAAGCCTTCTCCAGGCTCAGATGGGCACAGATGGACCTGCTCTTGGCCCAGTCCCATGCCGCAGGAAGCACAGATGATTTTTAAAGCACTCGCTGGTGATGATTGTGCCTCCCCGTCTCAGACAGCTCTGGGCCTAGTGATCTTCAGGCCCCTGTCTACACCTGGTACCGGTGCGTCGCAGAGGCGTGCATACAGGCCATACCGAGAGGAACTCCTCCTGTGCTAGCGTGGTAGCAGAGCAAGTGTCATACCAGGTTGTTGCAGTGGTCCCGCCTCATCCCAAGTTGTGAAGTAATCTTGGAATGTGCATGCAGGGGCTCATAGGCAGACCAACAGAGGTGTGCCAGTAAAGTAGGCCTTCTCCATCATGTAGGCCTCATCCCAAGTTGTGAGGTACCCCTGGAATGTGCAGGCAGGGGCTCATAGGCAGACCAACAGAGGTGTGCCAGTAAAGTAGGCCTTCTCCATCATGTAGGTCTCAACAGGTCCGTGCAGGGGGCTGCTCAAACGCAATGGTCCATAGCTCCTCAGTAAGCAGCGATATGTGGGCCTCCCCCAGCATTTAGGTCTATTCCAAGGCACCTATAGCACATGGGCTTGACAGCACATTCCCCCACCACAGCCCCAAAAAAAGGTTGTGGGCCTCAGCCTGACCGTGGCTTCCCAGCAGTGGGCCTCGCAGCCCGTAGCACCTCAGTTCTATCCAAGGGCCGGCCAAGCCCGCCTCTCTCCAGTAACAATGCAGCCCAAGGCCTGAGATTCCACTCAGCAAGCCAGCTGGTGGTGATCCATGTGTGCCCAAATGCAGGCTTCCTGAACTCAGGCCCAAAACACAGCCTTTTCATTGGCAGCGTCCAAATCACAGCTCCTAATGGGCGTCAGGAGTCAGCTTGGGCCTTTCTGCCCAAATCCCGTGGTCTTGCAGTCCTCACTGTGACCTGGGCCGCAGTGCAGGTGCTGGCCAGTGTCACCCAGTCTCCCCTATGGCCTCTGTGACTACAGGTTTGCCTTCAACGCCGGGCGGCTCTAGCGCAGCAAGGTGGCTGCACCTTTCATATCCGGCCCTCAGCGTGTGCTTCCTCCAGGATGAACGGTGGTCTCTGCATGTGGTGCAGAATTGGGGGTGGCCAATTTCAGAGCCCATTGTTTTCCCTCATCCTCTGGTTTTCTGGTATCTGCAAGGGGACAACATTCATGGGTGAATAAAGAGTTGGTTGTTTGCCATGATGTTAGATTAATAAAAGCATCACATCTGACTTCAAGTGTGTAGTGTAAGCCTTTCCTGCAGATCAGTGGTCCTTTGGACCTATAATCCCATGCTCATATCACTTCATAAAGGGGGATATGTGAAGTGATAAGTCAGAGTTTCTAAAGGAAGATTGTTTTTAATTTCACTAACATCTTTGGCGCTGTTTGACCAATATTCACAAAACTTTCCAAAAACAATCATCCACCTCTGATTCACCCTGGATAGCTACAAGGTGATGCCCCAAATGAGGGCCAAGAAAATGGTTTCCACTGTTAATTCCCTTATGAAATTTTGGGAATAGAGGCAGAAAAAAATGCCTGGACTGATTGACACCAAACTGGATTCAAAGATGGAACTTACAAAGTCTGCTTTTTTAATTGTGTAAATCTGTTTAGCTGTTTTCAAGAACGTTGTGTTTAAAGAGATGATCAGGGTGATCACGTAGGGTAGTGATATCTGGATGCCTGGTCCTATGGTACTGCAAAATTGAAAAGCAAGGGTCTAATATTCACTGAGAGAGCTTTTCCTCCCATCAGCCTCTTCAGTACTGCAGCAAAGGGGACCTGAGCCCTGTGCTCTGAATTTGTAAATGAAAATATATAAAGGTGGAGGGAGGCGACACTATGATCTTTTTGAACTTGTAGTGGAGACCTACAGGGACAGATGCCAAGGCCCAAAAATAAAATTGATGGGCCTGATTTACATATTGGCGGAAGAGTTACTCTATCAAAACGGTGGCGGATATCCCATCTGCCACAATCTAAATCCCATAGGATATAATAGGCTTTAGATTTCATCGGACAGTGTATCCATCATGGTTGTGATGGAGTAACTCATACACCAATATCCAAATCAGGCCACATATGTATTTGTGCTGTGGGTACTACTGTAATCTTGCAGGATTAGGTGTGGCCATACGGAGGTACCACAGTAGTCCTGCTGGAGCCAGCACACAAACTTCACTCCATGGTACTGTGGGACAATGACAATTTCATTGGGTGAAGCTTATGCGGGCTTGCAGTAGTATGAAAATGAAGCTTGTGTTGCGGTTCATCTGGAGTACCGGGGTACAGTGACAAAAAATAAATCAATACAAAATATACATGTTAGGTGAGGATTGGTGTCCACTGGATGTGGGCCAGCTCTGTGCACAATCCCTGCTGTACAAGATTAAAGCCTGTGCACAGTGGAGAGTTGTGTACTGGCAGGATTGGGGGCGGGGCCTTTCCTAAGGCCAAGTCCACAAGGCCCTATGCCCAATTCCCCACTGCACATGACAGATGGTCATGAGCAACAGGGTTGAGCACCTGCAGTGGGTTTTGTACAGGCCTTGTGGCGAACCCCATGCTGGCGCAAGGTCTTCAGCTGTGCGTAGAAGATTTTGGACATCCAAGAAGGATTGGGCACAGAGCTTGACCAGAGGTCAGGCCCAGTGACTGACTCCTCGCTGTTCATTGCGAAACTGTGCTCAGTGGAGAGATGGCTGGAAATGATAAAAAGGCCCAGAAATTCACTGGAAATAACAAAGGTTATGGTTAGGTATAGTAATAAGACAATTAAAACAATACATACGTAAAAGTGACGTTATAGTTAAATGTTGAGATAACACAAAACTAACACTTAAAATACAAAAAACAATTAAATGACTGCTGTAATTTGCAGGGGAAGCATGACCATCTGTGCAGGGGAGGGGCTGCAGATGTGCAAAGGAGGTCAGGCCCAGGGTGGCCAGGGGCTGCAAGGTAATCTCAGGGGTCAGCAGGAAAGGGGAGGGGGGGGCAGGGGCAAAAGATGTGCCATAGAGGGCAGACCATAGTGGGGCTAGAGGCAGCCAGCTGACCCCGTAGTAGGGGGGGGGTGCAGGAGAAGCACAATGGACCACAGTGGGCAGGGACAGCAGATGCATCACAGAGGGCAAGCAGTAGAGGGCATAGGCATACAGATGGAGAATGAAGGGGAAGGGGAAGGGAAGAAGAGGCAGAGCCAACAAGCTGTTTTCCAATTGTTAGTTTTCTAAACATTTTTTTACATTTGTTTTTATTTTTTGGATTTTTTAAAACAATTTTTTCACAATGCTGTAACCGTTTCATTTTTTGTAATTTATCTTTTTTATACAATATTTTTATGGTGTTCTTTTAAAAAGCATGCTCATTGCTTTGGTGGAAACACTCTTGTTAATCTCACCAGAAGAGACCACCTGGTGACAGTCAGTGTGTCGTAAAATACTGTATATTGCAGTCTTGCCCTGCCAGTTGCCATTTTAGTACATCAGCAGGAGCTCTTCATACTCTTTCACCTGTTGCCTATTCTTTGTGGACAATAGCCCAGGCAATCTTGTTTAGGTGCACTGTTCTTAATGCTTCACATTACATGGAGTAGTGTGTTGGATGACCATGGAAATGTTCATGATTGCACAATGTGCATTTTGGGCATTGTTCTTTTGCCTTGAAGGAAGAGTAAAGTACTGCCACACAACAGGTTCCTACTCAGTTGATGGCAGTACTGAAGATGCTGTAGGCACCACAATTCAATCCTTCTTACCTGGGATGATGATGTTAAGCTAAGACAAATGCTTCCACTGGTCGATGTCTGCTCCTCCCTAGCATTACCAGACACCATAATGGATGCAGCTTTAATTTTTCCAGCTCCCTCTGTCAAATACCAATTGCAAATGGCATTTAGGAAGTTTCTTCTAGTTTTTTTTCTATAGTCCATGGGCTTGTATTAACTGCTGTTTACTTTCTGCCGTATCAAATGGCTCCTTTTATTTTATTGTATTCTTTAACCTTCCACAAGATACCATAGTGCTCCTGCAAGATGCACAGAGCCAGTGAGGGAGTGCAGCATCACTCTTGCGAGGCCTTTACTTCCTTTTCCTGAAGTTAACAAAAAATGTTCACTATTAAAGGGTACTTCTAGTCAAACTTTCAGGCTAGAGGATTCCTCAAGAGCACAAATAAGGAAGGTATCTTGCAGTTTGTATTGATAGTTCTGCATTTTTTGGTGTCACAGTAGGGTGGTACCGAAAAACGGTACAGAGGTACCTGTGACTGACAGCAAACACCATTTTATTAGCTAATGCCATTAGTTTGATGGATTCTCAGGAATTTCCTACCCTCTTATTTTTACTGGGAGTAGCACTTCACACTAGTCACACATTCCCCAGTGTCTGCTTTTATTTTTACCCTTACTCAAGTAGAGTGGATAAGTAAACTGCAAAGCAGTTGTTCACTCCATGTATTAGAGCAGAATCTTACCACTTACTTGAGTAGGGCCAGTGGCAGCTTCCTTTTCACATTTGATGAAGGGTGATTACAAAGAGATCCAAATGGATTGAGCTCAGATTTTTTCTCAAGACGTAACAGAGGAAAGTTAAGATGTCCTTAGGTGCAATTGTTGCAGCTGCCTGATACCCACTCCAAAATATGCTGACTTTAAGCAATACAGTGACGTAACATAAGCACCCGCAGCCCCCACGGTATGGGGAAGCCCTTGAGCGTCAAGGGGTCCCTGAGAAAAAGTGGTAGGTGGTGGTCAAGGGAGTGGGGGCCCCTTCCATGTACTTTGCAGCGGGCCCCCTCAATTTCCATTATGCCATTGGCACAATGCACACTTTCCCAACTTCACCCCTTTGTGAACTGCTGTGTTTCATTCCACATACTTTTCTAAGACTTAAACTACTGTTTCTACTTCTTCAGATGCAGTAGTTGTATACCTTACTCATGTTGAGTGGCCAAGGAAAGTATAAATTAACTGTTCACTCCACTTTGTAAGCCTGAAGCGCATTACTTCAGGGCCCACTTCAACAGACCACTTTTCACACTTTTACTGAAGAGTGTTTCCAAATACTTGCAGGTTCCGCTCAAATTTCTTTCTCTGGATTTAAGAGCAGAAGGTAAACAACTGTGTGGGAGTAATATTTTAGAGCTGCTTCATGCCCAACTCCAAACCGGGCTAACTTTCTACAGCATGCACTTTCCAACCTTCAGCCCTGTACTGCTCTGCTCCATTCAATTAAAAAGTTGCATATACCAGTGTTTGGTAGCAGGGGCGAGCTACTTAATTTTTACACCAGATTCTCTTCTCTTACATACCACAATCATCACATAAAGTATGAGAAGGCAGGGATCTACATTAGACTGCACATTCAATAATTTTCTATAGTTTCTGAGCACCATTTCAGAATTTAGTTTGCATGATTTCACAAGATATTATTTTCTCCGTATGTATCCATTTGTATTTTGTGCTGGTGTAAAACCTGAAGCTGCAATGGGTCTATTTCCACTATTATTTAACCAACAAATGTTTACTCATGTTTGAGTGAGCAATGGGTTTTCCCCATGTACATTACACAATAAGGTCATTTGAACCCATTTGCATTGTAAACGAGCTTAAACAGCTGAACCGCTGAAGGTATTTAAGCTTCATTAGGAAATCTTTTTAGATTTCTAACTCACCTACCTGTCAAGCTGCACAGCTATGGACCAAGCACTCTTGATTGACAGCAGTGCAAATCTTCTAAGAGAAAACCTATTTTACATATTTAACCATATTTAAATAAATACAGACAGAAAATTTGATGTTTTTCTTTTTGTATTTATCTGTACAAATCAGTGCAAACTGAAAACTGGGATCCTTAGTTATTTAGCAGCTGCCTGACACTCAATTTCAAACCAATCTAGCTTTTTACAATGCACACTTTCCCAAATTAAATCCAATGCTGTTAATCTCTGTTTCATTATGACTTTCCAAAAGGATGTTCTCTGATGGCTGGGTTAGTCACTTCAGGTTCACTTTAAAAATGTTATTATCACCAACTCCATTCATCATTCACACCACAAGAAGTTAAATCACTAGCACTGATTAGACATTAAATACGTTTCTATAGTTGTTTGCCTACACTCAAACTTACTTTTACAGATTTTCACAATTTATTAACATATTATTCCACAAAGTTTTTCGCAGCTATAGTGCAGATTCTGTATCTTCAGCTGTCAAACGTAATAGCATAGTAAATTTCAATGCACAACTAAGGTGCAATATGTGCGTTCTGGGCTCTTTCTAAAGGCAAATGCCATTTATTTTGCTAGCCTCAGAACAAGACTCGTTTTTACAGATTCTGAGCTCTACTTACAAGGAGTTCCACTTTCCTTCAGCTCCAAATTCTTTGGCAGGATGCAGGAATGCCGACACTTCTCCAGATGGAACGTTTTAGAACTCCCTGACCCAATTCAAAATGATGCTCACTTTACAAAATGTGCAAGCTTACTGTTTATCATTGTTAACTCAACTTTTGAAACAGTCAGACCTCTGTAAGTACACCCTCGCGTTCCTGTTGACATTAAACTAGTTCACTACCTTGGCACATTTTTGTTTTCTGATACCTTGGTACAATAAAATACCACATTCACCATATAGTGCTGTCCGGTACCTCACTGGGAGACTTGAGGCCTGATTTAGAGTTTGGCAGATAGGTTATTCCATCACAAACGTGAAGGATGTCCCATCTGACGCATTACGATGTCCAGAGAATATAATGGAATTGTAATATGGCGGACGGGATATCTGTCATGTTTGTGACAGAGTAACCCCATCCACCAAACTCTAAATCAGACCCTTACACTTGAAAAACATTGAAAGTAGTTGTACAAAAGTGTTTTGTTGATTTACTATGTTGTTTTCCCTCTCAATTAGTATATGTTCACTAACTTTACTCCTTTTATCAATCTATTTATGGTCCAAATTTAATTTCAATATGTAAACAAATCTTTACATTACATTTCTACCTGACTGCAAAAGCAAATATAAAACTGAAAATAATATTTCACATTTAACCAAGAGTAAACGCTTACCTCCACCAATGTGCATCAGTTTCCAAAGCAAGGAAGGATCACCAGGTTGCAGTCTTGGTTCCAGCTCAAAAGTTACCACGAAGAACAATGGACCCATCTGACAAAATAACAATATGGTCTAAAAATCAAGAGAAAGTGAATATGTGAATTACAGAAACTCTGTACCACTGGCATTGAGAGTAGACACGATAAAAATAACAACACACAATGCAAATTAAATTGACTATTTACTGCTTTAACTTAAGTGCTCAGTGCTCATAGGTGCTCACACATTGAGATAGAAAAAAAGAGGCTACAGTGTGTATAAAAACATCAAAATACTGGAGCCACAATAATTAGTTTTAGCTGGTGCGCTGAGCACAGAATGAGTCACTGGGTTAACAAGTCCTCAAACAGCTCTGTCCTTTGTATCTGTCAATGCCATTTCGACTCTTGGCAAGTACTGGGTCATCATCAGAACAGTCAGATTTGGAAGAAACAGCAAGCCAAGTACAGCAAAAATGAAAAGTAACATCAGTTGCAAAATAGTTAAAAGTATGTAAAGTGTGTGTAGAAGTAATTGTGCCAGTAGGCTACTTACTCTGGTCAACTTGACTGATCTGCAAAATAATGGGAAAGCACAGGAATCAGTCAGGTGCAACAAGAGGCAAAGGTCAATCAGTGTCAGACACCTAAGACCCAAAGTGATTACTTAATTATAATGTAGAATGAACTGCGTAACAGTTGCAAAATGGGGGTAAAAATCAACACAGAAAAATCTTGACCATGCGCAATGAGGGTGTTGGGCACAGGGCCTGGCCCCTGTCTGTTACATGAGACCAACCATCCATAATCGCCAATACTGTTGTGGACTCACACTCCACGGTTTACTTATTTGTATATTTCTTTAAAAAGAAAACTAGTGGTATTGTACTGCTCTTCAGTGAAACTGCACAGGCTTCATCTCCATGGCAACAAGGGGCTAGGGGCCAGATGTAGGAAGGTTCCCTTTTGTGAGTTGCAAATTGCAAGTCCCAGCGACTCTCAATTTGCAACTCGCAAAAGGGAATGCAGAAAGGTGTCTCAGACACCTTCTGCGACTCGCTATGGGGCCGCAAAGACCCACCTCATAAATATATATGAGGTGGGTCGCAGTTTGCGACCCCATAGCGAGTCTAGGCACTCACGGGGATGGTGGCCTGCTGGAGACAGCAGACCACCATGTCCGTGACGGCTTTTGAATAAAGCAGTTTTTTTCTTCTTTTTGCAGCCCGTTTTCCTTAGTTTCGGTTTTTTTCAGAGTAGGCAGTGGTCCATAGGACCACTGCCTGCCCTGAAAAAATATTTTTGTTTGCATTCACAAAGGGGAAGGGGTCCCATAGGGACCCCTTCCCGTTTGCGAATGAGTTACCATCCACTTCAAGAGGATGGTAACTGCGAGTTGATTTGCGACCGCTTTCGCGGTCACAAATCGACTCTACATCGCGGTGCGAATCGCAAATAGGAAGGGAACACCCCTTCCTATTTGCGAGTCGGAAATACATTTTGCGAGTCGGTACCAACTCGCAAAATGTGTTTCTGCCTCGAGCGAGGCCTTTTGCACCTCGCAAACGGCTTTTTCCGCCATTTGCGAGGCGCAAAAGGCTACTTACATCTGGCCCTAGATGTATCAAGCTCATGGTTTGCATTTTAAGAAAGCGCTATTTTAGAAATGCAAAATGGGATGTATGAAAACTGTGAGTCGGTAATAGCAATTTCTTAAAATTCGCAAGCGCAAATTGCGAGTTGCAAATACCGAATCGCAAAAAATAATGAATCAGTGTTTGCAAATTGCGAAAATGGCAAACTGGAAAAGCCTGAAGACATCACAACCAGGAAGTGAGTCAGCCCATGTTGTTTTCAGAAGCCACACCCACAGGAGCAGGCAGAGAGACACAGCGACCAGGGAGGCAGCCTTGTGAGCTAGCCAGGACCAAACAGGAACATGGCCACTGATGGGAATGTGAAGGAGAAAGGTGACAGGAAGCGCAAGCTCAAATTCAGTGAGCAGGAATTGAAGGTGCTCACTGAGGAGGTGGTCAGGAACCACAACAAACATTTTGGGAAGAACTCACTCCAGCTACCTGAAAGTGAGAAGTGGAAGCTGTGGTTAGACATCCAGACCAAAATATGCACAGTGGGTGTTGCACAGCGTTCTGTCAAGGAGATACGCAAGCGATCGTACGACTTGCTTTCCAGTGCCAAAGAGAGGGTAGCCAGCAGGCTAAAGGAGGCAAGGAGCACCAGAGGAGGACCACCCACCCAGACACCATCCCCACCAATGGAAGACATGGTGGAGTCAACACTGCTTCCTGAAGCAGTCAGTGGTGTCACTGACATTGACACCTCAGGCACACCCAGCACCAGCAAAGGTAAGGGCAGTAATGATGCGTTTCCCCATATGTGCATGACAAATGCCCTTAGAAAATAGCTATTGGCACTATGCAGTGTGATAGGTAGTCCATGCCACATATTACATACAACACAACAATGTCCTATGGGAATGGAAGTCCATACCCCTAAAGTGCAAATACCACATAAATAGCAAGATAGTGTTAAGCCAAATAGAGAAACAACACAAAAGACTCTTAGTGATACTATGCCAGTGTACATTTAATACTATTATGCAACTATTTGTGTAATAATAAAAAATGACATGCTGCACATTGTCGTTGTAGATGTTCTGGGGCCTGACGCAGCAGAAGGTTGAAATGTGGGGGATAGCGAAACACAGCCACAGTCCGACTCAAACACCAGTGAGTCCTCCAATAATGCACTAAGTAGACACAGGACAAGAGTGCTACCTCTCCCAGAGTATAACCTGGGCTCTGATGAAATCCCGGAGGAGGAACCCACACCACACCCAGAGGCTAGAATCAGAGTAAGACAGCAGTCCTTGCTCCAGCGTCAGTCCACTCCCCTCAGGAGGTGTCACGAAGCAGGCAGACAGGGCACTGAGGAAGGTGAGGGACCATCACTCTTTGGCGGCCTTGAAGCTTCCATGCACAGGCAGTTGGTGTCAATCGATCATAACATGGGCGCAATGCACAGGCAGTTTGAGTCTCACAATGAGAACATGGGAGTAATGCACAAGCTGTTAGAGTCTCTTAAATAACACATGTGCAAGCTGTATGAGGGACAGCAAACAGCAAGAGAAAACACAAAGGAGATGACAAATGCCATTAGGGAACTCTGCACTGTGATTCAGCAGGAGCATGTCAGTCACCGTAGACACTATCACCAATTGATGGGCAGGTTGGATGGGTTCTGCAGATCTGTCAATCGTCTCTCTACCTCAACTGCCTTGATACCAAGATGTACTGTAGGCATACAAGTGGAGATGGCACATTGCAGTCAGGACTTTGCACAAGGATTGGTGCAAATAACCAATGTTTTGGAGACAATGCAGACAGCACGGAGTGCTACAAACAGCGAACTGGGTGGTGGGGATAGTGAAGAGTTCTCTAGCCTCAGCAGTCTCACAGCCCCTATGATGGATCCTAGGCGTCGCAGTATCAGACACTGTACTCACTTTGAACCTGCTACAAGAGGTGCCACCAAGGTCACTGAGCACTCAAGTGGAGTGCGTGGACGTAGGAAGTAATGACGAGGAGTACAGGAGACTAGCTGAACATGTAGCAAAACAGTTATACTATGATGCTAATAATGTGACACTGTTACTCGCACTTGTTTGTGTATAGTGCATAGCTATGTCCTAGTTACACATATATTACCTGAAGTCAAGGCAATAAAGATGGAACCTACAGCAATACATATAATAGACGTGGTATTGTCATTACTTACATCACAAATGGTTGCCCGTGATGTCAGCATGTCCTTGTCTGCCCTCTGCTGCACTGCTTCTGTCTATTGGGTGAGGGGGTGGCAAGGATCACCATCCTCATCTGAGTCCGGCTCGGTGGGTTGCATAGGTACGCCCCTCGTTGTAGCAATGTCGTGCAACATAGCACATGTAGCCACGATTTTGCATGTTGTTTCAGGGCTGTATTGTAGTGCACCACTACTCTTGTGTATGCACCTGAAGTGGCTCTTTAGCAGCCCGAAGGTCCACTCTACAACTCTGCGGGTTGTCCTGTGAGCAGCATTATACCTCTTTTCAGCTGGTGTTGCAGGAATCAGATAGATCGTCAATATGAATGACCGCACAGCGTAGGCACTGTCTCCTGGAATGACAGGAGAGTAAAATGAGTACTTGTTATACGTGACGTCACATTTACATCAATGCAACATTGTCAACTATTACATTACCCAGTAGATATCCTTTGCCAAACTCCCCAGCTAGTAGCCTTGTATAAATTCCACTGTGCCAAAAGAAGTACACACTGGTGACAGCTCTGTGAAGTGCAGTACAAGATAGGTTACTGACTTAGCCCTAAGCATTTAAAGTGGGAGAACAGAAAGGAGAAGCAACATTATTAAATCATTTGTAGGGGTGGGCTAGAGACTCGGCTTAGCAGGTGGAGTTTGTAGAGTTTTAGCTAAATTCCACTGACTGCTGCATGCCTGCGTTTTTTAATGAAAGCGGCTCAAAAAAGTGTAAGTTGGCAAGTGGGTGTGAGAATTGGTGACCCCCAGCGTGATATTTGGATGCTATGCGGGCACCGGGTGACATTTTCCCAAGGCAGGCTGTCACAACTATTGGTGTTGCAAAAGCTGCAGCTTTAGTAGAAAATCTACGGCCTACGTGGTGCCGTTTGCACTAATTTCTCAGCTTGGAACAAGCTCCACAAGCTAAAAAACAGCACAACAGCGCGATGTACTGATTTCTCCCCCCTTGTGGAATTCTGTGGAATCTCACTGAGTTTTTATGTAACTCAGAGGAAATTCCGCAGAGTGAAACTGTGTGAGTTCTGACCATCCCTAATCATCTGTAGGTATTAATGTGAAGGGCAGGGAACTATTTTTAGGGTAGAGGAATTACAATTGGTTAGTCAGATAGTATATTGTTTGCCTGAAAAAATCCCTTTTGAAGTGAGTACTGCTAATCAGTGACTTTTTTATCTTTCCTCCTTTCAGGACAACAAAAGAGAACAGAGTTCCAAAATAAGAACCTCAGTGGCCACGGTCCGGGACCTGGACGATACCACAGCCTCCATACTGATGTCATGCTTATTATTTTTTACTTTTAAGAATTCTCACCTAATATGCACAATGGTGTTCTGTATTTCCAATTTTTACAATGTCCCTGCACAACTCTTTGTGTTTTCTCTATTTTCACAGCTGACTTTCTCCTGTCTGTAACTGTCTTTCCTCCTCTTTTTGTTACTATACCAGAAACCCCTTCCTTACCCCCTTTTACATATCTCATTTCCATTTCCTTTCCCTCCTCTAATTTTTGTTTTTCAGATCCTTTCCTAGCTATTTCACTTAATTTTAAAACATTTGTTTTATAGTGTTGAATTGTTAACTACTTTACTTTAAATTGTCAAGCAAACCTTTCAAAGTATTACATTTTATTTTTGTGCTAAAATCGCTAAAAATTTAAATGAGTGGCATATACATATATAACGTTTTATTGATTTTAGCACAAAATGTATTTTGAAGTACAATGGTGGTCTTGGATTAATCCATACCACGTTCTACATTTTATGAATTATTTGTAAGAATAAAGGCCTTGTGGCAAAGAATCACATAAAAAAGTTCCAGTAGCCCTAAGAGACTAGCAATCTTGTGCATCTGTCTGAATATATACAGACATGTTTGTGGTGAGTATTGTAATTCGTGTTCTTTTCTTCTTTCACTGGATTAACCAGCTGGACTTAAATTTGAAATTGTTCACCTTCGAGGTCACCTACTTTCCTGATGATTCAATTCCTGTGAATCAAGACACCTAATTTTGAGAAAGGGATGAAGGTGGTCAGATATTTTCACTATGGATCCAATATGATAACACATGTACTCCTGGGAGGACACAATCGTTTTACTGCAGCCTTTGAGTTGTGTTCAAGTGAAGGATTAAGCTGTTGACCAAAGCGGGTGCTTCCTCACTGGTATTACTAAAAGGCAGTAGTATTTGGATCAGCCAATTCACTATCCTCCATTTGTCCTCCTCCATTGTCATGGTGTTGACAGTTGCATCTCCCCTCCTTTGCAGTACATTGAAAGATCTGTGCTGCTCAAACACTCTTTACAGCATGTAGTAAGTAAAGTTACCATAAGTTCACACCTTCTGATGGAGGGCTTTTTCAAGATCTTTATTAAACCCTGAATAAATCTCTATTGCTTACAGGCTTTAAACAAATGGCTGCAACAAGTGCAACTTTTGTGACAGGTGACCAGTAAGCTATTTTAGGTTGATTCAATGCACTGAACACAGGACTCTGAAATATCCCCCATCAGCCATCATGTTGACCATATAACTGCTTTCTTCAGTGGCAATGAATCCATTGCTGAGACCTCTGGGTTGAAGCCATTTGTAGACTTTGCTGCTATATTCTTGGACGATGTAGGCAGCTAAATGTGATTTCTCCATGGTGAAAATTGCAACTGTATCATGCTACTGAATGAATTGAAAAGCATTATCAGCAGTGAGACAGCAGTTAGCCAGTGCTTCACTCACTTCAGTAATGCACATGTAATCTGTTGCTTGATGACTTGTCTGTTGTGAGGTGAAACAGTGCTCTGCTTCATTGCTTCACCAACTAATTACAGTAGTTGATGGTGCAGGGCTGGCACAGCAACAGTGAAAAAATAGGTCCGAAATAGAACCTTCCATTTTAGACAGAGGGCCTTCAGAAATTCAAGAAACAAATTCCAGAAACCCATCTCCTCCCACAAAAGAAAAAGGGAGGCAGTCAAGTTGTAACATGTCTGCTAGATTTCCATTGTAAAAAAAGACACTCTCCTGGATTTGATAGTATGAAGACTCATTGCTGAACATAGCCATGATAGCTGGTTGTTGTGACTGGTTTCTTTATGATACCTCCACTAGTGACCTACAGGGTGCAGGTGGGTTCCCTGAGCACTCTGAGGTGACTGTATCTCTTTGCCCCTCGTGCCATTTTGAGGTTGCTGCAGATCATGACCACCCAGCATAAGCAGCAGCAGTCACAGAGCTGCTTCACATGAGGGCAACATCCTCTTCTTTTCCCTCACCTTCACCTCCTTCTGTCAGTTTAACTTCTTCTCTCTCATCAACAGCTATCTTTTTGTGGTGCTCTTCTCACATGATTATATGTTGATTTTTCAGTTTGGGTAGTTGGCCACCATACTGTAATGTCAATCTGACTCACCACGACAAACTTTTTTGCAGTACATTGAGCACTCTACAATGTGCTTCTCATGTGGGCAGAGTGTAAAGAAGTTCCAATACTGAGAAGGAGAACTTTTTATTCTGCCAGAGTCTGAAGAGCTTATTAAAATGGAGCTAGGCAGTTTTATTTGCCTTCTCTACGGTGAGCTGGGACTGCAATAGGGGTGGTGTTTGCTACAGGTTTTTGGGGTCTTGAAAAGGTGGAAGCAAGCAGTGTTGGTGGAACTCATGACTAGGAGCAGGAGTAATAGAGAATAAATAGAGCTTATCTGCAATTTGTCTGTGCCACTCTCTATATGACCAATGACTGGTTGGTCTCTTCCTCACTTCCAAGGCTTCCTCATCTCTTATGGTGGTCTCGGTCAAGTTCCAATCCATGTCAAGATCATCAGAAGGGGGCCTTGAAGAAAGATGGCTGCAGCAGAGAATGCAGACAAAAAGAGAGTTGATTTCCCTATAAAATTCAAATCCAAAATTACCAAGGCTCGAACACAGCAGAGGGTGGAGTCCTTAGGACAAGATGAGGAACTTGCTACTGTATGTACAGTAGCCTCCCAGTCTCTATGTCACTCCTTGTACAAATAGTATACGTTTTGTGTTAAAACAGTTGTCTCCGAATAGTTTGCGTGGGTAAAAATCCTACTTGAAAATGTATGTTCAAGTTGATTTTGAGTGCCTGAGATTAAAAAAATGCTGCTCACTTTAAAAAAAATGCAGCTTGTATTCATGCCGATTAAGTTGTTGCAGTGCTCTCATTTTAAGATTTTTACCTGAACTGACCTGTTATTATGCAGCATGTTCCGCCAAATGTCCAAAATTATGCCAAGTTACACCAGTGTAATTCTAACTCACTCACAAAAAAGAGAAAAAATGTTAACAAAAGAAAGTTTATGATGGATAAGAGAAGGAACAACATTATGGGCCTCATTATGGGCTGCGTGGTGGTTGGACCACCGCCAACGTGGCGTGTAACCACCACATTATGACCGTGGAGGCTGCACCACAGTCGGACTGCCAGCACCATCACAGGAGGGGCTGGCAGTGCTGGTGATCCTAATCCTTCAGGGCAGCACTGCTTGCAGCGCTGCCCAGGGGATTACAAGTCCCTTCTCCGCTGGTGATTACATGGAGGTAGCCCCACCATGTAAAGACTGGCGGAGACGTCGTACAGGAGTCTCCGGGGGGCCCTGCACTGCCTATGCATGCACTTGGCATGGGCAGTGCAGGGCCCCCCCTTGGCCAGCCCCATCATGATGTTCACCATGGGTGCAGATGCACCCTATGCACGACAGCATTGCTGCCGGCTCTATAATGAGCCAGAGATGATACTGTTGTGCATTTCCTGCTGGGCCAGCGGGTGGACACATAGTTTCCACCTGCTGGCCCAGAGAGAAACTCTTAGTAGGGCCCACGGGAAGGCTACAGCACTGGGGGCAACCTGCCCGTCGGGACTTCATAAACTGTCCGCCAAAGTCATAATAGACCCCTAAATATTCACCTGGAAACCAATCCTGAAATAATTAAATGATTTGCATTTTTAAAACGGTAACATGACATGCTAACATGACTAGTTGTTTTTTTTCTGTAGGGCAGCTGCACTGCTAATTTGTTTACAGTTCCATGATAAAAGAGGGAGGCACTCTAAAATTAAAGTGCTTTCTTTCACTCGTTAAGACTTAAAATAACAGTGCAAGTGCAAGGAGTGCCTCAAAAAGGGTTGGTGGGCTGCAAGTGACCCGGGGACGTATGGGTATGAGTGTTCTATATGGTCACAAAAGTCATCCGTGACTTACAATATCCCTTTAATGTACGGCAGGAACTACTTTATCTCTTCAATAATAATGTTTTTTGAACATGGAATATAAATTGTACATGCTGGCTACCTTATGAAGTTTTCTACTCATGTGTTAGATCTCTGTGTAGACCAGTGCTTAATTTGTATATAAAAACGTGCAGGTGCTCAAAGCCCTCCTCTTAAACATGCAGCTGCTGCAATTAAATGTGTGGAACACGGAATACTGAGGTGGCATATTCGTGAAGCCATCTCCGGGCTCTTCAATCCATTTAAAGCCACTCCCTGCCCCTTCAGCTCACTGTAGCAGCTTTCTACTTTCTCCCTTTGTGACGCTTTTTCATTTTTCCCTTCCTCCGTCTTTCCTATATGTGTCTTTTGCTCACAGCAAATTCTTGAGGAAGAAGAATAAGCGCCGGCCCTCAAAAATAGGTGCTGGTGCTCGGCACTGGAAACAACAAGCACAAATTAAGCACTGTAGACTCAACGTCTAGCTGCCCCTTATGCTGTTGCCAAACAGCAGGACATTTTTAGGTCGAACCTGAGACAGCGCATGTGCAGCATGTGCTCTCGTTGGTGAGACTATTGTTTACAGTAAAGGGCTTAGAGCCTGCCCATTGCTTACCGTTTCTTTGCTTCGGTGACACATTTTTTGCTGCCAGCTAAATGGTCAGCTCAGGACAAGCATCATATGGCCTGGTATTGCCGAGGCCTCCCTCCCTGACTATAAAACTGCATTTCCAAACACATCCTTTCATACCCCATATTTGGCAAGGAAAATGAAAGACATTGTCGGATAAGGGGCCGTAAACCCCCAGCTTTATTTTTATTAAACCACACAAACATTTTTGCAGTAAAGATCGCACATCATTTTGAACATTTATATGCAGTAACCCTGCCACCTAATTGGCTAGCTCAGGCAAAACGTCACTTTGGTCCTTTCTGTGGAGCAAAGAGCAAGTACTGATTGATTTAGTTTAATTGGTGTCCTTCAACGGTCCATTCACTACTCGTGGCTGTGATTCAGGTACTGTTTTATTCATTCAGTTATTCTATTTATTCTTCATATATCTCTTCTGGTTGCTTTCCGGTCCTTGCTTCTTCTTTCTCACTTGCACCCACCCGCCTCCGTCTTGCTTTCGCCCTTTCTTCCACCTCCTGTCATTCCAGCACACACTAAACACATCTGTGCTTTGCCTCGCTGAACTTGATTAATGAAATCATAATAGAGCGACGCTGGTTCATTTACTGCTAGCAAAAGTGAGCTAAAACCGTAATAAAAATAGTTTACAATGTTTAAAAATGTTACATGTTTAAAAATGTTACATAAATTGACACTATAGTTCACTATTTTTGTTCAGCATTTGATCTCTTTTAATAACATAATCAAACATAACTATGTGCAGCCACAACTCGGGGAACAAAGATTGCTATTGAAGCACCATGGTTCGAACCTCTGACCCTCTGGTACTCATTGACAAGCAGACAAAGCATTGACCCACCACTATCACAACACTATCTCTAAAGTGTCACAGACAGATATGAGTTAACACATTGTCCATCATGTCTCAGGTGCAAGGTATGGACAGGACAGAGAACTCCCCAGTGAGCACAGTTTTGCAGTGAGCAGTGAGGAGTTGGCCACTGGGCCTGGTCTCTGGTCAAGCGCTCTGCCCAGTCCCAAAACCCTTCTGCTCACATCTGAAGAACATGTGACACAAGGCCTGCACAAAATCCACTGCTGGTAATGAAGCCTGTTGCTCATGGCCATTTGTCATGTGCAGTGGGTAGCTGGGCATGGGGCCTTGTGGACCTGGCCTAAGCCAGGGCCTGCCCCCAAACCTGTCAGTGCACAACTCTCCATTATGCATGGCCTTTATAGCCTTGCACAGCTGGAATTGTGTGCAGAGCTGGCCTACACCCAGTGGGCACCAATCTTCACCTATTATTTATTTATTTTTTGGTCACTTTATCATGGTACTCCATATGAACCGCAGCACAAGCTTCACTTTCATACTACTGCAAGAGCCTGTATGCTTCACCCAATTAAATTTACATTGTCCCACAGAATCATGGAATGAAGTTTGTGCGCTGGCTCCAGCAGGACTACTTTTTTACCTCACAGCAGAGCCATACCTTAGCCTGCAAGAGTACTGTGGTACTCCCAGTACAAAAAATATGGGGCATGATTTTGATATCAGCAGCTAAGTTACTCTGTCACAACTGCAACAGATTTCCTGTCCTCCGAAATCTTGGTCCCATTATACCCCATGGGATTTACATTTCGGTGGATGAGATATTCGTCACCGTTTTGACAGAGTAACTCATCCGCCAGTATCCAAATTAGGCCCATACATTTTATTGTTCGGCCTTGGGAGCTGACCCAGTAGGTCCCAACTACAAGTGGCAGAAGATCATGATATCCCCACCCTTCCCCTTTATATATTTTGATTTACAAATTCAGAGCACAGGCGTGGCCTCCTATCTTATTTTATTGCTCTTCTTCCCACCTCACGTCATTCATGCACACATTAATGCATCTGTGCAGCAGTGAGTCGAAACTGTATAGAAAACAGTTTACACTGTTTGAAAATGTCACATACATTGACTTGATATTTCACTTTTTTTTATAATATAAAATTTAGACTTACTTTAATTTACATGTGGAGTAGCTTTTGCATATATTTTTTGGGAAATTAAATACCTTCTTATAATTTGCCTCTACCTTCAACTATGCATAGTTTCTTTGTACCACTCTTGCTGAATGGCTTACGCAGTGGTTCACAACCTTTTGACTTCTGTGGACCCCAACTTTATCATTACTGTAACATTGTAACATGGGGACCCCCATTGAGTCATTATTGGAATCCGGTGACCCCCCACTGAGTCATTACTGGAAGCTGCGGACCCAGGCTAGACATTGTCGATGATGTGATCCGCAAAACAACACACAAAAAATACAGAAACAAGCATTCCATCAAACACATACACAAATGATAAGACATTTTTTTAAAAAAATTGCAAACAATTCAAATAAAAATAAATCAAAAAATAAAATGTAATTGGAGGTTGGAACTTTTATAAATCCAATTGAAGCCAAACATTGTCCATAGTATATTCTGTTTGATGCAACTGCACTGCTCCCATGAACCAATTTGAGGACACTAATTCAATTTTTAGCCTCCAATTTTAAACTCCTTGAAATCTATAGCATGTTTTAAAATTTTCAATTGTACATTTAACCACTTTATCTATATACACATTATTAATCTGTTAACATCAGTTAATTTTCTAGCAGTCGTTGACCCCCGAGGAGGCTTCAGGGATCCCCAGGGGTCCCTGGACTACAGATTAGCAACCAGTTGTTTACAACATAGAGCTACCTTTCCAGTATGGCTTACAGTTCATTTACTGCTAGCAAAAGTGAGCTAAAACCGTAATAAAAATAGTTTACAATGTTTAAAAATGTTACATAAATTGACACTATATTTCACTATTTTTGTTGAGCATTTGATCTCTTTTAATAACATAATCAAACATAACTATATGCAGCCAGAACTCGGGGAACAAAGATTGCTTTTGAAGCACCATTGTTCGAACCTCTGACCCTCTGGTACTCATTGGCAAACAGACAAAGCATTGACCCACCACTATCACTACACTATCTCTAAAGTGTCACAGACAGATATGAGTTAACACATTGTCCATCATGTCTCAGGTGTGAGGTATGGACAGGACAGCGAACTCCCCAGTGAGCACAGTTTTGCAGTGAGCAGTGAGGAGTTGGCCACTGGGCCTGGTCTCTGGTCAAGCGCTGTGCTCAGTACCCAAATCCTTCTGCTCACATCTGAGGACCACTTGACACAAGGCCTGCACAAAATCCACTGCTGGTAATGAAGCCTGTTGCTCATGGCCACTTGTCATGTGCAGTGGGTAGCTGGGCATGGGGCCTTGTGGACCTGTCCTTAGCCAGGGTCTGCCCCCAAACCTGTCAGTGCACAACTCACCATTATGCATGGCCTTTTGCCTTGCACAGCTGGAATTGTGTGCAGAGCTGGCCTACACCCAGTGGGCACCAATCCTCACCTATTATTTATTTATTTTTTGGTCACTTTATCATGGTACTCCATATGAACCGCAGCACAAGCTTCACTTTCATACTACTGCAAGAGGGTGTATGCTTCACCCAATGATATTTACATTGTCCCACAGAATCATGGAATTAAGTTTGTGCGCTGGCTCCAGCAGGTCTACTTTTTTACCTCACAGCAGGGCCATACCTTAGCCTGCAAGAGTACTGTGGTACTCCCAGTACAAAAAATATGGGGCATGATTTTGATATTAGCAGCTAAGTTACTACGTCACAACCGCGACGGATATCCTGTCCTCCGAAATCTTGGTCCCATTATACCCCATGGGATTTACATTTCGGTAGATGGGATATTCGTCACCGTTTTGACAGAGTAACTCATCCGCCAGTATCTAAAATAGGCCCATACATTTTATTATTCGGCCTTGGGAGCTGACCCAGTAGGTCCCCACCACAAGTGGCAGAAGATCATGATATCCCCACCCTTCCCCTTTATATATTTTTATTTACAAATTCAGAGCACAGGTGTGGCCTCCTATCTTATTTTTTTGCTCTTCTTCCCACCTCACGTCATTCTTGCACACATTAATGCATCTGTGCAGCAGTGAGTCGAAACTGTATAGAAAACAGTTTACACTGTTTGAAAATGTCACATACATTGACATGATATTTCACTTTTGCCTAACGTTGCATTTTTTTAATAATATAAAATTTAGACTTACTTTAATTTACATGTGGAGTAGCTTTTGCATATATTTTTGGGGGAAATTAAATACCTTCTTATCATTTGCCTGTACCTTCAACTATGCATAGTTTCTTTGTACCACTCTTGCTGAACGGCTTACACAGTGGTTCCCAACCTTCTGACTTCTGTGGACCCCCACTTTATCATTACTGTAACATTGTAACATGGGGACCCCCATTGAATCATTATTGGAATCCGGTGACCCCCCCACTGAGTCATTACTGGAAGCCGCGGACCCAGGCTATACATTGTCGATGATGTCAACCGCAAAACAACACACAAAAAATACAGAAACGAGCATTCCATCAAACACATACACAAATGATAAGACATTTAAAAAAAAAAAATTGCAAACAATTAAAATAAAAATAAATCAAGAAATAAAATGTAATTGGAGGTTGGAGCTTTTATAAATCCAATTGAAGCCAAACATTGTCCATAGTATATTCTGTTTGACGCACCTGCACTGCTCCCATGAACCAATTTGAGGACACTAATTAAATTTTTAGCCTTCAATTTTAAACTCCTTGAAATTTATAGCATGTTTTAAAATTTTCAGCTGTACATTTAACCACTTTATCTATATACACATTATTAATCTGTTAACATCAGTTAATTTTCTAAGCGGTCATTGACCCCCGAGGAGGCTTCAGGGATCCCCAGGAGTCCCTGGACTACAGATTAGGAACCAGTTGCTTCCAACATATGTCTAACTTTCCAGTATGGCTTCCAGTTCCCTGTGAAGGCTGGGTTGGTGTAACTGTTAGAAATGGGGTCTTTGGTTGACAGTCAGGTTACCCCCTATTCAAGCAAGGACACTCACTCTAGTCAGGGTAAAGAGGATCATCCTCAGCTAACCCCTGCTTACCCCCTTGGTAGCTTGGCAGAGCAGAAGGCTTAACTTCAGAGTGCTAGGTGTAAAGTATTTGTACCAACATACACAGTAACTTAATGAAAACACTACAAAATGACACAACACCAGTTTAGAAAAATAGGAAATATCCTGCAGACAGGAGGTCGCTCTCCTCCTCTACACCATCATCTGTTGCAAGTAGCATTGACAGCTCAGTCCGCTCAAAGTGTGGCTTGAGGCGGTTGACATGCAGGACCCTTAAAGGGTTCCTTGGAGACTGCAAGTCCACCAGGTAGGTGACTTCGCTCTTGTGCTCCACCACCTCAAATGGCCCAGTCCACTTATCCTGGAGCACCCTAGGCTCCACTGGAGCCATCACCCACACTTTTTGTCCAGGTTGAAACTCGACCAGAGTTGCATTCTGGTCATTCCAGCATTTCATCTCCTCCTGGCTTGCTTCCAGGTTCCCCTGAGTGAGACTCCTGAAGCAGTCTGGTTTCTCAAAGCCAGCATGTAACTGAATACATCCTGAGGAGCTTTCTCCAAAGCTTCCTTAACTAGACTCAAAGGTCCCCTCACAGGGTGGCCATAGATCAGCTCAAAGGGACTAAACCCAAGTCCCTTTTGAGGCACCTCCCTGTAGGCGCACAGAAGGCATGGCAAGAGGACGTCCCACTTCTGCCTCAAGGGCTCTGACAGGCCCATGACCATGCCTTTCAAGGTGTGGTTGAATCTCTCAACCAGACCATTACTTTGGGGGTGGTAAGGGGTGGTGAACTTGTAGGTTACCCCACACTCCTTCCACAGAGACTTCATATACGTGGATATGAAGTTGGTACCCCTATCAGATACCACTTCCTTGGGGAACCCCATGCGGGTAAAAACCCCCATCAAAGCACGACCCACCACAGGGGAAGTGATTGATCTCAACGGAATGGCTTCTGAGTACCGGGTGGCATGGTCCACCAAGACCAGGATAAACGTGTTGCCCATGGCTGTCTTGGGATCCAGAGGCCCCACAATGTCAATGCCTACCCTCTCAAAGGGAATACTGACAACAGGCAAAGGCTGGAGGGGAGCCTTACATTTCCTCCCTCTATTGCCTGACAAGTCTGACAAGACCTGCAATGTGCATCTGAGTGCCTGCGCATTAGGAGGCAGTAAAAGTGGGTGACAAGCCTCTCAAAGGTCTTGTCCTTCGCCAAATGTCCAGTTAAAGGCACATCATGAGCCAACCCCAGTAGGAAGGCCCTGAAGCACTGGGGTACCACCAGCACACCGGCTGACCCAGGCTCAGGAACCTTAGGCTTGCTATACAGGAGGTCATCCTCCCAATAAATCAGGTGTGATTCTGGCTACTTGCCAGCTGCCTGGTCTGTAGCCTGCTGCCTCAAACCCTCCAAAGTAGGGCATGTTTTCTGTGCTGCACAGAATGCTTCCCTGGTGCCCCCCCTTCCTTCTGCCACTGTGACAGCTCAGGGACCTCCCCCAGTTCAGCCACCTGTTCCTCTGTAGACTCCGGGGTGTCACCCTCAGGCTCCACTTCCTCCCAGACCATGGGAACTTCTGGGTCCGGTTTCCCATGCCCCCTGCCCTTCCTCTTGCTGGCGGTCCCCTAGGCAACTGTTTTAGGCTCCCGGGGGCTCTTAATTATCCAGACGGGCTGCCAATGACCAGGTGGATACACATACCCACCCAGGCAGACCCAACATCTCCAAGTGAGACCTGTGTTTTACCTCCTTCCAAGGGGAATCCTCCAGGTCATTGCCTAGCAATCAACAGGCATGGTTGGACTCACATCTACCTTCAAGGACCCTGAGACCCCCCCATTCAAAGGGAGCCTGTGCCACTGCAACTGCCACAGCAACTACTTGGTGAAGTACCCGGGGATCTATCTGCTCTTCAGACACCAGCTGACTCATCACTGTAGTGACACTGGCTCCTGTGTCTCTCAGAGTCTCTACCCTCTGTCCATTAATGGTCACCCACTGCCTGTACTTCTTAGTGTTCTCAGGCACTAGGGTTCTCTGGACCATCTCACTGTCCCCTAGTGAGACAAGGGTCATCTCAGCTGGTTCCCACCCACCTGAAACCAACTCCTCCCCAAGCGCTACACTGGCCAAACCCTGGGACGGTGCAATAGTGGGTGCTGGTGTACTTTCGGGGCATTTGGGGTCCTCCCTCACATGACCCACTTGGTCGCACGCATAGCACTTACGTGGGGGACCACCTGCCACTGGCTTACCTTTGGAGAACCATAGCTTCTTTTCACTGGGGGGATTGGGGATCCTTACCCCGGGAATCAGTTGGGGGCCCTTTAGAGAACTCCCCCTGTTTACCCTTACCCCCCTTTTCTTCTGAGAGGGACCCTGCCCACCCTTTGCGTGGTCTCCCCCATACCTCTTTTGGACCCTGGTGCTCTCCCAGCAATCCGCTTCCTGCTCAAGCTTCTTGGGGTCAGTCAGCTTGCTGTCAATCAGGTGCTGGTGCAGCTCTGAAAAACATAAACTGTACAAGTGATTCCAAGCAATCAGATTGTAAAGCCCCTCATACGTAGTTACCTTTCTGCCCTTCACCCAACCATCCAGTGACCTGCAATAAGAATCAACACATTCCAACCATGTTTGGGATTCCTTCTTCTTGTAGGACCTGAACTTATCCTTGTACTGCTCAGGGTTAAAACCATACCTTGTAAGTAAGGCATCCTTCATGCTAGAGTAGGTGAAATTCTGAGTATCCCCTAAGGCTGGGAGTGTATGCCTCCCCTCTACCTCAAAGTGCTTCCACAGACCCGCCCACCAATGAGCTTCAGGGACCAGATTCCTATGGAGAGCAGACTCATACCCCTTGAACCACAAGTATATGTTGTCCTCCCTTTTATAATCCTTCACAAGATCTTTAGGAATGTGCACCCTCCTTTCAGGCTGCACTGTGATGTGGCTGCCACCATCCCTACTAGACTGGCTCCTCTGATCCAGCTCCCTCAAGCTGAGCTCATGAGCCAACAACAACTTTTTCTTTTCAATGGCCATCCTCATTTTCTCCAAATCCCTCTGGTGCTCCCTCTCTGCCTGTCTGTCCTGCAATTCTTCAGGGGTCAGACCCTTAGATGAGACACTGCTACCTGCCCTGGAGACCCTCTCCCTGGACATAACAGGCCCACCCACAATACCATTGTGTATGGATTGCACTTTCTCCTCCTCATCTTCCTCATCCTCTGTGTGCCCTCCAGTGCTCTTGGCTGTCACCCAGGCCCTCAGTGCCTTTTGCAGCTCCTCCTTATTTGATGAGCTCTTAATGGCACAGTCAAAGCTTTTACAGAACTCTTTTAACTGAGCCTTGGTATAGCTATCCAATTTCTCCAGGTCAAAAGTAGCTCCAACTGCTGCATCTCCAGATTGAGACATGATGAAAAGTCAACAAAAGTGCAAAGTTCCATAAAGCAGAAAAGCACGTTCCCGAATGAAGTTCCAAAGAAAGTCAATCAAGGAATCAGCGAAAAAATGGAAGTAGAACAAAAACAGTCCCAAAGAGAAAAAATCAAAAGATCACCAAACAAGTAGTATGTGATCACGTAGTGGTCTGCACCCAAAACAGTAGTGTACAATTAATCACTGTATGTCAAGTACAAATAGAAGTCCAAATCCCAACCGCTGATCACCAATGTTAGAAATGGGGTCTTTGGTTGACAGTCAGGATACCCCCTGTTCAAGCTAGGACCCTCACTCTAGTCAGGGTAAAAGAGGATCACCTTCAGCTAACCCCTGCTCACCTCCTTGGTAGCTTGGCAGAGCAGAAGGCTTAACTTCAGAGTGCTAGGTGTAAAGTATTTGTACCAACACACACAGTAACTTAATGAAAACACTATAAAATGACACAACACCAGTTTAGAAAAATAGGAAATATTAATCTAAACAAAACAAGACCAAAACGACAAAAATCCACAATACACAAGTCAAGTTATCAATAAAAATGCACAAAGAGTCTTTAAGTAGTTTAAAACACACTCTAATACTGTTAGTGTGAAAAAGTACCTTAGGTGCGTCAAAAATAACCCCGCACGGGCGTTTGTGCATCACAAAGGGCTTGTGATGAGTTGATTCCACTCAAGAGTGGGACCTTGCGTCATTTCTCCTTTCGCCGGGTCGGGCGCATCGTTTCTTCTCTCCGCAGGAGAGTGATGCATCGATCCGGTCAGCACTCTCGGGTCCAGGCAGGCCTTGCATTGTTTTTCCATGCCCCGCGGTACTTGAGTTGGAAATCCAGCTGCATGATGATCCGAAAACCCCGCAGTGTGGGTTGTGATCTCCCAGCCTCCGTCAGCGAAGCTGCACGTCGTTTCTCCTGCTCCGTGCGTCGATTCTTTGGTCGCGTTTCCGGCGAGCGTTGATTTTCAGCAGCAGAGCCGGCGGCGCATTGTTTCTTCAGCCGCAGATCGGAGTCGCGTCAATCTTTTCCCCACATTGCACTCTGTGCGTAGGTTTCCTTGTCTTTTGGCTGCCAACTTCTCCTTTCAGGGTACCAGGAACTGGATGTGCACCACAGGGCAGAGTAGGAGTCTCATCAGAGGCTCCAGGTGCTGGCAGAGAGAAGGCTTTGCTGTCCCTGAGACTTCAAACAACAGGAGGTAAGCTCTAAATCAAGCCCTTGCAGATTTCTTCTCAAGAGGGAAGGCACACAAAGTCCAGTCTTTGCCCTCTTACTATGGCAGAAGCAGCAACTGCAGGATAGCTCCACTAAGCACAATCACAAGCAGGGCAGCTCTTCTTCCTCAGCTCTTCAGCTCTTCTCCAGGCAGAGATTCCTCTTGTTTTCAGAAGTGTTTGTAAAGTCTGTGGTTTTGGGTGTCCTTCTTATACCCAATTTCTCTTTTGAAGTGGGCCTACTTCAAAGTAAGGTCTCTTTTGAATGTGAAATCCTGCCTTGCCAAGGCCAGGCCCCAGACACTCACAAGGGGGTTGGAGACTGCATTGTGTGAGGGCAGGCACAGCCCTTTCAGGTGTGAGTGACCACTCTTTCCCTCCCTCCTAGCACAGATGGCTCATCAGGATATGCAGGCTACACCCCAATTCCCTTTGTGTCACTGTCTAGTGTGAGATGCAACCAGCCCAACTGTCAAACTGACCCAGACAAGGAATCCACAAACAGGCAGAGTCACAGAAATGGTATAAGCAAGAAAATGCTCACATTCTAAAAGTGGCATTTTCAAACACACTATCTTAAAATCAACTTTACTAAAAGATGTATTTTCAAATTGTGAGCTCAGAGACCCCAAACTCCACATGTCCATCCGCTCCCAAAGGGAATCTACACTTTAATCAGATTTAAAGGTATCCCCCATGTTAACCTATGAGAGGGACAGGACTTGCAACAGTGAAAAACGAATTTAGCAATATTTCACTGTCAGGACATATAAAACACATTACTATATGTCCTACCTTAACCATACACTGCACCCTACCCTTGGGGCTACCTAGGGCCTACTTTAGTCTGACATGTAAGAAAAGGGAAGGTTTAGGCCTGAGCTGAATTTACAGTTAAAACTGCGCACGCAGACACTGCAATGGCAGGTCTGAGACATGATTACAGAGCTACTTATGTGGGTTACGCAACCAGTGCTGCAGGCCCACTAGTAACATTTGATTTACAGGCCCTGGCACCTCTGGTGCACTTTACTAGGGACTTATTAGTGAACCAAATATGCCAATCATGGGTAAGCCAATTACATACACATTTTGTATAGGAGCACTTGCACTTTAACGCTGGTTAGCAGTGGTAAAGTGCTCAGAGTAACAAAAACAGCAAAACCAGAGTCCCGCACACATCAACAACCTGGAGAACAGAGGCAAAAAGTTAAGGGAGACCACACCAAGGATGAAAAGTCTAACAGTAACACAGAGTTGTAAAAGTAGAATGGTTTCCATTTTCATGGTTTTTCTCCGGGGAGGCAATACGCAAATGTCTGCTAGTTGAATCCTTTTTTTATTCTGTGTGACGGCATGGTGTTCATCAGGCATAACAACAGGGAAAAATACATATCAGCCCATTCATCTAATTAAAGCAAAGTTTGCAGCACAGTCCCATCAATGTGCCATTTTGGTGTTCTCTGGGTATTGTAGTTCTGATGTGCTTGCTTTGAAGTAACTGGGCACTAGATATCAGGTTTTACTAACCTTCCTAACCTCACTCATCAGAGCTCTCCATCCGGTCACCACCCAGGAATAGACTCTGCAGCATGGGCTTTAGGCAGGAGCTTCTCTTGGGGTTCAGAGATATTACAGGCACTTTCTGTAGCCCATGGCACCCTCTGTTTATGTAGAAGCTGTAGATCAAGGCATCAGGTAAGGGTATATGCCTGATAAGATCCAGTGCTTCAAAACTCTGGATAAGAAGCTCTGGTCTCAGCTGCTATCTCAAAAGAGGCGCAGATTGTAAAAGTTGAGGTTTAAGACACGTGACACCGCTTTGGTAAAGTGACTGGACACATCACAATTCAATTCAGCGAACTGCTTGCGATCACATTGAGTTTCGCAGGGAGCTGAAATCTGTTCAAGCCAATCTTGATCATGTCATTTGATGTCTGTGGAGGTTGCTGCAGCCTGGATGTTCCGGAGAATTCATTCATGCAGTAAATCTGACTCTTGATTAGTGCCTGAGGGATCAACCTTTATGAGCAGCCTGCGACTTAGGTGTGTCCTTTTCCCCCATCCCTCTTCTCTCAATTTTTCTCTTCACAAGTTCTTTCCTCCTCCTTCCCTCTCTTGACTTTCTCACCCCCTCTCAGAGGCTACAAGTGTACTGCTAAAAGGGGTGTTCTTGTAACTAAAAGCCCTTAACAAGACCCTTCAGCCTATTTTAGGCAGGCCCGGGGCCTTGGAGATATTGAGAGCTCTAAAGTGGGATGTAGTCAGAATGGGTCCCCCAAACCACAAGTGAGGACTTCCAGGCCACCGGAAGCTGCATTGATGAAAGGAGGGGCTGGCGATCCCAGGAGGTTCAGGGAGTTATGACACTGAACCGTGAGAGGTGTACAGAAATGTCTGTAGGTAGTGGCGTGTCGTTAATATTATTCCATAATTCAATAGAACAAGAAAGATGAACGCCTGAATTATCCATGCTGTAATTTGAACATGTTACTTTTGCTGTCACATGGCCCCATTTTATGTGTGAACAATAGCCAGTGAGCAGTTTCACTTACGGAATATGTAGTTTCCCTTCTCGCATGCTTGCTTTAAAAAAAAGAAACACACGCACTTATCTCCCCGGCTTTAGTAAAGTTTCATGTTCAAGTAACTAAAACACTTGTGACAGTCAGATTCAAAGCTAATTTCTGTAGCCGGCATTTGAGGCCTTGTGCTATTTTATAAGAAAAATAATCTGACTGGCGCTCAAAGTGCTCCAATGGCTAAAGGGTTTAGCTGCCGCTATGAATACTGTAAACATAAACATAAAATATTTATCATACATCCCCAGAATAGATATCTCTTTCTCCACTTTTACATCTGTTTCGGGGACATTTAAGTTGTTTGGATTTGCGTTACGGAAACCCTAAACCATATTAATTTCTTGATGGTCATGTCTTGTTACTGTCATCTTGCCTACCAGCAGTGACCTCAAGACCAGTGTGAGATAACAGTAGCTCATGATAACTTCTCACATACCGACAGTGCATGCTCGGTCCCGGCGAGGAGTATTGTGTAGAGTAAGGGTCTTAGAGCCCAATGCTTAGCATCCGTTAGCTTAAGTATTACTATTTGCTGACTTCCAAGTATTGACGAAACCAACAGCTCTCACATTTCTTTGTGAAAAAAATGTCAACATTTAATTTTCGCAGCAATATGCGTTTTGTTCAAAAGCAAACTTTTTAAAGAATATTGGAATAATTTATATAAAATACCATAACTTGCAACAAAAGTAAGCTAGTTTCAATAAATATACATCTCGAAAATGACAACATCCTATCTCATTTGATAAATTACATATCATATCCCTCTCCCTGGAGCAGGTGTAATATTGAACACCAAGGTCAAGACTCGTTAAGAATATCCCATGCTAGAACTGTCAAACAAAATGTTTACAACAAATGTAACAAAAACAAAGAATCAAGCACCAGTTCGTGCTACAGAGTGCGGTCACTCTTGTAAGTGAATACCAAACATAGAAGAAAGCAGCCAAAATAGGAGAAGCAAGAGTGCTACTTAATAAAACTAGTATCGCACAGAAAAGAGAGCAGACACAAGGAGGTGGAAATAAGAAGTTAGCAAGTGCACACAATAAAAGTAAAAAAGTCACAATCACCCCCAATTGTACGAAAACCCAAACCATAAATACCAAGAAGTATTTCCTTGGCAAAAAAGAGATTTTCAGAGTACAGGGAGTTGTGACGAGAAAGGTCCCTCCATGGATGTGGAGAGCACGCATTGCTGCCTTGAATTCCCTAAAACAAGCTCAAGTGTTACTGACCCAGAGTGCTGAGGACTTTCAGTGATGTGGAATGAGACACAGAGCCGGCCACTGTGTTCGGGAGGGCACACCAAGTGCACCTCCTGTTTTTAGGAGAGTGATACCATCTCCCTGGTCTGTAGAGGACTGTTAGTTGTGGCAGTGAAATGATTATAGCACAGGGCGGGACTTTCTTCCATGTTTTCTGCTTTGGAAAAGCACCCTACAAATATCTTCTATATTTGAAATTTGAAGCCCCACATGACTCATAAGTGGGGTGGATATTAGTTGTGCATATACTACAAATGTAGATAGTGCATGTGCGCTTGTTGTGTATGTGTGAAAAGTGTATGTGGAGAGCAAGATAGAGCATGCAGCTACTGCCATAGTGAGTTCCATTCTGTGCCAGGTGTACCCTGTATGGTATCTATGGAGGAGACTTGGGGCCAGATGTAACAAAAAAGGCATTTGCGATTCGGAAATGGCGATTTTTAAGAAATTGCTATTTCTGATTCGCAAAATCCAAAGTATCATATTTGCGATTCGGTAATAGTGAATTCTTAAAAATCGCAAATGCTATTACCGAATCGCAAATTGCGATACCGGCCCTATTCGCACCTATGGGACTGTAGGCCTATATTTGTGAATTTTTAGCATTTACCAAATTGCTAATTCCTAACTGGAATTCGCAAATTTGGGAAATGCAAACCCCAGGGTGCTGGGGGCCTAAGGCCCCCTCTGCTGCACCCCAAGAAGTTTTTTAAGGACATGTAAGGTGCACACATGCCAAAGGGGCATGTGTGCGTTACATGTCAATTTTAAAAATGCATTTTTAATGCATTTTTAAAATTTGCACATGGTTACCACCAAGTTCAACTTGGTTGTAATAGCAATTCCTTAATGCCCAATTCGCATTAAGGAATTGCTTGGTACATGTGGTTTAGAAATCACAAATAAGGATTCCTTATTTGCGATTTCTTATTTAGAGAACCACAATTTGCGATTCTCTAAACAGGCTCGCAAATTTAAGGAATTGCTATTTTAGCGATTCCTTAAATTTGCGCTGCGAATGCCTTTCATAAATACTGAAAGGCATTTTTGAATTCGCAAACGGGCATTCGCACTATTTGCTAATGCAAAAAGGCTTGATACATCTGGCCCTTGGAAGGAGAGACCAAAAAGCAAATGTTTATTCGAGTGATCTCTTTCAATAGATCAGAAGATAGTATGTTGATGAAATTAGGAAAGGAGACTGAAGATCTCTTTGAAGCTATGGAGTTCCCCTGTCCCATCCTGATATATTGTTCCCTGGGAGAGGCTATCACCCACAAGTTAACAGGCTGTTAAGTTTAGCAGCCCCCCTTTTCTTTGTGCTCTTATTTTGGGTCACTCCTGATAGGAGACTCCCCTTTCCATTCAAGCTCACACTTATCATAAACACAATGACTGGACTAGTCTGCTTAGAATTAACAACGTGCAGAACTTCCCAGAACCAGTCACAAAATTGAACTTCTGGGATAAACAATGGCTGTCTGCAACTTGAGACATAAGAAAAGGCAGAAACGTCCAGCCAGTGTACTAAGATTTGATGAAAAGATGCCTAGTCTTCCCACATCAGGGGCGATTGTGAGATTTCTTTACACTCCCAGGTTGGGGCACTGACTGCCAACTCCTCTGGCTAGGTTTGGGACCAGCAACCTTTGGAAAGGCTTGCTGCAGATATTTGGACAAACTATCAAGTTATAAATATCGGGAGACAAAAATAATAAAAAACATATTTTGATGCAAAAATATTGTGATGCAGAAATACTTTTGTTAAGAATATTGTTTATTCAGGTGAGTAATATCACTGTGAAGCATATTGTTGGTATAAATATTGTTTTCAAAAATATAATTGTACAGAATATTGTTTTTAATTAATTCAAAGTGTTTTAGTTTATATATTTATTTTATGTGTTAGTATTCTTGATATAATTGTTTTTCATTTTTTTTAATATAGTTTGTAATTTTAAGTGATTTAGAATGTATAATGTAACTGTTAATGGTAATTTATAGATTTATAGCAGGCTGTTCGGTTTGTGGGAGATAGGCTGGGAACTTAAGTAAGTAATAATTAATTCATAATTAATTCATAATGTTAAAGTAATTATGCAATTGATATTCATTATGTACATTATGGAGTATTATTTTATTATACTTATATTTTAGGTGTGGATTGCTAAGTTTGTATGGGTATAAGGTGGTAAGTTAATCAGGCAACAAATTGTGAACAATTCATTTATTAATAGTTATTTAATTGATTATTAATTATTTAAATTGTGTAATAATAATATATTTTAGTTATATTTTACATGTGGGCTGCAGTGTTTGGAGGGGTATAGGGTGGGAAATTAATTTTGTAATAATTAATTAACAATTAAATAATATATTATCAATGATTTAATTGATTCATAATTATGTACATTGTGCAATATTGTTTTATTTTAGCTATGTTTAGCTAGCTGCAGGTTGCTAGGTTGTATGGGGGATATGGCAGGAAGTTAATTAAATGATAATAAAAAATAAGACTTAATGTATAAATATTTAAATAATTAAAGATTATGTAAATTGTGTAATAAATATTTTAGATATATTTTAGGTGTGGGCTGCTGGGTTTGTAGGGTGGGAAGTTAATTAAGTAATAATTAACAATGAGCTATTAATTGTTAATTATTTATGTAACTTTGTATTAATTATGTACATTTTGTTATACTTATTTACTTTGATTATATTTTAGGTGTGGTTTGCTAGGCTTGCAGGAGTTTGGGGTGGAAAGTTAATCAGGTAATAATTATTTTGTAATTGAAAATTAATTATTACATTGTTTATTAATTCTGTAATTTGGAAATTGATATTTTTTATTTTTAACATCTATTTTATGTTAAGTCATCATGTTTATATTTAGAGTTTTATATTTTTCTAATTTATTAGTGTTATTCAAGTATGTAATGTGTTGGAAGTGAAGTAGTTTACCTACTGTTGCTTAGACTTGAGTGGGAATAGTAAATTCTAACCCTCCGAAGTCCAACGCTTTCCCTACTGCTGCACAGACTAGAGTGGGAATAGGCCATTTAGCACCTCCAAAGTCCAATGGTTTCCCTACTTTGCACAGACTGGAGTGGGAATAGTAAATCTTACCCTTCTAAAGACCAACACTTCCCCTACTGTTGCACAGACTGGAGTGGGAATAGTAAATTTAACACTTCTGAAGCCCAATTCTTTCCCTTCTGTTGCTTAGACTGGAGTGGGAGTAGTACATTCAACCCCTCCAAAGTACAACATTTTCCCCACTGTTGAACTGTTTGGAGTGATAATGTTATATTACTTACCGGTAATCGTCATTACGTCCGGTCCTGTTGTCCTCTTCCCATTCATCACAAAGTGGAGACAACTATCTCCATGACAGAAAAAAAGAACATGAGGAATGCTGGATATGCCCTCCCCACCCACTCCTTCTGGTAGTACATAAGCTGTACTTATCCAGCATTCCACCTGCACTACCAAGCCCCTAACAGAAGGCCGGTGGCATGGGATGGTGGGAGGGGTGTGATGAATGGGATGAGGACAACAGGAACAGGAGTAATGAAGATTATCAGTAAGTAATATAACATTACCCTCAGGTCCCTCTAGTCCTCGTCCCATTCATCACTAAGTGGAGAATACCCAAGCAGGTAAAAACTGGCCTTGTGAGAACCGGACAGAATCAACACAAAACCACATGAATGGATACCAGACAATCAACACGGTTCCCCAAACAAGTACAGAGGGAGAAAAAAAACAAGAACAGACTCTTCTCTGAAGTCCCAGGCCAAATCAGAGGCAGAGCGCAAACCAGAGAGGAAGCAACAGTGCCAGACTAAAGGAGCAGAGAAAGCCCTGCCAGCAGCACAGCAGAGGACAAGAATGGGAACAGACAATGACAAATCCCAGAAGACCACAACCATCTGCGGAGACCAGCTCAAGGTCCCTGCTGGAGGAGAAACACCAGACACAACAAAAGCCAGTGCAACAGACAGATCGAGCCACTGACCCATAAGAAACGCCCATCAACGAAACCCTCCTGAGCATGAGCCAACTACAACCACAAAAGACCTAAGAAAAGCCCAGAAAGAAGATGCCAAACTGAGACATCCATAACCTGAGAACCTAAGGTAGGAAAATAATGCTTCACCAGCAACGGAACCGAAAAGGAACCACGGGAACAAGGAAGAACCAAAATACAAAAACTACCCCATAGGCTGAAAAAGAAAAGAAGGGCACCCCGGCCTTATGAGCGCTCAGGACCATGAGACGCCCAACCTAAGTGAGAACTAACCAAGAGACCATCAAAAAAGAGAAAAGCCGAACAACAGTTAACTTCAGAGACACATACAGGTGCTGAAACCAAAGCCCGCAGACCAAAACACCGCACAGTCACTGCCAGAAACAGGGGAAGCCCATGCCATACAGTGACCAGACAGAGAGCTGCCACAGAACCAGAGCAGAACGGAAAGGGAAGCAACCAAGACCACACCACAGTCAACCCCTTGGGAATGCAAAACCACGACCACTGGAGCTTACCAGGAACAAGCAAGTACCATTCTGAGCTCGTCCCCGAACCAAGGCAGAAACAGGGCAAAGAAAGAAGCACTAAAGACACCAGGGCTAGGGGACCAAGAGGGCCCCCACCCCACAGGAACCCGTGTGGACAAAAGGCACAAGAGGGGAAGCAGACCCTGGAGACAGGAAGCAAGTGGCGTAAATAAAGGAATACCACAGCATCCGTATTCTAGCCGGAGCATGGCTGCCAAGAAAAAAACAGTATCCAGAAGAAGGACAAGAAAAATCCCTCAAGGTGGCCTCCCAAGACAAGGAACAGGCAACTGTAGCGAGAAGCAAGGGCGGGGCTGGAAGCAAGGAAACCCCTGCAACAGAAAAGCCCAAACAGGCACAACAAGACCCGCAAAGTCGCCGGACCCACCAGGAACAAAAAGTCAAAAAGCCTAAGCGCAGACAACAGAAGAACTAACAAGGGGCAAGGATGAAGCGTACCAACAGCCAAAAAAACAGCATCGGGAACAGGACCCTGGCTAAGAATTCCCCGAGCCAGACCCCAAAAAGTAGACACCAACCCCATGTGGGGAACTGTGTGACAGCTGGCCCCAACCAAAGGCAGATCCAGAAACAGGGACCAACAGGCACCAGGCATAGGAGCCACACACAAACTGAAGGGGCTGCCGAAAGACCACCCAAGACAGGCCAGTAAGGAGCCAAGCGACCAAAGAAGGATACAAAAGACACTCCAGAGAAAAAGAAGCACCACCAGTGGATCCACCACCCCGGGAACATATGTGGCATAGACAGAAGACCGATACAGGGATACCCAATAACATGCACCCACCAATCAGCTCATCTGGAAGAGCACCAAGGGAAGAAACACATGTAAGAATCCCATCCTGAAAGGGACACAGCTGACAAACAAGCACAGAGCCGTCAAACTACACTCCAGGCAAAACAACACAGAACGTTTGTGATGCCAGAAGAATGGAGCCAAACACCACACCCCATACCAAAGAGGGCAACACCCAAAAAGCAGGAGTCCGCTAAAGAGAAGAACACCATGCGTAAGCATCATCAAACGACCCCTGAAGGAAGTGCAAGGAGCAGAAAGCACCCCAGATGTGGCGAAAGGCAACATGACCCCCGCATCCAAAAGAGATAATAGCCAGGCTGGGGAACCACCAAGGACAACCTCATGTACGTGCCCAAACATGGGGACAGGAACCTCGTACCAGGGGCAGGAACCCGGGTGACAGCACACCTCCCAGTGAACAGGACAGAGACCCAGAGCACGCATCAAGCAGGAAGCAGACAGTGAGGAGAGACACCAAAGACAACAGTCCGTCACCACATAGAAGACCCAGAAGGACGCCCCATCAGACAGGTCACACCAGAGTAGACCAAAAAGGAGGAGAGTGACTACAGATACACCTGGGTAGAAGCCAAACCACTCAGCTGGGATGTGAAGAATTCAGGAAGAGAAATGAAAGGGGGGGTACCAGTACAGCCACACCATACATATACAAAGCACCTTGACCAGAACCCTTGCCTCTAGGTAGGAGGAATGGTGACCACAACGACCAAAAGGAGGGGAGTGACCACAGTATCTGTGGTTGGAATATTATAGTTACGTGTGTATGGAGTGCAGACCAGAAAGTCTACTGCCCCACACGCAAAAGCTCCTAGACTATATTATATATATATAAACATGCTTATATGGGTATAGTCATGAGATTTTTTTAATTTACATTTTAATAACGGTATATATGTGTTGGAAAATGGGTTATTGGTAGGGCAGGTAGGTACATACACCTAGCAACAAGCCACTAACCTCCACATAGGTACAGTTAGGTCTCAGTAAATTAATCCCAGCTCAACCCTTGGTAGCTTGGCAACGAGCGTCAAGGCTTAACTTAGGAGACAAAGTGTAAAGCATTCAAATATCACAAAACAGTAATTAAATAAAACACAGGAAACAGTTTAAAAATCCAAAACCAATTTATAAAAATAGTTTATATTTTTATCTTTAAAATGACACAAAAACGATTAAAATCGGTTCAGGGGAACCGGAGATATGAATTTTTAAAGAATTATTACTTTTCTAGCGCTTAGAAACAAAAAGCGCCAATCGGGTCATCTGGTTGCACCTCGACCGGGGCAAAGTCAAACTTTCAGGTCGACCGCGATGGAGCCCTGCTCGGCTACAGGTCGCGGGAGGCCTCGGTTAAAAAGTTACCTTCTGACTTAGTCTTTATTTTGAAGTTTTTCTTCACCGGGACGAACCTGCCAGTTGAATCCGACCTCCTGGAGCCCTTGTCCGAATACGCGATGTGGGTTTCCTCGGTGGAGACTTTTACCTTCGGACTTAGTCGTTTTTTCGAGATGAAAATCCTTCAACCGGGGTAAACCTGGATCTTGATCCGACGTCCATGGAGCCCTTCTCGGATACGATGGCTGGGAGGTCCCGGTCAACTTTTTACGTTCGGACTTAGTCTCTTTTTTGGATGTTTTTCTTTACCGGGACGAACCACGAAGTCAGGCCGGGTCGCGGTTGAGGCAAGCCGGCTAGAATTTCCGCGGCGGGTCGGTCCCTCTCTGGAGCTTTTTTCCAAAAATTCTCAAATCTTTTCCAAACTTCTGGGGCTTCACCCAGATGTTCTTTTAAGGTTCTTTTGGGGTCCACAGCTCACCCCAAGGGTCCAGAAGTTCTGTGATGGTCCTTGGGGGGTGCGGACTTCAACTCCCAGAATGCACCTGGCGCAAACTCCTTTTTGGCCACTGGACAGTGGTCAGCTGGTCGCTTTCTTCAGGAGTTGGTGCAGGGGACTCTGGTTTAGCAATTTTTCACCTGTAGCAAACAGGGAGTCCCTCCTTGAACCAGTTGAAGCCAGGCAAAGTCCTTCTTGTGGTGAAGCCCAAGTGTGCAGCTGGTGCAGTCCTTCTGAGTGCAGGGTCCAGGTGCAGGCCTTGAGTCCAGCAGGGCAGTCCTTCTTCTCCTTAAGTTCCTTTCTTGTTGAATTCTGGAGGGGATCTGAGGTGTGGGTGCAGGTCTGCCAGTTTTATCCTTGCTCCTGGGTGAAAAGCAGGGGGGCCCTGGTTCTCCAATCAGGGACAGGGTCGTCCCCCTGTGATGACCACTTCCTGGGAAGTGTGGCAAAAATCCATCCCAGAAGGCAACAGTCTCTAAAAATCCAACATGGATGAATCTGATTTTTGGAGGTTATATCTGGCTGAGCCCACCCACTGGTGTGGCTAAAAATCATAAACACACCCCTCTCCTGCCCTCTCCTAATCTAATCAAGGGGGCACCTAGCTGTCTGGGGTTGCAGGATGTGGGGGTGTTGCTGGGTGCTGCAAATGTCCTTCTCTGCCTTTGAAGACCAGTTTGGCAGCCCTCCCCCTTCCTGCCTCACCATCTGCTGAGGGGAGATTCTCTCCCCCAAGCACATTCCTTTGTGTGAAGCCTGGCCACTTCACACCTCATCAAGGCAGCCTGGCAGGAGCTGCTGCAGGGTGGCCAATCAGAGCACAGCAGCAAAAACAATGCAGAGCTGAAATTGGCAACTTTTTAGGTAAAGTCTAAACTTTTTACCTGAACTAGTTATATTAAATCCAACAACTGGAAGTTGTAGGATTTATTACAACAATTAATTTGATACCAAATTCTTGGTATGCAACATTTAAGGAGACTTTAACATTTAAAATAAAGTCTGCCCATTCTAGCCTATGAAGGCCATTTACTTCAATGAGGGAAAAACGAATTTGGCTGTTTTTACCTCACCAGGGCTTATAAATCTATTTTTATAAAGTCCCTGCTTATAGTTACATGGCACCCAGCCCTAGGGGCACATAGGGCACACCTTAGGGGTGACTTGTATGTAAAAATAAGGTAGTTTAAGACTTTGGAAGTACCTTTAATTCCAAAGTCGAATTTGCATATAACTTTAATTTAAAAGCAGCCAGCAAGGCAGGCTTGCTTTTAAAATGACACTGGGCACCTCAGCAATGCACCTAGGTGTGCACCACCTATGCTGTGGTCCCTAAACCTACATGCCCTACCATATACTAGGGACTTATAGGTAGGTTAACTTAGCCACTTATAATTAGCCTAATTTGCATATCCATTTTACACAGAGCACAGGCCCTGGGACTGGTTAGCAGTACCCAGGGCACCTTTAAAGTCAGGAAAACACCAGCAAAAAGTGGAAAATGGGGGAAAAAAGTTATGGGGCCTCTGCAATCAGCCCTGTTTTCTCACACAACCCCCCCCCAGCCCACACGCCCAGGAGACTCAGCCCAACCCTGGGAGAGTCTTCCTGGCTTGTTAGGCGAGGAAGACAGTGAAGAAAACTGGCTGTCCCTTTGCAGGGCCTACTCTGCCTTATATCCTCCTGTCAGGGTCACTCCCTATGGGTAGTGAAGCCATCCCAACAGTAAAAGGACCCAACACAAACTGAAACTTTCCTCTAGGGGGGTCTTCCTCCTTTCTCTCTGCCAACTTGGGTAGTCAGGTGCCCACCTCCCCTACTCCAAACTTTGCTAGGGCAACACCTAGCTTACCCAAAGAGGTCACCCAACACTTGAGCAACCCCACCATGACCAATAGAGTCAGGGGGCCTACTTTGCTATTGGCCCTGGGGTCTGCCTCCCAGGCCAAGTACAGTGCTGCCAGGAAGGCTAGCACCCAGCAGAGGCTACTGACAGCTGTCAGTGCCCAGAACCACACCCTAAGCTCTCCACTGACAGGTGGCTGAGCTGCTTTAGGGGCATCTTTGGGGTCCTGGCACCCCTCTTGCTGTCTAGAGTGGGGGGCTACAACCTCCTGTGGCAGACACCCTCCTTCCACTCTCCCTTCTGTCAGTGCAGGGGCAACACCTTGCATCTGGACCGCTGCCTGACTACTCAGGACTTCCTTGGGGTCAGGTGAGGCCTCACCAGTGCCAACTCTGGGCTCCCCCCCTACTGGGGCAGAAGGCCCTTGGCTCCCTGGAACTCTCTTTAAGAGTGGCCTACCCTTCCTTTTCTTCTTTCCTTTTCTTGGGGACCCCTGTCTCCTAACTGTAGGGACTGACTCCCCAGGACTTTGGGTTGGGGGGGCGCCCTGGGCGACCACCCCATCTGTGACCAGACTCACCTCTGGGAGGTCATTGCCCAGGATACAATCTAGGGGGAGGTCAGCACTGACTACCACCCTAATCCAGTCAAGGATACCCTCCCTCTCTAGGGGCACTATGGCTACAGGTTTGGAGGTGACCTCCCCTGTGGCTATCCTGACTTTCTTTGTCTTTCCTGGGACATACATGTCTGGTGTCACTAACCGGTCACTCACTATAGTGTGACTGGCACAGGTGTCCCTCAGGCCAGTGGTAAGGATCCCATTCACTTGAATGTGGTGGAAGTGCCTACTCCCACCCTCAGGGATCACCAGCTTACCATCTGGTCCTGTCTCCCAGCACAATGCTAGGAGGACTTAATCATCTGAGGAATCCTCCTCTATGGCTACACTGGACAGCCCAGTGCTAACCACCTTCCTTGGACAGGCTGCATCTCCTCTGAAGTGACCTGTCTGCTGACAGTCAAAGCAAGCCCTACTGTCCAAGAGTTTTTTTAACCCTGGGTCTCCCTGTCTCTGCTTGTCAGAGTGGGAGTGGGATTTACTCTCCTCCTTCTTAGGGTTCTGGGGTACAGAGGGAGTCTCTGTGGTGGGCTTACCACCTCCCTCCTTAGGTTTTTGGGGACCTGTCCCCCCCCTCTTGGAGTATCCCCCCTGGGACTTGACAACCACCCTGGTTCTCAACCACTCATCAGCTGCCTCCCCTAGCTCTCTAGGGTTGGTCTGCTTAGAGTCCACTAGATGCTGGCGTAACCTTTCTTGGGTACAATTGGTCAAGATGTGCTCTCTCATGATCAGATTGTATAACCCCTCATAAGTATCTACGTTGCCTTTAGTGAAATGTCCACAAAGTCAACCCAAGACTGGGTACTGACCTTCTGGGTGTCCCTGAACTTCATTCTATATTGCTCTGGGGTCAGACCAAACTTCTTGGCTAAGCACCTCTTCATACTAGGGTATGAATCTGCCTCCTCACCCCTTAAGGTCAGAAGCCTATCCCTCCCTGAGTTGGGGACCAACTCCCACAAAAGGGAACCCCAGTATTGAGGCCTAACCCTTCTCATTTGGAGTGCCCTTGGGTAATCTGGGGCAAACTCCCCCACCCATGGACACTTCAGCTTCTTTATCGCTGCTTCCATCTCTTTTCTCTTTGTATGCCCACTTTTTCTTTTCTAGGGCCAGCTTCTCTGCTTCCAAAGCTATGTATGCTAGCTGGGCCTCCAGCTCTCTTTCTCTGATGGATGGGTTCTCTCCTCCTGAAAGGACCCCCTTCCCACCAGTAGCTTTGGATCTGCCCCTAGTGACTGTATTTACTGAGGACCGTTCTTCCTCGTCCTCACTTAGGGTCAGATGCCTTCCCTCCCCTGAGTGGTTAGAGCTTGCATCCTCCCTTCTTTCTCCCTCCTCTGGAGCTTCTTCTGACTCTACCTCTTGGGCCTCAGCCAAACTCCTTTTTGGCCACTGGACAGTGGTCAGCTGGTCGCTTTCTTCAGGAGTTGGTGCAGGGGACTCTGGTTCAGCAATTTTTCACCTGTAGCAAACAGGGAGTCCCTCCTTGAACCAGTTGAAGCCAGGCAAAGTCCTTCTTGTGGTGAAGCCCAAGTGTGCAGCTGGTGCAGTCCTTCTGAGTGCAGGGTCCAGGTGCAGGCCTTGAGTCCAGCAGGGCAGTCCTTCTTCTCCTTAAGTTCCTTTCTTGTTGAATTCTGGAGGGGATCTGAGGTGTGGGTGCAGGTCTGCCAGTTTTATCCTTGCTCCTGGGTGAAAAGCAGGGGGGCCCTGGTTCTCCAATCAGGGACAGGGTCGTCCCCCTGTGATGACCACTTCCTGGGAAGTGTGGCAAAAATCCATCCCAGAAGGCAACAGTCTCTAAAAATCCAACATGGATGAATCTGATTTTTGGAGGTTACATCTGGCTGAGCCCACCCACTGGTGTGGCTAAAAATCATAAACACACCCCTCTCCTGCCCTCTCCTAATCTAATCAAGGGGGCACCTAGCTGTCTGGGGTTGCAGGATGTGGGGGTGTTGCTGGGTGCTGCAAATGTCCTTCTCTGCCTTTGAAGACCAGTTTGGCAGCCCTCCCCCTTCCTGCCTCACCATCTGCTGAGGGGAGATTCTCTCCCCCAAGCACATTCCTTTGTGTGAAGCCTGGCCACTTCACACCTCATCAAGGCAGCCTGGCAGAAGCTGCTGCAGGCTGGCCAATCAGAGCACAGCAGCAAAAACAATGCAGAGCTGAAATTGGCAACTTTTTAGGTAAAGTCTAAACTTTTTACCTGAACTAGTTATATTAAATCCAACAACTGGAAGTTGTAGGATTTATTACAACAATTAATTTGATACCAAATTCTTGGTATGCAACATTTAAGGAGACTTTAACATTTAAAATAAAGTCTGCCCATTCTAGCCTATGAAGGCCATTTACTTCAATGAGGGAAAAACTAATTTGGCTGTTTTTACCTCACCAGGGCTTATAAATCTATTTTTATAAAGTCCCTGCTTATAGTTACATGGCACCCAGCCCTAGGGGCACATAGGGCACACCTTAGGGGTGACTTATATGTAAAAATAAGGTAGTTTAAGACTTTGGAAGTACCTTTAATTCCAAAGTCGAATTTGCATATAACTTTAATTTAAAAGCAGCCAGCAAGGCAGGCTTGCTTTTAAAATGACACTGGGCACCTCAGCAATGCACCTAGGTGTGCACCACCTATGCTGTGGTCCCTAAACCTACATGCCCTACCATATACTAGGGACTTATAGGTAGGTTAACTTAGCCACTTATAATTAGCCTAATTTGCATATCCATTTTACACAGAGCACAGGCCCTGGGACTGGTTAGCAGTACCCAGGGCACCTTTAAAGTCAGGAAAACACCAGCAAAAAGTGGAAAATGGGGGCAAAAAGTTATGGGGCCTCTGCAATCAGCCCTGTTTTCTCACAATATTAAAATATTTAAAATGTACTAATTTAAACTATATATATTAAGAAACAATTTTTTGTAGGTTTTTTAACGATATTAGTGTGAAACTGTATTTTTTCATATTTTTGTAATTAATTATAAGATAGAAAATCAATATTTTTGTAAATTAAATTTTTGACACAATATTTCTGCACAATATTGTAAATTCCGATGTTATGTCAGTGATTCCTTGCTGAACCTGCCAGAGGGATGAGAGAGAGCATGAAGAAGATGCTGCTCAATAGAAACAAATGCTGCAAGGAGCTGAGATAAGGCAAAGTAGTGCCAACACAATGAGACAGGCGTAACCTGCCTCAAGAGGCTGTGATAGAGATTCGGAGGCCCAGATTTGTCTCCCTGGTGAAGGTGGAATAAATACCTGTAACTGACTGAAGGTGTCCCTGAATTCATTGCAAAAAGACGTCCACTCTGGGACTTAGGGCCTAATAACGAGGCTGGCGCTCTTGAGACCGCCAGCCTTGTGGTGTCTGTCAGGACCACCGCTGCTGTGGCCGACTGACTTCCACATTACAACCCTAGCAGTCAGACCGCCAGGGTACCACCAATCCCAATGGGCTGATGGTGGCGGAGATCAGAATCAGCCAGGGCAGCGCTGCATCCAGCACCACCCTGCTGATTACGACCTGTTTCTCTGCCAGCCTTTTCTTGGTGGTATCACTGCCAAGAAAAGGCTGGTAGAGAAGAGGTGCAGGGGGCCACAGGAGGGGCAATGCACTGCCTATGCACTTGGAGGTGCACCCTGCGGCAGCAGCATTGCCGCCTTCTCGATTATGAGCTGAAGGCAATGCTGCACCACTTTCCCGCTGGGCTGACAGCCAGAAACCTTGGTTTCCACCCATCCAGCCCAGCGGGAAAGTCATAATGGGCCCAGCGGGGAGGTAGCCAGCATGGTGGCAACCTCCCCATCGGACGTCCGGCAGACGGTTTATCCCATCCGCCAAAATCCTAATCAGTCCCTTAGTGCCTTGAAGAAACAAAGAGTTGAAACAAAAGTGGTCAAACTTTCAGTATTTTTCTAGTACTGACAGAAACCCCTCAATATCAGAATTATCACTCCGACCTGGGCTGGGCATCTGCTTGTTTTGGAGGGGTTGAGATTGACCCAAGAAGCAGGATCCCTATGATCCTGAGGTCTGCTTCTAACTGTACGACTCCCCCAGACTTGTCCTGGCACTGCTCTGACCTGCCAGTTGTTGTAGACCATACATGAACTGAAGCACAAACCTCACCAGTTGGACAGAGTCCTGTCTGAAATATCCTTACTTGGTGGGCTGTGGCAACTGCACAGCATTAGAAGGGGCAGCCAGTGTTGACATGAGCACACACAAGAAGCTCCTCGGAAAGAACATTGTGAACTTTACAACTGTGACAAAGAAAGCAACTGCAACATTGGGGAAGTAGGGGATTAGAGAAACATTTGGTTGTGACTGAGAATAAGCAGACCAACAGACCTTATCCCTTTCCAGCCACAGTAATAATCACCCCAACAAAGGGCTACGGGTCAACGTACTTTACTAGAAAAGACAGTTCCACAACATATCCGGATACTTCTCCCATTACTCTCTGATTAATTGCCCTTTGCTAAATTATGTTCAGTGATCTTTTTTCTTCAGAAGATCTTGTGACAATTAATAGCACACCACTGATATTTTAGGATGTGGACTAGTGTTTGAAGTTATGCTGGATTAGGCATGGAAATACTCTATAATACCAACCCAGAGGTTATTGATTGAGTTACAGCTGGTACTAGTGAATGAGTTGGGTTGGAAGGGAATTGTAGGGACAGATTTTGGGCTGTGCATACCACATTCCATGTCCATACAGATGAAGCTCCTTTTCTCCTCCCGAAACAGAAAGTCACTGCTATTAGATTGAAGAAGAATGGTTTGGGCAGTCGCATGTGAATAAGGATACAATGGAAGATGTAAGTGATATAAGAAGAGTGATCAAGGAATGCAGGGGGTGAGTAATCCACTCTAAAAAGGCGAATGTGGGTGATGTAATAAGAGTAGGTATGCCCTCATGAGGGCTAAGTTTAGCTTCCTAGGAGAGTAGAAAATGTGAAAATTATATTCTGGTGTTAGTCAATGGAAGGGTGCAGGGCCAGAGCAATGTGTCTTTGGCATTGAGGATGGTAAAGGAGAAGTGTGGGAAAGATATGGAGATGTGAGGCTAAGCATCCTAAAAAATATCACTCCTGTCCTCTGTACTTGAATAATTGCGTAACTACAGACATGAGGTAAGATTTTGCTTTATGTAACTACTTATAGTGGGAATATGTGGAGGCAGTTTGCCTTAGTTAGGTGTGCTATCAGTCAGTAACTTAATAAATAATAAAGGAAGGAAGAAAGCACCAATTCCATTTTAAAGAATCAGTGCGTTCTAAAGTTTCAGACCAGTAAAGGAAATAAGGTAAATCTAGGAGCAGTAGCATGAGTGAAATAACAATGGTCTTATTGGACTAATAAAACAGGTAATGTTGCTGACCAAATACCAGACTTGAGTCGTTTGTAAGAGAGGCAGAATAGTGCATCTGCTATGTAAATAACAGCTATGCTTTATCCTCATGTAAAGACCGAATCAAAATTCCACCCATGCACCGAATAACAGGTTATTTAAAAATATGAAGATAGACTGCAAGGACCTATAGGAAGAGGGCATTTGATGAACGTTCTATCCAGATATCCCACATACATTGAGAGCTGAAAAAAGTCACACTATTCTAACACCACCACCTCTGACAAATAACGGAATGCTGATAACGTTTAGAATTGTAATTCAACCTACACATTATTCTTTAATATTGTGAAAATAATAGATGATGCCCCGCTGGCAGAGACCTGCATATGGAAAACTATTAGGAAAAGTGAAAAAGTTTATTAAACTTGAGAGAAATTAGGAAAAATATTTTTGTTAATTATTAATGAAAATTAATTGTATATATTTAGGTTTAATATGGAACAAAACTAAACAAATGCTATTGCATTAATAACTTAGTTCTAATTTAAAACTTAAATATTTTGTTTATATTAAAGGAAATTAGAATTCTTTTTAAGTTTAATGTATAAAAAAAATCCCAGCTAAAGTAAAAAAATATATATTTTTTTTATTATGTATCAATAACTATTAAAAGTAGTGCATAGAATTAATTAAGCATAATTTATTTATTTTAACACAAAATAATGTTACATTACATTGCATACATTGCTGTGACATGTTCTAAAATGCTTTTCCTAAGGGGCCTGATTTTGTGATTATGATGTTCCTGAAGGTTTTCTGACGATGACCAATCCCCAGTATTCCCAAGTACACCTTGCCTGCTAATAATATTATATGGCAGAACGGCTTGCTATGAGTATTGCATCACCACCAGCTTCTGTGTAAGCACAATCTTGTTAGCTTTTAAGCATCCCTTTTGATTGGGAATCATTGAGGGATATTACATGATGAACTCCAGTTCAAACATTGTACTAGCACGAAAAGGTTGTATGATGGAACCACCCATACTGGAACAATGCATGCCTTAACAACGCGGTCGGAGCCATGACTGCGTTGTTTCCACACATGCCTTTACCATGCATGCCTATACAACACATTTTGTTTAAAAGCATGCCTAGTGAAGGCATGTGTGGAAATGGCATGCGACATGGCATGCATGGTTCTATCATGCATCCCCCCACCCGCCCTGAGGCCCAAAACTCATACCTAATACCTAAACTACCCTGACCCCTCACCTGCCCTGAGCCCTAAAAAAAAACTATCCCAACCCTCTGCCCCTAAAAACTAAAGTACCCAAACCCCCACCCCTCCCTACAAAATTAAACTACCCAACACCCGCACCCGCCTTGAGCCCTAAAAAAAAATATACAGACCCCCACCCAAGCCCCTAAAAACACAACTACTGACTCCCCCACCCGCCATGAAACCTAAAATAACCTACCCTGACCCCCCATCCCTGCCCCATAAAGCTAATGTACCCCAACACCCCCACTTGCCCTGAGCCCTAAAAAAAACTATCTCGACCCCATCCCTACCCCTTAAAACTAAATTACCCTGATACCCCACCCTCTCTGAGCCCTAAAAAAAACTACTCCGACTCACCCCACCCCTGCCCCTAAAAACTAAACTACCCCAACACCCTCCCACCTGCCCCAAGACCTAAAACCCTCTCCCCTAATAAGTAAACTACCCTGACCCCTCACTCACCTGAAGCCCTAAAAAAAAATATCCCTCTCCAGTTGACCTGTGATGTCTCCAAGAAGCCAGCTGCACAGCAACTGCTATAAATTGAACACTATTTTAAAGCTACAACACATTTCCTTTTGTGAGGGATCAGACACCTACTTGCAGATCGTTCATTATTGACTGATGGAAAACTCCAGGTTTTGACTCTTCTGGTCTGCCAAACGTAAGGCCAAACCTTCTAGTAGCCAAGTTTCTGTCGATGCAGGAAATGCTGAAGCAGGAAAGCGCCCTCTAGAAGGAATACCAACCGAGGAAAAAACCTAAGGGCAAGAAAACCTCTAGAAAGCAGTTGGAATCGCAGAGGGAGACACAGGAAAAATTAGCTGTAAGGTCCAGGCAAAAGGAAGAGCATGAATAATACAGAACTTCTGGAAAGAAGACTAAACTGTTCGGATGGAATAACCCAACCAAAGCAGGAGCAATGAACACTTGATCAGAATGCACAAATTGATGTGACGGGGCAGACTTTCTTACATAGGGCCAAAAACACAGAAAATTATGAGAAAGCCATCATGGATTGGGAAAATCTTAGCTATCTTGGCTTGGGCCTTATTGGAATCCAGGATACCTCCTAGTGAATCCTGGGAAGAAGAAGACATTATTGAGGAAGATGCCAGTTACCCCCATTATGGAGGAAGGAACATAACAGCACCGGGGATTCAGCTGCCACAAGGTCAAAGACAGCAAACGGCGCAGCGACCTGTCAGTGTGTCGCTCGTGCTCCTCATCTGCTTCCAGTAACGCAACTCAACCACCAGACAAGATCCCATGCATGGGGCAGCAAGATCCCAAGTGTCTGGCACGGGCATGATGCCACACCTTAGCTTATTAGAACCAAGGAAATGTGGTAATAGGGAATAAAGCATAGCAAATAAATTTGAAAAGCACAAAAATGTGGCATTACAATGTAGGGAAACACATATGCAGTTAATACTTATGAAAAGCGATTGAGATTAAATAGGCGATTTAAACAGAAAATGCTAAGATAAGATTGCTTGCCATTAATCAAGCCAAAATAAAAGGTACAGATGTAGACATCCATTTGTGAACACAAATACATTTCCATAGACATAATCTTTCAACCAAACAGATGGTCTCCTAGACCTACTGTGGTCACCTCTAGCATGGTCACTTCTACATAACTCAAGACAAACTGCTACCAGGTACACTGGCTCCATTAACATTGCAACCAGGTAGAATGCCTCCACCATGCAGCCCTTCACCAGATCTAGCTTCATGGACCACAGCATCACAGCTCACATCACCACTCTTTCTGCCAACTGGCAACTCACTATCAACCATCATAATAAAGCACTACAACCCCTTTCATCATCCATCTTTTCACAACACACATATCTTTTCTAGTATGAAGCAACACATATCAAATTCCACCTTTGCTTCTACTCCAAATCTTACCTACTGCCAAAAGTAGACTTTACTTTGTATGCTGCCTTAAATTTGGAGAACCCAACAGAGATTCTGTTTGGTTTCAACTGGAAATCTCTCCCCTTGCACCTTTCGATAAAATATTCACAACCATTCCCAAGGTCTCATCCTTACTAATGGCTGCAACAGACTCTTCGCTAGAAACATCTGACAAAGCCCTTCCATGACATCCAACACAGTGGCAACATCGTCTTCTCTCTTAAATTCCTCCTGTATCTCACTCGGATTAGGTAGTCAAGAAAGGCAATCCACCAAATGATTACACCAACCTAGGATGTACTCAACGAAAGTACAACTTTGCAACCTGGTGATGAACCTAGCCAACCTAGCAGATTATTTGTCAGCATCACCCAGCTTCAAGATTCTGAGAAGATATTGGGGTCAGTGCATAGAAGGATCTTGGCACACCAAATATATGTTTTGAACATCTCAATACCCCATGGTGCCACCAACTACTATCAATAACTGAAAAATGAATCTCTGATTTTGTTAGAAAGCAAGAGGCAAAAGCGACAGTCTTCTGTTTGCTTCCATATAACTGGGAAAGTGCCACCCAAATACCAGAGCCATTGTCATCCATGGAAATCACTTATTACTTGCTGGCAAATGCCTGCCTCAGCTATAGCCCTCTTAATGGCATCAAACTTTTTTGCTATGCCTTGTGCCAAGTAAAGGCAACCACATTCCTAAATAGGGCCTGCAAATCCTCTGTCTTTTCTGCAAAGTCTTCCACAAACTTGGTGTAGCCCACGAAGGACATGAGTTGATCCTTATCAGAAGAAGCAAGAGCATTGACAATGGCACTAGCCAGATCTGCCTTCTGTCTCACACCACAGTAGAGATAAAATAACAAACCTACTCCACATCCTTCTCACGGAATTGGTACTCTTCCTAACATATAGCTATTTTCATCCGCTATAGTGTTTCCAAGACCCCCTTCAGTGCCATATTATACTACTCAGTGGTGCAACCAACATACAAATATCATCTTGGAAACAAAACAACAATCCCAGGTTCTTGATCACCTCTGTCATCCGCTGGTGACAGATACTAGCAACGAACACAAAGCCAAAGGGAAAGTGCATAAACTGCAAGACCCATTCAGACAAAATGAACACAGTAAGATCTTTGGTATAATGATGAAGTTGAGTCCGACATTAAGAACTTCTCAAATATAACTTCCAGAAGTACTTGTCATCCTTCAGCAACAAAACCATATCATTCATGCTGAGAAGGAGAAAGCAACAAATTACCGTATTCTGGTCAAGCCATCACAGGTGTAAAAAAAAATCTCAGACTCCCATATACTTTTTTGGTTATCACAAAAGGGGAGAGACTTTCTGTGATTTCTACAGGTTTGATAATCACATCTAAAACCATTTGTTTGAGCATAGATTTTACTTCCTGCCCAATCAGCAAAGGTACACTTCTTACCTTAGGTCTCACCAGGATTGTCCCTGTTGTTCATCACTACTTTGTGCTTGTGTCCTCTGACTTTGCACAGTGCACAAGGGAAGATCCCTTCACAATGGACAACATTTCATCAACATTCTTGACACTGACTACATCACTGGATTAAGTGTTCATAGATTAACGATACTGTGCAAGTCCTACTGGTGCACCAATCTTAAATGGATGGCCAAAACTGTGTTACATAGATCTTTGCCTTAACCAATTGATTCAGAAATCTTATACCTGCCCATATATGTTCAGTAACACTGATGATGCTGCTGCCATAATATAACTTATGGTTTATGTTTTTCACAGATTTTGTATCAACTATTATATTGACAAATTTATGAACTGGGAAATTAAAGCAAATACAGTGACATGCAAGGTCATCTTATATGTATATAGAGTATTAATGTTGACTGTGATACACATACCAATATCAAACACTACTTAAATAAAATATTTAAGAGATGAAGAGGAGGATGAGAGAATATAAAAAAGGGAGGGGAGGGGGAAGAAATGGTAGTGAGTTCAGTGATGGTAAGAAGGAAGAAGCAAAAGTCTAAGCGAACTATGGGGGCAAACGAGGCATCTTTCAAAAGGGGGTCCATGTAACAAGAAAAATCTCTGCTTTGGCCATTAAATTGTAAATTATCCTTTGATATGATGCAGTCATGTACATCTCTGCAAGCCGTTCCTCATGGGATGGCAATTGTTGAGAGGGCCAATGTGGCAAAAACATATTTTGGCATCTGTAAGGGCAGTGACGAGTTATCGACGTGCATGGCAGGCCAATTCAGGAATGTCCGATAAGTCATGGAGGAGAATTAGGGGGTTTGAATGCGGCAAAGGCAAATCCATAGATTCTCATGGCGTGGATTCCACTGCCATCCAGAAGGGGTGTACGGTGGGACAGTCCAACAAAATATGAGCAATTTCACAGGGTGCATAATCACATCTCCAACAGGTAGAATGAGGGAGCAATCCTGCAGCCTGGAGCCACACCAGGGTCAGGTGCCAGCCCTGAAGAATCTTAAAAAGACTGAGTTTCATCCATACTGTATGTACTCCTCGTTCTAGGGCCTCCAAAAGGTCTGCCCATTCTTCCTCATCATATTCCACCTGCAGACAAGCCTGCCAGGTCATCGTGAGGCTAGCCAATTGTGCCTGGGAGTATAGATGACAAATCAAGAGGTCATATAATCCAGACATCATGCCTTTAAACTGACCCCAAGTGTTGAGATAACAGAGCACTGGGGAACAAGGGAATGGTCTAGGGCTGGTGACCCAATTTACTCAAAAGGCAATCACGTAACAGTATATATTGCAATTTTTCAATATGGGACAAGCCAAATTCATCCTGTAGCATCACAAAGGACTTGAGTTCACCACCAGAGATCAAGTGTGTAAGATTCAAGGGCCCCAGTCAAGCATGGTCCCTCCTATGTGAATGCCTACATTGTTCCAGATAGGAGCTTTGTCATGTAGATGTGCGTCCACCAAAAAGAGCTTGTGGGCCTGCATTCAGGCAGCATACATTGCTTTCAGCATGGGATTGGGGGAGGCGGCAGCAGGGGGCCAGGAAGATAGAGGGCCTGTAACCCCAATAATGCCTCCTAGAGTCTGCGCTCAATCATAACTGAGGGTCCTTGATACGAGGGTGCATGTATGCCATTTGTGACAAATTTAGGGCTAAACAGCAAGTATAGATCCCCTGCTTATCTATGGACAATAAGGTCTTGCATAGCCTAAAATGAAGGCTTAATGGTCTTATCTATCTGATGGAAGGTGAAGCATGACTAGAACATACATGCTAAAATGTTGAGGCCATCCAATGCCCCTAAATCAGTGGTTCCCAACCTGTGGTTGGGAGACCCGTGGTGGTCCATGAAGCCTCCTCAGGGGGGGCACAACTGCTTAGAAAATTAAATATTATTAACAGATTAATAAAGTGGATATAAATAAAGTGTGTAACTGTACAATTGACAATTTTAAGATGCACTGTAAATGTCAAGAAAATTAAAATTGGAGGCTAAAAAATTAAGTGGTATCCTCAGATTGATTTGTATGAGCAATGCAGGTGCATCAAACAGAATACAGTATGGACTATGTGTGGCTTCACTTGAATTTAGAAAAGCTCCAACCTTCCTAATAAAATTACATTTTTTTATTTATATTTGTTTGCAAATTAAATAATGTGTTATCCTTTGTGTTTGTGTTTGATGGATGATTGTTTCTGTATTTTTGTGTGTATTGTTTTGCATTTCAAAACATCAACAATGTTTAGGCCGGGGTCACCGCCGTCCAGTAATGACTCAGTAGGGGGCCTCTGGATTCCAATAATGATTCAGTGGGCGTCCACAGGTTCAAATAAGGATAAAATGGGTTACACAGATATCAAAGAGTTGTGAACCACTGCTCTAAATAATTCTCAAAAATGTAATTTGTAAGAATTTGGGTTGTTGGTTGGCTGAGGTTTGAGCCCTGGTCAAGCAGCAACTGCAATCATTGTTAGGGTCAGGCACAAGTGAACCCTAAATTAACCTAGGGTCAACCCTTTTGTAGCATGACACAGAGCAGTCAAGCTTAACTTAGAGGCAAAGTATTTGTGTAACACATCACACAGTAATGAAGTGAAAACCCCACACAAAAATGATCCCACTCCAAGTTAGATAGAGTAATTTTAAATTAATAAACCAAGACCAAAATGACAAAAAAATCAGTAGAATCTGAGATATGCAGGTTTAAAGATTTCAGTGAAAATAGTACAAAAAAGCACAAAGAACCAACTGTGGTTATCTGGTCTCACCGGACCTGGACAAACTCACAAATTCAGGCTGACCACAATGGTGCGTGGGCTGGCTATAGGGACCTAGGTAGACATGCTGAACAAACTATCTTAATTCCTGGTTTGCGAAGGGTTGCAAGGATCTGCATTGAAGGTGTGTTGAGCAGCTGAAGCGATGAGTTGGTACTGAAGTGCGGCAAGACTGATGTAAGGTCCCGCATCACTGTTGAGGATCCCTTTGATGGAAGATGCGTGGGCCAAGGATGAGTTACACTGTGTTGGTTGCACGGAAGTTGTGGGCTGCAGAGGCGATGCAGGGCCAGTCAATGCAGCAGCAGTGATACATTGGTTCTGCTTGGGGTTGTGCCACACAGGTAACTTCTGGATCCACAGAGGCAGGCAAAGCACCTTAGGCCCAATTCCAAGGGTCCAGGACTGGGATGGCAGCACTTGGCAGGGTATGTTCACAGATAGCAGAGTCCAAGAGCAGCCAACTAGCCCTTGGAGTCACTCTGGGATTTTGGGTTCAGGAGAAACAGGTCGGGTCCTTCTCACCCAGGCAAGAGGGCAGCAGATCAGCACAGCAGGACAGCAGACTCTTCAGGTCAGCAGTCCAGCAGAGTGTCAGTCCTTTCAGCAGCATAGAAGTCCTTCTTCCTGGCAGAGTATTCTCAGGTCTAGAAGTGTACTGAAGAGTTAGTGTCTGAGGCGCAATATTTAATCACAGTTGTGCCTTTAAAGTGAAGAGAAGCTTCTAGAAGCATGCCTTTGAAGTACACAGGTGCCCTGCCATTCTGACCCTGGCTTTTGACTAACTACAAGGGGTATGGAACCCTTTGTGTGGAGGTAGGACACAGCCTATTCAAGTGTAAGTGGGTTATGCTCAGTTCCTCCCTCCCACCATGCCAGTGATGACCCATCCAGGCACACCTAAGCTCCCTATTATGTGTGGCTGAATAGGAGGTGTATACTAAGACCAACTGTCAACTACATCCTGCCATGTGACCCAGAGACAGGCTCCAGCTACCAAATGGCTAAGGCAGAAAAGTGCCAACTTTCTAAAAGTGACATGTTCAAAATTATAATTCAAAATCTGACTTCACCATAAATTAGGGTTTTTCATTACAATTACTAAGACACCAAACTTTAACTGATTACCTATTCCCATTTGGAAATTAGAGCTTATTAACAGTAATGTTACCCTATAGGAGGGGTAAGCCATGCAGTAGTTAAAACCTAATTTAAGAACTCAATACGAGGGCATGTAAAACTTAAAAGGATGTCCTACATTTTAAATCTATTGTACACTGCCCTCTGGGCTGTTCGTGGCCTACCCTAGGGGTGACTTATAAGTAATAAAAAGGAAGGTTTGGGCCTGATAAAAGGTGTATTTTGCCAGGTCAATATGGCAATTTAAAACTGCACATGCAGGCTGCAAAGCTAGGCCTGAGACATGTTTAAAGTGCTACTTAAGTGTGTGGCTCAATCAGTGCTGCAGGCCCACTAGTAACATTTAGTTCACGGGTCCTGGTCACAGGTAGTGCCACCATACTAGGGACTTACAAGTAAATTAAATATGCCAATTGGGTAAAAAACAATCTTACCATTTTTTTAAGATAGAACACAAAAAACGTTATCACTGGTTAGCAGTAGTAAAGTGCTCAGAGTCCTAAGGCCTGTAAAAACAAAGTCAGTAAAACACGAGTTCAGAAGGCAAAAGGTTAGGTGGAAAACAAGAACAAGGATGCCAGGTCTGACATCAATCCATTCCTCCCACTCATTGGCTGGGTGCCAACATCGTGGGTTTGTCATAGCTTGTGCAGTTTTCATCATGATGTTCTGGACCTGCAAAACTGGAGGCTGGAAGATGGACTGGTTGCTTGTTAGTTAACACCTACCCACAAAAACATACTCAGAGAAGGGCTTGTGTTGTTTGATGGTAAAATGTCAGTCTGGCTACTATAATGTCAGATTGCCAGCATATGTCAGTCAATCAACGTATTACAAAGAATGCTGCAAATGAAACTGCCAGTAACCTTGTATGGAGAGCATATGCTATGTTGTGGAAATCCAACACGTGGCAGCTGAAACACCTGTGGAGTTTTTGTCCACTGTTAATGAATGCATGACTGGCGTTTTGGCCAATAGTAGTTCACCAGCAATCACATGACTTTCCAACAGCCTCAGAGTCTCCTGCAGATCCAGATCCTCATCACATGATGCAGACGCTGCTGGGGAGATGGCAAAGTGCCGACAGCTAGGCAGTGACAGAGATGAACGCGTGTCAAAACAAGCATACAACCGAAGCTGTGGAGGCATTCTGCCACATGGGGTGAGCATGAGTCATGTCACACATGCCCGATGCTAAGGACTACTGCAAGCACAATAGCACTGAGTACCCAGCTTTCACATGCTAGGACAAGCACGAGCTTCAAATAGATCCAACAATAGTTGTAAAACTGGCATCCAAAGGTCAGAGTGCCAAAATAAAATAAGCACCCATAGTGTCCTTTCAGAGTCTCTTGGCAGCCACAGACGTTTCCATGGTCATCTCAGTTTTCCTGGAATCAATCTTTACCACATGAAGGGTCTCATGCTGTAGTGAAACAGGCCTCTAGATGTCACCAAAATGTTGCTGTCATTAGGGTTGGACAGAACTCACGGAGTTTCACTCTGCAGAATTTCGTGGAGTACAAAAAAGCTCGACAAGATTCCGCGTAGTTCCGCCAATGAGCAGAAAATATGCAGCTTATGTTGCTGGTGCTGCAATTTAACACTGGTAGCGTGATCAGCGCTGAGACATCAGCGCTAACGACATCATGCATAGCACAAGTGCACAGCCATTCAAGTTGATTCTGCTGCTGTTCGAGTAGAAAATCTACTTGAGTAGCAGCAAATCTATTTGAGCAGCAGCACTCTGACCGCGACCACCAGGATTATAAAATTATGCTAACAGATGCCAAATTTCACTGGCCAGCTCACATTTTCTGGAGCCTTGTGAGAGAAAAATTTCACCGCATGGCAACTGGCAGAATTTGGCCAGGACTCCGTGTTAAAGAATAATGCAGAGTGACCAAAATTCCACCACTTCCACTGGCAGACTGAAACATTCCGCTCACCCCTAGATGCCACCATCAGGACATGCGCAGGTCTATGAAGTAGGAAAATGTATTAGACAAGTGTCTGTGGTGTCTCCGAGAAGACAGCTATACACAACGGCCAGAAATGGAAAACCACCAAAGGAAAGATGCATGGAATAGAGAATTTTATAACATCCTGTCACTTCTTAAAACTTCAACAATCTTCTAATAGGAATTAGAACATTGGAATGTTGGCATGTCCATTGAAGACAATGGAGTGCTGCGGGCTTTTACTGGCCGGTAAAAGCCCGCAGCGCCAACATTCCAATGTTCGCTTTGTTCACAGCAACAGCTGTGAACAAAGCCTCACGGAGCCCGAGGGGATTTTAATCCCCTCGGGCTCCGTGAGCAATTTGTTTTATTTCATAGAACATTCTGCCCTGAGTGGCAGAATGTTCTAATAGCCTTAGAACCCGCCGTAGCGGGCTCTACCGGCTATTAAAGGCCCTTTCCCTTGTTAAATGCCCTCGCCTTCGGCTCGGGCATTTAACGCAGGAGCAGGCCTTTAATAGCCGGTAGAGCCCACTACAGCGGGTTCTAAGGCTATAATAGTTTGTGACAACAACTAGAAATGGAATGAATGTAGTCTTGGGACCTATCTAGTAATGGGCTGGGTTTGAATTGGATTTGACCTAAGAGAAAATGGTTTAAAGTGGGGCTTAGCAAAGAGTTTTAGGAACCTTGACTTGACAAGGTTCCCTTGCCAAGGCGCTGGCTAAATTAAAAGGTGTGGGTTAAGAGGAGGCGCTTGACAAGACATAAGTTAAACTTAAACTATGAGGCCTGTAGGTCTGGGTTAAAGGCGAGATGGAAATTCGCTTATGGTAATATGTTTATTCTTCAATAATAATACACCTTTACACCTTTTACTTCAGCACATAGTATAAATTACGTAAGCGTATCCATACACCCGTCTATTACCCTAGCCTTTGTACATCTAGTGATCTTTGTAGACTCATTTCTTCTGAACACTGCTAATTTTTCTGTTTTATTCACATATTGATCCTTTCCTCAAGTTGACAGTCGAATAACTGGTGTGACGTTATGTTTTTATAAATCACGGACCCGATCTCACATTTTTATGAGTTCTAATTATATAAATGAATTAGTAACTGAACTAATTTCTCCAGATTCCGTTCTCAGAAGTACACATTTTGCTATTATGATAATGAGGTGATTGATTAAGCTGCAAATTATGTTTCACTTAATTTGATTTTAATGGGTTTTTTAAAAACATAATCTATTTGGCTGTGTACAGAGGGAGTTTCAATGCTGAAATATTTAGCTGGTTAACATATATGTTCATTTCTCAATATTTCTTCTGCAGTATATCTGCAGTGCCTTCAACACTTCTCGTCCTCCGTCCAGGCTAGCTAATACATGCGCTCAAGGGTCAACCCAGTGGTCCATACCCAGGCAGAGCATATGTTAAGACACCAATTAGCAGCGCAAATTCTGCACATCATTTGTAGGTCTGCAGCCTTCCGAAATGGCTCTCAAATATCTACGTTCCCAGTGCTTGCAGCGGAAACAAACAACAACTACAGTGTATTTTCAAGCACTGTTTTTTTCCAATATGAAAAGTGTGCCATATGCAGCTCTCCGAACAGGGGGAATATTTGTGTTTTACTGAAAACTTCTTGTTCCAAGACTGGAGAGGGTGTTCTTCATAGATGAATGTGAAGCCATCCTGGTAGAGGCTAGTATCCTTATTATTGCAGTTTTGCCCCGTAGGTGCAGAATCATCTACTAAGGTCAGGTCTTGACTTCATCAACCATCTGTCATGTCATAGGACTCTTACCATGGGGGTAAGACTGTTTGGTTTTGGATCGCAGCACAACTGTGTGTGGGTGACTGATCAGTCCCACACCAACTGGGAGGTGTCAGCCTGACCTTCTTGGCTACCTAGCAGCACCTCACCCAAACCTAGAAAGTAAAGGTGATTTGTGGCAGCCTAAAACATCACACTCTGTCTCCTCAGGGAAGTTGTGGTGAAACAAATCAGACCTATTTCTCTCATTGCACAGAGTCTCATACATGCAAAGCCATACAAGGGATTGCAGAGTAAGTTTCAATGTTTTTATTGAAGCAACTGTTTTCTATGAAAGAGGGCTTGAGCTGCAATTATTAGGAAGATGAAACATAACACAGTGATGTTCCAAAATCCTGATATAATCATGTCTTAGAATTCTTACCTACACTTCCAGCAACTAAAGTAAGAGCATAGTAGTGTTAGCCCATCTACCGGTACTACTCTATGGAAGGAGCTCCTGACCCCATAGCTGAGAAAAAGGCAATGATCTGCCTGTTGGTCTGCTGGCAGACCTTCTGGTTGGATGGAAAGAGAAGGCCAAGATCGGCAAAGCTTCGACGAAGTGGCACATAGAGTGAGATAGCTGGCTGGAATGTCCCCTCTGTCCTTCTGCCTGTGTGGTGTTTATATAAAAAAAACAATGTGTTGTGTTCTGAGAACAGGCCTGACGTGATAATATGTGTACGTTTAGAAGATTGACTCCATAACTCTTGGACTGGCAATATCAAGTAAATTGTTGTGTGCAATGGCTGCCTTGAGCAGAGTACAGAATGAAAGGTTGTGTAAAGAAACTGACAACAATGCTTTTCACAGAAAGGCAGCTGACTAGAATATAAAAACAACCCTGCTAAAAGCAAGATGTACTAAAATGTAATAAAATGAATAAACAGATAAAAAATAAGAATCTAGGCAAAAGGGCACAGGCTAAAGGGCTGAAGCTAAAATAAAGAAGTCCAAGTTAAGTGCTAAAAGGAACCCATAACAGTCAGTGTCCCAGACTTCTACTCTCACCCAAGTCAAACATAACAGATTCTCAAGGTGCGTGGTCTGAGCCGTGGGGAAGATGGCCACATAAGCAAGGAGCTCCGGCAGCTGACCCAGTGCAGCAAGTATTGTGACTCAGGGGGAGTGTTGGTGAACCCCTGAGGGGAAGATGGACCCTAACTGGACATTGTGAAGGCTGTGGTGGGAGCCGCAGAAGCTGACCACGGTGGGTGAGACCTGGGTGGGGCCGGGAAGTTGTATTGGTGGCCCAGAGGGGGGCAGCCCAACCCTTAGAAGTAAGAGCATGGCGGTGGACAAAACGCAGAGAATGACCTTGTCAAGCAACTGGGTGGTGGACTTCCTCCTCACGGAAGTGCTGGGGGGGACAAGGCGTAGAAGATATTCAAGATTGAAGGGGTGCACAGAATGTTGAGCAAACCCCTGGTGCCGGGGGGACCTCCTGGCCAATTACAATAAAGCTTCTTCATTTCTGACTCTGCCACCACATTCTGCATGCGGCATGGGCACATGGGCCCTGGCAGATAGGGCATGCTAGAGTGAACATATATTGGGACTAAATTACTGCCTTCCAGAGGCAATGAAAAACCTTTCAGTGCACAAAGCAGCACCTCCAGTCGCTGAACCTAAAGTATGCCCTGTTCTTCCCAGCAAAACTGTGGGTGTGTGCAGCCGGAAAGTCACACTTTTTCCATTCAGTCACAGCTGCTTGGGAATGGTTGCAATTGAAGGGTTACCACATCTGGGGCAAGAAGACTCTTGAGAGGGAATGGTGGCAAGAGACGTTGAGACAGAATTGGCAAAGAGGCCTGGTGATGGTCCCAATGCGGTCCCACGTAGAGATCGAGAGGGCCAAAGTGGTGGCTGTGAGAAAGTAGCCTCTTTCTAGCCTTGTTACCCCCACTTTTGGCCTGTTTGTGAGTATATGTCAGGGTGTTTTCACTGTCTCACTGGGATCCTGCTAGCCAGGGCCCAGTGCTCATAGTGAAGACCCTATGTTGTCAGTATGTTTGTTATGTGTCACAGGGATCCTGCTAGCCAGGAACCCAGTGCTCATACGTTTGTGGCTTATATGTGTTCCCTGTGTGGTGCCTAACTGTCTCACTGAGGCTCTGCTAACCAGAACCTCAGTGGTTATGCTCTCTCTTTACTTTAAAATTTGTCACTAACAGGCTAGTGACTAAATTTACCAATTCACATTGGCATACTGGTACACCCATATAATTCCCTAGTATATGGTACTGAGGTACCCAGGGTATTGGGGTTCCAGGAGATCCCTATGGGCTGCAGCAGTTCTTTTGCTACCCATAGGGAGCTCTGACAATACTTACACAGGCCTGCCAGTGCAGCCTAAGTGAAATAAAGTCCACGTTATTTCACAGCCATTTACCACTGCACTTAACTTATAAGTCACCTATATGTCTAACCTTCACCTGGTGAAGGTTGGGTGCAAAGTTACTTAGTGTGTGGGCACCCTGGCACTAGCCATGGTGCCCCTGCATCGTTCGGGGCTAATTCCCCGGACTTTGTGAGTGCGGGGACACCATTACACGCGTGTACTATACATAGGTCACTACCTATGTATAGCGTCACAATGGTAACTCCGAACATGGCCATGTAACATGTCTAAGATCATGGAATTGTCCCCCCAATGCCATTTTGGCATTGGGGGGACAATTCCGTGATCCCCCGGGTCTCTAGCACAGTACCCGGGTACTGCCAAACTGCCTTTCCGGGGTCTCCACTGCAGCTGCTGCTGCTGTCAACCCCTCACACAGGTTTCTGCCCTCTTGGGGTCCAGGCAGCCCTGGCCCAGGAAGGCAGAACAAAGGATTTCCTCTGAAAGAGGGTGTTACACCCTCTCCCTTTGGAAATAGGTGTGAAGGCTAGGGAGGAGTAGCCTCCCCCAGCCTCTGGAAATGCTTTGATGGGCACAGATGGTGCCCATCTCTGCATAAGCCAGTCTACACGGGTTCAGGGATCCCCCAGCCCTGCTCTGGCACGAAACTGGACAAAGGAAAGGGGAGTGACCACTCCCCTGACCTGCACCTCCCAGGGGAGGTGCCCAGGGCTCCTCCAGTGTGTCTCAGACCTCTGCCATCTTGGAAACAGAGGTGCTGGGGGCACACTGGAATGCTCTGAGTGGCCAGTGCCAGCAGGTGACGTCAGAGGCTCCTTCTGATAGGCTCTTACCTCTCTCGGTAGCCAATCCTCCTTCCTTGGTAGCCAAACCTCCTTTTCTGGCTATTTAGGGTCTCTGCTTTGGGGAATTCTTCAGATAACGAATGCAAGAGCTCACCAGAGTTCCTCTGCATCTCCCTCTTCACCTTCTACTAAAGGATCAACCGATGACTGCTCAGGACGCCTGCAAAACCACAACAAAGTAGCAAGACGACTACCAGCAACATTGTAGCGCCTTATCCTGCCGGCTTTCTCTACTGTTTCCAGGTGGTGAATGCTCTGGGGGTAGCCTGCCTTCACCCTGCACCAGAAGCTCCGAAGAAATCTCCCGTGGGTCGACGGAATCTTCCCCCTGCTAACGCAGGCACCAAAAGACTGCCACACTGGTCCTCTGGGTCCCCTCTCATCCTGACGAGCATGGTCCGTGGAACTCAGCAACTCTGTCCAAGTGACTCCCACAGTCCAGTGACTCTTCAGTCCAAATTTGGTGGAGGTAAATCCTTGCCTCCCCACGCTAGACTGTATTTCTGGGTACCGCGTGATTTGCAGCTGCTCCAGCTCCTGTGCACTCTTCCAGGATTTCCTTCGTGCACAGCCAAGCCTGAGTCCCCAACACTCTATCCTGCAGTGCACAACCTGCTGAGTTGTCGTCCAGCATCGTGGGACTCCCTTTTGTGACTTCGCATGGACTCCAGTTCACTTTCCTTCCAAGTGCCTGTTCAGGTACTTTTGTGGGTGCTGCCTGCTTCTGTGAGGGCTCCCTGAGTTGCTGGGTGCCCCCTCTGTCTCCTCCTCCAAGTGATGACATCCTGGCCCCTCCTGGACCACAGCAGCACCCAAAAACCTCTACCACAATCCTTGCAGCTAGCAAGGCTTGTTTGCAGTCTTTCTGCGTGGGAACACCTTTGCAAACTTCATCGCGACGTGGGACATCCGTCTTCCAAAGGGGAAGTTCCTAGTCCTCTTCTTTCTTGCAGAACTCCAAGCTTCTTCCAACCGGTGGCAGCTTCCTTGCACCCTCAGCTGGCATTTCCTGGGCTCCTGTCCACTCTCGACACTGTCGTGACTATTGGACTTGGCCCCCTTGTTTTACAGGTACTCAGGTCCAGAAATCCACTGTTGTTGCATTGCTGGTGTTTGGTCTTCCTGCAGAATCCCCCTATCACGACTTCTGTGCTCTCTGGGGGTTGTAGGTGCACTTTACACCTACCTTTCCGGGTCTTGGGGTGGGCTATTTTTCTTACCCTCACTGTTTTCTTACAGTCCCAGCGACCTTCTACAAGCTCACATAGGTTTGGGGTCCATTCGTGGTTCGCATTCCACTTTTGGAGTATATGGTTTTTGTTGCCCCTATACCTATGTGCTCCTATTACAATCTATTGTAATTCTACACTGTTTGCATTACTTTTCTTGCTATTACTTACCTAATTTTGGTTTGTGTACATGTATCTTGTGTATATATCTTATCCTCATACTGAGGGTACTCAATGAGATACTTTTGGCATATTGTCATAAAAATAAAGTACCTTTATTTTTAGTAACTCTGTGTATTGTGTTTTCTTATGATATTGTGCATATGACACCAGTGGTATAGTAGGAGCTTTACATGTCTCCTAGTTCAGCCTAAGCTGCTTTGCCATAGATACCTTCTATCAGTCTAAGCTGCTAGAAATACCTCTTCTACACTAATAAGGGATAACTGGACCTGGCACAAGGTGTAAGTACCTCTGGTACCCACTACAAGCCAGGCCAGCCTCCTACAGTGGCAGATATTCAACAGCATTCCTAGAGGTCAGGTAACAAGTGGGAGGCTCTGGCAAAAGCATCTGATGAGTACACCAGTGACACTTGGGGCAGGACTGGGATCAAACGAGAGCAGCAGGTCGACAGTCCCCCACGATGACTGCTGATACATTAATTAGACGACCAATGCTGCCAGTGCAGGCCTGGAGAGGTACACTGAGCTGCCCATATGGGGGCAGTTTATGGCTAGCTGGAGGCCAGGACCCCCCTCTTTTCCATTCATCAGAAGAGACTTGCATGTTAGCATGTAATGCTGTGGTTGTTTGTGGGGGGCAACAGACACCTCAGGCATTGGGGGGTGGCTAGTTTTAAATCGGCAGTGCAAGGCGGTTGGGAGAGGAACAGGGGAGGTTTCAGGGTACTGTTAGAGGCCACAGGGAGGGCAACCTATGCAGAGAGACAATAGTCTTGATCCATAAGAATGGAAAGCCCAGAGAGGAGCATGCTTCTTCTCTCCCTATATCTCTCCTAAACCTCGAAAACATAGATCCTGGCAGAGGTCGATCCTGGCAGAGGTCCTATCCAATTACTTCCTACGGGGAGTTGACACACTGGTGGTCCCAGACCAGTTAGGCTTCATGCTGTGTAAGGCAACCAGACATAATCTTCATTGGCTGGCCGGCTGCCTGGTGCGTTATGACCGACTTGCTGATCCAGCGCGCCTCCTTTCACTAGACACCTACTCTCCCCCTACTGTTCGCTCTGGTGGTCAAATCTGTGGTATGCTGGGGGTGGCAGATGCACGGTTGGGTGGCTTGAGATGGGATCTAGATTGAGATGAAACCATTTCCTCCTATGCAGATGACACCCTGTTGTACTTGGCAGATCCTGGTGACTTAGTACCCAGGGTCTTTGAGATTCTGGAAGAGTATGGGTCCTTTTCAGGTTTTAGGATTGATTGACAAAAGTATGTCACATTTCCACTCACCAAGGACTTGGTAGATGGAACCTAGCACACAACAATTACAGATGTATGCAGTGCATGCAGAGCAGAATGTTTTTCACCTAAGGACGATGGGAATCAATTATCACCGGCTTCGGTCCTCAGGTGCCCCATACCCATGGGCATTTCACTTTTGTTAGAAATTAGGTCTCTGGTTGGCAGTCAGTTTGCACTCTATCCAAGCATGGACCCTGTCTCTAGTCAGGGCAATGGAGATACACACTTAAGATAACCCCTGCTCACCTCCTTGGTAGCTATGCACAAGCAGTCAGGCTTATCCCAAAGGCAATGTGTAAAGTATTTGCACCAAAACACACAGTAATATAGTGAAAACACCTCAAAATGGACACCACACCAGTTTAGAAAAATAGGTAATATTTATCTAACTCAATCAAGACCAAAACAACAAAGATCTAACATACACAAGTCAGGATAAGAATTTGTAAAAGAATAAGAGGGTCATTCTGACCCTGGCGGCCAGCACCGCCAACAGGCTGGCGGTGCTCCAATGAGCATTCTGACCGCGGCGGTTCAGCCGCGGTCAGAAGCGGAAAGTCAGCGGTCTCCCGCTGACTTTCCGCTGCTCTTTGGAATCCTCCATGGCTGCGGAGCGCGCTCCGCAGCCATGAGGATTCTGACCCCCCCTACCGCCATCCAGTTCATGGCGGGAAAGCCGCCATGAACAGGATGGCGGTAGGGGGGGTCGCGGGGCCCCTGGGGGCCCCGAAAAGTATTTCAGTGTCTGCCTTGCAGACACTGAAATACGCGACGGGTGCCACTGCACCCGTCGCACCTTCCCACTCCGCCGGCTCGATTACGAGCCGGCATCCTCGTGGGAAGGTCGTTTTCCCCTGGGCTGGCGGGCGGTTTTACTGGAACGGCCCGCCAGCCCAGGGGAAAACTCGTAATACCCGCCGCGGTCTTTTGACCGTGGCGCGGTAATTTGGAGGGCGGGATCCTGGCGGGCGGCCTCCGCCGCCCGCCAGTGTCATAATGAGGCCCTAAGAGTCTTAACCCATAGAAAAAAAAGGAAATGTGGATTTTACACGAAGTACCTGGTTTGATTAAAAAATAAAGCTGCACAGGCGAGCTTGCGTCTGAAAAGTCAGCGATGCGCCAATTCCTTACATGCAAGGGAGGCCATGCGTCATTTCTTCACGGTCGGGTCTATGATGCATCGTTTTTCTCTCCCACAAGAGAGCGATGCAACGATTTCTGGACGGGCACCTCAGATCTGCGCAGGCTTGCATTGATTTTTTACACCCAACGATGATACGTGAGAAATCCTGCCGCACTGTGTTGGAAAACCCCTGGGGTTTGCATCGTTATCAGCAGCCGCAAGTGGGTGTTGCATCATTTCTCCAGCCACAATGCGTCGATCTCCCAGCTGCGACACAGGTGGTGCATCAGTTTTAGCCGTGAAGCGGGTGGCATGGTGTTTCTGCTGCGTTGCAGGTGGTCTGTGCGTGGATTTCAGTTCTTGTTCTGCCAACTTCACCTTTCAAGGGCCCAGAGACTGGATGGGGCACCACTTGGCAGGGCAGGAGTCTCAGCAGAACGTCCAGGTGCTGGCAGAGGCAAAACAGGAGGCAAGCTCAATCCAAGCCCTTGGTGATTCTTCACAAGCAGCAATATACCACAAAGTCGAGCCTTTGTCCTCTTTAAGGCAGAAGCAGCAACTGCAGGCCAACCCAGCAAAGTACAATCACAGGCAAAGGGGCAGTACTCCTCCTCTAGCTCTCCAGCTCTTCTCCTTGGCAGAGGTTCCTCTTGATTCCTGAAGTATTCTAAAAATATGGGGTTTTGGGTCCACTACGTATACCCCTTTCTGCCTTTGAAGTAGGCAAACTTCCAAAAAAAGTCTCTGTTGTTCACAAGATCCTGACTTGCCCAGACCTGGTTCCAGACTCACACCAAGGGGTTGGACGCTGCACTGTATGAGGGCAGGCACAGCCCATTCGGTGACCACTCTTCCCTCCACTCCAGCTCAGACGGCCCATCAGGATATGCAGGCTACACCCCAGCTCCCTTTGTGTCACTGTTGAGAAGGGATTCACAAACAGACCAACTGTCAGTCTGACCCAGACAGGGAATACACAAGCAGGCAGAGTCGCAGAATGGTTTAAGCAAGAAATACCCACTTTCTAAAAGTGGCATTTTCATGCAAACAATTTAAAAACCAACGTTACCAAAATATGTATTTTTAAATTGTGAGTTTAGCGACACCAAACTCCAGCTTTCTATTTGCTCCCAAAGGGAAACTGCACTTAAAAGATATTTAAAGGCAGCCCCTATGTTAACCTATGAGAGAGATAGGCCTTGCAACAGTGAAAACCGAATTTGGCAGTATTTCACTGTTAGGACATGTAAAACACATCAGTACATGTCCTGCCTTTAACATACACTGCACCCGGCCCATGAGGCTATCTAGGGCCTACCTTAGGGGTGCCTTGCATGTGTAAAAAGGAAAGGTTTGGGCCTGGTAAGTGGGTACACTTGCCAGGTTGAATTGGCAGTTTAAAGCTACACACGCAGACACTGCAGTGGCAGGTCTGAACCATGTTTACAGGGCTACTCATGTGGGTGGCACAATCAGTGCTGCAGGCCCACTAGTAGCATTTGATTTACAGGCCCTGGGCACCTCTAGTGCACTTTACTAGGGACTCACTCTTAAATCAAATATGCCAGTCATGGAAATGCCAATTACACATACAATTTACACAGGGAGCACTTCCACTTTAGCACAGCAGACAGTCAACACATGGGAAGCAGAGGAAATAAAACAGAGGAGACCACGCCAAGGATGCCAAGTCTCACAACTTAATATTTTTGAGTTACAAAGGACCAACCTATGCCCTTATTTAGACATTTAACACGTGTACTTCGGTCCTCATGCGGTCAGCAGACATTCATTTAAAAACAGAAGTGCTGTGGGAGCCTGAGGTCTCATATTAGCAGCACAAAATATGAACAGAGGCAAGCAGCCTCTGAGCACTTAGCAGCACTGAGAGCTTCAGTAACCTTAAGGAGCACCATGTTAGGCCAGTCCTGGCAGGCCTCTGTCTATAATAATCAGCATCACCTGGTAGCCCCTGACCTGATTAGAAGGTGCCCTCCTGACCTGCTGTGCCTCAACGCAGTGTGCACCTCCTGCTTCCACATCCCATGCATGCTGCAAAAGATCTTCAAATGGTGGACTCAGAACCAGGGTGGGAGAATCTCACAGTGTTTCACTCTGTGGAATTCTGGGGTGTTACATGAAAACTCTGCAACATTCTAAGGAGTTCCACAAATGGGTAGAACTAGGCATGTTACGTTGCTTGTGCTGATCTTCAGCACAGTGAGCTCATTCTACACTGAAAAATCAGTGCAAATGGCACCCAATGGCATGCCAGAGGGTGCTGCTTCTCGAGTTGATTTCGCTGGTGCTTGAGTAGATTTTCTTATTGAATGGCAGCTTTCTGACCACAAATGATTGTGACAGCCTCCGACCACCAGTTTTGCAGAAATCTCATTGGGTGTCCTCCTAGATTCCGGTTATCATGCTAGGAGACACCAAATCTCACTCACATTTCCAACTTACTGTTGGCGAGCCACACATGAGAATAAACTTTGCCACACATCGGTTGGCAGAATTTGGCCAGAACTCCATGTTACTAGCATAATGTGTAGTGTCCAACATTCCGCCAACTCCACTGGCAGAGCAGAATTTATCACCAAGGCCTACTCAGAACACCAGATACACCATCACTTAATCACTAATCAGCAGCAGACTGGACTACGGCAACATTCTCTATGCCAGAATCTACAAACAACTGCTACACAGACTCCAGACCATCCAGAACATTGCCGCAAGACTCATACATGACCTCCCACACAGCACCCACATCATAGTGGTATATAGGGTATGCAGGCAGTGGCCGAGGGGCTGAACTCACCAATCAATGTGTTGGCCATTTTGTAGCAGCTTGTGGGCCTCTTTTATGGTCAGGAGACCCATCCCAGTTCAGTCCCCCTACTCCCAATCCAATCCAGTCCACCCCACTCCAATCTAATCCACCCAACTCCAATCTAATCTAATCGACCCCACTTCAGTCCAATCTAATCCACCCCAGCCCAGACCATTCCAATCCACCCCACCTCAGCCCTATAATTCCAAACCAAAACATTCATCCAATCCAATCTAATCTACCTCACTCAAATCCACTCCAATCCCACTCACCTCACCCATTTCAATTCGCCCCACTCCAATTCAATCCACCCCATCAATCCACCCCACTCCAGTCAATCCACCCTACTCTACCCCAACCCAATCCATCCATTCTACTCCAATCCAGTCCATGCTACTACCTCAGTCCACTCCACCCCACTCCACCCTATTCCACCCTACTCCAATCGATGAAATTCTCTGCCATTGAACCTTACTCCCCTCTACTCAACTCTACGACACTCTAATCCTCCTACTCCACTCTACAACATTCTAACAAATCCACTCTCCAACACTATACGCCCCCACTCCTCTCTGACACTCCATGCCACTATCTTTTAGCCATGCTGAACAGGAGCCACACTAGCGTACAACGTGGTAAAACACACTGCCAAAACCAATAGCTCTTGCATAGACGAGACCTATGGGCTTTGGCAATGCTTGTTTTTGGAAGGGGTGAGGGCCTAGTGAGGGGCAGAGTTCCTCTTTGGTGGCTCTCGGCATGCGGTCCCACCCTCTCTTTGACCTCGCGCCCTCCTCACACATTGCAATACATTTATACGTTGGCAGTCTGGTTTAAATACAACATTTTTTCTTTTCTGTGCTCCTAAAATCCATCCAAACTACCCTCCTGCCAGCCTGTATTCCTGAGATTACCATGATCTTTGTATCACAAGTAAACATTCCACAATTTTGGACTCATCTGTTCAGCCGGCTTTCTGCACTGCCTGCTTGCTTCACTGTCAGCAGTTCTTAATTTGTGAAAGAAAAAGTGCTGTCAAACGAAGCTCGAATTAGAAGCCGGTGGGCAGTGCAAATAAAGGCTAACATGCCAGATATCAAGGTTGGTAGTCTATAATCCACTACCAGACACTCCCTGCCCTCTTTTCTGGCTCTTGAAGGTTCCTGCTTTCTTTCTTTGTAACAGTTTTAACATTTTTTTCTTCCTTTGTCTTTCCTATTTGTGTGTATTTTCCTCTTTTGCACTCAGTAAATACCTACTGAGGGGAAATAAGTGCCAGTCCCCAAAAATAAGTGTCAATAGCACTTACTGGCAATATTAAGCACTCCATGTGAGGCTCAGTACACAACAGTATGGTAATTAGGCAGGTACTGTGTCGGGCAGGGCCACTGCTGATAATTGCCCTCAAATTAGATGGATTAGAGGTGTGATTAATAATGCAATATAGTTATGCCACATTTTCTTGTGAGATTCCATTGTAATAGAATAGATTACTTTTCTGATGTTCTGCTCATCTCTTGCTCATTTCCTTCCTCCCATCTGAAGACCTGCTGCCAGTCTTCTTGCCTCACAGTTTCTTGGAGCACCCTGTAAGGCAAATACTGAACTGTATTAGAAAGCGTGTATTATAGCCTTAGAACCCGCCGAAGCAGGCTCTACAGGCTATTAAAGGCCCACTCCTGCGTTAAAGGCCCGAGCCGAAGGCGAGGACCTTTAACAAGGGAGAGGGCCTTTAATAGCCGGTAGAGCCCGCTATGGCGGGTTCTAAGGCTATTAGAACATTCTGCCATTAGAGGGCAGAATGTTCTCCTAAATAAAACAAAGGCTTCACGGAACCGGAGGGGATTAAAATCCCCTCAGGCTCCGTGAGGCTTTGTTCACAGCTGCTGCTGTGAACAAAGAAGATTGGAATGTTGGCGCTGCGGGCTTTTACCGGCCAGTAAAAGCCCGGAGCACTCCATTGTTTTCAATGGAGCTGCCAACATTCCAATGTTCTAATTTGAATTAAACTTTCTACTGTGTACCCAATGTATAATTTTGAAGGACGCCTGTAGGAAGGTCCGATGTAGGCTTGCAGAAGAACAGTGATTCTATGAGCTATTGTTTGAGTTTTATTTTATATTGTTTTGTACTTTTAGGAGTGCAGTTGCTGAGGAGGCAAGTGAAAGATTTTCTATTGCCTTAAGAAATGGGTTAGTGTTAAGATTTTTAACTATTACAATTTGCTTTTGATTTGCCAGTGTGAGCTAACCATGATCATGCCATGCTGAATCCGCAGTTTTGCTAATTGCTTATTCATAAAATGTGAATAAAAATACTTTGTTTGGAATTTTCGGGGGCGACCTCTCATTTCCCCCCAGAGACTCTGACAGATTATTTTGAGACTTTCTCCTTCTCCCTTAGAATGTTGTCAGTACTCTTTGTGAGTTTTACACTTAGAGTCTTGAGAAATTTAACTGTTTACATAGAAGTTTATTATGATTTATGATTCTGTATTCTGTATCTGAGCCTTCATGGCACACTATGCATTTTTCCTATATTGTTTTTTATTATCATTTCTGTATTAAACCTTTTAAACTTTAACTCCGTTTCTTGAGTGGTCCCAGTTACTCTATGAATTCTACTCTATGAATTATTGGGCTTAGTGTTGGAGAGGACGGTCTCTTAATGATAGAGCAACAGAAAATGATGGAGGTGAACTACTTGACCTAAAAATCCAGGTGGAAAATTATTGGGGTTATATTATGTTATGTTGATTTGTATAGCGCACTAGCCACTTGAGAGGGCATCCAGACACTTGGGCAGGTGTGTAAGGGTGTGTCCCCAAGATAAATATATGAAGAACCAGGTCTTCAGCTTCTTTCAGAGCTTAAGAAGTGGGGAGGATGCTCTGATGTATTGCAGCAGGTTGTTCTGTGTCTTGGATGTGGTGTAGGAGAATGAGCGACCTCCAGTTTTGTTTTGGAGGATAACAGGAGTGTGTGTGAGTGAGACTGAGGCAGAGCTTAGGTGTCTGGTGGGGTGGTGGAAGTGTATGCAGCTGTCCGGGTATTCTGTTCCTGTGTTGTGTAGGGCTTTGTATGTGTGCTTGAGAAGTTTGAATTGGCTGTGGTTGTGAAGGCAGAGAAATTGAATCTTCCTGAGATGCGGTGTGTTGTCAGGGTCAGACTGGGGCAAAAATGAGTACTTGGCATTAAAATAAAAGTGGCTCCCATTAGCGAATAAGATAGCTGAAACAGTGCCCCACATTTGCAAGTCACTCCAGTTTTCAATTTGTAAAAAGGCACTCTGTTTAGGCATTTTTGCAAGGTGAGGGAAACAGTGTGCTTTTGTGTTTGCTGCAGGCTATGCTTGTGGCAATATCTGTGAAATCAATAGGAAAATCCAACAGTGGGGTGGATTAAAGTAGATTCTATTGGAGTGGGGTGGATTTTGTTTGGACTAAGGTGGATTGGCTAGAGGTGGACTTGATTGGAGTGGGTGGATTAGCTTGGAGTGGGGTGGGTTGGTTTGGAGTGTGTTGAGTTGGATTTAAGTAGGGTAGGTTGGATTGGAATGGGGTAGGATGGAATAACTGGAGTGTGTGGGATGAATGGAGTAGGCTGGGTTGGATTGGAGTGGGGTGGGTAATGATCTTCTGGAACACAGTCAAAGGAAAGAGTTAAGATTGTTAAAAACATCCCACTGGCAAACCAAGGGTGGTTTGACGGCGAATGCCTAAAATTTAAAAAGTACCTCTCACAGGCTCTGCAGAATCGGCATACAAGCAAGACAAATGAGCAACAATTCTTAGACTGCAGGTCTCAATACAAGAAACGATTAGAATATAAAAAGAAGATCTTCCCTCATAAGCTTTGGGGAGAACTTTTAGACGCAATCTCAGCAGGAAACTTGAGAACATTTTGGGAACTAATCAGATGGGGATGCGACGGGCCGCCAAAAAACCTGGAACTGAACATCAACCCACAGCAATTGGTTGACAACTTTACAGCCCCGTATCAAGGCGACGACAAAACATCAATGGAATCCTTCACAGATCCAAAAGACCCTTCCACAGCCCAATATCAAGGAGATGATAATTTACCATCAGAACTTATGATGGACCCAAAAGGGCATAAACAAAGGCTGGCAGAAAGTAGAACCAGCATTTATGAGACTCCGAAGCTGCCAAAGAATCATGAGACAATGGCCAAATGGCTCAAAGCTTCCACAAGTCAATTATTTGATCAGTCAGTTTTTATTAATAACAATCAAACCAAGCCTGGATATCTGACTTATGCTATGCCTTGCTTCAATATGCTATAATACGAAGTCAACGAAAAAGAAGTTGAACAAGCCATCCTCTCACAAAAACCACATAAGGCAGCAGGTCCAGACAGAATATCTTCAGACACTTATCGCAGCCATCTAGCCCTGTGGCTACCAGTTTTAACTTGTTTATATAATATTGTCTGGTGTCTCAAGGAAATTCCATTGTCGTGGACAAAATCAATAATAATTCTAATACACAAAAAGAGTCCACAAGATAATCCATGTAATTTTAGGCCAATCTCTCTTCTCAACAGCGCTGGAAAAATATTTGGCAAGCTGCTGCAATCTGCATAGCGCTTTGGCTAGAAGAAGGAGATTTACTATCACCATACAAAGTGGGGTTCAGGAGAGGCCAAAGCACAGTGGACCAACTCTTTAGAATGACCTTGATTTGTTCCAAATACGTCTCTTTATAGAATACACCGTTGTACTTGGTATTCGCCGATCTTCAGACCACGTTTGACAGTGTGGACCGCCCAAAACTATGGCACCTTTTGGCACAGATGGGCATCTCAGGAAAAATCATAAGGTTGCTAATTTTACTACACACTGGAAACTCCACAGGCGTTAGATATAGTAAGTGAAATGAGCTTACAGCGGAGATACCAATCCAACGCGGGGTCAAACGAGGGTCCGTTCTCGTCCCACTTTTATTCAACTGCTACATACACGAGGTGGCCCAAAAACTGAAGAACGTAAACCTTGATGTTCTTAAACTTGCAAACAAAAGTATACCAATACTGTTCTTTGCAGATGATGCTGTGCTACTAGCACAAACTGAGGTAGCAATTCATGATTTAATACAGGGCCTACAGGACTTCTGTGCATCAAAGAATCTGACAATAAATGTATGCAAAACAAAATACATAATCCTCAATCAAAATGGAAACTGCGGGCAACTTTCGAGGTAAGGAACAGGCCACTGGATCGTGTCATGACCTACGATTATCTGGGCTGTCAGGTAGATGATAAAATGAACTGGAACCCTCATGCACATACAAGCAATGTCAACCTTACCAACAAAGTAACTATTGCAGACTGGGCCAAAGTAGTGAAGACAGAGGACGTTTTTGCAGGATGTAAGCCTTAGGACAACTAGATCCACTAGCTTAATAGTCATATTAGTGATAAGGGAAGTTTATGAGTATTAGTAGCCATATTCTGGAAAGGCTTCAGCTGTATATGGTGCCTTAAGGACTGTCTGAACACAAGTGAACTATAACTTATCATAGATGTTACTAGATATATTACATACTCTATCACCGATTTTAAATTACTCTGCTTAAATGGTTTTAACCTGTAATTTTGAAATTCTTATGGTCGAACAGGCTGACAACAATAAAGGTTTGGAGTAGGGTGGGTTGGGCTTGAGTGGGGTGTACTCAACTGGAGGGGGGTGGATTGAACTGGAGTGGGGTGGTTTGGACTGGAGTGGAATGGGGTGTGGTGGATTGGGGTGAAGTGTATTGTATTGGAGTGCCATGCTTTGGACTGGGTTAGAATGGGGTGGTTTGGATTGGTGTGTGATGGAGTGGATTTGTGTGGGGTTGACTGGGTTGTAGTGGGTAGATTGTGGTGAATTGGAGTGGGGTGAATAGGGATGAATTGGGTTTGATTGGGGTGAGTTGAAGTGGATTGGGGTGGGGCAGTTTGTTTTGATTTGGCGTGAGTTATTTGGGATTATAGTGGGGATGGTTGGAGTGGGGCAGGTTGGAGTGCAGCAGATTGTTTTGGATTAAAGAGGGCAGATAGGAGCGGGTCAGATTTGAGTGGGTCAGATTGAAATGGATTGAGGGGGGCAGGTTGTTTTTAATTGCAGTGGGACAGATTGTTTTAGATTGGACTGTGGCAGATTGTTTTGGATTCGAGTAGGGCAGATTGCAGTGGGACAGATTGTTTTGGATTGTAGTGGGGTAGACTGGAGTGGGGAAGATTGTTTTGGAATGAAATTGGGTGGACTGGAGTGGGTCAGATTGCATTAGGGTGGATTGGAGTGGGGTGGATTGGGTTAGTGTGGGGTGAATTGGGATGGAGTGGGGTGGATTGGATTGTGGTGAGGTGGATTAGACTGGAGTGTGGCATATTGTTATGGACCGGATTGGTGCAGACTGGAATGTGGCGGATTGGAGTGGGGAAGATTGTTTTGGAATAGAGTGAGGCAGATTGGAGTACACCGGGTTAGAGTGGCACAGATTGTTTTAGATAGAAGTGGGGCAGATGGGAGTGAAGAGGATTGGAGCGGGGCAGATTGTTTTGGATTGGAGTGGGGTAGTTTGGAGTGGGGCAGATTGTTTTTGATTAAAATGGGGCAAATTGAATTCGGGTGGGTTGGGGGGATTGAAGTGGGATGGGTTGGAGTGGACTGGATTGGGGTGGAGTGGATTGGTGTGCGATAAAGTGGGTTGGATTGTGGTGGATTGTAGTGGGACGGATTGGAGTAGGGTGGATTGGGGTGTACTGCATGATTATGCATTAAAGCACCAGTTCAGAGATTACACATATTAAAGAAACACTATTTCTTTGCAATATTTTAAGGGAGTTAATTGTCATCTTTTGAGGAGAGCACCCATGACCAAAAACAAATGAAAACATGAGTGGAAAGTGAGAAAAGACGACTTGCCAAATAAAAGAAAGTTAGCTTTTACAAATAAATCTTAGCAATTTTGTATGCCCTGCTGGGCACATCTATTTTTACCAGTCACAAGCTTTCTGTTTGCAGGGCCCTAGAGGTTGAAAATAACAAAATAGTACATCGATCATGTCGGGAGCAGAGGACGGGCACTATTTAAGATGAATCAATCAGTGCTTCGTCCCTGCTCCACACAGAGGAACGGTAATGATGCCAGGCATGCCTTGACGAATTGCAAGGCTGTAAAGAAGAGTGCCACGCAAACCAACAAATGGCAAGCGACCTGCAGGCTCCAAGCCCTTGACTGTTCACAAAATAGCCTTGCAAGCCAGATGTATACGCTAGCACATGCACTCGCAGGCTCAATACAAAAAAACAAAGGGTCACAGCTGAAGCTGTTGCTGATGCGCTGGGGTGTTTTCACACCACTTAATGGACATCGGCTGCTCAGAGCTTCCAAAGAGGAGCTCGAAAGTACCCTTGTGCAATGGTTTGCAACTTATTTTCCCTACCCATGAGTGATTTTTGCTCCTCACCGGGTGACCGCGTGAAGAGAGATGAAATTGTGTGAAACACAGTGGCACGGCACGGCAGGTCTGGACTTTATCTACGTGCATTTTTCAATATGTCTATACACGTCATACTGTACTGCCTCCAAAAACACGTATTCGTTTAATATCATGGTGTTACAATTGTTTCCAGTACGATCATCTTAAAAAAGGGAAATAGGTTAGTCACCGTCCATTTGAAGGGGTTTGCAGCGATTTCAAGACCCTTTTATAACTTCTTATTGCTCAAAACGGGTAATTTCTCAGATTTCTCTCTGTAGTTGTGGCGCAGTACTATTTAAAGACCACGCACAGACCAGTATCTTAGCTGCCACACTCGGAACTGCGTCACCACAGTTCCGTCCTTTATTTATAGCTTAGTGCTCAGTGCCCCTCCCGGACACGTTGAGCATGCTACTGAAACACGGAGAGCCCGCGTGGCTCTCCGTTCACTCTTTACATCCCTCCCATGTTTTGCTCCACATGGAAGGGGACAAACAAAATGAACTTAAACAAATAACGAAAACATTTCCATTCGAAACACCCCTCAATATAAAATTAAATGAATAAACACACCGAATTAATAACTGAGAACACTACAAACTTGTTTCTTAGCACCCTAACCCTTAATGTCACTCACAAGGTCCAAATTAGATGGCGGGAGGTCATTGCACCTTGTTCAACAAGCAAAGTCTCTCAGATGACTATTCGGCACAGGATTAGGGCGTAAGTTATACCTCGCACTTCTGGTGCTACCACTCCCGTGTTCAAGAGCACAACGAGATCTGGTTTGCTCGATCCTTGTTGGCTCTGTAGCATCCTTCCTTTCCTCAGCCGGTAGTGGTAAATCATTGGAAAAGTCCTCTATCTCTCCTTCATCATTGGCCGACTCTTTCCGACCAGCCCTCTTAAAATGCGATACATTTCGTGTTACCCTTTGTCTCCCTTTTGCTGCAGTTATCATGGACCCTTTTATGCCAATTACTTTCCATACGTCCGGCTCAAACGGCGTTCGGAACTTTCATCCTCCTCGTCGATGTTTCACGACCACTCGATCCCCTTCTTGGAACCCTCGATACTTCGCTCGCCGTCGGACACTCGCTCGTTGGTTGGTGGCTTCTCGCCGGTTCTGAGTGGCTTTCACGTCCAATGCAGGAGGTTTCCATTTAGAACCGGAAGGAATACAATCACGTGGAGACACTTTGAACATCAAAGAGGAGGGAGCACAGCCAGTGGTGCTATGAGGCGTTTGACGATATGCACTCAGGAATTGATACAGACATTGTTCACTATTTTCATTTTGTTCTACTCCAATCCTTAGAGCTCTGTTCAAAGTTCGCATGAACCTTTCCACGTCCCCGTTTGCCTGGGGCCAGTAAGGCATTATCTTACGATGACGAATTGCCAGACAGTCAAGGTAGGATCTAAACTCTTGACCTTGGAAAGGAGGACCATTATCAGTTCGGATTTCGTCAGGCAAACCAAACAAAGCAAACGTCTTTTGTAGAACGGGTCGTACATTTTCAAACGCTGTTGACGCTATAACTTCTACCACTGGGAACTTGGTATATGAATCAATCAAAACAGCAGTCAGCCGGCCATCTGGGAAGCTCCCAAAGTCCATGCTCACTTTAGCCCATGGTTTCAGAGTGGCCGGTTCAGTTATTACTGGGCAGCTCGAAGGTTCTGTTGACGTGATAATGCAGGAATGACATTTCCCTACCATTTCATCAACCTGCGTATCCATACCTGGGAACCAAACTTTCGCCCGTAGTCTTGCTTTGGTTTTAGCCGCTCCTTGGTGCCCTTGATGAGCCAGCTCGATCACCTTCGACCAGAGACATTGGGGAAGCACGATTCGCCTTCCTCTCAGAACCAACCCATCATTGTCAGTTGATAACTCATCCCGTACCTTCCAAATACTCTGCATAGCGACTCTTTGATCAGGGCCGGACATGTGGGTCTTCTCTAGAAAATATTTCCACCTTTTGTGACTTAATGCTTCTTTGACGTGACTCAACATTACATCTTCCTGGGTAGCGTTCACAATGTCAGTTACAAGAAGTGCATTAGGGCATGCCGACTGCACAACCATGCTAACAAAAAGTTCAGTGTTTTCTTCATCTTGTTCTTGATGATCATCAAACACCTTCGGAGGCGGGTGTCGAGACAGATAATCTGCAGGATTGTTCACACCAGGCCGATATACAACCGTGAACCTATACGGCTGAAGTAGAACAGCCCACCGTTCAATCCTCGGAGGTGCCAAACGTGGACTACCCGCAAACAAGGGAACCAGCGGCTTGTGGTCAGTCACTACTTGAAACTCATGCCCATACAAATATAGGTGGAAATGGCGGCACGCCCAGCGAATGGCTAGAGCTTCACGCTCTATTTGCGCATACCGGGTTTCAACTGTCGACAGCGCCCTACTAGCGTAGGCAACAGGGACCCACTCTTGATGCCTTTGTTCTTGTAAGAGCACAGCTCCAAGCCCAACGGGGCTCGCATCCACCACCACTTCAGTTTTCCTCCCAGGGTTGAAATAAGCCATAGTCGCTTTATCCAGCAACGCATTTTTAATGTCCACAAATGCTTGTTGCGCATCCGGGGTCCAGTCCCACCTGTGCTGCCCTTTTGTGAGTCATCGAAGAGGTTCAGACATGGTGGCAAGTTGTGGTATAAACCTTCCGCAATACGTGGCCATCCCTATAAAACTACGAACTTCCGTTGGATTTTGCGGAACAGCGGCTTGACGGATCGCTTCAGCTTTCCGTGGGTCCACTTGCAAACCATCTTTTGAAAACACATATCCGAAAAATTCTACCGAGTTTTGATAGAAAGCACACTTCTTCTTATGAAGTGTTAGCCCTGCTTCCATCAGTCGTTTCAACGTTGACCTTAAATGACGATGATGCTCTTCCCTCGTCTTGGAGTATATCAAGATATCATCGCTTAAGTTAATGACCCCGGGCAGTCCAGACAACGTTTCTCGAATCGCATTCTGAAATACTTCAGCGGCTGACGACACTCCAAAACTCAGTCTCTTGTACCTTCTTAGCCCTACATGTGTCGAGAAAGTAGTAATGTTCCTACTTTCAGGGTCCAACTCCAACTGATGATACCCTGCATTAAGATCTAACTTGGAGAACCATTGGGCCCCATTCAGATCCGCAATAATGTCATCCATAGTGGGGGTTATGTGCCTCTCTCTCTTGATGGCCTTGTTTGGCAGGCGCATGTCAACACATAGACGAATCGCTCCCAGCTGTTTCGGTTTCGGTGCGATCACCAACGGGGATACCCACGGCGTAGGCCCATCCACCTTTTCAATGACTCCTTGTTCTTCCAACGACCGCAACTCTTCCTCAACAACTGGACGTAGATGAAAAGGCACCCGACGATGTCGTAGAGCCACAGGAATCACGGTGTGGTCTATGTGCAACTTAATGCGTTTTCCTTTCAAACGTCCTAGTCCTTCAAACAACTGTGAGAATTCATGGAGGAGGCGTTCCACTTGAGTGTCATATATTTGACGCGCAAAGAATACCAGCTCTAACTCTTCAGCCGTGTGACACCCTAGCAAAGTGCCGCGATCCCCGGCTACGACATAGAACTTTGCATCTGCTGATCTATCTCCACTGCTTACGGCCACTTCCACGATTCCTTTGAGGGGAAGTGGCTCTCTTCCCCCATAATTATATATTTTAGTAGCTGTTGACATAAGTGGCGGGGCAGGTACTAATTTTTTGAAAAGGGTTTCATCCATGACATTGACAGACGCTCCAGTGTCAATAAGTACAGAAACCCGCGTGCCATTGACGTAGACATCACTCATGGGCGGCGGCCTCTTTTTCCCTGGTTTTCCTCCCGTGAAAGATATAACAAAAATGTCCTCATCTTCATCTTCCTCAAACACTGGACCACTCGCTGTCGCCTGATCCCTCGCTTCCTCCGCACTTTTGGATACAGCTCTGACATTAGTTTCTCTTCCTTTCTGTTCACCTGGCTTGTTTCTCCTGGACCTGCACATTTTAGCAAAATGGTTCGGCTTACCACAGCGGTTACATGATTGCCCTTTTGCGGGACACCCAGCATTCGATCGATGTTCATAGCCACAACTTCCGCAGGCTCTCTCGCTAGGTTTAGCGGGGTTCAGCTTACGAGGTGTTGTCGGACGTGTCTGGACGGCATCTACTTGTTCTTCTTTGACTTGAACCACGCGAGTCGATGACGCTGCAGCCATTGACTGACCTCTCACTGCCGCCATGGCATCTGCTCGTACCGCCGATAATTCATGCGACCTCGCCAGAATCAGAATGTCATCAAGGGACATTCCCTGCTGCCGAAGGATAAGTTTCCTCAACGCATTCGACCGACATCCTTGAATGATCTGTGCTCGTATCTCTTCTTGTTGGTTGAGACCCGTGCACGAGCTTACCAGTTTTCTCAACCTGGTATAAAACATATCCATCGATTCTACCTCGGTCTGTTGCGCCTGTCTGAGCTTAAAACGTTCATAATCGGAGTTAAGTTGAGGATCAAAATGTCTATTCAAAGCAGTCACCGCTGCGTCAAAATCAGATCTATCCCCTGTATCAGGGAGAGAATCAAAAAGCTCCTGTAACTCATCTCCACCCATCAAAAGCATCACAGACCTGCGCACTGCTCCATCCGTCTCTCGGGTAGCACAAAAATAATTTTCTAAGCGATTTATCCACAGACGCCACCTTGGCGCAGCTGTGGCTGGATCAATCAGCTGGCTAAACGGTGGTAAAGAAGTAAGCGAGGAGTGAATACTATTATTTAGTTGTGCTGGAAGTTGAGGATTTCCTGGTGGTTGAGGAGGATTGGCATTATTAGCGTTGCCTTGTGGTGGGGCACTCATATTTGCACTGTCTCACTCTAGTGCTTTGCACAAGTTAAGATATCTCCTGCCCTTTTTCTGGTTTATTTTTTCCTTTTGGCAGGTCTTCTACCTTTTATTTTCCTTTATTTATTTTTTTATATATACCTCCTCAGTCTCAGGGAGCACAAGTGTCCGTTTTTTTTTTTTTTTTTTTTTTTTTACTACTGTTCTTAGTCAGAGTGTTTGCCCTCCTGGTCCATTAAATAACTCTGCCCTTAATTTAACACTTCCCCAGCCTCGGGGAAGACACGTCGATTTTCAACGATTCCCCAGCCTCGGGGAAAGCGCTCCGTCGATTTTAGGACTTCCCCAGCCTCGGGGAAAACGCTTCTCACTCCGTCGATTTTAGGACTTCCCCAGCCTCTGGGAAAACGCTTCTCACTCGCCGCTTTTCCTCCGTCTGGAGACGCTCATAGAGCGAGCGCACAGCTGAAATTGACGAGCCTCGTCAATTTCAGCTGCTCTCCCGGCAGCAAGGACACGCCCTAGGGCAGGGCACTCTACGGAGCGATTCGCTCCCGTCCACGATCCTCTTCTGGGGGCGGAGCGGGGCAGGGCTCACCTTCCTGGATTTCCCCGATCGGGAAATCAGACGGCACCAGCCTCCGCTAATGCGAGGCACACCAGGAGGCCACGGGCTTCGCTCCTCACCGGGTTGACGCCGCGCCGCGTGGTTAACTGCTGCAGCAGCTGTCTGCACCATTCGTCCGGTACGTCGTTTTTTTTTTTTGCTTTTACAACCTTATATATTCGGTACTTATTTCGCGATGACTCGCATCCCGCTCGTCGCCATTGTAGTTGTGGCGCAGTACTATTTAAAGAACACGCACAGACCAGTATCTTAGCTGCCACACTCGGAACTGCGTCACCACAGTTCCGTCCTTTATTTATAGCTTAGTGCTCAGTGCCCCTCCCGGACACGTTGAGCACGCTACTGAAACACGGAGAGCCCGCGTGGCTCTCCGTTCACTCTTTACACTCTCTTTCCAAGAACTTCAGTCATTTTTAGTGGCAAGAAAGTGTCACTCGAACTGTCACACTTTTTGCAGTAGAATGTTATATATAAGTACACTGAAATGCCATACATAAGAAATCTGAAAAATCAGTTGCTACGGAGGTATCATCTTGTGAAGAGGACACATTTCAGCACTTCCGCATGACAGCACTAGCGTACAGTTCACAGGGGCTTAAATCGAAGTGGGAAAAGCTCCATTAGCTCCATTAGCTCTCCACATAAGCGAAATACCCGCATTGGCTTTGTGCTATTAGCAGCTCACTCTGTGCATAGTGACTGCAAATTTGTGACAAATAATGCTGTTGGATTTCCAATGATATCATTAAATCCTGCTGCGTGGTCCTGGTGATTCTTAATATGAACATGTTTCCTACAGTGAACGGCAAATGTATTTTGTTTGTGGAGGCAAGATAACATCTCTGTGGGTGCCCCAAAAGCGTGAGCGCTTTCATGGCCTGAGCAGGATCCTGCCCCCACTCCAATCCCGTGGCGGGCTCTGAGCAAGTAGGCACGAGCGGGCCCTCAAGGGCTTGCCGCGGCCCACTCCTAAGAGGCACATTAACGTAAACATGGCGCGCAGTCACTTTCATAACAGGCACGCACGCTGCAGCATCAATAATAGGCACGTACCAGGGCGGCAACGGGCAGGAATTTTCCTTTCAAAACCGCAAAAGCTACAATTAGCATTTAATGAGCCGTCTTTCTCTCCGTTCTTCTGTTTAACCTCCGATGGCTTGACAGAGTAATTCAGCCCTTCGTGCTTTCAAATAATTAAAATATGTCATTGCGGTGCACTGTTTTTTGTTTTGTTTTAGAAAGCTAGTAATTATATTTTTAGTTTCCATTTCGGGACAAAAAGGCTGATAAATAATGTTGGTAAAACCAGAGGCCTTCTATGCGAATGACAGTAGTAACAAGCATTGGCACAGCCAATACAATAGGTCTTGCCTATACAAGCCCTATTGGTTTTGCCAATGTTTTTAGCCATGTTGTACACCAGCTTGGCTGCTGTTCAGCGTGGCTATACGTTAATGGCGCAGAGGAGAGTTGCACGGAGTGTCGATGAGTGGATTGGTGAAGAGTTAAGTAGAGTGTTGTGGAGTGGCAGATTGTGTCATGTATTGGAGTGGCATAGTGTGGAGTTGTATAGAAAGTCACATACACTGGAGTGGCATAGAGTAGAGTGGAGTCATGTAGAATACACTGGCGTAGAGTGGTGCAGAAGATAGTGGCATAGACTCCAGAGCCATTGAGTGCAGTTACATTGAATTCAGCTGCATACAATGCAGCGTCGTAGAACGCAATGGTGTAGATTAAAGTGGTGCATAGTCGAGTGGAGTGGTGCAGAGCACAGTGGCACAGAGTAGAGTGGCGCAGAGTAGAGTGGCATGTAGTGCAGTGGCGTAGAGTGGTGCAGTGTGGAGTGGCATAGAGTTGAGTAATGACAAGGGAAGTGGTGCTGAGTAGAGTCGAGGGCATAGAGTGCAGTGGTGTTGGGTGCAGAGTAGAGTCAAATGGCATAGGGTAGAGTAGCAGAGAGTGGTGCAGAGTAGAGTATGGTGCAGTAGAGTTTAGTGATGCAGAGTGGAGTAGCATAGAGTGGAACAGTATACAGTAGAGTAAAGTATGGTACAGTTAAATGGCATAGAGTACAGTAATGCAGAGTACAGTGCAGTGGCATAGAGTGCAGTGACAGAGTGCAGTTGTGTAGAGAGCATTGACATACAATGTACTGGTTAAGTGTAAAGTGGTGTAAAGTGCAGTGGCATAGAGTCGAGTAGCTCAGAGTGGAGTAGAGTGGCATAGAGTAGATTGTTTCAGAGTAGAGTGAAGTTTGTAGAGTAGAGTGGTGCAGGGTAGAGTGCAGTTGCATAGAATGCAATGGCGTAAAGTGGTGTAGAGTGCAGTGGCATAGAGTGCAATGCAACACAGTAGATTGAAGTGGATTGGCGAAGAGTGCAGGAGCATAGAGTGGAGTTCTACAGAGTATAGTGCATTGGTGTTGCGTGTATTGGCATAGAGTGTAGCGGTGTATAGTGCAGTGTTGCAGAGTGGCATAGAGTATAGTAACATAGAGTGGAGTTCTGCAGAGGAGACTGGTGTGGCCTAGGCTGAACTGTTGTAGAGGGCAGTGGCAGAGAATGCAGTGGTTTAGAGTTGAATGGCAAAGAATGTACTGGCATAGAGTAGAGTGGTACAGGGTAGAATAGAAAGACATGGAGTGAAGTAGCACAGAGTGCAGTGGCATAGAGTGGAGTGGTGCAGAATGCAGTGGAGTGGTGTAAGCTGGAGTGGGGCAGATTGGAGTGCAGTGGTGTGGAGTAGTGCAGAGTAGAGTGAAGTGACATAGAGTGGAAAAAGTGTGTTATGGTAACTCACTGCCAATACAAACAACACATTTTCAATTGAAATCACCATTATATTTGCACAGACATACATACATAACGGAAATGTGTGGAAATTGCATCACTTAATGTAATGATTTGTTTTGATCATATTAAAACATTTTGTTTATGAGACACTTCAGTAATAACCAAAAAATTTGATTCATTTGTGTTACTAATTCTGATATATTCTGTAATACTTACACAGTTCATTTAAATGTTGTCGTGTCCTATTAAAAAACTATTTCCTACCCCCAGTATCCAGCAAGATTGTCACATACATTCTCTGACTTTGAAGTCAGAGAAAGAAAAGTAAACAAGCACCTTTGGAATACAGCACCTGACATTTGACCTCTGTCTTTGAATGCATGGCAAATGTGACAAGATAAGAAGAAGATTTAAAGGCCTGTTTACAGAAAGGGAATTTGTGCAAGGATACAGTGGTTTAGGCAACAGGAGGGATGAACTGAACCTGGAGAGCCTAAAGCAAATAAAGCCAGCAAAAGAAAGCCAGAAAATGTGGCTTACAAACCACAAAGCCAATGGTAATCAATTAGTGGAATGCATTACTAGGTCAGCTTTCTGAAAGTCCCCAAGATGTCTTTCGCAAACCAGACAGCTCTGCTGTCTGGAAGCTGCAACCTAAAAATCAGCTCTAGTGGTTGTTCAGGAGCACCAGTTACACCAGGTCCTGGAGACATGCATAGTAAGTCACATTGCACAGTGCATAGTTGTGCGTGCAATGGAGACTACTGCATGATTTAAGATTACTGGGCATTCTCAGGGAGATTTGTTTTTGGGTTCTTGGCACTTGAAGGGTATTTTCTCTTCTGTATCTCTAGTTGAAATAGGAAAGCCTGCTCATGGTAAGTTGTACGATTTCACAAGACTTTGACCCCTCTGATAGGCCAGGGATAGAATTCCCACCCATCTATGGAGTATAACTGACTCAATCACTGCCAGCTTACCCTAGCTTCCTAGCCTGCTGGAAATTTGATATAATTTCCTATGAACCAAACTGTAGTGTCCAGCTGGACATGTCATGGGGGCCGTCCTTATACCCACCCCACACCCATCCAACACAGGTGTCACCAGTCAGGTGACCCGCTATTAAAAAGGACCAGGCGCACGTGTTTGAGGCCATTTTTAGTTACCACATAGGCCTTTTCTGTGTCCTTATTCACTGCTCATTTGGGCCAGTGGCCCACAACATCAGATTGATGATGAGGATGGTTGAAAAACATACCTTGGCCTCGCCTCTCTACCCGCTCTGATTATGCCAGGTGAGGGGCATCCGTAATGCCATACCTGCCTGAAGACTGCCTGATCGCATGTCGAGAGCTGTTGGGTCCGGCAATAGACACCTTGCAGTGTTTCAGCTCAGCCCGAAAGGAAAGTACTGGGGGTGAAAAAGGAGAGGCTGGCTGGGCATCATTAATGCAACAGCCCTGCAACACCAGTTGCAATTTGCCAAAATTTGAAGGCAAGAGTGGTGTGACACCATTAACTTATACCAAAAAGAGACCCTGCACCAAGTCACCACTTGCCAACACAGCCAAAGGAAGACAGTATAAGTAAATCAGGATAGCAAAGCCGACAAAGTCACCCCAACAGCTGTTGGCCCCAGAGACACCCAAGTACGGTCTGATGAGCTGGAAGTAGAGGCCACTACTACATTGTGGCAGCTCAAGAGGGTAAGAGGGTAAGTTCCTGTGTCCCCAATGAGTTGAGGAGTAAAAGAACTGAGCAGCAAAAGGGAGGAGAGTGCTCCAACCCTGGCCTCTGGGCGATGAAGGAGTGGAGGCCTCACAAGAGGGCACCCTGAGAATGAGGCGCAAACTACCTAGCACCTCCCATTACAGAGACTGACATTACATACCACGAGCAACAATTATGACTGTCTGCGCCTTCCAGGTGGACACAATCTGAGGCAGTAGGGAGCCCAAGGAAAGTGACGTTGGACCAGAAGGAGAACAGAAGCATGCAACGCCGCAACTGTGGTCCATACAGTAGGACTACATTGTCCTGTACCTTCAAGGAACACCATGCCATGGACCGCCAGGCATTGATAGTGGCAGCGATGCTTCAAGGTGCAAGTCCTGCGCCACCCAGAGAAAGTGGAACAGAAATTCATCTTTCTACTGCTCAGGGAAGGAGATCCCAGAATGGGGAACACCACTGAGTATGAGCTCCGAGACGGTCCCGGAGGAGGGACTGTATGACACAGGGCATGACACCACACCGACCAAGAGAAGAAAAGGGTCAGGAAGTGGTAAGACTCTCGAGACACAGGGTCATCCATACACATCTTCCCACTGAGTGAGAGCTGCAACAAGATATTGTAAGACGTGTGGCCGAACGCCACACAGTAAGAGGGAGGACAAGGACAGCTGGATCAGCAATTGCCCTGATCATCACCAGCTGGAGTCCAATACCACAGGCCGGTGGCTGGAGTACAGTGACAGTCAGCCACTAAGATGCCCTGTAGAGAACTTCTCAGCAAGCAGTTCACTGCAATGGAACACATGTATCTTTCCTTTTAGGAACATCTTGCAAACAAACTCCTGAGGGAATCCTTTGCTGTGCTTTCTGCTGGTACCACAAGCCACATTGCCAACGTTATACAGTTTACTAAACAGCTGCACTCCTGTATAGAAGTTACCTACATAAAGGTTAAGACATTTATGAAGGAGAGATTGAGCAAATTCCCATGCAATCTTCTCACTAACTTTTAAGGTGGAAGGACAACCTACAGGATCTATTGCAGAGTCCTTCCCTGCACAACATGTACACCCTGATGCCCTAATGAGCTCTTTTACTAGCTATGTACTTCCGAAACAGCAGTCACCCTTGGTACAAAATCAATAACTTATCAACTCCTTTATTCTTTCAAAGAGTATACATTTCTGGAAAAAGCAGAAAAATTTTCAACAACAGGTTGAATTTTAAATAGCCTTTCTTGATAGGGGAGGTCCAGGGGCAATGCAGCAAAACTGTCATTGAAATGCAGTACACACTGCAGAATCAAAAACCTGTTTCTGCTCATGACCGGTGCAAAGTAGGGTGTTACCTATACTGCACGAGTAGCCCAATAGGACTGTGTGTTTAGTTTGTGGATTATTGTCATCTTTAGCGTTAGGCACAGAAATTATTTAAACTCCACAAGTGAAGATGGAGTCCACAGGTGTTCCGTAAAGTGAGGTGCCAGACTGCCTCCATGGTCCTTCAGAAACTGTTCAGCATACAAATTTGTTTGCTACACAATTTTCTCAGGGTAGTCTGAATCCAAAAAAGATGGAAGAAGTAAATACTCAAAAAATGTGCTGTATTAACATTACATCCAGCATTACCAGGGAATGCGGGAATTACTGGCTCAACTAAATTAGGAGTCTGCCAAGTGGCCACTCTGTGCTCAGTGCCCTGTCTGCCTACACTCTACACTGGCCTACATAGTCACTAGCTCTTTGCTAGTTACAGTTAGTGCTTCGAAGGGACATCACTACTACCAGGCCCATGTTCCTCTAAATCACTGGAAGATGACCCATAATTGGAAGGAAATCCAACTGGAAAATCACTCTCAGATCTTTTCTCTACCTTTGATGCTCTCTGAGTATCAGACCCTGCCTCAGAGCTGTCCTCCATTATTTGAGTTAGAGCCTCGGAAGCACTCATCCAATGAGATGCCATCTCTATTTTCTAATGAAAACTTTGTGACCTAGGTTGAACACAGAGGCGCTTGTTGAAATGATTGCTGTGTGTGGGGGCAAAAAGGTGTTCTATGAAGTGAAAGAATGTAATGCTGTAAGAGTGTAGTTCAGTGTTGTCACATGAATAACAGTCTAAACCTCACATTTTTCTAACACAAAGAACTTCTCCAAAGATACAACACAACAGAAACTTCTCCAACAAAGCTAAGAGAAAAAGATAAAGACAATATTTGCTCATGTTTAAACACACACAATAAGACAAAAGCAAATTATTCTACATTTGTCCCTGATGCCTGGAGAATTTGTTTTGCAAGACGTGTTCCTTGTGAAAGAGCAGAATTCAGATAGCTCACAATGAATTAGCCATTTGCACTATGTGCCACCTTGCTTCCAACCACCACAGCCCACGACAGGAACTGATCAGTTGCTGTGTCATTTATATTTTACTTTTCCCAGAACAGCATATATCATTGCGAAAATGGGTGAACACACTTCAGCCATTTAAGGCATAGCGTCAGCCCACCCTCTATGGCCTCCTAAAATACAGTGGCCATACTAAAATGAATGACTGAATAACTGATCACTGGCTGAAGTGGGCTCACCACTGCCTCATGATCTAAACTTTATTGGGTGTGAATAATATGTGAATGTCACACTAATAAGTGGCTAAACTGCTGCGGGGCCCAATCAGCCTCCCATTGAAAGCAAAAACAACATATTGAATCCTGTAGGGATCCATCCGTGAGTGGGGCAGGATCATTAAAAAAAAAAAATGACTGCCATATTTCCCCTACTCTGTGGGGCCATTTCAACACCACCTCAGGGGCCAATATATTCTTGCCCCCCCCAGAGAAGGGAAAACATAAATATACAAGGAAGGGTTGACCATGCTGGCCCTTACTCAAAGAAGGATATCTCTGGTTTTTAGTGGAATCCCTGCTCGTGGATGGCAGTGCATTTGCGACCCATGAGCAGGGATCTGCTTCACCCAGACATCGCTGGAAGGGGGAAACATTTCCACTTCCCAACAATGCCTTTACACCTTTTGGGCTGCTCAGGAAAGCTGCAAAAGCATCATGCAGCACAAAACTAAAAAACAAAATGGCTGCTAAATTCTCGCTTCCTGGGGGGGGGGTGGGCGTTCATGTCCCTGCCCCTCCCCCAGGGGCTGGTCAACCCCCCTATTTCCAGGGAAAGGAAAACAAAAGTGTATGAATATATTGCCCCGGGGGTCAACCATGGCTGCGGACCGATTCCCCCACTTCTATATTCTCTCTGGTATCTAGTGGTCCTTGCCATTGGGTCTCGGTCCATGAGCAGGGATCAATTTGAAAGCTTAATCACTGTAAAGAGGAGAGTTCAAACCCATCATAGTTGAGGGTGAAATGTTAATCTCGCCGGAAGACATAAAGGCAAGCATTCCAACCTGTGATGCAACACTCACATGACAACCCTGCGACTCAATAACAGAACTACCCGATGCTTATATCGAGTTTTAAATATTATTTGTTGGGTATGCTAGGAATTATTAACTATGGTGAGATGTTGGCTTTGGCAGGAGAGACTTCAAGCTTTAAAAGCACCTGCAAAGAGAAGGAGATGGGCACAGGCACCTGAGTGCTGTAAAATTCACTTCAATCTCGTGCTGCGTGGGACTCATTGGCTTTGATGGGTGGGACCTCACGCCTCACAAGTCCTTGGAGAAAATGGGAAGGGAAAGGAGTTGGGCACTGGCACCGGAGCTCTTCAAAGCACATTTCACTCTCCCTCTGTGTGGGCTATGGCCTGGCAGAGCCTGGGCCAGGTGCGGGCCCATCCTGCACCTGTCATTGCCAGGAAGAGGCAGGGAGAGGCCACCACCAATGGTAATGTAATGTAAGGTGGATTTGTAGAGCGCTGCTTGTCACCTGTGAGGGTATCCAGGTGCTGAGTAGATGCCTGTTGGCATGTGGTGAGGCTGGGCCTGAATACAGGCAGTTTTGTTGGTTGTCGCTAAAAAAGACTGATTGAATAGTCCGGTCTTCAACTTCTTGTCAAATTTAGGAAGTAAGGAGGAGGCTCTGATGTGTTGGGAGAGGTTGTTCCAGGATTTTGTGGCTTGGTAGGAGACTGATCAACTTCCTGAGATGAGGGGTGCGCGTGGGAGTGAGAGTGATGCTGATAGGTTGGTGCGAGTGAAGCCGGCGATTGAGGTATGCAGGTCTTGTGTTGCATAGTGACTTGAATGTGTGTGTGAGAAGTTTGAACTATGAGTGATTCCGAATGGGGAGCCAGATGAGCTTTCTGAAGAGTGGTGTGGTGTGGGTTTGTCATGTGACGTTGAGGATGAGTCTGGTTGCAGTGTTTTGGATGGTTTAAAGTCTGTGAAGGAGGTGGGTTGGGATGCCGGCACAGAGTGCATTAGCCCTCATAGAAGAAGATTTTTGCTGCCTATTTCCATCCTCTGGTCCTGCCCATTATTGGGTAAAATCTTGTTGTAATTCTTTGCTTTCTTGACACTAAGCAACAACCAGACACTTAAGAGACCTTTGTGTTCATCATTGGAAGTTCTCTGCTATGTTTTCAGAGGGACATAGTTAACCTCCTGAAATGAGTGTTTTTCCACCCTTTGTCTAGCGTCAATATCTACTTTGCACTTGTCTCGGGTACCTTGTTCAAATATGAGGAAGAGAAAGGCAGTTGAATTATCCCAGGGTGCTCCTAAAGAGCTGAAGGAAGCAAGCATGTGGCAAGGAATGTGAGTGAGAGTAATAATGAGAGGAAACTGCCACCTACTACAAGCAAAATAACTAAAATCTACAAGGACAAATATAACACCAAAAGCGACTCTTGTATGAGAGCTTCACCCACGACTAAGTCAGCCCCAAAAAACAAATCTCATCTCTTGGAGAAGAACCTAGTCCTGAAAATGTAGCTACTGTGACTGGGGTCCAGCCTCTTGCCCCACATGATAACAAATCCTCTTCCGTAAAGAAGTGTATTTGTCCCTGCAGAATGTTACAGAACTTGTTACAGGCACCATAAGATGCCCCAACCACTATGCCACACTTGTGAGCCCCGCTAGTCTGATCCAATCAACCCTTGATTCTGAACGTGAGCATCTCACCTGGGGTAAAACCGATATCTGGTCAGCCTTGGACATCATAAGAAATGAACTGCAAAGGGCAGTTTCCTAGTTGAACACAAGGTTATGTGATCTCTGGGAAGCAGTTAAGAAATCAGTTGAACTACCCTTAAGTCATAGGTATAGAGGCAATTTTGGCCACCAAGTGTGAAACCCCCAAACCAGTTGGGAGCTAGCACTGCTCATTCCTGCCAGACTCATAGTGTTAGTAAACGTTTGCACCCAAATGTCACTGGTTCTGACACTACCATCGGGAAGCCCCAATTGATTTTGTTTTATGCTTCTGTTGCTGAAGATCATAATACCAGCCTTAGGGGAAGGGTACTGCATCTCCCCGGACACAAAGGCCCCTCACTTCCCTTTTGGCCTACAATATCTCTCAACAGTAGTGTTACACTGGTAGAGGTATACTTAGAATTGTTGACCCTTTCTCTGTGGGCAAGAGCTAACTAGTAGGGGTAATAGATAACAGGCTGGATTGTATAACCCTGGTTTTGCTGACAGAACTCCCCAGGCAGGACCCAACAGAGAATCTGAAATTTACATGATAAATGTTCCCAATTTGAGGGCAGGCCAATAGGAAAATTCAAGAGCACTTATAGATAAGGCAAACATTGGATTGTCTTCAAATGTTACTGCTTCTCATCCAGTACATTCTAACATAATTTGTGTACAATGTCACCCCCGATATCAAGGCATCTTTGATGTAATCAAACTAGTAGTGAATGGCCCTGACTAGGTAGATGGGTTGTTAGCCCTGGAAGCCAGGTCTATGTCATTACTGGGCTCCCACATACAATTTAAAAGTAGTCTCGGGCCAAGGGTAGTGGAAGCACCAGTGCCTAAAAGCTCAGCCCCACCTAGAAGCAGTGACCCAGGAACATTTATCAAAATCCCATAGGCCCCAGTACAACAGACAGTCAGAGGTCTAGGAGAGATCTTAATGTTATAAGTCCCTCTGCTCTTAGATTAGTAGAGGTCAACTGACTTAACGATGCTCAACCTAAGTTGGTAGGACAAGGATTTTCTCTTATAATTACCACATCTCTCACCCAAGATAATGAAAATCTACATGACCCAATATTTGAGCCCTCAATTTTACCAGCATTGTCTGGTCAACGTTTAGGTACGGGTGTTAGATTAGATCCTGTGAAACTGTCCTCTCCTTCATTTACTGCATATGTACTAGTTATGCCCAACTGCGTCCCACAAAATATCCAGGGGAGGGGAATGGAGGGTCTTCCTCTGTTACAGCTGTTGTCCTGAAATATAGCAAGCTTCCACAGCAAATTGACTGATCCCAAATGGGGTGATTTCTTACTGATTATGAAATTATACTGCTACAAGTAACCAGGTCTATTAACCATTATTTTCTTTGGTTATTCAAATTTTAGCATTGAAGTTAGCCATCAAGTGCTGGCTGACCTTCAGGTGTCATTATGATTTGAGTTAATAACTCCCTTAATCTGTCCATACAGGGAAGTAACAGCTTTGCTGTGAACCTGTACAATATCTACTGCCAGTCAGTTAAATAAAATTGTGGTTCCAACGCTAATTTTGCTTGATCAACAGCTATCAATTAGATTGGGGAAATCTTGAATACTGATTGCTGGAGACTTAAATGTTACTTTAGAACCAATAGAGTGTATTGAATCCATCATCAATATAGAGGATGAAGCAGGAGGTACTGAAAAGCTGATAGCTGACTCTCTTAACCCTTTCCCTACCAGGCCTTTTCCCCCTCAGGTGGCAAGCCTTTTTTTGGCTGTTTGAGCAGTACGCGCTTAGGCCGTCATAACTTTTTGTCCACAGAAGCTACCCACGCCACATTTGCGACCTTTTTTTCCAACATCCTAGGGATTCCAGAGTTTGTGGGTTTTCCCCGGAGGAGACCAAGGGGGTCATTACGACCCTGGCGGCCGGCGGTATGTTGGCAGTAACACCGCCAACAGGGTGGCGGTGTTCCGCCAGCAATTATGACCGTGGCGGAATTTCCACGGCCATACCGCCGGCCCCTCCATTTTCCCGCCAGGATTCCACCTGGCGGTCATAATCCCCAGGGCAGCAGTGCAAGCACCGCTGCCCTGGGGATTATGAGTCCCCGACCGCCGGCCTGTCCATGGCGGTACACACCGCCATGGAAAGGCCGGTGGTAAGGGGACTGGGGGTGCCCCTGGGGGCCCCTGTACTGCCCATGCACTTGGCATGGGCAGTGCAGGGCCCCCCAGGCATAGCCCCGTCGCGCATTTCACTGCCCGAACTTCGGGCAGTGAAATGCGCGATGGGTGCTACTGCACCCGCTGCACATCAGCATTGCCGCCGGCTCTATTACGAGCCGGCAGCAATGTTGATGTGACATTTCCGCTGGGCCAGCGGACGGTAACACTGTTACCGTCTGCTGGCCCAGCGGAAATGTCATAATAGGGAGACAGAAATACCGCCGGCAATGGCGGTATTCTGTCTCCCGCGGCCACGGCGATCTTTTGAAAAGACCGCCGAGGTCGTAATGACCCCCCAAGGAATTAGCCAAAGTACAGCGAAAATGTCATCTTTTTTGAAAAATTGGGAAAAAGGGCTGCAGAAGAAAGCTTGTGTTTTTTTCCCCTGAAAATGGCATCAAAAAGGGTTTACAGTGCTAAAATCAACATCTTCCCAGCTTTCAGGAACAGGCAGACTTGAATCAGAAAACCCAATTTTTCAACACAATTTTGACATTTTACTGGGACACACCACATTTTTACTATTTTTTGTGCTACTGCACCCGCTGCACATCAGCATTGCCGCCGGGTCTATTACGAGCCGGCAGCAATGTTGATGTGACATTTCCGCTGGGCCAGCGGACGGTAACACTGTTACCGTCTGCTGGCCCAGCGGAAATGTCATAATAGGGAGACAGAAATACCGCCGGCAATGGCGGTATTCTGTCTCCTGCGGCCATGGCGGTCTTTTGAAAAGACCGCCGAGGTCGTAATGACCCCCCAAGGAATTAGCCAAAGTACAGCGAAAATGTCATCTTTTTTGAAAAATTGGGAAAAAGGGCTGCAGAAGAAAGCTTGTGTTTTTTTCCCCTGAAAATGGCATCAAAAAGGGTTTACGGTGCTAAAATCAACATCTTCCCAGCTTTCAGGAACAGGCAGACTTGAATCAGAAAACCCAATTTTTCAACACAATTTTGACATTTTACTGGGACACACCACATTTTTACTATTTTTTGTGCTTTCAGCCTCCTTCCAGTTAGTGGCAGAAATGGGTGCAAAACAAATGCTGGATCCCAGACAGCTAAACATTTCTGAAAAGTAGACAACATTCTGAATTTAGCAAGAGGCATTTGTGTAGGTCCTACAAGGTTTTCCTACAGAAAATAACAGCAGAAATAAAAAATATTGAAATTGAATTAAAAAAAACAGCCTTTTCCTGCGATGTCAGATTTTTAAAAGCAATATACTGTTATGTCTGCAGGACTCTTCTGGTTGTGAGGATATATAGGGCTTTTACGTTCATCAAGAACTCTAGGCACCCAGGGCCAATAAATGAGCTGCACCTTGCAAAGGGTTTTAATTGTATACCGGGTATACAGCAATTCATTTGGTGAAATATAAAGAGTGAAAAATAGGTATCAAGGAAACCTTCATATTTTCGAAATGGACACAAGATAAGGTGTTGAGAAGCAGTGGTTATTTGCATGTGTCTGAATTCCGGGGTCCCCATACTAGCAGGAGAATTACAGGACATTTCTCAAAAAGTTTTCTTCTTTGCACACTGTCTTACTTTTGGAAGGAAAAAATGTAGAGAAAGACAGGGGGTAATAACACTTGTTCTTCTATTCTGTATTCTCCCAAGTCTCCTGATAAAAATGGTACTTCACTTACGTGGGTAGGCCTAATGCCTGCGACAGGAAATGCAACATGGACACATCACATTTCTACATTGAAATCTGATGTGTTTTTTGGAAAGTGCCTAGCTATGTATTTTGGCCTTTAGCTCAGCCAGCACCTAGAGAAACCTACCAAACCTGTGCATTTTTAAAACTAGACACCTAGGGGCTCTCAGCAGGTCCTATTACCCATAATCCTTTGTAATCCTCAACATTTGGGGGAAAAAAAACATTTTTTTCCTCACATTTCAGTGACAGAAAGTTCTGGAATCTGAGAGGAGCCACAAATTTCTTTCCACCCAGCATATCCCCAAGTCTCCCGATAAAAATGATACCTCACTTGTATGGGTAGGCATAGTGCCCACAGCGGGAAATGCCCAAAACGCTATGTGGACACATCAAAATTATCAAATACAAAACTACCTGTTTTTGCATAGGGGGGCACCTGCGTTTTTGGTCCTGGACTCAGTAACCATCTAGGGAAACCTACCAAACCCAGACATTTCTGAAGACTAGACACATGAGGAAATCCATGGAGGTGTGCCTTGCATGGATCCCCCAGTGTTTTCTTACTCAGCAAACCTCAAATTTAGCTAAAAAATAATGTTTTTCCTACATTTCTGTGTGGGATCACTGCACCGGCACAAATTTCCTTCCACCCATCGTTCCCCTGAGTCTCCCAATAAAAATGATACCTCACTTGTGTAGGTGGGACAAGTTCCTGTGACAGACAAGAGCCAAAAAACATGTTGATTTTGAGGGGGAACCAAAGAGGGTCAAAAAGGGCAGTTTGAAAAAAGACGTTTTAAGGTTGACAAGTGGGCAGAATTTTTATCGGTATAGATGCGCCAATGCTGGGTGGTAGGAATTTTGTGGATCCCTGCAGATTCTGGAAGGTTCTATCACAAAAATGTGGGAAAAATGTGTGATTTCAAGCAAAGTTGGAGATTTGCAGGGCATTGTGGGTAAGAAAAGAGAGTGGGGTGCATGTGAAGCACACCACCCTGTACTCACCCAGATGTTTAATTTTCAGATGTGTCTAGGTCTGGTAGATTTTTCTACATGGCAGCATCCCATAGTCCAAAAAGTGCAGCCCTGACAATTCTAAGTGGGACGATTTTGAGAGTTAGACAAGCTCTCATGGCCCAATACACAATAATCAAATGTCCTCTTGATTGCCGCTGGGATAAGTCCTTTTAGTGTGTGGGGAAAGAGCTGAAAGACTGTTACCCCCTTCAGTTGGGGTGGGGGCATAACCATGCCATACTGGTTGGTAGCCACCACCCCACTATTTTTTTTAATTCCCGGCATCTAGTAAGCGTTCTGCTCCCCCCCACCCCAGGATTGGGGGTAAAAGCCCCATTTGTCCACCGGTGGGCAGAACAACTTTGGCCCCATTTATTTGGCCCCACCCTCTTTTTTTGAAAAAAATCTTCCCTGGTGTCTGGTGAACTTTCTGTCCCCCCTGGGGGTAGATGGGCCTTACAAAAATAGGCCGAAATGGCCAACAGTAATATGCCCCCAAGGGGAGCGACCCTTGCCCAAGGGGCTGCCCCCTCCAAACAAAACACACACACACCAGTCCCTGGTATCTAAGTGGTTTCTGCCCCCCGGGGGTAGATCGGCCTAAATAAATAGGCTATCTGCCCCCAAGTAGGGCAGACGTGGCCTAAAATAAATTTGCCCCCCATAGGACCGACCCTTGCCTAAGGTGTTGCTCCCTTTGCGTGAAACTGACGTGAAAAACAAGTCCCTGGTGTCTAGTGTAGAAATGGCCTAAAAATAATTGTCCCCTCAGGGGAGCTATCTTTGCTCAAGGGGTCGCTTCCCTTCATTGTTTATGTAAAATAAAATATCCGTGGTGACTACTGGCTTCTGTCGCCCTGGGGGCAGATCGGCCTAATTAAAATAGGCCTATTTGCCCCCAGGGAGGGCAGAAATGGCCTAATAAAAAAATTGCCCCCCAGGGGAGCGACCCTTGCACAAGGGGTCTCTCCCCTTCATTGTTTACGATTAAAAAAAAACTCCCTGGCATCTAGTGGCTTCTGCCCAGTCCCCTCCCCCCCAGGGGCAGATCGGCCTAATTAAAATAGGCCGATCTGCCCCCGGGGGGGCAGAAAAGGACTTCAAAAAAATGCCCCCCTTGGGGAGCAGCCCTTGCCCAAGGAGCCACTCCCCTCATGCCAAATTCACCAAAAAAACAAAGTCCCTGGTGTCTAGTGGGTATTTCTGCAGCCTGATCACTTTACGATCGGGCTGCAGAAATGCTGAAAGAGACATAAAAGGAAAGGAAATGAAAGGCCTTTCTTTTCCCTTCATGCCTCTGCCTGCCCCCACCCCCCAATCGGAAGAGAAACACTTTGCATTTCTCTTTTCCAGCGCGGTGTGGGCGACCTCTGATGAAGTCAGAGCGCGATCGCACGCTGACATCATCAGATGTCACTGGGGTAGGGTGTTGGGGTAGAAGGGGAAGCGATTCCCCTTCCATCTCTGCCCATGGGGGGGGTGGGAGGCTCATGGGGGGAGCACTAGCCATCCCCCCTTGAGCCAGGTCCAGGACGTTATGGTTACATCCTTGGCACCTCAGTGCCGCAGCCAAGAACGTAACCATTACGCCCTTGGCGGTTGAGGGGTTAAATAATGGTCAGCAGCTGTAATCCAACTACCATCTGTCACTGTCAAATATGGCTTGCACTCCTGTAATGGTAAATTGAAATCACATATACACATCGGACGCATACCTTCTCTAGGGGAGGGTGCAGCAGTAGAATAAATTATATTATCCAGGACTTAAATTCATGGATTGCCATGGTCTATTTTTTAGCTCTGCAAAGATCTGATACTAATCATAATGCCTTAAATGTATCACTCCCGTGTTTATGGACAAAGTTACCACCTACACTTGGTCTGAGACCTTTTTGTCTCTTTGTAATAATAGAAGAGCCATCAAATGGTTTAACTTGCATCTAACCCCTATAAAGAATTGCAACTTTATGACTCATTCAGTTCTATCTTAGGCCATTTTATGGGTCGCACTACATTTGTGACTCCATTCATAGAATTAGAGACCTCCTTATTTAGGAATTTGAAACAACTATGCACTAAAGAATTACCTACCCTCCAAACATTCTGTACCCAAGACTACCCCATGGTTTTCCAGTGATTGCTGAAAGATAAAATCTGGTTTAATTAAGGCTATTAAATTGCATGACTAACAGTGGATAAGAGATGCTAGATTTAATTACAATCAGATTATCTCCATCTCCCAAAATGATGGGATAGATTCCAACGGGATTGACCTAGTAGAAGTTTCCAAAATGAGAGACAAGAAAGGTTTTTGGCAAATTGTTGCACATGGCAGTCTAACACGCTGTAGTCCCAAAGAGTTTTGCATCCAACCACACGTATGGGTAAACCACTTTGCAGGATTGTATTCACCACATAAACTGGATGACGTCGGAGTAGTACCTAGAGAGGATCTTATGAATTTGTGGAGCATTTCTAGGTCATACGATGGTGGATCATTAGACCATGACATTATCTTTTTTTCTTCAGAAGATGTGCTAAAAGCCATTAAACGCTTGCAACCTAGGAAAGCTCCTGGCCTCGATAAAGTTCCTGGTGATCTCTACCCCTCTGATCCAGTAGTGTTAACTCCTTTCATCAATGCCTGTCCAACTGAATTATGCCTGATTCATGGTGCATTGCAGAAATAATACCATTATTTAAGAATGGTGATAGAGAGCATATGGGGTCATTGTGACAGGCTGGCAGTACACACCTCCATTATTATGACATTGGCGGTTTGGCCACAGCGAAACCACCAAGTTAACACACCAACCGCCACGGCAGTAACGAACGCTGGGAGGGAAACTACAGTCTCCAGCCCTGCGACCGTCACTAGGCCGCCCATGGAATTTTGACCCCACCAACTGCCATGGTTTCCATGGTTTCTGTACTACCACGGAAACCATGACGGTAGGGACTATTAGTGCCAGGGAATTTCTTCCCTGGCACTGATAGGGGTCTCCCCTGCCCCACTCCCCAGAACCTCCCCTACCCGCTCCCCACACATATACACTCAGACACACACATACATACACACCCATACACACACGCACACACAAATCCACCCACGCATGCATACATTCATACACACTCACAGCAACACTTACGAACATACATCGGGGCACACATGCAATCACAAGACACAACATTCATGTACACACACCCACTCATGCACACACGCATTACACATGCATGCACGCATTCATACACAGTCACACACACACGCACACAACACCCCTCACCCCCTCTCCTGCCGGAGAACCTGACTTACCTGCTTGCAGGGGGTCCTCTGGCAGGAGACACGACACGGTGCTGCTGCCAGCAGCAGCGTCCGCCAGCAAAACACTGCCAGGCCGTATCATGGAACATGATACTGTAGGCAGTGTTTTGCTGGTGTGGCACTGCTGCTGGCATGACCGTTGCCAGAATTCCACCAGTAGAATTCTGGCTACGGTCATAATTCGATGGATGGTCGGTAGCCACGGCGATGGGATGTTGGCGGCCGTCGCCGTGGCGGTAGGCGGCATTTGCCGCCAATGTCACAATGAGGCCTATAGTGTCAATCCTGCCTCATAAAATCTTCTAAACTGCTGCTCATCAGTTGTACCTTCATCTTTAAAAAATAGAACATGCCTTTTATAGTAGAACAGCTTAATCATTATATGCTGAAAAAAGGTGGCCAGTGAAAGGAAGCTGGTGGAGTGGAAACGTCCTTACATGGTGATGAAGACTCTTAATTTGTTTGCATGTATGCGTAATCTTTTCTTTTGTGGTAGACATTCTATCTTATTTTGGAAAAAAAGATTTGTTCATTAGAGAAAAAATATCTTTTTAAATTGGCCAATGAAAACTATTCATGAAAGCGCACATTTAAATCCCTTAAATGAGCACAACACCTTCTTAGTGATGGCTGTAGGCAAAGTATATTGGGGTGGTACAGCAGCATCAATAATGTCCTTCTGACAGTAGCTTATCAAACATCTTGTGCTTTTATGGTCTCATTTAGGGTTTAGAGGCTGCCAAATCACCAATGAAGCTGAAGTGGAAGTGGAGTGCCAAATATTTGTGTGGCACAAGATTCCTCTCCTTCTTCCTCTCAACCCTGAACAGCTCCTGCATGCAAAGGAAAAACCTGATTCTCAGAGACAGATGTAAAAAGTTGCTGTTAATCTATGGGACTCACATATCTACTGTCCCTCACACCCTGATAATGGACTCCCAAAGGGTAGTGTCCAGTCACAGGTTTTTCTGTTGAGGTCCACCATGGTTTCAGACAGAAGATCTGCAGTGGGAAAGATTATAGAGGGGATGCCCTTAACTGGTTAGCCCTTCTGATGCCATTCCCTTTGGTGTGAGGACTGCTAATAGGGTGACCTCTAAAAGCATCTCAGCCATTGGGAACATCACTCTAAATGAAGCGGGGGAATGCTGAGGTGCTTGGACAGGGCATCAGCCTCTTTTTGGTGTTTATCTTGTGAACTCCCACTTCTAAATGGCCCTTTCAGTCTCTTCATTCCAATGGCACACCTCTTAATTTGTTGTGCAGCAGAATAGAGTACTTGTTCAGTACAGTTTCTATGGAGCCACTCCTTCACTAAACACCTTGTGCAGGCGCACAATATGCTGCCTAACGCCAATGTAGGCACCCTTGTGCAGTGGTGCAAGGGTGCCTGTGTTTCAGATAGGGTTGTCCTTCCTGCACAAAAACAATCCTCTGAGACATTTTCCTCTTTCTATGTGTGCTGCAGAATGAGGAAAAAGGAAACAATGAGGAAAACTAAAGATATTTAGCCTTGTTTTTTTTAAGTACCATTTAGAAAAAAGCTGACAAGGACACTGTCTTATTGTCCGATACAATGGATAGTCTAGGACTTTATCAACTTATTAAACATCCTACTCTCTCAGCAGAGAACACATTGGATTGCATTTTTTCTAGCAATAAACATCTTCAAGTAACTGTTTGTTTTGCCTCTAGTGTGGTGAGATCACAAAGCGGTGATCTTTAGTGTTATTCAGTCTCAAAACTTACCAAGCAAGGTATCGGACCTGTCGAGCACTAAGAGCAGGGCCTGGCTGAAAATGAACCCAGTTGTTTTATATCTGGCTCTGTCTGAATCACTGCCAGAACTTCAATCTAGTTCAAAGACACATTTTCTCGCAAATGTATATAAGTACTCTACACGGATTGTAAAGGCAGTTGATATTTTAGCTCCTGAAAAAGTCTTCTCTACTTGTAGGAAAACACAATCAGAACCTTGGTTTACAGAGAATTTGTAAACTCAGAAAAAAGAAGGCAGCAGAAAAGAGCAAATATGAAGATCTAAGTACGACCCCCAAGACAAAGAAACTTTCTACTGCTAAACATAAAAAGCTCATCTTAGAAGAAAAATCTAAATATTTTACTAATAAAATCAAGTAAGCCGATAACTCTCCAAAATAACTTTTCAGTACTGTGAAAAGCTTGGCTAAGCTGCCTGTACCTAGCTATAAAAAACTGCACCCAACGTTTTTGTAATACTCTAGCTAACTGTTTTTAGATAAAAGTTGAGGAAGTACTTAATACCCTCGTAACTGATTGTCAACTATCAGTTAAATCCCTGCCAGACAGTGATTTGCAACAGTCACCAGTGGTCTTTAATAAGCTTCACAGTTTAGCAGCTTTCTAGTTTACTGAAATCTACTAAATCAGGGTTCGCCTCTGGATCCACATCTCCCAAAAATTCCACATCTTGTTCCTGATATTGTAACCAGGCAACTACAATAATTTTGAATGATACAATCAAGGCTATTTTCCCTATGACTGGAAAAAGGGCTCCATCTTACCACTACAAATAAAATGCCTCGGCTCAAATTCTATTACGTATTCTAAAAAAACAATCCATGTCTCAGGCCCTGGTTAAGCTGCATTGGCTTCTGGTGGCCAGGAGGATCGATTTTAAGGGTCTTTGTATTGTCTTTAAGGCACTACATAACATTGGTCCAGGATACCTTCAGGATAGATTTGATGGTATATCCCACCCCAAGTGCTTAGATCTCTGGAAGCCAACCACTTAGTGGTTTCCAGGGATAAGTGAGCATCCCGGGGTGGCAATAGTTTCTTTGTTAGGACAGCAGAATTATGGAACCGTCTTCCTCTGAACTTAAAGAACTGTACAGATCTTCTGAATTTTAGGATGCTTCTTAAGACCTGGTGTTTTGGCAGTAGTGCAGCATTTTTCGCCTGTTTTTTTCTTCTTGCTTTGGCATTAGCAGCAGCACTAAGATGCCTTTGTACATTCGAGTGCTTTATAAAATTGAAAACAAAATCAAATCTCATTCCACCTCATCTTGGGAGGCGTAGCATTTTGACAAATTCCCAGGTCTACCAGTTTTGGTAAATCTGGGAATTTGCCAAAATCTATTGATGGATACGTGGGAACACCCACGCTCCACCCATGAAACACCTCCCTGGAGCATAATAAACGTTTTGTGCTGTGTTGACTTACTCTAGTTTTATCAAGTCACACATGGCCACCCAGGGCTTGTGTGGCTTGATAAATCTGACTTAGTAGTTGTGCCACCCTTGGCACAAGGACAACACAACTCATTGATAAATCTGCCCCTGAGTTCCTCCAAAAAACCATGTGGGCCTACCCTGGCCCCCATCTCCACCACATAACCACAGCTGATGTACTTGAGAATCAGGATAGACTTTGAGGCACAGACTTCTATTAGAGTACCAAATGTTTATTCAAGTACCATCCACACCAACATTAAAAACACAATGTAAACAGTATTGAAATCGTTTTGAATTCAAATGTATTGTGTCAAATACATACTCCAAATTTTCCACTTATATGACAACGGGGGAAAGCAATTGGACTAACTATGGCAAAAAAACACTTCGTAAAAAAGACAAAGGCAGTTTGTCCCTTCAAATGACTCAAGCACCCCTGGGGGTGCAGCCAATAAATGGATGGATTGAGATGTGTCTCAGTGTAGTTCCGGGCCCATAGCCCCATCTCAACAGCTATCCTAAAAAAAACAAAGCATCTGGACAGAGTTGAACTATCTTTGGGAGTTGCTGCCAAGACCCCTTTAACCTACAATTTTTTGAGGTCATGGAAGTGGTGGCATGAGGTAAATCAGAGCTTCAGGGAAGCCACAGCTGCTTTCCAAAATGGATACAGTGAGTGTATGGGAGACGATGATGGGCCGAGCCGTGAGGAGGTACAGAGAGGCAGTGCAGTGAGGGCAGATGGTAGATAGGTGCCTGTAGTGTTAGGGGACAATAAGAAATCGCTCAATCAAACAATAATAAGCTGGAGTTTCAGATCTCATCTCCCAAAGCGTCCTGCCCATGGTTCGGCCCAACACCATGACGTCATGACCCAATAAATAGGCTCCCTGTTTAGGCGGGGCAGGCCAGTTAAACTTTATTAACGTGCCTGTGTCAATTATTGCAGCTCAAACCTCCTGCACTACAACATTGGAGGAGGCAGCACCTCACATTCAGCTACACAATAACTTTTCAATGTAATGCGGCTAAGCCATCCACCTGGGCCCTCGCTAAGGCTCTAGGGGTTTTTGCAGCTGCCTACACAGTGCGCAGCCCACTTAGCATCACAGTAGTCCTGCCCATGCTACCTTGGTAGAACGTGTCCTAGCCTCTGTTGCGCCCAAGACATCCTCTACCTTGGTGGCACAAGGCAGACTGTGCAGGGAACCACGACTCCTCAGCAAGCCAGTGCTCCCTACATGTCCTGTCCTGGGCGAGCAGCCTATCTCCAGCCCCAGAGCATGCAAACAGGAGGAAGGCCTTTCTTGCAAGCCTGCAGTCTAAATCCCATATGTCAGATACAGACAGCCAGACTTAGCAACCTCCCCTACGAAGCACCACCACTATCACTTCAGGGGGGGTGGACATGCAGAAGTTCGCTAAAACCATTGTGGAAGCAGGACCCCCTTGCACCTACATGACACTCAGAAATGCAATTACCACCCTTATTAAACCAGATTACAAGCGTTTCCTCCTCCACCAGGCCAGACAGTATCCCAGCGAGTCTGTGGATGTGTTTCAAATCTGTCTGAAAGACTTGGCCATCACATGCACCATGTCTGATGAAGAGGATGAAGTCTGAGCACAATTCATTTGAGAGTGTGCCTCTGCAAAGCTCGGGGAGTAGATCCTGCAAGTGCCAATCATGCTGATTTGAGACATCCTCGCCCTCGGGCAGTCCAAGGAACTTTTGAAATCCAGAGCGGCCCACCTTGAAGCAGCCTTATAAAAGACTGTAAAAACAGATCCCATAAATGAAATCAGCAAAGAACCCCAGAAAAACAATCCAGAGTTGATCAAATCTAAGATAATGAGCCACCAGTGCCTAAGGTGTGTTGGGCAATACCCTCGTCAAGTAGACTATCCAGCGTGAAGGACAAAGTGTGCCACCTGCAGAATGCTAAATCACTTCTCTAAATTGTGCCTTTCAACCCTGAAACAGCCCGGTACCCAGCTAAGAAAGGGCATATGCACGGTCAAAACCCTCCACAGAACAGAGGAGGGGAGCAGCATGGATGATGATGATGTGCAAGAATCTATCCAGGTCGTACAGACAGTAGAGTTGAAATGCACACCCACACAGACCCCTCCCAAATGCCTCATCTGAGTACAAAATCAACCTGTCACCACCCTAATTGACAAGGGTGCATCAGTCAACCTCATGGCCGCTTAGCTGTACTACAACTTGCCGGTATTGCCAACACCACGCCCGATCAAAGTAAGGAACTATCCTTTTGGGAACAGCGGTCCTCTACGACTTGCAGACATCTTCCACGCTAATATCAACTACCAAAGCACCACCAAGAAAGCTAAATTGTATGTTTCCAAGTGGGGCACTGGTTTCCTCATGGGCTGTCAAACTGCTCAAGATCTCAATCCAGCACGATTTGCATTCAGCATCCACTCCAATGAGATTGACAAGCTAACTCAAGAATTTGCAATGCTGTTTAAGAGCAGCGGGTGTCTCCACGGTATAGCCACTCAGCTTCCCATGGATAAATCCATTGAGCCAGTGGTGCTCTGCCACAGACGGATGTCCTTCCATCCCTGCTGCAGGGTGGAGCAAGAGCTGAAACACTTCGATGACACTGGCATTATTGAGAGAGTGACCCTAGTGGTTCAGTAACCCAAACAACTAGAAGCCGTGAGAATATGGAAAAACATGAGGGTACCTAACCTGGCAATCAAAAGAGAACACCACCTAGTACCTATGATGGATGATATCATCATAGAACTTTCAGGGTCCAAGTGGTTATGAAAATGAACCTCAGGTCCAGCTACCACCAAATACCACTACACCCAGAAGTGCACTCATTAACCACTTTTTTGACTGACATCAGCCTTCATCAATATAACTGACTGAATTTCTGCACGTCCAGTACAGCAGAAGTTCTGTCTGGTCTCCCAGGTATGATTGACAGGAGTGATGATATTTCAGTCACGCCTCAACACTGGACATTCCCCTTTCATGCCTGCACTCTGTGTTCCACATACTGAAAGATCATGGCCTAACACTGCTCTGAGAGAAATGTATATTCCTCAAAAAGAGCATTAGCTTTTTCAGCTACTAATTCTCCAGACAAGGTTTTGTAACTGACCTGGCGAAGGTAAAAGCTATCCAAGATTCCCCAGACCCCACCCCCATGTCAGGAGTCAGAAGTGTTTTTTGGCATGGTGACCTACTGCATTCGGTCTGTGCAGAACCTATCCAATCTAACTGCACTGCACCGAGGGGTCACAATAACCTCCAGATCATGGGTGTGGGAGGAAAAACAAGAGCAGGCCTTCTGCAACACCAAAGATGCACTGTCAGCGAAAACAACTTTGACATACTTTTACTCATGGACAGAATTGGAAATGTCAGTTGACACCAGCCCAACCGGGGACTCGGAGCTGTGCTTTCACAACACCAAGATCGTAGAGAATGGGAATGCCCCATGCAGCATAGGTGAGCCGAGCCTTGACACCTACCAAACAGCATTGCTCACTAGTGGAGACCCTGGTGGACTGCCTTTCAAAGCAGAACGGTAGGCAGTCACTACAGTGAAGGGAAGAATGATAATAGCTGAGCAAGGCACGGGAACAGTAATTCCAAACATTTTGCATTTCAAAAAGCTACAGGCAAATCCAAGCTATGAATCACCAGACCACTGGAGGAAGGACACTCGAGTGAACCCAACAGCAGCATGGAGTGTACAAAGGAAAGACATGTCAAACACTACCACCTTACCAGCCCCCATGTGCTGGATGTTTGAGGGCCTCAACCCTGTGGACAAGACCCTCTGCTGGAATGTCAGCCCGGTAGTGGTGGAACATTGCAAGCTCCAACCCAATGGGGCGGTGCTGAGTGATTTCACCTATGATCAAACCCAGCCATGTCTCAGCGCTACAACAGCTTTATATCTAACAGAAGGCCCCAGGCGGACTTTTCCAGTGGCCACTTGCAAAGGGCAGAGCCCTCCCTTAACTCTGTATTTTTGTTGCTCCTGAACTGGAGAGGAATATCGTGCTGTGGGACTATAAGGACTCCCTCAATCAAACACTAATAAGGAGGAGTTTGAGATTTCATTTCCCAGAGTATCCTGGCCGTGATTGGCCCGATGTCATGATATCATGACCCCAATAATTAGGCTCCCTGTCTAGGTGGGGCAGGTCATTTTGGGCCACTGTTGCCTGACAATCTTACTCGCTGTAAGATGGCATAGAATTGGGGGCCTAGAAGCTAAGACTGACCAGAAGCACAACTGTATATGAGAAGGGATGGATGGTAGGCGGGCTGCATTAAAGGTACAGAGGAGACCAGACATGCTATCTTCTCACAGTCCTGACCTATGAGACACCTAGCATAGCTATCTTATGTCTCGAATGCCACAAATAAATGTGCTTTATCACCTGCAGCTGGGACAGCTAGTTTCTAAAGAACGTAGGGGGTCCGCACATTGGTACTCAGCCACTCATAAGTTATATGATCTGTTATTGTTGGCTGAGAGATATCAACTTACAGGGAATCCTGGCTGATGCCAATGAAGGACAGGCTCCCACAATTGCACATAAAATATATGCAGATAAGACTCTCTCCCCTCCCCTGTACGTGTAGGTTCATGATTTCCATATACATGGAGTGGGACAAGTGACCTGGAGTGACTTGGTGAAGCTAAAGGTTCCTAAACCAGGTGCTCTACAAGAACTCAGTGCAGCTGCTTTGAACATGAGTGATAGAGATGCCAAGTCATTCCACACATTAGAAACGAAACAGGACTTTCTGCTGGAATGTCAGCCTGGTAGTGGTGGAAAGTAGCAAACTCCACCCCAATGGGGTGGTGCCAAGCAATATCACCTAAGATCAAACCCAGTCCTTTCTCAGGGCTCTTGATCCTATTAGAAGAACACCCCAGTGGACTGGCTCAGGGCCACTTGCAAAGGGCAGAGACCTCCTTCCCTTCCTGAATTCAGTTTGTTCTGGGAATAATACAAACAAAATTTGATTTGAAGGGCACTTTAGAAGCCTAAATTCATATGGTAGACATTGACAATGCTGACTTATCATAGGAACCTAAAGCAAAGAGTGTTAGTTAACGAGGTCACCCTAACAGAAACAGCCCGAGCCATGGAAACATTACAGTGCACATTTGCAAACCAACAGAATGGAATCTGCAAGTTACAGACCCACACAGAAGATAGTGAAATCCTGCAGAATAATATCAAAGTAGTCTGCCTACCAGAGGTGGCAGAGGGACCAAGCCCAGAGCTTTTTCTGGAAGAATGGCTGATATCCAATTTTATGATGGTCACCCCCACAAAACTTTATAATAGAACTCAAAAGTTGTGGGGAGGTGACTAATACGGTGGTTGACACTGAAGGATAGGTCCCTTCCAGCAGCGGGTGGCTCTCAAACCATACAGCTCACTGCTAAGTTGGTTGATGGTTGCAGCAGTGGCAGTGGTGGGACATTTGGTGGCTTCTGCATGCATTAGATTTATAATACACTTTCTATTAGCCAGTTCATGGGGTACACACCAAACTAAGGGGGTCATTATGAACCCCAGCGGTTCAGCCCGCCATGCCGGTGGCGGGTGAAAAGACCGCCACCGGCATGGCAGGCTGAACCGCCATATAACGAACACATGGGGGGCTGCCATAGGCGGCGCTCCTCCACCACCAGGCTGCCTCCGACAGGCAGCCTGATGGTGGAAGGAATCATTATCCGACAGGGCAGTACTGCTGCCCCTTGGATAATGATCCCTACTGCCCCCAGCCTTTCCCTGATGGGTTACCCCGTCAGGGAAAGGTGTTATGGTTTCATGCACTGTATGATTACATGGGGTTCTAGGGAAGGTGAGATAAAAGGTGGAATTCTCAGATCGGGAGATTCCACAGGGAGACGGTTGGTGGAGAGCAAAGAAGAAAGAAGGGAAGGAGATGTACTGGCTACCTATTGGTGGATTTTGATGTATTTGGAAGTTATCTGTCTACAATAAAAGTATTGGAAAATACAACTTGTCGAAAGGCTGGAGGAAAGGGTGCTCAGGGGCCTCCCTGGGGGCACCTGCACTGCCCATGCACTTGGCATAGGCAGTGAAGGGGCCCCTGTGCAGTGCCCCATCGCGCAGGTCAATGCCCCATTAACGGGCAGTGATCTGCGCAACGGTTGCAGCTGCACCCGCCGCACAGAGGCATTGATGGCGGCTCCATGGAGCCGGCGGCAATGTCCCTGCCATGCATTCTGCTAGGGTGGTGGGCAGAAACAATGTTACCGCCCGCCGGCCCAGCAGAATGTTCTTTATGCGGCAGCGGGGTGCCAGGGGGGCTGGCAGTCAGTTAAATGACCGCCAGCCTGAGCACAGCAGTAAACACCGCTGTGTTCATTATGAGGGCCTTAATTTGTCCCTGGGAGATGACGACACAATGTCAAGTAGAAATGAGATAGAGTATTTGGGCCATGTCACATCAGAACATAATCCTCTGGAGCTGACGATGACATGGATAAGGCCCATGGCTGCAATTTCTATTTGGCACTTATTGTGGTGACACTCCAAGATGCTCTCTTTCGAAAACAGGTGGGAGGAAGCAGAGGCAATTACTTTCTTGAGAACTCAGGTTCTACTGCAGACTGTGTGACTGAATGGGTTGCTTTTAAGTGCTGATGCATGAACACTCTATTATGACCTCCTACAGAATCAGGCAAGCACAACAATTTTAGATCTTGAATTTAAAATATGAATATATGACAGACAATCTGTCCTTGATGAGGATAAATGCCCAGCCCTCCTGTTAGTACCTAAGGAACATGATTCACAACTAGCCAGAATGTGGCAGGTTGATTTCTGAGAATATGTGGTGAGGTATAATGAAGAGGGAGAATGCTTGCTGGTGTGGTTGCTGTACTCTGGGTCAACACTGGCCAATATGTGGGATTACCATTTAGAAATAGGCAGGGGCATAGCTTCAGGGGGATGTTTGGGGTGGTACACACCCTAAAAATATATTCTGTAGTAAATAGTTGGGTACAGATGCTTTCAGTCTGTATTGTGAAGTGTCATGTGGATATTTCACCTTGGATTTTTACATGTCCAAGCTGACAAAAACACACTCACACACAGACACTCTATCTCTCTTCATATATATATATATACATATATATATATATATATATATATATATATATATATATATATATATATATATATATATATATATATATCCCTCCCTCTCTTGGTCACTCGTCTCTGCTTTAAGACTTGGTTAGTTTGAAAATGATTGTGTTGAAAGTACCCCATAACAATCCACACTCCTCTCTCTTTCCTTTGCTTTGTAAGCCCCCTTTATGTCCTGCTTCTCATAATGTATTTTAACATGATATGCTAGCGTGATTGTTGGGAAACTTGAAGCTTACAACCCCCCTTATTCTTACTGACAAAACTACACCCCTAAAATGGAGTCCTCATCCATACCCAACCCAAGATATATAAGCTGTTCAAGAAATATTCTAAAGACATTTACTCACTTCTTCAGGAGAGAGGTAGCTGAGAAATACAGGAATTCTAAATTTAGGTGCCCCTGGTATGTTTGACCGAGACCTATGTTGAGATGATAAACACACATTACAGTGGCTGAAATTAGGGAGGTAATCAAGCAGCTGGCGAAGGGCCAGGCGCCCAGCCCATATAGCCTCCCCTCACAATTATATACAGTGTATGGATCATGCCTAGCACCACAGTTGCTGACCATGTACAATGATGCATACCAAAAGGGAGTTTTGCTGTGATTGGTCAGAGATGCGGTCCTAACAGTACTCCCCAAACAGGGTAGGGAGCCCACAGACATGCACTCATATTGGTCTCTTTTACTCATTATTATACATGATAAAACCCTAGGTAAGCTATTAGCAAATAGGGTACAAGGGGTGTTGAAGTACTTGGTCTCTGTGGACCAATGTGTGTTCATTCCAGGTAGGAAAACAGCCTTTATCTTGAGTCTGCAATGGACCAGTTAGCCCTGGATGGAATGACGATGGTCATATTTTCCACTGATATTGAGAAGGCATGTGTTAGGCTATTGTGGCTGTATCTATTTGCTGTATTGGAATTAATGGTGTGGGACACTAGCCTATTGTATTGAATTTGTTTGATGTATATGCAGCCACTAGCCAGGGTGCGAACCAGGAGCACGGTGTCAGAACAATGGCTTATTCAGTGCTGCACATGGCAGGGGTGCCCATTGCTTGTTATTTTAGCCATTGAACTGCTGGCATGCCTCCTACAAGGCAGAAAACATGAGTGGGGAATTAGATTACCACATAGATATCATATAGTGCTCCTGTATGCATATGATGCCCTCCCTCATCTAGGTGACCCAGAATATGCTCTACATAAGATAATATTACTACAGACTAATTTCGGGACCAACTTGAGGCTCCAGATCTACTGGGATAAATCATGACTCTTTCTGTTGAAGCCAGAAAAATGACCCACGTGGCTGGAAGCACCAAATACCTCTTTGGTTTAGAAGTATGTTATGTTAAGATACTTCGGTGTGAAGGTGTCTCACAATACAGCACATTTGGGCCCTCATTCTGACCTTGGCGGGCGGCGGAGGCCGCCCGCCAAAGTCCCGCCGTCAGGTTACCGTTCCGCGGTCGAAAGACCGCGGCGGTAATTCTGACTTTCCCGCTGGGCTGGCGGGCGGTCGCCTTCAGGCCGCCCGCCAGCCCAGCGGGAAAGAGGCTTCCACGATGAAGCCGGCTCGGAATCGAGCCGGCGGAGTGGAAGCTGTGCGACGGGTGCAGTTGCACCCGTCGCGTATTTCACTGTCTGCGCAGCAGACAGTGAAATACATTTAGGGGCCCTCTTACGGGGGCCCCTGCAATGCCCATGCCAGTGGCATGGGCACTGCAGGGGCCCCCAGGGGCCCCGCGACCCCCCCTACCGCCATCCGGATCCCAGCGGTCGGACCGCCGGGATCTGGATGGCGGTAGGGGGGGTCGGAATCCCCTCGGCGGCGCAGCAAGCTGCGCCGCCTTGGAGGATTCAATGGGGCGGCGGTACACTGGCGGGAGCCCGCCAGTGTTGCCGGTCCGACCGCGGCTTTACCGCCGCGGTCGGAATCCCCATTGGAGCACCGCCGGCCTGTCGGCGGTGCTCCCGCGGTCCTCCGCCCTGGCGGTCTTTGACCGCCAGGGTCAGAATGACCGCCTTGATCTCTGGTAATGTGCGATGTGTGCTAGCGGGCGAGAGAAAGTCGATGACTTTTTGGTGTAGCCTTCCCCCCTTGCCAATGAGGCACATAGCTGTAGCCAAGATGTTACTCCTGCCTCGTCTATTATATTTGTTCACCATCATGTCAATATTGTTTCCTAAGTCATTCTTCTCCTTGTTTTACACCCTACTGACTCAGTGGGGTGAAGAGGGAGAAGGCGAGTGGCCTTATGGAAACTTATCTGACCATGGACAGGGAAGGGTTCGGATCACCAGATTATGAGGCCTATTACATGGCTGCTGAATTACAATTGTCTATGAGATGGCTGTTGAAAGTGCAGGATAGTGAGCATGAAGAGTTAATGGCAGCCCTCTGACTCGTGACAATTTATGAAGAGATCTTTAACACTATCCACTTACAAATGAGGGGCCAAAACTTCTGAAGGTGGCAAGGCAGTGCTGACACCAAGTTTTGAAAAGCTAAGGGTCATGAGAAGTGTATGCCCCAGAGATCCTGCTGTGGGTCCTATCTGAGTTCAAGGCACTTGTTAAATGCATAACCAATGGGAGTGGGCAGAAGCAGGAATTGAAGTAGTGGGAGATCTGCACTCTAGCACCCTTCATAAGAACAATATGCTCATGGACTTCTCAGAGTTGGGAACAGGTTATTTTATCACACATAAGTCTCTGCTTGCAGCTGTTAAGCACACTTGGGGGGAGGGAGAGGTAGAGCTAGTTAAGAATGTTGTCTTACAAATGTATATTATGCATAATTTTAATCTATACATGGGGTGCGTAGGAAGGCTATCCTTTTCTCTGCAATATCATCTCCCCCACCTTTTATGCGGACATGGACGTGCTTCAAGTTAGATGGCAGGGGATAACGGGTAGAGACTTAATAGATAAGAAAAGGCTGATGACCCGACAATATCTCAAGGCTTTTAAGAGAAACCTGCATTCAACTTTACCCAATTTAATTATTTTCATTCAACAAAACTTACTTCTAGTAAAATAGAGCATATGTACCCGGAATCTTCAAATCACTGCCCCGATGTCTGGTTTTGATGACAGCCTTGTGAGTGTGGGGTGCAGTCGCGGCTCGCTGTGGTCTGAAAGAGTGGGGTGGGTATGGTGCATGGGGGGGACTTTTAATTTTAAAAACTTACCTGCTCCATTCTTGTTGCACAGCTCCTCTTTCCCTCGTCGCTCCAAGCGCAGGTCCCAGCCTGCCCTGCAGCCATTCCTGACACTGCTCAAAGTAGCATTAGGATTGGCTGGGAGAGCTAAGCCAGGGTGCTCCCAGGCAGACTGGGAGCCTGTGCATGCGCTCTCCAGCCCTGCAACATAGTGCTGGGCTGCAGAGAGCCCTGTGCACATGTGTGTTTGGCCGGCCCAAGAGTGCCGGCCAAACACACATGCGCACTGAGGGGAGTGCACAGAGCACTCCTCTCATCCTCAATGTCGCACCCCTTACACATAAAAAAGATAATAAACATGGTTTATTATTGTTTTGCTGTAAAATGTTTGCAGCGGCTGCTTCTGGCGGGGTGGGATGATTTGGCAGTTCTAGGTAGAGATAGTGGAGGTCCTAGCTGAGCTGTCGGGAAGAGCAGTTCTTCTAGATTTAACATTCTGTATACTGGGTCTAGCGCCCAGCTCAAAACCTGCAAAGCATGTGTACATTTTTGGACCTCGTAATGGTGGTCACCAAACATAGTATAGTCATGGCATGGAAGGCAAGACAAGCACTAAATGTGAAGATGTGGATGATGGATGTGCAGAAGTGGGCCAGAACTGAAACTGCAGTGGCTCAACGCGAGAGAGAAGGGAGGGTGGAATGAGTGTAAAAGAATGGGATGCCACATTGATGGTGTTGCAAGCCATAATGGATGGGGCACCTCCGCAGAGGACATGTGACATCTCCCAGTGTACTGAGGTTGCACATGCTTATTGGTTTATTGCAATACTGACCATACAGATGGGAAGAGAGAGAGGATAATGTGTCTCAAGCTGGACCCTGATCTTTTTGCATGACCTTGTCATAAAGGGATAGAGAGAGGCACATTACTTGGGTCAGACGTCATTATAAATGCAATGTATCATCAGTCATCAATATCCTGAGTTATGTGCCATAACTCCATAAGGGATAAGGGTTTATTTGATATTTTTGCTTAGAGGTAAATTTATTTTTTATATTACATTTATTTGTCATATTATTTACTTAGTGTGAAATGGGCCCAAATATATGGGAGCACTTTACGTGAGCACCAGTTACTTTACACAAGGACACATTCACTTTTTTGGTAGGCATTGGGAGATTAAGTGATTTGCCCAGAATCACTAAATTGTGTACCAACGCCGAGACTTAATCCTGGTTCCCAACCTCCAAAGCCAGTAGCTCTGGACGTTATGCTGTAACCTCTCCCCATACTCGTATGCAATACTGAACTATAAAGCAATACTGTTAATAAATAACTGGACTAATATAAACAGATGTAACCTACATAAGAGTAATGTGAACTGAGTTAGCTCTGCTGCACTGAAACACATGACATCCTATATTGGTTAATTTTCATGAAGAGTGAAGAGATGTTAAGCAGAGTGCCTGTAACAACACCCTCCGCATGCTCCGCAAGATCTTCAAGTGGATTCCCGTTGAAACCAGAAAAACAGTCACCCACGCCCTAGTCAGCAGCCGACTGGACTTCATCAACACACTCTATGCAGGAACCACGGCCAAACTACAAAAGAAAATGCAACGTATCCAAAACGCATCCGCCTGACTCATCCTTGACGTCCCACGCCACAACCACATCTCTGGCCACCTCAGAGAACTACACTGGCTACCCGTATCGAAGAGGATTACCTTCAAACTACTCACCCACACACACAAAGGTCTCCAGAACACAGGTCCGGCCTACCTCAATGACGGACTCACCTTCCACACCCCGTCTGCCAGCTCCGCCGCTCCGCCAGCCTTGCCCTCGCCTCTGTCCCCCGCATTCACCACACCACCACCGGAGGAAGATCCTTCTCTCACCTTGCCGCCAAGACCTGGAACTCCCTACCGCTCCAACTACGCCAGACCCAAGACCTCCTGACCTTCAGAAAACTCCTCAAGACATGGCTATTCGACCACTAGCTCCCTCACCCCCCAGCTCCTTGAGACCCTGACGGGTGAGTAGCGCGCTTTATAAATTAACTGATTGATTGATTGATTGAACTGAATGGCGTGGAGTAGAGTGCAATGGCATAAAGTTGAGTGGCACAGAATAGAGTGGCATGGAGTAGAGTGGCATGGAGTGTGGTGGGACAGAGTGGCGTAGAGTGCTGTGAGTGACAGAGTAGAGCTGCATTGAGTGGAGTGGCATAGAATGGCATGGAGCGGAGTTGAGTGGAGTGGTGTAAAGTGAGGTGGCATAGAGTGGCAAAGAGTGGTGTAGAGTGATGTAGAATGGCATATAGTAGAGTGGTGGGGAGTAAAGTGCCATGCAGTAGAGCAGGGTAGAGTGGAGTGAAATAGAATAGAGTGGCATACAGTAAAGTGGTATAGAGTAGAGTATTGTAGAGTGGTGTAGAGAAGACTGCTATACAGTAGAGTGGAGTGGTGTAGAGTAGATTGGAGCAGCATAGAGTGGAGTGGTGTAGACTAAAGTGGAGTGGTGTAGATTGGCATGGAATTGTGTAGAGAAGAGTGATGTTGAATGAAATGGAGTAGAGTGGCATTGAGTGGCGGGGAATGGCATAGAGAGGAATGGAGTGGCACAGAGCAGAGTCGAGCATATAGATAGGTAGGCAGGAAAGTGGCATACAGTGGAGTGGTGAAAAATGGGGTAGAGTGGAGTTGCACAAAGAAGAGTGATACAGAGTGGTATAGAGTAGAGTGGAGTGGCATTGAGCAGCATGGAGTGGTGTGGAGTGGTGTGAAGTCATTTGGAGTGGTGTAGAGTGGAATGACATAGAGTAGTGTGGGGTGGAGTAAAGTGGTGTAAAGTAGACCAGTAATGAGTGCTATGGGGTGGTGTAGAGTAAAGTGGCGTAGACTGTCATGGAGTGGTGTGGCATTGAGTATATTGACATAGATTGAAGGGGCATAGATGGGCAAAGAGTGATGCAGAGTGGAGTGGCAGACAGTGGAGTGGCATAGAGTGGAGTGGCATTGAATAGAGTGGCATAAAGTGTCACGGAGTGGCATAGAATGACATGGAGTGGTGTGAGTGACAAGGAGTGATGTAGAGTGGGGTGTAGCAGAGTGGCATACAGTGGGATAGAGTAGAGTGGCTTAGAGTGTTGTGGAGTGGCATAGAGTTGAATGGAGTGGGGTAGAGCAGAGTGGCATAGAGTGGAGTGGCTTAGAGTGAAGTGGTGTATAGTAGAATGGCATAGAGTAGAGTGGAGTGGCGTGGAGTACACTGGAGTGTTATAAATTACAGTGGAGTGATGTAGAGTACAGTGGCGTAGAGTGGAGTGGCATGGCAAGGAGTGGCGTAGAGTGGAGTGGTAATGACTGGAGCGGAGTGGGGTAGAGTGGCTTTGTGTGGAGTAGCATAGAGTGGAGTGGTGTAGAGTGGTACAGCTGTGGATGTGAGTACCTTAAACAAGTAACCAAACTTAAAATCAAATCAAATGTAGGAGGAATAAAAGGGATGAATGGCTGAAGGTGAACAAAAATAGACATGTGGTGGCAAGCATTACGAAGGTGTAAATTTGTTGTTAGTGTGGCATTAATACATTATAACGGCTTAATCCAACTCATTTTAAATGTAATTTTATTTTAGTTGTACAGGTAAACTAAGAGATGCAGATAAACAGTGTCCAAAAATGCAATAGAAAACATAACAAATAGAGAAAGCAGCACAAGCTTTGGAAGCAGAGGATGTGTTCTGAAATGTGTACATGTATATTAATAAGCAATATAAATATATAAATAATGATGTATATAGAAAGTTGAGCAGTTAAAGAAATACTACTTGAATCACAGCATCACCAGTGGACTGTAACTAAATAGTATGAATCAATCTGTACTTGGTCCATGCGCCACAAAAAAAAAAAAAAAAAAAATCATGCCTGGCACGTGCTGGCCAATTAAGAGGTTGCAAAATAGAGTGACGATGCCATTAATGGTAAGCAATTGGTGGGAAATCCAAGCCCTTTATAGTAAACAATACCCCTTCCAGTGGACAGCGCATGTGTTGTTGGCCAGCAAATTCTTTAAAACGACTTAAGCACCTACCTCATAAGAAAGTCTGGTGGAACATCCCTGCTCGTGATAATGAACAGTACAATCACTGTACAGGCAACCACATATGCCTGCAGATACCGTGCAAACAGATAAAACAGGTAATATACACTTCCCTCTCTTTTTGCATCAGGAGCCATGGCTCTCACTTTGGATCGTCTCACGGACCAGGATCATAGTAATTGGCATAAGGTGCTAAGGGTTATTTCCACTGTGGGAAAGAATGTTGGTGATGGAAGCAGAACCTGTGGGCCTGGTGCATGCCAATACTACCGGATTAGTTGTTTCCAAATTAACACCCCTCCAGCCTGGGGAGGGGGCAGAGCTCTTACTGGTGCTGTCACTAGTTGCATGGAGAAGGCCACATGATGGGTGTGGGACTCTCACTTGCACTGTCAGTAGCAGGTCACAGAGTAGGGGTGGATTACCAGCGTACAGTGGGAACAGCATCTGGGGTTCACTGGCCACTCTGTATTTTAAATAAGTGACCTGGCAGAACAACCAAGAAGCCACCTGGAACTCCGATGAAAGTGAGACTGGTAGCAGTGCTCATCAAGTGAATGTAAAACTCCTGGGAGCACTAGGAGAGCTGCCGTGTGCTTTGATTTTGACATGAAACCCTGGCAACAGTGACAAAGAAAGAACTCCTTTGTTGATTGACTAACCACTGCTAAGGGTGGGAAACATAAACATTCACAAAATGTAATTGGCTCATTCACAACTTGTTGAACAACCAATTTAGCCAATCACTGAAGGGGGGCTCACTCACACTAACCAATGACTGAAATGTGGGTGACCCAACGCCCCTCACTGTATGTTGTTGGAGTATGTTGCCATGAGGTCTGACATTCAGCTAAACTCTAGCCAGCACGCTTGGCATGAGGGACAGCAAGCCAGGTGAGGAGATCAATTCCAGTACAGTAAGAAGGAGCGAGTCTCATGTCTCATTGAGCAGACCCGTCGTGAGTCGGAATTTCACTCTTTGAACCACATCCTGTTTAACCGTAAAGCTAGCTACTTCGAGCACGATTTCACTCACTGGATGCAAGTCTTACAATTTAGAACACGGTCTCTCTTATTTGATTTGAGTTCCTCGCCTTCTTGAACTGGGTTTCAGTGTAATATTCTAGGGGTGTGCAAAGTTGCAAAGTCTGCACTACTTTGCATATTTTCTTTACAATAATACGTTATCAGCTATGCACAATACAAATCGTATGGCATATTGTTCAAGCTAGTACTCTTATTCAATACACATTGCCTTGAAAACCGTATCATGAAGACTGGCCCTCATTGTTATATGCGGATCACTAATGTATATGGAAAGACTCTTCTGTGGAGAAGATGAGAGAGCTTAAAGGCCATTATCTATGAAGGGCTAGTAGGGCTGCAACAGTGCCAGTCACCTTTACAGCTCATCAGTAACATCATGGCTGTGATGATGGAGCTTCTTTGAGAGATTTCATTTTTTTTTATTTAAAGTGACCATGTTGAGAAGATACCATTACCCTGAGTTGTCTTATAATAAAGCTAAAATAAGCAACCCTGAGTAATTATTTCTATACCCAGCGTGGTAGCTTCTGTCTTGACTCTCATGTGAAATCCGTGGATAATTTATTGCATTGCTTGTGGCCTATGTAGTGCTCTTTATAGACACGGGCTGGAGAATGATTCTACTCTGCTGCACAACACAGTGGATTTATTCCCGTTCTTTACTCTCCAAAGCCTTGTAATTGACATCAGCCAGCCTTCAAGCTCCATTACTCACAAACCTTGCAAATATTATCATGCACACAATGCTCAAATGGAATGAAATACGTCTGTAATTGGTAAACAGTTTACAAGTGTATCAATATTCGGAGAGACTTTTTATCTGAATCCTGCAGCCAGACACTGAAAAGTGGCAGGCACTAAACTACAGGCTCGGAGCAAAAACGTTTATGTTTACATGTAAATAGTGATAACTACCACACACTTTCATTACCGAAGCCCTATAAATTCTTGTAATTGCCGAGTGTTATTTTTAGTCAACTCTGTAATATGCATTGAATTGAGTGAGTTAGCTGTGCATTTGTGTAGCAAATCAAAATTGCATAGCACGGAATCGGCTCTCATTGCATCTTCCGACACCATTCGCAGATTGGTTGATGAGGGCCAAGGGGTCTTTTTGGTTTTGCTAGATTTGTCTGCAGCATTTGATACCATCGCCCCTCATATTCTATTAGATCGTCTGCACCAGGCTGGTGTAAGAGATCAAGCTCTCAAACTGATTGAATCCTTTCTGTCCGACAGGTGGGCTACGGTTAGTAGTGGTGATTTCAGATCCCCAGCTTATCTGCTGCCGTGTGGGGTCCCTCAGGGCTCGTCACTCAGCCCTACGCTGTTTAATGTGTACGTGGCACCGCTGGCAGAATTAATTCGTACTTTCGGCTTCATTCCCACCTTGTATGTTGATGACACTCAGATCATCATCCCTATCGATAATGATTTGGAGAAAGTGGCTATCCGCTTTAATGCTTGTATGATAGCAGTAAACAATTGGATGAGAGCCAATTGGCTTAAACTCAATTGTGAAAAAACAGAAATCCTGTGTTTCGGGGTGAAAAGGGATCTCTGGTCCTCCATGTGGTGGCCGAAAGAATGCGGCACCCTCCCGGAGCCAGGATCCACCTCGAAAAACTTAGGGTTACTGTTTGATGACCAACTGTCATTTAAACCGCAGGTTAATCTGATAGTTAAGTCCTGTATGTGGATGCTGAAGAAATTAAAGAAAGTTTTCCCTTTTATTCCACCCTCCTGTAAAATTGCTGCTACTCTGGCTCTAGTCATTTCTCGACTGGACTATGGAAATGCGCTGCTGCTTAACCTGGATAAAGCATCCCTCAACAAGCTACAGGTGATGCAGAACACCGCGGCTAGGCTTGTATTGAAGTTACCTCTGCTAAGAGCTCCCTCAGAAGCCTTCATTGGCTTCCGGTAGCCCAGCGGCTTTCTTTCAAGGCACTCTGCATCACTCATAAAGCTGTCCATGGGATTGGGCCCAACGCTTTGACCTCCAAGCTACAATTCTATAGGCCTAATAGGCCGCTGCGATCTGTTTCTGCCTATCGAATTCAAACCTTCCGTACTAAGAAGGCGAAATGGGGAGATAAAGCGTTTACCATTGCGGCCGCCAAGATCTGGAATTCACTCCCGTTGAATTTTAGGCAAGAACATAACCATTTAAGATTTAGGAGATTGGTTAAAACGTGGCTCTTCCCGCAATAACTGGGGAGTCCCTTGGTACATGGATTCTGCCCCACCTCAGTCAGCGCTTCGATGCCCACGGGTTGGAATGCGCTTTATAAATACGCAATACATACAAAATGAGTTTCACGTGTTCTGGGCGCTAGATGTTTGTGCCGTTCACAGGACAGCGGCTGCACCTTCACTATCACAGAAAGAGCACAGATATTGGCAATTAGATTGCGACGGTTGTTTTAAATGAGATGACCTTTAACTAATAAGCAGCCTCTTCCTTGAGATTAATTTTGTGCTTGACACAGGCATCAGATCTTGATTGGAGGAGACCCTATTGCGCTCTAGAATGTAGGAAAAGGCCTTTCTTTGAGTTAGCGACTACCCAAGAGAAGGACTGATTTGGAAGTCAGATCATCTTAAACAATTTCCGATCCTTCAGGGACAGACGAAGAACTGCTCTGCAGCCATTCATCTCTAGGATAATAGCCCTATAAAAACTAGTGCGGGATGTGAGAGGCAGAAATGAGGACTGGATTTTCTCTCAGACTAAAATGCATCGAGCGGCTTTGCATCATTGAGTTGAAACATGCTGTTCCCCATCACAGCAGCAAAAAAATCTTACCTGTACATTGCAATTACTTTTTGCTGAAACCCAGGGATAGATCTGGGTGTCACTGCATAAGAATCAAATTCTATTTCAAAACCAGGTAACATCTTAAGTAGGTGAAAACCACAGAATGAACCTTGGAATACTTCAGTGGTCAAAATCAATCTTTGATGAAATAAACAAAAACACATCAGTCACAGGAATCTGGGTGGTTAAAAAAGAGAGGCACTGTGATATAGAATTTCAAGATCAAAGACTTCACCACACCTCCTTCTGCCTCCAGCCACATCTCCCCCTCACAAGACCTTTGCTACAAGTTCCCAAAATTCTTCTGTAACAAAATCATGGCCACATAAAGAACTTTGACCCTCAACTGGACCCTGTCATTGTCACAACTCAACTTGTCATCATGGCTAAAGAACGAAACCTCATTTTGTGGCACATTCCTGGAAACATGCCACTGTCATGGTCCGCGGACTCAGTCACACTTTGCAAATACAGACCCACCTCCCTTCTGTCATGGTCCACAAAGGACTGACCATCTAGGCAACTACCAGCTCCTCAATGCCAAACAGTCCAGAATCAGGACTAACCACAATACAGAAACAAGACTCAGCGCTGCCACAGACAACATCTGCATGATCCTTGAAAGGGGAGACAGAGCTCCCGCCATTCTCCTGGACCTCTCTGCAGCATTTGATAGAGTCTGACACCCCATCCTCATCGGGCACCTGCATCACACTGCTATCAAAGGACCCCCTCTCCACTGGATCTGCTCTTTCTTAATGGATAAAAAACAAGCTGTCCGCCTGGCAACTTAGTCCTCGGAAGCCTGCAAGCTCATCTGTGGAGTGCCTCAAGGCTCATCGCTCAGCCGCACCATCTTCAATGCATACATGACATCAACATCCTCTCCTACATCTGTGACACACAACGTATACTCTTCCTCTTGGACAAGACACCTAATGCAAGAAACAAGTGCACTGAGTGCATGACCAAAGTCGCTAAGTGGATGAAAGCCAAATATCTCAAGCTCAATACCAACAAGACAGAAATAGTGATCTTGGGAAAGAACACCTCACCTTGGGACTCCAGCTGGTGGTACCAACCCACACCCAGCACCTAAGACAGAAGCTTTAGAATTATTATCAACAGCAAACTGGAAATGACCATGCAAGTCTGTGATGATGCTGAGGAAGATCTTCAAATGGCTCCCAAGCAACACTAGAAAAATTGTCACCAACAAGTTGGACTATGGGAACATCCTCTATGTAGGGATCACCAAGAAACTCACTAGAAAACTACAAACCATCCAGAACTCTGCAGCCAGACTCATCTTTTACTTCCCACACAAAACTCACATTACAGCACACCTTAGAGAGCTCAACTGGTTCCTAATACACAAACTTGCTCATTTCAAACTCCTCACATACACATTTAGGACACTACACATCCTTAGGCTCACCTACCTGAACAGTTGCATCTCCTTTCATCAGACACCCAGACACCTCTGTTCCACAGGAGTCCTACTCACAGTCCTACTCACACACATCCCACTCATAAACAGAACCAGATCAGGAGGATGGGTGTTTTCTTACATTGCTCCTCCTCTTCCTAAATAATGAAATTGCCTTCCACTTCACATCAGAGCCCTTCCTCTCTTCTTGAATTCTCCAAAAATCTGAAGACCTGTTTTTTCAAATAATCAATCTAACATAGGCAGGGCTAAGCAGTCACACCTGTTCAGTGCAAAATACCCTTGTGGGTGATATTGTGCTTTACAAACACACATAACATAACAAGACACACTGGCATTCTTTTGTGGACTCCATAGTGGCTCATGATGGTGTACCATGCCAAACATCAGCAGTAAATTGTAGAAGACCAAACACTGCCATGCACAATCGATCACCAAATTTTGGAAGGTCATACCTCCAGAGGCATAATTTAATTTCTGTCATCAGACCTGCATCCTAAATATTTCCCAAGTAGCCTTACTGTATTTTCCACATTTTTTGAAATAAATACAAGATTGTAATACATCTGTGTGGGAACAACATTTCATTGTGAAATATGCATACTTTTCATGAAAACTACACACAATTGTCACAAAATTATATGAAGTGAACTTGGCCAGTTCTCATGTGAAAACTGAATGCAAGGACATACCTTACGAACAAACAACATGCAGGACAACAGCAGGAGACCTACTGGAGCTAAAAAACGCATTGGCTGCACCAGACACCCGTTTTATGGTACCAATAAGACAAGTTTCGCTTGAACTAGTGCCCCACCATAGAATATTTAACTAAATAGCACTTCCACAAAGTGGCAAGTAGTATGTTTATGTTGGAAAGTTTCCCTTTCTGCACGGTCATCGTAAATTATTTAGCCTTTTCGCTGAACCCTAATTTTGATGGCATTAGTACTTGCTACACCTTACCCCTGCTGAGCAGGGATAAAGTGATTTTGCTCCTCTTTTTTGATATGATAAAATTGGTAAATTTCTGATTGGCATATTTGCCTTACCTAGGAGTTCATATTATATGGTATCCAGGTGTACCCAGGGTCTGTAAGCTAAATGTCACAATGCAGCACCTATGATGCCATGCTTTACAGTAACTATGTAAACATGACTGCAGGCCTGACACTAGTAGCCTGGCTGTGCAGGGTTTAAGTGTAAATCTGACCTGTCAAAGTTATACCATTTGACAGGCCTGAACCTTTCTTTTAAACATCTTTAAGTCATCCCTAAGTAGGCCTTACTGTACAAAAGGCAAAGGTGCATGCATTTAAAAGTACACATTTAATGTTAAACATGTCCTTACAGTGAAACAGTCCCAAGTTTGAAGAATATGTTATGTCCCAGTTATCCAACAAAGAAACCTGTTGTAAATTGGCTGACAACACAAATAAAAGGCTTCTACAAATGTGGTCATTTTGGCATGTGTAGATGCGCCCGGGATGGTATATGTACATTCAAGAACAATATAGGGGTAAAGTTTCAGATACTCACCAACATTACGTGCAACAGTAACTATGTGGTATATGTTATTATAAGTAAATGTGACCGTATATATGTAGAAAGTACCATTAGACCTTTAAGACAAAGAATAAGTGAACATTTTAGAGCTCTGAGACAGGACGACACCAGATATCCTATTGTTGTACATATGAGACTATGGGGGTCATTCTGACCCTGGCGGTAATTACCGCCATGGCGGAGGTCGGCGGTAGCACCGCCAACAGGCTGGCGGTGCACCGCTGGGCATTCTGACCGCGGCGGTTCAGCCGCGGCCAGAAACGGAAAGTCGGCGGTGTACCGCCGACTTCCCGCTGCCCTTGAGAATCCTCCATGGCGGCGGAGCGCGCTCCGCCGCCATGGTGATTCTGACACCCCCTACCGCCATCCGGTTCCTGGTGGTTCTCCCGCCAGGAACAGGATGGCGGTAGGGGGTGCCGCGGGGCCCCTGGGGGCCCCACGAAGAATTTCAGTGTCTGCTTTGCAGGCACTGAAATTCGCGACGGGTGCAACTGCACCCGTCGCACCTTCCCACTCCGCCGGCTCCATTCTGAGCCGGCGTCCTCGTGGGAAGGGTGTTTCCCGCTGGGCTGGCGGGCGGACTTTCGGCGGTCACCCGCCGGCCCAGTGGGAAAGCCAGAATGACCGCCGTGGTCTTTTGACCGCGGAGCGGTCTTTCGGCGGGAACCGCTTGGCGGGCGGCGACCGCCGTCCGCCGCGGTCAGAATCACCCCCTATGTCCGGTGCAAGGACTGACTAAGAACTTGGAATTTTTGGGTTTAAAACAAGGGAAAAAGGATCCTCGTGGAGGTAACAGAGAACTTTTCCTCAGAAGGAGAGAATGTATTTGGATCCTGAGACCGAGAGCAGCAGAAGAGGGTTTGAATACTAATCATGAGCTAGAATTGTTTTGGGGAGAATAAGTCAACAGATGAGTGAATATAATATTTTTGATAAACTGCTTAATACAGGGGAATATATATCTTGAGGACAAAGTAGAATCTGAGTATGATGAAGTTTTAGTACCATATATTCAAGAAGAGAAACACTATCTACCACTAATTTGTATTTTGCATTAATCGATCATAATGAGTCAGATGCTAACTATTAGAGTTTCCAAATGTGCTGACTCCATACATCGTAGTGGTACAATCACAAGATAGAATAATGATGCCCCAGTTATGGATGATTATGCCACATCTGTTGTACTCTTATTTGATAGTGGTTTTGGCAATTATTTTTTATATCTTATTTTCTATAATTAGGGTTTACGATCCTTTCTTTGTTAGAATATGAGGATATATGCCGAAGGTAAGATGTTTAGATAGAAGATTTAAATAGACACATTTGCACTGAGATCTTGAATCAGAGAATTTTAAAAACTAGTCAGGATAAAAGAACTCGTAGTACTGGTTTTGTGTATAATATTTATATATTTATATATTATATACGTTTCGCTCTTTCACCATGTTAAATTGCATACACAGTGTTTGGAATACCTTCAATATGGCAGAGGATATTGAAATTTTGGATTTGTTCTTCTATATTTTTGTGTTTATAAATCAGACTAAAGATGATGCTTAGGTAGATGATTTTAATACAAATACCGCTTATTTTGGAACGCCGATAGAAATAAGAGCATAAGATGATATCGGTGACTTTAAGATAGAAGGAACTTGTTTCCTACGTTTGTTTATTAAATTCGCACATAGTACAATCATATCATACCTCCTATATGGCCAATGATTCGTAATTTTGTAGTCCTTCTTTTATATCCTTTATACACATAAATGAGGTTAAAGATGGTGCTTAGATAGACAATTTCAATGCATACAGTGGAGCGCCAATAAAAATAAGAGCACAGTATGATACCGGTAAGTTTAAGATATTGGTGAGTTTAAGATGAATGGAACTTGTTTCCTACGATTGCCCTTGAAATCCGCACATAGTACGATCATATCATACCTCCAATATGGCTGATGATTCATAATTTTGTAGTACTTCTTTTATATCTTTTATATATGTAAGTGAGGTCAAAGATGGTTCTTAGGTAGACGATTTCAATCCGTACACGCCTGCATTAGAACGCCGATAAAAATAAGATGGATGGAACTCCTATGATTGCTTTTGACGCTTAAAGATCATTGTGAGCTAAATGTTGCAGTGACAAGCATGGTTATTCGGTTTGGATCATTATTGTTTCCTCTTTCTTCCTTCTTAGGAAGTTTATAAATACGGTCTTTGAAGAGTTTGGACTATTAACTCTTGGAAATCATTGGAAAGGGCAAGTAATAGCTTTTGGATATAGCAGGCACTCAACACCAATAGAGGTTAATATATGGTAATTGGATTGTACACTTTTATTCATATGTGTTCAGCACAAATGGTGCTTTTTACTTTGTTCTTGTTCAATAGTGTTTTTCTTCAGATGACACTAATGAGTGAATTATTTGCACATAACCCACCATTTTATCATTCTTATTCTTCTTTTTTTTTTTTTTCACCATAAGGGGAGAGAACAGCTATGGATGTTTGAGCATATGAGTAAGTATCACGGACATTTGATTAACTTTGACATGGGGATGGGTTATATACTATATCAATTTCAGTTATTATTGGAATTACAATGGTGATAATATACGTTGATTTACAGCCTTGATGAAGTCGTAGTGATTACTGTTCACAAGCAAAACACCTGTTGGCTTTTTACAGAAAATTGACTGAATTGTTAATGGACATCTTGAGAAAACTGAAGTAACTGTGAAATAAGGCTGGTTGGTGTGTTACAGAAAGTTGACTAGATTGTTAATGGACACCATGAGAAAACTGAAGAATATATGAAATAAAAACTAGTGGAATTGGAGAACACACAGGACACTGATATTGACTTTTATTCATTTGAGACAAGTGCCTTGGATTGTATATAATTCCATTATACACAGCTGAGGCACTGGGTTGTGCAGACAGGCTTTAAAGAGGCAGCAACTAGAGATCTGACTTCTTTTGAAACATGGATTAGATTGGCTACAGAGTTCAAAGATATAAATATGCAACTATACATATGTTTTCCCTTTTGACCATACCAAGCTACGCCAACAGTGGCAGGAATTCGCTGGTTTTCCCTATCAGACTCATAGTGTCACAGGATTTGGTGTGCTCTCCATCAGTCTGTTCATAGTTTAGCTGGCAAGGAGGCTCACAATAAAATTCTTCAGATTGGTACTCTTATCCAACTACACTTCACAAGCTCCATGCTCAATCAATCCTTGTTATTGGCAGAGATGCACTGGCATTGTTTTTTTTAAACATATTTAGTGGCACTGTCACAAGGTTTCCCAATTCTGGATTGAAATCATTGAAGCTGTCTGAAAGATTTTGGGGTACCCAGTGCCCCAGGATATATACAGGATTACTGGAAATGGGACCTGAAACCTTTAAAAAACAAACCAGACCTGACAGAGTAAACTTATGGATCTGCGTCGGGGCTGTCAAAACTATAATTGCTTCCTATTAAAAAAAAAAACCACCCTCTATCTTAACACACTGGTGGGCATGTTTATAATTTTTCCTAGCAATGGAGAAATTAGTTGATAATATACTAGAGCGAAAGCTTGACTTTTAAGTGATCTGGACTTCAATCCTGGCACTTCTCTCTGAGTGTGTCCTCCATATCTTTGTCATTGAGATTTTGCGCATTGAATTTGCTGATACTATAGGAGGGGAATAGAGGCCATGAGAGGAGCATCATCTAGGAGCTATTACATAAAGGGAATGATAATAAAGGGTTATCTTATATCCTATGGGATATCCATCACTGTTGTGGTGGAGTAACTTATCTGTCAATATGTCAATAAGCATCATGGTTCAGGGTACTGGTCAATGGAGTGCTAAGGAGTCTCACAGGCATTGGCTACATATGGGCAGGGGCATTGCAGGCCCAACACTATGGGATTTGATTTGGAACCCCAAGACAGATCGTTCACCGAACATGTATCTTGGGATGGCATGAATATAAGTTAGAATTTCTGTGAATTGGAAACACTGGTGGGGGGGGGGTAGGTAGATATTATTAGATTAATACCATTGATATGTGGTTGTTATTTTCCTTCCCTTACATTGCCGAGACAAAATTGTTTTAGGTCTTTGAATATCTCCACATTTATTGTAAATCTGTAATACTGAAATTGTGTGTAATGTTCTGACACAAGTTGGTAAATTATTGTATTGCTTTATCAAACTCAGGATAATATACAAACTTTGAGTGTTCAAAGCATTGCGATTATTTCTTGAGATGGGCACATACCCCCTCAACTAATACTGCAATTTCTTACAAAGTAGAGCACAAAATGTAAAAGAAAATCAACCCGATAAAGTCTGCTCTTTAGCAAAAAAACAGAAAACATTTGATTGTTGTTGTGCTGTGTGGATTATCTGGAAAGTAGTGGAAAGCAACTTAGGAGAGCATGAGGGGGATGGGTATGGGAGGATCAGCACATGGGGGAGACAGCAAGAAAGCACATGCAGTCCCATAGAGTGCTAGGAAGGAAAGGTATCAAATAAGAATCACACAAATGAGAATGACAAAAAAAGCCAAGCAATTATACAAATTTCTGAGCAAAGCCCATTGTAACTATTTTTATTGTACACAATAGATCTTCGACAACAGACAAGTAAAAACCTTCTAATTTTCTATGCACAAGACCTAAAATGGAGCCTCGTGAAAAAACATGGTGAATCAAATGTACTTTACTGCAAGGTATTGTTTTCTGAGCTTTAAGGTTCACCCATAAAATAACCTGGTTTGGCTTTTTGCTTTGTTTGTCCATGAGGACAACTATGAGGGAATGCAGTGATGAGAATATTAATTTCACAATGTGTGTATTAACAATGCAGTGATCTCTATCAAGCATTTCTGAGAAGCATGGGGCACAAAAAACTCTCTAGTTATCTTTGCCACTTAGAAAATAGGTGTTGAATACATCTCTTGTTGGCCATCTAAAATTATCTTGCATATTCCACACCTAGGGCCAGATGTAGCAAGGTCAGAATCGCAAATCCTGATGCAGAACGGTGTCTCAGACACCGTCTGCGATGGGCTATGGGGTCACAAAGACCCACCTCATAAATATTAATGAGGTGGATTGCATTTTTCGACCACATAGCGAGTCCCATGCACTCACAGGGATGGTGGCCTGCTGAAGTCAGCAGACCTCCATGTCTGTGACTGCTTTTTCAATAAAACAGTTTTTTATTTTTATTTTGCAGCCCGTTTTCCTTAAAGGAAAACGAGTTGCAAAATAAAAAAAATAACGAAACCATTTGGTTTCGTTTTTTCAGTGTAGGCTGTGGTCCATTGGACCACTGCCTGCTCTGAAAAAAACTTTTTGGCAACATTCACAAAGGGGAAGGGGTCACTGGCGTAACACTGGTGGTAACTGCGAATTGCGATGCGAGTTGCAAATAGGAAGGGAACACCCCTTCCTATTTGCGAGTCGCATTCACAATTTGCGAGTCAGTACCGACTCGCAAATTGTGAATGTGCATCGCAGAAGGCTGTTTGCATGGCGCAAACTGCGATTTTCGCAGTTTGCAAAATGCAAACGGCTTCCTACATCTGGCCCTTATTTCCTTCCCTGCACTGTACTCCAAACTGTCATCATAGTCAGCAAAATAAAGGGTGAGAGGAGAGACTTTATCTCACCAGGATAAGTACAAGTATCTGTCACACTCTTCTCCCTTCGAATATTGCATCCCTCAAACAAATAGATTAAATGTATATTGTAATGATACCAAAAGAGCCCAGAAAGGTATTCTTATAGGGCATTCTGACAACTCTATCACTGAGCATATGCCAAGGTTCATAGTAAGGACACCAAAGAGCTCAGTGGGATCTTTTGTGTGGCATTATGACAACATCTATCCCTGAGTTTATGTTAAGGTTCAGACACTAATATCATTGCAGCCCTACCAATGCCGGACAGGCATTTTATTCTACCAGGCATTTCCCCAATGGGATGAACCCTATAAGTCTGGTTTTGAAGGTGTAGAGCTGCTCTTGGCCCCCTGTCACTTTCCCCAGCTCTACGAGGTTAATTGCAGAAAGCACAGAGAAGCTTGAAGAGCAAGATAAAGAAAAAAAGTAAGGGAGGGTGAAGGTAGAGAGAAAACAATCAAAGATGTACAAAAGAGAGGAGAGGGGAGAGGGAGAAAATGGATGGATGGATGAAAAGAGAGCCTTGGTGTTAAAAGATGAAAGAAAGGGGGCTGGTTTGAGCCTCATTGTTAACGTTGATTTTGGTTCCCCACTCCGGCCCTGAGTCCTACTTGAGTGAGGAAGGTAATGATGTTTCTGTTTGCAGTTCCAATTGATGGTACCCTGAATTGAGGTCTACCATAAAGAACAACAGAGAACCATTTACTCCTCCTTTGATGTTGCTAATTGGTGGAGAAACAGGGTAATCTCTGATCATAATTTTACTCAGAAGCATGTATCAGTACATCTCAACGTCTGTTAATGCTGTCTCAGGTTTTTGCCTGACTAATCACGGTGGGGACCAGTAGAAGTAGAATCCGTTTTTTTTCTTGTGGGACAGTTTGGCTTCTGCCTTTTCACAGACATGGAATATCCTGTGCTGGAGCAGGTCGAACAGATATTTTGAAGACAACATTAGTGATTTACATTTAATGCTTTAGAGGCTCTTGAACAGATCACTCAAGTCCTTCAAGTCTTGTGATCAGTTGGAGGTTGTCTGACAAGGAACAGCTTAGCAGCATTTCAATTCCTCTATTTGTGACAATGATTTCTCTGTTGGATGTATCTTGCCCACAAATGTGTCTTTTCGTTTGGTGTGTCCATGTGCACGTATTTTCATTTTATTCATGTTCAACAAAGGTTTATAAAATAACCACTAGTACGCATTGCTTACCAAGGCATTCACTGATGTGCCTGTATCAATAAATGCCATTTTTTTTACCTGTTTGAATTTCTGAGATTTCATTTGGATTGTGAAGACCCTCATGTGATATGTTGCTCTCACAGTCTGATGTGGACCGGATCATTATCTCCTCATCTACTTCCTCATCCCATTCCTTACTCATTGATGATTTGTCCTCCACCCTCTGAACAGTCACCATTTCCCAAGCACTTTTATATTCCCCTGGATGACGTCACTCATACTCCTATAAACTTCAATGCCTCCCAAGTTATATCCTGATTTGCAAAGCCCCCCCCCCAGACTGTTGATGAAGGCTCTCATGCATTTGTAAGTAATGGGACAAGGAAGGTAGAAAGGAGTGATGAAGATTACTGGTAAGTTATCTAAACATTATCTCCTCATCTCCTTCCTCATCCCATTCCTTACTCGTTAAAGGTATTCAAAAGCAGTATGCCTTCATCACGGTCTGATAAAAAATACTCTCTAGACAAACTATAAAGATAACTACAAACCTGGATGCTGGGAAATCGCTATTCTATAATAACTACACTTTGGGGAAAGAACAACAACCTAGGATAAGCTTAATACTGACTTCCAAAATGGCTGCATTAAAAGGCAACCCTAATTCAAAAACTAAACTAAATTCCCTGAGAATGCTTCTGTTTGGAAAACCAAGGAAGAAGAGCAGCCTATGTGGTAGCCTACAGATGTCTGAAAAACAGGCCCTCTCCTATGAGTCAACAATGTCTCCTGTAGAAAACACTTGTACTGGGCTTCGAGGATCTTTGAACAAATGCTAAGCAGGCAGGAAAACATGAGAACTAACAGTACACTCATTCAAAATAGATACTAAAGGGACACAGACTATCCTTGCTGTTCCAAACTTTGGTAGCAACTAGAACCTATGACATCAATCATATACAGAAGAACTAATGAAAAGGGCCTTGGAGACTCTAAAGGGTGAATCAAAGACCTTGACTTTGATGAGACATTGACATTTAGAATGAGAAGGCAATTCCTGACCTCTAGTGGCTGTTGAATTAACTCCTTGAAAAGAGTTATTATCAACAAATGCACCACAATACAAACAAATGTAGATGACAATAGCGAAGGACCCCTTCTTTAGATCCCTTTATGTGAAGAATGATTATCAAGAGCTATCTATATAAGTCTCCTTAAAGAAGGTAATCCTGAGAAGAGGAAAAAAAAAAAAAGCAGAATGTAGGTTGGCTATAAAACCATAGACATTTGTATTTTAGTAACTTCAAACTTTAAAGCCAAAGGACTGCTTTGGAACTCAAATGAAGGCTTAAAATTGCCACTTAATGAACTTTTGTCGTGAGATTTTGCTGTTGGAATACATATTCCAGAAATCCACAAATTCTAAGATTCTTCTTTCAGCAACACCTAAATGCCCCAGAATAACCGTTCTAAAGTACTTATCAATCCAAGTGGGATATCTCAAACCTTTTGAATGGGAGAGTGTAAACACAAACCCTCTATCCAGATGTTATTCACTGACTTACTAGGATAGACATTTATAAGTTCTGTATGTGAGAGAAAATGGTATTTCATCTAAATATGAGAAAAGTTTAAGAGTACTTTGGTGTAGATTAAATCTTGTCCCAGGATCAAAACCAGATCGGCTGCTTAACCCTAATAATATTCTTGACTTCAATATTTTTAGTTCTGGATGTCTTCTCCACTTCTTTCTTGATGCCAAGGAGAGGGCACAATACCATGTGAGGACCTAAATGCAACAATTTTCTGTATTGGGAACACAAAGAAGCTCTCCTTGTGTAACAAAGGAACGAAAGTTGTCCTGGAAAAACCCAATTGTATTCTTCCAAAGAAGTCTGAAAACATGAACAGCACTAAATCTGGAGGATGACCGAGAAGCAGGAAATGTTCATCCATAAAAATTACAAAATTCAATAGCATTGTTAAAAAATAATCACATATCCACTTAGAAATATATTGTAAGGGCTCTGTATATCAACACCATTATAAGTGAAGAATACTGACATAATCTCAAAAACAAAACAGAAGACCTAAACTGGGAGAGGATCTCTGCCTAGGAACGCCTTAAGAATTTTTCAAACAGAACTCACAGAGAAAAAATCCTACTGATTGGTTGTCATCAAGACATCCATCCACAATTTACAGTCTCCTGATAGAGAGGAGGATTATCTTGAATTTGATGACTAGAAACAATCTACACTAACTAGTGTGGCACTTTCTAGTACCATACAAACCTTTGGTTTCTAATCTAGCCACCTCTCTTGAAGAAGAGCTCACAGGATTTATTTATTGTTGATTAAGGAAAAAACGACATTGTATAGTGTTTCCCTCTGAATATTTTTCAGTCATGTGAGGCATAACATAATACACATACCTTCAAAGTGCATGTCCACCCCATGGGTGCACCACAAATATCAATCCCAATGACCAGTATTTCTTGGTGCTCTTTCTGGCCATCCTTTAAAAATATCTAATTTATAGATGCTTGTGCAGCAGCAGCAGTAATTTCTGAAACATTGTGCTGAAAGGCTCCATACAATTCACCGCTATTTGTCTATACCAGAAAAAGGGGTTGAAACACATACTTGACTAAGGAGTGAGAAACATCTTCTAATTTCACACCACATTTACAAATTCCACCTAATAAAGGCACTTACAAATACCCCTTTACTGTACTTCTCTACATGGTCACATGTAATGACGTTTTGTTGTTACCAAACGTAAAGGACCCTCTGCATCGACACCAGAAGGATGAAAAGCCAAATGGACAAACCAAGATCCTAACTTGTAGCAAGAGAACTAGCACCAATCTCTCAATTAAATGCATTAATATAGAGCCATAACATCTAGCAGAAGAGAAGGTTTATCCACAATTTAAAAAAAATAAATGTATCAAAGCCTGCCGTGTGAAATGTCTGTAAATTCACCGTAGCACCCATATTTAATCACTGAAGATAGTCCTGTAAGAAAAGTAAAAGTAGGATGGCTTCTCTAGGGAAAATAAGTTCCCACCTTCCATCCAGCTGGGGAACATAAATAAGGAATAAAAGGCCAGATGTAGAAAGCTGTTTGCATGGTGCAAACTGCGAAAATCGCAGTTTGCGCCATGCAAAAAGCCTTTTGCGATGCACATTCACAATTTGCGAGTCGGTACCGACTCGCAAATTGTGAATGCGACTCGCAAATAGAAACCTATCACTAAGAAGACACTACTAGGTGACTTTTTCCTGTACATTTTAATTATCACGTTTATCACACTTTCCCAGGGGACGTCTCTCTCTCTCTCTCTCTTTCTCTCTCTCTCTCTCTCTCCCTTTTTCTTCTTGTAGTATTAATACTTTCGCAGATCTTTAAAGAACTTTAAATAAAGTCACCATTTCCAACCCACCCGAGCATCCTAGTCCTTATTATCGTCACACCCACTGCCACAATGGTGTCAGAAGTGGGATTTTGAGCCGTGTGCGATAAAAGGACAGAGAAAAGGGTGAAAATGGGGGAAAGCCACTGTGGAGGACATGATACAACAACTAGCTGAAGGACAGCGTCACCTTCAGCTAGTATGAGAAGGCCCATCAGAGGGAGGCTAAGCAAGACAGAGAGGCATTGCAGAGTGCATTAAAGAGCCAAGCCACCATCATGGCCAATAATCAATTAGTACATGAGACGGCCCTCCAAAAGCCCCACTGACACCATTGCAGCTAGCAAGGTCCACCCCAGTGTGCCTAGCTCAGTTCTCCAGAAATACCAAGATGGAGAGGATCCCGACGCTTTCTTTACCAACTTTGATAGGGTGGCCTCCTCTGCCCAATGGCCGGAAGAAAGTTGGGGTCAATATTTAGCGCCATTACTGACAGGTATCCTCCAAACGGCCTATCAGGCCACGAATCCGGATGGTACCACTCCCTACAAAGACATTAAAAAAAGCATATTGGAGAGAGTAGGTCACGGTTCGGAGTACTACCGCCTGCGATTCCGGAAGATCAAATGGGGGCCTGCGGAAGACCCCTGACATTTTATTATAAAGTCAAGGACCTGGGGTTGAAATGGCTGGGGCCTATAGGAACAGAGAGGGAAGACATTATAAAGACGGTGATCTTGGAGCAATATTTAGAATCCCTCCCTCCATCCACTCGGAGTTGGATAAGCCAACACCCTAATGTCAATACCACCATGGCCGTAGACTTAGCCTGCGCTTACCACTGATCGACCGACTTCAAGAGCTTAAACCCCAAGACACCTACTAGACCCACAGCCATACCTCTAAGAAGTTTTCCCAGGAAACCATTAGAAGAAGCAGGGCTCCCCAAACTCGGGGATAATCCGCCTATGCAACAGCCACAGTGCTATAGCTGTGGTGAGTGGGGACATAGAGCTCAACTATCCCCCGGGAAAGGTGAAAAACCTGAACCCATGGAGATTGGGGTCACAAGGGGAAGAGTCTTATGTACAGGAGGGGGTGATCCCAGATACAGAGAAGAAGTTAAAGTAAACGGAAAAGTGCTCCTAGCCCTGATAGACTCGGGATGTAGCCAATCCGTGGATGGAGCTCATGTGATAAACCTATCAGGGCAACCCACTCACCAATGGGTATCAATCTGCTGCATACATGGGGACAAAGACAATTACCCCCTATCCCTTGTCAGCATAGAGTGGGAAGGAAACCATGACCTACTACCAGTAGGGGTTATGGATCGCTTGGTGGAGGATTGTATATTAGGAACTGACTATATACGGTTCCCCGAGCTGTTAAAAAGGGTAAGATCCCGAATCACGTCAGATTCCTGGTGGGAGGAAGCCCCAACTGATAGATTCGGGACCCCAAAGAAAAGCACCCCTCCAACCCTTACCTATCATTGAAGTTCCTTTCTCCCAGGTCGGCATGGATTTAGTAGGTCCACTTCTCCCCTCCACCAAAGGTCAAACATATATTCTAGTTTTAGTGGACAATGCCACCCGGTACCCTGTGGCTATACCCCTTTCTAGTATGACCTCTAAAAATGTAGCACAAGCTATGATCACTTTCTTTGCTAGAGTCGGATTTCCCAATGAAATCCTGACTGATCAGGGGACACCTTTTATGTCCTCATTAATGAGTAATATTTGTAAGACCCTTGGGATCAAACAAATCAAGACCTCAGTTTATCACCCCCAGATGGATGGCTTGGTTGAGCGGTACAACCGCACTATAAAAACATTATTAAGGAAAACGGTCTCTGAATCTGGACGAGATTGGGACCGGAAGCTTCCCTTAGTCCTGTATGCCATAATAACACATGAACAGGCCTCTACAGGACACAGCCCCTTCGAACTTGTCTTCGGGCGACAACCCCCGTAGTCTGTTAGACATGGCAGCGGAAATGTGGGAAGAAGAGGGGGAGAAAGAAAAGCCTCTATTAGAGTACATATACCACCTTAAAAACCACCTACAAACAGTATGGGAAGACGTGCGTAAACATCTAGAAAAATCTCAAAATGCCCAAAAGAAATATTATGACAAAGGAGCAAAACCACGATATTTACAACCTAATGATAAGGTCCTTATATTAAGGCCTTCCTCCGACAATAAACTCCTGGCCAAATGGCAGGGCCCGTATACTATATTAAAAGCAATTTCCCCTGTTACTTACCTGGTAGAAATATCCAAGCATCCCAATAGAACTCAGATTTACCATATTAACCTGTTAAAAAAATGGGAAGAACCCACAATAGTACCAAATCAATCAGCTACCGGATTCCTAATAACCCCTGAGGAACCCCTAGACATTGAGTTGTGTACTACGAACACCAATGTAAATGTAGAGACACCCCACATTAATGCGAACATCACAGGAAGTCAAATGAACCAACTAAAGAACCTTTTAAAACGACATAGCCGTTTTCTCTCGGGAATCCCGGGTAAAACTCATCCGATCCAACATCACATCAGAACCCCTGAGGGGAAAGTAATAAGGCTACGCCCTTACCGTATCCCCAAAGCCCGCCGACATTTAATTGAAGAAGAGGTACAAGCTATGTTAAAATTGAAGGTAATAGAACCATCTACAAGTCCTTGGTGTTCCCCCGTTGTCATCGTCCCAAAACCGGACGGTTCGATAAGATTCTGTATTGACTTCCGCAGACTAAATTAAATTTTCCTATTCGATACGTACACAATTCCCAGAGTGGATGACTTACTCGAACAGCTGGGCAAAGCCCGATATATGTCAACACTCGATTTAACAAAAGGGTACTGGCAAATACCCCTAGCACCAGCTGATAGGGAGAAAACTGCTTTCTCCACTCATTCAGGACTCTACAATTTTACGGTACTTCCATTTGGGCTCCACGGGGCTCCAGCCACATTCCAAAGACTAATGGACCACCTTTTAAGACCTTTTAAAAAATATGCTGCTGCCTATTGAGACGATATTGTGGTTTTCAGCGACACCTGGGAAGACCGTCTTGTCCATCTCCATGACATATTTCAGGCACACACAGCCGGTCTCACAGCCAATCCAAAAAAATGCCATCTGGGTTATGACCACATTGCTTATCTGGGGTATTTTATAGGAAAGGGCCAGCTCCGACCTCAAAAGAGCAAGATAGAGGCCATCCAGCAAGTCCCTACCCCCACAACTAAACGGGAACTTCGCTCCTTCTTGGGGTTAATTGGTTATTATAGACGTTTTATACCTCAGTATTCTACCTTAGCCGCCCCCCTCACAGACCTCCTTAAGAAAAACCTTCCAGCGAAGATAACATCCCTATCTGACAAACAACTGACTAGTTTTGATCAATTGAAATCCTACCTCACTACAGAGCCAGTCCTAAGGTGTCCTGATTTTTCAAAGGTTTTCCATCTATATACGGATGCCTCAGATGTGGGGTTAGGGGCAGTACTTTCTCAGCCTGACGTCAATGGGCATGACCACCCCATTGTCTTCATTAGTAGGAAACTGTTACCCAGGGAATGTCACTATCAGATTATTGAACGTGAGTGTCTTGCTATCAAATGGGCTGTTGAGAACCTGAGGTACTATCTCCTGGGACATTCTTTCTTTCTGTTTACTGACCATGCCTCCCTGACTTGGTTGGCTTCCCATGAGGACTCCAACTCCCGAATCCTTCGATGGTTCATGGAACTTTAACCCTTCTCTTTTCAGGTCCGTCGTATTCCGGGTACTCTCCAGGGACCTGCTGACTACTTGTCTCGATTTCCTGGTTCTTCGGAACTGTATCAGTCCCGATCTTGGGATGGGGTGTGTAGCCGGCTGACGGATATTCCGGCTACTATAAATACAGAATCGGGAACGGAGTCCCGATTCTCCATCCCGGACGACGCCCCGCCTGGGCGTCCTAGCAACGTCAACGCCGTCAACCTCACAGGGAACCCGGATATCCGGGTTCCCGAAACAGTAGATAGGGAAGACAGACTACGCGCAAGGAGGAGGAACAGAGGAAAAGACGCCGACAGAGACGAGAGAACGCGGAGCGAAAGACCGGAGGACACAGAAAGAAGACCGAACGCCCAAGAAACCCTGAAGGCAAGCGCCCAAGGCCGGATTGCGATCAAGAGGGAACCCGAAGGACGAGGATTCCGCCACGTCCTAGGAGGGACGTGGCTTAACCATGTACGGTCCTATATAAAGGACAACTTCTGGTTAAAGGGGAGAGGGACGCCAGGAGAAGGGAGGGGGAATTTGGAGGGAGAGGAGGAGGAGAGGGACGCTAGAGAGGTGGAGGAAGGGCATGAAGGAACAGGAGCCCTATAGGGGAAAAAGAGCAGAAGGCTGGAATACTAAGAGCACTCCAAAGAAAGAATTAAGAGCACTACAATTAAGAGCACCCCGAGATAGAAACCTATCACTTAGAAGACACTACTAGGTGACTTTTTCCTGTACATTTTAATTATCACGTTCGTCACACTTTCCCAGGGGACGTCTCTCTCTCTCTCTCTCTCTTTCTCTCTCTCTCTCTCTCTCTCTCTCTATTTCTCTCTCTCTCTCTCTCTCTCCCTTTTTCTTCTTGTAGTATTAATACTAACCGTACATCCACAAAACCCAGACTCACCCATATCTCTGTTCCTCTTATTTCCTGTACACCTGGGAGTCCCAAGAATAATATCTTCGCCGGTCAAGAGGAAACCTTGGGAAAGAGAAGAGACAATTTATTACGGAGAACCCACAAACCATATAATACTGAAGACTTTCTCAGATCAAGAACTTTAAATAAAGTCACCATTTCCAACCTACCCGAGCATCCTAGTCCTTATTATCGCCACAACCACTGCCACAATCCCCAATCATAAACCTGAATAGTTCATGGCATCCAACACAGGTGTGCCTCAACTAGACAGAGCTGCCTCAGGGAAGCCCTTTCAGCCTCCCAGTGTTGCCTCACTTCCTCAGACTGGCGATCCTGGTATTTCCATTCCATGGCTAACTTATTGGTCTCCAATTCATTAGTTATGTTTCTCCAGCTCGTTACTCCTTAGGGATGACCGACCTACTGCCTGCATGATGGCCTTCTCCGCTGCACATAGTATTCCAAGAGAGTCCAAAGTTCCCCGGTTTGCTTTAAAAAAAGCCTGTAGCTCCTGCAGTAGGATGTGCATACATTATGTATCTACCAGGTACCAGGCAGTGTGGTGCCACACTGGTCTAGCCTTCTCTTTCGGCCCCCAGGCATACCTTTACCAAGGCATGGTCCGAGATGCACCAAGGTGGGAAAAGTCCTCTTCATAGTAATGGATGTGCATTCCTGCTGAGTGCCCAACTGTAATGATGCCTGGATCCCTAATGCTGGTTTCTGTTGGCATAGGTGAAGATGGATCATGCACCTTCACCATAACATTAGCCTGTCTCATGGATTGCAGGCTTGATGTACCAGTAGGGGCACCCAGAACGCTACCTTAAAAGTGGTGGAAGGCTACAGCCTTTACCAGGAGTTCATGAGCGTGGTGGTGGCAGCATACTGTGAAGTGATGAGTAGGAGTGAGCAGGTCCATTTTAACCATGTGCTACTGAAGTGAGGCCTACAGGCTCACTCACTTTTAAAAGTTCCACTGCTGTGTGCTAAAACTCACCCTTGGCTACATCAGAACAGTGTGAAGCGCTGACCAGAGCAGAAGATTATCTGAGCTGGGGGCATGTGTGCCTGGGGAGAGTGCGACAGTTGCCATGCAGAGACAATATAGCATATATTTGTGAGTATGGTGTATTCATATGCTGGAGGTAGACGTGACTAAGAGTGGTACAGTACCTGAAAGAGGTAGTGCTGTCCAGTGTGTGCAGGATAAGTGCATTTGCTGGGTGTATGTATACCTGAGAGTGGTACAACACAAGAAGAGTGCAGCACTTGCAGGATAAATGCATGTGTTGTGTGTATGTGTACCTGTGAATAGTATTGTACATGAAGAGTGAGGTGCATGAAAGAAAGTGCATTTTCTGGGTGCATGTGTGCCTATGAGTCGTACGGTACATAAAGGATACAATGTTGGACTGTGTTCCCATGTTGAACGCAAGTGCTGGATGTTTGTGTGTCTCTGAATGGTGCAGGACATGGAGGATACAGTACTGTACAGTGAGAGAATGCTGTATACATGCACATGGTCATCTATATGTCCCAGGAAATTATACAGTACATGGAGGACCCTGGGTTCCATTTTGGGAGACCCAGGCCTGCATGGTGAAACATGCATTGGAGGTAGAGAGATCACTCCAGACAGATTTGTGGATTGCTGCATTCGTCTAAGCCAGGAGGGATACACACTGGGGAGGGGAGGACCAGGCCTCCCCTGTACACTTCAAAGTGTACTTTTTTTTTTTTATTTAACGAGAAGTCACAAGGAAGGGACCTGAGCACATCTCAGGAAGGAGATGGGCTGATGAAAGATTCATAAAGAGTAGGGCTGGGGGTCCTGGGCTAACATTTTAATAGATATATCACTGTGTTTGACACCCAGTTGTGACACCTAGTCACTCCCATGGGTGTTTTGTGCAACTATCAGCTTTAGAGACATCTCTGTGTGGCAGACTTTGGGGGTCATTCTGACCCTGGCGGCCAGTGACCGCCAGGGTCACCGACCACAGGAGCACTGCCAACAGGCTGGCGGTGCTCCCTCGAGCATTCTGACCGCAGCAGTTCAGCCGCGGTCAGAAGCGGAAAGTCGGCGGTCTCCCGCCGACTTTCCGCTGCTCGGGGGAATCCTCCATGGCGGCGGAGCGCGCTCCGCCGCCATGGGGATTCTGACACCCCCTACCGCCATCCTGTTCCTGGTGGGTCTCAGGATGGCGGTAGGGGGTGCCGCGGCACCCCTGGGGGCCCCTGCAGTGCCCATGCCATGCAAATGTGAGAATGGCCGCCGCGGTCTTTTGACCGCGGTGCGGTCATTTGTCGGCGGGACTGTGGCGGGCGGCCTCCGCCGCCCGCCACAGTCAGAATCAACCCCTTTATTTTGAAGCGGAAGAGGGAGCAGAAGAATATTACTTCAAAAGAAACAGAACTCCAACATAAAACTTCAAAGACTCAGATCCTAAATCACATCTGGTGTCTTTGAAAATGGACTATAAGAAGGGGCATTTGTGACCCCAGAAGTCATTATCTACCAAGCAGCCAGATGGGCTGTGTGAGGAGGGGAAGCTCTGCAAGACTTTTGCCTGTGACCAGGACTAGAAACCAAGGCCTGCTTGTCTCCCTGCTGGGCGACGGGTCATCACTCAGGCAATCCAAGACCACCTGCCCTCAAACCTGGAGCACCAGGGCCTGCCTGCTTGCCCCGACCAGAGTCCCCTGTGAAGAAGAGGAGAGCATTGGAGGGAGCGCGGTCCCGTGGGGAGCCCTGTTGAATAGAGTCCATGTGTGAGATATGAGGAGATGGCTGCTGCACTGATCGGGTCATTGCCCATGTGCAGGATGTAGTGGGTGACTCCATGTTTGCCATGAGAGGGCTGTCATGAAGACAGCCTTGTGCGATAGCGGTGTGGCAACCCTATATACCACGCAAGCATAGGATCTATAACTAGATTGTCATAACCATCCCTCATCTCCTATCTAATAAGAGAAGCCACAGGAAGCCTCTGATTGCTGCAGGAGAGCGACTGTGAGTGAGAGAGCCTGCACCTATTAAGTGCTGCCACTGTGTCTGCATGTGGCCGAATCACCTGTCTTGGCTGGAGCTGCTGCGAGTGGCAGAGGACAGGGTGCACTGCCGGAATCCAAATGCTTCCCCCCACTAGTGTGGGGGGAAGCATTTTCAGGCCTGGGGGCCTTGGGGTAGCTTGCTGCTAATTTGAGAGTGTGTGCACTGGAATACTATTGAATTTAAACCAGAGTCATAGTGGACTCTTGAGGCTCGGATTTCTAGTGTGGCATACCCTGGATGTTACCAATAGTGAATAGGGAATAACTAGGATCCCTAATGCGAGGAATCTGTGGGACAGTAGAGCCCCATCCTTAGGGTACAACTGTGTAATTGTTTGTTCATGTTGTATTCCTTCCTTGTGTGGATAGTGTTAAAAATAAAATACTTCTCTTTTTTGACAGTGATTTATTACTGCTGCATGCATTTGGAGTTGTAAGCCCTTGTTCACTAAGCTGTATCCACCACCACCCCCCCCCCGCCCAGATGGAGCCTTGTACTGCTCAGGCCAAACATACCCTGAGAGTGAAGTGCAGAAGAGGTATCTGGCCCAGTAATTCAGAACTCATAGTAAGTTGGGTCCAGGGACATCAGGAGTAAAAAGGCCTCAACTGCCACAGCTGGTCCAGAAGCCCCTGCTCGACCCGTGGCCCTCTGAATGGGGTTCTGACAGGGGTAAATGGAGGTTCAGAAGCCCACAAGCGCAAGACCTGTGAAAAAGAATTACCGTCCCCTGGAGTCTCTCATGTACCACATATGAAATACACTGTCATACCCATAGTGAGCAATTAATGGGCATTTGGTTTCCATAAGATGGGTCTCTTGGAGAAGCTATACTACAGGAGCATGGCACTTTGCAGTCTGAAGGATGGGCCATCTTTTAATCCAGTCTATCAGTCCATGGAAAATCCATGTCATAACAGTTAATGCATACATGAGGACGGATGGGTGGATCTATGGAGTATACTTGTGGTGACCATGTGATTGTCACTTGCTCACAATGAGCTCAAGTGGGCCCATCTTGGAGTGTGTAGATGCAAGTCATGATGTGTCCAAAATAAACCCTGTCAAGGTTCAGGTGGACGGTGTGTGCACACCAAATCTGATGAAAATCAGAACTGTCGAACTTTAAAAAAAAATCCTCATGCCACAACTCCTCCCATCCCAAGACTTCCTCTGCAGGAGCATTTGTCACTCCCAAAAACTAGAAAAGACAAACCGTGCACAAAATCTTCTCTCTGGTCCTCAGTTAGAACTGCTGCTGAAATTAAAACGGTATTAAAAAATACAGTGGTGCTGGTACAAATTAAGTACAGAGGGGTCATGATACATCACAGAACAGATATATAGTATCCCCATTCCTCCTGACAGAGGACCATAGGAGATGAAAACCTCCCCATTTGGATCAAGGTTCAAGGTGCATCCTGTTCCTACATGCCCACTCTCTGATCTGGAAGACTCCCTCAAGTTTGGGGTCTCTCCACACCTTTTGTGGAATTTACTGCATCCACAAGGCCTGCTGGATTTCTCTGTCAGGCGAGCTTGTGGTCCATGGTTAGCCAAACCTCTCCCTGGGACACGGTTGCATCTCAGGGGGAACTGCTCCATCAGCTAGTCCCATGCTACCTCACGTGAGTCAAAGAAATGGGATTTAGATTCATGAACAAGCTGGAGGTTTGCCGGGTATAAAAGCCTGTGTTCGAGCTTCATGGGACAGAGTTTCTACTTGACCTGGTCATAGGATTTCTGTTCCTGCTGCACTGCTCATGTGTAATCTGGGAAGATTAGGATGTGGCCAAACTGGAAAGAGAGCAGCATAGAGTCCACGCTACATTAAAAATTGTGGCGGTCATTCCAACCGCGGCGGGCGGCGGTAGCCGCCCGCCTGGCGGGAACCGCCGAATGACCGCACCGCGGTCAAAAGACCGCGGCGGCCATTCTGGCTTTCCCGCTGGGCCGGCGGGCGACCGCCAAAAGGCCGCCCGCCGGCCCAGCGGGAAAGACCCAGCAACGATGAAGCCGGCTCCGAATGGAGCCGGCGGAGTTGCTGGGGTGCGACGGGTGCAGTGGCACCCGTCGCGATTTTCAGTGTCTGCAAAGCAGACACTGAAAATCATGATGGGGCCCTGTTAGGGGGCCCCTGCACTGCCCATGCCAGTGGCATGGGAAGTGCAGGGGCCCCCAGGGGCCCCACGACACCCGTTCCCACCATCCTGTTCCTGGCGGTAAAAACCGCCAGGAACGGGATGGCGGGAAGGGGGTCGGAATCCCCATGGCGGCGCTGCAAGCAACGCCGCCATGGAGGATTCCCTGGGCCAGGGGAAAACCGGCGGGAAACCGCCGGTTCCCCTTTTCTGACCGCGGCTTTACTGCCGCGGTCAGAATGGCCCAGGAAGCACCGCCAGCCTGTTGGCGGTGCGTCCGCGGTCGTTGGCCCTGGCGGTCGGTGACCGCCAGGGTCAGAATGACCCCCTGTGTCTAAATAGTTCAACAGCTTGTTCATCAGAGGGTGTGGCTGCATGCCTGATGGAGTTTCTGCGCATGTGACCTGTGAGTTCCTTCAATTATAAAGCGTAGTGGGAGTTTGTCCATGGTTATCCATGACTGGATCCATTTCTCTAGATACTTCTCTGGTGCTGAGCCTTCCATAGCCTCTGGGAAGCCAAAAAAGTGGAGACTGGTTCTGTGTGCTCTGTTCTCCACATCCTCTGCTCAATCTAATACAGTCTTCAATGTCACCGACAGACAGGAGACGTCTGATTTGAGCTCTGGTTCTGTGTCTTCAAGCTCTGAGTTACATCCCTCCACCTCCATTATCCTATCTACCACATTCTGCAGATTCTGCAGAAGATGGACTGCTATGGTCTTCAATTCCAGTGCTGTTTTGAGCCTTGGATAGCTTGAATGATAACGCCTCTAAGGGGAACAGAAGGGGCTCTTCACCCTGTGTCCCCCTGTGGTCCCCTTAAAGGGGCTGTGAATATGTTCATCTTAGTTTGTGCCTAGGAGGAGGAGAGTTTGTTATGCTTCATGATCCCAAGGCAAATCCACCGGGTCAGATTAGTTCCACCTCCAGGCCATAACATCAATAGCCAATTCTCCAAAAGCAGAGCAGGTGGTCCAGCCCCAGGGTATAAAAGCTCTCATTCAAGTCACAAGGCTTTTTCAGTTGCAGTGGGTAGTTTTTCTGAATGTTGTGCACCCAGCACGGGGCTAGCCCCAGTCTAAATCCCCTGCCTGACACACTTGCTCTGCATCCATGGGCAGCACAAGCAGCCAGGCCTTCTCCCATTAGGTCTTCTGGCAGATCATGGGCTCCCCTCAACCTCAGTCATCCATTCTGTGAACAAACAAAGCAGCAGGAGAGAGGTAGGGGTGAACCAAGGAGACTTCAGCAACTCAAGCACTGTAATAGCACTATAATAGAATGGTATTCACCCGGGCCAACAATGGGGCATGACCCGTCCACTACTCAGAGGTTGCTGTTGGTCAGAATGGGCCTCAGGGAAAAGTCCATGCTGCGTTAGGGGAGATGGGGCCCTGTGATCAGGGAAAGGTAAAAGTGGCTCACAAGAGGTCTCCAAACCTCTACCAACTGTCGCCCCCATTACAAGTTTGACAGTCCGAGGATCGCCAAACCCACAGTGGCAGTCGGACTGTACTGCCGCCTAGCACACAAGGGAGGGGGGATGAAAAAGAGAGTGACACACACACATGCAACACGTAACACCCCCACCCCCAACACCATACACACAATCAGATGCACAAACATCACATATCAACCCCGTACCCCTCAGGAATAATGCAAGGACAAAATGATTGGAAGAAAGTGAGTGTAGCACAATAAAATAACATGAATAAATGCATCAAAATACAAACGTATATACATATGTACAAATGTCGGGACACTGCCCAGTCCTCAATGTCCATGGGCGACAGGGCTACATCACATAGGCCAAGGCCCCACCTCACTCCTGCAACAACACGGAGAGAACACTGCAGGGGCATCAGGTTGAAAATACACAGGCACCTCAGGGGGACAGGGAATGGGGGGCACCTCAGCCGGACAATGGTACCACTGGTCCTGGAGGGGGCTTCATGCAATGTCCTGGGGAGTGCAAGGCCACAGTCTCTCAAGTGGGTGGTTTGCCCTGTGCTTGGTCCTGGGGAGTGCAAGGCCAGTCTCTCAAGTGGGTGGTTTGCCCACTGCTTTGTCCTGGGGAGTGCAAGGCCAGAGTCTCTCAAGTGGATGTTTGCCCACATGCTCTGGAGAGGGCAACATGCCCTGTGCTTTGTCCTGGGGAGTGCAAGGCCACAGTCTCTCAAATGGGTGGTTTGCCCACTGCTTGGTCCTGGGGAGTGCAAAGGCCACAGTCTTTCTAGTGGATGGCTTCTCCACTGGTACTGGAGGGGGCCTTGTGCCCAGTGTGCTTCATCCTGGGAAGGATGGAGTGAGTGGATGGCTTCTTCCAGTGGTTCTGGGGGGGACTTGTGCTCAGTGTGCTTTATCCTGGGAAGGATGGGGTGAGTGGATAGCTTCTTCCACTGGTTCTGGAGGGGGCCTTGTGCCCAGTGTGCTTCATCCTGGGAAGGACTGGGTGAGTGGGTGGCTTCTTCCACTGGTTCTGGATGGGGTCTTGTGACCATTGTATTCCATCCTGGGAAGAATGGGGTGAGTGGATGGCTTCTTTCACTGGTTCTGGAGGGGGCATTGTGCCCTTTGATGCAGATCTTGGGGAGTTCAAGGTCACAGTCTCTCACCTGGGTGTCAGACCCACATGCTTTGCAGGGGCCAGGATGCGCAACAGCCCATGGAGGCAGGACTACACACTGTCCGCTGCCAGTGACGGCTGCTCAGTGGTGGCAGTGGTGGTGCTGGTGTCAGGGCTGGCAGTAGTGGGGGGAGGCTCCAGCCCATCCCCTGCAGCCTCAGATGGCTGCCCACTGGGTCTGCTGCTGCTGGCAGTGGTGCTGGTGCCGGTGCTGGTGCCGGTGCTGGCAGTGGTGAGGGGAGGCTCCAGCCCTTCCCCTGCAGCCTCAGACGGCTGCCCACTGGGGCTGCTGCTGCTGGCAGTGGTGTTGGTGGTGGTGCTGCTGGCAGTGCTGGCAATGGTGGGGGGAGGCTCCAGCACTTTTCCTGCAGCCTCGGATGGCTGAACCACCATGGTTGGTGGTGGGGCTCCGAATGAGTCCCAGCACCAGGCCTCCTGTCCTCCCTGACTGCTGGTGCAGGCCCGTTGCCCTTCCTGTCAACAGCCAGGGATTGCCCCTTGCCCTTCCCTCCTGCAGCTGGTGGTGCCTCCATGCCCTTCCTAGACGCTCCTGGTGGTGCCTTCTTGTCCTTCCCTGTCGCAGCTGGTGGTGTCTCCTTGCCCTTCCTTGGTGCACCTAGTGCTGGCACCCTGTCAGTGTTGCTGCCTGGTGTCCGAGATCCTCTCCCACCTGCAGTAGCTGTCGAAACTACTGTGGCCCTGGACTGAGTGGCTGAGGTGCTTGCCTGGGTTCTGACCCCCCTGGCCCGATGAGAAGGACAGGGGGAGGGGAGTGGTAGGGAAGAGGTCAATGGTGGAGAGGAAAAGCTTCTTATGGACATTGGGGCTGGAAGAGGGTGAAGGTTTGGGAGTGGAGGAAATGGAAGTGGTTGTAGGAGATGTCTGTCTGCTGTGTTTGGGTGCAGGTGAATGGGCTGGATGCTGTTGTGAGGTGGATGGCTGTTGGGTGTCTGAGTGCTTGTGTTTGTGTACTTTGGGAGGAGGGAGCACAAACACAGTGGGAGATGACACAGGGGACTTGTGCATGGATGTGGGGTGGTGACTGCCAGTGAGGGGCGTGTAGTGATAGGCGTGAAGGTGGTAGTGGATGAGGATGTAATGCAGCAGGTGTGAGTGTAGACGCAACTGGGAGGGAGGTGGACGATGAGGAGGAGGGGGACACAGTGGAGGCAGTGGATGTTGGTATGCCTGCATCTGGATGGTGTTTGTGTGAGTGCCTGTGGGATGATGTGTGGTGCTTTTGTTTGATTGAACCACTCGTGTTGCCCTGGGTGAATGCTGGTCTGTCTGTGTGCTTGGGATAGGTTGGTGTTGAGGGGAATGGGATTGGGCAGAGGAAGTTGGAGAGGTGAGGCTAGAAACAGGGACAATGGCTGTCATCAGGGAAGAGGCCAGAGCCTGGATTGATCTCTGTTGGGCCGCCATGCTAGAGTGAATGCCCTCGAGAAATGCATTTGTTTGTTGCAAATGGGCTGCCAGCCCCTGGATGACATTCACAATGGTTGACTGCCCAACAGAGATGGATCGCAGAAGGTCAAAAGCCTTCTCACTCAGGGCAGCAGGGCTAACTTGCCGGGGCCTGAGGTGCCTGGTGCGAAGGAGATGCCCACCCTCCTGGGTGAGCGGGCACGGGAAACATGCTGAGGGGCTGCTGGTAGGGTGGTGCTGGTATGGGGGTGGAGGCTGTACCTGTAGTTGGGGTGGGCACAGAGGTGTCTGCCACCACCAGGGAGCTTCCATGTGAGGAGGTATCACTGTCAGAACTGTCCCCTCCAGTCTCCACCGTGGTGCTCCCCTCGCCCTCCATCCCACTGGTGCCCTCACCATCTGTGGATTTGGCCTCCTGGGCCCTGTGGGATTCAGCTCTCCTCGTGGCCGGTGCCTCTGCTCCTCCGCCAGATGATGCTAATGCACATGAGGACAGGATGACAAAAAAAAAGGGGGGGAGAGACAAAGATACCCTTGGTCAATGTCGGCAACAACATCACTGTTGGCGTACATGACACACACACACAGGGAACATCTATACGCACTAGACAATGCACTAACAGTCACAATGCTAGTCACCAGCCAATGGAAAGGGATACCTAACGCCAATTGCAGCATACCTGAGACCCACAGACACCTGCCCAGTAGTGGATGCCTACTAGCTTGCTTGGAGGAAATGACGGCTCCCGTGAGCCTCTTGCTGACGAGCACTGGCGATGCAACTGTGCGCCTACTGAGTGGTACAAAAACCTGTGAAGACGTTTGGCGGCATTTCAAGCAACCCCTTCAGTTCTATATGCTCTCTGCTGATGACGGCCGAAAGCCAGAAACACATGTCCAGAGATACGGCACTCGCTGCACCTACCTTAGGTGAAAGACTTTCTACAGCGATACGGCACTTGCTGCACCTACTTAGGGCGAATAATTTTTTGAAAAATTCTCACTATTTATATTTAAATGACTGCATTTACCATGATGCTGTGTGGCTATTTTCTGCTTGAATGCAAGGCAGTGTGCTCCCTTTTCCTTTTTGGATGTCCAAATGACGGCTCCCGTGAGCCTCTTGCTGACGAACACTGGCAATGCACCTGTGCACCTACTGAGTGGTACAAAAACCTGTGAAAATGTTTGGCGGCATTTCAAGTGACCCCTTCAGTTACATGCGCTCTCTGCTGATGACGGCCGAAAGCCAGAAACACGTGTCCAGAGATACGGCACTCGCTGCACCTACCTTAGGTGAAAGACTTTCTCCAGCGATACGGTACTTGCTGCACCTACTTAGGGTGAATAATTTTTTGAAAAATTCTCGCTATTTATATTTAAATGACTGCATTTACCATGATGCCTTGGGGCTATTTTCCGTTTGAATGCAAGGCAGTGTGCTCCCTTTTTCTTTTTGGATGTCTAAATGACGGCTCCCATGAGCCTCTTGCTGACGAGCACTGGCGATGCACCTTTGCGCCTACTGAGTGGTACAAAAACCTGTGAAGACGTTTGGCGGCATTTCAAGCGACCCCTTCAGTTGCATACGCTCTCTCCTGATGACGGCCGAAAGCCAGAAACACGTGTCCAGAGATACGACACTCGCTGCACCTACCTTAGGTGAAAGACTTTCTACAGCGATACGGCACTTGCTGCACCTACTTAGGGTGAGTAATGTTTTGAAAAATTCTCGCTATTTATATTTAAATGACTGCATTTACCATGATGCCTTGGGGCTATTTTCCGCTTGAATGCAAGGCAGAGTGCTCCCTTTTTCTTTTTGGATGTCTAAATGACGGCTCCCGTGAGCCTCTTGCTGACGAGCACTGGTGATGCACCTGTGCGCCTACTGAGTGGTACAAAAACCTGTGAAGACGTTTGATGGCATTTCAAGTGACCCCTTCAGTTACATACGCTCTCTGCTGATGACGGCCGAAAGCCAGAAACACGTGTCCAGAGATATGGCACTCGCTGCACCTACCTTAGGTGAAAGACTTTCTACAGCGATACGGTACTTGCTGCACCTACTTAGGGTGAATAATTTTTTGAAAAATTCTCGCTATTTATATTTAAACAACTGCATTTACCATGATGCCTTGGGGCTATTTTCCGCTTGAATGCAAGGCAGTGTGCTCCCTTTTTCTTTTTGGATGTCTAAAGGACGGCTTTCATGAGCCTCTTGCTGACAAGCACTGGCGATGCACCTGTGCGCCTACTGAGTGGTACAAAAACCTGTGAATACATTTGGCGGCATTTCAAGCGACCCCTTCAGTTACATACGCTCTCTGCTGATGACGGCCAACAGCCAGAAACACGTGTCCAGAGATACGGCACTCGCTGCACCTACCTTAGGTGAAAGACTTTCTAAAGAGATATGGCACTTTTCTGCACCTACTTAGGGTAAATATTTTTTAATTTTTTTTCCGCTATTTATATTTAAATAAATGACTGCATTTACCATGATGCCTTGGGGCTATTTTCCGCTTGAATGCAAGGTAGTGTGCTCCCTTTTCCTTTTTGGATGTCTAAATGACGACTCCCATGAGCCTCTTGCTGACGAGCACTGGCGATGCACCTGTGCGCCTACTTAGTGGTACAAAAACCTGTGAAGACGTTTGGCGGCATTTCAAGTGACCCCTTCAGTTACATACGCTCTCTGCTGATGATGGCCGAAAGCCAGAAACACATCTAGAGATACGGCACTCGCTGCACCTTCCTTAGGTGAAAGACTTTCTACAGCGATACAGCACTTGCTGCACCTCCTTAAGTTGAATAATTTTTTGAAAAATTCTCGCTATTTATATTTAAATGACTACATTTACCATGATGCTTTGTGGCTATTTTCCGCTTGAATGCAAGGCAGTGTGCTCCCTTTTCCTTTTTGGATGTCTAAATGACGGCTCCCGTGAGCCTCTTGCTGACGAGCACTGGCAATGCACCTGTGCGCCTGCTGAGTGGTACAAAAACCTGTGAAAATGTTTGGCGGCATTTCAAGTGACCCCTTCAGTTACATGCGCTCTCGGCTGATGACGGCCGAAAGCCAGAAACACGTGTCCAGAGATACGGCACTCACTGCACCTACTTTAGGTGAAAGACTTTCTACAGCAATACGGCACTTGCTGCACCTACTTAGGGTAAATCATTTTTTTTACATTTTTCGCTATTTATATTTAAATGACTGCATTTACCATGATGCCTTGGGGCTATTTTCCGTTTGAATGGAAGGCAGTGTGCTCCCTTTTCCTTTTTGGATGTCTAAATGACGGCTCCCATGAGCCTCTTGCTGACGAGCACTGGCGTTGCACCTGTGCGCCTACTGAGTGGTACAAAAACCTGTGAAGACATTTGGCGGCATTTCAAGTGACCCCTTCAGTTACATATGCTTTCTGCTGATGACGGCCGAAAGCCAGAAACACGTGTCCAGAGATATGGCACTCGCTGCACCTACCTTAGGTGAAAGACTTTCTACAGCGATACGGCACTTGCTGCACCTACTTAGGGTAAATATTTTTTATTTTTTTTCCCGCTATTTATATTTAAATAAATGACTGCATTTACCATGATGCCTTGGGGCTATTTTCCGCTTGAATGCAAGGTAGTGTGCTCCCTTTTCCTTTTTGGATGTCTAAATGACGGCTCCCATGAGCCTCTTGCTGACGAGCACTGGCGATGCACCTGTGCGCCTACTTAGTGGTACAAAAACCTGTGAAGACGTTTGGCGGCATTTCAAGTGACCCCTTCAGTTACATACGCTCTCTGCTGATGATAGCCGAAAGCCAGAAACACGTCTAGAGATACGGCACTCGCTGCACCTACCTTAGGTGAAAGACTTTCTACAGCGATACAGCACTTGCTGCACCTCCTTAGGTTGAATAATTTTTTGAAAAATTCTCGCTATTTATATTTAAATGACTGCATTTACCATGATGCTTTGTGACTATTTTCCACTTGAATGCAAGGCAGTGTGCTCCCTTTTCCTTTTTGGATGTCTAAATGACGGCTCCCGTGAGCCTCTTGCTGACGAGCACTGGCAATGCACCTGTGCGCCTACTGAGTGGTACAAAAACCTGTGAAAATGTTTGGCGGCATTTCAAGTGACCCCTTCAGTTACATGCGCTCTCGGCTGATGACGGCCGAAAGCCAGAAACACGTGTCCAGAGATACGGCACTCACTGCACCTACTTTAGGTGAAAGACTTTCTACAGCAATACGGCACTTGCTGCACCTACTTAGGGTAAATAATTTTTTTTAAATGTTTCGCTATTTATATTTAAATGACTGCATTTACCATGATGCCTTGGGGCTATTTTCCGTTTGAATGGAAGGCAGTGTGCTCCCTTTTCCTTTTTGGATGTCTAAATGACGGCTTCCATGAGCCTCTTGCTGACGAGCACTGGCGATGCACCTGTGCGCCTACTGAGTGGTACAAAAACCTGTGAAGACATTTGGCGGCATTTCAAGTGACCCCTTCAGTTACATATGCTTTCTGCTGATGACGGCCAAAAGCCAGAAACACGTGTCCAGAGATATGGCACTCGCTGCACCTACCTTAGGTGAAAGACTTTCTACAGCGATACGGCACTTGCTGCACCTACTTAGGGTGAATAATTTTTTTAACAATTCTCGCTATTAATATGTAAATGACTGCATTTACCATGATGCCTTGGGGCTATTTTCTGCTTGAATGCAAGGCAGTGTGCTCCCTTTTCCTTTTTGGTTGGAGGAGGTATACAGCAGACTTTGTCCAACATGGGCCCTAACCTGCAATGTCCGGCCTGGCCTAGGGGCACCCACAGGCCCACATCCCCCACCCGGATGCCACCCTACCATGCACAAGTTGTATATTGGGGCTGCTGTGGGAACTCCCAAGTGCCCATCCAGCTCCGGATAGGCCACTGCCAGTATGCGGGGCATCAGGGGGGTCAGGGTTCGACGGGCACCCCTTCCTTGTTGGGAGGCCATCCCCAGCTGGGCCTCGCCCATCTTCTGTGCCCAGCATCTCAGGTTCTCCCACCATTTCTGACAGTGGGTGCTCCGCCTGCCGTAGACCCCCACGGTCCACATGTCCTTGGCGATGGTACGCCATATGCCCTTTTTTTGATAGGCGCTGATCTGCAGAGAAAGACACATAGGAAAAGGAATCAGTCAGACTGTCCTGCCTGTTACACTCATGGCCCACCATAGCCCTCACATCCCCTTACACACAGACATTGTCCACCATACATGCAGCACGCTTCCCACGGACCTTCCACCAAACCCCCACTCGAGGCCCTCACACACAGCACTCCATGCATTCATGCCCCCTGCATCGTGCTCATAGTGTACTCACCTGTTGGTCTGGAGGCCCATACAACATTCAGTACTGGGGTAGGACCCCATCCAACAGTCTCTCCTACTCCACAGCGGTGAAGGCAGGGGCCCTTTCCCCAGTGACACGAGCCATGGTCGGTTCCAGACACAGGTCACAGCAGCACTTGCAGTGTGGGTTCTTTCCTCTTGAAGGTCAGGTAGTAAGTGAGTGAACAGATACAAAATGTCAGTCACGTCTGCGGCGGTGCGTACCGTCACCACCGGCTTACATCACCATTGGCCACTGTAACCCATAGGGCCCAATGGTATCCAATGAGGAGTTTCCCGGCGGTTTTCGACCGCCTCCCGCAACGGCGCACAACGTCAGCGGAATTACCTCATTTCCACATATCCCTCCATAAAGGACATGCGTACGCCATTTCAGGGGGCGAAGGGCAGGCCATGGCACCTAACTGCATCACAGTACACATAGGCACCATTTGGGCCTATCCAACAATATACTGTTACAGTCCAACATGCAATGCAGTGTAGTGTTTGGAAATATGGAATACTGACTAGCTGCTCACCGTTTGTCCCCTAGATTGCAACCGCTGCAGATGAATAGGAGATGGAGACATCCCCCAGTGTACAGGCCCCTGGTGGACTTGGCAACAATAGAGGACAGGCACATTATCCTCACCTATAGACTGGACAGGGCCACAATCACAGAGCTGTGTGCCCAATGGAACCTGACCTGATTCCTGCTATCTGTCAGCCCACCAGGACCCCCCTCTGTGCAAGTGCTATCAGTGCTCCATTTCCTGGCAACTGGCTCCTTCCAAGTGACAGTGGGCTTAGCAGCAGAAATGTCTCAGCCAATGTTCTCTATAGTGCTGACCAGAGTGTTTTCTGCCCTGATTAAACACATGCGCAGCTACATCGTTTTCCCCCAGGTGGAGGATTTGGCAACAGTGAAAGCAGATTTCTATGCAATGGGACATATCCCCAACATTATTGGGGCAATAGATGGTACACGTTGCATTTGTCCTCCCAACCGGAGAAATGAACAGGTTTTCAGAAATCGAAAGAGCTTTCACTCCATGAATGTGCAGATCGTGTGCCTGACGGACCAGTACATCTTCCATGTCAATGCAAAGTGTCCTGGGTCTGTGCATGATGCCTTTATCCTGAGGAATAGCAGCATCCCATATGTGGTGGCTCAACTCCAGAGGCACAGGGTGTGGCTAATAGGTGAGCCCTGGTTCCCACCCAGTAGGTGTTGGTGTGGGCCCTAAGGGTTAGTGTGTGTCTAACAGTTGTCCCTTGATATTTGCAGATGAATCTGGTTACCCCAACCTCTCATGGCTACTGAGCCCTGTGAGGAATCCCAGGACAAGGGCAGAGGAACGTTACAATGAGGCACATGGGCGAACAAGAAGAATCATAGAAAGGACATTCGGCCTCGTGAAGGCCAGGTTTTGTTGCCACCATCTAACAGGTGGATCCCTGCACTACTCACCCAAGAAGGTTTGCCAGATCATCGTGGCATGCTGTATGTTGCACAGCCTTGCCTTACGTCGCCAGGTGCCTTTTCTGCAGGAGGATGAGGCTGGAGATGGGCGAGTGGCAGCAGTGGACCACGTGGACAGTGAAGATGAGGAGGTAGAGGATGAGGATGAGGACAAAAGAAGTGCTATAATACGACAATACTTCCAATGACACACAGGTAAGACACTGTAATTTCACATTACATTGACAGTTTTGTGTTGACATAGTCACTGGCAGGCTGATTTTCCCACATCTATGGCCAATTACTGTACTCTGTGGCATCTCTATTTTCAGATATTTGTGCCCCACTATCGCTCCTGATGTGTTGACTGCAGCCAACTACGAGTCATTCATATGTATACATTACTGTACAGTTGTATTGCAGTGTTTAAAGCTTGTTAAACGAATACACAGTTCATCATTTGACAGACTCCATACTTGTATTTATTCAAATTGTGTTTACTTAAGTGTTAATAAGTAGAGGGGTGTATGCAATGGGCTGGGGTGATGGTGGAGGAATGTCCAGGTAAGAGTCCAGTCTATTTGTATCACAGGTGCATTGTCCAAGGGGGCATAGGAAGTGGAGCAATGGCAGTTCAAAGTGGACTGGGTGACAGAGTGGACACAAGGGTGACAATCAGGAGAGTCTTATTTCCTGGCGGTGGTCGTGGCAATAGTCTCTGGCTTCTGCCTGGATCACAGGGACCGTTTGTGGGGTGGTTCTCCTTCTGCAGGGTGTGGGGTGCTGGTGGCCTGTTGTTCCTGTGGCCTGGCCTCCAGTCCACTCTCAGCAGCAGAGGTAGAAGGCTGTTCATCAGTTTGGCTAGTGTCAGGGGCCCGCTGGTGTGCCACTGCCTCCCTCATAGTGTTTGCCATGTCTACCAGCACCCCTGCAATGGTGACCAGGGTGGTGTTGATGTCCTTCAAGTCCTCCCTGATCCCAGGTACTGTCCCTCCTGCAGCCGCTGGGTCTCCAGCAACTTGTCCTGTATCTGGCCCATCGTCTCCTGGGAATGTTGGTATGCTCCCAGGATGTTGGTGAGTGCCTCATGGAGAGTCGGTTCCCTGGGCCTGTCCTCCCCCTGTCACACAGCACTCCTCCCAACTTCCCTGTTGTCCTGTGCCTTTGTCAATTGAACCGTGTGCCCACTGACACTAGGTCCCTGATCGTCCTGTGTTTGTGGGGTGGCCAGGGGTCCCTGTAGTGGTGAACACACTGCTCATTGATGTGTCCTGGGGACAGAGGTATGAGCCCGCTGGGTGGGTACTGTGTTGGTGTTTCCTGAGGGGGAGGCTCTGTGGTGGTATGGGACTGTGCCTGGGTTACTGACTGTCCGGAGATCCCTGATGGGCCAGGTTGGTCATGCAGATCCAGGCGTCCAGAGCTGCTGTCATAACAGTGTGGGCCTCTTCTGGGGGGGGGGGCTGGATGTTGCTGGCACTTCCTCTCCGGTGACGTTGAGTGGGAGACCTGTCGGGATGTAAATGCAGTGTTATTGTTTCTGTGTGTGTCATCTTGTGCGTGGGTGTGTTGCCCTGTATGGTTGTTATTGCCCTGTCAGCTTTGCCTTGTGTGAGTAGTTATTTTGTGGGCTAGGTAATTCTCTCTATTGTGCATGCTTTAGTGATGGGTGTCCATGCAGGTCTGTGACGGGGTCCGTGCATTGGTGTTACATGCAGGGCTTGGTATTGGGAAGGGTGGGTTGTGATGGTGGGGTGTGTGTGAGGTGGTGGAGTGATGGGAGTGAGGGTAAGGGTGTGGGTTTGTGATGGCATACAGGTGCGGGGTGATATTAATAGAGAGTTGACTTACCAGTATCCAGTCCTCCTCCTACTCCTGCCAGGCCCTCAGGATGCATGATTGCCAAGACTTGCTCCTTCCATGTTGTTAGTTGTGGGGGAAGAGGTGGGGATCCACTGACAGTCCTCTGTACAGCTATTGGGGGTCTTGCTACTGTGGAATGCACTGTCCCCCGTAGGTCGTTCCACATCTTCCTGATGTCATCCCATGTTCTGAGGTGCTGTCTCACTGCGTTGACCCTGTCCCCGATTCTCCACCATAGCTCCATCTTCCTTGCAATGGATGCCTGCTGCACCTGTGATCCGAATAGCTGTGGCTCTACCCGGATGATTTCCTCCACCATGACCCTTAGTGCCTCCTCTGAGAACCTGGGGTGTTGTTGTGGTGCCATAGGTGTGGTGTGAGTTGTGTGGGTGAGGGTGTGTGGGGTGATGTGTTGGGGTGTGTGATGTAAGGTGCGTGGATGGTGTATAGGTGATGGAGTCGTGTGGCTGTGGTCTTGTCTATGGTCTTGCTATCTCTCTTGTGGCAGTTGTTTTTAGTTGTAAAGGGTTGTGGGTAATGTGGGTGTGGGTTTTATAGTGGTGTGGATGTGTGGGTGTGGTGTGTGTATGAGTGTCAGGTGTGTGTTATTCAGATTGTCCAATGTAGTGTTGTTTTGTTAGTGTGTGTGTATTTTGAGCGTGGCGGTATGTACTGCCAATTGTTTACCACCATTGAATGTCCGCCGTGGTTATTCATGGGTCATAATACTGTGGGCGTAGTTCTGTTGGCGTAACGGTGTGAGTTTTGCTACCGCCAGTTTATCGCTGACCTTTGGGCTGGCTGACTTGTGTGTGTGGCTGTATAGTGACGGATTGCTATGTGTGGGTCATTATATGGGTGGCGCTAATCCGCTGCGGCGGCGGTATGTTGGCAGCAGTCAGCATGGCGGTAAGCAGTACTTTATTGCTCCATTTCCTGGCAACTGGCTCCTTCCAAGTGACAGTGGGCTTGACAGCAGGAATGTCTCAGCCAATGTTCTCTATAGTGCTGACCAGAGTGTTGTCTGCCCTGATTAAACACATGCGCAGCTACTTCGTTTTCCCCCAGGTGGAGGATTTGGCCACAGTGAAAGCAGATTTCTATGCAATGGGACATATCCCCAACATTATTGGGGCAATAGATGGTACACATGTTGCATTTGTCCTCCCCCCGGAGAAATGACCAGGTTTTCAGAAATCGAAAGAGCTTTCACTCCATGAATGTGCAGATAGTGTGCCTGACGGGCCAGTACATCTTCCATGTCAATGCAAAGTGTCCTGGGTCCGTGCATGATGCCTTTATCCTGAGGAATAGCAGCATCCCATATGTGGTGGCTCAACTCCAGAGGCACAGGGTGTGGCTAATAGGTGAGCCCTGGTTCCCACCCAGTAGGTGTTGGTGTGGGCCCTAAGGGTTAGTGTGTGTCTAACAGTTGTCCCTTGATATTTGTAGATGAATCTGGTTACCCCAATCTCTCATGGCTACTGAGCCCTGTGAGGAATCCCAGGACAAGGGCAGAGGAACGTTACAATGAGGCACATGGGCGAACAAGAAGAATCATAGAAAGGACATTCGGCCTCGTGAAGGCCAGGTTTTGTTGCCGCCATCTAACAGGTGAATCCCTGCACTACTCACCCAAGAAGGTTTGCCAGATCATCGTGGCATGCTGTATGTTGCACAGCCTTGCCTTACGTCGCCAGGTGCCTTTTCTGCAGGAAGATGAGGCTGGAGATGGGCGTGTGGCAGCAGTGGACCCTGTGGACAGTGAAGATGAGGACAAAAGAAGTGCTATAATACGACAATACTTCCAATGACACACAGGTAAGACACTGTAATTTCACATTACATTGACAGTTTTGTGTTAACATAGTTACTGGCAGGCTGATTTTCCCACTTCTATGGCCACTTACTGTACCCTTTGGCATCTCTATTTTCAGATATTTGTACCCCACTATCGCTCCTGGTGTGTTGACTGCAGCCAACTACAGGTCATTCCTATGTATACATTACTGTACAGTTGTATTGCAGTGTTTAAAGCTTGTTAAACAAATACACAGTTCATCATTTGTCAGGTGTGTGTTATTCAGATTGTCCAATGTAGTGTTGTTTTGTTAGTGTGTGTGTATTTTGAGCGTGGCGGCATGTACCGCCAATGGTTTACCACCATTGAATGTCCGCTGTGGTTATTCATGGGTCATAATGCTGTGGGCGTAGTTCTGTTGGCGTAACGGCACAGGTTTTGCTACCGCCAGTTTATCACTGACCTTTGGGCTGGCGGACTTGTGTGTGTGGCTGTATAGTGACGGATTGTTATGTGTGGGTCATTAAATGGGTGGCGGTAATCCGCTGCGGCGGTGGTATGTTGGCAGCAGTCAGCATGGCTAAGCGGTACTTACCGCCAATGGCTGAATGAGGACCTTAACGTGGGAGAAAGAAAAAAATGCCATTTTGTGTTTAAAAATTAAATTGGGAGTATTGAGGAATGGTCAAAGACCACACGAACTTCATCTCTGAAAAAATGTAAGCTCACATCACAAATCCTTTGTCTAATTCTCTACAAGTTAAGATTTCCTATAAGTTAAATTACCTTTAAACCCCATCACCCTTTTACACTTAACCAGCCCATCCGGGTGAACGTGTACACAATCCTGCCTTGGTACACCATTCCCCATAATTTTGCTATTGCGACTGGTTTTATTCCATTTGAAATCTTGCCTCTCATTCTCCGGCTTAGCCCGCAAGTATCAATTTTCCAAATTCTCCTTGTCAGGCTGAATGCTCCACAATCATTTCCCTTGAAATGACATTCATGTTAAGTTTCCCCACCATCTTCATTGGACCAAATGCCTATCATACTCCTATGAAAGCAATGACATCCACGCTCTGGTTTTCCATTCTAACTCCTGAACTCTCCTCCACTGTTTATATGTTCATCTGCAAAGCCTGCAAACTTTCTGCCAGTTGCACTGCTTTCCTCATGTCTTTGCACATCTTTCAACCTGTCCTCCTCCTCTGACACCAACCTACAGAATCTTGACCACTGAGAATGAGATGGGACATCTAATGTGATGGGCTCAAAACAACACATTCTCTTTCAAGCAAAGAACGGTTCTCCCAGTAGTCATTGTACTAGATGGTCTTTGGTGGACAAAATGGCAAGAGTGGGGTTGGGCGCAGTTTTATAGCACCCTACACCCCCTTAATTTTGAGAGAGAGGATTCCGTTCCCCTTACCGGAGGTCAAAGGAAGCTGAGAGATGTCACCGTTTGTCCCAGCACTGAAGCTGCTTCCATTTAGCACTGAGTTCATGCAACCTGGCCTCAGACTGTTTTAAAACCCTTTCCAAAAGGAAGCATCACATTTAGTTGTAAGAAAGCCTCAGTAGGACCTGTTATCTGAGGAAGAACAGAGACATGAACGTCAATTCACCGAAATGCCAGCAGTAGCGGAAGTGACGCCACACAACTATATTGACCTTCAATTTCACTCACACATTCGCTCATCTAAACACACTCACCCTCAAGCACGCACACAACATACATTTAAAACCATGTTTTGCTTACCTCAGCTGTGAGAGAGTGTTTAATCCAGCTAATTGTACTTCACTTTTTTATTATACTGATGGTGAAGAATTATTTTTCACTATCAGTGTAATGAAAAAATGAGAGAAACCAAAGAGAAGGGAGCCTAAATCAAGGTCCATAACGATGTGCTGCCACTGTGTTCTAGCACTATTCGCACCTCTGAAAACAGGGGTCGTAAAGACAGTGCTAGGGGTCGCAAGAGGCAAACCAGAGGTCGCAGCTGCGACCCATGGCAACCCCTAAATTACGTCTTTGAATAGAGTGCTGAACGCCACCTTTTGTATCCTAATGAACAGCAAAATTTCAATGATTTTGTGCTTTAAACCTGGATATGAAGAATAAAGTCAAAAAAACAAATACTCATTTTGGGTACGCTCAACTGTTCAAAAAATTCACCCTGCACATTTTTTATTACTCTTTAAACGCATTTAAAAATGTAATATCATTTTGCACAACTCGTTTCTTTTATAAAAATAGTGTCAATTTGAGCCATTTCCGAGCTAAAATACACATTGATATTCAGAAAACATTTGCCGTTTAAAAAAAAAAGAGAAACAAACCCCAAATTGTTTTTCCCATTTGTTCGCAATATGTTACCGTGCTGTTTTTCAAATAGGCATGTGCCTTTGTAAGTGAGGAATATTATAAGGGTATAACATTACTTGTTGTGACGACGCGTATTAAGATGTCTCTTTCTGTGATGTCTATGCGAATTACATTTGCTAATCAGTCTCCCTATTATTTTTGATAGGACTTGTGCCCTGCCGATGCACTATTCATAATCCTGACAACTGCCTCTTGTCTAACCTTAATGTAATGTTGTGATTAGATAGTTCTCTTCTCCACAATCTCATTGCCCATAACACTGAAAAAAAAAATCCAGGAAAACTACAATGTTTTGTGTCTCTCTATGAGTGTGGCCAACCCTCTGCACACAGTAATCGTTTTCATTAAAGGCCAAAGGCTCTTCCCTTAAGGAAAGCCTCTTCCCCTATTTTTACCCTTCACGATACTGGATCATCTTGCATGTACAGTGTAACACCTTTGTAACCGTTCAGACATATTTGCAAGGTGTGCATGTCCCTGAGGGCTCAGTTGTCACTTAGGGCCTGATTTAGAGTTTATCAGAGGGATTACTCTGTCACAAATGTGGCGGATATCATATCTGCCGTATTTTGATCTCCATAGACAATAATGGGAGGGTAATACAGTGGATGGTATATCGGTCATGCATGTGATGGAGTAACCCCTCTGTCAAACTCTAAATCAGGCCCTTATTCTTGTGATGAGGTTTCAATGTCTCTCCCATGGAAAGTGCCATTTATCTGCACAAAGCAAAATGTAAGTGACCCAAAACAAGCTGCATCATGCCAACTTCACATTTCTGCTTTGTCAAGATGGTTACCACTAACTCCTTCATCTCCAGCAGATTGTCACTGGACAAGCTCCCCTTGTTTCCTACGAGTAAAGTTCAATGCCCACAAATACCAGTATTGTGGCTGGCCCTTCCATCTTCTTGGCTGCTAATGACAACCCAAGTTTCTGTGTCATCTAGTCAAAAACAGGTTTCAATCTATCACACATAACCACCACCTCAGACTAGCCCATCCTAAAGAAGCTGTTGAGATAGTCATCATAAAGAAGTTGTCGAGATAGTTTAGCACTTGTTCAGACCCCTGAAGGATCTTGGCCACAAATTCCAGGAATGTGCTACATGTTTCAAAAACTCTGCATGATGCTGAACAGCTTATGTTGTTGTTTTGTTAATATAAATCGTCCCTCCAAGCTGGATCTCCAATGGATCAAAATAATTTGAGGTGACTGTCAGCTGTCATTATGCAGACATGTTGCACTTTCACATTTCTGGCTCAATCCTGAACCAACCATGACAGGTGATAAATCAACCTAAATGCTCCCTCTGCTTTCCTTGGGACAATGCTCAATGGTGATATAATAAGAACTCTCAAGTGTATGTCTCATATAAGGGCTTGCCATTTTGCTTTTACTCTTGTCATTGTCAAGTTTGTTCTGTACAATGCCAATAAACCTTCTAACAGATTTGAAGTTCTGCGCCCATTGGCCTCCTCTTAGGTTCTCGAGCTGTATTCTCAACCCCCATCCCCCCGGTGGGGAAACAAAGGATATGGGGCATTTGGCAAAGGATGACCACTTACCGTGTGCACCGATGTCAAGGATCTGGTTGGAGTTATCTATTGCAGGAACAGTTTGTTACCAATTGTACCCCAACATCTGTACTGATCCAGGTATCTCCTAGCCCTAAACTAACTATCACTATGGAGTCAAGTCATACAGAATATATGTACCACCGTCATGGCATTTAGATAATTAAGCAGAGCCAATCTACACTTGGGAAACCTTGCTTGGTAAATGCAGGTATAGTCTAACCAACCTCCACGTGTCAATGTTAATTGGGACTCACAGTCTTCAGGCCAGTTCCCTTTCTTCTTCTGTAAATACTTTTTTCCATTGTGTTTCTCTCTATAACAATTTTAGTTTGTCCTGATATTTCTCCCCCTTTTTAGGGTTGAGCCTGCGTCGCATGCGCTCGCGCCTGCGTCGCATGCGCTCGCGCATGCGTATCGCTAGCAAGGCGCTTTAGGTATTAGAAAAGGGCTCAGAGCCCTGTCAACGTCACGTCAGTGTCTTTCATTGGCAAGTTGGCTTGCCTGCTAGAATCAGCTTCTTTTGATTAGTGGAAGGCACGCATACGTCATGCCTTTTCCGGTGGTTAGCCCTCCTCGAGCGCAGCGACCAAGTACAGAAAACATGCGAGGCTCGCTGGGTTTGTGGACTACTTTTTCTCTGTTTTCGCAGCGTGATCTCGCTGGGCACAAATCCAGCGCTTCACATACTATCTACCTTGTTACTCAGTTAATTGCACTTTTGCTGATAGGTATTATTAGTGTGAACTGAAGCAGCGCGATCGCGCTGTTATTTTTTTTTTTAATGCAAGAAAAATCCGGTTGGAAGTTTACAACTGTGAACAGCTGTAACTCCGACAAATGCGAGACCCTAGTGCATTGCATATGCTTGTTTAATTTTACAATGAATGTGCCACCAGAGTGGTACCCATGTAGGGTAATTTCATCATTTTCTCCCCGCTTAGGTCCATGCATTCTTGTAATTGGTCTTGCCATCATTATCTTTGCAAGACTTCCCTCCCACATCACCATCTCCTCCCAGTGTCTACAGATTTTAAATTTTAGCCTATCTGCCCTCAGGACTCCTGAACATTCCCACTGTGATTGACGTTAATGACTCAAGACACTTTGGTCAGTGTCCCACCACCCCTCCCTGCATCTGATTTCCCAGCTCATAGGGTGCACAGGCACCCTTCATCTACGCTCTGCCATCACGTGAACTGATCGCAAATTACTCATCAGCGCTTTTTGTAACAAAGAGAATTAAAGGGGCTCGAAAAAAAATCTGAAGCTAAACTTCTCAAAAAAGCTTCTTTTGTGATGGTTGCCATGGGAATCCTTGCAGACATGCACGCGTAGCGGAGAGACACATAAGGGGATGCAAATGGGGGCATTCATTAGGTTTCCTGCACGGTGCACTCTTTCAGGGCCGCTGGAAAGACAATTACAGCTGCAGAAGAATTCTATTTAATTAGTGAGAGTCGCGAGCAGTAGATGTCTGGGGTAGTTTATGAGGCCCTTGGTGCTCTTTTTTATGAAGTGCCACGTGCGTTAAGTACCCGACACGAAGAGGGGCGAACAGCTCATCGGAATGCTGGCATTTTGTGAAGGGGCTTGGGTGGTCTTATAGCAGGGTTTCAAGGTATTATTCACGTGGACATTCCCTGAGGTGGTGGCAACCAAAGAATACATTTATTAAAATGTTGTGCGACACAATGCAAACCATAGCATCTATTACCTGTATTTTATAAAGGGTAGAAATAGCTGCGCAAATTGCATTGCATGAGTGCTTACGCATGTTTTTAAATGTACCCTTTCATATCATTCAAAGCAAAAACCCATTCGACAAAATGCACTGCATGAATATTAAAGAGGTCAATGGTGACTAGCCACAACGTTGCACCTGTCTGAATGGAGCTTAAAAAACATATTTCAATAAATTATGCATTGTATCCTGAGATGAGTATACACTTGCAGGACCTGCTTCTTGAGTGCTATTTGTCAAACATCTATCAAACCTTACATTAACCCCTACAAGATAAGCGCCATATACCAACTGCAGCTTTTGCTTTTATGAAACGTCATGGTTAGTATTAACCTTACATCAGAAAATTAATGATTCCATGTACACTTGTCAAACGCTGACTATAGGCCACTCCTGGGGCCTTGGTGAAAGGCATATTCTGATTAACTCTGAGAAGAAAATTTACTAAAGACTTGTACTGTCCTTGCAAAATGCAAGTCGTTACAAAGCAACACAAGCCCTTAACTAGGATTTACTAAGCCATGCAAATCTAAATTGTGTACATGCCGCTGCCTTTCGTTACTTTGCATTGGGTAAGCTCTACATGGGTGGAGCATGAACATTCCCGTGCATCCACCCATTTATTTTGATGCAAAGCCAGATTTACAAACACGTGTAAACCTGGGTTTGCACCAAAATGGAGCGTCTACCTGACAGAGGCATAACAAAGAGAATATATATATTTTCCTTTGTTAGTTTCACGTATGTTGCATTCCCTTCCTACAAAAAAACACAATGCTGCCCGTAATGCAGACACCCTTGCACTATGGTGCAAGGGTGCCTGCCTTGGCACTATGCAGCACGCAGTGCGCCAGCACAATGAGAGAGCTAAAATGTTCCATAGCTTTGTAAATATGGGGCTTTTCTGCTCTCTCCCTTTCACGCAATGCAACGCAGCAAGTTGTCTTGCTCTATTGCTCTGCATGAAGATAGTAAATCAGCCCTGAGTGTCCATAAGTTGTGCTGCATTGTCCTTTCACTGTGATGGATAGGCAGAGTCCCTGAAGAACTTCAACCAACATCGCATCAATTGTCCATTAGACGCCCTTCGAACCACAGAAGACCAACGCTGCAGTGACGCCCCTCAGACTCAGGTGCAGGCAGCAGGATTCTGCAGACTATCAACCAATACCATATTACAAATGTGGGTAGCCACTAGGTGCCTTTGCTGCCATAACAGAGACAGTTGACCCATTGGCATAATATGCAGACTACAGTTTTCCTCAAGAACTTGTCATGTATTAATATTTATTGGAAAATAGTTGTTGCCCCAGCAGCTGTGTCTTCCCAAAGAGGGAAACACGTTCGTACCCCTTGGATGCCCACTGCCCCTTTTTCTGACTTGAAACGTCCATTGACCTCTTTCCACAACACCAAGAAGACCTTCAAAGCAAAGACACATATTTCCCTATAATGGTGTACCAGAAGGTATCTGCCCTAACACTGAGTCACGTCTACCCATGTCTATGGAGGAGCAGACATTTCTACAATAATGTTGTCTTACGTATTGAACAGATGCTTGTAGGAATAGTGGCAGCCATGAAGATACACATTGAGTTTTCGAATCTCTTGGAGGAGTTTGCAAACTTAAAGTAAACATTGTGTAGAAACCCATTTCGATGGCAGATGCATACAATGCACTGTGATATCTGCTCCAAGACACCATCGTTTTAACAAGTAAGTTGGTTGGTTTGCTTGTACTTGGTAGTTCTGTTTATGCAGTTGTACGCACCACTAATTGCAATGCAGAGATATTTATTGTATTTATGACGCTGAGATGTTTTTGATCAATGAACAGTTTGCTATCCTTTGAAAGTGTTTATACTATGAATTACTTGTGTGGCTGGCAACAGTCTTTGTAAACCTGGCTTAATATGGACCAAGTCTTATTTTCCATAAGTCACTTGTGTTCTGCATACCTATGCAGCCAACATTGTTCACTTGTCCTCTTTGTATGTGATGTCATCCTTCTATCAGTGCTTAGCTACCTTGAGTAGTTTATTTGCATACGTCTCCAATGATCTGAAGGTATTGCTTCGATTAGGTGACCCACAATCTCAGTGACAAATATTTGTCGCTGATGTTGACCTTTGTATGCCAGTGCTTACTAGTTTTATAGTCTCTTTGTAAAGACGACAGTGGGCTAGGGGCAACATAACTACTGCAGAACAAGGCCACGTATACTGAGATAAAGTGTAGGCAGGATCTGCTTAGAATTAGACAATAAACCTCATGAGAGAAATATTTAGCCTACTTCATACAGTCAACATGTGTTTCAGTTTGTCAATCTTATGCTATTGTCATCATCAGGATTCTCAACGCTCATTTAACTGTTTTGATAATCTGACATTGTTGACAGTTGTACCTCGAGGATGATTTTCAAATAGAAAGAACAAGGGTTAGGCTTAAGGTTTTGTGAATCCCACAGTGTTATCTGTAGAGCTGAGTGGTTGAGAGACAAGCTGTGTCTTGTTTGGTGCACAAACACCCATGAATATGCGTGAGAGGCTGCAAGACATCTGGTTCCTAGTATGGTGCATGAGACACCTTTTGATTATCTGAGATAGAGGTTGCTGGATATCTGTGCCCTGAACATCAGACTCAAAATCAAAAGGTAAAAACAAGATGCCAAGCCTTCTGCTACTGTTGTTCCCTGGATCCCCTACCCACACATATCAGGCTAGAACCATCTTTACTTTAGAAAAGAACTGAAGCCCTCCTCATCGGACAACAACTTATCTATCTGACCTTCAGGAAACGCCTCAAGACCTGGCTGTTCGAGCAGTAGCAATTCCTTCCCACCCTCCCCCCCATCAGCGCCTTGAGGCACTAGCGGGTGAGTAGCGTGCTTCACAAATGATTGACTGATTGATCTGTAGGCCTTAGGATAATGGATACACTTGAAATATTTATCTTCTTTTTTACCCCCTCCTACCAGTCCTTTGCCCTTACACCTCCCTATTACTTTCTTGTGCAACATATATGTCAGTGCTCTCTTGTTTTGCAGCTAATTTCAGAATTCATGGCCCATATTTATGAGGTCTTTGCACTGTCCTTGCGTCATGCAAGGTGGCGCAAGGAAAATACAAAGGCTTCAGTATTATTTACAACGCCACACAAGGCCTAATTTGCGTGGCCTTTATTAGTTTTGCGAAGAAATGTAACACAATACAACTGCTTGCACTGCATTAGGATACACTTTAACTTGGGAGGCATTCCATGAGTAGAGCATGGGTGTTCCCATACAACCACCCAAGGATTTAGGCACATTCCCAAATTTACAAACACTTTAAACCTGAGAATGTGTCAAAATGCTAACATTTCCCATGTAAGGCATAAGGCTCTTTCCATTTATGCTGCACACATAGAAAAAGGAAAATGCCTCTAAGGATTGTATTTGTGCAAAATGGGTGCCTGCATTTGCACTAGGCAGCACACAGTATGCCAGCGCTAAGGGGCAAATAAAATGTACCATATCTTAGCAGAAATTGAGCATTTATGCTGTCCCCTTTTATTCAATACAGTGCAGTAACTTTGCTTGTTGACATGGTTGGTGCACAATTTAAAAATCTGCCATATAACTCTTGACCCATATACACAAACATGTGCCTATGCTTTGTTGCTTTGGGAAGACTGTCCTTGTCCGTGTACTTTGCTTTCTTTGGTCACTCATACTTCTGTTGCTAATACGTGTATACTGTGAATCACTTGTACGCTATGTTCCAATGCTTCGTTATCCTGGGAGATGTCCTTCTTATACCATATCTTGATTGTTTTCAGTCACCTGTGGTCAGAGTACCATAAGCCTATGTCTGGTTGTTAATAATACCTTATGTGTGCTCTGTATGCCAGTACTTAATGGTAACAGGAATTCTGTGAGCCATTCTTAAGCGTGCATGTAAACATCTCCCCAATCTATTGTCTCTTTCCCCCCCATTCCCCCGCGGGATGTTTGGATAAGCTCTTTGACATTTGTGCAACAAGCCACAGGAACAGCACCTTTGTCTCTTTACTGGTGTTGGAGATTTATCTATATACAAAAACGAAACATTAACATGCTAGGCTTCCACTGTGCATCAATACTGAAGCACCTGGACATCTGTAATTGTCTCAGAACTTGATTAATTGAACATGCAGCGAGGAAAAGAGCAACTCATGATTACTCTATAATTGGTTGAAATGTACTCATTTAAATATATTGAGCTGTGAAAGGGAATGAAGAGCAATTTGTGGTGAATGAAAGATGCTCCCATGGTCTTGTGTATTATGATTCAATGGTATGATACACATGTTCAAGAAGACAATGACTTTACTACACACCACTCACCCCCACATCGCTAACCTCAGACAGTGTGGTGACTTAGACATTCCCAAATCACTGGTCTCATTCAATGCAGTATAGTTTCACACATTTCATTAAAGTCTCAACAGTTCACATAGTTTTGGCCTTATATGCGTAAGGCCTCATTCTAAAAAAATAATGACACAAATGCACCAGCAGGCTTTCTGCCTTTCATGGGAGTAGATTTACAAAAAATTTCTGGGGTATACACAAATACCTGAGCCTGCTGCAGCTTTCTAGAACAGTGGTTCTTAGCCTGTGTTCTTAACCTGTGGTCTGGGGATCTCCTGGAGTCAACAGAGCCTGCTCAGGGGTTCTTTTATAAAAAAATAATTTAGTATGGACAATGGCCTCAATTGAAATTAGAAAAGTTCTAACTGTTCCATTAAAATTAACCAGTCACGGCCTGTCCATAGAGCCAGAGGGGCCATGCCTCTCCACAATTGTTTCAGACAGGAAGAGTGTGTCAGGCTGAGCAAAGGTCAGCCATATAGCAACCATTTTAGGACATCCTCATTCCTCACTCTTCATCCCTACTTCTCATTTCTCTTTCTCATCCATCATCCCTATTTCTCATCCATCATCCCTCATCCCTACTTGTCTTCTATCATCACTATTTGTCTTCTATCATCCCTATTTCTCATACATCATCCATACTTCTCACCCATACTTCTTATCCAACATCCTTACTTCTCTTCCTTCATCCCTATTTCTCATCTCTCATCCCTGCTTCTCATCCTTACTTCTGATTCATCAACCCTATTTCTCATTCATCATCCCTACTTCTCATCTATCATCTGTACTTGTCTTCCAACATCCCTACTTCTCATCCCTCATTCTTGTTCTCATCCTACTTCACATCTATCATTCCTACTTCTCATCCATAATCCCTTCTTCTTGTCACTACTTCTCATCCATCCTCCCTACTGTTCATCCCTTATCCCTGCTTCTCATCCCTACTTCCCTTGTATTATCCCTACTTCTCATCCTTCATCACTATTTCTCTACCATCATCTCTATTTCTCATCCCTCACCCCATTTTCTCATTCCTACTTCTCATCCATTATCCTTATTCCACATCTGTCATCCCTACTTCTCATCCATCATCCTTACTTCTCTTCCATCATCACTACTTCTCATCTCTCATCCCTGCGTCTCATTCCTAATTCTCATCTATCATCTCTACTTCCAATTTGTCATCCCTGCTTCTCATCCCTTCTTCTCATCTATCATCCCTACTCCTCATTCCTCATCCCTGATTTTCATCCTTCTCATTCATCATTCCTGCTTCTCATCCATCAATTATTTCTCATCTATCATCCTTACGTCTCATCCATCATCCCTTCTTCTCTTCCATCATCCCTATTTCTCCTCCATATTCCCTACTTCTCAGCTATCATCCTTGCTTATCATCCCTACTTCTCATCCATCACCCCTACTTCTCACTCCTACTTCTCATCCATCACCAGAAAGCGTTTCTTGGAATGGGAATTTGAGAGTCACGCAACGCGGATCCAAGGTGCAATTTAAAATGATGAGATAGATTGAAAGACTGAAATATGACAAGAGATGATATAAAAATAAGGAATTGGCAGTTATTTTGCACTGAGAGATCGTCTTAGTATAGACCTACTATGACAGCAATTCATCAAGTATAAAAGACAAATCAACACAATCAATCATGCTTTGATTTGGAGACCTACCTGGAAGCATCTTATATTTTAAACCCGCTAATTACTTTTCCCTTTACTTTCCTCATAAGAACCATGAAGAATCAGTCGGTGAGCCGCAAAACACATGTTGGCTGTGACTGCATCAGAATATTAAGAATTATTCATGTGCCTTGTACTTTGTTTTAAAATATGATCACTGTGAAGAAACATTGAATTAAATGTACTGGTAGTACAAACATTGGATTAAATATACTGGTATTACAAGTTAAATGTACTGGTATTACAAGTAAAAAGGTCTTTTGAAAGATGATTTTAAAAGAAGCTGTTTTTCTATAAAAGAAAATATGAAAAGTGTAAAGGTGGCCAAATTAATATGTAGCTAATTGATCATGGATCCCTGCTGATGTATATATTAGAGCTGGGTGGAGCTTGAGGAACTCAACAAATTTAAAAAAAACCTTTGTTGCGCTATGTAGTGTTCTGCTATCTGGCGGAGTTTCTTGCCGCACCATTTCAGTGACGTTTAACGTCACTGGCAACGCAACGTACGTCCTTGTGTTGGAATTCTCACACAAACGGCACCACGCAGTTCGCATGGCCAGGGCCATCTTGCTTTTTTTGCTTGTGATGGTGCTGGGGCCTACTTTATATCCCTCTATACAGTATATCTCCATCTGTCTCTTTTAAAACATATTTTCCCTTAGTTTCTTTTTATTACATTACCTTTTCTCTTACTCTTTTTCTATTTTAACTTTTCTCCTAATAATTTTGCATTTTTTGCTACTTTTTTACTTTTTCATTTTGCCTTACTTTCTTTTTCCCTCTTTTTTCCTCTTTCTTCTTCCTAATCGTTCTTTATCTCTTCCACCCAGTGCCATGGCAAAGCTGGGAGCAGCACCAGGCCCCCAACCCAACCACAAGTGTCAGCTGCCTTCCCTGTGGGCGGTGGCGACGTCAAGGGGTACAGCCCACACCATATTTTCCGAGGTGGAGATGGCTGCCTTGGTATTCTATGTGCAGCGCCACCTCCCCTCCACCCTGGCAGAAGGCTGCAGGCTCGGGTCTGGGTATGACCTCTGGGAGTGCCGCAGTTCTGGGGTCTGGCGCACCCAGCAACAGCTGATGCACTGGTGGGCCGACATCCTGGATCAGGAGATGGACCTGCTAGGCGTCGGGGTTGCGGGACTCGGTGAGTAAACATTAATTGTTAGTTGTGTTCTATGGTAATAGTCTATTCCCAAAAAGCAAGCATGCTGCTAACACGCAGGTAAATTAACTTTATGTTACAAATAAAACATTATGTGATCGTCATCTAGACAGGTGCTCGGTGCTACCTAATTGTACTTCTTTTTGGCGCTCGCTGGGGCTGAATACAAGTAATGCAGAGACTCCTCCTGTGCCCTGTCTAGGATAGTGATCGTTAATATTAGTATTAGTGAGTTTGCATGTTGTCTCACTTCTCTGTGCCTTTATTTTTTGTAGCTTGTACAGTGCCAACTGCCACTCAATTTCCCAGTAATGTGCAGTAGTTTTCCATGCATTCAATCTATAGTGGTCATTATGAACATGGCGGTAAACACCTCACCGCTGGCGGTGGTGGTAACTACCACCAACAGGCTGGCGGCTCGGACTGACAAATAATGGAGCAAATGAGAAACAAGCAGCAGGCCATCCACCCACCTCCATTTTGGTAGTCCCGCCGACAACAGGGGAGGTCACCCTCAGCCCGCCAGAAAATTAGAAAGCCATTTTGGGCATAAAGTTAACGTGGTGTTAGAGAGACATATGTTTTTTAGTAGAACCAAGGGCAAGGATGAAAAAGTTTCTAGTTATATTGCATGCCTTAGGGGTTTGGCTAACACGTGTGAATTTGGGAACTTAGAAGACTCTCTCATACGAGATCAGTTAGTAAGATGTACTAATAATCTTAAAATTCAGGAGAAATTATTAGTTCACAATCCGTCTCTAAAAGAAGCAGTCGACATAGCCAAGGGCATAGAACACACAGTTGAATGTATGAAGCTAATTAAGCACACCCCAAATGTGGAGGAAGTGAAAGAGGTCAAGACAAGTTCCAAACAAGAAGACAAAGAATCGAATCCAGAAGGAGGGAGTAGAATTCATGAAATAGCAGTTAAGAGGAATACTATGAACAACATAGATATGGGTAAAAGTAAATGTTTTAGGTGTGGCAATAGTAGACACTTAGCTAACAACCCCACGTGCCCTGCTACAACTTGTGTATGTAGGAAATGTGGCGTTAGAGGACATTTTGCGCGTGTGTGCAAAAATGAAAAGGGTGAGATTAATGAAAAGAAGGTTGTACACAAAATTGAAGAGTCCCAAGAGGTTAAGAACAGATATGTGCTACAATTGAAAGAAACAGATGAAGGTAAACAGTGCGACAACTCATATCCAACGTGTAATATTGAACTTGAGGGGGTGGAGGTAAAGGCATATGCTGATTCATGCTCTCCGTTTACCTTCATTGAGTATAGAGTGTATGAGAAATATTTCCAAGGTAAGGGATATAAATTACTGCCAGCTGATATCTCTCCGGGTGGGTACAACAATGATCCCATACCCTTAAAGGGTAGGTTAGAGTTGCAAATAACATTTAAAGACCGGCAAACCAAAGGTAATGTGTATTTTACTAACAAAGGATCAAACCTACTGGGATGGAAAGAATCAAAAGGAGTTAGGTATCAAATTAGATCCTAACAATGAGGAACAAGTCCTTGTGGTGGCCCATTCCAAAGAAGGAGAAAATGTGTGTGAAGAATTTCCAACATTGTTTAGTGACAAATTGGGATTGTTGAAGGACTACCAACACTTAATAAAAATAAAGGAGGGTACCATACCGGTTGTTCACAAAGTCAGACCTATCCCATAACTAATGCAGGAACCTTTGAAACTTGAGTTAGAAAAGCTGGAAAAATTAGGAGTCATAGAACCGATTGAGAGCTCATTGTGGTTGGCTCCCATAGTGATTACCAAGAAACCGGAAGGTAGGGGTATACGGGTGTGTGTGGACTTGAGAGATCTTAATTCCAATATATGGGTTGACAGGTTTCCCCTGCCCAGAATAAGTGAAATGTTGAGTACCATGGGTCCAGCTAAGTTCTTCAGTGTGATAGATCTATCATCGGCATACCATCAGGTAGAACTTCATCCCTCATCCAGGTCACTCACCTCCTTCATCACTCCGTATGGAGCCTTTAGATATTGCAGAATGCCATTTAGCTTGGCTTCTGCTGCCGCAGTTTTCCAGCGTATTATGCAAAGAGTATTACAGGGAATAGACCAGGCATTGTGTTTTCAGGATGATCTCCTAATATATGGTGTTACAAAAGAGGAACATGATTCTACCTTGAGGGCAGTTTTTAAGGCATTGGAGTGTGCAGGAATGTCTATTCGGAGAGACACATGCCTAATATGTGTGCAACCAGTTCAGAATATCTGGGGCACAAAATAACAAAGGAAGGAGTAGAGCCCAAATACGATCTAGTAGTAGCAGTGAAAGAAGCCCAAGCACCCACCAACAAGCAGGAAATCAAGTCCTTTTTAGGGTTAGCTGAGTACATGGCTAAATTTGTACACAACTTTGCTGATATCACAGCCCCCATGAGAACACTGCTGAAAAAGAATGTTATCTTTGATTGGGATCAAAATTGTCAGGAAGCCTTTGAAAAAGTAAAAGAAGCTATCGTCAAATCCCCTAATTTGAGTAACTTTGATTTCAGGAAAAAGACCATAGTGACCACAGATGCTAGTGGTAAAGGGTTGGGGGCTACCTTATCCCAGATTGCAAATGGACAAGAGAATATTATACCTTTCGCTTCAAGGTCTCTTACAGTTGCGGAAGCAAATTATTCCACCATAGAGAGAGAGACATTAGCATGCTATTGGGCGATAAAACACTTTAAGTTCTTTTTATGGGGTTTGCCTTTTACCATCAGATCATAAACCCCTTACTGGGATGTTCACCACTAAAGGGAGAGAGTGGGCTACTACTCGTATTGCAAAATGGATCCAAGCTTTGGAAAATTTTAATTTTGGAGTAGAATATGTTCAAGGGAGAAGGAACATAATTGCAGATTTCTTGTCTAGATCACCTAGGAAGGTAGAAATAGAGGAAGATGCCTATCTATTGGAGCCAGTGTTGCATATAGACCTTGCTGGTCTTACGAAAATTTAGTGGAATGAAGGAATCAGAAATGACCCAGTGTTAGCAATGCTGAAAGACAAAATTGTCAAGGGTTGGCTGGAAAGGTCGAAAGATTTGGAAGAAGAACTGAAGGGGTATTGGAAAGTAAGATCAGAACTTCATATTCTAGATGACATGGTGATGAGAGGAGAGAGAATAGTACCTCCCCGTGTGTTATGGGACAAACTTGTTACCTTCGCACATGAAGGGCATCTAGGAAGGAGCCTCACTAAAAATAAACTAAGAGCCACCTACTGGTTCCCGACTATGGACAAATTAGTAGAGATCAATGTGAAAGAGTGTATTAAATGTGCCACAAGTGACAAGATCAATGTAACGAGAAAAGCTCCTCTGTCACTAATTGAGGTTCCAAGTAAACCATGGGACAAGTTAGGATTGGACATCTTAGGTCCGTTAGATCAAGTAGGAGTTAGTGGAAAATTCTTATTGGTGTTGGTAGACTACCATTCACACTGGATAATGACCAAACCTGTAAACCAAGTAATCACAAGAGAAGTAATAACTTTCCTAACAGAGACATTCATGGTTGAAGGAATTCCAAGTAAATTGATAACCGACAATGGGGTACAATCTACTTCTGATGCCATGAAGGAGTTCCTTAAGAAGGTTGGTGTCAATCATTTTAGAACGGCTTTATATCATCCACAGGCAAATGGATTAGTTGAGAGAACCAACAGAATGATCGAAGAATGTCTGCAAATGGCAAGGGTGGTCCGGGAGTCAGGTGATATAGCTCTAAAAGAACTGTTGTGGTCCTATCACACCACACCAAATTTGGTAACAGGAATATCACCCTTTACATTACTCAAGGGTAGACAACCGGGTACTAAACTGAACCCCAACTGGTTGATAGGAGGTAAACCCCAACTTGTGCAACATGAAGAAGCCACAGCCCGAGTCCAGCAAAACCAACGTAGGTACAAAAATTGGTATGACAATAAGTTTGGTACCAAGTATAGGCCATGGAAGGTGGGGAAGTGGGTAAAGGTCAAACTACCTGAGAACACCAAGAGAGAGGGTAGCAAGTTTTCATGCCCCAAAAGAATTATTGAAGTACAAAAGAATGTGGTAAAGCTGGAAGATGGCAGAGTGTGGAGTATGGACAAATTATCATGCAGTAGAAAACCAACAATTAGACATGATAGTTCACAAGATGAGGAGGAAGAAGAAGAAGCCTTGGATCAAAGGAGCCAAGGCGATGAGATGAGGAGCAGAAGACGACCATCGTGGCACAAGGACTACATGTTCAATTATTAAGGGAAGGAGATATGTTATAATCCACATGTGTATATACGCGTATAGGCATACTTTCTCTTTAAGTAGATTATTGTATATAGTTATCAGAATGTATAATGTTATAAAATAATTTCCAAAAAATATAAGGCAGTATATATATTTGAGATAGAAATTGGTATGTTCCGTTGTTCCTTGGAATGTGGGGGAATTGGTATACCCGGGAGCTTGCATTAGAATGTTGGGAAGTGTGAAGCAGTGTGAGACAAGAAGACGGAGTTCGAGGAGCGTTTGAATAAACAGCTGAGAACCAGTATTGCTTCTTATTGCTTGACTTCTCAACTTAAAGAATACAACAGGTGGGGAAACAAAACAAGAAAGAAGTATGTCAATTCCAGGAAATAAGTACATGTTGTGACACATACACTCCTACTCAGCTCAAGCACAAACCCTCAGCAGACACAACACATGTTATGAATGTGCCCCTGAGTGGAAGGCATGACCCCACAGTACACTACATTCTTATCCTGACCCACTACACTGATACATTTTGTGAAGTGAACCAATGAGAGACGATGCCAAGCGAACACATCTGAAAGTTCATGAGGCTACATTGAATACAATGGGCCAAACAGGGGACCCCTCACAGGCCTGCAGGCCCTGCCATAACTAGATATGACACTATCCCACGGGCATGGAGGGGGGCAGGACTGCTGGGACACACCTGTCTACGTGCCTGGCACTACTATGCATGCACCCCTTAGCCTCTAAATACACTCATCATAGTGGCATCACAACAGTGTTGGTGCTCACCCCCTTGTGGCTGCTGTGCTGCCTTCAAGCGCCCTAATCCGGATAGGCCTCCGCCAGAATGCAGTCCATTCGGGGGGGTCAGAGTCCGATGGGCACCCCAGCCTCGTTGGGAGGCCTTCCCCAGCTGGGCCTCTCTGGTCTTCCTGGCCAAGCGACTCAGGTCCTCCCACCGCTTCCTGCAGTGGGTGCTCCACCGGTTGTAGACCCCCAGGGTGTGCACTTCCTTGGCAATGGCTTGCCACAGTCCCCTCTTCTGATGGGCGCTGACATGCATGGGACACACAGAGTCAAGAAACAGAAGACAGTGTGGGTGCCCCAAACACAAATGCCATACCCGTTCAAACTGACATGGCCCATGGGGACATATACATGGACAAATTCCAAGCCAAAAACTGCCAGACAGACTACGGGTGAGCATTCGCACAGCGAACAAAAACGCATCCAGGCATCCAACACCTTCACACACATCTAAGGAGGACATATAGCAACTCACCTGCTCCTCTGGTCGCCCATGCAGCTTGGCATACAGGGGTAGGAATCCTTCCACCAGCTTCTCCAGCTTCTCCAGCTCCTCCACAGTGAAGGCCGGGGCCCGTTCCCCTGTGACACGTGCCATATCAGGGACCATAGTCAGTTCTTCCCTTCTCATAGTACAGGAGTCAAGTGTCAAGGGCCTGTCAAAATCGCGGTAGATACCGCAGCGGTGTGCACCGTCACGGCCGGCGGGGATCATGATTGGCCCAAGTTCCCCTTTGACAACCATATTATCCAATGATCAGAGGCACGGTGGTGAACACCGCCTACTGCCATGACGAGTTACACCAGCAGAATGAAGTCACTTCCACACTACACTACATGGATGGCAGGAGGCTGCCATTTTGTATCCACCACGCCTCCATAGCCTGGCCGGGGGCCTCATCCATGGCTCCATTCCCTCTCCCCTTCATAAAGTACTGACATGAGTATTGGTCCCCCACATGTAATCATGGTGGGAAGTGTGTCTACACTGTGATGCCATTATGACTGAGACACCTCACCACACATTAACATGACAGGATAACCTCATTCTTTCTGTTTGTATACGTTACATATGTGTCGCATTGAAAACATGAATTGTGTCACCATGTAATGCAAGTGTATGTCCAAACTCAAGGTGTGTTCCTTCCTCACCCATAGGTTTACAGACCCCTGGTAGATCTGTCCACCATGAAGGAATGTCACATCATCATAACTTACAGACTTAATCGAGCTACAATCCTTGATCTCTGTTCAGAAATAGATCCTGTTCCAATGCCGGCTAATAGGAATCCCCATGTCATACCTACAATTGTGCAGGCACTGTCTGTGCTTTATTTTTTGGCCACAGGGTCATTCCAAGTGACAGTAGTCATGGCTGCAGGGGTATCTCAGCCGATGTTCAGCCACATCCTGTCCAATTTCCTGAATGCATTCATTCAACACTTGCAAAGTTATGTCCAGTTTCCCCAAAGGGCTGATCTCACCGCCATCAAATCAGGATTTTATGCCTTTGCAAATATCCCCCAAGTAATAGGTGCCATTGATGGTACCCACATTTCTCTCATACCCCCAAGAGTAAATGAACAGGTGTTTCGGAATCACAAAAACTATCACTCCATGAATGTCCAATTGGTGTGTACTGCTGATCAGTACATTTCACATGTCAATGCAAGATTCCCAGGATCCATCCATGATTTATTTATCCTGAGAAACAGCAGTGTGCCACACATGATGGGACAACTACAGGGAGACAGAGCTTGGCTCATAGGTGAGTGTGTATGGCACTGGATCAATTACATAGCTGACTGCCAGGCTGTATGCAAGTAAATTGTGTGTGTTTCAACCCGCTTTTGCCCACTTTTGCAGGGGATTCTGGCTACCCCAACATGCAAATGTCTCCTGACACCTGTGAGGAATCCCAGGACAGATGCAGAAAGGAATTATAATGAGGCACATGGTCATACTAGGAGGGGATTTAGTGGACCATAGGAAACCTGAAAGCAAGATTTTGTTGCCTCCATCTCTCTGGAGGATCCCTGTGCTATGTCCCTGACATGGTGTGTAAGATAGTGGTGGCCTGATGCATGCTGCACAGCTTGGCTGTGAGGAAATCTATCCCACTTCTGGAAGAGGAGGATGCTGTCCAACCAGCCCTGCCACCTCAGAGGAGGGATGAGAGTGATGGTGAAGAAGAGGGGGAAGACATCACCTCCAGGACCCAGCTAATCTGGCTATACTCCCAGTGACTCTCAGGTACATTTCCTATGATGTTGATGGCTTCACTGCATTATTTCAGGTAGACTCATTGTACTGTGGTGTCATTTCCAGTGATAAGGCAAAATCATGATTGATGTGGCAGATGCCATTTAACGCAATGGATTGTACAGTGTGACATACTTCAGACACTACAGTCTGTTAGATCACCTCCTTCAATAAAGGCGGCATTATGATGGTAACTGGCTAATGCATTCACATTCACAATTGATAGCTCATATTGATTAAGGACAGATATTTTGAGTGCACAGGTGTATTTATTTCAAGTCAAAACATCCATGTGTGTTGGGACAGTGGAAGGGAGTGTGCACATGATGAACAACATACTCAGGTACATACGCTCAGCTGTTGGTTGCACAGGGGTATGGTTCATGGGGTCATTTGAAGATGGTGAGATAGCAGTGGCATGTCAACAAGGTAGCTCAGTGGCACACAAGGAAGACAGTTCAGGGAAGAGTCACTTCCTGGTGCTGGCCTTGGTCTTGGCTGTTGTTTCAGTAGGATATCTGGGTCTGAGGACACATTTGTGAGGGTGAAGCTGGGCTGCAGGGGTAGGGGTGCTGGGGTCCTGTGAGCCCTCTGGCAGTGCCACCAGTCCAGTAGATGCTGCAGATGTAGATGGCAGGGCAGTGTCCTGGCTAGTGTAAGGGGCCTGCAGGTGAGTGGAGGACTCAGGCTGGATGTTTGTCTGGCGCTGCAGCACCCCTGCAATGGAGGCCGTGGTAGCATTGAGCTGTTTCCATTGCTCTATGGCCTCCTGGTGGTGTGCTACCTGCAGCCTCTGCTTCTGCTCCAAGGGTGCCTAGATCTGGCCCATCCTGTCTGGGGAATGGTGGTATTCTCCCAGGACCTCAGATATCACCTCCTGGGCAGCAGTATCCCTCCTTGGGCCATCCCCTGGGCCACTGATACCCTCCCACTGGCCCTAGCCCCCTGTGCCTGTGTTACCTGCACAGGCCTGGCAGTCGCACTTGCAGTTAGCCCTTCATCATCCTGTCTGGTGGTGGGTGGAGACTCAGGCCTCTGTACATGTGGGTTGCCAGTAGGTGGCCTGGTGACAATAGTATGGGGGTGATTTGTATGGCGGATTGTGGGCATGGAGGTGACTTGGATGTGAGTGTGGGTGTTATGGACTGGGTAGGGGATGGGGTCCTGCTGGTAGTGAGATGGATGGGGTGATAGATGCATTATAGGCGAGGTGACTATTAAGGTATTGTAGTTGACTTACTCGAGTCCAGTCCTCCAGTGAGTCCAGTGAGTCCCTTCGGGTGCAGGATAGCCAGGATCTTCTCCTCCTAGTCGGTGTATTCGGGGGAGGAGGTGGGGGACCACCATCAGTCTTCTGTATGGCGGTGTTGCACCTGGATGCTATGGAACGCACCTTCCCATGCAGGCTGTTCCATCTCTTCCTGATGTTATCCCTTGTGCGTAGATGGTTTCCCACTGCATTGACCTTGTTGACCATCCTCTGCCATAGCTCCATCTTCCTGGCCAAGTGTGTCTGCTGCACCTGTGCCCCAAATAGGTGTGGCGCGATCTGGAGTATTTCGTCCACTATCGTCCTTAGCTCCCTGTATGTGAAGCGGAGGTGCTTATGGGGTACCATGGTGTGTGTTGTGGGTGGTGTGTTGTAGGTGTATTGGTGAGGGTGCTGTTGTGTGGTTGGGTGTGTGGCTTGTGATGTTGGGGGAGCAATGTATGAGTTTTGGTGGTGTTTTTGTGTGTGTGACGTGGGATGGTGAGTTCAGTGTACGTGTGTTGTCAATATCTGGTGTGCTATTGGCGTTACAAAGGATTGTGGGGCGTGTATGTGTGTTTTAAAGTGTTGTGTATGTCTGTTAGATGTGTGCTTTTCGAACTTGCCAATGTGTGCATTTGTTGTTGACCAGTCTCATTGGTGGCCATGGCAGTCCGCAATGCCAATGGTCGTTCGACATTCACCGTCCGCGGAGCTGATTTGTGCATCATTATTTGGTGGGTGAGTGACGTGTACTGCCTTTTCGCCGGTGTTGGCCCTGGCGGTGGGTGAAAGTTGCAAGATTTTTGGAGGTTTGTGTTTTTGGGGTCATTATACGGTGGCATGCAGTTCACCACCACTGGCTGTCTTTTGTTTACCGTCAGCACGGCGGCCGCCAAGTTCATAGTAAGGGCCTATGTATTGAGAGATTGACAATGAGATGAGAACTGTAGAAATCATTAATTGCAATTAATTAGTAATTCCAAAATGTAGCTTAGGAAATTTGGAATAGGGCAAGGAAATTTAGAATAGAATGGTCCATGATACTAGTATTATTATTATATAGGCGCTCTGAACATCTGTTGTAGAAATGTTACTGCATTTGCCTTTTCCTTTAAAAAACAGAAATATTCTTGGAGAGATTATTTATTAACATTGCCACTAATCTTTTCAATTTTGTTTTCTTACATCATCCAGCATCCAGTGTCAGGAAGAGGGCTGGTGGTGAGGTAGGCGAGGCAGCTGAAGGTGGCCCCTCTTCGAAGTGCCGGGGCAGATGGCTCTGCTGGCCGCAGTAAGTCCTCCTGTTGTTATTAATATTAATATTTATTTCCTTCACTTTTACCGCTCCATACTTAAAATAATTTTCTAACTTGTTATTGTGCCTGTCTCCTAATTTTAGTCCAACTCCACTTTGATTTATCTGTTTCGTAAATTCTTCTTATCCCTGCATTATCCTATTTATTTATTTCCTATATTTCAAGTTTCTTTACTTCAAACTGTCTGGCTGTGCTAGTCTGTCTGTAGCTTCCTTTCTTCTGCTTTGTCAGTGAGCTTTCCCTCTCCCCTCATATATCTCATCTTGTGGAGTGGTGGTAAGGCTCCGGGAACACATGTACTGAAGATTGCATGCCCATGTAAGATATTCTACACATGTTTCGTGAAAAGGCTTTCTTTTTCTTGTTCCAGCTCAACCATACAAAAAGGAAAAGAAGGTGTTTTTGAATGCGGCCATGTAATTGTTTGTACCCTCCATTGTTGTGTATGTATTACTAGTATACTAGCAGTTGATGACCATGCTCCATGGTTGGAAGTATGAGGAGGAGCCACCATTGCATTAGCCCACCAAGACCAAATGTCCTTCATTGACCAATTCTTGTACCCTTTTATCTCTCTTGAAAAACTCAGATTCATCAATAGCTAGTTCTGCCCCTCCGTTACCATTTGTTTTTTACTTGACTACCTGGCTTTTAAAAAATGCCAGCAGACAAAATGCCCACCTAATATTTTGACAGAAGAGAAGTCTGTAACTGAAATATAGTGATAGATTGTGGTTGTATTTTGCTATTATAAAAACACAATAGGGGGAAAGGTATGTGGCGTCTACATTGTGCAATGTTTTTTTCTTGTCGCACCGACCACCAGTGCCAGGAACAACTGCGATAGCGCCAGTGCAGACACGGCTGCTGGAGCGGATGAGGGTGGAGTCTCTGCAGCAGCAGTGGCAGGCGGTGACAATTCCTATGGCTTACTTATTGAGAATTAGTAATATAGAGCCAGATGTATGTCAGAGAGACTCACAATTTACGAGTCGCAATTCAGAATGCAGGATGGTGTCCCTTACACCATCTGCGACTCGCAAGGGGGTCGCAAAGGGCCACCTCATTAATATTAATGAGGTGGGTCGCAATTTGCGACACCCTGGAGACAGCAGACCACCATGTCTGTGACTGATTTTAAATAAAGCAGTTTTTTTTTGTAATGCAGCCCGTTTTCCTTAAAGGAAAACGAGATGCATTACAAAATGAAAAAATTTAACGTTTTTGTTTCATTTTTTCAGAGCAGGCAGTGGTCCATGCCAGGACCACTGCCTGCTCTGAAAAAATGTTTTCCATGCCATTCACAAAGGGGAAGGGGTCGCCTGGGGACCCCTTCCCTTTTGCGAATGGGTTACCACCAGTGTGACACTGGTGGTAACTGTGATTGCTTTGCGACCGCGTTCGCGGTCACAAAGCAATACAGTAGCGTGCTGCGACTCGCAATTAGGAAGGGGAACACCCCTTCCTAATTGCGACTCGCAGTCCCATTTTGCGACTCGGTAACCAGGTTACCAACTCGCAAAACGGGGATTGGGCATCGCAATGTGCTTTTTGCATGTCGCAAACAGCGGAATTCATCGTTTGCGACGTGCAAAAAGTTTGCTACATCTGGCTCATAGTCACTACAAGGGTGTACTAATGTTGTTGATTCACTTGTCAACATCCTGCTTATCAGATGTAGCAGGAGTTAGGTAGGTATTAATAGCTTCTTCAATCTGCAGCTCAGCAGACTAGGGTTTATAAAATGAACTTGAAGTATGATGTGTTTTGGAAAATTTAAAGAAGGGTGGAAGTAGAATGGATGGGAAAAATATAATATGAGTGAAAAGATATGTGTGTGGATGAAAGGGTGCATAATAATCATATTGGTAGGTGATGAGGAGGATGATAGGATGCATGTGTGGGTGAAGGATGGATGAAAGGGCATATGGGTGAAAGGATGCCAGCCCAGGTGGGTGAAAACCTGGATGGTTTAACAGACTTCTCGGGTGAGTTAGATCTCTTGGATGGGTGAATAGGTGAAAGGATGCATGAGTGGTTATTGAGTAAATGGATGTTGGTGAAAGATTAGTAGAGAGCCATGTTTGAAATTTGGATGGTTTTAAATGGCAAAAGACTGTATGAGAAAATGTAAAGCTTAGCTTAAATGATGTGAATCAAAGCCAAGGGTGAAGAATAAGTGTACTAGAAGAACAAATTTGCAATGACAAATAGATACATGCTTGGAATGAAGAAACAACAGAGCTCTTCTGGATAGGGGCATTCTTCTCACCTACTTTACTTCCTTGGGATGCTTTTTATCAAAAGTTTGATGCAAAGGTTTGGATGGTATTTCAGAATATTCCTTTGACTCACAGTATTTTCAAGCGAGGCAGGTAATATGTATCCCAGCATCCATTTACCATCGCCTCCTTCCCTCGCTATGGCCTTTCTCCAGTGACACCCATGATAACCTAACAGCTGCATGGTTCAATTCGGCAGAATCTGCACTGCAATGTTGGCTGTGAAATTTGTGTCTAGCAGTTTAAGTTAAGTTAATGTGTCAAAGACTTATCAATGCATGGCAATGCAAAAACCAGGTGTATTTCCTGTTCCTCCCAATGCTTACTGTGTCAGTCACTTCCTAGTACTTTACTCTTTAATGTTTCTTAATTTCTGTCCCAGACTTCAGGATAATTTGAAAAATCCAATCTTTGTTTGCGTCACATTTTTCAAGCCAAGTAGTAAATATAATTCATTATGGCTTCCATAATGGATTTACTTCTGTTCTAATTGTTCCCTTTCAACATTTGCCAACCACAGTGAGTCACACTACCAGCCAAACCTTAGGCAAATAATGATGATGAGGAATTGATTGATCAGTAAAGTGTGTACTCTACCTACCCATCCTAATACCCTCTACCTTACCCTGCAATTGAGTATGTGAAGAAGATTTCTTTCCTTACTGCAAAGCAAATGTATTTTTTGGAAAAAAGTAGTTATTGCAAAGTGTGGTGGAGCAGGGTTATGAGGACAGTGAGTTAAGTGGTCCATAAGTAAGTGTCTTGATTTTCCTAAAAGTGATAGTCTGTGACGATGCGAATGTGTCAAATACAGTCTATAGCCCATTCCTTAATACTTTCCCTGTAAAGAAGTGCATCACTTTTACCACCACCTCCTTATGGCAGACAGAATGTCTGCTTGATTGATCATATTGTACTACGTGCCGTATTTCATTATTAGTACTTATCGGCCTCGTAGTCCAGGTACAAACAGGAACAGGGCCATTGGAATGAAATAATTTTCTAGTACAGCTGCCCCAGCTGCAGACAGTAACGAGTACGACTAGGGCGCCAGCTGAGCTAGCAATGCCACCATTAATTTAGCACAACAGGCGAGAAAAGACTACTTGCACTCCATAGTGCATATTATGGCTGTGACAGTTACCACCCTTAAAATTGAATGTCCTGAGGTGACCACCATAAGTACTGCTACTGTGCCATTACAATACATGATTTTAAATAAGTGTTTTGCTCAGAGCATTGTTTAGAATTTCTCTTTTTCCTTTCTTGATATAGCTATTCCTGCTGGTCCACAATCACAGCAGAAAATAGCAGCCCGGCTGCGGCGTTCAATGCTGGAGGCCATATGGGGCGAGTACCAGTGGCTGGTGATCCTTCAGGAAGAGGAGGATGAGGCAGCAGCAGTTGCTGCCAGTACTCAGGGTGCCAGCCAGCCCCAGTGCCTCCAGCCCAACAATACCTCTGCCACAGTGCCAGGGCAGTCACCTGCCATCATATCATCCCTGCTGCCCCCTCCCAGAGACCGTGTTCCAATGCTGCATCCTTTGGAGGCTGGCACTGTTAGAGGCCCTTCAGGCATGTATGTGAAGGGCTCCTCAGAAGCATCCAGGCCCGCCTTTAATGCCCTCCTCTGCCCTTTTTAACCTTTTTTTTGGTGGTTGGGACTTGTGGGTGTAGAGGGTGGGAATAGTTTTTCACATGCCTTTTCTACTTTCTTTTGTGTTGAACATGAACAAATGGACAGGTTTTTTTGGGATTATTGGTTGAGGAAAGGGACATATGTTTGGGGATAGGGGTCAGCCAGTTGTGGGTGGAAGTAGTGGGTATTTATTATTTTTGTTAGGATGGGGCAAAACAAATTGTTAATTACAGTTCTTTATGCCTAAAATAATTTTTTATGTGTTTTACTTCGCACTGCTGCCTTTATGCAGCGTGTTTTCAAAATCTGCTGATAATGTATTCCTTTTAGTGCAAAATGTTATACAAATCTGCTGATAGTGTACAACAATTGTTTATGCGGTTAGGTAATCTTGTTGTAATACTTGCCTAGTCTCTGCAGTGCACTCTGCAAAATTTGACTCATAGGAGTGGAACAGAGAGATTTTCCATTGCCAATTATATTACCTGAACTAAAACTACAACAATGTTCCATAATTCTCTTACCTGAATGGGTGAAGTGAGGGCTGCATGGTTTCTCAAGATACCATGGTGGTGTAGTAGTAGCATGCTTGCGCACTAACAATGAAGGCATCAGAAGCTAGGTCCCAATAAACTTAGGTGAACTCAAATGAAGATCCTGCACACTGGGTTGAGGTTGCTTCTACCACTTCCACCCCACCAAGTGTGTGATTAATCAATGGTGTAAAATCTTATATAACATCTCAATAAATCGCACAGCTCTGAGGAAGAGGGTTAGGAATGTGATGACTGGATGGGACAGGAAGTTTGGGAATGGTGTGACAAAAAGACAAACACTACACAAACACAATATTCATCTGGGAAATGATCAGCAGCCTGTTGTGGGAGGAATAGAAAAACATGAATATGTATGACACAGATAATTTTACATTCTGTCAGCCCCAGTGAGAACGAAGTTGTGTATATCTAAAAATGTTTGGTCACCTACATTTGTAAAATAGTACATATAATTAATCCTGGGGTTAAGCTAATAACGCACACAGTTCTAAAAAAATAGAATGATACTAGTCTGTATTGCAGAAATGGGTGATGCATCTGCAGTCTTCTTGGATTGCCCCGTCAATCTTCTTGGGTGCCTGCCTGAAGCAGTTCGATCAGGTAAGCATGAGTGTTATGCTGCAGGAGAAGAGAAGGCATGTGGATTGCAAAAAAAAATGATTATCATGATATTGTAGAATCAAGAAGGATGGAATGGAAGGTAATCTTCATGGGGAGTAGTGTACCAAGAAGACTTAGAGGTGGCAGATCAAGAGCAAAGACCTTTGCGATCATTTATTTTAGGACTGATGTGTGATCAATTAAGTGAGAGCAATTACAACACCCAACAATCACAGACAAGTGTCAGCATGTATTGGGATGATCATCGCAACTGTCAAGCTCATCATAACACTTAGCCTAGAGCACGAGCATATTCTGAAATTATCATCCATCACATGTATGGCTCCTCCCAACCAAATAGTTTCAAGTTTAAGCCAGCCAGCAGACACACACAGCTGCATTGCATTTCCAAAATCAAGTAATCAACACACCTCCCACCGCCAGTCCACAGATTGGAGTAGGCCTCTTAGACTCATCCTTGCATCATCCATGTTGATTTCCATGAAGTTGATAACTTCCTTCTTCTGGCAGTTGTTTAAGTTGTCAAATCATGCTCTGATTCCTTCCATCATCCTCCAGACTCTGATTAAAGATTATTATGTCTAACTTCATACCAACTGCTCCCGAGAGTCACAGTTTCCCGACCCAATTGAGATAGAGCTACCTGTAGTGCACAGCTGTGTTTAACAGCAAGAGACACGTTCAGTAGGTTTTTTTTTCTGGACAAGCATTTTGTTTGTTAGCAAAATGGTCTGGTCAAGTCTTCTTTGACAAATGTGAACCAGAAAGCAAAATACCGGAAAACAAAGCAGTATGAAAACGCCGGGAAACAAATTTTGCTAAGTGTCAAAGGGGAAGGGAAATAAAATCACCTTCAGGAAAACAATTATCACCCATTATTATTTTCATGCCAAAAACATTGTAAATTGATCACAACACAAATACAAACTAGTGCAATAATATATTTAAACAATATAAACACCCACTCACACTATCTGCCACCACTAGATATGAGTCACACGAACCTTCTCAACACTGAAACAAGTATTTCTCATATCAATCATTGAGGTATATTACAGTATTTCCCAACCTTTTGACTTCCGTGGACCCCCACTTTATCATTTCTGGAACCCAGGGACCCCCACTGAACATTATTGGAAATCGGGAGACCCCCCACTTGGTCATTAATGAAAGCTGGGGACCTAATCTGTTAATAATATTTGATTTTCTAAGCAGTTGAGTACCCCCTGAGGAAGCTTCCTCGGACCACAGGTTGGGAACCACTCGTATAAAGCATTACTTGCCTGTTCCAATCAAGCGTTGTGGTACATTGCTGATCCTCTTCGATTCAGGAAACAAAACACACTTTGCCCAATACTCTGGGGCAGTCTTGCTAGTGGACAAAAAGGAAGCCTAGACACAGAATAAAGGCAGGCATTGTCTCTCAAATTGCCTTGAAGTGATTTTAGGGAGTTTGTGATCTTCTTCAATGCATACTGGTCCAACTTCGGCCATACATGTGCCTGAAACAGTTGTGGTTCATTAATCATTTAACCAGAAACAAACAATATTAAATAATAAGGTTCACCCAGCTAGCTATTTTTTTTTCTACAAAGCAGTTCATTAATATTAGAAAGTAGGACATTCTATGGTGCCGCAGGTCTAGTCAGGGAAGTAGAGTTCATCCTTAAACTCAGGTGGTTTACCCAGAAGTTGGTCAGCTAACACACTACCATGACCTGAGTCCGACCAATCATCATCCTTATCAACCTCCTGTTGTTCTTCAGGTATGCTGTAATTTGGTGGTATAAAGTGCTGATTAATTTTGATCATGGTCAACGTCTCCAGGTTTTGGGGCTAGAGACTGGTCCTTCTCACTGTGATAAAAGAACCAGCTGCACTGAACACTTGCTCAGCAGACATACTAGCTAGAAGGCAATCCAGATACTTTATTGCTGGCTTGCTGAGCATTGGCCATTGGCGCCTCTTCCCATACCAATACTCCAATGGGTTTTGATCCAGGTAGACCTCCGCTGGGTCATCCAGATATGCCTGGGCTATCCTCTCAATAGTCATTGTTGCTCCACCTTGTTCGAGCTCTTTTGCCTTCATTTCTGCACTGGACTTAAGCCCTGCCTTTAGAAAACAATCAAATGCAGATTTTGGGGCTGCTGCTTCTGTTGTTGTTGTTGCTGCTGGTGTTGAGTTTGGCTGCCTTGAGCCAACAGCACTGTCCGCAGGCTCTCTTTAAGTTGCAGGCTGCACCCCAGAAATTCTGCCCATGAGTGGGCCTCTCATTTCCAGCCGTTCTTTTTCTAGGTCTCTGGCTTGCTCAGCAATTTATGTCTTCTAAATTGAAACATCTCTGCCAGAAAAGGGAATGCAAGTGGCCAGTAATTGTACCGTGGGTCAAGAATTGTGGCACCGATGTAATGTTTGGATGACACAATGTCACTTTGCAGCCTTATATTAACAGAGGAGAAAAGGATTAAGTGCGCCGCCAGCTCCTGCACATCTGTTTTTCATCCACACCTGTGTACTTTTGAGACACCTCCTTTAGCTGTTTTTGCAGCATATGCACCAATGGGGTAGCTTAGACCAAAGTACAGTCCTCCTTGCTGATTTTCCGTGTGAAAATTTCAAAAGGAAGCAGCATCTCTGTCAGGCATTTGACCAGGCCCCATTAGTCCATCTCCATGATCATGCCTTTCATAGTTGCATCCCCTCTTTGAATGACATATTCATTGACCGATCTGTACTGCTAAAACAGACATTGTAGCATGTAATAAGCAGAATCCCAACATGTTGGCACTTCCTGTATGAGGGCTTTCACTGGTATTGTATCATCATACTAGATAATCCTCAACAGTTTGCCGGCTTTAAAAGAATGGCTAAAATGAGTGAAGATTCTTCAGCATCAGGACAGTACGTTGTTGACTCTGGGTTCTTTTTTGAGGAAATCATGTACAATGATGTTCCTGCAGTGCGCCAGACACAGGACCCTAAAATAGCCACCATCTGACATAGCCTTAACTATATTACTGCCATTGTCCGTGGCAACAAATCCAATGCTAAGCCCTCTGGGGTGCAGTCATTCAAAGACCTTGTTGTTAAAATCATCCAAGATGTTTGCAGCAGTATGGGATTTTTCCATGGTGAAAATAGCTACTGTTGCATGCTTCTGAGCACCCTTAAAAATTTCAGCTGTGTCATCACCTGCATATATCATTTCTGTAAGCCCCACAAATGATAGCCAGTGTACAGTGATGCACATGTAATCAGTGGCTTGGCAACTGATCCACATGTCTGTCATCAGGTGGTTTGTCTGGACAACACTCTGCTGCAAAGCCTGTCCAACCCATTTCAGCATATCATGATGTAGTACTGGAACAGCAACTCTGGCGATATAGGTCTTGCTGGGAACCTTCCATTTCAGGCAGATAGCTGCCACAAATTCTAGAAAACACACTCCTTCTACTAAAGAAAAAGGGAGGTGGTCCAATGCTAACATTTTAGCCAGCTTCCCGTGGTACAAACGTGCCGTTGGGTGGTTGTGTTCGTACTGCTTCTCCTCCCTAAACATGGCACTAATAGTAGCCTGTTGTTTTCTTTGCTGGTGCCACTGATGCAGGCAACTTAGAAGGTGGTGGTAGGTACAATGTGCATTTCAGTGGGGGAGCCACTGCATGTTCTTGCCTTGGTTTATGACCTGACTCTGAGTCTGCCTGTGCCATTGCGATGTTGCTGATGTGGGCAATGATACTACTGCACTGCTGGGGACAGGGCTGATTTGTGTATGAAAATGTCACCATCTTCTTCACCTTCATCTTCCCCCATGATCGGATCAGATTCCCTGCTTTCAATGCCTTCACTAACACTACTTGCAGGCTTTTTGCACCTAAGGTGCTCCTCCCAGTGGATTGTGTGGTGTTTTCTCAAATGGGTTGTTTGGCCTCCGGTTCCATAGCTTGTACCAAGCTTACCCTAAAACACTTACTCATCAAATGGAGTAAATAGCAATGTATGGCTCCTTTTGACTAACTGTAAAGAAGTCCCAAACTGGGGAGGCCAACTTTCTAACACTAGGGCCACTGCCAATATCTGAAGGAGTGGTGATAGGTGGATGTTCTTTTGATGATGTTTTCCTCTCTGCAGTGCCTTTTTCAACTGAGGTGGCTGTGGATGTAGGGCACACCTGGGGCCTTGTAAATATGGAAGCTGGTGGAGGAGGAGGTGGTGGTATCTGTGCCACATCCCTCAGAGCAGGTTGAGAAGATGCGGTAATGTTTGACTCCACTGAGGCTGGGCTCGTCATCCTCCTCTTCTTCATCCCTAGCTCTAAGGCTTTTAGGAACCTTCCTTATCACTCCTTGCCTCTCCTGGAGTGTCTCAGACTGAGGTGGCATCCAAGTGGAGTCTTGATCATCAGAAGTGGGGACTTGAAGAAGAAGATGGCGGAGATCTAGGAGACATTGGATCTTGTGAAAGAGAGGCTTCTTCGGCTTCCTCCGCCTGAAGCTCAACATCCTGATGTGCTCCTGCTTCTGGAGGAACTGCTATTGCTGGCTGTTGTCCACTGGTCTGAGTTTCTGGCCATGATTGGGTACTACTTTGAGAAAGAGATAAGTCCAATTCAACGTCACTGCTGCCTCTGTGGCAGACATGGGCTTGGGCCTGCTTTGAAAAGGAGCCGCTGAAGTGGGAGTGCTGCTCCCAGCTTGTTTCCCAGAGGCTGGTATGGCAGACACACATTTTGCCCAAAAAAGGTCTGGGGCGCCATACCAGTGGTGGTTTCTTGGTAGCATGGGGCCATCTTGAAGCTGTCAGTTGGTGGTAGCACTTAGCTTCACAAGCTGAAGAGAATTCCATGTGGTCGTGAATGTGGTCACCTGTCACGTTGTGCACAGGCATTCTGTCTGACAATACTGTGGGAGATGTCTCTTTCTCTTTGTGCACCTAAAAGCAAACATGCAAGAAGGATCAGTGAAATATGGCATTGTTGCATTAGTAGTAGAAACAATATAATTTAATGGTTACTTAACTAAACTTGTAAATAATTATGAAATACACTGTATTCATTTGTAAAACCACACCAACATTAACTTTCATTATCATGTACATTCATTAAGGATAAGAAAGAGCAACAACCACAACATGCAGGATGTAACTGTTAGCTTTATCTGTCTGGCTCAAGTTGGCATGTGGCACTCAGGGAGATGCTGGTGACAAATGGAATAGTAATCCTTTAATAATGTAATGTAGTGCAACTGTATGCCTATGGCAGACATGAGGCTAATGGGGAATATGTGAAGAAAAAATAATTTTTTTTAATTCCAAAACCAAGAAAAAAAAATATGTTTATTATTATATGAGTATAAAAAAATTAAATTAAAGTTTGTGAAACAAATTAGAAAAAAAGAATACAATTTAAAAAAATATATATTTCAATTGCTGATGTACTAGGGGAAGGGGACTATCATGAAAAACCATGGTGATTTGGGAGGCAAGGAGTGGTGGAGGTGAACAATTAAAAAAAAGTATGTAATAAAATATAAAAAAAACTGCTCATACAGTACATTTAATAATAAGCATTGACCTACTAGGCCAGAATCACACACAAAATGGCCACCAGTCACATGGTCAAACAACAACCAGCAAGGAGGCATGGACACCACAACAAAGAAGAACACATGCAGGCCTAAAGCACACTGGCTGCCTACAGAAAATGGCCGCCAGGCACATGGTCAAACAATAACCAGCAAAGAGGCATTGCCACCACAACAAATAAGAGAACATGAAGGCCTAAGCCACACTGGCTGCCTATACAAAATGGCCACGAGACACATGATCAAACAACAACCAGCAAGGAGGCATGGCCACCACAACAAAGAAGAACTCATGCAGGACTACTGGCTGCCTACACAAAATGGCCACCAGCCACAAGGGTAAACAATAAGCAGGATGAATAGAAAACAAAAAACACATATAGATATAGTACTAAAAATGACTATGCAAGAAAGGCCCCTGGCCACATGTAATGGGGGACAAAGAAAAATGGTGGCCTGTGAGAAACACTCTCATACACTGGTCAGACAAAGAAGGCATTGGTATAGGAGAAAAAACAGCGTTAACTCAGTAATTCCAGAAACTAAAATTAAAGGAGCTAAAACTGTTTACAACAAAAACACACATCATACAAAGGCATTTAGCATTATAAGCCCACCATAAGCTGTTTGCCGAAAAAAAATGGGAAAAAACAACTTTTTAAAAATCTTTAATCCAATGCCATCAATGGTTTTTAAGTTCCACAGAAACCACAAACAGTTGTTTCATCATGCACCCATGACTATTACTGAACCCACAGCTGGAAGGCCTATTCCATTAGCAGGCTAGGCCACTTAACATTAACATAGTGAATTTACTGAGGAGAAAATGTAGTGAACTGTAAAACATTTTTCCTTTGTAGAACAAAAATTACACGTAAAACTATAGCTAGGCCTCAAATGCAGGCCACCCACTACAATAAATTAAAAAATTGAATAAATATACAGATAAATCCTGGTGCATGTCCTCTATCAAACAAACAACTTGTACAACACCCTTAGACAAGTGTTTTTTAACTTACTTGTGAAATCTCAAATACAATAAAGTCCTTAAATCCAATGATATATCCAGGAGACAAAAAGTGATCTTTCCAGCTAGAAATCCAAGTGAAAAGTGACCAGGAGATCAACAAAGCAGTGAGAGGAGCCTGCTGGATAGGAACAGGAAGTTGGAGTCTCTGGGGTGCTTCCTGTTAGTTGGAAATACAAATACCCCCTCATACAATACTATCAATGCGAATGGTCAATTAAAGAAGATTTTTCACTCGAAGTTGTAGATTTCAGCTGCTTTAGCTTTGCCAATTTGCAGCAGCAGTCACTCATGCTCACTCGTGCTTGCCTATACTCAAAAGACACGCTGGAAGTCACTGGCATAGTGCTAACTCTTGCAAGCAGGTAAAAAATCGTGTTGGTGCACGTGAGAGACTGGAAGTCTCTTGCCTCACTTCTCGCACACGTGAAATGACAGTAAGGGGCAAAAACAGAAAAAGCTCTGCTATATTACGGAGTGCGGAGACTATCCATAACTCCGCATTCTCCACAGAACGCGGAGTTGCCGAATTCCACAAACTCCACCAGCGGAGCAGAGTTTTTTGCCTAGGTCTAGTATGTATATGCAACCCAAATCTTTGTCCACATCTGTTGTCAACCCAAAAACTTTAATAATTCAGTCATTGTGTCAGATTCATTCAAATTGACTCAGTCATATATGAGAACCCTCTATAAGTGTTCCCTGTACCTCTAACTACCTCCCTTGACAAGTAAGATTTAAGACCTACAGTACCTGTAAGGCATCCCCTACAGCAAGGCGAGCCAGGTCATACAGAAGTTGATACAGAACTTTTAAGCATTCAGCATTCATAGAAATCTATTAGTGAAAATATGGGAAAACTGCTTCATAGGTTGAATCCTTTCACACAGTAGTGACCAACCTGATGGCTGATTCAAGTTCACAGTTTCAGCAATAAGAAACAAGATTGGAGGATCTAGTTACTCAAATTTCATGTCATGTTAAGGATGTACAGATCTAATCTCAAACACAGTATAGGGGTGCCCACAACATAGATAGGACAAAAAAGGGCTAATCTGGAGATTTTTTAAACTTTTCCAGAGGAAACACTATTGGACTGATTGTGGTCCCAGAAAAAGCAAATATCAACTCTGACCTTAAAAGATTTGCTGTGCAGTTTCTACAAGATCATCTACCTGATCTTCGTTCTCAGAAGAATCTGGTCGATAAAACAATAAATTCACAGGGAACCTTCATTTTAATCTAGACAAGATACCAGAAAGCCATGTTTTTTATTAATATTCTTTTATGCTCTGTTGTTGAGAAAATACCCTCTGGCCTGTGGAAACGTATCAAACATGCTTACATACCTATTCAGGTTAGGCCAGATATCTCAAACAGAATTAATGAGAGAGGATGGCAGCTGTGCAAGTTTATTCACAGTTTTATGGCATTAGGCTATGAAATTTTCTTGCAACAGCCTTCAAAATGGAAGATGAGTGAGGACGGTAAAAAAACATAAGTATGTTTGGTAGGCCTGGGACAAATTTTAGTTACGCCGGAGTAATCAGAGTAATTTCAGTAATTAAAAAATACTCCTCTGAAATTCTGTGATTAAGCCAGTTTGAGTACTTAAGAGTAATTTGTAGAACAAGTCCTACCACAGGAACAACAAACTAAGAGAGAGCATGCAGCTGCTGGCTACTTCTGTTCATATCCTGTAGGATTTAGTGCTATATCCTTAGTGCAAAATGCGTCCTCAGGCTCATTTTGTACACAAGGGTGCATTTTACCCTAAACAAAGCACTAAATACTGGATTATGCTTCTCACTCAATTAGGTAAAATTACTAGTTATTGTGCAAAAATCAAAAGTAATCATGTCAAAGAGAATTACGCCAGTTACCCCCATCCCTAATTTTTGGAAGAGGAAACAGAAGCACTTTCGCAAACACTGTGTCATAAAAATAAATAAATTAATTAATTAACATTATAAAGGGAGTTAGCTCTTAGTTGTGCTAGTTTGCCTCTACAGGTGCGTAGATGTTAGAAAAATAAATGGGAAACAAATGAGTTCTCAGCTTTTACAGGTTCTTCAGTTCTTTAACTTACTAGGCTCAGAAATAGCCAACATTTGACACTGCTGCATGACATGTTAATGGCCTATTACACAGTCAAAAAGATTTGAAAAGATTGTACTATTTGGATTAAAAAATATGAATGTCTTTGTTCTTCCTACCTAATCTATGGTGTAAATTGGCTCAGCTGTCAATTTGGAAGTGAGTGACACACAATCACAGATATTTATCTGTTAAATCACTGGGATTATCAGGTTGACCCTATCCAGATGGAGGAAGTATAAAGACCCCCCTAAATCATGCAAATTGTGTATAGAGATTATAGCAAATGGTTTGCACCCATTTAGTCCATCAGACTTTTCCACAATTGACTACCTATTTTTTTGGACTTTCTACTGTGAGTGAGCCTCATTACCTGAGTCTCACTCACAGTAAATTCACTGTTAAATAGACTAAGCGTGTTTACCACCAGTGTCTGCCTTTCAAGATGAGTCACTGTTGTTCACCTGGGGTAAAGGGTACGGGGCTGGTTATATCTGAATATCTGTGCTGAAGTGTGCACACATGAGTGCAGACTGCATACATGAGACTGCTCAGTCTAGGATTTGCCAACAGGTAGCCTGGAGCAGAAGAGACTCTGCAAGGAATGGTACTTACCTGAGTTAGGCCTTATAATATGAGTGGATATTCACAGTGTAGGTCTGTAGTGCTTACTGGAAAATCAATGCTATTTTCACTGTTTTATACATATAGGTTAAATTAGCATAAAGTACAGTTTTGCAATGCGTAAGCCTACAAAGTCTAGCAAGGTATCAAACTGGTGTAAAACGTGCACGCCAAGTTTGAATTTGCAATTCCCAACAACATACATCCATATCTAATGGGGCTTCAGGTTTTGTCATTTTCTCTAGCTCAGCTCACAATCAGATTCCAAGCCTTTGTACCTGTCAATAACTAAAAAAAGGTCTCTCTATACAGCAGGAGCAATTCAGTGATAGACTCTTGCTGAGAAAAGAAGCGATGTGGAGTAAATCTGCATCTAATAATTAGCTTGTCACAGTGCACCTGGGCTGGGACAGCCCAGGCCCACTAAACAAAGGAGGAGAACCAGACCTCTGTAGCCAACACAGGAGGGGCACGCCTTTGAGTTTTGGTGGAAAGGGATCAGGCAGTGATTTCAGCTAGGGCAGAGTTGGGGCCCTCAGAGGAGCTCTTTCCACACCTACATGAAAACCGCTTTACAAGAGAGACACAGTTGAGAAGAGCCTGTACCTGGGACGCGGCAGCAGTAGACAGGATGCCAGTATGGATAGACTAAGGACATTGACTCCAGTTGAACCCCAGGACTAGGATGGATTTCTCCAGAGCCAGTGATGCTCTAAGGATGAGTTAGAGGAAAACACATCTGGACTCCAATGCCCCTAAGGTACCCTGCATGATGGCAAGGAGGCCATGGGGCCAGGAGTGTACTGGCATTAGGTTATTTTGCAGGATAGTTGCAGAAGGGGCTACACAATATTCCCCTGCCATCAGAAGAAGAGCAGCAGGAAGCAGGTAGCGGATTAGGCTGGTGCCTGGAACCATAAAATCCAATTTTCTACAAATTGCACCTTTTTAGAGCCCAGGTGGACTGATAAGAATTCTCCTGTTGACTAGGTCTAGACACAAGGAGAAAAGTGAGCCCACAATGTAGAAAAGTGGCCCAATGGTACCCGTGATAGTTTTTTTTAAAGATTTATCCATTTAAAAAAAAATACTGAACAAGAAAAGAAGTGCATGATGCTCCACTACTGCTCTTTAAAATCTTCCCAGGGTGGGCTAGGGGTGGGACAATCGATTCTCATCATTTTCTTGTGGGGAAGTAACATGTATAGAGCCCCTCCTGAGACAGTCCATAGCCGCAGGCACCACATCCTCTGGTGTCCAAGGTGATGCAAGGTGGTCCAGAGGACTCCTTCCTCTGTGAGAGAAGGGGCCCACACTGACAATAGGTGGGAGACAGGAAGCACAAATCAGCTCCCACTCTCCTCACTAAGGAGTGCAGCAAACATAGGGAGCCAGTAGAGGGCATAGGGCCCTTGGGGCTCCAACCATATCCTCCATTGACAGTCAGGCTTTGGGCTCCCTGAGTGGGACCGGGGCACCCAAAAAGAAAAAAAGAAAACAAAAGACACACTGCAAAAGGCAGTAACCTAGAAGACATCTGGGAAACAAATATTAAAACATCCAGAGTGCCCCACATTGCCCTGTGAAGGCTAATTTGCATATGTTATTCTTCTTGTGATGGGACCACAATGAGCAGGGGCATCATCAAGGTTTGTTTGGGGGGCTGCAGGAAGTACGCAAAATCCCTTGAAACAGATAACCCTACCTCTCCCAGGTATTTGAATGTCTAACCCCAGTTGAGGTTTTCCTTTGTTTAAAACGCTTCCAAAGCTGTAGCTTTTGCTCTTTTGATCTGGAATGTGGGGACTTCTATTGGTTGGTTCTATGGCTACATTATGTGGCATGTAGCAAGTGAAGAAATACTCAGACACATTTGGTTTTGAGTTCTAATGTTTTATTAACAACCTCAATGTAAAAAAAATAAACCTCTACCATTATAGTGCATGCGCATGACCGGTTGCATTGCTCTCATTGATTTTAATTGTATTATAAGGTATAAACAGGACACATGGCTGCTTCAAGTAATGTGGTGACACCTTTACAAAGTCAGTAGGTTTGCCTTACATATATTGACACCACTTTTAGAGTGTAACATTGATATATTGACATATTATAACATGGTTATTATTAGCAATGTGGTGATCCCTTGAAAAAGTTAGTAGACCTTCCTTATTTGAAAAGCCTCCCCCCCCCTATATTGTTCACGTCATCTGGCAGAGTTGGGGAATATTGTGATTTTGGGATTCAGAACCTACAAGGGGTGTAAGATGATGTTAGGGTGTCACCAAAGGTATTTCTATCTACCTGATGTATATATTTATGAATACATGTGTAGTATTTAGTAGTGAGCGTGTGCTAAAAGTCTTTTTCCTTTTTCAAAGAAACAGCACAGACTGAACAATAACTTATGGAGTATTGTTGTTGTGTGCCAGCAAATTAGGCTTGCTAACCCACACCATATCTCCTGAGAAGGACTTGTACTACTCTGCTTCGTTACCCTGAGAGAGTTAAGTGCTACAATAGGGTACTTAGTTCCCTGTAAACAGAGAATTGTGAATCGATTACTTATGATGGACTTACATCCTTTGTATCTCATAACACCATTTCTTACAGAGACATTTTGGAATTGGAGATTCTGATAGCAGACATCAGCAACACTTCTTATAAAAAGATATTGCTTTTTTTAAAAGAGTTTGTCCAGCTTTTTTATTACTATGCTCCCAGTGTCAGGCTCTACATGTAACTTGTCTTCTCTTTGAAATAATTTGCTGCTTTTAAGAGTAAATAGATTCTTTCATATTCTATCTTTCTTTTCGTTTGACTCTTATTTAACTGTGCATGATACTGTTTTCATTTTTTTTCCTTTTATTCACTTTTTGTTAAGAAGATGGATACTGCTCAGCACTGTTAATGGAATGACCAGACAAACCCAGCCTATTTGAGTTGCAACTATTTGTGCTGTGGATGAGCAGAGACTCGAACCAGGAGTCCGGGATTCAATGCTTGTAAGAATTTCTAAAGCAAAATTAATAATAGCGTTTTGTGCATATAACTCAATGTATTTAATCTTGAGGCTGATTTAAATACTCAAACTGAAGGGTATTCAACATAGAACCCTTTTCAATGGAGTGTAACACATTCTTGCATAAATTGCCTCCTGCACTTTGTGTAAGTCTCAGACACGGTAACATCACTGGCCTTAAGTGTGGCTGTGGTGTCTCAGTCATTCCCCAAAGTGAGTTTGTTATAGTCAACATGTAGCTCTTGAGTTCCACTAAAGGGGTCAAAGAAGTTCTTGGTCAAGAACTGATAATTGAATAACAGTTGTAGGACCACCATCCTGGGCAAGAGTTAAAATGAAATCCCATATATCTTTGGGTCTTCTTACAATACACTCTGGAGCTAGGGTTAGTGAAGGTGATGTTAGCGCATCAAACCTCAATAAGTAAACTTACAAACGACACACGAATAGGTCGATGACCCTTTTGACTCGCTTCAAGGTTTTCCCACCATATATCCTGTGCATGCAGATCAATAACAATCAATCACATTAGTAATCAATAAGAGTCAGTAATTGTTACACATCATGACCTTTTAGTCTTGAATAACCACACCTTTGTATGAAAAATGTAGAATATTTATTTCCCTATATTAACAATGCTAAGGTCACGTAACTCATTCTCAAAATCAAATGATAAACACACAGACACAAAAATGGCTGACAGAAAAGAATCACAGTCTAATCAAAGCTTGAGCTACTGCACATTCTAAAGTTACAGTGCAAATGAATAACAAGAATAACTGCGCAAATGATATTACATACATTTAGATTCAGCAAAGACAAAACATCAGGTGTTATTACATGAAGCACACTTCATCAGTGAGAACCCTAACTAACACCAGATTAGAATAGCATGTTATGGCTTCAATCAAAACAATTTAGTCAACAAATGTGGAAAACATCTAACTATGGCTCTATCAAAATAGCGGTTGGTACCTAGAAACAAAAGCAAATAGTTATAGCAAACAACATCAGTGATAGTATACCTCTTCTCATATAGAGCTGCAAGCTAAGATAGTCTTTGACATCAGGACATCAGTCTGGTCAGCAAGGCATGAGGATTCAGCATCAAAGTTCAGGAAAAGCAAAGTCTTTGAAGCAATATAGTTAAGCACGTCTCTTCTCAAGACGGAAAATGGGCAAATTGGGCTGTCTCCTCTCTGTGCAGTCCGGCTAAGTTATATTTCCTAAAACTTATTCCCACATCCTAATTGGTCAAGGGATCACATGGTCACACTTTGTCCAATAAAACTAAAACTTCAAATCTACATTTCTACTAGTACATGGTTCACCTGCCGGTGATTGGCTCCATTCATACTGTTCTCATCATCCGGCTCATCAGGAAACAATATTGTTGCAGCTTATACTCGAGACAGTATGGTCTTTGACTTCTCCTGGGAAAGTCAGTCTCACACACATTACATTAAACAATGTTGCATTAGCAAGTACATCATCTCCTAGCAAGCAGTCCTCATGAGAACGGATTTTTGGTCAGCAAAGTGGAAAATCAAAATGTAATACTCTAAGCATCCAATTTATTAAACGCCTAAGAAAAAGCAGCTTGACATGAGGCCATGCAACTAAGCCAAGACCTCGCTAAATTAAGGCCTACAATTAATAAAGCTAATACATTATACATAACCATTAATATGACATATTAGTACATTATTCAAATACAAGCTTAACATTTCATAGTAATAAGCCATTAATAAGGCCACACTGGTGGTCACACCTTCAACTGCGTGCATTATTTTTCCCTACGTTATTACATTTTCTACGCAAATTCGACATTCAGAATACATGAATAATCATTTCAGCGTTAACAGTCACATATATGAATTCGAGACCATTAAGGTGGAAACTATGTGCTGAGCAATGGGTGTTCAGGGATAAAAATATAGGTGGTCATTTTAACATTGGCGGTAATAACCGCCTACTGCCGCGGTGACGGCTTCCACCATACCACCACAGCGACCATCCATCCGCCAGATTATGAGCACTGCCTGACTTCCACCACAATAAGGGTGGGAATCCGGCAGTGTTCATACTGGTAGATGGTGATGACCTGGCGCTGCTAACACCAGCACCACCCTGCCAGTAAAACACCGCCAGCTGTCTTTTGAGCTGCAACACGGCCTGGCGGTGTTCTGCTGGCGGGGAACAGCTGGCAGTAGCAGTGCCCCTTCTCGTTCCCTGCTGGACAACCTCCTCGCCCAAGGTAAGTCAGGCGTCTGACAGGGGAGGGGTGGAAGAGTGGGGGTTGTTGTGTGTGTCTGTCTGAGTGTGTGAGTGCGTGTGTGAATGCGTCAGTGTGTTGTGTTGTGTTGTATGCGTGTGAGTGAATATGTGTAAGAATCGTGAAGTGAGTGCATGTCTGCATATCAGTGTGTTTCTGTGTAAGAATGTCTGTGAGTATGTCTGGACGAATGCGTATGTGAGTGCGTGCATGCCAGTGAATGAGTGAATGCGTGTATGCCAGTGAATGCGAATATGCCAGTGTACGTGAATGGGTGTATGCGTGGTGCATGTGGGTGCATGTGTGCGTGTATGCAGGGAGGGGGGATGTGGGTGAAAGGCGCTGTGACTGTAGTGGGGGTGCGGGGAGGTAGGGTGATGTGTGCGTGTGTGTGCATCTATGGGGGTTTTGAGGTGTATGCCTGCATCGGAGGGGGTAGGGAGTATTCGAATCGATAGGGAGTTTGGGAGGGTGTTTGGATGGAGGGGAGTGTCAGGTGAGTGTTGGTGGGTGGGGAAGCCGCCTACCAGTGACAGGGAAGGAATTCCCTGTCACCGGCAGGGCCTACCGTCATGGTTTTCGTGGCATTGCTAACGCCAGGGAAACCATGGTGATAGGCCGGCTTATAATGCTGCCGGCGGTACTCTGTGGGCCACCGGATCGGAGATTGACATCTCTGGCCTGGCGGCTCATATGAGTGGTGAAGTGGCGGGATGACTGCAGTCAACCCACCACACTCATAATGTGGTGGTATGTACCGCCGGCCCGTTGGCAGTAATACTGCCACATTAACCCTGGCGGTCAGAAGACCGCGAGGGTTAAAACGAGGGCCATAATCTTCTCTGACTGGTGCAGGTGAGATAGCATGCCTGGCAATCACTACTCCTAGATGCTCACATACCTTATTTCTGTCCTGTTCTGCTGGATCTGCTTCTCTAGCATCACTTATTCTGGTCTTCATGCTGACATGCAATATGGGTTCTGGTTTGATGTAATCAGGCAGTCCTGTGACCACTCATTAAATCCACTTCATGCTGGAGGGGCTTTTATTCAAAGACAGTTTTCAACAGCCAGGAAGGCCAATCACACAAGAGTTAGGAGGAATTCTTCCTACTTGCTCCCTGCTCAGGGATAATTTGTAGCACATAGCTCTAACAGCTTTGAACACCAGCCAGTGCCATGAAGCTCTATACAGATGCAGCTCTCTCAATTTTAACTAGTAGGGTCAGTATTTAATCCATTCCAGTTGATCCTTGGAAGGAGTGGAAGTGGGCATGGACCAGGGGTGGGAGAGAGATCAGGACTCCTACACGTTCTTTTTCTCCCTGGGGAAGGGGCACAGGACTGTGATGAGAGGACTGGGGAGTATTCTGACGAGGTAGGAGTGGTTTGGGGAGGCCAATGGAGCATTTAGGGACAAGACGGGTTGGGCCAGTGGGTTCAAAATGGTCAACAAGGGAAAGGAAAAGGTTCTTAGGTGCAGATGGAGGGGCTTTGGAGACAGGTTTTGGAGTGGAGTTTGAGGGAGTGGAAGTATGTGGTGTAGGTGTGCTGTCACTGGCTGCAGGTGCATGCTTCGTCTGCTCATGTTTGGTGGTTGGCTGTTGCGTGGATGAGTGGGTGTGTTTGCGTTTACTGGGAGGAGGGGTGGAAACAATGAGAGAAGACAGCAGCTAGTGTTCATGGATGTTGTGCGGGTGTCTGCAGGTCAGGTGAGTGTCAATAAGTGTATGTGAAAGTTGTTGTGGTGGCTGCGGGTGTGGTGTCTGGGGTGCATAAGTGGATGTCAGCAGTTGTTATGACTGTGAGAATGGGGCAGGAACAGTGATTGAGGGTGCAGAGCTTGTGAGTGTGCATGGTGAGGCGACAGACAGGGAGGAGAGGGCGGGCGACACAGTGGGGGAAGTGGATGTTGTTGTGTGTGGACTTGGATGTTGGTGTGTGCCTCCATGTGGTGGGACATGTCGTGCCTGTGTTTCTCTATGTGTTTCTAGTGTGTTGTCTTGGGTGCATGCCTGCCTGTATGTGTGCTTGGGATGTGTGAAGGGAGTGGGGTGCTGGAAGGGACAGAGGTGGTGGGAGGGGGACAGAAAGACCAGGGACACTGGCTGCCATCAAAGAGGAGACCAGAGCCTGAAAACATCTCTTTAGGCCAGACATGGCACCGTGAATGCCTTCCAGGTAGGCATTGCATTGCTGCATCTGGTATGCCAGCCCCTGGATAGCATTCATGATGGTTGTCTGCCCTACAGAGATTGTTCTCAGGAGGTCAGTAGCCTCCTCATTGAGGGCATCAAGGCTGACTTGGGCAGGGGCAGAGGTGCCTGCAGCGAAGGAGATGCCCACCCTCCTAGGTGAGCGGGCACAGCCAAATTAGGGGGTAGCTACTGGGAGGGCAGTACTGGTATGTGGGGTGGCGAAATATGTTGTAGATCCAGTGATCCCAGAAGGGTCCACCACCACCATCGAGCTAGCATCGGAGGAGCTGTCAGTGTCTCTACCTGCAGTGGTAGTTGCCTCCCTTCGTGGTGTTCCCCTCGCCCTCCATCCCACTGGTCCCCTCAGCGTCAGTGGTCTCAGTCTCCTGGGTCCAGTGGGCAGCAGCACCCCCACTCATCGGTGTGATGCTATTAATTGTGTTTGACCAATGACTTTGTGTTTCACCACTGCGCATATTAGTTGCTCCATGCTCACCAGTAGCACATTACATGTTGTATTCAGTTTTGCTGCCTATTGGCTTTAACATGGCATTAGCCATTACATTCTGTATTCAGTTTAGCTGCCTATTGGCTTTAACATGACATTAGACATTACATTTGGTATTTGAGTTAGCTGCCTATTTGCTTTAACATGGCATTAGCCATTAGATTCTGTATTCAGTTTAGCTGCCTATTGGCTTTAACATGGCATTAGACATAACATTTGGTATTTAGGTTAGCTGCCTATTGGCTTTAACGTGGAGTTAGACATTGCAGTTGAGACATTGCAGATGAGCTGTGTTTTTCCAAGCTGTGTTTTTCCACGTGATAGACCAAGCTGCGTTTTTCACACCAAACCCTAGCTGAAAAGAGCACGTAGATTTTATGTTTACCTCTCAATCCAGTCTGAGAACGAGTGAAGTGTGGAGAACTGGCCACTCTCCAAGTTTATTCGGTTCTCACACTGAGTTTGCTTTTAAGGATGGCCCTGGACAACAGCGAGGGAGAAATATCTTCACTTCAGACAGGAATGGACGTCAGTTGCCTGTCCCCGTTTGGGTAGAAAATCTCTTTCTCGCAGTTGAACCGGAGTCATCAATTTGCAGGTCCCAGAAAGATGAATCAGAGGGCTAGGCCGTACAGTGATGCAATTTTGACTTTTATGCTTTGCTTTGAAGTTATGCTATAATATAATCACATGTATTTGCTGTGTACATTGCAACTGAGAAGTACTTTGATATATTTTGCTTTCATTGCTGCGACTACTTTTAAAAGTGTGCTTCCAACCTACTAATTTAGTCTCTCAGGAACCTCGTGGTGAAGTTATAATAACAATAAATGTCTTCTTTAAAATAAGAAGTGCATTCCAGAGAGGTTTTGTAAGCTCGGTCATAAGATAAGATATGGAAAGCAAAACATTGTGGGTGAGTCGCCAGTCTGGGAGTCAAATTAGAGATTGGAAGTGCACTATTTAAAAGTGGAATTGTTTTTTTGTTGTTTAGAGAATTAAAGAAGCACGGCAGACCATGTTTGAAAATACATGTGAAGTTAAACTGCCTTATGGTGCTGTGAGAAACATGTTTTCATGTTTATCAGGACTGTGTGAGTCTTGGGATGAGTGTTGTGATAAAGCAGATTTAGAAAATGTGCCTTTTGAAAGAAATGATGCTCCTTTTGTTCTTGACAGAAGGGTTTGGATACTTTTGTCTGCTTACAGAAAAATGCAGGAGAGATGTAGGCAGTTAGAGCATGAAAATAAGAATTTACGTGAGCAAAGTAGCCAGAACACATTGTTGCAAGATAATGCGGAAATCTATAAAACTGCTGTTTTAGAAGAATCTGGCTTTTCCCATTCCAGTAATGAGGAGGTTAAAACAGGTGTGGGCCAGTTTGAGCCTCTTGAGCAGAACGTAGATGTGCAGAACAGCCACAGTTTTTGGCAGATGAAGTGTATTCCTTAACAGATAACACTGAGAACAGTGTTAGGAATGTGATTTACAGACCGCTTTTGCAAAGTACGATGTTTAAAATTAATTCAGACAAGGCAGAAGTACTGTCGCAAAATGTGCAGTTTCTGGGAATTCAGTGGAACCCAGAAAATAGACAGATGTTGTCACAAGTAAAACAAAAGATTTTGGAGTTTCTTACTATTTACACTAAGCAAGAGACACCAAGTTTCATGAGCTTGTTTGATTTTTGGAAACAGTATAGCCCTCATCTGAGTGAAATCTTAACACTTTGGTACAAAGTAACTAGGAAAAAACATGAGCAGCTGTGCGCTTTTGATTTGGCAAATGAAATAATTCAGACTTTAGGTTTCTGCACAGTGCAAGAGGGAAACACTGATTTACATGTAAATCAGGAACAGGGGAGGACAAGAGTGCCCCTGGAACTTTGGAGTAAGCTTTTGACTTGTTATTGGGCCCTAGTGAATACTGAACAAATGACATTAAATGATAATGTAATTCTGAAACCTGAAATAGCAAGCATGCAGTGGGTGATGAGTTCACCTAACTCTCACAGTATAGGACAGGCACAGGAGGCTAGTATCATACACTGGATCTGGTAAATGCAGGACAAGGCTAGAGGCACTGCAGCCCTACATGAACAGGTGTCACAAGCCCCTTTTCAGGATGAGGAGAGGGTGCAGGGAGTACCACAGGTAAAAGAGTCACCAGTGAAATTGAGTGCACCATTTGAAATTGTGTCCCCTGAGGATAAAAAGCATGTTTGTTTGACTAATGATTCCAGCACAGGAGAAGGAACAGCGTTTTACAATGTGTGTCAGACTTTAAAGCAAGAGCTGCTTGAGAGGTGTCATTTTTACACTGATTCTTGGTTCACTGCCAATGGTTTAGCCGTTGTATTTTCCACATGGCTTGTACATAACTGGTTAAATTCCCTTGCAGATGTTAAAGAGAAAAATTCAGAGAGAGAAGTGTCCACCCAGAATTCTGACTTAGTGGGGATGGCTAAGTGGGTGCACCAGAAATGTGGACATCTGGGAGACAAATCCACTTACAGGTGGGCAGAGATTAGAGAGATGCACATTCCCCTAGATTTGATAAAAACTGTGATTTTGCAATGTCCTATTTGTCAGCACGCACAGCAGCAATCTGTCCCACAAACAGTCAAAGATCAATTGGGGAGAATAAAGTTACCAGGACAGATATGGCAAATTGATCAGGTTTTAGGGGGAGTGATTGCTGCAGATTACCAAGGAGAAATCAAAATTATGCTGATAACTAGAAAATAATTTTATTTATTCATACAGATTGGAGACAGAATTGCCCAACTTGTCAAAAGTGCAGTGAATATAGATTTGGTAAAGAAGGAGTCTGCCCCAGCCCTTCTGACAGTGCAAGGAAAGGGAAGCTGTGGTGCAGCAGATAAAAACCTCAGTGCTAAGGTTTGGGTTGAATCCCCAAATGACCCTCCAAAACCTGCAGAAATCATGACAAAGGGCCCCAAGATTATAAAACAAGGAAAGGAAGAAGGAGGGCACATTTCAGATGACAAATGTTATTTGCAAGAAAAGTCATACTTTTTTCTTTTGCAGATCCTACCACCACTTGCCGCTGACCATGAGTGTGCTGTGTGGTCTCCCTTCGGGTGTGTGCATGTGGGGTCGGGGGAGGGACCGAACCCCCAACCTGAACCTGATTGATTAAAGTACAAACCCCATGGATCCATTTTGCACAATTGGCGCCTTCAGTTCAAGTTCAACTTGTTTGATTACATTCTTCCACTGGAACTAAGCAACCTTATCAGTTAACTGTCTGTGTTTTTCCGTGTGGAACTCTGACTTTCCCTTACATTCTATCAAACCTTTCAGGTGGACCGTGTACCTTTACATGAGTAGAACTCTTGCTACATCAACTATCCCAATCAGAGTATACAAGTTTCAGTCTTTTCATTGTAGATGTATCTGATTTGAAAGGTTATGAGATCAATATGTTAATCCACTTCCATTGCTTTACAGTGATTGCTTTTATCATTCAAATCTGATTTGCTTATTTTTTGTTGTTGATGTTTTTGTTTTTTGTTTTTGTTTGAAATAGGAGGTATGTAAACAAAAATTCATTGGTCATAGGGTGGAGTGTGATGCTATTAATTGTGTTTGACCACTGCGCATATTAGTTGCTCAATGTTCACCAGTAGCACATTACATGTTGTATTCAGTTTAGCTGCCTATTGGCTTTAACATGGCATTAGCCATTACATTCTGTATTCAGTTTAGCTGCCTGTTGACTTAAAATGACATTAGACATTACATTTGGTATTTGGGTTAGCTGCCTATTGTCTTTAACATAGCATTAGCCATTACATTCTGTATTCAGTTTAGCTGCCTATTGGCTTTAACATGGCATTAGACATTACGGCGGTCATTCCAACCGCCGCCGCCCGCCATGCGGTTACCGCCGAATGACCGCACCGCGGTCAAAAGACTGCGGCGGCCATTCTGGCTTTCCCGCTGGGCCGGCGGGCGACCGCCAAAAGGCCGCCCGCCGGCCCAACGGGAAAGCCCCAGCAACGATGAAGCCGGCTCCGAATGGAGCCGGCGGAGTTGCTGGTGTGCGACGGGTGCAGTGGCACCCGTCGCGATTTTCAGTGCCTGATTTGCAGACACTGAAAATCATTATGGGGCCCTGTGAGGGGGCCCCTGCACTGCCCATGCTAGTGGCATGGGCAGTGCAGGGGCCCCCAGGGGCCCCACAACACCCGTTCCCGCCATCCTGTTCCTGGCGGTATTTACCGCCAGGACCAGGATGGCGGGAAGGGGGTCGGAATCCCCATGGCGGTGCTGCAAGCAGCGCCGCCATGGCGGATTCCTTGGGCCAGGGGTAAACCGGCGGGAAACCGCCGGTTGCCCTTTTCTGACCGCAGCTTTACCGCCGCGGTCAGAATGGCCCTGGAAGCACCGCCAGCCTGTTGGCGGTGCTTCCGCGGTCCCCGGCCCTGGCGGTCATGGAACCCCAGGGTCGGAATGACCCCCTACATTTGGTATTTAGGTTAGCTGCCTATTGGCTTTAACGTGGAGTTAGACATTGCAGTTGAGGCATTGCAGATGAGCTATGTTTTTCCAAGCTGTGTTTTTCCACATGATAGACCAAGCTGTGTTTTTCACACCAAACCCTAGCTGATAAGAGCGCGTCGATTTTGTGTTTACCTCTCAATCCAGTCTGAGAACGAGTGAAGTGTGGAGAATTGGCCACACTCAAAGATTATTCGGTTCTCACACTGAGTTTGTTTTTAAGGATGGCCCTGGACAACAGTGAGGGAGAAATATCTTGACTTCAGACAGGAACGGGCGTCAGTTGCCTGTCCCCGTTTGGGTAGAAAATCTCTTTCTCGCAGTTAAACCAGAGTCATCAACTTGCAGGTCCCAGAAAGATGAAGCAGAGGGATAGGCCTACAGTGATGCAATTTTGCCTTTTATGCTTTGCTTTGAAGTTATGCTATAATATAATCACATGTATTTGCTGTGTACATTGCAAATGAGAAGTACTTACATATATTTTGCATTCATTGCTGCGACTACTTTTAAACGTGTACTTCCAACCTACTAATTACTTCTCCCAGGAACCTCGTGGTGAAGTAATAGTAACAATAAATGTCTGCTTTAAACTAAGAAGTGCATTCCAGAGAGGTTTTGTAAGCTCGGTCATAAGATAAGAGAAGGAAAGCAAAACAGCCGGTGACTTCGCTCCTTCGCCAGATGATGCTAATGCACACAAAGACACAAGAACACAGAGAGGGGGGTTGAAAAAAAAGGACGTAGGCTGTCAATACCTGATTAAATGGCATGTTGGCACAATTGCACTCCCACCCATCTCATACACTATCCCTCAACATCACTCACTACATCAAGGTAGGTACCTCTGATTGTTGATCTAGCTCCCACACCACACTGACCTTCCTACACTTTACTGGCCAACTACATCACCATCCATTCCCTACATCTCCAAACAGGTTGAGATGACCCAACAGAGAGGGATGCTGTTCCACCACCATGTGACTAGGTTCAGAGGACATACATCAGACCCACTAGCCCACCAATGGGACCTGTTACAGGGCAAAATTCCCACTCCTTCCAAGAAGACTTCACAATCCCACTGATGGAGAGGGGAATGTCTGCATGGACTCAACTGTGTATGACCCAGCCACTACTTGCCACCCACCTTTTTGCACCCAGCTATACTTTACAAAAAGCATTATGAACAGTGCTGGTACTCATCCCATTTTGGCTGCTGTGCTGCCTTCAAGTGCCCATCCAACTCCGGATTGGCCACCACCAGAATGCAGGCCATTAGGGGGGTTAGGGTCCAATGGGAACCCCTTGCTCTTTGGGATGCCGTCCACAGCTGGGCCTCTGTGTTCTTCCGGCCCCAGCGTCTCAGGTCCTCCCAGGGGGTGCTCTGCCGGCTGTAGACCCCAGGGTCCATACTTCTTTGGTGATGGCTCGCCAGAATCCCTTCTTGTGATGGACGCTAACCTGCATGTAACACACAGATGAGAATGTAGCTGTGAGTGGAGGCACACCATTTACATATGGGATACAACAACACCTGCAAATTTGCTATGCAAAATGACTGTGATCTATGAGCCAACACACATACGCCCGGACACATTGCACCTATCCATGCCCACATTCTACATTCATGCACACAAGCATCTGATGCATTGGCACACATTCCGAGGATGCATAAATACCACTCACCTGATCCTCTGGTCGCCCATACAGCATTGCGTACAGCTGTAGGACCCTGTCCACCAGCTTCTCCAACTACTCCGATGTGAAGGCCGGGGCCTGTTCCCCTGTAGCCCGTGCCATTTTCAGGAACAGAGACAGGACACAGCAGCACATGCAGTGGAGTAGTCGCCGTCTCGAGGTGCAGGAGTCAAGCAGCATAGGCAAGCCAAAATGGCGGTGTAGCACGCAATGATGTGCACCGTCACCACCGTCAGTGATCCTGATTGGCACCTGTTTCCCAGAGACACCAATGTTAACCAGTGAACAGTTGCACAGCGGTGTACACCACCTACCGCCATGACAACACACGCCAGCGGTATGATGTCACTTTCTACCCTCCCCAACCTGTATGACAGGAGGCTGCCATTTTATGAACAAAACTTGTACCCAAACACGACAGGGACAGTGTATATGGTTCCATTTCTTCTACCGTTAGGGACCTAGAGGTGATATAACAAATGCCTAAACCCATATCATGGTTGCAAGTATGCCTACACTGTTAAATGTCCCTTCCACAGCAATCACGACACATTGTCCATTCAGAGTTTGATACTCCTTTGCATCTGATACTGTGCAATGTGTGTGGAATACACATGCAATGGATGTGAGAGATGAATGGAGAGTAATTAGTCCTACATAACATTTATCTACCTTTTTTCCCCATAGGTATCAACCCATGTGGAGAGGGTGGACTCCATCTGTCTACAGACCCCTGGTTGATCTGGCTACCAAGGAGGAGTGCCACATCATCCTCAATTATTGCCTAAACAGTTATAAAATCCGTGAGCTGTGTGCTCAATTGGAGCCTGATCTAATACCTGCAAACAGAAACCCTTATGCTATCCCTCCAACATTGCAGGTACTATCAGTCCTACATTTCTTTGCGATTGGGTCATTCCAGGGGACAGTGGACATGGCATCCTGTGTGTTACAGCCAATGTTCAGCAACATCCTGATGAATTTCTTAAGTGGCTTCTTACAACACATGCAGAGTTACATCCAGTTTCCCCAAAGCCCTGATCTCACTACTATCAAGTCAAATTATTATGCCATTGCCAACCAACCACATGTGATTGGTGCCATAGTTGGCACCCACATACCCCTAATACCCTCAAGAGCTTATAAACAGATGTACAGATCTACCACTTGATTAATGTGGAGTTGGTCTGTCTTGCAGATCAATATATCTCACAGGTGTCTGCACAATTCCCTGGATCTGTCCATGATGCCCACATATTGAGGGACAGCAGTGTGCCACACATGATGACACAACTACAGAGGGAGAGCCTAGCTAATAGGTGGGTGTAATGCACAGATTTCCAGTCATACCTGACTGTCAGCTTGTTTGCATTGCAGTAAAATGTATTTTGAACTATTTTTTACCCCTCTTCCCAGGTGATTCAGGATATCCAAACATGCAATGGCTCCTGATAACTGTGAGAAATCCCAGGACAGATGCAGAAAACCGATATAATAATGCCTATGGTCACACAAGAAGGGTGATTGAGCTGACCATTGGGCTCCAGAAGGCCAGATTCTGCTGCCTGCACATGTCCGGTGGATCACTGTGCTATGCCCCTGACAAGGTGTGTCAGATTGTAGTAGCCTGCTGCATGCTCTATAATTTGGAAACATGTTCCACTACTGGAAGAGAGGGGTGCTGCACTGCCACCAGTGGGATTTCAGGGGATGGATGACAGTGATAGAGAAGATAAGGGTGAAGAGGTTGACTCCAGGACCCTGCTAATACAGCTATGCTTCCAATGACTCTCAGGTACATATCTCACTGTGGTATTAGCTAGACTGAGCTGGATGTCAGTGGCAGATGGAGACTGTAGCTCCACAGTACTGTGTGGACAAGAATATGTATATGTGTGGATGCTTAGGGATCCACTTTTGCCCATCCGCTGAATGTTGAAAATATTGGTCACAGTAAGTTTACACATCATCATTACCTGCATGACACAGTGAAGTTTTTTTTTGCTCCACATACCCCGAACAGGGCAGTTGTCTGGAGCTCATCTGGATATTTGTCATGGATGTGATACTTGTGGAGGGGCCAGGGCTGACAGTTGCCCTGGCAGGTTGGCATACCTATACACTGTAGTGGGTGATGCTCTGTTCAGTTTTCATCTGCCACTCTATACTCATATTTGTGAAAATGTGTATTTACACACGTCTGAGCAGTGCATATCCCACATTGGTCATAGGTACTAACTTTAACCTAGATTCCTATGCTGAAATGGGGTGTGTGTGTATGTCTGGCAGCAAATGTGGCTTCTGTTGTATTAGTACAGTGGAGTTGAAATATGTTGCATTTATCTTGCAGACAGATGCTGCTATGGTGTCCTACCCTTGAAATATGGCTGCATCATGGAGGATGAAGGGATGTACCTAACACTCCTGGAGTGTGCAGTGTCACATATTTACCATCCATCTCTCTGTACAATGTGTTACTGCAAGATGTGTGTACTTAGGTTCATGTTTGATGATGAAAGATACATTGAAATTTGATACATTGGTATGAAATATTAACACATTTTTTGTGTGATCAGGTAATGTTTATTGATTTTGTGCATGACAAAATGGATGGGAATGTAGAAGGGATTGGGCACATAGTGAACAAAATACTCAGTTTCATTTCACCGCTGTTGGTAGCACAGAGGCAGAATCCATAGGGCCAATGTGAAATGGACAAATGGCAGTGGATAGTCAACAAGCTTGCTCAGTGACACACAAGAGAGACAGTTTAGGGCAGAGTCACTTCTTGGTGGTAGACTTGGTCTTGGCTACAGAGTCACTGGGATGTCTGGCTCTCTAGCCACGTTTGCAAGGGACTTCCTGCGCTACATGGGAAGAGGTGCTGGTGCCCTGTGAGACCTCTGGCAGGGCCAACATTCCACTAGCTGCTGAAGATGTTGATGGCTGGTCTGGGTCCTGGTTAGTAGAAGGGGCCTCCTGGTGGGTTGTGGACTTTGGCAAGATGCTAGGCAACCTCTGCAGCACCCCTGCAATGGAGGCCATAGTAGCACTGAGTTGTTTCCATTGCTCCATGGCCTCCTGGTGGTGTGCCACCTGCAGCCTCTTGTTGTCCTGCAACGTGGCCAGGGTCTGGCCCATCCTGTCCTGGAAAAGGTGGTATGTCCCAAGGACCTCAGATATGGCCTCATAGGCAGCTGCATCCCTCCTTGATCAACCCCCCTGGGCCACTGACACCTTCCTACTTGGCCTAGCCCCCTGTGCCTGTGGCAACCACCACAGGTCACCCAGTCCTACTTGCACAGGGGGCTTCATCGTCCTGCCTGGTGGTGGGTGGTGACTCCGGTCCCTGTACAGGTGGACAGACAGTCCGGGGTCTGGAGACACTGGTGTGGGGACATTGTCATTGCCATATCCTTTGCGGCAGTAGCCACTTGTAATGTGTGCTTCCAATCCCAGTCACTTGCATGCAGGGGCTCTTCGGCATAGGTGCGAGTCATTGTTAGTTGAGGGATTGGTGGTGCATTGTGGGTGTTGTAGTGCAGCATACATTACATGCAGGGGTTGGTGATTGTGCTCAAAAGGGATGAGTTGTGAGTTGGATGGGGGTTGTGGGCATGCAAGGAATCTGGGTATGGTTGTATTGGGGATGTGTATGGGGTAGGGAGTTTAGTGGTAGTGAGAGGGGTAGGGTGAGACATGCATTACAAGGGGGATACATGGTAGGGGAGTGTATATGACTTACCCGAGTCCAGTCCTCCAGTGAGTCCAGAGAGGCCCTCTGGGTGCAGGATAGCCATGATCTTCTCCTCCCAGTCAGTGTATTCAGGGGGTGGAGGGGGTGGAATGCCAGTCTTCTGTTTTGCAATTGGATGTTGGGATGCCATTGAACGTACCTTCCCCCACAGGTCGTTCCACCTCTTCCTGATGTCGTCCCATGTGCGTGGTTGGTTTACAACTGCATTCACCTTGTTGACAATCCTCTGCCATAGCTCCATCTTCCTGGCGATGGACGTCTGCTGTACCCGTGCCCCAAACAACTGTGGCTCGACCCTGAGTATTTCGTCCACCATGGTCCTTAGCTCCTTGTCAGTGAAGTGGGGGTGCTTAGGGGGTGCCATGGTGTGTGTTGTGCATGGTGTTGTCATGGTGAGTTGGTGGGGGTGGTCTGGTGCGTGTGTGTGTACGTGTGGGTCGTGGTTGTGGGTGTGTGGTGGTTGTGGGTCTGTGTTTTTTGTGTGTGTGTGTAATAGGTTTGTAGAGTGTGTGCATGGTGTTCGTAACAATAGCTTTTGTGCAATTGGCATTGCAAAGGATTGTGGGATGTGTGTATGTTGGCTTTATAGTGGTGTGTGTGGGTTTGTGTAGTGTGTGTATATGTGACTCAGGTGTAGGGCTTTTGAATAACCCAGTGCATGCCGTTGTTGTTGGTGGGTGCCATTACTGACCACGGCGGTCCATATCGCCAACGGAGTACCGCTGTTGAATGACAGTGGGGCTGATGAGTGGGTCATAATTTGGTGGGCGGATTTTTGTTGGTGGCGGTGATGGGTTGCCTAGTCTTGCCTTTCCACAGTCGTTGGCCCTGGCGATATGTGAGCATTGGCAAATCTTTGGCAGTTTGGCTTTTTGTACTCATAATACGGCAGACTGCTTTCTGTCGACACTGGGGGTCTTTTGGCGCCTGCCAGCACTGCAGTAGGCGGGATTTCCCCCCAAACGCACAATGAGGGCCCAAATCATCAATAAGACAGTCACTACAAAGTCAGGTCATTGAAGTGAGATCCTAGGATTTAAAAGAGAGGCTCCTCAACCAGGCTCTGCCAAATAATACTAGAGATGGTGCCCAGGGGGTTTTAGAGTCTTAGACCATTAGATGAAAATAAACAGAGTGATCTTTCAGAGGACATAAAAACTGCATTATGGGAGGACAGAACATTTGTTCTCCCTTTTATATCATAATTACAATTACAGGGTCAGTACAGGATCGGTACTTTGGAAAAATGCCAGCTTTTCTCAGACTCATTGTTCCTTCAGGTATACCCCTGCTATACACCATACCCTATATTGCATAACAATAATATTGTGTCCGTTATATCAACCTAGTCATGACTTCACAAGCTAAATATAGTTGGAGGTAAGAATGGTAACCGTCTGACTCCTGATAGAGGTTCTGGTGGCTCCATGGGTCCTGGGGGGGGGACCTCAATGGACTATGGGGGTCATTATGACCCTGGCGGCTGGTGGAACGCTGGCGGCAACATCGCCAACAGGCTGGCGGTTTTCTGTCAGTGTATTATGACTGTGGCGCATTAGCCACGCCCATACCGCTGGACCCTTCACTATACCGCCAGGCGGTCATAATCCCCAGGGCAGCGCTGCAAGCAGCACTGCCCTGCGGATTATGAGTCACCGACCGCCAGCCTTCCCATGGTGGTAAACACCGCCATGGAAAGGCTGGCGGTAAGGGGGACTCGGGGTGTCCCTGGGGGCCCCTGCCCTTCCCATGTTTGGCATGCTTGGCATGGGCAGTGCAGGGGCCCCCAGGTACAGCCCCATTGCACATTTCACTGCCTGAATTTCGGGCAGTGAAATGCGCGACAGGTGCTTCTGCACCCGCTGCACATCAACATTGCTGCTGGCTCTATTATGAGCAGGCTTCAATGTTGATGTGACTTTTCTGCTGGGTCAGCGGACGAAAATGCTGTTTCCATCCGCTGGCCCAGCAGAAATGTCAAAATAGGGTGTCATGCATACTGCCAGCACTGGTGATATTGTGGCGCCTGCGGCTTCAGCTGTTTTTTTTCAAGACCGCCGAAGTCATAATGAGGGCCTATATGATTTCGGCATAGACCATACATCAATAGTCACTGCAGCGGCATTGAAACTTCCTACTCTAGCCACATTCCTGCAGAACATGACTCTCCTAGACGTGTGGCAAGCCTAACATCTGATGGAGAGAGGTTATACCTTCTCCAATGATCACAGAACTTTTTCCTGTCTCAATTACATCTTGATCCCAGAGAGTCACAGGGTACTCAATGTACAAACTCTAGATTGTGGTTGATGAGACCACTTGCCTGTACAGCTCACTTTCACTTGGGGTTTCCTGGAGGCCTACACAGGATGTCATCTGAGCTTCTGGTGCCTACAAGATGGAGATTTTCATACAACATGCCCCCAAATAGGAGAAAGATACCTAAAAAATCAAGGGGTCAGTGGACTTGCTGAGTGCCCTTAGAGGGGTTTAAAGGCCACCCTGAGAGGGGAAATTATTAGTTGCAACAAGAGCCAGACAGAGCAGCAGTCCCAGCAAAAGATCTCTGACTTAGAATCCTGTACAGGCAAATTGGAGTGGCAGTACCTCACTGAGGCAAGAATCAAAACTAAATGATTTGCCGCAACCTAGACAGTCCTGCATCAAGAACAAATGCAAGAAGTGTGGACGGCATGACTAGCCACTAGCAGCTAAATATAACAGTGAGGACAAGGCTAGCAAAACCCTTTGCTGGCTATGTACATCCCACACTGCGGGTACTCCCATATCCTACATTGATACTGAACCCGATGTATTAGTTACTGGCAGTACCGACAAAGCATCTCTTTGCCTCCTATGATCAATGATTATATAGGCTTGACCAGGTAGGGAAGCGGTCAGAGCTCCCAAACTTGAATTAGCCAAAAGGGAAGACCTAGAAGCAAATGTCATCCTGGATGAACTAGGGATAGTCCGAGCACAGCTCCAGTCCGGTACGGTGCCGGGACCCAATGGGTATCAGGCAGAGTTCTGGAGACTGCTTTGGCTCCAGGCCGGCCTGCATCTGTTGCAGACCTTTCAAGAGGCTCTAAAGAAGGGTGAGTTTCCTTGAGACCTCTGGACGGCAGACATAATGGTGATCCCGAAACCTCAACAAAGCAGGACAAGATGCAAGAAATAATATCCTATCTCACTGTTAAGCACTGAGGTCAAGGGCTACGCAAAAGTACAGGCCACTAGGTTGTCTGGGGTGACCGAGAAATTGGTCCATCTGGATTAGTCAGGATTTACATCCCGCAGAGCTAACAGACATAATATCAAAACAGCATCGAACTGAGCGATAGCTTACCGGAACATCAAGGCTTACTCTTGGTCAACTTTCAGAAAGCATTTAATTCAGTCAACTAGAAATACCTATTTACACTTTTGACACATCTACAGTTTGGCTCCAAATGTATTGGTTACATTTGAGTGCTCTACACTCACCTCCAGGCCAGGGTGTGGATTGGCGGTGTGGTATCTCCCTGGCTTCCTGTTGAAAGGAACACCCATCAGGGGTACCCACTCTATCCTCTTCTCTTTACCAATGCGATAGAGCCACTGGAAGCATAGGTGAGAATAGATGCTCTTTTCTTCAGTTTTCAATGGTCCTCGACAGTGCGCTACAGAATCTCACCATGTGCAGATGAGGTTCTGCTCTTCGTTGATGATGCCCACAACTCTGGACCACAAGCCCAGCAAATTTTGAACATCTTTGAGTCCTATTCAACAGCTAAATCGTCCATATATCCTAATTCACACTACACAACAGTAATGTTGTGGGCCCCGGAGATACGGGTGATCCCACAGGAATTCAGGTACTTTTGGGTATAGGGCTCTAACATTCAATCTCATCCTCCATTCCCAGCTTCAAAGACTATCTGGCGACTTTAAGATGGTGTCCTTGCCAAGATACCTATATAAACTTCAGAATGTCCTATTTCCAGTAAGGAAATGTTTCTTTCCCAGGGCAAAGGCACTATTATGAGAGCTCCTGTGGAGCAGGGGATACCCTGCATCGCCCTCACATAATGCTGCAGACCTGCTTTTAAGGGAGGCCTTGCCACTCCAGATCTACCACTATATTAGAGAGCAGCACATCCATTATTACTAAATGACTGCCATTTTGATGGGTTTGAGGACCCAGCCTATGCTGTAGAAGGATGGGTACTGGATCATGACCGTTTCCAACATCTGCTGTATGGTGAGAGCAGGCCTAGCATTATGCCTGTCTCTACACAAGTAATACTGACCATATGGAAGGAGGCAATAAAGGCCGCAGGATGGGCAAACCAGCTGACGTTAGAGACCTTGTTGTGAAGGGGGATTAGGCTTCCTTAGGTGTCAGCGCTCCGTGGATTTTGCCAAATGGGATGCCATTGACATTACAATGCTGGGGAATGTCCTCTCTTGTGGGTCCCTCAAGGCTTTCTCAGAGCTGCAAATGGAATACCAAATACACTGCTTCCTGTTCTTCCATTATCTTTAGATGCAACATGCAACCAGCCACCCACAGACACTGAAATCTCAGCCTATTTGCTATTGGAGGCAAAAATCCTACTAACCAAAATCAAAACATACAAGCTATTGGTTCTCTATCAAACACCAATAGACCAAAAGCCAGACCCAGTGGTACCAGTGAGATGCTTGGTCCCATGATCAAGGCCAAATTGACCACAAGGACTGGAGAGAGGCAACAGCAGCCCCAATGGAAACTCAGCTCTGCCTCATACAGCTTAAAATTCTTCACCACACATACCTTATTCTGACACTGCTGTCCCATAATGAACTGACGCTGATGGGGACTTGTTACACACCTTCTGGAGCTGTTCTGTTCTATCTCGCTTTGGGCGGGAGTACCAGGGACACTGGCAATAGTCTTGGGCTGGAAGATCCACAGGAAACTGAAACATACCCTACTACACATTACTGAGGAAGCAGAAGCCAATAGGTGCCAGAGGGAGCTGCTCTGGTTGTGATTGCTGATGATCAAACAAGACATCTCGAGGGCATGGAAAAGTATGGAGGCGCCATCCTGGGAGGGTTGGGAAAAAGGCATAGACTTCTGTATGGGCCTGGGAGACCCAGAATATCATGGTAGAGGGTGCTCTCACTAGTATGTTAAAATCTGGGAAAACTGGGAGAACCATTGTGGGACTGACCTAGAACCCTGTTCATCTAGGTCTTGGCTTATGGGCAAGAGATATGACCCCTGAGCCCATGACAAGCTACGTTTTAATGGAAGGTTACACTTGTTTCTTGACTTGCCGGCCTCTGCAAGAGAGTCTGTCATCACAGTTACGCCTCTTGTGTCCCTAGGATATGGGTACACTGTTTTGGGTGCTATTGTGAAACGAATATGCTTTGTTCTGTGTAATTAAAATACAGAAACTGCAAAAAAATATTGGAAAAAAAGATGATAATCATATACTCACCATGATGCTATAGTAGTAGATGATATACCAGATGCAGTATTTTTGTATGTCAATATTATCACCCTATATGTAGAGTTATATGAGCATATAATGACCTACAGTAATACTGCAACCAATATATCTTCTACCACCTTGGCATCATGACAAGTATATTATTACTATTAGTACCTCCACCTGTACCCGTCATGGCAAGTATCACCCTAGCTATAGAGCCATGCTCCTCAGAAGATTGCCACTTTCAACTGGTTAAGGGGTTTGCATGTCTCAGTGACCTAGAGGCTATACTGATGGGAATTTAGGCTTAGATTCTGAAAGTGTCATGTAGCGCAGTGCAGCAGCCAAAAAAGCTGTGCTGCGCTGCATGACAGGAGAGAGCAGGAGAGCACCATATTCACATAGATATGGCACTCTCCTCCCCTGTACTAGCACCGGCCCATAGTGCTAGGGCGTGCCACTGAGTCTAGCATAGGTTTTGTACAGGAAGGGTACCCTGCTTGTACAAAATACTATGCCTAGACAAGTGGAAATACTTTTCCTACTTTGTATGTGTGGGGTACAGTGCAGCACAGATGCAAAGTCGGAAAAGCAGGGAGAAATAAAAACATTTCTGTTTAGCACCTGCTTTTCAAAGGCATACATTTTTGGTTCTAAACCCTTTCTTTTGATTTTTCACAATCATGTTTAGCATTGAAAAGAATGGGTGGTAGCACGGGTATGTCCATGTAACACCCATGTAAATCGGGCTTGATACAAAGTAATGCAAAGCAGCGTTTCAGGCTGCTTTGCGTTACTTTGCCACACAAACCAACACAAATACTTTTTTTGTGTTGGTTTGTGAATGCCAAAAAAAGTTAGCTTCAGTTTACCATTACAAAAGCAACGCTAAACCGACGTTAAACCTTTGAGAATCTGGGCCTAGGTATCCTGGCAGAGTCCTCAAAGGACAGGTCAAAGGGTAGAGACCAAACCGAGTGTGATCCAATGGTCCTCTAGGTTGAGCATGAGGCTAACAACTTTGTTCCATAAAAAACATTAGTGACGAAAACATTAGCAAGACCCACTAAATCTTCTGGGCATGAGGGACTTCTAGAGTCTCTGCATGAGACATGCCTGATTGACATTAATCAAAGATGCATGGAAACTTCTGACAGGATGTTCACTCAATCAGTCAAACATTTATACAGCGCAGCAAATCACCCACTAGGTTCTCAAGCCACTGGAGCAGTATGCAGCTGCATGGAGGAATGATTAGTCGAATAGCCATGTCTTTAGTTCTCGTCTGAATTGCTTGAGTGATGGTGCAGTCCTAAGTTGCAGAGGGACGCGGTTCCAAGCCTTGGCTGCAAAGTGCAAGAAGGAGCATCCTCCGCTGTTGGATCCGTAGGGTGTCTGCGAGGGAGAGGGAAGCTGATCGGAGGTGTCTGGTCGATTGGTGGAAGGACAGGCATTTGTTGATGTATGCTATGGATAGCCTTGTAGGCATGGGTCAGAATCTTGAACTGGCATCTATTCTGAATTGGAAGCCAGTGTAGTTTATTGAGATGGACTGTGATATGGGTCCTTTTGGAAGGTCAGGTCCGAGTCTTGCTGCTGAGTTCTGCATTGTTTTGAGTCTCCTCAGGAGGCGTGCTGCTATTCCTACGTAGAGCGTGTTTCCATAGTCAAATCTGCTATTGATGAGGACCTTCGTGTTGGTCCTTCTGCTGTTTGCTGAGATCCACCTGAAGATCTTGAGGAGCATGAGAAGGGTGTGGAAGCAGACGGATGGGACTGCATTGACTTGTTTCTTTTCTTCATGGATAGCTTGCTATCCAGAATGTTGCCGAGGTTGCAGGAGTGATCTGTTGGGGCGGAGGGGGGGCTGAGCTCTACAGGCCACCATGTGTCAGTCCATGGTGAGGTGTTGTTCCCAAAGATTAGGACTTCAGTTTTTTCAGTGTTGAGTTTGAGACAGTTGTCCTTCATCCAGTCTGCTATGTTCATCATGCATCTGTGGAAGTTAGCTTTGTGGTGGAGGTATCTTCGGAAAGTGAGAAGATGAGCTGTGTGTCATTGGTGTAGGAGATGATGTTGACTCCATGGGATCTGACGAGGATAGCCAGGGAGGTCATAAAGATGTTCAAGAGGGTAAGGCTGAGGGACAATCCTTGGGGGACTCCACAGATGATATTTTTTGGGCTCTGAGGTGAACAGTGAAAGACTAATCCTTTTGGTTCTAACGGCGAGGTACGAGGAGAAGCATTTGATGGTGTTTCCTTCAATCCCGATGTGGTGGAGTCTGTGATCTGGATGTGGTGGGAGACTGTGTCAAATGCAGCAGACAGGTCCAGGAGGATGAGGGCTGTTGTTTGCCCAAGGTCCCGGAGGGCTCTGATGTCATCTGTGGTTGCAATCAGGGATGTCTTGGTGCTGTGGTTAGCTCAAAAGGCAGATTGGGAGGGGTCCATGAGGTTGTGGTCTTCTAGGTGTTGGATGAGTTGGCAGTTGATTGCTTTCGCAAGGGAGCAGAGAGATAGATTGCTACTTCTTCAATTCAGCTGGGTCAGCGGATAGTTTTTTTCAGGAGATGATGGAATTTCTGAGTGTCAAGTGCAAGACCAGAAGCACATTTGGGAATGCCTAAATTATACATGACACAAGAAAACTGGCTAAAGTAACATATGAGATGATTTGCTACAATATGCACATCTTGGAGGTCAGGAAAAGCAGATGGACTGGAACTGGCAGAATGAAAACCAGCACAGGAGAGATGGTACTGCACTCGAGAAGGGATGATGACCAATGTCACAAAAGAGTAGCCATCATCCTGAACAAGAGGACTGAGAAATGCCTAATTGAAAGTAGCCAGTCAACAGCAGAGTCAATTAAAATATTTTTCCAGTGACTAAATAGGGTCTTCACTGTGATGCTTCATTTATGGGTATTGTTCCCTACTATACATCTTTCGTATCATTACTTTTTATTAGCCCGGGTATAGTTGGGTTACTAGGGCTTTCCCCCATTTATTTTGCAGCCACATTTACAAACTGACACTTTGGGCCCAATGCATCAGTTTGTAAAGACTGGCACCAGATATAATGTATGCAAGGTAGGCGTTCCCTCTGGAAAAGCCACACAGAACTGACACAGTGAAATTTGCATTTCACTGCATCGTTCTGTGGCTTATTTTAAGAATATATGTCGGAACAACGCATGCTGGAACCACACATGCCTGAACAACAAGGTTGGAACAACAACTGTGTTGTTACCACCAATGCTTTTACCACAAATGCCTAAGAAACAATTTTTTGTTGTAAAGGCATGCCTGGTAAAGGCATGCGTGGAACGGCATGCATGGTTCCAGCATGCGAACCCCCCTGACCTCCCACCCCCGCCCCTAAAACCTAAAACTATCCCAACCCCCCACTAAAACTACAGTGACTCCCCACCCCACCCCTAAAAACTTAAATTACCCTGATACCCCGCCCCGCACCTAAAATTACCCTGACCCCCTACACTGCCCCAAAAAACTAAAACTACCCCAACCACCACCCACCCCTAAAATCACTCGACTCCACCACCCTAAAATGACCCCGACACCCCACCCCACCCCGAGAAACTAAAATTACCCACCCCTAAAACTACTGCGAACCACCAGCCCGCCCTTCAAACCTAAAACTACCCTGACCCCCGCCCCTAAAACCTAAACTAGCCCAACCTCTACCCCATCCCTAAAATTACCGCGACCCCCCACCCCACCCCTAAAACCTAAAACTACCCAACCCCACCCATAAAACTATCACAACCCCCACCCGACCCTAAAACCTAAAACTACCCGACCCCCCATCCCCACCCCTAAAACTACTGCGACCCCCCCACCCCTGCCCTTAAAACCTAAAACTACCATGACCCCCACCCCTAAAACTTCAACTACCACAAGCCCCCACCCCTGCTCCTAAAGCTACCCCCACCCCACCCATAAAAACTAAAACTACGCGACCCTCCACCCCACCCCTAAAAAGTCAAATTACCCCAACCCCCACCCCTGCCCCTAAACCTACCCCAACCCCCTACCCCCACTATTAAAACCTAAAATTACCCCGACACCCCACCCTGCCCCTAAAAACTAAAATTACCCCAACCCCCCCACACCACCCCTAAAAAACGAATACTACCCTTGACCCCCCAACCCTACCCCAGCCCCACTTACCTGACGGCGTCCTCTCCGATCCTAAGTTTGTTTTCCCCTGCCTTAACCATGCATGTTCATTGTTCAGGACATACTTGGTTAAGGCAGAGGAAAACAGGGTTGTTGTTCACATTGTTCCGCTTTTGTGGACAACCCACCTCATTGTTCCCAAGTCGTTGTTTAGGCTGTTTTCCTTATTTTATTGCCTGCTCAGAGCAAGAATTAAACTGATGCAGGACTTTTCTCAATGGGAGCCTTTCCTGCATTGCTGGAGTAGCAGCATTTGTTTTACTCTAGTCCAGCAATGCGTCATTTTAGCATCACAGATGCTTCAGAATTTCTGAGGCACCTGTGAAAATGTGCACCATGGAGCTCTGTATAGAGAATACAGTGCATCCATGGCGTCATTATGGAATTGTTGCGCAGCGCAAGAAATCTGACGCATCGGGCTGATGCAACAGTTTCTTGTAAATTAGGCCTAAACTGTTCTGACAAACTGGACCTTGAGTATTAATGCAAAGACTGCCTACCTCCCTCCTACAAGCATTTTCAAAGACCCAACTTTTAATAATAAAAGCTCCTTGTCAAGTCAAAGTGCAAGTCCTAATATAACCGGCCCACTTCTAGCAACCTAATGCTTTCAATTGGCTTGCTGTAAAATGGAGCACCGTCTCAGGAAAACATTTGCGTCCTACTTTCAGTGTCTTTAGGTTGACTTTAAAACCTCCATCAGCTAATCTGAATTTGCATCTTTGGAATGTAGTGAGAGCTAAAAGGAATATGTCCACAGTGAGGAAAACTAAGATAGGAGTCCAACTAACATACACCTGTAAGATAATTAAATCTCATGCCCTCTGTACTTTTAAATTTGATCGTAAGAGAGTTCTCTGGACCAGAATACCTCTGGTTAAGTAACAAAGTCAAACCAGTGCTTTTTCGACCCAATGATCAAAAAATACTAATCCGAATCAATTTTGAAGGCACATAAACTGAGAAGTATCATTGTGGGCTGCAGCATTTTGACAACCTACAAGCCATGAAAAAGGTGGGATTTTGACCTTTTCTAAGGAGGTTAAAGCCTGTTGATGGCCAGCGCAGGTTTGGTAGGTCCTTCCGTAAAAGTGGACATACAGTGTGGATAGTTGTACCACTCAGTGAGTTTCTTTTACAGATCACTACACAAGCTAAACTACTGTGTGCTGGTCTCATTACCTTGTCAGTGCTATACCTCAAAATGTTGTCAATCCATCATTGAGGTCACCCTAAGCAGCAAAGCTCTATGCTTGTGCGCAAATGTTAAATGAAATCCTGGATTTAATAGGATATTAGTGGAAATGCTTTAGATTGTAATCCTTCCTGGCTATCCCAGCTACCATTCTTCAGCTTTTCATTTTATTTGAGATCGCATTATGTGCTTGCCAAATGTTTCCCCATCCGCCTTCTCCAAAAGAGGTTAATGTTTTGTAAAACTTTGATAGAGTGTTTTGTTATGGTCAAATGTTGGCTCAAATAGAAAGCCAAGTTTTAACCTTGTGGAGAGGTTAAAATCTACACGCTGATGCACAAAGTAATTAACTGAGCCAAGCTTATTGATGGCCAGGGCCAGATTTGCCATTGTGCCGCTCTGTATTTTTTTACTGGTTGACTTCAAGCAAGGTGGATGCTTTCAGAACACTATAGACTGCCAAGACCAACCATGCCCTTAAAGCCTCATTGCAGTCTCCTGAAATGGGTCCCCCTACATGGCACTGGGTGCAATGGCCATGCCCAAGGGACCCTTGTTACCTGTGCTGGCCATTGGGCTGGTGTGCATGTTTCCTGTCTTTTATAAGACAGGAGTCATGTGGTATGGATGGTTTTGCATCAGGAAATGACGCTAGGCAGGTTAACTGCTTTTTTTTTTCCTCTAACCAGACTCATTTCATTTTTTGAGGCAAAACCCCCTTCCCCCATACCGCCACCTCCACGTGCCTAACATCATTTTCCCAGACGCTAGCCCACCAGTCAGTCATCCATTTCTTAACTTTTTCAGGATATTTGTTAATGACTGTACTAAACGTTTTCTAATTTTACCCTCCTTGCCCGAGTGCCATGTTCTCCTGATGGCCTTTTACGATGATTTGTCTTAACTAGTTGTCTTTATTTGTCTGACTTATCATTGTTTTTAATGTTACTGATGCTATACAGGTCTCAAGAAAGAAGTTTGCAAATAAACATCGCATTTCAATTTTTTTTCAAAGCACATAGAACCAGTGGCGGCCCGTCCTTTAGGGCGGAGGGGCCATGCCCCTCCACCTTTTGCCCCCCATAAAGAGTGTCTGTCAGGCTGAACACAGGTTAGCCTGACAGACACTCTTCATGTTCAGCTCTGGCAGCCAGGAGCAGACATGCGCAATTTGCGCACACTCCTGGCTGCCTGAGCTGAACTTTGCTGGGCTGAGGAGATCACAGCTCCTATGGGCGTGACCTCCTCGGCCCAGCAAAGGTGCCTCGAGGCCCTCCCCTGGGTGACGAGGAAAGCGTGACCAATTGACACTCTCCCTGGGCGCTTCAGTTTAAGCCCTGAAGTGCCCAGGGCGAGTGTCAATCAGTGGCAATTCGTCACAGAGTGGGGTGGGGTCAGCAGTCTCACTGACCCCATCCCACTCTGTGACGAGGCTGGGACTGCTGCCTTCCCTCATTGGCTGACCTAAGGTCAGTCAATGGGGGAAGGCAGCAGTCCCAACTCTCCTGAGACCTGAAGGCCGAAGGTAAGTGTGTGTGTGTATGTGTGTGATGTTTCAAATTGAATGTTTGGTGAGTGCATGCATGTGTGAATGGTATGGATGTTGTTATTGGATGTGCGTGCGTGCGTGTGTGAAAGAATGAGTGTGTGTGATGTTTTAAAATGAATGTTTGGTGCGTGCGTGCATGTTTGAATGGTATGAATGTTGTTAATGGATGTGCGTGCGTACGTGTCTGTGTGTGAAAGAATGAGTGTGTGTGTGTGTGCCCCGCCCGCCCCCCTCCCTCCTAAAGCTGCCGGCCGCCACTGCATAGAACGACCTCTAGGCCTTGTGCCACAGGTTTAAAGCACAGTGAAACAACCCGGTCTACCAAGCTAATTACATCTCACATGAGGTGACAATAGATGGGGCAGTAACACAATTCCCCTTCTTTTTCTATTTTACAATGTAGACAGCTCAGTTTTACATGCTGCCTACTTAGGGTTCACCACGAGAGTCTGTATCTCCTATGCTGAGAGCAGAAATGCACATGCAGTCCAAAAAAATCTGCATATGTACTCAACGTCGACCCCTCAGTACATCAGTGTTGCTGAACTGTAGCGGGGAACTGAAAAAGCATACGTATTGAGCTAACAAGAAAGACAATGGCGTGCAGATATGGACATATTCTAGTGGTTCAAGTCATATGTGTACCAGTGTATGACTCTCATACTGTGAGATTACAGCCACGTGCGATATGCGTTGTGCCAGATGTTTGTATGCTAAGGGTTGGGGTAGGGGGAAATCAACGTGGGCTAGAAAGCGCATGACTCTTTCAGCACAAAAAGGCACGCCAATTTGCAAAAACTGGTATGCAAATTATGTTAAGTATCACTGTGCACTGAATATCCTTTCTCTAATTCTCCGTTTATCTCAATCAATCAGCCTGCTTGTTTGTTTTCTTTAACACGAGGCCCCACCGCGCTAGCAGAACGCATGACGCTTCCAATTATACCTGAAAGGCTGCCACCGCACTGCAGGGCGTCACTGCTGTAATCATGTGTGCTTGCAAGGATGAGGGAAGTGAGACGGGTGCTGCAGGAATGCATAAGTGCATTGGGCAAGGAGATACTTCCAGGGACGGACCTGCACTGTCACCACGCAGCCCTGCTGCCCACAAACCGTGGGCTGCAGGGATGCTTGGCAGTCAAATGGCAGATAATTCTGTCATTCCGTGTCCAAAAACTTCGCTTTCTAGTCTCCGGCCAAGATTCATTGCTAAGGGTCTTGATATGGGTAGCACGTAAATCCCGTTTCGGGTGCAAACAGGAGTTTGTGCCTAATTGGGATTCCAAGTAGTGCAAAAACACCACACTTTTTCAAGAACAATTTTCACCTGGTAAAACCTAGAGACTTTGCGCAGAAAAGCACGGCAACAACCTGAGTTTTACAACTTAGAAAAGGGGGAAAATGTGCTGCAGTACCACGTTTTTCTGAATTCCGGGATGTGGAACTCATTAAGCTATCTACCATTTCAACACTAAGGCCCTGATTTAAGAAAAGTGCCGATGCACCCAGTGCAGCGCCACTTCTGTTGCGCCCCTTACCGCCCCCCAATGCCCCCATGGGGCCGCCATATCTAAGATATGGCACATCATGGCAGTATTAAGGAGAAGTAGCGTCAACATTTTTGACAGTAGTTCTGAACTTTGCAGGATTAGCGTCAACAATGTTGATGCTAATCCTGAAAAGCCAATTGAGGCCCATTGAAAACAATGATATGCCTCATTTTAAAGCCTGCTCCGATCAGGTGTTAAAAGTGCCAAAATAAATGACGCAAAGAATGTGCTGTTTTTTGGGTCCCCCTAACGGGGGACGCCCCTTTGCATACTTTATTCCTGGCGCAGTCATAATGTAGCACAACAGGTTACAAAGTGGCGCAATGCAATTTGGTGTGACAATGTTGGCCTGGTAGGGCCACATCATCGCAAAAAAAATGACACTAATGTGGCACAAGGAGGCGCTAAGGGCTCTTAAATGAGCCCCTAAATGCTCTAACTTGTTCTATTTCCATGGGCATTAAAACATTATATATTGCTTTTTGTGGTGGTACAATAGTTTATTTGATACACCAATAGGTTGCAAGATTGTTGTGATTAGGCCTGGCATTAGCCAAGATGTTTAGCTTTAACTAAAAATATGTATAACATAAATACTTATAGGGGCTTCCTATGAGACCTCTTCATCCATTGATCTGTTTTTGTGTCATTCACATTTTTCTTCCATCCCCTAAAGCAAACAGCACAGGGCAGTGGAGCAGCCTACTTCAGCCAAGGGCTAACTTCAGTTTGAGTGATGATATTCTGGCCCTCATTATGACCTTGGCGATGAGTGATAAAGTGGTGGTAATACCACCAACAGGCTGGCGGTAATTACCACCAAATTATGACCATAGACAGCCAATGTACCACACCAACTGCCAGGGCAGAAACAACACTCACCATGGCGGTAGTCATCAACAGTCAGGCGGAAGACAAAGTACCGCTCACCATATTTTGACCCTTCAATCCGCCACGCTTTCTGTGGTGGTACCAGCGCCATCAAAAGCCTGGTGGAAACGCATCACAGAAGAGCAAAGACTCACCATCAGAGACACAGGGAAGAACAACGCCGCCATGGAACCAGAACTGCATGTCTTCCCAATGCTCATCTACGTCATGCTCCTCCTGGAACACCAATGCTGATGAAGACGACAACTGTGAGTACAGCCAAATAGCACACAAGGGAGGGAGGGAGGAAAATGAGAGTGACACACACACACGCATGACACACTTCTGACACACACGCACCATCCACACAACCAGATGCAGGCGAAAAACAATGGCACACGATACATGGCACAATAATGCAAGGACAACAAGAATGCAGTAATGAGAATGTATTGATATAAACAGCTAATAAATAAACCAATTGAACAAAAAAAAAATGTACAAATGTACACAAAGGGCAAATGCCCAGTCCAATGTACTAAGGACCCACATGGCCACAGTCCAAGGCCCAACTCGAATCCTCTCTTAATCCGGATAGAACTCTGCAGGGGCATCAGTTTGCAAGTGGGCAGGCACCTCAGGGGGATGAGGGGTGGGGGGGCACCTCAGCCAAAGTCGGGAACAAACTCACTGGTTCTGGAGGGGGCTCCATGCCCTTTACTCTGTGCAGGGGAGTGCAAGGTCACAGTCTCTGGAGTGGGTGTCTTTCCTACTGGTTCTGGAGGTGGCTCCATGCCCATTACTCTGTGCTGGGGAGTGCAAGGCCACAGTCTCTCACTGGTTCTGGAGGGGGCTCCATGCCCATTACTCTGTGCTGGGGAGTGCAAGGCTACAGTCTCTGGAGTGGGTGTCTTTCCCACTGGTTCTGGAGGGAGCTCCATGCCTATTACTCTGTGCTGGGGAGTGCAAGGCCACAGTCTCACAGGTGGGGAACATGCCCACTGCTCCTAGAGGGGGGCCCTTGTACACCAGCCCCTGGAGGGTGGCCTCATGCCCTCCACTGGTGGTGATGGCTACACTGTGTCATCTGAAGGTGAGGGCTGAACTGTGGTGGCAGGTGAAGGTTCCTCCTGGGCAGCTTCTGCTGGTGGTGAGGGCTGAACTGTAATGGCAGGTGAAGGTGCTTCCTGGGCAGCATCTGCTGGTGGTGAGGCCTGAACTGTGGTGGCAGGTGGAGGTGCCTCCTGGGCAGCCTCTGCTGGTGGTGAGGGATGCACTTCCTCAGCTGGGGGTGGGGGCCACGTGACCACTGGTGGTGGTGGTGGAGGTGTCACCCTGACAGCCTCTTCTGGAGTTGAGGGCTTCCTCCTCTTCATGGCAGAAATGCGTGGGTTCCTTATCCTTCCTGGCAGGAGTTGAAGGTTTCTTCCCCTTCATGGCAGGTTGTGCGTGTTCCTTAGCCTTCCGGGTAGGAGTCGAGGGCTTGTTCCCCATTATGGCAGGAGGTGCAGGCTTCTTCCCCATTATGGCAGGAGGTGCAGGCTCCTTCCCCTTCATGGCAGGAGGTATGGGACCCTTAACCTTTCTAGCTGGTGGAGTGGGATCCTTCACTGACTTGCCATCCCGACTAGATGGTGCCACCACTGTCCACGTGACTTGTTTGGCTGAGGTGCTGGTCTGTATCATTGGGACCCTACTCTTATGGGCAGGACGGGTGGGGAGGGGGAGGGAAGAGGTTAAGTTGGGCAAGGAAAAGCTTCTTAGGGACAGTGGGGTGGGAGGAAGGAGGAGAGGTGGGAGTGGAGTGGTTATAGGAGGTGTATGTCAGCTGGATTTGGGTGCAGGTGGATTGGCAGTGTGCTGATGTTAGGTGGATGGCTGTTGGGTGTGTGAGTGCTTGTGTTTGTGTCCTTTAGGAGGTGGGGACAGACAGGGTGGGAGAGGACACAGGGGACGTGTGCTTGGATGTTGTGGAGGTGTCTGCTAGTGAGATGTGTGTGCTGCTTGGTGTGGTGATTCTGGTGGTGGATGTTGATGCAGTGCATGCAGGTGTGAGTGTGGACAAGATTGTGAGGGAGGTGGAGGAGGAGGGGGAGACAGTGAAGAGAGTGGATGTGGTTGTATTTGCAACTGTCTGGTGTTTGAGTGAGTGCTTGTGGGATGAAGTGTGGTGCCTGTGTTTGACTGTGCCACACTTGGATGTTGTCTTGTGTGTATGCTCATCTGTATGTGTGCATGGGATGGGTTGGGATTGAGGAGATTGGGACTGGGAAGTGGTAGTTGGAGGGGGGACGGTAGGAACATGGACAATGGCTGCCATCAGAGAGGAGGCCAGAGCCTGAATCAATCTCTGCCGGGCCACCAATCCACTATGGATGCCCTCCAGGAAGGCTTTACATTGATGCATCTGGGATGCCAGCCCCTGGATGGCATTCACAATGCTTGACTGCTCTACAGAGATGGATCTCAGGAGGTCAATGGCCTCCTCACTCAGGGCAGCAGGGATCACTGGGACAGGGCCTGAGGTGCCTGAGGCGAAGGAGATGCCCACCCTCCTGGGTGAGCGGGCACAGGCAACTTGCTGAGGGGCTACTGGGACGGGGGTGCTGGCAGGGGGCTGGTGGCTGTACCTGCAGCTGGGGTAGTCACAGAGGTGTCCACCACCACAAGGGAGCTTCCATCAGAGGAGGTATCTGAGTCTGTGTTGTCACCTCCTGTCTCCGCTGTGTTCCTCCCTCGCTCTCTATCCCACTGGTTCCCCCAGTGTCGGTGGACTCTCCCTCCTGGGTCCTGTGGGATGCAGCTCCCTCTGTTGCCGGTGCCCCTGCTCCTTCAACAGATGTTGCTAATACACACATGGACAGGATGACAGAAGAAAATAGGGGGAGAGAGAAAAAGGAAACCCTGGGTCAATTACTGCACCAACACCACAGTTGACATGCACAGCACCGTCACACACAGGGATCAGGCGTGAGCACTATGCATTGCACTGCCAGCGATTTGGCTAGATGCCATGGCAAGATGAGGGCTACACACCGCCAACTGCCCCCCTCCTGGGACCCACGAAGCCTTGACTGACATGGAATACTAACAAGCTGGGTTACCTGCATTTGCCATAAACACATTACCCTAGAGTTGACTCACGCTGCAATGTCTCGCCTGGCTTTAGGGGCTCCCACTAACTCACATCCACCACATGGATCCCATGCCACCTGCCAATTGTTTTAATAATGCCCACTGTACTCACCCCCTTGTGGCTCCTGTTATTCCCGCAAGCGCCCATCCAGCTCTGGGTAGGCCACCGCCAGGATGCGGGCCATCAGGGGGGTCAAATTCCAACAGGCACCCCTTCCTCATTGGAAGGCCATCCCCAGCTGGGCCTCCGCGGTCTTCCGTGCCCAGCGTCTCAGGTCCTCCCACCGTTTCCGACAATGGGTGTTCCGCCTGCCATAGACCCCCAGGGTCCGCATGTCCTTGGCCATGGCACGCCATAATCCCTTCTTTTGATGGGCACAGACCTGCAGGGGTAATACAGACAGGAGAACACCATTAACCATAGAATCCAGCCTGTCACACATATGGCCCACCAATCCTGTTTCCGTCACCATTGGCACACGCATCGGCCTGCGTACACCATGTACAACACTACAAGACATTCCCCACCCCAATGACAAGATGCTTGCACATACATCTCCATGCATCCTTCCCACATGCATCATGCCTAAAGTGTACTCACCTGTTGGTCTAGAGGCCCATACAGCAGTCCATACTGGGGTAGGACCCCATCCACCAATCGCTTCAACTCCTCAGAAGTGAAGGCAGGGGCCCTTTCCCCAGTCACATGGGCCATGGTAGGTTCCAGACACAGGTCACAGCAGCACACGCAGTATAGGTGTTCTCCTGTTGAAGGTCAGGAAACAAGTGAGGAATCAAATAGAAAATGGCAGCCACATCTGCAGCGGTGTACGCCATCACCGCTGGCGCAGATCCCCATTGGCCACTATACTCCATAGAACCCCATAATATCCAATGAGGAATTCCACGGCGGTGTAGGACCGCCTTCCACCACGACACCAAATGGCGTTGAGGTTACCTCACTTCCACCTGTCTCTACATACAGGACAGGGGGTCGCTATTTCATGGTGGAGGACAATGGTCATATCAACCTTAACTGCGTCACAGCTTAGATTAGCACATACCTTGCCATTCCCACTGTCCCATCACATAAATGCACTATGTACACTGAAGTTGTGGTTTCATTGTTCACATTGTGACAGCCTACTCACTCTTGTGTCCCTAAAATACTTACCTCTGCGGATGAATAGGAGGAGGAGACATACCCCTGTGAACAGACCCCTTGTTGACTTGGCTACACTGGAGGACAGGCACATGATACTCACCTATAGACTGGACAAGGCCACAATAAGTGAGCTGTGTGCCCAACTGGAGCCAGACCTGATATCTGCTATCCGTCATCAGACAGGGATCCCCCCCTCTTGTGCAAGTGCTATCAGTGCTCCATTTCCTGGCAATTGGTTCTTTCCAAGTGACAGTGGGCTTGGCAGCAGGAATGTCACAGCCACTGTTCTCAATCGTACTGCCAAGAGTTTTGTCTGCCATGGTGAAAGACATGTGCAGCTACAAAGCTTTCCCCAGGTGGAAGATTTTGCCACAGTGAAGAGAGAATTCTACGCAATGGGACATATCCCTAATATTATTGGGTCGATTGATGGAACACATATTGCGTTTGTCTCTCCCAACCCCCCCGCCAGAATGAACAGGTGTTCCAGAATCAGAAGAGTTTCCACTCACTGAATGTGCAAATGGTATGCCTGGCAGACCAGTACATCTCCCACACCAATGCTACGTATCCTGGGTCTGTGCATGACACCTTTGCTCTGAGGAATAGCAGCATCCCAAATGTGATGGTCCAACTATAGAGGCACAGGGTGTGGCTAATAGGCGAGCCATGGTCCCGATCCCCTGTATGTTAGTGTATGCCTTCAGGTGTCCTCCCTATAGCATTGTGTGAGGCTAAATGTAGTCCCTCAATACTTGCAGGTGACTCTGGCTACCTAAGCCTATCGTGGCTGCTGACCCCTGTGAGGAATGCCAGGACAGGGGCTGATGAACGTTAAAACGAGGCACATGGGCAAACCAGAAGGATCATCGAGAGGACCTTCGGCCTCCTGAAGGCCAGGTTCAGGTGCCTCCACCTGACAGGTGGATCCCTGTGCTACTCACCCGGGAAGGTCTGACAGATACTAGTGGCATGTTGCCTGTTGCAAAACCTGGCCCTCAGACGGCATGTACCCTTTCTGCAGGAGGAAGAGACTGGAGATGCCCCTGCAGCAGAAGTAGACCCTGAGGACAGTGAGAATGAAGAGGATGAGGACAACAGAACATCAGTTATCCTTCAATACTTCTAATGACACATAGGTGAGACAGTGCAACTGACCATTCCTCTGACTATTGATGTATTCTGTGTGGCTGTAGCATGATGGCATTAACATCCTTTGCATCTCAACTTATTGTCGCCTATGGCTTGTCATTTTACAGATCTTAGTGATGTCACAACTGTGTACTGGTGTGCTGACTACAGACAGCTAAAGGTCATTATTTCCATGCTCTCACGGGGTTCAGATCATTTGCACTAGATGTGACTGTTTCCATAAATGCACATTTTCAAAACATAAAATACTAGTAGTCAAGTTGTGTTCAAGGGTGTTTATTGTAGTGCTATGAAATTAAGGGAAAAGTGCAATGGAATGGGGTGATGATGGAGGAAGGTCCACAGTATTGTTCCAGTCTGTTTGTAGCACAGGTCCAGTGTCCAAGGGGCCATAGGAAAGGGAGCAAAGGCAGTTCAAAGTGGACAAGGTGACAGGGTGGGACACAAGGGGGACAATCAGGAGAGTCTCATTTCCTGGTGGTGGTCTTGGCAGGTGTCTCTGGCTTCTGTCAGGGTCGCAGGGAACATTTGCAGGTTGGTTCACCTTCTGCAGGGGGAGGGGCTCTGGTGGCCTGTGCGTCCTGTGGCAGGGCTGCCTCCCCCACTAGCTGCAACGGAGGTGGAGGGCTGGTCAATGGACTGCCTGGTGGTAGGGGCCCGTTGCTGTGCTGTTGCCTCACTCATGATGTTGGCCATGACTACCAGCACCACTGCTATGGAGATGCTATGTGTTCTCCTGCACGTTGTCAAGGATCTGGCACATTGTGTCCTGGGAATGTTGGTAAGCTCCCAGGATCTCATTGAGTGCCTAGTGGAGAGTCAGTTCCCTGGGCCTGTCCTCCCCCTGGCGCACTGCGGTCCAACCAGTGTCCCTGTTGCCCTGTGCCTCTGTCCCCTGAACGATGTGCCCACTGCCACTGACCCCAGGTCCCTGATTGTCTTGGGTATGAGGAGTGCGGGTACGCTGAGTGGGTGCTGTGGTGTTGGATATTGATGGGGGAGGCTCTGTGGTCGACTGTGAGTGGGCTTAGGTGACCGACTGTCTAGTGGTCCCTGATGGGCCAGGTTGTTAGTCCAGATCCAGAAGTCCAGAGTTACTGTCATCATTGGGGGCATCTTCTGTTGGGGGACTGCTTTGTCATGGCACCTCCTTTCCGCTGACATTTGCTGGGGCACCTGTGGGGATGTAAGTGATGTATTATGCTTCATGTCTGTGCCATATTGTACATCCCTGGCTTCCCCTCTATCGTTGGTGTTGCCCTGCCACCTTTTGCTTATGTATGGTGATGTATTGTGTGATTATTAGTTTCCCTATGTTGTGCATGCTTTGGTGATGGGTGTCCATGCAGGGCTGGGAGGTGCGTCCATGCATTGGTATGGCATGCAGGATTTGGCATTGGGGTAAGTCATCTGTTTTGGTGCAGTGTGTGGGGTGGAGTGTAGTGATGGGAGTGAGGGTGTGTGATGACATGCAGGTATGGCGGGTGGTAAGTGGTAAATGTTGACTTACCAGTGTCCAGTCTTCTGGCTACTCCAGTGAGTCCTTCAGGATGCAGTATTGCCAAGACTTGCTCCTCCCATGCTGTGAGCAGTGGGGGAGAAGGTGGGGATCCACCGCCAGTCTTCTGTATGGCTATCTGGTGCCTTGCTGCCACGTAACATACCTTCCCCCGTTTCACCTCTTCCTGATGTTGTCCCTTGTTCTTGGGTGCTGTCCCACGACGTTCACCCTGTCCACAATTATCCGCCATAGATCAATCTTCCTTGCAATGGATATCTGCTGTACTGGTGCTCCAAGCAGCTGTGGCTCTACCCTGACAATTTCCTCAACCATGACCATTAACTCCTCATCAGTGAAACAGGGGTGCCTTTGTGGGGACATGGGTGTTCAGTGGTGTGTGTTGGTGAGAGTGTGTTGAGTAATGTGGTGGGGTGTGTGATGTGGGGTGCGTGAGGGATGTATGGATGTATGTGGTGTGTGTGTCTAGTTGTCTCTGTGCTGTTCGTGCCAATCTCCTGGTAGTAATTGTTGTTTGTAATGGGTTGTGGGTAATGTGGGTGTTTGTTTTATAGTGCTGTGGGTGGGTGTGTGTGGTGTGTGTATGAATGTCAGGTGGGTGTTTTTAGTATTTGCCAATGTAGTTTTGTTTTGTATGTGGGTGTCCATTCTGAGAGTGGTGGTAAATACCACAAATGGTTTTTGTTTTTTTGACGTAATGGTATGGGTGCTGGGACCGCCACTTTAAAACTGATCTATGGGCTGGCGGATTTGTGTATGTGTGTCATAATATTGCGAACAGATATTCACCACTGCGGCGGTATGTTGGCAGCCGTCACCGCAGCGGTAAGCGGGATTTACCAGTAATGTCATAATGAGGGCCTCTGTTCTTTCACTAACAGAAAAATAAAGTAGTTCCCATAAATCCAAGGGACTGCTATGCCAATGTGTGCTTTTTGAACTCCCAAAAATATTTTTGTCTTTAGCTAGTTTTTTATTTAGATCGTAGAGGACCTGGTGATTTCTCTAGCTTTTTTAGAAGAATATGACAAAACAAAACATATATTGACAAAGCCAAAAGACTGACGGCCAACAGCAGACATATTGACTTTGCCAAAGCATATTTTCGTTGTGCATTTTGTTTAATATAGTGTACAAAACTTCAACTTCAATTTGTGTCACATTTAAGGTAATAAAGGAAATATACTTTATCTCGTCTCTTGTGACAAGTTGACTAATTTATGTCCATGCTAATGCTTAGAAGGTTATCTGATAAATAGGACGTCATATAATGTCTATAAAAAGAACATGATTTTGTTTACAGTTTGCTGACCTATATATGGTTGTGGTTAATGCTCAGTGTTTATGCATTCCAGCATGTTGTGTGTCCATGTTAAATGTCACAATCCATCCAATATTAACAGAATATTATACATAAAATAGCACCTTTGAAGCTTATTGCAGACATGTTACCTCCTAATTAATCAGTCCTCACTTTTACATATCATGCCATGTTGGCATAAAGGCGCTACTTCTAGGTAAAAGAGCTGAAGTTAAAAGTATGTTTTTTAAACATGTCAAAATGATTTAGCTTGACAGGTACTGGTTGCAACTTTTGATTATATCAGTTCAAGACTGCAATGGCAGTTCTGAAGTCATGCTTTTAAAGTCATTCATGTGGATGGTACAGTTGCAATGTTCAGCCTACACGTGACATCTCACCTTTATGCCACTGGCGACACTTTAAAGCCACTATCCTTTTCTGAAAGTCAGATATGCCAATTGGGGTTATCCAACTCTTTACTCTATTTGTGGAGTTTGGGGGACATGCAGTGGAGTTGTTTAGCCTCTCCCAGCACCCTGAGTCCAAAACCATTAGTGGATCTGAATGAAAATGGGGGAACAATTCAAGAACATGCGCTAAAGCCGTGGCCTGTCTCCTTTTTAGGGTCGAGCCTGCGTCGCATGCGCTTGTGCATGCGTATCGCTTGCAAGACGGTGTAGTAGTTAGAAAAGGGCTCGGAACCCCATCCACGTCACATCAGTCTCTTTCAATTGGTTCGTGGGCTTGCCTGTTAAAATCTGCTTGCTTTCATTAGTGGAAGGCACGCCTACGTCATGTCTTTTCCGGTGGTTAGCCATCCTCAAGCGCAGCGACCAAGAACTGAAAAAATGCGAGGCTCGCTGTTGTCCGTCCGGTTTGTGGACTACTTCTTATCTTTTTTCGCAGCACGAACTCGCTTGGCAGAAGTCGAGCACTTTACATGACATCGACCCTGTTACATAGTTAATTGCACTGTTGCCGGTTACGTAGATAATTTCACTTTCGCCGTTAGGTTTCACTAGGAGTGAACTGTAGCAGCGCAATCGCGCTCTTTTTTTCCAGTCAATGTGGCAAGAAAAATCCGGTTGGGCGTTTACAACTGCTAATAGTTCTAACTCGGAGAAATGCAAGACCCTAGTTTTCTTCTGCAGTAAGGCTGTATTTTATTTTTCACTTGTGCGCAGTTTATCGGCTCTGAACTCGCCTATTCTTCGCTGGATTAGTGTCTCACCCTCACTTACCCCACACTTCCTGCAGCGCTTTAAGACATTAAACAGCGTGTAGTGGCAAGAATGAAGGATGCGAGGCAGCTGCATTGTGTTCAAACAGTTCTTTATTCTTTTCCTGCCACTAACAACAAGGCCCACGAGGAGCCGGCGAGAGCACCGCCGAGTCGCGTCTTCGCGCTCCGCTTTCCTTCTGTGTCTCCCGCCGCCCCCTGACGTCACGACTACCCTCGATGCGGATTGGCCGTGACGTCAGGAGGCTATAAACATTAAGGAAGGACAAACCCTGTCCCCGACGTCTAGTACGTCAACTCACGTACGACATCTCCCCTTTTAACAGAACAAGAACTTATGGAGATTCATCTCATAACAAAATCTTCGAACCTCTTGGGAGCTCGGATATGCCTCATTGGCCTACTAGAAGTATTATACTGGGGTGAACCCACCCCGACGGCGCATGCATCCTCTTGATCAGAACTCATCACGTTGTGATTGTCACTCTTGGCAGGTTCGGTCCTGCTACCATTCTGTCCTTCGACATTCGTCAAGCCGCGCCATGCTTTCTCACATCGCTCTGCACTTCCATGCCCAATTCGCTCTCTCACAGGAGACGTACTCACATACTCCTCATCACTACTGACTACATCCCTGGCTCCACGACCTTGCCACTCATCCTCATCGTCCGTGCTTTCGGTCCCACACGCACGACTACCTCTCATGATGATTTCCTCCTGACCAGCCTTGAGCCTGATGATGTCGTCCTTGCTTCGCCATCCCCTTCCTTGCAAACAGACTGCCCCTCTTGTCACTCCTTGCACCCGTACAGGTGTTTGAAACACAGACTCTCCTTTCATTACCTTGTTAGGTTTCTTCACCAATACCCAATCCCCCTTCACTATATTTTTAGTTTTGGCTCTATTCACATTGTCAGCATACCGCTTGTTGCTTTCCTGTTTGGCCATTATTCTTTCTTTGACTCTCAATCTCTCGTCAGATACCCCCTCATTTTCCTCCCTCATGTCATACCACTTATTGAATTTGGGGGTAAGCTCACTCATGCATCTTCTCCCTCTCATCAAGTAGAATGGAGTGTGTCCCGTAACTTCACTGGGCGTGTTGTGAAAAGTGTGTACTTTGTCTGCTAGAAACGCTTTCACATCCATATGGGAGGCGACTGCCTGTTGCACGCCCTCTTTGAGGAACCTATTCATCCGCTCGACCTGCCCATTGCTCTTTGGGCTGTACAGCGGGGTCTTCTCCTGCTTAATCCCTAACCTGGACAGAAAATCCTTCATCTGCCTGGACACTAGCTGGGTGCCATTGTCGGAAACCATGATCTTTGGCTGCCCCTCAATCGCGAAAATTTTCGTCAATGTCTTGATCACTCGTTCAGTGGTAACTTCCCTGACGAACTTGTAGTGAATCCATTTGGAGAAGTAATCCGTGAGGACGATGAGATGTCTACACTCGTCTGGTAGCAGTGTGAATGGGCCCGCGAAATCAATGGCAATCTTGTTCCATGGGCTGGCAGGAATGTCCACCAGTTGCAGCTCCCCTTTTGCCGTCTTCCAATGCTTGTCGGCCCTTAAGCACGGTCCGCACCGATCAATGAAGCTGCAGACGTCGCTGCATATCCCTGGCCACCAGTAGTACTGTTTGAGGAGATTTTTTGTAGCGGTACTGCCCGGGTGACCCTTATGGGCAATCCTGATTAACTTGTCTCTCAAACTTTCCGGAGGTACAAACAGCTCGTGCCTCTTCACAAAGCCGCCCTCAATGGTGAGTTCTGGGCTGACCTGTTGAAAACTCCTGAGTGCTCCGTGCAAGTTCCGGACCGGGGGCCATCGAGACGTCATGTGGTCCATCACCCTTCGAATAGTCGTGTCCTTCTCCTGAGCCGTCAACCACTCTTCCTCCGATATAGATCCCTCGCACATGGCTGTAGCGTCAACCATTGCTACCACGCATTCCGTGTCATCCAGGGAAGCGTCCTCGTCACCCGTGACTGGTATGCGCGATAGGCAATCCGCCCTGCAGTTGAGGCCACCCTTGATGTGTCTGATGTTGATGTGATATTCTTGCAACTTGGACAGTAAACGTAGGAGCCTCGAGCTGGCTTTGCCATTGCCACGTCCTTTCCCGTCCATCATGTATATCAAGGGTTTGTGGTCAGTGACCAGTTCGAACTCCCTGCCCCACAGATAGTTCCTCAGTTTCTCCACGGCCCAGACGCATGCGAGCGTCTCCCGCTCGATGGTGCTGTAGTGCTTCTCTGCTTCGTTCAATGATCGGGATATGAATGCCACTGTGTTCTCCTTCTTCCCTTGAAATTGGCAAAACACTGCGCCGATGCCCTTGGCACTAGCGTCAACCGTGATTACGTTCCGGAGATCCTTGTTGTAAGGCTGTAATATTGGAGCCGCGGCGATTGCCTGTTTGACGGATTCAAAGGCATCATTTTGTTCCTGCGCCCACGTGTACTTTTCGTTCTTCCGTAGCAGTTTCCTTAGAGGTTCCACGGTGGTCGCGTATCCTTGCATGAACTTGGAATAGTATTCACTGAGTCCCAGGAACGATCGTAAGGCGTCCTTGTCTCCTGGGCAAGGGGCATCTCGTATGGCCCTCACTAAATCATCTTTAGGCGCAATGCCATTTGGAGTAAGCACATGCCCTAGGTATTCTATCTTCCCTTCCATGAACTTGCATTTGTCCTTGGAGACCGTCATCCCCTTTTCTTTTAGCACCTCCAGCACCCTGCCTAGCAGTTCCAGGTGCCCCTCCACATCTTCCGTGTGTATCAAAATGTCGTCCTGGAAGGCTTCAACTCCCTTCATATCGCGGAATAGAAGATCCATCAGCTTTTGGAAGGCGCCCGAGGCCGATGCAAGGCCGAACGGAAGACGGACGTATCGGTATGCTCCAAACGGGGTAATAAAGGTGGTCAATTCCTTGGAATCCTCCGTGAGACATACCTGGTGGTATGCGGACTTCAGGTCTATCAGGGTGAAAAATCTCGATCCTGATGTGGAAGCTAATATCTCCTGAATGTTGGGCAGAGGATGGCAATTCACCAGGATATTTCTGTTCAAGGATCGCAGGTCAACACATAACCGAATGTCCCCTGTCCTCTTCTTCTTAGACACCACGATTGCGGACACCCACTCTGATGCACCTGCTTCCTCTATTACTCCTTCCACTTTCAGCCTATCCAGAACAGCTTTCAGCTCGCCCCTTACAGAAAGAGGAATCGTTCTGACCTTGTGCTTAATTGGTATGGCACCCTCTTTCAACCGTATGGCATGCACAAAACCCCTTACACACCCTACCTTGTTTTCGAACACGGAATCAAATTCATCGAGGACCTCAGCTAATCCTTCATGCAAATCCTCAGGCTGCACATAATTGACCCAATCATCTCTCAGAACTATGGGATCTTCTGCCCCAGGGACTAGCACCACACCCAGCTTCGCCAGGTCCTTCCACCCCACAAGGCTCCTCCCTTTTTCAGCTACATATATCTTTGTTCTCACCGTGCGCCCTCGAAAGGTGAGGGAGTCCCAGAAGTACCCCCTCATCACTATGTCATGTTCCCCAAAGGCCTTTGGATTCGCATCCGTCTCATGCAGTCGTACATCCTGCCATTTCAAATCAAATGTCCTATCAGAGATCAGGGAAAGTGGGGAACCGGAATCAGCCGTAAATGGCAATTCAACCGCACCAATCATGACAGAGCCAATGGGCCCCTTCACTCTTCCGTCATCATCATAAATGGACAACACAATGTCCGCATCCGCATCCATGTCACTCTCGCTCACCGAGCTCACTCTCATGCCCGTACTGTATTTCTTGGCTTTACATACGGCCGCAAAGTGGCCCATCTTCCTGCATTTAGAACAGCTTTTGGACAAGGCAGGGCAAGTCCTGCTGTCCGCTAAGTGGTCCCTTGACCCGCATCTAAAACAAGCGAGCGACCTCCTGCCTCCCCCTCTATCACTCGTCGCCCTGTCTGGAGTCTTGGGCGCATGTTTATGCTTGTCCTGCACATAGAACACATTTGAAGCCTGACTAGTGCTCGCCAGTTCCTTAGAAGACATCATGGAGCGTTCCACTGCCTTTGCAATGGCCATCACTTCTTTCAGTGAAGGATTCCTGCATGCAAGCAACCGTTCCTGCACTTTCTTCGAATAGCAGTAGAACACCACCTGGTCTCTGATGTACGTATCAGTCATCTCCGCAAATTCACAGTCTTGGGCCAAAACTCGTAAGCACGCAATGTACTCTTCGATAGTCTCTCCTTCCTCCTGTTTCCGCAGTGCGAATTTGTGGCGCCCCACCATGATGTTACACTCCTCAGCATACTGCAGCTCAAGTCGCTTAACAGCCTCCTGGTATTCATTTAGAGGAGTAGTAGCTCCAGGGGCATTCATATAAACCGGCAAGCTATCAAAAACCTCCTGGCCTGCCTTCCCCAACAGTCCGAATAACAGCGACTTTTTCCGCTCGGGGCTATACCCCTTACCATCAATGGAGACGATATAGTTCTCAAATGCGCACAGCCATCCCTTCCATTTCATGCACGGCTTACCAGGAGAGTCCAGGAAGAGAGGAGGCACGCAGATATGACCGGTCTGCGACATGACAGAAAAGCGGGCTCCGCTCCCGGAGAGACCACTAGATATAGGTGCAGCAGCGACTATGGAAGTCTCCTGGGCAGCGCGGGATGATACCCCAAGACGTCGGACAGCCGAGGACCACCAGTATACGGGCCACCTCCTATACGGTGTGCACAAGTGGGCAGGAACCCCGGGGCGCAGGCCTATTTCCTGGTCCTCACGTGGCAGGGATCGTCAGATATCGGTCGCTTGGGGCTCCACAGCATCAGCTTACCGAGAGCGGTGCATGTGGTCGTCGGCGGGGAGACATCAGCGCGCCCCATTAACATCAGGAACCATCAGGCATGGAGGGCTTCACTCGTGGGCCATGTTAGAAGCTGTGACCCTCGTCGCCATTTGTAGTGGCAAGAATGAAGGATGCGAGGCAGCTGCATTGTGTTCAAACAGTTCTTTATTCTTTTCCTGCCACTAACAACAAGGCCCACGAGGAGCCGGCGAGAGCACCGCCGAGTCGCGTCTTCGCGCTCCGCTTTCCTTCTGTGTCTCCCGCCGCCCCCTGACGTCACGACTACCCTCGATGCGGATTGGCCGTGACGTCAGGAGGCTATAAACATTAAGGAAGGACAAACCCTGTCCCCGACGTCTAGTACGTCAACTCACGTACGACACAGCGCCTCTTATTTCCCAATAATTTGAACAGAAAGCAGGCCAGGCTGAGATATGCTGCGGGCTCCGACTCCCCTGGTGCTCTGACTCCTTAAGGCACTGGGCCAATAGCTGTACATGACTTCGGTCTTTCTGGGATAGCGCCTCGAGGCAGAAGATCACTCTGAAATGCAGGTAAATAGATTCTACCCGCTCCAGACGTGGAGCCGCACTTACCCGGCAGCCAGGGAGCCCAGTTTACAAACAAAGAGACTGGAAAGTAAGAAACTCAGATTATTGTATACATTTCCAGCCTACCTGGACTTGATAACGAATAGTACGAAGTGCGCCAGAAAGCCTGTGACTCTTGCAGACACTCTCAATCAGAGCGACACTATCATCAGGACTTCTTTCCATCAGCGGGCACAGAGCTGGACTGACAACTGACATGTTCCCAAGGGGGGGCTCCAGGGTAGGGAGCTGCTCTCGGAGCAGAATGGGCGCTCATGACCCAAATGAGCCCCCACGATTCCTTACTAGTTTCCTGTTCTGTTCGCGCACCTTCCTACCAAAGCCCAGTACTGACAATGACTCACAGGGGTCACAAAGCTGTCAAAGTTTTCCATATGAACCACATTTGATTTGTTCAATGTCTGTTTCGTGATTTGCAAAATTCTGGATACCGACTGAAATTGCGTTCTTTGATTTTATAGACCTGCTAATCACAGATTTCTTTTTACAGTGTTCTGTGAATCACTGTGCACTGAGCCATGTATTTTCACACAAGCAATATTCACCAAACTGCTACATTTTACTTCTAATCTTAAAAAATATTGTTTACTTGGCACCGAGTATTGTGTAATATTGATAATTTTTTACTTCTTCAGTACATTTTCAACATTGAGCTGCAGGTGTCCCTAGAGAATGTTACCGTTCATTAAGTGTGCAATTACATTTAGCATCCAGATAATTATTGTCCTTTAATATGCATACAGGAACCTCTATCTGGTATAAGTACCAGGCTGCTAGTGTACCAGGTTTGTAATGATCATTTAGCACAGGGATGGCTCTGCAGTGACTATGCTATACTGTATAAAAAGTAAACATAAACTGTTCAGGTGCTTCATTTTAGTTGAAAGATACTGCTCATCTGGAAACTCCTCATGAAACAGTCCCACTGATAAGGGTTGTGCTCTCCACACTTATAGGTCAAAAATTAGTATGCAATCATTTCACTTATGTTTTGTTTTGTCTCCTTTTTAGGTTGAACGCGCAAGTGCTTTGACCTGTTGTAAGTATTGTGGGCTTTTAACCACACCCAGCTCACGTCCATCACTTTCACTCATTCGTAGGCTTGCCTTTCAAAAATCCCTTGATGTCATTGGTAATTGCTTTACCCCTTCCTGCTCCATGGCAGTCATGGCCCTCACCCGCCAACAGTGCAAACTCCATCAGCAGTATTGGAGCACTGGTCATACTCTTCACACTGTTACCTAATCAATAATTTATTTTGGCTTTCCCCTTCACGCTCCATCGCTTCCCCAACACACTTATAAGTGATAAATTCTTTACTAAAAACACAGAAATCAGCAAGGGCTCTCCCGGCACAGCAGGAGAGCCAATTCTACAATATTCACTGCCCTCTGGAAAAGTCACCCCATAATGCTTTACAAGCATTCTTTAAAAAAAATGTTTTTGCCCATAACCAGGCCTGTGGTGGTCCTTGGACAATGGGAGCAGTCCCAAAACATTCAGCATAACACAATCTTTCTGTTCAGGTCATCTCTGGGTCCCCACACTAGGTTATTGGGGACCCCAAAATAATAACCCCTCCCACCATTCAGTCCCTTTGTAAGATCCTTTATGGCTGGAACTTTTGTTTTATAGTTTGGAGTAGTTTGTGTTTTTAGGGCCTACGTATTACAGTAGGCCTGAAATTGCGTAAGGCACTATTCCCTCTAGGAGCTAAATATATGGTTGTACTACATTACTTTGTGACATTCTATTTTCATGTGATTCGTTCTAGGGGCTAACTATATTGTTTCATTACCATGTTTCTTACGAATTATATGTTTAATGTGGTGTCTTCTAGGGGCTGTTCTGAGCAGTACGGTCAACACTCCGTCGTCCCATAATGTTTTGCAGGGCATTCTTTTACAAAACATTTTTGCTCACAACTCAGCCTGTGGTGGTCCTAGGACAATGGGTTCGCCCTCAAAATGTTCACCACAACCTGTTGTTTCTGTTTAGATCATTTCTGGGTCCCCACACTAGGTTAGTGAAGACCCCAAATAATAACCCCTCCCACCATTCAGTGTGTTTTTAATCTCTCTTGTGGCTTACAGTTGAGAGTAGTTTGTGTTTTAAGAGTCTCGTCTGTCATATCATTGCAGTAGGCCTACTAGCCCTGAAAATGTGTAACATCCTCTAGTGACTACAAATATGGTCCCACTGCAATACTTTCAATCATTTTCTTTTCATGTGGTTATGCCCTCTAGGGGCTGACTGCATGGTAACATGACCATGTTTCTTGCAAATGCTATTTTCATTGTGGTGTTCTTGGGCTGTTCTGAGCATTACAGTCTAGTGCCAAACGTTTATTTCTGATCAAGATTGTATTTGGGTTTATATGATAATCATATATGTTTTATTAAACTCTCCTTATTGCAATTATAACCAAGATTCAGGCCAGCTTCACATCCTTATTACACTATGACTGTTTGAACGCTCTTGATATGTTTGCTTGACCCTTCAAGTTTATTTCTCTAGTTACTCCTCTGTGGCTGTTTTGTTTTGGATATTGTTTTAGCCAGCAACTTTGATGGTGGGATGGTGAAAGTAGTACTCTATTGGAATTAGCATGGCAGATTTAAATTAGAATGCTAAATGGCAACATTTTCATTTTTGACTGCAGAGAGAGCAAGAAGGTACAGGGAAGTGTTTTAGTTATATACAGGGCCACTGGAATTACGTGGCAGGAAAAGACCAAATTATGAGGCAGGGTTGACCAATTAATATGGAAAGAAAAGTCCAGTTCTGAATTTACAACGCCAATAGCTCTAAATCAAGCAAATGCGAAACCCATTGCATTGCAAATGCTTGTTAGCATTGCTCCTAGCGTGTCCTCATTCTCCCAGTGGGCTCTACTTCCCTGCCTGAGTCCTTTTTATGCCTCTGCCTTTCCTCTTAATGTGCACATTTTTATCTCTCTTCTCCCTGTGTTTTCTTCCATAGCGTTGTGCCAGGACAACTATGAGAATGAGGAAGCAAGCTTGCCACTGTGTTATTTGAAGACATGGCCTCCACTGAATGGTTTACTGTGACTTGTGAGAGTCTACTGACGACATGGCCCCTGCTATTCTTGCAGTAATTACATAAACCCCAGCACAAGCATCAGCACCTACTGATGTCTCATCAGGGATCTATATAAAGCCTGGCCCATACCATTCCTGGCGTCTCATCAGGTATCTGTATGAAGCCTGGCCCATACCATTCCTGGCTGTATTAGGTGGTCATTTAGTATGCATGTTTAGGGGCACACATTCCTATAGTTACCCACATGTCTTCAACAGTAAAGTTTATTATAAACAACAGAAGGACAACTCGCCCCTAAGCAACCATCCAAAACGGACTGCTTTGGTTGTCATGGTTGGCCTACGCTTTGCTCTGAAATACCAATTCCTAAACCACTGTAGATTCGTGATATCAGGTAGACACTTGATGACCCTAAATTAGCAGCCAGTGGAAACGATATGGCTTTAGCGCAAACGTGAGGTACCACAGACCAAAAGGGTGCATGTGCTGCTTCCTTTAAACATGGTGACCATAAAGGGCTTACTGCCTTCCACTGAGCTGAGAAAAAATGGGATAGCTGCATCGGACTCCATACAAATGAAGCACAACTCTTATCCAGAAATAATCACTATTAATAATAACTGAGAGTCAAATTAATGTTGAACTATATTTGAAATATGAGATTTTGAAGCGATAATAAACGTATTTACCTGCATGTTGGTCACATCTACTGCAGGCCCCAGTTTTGGAATGAATGTGCTGCAGGTCAACACTGAAGTGCATCGGCAATGCAGCATACTAGTCCTAGCATTTTATAGGACTGATGTAGGGTAGACTCGAGCTGCACGTCAGCGGGGTTGGGTGTCTGGGAAGTGCACGCATTATATTACCATTAAATGGAGTGCCTTCGGATTACTCTACCGATACTGTTCAATACATGTTCTTTAAGCATACCTTTCATCACTATCAGGGCTTAGTGGATAGTTATGTAAATTGGCAAGGTAATGTGAGCAACAGACCAAGAGGTGGGAGAGACGAGAGGCACAAACCACGGGAAAAAATAATAGGCCGGAACAAAGGGAAAAAAGTAAAAGATGAACTGGATAAAGTAAACGGAGGGATGCATGGAGAGAACATGAGGGAAGAGGAGATGGGGGATAGATTAGGCGCACAAGGGCAGGAGTTGCGGATAAAAGTGAAACACGAAGAGATTTAGGGCGCTACTCTGGAATCCTGGGGAGAAAAAGCAACTATTGGCAAAACAATAAGTCTCACCTATGCAAGAGCTTTTGGCTTTGCTAATATGATTCAGCCACGTTGTGGGGTAGGGGTAGAATCGTGTAGAGTGCAGTGGCATAGAGTAGATTGTTACAGAGTAGAGTGAAGTTGTACAGTGTAAAGTGGAGTGGTGCAGGATAGATTGCAAAGGTGTAGCACAAAGTGCAGTGGCATGGAGTGTAGTAGTAGTGCAGAGTAAATTATAGTGGCATAGAGTGTAGTGGTGTAGAGTGCTTTGGCATGGAAATGAGTGTGGAAGAGTAGACTACAATGGCATAGAGTGGGTGATGCAAGGTAGTGTAGAGCTCAGTGGCGGATAATGAAGTCTTGCAGAGTAGAGTGTCTTAAAGTGCAGTGGTGTCGAGTGCATTGGTGTAGACTGCAGTGGCATAGAGTGTTGCAGAGTAGAGTGCTGAAGACAGCAGTGGCATACAGTATAGTGGTGCAGAGTAGAATAGAGTGGTGTAGAGTGCAGTGGTGTAGAGCACACTGGTGTAGAGTGGAATATTGTTCAATGGTGTAGAGTGCCATGGCGTAAAGTGTTGCAGAGTAGAGTATATTGATGTAGAGCTCAGTGGTGCAGAGTAGTTGGCATAGAGTGCAGCTGTGTAGAGTGCATTGGATTTGATTAAAGTGGTGTAGAGTACATTGGGTAGAATACATTGGTTTAGAGTAGACTGGTGTAACACTCAGTGGCATAGAGTAGAGTGGTGTAGAGTGATGCAGCATAGAGTATAGTGGCATAGAGTGCAGTGGGTTAGAGTAGATTGTTTCATGTTATAGTGAAGTGTTGTAGAGTGAAGTGCTGCAGGGTAGAGTTCTAGTGGCATAGAGTAGTGGCAGAGAGTGTATTGGCATAGAGTGGGGCGGTGCAGAGTAGAGTGGAGTGGCCTAAATTGGTGTGGTGTAGAGTGCAGTGGTGAAGAAATAAGTGGTGCATAATAAAGTAGAGTGCATTGGCTTAGAGTACAGTGGTGCTGAGTAGAGTACAGAGGTGTAGAGTAAAGTGACATAGAGTGCAGTGGTACACAGTAGATTACAGTGGCATAGAGTGCAGTGGAGTAGAGTGGTGTAAAGTAGGGTGACGGAGAATTCAGTGGCAGCGAGTGCAGTGTTACAGAATGGAGTGCTGTAGAGTGCAATGGTATGGAATAAAGTGGCGTAGAGAGCAGTGGCATTGAGTACAGTTGTACAGAGTTAGAGGAAATGATATCCTTCTGTCCTGTAAAAGAAAATTCAAACAGAAGCAGTAATTTGTTTTCAATATGTCCTTAATGCTAAATTGTCCTTGTGCCACTGCACATATTGCACAAATAGAAAGAGTGACACATAAGTGCGTGTGCAAAAGTTAGAGATGAGATAAAGAGATGCCTGCTAAAGTGTTATGAAATATTACTGATGAGGATTTGTTGTTATTGCTATTTTAATATTTCTTGCTCTGTGGCAGAAGTAGTGTGTCCTGAGTTGTAGTAGTATTAATTAAATATGCAGCTGTATTTTATTGCGAAACAACAAATTATTATTGCATATTGATCTTATTTTTGGCATAACGTGTTACTGCACCTGATACGTGCAATGGAATTAAGGTGCACTAAGTAATGTTGTATAAGCTATGGCTGGAAAAGCAATAAACAGCGAGAGACCTGTTTGTGTTGTTTATGTGATTTACTAGGTGTAAGACAGGGCCTGAAAGAGCAAATCATTTTTATTGATCTCTGTGGTGAAAGGGCATGAAGGATGCAGTGTAACTGTTGTTAGAGCATGTGGTGAAGTGTAAGTAGGCACAGTGTCGGGCAAAGTGTTAAAAGAACATAGAGGCAGATTGTGAAGCTCTGAAGTTGGAAAGGCAGAGGGAGAGGGGCTTGGGAATGCTTTGACCTGTGTATGGGTGGAGGTGGGATTGCCAGAGTGGTTCTTAGATTGTGGTGCCTGTGTACAAGCAGCAGGAAGTTAATGTTACAACTTGCACATTTTGTGCAAAAAAGCCCAACAGAGTGAAATTACTGTCGGGGAGCCGGTAGACCTGCTGCCTGAATGGAAGTTAGGACTTTGTTAAAACATGGGAGAGTGGGGTGAGTCTAGGGGCAGAAGACGAATATGTAGACGGGTGAAATTATTGTGGTTCATATTCATATTGTTTGTAATGGGCATGGTGCCACTGCACCTGCTGTTCAACTGTAATGCCAGGTCTGGTAAGTGTAGTTCAGAATGACCGTTAAAGAGAGAAGTGTGTTGTGTGTGCCCTGAAGCAAGGTGATAAATTGTGGTGTCAGTAAACAAAAGCCATACTCAGGACCACTGGAATTATGTGATTGTGCGACGATTTTCACTTAATTATAGATTTGCCACATTTGCTACATAATCCATCATCCGCAGCAGAATCTGCAGATTTCAACAAAAAAGTGTTGTGGAGTACAGTTAGCTGGTGGAGGAAGAGGAGGCTGCCTCCTTGGGTCACCATCCAGAACGATCTGGCCATGCCATCTCTGCCACTACAGGTAGCCGAGGTCCCAAGCCACCCCCCCCATTGACCACAAATGTCCTCCTCCAGCAACTGATCAAAATCAAATACCTGGAGGCAGTCAAGGAGGACCAATGCTGATTGGAAGAAAACCAGTGGCACATTTTAAGGAGATTGGAAGACGTGGAGGAACATTTTTTAAGGAAGGCATAGGCCTCCTGCCAGAGTAGAGGGTGGAAAGGACAACTGAGGAAGAGGTGTTCAGTGTTTAGGAAAAGGATATAGGCCTGTTGTGGGAGGGGGGTGGGAAATAGATTTAGGGATTAAGTTTTCTAGGGTATCGGGAGAGGGAGTATGCCTGTTGTGGAAGGTGAGGGTTGAGCTTTAAATGGTTTGTTAATCAAGGTTTATTTTTTATTTCAATATTTGTATTTTGTTTTTTAAATTTTCTACCAAGCAATACTTGTAGCATCACCGTTAACTTAGGAGGAAGCTCCACCAACATAGCAACGTGAGGACAAAGGCTAAGCCCCACACCTGGACCATCACAAAGCAGTTGTCCAACTGTGTCCATCCCATTAATCATGTCTTCAGTCTCTCTCAACTAAGCTCGCTTGCCACACCTCCTTCAGGTTCCCCTGCAATCAGTATTGGTAAACTGACTGACCATAAACACCCCAACCCTTTAATATCTTGATTAGACTGAGTGGCTCCGATCCTTCCATCTGGCATAGTTGTATACTTACTTCCCCTGCCTTGCCTGTGCAGTTTGAAAAGCATATTCCAATATTGGAGAGGCAAGGTAAGCACGGTTCAGAAGGAGCAGCTGGCATAAGGCAGAACCTAGGTTAGTGTGGTGGTGTGCCATTAACTAAAAGTCAATCTTGTATAAAGCCCAGACAATCACATAGACAACAAGCTGTATGTACCCAGCTTATTAGTGATTACCAAAACAATGAAAAGAGGCTACAATGCGGAGAAGAACTGAATAGGTTCAAAGCCAGGACAAGTACCTTTGATGAATATGTGACTACAAGGTCTGCCCACCACTTTATCCCCATGGAGCAAGGAAGGGAGCATTGTAATAGAAGTGCAAAAAAATGTTACCAAGTAGGTCAGTGAGTATGAAGTGCATCATTCTGATGAATGAGTGTTTTTTTAACACTTTATTCTATACAAATAGCAATGAGCTCTACTGGGATCATTGTGAGGTCCTGAAGAATGCGAGTTAGCTCGGGGAGCCACTAATAGGAAGATTGGAACATGTTGAACAAGGGATACAGAGGACAGTAGTTTCCTGAGTGAGTGTCCCCCCCTATTGTTTAACCTTGTCAGGGTGTTCCTAGCAATATAGTTCCTGAACAATGAAAGAGCTCCATGGTTTGCAAGGTCGAGCCCATCCAAATATAGTAGGAATCTGGATGAGGACTCAATGATGAAGCATGCCACCGTAAATTCCAGTGGGTGAGAATCCTCTTGAACACTTTAGGGAATTCCCCCAAGTGAGGTGAAGAAGAGGGATGGACAGATTATATGAGAGGTTCCTTCACATTGTTTTCTAATAGTCAGGCTCTTGGAAGGTACTTGAACCCCAATTATTACTTTTCGCTCCCCCCTAGTTTAGCATATGATTGTTCAGATGGGCATTCTGGACGTGGCCCTTTCTGCAGGGTCATCCTCAAATTGTTTGCCTTCACCATCCTGTTTTTTTAATCCATTTTGTTGGCTTGAAGGGCTCTGCATACCTCACCACTGCTAACCAGTGCTAACGTGATTATGCTCTGTCATTTAAGCATGGCAAAATTGGCTTATACCCAATTGTCACATTTAATTTACTAGTAAGTCCCTAGTAAAATGGCAGTAAATGTAACCAAGATCTGTAAAAAGTGGGTCTGCAGGGGGATTGGGCCACCCATTTAAGTAGCCATGTCTCATGCCTGCCATTGCAGTCTCTGTGTAGCTTTAAAACTGCGATTTCGACCTAGCAAAATAAACTTTTGTCAGGCCTAAATCTTCCTTATTAATACATAAAAGTCACCTCTAGAGTAGGCCCAGAACAGGCCATAGGGTAGGTTGTATTGTATTTAAAATGTTGGACATGTACTTTTACATTTTACGTATCAGTTTAGCGAAAATCTCTTGTTGTGGGTCCATTTAAGTTAGTCGCTTGGGCACATTGATAGCTTAGCTTAGGCTTGCAGCCTGTGCCCTTTTACCTAGTTAACATGCTCTGTCATTTTTATTAACTTTATTTTTGTAATACCTTTAGTGGTTTTATTTTAATTTCATTATCAGATGCTAATGTGCGCCATAAAGTAACTATAACCTGTGCCCTTGCCCTGCACAGTTTTCTTATCAATAATGTTATTGCAAATGTTGCAGTGATATCAAAGATGCCATACAAGATCTCATTAATGACATAATATGTGTGCAATTAGCTGTGCCTGGTGAAGGTGTGAGTTGTAGTTACGTTAGGGCGTGAGTTATAGTTACTTGAAAGAACTCTAACTATAACTGCTAAATTTCTGTGGTTTTGTATGAGTAAATTTAGAAACTAACTATGAAGTCCCTGTACACTAAATATTTGCACACATGTATTGTTATTAAACATAAAATAACAAGTTAATCTGTTCAAATAGACTTAATTCTCAATCTTAGCCTAAAAATCGTTCATTTAATATGATTGACAATTTAAACATACAGTGCAAAATTCATTGTCCATTAATCCATAATGAAAAATAACATTATATTAATAATATCCACACTGTCCATGAAATCAGAGTCCATCCCAAAATTGTCCTTGAAATAAGTATCCTTCCAGTTGCCCCGTAGTCCCAAAATTATCCTTGAAATAAGTATCCGTCCTGTTGCCCCGTAATCAACACGTGTTTCATCCTGGGAGTACCCTTGGATTTCATCAGGACCTCCTACGACAATGTATATATATTTGCTGTTGTAATATATCATATAAATGTCAAATTGTATATAATTAAGTAAAATATGCAGTGGGAACCCTTCAAAACACAATCATCTATTTATAATGTAACCCAATTTCTTAGTGACCTCAGTGTCAAACTGGTGTGTAACCTAAGTGCACCATACCACATACCACTTATGTGTACCAGTCAATTTTAAAATGTGCAATCTCTTCGGTGACTATTTCCCTAATTTTCCCCCTCTTATCACCTTACTCTTTGTGATTTATACATAAAGCTAAAATTCTACTATAATCCTACCTTAATGACATATTTCTCTTATTCACATATCGATATGCCGCTGTTTGAGTAAAGTATCTCCTTTTCGAAATTCTGCTCAAAGGGAGTTAAGTATAAGCAAGATTTTATGACTTTCTGCAATACAAATGCATATCTATTTAAGATATGCTTTAATGTGTTCTCATTTCTCACCGTATCTCTATATTTAGTGGCTCCAACGTGAGTACGCTTTCTTGACGGATTCTGTTTGACCGAAGCCGAGGCTACTCGGCTATTGGCGTTTTGTACCGCCATCTACATACTAGACATCGTTAACGGACTGCTCAATAAGAGCGCCCGTGTGTTTCTAATGATTGAAATAGAAAGCGGACTTACACAAGTCCGGAAGTTTATAGATGCGAGTGCACATACTTGTTATTATTATTGCCCCCGATGTTTCAGCTGCCGGAACTCATAGATTACAGCTTACTAAGTGCAGCATATTATTTATATAACGTAAATGTTCACAGCATATTACAAATAGTAAAAAGGTGACTACAATCTAAATCCACAATATATCGTAATTGTGCTAGTATCCTAATTGTATCCATTTCATCTATATTTCTTATACTAGCTAATTATAATACTGAGTGAGGTTATTCTACCTGATAATAAAGTCATATTTATACACATTATATGTCTCCCAGATAATATTCCATTTCATATTCGGTATTCAAACCCTATTCTACAGCTTTTAATTGTAGGATCCAATATGATTCCTTTCTTCTAAGGGCTAATTCCCTATTTCCACCTCGAGGATTAACCAAACAATGGTCAAAACCAAAAAATGTGAATGTTTTATATTTAGTCTGTGCACTGCATACCTTCATGTGGGACGCTATTGGGTAGCGATCATCCTCCAAATTTATTGCCTCCAGTGTTCGGAAATTCTAACCTTCAATGGTCTAATTGTACTGCCTATATATATCCTATCACATCTGCATACAATCATGTAGACTACGACTTTCGTATTGCAATCAATATGTGATTTGATGGACACTAAATTGCCTGTGCTGTCCACAAAATCTTTCTTGGGCTGCCAAGCCCATTTACAAACTGTACATGATCCGCATTTAAAGAAACCTAGATTACGCTTCCCTAGCCAATCTAACTCATTCCTCTCTAGTGGATAACTCGGACTCAATATATTATTAAGGGTATTTCCCCTTCTAAATACAACATCAGGTCTATCGCCTATATATTTATTAAGTACATCATCCTGGGTTAATATTGACCAATGCTTATTCATACTCTTAATGAGTATTTTTGACTTCTCTGTATAGTCTAAAATTATTCTAATCTTCTGAACCTTCTTCTTGCTAGATGTATCCCCCTTCCGAGTATCCTGACCTAGTGTCTGTATACGTGATATTTTTTCCACTTTCTGTATTGATTTATTAATAGTCTTCTCTGAATATCCCCTAGCTAAAAACCTGTGTCCCATATGATCAATCTCAGCATGAAAGTCACTATTTTTACTACAATTCCTCCTAGCTCTGATCATTTCTCCAAGAGGTATCGCCTCTATCTGGTGTTGTGGATGAGCACTAGTGGCATGCAATATATTATTACATGAAGTAGGTTTTCGGTACAATCTGCTCTCTATTTTATTGTTGTCGACATATAGTTCAACATCCAAGAATATTATTCGAGTTTCACTATAATCATATGTGAACTTGATATTAGCATCATTACCATTGAGATATTTACAAAAAATTTCCAGTGCATTGGTATCTCCTGTCCATAACATAAAACAGTCATCGATATATCGTCCCCAATATAAAATATTGGTATGCCATTCTGCTGCACCTGGGCCCCAAAACCACGTTTCCTCGAACCATCCCATGAATAGATTAGCATATGAGGGGGAAAATTTTGAACCCATAGCTACACCCTGTTTTTGTTTGTACCAATCCTTCTTGAATAAAAAATAGTTATTATTCAGTATAAACTCTATCATGTTGATTATCATCTTCGTATGTTCCATCAGACTGGCTGATCTCTTATGCAAAACATGTTCAATTGCTTGAATACCAAATTTGTGTTGTATACTGGTATACAAAGCCACCACATCTAAGGTGACCATAATCATGCCTGCATCCCATTGTATATCTGAAAGTACACTTAGTACATGTTTAGTATCCTTAATATATGAGGGCAAATTACAAATAAATGATTGTAGAAAAGTATCTACAAATTCAGACAATCTCTCAGTGGGACCACCCACTCCTGAAACAATAGGTCTGCCTGGTGGGAATATAGATTGTTTGTGAATCTTAGGCAATGTATATATACATGGGAATCTAGGTCGATATACCTGAAGGTATAAATACTTATCCTCATCCAATAGTACTTTCTCCCTCCACTTTTTTAACATCCCGTTTATCTCCCTAGTTAAAGTATTAATAGGATTGAAGACTATCTTCTCATAACAATTCACATCATTAAGTTGTGTGTAAATTTCCTGTTCATAATCCTTTCGATTCATTACCACTATATTCCCCCCCTTGTCCGCTCTTTTAATGATGACATCATCATCCAATCTAAGAGACTTCAGTGCAATACACTCTTCATAATTCAGGTTAAATTTGATGGAGTATTTCTTTTTTGTCTCTTCCTTATTCAGGTCTGCCCATACCATTTTATAAAAAGTTTCTATACTGTTATCAATTATTGGTCTCGGTACCCAAGTTGATCTTAATTTTAAGCCACTGGTAACATGTATATCTGGTATAATATTCAAATCTTCTAACACAGTGGATACCATTGTAGGATTTTCTTCATAGTCCGTAATTGTCATTAAAGCCACTGTGTCGTGAATATCCTGAATAGACAAACCACTAAGTACTGGATTTTCACATAAGATTGTGTTCATGTCCTTGTTATGTAACTCAAAATATTTCTTTATTTTCAATTTCCGAATACATTTGTACAGATCAATCTTTTACTCCTCAAGGTGGATACAGACTCCTGTGATCTAATTCATCTCTTTTGAACTTCCTCGCTTTTCTCTGTTTAATCTCATCCTGATATCTTGAAATTACATCATTTAAAATATGATAGTTCTTCTCAGTCGCTTCCTTTAAATCCAATTCCTATCAGGATGAGATTAAACAGAGAAAAGCGAGGAAGTTCAAAAGAGATGAATTAGATTATGCTAATGGTAGGGTATTTACCTTCTCACGTAAATATGATCATCTAATCAAGCAAACAACTCAGAGAATAGAATCTAGTACTTCACAGGAGTCTGTATCCACCTCGAGGAGTAGTTTGATGACAGATAGTAGTGATGTAGAGGGGACAGACTTACGTATGAGTGGAAATACACAAGGTGTGGGTTTTTTACAAGAATTGAAAAGAATAAAACAAGGGAATTGGGAGTCAAATTTAAAGAAAAACAAGGGAGGAAGACAAGAAGAGGACACAGAGGAGGAAAAAAGCGTAAATCGCTTGGGAATGAGAACAAGGTCATGGGACAAAAAGATACACAATGTCTAAAGGATGTGGAAAATAATGTGATACATTTGTCGGATAAGCCATTATCTCCGGGCATGATAAGCCTTCTAAATAAGGGTTTAGGTTTCTGCCCATTAATAATTGGAGATATTTGTAAATCAAAGATTGATCTGTACAAATTTATTCGGAAATTGAAAATAAAGAAATATTTTGAGTTACATAACAAGGACATGAACACAATCTTATGTGAAAATCCAGTACTTAGTGGTTTGTCTATTCAGGATATTCACGATACAGTGGCTTTAATGACAATTACGGACTATGAAGAAAATCCTACAATGGTATCCACTGTGTTAGAAGATTTGAATATTATACCAGATATACATGTTACCAGTGGCTTAAAATTAAGATCAACTTGGGTACCGAGACCAATAATTGATAACAGTATAGAAACTTTTTATAAAATGGTATGGGCAGACCTGAATAAGGAAGAGACAAAAAAGAAATACTCCATCAAATTTAACCTGAATTATGAAGAGTGTATTGCACTGAAATCTCTTAGATTGGATGATGATGTCATCATTAAAAGAGCGGACAAGGGGGGAAATATAGTGGTAATGAATCGAAAGGATTATGAACAGGAAATTTACACACAACTTAATGATGTGAATTGTTATGAGAAGATAGTCTTCAATCCTATTAATACTTTAACTAGGGAGATAAACGGGATGTTAAAAAAGTGGAGGGAGAAAGGACTATTGGATGAGGATGAGTATTTATACCTTCAGGTATATCGACCTAGATTCCCATGTATATATACATTGCCTAAGATTCACAAACAATCTATATTCCCACCAGGCAGACCTATTGTTTCAGGAGTGGGTGGTCCCACTGAGAGATTGTCTGAATTTGTAGATACTTTTCTACAATCATTTGTTTGTAATTTGCCCTCATATATTAAGGATACTAAACATGTACTAAGTGTACTTTCAGATATACAATGGGATGCAGGCATGATTATGGTCACCTTAGATGTGGTGGCTTTGTATACCAGTATACAACACAAATTTGGTATTCAAGCAATTGAACATGTTTTGCATAAGAGATCAGCCAGTCTGATGGAACATACGAAGATGATAATCAACATGATAGAGTTTATACTGAATAATAACTATTTTTTATTCAAGAAGGATTGGTACAAACAAAAACAGGGTGTAGCTATGGGTTCAACATTTTCCCCCTCATATGCTAATCTATTCATGGGATGATTCGAGGAAACGTGGATTTGGGGCCCAGGTGCAGCAGAATGGCATACCAATATTTTATATTGGGGACGCTATATCGATGACTGTTTTATGTTATGGACAGGAGATACCAATGCACTGGAAATTTTTTGTAAATATCTCAATGGTAATGATGCTAATATCAAGTTCACATATGATTATAGTGAAACTCGAATAATATTCTTGGATGTTGAACTATATGTCGACAACAATAAAATAGAGAGCAGATTGTACCAAAAACCTACTTCATGTAATAATATATTGCATGCCACTAGTGCTCATCCACAACACCAGATAGAGGCGATACCTCTTGGAGAAATGATCAGAGCTAGGAGGAATTGTAGTAAAAATAGTGACTTTCATGCTGAGATTGATCATATGGGACACAGGTTTTTAGCTAGGGGATATTCAGAGAAGACTATTAATAAATCAATACAGAAAGTGGAAAAAATATCACGTATACAGACACTAGGTCAGGATACTCGGAAGGGGGATACATCTAGCAAGAAGAAGGTTCAGAAGATTAGAATAATTTTAGACTATACAGAGAAGTCAAAAATACTCATTAAGAGTATGAATAAGCATTGGTCAATATTAACCCAGGATGATGTACTTAATAAATATATAGGCGATAGACCTGATGTTGTATTTAGAAGGGGAAATACCCTTAATAATATATTGAGTCCGAGTTATCCACTAGAGAGGAATGAGTTAGATTGGCTAGGGAAGCGTAATCTAGGTTTCTTTAAATGCGGATCATGTACAGTTTGTAAATGGGCTTGGCAGCCCAAGAAAGAATTTTGTGGACAGCACAGGCAATTTAGTGTCCATCAAATCACATATTGATTGCAATACGAAATTCGTAGTCTACATGATTGTATGCAGATGTGATAGGATATATATAGGCAGTACAATTAGACCATTGACGGTTAGAATTTCCGAACACTGGAGGGCAATAAATTTGGAGGATGATCGCTACCCAATAGCGTCCCACATGAAGGTATGCAGTGCACAGACTAAATATAAAACATTCACATTTTTTGGTTTTGACCATTGTTTGGTTAATCCTCGAGGTGGAAATAGGGAATTAGCCCTTAGAAGAAAGGAATCATATTGGATCCTACAATTAAAAGCTGTAGAACAGGGTTTGAATACCGAATATGAAATGGAATATTATCTGGGAGACATGACTTTATTATCAGGTAGAATAACCTCACTCAGTATTACAATTAGCTAGTATAAGAAATATAGATGAAATGGATACAATTAGGATACTAGCACAATTACGATATATTGTGGATTTAGATTGTAGTCACCTTTTTACTATTTGTAATATGCTGTGAACATTTACGTTATATAAATAATATGCTGCACTTAGTAAGCTGTAATCTATGAGTTCCGGCAGCTGAAACATCGGGGGCAATAATAATAACAAGTATGTGCACTCGCATCTATAAACTTCCGGACTTGTGTAAGTCCGCTTTCTATTTCAATCATTAGAAACACACGGGCGCTCTTATTGAGCAGTCCGTTAACGATGTCTAGTATGTAGATGGCGGTACAAAACGCCAATAGCCGAGTAGCCTCGGCTTCGGTCAAACAGAATCCGACAAGAAAGCGTACTCACGTTGGAGCCACTAAATATAGAGATACGGTGAGAAATGAGAACACATTAAAGCATATCTTAAATAGATATGCATTTGTATTGCAGAAAGTCATAAAATCTTGCTTATACTTAACTCCCTTTGAGCAGAATTTCGAAAAGGAGATACTTTACTCAAACAGCGGCATATCGATATGTGAATAAGAGAAATATGTCATTAAGGTAGGATTATAGTAGAATTTTAGCTTTATGTATAAATCACAAAGAGTAAGGTGATAAGAGGGGGAAAATTAGGGAAATAGTCACCGAAGAGATTGCACATTTTAAAATTGACTGGTACACATAAGTGGTATGTGGTATGGTGCACTTAGGTTGATTGTGTTTTGAAGGGTTCCCACTGCATATTTTACTTAATTATATACAATTTGACATTTATATGATATATTAAAACAGCAAATATATATACATTGTCGTAGGAGGTCCTGATGAAATCCAAGGGTACTCCCAGGATGAAACACGTGTTGATTACGGGGCAACAGGACGGATACTTATTTCAAGGATAATTTTGGGACTACGGGGCAACTGGAAGGATACTTATTTCAAGGACAATTTTGGGATGGACTCTGATTTCATGGACAGTGTGGATATTATTAATATAATGTTATTTTTCATTATGGATTAATGGACAATGAATTTTGCACTGTATGTTTAAATTGTCAATCATATTAAATGAACGATTTTTAGGCTAAGATTCAGAATTAAGTCTTTTTGAACAGATTAACTTGTTATTTTATGTTTAATAACAATACATGTGTGCAAATATTTAGTGTTTAGTTTTAGGTAACCTTGTGTTACTGTTTAGGGGTGATTGGAGGGTATAACCCCATTGTTTGGCACTGTGTATTCTTATATAATTTTTGGTTTGGATATATGGGGGCAGGAGCGCCGTGACACTTTATTTACCCCCCACGAATAGTCTGATATGAAGTCCCTGTAACCTTTTGTTTTTTTCAGTGAATTTCTATGTTTTTAATGTAAAGTAATTTTAATTACTATGGCCCTCACTACAACCCTGGCGGTAAATGCCGCCAACCGTCGTGATGACGGCCGCCAACATACCGTGACCGCGGCAGTATATAGTTACGGGTATTATGACCCACACAGAGAAATCCGCAACTATGCAGACACCCACACAAGTCCGCCAGCCCAAAGGTCAGTGATAAACTGGCGGTACCAAAACCCACACCATTACGCCAACAGAAATACACCCACAGCATCATGACCCGCGAATCACTGCAGCGGACATTCAACCGCGGCAAACCATTGGCGGTACACACCGCTGCATTCAAAATACACACACACTAACAAAACTACACCACATTGGACAATTCAAACTATACACACCTGACGCACATACACACACCACACCCACACACCCAAATCCAATATAAAACACACACCCACATTACCCACAACCCTTCACAATGAAAAAAATATATTGCCAACTGAGAGAGAGACAAGCCAGGAACACCCACTGAATCTGAGCCACAGAACACCATCACCCATACATCATCCAGGCACCTCACAGCACACACCCCAACACATCACCCCACACACCCTCACACATACCACTCACACTACACCCATGGCACCACAAAGACACCCGAGGTTCTCAGAGGAGGAGCTAAGGGTCATGGTGGAAGAAATCATCTGGGTAGAGCCACAGCTATTTGGATCACAGGTCCAGCAGACGTCCATTGCAAGGAAGATGGAGCTATGGCGGAGAGTCGTGGACAGGGTCAACGCCGTGGGACAGCACCCCAGAACAAGGGATGACATCAGGAAGAGGTGGAACGACCTACGGGGAAATGTGCGCTCTGTGGTAGCAAGACACCAGGTAGCCATACAGAGGACTGGCGGTGGACCCCCACCTCCTCCCCCACAACAAACATCATGGGAGGATCAATCCTTGGCGATCATGCATCCTGAGGGCCTCACAGGAGTAGCAGGAGGACTGGACTCTGGTAAGTCAAATCTTTACTACTATATCCCCCACCCTACCTGCATGTCATCACAAACTCCTACCCCTACCCTCACCCAATCACTCCACCACCTCACATATACCCCACTATCACGACCCACCCATCCCAATACCAAGCCCTGCATGCAACAACAATGCATGGACACCCATCACAGACCTGCATGGACACCCTTCACCACAGCATGTACACTAGTGACAATCACTTAGCCAAACCAATAACATCTCACACAACCCAAACATGCCTTGCTAATAACAACCATAGAGGGAAACATATCTATGCACAAGATGGCACACGCAGATACAGTAACACTGCATTTACATCCCCACAGGACCCCCACTCAACGTCACCGGAGAGGAGGTGCCAGCCACATCCAGTCCCCCCCCCCGAAGAGACCCACAGTGATGACAGCAGCTCTGCACGCCTGGATCAGAATGACCAACCTGGCCCATCAGGGACCTCTAGACAGTTGGTTTCCCTGCCACAGTCCTGAACCTCCAGAGAGCCTCCCCCTCAGGAAACATCAGCACAGCACCCACCCAGCGGGCCATACCTCTGTACCAAGAACACTTCAATCAGCAGTGTGTCCACCACTGCAGGGACCCCAGGCAACCCCACAAATCCGAGACAATCAGAGACCTGGGGTCAGTGGCAGTGGGCACACGGTTCAGGGAACAGAGGCACAGGACAACAGGGAAGCAGGGAGGACTGCTGTACGACAGGGGGAGGACAGGCCCAAGGAACCCACTCTCCACAAGGCACTTGCAGGGATCCTGGGAGCATACCACCATTCCCAGGGAGACCATGGCCAGATAATGTACAAGTTGCAGGAGACTAAGCGGCTGCAGGAGGGACAGCACCTGGGGATCAGGGAGGACCTCAAAGATATCCACACCACCCTGGTCACCATTGCAGGGGTGCTGGCAGACATGGCAAACCCCATGAGGGAGGCAGTGGCACACCAACGGGCCCCTGACACTAGCCAAACCGAAGAACAGCCCTTTACCTCTGCCGGCGCTAGTGGACAGGAGGCCCGCCACAGGACCAACAGGCCACCAGCACCCCACCCCCTGCAGAAGGAGAACCACCATACAAATGGTCCCTGCAATCCAGGCAGAAGCTAGAGAACATTGCCAAGACTCCCGCCAGGAAATAGGACTCTGCTGATTATCACCCTTCTGTCCCACTCTGTCACCCTGTCCACCTTCAATTGACATTGCTCCACTTCCTATGCCCCTTTGGACAATGCACCTGTGATACAAATAGACTGGACTCTACACTGGACTTTCCTCCATCAGCAACCCAGCCCATTGCAATACCCCCTCCACTTATTAGCACTTAAATAAACACCCTTGTAACAAATACAAGTATGGAGTCTATCAACTGATTGAAATATGTATTCGTTTAACAAGCTGTAAACATTTCAATTCAACTGTACAGTTATGTATACATAGGTATGGCCTGTAGTGGGCAGCAGTAAACACACCAGGAGCCAGAGTGGGGCACAGATATCTGAAAATAGAGGTGCCAAAGGGTACAGTAAGTGGCAATAGAATTTGGAAAATGAGGCTGCCATGTACAATGTGCAATACAAAACTGCAATGGAAAGTGAAGTTACCTGTGTGTCAATGGAAGTACTGTTGAATGTCTGAACTTCCGTAGCCCACACCTTTTTCCTCTGCCTCCTCTTCCTCACTGTCCACAGGCTTCACCTCTGCCACAAGACCATCTCCAGGCTCATCTTCCTTCAGAAAAGGCACCTGGAGTCTCAAGGCCAGGTTGTGCAACATGCAACATGCAACGAAGATCTAGCACACCTTCTTGGGTGAGTAGTACAGGGATCCACCTTTCAGATGAAGGCACCGGAATCTGGCCTTCAGGAAGCCAAAGGTTCTTTCAATTATCCTCCTTGTTCGCCCATGTGCCTCATTGTAACGTTCCTCTGCCCTTGTCCTGGCATTCCTCACTGGGATCAGTAGCATGAGAGGTTGGGGTAACCAGAGTGACCAGCAAATATCGGGGGATACCTGTTAGACAGACACTCACCCTTAGGGACAACCCCATGCCCATATACCTACATCAACTGGGTGGGGACCATGGGCTCACCTATTAGCCCCACCCGTGTCACACCCGGAGTTGAGATATCACACATAGGATGCTGCTATTACTCAAGATAAATGCATCATGCACAGAGCTAGGATACTTGGCATTCACATAGGAGATGTACTGGTCAGCCAAACACACCATCTGCACATTCGGAGAGTGAAAGCTTTTTCTATTCCTGAACACTTGTTCATTTCTCCAGGGAGGGACAAATGCTATATGTGTACCATCAATGGCACCAATGATGTCGAGGATATGTCCCAGGGCATAAAAGTCAGACTTCACTGTGGCCAAATCCTCCACCTGGGGGATTACGATGTACCTGCGCATGTGTTTCAGCAGGGCAGACAACAATCTCATCAACACATTGGAGAACATTGGCTGAGACATTCCTGATGCCATGGCCACTGTTGATTGGAATGAACCACTTACCAGGAAATGGAGCACTGACAGGACCTGCACTAGAGGGGGGGGGGGGTACCTGTGGGCTGGCAGATAGCTGAAATCAGGTCTGGCTCCAATTGGGCTGACAATTCTTTGATTGTGGCCCTATCAAGTCTGTAGATGAGGATAATGTGTCTGTCCTCCACGGTCGCCAGGTCCACCAGGGGTCTTTGCATGGGAGCATGTCTCCATCTCCTATTCATTCTCACTGGTTGAACTCTAGGGTGGAAAACGGTGAGCAGAGGGTCATATTCACACATATGTGAAAACAGTATGTGAATACAAAAGTCAGTTGATGTTCCAATGTCTGCTATGACGCAGTTAGGTGCCATGGCCTGTGCCTCCCTGAAATGGCGGCTGAGGAGAGACAAGTGTAAATGAGGTAATTCCACTGGCGTTGTGCGCCGTTGCGGTTGGCGGACGACGACCACCATGCAACTTCTCATTGGTTAACATTGGGCCCTATGTGTTTCAGGAGCCAATGGCGATGAACGCTGTCAGTGACTGTATGCACCGGTGCGGACGTGACTGCCATTTTCTATCTGTTCACTCACTTGCTACCAGACCTTTAACAGGAGAGGACCTACACTGCAAAGATGCTGTGACCTGTGTCTGGAAGCGACAATGGCTCAAGTGTCTGGGGACGGGGCCCCCCCTTCACTTCGGAGGAGTTGGAGAGACTGGTGGATGGGGTGGTACCCCAGTACACTTTACTCTTTGGTCCTCCAGACAAACAGGTGAGTACACTGTGAGCATGATGCATGGGCCATGAATGTAGGGATTGATGTGTGTGTAAGCCTTGTGTAGGGTGGGGCTGAGGGGTCCTGGACAGAGTTCTGCATGTATGGTGGTCAATGCCTGTGCGTAAGGGGATGGGAGGAATATTGTGGGCCATGATTGTAACAATCCAGATGGTATGACTAATCCCTTTTTTCTATGTTTCTTTTCCTGCAGGTCAGTGCCCATCAGAAAAAGGGTATTTTGTGTGCCATCGCCAAGGAGGTGCGGACCCTGGAGGTCTTTGACAGGCAGAGCACCCACTGCTGAAACGGTGGAAGGAAAAGTGCCACTGGGCAAGGAAGATGGCGGAGGCCTAGCTGGGGCTGTCCTCCCAACGAGGAAGAGGTGTCCATCGTACCCTGACCCCCTTGATGTTCCGCATCCTGGCGGTGGCCTATCTGGAGTTGGATCGGCACTTGAAGGCATCACAGCAGCCACAAGGGAGTGAGTACAGACTCTGAAGCATGACTTTGTGCGTGTTAAGGTTGTACCTGGGTGGGGGATGTGGGCTGTGGGTGCCCGTAGGCCAGGGCGAAATGGCAGGATAGGTCCCTTGTTGGTCAGGCTCTGAAGCACTCCAACCCCGATAGTGTTAGTGGGCATCCACTACTGGGCAGGGTCCTGTTGGTTTCAGGTGTCCAGCTAATGTCGTTAGGCATTGAACCCCATGGGCTGGTGACTAGCTTTGTAACTGGTAGTGCATGGCCTAGTGCATAGGGCTGATCCCTGTGTGTTGTGTATGCCAACGGTAGTGTTGTTGCTGGCATTGACCAAGTGTATCCTCTGTCTCCCCCCCTTCTTGTTTTGTCACCCTGTCATTGTGTGCATTAGCATCATCTGGCGGAGGAGCAGAGGCATCGGTGACAGAGGGAGCTGCATCCCACATGGGCCTGGAGGCAGAATCCACCAACGGTGAGGGCACCAGTGGGACGGAGGACGAGGGGAGCACCACGACGGAGACAGGAGGGGACACTACAGACAGCGACTCCTCCTCCGATGTAAGCTGCCTGGCGGTGGCGGACACCTCTGTGCCCACCCCAACAACAGGTACAGCTGCCACCCCCGTACTAGCACCGCCCTCCCAGCAGCCCCTCAGCGTGTTTCCTGTGCCCGCTCACCCAGGAGGGTAGGCACCTTCTTCGCCCCAGGCCCCTCAGGCCCTACCCCAGTCAGCCCTGCTATTGACCTCCTGAGATCCTTCTCTGTTGGGCAGTCAACCATACTATATTCCATCCAGGGGTCGAAAGGCATTTGCAACAAACAAATGCATACCTAGATGGCATTCACTCTGGTGTGGCGGCCCAACAGAGAGCATTTCAGGCTCTGGCCTCCACACTGATTGCAGCCATTGTCCCTGTCTCAAGTCTCCCCCCTCCAACTTCCTATACCCAGTCCCAATCCATCCAACCCCAACCTATCCCAAGAACACCTTCAGACCAGCAATCACCCAAGTCAACACACAGAAGTGGCTCAGGCAAACACAAGCACAACACTTCATCTCTCAGGCACTCACACAAGCACCATCCCCATGCAGAAACATCAACATTCACTGCCTCCAATGTGCCCCCCGCCTCGTCCACCACCCTCCCAGTCGCATCTCCACTCACACCTGCATGAACTACATCCTCGTTCACTATCTCCATCACCAGTATGCCTATCACTACACGCCCTCATTGGCAGTCACCACCCCCACATCCATGCACACCTCCTCTGTGTCCTCTTCCACTGTGTCTGTGACCCCTCCTCCCAAAGTATACAAACGCAAGCACACTCCCACCCAACAGCCATCCACCTCACAACAGCATCCAGCTCATGCACCTGCACCTAAACACAGCAGACTGACACCTCCTACAAGCACTCCCTCCTCATCCACTCTTAAACCTTCACCCTCTTCCCGCCCCAATGTCCCTAAGAAGCTTTTCCTAGCCAACATTGACCTATTCCCTACCCCCCGTCCTTCACCTCGAGCCAGGGTGGACAGAACCAGCCCAGCACCTCAGCCACCAAGTCCACATCCGCTGTGGTTTCTGCAGCTGTGAGAGGCTCTAAGGAGGCACCCATCAGCCCAGCCAGTGTGCCACCAACACCTGCCAAGGCCAGGAAGGTTCCGCCACCTGACAAGGGCAAGAAGGGGACAGCATCCAGCAAGGAGGAGGAGGAGCCACAACCACCCAGCAAGTCCAAGTCAAAGACTCCAGCTGGCAGAAGCAAGGAGGCACACCATCTGCCAAGGGTAGGAAGGGGCACAGAACACCAGCCAGGGCACTTCAGCCGTCCGAGGCTGCAGGTGAAGGCCTGGAGGCTACCACCACAACCGCCAGCACCGCCACCTGCACCACCACAAGAACCACTGCAAGCACCGCCACCTGCATCGCCTCCTGCCTTGCCGCAAGCAGCACCACTGCCAACAGCAGCAGCCCCAGTGGGCAGCCATCCAAGGCTGCAGGGGAAGGGCTGGACCCTCCCCCACCACTGGCAGCACCGACACCTGCACCACGGCCAGCACCGCCCCAAGCACCGCCCCAAACACCGCAGCAAGTAGCACCACTGCCAGTAGCAGCAGCCCCAGTGGGCAGCTGTCTGAGGCCGCAGGGGAAGGTCTGGAGCCTTCCCCCACCACTGGCAGCACCGGCACCGGCACTGCCACCACTGTACAGCTGTCCCCGCCGGCGGATGGACTGTAGTCCTACCTCCATGGAGTGTCATGCATCCTGCCCACAGAAAATCATGTGGGTCTAACATCCAGGTGAGTGACTGTGACCTTACACTCCCCAAGATCTGCATCACAGGACACAAAGCCACCTCCAGAACCAGTGGAAGAAGCCATCCACTCACCATATCCTTGGCAGGATGAAGCACACTGGGCACAAGGCCCCCTCCAGAACCAGTGGAAGAAGGCATCCACTCACCCTATCCTGGGCAGGATGAAGCACACTGGGCACAAGACCCCCTCCAGAACCAGTGGAAGAAGGCATCCACTAGAGAGACTTTGGCCTTGCACTCCCCAGGACCAAACAGTGGGCAAAACACCCACTAGAGAGACTGTGGCCTTGCACACCCCAGGAGCAAGCAGTGGGCAAACCACCCACTTTTAGAGACTGTGGCATTGCACTCCCCAGGAGCAAGCAGTGGGCAAACCACCCACTTGAGAGACTGTGGCTTTGCATTCTCCAGGACCAAGCAGTGGGCATGGAGCCCCCTCCAGGAGCAGTGGCATTGTACCATCTTCCGGCTGAGGTGCCCTCCTTTCCCCGTCCCCCTGAGGTGCCTGTGTGTTTTTGACCTGATGCCCATGCAGTGTCCTCTCCGTATTGAGGCAGGTGTGGGCTTGGCCTATGTGTTTTGGCCCAGTGGGCCACGGACATTTCGAGTCGGCATTGTCCCGCCTTTTATATATATTGTATATATTGTAAATACTGTTTTTGCTTTCTGCATGTATTTCTAAGTATTTCTAATATTATGCTCATTTGACTCCATTCCTTTTGTCCTTGCATTATTCCTGAGGGTTACGGGGTGTATATGTAATGTTGTTGCATGTGTTTATGTGTATGGTGTTGGGGGTGAGGGTGGGGGTGTTGCGTGTTGCATGTGTGTGTCACTCTCTTTTTCCTCCCTCCCTCCCTCCTTTGTGTGCTAGGTGCAATACTCACCGTGGTCGTCGTCGCCGGCGTTGGTGCTCCTGGTATATGAGCAGATACACAGGCATGGGGAAGACCTGCAGCTCGGGCTCCATGGCGTCCTGGTCCTTCCTTGAGTGTTGAGAGGTGAGTTGTTTCCCTTCAGAACACTGTTTCCACTGTGCTTTTGATGGCGTTGGTACCGCCCTGGAAAAGCTGGCGGATGGGCGGGTTGTAATTCTGTGGGTGGTACATTGTCTTCCGCCTGGCTGTTGGCAGTTACCGCTGCGGTGTTTGTTGCTACTGCCGTGGCGGTCGTTGTGTTAAAGTGGCTGTATGTGTTGGCAGTTTCTGCCGTGGTTATGAATCCACCGCCGTCGCTTACACACCGACTGCCAGGGTTGTAATGAGGGCCTATATGTTATTCCAACCCCGTCGCCAAGCCTTTATAACTAACCAACCCCTCGCCATACATGGCCTTTGGTGGTGCGCAGCGCAGGTTTGCCACAGGGCCTCTCTCTGTCAGTGGATGTGTGAGTGGGTGCGTGAGTGTCTTACTGGGTCTGAAAGTGGGTGTGTGAGTCTATGAGTGGGTCTGAGTGAGTACATGAGTGTCTGAGTGGGTGTGTGGGTGAGTGAGTGGGCGCATGAGCCTCTGAGTGTATGTATGAGTGAATGAATTAGTGTATAAATGAGTCTGTGGTATTTCTTTCACATTTTTCCATAATAACAAACACTTTGCAAATAAATTGCAGAAATTTGTGAATTTTCGAGACTATCGTATATTAAACCTATAATTTGCCCCTAAAACACACCTATATGAAACATTGGGGTAAGGGTACCCTCACTCTGACCCCTCATGCCATTTTCAATTTCAATTTTCACCCCCTGGCACAGCGTCCCATGAAATGAAATGGCGGTCGCAACTTTCCAGTCAGGTTGCGATCAGCCAATTGCAATGCTTCATTTTGCATGTGTATTTGCGAAATGTTGCAAATTTCATGATTAATCGCAGCCAGAGATATATGAATTTGTACAAATGTATTTGCTCTTAAATATCTCCTAAACTACTGAACTGATTTACACCAAATAATGAAAAGCACAGTCTGTGTACCAGCAGCTAGCTTTCTGCCAAATGTGGTGTAATTCCGTTCTGTGGTTCGGGCTAGGAATTAACATGGAAAAAGCAACATCTTTTAAGGGCCCCTTTTTATTGGCCCCCACTTGGCGGATCACCCGTAAACTTCCTGTGTACAACAAGAATCACCAGGCCACTTTTTTCGGGGAAAGTTTATGAAGATTCGTCAAATGGTGTCAAAGATATAGGCGGTCATTCTGACCGCGCCGCCCGCCATGCGGTCACCGCCAAATGGCCGCTCCGCGGTCAGAAGACCGCGGAGGCCATTCTGGCTTTTGCCGCTGGGCCGGCGGGCGCCCGCCAAAGGAGCGCCCGCCAGCCCAGCGGGAAAGACCCTGCAACATGGAAGCCGGCTCCGAATGGAGCCGGCGGTGTTGCAGGGGTGCGACGGGTGCAGTTGCACCCGTCGCGATTTTCACTGTCTGCAATGCAGACAGTGAAAATCTCTCTGGGGCCCTGTTAGGGAGCCCCTGCACTGCCCATGCCAGTGGCATGGGCAGTGCAGGGGCCCCATGACACCCGTTCCCGCCATCCTGTTCCTGGCGGTAAAAACCGCCAGGAACAGGATGGCGGGAAGGGGGTCGGAATCTCCATGGCGGCGCTGCTTGCAGCGCCGCCATGGAGGTTCTGCCCAAGCAGGGGAAATCCGGCGGGAAACCGCCGGATCCCCTTTTCTGACCGCGGCTTTACCGCCGCGGTCAGAATGGGCAGGGAAGCACCGCCAGCCTGTTGGCGGTGCTTCCGTGGTCCTCCACCCTGGCGGTCGATGACCGCCAGGGTTGGAATGACCCCCATAGTGGGCAAGTCAAAAAACATGTTTTCTGTGGAAACATGGTCCTAACTATAACTACCTACTGGCGACTGCCAGTAGGTAATATATATACACATTTAGAGAGAGAAATAGACGAGAGTATGGAAGTCTGTAGTACACAATTATTGCTTTAGATTAATTTATTTGATATTTGCCTTCCCCGATGTGCCCTGGAGGGAGGCCATGTATTATTAATTTATGTTTTCAAGGCCTCTCCCTGCCTACCATAGGGGCCTATGCCCCTGGAGGGACAGGGAATATTTTTCATGTAAATATTATTTGCCCTTAGAGTCTTTGGTAACAATGCCTTATTCAAAGTATCATATTCTGAGACGGAGAACTCGATGAACTATAGCTCAACAAGCCTCCTGTACACTTAACTGAGAAAGTGCATTCTTGGAGATGATTAGTCCTGTGAGATTCACAGGAGTGCTTGTTGTTAGTAGGTTCCAACCCCTCTTTAATCATGAATAGGCACACTCAATAATACGCACTAGAGATATAACATCACAATCTTTATTTAAAATAATAAGATCAAAGTTGTATCCTAGAGCGTAAAATGTGCATAGCAGTAACTATAACAATAATGTGACAATAGCTATTCAGCTAAATAAAAGGAAACATTGCAACATGTTTATGATAATTTAGCATAGGACTGTGTTGGTCCTCCAACCTCTCCCTTCCTGCCTCCAACTAAACTGCTTTAGCACCACAAGGAACCACAAAAGTGCCCTGTATGGCATCTTACTCCATACCTTATTGAACAACGAAGGTGTTGTTTGGCACAAAGAGAGGTGCTCCTAATCTTAGCAGTTTTGAGGTTCTAGGAAAAGTTGATAAAACTGGATGTTTTAAGCCAGAATCTTTGCCTTCAAATAAGATGTCTGCAGTTGCTCAATCAAAACGTGATCTCGTAGCCCCTGGAAATTTCCTCTGGAACTGAAAATGTTTCTGTGAAGTTTAAAACTCTGCCTTGAACACTGTTGAATACTATACAATAAACAATGACTATAAAAGCCCTCCTGGCCTATCTATTTATGTTCCATGAAACATTGTTTCTGTTTAGAAGCAATAACTGAGAAATCAAGATATCAGAATCTATGAAAACCTGTGGCTACTTAAAAATAATACGTACAAAATCAAGGTATCAGGCTATACTAGAACACAGCATTAAACAATATATTCAGACAAGTTGAATTATATCACATTGCACTGAAACAAACATTTTAACAACATTAGCAATTGTGTGTGTAAAAACATATATATGGGTATAATGTAAAAAGGCGATACCTACATTAAAACATACATGAAGATTATGGCCCACATGTACTAAGAAATTGTTTTGCAACTTCCTAATTGCAAATCTTTGAGTTTCACAATTAGGAAGTCGCAAACTGCAATGTACTAATGTGTCTCAGACACATTTAGCGATTTCCAATGGGTCGAAAATGGACCTGCCGCATCAATATTCATGAGGTACGTCTCAATTTGCGACCCATCGGAAATGGCCTGTAATCACAGGGATGGATTCCTTCTGAGGTCAGCAGACCACCATCTCTGTGATTGCTTTTGGAATAAAGCAATTAATTTTTTTGAATGCAGCCAAAATTAGAAGTTTCTTTTCATTTTTTAAGAGTAGGTATTGGTCAATGGGACCACTGCCTGCTCTTAAAAAATGTTTGTGCCCACATTTGTAAAGGGGAAGGGATTCCTTAGTGACCCCTTCCCAGTTGCGAATGGGTTATTGTGAATGGGTTACTAACAACTTGAAGTTGACCGTAAACTGTGAATGTTTTGCAACCTCATTTCGGTCACAAAACATTTATACATCCACCCATGACTCACTATTAGGAAGGGATGCCCTTAATACACCCCTTTCTAATACTGACTCACAAAAATATTTTGAGATTTGATAATAGATTACAGAATCACAAAATAGGCATTGCACATCCCATAATAGCCTTTAGCAGTTGCAGACTGTTGATTTTGCTAATCTGACCATTTGCAACTGCTACAAACCTTTGTACATGTGGCCCTATATCACACCCATGCCTCAAATAGGAGCCCCATGGGCCCTGGAGGAAAACAAGTTATTTTTATGTTAATTTAATTGAGTTTGGTATAATATTGTTGTGATAATAATTCTAATTATTTATGGCATATTGCATTGAGAAGAATTGCCAAGTCTCATTCACGCCCTTCTTATATTTATTGCCTACATGTGTGTGGCTGCTTAATCAATGAGATGTAGATAGTCTATGTTTTATCTGACACCAGAGTCTAGACAGACCTCAGTGTTTCTGCTCATGCTGCTGATCTAATCAAGTAAAGAAGGCCCCGAAGAAGGTCATTCTTTCCAAGGAAGTGGCGGGAGAAAAGAAGAAAAGGTCTGTTACCAGTGCCATCACTGGTAGCAATCCTTCATCCTTTGTCTGACAATGTGGCACACCTGCTGCCCCCTCCAATGGGCAGGAAGATGCTCTGAGGCGGATTCCCACTGGATCAACAACCGCACATCTATCACTACCACCACCACAACCAAAGCAGATGCCTGTCACTGCTGCATAGCTGCAGTAATATGAGAGCAGTGAATTAGAAAACAAACTGACCTAACAGCAAACAGAAACTTCAAAGGGAACTGAAGAGTAACCATTGTCTGATACACCTGATTGTCTGCAGGTAGGAGCAGAGCAGGAAGTTGAGCTTGCTGCTGAGCAAGAGGTTGCTGTGACTGCCCTCCTGTTGGAAACATCAATTTCACTATCCCTCACAAGTAAAAGACAGAGCACTCCCCCATTTTCCTCAAGCCCCTTTCTCGTGACCTTTATGTGCATTGGCTCCTGACCGAGTCAAGGCATGAAACAAGGGAAAAGAAGGTTCCTGAAAGGCTTGGAATTGAGGAAGATAATGAACCAGTGATTGTTCATGGGCAGGGTGGCACAGAGCAAGTGCACATAACCTCTAGTTAACCTACTCTGAACTATATAGTAGCACCAATACCACCTTCTTCCATCTTTTCAATAGCTTAAACCCTGCAGCAACCACAACCACCCTTTCTGCATTCACTTCCCCCCCTAGAGAAAGGAATGAAATATAGTGATGGATGGGATACTTGAATTAACCTTAGCAACTGGTTATTATTCAGGGCTACAACTCACTCCATTATGCAATAGCCCACTATGCCACCTCAGATTAGAACAAGCCATAAGCACATTAGCTTTGATGCTGCTCCAACAGGAACATTCCAGCTTGAATTGCCAAACCAAGTCCTCTCTGAACCAGAACACAAGCAACCCAAGACCTGTTTCAACCTAATTGGCCCTTTTAAGTTAGATACAGCCTTGTTCCAGTGGCATTGTGAGCTTGGGACCCATGCCTGAGCATATCCATTGCACTTAGGGTGTCACACTGAGGAATTAAAACAAATATGAATTTGGTGCTTGGATTAATATCAGTCACTGGAAATTAATAGTGCCACATCCCTGTCCATCATTTCTTTGCCCACCATGCCACCTCATATTAGCCCCAGCCAAATACAAATCAGCCTTAGTCCTCCTCCAATCGGACCAGCCCATACCGAACTGTCAGGCCATGGAGTGTCTGAACCAGAACAAAAGCAACACAAGGTCAGTGCAATAGATGCTCTAAGTGCAACAGTTATGCCTTGACAGGGGTCCTCTGCTCAGTGTGCTCCAGGACTCCATTTACCATGCTGTAGGTTTAAACCAGTCTGGGGTTGCTTGTTTTTGAACTTTGGAAGAATTTAACACCAGAGTCTACGAATGGTTTCAACCCAGATGTCTCAGCATTGGCTTTGTTGCCACCGACAATAGCAGTAATACTGTCAAAGTCGTAGATGATGGAGCCAAATGTTAGGGACTTTTGAGATTTTTTTTAGTGAGGTCAACAAGGAGGACAATGCAATAAGCCAAGTGATCAGACTGCTGCACATGCTGCGGGGAACTTTTGCAAAAGGTGGAGTATACCTTTGCCAATGTAAATGAAGAAGTATCCGCTTTTGATCAACGGCTTATCCTTCATATGAACACAAATGTTTCAAAAAGAGGTTGTTTCATCCGAATAGTACATCTGTGCCACAATACTGGATCTATGGCACAAAATGGTGCTGCCCACTGTGGGTGTCTCAATTTACAAGAGGCAGATTATTAGGAATGTGGGTGATGTAGAAGATGAATGATTGAAGGTTTGAGGCTATAGAAGAACTGCAGTGCTATCTTCAACTTCTGGAGTGCACAACTTTGGCCCAGAATCGAAAAGCATATCACACTAATAACTGCAGCAGCACCCACCAGGGATAACACCACGGTCTGCTACTAAGCCTACAGCACCAATGGCTTCATTTGCAACCTCTGCAATGGTCTGCTTCATGGATATAGCAGGACTTTAAATTAAGTGTCTAGAGAAGAGAGTAAGTACAGAAAAAGCAAATGTCAACAATAATGACACTTTGGGAGGTGGTTCTAAACTGTTTGTATGACTCAAAGGAGGTCTGGCTGGACCAAGACCCACTCACTTATTGGGATGGAAAGAAGTAACAGTGGTCAGAAGTCAGCAGCCTTACAATGAACTGTTTGGCATGTCCACTAGCCAGTGTGTCTTTGGAGCATATGTACAGTGTGGCTAGGGCAATTCTCATGGTCAGAAGAACCAGTTTCTCTCCTCACAATGTGGAGAGACTGATGAGTAAAATGAATAAAAATGTCATACTCAGAAGTGATAAGGATCGTGAAGACACAACCATGGGCGAGGGAATTTTATCAGACACCACATGTATAAATGATCATCCTATAGACTGCCTCCTTAAATCCAAGGATGAACATTGCTTCCCGGATCAACAAAGAATCAATACCATGGCAGAAATGTCTGCTATGAAAAAAGCATCAGGAAAAAAAAGTTATTTTTAGATTTGGTATGCAGCCTGTATAAATAAATGCAAATGGACTAGTGTGTGCTGCACAGATGAACAGTCACAAAGGTTGCAGCTGTTTGGTCTGGTGATCAAGAGGTGTTGAACGTTGACAAATAATTTTTTTTAATTCAACCTAACAGTAAACTGTAAACTTTGTAGTGAGCAATCAATCAGCATTGGAGAATGATCAATTCTAGAAATCCTTTCCTGCAAAAAACAAGATGCCTGCCTCCCATGCCTAGCTTTGCATTTCCAAGCTAAGCTAAAAGTGAAGATGAAAAGAACTGGACTTCACAGCTTATGTATTTCTTTTGCATGAGATACAAAGAGAATCATGGGTCTATGGACAGTGGAACAGGTAACTTGTATCAATGAATGCTAAATGATGATTCAGAGATGAATGTGATGTGCTTAGATTAGATAAACCTGGCTTTTAATTTTTAGGTAATCATTTGATTCAGGTGGAACATTGGGAGTGTTATTTGATTAGCATTTTAGCAACTTGCACACCAGCATCTCTTGGTTCTTCTGAAACGTCTGTGTTTACCTAGATTAGACTCAGGGTCTGATTTAAAGTTTGGTGGATGGGTTACTCCATCATAAACATAAAGGATATCCCATCCGCTGTATTACAAGTCGATTATATTCTGTGGCACTTGTAATACAGCTAATGGGAAGTCTTTTACATTTGTGATGAAGTAACCCGGCAGCCAAACTCTAAATTAGGCCCTAAGACAAAAATACTTGTTATTTTCTTGTTTAAAAGGCCTTTCACTTTTTGGTGGAAGAATTACAATTTGTAAGTCTTGACAACAGCATATGGAAGAAGGAACAGAAACAATCTACTTCGATGGGAAACTAAAGGACTCAAAGAGGCCTACCGCTGTGGATTGGAAATGGGTGAGTTTTTTATAACTGTTTACCAGTGGCTCTTTACTGAGGTTTATATGGAGCATATACAACAGCCATTGAAGCAAGCAAAAGCCATGTTGCCATAGGGAGATTATATGTAAGCCTGTCTGCCAGTTTTATGCATGCAGTTCTAATCATCTACATTTCAAAACAGCAGCACAGCATTCAGTATTTAGAAGATGCAAAAGAGCTGCATAGAATACTCATCCAGAACCCACTTTTGTGAACTTAAGTAAACTAAAGGGAACAGTAGTGTCCAACCGGGGCTTGAAATACATAGAGTCAGGTTTAGGGGCCCATCTCTGCATGTGTGTTGGGCTCTCTCAAGTGCAGTTTAAACAGGTTAATTATGTCATTTTCTTGGGCTTGTAATGGGGGTTAGGGAACTGTAGGCCTGTATCGGTGTAGTACAACATGTTCTCTATTCATCTGCAGCGCAGCACAAAATCCCTCCCAGACACAGTGGTTCCAGAGAGGAGGAAAAGCATGCAGGTTTTCATGACAATCTCTCATCTTTCTTAGCTGCTAATCTCTCCAGGTATATATCCCATTCATCCAACTGTGGTGTTTCTCTATGTCAGGAAGGGAACGATTGCAAGGTCATAATATCAGTGGCAGCCCACTTAGAAATGTCATGTAACCAAAACAGAATCGAAGGGGTAGCTAGAGATTTCCAGGCCATGGCTATCTGAAGTTTCGGCAGAACATAAGCTAGGTCTATAAATTTGGTGGCATGCTTGTTTTTGCATGTGCATGGCGTAATTCCCAGGTGCCACTGCAGGGGGTCTGGAATTAGGATCAAGCCTGTGAGTTTAGATACTAGAGTCACTGCTTTGTCCCTAAAACACTCTGCTTCTGGTCAGACTCACACTATATGCTAGAAGTTTACCTCTGGGTGTGGGCATCATAAACATTTGTGGGTGACCCAGAGAAGATGTGATGGACAGGTGCAGGGGTAAGATATGTCTGATGTAAGTAACTGGATTGTGTATATTTCAGGTGGGGATTTCTAAATACCTTCCCAACATATTCCATTGCAAGAGACCATTGTATATCTGTAAGATCTTGGCCAACGGAAAGGGGCCATTTGTCCTTAATAGCGGGGAGACCTGTGAAAACAAAGTCCAGCAGTGCTGAATAGATAAATGTATTTACCTGTCATTTACATAAATAACCAATTAATGGAGAAGAGGAGATTCTGCCCTCCACAGATTCCCAATCATGGCAACCAGTACATGGTAGGTGAGAAACTGCACCTCTTCCATCTCCTAATGCTCCCCATCCCCCTGGAATGTCAGCAGGGTTTTGTGTGTGTACAGTTGACCCATTTCTTTAAAAGTGTGAGCTGTCCGAGCTGCTAATGAGCCCTACAGCAGGGAAAGTGTACATTGTTTAACTGCCCACACCATTTGCTTGGTGCCATGAGGTTTTGTATCATCGAGGGGGTAAATTTGCTAAGAATTGTTGCTGGTTACTGTTGGGAGCATATAGTGCCATTGAGTACTTCCTCAACTATTACATGAAGCTCATCCGGATCCTCTCTTGTATGGATTATTACCAACGGCACCATGGGTGCCATCCAAATGAGAACCTCCTCCCATATGTGGGGTATTAGGTGTCCAAATCTGACCTCTCCACTTCCTATTTAGTTCAACAAGTTCTGCCAATGTCAAAGTCATATGCATTTCCTGCAGATATGCAATGCATATCTGTCTACGTTTCAGGCAAGAATATACCTGATGGTGCTGCATGGAGTAGCAATAACCTGGACATTCCATGTTAAAACGTTATATACAGGTAAACTATCTATATGATGTGTAGCAATGCCCAAGTGCAACATCAACCCTTAAAATCCCCAGGGAGCTGCCCCCTAGTGTCTGTGCCTAGGTTTGGTCTCCATCTTCTAAAAGTGCTATGATGTGGTTAGCTCTGAAAAGAAAGGTTCAACACTTGTGCCCCAACTCCCATCCCCAGGTAAGGACAAGAACAAGCCCATGACCATACATCAACCATTAGAAACAATAAAATAAACCGTTTCATCTAAAATCAAGGGGGTGTATAGCAACCAAAATTTGCTGAACGTGTGTACAGTCCATGCCTGTGACACATGCCCAATGGATGATCCCTGTCTGCACTCAGAGGGAATCAAGCCCCTAGTCACCCAGAGTGGCAACCCCTCTTAAGGTGATAGTGACAGTGCTCAGATCACCTGGTCCAACTTCATCGAAGTGAGTTCAGGCCCTGAGCTCAATTCTGATGGAATGTTCTACAAGGTGATTACCATATCCTGCTCTGAGGAGCCATGGATGTGGTCAGGGGATCCTGTATCTTGTCTATGGTGGGATTCCAGTTCCACCACTGCCAGTGCTCTCTCTTTACCTGCCTGCTCGCTCGTGGGTTTGCCTCGGAGACCATTACGTTGCTGCTGTTGTGATTTCTGGTGGCTCCAATTCATGTCAGATCGAGAATCATGGGACTCCGGAGACACCCCTATTGATTCTAGCCACTCCCAGGTGTCCACTGGCGTTGTGAAGAAGAAAGTAGTTCCAGAGTTTATAACACATAGGTTGGCTGGGTACATAAGAGAATAGCGCATTCCATCTGGCGAAGTTTCTATTTTATCAGCATAAAGGAGCCTCTGTGGCTCTGTACTTCTGCAGTGTAATCTGGAGATATGGGCCCTCAGTCCTACTCTGGCGGGCAGCGGTCGCCGCCCGCCAGGCGGGAACCGCCAAACAGCCGCCACACGGTCAAAAGACCGCTGGCGGCATTCCGACCTTCCCGCTGGGCCAGCGGGCACTACCTATGTTAGCGCCCGCTGGCCCAGCGGGAAGGTGGCCTGCAACACAGAAGCCGGCTCCGAATGGAGCAGGCGGTGTTGCAGGTGTGCGACGGGTGCAGTTGCACCCGTCGCGCTTTTCACTGTCTGCTAAGCAGACAGTGAAAAGCTTCATGGGGCCCTGTTAGGGGGCCCCTGCACTGCCCATGCCACTGGCATGGGCAGTGCAGGGGCCCCCGGGGCCTCAGGATACCCGTTCCGGCCAGCCTGTTCCTGGCGGTGAAAACCGCCAGAAACAGGCTGGCGGGAAGGGGTCAGAATCCCCAGGGCAGCGCTGCCCTGGCGGATTTGCCCAGCTGGGGGAAATCCGGCGGGAAACCGCCGGACCCGGTTTTCTGACCGCGTCTTTACCGCTGCGGTCAGAATGGGCCAGGAAGCACCACCAGCCTGTTGGCGGTGCTTCCGTCATTCGCGGCCCTGTGAATGACCCCCATGGTCACTGAGCTATTGCTGATATGCCAATGACCCTTAGTTCTGGCGACCTTCAGGATGTCATCGCGATCTTGGTAGTTGAAAAGACGTGCAACCACTGTCCTGCGGTGGGGACCCCGGGGAGGGGTCCTACTGGAGACACTATGGGCCTGATTACAACTTTGGAGGAGGTGTTAATCCGTCCCAAAAGTGACGGTAAAGTGACGGATATACCACCAGCCGTATTACAAGTCCATTATATCCTATGGAACTCATAATACGGCTGGTGGTATATCCGTCACTTTACCGTCACTTTTGGGACAGATTAACACCTCCTCCAAAGTTGTAATCAGGCCCAATGTGCTCTCTTGACTGAGAACAAGTTAGATTGCTTCCTGCCCAGGACCGTGTGGAGCAGCCAGTCCTCCAGGTAGAGTTTAATGTTGGGACCTTCTGCTTCCTCCAGGAGCCCTACTATGAGGATGTTGTTTTGATGTTATCAGTACTCTGTGTCATTGGCCTTAGCACGAAAGAGGGAGACTTCCAATTGTTGGGCCTTGATATGGAATTGCATCTTGGATATCAAGGGGCATATCTCTGCCACTGTGAATTTGTTTGCCTCCATTTGGTCTGGTTGGACCAAAGAAGCCTCATGCTGATCACCGAGGCATGCAGTTTGGGTTTTGAAGTGATCTTGATGTCGCAGATAGCCTGTAGTAGTATGTTAAACCTTCCTGCCTGTGTCTGGATGACAGAGTTGGAAGCTCTGTCCTCTCCCCCCAATGCAGGGGACACAGAAGAGTGGATCGTATCACCCCATTTGAACTGCACTTGGGGTGTGAGGGGAATAAGTCCAGGTGCAGTATAATCTAGGTGCTCAGTCGAGGTTGGCACTGACAGCCAAAGGCCGACGGGTGGGGATCGCAGAGGGAAAAAGAACCCCTCTGTGTCTCAGTGAGCCGCTCCAGTTCAGCTACATCTGCACTTTGATGGCAGAAAAGGAGGGTCCCCTTGTGTTCTAATGGTGGGGCAGAGCCCCCTTCATGGCAATATGCCACTGACACCTCCAGCCGCTCCGTTATTAGAATGGTAAAGGGGTATGTCAATTCACCACCCGGCCCCCCACTGAAGTAACCTAGGCAAGCCAGCAAGGAACATCTGTTCATCTCTTAGGCACATAAAGAGTAGGACAAGCTCATAACCTCAGCCTAGGGCCAGAGACGTTAGCACTCGTGTTGAGTGGGGATGGGGAAGGGTCCTGCTCCTGTGTCTACTCCAACTGCAGGTGCCTGCTTTGGTGTTCCCTTGATTGGCCTGGAGGTGAGGTGGGAGCTGCAGTGCAAAGCTATGTGAAGCCACTCCATATTGTAGGAAGACCACCCTGCACCTGTTGAATCCCAATGTGGTGCACCACCTCAGCTTTGTACTGCTCCCCATGTGCAAGGGATGTCGGAAGTGTAGGGGCACTCCCTAGAGAGCACCAGCGCAGCCAGAGGCCAATGAACTGGTCTGTGTCGAGCGGCCAGGTTCCTATGTGAGCGAGTGTCTGTCACATGTGACAAGCCCCAGCCTCACCCTCCACTCATTGCTATGCCCCATTAGATGTAATATCTTGTACCCAAAGGTTCCGGTAGGCACGAGTAGGCCCCTCAAACCTCAGAAGGGTGGTCCAGCATCAGGTAGGAGGATGCTAGTCAGTTGGACAGCTTGGAGCACCTTACTATGCATCCATCTCAGCAGCTGTGAGTTATTTATAATAATACAGACTAGTGGCTTTAGTGGAAAATCCTAAGTGATCGTCGATTTGACATGGACCTGATGATTATGGGTACAAGTAAAAATTTTTACTGTTTATATCTGTGGTTCCCAACCTTATGACTTCTGTGGAGCCTCACTTTATCATTACTGGAACGTGGGGAACCCCACTGAATCATTGTTGGAATCTGGGGACCCCCCACTCAGTCATTGTTGGAAGCCAGGGCCCTAGGCCTAAACATTATTGATGATTTGAACCACATAACAATATACAAAAAACAAAGAAGCAAGCATTTCATCAAACACATACACACACAACGCATTTTATTTAATTTGCAAACAAATGTAATAAAAAAAACTAAAAAATAATTTTAATAGGAAGGTTGAAGCTTTTCTAAATTCAATTAAAGCCCAACATCGTCTATACTATATTTTATTTGATGCACCTGCACTGCTCCCATGAGTCAATCTGAGGATACTAGTTTAATTTGTAGCCTTCAATTTCAAATTTCTTGACGTTTACAGTACACTTAAAAACTTTCAATTGTATTTTCAGCCACTTTATTAATCTGTTAATGTTAGTTTTCTAATCAGTCACGGACCCCTTGAGGGGGCTTCGCTGGAACCCAAGGGTCCCCGGACCACAGGTTGGGAACCACTTGTTTAGATGATCAATCTCTCAAGGTACTTACAGCTAGTTGTCTGGGAATGGTGGTACTAGATTGGCCCTTGGTTAACTGTATGGTAGCTTATACTCCAGCCTCTGATGCTTTTGCACCTACATTGACTCACAGATATTGTCATTTTCTTTTCAATGCTGCAGACCTTCACTTCTGCAAACAAGTAGAACCTCCATGATCCTCCTGCTCTGCACTTTACCCCTGCTTCCAAGAAAGAAAATGCCAGAAGAATGCTTCTGCACCATTTGTATACAGAGTCATTTTGCATCATTTGTATACAGTATAATTTGTCTTAACTTTTATTTTAAATATTGTTTTAACTCTGTGTATCGTTGCCATTTGGACTTCAGCCTGGATGACTATCACTTACTGATGAGTCTGTTTGGCTGCTAAAGACAAAGGTAGTCATTATGACCCTGATTGTCCCTCCCATAGACAGCCAATGTACCAAACCAACTGCCAGTGTTGTACGAACACGGCGGTAGCCACCTACATGTAGGCGGATGACAAGGATCTGCCCACCATATTATGACATAGCACACCGGCACGATTTCCAGGGCGGTAGCAACAACACCAAAAGCCTGGTGGAAACACATCATCTGAAAGGAGCCACTCCCCTCCAGGGACACACAGGAGTCCACGGCCACCATGGAACCTGAACTGCAAGTATTCCCAATGCTGTACCACGCCATGGCCGTCCTGGATTACCAACGCCGACAAAGATGCTGACAGTGACTACAGCTGCCTAGCACACAAGGGGGGGAAGTGACACACACAGGCACAACACAAACCATACACACACCGCACACCCAGAAACACATGCACAGGAATAAACAGTAACAGAACACCGGAGTAAATAAAAGCAGAACACATACACAGTTCCAACCACTGTATTCCTTTTGTATGAATATGTAAAATGCAAAAACATGCACAACTGCAGAAATAAATAAATGCAGGCCCAAAGGCCATTCCAAAGTCACTCATGACCACAGGGCAAAGTCCAAGCCCCAACTTGATTCCTGACAACATCGTGACTCCACTGTTGAGGGGCATCATGTTGAAAATAGTCAGGCGCCTCAGGGGCCGGGGGTGGGTGGGGGCTTGCAACTCATTGTGAGGGGGCTCCTAGCCCACGAGTTCTGGAGGGGGCTTCCTACCCACAGGATGAGGATGGGGCTGGCTGTCCACAGAATGAGGAGGGGGCTGGCTGCCCACTGGTTCTGGAGGAGGCTTTCTGCCCACAGGATGAGGATGGGACTTCCTGCCCACAACATGAGGATGGGACTGGATGCCAACAGGATGAGGAGGGGGCTGGCTGCCTACTGGTTCTGGAGGGGGCTTCCTGCCCACAGGATGATGATGGGGCTGGCTGCCCATAGGATGAAGAGGGGGCTGGCTGCCCACTGATTCTGGAGGGGGCTTCCTGCCCACAGGATGATGAAGGGGCTTCCTCCACACAGGATGAGGAGGGGATGACTGCCCACTGGTTACTGATGGTACCGCTTGGCCTCTGGTTCTGGATGCTGCTCCTTGGCCTCTGGGTCCGGATGCTTCTCCCTGGCCTCTGGCTCCAGATGCTGCTCCTTGGCCTTTGGTTCCAAATGCTGCTCTATGGCCACTATATTGTGGGCCTCCTGGTCCAATGATTTCTGTGGGGCTTCCTTGTCCAGGGATTTCTGGGGGACGTCATTGTCCAGGGATGTCTTGGGGGCCTTTTTGGCCTTTGATTTCTGGAGGGCCTCCTTGCCTTTGATTTCTGGGGGGCCTCCTTAGCCTTTGATTTCTGGGGGGCCTCCTTGGTCTTGGATGTCTAGGGGCCTCCTTGGCCTTTGATTTCCGGGGTGCCTCCTTGGCATTGGATCTGGGGTCATCCTTGGACTTTGATTTTTGGGGGGGCTCCTTGGGCAGGGACTTTGTTTGGGCCTCCTTGGCCCTGGGTTTTGGAGGTGGTGCCACGGTCTTGCCAGTCTGTTTGGGAGGGGGCTGCACTTTAGCCCTCCGTTTGGTGGGGGGAGGAGTGCCCATGTTGCGGGTGTCTGGCTTTTCACGCATGTGCCCCTTAGTGGCATTTAGAGACTTTGGGGTGGAGCTGTGTCGGACTGGGTGCTTGAGGTACTGGCCAAGGGTGGTGTGACCTTCCTCTTACGGGCAGGAGGAGGTGGAGGGGGAGGGAAGAGGTAAATGTGGGGAAGGAAAAGCTTCTTAGGGCCAATAGGGCGGGATGTGGGAGGAGGGATGGGAGTGGAGGTAGCAGGAGTGGTTGTAGGAGGAGGAGGTGTGCTTGACTTGGGTGCAGGTGCATGGACAGTGTGCGTGTGTGAGGTGGATGGCTGTTGGGGTCTGAGTGCGGGCGTGTGTGTGTTACTGGAGAGAGGGCAGACAGGGTGTGGGAGGACAACATGATGTGTGGATGGATGTTGTGCTGGTGTCTGCAAGTGAGGTGGGTGTGCTGCATGAGGTGGTGGTGACTGGGCATGTGGTGTCTGGGGTGCATGTCTGTGGGTCTGCTGTTGTGGTGGCTGTGGGCAAGGCTTTGCAGGTGGCAGGATCTGGGACTGTTGATGCAGTGTATGCAGGTGTGAGTGAGTATGTGACTGTGAGGGAGGAAGAGGAGGGTGACAGTGGAGGCAGTGGATGATGTGTGTGCATCTCTCTGTTGGATGTGGGAGTGCTTGTGGACTGAAGTGTGCTGCTTGTGTTTGTCTGTGCGAGTCAGGTGTGTTGTTTTGGGTGCATGCTTGTCTGAATGTGTGTGTGAGATGGGTTTGGTGTGAGGAGACTGGGACTGGGTAGTAGTAGTTGGAGGGGGGACGGATGAAACAGGTACACTGGCTGCCGTCAGTGAAGAGGCCCAAGCCGAAACGATCTCTGGAGGGCAGCCAACCTACCATGGATGCCCTCCAGGAAGGCATTGTATTGCTGCATCTGGGATGCCAGCCCCTGGATGGCACTCACAATGTGTTGACTGCCCCACAGATATGGATCTCAGGAGGTCAATAGCCTCCTCGGTGAGGGCAGCAGGGCTGACTGGGGTAGGGTCCGAGATGCCTGGGGTGAAGGAGATGCCCACCCTTCTGGGTGAGTGGGCATACTGGGACAACAGTGCTGGGATGGGGTTGGCGGTAGAACCTGTAGCTGGGGTGGTCCTAGAGGAGTCTGCAGCCACTAGGAAGCTCCCTTTGGAGGACGAATCAGAGTCAGTGATGTCACCTCCTGCCTACACAGGTCTCCATCCATCCCACTGGTCACCTCGGCTTCAGTGGACTCGGCCTCTTGGGTCCCTTGAGCTGCAGCTCCCTCACTCACCCGTGCCCCTACTCCTTCACCAGATAATGCTAATGCACACATGGACAGGATGACAAAAGGAGAGGGTGGGAAAGAAAGGGAGCACAGTGTGAATCTCAGTACCAACAGCACAGATGGCAGACACATCATTGTCACACACTGAGACTGAGAATGGGCAATATGGACCAAACTGGCATTCCATTGGCTACATAACATAGCAAGTAGGAGCCAAACAGTGCCAGCCACACACCAACTGGGACCAGATAAGCCCTGTCTGACATGGGAAGCCACCTACCTAGCCATCTAATACATGCTGGACCATGCAGCAATGTCTGAACTGGCTTACTGGGGCATCCACTGACTAGTAGCCTGCACCCAAACCCCATGCCAGGCAACAGAGATGGTTATAAAACACACTGCACCCCCCCCCTTGTGGCTGCTGTGATGCCCTCAAGTGCCCATCCAGCTCAGGGTAGGCCACCTCCAGTATACAGGCCATCAGGGGGGTCAGGTTCTGATGGAGCAGCCCTCCCTCATTGGGAGGCCATCCCCAGCTGGGGCTCGGTGGTCTTTCGGGCCCAGCGTCTCAGGTCTTTCTACTGTTTCCTGCAGTGGGTGCTCTGTCTGCTATAGACCCCCAGGCTCAGTACGGCTTTGGCGATGGCATGCCACAATCCCTTCTTCTGATGCATGCTGACCTGCATAGGGAACACAGAAGGCGGTACACCATGAACCTGACAATCCAGCCTGTCACACATATGGCCCACAAAAAAAAGTCCCCTCATCAGGCACACACATGACCCATACTCCTGCACAGATGCTTCCACCAGCCACCTCTCCACCTGACACACTCACACACACACACTTCTCCATGCAGTCATGTCACATGCAACTTACCCATGGTGTACTCACCAGTTAGTTTGGAGGCCCATACAACTGGTCATACTGGGGTAGGACCCCGTCCAAGAGGCACTCCAACTCCTCCGACCTGACGGCCGGGCCCTTTCCCCAGTAGCACAAGCCATGGCAGGTTCCAGACAGAGGTCACAGCAGCACACGCAGTGAAGATTTCACTCTGTGGAAAGTCAATAATCAAGTGAAGTGTTAGAAAGGAAATTATGGTCACGTCCGTGGTGGTGAACACCGTCACCGCTGGCGTTGATTATCATTGATTCTTATACTCCTTAGAGGGCCATGTTAGCCAATGAGGAATTGCACGGCAGTATGGGCCACCTTCCACCATGACGCCAACGCCAGCAGTGTGAGGTCACTTTCACCTGTCCCTGAATTCAGGACAGGTGAGTGCCATTTTCTAATGCTGGTACACATGTACAGATTAATAAGTGTGTCATTGTAGTCAAATGTACTCACCTACACAGTTCCAGTGTCCAACATACAAACATGCTCGATGTACATTATTGTAGTGTGTTTATGGTTCCTGTTGACACTCCTTTTCTACATTTGTGTCCCTTAGGTACCAACCACTGCGGAGGAATAGGAGGCGGCAAGCACCTGTGTACAGACCCCTTGTGGACTTGGCTACACTAGAGGACCGACACATCATACTCACCTATCGTCTGGACAGGGCCACAATCACAGAGCTGTGTGCACATTTGGAGCCTGATCTGCTACCTGCTATCTGTAGCACCACAGCAATCCCCCTTCTTGTGCAGGTACTCTCAGTGCTCCATTTCCTGGCAACAGGCTCTTTCCAGGTGACAGTGGGCTTGGCTGCAGAGATGTCACAGCCAATGTTTTCTATTGTGCTTGCAAGGGTTTGGTCTGCCTTGCTCAAACGCATGTTCAGCTACATTGCATATCCCCCAGGTAGATGATTTACCTACTGTGAAGGCTGTATTCTATGCAATGGGACATATACCTAATGTTATTGGGGCCATCAACCGGACCCATATTGCCTTAGTCCACCCCAGGGCCAATGAACAGGTATACAGGAATCGGAAGAGTTTCCACTCAATGTCTAGATGGTGTGGCTGGCTGACCAGTACATCTCCCATGTCACTGCCAAGTATCCAGGGTTGGTGCATGATGCCTTTGTCATGAGGAATACCAGTGTCCCACAGCTGATGGCACAACTACAGAGGCACAGAGTGTGGCTAATAGGTGAGCCTCTGTCCCCACCCAGTTTTTGTGAGTGTATGCCCTCAGGAGTCATGGCCCATGCCATTGTGCTGGGTTTATGTGTGTCCCTTACTTCTTGCAGGTGATTCTGGCTACCCAAACCTGTCTTGGCTAATGCCCCTGTTAGGAATCAGAGAACAGGGGCTGAAAATAGGTACAATGATGCCCATGGGTGTACCAGGAAGATTGTAGAAAGGACCTTCGGTCTCCTCAAGGCTATGTTTAGGTGCCTCCATCTGACAGGTGGATCCCTATGCTACTCCCCTGAGAAGGTCTGCAGAAACATTGTTGTGTGCTGCATGTTGTACAATTTAGCCCTCAGGCGGCATGTACCCTATCTACAGGAAAAGGGGGGTGACAATGCAGCTGTTGCAGCAGTTGACTCTGAGGATGGCGAGGAAGAGGAAGAGGAAGAGGAGGAGGATGTGGAAAACAGGTCATATTGATCCAGCAGTACTTCCAATGACACTCAGGTAAGATTGTTAAACCAAGCAATACTACATTTTAGTGTTGTACTGTGCGACTGCAGCATGATGCCAATTATTCCCTGACTGTCACCTATATCTAACCCTATTGCAGATGTTGATGTTACTCCAACAGTGTACTGCTGTGATGTGTACAGACTGCTGAGACACATTTGTTGGATGGGTCAACATGTTACTGGTCATTTACACAGGATCATGCAGTTCATTACAGTTTGTTACATTGAACATTACCTGCAGATAAGGCACTATTACTCAGGTTGCGTCCAAGGGTGTTTATTGAAAATTGTCCTACAATGGAAAGTGCAATAGGGTGAGGTGATGTTTAGGAATAGTACAGGGTAGTGGTCCAGTCTGTTTGTAGCACAGGCCCAGTGTCCAAGGGGCCATAGGAAGGGGAGCAATGACAGTTCAAAGTGGACAAGGTGACACAGTGAAACACAAGGGGAACATTCAGGAGGGGCTCATTTCTTGGCGGTGGTTTTGGACCTGGCAAGTGTCTCTGGAGTCTGTCTGGGTCGCAGGGAACGTTTGCGGGGTGGTTCACCTTCTGCAGGGGGAGAGGTGCTCGTGGCCTGTGGGTCCTGTGGCAGGGTCTCCTGTCCACTAGCTACAGCAGTTGTGGAGGGCTGGTCAGTTGACTGGCTAGTGGAAGGGGCCAGCTGGTGTGATGTATACTCCCGCATGATGTTGGCCATATCACCTAGCATCCCTGCTATGGAGACCATGGTTGTGTTCAGGGCCTGCAATTCTTTTTTGATCTCCTGGTGGTGTACCTCCTGCAGCCGTAGTTCTCCTGCATTAGTGAGGGCCTCCTGGAAAGTCAATTCCCGGGCCTGTCCTCCCCCTGGCGCACAGCTGTCCTCCGACGATCCCTGGCCCCCTGTGCCTGTGTTCCCTGAACGGTGTGCCCACTGCCACTGACCCGAGGACCCTGAGTGTCTTCCCTGAGAGGTGTGGACTGGGGTCCCTGATGAATGACGTGTCCTGGGGACAGAGGTGTGGGGACCTTGGGTGACTGCTGTGGAGTTGGATACTGAGGAGGGAGGCTCTGTGGTGGACTGGGTGTGGACTGGGGTATCCGACTGAACAGTGGTTCCTGATGGGCCAGGGAGTTCATCCAGATCCAGACCTCCAGAGTTGCTGTCATCACTGGGGGCATCTTCTGGTGCGGGACTGGGTAGCCATGGCACCTCCTCGCTGCTGAGATTGGCTGGGGCACCTGTGGGGATTTAAGTGGTGTATTATGATACATGTCTGTGACATATTCTGCATCCCTAGCTTCCCATATATTATTGCTGTTGCCCTGCCACCTTTGTTTGTGTATGGTGATGTATTGTGGAATTGTTAGTTCCCCATGCTGTGCATGCATTGGTGTTAGGTGTACATGCAGGGCTTGAAGGGATGTGCATGCAGTGAGTATGGCATGCAGAGCTTGACATTTAGGTTAGTTAATTGTGGTGATGCACTGTGTGGGATGGAGTAGAGTGATGGGTTTAGGGTGAGGGGTGGCATGCAGGTATGGGTGGGTGATAGGTAGTAAAATAGACTCACCAGTGTCCAGTCCTCCGGCAACTCCAGTGAGTCCCCCAGGATGCAGTATTGCCAAGACTTGCTCCTCCCATGCTGTCAGCTGTGGGGGAGAAGGTGTGGGTTCCCTGCCAGTCCCTAGGATGGCAAGCTGGTGCCTTGCTGCTATGGAACGTACCTTCCCCCATAAGTCATTCCACCTCTTCCTGCTGTCGTCCCTTGTTGGTGGATGCTGTCCCACAGCATTCAATCTGTCTACAATCCTCTGCCATAGTTCCATCTTCCTGGCAATGGATATCTGCTGGATCTGTGCTCCAAACAGCTGTGGCTCTACCCTGACTATTTCCTCAACCATGACCCACAACTCCTCATCAGTGAAACAGGGGTGCCTTTGCGAGGACATGGGTGTTGTGTGGTGTGTGTTGTGCAGAGGGTGTTGAATAATGTGGTGGGGTGTGTGGGGTGCGTGATGGTTGAATGGGTGTTTGTGGTGTGTGTGTGTGTAGTTGTCTCTGTGATTTGAGTGGCTAGCTATACAGTCTTTTTAGGATTGTGTGTGATGTACGTGTGTTTTTTTTTTTGTGCTGTTGGTGGTAGTGTGGGGTGTGTCTACTTGTGTCAGGTGTGGGGTTTTTGTACTGGCCAATGTTGTCTTGTTTTGTCTTTGGGTGGCCTTATCCGTCGCGGCGGTGTTCAATGCCAATGGTTTACCGTCATTGAATGTCCGCTGTAGTGATTTGGGTGTTATTATTTGGAGGGTGTAGTGTTGGTGGCGTAACGGTATGGTTGGTAGTACCAACAGTTTATCATGTTCAGTGGGTCTGGCGGTTTTTTGGTTGTGGCTGTTTTCTATCAGATTTTTTGTCTGTGTTATAATGTGGAGGATGGATGTCCACCTCTGTGGAGGTATGCTAGCAGCAGTCAGCACGGCAGTATTTGTTATTTACCAACAAGGTCATAATGAGGGCCTAAGTGCCTGATTTAGATCCTGGCAGCAGGATTACTCCTTCACAAACATGACAGATATCCCATCCACTGTATTACGATCTCCATAGCATATTATGGGATCATAATACAGCAGACAGGATATCCGTCACGTTTGTGATGGAGTATTCTGCGCCACCAAGATCTAAATAAGGCCCTAAGTATGGTAACTTAACTGTCATCTTTATGCCATGACAGTGGTGCTGAGCTCATGGACTTGCTGAATGTGGTGTTTGTCTCTTTAAAGTTTTATCTAATTCCCCGACTCACCCAGCCATGGGTATCCTAACCATGCCCCCCCCAGCTGTGGGATCTATTGTGCTGTGATCTATTTCCACCATCAATGGATTTCACTGTCAGTTGGGCAGTCATGGTGCACGCATCATTAAACTGCTACAGTGAGAGGTTGCAAAACATTGGCAGAAAGAGACATTATAGCACAGAAAATAGTGCAGGAAATAAATTCTAACAATGGTAAGGCAAGGATAAGCAGTGCATACTTTTTCTTCCAGAATCTATGCTCCACAAAGAATCAATGTACCTGATGATTTTACCAAAGCTAACCTCTAACATTCTGTGACATGCTTTAGTAAATGACCCCCCCTCCCCACCACCACCATTTGCACTGTGTTGTTTATGCTGGCCTTTGTCTTGGTTTTTACATTCCCTGAAAATACTTCTTTGCTGGTTTGCTTCCGTCATTCAGAATAAGAGGAACCTTGTTTTCCTATGCCATCATCTCTGTCTGGGCCTGTTATATATTCTCTTTCTGAAAACTTGAAACAGCATGTCTTGGGGGAGGTGGCAAACAATAAATTTCTGCTCAGGTAAGAACTGGAAAGAAGTGGTTTGGTTTGGGTTGGGTAGGACTTTGCAGTATGCAGCATGTACTTACCCACATCTCCTGGATTCTAATGATTGTTGCAGTACTTTTCCTTTGAGAACAGTGGTGGTGACTTAGAGGGTCATTATGACCTTGGCGGTGAGTGGTAATATGGCAGCAGTACCTCCAACAGGCTGGCAGTACATACCACCACATTATGAGAATGGCAGGTTGGCTGCAACCAACCCGTCCCTTCTCCACTCAGACCGCCATTGCGGTATCAGCCGCCAGGCCGGAGATGTCAATCTCCAGCCCAGCGGCAGGCATAGTACCGCCGGCGGCATTTTGAGCCTGCTTACCACCATGGTTTTCGTGGCGTTAGCAATGCCACGAAAACCATGGCGGTAGGCCCTACTGGTGAGAAGGAATTCCTTCCCTGTCACCGGTAGGCGGCACCCCCACCTGATGCCCCCCACACCCCCTCCATTCAAACTCCCCCTTCTGAACCTCTCACCCCCTTCTGATCCTCTCACCCCCATACACGCACACACCCGCAGACACGCGCCACGCATACACCCACTCACTCACACTGGCACACACGCATTCATACACACATGCATCCAGTCATATTTGCACACATTCTTCCACACATTCACACTGACATGCAGACACACACTCACTTTACCATTCTTACACGCATTCACACACATGCATACACTCACGCAATCAGCACTACACAAACAGACTAATTCCCACACACACACTCACACATACATTCACACAACCAGACACACACACACACACACACAACAACACCCACCCCCCCTGTCGGAAGCCCAACTTACCTTATTCTAGGTGGTCTTCCAGCAGGGAACGGGAAGGGGCACTGCTACCGCTAGCAGCGCCCACCAGCAGAACAATGCAGGCCGTATCACAGGTCATCATACGGCTGGCAGCATTCAACTGGCGTGACGGTGCTGGTGGTAGCAGCGCCAGCTTACCACCATCTGCCAGTATGATCACTGCCGGATTTCCGCCCTTCTTATGGCAGAAGTCCAGCAGTGATCATAGTATGGCAGATGGATGGTAGCCACGGTGGTGGTATTTTGGCAGCAGTCACTGCGGCGGTAGGCATTTTTTACAACCAATTACATAATGAGGGCCTTAGTGCCAGATGTATTAAGCATTTTTGCGATCTCAAACAGCCCAACGGGCAGAAAGGCAATCACAAAAATGCATTTTGGGATGTATCAAGTGCAATTTGTGATTCGGTAACATGTTACCGAATCGCAAATTGGATTTGTGACTACATACCGATTCGGTATTAGGAAGGGGCGTGTCAAGGGCATCCCTTCCTAATACCGAGTTGCAGAGGTATGTATGATTGTTTTGTGACCATGAATGCAGTAGCAAACCAATCGCAGTTAACACCAACTTTAAATTGGTGCTAACCCATTCACAAAGGGAAAGGGGGACCCCTTCCCCTTTGTGAATGCATGCGAACACATATTTTAAGAGCAGGCAGTGGTCCTTTGGACCACTGCCTGCTCTTAAAAAAATAAAGGAAAACTTTTAATTTGTCTTTTTTAAACACATCTCATTTTCCTTTAAGGAAAATGGGCTGCATTAAAAAAAATATATATATATTTAAAAGTAATCACAGACATGGTCGTCTTCTGAGCCCAGCAGGCCACCATCCCTGTGATTGTAGCCATTCGCAATGGGTCGCAAATTGTGACCTACCTCATGAATATTAATGAGGTAGGTCCATTTGCGAGCCCTTGAAAATTGCTATATGAAACTCCTAGAGTTTCATGCATTCCAATAGCGATTACTTAATTGTGATTCACAAAAAAATTGCAATTTGGTAATCGCTATTGGAATTAATGATTCATCTGGTCCTAAGTGTGGAATGGAAGGCAGTACACAGATATTAGTACTACCCACTGATAGTAGTGGGGATGCTCTCAGTCAAGTCAAGTCATGAAGGAAAGAGGCAAAGACAAAAGTAATACATTCAGTTTTTCGACAGTGTAATGCTTTATCAGTTTTCCAACAGTGATTCCAGAAGAATGGACTGTAGGTATTAATTGTGGCTAGCATAGACTTTGCCTACTCTGAAGTTAGGAAACTGTGAACTGTGCCAGCCTACACAAGGTGACTGATCTTCATCCTGTCCCTCCTGCCTGACTGAAGGGAAGATGCAGTCTGGAGCTAGAAGTTGGTTTATGCTTCTGGAATAGGAGGAAGATGTTGGACTTGAGGAATTCTCTGCATGTGACACATGCCCGGCATGCAGCACATGCCGAGAATGCCAATGATTAGAATAACCAGCCAAGCGTTCTGGGTGGAAGTTACATCGAGGTTGGCAAAGGACTGGAGGCTGGCGAAGGAGCTCCTTATTCCTGTGTCCTGATTCAACTTAGAAAATAAAGAATGAGTAAACAATTACCTCAGTCCGGTATCGTGATTGGGGAACACCGGATCCTAACATTGGCAACGAGCACCAGCCGCAAAACCAACAGGAACAAAGGTCAAAGGAGTGACAGACCCTAAATCATTAAGCATCAGAGTTCTTATACAAGGTGCGGGACTTGTCTCCGATGGTGTTGAAGTGAAGTGCAGTAATTAAAATGAGGGTTAGCACGCAGAAACTTACATGCGTGAGTAGCCATTTTCTCTTAAACTTCGAGCACGTGTGAGTGTGAAGATCTACGTGCAGGCACAAACAAGTAGCGTCACAACAAGCACCCTCTCCCTTAGAAATACACGCAGCGTCACCACAAGCACCATTTCCCTTAGATGCACACGCACGACGACGTTGTGGTGGCCCTTTTGGGAAGTTGGGATTAATGCTAAGTGGTAAAAGTTAAATTGGCTAACAATAACAAAAGAATAATACCACAAGCCCTATTTTTTACCCAGCCTGGTAACCCACCTGTTCAAGGGGAAGAGTGGGTAGACATATTTGAGAATTATTTGGTGGCATTAAATGGCCAAGATTTGAGACCTGCAAAAAAGAAAGCAATCTTCCTTAGCACTTTGGGTCAAGAAGGACAACGTATATTCAAATATTTGCCCCAGGTACTAGAGCAGGATGGACAACAAGTGGCGGATGTGTACAAAGAAGCAATGATAAGACTGGAAAAAAAGATTTTCAAAAGAAGTTAACATTGTGATGACAAGGCACTAGTTTTATAACCAACCACAAAGAATGGGAGAAGGTATAGATGAATTTGTTTAAAGGATAAGAGAACTGTCTACTAAATGCCAATTTGGAACAAGGATTGATGAGTTAATACGCAGGAAAGGTTATGGGTGGCAAAAAATCCAATGTTGAAGGATGTTATTGAAATAGCGAAGATAGTGGAACAGTCGGAATACTGCATGAAGGAAATGGAAAAGACAAAGGAAATAATGATGAAGTTGATGTTAATAGCATAAATAAAGAGAGTAGTGATGTATTAGCAAGTAATAAGTATACGCAAATGTTATAACAAAAGTACTTATAGCAATACAGGCAAACCCTCTAGTAAGGTGTGCACTAGGTGAGGAAGCAAGTTCGACAACAGAGAGTTGAAGGTGTATTTCGCTTTGGGAAAAGAATGCATGAAATGTGGGAGGAAGAGACATGCGGAATGCTTAGCTTTGGAGGAAGAATCAGACATAGGGGGGTCATTCTGACCCTGGCGGTAAAATCCGCCAGGGCCAACGACCGCGGGAGCACCGCAACAGGCTGGCGGTGCTCCCATGGGCATTCTGACCGCGGCGGTACAGCCGCGGTCAGAAACGGAAACCCAGCGGTGTACCGCCGGTTTCCCGCTGCCCTGGGGAATCCTCCATGGCGGCGCAGCTTGCTGCGCCGCCATGGGGATTCCGACCCCCATACCGCCATCCTGTTCCTGGCGGTTTTGGCCGCCAGGAACAGGATGGCGGTAAGGGGTGTCGTGGGGCCCCCGTAACAGGGCCCCACAAAGGTTTTCAGTGTCTGCCATGCAGACACTGAAAATCGCGACGGGTGCAACTGCACCCGTCGCACCCCTTTCACTCCGCCGGCTCCATTCGGAGCCGGCATCCTCATGGAAGGGTGTTTCCTGCTGGGCTGGCGGGCGGCCTTCTGGCGGTCGCCCGCCAGCCCAGCGCGAAACCCAGAATACCCGCGGCGGTCTTTTGACCGCGCAGCGGTATTCTGGCGGTTCCAGCCAGGCCGGCGGCTTCTGCCGCCGGCCGGGGTCAGAATGACCCCCATAGTCTTGTCAGTGGATAACAAGATGGAAGGGAGCAAAGATTTAGTCAGGCCACCAAGATCAACGGCAAACATTATAGTGAGGGGGAGGAGTGTTCAGGTGGATTCAGGGTCATTGTATACTATCATACCCAAACAAATGTTTATACAAGAATGGCCTAAGGTACGCCTTCTACCCAAAGATATTAAGCCAGGTGGCTACCAGGTTGAAAAGATAGATATAGTCGGTTACATGTTAGCAAAGATTGAATTTGAAAGGAGACAAGTTGAGGGAAAGGTTTATGTAGTGACCAATGGTCCCCCAATTTTGGGATGGCATCACCAATATGACCTACACATTGAAGTAGACCCACAAGCACATAATAGGGCTATGTTAGTTGAGGACATCACTCTTGATAACATTTTGGAGGAAAATAAGGAGGTTTTTACTGACAGATTAGGAGAACTAACAGGTTATATACATAAAATTGTGGTGAAAGAGGTGTGGTGGTGACTGTGGGCATGGCTGTACAGGTGGCAGGACCTGGGACTAAAGATGCAGTGGAGGAGGAGGGGGAGACAGTGGAGGGAGTGGCTGTTGTTGTGTGTGCTTCTGTGTGTATGCTTGTGGTGTGACTTGTGGTGCCGGTGCTTGTCTGTGCGAGTCCTGTCTGTTGTCTTGGGTGCATGCTGGTTTGATTGTGTGCTTGGTATGGGTGGGGGGAGAGGGCCTTGGGACTGGGAACAGGAAGTTGGAGGGGGAAGGAGAACCAGGGACACTGGCTGCCGTGAAAGAGGAGACCAGAGCCTGAAACAATCTCTGTAGGGCAGCCAAGCCACAGTGAATGCCCTCCAGGTAGGCATTGCTGCATCTGGGATGCCAGTCCCTGGATGGCACTCACTATGGTTAACTGCCCTAAAGAGATGGATCTCAGGAGGTCAATAGCCTCCTCAGTGAGGGCAGCAGGTCCTGAGGTGTCTCGGGTGAAGGAGACACCCATCCTCCTGGGTGAGTAGGCACGGACAACTGGGTGGGGGGCTACTAGGAGGATGGTGCAAGTACAAGGGAAGCGGAAGATGATGTAGCTGGGGTGATCCTATGATGGGTCCGCCACCACCAGGGAGCTTCCATAGGAGGAGGAATCAGAGTCAGTAGTATCAGCTCCTGTCTCCCCCGTGGTGCTACCCTCGCCCTCCAACCTACTGGTCACCTCGGCGTCTGTGGACTCTGCCTCCTGGGTCCAGTGGGCTGTAGCACCCCCACTCGCTGGTGCCCCTGCTCCTTTGCCAGATGATGCTGATGCACACAAGGACAGGATGAGAAAAGTAGAGAGGGTGGGGGAGAAAGAAAGGGAGCACAGAGTCAATTTCAGCAACAGCAGCACATATGGCATACATATCACAAAGACTCACTGGGACTAACACTGTGCAGTATGAACCACAATACCAAACCATTGCCTGGGAACTACAGCAGAAATGAACTCAAACACTACCATCTGCACACCTACTGGTACTCACTAAGCCATGTCTGCCATGGTATGCCAGCTACTTGTCAATACCAAATGTACATATCACTCTTCATTGCTAAGCAGGACTCATTCACTGACTAACCTTGCACCCATTCAACATGGTAGGCATCAAGAAAGAAATCCACACAGTGTGTACTCACCCCCTTGTGGCTGCTTTGCTGCCCTGAAGGGCCCATCCAACTCCGGATTGGCCACACCAGTATGCGGGCCACTAGGGAGGTCATGGTCTGAAGGGCACCCCTCCCTTGTTGGGAGGACGTCCCCAGCTGGGCCTCCGCGGTCTTCCGGGACCAGCGTCGCAGGTCCTCCCACCTCTTTCTGCAGTGGGTGCTCCACCGGGTATGGACCCCCAGGGTCTGCACGTCCTTGGTGATGGCACGCCATAACCCTTTCTTCTGGTGGGCGCTGACCTGCATAGGGAACACAGATGAAAGGACACCATTAACTCAACACTACATTCTGTTACAGAAATGGCTTACATACTGCATAGATCCCACATTGACCTCACACATTACTTGTACCTCTGTGTACACATTGCATGCAGCAAAATACAATCCCCAAATGGCACACTTCCAGCACACACATACATATACATACAGCCATGTTGCATCCAAAGTACCCAAAAGGGGCTAGCCTGTTGATCTGGAGGCCTATACAACTGTCCATACATGAGTAGGACCCCATCAACAAGCATCTCCAGTTCCTCCAATGTGAAGGCTGGGGCCCTATCCCCTGTAGCATGGGCCATTGCGGATTCCAGACACTGGACACAGCAGCACACGCAGTGGAGATGTTGATGTGTTGAGAGTCAGGAACCAGCTAGAGTGGGATAGAGAAAATGATGGTGACGTCTGCGCTGGTGAACACTGTCACCACCGGTGGTGATCATTGGTTCCTGTGCTCCATAGACTTCTATGTTAACCAATGAGGAGTTTCACAGCGGTGCAGACTGCCTTCTGCCATGACCCCAAAAGCGGGACACATATTACCTATGTCCCTCCAAGGACAAATGAGCAGGTCAATAGGAAGAGTTACCGCTCAATGAATGTCCAGATGGTGTGCCTTGCAGATCAATTCATCTCTCAAGTTACTGCCAAGTTTCAAGGATCAGTGCATGATGCCTATGTATTGAGGAATACCAGTGTCCCGCAGGTGATGGCACGACTACAGAGGGAGACAGTGTGGCCCATAGGTGAGCTTGAGTTTTCATCATATGTATGTCACTGAATGTCACCTCAAGTTGTCCTCTGTGCCATTATACATGAGTAATGTGTGTCTCTCACTACTTCCAGGGGACTCCGGCTACCCAAACCTATCCTGGCTGTTGACACCAGTGAGGAATCCGGGGAGAGGTGCAGAAAATCAGTACAATGAAGCACATGGTCGTAGCAGAAGGATAACTGAATGGACTTTTGGGCTACTGAAAGCCAGGTTTCGGTGCCTCCATGTAACTGGTGGATCCCTCCTCTACGGCCCTGGGAACATCTGCCAGATAGTGGTGGCTTGCTTCATGCTGCACAATTTGGCCCTCAGCTGCCAGGTGCCATTGCTGCAGGAGGAGGGGGAAGGCAATGCACCTGTGGCAGCAGTGGACACTGAAGACAATGAGGAGGATGAGGAGGATGTGGAGAACAGGACACAGCTGATACAGCAGTACTTCCAATGACACTCAGGTAAAAATGAACTTCCTTTCATACCTCATTACAGTTAAGTGCTGTGTGGCTGCTGTGTTGTGCCAAAGCAAAAATGTGTGCATTATGTGAGCTGACACTCTTCTATCTGTGGTCAGTCGTGTCACTGTTATGGTGATGTTGTACAAGCTTATTCTGCCCATGCAATGTGTCAGTAGTTTAGCTTTGTCACATACATAGCCACTGCAAACTGTGTCCTCATCCCATACAGTACTTGACACATGTTGCTAGAAATGTCATGTGACTTACAATGTGCTTACACTAACCATCTGTGACTTCTATTTCCCTGACAGTGTTGCCCAGACTAGGCTGTCCAGAGGAGGGTTTGGCATGGTGACAACATGGCATAGTTTATACTGTAGCATCTTGTGTGAGGGCCTGAAACTGGGTTGTTTCTCCTCACTGATGGTTTTTGGAGTCAATTGCTGTGCAAATTACTGAGTAGAAGCGACAAGCTGAATGTAGGCTGTTATGTTACAGGGGATCATGTTGCTCTAATACCTTTACTTCTCAATTGACTGTCACTAATGCTTTCTCTTTTTGCAGGTGTTGGTTTAGTCACAACTGAGAACTAATGTGATGACTACAGACTGCTTTCTCACACGTTACATGACATTTGCACAGGATAATATAGGTCAAGACATTGCATATTGTGGCAAATAAAGCACAGAAACTTCAGTTGTGTTCAAGGGTGTTTATTGAAGTGAGAAAAAGGAAGGGATAGTGCAATAGAGTGGGGTGATGGTGGACGTAATCTTCAGTGTATTGGCCCAGTTGGTTTGTAGCACAGGCCCAGTACCCAGGGAGCCATAGGAAAAGGAGCATTGGCAGTCCAAGGTGAACAGGGTGTCTCTTTGGCACCCAAGGGAGACATTCAGGAGTGGCTCATTTCCTGACTGTGGTTTGGGTCTTGGCTACAGTCTGTGGTGCTTGTCTGGATTGCAGGGAACATTTGTAGGGTGGTTCTTCTGACGCAGAGGGAGGAATGCTGGTGGCCTATGAGTCATGTGGCAGGTCCTCCTGTCCACAAGCTGCAGCAGATGTGGAAGGCTGGTGGGTACACTGGCTAGTGGAAGGGGTCCGCTGTTGTGTTGTGTACTTACGTATGATGTTTGCCATGTCACCCAGCACCCCTGCAATAGAGGACATGTTGGCATTTAAGCCCTGCAACTGCTGCATGACCTCCTGGTGGTGTTCCCCCTGCAGCCGCTGGTTCTCCTGCAAGATGGTAACTACCTGGCCCATCATGTCCTAGGATTTCTGGTAGGCTCCCAGGACATGTGTCAGTGCCTGTTGGGCAGTCAGTTCCCTGGGTTGGGCATCCCTTTGGCACACAGCTTACCTCCCACTGGCCCTGGCCACCTGTGCCTGTGTCCCCTGAAATGTGTGCCCTCTCCCACTAACACCTTTGCCTTGCCTGTGTGGTGTTAACTTGGATCCCTGTACAGGTGGGCACACTGTTGATCGATGTATCCTGTGGACAGAGGTTTGGGGATTTTGGGTGGCTGATGTGGTATTGGAGTCGGATGGGAGGTCTCTGGGGTGGACTGGGTGTTGGCTCTGGTACCCGACTGACCAGTGGCCCCAGGTGGGCCAGGGAGATCATCCAGGTCGAGACATCCAGAGTTGCTGTCATCACTGAGGGCATCTTCTGGTGGAGGACTGGGGTGCTGTGGCACATGGTAGCCGCTGACATTGGCTGGGGAACCTTTGGATATGTAAAAGATTTGTTACAGTCATTGTCAGTTACATATTCTGCATTTCTGGCTTTTTCTATGGGATGGGTGTTGTCCTTCCACCTTTGGTTACTGTATGGTGATGAATTGTGGCATTGGTAGTGCTACATGCTGCCCATGCGTTACTGTTGTGTGCACATGCAAAGCTGGGAGGGGTGTGCTTGCAGTGGGTAGGGCATGCCGGGGTAAACAGTTGAGGGTGGTAATGAGGTGGTTCTCTGTATGGGATGGAGACGGGTGAAGGGATTCAGAGTCAGGGGGTGACATGCCATGCAGCTATCGGTGGTGGTGGGGTAGTAATGGTCACTTACCAGTGTCCAGCCCTCCAGTGATTCTAGTGAGGACCTCTGGATGCAGAATGGCCAAGAATTTCTCCTCCCGTGCTGTCAACTGTGGGGGAGGAGGTGGGGGTCCACCGCCAGTCTTCAATGGCACCATGGTGCCTGGAGGCCACTGCACGCACCTTCCCCTGTAGGTCGTTCCACCTCTTGCAAGTGTCCTCCCTTGTGTATGGATAGGTTCCCACGGAGTTCTCCTTGTCCATGATCCTCCACCATGCAATCTTCCTGGCAATGGATATCTGCTGGACCTGTGCACCGAACAGCTGTGGTCTACCCTGACGATTTCTTCCACCATCACCGACAACTCCTCATCAGTGAAATGGGGGTTCATTTGTGGGGACATGCCTATTGTGGTAGTGTGTGCGTTGTGCAGATGGTATTAGGTGTTGAGGTATGGTGTGTGGTGTGTGATGCGTGACGTATGTATAGGTGGCTGTGGTTTGTGTGTGCAGTTCTAGGGATATATGGGCTAGCAACGCATAGCAGACTTTTCGAGTTTGCAAAGAATTGTGGATTGTGTGGGGGGTGTTTTGTAGTGCTGTTGGTGGGTGTGTACGGTGTGTTTATATGTGTCAGGTGTGGGTTTTTCACTCTGACCACTGTTGCCTTCTGTTGGTGTGGAGTGGCCAATTCGACCACGGCGGTCCGCACCACCAATGGCTAACTGCCGTTGTGTGCCCGCTGTGGTGATTAGTGGTTCATAATTTGGAGGGCTGTGTGTTGCAGGCATAGTAGGGAGAGTAGTGGGTCCAACAGTTTTTCGCCTCATTTGGGTCAGGCGGAATTGTGCTTGTGGTTGCTTTCTGTCAGTTTGTGCGTGTGTCATAATATGGTGGGGGGATTGCCATCTCTGCGGTGGTCTGTTGTCACCACAGCAGTCTTTGGAAAAGAGCGCCAATGTCATAATGAGGGTCTGAGTGTTGAGATTCGACCATTCTTAAAGGTGTTGGAAGAATTGTCATTGATTACAAAGGATATTGTTGAGAGGGGGGACAGATTTATTCCTCTACATAGTGTAAAACACAAGTTGTTCAGATTAGCACATGATGGGCATTTAGGCCAAACTCTAACCAGGAGAAGGTTGGAGGAAACTTTTTGGTGGCCTGGTATTGATAGTGATGTGGACAACTTGGTTGAAAGATGTATAGATTGCAAGGAAAGTGAAAAAAGATTTAAAGTGGAGAAACGAAACACAATAGGAGTGATACTGGACCCTGGAAAAGCTTGGCATACCATATGCATGGATTTTATTGGCCCATTAGGTGGAGTTACACCTGATTTGAAATGTGCAATAGTGATGGTGGATGTTCACTCGAAATGGTTGATTGCTAAATTATTGAGGGATATCACTACTTGTAACACTATTAGAGCAATGCAAGAAGTTTTTCGGGAGGAAGGGTGCACAACAAAAATGATTCCAGACAATGGTACAGAATTGGTATCTATTGGGATGATTTTTTGTTTTAAATTTGTGGAATATGTCACTCCCACAATATAATCCACAGGCTATTGGAATAGTTGAAAGGTGTAATCGAATGGTGATGGGTATTATTCAAATGGATTTAAGCAGTGTGAAGAATGTGCGCACAATGGTGAATGTTTTGGTATGGGCTTATCACACTACTAAAAATGGTGTGACTGGCAAGATACCTTTTAAGGTGATGAGGGGTAGGAAGGCAGGTGAGAAAATAAATCCTGCTTGGATGTCTGCACTGTTTGACGGGAAAGGTGTAATTAAAGGTGAGGTGGGAACACCTAGCTAGAACTTGGAAAGTGTCATAAAAAAGGAGATTTGGTCAAAATAAGATCTGGGTGTTTAGGAAGTGGTGTTACGAAACTCCGTAGACCGTACAAAGTTAAGGAAGTGCATGATTTCCATGTTGTGCAGGAGAATGATGAACGGTGGAATAAGAGGGAGAGTAGCCCTATACAGTAGAGGTAGCAATGGGAAGGAAAGGAGAGTCGACTGTGAGAGATGTAGCAGTTTTTTACTTATGAGTGATGAAGAATTGTTGAATGGTAATAGTACAGCAGGAAATACATGTAATCAGACACCGGGTACCAGCCACGGAATTCAAACAAGAGAGGTGAATTTAAGGTGTCATAAAGTTCCAAAGTATTTGCATGATTATGTTATGTGATTGCAAATTCATGCAAGGGCTGTGAATCTACAGTTGTGTTAATGTAGCATAGTTAGTTTTTTTTTAGACAGTTACACAAGTATGTACTTTTCTTAAAGCGTGATAACTTAAGCAGTTTATTGATATATGCATGTTTTTTTGTTTATATAAAGGAAGTGGATGTGTTGTATTTGAGGAATTCTCTGCATGCAACACATGCTGAGAATGCCAATGATTCGAATGACCAGCCAAGGGTTCTGGGTGACAGTTACTCTGAGGCTGGCAAGGGACTTGAGGCTGGCGAGGGAGATCCTTATTCCTGTGCCCTGATTTAACTTAGAAAATAAAGAACAAGTAAACAATTACCTCAGTCTGGTATCGTGATTGGGGAACACCGATCTCAACAGAAGCCTCTATTGGCCACTTATGAATAATGAGCAGGAACTTTCAGTGATTGCCCAGGTTGATCAAAAAAGCAATGTGGAGTTGAACTATTACTTTGAAAGTCTTTATCTTTGAAGTGACTGATACAATTTATGTTGCTTTGATCTCATTTTAATCATAAAATACTTTAATAGCACCAAATTTGTTTGTGAGCTAAATTGAGTGATTTCATGATTCAAGTGGTGTGTTTGTACTGCTTATCCCTAACCTGCTTTCTCTGGAAGAGCATTCCATTTTGGGCCTTTCACGATTAATGGTTAGACAGGGCTCTCAGGGAGAAACAGTATTGTCCTGGTCAGGGGTTAGGTTTGCATAGGTGGTTGGAAAATGTGCCCTATTGTGTACTTTGGTTTCCAACAGATATAAACCTAGATTGATTTTAACCTTAATTGTTACCCAATGTCAAGTCACTCAATTTCACTTTGGACATGGACCTCATCCTTAAAGACAACAGAGCCAAAAAACACGGAATAGCATTTATCACCTCTCTCAACTAAAGAAAGTGAAACCATTTCTACTAGAATTCAGAACTCCTGTTTAAGCCATTGTACTCTTGCACCTGGATGGTGGCAAGGTCCTACTGTATGGCCTGTCATAATCCACACTGCCCACCTCCCCTTGAGAGCATTCTATATGCTGCAGCATGACTCACCAACAGAAAGAAGAAACATGATCATTCCACCTTGAAGGAACTCCTCTGTCTTCCTTTGCCAGCTCCTACTATGCTCAAAACCAGTTGCATCATCTACAAAGCCATCACGACTGGCACTCCTGCCTATCTGTATGACAAGCTCACCGTCTCCTACTTGTGTGTCTCAGTAGTCACACAGGTAGGACACCATTAGGGATGAAGTAGAACAAAAAGGAAAAACAGCAATAGGTCTTATTAATCTGTGCACCCAGAATCTAATATAACATCACTAAACACATCCCTGGTTGGCACACCAGCAGCCCGCAAGGGTAGAATGGTGCTGCCATATTGTATTATTCTCAGAATAGTGTATTGTGAATTGTTTGCCATATGGCAAATAGGATGTGCTGCAAAAATGGGAAGAGTTGCCACTGGTAAAATTTTTCATTGGATTGGGGCATCCATGTGTCACTTCCACTGGCTAGGCAATCCTACAAAGTGGCACCTCATACACAGCTCAACACATCTGAACCTTAGAAAGAACAGAAGAGCACTGGACCTGATGCCTGTGGAATGTGTGCAGATTGAAGAGGTTGGACTTGCTTCCAATTGTACCCAAGATTTAAAAGTAGACACCAAAGGTCAGTAGGCTGACTTCATGTGTGGCCACAGAGGCACAGCAAGCTGCAACAGGCCTTTTTCCTAGTGAGCCCATCTATGAGCCCTGGCCCATAGGTATGCTGTCCCTGAGATTCTGGAAGTGCTCTCTGCTAAGTGTGATTCCCCATGTGGCCCAGCGAGACCTAGAAGAGACCAAGAGGAACTGTTTCAGAAATTCTGAAAAGTTATTGCATTTGTGTGTTAGACCTCATGGAATGTTGCATTTATTACCTGGGAATGACTCACATCCTCCTCAACGATAAACCCATTGTCGTATGGTGCTGTATTTATGCCATTCACCTTCGTTTAAGCACCTAAGACTTACTTCTGACCAGTAAAGTGGAAAAATGTGTTGATATTATTTAAAAAAATGTAATATCTTACACGAATGTCGGATTGTACTGTTTCATTTTTTTTAATTTATTGTTGTATTAACTTTTTAATGGACTCTTTTATATTACGGAATGCACATTTTGTTAGCAGTCAACTTCATGGCTAACAATATTTTTTTAGCTTCTGTGCAGCAGGTCATGATTGAACTTTATATATGGGTTTAATTAACCAAATAAAGATATTTACTTACTAAAAAAAAAAGTTAGTGATGCATGTATTCATATCTTTCCAAAAAGGATATTATTTTTCAGAAGCTGACAGCCACCATCTGCTGTCACAAGTAGATATAAAATGCAGATTTTCACAACCTCAATATGCTTTGCCCTTTCAAAAACGTTCTGTATAAATGACCTATTCCACACTTCATGAATTCTAATTTCTATGTCACAGATGTGACATAGAACAGCAGCGTATGCAACTTCGAGGGAACTTGTCTGCTTCATCATTGTGCCTTGCTGGGACAAATTGAGGACCAAAAATTAACAGTTTCCCAACATAAACCTTTGGACGAGCTTGACCCGCAAGGCTTACCCATGCTGTCTCTCTATCACAATTGACAGTAAATCGCACCTAGGACCTTGTGACTTTAAATGATGCTCTGCCATATTACAGCAATGTTTGTCTTAAAACATTAAAACTTTAATAACCCATATATCTTACTCCCTTATACATTTTGACAATTTTACTTACTGCCTACTATTTGTTATCTATATTTCTTTATTTGTTTAGGAATTATACAGTTATGTCCTCTGAATGTTAATGTTGTTTAATAATTCTTTACGTATCATATATTTCACTGGGTAATAGCTTGTTTCATGTGCCATAGCAACTGGGGGTTGAGAAAACTTTCTTATTGAATGGTGTTGCGACCTAACAAGATTATTTTTTATCATGTTGGTAGGCTCACCCCTCGCCAAATTAATAACTCACCTCTGGCAATATCGTCTGAACAGAGCACATCTCTGAGCTGCTCAGTAAACCTCAGACCCGGCAAAATACCAGATATGCCACACAAATCAAGAATAAATGTGGGAGGAAGAGATAATTCTTCGCAGGCTGCATAATCTTTGGCATAATGTTAAATGCTCTATGTACATTAAATGTCACTAACTACCAGAAACAAGCTAATAATTGTAGTGAAATATAGGTTTCAATAGCCAACTATAGGGGTCATTCTAAGTTTGGCGGGCGGCGGTCGCCGCCCGCCAAACTTACGCCGCCAAATGACCGCTGCGCGGTCAAAAGACCGCGGGGGCCATTCAGACTTTCCCGCTGGGCCGGCGGGCGCCCACCAAGGGAGCGCCCGCCGGCCCAGCGAGAAAGGCCCTGCAACACAGAAGCCGGCTCCGAATGGAGCCAGCGGTGTTGCAGGGGTGCGACGGGTGCAGTTGCACCCGTCGCGATTTTCACTGTCTGCCATGCAGACAGTGAAAATCATGCTGGGGCCCTGTTAGGGGGCCCCTGCACTGCCCATGCCAGTGGCATGGGCTGTGCAGGGGCCCCCAGGGGCCCCACAACACCCGTTCCCGCCATCCTGTTCCTGGCGGTAAAAACCGCCAGAAACAGGCTGGCGGGAAGGGGGTCGGAATCCCCATGGCGGCTCTCCTTGCAGCGCCGCCATGGAGGATTCTCCCAGCCGGGGGAAATCCGGGGGGAAACCGCCGGACCCGGCTGGGCGACCGCGGCTTTACAGCCGCGGTCGGAATGCCAAATGAAGCACCGCCAGCCTGTTGGCGGTGCTTCCGACGACATCCACCCTGGCGGTCATAGACCGCCAGGGTTGGAATGAGGGCCTATATCCTAGAAGTCAAAATTAAACATGCAAGCACTTCTAGCTGAGAAATGTTTTGATTCTGGAAAATGAATTATACCAACAGTGCAATAAAACCTCAGAGTTGGAGGAATTAGATATTGTGGAAAATAAAATGCTGGATTCGGAAATTAGAATACAAATTCAGCAATGTCAGGTTACCGATGCCATAGACCATCTCCAATTGACAGAATTCAAGCTCTGTCTATTTATTATATGGCACTGGTTAACATACCATAAATTTCCACTACATATATCAGAAAAGCAAAATGACATCAAGTATTTTATTTAATAATTCTGACTTTTGATAAAGTTGTTTAACAGTTTTAAAAAACGTTGATACTTCGTAAAACCCGGTAGAGGAATTTCAACAATCAGGTTGTTTTTCATTTATTGGTTATTATCCCTGTTGAGATAATTCTCATATTGATCCCTTAAGTTGCCCTAGTGCGCACAGTTTTCCAAAACACTTGCAACTTTATAGTTGTAAACAAATTAGGAATCAAGAGACATTGCTGTAAACAGCACATATGCCAATGCACCCTTTAAAACCACTGTTGATGCACAAAGTAGCTGACCAATATGCTGGTGCTACCATTTATGATCCAAGACAAAGGGGTAAATTTAATGGCATTTGAACGAGATGCTGTCAGATCACTATTTAGTGTAAGCTGCAAAATTATACCAATGAATGAATTCAATGGGCCTTCTTTTTTGGTGACCACAAATACTTGCAATACATAATAAACACAGTTTTGTTTATAATTAAATCAAATTATTTACCATATGTTAGGAAAAATGACAGGAATAATAGTATATAAAATATTTTTGAAATGAAAACATTTATTGTATTATTCTGTCCAACAATATTTTGAACTGTTCCAGTACTACACAAACCTTCTTTAAGATATGTTCCATAAATTACACTTATATCAATCAATACTTTATTGATTGGAACCTCAACTGATGTCCACAATACAAAACAATCCAAATCACTTAAAATCATCAATGCAATCTGTCATATAAAATGTTTATAAACTATTAAAAGATTTAAAAATACAATAACATACATATTCATTTTGGGAAGCTCTTATACAAACTAACTTATTTGTTTCATCATAAACTTTCCCATGCCAACAAAGAGGTAATAAAAACCTTTGATGTTGCACAGTCAAGGCCTACAACACCAACAATAAATGGGTTAGATTCTATACCCAAACTTTACAGAAAGTGCAGATCAGTTCTTCGGGAGGAACATTGTTCCATGCCCCTAGAGCTGCATCCTACTCAAAATTGCAGACAGGATTAGTGATCATATTGTATCCTTCTAAGTAGTAACAGTTAAAGTGACCCACGTCTATGCTTGCTAAGAAAGTCTTTGTATTTTGGGCTAGTCTTATTTGACTACGTGACTAGTCCTGTTGATGGATCTAACCTAGTTAGTGCTCTGAAAACAACCATTTGAGTCTTCCTTCAGTAGAATGCAGTTCACCTACTTGCCAGGCCCAAACCTTCCCTTTTACTACATGTAAGTCACCCCTAAGGTAGGCCCTAGATCCCTAGTTAACCCCAAGAACAGGGAGCAGTGTATTTAAAAGGTTAGCCATGTTCTTTTAAATTTAACATGTCCTGGTAGTGAAAAACTATTACATTAGTTTTTCAGTACTGCAAAGCCTATCTCTCCCATAGGTTAACATTGGGATTACCTTGATACAGTTTTATGTGTTATTTCTAATGAGGAAAAAATAAAAGTTGGCGCTTGGTGTTCCTGGACTCACAATGTGAAATCACAACTTATGGTGAAGTCGGATTTTAAATTGTAAGTCTGAAAATGCAACTTTTAGAAGGTTGGCATTTTCTTACCTCAACCGTTCTGTGCCTCTGCCTGTCTCTGCATACATGTCTTGGATTGGTGACAGATGGGCTTTGTGCATCACCTCTAGACAGCCCCACATATCAGGAGCTGGTGTGTGACATTCACATCCTGATGGTTCATCACCAGGCTGATGGGCCCACCTGAGCTAGATGGGAGTGAGGAACTGACACTTGCACCTGGGCAAGGTTGTGCCTATCCCCACACAGAGAGCTGCATAGCCCCCTGTAAAGTGTCTGGAGCCATGGAACTTGTGCACTTCGAAGGCCTCTCTTTGAAGTCTCTTCTACTTCAAAGGCTCAACTGGGTATAAGTGCTCAACCCCAAATTCCACTGAATCAGTACACATGTGAATCTGAGGACACTCTGCAAAAAAGAATGAATGCGGTGCTGCCAGTAGGGACTGCCCTCTTTTGAACTGCTTAGATGGGTTCGTCTGCAGCCTCTTGCCTGGGAGTGACAAGAACTGGACTTGCCTCTCTACATCCTTCAAGACCTAAATAACTCCAAGGGTTTGTTGGCTTGCCTCTTGTTTTGAAGACTCAGGGCCACTAAAGACTTCTCTCAACCCTGCTTCAGGTGCTGGATTCTACCAACTGCAAGTTCTGCACTGCCAAGAGCTGCCAATCCAGTCCTGAATCTTGAAAGTGGGCTTTTCAGCAGTTTCTGTACAAAAATCAAAGCATCGCTGCCATAGTGCCGACTGGAACCACCACATCCCTTCTTGACACTGTTGCATTGCCACTGAGGATGAGGACTTTGCATCGCTGACTGCGCGGCTCTCGATCGAAGCATCACCATTGCCCAGGCACATCGCATTCGCATCACTGGCTGCGGGGTTTGACTATGACGCAGCACCTTCATTGCAAAGGGTTAGATTCCACAGCTCGAGGACATCGCATTGATAACTGCGCAGCTGGATGACGCCACATCCGCTGACTGCGTGGATTGGAACTGCACATTGCACATTGCCTCGCCATCACCTCCTTGACGTCGACGCAACTCTCCATCTAAGGTACTTTTCAGCAGGCCCTGTGTGGGTCCTGTAGCTGGCCTACCCTCCATCGCAGTCAGCCTGATGTTTAGATTTACCCCATTGCAGTGCGACCTCATGTAACCTTTAGGCACTATTGATTTGTAAGCACTATAGTGCAGTATTTCTATCTCAAGTCCTACTTATTGAATTTCTTTCATTTTGGTCATGTTTTACTCAAAAAAATATTCCTTATTTTTCTAAACTAGTGTGGAGTTTTTTGTGTTTTCTTCACTGTGTTATTGTAATTTATGTGTTGTACAAATGCTTTACACATTGCCTCTTAAGTTCAGCCAGACTGCTCTGTGCCAAGCTCCCAGAGGGTGAGCACAGGCTAAGTTAGGGTGTGTAACTGACTTACCGTGACTAGGATTGTGGTCTCTAGTTGGACAGGGTGTATACCTCTACTAACCAGGAACCCAATTTCTAACACTGTTCAAATAGTTTGAGTAGGTTATCTATTATACTGTTGCACTTTGCATTTGCATAATACTTATATGAATTATTAATCCAATAAAATTTGTAAGTTGAGTAAAAACTAGATAATATATTGGCCCTGATGACTCATGCCACAGAACACATGTTGGCTCCTTTCCTATTCTTGTAACAAATCTACTTTAACCAACCCATAGTCCTGTGTCTAGGAAATCACTGAATATTACTTTCTATCACTCATATAGAGTGTTGATTTACTACTTCCTCGCAGACCTCAGGCAAAGCCTGTTTGTGCCCTACAGGGTTGTGAGTGCTAAGGGGAAGGCACCACATAGCTTTAAGGTCTGATCTGTCTGATTATTAGAGCTTTTGTCCATTCTTGGGTTCTGCCTACTGTCTATCTTTTATTTATCCTGTGTTAGGGAAATCTATGCAATCATTGTCTTGCTGCACAAATTTGAGGGTGGCTTGCACTTGCCAGGACATAGCTTAGTCAGTGAGATCCAAGGGAGTGTAAATCTCAAATTTCCGAACTAAAAAAACAGTCAGCTGCAGGATGGAGGGGTGAGATGACCAATGTGTGGGATGGATGATTTCCATGAAGAACATTTGCATTAGGTGGGTCCCTGTCTAGAGTCGCACAGTGGGTGAAAAATGATGTGTAGGAATGGTACCCCAAACTATTGCCACTGGACTATTTGGAGGCATTTTTACCATCACCTTTTGGGTGTTTGATTGTCAGTAGTATGCCTGGAAAGTTGAGAAAGGTGCAGCTTTACAAGCCTACTATTGCCAATGTTTCTGAATTCCAAAAAGAAGTAAAGTGGCATTCATTCAAAGAGTACTTCTACAGGTGCAGATTTACTAGCTTTTACTAAACTGGTCAATTTAAGATACTGATTCAAAAAAATAACAAGTTACAACCTCTTACTTAAATGAAAATGACAAGTAAAACTGACATAGAAATAGGCGACCCAGCTACCAAACCAAGAATGCATTGAAGAGTGTCATACTGCAAACACCCCCACTGAAGCTGAACCCCTCCCTGTCCCACCAGGGTAATGTACGTGAATTCATAGCTGTGGTCACACACAACACAAGGACTTGGTGCCTCTGCCCTGGGATCACTTATTTTAAATGTATTTTCACAGCTCACGCTATACTTCATTGCTGCTACAAGAAGCCCTGGTGATAGAGTTTGACAAATCAGTGCATGTTGGCAGGGCTTCATGTTGCTTGTCCTTGCCATTTAAAATTATTGTATCACGTGACATGCTAAGCCGAGTCAAAAATGAATACAGTAGTGTGAGCCAACTAAAGCCAGCCATGGGTCTGGCTTGGTGCCAAGTTTCAATGCACAAGCGCTCGAAATGTCTGGCATATATATGGTTCAAGACACCTAATATAAAAACATAAATCAATATCTTCATAATTCAAAAAGGCGTGTTCCTCAACATGCACAGGCGTTGTACTTTAGTACATGAGATTTTATCACTCCATTTGTTTTTATTTATGATGCGTGCAGCAGCCAAAGTTCAAGAAAGAGCTTCCTGGTGCTACAATCTCAGAAAAGCAAAATGGAGCGGTGAGAACAGCCAAACTGGGTAAGAACAAAATAGGTTAGTTATTGGTAAAAAGTCATGTTGTAACATTTTTTAATATCCTGTGCAATCAGCTGTCACAAAGCTTGCCATGAAGTGTTCCATAATTTTGATCCCTTGACCGCTGACAAATGTCCTTCTGTTTGTATCGTACACAATTTTGGAAGAAGCTTCGAAAAGGTATAGAAGGATCTCAAAGGACTCTCCGACCAGTGGAACTTAAATAGTTTTTCAAGACTATGTGGACCAGACAAATACATGGCTCTGTGACTGTGTAGCTTGAGTTAAATCCTCTTTTCTATCGGTAGCTAATGAAGGTTTTTCAATTTAGCTGAAGTAGAACAGTTGCTGTGAAGAGGAAGTAGTTTAGCCGCCAAATTCTGTGCTAATTTAAGTTTGTTTATGAGCTTCTTGGGAAGGCCTAGGTAAAGAGAGTTTGAATAATCCAGCCCAGAAGTTTAAAGAGCATGGATGACAGTTTTTCTCGCCCTAAAAGGGAGAAAATGTAACACCATATGGAGATTTGTTAATCGCTTGAAGCAGTTGGGTGCGACAGTGAGAGTCTGATGTTCAAAAGAGAGCTGAATGTTGAGAGCTGCATGGCTGCCTAGACGAACATTTAAAAAAGGTTCTAGGTTTTAGAAACATTCATAGCTCGCCTCCCAGCGATAACGCCATTAGTGATCTAGGAGGCAAGTCAATAGTGATGTAAACCTCAAAGGTGACCTAGATTCTTATTATAGATGGAACAACATCACCAACAGGTGCTGTTACAGCTCACTTCCTGAACTGAAAGTATTTAAAAGCGTTCTCTGATGTGATGATAAAGAAATGTACGTTTTGTGAGATAAAATATTTGTCTAGCATCAAACAATTTTGACAATCAGGAACGCCTTTAGTGATTTCAGGTTATATGGTTTAAAATTTTGAAATGTAGCTGCCAGGTGGGTATTTCTGTCTCTTTCTCTCTCCCATTTACAAAGAAGATAAATGTTTTCTCTGTCATTGCTGGATCACAATGAGAAAAAACAACACAGAGATAGCAGACCATTGAACAAGTAGGAGACCACATCACCTTCAATGCTTTGACTTGTGGAGCATACATCAGTTACCTGTTGCCATACAATAGTAGGCCAGTGCCAACTTCAATCCCACAGATCCAACACAAGGTCATGCAGACCTCTATTTGTCACATACACAATAACACAGTGTGTGGGGGAGACTTGCACCTGAAAGTGGCACCACGAACTACATCATTCAGTGGCAAGCGTGGTAGCGCTGCCACACAACACCACGTTTCATGCCCAGAGGTGCATTTAAGGAGGCCAGAAGCCCCACTGCCTGGGGAGCCTGGCACCTGAAAGAGGGACCGTGCACTACATCATCTAGTGGCCCGCACAGCAGCTTAGCTGCACAATGCTACGTTTCACGACCAGAGGTGCAGTTAATGAGGCCAGAAGCCCCACTCCAAAGGGGAGATTTGCACCTGAAAGGGGAGGCCGCTCCCTACATCATCCAGCAGCCCGCACGGTAGCAGAGCTGAAAAATGCCACGTTTCATGCCCAGAGGTGTATTTAAGGAGGACAGAAGCCCCGCTGTGCAGGATGTGCCCATCATCACCAGAAGAGGCCAGGCCGGGCACCTTCTCTTTACTATATTGTTCTTTGCTTCCCATGAAGAACTGTAAGTTATAAGACATTTTAATTGTTTTAAATTTGTCTTCATCCCCCCGCGCTCTGCCTGGATAAGCATTTCTTCGACCTTAGAATGCAGAAGCGCAAATCTACAATTTAGTTGAAACGAATGCAAAGAAATCTAAACGACCAGCTGGTGAGGCTTCAAATCCTGACCCTGATATAGGGAAAAACTCAACCTTGGTAGACATTGATTGTTTGATTAGGGACGTTGAGTTAATTTTAAGTATGACCCCTCTGCAGGGAGCAAGTCAACCATAAACGCCAATGCAGTAATCCCAGAAAAGTTCAACAAAAAGACAAGTTCAATTTCAAATGAGGAGATTTTGCAGGGCTTCAATCAGTGTATACCTGCAAGAAGGGCTAAATCACCAGTACCAATAATCCTTACACCAAAGGTAACTGTTGTGGCCAACGTTCCATGTACAAATAGATTTTCAGCACTAGCAGAAGAAGATGCTTCAAGCTTACATCAACTTGCTTTTTGTATTCATTTTTATTCTAACAAAGGGTCAGCAGCCACTTCTATCGGTACTGATATGCGAGCTGAACCAGGTGCCAAGAATTGATCTGAATTGCATCACAAGCTTAATGAGCTTAAACACTTGGTTGTAGAGTTCAGAGAACCTGCTATGAATTGTGGTAATAACTGCTGTTGTGCTAAGCCTATGGCCTCTCATAGAGAAGCTACTACAGTTGAATGAAATGCTGCGAGATCTGGAGTCAAAGTATCAGGAGAAAGAGTACCAACTATTTCTCACACAACTCAGAAGCTCCCTCCATGCATTCCTGAGATGACTGATGAAAGAACTAAACACAAGGCCAAGGAAGGCTATAGTGGACTGCAGATGTGAGGACATCAAGGTATTAATGCCTTGAACTCAGCCAGGCCATTACATGATTCAAGTTTATTTCAACTTGTCCCCAAGCTTCGATGTCCATAATCAGTATGGGAATTCAGATCTTTTTTCCCAGCATCTTGGGCGGCAGTTTACCTGCAGGATCCCTATATCTCAGGAGGGAAAGGTTTATATAGTATCTGTCTAGAAACTGAGGAGTGGCTGTTTTGAGAACACTGATTCTTTGATGAACAAAATTATCCATTGGCTTTGATGTAAACACAGTTGCATATCAATTATTCATTAATAAAATATAAAATATATAGATATAAAATCTGCTAAAAGATTTAGGGGGTCATTCCTACTTTGGCGGGCGGCGGAGGCCGCCTGCCAAAGTAACCCCCGTCAGAAGACCGCGACGGTCATTCCGACTTTCCCGCTGGGCCGGCGTGCGACCGCCAGAAGGCCGCCCGCCGGCCCAGCGGGAAAGCCCCTTCAACAATGAAGCCGGCTCCGAATGGAGCCGGCGGTGTTGAAGGGGTGCGACGGGTGCAGTGGCACCTGTCGCGATTTTCAGTGTCTGCCAGGCAGACACTGAAAATCTTAATGGGGCCCTGTTAGGGGGCCCCACGACACCCGTTCCCGCCATCCTGTTCCTGGCGGTAACAACCGCCAGGAACAGGATGGCGGAAAGGGGGTCGGAATCCCCATGGCGACGCTGCAAGCAGCGCCGCCATGGAGGATTCCCTTGGGCAGGGGTAAACCGGCGGGAAACCGCCGGTTGCCCTTTTCTGACCGCGGGTCAGAATTGCCCATGTAGCACCGCCAGCCTGTTGGCGGTGCTACCTCCGGCCTCCACCCTGGCGGTCTATGACCGCCAGGGTCGGAATGAGGCCCTTAGTCCTTCATTATGACACTGGCAGTAAATCCCGCTTACCGCCACGCTGGCGGCCACCAACTTACCACGTACGACATCCGTTCACCATATTATGACACTCATACACCAATCCGACGGAATTCAGCCACACACAGAAATCCGCCACACCAAAGGTCAGTGACAAACTGACGGTATCAAAACCCACACCGTTACGCCAACAGAACAATGCCCACCACATTATGACCCACAAATCACCACGGTGGACATTCAACGGCGGTAAACCATTGATGGTACATACTGCTGCACTCAAAATGGACACACACAAACAAAACAACACTGCATTGGTCAATTTAAATAACATACACCTGACACCCATATGCACACCACACCCACACACCCACACACCCACACCACTATAAAACACACACCACATTACCCACAACTCTTTACCATTTCAAATCATTGCTAGCAGAGAGACACAAGACCACTGACACAACTAGAGCAACACACTACTCACATCTATACACCACTCAAGCACTCCACATCACCCCCCCAACACATTACCCAATACACCCTCACCAACACACTTCACTGAATACCCATGGCAGCACAAAGACACCCCCATTTCACAGAGGAGGAGCTAGGGGTCATGGTTGAGGAAATTATCAGGGTAGAGCCACAGTTATTTCGAGCATAGGTGCAGCAGCTATCGCTAGCTAGGAAGATGGAGCTGTGGCAGAAAATTGTGGACAGGGTCAACACCGTGGGACAGCACCCAAGAACTAGGGATGACATCAGGAAGAGATGGAACGACCTACGGGGGAAGGTATGTTCCATTGCAGCAAGACACAAGCTCACTGTACAGAGGACTGGTGGTGGACCCCCACCTCCTCCCCCACAACGAACAGCATGGGAGGAGCAAGTCTTGCCAATCCTGCATCCTGAGGGCCTGGCTGAAGAAGGAGGAGGACTGGACTCTGGTAAGTCAACTCTCTACTGCTACTACCCCCCTACCTGCATGCCATCACATACCACCGCACTCACCCTGACTCCCATCACTCCACCACTTCCCACACACCCCACCATCACATCTCACTCATCCCAATGCGAAGCCCTGCATACTCTAACAATGCATGGACACTACCCACAGCCCTGCATGGACACTCATCACTAGAGCATGCATACTATAGAGAACTAACTACCCCACCATACACCAAGTAACACAATTGAAAGCTGCCAGGGCCAATGCAACCAAAGAGGGCAAGCCACGGCTGCACAATATGTCTGACACAGAAACCATAACACATCATTTAAATCCCCACAGGTACCCCAGCCAATGTTAGTGGAGAGGAGGTGCCAGCACTATCCAGTTCCCCAACTGAAGAGTCCCACAGTGATGACAGCAACTCTGGTCTTCAGGATCTGGATGACCTACCTGGCCAATCAGGGACCTCTGGACAGCCGGTTACCCAGGCCCAGTCACACACCACCACAGAGCCTCCCCCATCAGGAAACACCACCACAGCACCCACCCAGCGTACCCACACCTCTGCCCCCAGTGCACGTCAATCAGCAGTGTGTCCACATCTACAAGGACCCCAGGCCAGACCTCATATTCAAGACAATCAGGGACCTGGGGTCAGTGGCAGTGGGCACACTGTTCAGGGGACAGAGGCACAGGCCAACAGGGAAACTGGTAGGAGTGCTCTGAGCTAGGGGGAGGACAGGGCCAGGGAACCAACTCTCCAGGAGTCACTTGCAGAGATCCTGGGAGCCTATCAACATTCCCAGGACACGATGGGCCAGATCCTGGACAATGTGCAGGAGAGCAGACGGCTGCAGGAGAGAGAGTACCAGGAGATCAGGGAGGACTTGCAGGCCATCAACAACACCCTGATCTCCATAGCAGGAATGCTAGCAGACATGGCCAATATTATGAGGGAGGCAGTCTCACACCAGCGGGCCCCTGCCACTAGCCAGACATCTGAACAGCCTTCCACCTCCGCCGCCTCCTTGTGGCCAGGAGGCCCCGCCACAGGACTCACAGGCCACCACCACCCCTCCCCCGGCATAAGGAGAACCACCCAGCAAACATTCCCTGGGAACCAGACAGAAGCCAGAGACACTTGCCAAGACCCCCGCCAGGAAATGAGACTTTCCTGATTGTCACCCATGTGTCCCACACAGACACCCTGTCCACCTTGAACTGCCATTGCTTCCCTTCCTATGTCCCCTTGGACAATTTACCTGTGCTACAAACAGACTGGAACAATACCCTGGACTTTCCTCCATCATCACCCCATCCCATTGCACTTCCCCCTCAATATTTTAGCACTTCAATAAACACCCTTGGAAAAAAAGAAGTTTGGAGTATGTCATGAATTACAAATATGTATTCATTGAAACAGGTACAAACATAGGAAATCAACTGCACAGAAAATGAGCATAGATTAATGACCTGTAGCTGGCTGCAGTGATCACACCAGGAGCATATGTGAGGTCACCAACACCTGCAAAATGAATTGCCAGAGGGAACAGTAAGTGGGCTGAGATCCATCTCTGTAGGGCAATCAACCATTGTGAATGCCATCAAGGGGCTGGCAGGCCAGATGCAACATCTCATGTATTCCTGGAGGGCATTCACACTGGCTTGGCGGCCCAACAGAGATCGATTCAGGCTATGGCTTCCTCTCTGATGGTAGCCATTGTCCCTGTTCCTACCGTCCCACCTCCAACTTCCACTGCCCAGTCCCATTCCCCCGAACCCCAACTCATCCCAAGCACACAGCCAGACGAGCATGCACACGAGACAACACCCAAGAGTGTCACAGGAAAACACAAGCACCACATTTCATCCAACAGGCACTCACACAAACATGATCCAGTTGCAGACACACCAACATCCACACCCTCCACTGTCTCCCCCTCCTCCTCCTTCTCCACCTCCCACCCAGTTCCGTCCACACTCACACCTGCATGCACTACATCATCATCCACTACCAGCATCACCACACCAAGCCGAACACACACCTCACTGGCAGACACCTCCACAACAGTCATGCACACGTCCCCTGTGTCCTCTCCCACTGTGTCTGTCCCCCCTCCTAAAGTACACAAACACAAGCACTTAGACAACTAACAATCATCCACCTCACAACAGCATACAGCCCATGCACCTGCACCCAAATCCAGCAGACAAACAACTCCGACCACTACTCCCTCATCCTCTCTCCCCATTCTTTCTCCCTCATCCCGCCCCAATATCCCTAAAAAACTGTTCTTCTCCACCACTGACCTCTTCCCTATCCCTCCCCCCGTCCTGCAGGACAGGGTAGGAAGAACCCAGCCAAGCACCTCAGCCACACAGTTCACGGGCCCAGTCGTCACAACACCCACTAGTGGTGGAAAGGGATCCAGGCCACATGTCATGGAGGGGAAGGATCCTGCACCAGCCAGCCTAAAGGGAGCCAGCCTAAAGGGAAAGGAGCCCACCCCAGCAGCAAGGAAGACCAAGGAGCCTGCCCCAGCAGGCAGGATGACCAAGGAGCCTGTCCAGCATGCAAAAAGGGAAAGGAGTCTGCCCCAACAGGCAGGAAGACCAAGGAGCCTTCCCCAGCAGGCTGGAAGATCAAGGAGCCTACACCAGCAGGCAGGAAGACGAAGCCCCCACTACCAACCATGGTTGTGCAGCCATCTGAGGTTGCAGGAGATGGGCAGGAGCTCCCTTCCAACCAGCAGCACCACCATTGTGCAGCCATTTGAGGTTGCAGGGGATGGGCAGGAACCTCCTCCCACCAGCGGTACCGCCGCTGTGCAGCCGTCCGAGGTTACAGGGGTTGGACAGGAGCCTCACCTCACCAGCGGCACCACCACTGTGCAACCATCACCGCTGGCGGACGGTATGTAATCCAGCCTCCATGGGCTGCTGTGCGGCCTGTCCACTCCAGAACCAGTGGATATGACACCCACCTGAGAAACTGTGACCTTGCACTACCCAGGATCAAGCACAGGACAGGTTGCCCCCTCCAGAATCAGTGGGTAAAACCCCCACATCCCATCATTCCCCAGGATCAAGCACAGGGCAGGTTGCCCCCTCCAGAACCAGTGGGTAAGACACCCACATGCCCATCACTCCCCAGGATCAAGCACTGGGCATGTTGCCCCCTCCAGAACCAGTGGGTATGACACCCACCTAAGAGACTGTGGCCCATCACTCTCCAGGATCAAGCACAGGGCAGGTTCCCCCTCTATAACCAGTGGATAAGACACCCACATGCCCATCACTCCCCAGGATCAAGCACAGAGCACGTTGCCCCCTCCAGAACCAGTGAACATGACACCCACATGCCCATCACTCCCCAGGATCAAGCACAGGCCAGGTTGCCCCCTCCAGAACCAGTGGGTAAGACACCCACATGCCCATCACTCCCCAGGATCAAGCACAGGGTATGTTGCCCCAGACACCCACATGCCCATCACTCCCCAGGATCAAGCACAGGGCACGTTGCCCCCTCCAGAACGAGTGGGTATGACACCCACCTGAGAAACTGTGGTCCATCTCTCTCTAGGATCAAGCACAGGGTAGGTTGCCCCCTCCAGAACCAGTGGTCTTGTTACATCTCCCGGCTGAGGTGCCCCCCGTCCCCTGTCTCCCTGAGGTGCCTGCCTATTTACCAACTGATGCCCCTACAGTGTTCTCTCCGTGTTGAAGCAGGTAACATGTGTGGCCTTGGACTTTGGCCTGTGGCCATGTGGCCTATGCAAATTGTGGACTGGGCTGTGTCTCTTTTTCTGTACATATGTATATATCTATTATCTTGCCCAACTTAGTTTTCATGCTGTGTTGATCTCATTACATTCACTTTTACAAAATCATTTTGCCCTTGCATTATTCATCCGAGTTACAGGGTTTTATTGTTTTTGTAATGCAGCTGGTTGTGTGTATAGGGTGGGGTGTTGTGTGTGTGTGTGTCACTTTCGTTTTCATCCCCCCTCCCTTGTGTGCTAGGCGGCTGTACTCACCCTCGTCCTCTTTGCCGGCATTGGTGTTCGTGGTGGAGCAGAATGTAGAAGATCATGGGGAAGACATGCAGTTCTGGTTCCATGATGGCGTGGTTGTTCTCTGTGTCTCCAATGGGGAGTCCTTTCCCTTCTGAGCTAAGTTTCCGCCAGGCTTTTGATGTCGGTGGTACCACCCCGAAAAAGGTGGCGGTTTCCTGTGTCTTAATATGGTGGGCAGAATATTGACTTCTGCCTGGCTGTAGGCGGCCACCACCTGGTGGCTGTTGTTTCTGCCCTGGCGGTCAGTGTGGTACATTGGTTGTCTATCAGAGATCTTTCCGCCATGGTCATAATTCAGCAGTAGTTACCGCTGGCCTGTTGGCAGTAATACCGCCACTTTAACACCAACCTCCAGTGTCGTAATGAGGACCTTAGTGCCAAATCACAGGACACTAAATACGTGGAGGTGATTCTAAAAAATATGGCATTGGCTGAAAATGTGATTAACTGTGAGTTACGTACCTGCTCATTTACGAACTCTGGTATCCAAATAAAGAGCTCTCCTACAGCTATGCTCCTCACTTTTGAGGGACCAAATGTCTCCAAAAATGTATCTGTAATGCCTGCGAGCAACCATGTATCACTTATCACTAACCACTTAGAAGGAGAAACTGTTTCTTCACTAGACCAAGTCGTTCAACAGAAATGATCTGATGAAAATACAGAGGAGGTTGAGGTTGAATTTGACACAATTGTATGTACTACAGTATGCACCCCTACAATTAGCTGTTGCAGTACGTCTAGCCATGATATAACCCTAAATAAGTGCAGTATGGCAAAATCCATCTCTGATACTTGTACAGCGTCGTCTGGAATCTTGTATCTAAGGAGGGCCTATCATTGATATACTGGAATGTTGCTGGTATTAGGCCAAAACTTGCTGAGGATGATGGTTATCTTTTATGGGAGCCTTTGATGCTTGCTTGCTCCAAGAGACCTGGGCAATAGAAGAGATATTTATACATGGTTTGATTACATATAATTTCACTGTTCTCCACTCTAAAAACACTGGGTGGGCGGTAGGAGGCATGATGATATCGGTCAAAACTTATCTAGCATGCACACACCATTTATTAAACATTGAGGTGATCATTTTGACTTTGGTGGTCTTTACTGAAGACCGCTGTGTAAGATAGCTGCCGAAAAACTGCCAGTGATGGCAGTCTGAAGACTGCTGCATTAGGAGTCACCAACACAACTCCACCAAAAAGTTTACCCAAAACGATGGTGTGAAGGAGGCGTCTGCACCACCAGCACCACCATGCAAGAACGTCAGGCCCGCCAAATAACGATTCGCAAATCTGCACCGCGGTCTCAACACAGTGGTATTCCATTGGCGGTCTGAACCACCGCAGGAAAAAAGACACCTCCACCAGAGCACTGCACCCCATTGGACAATACCATTACCCCACATCTGAGACACATACACACACCTGACCACAGCACTACAAAACACACCCTCATACATACCTAGAATGCTTTGTAACCAGAAACGTTGTGAGAGTGAGGAAAGAGCACACTGAAAGAAGGCACTGCACCTAGATATCGCAGGCACCATCACACTGAACACGCATCACACAAAACACCACTGCACACAAACACCACAAATCACATGCACATACCATTACCCAAACTCACACCAACAAACAGCACATCCAGCATCCCTGCACAACACACACCCCCATCCACAACACAACCACCATGGCACCACAAAAAAAAAACAGATTCACAGCTGAGCAGCTGAGGGTAATGGTTGACGAAATCATCAGAGTGGAGCCGCAACTGTTTGGAGCACAGGAAAAATGACTTATGGCAGAGGATAGTCGTCAGGGTGAAAGCTGTGGGGAACCATCCACGCACAAGTGAGGACATTAGGAAGAGGTGGAACGACCTATGGGGGAAGATACGGGCCATGGCTTCCAGGCACCAAATTGCCATCACGAGGACTGGGGGTGGGCCCCCACTACCTCCCCCAGAATTGTTATCGTGGGAGGAGAAGGTCTTGGTCATTCAACACCCAGAAGTACTGACGGGAATACCTAGTGGACTGGACACTGGTAAGTCAACCACACACCCCAGCCAACATATCCCTGTGCACAACATGTACCCCCACCACCCTCTCACCCCCTCACACCACCCAACGTGCACAAACCCACCATGGACCCAATACCCACCCTTGCATGCCACAGCCCCCTACTGACACCATTCCCTCACAGGTCCACCTAGTGTATGATGCCCAAAGTGCAGCAAGTACTACAGCTACCACAATGCAACACTCCCTACTGCTGCATCCACTTCACATATCTGCACTTGCACGTTAAACCATGTCACTCCCCTTCACCAAAAAGTATTTGGAATGCACATCAGTACATGGTAATGACAGTCGTAAGATAAATGTTAACTATTTCCCAAAATAGGCCCATTGCAACATTCCACTGATGGAAACACAAGCAGTGGTCTAGTAACTGTCCCTGCTATTACTGCCCTGCAAATCCAGTTAATGGTGGCATACAACCATGTTTTTCACTTCTACAATGCCATCATGTACACAATACCTCTCATTCCACAGGTCTCCTAAGTACTGCCACACAGCAGAGGAGGCCAATGACAGAAAGCCCAGGCCTGGAAGCAGGTCCAATAGTGGAGGACTTCTCTGGATGTCTGGATATGGATGATGAACCTGGCCCATCAGGCATGAGTGGTCAGTCCACCACCACCAACCTCACTCTGGCCACAAATGAAACAACCTCCCCAGTGGCATCCATTGCACAACAAAGCCCACCTTCCCAAACCTTTGTCCCAATGTCACATCAATCATCAGTGTGCCACTCAGGACAGGTGCAGGAGTCAACGGTGCAAACCGCAGACAATGATTATCCTGTTGTCAGTGGGAGGGGGCACACTGCATCAGGGGCGCAGGCACAGGGGGTAAGGGCCAATGTGAGGGCAATCCTAGGTCAAGGGACGAGACAGGTACAGGACACGACTGGCCAGGAGGCCATCTCTAGAGTCCCGGGAGCCTACCAGGAATCTAAGGACAAGATGGGCCAGATACTGACCACCTTGCAGGGCAGTAAGAGGCTTCAGGGGGAATACTACCAGGAGGCTATGCACCATGGTCTCCATATTAGGGGAGTTCTAGGAACTGAACAATATCCTGCGGACATCCTTTACCCAACAGCAGGCCCCATCCAGTAGTCAGTCAACACCACTACCCTCAACATCAGCACCCGCTACTGGAATGGAGGCCCAGCAGTAGGACTCACAGGCCACCAGCACCCCTACCCCTGCAGCTGAGGGACCTCCCATAAAAGAGGTTGCCTCTCCAGACATCCTGCAGGACCTGAGGCAAAGACCAATCCCTCTACCAGGAAATGTTCCCTCTTCTGAACTGCCACCTTTGTGTGCCACTGTTACACCCTGTTGGCTGTCCAATAACAAGTTCACATCATTCCGAGGCAAATGGGTACAGGACCTGTGAAACAAACAGCTGTACCACCCACTCTGATCTTCACCTAGATGATTACCCCACTCCTTTGAACTGTGATGTTATACACTAAATAAACACAAATTAGTCATTGTGTACGTCTCTTCATTGTTTGTAGTAGCAAATCTGTTTACAAGCAACAAATATATACACATGTCGGCACCGCAATAATGTTAAAGCGACAGATGTAGTGGGATACTCCAGAAGGTGTGTAAGTATATCCATATTGTAGTGACATCCAGGGCCAATGATGCCAACAGGCAATTCAGTAATCAGCTTGCAGACAGAGATGTGACCTGAAGAGGGAAATTAAATGGAATTAGGTGCAATGTTGTAAGGCACGTAATACACAGTCATACATCCACATCATTTGTACACAAACACAGGATGACTTCCCCAGCAGCTATGATACCACATATGTAAGGGCCTGCATTGTCACTCACACACATGTGCAGGACAGGTAAGATGTCACGTAGGTAACATCCTCTGTTGCTCACTTCCCTTAGTAGTCAGGAACAGATAGTTGCAACAAATCAGCTGACAATGCAGCATGACATCTCTACACAGAAGGACAAGACTGATAAGTCCCCCTTACACTTACCCAAACAGGCAGACTGAGGACTCAAAACCTTTGGTACAACCATCAGGATGTACCCTGATGGCAGCAGCATTTCACACGTCATTAGCAGCAATGCATTTCCACTACCCCTCATGATAAGTCAGCTAACTTTCAGTATCGGAAACCAAGATGGAAGGCTGTAGTCCTCACACACACCTTGATGCATGCAAAATCTGGGAACAGACAGGCTTTAACATTACATATTCCAAATGCAGATGACATACAAATCACACATTGAAAGTAGTGACAAATCAGGTCAGTCCTGTTGTCATGTGCCTAATCCTTATCTGCCTCCTCCTCAGCATCAGAGTCACTGGCCCAAAACACTGTTCTAGCATAAATGTCCCCCCCTCCAACAGTGGGGTGTGCCTTCTGAGGGCCAGATTATGGAGCATGCAGCATGCAACAAAGATCTTGCAGAATTTCCCTGGTCAGTATTGTAGGGGACCAACAGACACATGGAGGCAACGAAATGTAGCTTTCAAGAGACTGAAAGTCCTCTCAATCACTCACCCCGTCCGGCTATGTGCCTCATTGTACTTGTTCTCCCCTCCAGTAGTTGGACGTCTAAGGTGTGAGGAGCCAGGGCAGATTGGGGTATCCAGAGTCACCTGTGTGGAAAAGGGAACATGACTATAGGTAACAATGCTAGACAGAGTGCAGACTGCCTAGGGAGGGGTACAAACATCAGACATGGAGAGCAGTACACATACCTATGAGCCAGGCCCTTCCTCCCTGTAGCTGTGACATCAATGCAGGGACACTGCTGTACCTCAGGATGTAGAAGTCATGTACTGATCCAGGGAATTTTATGAGTACATGTGTTATGTACTCATCTGCAAAACACACCACTTGGGCATTGAGCGAATTTGCGCTCTTCTGATTTCTGTAGACTTGGTCATTGGCCCTCGGAGGTATCAAGGCGATGTGAGTCCCATCAATGGCCCCTAATAGATGTGGAACATTTGATATATTGTAGAAGGTTGGTTTAACAGTGGCCAATTCTGGCCATTGTGGGAACCTAATGTACCTATTCACATGCTTGAGTAGGGCATCCAGCACATCCTGCAACACCTTACTGAACTGGGGCTGTGACATCCCTGCAGCCAGTCTCACAGTAACCTGAAAAGAGCTACTCACCAGAAAATGCAGGACTGACAACACCTGGACGGTTGGAGGGATGGCATAGGGATTTCTCAAAGCCGGCAGGAGGTCTGGCTTCAACGGGGTGACCAGCTCCATGATGCCAAACGGTTCAGTCGATAGGTCAGGATGATGTGCCGCTCTTCCTTGGTTTCAAGATCTATGAGTGGCCAGTAAACTGGTGCATTCCTCATCCCGCCATTTTGGCAATATCTAGGCAGGGAGACAAACAACAATCAGGGAAACTCTCACAATGTTGTGCAGCAACTATGACATGGGACAATCACGAAGTATTGCTCATGTAAGTTGGCTGTCATGTTGTGGAAAAAACACATTACTCCACACTCCATTCCTAACCAGACAATGCCACATAATCCCTGTGACAATGGACATGTACAGGACATGTAAACATACACCTTCCACGTGTTCCACCATACGGATTGTAAATACTGACAAATATAGTGACAAGTGCGGTGGTGTCACCAGGCCCTCACTACATATGTGATTATCCACATAACATAACCTAAATGAATACATTTGTAATGATATGCAGGTAATGGCACAGTGTGAACCCAGGACAGTCATGTTACAAACTAAAATGGAATCCGCCTGTCCTGCATGCACTGGACAGATGGAAGTGACCTCATTTCGCCACCGGCAGTCGTCATAGCGGAAGGCGGTTGGATCCGCTGTGCAACTCCTCATTGGATAACATTGACGTCTATGGGAGACTGGGACCAATGACAATCACCGTTGGCGGTGATGGTCATGACTGTTGTGGTCGTAACCACCATTTTGTATGGGCCAGGTCACTTGACTCGTGGCATTTGGGCAAGGAAGACCTCCACTTTGTGTGCTGCTGTGTCCTGAATCTTGGAGCAACGATGACACGCACTGCAGGGATAGGGCCCTGCCCTTCACCAGTGAGGAGCTGGAGAAACTGGTGGAAGGGGTCCTCCCCCTGTATGAGCTGTTGTACGTTGCTCCAGGGCAACAGGTCAGTACAACGTTTTTTCTCTCACATGTCAGGTGGTGTTTGATGGTGAATGTGTGTGCACATTGACATGTTATGATTGATTTGGTGTTTTGCATGCACATGATTTGTGTGGTATATTGGCATTGTGCATAGTTCATGTATGTTGTGTGTCACCAAAGGTTGCATCTATATTGGCATTAATTACATCATGTCCCCCATTTTCGGAATGTTTCCCATGCAGGTCAGCGCCCACCAGAAAAAAGGGTTATGGAGAGCAATCGCCAAGGAAGTGCGGACCCTAGGGGACCACAGCCGGCAGATCACCCACTGCAGGTGCTAAGGGAGGAGCTGAGATGCTGGGGCTGGAAGACCGCAGAGGGTCCGCTGGGGACGGCCTCCCAACGTGGACGGGGTGCCCGTTGGACCCTGACCCCCTTAATGGCCCACATACTGGCGGTGGCCTACCCAGAGTTGGATGGGTGCTTGAGGGCAGCACAGCAGCCACGAGGGGGTAAGTGTAGACTGTTAGGTGAGTTCTCCATGGTTGTACTGTGACCTCACTGGACTTGGAATTTACGTGGTCAGATGAGATTGAGGGAGTGTACAGTCCTCGGTGTCACACCAATCATGTAGGATTTGACACGTTAGCTATGTAGAGTCATGCAGGAACAGAAGTGGTGGTACTGTGACACACATTCAACTGTACGTATGGGTCGCTCTAATGTTCTATCATGCCACTGGCTGCATCCTCCATCTCTGCGTGTACTCTAGTGGTACAAGGTGATCACACTGGCACTGTATTTGGGTAATGACAGGTATGTTTTGTTAAAATTGCAATTGCTTCAATTGCAACATCAATGGACCTCTGTACCACATGTACTCCACACATTCCTGTCAGTTAGTTTGTGTACACAGTTCTTCTGAGCTCTGATTTGTTTCATGTTGTTGGGTATGTTCTTGGGTTGAATTGTTGGATCAGTCATTTAGCCAGTTTACAGGCATGTAGTGGTCTTCAATCTGGTGTATAGGCTGCAGGGATGAGGTGATTGTTGATAAGTTTGGGTATCGCTTGCATGACTCAATTGTTGTTGATTGCAAAATGGACTCTTGTTTACCCGGCAGGGGCTAAATTATGTATTGCTAGTATGTGAAGTGGATGTGTGGGTTATCACCATTTCCTCCCTTTCTGTTTCTCCCACCCTTCATCTGGCGAAGGAGGAAGGGCACCGGTGAGTGGGGATACAGCAGCCCATGGGACCCAGGAGGCTGGCACCAGCGAAGCCGAGGGGACCAGTGGGGCGGAGGGTGAGGGAAGCACCACAGGGGAGACTGGAGCAACCACCACATCAGATTCCGATTCCTCCTCCAGTGGTTGCTCCCGGGCAGTGGCAGACTCATCTGGGATCACCCCAGCACCATCCTTGTCCACCACCACCCTTACCAGCACTGCCCTCCCTGTAGCTCCCCACCCAGTTACCCGTGCCCGGTCACCCAGGAGGGTGGGCATCTCCTTCGCCACAGGCACCTCTGCCCCTGCCCCAGTCAGCCCTGCTGCCCTCAATAAGGAGGCTATTGAGCTGCTGAGGTCCATCTCTGTGGGGCAGACAGCCATCATGAATGCCATACAGGGACTGGCATCCCAGATGCACTAGTCCAGTGCGTTCCTGGAAGGCATTCACAGTGCCTTGTCTGGCCTACAAAGATCGTTTCAGCCTCTGGCCTCCTTGTTGACATCATCCAGTGTCCCTTCATCTTCTGTCCCCCCTCCCGCTTCCTGTTCCGAATCCACAACGCCTCTCCCTACACCCGTCCAGGGCTCACATACAGACCAGCAAACACCCACTGCAACAGACAAGGTGTGCAAAGACAGACATAAGCTTCACAAACAAACCCACAGGCATGCACACACACAACACACATCTGCATTCTCAACAGCAGACACTTCCCCCACCACCTCCTCCCTTAGAGTCACATCTCCACTCACAGTTACCAGCACTGCATCATCATACACTGGTCTTGCTAGCATTCATGTTATACCCTCAATCACCACAACAGCAGACTCACAGCCACCCCACACACCACATCTGCACTCACCAAGACTATCCTCTCTGCCACCTGCAGCACATCCACCTCACTTGCACACTCCACCCAAAACATTGACTCACACATCTCCCATTCCCTCTCCCTGCATCTCTACCCCCTCCTCCCAATGAATGCACACGCACCCACGCACCCACCAAACATTCACCCACCACAGACATGCACACATTGCACACACCAGCATTCACGTACAGTATACCAACACGTCAGACAAGCACTCCCTCTGCCTCCACTCCCAACCCTCAATTATGTGACCACCCCGTGCACCTAAAAAAGTCTTCCTTGCTGCCCTTGACCTCTTCCCTACTCCCCTCCCACCCCATGTTAACCCTAAAAATTGTGTCCCCCCTACCCGTCCCAGACCCTTCCACCTCCCATTCCTCGGGTGCCACCTCTGTTGTTTCCCCTGCTCCTCCACCCAGCATGAAATCCACCCTTCCCAGAGCCAAAGTCCCCCCTCCCAAGCCCAAACCGAGACATGTCCCTTCCAAACCAAAGCCACCCCTACCACCCCAAACTCCTGAGGTACCTGCCTGTTCCATTGATGCCCCTATGCCGTGGAGGCCTATTTGCTGTCAGGAGTCAAGTTGGGGCCATGATATATGGACTTTATGCGTTTCTGCATTTATGCAAATTGGACTTGCCATTTGGCAGATTTTGTATATATTTCAAATATTTTTGATGGTTCCAATTACATCTGCCCATATTGCTGTGGTTGGCAAGATAAGATGCTTGTCTTGGTCTCCTTCTACTTGGTGATGAGACAGTGAGACATCGGTGTGCAACAGTGTGTGAGGTCTGTGTATGGGTTGTGTCTGTGTTGTTGCATGCGCTGGGTAGATGGGTCGTCCCATGTGCATGTTGTTATGTGCTTGCTTGCCTGTGGGACTGTATGGGGCGTTGTGTGCATCCTTGTGCATGGTGCTGCATCTGTGGATTTCCTTGTATGTTGGTTGTACGTGATGTGTCACCTGTATCATTGTTTGGATGTGTGTTCACTGCTATTGATTGTGTGTCATTGCCACATAACAGTTTATGGGGTGTGTATGTGTGGTGTTGCACAACATGCCTGTCTAAGCCTGTGTTGAGGTGTTTGTGGTCTAGTTGTCGTTGTGTGGTTATGGGGTGTGTTGGTGGTGTTTGTGTGCATTGTACTGTATGTTTGGCATGTGTCTGCTTGGCTCTGTGTGTGTATTGGGTACTTGGCTTTGAGATATTTTGTGTGTGCCTGTGTTTGGCCTGCGCTGTCAGTGTGGGGAATGTGTGTTATGTGTGGGAGTGTATCACTGCCATTTCCTCCACTCTGTGCTAGGCTTACTTTACTGTTGTCATCTTCATTGTTGTCGGTGACCCTGAAGGTGTATGGCAAGATACAACGCTGGGAAGGCTAGCAGTTTGTTTGCGATGGCAGCTGCGGACACATCTCTGTGCCTGGAGGAGGCAGTCTATTTTTGTAGTTTCTGTTTCTGCCAGGTTTTTCGTCACGCCCAGCCCGCCCCGGATATCCTGACAGTGTGGTGACTCGGTATGTAGTGGGCGGGACAGTGGATGCTGCCAGCCTGAAGTTGCCTACTGCCGCCGAATGCTGCTTGTTATTAGTGGCGGTACTGGCGGTAAGTTGTCTGTGTTGCATTGGGTTCACCGTCTTACTCGTTATGTGGCACCTGGCAATCAGGTTACCGCCAAACTCGGAATGACCGCCTGAGTCTTCTGACTTAACGGGCATAAGGATTAACTTTCCATCTTGACTGGAATGAGTAGTATTGAATAACTATGCTAAGAAAATGCCTGCTAGCAACAATTCATCAATAGTGACCTTGTTGTATGATTTAATTGCCCATTTCTAACAAAGTGCCAAAATGCCAAAATACTGGTAGCTGGTGATTTTAATACTGCTTTCAAATATTTACAGTTTGTTGACGGAGAGAGAAGATGAGTACTTGAGTATTCCCAGTATTATTTGCAAACTGCTATGCCACCCTTCCAACATGGCATTACAAATCTCTTCTACAATTGTGGGAAGGGGATTGAGGGCTTGCAATGGGAAGACTCCCTCTGACTCTAAGAGAGCTTGCACTTTCAAGAGAGGGTTCACACACAGTGTTATTGACTATGTATTTTTGGATGTTAGGCTGTGGTCTCATCTCCATGATTTGCCAGTAATAAATCGTGATGAGAGTAAGCACAACGCCATCAATGTTATTCAGGGTGGGAACAATGTTAAGAGATCCATATATACACATTGCACAGTGTTACCTGAACCAATTGTAGCTAATAACTGTATGAGGGTGTCTTGGCTTAGTGTTTTGGCTAAACAAGATCTTCACCCCGAGATTTATTATTGGTTTGTTTATTTCCTGTCTAAATATGAAGATGTACCAGTAGGGGGTGTTTCAGTACTTGACATCCACAATGATTTATTTAAGGACCTCTAGGGTATTTTTTTACATTGAGAACCATGGGAAAGCAATAAATGTAATTCAAAATCGCAGCTGGTTCACCCTTGATTGTCAGAAGGCTAAGCATGTACTTAAAACTGCTGTTCAAAGTTGTAATCGACAGGACATTCATGTAGCCCACTCAAGATATAAGTTGGTCATTATTCGGGAAAAACACGAGTGGGAAGATAATATCTGGCAACAGCTCCACCAGTCCTTAAAAGTCGCTGGTAATAGACCTTTTTGGAGTACTATATCCCATGGTTCTACTTGCAATACAAATTCTTGGCGGTGTAACATTTAAACAGGGAAATGGGACAAGCATTTTTCAAACTTGAATCTTGAGGCCAAGAAATTTGCACGTGATCTTGAGGCCAAGAAATTTACAAGTAAGGCAACTGTCTGTGCCAAAAGTGTAGAGTATGTGGGGGAAATTGCCCAGAGCACAAGTATTTTTTTCAGTTTGGAGGACACATTATCTGCCAACAATAGTTTGAAGTCCTCAAAGGCACCTGGCCTGGACTGTGTTCCGAGCGTTGTTTATAAATCTGACCCTATTCTATGGGCCCCTTATGTGAATATACCGTCTAATGCTATTGCACAGAGAGGGGAGATACCTGATACATGGAGAGGGGCAGTGATAATACCAATCTATAAGAAGGGTGGTCCTGGCTGTCCTGGTAATTATAGACACATTAGTTTGATAGACAACCTTCAAAAGATTTTTGCCAGGCAAGTGTTAGATAAATTACAACTTTAGATGGATAGGGTGCAGATAAAGTTCCCTCTCCAGGCAAGGTTTCATATCATGACAAGCACTTTATACCAAGTGTTGAGATTTACTCTTTTATATTGAAAGTACACCCTTCTTAGCAATCAAAAGTTATATGTGGCATTCGTTGATTTGCGTGCATCATTTGACCCGGTCTCACGCGAAAAGCTCTGGAAAGTCTTAAAGGGCATGTGGACTCCAAAGTATTTAATTGTAGTAATAATCAAATTGCATGAACAAAACTATGCTCAGGTTTGGTGGGAAAAAAATAGGGAATTGACTAAGCGTGTTACCATCTTGCGGGGGGTTCGCCAGGGTTGTGTACTGGCACCCACCTTGTTCACCCTATACATCAATGACGTGGTCAATGTGCTATTAGAATGTGTCAACAATTGCCCTACTTTAAAAGGGATATAAATACTCATTCTGATGTTTACAGATGATTCATTACTAATTTACAAATCCCTGATGGGCTTGCAAAAATTGCTCGATAACTTCATGAAATTCTGTGCGGATAGGGGATTTGAGTTGAATTTGGCCAAAACCAAATTTATGATCTTTGGTAAGAACACTTTTAAGAGCCGAGCCATGAAGGCTGGGATTGATCGATTTGAGAGGGTCTATGGCTTTAACTACATGGAGGTGGCTCTGACTGATAAATATAAGTGGGGGTCACAGGTTAACAAAAGCTCCTTGGTAACCTCGCACAGATCTAAAGCCATACTTCGCTTCCAAAAGAGCACAGATACTCGCTCTATCTCCCCTGCCTTAGAGGTCTATAGGGACAAATCACAGAGGACAGCTTTATATGGGGCTGAAATCTGGGGCTGTGCTGATTTACATTACCTACTGGTAGCTGAGAATAATTTAATTAGAGCACTGGTTTCTGTGCCTGCCAGCACCCTGCTTTATTTTGACCTGGGAATGAGATGGATAACTGGCCTAGCCTAATTGAAACCTTTGCTATTTTGGATCTGGATATGGTCAACCCCCGAGCTGGCAAACTCCCTGAGAGATTTGCTATCCCATAAGGAAGTTATAAAATATAAAGGTTACTTGGCTAAGTTTTATACAAGACTGGTGCAAGAAGCTAGGTCTTCTAAGATTATGGGAAGCACCAGAGTCTGCGTCCAAAGAAGATGCAAAGATCTTAATAGCAACATTCTGGTATTTTATACATGATTAAATAAATATAAGGGAGGATTCTGGGCATTTGACTGAAAAGTTCCTGTTGATCAAATCTACCCCCGCATTTGAACCTTATTTAGACACTATCATTCCACCATTAGCCTGTATGTGAGGTTCGGATTTGGCTGTTTTCCAACAAGATTTTTCACTGCCAATTGGTGGAAAGATTATGACTCGCAAGCTTGCCCAGTGTGCGGTCTAGCTCAAAAACAACAGATCCTGTAATGTTTATTTGTCCAGGATATAGCGATGCATGCAGGAAATTGCTCTGCCCAATCTGCCTAAATATAGGGGTTTCCTGTTGCACTGAAGTGCAGCGAATTCTGAGGACTGACACGTCAGATCTAGTAGCATTTTCTATAAGCCGATCCTTGTTCAGTGTGTGGATGAAACCCAGAGCTAACAGAGCAATTTTTAACAATTCAACTTGTGTAGCTGCAGATTGTGATCCACGCAAACTGGGTACTGCAGTTATCATTATGTATAATGTATTGTACTCTCAAGTTTCTATCGCTCTGCACAATGCACTTTGATACTATGCTTGTTGATAATTTAAATATATTTATGGGTTGAAAGATCCTGAGGATCAGAATGTATTGAACAATGTACTGTAGTGTAATTTGTCTACTGATATGCACAATTGCACTTTATTTTCTTCTTTCTCTTCATAACGATACTTAAGTAGATCCAGATGACACTCAGATGATGGGCCATTGGATGCTCTGCACTTGGCATATATAGTTTTAATGGGGTCATTATGATGCATTGCGGTTTTTATTCATCCAATGTTTTTATGTTTGTAATGATATTTTTGTGTAAGTTTTTTTAGATGTAAATTTTCATTCTTCTTATTTTTATAATATTCTATTTTCGATTTAGCATAATGGAATGATAATGGAATGATGATATTATATATATCGATGTATGACTTATTTTTATCTTTGATGGTCTAGATACCGAATAAACATTGATTTGTGACTTGATTCTAACATAACTGCAAGTCACTCCATGGTGCATGCCAACAGTTAGGTAACAACCCTTCCCCATTATATGTGTGCAGTTCACTTTTCCACATGATGCCACATTAAAGGCATGGAAATGCACATTGTGGGTACAAACTCTAAACCTACCCGTCATGCCCCTCACTGCCACTACAGTTGTACATGCCAAATTACATGTTATGACGGGTGAGGGTATGTGTGAGTCAATAATCAATGGTGACATACTCCTGTCTGTGGCATCACATGAAATGTAGCCTCATTGCAAATATCCTATTCCAAACACAGGTTGGCATGCACATATATGTGAGGGAATACAGAAATTATTCCAGGAACACAGGTAGACCATGCATGAAACAGCAGTGTACACATTTTGTCAAATGGGACACATGCTAACTTGTAGGCACAAGGAATGCTGACAACAGTGATGGCACATAAATCATGTCAATGGACATTCCTCACTAACCAAGGGGAAGTTTGGATCTGTAGCCAAAGAACAATGTATGCTCTGTCACATGTATGATGGCCATCTTCACATTACAGACAGTAGTGAGGCGCCATCACTCATCACACACTAAATACACGTGGCCTCTGGAGGGCAGATGCCAATTTACTCACTTGACCAGACACATGGCTGAGGACAGTGATCCATCACTTCTTTTTCTTTGCCTTGTAGCAGTGATGAGTAGTGGTCTGTAACAGAATTTACACCCACAGCAACAACAACCATTACTTGATTGATCAATGTACACGGCCATGTGTTGTTACTGAAGAGCAAATTGTTTGTGGAGTGCACACAGTTGTTTCCTAGGTCCCTGTGCCAACATGCAAGGCACATCAGTATGCACCACTTTACTTGTCTACACAAACATGTATTCATCTACTTTGTCACACATGGCTCATCCTTAATCGTCAGAGTGAGACGTCAGAACCTAACAAATTAACTTGGCTATGTGACAGCCGGGAATATGCCCTGTACTCACCCCCTTGTGGCTGCTGTGTCCCCCTCAAATGCCCATCAGTGTCCATGTACGCCATCTCCAGAATGTGGGCCATTAGAGAGGTCATGGTCCAATGTGCAGCCGCCCACGTTGGGAGGACAGCCCCAGCTGGACCTCTGCAATCTTCCAGGCCCAGTGCCCAAGTCCTCCCACCTCTTGCGACAGTGGGCACTCCGCTGAATGTGGAACCACAGGGTTCCACACCTTCCAGGCAATGGCTCTCTATATCTCCTTCTCCTTCTTCTGATAGGCATTTACCTGTATGGATGCAGGAGGTAAATCAAGCGATTACAAACACAAGTTTTCGCAAAAACGGTTGTCGCACGCACGTCGGAAACGCCAAGCAAAAAATGGTCAATTTGTCAACACACCACAAGTGTAAAGCACACATGCCAATAAAGCACACATGCCAATAAGTACAGGGGCATTACTATACACTTTTGTATCCATCTGCAGACTAACCCACTACCCTGCTCATGGCCTATAATGACTTAGCAAGCCTACTCACATTAGATAGGCCACACTCCAGCAATTGTACTATGATGTGAGAGACAATGAAACACTACACACATATGTGGCTTTTGATGTGGCTCCTAATGTCCTCCTTTGTGCATAGAGTGGTGCTTACAGCATTCCGTCTGTGAACAATTCTGTCCCACATTTCCATTTAACTACTGAGAGAAGTCTGCTGGACTTGTGCTCCAAACAATTGTGGCTGTACTCTTATGATTTCATCCACCATGACTCTTAACTCATCTTCAGAAAAATTGGGATTTTTTTAACATGACATGTTGGGACAAAACTATGGGTGACTGGGACTTAATTAACAGAGGAAGTACAACAGGGTGTGAATGGACAAAAGTGTGTGCAGGGTGTTCTATGGGATGGTAAAAAAAGGGATGCCTAATATATGAAGTCTATAGAAAATAAGGTGCTTGGTCTTCTGTGTCTTGCAGAGGAAATGCAAAGGATTGTGGTCTGTGAAGGGGTGTGTTTTATAGTGTCCATTGCAGGTGTGTCCACTGTGCCAATGTGTGTCAGCTGTGTTATTGTTAAATCCATCCAGTGTTCACTTGTCTGTTATATTGTTGACTGCGAACCGACGTGGTCCGGGCCGCCACTGGCTGAACACCACGAGAAGACCACCACAGCGACCATGTGATTGTAATGAGCTTGGTGGTTGACCGCGCTGCTGACGTTCTGGAGGTTGGACAGCCTATTTTCAGGCCGCCATGCCACTGGCGGTCTTCCATTTTTAGTTGGCAGATGGCGGTCCTGCCTGTATAACTCATAAAAGGGTGGTCTGGAAGACAGCCGGTATGGCAATCTTTTCAGGACCGCCAAAATGGAAGTCTAGTGGTCCAACCTCCAAACTGGTAATGAGACCCTTAGTATTGAGACAGATGACAGAGCTCCTTCTAGTTAACAGCTAACATCTCATCAATTATTTATACACTCCTGCAGTTCTTTGTAACCCTTTTGGTTGTCTTCTTGCTGAGATCACGTAGGGCAACTGATAATATGGAGGATAAAGAACTATCAAATGCACCAAGCTTTCATTAAAAAGTGGCTAATTAATTCTGATGGGCTGGATAACGGTAGTTACCGGGTTCTTTACCTGGCCCATCGGAATTACAAGGTTTTGAAAAGCAGCTGAAATCTCAGTGGAAAAAAACAAATAAAATGCATGAATCAGTGCAGGAACAACGATTGCCACATGTTATTCTCTAAAATATCATATTCTCTTTTATTACATTTTTTGGGACACTTAGGGCCTGATTAGGAAACTGTCCTCCAAACCTCTGACGGGGATGTTGCCACCACACTGACTACCTCACCGCCAGACGCATTAAGAGTTTCCTGGTAGGCTGGTGAACGGAAACCTCTATTTACACATGTCGGCCTAGTGGGAACCAGGCTACAGCATTGTCTGTGGCTCGTAATCGACCCAACGGCAATGCTTTAGCAAGCAGGGTGCATCAGCACTCTTGCAATGTTCACTGTCTGCAAAGTCTGCACTGTGAACATTGTGAGAGTGCTGGGCAGGGGTGGGTCTGCATTGCCCATGCTAAGTGCATGGGCAGTGCAGGGTCCCCCCTTGTGGCCCACTGCCCATGTTCTTTGCCAGCCATTTCATGGCACCATAAAAAGGCTGGAGGAGAATGAGGTTGTGCAGTGCTGCTCTGGCAGATTAGGATTTCCTTCACCGCCAGACCGCTGGGATCCAAGATCCTGGCAGAGCTGGCGGTCAGTCCATAGTCATGTGGCAGCAGTCCAGACCACAAGTGTGGCAGTCGTTAAACCGCCACACTCGTAATGAGGCCCTTAGAATCAGTAATTTCAAGGCAGTGAAAAAACGGGCATAATTTCGGGGCATTCGTAATCGAGGAGAAAGTGTGAGGCAGCATGCTCTGATTCGCAGGTTTATGCCACATTATGTCATATTGTTATATATTTGAGGGGTACACGGTGCTGATTGCTGCCAAAGGGTAACTGTTGAGTCCAACTAAAATAAAAAACGTTAAACTGGTGTTCATAGCTGAAATAAAAAAAGATTGATTAGAAGCTAAGATGATAAGAAATTAATATTTTCGAAGTCGTGACAGAGCGTGCCTGCTGCCGGAGGGTTTTCATACACGCTGCTTAGATTGATTAGTGCCAGAATATTCATTGAATGGACAATGCAGAGCACCAGTGTGTGTGACCTGAATCACAGATGGCTTCACACACTCTGCCAGAGTTGTCTTTGGCGTATTTGCACAGATAATAAAGGTCACATTGTTTGTGGCGACTAACCTGACAAAAACGTCATCCTCTGCCCTTCAAATTCAAAATACATCTTTTTACCAGCCCTCGAACTAATTAACCCATCCTAACCCATCCCTCATAGTTCTCTTTCTAGTGCCTGTCTCTCATCGTTCATCCCATTCGATGAACAAAAGCTCTGCCCCCTGGGCCTCATCTTTTTTTATGAACCTCCCTCATGACTTTCGGACCTACTAGAGACCCTTGGAGTACCCAGAAAATAAACCTCCCCCTTTCAACCACATTTGGGATTGCCCTGACTGAGCAAGCATGCACAGATCTCCTTAGGAATGCTAGTGGGTTCTCTCGCTAAGAAAGGTTTTGTGTAAGAAGAAAAGCCAAAATATGCATTTTACACAACAACTCTCATTTGAATTTAGCCAAAAAGCCACTTGGTTCCCAGGCATATGTCGAGGTGTGCGCAATAAATAATTGAGACAGTCAATCCCTGGTTGTCGAGGATGACATTCTTCGTGGGATTTTCGAGGGGAGGAGATAAAATATGGTCAACTATATTGTTACAGCATTATTACTTCGAGAAATAGATAATATAACATCACAGTAGGCAATCTTAATATAGCTTGCTGTTTTGTGCAAAGTATCACTTCTACATTACGCGTTCTCTCACCGTTCACTAACAAGCCAGTGGATCTGGAGTGAAGTGCAATATTTCTTTTACATTTTTAATTAATTCTTAAGTTTTCATAAAAGTTAATACAATTATAAATTGCCATTTTACTGAAGCTGCACAAACATCAATTGCTAAAACTGAGACAGAAAATGGGCACTGGAAGAGGTAAAAGCGCCTTAGCTCATTGACAAGCCTCTGTTCTGCATAGCAGGTACATAATCAATGTATATGCTGCCAGGATTCAAGTGTATGTATTACACCTGCATGGAAAGAGAGGTTCTCGTCACCAAGTTCATATGGAGAAATAAGCCAGAGCCGAGCCTTGGGTCTGGCTCCATTTTAAGGCTCAAAGCACAAGTCATCAAAAGACCCATTGTGTGGACTTTGAAAATGTCAGAACAAAAACGAAAACACGGCTGCTTTAACTTAAAAATATATATTTTTTTAAATTAATTAATTTTCAAAAATATGTGTTTTAATTTAATACACTGCATTATATTACTACATGGAGTGACATTAAATAAAATTCTATTAAAATTCAAAGTTTCTAACCATGAATTTAAGAGACCATTATAAAACAAAGTCTACCTTTAAAAAAACATAATCCATATTACTTTGCCATTCTGAGAAAGAAACATTTACATTTTGGTGCACATAATATAAATGATCAAAATTAATAAATATAGAGCAACAGAACACTTAAAAATATATCTAGTTCTAATTCTTAACTGGTTTACTTGTCACTGCTCCCAGGATTTGTAGCTAAGAACAATGAGGTAGAGTGACATAATATTGTTTGCCTAGGATGACACATGTTGTGCTAGTGTGGAAGCTTTGATTTCAGTCTACACTTTCCTTTCAAGAGGGGCCTATTGAAAAGGAATGAATTTACACAACAGTAAACCCACACATACAAATGTACTCTTATACTTTGTAGAAAATGTACTACTTTTAGCTCTGCACCATTTCCAAGTGTAAATTTGCTACAAAGTGTATACCTGCACATCTCCATCCACTAAACCGTGGGTGCCAAATTTCCAAGGCTAAAGTTACTAGAACCAAAAAGGACACAAAAAAGTAGTAAATATACTCCATCTTACACTTAGACTAAGTCCACCATCACACATGGCCAACCACTGGTACTGCAATAGCCTCCCCTTACTACTACTTTCTACATGTACGTGGAGCTCTCATAGAGTAAAGTACATGGAAAATTTGAAAAAATCATAAAACATTTAAATAATTGGTAAAAATATTGTATGACAATTTTTAATGTAACCTATTTTAAAAGAGTTATCCTAAATGTGGAACACAATATAGCATATTTAATTAATTTAAATATATTGAATAAAAATAAATTTTTTTTTTAAAGATTTAGTTAAAAATACTACCTAAAGTACTTTGTTTATATTTACTAATTATATATTAAACATTACAAAACGTTTTGTATAAAACTTATTTTTTGAATTATTTATAAATGAAAACGGTTATTAAAATATTTTATTGTGAAAGAATATGTTTTTATTTATACATACTAATTAACATTGAATTACATGTATACACATTTTTAAAAAGTCATACTAAATTAATTTATTTTAACATTATTTCATATTGGGCTCTAAGTCCCTGCCTTCATTATTTTCTAAGGGATAGTGTTGCAGTAGCAGTGGTTGGCCATGTGTGGTGCAGGACTTACTTTGGTTCTGAGTTGGAGTGTGTATAGTACTCTTTGGTTCCTTTTTGGTTGTAGTAACTTTAGAAGGGCAGTATGTGAATTGCAATGGGCTCACTCTTTGTGGGTGGGTAGGTGTCTGTTCCACCCTATGCCCATCTTCAACCATCACCTAAACCCCACTTTACTCCTCCCATATAATAGTAAGTATTCCCCTTTATCTAGTCACTCCCTAGGTCTCTCTGACATTTACTACCAAGTAGTAAACTTACATGTTTGAGGTTTTCCCCATGGAAAAGACAGGGAAAGGTGGCAGTAGAGATTTACCATTGTAGGTTAGTGAATTGCATTTTGAAGTAAATAAATAGCACGTCTTCAGTGCTACGTTACATACTACAAAAAGCAGTTTGTGAATCTGGTCCGTTGTCTGCAATTCAGACAAAGGAATTATATTGCTACAGGGATGAGGACCCTGCTTTTTGCATTGCTGCTAGATCAAGGTTTTCATGGCACTGTGGTATGTACTCAATTTTCTGTTTGCCTTCACAGATATTTTTCACCTGCCCCCACTGGTTCTCAAGCCAATCTGTGGGCTCACTGCAACCAGCTTCCTTATTAAAAGATACTTTCCTAGCAATCTTTTTTAAGTGAAAACAAACTTTCAATGCAACTTTCCTTTCCCTTCTCAATTTATCAGTAACTGTTCAAATCCTGCTCATTACCATGGTGCAAAACCTTCTTTGCCATAATGTCTTCTAGCCTTGAGCAAAAATGTGGAAGGTTGCAAAGCCTGAATTGAATGCTCACAGGATGATGCCAGGAAAACTATTGCCAGTATTGTTAAGTTCTTCCCTCAGCAAAAACTATTTCCCTTTTTCTTGTACCCACGTTGGTTGCAGCGGCGTCCTCACTCCCGGTGGCTCTAGCGGAGGCTGTTCTTAGAACCAGCTTCTTTAGGTTTAACTGCCACTCAAGATGGTGGCCGCAAATCTTTGTGAGGTCAGCGCTCTAGTGTTTCTACCTTAGTCTCATTTTTAAGCTTCCCTCCAGCTGTTTCTCTCTGGGAGCTGTGCACTGCAACTGTCACCCTGAGGAGAATGAGCAGTGTTCCTGAGGCACTTTGTTTCATAGAGAATTCTTCCAGTTTTTAGTAACTAATTCTTGTTCTTTTTCTTGTTACGGTGTGCACACCAGCTACTTTTTCCCTTCTGGAGAAGCTGCATTTCTTCCTTCTTCCAACAACTGGCTATCGGCTTTCTGAGGAGAATTTGTTTTGGATTAACAGAACTTCAAGTAACTGCAGTAAGGAAGTATTTTGTATCATTGTCAGACTTGCCAATATATATATGTGTACATATATATTCAAAAACTCTTCACCTTACATACTTGCTAGTCTTAGAGACAAACCTCAGTGCTGAGACTAATTCATAGAGACTGTGATTGAGAAAACTGAACCTTGTAAAGAAGTTTTCCTGTAAAAGACATAAGTAGATTGTATATTTCTGAACCTTTGAACTGTTCTCCAGAGAACCTTGGATACCTCTGACTCCTGGAGAAAAGAAGATATTAAGTTAACATTCAAATCAAATCATTAACATTTATAAAGCGCGCTACTCACCCGTGCGGGTCTCAAGGCGCTAGGGGGAAGGGGTTACTGCTGCTCGAAGACCCAGGTCTTGAGGAGTCTCCAGAATGCGTAGTGGTCCTGGGTGGTCCTGAGGATGGCGGGGAGGGTGTTCCATGTCTTGGCCACCAGGTAGGAGAAGGACCTCCCACCCGCCGTGGAGCGACGGATGCGAGGGACGGCTGCGAGAGCGAGGCTGGTGGAGCGGAGAAGACGGGTGGGAGCGTAGGAGCTGAGGCGACGGTTGAGGTATTCTGGTCCCTTGTTGTGGAGGGCTTTGTGTGCGTGGGTGAGGAGACGGAAGGTGATCCTTTTGCTGACGGGAAGCCAGTGCAGGTGTCTCAGGTGGGCGGAGATGTGGCTGTTGCGGGGTATGTCGAGGATGAGGCGGTCGGAGGCGTTTTGAATTCGTTGCAAACGTTTCTGGAGTTTTGCGGTGGTCCCAGCGTAAAGGGTGTTGCCGTAGTCCAGGCGGCTCGTGACGAGGGCGTGGGTCACGGTCTTTCTGGTGTCGGTAGGGATCCAGCGGAAGATCTTCCGAAGCATGCGGAGGGTGAGGAAGCAGGAGGAGGATACGGCGTTGACTTGTTTGGTCATGGTGAGAAGTGGGTTCAAGATGAAGCCAAGGTTGCGTGCGTGGTCTGAGGGGGTCGGTGCGGTGCCAAGGGCCGTGGGCCACCAGGAGTCGTCCCAGGCGGTCGGGGTGTTACCGAGGATGAGGACTTCCGTTTTGTCTGAGTTCAGTTTCAGACGGCTGAGTTTCATCCAATCTGCGACGTCCTTGTCTTAACATTGTTGTCTTAGAGAGAGGCTAGTCTCTCAAAAGATCCAGGTTAGGAGAACAATAGAATTGGGGGAATGTGAATGGCTGAACAGTTGAATGCGCAGTAGGAATGTACTTATCTATGTTCTTATCACCCGACTGCAGGTCCTTTCTTTAAAGAAATCCCAATAAGAAGAAAGGTGCAGGTTACAGAAGCACACACTGAACATCCTATCTTCAAGTGGGAAACACAGGTTGGAACAGGATCTGGAGGCGGTCTTTCTTTTTCTATTCCCATTCCCCTTTCCCCCTAGCGGATGCAGGGTTCAAATAATCAGTAAAGTCTGAGCACACATCTGTTGGAGGGAGTTGGGTAAAAGGCATCTGTTCCTGTGGAAGTTTGATTTAATGGGTAATCTCCTGACAGTAGGCAGCTAAATGTATTGTCAGCGCTAGGGGAAGCACAGGGGTACACCATATTTTTGTTAATATGGTGCATCCCTGTGTTTCTGAAGTGATGCGGCATGGCGCTGCCAATTTTGGCGCAGCGCTGTGCTACTTCCTTGTAAGTATGCCCCTAAGGGGAATTTTTGCATGGAACTTCAAACTGTCAGACTGCAAATATTACATATTGCAAAACTGACCAATACTGGTTTAGAATGGCAGTTTTTAGTAATTAAAGCTACAAAATATGTGCTGTTCTAGTTATTGAAACATCTCTGTCAACTTTAAAGGTGTTAGAGATCCGTGCTATCTGTACACATTAAATCATTGTTTACTGTAATAATTGTTTAAAATGATTTCAGGCCATGCACATTTTTCTCTGTCGTCATGTTTAGGGTGTCGTTTAAATCCAACAATGTCAGTGCCGAGAAAAAACCCCTCTCAACCTGCCCTAATTTACTTGATCTTTTATTGGACAGCTCTCTGAGACTAAGGATCATGATTGTCTATCGCTTTAAGACCCCATTGGGATTTAATAATCTCAGATGAGCCTGGAGATTTCTCAGCTGCTGCATCCTGTCACTTGCACAGCCCACAGTGCACAATAGGCAGCAGTAACGGCAGAGGTCCTATGTGATGACTGGATCACTCTGAGATTCGTACAGTGCAACAGTGAAAATGCATCTTTCCATATGAATCACAAACATTTTATTAATTTAATTAAACTCTTCTGAAGCACAATTTTTCAGGTCGGAAAAAGAATACTAATTGATAAAAAAATCTTCAAGTCATTTGTTAAAGTGGCTTCTCTGTACAATGTACTGGAGCCGGCCTGTGGCGGGGTGTGTCCTAGTACTTAGTAATGTGTCAGTCTGGAGGCACAACTGGACTGTCTTTGGGGTAGGCTAATACGTTGAACAATGAGGTGGAGACAGAATCAGAACCTGGGTCAAAATTATTTTTTAGAGATCCCTTTACTGTTGTGGTTTCATAAAATGGGAGCATTTATCCAGATGAAATTTTAAAGCACACTTATGGAAACTAATCAATCAATTTCTCACTGACCACCTCAGCAGCCTCCATCTTCTTGATGCTGAACAGTCCGGATTCATGCCCAACCACAGACCAGGAAAATCTTTAACAGGGGGATGTTGCAGTTGTCTTTCTCTTGGACCTCTCAGCAGCATTTGTCTCAATCCCACACCCAATCCTCATCAGGGTTCTTTACGAGTTTGGCATTCAACGACCCGCTCCTTCTTCACAGATAGGTCACAATCATCACTCTGATACCTTACTCCTCAGAAGCCCACAAACTCATCTCCCGAGTTCCTCAAGTTTCATCGCTCAGCCCCACCCTCTTCAACACATACATCATCCTCCTGGTCAAAGTCATTGCACACACAACATCAACATTCTATCCTATGCTGACAACATACAACTCATACTCTCCCTCTTGGCAAAACCCCCACCACAAGAAACACGTTTATTGCCTGAATGCCCAAAGTTGTTATCTGGATGAAAGCCAGCCATCTCAAGCTCAGCAATAAGTAATGATCTTCAGCAAGAATACTTCACCAAGGGACCCTAACTGGTGGCCGGCTGAACTCTGACCCACACCCAGAACACATACAATAAACTTTAGATCAACAGCAAACTGGAAATGACTGCAGAAGTCAACAGCATTACTGCCTCCTGCATCCAACCCCTGAAAGTACTGAAGATTTTCAAATGGCTCCTAGGCAACACTAGAAAAAATGTCCCTCATGCCCTAGTCAGCAGCAAGTTGAACTATGGGGACACCCTCTATGCCTGAATCACCAAGCAACTCACTAGAAGACTACACACTACCCAGAACTCAGCAGCCAGCCTCATCCTCAACCTCCACACAGAACTCACACCGGACCACAGTTCAGGGAACCTCAATGGCTCACATTACACATACATGTTCAAGTTAACCTACTCACACATTCAAAGCACTACACAACTCAGGCCTCACCTATCTGAACAGTTGCATCTCCTTTCACCAACCAAGTAGACACCTCTACTCCTCAGGACTCCTATTTATGCACATCACACACATGTACAAAGCCAGATCAGGAGTATGGATGTCCCCTTACTTCACTTCTAAAGCATGGAATGGCCTCCCAGTACACATCATAGCCTCCTCCTCACTTCAAGATTTCGGCATGAAGCTGAAGGCTTGGGTTTTCAATTAATCAATCTACCATTTGCAGGTCTAGACACATACACCTGCTCAGCACCAGGATACCCTTGCAGTTGATAGCGCTCTATACAAATACATAGAAAATATTAAACGTAATATAATAATGAAACAATAACATTGGTTCCAATTTAAAATCCTTTAATGGGGTTGAAGGGTTCTCCTACAAGGATTTTTAGAAGAATAAATGGTGAATACTACTTTTCAATACAGATTGGGCATGTAGACTCAATAGGATATACAATTTAAAATATACTGAGCCGGCAACATGGCGTTAGCGTCGGCGTAACTGCGCTCTCGCAGTCCCGCCCATCAGGGGAGCCGAAGGGGAGCCGAAGGCACGGCAGCCGCGACAGCCATAGCAGAGCAGCCGGGCAGGATTAGCCCTAGGAGGCCCGTATTTCCCCGCGGCATAAACGGCTGCGGCGGCCGAGGCGGCAGTTGCGGTGCGGCCAACCAGACGGCCGGACGGCCAGAAACGGTCGGACGGTGGGTCGGGGCCGAACTCGGCCCGCTTTCTTCTCTCTCCCTCCCCCGCGATTCTGCCTCCGGGGGGAGTGGAGGGTGTAGCGGCTCCGAGGTGGCCGTCACGGAGCGGAGCAGAGAACCGGGCCGATCTCGGCTTGTCGGGTTTTTCCCTTTTTTTTTGCACGGAGGAATCAAGAAACTGCATCAAGCCAGTGGCGTTTGGGCAAAAGCTGCACGGTGAGGCTGTACAAGCGTTTGGACAGTCCTTTTGCGACCCCCCAGGCAGTTGTGAGGACCAAGGAGAAAAAGATTATCGGGATGAGAACTCTGCCTTTACCCAGATGAGCAGACTGGTGAATCACCAGGAGGAAAACCAGGAAGAAGAGCAGACAGACAGCTCGGGTGGAAATCAGGTGGAAAACAATCATTCCAGGTGCGCCCCATTCTACAGTAAGGTGGAAAGGATAAAAAATAAAGGGGAGAAAAGAACAATGGGTAAAGTGGAGAGGTAAAGGGGAAAAAAAGAAGAAGAGAAAGGGGGGAAGAAGGGGGAAAAAAGAAGGGGAAAATAATACTAAGAAAGAATAAATATCTGAGATCTCAGATGCTGCAAAATAACTCCGGTTTGCATTTATATACCCCCTTATGGCTCTGGAAAAACTTGGCAAAACAAATAATCACGGATTCAGCCGTAGTATCGTCCGGGGTAAAAGGACTATTTAGGTTATTGGCACATGCACTAAAGATCAAGATGCCTCCCAAGCCCTTCCGGAATCTGGGAGAAAAGATAGAAAAGATAGAAGGTGTAAAAGTGACACGGGCTGGCCGAGGCAAAGGAGAGCAGACGGGAACTAATAAACGCCTGATGACAATTGCAGCTAAACCAGCCGGGGAAAATATGTTGAGTAGCGTCAAGACAAGTGAGAATATTAGTATTACCCCCCCGACTGAAACTAAGGTCAAGGGCAAAAGTCAATCTACTATCATAACATTTCTTGCAGGGGGGGCACAGGATATACGGTCTGCTCATTTAACCCCCCTCGATGAGATGGTAGGAATAGACTCTCTTCCGAACAGTAGCAGCATGAGCGGGGGTAAAATGAATAATGATCCTCCTGTGAACTTTAAACAAGGCACGGAGAGTGTGCCTGAGGCGGAAGACAACCAGACGGAGGTAAAGGAAAAGAAATCCGGCCCTACTGCCGAAACTAGGCAGCCTCAAGCACAACAATGTGACTGGTCTGAACGATTGGAACATCAGGAGGGGGAGGGAGGTGTATCTATATTTAGACCTTTAACAGAAGGAGAGAACCTATATAAGACTGTCTTAAATTCCAAAACCTGAGTAAAATGGCAGGAAAAGACCCTCAAGCGGTGGAATGGGGGAAAGACAATAGTGACAAATTTTACTCTCTGACGGAAGAGTCTGATCTCAGCAGTGGCGATCATAGTCTTGGCGGGTCTGAGGATAGCGAAACATCGGAGACAGAAAACAAAACTTCAAGCAATGAACCTACAGTGCGACAACTGCGCCGACAGCGTAAAGCGGTTAACACACGGCCTTGTGCCCAGGGGCCCCTAGAAAATGTGCTAGCCTGGGGCGGTAGAACTCTGAAATGGGACTATTCAGGTATCGGACTCACGGATTCTTCATCTATAACTATTCAGGGCTCAGCTAACGGCAACAAGGAATCAGATATAGGCCCCCCCACTTATGGTCCGTCGGCAATGGGGGCTGAGGTAGGAATGCTGCAATCAATTTATACTTCAATTAAAGAGCTGCAGACAGAAACTAGGATTGAAAGTCGACGTGCAAGGGTTGCTACGAAGAAACTACAGGGGACAGTGCGCAAAGTAGCAAAATCATGCACAGAAATTGAATCTAAACTGTCCTTAATGGAAGAAAGGATTGTAGCAGTCGAGGAGGATGTTGTCAATCTTAAAGAACAGAATACTATGAAGGACGAACAACTGACGGACGTAATGTGGAAATTGGAAGACTTTGAGAATAGGCAGAGAAGGAATAATCTCAGAATTTTGGGCATACCAGAGGGGCTAGAGGGAAACAATATAAGGACATACATGATTAACTTTTTGCGCAATGCCTTCCCGGAACTAGGGAGCTGGAGTTGGGAGAATGAATTGCAGCGTGTACATAGGTTTCCGTCAAGCCGGCGAGAGGGGGGCCAACGCGCAGATTCTAAATACCCTAGGGCAGTTTTAGCTTATTTTGGGAATTATTTATTACGGCAGGAGATCTTGGATAAAACCCGTCCAAATACCCCTCGCACTGTTGATGGGGTGACTTTTTTCACCCGTCCTGATTTTTGTCATGCCACTGTGGAACGGAGATGGCGGCTCCGACAACTTATTAAACCAGTCTTAGAGAAAGGCGGGGAAGCGTATTTACTAGCCCCGGCTCGTCTTAAAATAATATTGAATGGGAAAACAGAAGTATTCACGTCTGAGATTAAAGCAAAGGAATATGTGATGGGGGGCAGATAGCGAAATAAAGTTACTTGGAAAAGCAAAAGTGCTCCAGTAACTGGTGGGTGGGGGCGCGCAGACACAACGCTAACATTCAGGCCATGAGTGGTCTGATTGCTCCACAGGATGGTGGGCCAGTCTCGGGGAGGAAGGTCACTCGGGAAGGGGGTGGTAGGGACTGGCCTGGGAAAGGGAGGGGGGGGAGGAGGGGCGGAGGTTGGGGAGATGGGGGAAAGGGTAAGGAGGGAGGGGTTGCGGACGAGGCGAAGGAGGAGGGGAAGGGGAGGGAAAGGATAGAAAACAGGGGAGTAAAATGGAAAAAAAGGGGAGTAGGAATGCAACAAGGGGAGCAGCAGAAAGCAGGGGTAGGAGAGATAGAAGGAGGTGGACAAATCAAATGGGAAATTCAAGAGAAAGTGCAGTTAGATATAAAAACCTATGAGAACAAAAAGAGAGAAAGGAAACCTGAAATAGCAAATGGTTAGACTTCGAATTGCCTCGATTAATATATGTGGGTTAAATGACCCTCGTAAAAGAAGTAAAGTTGCAGAGGAACTTAAAACTTTTAAAGCAGACATTTACTGCCTACAGGAGACACATGTGGAATATAAGAATGATGGAATTTTGGGCACACTCGGTATGAAAGTAATTGTTCGATCAGAACAAGAGGGTAGAACTAAAGGGGTGGCGATATTAGATCAGACTAATAAATTAAATTTTACTAGGCAGAAGGCGGATAGGGGAGGGAGATGGGTAATTGTGGAATGTGGCTATGGACATGGTAGCTTTACACTTTGTTCGGTATATGGCGCGGTCACGGATGACTCAACAGTGTTAGATACCCTGGCTATAGAATTAACAGGATGGGCCCCCCCGTATATTCTATGTGGTGATTGTAATCTTAATGGATCCTGGGAGGGATTACAGGATGTTTTAGCTCCTACAAAGAAGTATCAAGGGCGGAAACCCCGAGTATATAATGCAATGGTCGCTATTCAGAAAGAACTAGGATTAGTGGACGCATGGGTGAGATTATGTAAGCCAGATCCTGGATATACTTATTATTCGGCCCCACATGTGAAAGTAGCACGACTTGACTATTTTCTGATCTCTCCTGTGTTATTAAACCAGGGTAAGATGGAGCTATATCCGCGGGTTGTATCAGATCATAATCCTTTAGTACTAGAATTGGAATTGGATGGGTTAGAACCAAAGGAGAGGAGGTGGACATTTGAAAGAGGACTTCTTAGGAACCCGGAATATTGTACACACATGAGCAAGTGGTTAGCTGAATTCCTGGGGTTTAATCAAGGGACAGCTCCGGTAGAGATAGTCTGGGATACTTTAAAAGCCGGAATACGTGGTGAAACATTGAGTTTTAGCATGATAAAGCAAAAAAGCACCCAAAACAGAGTTAAAGATCTTCGAATGAAATTAAGTAGGTTGGAGAGACAACTGGCTTCAGCAATAGAAACGGGGGGTGATGTAAAAAAGGCCCTGGAGGAAGTTGTAATAGCTAAAGCTGCAATTAACGAAACTTTGACCCAAAAAATAGCGGAGAAATATTTAGCACAGCGTTCATTAGGATATGAGTTTGGAGAAAAAGCAGGACGCTTATTAGCAATACGGGCAAGCCAGAAAACAGCATCCGGGATTATTAGAGAGATTAAAGATTGGCAAGGACAAATAGTTGTTGAAGTGGATCAAATTAGGCAGGTTTTCCACAGATACTACACGGAATTATATGATGACACATCTATATACTCAGAGGAAGAAATGTTAAAATTTTTAAGCCACATCAAAGTTAACAAACTAACGGAGAGTGATATCCTAAGCCTAGGGGAACAGATAGATATCTTGGAAATTGATAAAGCTTTGGGTGATTTAGCCATTGGTAAAGCCACAGGTCCCGATGCAATTCCTCTAGAATTTTATAAAATATTTAAAGCCATTCTGCTTCCGGTAATGTTAGAGCTGTTTACTCAGGTGCAGAGTGGAGGGGCAATTCCTCCATCATGGGATACGGCTAATATAGTAATGTTTTTGAAAAAAGGGAAACCCGCATCAAATCCGGCGTCATACCGGCCAATTACACTAATCAATAGCGATACTAAAATATACTCAAAGATATTAGCCGCTCGACTATCTCAGGTGATTAGGAAGATAGTTTTCCCTAGACAGCATGGGTTTGTCCCAGGAAGGGATACCACCGATCATATTCGAAGAGTCATAGCACTTTTGGATGCTACAGAAGTGGATGAGGAACCGATGGCAGTGGCATTACTAGATGCTGAAAAGGCATTTGATCGGGTGAGCTGGAAGTATTTATGGCATGTATTGGAGTATTATGGGCTAGGGAAGAAATTTATTGTAGCAATAAGGGCCCTATATAGATCACCAGCAGTAAAAATACAACTGATGGGGGGACAATCGGAGAGTGTCCCGGTTAAGAGAGGTACTAGACAGGGATGTCCATGCTCTCCACTCTTGTTTGCTGTATATATAGATCCTTTGCTTAGACAGATCGAAGATAACAACAAGATTCCACCAATTCATAGGCAGGGATGGGATATAAAAGTACTAGCCTATGCAGATGATATTGCTATATTAACTCCCACCCCTGATCCGGCATTGAGTGAGGTTGAAAAGGTGGCAATGAAGTTCGGAAGATTCTCTGGTTACCTTCTAAATAGAGATAAAACGCAGATACTGATTAATCAATACACTAGCACTCAGGATACTCGAAGGGTGGATCATGCAGTATATCTGGGCATAGATATTACGCCACAAGTAGGAGAAGTTGTCAAGTTAAATCTGGATCCCATAATTACTAAAGCAAGACAAGATATGTGCAGATGGAATAACTTACATTTAACTATTATGGGGAGGTGTAATATGGTAAAAATGATTTTTCTCCCTAAGTTGCTGTATTTGTTTCGGGCTATACCGTTGGACTTTAATAATCCTAGATTTAAAGAGATAGATAGAGTGGTTATGAGATTCATATGGGCATATGGTAAATGTAGAAGAGCAAGTAAATTTATGTCTCTCCCCCGAGAAAGGGGGGGGTGGTCTTTACCGAATATAAAATTATACCAAATGGCAGCAGCCTTTCAGTATATGCGCCCTTTATGGGGTTCTAAAAAAGAAGGGATACATGAAGAGGACTGCCCTAATATATATGAGCTGCAGATAGGAGCAGCAGCTAATGGGTGCCTGGTAACATTTCATGAGCCCGGGTATTACAAGAAAACTCGGTATAAGGTATTGGAGGCGGCCTATAAATGCTGGCGGCCATGGTATAAAAAGAAAGGATTTGGCAGATATAATTGGTATACCATGATAGAAAAGAATCCATTGCTCCCCGACATATTTAAAGATAAATGTATTGGCAAGCTGGGTCTCTGTAGGAATAGAGAGGCTGGGGAATCTCTTTGACAATTCCGGGGTTAAGGCATTTGGTGATTTACAGAAGTGTTATGGTTTAGAGCGAAGGGATTTTTTTAAATATCTACAGATACGAGACTTCCTTTTAAGGAAAACAGGAGGGGTGCAGGGATTTAGGAGTGTTCAAGTGCTGGATGATATTTTGGCTAATCCTAATATATCAATTAGGTCAATCTATTGATTACTAATGTCAGAACAGCCCGACGACTTAGAGAAGAATTGTGAAAAGTGGAGTAAGAAATTGGAAGATGGGAGTAAAATCTTTTTAAGGTCATTAGAATTAGGACACACTATTCTACTTTCCTCCTCCCTCCAAGCGCAACATTATAAAACCGTATTTGATTTGTATCATACCCCAGCTCATCTTGTCAAGTGGGGCAGCTTGCTGGGAACAAGCTGTCCAAGATGTGGGATGTATGGAACAGATATTATACACGTCATGGCTACATGCGGGGAATTGAAGGATTTGAAGGAAGGTATTCAATCTGTATTGAAAGAAGTTCTGGGATATGATTTAATCCTTTCCTCTGAGGTAATGGTCCTAGGGGTTAGTGGAGAAACGGACAATCTGTATGAAGCATTTATTTTTGTGGCCATGGCAGTATTTCGATTGTGTATATCATCCGCCTGGCTTAATGTCCGACCTCCGTCCTGGCAGCAATGGTTGGCCAGATTATTGGCTGTGTATCATCTGGAGATAGCATTATATGAACGTAAAGGGAAACATGCAAGGAGGAAAGGGAGGGTAATTTGGGGGCATTTCAGGATTGGATGTTAGCTCATAATAATTAAATGTTTAAATCAAAATGGTATGTCATCATGTAAAGAGATGGTCATGTGTCTCCCAAAGGTTTATCCCCTGCTGGGCTAAAATTGTTTTGTTTTCTCATTTGTATTTGTTGTATGATACCTTACCTTTCCAAAAAAAAAAAAAAAAAAAAATGAAAAAAAAGGGAAAAAAAAAAAAACAATTAAAATATACTGAGCCATTTGCATTAGGAATTCAAAAGATTTTACAAATATTTATGCCTTCCTCCCCAATAGACGTTTTACAGTATTGGTAGCAACTGGTACAGTTTAAGTGCATTTTGTTAGTCATACAAAAGTGACAATACCCTTTGTGTCAAGGGAAAGTATCCCTCAAGCCTGCACACTATCACACACAGCATGTTTAAGCTGTAATCAGTCTACTGCACTGTAATCCTGCGTTCTAGCTTCTGTTGTGTGGTCATAATTATGATATGCTTGGCCAGGTCTATAGCCTGAAAGGCAACTTGTGTTTGGAAAGATGCTGGTGCTACCAGCAGATGAAGCACAGAATCAGTGCATAAAGTGTGATTATCCATCGTTCCTCTGCATCAAACAAATTAGAATTAACTAAAATAATTTACCTGCTACTAATCCAGGGTAAATTAACTCCTGCTGCTGCTGCCATTTGCTGACTCCTTGCTACTGGTGGTTTAAGGTTCATCAAGCCAATGGCAGGGTAGGAAATTTAACCTAGTTCTAAAAGTAATGCTTTCTTTCTTCTGTGCATACTCTTGTGCCTCCAGCTAGCCTTTGAGCAGGCAAAAAAGGCTGTTGAGGGCCTCAAAATTAGTTAAGGGGTCAACCATGTAATGCCATTTGTGGTCAAAGGATATGTGAAGATGCTTCTGGTTTGGTATATTAGTAATTTGAAGTCCTTATCAGCACATTCCCAATGATCAAACATGCATCACATACATAAACATTAGTAGCAGGAGAATAGTAATGTGTTCCTACAAAATGGTTTAGAGATGGCTGATGCATGTATTCAATTGCAATTCTCATGCGAGGCAAAAAGATGAAGAAACATTGACTTCTTGATGAATACTCAGAAGAGGCATAACACTATACTTTTAAAGGCAGTGATGAGTGCTAAATCAGAACAATTGAGAAAAAGATTTGGGGTAAACAGTGATAATAGGCATTGCTCCTCCTGCTAACTTAACCTTATCCTTCCCACCCCACCACTTAACCGACTGTTGAAATCCTACAAAACCTAACCCCAATGGACTCTGTCCCCCTAAAGTCTCAGGTCTCACTTCAAAACCCCATCTGCAATATTATGCAAACAGTGAAATTTAACTATTAGGGGGAGGCTCATGGGAGGTAAGACTTTGATATTGTGGGGCAGGTGGGCAGTTTTCTTCCTCAATTGGTCTCTCTCTAACCAATCCTTGTATATCTCTAATAGTAAACCATACATTACAAAGCTCTATCACCATTTAATTATTTTCAACGACACACCCAACAATCTCCTTCATTCTGCCTAAACATCCTGTCAACCATTGTTTGCCCCTTTCTTGTCTCCCTTACAATTAGTCAAATAATTAAGGCCAGGCCCCCATAAAGCACTGCTTCCTATTTGATGGGGGAATACCCACATCATCCACAAGGCTCCTTCATAAGTTAGCTCATGTTCACCCTCAGAGTCCCCCAACTGATCGTGAGACATCATCAGCCAACCCTTGGACCAGAAAATCAGCCATCTCAAACCCTCACCTGGCATTCAATGACCACTGGCCGTCAGCCACCCTCTTCTGACCCTCAGGCCCACTCTGTGAGTGCTCAGAAACTTTGCTGGATTTCTGTCATGTCTCCCTATCCTCGGCAGCCACATTTCTATTGACACCCTTAATTTGCCTGCAAACCCACCCATTTCTAACCCTCTACTGGCCACCAGAGCATCCAAAAGACTATTAGGAGACCCTGACCTGATCTTTATCTCCATTTTCTCCTATTTCTTTTTCAAATTGATCTCTTTTTAATGAGTCTTTCTCTGATTTTCCACACTACTCTTTCACAGGCTCATTCTTTGTTGCACATATTTATTCATTTACTTGTAGTGTACTTACTATGTCACTTTTATTCAAATCACTTTTAGAAAAAATTACATGCCGGATGGATGTTAAAAATTAGTATCACAATTATGAATAACAAGTAGAGGTAAAGTAAAAGAGGAAGAAACGGCAACAGAAATGATGGATAAAGCCATAGAAAAAAATTAAAACTAACATTATAAACAGGTTCAGTCTCAAAATAAATGAATCAGTTCACAAGGTGGCATGCCTCCATCTCTCCTCCCAAAATGACTGGTGCGAGATGGATTGTCAAATCCCAACAGATGAAAACAAATTAAGACTGTCAGATTGTACATAGTCAAAGTGGTAAAGGCAGGCAAGACATGAAGATTTCAGTGCTCAGCAAGAAACAAGGTAAGACCTAAAACACCCAGTCATTAGCAGATGGCAGTACTCTACAATCTGCACAAATTACTTGCTGTATGTGAGGATTGGAAGATATGCCACAACATGCAAATTACCATGATGTCATGGCAGTCACATGTTCACCATCCATGATAGGGTACAAACTCCTGCAAAATAGATGGAACGCTCAGTGTTGTAATGATAGCCCCCGCAGTCAGCGCGGTGCATGGAGCCCCCAGTCTCTAGGGGGTCCACTCTGGCACTCTGCTCTGAGAACTCCTGACTGGATCCAGAGCATGGGGAGCGCCCTCCATGTATTTTGCAGGCTGATCCCCTCACACCAGTGTGTACCCTAAATAAAGCCTACTAGAGCACATTTTGAAGAAAGCAAAAAAGCAAAGGTGGAATATTCCAACCAATCTTGTCAATTGTAATTACTCTGGATGACATTCCAGTCCATATTTATTTTGCCCGTCATGCCACCTCAGACAGGAATGGGTGATATGCAACTCAGCCTTTGTCCTACTCCATTAGGAGTTGCCAATCCCAAACTGCCAGACCGTGACTTCTCTGAACAGAAACATAATAAACCCTCAAATAAATTTTAGCATATGTGGTCCTCATCAGTAGAATGCAGATCGAGTACTGTGGCACAGGTAGCACAGTACCCAGGTGTGGGCATACACATCCCTCTTAGGGCATCACACTGCATTAATCTCAGCCATTTTTTGGCCACTATGCCATTGCCATCTCTGACAGGAACTAGATAAATATATCAACCTTTGTCATGCTCCTATTTTTCATCTCTGTAAACAGCATGTCTTTTGAACTTAACTCAGTGATGTCCATTTTGAAAATGTTGGGACTCCCCGGTTGACATTCAATATTTCTGCAGGTTGTGCATAGATGGCACAATAATGGCACATACAACTACCTATAACAGTAGCATTAAATGTGCATTAAGCAGAAAGATTGATGGAACATACTTTTTTTGCTTGATGTCAGAATGTAATATTTCACAGGTAGATGAATGAGACTGCACATGCTCCACCCATCGAACGCCTTCTCAACGCAAGATAGTGCAAGGTCCTATTTATTAAACCACGCAAATCAGTTTTACATGAATCAATAATTTTCAAAACTGATTTTGTGTTGAGCCTGTTCCACAAAGTGAGGTAACCCCTCGCAAAAATGTAATAAATCTGCCCATAAATATTTGATTGTGAGGTCTGCACTCCAGGCAAGTTTCGCAGGTGCATGTGGGTTAAATAACATATCACTACACACCCAGTGGAACCAGCCATAGCAAAGCAGAGCTGTGGGTGCCCTACTACAGACATATGTCTCAAAGCAGTTTTGCAGCCAAATTAGGTCTCGCGCTGGTTCACCTCTAAACTAACCCAGCCTCAGTGTAATAAACGTGCAACAAAATGTATACTTCCATGAAAATATATGTAGGCTGCCGTTCAAATGTATTTGGAAAGTAGATTCCTTTCCTTCTCTATTGTATAGTAGAGCTGTGCCCCCGCTGGAAGACATGTCTTTGAAGTCTCTAAAAGAAACTCACAGGAAGACACAGTATCTAGGAGACAATAAGCGAATCTTCATGAAGATGGCACGCAGTGAAGTGCCCTGTGTGATGCCAGGCACAGCACAGCCAGAGGCAGCCAAGAAGCAGGAGACGCTGGTGAAACTTCAATCACTGAAGCTGTCGAGAATCCGCTGTGCTTGTGTTTTCCACAGTGATGTCCAGGGCGCAGCCATCCTCAAAATGTTTGCACTCCATTCTTTACAGCCTTTGTATATATATTAACTTTGTTCTCGCTGACATTTCGAGTAATAGTGGAAGCTCATTCAAAAAGGGACGGGCAGACGCCAAGAGCTGGAAATGGCGGCTGTGTGCTGACAGTAATTATGCCAATGGAAAATGCAAAGCTGTTGACTGTTCTATTTCTGAAGCTGTGGAGCAGCGGAGGTATCTGTCGTCCAAAAAAGAAGCGCTGGACGCCACGCTGCCGTCTTAAAGATGCCTCAGCTTTACAAATTCTCGTCAATTTCTAAAGCAGGTATTTTTGTTCTTTGTTCCTTTTGAAGCTGTTGGTAGTTGGTTGCCGGAAGTTAAATGCTGCTGGGTTCCTGCATGTCTGGAAGGTATTTATGTTTTATACTCAATCAAGCATTGTCACCCGACCAGGCACTTCGAACAATTTGTTCTTGAATACGTTTCAATGAAAAACAGCACTTGGTTAGCTTGTGGGACTGGTTGTGGCAGGCACGTGCAAAGGGCATTGTGGATGAGTGGAATGTAACTCTGGCCCCGGAATCAAAGATTGCAAAGTTTGTCATCTCCAGAAAACCTGCTCTGAAAAAATTATCAAACAAATCTGATAGAAATAATATTCCACAAGAGAATTCTTCAACCATATGTGTTGTTTTTATTCAAAACATTATTTTGTGGGATTTACATCCTTACTTTTTTCAACTAAGAACTTGTAAAGCTCATAAAGCTTTCAAGGTTTTGAAATAATTTAACAAGGTTTGTGAATTTCCTGTAACTCTGCAGTAACCTCTAGTTATGAAGCAGCGTGCATCCAATGAAGAGAGTAGAACCGTTATTGTCACTACAAAAGCCTCCTTCCTGGCTGGACACCTCACAGTTTCTTTTCTTTACTCAATGTCTGGACTCACCGAGCTGCTGTTCACTTAATTCTTCCCCCTCACCAATGACCAGTCCATGATTGACACAGTGTCTTGGCCTTCAGTTACTTACAATGGACGCTTTACTCTTCAGGATTATCAGATACCGCAGTTTACTATATAACCGAGTGAAACAGCTGTAGCACGCTGTCTTTACCAGGAAATGCCTTTAGGATGCATCTGCAATGCCTTAAAGACATGAGTGGTAAAGGCATCTGCATGATAAAGGCATGCTTGGTAAAGGATGTGTGACAAAGGCATGCATAAAGTCATACATCCGATGCCCAATGCCTGTGGACCATGTAGCCAATGAGGGATGAATGCTCATGTTTGGAGAGTTGCTGCACCATTTCCTTCAAATGTGTGGTGTTTAAAGTGTACACACGTCTGATCACATATGGGCCTTTTGTCACATTGTTTAACCAAGAAAGGCAGATAAATACTTGGTTATATGGTTGGTGTTCTACTTTGAGCTAATCAAAAGAAATGCCCTACTGACAGCCACTGAAGCTACCGCTGTTGCAATAAAATCCCTGGGGATGCCCTCCTCTCATGGCCTCAACCTTCACCATGGGCAGGAGAAGCCCAGACATGACTATTGTTTCAAACTCCCATTTATACACCGTCGGGTGACCCTCAGGAGCTCCTGCCTACATACCACGGGAACAGGTTTGAAGTCAGTTCGGCCTGTGTGTGCCCAGAATCCAGGTCCATTGCTGTCTTCTATTCAAGTGACCCGAGTCAGGCCCCACATGTTCTTTACTACTGCATGTGTTATCTTTTGGTTTGTAAATGTGTCTGTTCGTACCTTTTTTAAACAAAAATATATGTTAATTTCTCACTGCTCTGCTTCTTAACATATCTATGCCTCATGCACTGTGACAGCAAAAGACATCGTCAAGTGCCATGGCAGTCACATAAGTGTGCCTTTTAGCTCTCAGACGAGCTCAGGAAGATAGACCCCCCTCACAAAAGGCCACCTATACGTGTTTGGGCTCGATTGAGCTCTTTGACCTATCGGGCTGTTCAATGGATTCTAGAATGAGTATACAGCTTGCAGGACATCTGCCATGCCAATTTCATAAAGTGCAATCATCGATTCAGTCGGCTCTTTCAGTCGAGTAGTGCTTCAGAATGAGCTCTAGTGGGGTGGGGCCCTTTTTGGTAGGGTAGTAGTGGCCTTCGCATCATACCTGGATAGAACGGAGATTTTACGAAATGCAAAAGATTTGATTACAATTCTGCCTTATTCCCCATCATCAAAGCTCTGCCTCATGAGTTTGGTATTTTGAAATAACACAGGCTGCAAGGTTACTGCAATGACTGGTTGAATTGTGGGTACCTTAATGTGCCTTCAGTGTTGTGCTCCTGGTACTGGCAATATTCCACTTCTAAACAAACCTCAAACTCGTACCTAAAATAACTAGGAAAAACAAGGCCTTGTGATACATTTAGCCTTTTTTGGAGTACTGAATGATCACTGTTAGCTGGCTTTCTCTACCCTATGTATCACTCGTGGACCATGCCAACAATGAAGGCTGGAAACAGTGTAGGCCCAGTGCGGACTTTGGTGCTCCCCAACTGGGGACATCACACTATTTAGAAGATGATAAGCATTTAATAATGATGACAGATAAGAGTTACAAGCCCAAAGCTTAATATGTGAAATGTAGGCCGGTTACAGATTATCGTTATGGCAATTTAGCAGCAAAGCATATAAATCATAAGTACAAAGAACTCAGTACAATTGTAAGAGAAATCCAGCATAGATTTGCCTTCTAAAAGTGGGGAAAGGGCTCTCTTTATCCCTCGAGATCCACATCCTTTAATAGGACTTTAAACAAAGACAGTCATGCACTCGGCATGTATACAGGCTTCTCAGGATATGCATCAATAGGGAACAAGCAATAAAAAAAATTCTACCGAATACATTTGAGGACTCTTTCATAGGACCACTACATTGAAGGTGCAGACATTCTCACAGTTGGTTCGGGAGTCAAATAGATATATTGTGTGCTCATAGCCTGGCACAGTTGAGACATTCTTGAAGCATAGCAAAGAAGTCTCTGAGAACGGTTGTTGGTTAATTTGTGTGAGTCTTGCAATCTAGTATGTATGAAAAGGAAAACAACAGCAAAAGGCATCTGATGTAGGTGACATGAAACAAGTGTAGGACATTTTAAACATAACTCGAGTTAGCTTGAGCCAACACTGCAATGCGCGAAAAAAAATGACTCTCTCACAATTATCATATATTAATGGACGGTGGTAAAATAGCTTGAAACACTGACTGAGTGTGTAAACCCATGTGAAGGAATTTAGGATCAAAATCTGTGCCTTGCCACAACTGATGCCACTCGTAGTACAAAAATAAACTATACATTCAGAAGCAGAAAGCAAAACAACGGTAGGCATAATGGAGGACAAACATGAGGAAAGAGGCAAAAACATTAATCAGAAAGAAATTCAATTTTTATAGCAAAAAAAACAGTAGCAAATACAAAAAAAACTTTGAAGAAACTAGATGAAAGTGTGCTAATCTGTCCGATTCTTCTTGTCATTTGCAGAAAATGTTGTTAATGTGTCTATATCATTTAGACACATTGTTGGAAAATATATTAGGAAATAATGACCTAATTCTACCAATAGCTCAACATTAGCATATTGGAACTTAAGATTGACATTTTCAATGTTTCTATGACTACAATGGAGTCTTAAGTTACAAGAGGTTTCACCTGAAAATGTATGTGACAATTAGACATTTAAACTTTCTGATGGAACTTGCTCCCTTTGACAGCCAGCACAATCTTCAAACCTATTGCATCATTTACAAAGCCATCATGACCAGCAACACCACTTGCTTATAGACAAATTCATCATCTCTGGGGACTCTTTACACACCTACTGCCAGGCCACCATCAAAGTGGAAACTAAGAAGTGTAAAAAAAAGATAAAAAGAAGACAATATGCTTTTTCTATCTATGCACCCAGGATCTGCAACAACATCCCCATATCTATAAGAACCACTCCAGAGCAAACCTCAGGTAATGAAGTCATGCAAGATACTGGCAGAAGATTCTTTCATGTACAAAATGTCTCTCAAACATGGTCTAGATGTTCCTGCAGGACACTTTCTGCTTGAACCAGTCTTTCGAAGGTGGAAATTAAGCAAATTTAATGCACCCATAAAATGGAAAAACATTTCAAGACTTCCCTTTACTAATTTCACCTATAATCTCTCCAATGTATTTCTGTGTCCAGGAAGCCATGCATAAAGTTGTGATGGTAGAACAGACCAGAAAAGAAAAATATAACAAAACAGATACGTATGAGAAATTGATTGAATAACAGTGCAAACGTTCCCAGCAATGAAAGGGGGCCGGGGAGCAACTTAATGAGAGAGAGCAGCACATAGCTACTTTTTACTAAATAAGGCCTGCTGTTGCTCTCTTCCCTTGTGCTGGCACAAAACAGACTGCCTAGTTCTACTCGCATAGCTTTGCATCCATGTGCAGCAGTGAAAAGGTATGTGTGTGATGTTGTGCATAGATATGGTAGTGGAAGGATACCCTTCAAGTACAAAATCCTATGGTCAGAAAATGTTTGTTACATTTTATCCATTGGCTGTGTGATGTACAGGGTAGCATACAGGTAATGAGTGAAATGTATGGACATATTAAAACATTTCACTGACTTTGCACCTACCTCAAGTAGGTGTTATATTTTCACGAAAAGACATGTCTGACATTCTTTGTAGATCTCTCTTTGTAGCAAAATCCAGGGGTGACTGCGTCGGAACGCCTAAGTACCACCAATGGAACGTCCCCTTGCAGCAAAGTAGCACAAAAGAAGGCAAATTGTTATTTGTACAACTTTAAGGGTAAAGTTTAATGGTATTTTGTAATTTTGCGCCGCTTTAGCGTCAAAAAGTGGTGCAAATGTGGCGCTAAAAAAGTATAAATATGGCCTCAGTGTTTACATTTTATTCCCATCCTGTGTTATTTAAATAAGAATAAACACTTTTTGTCACTACAACTTGCTGTAACAAAATCCTCCTTTGGGGTTTTTGCAACTGACCTCTGCCTGTAAACTATTGTGCGAATTAATTTGCTGTAAGCCTTACAGCACAAAGAAACATTCGTGGCCTGTATGGAAACAATGCATTTAAAATGCTTCACACTCGGTAATATGAATGGCCCGTAATGAGAACCCAAAATAATTTTAAGTACAAATACCTCACGTTATGTATGGTGTGATATTTAAGTGTAAATAGACTCTACACGTGTGTATCTCGAAATGCATGCTATTCACCTTGCAAATATGCTTGGCTCAGCGCTGTGTACTTGCTAATTTCGCAAAATCTGACAAAGCAGAAATAGACTTTGAATATTAAGATCCACAAATGAGCAGATCCTGCGTGCGCCGCTAAGCATAGAATAAAGCTGCCCTAACTGGACGCGAGAACGCATTTCGCTCTAAAATGGAGGGCCAAGTGCACATTTTACATTTTTTTAAAATTACGTGTAATTTTGTATATTTTTTCCAAAATTTCACCTAATTAAAGAAAAGCAAATTATGTGAATTTCGCACACTCTAGACTTTCTCCTGCAATCTTTTTGCTGTGTCTATTTTTTTCGGGTGCCTCTGTCTCATCTGTTTAGATAGAAATTATCCTGCATAGTTATGAATAGGGTATTCCTCAGCCCTATGTTGTTATCCCCGTGTAGCCTCTGTGTTTTTTCATTTTGCCCCAGTGAGTCTAATCACGCAAGCTCTCTGTGTGCCTCTTTGGTATAATGAACTAATACCCCAGAGCTGTGCTCTGAAGTTGAGGGGTCACGCAAAGGGCACATCTCTTTGAGAGATCTTACCGCTCTCTGTAACTGGGATGGATAGCGTTGGCATTGGTAGACCTTCAAGGTGAGATGTCTACTGGCCTCTTCCATCTAAACGGTTTTGCCAGTATCCCTTAAATGGTCTTTCACTAAAATATGATTGGAATATGTACTGAATGTGTGTATACACTTTGTGCACAACGTAAATTGTGCCTGGGACCTTTGAAAATGTGTTGGCAGGAATGAATGGTGGAATCCATTTTGGATTCCATATGTGAGGAAACATGAAAGTAGGGGTGAGTGAAATATTCCATTCTGCCGGCAGAACTCGCAGAATTTTGGTGACTCTGCTCTACTCTTGTAATACAAAGTTCCAGACACATTCCATCAATCACAGTGTGGTGGAATTTTTTCTTGCACATGGCTGGAGGATGGTAAGTTAATGATCACAGGTGAAAGTTAGCATCTCTTCGTACAATTTCCAGGTGCTAGGAGGACATCCGGATTGATTTTTCTAAAGCAGGCGATTATGGGCGTGCACAACCATTTGCGGTCAGAAGGCTGCCACTTGAGTAGAAAATCTACTCAAGTGACAGGAAAATAGCTCAAGTAGGTGCACCCTCTGGTGCACCGCATGGTGCCGTTCGCATTGATTTTTCAACATGGAGCACTCCCAGTACTAAATCACAGCAGGAGCAGTGGAATGTGCCTATTTCCGCCCATTGGTGGAACTCTGTGGAATCTCAGGAAGTTTTTATGTTACTGGATTTCCGCCCAGTCAAATTCTGTGTTTTGCTAACTCCAACCTGATCGGGGACAGACTTTGGATGAAGCTGCCCAAGCTCAGGTGATGATAGAGCTCACCACTTCTTATACTTGTTTCTACCCGATATATGCTTTAAAGGAATACAGTGTCAAGTGGATGGGGGGATCATGGCCTCTTTCCTTTCAAAGCTTGCTACCTAGTTTCTGCCACAAATCACAGCTCTTGCCCTTCATCTTGCCATGTCTGCCTGTCCCAGTGATGTGGCTTAGTGTGTTAGACCAATAATCATCTGTAATGTGGCCAGTTAGAACCAGCCCATGAGAGGCTCCTGTTATCTATGGACCTCACTTCAGCTGATCATGCAGTATCCTTACTAGTGGTGGGCAGAACACATGGACTTCTGCTCCACAGAATTCTGTGGAGGTGGGTAAAAACTCCATGAAATTCTGCAGAGTTCCTTGTGTGGCAGAGTGTCGGCTGCACTACATCCCTGGCGCTGAATGCACCTGATCTCTGAAGTGCTAAGCAGGGTTGGGCCTGATTAGTAGTTCTAACCAGGCCCGACCCAGCTTAGCACTTCAGAGATTGAGACCAGGGTATGCCTATATGGCAGTGAAAGCAATGAAAGCTGCAGTTTTAGGCCTCCTGTGCTGACACAGCCCACTGTCCTCGAGCCACACCTGCACACTTCCCTTCACCAACTGCAATCCTTCACAAACTTGCTTCAGAGGGCCCAGCACACGACTTGTCCATGCCCAGTGCCGGCCCCGGTGTGTCTTACCTGGGTCCCGGTTGCCAGTGGCCTGGCTCTTTGCCTCCCTTTGCCCCCTGCTCTTGGGCTGCTGATGACAGTAAAGGGAGGGAGGCTGCCCTGGATCCGGTGCTGGCACTGGTGCAGCCCCTCAGCAGAAGCTTGCAGAAGCTCCGCAGCCACGCCCGCCACGGCCGCCATCTTCTTTGGGCCAAATGTGCACTGCAGCCCAGTTATGGGCCACACAGCGCAAGTACAGACTGTCTGTACTTGCACTGTGTGGCCCCTAACTGGGTTACATTGGGCACATGGTGAGCTCTGCTCTGCTGCCGGGGCTAGTGGAAATTTTTACCGAACTACATGCTTCAAGTGAAGCGCAGAGTTCCAAAAAACTCTATTAACTCCACAGCGGAGCGGAGCTCACCATCCACCCATAACCCTTACAGTGTTTGACTGGAGGTGATTTGGTGCTCCTGATATAAATACTGGATATTATGGTCAATACTTTCAGTCAATAGTATTTTTCGTCATGTTTCACCCCATGCTTTTGATTTTTGTCCCATTTTTTTCTTATATTTTTATTGTCTTGATGAATCTTCTGCAAATATATCCTGTAAATCTATGTGTGCTATATAGGAATTATTGTACAGAAGGCTTTGTTGCCTAAAAGGGTTAATTAACCTAGGCAGGGGTGATGAGGGAAAATGCATGTATAAGCCCACATACTGAACCAAGATGTTGAATGGCCTCATGTGTGCTACACTAATTTTGATACATAGATATATTTAGCAGAATGAACAATGCTATATGTTCAGCCAAGGTTTTATATTGTATCACTCCAATGCCCGCAGATCTGTGGAGGTATACAGCTTAGGTCATATTGACCCAAAAAATACTAAAATTACCCTAAAGGAAGAGGGAAGATGATTGGTCAGATGGATCACCAATGGACAGAGAAGCATCTGGTATCCTAAAGAAACCGGGAGAATACTTAGACAGAGGGGTGTGGACAGAACAACAGCTGGCACATGAAAGTGTGTATGATACTGCAAGCCATCTTTTAGTGTATATAAAGGAGGGGTGCAAGATCTTCGCAGAAGCTCAAAGATGAAGCTGTGTAGTTCTGCAATTGCCCTAAGCCGTAATATCTTTGCATCATTCCCAAGGGGTGTTTAGAGTGGGCTTTCCGGTGCTGAGTGGGAAAGCAAAGTTGACTACGGACGTATGGGATTTTACTCTCACTTTATTTTGCTTACAAGGGATGTGCTGTTTGTGATTTACTGCATTGTAACTATTGCGAGCCATCACAGCCAATAGATGTGACTGTTGCTGTAGCTTACATTTGTATTGTATCAGCTAAGCGTGTCGCTCCTTATTAGACGCCCTTATTAATATGTATATGATAAATATAGTTTGAGGTGCTTAGTCCAGCATATTCACCTAACTCATGATACTTCAATTCAGTGTTTGTGTCCTTATAAACACCTCGAGTTTATCCTCTCTTGCAACCTTTCCAAAAGAGATATGCTTACCATGCATTGTTTGCTCTGTGTAGGTGGTATTGTGGCTACAGGAAGGAGTCGTGCTAACAGTAGTCCAGATTGAAGCCTGATACCACATATGCAACAATCATCTGAGCATACATGACCAACGCTCATCTGAGCACTGCACAGGAGGTAACAATATAGCATGGAAAATGAATAACTCCCAGAAAGAACACATCTTTCCCTCTTAAACAAACAAATAAAAATATCAAAGTTGAACGCACATCATAGTCAGGAAAGTATTTTGGTGATTTAGATGATCTACTACCTTTTATGCTAAGTCTGGAAGTAATTTTAAATACACATACTTAATTGTAGGAATTTCAGTAATTCCATGTTACTCTTTGACACAGAATTACTGATAATCATACAATTACACCCAGTCGCATAATTAGGAGTAACTTGGGGAATTAGCACAGAAACAACAAATTCAACAAGTGTGAGTGACCACACATGCTACTTTTTGTTTATTTTGCATTTTGCAGGAAGAAGTTAGTGATGAATGCCTGGAGTAAGTTGGGTATAAAGCCCCTCCAACATGAGTGCAATTAACGAGTGAGAGTGGCTGGCCATGCTTCTACTCATGTTCCGATGCATTTAGTGCTATTTCTTAGTGTGAACTGCATCCTAGCATCCACTTTGGACACAAGGCAGTTTTTTATGCCTGGAAAATAGAGCAAAATGCAGAATTACTCTTCTCACATACTTCTGCGTAATCTATCTGAAAGTTTAGCTAATTCCACATGTTTACACTATGTGGAATTACAGTGGTGGCGCTCGCCCTTATACATAAACATCCTAATCAAAATGGTCCTTCTTAACCAAATTTACCTTTATGAGTAAACAACTTATTTTTCATTATTACAAGACAATCACAATATTTACATCTAATCGTCTAAGACTCCTATTTATCATAGTTCACTTTTATTTGAGTTTACTTCAAACCTACCCTTTTCTTATCACATGCTTCTTTCACAGGACTAAGCCCAAACTCCATCACAAATAGTCAATGAGGTGCCAGCTTTAACTTTCCTTCTCTCCATCTCAAGAACCCGAAAGGAATGTCTTCCATGGTGGCTGGTGAAATCTTTTGGAAACTCCATATTTTAAGACCTCCAAATGATTCAATACCTTTACCTTAAGTCAGGGTTTCTGCGCTGTACCTTCAGAATTGTATTTATTGCTTTGGAGGACTTCATGAAGAGTGTGTAATGCTTAACAGCATAGCTTTTTTAAAAACATGTCCAGCTTTTCATAGACCAGTTGTCTCCATTATCAATTACACACCCATAAGGTGCTTCTTTGAGCATAAAATTATTTCCAAAAACCCAATGACACCTTCTTTTGTATCAGGCCTTACAAATTCACTGTGTATCCGTGTTAGACCTGACATGCATATGCAGTGGTTTCCCCAGATTATTTCATTTTCTTAGAGTAGATTTTGTTGTTTTTCCTCTTCAAGAGCCTAGGATCTCAAAGCTCTTTCCCTCTGCCAATGCAGGATGAAAATGGCCAGTCCATCCATGCGATTTAGAAACTGGCACCATCGCCCATGTGCAGGTTTGAGTACCTGGGCAGGGCCAGGTATGGATGGGGGTTAGCCTTTCCAACTTGGAGCGTCCATGTCTATGACCAGGTGGGATGGTTCCTGTGTAGATGTGCACATGGCTGAAGTGACAACGGCGTGCATAGTGGTGCCTGAGTAATCATGACAGAAACTGAGCCTGAGGGCTCAGGCCGACAGAGGCACACAAGCACCGTGGTGGTGGCTGTAACCGCAGTGTCACCTGCCTTGGCAGGGTGGTGCGTGCACGAGGGCATGAGTGCCTGGGAAGAGCCGAACACCCACGCATGTTCTCACTGCCACTGACAGCTGCTTTACCCATACAGTGATATAGGACACTGAGGTTTATTAAGTCTTGTTGCAATAAGGAATTGCAGGGAAGCAACCTCCTACTGTTTAGTATAGTTGGACTCAGGATGAGAAGCCCGAGCCATTGGTAACGGTATCTCTATCACCCCTTGACCAGGAAATGCCACTTTGGAGAAGTGGGCATTTCAAGGCATTGGGACTTGTTCTGGTGCCCCGTAAATTAGACTTCATTCCTGGGAGTCCGGGGGAAGAGCACATCTGCACATTCCTCAGATGACCGCTATAAAACAAGAGCTCCCTGCCATTTGGGCCCTGGTGAGATAGATAGGGAGAGAGGTTGTGATACTCTGCCTTCTGGAGCCAGAGCCTGGCACCCATAAAGATCTGCATTTCAGGACCCCAAGGCAGAAATGGATGACATTTATGGGATACATCTGTGGTTCAAATGAATTCTCTTCAAACTACCCCTCACTTCAAAGGTTTTACTTAGTATAAGTAGGAATACTCAAAGTTTGCAACTTAGAGTACCACTGATGGATATGTGGGACCAGTGTGGCTAGACCACGGTAGCGCACTGTTAGAGGAATCTGGGTGCCCTGGAGGATAACTGTCCAAATAAAGGGATCTGCACACCTCTACCAATTAGACACTGGCCTGGGGCTGTGTGGCATCCTGAATTGGCTCTTCAAAAGACAGGTTGGCTGTCCTATGTTCTCTGCAGAGGTCTTAGGCACATCAAAGGCCTCCTGAGAAGGGCTTACATCATGATTGATGTTATCTGGAGAGCAGTGCCCTCTGTTTAGGCACACATTGTGCTGGACTCTACCTGGCACGAGCAGTGTGCGTGTGGACCAGGCAGTAAGTCTAGGGACCGGGGGCACCAAGTGCAAGGTAGCAATGTACTGCTCGCCCTACTGGTGTGTGGCCCTTCATCGTGGGGGCCACTGCACCCTGAGACAGCTTGTGAAGTGAACGGATCACTGCTGAGGTCAAGTGGGAGCATTTCTCTCAGGTGACCCGCTGCTGCATGCTTATTGTGTGCTGTACCCAGTCATAGGTTGGAACCTGCAAAGGTATGGGTACAACAAGAGGAGTGTTTTGCGTGGACTAGTATTGCACAACAGAACTTGCGTCTAGTGTGTTCATCCAGAGAGACCAGAAAGGCTAAGGTCATAGCATACTGGACAGATTACCTCAACCCAGAGAGGTACCATAAGGTCTGGTTCAAGTCATCACACACTAGACTACTTCCTCCTGTCGAGGAGGGCATGATGCTGGGAGTTGATTGAAGAAACTTGGTGCCATCCAGGAATCCCCATTCATCGGGGCAATGCACTGAGCACTTTATATGTGGGATCGAACCTGTCTGGGGCCACTGGAAGTTCACAGCCACCAGACAAGGTGTCTCCAATCTGGAGACATGGACCTGGTGACTTGTTGTGAGCAACCTAACGTGTCGAGGGTGGGTCGAGTCAGCACACCCTGGTGGCGCCTCTGCATTCTGGAGGTGCTGAATTTAGTTACTATTTTGGCAAATTGGAGTGTTTGGCAGGGCTGAGAGCCTCTGAGTCTAATGGTTGGCCCCCTGTGACCATCATCCTGTGTTTTACAAACCTCTGAGTGAACCTCCTTTTGGGAGCCAGAATGTCTCCTCCTTAATTGTTTACTAGCTGTTGTCTTTCCTGTCCTCCACCTTGACTCCGACACCTGGGGAGTTGTGACTTAGCCGTGAGCAGTTGGGTGCCCTGGGGAAAGTTACTCTAGTCTGTGGGTTGTGGTAGGGCAAGGTTAACTGGGGGATGGTTGGCAGGTGGAAGGCGAGTTGGGACCGAGAGGGTGTGCAAGCATATGGGCATCCACTTGCTAGTAATCATGGCATTGTATTAGGGTGCCAGAAGCGAGGGCGTATGAGAGTGTGGGTGTGCGTACTAGTGACAACTGATACCCAGGCCCGTGCCAAGGTATGAGGTGGATGTGAGGGAGTGAGTCTGATTGAGAACGAGTGAGCGCTGGGGCAGCACTGTGGTGTTGCTGGGTACTCCTTCTCTGCTAGGAGGTTCATAAGGTTGACATCACAGTTTACTAGCATGGCTGAGGCCGTGGGTCTAGGTAGGAGTGTGGCTTACTGGGTTATACATTGTGCTGCTACTGTTAACCCCAGGGTGCATTGTGGATTGCACGGGTTACACTAGTCATGGGTGCTGGGAGGGTGGGGTTTATGCTGACAGCGGGTGGGCACCTTGTGGGATGCATGGAGGGAATGTGTGGTTTATTCAAATGCATATACAGTGATCAATGTTTAACATGATGGGGCCTATTATAATGTGTTGCATGTGTCACTGAAATTCATGCCAATGTTTCCATTGAATATTATTGTGTGTTATATGCTTAATGACATTTACCCTGAGATCACCTTGTAATCAAACTGTGTTAATCATGTGTGTGTTGAATACAATTGTTTTGTACATACAACCCGTGTTAAGTCTCTTATTGGGATTGTTCAGTCGGGGTTCTGTGGAAATGTGCTGTGCTCTTGCTTTACACATTGCCTCTGGGATAAGCCTGACTGATTACTGCCAATCTACCCAATGGTAATTGTTGGTTATCTAGCAGGTGTACCTGACTACCACTAATGGGAGTGGCATGTCCCGCCTGGCTGAGCTTCTGCTTTATCCAATTGGACAGAGCCGCTTCCAACAATCCATATAGAAAAGTCGTTGATAAGTACAGGCAACTAAGACATATAGGCCCTCATTACAACATTGGCTGTAAGTGCCGCTTACCGCCATGCTGGCTGCTGCCAACATACTGTGACCATGGCGGTATACTGCTACACATTTCATGACCCACACATAGAAATCCGCCACTATACAAACACGAACACACAAGTCCAAAAGCCCAAAAGTCAGTGATAAACTAGCGGTATCGAAACTCACACCCTTATGCCAACAGAAACACGCCAACAGCATCATGACCCACGAACCACTGCGGCGGTCATTTAACCGCAGTAAACCATTGGGGTTGCAGACCACCGCGCTCAAAATACACATAAACATACAAAACTACACCACATTGGACAATTCAAACTACACACACCTGACACACATACACACACCACACACCTAAACCAGTATAAAACACACACTAGCCACAACCCTTTCTGACCCAAAGATTTTGGCAAGTGAGAGAGAGACAAGCCAGGAGCACCCACTAAATCTGAGCCACAAAACACCATCGCCCATACACCATCCACGCACCTCACAGCACACACCCCAACACATCACTGCACACACCCTCACACACACCACTCACACTACACCCATGGCACCACAAAGACACCCAGGTTCTCAGAGGAGGAGCTAAGGGTCATAGTGGAGGAAATCATCAGGGTAGAGCCACAACTATTCGGATCACAGGTGCAGCAGACATCCATTGCAAGGAAGATCCCAATACCAAGCCCTGCATGCGACACCAATGCATGGACACACATCACAGACCTGCAAGGACACCCATTACCCCAGCATGCAAACTAGTGTCAATCACTTAGCCAAACAAATCACAACTCACACAAGCCAAAGCTGCCTTGCTAATAACAACCATAGAGGGAAACATATCCATGCACACAATGGCACACGCAGAAACAATAACACTGCATTTACATCCCCACAGGACCCCCACTCAATGTCACCAGAGAGGAGGTGCCAGCCACATCCAGTCCCCCGCCAGAAGAGGCCCACAGTGATGACAGCAACTCTGCACGCTTGGATCACGATGACCAACCTGGCCCATCAGGGACCTCTGGACAGTCAGTTACCCAGGCACAGTCCTAACCCACCACAGAGCCTCCCCCTCAGGAAACACCACCACAGCACCCACCCAGCGGGCCCATCTTTCTGTCCCCAGGACACGTCAATCAGCAGTGTGTCCACCACTACAGGGAACCCAGGCAACCCCACAAACATGGGACGATCAGGGACCTGGGGTCAGTGGCAGTGGGCACACGGTTCAGGAGTCAGAGGCACAGGACAACAGGGAAGCTGGGAGGACTGCTGTGCGACAGGGGGAGGACAGGCCCAGGGAACCGACTCTCCATGACGCACTCCCCAACATCCTGGGAGCATATCACCATTCCCAGGAGACCATGGGCCAGATACTGGCTAAGTTGCAGGAGCCCCAGCGGCTGTAGGAGGGACAGTACCTGGTGATCAGGGAGGACCTGAGGGACATCCACATCACCCTGGTCACCATTGCAGGGGTGCTGGCAGACATGGCCAACACCATGAGGGAGGCAGTGGCACATCAACGGGCACCTGACACTAGCCACACCGAAGAACATCTCTCCACCTCAGGCGATGCTAGTGGACCCACCACAGGAACAACAGGCCACAAGCACCCCACCCCCTGCAGAAGGAGAACCACCCAGCAAATGGTCCCTGCGATCCAGGCAGAAGCCAGAGAACATTGCCAAGACCCCTGCCAGGAAATAAGACTCTCCTGATTGTCACCCTTGTGCCCCACTCTGTCACCCTGTCCACCTTGAACTGCCTTTGCTCCCCTTCCTATGCCCCCTTGGACAATGTACCTGTGATACAAATAGACTGGACTCTAACCTGGACTTCCCTCCATCAGCAACCCAGCCTATTGCAATAACCCCTCCACTTATTAGCACCTAAATAAATACCCTTGGAACAAATTCAAGCATGGAGTCTGTCAATTGTTTGACATATGTATTTGTTTATCAAACTGTAAACATTGCAATTCAAATGTACTGTAACATTTACATAGGCATGACCTGTAGTGGGCAGCAGTAAACACACCAGGAGCCGGAGTGAGGCACAGAGATTTGAAAATAGAGATGAAAAAGGGTACAGTAAGTGGTCATAGAAATAGGGAAATCAGGCTTCTATGTCCAATGTCAAACACAAAACTGCAATGGAAGGTGAAGTTACAGTGTTTTACCTGTGTGTCACTAGAAGTACTGTTGAATTAGTGTAGTTCTGTTGTCCACATCCTCTTCCTCTGCCTCCTCTGCGTCACTGTCCACAGGCTCCACCGCTGCCACATGACCATCCCGAGGCTCATCCTCCTGCAGAAAAGGCACCTGGTGTCTCAAGGCCAGGTTGTGCAACATGCAACGATGATATGGCACACCTTCTTGGGTGAGTAGTACAGGGATCCACCTGTCAGATGGAGGCACCGGAATCTGGCCTTCAGGAGGCCAAAGGTTTGCTCAATGATCCTCCTTGTTCACCCATGTGCCTCACTGTAACGTTCCTCTGCCCTTGTCCGGGCATTCCTCACTGGGGTCAGTAGCCATGAGAGGTTGGGGTAACCAGAGTTGCCTGCAAATATCAAGTGATATCTGTTAGCCACACACTCACCGTTAGGGCCAAACCCACATCCACATACCTACATAAACTGGATGAGGACCATGGGCTCACCCATTAGCCACACCCTGTGCCTCTGGAGTTGAGACATCACATATGGGATGCTGCTATTCCTCAAGATAAAGGCATCATGCACATAGCCAGGATACTTTGCATTGACATGGGAGATGTAGTGGTCCACCAAACACACCATCTGCACATTCAGAGAGTGAAAGCATGTTCTATTTCTGAACACTTGTTCATTTCTCTGGGGGAGGTGAGGGTGGGGGGGGGGAGAAATGCAATATGTGTACCATCAATGACGCCAATGAAGTTGGGATATGTCCCAGTGCATAGAAGTCAGCCTTCACTGTGGCCAAATCCTCCACCTGGGGGAATACGATGTAGCTGTGCATTTGTTTCATCAGGGCAGACAACAGTCTGGTCAGCACGTTTGAGAACATAGGCTGTGACATCCCTGATGCCATGGCCACTGTCGCTTGGAAGGAACCACTTGGCAGGAAATGGAGCACTGACAGCAACTGCACTAGATGGGGGGGATACCTGTGGGGTGGCAGATAGCTGATACCAGGTCTGGCTCCAATTGGCCACACAGTTCTTGGATTGTGGCCCTATCAAGTCTGTACGTCAGGATAATGGGCCTGTCCCCCATTGTCGCCTTGTCCACCAGGGGTCTGTACAGGGGGGGTGTCTCTATCTCCTATTCATCCTCAGTGGTTGAACTCTAGGGTGAAAAACGGTGAGCAGAAGGTCATAGTCAAACATATTTACACATTAATATGCAATTTGTGCTTTACAGAAACAGTATGTGAACTCGTAAGTCAGTTGATGTGCCAGTGTCTGTTGTGACACAGTTAGGTGCCATGGCCTGTGCCCACCTGAAATGGCGGCTGCCTGACCTGTGAGGAGGGACAAGTGGAAATGAGGTAATTCTACTGGTGTTGTGCAACACTGCATTGGTTATCATTTTGGCCTATGGGTTCTAGGAGCCAATGGTGATGTACACCGGCGGTGACGGTACGCACCGCCGCGGACGTGACCGCCATTTTCTATCTGCTCACTCACTTGCTACCTGACCTTCAACAGGAGAGGACCTACACTGCAAGTGCTGCTGAGGCTTGTGTCTGGAAGCGACAATGGCTCAAGTGTCTGGGGAAAGGGCCCCTACCTTCACTTCGGAGGAGTTAGAGAGACTGGTGGATGGGGTCCTACCCCAGTACCCTTTACTCTAAGGTCCTCCAGACAAACAGGTGAGTACACTGTGAGCATGGTGCGTGAGGCATGAATGTATGGATTGCTGTGTGTGTAAGCCTTGTGTAGGGGGGTCTGAGGGGTCCTGGGCAGAGTGCTGCATGTATAGTGGTCAATGTATGTGCGTAAGGAGATGGGGGGATATGGTGGGCAATGAGTATAACAGTCCGGATGGTATGACTAATACCTTTTCTGCTGTTTTTATTCTGCAGGTCAGTGCCCATCAGAAAAAGGGTATTTGGAGTGCCATCACCAAGGAGGTGCGGACCCTGGGGGTCTTTGACAGGCGGAGCACCCACTGCTGCAAACGGTGGGAGGACCTGCGCCGCTGGGCAAGGAAGACGCCGGAGGCCCAGCTGGGTCTGGCCTCCCAACGAGGAAGGGGTGCCTGTCGTACCCTGACCACCTTGATGTTCTGCATCCTGGCGGTTGCCTATCCTGAGTGGGATGAGCGCTTGAAGGCACAAGGGGCTGAGTACAGATTCTGAATCATGAGTTTGCGTGTGTTAAGGTATTACCTGGGTGGGGGCTGTCGGTGCCCCTAGGCCAGGGCGAACATGGCAGGGTATGTTCAATGATGGGCAAGCTCAGATGCACCCCAACCTCAATAATGTTAGTGGGCATCTACTACTGGGCAGGGTCCTGTGGGTTTCAGGTGTGCAGCTACTGGCATTAGGCATTGTACCCCATGGGCTGGAGACTAGCATTGTAACTGGTAGTGCATGGCCTAGTGCATAGGGCTGTTCCTTGTGAGTTGTGTACGCCAACCTTAGTGTTGTTGCTGGCATTGCCAAGGGTATCCTCTGTCTCTCCCCCCCTTTTTGTTTTGTCGCCCTGTCCTGGTGTGCATTAGCATCATCTGGCGGAGGAGCAGAGGCACCGGCGACGGAGGGAGCTGCATCCCACATGTGCCTGGAGGCTGAATCCACCGACGGTGAGGGCACCAGTGGGACGGAGGGCGAGGGGAGCACCATGACAGAGACAGGAGGGGACAGTACCGACAATGACACCTCCTCCAATGGAAGCTCCCTGGTGGTGGTGGATACCTCTGTGCCCACCCCAACTACAGGTACAGCCGCCACCCCCTTACCAGCACAACCCTCCCAGCAGCCCCTCAGCGTGTTTCACATGCCCGCTCACCCAGGATGGTGGGCATCTCTTTCGCTCCAGGCACCTCAGGCCCTGCCCGAGTCAGCCCTGATGCCCTCAGTGAGGAGGCTACTGACCTCCTGAGATCCCTCTCTGTTGGTCAGTCAACCATACTGAATGCTATCCAGGGTCTAGTAGGGCATTTGCAACAAACATATGCATACCTGGAGGGCCTTCACTCTGGTGTGGCGGCCCAACAGAGAGCATTCCAGGCTCTGGCCAACTCACTGATGGCAGCCATTTTCCCTGTGTCCAGCCTCCCCCTCCAACTTCCTCTACCCAGTCCCAATCCCCTCAACCCCAGCCTATCCCAAGCACACCTTCAGACCAGCAATCAAACAAATCAACACACAGAAGTGGCTCAGGGAAACACAAGCACCACACTTCATCTCACAGGCACTCACACATGTAGACACATCCACTGCCTCCACTGTGTCCCCCTCCTCCTCATCATCCATCTCCCCCCCAGTAGTGTCTCCACTCACACCTGCATGCACTACATCCTCATCCACTACCTCCATCACCAGCACGCCTATCACTACACGCCCCTCACTGGCAGTCACCACCCCACATCCATGCATAAGTCCCCTGTGTCCTCTCCCACTGTGTCTGTGACCCCTCCTCCCAAAGTACACAAACGCAAGCACTCAGACACCCAACAGCCATCCACCTCACAACAGCATCCAGCCCATGCACCTGCACCCAAACACAGCAGACTGACACCTCCTACAACCACTCCCTCTTCCTCCACACCTAAACCTTCACCCTCTTCCCTCCCCAGTGTCCCTAAGAAGCTTTTCCTCACCAACATTGACCTATTCCCTACCCCTACCCCCTTCCCGTCCTTCACCTCGGGCCAGGGTGGCCAGAACCCAGCCTAGCATCTCAGCTACCCAGTCCACAGCCACTGTGGTTTCTGCAGCAACTGCGGGTGTGAGAGGCTCCAAGGAGTCACCCATCAGCCTAACCAGTGTGCCAGCACCACCTGCCAAGACCAAGAAGGGTCCGCAACCTAGCAAGGGGAAGAAGGGGACACCAGCCAGCAAGGGGAAGGAGGCACCACCAGCCAGCAAGGGCAAGAAAAAGACACCAGCTGGCAGAAGCAAGGAGGCACCACCATCTGCCATGGCCACCTGCACCGCCACCAGCAGCACCACAGCCAGCAGGAGCAGCCTCAGCGTGAAGGCTACCACCACCACTGACAGCACCGCCCACTTGCAGCGCAACTGGCATCCACTGAGCAGCCGTCACTGCCGGCGAGCAGTGTGTAGTGGTGACTACATGGGCTGCAGTGCGTCCTGGTCCCTGCAACACCTGTCGGTGTGACACACAAGTGAGAGACTGTGACCTTGCCCCATCCAGGATGAAGCACACTGGGCACAAGGCCCCCTCCAGAACCAGTGGAAGAAGGCATCCACTCAGCCCCTCCTTACCAGGATGAAGCTCACTGGGCACAAGGCCCCCTCCAGACCCAGTGAAAGAAGGCATCCACTAGAGAGGCTGTGGCTTTGCACTTCCCAGGACCAAGCTGTGGGCAAACCATCCACTTGAGAGACTGTGGCTTTGCACTCCCCAGGACCAAGCCGTGGGCAAACCACTTACTAGAGAGACTGTGGCCTTGCACTCCCCAGGACCAAGCAGTGGGCATGGAGCTCCCTCCAGGCCAGTGGTGTTGTACCATCTTCCGGCTAAGGTGCCCCCCCATTCCCCGTCCCCCTGAGGTGTCTGTGTTTTTTCGACCTGAATCCCCTGCAGTGTTCTCTCCGTATTGAGGCAGGAGTCAAGTGTGGCCTTGGCCTATTTGTTACGGCCCAGTGGGCCACGGACATTTTGGAGTGGGCATTGTCCCTCCTTTTGTATGTATTGTACATACTGGTTATTGTTTAAGGACGTATACATCTAAAACTGTACTATTACACTCATTTTACTCCATTCCATTTGTCCTTGCGTTATTCCTGAGGGTTACGGGGTGTATATGTGATGTTGTGCATCTGTTTGTGTGTATAGTGTTGGGGGTGGAAGGGGTGAGGGTTTTGTGTGTTGCATGTGTGTGTCACTCTCTTTTTCCTCCCCCCTCCCTTGTGTGCTAGGTGCAGTACTCACCATGGTCGTCTTCACCGGCGTTCATGTTCCTGGTGTATGAAAAGGTACAACAGCATTGGAAAAAAGTGCAGCTCGGGCTCCATGGCGTCGTGGTTCTTCCTTGAGTGTCGAGAGGTGAGTCGTTTCCCTTCTGTGTTCTGTTTCCACCGTGCTTTTGATGGCGTTGGCATCACCCCAGAAAAGCTGGCAGATGGGCGTGTTGTAATACAGTGGGTGGTACATTGTCTTCTGCCTGGCTGTTGGTGGTTACCGCTGCGGTGTTTGTTGCTACCGCCATGGCAGTTGGAGTGTTAAAGTGGCTGTTTGTGTTGGCGGTTTCCGCCATGGTCATTATTCCATTTTGTTTACCCCTGGCCTGTTGGCAGTGTTACGGCTGCTTTATCACTGACCGCCAGGGTTGTGATGAGGGCCATATTCTCCTAAAACTTGCATAAAAACAGCAAAGTCTAGCACAACGTTTGCCCAGGGACTATTTGGTAATGGTTCCATTTGGAATGGTGTATTTCTCAATTTCCAATTTTTACTCAATACAATACAATCCTTGCAACCATCAGTAGCCTTCAAAGTGCTGATCTATTCCATTATTGCAAACACATTCTCACTAATTTTGTTTTGTGGAAATACTACCTGGATTTCCCTCAGCAGCCAGTAATTTGACATATTTCTTCAAGCCTAACGAAGGCAAAATTTACCAGACTTCAGGATAATGCTACATGCTAAACTTAAATCAGTTGCAATTTGTCCAGAATCTGGGACCCAGTTAGACTAAAAAAAGCAAAAAGTTTTTTTTAAAAAACCTCCTTGGTAATCCTGTATCTATTGAAGGTGAAAAATAATACTGAAGTCAGTAGCAAAGGGCAATGTTCCTCCTGACAAAAATGGAGAAAAGAGCAAAGCAAGGAAATCCAGAAGCAGAATATATAGACGTTCCAACTGCTAGAAGCAACACCAGGGACAACAATAGTAGTAAGGGATTCAAGAATGAAATGAACAAAAAGGTAACATGCCCCTCAACATCATTCACTTGGATATTCATGCTTACGTCCTTATATATGATTCAAACCGGCATTAGCATCACAGAAAAGGCTATTCATGTTCTTAGATTTGGAAACTTCAATAATATCCTGTGAACATACCATCATCTTGGGAAGGGCAGCTTATAAGGTTTGTCCATGCCATTTCCTGAAAATCATAGTGTCTGATTGGTACACAATGAAGAATTCCAAACTGAACATACATAAATCAGTGCTAATATCCACAGATAAACCACTGTCCTTTATGCCGGGCTCTCCTGACAGCAAGTAGAATACCTCTCCTGGTGACAGGGAGCATGCAGACTATAGTGAGGTCCTGGCAGCATGCGATGAAAGTTGTGACTCTGAGCTACCCAGCAGTTAATAAAATTCTCCTTCCTCTCATGAATTTGAGTAGCCTCTGCACTGGTCTAGACATAGAATTAACAGTATTCACCCTTTCTGAAGATCTGGACTCATTAAGGTGCCATTGAAAACATCGGCAAACTAAGAAGTGAACACGAACTGAAGAAGCATCCTGCTAAGCACGCGCATTAGAAGGACAGTCAAGGGATCAAAAACTGAAGGTGACCTCCAGCTATTTGAGAATTTCAACATTCTCGGGTTTTATATTGTGTTTCCTTTGCACCATAACCGGGAGTTTGACATGGAAGCTGATGATACCCGTTCGGACCACAGTACAATAGCGATGAAGGAAGGTCAGAATAAGTCTTTCAATTACAAGGCAAAGGCAACTTTAACCAGGAATCACGGTTGAAATGTAACGGGCAAACTACAGGCAGGAAGACAAGCAGAAGAAAGACAGACCTTTTTTAGAGGATAAAAAAAACAGAATTTGAAATTGATTTACTTTTAATTTTGGCACTTTTCCTGCTCTTCTGAACTGATTAAAGTAATATTTAGTGGCTAGAACTAAAGGATTAACACGAGTCAAAGATGGAACACACATGGGTGAAATTCTTGCATACAAAGGCAGGGTAAGACCTTATTGGTACAATGGGCCATATTACTTAAAACAATTCCATTGTTTGTAAATTGTATAGGCTCCTGCTGAGACAATGATAATGAGTCCTCTGAAATTTCTGAACTACCAGACAAATGCAAATTGGAATGCATGATTTGGGGTTTTCATCTTTCCTTTCATCTCTCTTGTAATCTATGTTAACTCAACAGCACTAAATCAACAAGTCAGAAAACGAAGTAGGACATTGTGAACTGATCAATTGCCCTTATTTCTTCTTTCAAACCACACTGACAGAAAGTCATCGGAGTTTTTTTAACCTTGTTTCAACTGCTAATTGATGGAAACAAGTCATTTAAATCAATGCACCCATTCCACCTTGTAGAATACTGCACAAAGCTCCTCAGCAAAACATTTTAAGTCAGTGCATTCAAACTGCTTCCGAAAAGCTCATATAAGGTTTCGTAAAACAGCAAATAAGCATTTCATTGTGTTACTAAGTACGTTGCACTGGACACTGCTGGCACACTAAAGCAATGAATCAGGTAAGCCACTTTGACGTGGTCTTGACACAAATGTGCACGGCCAAACGGAAAATGCATCAAAAGAGAATCCAAAGCCTCCATTTCACTTCAACCTCAGAAAAAACAATTCACTTTTCCTGTCAATTAAACTTTTTTTTTATATTCTCTGCAGTGGTTCCAAAGTATAGCATATTGTTTAATAGACGTTGACTAATAGTGGTTTAACCCAATGAAACCAATCTTTTTTGTTATGAGCTGCTGTCTCAAAGATAGCTTTTACTTGTTCGTCTTGGGGTTTTATTTCCTTGCAAGTCCCCAAATAATGTACATTAGTAGTCATAATTTTGCATGGCTTCTTACTCACACTATTTGCCCTCCCTTCCAGAGCACTCAGCATTCTATCCAGTGTTCATCATGTTCTTGGCAGGTTGCACATATAAGTATATCCTTCTAGAATGCACGTAAATCAAGGATATCTTTAAACTAAGCGTATATCCCCAGACACAATCTAGGGGCATATTTACATGTCCCTAGCACCACAGGAGCGTCACTTTTGTGATGCTCCTGTGGCGCTGTGCACTGAACTGAAGGTGTGCCTTCCCACACATAAACAATCATTCCCATTAATGGCCTTTTGCTCTTTCAGTGTGTGCTGCAGAATGCAGCCTACACAGAAAAAGCAAAAATGAGGAGAAATAAAAGTATTTCTCCTCATTGCGCCATAACGGCACCCCGGGTTAGTTTTTGGCACTGCTTCAGATTTATGATTCCTTGTAAATTTGGGGCAGCATCAAAAGCAATGGGTGTTACGGTGGAACGCCCACAGCAACACCCATTACACACCCCTCTGCCACCTAAAACTGTTTTGGGGGCATATTTAAAGTGGCTTAACATTGCCTTGCAAATATGGTGCAGTGCACAGCATCGCCGGAGCATCGCTAAAAGTGATGTTCTGGTGGTGCTAGGGGCATGTAAATATGCCCCAATATAAGGCAAGAATGAAGTTGTCCTGCTCGGAAGCAAATATCTGTCTGCCACACCCTCTCTCATACTGACACTTTCCCTCTCAGAGTGCAAGCCCTTCGTGCACCCCATTGTGCCACCATTAAGCGTGCTGTTCACTCCTTCTTCTCAGTATTCCCTCTCTTAATGGCCCTCCTCTCTCTTCTGAGCACTGCATGTCTGTCCTATGTGTGTCAACTCTCTCTCTCTTTCAGGGTGGTACCACTACGCTCTCTTCACAGGGGTTACCTTCATCTCTTTACCAGTGGCGGCTCGCATGGGTGACAGGGGGCAGTGAGGCACAAGGTGAGTGTTCGGGGGGCAGAGGGAGATTAACAAAATTTTAAAAAACTTACTTCCAAGCCGTTGATCCTCTATCATCTCAGCACCAGGCAGGCACAGACTCCCAGCCTGCCAATCCTGATGCTGCTCAGAGCAGCGTTAGAATTGGATGAAGCGCCCAGCCCAGCCAGGGTGCTCCAGGCAGGCTAGGAGCCTGTGCCTGCTTTCTTCAGCCCGACAACACAGTGCTGGGCTGGAGAGAGCACAGTGCGCATGTGTGTTTGGCCGGCCTGAGACGCCCCTCAGGGCTCGTCATCCCCAATGCTCCCCCCTTTCTTAGTTAATTATCCTTTCATTGTTAAAGGATTTGCAGTGCTTGCTGCTGCTTGGGGGCGGGGTTTACGCTCCTCCGTCATAGCAGAGGATCTGCCACTGCTCTTTACCCTCGAGGGGCTGCTTATTTTTATGCTCCTCAGGATGTTATCCTCTTTTGCTTATCAGCATATTGCTCTTCTCTAGCGCTTCTGCATTCTGTTCTTCTCATTGGTGTACCATTTTTCCACAAGGTACTACAGTCGCTCACCTCTCAGTGTGCTGTCCTCTCTCACCCTTTTTGTGTAGTTCTCTCTCTGGTGTTTTTTCTGTCAGTCACCCACCCATGATGATGCTCCTTCTGAAAATACACTCTCTTTCAGGGTGCACACTTTCTATCTGCTACCTCTTAGGGTGTTCTGCCCCTTCTCAGGAAACTGTTCAAAACCCCCCCTCAGTGTACACTCAGGGTGCTGTCTCCTCCAAGTGAAATCCCTCTCAGGGTGAAGCTCCCTTAAGGTGTTGCTTCCTCCCAGTGGCCGTCAGTGCGCTGCTCCCTCTCAGGGTAGTACACTCTCAGTGTGCTGCTTCCTCTCAGGGTGCTGTCTCCTTCCTACAAATCCCTCTGAGGGAGCAGCTGCCCTCTCTCTCATGCTAGTTGTCAAGGCATTTAATCCTTCATATCAGGGAACAGTCCTCTGCCAACATGCAGATCTTACTACTACTGCTGCCTCGTGACAACACTCTATCTCCATCACTACCGCTGTACTCGTCATCATCAGAAAAACTTAATTCCATTTGTAGAAAACCATAAAAGCATAAGCACAATTCCAAGTGTCAGTACACATATAAAAAAAAATACACATGCAAATATATCACTGAACAACATTGTGTATGATTTGGAAACATTAATAGACAGGTCCAAGTCATCCATAAACTGGGCAAAAGTTTCCAGGAACCACTACAGACCGACCACCATCCTAGCCATTAAAACACAGTCATCTGCATATATCAATACAGGAAGGTATCAGGTCCCCACGTTGGGCATGTTGGTCTTTCCACACAGCAATGAAGATTTAAGTTCACTGACGTAGAGGCAAAAAAGAAAGGGACCCATTACACACCTTTGCCTAACACTCCCCCAATTTCAAAAGGGGAGTACACTTTTCATTGGGCCCATATCTGATACACTCAGGCATACTGGTGTTTGTTTGAGATAAAAAAGTTCATCAGCTGGTGCTCCACCTCAGTTTTAAAATTCTGTTCCACAGCTTTTCAGGTCCATTAAAGCCAGGTGCATATAACCTTTTGTCACCTCTGTACATGTGTTGATAATGAAATAAAAATGTAGGCATTGTTCTATGGTCTCAAACACAATGTAGGGGTGAGTGGCAATATTGCTGGAACTTCCTCATCCAATTGCATGCAGATACACATCAAAAAGGTAGGGCTATTAATGTTCTCCTTTCCTTTTTATTCAGAGTATTCTCTGATGATTGCAAGTCCCTCACCCACATAAGAATTTGCCATGTTTCATCATCGGGCTTCCCGCACTCTGGGCCTATAGAGTCCAAGGTGGGACTCTACGACTGTGAGTGGGAGCAAGAGTTTCTAAAAATATTTTATTTGTTAGAATATGTACTCCACACAGTCAGACAAGAGGTAAAACAAATGAACTGTTAAAACTATCTGGAACTATCCTAAATCTATTTTATAATTGGATTTCCTGATAGGATTAAAAACATGAGTGGATGATATAAAGGGGTACTAATTATCATATCATCCTATGCTACCATTAACATGTTTCAGCCATCTTAACCTTGTCCAAAGGGTCAGGGGCCTTCATCAGGACGTATAGCCTCTGGTTCCAAAGGTGTCACTTTATCATTAGAGGCTAGTCTTATTCACTATGCTGTCCTATATGGGATAATCTGTGACCTATTTGCGTCAGATAACTATCACAAATAGGTCACAGATGTTAGGTAATTAATATCATGATGCATGCCATTGTTATATAATCCCAAGACCCTGTCTGAAATCATATTGGACATCACATAGTATACTCTTGTAAATAAGGCAGTAGTACTTCGGGTCAGCTCTATACTCTTTCATAAAAATAGGGAAGATGTTTTTTCTTTACCAAGACCCCGGTGGCTCTGTAATCATGGGTTCTTAAGTAATCTACTAGAAGGGGTTCCCAGATCTCTATGTTGTCCTCAAACAAGTCAATGGGGCTCCCACTCAGGTCTCCAGCTCTTTTTCCAGGGCTTTGTTCAAGGGCAGTGATTTCCTCTTTCAGGGTAGTCACTGGCAGGTCACTGCAATCCAAGCCTGTACCTCACAAAGCACTATTTACCCCCAAATTGTAGCACTGCCGAAAACCTTAGAGAAATGGTCTACCCACCGATGGGAAAGTATGACAGTGTCCATGTCCAAAGTGTAGTTGTGTCACATGTGAATGAGATTGAGCATACCTCAATTGTGGCCTTTCTTGTGTACCCTTGGATGAAAACTTAGCACTATTAAGGACTGATTGATGTACTACGAAGGGCCTCCAAACTGTGAGCTGTAGAAGGAACAGCAAATGTTATGCTTGAGTGTCCCCTCACCAGCCTTGTTTAGCTGGGTCTATGATAGGGTCCCAGATTCTCTGGACCACTGAGAGATAACTTATAAGAACGATGTTTTACCAGGTCATTAAAGGATACTTCAATGGCCCTGAGTGATGGTAATATAGGATCTAAAAACGATTTGAGCACCCCTATGAAGATCTTCATAAAATTATTTGCTATTTGCTCAATATTGGGCAGAGTAGGCTCCGAATGATGTTCCACATCTGGGGATAAGTGCTTAACTCCTGGGTTTGGTCTTTTTTCATGGGTATTCATTGAGCAAGCTTTGCCTCTTTTCTTTTTAGGGGGTGGGGAGCCCACAGGGTCACACCTACTACATGGGATATTTTCAGATGTGATTGGTAAATCAGCATTAAAAACACAAGAGTTAGGGGACCTCCACTTTTAGGCACCGATGTGTTGACTCCCTGAATCAGTGGTCAAGGGCTGTGTCAATGTATTTGGTACGGTTGGAGTCTTTTTATCATTCATTCAAAATTCTTTGTTTATTGCACCTGTTGTTTTACTTTAAAAACTTGTAATTAAGGAGGAGTGCTCCTTACCCAACTTGCTTGAGACCATCGTTTTCTTCTTCCCAATGTATTTCCTTCACAATAGCCCTGTTGGAGAAACAGAAGGAATGAAGGTGCCAAGAAAGTGACAGAGCAGCCTCATCTGCTGTGGCTGGGCACCGACAGGCCCTCTTTTGCCCTGGTTGAGTCCCATGCTGGGGTAACCTTTGACGTGTTAAGTGCACCTGGTAATCACATGTGTGGCTGAACCACCTCCTAGCAGGTGGAGGAGCCTGGCTCTTGTTGTCTTAGCCCCAATGATTGCCAGCAGTGAATGGAGCATTGTGCATCATGGTAGGCAATGGTGACTTATGTGCGTCTGGTCATATACTGGTTTGACTGTACCAACTCCTGGAGGGTGGAGGAGCCTGCGGTTTGTAGTCCTGGCCCAAATGATGCCCAATAATGAATGGAGGATCCTGTGTTGCTGCAATCTTTGGCATCTTATGTCTGCCTGGTAGTCGCAGATGTAGCTGGGCCGCCTCTTGGCGCATGGATTAGCTGGAGGCTTGTGGCTGTCCCCAATGATGTCCAGTAATAAATGGTGCATCCCCTGTTCCCCAATGATGTCCAATAATGAATAGTGCATACCCTGTAATCTAATATTCATTGAATGTGTAAAATAAACTGTGCCACAAACAGTGTTTCATCATTATGGTGTCTCACTCGAGGACTCTCAGAGCCCATCGAGTACTTGCCGCACCTGTGCTTGGGTCCTGCAGCAGGGATTAGCTGCATTTGGTATACATGGTGCACACAATGTGTAATGACATGCTGCAAGTAGGCCAATTAGGATTTGTTTGTTTTTTAAATTAAAAAAGTCAGCAAAAGTAAACAGAAGTCTAGTAACAAGTGATAAACTTTTTTCTATTTTCTCAGTCTAGAGATTTTTTTTTTGTGATCTGCAGACTGAATATCGCAGACATCAAGCTACTTAGCACGTTTTGCTGAAAATTAGTTGTTAGAAATGGCCCTTTCTGCAGGGCTATCCCCAAACTTTTTGCTTTTCTCCTCCTATTTTTCCGACCCTCTATTGTTGTCTTTAGAGCTCTGGACCCTTTACCACTACTAATCAGTGCTAAAATGCATGTGCTGTCTCCCCAAAAACTTGTTTGAATTGGATTACACCCATTGGCTTATTTAATTTTCATGTATGTCCCTTGTAAAGTGGTATAAAATATACCCGTGCCGTGTAAATTAGGTGCTACCAGTGGGCCTTCAGTGCTGATTGTGCCACCCACAGAATTAGCCTTTCAAACTTGTTTCAGGCCTGACACTGCAATGCCTGCATTCACAGTTTACTGCCACATTGACTTGGCAAATCAAACTACTTACCAATGCATGAAGACCCTTTTATTATGCCTAAATCAACCCTAAGGTAGGTGCTAAATAGCCCAGCAGCTGGGTAGGTAAAAGGTAAGACATATATTTTTATGTGTTACATGTCTTAGTAGTGACAAACAGCCTATTTCTTTTTTTAATTACTGTGAGTGCTGCTTCTACCATAGGTTTGCTTTGGAAAACCCTTATATATGCCTAAGTGGTAATTTCTGATCTGTGAGGGGTAGCATGGGCATATTTTGTATGTTTGGAATAATAGTGAAAAATCATGCTTACTGGTGTTGGGGATGTTTCATTACTGATTAAGAAATTACACTTTTAGAAAGTGGCCATTTCTCTGTGCTTATAGCTCAAGTGCTTTGCAGTTTAACTCCAATCCATGTGTGGGGCAGAGTGACAACTCCACTTGGTGCATACTTCCAGACAGCCATGACACAGGAAGGGCTGGGTTTGACAGAAGAGGCATCTGCATATTGATACTCATCCTGGCCTGGGGATACTGAGGGCCATTCACCCCGTACATGTCAATAAGCTGTGCCTTGCCCTCACACAACGGACTGATTACCCCTTACTGATGTCTTGAGCAACGGCTGGGGTTAAAAGGGGGTGTTGTGCACTTCTAAGGTTATTTTGAAGTGTACCCTAGATCAGACACTTTGAGTATAAGTGCTGGGGGCTCTTGCCCCATGATTTCAGAGCACTTTTGGACCCTCCCCAATCCTTTGTCAGAAGGACTGCTGGACTGCTAAAATGACTCCTCTGGTTCTTCTGTGGTTGCCCTGCTGTCTTCTGCTGCTGGGCAGCATAAAGGACTCCCTGGGTTTCTTTTCTGCTTGTTGCCCTGCTGCCATTTGATCCTTGATGTCTGTTTAACCAAGCTTCCCAGGTTGTACAATTGCCAGCAGACTGCTGATTTACTGGGAGGAACCACCATTTGCCTCAGTTGCTCACATGTGTTGGCCTGCCTGTCTGCTATCTGCCCTTGTCTTTGCCCAAGTGCTCCCAAGGGGCCCCACTGCAGTGTGGGCACTGTTCTTTGGCCCTTGTTTGCATCACCCTTGCACCGGGGAGTGCTTCATCCTTTTCTGCTCCTTGTTATCATTAGGCATGTTGCAAGTGCTTTTCCTTCTACCAGCAAGTGAAGATTATTATCTAGCACGGTTTCCTCCCTGCTGAGGGGACCTCGACGTATGAGTGAAGTGCCATCCTGCAATATCCTCCTACTGCCAGGAAGCGGCATTGCTGGCCATCAGGATTTCCCTTGCAAAGTCCTTCCCCCGCCGCGTGAAGCGTGGAGAACCAGTCTCGCCCATCTGAAAGAGCACACCTGAAGAAACCTTGCCCATGTCTCTCTCTTTCCAGCCTGCAGCCCAAAATCACAAGAATGGAGGCCACCCATTACCTCATTGAGCGTAGTAAGCGTGTAGGTGCTCTGGCACCCTACACTCTGTTCTAAGTGCAACCCGGCCCGTGAAGCTCGCCAGAATTTACCCTATAGCATGTAGTACGAGTGCAAGTATGCTACCACCTACATATAGAACATTTATTCATTTGACATTTTTCTGTCCTTTTTATTTGTCTTGTGACATCAGGTCCATGAGGGGTATCCTATGGCACTTTGCTAGAATACTTGGTAATTATAAAAGGTTACCCAAGCATTTGTCTTAGCTAAGTTCAGAAAAGTTACCATAACCTTGCTAATAAGAGGGTCGGGTGTTTTTCCTCATGCAAAACATGCTTGGATGTTACATCGTGGGAGGTTTGGCCTTACATTGCTAGAATAATGTGTGTGACCACAGAATGCACATAACATGCACAGTCATAGTTAGTTTATGTAGGGACTGTTGTGCAGATACCTTGATAACTCACAAAGTATTTATTAGGCTTATGCTGTTTGTGTCTCTGTGATTAGCACAGGATCAGAATCTTATGCACATTACTTATAATGTGTTCTGTTGTAGGTGTATGATTTGTACACAATACATTTTAGATTTTCATATATAACATTGTGTGGAGTCTCTTTTGTGGTGTATTTATTGTATCACTGGAGCGAGTGTGTTGTGCGAAGGATTTACACATGGCTTCGGAGGATAAGCCTGACTGTTCTGTGCCAAGCTGCAAGTGGGTGAGCACAGGTTATCTTTGGTGTGTAACTTACTTGCCGTCACTAGAGTGGGTGGGTTCTGCCTGGCTTAGGTGCATAACCCAACCTACCAGAAACCCCATTTCTGCGGCTTCATGGTATGGTGCCTTTAAGTCTGTGGTTGTGAACAATTTTGTGTCACTGACCAACGATAACATTTCCAGTTTTTTAGCTATTGGGTGACACTGTATAACTAGGTTCATGTTGAATGAGCACAAGTCTGCACCTACACGAATTTGTCTTCTCGCCCTATTTAGCAATAACAATTTCAGGCACCCACTCACCTGTATCAACAGGTTTGATAATTTTCTGACTTCACGCATTAGCCAATAAATCTTTTAGCTCCTTCCTCACACTTAAAGATACTTTTAAAGGAATTAATTTTGTCTTGAAGGCCGTTCGTGCATTCACTTTTTTCAACAAATACGTTACGGCCCATGTCTTCAGCAATACATTATCCAACTGATGAAGCAACATTGAAGAGATTTAGTAGTTGATCTCAACAAAATTCAAAATGTTCCTAATCTGTCCAAACCATAAGGTCTCTTCCATTTTCCGCTACGTAGATATTTGTGAATGTTCTCTGATCCTTGAATTGTAAACAACCATTAAAGTATCCCAAGGTTTTAATAAATGTCACATGAGACGCTGCATTGGTGACAGATGCATGGAAATGATAACAGGCCTGTACTTATTGTACGTTGAATCTGCTATGATGTGACTGATGAGTAGGAATCTTTAATTTTACCACACCAATTATTACATCATAAAAATGTACCACGTTTGCTATCTGTAAAAGCTACCTCATCTTTATCTCGTTGTTTAGAAAGAATTTAGAAATCTTGTCACACAATTCCTTCTGATTTAAATTCCTCACTGACATTGTATTCTCGCCAGAGGAACAGATCCTGAGAAAATGTCCTACTATTTTACACCTAGTGCAGTTTTTACCTATGGACAGCGACAACACTGGAATTGTTGAGAACCACTCCTATCTTGGCCTCTCTTTGCATGAGTTCTTTGTTCATTAGTACCGTTACAATTTGAGTGTAGATTATCCCCATCCCTTGTTAATGCTCCAGCAGACATCATCAACATTTCAGTCCCTTTTGCCAAAGTAACTGTTTCTTCAAATAAAGGTCCAGCAACACAGTAACGTTTTATGATCTTTTTGAAGTAACGATTCATTACAATTTGATGTCTTAGATATAAGTAGGTGCCGTTCTCAGGCTTACACGTTCTGTGCAATGCTGCCCCACGCTAATCAATAGTTTCACGAAAAAAATCTGCTTCCCCGAGTAGAAATTATGGCGGTCATTCTGACATTGGCGGGCGTCGGAGGCCGCCCGCCAAAGTCCCGCCATCAGAATACCGCTGCGCGGTCAGAAGACCGCCGCGGTAATTCTGAGTTTCCCGCTGGGCTGACGGGCGACCGCCAGAAGGCCGCCCGCCAGCCCAGCGGGAAACCCCCTTCCATGAGGATGCCGGCTCCGAATGGAGCCGGCGGAGTGGAAGGGGTGCGACGGGTGCAGTTGCACCCGTCGCGATTTTCAGTGTCTGCTTGGCAGACACTGAAAATCTTGGTGGGGCCCTGTTAGGGGGCCCCTGCAGTGCCCATGCCATTGGCATGGGCACTGCAGGGGCCCCCAGGGGCCCCACGACACCCGTTACCGCCAGCCAGGTTCTGGCAGTCAAAACCGCCAGAACCAGGCTGGCGGTAAGGGGGTCAGAATCCCCATGGCGGCGCTGCTTGCAGCGCCGCCATGGAGGATTCCCTTGGGCAGCGGAAAACCGGCGGGACACTGCCGGTTTCCCGTTTCTGACCGCGGCTGTACCGCCGCGGTCAGAATGCCCATGGGAGCACCGCCAGCTTGTTGGCGGTGCTCCCGCGGTCGTTGGCCGCCAGGGTCAGAATGACCCCCTATGTCTCTCAACAGCCACACTACTCTCTTCAGCAAAATGCAGTTCTAGTCCTTAAAGTTTATCAGATTTGTACATTTTCATTCGTACTTTTACCTTTTGGTGTGACTGGGGTCCACAGTTCGATTGACTGCACCACCAAGTCTGATACAGGAACCCTGCAGGAAGGGCTACTGGAATCACCTTTCAAGGAAGAGAGCCTTGCCTGCTTTGAGAGGGGATGCTGGACAGTATCCTTCACAAGACAGTGTGCCTGTAAGAAGAGGTTTGTCAACCCAGCTGTTTGTGAAAACCCGTGGAGCAGTCAGAAGATCTGTACTGCTCCAGAGCATGAGACAGACACTCTGCAGGAGCAAGAGCTAACAACATCTGTTGGTGTGATGCGGTGCTATGGATAAACTTGTCACCTACATCATGGTTACTGGGTCTACTTTGTCCCTCACCTGCACAGGAAGGAAACCTGTCTGGGCCCCTCCTTGAATCCAGGGGCTCACTGTATAACATAGTTTTCCGAAACATATTTTGCAACAATCCCTTATTAAAAACACCTTTTACAATAATATGGTATTTTATGTAGTGTATTATTTTGACCAAAACATATTTCCTACACTTCCACCTTTCCATGACATCATGTTATTCTTGTTTTTTTTATATATGTATTTCTTTTTCTATACAAACACAAACACCACACATTTCTACCTATGACCCCAAAATATCTATCTTTTTACTTTATAACAAATGTTCATATTCCATTTGGGACATGCATCCATTGCACAGGAAAAAGAAGGAAAATCCTGTTGAGGCAGGACTGTCCTATCCACGGTAAACAAGTGTTTACCTCTCCCCTGAGTGCATGTGACACTAGCTATTGGGACTTTTATTTTCTCTCTGTCAAGCTAATCTCGGCTGTGTGCTGAGGACTAGACCTGTCCCTGACAATACAACATCGATAAACGAGTCTGTGACCTGAAGACGTGCATCAAGCACACTCTTATACAAGGTGGTGAATTACAGTCCTTGTCCTGCGCACTCATGTAAAGTGGTTGTGGGAGTGTACTGTGTTTTGTGTGACCTATTTTTTGTCACTGTTAACACAGTCTATTGAACCCTCTTGTGCGAATTTTTACTGTATTGTGAAATCCATAACCTGGTACTGACATCCCCGTGGTCACTGAGAGCGATAGCGAGAGAGAGTGTTGCATATGAGTGTTTGTGTGTGTGTGTGTGTGTGTGTGTGTGTGTGTGCAGTGCTTGTACGGGAAATATATGATAGTAGTACTTGGTGCATTGTGTGAGTATGAGTTCTGGTGATCCATTTTGGAAGCCCCTGGTTCAGGTTAGCACAAGACAGAGGGTTAGGAAAGCTTTCTTAGACAGTGGGAGTGTATTGCCTGTGTTTTTGTGGATGATTCTTGTGGCTGGGAGGTGGAGAACCAGACACTGAAGTGAAGAATATGGCAACAGGGAACCCTTGCAGAAATCCAATGAGTCCTTGTTGAAAAGGCTTGCTAATTAGTACTTCATCAGGGCTGTCATTTGGTGGATAGTAGTGGTGAAGGGTGCTACTGCGGTCCCTGATATCCAAGATGAAGAAGATTATAAACAGGGCCTGCTCTTTTGTCAGTCTCTAGTCATTGCTTTAGGAAGGCTGATCACAGCCAACTGCAGAGAACTCACACTTCACTGTGCCTATGTTTTAGGCTCACCTGCTTGGAGCCATCCCCTGGGCTGTGTTTCCTACTGTGAGCAACATCACTTAACACAAAGGTTTAGTTTGGAGAGCAGCCTGGATGTGACATTTGAAAGACAATCAACCCAAACTGGTTCTGAAAGTGGATCCACATCTCTTGTATGGAAAAGGTCTATAAAAGTGGGATCCAAAGCACCCTACTTTGTCCCAGTTCCAAGTGCTTTTTCACCAAGGTAGGGGTGCTTCTCGGGGAACTTGAAGAAATACTGTGTAACTTGGGCTGGAGTCTATCAGGAGTGAGGGACATCAACTGCAGTCTACACTTTCATATATCAGAGCAGAGAATTCGCCGAAAGAGCTTAGAAGATTGTCTGTTTGCTGAAAGAGGGAAGGCGTGTGCTTGGCTCTGCAGGAGGAGAAATGGTTGAGGAGGAGAAGCCTAGCATGCTCCTGACTTGAGGTGCCACAGAGAAAGCTGATGACCAAAGAGAGTGATCCAGGAGTGTCCTGTGCTGTAAAAGGAATCCCACAGTCTCTCTGTGTAGTTTAGGAGTGAGCTACACCAAGACTATGCCAGAGCATGCATGACCACGCAGCCTTGAAGAATGCCACAGGACATGAAAGGTGGGTGCTGCCACTGTCATCACAAATAATTAAACCTCCTTCACCACTGAAACAGGAAACCATCATCAGCCTAGAGGGTGCAACTGCAAAAGAGAGATAATTGGAAAGCTTTGGTAAGAGGATGCATCTGCTGCCTCCGATCACCCACCTGCAAGCCGGAAACGAAGGCTGTTGGTTCTGAAGATTGGCATGACCACATAGATCTGATTAGCATGTCTGCTCTGAGAACCGTGACCTGAACAAGGCTTCCATACTGGCCACCTTGAATAAAAGATCAGCGACATGAGGGTTGGAGTGCATGCTACAACTGCTACAAAGCCGGAACTTCTGTGCAAACGAGAGAAGGTAGGAACAGGTCTTAGCTACATACGAGGACAGAGACTAATGTGAACAGGCTGTTGCCCGACTTGAATTTTTTACCTAGTGTTAAATAATAGATTGAACTAAGTTGCTACTTTGTTTTGAGTTGTTTGTTCTTGTACCTAATCCTTGGGCACTGCAGATCCCGAAACTCGACTACAGCAGGAAGGAGGGCGGTGCTGGAGAAAAAAGGGTGTAGCACCTCAATGTTATATGCAACTGATTGCAACCGTGTAGCTCTCATCGTGTTGCGTAGTATTTAGTTTTAATATGTGATTAAAGTAATTTATTTTTCCATAAAAGATAAACACTGGGCAAGACATTACATTATTATTTCGTTTGGTTGACCGTTGAGTTCTAAACTCATGCTCCTCCACATTACTTACATAAGTAGCCTGTGACTTCTCGCCTTCGCTACTCTGAGATTCAAGAGTGGAAAGGCATGTACTTAGCCCAGTTTGCAGAGCCTTAGTAGGAAAAACTCCAATGACACCACTGGCAAACGACCTCAGACCACATTTGTGACTCGCCCAGTAGCATCTGTCTGCTCTGGATCCCCGCCCCCAAGTGAGGTCTGCCAGTCCGAATTGAGGAAATATCATACCTTCGAATGGCAGGCCTAAAGCAAACATATTTCCAAACAATTACCAAAGGCCAGTTAGTGTCAGTTTTTTTTTTATATATCTATTTTATTATTTTCAACATATGTAGTCAGTTACTGATGCAAATATCAAAAACTGGATCAGTGCATTCCATTCTCCAAAAGTTAACAGTGCAGTTAATTGCTGATTCATTGTACAAACTTTCCAAGGTTAGCAAGCGGTACACTCACAGAGCAAAATAGTTACAAGGTACAGTCCAATAACATGTATCATGTGTCACCTTCGGCTGTCTGCATGTTTTGTGTGGATCTATTCTGTTGCACATCTCACCCCTCAGCTTGTTATGACATCCCATTACAAGCATGTAGTCCAGTACGGCTTGTCCATTATGGTGCTGTACACAAACGGGGGTTCAATCAACTGGATACAAACAATCTTTTGTTGACATTCTGGGAAGCTCAACATCAGAACATTATCATATACAAAGGCCCCTTCCAACTGCCCGGTGTCCCCCGACTCTGCATGAAAACTCCAAATGCGCCACCCTGCAGGCGTGGTTACCATATTTCCTTCATTCACAGCGGGCGCTCATCATTCTTAATTTCCAGTCGAGTGACAAGTGTTTCCCAAGTATCATGTCCCGTGTGCGCCTGTCCCTTATCTCGCAATGCCTGTAACACCCGGGACTCCGTCCGTGCCCAACGCAATGTCATGGCACGCCACCCTTGGTTCCCTGGGCACCTTATACATGATAAATGCCAAATCGGCGAACCTATGAATATAAATGTGTTGCTTATCTCCGTTTCGTATCCCCAAGAGACAAGATCTCGGTTCCAGTGGAAACAAATGTTCTGTGATGTCAGTAATGTCTGTCACTATATTGTACCAGACTGTCTGAAGGGGCCCACACTCGCATACCATGTGATAAAAATGAGCCACCGGACAGCCACATCAGGGGCACGTCGGACTAGAGGCAGGGTACATGCGTTGAATACGGGATGGGGATAGATATGTCTGGTGTACAAAATTAAACTGGGTATATCGGAACCTGGGGTTTTGCGATACATGCCGTACCTGCTGAAGGGCCAGCAACCAAGACTCAGGAGTCAAGGGCACCGGGAAAAATGTATTCCATCACTGTCTCGCAATCTCCAGTCTGTTGCCATCCACTCCCTTTAGGGCTTTATACAAATTTGTAATCACTTTTGTGAGGCCATTATCTGAGAGCAAATAATGTAATGTGGGAGAGCTGATAGGTTCCTGATCACCCCCCCCGACAACGCTCTTCTAATCAAATGACATATGGAGTAAAATGACATGAATTGTCCCAATCTCACCGAGGTAAGGTCTTTAATGACATCAAATGGCATCAAAACACCATCATCAAAACAATCGCCCACTATTTCTATCCCTGCTTCTGCCCATGGGGCAAGAGAGTAAGCCCTAAGCAAACGTATACCTCCCGGTATCTGGCCCAGGGGGATGAGGGGTGAGTATGGGGAACCCGTTCCTCCCTTTTGTACATATTGCCTCCAACAGACATGAGCTGCTATCAATAAAGAGTTGCCATTTTCTGTTTCACTCTGCGATCTATCAGCCACGTTTAGACAGGAACACCTTGCAAATGCATGCGAACCCACAGTGTCTCCGACGACTCAGGCCTGTCTATTCAATAGTGTGCTCATTGCAATTGTGCTGCAGCATAATAGTGTTCAAAGTTCGTGGTGCCCAGCCCCCCCTCCCGCAACGGCCGCTGCAAAGTGGCAAGTGCCATTCGTGATCTGCCACTCCCCCATATAAGTCCCTACAACAATCTATTCAGTTCATGGAAAAAACTCCTGGGCACAACTATTGGCAGTGCAGCAAAATAGTAAAGGAACCGTGAGAGCACAAGCATATTTGCTACTGCCACCCTGCCCAGAGGAGTCAGAGGGAGTAAGCACCACAACCGAAGCGAGCCCTTCAGAGAGCTAAGCGCACTTCCCAAATTGCCATCCCTCAGATCCTCAGGTTTATGGTATATATACACTCCCAGGTATTTAAATGTATCATAACACCACTTTAGCCTCCCCACAGGAGAATTCTCTCTCACCCTCGTGGGCAGATCAGTCAAAGGGAACAAACAGGATTTAGACCAGTTGACCCTCAACCCCGAAATCTCTCCATATGCCTCCAACAGGGACATCACTGCAGGCAGCATTGCCCACCCATTCTCCAGGTAAAACAATGCGTCATCAGCATACAATGAGATAATATCATGTGTCCCCATTTGACGTATCCCCCACTGCTCAGCCAGTGCATGCAACCGGACTGCCAGCGGCTCCATTGCAATAGCACACAGCAAAGGCAATACGGGCATCCCTGTCTAGTTCCTCTACCAATGGGGAAGTTGTCTGATGTTACTTCTCCTGTTTTCACCCTAGATGTGGGCTCAGCGTATAGGGTCTGTAACCAACATATCAAGCCCAGACCAAACTCCATACCGTGCATTGTGGCAAATAAAAAATCCCAGCCTAACGTGTCGAATGCCTTCTCAATGTCCAATGACATTGCCACAATGTCATATGCCTCAGATGGAGTGTCACCAATAATACTTAACAGTCTATGGATATTCAAGAACGTATTACGCGTTGGCATAAAGCCATTCTGATCTTCATGAATTAAGATGTGTATTATAGGGGCAAGTTTGTTTGCCAACATCTTGCCCAGAATTTTGCAGTCTAGGTTAAGGAGAGACAACGGCTCGTAGGACCTCACGTCCATGGGATCACGGCCTTGCTTGTGAAGGACCACAACCAACGCCTCTCTCTGAGACAATGGGAGTATCCCACGGGTCCACGCCTTCTGAAACACTGACAAGTGCTGCGACAAGTGCTGCGCATAAGTGACATAGTACTCTATCTGCAAGCCATCCACCCGGGGTCTTATTGTGGGCTATTTGTGCTATGGCTACACCTATTTCCTCTATTTTAAGGGGTCCATCCAATGTTGCTCTATCCATTGCTGACAACTGGGGAAAAGGCCCTCTGCTAAGGAAGGCCTCTAATTGCAGAGTATTGCATGTCTCCTGCCCCCGATACAGCCCCATATAGTATTCCTTGAAAGCATTATTAATTGCTTCCTGTGAAGTGGCCAAAGTTCTGTCATCTAGACGTATAGCTCCAATAGTGGTGTGTTGCTGGTCCTCCCTCAGCAGCCATGCTAGCAATCTCCCCGAGCTGTCACCCTCCGTCTGTAGGCGCACAAGGTGATAATTATAATCGTGTCAATGAAGGCGTTGATCCACCTCCTCATACAACTCTCGCTTAGCCCGAAGGGATTCGAGTGACACCCTATTTCGTGCAACTGCCACCTCTAATGCCCACAGTTCTTTTTACAAAGTGACAACCTCAATGTGCAGTGAGCGACGCGTTCCCCAGGAGGCGGAAAGACAATGTCCCCTCATCACGACCTTGTGTGCATCCCACTCTACAGCCCTCGATTCCGTGGACCCCTTGTTTAAGTCCCAATACTGCTTGATACAGGTGTTTAATTATTCTCTAAAGGGATGGTCCTGCAATGCCTCCCCCTGTAGACACCAAGTAGGAATTGTGGAGCGCTTTCTACCCCACTGTAGAGTCAGCAGCAATAGGAAGTGATCGGACAACGTCCTGGCCATGTACCCCGAATCTTTATTCAAGGAGCACACGGCTGGAGTTCACCACAACAAGTCTCTTCTAGTGTTTAGTTTGTGAAGTGAGGAGTAAAATGAGTGCTCCCTATGCATGGGATGACCCATATGCCACGTATCGTACACCCCAATGTCACCGGCCCAGGCTGTCAACTAGTTAGAATTACGTCTGCTCACTGCACCCTGTGTGGTCAACGCCGAACGGTCCAACGATACATCTGGGATACAATTAAAGTCCCCACCCCAGATGGCAGGCACAGCAGGGTCAGTCAGCAGTGCAGGGGTCAGCGTCTGGAGGAATTCAGATCATGCGCTATTGAGGACTTAGACCCCTACTAGAGTGAATGGTCTACCATCAAGCTGTCCTTCTGACACTACGTATCTTCCCCCCTCATCTATCTTGTGTGCATGCTGAACGTATGGTACCTCTGGCGCTATCCACACCAATACTCCCCTCGCATAAGCTGAAAAAGACGTGCCATTGACCTGTCCACGCCAGCGTTTCCTTAGTGCCTGTAGGTCACCCCCCAGCAAGTGTGTTTCCTGCACTATAGCAAAATGCACTCCCGGCCCTTGAGATAAGTGTGTATACAATGTCTCTTACCCAGCGCAGCCATCCCATGCACATTCCATGTTATGATATTATACTCCTGCATAATGCACGGCCTGCAGAAACCCACAGCATGATAAGCAATACATTTGCGTTTGCTGTACCCAGGGACTAACCCCCAGTGAGGATATATTACTACAGTTTTGGAGAAAGCATCTGTTTAGCAATTGTAAAAACATGCATTGTGATCCAGTTGAACATGTTAAACGTAACCCACCACCCCCAACAACACCCACAACCCTCACAAATGGTGACGCATATATGCCTCTCTGAGCACCACCAATAAGAACCAAAAAATAAAACATACATTGAGTACCAAAAATCTTTGTCCATATGGATATCATCTGGGGGAGCATACATGGAAGCCCTTTTAGGGGCCACCATAGTCGGATAAAAAAATGTCCATATTAGCTTTTCCAGCAGTCACAGCCACACTGCCATAAGAACTCTCTGCCTTCATGGACCAAGAGGGGACCAACACTAATACATGCAGCCAAAGCCAGCACAGCTCCAGGGACTCCAACCAAAGGCCATCCAGGTGTCAGTCCTAGTCACAAATCTCGTTGCATCAGAGCCCATATCATCGCACCAACAAGGCAATCAGAATCCCATGTTGAAGCGCCATCAGATAGAAAGAGGACTATCCAGGTATCACAACTCATCTGCAGTCCTTGGTGTAATCGCCGGTCCCTTTAGCACATCCGTGACGGTCAAGTCAGATCCACCGGAGTCTGAATCTGTATGCTCACCTAGGCGGTCCAGAGCGCAGTGAAATAATTATGAGAGTGCAACGACGCATCTCTCAGCACCCTTGCCCTTTCGGCAGCCGCCTGCATTTTCACGGGTTGCGCTTTTGATCTTCTCCTAGGTCTCCTGCGAGCCGGCGAAGTCAGCCATACACCACGATCCCCATCTTCCTCCGATGGTTGGGCAATACCTTTGGCGTGCATCCATGTCCAAGCATCAGCTGGTGTGGTGAAGACATGAGTGCGGTCATCCACGATTAGCCGGAGCGTAGCAGGGAACATCAGGGCATATTTAATGTTGTGCTGACGGTAACACTGTTTTATCTTCATGTAGGAATAGTGCTGACGCTGCACCTCTGCCGTGAAGTCCAGATAGGCTGTAATAGAGGTCCCCTTGTGTCGTATCAGGCCTTTGTTTCAAAAGTATTGTAATATCGCATCACGATCTCTGTAGTTAAGAAAACGGGCAATCAGCGGGCGAGGCGGCAGTCCCGGAGCCGGTTGCCCAACTGGAACTCTGTGCTCTTTCCACAGAGAAGAACTTTGGTGGTGTACCATTCAGCACCTCTTTAATTAGCCATTGATCCAGGAACAATTCTGAATTGTGCCCCTCCACTCTTTCCGGAAACCCCAGGAACTGGACATTATTACAACGAGATCTACCTTCGGCGTCCTCCCCACGTCTCTGGAGGGCTTTTACTTCCATGTCCAATCGCTGGATTTGCCTCTGATTTTCGGAGACCAAGGGATCTATGACACCTAGAGTGGTCTCCGCTACATCAACCCTCTCCTCCAGGCTGCGATGATCCACTCTGAGTAGGTTAAGGTCCTGGGAGACCGTGTCTATTCTGTTTTCAAGAAACAGTTTAGTGTCCATGATCGCCTGGAGAATCCTCTCAAATTGGCCCGAATGGGATTGCAACATACTTTCTAAAGAGCGCAAACTCAGACCCTCCAGGGGTGCCTCGGGAAGAGCTACGTGACCAAGATGCTCCTGGGCCTTGGGCGTTTTAGATTTCCCCACCATACTCTCCCCGCAAACTGGCGCTCCTGTGGATTGAGCTGCCTAAACCCAATGTATTTTCCACTCCACCACCACGTCAAGGGGGCAGCTCGACTTACTGCTGGTAGATAATTCAAGATCCCCCCAGTAGTAAGGTAAGTATCTTCAATTAAACATGAACACCCTGGAATACCAGTGCCATCACCGGCCCCAGGAACTGCAACCACCTAAGCAAGCAACAATCAAGCACGGGCCTGGTCAGTTTGTCAATAATACATGCGTAGTGCGCTTGTGATTCACACTGCAGTGCTAAGTTCACCCCTCAGATAACCAAGGGTATTTACCTTTCTGTGCATAACACTCCTGGTCACTCCAGTGCCCCTGCCACCTCTGTGATTGTCCCTGCCACCACTGACTCATTCCAGCCACATGCACTTTGTATTCACAGTTCCTTTGATCTTCATAGGGTGTTGCTCCTTACCTCCTGGGTGCAAAATGCCATGAGGGCAAGTTCCAGTGTCCAGCCAGCACACCAATACTGCAGAACAGGGGCTCATATGCGAGTTTAGGGAGGAGAGCCTGCCCCGCTATCAATGCGTCCACTCGGAGTGCTCAGCAATCCTCGCGCCTGCAGGGCGCACTCTCCAGCGCACGCGGTCCACGTCTCCTGTTGCACGGGCACCGCAGCGCTCTGGGAGTGAGAAGCACACAGGTAAGTTCAATCCCTCCACACCACCCCGTATCTGCCACCTTCAGCGCCTCCTCTCCGTAGCATCCGTCTTCAGCGCAACTCGACTCACCGTCTCGCCACACCCCTATCACGCGAGCCACAGGTCCCGGCTCCAAGGAAGGCCTCACCCGCCTTGGCAGCTCCAGACACCGGGCCGCCCGCTCCTCACAGTGCCAGCCCCTCGAGGCACCTCCGAGGTGCCTCCGCTGCCGCTCATGCCCTGTGGCTGGTGTCACGGAAGCGCCAAACAGGATATATGCATGGGCCCGAAGCTGAGCCTGAATTTAAGCAACCACCGCGGCAGCCATCTTAACCACACACCCCAGTTAGTGTCAACTTTGATGGAGAATTTTGTATACTCTAATTGGAGGCCGATGATCTTGGAGTCTATGCAAAAGATATAGGGGGTCATTATGACCCTGGCGGAAGGTGGAGAACCGGCGGTAAGACCGCCAACAGGCTAGCGATCTTACTTTGTGGAATTATGACGGTTACCACCACGGTCATCCGCCGGTTCTCCGTTCCGCCCGCTGGGCTGGAGACCTGGGTCTCCAGCCCGGCGTCCGTCACTATACCGCCAGCGGTATTTGGACCCAGCTTACCGCCGTGGATTTCCAGCGGTTTGAACCGCCATGAAATCCATGGTGGTAAGCACTATCAGTGCCAGGGAATGCCTTCCCTGGCACTGATAGGGGTCTCCCCCATCCCCCACCCCCACCCTGACTCCCTCCACTACCCCCCCACCACTCCTGCCACCCCCCAAAGTTGGCAGGGCCCCCCTCCCCACCCCGACCCCCAACATCACTTCACCCATACCCACACGACACGCACGCAGGCACCACCTACATACTTACACGCACACATGCCGACATACATGCCTACATCCACACACACAGTCATACACGCACACCCACATTCAAACATACATGCACACATCCATACAGACATACCCACAGACATACACGCACTCATTCCCATACACACAACACCCCTGCAGGCATACACGCACTCACACACCCCCTCTACATAGACACACACACCCCCCATGCACCCACACAACACCCCCCACGCCCCTCCCCTCACGGACGATCGACTTACCTGGTCCGACAATCCTCTGAGAGGGGACGGGAGCCATGGGGGCAGCTCTGCCGACACCACACCGCCAACAGAACACCGCCACGGTGAATCACAGGACGTGATTCGCTGGGCGGTGTTCTGTTGGCGTGGCGGTGGAGGAGGAGCTACCTCCACTTCCCCGCCTCCCGCCAGTATGGCTGTTGGCGGATCTCCATCCGTAAAAGGACGGAGAGCTGCCAACGGTCACAATAGGCCGAACGGCAAACCGCCACCACTGGCGGTCTTCCGCACAGCGGTCCCTCAGCGGTCTTTAAAAAAGACCGCCGAGGTCAAAATGACCCCCATAACTAGAAATGCTGTTACAATCCACAGTTCATTTCAGTGTAACCAGTTTGTCCCAGTAACTTGCTCATCTTCAACATCTTCACTAACCTGCTCCCTTCATCTCACTGTAACGAACCCTTCAGCTGTTGTATCATCTAAGGGACATGGCGCTCTAACTCAACAAATATGTGTCACATGTATCCAATTAAGGTGACTTCCACACTTCACTGCTATTGTAGTGATCAAGATAACCTGGTAAGGCCCATTCCACTGAGGCTCCAAGCACGACTTACAAATGTGTTTCTTCACCACAACCCAGTCTCCAGGTCTGAGGTCATGGGGTTGCTCTTGCTGCAGCAGAGCTGTAGCCTCTCCAACCTGGTGAGACACAGAACCATGCCATCTGTAATGTTAACAAGCACATATTCAGGGACAGATGGTAACCTCATGACACACCCCATTAGGATTTTATAGGGTGACAGCCCATTCCTCCTATCTGGAGTACTGCGAAGACTCATCAACACAAGAGGCAATGCCTCAGGCCATTTCAATGAAGTGGAAGCACACACTTTAGCAAGTCTGAATTTCAGTGTTCCATTAACTCTCTCAACGACACCAGAGTTCTATAACAGCAATATAGTCTCTGTTCTACTCGCGACTAGGCTTGTGTCGAGTGACCAAAAAACTCTTCCGCATTATGCTGAGTGCCAAAAGCGGCGGAGTGCAATAATGCGTGCAATTTGCACTGATTTTTAGCACCAGGGGCCAGATATATGAATTTTTTTGCACTCGCAAGCGGTGCGAATCGCAAAAATCTGCCGTTTGCGAGTGAAAAAAGTGGTCTGTGATGCATGAAAGTCATTCGCAGACCACAAATAAGAAATCGCAAAAATTTCGATTTTTTGCGTTGTGACCTGGTTTTGCGAGTCGCAATTTGCGATTCGGTATTTCCAGTAGGAAATTGCGAAGCGCAAATTGCTACTCGCAAAATCCAAGTCGCAAAGAGATGCAAATAGCGATTTTTCGCAGAATGGCATTTTGCACATGCAAAATACCATTAACTGTAACCAGGTGGTAACCTGGTGCAAGATTTAAAAATGCATTTAAAATTCATTTTTAAATTGTACATGTAAAGCACACATGCCGATTTGGCATGCGTGCACCTTACATGCCCCCCCTAAAAAAATATGGGTGCAGCAGAGGGGGCCTTAGCCCCCCAGCACCCTGGAGTTTTGCATTTCCAAAATTGAGATTTCTGGTTCAGAAATTGCAATTTTGGAAATGCAAAAAAATCGCAGATATGGCCCAACAGGCCCATAACTGCAAATGAGGCCGGTATCGCAATTTGCGATTCAGTAATAGCATTTGCGATTTTTAAGAAATCGCTATTACCGAATCACAACTGTGATACATGGCACTATGCGAGTCGGAAATAGCGATTTCTTAAAAATCGCTATTTCCGAATTGCAAAGGGCCGTGATGATACATCTGGCCCCAGGTGTTTGTCCTGTTCTGTAAAATCAGTGTGAATGGCACCACACGCAGCACAAAAGGGCGCTTCTTCCTTTCTGCCACTCGAGCAGATTTTCTACTGACACAGCAGCTTCCTCAATGTGAACGGAAGGTTTACCAACGCAAGTAGTGGTGACCATCTGCGAGAGTGTTGAGAAATCTCACCTAGAGATGGTCTGGAATAAGATTTTCCTCGATCGTGGTTGCCAACTTAATGCTGGTGAGCGTGAACAAGGAAAAAACTCTGCTTCGCTATGCAGAGTTTTTTGCAATTTTTAACTTTAAGTGGACAGCAGAGTGGGCAAAACTCTGCAAACTCTGTGAGTGGAGCAGAGTTCACCTCCCACCCCTACTTCCAACACTGCACACAGTATCTTCAGGATCTAATTATTGAAGTGTGTTCCTCCGTCTGACTCCAGAGAAGTCAGGAACCCAAAACGTGGTGAGAGCTCTCTTAATAACAACTTTGCTACTGTGAGACTGTCATTTCTCCTAGTCAGGTAAGCTTCAACCCAATGAGACAAAATGCATACAGTAACCAAGAAGTATCTCATTCCATTTCACACAAGTAGCTCAATGAACTCTAACTGCATCCTGTTGAAAGGACCTCCTAATCTGCCTACATGACTCAGTCTTATTGCAGTTCATTTGCTACATTCATCTGTTGACGTGGGCCACATCTGTGACACAAAGCTTTTGCCTTTCAAAACAATATCACTATTGCATCACATCCTACATGAGCTGGACCATGGTAATACTTCAACAAAGGTGGTAAGAATCCATCTGCCAACACAGTCCTTCCATCATTTCAAACCCAAATATCATCTTCAACTCTTTTGACACACCCTGCTCTAAACAAACCCTGTTGTTCTGCTTTTGACACTTCTTCCTGCAATCTCCTATCTTCTTCCCATGTATCTGCTGCGGTTAACAAGAGATTGTGATTTGTCTCTGCTGTTCCCTCATTTAACTAGTCACCATTGAATGCACACACATTTAAAGCACAATATCTGGTGACTTCATCTGCATAATTGTTTCCAACATTTACATAGTGGCTTCCCTTGTGGTGTGCAGAACACCTCACAACTGCAATTTGGGCAGGCAGTTGTAATGCCTTTCAACAAATCATGAACTCTTTCTCCATTATGGAAAGGAGATCCTGTGGAGGTCATAAACCGTCTCTGGGACCACAACTGTCTGAAGTCATGTATGACACCAAATCATTATCTGTGAAAATGGTCACCTTCTGCTGGTCTGAAACATAGCATGCTCTCGTAGCAGCAGATAATTCAGCCACTTGTGCAGAAAAGACTCCTTGAAGCCAGGAAACCTCAACACCAGAGACAGTACAGACTGCGCAGGCAGCTCTCAGGTTTCCTTTATGACCTCTTAAACAGAAGCCATCAACAAGCATTACATGACCTCATTCTGAAAGTGTTGTCTCTTGTATGTCAGTCTCGGCTTGGTGCCCAGTTCAGTGACACCCAGACAGTTATGCCCAATTTCATCATCAACATTTGCATCATTTACAGGTAATGGTAACAATTTGCATCATTTAAAGTTCTACATTGTTTCAGAGTCATGTTTACAGCAGCTAAAATGGTCTGCCCGTATGTTGTCAATCTACTGCATGTCAGGTTTTGGGTCTTGGTTCTGGTCAACAAAATCTCCACAGAATGGTGAAAAAACAATCAGTGGATGATACATAAAAACACTGCTTTAAGTCAACCAGGCAACGCCGAAGTTACTGGTTCAAGTGTAGCACAAAAATAGGCAACAAGCCTTTGAGTGTTTCCGTGTAACTGAGTTACCACTGAGAGAGGGCATCCATCCCTCTCAATACAAAGTAAAACATTTGTTGTAATCAGGTATTCGCAGTGCCGGGCATGACAGAGATTTTCCCTCAGGCCTGAGATGGCATGCATGAAAGTGTCATCCAGTGGTACCAGATTTGACACATCCTTGTTTGGCAGCCTCTGTAAAGCCGGGCTTATCTAAAAAGGAAAAGTGGGAATCCACTAACAGTAGTCAACCATTCCCAAAAACATCCTGACTTCTTTCAGAGTTGGTTGATTCATTTTTTAAATTGCTGAAATTCTCTCTTGTGACATCTTTGTTGCGCCTTTCTCAATTTGATGTTCAAGGTACAAGACTTCTTTCCTGCAGTACTGCAATTTGGTCAGGGATACTTTATGTCCATTCTCGGCTAAATGGTCCAACATGACAATTGTGCTTCTTCTGCAAGCCTCTTGTGTATTTGACACCACCAATAGGTTGTCAATATATTGAATCAAAACTGAATGCAAGGGCATCTCTAGGGACTCCAGATTCTTTTTCGAAATCTGGTTAAAGATTGATGGACTCTCAGTATACCCTTGTAGGACTCAGCAGCATGCCAAAACATGACTGCAAAACTGAAATGCTATGAGGAATTGGCTTTCCTCATGCAACAGTATGAAGAAACATGCTTGGCAAAGCTCAATCACAGTCGACCACTCAGTTTCACATGGAATCTGAAACAAAATTACTGCTGGAGTCAGTACCACAGGACAACAAGGAGTCACTATCTCATTCATCTTTCTTAAATTCTGGGCAATGCATTACTTTCTGTTGGGTTTTCGCAGTCCTATAATGGGTGAGTTACATAGACTTCCCATTATCTCTTCTAATATTCCCTGCTCAACCATGGAATCGATCACTGGAGTGATTCTTGCAGTCGTTTCAGGAGTCATGTTGTATTGTGGCATTCTTGGATACTCAGCATTTGGCTTCACAGGTATCAGTACAGGCTCAACAGCTTTAATGAGGGCTATCTCCTTTCCTGAAATGTCCCAGACTCCAGGTAACACTGTGTCTTTCAAATTTGTGGGTAAATCATCATTGGGTAAAGTGAAACACCTGGGGTTTGATTCACAATTTTAAATCTGACATCTGTATCTCTATGCCTCTTGGAGTGCAATAGATGGAACATATAAGTTTGCAGGAAAGGTCACTTTCAAGAAAATTCACAGGACTAGAATTACACACCACAAATTGTTCAATCTCTTGAGAGGACCCTAGTTTTGCAGGTACAGCTTCTGTGAAGAGGATTATCAATTGTTTATTTGCAGCTCCTACAACTTGGATTATTTTTCCGAGAGGGATAGGTTGGGAACCTCTACTGTTCTCACAGCACAGCGTGTTGCACCTGTGTCCACCAATAATGACATGTAGTGGCTATTTATGTCACAATCCATGTTTGGACCATCTGTTCTACTTCAAGGATGTGCCAAGTATGCATGCCTCCCCCATGTCAGGCACCATCATTGTGATTGATCTGAATTGTAATCCTCATCCATTGGGATCATAGGGACAGTTGAGGAGCACTCTGATTCATGAAAGTTACTGTTTGCATTTTAAATCTGGCTCTGATTAGACCAAGGAATATTTGTATTATGTTGGGTCATCAGGAATTGTGGAACCTTTATCATTTGACCTGGGACACATCAAAATCAGGCCCAGGTGGTAAAATACACTCCACTTACAGAGTTTGAGAAATTTGGGCACTCTGCGCTGTGTGGAGTAATGCGGAGTTCCCAAAATTTCGCCATCCTGTGTGTGGTGGAATTTCTTTTACCGTTGGCACTTGCTACAATTGTTTTTGACAAGTGAATGACCGCCACAAATTTCACCCCCACTCACACGGCCTCCTACCATAACCAAGCCTTTATAGTGCCGCTCACTCCAACATACTGTTTAAGTTGCTTTTTAGTGTGTAAACTTTTTGTCCCAACAGAAAGGAAATGCCCCATAGACTCCAATTTCCTGTACCTGTCCACCAGGCTTTTCCCAGTGCTTTATTCATCTCTTGGTCAGTTTTCACTTGGATCTCAAGATGGGAGGATCACTCACTGTCTGCTAAATATATACCTTTGGATTTAAGGACTTTGCTTTTGTCATATCACACAAGTAAGTTCAATAGCTATTTTATAAGTATGTTGCTTGTTTGCTTGGGGATGCACCAGTATTTCTTTCTACTTTTATTTGATTTTTAAATGTAATTGTGGTGGGTAGCCTGGAGTTTTAGTAGGGGTCTAGTTAGTTTTTTTGCATTTCATTTTTCACATTTAGCAACTGCAGTAGGCCCTTTACCATGGGGGTAAGACTGCTGGTTTATGGGCGGCAGCACCACCATGTGTAGGCGACTGATCCGTTCCCTCATGGTAAGAGTCCTATGACATGGTGCCCCAAATTGGGGCCTCCTACCTACACTTCAAGTATTTATGCGAGAGCATACCAGCTATAGTCCTTTCTGCACATACTAGTTCCTGGAAGAAACTCCCGTCTCCACAACTGAAAGCAGGGGTCTGCCTGTCATTCCCTCAGTTAGCTGTAGAGACAGGGCTGAGGTCAGCAAAGCTACAATGAAGTGACACACAGCATAGGATGGGACCTCTGCCTGTAATGACCGATCTAACCTTGGCCTTGCGGATTTTTTTAGATACCAAACATGTTGTGTTCTCTGAACAGGTCTGACGTGATAATACGTCTAAGTGTTGAAGGCTGGCTGCGCACTCTTGTGGCACAATAGTATATCAACTACAGCCTTGAGCAGAGATGCAGTGTGAAATGTTGTGAAAAGGAACTAACAACAGTGCTTTCGCAGAATAGCAGCTAATTAGAAAAAATAAAATGTTCCACTTAAAGCAAGCCATGCTAAAATGAATTAAAATGAATACATGAAATAAAAACATGTAACTAGGTAAAAGGGCACAGGCTGCAGGCCTAAGCTAAATAAGGGTACCTAAGCTAGGAGCTAAAATAAACCCATGAAATAAAGAACTAAATGTTGCACAGTTCAGTACCTTTTCTTCGTGTATGTTACATTTGTAATATTCATTTGTTTTACTATTTTGCCTGGCCTGCCAATGTGCCATCCAGCCAGTAGTCCCAATGCTAGACATCAGTGTATGAAATAACTTTTTCTGTGGTAAATGTTGTTTTAATTGGAACATCAATTAGGGGCAGGGATGATATTGGATTAAATAAAAAAAAGTTGGTTATTGTTTGCATTTCATTTTTTTTTCTGCACAAAGTATAGATCTGGGGCAATACTTGATGAAATAGGGGGACATGTGTTGTTGTTGTTGTACAATTTTTATAGTTCAGTTAATTTTTGTGTTTGGTATTGCTGAATTAATGCCCCCTTGTCTGGCCAGTGCGTGTGTGAGAGTGTTTTTGCCATAGGCAACTATTTGTCTTTGCTCTGCATGGCACGAGGCCAGGGGACATTTAATGTAGTCTGAGTCCAGAGGCCTGGATGTGTTCATCCTTGTTCTCCATGCCTCCTTGCTTGTTGTTGTCTGACTATATGGATGGAGGCCATGTTATGCAGCCAGCCAGTGTGCTTTTGCTATAGGCCTGCATGTGTTATCTGCTCTTTATGCCTCATTGCTAGCTGTTGTTGTTTGACCACGTGGACAAAGGCCATTTTGTGTACTCAGCCAGTGTGCCTTTGCCATAGTGTAATGACAACATGTAGATTGGCATAAAGCAAAGAACTTTATTGTATATTTTCTTGGTGCAATAAAGAAGACACTTGGAGCTGCAACACATCCTATCGCCTCTGCACCCTCCATACAACTGTTAACTCACATCCCAACACAAGATTCTATGACATCAAATAATTCCATTGCGTTTATGGTGTCTCCCCAGGCACATTCCCAACATAATATATAATAATTGGTTTATAAAACCTATTCTGACCACTCCTCAAAACTCCAGATTTTTTCACTCTCACTTTACCACCATCTTTTAATTGAATTTCCTTGCACCCCTGTTTTTATCATAATAGTCCTTGTAGCAGATTGTGCTTTTTGGTTCTATCTCTCACTGCTTCTGGTTCCCAATCTACTTTCTTGGATTTTAGCATCCAACCTATATTATTCATTGAAAAGGTGTTCTTCTCATGAGTTCAAAAGCCTATGTCCAGTGGTGACACAAGGGGCAATTCCGAATGACCAAATAGTGCGGAACAACTCCTCCTTCCAATCGAGATTACTAATCTTTGCTAGCTGTATTACTCTTTTTACCATTCTGTTAAACCTTTCCAGTGCTCCATTTCCAGCTAGATGGCAAACTGAGGTGGTTTTATGTGTGATAGCGGTCCACTTCAGAAACTTCTCCACCATTTTTGATACAAATTGTGTCCCCTTTTCTGTAATGACACACTTAGGCAATCCTTCCTTCAAGAATATCTCATCCACGAATTGTACTATAGTTTTAGCATTCGTTCAATCCACAATTTCTATCTTCGGACATTTCAAGAAACGGTCCATTCCCACCAGAAAAATGTTATGTTCATATCCATCCTTAATTAGACTTGCAACGTCCATACTTATCCTTTCCCATGGCATATCAGGCGTATTGATAGGACATAATGGTGGTCTAAGTGTCACTTGGCTCTAATCTGAATTTTTGTATAATGTACAGTCTGACTTTCCTTTCTACTGCTAAATTCATGCCAGGCCACCAATATCATACTTTCATGCGGTTTCTTGTTTTTGTTATGTCTAGATGTCCTTCCTGGCACATGTCAGGTAATTTAGATCTGAATTATATGGGTGGCATTACCTTCCCACTTCTCATTACTTTACCGTTTTCTACTGAAAGTTCATGTCTTAGTTCCGAAAACACTCTTATGCGTTTGCTTAAGTTTTGTTTTCTTAATCCATTCATTTTGTTGTTCAATTCTTAATTTCTACTAAACTAGAATCTGTGTCATAAGCATTACACCATTCTCCAAATAAAATACTGCTTCCAACTCCATTATCCATCCTTGCTACACAAAACCGTCTTCAATGTCTTCTCCTTTTCTCATCCCTGATAAAGACTGTCTGCTTAAAAAGTCAGCTACTTTATTCTTAAAGACTGCACCTCATGCTTGTAGTCAAGCAATTTCACTGACAGCCTTGACAGGCATGGTGAGGCATTATATAACACAAGCCAGAGCCTCCCGTTCAATAACTGAATATTTTTCTTTAGTTGACGTAAGTGAGCATGATGCAAAGGCTACAATATATTCTTAACCCTTCCCAATCATGTGTGTGAGGACAACTCCAATATCTTTCCCACTAGCATTAGTAGTAACTACGGATTTCAAGGTGGGATCAAAACACTCCAGTGGGATGAGTTCACAAATGTCCTGTTTTACCATGTCAAATCGCGTCAGACACACAGGTATAAATTCACATTTATGTTTATTCTTTAATAGTTGCATGACATGATATGTTTTACTTCAAACATTTTCAACACATTTAAAGTAAAACTCTACAAGACCCAAAAAAGCCCTCTCCTCATCCTTATTACTTGGTACAGGATCATTTATGATTGCTTCTAATAATTCTCTTTTAGGTTCATTTCCTTCTACGGATACTTCACACCCCAAGTACGTAACACTTTCTTTTGCAAATTAGCATTGTTTGAACTCAGCAGTCAATCCCTTTTCTTTTAAAATATCCTTAGCTATTTTAATAGCGCTATCATGCTCTTTCCTTGTTTTTCCCATAGTTAAAATGTTGTCTTAGAAAAACATTACATTCTTTATATTATTCATTTACCTAAACATTAACCTCTGAAACATTGCAGAGCTTGAGTCCAATCCAAATGATACTCTTGTAAATCTACAACATCCAAACAGAGTTACAAACATGTTGAGGTTTCTATACTCAGGATGCAAGGGAACTTGATAATAGGCCGCTGTAAGGTTTATCATTGTGAATCATTTAACTCGTTTAGGTCACTGACATTTCCCTTATTTTATTAATGGAAACTGATCAATTATGATATTTATATTTAACTCCCTGAAGTCTACAAATAATCTTAGTTTTGCGTTAGCCTTCCATGCCTCCACCAGGGGTGAGACTCATTCAAATGCTTCCACACTTTCAATCACCCCAGCTGCTCACAACTTGTCTAACTCACACTCCACTTCTTTCCTCAAGGCTAATGGAATATTCCTAACCTTATGTACTTTTGGTACAGTTCCAGGTTTGAATAAGATCTTATGTTGTTATACCCTCAATTCTCCTATGGCGCCAGAGAAAACTTCTGAACAAGATTCCAAAATTTCCTTGTCATACTTTTTTTATCAGGATGAATCGATAACACTGAATCAGGGCTGTTGGGATCTAATATGATTCCCAAATCAACCTGATCATGCCATCCCAAAACAGACTGTCCTGCCACTGATATGTTTAGTTAATAAATTGCTTCCTGGTCCTTGAATTGGAAACACAATTCCATCATACCAACCATTTCAATGTCCTCACTAGCGAAGGTTTTGGGTGTTTTACTAGTTGGATTTAATATGTTTCCAAGGACTGGACCAAATTGTTCCTACCACGCATCCTTGTGCACAACAGAATATGGTGCCCAAGAGTCAGCTACAATTGATATCGCCACTCCCCCAATTGAAATTTCATATGGTTATTTCCTTTGCAGACCAACACACAATGGTGTGGATTTAAGAAAAGTGGTGCTACATCCAATGCAGTGCCACTTTTCTTCTGCTCCTTAGCACCCCCCTAACGCCACCATGTTTGTGCCTCATTTAAAATACAGTACACCATAGCGATAGTTAGGGATCTAGCAACAACATTTTTGATGCTAGTTTAGCACTTTGCAGGATTAGCGTAAACATTTTTGACGCTGAGCCTGGAAAGCACATTGAGGCCCATTATAAATAATGGTGTGCCTCCTTTTAACGCCTACTGTGTGCAGGCATTAAAAATGTCACAGAAAATGGTGCAAACAAATCTTTTAGATTTCTTTGCACCATTTCTTTTGGCCCCCCAACAGAGGAATGCCCCCTTACACCCATTATGCCTGGTGCAGGCATAATGCGGTGCAAGGGGTTACAAAGTGGCGTAATGCATGCATTGCACCACTTTGGAAATCTGGTGCAGAAATTTTGGCCTCTTAGAGCCACATTAGTGTAAAAAACAATGACGTGTGGCGCAAGAAGGCGCTAGACCCTCTTAAATCTCAGCCTATATGTCTTCATCCACACTTAACAAACACATATTCATGTCACTTCCTGTTTATCAATAGAATTTGTGTCTGAACTAGGTATGAGTACCTTTACCATTTTACATTTTTTTCTTCTACATACTTTAAAAAGTGAACTACAAGACCCTGAACCTTTCTGATTTCTTCCTGGACACCTTTTATCATAAGTGTCCAGTGTTACCACATCTGTCACATTTCCCTTTTAATGTACTGAGAAAACACAGAAAGTCTGTGATCTTACCACCTTCTTTGGCTCTTGCTCACTGGACTGTTTAGAGTGCAGAGTTGCTGGGCTCACAAAATGGAGGAGGCTCTCTTGGGATTCCCTCCACAAATTTAAAGGCCAAGGTATGAGAGGAGGTATGAGAGGAGGGCTCAGGTTTCTTGGGAGCTAGAGAGCCAATCACCAGGCCCGGGCTGCTGGGGCAGAGTCAGGGAGATGCTCCTCCATACAGAATCTCCTTGGATACAGACAGGCACATTCCACAATTTCCTGCTACCAGATTCTACTTTTCAAGTAAGGGACATTGAAATACTGCTTTTTGTGTGCTTAAACTATTCACTTTTTCAAACCAAAAACGAGTGCAGTGCACACTTTCCAGGCACAGTTTAAACCACAGAGCAGATTGAGCAGTCTCCTAAAAACAATCTGGTTAACGGCTGAGGTGTATTTACCCTTTTTTTGTGGGGGGGTTGAAGCTTAATGGAATCTTTGTGAAAAGCTAGGAGGGAAATTCATACAGTCATGGGTAGCACACAACCTGCAGTTTCATGATACCAAGTGTACAGATAGGCAAGAGGTAAATTCAGACAGTCTCAGGCAGAACAGAAACAGCAGTTTAAAAGGACCATGCTTGCAGAAAACCAAGAGGTAAATTCATACAAACAAATGTAGAGCAAAATAACAGTTGAGATACCAAGCTTGCAGAAAAACAGAGAGCCAAATGTAAATGGATATGGGTAGGGAGAAAGCACTTTTTATAAAAATTACAAGAAAACACAGAAAGTCATATGATGAACAGTGTTTTATATTACAAGCATTTTTTGCGTTTGTCATCTGCACCTTCTTTCTGCCCAATAGGTTTCTCACACTCCCGTAGTAAAAACATCAGCAATCCATTGTTATTGTTTTACTTTTTTAATTTTACTTTTTTTCTTTAAATGTTTTTTTCTTTAGATTTTTTCAATTTTATGTTTTTTGATTTAATATTTAATTTTAAGTGACCAGCCACACAACATCATTTCTTTTTTCAGGTATTATTCCATTTCTTCTTGGACCCCCTGCCAGTCGTACAGTAGGTGCACTGCACACACCATCATCATTCCTTTTTTAATGATTATTCTATTTCCCCCTGGACCACCTTGCCTGCCATAGGTGCACACTAGCCTTCATTTTTTAAGGATCATTCCATTTACCCATGCACCTCCCTAACTGCCACAGGTGTCTCCTTTAGAATGAATGCACATAAATCAAAGAGCTGTATGTGTATGCTGTATTATCCAATTAACTTTTATGTTATGGTGGTGTGGTTTGACTTTAATACTGTTTGATAAATTATTGGTAATTAATACCTAAGTAACCAACCACACTAAGGGGGTGATTCTTACCTTGGCGGGCGGCGGAGGCCGCCCGCCAAAGTACCCCCGCCAGAACACCGCCCCGCTGTCGTCAGACCGCTGCGGTGATTCTGGGTTTTCCACTGGGCTGGCGGGCGACCGCCAAAAGGCCGCCCGCCAGCCCAGTGGAAAACAACCTTCCCACGAGGACGCCGGCTCTGAATGGAGCCGGCGGAGTGGGAAGGTGCGACGGGTGCAGTTGCACCCGTCGCGAATTTCACTGTCTGCAATGCAGACAGTGAAATTCAAAGTGGGGCCCTCTTACGGGGGCCCCTGCAGTGCCCATGCCATTGGCATGAGCACTGCAGGGGCCCCCAGGGGCCCCACGACCAGGATGGCGGTATGGGGTGTCAGAATCCCCATGGCGGCGCAGCGAGCTGCGCCACCATGGAGGATTCTTTTGGGCAGCGGAAAACCGGCGGGAGACTGCCGGTTTTCCACTTCTGACCGCGGCCAAACCGCCGCGGTCAGAATGCCCTGCGGGGCACCGCCAGCCTGTTGGCGGTGCTCCCGCCAACCCTGGCCCCGGCGGTCCATGACCGCCGGGGTCAGAATGACCCCCTAAATTACATTGTTTTTGTCGGTACTAATTCACACTAGAACAATGCCATGTTTCACTGAATGTTATTCTTGCTTGTTTGCCTTTAGGGGCACAAGAGAAGAAGAAACATCACCCACAGTACTGCCACACAGAAGGCCTGTACAAAAACTAGGGGTGGGGGAAGAATTCCACCCACGCCAGCGGAGTTCGCAGAGTTTTCCCCACTCCGCAAAGAGTTCTGAAAAACTCTCCAAAGTGACATAGGGTGGAGTTTTTTCTCTTACTTACGCTTGCCATTGTTAAGTTGGCGAGTGAGAGAAATTGCTAAGTTGGTGAGTGCAAGCGAGCTTTCTGAAAACAAGTGTGCTCGGTAGGCCATGACCGCTTGTGATGAGAAAGCTGCGCTTACGTTGAGGACGATGCCGCTCGAGTAGAAATCTACTTGAGCAGCAGAAAGAAGTTAGCATCCTCTGACTCTCCACGTGATGCTGTTCGCACTGATTTTAGAGTGCGGGAGAAACTACTGTTGCTCATGGAAGCACAGAAGAGTTTTTGCAGCACTTCATGGAGTTCCATGTAGCAGAACTAACACTGCCCAGGCCTATAAAAAAACATATTACATCAGTCCCCCATTCTCTTCCACTTGTACAGCTTAATGCCTCTGCCAACTGACAGCTTTAAGATAGCTCCAAAGGAAGGTGCTGCCAAGAAAGTGGCCAGTGAGAAGAACCAGCTTTCCGTCAGTGGCATGCCAACCTCAACCTTTTTCCGGAACCTGGGAGCAGCACTCCTGCATTAACAGCACCATCCCAACCTAGGCCCAAGCACATGTCTGTCAGCGAGACAGCCACTGCAATCATGGCAACACCAATGAACAGTCACTTTGAATTGGATTTGTCCCTTTCACAAAGTAGTACTCAGTCATTTCAGGAAACAAAGCAAAGTGGACAGCAGCCACAGCCAGCAATAGTAGATCTTCCTGAAGTTGGAGCAGAACAGGAGGTTGAGATTCCTGCCGAGCAAGAACCTCCTATTTCAGAATCATTGGCTTCCAGATCTCCCTCAAGAAAAAGGAAGGGTACTAATCCACCATCTTCTCCAAGCACTCCTTCTGGTGATGATCTGGACACGGATTGAGCTCCGGCAGAGTTAAAGAGACACCAAGAGAGGCAAGAGAAAAGAAACGTTTCTGAAAGCATTACAGTTCTGGAAGGCGATGGTGAGGAGGATGACGAGCCATTCATTGTGGAAGCTGTCACAGAGTCCAACATTACCCCTCCTATTTAACCAGCTATGAGGCTTGTGTCACAGGTAGCACCGCTAGCTACATAATTGTAAATCCAAAGTGGAGACCTGCACCAACCCCTATCTCAGTAGAAGTTTGCCTTGCAGAAAGGCATTCCACGACTCACCCTTCTACCTCCAGTTGTTCTTCAGGCATTGGCCCACTAGGAAAGTATTCCTCCCCAGTTTGGGACGTTTTCACATTTAGCAAGCAGGAGAAGATCATTGTAATGTGCTCCATTTGCCACACAAGTTTTCATTAAGGTAAGCCTGGTTCGCACTATAGTACTGGAGGACAAATGAACCATATGAAAAAACATCATGCAATCTGGTAGGAAGAGCACCTTAAAAAATTGCTGAACGTGGTCATGGTGAAGGTGGGAAGAGCCGGGAAACATCCGCTCAAAGTCCAATTATGGTGGGAGGTCATGAGAAAGAAGAAGGTGAAATCTTTATTTAAACCAACCCTATGCCCATCAGTGTTCCCGCATCACATGCCTCTGCAACATCAAAATAGCACAAGAGTCTGATGGACACACTAAGGTATACAGTGATTAACCCAAGAAGCACATTGAGTCTACCCCTTCTTCTTCTCAGAAGTTGCCTGCTATGGTGGCCTTTGAAAAGAAAAAGATCCAGGCTACTATTATGGGCATGTTTACCCAGGATGGGCCATACAACCACAACCACCCAAGGGCACATTTGTAGAATGAGAAGCTGGGTAAAATGTTAGCTCTGGACCTCCTCCCTTTTTCTTTTATGGAAGTAGTGGAATTTTTAGAATTTGTAGCATCCATTTGCCTGAAAAGGAAGGTTCCAAGTTGGACCTATTTTGCCAGAGCTGCTGTTCTAGCACTCCATTATGATGTGCTTCAACTGGTTGGCCAAGCTTTGCAGCAAAGAGCTGTTCACGCTCTCCACCTTACGACAGACATGTGGACCAGTTGTCAAGCAGCTGATTACATGTGCATCACTGCACACTGGATCTTGTTGGTGGGGGTTAGACAACAGCTATCTAGAGGTCTCAGTGCTGAAGATACTTTTAAGGGCATTCAGAGTAAACAGTAACCATGCTCTCCATGGAAAAATCCCATGCAGCTGCAAACATCTTGGCTGAATTTAACACCAAGGTGTGTGGATGGCTGCAACCCACAGGTCATGTCAGATGGTGGCTATTTCAGAGACCTGTGTTTGGCACGTTGCATCAAGTTGGTGGTGAAGGATTTTCTAAAAAAAGACTAAAGGCCGTCATTTTGACCCTGGAGGTCCATGGACCACCAGGGCAGTTGTGGCGGTCTCACTGCCACGGGACGGGTGGTGCAGACAGCCATATTATGATTGTGGCAGTTTGGCCACTGCCAAACCGCCACATCCCTGCCTGTCCCACCACTTTACCACAGCCCACTGGGCTGGAGGTTTCCACCTCAAGCCCGGCAGGAGTCAGATTACCACTGAGGTTATTTCACCTAGGGTCTCACCATCACAAATGCTGGCGGAAAGGTATCCCAACGACAGGAACTTGCCTTCCTGTCACTAGGATACCCCCAAACACCTTCGCACACATGCATGCACCCACACAGACACACACCCACTCACACACACCCCGCCAACATTCACCCCATAAACACCCATACATACCCATACACATCTCACTTTAACGCATACACTCTCCATCCTCCACCCCTCCCTTTACCTACTTATTTACATTCAAAACCCCCTCACTCATCTTCACACAACCACAACCCCCAGTCATACCACACCGCACACACACCCACACCACAAACAAACATACATGCACCTGCGCGCACTCACACCCCACTTACCCCTTACACATTCACCCATTCACCCACCCACACCCCTGTCCACATGCATACATACACACATTACCACATTTCCACACAGACACACATGCATGCACGCCCAGTAACTCCCCCTCCCCCACATTCATGACACGCATACACACACTCACACCCAATCACACCCCCACACCCCCCTCCCCTTGCAGCGACACTTACCTCGTCTGACAAGGTGCTCCTCCGTGAGGGGACAGGACATGGCACTCCCACTGCCGGCATCGCCACACCACAAAAAAAGACTACCACACAGAAGTACTGGTTGTAATTCTGTGGGTGGACTTTTTTTGGCACAGCGGTGTTGGCATTGGAACTGCCTAAGCGCCGCCGACCGCCGTAGTGAATGCCGCCGGATATACGATCACCGGCGATGCGGACATCCAGTGGCAGTCATAATACAGTGGTCTTCTGGCAGCCGCAGCGGTCTTGGGAAAAGACTGCGCACTCATAATGAGGGCCATAGTCATTACCATACTGGCCACCTGCAGAAGAATCTGCACTCATTTTTGCCGTTCCTTTAAAGCCCGGAGGCCGTTGAGGAATATTCAGCTCACTAATAGAGTACCAAGTAAGGCCCTCATACAGGAGGTGCCAACATGTAAAAACTCGACCTATTATATGTTACAACGTCTGTTTCAGCAATACAGACAGATCAATAACAATGTCAATGACTGTCATTCAAAAAGGAGGGGATACAATTCGGAAAGCTATGATCATGGATGCGGACAAATGGGGCCTAGTCAAATGCTTGAAACAGATGCTACTCCCTTTTGAGGTTTTCACACAGGAAGTTAGCAAGAAGGACAGTATGATGGGCCAAGCTATTCCGCTGTTGCAGCTGCTACATGAACAGCTAAAGAAGGTATCTGAAAGGTTTGCAGTCACAGGTGTGACTGAAAATGGTGCATCCCTTGGTTGAGAGCCTAATCCCCTTTGCCTAATGCAAGCCTGCAAAATGACATCATATTGTCCAAAGAGTATATCTGTGGCGCACTACTTGATCCAAGGTAAAAACAAATTTTGGCAACTGGCCAGGGAGAGGATATGGCGTAACAGCCAGAGCTGTCAACTTTGGAGCTGGGGATCCAGGTTCCAGGTTTGAGTTTCGGTATCAGTTCAGCATCCTGTGATTCTGGGCAAATCACTTAATATTCTTGTGCCAAAGACAGTGCCTCAATCCCCTTATGGGTGATTAGCCGCACTATACAAATCCGAGTATTATTATTTTATTATTTTTAATTCCTTTTTCTGAAGGGGATTTTTCAAAATACAAGAGATGGATTGTTTAGGAAGTCAGAGACCTGGAAGAGGAATGTCTATAAATGACTAGAGTCTCACTTCCGGGCAGAAGTTCTGGAGTGCTGCCCTCTACTTTCTGAGAAAGCAGTCTTGCCTCACAGCAGCTAAAACCAGCAACAAGAACATGAGCAAAAGCCACAACTACAGGAACAGAAGAATTGCCCCCAATTAATTTCACATGGCAGGTCTTAAGTCTAATGCAGAGGCAAAGTCAAAAGACATTGAGCAAGTGGCAGCACCGTTGACCATTGAGAGGATGTTCCAGGAGCATCTGGATGACCCAAAAGAGGTCTATGTAGATCAAAATCCAATTGTGTACTGGTATGCAAAGCTGTGCTAATGGCAATGTTAAGCAGGCTGCCAATAAAGTATCTGGCTTATCCTGTAGCAAGTGTGTCCACTGAGCATGTGTTCAGTGCAGCTGGCACAGTTGTCACAGTGAGAAGGACCAATCTGTCATGTCAAAATGTAGAGAATATGACCATAATTAAAATGAACCAACATTTCATACCACACGATTACACTGTTCCTGAAACAGCATAGGGGGAAGGGAATGACTGGTCAAAATTGAGTGTGTTAGCTAACCAACTTCTGGGTGAACCACCTGAGTTTGAGGATGAACTCTGCTTCCCTGACTGATTATGCCACCATAGTACTTTATAATTATTTATTGTCAAACGTCTTTCTTTTCCAGAAAAAAAGATATAGCTAGTGGAACAATATGCTTGTATCTAATTTACACTACCTCACCATTTGTAGTTACATGTGTGCCCAGATTGGAGTTGCCCCAGTTCGCAGTGAAGAAGCTTCCACATTCCTTTTAGGGCATTGGAGACAATGCCTGACTCCCTCACATGCCTAACCTTTTTTTGCAAATAAATTAATAGGGGTTTGATTCAGTACAGCCCAAGGAGGGAGGGGTTCCGGTAAACCAGAAAACACAAAGGACTCTCCTTGGCCATTGATTACCTTATTCATTGCTGAACAAAACAGACAATCAGTCCTGTTTGTGTTTGTATTATTTGTTTATCTCATCATACTATTTTGTTTCATCTTTCTTTATACATAGAGAAAATAGCCTCAGACAATTGAATAAATATATAGATGACAGTGGCAAAGACCAGGGCACAATGGGAAAGAAACAATATAGATTAAGCCAATGCTTTCATGATTCAAAGACACCTCCATATAAAGGACATGTACACACATTGGATAGATGAATTAGACATATAGAGCAATTCCTTACATAAGTTGAGTTGTCCAGAAACATTTGAAAATAAGTACCCTGATTCGGAAAATGCTGGGAGGTGTTTGTGCTGCATTGCTGGATCAAATGTGAAACTTCTCTTCTGTTCTTGCTCTGCCACTGAGTCTTCCGGGTATACTCCTGACTCCTCATAAAGGTTACCTTCCTTCTGTCTATTGCCTTCACTCTACAATATAGTTTTTGTTTTTCAATCTGCAGGCCTTCTCTCCTGTACGAACAAAATACATAAACTCAAAATTCCTGCTTATCTATCGGACAGGTTAGCCAGGCACAAAAGAGTGACAGACATTCTGAGACAAATGCAGATGAACCACCCACTGGGTAATACTGTATCATTTTTCTATTAACAATCACAATATTTAGAACTGGGTGGATCCACTTTACTCCTCCATAGTTTGTATTTTTCAAACCTAGATGACAGAGCATTTAGATATATATTAATTTAGGTCTCTGGGGCTGAAGGACTTTTTGCAATGCATTTAACTGAACTGTGTCATACTCGTTCCTTCATTTCCTCCCACAAGTGATTAATGATGGCATGCTGCTCAGCGCCCTGATAAATGTTGTTGCATAGTGTTTGTCTTTGTCACACCTTTCCTCAAACCCCCTTTCCCATCCATTCATTGAACCCCTAACCCTCTTCCCCCGGCTAATTGATTTATGAGGTGTGGCTTAATTTTACACTACAAATGGATCACACACTTGGTGGCATGTATGTGGTGATAGTGACACCAACTCACTGCAGGATCTTCTATTACCTGAGCATTAGCCCACACCAGCCCCATTTACCCGCCCATGCATCATTGTCAACATCATCATTGAGGCATTGTGTTGTGTTGCATAAACGGTTAACCTTGTCCGCTCCACTCCTAACTTTGAGCCCACTCCTCCTGACTCGAGGATTTTGTAAGTTTAGTTTTAATTAAATACTAGCTCCCCATTACTCAGAAGAAGTTGCTATTGCTAATTTTTGTTATCATTTCAGGTCTTCTTTGCTGTGTGTAGTCTGGTCTCAGTCTTTGTAAATTTATGATATAAATAATATTATCCACTAACTCTGTGCTTTCTTTCAAAGTAATTGCCTGCGATGGATAACCTTTTGGTTAATCCTACAGACTGATTTCACCTAGATGGCAGTGGAACTTTGCTTGTGATGTCTTCCCTTTTAGCATTTTAGCCTGTTACTACTACCACCACAATAAGATGGCTCCTTGGGAAACTCTGCAGTAAGAAGACTGAGAGCTATAACAGCGCTTGCTTAATCTTTTCAGGTAAGAGAACTATTGAGTGAAGGAACTTACTTCTACTGAAGATTATGTTTATGTGTATCAAGGGTTTTGTAGGCAATATAGGCAATAGCAATCACCCACTAGTGGTCAATATTGTTACAGAGGGTAGTAAGAGAAGAGTATAACTGACTGGCATACCACTTTTTAAGCAGATTTGAAATATCAGGATGCGCTAAAAGACAGCGGTGCAAAGTGAAACACCAAAATGAAGATTTGAGGCATAAATAAAGTAAAATAAATTATTCCCCTTTTATTTTTGACAACTGTAAAACCTATTCTTCCCACTCAGAAGAGGCCCACCCATCTCCCAAAACAAATCACCCCATCTCCAATCAAAGGTCAAAGAAAAGGCAAGTAACCAAAGTAAAAAAAAACCTGCCCCCAACTCCCTTTCCCAACCTCTCCACCCATATCAAATGTTCCTTCCACCAAAAACAAATTTTTTAAATAGTGTTAAAAGAAGGTGTTCTCTATGTGAGTCCGGAGATTGTTGAGGGTTCTCAGATGCTTGAGATGTTGCAGGATGCAGCGCTGGAATATGCGCTCGGAGCAGGGGGGCAGCTGTGGTTTGACATGGATGGGCGGCTGCCTGCTGTCAGCAGCACTGCCGATGTTCCCACTGGGAGGATGGAGATGCTGGATGGAAGAGATGGGGCGCTCAGGCAATGCAGCTGCCTCTTCATCCTCCAGGTGCAGAGGCACCACCCAATGACTAAAGACTCCTTTATTGCCAAGAAGAACTTCCACAAAGGGATGGAAGTTGTCGCCACCTGGATGAAGGATAGCTACTGAGATCTTAATCCTGGGACCAGCAACTCAATCTGGGATGACTCCTGGTGGTCATCCAGCCTCGGCACCCCCCCCCCCCCCAAAAAAAACACATGCAACCTCAGCTTCAACCTGGACTCATCGCTCACCATGACCAGCCAAGTCAACTCTGTTGCATCGTCCTGCTTTCACACACTGTGATTACTCCAGAAGATCTACAAATGGATGCCAAAGGACTGCCACTAAACCATAACCCCGGCCCTGGTTACTAGAAGACTCGGCTATGGCAACACCCTCTACTCTGGCACCACCCAGAAAAACCTGAAGAAACTGCAGCACATCCAAAACACCTCTGCCAGATTCACCCTGTACATTCCCCACATCTCCATAGAGATCTCCACTGGCTTCCTGTCGAGAAAATAATTCATTTAAAACTCCTCATCCACACATCCAAGACCCTCCATGCCCTATGACCTGTCTACCCCAACCCCTGCATCACCTTCAACTCCCCCACCAGACCCCTCTGCTCCACTCAACAAGTACTAGCCACGGTATTCCACATACAGAAGACTTTGGTGGGTGAAAGTCCTTCGGCTACCTTGCGGCAAAGAGCTGGAACACCCTGCACCACAGGCAGTCACCATCACAGCCTCCATTCAGGAAGGACCTTAAAACCAGGCACTTCAAATGAAGCTCAGAGGACAAACCCCCTTAGTGCCTGAGACCCTTACGGGTGAGTAGTAGTGTTCTATAGACCCTGATTTGATTTGGTGTGAGCCACGTGTATTCCACATGGAAGGCCTCCAGCCTCTGCAGCTGGGCTGCTACCTCCTGACATGTAGATGGCCCACCAGAAGTAGCTATATCAAGAAAGACAAAAAAAGAGAAATTTTACACAGTGCTCTGTGTAGACACTTGTTTAAGATTAGAGTGGTGCAGTAGGAGTACATTGCTGGCACCCTAGGACCATTGGAATTTGATGTTCCCGATGTGTTTTAGGGCCATTTTTTCACCTGCACATGCCTCACTGTAGTTGATTAATGTAAAAATGGAAGAAATATAAATCACTTGGCCAGAAAAAATGTGGTGCATGCCAAAAAAGGGATTTTTTTATTTTTTTGTGTGGCTGTGACAGAACTTAGGAAAGTATAATAGACTGAAATACTAGAAGGTGACTGAGTGAGCACTGGGAAGGAAAGGAAACACACTTTGTTTTCAGTTTGCAGTGCAATGAAAACTTTGTAAATACTGCACTAACTGTAGCAGATGCACATTGCACAGACAACGTTATTGTACTGCTGAATTGAACCATGCTGCAGTCAGATCATGGCATGGGTGACTAAATGCCATGGGCAGGGAGGTGAGGAATGATGATGGGTGGGAGGATACATATCTCCCTAGCTTAACAAGTACACTGATTTAAGGGAGTAGACAGAAAGTTAAAATATCCCTACTTTGAACAAAATCTTTGATAACCAAGCAAAGCAAGTGAAATAGGTGAACCCATCCCTCTCCTGAAGAGCTCTCCTATTTCTTCCTCAAAGCATATCCATTCCTCTTTTTATTGTTCTATTCACCCCTTGATATTCACCATGCAAACTTTACATTCTGTCATCCAGTTTTTTACCATTCCAATCCATCCATATATTGCCCACCCATCCATACATTTACCACCCTTTCAAACATCCTTTCACCCATGTATCTGTTTACTCATGGATTGTTACCCATCCACCCACGCTTTAACTCACCCAAGCACCCTTTTACCCATCCACTCTTCACTCACCCAGCCATCCTTTCACCCATATACCCTTTCATCCATCCATCCTTTCACCCACCCATGCATCTCCTATTACCCACCTATGCATCTTTTCACCCACCCACGAGTCCTTTCACACTTATACCATTTTACCCATCCTTTCTTTTAACTATCCATCCTTCTTTCACCTTTCCATCAACCCATCATTTATAGCTTTCATTCTGAGCTTTTGTCTGCTGATTTGAAGATAGAAGAGGCCATTATGGACTCAACCACAGCTGTAGGTGCTAAAGTTGGGGGTTCACAAGCAACGCACTTGTAATAAGCAAGACATATGTCTTGCCTATGTCCATCCCTGCTGCCAGAAGTTCTTCCCCTCCGACTGCTGCTGCATCTGGCTCTGGTGGTGGGTGTGGCTGGAAAAACATTGCACATTTTAGATGCCAGATATACCGTACTTTGTTATTTTTTAAGAACAAATTCAACAAAACGCAACTGCAATAGATCACTACAGTTCTATCTTCTTCTATTATTGACGTTAGGAATTATAATGTTTAACTATTTTAGAGAAGCCAGGTAGTCAGGCCAATCCATCCAAAAACGTTTCGTAATGGAGGGATAGTGCTAAGTCACTGAAGCACAAAGAAGGGGTGGAATCTAGGGTGGTTCAACCAAGGACCTATGGTGAGGTCTTGGTTGGCTGATGCAATGGGCCGTCCTCATACTAATTTCCAGACATGCTGCACCGTCATGGAAACTGCTGGCATGTCTACTACTGTATAAATGAATAATACATACTACACAACATTGAGGGGATCTACCGTGACCACTTTCTTGTTTTACTATTTCAGCATAAGCAAGAAAAAGAAAGCCTTCTCAACAAACATACATAGAAGAGCTGACTTGGGCATGAAATCTTCACAGTAGAGTACCTGTCCTAAAATATGACCTCTTTATCTTACAGTACCAGTCCACAAGATATTTAAGGGGAGAAGGAAAGCTAAGCTTACTAACAAAGCAGAAGAAAGCTACAGACTAGTACAGACAGGAGGAAGTCAGCTACAGAAAAATAAAAATAAAATATAGAAAAAAACAGGAGAGGGATAACAAGAGTTTAACAAACCTTAGATAGAACGAAGATGTGAGTAGGAAAAAAGCAGACTGGCAAGGTAAAAAAAAAGGAAAACATATTCTAAATGGGGAAAGGTAAAAGTGAGGGAAATAATAACAATATAACAGGAGGACTTTATGAGACATGCCGCACTGGTGGGGTCACCCTCGTCTCCTTGACCCTCCTTCAAAGCCCTCTTTTTGCCCTTGGGTGCTGAGGTAAGAAATAAAGAAGATAAAACATAGATTAGTGGTACAGTTAATCTCCCAAAAGATATTTTGAGATGGAAAAGCAAAAACAGTCACATTGTACTTTTATAAATCAGATCACCTATAGTACTAGTAACAAGTTGATCTATTAATTTCCAAAACCTGAGCCCTATTCAAAATTTCCTACACTAGATTTGTGGAACTACTAGCATTGTAAAAAATATTATTTGCTTCTCAACCACCTTTGATGGGCCATCTCAGTCTCCTTTTTCAATGCATAGCTGTATACTAGATATCACTGTGAGACTGTGATTGGAACTGTATAAGCTACATAAAGAAAGGCATAAATATGAGAATACTAACTCACTGATATTACTTACTAGTACCACTATCCTAGTGACAGGATAGAGGAGTCTGTTTGGCTTCTTAAATAAAGAGCCCAACAAGTACAATTAGGTAGCTCTGAGCACCTGGTTAGCTGAAACTGGATCACATGATTTTCATCATAACATAAACTTAACTTATCTCTGAGTGTCAGCACTGCTGCTTGAAAACAATTAGCACTGTAGACACCCACACAACATATAAATAAATACTCACCGAGTCCCACCACCTTGACGCCCAGCAGGTTGCTCAGGGCCTGTTTGTGGTCCGGTATTTCCGGCCAGTGGTGCGCCAACTGCTGTTGGGTGCACTAGACACCAGTGTGCCGATTCACCCACCAGTGAACCCTCTCCCAAAGCAGACAATGCTTCCACAGTGCGTAGCCACTCCCAGGACTGCCGCCTGCTGCTAACATGGAGGGTAGGTAGTGCTGTACAAAAAACAAAAGTGCTGCCACCTCTGCCTCAGACAAAATGGGGCAGAGCTGCACTCTTTGTGGTGCTGACGACTGCAAGGTGTGTGGCTAGCAGCCGTACTGGTGCCGTAACTGCCTTTTCCACCCTGCTCTGCCATGGCGTTGGGAGGAAGAAAAAGGAAGAAATAGGAGAAGGAAGGAAAAATGAAGAAGGGACAATCAAAAAAGTATCAAAATTACGAAAAACACAAAAAAGTGTCTAAAACGTCAAATACACAAACACAAAGGCACACACTGATACAAAATAGGAAAAGGAGGGTGGATGAATTAGATGGGTGATTGAAAATATTAAGGCTGGATTAAAGTCGGCCCAGAACCATGCACAGAAATAGAAGATAACAAAATGGCCGCTCAGGGGCGAACCACGTGGTGCTGTTCGCGATCTGTTTTCAATTCGAGAATGCACATTGTGCTCCTAAATGTCAAAAACATAGCGTGAATGGGCGTGTCGAGCAATTCCTCCCACTGGCGGAATTCCACAGAACCTCACAGAGAATTTGGCCTTCTCTTCGGAATTCTGCATAGCAGATTGTTCTGTGCAAGCCACTCACCTGAATTCCAGGGGTTCAGATGAGGTGATGAAAATTCCCCAGACCCAGTAAGGACTAAAGTGACTGTGATGAAGAGTACATTGCCCTCTCGTAAGTCCTCAAGGGGAAGGGGTTTTTGGAAGAGAAAAAAATACAGTACCAGCTTCTGCTTCGTGGACTCCAGAATCAGAGTGCTGGACCCTGGACTGTGTGTTGTGTTAGGCGTCAGGATTTCTGATTTCTCAAAATACAGGGTTCTTAGTTTTTTGGGATTCTGGGCTGCAAAGAATTACTTCATTAATACATTGAACTTGTACAAAACTATTGTACATTGCATAATGTCGGGTATTAATGACACATTGTGCATATATTTCTATAAGGCTGAACAAGTCTCTTCCTCTTTGTACAATACTTTCAGAGTGTCTGAAGCAATGTCCAAACTCAAAAACAACCAGCTTGATTAAAGGATTTCTTTGTGTTCTGGTGTAATCTCTTGCCAATAATAGTTCTGACAAACGTGCTCTATTGCCAGTGTTCTAATTTTCAGTGGAGTGCTTGTTACAGGAAATACATCTTTCCTTAATGTCTGTTTAGCGGGATCTTGGATTCCCATCCAAAACGATAAATCATGCTAGTTCTTATTGTCATAAACTATTTAAAAGACAGAGGTCCTCATTACAACCCTGGCGGTCGGTGTTAAAGCGGCGGTAAGACCACAAACAGGCCGGCAGAAAAAAAAATGGAATTATGACCGCAGCGGTCATCCGCCACTTCACCATTCCAACCGCCATGGCGGTGAAGACTGCTGGGCTAGAGATTGCGGTCTCCAGCCCGGCGGTCGTCACTAGACCGCCGACGGTATCAGGACCCTGCATACCGCCATGGATCTCGGGTGGTTGGGAACCGCCATGGATATCCATGGCGGTAGGCACTATCAGTGCCAGGGAATTCCTTCCCTGGCACTGATAGGGGTCTCTACCACCCCCGCCACCCCCCACGAATCCTCCCCCCACACCCTCCACACCCCTGCCACCCCCCAAAGGTGGCACAACCCCCCCTCCCCACCCCGACCCCGAACATGCACATATACACACCCCTACACGCACACACCCCCAACATGCACATTTACACACCCCTACACGCACACACCCCCAACATGCACATATACACACCCCTACACGCCCACATACACCCCGACAACACATACCCGCACACATACAAACACACATGCACACCGTCCAACCCGCACACATTTCCCATACACACAACACCGCCCCGCACGCACACTCATTCACCCCCTCTACACTCTCACACGCACACCCCCATGCACGCACACAACACACAACTTCCCCCACCCCCTTCCCTAATGGACGATCAACTTATCTTGTCTATTGATCCTCCGGGAGGGGACAGGATCCATGGAGGCAGCTCCGCCACCAGCACACCGTCACCAGAACACCGCCACACCGAATCATGGGACGTGATTCAGTGGGCGGTGTTCTGTTGACGTGGCGGTGGAGGTTGAGCAACCTCCACTTTCCCGCCATCCGCCAGTATGGCTGCTGGTGGCTTTCCGAACGAAAAAGGACGGCGGGCTGCCAGCGGTCATAATATGCGGCGCGGAAAACCGCCACCACTGGCGGTCTTCAGCACGGCGGTACCTCAGCGGTCTTGCGAAAAGACCGCCGAGGTCGTAATGACCCCCAGAGTTCTGTTTTGTTTCATTTAAGCGATTAGTCTTTCTTTACCTTGAAATTAGGTTACTTGTTTGAAAATCTTAGAAGAACCCAAACTAGGTATTTTCATCTTTCTTATTCTCTATCTTTTACAGGAACTATGGGATAGTCAACAGAAGATGGAAGAGGAGAGCTGGGACTCCGCAGGAAGCCGACCATAGGGCTAAGATCGCCAGAGCTCGACTGAAGGCTGTCCGGAGGATGAAAAATGCTGGAACTCGACTGGAAGCTGGTTGAAGAACGAGGAACAATGGAACTCGACTGGAGTGTGGCTAGGGAACAAGGAACTAGACTTGCACTGGAACTCGAATGAAGGTGGGCTGGAGAACGAGGAACTTGACAGGAAACAAGTGAGAAGAGCAAGACGGGCCTCAGTCTCACAAGCATCCTTAAATAATAAAATGTGCACATGTGCCATTTGGCAGTCGATTGCTTGTTAATGAAATGAGCAATTATTCTCCTGATTGTGGTACATGTTCAATACAGAGCAGATTGTGAAGAGCACATGTTTTGGCAGTTACAGTTGACTACATGGAAAGGCAGTTTGTTGCTTATTAAGGAAATGAACAATTATCCTCCTGATTGTGGCACATGTTCAATACAGATCACATTGTGAAGGACACATATTTTGGCAGTTACATTTGGAGCAGGTGGAATACAATGTGCATAATCAACAAGTATAGATTATGATAAATGAGACATTTAACAAGCATTTGTTACTGCAAACTTGATATTCAAGGATGTAATGAATATACCCAAATAAGAGTGAATGTTGCAAGCAACAGCATGTTACTGTAAATGAGCTCTTGGATGTGCTAGTGTACCCACAACAGTTCTCCCCCCCCAAAGGCCGTCGTACTGGATATTGTTTCATAGGATTTAAAGGAATGAATTGTCGCACCAAATGAGGGGCATGAACGAAAGATGCGGGTTCCCAAGAATGCTCACAAAGAACATACCCTTTCCATTGTATCAGATAATGCAATTTACCATAGATCCGCTTAGCATCTAAAATGTGATGTATCTCATATTTCTGATGCCCATTGACAATGACTGGGGGGGGAGTCAGGTCTGGTGTATGGGTGGTAGTGTTTTAACAGAGATACATGAAATACTGCGTATATTGTATATTCGTGAGGTAGTTGCAGCTTCATCATAACTGGTCCTAAAACTTGGGTGATCTTAAATGGTCCTAGATAACATGGTTGCAGTTTTCTGGGACCTGCTAGGGTAATGTTACGAGTAGAGAACCATACTAAAACTCCAATTTGGTACGTGGGTTCAGGGATTCTGTGTTTGTCAGCTTATCATTTCATTTGGGTCTTCTGTGTAAGCTAGCTTGTTTTTCATTTTCCATTTGATGTCCTGTAAAATCTTTAATCGTTAAGTGACAGAGGATACTGAAGGGTTTAAGTCTGGAAGGGTTACTGGGAGATTACGGGGATGGGTGCCGGTAAGAAAATACAACGATGAACACCCTAACCCTGAGTGGTTCAAGTTATTATGTGTGAATTCTGCCAGTGGTAGGGCTTGGTCCAAAGTCCCTATTAGTGAGGATAAAAGACACCTGAGTGTTTTTTCTAATGCCTGGTTAACTTTCCCTGTTTGACCATCCATTTGAGGGTGGTAAGCAGTGGTAGGGCTATTTCTATGCCAAGTGCAGAACAAAAGGCCTTCATGTGAATAGACTTCCACAAATGGAGATCATTTTCATGGACAAGCAATGGAGTTTGACTACATGGTGTAGGAACAGAGTGCTAAGCTCAGCAGCCATTGGTAATTTCTTGAGTCGCATGAAATGTGCCATTTTTAACAAGAGGTCTACTACAACTAACACTGTTAGATTCTGGTAAGTCTGTAATAAAATCCATGCTGACTGTGTGCCATGGTTTAGGGGGAAATGGCAAGGGTTGGAGAAGACCAACGGGAAGGAGGTGTGAGGATATATTCCAAGCACAGGTTGGGCATTAATTAACATGGTCAGAAACATCCTGGTACATTGCTTTCCACCAAATTTTTCATTAACAGTTTTCCAAAGTCTTTTGTATACCTGGGTGTGCAGCCAGGGAGGAATTATGACTCCAGATAGTACTTGATGATGCAATTCCTGCGTTGGAATGTACAATTTCCCTGCATGTAAGTAATAGTCGTGTTCAATCACATTATATGGTTTTCTGAGCCACTGTTCAGTGGGAAGGACATGAGATGCCGTCTTGACATTATCCATTCACTTATCTATTGTGGTTAGAACTAGTACTTTGTCTGCAGGTATTATACTGGGAGGGTTACAAGAACAAGCATCCTCTGGATGCCCTATACAAGGCAAGATATCTGACTGAAGTTGTTGGGTTCCTGGTCTGTATGTGATAATAAAATCAAAATCCCTGAAGAAGTGAAGCCAGCGCATTTGTCTAGGGGTCAAAGCCTTAACTGAACTAAAGAATTGCAAATTCTTATAGTCTGTGTAGATGGTGACAGTGTACTTTTCTCCCAGCAAATTATGTTGCCACTCAGTAAATGCTGTTTTAATAGCTAATAGTTCTCTTTCAGCAATAGTATGAGTTTGTTCAGCTGGAAGGAGTTTTTTAGAATAAAAGGCTACAGGATGGAGATGCCCATTTTGTGGATCTTTTAGTGATAACACATCTACTAGAGCGAATTGAGAAGCACCAGCTTCAACATAAAATGGCTCTCAGGACCTAGGTGGTATAAAATGGGAGCAGAGGTGAAACTTCTTTTGAGAGTTGTAAAGGCCTGTTCCGCTGCTCAAGACCAGATAAATGGTTGCCCCTTCTTTAATAATGTGGGTATAGGGACCACTATTTGTGAGAATTGTGGGATGAAGCGCCTATAAAAATTGGTGAAACCAAGAATCTTTTGGATATCCTTAACTGATATAGGGGTTGGCCATGAAAGAACAGTGTCTACCTTTTTGGGGTCCATGGTAATGACACTGGGTTATAAGTGATATCCAGGGAACTCTACTGAGTCAGTGTTAAAGATACATTTTTTTAATATGGCATACAAGGAATGTTAATGTCGATGCTGCAGAGTGGCGCTAGGGTGCTGAGTGTGTTCCTGCTTATTGTTAGAGAATATCAAAATGTCATCTATATAGATGACAGCGCAGACATCTAGGGACTCATGTAATACAAAATTGATAAAGTATTGGAATGCCGCTGGGGCGTTACAAAGCCAAAAGGGCATCACTGTGTATTAGAACAAACTAAACTTTGTTTGGAAGGAGTTCTTCCATTCGTCTCCTTCCTCAACATGGATCAGGTGATATGCACCATGCAAGTCTACCTTGGTATAAGGTGGACCTACAGACTTGGTCCAACAGGACCGGTATCAGAGGCAAGGGGTAAGAATTTTTTATGGTTGCTTTATTAAACATTCTGTTGTCAATACAAGCCAGCAAACCTCTGTATTTTTTGTCACGAAGAAAAGAGGTGACGTAATTGGAGAAGTAGAATGTCTTATAAACCCTAAATCATCCAAATTCTTGCACAGATATTGATTCTCGGATTTTGTTAATGTGTATATTCTACTGCAAGGAGGGACTGCTCCACAAACTAGGTTTATCCGACAGTCATAAATCTTATGTGGTGGCAACTGAGGTGCTTTGACTGGGTCAAAGATGTCTTGGAAATCCCAATATTCTTGTGGTAGAATAATGGGAGAAGGGTCATTAGTTGCGGCACAATGTAAGGGTGTCACAGGACAGTGGGCTTCTTCATAGCACGAGGTCATGCAGTAGGGGGAGTCCAAGGTGACTGTTCAAGAAACCCAATCAATAATAGGATTATGGCGTTCCAACCAGGAAATACCAAAAATAACACCAAAGGTGCGGGGATCAGTTCTGTCAAAGGTTGTATCTTCTGTATGACCATTGTCACATACTTTGGTTAATGGATTAGAGTGAAACCGAATAAGGCCGGAGGACAAGGCTGAGCCATCAACTGCCCTAACTTGTTCAGGTACTGCTTTGGTAACACATGACACTTCCAGCTTGGCCACTAGGGCCAGGTCAAGGAATTTACCTGTAGCACTTGAGACTGTGAACACTGACTGACTTTGTCTATTCTTAGGGGATAGCATGAGGGTTATTCTAATGGTCAGGTGTCTAGGTGCATGGTTTAGGACATCAGCCAAGTATTGGGCGATCTGGTAAAGGGACCCTCTAGGAGAGCCGATCTCAGTTCTCTCTCAGAGCATTAGTTTTCCTGCTGCAGTTCAAGAACACTCAAACTAGTGACAGCTTTTTTTCTTTTTAGGTTTAACTGTGCGGTCTTGTGCGAAGTGCTCAAGTTTACCACAACAGAGGCACTGATTGGCTGTATGGCACATTTCCTCCTCTTCAATATATAAAGGACCTCTAACTCCCCCAATTTGCAGGGATTCTGGTTTCTGTACTTTTCCTTCGATTTCTTTCTTATCTGTTTTCAAAAACAACTACCCTGGATTCACTCCGAGAACGTTCAGATTTCCTTTCTCCAAACCGATGACCTAGTCTCACTACTAAATTAATAAATGCAGTGCAATCTTCTGGTATTTTAATGATATGGCATAGACTATCTTTTACCTCATCCCTGAGACCTCTGTAAAAAGTGAAGTATGTTTTTATTCAGGCCATCTAATCTCAGTAATGAACCGGTTGAAAGTAGTAATATAAGTGAGGAGGTCTTTGGACCTTTGTTGTAAATTCAATAATTTGCTATCACAAGAATGGATAAAAACATGCCCCATGTTTCTGGACTGGGCCCTGGGCAGCTGTACACAGTTCCCATGCCCAGCGGTAGCCCAGAGTGAGTGTATTAGTGCGGTATAGTAGTTTACTTTTATTGAACAAATATGTATTCCATGTAGTGAACCCAATTAACAAACATTTGTCAACCGAGAAGAAAACTATTTTAGGATCAGATCAGCCATTGTACTGCATCCATGAAAACCTGCACTGCAACCTAGCTAGACATGTTAGATGCAGCTTTTTTCGGATTCTGTGCTTTGGGGTCTGCAATGATGAACTTAAAATGAATTTGTTTCCATGCAAATCTTTGAGACTACTGTAAATGTAAAAGACCTACAGGTATATCTTCATTTGCTCCACAGAACAGATTTGTGAGTCAGCCTCAATTGATTACTATTTTCTGTTTTTTTTCTGATAATGATCATTTTCAGGATATTCCTGAGGTAGCTTGGGGGATGACATTGTATAATGTTGGAAATATTTATCTAAACTTGTAAATATTGTATATTCTATTTGCATGTAGGGACTAACATTTGCTGGCTCTGTTATACGAGTGGGTCATTTGTACAATAGATTGCAAATACTGCTAATACATGCACTTCTGTAATGTGAGTAGAACATTTGTAAATTCATTAGGTTCACGTAATTTTGCATTTGAGTTACACGCTGTTGGCTAAAAAGCACCCTGAGACAGGTAAACTACCAATAATACCTTTGGCCTAGGGCGTTTTGCTGAACCTTGCACTGGATGAAATTATGTACAAAAATTGATCCAAGAGACCTCATTGAAATGGCAAGAAAAAAAAAAGTGGGAAATCTCTGCAATGCAGAATATATATATATATATATATATATAGATAGATAGATAGATAGATAGATAGATAGATAGATAGATAGATAGATAGATAGATAGATAGATAGATAAAATGGGATTACAAATATACATCACGTGTCAGTCACAAACTTTATTTGGCCAACCATGGCCATAAAAGTACTGATGATAAAAACATTTCATAAATATAGCAACATTAGAGAGTTCAAAACACATCAGAAGACAGGGGATAAAATACAGTTAGGTTCATGAAACACATTACAAAGAAGACATGCCAGTAATAAGGTACATATAATATAGATAGAAAAGGAAAAAGACTGGTGGGTCTAATTAAGAAAGTTAATTGAAAACAGGGTCAAATCCTAAGATTCTGATATGAAAAGATAGAGGTGATAGAATGAGCCATTTACTTTGAGAGGCGGACAAAATTTCCCACTGCCATTCACTTTTTTCATTCTCCAATCTTTGCAATCTTTCAAAATGCTTCTTATAGGAGTTCATATTAAAGGGTTGAAAAATAGGGAACAAACATATCTTCCTAGCATGAGCATATAGAGAGCAAAATACAATAAAGTGCAATGTGCTTTGAGTGGCAGTGTTATTGCACGGGCATCTAGGCAGTGGTTCTCCCCAAGCTATGTTCCAAGGAAAAGTGACTATCAGGTGCAATAGACCTAAATGCAATCTTGTTAAATAGAACCTGGAGTTACCATTCAGAAACCAGGAAAAGTAAGGCTTACACCCATGTGTCAAGTTGATTGTAATGTATGAGCAGCTCACTAGCAGATTATCAAAGGCCTCCTGATAGGCTGTGCCTTGCCTATACTGATAAGCCTCTTTTACCCAAGAGATAGCCCTGGAGTGAAGACTTTGCAGGATTTTTGGTGTAATCCTGCAGGCCCAACTCTAAGAATTCTTTTTTTGAATATTTAAGCCAAGGTATGGTGAGAGTATTGTCCAGAGAAACACAGTCCTCCAGTACATCCTTTGAGAGTTGTGCTTCAGGGTTTCCCCAAATCCTTAGCAGTAGTGGTGCCAGCTTTATCTTGTCCCCTATGGGTGTTAGCCCCAGCTCTGAAAGACACATAAAAGCATGGCATAATTTGGGAATGGCAAGCAGCCTACAAGAAAACTTATTTGCTACCTCTTGAATAAGCCCAGGACCAGGGCCATGATTCACCCTTATCTAACCGCTAACCGCTAAGTGTGACCTAATTTATTCTGTAATTTACCCATCTTTATCACATCTAACTCTGATAATGGTGTCCCAGTGCATTCTTTGTAGAAGCCCAGTTACAGCTGGTTCAATCCCCATCCTGGACATACATTCCCACAACTTTCTCCTATTGATCACGTCAAAGGCAGAGGAGAGGTCCATGGATACAAGGTGAATGGAGCCTCCCAGTCCCTTGACATATTTCCTTATTATCAATTGCAGGTTAAGGCATTGTTCCACAGTGCCGACCCCTGGACGAAAGCCATACTAGGCATTTGATAGAGACGGATTTTCCACCAGCCAGGCTTCCTGTTTTACAACAAGAACCCTTCCCAAAAGTTTTAATGAGCTATCCAGGAGGGATATGGGACGATAACAAACTGGGGAGTTCCAATCCCCCTTCTTAAATATTGAGACAGCTACGGCTTAAGACCATGATGAGATTAGGTCTTAAAAACATTGGTTTAAATGGAAGGCCAGAGCATTTCATTTTCTTTAAAGAGATCCAAGGGGACCCCATCAGGCTTCATGGGCCTTCCCTGTCAGGCTTCGCCTAATGGCGGCAATGACATCAGTAGTGTCTATCATATCCCTCAAGGTCTTGTATGTTCCTATACTGCAACAATCATCTCGGCTTGGGGGGCTAATGGCCTTTTCATTTCTAGGGTTAAAAATATTGCCAAAGTGCTCAACCCATGCTTCTGCTGGTATTACTGAATCCAGAGTTGGGTTATCATATACAGTAAAGAATGGTTGGTTACTCACTTTCCAAAAGGAAGCACTGTCCCTAAGTCTAGATGCCTTTGCCAACTCTTTCCATGCAGACACCCTCAGCTCAGCTTTCCTGACCTCCAGGATTACTTTGTATGCCCTCCGAGCTTGTACTATCTCTTCTTTGAAGCTGGGATTGTTGTAAGAGAGAACTGCTTTTATTTTTTTTGTGAGCCTCAATACATTCATGATTAAACCAGTTAGAGGGGGAGGGGCATGACAGGTAACCTACCAATAATACCTTTTGCTGAACCTCGCATGCAATTATGCAACCTTGTATACAATTATGCAGGAAGATTGATCCAAGAGACCTCATTGAAATGGCAAGGAGAAAAAGTGGGAAATCTCTGCACTACACTGTATAGTAAAAAAAGATAAACATTAAAATGAGTATTTTTAATCCTGTTTTTATCTCAATATTTCATTATGGTTTTTATGGGTCAGAAACCCTTCCTTGAAATTTCATTACTGTAAATGCAAGCGAACTAGATCACACCAGTCACCTCCACCAGCCTAAAAACATACCAGCCCTCACTGGCAACTCCATGTTTAACGTGAGGGGCCCTTTAGATTAACACATTATTCAGAGTGCTTTCCTGGAATCATTGGATGTATAAACTTGGCCTTCCACAGGGTAAATATGCATGATTCTTAGCCTGGGGTGAATGCACCCAGACCATCTATTCTGCTGAGCATGCAAGCAGTACTGTATGTGGGGTCACGTCATTTGTAAGAAGCTATCTCTCTATATGGTGTACAAAAAAGAAGTACACCATGCAGAGAGTCCAGCGGATCCCCATTGGTTTGCAGAGGCAAAAGTAGACAGTACTAATGCTCTGTTTTGTGGTAGTGTGGGCGAGTAGTTAGGTGTATCAGAGGGTTTGTTGTACTCATAGAGGCAATAAATGAAACACACACTCAAAGAATAAATAAGAGATCAATATAGAAAAATAACACTTATTTTCATATATATACTTTGAAACCAAGATCTTTGTTACAAGTTAAGCACGATTTTAAGCAAGTACTTTTCACTTGAAAAAATGGACACTCTAGTGAAATTTTGGAGTTCTTCAATGTTAACCTTTGGGAGGAAAACAAAGTCAGCAAACAAGTACTTTAGGATGACTTATGAGACCAATCTCAGAAACTTAAGGTAAATATTAGGCAACGGTCAGGACCACACCAACAGGTCACTTCTGACAGCACTGGGGCATCTGGGTGCAGAGGTGTAGTACGGCATTGGGTGCCCAATGTATTTCAATGGGGATTGGTCTCCTTGAAAAAAGGCCTCAGGCTCAAGCTGGGAAGCAAGTCGGGGGAAACCAGCAGGTAGGTAACAAACGTGGGGTACTCAGGGATGTAGGTGCACTTTTGGCCCTCTTCCCCAAAGCCCAGGGGTGACAGATGCAGGGGTGTCTTTTAGCGTTGGGTTTCTGTGTCCTGAAGCACTAACAGTTGGGGGGGTCCTAGGGCCTGAGGCTGCAGGCATCATTGTGGAGTCTAGGAGAAATGAGACCACCATGGAATCAAGCTCGTTGACAACAGGAACCCACTTCAGATCGGTCCTTAGGCATTGGTTGCTTTAGGTGTCAGATTTCTCTTACCACAGAGGCTGCGAGAGAGGGGGCCTGCATGCAGAGGCAGCAGGTGAATTACGGGAGTCCAGGAGGGGTGAAACCATGGTGTATGTGGGCTCTGGGAGCCTTGCTGGCACCAGAGATCCACTCCCACTCAAGTCGATGATTGCAGTTGCAGTGGGGACTTCAGGTGTCGTGTCTTTGCAGTTCCGGAGGCTTCAGGATCCTTTCTTTAGAGGTGGTTGAGGAAAAGGTCTGCTGCTCATGGGAGTTTTGAGTATTTGTCGAAATCAGACAGTCCTCCTAGGTTTCTGAAGCCTCAGCAGCAGGATAAGTCGTCTTTTATTGCAGAGTCCGCCGAGGTTTGCTGCTTCTTGTCTCCTCTTCTTCGGGTGTGACTTTTGTTGACTTTGGGCTTCCTAGGTTGTCAGGATCTGAGTTCTTGGGTTCATGGGTGCCACCTAAATACTCCATTTAGTGGTGTTACAGCGAGTGACAGGAGTCAGCCAATGGGTTGCCCATCTTTGGGGTGATTACACCATCTTTATGTCCACTTCCATTGGGAAGTGGGCATAACCCTGACCCTAGAGGTCCAATTCCACTCAAAGCAAGATGGAGGAATTTAAAAAGTGGTGTCCACTTCAGCTCGTCCACCTTAGGGGTGGGACTGGCATGAATTGGGCACACCTCCGATTCTGACTAATTTTCCAATCTGTCTTTCCACCAAGAATGGGGTCAGGATGGTGGGTTGGTCATCTCTGCCATGTGGAGAGAGCTGGTTTTGCATTACAAGGCGGCTAGGCCTTTAAAGCTTCTCATCTGGAATGTGCATCCTGTCTTGAAGAGGGGTTAGCAGCCCCGTCCAGTGCAGGCTTTTGTCTCTGGCCTCCGAGAGCGCCAGCACTGACCTTAAGGGGTCAGAAATGTGGCTAAGGTGGCTGAAGTTGTCAAGACCAGTCAGTTAGCACACTAGTAGTTGGTAGGTTTTCAGGGGCCACCTCAAATGTGTCCTCTGTGTGCATGTATTGCTAAATCTAACACAAGCATCAGTGTGGGTTCACCAATAAAAGGTGTTTGGTGCCAAACATCCCCATCTTCAGTGAAGCCACCATGTAGCTGGACATGACCAGTGTCCACCACATGTATTTAAAATGGCTTCCCCGGTTACTTACTATGTCTGAGAATCGACAAAGACATAGCAGGGGCATATCTGCTTAGGCAGATATGCACTCACATGTAATATAATACACCCTGCCTTAGGGCTGTAAGGCTTGCTTGAGGGGTGACTTACTCATATTACATGCAGGGTTAGGGGTCATGGCACGTTGTGTTTTCTCTATTGTCTGCACCAAGACACTCAGCCTGCAATGCCAGCCTGTCATGTGCTTGGTGAGGGGTCCCTTAGGGTGACACAAATTGTGCTGCAGCCCTTAGGGACCCTCTATAGTAGTCCAGGCCCTAGGTAGCAGGGGCACCATTTATTAGTGACTTAAGGAGGTTGCTACCAGTTTTGCCAATTGTGGAAACAACTGTGCAGTTTTCGTGAAAGAGATCTGGCACTGGGGATGTGAGTAGCAAGAAACCGGTGCACTTTCAGTCAAAATTACATCAGATACCAGGCAAAAAGTGGGGGATAATCATGCCAGAAAGTGTGCTTTCCTACTTCATTATACTTCCTGCCCTGTCCCTTCTCCTGCCCTTACCCCTTTGGAACATGAACAGAGCATGTAGATAGATTCCAAAGTGGTGCATCACACCAATTAGACTGGACTTAACATACATCGCGTTAGTCAAAATTCCCTGTAGTGGTTCAGATGGTTCATGCTATGAACAGTCCTCTACTGTTTCGCAGTGAGATTCTGGAATTCCAAACAGTGTTAATCCGACCAGGCTAATTCTTATCAATGTGCAATTATTTTCATCAGATGTTGGACAACCATGGTAGATAATCGCTGTTCCCGCCACTCCCCTGGCTGATTGCATTGTCTCAGTGCTTAATTTGTGAAAAAATAACTCCTAGTGCCCAAAGTTTACTTTAGAAGTCCGCGGCCGACACTATTAAAGGTCGTGGTGCTCAATACAAATGCTGGGTAATCTTGATTCACCTCATGCCTCCTTCATCCGCCACCAACCACTCGCTGCCTCTTTATCTCACTCCTGAAGCTTCTTTACTATGCCTGTTGTTTTGCTTTGTCACTGCTTTTCTGACTCTCTCTTCCTCACTCTTTCCCACCTAAGTGTTTTTCTATCTATTGCTCTTTATCAGCCTTTTGAGGTCAAATGAGTGGGGATCCCCAAAAATGAATGACGGTGGGCCCCACCTGTAATCACTGGCTTAAGTTAAGCACTGCATCACCCGCTCTAAATGCGCCACAGTCCCCAATCGAATACCACCAAAAGATTGGAAAGAGCACCATCTATGATGGAGGAGATAGGAATTGCCAGGATGCAAGAATTCCATAAACTTAAATGTTATTTTAACAGTTTATTGAACTTAAAGTTGAATTTTAATTTAATCATAAGTATGGGAGAAGGATTGCTGGACGGAAACATACACAGATGAATAATTCAGACCTTCATGCCATTATGCAATTCTCCAAAACGTTTCCATGCTAGCTTTCGTAATAAGTCTGACTGCAATGCTTGCTGCGAATTCACGGAGCAGAATCCCTGCTAGAAATAAGGAAACTAACAACCAAGTTACTTTTTTGTTTCATATTTGACTCACTAATCTCCAAAAATACTAATTTTAGTTTATGGACGTTTGTATACGAACAACAATTAATGTCTTCATGCTCAAACAATGCAGAACTAGCAATACAGCTGTGTGTTTTCATTAAATTACAGAATAAAAAATGAGGGTATTCTTCTTGCGCTAACTTGGCTAGATGTTGGCATGCAGTGCAGTGGCAGAAGTGTTGTTGCAGCATTTTCTTCACTCCTTGGGTCGAATGTGCGTACTCAATGACATGGTAGCCCATTTGGTGATAATCAAATACACCAAAAAATAATAGAAATGTCTAAACGATACAGACAGGAAAAAAATCCAAAATATAAAACAGAAACTCTCAAAAAATTAAAGGGCAAACTATTTGAGGGCATAACTTGAGGCAGCCAAAGCCTTTGGGGACGAAAACGATTGTCATAATTTCAGATGGCACAAATGACAAATACATTCACTGCTAAATTTCATTCCAGGAGACGTGTTTGAGTGCTTGGTGAAATACAATATACCAGCCAACCTGGGGTAAAACTGTATGAACGCCATTAACAAACTAAAAAATGTTAGTGTAAAAAAATAAAATATTTCGACTAGATTCAGGGTTGGCTCATCAGCTCTCAAATTCAATCAATGGTACTGTCCAGTGGCACCAGAAGAAATATATATGCATCAAGAAGTGTGTAAGAATGAGCACATCTATATATAACTAAAGGTGGCATACATAGAGAGCATTTCCAGCTGCGAAACAATCAAGAGCTGATCATGAATGGGGGTTTCCAATGTGGTGGAAAGATGTGAATGAGGAGGCGCCTAAGGATACTGCATAATGTGCTAGGGATTACCATAGAAGTGACTGGTAGACAACACTAGGTTTGAAAGTTCTTGCAGAGTACTCATAGAGGGGAGAAGATTCAACTAAAATGGACTATCTACTGTGATATGGGACTTCTACATTAAACTTCTTGAGTTACTGCATCCTTTTTGTTGCTCCACCTGGTATCGTATATCTGCCAGACGTATAAATTGTATTAGCTAGACAGGAACCTGAATACGAGTCAGCCCAAAAAAATACAGCATGCACCAGAGGTGAATATCATACAGTAGAGCTGTGGAAAGACAGGGAGAACGTTCAAGGGAGGATAACCCAACTCCATGTTGCCAATAGTCCATTTCATTTTAACAGATTTGTGCTCTAGATATTTTGCTCCAAATTCTTAATGTATACCAAATTGGGATCCAACAACACTTCTAACTGGGGACTGGTACTCTTTCCCGCTGCTCCCACAGGTAATCCCAAAATCAATCCTCAGGAAAATATAATGCTTGAGACCTAACACTGCCTTTCTGCGGCTGATATGAGGCAAGGAACTGGTGTGTTACCGAGTGCGTCATGTCTTATGATTCCATGTGACGTCACACGCAGTGTTGCACGCATAGGCTTCTGCTTTTGAGCGTCATTGCTCGCCCTTCCCTTGCCCTTGCTGATTCTTCAAACAATAGGTCGTGCTGAGTGCAGTTACGGTGTATACTGGCTGTTATGTTGTGAGGGTCCAGGCAGACAGGTGACATAAACTTAGTGGTTTGCTGGAGGCTAAAACTCGGCAGTGGATCATCAGGCATTTTATTACCACTTATGACATTACACGGACTCAACCTTTAGCAACAATTTACATAGCATGCATGCATGCCAAACGATCCTATCCAGGCTCGCGGTTTTTGAAACCAAAAATTGCCGTTATTTTAGCAGTCTTTAATTCAGTGCGCGTCGATTGAGAAAATAAAGCACCGTGATTTGTTTTTTTCAAAATGTCCCTCTCTTTTGTTTCAGACTGTATGCATGTATGGGGGAATGATCACCCTGACGCAACCATTAGCGTGCATGATTAGTGCTGCACATGCGCAACATAACATTCCTCTCAAAATATCAACACAACAAACTATTCATTCTAACCATGTAACATAATAAGACATCCAGTTTACAGTTAATACTTCTATGATTGTGCCGGATTGGCACGGAGATGATACCCGGGTTGGTTGCCACTTGAGCTAGCCACAGGCAGATTCCTCTACCAAATGCAATTGAGTGTCTTCTTCAGCCACTGTCTGCCCAGTATCTGGGCCACGAGCAGATGGAGGGCGACAGGATACTCGGCCCCATATTTACACTTTTTGTTGCAAACCTGGGCTAATGTAGTTTTGCATCAAAAAGTAGAGTGCCGGCTAGCACCATTTCTAAATGCCGGCTGGGCGCCATATTTATGGGATGGCGCTCAGGCCCTATTAGCGCCCTTGGAAAGGACGCTAACAGGGCCGGGGAGGCGAAGGGGGAACCGGGGTTTGTGCGCCAAATTATGGCGCTACACTGTTTAGAGGCAACAAAAATTGCCTCTAGGAGGTGTAGCACCATTTTCTGGTGCACAAGCCCCATGGACATGGCTTCTGCCTCCTTACAGACAGGAGCCATGCCCACCACCCCAATGGTCATGCCCAGGGGACAAATGTCTCTGGGCATGGCCAATGGGTCCAGCGCCATGCAGGGAGCCCCAAGTCAGGGCTACCGAGAGGTATTGGGCAAAAAAAAAGGAATACTCACCCGGACTTACCTTGGATGGGTTCCCCATCCTTAGGTGACCCCCTGGTGTGGGTAGGAGTGGGTGGGGGTGTCCCTCGGGACAGGGAAGGGCACCTGTGGGCAATTTCCATGGTCTCTGACCATGGAAATCTGCCTACAGGTCCCCTTAGGCCTGCCCAGACCCAGGCATTAAATAAAGGCGCTAAGCAAGCTTAGTGCTATTATTTAAGGCCCCCATCCTCCCGAGCTGGATTTTAGCACGGGGGATAAATATGGTGCAACGGCCATGTCGTCCTTTTCTGAATGGGAATGCCTACCTTCCATCTCATTGACGCAAGGTAGGTTTTCACCTCCAGAAAACAACATAAACTCCATAACTTTGATGCTAGACTTGTCTAGCACCAAAGTAGAAATATGGAGTTAGGTTCGTGCTGAATTAGCGTAAATAAATACAATGCTAATTCAGCGCAAACCGAGTATAAATATGGGCCTGAGTGTTTCGGTCTCCAAGCTCGTACTGGCTACCTGTATTACTCCCCTGCTGCATGTCTCCTAACTGAGGGCAGGTCCTAAATGCTGGCCCCTCATGTTCCTAAACTGCTGGGGAAAGGATTTGTTTCCTTTCCTCTCCAAGCAGTCACCATGGTACTTTGGAATGGATCCTTGCCACTTGCAAAGACTCAGGTTCAAAAGGAAGCCTGAACTTGCTTCTGGGATGCCGACCATTCACTAGTATCAAACTTCGCTCTTACATCCAACATGTTATTGTTCGGCAGCACTTTCTAACACTTTTATTTTTATCTGTACTGTCTCTCTCCACAAGGAAGTCCAGGTCCATAGAAGCTGAAGCCCAACTCTAATGATGTGGATAGCGTGGCCTCCACGTGATGATGTGGGGAGTCTGTTGATATTGCTTTATGAAGGGGTGGAGGACCTACTCAATGTACTGATGAGTTGCTTGAGCAATTTGACCCACTTTAGTCAACATCCTCATTAATCGTTAACTTATCCAATTGGTATGCTGTCACTTATGTGTTACCCTGTAATGTTTAATGCAAACTTCAAATAGTAAGTCACCTTTTATTCTTGAATGGAGGTGGCACTGTCTTTCTGGAGCCTTTTTACTAGGCCATGGGTGGCCATTATGTTTTTGAACCTTGGGAATCATGACTTAGTCCATTTGTAGTCTCTCCTGCTACACAGTTCACAGTTGATTCGTCTGGGGTAGGAAGTATGTGTGCTGTATTAGGAGATCATAGAAACCAGATATCACCCCTTCAAAGCACCTCCAAAGATGGAGATAGGAGACAATCAGAGAGTGTGTAACCGCCCACGGGGCTGCACCCAGTTTGCTGAAGAGATAATGGCGAAGTTGTATTACTGCCATTTCTGGTTTGGATGGAAGTAAAATTCCTCCCACAGGTTTTCAAAGAATTTAAGGGAATGGTGGTCAATAACCTGAAAAAGCGATATAACACCCATTTGTCGCTATATAGGTCTGTTGAGTAAAGCTCCTTCTGTGCAGATGCTGGCATTCTGGCAAAGGGGAGCCAAGTCTTGTAAGAAGGCATCAGTTGAGAGAAGGGTGTGGGATTGCCTCCAGGACTGGACGATTCCTTGAATCACAGGGTTGGAGATTTGTGCTGTGGGTGTGCTGTGTATGTAAAGTGAATGGAATCCCAGCAGGCTCTGGGAAAGATTTATTTTGATTAGGACCCAAAGGGGATGGTCAGGAGTATGTTGCTGCATAAAGGGGAGCTGTGCGAGGTGGAGCACTGAGGTGTACAGTTCAATTAAGGGGAGAGCCAGGCCACTATTTTTCCTGTGGACAGTGAGTTTGGACATGGCCAGCCCTGGTTTTGTGGTGCCCCAGATGAACTTTCAATGTCCCTGTCTATGGTACGCAGTAGTGGTATCAGGAGCAGGAGCATACCAAAGTCGTATGTGAATCTGGGGACAGTAACCATTTTGACAGCTTGAGTCCTACTGCAGAGCAAGAGATTAAGGTGATTCATTTGTTTTAGTCTGCCCAGGCACACTCCATGAGGGGCTCTAGGTTATACAGCATCATACGTTACATGCCTCTGTAGATTCCCATGTATTTGAGTTTAGAGGGCTTCCAGAAGAATTGATAGACCATTATTGTGTCTTGGAAACTGGCAGGATATCACTCTTATCCCAGTTGTACCTTCTAATCAGCTATTGCCATGAACCTTGCGATGAGATTCATGAGTGCTGGAAGGAAACTAGAGAGGTCAGTAAGGTCAACAGGGTATTATTCACATAAAAAAGCACAAATGAGGGGCTTAACTAGTGCGGTGTATACCTGCAGTGTCTGTCAATCAGTGAATGGCTGCTGCCAGTGGTTCAAGGGTGAGTGTGAAGGTTAGTAGGGAGCATCACACTGGGAAGGCTGTGGATAAGAAACTCTCACAGTTCACTTGTGTTGCAGAAGAATCGTTTTAATGGAGTCGTTTCCCAATCCAAATTTGCAGAAAGGCACAAAGAGGTATCCCACATTCTATGTGACCAAACACCTTTTCGGTGTCAAGGGACAGGGTTAGTGACTCCTTTGGAATGTCTTTAGAAAGACATAGAATTTGGCTTATGTGCAGAGGTGATTGTGGGATGTTTGTTTGAGGACGAAGCCGACTTGTGCAGGGAGGATAAGGGAAGGGATAACCTTTTAAAGATGAGTCACCAGCATGCTGGCCAGGATCTTAATGTCTCCATTAAGGAGGGAGATAGGTGGTAGCTGCCAAAAGCTTTTGTGTCTATACCTGGTTTTGAAGTGCTGTTATTAGGACCTTGTTGGTTATTAGCCTCAATCCACCTATCTGGTTTGCATCTTTGTAGGCAACATAGAGGGAGTCAACTACATCAGGCGTCATCCATTTGTAGACTTCTGCAGGGAAACCGTTCTCCTCCAGAGCCTTACTATAGTACATGGCAGAGATTGCTTGTGCACACTCCTTTTTAGTGACCTCACCAAAGACCAGTGACCAGCTTTCCTCATTAAGTTGGGGGAAACGGACACCCTTAAAAAAACTATCTATACAAGCATCATCTGTTACTCAGGGGTGTAGAGGTCTTTATAGGCATCAGTGAAGAAATCTGCTATCCCCCGAGGGTGCCTGACAATCTGACCAGCCGAGCTCTTTATGGCCGGGGTGGCAGATATTGCTTCAATTGTGCTGCAAGCATCCTGCCAGCTTTCTCGCCCTGCTCATGATGCTGGTACTGGAGTTTATGGAGGTTCTGATTGGATTGTAGGAGTGTTTTCCTCTTGAGTGTTTAGTAATAGAAAGTGTTAAGGCAACAGGACTTTCGGATAGGGCGTGTCAGCCACAAGTTGATCAGTAAACTTGTCAGGGAGGGGTTGGAGAGCACCCCAATCAAGAATTTGAGAATGCACCACCATCAAGGTGAGAGATTGTAATATGAGAAAGTAGTCAAGCCTGAACTGAGTGCCATGTACAGGGGAGAAGTAGGTGCTTGTTTTCTAGGTCAGATTCAGGAGGCACCATACATTGAGGAATTTGTGATCCATCAGTGTATCCCATAAGACAGCTCTGTCCATGTTATTGGCCCTGCTTACAGGGCTAGTCAATCTAGTGTCACATTCAGTGCCAGAGTCCAGTCATCCTCAAGTAGTATAAGCATGGTGCCCAAACCCGTCAGGATGCGATTGAGGCAAAGAAGGCACATCACTTTCATACTCACTGGGGCATAAATGGATCCTACACATAGGACCTTGTTAAGTATCCTAAAACGGGCAAAGGCATTTCTGTCTTAAGGGTTCATCCATGTCTTGAGCACTGCTCAGGGGAGCCCTTTTCACAGCAGGATAGCCACTCTGCATTTCCTTGGTTTGAGCATAGTGCTAGTGGTCGACTGGGATGAAATGCTACTATGAATGACTGTGCCCACCCAATGGTGTTTAAGTTTATCCACCTCGAGATTGGTGAGGTGGGTTTCCTGTAGAAAGGCAGTGTCCACATGCTTGGATTTCAAGTAAGTGAGCAAAATTTTTGGCTTTATGTAGTAGGTGAGGCCATGGACATTCCAGGAAAGAGCAGTCAGGGTTCTGGTCGACATAATGTATCATCAGTGTATAGGCCTGGAGAGTGCAAAGATGGGAAAGGGTGGAGGGGTGTGGTGTCGGGTGCCAAGGTGTGGTATCCGTAAGGTGTGACAGTGCTGCAGAGGGAGAAGGGTACTAAGTGCAGGCGATGGCAGGTTTAGAGGTCCCCAAGAGGGGTTTCCCTAAAGGAAGGGAGAAGGGAAGGGAAGGAATGTGGGGAAGTCGACCTGGATGGGAGGGAAGTATGAGCAATGAATCTAGGCAGTGTGGCTCATGAAGAGGGGGCTACGGAAAAGGGGGGAAGGAGACCCATAGGTCTCCCTAGGGTTGGGTTGGAGGGAGGTAGAGAACAGAACGTTAAGGATGCTAATGCACTGGGCCCACCAGGCACCAGAGGAGAAAGGAAATTAAGTCCAGTACCTTCAGAGAGAAGGGAGCAGGACGTCAACAATGTTAGGTAGTTAGCACAGCTCTGTGGGGGGATTATGGCTGTGCTGCACCTGGGTGGGGAGGGGAGGACCAGGGGCATATATGGAATAACTCAGGAGGGGTCAAACTCAGGGCCATAAGCAAGTGGTGTGTGGGCCTGAGGTAAGGGGGTATCCAACTTAACTGATATTGAAGGGTCATCTAGATGGCAAAACCTTTGAAATATCATAACAAATGTGGAACAGCATGGAACATCATACAGAACAATGAACAATTGCAAATATAGATGGAAAGGCAATCACAAAGCCAGAGATAAAGACCGTAGGTACGGTTGTAGTGAAAGGACAGGCTTCCGTTTCTCTTTCATCTATCTGGAGAAATCTGCTGACATGCGAATTTTGTGGGCTTTGTTACCATAGAGCCTCAAAATTTGTAATGTTTGTGGTCTGAAGCCAGGATTCAGCAGACCTGCGTGTGTCTCAGAAAGCATGCAATGAGTGAACAAGATGTCTCCCCAGTAACAAGCCTGCAAGTGTGGATACATTGGACTCGCTGAAGCTCCAATGGTGAAGTAAATCTCCAATGGTGAAGTAAAAGTCATGCCTAAGACGCAAGGGGGCAGGTCTCATAAGAAGCCTCTTGCATCATCTTGTTCGATTTTTTCCAAAAAGCTGAAGAGGTGAATGTTCTCCCTGAAAACTTCTATCTTCCAAGTTGGTAACCTAATGTCATCACAAGCACCAATGTTCTGAGTCCCAAGAGCCTGATTGAGCCATCCAGAGTTTTTAATGTGATGAGGCAGTTGTTGATGCCGTCCAGCTAGCCCTAAACTGCCTCAATCTTTTGTGTCCGGGATGAGATCCTTAATCTTAGCGTCCATCAGTTCCAGCATGTTTCACTGCAGTGATTTCGTGCAAGATGTGGTTCATTGTGTCATCCGGATGCCCCACCCATATGGCTGGGTCTGAAATGAGGTGGCTTGGTGGGTAGAAATGATGGATTGGGATGCGGACTAAGGAACTGCCAGTGGCTGAGATTAATCCAAGCTTTTTATCCATCGCTTTGTTGTTGTTGCAGTTGACACCCTAAGTGGCTTGCCCCCAACTGCCCTCCCTTTTTCCACTGTTGGTGCTTGGCTCCCATGTCCTCCCACCCTCCGTTGTCTGCCAGCTTACCCTACCTCACCCTCTAGTGTCCTTACACTTGATCCTAGTCCCTCCCTCTTCATTGTCCATTTTGGCCCTGACCGCTCTCACTCCATGCTGCCTCCTTCCTCCCTCCCTATGTAGTGCCTCCCGTTTTCCCTCCCCCGATAAATAAAGAAGTGCTATGATGCTGCCAGCGATGCCTGAGTCATAGTACTTTTTTTCCCACACCCTCTGTTACATTGTTTGTGTTGCCCCCACGTCTTCCCCCCGTGTTGCTCCTCAACATACCCTCCCTCCGCATTGCCTCCAATCCTGCTAGCAATAAAAAAAAGCACACCATGATGCTGGCAGCACTGGCCACATCTAAGCACTTTTTTTTTACTTTCCACAGCGCTGCTCAACAGCCACACATCTGCACAACATGGCTAAAGACATTGACAGAGGAAGAGGTTCTCTCTGTAGCTACCTCTATTGGCTTTGCTAATGCATGTTTCAAACGTTTCTTGGAGTGACAATCCTTAAACCCTACTAAAAATGGGTATCAGCCGCTTTGGTTGCTAGCTTTGAGGACCACTTTAAGGGTTCATCTCCTATCACTGCAGGCAGTTGGGTCTACTGCTAGTGCTGGGGACTGAGGGAACTGCCCATGGTGCAGTGGTTGGTAACAGTGGTGGAAGAAGGCCATGAAAGAAGGAGAAGTGGACGGTGGCTTACTGAGAAATATTTTGGGTCCCTGAACTGTTATTTTTTATTTTAATTAACCACTGACTATGGCTTCTACTGGTATCCTGCCTCCGTGGTGAGAACTCTTGAGTAGAGAGACAGAGAGAGGAAAAGAGAGAGAGAGAGAAATAGAAAGAGAGAGAGAATGAAGGAGACAGTGGTGGAAAAGAAAGGATGACTGGTCATAGGCGAGTACTGCCCCCCCACCCCCCCAAAAAAGCAGTGGCATCTGATTAAAGAGGGTGGCTGCGGTATGCAGAAGGGGCCTGTGACAATCTATGCAGAGGCCGTTGTGTGGCTAAATACAGATGAAGAAAGGTAGGGGTTGGGTTAACAGAAGGAGTACAACCGGTAACTGCTGACACAAATGGCATTCAGGGATGGCTGGAAAGGGCAACAACAGTTCATGGACATCTTATGGCCTGAGGGGACAAATGAGAAGAGGCAAGGCTGACAAGTACACAAAACAATATCCTGTGATTGCTGACACAATATGACGTATGTGGCAATAACAAAGAAAGGGAGTGTCGGGCAAGGGGCATGAAGAAATAAATTGTGCCGGGGGGAAGGAGGCAGCTTTCAATATGTAATCACGAGGCAGAAATCACGAGGGGTACCCTGTTTTTGCAGTACAGTGGATACCAGGCGAAATTGAAGAGCACAGGAAGTGAGATCACCAGAAAACATCTAAAATGAGATGTCTGTGGCCATAGGATCATGCATCAGGGTGCACCATACAAGTGAAACTGCCCAGGGCTCCTACTTACAATTCTCCACCTTACAGCCCTTTTAAATGGTTTTCAGTCGGAAAAACATTCTAAACCGATGTTTTCATCTGACGCCACGAAAGTAGTGGACTTCTCCAGTGGGGTGGATATCACGCATGTGGGAATAGTGGGAATAAAATGTGACTGGATTGATCAGTAAAGCACAGTTTAAACACATGGCTTGCAACTCCTAAAGGGCAGTGGTGAGAAGAATTACATTGCTTAAGGGAATAGCGGGTTTGTAGAAGAGAATACGTACACACTGGGGCTCGAGTCCCATTAGCTACTACTTACGTTGATCTCAAATTATTACCAACCAGCTGAGCCAGCATCATACAACAGTATCATCAATCCCAGGACAACAGCAATCAGCACTACCATTAATGCCACGATCAGCAGCGCACAATAGTTCCACCCACACCAGCAGCACTTCACCCTATTATCAACCCCAGGACCAGCACTAGCAGCTGACCGCACAGCAGCTGGCACACCACACATCACGGAGCCACTGAGCCAGCTGTCTGTAATGGGTTCTTAAGGAAACACCAAAGGATTGTGTTTGCTGGACCATAAGCTTGAGTGTTTTCTTTCACATCTGCAGTGCGGAGCTTCATTGTGAAATATTGATCTTCCATCTGTTCTGATGAGCTGATTTCCTGGTATTGATCAGAAACGGCCGTTATTCATGCAGTTAAGACTTCCAGCGATCGGTCCACATCCCGCTCCGTCCTCTGTAATACAGAGCCGTAGAGCTGTAGAGTTAAAGACATTCTGCCCCAGAGGGCAGGATCGACACAAAATGGCGTCTGAGTAGGCAGGGGAGGTGAAGGCACGCCACTAGGATTACGCCTTCATAACATGAGACGTCTTTGAATGGAAGAAGAGAAGAATGCACGTCATCGTGTTCACAGTCACTGTCATCTTTTTCATTTTCAAGTAATTGATTCCATGGGTCACTGGCTTCCTTGTCATGGTATAGAGAGATCATAAAGAGGAAGCAAATGACGAGGAGACAAAGGCCAACGGTCCACCAGGAGAACTGGACGCCCAAGCTCGGAACGAATTACCTGATTTACTTAGGTTGACTAACTTACAACACGTATAAAACTCACACTGTCCGACCGACTCTCTTGACACTGGTTTTATGAGCGCTGCCTAAAAAACAGACAGTTATATATTTTTTCTTAAAGTTAGTCAAAGATGAGGAGAGCCTTAATTCCAGTAAAAGAAGGTGCAGATGGTGAGGCCTGCGCAGATCATCTACCACCCAAGGCATTTGAATGTCAGCAATTTGAGCAGGGCTTTATCAACACCAGGAGGGTTGTAGACACACATGTAGAGAAATAATAAAGTCAGACTGAAAGCCCATCGGTTGTTGTTATCCTTATTTTAAGAATAAGGGAACAAGCAAGCTCTACCAAGGGAAGTAGTTTATCATACATTGTAACACTGTTTTGCTGTGAAGTGCTCGTCCAACAAGCAGCTCTTGGAGTATGAAAGGAAAATTTGGAAGCTGTCCCTGCCTCTCTGTGACCAGCAAACAACCCTTCCCATGCCAAACAGGATTGCCTTAGAAGCCATCCCAGAGTCATTGATTTTATCATCCAACTACTTTAGAAGTCATTTTCTCATCATCCGACATCATCAAGCTCTTGAAGTCATCAGCAGAGTTTAAAAAACGTGAGCCTGATGATCTGAGAATGACTTGAGAATGGCCATCTGATTACTTTAGAAACTGGGAATGTCTAGATGGTTTCAGGATGACTTCCCTTAACTTGACTATTTCTGATGATTTGAAGATTATTTGAAAATGAGTATCTGATTACTTCTCAAGCACTAAATTGCAATGTGGTTTAGACATGAGGATCCCCTCCTTGCACTCATTTTTTATTTGGCTCAGAAGCTCCTGCACGATGTGCAATATGCATTATGCTGTATGGTGGTGAACCAAACAAAAGCAAAGTTAACTTAAGGTCTCAACAGAAAATTGTGATATTGTTTTCTGACTTAATCTTCAGTCTGGGGATTTGAGTCCATAACAATAAAACTGTATGTCCAAGAATGCAATGTGTTGTAGGTAAAATATCAGACAGGACAAGTATCACATCATATTTCTGTGTCACTCTCCATTTACTCAGATTTCCTGTGATGACCCAGTTTCCCCATTCCTGTGTAACCCACGCAGGACACAACACAATGGAAATAGTGCAGACATTTACCAAAAACACATTTGAGAAAAATAAGTTAGCATCTTAACCTGATAGAACTAAGGACGTTTTAAGTGGAACACAAAAAATAAGGGTATTTCAGAGTCTCTGCATCCGCTTTGCAGTCTGTGATGTCAGCTGCTCTATTTTAGCATGCGCCCACAACAACTGGAGCATACGAGATGTGCCAGTGAAACGTAATGGATTAACCCCTTCCCCGCCACGGACGTAATGGTTACGTCCATGGCAGCGCCCGTGTGGCGCCATGGACGTAACCATTACGTCCTGGGACTGGCAGTCGGGGGAAGCGCAAACGCTTCCCCCGAGGGCTGCCCCCCAATCCCCCCAGGCCAGGGCTGAAAGGGGAATCCCTTCCCCTTTCACCCCACCCCCCCCCCCCCCCCATGACGTCAGCGCACGATCGCGCGCTGATTTCATGGAAAGGGGGAAAGACGCGCTGGAAGCCATTTGCTTCCAGCGCGTCTAAGGGAGAAGGTGAGTTTTTCACCTTCGTGCGGGGTGGGGGTGCTCTGAAAGAGGCATCGAGGGAAAGGAAAGGGTTTTCCTTTCCCTCGATGTCTCTTTGAGCATTCCTGCTGCCCGATCGCGATGCGATCGGGCAGCAGGAATGCCCACTAGACACCAGGGATTTGTGTATGTGTGTGTGTGTGATTTTTTAGTGTGTGGGGGAGCGACCCCTTGGGCAATGGTCGCTCCCCTTTGGGGGCAAATGTATTTTGTGTCGTTTCTGCCCCCCCTGGGGGCAGATTGACCCTATTTTCAGGCCGATCTGCCCCCAAGGGGGGCAGAAAGCCACTAGACACCAGGGATTTTATTGTTGATTTTTATTTTTTGTGTTGGGGGGCGGCCCCTTGGGCAAGGGTTGCCCCAGGGGCCCTCATGTATTTTTGGGCAGTTCTGCCCCCTTGGGGGCAGAGAGGCCTATTTTTTTTGGGCCTTTCTGCCCCCAAGGGGGGTAGAATCCCAATAGCGCCAGAAATATATATTTGTATGTGTGCTTTGTGGTGGGGGGTGGCCCCTTGGGCAAGGGTCGCTCCCCCGGGGGGCGCAATGTATTTATCGTCGTTTCTGCCCCCTTGGGGGCAGATTGGCCCTATTTTTAGGCCGATCTGCCCCCAAGGGGGGCAGAAAGCCACTAGACACCAGGGATTTTATTGTTGGTTTTTATTTTTTGTGTTGGGGGGCGGCCCCTTGGGCAAGGGTCGCCCCCAGGGGCCCACATGTATTTTTGGGCAGTTCTGCCCCCCTTGGGGACAGATAGGCCTATTTTTTTTAGGCCTTTCTGCCCCCCTTAGCGCCAGAAATATTATGTTTTGTATGTGTGCTTTGTGTTGGGGGTTGGCCCCTTGGGCAAGGGTCGCTCCCCCTGGGGGGGCAATGTATTTATCGTCGTTTCTGCCCCCCTTGGGGGCAGATTGGCCTTATTTTTAGGCCAATCTGTCCCCAAGGGGGGCAGAAAGCCACTAGACACCAGGGATTTTATTGTTGTTTTTTTTTTTTATATTTGTGTTGGGGGGCGGCCCCTTGGGCAAGGGTCGGCCCCAGGGGCCCATATGTATTATTGGGCAGTTCTGCCCCCCTGGGGGCAGATATGCCTATTTTTTAGGCCTTTCTGTCCCCAAGGGGGGCAGAATCCCCATAGCGCCAGGGATACTATATGTGTGTGTGTGTGTGCTTTGTGTGGGGGTGTGGCCCCTTGGGCAAGGGTCGCCCCCCCCCCCCCAAAGGGTGCAATGTAATCTGGGCGATTTCTGCCCCCTCCCCTTGGGGGTAGATTGGCCTATTTTTTTGGGCCCATCTTCCCCCAAGCAGAGAACACTAGACACAAGGGAAAATTTAAAAAATGGTTAGTGGCGGAGTGTTTGTCAACTGGCAAAGTATTTGCTTTTATGATAATAACAGTTTTTCTCCTTTTTGTTCTAGTTCAAAGCTTTTGCTGACTTTGCTGTGGCTTGTTGCAGTTTTGGCAGTAGTTGTCCTGCGGTTTGCGTAGTTGCATGTTTTAGGTAAGTAAATAAATTTACTCCAAGTGAGTATTGTTGCAATGCATGAATGACATGTTTGTAGGTGGTGTACTGAATGCAGGATTGTGTGTGAAATTGTCCTTAGATTTATGCACAATGATTATTGTGTTGTCTTATGTCTAATTTGCTTTTTTTTTTCTCTTTTTAGTGGGATGTCGTTGGTGATTGCTGTGGCTGTGCAGAGTAGTTGCTGGTGAGTCAAGCTTTTTCAGGCAAGTGAGCAGTATAGTTTTTGAGTTTATAACTCTTAGTGATAAACCTATACTTTGTTACTTATCTTACACAGTGCTGGTTGTTGGTGGTGTATTTGTCCAGTTAATTTTTGTAGGAAGGATCATGGCTAGCCGTAGGATGACCGCTCAGCAGGTTGTTAGTGTGCTTTTTGAGTCATCTTCTGACCATGAATATGAGACTGACTCTGCATCTGAGGCAGAGGAGGAAGTGCAGGATTCTGGAAGTGAATTTTCTGTCAGAGATGAATCATCTGATGATGAAGCCACTCTCAGTGCTGATGAAGGGCCTGTTTTAGAGGAGGACAGTGATGTGCCAATGGTGCAGGAGCCAGCGGCTGAAAGGCTTCCCATTGGAAGACCTGACACATGGGTTGCACCAAACATGGAGCAGCCACAGTTGCCTGCGTTTACTGGTTTTCCAGGGTGTCGAGTTAATAAGGAAAACTTTTTGCCCGTCAACTTTTTTGAGTTGTTTATGGACGATATATTTTTGGAAGAGATTGTTGAGCAGACTAATTTGTATGCAGAGCAGTTTTTGAGGGACAACGCTGCCAGACTTAGGCCACACTCTAGAGCTAGCCGGTGGATTCCCACAAATCTGGAAGAGTTGAAAAAGTTCTTGGGTTTAACTTTTTTGATGGGGCTGATAAGGAAGCCATCGCTGTCTTCATATTGGTCTACTAGTCCCTTGATGGCAACTGCTATATTTCCTGCCATCATGAGTCGTAACCGGTATGAGCTTCTTCTTCGGATGTTGCATTTTGTAGATAATGCTTTAGCCTTGCCACAAGATCATCCTGATTCTGACCGTCTTTTTAAGATTAGACCTGTCCTTGTCATTTGGTAGATCGGTTTTCAGAGATCTATGTACCAGGGAAAGAAATATCTGTAGATGAGTCTTTGGTCCTGTTCAAGGGTCGTTTGGTTTTTAGGCAGTACATTCCTAGCAAGAAGGCACGGTATGGAATTAAATTGTATATGCTGTCAGAAAGTAGTACAGGATATGTTTATAATTTCCGGGTCTACACTGGTAGGGATTCCAATATTGACCCCCCTGGTTGTCCTCCCACTTTTGGAGTTAGTGAGAAAATTGTGTGGGAACTTGGTAAACGACTGTTTAACAAAGGTCACCATTTATATGTAGATAACTTCTACACTGGAGTTCGGTTGTTCAAGGAGTTGTTCAGAGTGGACACTGTTGCTTGTGGCACAATCTGCTCTAATCGGAAAGGCTATCCAAAAGAGCTTGTCTGTAAAAAACTTGAGAAGGGACAGTGCAGTGCCTTGCGGAATGATGAGCTGCTAGCTCTGAAATTTGTAGACAAGAGGGATGTATACATGCTAAGCACCATCCATGATGAGAGTACTTCACCTGTGGCTGTTTGGGGTCAGGTTGCCGAAGTGCGCAAACCTGTGTGCATCTTAGACTATAATAAGCACATGGGTGGTGTTGATAGAGTAGATCAGAGGTTAGAACCTTACACTGCTGCTCGTAAGTCTTATGTGTGGTATAAGAAATTAGCGGTTCACTTGGCAACTTTTAATGCTTTTGTTGTGTTTAAGGATAGTTCACCAGAGTCAAGGATGACATTTGTGAAATTTCAGGAGTCTATCATAGCTAGCCTTGTTGTGCTGGAACAGGCAAGAGTTCCTAGAGAAGCAGTGGTGGAGGATGTGGCTAGATTGAAAGATCGTCACTTTGCTGAGCACATTCCTCCCACGGCCCAAAAAACTTTCCTGCTAAGAGATGTAGAGTCTGTGCTCGAAGAGGTATCAGGAAGGAGACTAGGATGTACTGCCCTGATTGTCCTTCAAAGCCTGGGCTGTGTGTGGGTGGCTGTTTCAGGAGCTACCACACACAGAAGAATTATTGGGAAATTCAGTGAGCGTAAACTGGTGTTTTATATTTTTATATGTTCGGTTTCACGGTTGGCATTAGTCATGTATTCAGTTAGAGCTTTTGTGTTTGTAGTTTTGTACTAATTTATGATTAGTGGTTTCTTTGTTGTTTAAAAACAAAAAAAAGGGGATGGCATGTGTAGAGTGGCGCTTGGCTGGCGGTGTGCGTGGGGTGGGGCTTGGCTGGAGGTGTGGGTGGGGTGGCGCTTGGCTGGCGGTGTGTGTGGGGTGGCGCTTGGCTGGCGGTGTGGGTGGGGTGGCGCTGGGCTGGCGGTGTGGGTGGGGTGGCGCTTGGCTGGTGGTGTGGGTGGGGTGGCGCTTGGCTGGCGGTGTGTGTGGGGTGGCGCTTGGCTGGCGGTGTGGGTGGGGTGGCTCTGGGCTGGCGGTGTGGGTGGGGTGGCGCTTGGCTGGTGGTGTGGGTGGGGTGGCGCTTGGCTGGCAGGGCCAGCCAAACGCCAGTCCACACACTCATCAGCTGGTGTGATTGCTGTATCAGGCATGTGGGCGTATGAAAGTGATGGGCCCTTGACTGGCGCTGTCTGTGGATGCGAGTCTTGTAATGTGCTGGGCCCGTGGCTGGCGGCGTGAATGGTCTAGTGCATGTCATGTATGAAAGGTGTGTGAATGGACTGTAAAGCGGTTGGTGCCTTGTCGTGGCTTTACAGCTCACGAGCTGTGAGTCATTGGTTCAGTTTTTTGGCCTTTCAGTTATTACCAGTGCATTTCACTTTTGTGAAATCTCTTGTTAATAAAATTTGATCTACTGAACCATCACTCACCCTCGTGCCAAATCCAACCAGTATGTTTGGTACAAATGACAAAACCTGCTCCGCTGTAATCAGGCGTCGCAGCACACTTGAGACACGCTAGGTGTCTCAGGTGGGACCCCGATGATGAAGCATGCCACCAACTTGGTTGGTGGGTGAGGGGTCTTTTTCACATAACCTAAGTGCGTTTCTTTTCACAATTTTAGTGCTTGGCACATCACAGACGTATGTGGACACATCAAAATGATATATTACAAAACTACCTGTGTTTGGGGGGAAGGGCCACCTGTGTTTTTGGTCCTGGGTGCGGCCTTCATCTAGGGAAACCTACCAAACCTAGACATCTCCATTGCAGGGAGATGTGGCTTGCGTGGATTCCGCAACATTTTCTTACCCAGACGCCTCTGCAAACCGCAAAATTTGCATAAAAAAGCATATGAGTTTTCTTTGTACGATCACCACTCCAGCACAAAATTCCTACTCCCCAGTGTTCCCCTCAGTCTCCCAAGTAAAATGACACCTCACTTATGTGGGTCCCTAAAGCAGAGTCAGTCTAAAAATGAATAAAAGAATATGTCCTTATAAACTCCCTGTGCTATCCCCTCTATCTCTACAAGTTCTGTGCCTTATTCTGTTACAGGCACCTGGCCCACCCACACAAATAAGGTATAATTTTTACCGGGAGACTTGGGGGAATGCTGGGTGGAAGGAAATTTGTGGCTCCTCTCAGATTCCAGAACTTTCTGCCACAGAAATGTGAGGAACATGTGTTTTTTTAGCCAAATTTTGAGGTTTGCAAAGGATTCTGGGTAACAGAACCTGGTCCGAGCCCCGCACGTCACCCCTCCTTAGATTCCCCTAGGTCTCTAGTTTTCAGAAATGCACAGGTTTGGTAGGTTTCCCTAGGTGCCGGCTGAGCTAGAGGCCAAAATCCACAAGTAGGCACTTTGCAAAAAACACCTCTGTTTTCTTCAAAAAATGTTGATGTGTCCACGTTGTGCTTTGGGGCGTTTCCTGTCGCAGGCGTTAGGCCTACCCACACAAGTGAGGTATCATTTTTATCGGGAGACTTGGGGGAACGCTGGGTGGAAGGAAATTTGTGGCTCCTCTGAGATTCCAGAACTTTCTGCCACAGAAATGTGAGGAACATGTGTTTTTTTAGCCAAAATCTGAGGTTTGCAAAGGATTCTGGGTAACAGAACCTGGTCCGAGCCCCGCAAGTCACCCCATCTTAGATTCCCCTAGGTCTCTAGTTTTCAGAAATGCACAGGTTTGGTAGGTTTCCCTAGGTGCCGGCTGAGCTAGAGGCCAAAATCTACAGGTAGGCACTTCGCAAAAAACACCTCTGTTTTCTTCCAAAAATGTGGATGTGTCCACGTTGCGCTTTGGGGCGTTTCCTGTCGCAGGCGCTAGGCCTACCCACACAAGTGAGGTATCATTTTTATCGAGAGACTTGGGGGAACGCTGGGTGGAAGGAAATTTGTGGCTCCTCTCAGATTCCAGAACTTTCTGCCACAGAAATGTGAGGAACATGTGTTTTTTTAGCCAAATTTTGAGGTTTGCAAAGGATTCTGGGTAACATAACCTGGTCCGAGCCCCGCAAGTCACCCCATCTTGAATTCCCCTAGGTCTCTAGTTTTCAGAAATGCACAGGTTTGGTAGGTTTCCCTAGGTGCCGGCCGAGCTAGAGGCCAAAATCTACAGGTAGGCACTTCGCAAAAAACACCTCTGTTTTCTTCCAAAAATTTGGATGTGTCCACGTTGCGCTTTGGGGCGTTTCCTGTTGCAGGCACTAGGCCTACCCACACAAGTGAGGTATCATTTTTATCGGGAGACTTGGGGGAACGCTGGGTGGAAGGAAATTTGTGGCTCCTCTCAGATTCCAGAACTTTCTGCCACAGAAATATGAGGAACATGTGTTTTTTTAGCCAAAATTTGAGGTTTGCAAAGGATTCTGGGTAACATAACCTGGTCCGAGCCCCGCAAGTCACCCCATCTTGGATTCCCCTAGGTCTCTAGTTTTCAGAAATGCACAGGTTTGGTAGGTTTCCCTAGGTGCCGGCTGAGCTAGAGGCCAAAATCTACAGGTAGGCACTTCGCAAAAAACACCTCTGTTTTCTTCCAAAAATTTGGATGTGTACACGTTGCGCTTTGGGGCTTTTCCTGTAGCGGGCGCTAGGCCTACCCACACAAGTGAGGTATCATTTTTATCGGTAGACTTGGGGGAACGCTGGGTGGAAGGAAATTTGTGGCTCCTCTCAGATTCCAGAACTTTCTGCCACAGAAATGTGAGGAACATGTGTTTTTTTAGCCAAAATTTGAGGTTTGCAAAGGATTCTGGGTAACAGAACCTGGTCCGAGCCCCGCAAGTCACCCTTCCTTAGATTCCCCTAGGTCTCTAGTTTTCAGAAATGCACAGGTTTGGTAGGTTTCCCTAGGTGCCGGCTGAGCTAGAGGCCAAAATCTACAGGTAGGCACTTCGCAAAAAACACCTCTGTTTTCTTCCAAAAATTTTGATGTGTCCACTTTGCGCTTTGGGGCGTTTCCTGTCGCAGGCGCTAGGCCTACCCACACAAGTGAGGTATCATTTTTATCGGGAGACTTGGGGGAACGCTGGGTGGAAGAAAATTTGTGGCTCCCCTCAGATTCCAGAACCTTCTGCCACAGAAATATGAGGAACATGTGTTTTTTTAGCCAAATTTTGAGGTTTGCAAAGGATTCTGGGTAACAGAACCTGGTCCGAGCCCCGCAAGTCACCCCTCCTTAGATTCCCCTAGGTCTCTAGTTTTCAGAAATGCACAGGTTTGGTAGGTTTCCCTAGGTGCCGGCTGAGCTAGAGGCCAAAATCTACAGGAAGGCACTTCGCAAAAAACACCTCTGTTTTCTTCCAAAAATTTTGATGTGTCCATGTTGCGCTTTGGGGCATTTCCTGTCGCAGGCGCTAGGCCTACCCACACAAGTGAGGTATAATTTTTATCGGTAGACTTGGGGGAACGCTGGGTGGAAGGAAATTTGTGGCTCCTCTCAGATTCCAGAACTTTCTGCCACAGAAATGTGAGGAACATGTGTTTTTTTAGCCACAATTTGAGGTTTGCAAAGGATTCTGGGTAACAGAACCTGGTCCGAGCCCCGCAAGTCACCCTTCCTTAGATTCCCCTAGGTCTCTAGTTTTCAGAAATGCACAGGTTTGGTAGGTTTCCCTAGGTGCCGGCTGAGCTAGAGGCCAAAATCTACAGGTAGGCACTTCGCAAAAAACACCTCTGTTTTCTTCCAAAAATTTTGATGTGTCCACGTTGCGCTTTGGGGCGTTTCCTGTCGCAGGCGCTAGGCCTACCCACACAAGTGAGGTATCATTTTTATCGGGAGACTTGGGGGAACGCTGGGTGGAAGGAAATTTGTGGCTCCCCTCAGATTCCAGAACCTTCTGCCACAGAAATGTGAGGAACATGTGTTTTTTTAGCCAAATTTTGAGGTTTGCAAAGGATTCTGGGTAACAGAACCTGGTCCGAGCCCCGCAAGTCACCCCTCCTTAGATTCCCCTAGGTCTCTAGTTTTCAGAAATGCACGGGTTTGGTAGGTTTCCCTAGGTGCCGGCTGAGCTAGAGGCCAAAATCTACAGGTAGGCACTTCGCAAAAAACACCTCTGTTTTCTTCCAAAAATTTTGATGTGTCCACGTTGCGCTTTGGGGCGTTTCCTGTCGCAGGCGCTAGGCCTACCCACACAAGTGAGGTATCATTTTTATCGGGAGACTTGGGGGAACGCTGGGTGGAAGGAAATTTGTGGCTCCTTTCAGATTCCAGAACTTTCTGCCACAGAAATGTGAGGAACATGTGTTTTTTTAGCCAAAATTTGAGGTTTGCAAAGGATTCTGGGTAACAGAACCTGGTCCGAGCCCCGCAAGTCACCCCATCTTAGATTCCCCTAGGTCTCTAGTTTTCAGAAATGCACAGGTTTGGTAGGTTTCCCTAGGTGCCGGCTGAGCTAGAGGCCAAAATCTACAAGTAGGCACTTCGCAAAAAACACCTCTGTTTTCTTCCAAAAATTTGGAAGTGTCCACGTTGCGCTTTGGGGCGTTTCCTGTCGCAGGCGCTAGGCCTACCCACACAAGTGAGGTATCATTTTTATCGGGAGACTTGGGGGAACGCTGGGTGGAAGGAAATTTGTGGCTCCTCTCAGATTCCAGAACTTTGTGCCACAGAAATGTGAGGAACATGTGTTTTTTTAGCCAAATTTTGAGGTTTGCAAAGGATTCTGGGTAACATAACCTGGTCCGAGCCCCGCAAGTCACCCCATCTTAGATTCCCCTAGGTCTCTAGTTTTCAGAAATGCACAAGTTTGGTAGGTTTCCCTAGGTGCCGGCTGAGCTAGAGGCCAAAATCTACAGGTAGGCACTTTGCAAAAAACACCTCTGTTTTCTTCCAAAAATTTGGATGTGTCCATGTTGCGCTTTGGGGCTTTTCCTGTCGCGGGCGCTAGGCCTACCCACACAAGTGAGGTATCATTTTTATCGGGAGACTTGGGGGAACGCTGGGTGGAAGGAAATTTGTGGCTCCTCTCAGATTCCAGAACTTTCTGCCACAGAAATGTGAGGAACATGTGTTTTTTTAGCCAAAATTTGAGGTTTGCAAAGGATTCTGGGTAACAGAACCTGGTCCGAGCCCCGCAAGTCACCCCTCCTTAGATTCCCCTAGGTCTCTAGTTTTCAGAAATGCACAGGTTTGGTAGGTTTCCCTAGGTGCCGGCTGAGCTAGAGGCCAAAATCTACAGGTAGGCACTTCGCAAAAAACACCTCTGTTTTCTTCCAAAAATTTTGATGTGTCCACGTTGCGCTTTGGGGCGTTTCCTGTCGCAGGCGCTAGGCCTACCCACACAAGTGAGGTATCATTTTTATCGGGAGACTTCGGGGAACGCTGGGTGGAAGGAAATTTGTGGCTCCTCTCAGATTCCAGAACCTTCTGCCACAGAAATGTGAGGAACATGTGTTTTTTTAGCCAAATTTTGAGGTTTGCAAAGGATTCTGGGTAACAGAACCTGGTCCGAGCCCCGCAAGTCACCCCATCTTGAATTCCCCTAGGTCTCTAGTTTTCAGAAATGCACAGGTTTGGTAGGTTTCCCTAGGTGCCGGCTGAGCTAGAGGCCAAAATGTACAGGTAGGCACTTCGCAAAAAACACCTCTGTTTTCTTCCAAAAATTTTGATGTGTCCACGTTGCGCTTTGGGGTGTTTCCTGTCGCAGGCGCTAGGCCTACCCACACAAGTGAGGTATCATTTATATCGGGAGACTTGGGGGAACGCTGGGTGGAAGGAAATTTGTGGCTCCTCTCAGATTCCAGAACCTTCTGCCACAGAAATGTGAGGAACATGTGTTTTTTTAGCCAAATTTTGAGGTTTGCAAAGGATTCTGGGTAACAGAACCTGGTCCGAGCCCCACAAGTCACCCCATCTTGAATTCCCCTAGGTCTCTAGTTTTCAGAAATGCACAGGTTTGGTAGGTTTCCCTAGGTGCCGGCCGAGCTAGAGGCCAAAATCTACAGGTAGGCACTTCGCAAAAAACACCTCTGTTTTCTTCCAAAAATGTTGATGTGTCCACGTTGCGCTTTGGGGCGTTTCCTGTCGCAGGCGCTAGGCCTACCCACACAAGTGAGGTATCATTTTTATCGGGAGACTTGGGGGAACGCTGAGTGGAAGGAAATTTGTGGCTCCTCTCAGATTCCAGAACTTTCTGCCACAGAAATGTGAGGAACATGTGTTTTTTTAGCCAAAATTTGAGGTTTGCAAAGGATTCTGGGTAACAGAACCTGGTCCGAGCCCCGCAAGTCACCCCATCTTAGATTCCCCTAGGTCTCTAGTTTTCAGAAATGCACAGGTTTGGTAGGTTTCCCTAGGTGCCGGCTGAGCTAGATGCCAAAATCTACAGGTAGGCACTTCGCAAAAAACATCTCTGTTTTCTTCCAAAATTTTTGATGTGTCCACGTTGCGCTTTGGGGCGTTTCCTGTCGCAGGCGCTAGGCCTACCCACACAAGTGAGGTATCATTTTTATCGGGAGACTTGGGGGAACGCTGGGTGGAAGGAAATTTGTGGCTCCTCTCAGATTCTAGAACTTTCTGCCACAGAAATGTGAGGAACATGTGTTTTTTTAGCCAAAATTTGAGGTTTGCAAAGGATTCTTTGTAACAGAACCTGGTCCGAGCCCCGCAAGTCACCCCATCTTAGATTCCCCTAGGTCTCTAGTTTTCAGAAATGCACAGGTTTGGTAGGTTTCCCTAGGTGCCGGCTGAGCTAGAGGCCAAAATCTACAGGTAGGCACTTCGCAAAAAACACCTCTGTTTTCTTCCAAAAATTTTGATGTGTCCACGTTGCGCTTTGCGGCGTTTCCTGTCGCAGGCGCTAGGCCTACCCACACAAGTGAGGTATCATTTTTATCGGGAGACTTGGGGGAACGCTGGGTGGAAGGAAATTTGTGGCTCCTCTCAGATTCCAGAACTTTCTGCCACAGAAATGTGAGGAACATGTGTTTTTTTAGCCAAATTTTGAGGTTTGCAAAGGATTCTGGGTAACAGAACCTGGTCCGAGCCCCGCAAGTCACCCCTCCTTAGATTCCCCTAGGTCTCTAGTTTTCAGAAATGCACAGGTTTGGTAGGTTTCCCTAGTTGCCGGCTGAGCTAGAGGCCAAAATCTACAGGTAGGCACTTCGCAAAAAACACCTCTGTTTTCTTCCAAAAATTTTTAAGTGTCCACGTTGCGCTTTGGGGCGTTTCCTGTCGCAGGCGCTAGGCCTACCCACACAAGTGAGGTATCATTTTTATCGGGAGACTTGGGGGAACGCTGGGTGGAAGGAAATTTGTGGCTCCTCTCAGATTCCAGAACTTTCTGCCACAGAAATGTGAGGAACATGTGTTTTTTTAGCCAAAATTTGAGGTTTGCAAAGGATTCTGGGTAACAGAACCTGGTCCGAGCCCCGCAAGTCACCCCATCTTAGATTCCCCTAGGTCTCTAGTTTTCAGAAATGCACAGATTTGGTAGGTTTCCCTAGGTGCCGGCTGAGCTAGAGGCCAAAATCTACAGGTAGGCACTTCGCAAAAAACACCTCTGTTTTCTTCCAAAAATTTGGATGTGTCCACGTTGCACTTTGGGGCGTTTCCTGTCGCAGGCGCTAGGCCTACCCACACAAGTGAGGTATCATTTTTATCGGGAGACTTGGGGGAACGCTGGGTGGAAGGAAATTTGTGGCTCCTCTCAGATTCCAGAACTTTCTGCCACAGAAATGTGAGGAACATGTGTTTTTTTAGCCAAAATTTGAGGTTTGCAAAGGATTCTGGGTAACAGAACCTGGTCCGAGCCCCACAAGTCACCCCATCTTAGATTCCCCTAGGTCTCTAGTTTTCAGAAATGCACAGGTTTGGTAGGTTTCCCTAGGTGCCGGCTGAGCTAGAGGCCAAAATCTACAGGTAGGCACTTCGCAAAAAACACCTCTGTTTTCTTCCAAAAATTTGGATGTGTCCACGTTGCGCTTTGGGGCGTTTCCTGTCGCAGGCGCTAGGCCTACACACACAAGTGAGGTATCATTTTTATCGGGAGACTTGGGGGAACGCTGGGTGGAAGGAAATTTGTGGCTCCTCTCAGATTCCAGAACTTTCTGCCACAGAAATGTGAGGAACATGTGTTTTTTTAGCCAAATTTTGAGGTTTGCAAAGGATTCTGGGTAACAGAACCTGGTCCGAGCCCCGCAAGTCACCCCATCTTAGATTCCCCTAGGTCTCTAGTTTTCAGAAATGCACAGGTTTGGTAGGTTTCCCTAGGTGCCGGCTGAGCTAGAGGCCAAAATCTACAGGTAGGCACTTCGCAAAAAACACCTCTGTTTTCTTCCAAAAATTTGGATGTGTCCACGTTGCGCTTTGGGCCGTTTCCTGTCGCAGGCGCTAGGCCTACCCACACAAGTGAGGTATCATTTTTATCGGGAGACTTGGGGGAACGCTTGGTGGAAGGAAATTTGTGGCTCCTCTCAGATTCCAGAACTTTCTGCCACAGAAATTTGAGGAACATGTGTTTTTTTAGGCAAATTTTGAGGTTTGCAAAGGATTCTGGGTAACATAACCTGGTCCGAGCCCCGCAAGTCACCCCATCTTGAATTCCCCAAGGTCTCTAGTTTTCAGAAATGCACAGGTTTGGTAGGTTTCCCTAGGTGCCGGCCGAGCTAGAGGCCAAAATCTACAGGTAGGCACTTCGCAAAAAACACCTCTGTTTTCTTCCAAAAATTTGGATGTGTCCACGTTGCGCTTTGGGCCGTTTCCTGTCGCAGGCACTAGGCCTACCCACACAAGTGAGGTATCATTTTTATCGGGAGACTTGGGGGAACGCTGGGTGGAAGGAAATTTGTGGCTCCTCTCAGATTCCAGAACTTTCTGCCACAGAAATGCGAGGAACATGTGTTTTTTTAGCCAAATTTTGCGGTTTGCAAAGGATTCTGGGTAACAGAACCTGGTCCGAGCCCTGCAAGTCACCCCATCTTGAATTCCCCTAGGTCTCTAGTTTTCAGAAATGCACAGGTTTGGTAGGTTTCCCTAGGTGCCGGCCGAGCTAGAGGCCAAAATCTACAGGTAGGCACTTCGCAAAAAACACCTCTGTTTTCTTCCAAAAATTTGGATGTGTCCACGTTGCGCTTTGGGCCGTTTCCTGTTGCAGGCGCTAGGCCTACCCACACAAGTGAGGTATCATTTTTATCGGGAGACTCGGGGGAACGCTGGGTGGAAGGAAATTTGTGGCTCCTCTCAGATTCCAGAACTTTCTGCCACAGAAATGCGAGGAACATGTGTTTTTTTAGCCAAATTTTGAGGTTTGCAAAGGATTCTGGGTAACAGAACCTGGTCCGAGACCCGCAAGTCACCCCATCTTGGATTCCCCTAGGTCTCTAGTTTCCAGAAATGCACAGGTTTGGTAGGTTTCCCTAGGTGCCGGCTGAGCTAGAGGCCAAAATCTACAGGTAGGCACTTCGCAAAAAACACCTCTGTTTTCTTCCAAAAATTTGGATGTGTCCACGTTGCGCTTTGGGGCGTTTCCTGTCGCAGGCGCTAGGCCTACCCACACAAGTGAGGTATCATTTTTATCGGGAGACTTGGGGGAACGCTGGGTGGAAGGAAATTTGTGGCTCCTCTCAGATTCCAGAACTTTCTGCCACAGAAATATGAGGAACATGTGTTTTTTTAGCCAAATTTTGAGGTTTGCAAAGAATTCTGGGTAACAGAACCTGGTCTGAGCCGCGCAAGTCACCCCATCTTGGATTCCCCTAGGTCTCTAGTTTTCAGAAATGCACAGGTTTGGTAGGTTTCCCTAGGCGCCGGCTGAGCTAGAGGCCAAAATCTACAGGTAGGCACTTCGCAAAAAACACCTCTGTTTTCTTCAAAAAATGTGGATGTGTCCACGTTGCGCTTTGAGGCGTTTCCTGTCGCGGGCGCTAGGCCTACCCACACAAGTGAGGTATCATTTTTATCGGGAGACTTGGGGGAACGCTGGGTGGAAGGAAATTTGTGGCTCCTCTCAGATTCCAGAACTTTCTGCCACAGAAATGTGAGGAACATGTGTTTTTTTAGCCAAAATTTGAGGTTTGCAAAGGATTCTGGGTAACAGAACCTGGTCCGAGCCCCACAAGTCACCCCATCTTAGATTCCCCTAGGTCTCTAGTTTTCAGAAATGCACAGGTTTGGTAGGTTTCCCTAGGTGCCGGCTGAGCTAGAGGCCAAAATCTACAGGTAGGCACTTCGCAAAAAACACCTCTGTTTTCTTCCAAAAATTTGGATGTGTCCACGTTGCGCTTTGGGGCGTTTCCTGTCGCAGGCGCTAGGCCTACACACACAAGTGAGGTATCATTTTTATCGGGAGACTTGGGGGAACGATGGGTGGAAGGAAATTTGTGGCTCCTCTCAGATTCCAGAACTTTCTGCCACAGAAATGTGAGGAACATGTGTTTTTTTAGCCAAATTTTGAGGTTTGCAAAGGATTCTGGGTAACAGAACCTGGTCCGAGCCCCGCAAGTCACCCCATCTTAGATTCCCCTAGGTCTCTAGTTTTCAGAAATGCACAGGTTTGGTAGGTTTCCCTAGGTGCCGGCTGAGCTAGAGGCCAAAATCTACAGGTAGGCACTTCGCAAAAAACACCTCTGTTTTCTTCCAAAAATTTGGATGTGTCCACGTTGCGCTTTGGGCCGTTTCCTGTCGCAGGCGCTAGGCCTACCCACACAAGTGAGGTATCATTTTTATCGGGAGACTTGGGGGAACGCTTGGTGGAAGGAAATTTGTGGCTCCTCTCAGATTCCAGAACTTTCTGCCACAGAAATTTGAGGAACATGTGTTTTTTTAGGCAAATTTTGAGGTTTGCAAAGGATTCTGGGTAACATAACCTGGTCCGAGCCCCGCAAGTCACCCCATCTTGAATTCCCCAAGGTCTCTAGTTTTCAGAAATGCACAGGTTTGGTAGGTTTCCCTAGGTGCCGGCCGAGCTAGAGGCCAAAATCTACAGGTAGGCACTTCGCAAAAAACACCTCTGTTTTCTTCCAAAAATTTGGATGTGTCCACGTTGCGCTTTGGGCCGTTTCCTGTCGCAGGCACTAGGCCTACCCACACAAGTGAGGTATCATTTTTATCGGGAGACTTGGGGGAACGCTGGGTGGAAGGAAATTTGTGGCTCCTCTCAGATTCCAGAACTTTCTGCCACAGAAATGCGAGGAACATGTGTTTTTTTAGCCAAATTTTGAGGTTTGCAAAGGATTCTGGGTAACAGAACCTGGTCCGAGCCCCGCAAGTCACCCCATCTTGAATTCCCCTAGGTCTCTAGTTTTCAGAAATGCACAGGTTTGGTAGGTTTCCCTAGGTGCCGGCCGAGCTAGAGGCCAAAATCTACAGGTAGGCACTTCGCAAAAAACACCTCTGTTTTCTTCCAAAAATGTGGATGTGTCCACGTTGCGCTTTGGGCCGTTTCCTGTTGCAGGCGCTAGGCCTACCCACACAAGTGAGGTATCATTTTTATCGGGAGACTCGGGGGAACGCTGGGTGGAAGGAAATTTGTGGCTCCTCTCAGATTCCAGAACTTTCTGCCACAGAAATGCGAGGAACATGTGTTTTTTTAGCCAAATTTTGAGGTTTGCAAAGGATTCTGGGTAACAGAACCTGGTCCGAGACCCGCAAGTCACCCCATCTTGGATTCCCCTAGGTCTCTAGTTTCCAGAAATGCACAGGTTTGGTAGGTTTCCCTAGGTGCCGGCTGAGCTAGAGGCCAAAATCTACAGGTAGGCACTTCGCAAAAAACACCTCTGTTTTCTTCCAAAAATTTGGATGTGTCCACGTTGCGCTTTGGGGCGTTTCCTGTCGCAGGCGCTAGGCCTACCCACACAAGTGAGGTATCATTTTTATCGGGAGACTTGGGGGAACGCTGGGTGGAAGGAAATTTGTGGCTCCTCTCAGATTCCAGAACTTTCTGCCACAGAAATATGAGGAACATGTGTTTTTTTAGCCAAATTTTGAGGTTTGCAAAGAATTCTGGGTAACAGAACCTGGTCTGAGCCGCGCAAGTCACCCCATCTTGGATTCCCCTAGGTCTCTAGTTTTCAGAAATGCACAGGTTTGGTAGGTTTCCCTAGGCGCCGGCTGAGCTAGAGGCCAAAATCTACAGGTAGGCACTTCGCAAAAAACACCTCTGTTTTCTTCAAAAAATGTGGATGTGTCCACGTTGCGCTTTGAGGCGTTTCCTGTCGCGGGCGCTAGGCCTACCCACACAAGTGAGGTATCATTTTTATCGGGAGACTTGGGGGAACATAGATTAGCAAAACAAGTGTTATTGCCCCTTGTCTTTCTCTACATTTTTTCCTTCCAAATATAGGAGAGTGTGTAAAAAAGACATCTATTTGAGAAATGCCCTGTAATTCACATGCTAGTATGGTCACCCCGGAATTCAGAGATGTGCAAATAACCACTGCTCCTCAACACCTTATCTTATGCCCTTTTTGGAAATACAAAGGTTTTCTTGATAGCAATTTTTTACTCTTTATATTTCAGCAAATGAATTGCTGTATACCCGGTATAGAATGAAAACGCTCTGCAGGGTGCAACTCATTTATTGGCTCTGGGTACCTAGGGTTCTTGATGAACCTACAAGCCCTATATATCCCCGCAACCAGAGGAGTCCAGCAGACGTAACGGTATATTGCTTTCGATAATCTGACATTGCAGGGAAAAGTTACAGAGTAAAACGTAGAGAAACATTTATGTTTTTTTCACCTCAATTTCAATATTTTTCTTTTTCAGTTGTTATTTTCTGTAGGAAACCCTTGTAGGATCTACATAAATGAACCCTTGCTGAATTCAGAATTTTGTCTACTTTTCAGAAATGGTTAGGTTCCTGGGATCCAGCATTGGTTTCATGCCCATTTCTGTCACTGACTGGAAGGAGGCTGAAAGCACAAAAAATTGCAAAAATGGGGTATGTCCCAGTAAAATGCCAAAATTGTGTTGAAAAATTGGGTTATCTGATTCAAGTCTGCCTGTTCCTGAAAGCTGGGAAGCTGCTGAGTTTAGCACCATAAACCCTTTGTTGATGCCATTTTCAGGGGAAATACCACAAGCCTTCTTCTGCAGCCACTTTTTCCAATTTTTTTGAAAAAAACTAAATTTTCCCTGTATTTTGGCCAATTTCTTGGCCTCCTTCAGGGGAACCCACAAAGTCTGGGTACCTCTAGAATCTCTAGGATGTTAAAAAAAAAGGACGCAAATTTGGCTTGGTTAGTTTATGCGGACAAAAAGTTATGAGGGCCTAAGCGCGAACTGCCCCAAATAGGCAAAAAAAGGCCTGGCACAGGAGGGGGAAAAGGCCTGGCAGCGAAGGGGTTAAAGCATGCTTTCAAAGCCCTTTGAACGCACTCCCGGAGGCACCGGAAGTGACGTCACCTGCCAGTGCCGGCCAACGTTTGTGGGAACACGCTAGACTACACAAAGTCAATGAGGACCATGACAAGGAGAATAATGGCTTTAATTTACACTTTCTGTTACAGCTTCCAAACTACATCAAGAACTAGTCTTATCAGCCCTTGTTGTGTGACTTTCTCCGAGGTAAAATCATCAGCGCCAAATTATTTTCTAGTCGAGCATATCCGGTAATGCGATTGCCTGGCACTGTAGTTTTCTTTGTTTTCAGGATTGCGTTCCAGTTACGAAGTACTGTTTAAAATCTGAAGCATTCTTGTGCATGGTTTAATATTGTATACAAAGTGATTAGATGATAATTTGGGAATATACTTTTACAAGATCAATAAATATTTACATTTCTGAAAAGTCGGTCGCTGCATTGGTCTTTTAAAAAGTGCCCATTTCAGTTTCGTTCAGCTTGAGTTATTCATAATTACTTGGTCGCACACAATTCAAAACATCCGCTGCTACAAACTCTTAAACAACTGCTCACTAGTGTCTGTATTTGTCCACGGTTAAGAAAGTATTTCCCTTTTTAGACATTTTCTGAAAACAGTTGTACTCGGAGATTGTGTGGTAACTCGCAGTGCCGACATGAGGCAAACTTGTCCTTGCTACCAATTTGATAGGCAGCGATACGCTTCCCCTCACATACGATTTTCAGAATGGAGTGCTGTCTCGCAGTCACTAGTTGCAGCACAACCCTTTTGTAGAGGCCTGCTTCTCACAGACGGTGCCCTCGGCAAAGCCCCTGCTCCTGGATTGCGGTCTCAGCATTACAAACAACTAACGAATTAATCTGGTGAGCAACGGTGGCAAAACAGTATATGATTTTCTATTCTTTACGTTTATGCTGGTATCTCAATTTTTTGTGATCTGTCTGCAGCCCTTTTATTGAACTGGTGTAATAAATTATACAAAGGGCTTAGAACCTTGCTCCATACTCTAGGCCTTTGTCTCAAAAACATGCTATTTTTCAATCTTGCCGAATGATCATATGGTAAGGTGCCAGTCACCAGGTCCTGGCTATTGCTGCAGCCCCTAATCCGTTTTAACAAAATAAACCAGGCAGCTATTTCTATCTCCTCATCTCTGCCATAAAGTATTTAAAATGCCAATGTATGCCAAAATACGTTTAGTTAAACATTTATGTGAATGTTCCAGTAGTTTAAAAAAAGAGTTGGAATATTTTAGACCTGTACACAATATATAGATTCTTTTCACCTGTGTGATCTCAACTTGCTGTTCCTCATCTTCATATTTTTTTTGCTCTTTCTGTTCATGTCTCTTAAGCAACTTGTTATAAAGATTATAGTTGCGACAACTGGAATTTTGCAATTTTTTTCTTCTACTTTGGTACACAAGTATGGATTTGCCACATAATCCATCATCATCCGCACAGTTTGTAGATTTTTACCCAAGCATTTTCTTCTAGTTCAAACTGTTCAAATGTTACTAAGGGCATACTCAGTTCAGTTGCCACACAATGGAAAGCCTTCTGCAAAGATTGAAGGACACCTTTCTGTTCCTGATTGCTGCATTTGACTGGGATAAACCTAGCCTTCTTCAGTGAGACGGTATTTTGGGAGCTCAGAGTGTGAATTCCAGTCCACAGAGGAACTGACGTTTCTTCATCCTTTAGTCTTCACCGAATAAGCAATATGATAAATTCAGTCAAATCAGCTTTGCAGACCACAATATCAGGTAGAAGACCCATGTCCTCAGCCATTTTGAAACTTTCTGCTAGACTGGGACGTATTGATGGCTTGTAGTAATTTTGCACATGTTGGCAGGGCAATAATGTTATATGTTTGTAGTTTCATTTCTTTATGCCTACAGATGACACAACTCGTTTCCAGCGGCTACTTCATTGGTACACTCTTAATAATAGCACCATGGCAGTATCAAGTGTGCTGGGTGTTCCAGACAAAGAAGAGCTGTCTTCAAAATCAAAATTATCAAGAGCAACAATTATAAATCATTTCCTAGTAAAGTGACTTAGGAGTGGTGTGCTGTTTGATTTACAAGATTTTACAGCATGACTGCTAACAAGTTCCTGCTCCGCACTCCGTCATTATAAATTGTTGATACACCAGTTCTACTCATTGAAGGTATTAGCTTTCTACTTTTGCACTTGTCATAGATAGTATGGGCTGTCATCAGTTGTAGCAGAGTTTTCTTTTTGCCATCAGTAATTCATAAAACATGATTTGGAAAAGACAGTACATTTGCACAACAAAAGCCTGTTGGCTTATGGGATTGTCTACGACTACTTCTCTTATATCTTCAAAACCATCATCAATGTTGATGTCTTATGTTCCAAACTCCAGAACTTTAACAGTTTTGCTGATATTAAACAATGATGTAAACAATGTTAAGTCAACATAAGGCATTCTTGTTGACTCCCATGATTTGCAGACCTCTGGGACATCACAACATTTGTCATTAAGTTCAAAATCTAAATCTTTCAGGACATTCCTTAAAATGTTTCCTGACGATTTTACTGCATCCTATGATCTTATTTCAACAGCAAGAACTTCAGGAGTAAAATTAGCTGAGAACACCATAAGTGGCTAATTTTCTTATTAGACTGACATTTCTGTTATTGTACATTCACTAGTTTCTGCTATATTTTGATGAATTTTGTCCAGGATTTTTTCCATTATATATGATTTGTAGAAGGTGCTGTTACAATGATAAAATATTTGATCCTCTTCACCCATCAGTTTCAATGTTTTGTGAACTTTCTCTTCTGTCAAGTCACAGTTGATGTCAGCTTTTCTTTTTCATTAGTTTGGCATATGACACATTTTTCCGCAGATTTTGTAATTAGCAACCTTCTGTCAGGAGTTAAAGATCTTCGGCTTCCACCTGCTTCACTCATGTTTACAAATTTAAATCAATGGAAAACCTGGAAAAAAAAAATACCAATGTAATGGATAAAAGACATCATTATAGAGCCACCATTTTGAAAAATGCCAGAAGGGTTGCTCTGAGGAGTTATTTCCTGTCTCTAAACGACTACTTGAACCCCAAAACCTATGTTTTGATACTAAAATGAATTATACAGATATCATGGCTCCTGAAACATTACATAATCGCAGCAACACATCTGCCACTTTATAAAAATGTTGTCCAGAGAATCAGCAATGTCTACCCAAGCTAAATTACGTCTCCTATGATACAAAAATAAAACTCAGAAATGGAAATCTCTGGACAACAATTTTTTTTAAGGAGGTGTATCAAGGTGCCAGGGATATGGGGATGGCATAATTATTTTGCTCATATAAACATCAACATATATAGAATAGACTTTGCTCTTCCCACCCCTACCAAGCTCATACTAAACATCCCATACTAAATTAGCTAAAAGCACTTCCATAGCTTTCACCAGAACATAGGTTGAGTTTGTGCTTTTTGGGTAAACAGGTTATGCATTTTTTTAGCTTTTTCTTCACTGTTTTGGAGGCCCTATACCAAGTGTGTGATACTTGAGAATGTGTGTAAAAGGGCGGCTCCAGGTTTGGAACATAACAGGCTCGGGCTCCTAATTTTTAAGTGCCTGCCGTCTTGGGCTCTCAAGTTTAAGCAATGTTTCCTTCGCATAGAGCACAACTTAATGTTCCTTTCTACAGTTTACATTTTCAGATTGGGTGCTAGCTCGGAAAGCATCTGTAGAAATAGAGTAGAAATAGAGCCAACCAGCTACATATATACATCCATTCCAAGTGTGACGCAGTGCTCCTCTAACTGAATTAGAATCCCCCAGCGTTTGAATCAGATGCACAAGGACACCCCATCACAGCACTCACTCAGAATGCAGCATATGTCACAGTCAACAGGAGACGACTGGACTCAGATCAGGAATACAACAGATGTCCCTTCTTTAACAAAAAAAGAACAAAACCACATTATATACAAACGATCAAACAAATGGAATGAAGTATAAAAATCAAGCCATACCTACTAATAAGTATGATTTCTGAATTTGGACAGAACACATTCAATACAATAATTTGTAGACTCCACTGGATGTAATGAGCTAGTCATGAATTAACTAAATCTTTGAATCTGACAGAAGACATCCTAATTCAGCCTCCAAGTTTAACTTGAGTAACAGTGAAATTAGACTCATTTGGTGTTCCACCACAAGCATTAATGAATGTAATTTCTCATCTGATTCCCATAGGATCTCATCTCCAGCCAGACTGCAAGCCACAATTAGCATTCACTCATGTTTTCTTCTCTGTAACCAGGAAGGTTTTACTCTCTTCATCATACATCCTTCCTTTCTCAACGTAACCTTCTTTACACATGGACACACATTTGCCATTCAGCACTCTACCATCCTGTGTTAGCACACTACACAGATTATTTTAACCACTTTTAAGAGTTTATCAAATTTTCTTTCCACGGCCCAGGGGTTTAGGTGACATTATGGGAACTCTCTCTCTCTAACTCGAGAGAGAGAGAGAGAGAGAGAGAGAAAGAGAGAGAGAGAGAGGGAGAGGGCAGGAGCCCTTTCTGAGAAACCCATGCATCCACAGGTTAGAGGATCCTTTCCCCCACAGTGATTAGGAGGGCAGTTATCTATGTGGCTTTTGAGACAGGGTTATAGGCTTCTACTACTCGACTTTGTCGGGTAGCCACTGATACCTTCTCACTACTGCCATTGAGCTTGTGAGACTTGTGGAAGCTTAACTCATCCTGCTATAAGGCACTTGACACTGCTCCCCTTCTCAAACTATTGAGGCTACTGCCCAGACTACTTCTCGACGCAGCCTACATCTACCATGCCTAATGATTTTGATATCCAACCAGAGATCAGCAGCTGATCTTGCTACCTAGAGACTGTCAGACAATCATTACTATGCAAATGACATATTGGAAGGCCCTGAAGGCTGTGAGGGAAAACTCAAAAGACAAAGGTTCGGGAGGAAGGCATGCATATCAGCCTATGTACAGGACCTGAGGAGATGGACCAGGTTTCTAGATGACACTATTGCCTGTATTTCTCGTTGGATGCTTTACTTCATAGGGACTGCTAACACTTGCCCCAAGCAAGGAAAGAGTGTATTTTGTTTTTATTTTTCGGGACAGTACACGCTTCCACAATAGCCAGAGACTGATATTCAGCAAACCTCTAGAATATCGGGCAGTATAGCTTGCTAATGGGCTCCAAACCCTATGCTTATAATTCAGCAGGGCTCATATTTTTTATCAAATGAAGGACCAGGTCCCTAGTCACTGTCAATCAAGGAGCTTTCATACAGAGGTTTCTCTTTTGTAGGCCTCTGCCCTGAGCTGCTACCAATATGACCTGGCGTCTCACACTCAGGCCTGCCAATGTTTACACTGTGATGTTGATCCCTAATCTTGAAAACTCCACTGGAGCCCCCTTTATACACACTACACAGCTCCAGCAACAAACGTTGGGGGTTACTGCACCAGAATATCTTGTATTAAATGTTATCCTACAAAAATGTTTAGCTCTTATGTCGTCTAGCACAATATGATGAAGTTAAGTACATGTACAGACGTAAGTATACATTTATTTCTTTTAACTCCACATATATGTGCCTGAATAATGTTTATACCTTCAAGGAATGTTAGAGAGAAGTGGGACACTCAGTCACACATGGTTTGCAATGGTGGCTCAAGTTTTTGCGTTTGGAAAAAATGGACAAGAAAATACCCTAAAAGTCAAACAGTGCTTAAAATGGTTTCTCAAGAGCTACATAAAAATAGGAAAATGCCTTTTTAGGTGTTGTTTATGGAGTACAGATTGAGTGATAAACACAGTAGTCTCAACTGTGTATGACCTGGTTTCCCTATTCTGGACATTCACCTCTCTGGCGGTATGCTCAGGTTTGGGAATACAGCCTGGACCACAGTGTAGACAGAAACATGTGGACTTGGATGGGTCACCTTCATATGTATTTGTACACTTCTTAGAGCTACTTGCTCATACATTTACCTATCATACATCTGGATCAACATCCAGTTATCGGGGTTAAGGCATTCCCCAGTCGCCAGTAAAAACTAGCACTTGTGTCAGGGGCCTTGCTCTGGTGTACAGTCTAATATATGGTAATAGGATTACCTGATGCAGTTGGGCAGGTATGACAAATCACAGTCTGCTTGGAAAAGTTGGACACTCCAGCAATAGTAGCTATTCCCCTCCAAACACAATCGGACATTAGGTCTGGTCTCCATGAACACCCCACACATCTTCTCCCATAGTGTATGGAAGACGTCCCTGCCTGTAGAATTAAAAATATCATGAAGTGAATTAATGCATTTTGTAATGCACCTGTTCTTCCAGTTGGATGCTGTTATATGAGCTACAGGCAGCATTAAGGTCCCCTCCAAAATCCATAACGGTAACTCTCTGCTGATGCCTGGCATTGACCAAGAAATAAGCACTGGCTGCACTAACACTGATGGTGAACACTTTCTATGTTGTGAACACTCAAACCACTATGAACTGCAACAACCAGAACACACTTTGGAGAAATATTGTTTATACCCCCACACTATGCTCCCTGTAATTGAGTTATTTAGGATGCTGAACAGAACAAAGCGACAAGCTCTGCCCTAATTATTACTCAGCAAGGCGACTGAAGCCAGATTTCATTGAACTGAAGTGATATTGAACCGGGAAATCAGGTGGAGTACTTCCTGTGATTCAGGATGTTCTTAATACGTTTCTCTTTTGCATAGTTCGTGCCTACTCGTTAACCCCACTTCGTAGCGAACCAGCACTGAATTACCAAACAATAACAAAAAATGCAACAAGCCATGCCACAGTCTACATGATAACAGCAAATCCTAAAATAAATATGCCTTTTATTACTAATTATGCCATCCTTCTACCCACTCTAAAGCGTAGTTCATGTTCTTTCCACTGGATTACAAGTGTTGGCACTCTAAATACTGCAAATTACGCATTCACAGTGTTTTGATGGAGTGCCCCACCAAACTCCAAATAAGACCCCCTAACGTGTTAATTAAGGGGCAAAGTGCTCCATAGCATTCACCTGTTTCAATAAGCACAACTTGTATCACTGGTGATGCTATGCATTAGAAATTGATCTGACAGCCACAGTCCAAGGCCTACAGGTCTGTGATGGAATTGTATATATGACTTCAGAGTCGCTGCTCTCTAATTACATTAGGTTTAATTTTAGGCCAATCAAATTCTTTACCGAGCCACGGCTACCCAATTGTTAATTTGTGAGGGCTGGAAAGGGGCTTTCCTCATATGAAGCTAAGAATAAATCAAAATAATAAAAAACAATAACCCTGCTACTCTCCTCTCTTATCAATTTCTGTGCTATTTCCTCAAAGGCTGTCAGATTTATTTCCATGATTTATTTTCCAGGAGCCTACGCTGCCCCATGTTATTGAGTTACTGTCTGTCAAGAGTACCCATATTCTCTCTCATACTGTGTGTCGTGGGAAGGTTTACCTAGTATTGATGCCGAGCTGACAGCATGAAAATCTCCCGCCTTATTTTACCAGCGGTTTCATGTCATCAATCGGCCTATCTTCGTCACGGGTCGCTTGCATCTCAGAGGAGCCTCGCTCATTTGTTTGTCCCACGATCCATATACATCAAAGCAGCCTCCCTTGTTCCCATTCACTGTCCCTATGCATTTCGACGACGTAGTAACTCACCCTCGCCCCCGTGCACTGCAGTACCGTCTCATTAACTTACCATTGGCCCCGTGCAGTGCAGTCTCATTAATTCTCCATTGGCCCCGTGCACTGCAGTCTCATTAACTCACCACAGCCGCAGCGCACTCATAAACTCGTCATTGCCCTCTTTCCTGCAGCACATTCTCCCTCCTTAAGCAATCAAGGTCCTCGTACATTACATGAGAGTTTCGCTCAATTCAACGATGTGCCTTCCCCCATTCCCTCACGGTCATCATTCACGTCGCTGGAGGAACTCTTACCTCCGACTAGGATCCTCGTTCATATAGCTAACGTTTCCCTCTCTTCAGATCACTGTATCCTATCCTCCTATTACATCGTTCCCCTTTTGCCGTTCCCCCTTTTTTGCCTCATATGCCACCAATGAACGTCTTCATACATTTTACTGGATTCGCACTAACATCCTATTAAACTTCTCACACACTTCGCTAGAGTCTCCTATCCAATTACTGCTCAAAGCATCACTGGAGTCTTACGTCAAATCACAGCTTTCACACATTTCTTTGTAGTCTAAGCCTCGTACACTTCACTGGGGACACAATCATTTCCAGTGACTGCCGTGATACAATTTACTAGAGTCCTGTTTAACTCCGAGTACGTCCCTCACACACTTTACCTGAAACCTCACTTTCACTGTCACGGATTTACTATTATCACTTATAACTATTACGACTGAGGAGATCCATTGAACGCGCATAGGCACTGTGCATGCACGGAGGCATCAGAATATGAGACGTGTAGCGCATTATAAAGGTTTAATTTTAAATGCCCCTCCTTTAAATGAGGCTATCTTAAAACATATAATTTTGCTGGAGATTGAGCTTATCCGGTGTTATTTCTAAGGCTTGGTAACTCAATTAATTCCATGTAGCGTAATCAAGCGGAAGTACCACAAAATTCAGCGAGATTAACCAGAGTTACCCAAAAAGAGTAATTCTGCATTTAGCACTATTTTCCTAGGGCAAACAATGCATGCTCAAATGTATTCAAAATGGATGCAAGAATGCATTTTGTGTTAAGTAATGGTGCTAAATGCAAAAAAAAAACATGAATAGAGAGGTCCTGCTCATGCTGGCTAAATGTGTACTTGGTGTAGTAATTTCCCCAATTTTCTCCTGGCATTTCACATTATTTTCTTAGAAGAAAAACGCCCTCTCATATCCAAAAAGGACGCAAGGGTGCAATTTGTGCTAAGAATTGGAGTTAAATGCAGCAGAGCAAGCATGAGCAGCCACTCACTCTCGCTAAATGTGCACTTGAAGTAGGACTTCTCCCCTGCAATTTACGCCTGGCATTTTGCTCTACTTTCTTAGCACAAAATGCACCCCGGCCTCCAAAATGGATGTGAGGATGCATTTTGTGCTAAGATATAGCACTAAATGCAACAGGACATGAATATAGTGCACAAGCATCCACTTGCTAAATGTGCTCTTGCGGTAGGATTTTGTTTCGGTAATTCTCTATCAAAGAGTAAAGAGAAGTTACTGGCATTACACAAATTACTCAGGCATAATTGACATTTTCCCCAGGCCTAGATATTTTCCAGGGAAGGGCAACTTCTTGGCCTTTCAATCAGAATCGCTGCTAGACCTGTTATGGTCAAGTAGACTAGTTGAAAGCATAGAACCAGGAGGCATGATTTTAATTTCCCTCTTCAGTTTGTTTGGCTAAATTGTGAGCTCTTGGGCAATCACATTTCAAAATTATTCCTCTGCTTTCTTTTTAGCAAGATTGTGAGTATTTAGTGTCAATGTAAAATCTACTAGGAAGCATGTGGTTAAACGAAATTAACTTAATATTGCCTAAGGGAATGGAGAAGTGCCCGGTCTCATTGCATAGTCGACAAAAATGCAATATTGTGGTAAATGTATAATCTTTGCACAAGTAGCAGTGTGATGCAGTCTTAGGTCTACTGCTTTAACAAACTGTTTGATTCTTGGCAAATCACACTCTCCCCTGTACCTCTATCAACAGGTAAAACAATGGCAGCACTTTGAAATGTGCTTAATGGAAGGAATAAACACTTTAGGGCACAGCCACAGGACAGGTCCCCAGCATGGTTTTCACTCACACATTCAGGGTTGTTTATCAGTCGCTGGATTTGCATCTCATAAGCTGAAGGAGCTCCCGAAGCTGGCTTGTGCAGGGATCTGCCTGTGCTGCAGCTCCTTTCAGATAGACAGGCACCTTTTTTGCAGCTCGTAAAGGGCTGAGCTGATAAAGTAAGATTAGCTCGTCTTTCGAGAAGGTTATAAAAGGGAGAACCAAAAATCCTGGTCAACGTGGCATCCTGCAGTACCTCTGTGAGTGCAGCAAGACAGGACTTAAGAGTGCTGGGGAAACCTGCAAAATGCGGGATGGTTGGCCACCCTATTTGGTACCCTCCCACACTTTTTGGGAGTCTAACCTCTATTTAATGCCCTCATACACTTTACAATAGTCTCAACTCCATTTACTGCTCTCTTACACTTTACTAGAGCCTCACCTCCAATTACTGCCCTCGCACACTGTACTGGAGCCTCACTTTCACCTCAATTTACTGCCTTCCTTGACTTTCCTACTGTCTCACCTACAATTTACTGCCGTCAAACACTTTACTGGAGTCCCACTTTCACCTTAAGTTACTGCCCTCGTAGACTTTACTGGAGTCTGACCAACATTTATTTACCCCATACACTTTATAGGAGCCTCACCTCCACTTACTGTTTTCTTAAAATGCACTCAATTTTCTCACAGCAATGACTTCATTTACAGGATCGACCTCACACACTAAGCAAAAAAGAGCGACTCTCTGCAGCAGCGTGGGACAAATAAGGCACTCAGTACCTGGTCTCTTTTCACTCAGCAGTCCTGGTACAGTTGGCTCAAGGGTAGCAAAGCTGCCATTCGTTCATTTACAGGACAAAGGCTGCTGATTCAACCTTTCCCTCCGGACAGTACTTATACAGCAGAAAAATCGCCGTGGCCTATGACCCTGCATGATAATTTATCACAGGTCATGATGATGTCATGTCAACCATTGAAAATGACATTGACAGGTCTAAGACTCCGCTGACCTCAGGTTGTAGGGTCACACGCCATGCCATCACCGAGGTGACACTTTGACTTGTAAATAGCCTTTCAGCGTGGTTTCTGAGTGCTGCCGGGGTCGTTTTATCTTTCAAAACGCGTTAATAGTCCATTAAAAAAAATCAATTCGGAGTTTTGATGAGATTTGACTTGGGCGGAATACTCAAGATGCTAGAGAAAGGCTGAGGTCCCAAGCATGGCGTTACCACGGAAACTGAGAAAGGAAGCATGCTTGGCTGCCTCGCTTCCCTGATAGCTTTGTTGAAGTGTCCGGAGGTCAGGTGCGTGGGGCCGGACCTTTATTTCCAAACAACCCACCCCCGGTCACCCACCACCCACCGCCCCAGTCACAGCCGTTGAGACAATCACCAGAAGTATTCGCTGGAGTTTACAAAATTGCGACGAGCCACGTCTCTGACTCTTCACTCTGAATCACACTCCTTCTGTTTGATATTTTCAATTTTACCAACTTGATTGTATACTCTCTGACCTTCGCATAGTTTTGATACCAAAATCTGAGCTATAGACATAAAAGTGGGACTACAAAATGGCAGTGATAACATAGGGTTGCACTAATAACCAGTGCACAAAATAAGGGAGATTCCGCTCTATCCATTATCCAGTGGCTATTATTGAGCCAAATCCATATTCCAGGCTTGACACTGGTACACATTCAGAAGCACTAACACATTGTCTGCTTTTCCACCCAGAGCAGGGATCTGCAGGGAGTTGAGGGGGGGGGGGGGGGGGGTTTCTTATTTTCACTTCCCACTAGTTCCAACACAAAGGCCTCACTTAAAGAGCCATCTGCAGCCCTCTTGTTGGAGTCTCATGCTGGCTTAGGGCTTTATGGAGTCTAACACCTAGATGCCAATTCAATGGAGGAAAATAAAGGCACCCAGCTTGTTATGACTTTATAAGTGCGTTGTTGTATCTATATATTACCTTTTGTACAATAAATAGATGTGTACCTTTAAAGCCTAGAATATTGATAGGGGTTTGGTTTTAGTACTCATGTACTATTTATCACTGTGCTGGGTCCTGTCTTCAGGCAGCTGTGTGCTGGCTATAGAGGGGACACCAACTCTAGTCATCTGTGTCCTAATAAAGTATCATTTTAAATATAACCTGATGCATGGAGTAAAATAATTAGAGTGGCGACAAGCTCCAGCCACCAGGACATTCCAAGATGACTGCATAGAAGAAAAGAAGTTGGTGCAGGATCCACTATACATATAGTAAGACTGTGCAAATGGGTTTTGTGTGAAAGCCTTGGAAGTATCTGGAAGGAAGGAGCATGATGGGCAGCCAGCAAGTTATGTGAGACAGTGTGTAATTAAATGTAACTTGTCTTATGAGTGTTGTGGTTTGTGTCAACCATTGCGACAGCCAGTGCATTTGAATAATCACAGGGCAAGCACTGAGAGGAGCGTGCTACTTCTCATGCTGCCTCAGGAAGACATTGTTGGCCTCGCGCAATCCTTAAAGTGCAACGCATGCCCATTGCATGCAAAAAAACAAAGGATAAACCACCCTTGGCATGCATGACGAGCAAGCCCAAACTACTTTAGAAACTCATGTTTGATAATGGAACATGATGTTTTGGAAGCCATTTTGAACAGTTGGGCAGTTTATCATACGCTTAAGCCAGGAATGAGGTGTATTTCCAGAAAGCCCTGTAAGGCAAAGATCTGTTTAGCATGATACAAAGTAAACTTCAAATAGAATTCTACACAACGCGGTGATCAGCACAACCTTTATGGATTGCTCACTACAGGGATGGGCACACCTGAGCAAGGATTAATCAAAAGTGTGCAGTTTGTACTGATGGCAAGCATCACACATATAAATAAGTTTGAAAACTACAGTGATAGGCACGCCTAATATTAATATGGTGATGGGCTCAGCTTGAGGATTGGTACCTACATCTGTATTGTGCCTGCACTATGCAGTGATAGGCACACCTTGTGACTCTGTGCCTACACCTCGATTGTGCCTGTACTGCATTGTTATTTATAGTGGTGATAGGCACACCACAGACACATATGGATGGAAATTGAGTATTCACAAGCACAATTTAAACTTTCATATTGCCATTTTTAAAATATAAGCAAAGCGTTCAGTGGTATTAGCAATGGAAGCAGCAATTATACCTCCACCTGTATTACTCTCAGAATCTGGCACTCCACCAATTGAGTAGGAGGAGTGGGTAGAAATATTTTAAATTATATTGAGGCTCTAGGTGGGAGAAAATTTAGAGCGCCAAAGAAAAAAGCAATACTGTTAAGCACATTATGCACAGAACAATAGCATATATTCAAACACTTGTCTGTGGCTGCTGGAGATGAAGGACAACCGTTTAGCAAGTATACTTAGAAACCAAGACAAGATTGGAGCAGAAACTTGCCAAAGAAACAAACATAGTCACGTGTAGACATCGGTTTTACACCGAACTACAGAAGAGTGATGAAACAGTAAATCAATTTGTAGCAAGACTGCGTGAATTGTCAGTAAAATGTTAGTTTGGAGTCACGAGGGATGAAATGATACAAGATCAATTGATTGTACAGTGCAGAATAAGATGATGTAGGAGAGGCTGTGGGTGACAAAGATTCCATCATCACAAGACGCCATTGAAATAGCAATGGGAGTTGATCAGTCAGGTCAGGGCATGAAGGATATGGAAAAGAAAGACAGTAGTGTGTGTGTATCATATTTTGAACAGAAAGATATAGCAGTACTTTAAGCTGCCAAAGGGCACTCCAAATTGACTATAAGAGGAGGATTTGAGAAGAAAAACATTATCAACAGTATAAGTACGTTTAAACAGGTGGAGGGTCATAAGCAACTTGGAAGGATGTGCACCAGTTGTGGGAGCAATTTACATAATGCTGACTTCAAAAACTGCTTTGCTATAGGGAAGGAATGCAGACAGTGTGGTGGGAAGGGACGCTTTGCTTATATGTGCAAGATGACTGGTAAATATAAAATAGCGTCACTACAAGAGGGCAAGGAAAGATGTTGACGTAGAAGGAAACAGGATTTTATGCCTATCTAAAAGCTAGGTGGGCAATGGAAGGAGGAGTAGGCGTAAAGCTACATTCACTATCAAGGGTGAAGAGGGTCAGTTGATGGTAGATTTGGGATTTCTATATCACATAATTCTGAAAACAATGTTTGCACAGCACAACGTGTGTTTACTACCTAAAGACATCAATCCTGGAGGATACCAGGGAGAGAAAATAGATATTGTAGGATTAACCAACATTAAGTTTCATGAAAGATGTGTGAGGGGAAAAGTCTACGTAGCTGAAAATTGACCACTAATTTTGCGATGGGAACCACAGTATGATCTCCATCTGATTATTAATTCCAGAGCACCAAATAAAATTATGGTGGTTGACGAAATAACAGTAGAGGAGATTGTGGAGGGTGCGAATAAGGTATTTTCTAATGAAATCGGGGAAGTAAAGAATTTTGTTCATAAGATAATTGTCAAACCAAATGCTATGCCAGTGCAGGATAAGGTGTGCAAAGTACCCACCATTGCAAGGCAGGAGGTGAAACAGATGCTGGAAGAGATGGTAGAGCAGGAGACAAATGAACCAATTGAAACATCAAGTTGGATATCACCAGTGGTAATCACAAGCAAATCTACTGGCAGTTTTAGGTTCTGCGTGGATTTGCGCACAGTGAATCAAAATATTGTTGTGGAAAACTATCTCTTTCCCAACATTAATGAACTAGTGCTATTATTGAGAGGGGGTAAGTGTTTCTCTAAATTGAACCTCAGAAATTAGATTATGCTCCATCGTCAGTCCAAACATCTCACTACATTTATCACAACCAAGGGTATATTCCAGTTTAACAGGATGTCGTTCAGTCTCTTGTCATTCCAGTTTAACAGGATGTTGTTCAGTCTCTTCTTGGCGGCTAGTGTTTTTGAAAGAATGATGGGACAGGTCTTGTAGGGAATTGATGATATGGTTTCTTCCAAGAATAAGAATAAGAATTTCAGAAGATGGACCAACACTTAAGAAAGAGGAGTGTAGGTTCTGTGTGCAGAAGATGAATGCCTGGGATAAACCTTGTCAGTTTCAGTAGTCAAACCCCCCAAAAAAACTTGGTAGTAGCTATAAGAAAGACACCTGTTCCAGAAGACAAAGACCAGTTAAGGTCCTTTCTTGGGCTTATTAAGTACTATGCAAAGTTTGCAGAAAACAAACTGAGCAAATAAAAATAAAAAACATTTTAAGAAAAGGATGTACATTTGTCTGGGCAGAAGATCAACAAAAGTCTTTTGACAACATAAAAAGTAACATGTTCAACTAAAGTGGTAAACCGATTTGATACTAGATTGATGTCAATATTAACAGTTGATGCAGGTTTTGGTGTGCATTGTTGCAATTGCACAAAGACTTGAAAAGAACAGTACCTTTTGCTTCCCCCTCTTTGACTGACACTGAGATACATTCTTAAGTAATAGAGAGGGAGGTATTAGCTACTGTATGGGCAGCAGAACATTTCACAATTTATTTATGGGGATTTTCTATGATCCTACACACAGATCATAAACCATTAATAAAGATTCTGTCACCTGGAGGAGCTGAAAAAAGATCAGTGAGACTAGCCCGGTTAACACCCATTTAAAAGATCTTCAATACAGTATAGCATACATTCCAGGATTGATAAATCTCCAAGCAGACGGGCTGTCTAGATTACAATTGCATTGGCAAGATGTAGATCAAGGAGACCAAGACACTTTTAATAAAGAAGTGGCTGTGGCAAGTGTCTATGATGCAGTGGAATGGAGCCAAGGAGCTATAGGGAAGGAAAGTGGTAAGGAGCTATAGGGAAGGAAAAGTGGTTTGAAAGTATGGACAAGGATTAAGTATTATATCAGGTAGCAGACATAATTATGAGAGGGAGTAGACGTGAAAGCACAGAGTCACCAGCTGTATCTTTGGGTTGCTTGTACTAATGAGATTACTACACAAGCCAACCCTTTTTGCAACCTTAGAATAACCAAATATTATGGAAAAATAGGAAGGTTCTAAACGATGTGTTGCCGCTTGCGTCCAAACCTTGATGGCACATTTGGGGCAGACACTTACTAAGAAAAGCTTACAGGAACATTTTTTGTGGTCCATAGCTCACTGTGCAATATCAGAAAGATTGTAACTTTTACCATGCATCCACTACAATGCAAGGCCTTACATTAAGATAATAGATGAGTTGTCTGTGTGTGATGGTATGCTTATTTCTAGGGGTGACAGGTTTGTACCCCCAGAAACCTTAAGATATGAACTTTTTCAAAATGGCATATTTGGGGCAGCCACCTACTAAGAAAGGTTTACAGGAACATTTTTGGTGGACACATATGGATGAAAATGTTGCTAAGTGGGTGTTGCAATTTAGACAATGCAAAGATGGACAGAAATTGTTGAAAGTAAGTGCACAGTCCGTCCTCGGTCAGATAAAAAATCCAGGACTTCCACGGCATACAGTGAGCTTGGATTTCATTAGACCAATAGGTGGAGTGTCGGCTAAATTGAAATTTGCACTTGTCGTAGTAGGTGTATTTTCTAAATGGCATGTAGTAAAATTTATGTGAGATGTCACAACAAGGAATACCATTAAGGTGTTGGAGGAAATATTCAGAGAAGAAGGTTATCCAGTGACATTACTCACAGATAATGGGATCTAATTGACATAGGAAGAAATGACAAAGTATTTGGGCTTTTGTGGTATAACACATGCTAGGACAGCATTATGTGACCCCCAGGCCAATGGAATGGTAGAGAGAGCAAACCACATGGTAAAAGGTGTGATACAGATGGCTTTGGAAAGTAGAAGTGGCGTAAGAAGGATGGTGTGTGACCTTGTGTGGGCATATTGCACCACAGAGAATGGAGTTACAAATGAAATTCTGTTTAATGTGATGAGGGGGCGGAAAGCAAATACCAAAATGTCACCAGCCTGGATGAAAATGTTATTAAATGAAAGCCAGAGCGAGGATGAGAGTAAGTTTGAAAAAAGAGGTGACCTAAAGATAGGGGTGGGTGATGTGGCAAAAGTGAAACCTGGTTGTGTTGAGGGTGGTTTAACCAGTCGGGTGCCTTGGACGAGGTGACCTTGTCCAAGGCACCGGTTCCCGTGTGCATTGGATGAGGTCACCTCGTCCAAGGCACAGGAACTGGGGGGAGTGCTAGCGCTCCCCACCTGTGCTCCCCACCCACCTCCCCAAGGCAGGGATGGAAGGGGAAGCCCTTCCCCTTCCACCCCTAACCCCCCACCCCCCCTGTGATGTCAGCGCGCAAGCGCACGCTGATTTGTCACAGGGACTCCCCCATCGCGCTGGAAGCTCAGCTTCCAGCGTGATCAAAAGAGAAATGCTCAGCATTTCTCTTTCGATCACGTGGGGGAGGCCCGGAGAGGCTTCAAAGGGAAGGAAATATATTTTCTTCCCTTTGAAGCCTCTCCGAGCATTTCAAAAGCCGGATTGCTTGCAATCCGGTTTTTGAAACGCCCACTAGACACCAGGGATTTTTTTTTTTTTTGTGGAAACTGGCATAAGGGATCGACCCCTTGGGCAAGGGTCGCTCCCAATGTGGGGCATTTTTTGGAAGGCCTTTTCTGCCCCCACCTCTAGGCACAAGGGATATATATATATATATATATATATATTTTATTTATTTTTTAGGTGGGGAGCGACCCCTTAGGCAAGGGTCGCTCCCCTAGGGGGCAAATTATATTTAGGCCATTTCTGCCCCCCTTGGGGGCAGATTGGCCTATTTTGATGAGGCCAATCTGCCCCCAAGGGGGGCAGAAACCACTCGGCACCGGGGATTTATTTTTTGGCGCCAATGTCACGCAGGGGAAGCGACCCCGTAGGCAAGGGTCGCTCCCGCAGGGGGGTTGGGAGGGAAAATTTATTTTAGGCCATTTCTGCCCCCCCGGGGGCAGATCGGCCTATTGTTATTAGGCCGATCTGCCCCCGAGGGGGCAGAAACCTCTAGGTTTTTTTTTTTTTTTTAGAGATGGGGAGCGACTCATTAGGCAAGGGTCGCTCCCCTGGGGGGCAAATTGTATTTAGACCATTTCTGCCCCCAAGGGGGCAGAAACCACTAGGCACCGGGGATTTTTTTTTTGTGGCACCAATGTCACGCAGGGGGAGCGACCCCGTAGGCAAGGGTCGCTCCCGGGAGGGAGAGTTGGGGGGATGGGAGGTCAAATTTATTTTAGGCCATTTCTGCCCCCCCTGGGGGCAGATCGGCCTATTGTTATTAAACCTCTAGGAGCCAGGGCAATTTTTTTTTTGTTTGTTTGTTTTTTTAGAGATGGGGAGCGACCCATTACGCAAGGGTCGCCCCCCCTGGGGGGCAAATTGTATTTAGACCATTTCTGCCCTGATGGGGGCAGATTGGCTGATTTTAGGTCAATCTGCCCCGAAGGGGGCAGAAACCACTAGGCACCGGGGATTTGTTTTTTTGGTGCCAATGTCACGCAGGGGGAGCGACACCATAGGCAAGGGTCGCTCCTAGGGGGGTGTTGGGGCAAATGTATTTTAGGCCATTTCTGCCCCCCCTGGGGCCGGCTGAGCTAGAGGCCAAAATCCACAGGTAGGCACTTTGCAAAAAACACCTCTGTTTTCTGTGAAAAAATGTGATGTGTCCACATTGTGTTTTGGGCCATTTCCTTTTGTGGGCGCTAGGCCTACCCACACAAGTGAGGTACCATTTTGATCGAGAGACTTGGGGGAGCTCTGGGTGGAAGGAAATTCGTAGCTTCTCTCAGATTCCAGAACTTTCTGTCACTGAAATGAGAGGAAAAAGTGTTTTTTTGGCCAAATGTTGATGTTTGCAAAGGATTCTGGGTAACAGAACCTGATCAAAGCCCCACAAGTCACCCCATCTTGGATTCCCCTGGGTTTCTAGTTTTAAAAAATGCACTGGTTTGCTAGGTTTACCCAGGTGCCGGCTGAGCTAGAGGCCAAAATCCACAGGTAGATACTGTTTTCTATGAAAAAATGTGATGTGTCCACGTTGTGTTTTGGGACATTTCCTTTCGTAGGTGCTAGGCCTACCCACACAAGTGAGGTACCATTTTTATCGGGAGACTTGGGGGAAAGCTGGGTGGAAGGAAATTTGTGGCTCCTCTCTGATTCCAGAACTTTCTGTCACCAAAATGTGAGGAAAATGTGTTTTTTAAGCCAAATTTTGAGGTTTGCACAGGATTCTGGGTAACAGAACCTGGTCAGAGCCCCACAAGTCACCCCATCTTGGATTCCCCTAGGTCTCTAGTTTTAAAACATGCACAGGTTTGGTAGGTTTCCCTAGGTGCCAAGACCATCTTGGATTCCCCTAGGTCTCTAGTTTTAAAACATGCACAGGTTTGGTAGGTTTCCCTAGGTGCCGGCTGAGCTAGAGGCCAAAATCTACAGGTAGGCACTTTGCAAAAAACACCTCTGTTTTCTTTAAAAAATGTGATGTGTCCACGTTGCGTTTTGGGGTATTTCCTGTCGCGGGCGCTAGGCCTACCCACACAAGTGAGGTATCATTTTTATCGGGAGACTTGGGGGAACGCTGGGTGGAAGGAAATTTGTGGCTCCTCTCTGATTCCAGAACTTTCTGTCACCGAAAAGTGAGGAAAATGTGTTTTGTTAGCCATATATTGAGGTTTGCAAAAGATTCTGGGTAACAGAACCTGGTCAGAGCCCCACAAGTCACCCCATCTTGGATTCCCCTAGGTCTCTAGTTTTCAAAAATGCACAGGTTTGGTAGGTTTCCCTAGGTGCCGGCTGAGCTAGAGGCCAAAATCTACAGGTAGGCACTTTTAAAAAAACACCTCTTTTTTCTTTAAAAAAATGTGATGTGTCGACGTTGCGTTTTGGGGCATTTCCTGTCGCGGGCGCTAGGCCTACCCACACAAGTGAGGTATCATTTTTATCGTGAGACTTGGGGGAACGCTGGGTGGTAGGAAATTTGTGGCTCCTCTCTGATTCCAGAACTTTCTGTCACCAAAATATGAGGAAAATGTGTTTTTTTAGCCAAATTTTGAGGATTGCAAAGGATTCTGGGTAACAGAACCTGGTCAGAGCCCCACATGTCACCCCATCTTGGATTCCCCTAGGTCTCTAGTTTTCAAAAATGCACAGGTTTGGTAGGTTTCCCTAGGTGCCGGCTGAGCTAGAAGCCAAAATCTACAGGTAGGCACTTTGCAAAAAACACCTCTGTTTTCTTTAAAAAAATGTGATGTGTCCACGTTACGTTTTGGGGCGTTTCCTGTCGTGGGCGCTAGGCCTACCCACACAAGTGAGGTATAATTTTTATCGGGAGACTTGGGGGAACCTAGATTAGCAAAACAAGTGTTATTGCCCCTTGTCTTTCTCTACATTTTTTCCTTCCAAATATAAGAGACTGGGTAAAAAAGACATCTATTTGAGAAATGGCCTGTAATTCACATGCTAGTATGGTCACCCCGGAATTCAGAGATGTGCAAATAACCACTGCCCCTCAACACCTTATCTTGTGCCCATTTTGGAAATACAAAGGTTTTCTTAATAGCTATTTTTCACTCTTTATATTTCAGCAAATGAATTGCTGTATACCCGGTATAGAATGAAAACGCACTTCAGGGTGCAGCTCATTTATTGGCTCTGGGTAACTAGGGTTCTTGATGAACCTACAAGCCCTATATATCCCCGCAACCAGAGGAGTCCAGCAGACGTAACGGTATATTGCTTTAAAAAATCTGACATTGCAGGAAAAAGTTACAGAGTAAAACGTAGAGAAAAATTGATGTTTTTTTCACCTCAATTTCAATATTTTTCTTGTTCAGTTGTTATTTTCTGTAGGAAACCCTTGTAGGATCTACACAAATGCCCCCTTGCTGAATTCAGAATTTTGTCTACTTTTCAGAAATGTTTAGGTTGCTGGGATCCAACATTGGTTTCTCACCCATTTCTGTCACTGACTGGAAGGAGGCTGAAAGCACAATAAATTGTAAAAATGGGGTATGTCCCAGTAAAATGCCATATTTGTGTTGATAAATTGGGTTTTCTGATTCAAGTCTGCCTGTTCCTGAAAGCTGGGAAGCTGGTGATTTTAGCACTGCAAACCCTTTGTTGATGCCATTTTCAGGGAAAAAACCACAAGCCTTCTTCTGCAGCCACTTTTTCCCATTTTTTTGAAAAAAACTAAATTTTCACTATATTTTGGCTAATTTCTTGGCCTCCTTCAGTGGAACCCACAAAGTCTGGGTACCTCTAGAATCCCTAGGATGTTGGAAAAAAGGACGCAAATTTGGCTTGGTTAGCTTATGTGGACAAACAGTTATGAGGGCCTAAGCGCGAACTGCCCCAAATAGCCAAAAAAAGGACTGGCACAGGAGGGGGAAAAGGCCTGGCAGCAAAGGGGTTAACCAAATTTTGTGGCCCATTTAGAGTAAGAGAGCGACATGAGTTGTTTGTTATTTTGGAAAATAAAAATGATAGAATTTAAGGAGAGTGCCTTTATATGAGAAAGGGAATGGTGGTAAGGTGAACAATGAAGAGGAGGAGGGTTGCAGTGGTTTTATGAGGATGGCCATATTCCAGCAAGAAAGGTCCATAGTTCAAGAGGGAGAGCAGAAAGTGCCGAAGGAGATGCAGGTGGTGAGCAGAGTTGTAGGGAACATAGGTTGCAGAGGAACAGAGTACCACCTAAGTACGAACACAATTATATTTGCAAGACATGATTACATTGTATACTTGTTGTATACAAACTATATTATTTATGTAAAGGGAGGGAGATGTGTTGAATTTACATATTACCTTATGTACAATAAATAGTACCTTTAGAGCCTACGATGCTGGTATGGTTTGGTTCTTGTACTCTTATGTATTATGGCTATGCTGGGTTCTCTCTTAGTTAGTTCTCAGGTTCTCAGGTAGTTCTCAGGAAGTTGTGTGCTGGCTGGATGAAGGACACCAACTACCGTCATATGTGTCCTAATAAAGTACCATTTTTAAATATAACCTGATGGGTGCAGTAAAATCATTAGATGCTTCAGAAAAATTCTAATCTGGAGGCAAGTTTTTGATTTTTTTCAGTCCCTGTATGTAAGAAATATGCATGTACTGTAAGAATGTAAGGTGTACCTGCCTTTCTGAGTAATTAGTCTAACAATGATGTAAATACCACTTGCTAATTATTTTTCATATTTAATATAGTTTATAGTCCACTATACCAGCCATTAAAGGCCTGCTTCAGGCTTAAAGGCCCTACCCAAAGGCCAGGGCCTTTAGTGAGGTAGCGGACCTTTAATGGCTGGCATAGTTCAGCTATGGTGGGCTGTAAGGCTATTAGGATATTCTGGCCCTAGAGGGCAGAATGTTCTAAATAGTAAAACAAAGGCCTCATGGAGCCTGAGGGGGTTGAAATTCCCTCAGGCTCTGTAAGGTCTTTTGGAATGTTGATGCTCCAGACTTTTACCAGCCATTAGAAGCCCGCAGCACTTCATTGTCTACAAGGGAGCCCTCAACATTCCAATTTTCTAATTTTATTTACAGAGCTACTGATTCCGAAGTAGGGTGTCTGTGCACTTTATATAACACACACTTTATACACAGAAAATTAATTATCCAGGTGTGTAAATCAATTTACAGGAAATGTTTAGGAGTCAATGAGGCTTACAACATGTAGGTAGTCACATATTGCCCATACTGGAAGTCAGTATATGTTAAGAGTGCTTGGTCTGGTCTGGTGAAACACAAAGTTGGAATGTATTTAACATTTTTTAATTTAATACAGTTGTTTGGGTTGCTTGTAATAATGAGATATCATTACTACACAAGCAAAGCCTTTTAGCAACATTAGAATAACAAAAGATTATGGAAAAAATAAGAAGGTTCTAAACGATGGGTTGCCGCTTGCGTCCAAACCTTGATGCAGGTTCATAGCTCACTGTGCAATATAGAAGCATTGTATCTTTTACCATGCATCCATTACACAGTAGGTAGTTATAGGTAGGATCGGGTTTCCACTGAAAAATCGTTTTTGACTTGTCTATATCTGTGGTGCCGGTTGATGAATCTTCAAAAGATTTTCCCCAACAATTTGTCACTCACTTCAGCTGCTGACTGGAACATTTTAGGATGATCCTTCAAGCAGGGGCTGAGAAAAAGAGAGGGTCCCACAATGCATTTTACCTATGTTAATTTCTACAGGAATTTTGAACATGACTACAACCCAAACTGCTGGACAGACTGACACCAAATTTTGCAGAAAACTAGCACTTGGTCCAGAAAGCGCCTTTTTGTGATTTGGTATAGATCCATTCAGTAGCTTTCTAATTATTAAATTAAAACCAAATTTGTATATATAGGGACGCGGATCCTCCTCAGAGCTTCCTCGGATTTGGAGGAAAAGCAAGGCCCTGATTGGCTGGCCCCAACCTGACAGAAAAGTTGCAGCTGCCATTTAGTTCCACACATTTCTGGGGGGGGTGGGAGGGAAAAAAAAGTGTAAACACAAATAAGGGGTCAGGATATAAGTATCCTGACCCCATTGGACACCCAAAGTAGTCCCTTAGGGACCCCTCATGAGCAAGAATTGCTTTTTTCTCTCAGCCGATCCATGGATTCGTGGATCCCCTATGGATCCTCCTCAGATCCTGGGGAAAAGCAAGGCCGTGATTGGCTAGCCGCAACCTGACAGAAATATTAGTGTGTGTGTTTAAAAAAAACACATAGAAAATCACTGTAAAAAACGAAGGTGACAGGGACGTCATAGTCAGGTTGATGTTTTAGCCATACAAAACAATAGAAGTTCAGCAGGTATAGTTATACTTATAGTTATACTTATCAGAAGAAACTATAATTCGCACCAGAAAGTAACTTTGGGCAACAAGTTATAGTTTCTTAACATAGGTAACACTATAACTGCCATGCACAGCTTTCTGATAAATAATTTTACTGCAAAGGTTACAGTGTCATTATCAATGATGTAATCAAAGATGTCATGAGTGCTGAAATGTGTGGGGTAATTAGCAGTGCATGCTGAGGGCATGAGTTATACTTACCTTAGGGCGACCTTCGGCCATGCGCAGCAAGAGTTGGCACAGGGCCTGGCCTGCGGCTCGTCTAGAGCAGACCAACCCCAATAACCACCCAATCCTGTGTGCGCATGGCCAAACATTCTGTCTCTCTTCGTGTGAGAATAGGTGTTACAGGGTGTCTCTGTGTGTGAGAGTGTCTGGGTGTGAAAGGGGGTACCTGGGGGTCTGAGTGGTTTGTGAGTGGGCGTATGAGGGTCTGAGCGGGTCTGTGAGTGGGTGCATCAGTGTCTGAGTAGGTCTGTGAGCGGGTGTGACAGTGTCTCAGTGGGTCTGTGAGTGGGTGCATGAGGCTCTGAGTAGATTTGTGAACGGGAGTGTGAGGGTCTGAATGGGCCTATGAGTGGGTGCATAAGGGTCTCAGGCGCTCTATGAGTGGATGTGTCAGTGTCTGTGTGGGTCTGTGACTGGGTGCATGAGAGTCTCAACGGGACAGTGAGTCGGTGCGTAAGAAACTGTTTGGGTTTGCAAGTGGGTGTGCCAGTGTCTGAGTGGGTCTGTGAGTGGGTGCATCAGTTGCTGAGTAGGTCTGTGAGTGGTTGTGTCTGTGTGGGTATGTGAGTGGGTGCGTCAGTGTCTGAGTGAATCTGTGAGTGGATGTGTCACTGTCTGAGTGGGTCAGCTGGTGGGTGCATCAGTGTCTGTGTGGGTTTTGAGTGGGTGTGTGAGGATCTGGGTGGGTTGGTGAGTGGGTGTGTCAGTGTCTGAGTGGGTCTGTGAGTGGGTGCATGAGGCTCTGAGTGGCCTTGAAGTGGGTGTATGAGTGTCTCAGTGGGTCTGTGTGTAGGCACATCAGTGCCTCACTGGATCTGTGAGTGGGTGCATGAGGGTCTGGAAGAGGGTCTGTCAGTGGGTGCTTCAGTGGTTGAGTGGATCTGTGAGTGGATGTGTGAGGGTTTAAGTGGGTTTGTGTGGGTCTGTGAGTGGGTGCATGAGGGTCTGAGTTGGTCAGTGAGTAGGTGCATCAGTGTCTGAGTGAATCTGTGAGTGGATGTGTCATTGTCTGAGTGGGTCGGCTAGTGGGTGCATCAGTGTCTGAGTGGGTTTGTGAGGATCTAGGTGGGTTGGTGAGTGGGTGTGTCAGTGTCTGAGTGGGTCTGTGAGTGGGTGCATGAGGCTCTGAGTGGTCTTGAAGTGGGAGTATGAGTGTCTCAGTGGGTCTGTGTGTGGGCGCATCAGTGCCTCACTGGATCAGTGAGTGGGTGCACGAGGGTCTGGAAGTGGGTCTGTCAGTGGGTGCGTCAGTGTCTGAGTGGATCTGTGAGTAGATGTGTGAGGGTTTCAGTGGTTCTATGAGTGGGTACATCATTGTCTGAGTGGGTCTGTGAGTGGATGCATGAGGGTCTGAGTGGGTGTGTGAGTGGGCGCATGAGTCTCTGAATGCATGTATAACTGAATGAATTAATCTATGGATGAGTCTGTGGTTTCTCCTCCAAATTTTTTTACATATTCGTGAATATTTTGCTAATACTTTGTGAATATTCATGAATATCACGCATGGTAATGCAAAATTAAATTTGACCCACAATTTTCCCTTAAAACACACCTATAGCACACCCCTGGGGTCAGGGTACCTCCACCCTAACCACTTATGCCACTTCCAATTAGGATTTTCACCCCTGGGGACCGTGGCCCATTACCCGTGAAATAAAATGGTAGCCACAACTTTCTAGTCAGGTTGTGGTCAGCCAATTACAGTGCTTCTTTTCGCATGCACATTTGTGAAAATTCACGAATATTCACAAATTATTCGTAAGCCCAGATATACAAATTTGGATTTCCTTTATTATCTCAAAAACTACTGAATGGATTTACACAAAATAAGTGAAAGCGTAATCTGTGTACTGAAAGCTATCTTTCTGTCAAATTAGTTACATTTCTGTCCAGTGGTTCGGGCTGTGGTCATGTCAAAAGGTCCTTTAGAAATTAACATGTGAAATGCAACTTTTGTTTTTTCCTCATATTTCTTATAGTACTTCCATAGTAGCCAGACCCGATATATACCCAGATCCCATTTGAACCAGATGAAGGACCAGCCTTGTCTGGAAGACACATAGCGGAACGGTAGAAGTAGCTATGTACCAACCGTACTTTGAGAGGAAATAATCATTGGACAATATACTCAAGAATTAATATTGATGTTCGTGTTGGGAGAAAACCAACTCACCCATGGTTGTCGTAATTCCTTAACATCTTTGACTTCAATTCTACAAAGATCTAATTGACAAATTTTCATTACAGCCTCCACCCATTCCCACCAAGTGGGAGGGGTGGGAGAAAGCCAGTGTCTACAAATCTCGCGTCTTGCCAAAAGTATTAAATAAAACAACAAATTCTTATGAACACTTGAAAGGTTTGTCAATTCTAAAGTACTACCAAAGAAAACTAAAGCCGGGGAGACCGTCAGTGGGACCTGTATCACAAAAGATAGAGTCTCAAAAACATTCTTCCAATAATTTGAAATCCGAGAACATAACATCAACATATGCATATCATCTGCCTCCACTGACCCACACTTTTTACAGGCTGTATGGACATTATTGTTGAATCTATTTAACTTCTTTGGAGTGTAATATGCTCTATGCAGAACAAATAGATGATTTTTCCTATGCACCGCAGGCTTAACCACTCTATAGAGACGTTGCCAAGAGCCCACCCATAATGTACTGATCTCCTCCCTGCTGGCCACCTCCTCCCATAAAGAGCCTGGGAAATTCCGTGCCTCATCTAGGTCATCCAAACACTCCAAGAACATTCTATAATAAGTGGCGGCTTCCTTCTTACATGGTTGTTTTTTATGTAAGAGCTCCACTAACTCATTAGTCTCCTTTTCTCCCGCCTTTAATGATCTTGCCCATGCCTGTAATTGATAGTATTTGAATCTGGATATGAAGCCACAGCTAGTGACAAATGTTTCCCAGGGTTCCTCCTGTAGTATTTGTCCCCATTGCCTGATGTCTGCTTCCTTCAAAGGACGAGCCAAAGCATCTTGCAAACATTCAGGAGTTCAAGGGGAGTCCCAAATGGGCACCCGAGTACTATAATATGCCAAGTTAGTAATTTTCCTGGTCCTTGCCCACAAAAGGCCGCCGCCCTTAGTGATTTCAATCGTACTTTTTTGTAAAACCTTGGGTGACCAAATTTACACAAATAGTTACGCTCTCCTTCCCCTTCGCCCCTGAACATAGCCTTCTTTTGTGGAGATATCTCATCTGCTACTAGTAAATCTTTAACATTTTTTAACTGGAATGCCCATACATATAACTGAATATCTGGGAGGGCAATTCCTCCCTTACAATAACTTCTACGTAGTTTCTTCCTGGCAATCCTGATTCCCTTATAGGCCCAAATAAAACTATCAATCTTTGATTGTATGTCCTGTATTTGCTTTTCCTCTAATTCCAACGGGATCATATTAAAGAGAAAAGTAAGCTTTGGGAGGATAAACATTTTAACGAAATTCGCCCACCCATATAGAGTCAAAGGGAGATGTATCCAGCTTAGCATTAGTTTATCTATCTGATGCGTCAAATATTTCAGATTTACTATCGATATTTTCTCCAAGTCTTGTGGAATCTTAACTCCAAGATACCTTATCTCTTCTTTTATTAGCTTATGGTGACTATTCATACTCCATGTCATAATTTTGGTCTTTGACATGTTGATTTGATACCCTGATATCTGGCCAAAACTTCGTGTTATCCATACCAGTCTATCTAACGCCACCTGGAGATCTGTGGTATAGACTATAATATCATCTGCATACAAAGATACCTTTTTCCCCCACCCCATATAAATAAAGGGTTTTATTTGAGCGTCCTTTTTAATCGTAGAAGCTAGTGGCTCTATATACATGTTAAAGAGCAGGGGGGAGAGAGGACAACCCTGTCTAGTCCCTCAAGTGATAAAAAAACAGAGAGGTTAGACTTCCGTTTATCAAAACACTTGCCGATGGATTGGTGTAAATACTTTTGATTGGTCCCAAGAACCTTGGGCCAAAATTCAACTGTGTTAAAATATATATTAGATAACCAATGGATTGGTGTAAATACTTTTGATTGGTCCCAAGAACCTTGGGCCAAAATTCAACTGTGTTAAAATATAGATTAGATAATCCAAATTCAATCGATCAAATGCCTTAGTAGCATCAAGAGTAACAACTGCCAGAGGGAGGCCTGATACTGATGCCATATCAATTGTCCCAATTAATTCGTGGGATAATTGATACATATATCTATTTTTAAAAAATCCCTTTTGATCTGCATGAATCAAAGGCGTAATACCCTCCCCTAATCTCCTAGCAAGTATGCTTGTGAATATTTTATAGTTACTATTCAATAGGGAGATTGGCCGATATGACTCACAGAGCGAAGCATCTTTCCCAGGTGTTAGTATAACAGTTATAATTGCTTCATTCCAAGACCCTGGCAGTTGACACTTCCCCCTCCTACTTGCATTAAAGAGCTCTTTAAGTATGGGAGATAAGATACTACTTAATTTTACATAAAACTCTGCAGGCAAACCATCTGGGCCTGCTGCCTTCCCTTTTTTCACTTTGGCAATGGTCTGAAGTATTTCTGCCTCCAGCAATCCCTCCTCCAACAAAGACACCCCTTCCTCATCTAGTCTCTCTAACATCAATTCTTCTATCTTTGGCATCCCGTCTCCCATCACTTCTAATGAATCTTCTTTGTATAGAACTTCACAAAGGTCTGATATGCTCTTTGAATTGCTAGAGGGTCTGTTACAACCGCCCCTGTACCAGGGTCCCTTATCTCAGAAATTTGGTTTCTAACCAGATCAAGCTTCGTTTTCCACGCCAGTAACTTCCCCAAACATTCCCCATACTCAAAATTGCGAATTTGTTTGCCTCCCATTTTTCTTGTACACGTGACTCTATTAATGCTGAAAGAGCTGCACGTTTAGACATCATTTCTAATACAATCAACTCATCCTCTCTCCCACTCTGATGAGCCTCAACTAGTTTTTCCTCTATGCTCTTCAATTCGTTCTCAAGAACGGGAATACCTGACCTATACTCCCTGTTTTTCTGAGTGGAGATAGAAATCAAACCCCCCCGATAAAAGCTTTATATGCATTCCACACCGCATGAGGTGCTGCCGAGTTCGTGTTATCTTAAAAAAAAATCTAGTTTCCCTTGATAGCCATTCCACCACCTCTATGTTAGCTATTAGGGAACGATCTAGTGTCCACCTCTTTTCTGGTCGTGGACTGTCTTCCCTCAGGGTCAACATAACTGCGGCATGGTCAGATAGATGGGCAGGGATATGCTGTATGTCCCTCACAGATGCCCTTAGATCCTTGGCTAATAGAAAATAATCTATTCTGGAATGATGTCTACATTTTTTATTATGGAAGTTAAAGCTACGTGAACAACCATGCAATTCTCTCCAGATATCAGTCAACGCATACTGCTCCAGCATCACTTTAATATACGCCATAGACTTCCGAGATCCACAAGCCTTACTACCAGAGGATCTATCCATCACATAGTTTAAAACCACATTGAAATCCCCTGCTATTATAATTGGGCACTGGGTTTCCAGGAGCGCGTTACATATTTCTTGAAGAGCGGTCGTATCGTCTACATTAGGACCATAATAGGACACCAACGTATATATGGCCTGGTTGATTTTAACATCCGCTGTAACCAATTTACCTTTGATGTCTGATTTGGAGGACATAATCAATGCGTTAGGAGCTCTCTTAAGTAAGATTATCACACCCTTCGAATGCGATGTGTTATTAGAACAAACCACCTGACTACCCCAACCCTGAGACTTAAATATCTTGTGTACTTCTAACAATGTCAAGTGAGACTCCTGGACCATTATGATTTGTGCTGAGGAATCCTTGATATACTGCAAGACATAACTTCTCCTCCCTTTTAATCTCAATCCATTCACATTCCATGAGAGAATCTGGAAATTACCTGTAGGCATCTTTCTTGTATATTGCTTCAAAGGTAGTAAACCTTTTAAAAAACAATGTGATGGGTTGGATCAATTCGTGATGAGGACATTTTTCCCTGCTCCTAACCCTCCCCGCCCCTATCAAGTCCCAACCTCCCACCTTCCCTCCACCCTCCCATGCCCTCCCTCGTACCTCCCTCGGGAACCCCCCCAACTTATGGCCATCCAGCCCTTTGGCGCTGCTAGACCCCCACAAACAAGCAAAAAAAAAAGGAGAAAGAAAAAAGAATATCTCATCGTAATTTAGTTATTCCTAAATTTCTCAAGGAGAGAGTCTGCTTCTTGGGGATCCCGTATATTATACATCTGATTGTCTCTCATCATCCTCAAAGTCGCAGGAAATTTTAACTGGGCCGTGGCCCCCAATTTCCTAAACTCTTCTAGCCTCTTGCCAAGTTCCTATTGTCTGTTGGAAGGCATCCGCGATACATCAGATCTTACTTCAAAAGAAACGTCGTTTGCACTCAAAGTTCCGGTCTTCAATGCTGGTGAGAGAATATTTTCCTTAATAGCATATGTGAGAAAGTTCACCAGTATCCTTCTTAGTGGCACCTGGTGATCTCCGGAAGGGTTCCCTATGGACCCTCTGTATGTCGTGGGATAGCAAGTCCTCGGGCCCTTCCCACTCTCCACCTTGACTCAGAAGACCTACCACAAACATTTTTATATTGTCCCCCTCGACTCCCTCCGGGACATTCATTATTGTAATATTATTCCTCCTGGTGTTGTTTTCCAACATTTCAAGATGCTCAGTATTCTGCTTTCCTGTTGTCTTCAATACTTCAATGTCATTTGTACTTCTCTCCACCATCTCATTTAGTTGAGTCACTTGATTTTCCAAAATCTAGGTTCGCTGTGTTAGAATATCCATCTTAACCGCTAACTCCTCACAAACATCTTGAATCCCTTTCTGGTTATTCTGAGAAACCACAAATCCCTGCCTAACTTCTTTAGACAGAGAGTGCGACAGAAATTCTACTGATGGCTGAGTGGTTGTGGAATTCAATTCCGGTGACAAATCCAACTCGGGCCCAAGGGGTCTGATTGCCATCCCTCTGAGGTGTAATTTCTTTGTTGCAAGGGGGGATCCTCCCCTATTCCTGCAATAACCTGTTTCTGCACTACCACACAAGCACCAGATACTCCCTCGCTTGTAGGGGGTCCAGACAAAACAGAGAAATTATCCCCCTGTGTTTCAGCTTGCTCCCCCTCCTCACATTAGGACCATAAAGCCTTATCAGAGCGAGTCACAACATTATCTAAATTCTTGGATTTAAAATATGTCCTCAGTGAGGGGGTTATTCTCTGCTGGGATGGGGGGGAGGCTGCTTTCTCGTTCCCTCAGATTTTCTCTTTTGTTGTGGCAGTGTGGCCCCCTTTCCGCCCAGCAGAATGTCTGTAGTACAATCAGAGCCACTGCTCTAGCATGAAAACCTGTGGTAGGAGCCCCCTTCCCTTATGCTGTTACGGTTCATCAACTCCACAGGCTCCCCAGGCTCCACTTGCCCTCCCCCTCACCCTGTACCTGATCCACGATGAGGTCATTACTCTCAGGTATACCTGGAGACTCAAGCGTTGAGGGGAATAGAGAATCCTTCCTTCCCTTACCAATTGGTAGCTCACCAGGTCTGCCTTCCATGTTTTCCATATTGCATGAATGACCTGTGCTGCCCCTGCCTGGTCTGCCTCCAGTCGCCCCTCTCAAAGCGACCCTGGAGGTGAGAGCGCGCACTCTCCGAATCTCGAGAGCAGCACGCTCCCAACTTCCACCACTTTCTCTCCCCGGAGCTGCTCCCAGCGCCGGCGTCTCGAAATGCAACTTTTTTGACCCCTCCCCCTTTTTCTCTGCACCCGCTAATCGGAGCACCACAGAACTTTCCATGAACAACAAGAATCACCAGGGCACTTAAAAAAAAAAAAATATGTGAAGAGTCATCAAACAGTGCCAAAGATATAGGCAAGTCAAAAAAACGCTTTTTGTATGAAAACTAGATCCTAACTATACTACCTACTACTACTTACTATTGACCACAAGTAGGTAATATATATGGGTATATATATATATATATGTATATATATATATATCTCAAGGGCATTTTTAGGTTTTAGGGGTGGGTGAAGGTATTGGCTGGAAGAGTTTTTTAAGGTTCAGTATCTGTTATGGGGTTAGGGTGACAAGGGAATTTTTAGGGTTCATGGTGGATTATGGTGTTAGGGCGGTAAGGGTACTTTTAGGTTTCAGGGTGGATAGGGGTAATTGGGTGGCAAGGGTATTATTAGGATTTAGGGTGGGTAGGGATATTTGTGTGGTGGTGTATTTTTAGGGGTTTGAGTGGGTAGGGGGTACATGGACAGCAGGGGTATCTTTAGGGTTTAGGGTGGGCAGCGGTATTTAGGTGGCAAGGGTATGTTTAGGTTTTAGGTGGGAAAGGATGTTTGGGTGGCAAGGGTATTTTGGGATTTTTAGGGTGGGGAGGGATAAGTGGGTGGCAAGGGTTTTTTAGGTTTTTGGGACGATGGGGGTATTTGAGTGGCAAGGGTAATTTTAGGGTTTAGGGTGGGTAAGGGTATTTCGGTGGCAAGGGTGTTTTTAGGGATTAGGGTGAGTAGGGGTATTTGGGTGGCAAGGGTATTTTTAGGTTTTAGGGTAGGTAAGGGTATTTGGGTCTCAATGGTAATTTTAGATTGTATGGTGGGTATGAGTATTTGGGTGTCAAGGGTATTTTTAGATTTTAAGGTGGGTAGGGTTTTGGGGTTGGCTTAATAAAGTAATACATATACATATATTTATGTAAATAAATAAATATATCTATGCATGTATAGAAATACACACACATGTATTTATAGATTTATCTGTGTGTAAATCTAAATATAATTGGATATAAATATATCATATAATAGTTTATATATACATGTATATATTATTTTTTTACTTCAAAAACAACGGTTACAGGGACATTATGGTTAGGTTCTAAATTTACTTGCAGTAAAGTTATAGCTATGGTTATCTCAAGTAACTATAAATCACGCCCTAAGGTAACTATCACTCGCGCCCCCACCATGCACAGTTTTCTCTTCAATATTTCACTGCTAATGTTACATTGATATTTTAAATGATGTGCTAAAAGATGTCATGAGTGATGTAATATCTGGGGTATGTAGCAATGTGATGGCGAGGGAGCGAGTTATAGTTTCTGTAGGGCGTGAGTTATATTTACTTGAGATAACCATAACTATAACAGCTGAATTTTTATGGTTTTGTGGGAGTGAGTTCCAAACCTAACTATAACATCCTTGTAACCTTTGTTTTTTTCATTACATTTCTAGGTTTTTTTTAACGAAAAGTAATTTTAATCACTTTATGTTAATCCAATCTTTGCTAGGTAGTTGGCCGCAGTGCCTGAGGTTAGGTCCTACGGCCAACCCCCTATACTACCCTATCCTGCACCATGCAGTATTTGCCCTAGGGAGGTGGTAGTCCTAGGACTTGGAGGGCTCTGCACGCACCCCCTATTTTTTTTTTAATTATATAGCCCCAGTGAGGTGGTGGACCCTGGTGCCCAGGAGGATCCAAGGGGTGTCCGGGGGAGTCCAGGTGACCCCTGCATAATGTTATGTTCAGCCCCAGGTAGGTGGTGGCCCCGTCCATTTATTTATAAAATCCCCAATGGCCTCAGGATCTGGCCCACTCGGGGATTAATAAAACAACAAGAGTAGGTGACTGCACTTTAACTTTTCAACTGTGTGTGGGGGATATGTCAGCAGGGCTTGGCCTGCAGGCAGGCCCTGTGACCTTGTCCCTATAACTACTCAACCCTATGCCAGGAATGGCCTGTGGCCATATGCAGCAGGGCTTGGCCGCAGCCCTGCAACCTACCCCCATACCCACTCAACCCCATGCCACTCATCCAGTGCTTCTTTGTTTGGTGGAGATGTGATCATATTCCTGTGCATCAAGAAAATGTCTAAAAAATCTGCAGGAAATGCGCTGTGGGTGTCCTTTTAGTAAGCCGTCCATCATCCTGGGAAAATGGTGAGTAGATGTTGCATAGCACTAAAATATATGAGGTGGGGCCCAAAGGGTGGGGCTTCTAGGCCATTTTTCATACTTGTACTTTTCAAAAGGGAGAACATGATCTCTGGCCCCAGCTGCAGATGTCAATAAATAACCCAGTCATCATAGTCACTACATGAGGTATTGCACTTGAGAAAAGCAAGGATGCAAACAGCTTCATCAAGGTTTAGAAATAACTTGTCAAGATGGAAATGCAGACAAAAAAATACTTGCTTTGCCTTGACCAAGCGCAAGGAATTAGGATGATTAGTACTTTAAAGAAGTGGAACTTTAACTTGGACACCTGCTTTGTTTATATCTGTAAATGATTCCCGTTGAGGTTTGATTTCTGTGAAAAAAGCATCATGCCAGAAAGAATCCTGCCCTGCATGCTTATTAAAGACGTGCCACAGTTTTGTGCAGAATGTCTACCCAAATAGAGTACTTTCTACTGGCTAATTAGTATGTGCTACCTCGCTGGGAAAATGTATAGTGCATCTCCTACATTACAGTTGTTAAAGGACACAGAAAATGTCTGCAGTGCCCTTGTGTGTCTGTAACTTTGCCAATGTGATTCTACTTCAAGCGTCTTCCCTAGATACATTTTCGTGGTGCAACTGCAAAGAAAACACCTACGTGTGCTTTGGCTACAGTTGCACCTTGAAAAGTTTTCTTTTCTTTTTTGTCAGGGGCCGTGGGGGGAGCTTGCGGTCCCATCCGGCTACCCACCTCCTACGGGAACCAGTCTTTTTTTCTGCATGGAGGGAGCTGCTGAAAGAGCAGCTCCCTATGTGCAGGAGCAATACTTTCACCCCTTTTTCCTGCCTGCATGTCTGTGGGCAGGGAAAGAGATTAAAAACTTTGTGTCCAACAAGCGGGAGCATTTTGACAGCTCCCGCTTGCTGGAAGCGGAGTGTTTGCTTTTGGCTGGCGAGAGTTGTCACAGCTCCCTCCAAGCAAAAGTAAACTGCTATATCCTGAGGGTGGGCACATTGGCACACAGTAGGAGCTGGCCCTAGGGGGGGGGTTCAGTCCCAGGACCATATAAGGCTTCAGGAGGGGAGCCACACAGCCCCCTCCTTTGTTATGCAGGGGGCAGCCACGGGACGGTGGTGGTCCCTGGGGATGTATATGGACCAAGAGGGGAGCCGTGTGCCCACCCTTCCTTTTTTTAAATTTAAGAGGCCCTAGGAGGTGGTGTTCCCCTGGGTGTGGGGGGCCCATGCACCCCCCACAATGATGTTGTATTTTCCCTGGGCAGGTGGTGGTCCTCAGGGCCTAGTGGGGTCCACACGCCCCCCTATTATGTTTTTGTTATTCTATAGCCCTGAGGAGGTGGTGGTCCCAGGGCCTGGGGGTCCATGAGGTCCCCCCAGCATAATGTTATGTTCAGCCCTGGGTGGGTGGTGGTCCCTGGGGCAATGATAAGCCCCTGGAAGGCTGCCCCATGCACTGCCCTCCATTTATTTATAAAATCCCAAATGCCGCCGATACCTGGCCTACCCTGGGGGCTAATAAAACAACAAGAGAAGAAGACCACGCTTGTTGGCAGATCTCTGAATCCTCCATGGATTTTGCCGAACATTTAAAAATAAAATACACTTTTTGCCCTGGTGGGTTCAAAGGGAGTCCCCAGGACTAAAGCTAGGGGGTTAGGGTATTCATACCCTGCCCCCTTTTTTTTTTTTTTTTTTTTTTTTTGCTACTCAGCTGCAGCTGAGTCCAAAAACAGCTGTTAATACTTCCTGGTTTAAGTGTTGGCAGGCATTCTGATCTTGGCATGAGATCTCTGGGATCCATGGAGACTCTGCGTCCCTACATAACTATATTATTTAACCTTTAATAATTCCACAACTAAATGATGGTTTTAGACCAAATAATAAAATGCAACATCTGCGTAACACGATCTAGCTTCCTGCCATATTCAGTGTAATTCCTTCTACCGGTTCGCGCTGTAGGCATGTCTAAAGACCCTATGGGAAAATGAATGGGGAAAACAAGTTTTGGGACTTCCCCTTTTCTCTGTCCTCGCTTGGTGGATCACCCCAAAAATGTGATTACAGTCCATGTTTTTGGATTACATTTGAAATGTGAAGCACCTCAATTGATGCAGACTACTAACCTCGATTAGTAGAACTCAGAGGCAATTACTATCTACTGTATTATTTTTATACATTTTCATATGTGATATTTTGTGATGTGAGCTGCAGGCAATGTGAAATGTTATAGACAGTACACAAGTGCTTAATGCTTTCACACAGTGTAGTTTCACCTCATAGTTACACCGGCATATGATCTGAATTTGAATTAACTGCTGCAAAGGAGAACTCCATAGTATATTGTTTATGTCTACTGCATTACGAGTATATGTATAGCAGCAAAATGGCTCTTTCTGGATTGAAAAATGCTGTCAAATAGCCGAAACGCATCTCTCTGTGTCTTTGGTCCGAAGTGGCCAGATTCATTAAACAGGTTAAGCTTTCTCTGCAATTGTGTGCTGGCTCTCTCTTGTATGGGAGTTTGGGAGGTACTGTTGTATGTTAAAGGCACCAGCCGTGGCGCCATCTCTAACACCACCAGAGATTTGGTGCATGCCAGCAAAACAGCAATTTTTTAATATGATTATATATATATAGATATATATATATATACATACATATATATATATATAAAACTCAAGCCCTCGCCATGCACTGCTAATTACCCCACAAATTGCAGCACTCATGACATCTGTGATAACATCATTGATAATGTCACTGTATCATCAGCAGTAAAATTATTGATCAGATAACTGTGCATGACAGGGGCACGAGTTATAGTTACCTTAGGGTACGAGTTATAGTTACTTTAGATAACTCTAACTATAACAGGCGAATTTCTGTAGTTTGGTACATATGAAATGTGAGCCTAATCTTAATGTCCCTGCAACCTTTGTTTTATTAAGTGAGTAAATATACATACAAAAGGCTTTCTACTTACCTGCAAAATACTTAAATTTTTGTTGTAAATGCATATGTGTTAAAGGCTTATGCATGGTATAATTTTGCGTGGTAAAGGCATATGCATTGTAATGGACCTGTTGTAAAGGCATGCATAGTAATGGTAATGGCATGCATGGAACCGTCATACAACCCACTCACCTTTCAGTGGCACACCCTTCACTCTGCCAAACTGCATATCTAAATGTGATGGAAAATAATGGAAAAAGATGGAAACCTTAAAAGTGTTTGGAAAATCATCCCTTGACTACCAAATGCCCTGCAAGGACACAACGTCATGTTTATGACTAAGTAAGTAAATGTCAAACAGCAACAACAACTTATTGCATGTATGGCACTACAATGGGCTTCTGCAGTGACTAAATCTCCGGGCTATTTCACTCATATTTGATTTAAGGTTGCAAAGTCATGTAGGAACACAAAAGACTGAGCACATAAGCAGAACTGGTTCAAAGTCGGCCTAGGGGCAGTCTACCTCTCCTGCAGGTGTCTTGCATGAATAGGATTAAAATCACATCATGTGGCTTGCTGTGCTCACCTTGTGCTCTTCTCAAGAGTATCTGGAAATTGAAGAGACCCTTTTCAACAAAACCTGTAACATACCCTGGGAGCTTCATATCCCCCCCTTGGGAAAGTCTTGGATAAAAACTGACGAAGATGTTCTGCATTGTGTTTAGTTGGGGTTCTGAAATTTTAAGCTGGAATGCCAAATTGATTGAATCAGGCTTTAACCATTAAAGTACTTACTGACACTTCTTGCTACCCACTGTCATATCTTGTATGAACTACACAAATGCACTCTACCTAGGGATCCCACACCTCCAATTCCAAATATTCCATCGAAGTCAAAATGCTACAGCAAGACAAATCCTACACCTTCTTCTACCTGCCCAGATTACACCAGCACTCAAACCACTTCACTGGTTACCCCTGATCAGATCCTACAGCTTCAGGGCACTATACATTACAAACAGGGCTATCTATGGGCTATCTATGGTAAATGCCCGACCTTCATCTAGATAAAACTGTAAATAACAGAAACCTCTGTTCTAGAAGGGATGTTGTCTTTTTGTTACCATGAAGCAAGGCATTGGTGGAGCCTCCTTTCAGAAAAGTATTGAAGACCTGACTGTTTGTCTTCTGATAATGAAGGAACCTACTATAGCCTTAGAACCCGCCGTAGCGGGCTCTACCGGCTATTAAAGGCCCACTCCCCGCGTTAAATGCCCGAGCCGAAGGCGATGGCATTTAACAAGGGAAAGGGCCTTTAATAGCCGGTAGAGCCTGCTACGGCGGGTTCTAAGGCTATTAGAACATTCTGCCACTCAGGGCAGAATGTTCTATTTAAAAAAACAAAGTGCTCACGGAGCCTGAGGGGATTAAAATCCCCTCGGGCTCCGTGCGGCTTTGTTCACAGCTGCTGCTGTGAACAAAGCGAACATTGGAATGTTGGCGCTGCTGGCTTTTACCGACCAGTAAAAGCCCGCAGCAATCCATTGTTTCCAATGGAGCTGCTAACTTCCAATGTTCTAATAACCAATAAAAGCTATGTCATTTGCCATTCAGAGGTATGGATGACAAAAGGTTCAGGACTCCACCTACCGTACAACTAGAACCAAATCTCCTATAAGGGCAGTGGAAATGGCCACATGCACAGCAATATTTCACTCTCCTTTACTCAGCTCCAACGGTGCAGACAAATCTTCACAGCAACACAACAAGAGAAGCCATTGTCAACCACCCAAAACACCAAAACACTTCCTTCATAGGCCCCACTTGTATTCCCACTCCTCTTTGTGCTCCACTATATGACAAAGAGCCGGGGGTGGCTTTAGGGCAGTGTAAATGGGGCAGCTGCACTGGGCGCTGACCTGGAGGGGTGAACTGACCTCTGGGGCGGGGGGGGTGTTGTGTTTAGCAATAACTTACAATTTGTAACCAGCTGCCACAGAGTATCTTGTGTGTCCAGCTTTCAAGCAGCAATAAAAACGTCAAGTTAACTCTTGTGATTAATGTTCCTGCTAGAGAGAGAGTTTGAAGTTTTGTCTAGGCAGTTTTAATTTTACATAAAGTAGCGCAGAGGGTTATTATGTCTGCTGCACACAACAGACCTGTATTTTATGTGGATAACTGACTATATTAATAAAGCTAGTCTTTGCCACAGCTCTAACATAAATTAAATGTTTTTGAGAGGGGTGCTATGGAGAGATGGGGGCACTTTTGCTAGGTGGTAGGAGGGCATTCGAAGAGGAGGTCTTGGGAGGGGTGCCAAAACAATTGTTGCAGAGGGCACCATTAGCGCTAAAGTCGACCCTACCAAGCACAGCAACACGTAACACAATAAGACCACAACTCTGGTCATCACCCAGGATCCTGAAACACCCCCATCATAGGCCATACTACACACCACACCATTCCAAGCAAGTACAACTAACGAAGTAGTGTGCAACTCTTCCTCAAAGCGCCTTTCTGCCTTGATGGAGGTATAAAGCACTATATAAATGCAATTACGCAATTGAGAAACCCAACACTAGCAGGGGTGTGGAATTCAGTTATCCAAATGGCCTATTTTAAAGCACTATCGTGATTTGCGGGTAGCTTCTAAATATTTCAACCAACAAATTTGAACCTTTACTAGGCAGCACCTGCAAAGATAATTATATGCCCAAGAATGTCGCTTGCGTGACCAATTCAAAGACACAAATCTAACAAAACAAATAGAATTTATTTCAAAACAAAAACACAAATTATTTTGTTGCATATAAAAGCATTTAGAAGCATGAACCTTGGTATATAGTTGCAGTTACCTTCATAACATCGTGCCCTTAAAAAATAATGTCACACACTTCTTGGTTACCAGTAATTTACCATCAACAATCTGTTCATCCTTTTCATTTCACCTGGTAAAGGCTTTTGGAGATTGTGGCGAGGGGAACGTATTGTGGGCCACTAACTAAGTTACAGTTACAGATACAAAACGAGACCTTCTTTAAATCCCAGTTGCCCGAGTTAATCAAACTGTGTGATTTTGGGTGATGCAAGGGTCTCCCAGCCACAGTAACATTGTCTAATTAGAATTTCAAGGTGGCGTTATGGTTAGCAGTGTACGCTATTGTATTTGTATTTATAAAGATTATTCATTAAGAGTGATAAATCCTGCATAAAAGAAAGGCAAGCAGAAGAACAGTGAGGCCCATTTTCAATAATGGGCCCTCTAGCAGGAACTCCTGGGTAAACCACAAGCAGCTCCCCCGTCAATCTAGCTCCTGCTGAAATTGACCCTACACCAAGCCCCCAGCACACACCTCACCCTCCACCTCTACCCAGGACTGATCTGATCTGTGTATGGCACCTAGCAGTCAATGCTCGTGGCTGGGCTGAGGCTGAGTGGATAAAGTGTGCTGGTCCCCAGGAAATCCCTTGGAGGTCCTGGATCACTCCCTCAAGCGGCCGTGTAAGGTCACTACCAGCTGCACAGAGGTTTGTTTTTCATAGTTTTGAAAAACAAGTTTGAAGTGACCAGAATGCGGAACCACTTCTCACACAAAACATCCAAAACAAACCCATTTCATAACAGGCATGCATGGCTTTGTGCATCATCTAGGCACATATTTACGTTTTTACACACAAAACTGCATTAGTGCAGTTTTGCATGTAAAAGTATAGAGCTGGCTGGAGCCATTCCTGGATGCCGGCAGGGCCTTGTAAAGGATGCTAACTGGGTGGGGAGGCGTAGGGGAAACAGGAGCTTTTGCGCCAAATTATGGTGCTACACTGTTTACAGGCAAAAAATGCCTCTAAGCAGTGTAAAGCCATTTCCTGCACACAACTCCCATGGACATGGCTTCTGTCTTAGTAAAGATCGGAGGCATGTCCACCACCCCAGTGGCCATGCCCAGGGGATGAATGTCTCCTGGGCATGGCCATCAGGGCCCCTGAGCGTGAAAAAAAATACTTACTGGGACTTACCTGGGATGGGTCCCCCATCCTGTGGTGACCCTCTGGTGCGGGTGGGGGTGTCCCGTGGGCCAGGGAAGGGCACCTGTGGGCTCTTTCCATGGTGTCTGACCATGGGAAAAGGCCCACAGGTCCCCTAGCGCCTGCCCATACCTAGGTGTTAAATAATGGCGCTAAGCAAGCTTAGCGCCATTATTTAAGGCCCTCCCATCTCCCCTTGCTAGATTTTAGCACGGGGGATAAATATGAGGCTAAGGCCATATTGTCATTTTCTGGACGGGAATGCCTACCTTGCATCTCATTGACGCAAGATAGGTTTTCACATCTAGAAAATGACATAAACTCCATAACTTTGTGCTAGACATGTCTAGCGCCAAAGTATAAATATGGAGTTAGGTTTGCTCTGAATTAGCGCAAAAAAAAAATGATGCTAATTCACCGCAAACCGAGTGTAAATATGGGCCCTAGTTACGTGATTGAACGTTTGGGAATACAAGGAAGGGGTGTCACGTGTCAGCACAGTGAACAACACAAGACTTGGAATCAGGAAGGGGACAAAGACTGCAGTGGAAAGACCATCCCAGTAAATAACAAGGTGATGTCGAGATGCAAAAATAAAACTGTGTAAGGAAAACATTTTTAAGGAAAAACAACTAGTTACTTACATACACCAGCTATCTTCGCAAAGAATCTGCTGGCCCTTCGGGGCACTGCTGGGCACTTTTGTGATAAGGAAAGCGAACGGAGTCTAAAGCCTGAACGCAGCATTGACTTGTGTTCTGCAGCCACTGCCTGCCTCAAAGACGGACAAGGACGTGCTAAGAGTGCTATTCGTGTGTCCCAGATACTAAGCCAGCAAGGATTCCCTTGAGAGCAATCTTAGACACAAGAACTGAATGTTTCATTTTTGAAATACAAATAATACATTTGCTATGCCTCCTGTGGTACTGGTGTGCATTTTGTGACAAATTAAATGTGTGTATTTAAACTAGGTGTGGGCGTAACAACTGTAATTTAGTGTAGTGCAATCATGGGGAGCTACCTGAACATTCCAGGAAATTACACTTGAATTACATGAAACGAGTAATTCTGCTCTAACGTCTATTTTTTGGTGTAAAAAGGCCCCCTTGCGTCCAAAATGAACGCGAGGATGCATTTCGCGCTAAAATACAGTGCTAAAAACAACAGACTATGAATAGTGAGTGGGAAGGTCTTCTTGCACTCACTAGGTGTGCCCTTGGAGCAGGATTTTCCCCAATTTACTACATACATTTCTTAGTGCAAAATGTACCCTTGTGTTCAAAATGGATGAGGGAGCATTTTGCGCTGAAAAAAAATCACTAAATGCAGCAGAACACAAATAGCAAGCGCAAGCGCCCACTCGACCACATCAAATGTGTTTCCTCTTAAGGAGTTTTTACCCCAAATGAATCTTAATTATGCGAGAAGGAGTAATGCGTAATTATAAGAAATTCCACGTCAAAGAGTAACGTGAGATTACTGACATTACTCCAATAACTCGGGCGTAATTGAAATTCCACTCAGTCCTAATTTCAATGGTCAAAAGCATGTAGTTTAACCCATGGGCGTAGGAATGTGGGGGACGCGGGGGACGTATCCCCCCCAGATTTTGGAGGGTGGGGGACACGGGGGACAAAGGTGGGGGGGACAAGGGGACAAAATAAATTTCCCCTTTTACATCTATTATTCAGAGGGCCATTAGCGCACAAAAGCGCTACTTTTAATAGCCCTGTAGGTACCATCCACCAATCTGATGGTAACAGAATGAAGGAGAGTCAGGAGGCCCTCTGCGTTTTGTTTGTCCTGTTCACAGCTGTGGGCATTAAGGGTTCTCATAAGAACAAAGGGCACGAGGAGGAGAAGAGTTTTGGATGATTACTGTCTGCATCACCTGCTGCCGCCTTGAAGAGGAGCAATGCAGGAGGCCTTTAAGAGGAGCTGCAGAACAATGAGGAAGATCCAAAGAGGAAACAGAGTCCCACTCAGCCTGGTGCCTGCAGGCTAGAAAGGAGACTGTGAAAAACAGTATTTGTATTTGCCTAAGATCACACCAGTTGGTGAAACAGTGAAGGCGAAATTGGACCCAGATTTTACCCTTTCCCACAATAATATATTATTAGAAGGGTATATTTTTCTAAGATTTATGCTTAATGCTTTTTTATCTAGGTAATGAAGGGCTTGATTATAGCGTGGCTAACAGGGAGAAGCCATATATCATTTTGGGCCGTTATGTCTAGCGTTATTATTTATGTTGTTGTTATCGTTACATACTTAAGCATATTGAAGTATACTATCTTTTCTTTATCTTTTATTCACTCTACTCTGAAACAATCTACCCTATGCCACTGCACCCCACACCACTTTTCTCCACTCTGTGCTACTCTACGCCACTGCAATCTATGCTGTACCACTCCACTCTACATCACTCTACTCTGCAGCACTCTACACTACGCCACTGCAATCTATGCTGTACCACTCCACTCTACATCACTCTACTCTGCAGCACTCTTCACTACGCCACTGCAATCTATGCCTCTTCTACTCTAACCATTGTACACTACACCCCTGCACTCTGCCAGTGCACTCTTCACCACTTTACTCAAAACCAATGCACTCTATGCCACTGCACTCTATGCCACTGTACTCTGCGCCACAGCACTCTAGGCGACTGCACTCTATGCCACTCTACAATACACCACTGTACTCTGCGACCCTCTAATCTGCAACATTACACTCTGCCACTGAACTCCACGCCACTCTACTCTGCATCACTGCATTCAATGCCACTGTACTCTGTCCCAATGCACTCTTTTCTGCACCACAACACTCTAATCTACTCTACTCTACACCACTCCACTGTAGGCACTTCACTCTACTTTGAAATCATCTCCTCTATGCCACTGCAATCTACGCAATTCCACTCTTTGCTATGCCAGTCTAATCTACCCTGCACCACTCCAATGTACCCTGCGCCACTCCAATCTGCTCTGCACTGCTCTATGCTACTGCACTCTACATCACTATGCTCCACTCTGCAACAATCTACTCTTCACCACTATACTGTACTCTGCAGCAATCTACTCTATGCCACGGCACTCTATGCAACTCTATTCTACTCTGCACCACTGTACTCTAAGCCTCTCTTCTCTACTCTGAATTACTCTACATCACTGCACTCTACACCAATGCATTCTATGCCACTCTACTCTACACCACTGCCCTTTATGACACTCTGCTCTGCAACACTGCACTCTGCCACTGAACTATACTCCTCTCTACTCTGCACCACGGCACTCTACTCTGCACCGCTCAACTATATGCCACTCTACTGCACTCTACACCAATGTACTATATGCCACTACACTCTATGCCACTCTACTCTGCATCACTGCACTCTACACCAGTCTACTCTACCTTGCACCACTCCACTCTACCATGCACCGCATCACTCTATGACACATCACTCTGAACCACTGCAATCTATGCTGTGCCACTCCACTCTGCTCCCCTCTACTCTTCACCACTCTACGCTACTGCACTGTACGCTAAACCAGTGCAATCTTCGTCAATGCACTCTACACCACTTTACTCAAAACCAACGCACTCTATACCACCACACTCTACACCAATCTACTTTGCACCACTGTACTCTATGCCACTTCACTCTAGACCACCCAACTCCACTCTATGACACTTCACTATGACATTACACTCCATGATAATAGACTCTGACACTCTATTCCATTAAACTCTAACACTTTCTCCACTCTGTAACTCCCTACACAACTCCCTATAAGCCACTCCATTCCACTTTACTCCAATCTATGCCACTGCACAACCCTCTATGCCACTCCACTATACAACAATGTACTATGCTCAACAGCACTCTACCCAATTTTCTCTATGCAAGTTCACGTTACTTTACTTCACTCTACTCCAGTTCACTCATATTTATGCCTTTCCACTCTACGACACTCTGCCACTCCACTCTATGACACTCTATGACACTGTGACACTACTCCACTCTACTACTACTTTATGGCATTGGCGCTTGATTAGAGATTCAGATCTCCATTGATTGCCTTGTCACTCATATGAGACATGAGTCAGATTTATCTTGGCCGTTTTGGTTACAAGCACTCTGTAACCCTTTTAACTCAAGCTTAACAAAGGCTTAGAATGATCCTCATACTTGTATAGGGGATCGAAATATCGTCGGCCAAAGTACCTTGACTTGAATTTGTGATATTGTACATAAGTTGGCATAAGCATAGGTACTATGAGCTAATGACTTCTTGATTCACTATTTGAGTCATTCATGTAAAAGTGGGTGTATAAAAGCTTGTAAATTATTATTGTGAATGCTTACCTTGTAGGAAAGTAGCCGCTTTCTAGCTTGGTTACCCCCACATTTGGCCTGTTTGCCAGTGTGTTTGAGTGTGTCTACTGGGATCCTGCTAATCAGGAACCCAACAGTTATGCTCTCTCCCTTAAATTATGGTTGTTGCATACTGGTAACTCAGTATTTCTCCCAAGATTGGCATACTGGTGCCCCCTTATAAGTCCCTATTATATGGTAGTTGGGTACCCAGAGCATTGGGGTTCCAGGAGATCCCTATGAGCTGCAGCATTTCTTTTGCCACCCATAGGGTGCCCATGCAAAGGCTTCTGCAGGACTGCCATTGCAGCCTGTGTGAAAAGGTGCATGCACCCTTTCACTGCCAGTTACACTGCACCAGGTCACTTATAAGTCACCCCCTATAGCAGGCCCTCCAGCCCTGAGGGCAGGGTGCAGAGTACCTGTGTGTGAGGGCACCCCTGCACTAGCAGAGGTGCCCCCACGACCTCCAGGACCATTTTCCCAGACTTCAGGAGTGCGGAGATGCCATTTTACACGTGTACTGGAAATAGGTCACTCCCTATTCCCAGCTACATAATGGTAACTCCGAATATAGGTATGTTTGGTATCAAACATGTTGGAATCATACCCCAAGGCTTTTGCAAGCATTGGTTGTATGATTTCATGCACTCTGGGGGCTCCTTAGAGGACCCCCAGTATTGCCATTCCAGCCTTCTGAGGTTTTCCAGGCAGCCCCAGCTGCTGCCACCTCTCAGACAGGTTTCTGCCCTCCTGTTGCTTGAGAAGCTCAAGCCCAGGAAGGTAGAACAAGGGATTTCCTTCGGGGGAGGGGTGTTACACCCTCTCCCATTGGAAATAGGTTTGGAAGGGGTAGCTTCCTTCCCCAGACCACTGGAAATGCTTTGAAAGGCACATTTGGTGCCCTCCTTTCATAATCGAGTCTACACCAGTTCAGGTACCCCCAGTCCCTGCTCTGGCACGAAACTGGACAAAGGAAAGGGGAGTGACCACTCCCCTGTCCATCACCACCTCAGGTGTGGTGCTCAGAGCTCCTACAGAGGGTCCCTGGGTTTTGCCATCTTGGATTCCAAGTTGGCAGCGAACTCTGGGAGCATCTGAGTGGCCAGTGCCAGCAGGTGGTGTCAGAGCAGTCCCCTGATAGGTGCTTACCTGTTTAGCTGACCAATCCCCCTTTCAGGGCTATTTAGGGTCTCTCCTTTGGGAGGATCTTCAAATTCAGATTGCAAGACTCCAGCAGGAATCCTCTGCATCCTTTACTTCACCTTCTCACCGAAGAAACTGCATCTGGACCCTCCAGGAACTCCACAAACTGCAACAACGAAGCAAAGACGACTTCTGCAACATTGTAACTTCAGCTCCTGCCAGCAACTGCAGCTATTTCCCGGTCGTGCATCCTCAGAGGACAGCCTGTCTTCAGTCTGCACTAGAAGAATGAACGAATCTCCCTTGGAGTGAAGGAGTCACTCCCCTGCTTCAGCAGGCACCTCTTTGCAATGATGACCATCTGCATGGGTCCCCTCTCCTGACGAGTTGCATGGATCCTGCATCACGGGTGGTAGACTGAAGTGGTCCCGATGGTCCTGATGTCCTACTGTCCAACTTTGGTGGAGGTAAGAGCTTGCCTTCTCACGCAAAACAGTACCCCGTGCACCACGTGTTTTTCAGTTGCCAAGGCGTGTGGCATCCTTCTTTGAAATTATTTGTGCACAATGTAGCTCCGGCCCCCAGCACTCCTTCCTGAGATGCACAGCTTCCTGAGTGGTTCTCTGGTGGCGTGGGATCCTTTGTTTTTGTGCTGCGTGGGCCTCCTTTTGCAACTCCTTTGTCCCCGTGCTGGGGGACTCCTGTGTGTGCAGGCTGGTATTCTGTGGGCTCTCTGAGTTGCTGAGAGCCCCCTCTGACTCCTCCCCCTGGGTAGAGTCCACCAGGTCCCTCCTGGTCCCGGGCAGTGCCATTTTCCACTAACCACGAGCATTGCCTGTGCCAAGGCTTGTTGGTGGAATCCAGCGATGCAAACCAGACTGCAATCATCCATCCGGTGTGGGATATCGTCTGCACCAACCCACATCCATCTTCTTGGGTGCAGTACTGACTGTTGTTCTTCACCAGTGGTTCTTCTTTTGCACCTTGATTCGGGTTAGCGGGGGCTCCTGTCCTCCCTGGACTCTTCTGTGCTTCTTGGACTTAGTCCCATTCTTCCACAGGTCTTTAGGTCCAGGAATCCACCCTTTGTGTCTTGAAGTATCTTCTGGTTCTTGCATTATCTTCTTTCTCGTGTTCTTGTGTGTTCTGGGAAAGTTACTGTGATTTACTCCTGCTTTCCTGGGCTCTGAGGTGGGTTCTATTACTTACCTTTGGTATTTTCTAAAACTCCCGGCGCCCCTCTACACACCACACTTGCTAGGTGGGAAACCGACATTCGCATTCCACTTTCTTAGTACATAGTTTGTGTTTCCCCTAGGCCCATTTCTAACCATTGTGATTTTCACTAATTGCACTGTTTTCTGTTTTTATTGCTATTGCTGCATACTAGTGTATATAATTGGTGTATTACTTACCTCCTAAGGGAGTATAGTCTCTATGGTATTTTTGGCATTTGTGTCACTAAAATAAAGTACCTTTTTTTTGTAACACTGAGTAATTTCTTTCATGTGTGTGAGTACTGTGTGACTACAGTGGTATTGCATGAGCTTTGCATGTCTCCTAGACAGCCTGGCGTCTAGGCACTGCCTACATTTCACTAATAAGGGATAACTGGATGTGGTATACGGTGTAAGTACCATAGGTACCCACTACAAACCAGGCCAGCCTCCTCCAAACCACTGTACCATATAGGTTACTTTTTAAATTTTTCTTGTAATTGGCGACATTGGGTCATCCAGATAACTTGTGTAATGCCCAAATACTAGTCTTTCTCGATTTCCCCTGTTGATGTTTTCCCACTACATTTGATCTTTTATATTTTGATTGAATAAATGCATAAAACATTCCATTTGCATACTACTTTAATATCATTGTTTATGGGAGTGGTGTTGCATTTTTTGTCCAGGGACCCCTGTTCCTTCAAAGTTAAGTTTATTGCTCCATTCTAGGACACTCTGCTTACTCCATGATACTATGCCACACCAGTCGATGACACATCATTCTCCTTTATGCCATTAACTTTGAGCCATGCTGAATATTAGTCTCACTAGTGTACAGCATGGCTAAAACACATTGGCAAAGGCAATAGAACTTACATAGGCGAGACCTATTTGCTTTGCCACTGCTTGTTTATAAGGTATGAACTTTAAGGTGACTTGCAATATCCTTATGTACACAGGGGGTATTTTACCCCATATAATACATGGTCACACCACCAACTTTCCCACAAACCACTGAAAACCTTAGTGCATAGGTTCTGTCATTCCAAGCTATTAAAGTAGAGAAGAAGAAAGAAAAGCGAAATTCAATTTTTTGCTTTAAACAGCTTTATTAATTATGCTCCTTGACCTGATCTGGCTTTTACCTTGGCTGCTAGCTCTGGCAGAAGGCATTGTAATGTCAGAACTCGACTGTAATAACCCTATCATAGTCATTTTCTGATGTCTTTTCTTTATAATCAGTGAATGTCTTTTCTTTACACGCTGTGACTTGGTGCATCACAAACAGCCGTTTCTAAAGAAATTAGTGACTGCAGTTTATACAGAGATTAGAGAATCCATGTTTATATAGACTGTAACTCCAAGAGATTCTTCAGTTGAAATGCTTCTAGTTATGACTGATGTGGAGCTGAGCTTCCCAAGATCACACACAGGAGTAGAAGTGTTATTAGAACTATGGTTTCCGAGTACAGTTTACAACTATTGTACCTAATCGCTTTTGATCGCTTTTGATCTCTCCAGTGCGATTCCAATTGGCATGAGGCGAAGGGCATGATAGGTGTGGGGCGCAAAGGGTATGTTCTTCCTTTTTACCCTCCTACCTTGATTTGCTTGGTGCATGAAGATGCAAGGTTAATCAACATGTTATTTTCACATTTGAGCTAATTACTTTGTGAATATAAATAACAATAAAAGATACTTTCAGACTGTGTAAACATGCCTTCCTTTCTCCCTATTTCACTTCCAATATATATGATTGTGTATATTTATCGGAGCCTGCAGTACGTAAACAAGGAGCGATTTGTATAGGGTTGATTGAAAGTCCCCAAGGCTGTCCCTGTCCCCCCCAGAAATGTATTGTCTCCTACGCCCCTGGTTTAACCACCTTTACAAGGCACACCGTATTGATTTACGAGACGAACAGGGCGGGGGGCGTTGTTTGGGCGAGGGAGTTAGGTGACCTCCCCTGTTGCCCTTCTATTAGCTCCCCTTTTTGACTCTTTATTATCGACGTCGCTGATATCTCTGGCTAAAATACGGCACTGCACACTTCTCACGCTCTCCGAACCCCTCAAAGCCCTGTTTTGCTGAGGGCCGCATTTTTGCGGCATCAAGACAGGTTTTTTTTCGTCTCTAATACCCGTTGTACGATGTTTGTTTATGTTGTTAATTCCGCTGCTTTCCTTTTGTTGTCTGGTCAGCAGCTGAAGTGCTGAGAGGCCCCATCGGCTGGGAATTATAACACTTTAATGAGGCTGATGATGCAGTATGCTCCCAGGTGCAATGACTGTACCAACGATCGGGGGACCGTTGCCGGATGTACCACCGCTTCAGTCTGTACCATACTCTCGACTGACGTTGTACATTCCATCTTTCCATAATTAATCTCCTGTGTCCCCACTTGACCCCCTCGCTCTCTTACTCCCTCTCTCTGTGCTCTCACCTTCTCAGGTGACTCTGCATTAGTGAGAATTTAAAATAAAAGAAGCTTGTGGTATCAGTATGGAATAGGTATTTTTGTTTCTGAAAACTTAACTTGCAGGTTCCCACCACAGGAAAGAAACTGGAAGAGCCCAATTTCAAGATGGCTCCCCAGGTTGCACAGACCTACATACTCGTTCTTGAGGAAGGAAAGCTGTTTCTCAGGTTACCAAGACCTTGCATGCTCAAGAATCACTATTCCAGGGGTTGCACAGGCCTTACCAATCCAGGGATCTGATGGCTTAGTTCTGCATCAGGTTATATAAACCTTCATGGAGCAGAACTCGTCCTCAGAGTCCAACCTATTTTATAAAATTAACGGCTCGCGGCACAGACAGCAGCACTGTTCTCAGTTTGCATTAGTCAGTCAGTTCACCCTGAGGACCTTCGCAGTAATCCTGGAAGTGACTGCTGTTTCCCAGTTCCTAAGGGCCGGTTAATTTTTATTGATACTCACCCTACACTCTACTTGTCAGGCACATAACTTAATTTTCCAGAGTTTAAATACTGATAGTAAGAGAAAGTCTTTGTAAGTTCTGAACATTTTTGTAAGTTCATTTCTTAGCATGATTCCGGTGAGGAAGTCAATGAAACCGATAAGACAGCAGATTGATGGATGCCGAACGAGCCTTAGATGAGATACTGCAACACAATAATGGAACTATCCCCAAGCAAAGCTATACAGCAGCTGCCGAGGTACACAATGAGAGAATCACAGCGAAGAAGACAATACAATGCAAAGAACTCGAGGTCCAGAAAAGGTAGACAGAAAAATAAACACATTACCTAGAAAGCACTAAAGGGTCAGTAGTAAAGTTAGGGGTACATAGGACGGAAGTTAGTGTTTAATTAACAAACTTGAGAAAAAATAGGCGTACATGTTTTACTAAGCATCCACAAATCTAAAGATTGGAAACACGAAGAGCACATAAAGATACTCTTATAGATTCATTAGACGTGTTGTGAATCGTCTATATTATACTTTGAACCCACCTGGCTGCCAGTCAGTCCACGGGTCTCATGCTTTTCATGTTCGTTTGCCCACAATGACTGACTGACAGGCCTCAACTACATTTGGTGTTGATGGCACGGACGATCGGTCTTCGTATAACTGGGCCCCAGCCCATCCCTATTTAATGGGACCTGAGCTAGTGCCAACAGAAACAAATCACAAATCAGAAAACCTTAGGATATTAATGCCATCAGCTAATACCATCAGACCAGAGTTCAGACCATTGCACACCCCTGGTATTCCACCTTCTTTGTTTTCGACTTGTTTTTACCTTGTGGATTTCTATCAGAACCGTGCTTTGCTTCGAGTGTTCCTTTTCTCTCCTCTGACGAGTGGTTTCTCTTTCAAATAATTTCCAAGGCCTGGGTGCATGGCCTTTGTGGCCAACGCACACAATTTGAAGGTGGAATATTTGAAATATCAGACAAAAAGATTGTTTCTGGCAACAACAGTGGGAAAAGCCCAGATGCGAACTCAGACTGGAGCAAAGAGAACTGACAGCAAGAGGACGCGTGCAGAACCAGCTGCCAATCAAGAATGGCAGGAATATGTTGGAAGCTCAAGCAACAGGCAGTTTTGGTACTTCAAGAGGGGCTGCTGTGAAGCATGTATAGTTCTTCCCTGAGTCCTTTATACTAACTTCTTGAATGGGACATACCATTCGGCCGGGGGTTGAGTACTGAGAAGGGCGAGATGTCTGGCTGTAGGGAACTGACTGCCCACTGGGAGGAATTCTTGCCATCACCACTAGGGATTGCCATGAGCCCTGGCACCAGCATGAAAGCACCAGAACAATTAGCAGCACGTGATATATTGCCCTCCATCCCAGCCTGCTGGAGGTCACGCTGACAAGTGCAGGACTTTTCATGAATACGGAATAGACAGTTCCTTACAGCAACTAACAGTAATCTCTAAGTGGCATCACAAATGTTGAACTGCTGTTAAAAATAGCATAGTTCATCGCCTTTGTTTAAAGCCTTCACCAAAATCACATTCTACAAAGCTAATAAATCTAAAGAAATTATGCAAAGTATGGAGCTTTTAATTTTCCGCAGGGCAAATGGAAATATGACAAGTGCCATGGGGGCATCTTGGGGCAATCTTTTACTCTGGCCTCAAAGTGTGTTATAAAAAGTTACTGTGATGCATTAAATATGTTTTAAGGTACTGTAACACCGACAAACTCATGAAAATGAGAGAAAGGTGTTTTATAGCATATCTGCTGGTTGGTCCAGCTGGTAGTGTGTGTCCGTGTGCACGAGCGTGTGTGCGTGTCGTAACATGAGATCTACATAAATAAGGGGTTGAGACGTCCCAGGCTGAACACTGGCCCCTCCCAAGGATATCCTACATGTTTCAGCACCTCTCATACAGGACTGAAGAAACATCGCCATATTACCTCTATCCTGATTGAACTCCGCTGGATTGCTCATCAAAATGATATAAGTATTATGTAAAAAATGATGCAGTTACTTCGGAGACGTGTGTATTTAACGTACACATTTACACTAGGCCATCACATGACGGTTGATCCATGATGAGAGACAATGCGATGAAATTACATTCATTTAACCTGGCCACATGTCATCTTTCTTATTTCAATGTTGCAAGTGAGCGAGATTGCATTGTTGAAGGCTTATTATCGTGTCTGTGAGCCCCCAGGCAGTTGAAAAAAGTGTTAGAGAGAAGATTGGGTTTCAGGTTTTAGAGATGATAAACCAGCCATGCAGTTAAACGATATAAGTACATTTCTCCCCAGTCTGAGAGTTAGCTCTGTGTGTGTGAGTTTCTAAAGAAGAAATAACTAATATGTTCCGACAACTCTTAACCATAATCAGAGCTTAACTATTGATTCCAGAACACATTCCGAATTTGAACATTAGTGTTGGAATCCTGTCCAAATCTCATTGCCACCTGTGTCTCTGCCAGCAGTAATGCAACAGCCGAAAATTTCCTTTCATGAACTTGTATCTTTTTGACAAAACCCAAGAGGCACACCACAGGATCATGTGCAATTCTGTAATTTAGCATTTTTGGTAATCAATTCAATCACATTTTGCCAATATGTGTATATTTTGCGTCATTTCTCTGCTACATGTAAAAATCTATTTCCTCATCCTGGCATCTTTCACATTTGTTGTTATCGCTGCAGTGCTTAATTTGTGGTTGTTCTTACCGGTGCGAAGCACCAGCACTTATTTTTGAGGGCCGGCACTTATTTTTCTGCCTCAAGCATTTACTGCGAGCAAAAGGCACATATGGGAAAGATGGAGGAAGAGAAAAATGAAAAACCATCACAAACGGGAGGAAGCAGAAAGCAGCAAGAGTGAGCTGAAGGGGCAGGGAGTGGCTGTAAATGGATTGAAGAGGCCTGAGATGGCTCCAGGATTATGCTGCCTCAGTATCCGTGCTCTGACTTTTAATTGCAGCAGCCGCGTGTTTCAGAGGAGAGCTTTGCACACTGGTACGCTTTTATTTACAGATAAAGCACTGTATCTCTGAGTCACATTTTCAGCAGACATGCTGGAGTGTGGTATATCATATGTATATATTTGAAGTGTCTTATACATAGATGGCTACTAAGGGGTAGTTCACCTGTTTGACTCATGAAGGGTTGGATAGCACCTGATTTCAGCATGCTCTTGAATTAGGTATTAAGAGTGGGGCCTTTCGGCGTGTGCTATTTATATAACCTAATTGTTAGACCAGACACCCTTGGCGTGGCCTCCCTGTCTTTTTTGCCTCTGCTTCCCATGTTTTGACTGTGTGCTAGACTCTGTTTTATGCTCTTTCTGGTACTCTGGGCACTTTACCACTGCTGACCAGTGCTAAAGTGCAAGTGCTCCTTAGTAAAATTGTATTGGTAATTTTCTTTATCATGATTGGCATATTTAATTTACTAGTAAGTCCCTAGTGAAGTGCACTAGAGATGCCCTAGGCCTGTAAATCAAATGCTACTAGTGAGACTGCAGCAATGGTTGTGCCATCCACATTAGTAGCCCTGTAAATATGGCTCAGACTTGACATTGCAGTGTCTGTGTGTGAAGTTTTAAACTGCCAATTCGACTTGGCAAGTGTACCCAATTGCCGGGCCCAAACCTTCCCTTTTTATACATGTAAGGCACCTCTAAGGTAGGCCCTAGGTAGACCCATGGGCAGGGTGCAGTGTATGTTAAAGGTGGGACATGTACTGATGTGTTTTACATGTCCTAACAATGAAATACTGCTATAAGTTTTCACTGTGCAAGGCCTATTTCTCTCAGAGGTTAACATGGGAGCTGCCTTTAAATATTCTTAAATTGCAGATTCCCTTTGAGAGCAGATAAACATATGAAGTTTGGGTGTATGAACTCACAACGTAAAAATACATCTTTTGGTAAGGTTGGTTTTTAAATTGTCATTTTGAAAATCCCACTTTTAGAAAGTGGGCATTTTCTTGCTTAAACCATTCTGTAACTCTGCCTGTTTGTGGATTTCCTGTCTGGCTCAGACTGACAGTTCAGCTGTTTGTGAATCCCCTTTAGACTGTGAGACAAAGGGAGCTGGGTGTAGCCTGCATATCCTGATGAGCCATCTGTGCTAGAGTGGAGGGAGGAGTGTTCACTTACAACTGAATCGGCTGTGCCTGCCCTCTCACAATGCAGTCTCCAAACCCCTGGTGTATGTTTGTGGCCTGACGTGGGCAAGGCAGGATCTTTTGAACAACAGAGACTTTCCTCTGAAGTTTGCCTACTTCATAGGCAGAAAGGGGTATAAGCAGTGGACCCAAAACCCCAGACTTTAGATGTCTTCAAGATTACTTCTGGATTCAAGAGGAACCTCTGCCAAGGAGAAGAGGTGAAGCGCTGAGGAGAAGTGCTGCCCCTGCCTGTGACTGTGTTTGTTGGGCTATCCTGCAGTTGCTGCATCTGCCTGTGAAAGGGGACAAAGACTGGACTTTGTTGTACATTCCTGCTTGAGAAGAATCTCCAAGGGCTTGAACTGAGCTTGCCTTCTGTTCTGAAGTCTTAGGACGTTCAAAGACTTCCTCTGCCAGCACCTGGACTCTGCTGAGACTCCTGCCCTGCCAAGTGGTGTCCTATCCAGTCCCTGGGCCCTTGAAAGGTGAAGTTGGCAAAACAAGAGCTGAAATCCACGCACAGAATGGCGTGCTGGGAAATTTTCAGCACACCATCTGCTACGTGGCTGATAAACGACACGCCACTGGCTCCACGGCTGAAATCGACGCATTGCGGCTGGAAAAACAACATACAACACCCACATGCGGCTGCTGATAACGACGCAAACACCACGCAGCGAGGTTTTCTAACACCGTGCAACCGGATTTTCTATGCATCGTACCTGGGCATCAAAGTTAGCCCGACTCTGCGCGGATCAGAAGTGTCCAATCGGGAAATCAATGCATTACTCTCTTGCGAGGTAGAAAACGACACATTGCCAACCCAACCGGAGAGCAAACGATGCACGGCCTCCCTTGTGAGGAAGGAATCGACACATCGCTGACTTTTCCGACCCACAGTTGACCGTGCAGCTTTGTTTTTGACGCAAACCAGGTACTTTGTGGAAAATCAACATTTCCATTGTTTTCTATGGAGTAGGTCTCTTGTTCTTTTGAAAATTCATATCTTGACTTGTGTATGTTGGATGTTTGTCGTTTTGGTCTTGTTTGATTTAGATAAATATTACCTATTTTTAAAAACTGGTGTGGTGTCCTTTTTGTAGTGTTTTCACTGTATTACTGTGTGTGTTGGTACAAATACTTTACACATTGTCTCTAAGTTAAGCCTGCCTGCTCGTGCCAAGCTACCAAGGGCATAAGTGGGGGTTCAGCAGGTGTGTTTCTTCTTTGCCCTGACTAGAGTGAGAGTCCTTGCTTGGACAGAAAGTAACCTGACTGTCAACCAAAGACCCAATTTCTAACGCTAGTGATCACACTTTTTATGTGGTTTGGATGCCATCAGAAGTGATAGGGATTTCAATGCTGGGTTTCCATAGGGTATGTGTTAAAAAGTATTTGTGTGCAGCTTTAAACCTTCTTATAGGAAGGCTACCAACTGACTATAGAGTGATGAGTCCTCCTGATTGTATAGCAAATGAAGCGCATTCAGCCTCAGTTTCTGCAACCAATGCAGGGATTTCTGTTCGCCCAGAGGGGTTCTTTTGGGTGGTGCATTAGAGGTAGTTATGGAAAGTATAGAACATAAGAGTGCACAGTCCTTTAGTCTCTACCAAGCAAACACTGTGCATCCTACCGTATTCATCTTAGGTACATGAGGATGAAAGATGTACCATAGATTCAAGTGAAACTGTCCCACTCTATCCTTTTCCACTGCCAAGTGTGGTAAGAAGGCAGTTGGGTGGGTCTAGTGGTATTTATGTTGTGTTTGTGCACATACCTAGTATACCTCCAAATCAGGTGGATGGTTTGAAACCATCCTGTTCGTACAATAAGGTGAGTATTACCCGTCGCAGTCTCGGCTGCTTACCTCCCACACTATTTTTTTATTACAAGAGACCTGAGAGTTTTATAAAACAGTTGGTTTAGCATCAAGGGGATGTTATTGAACATGAATAAAAACTTTGGAAGGATAATAATTTTACTGATTCCTATGCTACCTCCTAGGGATAGCGGCAGTGTGATCCATCTCCCATAGTTTTCCTTAATGATCACCTCTCGATCTCTGTCTATCTAGATCCCTAAGTATTTCACCAGTCCCAATGCCCACTCCAATTGGTATTCAACAGACCATGTTAATGGGGGAACTACGATGGATTTATTTTATAGATTTGCATCTTAAAAGGCCGAAGTTATGTTTTGTCTAATAATCAGGGATACGATTTCCCAGGGGTTTCTGACTTGGATTACCATATCATGCGCATATAACCAGGTAGGTAGTTTCTTTAATGCCTGGTAGGAGTGAAGCTGTCATGATCTCATGCCAGCAGCTCCACTGCAAAGACAATTAGGCCCTCATTCTGACCCTGGCGGTCTTTTCGCAAGACCGCCGAGTTACCACCGCGGTGAAGACCGCCGACCGCGGCGGTATGCCGCTGTGCGCATTCTGACCGCTGGGAGCGTTCCGCCGGAAAACCGCCAGCAGCCACACTGGCGGTCGGCGGGAAAGTGGAGACTGGTCAACCTCCACCGCCACGCCAGCAGAACACCGCCCACAGAATTACGACCCACATTTCTGTGTGGCGGTCTTCTGTTGGCGGTCTTCTGTTGGCGGTCACCTCCCCATGGCTCCCGTCGCCTCCCGGAGGACCAACGCACAAGGTAAGTTGATCGTCCGTGAGGGGAGGGGGTGGGGGGGTGTTGTGTGATGTGGGCGTGCATGGGGGTGTGCGTGTGAGTGTGTAGAGGGGGTGTGTGAGTGCGTGTATGCGGGCGGGGGGTGCTGCTGTGTCTATGGGTAATGTGTGCTGTTCGGCAGGTGCGCATGTCTGCATGTATGTGTGCGGGTATGTGTCCCCGTTGTGTATGTGTGTGTAGGGGGTGTGTATATGTGCATGTTGGGGGTGTGTGCATGTCGGGGTGCATGTATGTGCATGTCGGGCTGGGGGTGGGGAGGGGGTTCGTACCACCTCTGGGGGGTGGCAGGGGGGTGGAGGGTGTGGGGGGAGGACTCGGGTGGGTAGTGGGGGGTGGGGGAGACCCCTATCAGTGCCAGGGAAGGAATTCCCTGGCCCCGATAGTGCTTACCGCCATGGTTCGCACGGCGGTTCCCGCCCGCAAGAAACCGCGGCGGTAGGCAGGGTCATAATACCCTTGGCGGTCTTGGGACGACCGCCGGGCCGGAGTGCGCAAACTCCAGCCCGGCGGTCATGACCGCCGTGGCGGTCGGAGTGGAGAAGTGGCGGTCGGTCGCGGCGGGGACCGCCGCGGTCAGAATGCCATTTTTAATACCGCCGGTCTGTTCGCGGTCCGACCGCCGTCTCTCCGCCGACCGCCAGGGTCAGAATGAGGGCCTTAATGTAGGAGATGGGGGGAGGGGGGGGGGTTTCCATGCCCCAAGCCACAAACTCACTGGGTCAGAGATCAAGCCATTAGTGCTACACCCCGTACAGTAGTTGAAACTACTGCAGGAACGAGCAACACATCCCTAGTCTCCATTAAGATTGCAATTAGGTATTCGCATTCATGGGAGTGAGAGGCTTTATTAAAGTTTAACAGCACCAGCACCTCCCTTAGCTCCAGCTCCAGATGATGAATGGGTGCAAATATCTAACGACGATTATATTTTGTCGACCATGTGGGAACGAATCCTGACTGATCTGGAAGCACCAAGCCCTGATTATCTTGTAAACTGTTACGTGAGAAGACTACTGGGAGGAGAGTGTGGCGGTAAAACGTAAAGGCCCCTGTGAGGAAAATAATATAATTGTTCACCATCTCAATGTGATGTATCTAAGGAGCATAAGTGACAACAGATTTGGATCTGTAATCTCAGTAGGATTATTCTAATCCATTTCCCACTTTGGTATTGAGGGACCAACACTTTAAATTCAATACAAAGATGGCAACTACCTGACTGTTCTATTGTGTACTGGTGAAGAAAGATAGGCATGAACAATCCCCACATGTATGTTTTGAAAAGAAGATCAATTGACCTAAATCCTGAAGAAGATGGACAACAATTTATTCAATCCACGGAAACATGCATTGACCGAATTGTGAGCCCCCTGTCCGAGATACATCAGTGGAAAGATTAAAGAGTGGTTTCCGCGTTGGGTTGCCAAGAAAATCCTGGGCGCATGAGGGTTATTTGTTTTGAGTATGTATGAGTTTGTGTGAGTGGTATGGGTGGGAGAAGGAGAAGGAGGTTTTAGTAATTAAACACCTTGTTTTATTGAGATCACTAAACAATTAAACATACAGGGGGTCATTCCAACCCTGGCGGTCGGTGTTAAAGCGGCGGCCAACCCACCAACAGGCAGGAGGTAAAAAAAAATGGAATTCCGACCCTGGCGGGAACCGCCAACACAGCCCGCCACTTTAACACTCCGACCGCCACGGCGAGACAAACAAACAGCGCGGCGGTCACCGCCAACAGACAGGCGGCAGACAATGTACCGCCCACCCTATCACGACCCACCAATCCGCCACCTTTTCCGGGGCGGGAGCCCCGCCGATAAAAACACGGCGGAAACAGACCACGAACGGGAAAACGCTCACCTCTATACACTCCACGAGGAATCTGGCCAGCATGGAACCCGAATTAAACATCCTACCAGCTATTGTCTACCTGCTCCTCTACCAGGAGAATAACGCCGCCGCAGGAGACAACGGTGAGTACTGCACCTACGACACAGGGGAGGGGGGAGGAGAAAAGATTACGAGCACACACATACGCGACACACCCACCCCCCCAACCCCTCCCAAATCCCCACACACCGATGCAGAGCAACAAGTCAGAGTGACACTCCCCAAACCCCCCGGAATAATGCAAAGACAAAATAAAATGATCAGTAAAATTGAAGTATATTAAAGCATATTTGAACTTAAGTGAAATATGAAATTCATAAAATAAATATATTACAACATGAACAATGTATACATAGTCCAAAAGTCCGGCACATATTGGCTACATGCCATTGTTCGTGGGCCAATGTGCATAAACACATGGGCAAAGCCCACACACGAGACCCGATTCCATTGGAGAGAACACTGCTGGGGCATCAGATAATAAAACCACAGGCACCTCAGGGGGAAGGGAAGGGGGGGCACCTCAGCCACATGAGTCCATGACGCCAGATCCACGAGGGGCCTCCATGCCAACTGTACCATCCTGGGGAGTGCAAAGCCGCAGTCTCTCAAGTCCCTACAGTGGGTGGATTGCCTACTGTACCATCCTGGGGAGTGCAAAGCCACAGTCTCTCAATTCTCTACAGTGGGTGGATTGCCCACTGTACCATCCTGGGGAGTGCAAAGCCACAGTCTCTCAAGTCTCTACAGTGGGTGGATTGCCCACTGTACCATCTTGGGGAGTGCAAAGCCACAGTCCATCAGGTGGATTACAGACTCCACTGGTTATGGAGGAGGCATGGTGCCCAGAGTGCTTCGTGAAGCCCTACCCGACACAGATCCGGCCCTGCCAATGGGCCAGCGGTGCTTGAGATGAAGGGCCCAGCGGAGCGGTGCTTGACAGGAAGGGCCCAGCGGAGCGGTGCTTGACAGGAGGGGCCCAGCGGAGCGGTGCTTGACAGGAAGGGACCAGCGGAGCGGTGCTTGACAGGAGGGGCCCAGCGGAGCGGTGCTTGACAGGAAGGGCCCAGCGGAGCGGTGCTTGACAGGAGGGGCCCAGTGGAGCGGTGCTTGACAGGAAGGGCCCAGCAGAGCGGTGCTTGACAGGAAGGGCCCAGCGGAGCGGTGCAGAGACGGCGGGGCCCAGCGGTGCGGTGCTTGAGATGAAGGGCCCAGCGGAGCAGTGCTTGACAGGAAGGGCCCAGTGGAGCGGTGCTTGACAGGAAGGGCCCAGCGGAGCGGTGCTTGACAGGAGGGGCCCAGCGGAGCGGTGCTTGACAGGAAGGGCCCAGCGGAGCGGTGCTTGACAGGAGGGGCGCAGCGGAGCGGTGCTTGACAGGAAGGGCCCAGCGGAGCGGTGCAGAGACGGCGGGGCCCAGCGGAGCGGTGCTTGAGATGAAGGGCCCAGCGGAGCGGTGCTTGACAGGAAGGGCCCAGCGGAGCGGTGCTTGACAGGAAGGGCCCAGCGGAGCGGTGCTTGACAGGAGGGGCCCAGCGGAGCGGTACTTGAGATGAAGGGCCCAGCGGAGCGGTGCTTGAGATGAAGGGCCCAGCGGAGCGGTGCTTGAGATGAAGGGCCCAGTGGAGCGGTGCTTGAGATGAAGGCCCCAGCGGAGCGGTGCTTCTCACGGCGGGGCCCTGTTCAGCGGTGCTTCTCACGGCGGGGCCCTGTTCAGCGGTGCTTGTCTTGTGTTCCTAGGGAACCAGATCTGGCCAATTATTCCCGCTCAGTCGCCATCCGACCTTTCGCTTGCGGGGCCCTCCTGTGCTGGAGTCCTGGGCCCGTGGGTGTCCTCCGTCACACCCCAAATGGGGCTGGTGGGGCCCTCCTGGGCAGCTCGCCTGCTGCTGGACTTGTCCGCCCTGCTGCCCTTGCCCCCCTTGGCAGAATCTCTGGGGCCCTTGCCTCCCTTTGTGGAAGGGCCAGGTGACGGTGCAAGGGTGGTGTCCTTGGGGGCAGCCGTCTCAGGCCTGTCGCGCCGGCACTTCCCTTTTTTGTTTTTTTTCCCAGGGGGTGGGCTGGCTGTCCCCTTGCTGCTGGCGGATGTTCCTGCCCTAGGAGCTGGTGGACTCCAATAGCCCTGAACGATGGTCCTAGTAGGTGCAGGGCTTGTGGTGGCTGAGGTGCTGTTTGGACTCTTACGAGATGGAGGGGGTGGGTCAGGTGATGCAAAGAGGTTAATTTTGGAGAGGAAAAGCTTTTTAGGAGCAATGGGAAGGGTAGGTGCAGTGGGTATGGGAGTGGAGGAAGAGGATGTGGTTGTAGGAGAGTCAAGTGTGCTGTCTTTGGGTGCAGGTGCTTGTGCTGGAGGCTGTGGTGAGGTGGATGGCTGTTGGGTGGGTGGCTGCCGGCGTTTGTGTGGCTTGGAAGAGGGAGTGACAGACACACTGGGAGAGGACACAGGGGACGTGTAAATGGCAGTGGTGACTGCACGTGTGCAGACTGTTCTGGTGGGTGTGGTGGTGATGGACGTAGTGGCTGATGGTGGTGTGCATGCAGGTGTAAGTGGAGACGTCACAGGGAGGGAGGAGGGAGACGAGGAGGAGGGGGACACAGAGGAGGCAGTGGCTGTTGGCATGTCTGCATGTGGATGTTGCTTGGGTGAATGCTTGTGTGATCTGTGGTACTTATGTCTGGATGAGCTGCCATTGGGTGTTGAGGTGTGTGCAGGCTGGTCTGTAGGTGTGTCTGGGATAGGCAGAGGAACAGGGGAGTGGGACTGGGTTGAGGAAGTTGGAGGGGGGAGGCTAGACACAGGGACAATTGCTGCCGTCAGTGCTGAGGCCAGAGCGTTGAACGATCGCTGATGGGCAGCCTGACCCGAATGAATGCCCTCCAGGTATGCATTGCTCCGATACACCTCCCTTTCTACCCCCTGGATGGCATTCAAAAGGGTAGACTGCCCAACAATGAGAGTCTGGAGGAGGTCAATGATCTCCGCACTGAGGGCAGCAGGGGTAACTGGGGCAGGACCTGAGGTGCCAGGGGCGAAGGAGATGCCCGGCTTCCTGGCCGAGCGGGCACGGGGCGAAAGCTGGTGCGCTGGGTGGCGGCTGTACCTGTTGTTGCGGTGGGCACGGATGTTGCCGCCACCACAAGGGAGCTCCCTTCCGAGGACGTGTCGGTGTCGCTGACGTCTCCATGGGTCCCCGTTGTGGAGCCCCCCTCACCCTCCGTCTCACTGGTTAACTCCGAGTCGGTTGCAGGGCCCTCCGGGGCCATGTGAGATGCAGCTCCCTCGTGCGCCGATGCCACTTCTCCTCCGTCTGATGATGCTAATGCACACATGAACAGGAAAACCAAAAAAAAAGGGGGGGAGAGAAGAAAGAAAGACATGTTGAGTGCATGCATTGCCGGCACCGTTGGTGGAGAGGACAGACACAGAAGCCCCCTGCACTACGCCGCGCACTCGGGGTACACTACTCAATTATAGTGACTTGGCCTACAAGTCTATGGACGACAAATGCACACATAGGTGAGCCCGGGCCATGGATAGCTGTACTTAGCACCCTACAGAGGTGGGGGCGGGGGCACAGGGCCTTGTCTAACGGAGGGGCCTAGCCTACAGAAACCGCCCTGGCCTAGAGATAGCCACAGCCCTCCTCCCCACCCAGACACCTCCACTGTGCGCTAATATAGCGGAATGTGCTGATACTCACCCCCTTGTGTCTGCTGTGATGTCCTCACGCGCCCATCCAAATCGGGGTAGGCCACCGCCAGGATCCGGGACATCAGGGGGGTTAATTGACGACTGGCACCCCTCCTACGTTGGGAGGCCATCCCCAGCAGAGCCTCGGCGGTCTTTCTGCTCCCGCGGCGGATGTCCTCCCACCTCTTGCGGCAGTGGGTGCCCCGTCTGTTGTGGACCCCCAGGGCCCGGACGTCCTTGGCGATGGCACGCCAAATGTCGATCTTCTGATGGGCGCTGACCTATGTGACATGTACAGGGTGGAAAAATAAATATCATCACTTTTCTGCATTGTCGATGTGAGTGGCCCCCCCTCCCCAACCTTGCCATGTGGCACATGCTCTCATCTGTCGTGCGTTGCACTCCTCATTCGCTCCCCTCCCCACCATCTTACATCCACCCCACTCAACACAGGCATAGCCCATACTACGTGCTCCCAAGTGTACTTACCTGTTGGTCTGGAGGACCGTAGAGTAGCGCATACTGGGGGAGGACCCCATCAACAAGTTTATCCATTTCCTCAGATTTGAAGGCAGGGGCCCTTTCCCCAGTCGCAGCAGCCATTGTCTCTTCCAGACCGAGTTCACAGCAGCACTTGCAGTATAGGTCCTCTCCTGTGGATGATCAGGTCTCGAGTGATTAAGCAGTTAGAAAATGGCGGTCACGCCCGCGGCGGTGCGTACCGCGGCGGTGCGTGCCGCGACCGCTGGCGCACATCGTCATTGGCTCCTGAGACCCATAGGGTTCAATGTTAACCAATGCTGCTTTGCGCCGCGGTCTTCGACCGCCTACCGCCATGGTGTGCCACGCCAGCGCATTGACCTCACATCCCATTGTCACACTTCACAGGTCAGACAGCCGCCATTTCAAGGGCCCACATGGCTGAATTTCTACTGCGTCACACAGGCCTAGGCCTTGCATTGCCACTCATACAAGCCATTCAATGCATAGCGAATCGTGTACTGTGCAAGCTGTGGTTACGTACCTGTGGGTTGCTTGACTCTGTGCTCCATGTTGTCCTTCCTAGGCACCGTCCGCTGGGACTTGCGAGGAGATGGAGGAATCCTCCCGTGTACAGACCGCTGGTGGACCTGTCGACAATGGAAGAAAGACATGTCATACTTACATACAGACTTGACCGAGCCACTATACAGGAACTGTGTGCCCAGCTGGAGCCAGACCTGATGTCCCCCATACGCCAACCCACAGGGATTCCCCCTCTGGTGCAGGTTCTGTCAGTACTCAATTTTTTGGCAAGTGGATCATTCCAAACAACAGTGGCCATATCATCAGGGATGTCTCAGCCTATGTTTTCTAAGGTTTTGTCCAGAGTGTTGTCTGCCCTGATGAAATACATGCGGAGCTACATTGTTTTCCCTGAGGTGGGCGATTTGGCTACAGTGAAGGGTGATTTCTATGCGCTTGGACATATTCACAACATCATTGGTGCCATTGATGGGACCCATGTGGCCTTGGTTCCCCCCAGTGGAAGTGAGCAGGTGTACAGGAACAGAAAAAGTTATCATTCTATGAATGTCCAGGTGGTCTGTTTGGCTGACCAGTACATCTCCCATGTAAATGCCAAGTTCCCTGGGTCAGTGCATGACGCGTACATCATGCGAAATAGCAGCATCCCTTATGTGATGGAACAGCTAGAGACACCGTGTGTGGCTAATAGGTGACTCTGGTTACCCCAACCTGTCGTGGCTACTTACCCCAGTGAGGAATCCCAGGACAAGGGCAGAGGAACGCTACAATGAGGCCCATGGGCGAACTAGGAGGATTATAGAAAGAACCTTCGGCCTCCTGAAGGCCAGGTTTAGGTGCCTGCATATTACAGGGGGATCCCTAATGTACTCACCAAAGAAGGTGTGCCATATCATCGTGGCCTGCTTTATGCTTCACAAACTGGCTTTGCGACGCCAGGTGCCTTTCCTGCAGGAGGATGGTCCAGATGGTGGTGTTGTAGCAGTTGTGGAGCCTGTGGAGAGTGAAGAGGAGGAGGACGACGGGGACGACACAGACAACAGGGACACAGTGATACAACAGTATTTTCAGTAGCACACAGGTACGAATCAACCATGCCATTTTACATTTACTTAAAGTCTCCTGCCTCTCTACTGTCTGAGTTCCCCCCCAGTTCCTGTTAACTGAGTTGTGACTTTCCCTTCCGTTTTCAGAGCTGGGGGCCCCACTGCGTGACCTCTGCTTTGTTTGCCCATGGACTACAGCTGTGTGACAGTGGTATGTTGTCATCACAATGTAACTGAACATTTTGGCACCGTTCTGTCTAATACATTTGTTCAAAATACAAGCAGACTCCAGATTTTTTGTGTGCAATAAGTGATTTAATTAAAGTGCTAAATTTAGGAACATGATTGTAAAACGGTGATGGGTGATGGTGGAGTAATGTCCATGGCAGAGTCCATTTCTCAGTCGCACAGGTGCATTGTCCATATGCCTGTGGAAGGATGGAGCAGGGGCAGTTCAAGGTTGGACAGGGTGACAATGTGGGACAGTGGGATGACATCAGGGGGTATTGTTTGCTGGCGGGGGTCTTGGCATCCTACTCTGTCTTCTTGTGAGATCTCAGGTTCCGCTTGCGGGGTGGTTCTTCTTCTGCAGGAGGTGGGGTTCTGGTGGTCTGCCGTTGTGTGGGGCCTCCTGTCCACTAGCGCCGGCGGAGGTGGTAGGCTGTTCCTGGTCCAGGCTAGTGACAGGGGCCCTTTGTGGTGCCACATGGTCCCGCAATGTGGTGACTATCTGGTTGAGGGCCACGACGATGGTCCCCATTGCAGAACTAATGTTCCTCAGTTCCTCTCTGAACCCCATGTACTGTTCCTCCTGCAGTACCTGGATCTCCTGGAACCTGGCCAGTACCGTAGCCATCGTCTCCTGGGAGCGGTGGTATGCTCCCATGATGGGGGAGAGGGCCTCTTGGAGAGTCGGTTCCCTGGGCCTGTCCCCACCCTGTCGCACAGCAGCCCTTCCAGCTCCCCTGTGTTCCTGGGCCTCTGTCCCCTGGATGGTGTGCCCACTACCACTGCCCCCAGGTCCCTGTTGTTGTTGGGGTGGTGGGTCAACCTGGGTGCCCTGTAGTGGTGGACACACCGCTGATTGACGTGTCCTGGAGACAGAGGCATGGGCCCGCTGGGTGGGAGCTGTGCTGGTGTTCCCAGAGGGGGTTGGGTCTGGTGTAACCTGTGGCTGTCTGTGGGGAACCGACTGTCCCGAGGTCCCTGATGGGCCGGGCTGGTCATCTGTGTCCAGGGAGACAGAGCTGCTGTCATCACTGGGGGCCTCTTCTGGGGGTGGGATGGACATCTCTGGACCTTCCGTGGCGGTGTGGTGGCGTTCGGGTCCTGCAGGGGTATAAGAGTATGGTTATTGCTTCTGTGTGTGGCATTTCGTGTAATGGGTGGGTGGCCGTGTACCCCAGTGATGGCATTCCCTTGTGGGGGCTTTTGTGACGGTGGCTTGTGGGGGTGATGGGTGTGTGCAGTGGGCATGCTTTGGTGATGGGTGTCCATGCTTTGGGGATGCACGCAGGGCTAGGTTTTGGGATGGGTGGGTTGTGATGGTGAGCCATTTGCAAGGAGTTGGTGTGATGGGGGTGGGGGTGAGGGTGGGGGTATGATTTGGCATGCAGGTGGGGTGGGGGGAATGCAGTAGTGAAGATTTGACTTACCAGAGTCCAATCCTCCGCCTACTCCTGCGAGGCCCTCAGGATGCAGGATGTGCAAGACTTCCTCCTCCCATGCTGTGAATTCTGGGGGAGTAGGTGGGGGTCCGCCGCCAGTCTTCTGCACCGCGATGTTGTGCCTTGATACCATGGAACGCACCTTCCCCCGTAGGTCGTTCCACCGCTTCCTGATGTCGTCCCGATTGCGTGGATGCTGTCCCACAACATTGACCCTGTCCACTATTCGTTGCCATAGCTCCATCTTCCTGGTAATGGTGGTGTGCTGCACCTGTGCCCCGAAGAGCTGGGGCTCTACACGAACTATTTCCTCCACCATGACCCTGAGTTCTGCGTCAGAGAACCTGGGGTGTCTTTGGGGTTCCATGGGGTGGTGTGGATGAGGTGAGGGGTGGTGTATGTGTTGTAGAGTGTGGTGAGTGTGGTGGTGTATGGTGTTTTGTGCGTGGAAATTGTGTGGGTGATGTTGTGATTTGCCTCTGTGTGATGGTCTACTCTATGCTGTGCTCTCTCTCTCTGTCCTTCACTCGCAATTGTGGTCGTAAGGGTTTGTGGGTGATGTGGGTTTGTGTTTTATATTTAATTGGGTGTGTGGGAGTGGTGTGTGTATGTGTCTCAGGTGTGTGTATTTTGAATTATCCAATGTCGTAGTGTTTTGTAAAGGTGTGTGTATTTTGAGCGCAGCGGTGTGTACCGCCAATGGAATACCGCGGTTGAAAGACCGCTGCGGGGATTTGTGGGTCGGAATGGTATGGGCGTATTTCTGTTGGCGTGACGGTGGAGGTTTGGTCATCGCCAGTTTCCTGCTGACCTTTGGTGTGGCGGACTTTTGTTGATGTCGGGTTTTTGGCGGTTTGCCAGTTGCGGGTCAGAATGACCGTGGCGGTTTACCGCGACCGCGGCGGTGTTATGGCGGCCTTCTGACCGGCGGTAAGCGCCTTTTACCGCCGAGGTCAGAATGACCCCCACAATGTGAAGAATTGTGAGAATTATGGGCCAGATGTAGCAAAGGTTTTTCCCCATTCTGTTTCTATGGGAAAAAGTGTTCGTACATATGGCCCTATGGGGGTTACTACAACTTTGGAGGAGGTGTTAATCCGTCCCAACAGTGACGGTAAAGTGACGGATATACCACCAGCCGTATTACGAGTTCCATAGGATATAATGGACTCGTAATACGGCTGGTGGTATATCCGACACTTTACAGTCACTTTTGGGATGGATTAACACCTCCTCCAAAGTTGTAATAACCCCCTATGTCTTTTATACTGAAAATTGTGAAAACGTTTAAAAAAAACCACAAAGAATGGGTTAAACGTAAAAACGATATTGTTGGGTGAGTGTTTTTAAGGGATTAAATCCAAGTAAGAAGTACACAGATCCTAAAGGAATGCTTACTGGTATTTGATGTGCTGTTCTTCCCCCGCTCCAGAATCTGAAAGGTGCTGTTCTTGCTATGTTGAGAACCAAGGATGGCATCATTGCCAGTAGTTGATAAGCTATCTATTCTCTATTATTTTCATATGTGTTAGATAATGATCATGTTATATAGGAATCACAATAAAGTAGCGATTTTACGATTGAAGCATTAGATACTACCTGGGCTTTTCCCATAGTTAACAGATCTCTCCCTTTTCTCGTGCCTCATCATATTCCTGCAGATGGTGTGGTGCAAATAGTGTGGCATATTGCTTGTAGAATTAATTTGGCAAGCAGTCCATTTAAAGGGCTTTGCAGCCCAAGAAGCACTTAACTGTTACTAAAGTCTTCTTTGCTGTAGTAGCTTGCATGAGAAATTGCTGATGCCCCCCCCCTTCAAAAACCCTCCACCAACCATGCAAGTGCTACACCTTCAATAAAGCACCTTATTGTCTCTTTCCCTGTGGGGGACCTTCAAGAGTATAGGTCTGTGTAGAAGGTTGTGAATGCTTGGTCTATGCCTACTGTCTCCTATTGTGTACCACCATCTGCCGTAGTGACCAAGGCTATTCCCTGTAGACCACGGGCTCTTCAATATGTTAGATAATGTTTTTCCGACTCTTTCCCCTTCCCCATAGCATTTGGAGTCACATATTTGGCAGATTAATATCATTGTTTTCTATGTCATTGTATGCAGACATTTTCTGCTTGAGATCTGACAATTTAATTGTTTCTGGATGCTTCAATTGTTGTCACTCCAGAGCTCGTACACCCCATTCTAGGTTTTCCATATGGGCTCTCAGTGTCTTTAGTATTCCATTTTGTTTGGACATGCACATCTCTCAATGGCCACTGTGAATGCTTCCCACATTGTGCTCTGTATTTTACTAAACCTTCACTATTTTGATGTATCACATGATGTGCTCTCTAATTTAATCTCTAAACACAGTATCCATGAGTGGGTGAGTTTTTCATCACAAAGGGCTTCTGGTGTCTTCTAGGGAATTCTAGGGTCAATAATGCAGGTGTATGATCAGAGAGTGTCCTAGTTAAATGTTGAACTTCCTGTGTCCACCCATTGGCATCTTTGGATACCAGGACCCATGTATAGAGGACAATTACAACTTCCCTTCCCTGTGTCAGTGATTCTGGTTTGTCATTTAACCAGCATACCGTTCTTTTCTATTATGTTATGCAGAAGCACTGTGGTCAGCCCATTGTGTTTATTAGCTGCTTGTGATCTATCAATTGCTGGAGTAAGTATTTCAATAAAGTCTGCTCCCCAAATTTGTGTTTGTTGGCGCAGGTCCAGTGTTTTACTTCAAAGTACTTTTTAGAATTCAGTGTTTTCTACATTGAGGCCATATATCGGGGGCCATACATTGCTATTAAGGTGACATATTTCTCACACAGCACCCTTTGTACAATTACATATCTTTCCTGATCATCTGAGATTGAGTTGATCGGCCTAAAGGTGTGCCTTTCTTTATCATGAAGAGGCCTCTCTGGAGTATGATTAGTTAGAAGATGCATGACAATGTGATGCCCCTTTACCTTGCTATAGTTGGCATTACAGGTTTAGCAAGTGTTGGGACAGAAAAGTCCCTTGCATGTTGATGGACATGTACCCCTGACCTGAGTGACCCAGCTGCAATGATGTCTGGATCCAGCCTGCTGATTTTTATTATCATTGGCAAACACAGATCATGTGTGTGAACCATTGCATAGGCCTGTCTCATGGATAGCAGTCTTGTTGGACGAGGTGGGGTACCCAAAGCACCACCCTCATAGTGTGGAGCAGCATGAGCATGGGGTGGCAACATACTATGTAGTGGTCAGTATCTCCTGCATACTACAAAGGGTGCTCTTTGATTCAGAGATAGAGATCCTTGGAAGGGGCCTGGGCATATCTCAGGAAGGAAATGGGGTTGGTAAGAGAATAATAAAGAGTAGGTCTGAGACCCTGTGATAACCCTTTGATACATATATCACTGTGGCTGACAACCAGGTGTGAACCTCTAGTCACCCCCAAGGCCTGTGTTGTGGGGCAATCAGATTTGAAGTTACTCCTAATGTGACAGACTGCTTTCTGGAGGAAGGGCAGGGCAGAGAAGAGGGCACTTTAAAAGGAAGAAGATTCCAAAAACAAACTTTAAAAACTAAGGGCCTCATTATGAGTTTGGCGGTCCAACCGCCAGACCGCCATGTTGTCAGTCCACAATTTTTGTTTTGCACTAGCATTGTAATAAGTTCACCCAACACAAACTTGTTGTCTGCTCCCTTAGTTTCCAATAATTGCTATGAAGGGATGTAAACTATGTGGACCCAATGATGAGGACACAAGCTATTTGTGCAAGGAGGGATATGTCACAGCTACATAGTGTCTGGCTGAGGACCATAATCATTACACAACAATACATTAGCACAAGTGTCTGGTCAGGCAAATACATTAAATTCCAGAGTAAAGCACGCAGGCTGTCCAAATGTCTGGACTTTTAGAAACAAGAATATGTAACTCATACTGAGTCATTGTACACATCCCAAGGTACAGCCCCCCAGACCATGGAGGAAAGGGATTTGCCAGACATTGACCCCTAGAATAGGCAAACCGTGAATTGGATGATGTCACCAGCTTGAGCCTTCTCACATTCCACACCAAAGTTTTCAAATAACACATAATCCAAGATACAGGCAGATGGCAGTGTAACAGTCCCTGATCTCAGGCCCATCATAATCCAGTTACCATGCATCTGGTGGTACGACACACACATCAGTGTTGTGACACAGACACTGTGGCAAGCCATGATGAAACAGATCAACAGCTACATATCACCCATGAAAAAAGTGTTTAGCCAAGTTAAAGGAAAAATGGTCTCTTTGCAATCTATGACTAAATGTGTCATGCCATTATAATGACACATGTGATGCAAGTGGCCCATCCATAGCACATACAAGTCCAATGGGCACTTCTGACCTTACATCAAGACACTGTGCAAGCTGTCTTGGCACAGCTCTCCTACAGCCACACTCTGTAACCTACATTACCTGGAACAATCCATGTTCACTTCGTCTGTCCTAACTGCATCACAAACCTGCCAATGTCACAACGCTGAAATGCCCACATGAGGATGTCATGGTGAAGGTTCCTGTGCAAAGACAAAACAAGGAGTATTGGCTTGGAATCATAACCATGATACAGATCATTATACAAATCACATTTCAAGCAACTTGGAAAACACTTATATTGCAGGGAAACAAACACTGACAAAGCCACGTCCTCAAGGTTGGGATGTGCCAAATGTAAATTAATCAAATTGTCTTTGGCTGGCCATTGCAGTGTCAGCTCCTTAGCTTTTTTAAATAAAACAAACTACACACATTCTAACAACTGCAGTCCATTGTACAGTCACAGTCAAAGCATCACAGGACATACTTCCACTCATGAAAAGCAGCTGTTGATGAGATCTTCCTGCAATTCAGCCCGTTTCTCTTCACCACTGTCATCCTCACTTGGAATTTTAGAAGTTTCACCCGGTGGCACTGCAGGCTCCCCCTCCTCTGGGAGGTATGGGATGTTCGTACGCAGGGCGAGGTTGTGGAGCATGCAGCATGCCACAGTGATCCTACACACTCTCTTGGGAGAGTAGAGGATGGCTCCACCTGTCCAATTAAGGCACCGAAATCTGGCCTTCAGGAGCTCAAAAGCCAGGCCCACAACCTGCCTTGTTTTTCCATTGGCCTCATTGAAGTGGACTTCCCCTGGTGTAGTTGGACTCCTTAGTGGTGTCAACAACCAAGGATGGTTGGGATATGTGGAGTCTCCTGCCATGTAATGGGTCATATTTGCATCAATGAGTTCCACACTTCATGGTAGTAGCACCTGACATTGCACACACAAAATCAGTACAGATGTGACCTACCAACCAGCCATGCCATCTTTGGTTGCAGTTGTGACATCCACTGGGGTATGAGGCTTTTCTGCATAATGAAGGAGTCACAGACTGAACCCAGATAATAGGCACACACGTGTGAAATGTAGAGATCTGTCAACACCAGGGCAGTGCGCGCTCTATTGGCGACTAGAATGCAAAAACCCAGCACTCTCAAAACAACGTAATTTATGCATTGTGCTGATATGTTGTTGTTTAACCTTTTGCATTGCAGAGTTCAATCCTGAAGACTTATTTTTAATGTGCTTACAAATGCTGTTCATTTGCAATGTATTGCTGCAGGCTTTCAGAGTGTTTTAGGGTGTGGTCCCTTTCCAGGGCCTTCTAGAGACTTTCCCTGCAACATGCCTCGGTGTGGTTGTGGGCTGGGCCAAGACTCTATAAAAAGGAGCCAGCCCAGCTCCAAGTGCTCACTATTCAGAGGTCCCGGTGCAGAGCAGCAGCTACTTCCTGAGCTCCTGTCCCGGTGGCCTATTTGATCTTCCAGACATCTGACTTTCATTCTTCATTTGGAGATCCTTGTTCTGGGTGGTAAGACTGTGGTTGGGCTGGCCTCCCAACGCCGTTATCGAGAACTCTCATGCTCTTGGGCCTAATTCTTTTATGATTTGACAGAGTACTTTGGGAGTGTGAAATATGCGCTTGAGTGTTTGTGACATTTGCAGGGTGACTTGCGAATCGGCAAGACGCGCGATTCGTTTCATGATAATTTAATCTTGTTATTCATTGCATTCTACCATTTTTTGACAGTTGCATGGTGGCTTCAGAATTCTGCAAGACACGCAATTAGTTTTATGGTGTTTTAACTTTGTTGTTCATTGTGCTCTACCATTTCTGGACATTTACATGATGGCTTAAGAATCGGCAAGACGCGCGATTCGTTTTATGTTGTTTTAACTTTGTTGTTCATTGCACGCTACCATTTCTTGACATTTACATGGTGGCTTAAGAATCGGCAAAAGACGCGCGATTCGTTTAATTGTACTTTGATCTTGTTATTCATTGTGGGCTGTTATTTCTTGGCATTTACAACGTGGTTTACGAATCGGCAAGGCGCGCAATTCGTTTAATGATGATTTGACTTTGATATTCATTGCGTACTACCATTACTTGGCTTTTTACATGGTGACACTCTAATCGGCAAGACGCACGATTCTCTCCTCGAGTTTAATTCATGTTGTTTATTGTATGCCACTATTCTAAGATATTTATCATGTAATATTCGAGTTGCCAAGTTATGTGATTTGTTTTTCCTGAATTCATATTGTGTTATTCATGGTGCACAATCCTTTGTTGGTGTTTACTATATATATATATAAATCTACAATATGCGCAATTTGTGTTGAAACATTTTAAGAGTACACAGAAGATCAGAGTGTCTAGATGTAATATTGTATGGTCCTAGTATGCATTCTCAAAAAAGGATTTATATGACTGGTTTAAAATTTAGTCAGAACGTTTTTCTGATTCTCATGTAAAGGAAAGTACTTGAATAAGAACTTTTTCATTTAATCCATCTTGATTCCCTTACAGGTATCCGGCCATCTTGAAACTTAGTCATTTTAAACTTAATTCTTAGATTGTTCATGTTTTCAGAATGACTATGCTTAGAATCATAGACTAGTAATGATTTCAGGAGATATAATTTTCATATTGTGTGTTCTAACCTTTTTCTTACTACAGGTCTCTTTCCCAGCTGTTTCCCTTCCTAATCCCCTCTTCCCTTCTTGAACTCTCTTAGCCTCTGTGATTTATCTATCAGAGTCTTGGAGCTGTTCAGTGGTGGAAGTGTTGGGAACGTGCACAGACCCCAAGGATCTTGTGACTCTGACAGAATAGTGAGCCCACTAATTATTATCCTCCTGGTTTGTGTATGTTCTCAGCATGGCCACGCTGGATGAGTTAGTCAAGGCTATCACCCAGCTCCAGTCAGAGGTGGTATCATCCAAAGAATTGACTTGGATTGACTAGCTTAGCTGAGAGAGTAAGTCAGTTGCAAGATAAGGTAGAGAAGAAGGAACAAAGTCCCACAGGTGTGTCCTGGCCAGGTACTTCTTCTCAGGCTTCTGGAAGTAATCCGACAAACATTTCCCTAAATGTTCCTTCCGCAATTCCTTTAGCTCCCCAGAACGTTTCTCAGGTGACCCTTTGAAAGCGCAATCGTTCCTGGTTCAAGTGGGACTACACTTCACCTGCAGACCACATACTTTCCCAGATGCCCAGTCCAAAGTAGCTTTCTTGTTATCATATTTGGCTGGGGATGCAGCTACTTGGGCAATTCCTCTTGTGCGTAAAAATAGCCTCTTGTTGTACAACTGGAGAAATTTTGTTCGTGAGTTTGAGAGAGTTTTTGATCGTAGAACTGTAACACAGTCAGCAGATCGTGAATTATTAGATTTATGCCAAGGGAATCAAGACCTAGGCCCTCATTCTGACCTTGGCGGGCGGCGGAGGCCGCCCGCCAAAGTCCCGCCGTCAGGTTACCGTTCCGCGGTCGAAAGACCGCGGCGGTAATTCTGACTTTCCCGCTGGGCTGGCGGGCGGTCGCCTTCAGGCCGCCCGCCAGCCCAGCGGGAAAGAGGCTTCCACGATGAAGCCGGCTCGGAATCGAGCCGGCGGAGTGGAAGCTGTGCGATGGGTGCAGTTGCACCCGTCGCGTATTTCACTGTCTGCGCAGCAGACAGTGAAATACATTTAGGGGCCCCCTTATGGGGGCCCCTGCAATGCCCATGCCAGTGGCATGGGCACTGCAGGGGCCCCCAGGGGCCCCGCGACCCCCCCCTACCGCCATCCGGATCCCGGCGGTCGGACGGCCGGGATCTGGATGGCGGTAGGGGGGGTCGGAATCCCCTCGGCGGCGCAGCAAGCTGCGCCGCCGTGGAGGATTCAATGGGGCGGCGGTACACTGGCGGGAGCCCGCCAGTGGTGCCGATCCGACCGCGGCTTTACCGCCGCGGTCAGAATCCCCATTGGAGCACCGCCGGCCTGTCGGCGGTGCTCCCGCGGTCCTCCGCCCTGGCGGTCTTTGACCGCCAGGGTCAGAATGACCGCCCTAGTGTCTTATTTAGCCAACTTTAACCGGCTGGTTGCCGAGACATCCTGGCCTGAAGAAAAACAAGAGGTCTTGTTTTACAAGGGACTCAAAGAGGAACTAAAAGATATCTTAGCGCAAATCGACCACAACCTACAGACTGTCAAGAATTAATAAACCTTGTCTTGAGGATTGATCATCGTTTAGCAGAACGTAAAGGAGCGCGCAACAAGATTGAAAAATATTCATGGCGTGTTCATGATAACAAAGACTCAAGAACTCCGAAAGAGAGAATGCCGGAACCGATGGAAATTGGAACCATCAGAAGACCTTTGACCAAAGATGAAAAGGACCTACGCAGAAAAAATGGACAATGTCTTTATTGTGGGCGGAAGGGTCATTTTGCCAAAGATTGTCCAATCAAACCAAAGAACAAGCAAGGTCCAGTTCAGAAGGTAGAAGCCAATGCACCAGTTGAGTAGGAAAAACTAAAACACCCAAGATGCAGAGAAGGGTTGCTCTTGGGTGTCACTGTGGACCCTTCACGATCTAGACATCTTAAACTGGAAATAAGAGTTCAGGTCAAGAAAAAGATCTATTTCAAAAAAGCTCTAGTCGATTCTGGTGCTACTGGGAACTTTGTTGATGTCCAATTGGTTCGTGCATGGGGGATCCCATGTATTGAAAAGAAGACCCCAGAAATCATCCAGGCAGTCAATGGAAAACTCTTAACTGGAGGTCCAGTAACTCTTCAGACTATCCCCTTGTCGATGATTTCTGAAGATAAGAATCAAAGAAAGAAACATAAAGAGAAAATCATTCTTGACATGATCCATGCTCCCCAATATGGGATTAACCTCGGCTTGCCATGGTTAACTCATCACAATCCAGAGATCAATTGGGCAGAACGAAAAATCGTGTTCTCATCTGTTATATGTAACGAAGAATGTCTCCAAAAGATTCAAGTACTAAAAGTTTGTAACTCTTACATAGCTACTGCCGCGGAGAAAGAAATTCAGCTGCCCAAACAGTATTCATCTTACAAAGATGTATTTGATGAGAAAGGAGCAGAGACTCTACCTCCTCATAGATCTTATGACTGTCAAATTGATCTAGCCCCAGGTGCGATACTTCCCAACTGTTGTGTATATACCCTCTCAGAACATGAAAATCAACATTTAGGAAAATACCTAGATCAATTTTTGGAGAATGGCTTCATTCCCCCCTCTAAGTCTCCTGCAGCTTTGCCTTTGATTTTTTTCCAAAAGCTAATGGAGAACTTTGAACTTGCATCGAATATACGGGTTTGAACAAAGTCACCATCATGAATAAATATCCTTTACCCCTAATTCCGGTCTTATTGGAACAAGTAAAGAGAGCAAAAATCTACACAAAGCTTGACCTTTCGAGGTGCTTATCATTTGGTCAGAATGAGAGAGGGTGACAAATGGAAAACAGCGTTCAAGACAAGATATGGCCTTTTTTAATACACCATCATGCCTTTTGTGTAATGCTCCAGCAGCATTTCAATTTTTCTTGAATGACGTTCTTAGAGAGTACCTCAACATATTTGCCATAGTCTACATCAATGACATTTTTATCTACTCTGACAATGAAAACGAACATGTCCAACATGTCAAGAAAATTCTTGCAACCCTTCGAAAGCACCATTTATATTGCAAACTAACCAAGTGTGAGTTTCATGTTACCACAGTTGAGTTTTTAGGGGTTATTCTTACCCCTCAAGTTATGGTGATGGCAGAAAAGAAAGTAAAAGCCGTATCTGATTGGCCCATCCCAAAGACTGCTCGTGATGTACATTGTTTCCTGGGGTTTGCAAATTTTTACCGGAGATTCATGAATTGTTTCTCCCAGACAGTGGCTCCAATCACTAAGCTACTAAGAAAGAAAGAAAAGTTTGTATGGTCCCCAGAAGCTGATCAAGCCTTCTCGACTTTGAAGAAAGCTTTCTCCACTGCCCCAGTCTTGACTCATCCTGATGCGAATTGACCTTTCATAGTGGAAGCTGATGCTTCAGATGTAGCAATAGGAGCCGTCTTATCACAACAAAATAAAGACACTGGTCAACTTCATCCTGTAGCTTATATGTCTCGGAAATTGAACGAAGCCGAACAGAACTATGTCATTGCTGAAAAAGAGCTTCTGGCGATTCGTGACACCTTTAAAGAATGGAGACATCATGTGTTGGGTGCCAAATACACTGTCACAGTATATACTGATCATTGTAATCTTCAATTCATGAGTTCCGCCAGACTTTTGACCCCTCGGTAACTATGCTGGATGCTGTTTTTTGCCAAATTTGATTTTGTAGTAACCTTCCGGCCTGGTAAAGATAATTGCAAAGCTGACGCCTTGTCCCGTCAAGAGTCTACCACGTTGCCTGCATTTCAAGCCTCCAGAGCTATCATTGCTCCTGACAAGGTTCTATGTATCAGAAAAACTGAAGATTTCTTTGAAGAAATTCGCAACTCTTTCACTGTTGAAAAATGGCAAACATGGGCCCAAGCAGATCCCAAAAGGTCAATCAAGCAAGGACTACCCTTTCATGACGCTCGTTTGTTCGTACCCACTACCAAACTTCGCAAGATAGTGTTTCATTGGTTGCATGTTACACCGACGGCAGGTCACCCAGGTACTCCTAAAACTCTTGAACTGATCCAACGCTATTTTTGGTGGCCTACCCTAACAAAAGATGTAAAAGCAATGGTAAACAACTGTGAAGTTTGTGCTCACATTAAAACAAGTCATTCAAAACCAAAAGGGTTGTTACATCCACTTTTAACCCCAAGTCGTCCATGGGAGCACATTTCTTTAGACTTTATTACCGGTCTGCCAGTGGTTCAACAGCATTCAGTAATTCTGGTGGTAGTAGATAGTCTCACGAAATATGGCCATTTCATTGCCTGTAAAAAATTGCCCACTTCTAGTGAACTGGCAACTATTTTACTGAACAGAGTGGTTCGTTATCATGGACTGCCAAAAGTTATCCTCTCCGATCGGGGGTCACAATTTGCCTCCAATTTCTGGAAGGCATGGTGTAAAACACTCCAAGTGACATCTACGCTATCTACTAGTCACCATCCTCAAACAGATGGTCAAACGGAGAGACTAAATCAGACATTGAAGCAATACCTACGTGTCTACGCTGAAAAGGCACTTCATTCTTGGACATCAATGCTCTGGTTAGCTGAGTTAGCTTACAATAACTCATTCCACACTTCTATTGGCGTTACACCATTTTTTGGTTTATTTGGATATCATCCTGACACCCTGCCCATCACAATTCCTCAAGAGAGTTCTCTTACTCCAGCTGTGTCAGAAACCATTCAGCATTTGCATCAAACCCAGAAACTGATTCAACAGCATTTAGAAAAAGCCAAACAAAAATACAAAAGGCATTCTGACAAGAAACACTGTGAGGGACCCCAATATCAACCAGGTGACAAAGTTTGGCTTTCCACAAAACATATAGACTTCAAGAAGAAGCACATGTTTAATCCCAAATTTATAGGTCCTTACACAGTCCTTCAGCAAATCAATCCAGTAACCTAGAAACCACAATTGCCCAGATCCTTACGGATTCATCCAGTGTTCCACACTTCCCTATTGAAAAGGAAAGTCCAAAAGGTCCACCCTCATCCAGCTCCTGTTCTAGTACAGGGAGAAGAAGAATATGAGGTTAAGAAAGTGCTTGATTCTAAACTACGAGGGCGTAATCTATGGTACTTAATCTCATGGAAAGGTTATGGTCCTGAAAGTAACTCATGGGTTTCCGCATCTGATGTTCATGCTCCAGTACTTGTGAGACGCTTTCATCGTCTTAATCCAGGCAAACCAGGCCCTAGAGCGCGTCTGGGAGAGGGGAGTACTGTCAACACCAGGGCAGTGCGCGCTCTATTGGTGACTAGAATGCAAAAACCCAGCACTCTCAAAACAACTTAATTTATGCCTTGTGCTAATATGTTGTTGTTTAACCTTTTGCATTGCAGAGTTCAATCCTGAAGACTTATTTTTAATGTGCTTACAAATGCTGTTCATTTGCAATGTATTGCTGCAGCCTTTCAGAGTGTGTTAGGGTGTGGTCCCTTTCCAGGGCCTTCTAGAGACTTTCCCTGCAACATGCCTGGGTGTGGTTGTGGGCTGGGCCAAGACTCTATAAAAAGGAGCCAGCCCAGCTCCAAGTGCTCACTATTCAGAGGTCCCGGTGCAGAGCAGCAGCTACTTCCTGAGCTCCTGTCCCGGTTGCCTAATTGATCTTCCAGACATCTGACTTCCATTCTCCATTTGGAGATCCTTGTTCTGGGTGGTAAGACGGTGGTTGGGCTGGCCTCCCAACCCCGTTATCGAGAACTCTCATGTTCTTGGGCCTAATTCTTTTATGATTTGACAGAGTACTTTGCGCGTGTGAAACATGCGCTTGAGTTTTTGTGACATTTGCAGGGTGACTTGCGAATCGGCAAGACACGCGATTCGTTTTATGATAATTTAATCTTGTTATTCATTGCACGCTACCATTACTTGACAGTTGCATGGTGGCTTAAGAATTGGCAAGACACGCAATTCATTTTATGGTGTTTTAACTTTGTTGTTCCTTACGCGCTATCATTTCTTGACATTTACATGGTGGCTTAAGAATCAGCAAAACGCGTGATTCGTTTTATGGTGTTTTAACTTTGTTGTTCATTATGCGCTACCATTTCTTGACATTTACATGGTGGCTTAAGAATCGGCAAAAGACGCACGATTCGTTTCATTGTACTTTGATCCTGTTATTCATTGTGAGCTGTTATTTCTTGTCATTTACATCGTGGTTTACGAATCGGCAAGACGCGTGATTCGTTTAATGATGATTTGACTTTGATATTCAGAGCGAACTACCATTTCTTGGCTTTTTACATGGTGACACTCGAATCGGCAAGACACACGATTCTCTCCTCGAGTTTAATTCATGTTGTTTATTGTATGCCACTATTCTAAGATATTTATCATGTAATATTCGAGTTGACAAGTTATGTGATTTGTTTTTCCTGAATCCATATTGTGTTTTTCATGGTGCACAATCCTTTTATGGTGTTTACTATATATATATATATATAAATCTACAATATGCGCAATTTGTGTTTAAACATTTTAAGAGTAGACAGAAGATCAGAGTGTCTAGATGCAATATTGTATGGTCCTAGTATGCATTCTCAAAAAAGGATATATATGACTGGTTTAAAATTTAGTCAGAACGTTTTTCTGATTCTCATGTAAAGGAAAGTACTTGAATAAGAACGTTTTCATTTAATCCATCTTGATTCCCTTACAGGTATCCGGCCATCTTGAAATTTAGTCATTTTAAACTTAATTCTTAGATTGTTCATGTTTTCAGAATGACTATGCTTAGAATCATAGGGCCTGATTCTAACTTTGGAGGACGGTGTTAAACCGTCCCAAAAGTGGCGGATATACCACCTACCGTATTACGAGTTCCATAGGATATAATGGACTCGTAATACGGTAGGTGGTATATCCGCCACTTTTGGGACGGTTTAACACCGTCCTCCAAAGTTAGAATCAGGCCCATAGTCTAGTATTGATTTCAGGAGATATAATTTTCACATTGTGTGATCTAACCTTTTTCTTACTACAGGTCTCCCTCCCAGCTGTTTCCCTTCCTAATCCCCTCTTCCCCTCTTGAACTCTCTTAGCCTCTGTGATTTATCTATCAGAGTCTTGGAGCTGTTCAGTGGTGGACGTGTTGGGAACGTGCCTAGTCCCCGAGGATCTGGTGACTCTGACAAGATCCACCAAACAGACTACCTGCACATTGATGGAATGGAAGTTCTTTCTATTCCAACAAACTTGTTCATTGGCATGCAGTGGCACCAAGGAAACATGTGTGCCATCAATGGCTCCACCACATGTGGTAGACGTGCAAAACCATAAAAGTTAGCCTTTACAGTGACTAAATCCTCACGTTGGGGAAACTGGACATAGGTGTCAAGATGTTTCAACATTGCAGAGAGGACATCCCTCAACACCAGACTGAACATAGACTTTGACATATCAGTTGTCAGGGCCATTGTATGTTGGATGGACCCTGTGGACAGGAAATGCAACACTGACATGACGTGTACAGTGGGTGGTATGCTGGTAGGAAAACTAATAGCTAATATTAGATCTGGCTACAACTGATGACACAAGTCCACTATTGTTCGCCTAGCAAGGTGGTACAACATTATGATGTGGTGATGCTTCATGCTCTGCAGGTCTGGCAGTAGAATGTAGACAGGAGGTTGATGCATCCTTCCTCTCCCTGGGTACCTATGTGTGACCAGACATAATTTGTAACATTAGTCAATGTGTCCACAGCAACATACATGATGCATGCTGCGTTTATAATGAGATGTAGTATTTAAGACTGCATAGACATGGCACCCAGTACACATCCCAGCTGGCAACTACACAAGAGTCACATGTGACCCACATGTTTTCACACACCTGTGTCCACTACATGGTATTGGACCAAACTAGGACTTTGTGCAACACAATTGCCCCTCAATAACGTGACTGCCTCCCCTAAGTGAAAAAAAGACCATTGGTGGGGGTGTACCATGCACTGCTGTTTAATCTAATCTGTGCCCAGCAACATGCTAAAATGTTGTTTGATGAGAAGAACCTACTTGACAATATAACATAAGCATGTATGTGGACTTATATCACATGTTTTTAGGCTGTGACTCAGTGTGGATTGTCCAGTACAGCATTTTATGCTTCCAAAATGGCAGCTGCCTGACCTACTCCATTGGACATTGGGAACCACCCACAACCGTTGGCGGAAGTCGTCATGGTGGTTGCAACCACAGTGGACCCCGCCACAGGCTAATGTTGTTGCCAGTGTTGGTCGCGGGCCAATGGCTGTATCTGCCAACTGTGACAACCATGTACATGACAGACGTGACTGTCATCTTTTGCAGATTCACTCACTTGACTCCTAACACTGCTTCCAGCAAGACCACCAACACCTGAGCTGCTGTGTAAAGCCTTGGGGAGCATTCATGCCAAATTCAGCAGGTGATCAGGCACCTGCCTTCTCTCCAGAGGAGCTGGAGAGGTTAGTGGACGAGGTTCTACCTCTGTATGGACGACTCGATGGTGCACCAGAGGAGCAGGTAAGTACCTTATGTGCACAGTTTTCTCTGTACTTCACCATCCTTTCCCTCCTCACAGGCTAGAATGTGGCCATTTGTGCGAGGTTGACTACTCATGTGTCTGTTGTTGTAGTGTATGTGGCATCAATGGGATGGATAATGTGTAGGTTTTGGAGATCAGTACCATATGTAAAGTTCATTCACATATATGTTGTGTGGCTTTTTTGGATTCCAAGATCATCCTTGTGTTGGATGTACATACCAAGGTGAGGAGACTTTACTGCCATTCAATGACATGTCTTTCTGCATGACAGCATAAGCTGCGGATGCGTATTGTATGAGTCAGCTGTGAGTAATGTGAGCAATGTGTGTGGTGCCACAGAGATTCATTAACACATCTGCCCTTGCTAAAAGGTTGTAAGGCATCTCATAAGTCACTCTGCCCTTTAAGTTGCCACACACACAACATGCCATTTTGCTGTAGTCTACATGATGTACTGTCATGCATGGAAGTGATGGGAATGGAATGTCATGGAGGTTCTCTCTGCTCAGCATACAGAGATCAGGGCCTGTCAAATGCATCTCTCGGTAGGGGTCCTAGTGTAGGCTGGGGTAGGGTCACTGTGACTGTGCAATTGTGGCACTGTGCTCACTCTCTTTACCCCATGAGATCATGTCATGTGGCCAATATGAGGCTCTGGTGGCAAATCCTGCTCAGAATGCCTCATTTCTTTGATTAGATTAGGAATGGGTACAGTGGTAAGCTATTGACCTAAGCCATTGCGCACTTGGCATCATTGTCAATGTGTGTTTTTGACTCGTTTCAGGTCCTTTACTCCCACAGCCCCATTGTCACCTTCACACAGGTCATACTTGTCCTGTGCAGGCTTATTTATGAATGACAGTCCCACAGTGCAGACACTGTGTTGATTCCAGGGAGGCCATAATATGTAGTTCAGTAGCTTGGTCACATAGAAGACACTGTACAATGCATGCTTTTGTTTGTTGACTGTCTTCTCTGTAGGATGGACGCATATATCCAAAGGACTGTTATGTGGTATAGGTCCATACCACAGAACACCACCCTCTGAAGTGGCATGAGTCTGCATTTGCTACGGCACATGTCCACAAATGGACAGGGAAGTCATTTTCTGTACCCACCATGCCAGTTCCTTCATTGTTACCTATGTGTAATGTTTGAGTTTGTACTCTAACAGCTGGCTGTGGGGACTGTATGCAGAAAGTCAATCTCTCATGTGTTGGTCCATTCATGCATAAGGAATTTACTCTTCAGAAGCCACATAGGTGTGAGTGTGTTTTATAGTGGCTTACATCACAGTCATGTTGCTAGAGCATGGGCTACATGATATCAGTAAGCTTGCTAAGTCATAGTAAGCCCTGAGCAGGGTAGTGTGTTAATCTGCAGATGGAGAATTATATGTCTGTAGTCATGTCCCTGTGCTTATTGCCTTGCATGTGTCACAATTGGGGAGTACTAACAAATAAGAAAATCCTAGATTGATATTTCTGACATGTATGTTACACAACCATTTGTGAGGAAACTTGTGATCGTGATCTCTTGATTTGTCTTTTGCATCTATGCAGGTCAGTGCCAATCAAAAGAGGGGTTATAGAGAGCCATCGCCAAGAAGGTGCGAACCCTGTGGATCCACAGCCGGCAGAGTGGCCACTGCAGGAAAAGGTGGGAGGACCTGAGACGTTGGGCCCAGAAGATCGTGGAGGCCCAGTTGGGTTGTCCTCCCAACATGGGCAGGTTGCCCATCAAACCATGACTCCACTAATGGCCCGCATTCTGGCTGTGGACTATCCAGAGCAGGATGGGCATATGAGGGCAGCACAGCAGCCACAAGGGGGTGAATACAGAACATATTTCTGCCTGTCACATTGCCAAGTGAATGAGTTTGGTTTTGACAACTCCCGCTGACTATTAGGGATGAACCATGTGTCACACAGTAGATAAGTGTTTGTTTGTGTAGACATGTCATGTGGTACTTAACTGATATGCCTTGCATATTGGCCCAGGGACCTAGGATACAACTGGAATTGGATAGAATCCACAAACCAATTGCTCTCCAGGGACAACAAATGACTGGGTACATTGATCATACAACTACTGTTTGTTGTAGTGTGTGTAATTTCTGTGCAACAGAACCCTACTCCTAAATGTTACAGGCTGAAGGTAAGTAGGTGATGGATCACTTTCCTCAGCAATGTGTCTGGTTAAATGTGTATATAGGCATCTGGCAGTCAGAGGTCAGTTGTCTGCAGCGTATGATGGGTGCTACAGCCTCACTGCAGTATGTAATGCGAAGATGTTCAACATACATATGACAGATCTTCCATTGTTCTTTGGATGCAGCTTTCCATTGGTAAGTGGGGAATGTCCATTGACATGAATTCTGTGCCATCACTATTGCCAACATTCCTTATGCCTACATGTCAGCATGCATCCCTTTCTCTTTTGTAAAACATTTGTAAGCTGCTGTCTCATGCATTGTTTACCTATGTTGATGGGATGATGTCAGTATTCCCTCACATACATCTGCATGGCAAACTGTTTGTGGAACAGTACATTCGTAATGGGGGTAATTTTCATGTTGTGCCACAGACAGAAGTGTGTTACCAAAGTTTGTTGTCTGACACATACTCTCACTCATCACAGCGTGCCATTTGGCATGTACAACTGCAGTGTAAATGAGGGACATGACAGGTAGGTCAAGAGTTTAGAGTCACAATGTGAATATCTCTGCCCTTGATGTGGCATCATGTGGAAAAGTGCACTGCACATATGTATTGGATAAGGTTTGCACCCTGAATGTTGGCCAGCATCGTGGAGTGACTTGCAGTTATGTTGGAATCTCATGTGGTTGGGTACAACAGTTAATCCACCGACATCTGGGTCTGCATGACCATAATGGAGACCATGATGTAGCTCCTTATTAGGCAATATTTTGAGTGCCTTCAACAAGTGCTTGCAAATCTCAGGGCCTCAACAACATTCAATGGACTAATGGTGTCTACAGATACATTCAGAGTATGTAAAGATAAGGAGTGCAAGGCATTAGTGGTGATTAGCCTAGGGCTTGCTGATTCATTGTGTTCTGTATTTTGAAAACATCTCTCCCTGACATCTTGACCATGATGTCTACAGTGTCCATTTCCATGCCACATGTGTTGGGACAAATATCAATTTGTAAAGTGTGCATTGTTGATATATTTCTAGTGTGACATGGGTATTTCCATGTCTCGTTATCCAGGCTATTGTACTTTTGTCATCAACATGGCAGGATTTTGTATCTTCATTTCTCAGTGTAGGGTCATTATGTATGTGACAAATGAATGTGTTCATGGCCTTGTGTGGGATCTATTGGAATGCATTTGGCATTGGCCTACTATTGTATGCCAACAGGTAACTGGGGTCTGCTCCATGGGGCAAAGGTTTGAGGATGATGGTGTCTCCTAGGTGTTGAAAGGTTATTGTGATTGCACAACTTCAACAATGCAATTGTAGTTGTCTGAGATCCTGATTTACCAGTGGGCAACTGTAGATAGTTCTGATGGCATGCATGCATATGGTATGGTACATGTATGGGCCACTCAGCAGTACTGTTGTCTCCCAAGTCAAGGGTATATGTTGACTGTCTGGATATGTGGGTGTAAATGCACTGGTTGTGTCAAAGCATTGTGTATTGTTTGTCATGGTAAGTATTTCATCTTGGGTTGTCCAATGTAAGCATGTATGGTATTAGACGTGTCCCCCAGATATCGATCATGTATTCATCTGAAGTGTGTCAGCCTGAGTTTTGTTTGCACAGAGACGGAGTATGTTCAGTTGTGCTTCCTTTGTTTGCAATTGACTGTGCATGTGTCCATTTAGTTGTGTGTACCCGTAGGTGTATTTCCCATGCAGTTGGAGTTGTATGTGCTTTGTTGACTTGCCCTTCCACATTGTGCAGGTAGGCATGCAATTTGACTCTAGTTTGGCTCTAATATTGTTTGCCCCGAGGTACATGTAGTGTAATTACCTGTGAAAATGTTGTTTGAGGGGCTTGTGCATATGTTTCCCAGTGCAGCCTCCTTGCCTCAGTGCTCCTGATGGCCCCATCTCAATTGTGCAGGTAAGGTTTGCATAGTGAGCTTGGGACATTTATGTCTCTGACTATTGTGCATGCCATTGTCCTTCCATTGTTATGTAATCTGTGAGTCCACTGCAGGGCTGTGTAATGGGAGTGCTTTTTGTGTTCCATGCCAAATCCATACATAAGTGTGTTGGGTGTGACAACAGTCCATAGCATGTGTGCAATATGAGTGTGTGAGCTGTATTTGTATATGTGATGTTGGTGTGTTGTTGGTGTTAGGTGAGACAATGTTGGTTACCCTTCACTGTCCCTGTGTCTGAGATGGTCAAATGTGTGTTTTTGTGTAATGCTGAGGTGCAGAGTTAGTGACCTGCCCAATGGGGGGCATATAGTGCTTGTGAATGTGCCCATCTTTATGTATGATTCAGATTACATACACAATAAGACTTGTGCGTGGGGCCCGTAGTGTAAGCCTCATTCCATGTGGATGATGGTGCAACAATCTGTTGTAACAGTTGATAACACAGTTAGGTGTATGTACTTATGGTCACTTGCGTCCACTGCGGCGCAGCAGGATCTGTGTGATGGGCTCCGTGAAGGCAGCCTGCAGATAAGTGTCACCCTTTATAATGTCCATTTCTGCCTGCTGGGACGCGGTGGTTGGACTGCCACAATCACAATGGTGGTGTGCAACCTTGTAACATGTCCAGCAGAAACACAGGCTTTGTCTGCCTGTTTGCGCTGCCTCGTGACTTTGGCGGTCTGTGCTGCCTGTCGGTGCCGGTGGAACCGCAGCGGTCTTTGCTCTGAAGACCCGCATGACTCGTAACACTGCATGGCGGTCGACGGATCGCTAAACTCTTAATGAGGCCCGGAGACTCTAAGTCACATTTGGTATCTGAAAATGGACTATAAGAAGGGGAACCAAGGCCCCCAAATTAGTACCTGCCAAGCAGCCAGATAGGCTGCATGAGGGGGGAAGCTTTGTAAGACTTCTGACCAGGGCTAGAGGCTAAGCCCTGCCAGTCTCCCAGCTGGGTGAGGGAACATCACCCAGGGACCACCAAGACCACCTTCCTCAGGGGCTTAGAGCAAAAGTCCCTGCCTGCTTGACAAAATTAAGGAAGAAGAGAACTCCGGAGGGAGTGAGGTTCACTGGAGGATCCTGCCACATGGATCCCTGCAACGTGGTGTGAAGAGTCTGTGACCCTGTATGCCAGAGAGGGCCATCATGAAGTTAGCCATGAAGGTTGATGCACCGATCAGCCACTGCCTGTGTGCGCTGTGTAAGTCAGCAACCACGTATGCCAATGGGGGGGCACTGTGAAGTATGGTGTGCCAATCGAGCTGTCACCTGTGTGTGGTGTCTAAGTCAACAACCCTGTTTGCCAGAGGAGACGGCTATGACAGAGGGTATTGCTGCTGTGGCGATTGGGCCATTGCCCAAGTAGGGGGCAGGTGTAGTGACTCTTCATGGCAGAGGGGGCCACCAGAGGAAGAAAAGGATTACAGCCTGGCAGATGCCATCATCATGAGGGAAGGCCAACTTAGTGATCCATGCAGGCCCGAGCCTTGACTGAGGATTGGGACCGGACACCACTGAAATCCCATGTGCCCTTCATGGGAAGACCAAAGGAAACTTACTGTTACATTGGAGGAGCACTATGGGCACCCAGCCATGGCCCCTTCAGAGCTATGTGTGTGATACTCACTCATGACTGTAGCAGGTAAAACTGAGAGAAGGCCCAGAAAGCCCTGGGGGAACTTGTCTCCCAGATAACTCTTCTGCAATAGAACACTTTTGACTTTTCTAACAAGAGTGGAAGTGATACCCCTGAGTCTCAGACTGCTAGTGGAGCCCAACCTGAATGTCTTCTATAGTGAGTAGGGAATAACCAGTACCATGAGAGGTAAGTGGGACTAAGGGCACTACCATTAAAACACTAGATCCCTGACCATAGGGGACTGTGTGTATTGTTTCTGTATGTCATATTTCACTTTGTGGTTGTATATAAATACTGCTTTGTCATAAAAGAGAGTATTTGACTAGACAATCCTTTATCGCTGCTATTGAGCACATTTTTGAGTTCTATTCACCCCCCTGTATCTACCTCCTCCAAGAAACCATGTAGTGCTTAACCCTCGCAACCACTGAGAGTGAAGTGCTGAAGCGGTAGTAGGTCACATTCTGAAACATCAGGAGTAAAAAGCCTCAGTCCCCATGGTTGGGCCCAGTATCTCCTGCTTGCCCCATTGCACTCTGAATGGGGTTCTGATAGTGAGATGTTATTCTTGCAATAGTGTTATGTCCACCCCATGTCTATTAAGATAGGCCAGCATTTGGCATGCTTTTCAGGGATTTTTCAAACCTCTAACATTTTATGTAAGTATTCGTACAGATCTAGGCCCTCATTCTGACCCTGGCGGTCGGCGGAGAGACGGCGGTCGGACCGCGAACAGACCGGCGGTATTAAAAATGGCATTCTGACCGCGGCGGTCCCCGCCGCGACCGACCGCCACTTCTCCACTCCGACCGCCACGGCGGTCATGACCGCGGGGCTGGAGTTTGCATACTCCGGCCCGGCGGTCGTCCCAAGACCGCCAAGGGTATTATGACCCTGCCTACCGCCGCGGTTTCTTGCGGGCGGGAACCGCCGTGCGAACCATGGCGGTAAGCACTATCGGGGCCAGGGAATTCCTTCCCTGGCACTGATAGGGGTCTCCCCCACCCCCCACTACCCACCCGAGTCCTCCCCCCACACCCTCCACCCCCCTGCCACCCCCCAGAGGTGGTACGAACCCCCTCCCCACCCCCACCCCGACATGCACATACATGCACCCCGACATGCACACACCCCCAACATGCACATATACACACCCCCTACACACACATACACAACGGGGACACATACCCGCACACATACATGCAGACATGCGCACCTGCCGAACAGCACACATTACCCATAGACACAGCAGCACCCCCCGCCCGCATACACGCACTCACACACCCCCTCTACACACTCACACGCACACACCCATGCACGCCCACATCACACAACACCCCCCCACCCCCTCCCCTCACGGACGGTCAACTTACCTTGTGCGTTGGTCCTCCGGGAGGCGACGGGAGCCATGGGGAGGTGACCGCCAACAGAAGACCGCCAACAGAAGACCGCCACACAGAAATGTGGGTCGTAATTCTGTGGGCGGTGTTCTGCTGGCGTGGCGGTGGAGGTTGACCAGTCTCCACTTTCCCGCCGACCGCCAGTGTGGCTGCTGGCGGTTTTCCGGCGGAACGCTCCCAGCGGTCAGAATGCGCACAGCGGCATACCGCCGCGGTCGGCGGCCTTCACCGAGGCGGTAACTCGGCGGTCTTGCGAAAAGACCGCCAAGGTCAGAATGAGGGCCCTAGTATTTAGTGTGGCCACATGGGATATTTCTGGTTATATTACTGCTGGGGCTCAAACACCTCCTATTCCAATAAGTGTGTGCATATTTGTCATTAACCCTACTCTCGATACACTAGTAGTGATGGTCATGATTGAATACCCCCCACTATCCCTCTCTCCACCACCATCAGCCTCCCATTTTAGTCAGTGGTCCTATATCCTCCTGATTGCACTCTCAATGCCTTTCTTAATGTAACTTTCCCTCTTTTTAGCCATTTTGCAGTCTCACATTGCATTCTCATAGGTGGGCTGTCTATTGCACCCAGCAACATACCTTCTTGAGGCAATGAAGGTTGCCACTGGAGAACTTTAGTAAGTCCAACATGTCTCCCACCAAACTTTCCAACAAGTAATTACTTTACAGATCTACATCAAATAAATGTTAAAAGTGAACAACAGCATACTCTACTGCTGACAGTTCACATTTAAATTACAAATACATTTGTGACAGAATGCATATTTGCATTGGTTTACACAGGTCTTTTCCTTTGGGTTGAGTCCAGTAAGTGTTTCTTGTTTAAGAGCAGCTATGACTGTTGAGTGCTCGCAAATATATGCAGCGTTCCTTGCACAGTAATTTTTAGGCACACTCTGTGTTAATTGCGTACAAAATTCTAGGACCCTATCGCTTTTACTTCAGTGCCATTTGGATGGCCATGGTGAAGTCTGGAAAGAACTAGGGTGAAATGCCATCATGTGAGATATCCTTCTTCTCCAAGGCCAGCTGTATTTCTGTGCCCCAGAGTTTAAAGTTCCAAAGTTCCAGATGTTTCATAATAATCAGATGCATCAGCACATCGGGCAGTGGCCACGGTGTCAGCAGTCAATGTGCATGATCCAATGTAAGAAACCACAAAAAGGACTCCTCTCCAAAAAGTGTTTTCAGGAGAGATTCCACAGACTCCTTAATCTGTCAAATATTAGTAGATGCAGGTACTCGTAAGTTGTGTATGTTGTTCCTCCATAAATATACCTCCATTTTCATTTTGCCACTTTTTTATTTTTAGTTGCTGGTCATCCTCAGTGTCAGGTATGCAATGCTCAGTTTCAGTTAACCGTTGTTCTTGTACATCAAACCTGGTGGGACATCCGCTCATCTCTGATGGTGAGCCAATTTTACTATCGATTGTGAAGAGGCTCTTTAATATTATCTTCACGTTAGGCAGTCTTCAAGAGGTGCACATTCTGATGTCCCTTCTTTGGCGGCCTGTACATCTGCTTCCACCAAAGTCTGGTTTTGTTTAGAATCAAATAACATTTTTATTGTTTATTGACTCTTTTAACCATGTTTACCTTCGCCAGGTGGTTATGTTTTGTGGCCCTCCTGTGTATTAGTATACACTCAACTGCTTGAATATTATCTCAGGTCTCAAATTAGAGAGCGGATCCTGCCTTTTTCCTACCACCTGTTTGCTATGAAGAGGTGGCTTAGATTAATTCAAGCATTATGATTCAGTGTGATACCCTAAGTGGGATGGATATGCCCCAACATGGATTGTGCTCTGCTTCAGGGTGGGGCCGGGACTGGGAGTTTGGTCTGGCCTTTTCCCATTGGTGCAGGGTCAAGGATGTTTTGTATAAGGATGAGTCCAAACTGAGGGGTCTTGGGATGCAAAACATGGATCAATTGTGATGCAGACCTGAGTAATTACCAGTGGCTAAGATTAATTCAAGCATTCCATCCATCACCTTTTGTATACTTCTGTGTGAGCTGTAAGTGGGGTGGGTATGCCCCAATATGGGTTCTGTACATGTTGTGCCCCTTAAACCAAGCTAGATCCAGATGATGAGCCCTAATCAGGGTGAAATTCATCCTACGTAGCTTGTATTGTGGTTTAAAAAGGACTTGACCTGGCAGTTGCGGCTGGACTGTTCATAATTAGAGCAAGGTCAAGACTGATTTGCATATGGCTGGGTCCAAACTAAGGTGGCATTGTGTCCAAAATAACAATGGATTGGGATGCGGACCTAGTATTTACTAGAGGCTGAGATTAAATTAAGCATTCCAGCCATCACTTTTTTCGCAACTGTCAGTGATTCCCATACCAGCTTTAACTAGAAATATCCGTGGATAAGATATAGCTGAGGCGGTTGTTTGCCATCCATACTTGAATTCTTTTTAAAGTATTGGATAAGATGGTAAAGTCATCCAGTGAGAAACCTTGAGGTAGATTTGGATGTTGTTAGCATACACATGGAAGATAACTTCAGAGTTCTTGAGTATTACACAGAGGGGTTTGAGTAAGATAGAGGATGAAAAGAGATGGAGAGAGAATTAAACTTTGGGGAACCCCTTGCTGTAAGCTAACTGGCTTTAACACAGCATTCCCATGCTTTAGTATTTGAAAGTGGTTAATTAGGTATGAAGGAACATTTTTAGGACACCTAAAAGTTGAACCCCTGAACACATTACTAATAATAATTTAATAAATAAATAAATACGTTTCTGATTTAAATTGCAGAGTACAGTAATTACTTTGTCAGGGTGATGAAGTAAAATACTTTGTCAACCTGATGAAGCAACTGTACTCTGGACTTGGAGATATCTGCCCCCAAGTGGACATTTTTTCAACTGACTGGAATTGGTGTCATAATGGTTCCTTTCAGTGCACTGAAAATATGCCATCTGGCTCTATCAGCATGACAATGTCTTATGGCAAACTTTCAACATCTTTTCTTCTTTTCAAAAACAAAACATCAAAATGATCTTTTTTTCTGCAAATAAAAAGCAATGACTCCCTCATCGTGGGAGAAAACTCCGATGACGTAGGACCATTAAGATATTACTTTCACTTAACCCCACATTTTGGATGGCAGTGGGTGAAAGTAAAAACTAGGGGTGGGCGGTGACCACTGCTCCGCTGGCAGAGTTCACAGAGTTTTGGCACTCTGCCCTCCAAGCTGAGCGCGGAGTTCCGCAAAAAAAACCTCAATTAACCAGTAGCGGAGAGAGGAGCGGAGGTCCTTGAAAACGGTAAACAGGGCTGACAACAAGGATACCACATAAAATATTCAGATTAGTATCATTCTCAATCAGTTATATGATATTTTTCAGGTCTGTGAACCACTCAGCGTGACAGCATTGGGCTATTCCTGCAAGCACTGAGATGCTGTTGCTGAAGAGAAGTTGACCTGTTTTTTTCATTTAGGTTCACATTTAAGCGAGCAGGTTTGTCGGGACAAACATACAGCGACACTCAGAGCTGGTGTAAAAGGTCATTTATTTAGGACAGGATTTAAACATAAGCATCAATAACTTTTAACTGTATAACTCCCTTTTGCCCAACTTTAAATTTAGAGCTTCCCTATGCCCTTCACTCTCTCTTCCTATGGCTCTCTTCAGATCTCCTCCCCTAGGCACTCCACTATTCCTATCATGCCCTCCTTATTTGTAACATCCACCCCCCCATTCTGATCCTTCACCTCGTTTTTCCCCCTGGAAGGGGGACAAGCCCGCATCTGGCTCTCCTCCCACCCCCATTTCCTGCTGAAACTTTGAAAACATCACCTGCCCTAACTGACGTCAAAACTTCCTTCTCAACTCATCTTCTGAAACGCCCTATAACTATCACCATTCCTACCTCCTTTCCTATCTGTTGGGTGGTCAAAAAACACCCTTTGCCCACCAGGTCGGCCCGGAAAAGAGGCCGAGCCCACCCCTCCACCCCCTTATAACCCCTCTACTAATCCCACCCCCACTTACCTGGTGACCAATCCGGCGCACCCCCGCCACTTCCTGTCCTCCCAAACAGGCCTGCGGAGAGACTAGAACGAGTCTCTCTCTCTCCGCGGGCCCCCCATCGGGTCACACATACAGCGACACTCATAGCTGGTGTAAAAGGTAATTTATTTAGGACAGGATTTAAACATAAACATCAATAACTTTTAACTGTATAACTCCCTTTTGCCCAACTTTAAATTTAGAGCTTCCCTATGCCCTTCACTCTCTATTCCTATGTCTCTCTTCAAATCTCCTCCCCTAGGCACTCCCCTATTCCTTTCATGCCCTCCTTGTTTGTAACATCCCACCCCCCCATTCTGATCCTTAACCTCGTTTTTCCCCCTTGAAGGGGGACAAGCCCGCATCTGGCTCTCCCCCCTCCCCCATTTCCTGCCAACCAGCAAAAACCCATGTGGCGTTTTGCTGCCCCACCCCGTAAACCTCTTGTTTATGTAACGTCTTTTCCTTTATTTCCTGATCCACAGATTCTCTCCCCATAAATTATCTAACAACAACCTCAACTCCGTCAGGTAATACGCGTTTCCCAATTGCGATAAGTGCACGCCATCCTCTCTGAACAATGACCCCTCTTGTTCCTTAATGTCTTCATGTCTCAATACCTTGATCCCCTGTGCCCAGCAGAATACCCTCATTGCTCTGTTCAGCTTTTTCTGAGCCCGCTCAATGGTCCCATGATTCATTGCCCCTCTCCATACCCGTCTGGGTACAAATTCTGTCCATACCAGGCATGTCCCGCATAGCTTTTGCTTTAGTAGCTCCAAATCCTTCTGCATGAATTGAATCAATGTAAGCCCCGATTGCTTCACCAAATAATTTTCCCCCAAATGTATCAGTAGTAAGTCCGGACATCCCCACTGCGGTAAGTTCGCAGTGACAAAAGGAGGTAAACACCCCCACCTCATGCCACTCTTTCCACACCAACGCACTTTGTTGTCCCAGTCCCAGTGACCTGCCGTAAATTTGCTTTTCTGAGAATTTCGCCGCCCAGTGGACAAATGAGTGACCGACCAGCCATGTCACCATCTTATCCTTCTGCGGCCCGGCCACACATCCTGCAAAGAAAAAACACTGTAACGTCCGTGGTGGACTACTAAACCCCCCCCCCCCTATAGTTCCTCAAGGCATAACAATACTCTCACAGCATCTAGATTTCCATCTACCTATCGCTTTGAGCTTGGCCCAGTCCCAACCCAAATGGGCTGCCGCTGTAGCTGCCCCAATCTTGAAGGAATGGGTACCGAAATCCCCTGCTCGCCTCCCCGTTCGTCCGAGTGTCATCCTCAGAGCTTGCAGCAACTGATAGCTAGTAAGTTTCTTTCCTGACGCATGCACGAACACCCCTGTTTCCCCGGCCACTCTCAACTTTTGTTTGAAAACCAACCACTCTTTCACCGGGCACGCGATCGTCTCCACCTGGATCCAACCATACCTATTTCCCTTTACCTAACTGGTCTGTCTTGGACCGCCTGAGCCATATCCCCAACCTTTCCTTGTGCATGCAAACCTCTTTCATTTTCACTCCAACTTGGTTCCCTACGCCCAATAATTCCGATACCCTAAAGGCGCCGAAAAACATCCAAACCATGCACAGCCTAAAAAGCCCTACCTCATACTCATCCACACAACATACCAGCAAAACGTGTAACAGTTCTCGCAGTACCTCAAAAGTAATGGGTTCCCTTGCCCTACTTGTCGCCTCGGCCCTGACCCTGCCCCAACCTTTCAACATTCTACCTAATAAATCATTACGCGCCGGGTCCTTACCAAAGAAATGTTTCCCATAGAAAGAGACACCTGCTAACTTCCCTCCTATTGTGGCCGGGGATAAGCCCCCTTTGATCAGAAACAGCACAAAGCGTAAAGCCCGTGCCTCCAGAGCCTACGATCCTTGTGCCCAAAAATTACCCCCAAACGCCTCAAAAGATTGAAACTCCAACCATGCAAGCCTGTAACTTCGCCTTGTAGATACCGCTAAAGACATCTCCACCAGCCCCGAGATCATCATGCCCCCCACTCCCAAATGTCTGCCGAGACCGTAGTCTTGTTCCGTTCCACTCCTGGCGCCAACTCGCGAAAACTCTGCCACTGTGAATGAGATAGGGAGTCTGCAATCTCGTTGTAAACCCCCGGTATGTGTGCAGCTTTAAAGATAACATTGAGAGATAAACATTGTAACATAAACTGTCGTAATAAACGCAAAACTCTGAGGTCTCTAGCCCTCTGTCTGTTAACTAGTTCCACTACTGTCATGTTGTCTACCTGGAAAACAACCGTCCTGTTCGCTAGCTCCCTTCCCCAAACCGTCAGTGCCACTAGTAGCGGAAAGAACTCGAGGAAGGCAATGCTCCTCCCCTGCTGTAGCCATTGACAGGGCCATGTTTCAGCGCACCACCTCCCGTCCCAGTAGATGCCGAAGCCAGACGCCCCTGTCGCATCCGAAAATATTTGAACCTGCCAGACCGTGTCCGAGTCACCAAAAGACATTGGTACCCCATTAAATTCCTTCAGAAAAATCTCCCATATTTTGATATCCTCTCTCAGAGACAAGGAAACTTTTACCCTATGATGCGGTAAAACTGCCCCCGACATGGACAGGCCTAATCATCTACAAAATGTACGGCCTCCCCTCACTACCCTACACGCAAAATTGAGGTAACCTAGGAGTTTTTGCGCCATCCGTAAATCCATTTTGTGCAGTGTCTGCACAAACGCTAGACATTCCAATATTTCTGTCACTTTTGACGCTGGCAGTCTAGCCACCATTGTTTCCGCATCTAATTCGATGCCCAAAAATGTCAAAATTGATAAAGGGCCCACTGTCTTTTACGGGGCCAAAGGCACTCCCATCTGCATCGCCAGCCTCTGAAAGGCTGCCAAAGCCTGCCCACATGCACCGGTTGTGGCTGCTCCTACAAATAGGAAATCATCTAAATAGTGCGTCACCGCCCTGTGGCCACTCGTCTTAACAAAAACCCATTGTAAAAAGGTGCTAAACGTTTCGAATAACGCACATGATATCGCGCAACCCATGGGTAGAACTCTCTCAACGTATAAAGCACCATCCATCTGCATGACTAAGAGGTCAAAATCTGCAGGATGAATGGGTAACAACCGAAAGGCTGATTGTATGTCACATTTAGCCATTTCCGATTTTATCCCGCACCTCAAAACTAATTTCACTGCATCATCCACTGAGGCGTAAATTACCTTGGTGTCCTCTTGTGTGATAAAATCGTTTACCGACACCCCTTCGGGCCATGACAGATGATGTATCAAACGAAACTCACCCGGCGCTTTTTTGGGTACCACCCCTAAAGGGGATATCATCAATTGATCAGTTGGCCAATCAAAAAATGGTCCCGCTATTCTCCCGAGTGCTACCTCCTTCTCCAATTTATCCCACACTACCTGTGGCTGTTCTTTAGCAGACCGTAAATTGTCTGCCCACCTCCTCTGCCGTGGACCTCGATAACCTACTCTAAAACCTTCCCTAAAACCCCATTCCAATTTTCGAGCATTATCCTTGTCTGGGTAGCTGTGCAACCAAGGTAGCAAGGCTTCTAATCTAACTGGTGTAGTACCCTTTCGGAGCAGGAGCTCCTTGTGAGCCTCTACCTCTTGCTGCTCTCCATTGTTCTATAGGACTGGTATGGGAGAAACACTGAATGACCGGATGACGGCCCCCGCACTTGGAGCAATCATGTTTAAACCTGCACTGTGGCCGTGAGCAGAACCCTTTGTTGAAGTTCCAACAAGCCCCCGTGTTGGACACCAGCATTTTTGTAACAATGCCCGCCCCTCCCAAGGTGGGGAGCGCCTGAAAAGGCTTATATGTTACCGGCAGACCACTCGCCGTATGAGTGGACGCCAATGCCTGTGCTGATGCCATCCATTGCATCCATAACTCCGGGTCTAAGTCTCTCCATGGCTTTTCAGGGTTTACACTCACCCGTGCCCTAAACTCCTCGTCATAGCTCAGCCATGCAAACCCCACAAAGTGCATCTGGGCCTTCCTAATGATGTCCATATATTTGAAAAGGGCAATGGCCCTGTCTGGATATTTTTCACAATATATACTGGCAAAAATCAGGAATGCGAACGTCCAATTGTCCATAGTGATGGGAACCCTGGGCCTGCACGCTAACTCCCATTCTTCCTCTTTAGATCCTTCCTTGGCCGGTATGTGCCTGTATAGTAGCTTAAACACATCTACGTATTCATGTTTCCATATCCTTATCTTAGTCTTCTCCGCGATGTGTGACCCCAGGGGCGTAGCCAAACCCATATACGAAAGACGCTTCTTCTGGGCTCCCCCTTCCTTATCTTCCGTGTTCGTGTCTTCCCCCGCCACCTGACTGCTTATCGTTGTGACCGTGGTGGATGCTGCTTCCTTGCCCATGGTCACATCTCCCTTCTGTGCCGAAACCACACTTGGAGTCTCCCACACTGACCCCTCGCCTACGCCTATGGATTTACTGGTGCATGCAGCCTTTGGAACCTCCCCCCCATCACCCCAAACTGACCACCATCTCCCCTTACCTCCAACCGTCTCCCCCAAGTTACGCAGTGTTCTCCTCATTGCTCTGCTCCGTGTCCTTGTTTGCCGCAACCCTGCTGGCCCTTCAGCCATGACGTTATCTTGAAAAACAAAGGCAGAGGTAGGGGTTGCACTGCACTGGCACCCACGCCCCCCCACTTTTTTACCCCGCTCACCTCCTCATCTCGTATCTCTCCATCTTCCCAATCATCCCCATCTTCCTCATAGTCCAAAATCAAATCTTCCTCGCCTACCCAATCACACTTATTTTCAACATGTCCCTGTGATTTTGTTGCCAGTGTTTCTGTTGGCCCTTGACCCGTATGGCGCGCACCGTCGTTGTGGTACCCACGTTCCCACGAAGTAGAGAAGGCCGCCGCAGACCCCTCTAGTGCTTCTGACCAACGCGTTTGGGCCGTATTGCGCCCAGTTGGCATCCCCCTTTTCTTGCCAACCTCCATTGCTGGCATTGTGTAGCCTCTCCCCATGTGGCCCTGTGCGCCACTGGGGCTTCCTGTGCCGACCTGCCCTTCGGCCGCACGAGCCTCCTGACCCCTACCCCCCTCCGTCTGTGGTATCCAAACCCAGCTTCCTGCGCCTGACCTGTCCGGCTGGGTCCCCTTCAAATCTGCGACTTCCCTACCCCTTTTGTTCTCGTCACGCCGGGTGCCCGCTTCCTCCCTGTGCTTACACAACTGTGCTCACCTGGCCTCGGTTTCTGCCACAACCCTGCGCTGCTCATGAATTCTGGCTTCCAAGTCCCATGCATCTATCTGGTCCCATGTTCCTAGCGTGGCTGGGCCTGGGGACTCCCTCACCCCAGCCTCCTCCGTTGTCTTGAGTTTTGCTAGTCTCGCCTGCCTCAGAGGTGGCTTGGGTCTGCCTGCCCCCCCCCTGGTTTTCCCTGCGTATTTCCCTTGCTTTCTGGCAGGGGCCTCATGACCACTTGGTTGGTTAGCCCCATCCCTGGGGCAGGACAGGTCCAGCGGGGTCTGCACACCACTGGGCCCCGGCACGTGCTGATCGTCCCCAACCCCTTGTAACCCGGGGGCCTGTCCTGACACACTATCATCTGCCCCGCCGTGGGAACTACCCGCTGAGGTGCCTGCGGCCGCCTGCCCCTGCGTTCCCTGGGCCCGGGTCCTGTGTGCCCTGCGTTTCCCCGCTGAAAATTAAAGGGCTGAGCGTGTCCGGAGTCCCCATCCACACTTCCCGTACCTGTTCCTACCTAGCCGGGATTTCATCCTTGTCCCCTTCTGAATCCTGTGACTTGCATGCAGCGATCGCCGCCGCCACCCTGCTTGACGCAGCCCGTGTTGGCCTGGTCATTCGAACCCAGGCCTGTTCCAGGACCCCGGGCCGGAGCAAATCAGCCCGGCCGGCTTCGCCTAAAACGCTGAGCGCAGCCCTGACAGCCTCTGTGTCATGGCCTGTTGACATGGCGCTGCCCTGAACTCAAATGGCTCCCCCATGTGGCCTGTCTCAATGTGGTGCCCCCCTTTTAAGCCTGAGTTGTCTGTGCCTGCTAGTGTCACCTGGCCTGCCCCTTTATGGCGTGCCTCTCTCCACAGTGTGCCCCCAGTGTGATGTGCCACTAGTTTGTAGCCCCCCTTTGCTGTGGCCCCTTGCTGTTTGCGGTGGCTGCCTGCAAGAAAAATTATGGTGTAAGGGGTCACCGTTAATACAGGGCCTGCCCAGGTGCCGTATACTATGGGGCCCCCCGAGGCCTAATCTCCTATTGCCCCAGGATCGCGTTGCCGGCGCTTAAAATGGTCCGCATTTTCCGTTTAAAATTCGCGCTAACCGCGCGTTACTCCCGCCGTTGCTGTATTTTTCTCCCTGGGGGCGCCTCGTCCCTACTGTATCATGTGCACGTAGGCTGCTCGGCCTCGCGCTTGTAACCAAGGTATAACTAGGCGTCGGGGCTTAGAAACCCCTGTGCGCCTGCTGGTCTGTGGCACTGCACGCACTGGGGGCTGATAAGGCCTCCGTGCGCCTTCCAAAGCCGCTGGGGCCGCTCCCCAGTGGCGCGCTGAGGCCTCTGGGCCTCGTGTGCACTGCCACGCCCCCTGGCCCTCCCGCGCACAACTCAACCTGGCCACCCGCCCTGGGACCTGCCGCTAATGCGCACACGTTCTTCCCTGGCTCCAACTACCCGGAAAACTCCTGCACTTGCCTCTAGACCGGAAAAACTTCTGCTTCAAAAAACACCCTTTCCCCACCAGGTCGGCCCGGAAAAGAGGCCGACCCAACCCCTCCACCCCCTTATAGCCCCTCTACTAATCCCACCCCCACTTACCTGGTGACCAATCCGGCGCACCCGCGCCACTTTCTGTCCTACCGAACAGGCCCGCAGAGAGACTAGAACGAGTCTCTCTCTCTCTGCGGGCCCCCCCATTGGCATTGAAAAGCGATGCTGCAGGGCAGGGCAGCTGCCTCTTATCGGCCCTTTCTCTTTCAAGCTGAAGGTTACCAGCAGCTGCTCCAGCTGGCCCGAGCTCTGTGAATGCAGTGCGTGGAGCATCCCGGCCCAGGGGTCCTCCGGCGTATCATTGGTTTTTGGTGGATGTGTCTGCATGAGTTCTGCACCAAATGGGCGCAAAACTCACCCCCACTGGGCCTGATCTCTCTTCCATATCAGCAGCAAAGCCTTCCCCTGAGACACAGAGCACTGCGGGAGCTCAGTGAGCGGCCACCGGACTCTGCAAGCCCTGAACATCTGCAAGATGGTGGGTACCGAGCAAGCCATGCACCTGGCGTGCATGTCTAGAAATGCTGCTCTAGTGCCACAGCCACTCCTCCTCAGCCTTGCTATTCCCCTCATGTGCGTATGCACTATTTTAAAATCTCACCTAGGGCCAGATGTATCAAAGGGTTTTCCCCATACTATGTCTATGGGAAAATGTGTTCGTACATATGGCCCCTGGTTCCTAACGGTTGGGGTGAGGCGATTATAGGCAATTAAATCCGGCGTTCGCAAGAGACTACTGGGTGTCTCTTGCAGGTGGTGCCCCAACGTGCTTGTGAGGTGGCGGGTAGCTGGATGCTTACATGTGGTAAATGAATGCTAACTAAACTAAAGATGTAGTGCATCAAAAAATACACTAATCTTTGGATCATGTGGCTGGGGATCAGGTGGCTTTCCGCTGCATGCGGAATTTCACTGAATTTTTAGATAACTTTGCGGAATTCTGCGGAGAAGAACTCTGCAAGGTCCACCCACCCCTAATAAAAACTGTCCATCTGCCTGTCAACTCTAGATAGGGTGGGAGGACAAATAGCCAAACCTCTGACGGCCCTAACTCCATCGGGCCATCAAAGGAGTATTTCACGGTAGAAAACAAAGAAGACTCCATGTCTGGTGTACTTACGTTCTGCTCAACTTTAAATGAGGTGGGTGGAACTTCATAATGGTGGAGAAGGTACACCTTTGCCTTTGCAGCAGATTACCGTGTTCTCTAAACTCTAAATTACGCCCTTAATAACTTCCATTAACTTCATTAGAGTGGTGATCAGGATCTAGAGCACTTATCTGTGCTGATGCCTGCAGTGCAAAGGCCCATCTTCGAAGACATTGCTTTCTGCCTTGGGAGTACAACAAGCTGAAAAACAGTGCTGGGGTAAGCAGCCATTGTGCTGCATAGGGCTTGCATTCGCCACAAGAAAATGAGGGAGTTTGTTTGATAGTGAGCAATGTAGCGTAATTTAAAGTGAATATATTGCAGCACTGGGAGGTAACTGGTACCTGGACTGGTTTGACACCCATTATTTTGAGACCATAAAATAGGTGCAGAGCTGTGTTTTGTAGAAGCTACAGCTTCTTTGCACAAGAAGAAATGCCCAAGTAAATGACACAGGTTTAATCCAGCAATATTGAGGAGAATTCAGCAGGATAATAAATACATTTCTTCCATTGCCTAAGGCCAAAGAAACAAGCTACTGAGGTGGAGCGGGTCTCCAGAGTGAGATTTTTATAAAACTTCGAACCTCGGTTGCTGATAGATTTAACTCTAGCCCATGCAATGACCTATAGTAAAAAATGTAGGGCCTGATTATCAAAGGATTTTTCCTATTCTGTGTCTATAGAAAAGTATGTTAGTGCATATGGGCTTTAGTTCTCACAGCTCGGTAACTGGCAAATAGAGGCTAATGCTGGTTTACAGTATGTGTTAATGTTAACTGTGATGTCATCAGCAGATATTGAGGAAGGGAGGAGTGAGTTGGAGATCTGGAGTGTTAAAAGATGGATGCCTGAGGTAGAGGAGTGCAAGTATGAGCCTAGGGGTTACATCAGATTCTCAGGCAGGGCCGGCATTAGGGCGGTGCAGCTGCACTGGGTTCTGACCTTAGGGGGGGCGCCGACTTCAGCAATAACTTACGAAACTTGCGATTTAAAAGCAGCTGCTGAAAAGTTCCTTGTGTGTCTAGCCTTCAGGAAGTAATTAAAATGTCAAGATAACTCTTGTGATTAATATTCCTACTAGGGAGAGAGATAGGAGTTTTGTCAAGTGGCAGCTTTGACTCCCTATAAAGTAGCTTAGAGTGTTTATATACCTGCTGAAAAGAACAGAATTATATTATATGTGGCTAGATGAGTGGATTTGTAAATCCAGCCTTTGCAAGCGCTTTAAAACAAATGAATGAGAGTGAAAACGGGGCTATGCAGAGATGAGGGGCACATTTTCAAGGTGGCAGTTAGGAATCCAAGGAGGTAGTCATGGGGAGGGGGCAACAAAACAGACTGTCGCACAGGGCACCACCAGCGCTAAGCCGGCCCTGTTGTCAGGTAATCTGAGCAGAAATGTTTGTACAGTAACCCCCCTCCGGTAACATATTTGATATGTTCTGAGAGAATCTAAATGATGGCTTGAGACTCTAAAAGCATTTCAGTTAACCAAAGCCCCTTCCTCAATAATGAAAGCTGTGGATCAGGGGAGGACCCTGGTGTTTAGAGTGAACTGCCAGGATTCACAAAAGTGTGTAACACCACGAAACTGGAGTCAAGCCTACTAGATAGAGGAATAATGGGATGTAAATGCCTGGTGTGATTAAAGGTGCGAAGTGTGAACAAAGGGGACATATTATGTTTTAAATGGGGCTGATCTGGGATTTTCACCTTGGATCCCGGTTTAGGTCTGGCCTGTATCTATAGCTACACAGAATGTGGCCATGTTTAGTGATGCTTTTTCCAAGTACCCAGGAGAGTAGAGAAATCTTTGCAAAATGCGCCCAGCATAGTACTGTGGCCTGTATATTTTAAGCTTGACCAATGTTACATAAACATAAGATGACTTCACACAAAAGTGGGCAATTGTTTAGTGTGTTAGTACTGAGCATCGTATGGTAGAGTCTTTATGACTTTGCCCATCAGGGTAGTGGATAACTAAACAGTAAAAAGTGAGGTATAATGTGCAGTTTGCATAATGGGGAGACACTGTATATCCATGTTGTATTTAAATATTGTTCTTCCACAAAATTTGATAGCAGCATACATACAATATCAAGCACTTTCCAGAGTTTCCAATGGATGGATTTACTTAATTTTAAATAAAGCCTCCCAATGTTAGTCTATGGAGCTAATGTAGTGCAATGGAAACAAATGCAACAGTTTTTTCCTTACCAGTGCTTGTAAAACATCTTTTATAAAGTCCATACTTATATTTACACTGCACCGAACCCTCAGGGCACTTAGTGCAGACCTTAGGAGTGATGTAAATGTAAAAATAAGGTTGTTTGAGACTTTAAAAGAACTTTTAATTCCAAAGTCGAATTTGAAGTTACCTCTAATTTAAAAGCAGCATCAAGGCAGGTTTGCTTTTACAATGACACCAGAGACCACAGCAGGGCATCACCCAGTGGTGCCCCAACTACACTGGGGTCCCTAAACCTACATACCCTACCATAGACTAGGGACTTATAGGTAGGTTGTCGGAGCCAATTATAATAATGCTTACTTGTAACCACCAGTTGCCCTGCCCTGAGTCTGGGTTTTATGAGCCTCCTCATCCAGGATGGTCTGGACTTTGGGTTGGATAGGCTGTACATGTCCTCCACCCACAAGGTGGCCCCTTTGAATTCTGCCCTATCTGGCATTTACTTCCCTTGATAGTCAGGCCTGCTTGTTGCAGGGCCTGAAACACTTTCCTCAGGTGGACCAGGTGATTCTCCCAGGTGGAACTGGATACAGCTATGCCATCAAGATAAGATACACTAAAGGAATCCATCACCAACCTTTTGAAGATGGCAGGAGCATTTTGCAAACCAAAAAGCATCACCTTGAATTGAAAGTGGCCCTCTTGGGTGAAACATGCTGACCTCTCCTTGAATCTTGGACTCATGGCAATTTGCCAGTATCCTGAGTTCAGGTCAAATGTGCTGATAAACTTGGCAGTGCCAACCTATCAAAGAGCTTGCCAGCTCTGGTGAGCGTCAGGCTTAGTGACTGCATTCAAACCTCTGGATTCCACACAGAATCTTAACTCCTTCTTCCCCCCTTGGTGATTAGGATTGGGTGCCAGCAACAATGGGCTGGCCCTGGGACTATCAGAGGGCTCAGTTATCCCTTAGCTCCAACATCTTAGCTACCTCAGCCTTGATGTTGGCTCTGAAGGGGTCAGACAACCTGTACAACTTGTTCGCACCATGTAAACTGTCACCAGTGTCAATGTCATGGACACACTAAGTGGTGAGTCCAGGGGTAAGGGAGAACAACCCAGCAAGCTGTTCCAACACTTGATTGTAGTCTTTTTGCTGCTGGTTTGTCAGTTTGGGAACAAGTTCAACTCCCTCCACTGACCCATCTTGCACAGTGGTAGAGAGGAGGTCTGGCAGAGGTTCATTCTTCTCCTCCCTTCCCCCATCTGTGTCCATAAGCATGTTCATGTCTGCCCTGTCTTGTAGGGGTTTAAGTCTGTTCACATGCATGATCTGGTAGGGATTCCTGGGGGTGCCAAGGTCCACCAGGTAGGTGACCTCACCTTCTTTCTTGAGTATAGGGTAGGCCCAGTCGACTTGGCCTGGAGGGCCCTGGGAGCCACAGGCTCCAATACCCACACCAACTGACATGGATGGTACTCAGGCATAGTAGGTTTTTGTTCATGCCAGAGCTTCATGAGCTCTTGCCTGGCCTCCAGATTGCTGTTTGTTCTCTTCATGTACTCTGCCATGCAAGACTGCAGACCTAGCACATAGTCAAGCACACTCTGCTTGGACTCCTTGATAGTCTTTTCCCAAGACTCTCTCACCAAACACAGTGGTCCACTTACAAGGTGCCCTAACAGTAATTAAAAGAGGCTGAAGCCAACTCTCTTTTGGGGCACCTCTCTGTGAGCAAACAGCAGACATGGGAGGAGAACATCCCATATCCTCCTGAGCTTATCAGACAAATCCATACCATTCCAAACAGGGCCTTGTTAAATCTTTCCACCAGAGTATTAGTCTGGGGATGATATGGGGTGGTGAACTTACAAGTAGCCCCACATCGCCTTCAGATAGGCAGACATAAAGTCGGTGTCCCATCTGAGACCACTTCCTTGGGAAACCCCACTTTGGTGAACATACCAAGCAGGGCCCTAGCCACTGTGGGAGCAGTGACTGTTCTGAGGGGTATTGCCTCTGGGTACCTGGTGACATTGTCAACTACCATCAAAACATACCTGTTGCCTGAGGCAGTTGGTGGGTCTAGGAGACCAACAATATCAATCCCCACCATCTCAAAGCGGGGTCCCAACCACTGGCACCGATATTAAGGGAGCCTCCGGCTTGCCCCCTGTCTTGCCACTAGCCTGACAGGTGACACATGAGCTACAGAACTCCTTCCCAATGCAGACATGTTGGGCCAATAGAAATGGTTGACCTGCCTATTCCAGGTCTTGGTATGACCCAAATGTCCTGCCAAAGGGATGTCATGGCTTAAGGTGAGGAGGAATTCCCTGTACTTCTGGGAGGGAACGACTCTCCTGGTTGCCCCTGGTTTGGGGTTCCTTTCCTCAGTATAAAGGATTCCATTCTCCCAGTAAACTCTGTTGGATCCACTGATATCACCCTACTATTTCCAGGAGGCAGTCTGCCTCGGGTCCTCAAAAGTTGGACACTCCTCTCTCGAGGGTCTACCTGCCCTTGCAATTCTGTCAAGTCAGGCAGAGCTTGCGGGGGTGAGTTCCAACCTCAGAAGTCAGATTGTCCTGTTCAGGATTGGATTCCTCCTGGACCTCTGGAGTTTCTTGGGCTGGTTCACCAGACCCTGTGCCCTTTCTCTTGCTTCTGGAGGTGTGGCCCATTGTTCCAAGGTCCAGGTGTAGAGCTCTTCCCCATTGTGCAGCCTGTCATCTGGCCACAACACACATTCATTCATGGAGGTCCAGCATATGTGCATGGACCCTTCTTTCCACTTCTGACCACTCAGATGCTTCAAGATCATTTCCCAGTAGGCACTCCACTGGGAGGGCAGGAGAAATAACTACCTTTTTAGGGCCACTTACACCTCACAATTCCAAGCTCACCATGTCCATAAGATGGAGCTTGTCTCTGCTGTCTGCACAAGTCACCTGGGAGAATACACCAGTAGGATCTGCTCTGGAGAAACCAGTTTGTCGATGACCATAGTCACACTGGCACCTGTATCTCTCAGAGCTTCTACCTCCGTACCGTTGACTTTAGGCCTCTGCCTGTACTTCTCCATGCTTGGAGGTAAGGCGGCCAGGGCTACAATATCCACCCCTCTTATGGACACTAAGGTAACCTCTATGGACCCTGACCCCATCTCTGGGTCACCTTCCACTCCCACACCATCACTAGCAATCACATGGGACTGGCTACCACTGAAGGGCTTCTTGGAGCAGGCAGTATCGCCTCTTTTGTTTCCTGGCTGGAAACAGTCAAAATACTTTCCTCTCTTTGCAAGTTCATAGAACTTCCATGCCTTAGTAGGATCAAAATGCTTCACTTGATACACCCTCCGCTTGGAAGTGGCATGGCTCGGGGCTCCCCCACCTTGGGCAGATTTTTGGGACTCCTGGGAGGACTCTTTAGATTTTTTATCTTCTTTCCCCAGGGCTTTGCCATGGGAGGGTCTGTGTCTTCATTTCTTCTAATCAAACCCTTGGTGTTTGTTAGAAACCTTGGTCCTCAACCACTCACAGCTACCTCTCCAAGGTCACTGGGATTGGACATCTTAGAGGCTACTAGATATTGGCGTAACTTCTCTGAGATACAATTAGTCAGGATGATTTTCTTCATGATCCAATTGTATTGCCCCTCATAAGTACCTACCTTGTTACCCTGTATCCAGCCCACTAGTGCCTTAACTAAGGTGTCTACAAAGTCAACCCAAGACTAGGTATTGACCTTCTGAGTGTCTCTAAGCTTCATCGTATACTGCTCTGGGATGAGACCAAACTTCTGAATGAGACATCTCTTCCTACTGGGATAGGACTCTGTCTCACCCTCTTCTAGGGCCAGGAGCCTATTCCTCCCAGATATTGGGATCAGTTCCCATAGAAGTGAACTGCAATACTGAGGTCTAACTTTTCTCATTCTGAGAGCCCTCTCAAAGGCTGTTAGCCAATTGCCAATGTCATCACAATCTTGGTAGTTAGGAACAATCCCCTAGAGTAGTCTGGGGCAAAACCCATCACCCCTGGACACCTCAAAATCTTCACTGCCATCAGCTCTCTGTTCATCTCTTGGCCACTTCTTCTTTTCTAAGGCCAGCATCTCTGCCTCTAGAGCTATATAGGCCCACTGGGTCTCAAGATCTCTTTCCCTGAGGGACAGGTTTGCTCCTTCTGAGATGAATCCTCTCCCCTGTGTTGAGGTGGAGGGATGACCCCTCTTCCTCCTCATCTCTAAGGTTTAAGGGTTCTCCCTCCCATGAGAGGTTGGAAATTGCATCCTCTAGCTCTTCTCCTACTGCAGCCTCCTCTGTGCCTACCTGCTCGGCTTCTGTCCTGGCCCTAAGGGACTTACCCAACTCTTCCTTCCTAAGGTAGTGGTTACCTGCGACCCCCTCTCAGTACACAACTCCCTAAGCTGGACTACAGTGAGCATGGGTAGGCTATCCAGATCAAGCTTCATGGTATCCCTAGATTTTGTGTCACATTTGCAATAGGTCTCAATCCCCCACTAGGTCTAGTCAAGGTCTCAATAAATTAATCTTTGCCCAACCCTTTATAGTTTGGCCCACGAGCAGTTAGGCTTAACTTAGGAGACAGGTGTGTAAAATATTTAATATCAACAAAACAGTAAACACAATACACAATAAAAATCCATTAAAAATGTATAGAACTACAAAATACTTTTATCTTTAAAATGACACCACAGTGACAAAAATCCAATGTAGGGAACCTGGAGCTATGAATGTTTAAAGCTTAAATGTTAAAAAATACTCTCTAGTGCCTAAAAGCCAAAAGCACCAACCGAGGACATCTGGTCATGCTTGACCAGGGCCAAATCAAAAGTTGAGGCCGACCATGAGGGCCCCCTGCTCAGATACACTGAGCGGGAGGCCTCAGTTAAAGTTTTATCTTCACACTTAGGACCTCATTACAAGTTTTGTGGTCCTTTCACTGCCATAGCGTCGGTGGCAGTCCGACCAACACCAGTTTGGCAGTCGGACCACTGTATTATGAGCATTGTGGGCCTATGAACCAAAGACTGTTGCTGTTCAGCTGGCACCACCACGCAGCACAGACCACCGCGGTGTCGAGGCAGGACAAACAGGCCTGCCGAACCAATGTGTACGCTGGACACTTTATGATGTTACACACTGCCACCACCAAGTCCCAGCAGGCGGAAATGGAGAGTATAAAGGGAGCAACTCACCTGCAGGCAGCGTTACATGTCCTGTGCCATCATGGAGCCCATCACACACATCAAGCCGCTGCTAATTAAAGGTGCACAGAATCCACGCTGCCATGAACGCAACTGACGGTATGTACACACACACCTACCTGTGTCATTGCGCTCAACAACAGATCGTTGCGCGATCACAACAGAGGAAGCTAGCACATTTGAACACCCTCCATGTCCGGACAAACAAAACTCAAGCTGCCACACATGAGACAAATCTACAATCCATATCAGGGGACAAGTCTAACACCATACATGCTAACATTGGCCCACACAAGACCCCACAAATGCATTAGTAAAAACATATCCATACAGTCTACATCTACCCTTGTCTTGGGAGACATCAGCACTGCCCACAAAGTCAGATGCTGCAAACAACAGCAAATTGATTCACAAGCAGGCTGAAACACACACAACTGTAAGCAGATGACATGAATTACTCAGGAACAACAAAAAGGGTGGAACGGAATAGCAGGACAAATGCACACCCCAAAAAATTTACTTGGGTTTAGTAATACAAAATGCATAAGAACAAAGGCCATTGGCCAGTCCAAGTAATGCCATTGCATATGGTTGTGCCCACACTTGACTCCAAAATACTGCCAGGAAATCTCCACAGGAAGTGGCATCAAGTGCAAGCATCTCCTTTGGGGTGGAGGGACAGATTTGGATTGGGTGGGTTTGGGCAGGGTGGACTGTTTCTTAGGAGGGGTGGCCTTCTTCTTGGGGGTAAAGGTTTAGGTGCTTGCTGGGGGGGGGCTGGTGTGACAGGGGAAGACGTTAATGTAGAAGGGATGGTTGGGATGTGGGTGGGGGCCTCTTGGGTTTGGGATGGAGTTTGGAGGTAACAGGGGAAGGACAAGGTAAAAAAGGAAACTTTCCTTCAGAACACAGGTACGGTCATCAGAAGGGGTTGGGGATTTTGCGTGTGTGAGGTATGCTTCTGTTTGGGTGGTGTCTGTTCTGTGTGTGAGTGTGGGCATTTGTGTGTCTTAGAGGGGCTGGAAGGTGGAGGTGCTGGGTGATGTGGGAGTGATGGATGTTTGTCTGTTGGGGTGGTGTCTGCAGGTATGGTGGATGTGTTAGATGTCTGTGTGTCTGTTGGGGTGATGTCTGTAGGTATGGAGGACATGGTGGATGTTTGTGTGTCTCTTGGGATGGTGTCAGAGGATATAGCCAGTGTGGTGGATGTGTCACTGGCTGTTGTGGTGGTACCTGTGGGTGTGCTGGATGTGGTGTGTGGGTCGGTGGGGGTTGTAGGAGTGTCTGGGGAAGTGGTGGCTGATGTTGTGTTTGTAGCTGTATGTTGAGTGCCAGCATGCCGGTGTGTCATGTGGTGTTTGTGTTTATGTGTGATGCTTGTGTGTGTTGAGGTGGGTGCATGCGGATGTGTTTGTGTGCTTGGGATAGGTAGGGGAATGGGGGATTTGGATTGGGAAGAGGAAGGTCGAGGGCCTTAGCAATCATGTCAATCGCTGAACTACACACACACCATACAAATGTTATCCCCCAAGGTGAGAAAACTTCATTTGGGAGTTGGCAAATGGGTCTTTGGACAGAGAACACTGGGATGGAGGTTGGAGTAACAGTAACAGTGCCTCCTGGCCCTAACATCCATGTCAATCTCTGTACTACGCCCACTATACAAATGTTATCCTTCCAAGTGAGTACACATTATTTGAGAGATAATACCAGGATAATTTAGACAAGTGAAAACGGTTCTGGTGTTTGGAGTTAGAGAAACAGTGCCTCCTTGGAGTTGCAGTCAGGTAACTCTCTGTGCTGCACACACTATACAAATGTTGGGTATTACATATCTGTATGCAGACTGCATTTAGGCTTGGGCATACATTTACCTGTTGAGACATACAAGTCCTGGGATTATTCTTGTATATTGAAAGACTTACCGGCCCCACTTGGACATAAAGCATGTGATGAACCTTAGTAGCTGTGCTGATAGGTCCAACAATGCAGATTGACAGGGTCAGCACCCAGATGCCCTGGGATTTGAATATTGGTGGGGTAAATGAACAGGACAGTGGCAAAAGTTGAGCTATGAGCATGCATGGCATAACATTTGATGACATTTTTTGTATTGTGACTTATCAGACTCCACTCCCCCAAGTATTCCTGTCAAGCCCTCAGGATGCAGGATGGCCAACACCTTCTCCTCCCAGGGAAAGAGATGTAATGGGGCCACCACCAGTCTTCTTGGCCTACAGCTGGTACATGGAGACCAGGGAACAGACATTGCCCCTCAGATTGTTCCATCTGTACCTGATGTCCTTCTTTGTGCGCAGGGTGGTGCCTACAGCATTCACTCTGTCAACGATCAGTCCCACATTTCAGTTTTCCTACAGAGAGGAGTATGCTGGATTTGTGCTCCAAACAATTGTGGCTCTACTCTTATGATCTAATTCACCATGACTCCTAACGCATCTTCTGAAAAACAGGGATTTTTAGAACGTGACATGGTGGAAAAAAAATGGGTGACAGTGAATTACAAAACAGGGGAAGTGTAAAAGGGTGTGAATAGACAAAAGTGTGTGCAGGGTGTTCTATGGGATGGTGAAAAAAGGGGTGACTAATCTATGAAGTCTATGGAGAATAAGGTGGTCGGGCTTCTGTGTTTTGCATTGGAAAAGAAATGTGGTCGTGAAGGGGTGTGTTTTAAAGTGTTTTTCGCAGGTCTGTCCACTGTGTCAATGTGTGTCAGTTGTGTTGTTTTCAAATTCATCCAAGGTGCTCTAGTCTGTTGCTTTGCTGACTGTGAAACACCACTGTGCGGACCACCATTGACTGACCACCATAAAGGGACTGCGACTGTGTGATTGTAATGTGCTCAGTGGTTGGCCACAGTGCTGGTGGTGCTGGAGGTCAGACCACCTATTTTCAGACTGCCGAGCGGCTGGCAGTCTGCCATTTTTGCTTGGCAGTCGGCAGTCCTGCTTGTGTAACTCATAATAGGGCGGTCTGAAAGACGCCATCAGATTGCCTTTCTGCACGCCACATGTCAAATCCTGGAAGCCTAGAGCTCAGGAGCTTTCAGCGGGACGAACCCGAAATTCAGGCTGGGTCATGGTTGAAAGTAGCCAGCTTGGCTCAGGATGTCAGGTTGGTCCACTTATGGGGCTTTTTTACAAAGTTGCTCCAACCGCCTCTAAACTTGGGGATCTTCTTCCAGAAGTCCTTTTTGGATCCTTGAAGTGTCCACAAACTTGATCCAAGGTTTGAGAAGCTATAAGTTGCACCTTGGAAGCTGGGACTACAGTTCCCAGAATGCACCTGGTCAGAATCCTCAAATGGCCAGTGGACGCTGCTCAGCTGGGCTCTTCTTGCAGGACTTGATGCAGGGGACTCTAGTCAGCTCCTTTGTACCTTTAGCTTACAGAAAGACCACTCCTGGAATTACAGAAGCAAGGCAGAGTCATTTTCTTGGTGAAGTCCAAAGTGTGCAGCTCGTGCAGTTCTTGTGGGTGCAGTCCTTCAGGTGCAGGCCAAGGGTTCAGCAAGGCAGTACTTCTTCTACAGTGTCTTCTTCCAGCAGGAATCTGAATTGTTGGGCAGAAGTGCCATATTTATCCTTGCTTCTGTGTTGTGAAACGGGGGGGCTGACTAGTAGGATGCAGGGTGCCACCTTCTGGGGTGGCCATCTCCTGTGAAGTGTGGCAAAAATAATTTTCAGAAAGCAACATTCTCTTCTTGAAGGTTATATCTGGCTGAGCCCACCACTGGTGTTGCTTAGTTTCCCTAACACACACCTTCCAGCCCCTCTACTAAACTAATTACTGGGACTCCCATCTGGCTGGGGGAACAGGAAATAGGGGAGGTCCAGTTTCTGTCCCAGATGGCTTTCCTTCTTTTGAAAATCAATTTGGCCACTCTATGCCATCTTGCTCCGCCATCTGCTGCGGCAGTTCTACTCCCACCAGATGCTTCCTTTGTTTCACCCCAGGCCACTTCACACCTCCTTAAGACAGCCTGGCTCCGGCTGCCAGAGACAGGCCAATCAGGAAAGGGCACTACAGGGCTAATTTTGGTAACTTTCAGAAAGAGTTCTAAAACCCTTTCTCTGTACTAGCTATAGTAAATCCAACCAAGCTGTTGGATTTAGTCTAACTTTTAATTTAAATCCACACTTGACAGATTTAGCTCTTTTCAAGTTGAAATACGACTTTATTAATTTTAAATAAAGCCTCCTAATGTAGCTAATGTGCTACAATGGGGAAAATAATTTGGCTATTTTTCCCACGGCAGGGCTTATAAAACATCTTTTATAAAGTCCCTGCTTATAGTTACACAGCACCCAATGAGTGGGGGCACTAGGGCAGACCTTAGGGGTGATGTATATGTTACAACAAGGTCGTTTGAGACTTTGGAAGTACTTTTAATTCCAAAGTGGAATTTGGAGCTAACTCTAATTTAAAAGCAGCCAGCAAGGCAGACCTGCTTTTACAATGACACCAGAGACTACAGCAGGGCACCCTGGGGTACTCTAGCTACACTGAGGTCCCAAAACCTACATGCCCTACCATACACTAGGGAATTATAGAAAGTCATCAGAGCCAATTATAATTATGCCTAATTTTTACGTACCATTGTATGCATAGCACTGGCCTGGAGTTGGCTAGCAGTATCCAGGGCACAGTCAAAGTCAGTAGCCATCAGTATCAGTCAGAAGGTTAGAGCTGATCAGGGCAAAAAAGATGACTTAAAAACAAGGTCGTTTTTTTTCCAACAGCATCACCTTCACTTGTAGAATGTCTACCCTCACACAACGTTAAGTCTTCCTGTGATCACAACATGTTCAAATATGTTTTTCCCATTCTCTGAGAATGTGCAGGGTCCAACCACAAATGGGCCAATTTCCTCTCCACCTTTAGCTTGTCTGAAAACCTGAAGTTTGCTAAGAAGTGACTGGCCTACCAAATAATTACAGTACAAATTAATGTAGGATAGTGGAGCCATTAGCACTCCATTGCACAATCGCAGAGTCACAATCACAAAGTCTGGGACTGGTGCATAAGAAAGATTGCAGCAAGTTTCATGAATCATTAAGGGTCTGATTACGAGTCTGGTGGTTACAAGACTGCTAGACTTGAGTCTGGTGGTTACAAGACTGCTAGACTTGTGGTGGTGGTCGGACCACCGCGGCTGTGGCAGTTTATTACCCACCAACAGATCACCGTCTCCACCAGGATCCAACATTTCGATGGGCTGACGGCAGTCCTGGTTGTAATCAGCTAGGGCAACGCTGAACTCAGTGCCGCCCTGCTGATTACAACCTTGTTCCCTGCCAGCCTTTTTATGGCAGTTTCCACACCATGAAAGTGGTGATGGAGAAAAAGTGTTTGTGGCCACAGGGGGAGCCCTGCATTGCCCACACCCATGGGCCTCCCGGACCAGCACCCCCAGCTTGCGCACTGTCTGCATGCCGAGGGTGCTGGTTGGCCCCCTCTGTGCTACAAGATAGCACTCGCCTCCTTCAAGGGAACTAAGTTCTATCTCGTAGCAGTGTTCTGCAGGAATGCTCTATTTTGAGGTTTCCGCCAGTCAGCCCGGTCAGACAGGGGTAAATCTTGAAATAGGGCACAGGGGGGGGCCGCCACTGCAATGGTGGTGGCATCCTCCCCATGAGTTTGGCGGTGCCGCGTTGGGACCGCTAAATTCCTAATCAGCCCTTCAGACAGGAAAACTTGTTCCAAAGCACATGTAGCATGAAACATATTTTAAATAGTTTAACATTTCAGCCTTAGAGCATTCTTGATCAAATTGACATTGAACCAGCTCTCAATGGCAAATTTTGCAGCACAGTGTGGACATTCAGTATCACTATTGTTTCACTATTTTAGCATTTTAGGACACATTAAATTTGTATGAAAATAATTGTTGCCTTCTTAGTACCAGTTTATCTTATTCTTAGCAGCAAAAGGGTCATAAATTAACCTTTGCAAAGTTATGCTGCTGTATAGCACTACATGTAATGGGTTTGTTTAGGTAACCTTTAAGCTTGTGTTTTACAAACAGCAAATTGTGCAGCAGATGGTAGATTTTGTGTCAAGTGCAGCAATTTCGTAATTAGGGAAAACACACCCCAGCATAATTCTAGTGACTTTGCCCATATGTTATTATATATTGTGTCCAATATGTCAGGAATTCCACTTATTTTGGAAATGAGATTCAAAAGAGAGAGAAAACCAAAGGCTCCTTTTCTTGAGCTGAAGGATTTCTTGTTTGTAGGGCGATTTTGGCCATAGGATAGGCTAAGGGGCACTTTTTCACAAATGACTGAGAAGTTGGGAATTGTAAAAAGGTGCATATATAAAAAATATTATAACTTTTAAAATAAATTATTACTTTATTTATTCGATAAAAAACATAATTACATTCAAAACAAAATATATATTTAAATATATACAGAAAAGTACACAGCAAAATTAAAAAATACAATATTTTTTAAAACATCTCTGTATGTTCCAATGGAAAACATATATATTTTTAAATAAATTAAAATATATTTAATGGGAAGCATCATTGTCTGTGGGGTAGTAATTACAGTCACCGATGAACATTAAAGCAACACTCACCCCTGCATCCTAAAAAAACCTTACTACCTGTATTCTCTACCTATCTTTGAGCCCTAAAAGTTCCTTCTTGCTACCCTGTTCTTCATCCAACCCTGAGCCATAAAAACTCTTTACTACTACTATACAATTGTTATCTATTGCCATAAAAACTAATTATTGAAGCAGTGCAACACCCATCCCTGTGCCTTAAAAATGAATCACTAACCCAGTACAACACCTATCCCTGGACCCTAAAAACTGGTTAGTAACCTCATGCAATACCCACCCCTGCACCCTAAAAAAACAATTTGTACCCAGGGCAATACACATCCTTGCATTCTAAAAACTAATTAGTAACTCAGAGCAATGCCCATTCCTGCACCCTAAAAATAAATCCCTAACCCCGTGCAGTACCCTTCCTTGCATTCAAAAAATTAATTAGTATCTCAATGCAACACCCATTCCTGTACCCTAAAACTAATCAGTAACTCAATGAAATACCCATCCCTGCACCTTAAATACAAATCACTAACCCTATACAATACTCATCCGTGCACCCTAAAAACAAATTAGTAGCCCAATGTAACACTCATCCCTGTCGCATAAAAATATTAGTAACACAGTGCAGCACCCAGCTCTGAACCTTTAAAATAATTTGTAACCCGGTATAACAACCATTCCTGTAACCTAAAAATGAATCAGTAAGCCGGTGTAATACCCATCCTTGCACCCTAAAAACGAATCATTAACCCAGTACAACACCCATTCCTGTGACCAAAAACCGGATTGGTAACCTGGTGCAATACCTACCTTGGTGTCCTAAAACTAATTAGTAACCCAGTGAGACACCCATCCATGCACCCTAAAAACTAGCTACAAACCTGTTGTAATACCCACCCCGGTTCCACAAACAACTAAATAGTAACCTGGTGCAATACCCATCCTGTGCCCTAAAAAATCATTATTAAAGCAATGCTGCACCCATGCCTCAACCCCTATGAAACCTAAAAAAAACAATAAATGACATATTTACAATTTTAAAATTAAAAAAAAAAACACTTTAGGACTCTACCCAAGCAACCACTATGAAACCCAGATAAGTCAACAATACATACAATTTAAAAATGAGCAAACTAACAGTCTTTATGAGTTTGGTGGTCTCAACGCGGGATGGCCAATCTTGCGGGGAGGACCGGTGGGAACATTGTAATAGAACGTTCCCTCCGGTCAGACCAGCAGGAACAATGCTACAAGATAGCACTCAGCACCCTTAAAGGAGCCCAGTGCTATCTTGTAGCATCGAGGGGGGCCGACCAGCACCCTAAGAATGTGAACTGTCTGCAAAGCAGACAGTGCGTATTCTGAGGGTGAGGGGCAGATGGGCCCATGCACTGCTCATGCCCCTGTGGCCCCCAGCACACCCTCACCACCAGCCTTTCCATGCCAGTAAAACCGCTGTGAGTTCAGCCCCGCCCTGGCTGAGCACAACTCCGACCACCGTCACTATGTCGGGAACCATGCTCCGGGTGGGGACGGCGGTCCCCTGGAAGGTGTGCTCGCTGGGGTTGTAATTGGGCAGATGTACCTCCTGGAGTGCAGTCGTCTGACTGTCAACACAAGTGTGACAGTCCTCGGATTGCCACACTTGTATTGAGGCCCTAAGTCTCCCAAAAACTAAATTAACACAATTTTAAAAACTTCTCACTCAAAACCCAAAAATATATAACAACTCAAATAATTAAAAAACACTATCTAACTGAAAAACAATAAGTACTATTTAAAAAAATAACAACATTTATTTAAATACAATTAAAAAAACACCCTCAAAAACCCAATGTTCTAAAGAATAAATAACATGTAAAAATTATTATTATAGCATAAAAAATAACATTACCAAATCAAAATTAAATATTAAGAACCCGATCTATAAATAACATTATTAGGTAATAAATGATAAAAAGTATTAAATTCATTAAAAAAAAATATATATAGCATTTTAATAATTTAATAGAATAAATGACCCATTTAAAACCTCAAAACAACCAACAAACTCAAAAATAAATAAAACCGACTAAAAGCAAAACAATTATATCAACCAAAATAAATACCAACTTTTTTAAAAAACATTTAAAAATTAGTACAATTTATGGACTACCCACCCAAAATGTCTATGTAGTAAAAAAAAAACTGAACAGAAATGTCATAATAACACTTATAGAATATCAGAAAATCATTCTAAGATTAAAAAAGAGTTTAGTAAACTAACCACCCAGAATGCCAAAACAACCATCAAACCAAATAACAAATACCACAACTAAATTTTTTAAAAACTAATACAACAAAAAAAATTCAAATATGTTAAAGAATAATAATAAAACATGTATTACAATAATCTCCTACGGTACACAGCACCTCAAAACTAAAATTTTGTTATTAGAAATAATATATATCCTTACAAATGTATTTAACAAAAACAACACAAAGCAAATGTATCTATATATAAATAGACCGATGTATGAAAATGGTAATGGCAGTAGGCATGTTCTTCCTTTGTTCCTAGGTTTATAGTTTTGTGAAAACATTTGCTTCATGGAATTAATATTTCCATTGTAGATTATTAACAGTTTAGTTCCGCTAATTTGGCCTCTTTATGAGACATAAGTATAATGGATAAGACGTCTCATGGGTGATTATAGGCAAATGTGGGTCAGTCTTCACTATGTATGTTTCCCTGAATCCTTTGTTTATTTATTGAGAATGATATGATTTAAATAGATGCAAAAATATGTTCAAATTTGGCTATGAAGTGACATGTTAAAAATGAGCGTTTTGCTTTCATTGTACTTTGCAGGAATTGTTACAAATATAGCACTGGAATGTTGATGCGTGGAGACAAAATATGCATGCTCTAGTATTTTAATGGATATAGAAACAATATAGGACTCTATGGTTCAGTCGAAGACATAACGCCGAAATGCGTCTACCTTAATTTCCTCTTTTTTCTCACACCGCACTTTAAACGAGGACAGACTGTGAAGGTGTCCGCGGTGTTGTGAATCTGGCCCTTGAAGTGGTGTAACTTGGTGGTACAAATATTAGTGAAAAAAATGATATATATAACATATATATATATAACAATGTGGTCGATTGAGTCTTTGGGTGGCGCACTCCACTGCTGGTGCCGGTGACGGAGGAGACCACTGTCGTAAATATTATTTAGCAAAGAATTCACAGCACTCTATGAAGTCCCAAATAGTGTGTATTTATTTCAATTTAGACCAGGGCAACAATCACCAACATGTTTCAAGTCACTGGGGGTCTTGTTCACGGTAAGTGAGTCCTTTTTTACTTTCACCTTTTACAACAAATATCCATATTGCTCATCATGATGCATTCAGGATATTGTAGTCAAACAAGTAAGATAAAAACAACGTTTCTATTAAAATAAAATGTTTGAATGGACTCCATCATACAATGTGTGCTTTCTTAAGTTATGCAGAATCTTTTTTAACAGTTTGTTTCAAGCAATGCACTATATTAGTATCAATATATCTGTTATTATTATTGTTCGAGGGCATTATTTAATTACATGTTGATAACATCCAAAAGATAGGGCACAGCATAATATCATGAAATGTATAAATTTATATTTTCCATGGTTAACTTGAAGACCCTATCAATATTACTACACTATTATTCAAATCTGGATTATCCTTTGAGTTTAGTGCTGAAACATTTAGTAACATCATTGTTCCTTCAAATGTTTAATCGCAACCATTCCTAAATCAAAACGGTCATCCACATATAGGGTAAGTGCCATCTCATACCCATATACATACAGCCATTGCTATTTTTGTAAGAAAATTATATTGCCTCATTTCTTTCGTACATAGCATATATAAATGACATAATTAACCCTTAAAAAGCCATTTTGTCAACAACTGTGACTCATAAGTGAACAAACAATTCCTTCTCCATATTTAATCCATACAGTCTTTTGGTACGAAGCTGAATTATATATTTGCTTTCAAATTGCCAAAGTTTTAAGGTCCTGTATCCCCCTCGGTCACTCATTGATTTGTGATAGGCCAAAGAATCGAATTCCTCTCCAGTCCGTTGTATGGTATTTTAAACAGTGTTTAGCAACTACATAACTTTGATCCTGATTGGTTATAGCTCTAGTGTGTTCGAGAAATCTTTTCTTTAATGGACAGATAGTACTGCCTATGTATCTTAGGCCACAATCACATTTGATCATATATACTACATATTGGCTGTTACAAGTAATTCTTTGAGTAATATGTATCTTCTTTCCTTTATAGTCTTCGAATGTTTCTGTGTTTCTCGCAATTTGACACAATTTATACTTGTTGCATTTATAAAAACCTATAGTTTCACTGTTCAGCCAATTTTCCCCTGTTGGTGCCAAGTAATGACTTTTCACAAGCATCTCCCTTAGTGATCTTGACTTTCTATAAGTTACCTGTGGTCTAGGACCTATCTTGTGAACAATATCTTGATCACTTCCTAGTATTTTCCAATGTTTTCTGAATATTTTTTCAATCTCTTTGCTCTCCTTACTGTAAGTGAGAATTAAATGGTAACACATATTTTCGTCGGTTTTCATGATGTTCAATGTTTTATCTACCAAACTTTGTTGTCGGAGGATTGTTTTGACTCTTTTGGCACCTAATTCAATGTTTGCTCGTGGATAACCTCTGTGGCTGAACCGTTTCTTGACAATGTCAAATTGAATTTCTATTTCCTTATCATTAGAAGAGTTCCGTCTTGTTTGTACAGATTCTCCAAATGAAATGCTTATAAGCAGGGGTTTGGGATGAAAACTTGTCCCATGCAGGATACTATTTGTAAAAGTGGCCTTACTAAACATAGTTGTATGTATCTAATTGTCCTCTATGTAGACACGAGTATCCAAAAAGTCAATTTGTTTGTCTTTAATGTTATATGTGAAACTTAGTCCACAGTTTTTGTGATTCAAACTTTCAAAATAAATGGCAAATTCATCCTTAGTGCTATCCCAAATCAAGAATAAATCATCTATGTAGTGCAGCCAGAAGACTACCCTGCTCAGATGGTCAGAATAATTCTCCTGCCATGCTATCTCTCTCTCCTACCAGCTCAATGTAAGGTTCACGTAGCTGGGGGAGAGAGAAATTCCCATGGCAGTACCACGTGTTTGTCTATAAATAGCTTTGTGAAATGTGAAAATGTTATTGAGACACAATTCCATCATTTCTAAAAGCATTTCCGAGTGACTTGTTTCTTTGATGTTTCTCGGTCTCAAAGAGTAGTTGAATGCATTTAAACCCACATCATGTCAAATAGATTTATTTATTGATACTACATCTACAGTCACTAGATTGTAACTTGACTGCCATTATATGCCCTCAATGGTTCTCAGGAAATCTCCTGTAACTTTGTTGGCTGAACTTAAGGAGGTGACTAATGGAGCAATGTAGCAATCTACACATTTCAATATGTTTTCGAATATAGAGCCACACCCTGAGTTAATCGGTCTTCCAGGAGGATTTTTAAAAGTTTTTTTAGTTTTAGGGAGACAATATATCATTGGCATTATGGGATGATTAGATCTTAAATATTTGAATTCCTCTTTATTGATCAGTGATTCCTCACACCATTTTTCTAATTTTCTGGTAATTAACCCTAGTATTTGATTTGTAGGGCTATTGTTCAGCTTTTTATAACTTTCAACATCCCTTAATTGTCTCATTGCTTCTGTTATATAGTCTTTGTGATTTAAAATCACAATATTTCCTCCCTTGTCCACTGGGATTATTTGATCATTCTCAGTAAGTTGTCGGAAAGCCTTTCTTTACATCACAGTCAAACTCTCATATTTTTTAGATGATTTTTTATGCTGTAGTTTCTCCAAATCATTTGCAGCCATTTCATAAAATAGATCGATTCAAAAGTTTCATTTTAACAGAAACGTTGTTTTTATCTTATTTGTTTGACTACAATTTCCAGAATGGATCATAATGGGCAATACGGATATTTGTTATGAAAGGTGAAAGTAAAAAAGGACTACGCTTCTCTAAATTGAAATAAATACACGCTATTTGTGACCTGTCTCTCTGGGTGCGAGAATAGGTATGAGAGGGTGTCTCTGGGTGTGAGAGTGTCTGTCTGAGTATGTGAGTGGGTGTGAGAGGGTCTATGTGGATGTGAGAGTGTCTGGGAGTGGGAGTAGGTGTAAAAGGCAGTCTCAGGGTGTGACAGTGGGTGTGAGAGTGTCTCTGTGAGTAGGTGTGTGGGTCTGTATGTGGGTGCATGAGTGTCTAAGTGTTTCTGAGAGTGAGTGTGTGAGTGAGTGGGTCTGTGATTGGGTGCCTGATTGTCTGAGTGGGTTTGTGAGTGCATGTGTGAGTCTTTGAGTGGGTCTGTAAGTAGGTGTGTAAATCTCTGAACGGGTCTGTGAGTGTGCTTATGTGTATGCAAATGGATCTGTGAGTGGGTGCATTCGTCTGAGTGGGTCTGTGAGTGGGTGCATGAGTCTCTGAGTGGGTCTCTGAGTGGGTGCATGAGTGTCTGAGTGCATCTGTGAGTGGGTATGTGAGTGTCTGTATGGTATGGGAGTGTCAGTAGCTGTGTGAGTGAATCTGCCACAAAGGAACCTCAGCTTCCCTTACATCCAAGAAGAGTCTACAGCTTTCCATTAAATATCCACCCAAGTGGAGTTCTTTCTGACTCCTTGGGTAAATGTCCAGTACCTATTCTTCACTTCAGCTGTGTAAGGGAGCACAAGGGAATGTCACCAGTGACCTGGTATGTGTTTGGCAACATGGTTGTTCCTGTTAGCTGTTTCTCTAGAATTCTGTGATAACACGAATCCTTGTATAGAGAGGCCAACAGGATTACAAGGACGTAAATCTCCACCAAGCCATGGTCCTTCCTCTTATCTATATGAAGTAAGTGATTCTTTGTTTTGTGGAGATATCCTAATATTCCTTGCCATCAAGAACATGCCATCCAAATTTGTGGGAAACACACTGGGGGTCCCTCTGGGGTGTCTTTGCAGTCTTGTTGGCCTCTATATAGGAGGATTTATTTTATCACATAATTCTGGAGAAAGACGCACGAGGAACAATCACATTGCCAAATGCACACAAGGTCGATGGACACATTTCCTTGTGGTCCATTAGACAGCTGTAATGTAGAACACACACTAGATATTTACTCAATGAGGTAGCACCTACTAACTAATCAGTAGAAAGTACTCTAGATGGGTAGACATTTTGTGCAAAAGCTCTTTTGAGCTAAACAAGCAGGTGACCTTCTGTTCTAGCCATAATGCTCATTTCAAAGAAATTTAAACGTCAACAGGAAGTACTTACAAATATAAACATGACAGGTGCCCCAGTTGAAGCTCCACTTCTGGAAAGGACAAATGATCCTAACTCCTGAGCTTGGTGAAGGCAAAACAAGTGAGTTTACTTAACGATTCCATATTGGAAAACTATCTGAAATCCTTCATGGAGGTGAATGCTTCTTTTGATATATTGAAGTGCAATCTGTATGTGACTGTGATGAGTGGGTTCTTTTCTGCCCTCTCCTGCGGGGCCATGCATCCCCCTTCCCTGGCCCATTTTGGCCCCTGGGACCCCTTTCCCCAAGGCCCAGCCTTCATTAAATGGAGGAGGGGGGCTGCCCAGACGGCTCCCTGTGCCGATTTTAGCCCTGGGACCCCATACCCCGGGGCCCAACCATCTCTCCTGGATGCCCTCCAGGACACCCAGTGTGCACAAAAGGGACAGTAGAGGGGGAGCCTCAAGGCCCCGTTTGGTCCTAGCAAGCTCCTCCCTTCCTGTGGGAGCCAGCATTGCTGTCACAGACAGGGAGCTGCTAAACATGAAGCTCCTGGTCTGTGAGAGTAGTTGTTTTTCTGTTTCCCTGACCACAAGTTTTCGATCAGGGAAACAGAGGAAACCTCCCCTCCCAGCAAGGGAGAGCCATTTGACAGCTCTCGCTTGCTGGGAGTGGAGTGTTTGCCCTGACTTGGCTGGAGCTGCCAAAGCTCCTGCCAAGTCTGAACAAACAGCTACGTCCCGGGGGTGGACACCCTGGACATAGCAGGAGTCTGTCCTGGGGAGTGGCGGTCCCCAGGGCCATTATTGCCTCCATAAGGGGGGCCACACAGCTCCCTTCCAACATTCTAACTCATTCAACAACAGACCCCCTTCCTCATGTTATATCAGCGATGGAGAGTTGGTGGTCCCCAGGGCTGTGGGTGGGGGTGCGTACCCCCCTTAAATTGCAACTAATTGCCCCAGGGGGAATATGGTCCTTGGAGCTGCCAAGAGGGCCATGCAGGCCCCCACCACATACATTTCAGATTTAGCCCTGGGGAGGTGGTGTTCCCCGGATCTGTGAGGGAGGCCTTATGAGCACATGGTGGTTTGTGTGGCACAGGGGTCCGAGCAGTCCCAATGTACATTTTTGCATCATAGCCCCTGGGAGATGGTGGGCCCCGAAGCTGATAGAAATCCTAAGATGGGGTCCCATGCACCCCTCTCCTTTATCAATCTCCCAATACCCCTAGGACCTGGCCCACCCTGGGGCAAACTGAAAAAATGGGCAGGAGACCACTCTATTTAAAAAAAGAAAAATCTGAAAAAATATGTAGATCCGAATCTGCAGAGTTTCCTGATTTTTTTTCTTTTCTTTTAAATGCTTTTCAGCCCTGGTGAGGTCCATGAGGAACCCTGAGACCAAGGCTAGGCACTCATGGTGACACTACCCTGGACCCTTTTCTTTTTTTCACGGTTGAGCACACAATCGCTCAGTCCCTGTTGTAATCTCTGATTGGGCTTTTAACAACGCCGTTGTCATGCCTGTCACTTTCATTGGTTCATGGGCTCGCCTTTTAGAATCCACTTGCTTTCATTAGTGAAAGGCACGCATACGTCATGCCTTTTCTGGTGTTTAGCCCTCCACGAGTGCCCTGGCCAACTACTGAAAATATACGAAGCTCCATATTTTCAGCATGGTTTCCAGACTACTTTATCTTTTAATTTTCCATGCAGCACAATTGCGCTGGGTTTTGCATAGCGCAAACGTGCTTGTTTTTTTAATTTTAATTTGTGTGGCAAGAAAAGTCCAGTTAGGAGTTTATGACGCTAATAGCCCTAACTCGAGCAAATGCGAGACCCGTTGCATTACAAATGCTTGTTTTTAACTTTTTGGGTGAGACTCGGCTGGAGCCCACTCCGAAGATGGCTGCCAACACTTCCTTGTTGAAATGTTGGTAGCCAATCAGATATCAGGTCAGGGACAGTCAGATCCACAGAGGATCCGTGTCCCTAGATTTCTATATTTTTAAATCTCTAATTATTCCAGAACTACTGAAGAGAATAACACAAAATCACAAAGTAAAAATTTCTGGACAGAGTTAGCTTTCTGTCAAATTTTGTGTAATTTCATCCAGCGGTTCAGGCTGTAATCACGTTCAAAATCCCTCTCGGAAAATGCCTGGGGAAAACACATTTTGGGACCCCCTTTTTTTCCCGACCCCTGCTTGACAGATCACTCCGAAACTTTCAAGACAGCAGCTAAACCCACAGAAGTATACGTTTTGTACCTTTTGTGAATATTCGTCAAGAGGTGCCAAAGTTATTGGAAAAACAAAAACACTCTATCTAGAAAAACTAGGTCCTAACTATGACTACCTACTGTGACAACCTATATATATATATATACATATATATATATATATATATATATGTATATATATATATATATTCCAATAGGCAAACTAAACATTATAAAAATTACATACGAATAATACAGTAATAACACTTAAAAATAACATTATATTTTATGACAATATTTAAGTTTTATATATTTGCATCTCTGATGTTATTGTTTAACATACAAAAATGACATACTGACCTATGTTAATGCGTACCTTAGAATAATTGATACTCAGAATATTCTGTCTTCAATATTTAGTACCATCGATATTCTGACTATGACATTAAGGGTGCACGCTGTTAACAATCTAGTTAATAAATCAAGGCCAGGAACGCTACTATGTTAATAACAGGCTTTCAATAAAACTGCACATGACAAAATTCGACCATGAGAGTTTATTCAAAATTTAGTTCCATTGCTAGAAGGAAAAGTAGTTAGTAAATTAAGCAGACTGACATAAGGCCTATCCTCAAAAGAAAGATCCACAAACTGCCAGGGCAGAGAACGAAATCTCAAAGCAAACATCTCACACAGCAAAAATCACAGCAAGGGTCTCAAAGCAAAAAAGTCTCTTAGCAAAAGGTAACGTCACCAGAGTAATCCACCATCACACAAACCAAGGTACAGACACAGGGCAGTGCAATATTCCCTGACCACAGGCACATCATTATCAAATGACCATGCATCTGGTGGTACGAGACAAACATTTGTCAATGTTGAGGCACAGGCACTGGGGCTTGCAATGATGAAACACATCTACAGCTACATATGAATCATACAGGTAAAGAAGAGTGTTTAGCCAGTGTGAATGGTAAATGCTTTGCTCACAATTGATGACTACAGATTCCATGCCCACATGATAAAGCACATGATGCAATTGGCCCAACACAGCATACTAAACAAGTACAAAGTGCACTTCTGACCTTCCACCCAAACACTGTTCAAGCTGCCTTGGCACAGGTCTCATACACCCCAAATCTGTGACCTACATTACCTGGAGTAATCCATGTCCAGTTCCTATGTCAGAACAGCATCAGATACCTGCCAATGTCTCAACTCTGAAATACCCACATGAGGATGTCATTGTGAAGGAACCTGTACAAAGACAAAACAAGGAGTATGGATTTGAAAACATACATATTACACAAATCATATAGCAATCATCTGGACATGGAATAACATTGTAATGAGACTGTTGCTAACAAAGCATCATCATGAAGGTGGGGATATGTCAAAGGCTAGCTCGGCAAGCACCCTTTGGCTGAATGTTGCAGAGTACCAGCTCCTTAGTCGTTGCCAAAACAATTAACTCCACACATTCCCAGGGCTACAGTGCATTGTACAGTCACTGTCATGACATCACATGACATACTTACACTCATCAAAAGTAGCTGTTGTTGAGATCTTCCAGCAAGTGAGCTCCTTCCTCTTCACCACTGTCATCCTCACTTGGCATTTCAGGATTCTCATCCAGTGGCATTGCAGGCTGCCCCTCCTCTGGATTGTATGGGATATTGCTCCACAGGGGGATGTTGTGGAGCATGCAGCCTGTCACAGTGAACTGACACACTTTTCTGGGTGAGTAGATGAGGGCTCCACCAGTCCGATCAAGACAGCAGAATCTGGCCTTCACGGGCCCGAATGTCCGGTCCACTATCCCCTTGCTCTTCCATGGGCCTCATTGAAGCGGACGTCCCCTGGAGTAGCTGGATTCCTTGTTGGCATCAACAACCAAGAATGGTTTAGTTATTCTGAGTCTCCTGTTAAGGCATGGAACAGATGAGCAACAATGAGTCACTCACTTCATTATTGTAGCATCAGACATTGAACACACTCACTCAGGACAGATGTGACCAACCAGCCAGGCCCTCTATGGGTACAGTTGTGTCATCAGCTGGAGTACGGTGCTATTCTATGTTATGAAGGAATCATGGGCTGAACCCAGATAACGGGCACTTTGTATTTGTTTAGTATGCTGTGTTAGGCCAATTGATAATGGGCACAGACCTATGAAATGTAGAAATCCGCCAAACATACAACTTGCACATTGTTGGAATGGAAGTTCTATCTGTTTCTGAAGAATTGATCATTGGCCTGTGGTGGGACCAATCCAGCTTTTGTGCCATCAGTGGCCCCATCACATGTGGGATGCATGCAAAGCCATAAAAGTCAGCCTTCACGTGGGCTAAATCCTCATGGCAGGGAAACTGGATATAGCTGTCTGGATGTTGTGAGGACATAGGTTAAGACATGACAGCTGATAAGCCCAGTGAATGTTGGAAGGACCCTTTGGCCAGGACATGACTTGTAAGATGGGTGGTATGCTAGTTGAATAACTAATAGCTGGCATCAGGTCTGGCTCCAACTGACGACATATGTCCACTATTGTTTGCCTAGTCAGAATGTAGAGGAGGATAATGTCACGTTCTTCCATGGTCTGAAGGTCTGGCAGTGTACTGTTGACAGGAGGTTGTTGCATCCTCCCTCTCCCTGGGTGCCTATGTATGAAAAGACATGATTTGTAACATTAGTCAGTGTGTCCACAGCACCATACATTATGCTTGTCAATTATATCATGTGGCAAGGCATTTATGAATGGATAGACATGGCAACCAGTACACATCACAGCTGCAAATACACAAGGGTCACAGGTGACTACCATGGTTTTCCACATGTGTCCACAATATGTATATGGACCAAACTCACAGATGTGCAACACAATTGCCCCTCGAAATGTGACTCAATATCCCTACCGTCAAAATGACCTTCAGTGGCAGTGGACTGTGCCCCGTTGTTAAATGCCATCTGTGCCCTGAAACATACAACAATGGGGTTTGAGTGGTAGGACCTACATGCCAAGACAGGATAAGCATGTCTGTGTGGTCTAAAATACATTTACGGTTGTGTGATTAACACCCCAAAACAGCATTTCAGACTGCCAAAATGGCTGCTGTCTGACCTACTCCACTGGACATTATGAACTACCCACCACACCCTGTGGAAGCCGTCATGGCAGTAGATGTTTGCAACAGTGGCGGACCCAGCTGTAGGCAATGTTGTTGCCAGTGGTGGTCTCAGCCCAGTGGCTGTGTATGGCGGCGGTGATGACCGCATACGTTGTGTACATTACCGCCATGGTCTGCAGATTCATTCACTTGACTCCTGCCACTGCTGCCAGCAAACCCTCTACAACCTGTGCTGCTGTGTGCCGCCTCTGGGAGCAATCATGCCACATCCAGCAGGTGATAGGGCCCCTGCCTTCTTTCCAGAGGAGCTGGAGAGGCTTGTGACTCAGGTCCTACCCTTGTATGAACAGCTCTATGGTTCATCAGAGGAGCAGACAAGTATCTCACATGCACACTTTTGTCTGTACTTAACCATCCTTTCCCTCCTCACAGGCTAGAATGTGGCCTTGTGTGCCAGTTTGACGACTCATGTGCCTATTCTTGCAGTCTGTGCAGCATTAATGGGAGGGGCAATATGCAGGTATTGGCAGCCAGTGCCATATGTTAAGTTCGTTCACATTGTGTTGTGTGAGGTTTTTGGGCTCTTAGATACTTCTTGTGTTGAATGCACATAAATAGGTGAGGAGACATTACTGTCATCCACTGATATCTCTGTCCTCATGATTGTTGTAAATATCTGACAATATGAATGTGCATGACAGCATAAGGTGAGTATGCATGTTGTATGAGTCAGTTGAGACTAATATGAGCAATGTATATGGTGCCACAGATTTGTGAACACATCTGTCCTAGCTAAACTGTTGTGTGGAAGGCATATCATGACTTCCTTCAGGTTGCCAAACACAACACACAGAAAATTGATGTTGGCTACATGATGTACTGTCATGCAAGGAAGTGATGGAAATGGAGTATCGCGTAGGTTTTGTCAACTCAGCCTGCAGAAACCAGGGCCTGTCAAATATATCTTCCAGTGTGGGACCCAGACTATGCTAGGGTAGAGTCACTATGGCCATGCAGCTGGGGCACTGTGCACACTCCCTGTACCCCAGCAGATCCTGTCATGTGGCAAATACGAGGCTCGGGTGGTAACTCCTGTCCAAAATGCCTTGTTCCTTTGAGTAGCTTAGGAATGGGTGCAGAGGTAAGTCATCAATCTAAGCCATATATGCACTTAGCATCTTTGTCAATGTATGTATTTGACTCATGACAGGTCCCTTAATTCCTCAGCTCTGTTGTCACCTTCCGACATCTCATATTTGTCATATACTGGCTTACTGGCTTATTGCACAAATGATAGTCCCACAGTGCAGACAGTGTGTTGATTCATGGGAGGTCATGATATTGTCGTAGTTTGGACTCTTGCTCTGAGCAAGGCTGCTGATCAAAGCATGACAGTACTTTTGGTTGTAGGTGACTGAGTCTTTCCTACAACAAGTCGCAACTGTTGTCCCACCCTTACCGGCTCACTAGCAGTACCTCAAAAGAAACATTATAGTAAAAGGTGATTTATGGCAGTCGTTTACACATGGACTCAAAAATAAGATATCTCAGGGGATGTTGTGGTTAAATGGAGATTACCATTTTCTCACAGATATATTATGTCTCATACAAACAAAGGCAATAACACAGATGCAGTGAAGTTATAATAGTTTTTATTTAACATAACTGCAATTTGCGATATCTTGCATGAACTGCAATGATTAGGATAATGAATATAGCAAATAACAGTATTGTGAAGAAGAGAGTCATTGTTATGAAGACCCTCACCATTTTGCAGTACATGAAAGATATATACATATATATAAGATAGAATATGCCCTAATACCCTAATGAGAATAGGCCTAACCTCCTACCTAAAGGAGAGCTAGGTTTGCTAAACCTAATCTGCCAAAGCCGTGTCCATGAGAGGAGCCCCCAACCCTCATTACCTTGGAATGAGGTCTCTATCTCAGACTCCGCAGGGACACGAAGACTGGGTCAGCGTCAAGATGACTGCAGCATTGGTATCAGCGATGGTGGCGATGCCCTCCGGTCGGAATCCCTCTGATTATCTGTCTAAAGTGTGATGTATTTATACAGATCTACAAGGTCCCCTGACGTAGGTGTATTCCAAAACAATAGATAACAGGCATGCTTGGGACGGCAATTAATATCAACAATCCCATGAAAGTATAGAGAGGGAAAATCCCTAAGTGTGAACACCTACTGTTTGTTTGTCTTTTGTGCTTGATCTTGACGCCTTGGCACGGTGACACTGATAATAAAACTCATAACAAGTGGCCTAACTATAAACAAGACAGTCATCTTAGAAGAAATAAATAATTAAATGGGCTAAGACAGAGCAAGCTAAGTAGGTTAAAAGTCACTAGGTGACGGGGGCACGAGTCTACAAGCCAGCGGCTAAGCTAACTCCTGCTATCCCATTAAAACGAACTAGGATTCACTACAATATGTGACTCAGTAGCATGGCTACATAGTAGAAACTGTACAATGCATGCCTTTGTTTGTTGGATGCTATCTCTGTAGGATGGCCACATATGTCCAAAGGAGTGTTCTATTGTATAGGTATATGGCATAGAAGACCACACTGAAGTTGCATGAGTCTGCATTTGTTATTGCACATGTCCACACATGGAGAGGGAAGACACGTTTTGTACCCACCATGCCTGTCCCTTTATTGTTACTCATGTGTAATGTTTGAATTTGTACTCTGGGAGTTGCCTGTAGGGACAGCATGAAGTGAGTCATTCTCACAGAGTATGAATGAGTTGGTCCATTCATGCCTAAGGAGTTCACCCTTCAGAAGCCACATGTGTATGATGTGTTTTATAGTGGCTCACATCACAGTGCAGGTTGCTAAAGCACGGGCTACCTTATGTCACTAAGCTTCCTTAGTCAGTGTAGTGTTGAGCAGAGTAGTGGGTTAGTCTGCAGATGACAAAATGTGTCTGTAGTTATGTCCCTGTACTTATTGGCTTGTTTGTGTCACACTTGGGAGTATTGACAAATAGGAAAGTCCTAGATTGATGTTACTGACACGTATGAGACCCAACCAACCAGATGAAACTTGTAATCACAAACTCTTGATTTGTGTTTGCATTCATGCAGGTCAACACATATCAAAAGAAGAGATTATGGAGAGCCATCAACCGGAAGGTGTGGACCCTGGGGGTCCACAACTGGTGGAGCACCCACTGCAGGAATAAGTGGGAGGACCTGAGAGGTGGAGGCCAGTAGATCACTGAGGTCCAACTGGGGATGTCCTCCCATCGGACCATGACCCCCCCTAATGGCCCACATTCTGGTGGTGGCCTTCCCACTGCTTGATGGGCGTTTGAGGATAGCACTGCAGCCAAAAGGGGGTGAGTGCAGGGTATTTTGCGGCTGTCACATTGCCAAGTGAATGACTTAGGTACTGACAGCTCCACCTGACAGTTAGGGATGAGCCATGGGTCCCACAGTGGATGAGTGATTGTTTGTGTAGACATGCCATGTGGTGCATACTGATTTGCCTTGCCTACTGGCCCAGGGATCTAGGACACAATTGGGTGGATTCCATAAACCACTTGCTCACAGAGACAACATATGGGTGGGTACATTGATCAATCAACTACTGTTTGTTGTTGTAGTGTGTGTAATTTCCATGCAAGAGACGACACTCCCCAGTGTTACAGCCCAAAGGTAAGTAAGTGATGGATCACTGCCCTCAGCCATGAGTCAGGGTAAATGAGTATAGAGGCATCCGCCACCCAGAGGCCACTTGTCTTCAGCGTATGACAGGAGCTGGTGCCTCACTGCAGTCTGTAATGTGAAGATGGCAAACAAAAATGTGACAGGGCTTACATTATTCTTTGGGTCAGCTATAGATCAATACTTTTCCTTGGTAAGTGGAGAGTGTCAATTGACATGATTTATGTGCCATCACTGTTTCCAACATTCCTTTTGCCTACATTTCAGTATGTGTCCCTTTCTCTTTTGGGAAACATTTGTAAGCTACTGTTTTATACATGGTCTACCTATGTTGATGGGGTGATGTCTGTACTCCCTCACACATATGTGCATAGCAAATGTGTGGAATGAGACATTTACAATGGGGGTACATTTCATGTTGTGACACAGACAGCAGCGTGTCACCATTGTTTATTGGCTGACATATTCCCTCATGCATCATAGCATGCCATTTGGCATGTACAATTGAATACCAATGAGGGACAATAACAGGTAGGCCTAGAGGTTTGAGTCACAATGTGTATTCCTATTCCCTTGATGTGGCATCATGTGGAAAAGTGCACTGTGCATGTGAAATGGGTAAGGTTTGTGACCTGACTGTTGCCCATCATCATGGAGTGACTTGCAGTTATGTTTGGAATCACAAGTGTTTGGGTACAAGCATTTATCCACAGACATCTGGGTCTGCATGACCATGATGGAGACAATGATGTAGCTTCCAATCGTGAAACATGTTGAGGTCCTTCGACAAGTATTTGAAAATCTCTCGGCCTCTCCAACAACAAAGGGACTAATGGTGTCTACTGATGCACTCAGAGTATGTCATTGTAAGGGGTTCCAGACATTAGTGGTGATTAGCCTGAGGCTTACTGATTCATTGTGTTGTGGATTTTGGTGACATCGCTCACTGACATATTGCTCAAGATGCCTACAGTGTCCATTTCCATGCCACATGTGTAGCCTGTCTGAGCAACATTAATGTTATCTCCATGTCTCTATTGGGAAAATATCACCTGGTGCAGTGTGCATAGTGTAACTGTTTCCAGTGTGACATGAGTATTTCCGTGTCACCTTCTCCAGGCTATTGTACTTTTGTCTTCAACATGGCAGGATTTTGGAGCATCATTTCTTATTGTTGTGTCATTATGTATGTGACAAATAGATGTGTGCATGGCCTTCTGTGGGACCTGTAGGAAGGCAGTTGGCATTGGCCTACTATTGTATGACAACAGGTGACTAAGGTCTGCTCATAGGGCAAAGCTTTGAGGGTGATGGGGTCTTCTACTTGTGATTGCACAACTTCAGCCATGCTATTGCAGTTGTCTGAGATCCTGATTTTCCTGTGGGCAGCTGATGACAGTTCAGATGGCATGCATGCATACGGTATGGCACAGGCACTGCCACTTAGATTGAGTTTGTTTCTGGGGAGTAATTGACATCATGATAAGGTTTGCTAATGTGACCATGGACATGTGGTAACCCTACTTCCCTTTGTAGTTGCAGCAGCAGCAGCAGCAATGACAAGCGAAGGAGACGGAGAACAGCCTCCGGTCTAGACACCACGGACACAGAGGAACCCAGTGGCCTGGAGGGTGAGGGGAGTGCCACGGGGGAAACCAGAACATCCTCTTCATCATCCAGCTCTTCCTCAAGTGGACAATCCCTTGTGGTGTTGGACTCATCGGGCTATCTCCCTGCACCATCTTTGTTCGGCACCCTGTTCTATCACCGCTCTCCCTGTTGCTCCCAACTCAGTTGGTCATGCCCGCTCACCCAAGAGAGTAGGTGTCGCCTTTGCCGCAGGCACCTCCATCCCATTCCCTGTTACCCCAGCTGCCATCAGTTTGGTGGCTATTGACCTCCTTAGAATTATCGCTGTGGGTCAGTCAGCCATTGTGAATGTCATTCATGGATTGGCAACCCAACTACAACAAACAAATGCATTCCTGGAAGGGATTCATTGTGCAATGGCTGGCCTACAGAGATCTTTTCAGGCTCTGGCCTCCTCACTGATGGCAGCCAGTCACCCCTCACCTTCCCCCCCCTCAACCTTCCTCTTCCCAATCCAAATCCCCCCTTCCCCTACCTACCCAAAGCACACAGACTGATCCGCTGTCATCCACCTCAAAACACAAGAGCAGCACACACAGACACAAGCACCACAAAACACCCTGGCATGCAAGCAAACAACAGACACCCACAGACACAACAGCAGTCACCAATTCCCTAGACACCCCCACAACCCCCAGCATTACACACACAACATCTAGCATTCCCACAGGCACCACCACAACAGTCAGCGACACACCCAGCATACCCGCAGACACCTCACCAATAGACACCCAGACATCCACCAGAAGCACCATACCCGCAGACACCACCCAGATAGACACCCAGACAACCACCATATCCAACATACCTGCAGTCCCTACCCCAACAGACATACACACATCTACCACTCCATCTCCCAGACCCCCAAGACACACAACCACAATCACTCATCCACCCAACAGATACTCAAACACAAGCATACATCCCAGAAGCACGCAACCACACCAAAAGAGAAGACAACCACTCTCTCAACCTCCAAATCCTCACCTCCTTCTGCTCCCTAACAACATTTTTTGTTTGACCTTAACCATTCCCCTGTTCCCTCCATCCCAGTTCCATACCCAAGAGGCACCCACTCACCTCCCAGCCCCTCCCTTCCACCTCCAAGGCCTCCCATGTCCCCCACAAGCACCCATACCTCTCCCCCATAAAGAAACTCACTCCTCCCAAAAAGCAGACCAAACCTCCCAAACCTAAGATCAAACCCCTCTCCCAAATCCGACCCCACCACCTCCCAGGATGATCTCTGAGGTGCTTGCCTACCCCTCCTGTGGAGGTTTCCTGGCAGTCAGGAGTGAAGTGTGGGCACAGTGATGTGCATTGTCCACTGAGTATAGACTGGCCAATGGCTTTGGGTATTTTACATTTCAAGTTAATAAACCCAAATAGTTGTTTTGTTGGGCACACAATTGTCCTGCAATTCCTTGTCTACCTGTATGTTGTTCCTGAGTCACTTGTGTTGTCTGCCTAAAGTTGTGTGTGTTTCAGTCTGCTTGCTAATCAATCTGCTGTTGTTTGTAGTATCTGACTTTGTGGGCAGTCCTGGTGTCCCCCACGACAAAGGTAAAAGTTGAGTGTATGGATTTGTGGGTGTAGATGCATTGGTGGTGTCATGACATTTTGTGCTTATTGTTATGGTAAGTATTTCATCTTGTGATGTCCAGTGTTAGCAATGTGAGCATGTATGGTGTTAGCCTTGTCCCCCTGATATGGATTGTGTATTCATCTGATGTGTGTCAGCTTGAGTTTTGTCTGTACAGACACGGAGTGTGTTAAATTGTCTTACCTTTGTTTACATTTACCTGTGCATGTGACCATTTAGCAGTGTGTACCTTGCAGCTTGGTCATGTAGAGGTATGTATGTGCTTTGCTGACTTGCACTTCCACATTGTGCAGATAGGCATGTCATTTGGGTCTAGTATTGTTTGTCCCAGAGATACCTGCAGGGACAGATCCTGTGAAAATGTTGTTTTATGGGCAATTGAGAGGTGATATGTGTCCCAGTGCAGCCTCCTTCGCTGGGTGTTCCTGCTGGTGCCATCCCTATTGTGCAGATATTGTTTGCATAGTGAGCTTTGTATATTTGTCTCTCCGTCTACTGTGTATCCCATTGTCCTTCCATTGTGTTGCAATGTGTGTGATGTGTGTTTTCATCATACATATATTTGTTGAATGTGATGACAAGCATATTGTGACTGTGCATGTGTCCTTTTTTGTGTATAATTTCGACCCACAACATAATGAGACATGTACTTGGTGCATGTAGCATGACCCCCATCTCATCTGGACGAAGGCGCTCTGATCTGTTGGTGCAGTTAATGACACAGGGAGGTGTGTGTTTACATAACAGCGGCATTGATTTTGTGCACCTTCGATGATCAGCAGCAGGATGTCTGTGATGGGCTCTATGACGGCACCGGAAGTATAAGACTACCTGCAGGTGAGTGTCTCCCTTTCACAGTACTCATTTCCACCTTCCGAGATGTGGTGGTTAGTGAGATGTATGGACCGCCACTGTCACATTGGCAGTGTGCAACCTCATAATGTGTCTGGCAGAAACACTGTCTCCGCCAGACTGTTTGAGCTGCCTCGTGACAGTGGTGGTCTCTGCTGCTTGCCGGTGTCAGCGGGACCACAGAGGTCTTTCTTCAAAAGGCCAGCATGACTCGTAATTTGTCAGTCCGACTGTCAACTTGATGGGATTCAGACTGCCAAACCCACCATGGCAGTCCACGGACCGCCAAACTCGTAATGAGGCCATGAGTGTTCTCCAGGCATTTGGCCAATTCAACAGAGGACTTTAAGTAAAATCAGTGCTTCTGAAAGAGGTTTAGGAGGACTTGAAAGCACAGACTGACTTTCAGTGGGATGCTCATGTAGAGATGTCAGACAGAGTGTAACAAGGATTTGCAACTCTATGCAGGAATTGTTGCAGAATTTGGGTTTGTCTAAATTCTGGGCATCCTGTGTTCAGCTGAAGAGCGCCTTATGGTATGGAAGCAAAGTGCAAGAACATTCATGTTGATGAAAAGCACCCTCTGTTTGTGGGGGAGTGATTTGGGTGTGCATTGTTTTGTGCTAAGACAGATCCTGAACTGGAATAGTGTTCATTTCTTAAATCTTTTGGGAGCATTGTTAGTATTTAAAACTAAACATTTGTTACATGACAACATTTTTGTTAGCTGCATATCTCTTTTCAGTTGAATGTTTTTTTTAGACCACTGTTGCCTGAAGCAAAAAAATGAAGTACTTATTCTCTCTGGAGTTGTGTTTAGACTATTAGGATCTACAGCTATAAAAGTGAGGGGTGCAGTCCCAGACAAAAAGTTACTTGTATGGGGTGGGCAAAGAAAATTTAATGATTTTGCAGTTAGCCATGTTAGAACATTTAATTACTTACTCAAAAAAATCTGAGCACTGTGGGGTTTATTCATAAATTGCATTTTGTGGTGTATAAACAAGTACTATGACAGCACTACTCATGTACTAAAAATGCTATTCACAAGCCAACAGCCAAAGACTTCCACCTCTCCACTTTTTTCTGTGTGGAGATCTTCACACACATAGGTATCTGTTTTACTTCTGAATGTGGGATGGACAAGGGGGAGTGCCTGGAAATTGGGGGAAATTTACTACTAAATGAGAAGGGTTAGGGGAAAATCAAGGAGAGGATTAGAGAGGGTCACGTTAACACAAGCACACCCACACATGAGTCAGACTACTGCCATTGATAAATTACACTTCTTTACAGGTTTCAAAACAGGCTCAAATTGACCCCAGCCAGAATATGAAACAGGCTAAGCACCACGGATTACCACTCATGGGTACTGCACTACACTCCAATAGAAAACAATAGAGGGAGGGAAATAAATCAACACACCATAGAAATACCTGTTGATGGATTTCCTCAGGAGCAGATCACAAATCCACAATCCACTCCACCACTGCAAGCAGCAGAATATAGAAGTCTACGGCACACACCAGTAGGGGGTAAAGAGTTAGCAGATAAAGAGCAATCCTTCAGACACCTGATGCTCCTACCACAATAAGAACTTGCTCATCTGATTTTGTTCATCTTTTAGCCTGCACCTATGATAAAGTACAATGACAATTATACATCTCTAATTATTATTACTCATTTATAATTTAATACTCAGGGCCAGATTACGAGGCTGGCAATCTAAAGACTGCCAGCCTCGCTGTGGCTATCAGACATCCATGGCTGTGGCAGTCCATACACCACATAACAAGGTTGGCGGGCAGACCCACCTACCCTTCCACCATCCCCACCAGGATCTCAGATCCAGACGGGCTGACGGTGGTGCAGGTTGCAATTAGCCAGGACGACGCTGCAGCCAGCGCCGCCCTGCTGATTACAACCTTGTCCTCTGCCAGCCTTTTCATGGCTGTATCACCCCCTCTGTGATCCCCTGCACAGGAGAACAGGTGAAGGGGATCAAGTGGGACCCATGGACTGCCCATGCCCAGCACCCTCAAAATGCACACTATCTTCTGTGCAGATAGTGCGCATTTCAAGGGTGCTGGAGACCCCTCATGCAGCAGCATTGCCGCCGGTTCTATTACAAGGTGGAGAATATGCTGCTGCACATTTTCCACTTGGCTGTTCCGCCGGTCAGCCCAGTGGGAATGTTGTAATGGGGTAGACAGGGAGGTCGACACTCTGTCTCTCTGGGTGTGAGAATAGGTGTGAGAGGGTGTCTCTGGGTGTGAGAGTGTCTGGGTGTGAGAGTGGGTGCGTGAGAGTCTGAGTGGATGTGAGAGTGGATGTGTGATGGTCTGAGCGGGTTGCGAGTGGGTGCGTCAGTGTCTGTATGGGTCCCTGACTGGGTAAATGACGGTCTGAGTGAGTCTGCAAGTGGGTGCACAAGTGTCTGAGTGGGTCTGTGAGTGGGTGTGTGAGGGTCTGTGTGGGGCTGTGAGTGGGTGCATGAGGATCTGAGTGGTTCTGTGAGTGGGTTTGTGAGGGTCTGAGTGGGTCTGTGAGTGGATGCGACAGTCTCTGAGAGGGTCTGTGAGTGGGTGCGTACGTGTCTGAGTGGGTCTGTGAGTGGGTGTGAAAGTGAATTATTTATATATGAAGGACTGTGAATGTTTTTTGTTGTCGCTGAAATTCGTGAATTCATTGCAATGTTATACAGGGGGCTGAGCGTCATCATGTATTCGCAAATATCGTGCAACATGAAAAACATATTTTTAAGGACATAATTTCACCCTTGCAGACCCCTATTTCACAGCTCTGGCGTTAGAGTACCTCCGCACTGACACCTTATACCATTTATCAAATTTATTTTGAGCCCCAGGGACCGTGTCCCATAACATAAAATGGTGGACACAACTTTCTGGTCAGGTTGCGGCCAGCCAATCACAGGATTCCGGTGGTACGGGCATTTGCATATTCACTGCTATCGTCATGAAAACGTCGCAATGGATCTGCGACCTTAGAGATACAAACCTATTTTCCCTTTAATATCTCAAAAACTACTGAGCAGATTTTAATCAAATAACTGGAAGTTTAATCTGCGTGCCAACAGCTACCTTTTTGCCAAATTTGATGTAATTCTGTCCAGCGGTTGAGGCCATAGTCATGTTTGAATCTCCTATGGGAATTAACATGGGGAATGCACGTTTTTTTTACCCCTCATCCTTTTTTTCAGCCCCCGCTTGACGGATTACCCTTAAGTTTCCCATGTGCAACGAGAATCATGGCACACTTAAAAAAAAAAAAAAATTGGTGAAGATTAGTCAAACAGTACCAAAGATATAGGCAAGACAAAAAAAAAAAATTCTATGGAAACATGGTCCTAGTTATAGCTACCTAATGGCAACCTGGCAACCGCCAGTAGGTAATATATACATATATATAAATGCACACACACACACATATATATATATATATCTAGATATATAGATAGATAGATAGATAGATAGATAGATAGATAGATAGATAGATAGATAGATGTATATATGACACTTAAAATAGTTTTACCACAGACTTTTCAGCAGAATATTTACCCACTAATTGAGAGTTTTACAAAGGAGAATTCCTGAAGGATCGAATACTTTAAAAGCAAAGCCATTTTAAAAAGGGAAATATGTACGGTATATATATATATTGTACATACATATTTTCCAATTTTTAAATTACTCTTGTAAAACTCTCAATTAGTGGGTAAATATTTTGTTGAAAAGTCTCTGCAAAAACTATTTTAATATCAAATAACTTACTTCAGGTCTTTGGTTCTGTTTTTATTTAGCCGCAGTGCAACATAATTAAGTACACAGCGGAATAAAAGTCCTGAAAACACTAATCTCTACTCAAGAGGTTTACTGAACTTCAAAGCTATACTACTCTCAGAAACGGTAGCTAAAACTGCTTCATAACTTCATGTGCTGTAACATAACACTACTCTCAGACTTTAAACATTACTTCACATGCGCTGCTCAAAGATGTTACTCTCTGGAACTGATTTTCCATTCAAAACGCTTGACTGAAAAAGCGCGGGGAAGAGACACTGCTTCCCTGACCAAAGGAACAGTTGAAGTGCGCAGCACAATACTCGCACATGAGCATTATTGAGAAGCATTATTTACTCAGCCCGGACAACTAGATTGCGTTCTTGGTTCCAGGATAAAGGTGGGCATGTTGGAAACTTTGTAATTGGGTTTGTTAGGACTTAGCAAAATTACTCTAAGGGTCTCATTACGAGTGTGGCGTTCTGAGGACCGCCCACTCATGCTGACGGTTGGACCACCGCAATCCAGGCGGTTCAACTGCCCAATCACAACCCTGGAGGGCGGACCCACCAGGGGACTGTCGTCCCTGCCGGGCACTAAACTCAGCACCACCTGGCTGACTAAGAATCCCCTTACCACCAGCCTTTCCATGGTGGTGTAACCAGAATGGAAAGGTTGGTGGTGAAGGTGTGCTGGGGTCACGGGGGGCTCCTGCCCAGCACCCTCATAATGAGCATTGTCTGCAGTGCTCATTCTGAGGTTGCTGGTCAGCTCCTTCTGTGCAATCTCGTAGCTCTGTTCCTGACAGTCTGACCGGTGGGTACACTCTATTACAATGTTCCCGCCTGTTGGACCAGCGGGAACAGAGTGATTGGGCAGGGTGGGACACCACCACCATGGCGGTGGCATCCTCCCCACAAGTTTGGTGGTCCCACAGTGGGACGGTCAAACTTTTAATAAGCCCTAAATGCCATCGTCCAGTAAGGGCACAATTTTCTCCAATGCGGATACTTTTCAAACTGAATGATCTTTGTACTGTTATGAGTAACCTTAACTAATTATACATTATTTTAAATTAATATAAACTAATTTTAGTTCTCAGCAAAAGTTTAAATGTCTAATTATTCTATAATTATTAGGTTTATTAATGACTTTTAAAATAATTAAAAAATTAATAATGTATTTCATTAAAAAAATAATTAAACTTTTAAACTTTTGCTAGCAATTGAAATATTTTTAATTAAAGACATTGGGCCTGATTTGATCTTGATGGCATTACCGCTAATCTGCTGTAGCAGCTGTTTTGACTACTCCATCAAGCAGATAGCATTCTGAGCCCCATATTTAGATGTATTGCTGCTGAGCCATGGACGACCATAATGGAGTGCTCTTCCCAGCCGTTAGGCTGACGGCTACCCGCCAGCCATATTTAGATGTTACAGTCCTACAGGTGGTGTGCTGGAGGTGGATATCTGATGGAGGGAGGACGTTGTGGGATCCAATGGACATCGTACAATGACACAGGCTGTGGAATAACGGTAAGTCACACACACCTTACCCATACGTGCCCACCTTTGCCATATGTGCCAACTGCACAACACACCACACAACGCACCACATACACACTGGTAGCCACTGCCAGTCCACCACAATACAACACGTACATGCATGAAACACAAATTGCCATACATCCATGACACAACAACACACATTATCAACGCTACACCCAGACACAACACAACCAAGACAGCCATCACTACACATTAATCTACACAAACACACTCTCACAGTATCACAACTACACATATTATTACAATGACCAACACAACAACCACTCTCACCTTAATTTCACACACAGCAACACAACAGAGAACCAAATATACTCAATAACAGCAGATCCAGATGCAAGTGGCACACACTCTGACACAATCACATTACCCACTAGAACTCCCTCCAGTATTCAGACAAAATATCAATTTAATGAAACAGAGTTACAGAAATATTGAGTTTTAATATAGTGACACAGAAATATTGGCCCTCATTACAACCCTGGCGGTAAATGCCGCTTTCCGCCATGCAGAAGACCGCCAACATACCGATGCGGCAGCGGAACTCCGCTACAGGTATCACGACCCGCATCTCATAATCTGCCACAATACAGACACCCACACAAGTCTGCCACACCAAAGGTCAGTGATAAACTGTCGATACCAAAACCTGCACCGTCACCCCAACAAGAATGCGCCCACAGTATCACGACCCATGAATCAATGTAGCGGTCATTCAACCGCGGTAAACCATTGGCGGTACACACTGCTGCGCTCAAAATACACACACATATACAAAACACAAACACATTGGACAATTCAAAATACACACACCTGATACACATACACACACCACACACTCAATCCAATATAAAGCACACACCCACATCACCCACAAACCCTTACAACCAAAAATTTGAAAGAAGGCAAGAGAGAGAGAGACTACCTAAAACAACACCAGCATAAACAGACACACAACACCATCATTTTCACAACATCCACGCACCTGCGATGCTATTAATTGTGTTTGACCAATGACTTTGTGTTTCACCACTGCGCATATTAGTTGCTCAATGTTCACCAGTAGCACATTATGGGGGTCATTACAAATCTGGCGGACGGTGTTAAAGCGGCGGTAAGACCGCAAACAGGCCGGCGGAAAAAAAAGGGAATTATGACCATGGCGGAAACCGCCAACAAAGACAGCCACTTTAACACTCCGACCGCCACGGCGGTACAGACAATCAGCACGGCGGTCACCGCCAACAGACAGGCGGGAGACAAAGTACCGCCCACAGTATCACAACCTACCAATCCGCCACCTTTTCCGGGCGGATTCACAGTGGATAAAAACACGCCGGAAACAGCCATTTCAATGGGAAAACGCTCACCTCTACACACTCCACAAGGAAGGAGGCCACCATGGAGCCGGAACTCCAAATACTCCCTGCGATAGTCTTCCTGCTCCTGTATGATCATCAGCAATGCCGGCGCCGAAGACAACAGTGAGTACTGCACCAATGACATAGGGGAGGGGGGAGGCAAAAGTCAGGGACACACAAACGCAACACCCCCACCCCCACCCCGACCCTCACCCACTACAACACACACACCAATGCATATGCAAACATAACAGTAACACCCCCAATACCCCCTGGAAGAATGCAAAGACAAAAGGAAATGAGTGCAACCATTGTAATGTATCAAAATACAGTAACCAAATATATACAGGTATAATTTCACATCCAACAAAATATACATCACGATTAGTAGTGCAGGTATGCAACAATCAATGTCCGTGGACCACTGGGCCCAAAATGCATGGGCGAGGCCCACACAAGATACCTGAGCAAAACGGAGAGAACACTGCAGGGGCATCAGATAGAAATACAACAGGCACCTCAGGGGGAAGGGAACGGGGGGCACCTCAGCCGGATGACAGCACCAAGCCAGATCCACGAGGGGGCTCCATGCCCATTGATGTATCCTGGGGAGTGCAAAGCCACAGTCTCTCAAGTCTCTACAGTGGGTGGGTTGCCCACTGTACCATCCTGGGGAGTGCAAAGCCACAGTCTCTCAAGCCTATAACAGTCTCCACTGGTTCTGGAGGGGGACTGGTGCCCAGAGTGCTTCATACTGTTAAGGACTGAGGTAGTGGATGCTGTTCTCCACTGGTTCTGGAGGGGGACTGGTGCCCAGAGTGCTTCATCCTGCCAAGGACTGAGGTAGAGGATGCTGTTCTCCACTGGTTCTGGAGGGGGACTGGTGCCCAGAGTGCTTCATCCTGCTAAGGCCTGAGGTAGTGGATGCTGTTCTCCAATGGTTCTGGAGGGGGACTGGTGCCCAGAGTGCTTCATCCTGCCAAGGACTGAGGTAGTGGATGCTGTTCTCCACTGGTTCTGGAGGGGTACTGGTGCCCAGAGTGCTTCATCCTGTTAAGGAATGAGGTAGTGGATGCTGTTCTCCACTGGTTCTTGAGGGGGACTGGTGCCCAGTGTGCATCACTCTCCCCGTGACGGTCCCAGTTCCGTCACTGCCCCTGCCGCACATGGGCTAGCGGTGCTTGAGTTGGTGGTGCTTGCCCTGTTCAGCGGTGCTTGCCCTGTTCAGTGGTGCTTGCCCTGTTCAGCGGTGCTTGACTTTGCTGTCTCTGACCTGTTCAGCGGTGCTTGCCATGGCGGTCTTTGCCCTGTTCAGCGGTCTTTGCCCTGTTCAGCGGTGCTTGTCCTGTTCAGCGGTGCTTGCCATGGCGGTCTTTGCCCTGTTCAGCGATGCTTGCCCTGTTCAGCGGTGCTTGACTTTGCTGTCTCTGACCTGTTCAGCGGTGCTTGCCATGGCTGTCTTTGCCCTGTTCAGCGTTCTTTGCCCTGTTCAGAGGTGCTTTCCCTGTTCAGCGGTGCTTGACTTTGCTGTCTCTGACCTGTGCAGCGGTGTTTGCCATGGCGGTCCCTCATTGCCCAGCGGGACTGTGGCTGCCAGGGCCCTCCTGGGCACTGACTCTGGCGGTGGCCTCCTGGCCACTGACGATGGGACTGCCCTCCTGGGCACTGACTCTGGCGGTGGCCTCCTGGCCACTGACGATGGGGCTGCCCTCCTGGGCACTGACTCTAGCGGTGGCCTCCTGGCCACTGACGATGGGGCTGGCGGTGGCCTCCTGGGCAGCGGGGATGATGGCGTGCTTCTCCGCCGTGCTGCTCTTCCCAGACTTTGGCGCCGTCTTCTGCCCCTTCCCCACCTTGGGAGGAGTCACAGCTGAGTGGACAGTCCCCACGGGACCCTTGTGAGTGGCTTTCCCGGCTGGAGTCTTCCCCCTATCCCGTCGGGCACTGTCCAACTTCTGGTGCTTCACGGGGGGGACTGGCTGTGCTGTGGCTCCGTGTCACACTGGGTGTCCGGTGCACTCCACATACCTCTAACAGGCACCACTGGTACTGGAGACTTTTTGGCTGAGGTGCTAGTACGGGACCTATGAATTGGAAGGGGGGGTAGTGTGAAAGAGGTCAATGTTGCTCAGGAAATGTTTCTGATGAACACTGGGACGGGTAGCTGGAGGGGGTCTGGGAGTGGAGGAAGAGGAGGTAGTTGTAGGAGGTGTAACTTTTGTTGATTTGGGTGCAGGTGCATGCGCTGGAGGCTGTCGTGAGGTGGATGGATGTTGGGTGGGTGTGTGCCTGCGTTTGTGTACTTTGGGAGGGGGTGTCACAGACACACTGGGAGAGGGCACAGGGGACGTGTAAATGGTAGTGGGGGTGGTAAGTGGAGGTGAGCGGGGTGTGATGGTGGGTGTTCTGGTGCGGGACGTAGTGGCTGTAGTGGTAGTGTATGCAGGTGAGAGTGTAGATGATACTGGGAGGGAGGAGGGTGACACAGTGGAGGCAGTGGATGTTGCTGTGTCTGTATGTGGGTGATGCTTGCGTGAGTGCCTGTGGGATGTGTGGTGCTTATGTTTGCCTGAGCTTCCCTTGTGTGTTGACGTGTATGCATGCTGGTCTGATGGAGTGCTTGGGATAGGCTGGGGTACAGGGGATTGGGTCTGGGTTCAGGAAGTTGGAGGGGGAGGCCAGAGACAGGGACAATGTCTGCCATCAGTGCTGAGGCCAGAGATTGCAGGGTTCGATGATGGGCAGCCTGACCAGAATGAATGCCCTCCAGGAATGCATTAGTGTGTTGCAATTCCCTTTCTACACCCTGGATGGCATTCACAATGGTAGACTGCCCAACAATGAGTGACCTGAGGAGGTCAATGGCCTCCTCACTGAAGGCAGCAGAGGTGATAGGGGCAGGGGCTGAGTTGTCTGGGGCGAAGGTGATGCCCACCCTCCTGGGTGAGCGGGCACGGGCGAAGGCTGAGGGGCTGCTGGGAGGGCGGTGCTGGTAGGGGGGGTGGCGGCTGTACCTGTAGAAGTGGGGGGCACAGATTTTACCGCCACCACAAGGGAGCTCCCATCAGAGGACGAGTCCGTGTCGCTGGTTGCTGATCCGGTGACCGCCGTGAAGCTCCCCTCGCCCTCCGTCCCACTGGTGTATTCAGAGTCCGTGGTGTGGCCATCCATTGCCATGTGGGATGCAGCTCCCTCGTGCTCCGGTGCCACTGTACCTCCGCCTGATGATGCTGATGCACAAAAGAACAGGGAGAGCACAAAAAGGGGGGGGGAGAACGACAGAAGAAAGACAGGTTGAGTGCATGGCTTACCGCTACAGTTGGCGGACAATACAGACACAGCAGCCCCCTGCACTACGCCGCACTGTTGGGCTCTACTGATGCAGCTCCTGGGATATGGCCTACATGGCTATGGTGGACATCAGCACACATAGATGACACAGGGGCATGTATACCTGTACTTGGCACTCTACAGAGGTGGGGTGGAGTGCCACATGGCTTGCATTACGGAGGGGCCTAGCCTACGGAACTCGCCCTGGCTTAGGGAAACCCACAGCCCTCCTCCCCCACCCAGACACCTTCACTGCACGCGCAAAGTCCTCTGCATGAGAGTGTACTCACCCCCTTGAGTCTGCTGTTGTCGCGTGGGCTCTCATTATCCTAAATGAGACTACTGGATTTCTAGGCAGCAGGATCGATAACGGTGTGGGGGACTGAGTCTGACCCACTTGTAAAGAACTCTGTCACCCTAAATCCGGCTTCTGCTCCGGCTAACTAGCAGTGCCTCATTTCTCCCATGGGGAAGAAATGATTAGGCAGCCGAGCGCATGACATCTTTGGAACTTCTCAGGGAAGTCGTGGTCACTCAGATCCAAACCAACTCTCTCATTTACAATATGGTCTCATATACAAATGACAAAGACAGTATAAGTTTTATATAATGTTTTAATAAAACAACTGTATTTTAGATAATAAGGCGTGAGCCGCAATAACCAGAACAATACAACATAGTAGGATTGAAATAGTCACCAGGAGAGTAAAACATAAGAACAAAGCTATCATATTGCCTAACAGTTTCTACTCTCCCTCTGCTTGTTCTATTTAGAGCACAGCATGTTAAGCTTCTAGCTTGCCTTTCTGAATCACTGAGGAGACATAAGCCCTCATACCTGAGCAAAGGCCTGTGATCTGGTTCAGCATCTGCAACGAGGCAGTCAGCGTCTAGTTGTGGGTCTCTGGTCGGAATCTCCCTCTTGCGTGTATTGGGACAAGGAAGCCATTTTATAACTAACATGTCATCGTGATCACAAAATGTCCCTACGCAGGAATGCCAAATCTAAACTCCTACCACGTCTATCGGCAATGTACCGGACTGTACCCTTGACTGAAGCACAGAGTGAATATGTTATGGAGAACTCCAGTGCTGAAGTAGGCAAAACAGTGTGATATGAATAAAAAACAACACCGTAGAACTGGCTATTTGAAAAATAACAGTACGAAGCCTAATAAAAAGCATTTAGAGCAAAGTGCACAGAGGCTCTAAGCTGTCAGCAAATGAATAAAATACATTCAGGGCAAAGTGCACAAAGGCCTAAAGCCTGAAGCTAATGCACAAAGGATACGTAAAACTAACCACACTACACTGTGATCCCCTCAAGCGCCCATCCAACTCAGGGTAGGCCACCGCCAGGATCCGGAACATCAGGGGGGGTCATGGTTCGACGGGCACCCCTCCCACGTTGGGAGGCCATCCCCAGCTGAGCCTCCGCCGTCTTCTTGCTCCAGCAGCGAATGTCCTCCCATCTTTTCCAGCAGTGGGTGCTCCGTCTCTGGTGGATCCCCAGGGTCCGGATGTCCTTGGCGATGGCACGCAAAAATATTTTTCTTCTGGTGGGCACTGGCCTACATGAAATGTACAGGGGAAGAAGAGAAGTCATTACCAACTGCACCGTCGAAGTGAGTTGCCCACATCCCTACCCTTGCCATGTGGCACATGCATTCACAATCCTTCATGCACGCAGAACTGTGCCCCCTTCCTTCTTACAACCCGCCCTCTCCACCCAGGCATAGCCCATACAACTTGCTCCTTGTGTACTCACCTGTTGGTCTGGAGGACTGTAGAGTAGCGTGTACTGGGGGAGGACCCCGTCCACGAGCTTCTCCAACTCCTGTGCAGTGAAGGCAGGGGCCCTTTCCCCAGACGCATGAACCATTGTCTCTTCCAGACTGAGGTCACTTCAGCACTTGCAGTATAGGTCCTCTCCTGTCGAAGATCAGGTATCAAGTGATTCAACAGATAGAAAATGGCGGTGACGTCCGCGGCGGTGCGTATCATCACTGCTGGCGCACTTCGTCATTGGCTCCTGGGACCCATATGGTCCAATGTTAACCAATGCAGCATTGCACCGCGGTCTTCGACCGCCTACTGCGACGGTGTACCTCGCCAGCGCAGTTACCTCACATCCCATTGTCCCAGTTTGGAGGTCAGGCAGCCGCCATTTCAGGGGCCCACATGGCTTAATTTTCAACTGCGTCACACATATCTAGGCCTGGACACAACACACATACAGACAACTTTTTGGATTATGTTTCGTGTTCTGTGTAGCTGTGGGTACATACCTCTGAGTTGTTTGACTCTGTGGTCGCTGTTGTCCTTCCTAGGCACTGTCAGCTGGGACATGTGAGGAGATGGCGGAATCCTCCGGTGTACCGACCGCTTGTGGACCTGTTGACAAGGGAGGAGCGACATTTAATCATCACCTACAGGTTTGACCGTGCCACAATCCAGGAACTGTGTACCCAGTTGGAGCCTGACCTGATGTCAGCAATTCGCCATCCCACAGGAATCCCCCCTCAAGTGCAGGTGCTATCAGTGCTCCATTTCCTTGCATGTGGGTCATTTCAAACAACAGTGGCCATGGCATCAGGGATTTCCCAGCCTATGTTTTCCAACGTGTTGTCTAGAGTGTTGTCTGCCCTGTTGAAACACATGAGGAGCTACATCGTTTTCCCTCAGGTGGAGGATTTGGCTACTGTTAAAGGTGACTTCTATGCCCTTGGACATATCCCTAACATCATAGGTGCCATTGATGGGACCCATGAGGCTTTGGTCCCCCCCACAGGAGTGAACAGGTGTACAGGAACCGGAAGAGTTATCACTCCATGAATGTACAGATGGTATGTTTGGCAGACCAGTACATCTCCCAGGTAAATGCTATGTTCCCTGGCTCAGTGCATGACGCCTACATCCTGCGGAATAGCAGCATCCCTTATGTGATGGATCAACTCCAGAGGTACCGGTTGTGGCTATTAGTGACTCTGGTTACCCCAACCTGTCATGGCTACTGACCCCAGTGAGGAATCACAGGACCAGGGCAGAGGAACGCCACAATGAGGCCCATGGGCGGACTAGGAGGGTGATCGAACGCACCTTCGGCCTCCTGAAGGCCAGGTTCAGGTGCCTCCACATGACAGGTGGTTCCCTATTCTACTCACCAAGGAAGGTGTGCCAGATCATCATCGCCTGCTGTATGCTTCACAATCTTGCTTTGCGACGCCAGGTGCCTTTTCTGCAGGAGGATGGTCCAGATGACGGTGTTGTGGCAGCTGTGGAGCCTGTGGACAGTGATGAGGAGGAAGCCGAGGAAGAAGACATTGACAACAGGGACTCAGTCATCCAGCAATATTTCCAGTGACACACAGATGAGAACACTTTCTTGCCTACTACAAGTACTTTCACACTTCTACTTCTATCCTGTCTGTCAATTTCAAGCAGTATTTGGTAACTGAGTTGTACATTTCCATTACGGTTTCACAGGTGTGGTTACCAACGTGTGTCATCTGCTTGCATTCTTCATGGACTTGTGATGTGTGACATAAGTATGTTGACATTACATTTGAGTACGGATTTTGTCACTGTCATAGATAATGTACATTTTCAAAATCACAGACTGACTCCAGATTGTTTTGTGCTTCCAGGGTGTTTATTGAAGTGCTAATTAGTGGAGGGGGTGGTAAAATGGTGAGGGGTGATGGTGGAGGAATGTCCATGGCAGAGTCCAGTCTATTAGTCTCACAGGTGCACTGCCCATATGGGCATAAGAAGTGGAGCTGGGGCAGTTCCAATATGGACAGGGTTACAAAGTGGGACAGTGGGATGACAATCAGGGTGGTCTCATTTCTTGGCGGGGGTCTTGCCATTGTGCTCTGTCCTGTTCCTGGATCTCAGGGACCGCTTGCGGGGTGGTTCTACGTCTGCAGGGGGTGGGGTGCTGGTGTGGTGGTCCTGTGGTGGGGCGTCCTGTCCACTAGCGCCGGTGGAGGTGGTGGGCAGTTCATTGTCCATACTAGTGTCAGGGGCCCCTTGAGTGCCACAGTGTCCCTCATGGTGTTCTGTATGTCCTTCAGCACCCCTATGATGGTGCCCAGGGCGGAGCTGATGGTTCTGAGTTCCTCCCTGAACCCCAAATACAGTTCCTCCTGCAGGCGCTGGGTCTCCTGAAACTTGGCCAAGACCGTAGCCATCGTCTCCTGGGAGTGGTGGTATGCTCCCATGATGGAGGAGAGGGCCTCGTGGAGAGTGGGTTCCCTTGGCCTTTCCGCCCCCTGTTGCACAGCAGCCCTCCCAGTTCCCCTGTGTTCCTGTGCCTCCGTCCCCTGGACCATGTGCCCACTACCACTGCCCCCAGGTCCCTGTTGTTGTTGGGGTGGTGGGTTATACTGGGTTCCCTGTAGTGGTGGGCACACAGCTGATTGACGTGTCCTGGGTACAGAGGTATGGGCCCGCTGGGTGGGTGCTGTGCTGGTGTTTCCAGAGGGGGGAAGGTCTGTGTTGGGCTGTGCCTGTGCGAGGGGAACCGACTGTCCCGAGGCCCACGATAGTCCGGGCTAGTCATCTGGATCCAGTTGTCCAGAGCTGCTGTCATCACTGTGGGCCTCTTCTGTGGGTGGGGTAGAGATGCCTGGACCCTCCTGTCTGGTGACGTTGGGTAGTGGTCCTGCAGGGGTGTAAAAGCATGATTATTGCATCTGTGTGTGTCATGGTGTGCAATGGGTGGGTGAGCGTGTAACCTAGTGCTAGCATTCCTGTGTGGGGGCTTGTGTGATGATGGTTGGGGGGTGTTATGGGTATGTGCAGTGGGCATGCTTTAGTGAGGAGTGTCCATGCTTTGTTGAGTCATGCAGGGCTTGGTGTTGGGATGTGTGGTTTGTGTTATTAGTACATTAGTGAGGAGTTGGAGTGATAGGGGAGGGAGTGAGGGTGGGGGTCTGTGATAGCATGCAGGTAGGGTGGGGGATATGATAGTTAAGATTTGACTTACCAGAGTCCATTCCTCCACCGACTCCTACGAGGCCCTCAGGATGCATGATGGTCAAGACCTGCTCCTCCCATGTTGTTAGTTGTGGGGGAGGAGGTGGGGGTCCGCCGCCAGTCCGCTGTACCGCGATGTTGTGCCTGGAGACCACGGAACGCACCTTCCCCCGTAGGTCGTTCTACCTCTTCCTGATGTCCTCCCTATTTCTTGGGTGCTGTCCCACTGCGTTGACCCTGTTGACTATTCTTCGCCATAGCTCCATCTTCCTAACTATGGAGGTGTGCTGCACCTGTGATCCAAATAGCTTTGGCTCTACCCATACGATTTCCTCCACCATGACCCTGAGCTCCTCCTCGGAGAACCTGGGGTGTCTTTGCCGTGCCATGGGGTGGTGTAGGTGATGTGTGGGGTGGTGTGTGGGGTGATAAGTGTGCTGATATGTAGTGGTGTGTAGTGTGAGGTGCGTGGATGTTGTGTGGGTGATGGTGTTGTGTGCCTGTGGATGCTAGTTTGTGGATGGTGGTGTCTCTCTCTGGCCTTCTCTCTGTAATGGTGTTCGTAGGGGTTTGTGGGTGATGTGGGTGGGTGTTTTATATAGTATTGATTGTGTGGGAGTGGTGTGTGTATGTGTATCAGGTGTGTGTATTTGGAATTGTCCAATGTGGCGGTGTTTTGGAGATGTGTGTGTATTTTGAGCGCGGCGGTGTGTACCGCCAATGGAATACCGCGGTTGAAAGACCGCCGCGTGGATTCATGGGTCGTGATAGCATGGGCGTGTTTCTGTTGGCGTGACGATGGAGATTTTGTTTTCGCCAGTTTATCACTGACCTTTGGTGTGGCGGACTTGTGTGGGTGTCTGAATTTCGGCGGTTTCCGTGATGTGGGTCATAATAGCTGTGGCGGATTTCTGCGGCCGCGGCGGTGTATTGGCGGTCTTCTGCACGGCGGTAAGCGGCTTTTACCGCCAATGTTGTAATGACCCCCTATATGTTTTGTTCAGTTTAGCTGCCTATTGACTTTGACATGGCATCAGCCATTACATTCTGTATTTAGTTTAGCTGCCTATTGGCTTTAAAATGGAGTTAGCCATTACATTCTGTATTCAGGTCAGTTGCCTACTGGCTTTAACATGGCATTAGCCATTACATTTTTTATTCAGTTTAGCTGCCTATTGGCTTTGACATTGACATTAGACATTACATTTGATATTTAGGTTAGCTGCCTATTGGCTTTAACGTGGGGTTAATCATTGCAGTTGAGACATTGCAGATGAGCTGTGTTTTTCCAAGCTGTGTTTTTCCACATGGTAGACCAAGCAGTGTTTTTCCCACCAGACCTTAGCTGATAAGAGCACGTAGATTTTGTGTTTACCTCGCAATCCAGTCTGAGAACTAGTGAGCTCAGGAGAATTGGCCACTCTCCAAGTTTCTTTGGTTCTCACACTGAGTTTGCTTTTAAGGATGACTCTGGGCTACAGCAGGGGTAGATTGAATCTGCTTGACTTCAGACAGGAACAGAGACGTCAGTTGCCTGTCTCCCGTTTAGGTAGAAAATCTCTTTCTTGACCGGAGTCATCAACTTGCAGACCCCAGAAAGATGAAGCTGAATATAGGCCCTACAGCCTTGCCCATACGGTGATGAATTTTGACTTTTATGCTTTGCTTTGAAGTTATGCTATAATGTAATCTGTGTACATTGCAACTGAGAAGTACTTTGATATATTTTGCTTTCATTGCTGCGACTACTTTTGAACGTGTGCTTCCAATCTACTAATTTCGTCTCTCAAGAACCTTGCGGTGAAGTAATAATAACAATAAATGTCTTCTTTAAACTCAGAAGTGCATTCCAGAGAGGTTCTGTAAGCTCGGTTATGAGGTAAGAGCAGGAAAGCAGAACAGCACCTCAAACAACACACACCAACACATCCCCTCACACATCACAACTGACACCACCTCACACATCACCCACACCACATCATGGCACCTCAAAGACACCCCAGGTTCTCTGAGGAGGCGCTCAGGGTCATGGTGGAGGAAATCATCCAGGTTGAGCCACAGTTATTCGGATCACAGGTGCAGCAGACATCCATTGCAAGGAAGATGGAGCTATGGTGCAGAATTGTAGACAGGGTTAACGCAGTGGGACAGCATCCAAGAACACGGGATGACATCAGGAAGAGGTGGAACGACCTACGGGGGAAGGTACGTTCCGTGGTATCCAGACACCAGATTGCTGTACAGAGGACTGGCGGTGGACCCCCACCTCCTCCCCCAGAACTAACAACATAAGAGGAGCAAGTCTTGTTGATCATGCATCCTGAGGGCCTCGCAGGAGTAGCAGGAGGACTGGACTCTGGTAAGGCAAATCTTACTACTTTATCCCCCCCACCCCACCTGCATGCCATCACATACCCCCACCTTTACCCTCACACCCATCACCCCAACAACCCACAGATACCCCACTAACACAACTAACACATCCCAAAACCAAGCCCTGCATGTAACACCAATGCATGGACACCCATCACCAAAGCATGTCCAGTAGAGAGACTCACTCGTGCCCCAAAATCACCAATCACACACGGGCCATGGCAAAAATGCAAGCACAGGAGTAGAGGGTCACTCATCCATTGCACAAGATGGCACACACAGATACAATAACTATGCATTTACACCCCAACAGGACCCCTACCCAACGTCACCGGACAGGAGGTGCCAGACATATCCAGTCCCCCCACAGAAGAGGCCCACATTGACGACAACAGCTCTGCACGCCTGGATCAAAATTACCAGCCCGGCCCATCAGGGACCTCAGGACAGTCGGTGCCCCTGACACAGTCACAAACCACCACTGAACCTCGCCCCTCAGGAAACACCACCACAGCACCCACCCAGCAGGCCCATCCCTCTATCCCTAGGACACGTCAATCAGAAGTGTGTCCACCACTACAGGGAACCCAGGCAAACCCACTAACACAGGACAATCAGGGACCTGGGGGCAGTGGACCCACGGTTCAGGGGACAGAGGCACAGGACAACAGGGAAGCTGGGAGGACTGCTGTGTGACAGGGGGAGGACAGGCCCAGGAAACCGACACTCCACGAGGCACTCTCCAACATCATGGGTGCTTACCATCATTCCCAGGAGACCATGGGCACGGTACGGGCCAAGTTTCAGGAGACCCAGCGGCTGCAGGAGGAACAGTACCTGAGGATCAGGGAGGACTTGAAGTCCATCAACAAACACCCTGGTCACCATTGCAGGGATGCTGGCAGACGTACTCAACACCAGGAGGGACACACTGGCACACCAACGGGCCCCTGACACTAGCCTGGACGATGGGCAGCCCTCCACCTCCGACGGCGCTAGTGGACAGGAGGCACCGCCACAGGAACAAGAGGACACCAGAACCCCACCCCCTGCAGATGGAGAACCACCCCGCAAACGGTCCCTGAGATCCAGGAACAAGACAGAGAACATTGCCAAAACCCCCGCCAGGAAATAAGACCCCCTGAATGTCACCCTTCTGTCCCACTATGTCACCCTGTCCACCTTAAACTGCCATTGATCCCCTTCCTATGACCCTTTGGACAATGCACCTGATACAAATAGACTGGACTCTGCCATGGACATTCCTCCACCATCACCCCAGCCCATTTTACAACCCCCTCCACTTATTTGCACAGAAATAAACACACTTCAATCGCAAAACAATCTGGAGTCAGTCTGTGCTTTTCCAAATGTGTAATTGCAATATTTATGGAATATAGCAATGTCAATGTACTTGTTCACACACCAATGTAACACAGCTGTAGGCCAGCAGTAAGCATAGCAGAGGGCACAAAGTGGGACCCAGATCTGTGAAATGGAAAGTCAAAGTGACAAGTCAGGGTCCATACACTGAGTGAAAATGACAGACTTATGCTAGCTCCAACAATAGTATGAGATGTGGGAAGCAGTTACATCTTCTTACCTGTGTCTCACTGGAAGTATTGCATGATGATGTTGTTTCGGTTGTCGATATCCTCTTCTTTTGCCTCCTCTTCTTCACTGTCAACAGGCTCCACAGATGCCACAAGACCACCATCTGGCCCATCCTCCTGCAGAAAAAGGCACCTGGCGTCGCATAGCCAGGTTGTGCAGCATACAGCAGGCCACGATTATCTGGCACACCTTCTTCGGTGAGTAGTATAGGGAGCCACCTGTCAGATGGAGGCACCGGAATCTGGCCTTCAGGAGGCCGCAGGTGCATTCTATTATCCTCCTAGTTCGCCCATGTGCCTCATTGTAGCAATCCTCTGCCCTTGTCCTGGGATTCCTCACTGGGGTCAGTAGCCATGACAGGTTGGGGTAACCAGAGTCACCCGTAAATGTCGAGGGACAACTGTTAGACACACACTAACCCTTAGGTACACCCCATACCCAGACACCTATGTCAATTGTATTGGGACCTTGGGCTCACCTATTAGCCACACACAGTGCCTCTGGAGTTGCCCCATCACATAAGGGATGCTGCTATTCCTCACAATGTAAGCGTCATGCACTGAGCCAGGATGCTTGGCATTCACATGGGAGATGTACTGGTCTGCCAAACACACCATCTGCACATTCATCGAATGGTAGCTTTTCCGGTTTCTGTACACCTGTTCATTCCTGCAGGGGGGTACAAATGGCACATGTGTACCATCAATGGCACCAGTAATGTTGGGGATATGTCCCAGGGAAGAGAAGTCACCTTTCACTGTGGGTAAATCCTCCACCTGAGCAAAAACGATGTAGCTGCACATGTGTTTTAGCAGGGCCGATAACACTCTGGACAACACGTTGGAGAACATTGGCTGGGACATCCCTGATCCCATGGCCACTGTTGTTTGAAAAGACCCACTGGCCAGGAAATGTAGTACAGACAGGACCTGCACTAGAGGGGGGATTCCTGTGGGATGGCAGATAGCTGATATGAGGTCTGGCTCCAACTGGGCACACAGTTCCTGGATTGTTGCTCGATCAAGTCTGTTTGTGATTACGATGTGTCTCTTTTCCATTGTCGACAGGTCCACCAGGGGTCTGTACACCGGAAGATGCCGCTATCTCATAACCTGCCCCAGCAGATGTGCCCTATGGAGGATAACAGCGATTTTCTGTCTGTTCCCTCACTTGATACCTGACCTTCAACAGGAGAGGACCTACACTGCAAGTGCTGCTGTGACCTGTGTCTGGAAGTGATGATGGCTACAGTGTCTGGGGAAAGGGCCCCTGCCTTCAATTCGGAGGAGTTGGAGAAACTACTGGATGGGGTCCTCCCCCAGTACACGCAACTGTACGGTCCTCCAGACAAACAGGTGAGTACACTGTGATCATGCTGCGTGGGCAATGCCTGTTTTGAGTGGTGTGGATGGAAGATACATGGGGGGGGCTAAGGCCTGCATGTGTGGATGTTGAGTGTATGTGAGTCAGGGCATGGGTGAGAACTGGTGGGCAATGAGTATGATGGTCCAGATGGGTGAGTAATTTCCTTTCCCTCTGTACCATTCCTCTAGGTCAGCGCCCACCAGAAGAAGGGTATTTGGCTTGCCATCGCCAAGGACATCCGGGCCCTGGGGGTGTACCACAGACTGAGGACCCACTGCCGTAAAAGATGGGAGGACCTGCACTGCTGGAGCAAGAAGACGGCGGAGGCCCAGCTGGGGATGGCCTCCCAACGTGGAAGGGGTGTCCGTCGCACCATGACCCCTCTGATGTCCCGGATCCTGGCAGTGGCCTATCTGGAGTTGGATGGGCGCTTGAGGGCATCACAGCAGCCACGAGGGGGTGAGTACACTCTCATTCAGCTGACTCTGTGCGCATTACAAGGTGTCTGGGTGGGGGAGGAGGGCAGTGGGTGCCCCTAGGCCAGGGCGAACTTGGTAAGCAAGGTCCCTTGTGAGGCAGACCCTGTGGCACCCCAACCCCACTAGTGGTAATAGCCATCTACACCTAGTCAGGTTCCTGTGACTTCCAGGTGTGCAGTAATTGGGCTTAGGCCTCGTACCCCATGGGCAAGTGAATTTGCTCGGAATTGTTAGTGCATGGCGTAGTGCTGAGGGCTGCTCCCTGTGTGTTGTGTCCGCCGACGGTAGTGGTGTTGCATGCACTGAACTTGTTTTTCTTCTGTCTACCCCCCCTTTTTGTTGTCTTCCTGTTCTTGTGTGCAATAGCATCATCAGGCGGAGGAGCAGTGGCACCGAAGCAGGAGGGAGATGCAACCCACTTGGCCCTGGAGGGTGAAGCAACGGAGTCTAAAGCCACCAGTGGGACGGAGGGCGAGGGGAGCTCCACGATGGGGACAGGATCATACACCAGTGACAGCGACTCCTCCTCTGATGGGAGCTCCCTTGTGGTGGCGGGCACCTCTGTGCCCACTGCATCAACAGGTACAGCCACTACTACCCCACCAGCACCACCCTCCCAGCAGCCCTTCAGCGTGTGTCTCGTGCCCGCTCACCCAGTAGGGTAGGCATCTCCTTCGCCCCAGGCACCTCAGGCCCTGCCCCAGTCAGCCCTGCTGCCCTCAGTGAAGAGGCTATTGACCTCCTGAGATCCCTCACTGTTGGGCAATCTACCATTTTGAATGCCATCCAGGGTGTTGAGAGGCATTTACAACAAACAAATGCATACATGGAGGGCATTCATTCTGGCCAGGCGGCCAAACAGAGAGCATTTCAGGCTCTGGCCTCAGCACTGATGGCAGCCATTGTCCCTGTGTCCAGCCTCCCCCCTCCAACTTCCACTACCCAGACCCAATCCCCTCTACCTCAGCCTATCCCAAGCACACCATCAGACCAGCATGCACACACATCAACACACAAGAGTGGACATGGCAAACATAAGCACTACACATCCCACAAGCACCATCCCCATGCAGACACAGCAACATTCACTGCCTCCACTGTGTCCCCCTCCTCCACGTCATCCTCCTCCCTCCCTGTCTCGCCTCCATTCACACCTGCATGCACTGCATCTTCATCCACTACCTCCATCACTAGCACGCCCATCACCACACACCCCTCACGTGCACTCACCACCCCCGCTACCATGCACACGTCCCAAGTGTCCTCTCCCAGTGTGTCTGTAAGCCCTCCTCCCAAAGTACACAAACACAGGCACACACCCACCCAACAGCCATCCACCTCACAACAGCCTCCGGCCCAAGCACCTTCGCCCAAATTCAGCAAACGTACATCTCCTACAACCTCTACCTCTTCCTCCACTCCCAAACCCACTCCATCTTCCTGTCCCAGTGTGCCCAAAAAACTTTTCCTGGCAAACCTTGACCTGTTCCCTTCACCTGCCCCCACCCCGTCTTTCCCCTAGGGCCAGGCTTTCCAGGTCCCAGCCCAGCACCTCAGCGACCAAATCCCCAGGCACAGTGGTGCTAGCAACTGCGGGGTCATCGAGTGCGCCACCCATCAGGGCTGCCAGTGTGCCATGTAGTGAGGGCAAGGGCATTTTGCCACCTGCCAAGGTGAAGAGGGTGCCCACATCCCGGAGGGAGAAGCCGCACCTACAAGCCGCCAAAGGCTCCGCAAAAACAAAAGGGGATAGTGGCAAGACACCTGCAGCACCATCAAAGGTGGGGAAGGGACCAAAGCAGAAGAGCAGGTCAGGAAAGGGCACGGTGGCACCGACTGAGGGACCAGTGTCACCACTGCTGTCCACGACAACACCAGCCTGTATGACGGCGAACACTGCAAGCTGCCCCGCCACCAGCACCGCCACCTGCACCGCCACCAGCACCTCCACCTGCACCGACACCGTCACAGCCACCAGCACGTCTGCAGCCTCAGCGACAGTCCCCAGCATCTTCCCCAGTGGGCAGCCGTCCGAGGCTGCATGAGACGTCCTGCTGTGTCCCTCAGCAGGTGCTGACCCATGCACCAGCACCGGCGCCACAGACACCGCCGCAAGCACCACCACCAGCCCCGCGACGTGCTCGGACAGTGGCACCACCGCTGACATGGCTACCATCCCCAGTGGTCGTCCGAGGCTGGAGGAGACTTCCTGGACCCTGGCCAGCTTCCATGAGGCATGACCTCCGTCACTGTTTGCACCTGCAGGTGGAAGGCGAAGCCGCAGCAGTGTGGGGTATGTCACTGCCTCCATGGCGTATCATGCTACCTGTTCCTCTGCAATCTCGTGGCACACACACCCAGGTGAGGGAATGGTACCGCCACACTGCACGTGGAGCACTCTGGGCACCATGCCCCCTCCAGAACCAGTGGAGAAAAGCATCCACTACCTCAGTCCTTGGCAGGATGAAGCACTCTGGGCACAAAGCCCCCTCTAGAACCAGTGGAGAATGACATCCACTACCTCAGTCCTTGGCCAGATGAAGCACTCTGGGCACAAAGCCCCCTCCAGAACCAGTGGAGAAAAGCACCCACTATCTCAGTCCTTGGAGGATGAAGCACTCTGGACACCAGGCCCCCTCCAGAACCAGTGGAGAATGACATCCACTTAGAGACTGTGGCTTTGCACTCTCCAGGATAAAGCAGTGGGCAACCCACCCACTGGAGAGACTTGAGAGACAGCGGCTTTGCACTCTTGAGAGACTGTGGCTTTCAACTCCCCAGGATACAGCAGTGGGCAACCCACCCACTGGAGAGACTTGAGAGACAGCGGCTTTGCACTCTTGAGAGACTTTGGCTTTCAACTCCCCAGGATACAGCAGTGGGCAACCCACCCACTGGAGAGACTTGAGAGACTATGAGTTTGCACTCCCAAGGATAAAGCAGTGGGAAAACCACCCACTGTAGAGACTTGAGAGACTATGGCTTTGCTCTCCCCAAGATACAGCAATGGTCATGGAGCCCCCTCGTGCACCAGTGGCGTTGTGCGTTCATCTGGCTGAGGTGCCCCCCTCTCCCCCAAGGTGCCTGTTTATTTTCGATCTGATGCCCCAGCAGTGTTCTATCCATTTCCAGTCAGGTATCTTGTGTGGGCTTCGCCCATGCATTTGGAGACCAGTGGTCCACGGACACTGATTGGTACACTATCCAGACTTGTGTAGTTGGTGTACATATTTGTATATACTGAATTTTGAATTTTGACTATCAGATTTTTCATGATTACAATCGTTACAATCATTTAATTTTGTCCTTGCGTTCTTCCGTGGGGTGGGGGATGTATATGTAATGTTGCTGCATGTTTTTGTGTGTATGTTGTTGTGGGTGAGGGTGTGGTGGGGGTATTGCGTGTTGCATGTGTGCGTCATTCTCTTTTCCCTCCCCTCCTCCCCTGTGTTGTAGGTGCAGTACTCACCGTGGTCGTCGATGGTGTCTGTCCTGCTCCTGATAGACCAGGAGGAAGAGCAGCATAGGCAGGACGTGTAGTTCGGGCCCCATGGCATCCTGGTTCCTCGTTGGGTGTCGAGAGGTCAGTGGTTTCCCTTCTGTGTACTGTTTCCACCGTGCTTTTGATAGCATTGGTTCCGCCCCGGAAAAGGTGGTGGATAGGCCTGTTGTGATAGGGTGGGCGGTACTTTGTCCTCTGCCTGTATGTTGCCGGTTACCGCCACGGTGTTTGTTTCCACCGCCGTGGCGGACAGAGTGCTAAAGTGGCTCTCTACGTTGGCGGTTCCCCCATGGTCGTGATTCCATTTGTTTTTCCGCCGGCCTCTTGGCGGTATTACCGCCGCTTTAACACCGACCTCCAGGGTTGTAATGAGGGCCATTGTGTACAAAAATATCGTTGACAAAAATATCAATCTTTTAAGTTAAGAAATATTGTTTTTTAAATTTATTTATGTGTGTAAATAATATATTAATTGTATATGTTTTATATTGTTTGCGTAATTGTTGTTAACGTGGTTAAATATAGTATGTAAATTTAAGTTATTTATATTTTTAATATATTTGTAAAATGGTAATTTATAATGCTGTAGCGGGTTGTAAGTTTTGTAGGAGTACAGGGTGTATAATTAATTTAAGTTAATATTAATTTTTCAGGGGCGTGGCCGAGACGCCCGCAAGATGGCCGCGCTCTGGTGAAGCTCTGCGTCGTCACGGAGACGTTTTCACTTCGTTTGGCGCCATTTGGGCACTATGGACAGAAATAATTAGAGTCACAGAGATGGGAATATGAGGGCAACAGGTATTTTACCACAGGAATAGTTTTGGAGCCTGTTTTGTCGTGTTTTTTGGCTTTTATGGCCCCTCCTCAGCTTTGGTGGCCAACATTTTGATTTTTTTTTTTTTTAAAGAGAAAAAGGAAGGAAGGAAAAAACGACTGCATACTTTAAGGTTGTAGGACGCAGGTATTTTATGAAGCTAGTTTTTTCTTCTTTAAAAATTGATTGCTTTTATCCAGTCATTATATTTTTTTCTTGTATCTAATTGTTGGTGTTGGACTGTTATATATATATTTTTTCTCTACAATTGGGATATCTACAGCCTCAGGAGCTATCTGTAGAGGGTCAACATGTTTCAGCCTATTCAAAATGCCAACTTGGGTCATGCGGCCTTCATCTGGACCTTCGCCCTGTCCCCGTATTTATAAATGTCCCTACCTGTCATTCAATCCGGAGGTTCACTGATTCGTGCCTTTAGATACACTCTTGTTTGTCAACACAGGGTGGTGCTCCCACCTGGCTTTGATAAAAGCGAGTGACAATGAAACTCGATAACTGAGTGTGTTGACAAACAAGAGTGTATCTAAAGGCACGAATCAGTGAACCTCCTGATTGAATGACAGGTAGGGATATTTATAAATACGGGTCCTGGTGAAGGCCACATGACCCAATTTGGCATTTTGAATAGGCCAAAACATGTTGACCTTCTACAGAGATTGGGGTGTACAGGTAACTCATTCCTAAAAACACCACCAATAACATATTTTAATTCTGTACAGGCTGCACTAGAATAAAATAGAACGAGTGATCAGCCTGAGTCAGTTTTATGTTTTTTCTGTTGTCCGTCTCTGGTCCCTGTGCCATTATTGTTGGTCTTGTCTGATGTGCTTTTATGTCTCCCCATCCTTACTGCGCCACTCTGAAGGGGATTTATTTCTCGGAGTGTGTTAGCAGGGCCCTATGATGAAGCATGCCACAAATTGTGGATGAGGGCCGTTTTTTCCACACATAGATATTGAACTAGTCTGGTCTTCATACCAGATACTATTCCTTGTCCTTTTTTGTGAGAATATATTGTTATGATGCAAGCCCTGAAATGGTACGGTTTTGGACCTGTAATTTTAAAATATATTAATATATTATATTCTTCCCCATCCACGTCTATCTTTTTAAATGGAGTCCAATCTTCTTATTTTTCCCATTATTGGCATACCAGGCAAGGGTGTCCATTATCCCCCTTGCTATTAATTTTATCTCTGGAACATTTCTTATATTCCTTGAAGCAATCTAATTTGTTTACTGGGTTTGAGTATTAAGATTTGCAAATCAAATTTACTGCCTATGCTGATGATGTTATCTTGTATGTTTCTAATCCACAGACATTGTTACCTGTATTTATTGAGCTATTGAACTCATACTCTAGTCTCTCAGGCTATAAATTAAACTTAAACAAATCTGAAGTTCTTCCTTTCAATACATTTTGTTTAAAACATATGTATGCGGAAACAGATTTTAATTGGACCCCCACACATATAAAATGTCTAGGGATTAAGAATACCCCTTCAATTCTGGCTACTAGTCAGCTTAATTTGACAGATCTTGTTCAAAAAATTCATAGCATGTCGGACAAATGGTCACCTCTGTATTTATCATGGTGGGGTAGATTGGAATCCATCAAAATGATGATACTCCCAGTTATCAATTTTTATCTGTCTATGTTACCGGTCAAAATGCCTTTGACATTTTTTTAATTGCTTAATAGCATATTGATAAACTTTCTATGGAATGGACGCAAAGCACGCATAGCTCTTTCCTCACTGTGCAAACCTAAGGATATAGGTGGAGTTAATTTTCCCAATCTTCATCAATATCATTCCTCCTTTATATTGAAACAAGTTTTACCTTATACCTATACTCCTCAAGAAATTCCTCCATCGATTTGGTATAAATTGGAGGAGGCAATTATTTTTCCTTTTCCATTTCAATCAATATCATATTTTTTCGTACTCTTCTAGAGGCTTCTCACCTCCTTGTCTTAAGCTCTCCATCTCAAATGTTTAGCCATTCTTTATTAAACCATTATCATCCTTACATGCATTCCTGGACTCCTCTATCTGGCATAATAGAAATATCAAGTTATTTAATCGTACTCTCTTCTGGAAAGAGTGGGTAATTAAAGGAATTTTACAAGTCAAACAATTGTTTGAGCATATGCTACTGCTCTCTTTTTCTGAACTCCAAATTACATTTGATTTATCAGCCACCCACATAGCAAAATATCAAAGCTTAATAACCCTTCTGGCACAACAACTAAATATCTTATTGTTAGATCCAACCCCCACTCCAACCTTAGTTCCTATGCAGCTTTCTCCCTGCACTCCTATTAAAGCCTCTCACATATATAAATAACTACACTATCACTTCCTAAGCCGTGTTAAAAATAAAATAGAGCTTACTTGGGAATCGGACCTCAATTGCTCTCTCTCTGTTCAAACATGGAATTGCATTTGGTCCAAAATACATCATACATCCTGTAATGCCAGCACTACACAGACCACTTATTATTTTTATCATAGACTTTTTTTAACTCCTCTCTCTCTCTCTAAGTATAACCCAAGCATTACGGATTTTTGTTGGACCTGTTCTGATACACCAGGCACCTACCTACACTCTTTCTTCCAAATGCCCATGTATTGCTTCTTTTTGGGGAAAGTTTTTAATAAAATTGCGCAGATATGCAATGTTAAGTTTCATTATGACATTGTCAACATCTTTTTGGGAAGTACCCCTCCTATTTGGATTGGCGCCCATAAAGTGGGCCGTTTTGTGGATTTGCTCATTGCTTTAGCATTACAAGTTATCACGTCAAACTGGAAGGATGCTACTAAGATCACTTTTAATGGATGGTGGAACTTACTTTGTCATCATCACAGATTACACAGAGCATCTGCCATTTCTACAAAACAACTTCTTCAAAAAGACTCATCTTGGTCACCTCTTACGACTTATTTATGTCTCCCACCATCGCAATTTCGTAATAACACTTTTGTCTTCCAGCCACCATGAAATTATAGCTTTAATACATGTTTAAGATACTATTTAATGACTGTTTTTATTGTTTGATGTTCTATGATAATTACTGATTCTGGTCATGTATTTTCATTTTTTCATCTATTAATTTCTCTCTTTTTCATTTTCTTCTTTCTATATCTTGTTCCTTCTTATTTCTCTTTGCTGTATTTATCATATACCCTTTCTTTTCTTTTCTGAAACAAAGAAAAAAACATAAATTGCGAGTCTAGAAGTGGTTCATTCTTTCTTTTAGCTCATTATTCAGTATTTATATCCTGTATTATATTCATGCTTTATTCTTAAACTCTGTATATATTACATTTTTTTAATTGCTTTTTGGAATAAGTTTGATCATTTTTCTGCAAGTTATTGTTCTTTTTTGCTCATACTTTCATATAATAAAGCATTTGTAAATTAAAAAAATATATATTCATTATTCATTCTATTTTTAAATATGTAAATGTGTAAATAATTAAAACAATATATATTCATTATTCATTCTATTTTTAAATATGTAAATGTGTAAATAATATTTGTTTGTAGGGGCATAGGGTGCGAAGTTTATGAAATAATAGTTGATAAATAATCAATTATTGATAAATTATTAATTAATTATTTTAATTAAATATGTAAATTGTGTAATTATATTTTTTTAGTTTACATTTTAGGTGTGGGTTTTTGGGTTTTTAGGAGCATAGAGTGGGAAGTTAATAAAAAATTAATTAATGAATTATAAATTGGGTATTTATTATTAATTAATTGTTAATTAATTATGTAAATTGTATAATTATTACAACTTTTTAATGTAGATATATGTTAAATGTTTGACTATAGTGTTAGAATTTTATGAAATAAATTTAAAATAACATTATTTTCTTATATTAATTATTAAAAAAATATAATTATTTTAATTGTTTAATTGTTTTTTAATTTACATATTTAATTTTATGTTAATAGTTTTATAATTTTATAAAATTAACATGTGTATTGAAGTGAAGTACTTTCCCTACTGTTGCACATATAGGAATGGGAATAGTGAATTGCACCCCTTCTGAGTCCAACACTTTCCCTACTGTTGCACCGACTGGAAAGGGATTAGTAAATTTTACCCCTCCTAAGTCCTATGCTTTCCCTACTGTTGCAAAGACTGGAGTAAGAATAGTACATTTTACCCTTCCTGAGTCCACTGCTTTCACTACTGTTACAATGATTGGACTAGGAATAGTAAATGTTACCCCTCCCAAGTCCAAGCTATCCTTACTGTACAGGTACAGATCCGCTTGCAATGTACACACATGGACATAGTTGACAAGTGCAATTGTGATGTTATTGTGGTGTCAGCTTTCATTTGCCAATGCATACTGACACCAAAATGACAGTTGTGTATGTGTGTGATATGTGTATTGTACGAGTATGTCCCGATCCATGTCTGACACAATTGTTTCCTCAACATATGCATGTCACAGTAATTTATGAAAAATTACTGTGACATGTATATGACTGCAGTGGACCCGAGCCCATGCGCAGTGACCCCACAAAGTACACAGGTAATGCGGGTTCCCTGCCTTCAAGTTCGGTGACAGTGGGATCATGTTTTCTCCGTGGTTCAGTGTCAGCAGCAACAGAAGGTCTTGTCCAGTTGGCTCCAATCCAAAATGGAAGTGGATTCAGGAAAAAAGGTAAATTTTTATCTCATTCCACCCCAATCTGCCAAATCAGATGAAGAGGTCAGATCGCCAGAATAAGTTTGGCACATCTAATCTACTTGGCGGTCAGAGTGCCTTGAGTCCCGCCGCCAACCACTATTTCCAATGGCACCATACCGGCAGGTGAAAATTCCTGGCAGGAGACAGACGTGGGCGGTCTGTTGCCTATGGGACCGCCAATATCTAAATCAGGTAGGCAGACCACCATGCCAGCAGACGGGTTTGCTGCTGAAAAGCCAATGGTGGGACCATTACCACCAAACACTAAATCAGTCCCGTAGTTTTTAACCTTTGGAAATGTTTTTTTTTTTTTTATTATTTCTAAATTTAATTCATATATTTCAATTGTTTCACTATGTAATACACATTTAATTCAACAAGTTAATGTGCTGTAATAATTTGTTCTAGATAAATATAAATATTTAAAATTAATTTATATTTATGTTTTACTTTTAAAACATGTCAATGTTTTTTAAAGAATAAAGAACTTTAGTAAATCTCCCTATACTTCCCATTGGTAGATCTCTGCCACACTGGCAGAAATATTCACCTATCTGTGCAAAGTTACTAGTACCATCTTTACTCTTGTAAAGTCCTGTGTAGAAGGTCCCACTATTGGATCTGAGAGATGAAGAGCTATACATTTATTCCTAGATGTAAATACATACTGACAAATGAGGAGTAACAAAGAAATGCAGTTATACCTATGTGTAATAGTAAATGTTCATATGATTAAATGTGCAAGTGTATAGTTACCTTTGTGAATCGGCCACTTTGTGTCTAATCTGAGAGCCCAAACTGGCTCTCTTTTGACAAATACCTTAAATCAGGGGACTATATCCCGTAGCTCGGGAGCTACTGGTAGGTCACCAGCTCCCTGGAAGTTGGTCATGGAAGCCCAGCCCAGTAGGTCAGAGCGAGGGTCTGGGCATATTAAAGGAGACAGTAATGTTCATTTTCAGACCCTACAAGTCGCAGCCAGACAAACCAATGGCAGGTCTCCACACTAACACAAGCACACACTGTGACAGGCTGTTGTAGTTGGACGATCTGCAACATGACCACGTCTCACCTTGCAGTCTACCAAAATTTGATAGAGATTGGTCATGTGTGTACCTCGTTTTATCAATTACGATGTGTGAATTAACGCTCGCCATGAAAGAATGACAGAAGAAGCAAGAGTAGATTTGCTTTAGTGGGGGCTGCAAGAAGTTATCATTATTGGTAAGACTTCATGGGAAGGTCAGAACTGGAATCTAGTTGGGCAGGTCTTTAAGGGTGCGCAAAATCTGCTTAATTTGATTTCGTATGTAAATGTATGCTTAATTGCGAAATGCAAAACCGCCATTTAGTTTTATATTCTAGCACAAAATGTTTCTGTGCATCAATTTTTGGTACAAAGTAACAATTTGCGCTAAAAAGTGCGAACAAAAATAGCTGCCGCAAAGAACAGCTGCTCACATTTATCCAGTGTTCCAGCAAGGTGTAATTATGTGATGTAGCGTAATGCTGTCACAAGCGTAGCGCGAATTTCCCCAAATTACGATGGTTTAATTTAAATTTCACCAAAGCCTAGTCGCACTGTAGCCTTCATAATATTAATAAATAGCTCAGGATGACATTTGTTGATCAAAAGTAGCTCCTGCCATAGAAAAGGTTGGAGACCCCTGCTATACATTAAGGGCATAAAGTATAAACTATTAGGTTATACACTACAACGCCCCTACTTATTCAGTGCAGAACTTCATACTCTAGGCAAATAAGAAATTCCAGAACAGTATACTTAATTACATTCTATAGTTTGGTTTTGCATTTATCTAAGTATGTTATAGCGATGGACTCTCCTTGTCTCGATCCAATATGAAGTGCTCCTACGTGGACTTTAAGTTGTCTTTGCTCGTTAAAACCTCAGATAAATACACGAAATAATAGCATTGTTTTCTCCGTCTACCTCATGATTATTTGGGCCCCGGGCGGATGGGGCTAGTCAGAGCCCGAATTACCTCAGAGTGGGGTCAGCGTCGAGGTGTCGGCACAGGCCTCCCCCGCCGCCTGCTAATTCCAGCCGAAGCGGAGCTGGCAGCCTCCATGCAGAACTTCCCATTAGCCTCGTGTTCGCGTGCTCATGGGGAGACTGGAGGCAGCTAATGGAGTCGCGCAGGTACAGCACAGAGCAGGGTAATTACATCAAATATTAACTACCCGCTTCCAGGCAGCGCTACGACACCAATCGGGGAAGGGGGCGAGAGGTGAACCCGATGACGGCAGTGGGGAGAGAAAGAATAGGTGGAAAACAGGGTGGTGAGAAAAAAAAAAAAAACAGGTGGGCAGGGAAAGAAGAGAAGGCAAAATAGAAAGAAAAATGTGAGGAAAGTAGACGCTAAAAGTGGGCATCAGTGCAGAGGAAATACAAGATTGGTGAGAGAGAATAGCGGGGCAAACTGAACAGAGCTTCGATAAAAAGCATGTGATATGATAGATGTTTAAACACGGTGAAAACGGGGTAAAAAGGCGGGTATGGACAGGAGGGGAAGCCAGATGCGGCAATGGGTTGATGACAGAACACAAGGATTTTGTAGCATAAAAACAGGAGGAACAGAAAACGGAGAAAATGGTTGGGGGCTGAGAAGGAAATGAGAGAATGTTGGGGGGGGGGTGCGAAATATAGAGTTTAGAATACAATTAAAAGAGGTAAAACAGATTAAGGAGAGAAATCAAAAAAGGGGAAAGTGAAATGCTGGAGAGGGATACACGTTTAGGGCAGTGGGGAAGCACATTCAGTTTGGTGACATATTCATCGTTATCAGACTTTGACCCTAGAGCAAGAGAGAGAAAAGGGGAAGATAAGAGACGAGACAAAGGAAGAAAGCAGGGATGAAAAGGAACCTGCAACAGAGAAATAACTAGACACAAAGTAAAGGATAGAGGAGGAAAGAGGCACGAAGTGGAATCAAGAAAAGGAGCCCTTGGTATTCTGGAACTTCAGCAGTCAGCAGAACCTAAAGCTTTGAGTCCCTGTATTTACTTTTGTATTGTATTTAAGAAAGAAAGACAAGTAAAAATGAGAGAAATGGAAGAAGATGTAAATTGTTAGAAATTGGGTTTCTGGTTGGCTAGGGTATGCACCTAAGCCAGGTAAAACCCACCCACTCTGGTCAGGGCGAGGGAATTACACACTCAAGATAACCCCTGCTTACCCCTAGGTAGCCTGGCAGGAGCAGTCAGGCCTCACCCACAGGCAATGTGCAAAGCGATTGCACAGCACACACAACACACGTGATGCGCTATCCCCACCACAAAGGATACACAACACCAAGTTATGTAAAAATAACTGCATTGCACAAAACACCATTAGACCACACATAACAAGTATCAGTAATACCCTTCTACACAAGCAGTTGGTAGAACATTACTCAGATACTATTACTCTGTGAAAACTAACAGTAGGCATAATAAAACACATAGGTTACTGGTTGTCCTGCAACATAAGTAGTAGTCAGGCTGTCATTATTACCAACAGTAAATTAGAAATATCAGTATATATGTCCAGACATCATCATGTAAGCATAATAAGGGAAAACACATACAGGGTTGTTCGCGCTGGGGGGGATACATGCACGGAGCCCGCCCGGGCCTTCTGGGCAGCTCTGCTTTGCCCTCCTGGGCTGCTTCCGTGGCTCCTGTCACTCGCCTGCAGGTGAATTGGTGCGTGAGTGAACCTCCATGTTCGTCCCGAGCCACAGCAGTGATTCGGCAAGGAACAGTGCCTGCTTGTAACGTGTGGGCACATGCCTGTGTGTTTCTGTCCCCCGGGGGTAACGATGAAGGGTGCGCTTTGTGCACCTTACAATGCCATTGACCCGCCCGGGTCGCAGCAGTGAGTTTCTGGCAACACACATTGAAGTGCTCGGGACACCCTTCTAATGCTAAAAAGTAAAAGTGCTCTTCCAGCACAAAATAAAGTGCTAAGAATGTGCTCCATGCCAGAAAAGGGAAGCACTCTTTCTAGCACTGAATAGAGTGCTCAGAATGTGCTATGTGCCACAGCATCTAAAGCACTCTTCCTGCACCCCTTTATAACAAGGAAAAAGGTTGCAGGGGAGCAGGGGGACACCACCCAGCCACTGGAGAAAGCAGAACTGGGACACAGGGCGGTAGGGCCCACTCCAGCAGGCCAGCGCAAGGGATTGCAGTTAGTGGCAGTTCCTGGTGAGTCCTCCAGCAGCATCATGTGTCCAGTTTAGAAGTCCAAGAATGTCTGAAAATGTGGGGGGGGGAAACCCCCTGTACTTATACTCATTTTGGGCAGTCTCTACAGAAGGGGGAGATGGAGTACCACCCAGCCCTAACTGGTTCTAGGAGTGTCTCCTCTCTCCTCCATCACAGGCTCCTGACATCAGTGGGGGGCAAACTAGCCCCTTTGTGTGAGGCCAGAGCACAGCCTTTACAAATGCAGGTGTGCCCCACTTCTCCTTCTCTCAGCCCAGGAAGACCATTCAACATGTAGATGCATGGCACCTCCATCCATCCTGTGTACGGGCTATCTGAAAAATATGCACAAAGCACAGCTGTCACTCTGCCCCAGACGTGGATTGGAGGCAAACTGCAAAACACCAGAGTCATAAGCACAGAGAAATGCTCCCTTTCTAGAAGTGACATTTCTCTAATGGTAACAAAAAATCCACCCACACCAGTAAGCAGCACTTCCCGTTACCATCACAACCATACCAAACATGCCTACCCCACCCCTCATAGATCTGATCATACCACCCAGACATAAGGTAGGGCATTTACAATGCAATCCCATGAGCAAGGCAGCACTCACAGTAGTGAGAAACCAAATAGGCTGTTTGTCACTATCAGGACAGGCCACACAACAAGGCACATGTCCTGCCTTTTACATGTATAGCAACCTGACCATAGGGTTATCTGAGGCCTACCTTAGGGGTGACTTGTATGTAGTAAAAGGGGAGTTCCAGGCCTGGCAAGTAAATTTAGATGCCAGGTCCCTGTGGCAGTGAACTGGACACCAAGGCCCTGCACTAGCAGGCCTGAGACTGGTTTGAAAGGCTACCTCTGTGGGTGGTGCAACAGCAGTGGAGGCCCGCTAGTAGCATTTAATTTACAGGCCCTGGCTATAGAGATACCACTGTACAAGATGCTTATAGGTAAATTAAATGTGCCAATCAGGTGTAAGCAAACCATACCAAGTTTAGAAGGGAGAGCACACATACTTTAGCACTGATCAGCAGTGGTAACGGGCCCAGAGTCCTAACGTCAGCAAAAAGGGTCAGAAAAAATAGGAGGAGGAAGGAAAAATGTTTGTGGATGACTGTGAAAAGGGCCAGATCCAACATTAATGAAGAACAATAGGAACTGGAGAAAATGCCCAGAGCCACTGCCTTTAATAAAAAATCTCTATGTCCATCCCTTTTCCTCGTCATCGGTCCATAAAATGATGGGGATCCAGCAGCTAAAATGGCACTTCAGGCCTCATTATGAGTTTGGTGGTTCCAGGGCTGCCATGTTGGTGGTCGCACTGTCAACAGGCTGGTGGAGAAGACCACCAAATTATGACCATGGTGGTATTCAAAACAGAATACAGCCAAACCACTGCCGACACCGCCACTGCGGTCAGACTGCCACGGTCGAAGGTAGCCACCTGCAGGCCAGCTGAGTCATTGTTCCCTTTGGACATGTTACGAGGCTGCACACCACCAAGGTTTCTGCCACGGTCGCACCACCACAGAAAACCTTGCAGAAACCAACTGTATAAATGAAGACACTCACCTTCAGGAAGTCACACCAATCCGGAGCTGCCATGGAACCAGAAGTACGCGTCTTCACGCTGCTCGCCCAAAGACTATGGAACCAGTGACGATAATGACTAAAGCAACCGTGAGTACACACACTTACCTGTCACTGTTGCAAAATGTCAAAGTACCTATGCACATGCCCATCACACAATATACACCCATCACTGGGGTACAAATGCTATGCACACAAACACACATGCTAGCACAGCCACCACTCACACAAAACACACTCACATGCAAAGAAAATCAGCCAAGATCAAAACTGCCCTAAGGAAATAAAAGCAGGACAAAGATGTAACCTTTGAACCAACAACTGGCTGACCGTGATATATGTAAATCGATAAATATAAATATACATCAAAATGTACAAAGAATAAGGCCATAGGCCATTCCAAATAGACTGCAAATATGGCAATTGTAAGTGCCCCAGATTGACTCTTGACTGTCATGTAACTTCCACAGGTAGGGGCATCAAGGGGGCAGGCAGGCACCTCAGGGATTGGGGGGGTTGGGCTTAGGGTTGGGAGGGGTACCTTTGGGCTTGGCTTTGGTGGGGCTCAGGTCGAGGCTTAGGGGAGGGTTGGGAACTCTTGTGAGGGGTAGACATTTTGGCAGGGGAAGGGGCATGGGTACTTGCAGGGGGCAGAGGAGGTGGTGGAGGTGGAAGGGGTAAACTTGGAGAGGGACACAGAGCATTTGGGGGTCACCAGGGGAGGAAGAGGAGTAGGGAAAATGCTCAACTCTAAGAGAAAACATTTTCTAGACACACAGGGACAGTCATGGCAAAAGGGTTTGCATGTGGAGGGAGAGGGAGTGGTTGTCTGAGGGGGTTTGGTTGATGTCTTGGGTGCATGTGTGTGTGAGATATGCTTGTGCGTGCTGGGATGTTTGTTGGACCTGTGCTCCAAACAGTTGTGGCTTTACCCTGACAATTTCATCCTCCATTACCCTCAACTCATCATCTGTGAAATGTGGGTGGTTTTGTGGGGACATGGCAGTGGCCGTGTAGATGGTGTGTGTGGGTTTTGTGAGCGTAAGGGTGCAGTATTGGGTAATTAGTGCAGTCTGGATGCTTCATTGTGAGTGGGAGATGACTGTGGCGGATTATGCTAGTTATGGGTGTATTGTGATAGATGTGCCGATGTGGGGTGTGTGCTGAGTGAGATGTGCATGTGTACCTATAGTGTGAGAGTGCTATTTCTATATTTTTGCCTTTTCTGTGTTTCTGAATGGCGTTCTGTTTGCAAAGGATTGTGGGTTGCGTAAGGGTGTGCTATATAGTGCAGTGAGTAGGTGTGTTGGGTGTGTGGATGTGTGTCAGGTGTGGGGTATTCAAGCTATCCAATGTGGTGTAGTGTTCAGTGTGATGTGAGTTCAGTCCGCCGAAGTTCGCACCGCCAATGGTTTTCTGCCATGGAAGAACTGCTTTGGTGATTTGTGGCTTGTAATCTGGTAGGTGGATTTTTGTCAGGCTGGTGGTGCTGGTGGTGGGACCGCCTCTTTTCTGTCCTCCTGTGTCCGGGCGGTTTCAGATTTTTGGCTGTTTTTTGGTGGTCTTTACAGTGTGAGTTGTAATACGGTGGTCGGATTACCACCAACATGGCAGTCTTTTGGCAGCAACCACCGGGGTGGTATTCCCAAAAGAACATTAAAGTTGTAATGAGGCCTTTTGTGTGTTTTCAGTTCAGAGCAGCAACATGCAGATGGGTAAGGATGCCTCTTGTTTTCAGTTCCAGTCTTGTCCAACACAAATGCACCGCTTAAAAGGCAGGCAGCAGTCCTTTTGTTCAAGTCTCATTGTGGCCACCAGGAAACAGAGACACTTAGCCTGACTCTTAAGAGATAAGCTAGGAGTTGAAGACAGATGTCTCACTTTACCAAACCCTTTATGTATCTAGATATGAATGCTCAGTAAGGAGGTCAGATAAGTCTATATGAATCATTGCACCGATAATCATTTATATGGCACTTCCTCTATAATCATTGTTACTACCCGAAGGAGCCCATTTTACAACCTTAGAATAATGAAAAACTGAGGAAAAGCAGTAATGTTCTATACTTATGCCATGCAGTTTGCACAAATCTCCTCGTTGTAGGTTCATACCTCACTGAGCAGTATTACAAAGATCATAACTAGTGAATGATAAGGAACACAGAGATGTCTGCAGTAAAACATTAGCCCACTGAGCTGCTCACCTAAAATATTGATATATGAGCAGCATGGTACACTTCATGCTTTTCAGTAAAGAACATTAACCCTGTGTACTATTTTATGATGAATCAAACATGAGAGTAGACTGCACACAGATCTCTACAGCAAGTTCATTAACAAATAATTATTTTACTAGTATCATACCCTGGAAATCCACGGTAGGGTACAGAAGTATTTCTGCAGCATTTGCCTTAAGAAGGGAGAAATTTAGAATGCAGTCTGTGACCAATTAATAATCCAGAAAGCCAGTACAGATTTGCTATGATGTGTGGCCTTGTTGCCAATTTCTTTGGGGCAGAGTTTTTAAACGGTGAGTGTGTACATTTACTGTCAGAAATGTCACCTCATGACTTAATTCCTCATAGCTCCACCCTTTTCTGCTACCACTCCATTTTATCGGATGCTAAAGTAATGTTTGCCCATTTACATCACTGCTCATCACTTTTGCATGCCTTAGTGGCCAGGTAGCGAGGCTGCCTCCTGAAATGGTGGCCACCGCAGCACACCGGTGGCAGTCTCAGGCTCACATGCAGGAAGGGACGTAGCTTCCGGGGGGAGGTGTTTGGGATGTTAGAACCCCCTACTGAATGTATTTTCTTATAAATAGTTGGGTACAGGTGATTTCAGCTGGGTATTGTGAGATATCAGTCGGATTTCAGCAGGTATTTTTACATGCACACAGACAACAACAAAAAACGCACACACACTCCATGTGAAAGTCCTCCAAAATATTTGTTACTTTACAGACTATTGTGTTTTCTATCTTAGTACGCCTATCAAACCACATTCCTCTTCCTTTCCACTGACCCTCCGACCGCACTTATGCACCCTGCTTGTGGTATAATGTACTTAAAGTTTAAACATTGTATGCCAGCTTGATTTTTGAAAAATCTGAAGCTCACCCCTCCGCCCCGGTCTTACTGACCAAGCTATGCCCCTGTGTGCAGGGCACAAGTCCAGGGAGGACCTGGCCTTGCAGTTTGGGCTGAACCGCTCCTAAGAGGAGCAAGGTCAAGACTGATTTGCAAATGCCTGGGTCTAAATTGGGGTGGTATGGAAGGCAAAAAAATGATAGATTGGGATGTGGCTCTGAGAAATTGCTAGTGCCTGAGATTATTTCAAGCATTCCATCCATCACCGTATTATTTTTGCATTTGCTGCCCTAAGCGCTCCAGCATGCCTAATTGTGGGTGCTGGATGCACTGTGCCACTGGATTCAAGCTACACTGGCTGATGAGGGGTGATACTCTTAAACCGGTCTGAGGGTGCTTGTTTCTGGGCCAGGTTGGACCTGGCCTGGCAGTTCAGGCTGGACTGTTCCCAAGGGGAGCAGGGTCAAGACTGATTTGCATATGGCTGAGTCCAAACTGGGGTGGCATGTTGGACAAAAAAAATATGGATTGGGATGTGACCCTGAGCAATTGGCAGTGGCTGAGATTCATTCAAGCATTCCATACATCACCTTGTTCTTTTTCCATTTGCTGCTCTAAGTGCATCGGGTATGCCCAGACGTGGGACCCTGACTCACTGTGCCACAGAATTCAAGCTAGCGTGGCTTATGAGGGGTGATACCAAGAAACTGGTCCCAGGATGATTGTTTCCAGTCCAGGGAGGTTGTGGCTTGGCAGTTCGGGCTGGACATTTCCCAAAGGGAGCAGAGTCAAGAATGATTTTGCATATGGGTTGGTTGAAATTGGGGTGGCATAGTGGGTAAAAAAATGATGGCTTGGGATGTGGCCCTGAACAATTGCCAGTGGCTGGGATTAATTCAAGCATTCCATCCATCACCTTGTTGTTTTGGCACACCTTCCCCATAGACATACGCTTCCTAACACGTCAAATAAAATGATGTAGGAAGGGAAGACCATATTACACAGGAGGGTTGACTAAATAATGTGGCAAGAAAAAAAAACTGTGCAGCATAATGTTGCACATCTTTAGTAAGTATTACACGATTATTTTGTCATTTGTATGTGTTAATATTTAGCAAATAGTTCACCTCATTATTACTGGTTTAACACCCAAATACAGCAATAAGTACCAGAAAAAAGATCAGTCAACCTTCCACTGCACAGCAACACGTTGTTGTCCTATTTTTAGTACATTTTGATCCTTAGAGCTAAAGACATATTGTTTGATCAACCTGCAGATTATGCAGCAGAGGAACTATGTGGCAAATGTGACAACCCAACAATTTTACAGAAAATGCCACAGCTGCAAAAACAGTGAATTCCATCAGTCCTGATTTCAAGCCTCACTGGTTAACAGAGTGATAGAAAAAGTGTGCAGGAAAACTAATAGATTGAAAAATGACAGCGTAAGCGAACTCAGTGGGTTAAGTCTCTGTAGCAAATAAATGAGAGAAACCTGTAGGTCACAGGTTTGATTGCTGAGGGGAATAGAGATGAATTATTCTTTAGGCCTGTGGTTGATACACTGAGGCTGTAATGTCTATTGTTGAGTAAAATTCTGAGCAATATAAATGGGTGTTCTCAATGGTTATATATTTACATGCATTTTCCTCAGCTCCACTGATCCTTTTTAAGATAGGGGTGTATTGAGGCTGTCAATTGAACCTTTCTTCAGTTTCAACAGCGGCAAGTTTACCAGACTTAGAGTTGTGAAAAACAATTATGCCCAGGGACGTAACACAAGCCCCTTCAGTGCAGAAGGCGACCACCCTTTCAGGCCCCCAACCCTTCAGAGCACACCATTCAGGCCACGGGCAACGAGTAGCTATGAGGATTTAAGTGGACCAGGTCTGTCAGGGGCTCAGACCCAGTAGTAATTAAAAATGGACATTGCAACTGGTCCTTGTCGGGTCCTTCATTCATATCCTTAACTTTACAGGTAAAAACACAATGATTGATTTCTGAACAATGATTGACAAAACGTAAGCTAATCCATGTCAACCAGTTAGTTACTGTTCATATTTCATATGTTTCACTTACTCTTGCCTTCCCTAAGAGTGTTACCTGTTTCCAGGATGTTGTGTTTCTGTACTTTTTTTCATGTGGCATATCACATTTGTATGGTGCATACTTTCAACCGAGTGGCCTCCCTGTGTTTATAAAGGATCATGGTTGAGAGGATTGGAGCTGAGGCTCAGGACAGTGTGAGTTTCTCAGAGTGTCTGTCAGCGGGTCAAAAATGCTCCCAGGATACATGGTCATCCAAATCCTTGACCTCTCTGCAGAGTGTACAGAGGTGTTGTATTCTGGTTGCAATTGTGATTCTGTACATATTTGTGTGAAGGAGGTACACAGCAAAACATTGACAAGTTAAAGTAAAAGAAAATGCAGTGCTTGTAAGTGAGAGATTTTGGGAAGTAGGGAAGTGAAGGTGATGCGAGGAACTGCACTCAGGAGACAATGAAAAGAGATTTATGAAGATGTGTCAGATATGCAGATAGAAGAGATGTGAGGAGAGAAAGTGAATAGATCTCTAATATAGAGGAAACATAACAAGAGTGATTGAGACCCTCTTAAGACCATTACTCCATCCAAAGACCTTAGTAATGTTTAATTTACTGTCTCACAATTTCGAAATTTAAACATTTGCAATATTAATTATCTACAACAAAATCTTTGTTACTGATTTATCTTAAACAGCTATCAACCATTGACAAAGCCAATAGCCATGTCTGGTTTACGTGTACATCAGTTGTTGTGTTGTATGGATGCAATAACAGAATGCCCAAAGATTAACTAAAATACCTGCTCGGTGGCACGCTACTTGGATCATAGCAATTGTTTACCTGTTAAACCACTCCGCTCTTTTAGAGGCCATTCAATCTTCAATCTTCTCATCTCACTTAAAGCCCTGAATATCAGTGCGATCACATTCTGCAAGAGGGCCCATCATTTTGCATGACTCTGTTGAACATGCCCCAGGCAGTGCAGCCTGCCTATACTGCAGCACAGATCTGTGTCGTGCCTCAATTACAAGTGATTTGGGTTCAAGGCCAGTGATGTGACAGGCATGGCTCTGTCCACTGGGTGTCACACTGCTCCTTGAACCTTGAATCCAGGTATGTGCTATGTGAATTATCTAGGTTCTATTCAATCACTGAAACACAGCCGCGTGGAGAGTTCTAAGTGCACATGTCAGTTTGGCCAGTCTCAGACAGCGGGTAAAACCGATATGCAAACTTGGAGTACACCTGGCACTCCTTCCCCCCTCCCACCCATGATGCAGAGAATGCTGGTCCCACCCAGCCCTACCTAAGAGGAAAAATAAAATGATAATAAAAATGCTTTTATTATAATTTTATTTTTCTGCTTCCCTGCTTTCTCCTTTCAGCAGGAGACAATGCTCCTCCACCAAAGGAACGGGGCCACCCCTGCCTGCCATCACAAAATGCTCACCCCAAGATCTGGATGGTGGCTAAACCAGAAATGGTACACACAGATTCAGGCTGCGGTGTACACAGCACAGCGTGCTAGATGCTTGTTAAAAAAAACTAAGCCAGGTAAACTGGTTGAGGTTGAAGCTGAGATCCAAGAAGGCCTAATATTTTTCACTACAAGTAAAAGAGGTGCAGGAAGAGCAAAAGGTAGGGATTGGACAGAGTAGATGGGTTGAAAGAAGGGAAGGAAGGTGTAGACAATAGAGTCGGGATGTTAGAGTGAGCAGGTTGGTACCCAGTGCATTCGAACAAGCACCACACCGAGAAGAAAACGTGGCTTGGACCTTGGAGCCGAGTGGGAAGGAGTGCGAGTGGGAAAGAGCAGTGGAGTAGGGGAAGGTCAGAGCAGGCCTGGGAAAGAAAGGGGTGAGTGCGACACAGGAATAAAAAAGTGAAGGAAGAGAAGAGCCATGAATGCCCTTTGCACCAGGATAATGAAATCAAACACTGGTCCAGGGAGGGGCCCTGGAGAAGAGGGGTCAATATAGCAATCAGAGGCGGCTTCTGAAGTTAAGTAGTACGTTGTGATCGGCAGTGTGTTTGAAAGGAGGAGTGTGGGAGGTTGTAAGCAGGGAGCGCACAGAAAACAGGGAAATCAAGGTCTATAAGGATCAGATCTGGCGCTTTCATTAACAGCAGCGTAGCTATTATTGGCACAGCAGCTACATTGACACTGGGGCCTGAGGGGCCCACTGAAGACTGATAATTGGTGTATTTACTACCCCAAGACTTGGACAAAGCTTCATGGCAACTTTGCTACACAACTGCCCATAAAGCAGGTACGGCACAGCCCTAGTATGCCCCCACAACGTAGCACAAAACAACAAATACAGAGCTGTATTTCCCTCACTGGGCACTACAGAGCACTTCAGCGACAAAATACAAATTTATGAAAGTGCTAAACATCCTTCAACGCTTCTAAAGTGAAGGCAAATGAATGATACCTAGAGAAGTCTAGGGTGGAAGGGTAGTTGTTTACAAGACCTAATGCTATAGTCATAATGTTTACACACCGAAGTCTGAGCGACGACCTAAACTAGTAGTTTAGGGCTCCAGTGATGGTAATAGCATTACTGACACACTATTTCAATCATATGTGGAAAGTTCATGTTTTTGAAAGATTATCCTCTGATAACACCCTCAACTGCTTAACACAGGTAGATGCTCAGGTGCGTCTCTTGTGCTTCAGTGCAACCTAGACCTCGTCTTTCACTTCTGACAAGTGTTTGTGTCTGTCTCCTTCTGTTTCTCTTGTTAGCTGCTCTTTCTGGCCCTGACTCAGTATCTGATCTTTCTTGTTGGTGCCCCTTGTCTCTGCTTAACCGCTTCTTTTTGCCTCTTTTGTTCCTCTTAACTGCATCTTTTTGCATCTTTTGCTATTCTTACTGCACCATTTTACATCTTGGTATTTTTTGTCAGTTTTTGCCCCCCAACTTGCTCTGCCAAAATGTTTTCCCACCTTGCTGCTCCCACCAGAATTTCTTGCTCTCTCTTCTGGACTTTCTTGCACTTGCTGAGCCTGTCCACTGCCCCCCTATGCTCTTCCCTCTTTCCAAGGTCATGATTAATGAATGGGATAGCGCAGCTGCACAGTGGATGCATGCGGGGGGGGGGGCACTTGCGTGCCAAAGGCAATTCCGTCTGCACCCGTTCTCGCCTGGACTGCATCTAGCGACAGGAACCCTGGTCCAAACACCCACTGTAGCTACGCCACTGATGAACTCCACAAGGATGCTGCCACGAACACTGCAGCAGAGCCACACCTCAATCCTCAGTGTGCCCCTATGCCTGCTCACATTTCCACTTCACCTGCCTCCACACACCCACTCCGACCACCCACACACACACACAGCACCCTCGCCAAGTCAGAAGTCAATAACTGCACTATTAGAGCTCCACACATCTACCCCGCATAACAGCGCTCACTCTTACTCATGCTCACTCAATAAGCACTTCACTAATATTTGGAACCTCATTGACTCCAATGCACCGGACCTCCTCTTCCTCAGAAAAAAAGTCTCAACACCACATCGACGGCATACATCACTGCAGTCATTCCTACTGGATTCAAAATCCTACACCAGGAGTGACCCCATAAACCAGGAGGAAGACTCACCACATCCACAGAGATACCTTCAAGTGTGCCTCTTACAATGTCCCAAAAGCCACTTTTATGGAACACATGCACTTTAAACTTCAGATGGATAGTAAAACTACTATCAAAGGCACCCTCAACTACTGACCCCTACAACTTCACACCTACTTCAGCAACCTCCTCACTGACCTCATGGCCCTCCACACCATGGGCATCAAATACTTCATATTCCTAGGGGATCTCAACGTTCATCTCGATGACCCAGGGAGTCCAACTCCATGAACTTGCTCAAAAGTGTACTGAACATCGGCTCACTCAAGGACCTACCCAAGTCACTGGACACACCCTGGACGCAACCTTCTCCTCCAGCACCAAGGTTAAAGTGCGCCACATCACTTCACCCACCTGGATGGACCACTCCATTGTCCACTTCCACATAACACAGCCACCAACCACTCCTATGGAGTCTAGAAACAACCCAAGCCACTATTGGAAGAAAATTACAGAAAACAAATGGCTCAATGCCGTCCAAATAAATTACCCAGACCCCACCAATGACCTCATTAATGACACAAGCAGCTTCAACAACTGGATCAGCACTTGAGCCAATACCCTGGGGCCCCTGAAAAACACAAAGCCTAAAAGATCCAACAAACTAGCTGGCTGGTAAGATGCTGAACTCAGAGAATCCAACACAGTTTGTAAACTACACAAAAGGAAATGGAGAACAACCCAAGGAAATACCGCAAGAAACACCTACAGGGCCACACTTAGACAGTAGCATCATCAATTAAAAGTAACAAAGAAGAGACCCTGATCCTGAAAATTGAATCTAGCTCCAACAATGGCAATGATCTTTTCACCATTGTCTAAGAATTCCCCAACTCAATTGCCGCAATCCAAACCATCACCCCCACAAAAGAACTCTGCAACACCCTCTTTGACTTTTTCCATTAAAAAAATCATCAAGATCTACAGCAACTGTGCAACTATACAACCCCCATCAATGTTTCCAGCCTGCTAACCTAATCAACCAAACATTACCAAATAACAGCATGGAACCCTGTAGCCATTGAGGACACTGCAGCACTAATGAATGCAGTCCACTCGGGGGCTCCCACTGACCCCTCCCCCCACCTTATCTACAACCTGGGAAGAGCCACAATCAGTGCTGCACTCACTTCTATCATCAACACCTCCTTCAAGACAGCCAGCTTTCTAGATAGCCGAAAACACACCACAGTCATCGCCCTCAAAAAACCCTCAGCCACTACTTACCCATCTTGCTGCTCCCCTTCCCAGCCAAAATGTTTGTGAAGACCACCAACAGACATTTTCTCAACCATCTAGAACATCACAAACTTCTGGACAACTCGAAATCAGGATTCTGAAACAACCACAGCAACAAAGCAGCCCTCATCACTGCCACAGGTGGTATACACACCATCCGCAACCTTGGACAGACCTCTTCCTCCTCAACCTCTCTGCCACTTTCAACACTGTCTCTCACTGCACACTCATCGTCAGACTACACACAGTGGGAATACAAGGACCAGCACTCAAAATGGATAGCTTCCTTCCTCTCCAGAAGAACACAATGAATCAGGTTCCCCCTGTTTACATTAGAACACAAGGACCTCATCTGCAGAGTCCCACAAGGATCATTATTCAGCCCCACACTTTTCAACATATACATGAATCCTCTAGCAAACATCATCAGATACCACAGAATCAACATCTTCTCCTACATCAACATTACCTAGCTCATTATTTCCCTTTCTGGTGACACTGTCACCACCAAAGCAAACTTTAAACAATGCATGAGCAGTGTGGCCAAATAGATGAAAAAAAAACTGCCTCAAGCAAATCAACACTGACAAAACTGAAGTCCTGATCTTTGGGAATAAGAGCTCACTTTAGGACTCCACCTGATGGTCTGCCATTCTTGGATGAACACCCAGCCCAACTAACCACGCTAGAAACCTAGGCCTCATCCAACCTCACCATAAAGTCCCAGGTCAACGCTATTGCCTCCTCATGTTTCCACCACATGTTATGAAAAATCTTCAAGTGGCTCCCACTGAACATCAAATGCACCATCACTCAGGCCCTAATCACAAGCAAATTGGACTACAGCAGCACACTTTACACTGGCATCCAAACCCAGCTTCTTGTCAGACTTCAAACTATCCAAAACACTGCTTCCAGACTCAAGCTCAACCTCCCATGAAGAGCCCACACTATACCGCTCCTCAGAGATCTCCACTGGCTCCCCATCCAAAAGCTTTGCCAGTTCAAACTTCTCACGTATGCATTCAGGTCACTACACTACAAAGGACCCCCATACCACAGTCACTGGTTTCACTTACACCAACCCACCAGACAGCATCACTCAGCAGCACTCTCACTCACTAACACCCTGCATACGCACACCCTGCATCCACAGAACAAGAACGAGAAGACAATCATTTTCCTACCAAGACATCAAATCCGGGAATGACCTCTCAAAATACATCAGGGCCTTGTTCTCACTTCTTGAAATCTGCAAGAAACTGAAGACCTGGCTACTCAACGAATCTTCTTGCGGGACTGATAGACTTTTCATCCTTGGCGTGGTCTCCCTTAACTTTTTGCATCTAGTTCCCAGGTTTTTGATGTGTGCTGGACTCTGATTTTGCTGTTTTTTTTACTCTGGGCACTTTACCACTGCTAATCAGTGCTAATGTGCAAGTGCTCCTTTACAAAATGTGTATGTAATTGGCTTATCCATGATTGCCATATTTGATTTATTAGTAAGTCCCTAGTACAGTGCACTAGAGGTGCCCAGGGCCTGTAAATCAAATGCAACTATTGGGCCTGCAGCACTGGTTGTGCCACCCACATAAGTAGCTCTGTAATCATGTCTCAGACCTGCCACTGCAGTGTCTATCTGTGCAGTTTTTAACTGTAAATTCGACTTGGCAAATGTACCTACTTACTAGTCCCTAGTTAGCCCCAAGGGCAGGGTGCAGTGTATGGTTAAGGTAGGGCATATAGTAATGTGTTTTGTATGTCCTAACAGTGAAATATTGCTAAATTCGTTTTTCAATGTTGAAAGGCCTGTCCCTCTCATAGGTTAACATGGGGGTACCTTTAAATATGATTAAAGTGTATATTCCCCATGGGAGGTGATGGACATGTGGAGTATTGGGTCTCTGACCTCACAATTTAAAAATACATCTTTTAGTAAAGTTGATTTTAAGATTGTGTGTTTGAAAATGCCACTTTTAGAAAGTCAGCATTTTCTTGCTTATACCATTTCTGTGGATTCCCTGTCTGTGTCAGTATGACAGTTGGGCTGGTTGCTCGTCACACTAGACATGACACAAAGGGAGCTGGGGTGTAGTCTGCATTTCCTGATGAGCCATCTGTGCTAGGAGGGAGGAAAGGAGTGGTCACTTACACCTGAAAGGGCTGTGACTGCCCTCACACAATGTGGTATCCAACCCCCTGGTGAGTGTCTGGGGCGTGGCCTGGACAAGGCAGGATTTCACAATCAAGAGAGACTTTGCTTTGAAGTAGTCCTACTTCAAAGGAGAAAATGGGTATAAGGAGGACACCCAAAACCACAGACTTTAGATCACTTCTGGAAACCAAGAGGAACCTCTGCCAGGAGAAGAGCTGAAGAGCTGAGGAAGAAGAGCTGCCCTGCCTGTGACTGTGCTTTGTGGAGCTATCCTGCAGTTGCTGCTTCTGCCAGAATAAGAAGGCAAAGACTGGTCATTGTGTGCCTTCCTGCTTGTGAAGATCTCCAAGGGCTTGATTAGAGCTTGCCTCCTGTTGTTTGAAGTCTTAGGGAAAGCAAAGACTTCTCCATGGCAGCACCTGGAGTCTCTGAAGAGACCGCTACCCTGCCAAGTGGTGCCCATCCAGTTCCAGGGACCCTGAAAGGAGAAGCTGGCAGCCTAAGATGAAGAAATCCACGCACAGTACACCGTGCGGGGAAACAATCGACGCAACTCCAATCTGCGGCTGAGAAATCGGCGTGCCGCCCGCTTCGCGGCTGAAAATCGACACTCGCTTTGTAACACGACCGAAGAATAGATGCACGGAGCTAGAGAAACAACGTGCAGCATCGCTGACGGAGACTGGTGAGATCGCAACCTGTGCTGTGTGGTTTTCGGATCATCGTACGGCTGGATTTCTGACGCAAGTACTGCTGGGCATGTAAAAACAACGCAAGGCGTGCCCAGACTCTTTTTGCTCTTTAATTGATAACCTGACTGGTGTATTGTGGATTTTTGTCATTTTGGTCTTGTTTTGTTTAAATAAGTATTCTCTGTTTTTCTAAACCTGTGTTGTGTCATTTTGTAGTGTTTTCATTAAGTTACTGTGTGTGTTGGTACAAATACTTTCCACCTAGCACTCTGAAGTTAAGCCTACTGCTCATGCCAAGCTACCAGGGGGGTAAGCAGGGGTTAGCTGATGGTGATTCTCTTTTACCCTGACTAGAGTGAGGGTCCTTGCTTGGAGAGGGGGTAACCTGACTGCCACCCAAAGACCCCATTTCTAACAGGGATCATTAAGACTGCCATTATTCAGGCCAACCTCACCAAACGCGTACATTCACCTACATAGCCCCTGGATACCCTCATGGCTGACAAGCATAGCTCTACAAATCCACATGACATTACATCTATAAATATTGTCGGGAGATTATATTAATTTCCACAGTTAACACACCACAGCAAAGAGGAAAACATCTCTGATCATGTCTGCGGCCCTTAGGTTTAAAATAAATAAAGTTCAGAACAATAACAGTAAACTCATTTGGAAAGTAAAACAATTTTAGTGCTATTTCGATTTTTTTATTCATTGCATTTTTATCTATACATTGATCAAGCAAATTATCCCATTAAGTCTGATTTACATTGTCCAAATTCTAATCCTGGTTTCTCCTCAAAGCATAGATTGATTATTTCATGTTACAAAATATGGACAGGGCTTTGCATCTTCAGTCTTCGACACAGCTCCCTCAGTGCCTCGCCCAGCTTGTCACAAACATATCCGGTGGACTGGTCTCCAATGTCGCAGCAGGTCTCTCTCACAGACACAGAACCATATTTCCACCACATCTGTGTTTTCGCCAGTGCAAAAAAAATGTGAAAAATGTGAGGCGATTTCACCCAGATCGTTGACTGAATTATGTGTAGTTGTCCATACTAACCACTAAGTTCACTTATTTGCACGTATGCAATACCCACATACATACTCATCCGCTGACGTTCTTCAACGTGGTTACTGGATATGAGCAATCTTTTTTCCTCTAAATATTTAGTCTGAGATTGGTTTATATTGTGCCACATGCCAACAAATGCTCTGAAAGTGACAAGGAAAGGAAATTAAACCTCAACGAAGGTACATACATGAAAACAAGTTTACCCCTGCATCTCCGAGTCCAACCCACAGGCAAGCACTGGTCTAGTATTTATTATGGATGATTAAATCAATATCGGCTCTGTTTACTCACCTCTGTGCTCTGTCTCTGCAGTGAAAAAAACAAATGAGTGATGGGTGGGATGCCTGAATTGTTTTCAGCTACTACTGGTGATTACTCTGGATAGCATGCCTTGTTTTGCTCAGTGTGCCTCAACAGGTGTAGACCAACTATATGCTGAACTATATGCTGACCAGGCCTGGTGCTGCCCCAATAGGAATAGCTCAGCCCAAACTGCCAGGCCATATTCGCTCTGACCCTAACTACGAGCGATCCATACTGCCTTGACCTCACTCAATCTGATGACCACATAGAATAAATCCCAGGGCTATTATTAGTTTAGCTTTACATTAACATAGTTTTTATTTAGCAGTCTGTGTCGTGCATGGACGGAGGGCACTGAGAAAGAAAATTAAATGTAAATTAGGTGCTTATCAATGGCATTATTCAAACTAATGATTGAAGGCAAGAAATCCCTCTGCTCTTGTGGCACCTCAGTACTTGCTTTAAGATTAATACACCTAGTCCTGCATGTTAACAATACCCTGAGAGCGATTGGGAAGGAGAACAAACCACTGCTACGATGTAGTCTTGAGTCTTGAGTGCCTTCTCAGGAAACCGTGTGACAAAAGACGAGTGTTTCAATTCAAGGCAAGTATCAGCCTAAGATGAAGCTAAGTACACTCTTAAAAATAGTGTGTTCACTTGGTGTCAAAGACAAACGTCTTTGCACTGCAAAAGCTGTCCTGGCGTTCTGTACTTTCTACACCTTTCTGACTAACCCTGTCTGCTTCACCCAGTCAACTCTACATCCTTGAGCTCAATGGTAGTAGACCCACAGAGTGAGAGTCAAAAGTTTATTATTTGTACCATTGGAAGAGCAGCCTATGAAGTCTGTATAAAGTCCTCTCACTTTCCCATAGGTGTGGTCCTATACTTCTTCATGTAGTGGGTTGGGTATTTGGGACCATCTGTGGCGTGCCCTTGGCTTAGACATAGTGCACAGAAGGAGATGAAGGTCACCTGAACAAGATAAGCCTATTCCAACTTTCATGCCCTTGGATCATCTTCTGAGTCAGCATCACAAAGACCCTGTAACAGTCTCTGCCATGTCTGATTTCTGAATGCAAAGTATATTCAGCTGAGAACCCTGCTCAATGCTACCGTGGAGATCAGTTTCTAGAACTGCCCTAAAGCAGTATATACCCGCACATGGTGTCCAATTTCGTCTGAAGGCCAATCCATATCCCGTAAACACCCGTGGCCTCCCCTTTTACACCCTCAGAAGGATTCTTTGGAATATTTGAGACAATACTGAGAGTTTACACATTTACCTGAAGGAAGTGAGGGCCGTATGTACAAACACATTTTCCCATAGACACAGAATGGGTAAAACCCTTTGCTACATCTGGCCCTGAGTCACCAAAGCCATGAAGGCATTGCCCTGTCTGCAGCACCTCTAGGCAGAACTAAAGGTTAGTATTTGCATAAGATACAGCAGGACTGTGAATGTGGCGAGTCTGCATCACCCTTCCTGTACCGTCCCTGATTTATTGGGAGCTCATTACATTAGTAGAAAGCCGTCTTCCCCATCCATTCAAGTACAACATAGAATGGGTCGATTTGTAGTCACAGAGGGCATATAGGGGGTGATTCTATCCCTGGCGGTCGGTGATAAAGCGGCGGCCAACCCGCCAACAGGCTGGCGGTCCAAAAAATGGAGTTCTGACCCTGGCGGGAACCGCCAACACAGCCCGCCACATTAACACTCCGCCCGCCACGGCGGTACAGACAAACAGCGCGGCGGTCACCGCCAACAGACAGGCGGCAGACAATGTACTGCCCACAGTATCATAACTCACCAATCCGCCACCTTTTCCGGGGCGGGAGCCCCGCCGATAAAAACACGGCGGAAACAGACTACGAACGGGAAAACGCTCACCTCTACGCACTCCACGAGGAAGGAGGACAGCATGGAACCCGAATTAAACATCCTACCTGCTCTCTTCTACCTGCTCATCTACCACGAGTACGAACGCCGGCGCAGACGACAACGGTGAGTACTGCACCTACGACACACGGGAGGGGGGAGGAGGAAAGCTTACGGCACACACACATGCGACCCCCACCCCCCCAAACTATGTACACACCAATGCAGAGCAACAAGTCACAGTGACACCACCCAAACCCCCCTGAAAAATGCAAAGACATAATTAAATTGTGAATAAAAATTTATGTACAAAATAGGCTCTGAAAAGTATTGGTCAACTAGCCAAAAAATCAATATCAAAATAATTCTATATACAGTGCAATGGATAACCGAGGCAATTAGTCCTGCACATCAAAAGAAAATCGAAGTGTCCGTGGGCCAAAGTGTAACAACACAAGGGCAAAGCCCACACAGGAGACCTGAGTCCTTTGGAGAGAACACTGCAGAGGCATCTGATGAAAAAACTACAGGCACCTCAGGGGGAAGGGAAGAGGGGGGCACCACAGCCACATGAGTCCACGACGCCAGATCCACGAAGGGGCCACCATGCCTACTGTGCCATCCTGGGGAGTGCAAAGCCACAGTCTCTCAAGTCTCTACAGTAGGTGGGTTGCCCACTGTTCCATCCTGGGGAGTGCAAAGCCACAGTCTCTCAAGTCTCTCCAGTGGTTGGTTTGCCCACTGTACCATCCTGGGGAGTGCAAAGCCACAGTCTCTCAAGTCTCTACAGTTGGTGGGTTGCCCACTGTGCCATCCTGGGGAGTGCAAAGCCACAGTCTCTCAAGTCTATACAGTAGGTGGGTTGCCCACTGTTCCATCCTGGGGAGTGCAAAGCCACAGTCCATCAGGTGGATTACAGTCTCCACTGGTCAAGGAGGAGGCATGGTGGGCACAGTGAACCGTTAACAGTGCATGCAGGAAGGGCCCAGCGGAGCGGTGCTTGAGACGGCGGTGCCCAGCGGAGCGGTGCTTGACAGGAAGGGCCCAGCGGAGCGGTGCCTGAGACGGCGGGGCCCAGCGGAGCGGTGCTTGACAGGAAGGGCCCAGCGGAGCGGTGCTTGAGACGGCGGTGCCCAGCGGAGCGGTGCTTGAGACGGCGGGGCCCAGCGGAGCGGTGCTTGACAGGAAGGGCCCAGCGGAGCGGTGCTTGAGACGGCGGTGCCCAGCGGAGCGGTGCTTGAGACGGCGGAGCCCAGCGGAGCGGTGCTTGACAGGAAGGGCCCAGCGGAGCGGTGCTTGAGACGGCGGTGCCCAGCGGAGCGGTGCTTGAGACGGCTGGGCCCAGCGGAGCGGTGCTTGACAGGAAGGGCCCAGCGGAGCGGTGCTTGACAGGAAGGGCCCAGCGGAGCGGTGCTTGAGACGGCGGTGCCCAGCGGAGCGGTGCTTGAGACGGCGGGGCCCAGCGGAGCGGTGCTTGACAGGAAGGGCCCAGCGGAGCGGTGCTTGACAGGAAGGGCCCAGCGGAGCGGTGCTTGAGACGGCGGGGCCCAGCGGAGCGGTGCTTGAGACGGCGGGGCCCAGCGGAGCAGTGCTTGTCAGGAAGGGCCCAGCGGAGCGGTGCTTGACAGGAAGGGCCCAGCGGAGCGGTGCTTGACAGGAAGGGCCCAGCGGAGCGGTGCTTGAGACGGCGGGGCCCAGCGGAGCGGTGCTTGAGACGGCGGGGCCCAGCGGAGCGGTGCTTGACAGGAAGGGCCCAGCGGAGCGGTGCTTGACAGGAAGGGCCCAGCTGAGCGGTGCTTGAGACGGCGGTGCCCAGCGGAGCGGTGCTTGAGACGGCGGGACCCAGCGGAGCGGTGCTTGACAGGAAGGGCCCAGCGGAGTGGTGCTTGAGACGGCGGGGCCCAGCGGAGCAGTGCTTGACAGGAAGGGCCCAGCGGAGCGGTGCTTGAGACGGCGGGGCCCAGCGGAGCGGTGCTTGACAGGAAGGGCCCTGTTCAGCGGTGCTCTTCTGCACGGTGGGGCCCTGTTCAGCGGTGCTCTTCTGCACGGCGGGGCCCTCTTCAGCGGTGCTCTTCTGCACGGCGGGGCCCTGTTCAGCGGTGCTCTTCAGCACGGCGGGGCCCTCTTCAGCGGTGCTCTTCTGCACGGCGGGGCCCTGTTCAGCGGTGCTCTTCTGCACGGCGGGGCCCTGTTCAGCGGTGCTCTTCTGCACGGCGGGGCCCTCTTCAGCGGTGCTCTTCTGCACGGCGGGGCCCTGTTCAGCGGTGCTCTTCTGCACGGCGGGGCCCTCTTCAGCGGTGCTCTTCTGCACGGCGGGGCCCTGTTCAGCGGTGCTCTTCTGCACGGCGGGGCCCTCTTCAGCGGTGCTCTTCTGCACGGCGGGGCCCTGTTCAGCGGTGCTCCTCTGCACGTCTCTCCAGTGGTTGGTTTGCCCACTGTACCATCCTGGGGAGTGCAAAGCCACAGTCTCTCAAGTCTCTACAGTTGGTGGGTTGCCCACTGTGCCATCCTGGGGAGTGCAAAGCCACAGTCTCTCAAGTCTATACAGTAGGTGGGTTGCCCACTGTTCCATCCTGGGGAGTGCAAAGCCACAGTCCATCAGGTGGATTACAGTCTCCACTGGTCAAGGAGGAGGCATGGTGGGCACAGTGAACCGTTAACAGTGCATGCAGGAAGGGCCCAGCGGAGCGGTGCTTGAGACGGCGGTGCCCAGCGGAGCGGTGCTTGACAGGAAGGGCCCAGCGGAGCGGTGCCTGAGACGGCGGGGCCCAGCGGAGCGGTGCTTGACAGGAAGGGCCCAGCGGAGCGGTGCTTGAGACGGCGGTGCCCAGCGGAGCGGTGCTTGAGACGGCGGGGCCCAGCGGAGCGGTACTTGACAGGAAGGGCCCAGCGGAGCGGTGCTTGACAGGAAGGGCCCAGCGGAGCGGTGCTTGAGACGGCGGTGCCCAGCGGAGCGGTGCTTGAGACGGCGGTGCCCAGCGGAGTGGTGCTTGAGACGGCTGGGCCCAGCGGAGCGGTGCTTGACAGGAAGGGCCCAGCGGAGCGGTGCTTGACAGGACGGGCCCAGCGGAGCGGTGCTTGAGACGGCGGTGCCCAGCGGAGCGGTGCTTGAGACGGCGGGGCCCAGCGGAGCGGTGCTTGACAGGAAGGGCCCAGCGGAGCGGTGCTTGAGACGGCGGGGCCCAGCGGAGCGGTGCTTGAGACGGCGGGGCCCAGCGGAGCAGTGCTTGACAGGAAGGGCCCAGCGGAGCGGTGCTTGACAGGAAGGGCCCAGCGGAGCGGTGCTTGACAGGAAGGGCCCAGCGGAGCGGTGCTTGAGACGGCGGGGCCCAGCGGAGCGGTGCTTGAGACGGCGGGGCCCAGCGGAGCGGTGCTTGACAGGAAGGGCCCAGCGGAGCGGTGCTTGACAGGAAGGGCCCAGCTGAGCGGTGCTTGAGACGGCGGTGCCCAGCGGAGCGGTGCTTGAGACGGCGGGGCCCAGCGGAGCGGTGCTTGACAGGAAGGGCCCAGCGGAGTGGTGCTTGAGACGGCGGGGCCCAGCGGAGCAGTGCTTGACAGGAGGGGCCCAGCGGAGCGGTGCTTGAGACGGCGGGGCCCAGCGGAGCTGTGCTTGACAGGAAGGGCCCTGTTCAGCGGTGCTCTTCTGCACGGCGGGGCCCTGTTCAGCGGTGCTCTTCTGCATGGCGGGCCCTCTTCAGCGGTGCTCTTCTGCACGGCGGGCCCTGTTCAGCGGTGCTCTTCTGCACGGCGGGGCCCTCTTCAGCGGTGCTCTTCTGCACGGCGGGGCCCTGTTCAGCGGTGCTCTTCTGCACGGCGGGGCCCTGTTCAGCGGTGCTCTTCTGCACGGCGGGGCCCTGTTCAGCGGTGCTCTTCTGCACGGCGGGGCCCTCTTCAGCGGTGCTCTTCTGCACGGCGGGGCCCTGTTCAGCGGTGCTCTTCTGCACGGCGGGGCCCTCTTCAGCGGTGCTCTTCTGCACGGCGGGGCCCTGTTCAGCGGTGCTCTTCTGCACGGCGGGGCCCTCTTCAGCGGTGCTCTTCTGCATGGCGGGGCCCTGTTCAGCGGTGCTCTTCTGCACGGCGGGGCCGTCTTCAGCGGTGCTCGTCCAGTAAGTCAAGGGAGCCAGACCTGGCCTGGACTCCCTGCTCAGTCGCCCTCCGACCGTGCTGTTGCTGGACCCTTCGGTGACGGAGTCCTGGGCCCTTTGGTGTCCTCCCTAACACCCGGGATGGGGCTTGTGGGGCCCTCCTGCTCCGCGCTCCTGCTGGCTGACTTCTCCGCCCTGCTGCCCTTTCGCTCCTTAGATGGGGCTCTCGGGCCCTTGCCTCCCCTAGATGTTGTGGCTGGTGAAGTGGGCGAACTTTGCTCCTTGGGGGCAGCCGTGTCAGTCCTCTCACGGCGGCCCTTTAGTTTCCTGGTCCTCTTGCCTGGGGGGGGGGCTGGCTGTCCCCTTGCTGCTGATTGAAGTGTCACTGCTGGCAAAGGGTGGACTCCAGAACCCATGCACCACAGTGACAGTCGAAGCTGGGCTGGTGGTGGCTGAGGTGCTCTTGGGACTCTTTGCAGATGGAGGGGGTGGGTCAGGGGAGGGAAAGAGGTTAAGATTAGCGAGGAAAAGTTTTTTAGGACCAAGGTAAAGGGTAGGAGAAGTGGTGATGGGAGTGGAGGAAGAGGATGTGGTTGTAGGAGAGTCAGGTGTGCTGTCTTTGGGTCCAGGTGCTTGTGCTGGAGGCTGTCGTGAGGTGGATGGCTGTTGGGTGGGTGTCTGCCTGCGTTTGTGTGTCTTGGAAGAGGGGGTGACAGACACAGTGGGAGAGGACACAGGGGACGTGTAAATGGTAGTGGGGGTGGTGACTGCACGTGTGCGGACTGTACTGGAGGGTGTGCTGGTGATGGAAGCACTGGCCGATGGTGGTGTGCATGCAGGTGTGAGTGTAGACGTCACAGGGAGGGAGGAGGGAGACGAGGAGGAGGGGGACACAGAGGTGGTAGTGACTGTTGGAATGTCTGCATCTGGGTGTTGCTTGCGTGAATGCTTGTGGGTTCTGTGGTGCTTGTGTCTGGATGAGCTGCCCTTGGGTGTTGAGGTGTGTGCAGGCTGGTCTGATGGTGTGGATGGGATAGGCTGAGGAACAGGAGACAGAGACAGGGTGGAGGCAGTCAGAAGAGGGAGGCTGGAAACAGGGACAATGGCTGCCGTCAGTGCTGAGGCCAGAGCATTGAACGATCGTTGATGGGCAGCCTGACCCGAATGAATGCCCTCCAGGTAGGCATTGCTCTGATGCACCTCCCTTTCTACCCCCTGGATGGCATTCAAAATGGTAGTCTGCCCAACAATGATGGTCTGAAGGAGGTCAATGACCTCCTCACTGAGGGCAGCAGAGGTGACAGGGGCAGGGGCTGAGGTGCCTGGGGCGAAGGAGACGCCCGCCTTCCTGGGCGAGCGGGCACGGAGCGTAGGCTGAGGGGCTGCTGGGAGGGCGGGACTGGTGCGCTGGGTGGCGGCTGTACCTGTAGAGGCGGGGGGCCCGGATGTTGCCGCCACCGCTAGGGAGCTCCCATCCGAGGACGTGTCGGTGTCGCTGGTGTCACCACCGGTCCCCGTTGTGGTGCTCCCCTCGCCCTCCGGATCACTGGTGCCCTCGATGTCTGTTCCTGGGCCCACCGGGGCCTTGTGACTTGCAGCTCCCTCGTGCTCCGATGCCAATTCTCCTCCGCCTGATGATGCTAATGCACACATGCACAAGAAGATGAAGAAGAAGGGTGGGGGAAGAAAAACGAAGACCAGGTTGAGTGCATGCAATGTCAACACCGTTGGCGGAGAGGACAGACACAGGAGCCTCATGCACTAAGCCGCGCATTCGAGGTACACTACTCAGTACTTCTGACTAGGACAACTGGTCTAGAGACGACAAACGCGCACATGTGTGATGCTGGACCATCGATAGCTGTACTTGTCACCCTACAGAGGTGGGGGCCGGGAGCACAGGGCCATGCCTAAAGGAGAGGACTACACTACAGAAAGCGCCCTGGCCTAATGTCACCCACAACCCTCCTCCCCCACCCAGACTCCTCCACTGCGCAGAAAGATAGCAGAATGTGCTGATACTCACCCCCTTGTGTCTGCTGTGATGTCCTCAAGCGCCCATCCAAATCAGGGTAGGCCACCGCCAGGATCCGGGACATCAGGGGGGTCAGGGTACGACTGGCACCCCTCCTAGGTTGGGAGGCCATCCCCAGCAGTGACTCGGCGGTCTTCCTGGTCCCGCGGCGGATGACCTCCCACCTCTTGCGGCAGTGGGTGCCCCGTCTGACGTGGACCCCCAGGGCCCGGACTTCCTTGGCGATGGCATGCCAAATGTCCACTTTCTGATGGGCGCTGACCTATTTGACATGTACAAGGTGGGAAGGAAAAATTCATCAATTTTCTGCATGTTAGATGTGATTGGCCCCCCCTCCCCAACCTTGCCATATGGCACATGCTCTCATCTGTCGTGCGTTGCACTCCTCATTCGCCCCCCACCCCACCAACTTACATCCACCCCACTCCACACAGGCATAGCCCATTCAATGTGCACCCAGTGTACTTACCTGTTGGTCTGGAGGACCGTAGAGTAACGCATACTGGGGGAGGACCCCATCCACAAGTTTCTCCAACTCCTCAGACGTGAAGGCAGGGGCCCTTTCCCCAGTCACAGCAGCCATTGTCACTTCCAGACCGAGGTCACAGCAGCACTTGCAGTATAGGTCCTCTCCTGTGGATGATCAGGTCTCGAGTGATTAAGCAGATAGAAAATTGCGGTCACGCCCGCGGCGGTGCGTACCGCGACCGCCGGCGCACCTCGTCATTGGCTCCTGAAACCCATAGGCTTCAATGTTAACCAATGCGGCTTCGTATAGCGGTCTTCGACCGCCTACCGCCACGGTGTGCCACGCCAGCGCATTGACCTCACATCCCATTGTCCCACTTCACAGGTCAGGCAGCTGCCATTTCAAGGGCCCACATGGCATAATTTGTACTGCGTCACACAGGCCTAGGCCTTGCATTGCCACACATACACGCATTTCAATACATAGATAATCGTGTGCTCGGCATGTTGTGGTGAACGTACCTGTGATTTGCTTGACTCTGTGCTCCATGTTGTCCTTCCTAGGCACCGTCCGCTGGGACTTGCGAGGAGAAGGATGAATCCTCGCGTGTACCGACCGCTGGTGGACCTGTCGACAATGGAAGAACGCCATATCATACTACGATACCGACTTGACCGAGCCACTATACATGAACTGTGTGCCCAGCTGGAGCCAGCCCTGATGTCCCCCATCCGCCAACCCACAGGAATTCCCCCTCTAGTGCAGGTTCTGTCAGTCCTCCATTTTTTGGCAAGTGGCTCATTCCAGACAACAGTGGCCATGTCATCTGGAATGTCTCAGCCTATGTTTTCAAAAATTTTGTCTAGAGTGTTGTCTGCCCTGACGAAACACATGCGGAGCTACATTGTATTCCCTGAGGAGGTTGATTTGGCCACTGTGAAGGGTGATTTTTATGCCCTTGGACATATCCCCAACATAATTGGTGCCATTGATGGGACCCATGTGGCTTTAGTACCCCCAAAAGACGATGAGCAGGTGTACAGAAACAGGAAAAGTTACCATTCTATGAACGTCCAGGTGGTCTGTTTGGCTGACCAGTACATCTCCCATGTGAATGCCAAGTTCCCTGGGTCAGTGCATGACGTGTATGTGATGCGTAATAGCAGCATCCCTTATGTGATGGAACAACTACAGAGACAACGTGTGTGGCTAATTGGTGACTCTGGTTACCCCAACCTGCCTTGGCTATTGACCCCAGTGAGGAATCCCCGGACCAGGGCAGAGGAACGGTACAATGAGGCCCATGGGCGAACTAGGAGGATCATAGAAAGAACCTTTGGCCTCCTGAAGGCCAGGTTTAGGTGCCTGCATATGACAGGGGGATCCCTGATGTACTCACCAAAGAAGGTGTGCCAGATCATCGTGTCCTGCTGTATGCTTCACAATCTGGCATTGCGACGTCAGGTGCCTTTCCGGCAGGAGGATGGTCCAGATGGTGGTGTTGAAGCAGCTGTGGAGCCTGCGGAGAGTGAAGAGGAGGAAGACGAAGAGGACGACACAGACAACAGGGACAGAGTTATCCAACAGTATTTTCAGTAGCACACAGGTAAGAATCACCCACGCCATTTAACATTTACTGAAAGCCCCCTGCATCTTTACTTTGTGTATTTCCCCCCAGTTCTTTTAAACTGATGTTTGATTTTCCCTTCCCTTTTCAGTGCTGTATGACCCACTGCATGACTTCTGCTTGGTTAGCCCATGGACTAATGCTTATTGACATCAGTATGTTGTCATCACAAAAATAACAGAACATTATTGATCAGTAATGTGTTATACATTTGTAAATAATACAGGCTGACTCCTGAATGATTTCAGTGCAATGAGTGATTTATTTTTAGTGCTAGATATTGGTACATGATATTAAAACGGTGATGGGTGAGGGTGGAGTTATGTCCATGGCAGAGCCCAGTTCTCAGTTTCACAGGTGCATTTTCCATATGCCTGTGGAAGGATGGAGCAGGGGCAGTTCAAGGTTGGACAGGGTGACACTGTGGGACAGTGGGATGACATCAGGGGGTATCTTATGCTGGCGGGGGTCTTGGCATCCTACTCTGTCTTCCTGTGAGATCTCAGGTTCCTCTTGCGGGGTGGTTGTTCTTCAGCAGGAGGTGGGGTTCTGGTAGGCCGTCGTTCTGTGGGGGCCTCCTGACCACTAGCGCCGGCGGAGGTGGTAGGCTGTTCCTGGCTAGTGACAGGGGCCCTTTGTGGTGCCACATGGTCCCGCAATGAGGTTTCTATCCGGTTGAGGGCCTGGACTATGGTCCCCATAGCGGTAGCGATGTTCCTGAGTTCATTGCTGAACCCCATGTACCGTTCCTCCTGCTGTGCCTGGATCTCGGTGAACCTGGCCAGTACCGTCGCCATCGTCTCCTGGGAGTGATGGTATGCTCCCATGATGGTGGTGAGGGCCTCTTGGAGAGTGGGTTCCCTGGGCCTGTCCTCCCCCCCCTGTCGCACAGCAGCCCTCCCAGTTGCCCTGTTTCCCCGGGCCTCTGTCCCCTGGACGGTGTGCCCACTACCACTGCCCCCAGGTCCCTGTTGTTGTTGGGGTGTTGGGTCAGCCTGGGTGCCCTGTAGTGGCGGACACGCCGCTGCTTGACGCGTCCTGGAGACAGAGGCATGGGCCCGCTGGGTGGGAGCTGTGCTGGTTTTCCCAGAGGGGGTTGGGTCTGCTGTGGCCTGTGTCTGTGTGTGGGGAACCGACTGTCCAGAGGTCCCCGATGGTCCGGGCTGGTCATCAGGTTCAAGGTCGACAGAGCTTCTGTCCTCGCTGGGGGCCTGTTCTGGGGGTGGGATGGACAAATCTGGAACCTCCGTGGCGGTGTGTTGGCGTTCGGGCCCTGCAGGGGTAAAGGAGTATGGTTATTGTTTCTGTGTGTGCCATGGCGTGCAGTTTGAGTGCCCTTGTCCCCCAGTGCTGGTATTCCCTTGTGGGAGGTGTTGTGAGGGTGGTGGGGGGGGAGTGTATGGGTATGTGCAATGGTCATGCTTTGGTGGTGGCTGTCTATGGTTTGTGTTGGCATTCAGGGGTTGTGTTGTTTAGGGTGGGTTGTGCTGGTGAGACATTGGCAGGGAGGTTGTGTGCTGGGGGGTTGAGATTGGGGGTGAGGGGGGGGGGGTTGGCATGCTGGTGGTTGGGGGGGGGTGAAGTAGTTGAGATTCGACTTACCAAAGTCCATTCCTCCGTGTACTCCAGCGAGGCCATCAGGATGCAGGATGTTTACTACCTCTTGCTCCCATGCTGTGAATTGGGGTGGAGTGGGTGGGGGTCCGCCGCCAGTCTTCTGCACAGCGATGTTGTGTCGCGACACCATCGAGCGCACCTTCCCCCGTAGGTCGTTCCATCGCTTTGTGATATCTTCCCGATTTCTGGGATGCTGTCCCACAGCGTTGACCCTGTCTACGATCCTTTGCCATAGCTCAGCCTTCCTTGCTATAGTGGTGTGCTGCACCTGTGTGCCGAAGAGCTGGGGCTCAACCCTTATAATTTCCTCCACCATGACCCTGAGTTCTTGGTCCGAGAACCTGGGGTGTCTTTGGGGTGCCATGGGGTGGTGTGGATGAGGTGTGGGGTGGTGTTTGTGGTGATGTGCGTGGTGATATGTGGTGATGTGTGCGTAAATGTGGTGTGGGTGATGAAGTTGGGTTCCTGTGTGTGTTGGGGTTTTCGATTGCTGTGCTCACTCTCTCTATCTCTATCTCTATCGCCTTCTCTCCGATTTCCAACTAGTGGGGGTTTGTGGGTGTGTGTTTTATAGTTGATTGGATGTGTGGGAGTGTTGTTTGTATGTGTGTCAGGTGTGTGTATTTCAAATTGTCCAATGTGGCTGTGTTTTGGAGCTGTGTGTGTATTTTGAGCGCGGCGGTGTGTACCGCCAATGGAATACCGCGGTTGAAAGACCGCCGCGTGGATTCGTGGGTCAGAATGGCATGGGCGTGTTTGTGTTGGCGTGACGGTGGAGGTTTGGTCATCTCCAGTTTTCCGCGGCCCGCTGATGAGGCGGCCTTCCTTGGATGTCGGGTTTTTGGCGGTTTCACAGTTGGTGGTCAGAATGACCGTGGCGGTTTACTGCGGCCGCGGCGGTAGAATGGCGGACTTCTGACCGGCGGTAAGGGCCTTTTACCGCCGAGGTCAGAATGACCCCCATAATGTTCAAGTACTGTGGCATGTAAAATCGCTCCACGAACTACTCGTATTTCCAGCTCAGCCTCCAGGTCTCCTGCAACTATCCCAACAGAGGGCGGTGGAATCTGTAAAGAGAACATTCTCCACACTAGACCACTCTAAACACCAGCACGTCCAACCAGGCACGGAGACACACAGAATAACACACCTCCATTTCTTACAAAACACGAAAAACTGAAATTGTGGCCGACACACAACACAAAAAAACACGCAAAAAAAACTCGAACACTCTCACTAACAAGCCTTGGGCACGCTTATAAAACTCATATGTGCTCATCACATCTAGGCTGAACAATTCAAGGGCAACTGAAAGCAGTCGTTGTAAATTCTTCATAACGGGTGAAGAATCAACGTTGCTTCCCTTCCAAACAACACGGTTCTTCCCAACTCCGCATCGAAAAGAAAATAAGGCAACTCTTAAGCTGCTATTCTCAACTTTCATGGCGGTTCAAGAAATGCATGTTTCCTCGGTCACAAGGGCTTCAATATTTTTCACTTGCACTCTTACAAATATGTCACACGCACAGAAACTAAGTAAAGGTAGTCCTGGGTCTAGATCATAACGACAGCCAAGGGCACTGGACGCTACAGCCACCTTGACATGGATTATGCACCACACTGCAACACACCCACAAGGCCACACAGTCCCGCACACATCCCTTACATAAATAAAATCCTGTAATAAATAGGGCTCTTTTACCTCTTTACGGGCACTATGTGCTAACACATTTCCCCATTGACACAGAATGGGAAAAAGCCTTTGATACATCTGGCCCTTCATTCTCTAAATGCGATTCCTAAACTACAGCTTGCTCATATGTAAATATCTAACAAATAAATATTGTATTATGCATGTGTGAGAGGAGAAGTGCATGTCACTGCACCATGCACAATATACTACGTTGCAGGTACGTGCAGTTAAATTACATACATTAGATATAACATTTCTTTAAAACGAAATGGCCTAGTCAAAAACATAAACATACTGCATAAACAAGCAGATAATTTTTTTTATCACCCATTATAAGACATAGAAGCTCACTACGAAATTCCCCAGAAAACATATTCCAATCAACAGCTGCTTTAATAATACTGAAATGCTTCACTGGGAAAACAATCTGGCATTATCACCACGAACTTTAGTGAAGAATGTTTTTGCAATGTAAAACGTTTTAGGTCTTCAACAATATGCAGTATATTACAGCGCCTCTAAGTGCCCAGTCCTTCAAAAATTATCACATTCCCCCAAAATAAACACAAAAAACCCTTTGTGCTGCAGAAGAAAGTTTCTCTGCAGCCAGGAACTATGACTGGCATTGAAAGGGAAGTCACTTCCAAAGGTCCTGGCATCTCCCAATACTGCAGAACATAGCCTGAAGGTTGTGAGAAAATCACTAGAAAACCGGGCCCATGAGAAGCTTCTGGGACACGTTTCCTAAGAAAAAGTCACAAAGGTCAGAACTCCAGAGAGAGTGGCCACGCGACCAAGTACACATTTTGAGATGTGTAAAGTGCATGAGGTAAACAGTCTGCAAATACACTATGCCACCTGTAAGTAGGCCTAAAAGAGAAATGCAGTAAAATGTTACCTCATTTAATGTTATCCACTCTGCCTTTCTCCTGTCTCCTGCACTTCCCTCCAGTGCTTAAGCACATACTCCACATGCTGAGCTGTCCATTGGATACAGTTAAAAAAAACAACCTTAAGGTTTCTCTCGGGCACAAGGTGTAGAGAAAGGACACTCTTAAACGCATTTTGTAAAGTCTCATCTGGACACTAGGACTCAGGCACTTCACAGAACATTTTGAGAACTGAAATTAATCCCCTCACATCCTTGTTGCCACTGTTCTATTAGGAGAGGTACGTCTTCTTCACACGTTCAAGTACAACACAGAAAGCGTTTATTCGAAATCACAGTCTACATTTAGGGTTCACGTACTCTGGTATTTAAAACTCCACCAGGAGCTACTGGCGTTTCCTGCCCAGCCTCCAGGTCTTCGCTGACTGCTCCAAAAGTCAGTGTTGGAATCAGGACACAGGAACATTTTACACACTAGCAAGGCTCGGTGCATCAGCACACTCCACCAAGTATGGAAACACATGATACAACAGAGTCCTTATCACCCCTTTTCCAAACTGAGAGGGGGATGAGTACTTTCTATTTCAATCCGTTTTTAGGGCACTGCACTGTTGACTGAGAATGGTTACCCTATCCTTGAACAATTGGAATGGTTTCCATAGTCCTAATTATCCTAGAGGTATTGCAGTTTACAGATGCAAATGGACCTGTTGAATTGTTGCTCCGTCATTAATAAACTATAAACTTCTTTAGGGTTGCCCTGTGGACCTTAAATGTAATAGAAATAAATGATTTATTTTGCCTCTCAAGTTCCTTACTTTTTGTGTTTTAATAAAGACAAATGGCCGTTTTTCACTGATAAACCAACAATTTAAGAGGGTTGCAGAGAGTTATTTTTGAAAAACGATTATAATATTCCTGAGGATCAGGGAAAGGAAATGTCTTCCAGTATGTCGGGAACATTGCTAGTTTTCTCCTTCCAGGCTGACGTATACAGAGGTGATCTTGTAATGTCAAGCACACCACAGTCCTTTGGTGGCTTGAGCACCAGAAAGGTGTTGTGAAAGGTGTTGTGATGGTAGAGTCAACTGAAGCTATGCTTGATAAAATTAAGCATTTCCACCTCCTTTAAATAAGGTGATGGAATAATTGGAACTGCTAACAGGCCAATTGTTGGTGGATGAGCCAACCTCCTTTCTTTTTAAAAGGTGGATGCTAGGCCACATATAGAACTTATTGTATGTTCTGGTTTTCCTGAATTCCAGGTCTCCCACCAACTCTTTAAGTACACCCTGACTGCTTGGACGTAACTTGAGGAGTTAACTGTAGAGAGGGAGTGACCTGGTTAAGTAATCCCACTCACATATTTTAATAATCTTTACCTCTCAACCATGTCATGCAGACTTTTCAAACTCAAGATACCTGCCTAATCATTATCTTCCTAAAATCAAATATTGATTTCCAGGTTAGTACACTCCTGAAACAGTGCCAGTTGGTAGGATTGGGGTTCATCCTTTCTTCTTGCTAAATCTCCAGTCCAGACGCAGTGATTCATCACAAACCTGCCATGACGGAGTCTCGTAAGCTCATGGGTCATAGCCTTTCAGCAGCTACAAAGATTTTAAAACAGATAAAAGGTCGCAAACCTATGCAATGCTCAAGAGAAGCACAAGAGTGCATTAAGAATTTTAAGCAGGAAAATATGAAATCTCTTCCTATTCCTCATGAGTGTATGGATTGTTGCAGTCACTTATACATGTTAATATGGTTTTAATATATATTTGAATCTTTTAATATCTATTACACAATTTAGTATATATTAACAAAACTCTTGTTTGTGTGTTGAGTGGGTTCACTTGATGTTAGGCCTGTAACCCATTTCCTCGCGAATGGAGTTCTGAAAGTAACACATACTAAAATGTCCCACTGTCAAATGAAAGAATTGCGTTTAGTTGGTCATTGCAATATATACTTCTGGAGCCTGCATTTTCTCCGTTCTTCTAATATTCATAATCCCTGAGTCTGCTAAATGTTTCTAATACACCAGATTGCACGAGATTTACACATAATAAATAGTAATTATTATACAATAGCAGAGTTGTGTGTACACAATGGCGGCCCTCAATATTTTGAACAGATGCAGCACCAAAGGGCTGGGATTGCACAGCACATGTGCATTCAATTTTTTTTGAAGAGGTAGCCACTTGTGTGCCTGCTTGGAGCATAGGTATTTACATAAAAACTCTGCAAGATTCTGTGGAGTTCCATGAGCGGCCAGAATTCGGGCACTTTGCACTGCTCACATCAATTTCTAGCACCGGGAGCTTGTTCCACGCTCTAAAATCAGTGCAAACTGCACCATGCGGCATGCCAGAGGGTGCTGATTCTGTCTGTTGTTTCTGTGAATAGTCGCAAACTGTTGTGACAGCTAGCATTGAGAAATCTTGCCCAGAGCCATTCTAGCATTAGGGAATGCAAATGTTTGCTTGCACTCACCAACTTAACTTCGGAAAGCTGTGTGCAAGAAAAAACTCTGCCACACAGCGGTTGGCAGAGTTTTACTGAGATTCTGACCTCCAAGTGGAGTTTGAAGTGGGGAAAACTCTTCAAACTCCTCCGGCAGAGCAGAATTTTTCACCTGTCCCTAATATTCCCACACTCATCCACCTATATAGAAGGTTTAAGGAGGGAAGGAGGATAGAAGAGGAGGAAGGATCGGGAGAGGGCACGGTGAGGTAAGTGGGGTTGGGGCAGGGTTGGTGGGTAGTTTTTAGCAGTGGCGGGGGATTTAGGGCTTATGGTGGGCAGAGGTGTTGGGGTACTATAGCTTTTAGGGGCAGAGGTGGGGGGTTGGGGTAGCTTTTTTTTAGAGCTCAGGGTGGGTCCGGGTAGTTTACTTATTCGGGGAAGGGTTTAGGGCTCAGGGCAGGTGGGGGTGTCTGGGTAGTTTAGTATTTAGGGGTAGGGTTGGGGGTCAGGATAGTTTTTTTAGGGCTCATTTCAGTAGTTTAGTTTTTAGGGGCGGAGTGGGAGGTTGGGACCGTTTTTCTTTTTTAGAGCTCAGGGCGGGTGGGGGATGTCGGGGTAGTTTAATTTTAGTGGGTTCATGGTGGGTGGGGGTCAGGCTACTTTAGTTTTTAGGGGTGGGTTGGGAGGGTTGGCATAAGTATTTTTTAGGGCTCAGGGCGGGCGAGGAGGTCATGGTAGTTTGCGTATCGAGGTAGTTTTGTGCCTCAGGGCTGGTGGGTGGGTTGCATGACAGAACCATGCGTGCCGTTTCCACACATGCCTTTACTAGGCATGTTTTTACAACAAAATTTATTGTACAGGCATGCGTGGTAAAGGCATGCGTGGAAACGACACAGTGGTGGTTCTGACCGTGTTTTAAGTCATGCGTTGTTCCGGCATGTGTGGTTCCATCATACAACCGGTGTTTACAGTGCTAGTTGTGAAACCCACTGATGAACCATAGGACTCTAGATAGGTCGAATTTACCATTGTATAAGAGCACATATATGTTTGGAAATTCTAGTTGAGATTTGGCTATTTCATCTAGGTGTGCCGAGCTTCTTGCATGTTTAACTGTATTTACAGTGTGTGCAACAATCCCTTAGCGCCTCTCACTATCTCTTTAGTGTGTTAGCTCTTATGTTGTACCTGTTCTGTATGAGTGAGATTCATGTGATGTTCCAACTAACACAACCACCTGCCATTACTTATCTTTGTGTTGGAGAAAAGTGCAGTACTACTGACCAGGTTGTACCTTTGTTGAGTTGTGAAGCTCAGCATAAAACTTTCCACTCTACAAAAAGCTAAAACGTTTTTTTTTGCCAATGCTCATTTTAATGCATGGTGTGAATGAAAACATGAATCTCACAAAATATATAAGCAGAGTTTACTTTTATTTTATATGTGAAATTAGCAGATTTTGAATTGAACTAGATGACTTTGTAGGATTTCAAAACACATCTGAAGCATGGTGCCATGTCCTGTTTAACACCTTCAGCCAGTTCTAGTATTGTGCCAAACATCATTTTTCGTTCTCGGGTTTTGAACCCATAATAAGTGCTAAGGTATAAATACATGCCCCACAATGTAATATGATGTTATATGAGAGCGAGGAATTGCAGACATGTCCTCATTAGGACCACTGGAATTATGGGATTGTGAAGCTTTTGGTGTTTGCCACAGAAGTATGGATTTGCTGCACTTGCCATATAATCCATTATCTTCAAAAATTGTGGATTTTCTAAAACACAATTTTTGTTTCTAGCATAAATAGATCAAAATGTATTAAAAACGCTACCATGGGTATGCTGTGCAGTGGCAGGCCTCTTTGTCACACAGAGGAAGGTTAACTTTCAGTTGCCGATTGCTGTAGTTTGGTTTTTAACTGAAATTAATGAGGGGAAAACTTTGGTCATTCATTGTTAAGGCGCGTAACACTTGGAAAATAGTGAGGCAATACCGCTTCAGTAAGTGCCACATAGGTTTTCATATTTTTCTTTTTCTTGCAGCATGATTTATTAAACCCTGTCCCAAAATTCCAGTGCCCCCTGTCATAGTGCACTTTTCAGACTAGTGATATGCAAAATCAAATTTAGTTCCCGCCTTTCTGTTTCTATTATCATAGGTTAAACGGCCCAGTGTGTGAGAAGGCAGAGATAGCATTTTAAATGCCAATAGGAATGTCTCACTGCTAATGGGCACACACTAACACTCCTTGAGGTAAAAAGCGGCATGCTAAAAAGGTATTGTTTCCCAGAACAATGTGAGCAGCGTAGACACTATGAAAGAAAAAAATGTGCTGACATTTCTCTTCTAGAGTGCCTGCACTGGAATTGTGCAGCACGTGCTGCAGGTACTGCTGCACTAGGCCGCTAGTGTGTATACTGATTACGTGGGCTCAGGCTGGTGTCCTTATGAATACCTTGCAAATATACAGGACTCTATAGCAGGACTGTCCTAGTCTAAAGAACCCATACTCCTATAAGTATAATTGCTTTGGAGGTAGTGGGAAATTCCTTTGCATTATGCTTTTCTCTGTTGTTAGCGCGTCAGACTTTAAGTAAACTTACAAGGGGACGCAAATAGGTCAATAACCTTTTCACTTGCACTTAAAATGTTACCACCATACATCCAGTACATGCAGATCAACAATTCAATAACTAATCAATAATATTTATTTCCCTATATTAACAATGCTAATGTCACGTAAGATAATTTCAAAATCAAATGATAAACATACAGAAACATTACTGGCTGTCCAAACCTGCGGAAGAAATACAATCTGATCAAGGCTTTAATAAGTACACATTCTGAGGTTAGGGTGCAGAGTAATAACAAGAATAATTGCGCAAATGATATCACATACATTTAGATTCAGCAAAAGAAAGACATTGACTGTTACTCCCTATAGCAAACTTTCATTAGTGAGGACCCTTATCTAACATCAAATTGGCATTGGCACGGTGGTCTTCATGCAAAACAATTTAGTCAACACAAATTTGGAAAACATCTAACTATGGCTCTATCAAATTAGTGTGGTTGGTACCTAGTGGAAAAAGCAAATAGGCAAAGCAAACACATGGGTAACAGTATTCCTCTCCTCATCTGGATCGGCGAGCTAAGAGAGTCTTCATCATCAGGACATCAGTTCGGTCAGCAAGGCATCAGGATTCAGCATCAAAGTTCAGAAAACACAAAGTATTTAAGCATTAAAGTTAAGCATGTCTTCTCAGGACAGAAGATGGGCATGGGTGCGGATAAAAGGCAAATGCGCAATGGCAAGTGTCAAATGGCAATGACCAAATGGCAATGGCAAGTTCTTCTCCGTACAGTCCTGGTAAGTTAGATCTCTCTAAAACTACTTCCCAAATCCCTATTGGTTGAGGGATCGCATGTTCCTCCTTTATCCAATAAAACTAAAACTTCAAATCTACAGTTTCTACTAGTTCATGGTTCACATGTCGCTGATTGGCTTCTCTTGTAATGTCCTCATCATCCGGCTCGCCAGGACACAATATTGTTGCAGCTTATTCTCCAGTCAGTGTCTCTATTGTTTTCTCTTGAGAAAGTCAGTCCTACACACGTTACATTTACATTGTTTCATTCAACAGGAACAGCATCTTCTAGCAACCAGTTCTCATGAGAAAAACGTTTAGCTGCGAGCACCTTTGGTCAGCACAATGGAAAATCACAATTTAATTCTCTAAGCAAACATTTTATTTCTATTTAGAAATACAGCTTGACGTGAGGCAGTGCAACTAGGCCAAGGCCTCTGCTAAATTAAGGCCTACAATTAATAAAGCTAATACATAATGCATATGATGTACTACTACATTAATCAGACATAAGCTCCATATTTCATATTAATAAGCCATTAATAAGTGTACTTCGTGAACATTGTGGACACATTTTCAAATGTGTGCATTATTTTTCTCTAGATTAATACATTTTCTATGCAAATCCATTACTCAATATACATGAATATTCATTCATATTTTTATTAAAACACGTGCTCTGGCAATACCTCCTCTGATGACTAAATGTGTCATCGTACTAAACTATTACTCACAAATTTTAGCATCAGCTAAAATTCTGTCAATTGAATCTTTTCAAATCTTTGTTCCTTTTTCGAATTTTCCTTTTCTTTTCTTCCCTCCTCTGATTATTCGTTGACTTCTTCATTTGAATCCTTTTACAGAATTGACATATTCCCCATATTCCAACTAGGCAAGCCATGATAATTAATATCCACTATATAATTTTCAATAAGATCACTTTTCCAATGTTGCTGAGCCAATTTCCCACTGAAGCAAAACCTTTGCTAACTTTCTCCAAACACCTGGTTCTTTCAATTCTTTCAAATCAGCACTTTCATTAGTCAGATTAGTAAGTAATCTCCTAAATTCTTTACTGTTATCAGGAATGAATGAGCAGCAATGGCTAGGATTAAGCATTCTACAAACTCCACCATCCTTCGCTGAAGAATGTCTAAAGGAAGGTGATTTTGAAGGTCATAGCTCTTTCACCAGGTAATTCAGTATCTATCAGGAGAATGGCTCCTGAAAAATTTGTCAGCATGCTATCCACAATAGTAGACAACTTTCGAATATGTATTGAATTCAGAACAACTCTCACTGAAGGAATTATTGTTCCAAATATATCTCCCACTACACCAGAAGGAGACTCTCTCCTCTGTCTCATATGATGTAATTCAGTCATTTTTGGAAACTTCTTTAAGTCATCCATTTAAAAAATCTTTGGAAATACTATCCCCAAATAACATGTCCCATACCATCCTTTTGGAAGACGGTAATACGCATTAGGACCACAGATGTGATATATCCCAGGAATCGCTGGATCCTGTCCATTCAACATAAAAGACCATTTACTCTGAAATAAAAACACATGTTTACAATCACTTGTTCCCACGAACAAAGTGTCAGTCCATGATTTAAGCCTATATATATATAAAGCTTCCCTACGTGTTGCACATCTAAAGCTAATTTCCTTGTGTTTTAATTGCACTATACGCATAATCATTCTTGTAAGTCCTTTTTTTCTAAGCCTTTATCTACCTTCTCCTACAATGCCTTTCTCCTGTCATCTGTGTGTTCTAAGAAGCTCTTTTCTAAAGGTGTAAGAAAGCATTTGAAGTTGTTGCAGTGTGCATAAGCCGTGCCAAAAGTCAATGTAGGTTCAAAGAAACCTCTAACTAATACTATGTCATTATCCTTAGCTACTCTACTCAAATACCTAATTATAAGGACAAATGAAAATACCACATCGTGATTGGAGTAAAAGGACTGGATGTACTCTTGGTTATAGAATCTTGTTAGTAGCAGACTACAACTTATCCCGGAGGTGAGAGGCAAACTATGATAAGTAACTCCTTCTTCAACTCATGAAGGAATCTGTGTACACACATAACAATTCTTTGCATACATTGTCGCAACATACTCAGCAAGTGATAGAAGACATTAGAAGAAAGTTCCCCTTGGGTATTAGTACTCTCATGCAAATACTTCTCATCTAACCTAAACTTCCCTATTGCTGTTAATGCAGTAGTTGTCTCGAAAGCGGAAGTATGGTTGGCTTTGCTATCAAGAACAGTAATTCCCACAATGAATACCATAGACAATATCCCACACACAGTCGCCAAACCAATACTTACGTATTTACAGTACCTATTGTTCCTACCCTGCTGGCTAATGTTACTCATGATCTATGAAGAATCTGAAAGCAGAAGAGAACTTTGGAAAAATTGCAGCGAAAATCAAAAACAAAACAAAATTCTTCTTTCAGTAGTTATTTACAGCTTTCAGGCTCTCTTCCAAGATCCTTTGTCAAAAATCGGTAAGCAGCTTGTCAAAATTAGGCTTCAAAAAAGTAAAATCAGGTTATCAAAGTCTTTCCTGGTTACTTTCAACAGTCTCTTTCTGTAAAATTTTCTCAGATTGTTTCAACAGTTCAGTTCATTAATATCATTCAAGTGCCAAAATGTTGACCTGGAACGTCTTTATCAAAACAAAAAGACAAATATTCTTTATGCCATTCACTTGTAGTTGGAAACGCCAATTCAGGACGTGAGTATCTTCGACTTGCTATTCTCTTTCTTTTCAACTTTTGATCACCATTGAATTCTCCTTCACTTAGATCTTCTCTCCTTGTTGTTTCTACTTCTTCAATTGTTGTTCCATTAACTACTTCCTTTCTCTTTGCTTGTGACTCCGGCCACTTATCTCCTTTCAGTGGACCCTTATATCGATGTTCTTTTCAGTGTTGAACTTGTAACTTCTTCTTGCTTGGTGGTGTTTTCTCTTGATGGACCTGCAACTGGTTCAGGAGGAGTCAAATCACTGTGTCTTTGATCTGCCTCAACTTCTTCCCCTTTGGGGTCTGGCAATTGCTTTGCTTGTCTCTCAAAATCATCTGCTTCTGGGACAGCCCTCCTTTGACTAAGCTCTCCTGCTGCCTGAATTGAGTGAGGCTCACCATTACCCTTCTTGAGGTCTCCTCCTTCGTCTCTCACAGGAGTGACTGAACCGTCCTCAACGGGCTCAGATCTGGTCTCAGTTCCCCTGTGTTCTCCTTCCAGCTGTGAGACTTGTTTTGCTGGTGTTGGTACTTTCAACAACTCTGCTTCTTCATCAGTCAGGCATATCACTTTCTTTGTGTGACTGGCATGGATCCAGTTTGGAACTCCAACACACTTCACAGCTGTGGTAGTTGCCAGAACCACCTGGAAAGGACTCTTCCAACGAGGCCCCAAACACATTTTCCTTAAGTATTTCCGGACCACAACCCAGTCCCCGGCCCTCAGATTGTGCCCTTGGTCATGGATCAGAGGCAGTGTGGTGGCTTCCACCTGCTGAGAGGAAGAGCAAACCATATCAGCCATACCTTTGCAGTAGTCCAACACCATACTATCTGTAATGTTGACAAGTGCATTTGCAGGCACCGCTGGCAACCTCATGGCTCCGCCCATAAGGATCTCATGAGGCGACAATCCTGTCTTCCTGTCGAGTGTTTCTCATTGTCATCAAAACTAAAGGCAGTGCATCAGGCCATTTCAGTTCCGTGGACATACACATATTTGCAACTCTTGACTTTAAGGTACCATTCATCTGCTCCACTAGTCCTGATGCTTCAGGGCAGTAACTGCAATACAACTTCTGCTCAATGTTCAAGGCTGCACACAGTAATTTAATTACTTCACTGTTGAAGTGACTTCCCCAATCTGATTCTAAAGAGATCAGACACCCAAAATGTGGTATCAGTTCCCTAAGCAGTAGTTTCGCTACTGTGAGGCTGTCATTTGTTCGTGTAGGGTATGCTTCAATCCAGTGACTAAAGATGCACACAATCACCAACACATATCTCAAACCTCCACACACAGGCTTCTCAATAAAATCCATCTGCATTCTGCTGAATGGACCTCCTGCTCATCCAATGTGGCTCAAATCAACCAATGTCCCTTTTCCCGCGTTCATTTGCTGGCAAATGATGCAACAATGGCAAACTGCTTCAGCAACCTGTCTAAACCTGGGATTGAACCAATCGTGCTTGAACAGACGAATCATGGCATCCTTCCCAAAAAGTGCTTGACCATGATAATACGTAGCCATTTGGGACAACAGGCTATTAGGCAAAACCAATGGACCCTCTTCTGAAACCCACAATTCATCTTGTCGTTGCACACATTTCACTTTGCTCCATGAACGTTTTTCCTCCCTGTCAACATTATTCTGCAACATTTTCAATTCTTCCATTGTATCAATTACTTTCAATGCAAAACTCAGATATGTTTCATCTTCTTCCGGTAACAGTTCCCACTTATCTTGAACGATATACAGTTCAATGCTAAAAACCTTGCAACTTGATCCATAGATCCATTTCCCATTGACACGAAGTCTTGCAACTTCAGATGTTCACTGTATTTCACCATGGCAATCTTTTCAGGCTTTTGGATGGCATACAACAGATCTTTAATTCTTTCACCATTTCTCACAGGTGAACCAGAAGAAGTCATGAAACATCTCTGTGACCACAACTGTCAGAAAGCATGGACTATTCCAAATCCAGACTGGCTATCCATATAGATGGTAACTTTCAGCTGAGCAGAAACATGGCACGCCCTAGTAAGAGCTACCAGTTCGGCTACATGAGCAGAATACACTCCTCGAAGCCAAGAAGCTTCCAGGATTCAAGTAATTGTGCACATGGCATATTCTGCTCTCATTGTCCCTGTATTGCCTCCTGAGACAAGAACCATCAACAAAGATAATTTGTTCATTCTCTTCCAATCGAGTGCCTCTAATGTCAGATCTCGGTTTTGTGAACAAGTCGGTTACTTCAAGACAATCATGCTCAATGTCTTCCAGTTTTTCAATTTCAACATTTTCATTTGTTGGTAAGGTTGCCGGATTCAGCACTGTACATCTTTTCAATGACACATTTGGTGACCCTAGAATACTCGTTTCATATCTGGTCAACCTTGTGCCTGTTAAATATCGGGTTTTCGTTTTTGTGAGTAGGATCTCAATGCCTTCACACAGTGCAAGGCTCTGTCCAACAGCTGCAACTGCATGCAAAGAACCTGGTAAGGCTGTTACAACTGGATCCAAAGTAACTGAAAAATATGCTACTGGGCAGTTTACACCTCCATGGACCTGCGTCAAGACAGACAAATAACATGCATCATGCTCATAACAAAACAACGTGAAAGGTTTTGTGTAGTCAGGCATACCCAAAGCCGGGAGCTTTGCACAAACTCTCTCTCAATTCAGTAAATGCTTTCATTCCAGTCTGGTCTAACACTTTGGGCCTGATTACGATTCCGGCGGGCGGCGGAGGCCGCCCGCCAGAATTCCGCCCTCCATAATACCGCTCCGCGGTCAGAAGACCGCGGAGGGTATTATGAGTTTTTCCCTGGGCTGGCGGGCGGTCTCCAAAAGACCGCCCGCCAGCCCAGGGAAAAACTCCCTTCCCACGAGGATGCTGGCTCGTAATAGAGCCGGCGGAGTGGGAAGGTGCGACGGGTGCTGTTGCACCCGTCGCGTATTTCACTGTCTGCAAGGCAGACAGTGAAATACATTTTGGGGCCCTCTTACGGGGGCCCCTGCAGTGCCCATGCCATTGGCATGGGCACTGCAGGGGTCCCCAGGGGCCCCGCGACTCCCCCTCCCGCCATCCGGTTCCCGGCGGGAGAACCGCCAGGAACTGGATGGCGGGAGGGGGAGTCGGAATCCCCAAGCCGGCGCAGCAAGCTGCGCCGGCTTGGAGGATTCCTTGGGGGCAGCGGGAAACCGGCGGGAGACCGCCGGTTTCCCTTCTCTGACCGCGGCTAAGCCGCTGCGGTCAGAATGCCCCGCGGGGCACCGCCGGCCTGTCGGCTGTGCCACGCGTCCCGCGGCCCTGGCGGAAGTAATCCGCCAGGGTCGTAATGACCACCTATGAGATCAGTGACTTCCTTGGAGTCAGCTTCTGCAATGGTCCCAAACTGAGTGAAAAATTTGGAATCCATTGGCGGCAGTAGCCTACCATTCCTAGAAATATCCTGACATCTCTCTGTATGGTCAGAGGATTCATCTGCCAATTGTTGTAACCCTTTCTCTCTGTATCTCTCTCGATCCCCTCTCAGTCTGGTGACCCAAGTATTTCACTTCTTTCTGACAGTATTGCAATTTAAGTGGAGGCACTTTATGACCATTCTTTCCCAAATGGTTCAGCAAAGCAATTGCATCATACTTGGACTCTTCCCTTGTTTTATACGCAGTCAACAAGTTATCAATGTACTGTACCAAGGTCATTTGGAAAGGCAATTACCAACAGTAAACTCAGTCCAAAAATTTTAAACAAAAGAGAAATTGGCTGTCCTCATGAAGAGACACAGAAAAGAAGGCGTGTGGCAAATCAATGATAGTGAACCACTCAGCATCACATGGAATTTGAAACATTATCACAGCTGGATTTGGCACCACGGGGCAACATTTGACAACAATGTCATATATTTTTCTCCAATCCTGGACAATTCAAACTTTCCCACAGGGCTTTTTCAAACCCATTATCGGTGAATTACAAGGGCTTCTCAATACTTCCTTCAGAACCCCTTGTTCTACAATTCTGCAATTATATGGGCGACCTTCTTAAGGACATCTTGTGGCATGTGGTACTGGGAAAGGAAATTTGGGGAAAAATAGCATTCAGCTTTATAGTAACTTTAACTGGCTCAGCTCCCTTTATCAGACCTATCTATTTTCCTGTCAGATCCCACACTTTTTCCTTAACTGTTCCCTGTAAATCAGATCCCACACTTTTTCCTTAACCGTTCCCTGTAAATCAGTGATCACTGGGAAAAATTGAATCAGAGGATATTCCTCATTTATTGTCTCACACTCTGTCTCTGGGGCTTGGTCATCTTCATCATCGTCATTCATTTGAATCTTGATTCCATCATTTGAACAAGTAATTGAGCATCTTGTTTTACACAGCAAGTCTCTTCCCAGTAGGGATACTGGACTTTAATCACAAACTACAAATTTGCGCAATCCCTGGAAGTTGCCAATTTCAACCTGAACTGGCTCTGTAATCGGGTTGGTCAAATACTGATTTGCTCCCCCCACAATCTGAACGGTCTTTCCTGAAAGGGGCAAATTTGGGACTTCATCTTATCTTACTGTAGAGTGTGTAGCTCCTGTATCAACCAAGCATGAAACTCTGTGACCCATGACTTTACCTTTCACATAGGGACCTCTCTGATTTACTTCTAAGGAAGGTGCAAGTACACGTGGCTCCTCATCTGAACTCTTGCTCACCCAATCATTATTTATTCCATTCTCACTGTGTAATGGGAATTAATGTACTGTGTTACTACTTTGATTAAGCCTCCAACCTGTGACCTGTTGAGGAAGCATCATTTGCTGCTGTTCCATTGGGGCTTGAGGTATTTGAATTTGCTGTCTAGGTACCATGGGAACCTGCTGCTGCAATGTCTGCAACCGTGTCATTTGCACACGTGGCATTTGCACCTGCTGCATGGGTTGAAAATTCTGCATTCGATTCACATTATTTTGAAAATTTGGATTAGGAGCTCTCATTCTCGGTCCTCTCATGTTCTGGAACACGTTGACAGCATTAGTTTGCTGAACAACACCTTCCTGCACCAACATCAGACATTCCCGGTTCCAATGCCTGATGCCTCCACAAGCGTGACAAGGCAACAATTTCTTCATTCCCTGTACATCATTTTGAACTACTACATTACCCAAGTCTACACCATGAATCATATTCCCTCGATGACCTCTACCTCTCATCTGGGGCTGAAATACCATGTTTCCCTACTGCTGCTGTGGTAGCTGTTGTGGAAAATGTCCTTGCATGCCTGTCTGTGCAGCTTTAATCTGCATCACCATTGCATTCTCATTCAGCTTTCTCTGCTTCAACTCAATCTCATCACTACAGTACTTTCATCAATCGGCTTGGCTTACCAGCAAATCAAATGACTCTTAATCATCTGGCTAATTTCAGGTCTCAGTCCTTCCTGAACTCAAAATGAATCATGTCCTGTCCTCAATTGTCTCTGTACCACTGTAAATCTTGAACGGCTGTAACAATCTCTCATAATATGCATGTATTGACTCCTTTGCTTTCTGGGCTGTCCTGTAAATTCTCTGCCAATCAATGTTCTTCAGCGAAATTCTCATTTTCAAAATTTCAATCACCATATAGTAATATTTCATTACCTCGGGAGACGGTGCACCAGTAATTTTATCTCTCTCTGGTTCTCTTGTGGCCAATGTATACTCCTCTTACACTCTAACCACAGATCATCCATGACCACTCTCTCTAATAAAGTGTTCAAGTCCTCCCACAGGCACTTTGCAAGTTTTACAGACGTGTCTGTCTGCTGATACCATTCTACTGGCTTCTCTCTCAATTTTGGATAATCATTTGTAAATGATAGAATATCACTTCTGCTCCAAGGGAAATGAACAAAATTCCCTCCTGGAATCTCTCTCATTGGTAAAAATGTTAACTGGATCGTGGTCTTGCTGCACATTTGCAGTCAGCTCCACAGAATACCTTTTCCTTTTGTCTCTTTTCTTTACCCATCTGCCTTCCCATCTGTCTAATGCTTCCTAAGTCTGAGCACTTTGAAGTATTTCCCTAGGGTGTGCCTTCATTCCAGCAGATCTCATGTGTTCAAAATCTTTAGTCTCAAAATCTAATCTGTAACTACTTTTCAAATGCTTCGTTTTCTCTATTTCTATGCCGTACTTCTCTGCCAGTTCTGCTAGCTTCTGATGCACATTGTTCACTTCTCTCATGATTTTCGGGCACAGATATATCAACTCTGCTTCTGTGTAGGATTCTAACCTGTTCACACCCATAGTTCCCTCAATGAGCTCACCCGCTTCCATGCTTAGTCTAACATAATTCAAGTACTCCTCTCCCTTCAGAGCACTCTGTGGGGTATTCAGTTCGTCTAGCCATTCAGTCAACTGCTGAGCAGTCAAACCTTGCAACAAAATGTTGCTAGCCTGTACCGGTGGCACCTGTTGCACAACTGCATGTGGGGTCCGCAGTGTCAGTAACTTCGGGCTCTGACTAATGTTGGATCCTATCACAGTATCCGGAGGAAACTCCGATCAGACTAAGATCTAACAAGGACCTTGATCCATCAAAGGTCTGTCCCACAGTAGAGACTACTCAAGTGTTCTTGTTATATCCTCCCCACATATCATTCTGTGTAATGACACCCTGTTCACATAAACTAGGTTTCTTTTGTACAAACAAGGGTACAGCCGGACCAACAGTAATAGGTAGAGATATAGCATCTTGGGTTGGTCTGGTACCTAAGTTCTGAGGGAGAGTAACTCCCATGTACTGATTCATCATTGAAGACATATCTGACTGTTACCCTGTTATTAGAGTGAATCTCGGCATGGCTTGTGGCTGTACTTGGGGCAGTAAAAGTGGAGTTGGATCCGTCTGAACCAACATCGGTCTTGTGAAAACCTGTTCCATGGGCACCATTAAGTTTGTAGCTGTTTCCGTAATGGGTACATCAGGGTAAATTCCCTGGACCTGTGGTGGTTGCACCTGATCTTGTACCACTGGAGTAGTAGGCGTGTTAAGACTACTCTGCATCGGACTCTGTGTCAGGCTATTATTAACCTGCAGCAGACTCGCTGTCCCATTAACCTCTGTCGGAGCTGAAGGATCACCACTGATGTTCGGACCACTCTCATGTGCTGCATATGGTGGTGGACAATTTCTCAATACCTGTGTAAGAATCCACGAGGAAGGCGGTCTCTCTACCCTCTCAGGACCACCTTGCGTGTCGGAGCATCGTCCGAGGGGCTTCTACAACCATTTTGCCTGGCATGTTACCCCCATATTTCACTGTATATATGTTGTTTTAGTTGTATGTGTCACTGGGACCCTGCCAGCCAGGGCCCCAGTGCTCATAAGTGTGCCCTGTATGTGTTACCTGTGTGATGACTAACTGTCTCACTGAGGCTCTGCTAACCAGAACCTCAGTGGTTATGCTCTCTCATTTCTTTCCAAATTGTCACTAACAGGCTAGTGACCAATTTCACCAATTTGCATTGGCATACTGGAACACCCTTATAATTCCCTAGTATATGGTACTGAGGTACCCAGGGTATTGGGGTTCCAGGAGATCCCTATGGGCTGCAGCATTTCTTTTGCCACCCATAGGGAGCTCTGACAATTCTTGCACAGGCCTGCCACTGCAGCCTGAGTGAAATAACGTCCACGTTATTTCACAGCCATTTACCACTGCACTTAAGTAACTTATAAGTCACCTATATGTCTAACCTTTACCTGGTAATGGTTGGGTGCTAAGTTATTTAGTGTGTGGGCACCCTGGGACTAGCCAAGGTGCCCCCACATTGCTCAGGGCAAATTCCCCGGACTTTGTGAGTGCGGGGACACCATTACACGCGTGCACTATACATATGTCACGACATATGTATAGCGTCACAATGGTAACTCCGAACATGGCCATGTAACATGTATAAGATCATGGAATTGTCACCCCAATGCCATTCTGGCATTGGGGTGACAATTCCATGATCCCCCGAGTCTCTAGCACAGACCCGGGTACTGCCAAACTATCTTTCCCGGGGTTTCACTGCAGCTGCTGCCAACCCCTCAGACAGGTTTCTGCCCTCCTGGGGTCCAGCTAGGCTTGGCCTAGGAAGGCAGAACAAAGGACTTCCTCAGAGAGAGGGTGTTACACCCTCTCCCTTTGGAAAAAGGTGTCAGGGCTCGGGAGGAGTAGCCTCCCCCAGCCTCTGGAAATGCTTTGATGGGCACAGATGGTGCCCATCTCTGCATAAGCCAGTCTACACCGGTTCAGGGATCCCCCAACCCTGCTCTGGCGCGAAACTGGACAAAGTAAAGGGGAGTGACCACTCCCCTGACCTGCACCTCCAGTGTGCTCCAGACCTCTACCATCTTGGAAAAAGAGGTGCTGCTGGCACACTGGACTGCTCTGAGTGGCCAGGGCCAGCAGGTGACGTCAGAGACTCCTTCTGATAGGCTCTTACCTGTGTTTCTAGCCTATCCTCCTTCCTAAGTAGCCAAGCCTCCTTTTCTGGCTATTTATGGTCTCTGCTTTGGGGAATTCTTTAGATAACGAATGCAAGAGCTCATCAGAGTTCCTCTGCATCTCTCTCTTCACCTTCTGCCAAGGAATCGACTGCTGACTGCTCTGGACGCCTGCAAAACCGCAACAAAGTAGCAAAGATGACTACTGCAACCTTGTATCACTGATCCAGCCACCTTCTCGACTGCTTTCCTGGTGGTGCATGCTGTGGGGATAGTCTGCCTCCTCTTTGCACAAGAAGCTCCGAAGAAATCTCCCGTGGGTCGACGGAATCTTCCCCCTGCAACCGCAGGCACCAAAAGACTGCATCACTGGTCCTCTGGGTCCCCTCTCAGCACGACAAGCGTGGTCCCTGGAACTCAGCAACTCTGTCCAAGTGACTCCCACAATCCAGTGACTCTTCAGTCCAAGTTTGTTGGAGGTAAGTCCTTGCCTCCCCACGCTAGACTGCATTGCTGGGTACCACGTGATTTGAAGCTGCTCTGGCTCCTGTGCACTCTTCCAGGATTTCCTTTGTGCACAGCCAAGCGTGGGTCCCCAACACTCTAACCTGCAGTGCACGACCTCCTGAGTTGTCCTCCGGCATCGTGGGACCTTCTTTTGTGACTTCGGGTGAGCTCCGGTTCACTCCTCTTTGTAGTGCCTGTTCCGGCACTTCTGCGGGTGCTGCTTACTTCTGAGTGGGTTCTTTGTCTTGCTGGATGCACCCTCTGTCTCCTCACGCAATTGGCGACCTCCTGGTCCCTCCTGGGCCACAGCAGCATCCAAAAACTCTAACTGCAACCCTTGCAGCTAGCAGGGCTTGTTTGCGGTCTTTCTGCACGGAAACACCTCTGAAAGCTTCTTCACGACGTGGGACATCCATCCTCCAAAGGGGAAGTTCCTAGTCCTCTTCGTTCTTGCAGAATCCACAACTTCTACCATCTGGTGGCAGCTTCTTTGCACCCACAGCTGGCATTTCATGGGCATCTGCCCACTCCCGACTTGATCGTGACTCTTGGACTTGGTCCCCTTGTTCTACAGGTACTCTCGTCTGGAAATCCATTGTTGTTGCATTGCTGGTGTTGGTCTTCCTTGCAGAATTCCCCTATCACGACTTCTGTGCATTTTGCACCCACTTTTCAGGGTCTTGGGGTGGGCTATTTTTCTAACCCTCACTGTTTTCTTACAGTCCCAGTGACCCTCTACAAGCTCACATAGGTTTGGGGTCCATTCGTGGTTCGCATTCCACTTCTAGAGTATATGGTTTGTGTTGCCCCTATACCTATGTGCTCTCATTGCAACCTATTGTGACTGTACATTGCTTGCACTGTTTTCTATTGCTATTACTGCATAATTTTGGTATTGTGTACATATATCTTGTGTATATTTGCTATCCTCATTCTGAGGGTACTCACTGAGATACATTTGGCATATTGTCATAAAAATAAAGTACCTTTATTTTTAGTATATCTGTGTATTGTGTTTTCTTATGATATTGTGCATATCACACCAGTGGTATAGTAGGAGCTTCACAACTCTCCTAGTTCAGCCTAAGCTGCTCTGCTAAGCTACCCTTTTCTATCAGCCTAAGCTGCTAGACACCTCTTCTACACTAATAAGGGATAACTGGACCTGGTGCAGAGTGTAAGTACCCCTTGGTACCACTACAAACCAGTCCAGCCTCCTACATTGGTTGTGCAGCGGTGGGATAAGTACTTGCAACTACTTACCACTTTGTCATTTTGTACTTTTCATAAGAGAATAATATACAAAACAAGTATATGTACACCTAACCAAAAAGATTTGCTTTTCTTCTCTTACTCTTTTGCTAAGTGCTGAAAAGTACCTCTAAACACTTTCAAAAAGTTCTTAAAAGTTGAAAAAGTTTTTTTTCCTGTTCTTTAAAAAGTTCTGAAACTTTTTCTTTTCTTTTTCTGTCCCTTAAACCTTTTCTATCATGTCTGGTACAGGTCAAACTCTGGATCTGACCAGAACTGCTTATGACCACCTTAGCTGGAAAGGTGCAAGGAGTCTCTGCATAGATAGAGGTTTAGGGGTAGGGAAGAATCCCTCTAGAGAATTTTTGGTTAATATGCTCATTGAACATGATAAGACCATAGCTGGTACATCTTGTGAGAGATTAGCTGATGGTTCACACTCTGATTCTGGGGTAGCCCCAGTAAAAGTGTTAGAAGGGAACCTTCCTAACCTGCCCCTTAGCAGGCCACCTAGCAGGGCTAGTACTGATGTGAGTTCACATCACAGTAGGGAGATTACTCCTTGAGGCCAGGTTGTTAGAGTGCCATCTGTTAGGGACAGGTCTCCCTCTGTTCATTCACACCATTCTTCTGTGTCAAGGCATGCCCAACCCACCCACCCTGAAGACAGAGTGTTAGAAAGGGAACTCAATAGATTGAGAGTGGAAGAGTCCAGACTGAAGCTAAAAAAGCAACAGCTGGATCTAGACAGGGAAGCATTTGACTTAGAAAAAGAAAGACAGAGGTTGTGGTTTGGACTCCATGGTGGCAGCAGCAGTATTACAGATAGTAATCCTGTAAAAGAGCATGATTCTAGGAATCTGCACAAGATAGTTCCCCCTTACAAGGAGGGGGATGACATTAACAAGTGGTTTGCTGCACTTGAGAGGGCCTGTGTTGTAAAGGGGGTCCCTCAAAGGCAGTGGGCTGCTATTCTAGGGCTATCTTTCAGTGGAAAGGGTAGGGATAGGCTCCTTACTGTGAAGGAAAGTGATGCCAATAATTTTACAGTTCTTAAGAATGCACTCCTAGATGGTTATGGCTTAACCACTGAACAGTACAGGATCAAGTTCAGAGAAACCAAAAAGGAGTCTTCACAAGACTGGGTAGACTTTGTTGACCATTCAGTGAAGGCCTTGGAGGGGTGGTTACATGGCAGTAAAGTTTCTGACTATGAAAGCCTGTATAACTTAATCCTGAAAGAGCATATTCTTAATAATTGTGTGTCTGATTTGTTGCACCGGTATCTAGTGGACTCAGATCTGACCTCTCCCCAAGAATTGGGAAAGAAGGCAGACAAATGGGTCAGAACAAGAGTGAACAGAAAAGTTCATACAGGGGGTGACAAGGATGGCAAGAAGAAGGATGGTAAGTCTTCAGACAAGGGTGGGGACAAATCTAAAAATGAGTCTTCATCAGGCCCACAAAAACACTCTGGTGGGGGGGCCCAAATCCTCTTCTAATCAAGTAAAGAAACCATGGTGCTATTTATGTAAAGTAAAAGGCCATTGGACAACTGATCCCAGTTGTCAAAAGAAAAGCACCAAGCTTCCCACTACCACAACCCCTACTGCTACACCTAGTGCCCCTAGTAATAGCAGTGGTGGTGGGAGCAAACCTACTAATAGCCAAACCAAGGGAGTAGCTGGGCTCACTTTTGGTAATTTAGTTGGGGTTGGTCTTGTTAGGGAGACCACAGAGGCTGCGTTAGTCTCTGAAGGTGCCATTGATTTGGCCACCTTGGTTGCTTGTCCCCTTAATATGGATAAGTACAAGCAACTTCCCCTAATAAATGATGTTGAGGTTCAGGCCTACAGGGACACAGGTGCCAGTGTTACCATGGTAATAGAGAAACTGGTCCACCCTGAACAACACCTACTTGGTCACCAGTACCAAGTGACTGATGCTCATAACAACACTCTTAGCCACCCCATGGCTGTTGTTAATCTCAACTGGGGGGGGGGGTTACTGGTCCAAAGAAAGTTGTGGTTGCCTCAGATTTACCTGTAGACTGTCTACTAGGGAACGATTTAGAGACATCAGCTTGGGCAGAAGTGGAGTTGGAGGCTCATGCAGCAATGCTGGGCATTCCTGGGCATATTTTTGCTTTGACAAGGGCTCAGGCCAAAAAGCAAAAAGGACAGGGTGACTTGGATCCTGGAACAATGGACCAAGTGCTCCCTAAAGCTACGGCTAGTAAAGGTACTACCTACTATCCCTCCCTCTACAGTGGATTCAACTTCTGAGGAAGAAGAATTTCCACCCTGTGCAGAACCTACACCAGAGGAGCTGAAAGCAGATACTGCTGAGCTTTTGGGTGGAGGGGGGCCTGCCAGGGAGGAGCTGAGTGTGGCACAGCAGACCTGTCCCACACTAGAGGGTCTAAGACAGCAAGCTGTCAAACAGCAAAATGGGGATGTCAGTGACTCTCCCAGAGTTTACTGGGAGGACAACCTCTTGTATACTGAAGCAAGGGACCCTAAACCTGGAGCAGCCAGGAGATTGGTCATTCCCTTGCAATACAGAGAGTTCCTCCTAACTCTAGCCCACGACATTCCCTTGGCTGGACATTTGGGACAAATTAAAACTTGGGACAGGCTTGTTCCCTTGTTTCATTGGCCAAGAATGTCAGAGGACACAAAGGAATTTTGTAAGTCCTGTGTCACCTGTCAAGCCAGTGGCAAAACAGGTGGCACCCCAAAGGCACCCCTTATTCCACTGCCTGTGGTTGGGGTTCCCTTTGAAAGGGTAGGGGTTGACATAGTTGGCCCTTTGACCCTCCTACTGCTTCAGGCAATAGGTTTATCTTGGTGGTAGTGGACCATGCCACCAGATATCCTGAAGCAATTCCTTTAAGGACCACTACAGCTCCTGCAGTGGCAAAGGTCCTCCTGGGAATCTTTTCCAGGGTGGGCTTCCCAAAAGAGGTGGTATCAGACAGGGGTAGCAACTTCATGTCTGCTTACTTAAAGGCCATGTGGAAGGAATGTGGTGTGACATACAAGTTCACTACACCCTATCATCCACAAACAAATGGACTGGTTGAGAGGTTTAATAAAACTCTCAAAGGAATGATAATGGGACTCCTTGAAAAACTCCAGAGGAGATGGAATGTCCTGTTACCTTGCCTCCTTTTTGCTTACAGGGAGGTACCCCAAAAAGGAGTGGGCTTCAGCCCCTTTGAACTCCTATTTGGACACCCTGTAAGAGGTCCTCTAACACTTGTAAAGGAGGGTTGGGAACAACCTTTAAAAGCTCCTAAGCAAGACATAGTGGACTATGTACTTGGCCTAAGATCTAGAATGGCTGAGTATATGAAAAAGGCCAGTAAAAACCTTCAGGCCAGCCAAGAGCTCCAAAAGCAATGGCATGACCAGAAGGCTGTTCTGATTCAGTACCAACCAGGGCAGAAAGTGTGGGTCTTGGAGCCTGTGGACCTAAGAGCACTCCAAGACAAATGGAGTGGACCCCACATTATTGTTGAGAAAAAGGGAGACGTCACCTACTTGGTTGACTTGGGCACTGCCAGGAGCCCCCTTAGGGAGCTCCATGTCAATCGCCTGAAACCCTACTATGACAGGGCTGATCTCACCCTACTCATGGCAACAGATGAAGGACAGGAAGAAGAGAGTGACCCTCTCCCTGATCTCTTCTCTTCCACAGAACAAGATGCTCTAGTGGAAGGTGTAGTTTTGGCAGATTGTCTTACTGCTGAGCAGAAAGACCACTGCATAAATCTCCTGGGTCAGTTTTCTGAACTCTTTTCTACTGTGCCAGGCACCACTTTTTGGTGTGAGCACACTATAGATACTGGAGACAGCTTGCCTGTCAAAAGTAAGATCTATAGGCAGCCTGACCATGTCAGGGACTGCATAAAACAAGAGGTTCAGAAAATGATTGAACTAGGAGTGGTTGAGCACTCTGAAAGTCCATGGGCCTCTCCTGTGGTACTTGTACCAAAGCCTCATTCCAAAGATGGAAAAAGGGAAATGAGATTTTGTGTAGACTACAGAGGTCTCAACCAGGTAACTAAAACTGATGCTCACCCTATACCCAGGGCAGATGAGCTAATAGATACACTGGCATCTGCCAAGTATCTAAGTACCTTTGATTTGACTGCAGGGTATTGGCAGATCAAGTTATCAGAGGATGCTAAAGCAAAAACTGCATTTTCCACCATTGGAGGGCACTACCAATTCACAGTAATGCCTTTTGGGTTGAAAAATGCACCTGCCACTTTTCAGAGGTTGGTGAATACAGTCCTGCAAGGGTTGGAGGCTTTTAGTGCAGCATATCTAGATGATATAGCTGTCTTTAGCTCCAGCTGGGATGATCACCTGGTCCACCTATGGAAAGTTTTGGAGGCCCTGCAAAAGGCAGGCCTCACTATCAAGGCTTCAAAGTGCCAGATAGGGCAGGGGAAAGTGGTTTATCTGGGACACCTGATAGGTGGAGAACAGATTGCACCACTTCAGGGGAAAATCCAAACTATCATAGATTGGGTTCCCCCCACAACTCAGACTCAGGTGAGAGCCTTCTTAGGCCTCACTGGGTACTACAGGAGGTTCATAAAGAACTATGGCTCCATAGCAGCCCCTCTTAATGACCTCACTTCAAAGAAAATGCCTAAAAAGGTATTGTGGACAGCTAACTGTCAGAAAGCTTTTGAGGAGCTGAAGCAGGCCATGTGCTCTGCACCTGTCCTGAAAAGCCCCTGTTACTCAAAAAAATTCATTGTCCAAACTGATGCATCTGAATTAGGGGTTGGGGCAGTCTTATCACAACTTAATTCTGAGGGCCAGGATCAACCTGTTGCTTTTATCATCAGGAGGTTGACCCCTAGAGAAAAGCGTTGGTCTGTCATAGAGAGGGAGGCCTTTGCGGTGGTCTGGGCACTGAAGAAGTTGAGGCCATACCTGTTTGGCACTCACTTCATTGTTCAGACAGACCACAAACCTCTACTTTGGCTAAAACAAATGAAAGGTGAAAACCCTAAATTGTTGAGGTGGTCCATATCTCTACAGGGAATGGACTATACAGTGGAACATAGACCTGGGAGTACCCACTCCAATGCAGATGGACTCTCCAGATATTTCCACTTAGACAATGAAGATTCATCAGGTCATGGATAGTCTTATTGACCTTCATTTGGGGGGGGGGGGGGTTGTATAGGAAAGTACCATCTTGCCTGGCATGTTACCCCCATATTTCACTGTATATATGTTCTTTTAGTTGTATGTGTCATTGGGACCCTGCCAGCCAGGGCCCCAGTGCTCATAAGTGTGCCCTGTATGTGTTACCTGTGTGATGACTAACTGTCTCACTGAGGCTCTGCTAACCAGAACCTCAGTGGTTATGCTCTCTCATTTCTTTCCAAATTGTCACTAACAGGCTAGTGACCAATTTCACCAATTTACATTGGCATACTGGAACACCCTTATAATTCCCTAGTATATGGTACTGAGGTACCCAGGGTATTGGGGTTCCAGGAGATCCCTATGGGCTGCAGCATTTCTTTTGCCACCCGTAGGGAGCTCTGACAATTCTTACACAGGCCTGCCACTGCAGCCTGAGTGAAATAACGTCCACGTTATTTTGAAGCCATTTACCACTGCACTTAAGTAACTTATAAGTCAGCTATATGTCTAACCTTTACCTGGTAAAGGTTGGGTGCTAAGTTACTTAGTGTGTGGACACCCTGGCACTAGCCAAGGTGCCCCCACATTGCTCAGGGCAAATTCCCCGGACTTTGTGAGTGCGGGACACCATTACACGCGTGCACTATACATATGTCACGACATATGTATAGCGTCACAATGGTAACTCCGAACAGGGTCATGTAACATGTCTAAGATCATGGAATTGTCACCCCAATGCCATTTTGGCATTGGGGAGACAATTCCATGATCCTCCGAGTCTCTAGCACAGACCGGGTCACTGCCAAACTACCTTTCCTGGGGTTTCACTGCAGCTGCTGCTGCTGCCAACCCCTCAGACAGGTTTCTGCCCTCCTGGGGTCCAGCTAGGCTTGGCCCAGGAAGGCAGAACAAAGGACTTCCTCAGAGAGAGGGTGTTACACCCTCTCCCTTTGGAAAAAGGTGTCAGGGCTGGAGAGGAGTAGCCTCCCCCAGCCTCTGGAAATGCTTTGATGGGCACAGATGGTGCCCATCTCTGCATAAGCCAGTCTACACCAGTTCAGGGATCCCCCAGCCCTGCTCTGGCGCGAAACTGGACAAAGGAAAGGGGAGTGACCACTCCCCTGACCTGCACCTCCCCTGGGAGGTGCCCAGAGCTCCTCCAGTGTGCTCCAGACCTCTGCCATCTTGGAAACAGAGGTGCTGCTGGCACACTGGACTGCTCTGAGTGGCCAGGGCCAGCAAGTGACGTCAGAGACTCCTTCTGATAGGCTCTTACCTGTGTTGCTAGCCTATCCTCTTTCCTAAGTAGCCAAACCTCCTTTTCTGGCTATTTAGGGTCTCTGCTTTGGGGAATTCTTTGGATAACGAATGCAAGAGCTCATCAGAGTTCCTCTGCATCTCTCTCTTCACCTTCTGCCAAGGAATCGACCGCTGACTGCTCTGGACGCCTGGAAAACCACAACAAAGTAGAAAAGATGACTACAGCAACCTTGTATCGCTGATCCAGCTGCCTTCTCGACTGCTTTCCTGGTGGTGCATGCTGTGGGGGTAGTCTGCCTCCTCTCTGCACTAGAAGCTCCGAAGAAATCTCCCGTGGGTCGATGGAATCTTCCCCAGCAACCGCAGGCACCAAAAGACTGCATCACCGGTCCTCTGGGTCCCCTCTCAGCACGACGAGCGTGGTCCCTGGAACTCAGCAACTCTGTCCAAGTGACTCCCACAGTCCAGTGAGTCTTCAGTCCAAGTTTGGTGGAGGTAAGTCCTTGCCTCCCCACTCTAGACTGCATTGCTGAGTACCGCGTGATTTGCAGCTGCTCCGGCTCCTGTGCACTCTTCCAGGATTTCCTTTGTGCATAGCCAAGCCTGAGTCCCTGACACTCTAACCTGCAGTGCACAACCTCCTGAGTTGTCCTCCGGCGTCGTGGGACCTTCTTTTGTGACTTCAGGAGAGCTCCAGTTCACTCCTCTTCGTAGTGCCTGTGCCGGCACTTCTGCAGGTGCTGCTTGCTTCTGAGTGGGCTCTTTGTCTTGCTGGACGCCCCCTCTGTCTCCTCACGCAATTGGCGACATCCTGGTCCCTCCTGGGCCACAGCAGCATCAAAAAACCCTGAACACAACCCTTGCAGCTAGCAAGGCTTGTTTGCGGTCTTTCTGCACGGAAACACCTCTGCAAGCTTCTTCACGACGTGGGACATCCATCCTCTAAAGGGGAAGTTCCTAGTCCTCTTTGTTCTTGCAGAATCCACAGCTTCTACCATCCGGTGGCAGCTTCTTTGCACCAACAGCTGGCATTTCCTGGGCATCTGCCCACTCCCGACTTGATCGTGACTCTTGGACTTGGTCCCCTTGTTCCACAGGCACTCTCATCTGGAAATCCATCGTTGTTGCATTGCTGGTGTTGGTCTTCCTTGCAGAATTCCCCTATCACGACTTCTGTGCTCTCTGGGGAACTTAGGTGCACTTTGCACACACTTTTCAGGGTCTTAGGGTGGGCTATTTTTCTAACCCTCACTATTTTCTTACAGTCCCAGCGACCCTCTACAAGCTCACATAGGTTTGGGGTCCATTCGTGGTTCGCATTCCACTTCTAGAGTATATGGTTTGTGTTGCCCCTATACCTATGTGCTCTCATTGCAACCTATTGTGACTGTACATTGCTTGCACTGTTTTCTATTGCTATTACTGCATAATGTTGGTATTGTGTACATATATCTTGTGTATATTTGCTATCCTCATACTGAGGGTACTCACTGAGATACTTTTGGCATATTGTCATAAAATTAAAGTACCTTTATTTTTAGTATATCTGTGTATTGTGTTTTCTTATGATATTGTGCATATGACACCAGTGGTATAGTAGGAGCTTCACAACTCTCCTAGTTCAGCCTAAGCTGCTCTGCTAAGCTACCCTTTTCTATCAGCCTAAGCTGCTAGACACCTCTTCTACACTAATAAGGGATAACTGGACCTGGTGCAGAGTGTAAGTACCCCTTGGTACCACTACAAACCAGTCCAGCCTCCTACATACATCTACTACCCTTCCGCTCTTTTAAGTGCTCCTGTTTCACCTGTAAGCATATCCGTGCTGGTGCAGGCACCCGGGGGGCCCCAAACAACAGGACTCGCTCCCACCGGCAAGATCACACTGTAAAGGACCTCAGAGCTGGAGACTTCTACAGGCCTGTCGCCCCCCCTCACCGCGCCACCCCGCCTGGCAGCTATCAGGTGCAAACACCCAATCTGGCCTCCTTTAAACTTGCTTTCTGCTTCTGTGCAGGCCGGCCCTAGGGGACTCAGCCAAAATTAAGGACAGAGGGCATTGGCCCCCTCTAAACACTGAGAGGCCACAACCTAAAGCAGCGGGAACATGCTGACAGGCTTCATGTCTATTCCTGATGCCCACTGGAAACATGAATATTGGAGCCAGCATCACAAACAAGGCTCAAACCTGTACTCTGTCTTCCCAAGGCTTCCTTTCCCACACCTTTAACCCTTTCACTGCCAGACCTTTCCCCCCTCAGGAGCCAGGTCTTTTTTTGGCTATTTAGGTCAGTTCATGCTTAGGCCCTCATAACTTTTTGCCCACATAAGCTAACCACACTAAAACTACGTCCTTTTTTTAAAACATCCTAGGAATTCTAGAGGTACCCAGAGTTTGTGGGTTCCCATAAAGAAGACCAAGAAATTAGGCAAAATACAGTGAAAATGTTGTTTTAAAAAAAATGGGAAAAAAGGGCTGCAGAAGAAGGCTTGTGATTTTTTCCCTGAAAATGGCATCAACAAAGGATTTGCGGTGCTAAAATCACCATCTTCCCAGCATTCAGCAACAAGCACACTTGAATCAGAAAACCACATTTATCAACACAATTTTGGCATTTTACTGGGACATACCCCATTTTTACTATTTTTTTGTGCTTTTAGCCTCCTTCCCGTTAGTGACAGAAATGGATATGAAAGCAATGCTGGATCCCGGTGAGCTAAACATTTCTAAAACGTAGAAAACATTCTAAATTTAGCAAGGGGTCTCTTGTGTAGATCCTACAAGGTTTTCCTACAGAATATAACAGCTGAAATAAAAAAATATTGAAATTGAGCTAAAAAAAGAGCCATTTATTTCCATATTTTACTCTGTAACTTTTTCCTGCGATGTCAAATTTGTGACAACAATATACCGTTATGTCTGCTGGACTCTTCTAGTTGCGGGGATATATAAGGCTTGTAGGTTTATCAAGAACTCTAGGTTCCCAGAACCAAAAAAGGAGCTGCACCTTGCAATGGGTTTTCCTTGTATACCTGGTATACAGCAATTCATTTGGTGAAATATAAAAAGTGAAAAATAGGTATCAAGGAAACCTTTGTATTTCCAAATTGGGCACACAATAAGGTGTTGAGATTCAGTGGTTATTTGCACATCTCTAAATTCCAGGGTCCCCATATTAGCAAGTGAATTACAGGGCATTTCTCAAATAGATGTTGTATTTACACACTGTCTTACATTTAGAAGGAAAAGAATAAGAGAAAGACGAGGGGCAATAGCGCTTGCTCTGCTATTCTGTGTTCCCCTAAGTCTCCCAATAAAAATGGTACCTCACTTGTATGAGTAGGGCTAATGCCTGCAAAAAGGAAACGCAACATGGGCACATCACATTTTTACATTGAAAACTGACGTGTTTTTTTAAAAGTGCCTAGCTGTGGATTTTAATCTCTAGCTCAGCCGGCACCTAGGAAAACATACCAAACCGGTGCATTTTTTAAAACTGTACACCTAGGGGAATCCAAGATGGGGTGACTTGTGGGGCTCTCGCCAGGTTCTGTTACCCAGAATCCTTTGCAAACCTCAAAATTTGGCCAAAAAACACTTTTTCCTCACATTTCGGTAACAGATAGTTCTGGACTGTAAGAGGAGCCTCAAATTTCCTTCCACCCAGTGGTCCCCCAAGTCTCCCGATAAAAATGGTATCTCACTTGTGTGGGTAGGCCTAGTGCTTGCAAAAGGAAATGGCCCAAAACATTATGTGGACACATCAAAATTATCAAATACTAAACTACTTGTTTTTGCAGGGTGGTGGGGGCACCTGCATTTTTGGTCCTGGGCTTAGCGGCCATTTAGGGAAACCTACCAGACCCAAACATTTCTGAAAACTAGACACCCGAGGGAATCCAGGGAGGTGTGACTTGCGTGAATCACCCAGTGTTATCAAGTCTTATAAAGAATCCTCAGCAAACCTCAAATTTATCTAAAAAATCAATTTTTTTCCACATTTCTGTGTGGGATCACCGCACGGGACAAATTCCCTACCACCCAACGTTCTCCTCAGTCTCCTGGTAAAAATTATACCTCACTTGTGTAGGTAGGCCAAGTGCCTGTGACAAGGAAAAGCCAAAAAACATGTTGTTGAAATTGAGGAGAAACCAAAGCGGGTCCAAAGGGGCAGTTTGAAAACTTTTTTTTTAGGACAAGTGGGACAGAATTTATATTGGTGTAGATGCAACAATGCTGGATGGTAGGAATTTTGTGGATTCCTGCAGATTCCGCAAGGTTCCATCACAAAAATGTGGGAAAAATGTGTGATTTCCAGCAAACTTGGAGGTTTGCAGGGCATTGTGGGTACGAAAATGGTGCAGAGTGCATGTGAAGCACAGTACCCTGGGCTCATCCACATGCTTAGTTTTCAGATGTGTCTAGGTCTTGTGGATTTTTCTGGATGGCAGCATCCCAAAGTCCAAAAAGTGCAGCCCTCACCATTCCAAGTGGGACGATTTAGAGAGTTAGACAAGCTCTCATGGCCCAAATGCAAAACCAAAATCCTAAATAATCAAATGTCCTCTTGCTTGCCTTAGGATAAGATGTTTTAGTGTGTGGGGGAGAGCTGAAAGACTGTTACCCCCGTCAGTTGGGGTGGGGGCATAACCATGTCCATACTGGTTGGTAGCCACCACCCCACAATATATATATTTTTTTATTCCCTGGCATCTAGTAGGCTTTCTGCCCACCTGGGGAGTGGATCGGGGGTAATTGCCCCCTCTGCCCACCAGTGGGCAGAACAACTTTGGCCCCATTTTTTTGGGGTGGGAGTATGGCCATACACCCAACCTCTTTTTTTGAAAAAAAACAAAAAACTTCCATGGTCTTTGGTGGGCTTTCTGCCCCCTGGGGGGCAGATGGTCCTTCCATAAATAGGTCAATCTGGCATAGAGGTAATTTTGCCCCCAGGGGAGCGACCCTAATTATATTAGGCCGATCTGCCCCTGGGGCGGCAGAAGTGGCCATAAAATAATTTGTCCCCGTGGGGAGCGGCCATTGCCTAAGGTGCGGCTCCCCTTATGGATATCAAAGAAAAAAAACAAATTCCCTAGTGTCTAGTAGGCATTTTTGCTGCCAGATCGCATCGCTTCCTTTACCACACCTTTAACCCTTTCACTGCCAGACCTTTCCCCCCTCAGGAGCCAGGTCTTTTTTTGGCTATTTAGGTCAGTTCATGCTTAGGCCCTCATAACTTTTTGCCCACATAAGCTAACCACACTAAATTTACGTCCTTTTTTTAAAACATCCTAGGAATTCTAGAGGTACCCAGAGTTTGTGGGTTCCCATAAAGAAGACCAATAAATTAGGCAAAATACAGTGAAAATGTTGTTTTAAAATAAATGGGAAAAAAGGGCTGCAGAAGAAGGCTTGTGAGTTTTTCCCTGAAAATGGCATCAACAATGGATTTGCGGTGCTAAAATCACCATCTTCCCAGCATTCAGCAACAGGCACACTTGAATCAGAAAACCACATTTATCAACACAATTTTGGCATTTTACTGGGACATACCCCATTTTTACTATTTTTTGTGCTTTTAGCCTCCTTCCCGTTAGTGACAGAAATGGATATGAAAGCAATGCTGGATCCCGGTGAGCTAAACATTTCTAAAACGTAGAAAACATTCTAAATTTAGCAAGGGGTCTCTTGTGTAGATCCTACAAGGTTTTCCTACAGAATATAACAGCTGAAATAAAAAAATATTGAAATTGAGCTAAAAAAAGAGCCATTTATTTCCATATTTTACTCCGTAACTTTTTCCTGCGATGTCAAATTTGTGACAACAATATACCGTTATGTCTGCTGGACTCTTCTAGTTGCGGGGATATATAGGGCTTGTAGGTTTATCAAGAACTCTAGGTTCCCAGAACCAAAAAAAGAGCTGCACCTTGCAATGGGTTTTCCTTGTATACCTGGTATACAGCAATTCATTTGGTGAAATATAAAAAGTGAAAAATAGGTATCAAGGAAACCTTTGTATTTCCAAATTGGGCACACAATAAGGTGTTGAGATTCAGTGGTTATTTGCACATCTCTGAATTCCAGGGTCCCCATATTAGCAAGTGAATTACAGGGCATTTCTCAAATAGACGTTGTATTTACACACTGTCTTACATTTAGAAGGAAAAGAATAAGAGAAAGACGAGGGGCAATAGCGCTTGCTCTGCTATTCTGTGTTCCCCTGAGTCTCCCAATAAAAATGGTACCTCACTTGTATGAGTAGGGCTAATGCCTGCAAAAAGGAAACGCAAAATGGACACATCACATTTTTACATTGAAAACTGACGTGTTTTTTTAAAAGTGCCTAGCTGTGGATTTTAATCTCTAGCTCAGCCGGCACCTAGGAAAACATACCAAACCGGTGCATTTTTTAAAACTGTACACCTAGGGGAATCCAAGATGGGGTGACTTGTGGGGCTCTCACCAGGTTCTGTTACCCAGAATCCTTAGCAAATCTCAAAATTTGGCCAAAAAACACTTTTTCCTCACATTTCGGTGACAGATAGTTCTGGACTCTAAGAGGAGCCACAAATTTCCTTCCACCCAGTGGTCCCCCAAGTCTCCCGATAAAAATGGTATCTCACTTGTGTGGGTAGGCCTAGTGCTTGCAAAAGGAAATGCCCCAAAACATTATGTGGACACATCCAAATTATCAAATACTAAACTACTTGTTTTTGCAGGGTGGTGGGGGCACCTGCATTTTTGGTCCTGGGCTTAGCGGCCATTTAGGGAAACCTACCAGACCCAAACATTTCTGAAAACTAGACACCCGAGGGAATCCAGGGAGGTGTGACTTGCGTGAATCACCCAGTGTTGTCAAGTCTTATCAAGAATCCTCAGCAAACCTTAAATTTATCTAAAAAATCAATTTTTTTCCACATTTCTGTGTGGGATCACCGCACGGGACAAATTCCCTACCACCCAACGTTCTCCTCAGTCTCCTGGTAAAAATTATACCTCACTTGTGTAGGTAGGCCAAGTGCCTGTGACAAGGAAGAGCCAAAAAACATGTTGTTGAAATTGAGGAGAAACCAAAGCGGGTCCAAAGGGGCAGTTTGAAAAACTTTTTTTTAGGACAAGTGGGACAGAATTTATATTGGTGTAGATGCAACAATGCTGGATGGTAGGAATTTTGTGGATTCCTGCAGATTCCGCAAGGTTCCATCACAAAAATGTGGGAAAAATGTGTGATTTCCAGCAAACTTGGAGGTTTGCAGGGCATTGTGGGTACGAAAATGGTGCAGAGTGCATGTGAAGCACAGTACCCTGGGCTCATCCACATGCTTAGTTTTCAGATGTGTCTAGGTCTTGTGGATTTTTCTGGATGGCAGCATCCCAAAGTCCAAAAAGTGCAGCCCTCACCATTCCAAGTGGGACGATTTAGAGAGTTAGACAAGCTCTCATGGCCCAAATGCAAAACCAAAATCCTAAATAATCAAATGTCCTCTTGCTTGCCTTAGGATAAGATGTTTTAGTGTGTGGGGGAGAGCTGAAAGACTGTTACCCCCGTCAGTTGGGGTGGGGGCATAACCATGTCCATACTGGTTGGTAGCCACCACCCCACAATATATATATTTTTTAATTCCCTGGCATCTAGTAGGCTTTCTGCCCCCCTGGGGAGTGGATCGGGGGTAATTGCCCCCTCTGCCCACCAGTGGGCAGAACAACTTTGGCCCCATTTTTTTGGGGTGGGAGTATGGCCATACACCCAACCTCTTTTTTTGAAAAAAAAAAAAAAACTTCCATGGTCTTTGGTGGGCTTTCTGCCCCCTGGGGGGCAGATGGTCCTTCCATAAATAGGTCAATCTGGCATAGAGGTAATTTTGCCCCCAGGGGAGCGACCCTAATTATATTAGGCCGATCTGCCCCTGGGGCGGCAGAAGTGGCCATAAAATAATTTGTCCCCGTGGGGAGCGGCCCTTGCCTAAGGTGCGGCACCCCTTATGGATATCAAAGAAAAAAAACAAATTCCCTAGTGTCTAGTAGGCATTTTTGCTGCCAGATCGCATCGCTTCCTTTACCACACCTTTAACCCTTTCACTGCCAGACCTTTCCCCCCTCAGGAGCCAGGTCTTTTTTTGGCTATTTAGGTCAGTTCATGCTTAGGCCCTCATAACTTTTTGCCCACATAAGCTAACCACACTAAATTTACGTCCTTTTTTTAAAACATCCTAGGAATTCTAGAGGTACCCAGAGTTTGTGGGTTCCCATAAAGAAGACCAATAAATTAGGCAAAATACAGTGCAAATGTTGTTTTAAAATAAATGGGAAAAAAGGGCTGCAGAAGAAGGCTTGTGAGTTTTTCCCTGAAAATGGCATCAACAAAGGATTTGCGGTGCTAAAATCACCATCTTCCCAGCATTCAGCAACAGGCACACTTGAATCAGAAAACCACATTTATCAACACAATTTTGGCATTTTACTGGGACATACCCCATTTTCACTATTTTTTGTGCTTTTAGCCTCCTTCCCGTTAGTGACAGAAATGGATATGAAAGCAATGCTGGATCCCGGTGAGCTAAACATTTCTAAAACGTAGAAAACATTCTAAATTCAGCAAGGGGTCTCTTGTGTAGATCCTACAAGGTTTTCCTACAGAATATAACAGCTGAAATAAAAAAATATTGAAATTGAGCTAAAAAAAGAGCCATTTATTTCCATATTTTACTCTGTAACTTTTTCCTGCGATGTCAAATTTGTGACAACAATATACCGTTATGTCTGCTGGACTCTTCTAGTTGCGGGGATATATAGGGCTTGTAGGTTTATCAAAAACTCTAGGTTCCCAGAACCAAAAAAAGAGCTGCACCTTGCAATGGGTTTTCCTTGTATACCTGGTATACAGCAATTCATTTGGTGAAATATAAAAAGTGAAAAATAGGTATCAAGGAAACCTTTGTATTTCCAAATTGGGCACACAATAAGGTGTTGAGATTCAGTGGTTATTTGCACATCTCTGAATTCCAGGGTCCCCATATTAGCAAGTGAATTACAGGGCATTTCTCAAATAGATGTTGTATTTACACACTGACTTACATTTAGAAGGAAAAGAATAAGAGAAAGACCAGGGGCAATAGCGCTTGCTCTGCTATTCTGTGTTCCCCTAAGTCTCCCAATAAAAATGGTACCTCACTTGTATGAGTAGGGCTAATGCCTGCAAAAAGGAAACGCAACATGGACACATCACATTTTTACATTGAAAACTGACGTGTTTTTTTAAAAGTGCCTAGCTGTGGATTTTAATCTCTAGCTCAGCCGGCACCTAGGAAAACATACCAAACCGGTGCATTTTTTAAAACTGTACACCTAGGGGAATCCAAGATGGGGTGACTTGTGGGGCTCTCACCAGGTTCTGTTACCCAGAATCCTTTGCAAATCTCAAAATTTGGCCAAAAAACACTTTTTCCTCACATTTCGGTGACAGATAGTTCTGGACTCTAAGAGGAGCCACAAATTTCCTTCCACCCAGTGGTCCCCCAAGTCTCCCGATAAAAATGGTATCTCACTTGTGTGGGTAGGCCTAGTGCTTGCAAAAGGAAATGCCCCAAAACATTATGTGGACACATCAAAATTATCAAATACTAAACTACTTGTTTTTGCAGGGTGGTGGGGGCACCTGCATTTTTGGTCCTGGGCTTAGCGGCCATATAGGGAAACCTACCAGACCCAAACATTTCTGAAAACTAGACACCCGAGGGAATCCAGGGAGGTGTGACTTGCGTGAATCACCCAGTGTTATCCAGTCTTATCCAGAATCCTCAGCAAACCTCAAATTTATCTAAAAAATCAATTTTTTTCCACATTTCTGTGTGGGATCACCGCACGGGACAAATTCCCTACCACCCAACGTTCTCCTCAGTCTCCTGGTAAAAATTATACCTCACTTGTGTAGGTAGGCCAAGTGCCTGTGACAAGGAAGAGCCAAAAAACACGTTGAAATTGAGGAGAAACCAAAGCGGGTCCAAAGTGGCAGTTTAAAAAAAAATTTTTTAGGACAAGTGGGACAGAATTTATATTGGTGTAGATGCAACAATGCTGGATGGTAGGAATTTTGTGGATTCCTGCAGATTCCGCAAGGTTCCATCACAAAGATGTGGGAAAATGTGTGATTTCCAGCAAACTTGGAGGTTTGCAGGGCAAACGGGGGGTACGAAAATGGTGCAGAGTGCATGTGAAGCACAGTACCCTGGGCTCATCCACATGCTTAGTTTTCAGATGTGTCTAGGTCTTGTGGATTTTTCTGGATGGCAGCATCCCAAAGTCCAAAAAGTGCAGCCCTCACCATTCCAAGTGGGACGATTTAGAGAGTTAGACAAGCTCTCATGGCCCAAATGCAAAACCAAAATCCTAAATAATCAAATGTCCTCTTGCTTGCCTTAGGATAAGATGTTTTAGTGTGTGGGGGAGAGCTGAAAGACTGTTACCCCCGTCAGTTGGGGTGGGGGCATAACCATGTCCATACTGGTTGGTAGCCACCACCCCACAATATATATATTTTTTAATTCCCTGGCATCTAGTAGGCTTTCTGCCCCCCTGGGGAGTGGATCGGGGGTAATTGCCCCATCTGCCCACCAGTGGGCAGAACAACTTTGGCTCCATATTTTTGGGGTGGGAGTATGGCCATACACCCAACCTCTTTTTTTGAAAAAAAAAAAAAACTTCCATGGTCTTTGGTGGGCTTTCTGCCCCCTGGGGGGCAGATGGTCCTTCCATAAATAGGTCAATCTGGCATAGAGGTAATTTTGCCCCCAGGGGAGCGACCCTAATTATATTAGGCCAATCTGCCCCTGTGGCGGCAGAAATGGCCATAAAATAATTTGTCCCCGTGAGGAGCGGCCCTTGCCTAAGGTGCGGCTCCCCTTATGGATATCAAAGAAAAAAAACAAATTCCCTAGTGTCTAGTAGGCATTTTTGCTGCCAGATCGCATCGCAATCGGGGAGCAGAAATGCTAATGGAGACATTAAAGGAGAGGAAAGGCCTTTCCTCTCCTTTTATGCCTCTCTCGTCCCCTCCATGTGATCGGAGGAGAAATGATTTTGCATTTCTCCTCCAATCCGCGCTGGAAGCTGAGGAGTGGGCCTCTGAAGACACCACAGGGAGGTCAGGGGTGGCGGGGTGGAAGGGGAAGCGATTTTCCTTCTATCCCTGCCCATGGGAGGAGGGTGCCAGTCCCCTTGAGGGCCCATAGCAGGACAAACTGGTCTCGTCCACGGCACCGGAGCGCCGTGGCAGAGGGCAACACCAGCCCATCCTGGGCACCAGAGGGGTTAACCTGTAATAAATGGAGCAAGCTGCTGGGCTCTCTGCCCTTTCTATGATACTCATTGGGACCCTCCTCAAAATGTGAGGGCCTGCTGACACTGTAGACTAGGCCCATCTTTGCCTACTGCATCTCTGACTTGGCGTGTCCTGAGCTTGCTGGCAGTGAGGTGAGCCCTATAGCCCAGTGGAACATGAGAGCTGTGGGAGAAGGCCCGGAGGATCAAGTCTTGCCCTGAAAGACACAACCACTGCCATTGTGGCGGCTGGTGGGGTTCCCCATCCCACCTTTTTTATATTCCCCTGTACTACCACCAGGAACCAGGGGTTTGCTTGGATGAATGAAGGCTCCTAGCTTATGACCCCCCCTGGGCGGGCCCTTACTATTGCAATTGGAGGCCAGTCCCAACAGCACTGGTGCACTAGTGGGAACCCTTGCCAAAGGCCCTAGGGCCTACATTGTAATACATTGAGACTTTTTCCTAGCTGTCTGCCACCATCGCCTCGCCCACGGAATGATGCTGGAGGCTGGCAGTGCATAATTATTTCTCAGAGGATCATACTTATCTATGAGGACCCCTGTAGACTGAGGTCTGGTGCTGGGTGGGTTTCACTGATTGGGAACCTCGATACTCACTGCCCTCCATCTCTAAACTGTGCCTTTGGGAGGCTCCCTCTCCCCCTACACCGGGTCAACCATAGTCCCTCCAGTTGGCTAGAGTGGTCCGACTACGCTCTCTCATGTCAGCACCACCTTCAGCTACCAGCTCCAGTCCCTCCATCTTGGCTAATACCTAATAAATTAGTGGATAGGGTATTAGACAGTGAAAAGACTGTTTCACTATAAAAACCTTTACCTTCAGATCATCAAGCAGTGATCCAAAGCCTACAAACCAGGGTTCAGCAACTTGAAAACCAGATGGAGGATGCAGAAGGGCCTCTCCTAAGGAGCAACAGCCAGATCCTGGAGCTACCAAAGAGAGTTGAGGGCCAGGATTCTATCTCCTACCTTGAGTGTTAGTTTAAAACCCTAGCAATGGACCTCACCCCTATTTACACACTAGAGATGACCAACAGAGTATTGGCTCATCAGCCCCCACCGGGTGCACCACCATGCCCCCTTGCTGGCCATTCTATGTGATCAAACGCGTTCTCGGTGTCTAAAGATGGAGCTAATGCGGCCTCCGGCACGTTCCTGAATGCCCATAGAGTATGGCAGAGGGTGCGTAGGTGATTTCTGGAGTTGCGGCCCGGTACAAACCCCACCTGAGTGTGGTGTGCGTAAGCGGTTTGCGTAAGCGGTTTGCTAGGGCACTGGCTAATATCTTAATGTCGCCATTCAGGAGAGATATGGGCCGGTAGCTGCTACAGAGTAGGGGTCCAGTCCTGGTTTTGGTATGACCGTTATTGTGGCACTGTTGGTGATTGCACCCAGAGATTCCGTCTGGCAAGCCTCACCCAGAGCCTCATGTAGGATATCAATCATCTCCTCTCCTGCCCACTTATAAAATACCATGGGGAATCCATCATCCCCAGGTGATTTATGGTAGGGGAGATCAGAGATGACTTTCCTAATTTCCAGCCTGCTAATTTCCCCGTCCAGAAGGTTGCGGCCCTCGTCGGAAAGAGAGGGCAAGTCAATGTTAGCGAGAAAGGCCTAGATTTGGGCGGGACTGTATGTCGACTCCGGTGTATAGAGATGTCGGTAGAAGGATGCAAATTCATTGACTATTTCTTGTGGGTGCATAAGCATCTCTCCTGCGTGGGCGTGTATGGCAGGTATAGCGAGGGCAGCCGTTCTCTGACGGAGCTGTGCCGCTAGCAGTCAACCAGCCTTCTCTCCCTGCTCATATTTTCATCCTTGTAGGCGTCGCAGGGCGTATTCAGCCTGGGAGGTGTATAGTTTGTTTACGGTCATGCGGGTGCGCTCTAGGCATCAACGTGTGGGAAGAGAGGGGTAGCTTGTGTATAGCCACGTGAGACGCCTGATATCGGTTTCCAGGGCCACTTGGCTTGCTTTTTTTTCTCTATTTGCTAACGCCACATCTCGCATCATTTGCCCTCGTATGGCCGCTTTGGCCGCTGCCTATACGACCCTCTTGGAGTCGACAGTGCCTAGGTTATCTTGAACGTATGTGGACCATGAGCCCGCAACTGTGCCTTACCGTGCGGAGAGCGATAGCGATGGATGGCAAATCTCTAAGGTTTGCGACCCGGGGAGACCAGGCCCACTTGGACAGCTACGCGGATTGGGGGGGGTCTGAAAAACCATATTCCAGTATTCAAGCATCCTGGGCATGAGCCACTATGTTGTGCGGTATGAGAAAATAGTCTAAGTGGGATTGGGTGCCGTGTACCGGCGACAAGAAAGTTTGTTCTCTGTCGACCGAGTGTGTCAGCCTCCAATGGTCCACCAAGCCGTTGTCCAGCATTACATCAGACTGTAGGTCCCTGTCGTTGTTACTGCTAATGTCCAAGGGTCGAGTCCTATCCAGTACTGCATCTCTAGCCAGGTTCCAGTCTCCCCCAATTAAATAACGAGTCGCCCCTATTTCAGTCAAAAGGCAGTTGATTTTCAGAAAGAACAGTCGTTTTGAACCAATTAACGCATAGATGGAGCAAACGCATAATGAGAAGTCCTCCAACTTTGGTTTAGCGAACACATACCGCCCATCCGTATCAACCCATGATTAAATGACAGTGAGAGGAATGGTTTTTCGTAACAAGATTGCGATGTCGCATTTCCGGGGGACGCTACCACCTAGTTCTTGCGGGGTGGGATTACAAATAAATAACGCTGTTCCCACCCAATCCAGGTGCAGTTTGTTGGATTCAGCCCTGTCAAGATGCGACTCCTGGAGCAGGGCTATAACAGCCCATTTAGAGTGGAGGTATGAGAGCATCTTCTTCTGTTTTATTAAATGAGTGAGGCCGATTGACTTTCCAGGACATGATCCGTAGTGGGGTAGGAGGGGATGGGGAGAGCTAGCCATAGTGGGACCCAGAAATAGGGGCCGGGGGGTAGACAAGGGGGAGATGAAGTGGATGAGTAGTGGGGGGAGGTAGGGGTCAGGGTAGGGGGGATATCCAGGGATGACTGGGCGTGGCGGGTAGGTGGGGGGGAGGTAGAGGGGCGGTAGGTAAGTACAGGTATCTAAAGAGAGAGACTGTCTCGGACAGTTATTGAAGCGGTAGGGGGGTGAGGTGAGGAGCTTGAGTCGTGATGGACAGAGAGGAAAGATGGGGAGAGACACCAGGGAGAAGGGAGAAAAGGAGAGAGAGGAGAGGAAAGAAAGGAGGGGAAAGGGAGAAGGGGAGAGGGGTAGAAGTACGAGAAATGAACCAAAAGGGTAGTGAGAGGGCGATACAATCCTCTAGATCAGAGGTAGAAAGAGAGAGAGAGACAAGAAAGAAAGAAAGAAAGAAAAAGAAAGAAGAAAGAAAGAAAGAGAGAAAGAAAGAGAGAAAGGGAGAGAAGAGGGCGGAGCAGTAAAGCCCCGCCGGTAATGAACTGTAGTCTGCGGGTCTAAACCTAAACCTGTGAAGCTCGAAAGCCCAGCTGGCGGGCCGCCGGCCGGGAGAGGATGCGCAAAACAGTCCAGTCCCGCCATTGCAATCCCCGTGTGTGGGCATAAGCACAATAGGGGAGCACATATGCATGTAGTAGAAACCGGCGCAGGGCCACGCAGCACCACGGGGGGACCAGCACCACAGAAAAGGCTCCGGTAGGTGCAGCGGGCCACCTGGGAAGTGTCATAAAGTGGTGTGGGAGGAGCTGAAAAAAAAAAGAGGGGGAGTGATAAGAGCTGCAGCAGCATTGTCGTGGCTATGTGTGCAGTGGGTCACATCAGGCCAGGGTTGCGGTAATAGTGTCTAGCCACACGGGTGACACGGTTGCGGGACATCTGGATGGGGGGGAGCGTCCATCATTATATCTGCTGTGGACCTCATGCCTCAGTACAGTGATCCCCAAATGAGATACACAAGTCATAAAGCCCGTTGGCTATCGCTAACAATGGATGGAAGAAATTTTAGCTATGCAGGGGCCAATAAGGCAACGCAGCGGGTTCTATCTCGGGCGGGTGAGCGGAGGGCATGTGGATGCAAGGGGAGGGGGGAAGAGGGAGGAGAGCAGGTAAGCGGGAGGAAAAGAGGAGGTGGTTTGTGATCATGTGAACGATATAACATTGATTACTTAAGACATCGAACAGCAACCAGGCGGATATAATCAAATGGTAAACATACTAAATCCGATATGCGCGTTATGCAACGGACTCAGACAGTCCTGACGGGGACTAAGCAACAGAGTAAGTTTTCCCTTAAAACCCATTGGAATACAATTCAACTGTAAAACATCAGGGACAACATATAGGCAGGTACTCATCCATCCGTCGTCTCAGTAGGAGGACCATTGCGCCGTGCACAGGACTCCATGTTCACCAACGCCTCAGCTCTTGTGATGTGCCAGGTATCTTTGTCATCAGGTGGGGGCCGCGGTGGGCTTCATAGGGGAACAACACTTGTCTCTTTCTGTTGCCTGCATGTGCATCAACACCACCTGCAGTACTTGTCCCCTGTCATCGTGGCTCTTTGTGAGTCTTTCTAGGTCTCTCCTCCTAAGGTAAAAGTCTACAGTGGACCGGCCCATTTCCCCGGGAATGGGATTCGGGGACGGTGCGCCCTGAGTCATCGCAGAAAGGTCCTGAGGCCAGACAGGAGTAGTAGTGTCCATGGACTGAGTCTGAAGCCCCTCCAGAAAAAAATCGCAGGTCCTCAGGATCGTAGAAGTCCTTTGACACACAATTTTTAGTGATCCACATTCTCGCTGGTTCAAACAAACCATACTTCACTTCCAGCTGGCGCAATCTAGGTCGGAGTGCCAGAAATACTTTCCTACAGGCCGCCCGTAGAAGTTGGCAGGTCTACACGTGTCGCAGGAGGCATGCTATGATTGGGCGGGGTCGGTTGGCTTCGTCCCATCACTTGGGGCCTAGTCTGTGCGCTCTTTGAAACTCCGGAAGGGGGGGTCAAAAGTTAAGCCAGTGGCTTGGGTAGGGTCTCCTGTAGGCAGGAATTAATGTCCGTGCCTTCAATGTTCTCCGGGAATCTGAGAAAACGGACATTGGGGGTCATTACAACTTTGGAGGAGGTGTTAATCCGTCCCAAATGTGACGGATATACCACCAGCCGTATTACGAGTTCCATAGGATATAATGGACTCGTAATACGGCTGGTGGTATATCCGTCACTTTACCGTCACTTTTGGGACGGATTAACACCTCCTCCAAAGTTGTAATAACCCCCATTGTCTCTTTGGCTCCTATCCTCCAGGTCTATTAGCTTGCTGCGGAGATTTATAAGTTCCTGGTCTCTGTCCTGGGAGGAGGTGATATGTGTTTCCACCATTGTCACTCACTGTTCTAGTCCCGTCACTCGTGACTGAAAGCCTGCGATATCCTGGAGCATGGATTTCGTCTCCGCTGTCAGCGAGGCCATAGTGTTGTCCATCCCCTCCAATCTATGACCCACCACCGAGATCTCTTGTAGAATGCGGTCAATGATTGCTTACCGTGTATGGTCCGTCCGTATGGGCGGAGTGGTTGGATGCACTTCTGAGGCGGGGCGGGGTTTGCGAATGTTGTAGGGCTTCCGAGAAAAGTAATTGCCTTGTCGGTTTGCCTGAGTGCTTGCCCGACGTCCTGCCACCGGGCACTGCAGACTCCCTGATGCAGGTATGGTCTGGTAGTGTGTAGACCCAGGAGTCTCTCACTGAGTGCTGGCTTGCAGTACAGCAACAGTGTGTGGGTGGGCGAGAGATGTGGGAGAAGTAGGGTGAGAGGTTCCTGCCGCTTCTAGCAATGAGTCCAGTATTTAGTGGTGGTCAGAAAGTGACTGCTGCAATGCCAGTGGTCAGAAAGGGGAGGGAAGGTGTATGGTTTGTGGATGCAGGACCAGCAAAGAGGGGAGGCTTAGTGCGTGGGATCTCCGCTACTCCAGCAGTGGTTTGGTCACCCTGTGTCTGTAGGCCCTCCGGTCTGGAGGTAGTGGGCAGCATGGTCAATCCGCTGTCGCAGCATACAGTGGCATGGATGGTCCTCTCTCTGGTGTTCCCGACAGGCTCTCTTGGTTCTTCCTACGCGGTGTGGGAGGGAGTGCTTGGTCCGCACTATCTGTTGTCCCGGTTCGCAGTCTTGCGGGACATGGTTCCTTTGTGGTTCGTGCCAGGCCCAGCGGGTTGTGCTTCCCCTGGGCTGTGAGTGTGGTGATAAGGGGGGGGGGAGTTTCTCCCTCCCAAGAGTCCCAAGGACGCAGTAGCAGGAGGATCAAGGGCCAAGTGACCAGGGACCCTTTGTCAGTGTTGTGCCGTGGCCATGAGGTAGCTGCATTCCCGTGTCCGCAATTCGCCGCCCCCGTTCACTTGGAAGCCGGGCTTGAGGGGGCTCGGTCTACCCCTTCCCTTCCTTGGGTCAGGTGTTTGGTCTCTCATTCCTCGGTTTGTGGGTGTTCCGGGTTGTGGCCCTCCGCCCCACCTGGTAGCATCAGGTGCACCAAGTCCAAGGTGGCCCCGTACTGTATGCAGGGCTCTCTGAGGGGGGGAGGGTAAGAATGTATGGGGGAGCAGGGTCGTGGGCTGTGGGGCCGGGCCACCGTCAAGTCCTTACAGCAGTGCACACCCCTCCCAGAGTTGCTCAGAGCCACTCTTTCCCTCCTTCCGCATTGGGTCGGGCTGTCACAGGAGGTTGCGGCTTGGCGCAAGGTTGTAGGCTGCAGGGGGGGCGCGTCCTGCACAAGGAGTAGCGGGCTCACTCCTCGTCCAATGAGTGTCTCCCCACCGCGGTAGCATCCCATGGCACCACTCCAGCAGCAGAACTGGGAGGCTCACCTCCTGCACATCACCTCCACCCCCGGTCTGAGGCCCCCTGCCCCGCGGAGCTCCGTTCTTAGGCAGCCATCTGTTATGGTGGCCAGATATGTATTTTGTTACATGAATTCTCAAGAATTACCATAGTAGGCAATGGGTTTGGTTATCCTGTGTGACAAACTGTGGATATTGAAGGTTTGCTCTGTGAGAATCATTGTTAGGCCCTCTTATGAGAGAGAGTATTTTTCCCACCTAACTGTATGTTTGTATAGCATTCTAATTTCATGACTGTGTGTCTGATGGTTGCTTTGTGGAAAATCTTGTGCTTGAAACTGTAGGTCTGTGTTGGTTATGGTGACAACCTATAGGCCTGATTGGTGCACTGGGAAACTGTCCCATGCCAAAGGTCTGGTTTGTATATTATGAAATGTTATAATAAAGGTAGTTGGTCTACCTTATTAATTGTGAAAAGCATTTGTCAAAGCCAGTAATTGTTGATTGTTATCACTCTGTATTATAGGCTATATGGGGGGCAGATGGTCCTTCCATAAATAGGTCAATCTGGCATAGAGGTAATTTTGCCCCCAGGGGAGCGACCCTAATTATATTAGGCCGATCTGCCCCTGGGGCGGCAGAAGTGGCCATAAAATAATTTGTCCCCGTGGGGAGCGGCCATTGCCTAAGGTGCGGCTCCCCTTATGGATATCAAAGAAAAAAAACAAATTCCCTAGTGTCTAGTAGGCATTTTTGCTGCCAGATCGCATCGCTTCCTTTACCACACCTTTAACCCTTTCACTGCCAGACCTTTCCCCCCTCAGGAGCCAGGTCTTTTTTTGGCTATTTAGGTCAGTTCATGCTTAGGCCCTCATAACTTTTTGCCCACATAAGCTAACCACACTAAATTTACGTCCTTTTTTTAAAACATCCTAGGAATTCTAGAGGTACCCAGAGTTTGTGGGTTCCCATAAAGAAGACCAATAAATTAGGCAAAATACAGTGAAAATGTTGTTTTAAAATAAATGGGAAAAAAGGGCTGCAGAAGAAGGCTTGTGAGTTTTTCCCTGAAAATGGCATCAACAATGGATTTGCGGTGCTAAAATCACCATCTTCCCAGCATTCAGCAACAGGCACACTTGAATCAGAAAACCACATTTATCAACACAATTTTGGCATTTTACTGGGACATACCCCATTTTTACTATTTTTTGTGCTTTTAGCCTCCTTCCCGTTAGTGACAGAAATGGATATGAAAGCAATGCTGGATCCCGGTGAGCTAAACATTTCTAAAACGTAGAAAACATTCTAAATTTAGCAAGGGGTCTCTTGTGTAGATCCTACAAGGTTTTCCTACAGAATATAACAGCTGAAATAAAAAAATATTGAAATTGAGCTAAAAAAAGAGCCATTTATTTCCATATTTTACTCCGTAACTTTTTCCTGCGATGTCAAATTTGTGACAACAATATACCGTTATGTCTGCTGGACTCTTCTAGTTGCGGGGATATATAGGGCTTGTAGGTTTATCAAGAACTCTAGGTTCCCAGAACCAAAAAAAGAGCTGCACCTTGCAATGGGTTTTCCTTGTATACCTGGTATACAGCAATTCATTTGGTGAAATATAAAAAGTGAAAAATAGGTATCAAGGAAACCTTTGTATTTCCAAATTGGGCACACAATAAGGTGTTGAGATTCAGTGGTTATTTGCACATCTCTGAATTCCAGGGTCCCCATATTAGCAAGTGAATTACAGGGCATTTCTCAAATAGACGTTGTATTTACACACTGTCTTACATTTAGAAGGAAAAGAATAAGAGAAAGACGAGGGGCAATAGCGCTTGCTCTGCTATTCTGTGTTCCCCTGAGTCTCCCAATAAAAATGGTACCTCACTTGTATGAGTAGGGCTAATGCCTGCAAAAAGGAAACGCAACATGGACACATCACATTTTTACATTGAAAACTGACGTGTTTTTTTAAAAGTGCCTAGCTGTGGATTTTAATCTCTAGCTCAGCCGGCACCTAGGAAAACATACCAAACCGGTGCATTTTTTAAAACTGTACACCTAGGGGAATCCAAGATGGGGTGACTTGTGGGGCTCTCACCAGGTTCTGTTACCCAGAATCCTTAGCAAATCTCAAAATTTGGCCAAAAAACACTTTTTCCTCACATTTCGGTGACAGATAGTTCTGGACTCTAAGAGGAGCCACAAATTTCCTTCCACCCAGTGGTCCCCCAAGTCTCCCGATAAAAATGGTATCTCACTTGTGTGGGTAGGCCTAGTGCTTGCAAAAGGAAATGCCCCAAAACATTATGTGGACACATCCAAATTATCAAATACTAAACTACTTGTTTTTGCAGGGTGGTGGGGGCACCTGCATTTTTGGTCCTGGGCTTAGCGGCCATTTAGGGAAACCTACCAGACCCAAACATTTCTGAAAACTAGACACCCGAGGGAATCCAGGGAGGTGTGACTTGCGTGAATCACCCAGTGTTGTCAAGTCTTATCAAGAATCCTCAGCAAACCTCAAATTTATCTAAAAAATCAATTTTTTTCCACATTTCTGTGTGGGATCACCGCACGGGACAAATTCCCTACCACCCAACGTTCTCCTCAGTCTCCTGGTAAAAATTATACCTCACTTGTGTAGGTAGGCCAAGTGCCTGTGACAAGGAAGAGCCAAAAAACATGTTGTTGAAATTGAGGAGAAACCAAAGCGGGTCCAAAGGGGCAGTTTGAAAAACTTTTTTTTAGGACAAGTGGGACAGAATTTATATTGGTGTAGATGCAACAATGCTGGATGGTAGGAATTTTGTGGATTCCTGCAGATTCCGCAAGGTTCCATCACAAAAATGTGGGAAAAATGTGTGATTTCCAGCAAACTTGGAGGTTTGCAGGGCATTGTGGGTACGAAAATGGTGCAGAGTGCATGTGAAGCACAGTACCCTGGGCTCATCCACATGCTTAGTTTTCAGATGTGTCTAGGTCTTGTGGATTTTTCTGGATGGCAGCATCCCAAAGTCCAAAAAGTGCAGCCCTCACCATTCCAAGTGGGACGATTTAGAGAGTTAGACAAGCTCTCATGGCCCAAATGCAAAACCAAAATCCTAAATAATCAAATGTCCTCTTGCTTGCCTTAGGATAAGATGTTTTAGTGTGTGGGGGAGAGCTGAAAGACTGTTACCCCCGTCAGTTGGGGTGGGGGCATAACCATGTCCATACTGGTTGGTAGCCACCACCCCACAATATATATATTTTTTAATTCCCTGGCATCTAGTAGGCTTTCTGCCCCCCTGGGGAGTGGATCGGGGGTAATTGCCCCCTCTGCCCACCAGTGGGCAGAACAACTTTGGCCCCATTTTTTTGGGGTGGGAGTATGGCCATACACCCAACCTCTTTTTTTGAAAAAAAAAAAAAAACTTCCATGGTCTTTGGTGGGCTTTCTGCCCCCTGGGGGGCAGATGGTCCTTCCATAAATAGGTCAATCTGGCATAGAGGTAATTTTGCCCCCAGGGGAGCGACCCTAATTATATTAGGCCGATCTGCCCCTGGGGCGGCAGAAGTGGCCATAAAATAATTTGTCCCCGTGGGGAGCGGCCCTTGCCTAAGGTGCGGCACCCCTTATGGATATCAAAGAAAAAAAACAAATTCCCTAGTGTCTAGTAGGCATTTTTGCTGCCAGATCGCATCGCTTCCTTTACCACACCTTTAACCCTTTCACTGCCAGACCTTTCCCCCCTCAGGAGCCAGGTCTTTTTTTGGCTATTTAGGTCAGTTCATGCTTAGGCCCTCATAACTTTTTGCCCACATAAGCTAACCACACTAAATTTACGTCCTTTTTTTAAAACATCCTAGGAATTCTAGAGGTACCCAGAGTTTGTGGGTTCCCATAAAGAAGACCAATAAATTAGGCAAAATACAGTGCAAATGTTGTTTTAAAATAAATGGGAAAAAAGGGCTGCAGAAGAAGGCTTGTGAGTTTTTCCCTGAAAATGGCATCAACAAAGGATTTGCGGTGCTAAAATCACCATCTTCCCAGCATTCAGCAACAGGCACACTTGAATCAGAAAACCACATTTATCAACACAATTTTGGCATTTTACTGGGACATACCCCATTTTTACTATTTTTTGTGCTTTTAGCCTCCTTCCCGTTAGTGACAGAAATGGATATGAAAGCAATGCTGGATCCCGGTGAGCTAAACATTTCTAAAACGTAGAAAACATTCTAAATTCAGCAAGGGGTCTCTTGTGTAGATCCTACAAGGTTTTCCTACAGAATATAACAGCTGAAATAAAAAAATATTGAAATTGAGCTAAAAAAAGAGCCATTTATTTCCATATTTTACTCTGTAACTTTTTCCTGCGATGTCAAATTTGTGACAACAATATACCGTTATGTCTGCTGGACTCTTCTAGTTGCGGGGATATATAGGGCTTGTAGGTTTATCAAAAACTCTAGGTTCCCAGAACCAAAAAAAGAGCTGCACCTTGCAATGGGTTTTCCTTGTATACCTGGTATACAGCAATTCATTTGGTGAAATATAAAAAGTGAAAAATAGGTATCAAGGAAACCTTTGTATTTCCAAATTGGGCACACAATAAGGTGTTGAGATTCAGTGGTTATTTGCACATCTCTGAATTCCAGGGTCCCCATATTAGCAAGTGAATTACAGGGCATTTCTCAAATAGATGTTGTATTTACACACTGACTTACATTTAGAAGGAAAAGAATAAGAGAAAGACCAGGGGCAATAGCGCTTGCTCTGCTATTCTCTGTTCCCCTAAGTCTCCCAATAAAAATGGTACCTCACTTGTATGAGTAGGGCTAATGCCTGCAAAAAGGAAACGCAACATGGACACATCACATTTTTACATTGAAAACTGACGTGTTTTTTTAAAAGTGCCTAGCTGTGGATTTTAATCTCTAGCTCAGCCGGCACCTAGGAAAACATACCAAACCGGTGCATTTTTTAAAACTGTACACCTAGGGGAATCCAAGATGGGGTGACTTGTGGGGCTCTCACCAGGTTCTGTTACCCAGAATCCTTTGCAAATCTCAAAATTTGGCCAAAAAACACTTTTTCCTCACATTTCGGTGACAGATAGTTCTGGACTCTAAGAGGAGCCACAAATTTCCTTCCACCCAGTGGTCCCCCAAGTCTCCCGATAAAAATGGTATCTCACTTGTGTGGGTAGGCCTAGTGCTTGCAAAAGGAAATGCCCCAAAACATTATGTGGACACATCAAAATTATCAAATACTAAACTACTTGTTTTTGCAGGGTGGTGGGGGCACCTGCATTTTTGGTCCTGGGCTTAGCGGCCATATAGGGAAACCTACCAGACCCAAACATTTCTGAAAACTAGACACCCGAGGGAATCCAGGGAGGTGTGACTTGCGTGAATCACCCAGTGTTATCCAGTCTTATCCAGAATCCTCAGCAAACCTCAAATTTATCTAAAAAATCAATTTTTTTCCACATTTCTGTGTGGGATCACCGCACGGGACAAATTCCCTACCACCCAACGTTCTCCTCAGTCTCCTGGTAAAAATTATACCTCACTTGTGTAGGTAGGCCAAGTGCCTGTGACAAGGAAGAGCCAAAAAACACGTTGAAATTGAGGAGAAACCAAAGCGGGTCCAAAGTGGCAGTTTAAAAAAAAAATTTTTAGGACAAGTGGGACAGAATTTATATTGGTGTAGATGCAACAATGCTGGATGGTAGGAATTTTGTGGATTCCTGCAGATTCCGCAAGGTTCCATCACAAAGATGTGGGAAAATGTGTGATTTCCAGCAAACTTGGAGGTTTGCAGGGCAAACGGGGGGTACGAAAATGGTGCAGAGTGCATGTGAAGCACAGTACCCTGGGCTCATCCACATGCTTAGTTTTCAGATGTGTCTAGGTCTTGTGGATTTTTCTGGATGGCAGCATCCCAAAGTCCAAAAAGTGCAGCCCTCACCATTCCAAGTGGGACGATTTAGAGAGTTAGACAAGCTCTCATGGCCCAAATGCAAAACCAAAATCCTAAATAATCAAATGTCCTCTTGCTTGCCTTAGGATAAGATGTTTTAGTGTGTGGGGGAGAGCTGAAAGACTGTTACCCCCGTCAGTTGGGGTGGGGGCATAACCATGTCCATACTGGTTGGTAGCCACCACCCCACAATATATATATTTTTTAATTCCCTGGCATCTAGTAGGCTTTCTGCCCCCCTGGGGAGTGGATCGGGGGTAATTGCCCCATCTGCCCACCAGTGGGCAGAACAACTTTGGCTCCATATTTTTGGGGTGGGAGTATGGCCATACACCCAACCTCTTTTTTTGAAGAAAAAAAAAAAACTTCCATGGTCTTTGGTGGGCTTTCTGCCCCCTGGGGGGCAGATGGTCCTTCCATAAATAGGTCAATCTGGCATAGAGGTAATTTTGCCCCCAGGGGAGCGACCCTAATTATATTAGGCCAATCTGCCCCTGTGGCGGCAGAAATGGCCATAAAATAATTTGTCCCCGTGAGGAGCGGCCCTTGCCTAAGGTGCGGCTCCCCTTATGGATATCAAAGAAAAAAAACAAATTCCCTAGTGTCTAGTAGGCATTTTTGCTGCCAGATCGCATCGCAATCGGGGAGCAGAAATGCTAATGGAGACATTAAAGGAGAGGAAAGGCCTTTCCTCTCCTTTTATGCCTCTCTCGTCCCCTCCATGTGATCGGAGGAGAAATGATTTTGCATTTCTCCTCCAATCCGCGCTGGAAGCTGAGGAGTGGGCCTCTGAAGACACCACAGGGAGGTCAGGGGTGGCGGGGTGGAAGGGGAAGCGATTTTCCTTCTATCCCTGCCCATGGGAGGAGGGTGCCAGTCCCCTTGAGGGCCCATAGCAGGACAAACTGGTCTCGTCCACGGCACCGGAGCGCCGTGGCAGAGGGCAACACCAGCCCATCCTGGGCACCAGAGGGGTTAACCTGTAATAAATGGAGCAAGCTGCTGGGCTCTCTGCCCTTTCTATGATACTCATTGGGACCCTCCTCAAAATGTGAGGGCCTGCTGACACTGTAGACTAGGCCCATCTTTGCCTACTGCATCTCTGACTTGGCGTGTCCTGAGCTTGCTGGCAGTGAGGTGAGCCCTATAGCCCAGTGGAACATGAGAGCTGTGGGAGAAGGCCCGGAGGATCAAGTCTTGCCCTGAAAGACACAACCACTGCCATTGTGGCGGCTGGTGGGGTTCCCCATCCCACCTTTTTTATATTCCCCTGTACTACCACCAGGAACCAGGGGTTTGCTTGGATGAATGAAGGCTCCTAGCTTATGACCCCCCCTGGGTGGGCCCTTACTATTGCAATTGGAGGCCAGTCCCAACAGCACTGGTGCACTAGTGGGAACCCTTGCCAAAGGCCCTAGGGCCTACATTGTAATACATTGAGACTTTTTCCTAGCTGTCTGCCACCATCGCCTCGCCCACGGAATGATGCTGGAGGCTGGCAGTGCATAATTATTTCTCAGAGGATCATACTTATCTATGAGGACCCCTGTAGACTGAGGTCTGGTGCTGGGTGGGTTTCACTGATTGGGAACCTCGATACTCACTGCCCTCCATCTCTAAACTGTGCCTTTGGGAGGCTCCCTCTCCCCCTACACCGGGTCAACCATAGTCCCTCCAGTTGGCTAGAGTGGTCCGACTACGCTCTCTCATGTCAGCACCACCTTCAGCTACCAGCTCCAGTCCCTCCATCTTGGCTAATACCTAATAAATTAGTGGATAGGGTATTAGACAGTGAAAAGACTGTTTCACTATAAAAACCTTTACCTTCAGATCATCAAGCAGTGATCCAAAGCCTACAAACCAGGGTTCAGCAACTTGAAAACCAGATGGAGGATGCAGAAGGGCCTCTCCTAAGGAGCAACAGCCAGATCCTGGAGCTACCAAAGAGAGTTGAGGGCCAGGATTCTATCTCCTACCTTGAGTGTTAGTTTAAAACCCTAGCAATGGACCTCACCCCTATTTACACACTAGAGATGACCAACAGAGTATTGGCTCATCAGCCCCCACCGGGTGCACCACCATGCCCCCTTGCTGGCCATTCTATGTGATCAAACGCGTTCTCGGTGTCTAAAGATGGAGCTAATGCGGCCTCCGGCACGTTCCTGAATGCCCATAGAGTATGGCAGAGGGTGCGTAGGTGATTTCTGGAGTTGCGGCCCGGTACAAACCCCACCTGAGTGTGGTGTGCGTAAGCGGTTTGCGTAAGCGGTTTGCTAGGGCACTGGCTAATATCTTAATGTCGCCATTCAGGAGAGATATGGGCCGGTAGCTGCTACAGAGTAGGGGTCCAGTCCTGGTTTTGGTATGACCGTTATTGTGGCACTGTTGGTGATTGCACCCAGAGATTCCGTCTGGCAAGCCTCACCCAGAGCCTCATGTAGGATATCAATCATCTCCTCTCCTGCCCACTTATAAAATACCATGGGGAATCCATCATCCCCAGGTGATTTATGGTAGGGGAGATCAGAGATGACTTTCCTAATTTCCAGCCTGCTAATTTCCCCGTCCAGAAGGTTGCGGCCCTCGTCGGAAAGAGAGGGCAAGTCAATGTTAGCGAGAAAGGCCTAGATTTGGGCGGGACTGTATGTCGACTCCGGTGTATAGAGATGTCGGTAGAAGGATGCAAATTCATTGACTATTTCTTGTGGGTGCATAAGCATCTCTCCTGCGTGGGCGTGTATGGCAGGTATAGCGAGGGCAGCCGTTCTCTGACGGAGCTGTGCCGCTAGCAGTCAACCAGCCTTCTCTCCCTGCTCATATTTTCATCCTTGTAGGCGTCGCAGGGCGTATTCAGCCTGGGAGGTGTATAGTTTGTTTACGGTCATGCGGGTGCGCTCTAGGCATCAACGTGTGGGAAGAGAGGGGTAGCTTGTGTATAGCCACGTGAGACGCCTGATATCGGTTTCCAGGGCCACTTGGCTTGCTTTTTTTTCTCTATTTGCTAACGCCACATCTCGCATCATTTGCCCTCGTATGGCCGCTTTGGCCGCTGCCTATACGACCCTCTTGGAGTCGACAGTGCCTAGGTTATCTTGAACGTATGTGGACCATGAGCCCGCAACTGTGCCTTACCGTGCGGAGAGCGATAGCGATGGATGGCAAATCTCTAAGGTTTGCGACCCGGGGAGACCAGGCCCACTTGGACAGCTACGCGGATTGGGGGGGGTCTGAAAAACCATATTCCAGTATTCAAGCATCCTGGGCATGAGCCACTATGTTGTGCGGTATGAGAAAATAGTCTAAGTGGGATTGGGTGCCGTGTACCGGCGACAAGAAAGTTTGTTCTCTGTCGACCGAGTGTGTCAGCCTCCAATGGTCCACCAAGCCGTTGTCCAGCATTACATCAGACTGTAGGTCCCTGTCGTTGTTACTGCTAATGTCCAAGGGTCGAGTCCTATCCAGTACTGCATCTCTAGCCAGGTTCCAGTCTCCCCCAATTAAATAACGAGTCGCCCCTATTTCAGTCAAAAGGCAGTTGATTTTCAGAAAGAACAGTCGTTTTGAACCAATTAACGCATAGATGGAGCAAACGCATAATGAGAAGTCCTCCAACTTTGGTTTAGCGAACACATACCGCCCATCCGTATCAACCCATGATAAAATGACAGTGAGAGGAATGGTTTTTCGTAACAAGATTGCGATGTCGCATTTCCGGGGGACGCTACCACCTAGTTCTTGCGGGGTGGGATTACAAATAAATAACGCTGTTCCCACCCAATCCAGGTGCAGTTTGTTGGATTCAGCCCTGTCAAGATGCGACTCCTGGAGCAGGGCTATAACAGCCCATTTAGAGTGGAGGTATGAGAGCATCTTCTTCTGTTTTATTAAATGAGTGAGGCCGATTGACTTTCCAGGACATGATCCGTAGTGGGGTAGGAGGGGATGGGGAGAGCTAGCCATAGTGGGACCCAGAAATAGGGGCCGGGGGGTAGACAAGGGGGAGATGAAGTGGATGAGTAGTGGGGGGAGGTAGGGGTCAGGGTAGGGGGGATATCCAGGGATGACTGGGCGTGGCGGGTAGGTGGGGGGGAGGTAGAGGGGCGGTAGGTAAGTACAGGTATCTAAAGAGAGAGACTGTCTCGGACAGTTATTGAAGCGGTAGGGGGGTGAGGTGAGGAGCTTGAGTCGTGATGGACAGAGAGGAAAGATGGGGAGAGACACCAGGGAGAAGGGAGAAAAGGAGAGAGAGGAGAGGAAAGAAAGGAGGGGAAAGGGAGAAGGGGAGAGGGGTAGAAGTACGAGAAATGAACCAAAAGGGTAGTGAGAGGGCGATACAATCCTCTAGATCAGAGGTAGAAAGAGAGAGAGAGACAAGAAAGAAAGAAAGAAAGAAAAAGAAAGAAGAAAGAAAGAAAGAGAGAAAGAAAGAGAGAAAGGGAGAGAAGAGGGCGGAGCAGTAAAGCCCCGCCGGTAATGAACTGTAGTCTGCGGGTCTAAACCTAAACCTGTGAAGCTCGAAAGCCCAGCTGGCGGGCCGCCGGCCGGGAGAGGATGCGCAAAACAGTCCAGTCCCGCCATTGCAATCCCCGTGTGTGGGCATAAGCACAATAGGGGAGCACATATGCATGTAGTAGAAACCGGCGCAGGGCCACGCAGCACCACGGGGGGACCAGCACCACAGAAAAGGCTCCGGTAGGTGCAGCGGGCCACCTGGGAAGTGTCATAAAGTGGTGTGGGAGGAGCTGAAAAAAAAAAGAGGGGGAGTGATAAGAGCTGCAGCAGCATTGTCGTGGCTATGTGTGCAGTGGGTCACATCAGGCCAGGGTTGCGGTAATAGTGTCTAGCCACACGGGTGACACGGTTGCGGGACATCTGGATGGGGGGGAGCGTCCATCATTATATCTGCTGTGGACCTCATGCCTCAGTACAGTGATCCCCAAATGAGATACACAAGTCATAAAGCCCGTTGGCTATCGCTAACAATGGATGGAAGAAATTTTAGCTATGCAGGGGCCAATAAGGCAACGCAGCGGGTTCTATCTCGGGCGGGTGAGCGGAGGGCATGTGGATGCAAGGGGAGGGGGGAAGAGGGAGGAGAGCAGGTAAGCGGGAGGAAAAGAGGAGGTGGTTTGTGATCATGTGAACGATATAACATTGATTACTTAAGACATCGAACAGCAACCAGGCGGATATAATCAAATGGTAAACATACTAAATCCGATATGCGCGTTATGCAACGGACTCAGACAGTCCTGACGGGGACTAAGCAACAGAGTAAGTTTTCCCTTAAAACCCATTGGAATACAATTCAACTGTAAAACATCAGGGACAACATATAGGCAGGTACTCATCCATCCGTCGTCTCAGTAGGAGGACCATTGCGCCGTGCACAGGACTCCATGTTCACCAACGCCTCAGCTCTTGTGATGTGCCAGGTATCTTTGTCATCAGGTGGGGGCCGCGGTGGGCTTCATAGGGGAACAACACTTGTCTCTTTCTGTTGCCTGCATGTGCATCAACACCACCTGCAGTACTTGTCCCCTGTCATCGTGGCTCTTTGTGAGTCTTTCTAGGTCTCTCCTCCTAAGGTAAAAGTCTACAGTGGACCGGCCCATTTCCCCGGGAATGGGATTCGGGGACGGTGCGCCCTGAGTCATCGCAGAAAGGTCCTGAGGCCAGACAGGAGTAGTAGTGTCCATGGACTGAGTCTGAAGCCCCTCCAGAAAAAAATCGCAGGTCCTCAGGATCGTAGAAGTCCTTTGACACACAATTTTTAGTGATCCACATTCTCGCTGGTTCAAACAAACCATACTTCACTTCCAGCTGGCGCAATCTAGGTCGGAGTGCCAGAAATACTTTCCTACAGGCCGCCCGTAGAAGTTGGCAGGTCTACACGTGTCGCAGGAGGCATGCTATGATTGGGCGGGGTCGGTTGGCTTCGTCCCATCACTTGGGGCCTAGTCTGTGCGCTCTTTGAAACTCCGGAAGGGGGGGTCAAAAGTTAAGCCAGTGGCTTGGGTAGGGTCTCCTGTAGGCAGGAATGAATGTCCGTGCCTTCAATGTTCTCCGGGAATCTGAGAAAACGGACATTGGGGGTCATTACAACTTTGGAGGAGGTGTTAATCCGTCCCAAATGTGACGGATATACCACCAGCCGTATTACGAGTTCCATAGGATATAATGGACTCGTAATACGGCTGGTGGTATATCCGTCACTTTACCGTCACTTTTGGGACGGATTAACACCTCCTCCAAAGTTGTAATAACCCCCATTGTCTCTTTGGCTCCTATCCTCCAGGTCTATTAGCTTGCTGCGGAGATTTATAAGTTCCTGGTCTCTGTCCTGGGAGGAGGTGATATGTGTTTCCACCATTGTCACTCACTGTTCTAGTCCCGTCACTCGTGACTGAAAGCCTGCGATATCCTGGAGCATGGATTTCGTCTCCGCTGTCAGCGAGGCCATAGTGTTGTCCATCCCCTCCAATCTATGACCCACCACCGAGATCTCTTGTAGAATGCGGTCAATGATTGCTTACCGTGTATGGTCCGTCCGTATGGGCGGAGTGGTTGGATGCACTTCTGAGGCGGGGCGGGGTTTGCGAATGTTGTAGGGCTTCCGAGAAAAGTAATTGCCTTGTCGGTTTGCCTGAGTGCTTGCCCGACGTCCTGCCACCGGGCACTGCAGACTCCCTGATGCAGGTATGGTCTGGTAGTGTGTAGACCCAGGAGTCTCTCACTGAGTGCTGGCTTGCAGTACAGCAACAGTGTGTGGGTGGGCGAGAGATGTGGGAGAAGTAGGGTGAGAGGTTCCTGCCGCTTCTAGCAATGAGTCCAGTATTTAGTGGTGGTCAGAAAGTGACTGCTGCAATGCCAGTGGTCAGAAAGGGGAGGGAAGGTGTATGGTTTGTGGATGCAGGACCAGCAAAGAGGGGAGGCTTAGTGCGTGGGATCTCCGCTACTCCAGCAGTGGTTTGGTCACCCTGTGTCTGTAGGCCCTCCGGTCTGGAGGTAGTGGGCAGCATGGTCAATCCGCTGTCGCAGCATACAGTGGCATGGATGGTCCTCTCTCTGGTGTTCCCGACAGGCTCTCTTGGTTCTTCCTACGCGGTGTGGGAGGGAGTGCTTGGTCCGCACTATCTGTTGTCCCGGTTCGCAGTCTTGCGGGACATGGTTCCTTTGTGGTTCGTGCCAGGCCCAGCGGGTTGTGCTTCCCCTGGGCTGTGAGTGTGGTGATAAGGGGGGGGGGAGTTTCTCCCTCCCAAGAGTCCCAAGGACGCAGTAGCAGGAGGATCAAGGGCCAAGTGACCAGGGACCCTTTGTCAGTGTTGTGCCGTGGCCATGAGGTAGCTGCATTCCCGTGTCCGCAATTCGCCGCCCCCGTTCACTTGGAAGCCGGGCTTGAGGGGGCTCGGTCTACCCCTTCCCTTCCTTGGGTCAGGTGTTTGGTCTCTCATTCCTCGGTTTGTGGGTGTTCCGGGTTGTGGCCCTCCGCCCCACCTGGTAGCATCAGGTGCACCAAGTCCAAGGTGGCCCCGTACTGTATGCAGGGCTCTCTGAGGGGGGGAGGGTAAGAATGTATGGGGGAGCAGGGTCGTGGGCTGTGGGGCCGGGCCACCGTCAAGTCCTTACAGCAGTGCACACCCCTCCCAGAGTTGCTCAGAGCCACTCTTTCCCTCCTTCCGCATTGGGTCGGGCTGTCACAGGAGGTTGCGGCTTGGCGCAAGGTTGTAGGCTGCAGGGGGGGCGCGTCCTGCACAAGGAGTAGCGGGCTCACTCCTCGTCCAATGAGTGTCTCCCCACCGCGGTAGCATCCCATGGCACCACTCCAGCAGCAGAACTGGGAGGCTCACCTCCTGCACATCACCTCCACCCCCGGTCTGAGGCCCCCTGCCCCGCGGAGCTCCGTTCTTAGGCAGCCATCTGTTATGGTGGCCAGATATGTATTTTGTTACATGAATTCTCAAGAATTACCATAGTAGGCAATGGGTTTGGTTATCCTGTGTGACAAACTGTGGATATTGAAGGTTTGCTCTGTGAGAATCATTGTTAGGCCCTCTTATGAGAGAGAGTATTTTTCCCACCTAACTGTATGTTTGTATAGCATTCTAATTTCATGACTGTGTGTCTGATGGTTGCTTTGTGGAAAATCTTGTGCTTGAAACTGTAGGTCTGTGTTGGTTATGGTGACAACCTATAGGCCTGATTGGTGCACTGGGAAACTGTCCCATGCCAAAGGTCTGGTTTGTATATTATGAAATGTTATAATAAAGGTAGTTGGTCTACCTTATTAATTGTGAAAAGCATTTGTCAAAGCCAGTAATTGTTGATTGTTATCACTCTGTATTATAGGCTATAGACAGGTATTATGTTACATGTGATCTCACAGATTACCATAGTAAGCAAAGATTTGATGCAAAAACAATGGCAAAGGGTAAAGGCTTCATTTTTCAAAGGAAGAAATCATGAGAGATTTCATAGCTTTGATATGTTTATTATGAACTTTTATGACTTGTCCAGCAGGCCTGATCTACTTATTATGACAATACTGTGTTAAAGTAAATAGGCATTTGAGGGTGGATTGTTATTACATTGTGATAAACCTGTAGTGAGGTACTTTCTTACATTTTATTGAATATGTAGGGGTTTTGTTGCTGGTGATTCACTTGAGCAAACCATGGTGATCGAAGATGTGCACTACAATAATTCTTGTTACATTCTCTTAAGAGAGATAGCATTTTGCTGCGTCACCTGCAAAATTGTATACATTTGTGCTTTAATGACTGTATACGATATGGCCCTCTTGTGGAAAGCTTAGGTTATGGTGACAATTAATGATAAGTATTATAGGCCTGTAATGTTATTACTCTGAATTAAAGCCTACAGATTTTACATGGAATCTCACAGATTACCTTAACAGGAAAGTGATTTGGTGCTGGTTCCCCCCTTTGAAAAACCAATGGAATAGGAGATATTCACTGTGAGAAGCCTTCTTAAGCCTTGTTAGGAGAGACAATAGTTTGCTTTGCCACCTGTAATTTTGTATGCATTTGCAATTTTATTAAAGTATGCTGATGGCTGCTTTGTGGGAAAGCTTACGCTCAGCACAGAAGGTTTGAGTTGGCTACAGTGACAGGCCAATGAAAAGAGCTATAGGCCTGTTTGATGTGCAGGATGATATTGCCCCAGATGCCACAGGCCTAGCCTTTTTAGTATGAAAAGTTATCACGAAGGCAATAGCCCTGGTTTATTGATTGTGACAAGCATGTAGTACAGCCAACATCCCTCCAATTGGGGATCGTTATCACATTATTTTACAGGCCATAGAAAGGTTTTGGTTACATATAGGTTCACAGATCACCCCAGTAGGTAAGAATTTTAGTGTTGGTAACCCACTCTAACAAACTTGGGGAGAAGAATTTCACTGTAAAGTTTCTTGATAAGCCTAATTGAGAAGGGTTGAATATTGTTTTGCCAACAGTAATTGTGTATATATTTGTAATTTTATACATTTAAGCATGATGGGTAACGGTCTATAGGGCAATTCAGTGGGCCTGTGTGTTTTTATAGTGTCAAGCCACAGGTAAAGCTCAGATATCCTTAGGAATAATCTGTAAAGCATGTGTTAAAGGAAATATGCTTGTAAGGGTGGATTGTTATTACATTGTGCTTGCAGGCAGGTATTTTGTGATATGGAATCTTGCAGATTACTGTAGTAGGCAAGGGTTTTGGTGATTGTGACCCACCCAAACAAATTATCAGCATAGATTATTTTCGCTATAGTAATCTATATAAGGCTCTATTAGTAGGTATTGTATATTGTGTTGAGACCTATATTTTAATATTATAAGTATACCTCATGGTTGACTTGTGGGAAGACGTTTGACTAATACAGTAGGTCTGAGTTGGTTGTGGTGATATGCCATTGCTAGTTGTTCATAATTAAAATTTATGATAAAAGCAGTAGGTCTGATATATTGATTGTGAAAAGTATATGTTAAAGTTAATTGCCATTTGAGGGAAGATTGTTATTACTCTGTATTAAAGCCTACAGGTAAGTGTTTTGTTTCATGGAAACTCATAGATTACCATAGTAGGTATAGGTTGTGGTGATGGTAACCCCCCCTGACAAACCCCATGGGTATAGAATACTTGCACTGTCAGAATCCCTGTTGGACCGTTTTATGAGAGATGGTATTTTGCTCTGACAACAGTATTTTTGTATACTAAGTAATTTTATGACTATGTCTGATTGTTGCCTTGTTGGAACCTTTGCGCTCAGTATGAGAGGTTTGAACTGGTTACGGTAACAAGCCAATGATAACAGCTACAGTCCTGTCTGGATCAATAGGAGAAAATGTTTCCTAAGCCATCTGTTTAGTAAGAAAAGTTTTGATAAATGCAGTAGGCCTTACATATTGATTGTGAAAAGCACATGTTAAAATCAATAGACATTTAAGGGTTTATTGTAATTTCTATGTATTAAAGTCTACACATAGGTATGTTGTTGAATGGAATGGCACAGATTACCTATGAAGGTAAGGAATTTGTTGCTGGTTACCTCTTCTGACAAGCCCCAGGGTGAGAAGATATGCACTATGTTAATTCTTGCTAGAATATCTTGTTGGTTATCTGCCAGGACCTTTTAATAAAAAAATGAATAATACACACATCCATATATAAATATATTTACACAGACATTATACGGGTCACCTTCAGTCTGACATTGGTCTGCTTTTGTGTCATTTAATCTCTGCTTCCATCCATGACAGCATACTGTGTGGGTAATGGTTCTATCAACATCCATCATTGTCTTGCTTGCCCTGTGAATGACAGAATTTTCTGATTGCCTCTGTCTATCTTTCTGAAAAAGTGTTTCAATGTGAGAGCTAGTTTGCCAGTAGTTTTGCTTTCAATTTTCTCTTTTTATAGTTCCCTTTCATTTTTTTGCTTCTCGTCTATTTATTTTAATGTTACTAAGAGGATATTATAGCTCTCCAGGCAGTGATAACGGGCAGGTGAGTTTGCTTGCCACTCATTTAATCTGCGGAGTGCCACCTCCCATATGGCCACTTCCTATAAACAAACAGACCATTATTGAATGCTATTGTCCATAGTGTATCATTGTTTTATTATTCTAGAAGGTCCAACATGTTGGGTTTAAATGTGGCAGCCAAGTTGGAACTTAAAAACAATGATAAATTATTTACAATACCTAAGCAAGATAGACCCCTTCTACTATGTTTAGCTTAATTTTTGCAAGCATATGCCTGCCATATTTAGATAGAAGTGTGCTTTCTTTTTTTATTGTATTCTTTTATTTATTAAGTTTGTGTGTGTTTTTTTGTACTTGTGCTGAAGGGTGGGTGACAAAATGGATCAGTGGATGGATAAATAGATGCATGCATGAGTTCAAATATGAGTAATAGAGTCCAGGTATGATAACTTGAGTACCTTAACTCATCAATGATACAAACTCCAAACCTATTGTTATTTTCAATGCTTGTATAATTTTACAAACACAGTTAGCGTACTTTGTGTTAAAAACACAAGAGTCCCTGAATGATTATTGCCTACCTTTGGTGACCTGAGCTAAAACTACAGGTCCCCTGTGGTATGAAACAGAGGGAGGAACAGCGAGCTAAAGAAGTAACAAAATCCCTTCTCACCAGAGTACCCGCTATCTGAAAGAAATGTAAATATGTGGAACTGGTTAATCAGTAAAGGCAAAGAGAGATTAGGAGCTACTATGGGCTTTAGTTGATGGGGTCACTTGAAGCATCATGATGACAGATTTATTATTTTTTAGAGACAATCTAAGAGTGTCACCACCTCAGTTCTGGAACGAATCATGTTAATTGGCACATACTAATTTTTAGCAGTAGGTACAGTCTAGATGTTTATTAATAACATAAATAACATTTTGAAAACACTTGTTCCATCCAAAAAAAAAACTAAATATTTTTGCACATTTTGTGGCAGCCTATTTTATATTGTGAGTAATACAATTTTAATATAATGATTCACATTTTCTCAGTGCATTATGTCCAGCATTGGGGACTTATAACACTATGGGCCTCATTACAAGATTGGCCTTCTGACTGCCAAACCGCCATGGTGGCGGCCACCAAAAGACCATCCTGATGGCAGTCTCACAGTATTACAAGTTGAACAGCCAGGACCGCCAAAACACAGGCAAAAACACAACACAGCCAGGACTTTGGAGGGTGGGAAATAGGTAGTCCAACCACCAGCACTGCAAGCCCGTCAACCAACCACCAAATCTATTATGACACAAATCAAAATGGCGGTCCTTCCATGGTGGACAGCCAAATGGAGGCGTGAACCGCGGCGGTCAGCGGTCACTACAGTAATACACAACACCACATTGGATGGGTTTAAAATCCACACAGCTGACACACATTCACACACTTGACAAACCTACAAACTGCATTATAAAACACACCCCTTCAGACTCCACAATCCTTTGCATCTACAACACCACACATAGAAGCCAAAGCCCAAAATCAGAAACAGTACCATAGAATAGACTTCCTCCAATTTTCACATAGCATAATCCCAAACCTGCAGAACAACCCCTCCACACAAAAGAGCACCTCTACACATTATCCACAAATCGTCAGCCTCTCACCCCACAGCACCTAAACCCTAGCCACCAAGTCACCACAAAAAAATCCCCATTTCACAGACGAGATAAGAGTCATGGTGGATGAAATTATTCGAGTAGAGCCACACTTATTTGGAGTCCAAGTTCAGCAAACTAGAATTGCGAGGGAAATGGATATGTGGCAAAGAATAGTCAACAGGGGGAATTCTGTAGGCAGCTACCTGACCAGAAGGGACGACATCAGGAAGAGGTGGAATGACCTTACGGGGAAGATGCATTCCATGTCCGCCAGGCACCAGCTTGGAGTACACAAGACTGGTGGTGGTCCCTTACCTCCTCCCCCACAGTTCACATCATGAGAGGAGAAGGTCTTGGCCATCCTGCATCCAGAAATACCTGGGGGAGTGGAGTCAGGTAAGCCACAACACCAATATTGTCACCAAAATGTATTGTCATGCATGCTCACTGATCACCTTTTGCCACCTTCACTGTCAACACCACTCACCACCCCTCTGTCCAAAAGTTTAAATACTCCTGTCTGGCATATCACGTGCAGTTAACTCACTTGGGGACACGGTATCTGTGTATGGTGTGAGTAGTACAGGGACTGACATCCCTACAAATCCAGCAGGCACTGTCCTACCATTACTAATACCAGAACATTTTACCACATTGAAAATAGCCTTGCATGTACACTAAACAACGGAGTATAATCACCTGAATGGGTCACAATTATATAGTCCGTTGGAATGAGAGCAATGCTATGAACATCTGCTAGTACCATACCCTCACACAGCTACAATTATTGTGTCTTCTGCTACTCTGTGCCTCCTGCCTCCCATCACCTATAGAACTGTACTCACATAGGGGGATAACATTTGTACAGTCTGTCTGCATAGGACAGCTATTGACAGGAATGCCAAGGAAAGGTACCACTGACATACCCCTCACACACACACAACTACAATTGTGTCCTCTGCTACTTTGTCACTTCTACCTCCCATCACCTATTGGCCTCTGCTCACCTAGAGGGATCTCACATATATGCAGTGTGCTGTACTTGGTGTAAGCTGTCACATATGGCCAGGTAGAATGGTTACTCCAAACCTGATGGGCAGGTCAGTTTGCACATGACATAGTTCAGCTGTCTGTCAACTCAACAATGAAGTCTTTCAAACTGGGAGCTACCATAAAATGTACAATGCTACACTGCTGCCAAGAAATGAGTCAATGAACTGACATCCAAGTGCCAAGATACTCTGACCTCCTCTAGCAAGGTGACTTAAAAAGATTTTGCCTGTACCCCAAATGTCAGGTCTACATAATTGGATGAGGGGTCACATATGGGGATCAAGCAAAGACAATCTGCATATGGCCCAAAGCATACCTACCCATCAAAATATGTGCTACATGTCACATCACAACCTGTAACTGTCTTTTTCACATCTTCAACAAGTCTACCTGCCACTGGGACCATGGAAAGCACTCCTGAAACAGCCTCTTCCCCCCTGGATGAAGCCCTCAGAGAGGAAAGCATTCCTGGATGTGTGGATGTTGGGGACGGCTCTGGCACATCTGGGCAACCTGGTCAGATGACAACTGTCAGCCTCACTCTGCCCCATCTACTCGTCCCAGCCCTGTTGCATCTACATCCCAGGCAACCTGTTGCCATAAAACCTGTGTCCCAAGGACAGTAACAACCAACATATGCTCCCCAGTCCAGGAACCAGAGTCACAGCTTGAAAACCCTGACAATGATGGTACTGACACCAGTGGCAGTGGGCAAACTGTGCCAAGGTTGCAGGCACATGGGGGTAGTGTGCGTGGGAGAGATGGTGTGGGCCTGTGGCATGAGGTTGCTAGAGATAGTACTGGCCAGGACACCATTTCCCAAGTCTTAGGAGCCTACCAACAATCCCAAGGTGTGATGAGCCAGGTACTAGCCATGATGGGGAAGATCAAGCAGCTATAGAATGACAACCGCCAGGACGTCATGCAACAGTTGTAGGCCCACAATGCAGGTGCTGAGAGGCATCCACACCACTATGAGCAGGGAATATCCACAACACCAGACCCCTTCCATTGGCCAAGTTACACCCTCCCCTTCAACATCTGTGGCAGCAAATGGAATGGCAGTCCTGCCAGGAGAAGACCATGCCTCAGACACCCCTGTCTCTGTAGCTGAAGAAACCCTCGCAAGCGTGGACATCCACCCAAGCAAGCAGGAGGTGTAGATGGCAAGCTGAAAACCACTGACAGGAAGTAACCCCTAACTGATGGATTCCCTTTTTTGTGCCTCAGATGCACCATGTTGACTTTTCTACAACCACTTTCCAAATTGCCAGGATAGTAGGACACTGGACATAGGACTTCAAATATTGTGGTAGCTACTCAAATGATAACATCCACCATGACTTATCCCTTCACTGTTTGAACATTATTCCGTTGCTCACATTCAACCCACTCTCCTGTGCACATGAAATTAACACAACTAATACATTATAGGGGTCATTACAACATTGGCGGTAAAAGCCGCTTACCGCCGTGCAGAAGACCGCCAACACACCGCCGCGGCCGCAGAAATCCACCACGGTCATTATGACCCACAGCTCGGAATCCGCCAAAATCCAGACACCCACACAAGTCCACCACACCAAAGGTCAGTGATAAACTGGCGATAACAAAACCTCCACCGTCATGCCAACAGAAATACTCCCACACTATCACGACCCACGAACCCACGCGGCGGTCTTTCAACCGTGGTATTCCATTGGCGTTACACACCGCCGCGCTCAAAATACATACACATTTACAAAACACGTCCACATTGGACAATTCAAAATACACATACCTGATACACATAAACACACCACTCCCACACATCCAATACAATATAAAACACACACCCACATCACCCACAAACCCTTATGTCAACAATTGCGATAGAAGGCCAGAGAGAGACACCACCAGAAAGGACAATAGCATCCACAGGCACCCTTCACCATCACTCACACAACATCCAAGCACCTCAGACAACACACCTCTAAATATCACCCCACACATCACAACACACACCACTCCACACATCACCCACACCACCCCATGGCCCCGCAAAGACACCCCAGGTTCTCTGAGGAGGAGCTCAGGGTCATGGTGGAGGAAATCATCCAGGTAGAGCCACAGCTATTCGGATCACAGGTGCAGCACACCACCATAGCTAGGAAGATGGAGCTATGGCGAAGAATCGTGGACAGGGTCAACGCAGTGGGACAGCACCCAAGAACACGGGATGACATCAGGAAGAGGTGGAATGACCTACGGGGGAAGGTGCGTTCTGTGGTCTCAAGACACCACCTTGCAGTTCAGAGGACTGGCGGCGGACACCCACCTCCTCCCCCAGAACTCACTACATGGGAGGAGCAGGTCGTGGCTATACTGTATCCTGAGTGCCTCGCAGGAGTAGCTGGAGGAATGGACTCTGGTAAGGCAAATCTTTCACTACTTCATCCCCCACCCACCTGCATGCTATCACATACCCCCACCCTCGCCCTCACCCCCATCACTCCAACTCCTCACACATGTCCCACTATCACAAACCACACATCCCAAACCCAAGCCCTGCATGTAACACCAAAGCATGGACACCCATCACCAAAGCATGTCCACTGCACATACCCATACACCCCCCTAAACCATTATCAGACAAGGTCCTACACAGGAATGCAAGCACTGGGGTACAGGCTCACCCACCCATTGCACACCATGGCACACACAGATGCAATAATCATGCCTTTACACCCCTGCAGGACCCCTACCCAACGTCACCAGACAGGAGGCTCCAGACATGTCCTTTCCACCCACAGAAGATGCCCACAGTGATGACAGCAGCTTTGTCCAACTGGATCAAGATGACCAGCCCAGCCCATCTGGGACCTCGGGACAGTCGGTTCCCCTCACACTGGCACAGGCCACTACAGAGCTACCCCCTCTGGGAACACCAGCACAGCACACACCCAGTGGGCCCATCCCTCTGTCCCCAGGACACATCAATCAGCAGTGTGTCCACCACTACAGGGAACCCAGGCTAACCCACCACTCCAACAAAACCAGGGACCTGGGGGCAGTGGCAGTGGGCACACGGTTCAGGGGACAGAGGCCCAGGAACACAGGGGAACTGGGAGGGCTGCTTTGCGACAGGGGGAGGACAGGCCCAGGGAACCCACTCTCCACAAGGCCCTCTCCAACATCATGGGAGCCTACCACCATTCCCAGGAGACAACAGCAACTGTACTGGCCAAGTTTCAGGAGACCCAGCGGCTGCAGGAGGAACAGTATCTGGGCTTCAGTGAGGAACTAAAATCCATCAATTCTACCCTGGGCACAATTGTAGGGGTGCTGAAGGAACTCGTCAACACCAGGAGGGACACTGTGGCACAACAAGGGGCCCCTGACACTAGCCTGGACGATGAACTGCCCACCACTTCCGCCGGCGCTAGCGGATAGGCGGCACCGCCACAGGACCACCACACCCGCACCCCACCCCCTGCAGATGGAGAACCACCCTGCAAGAGGTCCCTGAGATCCAGGACAAAGACAGAGAACAATGCCAAGACCCCCGCCAAGAAATGAGACCACCCTGAATGTCATCCTTCTGTCCCACTTTGTCACCCTGTCCATACTTAAACTGTCCCAGCTCCACTTCCTATGCCCCTTTGGACAATGCACCTGTGAGACTAATAGACTGGACTCTGCCATGGACATTCCTCCACTATCACCCCTGACCATTTTACAACCCCCTCCACTATTTAGCACTTAAATAGACACCCTTAAATCACAAAAAAATCTGGAGTCAGTCTGTGCTTTCACAATTGTGTATTTGCAATAACTGAGGGAAATAGCAATGTCCATTGTATTGTCAACATACCTATGTCACACAGCTCTAGTCCATGCAGAAACAAAGCAGATGTCACACAGTGGGACCCACATCTGTGAAATTGTAAGGGAAAGTGACAACTCAGTGACCATACACTGGGTGAAAATGACAGACAGATGAGAGGTAGTAGAATTAAATCAGATGTAGCAGGCAGTGTTGGCTTCTTACCTGTGTCTCACTGGAAGTATTGGTGGGTCACAGTCTTCCTGTTGTCTATGTCCTCTTCTTCTGCTTCCTCGTCTTTACTGTCCACAGGCTCCACAGCTGCCACAACACCTCCATCTGGACCATCCTCCTGCAGAAAAGGCACCTGTTGTCGCAAACCCAAGTTGTGAAGGATACAGCAGGCCATGATGGTCTGGCATTCCTTCTTTGGTGAGTAGAATAGGGAACCACCTGTCATATAGAGGCACTGGAACCTGGCCTTCAGGAGGCCGAAGGTCCTCTCTATAATCCTCCTAGTTCACCCATGGGCCTCATTGTAGCGTTCCTCTGCCCTTGTCCTGGGATTTCTCACTGGGGTCAGTAGCCATGGCAGGTTGGGGTAACCAGAGTCACCTGCAAATGGCGAGGGACAACTGTTAGACACACACTAACTCATAGGGACATCCCTAGACCCAGATACCTATTCACACTGTATAAGGTCCATGTCCTCACCTAATAGCCACACACGGTGCCTCTGGAGTTGCCCCATCACATAAGGGATGCTGCTATTCCTCAGAATGTAAGCGTCATGCATTGAGCCAGGAAATTTGGCATTCACATGGGAGATGTACTGGTCAGTCAAACACACCATCTGCACATTCATTGAATGGTAACTCTTCCGGTTTCCGTACACCTGTTCACTCCTGTGTGGGGGGACCAAGGCCACATGTGTCACATCAGTGGCACCTATGATGTTGGGGATATGTCCCAGGGCATAGAAGTCACCTTTCACTGTAGGCAAATCCTCCACCTGAGGGAAAACGATGTGGCTCTGCATGTGTTTCAGCAAGGTAGACAACACTCTGGACAACACGTTGGAAAACATAGGCTGGGACATCCCTGATGCTATGGCCACTTTTGTTTGAAAATACCCACTTGCTAGGAAATGGAGTACTGACATTCCTGTGGGATGGCGGATAGCTGACTTCAGGTCTGGCTCCAACTGGGCACACAGTTCCAGGATTGTGGTGCGATCAAGTCTGTAGGTGATGATCACATGTCGCTTCTCCATTGTCGACAGGTCCACCAGTGGTCTGTACAATGGAGGATGCTGCCATCTCCTTACCTGCCCCAGCGGACGTTGCCTATGGAGGAGAACAGCGAGCAGAGTGTCAACCAACTCTGAGGTACGTAAACACAACTTAATTGGAAAATGTTTGCAAATCGACATATGGCTGTATTAGTGTTTAAACAAGGCCTAGATATGTGTGACGTTGTCCAAAATAATGCCATGTGGGCCCCTGAAATGGCAGCTGCCTGACCTGTAAAGTGGGACAAGGGGATATGAGGTAACTGCGCTGGCATTGTACACCATCGCGGAAGGCGGTCAAAGACCGAAGCGCAGTCCTGCATTGGTTAACATTGGACCCTAGGGGTCCCAGGAGGCAATGACGATGTACGCCGGCGGTGACGGTACGCACCGCTGCAGACGTGCCCGACATTTTCTCTCTGTTCAATCACTTGATACCTGATCTTCGACAGGAGAGGACTTACACTGCAAGTGCTGCTGTGACCTCAGTCTGGAAGAGACAATGGCTTGTGTGTCTGGGGAAAGGGCACCTGCCTTCAGCACGGAGGAGTTGGAGAAACTAGTGGATGGGGTCCTCCCCCAGTACACGCTACTCTACGGTCCTCCAGACAAACCTGTGAGCATGCTGTATGGGCAATGGCTGTTTGGAGTGGTGTGGATGAAAGATGGGGGGGAGAATGAGGCGTGCATGAAACAACGATGAGTGCATGTGCGTCATGGCAAGGGTAGGGATGCGGGCCAATGACTGTGATGGTGCGGATGGTTATATCTTCTCCTTTTCCCCTGTACTATTCCTGTAGGTCAGCGCCCACCAGAAGAAGGATATTTGGCGTGCCATCGCCAAGGAAGTCTGGACCCTGGGGGTCTACCACAGACGGAGCACCCACTGCCAGAAAAGATGGGAGGACATTCGCCGCTGGAGTAAGAAGACGGCGGAGGCCCAGCTGGGGATGGCCTCCAAACGTGGGAGGGGCGCCCGTCGCACCATGACCCCCCTGATGTTCTGGATCCTGGCGGTGGCGTACCCGGAGTTGGATGGGCACTTGAGGGCATCACAGCCACCACAAGGGGGTGAGTACACTCTCATTCATATGATTCAGTGCGCATTGTAGGTGTCTGGGTGGGGGAGGTGGGCTGTAGGTTCTCCTAGGCCAGGGCGAGTTTAGTAGGCAAGGTCCATTCTGAAGGCAGGCCCTGTGGCACTCCACCCCACCTGTGTACAGTGCAAACTACACCTAGTCAGGCTCTTGTGACATCCATGTGTGCAGCAATCGGGCATAGCCTTGTAACCCATGTCCCTGTGATTGAATAGGGAACTCCAAGTGCACGGCGTAGTGCAGGGGGCTTCTGTGTCTGTAGTGTCCACCAACAGTAGAGGTATTGCATGCACTCAACATGTCTTTCTTCTTTCTCCCCTCCCCCTTTTTGTGGTCTCCCTGTTCTTGTGTACATTAGCATCATCAGGCAGAGGAGCAGTGGCACCGGAGCAGAAGGGAGCTCCATCCCACATGGCCCTGGAGGGCGACACAACGGAGTCTGAATTCACCAGTGGGATGGAGGGCGATGGGAGCTCTACGGCGGGGACAGGAGCTGAGACCAGCGATACGGACTCCTCCTCTGATGGGAGCTCCCTTGCAGTGGCGGGCCCATCTATGCCCCCGGATCTACAGGTACAGCCGCCACCCTCCCTCCCAGCACTGCCCTCCCAGCAGCCCCTCAGTGTTTGCCCCATGGCTGCTCACCCAGGAGGGTGGGCATCTCCTTCGCCCCAGGCACCTCAGCCCCTGCCCCTGTCACCCCTGCTGCCCTCAGTGAGGAGGCCATTGACCTCCTCAGGTCCCTCACTCTTGGGCAGTCTACCATTTTGAATGCCATCCAGGGTATAAAGAGGCAGTTGCAACAAACCAATGCATACCTGGAGGGCATTCATTCGGGTCAGGCAGCCCAACAGCGAGCTTTTCAGACTCTCGCCTCAGCACTGATGGCAGCCATTGTCCCTGTCTCTGGCCTCCCCCCTCCAACTTCCTCCACCCAGACCCAAACCCCTGTACCTCAGCCTATCCCAAACACACCATCAGACCAGCATGCACACACGTCAACACACAAGGGAAGCTCAGGCAAACATAAGCACCACACATTCCACAGGCACTCACACAAGCATCATACACATGCAGACATACCAACATCCTCTGCCTCCACTGTGTCCCCCTCCTCCTCGTCTCCCTTCTCCCTCCCTGTCTCACCTCCACTCACACCTGCATGCACTACATTGTCAGCCACTACCTCCATCACCAGCACACCCACCACCACACCCCGCTCACGTTCTCTCACCACCCCCACTACCATTCACACATCCCCTGTGTCCTCTACCAGTGTGTCTGTGAGCCCACCTCCCAAGGTACACAAACACAGCCACACACCCACCCAACAGCTATCTACCTCACGACAGCTTCCAGCCCATGCACCTTCACCCAAAGTCAGCAAACGTACACCTCCTACAACCACTACCTCTTCCTCCACTCCCAAAGCCCCTCCATCTACCCGTCCCAGTGTGCCCAAAAAACTTTTCCTGTCCAACCTTGACCTCTTTCCCTCACCTCCCCCACCCCTTCAGTCTCCTAGGGCCCACCTCTCCAGGTCCCAACCCAGCGCCTCAGCCACAACATCTTCAGGAACAGTGGTGCCAGTAGTAACCGGCTTCTGGAGTGCGCCAGGCAGCAGGGCAGCCAGTGTGGCAAGGAGCCAGAGCACGGACAGTCCCCCACCTCTAAAGAATAAAAAGTTGGCCAGTGCCCGGCGGGAGAGAGGAAAAAAATCTGCCACCAAAGCCGCTCCCAGGGGCACAGTTGGGAGTGTAGAGACAGCTGTACCACCATCCAAGGAAGGGAAGGGGCACAGTAAAACCGGCAAGTCTGGGGAAACCTGCACGACGGACAAGACCGCAACAAGCACCACTGCCAAGGACACCGCCGCCACCAGCACCGCTGAACAGGACACCGCCGCCACCAGCACCGCTGAACAGGACACCTCCTCCACCAGCACCGCTGCCAAGGACACCACTGCCACCAGCACTGCTGAACAGGACACTGCCGCCACCAGCACCGCTGCCAAGGACACAGCGGCTACCAGCACCGCTGAACAGGACACCGCCACAACAAGCCCCGCAGGCCAGTGAGCGCCAAAGATTCCAACGCTACTGAGGCTGCCACGAGCAGGATGAAGCACTCTGGGCACAAAGCCCCCTCCAGAACCAGTGGAGAAAGGCATCCACTACCTCAGTCCTTGGCAGGATGAAGCTCTCTGGGCACCACAAAGCCCCCTCCAGAACCAGTAGAGAAAGGCATCCACTACCTCAGTCCTTGGCAGGATGAACCACTCTGGGCACAAAGCCCCCTCCAGAACCAGTGTAGAAAGGCATCCACTACCTCAGTCCTTGGCAGGATAAAGCACTCTAGGCACAAAGCCCCCTCCAGAACCAATGGAGAAAGGCTTCCACTAGCTCAGTCCTTGGCAGGATGAAGCACTCTGGGCACAAAGCCCCCTCCAGAACCAGTGGAGAAAGGCTTCCAATACCTCAGTCCTTGGCAGGATGAAGCACTCTGGGCACAAAGCCCCCTCCAGAACCAGTGGAGACTGTTATCCACTTGAGAGACCGTGGCTTTGCACTCCCCAGGATGCAGCAGTGGGCAACCCTCCCACTGTAGAGACTTGAGAGACTGTGGCTTTGCACTCCCCAGGATGCAGCAGTGGGCAAACCACCCACTGTAGAGACTTGATAGAGTGTGGCTTTGCACTCCCCAGGATGCAGCAGTGGGCAAAGCACCCACTGTAGAGACTTGAGAGACTGTGGCGTTGCACTCCCCAGGATAAAGCAGTGGGCAACCCACCCACTGTAGAGACTTGAGAGACTGTGGCATTGCACTCCCCAGGAGAAAGCAGTGGGCAACCCACCCACTGTAGAGACTTGAGAGACTGTGGCTTTGCACTCCCCAGGATAAAGCAGTGGGCAACCGAATCACTGTAGAGACTTGAGAGACTGTGGCTTTGCACTCCCAAGGATACATCCATGGGCATGGAGCCCCCTCGTGGAACTGGCGTCGTGCACTCATCTGGCTGAGGTGCCCCCTCTTCCCTTCCCCCTGAGGTGCCTGTTTTATTTCTATCTGATGCCCCAGCAGTGTTCTCTCCGTCTTGTTTGGGTATTGAGTGTGGGCCTCGCCCATGCATTTTGGGCCCAGTGGTCCACGCACTATGATGGTGGAATCCCTTGGACTTGTGTTCTTGGTGTATATATTTGTTTATAGTGTGAATATCTTTATATATGTATATATTTTTGATTCATGTATTTGAATATATTAGAATCATTCGACTCATTTCCTTTTGTCCTTGCATTCTTCCAGGGGTGGGAGTTGGGGATGTAGCTGTAATGTATCATGATGTATTAGTGTGTGTTGTCGTGGGTGAGGGTGGGGGTGGGGGTGTTGCGTGTGTGTGTGTCACTCTCTTGTCCCTCCCCCCTCCCCTGTGTCGTAGGTGCAGTACTCACCATGGTCTTCGCCGCCGTCTTTGCTTTTCCTGATAGAGAAGCAGGAAGATAAAAGCTGGCAGTATCTGGAGCTCGGGTTCCATGGCTTCCTGATTCCTCGTGGGGTGTGTAGAGGTGAGCGTTTTCCCTTCCAACTCCTGTTTCCGCCGTGTTTTTGTTCGCAGTGAATCCGCCCCGGAAAAGGTGGCAGATTGGACTGTTGTAATTTTGTGGGCGGTACATTGTCCTCCCCCTATCTGTTGGCGGTTACCGCCGCGGTGTTTGTACCTCCTTGGCGGTCAGAGTGTTAAAGTGGCTGTCTATGTTGGCGGTTTCCGCCATGGTCGTGATTCCAATTTTTGTTTTTCGCCGGCCTGTTGGCGGTTTTACCGCCGCTTTAACACCGACCGCCAGGGTTGTAATGACCACCTATGTCTGATAGTCACTCTTCATCCTTGTAAGTTGTTTAACATGAATTATGTTTACTGCTCATGATCAACTCATTAGAAGCAAATGTAAGGAGGGAAATGTCACAGGTAGAGTCACCCTGGGGATTACTACAAGCACAATGACACAAGTGGACAATTACCAATCTCTATGTATTACACTGTGTTGCACATAGGCTGACCAACTGTCAGGACTATCATAGTCAAGTAAGTCTACACATATTTTTTGTTCATGACTAGGTGTCAGTAAGCAACTTCCCACTGATCACTGAAGTAAGGTATATGTCAGCTGTATCCCTCAGAATAGCCTAACAGATTGGTGTAAATTGGCACCAGCTCAACTCTAATCACATACCTATACCATGCCTAACTAATCAACATACCCCATAATACAGACAGAGATCACTACAACAATCCCTAATCAGAGACCGTTCCATTTTACAATGGTGAGGCATCTATAGGCATGTCACTCACCTATGTCAGTGTTGACACATGTACACAGTGGCCTGCAATGAGGGAACATAATGAGAGGTAAATACAAGTTAAATAGGATCATTGTCAATACAATGTAAAGGTTGAGTAAATGGATTGCACAGGATGACATGAGTCAAAGACACATGATCACAGACATTACACCATTTGATCTACATACCATGGCAAACAGGTCTATTGTGTTGCACATATCTCTGCCATCCCACTGTCCTGACAGTCTGGGCATGGGACTCGTACACCCCATAAATATATAACACAGTACCTGGATCAATCCATATACACTTCAAATGTCAGACCAGCTAAAGTCACCTGACTTTGGCACAACTCAGAAATGTCCACATTAGGATGGCATTGTGAAGAGACCAGGAAGGAAAAAATGGTAGGCAAGTAGTTTAGGCATGTAAAGGCTTGCAAGAGCTAGAAAAATATGTCCTAAATTTTGTTGTCTCTCAGAATGTGCAATTTAACAGCCCCAAACAAAGAAGATCCTCACAAGAGTCACAACTCCAAGTCTAAACTTGCATGACAACCAGAGCTGTATACTGCAAGGCACCAAATGACGTGTCTGATGGTCACACTGAGACCCTTCTCAAGCAATCCTGCCCCTCACACTACCCCACGGAATCACTGAACTTACAGAACATCACATACTTACACTGAGGTGAAGGACTGATTGATGAGGTCTGCCTGCAATCCTCATGTTGTGGAAATCTGATGTAGCTGACCAGGTGTTTCAACAGTGTAGACAGTACTTCCTTCAAGACCAGACTGAACAAAGGCTGGGACATCCCTGCCACACCACTGTATTTTGGAAAGAGCCTGTGGCCAGGAAGTGCGGCACTGGCATGACCTGAAGAATGGGTGGTATGCTATTTGAATGACTAATGTCAGGTATTGGATCTGCCTCTAACTGGCAACTGAGATCATCGATTGTCATCCTATTCAGCCAGTATATTTGTTTGACATGTCTGTTCTCCATGGTCTGCAAATCTGCTAGTAGACGGTACACAGAAGGTTGTCTGACCCTTCTCATTCCAGAGTAAGTAAGTGAGAGAATATAAGAAGGTATGTCAATCACTTTTTGTGTCCTTTGTAGGTGACACTACATATGCCACAGGAAAGATGTGACATACCACATGACACCGTAAAAACATTACACACTGCACACACCAGTGGTAAAGTGCCACTTTTGTCACATGTCACATGTCATCCCCTTGCCTCAATTAAGATATGGATGCATCAGCAAGAATATGTCAGACTGACATAAAATATTACCTGTGATTAAAAGCCCAATAATACAGTTTTTTGCACATGACCAAGAAGATGGTGACTGTGCCACCAAAGATTTAAAAAAATTAACAGGACAACATGACAACATGTACCTACAATATGGACATATATACATTTTTGGATAATTCCTGCACTGAAGATTCTGCAATTGCAATTCTTGCAATGTTTCCCACGTTGTGACGCATCTAAATGTAACTTATGTGACCAGCAAAAGGCTTAAAATTGGCGACTGCCTGACCTATTCCACTGACAAGTGGAAATGACTGTGACCGCCGACGGAAGTCGCCATGGCCGTAGGCGGACGCTGCCGAGATGGACATTGCCATCGGAATACCTTGCTGCCTGTGGCGATGTTGGGCCAATGGCTGTGTCCGCTAGCAGTGACGATCGTGTATGTGGCGTACGTGATAGCCATCTCCTGATTATTCTGTTACTTGACTCCTGACACTACTGCAAGCAAGACCTCCACAACCTTAGTTGCTGTGTACTGCCTCTGGGAGCAATCATACCATGTCCTACAGGTGATAGAGTCCCTACCTTCTCACAAGAAGAGCTAGAGAAGCTTGTGGAGGAGGTCCTACACCTGTATGAACAGCTCTATGATGCACCAGAGGTTCAGGTAAGAGCACCATGTGCACATATGTTTCTGTAGCTCTACCAAGCCTTGATTTAGGTACATTTAGGTAACCTAGGCTATGTCAGAGTGTGTCCTTTGAGCCCTTTAGGTGTTATCAGTCTGCTTAAATGGTTTAGTCCCTAGGCACGTACCCATGTGAAGTGACAGGTTTAGAGTCCTGAGACATTGTGAAGAGTGTGCAATGAATGTTTTTCCCTGACCCACCTTGTGAGTGTTGCACATGGTTAGCTGAGGTTTCTTGACAGCCATCACCAGGTAAAGCCCATCATCAGATGTGCTTGATATGTGGTCTGATGTGCCAAAGTGACAGCAGGGGTTGTTGATGCATGTGTTTTGGCTGGTTTCTCACCATAGTTGGGCACTTTCTGTATCTGCACATACATCGGTGGCCACAGCCGGCATTATTGTAGGGTTGTACTGATGCCAGCTAATGGCACTCTATGGGCCTAATCTCTTCACATTGACAGCCATTGTTACTTGGCTATGGGATATGTGAAGAGTTGTGATGCATCTAACCCTTTGGGACATGGTATTTTTTTGTGATTTGTGTGGTCTGCCTGCAGAGAGTTGGCTTTCAATTGCCACTTTCTATAAATATTGCTATCTGGACTGTTATTGCATAGCTTTAGCACTGCAAGTGTGTGCCTATAGCCAAACTCTGTATCCATAAACAGCAAATGAGGGTTAAAATTCATGCCTCACTACTAAGGTTCTTCAACTTCAGCCTATGCCAGTGTATACCCTTGTCATGGCATCGGAGGCAAGTTGGAGAGATGTGACAGGTGTACTCCTAACACCATTTAGAGGCTTTCATGTTTCTGTGTCACAACATGTGACTCCATTGTATGTTGTCCTGGCAATAGGGGCCTGTCTGTAGCCTGGCTGTGACCTGTGGGGACCAAATGCAGCTTGTGATCTTCATGAGTTGTGGATGTATGTGTGCATTGTTTGCTATTTGGTGTAGCTGTCACTTGCCCTTTTGTGTGATATGTTATATTGTGTTCCTGGTCAATGCCATGTGGATTGCTCCTGTCACACAAAACACACTACTTTAATACCTGGTCGATGCCTGGGCACAGCTGGTGGTTGTGATGGGTACCCTGGTGTCGTAGTTTGGACTCTTGATCTGAGCAAGACTGCTGGTTTAAGGATGACAGTACTTTTGTTTGTAGGCGACACAGATGCAGTAAAGTTATAATAGTTTTTTTATTTAACATAACTGCAATTTGCGATAAGTTTCATGGACTGCAATGATTAGGATAATGAATATACTAAGTAACAGTATTGTGAAGACGAGAGTCATTGTTACGAAGCCCCCCACCATTTTGCAATACATAGAAGAGATATATGAGATGTAAGATGCCCTAATACCCTAATGTGAAAGGCCTAACCTCCTACCTAAAGGAGAGCTGGGTGTGTTAAACCTAATCTGTCAATGCCATGTCCATGAGAGGAGCCCCCAACCCTCGTTACCTTGGAATGAGGTCTCTATCTCAGACTCCGCAGGGCACGAAGACTAGGTCAGCGTCAAGACGACTGCAGCATCGGTATCAGCGATAGTGGCGATGCCCTCTGGTCGGAATCCCTCTGATTATCTGTCTAAAGTGTGATGTATTTATACAGATCTACAAGGTTCACTGACGTAGGTGTATTCCTAAACAATAGATAACAGGCATGCTTGGGACGGCAATTAATATCAACAATCCCTCGAAAGTATAGAGAGGGAAAATCCCTAAGTGTGAACACCTACTGGTGCTTGATCTTGACGCCTTGGCGCAGTGACACTGATAATGTAACTCATAACAAGTGGCCTAACTATAAACAAGGCAGCCATCTTAGAAGAAATAAATAATTAAATGGGCTAAGACAGAGCAAGCTAAGTAGGTTAAAAGGCACTAGGTGACGGGGGCACGAGTCTACAAGCCGGAGGCTAAGCTAACTCCTGTTATCCCATTAAAACGAACTAGGATTCACTACACTTGTGTGGAGTGTTAGCAGTAATGTCCTCCTATCCAATGTCTGCTATATACCATAGGTGGATAGGGTGTTCAAGACAGGTTGTCATAGGTTTGCTGGACTCACTTGTAGTTCACTCAGTCTGTTCTTGTGTGGGAATAGTGAACATGATTTTCTTTATTATCTTTGGCATCCATGCAGGTCAACACCAATCAGAAGAAGGGGATTTGATGTTCCATCACCAAGAAGGTGCAGCCCCTGGGGGTCCACAGCTGACGGACCGCCCAGTGTCGAAAGAGGTGGGAGGACTTGAGGTGCTAAGCCAGGAAGATCTCAGAGGCCCAGCTGGAGCTGTCCTCCCAATGAGGATAGGGTGCCTGTCGGACCATGACCTCCTCTAGTAGCCAACATTTTGCTATTAGCCTACCCTGAGTTGGATGGGCATTTGAAGGCAGCACAGCAGCCACAAGGGAGTTTGTACAGACCTCACTCATGTTTGCCCCTCTACCAGGTGAATGGGGGATGGACAGAATGCTTGCTCAGACAATGTGGGAAGTACCATGTGTCACAGAGCTGCTGTGCTCACATTGGTGTACATGGGTCATATATTGGCAACAGGTGTGCACAATCATTTTGTTTAGAGATGGTAAAAACGATGGGGGGCCCTCAGTCCAATAGCACAGAATGGGGCCCATATGACTGTGTTTTGGGTTCCTGTAATCTGCTTTTACTACCCTGATGGGTGTTAGTTCTCATCAACAGATAATTCATCCATAATGTCACTGTAGAAAGGTGGGTAGGTAGTTGCTCTCTGTCCTCTGCTATGTATGAGGGGGTATGCCTATGTGTGATTTTCATCCAGGCAGGGCCAAGACTTCTCCAGTGGTTATTGGTTTCTGATGTGTCACAGAATTATGTGATGCAATGGTGTCCATCAAACATGCCACATGCCACATGAAATACATGGCTGACATCTTTACACCTGTTGCAAGGTAGTTTCCCCTGGTAAGTGAGGAATGTACATTGACATGTGTGATGTTCCATCAGAGTTGACAATATGCATGTTGGATACCCTAGTGCATATGCTACATTTCCACCAGGACAAATAGGTTGGTGTCAGGTGTAAGTATGCGATTGCCATGACCATGTCCTGATAGCAGAAACTTGTCACATATTTGTTCCATGAATACATTTGTAGGTATGAAACATAGGCAATGGTTATCCACTCACAGCTATGGCCCAGACAGGACTGTGTCAACATCATGTGTATTCTGAAAACTAAATTCATGCATCAGTGTAAGAATTTATCATGTGTACCTGCTGTAGCTATGTGGGATATGACACATGATGCCAGAGTGTTTGGGCAATACAAGTCTGGCAATGGACTTGTTTGGTGCTGTTGTGGAAGTTCATAAACACCTGTGTGTGGGTTGGTAAGTGTGACCCGACTGTTGGCTTGCATCATGGTTGGTGTACCAGTTATGTAAGCATCACTTATGCTTCGCCTCTGGGAATCCTCCACAGACAGATGCCATGCTTGTCATGTGTGATGTGTGGGTAGTGATGTTGCTTCTCATTATGTGACGATTTAGTTTGCTCATGGTAGTGTTTGCAAGGTCTGTTTCCCTCCTTCCTGCATCGTACAGTAGTTTATTTGATACATACACAAAATACTGAACTACTAAACATGTGTGGGACATTGGTGTGAGCTAACTTGGTCCTTACATAACTAATATTGTTTGTCCTCTGGTGACATTTATCCTAGATATTATGGACCTGAGTCCATTGTCACTCCTTTCTACATTACAATTGGTGCATGTGTATGTGGCATGCGTACCACCTCCTTGACTGACACTTGGCAGGTATGACATGTTGATATGTCATACGATGGTATATTTTCATAGCGGTATAGTTGAATCTCTGTCAATTGAAAAAGGTATGGCTTGTTTGTACCAGGGCTGCCTGCCTTTACTTGGCAACATATGTTTTTTCCTTTGTATATGACATCAGGGTAAGGTATTTGTGTGGTAAGGATTGGGTCTGTGTGTTTGGGTGATGTATTTGTGTGGTAAAGATTGGGTCTGTGTATTTGGGTAGCTACCTTCCAATGGGAATCCATTGCTTGTCAACTGCCTGACTATGTTGTTCTGATGATGGCACCTGTATTGGATGGAATAATCACCTAGTCATTGTATGGTCAGTGTGATTGGTCAACTTCATTCCTGGTATTGTAGTTTTCTGTGTATTTGCTTTGCTTGTGTTTTACAGTTGTGAAATTGGGGGACATGCATTGTATTATGTTGTTACATGATGTTGGTACTTTCCTGGCACTTCCTGTGAGGGGTCAGTTGACATGATGGTATGTGATGTCTTTCAGATATGTGATGGAAATGTTACCATGTGTATGTTATGACCCTCGTTCACTTTTTATTTTCAGCATCAGCATTGGTAGGCAAAGGAGACTGGATACAGCTGAGTGGGGAAGCTACTGGCCACGAGACCCCCAGTCATAACATCACAGACAACTCATGGCCGAGTGGCCCGGAGAGCAAGAGGAGTGCCATGGGGGAGACCGATCTGCAACCTCATCATCTAAGTCCTCTTTCAGCGGCCACTCCCTAGTGGTGACGAATCGATCAGGAACCACTCCTGTACCATCTCTGTTCACCACCAGCCATTCTATTACTACCCTCCCTGTAGCTCCCCACCCAGGTGGCCGTGCCCGCCCCTCCAAGAGGGTGGACATTTCCTTTGCCACAGCCACCTCTGCCCCAGCCTCTGTTCCCCCTGCTGCCCTCAGTGAAGAGGCTATTGACATCCTGAGGTCTATATCTGTGGGTTAGTCTACCATTATGAATGCATGCAGGGACTGGCAATGCAGGCCCAACAGAACAATGCGTTAGTGGAGGGCATTCACGGTGCAATGGCTGACCTTCAGAGATATTTTCAGGCTCTGGCCTCCACACTGATGACAGCGAGTCACCCCTTGTCTAACATCCCCCATTCAACGTATTCTTCCCATTTCAAATCCCCTGTTCCCCCACCCAGCCAAAGCACACAAACAGACTGGCATGCATCCACCTCAACAGCCAAGGGAATCACAAACAAACATAAGCAGCACAAGACACACCACCGGCATGCACACAAACAACATTAACCTGCAGACACAGCAATAGTCATGACTTGCCCTGATACCCCCACCACCCCTAGCATCACAGACACAACACCTAGCACGCCTGCAGACACCACACTAATAATCACTGATCCAGCCACCACACCTATCCTATCTGCAGACACCACCTCAGGAGATCCTCAGACATCCACCCCAGTCCCCACACCTACAGACACCACAACCACTGAAACGCCTACATGCAGCACATCCATCATACCAGCATTCACCACCCCAACAGACAGCCACCCACCAAAGCCTCCCCTAGCACCTCCACCCCCCTCAGCCCAAGACACATAAACGCCTTCACTCACCCACCGAACAGACATCCACCACACAAGCACATCTCCCACAAACATGCACCCAAGAAATCCACACCTAAACATCAGACAACCACTCCCTCACCCTCCACATCGAAACCCTCTTCTGATGACCATCCCCGTGTCCAAAAAAGTTTTCCTTTGTGTAACCTTGTCCTTTTCTCTACTCGCCCCCCGTGATGCCCTCAAGAGAGCAGTTTACCTCCCCCAGGCATTCCTTCCACCTCCAGAGCCTCTCCTATGCCCCCTGCAAGCACCCATGCCCCTCTCGTGCCAAAAAGAGGTCCACCCCACCCAAAGAGGATCCCCCAAACCAAAAGCCGAAATGTACCCCTCCCAAGCACAACAACCTCCCCTCCTCCACCACCCCAATACTCCCTGAGGTGCTTGACTGTCCCCTTGATACTCCTACCTGTGGAGGTTACATGGTAGTCAGAAGTTAAGTTGGGGCACCATTTTGTGTCTTTGGTGCAAATGTTCTGACTTACGAACTGTCCAATGGCCTTGGACGTTCATATATATTGCACTGCCATCATATTAAAGCCAACCAGTTGTTGTTCTTTTGCTGACATCTTTGTCCTGCATTTCATTTCCTAGGTTTGAGTTGTTCCTGGCTTACATTGGTTGCGTGCCAGTATTGTGTTGTGTGCTGCTTGCTGCTACATGTTTTGTGTTAGCAGCATGTGAGGTTGTGTGAAGTGCTGTTGTCCAGGGGTAGGGTGTGTGTTGTGTGATAGGTATGTGTATGTTGCAGAAATGTTGTTGTCATGGTACTGTGTTGTGTTTGTAGTGATATGTGCTTGTTTTAGTGATGTGCAATGTAGTCCTATATGGTGTATGCCTTGTCCCCTGATGTGGCTATTGTGTATAAGTGGTGTATGTTTTGGAGTTTTTTTCAGTGCAGACATGGAGTGTATTGAGATGTGTAAGTGTACCTTGCTTTTGTGTGCATGTGACTATTTTGGTGTGTGTCCATCAGAGCTGAATGTTGTCTTGAATGGTGTTTGGAGTAGTGTATGTTTTGTAGCCTTGCCCTTCACCTATAAGTGTGACTGTTCATTACATTTGTTGTTCCAAGTACTTGTCCAGGAGATATGAAAGGGGCCTGTTTGTGCAGGAATGTTTTGTGGGTCTTGTTCAACAGGAGAAGTGTCCCAGTACGGCCTCCTTCCATGTATTGTTTTGCTGATCCCATCGCTGTTGTGTCGGTGTTGTTGTGATGTGTCACTTTGTGTGTTTTGACTGGTTGTGTCTGTATATTGTGCATGGCATGATAGGGATGATGTGCTGTGTGATGTGTGTGTCAATTGCTGGGTGCGTGATGGTGTTGTTGTGTGTGTTCCATTACACGTGGATGTACATGTGTGTTGTACGTGTGTACAGTCCCTGGCTAGTGTTGGGTGAGAGTGTGTGACATGTGTTTGTATTTGTGCAGCTGTTGTGTTGTTTCAGCAAGTTTGTATGTTGTATGGGAATATGTGACCCTGGGCCTGTGCTGTGTTGCCGTGCGTGAATGTGTGGTATTGACATATGACATGTGTATGTGATGGCAGAAGTGTGCGTGATATGTATGTGTGGCTGTCCTTGATGCAGTATGTGAATGTGTGTGTCACTGTACTGTTACATGTGTGTGCAGCCCTCTACACCACCCTTCCTAAGGTATGTTATGTAACTATATAAATGTATACATTTGACATACGTAACAGATGAGTGTGTGTACGGGAGCAGTGGGATGAAGTCTAGTTGTGGTTCCATGGCAGCTCGTACGTGTATGGCTTCCTGGAGGTGAGTGTCTCCTTTTCTACTGTTCGTTTCCGCCTGGTGCTACATGGTGATTGTACTGCAGCGGTAACATTGGTGGTGTGCAACCTTGTAATACATCTGGTGGAAACATGGTATCTGCCTGTCTGTTTATGCCTCCAGACATCCGCCGTGGTCTGTACTGCCTGCCGGTGCTGGCAGACCACTGGCGGTCTTCTGTGTACACCACCACCAAACTCATAATTTGGCGGTCCCCTCCGCAAGCCTGTTGGCGGTCAGACCACCATGTCAACATGGCAGTCATGGGACCACCAAACTTGTAATGTGGCTGTAGGAAAGTCCTCCTTTTTTTTTTTTTGCCTGATCACCCCCACACTTTTTGGATAGGTACTGGTGGTTACTGACTCTTGGCTGTGCCCTGGGTACTGCTTACCAGTCCCAGGGCCAGTGCTCTGTGTAAAATGGATATGCAAATTAGGCTAATTATAATTGGCTAAGTTAACCTACTTATAAGTCCCTAGTATATGGTAGGGCATGTAGGTTTAGGGACCACAGCATAGGTGGTGCACACCTAGGTGCACTGCTGAGGTGCCCAGTGTCATTTTAAAAGCAAGCCTGCCTTGCTGGCTGCTTTTAAATTAAAGTTATATGCAAATTCGACTTTGGAATTAAAGGTACTTCCAAAGTCTTAAACTACCTTATTTGTACATATAAGTCACCCCTAAGGTGTGCCCTATGTGCCCCTAGGGCTGGGTGCCATGTAACTATAAGCAGGGACTTTATAAAAATAGATTTATAAGCCCTGGTGAGGTAAAAACAGCCAAATTCGTTTTTCCCTCATTGAAGTAAATGGCCTTCATAGGCTAGAATGGGCAGACTTTATTTTAAATTTTAAAGTCTTCTTAAATGTTACATACCAAGAATTTGGTATCAAATTAATTGTTGTAATAAATCCCACAACTTCCAGTTGTTGGATTTAATATAACTTGTTCAGGTAAAAAGTTTAGACTTTACCTAAAAAGTTGCCAATTTCAGCTCTGCATTGTTTTTGCTGCTGTGCTCTGATTGGCCAGCCTGCAGCAGCTTCTGCCAGGCTGCCTTGATGAGGTGTGAAGTGGCCTGGCTTCACACAAAGGAATGTGCTTGGGGGAGAGAATCTCCCTTCAGCAGATGGTGAGGCAGGAAGGGGGAGGGCTGCCAAACTGGTCTTCAAAGGCAGAGAAGGACATCTGGAGCACCCAGCAACACCCCCACATCCTGCAACCCCAGACAACTAGGTGCCCCCTTGATTAGATTAGGAGAGGGCAGGAGAGGGGTGGGTTTATGATTTTTAGCCACACCAGTGGGTGGGCTCAGCCAGATGTAACCTCCAAAAATCAGATTCAGCCATGTTGGATTTTTAGAGACTGTTGCCTTTTGGGATGGATTTTTGCCACACTTCCCAGGAAGTGGTCATCACAGGGGGACGACCCTGTACCTGATTGGAGGACCAGGACCCCCCTGCTTTTCACCCAGGAGCAAGGATAAAACTGGCAGACCTGCCCCCACACCTCAGATCCCCGCCAACTTTCAAGAAGAAGGAACTTAAGGATAAGGAGTGCCCTGCTGGACCCCTGGCCTGCACCTGGACCCTGCACTCAGAAGGACTGCACCAGCTGCACACTTGAGCTTCACCACAAGAAGGACTTTGCCTGGCTTCAACTGGTTCAAGGAGGGACTCCCTGTTTGCTACAGGTGAACAATTGCTATCCAGAGTCCCCTGCACCAACTCCTAAAAAAGAGACCAGTTGACCACTGCCTAGTGGCCAAAAAGGAGTTTGCGCCAGGTGCATTCTGGGAGTTGAAGTCCGCACCTATGCAGTTACCTGAAGGTGAAAGACCAATAAAATAGTTACAGCATATTTTGTTCTCTTACCCACATTTTGACCCCTCAAACGTACTGACTCCAACCCCTACTTTACCCAGGATCACAGTTCCTCACTGTAATGCAATTTCATACTGTAAAATGATTTGTTCAAGATCAAGGAAATGATGAATCTGAACAGTCCAACCATCCAATTATAGTCTACAATTGTGATCTCAGGTGCAAAATTGTATTCACTTGTACAATATGGATCACACATAGAACAGGTGCAAAATGTCCTTTGGGTCTCATGGTGAAAGCTGACAATGCTACTACCAAAAAAGAGGTAAAGGGTCCCTAACTCAGCACAGGCTTCTCTGCACAAACACCCCTCAGATGCCCAAGTAGTGTCTCTCATACCCAGCTCATCTTCGCATGCCCTAATTTAGCTTCACATGCCAACCTAAAGCTTCATTTGCTCAGCTATAATTTCATATACCAAAGTGCATTGTCATGTTCCCTGTAAATCCCATATGTTCAATAGAGCCCCACTTGTATAGACAGTTATATAGGCAAAGACCAATGTCCTCAAGTACTGTTACATATGGCTGCTGGGCTTGGCTCTTTCTGTGGGGTCATCCCCAAACCTTTTATCATCACTGCATTTTCTGCAACTGTTTTAGATGGGTTGAAGCCTCTGCACACTTTTACCACTGCTAACCAGTGCTAAAAGTGTGTTCTTTCTCCTTCCAACATGGAATAATTGGCTTACACCCAATTGTAAAATTTTAATAATGTATAAGTCCATAGTAAGGTAGTACTACTTGTACCCAGGGCCTGTAAATTAAATGGTACTATTGAGCCTGCAGCACTTATTGTGCTACACACTTAAGTAACTCTTTAACCATGTCTCAGGCACACCATTGCAGCATGTGCATGCAGTTTTAAACTGCCATTTTGATCTGGCAAGATAAACCTCTTGCCAGGCCCCAAACTCCTTTTTTTAATACTCATATGTCAGCCCTCAGGTAGGCCCTACACTGCTCAGAAGACAGGGTGCAGTGTATTTTAATATTTCGACATGTGTTACTAAGTTTTACATGTCATGGTAGTGAAAAGCTCTTAAATTCTATTTTAACTACTGTGAGACCCTACCTCTCCCATAGATAACATTGGGTTACCTTATTACACTTAATAAATGCTAACTTTCAATTGGAGCATGTAGGAATGTTGAGTTTGATGTCCAAAGAATTGTAATTCAAAACCCTCTTTAATGGTAAACTCCAATTTTAAGTCACAATTCTGAAAATGACACTTTTAGGGTGTTGGCATGCTCTCCTACGGACAATTTGGTGCCTGCAGTTTGCATCCTGAGTTACATTACTAGGTGTCGCTGGCAGTTGGTCTTTGTGTATTGCTCTCAAAAAGTGAGACAAAGGGGAATAGCAGCAGGTAGGATGGGCCATCTCTGACCTGATGAATCAGAGGAGCTGTCACCTACCACATTTAGGCATCTCAAATGCTTTGCCTAGCACACTCACAAAGTGGTTTGGTATGTGTCTATTCTTACCCCAGACAAGATGGGGCCAGAGTGAGAGGCAGAAAATTCCAAACTCCACTGAGGGTTTATATCTCCAGAACCTTTTCCCACTTTAAAGTGGGCCCAAAGTAGAAATTATGGACCCTCAGACCCAACTCTTCAGTATACCAGTGGATCTGTGGAAGACTCAGAAGGACTGATATGCTGCTCTGTAGGAAGGAGTGATACTCTCCTACACTGCTGCCTGAGTGGAAAAGACTGCAACTGCATCTTGATTCCAGGACAACCAGAGTGGTTCCAAGGGCTCGTTGTCTGGCCTCCTGATAAAAGCCCCTGGGAGAGAAAAGTCTCAAACCTCCTTGAACCCAGCACCTGGAGTCTGCTCTGAGTCCTACCCCCCAAGTGATGCCACTGCAGACCTGGACCCTTGAAAGTGGGCCCAAAGGTGCTGTGCCATCCCAGCTGTGGTTCTGAAGCAGAACAGATGCAGTGTGATGCATCTTTTCATAACTGCTTTGGAACCACCACTCCCTGATGCATCCCCAATTCTGGACCTCACATCACAGCCTTCAGCATCCTCAGAAATGCTGCTGTCTGACACATCCTTGATGCAGGCCTTCGCACCGTAAGCCCTTATCAATGCAGGACTCTTCGACAACAACGCAGAACTCTACATCACAGCCCTGCAGCTTCTTTGGAACCGCCGGTGAACTATGCATCTTCGATGCAAGTCTTTGGTCCCACAAGCCCCTCACTCAGAGCCTCATCATCAATGATGCAGGACTCTGCATCACAGCCTCACAACTTCTTCTGAACTGCCATTCTATGATGCATCCTCAATGCTGAATCTCACATAGCTCTACAAACCAGGATTTAAGGTACTTTGTAGAGTGGACTTAACTTGGTCCTTGTATCTCGCCCGCACTCCATTGACATTGGCCTGAATTTGTGACTTTGTCCGAGTCTGGCGTGACCAGATAACCTCATTTGGCTCTTTGTTCTTCTAGACACTATTTTCACTTAAAACTTTAAAATTGCATAGCTCTAATTCTATTGATTGTATTTTTGTCCTCTTTGTCTCAAATAATTTATTACACTTTACTCTATTTTTCTTAAACGGTAAGGGATTTTTCCTGTTTGTGTTTTCACTTTATTAGCATCTGAAGTGCTGCATAAATGCTTTAGACATTGCCTCTAGGTTAAGCTTGCCTACTTTTGTGGCCAGAGGGTTGAGCACAGGTTAATTTGGGGCTTGCTTGTGTGATACCCTGATAGAGGTTGTGGTTGCTGCTTGAGTAGGTTTTCTCCACCCTCAGCCAATGACCCAATTTCCTACAATGCCTTTAGAGTCTCATAAGCTAAAATAGGCCCTCATTACAACAATGGTGGTAAGTGCCACCTACCGCCATGCTGACCGCTATGGGTATTATGACCCACACAGAGAAATCCGTCACTATACAGACACCTACACAAGTCCGCCAGACCAAGGTCAGTGATAAATTGGCGGTGCCAAAACCCACACCGTTACTCCAACAGAAATAAGCCCACAGCATCATGACCCATGAATCACCGCAGAAATCATTCAACCGCGGTAAACCATTGGCGGTACACACCGCTGCGCTCAAAATACACACACACATATACAAAACAACACCACATTGGACAATTCAAACTATACACACCTGACACTCATACACACACCACACCCACACACCCACACCAATATAAACCCCCCCCCCACAATACCCACAACCCTTTACGACCCAAACATTTTGGCAAATGAGAGAGAGACAAGCCAGGAGCACCCACTAAACCTGAGCCACAAAACACCATCAACCATACACCATCCACACATCTCACAGCACACACCCCAACACATCACCCCACACACCCTCACACATACAACTCACACTACACCCACGGCACCACAAAGACACCCGAGGTTCTCAGAGGAGGAGCTAAGGGTCCTGGTTGAGGAAATCATCCGGGTAGAGCCACAGCTATTCAGGTCACAGGTGCCACAGACGACCATTGCTAGGAAGATGGAGCTATGGCGGATAGTTGTAGACATGGTCAACGCCGTGGGACAGCACCCCAGACCAAGGGATGAAATCAGGAAGAGGTGGAACGACATACGGGGAAAGGTGCATTCAGTGGTAGCAAGACACCAGGTAGCTGTACAGAGGACTGGTGGTGGACTCCCACCTCCTCCCCCACAACTAACATCATGAGAGGAGCTAGTCTTGGCGGTCATGCATCCTGTGGGCCTCGCAGGAGTAGCAGGAGGACTGGACTCTGGTAAGTCAAATCTTTACTACTTTATCCCCCACCCTACCTGCATGCCATCACAAACAACAACCCCTACCCTCACCCCATCACACCACCACCTCACATATACCCAGCCATCACAACCCACCCATCCCAATACCAAGCCCTGCATGCAACACCAATGTATGGACCCCCATCACAGTCCTGTATAGACACCCATCACCAAAGCATGCACACTAGTGACAATCACTTAGCCAAACCAAGCACAACTCACACCAGCCAAAGCTGCTTTGCTAATAACAACCATAGAGGGAAATATATCCATGCCCAAGATGGCACATGCAGATACAATAACACTGCATTTACATACCCACAGGACCCCCACTCAACATCACCAGAGAGAAGGTGCCAGCCACATCCAGTCCCCCCCCGAAGAGGCCCACAGTGATGACAGCAGCTCTGCACGCCTGGATCACGATGACCAACCTGGCCCATCAGGGACCTCAGGACAGTCGGTTACCCAGCCACAGTCCCAACCCACCACAGAGCATCCCCCCTCAGGAAACACCACCACAGCACCCACCCACCGGGCCCATCCCTCTGTCCCCAGGACATGTCAATCAGCAGTGTGTCCACCTCTACAGGGACCCCAGGCAACCCCACAAACACAGAACGATGTGTTTGTGGCAGTGGGCAGTGGCAGTGGGCACACGGTTCAGTGGACAGAGGCACAGGACAACAGGGAAGCTGGGAGGACTGCTGTGCGACAGGGGGAGGACAGACCCAGGGAACCGACTCCACGAGGCACTTACCAACATCCTGGGAGCATACCACCATTCCCAGGAGACCATGGGCCAGATACTAGCCAAGCTGCAAGAGACCCAGCAGCTGCAGGAGGGACAGTACCTGGGGATCAGGGAGGACCTGAGGGACATCCACACCACCCTGGTGACCACTGCAAGGGTGCTGGCAGACCTGGCCAACACCATGAGAGAGGCAGTGGCACACCAATGGGCCCCTGACACTAGCCAAACCGAAGAACAGCCCTCCACCTCCGCCGACGCTAGAGGACAGGAGGTCCCGCCACAGGAACAACAGGCCACCAGCACCCCACCCCCTGCAGAAGGAGAACCACACGCAAACAGTCCCTGTAATCCAGGCAGAAGCCAGAGAACATTGCTAAGACCCCGCCAGGAAATAAGACTCTCCTGATTGTCACCCTTCTGACCCACTCTGTCACCCTGTCCACCTTGAACTGCCATTGCTCCACTTCCTATGCCCCTTTGGACAATGCACCTGGGATACAAATAGAATGGACTCTACCCTGGACCTTCCTCCATCAGCAACCCAGCCCATTTCAATACCCCCTACACTTATTAGCACATAAATAAACACCCTTGGAACAAATTCAAGTATTGAGTCTGTGAATTCTATGACAAATGTATTAGTTTCACAAACTGTAAACATTGCAATTCAAATGTACTGTAATATTTACATAGGTATGACCTGCAGTGGGCAGCAGTAAACACACCAGGAGCCAGAGTGGGGCACAGAGATCTGAAAATAGAGATTCCAAGGGTTACAGCAAGTGGCCATAGAAAAAGGGAAATCAGGCTGCCATGTACAATGTCAAACACAAAAGTGCAATGGAAGGTGAAGTTACAGTGTCTTACTTGTGTGTCAATGGAAGTACTGTTAAATTAGTGTACTTCTGTTGTCCACATCTTCTTCCTCTGCCTTCTCTTCGTTACTGTCCACAGGCTCCACCGCTGCCACACGACCATCCCCAGGCTCATACTCCTGCAAAAAAGACATATGGGGCCATATTTATACTTTTTTAGCGCCGCATTTGCGTCATTTTTTTACGCAAAAGCAGCGCAAACTTACAAAATACAATTGTGTTTTGTAAGTTTGCGCCGATTTTGCGTCAAAAAACGACGCAAATGCAGCGCAATTTTTTTTATAAATATGGGCCCTGGTGTCTCATGACCAGGTTGTGCAACATGCAACGATGATCTGGCACACCTTCTTGGGTGAGTAGTACAGGGATCCACCTGTCAGATGGAGGCACTGGAATCTGGCCTTCAGAGGCCAAAGATTCTGTCAATGATCCTCCTTGTTCGCCCATGTGCCTCATTGTAACGTTCCTCTGCCCTTGTCCTGGCATTCCTCACTGGGGTCAGTAGCCATGAGAGGTTGGGGGTAACCAGAGTCACCTTCAAATATTCGAGGGATACCTGTTAGCCACACACTCATCCTTAGGGCCAAACCCACACCCATATACCTACGTCACCTGGTTGGGAACCAGGGCTCGACTATTAGCCACACCGGTGCCTCTGGCATTGAGTCGTCACATATGGTATGCTACTATTCCTCATGATAAAGGCATCATGCACAGATCCAGGATACTTTGCATTGACATGGGAGATGTACTGGTCCGTCAGGCACACTATCTGCCCATTCATGGAGAGAAAGTTCTTTCGATTTATGAACACCTGTTCATTTCTCCGGGGAGGGGGGGAACAAATGCAATATGTGTACCATCAATAGCCCCAATAATGTTGGGGATATGTCCCATTGTAGAGAAATCAGCTTTCACTGTGACCAAATCCTCCACCTGGGGGAATACGATGCAGCTGCGCATGTGTTTCATCAGGGCAGACAACACTCTGGTCAGCACGTTTGAGAACATTGGCTGAGACATCCCTGATGCCATGGCTACTGTCGCCAGGAATTGGCCACTGACATGACCTGCACTAGAGGGGGGATACCTGTGGGCTGGCGGATAGCTAAAATCAGGTCTGGCTCCAATTGGGCACACAGTTCTTGGATTGTGGCCCTATCAAGTCTGTAGGTCAGGATAATGTGCCTGTCCTCCATCGTCGCCAGGTTCACCAGGGGTCTGAACACGGGGGTATGCCTCCATCTCCTATTCAACCTCAACGGTTGAACTCTAGGGTGAAAATCGGTGAGCAGAGGGTCATATTCACACATGTCAATATTAATATGCATTTCTTCATTTACAGAAACTGTATGTGAACTCAAGAGTCAGTTGATGTGCCAATGTCTGCTGTGATGCAGTTAGGTGCATTGGTCTGTGCCCCCCTGAAATGGCGGCTACCTGACCTGTGAGGAAAGACAAGTGGAAATTAGGTAATTCTGCTGGCGTTGTGTGCCGTTGCGGTCGGCGGTCGACGACCGCCGTCCAAAATCGCATTGGTTACCATTGTGCCCTATGGGTTCCAGGAGCCAATGGAGATGTATGCCGGCGGTGACGGTACGCACCGCCGTGTACGTGACCGCCATTTTCTATCTGTTCACTCACTTGCTACCTGACCTTCAACAGGAGAGGACCTACACTACAAGTGCTGCTGTGACCTGTGTCTGAAAGCGACAATGGCTCGAGTGTCTGGGGAAAGGGTCCCCGCCTTCACTTCGGAGGAGTTGAAGAGACTAGTAGATGGGGTCCTACCCCAGTACATTTTACTATATGGTCCTCCAGACAAATAGGTGAGTACACTGTGCACATGATGCGTGGCCCATGAATGTATGGATTGCTGTGTGTGTAAACCCCTTGTAGGGGGGGTCTCAGGGGTCCTGGGCAGAGAGCTGCATGTGTGGTGGGGAATGTATGTGCGTAAGGGGATGGGAGAGATATGGTGGGCCATGAGCATGACAGTCTGGACTGTATGACTAATCCCTTTTCTGCTGTATTTTTTCTACAGTTCAGCGCCCATCCGAAAAAGGGTATTTGGGGTGCCATCGCCCAGGAGGTGTGGACCTTGGGGGGTCTTTGACAGGCGGAGCACCCACTGCCGCAAACGGTGGGAGGACCTGCGCCGCTGGGCAAGGAAAACGGCGGAGACCCAGCTTGGGCTGGCCTCCCAACGAGGAAAGGATGCCCGTCCTACCCTGACCCCCTGATGTTTTGCATCCTGGCGGTGGCCTATCCGGAGTTGGATGGTCGCTTAAAGGCATCACAGCAGCCACAAGGGGGTGAGTACAGATTCAGAATCATGACTTTGCGTGCGTTAAAGTATTACCTGGGTGGGGGATGTGGGCTGTTGGTGCCCCTAGGCCAGGGCGAACATGGCAGGGTATGTTCAATGATGGGCAAGCTCAGACCCCAATAGTATTAGTGGGCATCTGTTACTGGGCAGGGTCCTGTGGGTTTCAGGTGTGCAGCTCATGGCATTAGACATTGTACCCAATGGGCTGGTGACGAGCATTGTAACTGGTAGCGCATGGCCTAGTGCATAGGGTGGTTCCCTGTGTGTTGTGTACGCCAACAGTAGTGTTGTTGCTGGCATTGACCAAGTGTATTCTCTGTCTCTCCCACCCCTTTTTGTTTTGTCACCCTGTCCTTCTGTGCAATAGCATCATCTGGCAGAGGAGCAGAAGCACCAGCGATGGAGGGAGCTACATCCCACATGGGCCTGGAGGTCGAATCCACTGACTGTGAGGGCACCAGTGGGACGGAGGGCAAGGGGAGCAACACGACTGAGACAGGAGGGGACACTACCATCAGCTACTCCCCATCTGATGGAAGCTCCCTGGTGGTGGCGAACACCTTTGTGCCCACCCCAACAACAGGTACAGCTGCCACCCCCGTACCAGCACCGCCCTCCCAGCAGCTCCTCAGCGTGTTTCCCGTGCCCGTTCACCCAGGAGGGTGGGCATCTCCTTCGCCCCAGGCACCTCAGGCCCTGCCCCAGTCAGCCCTGCTGCCCTCAGTGAGGAGGCTATTGACCTCCTGAAATCCTTCTCTGTTGGGCAGTCAACCATACTGGATGCCATCCAGGGTGTAGCAGGGCAGTTGCAACAAACAAATACATACCTGGAAGGCATTCACTCTGGCGTGGCGGCCCAACAGAGAGCATTCCAGGCTCTGGCCTCCGCACTGATGGCAGCCATTGTCCCTGTCTCTAGCCTCCCCCCTCCAACTTCCTCTACCCAGTCCCAATCCCCTCAACCCCAGCCTATCCCAAGCACAGCTTCAGACCAGCAATCACCCAAATCAACACACACAAGTGGCTAAGGAAAACACAAGCACCACACTTCATCTCACAGGCACTCACACAAAGCCCATCCCCATGCAGACACACCAACATCCACTGCCTTCACTGTGTCCTCCTCCTGATCCTTGTCCACCCCCCTCCCAGTAGCGTCTCCACTCACACCTGCATGCACTACATCTTCATCCACTACCTCCATCACCAGCATGCCTATCACTACACGCCCCTCACTGGCAGTCACCACCCCCACATCCATGCAAACGTCCCTTGTGTCCTCCCCCACTGTGTCTGTGACCCCCTCCTCCCAAAGTACACAAACACAAGCACAAGCACACACACACCCAACAGGCATCGACCTCACAACAGCACCCAGGCCATGCACCTGCACCCAAACACAGCAGACTGACACCTCCTACAACCAGCACCACTGCCAGCAGCAGCAGCCCCAGTGGGCCGCTGTCTGAGGCTCCAGGTGAAGGCCTGGAGGCTACCACCACCACTGCCTTGCACTGCCATCTGCAGCGTAACTGGCATACACTGAGCAGCCGTCACTGCCGGAGAGCAGTGTGTAGTGGTGACTACATGGGCTACAGTGCGTACTGGCCCCTGCAAAACCTGTCGTTGTGACACCCAGGTGAGAGACTGTGCCCTTACACTCCAAAAGATCTGCATCACAGGGCACAATGCCCCTTCCAGAACCAGTGGAAGAAGGCATCCACTCAGCCCCTCCTTGCCAGGATGAAGCACACTGGGCACACGGCCCCTCAGGAACCAGTGGAAGAAGGCATCCACTCAGCCCCTCCTTGCCAGGATGAAGCACACTGACCACAAGGCCCCTTCCGGAACCAGTGGAAGAAGGCATCCAGTCAACCCCTCCTTGCTAGGATGAAGCATACTGGCACAAAGCCCCCTCCGGAATCAGTGGAAGAAGCCATCCACTAGAGATACTGTGGCCTTGCACTCCCCAGGACCAAGCGTTGGGCAAACCACCCACTAGAGAGACTGTGGCTTTGCACTCCCCAGGACCAAGGAGTGGGCAAACCACCCACTAGAGAGTCTGTGGCTTTGCACTCCCCAGGACCAAGCAGTGGGCAAACCACCCACTTGAAAGACTGTGGCTTTGCTCTCCCCAGGACCAAGCAGTGCGCAAACCACCCACTTGAGAGACTGAGGCTCTGCACTCCCCAGGACCAAGCAGTGGGCATGGAGCCCCCTCTAGGACCAGTGACATTGTATCATCATCTGGCTGGGGTGCCCCCTCATTCTCCATCCCCCTGAGATGCTTGTGTGTTTTCGACCTGGTGCCCCTGCAGTGTTCTCTCCATATTGAGGCAGGAGTCTTGTGTGGCCTTGGCCTATGTGTTTTGGCCCAGTGGGCCATGGACATTTTTGAGTGGGCATTGTCCCTCTTTTGTATATATTGTATATATATTACATACTGTTTTTTCTTTATGAACGTAGTTATTAAAATCACTAATATTACACTCATTTTAGTCCATTCCTTTTGTCCTTGCATTATTCCAGAGGGTTACGGGGTGTATAAGTAATGTTGTTGCATGTGTTTGCGTGTATAGTGTTGGGGGTGAGGGTGGGGGTCTATACGTGTTGTGTGCACACACAACACGTATAGACCCCCACCCTCACCCTGTCACTCTCACCCTGTGTGCTAGGTGCAGTACTCACCGTGGCAGTTGTCCCTGGCTTTCATGTTCCTGGTGCATGGGAAGGTAGACCAGCATGGGGAACACCTGTAGTTCGGGTTCCATGGCATCCTGATTCTTCATTGAGTGTCAAGAGGTGAGTCGTTTCCCTTCTGTGTTCTGTTTCTGCTGTGCTTTTGATGCTGTTGTTACCGCCCCGGAAAAGCTGGCGGATGGGCATGTTGTAATGCAGTGGGCGGTACATTGTCTTCTGCCTGGCTGTTGGCGGTTACCGCTGTTGTGTTTGTTGCTACCGCTGTGGCGGTCAGAGTGTTAAAGTGGCTGTGTGTGTTGGTGGTATTACCGGCACTTTATCACCGACTGCCAGGGTTGTAATGAGGGCCATAGTCTCCTAAGTACATTACAGATTCACATGCCCAACTTTGGACACTATGCCCAGGTTATGTGCTGAAATACATTTTCACATTCCCTGTGCAGCTTAATATGCTCGTGCACAGATATCCTGTATTCTGAATTTTTAGCTATATGCCCTTATATATTAATGCCCAATATAGAGTCATATGACGAAGAACATACTCTTATTGCCGGCTGACATGACCAATTTGCAGCCACTTAAAAACTGAGTATAGCTTTCAAAAGTGAACCTTCGCCTAGGTACAGTTTCATAGCTTCAGATAGGGCTCATGTGCTTACATATCACACCATGCTCTCAGCCCACTACTCATATGCACTGTTACAGACATAGGACATTATTACAAGTGGTTTCTTAACACCAGTCGGGCAGGTAATAGCAGAAACAGGCAGCACCAGAATTATGGAATCCACAGGACCACTGCAGATCTCTTTACATTCATACAGAGATCTTGGCTGCTTTGGCCATGTGAAAATCTGGCAACAAATTAGGACTGGATGGAATTTGAATTCTGCAAGTGGATTTGGAGAATTCAGGCCACTCTGTGTTACTGTTGTAACTCAGAGTTCCAGTCAAAATCTTCCAGTTGCCTTGTGGTGGAATTTTTTTCCTGTTCTAGCAATGCAATGACAATGGGCACAACGTGGGGCTTCAAAATGTAAGCTGGCAGGCATGAGCGAGGTTAGGCATCCCGTAGCATGATTTCTGGTCACAAGGAGGACTCCTGTAGTCGAGAGCAGACATGGTTCCAGAGGGCTGCATCTTGAGTAGATTTTCTACTTGAGCAGCAACAAAATGTACTCAAAAGTAGCTTTTCAAGTAGGTGTTCTACCTGAATGGATTGTTCAGGTAACTTTTTTAGTTCAAAACACTTTTTTTTTTTTCTCTATTTTTAACAGAAAGTAAGTGCCACAGAAACTCCAAGGGACAGATGTAGCAAGTTCCGATTTTGCAAATCGGAAATTGCGAGTCGGAGTGACTCGCAATTTCCGATTCGCAAAATCGGATGCAGAACGGTGTCTCAGACAGCGTCTGCGATTCACTATGGGTTCGCAAAGACCCACCTCATTAATATTAATGAGGTGGGTTGCATTTTGCGACCCCATAGCGAGTCCCTGCACTCACAATGATGGTGGCCTGCTGAAGACAGCAGACCTCCATGTCTGTGACTGCTTTTTAAATAAAGCAGTTTTTTTTTTATTTTGAAGCCCATTTTCCTTAAAGGAAAACGAGTTGCAAAATAAAAGAAATAACAAAACCATTTGGTTTCGTTTTTTCAGAGTAGGCAGTGGTCCACTGGACCACTGCCTGCTCTGAAAAAACCTTTTTGGCAACATTCACAAAGGGGAAGGGGTCCCATGGGGACCCCTTCCCTCTTGCGAATGGGTTACCACCAGTGTGACAGTGGTGGTAACTGCAATTGCTTTGCGACCGCATTCGCGGTCACAAAGCAATTTAGCATAGCGATGCGAGTCGCAAATAGGAAGGGGACACCCCTTCCTATTTGAGAGTCGCATTCACAATTTGCGAGTCGGTACCGACTCGCAAATTGTGAATGAGCATCGCAATTGGCATTTTGCATGGCGCAAACTGCGATTTTTGCAGTTTGCACCATGCAAAATGCTTGCTACAATATTTTTTGTGAAACCATCAAGTGCTTTAAGAACGTCTAGATAAGTTTGCTGCTTGGTGGAGGGCATGCACCAGCTTTTTTTACCTTTTTTGTTTTTTCTTACATTTTTAAATTTGACTGTTGGTGGCTTGAAGTTGCAGTAGCGGTCTATCTTGCATTACCTTTTTTATTTTTTTTCTAAGGGAAAAAGTTTGCACATTTTATGGGGGCCTGAGAATAAAGTAGAGTGGTTATGTGCTTGTACACCATGTGATGCCATTTACACTGATTTTCCAGCATGGAGCATGCTACCAGTTCTAAAGTCTGAGGGCCAGATTTACAATGTTTTTTGGTAGTGCAGCGCTGCAAAGCGTTCTTGCTGCACTGCCCTACGTCAAAGCAAAAGGGCAGAAATGTGCCGTATCTGCAAGATACAGCACATTCCTGTCCTTTTCCCCTGCAGCGGTGCAAAAATTGCTGCCATGCACCATTGCAGGCACCCTTGCACCAGCGTGCAAGTGTGTCTGCGTTGTGGGGATGACTGTTTTTGTGCAGGAAGGGGCACCTTCCTGCACACAAGCAATCCTAAGAGGAGTTTTTCTCTTCCTATCTGTGCTGCAAAATGCAGCACACATAGAGAGAGGAAAAAAAATGGGGAGAAATAAAGATATCTCTCCCCGATGCATCACTTCTACGCCACCCCTGGGTGGCATAGGGTTTTGACGCATTCCCAGGTTTACAAAACCTTATAAATCTGGGAATACATCAAAATCCATAGGCGCTCTGTGGGAACACCCACACAACACCCATGGGAACGCCTCCCTAATGCACATTAAAGCAAGGCAGCAACTTGCGCTGCGTTGCTTTACTCCATATCTACAAGGCCATGTAAAGCCACGCAAAGTGGCTTTGCATGGCCTTGTAGATATGGGTCTGAAGCCTGCGCTGCCAATGCATCAAAAAAGAGACATATTAGCAGCGCAGGCTGCTTGTAAATCTGGACCTGAGTGCGACCAGCACAGCGTGCATTTTTTAACCGTTGGCAGAACTCTGCAGACTCTCACAGAGTTTTTATGTAACTCTGGATGATTATCACGAAGTGAAATTTCACAGGTTCCTCCCAGACCTACAAAAAATGAGGACCTGCCCAGCTCAATAACACATGACAGGGTACCTATTTCTCCAGAGCCATCCAGGGCACACTTCTACCTCAACAGATGCCCTGCGACAAAATGTATGATGGAAAACTAATGCAAGAACCCCGCATGCCTGAACAACACGGTCGGATGCAAGAACCACAAAAGCTTTTACCACGCATGCCTTTACAATGATTTGTTTGTTGTAAAAACATGCATAATAAAGGCATGTGTGGGAATGGCATGTGTGGCTCTAACATTCCACCCCCACCCGCCCTATGCCCCAAAAGTACCCCACCAATAGTACTAAAACTACCCACCACGTCCCACCACTAAAAACAAAAGCTGCCCAGCACCCCTCACCCACACTGAGCCGTAAATCATTCCCCAACCCCCTACCCGCCCTAAAAACATTCAACCCCTGCCCCTAAAAACAAAACTACTCTGACCCCCCACCCCTGCCATAAAAACAAAACTACCCTGACTCCCTCACACCTAAAAATAAAACTACCCCGATGCACCACCCCTTAAAGAAATAACTACCCTGACCCCTCCATCCCGCCTTTAAAAACCAAACTACCCCGACCCCACCCCACCGCCTATAAACAAAACTATCCTGACTCCCCACCCCGCCCCTAAAAACAAAACTACCCCAACACCTCCACCCACCCTGAGTCCTAAAACCTTCCCCGACCCACCACCAGCGCTAAAACAACCGACCCCCCCACCCTGCCCCTATAACAAAACTACCCAAACCCCCTACCCCGTCCCTAAAAACAAATCTACCCCAACCCGCCACCCCATCCCAATCCCTTAATCCACCCCACCCCTAAAAACTGCCTCCAACCCTGCCCCAACCCCACTTACCTGACCAAACTACCCCAATCCCCGAACCCCTGCCGCTAAAAACCAAACTACCCTGATCCCCCCACCCGCTCCTAAAAAACAAACTATCCTGACCCACCAACCCCTGCCCCAAGCCTTTATTCCACCCAACACCCTAAAAACTACCCCAACCCTGCCTCAACCCCACTTACCTGACCAAGCTATCACAATACCCCATTTCCCTCTAAAAACGAAACTCCCCCGACCCCCCGACCGAAAGCCCTTAATTCACACCCACCCTTAAAAACTACCCCCGAACCCTGCCCCAACCCCACTTACCTGACCAATCTACCCCGATCCCCCTACCTCCGCCCCTAAGAACCAAACTACACTGATCCCCCTTCCCTGCACCTAAAAAACCAAACTACCCTGACCCCCACGCCCTTCCCCAAGCCCTTAATCCACCCCACCCCTAAAAACTAACCTCAACCCCACTTATCTGACCATGGCGTTTACCGATCCACTTTGCCTTTTTCTGTGCCTTAACCATGCATGTGCGTTGTTCAGCACATGCGTGGTTAAGGCACAGAACAAGGCAGTCATTGTTTCGGCAAGCGTGCTTACGTTTGCGTTGTACAAAAGTTTGTTGTTCCAGAGTCGTGGTTCAGGACGTTTCCCCCTGCAACAACATTTTCAATCACATCTATTGACAAAGGCAATTCACAAACATTCTGGAGGTTTTTTTCACACTCTGAAAAAAGATTTGACATTACAAGTGTTAAAATCAGGCGTTAAGAGTTACACCAGTGTGGGAAAGACACCCTATATTGTACAAAGGTGTATTACAGGGGAAAATATGCATTTTTCTTGCATGATTGAACTCTATTTCCAAGAGCTGTGTGACATTGTAAGTAGAATGCGTACTCCAAGTAAAGCCGCTCAGATTGATGATGAATCGAGGCAAAAACTCTTGCTGGCGTTCTTTGTCGGCACACGTCTATGCCTGTTGAGAGGATCGGCTGTACGGTATTTCGCACTAAATATTCAATGTGCAACGAAACTCCTGAGATCCCTGAGAGGCGACGCCCGCATAGTAAACTGATTTGGTGACTGTTGGAATAATGACGTTAAACAGATATTACCGCACAGCTGGGGGCCGGTGTGTTATGAGAGTGTCGCTTCTTATTTGGCCCCTGCTGATCCCGTCGTAAGCACCAGCCGCAGAGGGAGGCGAGAGTGGGGAACCGGCCCAGCCGGCTCGCCAACTGTGAAATTAATTCAGCATTTCCCGCCGTAGAATCACAATGAGGGGACCTGCTGACAGGCCAGCGCTGAGGAATTAAAATATTTTTGTTCAATTAAATAAAAGCAAGATGCTAAAATAAAGAGGACGTTCATGTTGGAATCGGGGGGTGGTGATTAATCGCCACTCATCTGGCTCTGAGATTGTGGAGATTGTCAGTGCGTGCCTCTCGCTGTCGCTTCTCCGCCTCTTCAGATCCTTCGTTTGTACTACCAATGTTCCTTCCTCCCCAGGCCCCTTTAATTTTTCCTTTTATCTTTCTCCTTTATCATCATGCGCCCTATTGTCGCTTCCTCCTTTTTTCACTGCGCACAATGCGTCCTTTCTAACTACGACCAGCAGTGGCACGAGGTTGGCACCTATGTGTCTAATTTAAGCATAATTAGTATTGAGGTCACTAAGCTGGCCGAAATAACACCGACTTGTTAAGTTATGGCTGCCACTAGTAACATGGAAAACCAAATAATCAACAACACAAAGTCCTATAGTTAAAAATGTCACCTTTCTTTATTTTGTTCCTTTTCGCAGCTCAGGGCCTCATTATGAGTGAAGGAAAGGCGAGTGTCAGATTTAGAAAATGGGGAATTAAAAATGATGCAGAAGGGTGAGAGATGAGGGTTTATGAGTTAGAAAAGTGAGAACCCTGATTTAGAAGAGGAAGGAGGATGAATCATAAAAAGAGTTCAAAAGAGTGGATGTGCAACAGAGAGCATGATATGAAGCAAGGGCCTGATTTAGATCTTGACTGTGTTACCGCCAAGACGCAACAGCGGGGGACCTGGGGACCTGAGAAGACTGCCAAGTCGACGGTGTTCAGCCCACTGTACAGTATTTAGATGTTACAGCTCTGGAAGCACGGGTCTGGTGATAGATTGGAGGGAAATGGCAGTGTGACCCAATAGACTTCGTACAATGGCAGGGGCTATTGAATAGTGGTAAGTGATACACACACACACACACACACGCACACTGTACCTTAGCCATATCTGTCCCCCTGCACTACACACTATACAACACACCACATACACACCATCATCCATTACACTTCCAACACAACACAATCCGTACATGCTGAAAACATTGACATACATTCCTGACACAATACACACACACCACTGGCACTTTACCAACACACAACACACCCACAAAAACCAACACAACTATACACTCAGCCATACAGACACCCTCACACACAAGCACAACCACACACATCACAACATCCACCACACAACAACACTACACATGGAAACACAACATACACAACAACATTGATCTCACATGCAAGTGACACACATACAGACACAACCACATCACTCAGTCCAGTACCCTCACCTCAACCTGCCAATCCAGACACACATACATGTACTAACTTACACACACTACAGATAGTACAAACCAACCAGTACCGGTCCCCTTCCAATTTGCATACACACACACTGTTGTCAAGTGTGTGTGTACCCTTATTGTGGTGCCAGCATTAATTTGGTAATGAATGATGACAACACAAGGAAGTGTTTATGTGTGTGATATGTGTGTTGGTCCAGTGTGTCAAAAGCCATGGGTGACACAATTGTCTCCCAAACATGTGCATGTCTCAGTGATTTAAAAAAGTTACCGTGACATGTATATGTCTGCAGTGGTCCTGAACTCCCATGCAGTGCCCACCCAACGCTCCCTGGCAACGCGGAGCCCCAAACTTCAAGTATGGTAATGGGGGGTTGTTTTTTCTCCATGGGACAGTAGTAACAATGATGGCAGATTTTCTACTTGAGCGGCAACAAAATGTACTCAAAAGTAGCTTTTCAAGTAGGTGTTATACCTGAATGGATTGTTCAGGTAATTCTTTTTTGTTCAAAACACATTTTTTTTTTCTCTATTTTTAACAGAAAGTAAGTGCCACAGAAACTACAAATTTCTATTCTCGTCCAGAAAGCTCCTCCCACTGCTTTGTCCATTCCTTAGTCACTTTTCATCTGTATTTGGAGGAAAATGATTGCTTTCTTTGTCTGCAATCCTCGATACATATATATCAATTAATTTTAAGATTTTTTGTGAAAACATCAAGTGCTTTAAAAACATTTAAATAAGTTTGCCGCTTGATGGAGGGCATGCACCAGCATGTTTTACCTTTTTTGTTTTTTCTTACATTTTTAAATTTGACTGTGGGTGGCCTGAAGTTGCAGTAGCGGTCTATCTTGCATTACCTTTTTTATTTTTTTTCTAAGGGAAAAAGTTTGCACATTTTATGGGGGCCTGAGATTAAAATAGAATGGTTATGTGCTTGTGCACCATGTGATGCCATTTACACTGGTTTTCCCGCATGGAGCATGCTACCAGTTCTAAAGTCTGAGGGCCAGATTTACAATGTTTTTGCGCAGTGCAGCGCTGCAAAGCGTTCTTGCTGCACTGCCCTACGTCAAAACAAAAGGGCAGAAATGTGCCGCATCTGCAAGATACAGCACATTCCTGTCCTTTTCCCCTGCGCTGGTGCACAAATTGCTGCCATGCGCCAATGCAGGCACCCTTGCACCAGCGTGCAAGTGTGTCTGCGTTGTGAGGATGACTGTTTTTGGGCACGAAGGGGCACCTTCCTGCACACAAGCAATCCTAAGAGGAGTTTTTCTCATCCAATGTGTGCTACAAAATGCAGCACACATAGAGAGAGGAAAAAATGGGGAGAAATAAAGATATCTCTCCCCGATGCATCACTTCTAAGCCACCCCTGGGTGGGGTAGGGTTTTGACACATTCCCAGGTTTACAAAACCTTATAAATCTGGGAATATATCAAAATCCATGGGTGCTCTGTGGGAACACCGACACAACACCCATGGAAAAGCCTCCTAATGCAAAGTAAAGCAAGGCAGCAACTTGCGCTGCGTTGCTTTACTCCATATCTACAAGGCCATGTAAAGCCACGCAAAGTGGCTTTGCATGGGTTTGTAGATATGGGTCTGAAGCCTGCGCTGCCAATGCATCAAAAAAGAGACATATCGGCAGTGCATGCCGCTTGTAAATCTGGACCTGACTGCGACCAGCACAGCGTGCATTTTTTAACCGTTGGCAGAACTCTGCAGACTCTCACAGAATTTTTATGTAACTCTTGATGATTCTCACGAAGTGACATTTCACAGGTTCCTCCCAGACCTACAAAAAATGAGGACCTACCCAGCTCAATAACACATGACAGGGTACCTATTTCTCCAGAGCCATCCAGGGCACACTTCTACCTCAACAGATGCCCTGCAACAAAATGTATGATGGAAAACGAATGCAAGAACCACGCATGCCTGAACAACGCGGTCGGATGCAAGAACCACAAATGCTTTTACCACGCATGCCTTTACAATGATTTTTTTGTTGTAAAAACATGCCTAATAAAGGCATGTGTGGGAATGGCATATGTGGCTCTAACATTCCACCCCCACCTGCCCTATGGCCCAAAAGTACCCCACCCATAATACTAAAACTACCCACCCCGTCCCACCCCTAAAAACAAAAGTAGCCCAGCACCACCCACCCACCCAGAGCCGTAAATCGTTCCCCAACCCCCCACCCGCCCTAAAAACATTCAACCCCTGCCCCTAAAAACAAAACTACTCCGACCCCCCACCTCTGCCATAAAAACAAAACTACCCTGACTCCCCCACACCTAAAAACAAAACTACCCTGATCCATCACCCCTTAAAAAAATAACTACCCTGACCCCTCCATCCTGCCTTTAAAAACCAAACTACCCCGACCCCACCTGCCGCCTATAAACAAAACTATCCTGACTCCCCACCCGCCCCTAAAAACAAAACTACCCCAACACCTCCACCCACCCTGAGTCATAAAACCTTCCCCGACCCACCACCAGCCCTAAAACAACCGACCCCCCACCCTGCCCCTATAACAAAACTACCCAAACCCCCTACCCCGTCCCTAGAAACAAATCTACCCCAACCCGCCACCCCGCCCCAATCCCTTAATCCACCCCACCCCTAAAAACTGCCTCCAACCCTGCCCCAACCCCACTTACCTGACCAAACTACCCCAATCCCCCAACCCCTGCCGCTAAAAACCAAACTACCCTGATCCCCCCACCCGCTCCTAAAAAACAAACTATCCTGACCCACCAACCCCTGCCCAAGCCTTTATTCCACCCAACCCCCTAAAAACTACCCCAACCCTGCCTCAACCCCACTTACCTGACCAAGCTATCACAATACCCCATTTCCCTCTAAAAACGAAACTCCCCCGACCCCCCCGACCGAAAGCCCTTAATTCACACCCACCCTTAAAAACTACCCCCGAACCCTGCCCCAACCCCACTTACCCGACCAAACTACCCCGATCCTCCTACCTCCGGCCCTAAGAACCAAACTACACCGATCCCCCTTCCCTGCACCGAAAAAAACAAACTACCCTGACCCCCCCACCCCTCCCCAAGCCCTTAATCCACCCCTACCCACTGTATTTAGATGTTACAGCTCTGGAAGGACAGGACTGGTGATAGATTGGAGGGAAATGGCAGTGTGACCCAATAGACTTCGTACAATGGCAGGGGCTATTGAATAGTGGTAAGTGATACACACACACACACGCACACTGTACCTTAGCCATATCTGTCCCCCTGCACTACACACTATACAACACACCACATACACACCATCATCCATTACAATTCCAACACAACACAATCCGTACATGCTGAAAACATTGACATACATTCCTGACACAATACATACACACCACTGGCACTTTACCCACACACAACACATCCACAACAACCAACACAACTATAAACTCAGCCATACAGACACCCTCACACACAAGCACAACCACATACATCACAACATCCACCACACAACAGCACTGCACATGGAAACACAACATACACAACAACATTGATCTCACATGCAAGTGACACACATACAGACACAACCACATCACTCACTCCAGTACCCTCCACCTCAACCTGCCAATCCAGACACACATACATGTACTAACTTACACATACTACAGATAGTACAAACCAACTAGTACCGGTCCCCTTCCAATTCGCATACATGCACACTGTTGTCAAGTGTGTGTGTACCCTTATTGTATGTATGTATGTATGGAGGTATTTGTAGAGCGCTTTCCGGCCCGGGGGCATTGAAGCCCTGACTAAGGGAGAGCGGCAATGTCAAAGAAAGAAATCAGACAATTATTGAGGAAACCGCCAAGTCTTGACCCGTTTCCTAAAGATCAGATAGTTATGTGGTGCCAACATTAATTTGGTAATGAATGATGACAACACAAGGAAGTGTTTATGTGTGTGATATGTGTGTTGGTCCAGTGTGTCCAAAGCCATGGGTGACACAATTGTGTCCCGAACATGTGCATGTCTCATGATTTAAAAAAGTTACTGTGACATGCATATGTCTGCAGTGGTACTGAACTCCCATGCAGTGTCCACCCAATGTTCCCTGGCAACGCGGAGTCCCAAACTTCAAGACTGGTAATGGCGGGGTTGTTTTTTCTCCATGGGACAGTAGCAACAATGATGGCAGGTGTTGTCCAGTTGTGTCCAGTCAAAGTCAGAGGTGAAATGGAGAAAAAGGTGAGTTTACACCCCTTCCCCCCAATCCACCAACACAGAAGTAGAGGTTGAACCACCCCTTTTTACTTGGCGGTAAGGCAAAGCCAAATCTGCATGGCAGAAAGGGTGGCTGGGGTCCCACAGACAGACTTTTTCCTGTCATGCCATTGACGCAGGCAGTGTTTCTTGGCAGAGATGGTAGTTCAAATGCAGGCTTTCGGCTATGGGACAGCAAACATCTAAATATCACAGGTGTACTGTCAAGCCGGCTGATGGGTTTTCAGTCAAAAAGTTGACAGTGGGACCATTGTCACCAACATCTAAATCAGGCCCAGAGTTTTTTTGGGAAAGCAAATACTGGGTGGATGCCTTGGCTGCCACCAGCATGGGATGTAACTTACCAGCATAAGCAGCAAATGTGGCAACCTAGGTAGTGGAGGTAGAAGAATGAAAAGAGAAGCTGAAACAAGTAAAATGGTGAGAGACTGAGATAAGAGAAACATATAACATAAAGAGGTACACATGAGAGAGGTGGAGATATTGGGAGGGAAAGGGAAAAAGTGAGATAGGAAGAGAATGTATAGAGAATGGAACTGGGTAGACAGAGAGAGTGAGAGGGATAATATCTAATAGATGGGGAGTATAGAAATTAGAAGGAGATATAGAGGGGGAGCTATAAGAGAAGTATGTAGGCACATTGTTGATGGTTTTTGCAATTTGTCTTAAATTTGCCATGCAGGATAAAGGCCTGTTTCTCCTACCCCTTTCACGCTATGAGTAGATAAAGTCCTTGCAAAGGTACAGCAAAGACTCTGTGAGGTCAAATGATCATTGACAGATTTATAGGTGTTAGATCTGGCAGCACTTGGCATGGTTTTCTTGTACTTTTTGCTTCTAACCTCCTGTTTTTAGGCCCTGTGCTACAGTTCGTTTTGGATGATTTTAGACTCTCTGGGTCCTTGACCACTGCTAACCAATATTAAAGTTCAAGTGCTCTCTGTCTTAATTGTACTGGTGATTAATTATCCATGATTGGCATATTTGATTTTCTAGTAAGTCCCTAGTAAAGTGCACTAGAGGTCCCCAGGGCCTGTTAATCAAATGCTACTATTGGTCCTGCATCACTGATTGTGCCACCCACATGAGTAGCCCTGTAAACATATCTCAGACCTGCCACTGCAGTGTCTGTGTGTGCAGTTTTAAACTGCCAATACAATCTGGCAAGTGCACTCACTTGCCAGGCCCAAACCTTCCCTTTTACTACATGTATGTCAACCCTAAGGTAGGCCCTAGGTTGCCTCATGGGCACGGTGCAGTGTATTTAAAACGTAGGCCATGTACTGATGTGTTCTACATGTCCTGATAGTGAAACACTGCCAAATTCGTTTTTCACTATTTCAAGGCCTATCTCTCTTATAGGTTAACATGGGGACTGCCTTTAAATATCTTTTAAGTGCAGTTTCCCATTGGTAGCAGATGGAGATATGGAGTGGGGGGTCCATGAATTCACAATTTAAAAATATATCTTTTGGTAGAGTTCTTTTTTAGATTGTCTTTTTGAAAATGCCACTTTTAGGAAGTGGGCATTTTCTTGCTTAACCATTCTGTGCCTCTGCCTGCTTGTGTTTTCCACGTCTGGGTCAGACTGACAGTTGGGCTGTTGTGAATTCCCTCTAAACAGTGACACAAAGGGAGCTAGTGTGTAGCCTTCATATCCTGTGGAGAGGGAGGAGCTGACACTTACACCTGAAAGGGCTGTGCCTGTCCTCAAACAATGCAGTCTCCAACCCCCTGGTGTGTGTCTGGGGCCAGGCAAGGCAGGATCTTGTGAACAACAGAGATTACTTCTAAGGCAGAAGTCGGTATAAGTAGTAGACCCAAAAATGCAGATTTTCAGATTACTTCTCGTTCAAGATGAACCTCTGCCAAGGAGAAGAGCTTGATGATTGAGGAGGACCTGCCACTCTGCCTGTTGCTTTGCTGTGCTGGCCTGCTGCTGCCATTTCAGCCTTAAGAGGGAAAGGACTGGATGCTGCTTTCTGAAATCCTGCTTGTGAAGTTTCTCCAAGGGCCTGTACTGAGCTTGCCTCCGGTTAAGCAGCCTCAGGGACATCAAAAAATTCACCTACCAGCACCTGGGGACTCCTGCTGAGGACCCTGACTAGGAAAGTGGTACCAATCCAGTTTCTGGGCCTTTGGAAGTGAGTCCTGGTGAGAAAACAGGAAGATCCAGGCACACTGATTGCATACGACTCCAGAACCGGTGCCACTGCACGACTCTACGTCTCTGCCTGCAACCCGAAGCCATGGTCACCGCTGGAATGCGATGACCACGACTGACACCGCAGGCCCGACACTGCCACGGCCTTGCTGAAGTTGCGTGACTCTGTTAGTTGCGAAGTGCTGTGTCACTGACAGCCATGACACCCAACTCCCGAGCAGCGCAGCAGCCAGCGACCCCGCGAGGTCAACAAGCTTATCTTGACCCGCCATATTCAGCGACCTTGCCGGACCATCAGGGACCGATACCGCACACCAACGCCACCTCACATCCCATGCTCCGCAGCAAGGAACCAACGCCGCACTGGACCCAGCAACACCTCTCTTCCCCGACTCTGTGAACCGACTTGTTTCTTCATTACCAAAGGTTCTATACCTGGGGGTTCGTGTGACTCCGTGACCAGCGCCATCGGCATCAGATTGTTGGTAATGACTCTATTACGACACCGCAATCACTCTAAATTGAAGCATTTTTGTTTCTAAGTGATATATTCAAATCAAATCATTAACATTTATAAAGCGCGCTACTCACCCGTGCGGGTCTCAAGGCGCTAGGGGAAAGGGGGGGGTTACTGCTGCTCGAAAAGCCAGGTTTTTAGGAGTCTCCGGAATGCGGAGTGGTCCTGGGTGGTCCTGAGGCTGGTGGGGAGGGAGTTCCAGGTCTTGGCTGCCAGGAAGGAGAAGGACCTCCCACCCGCCGTGGAGCGGCGGATGCGAGGGACGGCAGCGAGGCCAGAGGAACGGAGGAGACGGGTGGGGCGTAGAAGCTGAGGCGACGGTTGAGGTATTCCGGTCCCTTGTTGTGGAGGGCTTTGTGTGCGTGGGTGAGAAGTCGGAAGGTGATCCTTTTGCTGACTGGGAGCCAATGCAGGTGTCTCAGGTGTGCGGAGATGTGGCTGTTGCGGGGTACGTCGAGGATGAGGTGTGCCGAGGCGTTTTGAATACGTTGCAGGCGTTTTTGGAGTTTGGCAGTGGTCCCAGCGTAGAGGGTGTTGCCGTAGTCCAGGCGGCTCGTGACGAGGGCGTGGGTCACGGTTTTTCTAGTGTCGGCGGGGATCCAGCGGAAGATCTTGCGGAGCATGCGGAGGGTGAGGAAGCAGGCGGAGGACACGGCGTTGACTTGCTTGGTCATGGTGAGAAGAGGGTCCAAGATGAAGCCGAGGTTGCGTGCGTGGTCTGCGGGGGTCGGTGCGGTGCCGAGGGCCGTGGGCCACCAGGAGTCCTCATCCTCGGCAACACCCCATCCAAGCGGATGGGGTGTTGCCGAGGATGAGGACTTCCGTTTTGTCAGAGTTCAGCTTTAGGAGGCTGAGCTTATTATTGAGATTATTCAAGTTTAATCTTTGAAATTTCATAACCTTGTTTGTGTATGTTGGATTTTGGCAGTTTTGATTGACTTAGACAAAACTGGTGTTGAGGGCTTGTGTGGTGTTTCCACTATGTTGCTGTGTGTTATTGTACAAATATTTTACACATTGCCTCTGAGATAAGCCTGACTCCTTGTGCAAAGCTACCAAAGGGGTGAGCCTGGGTTATCTGAGCTGTGTATCTCCCTTACCCTGACTAGAGTGAGGGTCCCTGCTTGGACAGAGTGCGAACTGACTGACAACCAGAGACCCCATTACTAACAATTCATTTTAAGTGCAAGCTTTAGAATGTAATAGTAGCAAGGCTAAATAATGTGACACAAAGAGAGACAACAGGGATAGCAGTACTTAGAGTGAAAGCAGCTGTAATTTCAATATGAGAAAGAAACATTATTGATAGTATTTTGAGTGAAAGCAGGAGGAGTTTCAACAAGTGTGCTGACTTACAAAATCACTCAAATGATGTCAGCACTCACATATTCACCTACTCCTTTACCTACAGACTCATCTGAGTGGTTTAAAGCACCCACTTCAGACATCTGTCCATAACCTACATGCCACTTGTACCTTAGCGGCACAAGTTTTTGAAACAATTAAAGCTTGCACTATTCTTCCATGATGAATCTGTTATCTAGGCACTGAAAACTTGTACTGTGATTGCTTTATGTGGAGGGATGCTTGCTTTGCCACTACACCTTATCTGTGAGGAAACAAATCTTGCACTGAAGCTGCCTTAACTGCAACTGTCCTGAGGGATAGGGGAGGCTTGCAATGCTACTGCTCAAGCTGTACCTGTCATAGGAAAGAGGGAAGCTTCCACAGCCCCTCTCTAAAATATACTTCTTCTATGAAGAATGTTCTTTCCAACAATTATGAAAAATTTGCTCAGGCCCCCATCTTATGAAAAAAAATGTACATATAATTTGCCCTTGCTCAAAACGTATTAATAAGCAGGGACTATTTCATAATATTTAATGTGAGGTATAGACCTCCTTTGTCCTAGAGAAGGCAATTGTCCTAGTAAGGGCAATATATGAGTACCAAAATATGTCATTGGAAAAGACAACTAGGGTCTATTGCTCAACCCTCCTGTTTTTAATCTTGTGGCAGAGAGGCAAGATTAAAATAAACAAATTAGCTCACTTATACACAATTTTAATACAAGTATTATGGTTTAACAAAGAGCAAACATACATGTCAACATAACGGACTTAACATTTCCCACATTAGGCACCCAGGAGAAGAATGTAAAGCAAAAGGATAGTGGCACTCTCAGATGCTTTGCAATGCTAAATTAAGAGCTCACTGATTAAAAATAACACATTAGGTAGGTGAGGACTCATCATCCTCTGTGAGTACATGAATGTAGACTAATTCTATGAGACGTATGGCCATTTCTTAAGGAGTGACTTACTTCTAGTATGTGTAGGGAGGTAGCCATTGTCCAGAGCAATGAGACTCAAGAAATGGGTGGTCATCTCACAGCCAAGGTCCAATGCTGCAAGGCCAAGAGGAGGGGACTCTCCGGTGAGATTTGTAGCCATGATTCAGTGCTATGAGGCCCAGTAAACAAAGGGCCCAATATCCTGTGCCTCATATCCATGGTCTAGCACTGCAAGGCTGAAGTACCATGGCTAAGAGGCCCAGAGGAGAATGTCCTCCTCATGTTGGCCTTGCCACATTGCCCAGTACTGTGAGATCCAAGTAAGGGGGTGCTATGAGAGCCAGGAAAGTGTGCCACATTCCATGGTCCTTGCAGCCATGACCCAGGACTATAAGGCCCAGCGAATGAGGAGCCCTCTCCTGTGGGCTTCACAGCAATGAAAGTGCTAAAAGACCCAGGGGATTGCACCTACCGGGCATATTTGCCATTGTCCAGCAATACAGATCCCATGGGTGAGCCTACCACCTCCTTCCTCTCCCAGATATCTCCAGCACTAGTGCATGTGTGCGTTTTTATGTCTAATGTTAACAAAGACCTTTTGATATTACTAAATGTACCCTGTTGCAGGTGCTATAAGCCAGCCCTCTTTATACATTGGTCTGTTGTTGTGTCATTCACATGTTTCTTCTGCCCACTACACAATACAGCAAGGGGAAAATGGTGGTTGGCTAACTTCACTGTGAATAACTGCATTCTACCCTTTCACAAGAAGCACATCCACACACAAGGTAGTCCCCATCAGTGTCAGGGACTACTACGGTAAAGTGTACATTTTGTGACCAAGAAAATAGGTTTGCTTTTAGCAGCTTTTTTTGCTTTTTAGATTGATGAGGGCACAGCAGCGTCCCCAAAAACTAAGCAAACAAACAAAGCAAGTACTACCGAAAGACGAGCAGCCAATACTAGGCTTATTGGCTTTATCAATGCATCCTTATTCGTGTTATCCTAAAGCCTGCACCATGAGCAAAGCTCAAAGTCAGACATTTTATATGGAGCCTCTAGAGTCGTAAACGACAGAGAAGTAACTTCAATCCAGAGGATAAATACTGTGGGACCGAGATAGAGGTAGAGAGGTGTGGAAAGCTATAAAGCACTGTATGAGAGCTGGGTGCAGGACCCCCCCACACTGGCCTTGGCTACCGCCGGCCTTACCCGCGAATCTGCGCTTATTCCCATATCGGCTTCTTTCTTCTTGACTCCGCTCTCCATCTTTCTCTGCATCTCATGCTCTTCTCTCCGACACTCCCCTCCCCGGATTTTTTTTCCTCCTGTGAAACAAATTACGCCCGAACACACAATTCAGTGTTCCAGCTTTGTTTGTCTTTCTGCTTTGGCTCGTTTCTTGCAGCTGTTGTCCTCTCCTCCTCGTTTCCTCTCTCCTCCCCGGCTCTCTCTCATCAGAGATCTCTGTAGCTAGTCAGCAAGGACTTCACTAGGCGGCGTGTACCGGCGTGAGAAAATTATACCTTTCATCATGACCTGAAGCAGTGCGAGGCCGGAGTACGATGGGGGTTGAACTGGCAGCACGACCATCAAGCGCTCCCCCTTTCATCTTCAGAGCTCCTTTATCCAGCAGTCATACTACCGTCCTCTGTGCCTACCCTGAGGCTCAGCTCTGACCCATGACTAACCCACACCTCCCGCGCCACTCCTTGATGGCATTTGTACTTGTAGCAGAAGGCGCTCTGCATCCACCTGTAATCAAGTTCAAGCAAACAGGGAAGCAAGCTGCACGCCCAGGCTGCCACCTTACCATGCAGTGCCATGCAGCATACTTAACACATCACACACACCAGTCTGAGCACAGAGACAGGGAAAGTTCTTCAATTTATGCTTCGCTTCGAAAAGTTCCTCCACTACCGGGGTTCGGAGATTATAACGTTTTTTTTGCCTCAAACACAGTCGGGAGGCCTTGAAATTGCGTAAACAGGATTCAATCCCTGTTCTTCTATACTCCCAGTGGTTCGTTTTATCGGTCCCATGGACAAGATCTCCCTGTATGACTTTAAAGATCTTTGACAGTGATGAAATATATAGGGGCATTCTATGAAATCAAAGTCTCTGTGAACCCATCAAGAAGAAATGTCAACGATCCTAGTGTCGAAATGTCTTTCATTGCTTCATTCAGCTCATTGATTATAGTGGGTGGGGCGTTGAGTGTCAGTAGCTGTGTTACTAACGAAAGGCTGTCTAGCCCTTTTCTCACTTGGCAGGCTAAATGCCGCTTCTTACTAGTCCCCTTACTAGTCTCCCCTTGTCACTTGACGTGTTGGCCAAAGAAGTGTAGTTCTTGTGCTGTTTCCCACAGCTTGCCCTGGTCTGTATTCTTGTGAGCCCCATGTTGTACAGCCAGAAAAAGCCGCTTTCAGTAGGACTACATTCTCAATGTCTCTTCCATGCTTTCTAATCCAGGGACAGAAAGGATTGGCGAGTCGGAATGTAGCACCTTCGGCCTCCATCATGATTCTTTCTCTGGCTTTTTCACACCATCCCTGTGATGATGCCCTGAAGGCACCAGCTGATCGTTCCAAGGAGCAGAGCCCCGTTTCACAGGGAAGGTCTGCAGTAGCTACAGGTGCGTTGGTCACCAAGTTCATTTGAATGAAAGACGGGCGAGCCTTGTTGAGTTGAGTGAGCAGTTCTAAGCTTCTCTGAGAAGGAAAGGTATTCTGCTTTTTCCCGGATATGACGTGGCTCTGCTATGGATAGATCTCCTCTTGGACCTCCCCTGGGACCTGCTCAAGCCAAAGAACCATTGTCTAACAATGTGCCTTGTCAAAGAGATCTGTGATGGCCCCAAACCAAATTTGTTCGCTATTCATGAACAATGTACAGAGAGTTCATCTTTCCAGCTTTACCCTTGCCTTTTCACGGTAGTTTGTTTATCTCTCAGTTTCTACCAGCTCTGCTGGGATTACTTTGGTCTACCTTCTTATCCGTCTGTCTCTTCTTGCCGCTCCTTTTTCCTGTTTCCTCTAAGAATTGTCTGACTCAATTGCTGTCCTCATTTTTTCTGATTTACCTGCACCCTTTCTCCTTTCCGTTTCCTTCCTTTCTTCTCACTCCTTTTCCTATAATCCCTTTGTCGCCGTCTACTTGCATTTCTATTACAACTATTAATGCCTCAATTTTATTTTATCTTACTTAAGCACCTCCTTTACCCAGCACACCTAATATTTTCTCTTTAGTCCTACCGTTTCTGCACCCCACTGCCTTTCTACTCTTTCAGTCTATTTCTCTTGTTTTGAGCTTTCCTTTTGTTCCTTCCCTATTTTCACAGGTGACAAGTACCCCCATCTTTCTGATTTGGGTCCAGGTTGTACCTGGTATGCTTACTCATTCTGAGTCTTGAAGCATTGACAGTTCCTCATACTGTACGCCTATCCTTTTCCCTTCTATCCTCCCCCCCTTGTCTGACCTGCTTATAACTCACTGTCCTCTGACTTTCTTCTACTTTTCCTTTTTCCTTGTTATCTCACGTCCCCCCTTCCCATCTGTAACTGCCTCCTCTTCTTTACATTTTCAAATCGATGTAATCTACGAGTTTAGCACCCTTCTTCTGACGTCACCGGCCCCTCCTCCCTGGCTTTGCTAGCTTTTCTAACCTCTATCCAACCTTCCCTTCGATGCTCAGTATTCATCAGCATTTATGAGCAGGGACTTTGTCCATGGCTGTTCTGTTAGAAAGTGTGGGGACATTTAAGCTGAGCCAGCAGCTAGATCCGTCCCATGGCAAAGTAATAGTCTACTTCCTCGGTAAATAGGTACCAGTTTCTCTGTTTGCCTAACCACACCCCAAGGAAACAAGTGATATAAATGTCTATTGTTTGTGGCCTAGTGGGCTGGGAAAATTATTTTGGAGCTGCCCTTCCTTAATATATGAGTTTCTTGTGTCCCCCGGTCGTCCTGTTATTTATTACTCATGTAATCTTCAACGTCACCCAAGACCGCCTATGCCAGACCTTGAAGTTTTGATGTTCTTCTTCTTCTTATAAATGCCACCCTAATTTATTCCTTCTGTCGAATTGGTTCTTTTGTGGTCGACCATGGCTACAATAGGGTGAATTCGATGTAATGTGGAATAAAGCTCAGAAATGGATTATGGCTTCCTTGATGGCATGGGGGTATTTTGTAAACTACCTCCCTCACTACTATATTTTTCTCATTTGTAGCAGTGAGCTAATTTACAACACATTCTACCAAACAGCAGCACAGTTTTTGGAAATGTGTTTGGGTGAATGGATAGCCTTTGTGTACCACTTCACCAGAATGTCTGTTGTAAGGTTAGGACGCGCCTTCATACCTTTGGGGAACACCTTATTTCCATCCGGTTCATTTTGGCAACGAGCCATTATAATTTAGAACTGTAGTCCACTTGGTTCAAATGAGGTCTCTCATAGGTAAACCTTTCCACATGCTTTGGTGGTGAAATCAAATCCGAGGATAAAAGAATGGGGGCAGTGAAAGGCTTCTACTTCGTAGACCCAAATATATTGACTGTAGTATAACCAACATAAGCAGGTGGAACAGCAGAGGTTCCTTCTTCGTCTGAGGTGGGACAGTTGGGACTCTTTTTCCTCTCGAAAAATAGTCATATTTCAGGGGTAGATAGGCTTGTTAACTCCTTCTCTCTGGGAACCACGGCCACTGATCTTAAGTAGCAACCATTCTGTTACAAAGCTACATAAGCAAGATCCCTAGGTTTAGAAATCCCATACCTCAAACTAGGAGACAGTGTTTGTTTCCCAGTGTTCAGTGCAAGTTTTGAAACATAAAAGAGACCCTAACACTGAATACATTTCTTTTCTCTTGAATACTTTTCTGGGGATAAGGCTGGAACCACCAAAGTTCTTCGTGACGTTTATGTTACTACGGCTTTAAATTTAAAGTGCTATTTAATGTGTTATTCATTAAAGTATTAACCCTGAATGAACGTACAAATTGTTTGCTTTTCCACTCCTATATATAAGCAGGGTCGGCTTTAGCAATGGTGGTGCTAGGTGCAGCAATCTTTTTTGACGCCCCCATGACCTTCGCCTTTGATTCCCTCACTACCACCCTGCAAAAGTGCCTCTCATCTCTCAGTAGTACCTCTCAATTACATTTCATTTGTTTTAAAGTGCTTATAAAGGCTTGCTTTACTAATCCACTCAGCTGTCCACATAAAACATATTTCTGTTGTTTACAACAGGCATGTCAACCCTCTGTGCTACTTTGTTTTCCTGTTCACAAGACTTTCGCCATAAGCACCTGGTCAGAATACCCTGGACGGTTGTTAACCTCAAGGCAGTTTTACATGGCTGAAATCCCTCACTTCCTCCAGAGTACAATATGTATATTGCTAGTGTACTATATTGTGAGTGTGTGAAGAGTGGGGGTACCCTTGCTTCGCTGTCCCCATGAGTGAGCAGTCCCAAAATGGTGGATTGTCATTGGCAACAGCTGTGACTCTTTCTACTAGCTGCTCTCTCTCTTTTGTCCCTCCCATCTCCGCCCTCTGTGCTGGTCATTTTAGCTCAGGTTACCTGGCTGAATCGATAAAAGGTACAACAGGGAAGGGAGAAAGTCTTTAGCTCAGGCTACCCGGCTGGACTGATAAATGGTACAATGAGGAACAGACAAACTCTTTATGTTTACCACACCACTGAGTACATTCCAGCAGGTCAGTGTGTGTTACTATCTGACACCTGAGACAAATATATATGCTTTATGTCCTCCCCATGTAGCCTATGTTTAGCTAAAGAAGACCCTATAAGAGAGCCACAGAACAGACAGGGGTTATTGTGCCCCAAGGGTTTTCAGTGATGTCGTTTGCCATTGACGTCCTGGGGTCCGTCCTTTTACGGGTCATAAAGCTGCATCAAATACACGATTATGACACTTGGCTCTGAGGGTAGTGAGAGTGAGCAGTCAAAGGGAGGTGGTGTCTGGGGTAACAGCTCAGAAATCATCATTCAACTAACATTCAAAATAGCAGATTGCCATTTCAGTGCTTACTTTTTTAGTCCTTTTAGAATTTACTTTAATTTCAGAACAAAACATAATACTACACAGTTTAAAAGGGGTTTCAGGTACAGGATTGTAACCTCATCTATGTTTCTCAGTGAGGTGCGACATCCCCAAGGTGCACTTTTGATACTATACTGTAGGAATTTGCTAATGGGTACTGTTCTTGGTGTGTGGAATATGTATAGGCATTGATTAGACACAAGTGCAGTCCACTCTGGATTACCCACCAGCTAGATGTGTACATCAGTTCAATGTCTTTTGCCGACTCAAATCTGGTGCTGGAAGAAACTCTTAAGCTCATGCAGCATATTTCTATGCATGCTCAATCACTTATTCCATTTACAGCTAGGCTCCACTTTTACCTATTTGGTGGAGATGCAGCTCCAATGATGTTGGTGGGCACAATCTTTGTACCAACTCATGCAGTGGCGGCTTCGTTGATGTGGGGGATTAAGCTGGTGACCTAGGTCAGATCATGAGTCACTGGCATGATCAGTGCGGGAGGCTACATGGTAAGTACTTGTCTTCAGCAGTTTCAGCCTCCCAGGCCAGATGTAGAGTGACACATGGTCACTACAGTTGCAGACTCTTGGCCAGTATTTCAGCAGGTGTACGTCAGCATTTGCGGCCTCCAGACTTATCAGGGCTTTTACATTGATGGCAGGGTGGGATCTTCAGCTCTCATGCTGGGCAGCTGCATCACCAATCTCTTGGGTGCAAGGCAGGATGCTGGATGATGTGTTGATGCTTTACTCTTGGAAGTCTTGTTGTGTTTTACAATGAGAACTACTTGAGGAACAATGGGGCCCCCACAACACAGGTTGCACCTAGTTTCACTCACTCTCTCAATCACCTTCTTCTGGATGTTCCTCACACTGAAAATATGCGGGGATAATCCTGGATAGTCTGTCCTCCTGCAGGACCAAACACTCTCCTTCCCACTCTAAGAAAGCAAGTAGGCATTTAGGTGCTAGGGAGGCCCTCCCCTCTTACAAAAAGATGAGCAGAATTTAGGTGATGCCTTCAAGTACTCTCCGGAGCACTCTATTCCTTGGTCATGAAGAACTTAAAACTGGAACAAAGCAGTATAGTTTTGTTCCCACTTTTTGTCACACTATCAATGCAGGGGTTGTAGATCCACTGTCTAAAGTACTGCAATCAGTTTGGGCTGGTTCTCATTCAAAAATAATTTTCAATCTTTTTCTCAGACGTAGGCTTTGTGCTAGGTTATGGCTGTTACAACAGGTATGAATAATGCTGGCTCCAAGCAAGATTATCCAAAAGGACACAATGATGTGTGGGATCTCAGTATCCGGCTCTAATAAGTCTATCTGAAGTGGTAATCAGAGTGGTAATCTCGCCTTGCACAACAGACATTGCAGTCCCACCTCAGCCCACCATGTACCAAATGGCAGTGCTCAGGAAGAACTAATCAGCAGTCTTTTGCTAACAAGGATCACATTGTATTTCCAAGGGGACCCCTGTCTCTATCCTCCCTCACTTTAGTGTTAAGGTCTCCAACCTCCAGCCGCAGGAATACAGTCAATGCACTTTCAGTGACTGAGGAAGTTGTATCCACACTCCATCTTGTGTCAGCTAAAGCAGGGGCCATGAAAATGGACCCACTGGTTTTCAGGACACAGACGTTCACTACACACAGTCTTACTACCACACATATAGTACACATCCAAAGCACATGACCATAATCATCAATAACACAACATGTCAAAACAAGGACCTGGGGTGCACATAAATGTTGAACTTTAAAGGAGAGATGTTTCAGTGTTACTTCCCATGCCCTTCATTTTGCCCCAGTGAGCCAATGCACAGTTGCCCTCTATGGCTCCTAATTCTCAAAACTGTCTTCCCTCTGGCAATAGCATCTGCAAGGGGGTTAGCAAGTTAAAAGCATTCCCCATTAACCCTTCCTACACTTTCATTTTTTCCAGACAAACCTTTACCAAAGGTGCTGACAATGTTTCATTGCAGGCAAAACATCCCCCTGCCTACCTTTCCCCCCCCTTCTCATCCTTCTAAAGAAGAGAAGATACTCCACTGCCTGGATCAAAAAAGAGTGTTATTGTTCTATATTGATCGTACCAAAGATTTCCAGGTGGGCAATCAACTCTTTGTTGGATTTGCAGTGGCAAAGAAAAGGAAAACAATTCAAAAGAGGACCATCCCTCAATGGATCCTGTGTTAAGATCTGTTACACAATGGCAAAGAAACAGCCTCAGGAAGGCATAGGAGTTCAGTCTATTAGAGATACACTTGGTATCCCTGCATTAGCTATAGGAGTCCCAGTCTTGGACATCTGTTAGGCAGCTACATGGGCTTCGCTGTACACATTTGCCAAATACTACTACCTCGAATGTCACGTACATTGAGATGGGCACTTTGCCTGTTGCTTCCACCAGGATTTGTTAGTCTGAAACAATCCACAGACAGACCTCTTGAAAAAAGTATTTCTTTGGTATCTCTTCTAAAAAAAGGAATTGGTGGCTAGAATCTCTATCAGATGAACAAATTGCATACCTTTGGTGACACTGTCTGGGAGAGACTTTATATAGCTACAGATTCCCTACTCACCCTTCCATCTACCCTCTTCTGTGGGCTAATTTCTCTAAATCAAGAGATCCTTTTGGACCTCACTTTTGACACACTGGTAAGTATTTTGATAGAAATGGGGTCTCTGGTTGCCAGTCAGTTTGCACTCTGTCCAAGCAGGGACCCTCACTCTATTCCGGGTATGCAAAATACACACCTGCTCACCCCCCTGGTACATTGGCACAAGCAGTCAGGCTTATTTCAGAGGCAATGTGTAAAGTATTTGTTAAAACACACACAGTAACACAGTGAAAACACTCCAAAAGCGCCAAACACCAGTTTAGTAAAATAGCTAATATTTATCTGAGTAAAGCAAGACCAAAACGACAAAAAATCCAACATATACAAGCAAAGATACACATTTTCAAAGATTAAACTTCAATATAGCACTTAGAAACACAATAGCTCCTACTTGGGCTACAGTGACGTTGACGGAGTCGTTCCCAACAATCCGATGCCACTCGCAAGGAAGGCGCCGCCGGTCACGGTGTCACACGGACCCCCAGGTACAGTACCTTTGATAAACGAGGAAACAAGACTGTGCACTGAGTCAGGGAGGTGAGGCGTGAGTGGGTCTGGTGCGGCGTTGGTTCCTTACTGCAGAGCAGGGGAGGTGATGCAGCATTGGTGCAAGGTGTTGGTTCCTGACAATCCGGAGGGGTCGATGATTCTGGAGGGTCAAGATGCTTTGGGCACCCTCACAGGATCACGGTCACGCCACGAGGCTATAGGCACTGCAGCAGAGTTGGGTGTTACGGACGTCGGTGACACAGCACTCAGGACTCACGGTGTTGCGGGGCTGTGGCAGCATCAAGCCTGCGGTGTCAGTCACAGTCATCACACTCAAGCGTCGACCATGGATTTGGTCGAGGAGTCGGGCTGCAGCAACAATCCTGGAGTCGTCCAGTGCACCTGGTTCTTCTTGTTTTTAGGCCAGCTTTCACTCCCAAGGGCCAAGATACTGGAATCGGCACCACCTGGTAAAATAGAGTCCACAGCACGTGAACCAAGGCTGTTAGGTGGAGTCTCTGATGTCCATGAGACTCCATAACAGGAGGGAAGCTCAGTCCAAGCCCTTGGAGAAACTTCACAAACTCCTGTCTTTGTCCATTTTAAGGCAGAAGCAACAACTTCAGGCCAACCCAGCAAAGTACAAAGAGCAAAGGGGCAGAACTCCTCTTCCAGCTCTTCAAGCCTTCTGCTTGACATAGGTTTTGCTTTATCAAAAAGTGTTTTAAAATCTGGGGTTTGGGTCAACTACTTATACTCATTTCTGCAGATGAAGTAGACAAACTTCGAAGGAAAGTCTCTGTTGTTCACAAGTTCTTGCCTTGCTTAGGCCTGGCCCCAGACACACTCCAGGGGCTTGGAGACTGCATTGTGTGAGAACAGACACCCTTTCAGGTGCAGGTGTCACTTCATCCATCCCTATCTATCCCAGGAGACTCATCAGGATATGCAGGATACACCTCACCTCCTTTTATACCACTGTCTAGAGGGAATTCACAAATAGCCCAACTGTCAGTCTGACCAGGATGTGGATTCCACAGGCAGGCAAAGGCATAGAATGGCTAAGCAAGAAAATGCCCACTTTCTAAAAGTGGCATTTTCAAACAGATAATCTAGAAACCAACTCTACCAAAAGATGCATTTTTAAATTGTGAGTTCAGAGACCCCAAACTCCAAATCTCTATCTGCTCCAAATGGGAACTGCACTTAAAAGATATTTAAAGGCAGCCCCCATGTTAACCTATGGGTGAGATAGGCCTTGCAATAGTGAAAAACAAATTTGGCAGTATTTCACTATCAGGACATGTAAAACACACCAGTACATGTCTTACCTTTTAAATACACCGCACCCTGCCCATTGGGGGACCTAGGGCCTACCTTATGGGTGACTTAAATGTTGTAAAAGGGAAGAGTTAGGCCTGACAAGTAGGTACACTTGGTACGACTACTTGCCAGGTACTATTGGCAGTGCAAGACTGCACACACAGACACTGTAGTGGCACGTCTGAGACATGTTTATGGGGCTACACAATCAGTGCTGCAGGCCCACTAGTAGCATTTGATTTACAGTCCCTGGGCACCTCTATTCACTTTACTAGGGACTTACCAGTGAATATGCCAATCAGGGATACCCAATCATAATCACAATTTACACAGAGAGCACTTGAACTTTAGCACTGGTCAGCACAAGTAAAGTGCCCATAGTACCAAAATCAGCAAAAACGAACTCTAGCACACAGTCAAAAATACAGGAAGTAAAGGCAAAAAGGCAGGGGAAAGCACACCCCCTCTCCTCAGCTTGACTCCGTGCTCGTGGTGCAGAAAAAATAGTCAAGAATTGAGGTCACCGCACTAAGTAGAACCGATATAGGCACCATGCACATCACTTAGGGCACAGACTATGCCAGCTATGCCATGATGAGCCAAGCAATGCTATGTACCATGTCCGGATTGCTCAAACAATTTCCAGATCTTATCTGACAAATGGGAATATCCTAAGGTAAGAAATCTGCAGCTAGAAGTATTTATCAGTGATACAATGTTTGCTTTGTCTGCCTCTGATTGTGGGTCAGTAGTAGTCTGAAAGATGCGTGATTCGTGAGACACACTACTACCACTAAGCTTGTTTGCATGCGGATTAGAATGACACTGTTTTGCATACACACCATTCATGAGGATTTGAGTGAAATAAAAGCACAGATGGCAAGGAAGGGGTAACCACTTTAAATATAAATCAATGGTAATTTAATTATGGGAACAGAGGCATAGGAACACCTATATGTTATTTTGGACTTGTGGAGGCAGACATCTGTTCTTCAGTCTGGTGAAGGAGCATAAGGAGTCAGCAGGGAATTTCACTACTTCAAAGAAAGGCAGCACAGGCACTTGAATTACTAATATGGTATCTGAACTGTGTTGTTCCAGCCAAGGCCCTTAAAAACACCAGCATGGCATCTGCAAAGCACTCCTACAGATCGATACCCTGAAGATACCAGCATGGCATCTTCACAGTGCTGCTCGGGACAATAACCTACATCGACCAGAATTGTGCCTGGACTACTTAAGAAGCATACCCTGAGCTTTGTGCATGCACATTACTGCAAAGGAAACTGCCCTGAGGTTACTTACACTGCATCTTCACTGTACCGCTTACAACATAAGCGTATCAAGACATGTCACCTTGAAAACAGCAGTTTCGGACAGTAGTCTGAAAGTCATGTCATGCAAAGGGAAAATTTACAGTTAGCATACTTCCCAACCTCGAACTGAGAAACTATACGAACACTAATTTGAAATCCTTGTAGCTGAAGAAGAGGTCAAAAGAATTGTTCCTTCACCCGGCCATATGATCATGCCAGTGGCTGCAATGCGCACCCTGTGTCCCTGTGTTGAGATCAGCAGGATTGAGAGGAGAGTCACACCTCCTTTCGGTTGCCCATGCCAGCTTTGCCAGCCTGTGCTGCCTTTTGCAACTTGCTATTGGAAAGGTATGGGTGCAACGCTCCAGTTCGGCCTTCAAGCATGGTCTATTTTTAACTTCTCTCTTATCCCATTTTTTCACTACTCTTTTCTGCCTTCACTGTGTGACCCACATCTCTCCTCCTTGTTTTCCCCTCCTATCTCTTCCCTGTTTTGACCCCCAACCTCTCCCAGAGAGATAGGAAAAAAGTCCAGTGAATCTGAATGTTAATGCACACCAGTGATGCAGCAGGGATGAAGTGAGACCCGCACCTTGCATTAAGCTAGGAAAATGGACCACCTGCCCCGCTCTCGATACTAAAAGACAGCCGTAATTGTGGTTCAATGACCTTTCAAACTCCTGTGCCCTGGTACTACTGCTTCTGATCCACTACCGAAAGCTACACCTTTGCTGTAGCTGCACAGAGAAAGTTGCATATATCATGTATCCTGTGAAGTGACAGTCACTTTAAGTATACATTTTACATTCTTTTCTTGCCACACTGTCTCCCTTGTGGGCCCCCTGAGCCCATCCTTTTGCCAAGTAATTTGTCCTGCCTTGTGCCTTCCCTATTTCCCCTGTCTACCTCCCAACCCTCATAGCTGTCTCTCTTATTACACTGAAGGAACAATAAAAAGCACAGCGGAAGTGAATTTACTGCAGTAGGATACACATCACTCGCATGATACATTTGGAGGCTTGCAATGCGGTTATGTTTTGTAAGAGACAAATGCTTGTTTTGATGCTGCCATGCTCTATGTGTTCTGTAAAGAAGGGAAACTTGCAATACTGGTGTGTTCCTGTTCTGTGAGAGAGTGACGCCCCCATTATTGCTGTCAAAGCAGGCCCTGTTCTATGAAGGAAAGAAGCTGCTACTTACAACATCTATAGAGCCTGTGTGATAACTATTTCCTGAAGCTTTACGACCAGCCTAAAAGCATTTTTTAAATATTTCAGTAGGACTGGCATAATTTCCAAATCTGGAATATGAGTGCAACACCCCTAACATATTGAACAAACCAGCAACACATATGTCTAGTGCCCTTTTGCCAGCCTGTCAATTTCACAGGCTGGCAAATTGGGAATAAGAGAATCTGCCATGTTCAGTAGGACTCTTTGTTTCTACAGCGCATGCAACCACTTTGAAAAAATGTCATTGCGGAAAACCTAACCTCAAGTCTTCTTTCATGGTGTCTGCACAGTGGTTTGCCCAATGTACCTTAAAGCTATATAAACACAGAAGGAGCAAGTTGGTGCACTACTCACAGGATTGCGAATAGATATTAATTCTATGTCAGGACTGGATGTTCCTATTATGCTTCTCAATCTTCACTACTAAAAAAACAGCAGCCAATAAAAAAACAGTAAACACAGAAACACTAAATGAGGCTTTGAACCCTGCCTCTCTTAACCACCAATAGCAGTCCAACATAGTCTATAAACCAGAGAGGCACCATTTGACTTCCTCTTTCTTTGCTGCTCTGCAGTCAGATAGTGCCTCCCCATTTCATTGTCTTATTACCTTAATATTGCTTTTTGTATACACTTACCTTGGTGTTTTGACATAGTGGGACTAACCCGCGCTCCTTTTCTTTCACCGTGCGTGTTGCGCCCGTAGTTTTTTGTTTTGTGATTGGTGCTGTGACTTCCTTTCAGGGAGCATCCCTTTCTGCCAACAGGAAATCAAAACATTTGTGGGTTCCACACTCTTTTAGAGGCGCTCCAGAGCTCTTAGGTTCACGACCGGTTGGTCAGGCAAAATTTGCTTGACTTCTGGGTTGCGTCTACGGAGCGCACCATAAGACGCGCGTGGTAGCCCAATTGGGCTACACACGTACGTCCTACGAGAAGGGAAGTGACGTTTGTCAACTTCCCTCCTCATACGACGCCGGATGCTGGCCCTCAGGCTGCAAGAACTGGGGAATTGAATTAATTGTGCGGATATTCTTAAAGCATCGATCCTGCTTCTCGGATTGCTTTTGTGGCCACAAGTTCTGGTGCAGCTTATTATATTATATCTTCTGACGACCTTGACCAAAGTTGGCTGGGGCTGTAATAATTAAAGACTATTTGCAGATTCTGCAATAGAGTAATTTAAACTCTCTGTGAAAATTCAAGCTGTGACATTATCAGATTACTATTTTGACCCCGGTTTTGAACAGGTTATTGATTCCTCAGTACAGAAATAAGAATTCGATAAAGTGATTACCTCTTCCCTACAACCTTTTTCTAAAAGATTTGGGCGGTCATTCTGACCGCGGCGGTCGGCGCCCGTCAAGCGGTTCCCGCCGAAAGACCGCGGCGGCCACTCCGGCTTTCCCGGTGGGCCGGCGGGCGACCGCCAGAAGACCGCCGGCCGGCCCAGCAGGACAGCCCCTTCAACAATGAAGCCGGCTCGGAATGGAGCCGGCGGAGTTGAAGGGGTGCGACGGGTGCAGTGGCACCCATCGCGATTTTCACTGTCTTCTAAGCAGACAGTGAAAATCTATGTGGGGCCCTGTTAGGGGGCCCCTGCACTGCCCATGCCAGTGGCATGGGCATTGCAGGGGTCCCCAGGGGCACTGCGGCACCCGTTCCCGCCATCCTGGTTCTGGCGGTGGACACCGCCAGAAACAGGCTGGTGGGAAGGGGGTCGGAATCCCCATGGCGGTGCTGCAAGCAGCGCCGCCATGGCGGGTTCCCTGGGCCAGCGGGAAACCGTCGGGAAACCGCCGGCTCCCCTTTTCCGACTGCGGCTTTACCGCCACGGTCAGAATCTCCCAGGAAGCACCGCCAGCCTGTTGGCGGTGCTCCCGCCGCACTCCACCATGGCGGTCATGGACTGCCAAGGTCAGAATGACCCCCTTGATGACTTGGCTGGTCCTTCTACATCTTCTCTTCCTTCTGGAGATAACTTATCTCCGTCCATCCCTTCTACTGAACAACATTGGCCTCACAAGAGCAAGTTGGCCAATATTTCCCTACCTTCTACTTATGAACATACTTACACTAACACTACAGACCCTCTTACTCCTCTAGCTTTGCCTCCTGCGGATTCTGACTCTGATCCTTCTTCTTCGCATGAGTCCTTCCAAACTAAGAAAAGCAACAAGAAGCATAAACTTTCCTCTTCTTTTACTCCTTCTTCTTTTACTTTGGAACCTTCTGATATTATTCACCCCAGATCATCGGGTTGGGCTCCAGCCCCTGCGGTGGTAGAATATAATATATGCAGTTGCATATTCGGAAAGGGTTTAAAAAGGAGGTCAGGTCCAGATTGAGATCTGAATGCCCTCTCCCAGATCTTCCCCATAAAACTGCAGTCACCCCTGAAATCGATAACACTATGGTGACTTTCCTCAAGAAATACAATAAAGATCAGGAAAAAAGGAATAGACAGGACCCTCAAGGCTTGACAGGACAAGCTTCTAGATGTTTCAGGACCGCTTGCAAAAATTCTGGAATTGGCTCTTCAGGCTCAGGAGAAAGGTGCCGCTACCCACCCTGAGGTGTTGGCCGGGTGGATTCAGTGAGCCATTTGTTTATTGGGGAATACAAATTATGCTTTGGCATCAGAGCAAAGAAAGTCTGTCTTATTGCGCATTGACCCGCAATTGGTAGATCTGGCCTCTGCTGAAGCAGGTCCCCTATTGGAGGGGCAACTATTTGGAGACAAATTTGTGAAAGACTTTGCAAAATTCATCAACACCTTCACGTCTCTGGACAAATCTCAGTCCTCACTTAAAAGAATGTTCAACCCCCTTTTTGGAAGGGCCGGCCGATTTTGAGGACGCTCGACCAGCCGAGGCTTCCAGCAAGGTCCTGCAAGAGGAAGTTTTTCACGACGCAGGGGTTATACCCAAGAACCTTCACAAGCAGGCTTCTACTCCTCCAGATACAGAGGATCAACAATTGAGGGGTTGGCAGAGGTTACAGATCGATTGATAACACCCCGCAGGTAATAAATCTTCCTTTTCCTTCTATCCCTTTAGGAGGCAGACTAAAATATTTCGTTCAAAAATGGGCCTCCATTTCTTCAGACGTATGGGTTCTGAATACACTACAAGGGTACCACATAACCATTCCTTTGCAACCGGCTTTCCCTCCTCCTATCCTTTTTTCCCAACTAGTAAAATCCTTTATAGTTTGCGAAATTCAGGACTTGCTAGCAAAGAAAGCTATTGCATTAACTTCCCGTCATCCGATGGGTTTTTGCAACAACCTTTTTTCGGTGCAAAAGAAAGAGGGTGGTCAGAGGTTAGTTCTCAACCTCAGAAATTTCAGTCCATTCGTAGTCTACCACCATTTCAAGATGGAGGGTATCCATCTGTTGCGAGATCTAGTGCAAGACGGAGACTGGATGGTTCGTCTGGATCTCATGGATGCTTATTTATCGGTTCCCGTAGCTCCTTCTCACCAAAGGTTTCTTCAATTTTGATGGATAGACAGTTGGTACGACTATCTGACACTCCCCTTCGGTCTGTCTTCAGCTCCATGGGTGTACACCAAACTATTGAAACCGGTGGTGGAACACCTTCGCGGGAGAGGCGTTTGCCTGATAATCTATCTAGAAAACATGATCATCATGGCACAAGATCAATCCCTGTTACTAACTCACTTGCATTGAGTGGGTTCTCTTCTCCAGGAACTGGGATTTGTAATCAATCACAAGAAATCTTCCATGATTCCGTCTCAACAAATGGAATTCTTGGGATTTCAAGTGGATTCAGTGAAAGCCCAATTGTTACTTCCTTCCCTGAAAATTAAGTTGATCAAGGGGGAATAAAGAATTACATTATTGAAACAGATGGTATCTTTGAGGTCCCTGGCCCGGATTGTGGGTCTCCTGGCTTCATTGATTCAAGCAGTCTTCCTGGGGCCTCTCCATTACAGGGCCTTGCAGAGATTAAAAATTCACTTCCTGCAACAGGGTTTCTCGTGCCATCATCTGGTCCTCCTCCCACTCGAAGCCCGAGAGGAACTCCAGTGGTGGCTTTTTCACATGGAGGCCTGGAACAGCAGAGCCATTTTTGGATAGTCACCGGAGGTTGTGATAGAGTCAGATGCAAGTCATTGGGGTTGGGGAACAAGATGCGGCCCTTTGTCGACAGTAGGTCGTTGTTCTTCAGAGGAGCTTCGACTCCACATCAATTGTCTGGAGCTCTTAGCGGGTTCGTTTGCCATCAGATCTCTCTCCCCACTCAGGAGCAATTGTTGCATTTTACTGAAAATGGACAATGCGTCGGCAGTGAGATTCATCAACCGCTTGGGGGGGGGCACCAGGTCTCGGCTTTTAGCGAATTTTGCCAGGGAGTTTTGGCATCTTTGCCTAGATCAGAAGATCATGGTGACAGCGGAATTTCTTTCAGGCAAAGACAATCTAGTGGCAGATTGGAACTCCCGGTTTTTGAAGGATTCCAGCGATTGGAAACTTCTTTCTTCTGTGTTTCAGAAGATCATGTCTTTGATGGGCCCGTGTCAGGTAGACCTGTTTGCATCTCGGCTCAATTTACAGATTTCAATATTTTTCAGCTGGAGAACAGACCCGTTTGCTCTGGCAACAGGCGCATTTCTTCAGGATTGGTCAGCTCAAATGAATTATGTGTTTCCCCCGCTTGCCATGATCCCACGAGTAGTGACGATCTTGCATCGTCAAGCAGCATCTGAAATTCTCATCACCACATTATGAAGGAGTCAACTGTGGTTTCCATTCCTTATGGAACTCTCGATTGCTCTTCCTCTGCAGCTCCCGATCTTTCCTCAGCTGCTTCTGGATCCGGTGGTATCACCTCATCCTCTTCTACTACCGGGGCAGCTGTCTCTTATGGCTTGGAAGATATCGGGAGACATGCTCAAGTGCAAGGCCTTTCGTCTTCAGCTACCTCTTTTGTACGACAGGCTTGGGCTCCGACCACCCAGAAAAGATGCCCTCTGGCATGGAAAAAGTGGGTGGGTTGGTGCCTTTGAAGGGAAATGGATCCCGTGGGATCCTAGGTCAAAGACATTATAAACTTCCTGTCCGAATGTGCTGAAACAGGATTGTGTTACAGGTCGGTAAATAACTTTAGATCAGCTATTTTGGCAGGACATTCATGGATAAATAATAAACCTGTTGGTCAACACGGCTTTGTATGTAAATTGCTTAAAGGTGTTAGGGTGGTGAATCCACCCAAACCATGTTACTCACAATTGTGGGATGTGAACATTGTACTATTTTTCTTGAACAATTGGCCTGATAATCATTTGATATCTATGAAACAATTATCTGCTAAATTGACCATGTTGCTCTGTTTAATATCATGTCACAGGGTTTCCAATGTGAAAGCTTTAGACCTAGCAGGAAGACTTGTTTCCCCTTCTGGAGTTTCTTTTCTTATATCTTAACGTACAAAATGCATGTCTACTTCTGTTGATTATCCGGCTTTACCTCATAATGTAAATCTCTGTGTGGTTAAGTGTTTAAAGGTCTATGAAGAGCGCACTGCTAGTTTCAGAGTGGTCCTCTTCTGATATCCATTCAAAAACCTTTCAGACCGGTTTCAGCTGCTACTTTGGCCCATTGAGTTTGGTGGGTTATGTCAGAAGCAGGTATTGACTTGTCTTTATATGTGGCCCATTCCACCAGAGGTGCCATGGCGTCAAAAGCTTTTCTTTTGGGTTCTAGGTTAGAAGATATTCTTAGGGCTGCAGATTGGTTTAGTGATTTTATGTTTAAAATGTTTTATTAAAAACCAGTTGTGCATGTTTCTAATTTGGTGGTAGATCAGCTTTGAACCAGCATAATCAAAGCCTCCGGTCCTGACATGGAATGCAACATTTTCTAGCTTTGCTTGAAGAATTTTAGATTCTATTAAGGACACAGAGGCGAGGATTATTTCACCCAGTAAATAAAATGTTAATGGCACACTCTGCATTGTTATGAAGTATTTTACCCACCCTTGAACTTACCGGTTGTAATATACTTGAGTCTCATAATTGTCTTTTCTACAACAAGGGTGAAGTTTTGGTGGACCATCCGTTTTTTTGTTGTGGCAAGAATGTATCTTTGGTTTGCTGTTTCTATCCATACTGGAGAGTTTTCTGGACATGGTCACTGTATGGTGTAGCTCGTCTTCAAAGAAAGAGGAAGTCAGATGGTGCCTCTCTAGTTTACAGACTATGTTGGACTGCTATTGGTGGTTAAGAGAGGCAGGGTTTGTTTTCATGATCCACACTGATGCGTATCGGCTCAGTGCCTTTTTCAATATTTGTGTATTTCAACTGACCCAAACAGATTTGTCAAATTTCAAGCGTATGTCAGTTTCGATGATGGTAGTACTTTCTTTATTGCCGCCGATTAATGTCCTCCAGTAGGAGTAACTCATGTCGAGTTACTCCTACTGGAGGACATTAATCGGCGGCAATAAAGAAAGTACTACCATCATCAAAACTGCATAGTTGTACAAAGTTGCCATTTTTGCGTGGTAATTTACATCGCTCTCCAAATGCTAGTGCCTGAGCTCTGATACATTAAACGGTATTATTAATGTTCAATGGCATTTAATCCCGACGGGTACAAACTAAGCAGCCACTTATTACTTTAAACAGCACTTACATAGCTACATAGTTGTTGTACTCCTTTGACAAAGGTTCACTTGCATAGGTTTGCCATTTTGATCTCTTTCAAAGTGTGCCTGTTAATCCAAATACATTGATTTGATGATTTGCCGCAGGAGAAAGTAGAATTACTTTTCCACCTTAAACTTGAATAGTTTACGACTTGTAGTCCACAATCTAATTCACATCTCAATGGTTCAGGCATTTTTAATTGCATAGTTTAGAACAGTCCCACCAAAGCTGCTGAACTACAGGCAGATGCCTCGGCAAACATGAGAGTAGGACTCACAAATAATGAACAAAAGGATCAAGTCGGAGCCCTCACGGGATGACAAATAGATTTGAATTCATGATCCGCAGAGAAGCGTTTTGGCTCAGTGTCATGTTTGCGTGGTCTACAAATGTTAGTGCCTGTGCTTTGATACATTAAACAGTCAGTGGCGGATGCTGGTGCTAATGCTCGGTGGGGTGGGGGGATTATGCAGGGGCTGGGGCTAATAACAAAAACAAAACACTTACCTGCTGCATTCCACCTCGGTGCTCCTCGCCGCCTCAGTGCTTCTCTGCTTCTTCTCTCCCCACCCAATTCAGACGCTTATCTCATGCTGTTACCCAGCATGAGAGAAGTGTCTGGATTGGTCTGAGTGGGCTGAAATGCGGCTCAGTTGGGGACTGGGAGCCTGAACTGGTTCTTTAACCGAGCATGCCTAGGACGGCGGGCCGAACCGACATGTGCACTTAGATTACACACTACTTCTCCTCCCCCTGGTGACGAGGATGGCCCACCCCACCCTACACTTGACACACTGGCCAAGGAAAAAGAGAAAAATAAAATGATAATAAAATAGTTGTATTATCATTTTATTTTTCTGCTGCCTTTTATCAGTGGGGCCACGCTCCTCCGCCAAAACGGAGAGGCCATCCTGTAAAAGGTGTTATTAATGGTAATGCTCAATGACATTTAACTCTGATGGGTACAAAGCAAGCAGGCACTTATTGCTTTAAACACTGTATAAACCATGAACAATAAGACCCAACCGGACACATTTTTGGAAAATTTCATGAAGATTCGTCAAATGGGGAAGAAGATGTAGTCAAGTCAAATAACGCTTTTCCTATGGAAACTAGGTCCTAACTGTAACTACCTACTGGCGACCACCAGTAGGATATACATATATATATATATATATATATATATATATATATATATATATATATATATATATATATATAAGACTTTTCAAAAATGTGCCTTCTTAGGTCTTGTTGTGCATGGGAAGTTTCAGGGTGATTCGTCAAGCAGGGGCAGAGTGAAAGAGGGGGTCAAATATAGTGTGTTTCCCATGTTAATTTCTATAGAAATTTTAGACTTAGACATTACTGCAGCACGAACCACTGAACGTAATTAGACCAAATTTGGCAAGAAAGTTGTTCTTGGCCCATTATTTGGTATTTGGTGTAAATCCACTCATGAGTAATTGAGCTAATCAAGTAAAAATAAATTTTTATATCTGGGCGCACTTAAACCAGAAAGTGATGGCAGCCAACTTGGGACAAATATACATGATAGCACCCCATTGAAATACCTTGTAGTGAATGGCCAGTTTTGAGGGTCACAAAAAGGAGAATGTATGAATGGTGATTACAGATTTTAGTTACATTATAAATCATTGGTTTCTAAGGTGATTTTACCCTGTCAAAAAGCCTTCTGCTGGGATTTCATGAATCATGTTTGAGTGAAAACAGTTTTTTCATGATTTTCCCATAGAGGTTATGGAAGGTGCTCCTGAAGTAAAAATTTGAGCATATTTTCTGTAAATGCGCATTATCTTTCTCAGCCATATGAGAATAAATTCTGACATTATCAGTAAAACATGTACTTACAACAGAAGCAGCCTTTCAGTTGATTCTCTTCTCTTGTGTTCTACTGCAGCCTCCAAGAGTGTTCTGAAGAACAACCAGAATGCTAACAGTATTTATAAGACAAAAGTGTGGCACACCTGAAACCATCTTGATTGACTCAGACAGATACAACTTAACACATTGAATTTAGAAAGGAACAACATGAGGGCTTTCATTTTGCCATTGAAATTATTATAAGTCTTGTAGAAAGAAAAATTAGGACACGTTTTAAGTGAGTTCTAAAATATTTTCCTGATGTACTTCGAACAGGAGCACCCTGTCAATTGATTCACCGGATTTCTACTGCAGCCTCCCAGAGTGTTGTAAAGAACAACTAGAGCGCCAACAGTCTTACTTATAACAAAATCGTGGCACACCTGAAGCCATCTTGAATTAATAAAACTGGTAAAACTTAAAAAATATAATTAAGAAAGGAACAAAATGAGGGATTTGATTTTGTTATAGAAGTTATGGTTAATGCTGTAGAAAGAAAAATTGGGACACATTTTAAGTGAGTGCTTACTTATCTTCCTCTTCTATTTCATCAAAACATTCTGGCATATAGACTGAAGCACGCACTTTCAACGCCATCCGCCGACTGCCAGTTAACTCCCTGGTGATCAGCAGCTTTCTACAGTGTAACAATTAGAGTGCTAACACATTTGACCACCATCTTGATGGAATCGAAGTGGAAAACTGAAAGCATTTTTTACTGAGGATACTGCAATAAATGAGGAGATTAGGGAGCTTCATAACAAATAAGCCCCCCAAAATGGCCACCAAAGGACAAAAGAGCCCAAATGTAGCACATATATCGCCCAAATGTAGCCCAAATATAGCCCAATGACAGAAGTGTGCAAAACACTTATAGCATGATTTAGATCATAGCGGTGTTACCGCCAAGCCGCATTGAAGGCGGACCAAAAAAGACCATCAAGCTGTTCCTCGAATTAGAATTTACCTTAAAAAAACACAAGACAAGAGGCATCTGGCAAAACAGGATGGTTAATTTAATTAAACATTACAGCTGGCGGAGCAGTTACATAACCGGGATATGAGGACTGTCTCTCACTGTACATCGGATTGAAACAAGTTTTTATACATTTCTCTAATTGCAATAAAACCATGAAAGACACTCTTTTCTTGGTAAAAATTGCAAACAGTTGTCAAGGAATCATAAATACACTTCCACATAGCTGACACAGATGGGCCTCGACCTGGCGTTGACACAATGTGGGACAGCGAGTAGGTGTCCAGACGACCGGCCCAAGGGGCGCTTGGTTACTGTGTGTGCTGTGTCCTGATTGACTAAGTATACCTAGCTACATCTGACATCTAACTGTATAGTGTTGTTGGGAATTTTATTAAGGCCATTCTCCAGGGTCCTTTGTAGTGTTGCTGCCTATCTGTGGGATCTGATCTAAGGTTTCTGTTTGTGAGTTTGGCTCCTGGCTAAGTGTTACCCTACCTATGACCTGTCAGTCATTAACCTCAGGCCTTGGTCTCAGAGCCTGCCTCACCACGTATCTATGTGCTGGGGTTGACAGAGAGTCCTTGACCGGAGAATCTAACAATGGTGACTTTGTTCATGTATGTGTTGCTCATGTATAAAAATGTGTTTTCTGTGCATAGACATTGATCAATCCAGTATTAACAAAGCCAACTGTATTCGGCCCACCGTATTTAGATGTTACAGTTATGCAAGCTGATTGACTGGTGATGGATAGATGACAGAGAGAGACGGCAGTGGGACTCAATGGACTTTGTACAATTACATAGGCCACGGAATAGAGGTAAGTGACACACACACACTGTCTCTTAACCAAAGATGTACCCCTGCACTACACATACACAACATATCACATACATATAGCCTTTGCGATTCCAACACAACACAACATCTACATGCTTAAAACACACTGATTAACACCCACCCTATTGACACTGTACCCACACACAACACAACCACAACAACCAACACAACTACACACTCAACTACAAAAGCACACACAACAATAACTACACACAACACGACAACATTCGCCACACAATAAAATTGCTCATCTGAATGTGTCACATGGCAACACAACTTACACAGCATTCATCTCACATGCAAGTGACACACATACTGACACAACCATACCACCAGCTCCCTCCACCTCAGACAGCCAATACAGACACACATATAGGTACAGACACACATACACAAAAGATAGCACAAACCTACCCATACAGGTCCCCTTGCAATGCGCGCACAAGGGCACTGTTGGCCAGTCTGAGTGTACCTTCATTGTGGTGCCAGCATTCATTTTGCAATGAATGATGACACCACAATGACAGTTGTGTATGTGTGATATGCATGTTATTTCAGTGTGTCCCCAGCTATATGTGACCCCACATATGCATGTTACAGTAATTTTAGAAAATACTGTAACACGTATATGCCTACAGTGACCCAGACCTCCCATGCAGTGCCCACTCAAAGTACCCTTGCAATGCACTTCCCTACCTTTGAGTCCGGTGACGGGCGATCATGTTTTCTCAGTGGGTCGGAAGGTGCAGTGACGGCAGGTGTTGTCCAGTTATGTCTAGTCAAAGATGGGGGTGGAGTGGGTTAATAAGGTGAGTTTTCACCCCTTTCTCCCTCTGCCAGCTCAAACATGGAGGTATGGAGGTCAGACGGGCACTTTTTCCTGGCGGTAAGGCACATTCAAATCTGCACGGTGTAAAGGGTGTCTGGAGTTCTGCCAGCAGCCACTTTTCCCGCTCCCACCTGTAACACAGGGGGTGTTTCTTGGCAGAGCCATCGGTCCCAATGCAGGCTTTTGTCTATGGGACTACTAACATCTAAATATGGTGGATGGACTGTGGTGGCGACGGACATGTTTTCAATCAAAAAGTTGACAGTGGGACCATTACCTCCAAGATCTAACTCAGGCCACAATTCTTTTGTTTTTTTGCACTTTTATACAGCACAGACTTGACCCAAAGGTATTGGAGTGCTTTACATGAGCTTCAGTTACATTATCCACATGCACATTGCTTTTGAACTTTAGGTTTGGGGAGATTAAGTTATTTTCCCTGAATCAAAGGATGTCGAGCTCACACCGAAATTCAAACCTGGCTCCCCTGTTGCAAAGTCTGCATCTCTGGATGTAACATTCTCTCACCTAAGTGCAACATATAATCAAGTGATCAACTGGATTAAAAAACATCAAGATAGCAAAACAAATAAAAGTGCTATGTTGTTATTTGTAAACTCAGAAAATATGTCCTCATTTTAGTTTTTTAGAGCACCAACCATCATTTCTTTGGGAATAAGACCCTCTAATTTTTATAATTTCTAAAGAAAATGCTTGAGGTATTACAGTTTTGATTATATTAAGATGACATCAGGCGTGTCACACTTCTGTAGTAAATATGAAATGTTAGCAATTTAGTTGTTCATTTGAATACTATATATATATATATATATACACACACACACACACACACACCAAAAACACTGGCAAGTTTTAGTTTGAAGTAATATGGAATCACAAGTCAAGCTTGATCCGTTACTCCTTAATTTGATGAATTTTCACAAATTTTCCAAAACTAGCATCCTGGTCATTTCAGCTGCTTTCTGGAAAGTTTCAGGGTGATCCATCAAGTGAGGACCGAAAAAAAGGAGGGCGGGCCCAAACATGTTTCCCTATGCAATTTCCCATATGGATTTTTGACATGACTGAGGCCCGAACCAATGAGCTGAATTACCCCAAGTTTGGCAGAAGTTATATCTTGGTCCAGAAAGATCTCTTTTTGCGATTTTGTATAAATACGTTCAGTAGTTTTGGAGGTATTGAAGGAAAAAGAAATATAGATATCCAGGGAAGTGCATCCTTTGTGAAACCACCAGCTGTGGGTCCGCAGATCCTGGGGAAAAGCACACCTTTGTCTATAGTCCGAACCACTGGACATAATTACATCAAATTTTGAAGAAAGCTAGCTGCCAGTACGCAGATCACGCTTTCACTTATTTGGTGTAAATATAATCAGTAGTTTTAAAGTCATTTATAGAAATCCAAATTTGTATATCTCTGGCCGTGGCAACTTCGCATTTTATTTCGGGAATACTTTCTGATAATTTGTGAATTTTCATTAATACACATGCAAAAAGAAGGGCCATAATTAGCTGACCGCAACCTGACTGAAAAGTTGCGGCCGACATTTTATTTCACAGGACACAGTCCCCCGGGATAAAATCCAAATTGAAAGTGGCATAAGGGGTCAGGGTGAAGGTAGCATAACCCCAGGGGTGTGATATTGGTGTGTATTAGGAGCAAATTATGGGTTTAAAATAATTGTTCATCACCATGTGTGATAGTCACAAAAAGTTGTGGATTTATGCAAATTTTGCTAATTATTCACAAAATATTCGCAAATATTAAATTTTTTGAAAGAAAAACCACAGACTTATTCATACACTAATTCATTCACTCATACATGCACTCAGAGACTCAGGCGCTCACACACACACCCACTCTGACACTCATGCACCACCCAGACCCACTCACAGACGACGCACCCACTTTCAGACCCACTCAGACACTCAAAGATCCACTGACAGAGACAGGCCCTGTGGCCAACCTGCGCTGTGCTTGGCAAAAGGCAAAGTGTGGCGCGGGGTTGTGTGGTTATAAAGGCTTGGCATTATAGTTAGGCTCCCAATTTAAACATACAAAACCGTAGAAATTCACCTGTTATAGTTATCTAAAGTAACTATAACTCGTGCCTTTCATCAAAATCTTTTACTGCAGATCTTACATTCACATTATTAATGATGCAATCAATGATGTCATGAGTGCTGTAATTTTGGGGGTAAATAGTAGTGCATGATGAGAGCGTGAGTTACAGATACAGTTACAGTCAATTACAGCTTTCCCACGCATTTGTGAGAAAGTTGTGATATTATGGTAAAAATGAAAAACAAATTGCTTTTTTGCTCTGGCGGGGTCCCTCTGAGACTCTAACACCAGACCTAAGGAGTCAGAGTGACTCTACCCTGGTCCCTTGTCTTTTTGTTTTACACTTTTTTCCTGAGACTCAGCTCAAGCCAAGTTCCAAGATGGCTGCCACCACTTCCTGGTTTGAAGTGTTAGCAGCCAATCAGAGCAGTGCATTTGCCATGAACAAGCTCTTAATCTTTGTAAAGTTGTCTTGATCTCAGATATACAAATTTGTTTTCCCTTTACTATTTCAAAAACTACTGAATGGATTCACACCAAATAAGCAAAAGCACAATCTGTGTACCGAAAGCTAGCTTTCTGAAAAATTTGGAGTAATTCTGTCAAGTGGTTCAGTATGTGGCCTTGTTCAAAGTCCTATAGGAATTAACATGGGAAACACAACTTTTTTGACCCCCTCCTTTTCCTAGGCCCCCGCTTGATGAATCACCCTGAAATCTTTTTTTTAAAGTTTAGTGAAGATTCATCAAACATTGCCAAAGATATAAGTGAGTCAAAAAACATGGATCTAACTATAACTACCATTATAGTTAGTTTCTGAATTTACTCGCACAAAACCACTGAGATTCAGCAGTTATAGCCAGAGCGCACAGTTTTTCCTCAATAATTTGACTTCTAATGTTTCATTGATATTTTCTTGATGTCTTAAAAGTTGTCATGAATGCTGTAATATCTAGGGTAATAAGCAGTGCATCGTGAGGGCGCGATTAACAGTGACCTTAGGCCGCGAGTTATATTTACTTGAAATAACTCTAACTATAGCTGCTGAATTTCTCTGGTTTTGTGCCAGTAAATTCAGAACCTAAATATAAGGTCCATGCAACCTTCGTTTTTTTTTAAAGTTAATTTGTATTTTTCTTTAATTCCATTTTCTAACTATAACATTGCTGTAACCTTTGTTTTTTTTTCAGTGAATTCCTATGGGTTGTGCAACATAATGTAATTTTCATTACTATATGTTAATCCAACCATAGCTGCACATGGCCTCTGGCCATGTGTGGTGGGGATTGGCTGCAGGGCCAGGCCTGTGGCCAACCCCTCTAACCACCCAACCCTGCACTGCGCACAACCTTTGGCCATGTGCAGCATAAGTTAGCCACAGGACCTGTCTCTCTAGGTGTGAGAATAGCTGTGAGAGGGTGTCTCTGGTTTTTAGAGTGAGTTTGAGAGGGTCTCTCTGGGTGTGAGAGTGGGTGTGAGAGGGTCTATGTGGATGCCAGAGTAAGTGTGAGAGTGTCTGAGTGTGACAGTAGGTATGAGAGTGTCTCTGAGTGGGTGTGTGTCAGAGTGGGACTGTGAGTGTATGTGTGAGAGTCTGAGTGGGTCTGTGAGTGGGTGCATGAATGTCTGAGTGGGTCTGCGAGTGCATGCATGAGTGTCTAAGTGGGTCTTTGAGTGGGTGTGAGAGTCTGAGTGGGTTTGTGAGAGGTGTGTGAGTGTCTGAGTGGGTCTGTGAGTGGGTGCATGAGTCTCTGAATAGGTCTGTGAGTGGGTGCATGACTGTTTGAGTGGGCCTGTGAGTGGGTGCATGAGTGTTTGAGTGGGCCTCTGAGTGGGTGCATGAGCCTCTTAGTGGGTATGTGGTTGGGTGCACAAGTCTCTGAGTGGGTCTGTGAGTGGGTGTTTGAGTCTTTGAGTGGGTCTCTGAGTAGGTGCATGAGTCTCTGAGTGGGTCTGTGAGTGGGTGCACGAGTGACTGAGTGCATCTGTGAATGGGTGTGTGAGTAGCTGTGTGAGTGACTCTGCCACAAAGGACCCTCACCTTCCCTTTTATCCAACATGGGTCCACAGCTTTGCATGAAATATATACCCAGGTGGAGTTCTTTCTGCCTCCTTGGGTAAATGTCCAGTATGTATTCTACACTACAGATGTATAATGGAGCACAAGGAAATGTCACCAGTGACCTTGTGTGCATTTTAGCAATATGATTGTTCCTGTTATTTTTTTGTCTAGAATTCTGTGACCAGATATCCTATCCTATAGAGAGGCCAATGAGCCTACAAAGACATAAATCTCCAACAAATAAGGGTCCTTCCTCTTATATATATGAAGTAAGTGCTTTTTTGTTTTGTGGAGATGTCCTTATATTGCTCGTCATCAACAATGCACCATAACAATTGGCAGGAAACATACTGGTGGACTGGGGAGCCCTTTGGAAAGCTGTCCATCATCCTGGCTAAAGTGGGGGAGACCTGCATACTACTTAAGTGGACAGAGAGGGGTCAAGCAGGCACAGCTTCCAGGTGATTTGCACATTTGTACTCAGCAATGTAAAGGGAGACACATGGATTCTTGGGGAGAGGAACTGTGCTGCCCCCGTCACCCAGTCAATTTCTGCCCCAAGGACCCCATCCCCACACCATTCCCCCTATTCATTGGGGGAGGGGAGCCATGTGGCTCCCTTTCCCTGGCAGATCTCAGCCCTGGGGACCCTATCTCCTGGGGCCCAGCATTAGCTTAATGGAGGAGGGATTCCACATGACCACCACCAGGCCGATCTCAGCCCCTAGGACACCATCCCCTGGGCCTGGCCATCTCTCCTGGTTGCCCTCTAGGGCACCCGGTGTGTACTGGTACCGTGGGCGGAGCCTCAAGGCCCCTGCAGTCCCAGACTGCTCCCTGCCTCATGCAGGAGCTGACATTACTCTCACATACAGGGAGCTGCTAAACTTGCAGCTCCCTGTCTGTGGGAGCAATAGTTTATTCTGTTTCCCTGCCCACATATCTGCCAACGGGGAAACAGAGAAAACCTCTGCTCCCAGCAAGGGCGAGCTGTTTGACAGCTCATTCTTGCTCACTGGGAAAACACCTCACTGAGAAAACCAAAGGTTACAGGGACGTTATAGTTAGGTTGATTTTTTACCTATACCAAACTATAGAAATTCAGCAGTTATAGTTATCCTTATAGATATACTTGTGTTAAGAAACAATAGCTTATGCCGTTAAGCAGCTGGCTGATGACAGGTGATACCCAGACACTGGTCCCCTGATGCCCAGGATGAGAAACAAAATGGCAGCCGCAAATTTCTTCTCACATTGTGGCCAGCCAATCAGGGCCTTGCTTTTGTTTCCTAGTGCGGCGTGGATTGCACTGTGCCAATCCTATGCTTAAAAACTTTGCAAGAAAAACAGACATTTAAGGTGAGCAAATTTATAGTGTCGCTGGTGTTGCAGGGTGCTCCTTACTGGAGCTGATTTCCACCTACTCTTGGGAACTACTCAGAGTTCTCTCTTCTATTTTGCATAATGTATGTGTCACTCTTACCCTGAAAGGGTGTTGTTTTGAAATATGTATATTATTATTGCACCAAATATCACAATTCCAAGGAGAAGCATCCTGTAAGTCAATCCAGGCTCACTCTTAGTAGACCTCTAACACATCACATGCCGGTTCACAAATCAACATTTCATCAGCTTTCAAGATATCATTTATCATCAAACTTCATAACGTAACGTACATTATCCGATCAAGATGTAGCAAAAATAAGTTCAGTAGGCAGAAATACAGTTCATACTGCTAATGGAAATCCTACACTCTCTACCCATAAGCTCGTTCATAGTTATTATATACTTCAACTCAGGATGTAACTGTCAGAATGTATCATTAATTATTGTAGGAACTCATGCATTTATTCATCTGAGTTTATACCCCATGGTGCCAAAGTTCCCATTAGGATAATCCATCTGGACTCTGACTTCCTCCAAGCCAGCTCTCAATCGGCCCCCCCTTGGTACTCTTATCCTGTGATGGATTCCAAAGCAACATAATCCTGTTTTGACCCCTTTATGGCCGTCCCGTATGTGTATGGCCATGGCATATGTCAGGTCCTTATTTTGGATAACTTGAAGATGTTGTAGGATCCGCAGCTTCAATTTATTAATGTTACTCCCAATGTATTCCTCTCCGCATCCACATTCCAAGACATATACCACATATGAGTTTTCACAATTGATCCAATGCGACTTAAAGGCACAAGTATTGCATCCAAAGAGACAAGCCTTACATTTTTGACATCGCCAGAATCCATCTTGGTGGCTTGTCAGCCAGGTAGTTAGGTTATTTGAGATGTCTTGCATAGAGCTATTTACCAAGTGGTCTCCTGGTAATGCCATTTTGCTGTTGGTCACCATGGGTTGATCTGGTAATACATGTTTGAAAGTATCATTCAACATTAAAAGTTGCCAGTTGTTCTGCAATAGTCTCTTTACTTGGGTGCTCGATTCATCATACTCCATTATGTATCGAATAGGAGGTTTCTTCTCCACTCCTCTTGTTGCTGATTTTTTTTTTTTAATTAACAGCTTTTCTCTCTTTCGTGCTCATGATCTCTTAAGTGCATCATCCAAAATGCTCCTACGAAGGCCTCTCGCTGTAAACCTCTCACACATCTCTTTGGCTTCTTGAGTGAATCCTTCATCCTCTGAGCAGTTCCTCCTTGCAGAAGCAGCTCTTCATATGGGATGCTCTATTTTAAGGCCTGTGGGGGGTCTGCTGTGAGTATAAAGTAAGTTGTTATAACTAGTGGGCTTCCTATGAATACACGTGCAAACGTTTTCTTCCTCAACATGCACTATAATATCCAGATATGTAATCACAGTAGTACTGACTTCATAGGTGAATTTAAACTTTTGAGGATTATTTTCACATGATTTAATTAAGCTTACCAGATCTTGTTCACTTCCATCCCATATAAGAATTAAATCATCTATGAATCATACCCATAATACGTTACACTTCAGGGCTTCCTTATTTTCATCAACCCATATTGTCTCAGCCTCCCTGTGGCCCATCGTGAGGTTGGCATTCGTGGGCACAAAAGATTTTCCCATGGCTATCTCACATGTCTGTAAATAGGGCTTTTAGTAAAAAATTAAGTTATTACGCATTAAACAGAAGTACAACATCTCTAGAAACATCTCTGTATGTTCGAGGAGACTAACAGATTGTGATCTCAGATAGTATCTTCAGGCGATCATTCCATGTGTGTGTTCTATTGAGGTATATAATGTTCAACTGTTGTCATGAGATACTCTTTTTTTCCATGGAACATTGTTCAAACCATTTAAGAAGTCCATCGAGTCGCCAAAGTAAGAGGGTAACATGGGTACATATGGGAAGAGAAACATTATCATATTAGCATAAGGGTATTTTAGGGTGGGTGAGGGTATTTGGGTGGAAAGGGTATGTTTAGGATTTAGGGTGGGCAGAGATATTTGGGTGCAAATGTAGTTGTGGGGTTCAAGGTGGGTGAGGGTATTTCGGCAGAGTAGGCATTTTTATGTTGATAAGATAATACATATATGTGGTTTTGTATTATTAATTGCGGAATTTCATCCCAGCCCTGTGTAACAGAAGGGTTATGTTGCAATTTATTTTTCTTTTCATAGAAAATAACTTTTGATGTTCTCTGCTGCAGTGACTTTACGTAGAGGCAAAGCCAACTAGGCCTTATGGACCTACTGGCTTTGGCACTGGTGTAGCATTGGCATATTGCCAAAAAAAGGAGAAGAAATAAAGACCCCATGATATTACCCCTGTGGCAAGTCGTTTCATTCTGTAAATGAGCATATGTGTCAACATGCATGTGCCTTCAGAATGACGTGGTGCCATTTTCCTCCTTTTTATTTACCGAGCCAAAACAACGGATTTCACTTAGATCGGTAAATTAAAATTATTTTATAGTGCAAAATAAATAAGGAATGGTGCGGGACAACAGAGGAGAGCGTGGGGGTTGCAGGTAGTGGAGGAGGAGAAAAGCAGCACACGAGGAAGGAAGTACTAGTGGGGCAGGAGATATCCTCACAATGGAGAGAACAACATGGAATGTGAGTACGTTTGGTGGAGAGAAGCACACAAGAGAGCAGGCAAGCAGCACACGAGGGAAAGAGCAACATAGGGTTTGGGGGAAGAACACACAGGGGAGAGAATAACGCCTAGAACAGGGTTGTTGAGTTTAAGGAATGTAGCACAGGAGAGACGGCAAGCAGCACACAAGGGAGAGAACCACATACGGGTGGTATTTGGCTATTTGGCGGGGAGAAGCACACAAAGGACAGTTGGGAAGCACATGTACCCTCATGTAGTGCCTAACTCAAACAAGTGAGCACAAAAAGATTTCCTCAATATTATCCTCACAGCCAGACCATCAGAATCACCATCAGACACAGCACCACCAAGAATCTTCAAAAATATCCTTTGCTCAACCTGTGCAGGAGAGGCAGCCATATGCCTACTTGCCAAGTCCCTAGAACAAGGTTCATTCCCACCTGAGCTCAAAACTTCCTACATGGACCTCTCCTCAAAAAGAAAAAACACAACCCATCAGATTCAGCAAACTGCAGGCCCATATCAAATGGACGATTCTGAGGCGAAATCTTTGAAAGAGCAGTGTTTACTTAACTCACTAATTTTACCGAACATTACAGTTTACTGACAGACCAACAGTCCAGTTTCAGACCAGGCCATGGCAGAGAGGCGGCCATCATATCCATCTGCGATGATCTAAAACTCACAGTGGACGAAAACTAAGTAGCTGCCTTATTACTTCTGGATTTGCCGGCTACATTTGACACCTTCCACCACTTCACGCTATTGCAAAGACTTCACAATATCGGAATCCTTGAAAATCACTTAAAATGTATTCTTATCGCACAGACAGACAAAATATTGTCTACCTACTCCCTTTCACATAATCTCCTTATACAAAACACTGTGGCATTTCTCAGGGGTCCATCATATCCCCCTATCATGCAACATCTACTTAATCCCCTTACCAAATCTGAATAAATCATACAATCTCAACTGTTACAACTATGCAGATGACACCCACATTTTGTTAACAAAAATGTTGACGCTAGTGCATCAAAGCACAGTGAAGCCTATTAATTAAAATGGGGTGCATCATTTTAATACCTGCTCTGAGCAGGCATTAAAAATGATGGGAAAATGGTGCAGTATAAGGTTGTAAATTTCACTGCACCATTTTTTTGGGCCCTCCCTGCATTGGAATGCCCCCTTGCATACAATATGCCTGGCACATATTGTGGCGCAAGGGTATACAAGGGTATACAAAGTAAATACGACATGGGAGAAAGGCCTCTTTAACGCCGCCTTAGCATAAAAAAAATGACGCTCGGATGGCATAACGTGGTGCTACGGGCTTGTAAATCTTTTCATTCTTGCTTTTGAAACACAGCTCATGCTGTTGTAAACCGAGCAATGGATTTCACTGTAAGAGCGACAAACAGTTTTCATTTGACCCAAATGCTGTGCAGTCAGTTCACCTACTCAGCCTATGCTTACATAACCTATTACAGCTCCAGTCAGTGAAGGAAATCCTGAGCATGCAGTGTACTTGATATAATAAATATGCAGTTTTAAAATACAAGTCAGCACTTGACCCAAAAGCTTCAACTCATATTTAAAAGGCAATCGATATAATTGGCATGCTTGCAGTGGGTATAGGGACCGCTGATACCCATTACTTTACCGTTGATGCAGGCACTCCTGCATTAGGCTGGGTAATTGCAGCATCTGTTTCTGCCGCATTTACACCAAACAACACCTTTTTAAAATAGTACTGGCAAATAATGTACTTCATATTGTTCCTTTCTTTGACACGTGATAAAGTCAACCCCAACACACAATTTGTTCCTTCAATGTAACATAATAGCTTTAATCGTGACTCCCATATCTCATTGAAACGAGCATTACCAAAGCCAAGAACACTGACTTCCATGTGCTAATTAATGCATGCAAGCAGAGCAAGAAGAAATGTTTGCATATGTTAAAACATTAAAACCACACCTATATGAGTTGCCAACGCTTGCTTTGATAGGGTGGCTAGAGGATCCTGTGCTTCGGATTGATCAGGAAGAAGGAGTTTAAAGTTCATAGGGTGGAATTTCTTCTGCTGATTTGATTATTTGAACACTTTGCTTCTAGCTGTGTTTCATATTGTCTTAACAAATGAAGCCAAGACTATGGCTAGCCGTACTCACTGTCACAACAGTATCATAAAAACTCACTGTAGGTTTGTCATTCTATGGTTGGCAGGCATCCTAACTCTTTATCTCCCCACTGTCAGCTCCAAAGTAATTTGCTTTAGTGTGGGAGCAATATTGTACCCAAAAATTTGGACACCCCCAAATTTGCATTAATCGGTTATCCCACGGTTTACTGGATCAGAGACAAAGTTAAACCTCATTTTCACTAGGCAGTGAGTCCCAGAATTTAGGCACCTCCCCAAATATAAATTAGCAGACTACAACAGTTCATTAAATAACGGGGCACACTCAATAACTGAGTACTAGATCAATGGAAAGTTTAAAGGGTTTTTGTAAAAATGCAAGGCTCTCAGTTACAAAGTTAAAGTATGTAAAAATCAGAAAATATTCTAAATCTAAATGTGCAGCAAAATCATAAGAAATTCATGCAGCACACCTAGCAGCATAGGAAACCTCAGCAAAATCTCACCCTTAGAATTGAGGGATTCTTATAAAAGTTCTTGTATTGTAAATTAGCTGAACAGCAAAATTCAATACAATTCAAAAATGTGAACCACATTAGGCTACACAAGTTGCTTCTGTTGTGTAGCCATTTTAGTTATAGCTCCAGGCACGTTAGTTTAACATACTAGGCCGCTGTGCACTTTGACCTAGATATATTTTATTCGGCTTTGCATTGTTATTTTTACAATAACCAGTTTTACGGTCTTGTTTTATTTTCATCTATCTAACTGCTTTTGCTTAGCCTAGCACTGTGTTCTCAAACAAGACATCCTTGATCACTTTGTGCTTCAGTCAAGGCTACAGTTTGGTACATTAACAGTGAATGTGGTAGAAGTCTAGTCTCCAACATTCATAGAAAATACACATCCTCATGTAGGGACATTTTCTTAGAATATCAGCTGTTTTATTATAAAAACACTTCCTAGTCCCATTACATGTTAACCTCTTTGGTGCGGGCGTCGGCCACTGGCCGACGCCCACACACCCTCCCTGGTGCGGGTCACGACCAGTGGCCGACACCAGGAAGGGCATTAATAAATCCTCGGGTGCGTCGTACCCGAGGATTTTTTTTTTTTTTTTTAAACTTCCCCCGGGAGACACGGAAGCTTCCGCCCCCCACCCGCCCCTTTGTGACGTCAACACAAAGGTGTTTTCCCCATCAAAGCAGGAAGCAGCCTTGCGGCCGCTTCCTACTTTGATGGGGAAAACGGCCTTTTCCACGTTTGGGAAGTCCTCGTAAGAAAGGGGAGAGTCTCCCCTTTCTTACGAGGCCTTCCTGAAACTGTTTCCAGGCCCCCGATCGCAGCACAGCTGCGATCGGGGGCCAGGAAACACCACTAGACACCAGGGATTTCACTTTGGGGGGGCGCCCCCCCCGGAAAACGGGCCGCCCCCCCCCCGGCATAATTTTTTTTTTTTTTTAAAGGTAGGTGCCCCCTGGGCGCTGGGGGGGGGATGGGGGGAGGGAAAGGGGCTGGGAGGTTTACTGTTCGAAAAGCCAGGTTTTGAGGCCCTTCCTGAAAAGAAGTAGGTTTTGGGTCTTGCGAAGGTGGGTTGTGAGGGCGTTCCAGGTTTTGGGTGCAAGGTAGGAGAAGGATCTGCCCCCGGTGGTGGTGTGTTTGATGCGGGGGACAGAGGCGAGAGAGAGGTCAGCTGAGCGGACGTTTCGTGTGGGGGTGTGGAAGGTGACTCTCGTTGAGGTAGGCAGGGCCTGTGTTGTGGAGTGATTTGTGTGCGAGGATGAGGATCTTGAAGGTGATCCTTTTGTCAATGGGGAGCCAGTGGAGGGATTTGAGGTGTGGAGAGATGTGTTTGTGTCGGCGGAGGTCGAGGATGAGTCGTGCTGCTGAGTTCTGGATGCATGTAGTTTGCGCTTGAGTTTTAGAGTGGTGCCGGCGTAGAGGGCGTTTCCGTAATCAAGCCTGCTGCTGATGAGTGCGTGAGTGACAGTTTTTCTGGTCTCTGTGGGGATCCATTTGAATGTTTTTCAGTATACCGAGTTTGTTGAAGCATGAGGAGGTAAGAGCGTTGATTTGTTGGGTCATCGAGAGGGAGGAGTCTAGGATGATGCTGAGGTTGCGTGCGTGGTTGGCGGGGGTGGGTGCAGGGCCTAGCGTGGTGGGCCACCATGGGGGGTCCCAGGTGTTTTTGTGTGGGCCAAAGAGGATTATTTCGGTTTTGCTTGAGTTGAGTTTCAGGTGGTTGGCTGTCATATATATATCACTTTTGTCAATATGTGTGTGGTTTCCCTGGGGGGAAAAGGGTCCGACTTGTCTAGTGGCAGTATTAGTGCCATAAAGAAGCGCAGAAGGTTTATATGCCTACTGCAAAGAGCACATCTGTACTTTATGTAAATAGCTGAGTACATTAGTAAAGTCTATGGAGAGATGAAGGGCACTTTTGCTGGGTGGTAATGAGGGAATCCGAGGAGGAGGGAGTGGGAACACCAATAATGATTGTTGGACTGGGGGCAGGAGGTGCTAAAGACTGTGACGAATGGTATGTGACAAGGTGTTTTTTGAGTGTCTTGAAAGTACGTGCTGATTGAGGGAAGAAGCGCAGGTAAGGTGGCCTCTACTGTTGCACGTATCTCACACACACCATCGATTTTGTGACTGTCTACGTAGGCTAGTGTTTTAGACCTACAGTTTAGCCAATAGCAGAGATGGCATCTTGATGGATGACTGCTGCCTGCACTCGGGTTATAGAGGACCGCTCTGACATAGGATCAGAGACTGAGACATCAGATACTGAGACAGCATCTGAGGGATAGGACAATGGCGCAGACTCTGGGAGTGATTTTTCAGTCAGAGGAGTCCCATTCGAAAACTCCTCTTCCAGTACATTATGAGGGAGGTGATGAGGACAGTCCTGCTGTCCCTTCGCAAGCTGTTCGTGCAACTGGGTAATAGTGGGTTAGGCCAACCCAGAGAGCAGGTGAATGCGGCGGCAAGCAGAGAGAGAGTGCTCTCTTGGGAGCTCCCCAATTTAGTTCAGCCCCAAATTCCACCACCCAAATCATATTGTGGAGACATCAACATTGTATATGGCAAAACAAACTGGTTTTGTAAGGCAGGCACTTGTGTTTTTGGTCCTGGATTCGGCGGCCATATAGAGAAACACACTAAACCCAAACATTTCTGGAAACTAGACATTCGGGGGAGTCCACAGAGGTGTGACTTGTGTGGATTCCCCAAAGTTTTCTTACCCAGAATACCCTGCAAAGCTGAAATGTTGAAAAAAAACTCAATTTTTCTTGCATTTCTGTCACACAAACTACAGGAATATGCTGGGATCCACAACATTCCTACCACCCAGTGACTCCTCACCTGTCCTGATAAAAACACTACCCCACTTGAGTGCCTACACCTAGTGCCTGTGTCAGGAATGGATCACCCCAGGGTCAACAGCTGCCTCACGTAAGGACCAACATTGACCGTTGTGTGATCTATTCCTGTCGCGGGCGCTAGGCCTACCCACACAAGTGAGGTATCATTTTTATCGGGAGACTTGGGGGAACGCTGGGTGGAAGGAAATTTGTGGCTCCTCTCAGATTCCAGAACTTTCTGTCACCGAAATGTGAGGAAAACTAGTTTTTTTAGCCACTTTTTGAGGTTTGCAAAGGATTCTGGGTAACAGAACCTGGTCTGAGCCCCGCAAGTCACCCCTCCTTGGATTCCCCTAGGTCTCTAGTTTTCAGAAATGCACAGGTTTGGTAGGTTTCCCTAGGTGCCGGCTGAGCTAGAGGCCAAAATATACAGGTAGGCACTTCGCAAAAAACACCTCTGTTTGCTTCCAAAAATGTGGATGTGTCCACGTTGCGCTTTGGGGCGTTTCCTGTCGCAGGCGCTAGGCCTACCCACACAAGTGAGGTATCATTTTTATCGGGAGACTTGGGGGAACGCCGAGTGGAAGGAAATTTGTGGCTCCTCTCAGATTCCAGAACTTTCTGTCACCGAAATGTGAGGAAAACTTGTTTTTTTAGCCACTTTTTGAGGTTTGCAAAGGATTCTGGGTAACAGAACCTGGTCCGAGCCCCGCAAGTCACCCCTCCTTGGATTCCCCTAGGCCTCTAGTTTTCAGAAATGCACAGGTTTGGTAGGTTTCCCTAGGTGCCGGCTGAGCTAGAGGCCAAAACCTACAGGTAGGCACTTCTCAAAAAACACCTCTGTTTTCTTCCAAAAATTTGGATGTGTCCACGTTGCGCTTTGGGGCGTTTCCTGTCGCAGGCGCTAGGCCTACCCACACAAGTGAGGTATCATTTTTATCGGGAGACGTGGGGGAACGCCGGGTGGAAGGAAATTTGTGGCTCCTCTCAGATTCCAGAACTTTCTGTCACCGAAATGTGAGGAAAACTTGTTTTTTTAGCCACTTTTTGAGGTTTGCAAAGGATTCTGGGTAACAGAACCTGGTCCGAGCCCCGCAAGTCACCCCTCCTTGGATTCCCCTAGGTCTTTAGTTTTCAGAAATGCACAGGTTTGTTAGGTTTCCCTAGGTGCCGGCTGAGCTCGAGGCCAAAATCTACAGGTAGGCACTTCGCAAAAAACACCTCTGTTTTCTTCCAAAAATTTGGATGTGTCCACGTTGCGCTTTGGGGCGTTTCCTGTCGCGGGCGCTAGCCCTACCCACACAAGTGAGGTATCATTTTTATCGGGAGTCTTGGGGGAACGCTGGCTGGAAGGAAATTTGAGGCTCCTCTCAGATTCCAGAACTTTCTGTCACCGAAATGTTAGGAAAACTTGTTTTTTTAGCCACTTTTTGAGGTTTGCAAAGGATTCTGGGTAACAGAACCTGGTCCGAGCCCCGCAAGTCACCCCTCCTTGGATTCCCCTAGGTCTCTAGTTTTCAGAAATGCACAGGTTTGGTAGGTTTCCCTAGGTGCCGGCTGAGCTAGAGGCCAAAATCTACAGGTAGGCACTTCTCAAAAAACACCTCTGTTTTCTTCCAAAAATTTGGATGTGTCCACGTTGCGCTTTGGGGCGTTTCCTGTCGCAGGCGCTAGGCCTACCCACACAAGTGAGGTATCATTTTTATCGGGCGACTTGGGGGAACGCTGGGTGGAAGGAAATTTGAGGCTCCTCTCAGATTCCAGAACTTTCTGTCACCGAAATGTTAGGAAAACTTGTTTTTTTAGCCACTTTTTGAGGTTTGCAAAGGATTCTGGGTAACAGAACCTGGTCCGAGCCCCGCAAGTCACCCCTCCTTGGATTCCCCTAGGTCTCTAGTTTTCAGAAATGCACAGGTTTGGTAGGTTTCCCTATGTGCCGACTGAGCTAGAGGCCAAAATCTACAGGTAGGCACTTTGGAAAAAACAGCTGTGTTTTCTATGAAAAAAATAGGATGTGTCCATGTTGTGTTTTGGGGCATTTCCTGTCGCGGGCACTAGGCCTACCCACACAAGTGAGGTATCATTTTTATCGGGAGGCTTGGGGGAACATAGAATAGCAAAACAAGTGTTATTGCCCCTTATCTTTCTCTACATTTTTTCCTTCCAAATATAAGAGAGTGTGTAAAAAAGACGTCTATTTGAGAAATGCCCTGCAATTCACATGCTAGTATGGGCACCTCGGAATTCAGCGATGTACAAATAACCACTGCTCCTCAAAACCTTATCTTGATCCCATTTTGTAAATGCAAAGGTTTTCTTGATACCTCTTTTTCACTCTTCATATTTCAGCAAATGAATTGCTGTATACCCAGTATAGAATGAAAACCAACTGCAGGGTGCAGCTCATTTATTGGCTCTGGGTACCTAGGGTTCTTGATGAACCTACAAGCCCTTTATATCCCCGCAACCAGAAGAGTCCAGCAGACAAAACGGTATATTGCTTTCAGAAATCTGACATTGCAGGAAAAAGTTACAGAGTAAAACATAAAGAAAAATGCCTGTTGTTTTCAGCTCAATTTCAATATTTTTTTATTTCAGCTGTTATTTTCTGTAGGAAAACCTTGTAGGATCTTCACAAATGACCCCTTGCTGAATTCAGAATTTTGTCTAGTTTTCAGAAATGTTTAGCATTCCGGGATCCAGCATTGGTTTCACACCCATTCCTGTCACTAACTGGAAGGAGGCTGAAAGCACCAAATATAGTAGAAATGGGGTATGTCCCAGTAAAATGCCAAATTTGTGTTGAAAAATTTGGTTTTCTGATTCAAGTTTGCCCGTTCCTGAAAGGTGGGAAGATAGTGATTTCAGCACCAGAAACCCTTTGTTGATGGCATTTTCAGGGAAAAAACCACAAGCCTTCTTCGGCAGCCCTTTTTTCCCATTTTTTGGGAAAAAAACAAATCTTCACTGTATTTTGGCTATTTTCTTGGTCTCCTCCAGGGGAAACCACCAACTCTGGGTACCATTAGAATCCCTGGGATGTTGGAAAAAAAGGACGCAAATTTGGCGTGGTTAGCTTATGTGGACAAAAAGTTATGAAGCCCTAAGCGCGAACTACCCCAAATAGCCAAAAAAGGGCTCAGCACTGGGGGGGAAAAGGCCCAGCAGCTAAGGGGTTAAGAAGGAGATTCCAGCCAGGGAACCACAACTGTATGCTGAGTGCTGAATGCTTTGCTGCAGATGCTAACGCAGACTACAGGCCTTTACTCAGGTATGAGGGTTGATGTCCTCCCGGGGGAACCTGAAAGGCAGAATTAGATCTTAACATACTGTGCTCAGATTATGACTTAGATAGGAAATAGTCCATAGATTCTAGTGACAGTATGATAGCGTTATTCTTATGCTTCACTCTCCTCGTCACCATTATAATATTGTCATGTTGTGTTGTCCTGGTTATTGCAGCTCACTCTTTGCTATCTAAAATGTAGTCGTTTTATTAAACCAATCTTTAAAACTCATACTGCTTCTTATTGTAATTTATTTATGAGACCGAACTGTGAATGAGAGAGCCGGATGCGACCTGAGTGACCATGACTTCCCTGAGAAGTATAATATGTCCTGCGCTTGGCTGCCCAATCATCTCTATCTTTTGGTAGAGATGAGGCACTGCTAGTTAGCCGGAGCAAAACCCGGATTTAGAATGACAGGTGTCACCCGCAGTGGGTCAGACTCAGTCTCCCACACCGTGGACGATCTTGCTGCTCCAAATCCAGTAGTCTCATTTGAATAATGAGAGCCTACGTGACATGGTGCCGCCAACGTTTGGTCAGGCTCTAATTTTCAGGTCCTCCGGAGTATCACTGCTCCTTATATATAATGACACCTCAATGCCGTATGCGGAGACGTCCGTGGTGCTGAGGATTTCCACCACAGCTGTGTAGGTAAGCCTACTACAACTGGCGGTTGTTCAAGCTTAAACTTTAAAAGGAAACCCCATTTTGGTGTGCCTTCTCTGAACTCATAGTGTTACTAACATGGCGAATCCCCAACAGGTACAAATAGCTGTTAATATGAGACAACCTTTAACAGCACATTTACTAGCAAATGGCCTAACGGCCCAGGGAGGTTCAGTCACATTCGTGGTGGACGCCCATGCAGCTTATAGAACAGAACTCTTTTACTCTTGGGTCACATTTCCAGCAGTTGATGGGAACATGTGGGGGTTTGGTGTGTGATCTGGGCTACAGAGAACACGGACGCGGATTTATAAACCCTTGATAGGGATTTTCTTGATTTATTTAAGTTGTAGGAGGGGTGGAACAAATAATATAATGGTAGCTTTTCTTTTCCTTCTTTTGTTTTCTCTTCTGCGTGGTCTTTGGGCCGCTAAGGTCCTTAATGGTTTCCTTTTGTTTTCTCTCAGGTGGCGAGCTCCGGGTGTCCTCCTCTTGGTGTCGCGATTTCCTCGGAAGAACAAAAGAGGATACAGCAGGTAAGTGGGACGGTATTTCCTTATCTCCTAATTTTGGGGCTTAGTGCGGGGAGGGGAGGAGGTGTGAGGGGAATAGGAAGTGAACAGTCGAGAAAACAACTAATACGGGTTGTATTTTTAGTGGGGAGGTTAGGAGTTTGTGAGGGTAGGTGGTTCTGAGCTCTTTATAGGTTAAGGGTCGAGTGGTAGGGTGCCATGGGAGTTTCCCCAGTCCTTATCCTCCTTTCTTTTACCTCCCTCTCTCCCCCTCTCTCCCTCCCCTTCTCTCTCCTTATTGTGGCTGCCCTTGAAAAGGGCACATACCTTGTGTAGCCACGACCCTCCTGGGCCGTGGCAGGCTATCTCGTTTTCTCTCCGTCTTTCTGCTCCAGCCGCCTCCTTCTGGTCGGGGTTTTTCCTCGTCTCCTGGTCTCCTTGCGCTGGGGATCCGTGGCGTTTTCCTTGCTCCGTCTCTCGCTCGCGTGCCTCGATCGCAGCGTCTTCTCTTTTTAGATCGTCGACAACCCGGAAGTCCGGGGCCGATTGCCGTCTCCGCCCCCACACGTCTCCATGACGACGTGGGCGGAAGCCTGGGGAAGCGTCTGGCGAACGCCAATGTTGCGTACCGGTAGGCGAGGCGAGCGACGCCCGCCTACAGAACACAAATACATTTCATCAATATACACCTGCGAATGCGCCTGGACAATACAGAGCCTACGTATATTTAGAGATACCTCTATCTTATCGAGAACATAATAATTGGCTTTATGGCGCCCTACCCCACACAATATTACCAGTAAGGTTAGGTCCGCTAAGTAATGAGAGTCCTACTTGGCCTTTATTGGCCTCCTATACACCACATCCTGCAGTAGCAAATTTAGCAGTAGCTGAGATTCATCACTCATATATTGAGTTAATAGCAAAATCTAGACGATTAGTACAATTCGTGATGCAAACACTAAATACAAATCTAGCTCGTGCTGCGGCAGCTCATCCACATGCAGTAACGCCAGGTATAAATCCTGCGACTGTACATTCCATGATGGGTAAAGTACCTGCTAAACGAGAGGCAACTCTGTTTTGGTTAGCACAGAAAATTAATACGCTGGAGGCAGTATTTCCCCATACCGGACCTCAGGATAAACATAGAATATTAACAATGTGCTTGCCCTCTGGGATGCTCCCTACAGTAGAAAACTGTAATACCTGGGGCACGGTATTTGCTGCGCTCCACACAACAGCACACGGTAGACCAACACTTGCCAATTTACCGCAAGTGCTGAAACAAATTCAAGATGAATATGGGGCTGCCCCGGCCCTAGATTTGGGGATGCAATTGATGGGGAATTTTGCCACAGTGTCCTCAATCATTTTACGTAACCTTAAACAGGAAGCAGTCGCACTTGCAGTGCACATGTGGCTTTGTGATGTTCCACAACAAGATCAAGAAGGAGAGCTGCCTAAAATAATAGTAAAGCCCTTTTCACGTATCGGTCGAGATAGCCTAGGGGCCAGACCACAAAAACCTCAATTTCAGGTTAAATCAAACAAAGATACCCCCATGCAAGCACCTGAGGGTAATAAGAAACGATGGGATAAAAAACAACAAACTCCTAAGAAAGAAAGGGGAGAATTTCCGCGTATGGAGACCCCACAAAATAGGTATAGTCTCAGAAACAGAGATAATATAAAAAACGCCTGATAGATATCAATATACTGATACACAGCAATCTCGTTCCTTTCAGGACTCATCGGAAAAAAGAAATGAGAGAGGTGGGCGATCAGAGCGAAGAACAGAGTACGTGAAACCGAGACAGGAATCACAACGCTCTTCTGAGGTTTCTGTTAAAAAGGAAGAGAAACCAGCCCAAAAAAACAACAATTTAAAAAGAAAAAAAGTGGCAGCAGTCGCAGTCCGACATGCCACACAGGAAGAGGGTCCTCTTGAAGAACAAGAATTGGGCTGTAGCCTTGCTAGACAGTGCGGCAGAGGTCACAATAGTTCGCCGGAATCTTCTAGAGCATCTGGAGGTGAATGCAAATGATGACTTTATACAAGTAGAAACTGCGGACATGCGTGTGTCCAAGCCTGATAGAGTGTACAAAGTAACGCTACAGTTAGAAGGAGACATTGAACGCACAATAGACGCAATCTTTTGGGATTGCATGGTAAAAGTATATGATGTCTTGTTGACCGAACAAGATTGGCCGCCTGACTTTGTCCGTGCCTGCCCATATGGAGAAGACGTCATTAAGCCTTCTTTCTCGCCCCTTGTTCCAGAGGAACTCGCTGAATCCTATTCCATTGAATGGGCTCTAGCACAAGCGCCCGCATTATACAGTTTTCACATAGGATGGGATAAGGAATCCCCCTACCATGTAATTCCAATTAAAAGTGAACCTCAGCCACAACCACAGTATCCTATAAAACATGAAGTAAAAGCACCAGTGAGAGAAATCCTCACGTAATCAGAGTACCAGGGTGTGATTGAACCCTGTGTCTCACCAATGAATAACCCATTATTCCCAGTAGCAAGACCAGACCATTCATACAGAATAGTCTTAGACTACAGACATTTAAACAGTCACACACACACCTATGCTATCCAAAATTTGCATAGCACAGCACTAATGAGCAACATAGTGCGTAAAAAATACAAAACAACACTAGACATTTCCAATGGGTTCTTCTGCCAGAATATAGCGCCTGAGAGAAGAGACTTAACAAGTTTCAGCGCACTAGGCTCCCAGAAAAAATTCTGTTGTTTACCTCAAGGATATAAGAACAGCCCACGACTGTTCGCAGCTCGTGTCATTGCTATATTGCACATGATTGACCCTGAAGCACTGTCCTATGTAGATGATATATATCTCATGGATGATGAACTACTACAACATTTAAGATGGGTAGCCCCCATTGTTGTAGGGTTTGCCGAATTTGGCTACAAATTTAACTTAAAGAAAACAAAAATAGCCTTCCTCAGCGTCCTGTTTCTAGGATATGAGCTGTCAAGTGAAGGGAAGAGCCTAGCGCCACAATTCTTGGAAAAGTGCGCACAGTTACAACCACCGAATACGATTAAAAAACTCCAATCATTATTGGGTTTCTTAAATTTTGGCAGAACCTACATTCCAGATTATGCTACATGCATAAAACCTTTATATGACTTAATACGTCCCGATTTTTCAAGTCAATTCTGGACCATCGAACATACACGTATTCTTCGAGAATTGCAGACAGACATGCTTTCAGCACAACATTTACACACAAGGGACAACAAAACACATTTTTTCATCAGAGTAATAGCTGGGGCCATCGGTTACACCTATGTGACATTTAATGAAGGTGAGACAGTCCAGATTACATATAAATCGCATTTGTACTCAGCAGCAGAACAACCCTTTGCTCCCACAGAGAAAATTCTCACTGCTGTACAGATGGCTGTCATTAAAGAAATACCTCTTGCCCAAAGAAAACACATTATTGTCGTTTCTCCAATCCCACCCATAGAGGCTGTTACAAAAGCTAGCGTTCTAAACACAAAAGCATTACATCCACATTGGATACAATGGGCTACGTCTCTGACAGCCACTGATGTAGACTACATTTTTGACCCAAAGCTACAAACTCGGGAATTCCTACAATATGAAGTAGAATATCCATTTCCAACAAATGCTTTGCCTACTGATCAGTATCATAGAGTCATGTACACCGTTGGGTCTGCACAACCTGCAATTGGAACTAAAAATCAATATTCTGCTGCTTGTGCATTCGTAAGTGGCTATATGGAGGGGGATAAATGTTGTCCTCCACATACCTTTACAAAGACCCTAGGGGATTGTACAGCACAATTGGCTGAGCTAAAAGCTCTGCTGATGGCACTGGAACACACGGACCCTGCACAGCTCACGCTGATTGTTTGTGATTCCTATTACTGTGTCCAGTCCTTTAATGAATACCTGCATTATTGGCACCAGAATGGGTTCAGAGATTCCAAAGACAACACCATTAAAGAAAGACTACTGTGGGGGAAAGTAGCTGACCTAAAAGAGACGCTACCTAATGTCCATGTTGTACATACACTTGGACACCAGCACTTTGGAATACATGTTGCTGGAAATACACTGGCTGATGAAGCCGCAAAGTCAGCAGTGGCAGTAGCCACTGTAGCTGCAGTGACTCGCTCGAGTTCCAAACGACGCAGACATTTGGGCTGCCGGGAAAGCTTCGGTTGATGGTAAGCCCCATCCTAAAGGATTTCCTAACAAATATCATTATCATATGGGAATTATGCTGCATGCTGAAGTTAAGATATCAGGCGTAGGTGTACGAGACATCCCTAACGAAGACATAAGATCACAATTGATTAAAGCAGCGCATGAGGGGGTGGCATCTGCCCATGCTGGTGTGGCGGCTACAATTTCGATCTTGCAGGCCCGTTATTGGTGGCCAGGTCTCTACAAAGAGACTAAGCAGTATGTCCTTTGTTGTGACATCTGTCAACAAATCAAGGTTTCCACTGCCAAGCGCCTGCCGCAGACACCCCTCTTAATTTCAAACAAACTGTTACAATGTGAGTACTTGGACCATTGTGGTCCCTTAACACCTGATAGTGCATACAAATATATCTTAGTCGCTGTGGATTCATGCTCCACATTTGTATGGGTGTGGCCACAACGCTCGGCTGACGCTAATACTGTTATTATAGATTTGTGAATCTTTATCGGTACATATGCTGTTGCGGCTTCCATTCGGACCAGGGCCCTGCTTTCGCCTCAAGGGCATTCAGGGACGCCATGGCTTCTCTGGGGGTCCAACTCCAGTACTCGTCTCCATTTCATCCTGAGGGAAATAGTGTAGTGGAGCGATTAAACCGTGATTTAAAGCAATCCTTAACAGCCAGAGTCTTAGGCACGGGGTCGTAGTTGGCTTAATCACCTGTATGGAGTCCAGAGAGCACTAAATAATCTGCCTAGCAGGTCTCTGGGGGGTCGTACTTCATATGAGTGCCTGTTCGGAACTCAAATGTATGTTCCGGATCTTGATGGTCCTGGCGTGGAGGCAGCAGAAACACCTTTTGACATAAATGAACGTGTCACTGTCTTACAGGAATTGCAACAGTTCTGTGATGATAATTCTTCCAAAAGTGCCGCCTCCACAGGAATTAAGGATGTGCCTGTAACATCTACGGGCTGGATTCCCAGAGTTGGGGATCTTGTATGTGAAAAAGTCGCAGTGAAAAAGGAATTTGGCCCTTCTTATCGAACACCGGTCCCTGTACTAGGGATACACAGTACTAGAACTGTCATTCTACTACCGTTGGCGGGTGCCAAAGAAAATCGTTTTGTCTCTATTGACAATGTCAAACTACACCATGTGGCCGATCCTGCACAGCCAACCAAGAGGAACATCCAGTAGTTCCCCAATGCCTCTCACTACTGGCGAAGAAGTTCCTCTACAAGTTGTTTACACCAACACCTATCCGAGCTTGGGGAGGGTGGAAGATGATCCTGCATAATGTCAATTAATTTAGAAACATTTGACCAAGTCAATTCGACTTCAAGCCAAACAGATTGTGCTGTCTATAGTGCGCCACCACAGGAAACACCAACTCCACCACTGACAACGGCTCCGCCATTTGTACAAATTGCCTCTGGTTATTTTGCCGACTTCAACGATGATTTCTCAGACTCATTCGCCTCTTCGACAGCTGATTTGCCAAGTACACGTAAGCTAACAGACTGGCTTAAAGAAACGTATTTTATTTTTCCATGGAACTATCTATGGCTGTCTTTGACTGCTCTAGCCTTTCTACTTTGGATTGGTTTTGTCATTACCTTTTTCTTATTAATACATGGTCCTGAAAGATCAACAGTTGAACTGTTGGAGGAGGTTTTGAAACCACATTTTATCATCACATAAAGTCAGAAGAGAGTTATCCTTTGTGAACATTTCCGCAGTACCAATTCCTGATGGGATTGTTTGGGACAAAGTAATGTTTGATATATATGGTCCCATGGAAGTTATTCAAATACCGTATGTGTTCAAATTATCAATGAATGATATAGTGATACCAGGCATTGTTTCTGATGATTGAGATGTGAAAACAGTTGATTCTATGATGACTGAATTGCAATATTATACTATCTTTGAAAACGAAGATGTTTACCAATGTAAAGAAAATTATGGTGATATATTTTGCTATAATTACTATGGGCACCATTACATACATAGAGCGAGCAGTCCCAAAACTGTATTTAATTACACGCAATGGGAACATTGCCCAGCTCCACCGCAAGGGAGTTCAAAAACATATTCTGAAAAGTTTGCGTATTTTTCTGGGCACAATCAAAAGAATGCTGAGTCATATTATTTTAATGTACCACCTACTAAGGATATACACATGTTATTGACCAATATGAAATTTATATATTCAGAATCCTTTGTTTCCCGGCTATCGATAGAAGGCTATGAATATTGGTCCAAATCAATTAATCTGAAAAGTGTCTGGGGAACAAAAAGTTGGCAAATTAAGGGAAAGGAAACATTGTTTAGAGCATGTCTTATTCCTGTTCAAATGATTTTTTTAAATGAAACAGTGCAACAAACAAGTTGTTTAGGCTTAGCAACAATCAGGGAATTAAACATGCCTAGTATACCTGCCGCTGCAAAATTTTACAAATGGCAAAAATATACGAATGCAACTGAAGATGCAACTGAAGATGTGCTCGATGAGTACATAAGTACATGAGTCCAGAATGGTACGGTTAATGCTTCACTGACACGTCCAGGCGGGTGGTTATTATGGCCAATATATACCACTGGATGTCATCAATGTTTTATTAACTCCTCTGGGGTTTTAGGACAAGTAGGCCAGACCTTTGCTATATATCACCAGAGCATGCAGATATAATTACAACATATAGGGGGTCATTACAACATTGGCAGTAAAAGCCACTTACCGCTGTGCAGAAGACCGCCAACACACCGCTGCGGCCACGGAATTCCGCCACGGTCATTATGACCCAAAAGCCAGAATCCGCCAAAATCTAGACACCCACACAAGTCCGCCACACCAAAGGTCAGTGATAAACTGGCGATAAGAAATCCTCCACCGTCACGCCAACAGGAATACACCCACACTATCACGACCCACGAATCCACGCATCGGTCTTTCAACCGTGGTGTTCCATTGGCGGTACACACCGCAGCGCTCAAAATACACACACATTTACAAAACACTACCACATTGGACAATTCGAAATACACACACCTGATACACATACACAGACCACTCCCACACACCCAATCCAATATGAAACACACACCCACATCAACCACAAAGCCCTACAACAACAATTGCGACTGAAGGCCAGAGAGAGACACCACCATCTATAAATTCACATCCACAGGCACTCAACACCATCACCCTCATAACATCCACGCACCTCACACAACACACCACTAAATAACACCACACACATCACAATACACACCACCCCACAAATCACCCACACCACCCCATGGAACGGCAAAGACACCCCAGGTTCTCTGAGGAGGAGCTCAGGGTCATGGTGGAGGAAATCATCCGGGTAGAGCCACAGCTATTCGGATCACAGGTGCAGCACACCTCCATAGCTAGGAAGATGGAGCTATGGCGAAGAATCGTGGACAGGGTCAATGCAGTGGGACAGCACCCAAGAAATAGGGATGACATCAGGAAGAGGTGGAACGACCTACGGGGGAAGGTGCGTTCCGTGGTCTCCAGACACCACCTTTCGGTACAGAGGACTGGCGGCGGACCCCCACCTCCTCCCCCACAACTAACAACATGGGAGGAGCAGGTCTTGGCTATTCTGCATCCTGAGGGCCTCACAGGAGTAGCTGGAGGAATGGACTCTGGTATGTCAAATCTTTACTACTATATCCCCCACCCTACCTGCATGCCATCACATACCCCCAACCTCGTCCTCACCCCCATCACTCCTACTCCTCACACATGTCCCAATATCACAAACCATACATCCCAACACCAAGCCCTGCATGCAACACCAAAGCATGGACACCCATCACCAAAGCATGGCCACTGCACATACCCATACACCCCCCTGAACCATCATCACACAAGGTCCTACACAGGAATGCAAGCACTGGGGTACACGGTCACCCACCCATTGCACACCATGGCACGGACAGTTCAATAATCATGCTTTTACACCCCTGCAGGACCCCTACCCAACGTCACCGGACAGGAGGGTCCCGACATGTCCACTACACCCACAGAAGAGGCCCACAGTGATGACAGCAGCTCTGTCCAACTGGATCTAGACGACCAGCCCGGCCCATCTGGGACCTCGGGACAGTCGGTTCCCCTCACACTGGTACAGGCCATTACAGGGCTTCCCCCCTCTGGAAATACCAGCACAGCACCCACCCAGCGGGCCCATACCTCTGTCCCCAGGACACGTCAACCAGCAGTGTGTCCCCCACTATAGGGAACCCAGGCTAACCCACCACCCCAACAACAACAGGGACCTGGGGGCAGTGGCAGTTGGCACACGGTTCAGGGGACAGAGGAACAGGAACACAGGGGAACTGGGAGGGCTGCGGTGCGACAGGGGGAGGACAGGCCCCAGGGAGCCCACTCTCCACGAGGCCCTCTCCAACATCATGGAAGCCTACCACCATTCCCAGGAGACGATGGCAACGGTACTGGCCAAGTTTCAGGAGACCCAGCGGCAGCAGGAGGAACAGTATTTGGGCTTCAGGGAGGAACTCAAATCCATCAATCCATCAATTCCATCCTGGGCACCATTGTAGGGGTGCTGAAGGAACTCGTCAACACCAGGAGGGACACTGTGGCACAACAAGGGCCCCCTGACACTAGCCTGGACGATGAACTGCCCACCACCTCCGCCGGTGCCAGTGGACAGGAGGCACCGCCACAGGACCACCACACCAGCACCCCACCCCCTGCAGAGGGAGAACCACGCCACAAACAGTCCCTGAGATCCAGGACAAAGACAGAGAACGATGCCAAGGACATTCCTCCACCATCACCCCTCACCATTTTACAACCCCCTCCAATATTGAGCACTTAAATAAACTCCCTTAAAGCTCAAAACAATCTGGAGTCTGTCTGTGATTTTGAAATAGTGTATTAGCAATTACAGTGGCAAAATGCCCTTTCAAATGTAATGTTAACATACCTATGTCACACAGCTCTAGTCCATGAGGAAACAAAGCAGATGTCACACAGTGGGACCCAAATCTGTGAAATCGTAAGGGAAAGTGACAACTCAGTGACCAAACGCTGAGTGAAAATGACAGACAGTAGAGAGGTATTAGATTTAAATTAGATGTAGCAGGCACCTGTGTCTCACTGGAAGCATTGCAGGATCACTGTGTTCCTGTTGTCGATGTCCTCTTCTTCTGCATCCTCATCTTCACTGTCCACAGGCTCCACAGCTTCCACAACACCTCCATCTGGACCATCCTTCTGCAGAAAAGGCACCTGTCGTCGCAAAGCCAAGTTGTGAAGCATACAGCAGGCCACGATGATCTGGCATACCTTCTTTGGTGAGTAGAATAGGGAACCACCTGTCATATGGAGGCACCGGAACCTGGCCTTCAGGAGGCCGAAGCTCCGCTCTATAATCCTCCTAGTTCACCCATGGGCCTCATTTTAGCGTTCCTCGGCTCTTGTCATGGGATTCCTCACTGGGGTCAGTAGCCATGACAGGTTGGGTTAACCAGAGTCACCTGCAAATGGCGAGGGACAACTGTTAGACACAGGGACATCCACAGACCCAGACAACTATTCCCACTGTATTGGTTCCATGTGCTCACCTAATAGCCACACCCGGTGCCTCTGTAGTTGCCCCATCACATAAGGGATGCTGCTATTCTGCAGGATGTAAGCGTCATACACTGAGCCAGGGAATTTTTCATTAACATGGAAGATGTACTGGTCTGCCAAACACACCATCTGCACATTCATGGAATGGTAACTCTTCCGGTTTCTGTACACCTGTTCACTCCTGCGTGGGGGTACCAAGGCCACATGTGTCCCATCAATGGCACCTATGATGTTGGGGATATGTCCCAGGGCATAGAAATCACCTTTCACTGTAGGCAAATCCTCCACCTGAGGGAAAACGATGTAGCTCCACATGTGTTTCAGCAGGGCAGACAACACCTTGGACAATACGTTGGAAAATATTGGCTGGGACATCCCTGATGCTATGGCCACTGTTGTTTGAAAAGACCCACTTGCTAGGAAATGGAGTACTGACGGCACTTGCACTTGAGGGGGGATTCCCGTGGGATGGCGGATAGCTGACATCAGGTCTGCCTCCAACTGGGCACACAGTTCTAGGATTGTGGCACGATCAAGCCTGTAGGTGATGATCACATGTCTTTTCTCCATTGTCGACAGGTCCTCCAGCGGTCTGTACACTGGAGGATGCCGCCAACTCCTCACATGCCCCTGCGGACGGTGGTCATGGAGGAGAACAGCGAGCAGAGAGTCAACCAACTCTGAGGTATGTAAACACAGCTTACTCTGAAAATATTCCTAAACCGAAATTTGCCTGTATGAGTGTTTAGGGAATGCCTAGGTATGTGTGACGCAGTCAAAAATAATGCCATGTGGCCCCCTGAAATGTCGGCTGCCTGACCTGTAAGGTGGGACAAGGGGATATGAGGTAGCTGCGCTGGCGTTGTACACCGTCGTGGTAGGTGGTCGAAGACCGCCGTGCAATTCTGCATTGGTTAACATTGGAGCCTATGGGTCCCAGGAGCCAATGACGATGTACGCCGGCGGTGACGGTACGCTCCGCCGCGGACGTGACCGCCATTTTCTCTCTGTTCAATCACTCGATACCTGATCTTCGACAGGAGAGGACCTCCCCTGCAAGTGCTGCTGTGACCTCAGTCTGGAAGAGACAATGGTTCGTGTGTCTCGGGAAAGGGCCCCTGCTTTCAGTACGGAGGAGTTGGAGAAGCTTGTGGATGGGGTCCTCCCCGAGTACACGCTACTCTACGGTCCTCCAGACAAACAGGTAAGTACACTGTGAGCTTGCTGTATGGGCAATGTCTGTGCGGAGTGGGGTGGATGAAAGATAGGGGGGTGAGAATGAGGCGTGCATGAAACGACAGTGAGTGCATGTGGGTCATGGCAAGGGTAGGGATGCGGGCCAATGACTATGATGGTGCAGTTGGTAATTACTTCTCTTTTTCCCCTGTACAATTCCTGTAGGTCAGCGCCCACCAGAAGAAGGACATCTGGCGTGCCATCGCCAAGGAAGTCCGGTCCCTTGGGGTCAACCACAGACGGAGAACCCACTGCCGGAAAAGATGGGAGGACATTCGCCGCTGGAGCAAGAAGATGGCAGAGGCCCAGCTGGGGATGGCCTCCCAACGTGGGAGGGGTGCCCGTCGCACAATTACCCCCCTGATGTTCAGGATCCTGGCTGTGGCGTACCCGGAGTTGCATTGGCGCTTGAGGGCATCACAGAAGCAACAAGGGGGTGAGTACACTCTCATTCTGCTGATTCAGCGCGCATTGTAGGTGTCTGGGTGGGGGAGGTGGGCTGTGGGTTCCCCTAGGCCAGGGTGAGTTTGGTAGTTAAGTTCCCTTCTTCAGGCAGGCCCTGTGGCACCCCACCCCACCTGTGTACAGTGCAAACTACACCTAGTCAGGCTCCTGTGACATCCATGTGTGCAGAAATCGGCCATAGCCTTGTAAGCCATGTTCCAGGGATTGAATAGTGGACCCCAAGTGCGCGGCGTAGTGCAGGGGGCTTCTGTGTCTGTCGTGTCTGCCAACGGTAGCGGTATTGCATGCACTGAACATGTCTTTCTTCTGTCTCCCCCCCCTTTTTGTGGTCTCCCTGTTCTTGTGTGCATTAGCATCATCAGGCGGAGGAGCAGTGGCACCGGAGTAGGAGGGAGCTGCATCCCACATGGCCCTGGAGGGGAAATCACCAGTGGGACGGAGGGCGAGGGTAGCTCCACAGCGGGGACAGGAGCTGACACCAGCGATACCGACTCCTCCTCTGATGGGAGCTCCCTTGCGGTGGAGGCCCCATCTGTGCTCCCCGCATCTACAGGTACAGCCGCCACCCCCTCTACCAGCTCTGCCCTCCCAGCAGCTCCTCAGCTTTTGCCCCGTGCCCGCTCACCCAGGAGGGTGGGCATCACCTTCACCCCAGGCACCTCAGGCCCTGCCCCAGCCACCCCTGCTGCCCTCAGTGAGGAGGCCATTGACCTCCTCAGGTCCCTCACTGTTGGACAGTCTACCATTTTGAATGCCATCTAGGGTGTAGAGAGGCAGTTGCAACAAACCAATGCATACGTGGAGGGCATTCACTCTGGTCAGGCAGCCCTTCAGCGAGCTTTTCAGACTCTGTCCTTAGCACTTATGGCAACCATTGTCCCTGTCTTTAGCCTCCCCCTCCAACTTCCTCCACCCAGACCCACACCCCTGTACCTCAGCCTATCCCACGCACACCATCAGACCAGCATGCACCCACCTCAACCCACAAGGGAAGCTCTGGCAAACATAAGCACCACACATCCCACAGGCACTCACGCAAGCATCACACACATGCAGACACACCAACATCCACTGCCTCCACTGTGTCCCCCTCCTCCTCGTTTCCCTCCTCCCTCCCTGTCTCATCTCTACTCACACCTGCATGCACTACATCCTCAGCCACTATGTCCATCACCAGCAAACCCACCACCACACCCCGCTCACGTGCAGTCACCACCCCGACTACCATTCACATGTCCCCTGTGTCCTCTCCCAGTGTGTCTGTGAGGCCACCTCCCAAGGTACACAAACACAGCCACACACCCACCCAACAGCCATCCACCTCACGACAGCCTACAGCCCATGCACCTTCACCCAAAGTCACCAAACGTACACCTCCTACAACCACTACCTCTTCCTCCACTCCCAAACCCTCTCCAGCTACCCATCCCAGTGTTCATAAGAAACTTTTCCTGGCCAGCCTTGACCTCTTTCCCTCACCTCCCCCACCCCTTCAGTCTCCTAGGGCCCGACTCTCCAGGTCCCAACCTAGCACCTCAGCCACAACATCGGCGGGACCAGTGGTGCCAGTAGTCACCGGATTATGGAGTGCACCAGGCAGCAGGGCAGCCAGTGTGGCAAGGAGCCACAGCACGGACAGTCCCCCACCTGTCAAGCATAAAAAGTTGGACAGTTACCGGCGGGAGAGGGGAAAGAAATCAGCCACCAAAGCCGCTCCCAGGGGTACAGTTGGGAGTGTCGAGACAGCTTCAACACCATCCAAGGTGGGGAAGGGGCACATTAAAACCGGCAAGTCTGGGAAGATCAGCACGGCGGACAAGACCACCAGCAGCCCCGCTGCCCAGGAGAAGACCTCCAGCAGCCCCAGTGCCCAGGAGAAGACCGCCAGCAGCAGCCCTGCTGCCCAAGACAGGACCGCCAGCAACAGCCCCGCTGCCCAAGACAGGACCACCAGCAGCAGCCCTGCTGCCCAAGACAGGACTGCCAGCAGCAGCTCCGCTGCCCAAGACAGGACCGCCAGCAGCACCGCAGGCCAGGAAAAGACCGCCACCAGCAGAACCGCTGCCCTGGACACCGCCGCCAGCAGCACCGCAGGCCAGGAAAAGACTGCCACCAGCAGAACCGCTGCCCAGGACACCGCCGCCAGCAGCACTGCAGGCCAGTGAGCACCAATGATTCTGACGCTACTGAGGCCGCCACGGGCAGGATGAAGCACTCTGGGCACCAAGCCCCCTCCAGAACCAGTGGAGAGAGGCATACACTGTCTCAGTCCTTGGCAGGATGAAGCACTCTGAGCACCAAGCCCCCTCCAGAACCAGTGGAGAAAGGCATCCACTACCTCAGTCCTTGGCAGGATGAAGCACTCTGGGTACAAAGCCCCCTCCAGAACCAGTGGAGAAAGGCATCCACTACCTCCAGTCCTTGGCAGGATGAAGCACTCTGGGCACAAAGCCCCCTCCAGAACCAGTGGAGGCTGTTATCCACTTGAGAGACTGTGGCTTTGCACTCCTCAGGATTGAATAGTGGGCATGGAGCCCCCTCGTGTATCTGGCGTCGTGCACTCAACCGGCTGAGGTGCCCTCCCTTCCCTTCCCCCTGAGGTGCCTGTTTTATTTCTATCTGATGCCCCTTCAGTGTTCTCTCCGTCTTGTTCGGGTATTGAGTGTGGGCCTCGTCCATGCCTTTTGGGCCCAGTGATCCACAGACTATGATGGTGGAATCCCTTGGACTTGTGTTCTTGGTGTATATAATTGTATATAGTATAAATGTATATATTTGTAAATATTTTTGATTTATGTAATTAAATATATCACAATTATTCGACTCATTTCCTTTTGTCCTTGCATTCTTCCAGTGGGGGTTAGGGGTGTAACTTTAATGTATCATGCTGTATTAGTGTGTGTGTTGTAGTGGGTGAGGGTGGGGGTGGGGATGTTGTGTGTTGCGTGTGTGTGTCACTGTTTTTTCCCTCCCCCTCCCCTGTGTCGTAGGTGCAGTACTCACTGTGGTCTTCGTCACCGGCATTCGCGCTCTTGGTAGAGGAGCAGGAAGATAAAGGCTGGGAGTATCTGAAGTTCCGGTTCCATGGCGTCCTGGCTCCTCGTGGGGTGTGTAGAGGTGATAATTTTCCCTTCGAAGTAATGTTTCTGCCGTGTTTTTGTTCGCGGTGAATCCGCCCCGGAAAAGGTGGCGGATTGTGGGTTGTAATGGTGTGGGCGGTACATTGTCCTCCGCCTGTCTGTTGGCGGTTACCGCCGCGGTGTTTGTTTGTACCACTGTGGCGGTCAGAGTGTTAAAGTGGCTGTCTATGTTGGCAGTTTCCTCCACAGTCATGATCCCATTTTTTTTACCGCCGGCCTGTTGGCGGTTTTACCGCCGCTTTAACACCGATCTCCAGGGTTGTAATGACCACCATAGTGTGGGAAAATGATGCCAACAGTGTCTAAAATCATCCTCACTGAACGCAGATAGAGAATACCTCAATCTCCTGTCCAACTCCTTTGACTTACAAGATTTCTTGTCAGGCCCCAGAACACCACGTAGGAAGCGTTTCTTATATGCCGTGTACAATGAAATATGGAAACTTTCCCAACAAGATGCTGCTGCCCGGTTAAGGCAAATAGATCAGGAAAATCTAAAAAAGGCATTAGCTGTTGTGGATAATGGGATTAACACCCTGTCCGACCAGATATATAAAATTAAAAACATTGTCTCTTCTGCTATAGACATTATACCATCTGATATGTCTTCTTTATACCATGGACAGAGTCAGATCAGGTCCATGGCAGCACGTCAGTGCAAGGGAGATATTTTCTTCTTTTAATCTAACGCAACAACAACTAATGGCTAAAAAGGAATCGACTTATGTCATGCTCGTCATCGAGAAATTAGAAAAATTGCCTTTTACCGTGGCCAAAATACCGTTGGCTGAGTGGTTAATACATGGGGTTATTAATCTGCGTATTTCCACACTACAATTCACCTCCTGTTTAAAACACATTCCAGTAGGCAGATATGAAAAGCTGGGAGATAGTTATATCCATGAGGTGTGGGAGCTTCCATTCTCATACAAATGCTTCAATGACATGAAAGAGGTCTTTCTTAGCGGCAGTGAATGCAAGACTTCAGTCAGCCATTTGATGATTTGTAAACAGCTGACCTTGCATGGGGTGTGTAACGCCTCGGCTGCAAGGTTGGCTTGTTATCTTAAGGGAGTCCCAGTCCCTTTGAATAGACTTAGGTTCCAGGTGCTTTCAAATGGCAGCTACGTCCTTCTCAATAGTGAAAGCTGTTGTGGCATGCAGGCTGGAATAGTTTACGTTGTTTAGGTCTTTAAGGTCGTTACATGCTACGGGAACGTGTTGTTTCCCCCCACTAAGTTTAAGGAGGTAGCTGAGATTTTCCCTTACATTGCTACTTCAAACGTGAATTTTGACAACTTGAGTAGACTTAAGGCTTTACTGTTTCAAAAGCCTGTGGCCCTTACATCTGCACCCAAGAACTACGTACTTCAAGTGGCAAGGTCATCAGCAGAAATACAGTCCCTGTTAAATATGAACTTTCCGAGACACTTTGGTGAACTCATGGGACGAATATTTAATGTGTACAGCACGACTAGAATCGCACATTTTTTCAAAGCTATTGGTTCTGGTTTCGTTCACACCTTCTCCTCCATATTCGGTTTGATACCTTCAGCTATCCACTCAATTTTCTGCAGTATTTTTGGGGGATTTCCGATAACTTTGGCTTTATTAGCTGGCATCCTGCTGTTGCTGTTGTTTATGCGCAATGGCTGTCCCGCCGCAACGAGGAGAAATGACGGCGCTCCCATCAGCGCAGCTGTGTCGTGAGTGTATGATGCAGCATTTTGGAGCAACACTCCTGGAGCAATTGGAGTGTGACTGGTCGTTGTCATTCAGACCGGTTCTGTATTGTGTGCAGCCCGTGTTTTGGTGCCTCTGGTGCTCTTTCGAACATGCACTGAAAGTTTATCTTTCACAGCAGCGCCCCCCAGCAATAGATGCTGATCTGTTGATGTTCTCGCTGAGGGTTCATTACCAGACATGCACACTGAGGTTGTGTTTGCTACGTGAAGCTAATTATGAGTTACCCTTCCTGGAGGAAGTTGCCAACTACTCATCAATGGGCACTCCATGGGATGCTGCCTTGGTTGACACTGGGGCTATGGAACACACTTGCTCCTTGATCATTTTTGGTGAGGACTTTCCTGTTCTGACACCAGCCGAAGTGGAAGATCTCCTGTTCTCCATGGCTCGTACTTAGTTTTGAACTTTTCTAAATTGACATGTCCGTTGAATTTGGTTATAAGCCACATGCTCATGTTTTAAATTGTCACGTAGTATGCTTGTGTGTCCTTTTAACTTGTCAAAATTGACCTTTTTTTTATATATATATCTTATGTTGAGCTTTTAGCAAGGAAATGTTAGTTTTGGCTTTGAACCACTTTAACCTACAAGGGGAGGGTGTTGTGTAGCCATTTTAGTTATAGCTCCATGCACGTTAGTTTAACAGACTAGGCCGCTGTGCACTTTGACCTAGATATATTTTATTCGGCTTTGCATTGTTATTTTTACAATAACCAGTTTTACGGTCTTGTTTTATTTTCATCTATCTAACTGTTTTTGCTTAGCCTAGCACTGTGTTCTCAAACAAGACATTCTTGATCACTTTGTGCTTCAGTCAAGGCTACAGTTTGGTACATTGCCGGTGAACGTGGTAGAAGTTTAGTCTCCAACATTCATAGAAAATACACATCCTTCCGTAGGGACATTTTCTTAGCATATCAGCTGTGTTATTATAAAAACACTTCCTAGTCCCATTACACATTAAGAGGGAGATTCCAGCCAGGGAACCACGACTGTATACTGAGTGCTGAATGCTTCGCTGCAGACGCTAACGCAAACTACAGGCCTTTGCTCAGGTATGAGGGTTGATGTCCTCCCGGGGGAACCTGAAAGGCAGAATTAGAGCTTAACATGCTGTACTCAGATTATGACTTAGATAGGAAATAGTCCAAAGATTCTAGTGACAATATGATAGCATTATTCTTATGCTTCACTCTCCTCATCACCATTTTAATATTGTCATTTTGTGTCGTCCTGGTTATTGCAGCTCACCCTCTGCTATCTAAAATGCAGTAATTTTGTTAAACCAATCTTTAAAACTCATACTGGTTATTATTGTCATTTATATATGAGACCGAATTGTGAATGAGAGAACCGGATGCGACCTGAGTGACCACGACTTCCCTGAAAAGTATAATATGTCGTGCGCTCGGCTGCCCAATCATCTCTATCTCTTGGTAGAGATGAGGCACTGCTGGTTAGCCAGAGCAAAACCTGGATTTAGAGTGACAGGTGTCACCCGCAGTGGGTCAGACTCAGTCTCCCACACCGTGGACGATCTTACTGCTCCAAATCCAGTAGTCTCATTGGAATGATGAGAGCCTACGCAACACTTCGAGAGGAGTTACGTTTGGAAACAAAAGGATTTAATAAATGATTAGCTGGATTACAAATTCAGGTCATAATATTTGTTATCTTCTCTCTACTCTGCTACATCGAGGAAAGGTTCTGCTACTAGGTTTGGAAAAAAGGGGTTCAGAATTATCATCTACATTGCATTAGCTTAATTCACACTATTCTTATATTTGATACACCTACACATGGTTCCCATATAATGAACCAATCATGTTAAGGCACACACAGAAAATGGACAATTATTTTCTCTAGCTCCTACATGGTGAGGCCTCTGTAAATGTTCTTCCAACTTACAGCTATTTGCAATATAATGAGATACATTGGACTAAGCTGTACTCTGCACGTTCACTGCAATGTCTCAGTCGCACATTTTAAAGGCATTAACACAATAATTCACATGAGAAATTAAAACCAAGGGCACTTCAAAATGATACATGAGGGGTCAGGCTCTCCTGGAAAAAGAATATCATGCTATGTGAAGGACGATGGCAACTGGATGTAAGCCATTTTAAAATGCAGGCCCACATTAGTTAAAGTCAATTTAAATGTAAATAATGTAAATCAGTAGATGTGTGTATTATAGGTTAATGTTCAAATAAATCCATATCTCATAATATGAAAAATATTAGGTGGGGGCAGAGTTGAGGGAGTTCCACTACATGGAATTCCACGGAGTGCAAAAAAAGAAGTGACCTCCACCTCACTCCTCATGAATCAATCAATCAATCTATCAGGACTTGTAAAGCACAGCTAATCACCCATAGGGTCACAAGACGCTGAATGAAGGCATGCTGCTCAGTTGAAGAGCCAGGTCTTGAGGTCCTTCCTGAACTGCTTCAGAGATGTGGCCTGCCTGAGCTTGAGGAGAAGTGTGCTCCATGTCCAGGCTGCTAGGTAGCAGAAGGATCTTCCTCCTGCTGTAATTTTCTGGATCTTGGGGATAATTACAAGGGTGAGCTGGGAGGAACGAAGATGTCTGTTGGGTACGTAGAAGATGAGGCGGTGGTTGAGGTAAGCTGGTCCTATGTTGTGCAGTGCCTTGAAGGTGTGGATCAGGAGTTTGTATGTGATGCGTTTGTTGACTGGGAGCCAGTGTAGGTCTCTGAGGTGGGAGGAGATTCAGCTGTGTCTGGGGACTTCGAGTCTGGCTGCTGCATTCTGGACTTGTTGTAGTCTTGATTGAAGTTTCTTGGTAATGCCGGCATAGAGTGCATTGCCGATGTCCAGTTTGCTGGTGATGAGTGCGTGGGTGACTGTCTTCCTCATGTTGGGGGTATTCCATTTGAAGATCTTCTGAAAGAGATGGAGGGTGAGGAAGCTTGATGGAGAGACAGCTTTAACTTGGTGGATCACCGATAGAGTGAAGTCCAGGATGATGCCCAGGTTGGGGGTGGGGTTACCCAGTGCGGTGGGCCACCAGGAGTCATTCCAGACAGAAGGGGTGGAGCCGATCACAAGGATTTCTGTCTTGGCTGAGTTTAGCTTGAGGCAGCTGGCCTCCATCCAGGTAGCAACTGCTCTCATCCCATTGTGGAAGTTCCTCTTGGCTCGCGCAGAGTCCTCAGACAGGGAGAGGATCAGTTGGGTGTCATCAGCATAGGAGACTATGTTTAGCTTGTGTTGTCTGGTGATCTTGGTGAGTGGGGCAATGTAGACTATGAAAAGCGTCGGGCTGAGTGAGGATCCTTGGGGCACTCTGCAGCAAGTGTCTTTAGGTTCTGATGTGAACAGTGGTAGTCTGACCTTCTGTGTTCTTCCGGACAGGAAGGATCTAATCCAGTTCAGGGCTTTGTCTCGAATGCCGGCGTCCTGCGGTCTGTCGCAGAGGGTGGAGTGGGAGACAGTGTCAAATGCAGTGGAGAGGTCGAGGAGGATGAGTGCGGCAGTGCCTCCATGGTCCAGTATGATGCATATGTCATTGGTGGCTGCTAAGAATGCGTTTTTTTGCTGTGGTTGTTTCTGAACCTGGAATGGGAAGGGACCAGTAGACTGTGTGTCTCGAGGAACTCAGTGAGATGCTGGTTGACGGCCTTCTCCATTACCTTGCCTGGGAAAGGGAGCAAAGAGATGGGTTCTGTAGTTCTTCACCTCCCTAGGGTCAGCAGTCGGTTTCTTGAGAAGTGGGCTGATTTCAGAGTGTTTCCAGTCCGAGGGGAATGTGGCATTCTTGAAGGACAGGTTGATGGTTCGTCAGAGCTCTGGCGCTATGGAGGCGCTGGCCAAGTTGAGGATGCGATGAGGGCATGGATCAGAGGGTCCTCCTGAGTGGATGGAGTTCATCAGTCTTTGGGTGTCCTCTATGGTGATGGGGGATCAGGCGATCAGCACCTGGTGGGGTGCAAGTTCTGTGGTAGTGAGAGGTGCTGGTGGGCTTTGGTTCCTGAAGCCTTTGTAGATGTCTTGGATCTTACGGTGAAAGGAGGGGGCGAGGTTGTCGCAGAGGTCGTGGGAGGGAGATATGGATGACATGTCTGCCCTGGGGTTTGTGAACTCTTTGATGATGGCGAAGCGCTCTCTCCTGCTGTGAGTGCTGATGTTGAGACGTGCTTGAAAGGCAACTTTGTTGGCAGTTCTGATGTTCTGTGGTGTGTAGTGACTGCTATTTTGTAGGCTGTGCGGTCTTCTTGGATTTGTTGAACCTTCATTTATCTTGTAATCATCTGCAAGCGTGCTTGGATTCCTGTAGGTCTGGTGTAAACCACTTGGGTGTTTTGCTCTGTCGATTCCCTTCTGATTTCATTAGGGAGGTTATGAGGTGGGTACAGTTTGAGAGCCATCGATGTAGGGTGGCTGCGGCTTCGTTGCATCCAGTGGAAGGGAGTGGTTGAGAGCGTTGGTGACCTGTGCTTCTGTGACTTTGCCCCAGCGTCTGCCAGGGGGATGGGGGTGTGGTGGCATGCGGTGTTCTTTGTGTAGGTAAAATGGATGCACTTTTGGTCAGTCCAATGGTGTTCGGAGGTGTGGGAGATTGTGATGTTGTCCTCTGCTGAGAAGACGGGGTTGAGAATGTGTCCGGCTCTGTGGGTGGGGACGTTGACAAGTTGTTTGATGCCAAGAGTTGTGAGGTTGTTCAGGAGGTTTGAGGTGTTGGGGTCATTGAGGGTGTCAAGGTGGAAACAGAGGTCGCCAAGTAGAATGTAGTCGGAAGAGGTGAGTGCTTGGGGCGACGAGTTCGGTGATGTCTTCGCTGTGATGAGGGTACCATGTTAGAAGGTGTTTAGGTTGATCTGTATCTGGAAGTGTAGGTGCTTGTGCGTTTACTGAGACTGTGACTCCATGCTGGTAGTCAGGCGAAGGTTGTTCTTGTAGATTATGGCAATGCCTCCTCCAGGCTGGTTGGCACTGTCCTTGTGGATGATTTTGTGGTTGTGACGATGTCTGGGGAAGTGGTGAGGGTGATCCAGGTCTCCCTGAAGAAGGCAACACCCGGGCTGTTGAGTGGAGGAGGTCCCAGACTTCTACTGCATGTTTGACGAGAAGGCGTGTGTTGAATGGGCGGAGTTGTGCTGGGCTGCCCGTTCACACTTACTAGTGCAAATAGCGCACTCCGAGGCCATCTTGTTTTCCTAATCTGTGCATGGTGCTGAGCCTACTTTTCAATCTGTGTTATACCTTTGCTATCCTTACTTTATCCTACCTATCCTTCCCTGTTTTACATTTATTTCATTAGTGTGTGTATTTGAGTTTGAGTATTTTATGTTTTTGACTCTTTTTTATCTTCTGTGACTTTTCATCCCTTTGTTTGTTTTCCCCTAATTTCTTCCTCTCTGTTCCTTCCCTTTCCTCCTTTCTTTTTTTATTTCCTTCCCACCCGGCACCATGGCAGAGCCTGTGAGAGGCAGAGGCTGCACCAGTGCAGCAAACCAGGCACCACCAGGGGATGAAACCTCGCGCCATTTTTAGTGAGAAGGAGGTGGCCGCACTTGTTTCTGTTGTGCAGCATCACTTCCCCTCCATGCTGGCTGCAGTGGGCAGGCCCAGGAGTAAGTACGGCCTGAGGGAGCATTGGCTGCTGTGGGGGATGGTGCATAGTTGTGCCTGCTCATGTACTGGGGTTCAGCGCACCCAAAAGCAGCTGATGGAATGATGGGCCAATATCCTGGAGTGGGCCTGCTCGACCTGGTGAGCGTCCAGGCTGCAGGGCTTGGAGAGGAGCAGTACTAGCCGAGTAATTATTACTATTTTGTTGTGTCCTATAATGCTAATTATGTTTTTTTCAAATAGCATGCTCCTCACACGCAGAGGTAAGTTACGTTTACGTAACGTTACGAATATCACATGAGCCAATTTGAGCGAGTCAGGTGCTCGATGCTACTGACTTCTGCTTGTTGCTGTAGGCACTCGCTTAGGCTGAATATTTAAGATGTTAAGCTGACTCCTCTGTCTTCCTGTCACTAAGACAGCGGTACTGTGGTAGTATTAGTAATATGCAATATAAGTGAGTTAGTGTTCTCTGTGTCTTTCTTTTTATGTAGCTCGTACAGTCCCAATCAATCTCCCAGTGATGTGTAGTATACATCTATGAGAAAATTAGTTGGGCCATCAAAGGGAATTGTGATTTGCGATTTGTGAAGATAATTCATTGTAATACATTAGTATTTCCAATGTATTTCAGGAAATTTAGAATAGGGCTTAGGTAAGGTTTTCAAAATAAGGTATAGGTCAACTCAATAATATAGGCGTTACTGCTTTTGCCTCTGTCTGTCAAAATATTTTCTAGGAGATTAACTGTACCACTAATCAATTTTTGTTATTTTCTTTATTTCTTACATCAGCACCCAAGGGCAAGGAGAGGGCATCAGAGGGTCAGGGATAGGAGGGTGCCTCATCCAGCTCCTTAGTGGGTGGAAGTTCCACCGCCACCACTAGTGCAATAGCAGATGGCTCTGCTGGCCTCAGTAAGTTCTTGTTAATATTATTTATTTCTCTAACTTTTAACTCTCCCCATTAGAATAGTTTTTCCCCCTTTCTCTTATACTTTGACTTTTTTTTTCAAATCATCTTCATTCTATTTAATGTTTAATCACCCACGGCCACCGTAAATCTCATGAGAATGGGTGGGAGAACGGAGGGGGAAAAATAAAATAAATAAAAATAAACTTACCTTACCATTGTATCCGTCCTGCCGCTAAACATAGCATAAAAGCAGCATCAGGATTGGTCTGAGTGGCAGTCACTGTCGCTCAGACAGTGCCCTGGGGTCTGTTCAGTTTCTCCAGTTCGGCCTGTGACAGCCGGCCAAACACACATGCGCACTAAGGTGCTGAGCCAGCAGATGAAAAATAAAACAATAGCGCAACTATCATTTTATTTTTCATCTCCTGGTTCTTGGCCACGGGGCAATGCTCCTTCGCTAAAGCGAATGAGCCGCCCCTATGTTTAGTCTTGTTATCCCTCACTGCATTAGCCTTTTGTTACATATTTTTTGTTTCTGGAGCTGAATTCTTCCTGTACTAATCTGTAGCTTAATCTTTCTGCTGTTTGGTTATTAAACTGTAACTCATCCATAATTATTATACCCTGTGGACTAGCACTGTAGGACTAAGACAATAGGGTAAGTAGACTACTGTGAAGATAGCAGAGTTTGCAGACCCAAGCTCCTGCTCAAATGATGAGAGAGTGTCCATGGTTATTGTGACCCCTTAACATATGTATTATTATTCAGTATCCCAGCATTTTTTATGACAGTGCGGCACAGCAGGAAAGTAGTCTGAGGACAGTCCCATTACATTTACCAACCAAAACCATATGTCCTTCATTCATTGACCAATTTATTCTACCCACACACTACTCACATTCATTATCATAGCTCTGCCCCTCCATTACGTTGGCTTGACTACTGGCTTTTCTAACATTGTCAACCAACAAAATACCCCAAAACATATTTTAGATGGGAGAGAAGATATTGCAAACTGAACTGTAGGCATGTATTTCAATTGCATTTTTTGTTAAAAAATAAATAAAAAGTGGGAGGTGTATCTGGCATCTAAAATGTGTATTGATTTTTCTAGTCTCACAGAATACCAGGTCTGGGGCCAGAACCACTGCACCAGATGACACAGCAGCACATGAAGGGGGCATCTCTGGGGCAGCAGGGACAGCGATGGTAAGTCACATTGATTGGTTATTGAGAATTGCTTGTATACCCACTGTATTTGTTAAGTGAGGTAGATCCCACTCATCATCATCCATGAACTCCCTCCCCATGACACTTCATGATTGTGACCATATTTCATAACCCCACCTAACTGAACCATGATTCAGTCTGGCACAACGTTGTTGGCTGTGCAATGTGAGTTTACTTCTGTTAATGAGGCATTCCCAAAGCTTTAAATGAACTGCAAACTGAAATGAAAACAAGCTGTCTTTCCCTTCCCTCTAAAGTTCTGTCCCATCCTACCAAATACATTGAAAAAAAAAAATATTTGGCCGGTGCCACATGTTACTTACAGAACAAGTGGTTCAGATGGCTTCCAAAATGGATTTATGCCTGCTCAAATTTGACATTGATTAACTTTCAGTTTTAACCACAGTGACTGACTTAGCCTAAGCTTATTAGCCACATCATTAGTGAACTCCTCCCCCCCATTATTCTGTAGAAAAATCTCTACCATACCTACTGGGCCTTTTCAATGTCCCTTACCCTGCTGCAGCAGACTAAGGGCCTGATTTAGAGTCTGGCAGAGGGGTTGCTCTATCTCAAATGTGACAGATATCCCATCCACCGTATTGTGATCTCATTACACCACGTGGAGATTGTAATATGGTGGATGGGATATCCAACACATTTGGGATGGAGTAATCCCTCCGCCAAACTCTAAATCAGGCCCTAGGTCAAGTTTCTTTCCATTGCTGTCAAGCGAATGTATTTGATTTAAATAATTTGTGTTTGAGGATGAATCCAGGAAGTAAAGTGGGATTAAGTGTTTGTGATTTTGTGTTTTGTGGATGGGTCACTCTGTGATGAACATGCCCAATAAAATATGTATATCCCGTTACTTTCCTATTATTGCAGTGCATTATTTTTTCCATCATCTACTTATTTCCGACTGGACGCCTATTATCTGCATGTTATTTATGACGTGAGTGACATAATAATCATCTGCATCTTTGGATTCAGGGTAGAATTGAAAGGCATTTGGAGAAGAGCAGGGCCATTGGAATCAAAGTACATTTTTTGTCCATAGCAGCTACCCCCACTGCAAACTGCAGAGAGTTGCAAATTTGTACCCGATGGGCTAGCCAGCATGCTTTCAGTCAACAAGCAAAAGAATAGAATTCTTGTACTACATAGTTGATGATGCCTTACTCATTAATCGGAATTATTTTTGTTTATTCCACACAAAGTTTCTTTGTGGTTTAATTTTCAAGGAAATCCATTACAAAAAAAAAAAAAAAACTTTTAAAAATCTTATTCTGCCTCATTTCAGCCAGTCAGTGCTTTTATGTGAGGCATGTGTTGGTAAAATCATGTCTACTCTCTGTGACCTTCCTGATCACATCAAAAATTCTAATGGCCCTAGGGGACCAACAATGTACGTATACTGTATGATTTGAAAAAACAGGTGTTTGCCCTGTTGCACAAAGCATTCTTTACAGTTTGTCTTTTTTTTTTTTTTCTTGCTATAGCTACTCCTGCTAGTCCACCACTATCACTGACCCAGCAGGCGATAGCGGCCCAGCTCTGGCGGCAGAGTTTGGAAACCACCAGGGCCCACAACCAGCAGCTGGTTGATAAGGAGGGCCAGGCACATGCCTGTGCTTTTGGGCGCAGTTCCGCCAGTGAACCGGCTCCCAAACACACCAGTGCCACTGGCAGCTTGAAACTGCCCAACCCCGTGCTGCCCCCCTTTCAGACCAGCTACACCATTGCCAGGTGCTATACATGCTTGCACAGTTGCATCGTAGGATGGCACGCCTGGAGGTCTGGATTCAACACCTGGAGACCTTAGAGAATACAGTCTACTAGTCCTTTTTTAATTTTTTGTTTTGGTGGGAGGGCCTTGTGGGTGGAGAGGGTGGGAATTTTGTCAGGGCAGTTTTTTTTTCTTTACGGACATGGACTTTTATATTTATTTTGGACATTAGTTGGGGATGGGGACAGATGTGGGGGAGAGGGGTAGTCCTGATGTGGGTGGAGAAGGTGGGTTCATATTTTGTAATCTATATGCTAGTGAAGAGGAAATCTATATAACCTATATGTCTGAAAAACATTTTTGTGTTTTAATTTAACTTTGCACTGATGCCTTTATGTGCAGCCTGTATATTTAATCTACTTCTCAAAGTGTATGCCAGTTAAGAGAGTATGCTGCCATTCCCTATATTGCCTACAGAAACCTAGATAAATAATTTATTTTCTCAACTGTGGTACAAGTTAGTTACGTACCAAGTACAGTAGTTCACTTCACCCCATAGTTTTCCTACCTAAATAGATAAAAGGATGGCTGGTGGCTGCTCCAACTATCAATCTTCCAGCAGCTTAAAGGAGGGTGTACTAAGTTTCCTTTTTATGGTAATGCAGTAACAGGGAAGGCATCACAGCGAGGTCCCACTCCTGCTTAGGTGATCTCCAACTATAGGATTAATCAAAAGGTTCATATGCAACTAAATTGAAAGAAAAACCAAGAGTTAGTAAGTTATACCTATACATTTATACTGTAGCTTTACAAACACTAAGGACAGATTACTACCACCATGACACATTAAATAATACCACATATTATAACAAAAACTAGCAATAGTAAATTATTCTGAGCAATGGTGAGCATGGAATTTATAGAAAACCAAAGTTATGAAATCCTCAATTCTGGAAAAATGTACTCAAAGTCTGTACTCAGTCGTTAACAAGGTTAAGCATTTTATTAACGCATAATAAATGTCTGGATGATGATGTTGACATTGAGGAATTACATTGTTCTTACTTAGGTGCGGTTGGGTCAGTGGGGCTGGTGTGGGATATTGCTCAGGTAAAAGAAGATCCTGCAGTGAGTTGGTGTCGCATTTAACCACATTTGCCCCACCAAGTGTCTGATCTATTTCGTGTAAATTAACACACACCTCAAAAAACAATAACACAGCCCAGGGGAAGAGGATTAGGGAATTGATGAAAGGATGGGAAAGGGGATTTGAGGCAAGATGTGACAAAGACAAACACACCACAAGAACAAAATTCATCAGGGCGATAAGCAGCACACCATCATCAACAATCATCTATTGCAGAAGGAAACGTAGGAATGAGGATGACACAGTCCAGGTAAATGCATTGCAAACAGTCCTTCTGGCCCAGAGGCCTAGTTATTAGATATCTAAGTGTTCTGTCTTCTAGTTTGAAAGAATAAAATTATGGAGAAGTGAATTGAACCTACCCATTTCTAAAAATATGATTGTTAAAAGAAAAAGGATACTGTATTTCAAAAATGGATGCTGCATTCTCCTCAGGAATATATGTTACACATGGGTGCCTGTAGGTAAGCAGGAGTGTTGAGTTCAGCTTTCGCCTTTTGTTCATGCAGGAGATGGCTAACATTCCCACTGTTGCATGCCGCCAAACGCTTTAAAAACTTTCTTTAAGGCCAAGAACTGTAGATAGCTATTGGAAAACTGGGCTGACTGCAGAATAACTTTTTGCTCCCATTTTTCACTTATGCTGGTGTTTTTATGTCTCTAGTGCTAACCTGGGCACTGCTAAACATTCCCAGGGCCTGTGTGCTGATTAAAATGGATATACAGATTAGGCTAATTGAAATTGGCTGTACCACCGAACCTATAAGTCCCTAGTATATGGTAGGGCATGTAGGTTTAGGGACCCCAGCATAGGTAGTACACCCATAGGTCCACTGCTGTGGTGCCCAGGGTCATTTTAAAGGCAGGCCTGCCTTGTTGGCTGCTTTTAAGTTAAAGTCAACCCCAAATTTAACTTTGGAATTAAAAGTACTTCCAAAGTCCTAAGCGACTTTATTTGTACACATGCATCACCCCTAAAATGTGCTCTAGGTGCCCCCAGGGTTGGGGGCAGTGTAACTATAAGCAGTAACATTATAAAAGTTTTTTTATAAGTCCTGGTGAGGGAAAAAATAGCTAAATTCACTTTCCCCCACTATACAGGGAGTGCAGAATTATTAGGCAAATGAGTATTTTGACCACATCATCCTCTTTATGCATGTTGTCTTACTCCAAGCTGTATAGGCTCGAAAGCCTACTACCAATTAAGCATATTAGGTGATGTGCATCTCTGTAATGAGAAGGGGTGTGGTCTAATGACATCAACACCCTATATCAGGTGTGCATAATTATTAGGCAACTTCCTTTCCTTTGGCAAAATGGGTCAAAAGAAGGACTTGACAGGCTCAGAAAAGTCAAAAATAGTGAGATATCTTGCAGAGGGATGCAGCACTCTTAAAATTGCAAAGCTTCTGAAGCGTGATCATCGAACAATCAAGCGTTTCATTCAAAATAGTCAACAGGGTCGCAAGAAGCGTGTGGAAAAACCAAGGCGCAAAATAACTGCCCATGAACTGAGAAAAGTCAAGCGTGCAGCTGCCACGATGCCACTTGCCACCAGTTTGGCCATATTTCAGAGCTGCAACATCACTGGAGTGCCCAAAAGCACAAGGTGTGCAATACTCAGAGACATGGCCAAGGTAAGAAAGGCTGAAAGACGACCACCACTGAACAAGACACACAAGCTGAAACGTCAAGACTGGGCCAAGAAATATCTTAAGACTGATTTTTATAAGGTTTTATGGACTGATGAAATGAGAGTGAGTCTTGATGGGCCAGATGGATGGGCCCGTGGCTGGATTGGTAAAGGGCAGAGAGCTCCAGTCCGACTCAGACGCCAGCAAGGTGGAGGTGGAGTACTGGTTTGGGCTGGTATCATCAAAGATGAGCTTGTGGGGCCTTTTCGGGTTGAGGATGGAGTCAAGCTCAACTCCCAGTCCTACTGCCAGTTCCTGGAAGACACCTTCTTCAAGCAGTGGTACAGGAAGAAGTCTGCATCCTTCAAGAAAAACATGATTTTCATGCAGGACAATGCTCCATCACACGCGTCCAAGTACTCCACAGCGTGGCTGGCAAGAAAGGGTATAAAAGAAGGAAATCTAATGACATGGCCTCCTTGTTCACCTGATCTGAACCCCATTGAGAACCTGTGGTCCATCATCAAATGTGAGATTTGCAAGGAGGGAAAACAGTACACCTCTCTGAACAGTGTCTGGGAGGCTGTGGTTGCTGCTGCACGCAATGTTGATGGTGAACAGATCAAAACACTGACAGAATCCATGGATGGCAGGCTTTTGAGTGTCCTTGCAAAGAAAGGTGGCTATATTGGTCACTGATTTGTTTTTGTTTTGTTTTTGAATGTCAGAAATGTATATTTGTGAATGTTGAGATGTTATATTGGTTTCACTGGTAATAATAAATAATTGAAATGGGTATATATTTTTTTTTGTTAAGTTGCCTAATAATTATGCACAGTAATAGTCACCTGCACACACAGATATCCCCCTAACATAGCTAAAACTAAAAACAAACTAAAAACTACTTCCAAAAATATTCAGCTTTGATATTAATGAGTTTTTTGGGTTCATTGAGAACATGGTTGTTGTTCAATAATAAAATTAATCCTCAAAAATACAACTTGCCTAATAATTCTGCACTCCCTGTAGTGATTAGCCTCCATAGGCTAACATGGGGATACTTTATTTTAAAATAATAAAGTCTTATAAGGAGCTACATATTTGAAGTTTGGTATCAAACTTATTGTTATAATAAATCGAACAACTTGCCATTGTTGAATTTTATATATATAGAGTTAGAGTTTTAAAACTGTACCTCAAAGTTGCCAACTTCAGCCATGTAGTTCCCTTCTCTGAGTGGCCAGCCTCTGGCAGCCTGGTCATACTGCTTTGATGAGGTGTGAAGTGGCCTGAGCTGAATACAAAGGAAGTGCCTGAAGGATGAGAACTACCCTAGCAGATGGTGAAACAGGATGGGGGACAGCTGATAAACTGTACTTCAAAGGAGGGAAGGACATTTTGACCAGCACGTAGACCACCCTCATTTCCTGTAAAACCAGACAGCCAGGTGCCCCCTAATTAGATTAAGACAGAGTTGGAAAGGGGTGTGCCAAGGGAATCATAACCACACCAGTTGGTGGGTCCAGCCAGACCTAACCTTTGACATTTAATTTTTACCATCTTGGATTTCTGGAGAATGTTACTCCCTGGGATTTATTTTCCCAGGAAGTGGTCACTCCAGAGGGTGGTGCCCTGCACCTGATTGGTCAAGAGGCTCCCCTGCTTTCTACCCCAGGAGCAAGGATAAAATTGGCAGGGATGCACGCCCACCTCAGATCCTTGTTGGAAAAAGATACTGGAGAAGAAGGACTGCCATGCTGGACCCCTGGCCTACACCTGGACACTGCACTCATAAGGACTGCACTAGCTGCACACTTTGGGCTTCAACAAGAAAAGGACTTTGTCTTGCTTCTGCGACTCCAGGAGTGGACTCCCTGTGAGCTTCAGGTACAAAGGAGCTGCCCAGAGTCCCCTGCATCAAGTCCTGCAATAAGAGCCAAGCTGACCAGGGTCCTGTGGTCATTTAAGGATTCTGATCAGGTGCATTCTGGGAAATGTAGTCCCACCTCCCAAGGAGCAAGTCAGAGATTCAGTAACCTTGGATCAAGTTGTGGACACTTCAAAGGCCCAGAATTGACCTCCGGAAGAAGATCCAGAAGTTTGGAGACATTTGGAACAATTGTTGTAAACAGCTCCATAAGTTGAAGAGCTGCATTGTGGGAGTTGTAGTCCCAGACCCCAGGAGGCAACCGGCAAACCAGAGCCTCTGAACCCTTGGCCGGTGCTGTGGACCACTTTCCCGTATCAAGAAACACTTCTGAGGTGTAACAGTGTTATATTGTGGGTGGCCTGAACTCTGGACTTTGTCACTGTCCAGTGTGATCTTTTTAACCATTTGAGCGCTATTTGCTTCTTAACGCTAGAATTACTATTAATTTTAAAAAATTCAGATATCTGGTTCCCTACATTGAATTTTTGTCGTGTTAGTGTCATTTTAAAGATGAAAATATAATCTATTTTTATAAATTGGTGTTAGATTTTTATTGTGTTCTGTGTGTTACTTTACACACCTGTCTCCTAAATTAAGCCTAATTGCTTGTTGCCAAGATACCAAAGGTTGAGCTGGGATTAATTTATTGAGACCTAACTGGACCTAGTGGGAGTTAGTGGCCTATTGCTAAGTGTAGGAACTTAATAATTCACTTTCCAACAATAGCTTTTGTTTTATCCGCACAAAAGAAATCCAGTGTTCAGGATACACATGTACGTAGTCAGCAGAACAACACTTAGCTGCAAAGCTTGTCCAACCAATTGCAGCACATTATGTTGCACCACTGAAACAGCAACTCTGGCAAAATAGGTCTAACTTGGAACCTTCCATTTTGGGAAGATGGTTGTCACAGATTTTAAGAATCCCACTCCTTCCACAAAAAATAAATGGAGGCAGTCCAGAGCGAACATTTTTACCAACTTCCCATTGTACAAACATGCCGTCTCATGATTGTGGTCAAAGGGCCCCTCCTGGCTAAACATGCCTATAATAGTTGCCCGGATTTTCTTCTTTTCTGGAGCCACTGACGCAGGTGACTTCTGACAGGTACATGGCAGTAGACTCAATGTGTGTTGTCGGAAAATCATTGTATGGCATGATGTCTCCATCTGACTCAGATTCTTTTTGTGCCATTGCATGGTCGCTGAAGCAGGTGAGTCTGGTGTACTGCTGGGAACAGGGCTGCTTTGAGAAAGGATTCCCCCCTCTTCCTCCTCATCATCCCCACTATGATTGGATTTATAGCTGATGTTCCCTGGCTCTCCTCACCTTCACCACCAGACCACATTCAGCAATTTTTTGTAAGGTGCTCCTCCCACTGGATTCCGTGATACATTTTCAGATGGGTAGTTTGGCCTCCAGTACCATAATGTAAACCATGCCTACCTCGATGAACACTTTTGTGGTAAATTCACAATGTTCTCCTCATGTTTTATAAGTGTAACAAATCCCCAAACTGCTGGGAAGAACATACTTTGTGGGACACTGCCAAAGCCTAAAGAAGAACCGGAGACGGAGGGGTGTCATTAATTGCCTCTCTGCAATGCATACTTTTACTGAGGTAGGGGTTTGTGCAGGTCTCAGCTTGGGCCATACAAATATGAGAGATGGTGGTGCTACCTGTGCCACATCCCTCGGACTAGATGGAATAGTGATGTCAGACTCCTCTGTGCCAGCTTCCACCATCACTGACTCATGGTTGTCATCCTCCTCATCATCCTCTTCCATAATTCTAAGGTTTTGAGAAACTCTTCTTTCCCCTTGCTCATCCTGGCATCTCCCAGACTCTGCTGAGGTCCACTCCATGTTCCTATGATCATGATCATCAGAAGTAGTGCGTGGAGAAAATGGCGGAATAATACCCTTCTTTTTCCTTGCTGGAGATCTGTGAGCCAATGATTCTAAAAGAGAAGGTTCTTACTTGTCAGTAAGCTCAACCTCCTGTTCTGTTTCAGGAAAATCTATTATTACTGGCTGCAGCTGCTGTCCACTTTGCTCTGTTTCCTGAAATGATTGGGTACTACTTTGCAGAAGGGACAAATCAAACCAAGCATCACTGCTCATTGGCATTGCCATGATTGCAGTGGCTGTCTCACTGAAAGGCATGGTCTTAGCCTAACGTTGGGGAGGTGCTGTTGATACTCCCAGACACACGTCTCCTGAAAAAGGTTGTGGTCAGCATGCCACTGGTGGAAAGCTGCTTCATCTCACTGACCACTCTCCTGGGAGCAGCTTTCTTTGGGGCCATCTTAAAGATCTCAGTTGGCAGTGGCACTAAGTGGCACAAGTGGAAGAGATTGAGGACTGACATCATTGTACACGCCTTCTGTTTAGCAGTACTGCGAGTGATATTACTTCTTCTCTTTTTCACCTAAGAGGAAACAAGCAAGTAAACATTTAGTGAAGTGTGGCATTGTTTCAGTTTCAATTAGTACATACAAGGGCAATATTAGTGCAGTTGGTTACTTAGGTAAATATAAATCAACAACTTTAAAGTCAAACCACACCACCCTATCATAAAATTTCATTTCCAATCAGGATAACACAACATACAGGTATAGTTCTTTGCTTTATGTCCATCTATTTTAAAGGAGACACCTTTGGCAGTCAGGGAAGTTCATGGGTAAATGGAATAATCTTTAAAAACAATTAAGGTTAGTGTGTGCCTATGGCAGGCAATGTGGTCCATGGGGACCACATTTAAGAACATTTATTATGCTGATGTGTCTGCAGTCCACCAAAGGCCAGGCGTCTAGGAGGAAATAGAATTATACCTAATAAAACTGAATGCCGTTGCACGGATGTGCACCTATCATGGATGGATGGATGGATCAAGGCAAAATGCAGAAACATTAAAGCAGTTAAACAAAAACTTACAATAAAACATGGTAAATAATTGCTGATGTATGTATGTGAGGATGAGAAGAAACCTATTGCGAGGCAAGGAGGTGCAAAATAAAAAATGCAAAAAAGCGCATGTAATATCAGCACTGTTTATCAATATCACATTCATAACATACATATATTACAATGATCCTCAAGCATGTTATTAAACTGATATCATATCTATGTAAGGACAATGGCTGGCTCATGGATGCAGAAAATGGCTGCCAGCCACATGGTCAAACAACAAAAGCAAGCAAAGAGGCATATGGAACAAAGAACACATTCAGGCCTATGGACACAGACCACACAAAATGTCCCATGTCCACCTGCCATGGAGTACAAAGGCAAATGAATGGTGTCCAATGACAAACACACACATACACACACACACACACAGGCCAGAAAAAGAGGCACTGTGGTAAGGTAACACTGAAGAAAACACTGCAGTTAATTCAGCAATGCAAAACATGAAAATTAAGTGAGCTATAAACATTTTACAACAAAACACATCCTCCTATGGCATTAACGTTTTTTATTGCAGAAAAAATGAAATACAAACAATAGCCAACATTTTTTATTTAATCCAATGACATCCCTGCCCTAAATGGTGTTTTAAAAACATGTACAACAGAAAAATGTATTTCATGCACTGATGACTAGTACTGGGCCTACTACTAGATGGCCTGTTAGAAGTCTTCGTTGCATAGTGAAATAAATGAATACTGTAATTGCAACAAACATGAAGAAAATATATTGAACTTTGCAACATTTTTCCTTTATAAAAGATGAAAAATGAAATGCAAAACATAACTAGGCCTCTACTTAAACTCCAGACCGACCACTACAATGAAATTTAAACATCAAATAAAAGTACAAAGAAATACTGGTGTATGCCCGACCAAACAAACAACACCCTTTTACAATAGTTTTGGAACCTACCCATGTGATATCACAAAACAAAGTCCTTATATCCAAAGGTATATATTGTGCAGACAAAGAGAGTGATCCTTTCACCTTGAAATTCAAGTGACAAGTGATCAGGAGATGAATTAAGCACTGGGAGGAGCTTGCTGGACAGGAAGTTGGAGTCTCTGGGGCACTTCCTTCCTGTTGTAATAAAAAAAAAATGAGGCTTCTTGCAATAAAAAAATAAGTTGAACAGTCACTCCATTATTTGCGTCAGGAAAGTAAGTGCAAGTGTATGTTTTTACTCTCCCGTAGCTTCCAATCTCTGTACACATTCACTCCAATTCACCATCTGTGGTTTATTAAACTGCTTGTACTTTCCAACAAAACACAACTATCTCTCCTTTTGTAGGTCCAAACTTACCTTTGCATGTGTCCCTGTTTCGTTAATCTTTTCTTCTTTCTTCTCCCAACCCGCCTTTGTTCCTCTGCTTTACCTCCTCTCTACCTATTCACTCCTTTCATCCAATTCCTCTATGAAGTCTTTCTCAGCCCGAGTCAATTTATGCATAACTCTAGCTTTGATACATTTAGGAATAGTAATGTGACCTTAAATAATGACCTATTTTTTTCACAGATTTTGCTCCAGAATTTAAATGTAACTTTTTATACATAGGCACATAATACAAAAGCAAATTAAAGAAATAATATTAAAAGAGACCTTGTTGATGAACCAAGCTCACAATTATTCTACATGTGAGTGAGTAGTTGAGAGGTCATTGGTAATATGTCACACCAGTTGCTGTTGTGGTGGATATGTGCAAATGTAGCAGTTCCTAGCATTCATAACCTTAGAATATTCAGGGAATAAAAAGACATCACTGATTTTTCCCTCTGAACCATACCTATGTAGAATTTTTATGTTAAATCTACATTCTCCTTCTAAATATACATTATGAGGGTTAGTTTCAATGGACGCATGTTTAGGAAGAGAGTTAAGTCCCACTAGTAAACCAATAGTTAGCATAACTAAGGCAACCGACACTATTATTATTATCACTCTACATCTTTTCGGTGTATTTGACACAATGGGTTCTCTAAAGTCAGATCAAAAAGAAAAAGGGAAAACATCAATCAAAAAACTAAATTTTACTCACTGCTTCTACTGTGCAAATCATCAAAACCTTCAGTTCTTAAACTGCAAATCTATTAATTCCCTTGACTTCAGGATTCAAACCTAAAACCTATTGCCGGATAAGCAAAAAAGACAACTCTTCTTTTCTACTGGAACCTGGGGTGTAATATCTTCACAGGACACTCAGAATAGAAAACATGAATCTTCAGCATCTGTTTCTTGAATTTATCAAAATCAATCACTCTTCACTGTGATAGCACTATTCATGGGGGTTTTCCCAAAAACTCTCTTTTGACTCTCAGTCTCATATGATCTTGAAGCAGGACCACTTTCAGCAAAGTAAGTTCCAGAGCCTAGTGCTTTTGACAAGGTACCCATTGACCTTCTGTTCTGGTTGTTCACTGTAACTATCACTTTGTTCGCTGAACTCTTTTTCTTCCCTGATTGCTTCTGGGATGCGTTCCTCTGACACAACAGTTCTCATTCTCTCACCATTTGCCAGCCACTTTTCTCTTCTCTTCACTCTTTTAGCGAAAGTAATTGTTCTTTCTCCAAACTCACAGTGCACACTTTCAGTTTCAGGTGCTTGGTTGCCTGTGGTTGCTCTTGAATCATTCACCACACTGTTAACTTGTTCCGGCTTGACTTTGATACACTTGTGTTCCCTCTTCTCTGCCCTCTGAACATTTCTTCTGTGCTGGAGCTTGACTCTATGATTAAGTGGTTGTTGTCATCACTTGTTCGCTGGCTTGTTTCACTCTATTGGTGGGAGTCATGAATCCAGTTTGAGAAACCCCCACACTTCACAGCAGTGTTTGTGACAAGGATGACCTCGGAAGGGCCTTACCAGCAGGGTTCCAGGTAAGATTTCCTGATATGCTTCTTCACCTGGATCAAGTCCCCAGACCTAGGTCATGGCACTGTTTCTGCCTTGGAAGTGGAGTAGCAAAATCATCCTGGTGAAAGACAAAATGCGCCATGTCAGCCAGTCACTTTTTGTAGTCAAGAACCATATTAACCACTATATTCACAAGCACAGTTGCTGGCATGGCAGGAAGTCTCATTTTTTTCATCAGGATTTTGTGGGGGAATAGTCCTGTTTTCCATTAATGAGTGCTTCAGAGGCTCATCAGAACTGGGGAAGTGTCTGATCATTTCATGGAAGTGGACGTACACACACTTTGCCTAATTGAGACTTCAGCATCCTTTAGTCTTCCTTCACAATCCCAAAAATGGGACAATGAGACCGGTATGTGTGGCTCTACAAGCCAAGCAGAAGCTCTATTGTAGCTACAGACCAGAACAGCTACAGTGAAACTTCTGCTCCACTTGTAGAATTACAGTAGACTTCTAATCATACTTTTAAAATGGGACTCATGAGTTGAATAAGAAAAAAACCTTTAGGCAAAGACATCAACTCCCTCAATACTAATTTCTCCACTTTGAGACTGTCACACACCATGACTGTGTGAGCCTCCATTCAAACTGAAAAGAGGCGGATTGCCACCAAGATATAGTTGAATCTATCACAGATGGACATTCCTATAAAATCCAGTTGCATCTTGTTAAAGGGACCATCTGATCTTCCAATATGCCTCATGGTCACAACTGTATTTCTGGCTGCATTTAATTGTTGCTAGGTAAGGCACTTGTGGGACAAACTCGCTGCAATGACATACATGAGGGTTGTATTAATAGGTCTGAAAGAGATTGACCATAGCGTCTCTTATTATATTTGTTGGGCCGTACAAATACTTTGCCATGGGAGTTAACATAGTATTTGGTAGGATTGCTTTCCCATCTGTCAAAACCCAAACCTCATCCTGAATCCTCACACATTATGATCTAACTATTTTCTCCTTTTCATTCTCTAGGGCTTCATCTTAAATAGCCTTTAACTCTTCCCATGTATCAGTAGTGTTTAACAACATGTTTGAAACAGCATCACTTTCATATTCACGAGTCTTCCTGATTGATTGTTCAGGACTTAATAACATACAAAGCTTTTTCATCAGCACAGCAGCTTTCAGCAGTCACAAACTGTCATCCATTCCTGTGCGCTGCACATTTTAGAGAGGATACTTCTGTAGAAACTTGCAGTGGATCTGACAAATCCATACTAGAGTTTCTATTGCAAATAGGAGAACCAGAGGAAGACATGAAACCTCTTGGGGACCAACATTTTCCAAAATCATGGGCCATACCAAAACAGTACTGATTATCAGAATAGAAGGTGGCTCTCAAACTGTTGGAGACACAGCAAGATTTTGTAAGAACAATCAGTTCAGCCACCTGTGCAGATGTTACATTGCACAAATAGGAGGCTTCACCCACACCTTTTAAGGTTCACACATCAAAACCAACTTTCAGAATTCCTTGTCCATCTCTTAAGCATGAGCCGTCCACAAACAAGGTAAAATAAGTTGACTGGGTGTAAGCCTTAGTCCAATTGCAATCCTATCCAGGGTAAGTGTCAGGCAAACACTACAATAACCTATACTCACCCTCTGGTAGCTTGGCACAGAGCAGTCAGTCAGGCTTAACTTAGAGGTACTGTGTAAAGTTTTTGTACAACACTTCAAACAGTAAAACAGTAAAATAAAAACACCACAAAAAAGCAGTAAAAAACACCACCACACAAAAAAATCCAGGTCAGAAAATAGATCAGAATTTGATAAATACAATTAGGCCAAAATGACACAAATCCAATAGGAGGAACTGCACATATTGAATTTCAAACTTTTAAGTAAAAGTAGCACGAAGAAGCAGAGGATATCTGGTTGAGCTGGACCGGGACAAAGTCAAAAGTTCAAGCTTACAGTGATAGGGCACAGGCTGGCTACAGGGATTTAGTTAGGCCCACTGAACCAAAGTACCTTGAATTCTGGATGCTGACCACTGCATGGATGAGTTGCATAGCCAAGGCGATGTGTTGGTTCGGAGATGCAGTGAGGCTGCAATGCGTGGTCCTATGAAAGCCAGTGATGAGAATGCGCTGCGCAGTTGACGCAATGCTCCGGTTCCGATGAGTGATGAATCTGCAATTTGGAGTTTCAACATCATTGCTGAGGGTGCCGCCAATGGAAGATGCAAATAGCTTTTATTGGGATAACTGTCGCACAGTGGTGGTTCTGAGTGAGATGCATCAAACCTACATGCGGGATGCTTCAGCAATGCCAGTCTGGTGAGATGGGTGCAATACACAACACTGCTGATGAGTCAGTTCTGCTTAAGGATGTGCCACTCAGTTGAGGATGGTATTTGTCACTCAGCAGAGGAAGCTTCAGTTTCACTGAGGAAACACATTTGGCCCAGCTTTCAAAGGTCCAGGGCAGGGGTGGCACCACTTGGCAGGTCAGACTCACAGATGGCATGGCCCAGGTGCAGAAGCATGGAGGTTGGAAGTCTTTTATGTCCCTGAGACTTCAGATCAGGAGGCCAACCAGTTGCTCTTGGACTTACTCTGGAATCAAACGATGCAGGTTCAGTCCCTCTCAGCCAGGCAGGGGAACAGCAGTCAGCTTGACAGTAAAGAAGGCAGGAGGCCGGCTGTCACGACCCCCACTTGTGCCCCCTGTACTCTGGGTTTGGAGAAAAGGGCTGATGCTGTATTGCCTCAGTGACACCTCACGGCTTCTGGCAACCAATGATGCTCCTCCCTAAGCTCTTGGAGCTACTGTACCATAGTTCACTCAGTTTGCACTCTTGTAAGAAGGTCATCAGCTTCCGGGTTATTTAGCTCATCTGAAATAACCTATTGCCACTAACCTTTATTGTATGTTTGTTCCACCTGCCATGACTTATTGGCACCAACTCCCAGGACCTATTGACTCCATCTGGTAATGTTTTTTGGTTCCGCCTGCCATGGTTAATTGGTTTAAACCATCACTTGTACCTGTCATCAACAAAGGTCATATCCCTTTTTTTAACACATACTCTCTCCCAGGTTTCCTTTGGAGCTTTCCAGTCTTCCATGTGAGCCATGTGCCTTTCTGGAACAGTCTCTCCCATTGAGTATAAATACCGCATATGAACTTGAGTCGGGCTTGGCCTTGTTCCAGTCCTGTGCAAACATTTTCCCTGCTCTCATCTTCTGAGTCACCCAGAAACCTCCAACGCTCTAGTCTTCAAACCTGCCTGCTTATTCTGTTATCTTGACTCCATTGATCTTGCCAGTGTCTTTGTAGCCAGTGCTACAATTCCACCTTCTCTTGGGTTTGTTGCACCACATCCTTCAGTCTTCCTCTGGGTTCCAGTTGAAGAATAAAAGACAAGAGTAAGGGGCATATTTAAAATGCCCTAGCATCACCCTGCACCACATTAACTTCATTATTTTTTAAGTTAATGTGGCCCAACAAGGGCGAAATCCCTGTGTCATATGTACAGAGTGGTGTAATGCATGCATTGCGCCACTCTGTAAACCTTTGCGCTACATTATGCATGTGCCAGGAATAATGTATGCAAAGGCGGCGTTCCCCCGTTAAGGGGGCTGGATAAATGGCGCAAGGAAATCTATGAGATTTCCATGTGCCATTTTTTACGGCACTCAAGAGCAGGCGTTAAAAGGGGGCTTCCATTCTTTAGAATGGGCCCCTATGTGTTCTGCAGAAGTAGCACCAACATTTTGGTGCTTCTCTTGCAGAGTACATCAATAGCGTCATGAAAAATGACACTATTGCCCCCTACCCTGCACCATGGTGTGCCATATTTTAAATATGGTGCACACATGGTGGCGGTAGGGTGGTGCTAAGGGGCACAGAGAAAGTGGCGCTGCACTCTGCACAGCACCATTTTCCATAAATCTGCGCCTAACTATTTGTTCCTCAGGTTAGTGCACACTAATTCTCAGATAAGTTTTAGATTAAGCCAAGACTGAGTTTGTTGCAACTGAAAACATATCCTTGGAAAAGGACATTATTTTGTTATTCATGTTTCTACAGGTCCAAGCACGCTGGACACTTTGACAAGTAAGCGCTTCAAACTTTAATTTGCATTAGAATCTAATATACTCACATCAGTCATAACAGAACAAGGAACGATTTTAGAGCGCACAATGTATGCATTTGAGTTTGAAATGAACATTGTATGTTAAGACATTCTAGGGGTGCCAGAAACTCCACCTTATTTTTTAGTTGTACCTGCTTTCATGCAGTGTTTTTGATTAAGAGTGTAAGTGTATATTATTGTAAATAATCGATTAAACACTGAGATGATCATTACGGGTTTGGCAGTCTTATAGCAAGACCGCCACAGTTATGGGTGCCGAAAGACTGCCAGTGTTGGCGGTATCACGCCCGCCGTATTAAGAGTCCACAAATAAATCCACCTCAAACAGCCACAAATCCGACAGTGCCAGGACGATGAAGGGCATGATAGAGGTGGACCCACCACAATCATTGCCATGTAGAGCAACTTCTGCCCTCCAAATTATGACCCACAAATCAGCATAGCGGTCATTGCATGGCGGAAAATCATGGGTGGAGTGAACCGCCGCGGTCAAAAACATACCAGAACACAGCATCACATTGGTCAAATCAAACCGCCCACATCTGTCACACATGCACACATTAGACACACCAACGGACAGCACTATAAAACACCCCCCACACAACCTACAACCCTTTGCAAACAAAATGACATACACCAACAGAGAGAACAAGACGAACCAAAGACACTGCACTTGTATACTATGAGCACTATCACATACAACACTCAGCACACACCACACAACTGCACCTTTTACACTATACACACATCATCACAGCACACAAATACCACAAACAACCAGCACACACAGCCAAGCACCCCATCCCACCAAGCACCCTACACTGCACCTTTGCACACCACACACCCCCCTCACAACACAACCACCATGTCCCGTCAAAAACATCCACGCTTCACAGATGTTGAGTTGAGGGTCATGGTCAATGAAATCATCAGGGTAGAGCCACAACTGTTTGGAGCACAGGTCCAGCAAACATCCATAGGCAGGAATATGGAGTTATGGCAGCGAATCACCGACAGGGTCAACTCAGTGGGCAGCCATCCATGCACAAGGGAGGACATCCAGAAGAGGTGGAAAGACCTACGAGACGAAGGTGCGTTCCATGGCGTCCATGCACCAAATTGCTGTGATGAAGACTGGCGGTGGTCCCCACCTCCTCCCCCAGAGTTTGCTTTGTGGGAGGAGAAGGTCTTGGACATCCTGCATCCTGAGGGCCTGACTGGAATACCTGGAGGACTCTACACTGGTAAGGAACCAACATGCCCCGAGCACTAATTTGCCTCTTCGGGGTGCTACCCCACCAACATATCACTCCCCATGTCACCCTATCTTCCACTGCACCTCCCACACCATCTCCTAAAGCCCCATCCCTGCATGCAACCCCGCCACCGAGCCACAATGCCACACAGTCCCTGCCCACTGCACGATACCACTTCCAATGACTATCACTATGGCTCCCACAATACACCTGCACATCCACATGAAAACCTGACAATGCAACAGGGTGTCTGGACATAGATGACTTATCTGACCCATGTGGGACATCTGGTCAGTCCACCACTCCCATCTTCACCCTGCCCACATCCAACCTGCCCCAACTTGTGCTATCTACATCTCAGCCCAAACCCTGCTGTCCCAAGGATTGGTCAATCAGCAGTGTGCCCCACAGTACAGGGACCTCAGTCAGCCCCTCGCACTCAAGGCAATGACGATCCTGGGGTAGCTGGGAGTGGGCACACCGTGCCAGGGACACAAGACACAGGGGGTCAGGGACCATGGTAGGGTCCCTGTGGTCCAGGACATGGGGCCCCTAGGGACTCAGCTGGCCAGTAAACCATCTCCCAAGTCCTGGGAGCATACCAGCAATCCCAGGGCAAGACGGGCCAAATACTCACCATTCTGCAGGAAAACCAAAGCCTGCAGAGGCAGTACCACCAGGAGGCCATGCCGCAGTTGCAGTCCCACAATGCCACCATTGCCTCCATTGCAGGTTTGTTCAAGGAGCTCACAACCATCCTGCATGGTTCTAGTTTTGATAAGGAGTGAGACACACTACACAATCTTTACTTGGGAAAACATCTTCACAGAAGATTGCAGGACAAATGACACACCACACGCCTGTACATAGGAAATGTCAACCTACCAATCTGCATTCACCACACGTCAGTGAGATGACATCAGTAACATAGCTCCTGATAGGCTATCTATCTCCCACACAAGTCACACCGTGGGATAGGTACACAGTATATCTCCAATGATGTACCTGACCATGAGGAGCACTGTCATAAGGCAATTTGGAAAAAAAACACCTGACAATACACACACAACATATCTCTATGTTACTGTAATGATTGAATGAAAGCTTCACCTTCCTCATCAGCCTCGTCATCACTTTCCATGTCCTCATCATCAGCCACTGGTCCAGCAGCCTCCTCATTAGCCAGTAATGGAATCTGACGTCTCAGGGCCAGATTGTGTAGCATGCAGCAGGCAACTATGATCTGGCATACCTTTTGGGGACTGTAGAGGAGGGCACCTCCGGAGACATAGAGGCACATGAATCTGGCTTCAGGAGCCCAAATGTTCTTTCTATAACATGCCTTGTTGTGCCGTGGGCCTCATTAAAACTGAGTTCCTCATATGTGTTGGGGTACCTCACTGGTGCCAGCTGCCACAGAGGATTAGGATAGCCAGAGTCACCTGTGTGCACAAAGGTAGGACCTGTCACAATTCTGGTAGAGGCACAGGGCTGAATGGGATGGCATTTGACATTACAGTGACACACATCCTATTAAAAACATACCAGTGAGACAAGCTCTCTCTCTCTCTCTCTCTCTGTAGTTGTGCCATCATGGGTGGGACATTGCTGTTCCTCAGAATAAAAGAGTCATGCACAGATCCTAGATACTTGGCCATCACTTGGGAGATGTACTTGTCTGTGAGACACACCCCCTATACATCGATGGAGAAGCAGCTTTTCCTGTTCCTATAGACTTGTTCATTGGCCCTGTGAGAGACCAAAGCATTGTGGGTGCCATCTACGGCCCCTATCACATGATTGATGCATCCAATATGATAGATGTCAGCCTTAACAGTAAGCAAATCCACACATTGGGAGAACCTAGTGTAGATGTCCACGTGTTTCAGTAAAGCAGACAGTACATCTGTCAACACAAGACTGAACATGGGTTGTGACATCCCTGCTCACAAGACCTGTACTGTGGGAGGATACGTATAGCAGGCAATAGCTCTGACTCCAAAGTTCCCTTATGGTGTGACGATTCAGACAATAGGTCTGGATGACGTGTCGCTCCTCCAGGGTTGAAATGTCCACAAGGGGGCGGTTCACTGGTGAATGTCTCATTCACCCCAATACCAGCAATCTAGGATGGAGAGGAGAGAAAGTACAACTTGATGGCCCCTAAACACATGCTAGTTAAGATCCTTGTTGCACACAACAAACACTGTAGACAGGCCCCAACAGTTGCCACATACCATTATGGTCATGTAGAGTGCCCATGTAAACCTACTGAGCTGCTTATTATAGGCGCTGTGCAACAGCATGTCACACACATCACATGTCTAATTCTCCATGTTAAAGCTGCATATTTGCACAGGTTGTCCCACGTATGTACAAATGCCAGTACCTGATATAGTTACACCGCCCATGAGGTACCGAGCTGCTGGACATGTACTGGAATTGACATCCACTTATCGTACACCACTGTGGCATGATTATCTCTTTTATGTGCCCAGCCATGATGGCAGAACATAGGCCTACACAGCATTCGGTATATATGTCTACCATGACGCACTTATTATTATATTACAAACCGTAAGATGTGCTTAAAATGGCAGCCGCCTGTCCTGTGATAGGATCACATTGCTGCCTATGGAGATTGGAGCCAATGAAGATCACGGCCGGCGGTGATGGTCATGTACGCGGTGGCTGTAATTGCCATTTTCTGCGGCCTAGATAACTTGACTCCTGACACTCGTGCAAGCAAGACCTTCAATAAGTGAGCTGCTGTGTACTGTCTCTGGGAGCCATCATGCCACTTCCTGCAGGTGATAGAGCCCCAGCCTTCAATCAGGAAGAGTTGGAGAGACTTGTGGACGGGGCCCTACCCTTGTATAGTCAGCTCTATGGGGCACCAGAGGAGCAAGTGAGCCCAATTCCATTGTCCTGTGTGATAGGGGTGTGTGAGCCTGTAAGGCACTGGCACGCTACACAAGGAAATGATGTATGCAGGGGCCATGGAGTACATGGGTTTGTTCTGTAAAGACACATTAGTGTGGGCATGTGATGTGTATGATGTGAGTAGTCCACAACTGCTGATGTGGTGCCACTCTACATGAGTTTTTCTTTCCGTCTGTGTCACCTATGCAAGTCAGCACCCGTTCAGAAGCAGGGGATATGGTGTGCCATCGCCGAGCAAGTGGGGACCGTGGGGGTTCATAGCCAGTGGTGCAGCAACTCTAGAAAGCGGCGAGAGGACCTGATATGCTGGGCCCAGAAGACCACGAAGGCCCAGCTGGGGATGCCCCCCCAACGAGGGAGGGGTGCCCATCGGACTCTGACCCGCCTAATGGCCCGCATTTTGGCGGTGGCCTACCCTGATGTTGATGGGCACTTGAGGGCAGCACAGCAGCCACAAGGGGATAAGTACAGGCTCCCACCTCGCACATGATAGGCCTTGTTTGGGAATGGGTGGCTTCCTTGTGGACAGATGTGCATGCAATCAGTAGTAGATGCACATTGACAATGAGTATCAGTCATCCTGGCAGGCTCTGAATCGATTATGTGTGGCAATACAATGCTGTCAGTGTATATCAAATTGACAAAATCGATGGTTGAGTAAGTGTGGACACCCCTAGCATTGTGTCAGATCAGCTTCTTCTATCTACATCAATGTATCTGTGGTGTAAGTGCTAGCACATCAGTACTTGTTTCTCACTATGACTGAGGTTATCTCTACCTTGCACAGTAGCTGCCTTGGACTGATTGTGGGGGTGGCATCAGGGGTCCTATACATGCATGTCCTCAATGGACAGTATTCTGGCCACAATACCTTACCATGCTGACATATGTTGACTTAAGAGTGTAGGATGTGTGTAGGGAAACAACCATGGCATTCTGCTGCATGTGACTCTATGTGGGCAAATAGCACAGCAAAATCTATTGCAGGAGCTATAATTCTGTGGACTAGCATTTCCAACTATTGTATGGTAGTAGTTGTGGTAAGTCCCCTGGGTGGTCCCTGGAGTCTAACCCTATTTTTTAAATGGCATGCATGACATTGCCCTGGCCATCACAATGCTGCTATGCAGTGTTTCAGCCTTGATCAAACTTTTCCCACAATAGCAGGTTTATAGCATTGCATCTTGCATGTCACAATGTGTATTTTCTGAAATGCAGTGCCATTGTAATGGCATGGCATGCCATACTTTAATTGGAGAGATGTACATGTTGGTCTGTGTTAATGGTAGGTAGGTAATGATCCTTTCCAACCCTATCTTTCTCTCTCTCCCTCCTTCCCTCCCTCTCCTCCTCTGTCTTTGTGTGCAACAGCATCATCAGGCGAAGGAGAAGGGGCAGTTGCAAGTGGGTAAGCAGCAGTCCACGGGACCCAGGAGGCTGACACCAGTAGAGCCGAAGGGACCAGTGGAGAGGAGGGGAGTGCCATGGGGGAGATGGGATCATCTGCATCATCTTCAAAATTCCTCTTCCGGTGGATGCTCCCTGGCGGTGGCGGACCCATCTGGAACAAGCCCAGCAACATTCTTGTCTCCCATCCCCTTCCCTGTAGCTCCTCACCCAATTGCCAGTGCCCGCTCACCCAGGAGGATGGGGATCTCCTTCACCCTAGGCACCTCTGTTCCTGCTCCAGTCAGCCCTGCTGCCCTCAGTGAGGAGGTTATTGACCTCCTGAGGTTTATATCTGTGGGTCAGTCAACCATTGTGAATGCCAACCAGGGACTGGCAGCTCAGGTACAGCAGAGCAATGCCTACCTGGGAGGCATTCACAGTGCCCTGGCTGGCCTGCAGAGATCCTTTCAGGCTCAGGCCTCCTCGCTGATGGCAGCCAGTCCTTTTGTCTTCCATCCCCCCCCTCCAGCTACCTCCTCCCAATCCCATGCCCCTCTCCTCACACCCATCCAGAGCACACAATCAGTCCACCTCAACAGACATGGTTTGTGTGACAAACACAGCTACCACAAGACCCACCACTGGCATGCACAAAGACAATACCCACCTGGACATGCAAAATCCACTCCCTACACTGACCCCAACACCAGCCCGTCCTTCACAGACACTACACCACTCACACCTGCTGGCATGACACCAACACTCACTGATCCATCCACAAGTCCCATCATACCCACAGTCACCACACTTCCAGACCCACATACATCCACCCCATTCATCACATGCACACTCACCGCAAGTACCAATACCCCCACATGCAGCACATGCACCTTACCTGCAGGCACCACCACACCTGGTACGGGTGTTTGTTTGCGTGTATGTCGCTAACCATCCTGGATGTGTATGTGGGTGTGTATTAATGCCTTTCCCTGCAGTTTGTGCTAGGTGGGTGTACTTACGGTTGTTGTCTTCATCGCTGTCACTGGTTCTGGAGTCGTAGTGCCATCAGGAGCAGTGGGAAGACTTTTGTTTCTGGTTCCTGCCAGCTCCGGAAGTGTCTGTCTTCCTGAAGGTGAGTGTTTCCTTTTAGACTGTGTGACCACCTCGGAAATCCTGGCGGTGTGCAACCTCGTAATATGCTCTGTGGTAACATGGTCCGTGCCAGAATGGAGATGCCTGCCACCAGCCGCGGCGGTCCGTCCACACTAGCGGCACGGTGTATTGGCTGTGTTCCATTGGGAACACTGTCATGGCATAATATGGTGGCCTTATACACTGGGTCTGTGGCAGTGCAACTGCCACTGCCACCATGGCGGTCCTCGGACCTCCAAACTCATAATGAGGGCCTATATGCTAAGAACTGTTGGTAAACTGTTCTTCTTGTTGTTTTTAGTGCACCGCATCTGCAGCCACACTAAAAGGTCCAGGGAGTACAGACCCTCCTACACAGTGTTGCAAAGCAACAGAGCAGACCCAGTTACACAGGTCTATCTTTTCGTGCTTTATCCACCCCCCTTTCCCCTCAAGGGCAATGTATGATTTTTAAGGGTTGTGGATTGATGACCAGACGCCCTCCAATGGGGACAAGAAGTCCAGCATCGTCTCTGCGGTTCAGCAAAGCAACAGTCTAGCAGAGTGGCAGTCTTTCAACAACACAGTAATCCTTCTTCCTGTCAGAGTATTCACAGGTCCAGAAGTGTACTGAAGTGGTAGTGTCAGAGGTCCAGTTGGGCATTTGAAGTGGGGGAGACTTAAAAGACAGGAATTTGAAGTGCACAGAGGTCCTGCCCTTCCTGCCCTGGCTCCAGACACACTACACTTGATTATGTATCGCTTTGTGTGGGGACATTATACAGCCTATTCAGGTGTAAGTGAGTCTGTGCCCAGCTCCTCCCTCCCATCCTCACAGGTTAGCCCATCAAGACACACCTAAGCTCCTATCATGTCTTTGGGAAATACACAAATTGCAGCTATCACCGATTCCAGACAAGTGGTCAGAGACGGACAGCAGGCACCAAATGGCCAACATAAGAAACTGCCATCTTTCTAAAGGTGGCATTTTCAGAATTTCAATTTAAAGTTTAATGTCACCATAAGTTATGATTTTAAATTGTGATTCTAGAGATATAAAACTGGAAAAGTTGATCTCTTCCAGATTTTGAATCACACTTATAAGATGTGATAAGGTAATCAAAATGTAAACCAATGGCAGAGATGGATTGTGCTGTAGTGAAAAATTACTTTGGGAATTTTTCATTACTAGGACATGTAAAATTTAAAAGTTCATGTCCTGCCTTTTAAATAGATTGCACCCTGCCCTGTTGGTTGTCCAGGCCATACCTTAGGGGTGTCTTATATGTCTAAAAAGGTAAGGGTTGGACTTGGTTGACATGTCAGTATAAAACTGCACCCACAGACTCTGCAATGGCAGGCCGGAGACATGGTTAAGGGGCTAGTTGAGTGGGTGGCACAATCAGTGCTGCAGGTTCACTAGTAGCACTTAATTTACATGCCTGGGTACACACAGTATCAATTTACAAGGGCCTTAAAAGTAAATATACCAATTGGGGATAAGTCAATATTACCGTGTTTATGATAGGGGAGAAGCACTTTAGCACTGATTAGCAGTGCTAAAGTGCACAGTCCTAATACCAGCAAACATGAGGTCAGAAAAGTGAAAGAAGTAGGCAGAAAGTTGGGGGAAGACTACCCAACAGCTTGGCACACAATTCAATAGACAGTTATGATCCTCCCCATCATCATCTATAACAGTTACTAGAAATAGCAAACGTGTAGCAGGGTTCATGGTATTTCACCTCTTCAAAGACACATTATCAGTAGGTAAACATATTTCATTATATCTGCTAAGTCTAAGTCTGCTTTTTGCCATGTGTTGTGTTTGAGTGTGTCAACAAAATCTCAACTGAGTTTGGAACTATTTCAATAAGCAAGTAGCCAATAACAATGCCCTCACACTTCTGAATACTGACACCCACTGCAGCCTTTGTCTTTAGACATACAGGAAATGCTGTAGCTACTCGATGAAGTCTGGCAGAAAAACAGGCAACTGGCCATTTCGCTTTACCATGGGATTGTGCCAACACAGACAATGCACGCCTTTCGCGTTCATGGTATCAGAGGATTCAATCTTTGTGTTAATTGGGCATTCCTAGGGCCAGAGTTTCTCTCTCAGCTCTAGAACAACGCTCATTAATTTGATATCTAAGTGTAATGGGCCAAAAACATCATTGTGTATGTAAGTCTCTGTAGAGGCTTTCCCACTAGGAAAAAGTTGGTAATCCACTGACAACAGTAGCCCAACCATCCCAAGAATATCCTGACTTCTCTCTGGGTCATTAGAGGTTAATTCTCAGGAATGTAGATATTCTCTCTTGGGATACTTTCCTAGCTTCTTTCTAGTGTGATGTCCCAGATACAGAACATCCTTCCAACAGAACTGTAAATGTTGTGGCGAACACCTTGTGTCATTTCTTTGTCAAATGGCGCAACAAAACAATACTGTCTTACTTGCATTGATATTGTGTTATAAATGCCACCAATAAGTCTTTGATATACTGTACCAGTGCAGAGTTGCATGGCAACTGTAAGGCCTCCAAATTCTCCTGAAACATTTGATTAAAGATTGAGAAGCTCTCTGTATGTACCCCTGTGGACCTCAGAACCTCTTCAGGGTTTTTCCTACAAATGGCAATGGGAAAAAGAACTGACTATCTGTGTGTAGAGAAATGGAAAAAAAATGCTTGACATAGATAATTAGCAGAGAACCTCTCAGCATCATAGGGAATTTGGGAAAGTATCACAGCAGGATTTGGTACCTATGGATAACATTGAACAACAATGTGATTCATCTTTTGCAGGCCCTGCACTAATATCCAATTTTGATTTAGTTTCTATAAACACATCACAGGTGATGAATTGCAGGGACCCCCAAGTATTTCCTTCAGGATGCCTTGATCTAGCATGGATTTAATCACTAGCATAGTTCCAGCCACTACCCCAGGTGTGCGGTTGTATTGGGTAGTTTGTGTGTACTTTGAATTAAGCATCATTATAATTTTCATCAGGTTCAGCATTTTGTATTAGACAAATATCTTTGTCTGCAAAATCCCAGACTTCCTTTTTCACTTAGTCTCCTAGATGGGGAGGTAAGTCTTCTCTCGTTAGGACTGGGAATTACATAATGGTTGTTTCTTGTGTTGTCAATTTTAAGTCTATACTCCCATTGTGTGTCTGAAGTTCAACGCTATCTGGTGTGCAATAGATTACACAGTTTATTTTGCAGAGTAAATCCTTGCCCAATAGATTAACTAGACTTACTCATTATAAACTGCTGATCTTCTTCAAAAGGCCCAATTTTCTCTGGGACTATGACTGAAACTGGGTTTGTGCTTTGTCTCTTGTAGATGCCTACAGGTTTGACCAGCTTTCCAGACAAGGGTCGGTTTGTACCTCTGTCATTCCAACAGTAGAGTGGGTAGCTCCAGTATTGATCAAAAATGACACGAGGTGGCCATTCACCTCTCTATCTACATATTGCCTACTCTGGTCTACCTCTAGAACTGGCATAAGTATTCAGTCCTTCTCCCCTCTCAGGCACCCTCATGGTGACTGATCAGAGTGAAATCTGATGGGACTGTCAGAAACTGGAAATTGTTGAAGATTATCTGCATTAATTAAAGGGTTCTATTGTACCTTTATGTTAGGATTCAAGTTGTAGCTTGGGTTGGTCATGGTTTGCTGCATCATCGGAGCTTGGGGTATAATGGCACTTTATGATCTTTGAAATTATATGTTGTGCATTGGCATCACATTAATGTTTGGCATTTGAACAACAATTTACAGTTGATTTGGGCTCAGTCTACATTCTTATTTCAATCATCCCACCTTGTTACAAATATGATCTGCAGTAGTATTTTTCAGCATGTTTATATCCAGCCCTGCATTCTGGTAAACAATAATTCCACAACCTCTGCCTTGTGGATCAAAGTTTCCCTGTCTGCAATATCTTACCACCACCTTGGTACCCAACTACCTGCATTCCTAGATTGATTCCAGGAAAAAATAATTTAACCCTGTACCTACCACATATGGACCACCGTGGCATCCCTTTGGTGCCTATATAGTCCAGGCACCTGTAATATTCCTTAATCTTCTTCTGCTTCACCTCCAAATCATCACTACAATAGCAGAATGTTTCTTCCAAAGACTTTGACTAACTAAAATAAATCACATTCTGCTGTCCATTGGAACTAATTTTGGGGCATAAACCAAGACCAAACTGTCACAAGAAACCATTACCATTTTTTTCCTTTCCAGATTTTCTACACCACTGTGCTGTCTGAAAACTTACACCAACCTTTCATAAAAACATGCACACACTCTTTAGAGTCTTGGGTAGTTTGGGTTATTTTAGGTCAATCAACCTCTTCCTGCAGAATGTTCATTTTCAGATAAGAAAGCAGCTGGTTATACTTATCCATAAGAGTAGTAGAAGGTGCATGGCCTAAGTATCTCTCAGCTGTCCAACATTTGGCTAAGCTACAGCCATCCTGCATTCTGTCAACAAATCAATAGCAACCACAAACTCATAGAAAGTATTTAAGTCCTCCCCACAAATTTTGAAATCTTCACAAACCTGTCCACTTGTATACCATAGGTTATGATTCTTTCACAATTTCGGAAACTAATTTATAAATGTGGAAAGATCACCAAGACTACTGGGCATATGAATATTTCCGTCCTTGTGCACCTCTCTCAATGGATATGTCTTAACCTCTGTATCGCTCTTACTTGTTCCCCCTTCCAGCCTACCTGTACCTTCCTTCTTTTCAGTCTCCCTTCCTTTCTGAACCATCAGTTCATGTGCTTTAGAGTGTTACTTTATTGTCTAATACTCTCTAGTAGCTCCCAAACATGTAAATTCAAGGCTGATGTCCTCATATTCTTTAGAGTCTCTTGTTCATGAACTTTTTTAAATTATTATTTCATTCCTAACTTTTTTTCAAATCAACTCCAAGCTCTAGAGCCAATTATTCCAGCTTCTTGTGAGTTTCACAAGCATGTCTTGCAGCTTCCCTACTCAAAAACAAACCTCTTGATGATAACAGCAGTGTTAGCGGCTCTTCATAACAGATCTGGGATGGCAAGGAGCAAACCTCTTCCTGGGGCAATCTGATCAACAAGTGTGCTCGTGCTAGCACACAGGTTTGTTCCTGCTCCCTCAACTCCCAATGGTGGCTGCTGGTTTCCTGCAGCCAGATGAACAACATTGTATGGAGGTGGTCGGGAAATGAGCAAATGAACCAGAAAGTCACCATGCATGTCACTGCAATTGTATCCCTTTTCTCTTCATTCCTATCACCCTCTCTGTTATACCCTTCACTATGATTGGATACATCCCCAGGCCCTCAATTGCATTTCCTCTCCTTGAGTGCTGCTCTGCATCCCACTTCACCACCATCCAACTATGAACCTTATTTTTCTCTTAGGTTTTATATTTTTCCTTCTCAGCCTCATGCGAACCGTGGTCCCATGCATTCAAAACCTCATAATGAGCAGGCCTTGGTGGGGGTTTCATTTCATACACTTGCCTCAAGTTCTCAATTATACTCATATTGAATGTACTGTAAGAGGGAAATTGTAAGCACCTTTCATTGGCCGTGAACGTATTCCATTGTTTGACCCAAATATAAGTATGTAACCCACCCTTGGTAGTCTTATAATGCGTGGGTGTGTCCTCACCCTCACGGTCAGGTATTCTCATATAATTTCTCAACATAGCTCTCATTTTCTTAAGAATTTCATTTTGGCTCTTCACACAACACAACATTGAATTTATAAGCTCCAAATAGAAGTAACCAGTATTTCACAACAAATCAGTTCCCACCCTAGACTGGACTGACCACTGCTGCATACACTTCACAATCACCACACCCAGCAGCTGCTCACGCACCTCCAGGACCCCCACAGGAAATGAAACTAAATCACCAACCAGCAACTCATCTAAGAATGTAATACTGAATGATACAAATATCCAATCCTAGGGTGATACCACTAAACCAACCACCAGCACTGTGGAACTCAATGACGTAACAATCACACACGCTAAACAACCAATTCCAATGTGACACCTAATGACCAGTGCTTAATTTGTAAAATAAATTAAAAAAATAAGTGCCAGGGCCCTTCTTAGCAGCCCACTGCAATGTGCACCTCAAATTGCCCCTGCCAGAGGTGCCAATAGCAGTACCAATACAACTACTAACCATTACACTTCTAGAAGTCTGACAATTCAGACTATTCCAGGCCACCTTAAGCTATGAGAAAACATGGAATAATCTGAATTGCCACTTTTATCGTATATTGTATTATTGAACACTGTTGCTGTGGTCATCTGAAAATTAGACATTCAGCTGCACTACGTGGTAGACTGTCACTAGTGACCTTGTTAAGAATTAAGTGCTGGTGCCAAGCGCTGGAAACCACTGGCTTAAATTAAGCACTGCTAATGAAGTAACTCTCAGCACCTCATAGCAGCTCTTACTTCACTCTGATCAGCTTTGCGTAAGCTAACATATATATATATATATATATATATATATATATATATATATATATATATATATATATATATATATATATATATTAATAGTATTATATTATTTTGTCTGCTCCACTAACTATAAAAGCATCAATCACTCGAGGAGCATATGGAATTGCACTTGTCTGGTACTCTCAAACACACAAAATAAATTCTCAAACAGCTGGAACTCAATCTGACTAGCAAGGTCTACTCTTAAGCACAAGGATCACCGGTACTCTAATCTCAGTTAGTACAATGAAACAATAGTAATTTATTAAGTCCTTATGTTGGTGTGACCGGTGGTACTTCATGGTCCCACACCTCAAACTTAACAGACAAGTCAAAAACCTCTTAATATAGCTCTGTATGTATCCCGGGATCTTGGATTGCAACAAATCTGATACCAAAACTTCAGCTGTTTGCAGCAAGTGCAATTATCTTCATAAACACAAGCAATGAATGTGAAAAAGCACTTCATTCCTAAACTGAGAGCCATCTTGGATCCAAAATCAGTGCTTTTAATAGGCGGGTAATGTCTGGAAAGGAGTGCATGTATTTCTTTAACTTGAAAGGAAGAGTACCTGCACTACTTAAATACATTTAATGGAGAGTACCAGCCCTTCTCTGGAGCAAAGAGGTACTCTGGATAGTGAGTACCTGCCTGTCTAAATTTCTATATGAAGCACTACCCAAAATTGACCCGGCAACCCAAAACATGACAAATCATCAAAACCACAAACATTGCAACTCTTCACCACCCACAGTCAAAAACTTGTGACCCGACTTAATCTCCATCTACTATGCTCATACTCCCAGGATGCAGCAACACCTTCTTTCAGAAATGCTAGAACACTGTCAATACTTTGAATGGGGCTATGGACATCCAGGAATATAGACGAGGACATGGAAGATATTAATTCTCTCTGGGGAATATTTTAAATCTTCTAAGTCTCAGTTGAAACCATCCTCTGCTACCAGATTGTTGGAGAGCTTCCTTTCTTGCAAATTCTGATGCAAATTCAGGGAGCCATCAAGTGCTCCCAGATAAATCTCTATTTCCGACTGAGGCTAAATATCAAAATTCGATACAATTCAATAACGTGAAGAACATTGAATTCCACAAGAAAGACAGAGAGTGGTTATGTTGCAAACCATAAAGGTTTATTGAAGGATTAGCAAGATTACAAATTCAAATAATCAAATTAGCTCTAAATTATTAATCATTACATGAATGTGTTAGTCAATATATATTCAAAGCAATTCAAATTAATGGAAGCTAAGACGAACTATGATAAAGTTGTCTGAAAAGGAAATTATGTAATAACAGTTCTCTCGTAAAGTGATCATTCTATTCTGCTAAATCTGGGAAAGGTTCTGAATTCTAATCTGCATTACATTATCTTATATCACACAATTTTAGCATTTGATACATCTACACATGATCCCCATATAATAAACAAATCAGGTTAAGACATACACAGAAAACATAGACAATCATTTTTTCAAGCTCCTACACAATGAGGCTACTCTAAATGTCCTTCAAACTTACAGGTATCTGCAACATGATGAGATACATCGAATCAGCTGTACTCTGCAGGTGCATTGTAATGACTTGTTAGTGTATTCTTCAAGTTTCACGTAAAAGAGAACAATTCACATGAGAAGGGAAAACCAAGGACACATGTGAAGTCAGTTTCTCCTGGAAAACAAAAACATGTTATGTAAGGCATAATGGCAACCAGACAGCCATTTTAAAAAGAAAGCCTACATTAGCAATAGTCAATCTAAACATGAATAATGCACAATCTTTACATTTGTATGTTACAGGTTAATTTTGATATAAATGCTAATCTCTTGAATGTGTGTGCCTGTGTGTGTGTGTGTATGTGAGAGAGAGAGAGAGAGAGAGAGAGAGAGACAATGAAGCAGAAATGTTAAGGTGCATCTGCAGCATTATGTGCATGTATAGGTCTCAGAGAATGAGTACTGCAATAGAAGAGGGTGCAGGGCAGGAGGGCAGGGCTGTGGAACCTTAGCTAGTGTTTACATTGGTCTCAAAACTGATACTGGAGAATCAAATGATATACTGCAATCTTGGTGTTCCTTAGCAGGAGTGGGTGCATGATAGTGTACATTCGAGAGAAAGAGAGAGCGCAAGAGAGAGGGCAACAGAAGTTAAAGAAGGAGAGAGAGAGAGAGATAATAGGAGAGGACAATGTTGAGATGAATTGGCAGGGTTGTGTGTGTTTTTCTGTGTGAAAGAATGCAGGATTAGAAATGTGTGTAGGGGAGAAGTGAATGTTTGAGGAAAATCAGCAAGGGTTTATGTTCCTTGCAGAATTATCACTGTATTAACACAGTATTTATGGCATTTGTTAGATGCCTTAGCGGTGTGTGTGTGTGTGAGAGAGAGAGATAGAGGTGTGTGTGTACATATGTGTATGAGAGAGAAAAAGAGAGAGAGACGGTCTGTGTGGTATCTGTGTGCGAAAGAGAAAGAGAGAGAGAGAGAAGGGTGGAGTCAATGTGTAATCGCATGGTCACAAGCGATGGAATGTCATTGAGAGCAGTCCGGATGGACATGCATTCGTAGGCAGTGTATGTTCGACTCTTGGGACAGGAGGGTTGGAGGAAGGAGTGAGGTGCATTGATGTGTCTGTGTGTGTGTGTGTAAGAGAAGGGCAAAGTTGAAATGCAATGATCTGAATGTTTGTAGATGTCAGAATGAGTGCAGCAATAGATGTTATGTGGCATGATTGAGATGCTTTGGTGGCTCTTGATACGGGTGGAATGCTTCAGTGAAAAGCTTTTGTAGTCTATTTGTGCTAAGCTATTGTAGCCAGGCATGGGATAGTATCAAAGTGAATTACTATAACATTTATTTCCCACCAAAATCAATACTTCTATTAAGTGGAATTGTTTCCTCTCCTTGCAAAGTAATAATCCGATTGCTTAAATCTCTTCCTATAAATGGGAAATATAACTATCCCAGCACATGTAGAAACAAATTACCACTGTAAATGTCCATGACGTGCTGAATGTTTGGCTTTAGTAAAGCAATTCACATTTGTATATAGTCTGCCTCACAAAGCCTTCGATTAGAGCTCTTCTAGCTTTCATTCTAAAACATTTACAATTTCGGTGACAGGTGAACTCAGGGACAGCTTCATCTCAAGCAACCGGATCACCATTGAGACCATCCCCACCCTAGACTGGACTGACCACCGCTGCATACACTTCACAGTCACCACACCCAGCAGCTGCACACACACCTCCAGCACCCCCACAGGAAATGGAACTAAATCACCAACCAGCAACTCACCTCATCGCTCGCCAAATCTCTTCCTCCCCCTCTGACGATCCCAACACAGCAGCGGTGCAATCTTAACTCATCGAACACCGAACGCACCCGACACTCTATTCCCTCTCCGGCTGACATTGGCCAAACACGTAGCTAAGAAAGCCAGCTGGTTAACCAATGAACTCCAAGATTCAAAGCGTACCGCAGACGTTTAGAGAAAAAATGGAGGAACAGCCAATCCAGCGAAAACCTTGCCTCCTTCAGAGCCTCAACCCCCACCCACCTACTAAAATCGAAGGAACTCTTCTCAGTCATCAACACGTTCACAGATCCCCCCTCCTAAGACACAAGCATTTCACTGTCACAGGACCTCTGCAACAAACTTGCCTCCTTTTTCCACCACAAGATCCAGGACATATACGACAGCTTCCTCACGGAAAATCCTGGCACCGGAACCTGCGACCGACCCCCCTCCCCCAGAACCCACCCAGAGCATCCACGGCTGGTCCACGCTCACCACAAAGGAAACAGTCAACATCATGAACAGCACCCTCTCCGGAGCCCCCTCACGACACTGCCCGCACGAAATATACATCAGAGCCAGCACGTCCGTTGCCTCGAGTTTCCTAACACAATCAACTCCACCATCAGCACAGGCAACTTCCCTGAGGACTGGAAACACGCCGAAATATGCCCTCTCCTGAAGAAACTTTCAGCCGACACATCAGACTTAAAGAATTTCCTGGCCCATATCGCTGGTACCCTACTCCGCCAAAGTACTAGAGAAAGCAGTCAACGCAAAACTACGGAATTTTATCGGGACCAACAAATCACTGGACAGCTCCCAGTCCGGCTTCTGCAGCAATAACAGCACAGAGACAACACTTCTGACAGCCACCAACAACATCCGATTACTCCTAGACTCCGGCCATACCGCAGCACTCATACTCCTCTTAGCAGCTTTCGACACAGTCTCCCACAGCACTCTGCCCACCAGACTCCATGACATAGGAATCCGCAGAAGAGCCCTGGAATGGCTCCACTCCTTCCTCTCCGGGAGGACGCAGAGGATCAGACTCCCACCCTACACTTCTGGACCCAAAGGAGTCAACTGCAGAGTCCCTCAAGGACCCCCACTGAGTCCCACGCTGTTTAACGTATACATGGCCCCTCTTGCTGCCATCGTCAGAAGCTACGGTATGAACATCATGTCATATGCCGATGAGACACAACTCATCATTTCCCTCACCAAGGACCCGGACACGACCAAAAGGAACTTTCACTCAGGAATAGAAGCCGTCACCACCTGGATGAGAGAAAGCTGCCTCAAGCTCAATCCGACAAGACGGAGCTCATCATCTTCGAAAATGCCACATCAACTTTGGATGACTCCTGGTGGCCCACATCCCTCAGCACCCCCCCTGCACCGACTGAGCACGCCCACAACTTAGGAGTCATCCTCAACTCCTCCCTATCCATGACCCACCAGGCAAGCTCTGTCGCTTCCTTTTGCTGGCACCAAACTTTGGAAGATCTTCATATGGATTCCAGCAGACTGTCACAGGACAATCACCCACTTCTTAGTCATGAGCAAGCTCGACTACGGCAATGCCCTCTACACCAGCACCTCAACTAGGAACATCAAAAAACTTCAACTCATCCAGAACACCGCCACCTGACTCATTCTGGACCTCTATCGCCGAGAACACATCTCCCAACACGTGAAGACCCTGTACTGGCTATCCGGTAGAGAAGCAAATCACCTACAAGCTTCTCACCCACACGCACAAGGCCTTACACAACGCAGAATAAAGAATAACTGGCAACTCATTAGTTGAAATCAATGCACATTCTGATTGTGTAGGAAGAAGCTTATGGGTGCTCAAACATTGAAACACATTGTTGCCCTGATGTGTGGAACCGGGTTTTTGAATAAACCCGTTCTAATGATACACAAACAAAACAATGGGGCACACCAAACAGAACAGTATCTCTACTTAAGAGATAATCAAATATTTTGAAGAGACCAAATGACATATCATGATCAATTTCCCTAAAAATGCTTGTTTGATTCTCTTTCTTCCTTAAATGAAATAAACGATCATAATTCAGACCAGAAAATACTATATATAGATAAACAACTAACCAAAAAAAAAAAAAATTATATGTCCATACAGATATAAATTTTAATACACAGAGAATAATTCTTCTTATATACATAAACATATACATATATATACAAAACATAAAAACAACAAATGAATAGCCATCAGCCGACACGTGTTTCGTCCTGACTGGACTTCTTCAAGGCTGAGAAAATCACAACAAGCAACAATAAATACATTACAAACATATATATACAATTATTACACAAAAAATGATAGCATATGTACATTTTATCCTATTATTGTCCAAGATAACCTAACAAAAATGTTCTTTTGGTCAGTTCGGTGTCCAAAATGTTATATACATATCATATTTATAATATTAATTTACATCTATACCAAAGACTGCAAAGGAAGAAAAGAGAACCACCACCACATAGTCTTAGTGGCAAAGTGTTAGTTAGTGTCCAAAGATATAGCATAGAATACTCCCCATATCTTCAAGAATTGGTACATCACCTCCATAGCCAAAGTTCAACATACCACATGCACACCCAAGTGTAAAAAGACTTCTCTTTTGTTGGCATTTTACCATTACATATCCAAAATTTATATCTCGTCAAAAATAGACCGCTTTATGCCTAAAGTGACCCCTCCTTATACCTTGGTGTAAAATAAGTTGTGTACCTTTGCTCACTTCTATGCCCATTATGTTCGTGTCACATCTACCACACTCTATGGTAAGAGGGGAGAAAGAAAGGCCATTCCATTAGTCACCTTTTACTTTATCCTAGGTATTCCTCAAAAATGTGAGAGTTTTTCATAATAATGCCATTACTGACCTGTTTCAAAATCAAAGTCAATCACATCTTTTCCTTCTTCATCATCAATTTAAAGCAATGGACATTGCTAGTTTCATCTATTAGTAAATCGACTGGAATACAAAACAAATGCAATATCTCTAATAACCTTTCTACTAAATCAAATAGCCTTTAATTCCTATCACCATCCAATCACCTAACAAAGTTTATATCCATGTTTCCATAATTTCCAACAATGAAACATACATATTACTATAGCTCCATTTTTTAAATACTTGCACTAAATACCATTACCAAATTCATAGTGTTCACTTACCTAGCCACCCCTCTTCCTAGGCTTTCGTTTTGCTTTCCAAACCCGTTTGTTGATATATCTAGGCAAAGCCCGTCGAGGGAAAACTATGCCTCCTGTGTGCCTTCCGTGAGCCCAGACATCAATGTGAGCCCTTCGCTGGCACTGATAAATGCTGCGTTAGTTCTTAGAAATGAGATTGTTCATAACCGTGACGGAGGGAATCGCGTGCCCCCCGTGAGTCCTCCGATCATTATGTCCTGCCGGAAATCCTCGCGCCGGCATTTAAAATGCCGCGTTGATTTTCAAAGCAGAGTACTAAACATTAAAGATGGACTTACGCCTGTCCGACCAGACTATGGCGGCCATCTTAAAGTGGTGCATTGATCAGGATAGAATTAATGGACAGCAAGGGTGGACTATTTGTGTGTATATATGGCGGCCATTTTGATGTCACAGTTCCAGTCTCTAAATATATTAGATCCAAACTCATGCCAAAACGGCAGCCATTACTGAATGGCAATTAAAATGCATCGTGTCATTTTGCTAGTAGACCACTCCAAATAGACAGGAGAGATTTCGATGAACAAATTATATATATTTCCAAAAAATCACCATCAATAGTAAGCCGGTACATTATTGAAAGTGTTTGGAAAAGTGTCAATTAAATCTATTTGCCAGCAAAAGAGATCACTTATCCCTTAGTTTTCAGCCATCACATTCCATGAATTGCAACATAATTAATGCCCTCACGTGTATGCAGACGTATCAACATCAATGCTCATGCAGTGAGAGGAAATGAGGAGTCCCCCCAGTGTATAGAAAAACTAGGGTGAAAGAAGGAAAAATTCTCCCACCAAAATAAAACATGGTAATACACTGTATATCACCAGAGTCAATTGCTCATACATATGTATGTTATTCTACATCAATAGTATACCCAGTGGATACATTCAAAGGAAATGATACAATTCATCATCCAAATTCATTCCCATTTCGATAGTTCTCAATTTAATGATCCATTTTGCCTCATTTTTTCGCAAATCCAATGTTCTATTGCCACCCCTAACATTTGACGGGATATGATTTATACCCATATATTTTACTAATGGGACCTCAGTTCCTGGATGTTTATCATTGACATGCCGTACTAATGGTGATGCTGTATCATAATTTCTTAAGGCTCTGATATGTTCTTGGATTCGTTCCTTTAAGGGCCTGATTGTACTGCCCACATATATCTTGCCACATATACATTCCAATATATATACCACAAATTTTGTATTACAGTTGATAAAGGTGGATATTTTGTATTTGTCACTACCATTATAACTGAATTCAGAAGTTTTATGCAGTGCCATGTTACACATATTGCAATTCCCACACTTGTAGAAACCCACAATTTTTTTGGGAAGCCATGTAGCTTTGCTTTCCATTATAGGTGGTAGGAAACTTTTACAGACTTCATTTCTAATAGTTTTTCCTCTTCTGTGAACCATTTTTGGTTTCTTAGGAAGTAGAGCAGCAAGTGTCTCATCCGTGTGTAGTACGTTCCAATGTTTGCATAAAATACGATATATATTGTGACTATTCTGACTATACGCCGTACAGAAACTTGTTGCTTTGTATGCCGAATTGTCTCGCATTTTCATATTTTGACCCAAGAGAGTAGATCTACATGTTTGATCAATCTTTTTTCTTGATGTTTTAATGATATGCTTTGAATAGCCTCTCTGTGTAAACCTATCTTCCAATTTATTGAGTTCCATATTACATACATTTGGATCACTACAATTTCTTTTTAATCTTGTCATTTCCCCAAAGGGAATAGCTAAGATTTGACTTTTGGGGTGCGCACTTTCTGCATGTAGTACAGAATTACAGGCTGTTGGTTTTCGATAGATTTTTGTGTGGATCTTATTATCCATGATGGATATTTCTAGATCCAAAAAGCAAACTTTATTTTTACTAAATTCATACGTCATTTGAATGTTGAAGATATTGCAGTTGATATATTCATAGAATTCCATTAATAGTTGTTCAGATCCAGTCCAAATCATTAAGACATCATCAATAAATCTTCCCCAGAAGAAAATGTTATCAGTGAATACAGAAGGGCCCTTTTTCCAAATGTGTACTGCCTCAAAGAAACCCATGTATATATTTGCATATGATGGAGAGAATCGTGAGCCCATCGCTACTCCTTGTGATTGCTTAAACCATTGCCCCTCATGTAAAAATACATTATTTTCCAATGTAAACTCAATCATATACAGTATCATTTCAGTATGTTCCATGTGAGATGCCGATCTCCCAGACAGAAAATGTCGCACTGCCTGTAAACCTTTATCTTTGGGGATACATGTGTATAAGGATGATACATCTAGAGTGACCAACATCATATCTTGAGTCCAATTCACGTCCTCCAGTTTACATAGAACATCCTTCGTATCCTGTAGATATGAAGGAATGTTTTTGACAATCGGCTGCAGATAGCTATCAATGAACTCAGAAAGTCTTTCCGTAGGTGATCCTATTCCTGATATTATAGGTCTACCTGGCGGAGAAATGGCACTTTTATGCAATTTAGGTAAAGTATATATACATGGTGATGTGGGGTAAGGATTGAAAATATATTTGAATTCTAGATCGGAAATCAAGCCCTGATTACACCATAAAGATAACAATTGCTCCAATTCATCAACAATCTTTTTAATGGGATTACCTTGCAATTTCAGATATGCACTACTATCAGCCAATTGTCTGTCAATTTCTCGAACGTAGTTCGCTCTATCTAAAATCACAATGTTTCCCCCCTTATCTGCTTCTTTGATCACTATGGCCCTCATTCTGACCCTGGCGGTCGGTGATAATACGGCGGCCAAGCCGCCAACAGGCCGGCGGTCCAAAATATGCAATTCTGACCCTGGCGGGAACCGCCAACACAGCCCGCCGCATTAACACTCCGCCCGCCACGGCGGAACAAACAAACAGCGCGGCGGTCCCCGCCAACAGCCAGGCGGCAGACAATGTACCGCCCACCCTATCACGACCCACCAATCCGCCACCTTTTCCGGGGCGGGAGCACCGCCGATAAAAACACGGCGGAAACAGACTACGAACGGGAAAACGCTCACCTCTACGCACTCCACGCGAGATTCCGGCAGTATGGAACCCGAGTTGCAGGTCATCCCCGCACTCCTATACCTGCTCCTGTACCAGGAGCACGCCCGGCGGCGCGGAAGACATCGGTGAGTACTGCACCTACGACACAGGGGAGGGAAAAGAGTACTGGCACACACCCACCCACCCACACCCACTACAACACACACATCAATGCATTCCCACAGATCACTGTCACAACCCACAACCGCCCCCCTCCGAAATAATGCAAAGACCAAAAGAAGAGATCATAAACGGGCAGATATATTGAAATATGGACACCAGTAATCCCAATAAATAAATAAACTATGTACAAAATATATACAGCTACTAAATGTAGTCCAACCACTGTTCGTGGACCACAGGGGTCCTGTGCAAAGGGGCAAGGCCCAGTCCCACGACAAGAACTCCACGGAGAGAACACTGCAGGGGCATCAGAAAGAAAATAGGACAGGCACCTCAGGGGGAAGGGAAGGGGGGGCACCTCAGCCACTTGAGTACACGACGCCAGATCCACGAGGGGACTCCATGACCACTGGCCCATCCTGGGGAGAGCAAAGCCACAGTCCATACAGTCCATACAGTGGGTGGCCTGCCCACTGGCCCATCCTGGGGAGAGCAAAGCCACAGTCCATACAGTCCATACAGTGGGTGGCCTGCCCACTGGGCCATCCTGGGGAGAGCAAAGCCACAGTCCATACAGTCCATACAGTGGGTGGCCTGCCCACTGGCCCATCCTGGGGAGAGCAAAGCCACAGTCCATACAGTCCATACAGTGGGTGGCCTGCCCACTGGGCCATCCTGGGGAGAGCAAAGCCACAGTCCATACAGTCCATACAGTGGGTGGCCTGCCCACTGGCCCATCCTGGGGAGAGCAAAGCCATAGTCCATACAGTCCATACAGTGGGTGGCCTGCCCACTGGGCCATCCTGGGGAGAGCAAAGCCACAGTCCAAACAGTCCATAACAGACTCCACTGCCACTGGAGGAGGCATGTTGGCCAGAGGACATCCTGCAGCCCTGCCCGAGACAGATCCTGCCCTGCCACGTCTGCCAAAGGGCCAGCGGTTCTTGCCTTGAAGGGCCCAGTTCAGCGCTTCTTGCCTTGAAGGGCCCAGTTCAGCGGTTCTTGAGACGGCGGTCCCCAGCAGAGCTGTGCTGGAGACGGCGGGGCCCAGTTCAGCGGTGCTTGAGACGGCGGGGCCCAGTTCAGCGGTGCTTGAGACGGCGGTCCCCAGCGGAGCGGTGCTGGAGACGGCGGGGCCCAGTTCAGCGGTGCTTGAGACGGCGGGGCCCAGTTCAGCGTTTCTTGAGACGGCGGGGCCCAGTTCAGCGGTGCTTGAGACGGCGGTCCCCAGCGGAGCGGTGCTGGAGACGGCGGGGCCCTGTTCAGCGGTTCTTGAGACGGCGGGGCCCAGTTCAGCGGTGCTTGAGACGGCGTGCCCCAGCGGAGCGGTGCTGGAGACGGCGGGGCCCAGTTCAGCGGTGCTTGAGACGGCGGGGCCCAGTTCAGCGGTGCTTGAGACGGCGGGGCCCAGTTCAGCGGTGCTTGAGACGGCGGGGCCCAGTTCAGCGGTGCTTGAGACGGCGGGGCCCAGTTCAGCGGTTCTTGAGACGGCGGGGCCCAGTTCAGCGGTGTTTGAGACGGCGGGGCCCAGTTCAGCGGTGCTTGAGACGGCGGTCCCCAGCGGAGCGGTGCTGGAGACGGCGGGGCCCAGTTCAGCGGTTCTTGAGACGGCGGGGCCCAGTTCAGCGGTGCTTGAGACGGCGGTCCCCAGCGGAGCGGTGCTGGAGACGGCGGGGCCCAGTTCAGCGGTGCTTGAGACGGCGGGGCCCAGTTCAGCGGTGCTTGAGACGGCGGGGCCCAGTTCAGCGGTTCTTGAGACGGCGGGGCCCAGTTCAGCGGTTCTTGAGACGGCGGGGCCCAGTTCAGCGGTTCTTGAGACGGCGGGGCCCAGTTCAGCGGTGCTTGAGACGGCGGGGCCCAGTTCAGCGGTTCTTGAGACGGCGGGGCCCAGTTCAGCGGTTCTTGAGACGGCGGGGCCCAGTTCAGCGGTTCTTGAGACGGCGGGGCCCAGTTCAGCGGTGCTTGAGACGGCGGTCCCCAGCGGAGCGGTGCTTGAGACGGCGGGGCCCAGTTCAGCGGTGCTTGAGACGGCGGGGCCCAGTTCAGCGGTTCTTGAGACGGCGGGGCCCAGTTCAGCGGTTCTTGAGACGGCGGGGCCCAGTTCAGCGGTGCTTGAGACGGCGGGGCCCAGTTCAGCGGTTCTTGAGACGGCGGGGCCCAGTTCAGCGGTGCTTGAGACGGCGGCCGGTCTATGGCCAACTGCTCATTGCCTGGTGGTGCCCTCCTGGGCAGCGGGGATGGTGCTCCTTCAATGCCCACCTGGGCTGTGGGTGGTGGGGCCCTCCTGGCCAGCTGGGCTGGGTCCTCCCTGGCCAGCGGCTATGGGGGTGGTGGGCTCCTCCTGGGCAGCAGGCCTGCAGCCTGACCTCTCCGACTTGCTGCCCTTGCCCTCCTTAGTCGGGAGTCTGTGGCCCTTTCCTCCCTTTGGAGCTGTGGCTGGTGACTGTGTCTGGGTGGTGTCCGGGGGGGATGTAGAAGGCGGGCTCCTGCGGCGCCCCTTCCGCCTTCTGCTCCTCTTCCCAGGGGGTGGGCTGGCTGTCCCCTTGCTGCTGGGCGAAGATCCAGACATGCGGGCTGGTGGGCTCCAATACCCCTGCACCCTTGTCAAGGGGGCTGCAGGGCTGGTGGTGGCTGAGGTGCTCTTCTTACCCCGACGAGAAGGAGGGGGGGGGCTCAGGGTCAGGAAAGAAGTTAGCAGTGGCGAGGAAGAGTTTCTTGGGACAATGGAGAGTGGTAGGTACAGTGGGAATGGGAGTGGAGGGAGAGGATGTGGTTGTAGGTGAGTCACGTTTGCTGTCTTTGGGTGCAGGTGCAGGAGGGATAGGCTGTCGTGAGGTGGATGGCTGTTGGGTGGGTGGGTGGCTGCGTTTGTGTGGTGTGGAAGAGGGGGTGACAGACACAGTGGGAGAGGACACAGGGGACGTGTAAATGGCAGTGGGGGTGGTGACTGCACGTGTGCGGACTGGACTGGAGGGTGTGCTGGTGATGGAAACACTGGCTGATGGTGAGGTGAATGGAGGTGTGAGTGTAGACGTCACAGGGAGGGAGGAGGGAGACGAGGAGGTGGGGGTCACAGAGGTGGTAGTGACTGTTGGCATGTCTGCATCGGAATGTTGCGTGTGTGAATGTCTGCGTGATCTGTGGTGCTTATGTTTGGATGAGCTTCTCTTGGGTGTTGAGGTGTGTGCAGGCTGGTCTGATGGTGTGGGTGGGACAGGCAGAGGAACAGGAGACTGGGAGGAGGGAGTTAGTAGAGGGAGGCAGGAGACAGGGACAATGGCTGCCGTCAGTGCTGAGGCCAGAGCCTGGAACGATCGCTGATGGGCAGCCTGACCCGAATGAATGCCCTCCAGGTACGCATTGCTGCGATGAACCTCCCTCTCCACCCCCTGGATGGCATTCAAAAGGGTAGTCTGCCCAACAATGAGCGTTCGGAGGAGGTCAATGACCTCCTCACTGAGGGCAGCGGGGGTAACAGGGGCAGGGCCTGAGGTGCCTGGGGCGAAGGAGATGCCCGGCTTCCTGGCAGAGCGGGCACGGGGCGAACGCTGAGGGGCTGCTGGGAGGGCGGAGATGGTGCGCTGGGTGGCGGCTGTACCTGTAATGGCGGGGGGCACGGATGGTGCCACCCCCGCAAGGGAGCTCCCTTCCGAGGACGTGTCCGTGTCGCTGCAGGGTCCAGTCGTCCCCGTTGTGGAGCTCCCCTCGCCCTCCGTCTCACTGGTCCAGTCAGACTCTGTGGCATGGCCCTCCTGGGCCATGTGAGATGCAGCTCCCTCCTGCTCCGATGCCACTTCTCCTCCGCCTGATGATGCTGATGCACACAAGCACAGAAAGACAAACAAAAAGGGGGGGGGGAGAGAGAAATAAAGGGATATTGAGTACATGGATCTCCGGTACAGTTAGCGGACATGACAGACACAGATGCCCCCTGCACTAAGTTGCGCACTTGGGGTCCGCTACGCATTCCGTGGAACATGCCCTACACGCCTAGAGTTGACAACTGCACCCATGGATGACACGGCCCAGGGATGGCTGTACTGACACACTACTGAGGGTGGTGGCTGGGGACACAGGGGCTTACGGGGGTGCCCAGCCTACAGATATCGCCCTGGCCTAGGGGGACCCACAGCCCTCCTCCCCCACCCAGACACCTCAGTAGAGTAGATAATGCTTGGACTCACCCCCTTGTGTCTGCTGTGCTGCCCTCACGCGCCCATCCAAATCAGGGTAGGCCACCGCCAGGATCCGGAACATCAGGGGGGTCAGTTGACGGCAGGCACCCCGCCTACGTTGGGAGGCCATCCCCAGCAGAGACTCAGCGGTCTTCTTGGTCCCGCGGCGGATGTCCTCCCACCTCTTGCGGCAGTGGGTGCCCCGTCAATGGTGGACCCCCAGGGTCCGGACTTCCTTGGCGATGGCACGCCAAATCCCGATCTTCTCATGGGCGCGGACCTATGTGACACGTACAGGGAGGGAGAAATACCACGTTCAAGTTTGTCTGCATTTTCGTTGCCAGTGGCCCAACGCCCCCCATCCCCGCCAGGCCCCCCGCCATGCCCCCCGCCATGCCCAACATGCCCCCCATCCCCGCCAGGCCCCCCGCCAGGCCCAACATGCCCCCCATCCCCGCCAGGCCCCCCGCCATGCCCCCCGCCAGGCCCAACATGCCCCCCATCCCCGCCAGGCCCAACATGCCCCCCATCCCCGCCAGGCCCCCCGCCATGCCCCCCGCCAGGCCCAACATGCCCCCCATCCCCGCCAGGCCCCCCGCCATGCCCCCCGCCAGGCCCAACATGCCCCCCATCCCCGCCAGGCCCCCCGCCAGGCCCCCAAGCCAGCCAGTGGCCCCAAATCCAGATTGAATTAAACTCACTTGTTGGTCTGGAGGACCGTAGAGTAGCGCATACTGGGGGAGGACCCCATCCACAAGTTTCTCCAACTCCTCTCCAGTGAAGGCAGGGGCCCTTTCCCCAGTCGCAGCAGCCATTGTCCCTTCCAGACCGAGGTCACAGCAACACTTGCAGTATAGGTCCTCTCCTGTGAAAGTTCAAGTCGCAAGTGGATAAGTAGATAGAAAATGGCGGTCACGTCCGCGGCGGTGCGTACCGCGGCGGTGCGTACCGCCACCGCCGGCGCCCTTCGCCATTGGCTCCTGAAACCCATAGGCTTCAATGTTAACCAATGCGGCTTCGCGCCGCGGTCTTCGACCGCCTACCGCCACGGTGTGCCACGCCAGCGCATTGACCTCACATCCCATTGTCACACTTCACAGGTCAGGCAGCCGCCATTTCGAGGGTCCACATGGCTCAATTTCAACTGCGTCACACAGGCCTAGGCCTTGCATAGCCACTCAGACACGCCATTCACTGCATAGAGAATCGTTTACTGTGCTAGCTGTGAGTACGTACCTGTGGGTTGCTTGACTGTGTGCTCCATGTTGTCCTTCCTAGGCACCGTCCGCTGGGTTTGGCGAGGAGACGGATGAATCCTCCCGTGTACCGACCGCTGGTGGACCTGTCGACAATGGAAGAACGCCACATTATCCTGACCTACCGTCTTAACCGTGCCACTATACATGAACTGTGTGCCCAGCTGGAGCCCGACCTGATGTCCCCCATCCGCCAACCCACAGGGATTCCCCCTCTGGTGCAGGTCCTGTCAGTACTCCATTTCTTGGCAAGTGGGTCATTTCAGACAACAGTGGGAATTGCTTCTGGGATGTCTCAGCCCATGTTTTCGAAGGTGTTATCCAGAGTGTTGTCTGCCCTGATGAAATACGTGAGGAGCTACATCATTTTCCCTGAGGTGGGCGAATTGGCTGCAGTGAAGGGTGATTTCTATGCCCTTGGACATATTCCCAACGTCATTGGTGCCATTGATGGGACCCATGTGGCTTTGGTTCCCCCAAGAGACAGGGAGCAGGTGTACAGGAACAGAAAAAGTTACCATTCCATGAACATCCAGGTGGTGTGTTTGGCTGACCAGTACATCTCGCATGTAAATGCCAAATTCCCAGGGTCAGTGCATGACGCCTACATCCTGAGGAATAGCAGCATCCCTTACGTGATGGAACAGCTAGAGAGACACCGTGTATGGCTATTGGGGGACTCTGGGTACCCCAACCTGTCGTGGCTACTGACCCCAGTAAGGAATCCCCGGACCAGGGCAGAGGAACGGTACAATGAGGCCCATGGGCGTACTAGGAGGGTGATCGAACGCACCTTTGGCCTCCTAAAGGCCAGGTTTAGGTGCCTGCATATGACAGGTGGATCCCTAATGTACTCACCTAAGAAGGTGTGTCACATCATCGTGGCCTGCTGCATGCTTCACAACCTGGCTTTGCGCCGCCAGGTGCCTTTCCTGCAGGAGGATGGTCGAGACGGTGGTGTTGTGGCAGCGGTGGAACCTGTGGAGAGTGACGAGGAGGAAGACGACGGGGCTGAAACAGACAACAGGGACAGAATCATTGAACAGTACTTCCAATAGGACACAGGTAACAATTCAAAGATAATTTAGTAAATCTGAACTACTCTCCTGCATCTCTGCTGCCTGTCTATTTGCCCCAGTGTATGATGACTGAGTTGTGGCTTTTCCCTCCCTATTTCAGATCTGGGGTCCCCACTACGAGTCCTGTGCTTCGTTTCCCCATGGGCTACAGCTTTGTGGCAGCTGTTTGTTGACTTCACTATGTACAAGGACATATTTGCACTGTCATGTCAATTACAATATTTTGAAATCACAGCCAGACTCCAGATAGTTTTGTGCAAAATAGGTGTTTATTTCAGTGCTCAAAATGGGATGGGTGGTTTCAAGTGGGTGGGGGCTATGGTGAAGGAATATCCATGGCAGAGTCCAGAGTAACAGTCACACAGGTGCATTGTCCATAGGCCTGTGGAGAGATGGAGCATGGGCAGTTCAAGGATGGACAGGGTGACAATGTGGGACAGTGGGATGACATCAGGTGGTATCCTTTGCTGGCGGGGGTCTTGACATCCTACTCTGTCTTCTTGCGAGATCTCAGGGCCCTCTTGCGGGGTGGTTCTTCTCCTGCAGGAGGTGGGGGTCTGGTGGGCTGCTGTTGTGCGGGGACCTCCTGTCCACTAGCGCCGGCGGAGGTGGTTGGCTGTTCTTGGTCCAGGCTAGTGGCAGGGGCCCTTTGTTGTTGTTGAGTGTCCGTCCTGGTGTTGATGAGGTCCTGCAGCAGCCCGACCATGGTAACCAGGGTGGAGGTGAGGGCTCTGATGTCCTCCCTGTACCCCCGATAGTGTTCCTCCTGCAGTACCTGGATCTCCTGGAACTGGGCCAGTACCGTCGCCATCGTCTCCTGGGAGCGGTTGTATGCTCCCATGATGGTGGTGAGGGCCTCGTGGAGAATGGGTTCCCTGGGCCCGTCCCCCCCCCCCTGTCGCACAGCTGCCCTCCGAGTTGCCCTGTTTCCCTGGGCCTCTGCCCCCTGGCCGGTGTGCCCACTACCACTGCCCCCAGGTCCCTGTTGTTGTTGGGGTGGTGGGTTATCCTGGGTGCCCTGTAGTGGTAGACACACCGCAGATTGACACGCCCTGGAGACAGAGGCATGGGCCCGCTGGGTGGGAGCTGTGCTGGTGTTCCCAGAGGGGTTTGGGTCTGTAGTGGCCTGTGCCTGTGTGAGGGGAACCGACTGTCCAGAGGTCCCCGATGGTCCGGGCTGGTCATCGGTGTCCAGGTCGACAGAGCTGCTGTCATCGCTGACGGCCTCTTGGGTGGGGGGTGTGGAGAATTCTGGGCCCTCCGCGGCGGTGTGTTGACGGTCGGGTCCTGCAGGGGTATAGAGGTATGGTTATAGTTTCAATGTGTGGCATATGGGTGTATCTGTGGGTTCCCGTGTCCCCAAGTGCTGGCATTCGTGTGTGGGGGCTTTGGTGAGGGTGGCTTGTGGGGGGGATGTGTATATGCATTGGGCATGCTTTGGTGATGGGTGTCCATGCTTAGTGGACGCATGCAGGCCTAGGTTTTGGGATGTGTGGGTTGTGATGGTGAGACATTGGCAGGGAATAGGTGTGCTGGGGGTGGGGGTGAGGATGGTGGTGGGGGTGAGGATGGTGGTGGGGGTGAGGGTGGGGGTGAGGATGGGGGTGGGGGTGAGGGTATGATTTGGCATGCAGGTGGGGGGGAAGCAGTAGTGAAGCTTCAACTTACCAGTATCCATTCCTCCGCCGACTCCTGCGAGGCCGTCAGGATGCAGGATGTTCAAGACTTCCTCCTCCCATGTTGTAAATTGTGGGGGTTGAGGTGGGGGTCCTCCGCCAGTCTTCTGCACGGCGATGTTGTGCCTGGATACCATGGAACGCACCTTCCCCCGTAGGTCGTTCCATCGCTTCCTGATGTCTTCCCGATTTCTGGGGTGCTGTCCCACAGCGTTGACCCTGTCGACAATCCTCTGCCATAGCTCCGTCCTCCGGGCAATGCTGGTGTATTGGATCTGTGTGCCGAACAGCTGGGGCTCTACCCGAACGATTTCCTCCACCATGACCCTGAGTTCTTCGTCTGAGAAGCGGGGGTGTCTTTGGGGTGCCATGGGGTGGTGTGTATGATGTGTGGGGTGGAGTATGTGGAGTTAAGTGTGTTGAGTGTGGTGGTGTGTGTTGTTTTGTGTGTGGATATTGTGTGGGTGATGGTGTTGAGTGGCTGTGGCTGCTAGTTTGTGGATGGTGGTGTCTCGCTCTGGCCTTCTTTCGGAATTTTTGGTCGTAGGGGTTTGTGGGTTATGTGGGTGTGTGTTTTATATTGTATTGTGTGTGTGGGAGTGGTGTGTGTATGTGTATCAGGTGTGTGGAATTCAAATCGGCCAATGTGGCTGAGTTTTGTTCGTTTGTGTGTATTCTGACCGCAGCGGTGTGTCCCGCCAATGGAAAACCGCGTTGGAAAGACCGCCGCGTGGATTCGTGGGTCGTAATGGCATGGGCGTATTTCTGTTGGCGTGACGGTGGAGGTTTTGTCACCTCCACTTTTCCGCCGACCGCTGGTCTGGCGGTCTGTTGTGGCTGTCGGATTTTCGGAGGTTTGGCTGCTGCGGGTCAGAATGACCGTGGCGGGTTTCCGCGACCGCGGCGGGATTATGGAGGATTTCTGACCGGCGGTAGGCGCCTTTTACCGCCGAGGTCAGAATGACCACCTATGTCTTGATTACTCCCCAGTTCTTTCAAGGCCAATCTCTGTTTGCTAGTTATATTAAATGTTTCTAAGAACTAACGTGGCATTTATCAGTGCCGGCGAAGGGCTCACATTGATGTCTGGGCTCACGGAAGGCACACAGGAGGCATAGTTTTCCCTCGACGGGCTTTGCCTAGATATATCAACAAACGGGTTTGGAAAGCAAAACGAAAGCCTAGGAAGAGGGGTGGATAGGTAAGTGAACAGTATGAATTTGGTAATGGTATTTAGTGCAAGTATTTAAAAAATGGAGCTATAGTAATATGTATGTTTCATTGTTGGAAATTATGGAAACATGGATATAAACTTTGTTAGGTGATTGGATGGTGATAGGAATTAAAGGCTATTTGATTTAGTAGAAAGGTTATTAGAGATATTGCATTTGTTTTGTATTCCAGTCGATTTACTGATAGATGAAACTAGCAATGTCCATTGCTTTAAATTGATGATGAAGAAGGAAAAGATGTGATTGACTTTGATTTTGAAACAGGTCAGTAATGGCATTATTATGAAAAACTCTCACATTTTTGAGGAATACCTAGGATAAAGTAAAAGGTGACTAATGGAATGGCCTTTCTTTCTCCCCTCTTACCATAGAGTGTGGTAGATGTGACACGAACATAATGGGCATAGAAGTGAGCAAAGGTACACAACTTATTTTACACCAAGGTATAAGGAGGGGTCACTTTAGGCATAAAGCGGTCTATTTTTGACGAGATATAAATTTTGGATATGTAATGGTAAAATGCCAACAAAAGAGAAGTCTTTTTACACTTGGGTGTTCATGTGGTATGTTGAACTTTGGCTATGGAGGTGATGTACCAATTCTTGAAGATATGGGGAGTATTCTATGCTATATCTTTGGACACTAACTAACACTTTGCCACTAAGACTATGTGGTGGTGGTTCTCTTTTCTTCCTTTGCAGTCTTTGGTATAGATGTAAATTAATATTATAAATATGATATGTATATAACATTTTGGACACCGAACTGACCAAAAGAACATTTTTGTTAGGTTATCTTGGACAATAATAGGATAAAATGTACATATGCTTTCATTTTTTGTGTAATAATTGTATATATATGTTTGTAATGTATTTATTGTTGCTTGTTGTGATTTTCTCAGCCTTGAAGAAGTCCAGTCAGGACGAAACACGTGTCGGCTGATGGCTATTCATTTGTTGTTTTTGTGTTTTGTATATATATGTATATGTTTATGTATATAAGAAGAATTATTCTCTGTGTATTCAAATTTATATTTATATTAAAAAAAAAATTTTTTTGGGTTAGTTGTTTATCTATATATAGTACTTTATGGTCTGAATTATGATCGTTTATTTCATTTAAGGAAGAAAGAGAATCAAACAAGCATTTTTAGGGAAATTGATCATGATATGTCATTTGGTCTCTTCAAAATATTTGATTATCTCTTAAGTAGAGATACTGTTCTGTTTGGTGTGCCCCATTGTTTTGTGTGCCTTACACAACGCAGGACCAGCCTGCCTGAACTACTGCGTCTCCTTCCACACCCCCGCCAGATCCCTACGCTCCACCCAGATGTCCCTGGCCACCATCCCTCGCATCTGCAAAACGACCACCGGAGGATGATCTTTCACCTACACTGCAGCAAAGAGCTGGAACAACCTCTCCCTGCACCTCAGACAAAGCACGTCGCTCACCATCTTCAGGAAGAACCTCGAGACATGACTCTTCAGATGAGGCCCCTCCCTTCCTCCGAGCACCTTGAGACCCTCCTGGGTGAGTAGCCGTGCTTTACAAATACTGATTGATTGATTGATTGATTGATTGAAAGCCTTTCATCCATCTTTTAGCATCTCTCTAGGATGGGCCAAGTGGCACAGAGATTAAAGGTGGCGCCATAATTAATACAGCAGGTGCCGTAAGGCGGGGGACCGGGGTTCTGAGGAATCCACTGAACCCCAGTTATGAAAATCTATTACTACTCAACCAGACGCTAGTGGTTGCATTTTTGCTCCTCTGGTTGGGCTGATGCTCTGACTACACCACTGACAGGTACACCTCTTGGACTGAATGTGCTCATCATGATGGCAAGGAGAAAGGGGATATGGCATCTTAAATACTAGATGTTCATGAGACTGGAGCAGAGATAAAGATCTTTAGGTTTGAACCAGCTTGGATCACAATCATATTGAGTCTGGCACCTTAAGCAGTGAATATTTAGGATGGTCATAGTGATGCTTGGTATAGAAACTTATTCAGTGGTCATGGGCAATCAGAGTTTACTGGGCTCAAATTGTAGCATTTAGAGACTCCTACCTCTGTAGCCCTGATCTCACTTTACAGTTGGACCTCAACTTCAACACCTAATATACCTTTTTTGAGCTTTATTCTCATGGTAACTAGACAGAGTGGTGCAAGGCTTACGCAGGGAGGTAGTGCTGGGTAAACATTCATAACTCAATTACGTATGTAACAGCAACTAAGTTACCATGTTGAGCTAGGGCTTTCACTTGAGAAATATAAATACTTTATTTGCAAGGCACAGCTAAATACTACACATGAAATGCAGGGCGCAAGTTAGTTCACATCATTATCATTGACTAATCAGTACTACCTTGAGTCTACTCCTCAGTTCTTCCAAATATGATAAATAGAATAATCAGGCCCAAAATGCATTAAGTTTAGCATCTAGCTGTCATACTTGCTTCTTCCTCTTGGGATGAAACTGCGAAACATGGTTACGATTACCATTAGCACCAACCCATTACACAGCTTTATTTATTCGGTCTCTCCATCACAGCTGCTTCTGTTGTCTCCAGATGACTTCTGCCACATTCTGTAAACTGATCAGTGATTGATTGAAGTACCCTCAGATGAGCACAAATTTAGGAGAGCAGGTTGTCTCACTGCGGGGAACACTATAGAGAGGTCACAAGCACTTACATCATGGCCTGGCAGTGCAGATCCATCCCAGTCAGCTGGCATCCAGTTGTTCCAGCACTGTTCCTTGAGGGAGCGGCTCTTCTAGGCAAATCTTTCTTCATGCAACAATGTCTCCATTGTCTCTCACCAGCAGTCAGTGGCTTCTTCCTTTACAGTACTTCCTTCCAAGTTTCCTAGCACAGGTGGGTTGGCAATTCATAAATCTAACCCTGGAGCTCAGATGGTTAGCCCCTTGTACGTAACTGGTGGCACTGGTAGAAGAAACATCCTGCCACATTGACTTGTGTTTTTTTTTCTATACTCGTGCTCAGTTTGCAGATAGAGATTGCAGATTCCGAAAGTTAAGCTCTGGGACTGGGCTCAGGTTCTTCCTGTCGTTTTGCATATTCCTCCCAACCACAGGCTTTGTCCTGGAGTATCAGCAGGAAGGAGGGTTTGGACTGGAAGCTCCCTTCAGAGAGATGCAAAACAAAGGCACAAAAAGGGAGAGGCTTCCTCACTCAGCTTCCTCATAACCTGTTGAGGGTATTAGGAAGAATGGAGCAGGAAATTAGCAGGAACTGGCCCTATACTTCATAAGCCCCCTCTGTCTCTTATCCTGCAGACCCTGCAGTTTGATCCACTTCAAAGGACTTCAGAAATGCTTTGGAGGATTTCTACATTGCTGTCTGGCAGGGTCCTCTTAAACTCTATCTTGTAAACCAACCACACATAGGCGTTCCAAAGTGAATTTCTTGACTGCAGCACAACACATACAAGCCACAAATATCCTACCATTCTTAAATACTTTGAATATGCATGCCACCTACATGTCCCACAAGACAAAGAAAAGGCCCTGTGTGCAGGAGACTGGCATATCATTTTAAACAGGAGGTTTAAAAAGGTAACAATATGTAAAATAGGTAAAAATGCTGTCCCGCTAGTGTAATCAGTCACTACCAGAACACTACAGCTGGAAGAGCTTACAGTAGCCAGCCTCAGAAAAGGAGGGGATTAGCATGTTTTGCTCCTCCAGGCCACAGAGACCTACTGGGGCTCTCAATAAATTTCAATGCAAACCCTCTGTTTACACATGTGATTTAATGTACACTTAAGTCATGAATTCAAAATATCCAGACACTGGCTCAGGACATGGGTGCATGCACTCCACATCTATGCAGGGGACATTTACACCCAAATACATATTGTTTTATCTCCAGGCCTGAATTGGGATATGGGATTGGCACGAAGATGCAGAGTACAGTAAGTACTGGATCTTCTTGTGTTTGGTACATGAAGCCAGAGAGAGCCACATGGGACTGACAGAGAGGGACAGAGTATGTAACCCTATGTTCTGTAAGTATTAAGTCTAAATGTCATTTGGAAAAGAATGCACAGCCTTGCAGCTCTATCACCCATGGAGTATCATGGAGACTGTTAAAACTGAGGCTATTAGCAGGATATTAGCAGGAAACATGGAAAAGAAAGGTAGGCATCAACTTACTTACTCATGCCTACTGCCCCTCCTGGGGCATAGGCCATCAAACAGAACTCTCCAGCCAGCCCTGTCTTGGACTTTTCTTTCAAGTGATTCCCACCTCCTTGCAGTCAGCCCAAGGCCTAAGCACCAGGTATTTCTTGGCTTTCCTCTTTTCCTATTTTCCTGAGGGTTCCAGGTCAGAGCTTGCCTGGTGGTGTTTAAAATGGGCTTCTGGAGGGTGGATCTATCCAACTCCAGTGCCTTTTTATGATTTGTTCATGTACAGGGAGTTGGGAAGTCTGCTGCCAAAGGTCCTTACAGAAGGACACATTGTACGCTGATGTCAAAATGCCTGATCTTGATTTGTCACGTTAAGTCCTTGGAGATACAGATCTTCTTTAACTGAATGAAGGCAGCCCTTGCTTTGCCAATTCTTGCCTTGACATTGGCGTTTGTGCCGTCCTGCTTGTCTATGACATTGCCCAAGTAAGTGAAGTCCTCAACTTCTTCCAGTGCATCACCTGCAAGAGTGACTGCAGCTGTGCCGGACATATTAGCCTTTAGGATCTTGTTTTTTTCCCCTGTGGATGTTAAAACCAAGTTGTGCTGATGTAGCTGCCACATTGTCAGTCTTCTGCTGATGGGGATGGGAGAGTAGTGTCAGGTCATCTGCAAAGTCAAGGTCATTTGGCTGCGTCCAAAATGTCCAATGGGTCCCATTTCTTCTCCCTGCTGCGGATGTCTTCATGATCCAGTCTTTGGCCAGCAGGGACAGAAAAGGTGAGAGCAAACAACCTTGGGAGACTCCGGTCCTCACTTTTGAAGGCTCCCATGAGTTGTCTTCCATGAACAACCTTGATTGTCATTCCCATATAAGAGTACCTGATGATTCTCATGAGTTTATCTGGTGCACCATACTGGTAGATGAGCTTCTAAAGGGTCTCTCTGTCCATGCTGTTGAATGCCTTCTCACAGTTGATGAAGTTGGCATAAAGGACGGAGTTCCATTCCCTCGAGTTCTCAATGATGATGCACAGTGCTACAGTCTGGCCAGTGAAGGATCTATCTTTGTGGAAATCAGCTTGCTGGTCGCACAACTGAGCGTCGACTTGTTCCTTCCTTCTGTTCAGGATGACTCTTTGCCTTGGGTTGATAGAAGAACTATCCCTCTATATTTTGTGCAGTTACTAAGGTCACTTTTCTTGGGGATCTTGATGAGATTTCCCTCTTTAATGTCTACTGGTACCTTTTCCTCTTCCCAGAGCCTTCCAAATATGGGGTAGAGCAGGTCCACTGATGATTCAATGTCTGCCTTCAGGGCCTTCTCAGGAATGTTGTCAGGTCCTGCTGCCTTCCCATTTCACAGATATTATTTTTAATGGCTTGCATATTTCTTCCTTATTTGGAGTGCTAAATTTGAGCCAGTGGCTTCTAGTGCTCAGCACCAGCACTTAAGTGTGAAAAACTACACTTATAATAGCTGCCACATGGTGGTGATGTTTGTAGTATTTAGAGATGAGATGAGCAGAACAACAGTTATTTATTACTTAAATATACAATTAAAAATACAACTAATAGCTGCCGTCCAACACTTTCTTATAGTTTTGGTGACCTCAAATATTCTGATTGTCACACTTACACACTGGCAGCGCTGGCATGGGCAGTGGGTAGTGGAAGCTGCAGAGGCCTCCTGATGAGGGCCCTACCACTTACTTTGTTATAGATTAAGCACTGTTTAGTTGGTCTGCTGCAGTCAAATAGCAAGTCATTGTCAGCTGGCTGTATGCCTGGTGAAGACTGCGGCATTAGCTGGGTCAGCAGTTTTTCATAGTGCTCCACTCATCTTCATTGTTGTCCTTGATTATTTTCCCAACTTTTTTGTTATCCATGATTATCTTCCCAGCTTTGTCTTTAACATGTCTTTCTAGTTTGCTGTATCTGCCGGAGAGTTTTTTTATGTCTTAGAGTTCTCTGAAGACTCTATGGGGGTCATTACAACCCTGCGCAGTGCTTCCAGGAGAATTATGACCGCAGCAGAAGCGCCACGGTCGCACTGCCAGGACTGACGGTTTCCCGCCACATTGGTCCCGGTGGTTTCAATCCCCCAGGGCAGCTCTGCTTGCATTCTCTAGTTCTTACAGGACTTGCAACTTGTTTCTGAGGGTGACTGAGTATTCACCCCATTTCTGTGCATCTTTGAGGAGGGTGGTGTTATATCTCTGGCATAGGTTTGTTTATTCCATTTCTTCAGCTTCAGCCTGGCCATGACAAGGTGATTGTCTGATGGCACATCTGCTCCTCTTATCACTCTCACATCCTGCAGGGGCCTCCAGAACGTTCTGGCAATGCAGACATGGCTGATCTGAGTCCCTGTTGAATGGTCTGGTGACACCCATGTTGCCTTGTGTGTTTTTTTGTGTGAGAATTCACTGCCGCCTATCACTAGATTGTTCTGGGAGAAGAGATCAGCCAGCCTCTCACCATTCTCGTTCAAAGCACCAAAGCCACGGTTGTCCATGACTTCTTCATATGTGGTGTTGTCATTTCCAGCCTTGGCATTGAGGCCCCACATTAGTATGGTGATATCTCTCTCAGGGAATTTCTCCCAGATGGACTGGAGCCTGTTGTAAAACTGTTCTGTCTCCTCTTCTTTGCAATCATTTGTAGGTGCATAGCACTGAATAACATTCACACCAATCCTCTTTCTATTTGAGTGGAAGGTCACTCTAATGATTCTGAGTCTGTGGGTTCCCATACAATCAGAGGTCTGTTAGCTGCTGGTAATAGCATCAATGCTACTCCCTGAATGTGTGGGGTGTTCTCTTCCTCAAGTCATCAGCAATCCTATTGGAGCCAATCTTTTCTATCCAACCTGTGTCCACTTTGTCTCGTTGATGCCAAGCAAGGCCAGGTTATAGTTTTCCATCCCCTCTGCCACTTGGGTCTGCCTTGCCTGTCTTCTGCATGATCCTTGCATTCCATGTCCTGGTGGTGATGGTCTTGGTAGAAAGTAGCTGGATAAGGTTTGTGGCTTCCAGAAATCTCTGACTTTCACCACAAGGCATCATAGATCTCTGATTCCTCTCTCTTCAAGGTGAGGATGTCTTTTGATCATTGGGCTGTTTATGTAGCTAGGATCTTTTTGCATGGTGAGGTATCTAGCCCCATTCCTAACCCTCCACTTTTCGCAGCTGGATTTGCGACCAGCCATACAGGAGTTGAAAGAATCAAGAGCATCTTTATTCTTTCACGTGGATCGGCACCATTGTCTATCCTACGGTTGAATGTCTACATAAAACCATTTCAAAACTCTAGGCTCGTTCATGTGAGCGGTGTGGAAAGGGGGGGAGACCAGGGAAAGAAACAGAGGTGTATGGGAAATTGAAATATCAGGCTAACAATGAAATTTGCATTGGCAATAAATAACATTAATGAATATAGTATTCACAAACACATTCCTGGGGTCCTGCAGAAACACTGAGCATTTTACATTTAGAAATGGAAGTACTCTGGGAACTACAAGAGAGCTACAAATCAACTCACTAGTTGGCTTGGGTGGACTCAGGAAATGCCACATTGCAAGAGAACACATGATCTAGAGAACGGCAAGGGCCCAGGGGAATGGCATAGAGCCGGATACCATTCTACCTTTCATTCTGAATGGGCCTGACATTGGAACAGCAACATGAAACCTTTTCTAGGTCGGTCAATAACCAAGACCTTTTGATTTCACTAAAGTTTAGTGTAGAATACATTCCTTATAGGGGCTTTCACCCAGTTATCTTCATCCATTGGTCTTTTATTCTGCCATTCACGTTTTTCTTCCACTCACTACAGGTTACAACATGGGGCTATGGATCAGCCCGTTTCAGCCATTTTCTGACTTCACTGTGAATACGGGCATTCTGCCCTTTCACAAGGATCACATTTAAACACAAGGTAGTTCATTTCAGTGCCACAGACTACTATTCCCATCTATATTTTCTTAAGATGAACAACAAATCCTTTCATGTAAACTTTTTTTTCTTACATTGGTGAGAGTCCAGCAGCTTTCCCAAAAGCAAAGTTTTTAAAAAACCGTGTCAAAACAAAACCTGCAATTACAAAGCCAAGAGGCTGTCGGCCAACCACAAACCTATTGGCTTCGCCCTTGCTTGTCTTCAATACAAATGTGTGGGGCTGAGAACTCAGTGGTGACACAGGGATAAAGAGTCACCTTTAAGACAGGATGGCTTCAGAGGTATTTTGGTCAAAGCAAACAGGATCTTTTACACTTGTGGATCTATGGGCGAACATGAAATGAAAGAACACGGTGTTTTACAGCGAGAAAAGGGTGTGCTCAGTGGCTTGGCATTGACAGGTAAAGGAGTACAGAAACTTTTATTTCAAGTGATGGTTGCGGTTCCAAAAGTAAAATGCAATACAAGGACACCAGTGCTTAATTTGTGCTTGTAGTTTCCGGTACGGGGCACCAGCACTTAATTTTTAGGGCCGGCACTTATTTTCTGCCTCAATCACTTACTGCAAGCAAAAGGCACATTTGCGGAAGACGGAGGAAGTAAAAAACGAAAAAGCGTCACAATGGGCGAAAGCAGAAAGCTGCAAGAGTGAGCTGAAGGGGCAGGGAGTGGCTTCAAATGGATTGAAGAGGCCGGAGATGGCTTCAGGATTTACGCTGCCTCAGTATTCCGTGTTCGCACTTTTAATTGCAGAAGCCGCGTGTTTAAGAGGAGGGCTTTGGGTACGGCCACGTTTTTATTTACAAAATAAGCAATGAATAACACAGAACATACCACTTCTACTGAGCGTGCTCGGAGCCCGGTGTGTTCTCGGGTGAGATCACACCGCATTTTACGTCTGGCAATGGATGCGCTCGGGGGAGCCGCACAGGGATTCAGAACCTTTCACCTTTAGAGGCAGACGGCTCTGATTTTGCAAAGGCATATAGGGCGTCTAACCTGCGAAGATGGAGGGCTCAGCGGATTGACATCCCTATAAGAACTTTTTACCTCTTTCTGAAACAATTCAAGGTAGATAGTAATCAATAGCCATTTGAGTCGGACACTCGTGGCACTTCCAGCCAGCAGGCCTTGCATGACCGAAAACAGCTCTGAAACTAATGGGCGCCTCCATGTGGGAATGAATAGAAACGGAAAATGAAATATGATGTCAGCGATTCAATGGACAGGACTGTTGACCTCTGTGCGAGAGGGGACCCTTCCCGGGAATAGTCATTAATTGAAGAGACAGCAGTTCCCCTTTCACTCCCTGCCTCTGTGGGAGCTTTGTTTATTTATTATTATTGAACGGAAGCTTGCACTTCTGCGGCACCTACTGCCTGGACGTGAGGCCATCATTGCATGCTTCCGACTCTAGTGTGGCTCTAAGGTAGATTTCCACTGCTTCTGTTCATATTGCACTCTGTTTTAGGGAAGGTTGCACTACTGCTGACACTGGTGTGGGTCAATGGGACTCTTGCACCACTGGCTCTCCTCTTATACTCTATCTTAGGGAAGCTTACACTGCTGCTGACCCTACTGTGGGTCTTAGGAACCTGTGCACTGCAGGCGCTCCTCGTGTATTCTGTCTCAGGAAAGCTTGTGCTGCTACTGACCAAAGTGTGGGCCTAGGAGACTCTTCCACTATCACTGCTCCTCGTGTCTTCTGTCTTAGACGAGCTTGAACTGCTACTATTTCTTTACTTGGATGTGAGGTGGCCATGCACTGCTGCTGACCCTACTGTGGGTTTTAGGGACAGTTACACTCCTGCTGTTCCCCTTGTACCCTGTCTTAAGTGGTGGTCACTTCTCTTTGTCAGGAAGATATTCTCACTGCTGTTAGTGTGCTTGGTTTTCGCAACATTTGTAAAGCTGACTCTGCTCTGTCTATCTGGGAGAAGGTAGCACCCCTCTTTTGGTAGATCGATATACCCAAGAGAAGCTTGCGCTGCTACTTCTGCTCAAGACTTGCAGGATGCTTAAACTGCTGCAGCCAATACTATTGATGGCCGTGTTGTTAGATTAGAGCAGGCCTTGCTCTTCCGATGCCCCTGTTCTAGATCAGATGAATCCTGCACTTCTTCTGACTTGTCTAGATTAGAGGAAGTTGCACCCTTCTTCTAGATCAGATGAAGCGTGTACTACTTCTGCCCTGCCTAAAAAAGAGTAAGTCATACCCTTGTTCTATATCAGATGAAGCGTGCACTACTTATGCCCTGCATAAAGAAGAGGAAGTCATACCCTTATTTTAAGACAAATGAAGCGTGAGCTACTTATGCCCTGTATAGATTAGAGGAAGGCGTACCTTATTCCTACCCTTTTTCTAATTTAGAGGAAGCTTGCACACTTCACTGCTGCTGCTATGCATGTGTGAGGGAACCTGAACGGATGCTGCTGCCATACCAGTGCCATCTGGAGGAAGCTCCCAATAATATTCACCCTACTCCGAAGATCTGAGGGAAAAATATATTCTATTGCTGTTCCCATTTCTGGATAAAGAGGGAGCATTGTGCTACATATGCCCACTGTGCTACATATGACTGTAGTCTATGTCTATGAGAAGCTTGAGACACATAATTATGAGTTCTAGGTCTTTGACACACCTTGAGTTCTGTTGTTTCTACATTGCCTGTCTGTGGAAAGTGTGTACCATAGCTTCTACTTCTGCATGACAAAGGGAGGTTTGCTCTGTTCCTCTGTGGTGTGGAAGCTTGCAACATGGTTCTAACATGAACTGCTGATGGACCTGCTCACGGCGTTTTAACAAGCAAGGCAAATGTTCTTTCAATCTCAGGTTAGGTAGCAAATAACAGCAATATATGCTCTGAGCACCCCTGGGCATCAGTGCTACTGCACCAGCTTCTCTATCAATAGGAATGGCAGCGTATGCTCTGCGACAATACTGCAGTGCTCACTTTGGCTCTCACAGTCTCAACATTCAATATCAATACTTTTTGCTGTTGTTTTTTGTTTGTTTTTACTATACTGATGTCAGGAGAGTTTTCATCACAATGCAATTACACCGGGAGATAAAAAAAAGACTATTTTTGGCCCTAAAGTGCTTTATTGTGTATTTACCAACACTTGTAGTTAACATACATCTTCTGCCATCACACCACATTATTACATTATTTTGTGATATTGAGAAGAAAGAGGTAGAACAACCAACACAAACCTTTGCTGTTATTATAGAGCTTGTTGCTATTAAACACCCGTTCCTCCCATGGCTTCTTTCTGTCATCTTGGCTGCCCAGGGGCCAGTGTAAATATCCCCACCAGTCAGGGTTTGCTGCTATTTATTTATATATATATATATATAAATAAATATATATATATATATATATATGTGTCTATATATATATATATATATATATATATATATATATATATATATAAGGGGGTGAGGGCTTGGAGGGGGCATGTCAAACTTCTCCATCCAGCTGCCATGTCATGGGCAAATGGTTATGGGCCATGTGGTGTGCGTGCTAAATGTTGACTCTGTTAAGGATGCACAGAAAGGATAAGTGATGTGAATGGAAGTTGGTGCATTAGCTCCACCCAGGGACTAACAGCTACTCTCACTGGAATGGAATTCCGAGAGGGACTCAAGACCTGGCTTTTTGACAGATTGCGGTAAGTTCCCAGCACCTGGATACCTTCAAGGGTGATACATCTACGTTCTACAAATCCTGATTGATTGACTGATTGATTGACTGGCAAACAACTTTCAACAAAATGGCCTAAGGGCTGTGTGCACTCTAAGAGATACACCATTGCATACAATTATTCATAAGGATATTACAGGAACTTATGTCATCGGAAGAGATGTCACAGCCTTATCAAACAGCTGGATTAAATGAAAATGGACCTATCTGGTCTTTTGGCATTATGTAATAAAGAATGGTGAACTCTCATTGCAGAGATCTGAATCTGACCTGCAAGTCACAAGTTCATATCCCAGCAGGTCCAACCAGGCCATTCATCCTTCCAACACCAATGAAATGAGGATTGGGTGTAGTTGGGAAATAAATGTTGCATGCAAAAATGTTCTCGTAATGAACTTTGGACCAATAACTATATAACAAACAAGTTTTTCTTTTTCATAAAATAGCGAACCATTCTTGTCCTCGTGAAACTGCATGCCTCTAGTTCCAAAAGGTCCTTTTTTTAACTAGCATCAAAGCATAAAGCTCTTCTTGAAGGGAATCACAATGGAAACCGGAGAAGACAGAGGGCCAAGTTGTAACCGCTGTGCGGCCGCCAATACGGCTGCACTCCCGTGGTTCCCATTATGACATCTCCGCTGGGCCAGCGGGCAGAAACTGAGTTTCCACCCGCCGGCCCAGCGGGGATGTGGGCCACAACATGGGAGCTGGCTCCAAATGGAGCCGGCGGTGTTGTGGCAGTACGACGGGTGCAGTTGCACCTGTCGCGCTTTTCACTGTCTGCTGTGCAGACAGTGAAAAGCTGTGTGGGGCTGTGCCAGGGGGCCCCGCGACTCCACTTTCCACCAGCCTTTACATGGCGGTTCCTACCACCATGGAAAGGCTGGTGGGAAGGGGAATGGTAATCCCCTTGGCAGCGCTGCAAGCAGCTCTGCCCTGGTGGATTAAAACTGCCGGGACCAACGTGGGACCTTCCGCCGCGGTCGTAATCCACGAGTTTGCACCGCTAGTCTGTTGGTGGTGCAACCTCCAAAACAGCCCTGGCGGTCTTTGACCGCCAGGGTTGTAATGAGGCCCAGAGTCTTTATGTGAGCTGTGACCGAGCATCCACCCATGCCAAACAAATTTCTATTGAGTTAACAGGGTTCCTAAAAAGAAACCTTTGCTTACCCTATATGGTTTGCTACAACCAACAACACTATTGAAGTGAAAAAACTGTGCATTTACAAGTCCAAAACAAGTTAGTCAATAAGATACACATTTATTAAAACAAGGGAAACCCCACACTAAGTTGAATGTGTAAGAACTGTAAAAGGGGAAGTTGTGAAATGATCAAAAAATATTGAGGATAAAAATAAGTAAAAAATATTGCAAATTAATCCAGTTTCGATTTTAGTTCAAATTAGCGTTTAAGCTAGGAACCACTTCCAACCATCGCTTCTCACCAGCAGGAGCAATGCCGTGTTCATGGTACGGTAGCTCAAGGCTCTGAGATTCAGAATGTGACACTGGATCTCCAACGCAATGAAGGTGAATGGCTAATGCAAAAGTGTTGAGTAGTTTGGCCAGCACTGAAGACAAAAAGTTGTGCGTGGTTGCAGAATCTCCAGGTTGAACAGCTCTGCAAGCGATGAACCTCTAGAGAAGCAGTGTCAAGAACAGGCTGAACTACAGACTCTTGGCTAATCTGAGTGGATTGAGAGCCGGAAGCCAAGATATTGAAGTCTTGCCCTCTGCGTGATGCTGTGCACAAGTCTTCAGCTGATTGCTGATGCTACGGCTCCATCAACGTTTGATAAGCCTGACATGATTCGATACTGAGGGTGTTGGAAGTACAAAAATTTGACTGTTGCAAAATGCGCTGTGCAAATTGCACTTGCTACAGGCACTTGCTCCAAATAGCATCAGTCTTCCTGACCAAATTGTTCCAGCAAGCACAGAGTTCTCATAAGAGGAGTTCCATTATGCCTCTGTAACCCAAGGCATAAAAAATGGCCCTCACAATTCTGATGATGAGTGCTAAAGATAGAAGATCAGATCAAAGCTGGATACCTGTCTCCAAGATTTTGGTAAGCTATCAGGAAGTGTTCACCATATCACGCAAGAGGGTCTCTTTTACTTCTTCAGCTCCATGCAGGCTCTCTTTCAGTGGCTCAGGTAGTGGTCCTCTAGGGCAAATACGTTGTCTATTGTTGGTGGTTTGAAAGGTCTTTGTTTCCACTACTTCATTTTCAGCAATATGATGCTTTTCCTGTTCTGGGAGTGACACTGTGGCATTAAACTTAAAAGTGGTGGAATCGTGTACATGTAGTGAAGAGCTCTGCCCTCCCGCTCAGCTCTATTCATATTCCTTACAGTTCTTCCCCAAACTACAAATGGGAGCCACTCACCCATCCCAGATTTGGCCTAGGCCTCTCAGAGGGAAAGCAATAGATATCACTAGCCTGTTCTCGCACAAACGTGTATCTTGTATGTCCTTTGTAGCCCCACATACTCGTTTATTCTTAGTGTGGTGAACCCTAGGAAGTGGTGGCTGGAGAACAAAGCAATTGCCAAGTATAAAGCAAAAGAATAAGAACAGGATTTCCCAATCACAAATCATAGTCAGTGTAACAAAGGTTAAATAACAAAGTATCATAAAATAAATATCAGTTGAGCAAACTTGAAGTTTGATCGAATTAGTGCCAGTGAAGACAAACGTGCCCAACGGTCAGAAAATGTGACACACAAATATTTTAAAAAATCATCACGTAAGTGCATTGCAATACATTGTTGAGTATTTGGCCTACAATGTAGTGAATACAATGCATGAGTAATGGGGTCCGTAAATAGGTTGATGGTGTTTCAATTCCTTGCAATATAGGATCATCATAAGGGCTTGTAGAACAAGCTCTAGAGAATGATAGTGTTTCAAAGTACAGACACAATTATGAAGATGCCATGCCATGGAAGTCGAGTTAAATAGAGAGCGAGACGAATGATAATTAGTAGAAGAGCAACTGGTCAGCTGGAACTCATGAAGTCTATTCCATAAGGAGCCTGCCGGATTATACCACGTTCAAAAGGATTGCAGTTTGCCATTATAAGGAAGTTGAGAAACCAGCGAAGGGAGGGGGGTGATTGGCCAGGAAAGCAGTGTTCAGCAGTCAATATAACAGCTGGCGGTAGCCATGCTGACTACGTGGCAGTGAAGTTTCCTTTGTGGAACAGAGGAAGAGAGAACCCCTTCACTACTACCGAATGTTGCCCTCTCTCTAGAAACAGTACAGGAATTCCATCCAGTTTTGCTCATCTTCCATCTGTGGCAGGGAGCTTCTTTATCAATAACAAACCCACAGCACCAAAGCTTAACAGTGGTTTGTGTATGCCACGGAGCCACGGATGGGGCCTCAGTCACTAGCAAACATTCCAAGGATTAGGCACTGATGTACTGTGGCAACACACCACAGTGGCAGAGACCTTCTCTTACAACAAATAATGCCAAACACCAGAACTTAAAGCAGTGTGTCTGCATCCCAACACACTACATTCAGTTCCTCCCTATGATTAGTAGGAGACCAACAGCATTCAGTTCAGCCACGCTCCTGGTAAGAAAACACCCTCTACTATAGAACCCATGAGGGACATCCTGCCAGCCTTCTCAATTAATCCTGGTCCATTTCTGCAGAAAGCTATACTACCACAAACAAACCAATTCCAGCATGGCTCCTATTGAAGTGTTTCTTCACACCTCAGAGGTATATTTCACTGACAAAGATTTGCCAGCACTATACCTAAATGCAGAGTGTCTACTAATGTCAGAGTCTGACCTAATGAAGTGTTGAAGCAGATATGCTAATTAAGAAAATTATTAATGATGTATATGTTATTACTAATGAGAAAATGTGTAGAGAAATTAATCGTAGAAAAATAATGTGCACTTTGAAAAATGTGCCCTCTGGGTATGATCACCATGTGTACTAAAACAACTGAAATTGTACGAAATAATGAAAATATATGAGAAAAATGTAATGTCATAATGAGATGTATAACCTATGTTTTCCATTAATTTATAGTACTAAGTTAGATGAACTAAAGGCCTAGTTCCACTGGGCCTTGCACACTCGAAACATGGAAAATCCGAATGCCTTGCAAAGGACTGGAAACTGCTGTATACAACTCTGACCCATTCGAAGTTCAATTACTTAGCTAAAATTTTCTGCAATGTACCGGCAGACAGGAGATGATGAAGGCAATTTGCTACAATTATGTGTAGAGCAGGCTAAATGTACTTTCCCAGGACTTGAACAATAGAGGCACTGACTGAAGAGCCATATGCAACAATTTTGATACCTGATGAGCCAGATGATGAGGGCATCACATGAAGAACCAATCCTCATCTTGTGACTCTGGACATATGAAAAATTAGTAGATTTGCTAAACAAAAACTATAGGTTAAAGTCATATCTGGTGACTGATTGACCAATTAGCAATTAGGAGGATGGACTGGGAGACCCTAATAAAAAGTCATAACAAGGGGCGAGAGATCAGAGTTGCGGGGAGAAAATTGATGAAGTCAGGAGAAGCTGTCCGAGGTGCTGATATTGGGTTCATACTCTGTGAGCCTGATTCGTAGCTGACTAACTGATGACCTGAAGACAAAGACTGATCTGTTGCTGATCCATCCTGGATAGGTAGCTATAAAATGTGACTGACGATTTGTATGCCTTTTCTTCTAGGTACCAACTGCGCTGATTATAGATATTCTTATAGATAGATTTTTCCAAATTAATGTTTTCTCTAAAAGGTTTTCGCATGAAGTCCCACATGCTGATGCTAATCTTGGTTAGGCAGGCTGTTAACGGTGACGCTGACAGTGACAAACGACTGACAAACTTACTCTGCTGAACTTTGCTATTAATGCTGATATTCTTAATTTATAAAATTGCATTGTCATATACATTTCTTCCAAGAGATGATGTTTTCTATTAATAAATTAATAAAGAAGTGGTTTTGAATAAAGTTCTAACTAACAGAGGATTTAGAATTGTAAGCAATAGGGAAATAAAAATTGTTAACCCCTTCTGTGCCGGGGATGTAATGGTTACGTCCACCAGCACAGTGCTCCTGTGCCGAGGACGTAACCATTATGTCCTCAGCATGGAGCTTGGAGCAAGCGCTAGAGCTCCCTCTGTGGGCTTCCCTCCCACCCCCCAAGGCAGGGATGGAAGGGGAAGCCCTTCCCTTTCCTCCCCCGCCCCCCCCCGACTGCCCCAGCCCCCCCAGTGACATCTGATGACGTCAGTGCGCATTCAGGCGCTGACCTCATCAGAGGCCACTTCACCATCACGCTGAATGCTTAGCTTCCAGAGCGATCGGAAGAGAAATGCAAAGCATTTCTCTTCTGATCATGTGATGGGGGCCTGAGAGGCTTCAAAGGGAAGGAAAGGAATTTCCTTCCCTTTGAAGTCTCTCAGAGCATTTCAGAAGCCGGATCATGAAGCGATCCGGCTTCTGAAATGCCCACTAGACACCAGGGATGTTTTGTAAAAATGAAATTGGCATGAGGGGAGCGACCCACTGCGCAAGGGTCGCTCCCCAGGGGGGCAATTTTTTTCAAGGCCTTTTCTGCCCCCTCTAGGGGCAGATCGGCCTATTGTTCTTAAGCCTATCTATCCCTGGAGGGCCAGAAACCGCTAGGCACCGGGGATATATATATTTTTTTTCGGAGGTGGGGAGCGACCCCTAGGGGGCAAATTATATTTAGGCCATTTCTGCCCCCCCCCTTGGGAGCAGATCGGCCTATTTTTATGAGGCCAATCTGCCCCCAAGGGGGGCAGAAACCACTAGGCACCAGGGAGTTTTTTATTGATGATGAATTCACGGAAGGGGAGTGACCCCATAGGCAAGGGTCGCTCCCCGGGGGGGGGGCAAACTTATTTTAGGCCATTTTTGCCCCATTTGGGCCAGATCGGCCTATTGTTATTAGGCCGATCTGCCCCCAGGGGAGGCAGAAACCTCTAGGTGCCAAGGATCTATTTTTTTTTTCTTCGTTTTGTAGAGGTGGGGAGCGACCTCTTAGGCAAGGATCACTCCACTGGGGGGCAAATTGTATTTAGATCATTTCTGCCCCCATTGGGGGCAGATCGGCTGATTTTTTAAACAACTAGGCACCAGGGATTTTTTTTTGTGCCAATTTCACGCAAGGGGAACAACCCCTTAGGCAAGGGTCACTCCCCGGGGGGGCAAATTTATTTTAGACCATTTCTGAACCCCTGGGGGCAGATCCGCCTATTGTTATTAGAGGTGGGGAGCGACTCGTTAAGCAAGGGTTGCTCCTTAGACCATTTCTGCCTGGGGCAGATTGGCCGATTTTTGTGAAACCACTAGGCACCAGGGATTTTCTTAGGCAAGAGTCGCTCTGCTAGGGGGGAGCATTTAATTTAGGCCATTCCTGCTCCCTTTGGGGGCAGATCAGCGTATTTCTAATTGGCCGATCTGCCCCCAGGAGGGCAGAAACCACTTAGGCACCAGGGATTGGTGTGTGTTTTCTTTAGGGGGGAAGCCCGTTGGGTAAGGTTCTGTCCCCATGGGGGCACATTACTGTTGGCCATATCTGCCCTCCTCGGGGGCAGATTGGCCTATTTTTGGAAGGCCCATCTGCCTCCAAGGGGGGGCAGAAAGCCCACCAGAGACCAGGGAAGTTTTTTTTTCCCAAAATAGGAGAGTGGGGGTATGGCTATACCCCCACCCCAAATAAATGGGGCCAAAGTTGTTCTGCCCACCAGTGGGAAGATGGGCCAATTACCCCAGATCCATACCCCGCGGGGCAGAAAGTCTACTAGATGCCATGAAATTTAAGGAAAAAAAATAGTGGGGTGGTGGCTACCAACCAGTATGGACCTGGTTATGCCTCCACCCCAACTGAAGGGGGTAACAGTCTTTCAGCTCTCCCCTGCACACTAAAACATCTTATCCCACAGCAAGCAAGAAGACATTTGATTATTTTGGGTTTTGGTTTTACATTTGTGCCATGAGAGCTTGGCTAACTCTCAAAATCCTCCCATTTGGAATGGTGAGGCCTGCACTTTATGGACTTTGGTACGCTGCCATGTAGAAAAATCCACAAGACCTAGACACACCTGAAAACTAAACATCTGGGTGATTCCAGGGTGGTGTGTTTCACATGCACCCGCACCATTTTCTTACCCACAATGCCCTGCAAACCTCCAACTTTACTTGCAATCAAACACTTTTCCCACATTTTTGTGATGGAACCTTCCGGAATCTGCAGGAATCCACACCATTTCTACCACCCAGCATTGTCTCATCTATACCGATAAAAATTCTGCTACATTTATCAGCCTAAAGATGTTTTTTTTCAAACTGCCCTTTTGGACCCGCTTTGGTTCCCCCTCAATTTCGACATGTTTTTGGCTCTTCCCTGTCACAAGCACTTGGTCCACCTACACAAATGAGGCATCATTTTTACCGGGAGATGGAGGGGAACATTAGGTGGTAGGAAATTTGGCCCAGTGCAGTGATCTCACACAGAAATGTGGGAAAAATGTGATTTTTAGGCTAAATTTGCGGTTTGCTGAGGATTCTGGGTAAGAAAACATTAGGGGATCCACACTTGTCACACCTACCTGGACTCCCTCGGGTGTCTAGTTTTCCAAAATGTCTGGGTTTGGTAGGTTTCCCTAGATGGCTGCTGAGCCCAGGACCAAAAACGCAGGTGACCCCCGTCCCTCCCAGTAAAAACAGGTAGTTTTGTATTTGATCATTTCAATGTGTCCAGATAGTGTTTTGGGGCATTTCCTTTCACCGGCAGTAGGCCTACCCACAAAAGTGAGGTACCATTTTTATCGGGAGATTTTGGGAAATGCTGGGTGGAGGGAAATTTGTGGCTCCTCTCTGATTCCAGAACTTTTCTCACCGAAAAGAGAGGAAAAAGTGTTTTTTGGTCCAAATTTAAGGTTTGCAACGGATTCTGGTTAACAGAACCTGGTCAGAGCCCCACAAGTCACGCCATCTTGGATTCCCGTAGGTGTCTAGTTTTCAAAACTGCACAGGTTTGCTAGGTTTCCCTAGGTGCCGGCTGAGCTAGAAGCCAAAATCCACAGCTAGGCACTTTGCAAAAAACAGCTCTGTTTTCTTTGTGAAAATGTGATGTGTCTAAGTTGTGTTTTGGGGCATTTCCTGTCGTGGGCCCTCGGCCTACCCACGCAAGTGAGGTATCATTTTTATCAAGAGACTTGGGGGAATACAGAATAGCAAAACAGGTGCTATTGCCCCTTGTCTTTCTCTACATTTTTTCATTCCAAATGTAAGACAGTGTGTAAAAAAGACGTCTATTTGAGAAATACCCTGTAATTCACATGCTAATATGGGTACCTTAAATTTCAGAGATGTGCAAATAACCACTGCTTTTCAACACCTTATCTTGTGGCCATTTTGGAAATTCAAAGGTTTTCTTGATACCTATTTTTCACTTTTGATATTTCAGCAAATTCATTGATGTATACCCGGTATAGAATGAAAACCCATTGCAAGGTGCAGCTCATTTATTGGCACTAGGTACCTAGGGTTCTTGATGAACCCTCAAGCTCTATATATCCCCGCAACCAGAAGAGTCTAGCAGACCTAACAATATATTGCTTTAACCGCTTCTGTGCCTTGGACGAGATGATCTCGTCCAAGGCTACAGTTCCCCTGTGCCTTGGACGAGATCATCTCGTCCATGGCACAGGGGAACTTGGGGGCGCGCTAGCGCGCCCCCCGTGCACCCCCCTCCCCCCCCAAGTCGGGGATGGAAGGGGAAGACCTTCCCCTTCCACCCCCGACCCCCCCCACCCCCCCCTGTGACGTCAGCGCGCGCGCGCGCGCTGATGTGTCACAGGGGCCTCCCTCGTCGCGCTGGAAGCTCTGCTTCCAGCGCGATTGAAAAAGAAATGCAAAAGCATTTCTTTTTCAATCACTTGGGAGGCCCAGAGGGGCTTCAAAGGGAAGGAAAAGTATTTCCTTCCCTTTGAAGTCCCTCCGAGGGTTTCAAAAGCCGGATTGCTTGCAATCCGGCTTTTGAAACCCCACTAGACACCAGGGATTTTTTTGTTTTCCATTGAAATTGACAAAAGGGAGCGACCCCTTGGGCAAGGGTCGCTCCCAGGGGGGGCATTTTTTTTGAAAAGGCCTTTTCTGCCCCCCCTGGGGGTAGATCGGCCTTATTAGGCCGATCTTCCCCCAGGGGGGGCAGAATCCTCTAGGCACCAGGGACCATTTTTTTTTTTTTTTCATTTTTTTTATTGAGGTGGGGAGCGACCCCTTAGGCAAGGGTCGCTCCCCTTGGGGGAAAATTATATTTTGGCCATTTCTGCCCCCCTTGGGGGCAGATTGGCCTATTTTGATGAGGCCAATCTGCCCCCAAGGGGGGTAGAAACCACTAGACACCAGGGATTTTTTTTTTTTTTAATTGTTATTGACAAAAGGGAGCGACCCCTTGGGCAAGGGTCTCTCCCAGGGGGGGCATATTTTCGGGAAGGCCTTTTCTGCCCCCCCTGGGGGCAGATCGGCCCCACTAGACACCAGGGATTTTTTTTTTTTCCATTGAAATTGACAAAAGGGAGCGACCCCTTGGGCAAGGGTCGCTCCAGGGGGGGCATTTTTTTGAAAAGGCCTTTTCTGCCCCCCCTGGGGGTAGATCGGCCTTATTAGGCCGATCTTCCCCCAGGGGGGGCAGAATCCTCTAGGCACCAGGGACCATTTTTTTTTTTTTTTTCATTTTTTTTATTGAGGTGGGGAGCGACCCCTTAGGCAAGGGTCGCTCCCCTTGGGGGAAAATTATATTTTGGCCATTTCTGCCCCCCTTGGGGGCAGATTGGCCTATTTTGATGAGGCCAATCTGCCCCCAGGGGGGGCAGAAACCTCTAGGCACCAGGGACCTTTTTTTTTTTTTTGGTGGGGAGCGACCCCTTAGGCAAGGGTCGCTCCCCTTGGGGGAAAATTATATTTTGGCCATTTCTGCCCCCCTTGGGGGCAGATTGGCCTATTTTGATGAGGCCAATCTGCCCCCAAGGGGGGTAGAAACCACTAGACACCAGGGATTATTTTTTTTTTTTTATTGTTATTGACAAAAGGGAGCGACCCCTTGGGCAAGGGTCTCTCCCAGGGGGGGGCATATTTTCGGGAAGGCCTTTTCTACCCCCCCTGGGGGCAGATCGGCCTACTATTAGGCCGATCTGCCCCCAGGGGGGGCAGAAACCTCTAGGCACCAGGGACTTTTTTTTTTTTTCTTTTTTTATGTTTCTTTTTTTTTTTTTTTGGTGGGGAGCGACCCCTTAGGCAAGGGTCGCTCCCCTTGGGGGAAAATTATATTTTGCCCATTTCTGCCCCCCTTGGGGGCAGATTGGCCTATTTTGATGAGGCCAATCTGCCCCCAAGGGGGGTAGAAACCACTAGACACCAGGGAGTTTTTTCTTTGCGTGAATTTCACGCAAAGGGAGCGACCCCTTAGGCAAGGGTCGCTCCCTGGGGGGGAGGGCAATTTATTTTAGGCCATTTCTGCCCCCAGGGGGGGAAGAAACCTCTAGGCGCCAGGGCAAATTTTTTTTGTGTGTTTTTTTTTTTTGTTGTTTCTTTTTTTTAGAGATGGGGAGCGACCCATCAGGCAAGGGTCGCTCCCCTGGGGGGCAAATTGTATTTAGACCATTTCTGCCCCCCTGGGGGCAGATTGGCCAATTTTAGGTCAATCTGCCCCCAAGGGGGCAGAAACCACTAGGCACCGGGGATTGGTTTTTTGGCGCCAATGTCACGCAGGGGGAGCGACCCCGTAGGCAAGGGTCGCTCCCGGGGGGAGTGTGGGTTGGGGGGGCAAATTTATTTTAGGCCATTTCTGTCCCCCCGGGGGACAGATCGGCCTATTATTAGGCCGAACTGCCCCCGGGGGGGGGCAGAACACTCTAGGCGCCAGGGCAATTTTTTTTTTTGTGGTTTTTTTTTTTGTTGTTTCTTTTTTTAGAGATGGGGAGCGACCCATCAGGCAAGGGTCGCTCCCCTGGGGGGGGGGGCAAATTGTATTTAGACCATTTCTGCCCCCCTGGGGGCAGATTGGCCAATTTTAGGTCAATCTGCCCCCAAGGGGGCAGAAACCACTAGGCACCGGGGATTTGTTTTTTGGCGCCAATGTCACGCAGGGGGAGCGACCCCGTAGGCAAGGGTCGCTCCCGGGGGGAGTGGTGGTTGGGGGGGCAAATTTATTTTAGGCCATTTCTGTCCCCCCGGGGGACAGATCGGCCTATTATTAGGCCGAACTGCCCCCGGGGGGGGGCAGAACACTCTAGGCGCCAGGGCAATTTTTTTTTTTGTGTTTTTTTTTTTTTTGTTGTTTCTTTTTTTAGAGATGGGGAGCGACCCATCAGGCAAGGGTCGCTCCCCTGGGGGGGCAAATTGTATTTAGACCATTTCTGCCCCTCTGGGGGCAGATTGGCCAATTTTAGGTCAATCTGCCCCCAAGGGGGCAGAAACCACTAGGCACCGGGGATTTGTTTTTTGGCGCCAATGTCACGCAGGGGGAGCGACCCCGTAGGCAAGGGTCGCTCCCGGGGGGGGGGGGGTGGGTGTTGGGGGGGCAAATTTATTTTAGGCCATTTCTGCCCCCCCGGGGGGCAGATCGGCCTATTATTAGGCCGATCTGCCCCCGGGGGGGGGGGGCAGAAACCTCTAGGCACCAGGGGAATTTTTTTGGTGCCAATGTCACGCAGGGGGAGCGACCACGTAGGCAAGGGTCGCTCCCGGCGGGGGAGGGTGGGGGTTGGGGGGGCAAATTTATTTTAGGGCATTTCTGCAAATTAGATTAGGGTGGAAGGAAATTTGTAGCTCCTCTCAGATTCCAGAACTTTCTGCCACAGAAATGTGAGGGACATGTGTTTTTTTAGCCAAATGTTGAGGTTTGCAAAGGATTCTGGGTAACAGAACCTGGTCCGAGCCCCGCAAGTCACCCCTCCTTGGATTCCCCTAGGTCTCTAGTTTTCAGAAATGCACAGGTTTGGTAGGTTTCCCTAGGTGCCGGCTGAGCTAGAGGCCAAAATCTACAGGTAGGCACTTCGCAAAAAACACCTCTGTTTTCTCCCAAAATTGTTGATGTGTCCACGTTGCGCTTTGGGGCGTTTCCTGTCGCGGGCGCTAGGCCTACCCACGCAAGTGAGGTATCATTTTTATCGGGAGACTTGGGGGAACATAGATTAGCAAAACAAGTGCTATTGCCCCTTGTCTTTCTCTACATTTTTTCCTTCCAAATATAGGAGAGTGTGTAAAAAAGACATCTATTTGAGAAATTCCCTATAATTCACATGCTTGTATGGTCACCCCGGAATTCAGAGATGTGCAAATAACCACTGCTCCTCAGCACCTTATCTTGTGCCCTTTTTGGAAATGCAAAGGTTTTCTTGATAGCAATTTTTTACTCTTTATATTTCAGCAAATGAATTGCTGTATACCCGGTATAGAATGAAAACGCACTGCAGGGTGCAGCTCATTTATTGGCTCTGGGTTCCTCGGGTTCTTGATGAACCTACAAGCCCTATATATCCCCGCAACCAGAGGAGTCCAGCAGACGTAACGGTATATTGCTTTCCATAATCTGACATTGCAGGGAAAAGTTACAGAGTAAAACATAGAGAAAAATTGATGTTTTTTTCACCTCAATTTCAATATTTTTCTTTTTCAGCTGTTATTTTCTGTAGGAAACCCTTTTAGGATCTACACAAATGACCCCTTGCTGAATTCAGAATTTTGTCTACTTTTCAGAAATGGTTAGGTTTCTGGGATCCAGCATTGGTTTCATGCCGATTCCTGTCACTGACTGGAAGGAGGCTGAAAGCACAAAAAATTGCAAAAATGGGGTATGCCCCAGTAAAATGCCAAAATTGTGTTGAAAAATTGGGTTTTCTGATTCAAGTCTGCCTGTTCCTGAAAGCTAGGAAGCTGCTGAGTTTAGCACTACAAACCCTTTGTTGATGCCATTTTCGGGGGGAAATCCACAAGCCTTCTACTGCAGCCACTTTTTCCATTTTTAAAAAAAAAAAAAAAATTTCACTGTATTTTGGCCAATTTCTTGGCCTCCTTCATGGGAACCCACAAAGTCTGGGTACCTCTAGAATCCCTAGGATGTTGGAAAAAAAGGACGCAAATTTGGCTTGGTTAGCTTATGTGAACAAAAAGTTATGAGGGCCTAAGCGCGAACTGCCCCAAATAGGCAAAAAAAGGCCTGGCACAGGAGGGGGAAAAGGCCTGGCAGCGAAGGGGTTAAAAAATCTGACATCGCAGGAAAAAGTTAAAGAGTAAAATGTGGAGAAAAATGGCAGTTTTTTTCACCTCAGTTTCAATATACTTTTATTTCAGCTGTTATTTTCTGTAGGAAACACTTGTAGGATCTACACAAATGACCCATTTCTGCATTTAGAACGTTGTCTACTTTTCAGAAATGTTTAGCTCTCTCGGATCCAGCATTGGTTTCTCACCCATTTCTGTCACTAACTGGATGGAGGCTGAAAGCACAAAAAATAGTAAAAATGAGGTATGTCCCAGTAAAATGTCAAAATTGTGTTGAAAAATTGGGTTTTCTAATTCAAGTCTACCTGTTCCTGAAAACTGGAAAGATGGTGGGTTTACCACCACAAACCCTTTGTTGACGCCATTTTCAGGCAAAAAAACACAAGCCTTCTTCTGCAGCCTTTTTAAAAAAAAATTGAAAAAACTAAATTGTTGCTGTATTTTGGCTAATTTTTTGGTCTCCTTCTGGGGGAACCCACAAAGTCTGAGTACCTCTAGAATCCCTAGGATGTTGGAAAAAAAGGATTCAAATTTGGCATGGGTAGCTTATGTGGAGAAAAAGTTATTAGGGCTTAAGCGCGAACTGCCCCAAATAGCCAAAAAAAGGCTTGGCACAGGAGGGGAAAAGGCCTGGCAGTGAAGGGTTAACTCCTTACCAAGTTGTGGTTATTCATGAGTAGGTGGTTTTAGAGGTGATTAACTAAAAATTGTTTCATGATTATTGATGTTGTTATTTGGTTGAATGGTTACTACATGACTAGGATACTCCATGCGATTCAAAAGGTTCATTGACCTATACGCGTCCCCTTGTAAGTTTACTTACTAAGGACCAGGGGCACTAACAGAGAGTGTCTGCACCCTGCAGAGGTAGGGGACTTCTATCATTAGCAACCGATCCAGATTAGAAGATTGTACTGAAGTGTGACTGCATACCTTGGCAGCATGGAGACCTCGTGACATAAGCAACAAATTCAAAGCTCCAGAGCCTATTGGAGACGTGATGACACTTAGGGGGTCATTACAACATTGGCGGTAAAAGGCGCTTACCGCCGTGCAGAAGACGGCTAAAACACCGCCGCGGCCACGGAATTCCGCCACAGCTATTATGACACACATTCCGGAAAACGCTGAAATTCAGACACCCACAAAAGTCCGCCACACCAAAGGTCAGTGTTAAACTGGCGAAAACAAAACCTCCCCTGTCACGCCAACAGAAACATGCCCATGCTATCACGACCCACGAATCCACGTGGCGGTCTTTCAACTGCGGTATTCCATTGGTGGTACACACCGCTGCGCTCAAAATACATACACATCTCCAAAACACCGCCACATTGGACAATTCAAAATACACACACCTGAAACAGATACAAACACCACTCCCACACACCCATCACAATATAAAACATACACCCACATCACCCACAAACCCCTCTAACCCAAAATCAGAGACGAAGGCGACAGACAGAGAGCACAGCAATAGAGAACCCCACCACACAGAGGCACACAACACCATCACCCATACAACATTACACGCACAAAACACCACACACCACTACACATCACCACACTCATCAACACATACACCACCACACACATCACCCATACCAACCCATGTCACGCCAAAGACACCCCAGGTTTTCCGAGGAGGAGCTCAGGGTTATGGTGGAGGAAATAATCCGGGTAGAGCCACAGCTAGTTGGAGCAAAGGTGCAGCACACCTCCATAGCCAGGAAGATGGAGCTATGGCGCAGAATCGTGGACAGGGTCAACGCTGTGGGACAGCATCCAAGAAATCGGGAGGACATCAGGAAGAGGTGGAGCGACCTACGGGGGAATGTGCGTTCTGTGGTCTCCAGGCACAACATGGCGATTCAGCCGACTGGCGGCGGACCCCCACCTCCTCCCCCACAACTAACAACATGGGAGGAGCAAGTCTTGACCATCATACATCCAGAGGGCCTCGCAGGAGTCGGTGGAGGAATGGACACTGGTAAGTCAAATCTTAACTATCATATCCCCCACCCTACCTGCATGCTATCACACACCCCCAACCTCGCCCCCTCCCCTATCACTCCAACTCCTCAATAATGTACGAATAACATAAACCACACATCCCAACACCAAGCCCTGCATGACACAACTAAGCATGGTCACCCCTCACTAAAGCATGCTCACTGCACATATCCATAACACCCCCCCAATCATCATCTCACAAGCCCCCACACAGGAATGCTTGCACTGGGGTACACAAACACCCACCCATTGCACACCATGACACACACACATGCAATAATCATGCTCTTATACCCCTGCAGGACCACTATGTGACGTCACCACACAGGAGGGTCCAGACATCTCCACTCCACCCACAGAAGAGGCCCACAGCGATGACAGCAGCTCTGGCCAACTGGATCCAGATGACCAGCCTGGACCATCGTGGGCCTCGGGACAGTCGGTTCCCCTTGCACAGGCACAGCCCAACACTGACCTTCCACCCTCTGGTAACACCAGCACAGCACCCACCCAGCGGGCCCATACCTCCGTACCCAGGACACGTCAATCAGCGGTTTGTCCACCACTACAGGGAACCCAGGGTAACCCACCACCCCAACAACAACAGGGACTTGGGGGCAGTGGTAGTGGGCACACGGTCCAGGGGACAGAGGCACAGGAACACAGAGGAACTGGGAGGGCTGCAGTGCGACAGTGGGCGGACAGGCCAAGGGAACCCACCCTCCACGAGGCCCTCTCCTCCATCATGGGAGCATACCACCACTCCCAGGAGACGATGGCTACGGTCCTGGCCAGGTTTCAGGAGACCCAGCGCATACAGGAGGAACAGTATTTGGAGTTCAGGGAGAAGCGCAGATTCATCAGCTCCACCCTGGGCACCATCGTAGGGGTGCTGAGGACATACAAAAGACCATGAGGGACACCGTGGCACTCCAAGGGGCCCCTGACACTAGCATGGACGATGAACTGCCCACCACCTCCACCGGGGCTAGTGGACAGGACGCCCCGCCACACGACCACCACACCAGCACCCCACCCCCTGCAGACGGACAACCACCACGCAAGCGGTCCCTGAGATCCAGGAACAGGACAGCGGAAGATGGCAAGACCCCCGCCAGGAAATGAGACCACCCTGATTGTCCTCCCACTGTCCCACTTTGTTACCCTGTCCACGTTGGAACTGGCCCAGCTCCACTTCCTATGCCCATATGGGCAGTGCACCTGTGTGACCAATAGACTGGACTCTGCATTGGACATTCCTCCACCATCACCCATCACCATTTTGCCACCCCCTCCAATAATTAGCACTTCAATAAACACCCTTGAACCACAAAACAATCTGGAGTCAGTCTGTGATTTTGAAAAAGTGCATTAGCTATGACAATGACAACATGCGTTTTCAAATGTAATGCCAACATACATATGTCACATATCACAAGTCCATGAAGGATGCAAGCAGATGACACACATTGGTAATCACACCTGTGAAACCGTAATGGAAAGGTACAACTCAGTTACCAAATACTGCTACTAATTGACAGACAGGATAGAGGTAGAAGTGTGAAAGTGAATGTAATAGTAAAAAAAAAATTCTCACTTGTGTGTCACTGGAAATATTGCTGTATGACTGACTCCCTGTTGTCTATGTCTTCTTCCTCAGCTTCCTCCTCATCACTGTCCACAGGCTCCACAGCTGCCACAACACCGTCATCTGGACCATCCTCCTGCAGAAAAGGCACCTGGCGTGGCAAAGCAAGATTGTGAAGCATCGAGCAGGCGATGATGATCTGGCACACCTTCCTTGGTGAGTAGAATAGGGAAGCACCTGTCATATGCAGGCAACTGAACAAGGCCTTCAGGAGGCCGAAGGTGGGTTCGATCACCCTCCTAGTCCGCCCATGGGCCTCATTGTAGCGTTCCTCTGCCCTGGTCCTGGGATTCCTCACTGGGGTCAATAGCCATGACAGGTTGGGGTAACCAGGGTCCCCTAATAGCCACACCCGGTGCCTCTGGAGTTGACCCATCACATACAGGATGCTGCTATTCCGCAGGATGTAGGCGTCATGCACTGAGCCAGGGAACATAGCATTTACCTGGGAGATGTACCGGTCTGCCAAACATACCATCTGTACATTCATCGAATGATAACTCTTCCGGTTCCTGTACACCTGTTCACTCCTGTGGGGGGACCAGAGCTACATGGGTGCCATCAATAGCACCTATGATGTTGGGGATATGTCCAAGGGCATAGAAGTCACCTTTCACTGTAGCCAAATCCTCCACCTGAGGGAAAACGATGTAGCTCCTTACGTGTTTTAGCAGGGCAGACAACACTCTGGACAACACGTTGGAAAACATAGGCTGGGACATCCCTGATGCCATGGCCACAGTTGTTTGAAATGATCCACTTGCAAGGAAATGGAGCACTGATAGCACCTGCACTTCAGGGGGTATTCCTGTGGGATGGCGGATTGGTGAGATCAGGTCTGGCTCCAACTGGGTACACAGTTCCTGGATTGTAGCACGGTCAAACCTGTAGGTGATGATCAAATGTTGCTCCTCTATTGTTAACAGGTCCACCAGCGGTCTGTACACCGGAGGATTTAGCCATATTCTCAAATGTCCCAGCTGACGGTGCCTAAGAAGGACAACAGCGACCACAGAGTCAACAAATTCCCAGGTATGTACCCACAGCTACACAGAACACAACACCAAATACAAAACTCTTCCTGTATGTGTGTTGAGTGTAAGCCGAGGTATGTGTGACGCAGTAGTAAATGAAGCCATGTGGGACTCTGAAATGGCGGCTGCCTGACCTCTAAAGTGGGACAATGGGATGTGAGGTATCTGCGCTGGCGTTGTACACCGTCGTGGTAGGCGGTTGTAGACCGCGGCGCAATGCTGCATTGGTTAACATTGGACCCTATGGGTCCCAGGAGCAAATGATGAAGTGCGCCGGCAGTGATGATACGCACCGCAGAGGACGTCACCGCCGCAAACGTGACCGCCATTTTCTATCTGTTCAATCACTCGATACCTGATCTTCGACGGGAGAGGACCTACACTGCAAGTGCTGCTGTGACCTCGGTCTGGAAGAGACAATGGCTGCTGCGTCTGGGGAAAGGGCACCTGCCTTCACTGCTCAGGAGTTGGAGAAGCTCGTGGACGGGGTCCTCCCCCAGTACACGCTACTATACGGTCCTCCAGACCAACAGTTAAGTACACAGGGAGCACGTTGTATGGGCTATGTTGGGTGGAGAGGGATGGATGTCAGTAGGAAGGGGGCAGAGTTCAGCGAACATGAAGGACTGTGAATGCATGTGCCACATGGCAAGGGTAGGGATGGGGGCCACTCACTTCGACGGTGCAGTTGGTAATGACTTCTCTTCTTCCCCTGTACATGTCATGTAGGTCAGCGCCCACCAGAAGAAGGACATTTGGCGTGCCATCGCCAAGGACGTCCGGAGCCTGGGGGTCCACCAAAGACGGGGCACCCACTGCTGTAAAAAGATGGGAGGACATTCGCCACTGGAGCAAGAAGACGGCGGACGTCAGCTGGGGATGGCCTCCCAACGTGGGAGGGGTGCCCGTCACACCATGACCCCCCTGATGTTCCGGATACTGGCGGTGGCCTACCCGGAGTTGGATGGGTGCTTGAGGACATCACAGTAGACACAAGGGGGTGAGTACACTCTCATTCTGCAGACTTTGCGCGCAGTGGAGGGGTCTGGGTGGGGGAGGAGGGCTGTGGGTTTCCCTAGGCCAGGGCGAGTTAAGTAGGCTAGGCCCCTCCAGCTTGCAGGCCATGTGGCACTCCACCCCACCTCTGTAGAGTGGCAAGTACAGGTATACATGCCCCTGTGTCATCTATGTGTGCAGATGTCCACCATAGCCATGTAGGCCAGATCCCAGTAATTGCATCTGTAGAGGCCAAGAGCACGGCGTAGTGCAGGGGGCTGCTGTATCTGTATTGTCCGCCAACAGTAGCGGTAAGCCATGCACTCAACCTGACTTTTTTCTGTCGCCCCCCCCCCCTTTTTGTGGTCTCCCTGTTCTTGTGTGCAACAGCATCATCAGGCGGAGGTACAGTGGCACCGGAGCACGAGGGAGCTGCATCCCACATGGCCATGGAGGGCCACACCACAGACTCTGAATACACCACTGGGACAGAGGGCGAGGGGAGCTTCACGTCGGTCACCGGATCACCAAACAGCGACACGGACTCGTCCGCCGATGGGAGCTCCCTTGTGGTGGCGGCACCATCTGTGCCCCCCACTTCTACAGGTACAGCCGCCACCTCCCCTACCAGCACCGCCCTCCCAGCAGCCCCTCAGCCTTCACTTCGTGCCCGCTCACCCAGGAGGGTGGGCATCCCCTTCGCCTCAGGCACCTCAGCCCCTGCCCCAGTCACCCCTGCTGCCCTCAGTGAGGAGGCCATTGACCTCCTCAGGTCACTCCCTGTTGGGCAGTCTACCATTGTAAATGCCATCCAGGGTGTAGAAAGGGAGTTGCAAAATGGTAATGCATTCCTGGAGGGCATTCATTCTGGTCAGGCCGCCCTTCATCGAACCCTGCAATCTCTGGCCTCAGCACTGATGGCAGCCATTGTCCCTGTGTCTAGCCTCCCCCCTCCAACTTCCTCCACCCAGACCCAGTCCCCTGTACCCCAGCCTATCCCAAGCACACCATCAGACAAGCATGCACACACCTCAACAAACAAAAGTAGCTCAGGCAAACATAAGCACCACACAACCCACAGACACTCAAACAAGCATCACTCACATACAAACACAACAACATCCACTGCCTCCACTGTGCCCCCCTCCTCGTCATCTCCCTCCTCCCTCCCAGTGTCGTCTACACTCTCACCTGCATGCACTACATCTACAGGCACTAGGACTCGCACCAGAACACCCAGCACCACACCCCGCTCACCTATACTCACCACCCCCACTACCATTTACACATCCCCTGTGTCCACTCCCAGTGTGTCTGTGACACCCCCTCCCAAAGTACACAAACACGGGCACCCACACACCCAACATCCATCCAGCTCACGACAGCCTCCAGTACCTGCACCCAAATCACCTAAAATTACACCACCTACAACCACCTCCTCTTCCTCCACTACCAGACCCCCTCCAGCTACCCATCCCAGTCTTCGTCAGAAACTCTTTGTAAGGAAATGCCTCCTTGGCATGGTTGCCCCCTGACTTTTTGCCTTTGCTGATGCTATGTTTACAATTGAAAGTGTGCTGAGGCCTGCTAACCAGGCCCCAGCACCAGTGTTCTTTCCCTAACCTGTACTTTTGTATCCACAATTGGCAGACCCTGGCATCCAGATAAGTCCCTTGTAACTGGTACTTCTAGTACCAAGGGCCCTGATGCCAAGGAAGGTCTCTAAGGGCTGCAGCATGTCTTATGCCACCCTGGAGACCTCTCACTCAGCACAGACACACTGCTTGCCAGCTTGTGTGTGCTAGTGAGGACAAAACGAGTAAGTCGACATGGCACTCCCCTCAGGGTGCCATGCCAGCCTCTCACTGCCTATGCAGTATAGGTAAGACACCCCTCTAGCAGGCCTTACAGCCCTAAGGCAGGGTGCACTATACCATAGGTGAGGGTACCAGTGCATGAGCATGGTACCCCTACAGTGTCTAAACAAAACCTTAGACATTGTAAGTGCAGGGTAGCCATAAGAGTATATGGTCTGGGAGTCTGTCAAACACGAACTCCACAGCACCATAATGGCTACACTGAAAACTGGGAAGTTTGGTATCAAACTTCTCAGCACAATAAATGCACACTGATGCCAGTGTACATTTTATTGTAAAATACACCACAGAGGGCACCTTAGAGGTGCCCCCTGAAACTTAACCGACTGTCTGTGTAGGCTGACTAGTTCCAGCAGCCTGCCACACCAGAGACATGTTGCTGGCCCCATGGGGAGAGTGCCTTTGTCACTCTGAGGCCAGTAACAAAGCCTGCACTGGGTGGAGATGCTAACACCCCCCCCAGGCAGGAGCTGTAACACCTGGCGGTGAGCCTCAAAGGCTCACCCCTTTGTCACAGCCCAGCAGGGCACTCCAGCTTAGTGGAGTTGCCCGCCCCCTCCGGCCACGGCCCCCACTTTTGGCGGCAAGGCTGGAGGGAACAAAGAAAGCAACAAGGAGGAGTCACTGGCCAGTCAGGACAGCCCCTAAGGTGTCCTGAGCTGAGGTGACTCTGACTTTTAGAAATCCTCCATCTTGCAGATGGAGGATTCCCCCAATAGGGTTAGGATTGTGACCCCCTCCCCTTGGGAGGAGGCACAAAGAGGGTGTACCCACCCTCAGGGCTAGTAGCCATTGGCTACTAACCCCCCAGACCTAAACACGCCCTTAAATTTAGTATTTAAGGGCTACCCTGAACCCTAGAAAATCAGATTCCTGCAACTACAAGAAGAAGGACTGCCTAGCTGAAAACCCCTGCAGAGGAAGACCAGAAGACGACAACTGCCTTGGCTCCAGAAACTCACCGGCCTGTCTCCTGCCTTCCAAAGATCCTGCTCCAGCGACGCCTTCCAAAGGGACCAGCGACCTCGACATCCTCTGAGGACTGCCCCTGCTTCAAAAAGACAAGAAACTCCCGAGGACAGCGGACCTGCTCCAAGAAAAGCTGCAACTTTGTTTCCAGCAGCTTTGAAAGAACCCTGCAAGCTCCCCGCAAGAAGCGTGAGACTTGCAACACTGCACCCGGCGACCCCGACTCGGCTGGTGGAGATCCAACACCTCAGGAGGGACCCCAGGACTACTCTGATACTGTGAGTACCAAAACCTGTCCCCCCTGAGCCCCCACAGCGCCGCCTGCAGAGGGAATCCCGAGGCTTCCCCTGACCGCGACTCTTTGAATCCTAAGTCCCGACACCTGGGAGAGACCCTGCACCCGCAGCCCCCAGGACCTGAAGGACCGGACTTTCACTGGAGAAGTGACCCCCAGGAGTCCCTCTCCCTTGCCCAAGTGGAGGTTTCCCCGAGGAATCCCCCCCTTGCCTGCCTGCAGCGCTGAAGAGATCCCGAGATCTCTCATAGACTAACATTGCGAACCCGACGCTTGTTTCTACACTGCACCCGGCCGCCCCCGTGCTGCTGAGGGTGAAATTTCTGTGTGGGCTTGTGTCCCCCCCGGTGCCCTACAAAACCCCCCTGGTCTGCCCTCCGAAGACGCGGGTACTTACCTGCAAGCAGACCGGAACCGGGGCACCCCCTTCTCTCCATTCTAGCCTATGTGTTTTGGGCACCACTTTGAACTCTGCACCTGACCGGCCCTGAGCTGCTGGTGTGGTGACTTTGGGGTTGCTCTGAACCCCCAACGGTGGGCTACCTTGGACCAAGAACTGAACCCTGTAAGTGTCTTACTTACCTGGTAAAACTAACAAAAACTTACCTCCCCCAGGAACTGTGAAAATTGCACTGTGTCCACTTTTAAAACAGCTATTTGTCAATAACTTGAAAAGTATACATGCAATTTTTATGATTTAAAGTTCCTAAAGTACTTACCTGCAATACCTTTCAAAAGAGATATTACATGTAGAATTTGAACCTGTGGTTCTTAAAATAAACTAAGTAAAGATATTTCTCTATACAAAAACCTATTGGCTGGATTTGTCTCTGAGTGTGTGTACCTCATTTATTGTCTATGTGTATGTACAACAAATGCTTAACACTACTCCTTGGATAAGCCTACTGCTCGACCACACTACCACAAAATAGAGCATTAGTATTATCTCTTTTTACCACTATTTTACCTCTAAGGGGAACCCTTGGACTCTGTGCATGCTATTCCTTACTTTGAAATAGCACATACAGAGCCAACTTCCTACACTCTTCCTCAGCAACGTTGACCTCTTTGCCACCACCCCCACTCCTCCAATTCATAGGTCCCGTAGTAGCACCTCAGCCAAAAAAAGTCCAGTACCAGTGGTGCGTGTTAAAGGTGTGTGGAGTGCACCGGCTATCAGGGCAGCCAGTGTGACACGGAGCCAAAGCACTGACAGGCCACCCCCTGTAAAGCACCTTAAGTTGGAAAGTGGACGACGGGAGAGGGTGAAGACTCCTGCTGGCAAAACTGCTCACAAGGGTCCCGGGGGGAGTGCCGAGTCACCTCCCAAGGTGGTGAAGGGGCAGAAGAAGTCTCCAAAGTCTGGAAAGAGCAGCACAGCAGAGAAGGGCGCCATCCTCCCCGGTGGCCGGGACGCCACCGCCAGCACTGTCGTCACTGGTCCGGAGACCACCGCCAGAGTCAGTGCCCTGGAGGGCAGCAGTATCGTCACAGGTCAGGAGACCACCACCAGAGTCAGTGTCCTGGAGGGCAGCAGTATCGTCACTGGTCCGGAGACCACCGCCAGCGTCATTGACCTGGAGGGCCCCGGCAGCCACAGCCCCGCTGGGCACTGAGGGGGTGCACACACCGCTGCACAGGTCAGAGACAGCAAAGGCAAGCACCGCTGAACAGGCCAAAGACCGCCATGGTGAAGACCACTGAACAGGGCAAAGCACCGCTGAACAGGGCAAAGACCGCCATGGCAAAGCACCGCTGAACAGGTCACAGACAGCAAAGGCAAGCACCGCTGAACAGGCCAAAGACCACCATGGCAAAGCACCGCTGAACAGGTCAGAGACAGCAAAGGCATGCACCGCTGAACAGGCCAAAGACTGCCATTGCAAAGCACTGCTGAACAGATCACAGACAGCAAAGGCAAGCACCGCTGAACAGGGCAAAGACCGCCATGGCAAAGCACCGCTGAACAGGGCAAAGACCGCCAAATCAAGCATCGTTAGCCCATGTGCAGCTGGGACAGTGACGGAACTGGGACCGTCACAGGGAGCGTGATGCACTCTGGGCACCATTCCCCCTCCAGAACCAGTGGAGACCTGCATGCACTTGAGAGACTGTGGCTTTGCACTCCCCAGGATGGTACAGTGGGGAAACCACCCACTGTAGAGACTTGAGAGACTGTGGCTTTGCACTCCCCAGGATGGTGCAGTGGGCAAACCACCCACTGTCGAGACTTGAGAGACTGTGGCTTTCACTCCCCAGGATACATCAATGGGCATGGAGCCCCGTCGTGGATCTGGCGTGGTGCTGTAATCCGGCTTAGGTGCCCCCCTTCCCTTCCCCCTGAGGTGCCTGTTGTATTTCTATCTGATGCCCCTGCAGTGTTCTCTCCGTTTGTGGACAGGTATCTAGTGTGGGCCTTGCCCATGCATTTTGGGCCCAGTGGTCCACGGACATTGATATGTGCATACCTGCAGTACTACTTGTGATGTATGATTTTCGACTGTTTATATATATCTGTATATAGTTGGTTACTCTATTTTGATACATTACAATGTTTGAACTGATTTCCCTTTGTCTTTGCATTCTTCCGGGGGGGTTGTGGGTTGTTACTGTGCTGTTTGGAAATGCATTGGTGTGTGTGTTGTAGTGGGTGAGGGTCGGGTTGGGGGTGGGGGTGTTGCGTGTGTGTGTCCCTGACTTTTGCCTCCCGCCTCCCCTATGTCGTAGGTGCAGTACTCACTGTTGTCTTCGGCGCCTACGTTGCTGGTGATCGTAGAGGAGCAGGAAGACAAGCGCAGGGAGTATTTGTAGTTCGGGCTCCATGGTGGCCTCCTTTCTCTTGGAGTGTATTAAGGTGAGCGTTTTCCCATTGCAAAAGCTGTTTCCGCCGTGTTTTTATCCACGGTGAATCCGCCACGGAAAAGGTGGCGGATTGGCGGGTTGTGATACTGTGGGCGGTACACTGTCTCCCGCCTGTCTGTTGGCGGTGACCGCCGCGCTGCTGTCTGTCCCGCAGTGGCGGGTGGAGTGTTAAAGTGGCTGTCTATGTTGGCGGTTTCCTACACGGTCATAATTGCGTTTTTTTGTCCGCCGGCCTGTTTGCGGTATTACTGCAGCTTTAACACCGTCCGCCAGGGTTGTAATGACCCCCTTGGAGTACCATGTCGACTTTGAGCTTCTCTCAGCAACAAACTACTCATCACACCATTCCTTAATGAACAGTGTCCAACAACCTCATAGGCAAATGTTTTACTCAGTAACAAACTGTATTTCACCTTTCCTAACAAAGAGTGCCTGTAAACCTCAGAGACAGACGCTTCTCTCAGAAACAAACTAACCAGTACACCATTTCTTAACAAAGTGTCTTCAAACCTCGGAGGCAGAATCTTCTCTCAGTAACAAACTAACCAGTGAACTATTTCCCAACGAAGAGTTTCTGTAAACCTCAGAGAACGAAGCTTCTCTCAGAAACAAACTAACCAGTGAAGTATTTCCCAACGAAGAGTTTCTGTAAACCTCAGAGAACGAAGCTTCTCTCAGAAACAAACTAACAGTGTGCTATTTCCTAACAAAGTGTATCTGCAAACCTCAGAGGCAGAACCTTCTCAGTAACAAACTAAACATTGCACTAGTCGAAGAAGAAACTTCGCTCAGTAACAAACTAAGCAGTGTACTATTTACTAACGAAAAGCCTCTTCAAACCTCAGAGGCAGGCGCTTCTCTCAGTAATAAACTGACCACTGCAGTAGTTAAGGGAGAAGCTTCTCTCAGTAACAGACCACCCGCAGCACAGCCAAAGCACTGTTTTTGCACAGACCAGCGGCACAGAGCGTCTCCCGATGAGATGTTGCCAGAACTAGATTCTAAGGCAGCATGCATGCACTCTTCAGAGAGTCCTCAAGAGCTCTGCCTAGCAACCATAGCCAGCATGGGCAACCAACCTGACCTCTCCTTCCCCGGAAGTGCAGCCGCTGCTCCAAGAGAATCATTACAAGCAATCAAGGCGCTCCGAGAGGCTGAAAGCAACAGAACAAAAGCCGAGGAACCATCAATACCGGGGACAGAGGTCAAGCTCCACAGACCCTTGAAAGAGTTTTTCCCTGTATGGTGTGGATTGATTCCTCGCCTGTAATTTTCTGTGATCTATGGATCAGAAGCCTGACTTGGAAGGGAATTAGCCCTTGGTTCAGAAGCTTCGAGAGGAACTGCACTGAAGATGTGGGTGTAGATCCCAAGGTGGAGTTGAAGTAGAAGGCGATGCTCTATAACTTTTATTTTGTATTATTCATTTATTTCTTTAGCTGAACACTGACGTCAGTCTCAGCTACCCGCGAGCGCAAGCCTGCGAGATGCGATAAAAGGTTAGGTTTAACTGCGAAGCATGTATGCATTAGTATTTAGATAGTGCTAACTATACGTTACGTGTGCGGCTAGGAGACATCCAATATACAAGATCAAATAGACCTTAAGCTGTGATTTCACAAATACATTTTATACACATTACATTTCACGGTTTTTGGGCACAAGGAGATTAATCACCCGAGGAGTCAAGCACTGAGGCAGGGATTCAGAACTGGGTCTTCATGCTCCAAAGGCGGAAGCTCTAGCCACCTGGCTACACCATTTCCCCAACTTGTTTTCGGAGTGTTGCGTTCTGGTGCTACAAGCAAGGAGGAGGTGAGGTTGATTGAATACAGGGTGATGAATGTGTCTCAATTCCTCTGTCTGTAAGAGCTGAGAGTGCTTAGATCAAAAATGAATTCGTCCGCATAATGTGACATACAGCACATTTGTATTTTTCTAATTTAAATTTTTAAAAGGCAAAAATATGTAAAGTGGGATCTCTGCTACCTAGGTCTTTCATCATGTCTGAGCTGTAGGGCGAAAAAGGGACGAGGATATGGGTTATGAATGTGGCCAGGAAGGTGTAATGAAAAGTCTCATTTAGCATGACACAAACTTGGCCATGGAGAACTCAGTAAGCAAACTCATAATTGCTAGCAGCCACTCCTGGTACCAGGTATATATGGGCTGTTGGAATTTTGTCAAACCCAAACATCTCTAAGTACGACAAACCCCAGCATTGGAAGATTGGAAGTAAGTGCAGATTCCAGAGTTTTACCTCTCATAACTGGACACAAGCAGTGTTGGACTTTTTGCCTTCCGCAGGGTCATCCCCAGTCTTTTTGCCTCCTTCCTCCTGGTTTTTCTGACCTCTCGCTGTTGGCTCTAGGACTCTGAGCACTTTATCACTGCTGACCAGTGCTAAAGTGCAGGTGCTCTCCCATCTAAAGTTGGTATGATTGGTTTATACCTAATTGGCATATTTAATTTACCTATAAGTCCCTTGTACAGTGGTATCTCTATACGCAGGGCCTGTAAATTAAATACTACTAGTGGGCCTGCAGCGCTGCTTGCGCCACCCACTGAAGTAGTCTTTCAAACCTGTCTCAGGCCTGCTAGCGCAGGGCCTGTGTGCGCAGGTATTTGTCACAGGGACCTGGCATCTAAACTTACTTGCCAGGCCCAGAACTCCCCTTTTACTACATGTAAGTCACCCCTAAGGTACGCCCTAGCTAGCCCTATGGGCAGGGTGCCATGTATGTAGAAAGGCAGGACATGTGCCATATTGCATGGCCTGTTCTGGTAGTGACAAACAGCCTAACTTGGTGTCTCACTGCTGTGAGTGCTGCCTTCTCATAGGATTACATTAGAAATGCCCTGCCTTATGTGTAAAGGGTATTGTCTGATTTATGAGGGGTAGCGTAGGCGTGTTTGGTATGGTTGTGATGGTGATGATAAATACTGCTTACTGGTGTGGGTGTATTTTTTATTACTATCACAGAAATGCCGCTTCTAGAAAGTGCACATTTATCTGTGCTTATGACTCTGGTGTTTTGCAACGTGACTTCAATCCACGTCTGGGCAGAGTGACAGTTGGGGCTTTGTGCATACTTTTCAGACAGCCTGTACACAGGGAGTGGGGAGGTGTCACAGAGGTGCATCTGCATACTGAATAGTCTTCCTGGGCTGAGAGAAGGGAGAGGCGGGGTACACCTACATTTGTAAAGGCTGTGCCCTGGCCTCACACAATAGGGTCGTTAACTCCCCACTGATGTTTGGAGCCTGTGCTGAAAGGAGAGAGGGGGCACTCCCAGAACCAGTTGTAACTGGCTGGAACCTCCTCTCCCTACCATTGTAAAACACTGTAGGAACTGACTATAAGTACAGGGGAATTTTCCCCCCAATTTGGAGACGTTTTGAACTTACCTGGAACTGGACACAGACTACTGGAAGGACTCACCAGGAACCGCCATGGAGTACTGCTGCTGGACTGACCGGTGATCTGCTTGGTCACTGCAGAGGACTTTCCACTTGCTGCACATTCCTTGAGCTGGCCTGTTATTGGGACCTCCACCTGTGGGCCTTTTCTGATAAACTTGGCTCCCCAGGGACAGGGTGCTGTGGCCCCTGACCCCTGCATTTTTACCCTGAAACACGAGGGGTGCTTCACCTGGTTGGAAAACTAAGCGCTTTGGAAGGCGCTCCTTAGGGGATTTCCTTAGCGCTTGAAAGCGCTTCCCTTTTCTGGTGCATCGCCCTTGACAAAGCGTTTATTCATTTTGCGGCAGATGGAAATCACCGCCGCAGCCTGGCCCCTTTAATCACTCCAGCGCGTCGAGCGCGCTGTGTTTGTATTCCCCGGGCAGTCAAGAAATAGAGAGGAGCCGGCGCCCTCCTCTCCGTGCCCCTGGGGCACCTTCAGGAAAAATATCGGAGCGAACGCACTCCTAGAGTGCCCCCGGGATCAGGTTCGCTCTAGGGAGCGCCCCGGGGCACAAGCAGGCACCTACTTGGGTGCCTGCCGTCGGCTGCAGCCCAGACGGGCGGCAGCGTCCAAATTGAAGGTGGGCAGGAGGAGAAGCCTCGTTGGAGGCTCCCTGCCCCACTGCAACCCTCGTGATGGCAGCGCCCTGATCGCGGGTCCCAGGAGGGGCCCGGTCAACCTCCTCAGCAGAGCGGACGGGACGGAAGCCTCATCGGAGGCTCCCCGCACCGCTGAGCCCCGTGTTTGGTGTGCTGGGCTTTAAGAGTGCCCCCCGCGTGGGAGGGCCAGTGCAGGCCCAGGGGGGGGCCCCCAGCGACCGCGGGCCCCAGGAGAGGTCCGCCCTGAGAATGGAGGGGTTGCAGGGCGCCCCCCTCCTCCACTGGAAAAAAAAATAACTCCCTGACTTTGGCCCCCTCCCTCGTGAGGGCCAGTTGAGGCCCGGGGGGGCCCCAAAGGATCACAGGTCCCCAGAGGGGCCCGTCCGCCAAAGAGAGGATGTGCATGCCACCCTCCTCTGGTTTAAGGAGTAGGGAGGCCCCTGTTCGGCGCAGAGGAGCGCTGGGGGCCCCATTTTTTTACCTTCTTCGTTCATCAGGCACTGGAGGTGCCTTTACCATCCAAACAGGTACTCCCTAAAAGGGGTCCATATATATAATCTAAAGTTCTTCCTACAGACTTTAGTGGATTGATATATTACCTACCTCTTTTTGATGTGTGATAATGTTTTTACATATATGGGCAAATGTTCCTTTTATGGGCATGACTTGCTAATATGTTTCCCTAACTTGCCATATGTTTTCTAATGTTCCTACTATGGGTGTTTTATGATATTCTTATGACAAGTGTTCTAATGTGATAACGTGTTTCATGACTACTGCTTATGTTGCAGAATACTGAGTAACCTGTGTGTTATGTGTGACTACTGCTAATTTGCAGAGTAACTAATGTGTAACGTTCTCTCAACTGCTAAGGTAGCAGGATAGTACTGATATGTGATGTTTGGTTTGATAATTGCGTTGTGTACAATACAGTATATTTTCATATAATCTGGTGTTGTGTTTCCTTTGTGGTGGGGGTATTGCGTCACATGTGTTGTGTGTGTTGTGCAAACGCTTCACACATTGCCTCTGGGATAAGCCTGACTGCTCGTGCCAAGGTACCAAGGGGGTGAGCAGGGGTTATCTTGGACGTGTAACTCCCTTGCCCTGACTAGAGTGCGTAAGTTCTGCCTGGCTGAGGTACATACCCTATCCAACCAGAAACCCCATTTCTAACATTGGTTGTCAGCGGTGAGGATAGGACTAGCGCTTGCACAATACCATTGTGACTCATTATTTCACTACAAGGGTTGCGTTTAGACCATCACATGTTTGGCTTCTCTTAACTTTCTCTCTTTGGTCATTTTTCCTGCTTTCAGTTCTCACGCTTGGGTATTGTGGTTGTCACATTTGAGTTATTTGTACCTTTTCAAGATGGGGCTTACCTTTGATTTAGAGGACCTGCCGTTTTACACGCAGGAGGAATTACAGGGGTTCTGTAGAGAGAGAGGGCTGCCTGTAGAAGGGGACCTCAGGAGATCTCTGAATTTCTTTGAAAGGTTTGTGACATATACCCAGGGAGGGAGTGTGCTTAAGGGTACCCAGAGGATCCTGAGTGTAGCTAGGGTTCCCAATGGGAGGGCTCCCAGACCTCATCCCTAGAGAGTGGTAGAGAGACTGATCAGGAGGGTGAGAATGACCGGATGGGGACGCCAGTTGACAGGGAAGGCCCCAGTGATAGGGAGTCCCTTGCTGGGTCCAGTGTAAGAAGCAGGGCTACCTCTCATTCCTTGACGCCTGATGAGCTAAGAGATAGGCGGGGAAAGGAACCTGAAGTTGCAGTTAGCGCACCTAGCTGTTGAGGAGAGAAGGGCTGAGGTAGAGGAGGCCTTAGTACAGGAGAGGATGGCAGAGAGGGCCTTTGCCAGAGAAAGGCTCGCTCTAGAGCACAGTCTGAAGGCTCTGGACTCACCAGTGCTGCAGGTGGAGTCCAGTGGTGGCAGTAATGTAGAGTGCTGTAGCAAAGATGTTCCTCACATACCCATGGATCTGGTACCTAGGTTCCAAGAGGGGGGTGACATACGTTAGTGGTTAAAGGAATATGAGAGGGCTCTGGTAGAGAGCAGGATCCCTGAGAAGGATTGGGGAACTGGCCTAGGGAGCTTTATTCCTGAGGAGGGGAGGGATGCCCTACTGACTCTAGAAGAGAGTGACAGGGAGGGGTACTCCACTATGAAGAACGCACTGATTGAGAAGTATGGTTTTTCCCCTGAGGAATACAGAAAGGGGTTTAGGGGTGGTAAGAAACTGTCCCACCAGTGTTGGGAGGAGTTTGTGGAGGATTGCTGCATTGTACTAGATGGATGGGTGAAGGGTAGCACAGTAAACAATTTTGAAGGGCTGTTTAATCTGATTGTCAGAGAGCACCTGCTTTGTTGTTGTTTTTCCGAGTTACGCCAAGACTTGTCAGTTTGTGAGCTCTCTGACCCCAGGGAGCTTGCAAAGGAAGCAGACTTCTGGTTGCGTACCAAAGGGTCTGGTGTGGCATTAGGGGGTGTTCCTAATGAGAGTGGTCTAGGTGTTTCCCAACCAGGTTGGGTGGGAAAGGAATGGAGTGTCCCAGGTATGTCCCAGTGGACTGGGGTGGGTGAGGGACCCCATATCCCATGTTAGAGGAGAGGGAATGGGGCTGGGCTGAGGCCCAAGGTGCCCGAGATCCCGTCCCAGGTCATGGAAGGTTCCATGAGCGAACGCCAGGAGAGGACCCCAGCCTGTGCCGTAGGGCCAGCTGTTCAGAAGGATCCCATTTTGTCAGTAGGACTTAGGCGGGTGGCTGGTGATAGTGTTCCGCTGGTTCTGTTGTCTGGTAGTCTCACTCCAAAGTGGAGGAGGTGGAAATCCAGGTGTAGGGTTGAGAGGGGGCTGCGGGCCCCAGTGCAGAACCTGGAGGGTCAGGGGTCAGCTCTGAGGGCAGAGCCCCCCAGGAATGACCTTGGTGAGACCATTTCTGGGCTGGGGGGGAATCCAGACTCTGTCAGATGGGCAGAGGTCAGGAGACCTGCGCCAGCCAGGCTCTTGTGTGGCCCTTGGGGAAGGTGTTTCCCTGGTGAGGGTAGGTGTGCCCCCCAGGAAGTCCTGGTGCACCAGGCAATGATTTAACCGCAGGGTGGTGACTCTGGGTTGGATGATCAGGTTCAGGGGGTAAACTCTGACCTGATGGGGAGTAGGTGTGCTCCCAAGGAAGTCCTGGTGCGCCAGGCAGTGGTTCAACCGCAGGGTAGTGACTCTGGGTTGATTGGCAGATTCAGGGGGTAAGCTCTGATCTGGTAGAGGTAGGTGTGCTCCCAAGGAAGTCCTGGTTCGCTGGGCAATGGTCCAGTATAAGGGTGTCATCCCTGGACTAGATAGACAGGTTCAGGGGGTAAACTCTGACCTGGTTGGGGGGGCGGTTAGTGTGCTCACCCTCCGTATGAAACTTCTGGTGGCTTCTCTCGAGGTGGGGAGACGCAGGACTCTGGAAGTGGGGCTCAGGGAGGGGGAAGCCCGCCCCGGACCCTGGTGCAACCCAAGGGTGTCGTCCCTAGGTTGGGTGGTCAGTCGCCAGGTAGTGATCCTGGGCTGGCAAGAGAGTTGTTTAGAACCTATGGGTGCGGGCCCTAAGTTGGCGGATCAGTGGCAGGGTAGAGCCCCTGAACTGATTGGAAATGGAGTGGAGACAGGTTGCTTTGCACCTGGGGCTACCGCCCCCCACTCATTATGGTTTCAGAGACCAGAGGCCCCTAAATGACCTGGGGCCTGGTTCTGGCCATTGGCAGCTAGAGAACCCCCATGGGTTGCCTGGGAAGCATTGACAGAGAGATCCAAGTGGAGTCAGGAAAGGCGTAAAACTGGAACATCCCCCTACTGTTGTGGGCCTGGGTCCTTGTTCTATCGACCCAATCAGGGAAGTACATCAAGGTGTTGATTGTTCTCCCCTGGCTTTTGCCTGGTAGGGGGTTGTGTTGGACTTTTTGCCTTACGCAGGGTCATCCCCAGTCTTTTTGCCTCCTGGTTTTTCTGACCTCTCGCTGTTGGCTCTAGGACTCTGAGCACTTTATCACTGCTGACCAGTGCTAAAGTGCAGGTGCTCTCCCATCTAAAGTTGGTATGATTGGCTTATACCTAATTGGCATATTTAATTTACCTATAAGTCCCTTGTACAGTGGTATCTCTATACCCAGGGCCTGTAAATTAAATACTACTAGTGGGCCTGCAGCGCTGCTTGCGCCACCCACTGAAGTAGACTTTCAAAGCTGTCTCAGGCCTGCTAGGGCAGGGCCTGTGTGCTCAGTTTTCTGCCACAGGGACCTGGCATCTAAACTTACTTGCCAGGCTCAGAACTCCCCTTTTACTACATGTAAGTCACCCCTAAGGTACGCCCTAGCTAGCCCTATGGGCAGGGTGCCATGTATGTAGAAAGGCAGGACATGTGCCATATTGCATGGCCTGTCCTGGTAGTGACAAACAGCCGAACTTGGTGTCTCACTGCTGTGAGTGCTGCCTTCTCATAGGATTGCATTAGAAATGCCCTGCCCTATGTGTAAAGGGTATTGTCTGATTTATGAGGGGTAGCATAGGCGTGTTTGGTATGGTTGTGATGGTGATAATAAATACTGCTTACTGGTGTGGGTGTATTTTTTGTTACTATCACAGAAATGCCACTCTAGAAAGTGCGCATTTATCTGTGCTTATGACTCTGGTGTTTTGCAGCTTGACTCCAATCCACGTCTGGGCAGAGTGACAGGTGGGGCTTTGTGCATACTTTTCAGACAGCCTGTACACAGGGAGGGTGGAGGTGTCACAGAGGTGCATCTGCATACTGAATAGCCTTCCGCAGGTGGAGAACAAGCTCGTAATCCCAAGGGCAGTGCTGCTTGCTGCGCTGCCCTGGTGGATTAAGACATCCAACATTGCAAGACCGCTGTGATCCAAGATCCTGATGGAGCTGGAGGTCAGTAAAGAAAGCCACTGCGAGTGTGACAGCCTATAGACCGCCACACTCATAATGAGGCCTAAAATCTCAAATAGCTGTCTCCTTTTTTGTTATTACAACCAGGGAAAGCCATTCTGAGGCCTTCACCACCTCTATAATGTCTTCCCTCTCCATGTCGTGCAACATCCACGTCCACTATTTTTGCACAGCTATTGGAACTCTCATCAAGTTATGCCTTAAAGGGTTTGCTACTTCCTTGAACTTAATCTCTCCCACAATTCATTTACCGGTGTTATTTTTTTCTTGCAATACATCACTGATTTTTTCCAACATGGCATTCAAAACCTCAGTGTCTTGCACCACAAGAACTTGCCCCATTGGTCTGTGTTCCAAGATTATATTGAAATTGTATTGCTACACCCATTCTACCCTTGCTGGGACAATCTCCACTTCGTACATTTTCCTGACCCTTAAAGAAAAAACTGGACGTCATTCAATACATTATGGCCCTCATTGCGACTCTGGCAGTGAGTAATAAAGTGTTCGTAATAATGCCAACAGGCTGGCAGTAAGTACCGCCAAATTATGACGATGGTGGTGATAACTCCCATAGACAGCCAATGTACCACACCAACCGCAACGGCAGAAACAACAGTCACCACAGCGGTAGCTGTCAACAGCCAGGTGGGAGACAAGTACCGCCCACCATATTATGATACACAAAACCGCCACCTTTTCCGGGGCGGTACCAACGCCAACAAAAGCCTGGCAGAAACAGAGCTCAGAAGTGAAAGGATTCACCATTGGAGACACAGGGAAGAACCACAGCACCATGGAAATCGAACTGCAAGACTTCCTGATGATCTTCTACGTTATGCTCCACCTGGTACACCAACGCCAACAAAGACGACGATGGTGAGTACAGCCGTCTAGCACACAAGGGAGGGTGGGAGAAAAACGAGAGTGACACACACATGCACAATACAAACCCAACACACACACACCATACACACAATCAACTGCAGAGGAAAATCAATGGCACACAACACACAGCATAATAAAACACGGACCATAATGCTGGAGTAACGACAATGTATTAGCATAGCAAAATCCACCACACAAACCAAATATATACAAATGTCCATAAAGGGCTAATGCCCAGTCCAAAGTTATGAGGGCACAAAAGGCCACAGAGCACAGTCCAAGGCCCAACCTGTATCCTGACACAGCCAGAGAGAACACTTCAGGGGCCTCATTTTGCAAGTGGGAAGTCACCTCAGGGGCATGGGGGCACCTTAGCCGAATACAGGAATGTCCCCACTGGTTCTGGAAGGGGCATTGCTTTGTCCTGGGAGTGCAAGGCCACAGACTCTCAATTGGGTGACTTGCCCACTGGTTCTGGAGGGGGCAACATGCCCATTGCTTTGTCCTGGGGATTGCAAGGCCACAGTCTCTCAAGTGGGTGACTTGCCCACTGGTTCTGGAAGGGTCAACATGCCCAGTTCTCTGTCCTGGGGATTGCAAGGCCACAGTCTCTGGAGGGGGTGACTTGCCCACTGGTTCTGGAGAGGGTAACATGCCCATTGTTTTGTCCTGAGGAGTGCAAGCCCACAGTCCCTCAAGTGGGTGACCTGCCCACTGGTTCTGGAGGGGGCAACATGCCCATTGCTTTGTCCTGGGGAGTGCAAGGCCACAGTATCTCAAGTGGGGACTTGCCCACTGATTGTGGAGGGGGCAACATGCCCATTACATTGGCTTGGGGAGTGCAAGGCCACAGTCTCTCAAGTGGGTGACTTGCCCACTTATTCTGGATGGGGCCAACTTGCACAGCAGCACCTGGAGTGTGGCCTACATAGCGTCCGCCGGCAGTGATGGCTGCACTGGGTTGGTGGTTGGAGGATCCTCCTGGGCAGCCCCTGCACTGTCCAATGGCTGCATTGTGGTGATGGTTGGAGGAACCTCCTGAGCAGCCCCTGCACTCCCTGATGGAAGCACTTCCACAGCTGATGGTGGGGGTCCTGTGACAGCTGGTGGCGGTGTTAGCCTGACAGCTTCCACTGCAGTAGAGTGCCTCATCTCCTCCTGTCTGTGGGTCGTGGATCCCTTACCCTTCCTGGCAGGGGTGGATGGGCTCTTTCCCTCTTTCCCTGGTGTTGCAGGCTCCTTCCCCTTCTTCACAGCTGGTGCAGGCCCCTTCACACTCTTCCCCGGTGGTGCAGGACTCTTAACATTCTTCCCTGGTGGTGCAGACCCCTTCACACTCTTCCCCAGTGGTGCAGGACTCTTCACATTCTTCTCTGGTGGTGCAGGCCCCTTCCCCTTTTTCCCTGATGGTGCTGGCTCCTTCCCCTTCTGTGGTGTAGGACTGTATCCTTACCACCACGAGTAGGTGGTGCTACCACTGTCCCCGTGGACGGTGCTAGCGCGTCTTGTCCTTAGTAAGAAAACTTACAAGGAGACGCGTGTAGGTCAATGAATCTTTTGGATCGCGCAGGGTATCCTAGTCAAGTACAGTGAGTAAGATACATCCACAATAATAATTTTAGTCAACACGTAATACCATAGACTAGTCTAATAAGAAAACACCATCACTCATATGAAAGTTAGTTCGTTTTATTCCCTATTAATTACAATTCTAATCAAAAACCCTTTATTCAATGGAAAACCATGATTACCAAACCTTACTAGCAACATGAACAATGAATGATCAAGATGTTATTAATATGCAACCAACATTAATAGAAGCATAGCAACTCATGAGCAATTGAATAATGCAGCAATATAAGTTAGTCAGTCTAAGTCAAAAGTCACCATTAGTCACCCTTGTCAGCCTACCTATCTCCAATTAGCAACAGCATGTGGGTCTTCATGCGAAAACAATTTAGTCAAAAATCATTAATTTGGAAAAATCTAACTAAAAGAGAAAAACATTTTTAAAACAGCGCAGTTGATACCTAGAAAGAAAAAGCATTCATTAATCAGTCAAGTTATAGCTATCTATCCAAGATAGATCAGCAACGAGTCAGTCTTCGTCTCCAGGTCATCAGTCATCAGCAAGGCTTGGGCTCACAGAAAACAAGCCCAAGTTTCAGCACTTCAGACATCGTCTCCTGACGTCATCAACTTTTGCCTCTCCATTCCGATTTTTCCTCTCATGTCATTACTTTTTATTAGGGTCTCTCAGTCCGTCCCACAATTTTCCAATTGGTCAACCTTATCAAGGGTTATGACTCTAACCTATCATTTTTGTTTACCACTCGTCTATGTTATTTTGAGAGTCAAGTTCCATTAATATGATTGGTTCTTCTGTTGATGAGAACATCATCCGGTTCTTCAGGTAACAAAATTGTTGCCCCCAGCTCTTAGTCAGTAGCTCCATTGTTCAAGTCCTGAGAAAGTACATTTAGCCTACTCTACACATAATTGTATCAATTTGTTCTGATCATCTCCTGTCCGCTGGTGAGTTTGCAGATTTCTCTAGCAGAGCTCATCGCTGAACTCTGTACAGTTCAAGGGTCTTTTCTCCAGTTCCAGTCCTTGGCGGCTCATCACGTCTCCACATTTAAGCAAGCAAGGCCCAGCGCCGACCAGGCCACTAGCTAGGTTAAGAAAATGAAGCATCACAAACATAGGTTATATCGTCGGTTGTGGTATATTAATACAAACTTTTAAACTTTTCACATTATTTAGTACTGTTAACACAGATGGTGACCACTCTCTTTGGGCACATTTTGCACATTACACATTATTTTCATTTATTAGTTTTCAAATATCATTTTTTCTCATTAGTATGTATACGCAAATCATTAGAATATTCTCATATTAGCATATCTGCTGCAACAACGGTTTGGCTGAGGTGCTGGACTGTGTCCTTGGTACCCTGCCCATACATGCAGGATGGGGGCAAGGGTAGGGAAGAGGTCAATTTGGGAGTGGAAAAGCTTTTTAGGGATGTTGGAGCAGGAGGAGGGAGGAGTAATGGGAGTGGAGGATGAGGGAGTGTTTGTTGGATGTGTATGTCTGCTGGACTTGGGTGCAGGTGCATGGGCTGTATGCAGATGTGAGGTGGGTGGCTCTTGGGTGTGTGAATGCTTGCATTTGTATCCCTTAGGAGGGGGGACAGACACAATGGAAGAGGACACAGGGGACACGTGCATGGTTGTTGTGGAGGTGTCTGCCAGTGAGGTGTGTGTTCTGTTTGGTGTGGTGATGCTGATAGTGGATGTAGATGTAGTGCATGCAGGTGTGAGTGTGGACGTGACTGGGAGGGAGGGGCAAGAGGAGGAGGAGGAGGGGGAGACAGTGGATGCTTTGGATGTTTCAGGGGGGATGAACAGGTCTATCAATAATTGCTGCGTCACAGGATAAATAGGCACATACTTAGAAATTTACACTATCCCAATTCGTAATTGCACGATGTGGACTGCTGGTTTAGTTGTTGAAATTGTGACAGCCTGCTCACTCTCGTGTCCCTTAGATACCTACCGCTGTGGATGAATAGGAGATGGAGACATACCCCGGTGTACAGACCTCTGGCGGACGTAGCAACACTGGAGGACAGGCACATTATACTAACCTATAGACTGGACAGGGCCACAATCACAGAGCTGTGTGCCCAGTCGTAGCCTGATCTGTTATCAGCTATCCGTCATCCCACTGGGATCCCCCATCTTGTGCAAGTTCTATCAGTGCTCCATTTCCTGGCAACTGGTTCTTTCCAAGTGACAGTGGGCTTGGCAGCAGGAATGTCACAGACAATGTTCTCAATCGTGCTGGCAAGAGTCTTGTCTGCCCTGGTAAAACACATGTGCAGCTACATTGCTTTCCCCTAGGTGGAAGAATTGGCCACAGTGAAGGCCTGATTCTATGCAATGGGACATATCATCAATATTAATGGTGTGATTGATGGGACACATATTGCGTTTGTCCCCACCGCCAGAATGAACAGGTGTACAGGAATCGTAAAAGTTCAAACTCCATGAATGTGCAGATGGTGTGCCTGGCGGACCAGTACATCTCCCACATCAATGCTAAGTATCCTGGGTCAGTGGATGATGCCTTTGTCCTGAGAAATAGCAGAATCCCAAATGTGATGGGCCAACTACAGAGGCACAGGGTGTGGCTTATAGGTGAGCCTTGGTCCCTACCCGGTGTATGGTAGTGTATTCCTCTGATGTTAACCTAATAGGATAGTGTGTGGCTAAATGTTGTCCCTCAATACCTGAAGGTGACTCTGGCTACCCAAACCTATTGTGGCTGCTGGCCCCTGTGAGGAATGCCAGGACAAGGGCTGAAGAACATTATAATGAGGCACACGGGGAACCAAAAGGATCATTGAAAGGACCTTCGGCCTCCGGAAGGCCAGGTTCAGGTGCCTCCATCTGACAGGTAGCTCCCTGTGCTACTCACCCAAGAAGGTCAGCCAGATAGTAGTGGCATGCTGCATGTTGCACAACCTGGCCCTCAGACGCCATGTACCTTTTCTGCAGGAGGAGACTGGAGGTGCCCCTGTGACAGCAGTGGACCCTGAGGACAGTGAGGATGAGGAGGCAGATGATGAGGATTTGGACAATAGAACATCAGATATCCGTCAGTACTTCCAATGACACACAGGTGAGACAGTGCAACTTCACATTTCTATGACTATTGGTGTATTCTGTGTGGCTGTGGCATGATGGCATTTCCCACTTTTTACCTCTACTTACTGTCACATATGAATTATCATTTTAAAGATGTTGGTGTCCTGATGTGATCGATCACTACAGCCAGCTACAGGTCATTATCTCTATGCTCTCACTATGCACAGTTCATTTGCAATAGATGTAGCTGTTTCCATCAATACACATTTTCAATACAAGAAATATTATTAGTCGAGCTTTTTCCACAGGTGTTTTTTGTAGTGCTAAGAAATTGATGGCAAAGTGCAATTGAATGGGGTGATGATGGAGGAAAGTCCAGGGTATTGTTACAGTCTTTTTGCAGCACAGCTGCAGTGTCCAGGGGGCCATAGGAAGGGGAGCAATGGCAGTTCAAGGTGGACAAGGTGACTGAGTGGGACACAAGGGGGACAATCAGGAGAGTTTCATTTCCTGGTGGTGGTCTTGGCAAGTGTCTCTGGCTTCTGTCTGGGTTGCATGGAATGTTTGTGGGGTGGTTCACCTTCTGCAGGGGAAGGGGTGCTGGTGACCTGTGGTTCCTGTGGCGGGGCCTCCTGCCCACTAGCAGCAGCGGACGTTAAGGACTGGTCAATGGACTGGCTAGTGGTAGGGGCCCGCTGGTGTGCTGTTGCCTCCCTCATGATGTTGGCCATGTCGGCAAGCACCCCTGCTAAGGAGATCAGGGTGGTGTTAATGGCCTGCAAGTACTCTCTGATCCCCTGATACTGTCCCTCCTGCAGCCACCTGTTCTCCTGCAAGTTGCCTAGGATCTGGCCCATCATGTCCTTGGAATGTTGGTAGGCTCCCAGGATCTCGGAGAGTGCCTCCTGAAGAGTCTGTTCCCTGGTCCTGTCCTCCCCTTGGAGCACAGCAGTCCTCCCAGTTTCCCTGTTGGCCTGTGCCCCTGCCCCCTAAATTGTGTGCCCACTGACCTACCCTGGACACACCGGAAGACCCTACCCATGCGGCAACCACACCACAGCCAGATGTGAACCCCAAACCTGTGTCCCAGGGACCCATCAATCAGAGGTGTGCCCTGTAGTACATCAGCCAGAGTCAAGGGCACCCACCCCAGACAATGACGGCCCTGCTTCTACTGGGAGTGGGCACACTGTGCCAGGGGCACAGGCACAGGGGACCAGAGGTAGTGGAGGGGAACCATGACCCAAGGGTCGGAACAGCCACGCCAACTGACTGCCAAGAGGGCCTGAACCAAGTCCTGGGTGTATACCAGCACACCCCAGACACAGTGGCCCAGATCCTCGCTACCATGCAGGAGACCCAGCGGCTGCAGGGGCAATACCATCAGGAGGCCATGCAACAGTTGCAGGCCCACAATACCACCATGGCCTCCATAGTAGGGGCATTCAAGTACCTGACCACTGTCATGCGTGAATCCACCACCATCAAGCAGGCCCCTACCACTGGCCACATCCCATCACAGCCCTCCACGTCAGCGGCAGCCAGTGGCATGGAGGCCCCACCACAGGACTCGCAGGACACCAGCACCCCTACTCCTGTAGCTGAGGAACCGCCACGCAAGCGAGAACACCCAAGTAGACATCCAGCCGGCCATGATGCCCAGACCACGACCACTGACAGGAAGTGACCATCTCCTGAACATTTTCCCTTGTGTGTGACAGTGACACCCTGTTGACTGTCCACTCCCATATCTCCATCTACCCATAGCCAGTAGACTGTACCTGGACTACCTACAGCTGGCCTTACCATTCTGATGATCTTCACTGCCATGGCCCCACTCATCACCCCTTACACTTGTACATCCCAAATAAACACCAGCACACATGTTTATATGCTATGCATATGTATGGAACTGCCAATACATGTACAAGTGGCAACCTATCACCCAGCGCATTCACGGTAGGGTGACAGAGGGGGATGCAAAATGCCAGGGTTGTCAATTGTGGAGCAGGCAGTTGCTGGAGATATGTGTCAATGGAGGCAAAAGCCTAGGCAGGGAGCACAGAACACCACAACATTTTCCTGAAATTAAAGCAAGACAGGGACAACAATCACTGTATGAGTCACCAATGCCAACTCCACACAAATGCACTGTAGGAACAGGTATCCAGGGCAGAAACGCCAGTCAGATCCACAACCATATGGCCAGTACCAACACACATGCACAACACATACCAGCCCAATGGTCCCACCCTCACAGCACACAGTGCCAGACTTATCCCCATACGCACTGCCACCAACAACAGTGTTGCATTGCCACCCATTGTTGACTCCCAGGATGGATGCTGCACAGATGCAACAACCCTAAGTTGTAGCACTTGAACTGGCAACTCAGGCACTAGTGCAACACCTGCTGACCATAGGCCTGACCTGTACACTGTGACTACCTCAGTCATGAGCATGTGTGACACCACCTAACCCTCCCAGAGTCAGAGCTGCAACCAATACCATCAGTGGCCACAGACAACAGGTGGCATCAGGGACAAGACAGACAGTTGTAAAGGACACATACCACAGTTTTCTCATACCTGCATCTCAGCCGAATTAATGTTGAATCAGCTCCCTCTGGAGTGAGATGCATCCTAATCATTCTCCTCTTCATCACTCCCCATGTCTCCTTCATCAGCCACTGGCATAGCTATCGCCTCCTCTGCATCCAGCAATGGGATGTGACGCCTCAGGGCCAGATTGCGCTGCATGCAGCAGGCCACAATGATCTGGAACACCTTCTGTGGTATGTACAGCAGGGCTCCCCCAGAGACATGCAAGCAGCGAAACCTGTTCTTCAGCAGTCTGAAGCATCTCTTAATGACCTGTCTGGTACAACCGTGGGCCTCACTGTAACCGTCCTCTGCAACTGAGGTTGGATGCCTCATTGGTGTCAGAAGCCAGGGCAGGTTGGGATAGCCAGAGTAACCTGTGTGCATTGAGGGAGAAGGCATGTCAAGACCGGGGGGACAATAGGGCAGGGACACAAGGGTGCAGTGAGCTGAGGGGCACACATATGCAGGGGTACATACCGGTGAGCCAGGCCTTGTCTCTCTGGAGTGGTGCCATCATGTATGAGAAACTGGTGTTACACAGGATTTAGGAATCATGCTCAGATCCTGGGTGCTTGGCCATCACCTGGAAGATGTACTGGTCCACAAGCCATCTGCACATTGACCGAACGAAAGTGTTTGCGGTTTCTGTACATCTGTTCATTCCTCCTGGGTGGCATCAGGGCAATGTGTGTGGCATCAATGGCCCCAATGACATGTGAGACATGTGCCACATCGTAGAACGCGGCCTTGACAGTGGGCAAATCTGCACGTTGGGGGAACCGATGTAGCTGACCATATGTTTTATCAGGGCACACAGTCCGTCCCTCAGGACCTTGCAGAACATAGGCTGCGACATCCCACTTGCGAGGCCCACTGTGACCTGGAAGGAGCCTGAGGCAAGAGGAATGACAGCACCTGCACTGTGGGCGGGATGGCATTGGGATTGCGAATGGCAGGCAACAGATCCAGCTCCAACAGGGCCAATAGTTCCATTATGGTCACATGGTTCAGGCGATAGGTCTGGATGATATGACGCTCCTCCAGGGTGGCAAGGTCTACTAGGGGCCTGTACACCAGTGCATTCCTCATCCTAAACTGTCCATCGTACCTGGGAACAGGAGAGAGTTGGTTTAATGTCATGCACCATAGACTGTGTTGACGGTGTTGATGTGGCTGCAGGCCAGCACATGTCACCCATGACACACAAACTTTCACACACATTACACATTGGATATGTAAAATGGTAGCCACCTGTCTGAATGCATGGGAGAGGTGGAAGTGAGATCATCCCACCCGCATAACATGTCATGGTGGTAGGAGGTCATGATCGCCATGCAACTCACCATTGGTTAACACCGTTGCCTGTGGGAGGCAGGAGACAATGGTGACCGCCGCCGGTGGTGACAGTGATGTGTGCGGCGGCCGTGACCACCATTTCATGTGCTCATGCTCACTTGACTCCTGAACCTTGTGCACTAAAGACATCCACTGCTTGTGCTGCTGTGTTCTGACTCAGGTAGCCAAGATGCCACGTCCTGCAGGAGACAGGGCCCCAGCCTTCACCCAGGAAGAGTTGGAGCTGCTCATGGATGGGCCCTGCCCCTGTAGGGACAGCTGTATGGGGCACCAGAGCAGCAGGTGAGCCCAATGTTATTGTCCTGTATGTGATTTGTGACCATGGGGATGGGTGTCTTGGTAGGTGGCAATGTGTATGGAGCATGGACATGGGTGAAGGGCCTAAGGCTACGTTTGCTGATGAGGTGTGGGTGTGGAAGTGTATTGTGTGCTGTCCACTACTGTCTGAGGGATGCCACTGTATATGACTGTGTCTTTCTGTCTGTGTCACCCATGCAGGTAAGCGCCCATCAGAAGAAGGGATTTGGCGTGCCATCGCCAAGTAAGTGCAAACCCTGGGGGTCCATGCCCAGTGGAGCACCCACTGCAGAAAGAGGTGGGAGGACCTGAGACGCTGGGCCCAGAAGACTGCGGCAGCCCAGCTTGGGACGTCCTCCCAACGAGGGAGGGGTGTCTGTCGGACCCTGACCCCTTAATGGCCCGCAAATTGGCAGTGGCCTACCCTAAGGTGGATGGGCGCTTGAGGGCAGCACAGCAACCACATGGTAATAACTACTCACACTCACTGGGTGAGTGGCCACGGGGAACTGGGTGGGAAGCTACAGGGAGGGTGATGCTGGTAAGGGAGGTGGCAGATAAGGATGGTGCTGGGATGGTTACAGAAGGAAAGCGAGTTTTGCCATGTGTCACATAGAAAAGTCAGTGAACATGCCTTTCACGGTTGCAGAGAGTCTACCGACAGTATGCCTTGTGCACGGCAACATCAATCTGCCCATGACCACGTTTTGTGTTTCCAACTTAATTAAACATCTTGCAGTGGGCAGAGAGGAGCGGCTAGGAGATAGCTACATGACCGTAGAGTGGGAGTTGCCCTTTCAACATAAATGGTGGTAGGGTGAAATAGAGGTGTAGGAAAGTACCATCTTGCCTGGCATGTTACCCCCATTTTTACTTGTGTGTCAGTTTGTTTTTGCCTGTCTCACTGGGATCCTGCTAGCCAGGACCCCAGTGCTGATAGTTTGTGGCCTCAATGTGTTCCCTGTGTGGTGCCTAACTGTATCACTGAGGCTCTGCTAACCAGAACCTCAGTGTTTATGCTCTCTCTGCTTTTCAAATTGTCACTGCAGGCTAGTGACCATTTTTACCAATTCCCTAGTATATGGTGCCTAGGTACCCAGGCTATTGGGGTTCCAGGAGATCAGTATGGGCTGCAGCATTTCTTTTGCCATCCATATGGAGTTCAGACAATTCTTACACAGGACTGCCACTGCAGCCTGAGTGAAATAACGTCCACGTTATTTCACAGCCATTTTACACTGCACTTAAGTAACTTATAAGTCACCTATAAGTCTAACCCTCACTTAGTGAAGGTTAGGTGCAAAGTTACTAAGTGTGAGGGCACCCTGGTACTAGACACCATTACACGTGTGCACTACATATAGGTCAATACCTATATGTAGCTTCACAATGGTAACTCCGAACATGGTCATGTAGCATGTCTAAGATCATGGAATTGTCCCCCCATGCCAAATCTGGTATTGGGGTGTCAATCCCAAGCATCCCCGGTGCTCCAACATGGACCCCGGATACTGCCAAACTAGCTCTCTAGGGTTTTCACTGCAGCTACCGTTGCTGCCAACCCACAGACAGGCTTCTGCCCTCCTGGGGTCTGGGCAGCCCAGTACCAGGAAGGCAGAACAAAGGTTTCCTCTGAGAGAGGGTGTTACTCCCTTTGGAAATAGTTGTTAAGGGCCTGAGAGGAGTAGCCTCTCCTGGCCTCTGGGAATGCTTTGAAGGGCACAGATGGTGCCCTCCTTGCATAAACCAGTCTACACCGGTTCAGGGGCTACACCGGTTCAGCCCCTGCTCTGGCACAAAACTGGACAAAGGAAAGGGGAGTAACTACTCCCCTGTCCATCGCCACCCCAGGGGTGGTGCCCAGAGCTCCTCCAGTGTGTCCCAGACCTCTGCCATCTTGAAACCAGGGGTGTGAGGGCACAATGGAGGCCTCTGAGTGGCCAGTGCCAGCAGGTGACGTCAGAGACTCCTCCTGGTAGGTGCTTACCTGGTTAGGTGGCCAATCCTCCTCTGAGGGCTATTTAGGGTCTCTCCTGTGGGTTTCTCGTCAGATAAAGAATGCAAGAGCTCACCAGAGTTCCTCTGCATCTCCCTCTTCAACTTCTGCCAAGGATCGACCACTGACTGCTCCAGGACGCCTGCAAAACCACAACAAAGTAGCAAGACGACTACCAGCAACATGTAAGCACCTAATCCTGCTGGCTTTCTTGACTGTTTCCTGGTGGTGCATGCTCTGAGGGCTGTCTGCCTTCAACCTGCACTGGAAGCCAAGAAGAAATCTCCTGTGGGTCGACGTAATCTTCCATATGCTAACGCAGGCACCAAACTTCTGCATCACCGGTCCTCTGAGTCCCCTCTCATCTCGACGAGCATGGTCCTGGGAACACAGGAGCTGGATCCAAGTAACCCGACACTCCAGAGGTCCTTCTGTCCGAATTTGGTGGAGGTAAGTCCTTGCATCCCCACGCCAGACAGTAATCCTGTTTACTGCGTGAACTGCAGCTGCTAGGGCTTCTGTGCACTTTTGCAAGGAAACCTTCATGCACAGCATAGCCCAGGTCCCCAGCACTCCGTCCTGCATTGCTCAACTCGCTGAGTTGACCACCAGCTTCGTGGGACCCTCCTTTGTAGTGTTGAGACGACTGCAGTGCTCAGATTTCTTGAATGCCTGTTCAAGTGCTTCTGCGGGTGCTGCCTGCTTCTGTGTGGACTCTCTGTACTGCTGAGCGCCCCCTCTGTCTCCTCCTCCAAGGGGTGACCTCCTGGTCCTTCCTGGGCCCAGGCAGCACCCATTTTCTTCAACCAAGACCTTTGCAGCTAGCAAGGATTGTTTGTGGCCTTTCTGCATGGAAACAACTCTGCATCCTCCAGCACGCCGTGGGACATCTTCTGTGCAAAGGAGAAGTTCCTGGCATCTTCTGTTGTTGCAGAATCTTCAGCTTCTTCCACCCAGAGGCAGCCATTTTGCACCTTCATCCGGGGTTTAGTGGGCTCCTGCCCCCACTGGACACTTTCATGACTCTTGGACTTGGTTGCCTTCTTTTACAGGTCCTCAGGTCCAGGAATCTGTCTTCAGTGCTTTGCAGTCAGTTGTTGTCTCTGCAGAATCTCCTATCATGACTTTAGTGTGTTTCTGGGGAAGTAGGGCAACTTTACTCCTACTTTTCAGGGTCTTGGGGTGGGGTATCTTGGACACCCTTAGTGTTTTCTAACAGTCCCAGCGACCCTCTACACACTACACTAGGCCTGGGGTCCCTAAGTGGTTCTCATTCAACTTTCTTACTATATGGTTTGTGTTTCCCCTGGGCCTATTGCATCCTATTGTATTCTACAGTGTTTGCACTACTTTTCTAACTGTTTACTTACCTGATTTTGGTTTATGTGTATATTTTGTGTAGTTTACTTACTTCCTAAGGGAGTATATCCTCTGAGATATTTTTGGCACATTGTCACTAAAATAAAGTACCTTTATTTTTAGTAACACTGAGTATTGTGATTCTTATGATATAGTGCTACATGAAATAAGTGGTATATTAGGAGCTTTGCATGTCTCCTAGTTCAGCCTAAGCTGCTCTGCTATAGCTACCTCTATCAGCCTAAGCTGCTAGAACACTACTAATCTACTAATAAAGGATAACTGGACCTGGCACAAGGTGTAAGTACCATTAGGTACCCACTATAAGCCAGGCCAGCCTCCTACGAGAGGTCTCCCACAGTGGGAGCGACTTTTGAGCCTACTGCTAGTCATTCAATGATGTGCAAATAGGTGTCCCTTCATGGCCTTTGCAATGCAGGGGTTGCAAACTTGGTCTGTTGTCAGAACGGTACTCCGCCCCCTTGATACATCCAGCGTCCCATACACTTACAATGAAAGTTATGTGGTCCTGAACTACCACAGCCATTGCACAATGAGACCAGGAGTTACTTATGTGATCACAGTCTCAAAGATTGTAACGTGTTGCCTGCAAGTTACAACCCACCCACACAACAGATCAAAGTAGCAGAAAGGTGGCTCCACATTGATACCATGAATGTAACCAATGACAAGCTGAGCAGGCTGAAAGTGCTACTGTTCCATTAACAATTCACGTTCACCTCAGCTAGAGAGTCGTGTACTCACCAGATAGCAAGATCATAGGACGAGACACAATTCCCATCACATTCTAACTCCGCAAAGCACTCTTGAGAGCTGCTATCCTGTATAACCAACGCTGCAAGCACTACAGGGATTGTGCAATGCTGAAAGTCTGTCAGGTCTGGATTTGTGTCCCTCTTCCATACTGTTTTCAGACTCATTCTTACAGCCACCCATCACTCTAATCAAGTGTGTTTTGCGGCTACCATGTGACTTTGGCATCAATAAGCGGGAAAATATTGCTGCTGTACCTGATCCGCAATGGTTGTGGCTTTACAGCAAAGCGGAGTAATGGAGCACCACCATCAGCCCAGCTGTGTCATGATCGCATGGTACAGCTCTTTGGAGCTCTGTTTCTGGAGAAACTGGAGTACAACTGGTCCTATGGTGTGTGAAGCCTGTCTTTCACTGCAAATGGTGCCACTTTGAAAACCTACCTACAGTATGCCTTGCTGTTCTGCCAGTGCCTCCTGTGGACCAAGAGCTGCTGATGCCCCAATTAGGCTCCATTCATGGTCATGCCCCTTGAGACTAAGGCTGTTTCGCAAGGCCACTTATGAGCTGCCCTTTGTGGCTGTCTGGGCCCTCTTCGACACTATGGATGTTGCCGGTCCCACGGATGTGTCTGCGCATGAAGCTGCTGCGCACTACTGCATAGTAGATGTGTCTGCCAATCCTATCATTGATCTGACATCTGGTGAGGTGGCCTGTATCTGGAGTGCAATTCCGTTTGATGGCGTGGAAGACCAGGGAGTATGTCCAACCAGACATCCTGACAGTCAGCACCCATCAGAAGAAGGGCATATGGTGTGCCATCGGCAAGTAAGTGCGGACCCTGGGGGTCCATGCCCAGAAGAGCACCCACTGAGAAAAGAGGAGGGAGGACTTGAGTCGCTTGGCCCGGAAGACTGCGGAGGCCCAGCTGGGGATGTGCTCAGACCCTGACCCCCCTAATGGCCCGCATTCTGGCAGTGGCGTACCCTCAGGTGGATGTGTGCTTGAGGGCAGCACAGCAGCCACAAGGGGGTGAGTACACACTCTCACTTACAACATGTGTTGCCATAGTGGCTCGGGGTCAGCACTATTGGGGAACTGTAGCATAGGTACTAGGTGGATTCATGTCCACTATAGGTATTAGCAAACAGGCAGGAATGGCATCAAAGATGTGTGGCATGCCATGCAGTCACTGAATGGAGGGGCAGTTACCTCCAATGTGGTATCAATGTTGTCACCTACTACCAAGAAAGGGATAGGCAGTTCATACCAACAGGATCATTGCATCTGGGGTGTCAGGCCATTGTAATCAGTTTTTGCCAATCAATATGCCAGGGGTGAATGGAGAGTCCTTAGTCTGCTGGCAGGTGCTGTATGTTGTGCGGTAAGGTGGGGCAAGATGTCACTGTGCAATTAGGCAATGTCCTAGTAGGCATGCCAACTACACATGCAGGATTATGTAGGTTTGGTTGTCCAGGACTCGTGTGTCTCAACGGGCATGAGAGGTGGGCAGGTACTGGGCAGGCGTGGTGGGTATGCCTCTCATCATGTACACGATTGCATCTGTAACAGCGGCAGCGGTACACATGTGCATAGCTATGCTTTCCCCTAGGGTGTTCCATTGTAGTATCATGTGTAGGTGAGGGCATGATGTGTCATGCCATGGCATCAGAAGATGATGTAGTTACTCTGTGTGACTGTTGTGATGGCATTGACCAATTGCACACTGTCTCTCTCTCTCACCCACCCTACCTCCCTCTCCTCCTCTGTCTTTGTGTGCATCAGCATCATCTGGTGAAGGAGAAGGGGCACCAGTGATTGGGGAAGCTGCAGCCCACGGGAACCAGGAGGCTGATACCAGAGGAGCCTAGAGACCCAGTGGGACGGAGGGCGAGGGAGTGCCACGGGGGAGACAGGATCAACCACTCCATCTTCAGATTCCTCCTCCGATGGCAGCTCCCTGGTGTTGGCTGACCCATTTGGGCCCATGCCTGCATCATCCTTGTCTGCCACACCCTTTACCAGCACTGCTCTCACTGTGCCTCCTTACCCATTTGCCCATGCCCGCTCACCCAAGAGGGTGGGCATCTCCTTTGCCACAGGCACCTCTGCCCCCGCCCCAGTCAGGCCTGCTGCCCTCAATAAGGAGGCTTTTGACCTCCTGAGGTCCATCTCTGTGGGGTAGATAACTATCATAAATGCCATCCAGGGACTGGCATCCCAGATGCAACAGTGCAATGAGTTCCTGGAATGCATTCACAATGTCTTCTCTGGCCTGCAAAGATAATTTCAGTCTCTAGCCTCCTCCTTGACAGCAGCCAGTGCCCCTTCTACTTCTGCCCCCCCCTCCAGCTACCTGTTCCCATACCCACATCCCACTCCCCTCACCCATCCAAAGCACACCTACTGACACACATGCATCCACATCAACAAACATGGTATGCAAGGACAGACATAAGCACCACAGATGCCGCCACCACCATGCACACACTCAACTGACACATGTAGCCATGACAACATCCATACCCTGCACCGACCTTCCCCCTCATAGTCAGCACACACTCACACCTGCAGTCTGCACCACATCAGTCACTGATCCTGCCACCTGTGCCCTCACTGACACCGTCTCCACATTCTCTGACCCACATTCATGCACTCCATACACCACTGGCACAGACACCACAACTCTCAACACACCCACATACAGCACATCCACCCTACCTGCAGACAGCACCCCAACATACACTCACATGTCCCCATGTCATCTCCCTGCATCTCCTCCTCACCTCCTCCCAGTAATCTAAACACCCTCACTCAACCACCCAACAGTCCCCCAGTATACTCATATCATTCACCCACACACCTGCTCCCAAGGCACCTCCAACTACACACCTCACAATCATACCCACTCCCTCCACTCCCTAACGTCCTTTCCTTGACCTCCCATGTGTCCCCAAAAAATCTTTCCTTCATGCGTTTTCCCTGTTCTCCACCACTGACCCAGTCTCTGTTCCCCCCAAGTGCACTGCTACCCTTCCAGTGCCCCTGCCTTCTGTCTCCCAATCTGCCATAGCCCCTGCCCATGCACCTCCGCCACCTGCCACTTCTGCCCGTCATGTGCACTGCTCCTGCTGCCAAACCTAAGCCCAAGCCCACTCCCTCTACTTCCAAGGCCAGACCCATGCCCTCCACTTTCAAGGTCAAGCCCACTCCCTCCACTTCCCAGGCCAAATTCACTCCCTCCACTTCCAAGGCCAAGCCCACTCCCTCCACTTCCAAGGCCAAGCCCAAACCCTTCCTGGCTAATGCCCCCCTCTAAGGGCAGGCCCAAGGGCCTTCCGTTCAAGTCCACCCCTATGGGCCCCCTCCAAGACCAGATGAAAGGACCCCCTCTTCAAGCCCAAGGACCCCATATCCCACCCGCACCCCCACCTCACCACACTGATGCCCCTGCCCTGTGGAGGCCTGCACTTTTCAGTCAGGAGTCAAGTTGGGGTGCTATCTTGTTCCCAGTGTGCTCGGGCACCTATTGGACAATGTTGACTTTTCTAATATATCTATGCCACAACACCATTGGTGTCGATGGTACCTACCTTGTCCTGGCTTTCCTTCCACATGTATGTGTGGTGGTTGTGGGTATTAGCATGTATGTGTGTGTGTATGTGTGTGTGTGTGTGTGTGTGTGTGTGTAGGTATGGGTGTTTGTTTGCATTTGTGTGTGGGCGTGACTTCCCGTGCTGTGTGTGTGTTGTGTGTGTGAGTACTAACATCGTTCCCTCCAGTGTGTGCTAGGCTGGTGTTCTTATGGTTGGTGTCGTGGTCGCTATTGCTGGTCCGGGAGTTGCATAACCAGGTGGCGGATTGGGAGGATTTGCAATTCACATGCCATGGCGCCTATGGATGTGCCTGTGTTCCTGAAGGTAGGTGTTCCCCTTTATATTGTTTGTTCGACCAGGCTTTTGGTGGTGATGGTTCCGCCCCGGACATCCTGGCAGTGTTCAACCTTGTAATATGGTCATGGCTTCCTGCCTGACCACCAGGCTGACGATGGCTGCTGCCTGGCATGCCAGCCCTTCTGCTGTGGGGGGCCGAACAGTAACTTGCTGGTGTTCTGCAAGTGCCTTCCCAGTACTTGTGATATGGCGGTCTTCACCCACGGGCCCGCGGCAGTGCCGCCACCTACTCCACAGCGGCGGTGTGCCAACCGACAAACTCGTAATGAGGGCCTATATTGTGTAAATTTGGGAGCTATGAGTAATTCTTGTTATGTGAAATTCATATATTTGTGCCAGTATGCTGTTCACAGCTAAACTGTAGAATTTGAGTACAGGAACAAGGTAAATAACCAGAATGCTAACAGCTGCTGCAGTTTTGTTTTTTGTGTTTATAGCACACAATCCATGACATGAGGACGCATTTCATGCTGAAATATAGAGCACTAAATGACGATTTGTATTTTCCCTGACATTTTGTGGAATTATGCAAAGCAAATTATGTTATAGATATATATCGAGTACAAGTTTTTACTGGTACGGAAACCAGTGGCACCTTGCTTCTATCTGCTACCCAAGATTCATAAGATATTGATAAACCTCCGGGTCGTCCTATAGTATCAGCAAGAGGCAGTCTTTTGGAGAATGTTTCCATCTACTTAGACTATTTTTTGAGTCCGTATGTATTGAATTTAAACTCATATTGCAGAGACACTACAGATTTCTTAACAAAAATACAGGATACTCCTTGGCAAACTAACTATATCATGGTAACTATAGATGTAGTATCGTTGTACACCTGTATCCCACATGAGAAGGGAATTCAGGTGTGTCGACATTTCTTTAGGGACAAACCAATGAGATTGTTGGAACACTCTGAACTACTTCTGAACATGTTAAAATTTTGCTTGGAAAATAATTTTTTCATATATGAGGATCAATGGTATAGACAAACAACTGGGACTGCGATGGGAAGTTGCTTTGCTCCCAGTTATGCCTGTTTATTTATGGGATGGTGGGAAACACAATGGGTGATGGCAGATGAAAAGATGGAATGGTTCCAACATATCATATTTTGGACACAATATATCGATGATATATTTATGATATGGGAAGGCCCAGAATCAGTGTTATATGATTTTTTGAATTCGCTACCGAATAGGGACCTAAATTTACAATTTTCCTATAAAATACATAAACAGGTAATGGAATTTTTAGACATAGAGGTCTGTGTAAAAGAAGGCACATTACATACAAAACTGTTTAGGAAAAGCACATCAGGGAACAGCATTCTACACGCCACAAGTCACCACCCTCCGAATGTAAAATGGAGCATACCCTATGGGGAATTATTAAGAGCTAATAGAAACTGTAGTACCCCACAAAGTTTTGAGAAAGAACGATTAACAATGACACAGAGATTCAGATCTAGGGGATACCCATACAGAGTAGTAAAAAAGGCATGCCAAAAGACAGCAGTAGTTCAAAGGGCGGAACTATTGATTCCCAAAAAGAGAGGAGAAGGCACTAATACCCCGAGATTTGTGACAGTCTTTAATGCATATTCGTCAGAAGTCAAAAAGATCCTCATAAAATATTGGCATCTTATCAAGGCTGACGGAATAATTGGGCAGCTAGTCAGCCGTACTCCTTTGATAACTTACAAAAGGAGTAGTTCTTTAAGGGACATTTTGGTACATAGTTATACAAGGAAGAAGAAAGAAACTTTCTTAGATAAATATCAAGGCTTCTATAAGTGTGACAAGTGTAAAGCATGCAGATACAGTTCAAACCGGAAGCAATATGAGTTACCCACGGGTAGGCAAGTAGATATTAAAAAGTATATTAATTGTAACTCAGATTTTGCTATCTATGTAATAGAATGTCCATGTGGATTACAATATGTCGGCAGCACAATTTTTCCTCTGAAGAAACGCATTCTTGAGCACTGGAGAGCGATATTGAACAAGGATGCTGCGTATCCAGTAGCGAGACATTGTAATCTTGAGCATGAGGGGAAAGTTGAGAAGATGAAATTTTTTGGTATAGACAGGGTCTTGGCCACTCCGAGAGGAGGGGACAGAGAAAAACAATTGAGAAGATTGGAGTCTGAATATATTATTCAGCTTAATAGCCGTTATCCTTGGGGATTGAACAAGGACGAGGAACTTTCTGTTCATATTGGTTAATAGGATGATGTCAAGGCAGAGTCCCATTAGAACAATGTTAGGTCAGATTACCTCTTATTGTTTGATTGAAAGGCCTACAAAAATATTTATTTGATGATTCATTGTGTTACAATAGTGGCTCATCCGATTAGTGATATGATTTTTGGTTAAATAGGAGCATTATACTAAAATGGGAAGAGTATATAAAATGGACATTTAAAATGATATTAGAATGTATATTCCTATGGACATATATAAATATACATATATTAAAAAAAAAAATGGATATATAGATATATATCTTCTATGTCTATTGATGATGGTATATATAGCAGATGGGAGGGGCCACATTTTTTCTGTTGTATAACTCTGTAAGAAGGGCCAAGGAAGAAGACCGTAAAGGTTGAAACGCGTTGCCCTATGTTCTGTTTTATGGATTTTTGAAATAAATGAAGGCCATTGTTTTGCAAGGAGTGCCAGATTTTGAATTGTTTTTGGCGTGGATATATATATATATATATATATATATATCACCTATTTCATTGTTGTCTGGACCCACTACAACTGGAAGAGTTTAAAAAAAATATGCTGGCACTCCTTTCTTAATGCACTCACCAGCAAGGCTCTTTTTCTAGATAGATTGGAGTTTAATGATTCCAACATGAGCTAATTTTCAAATATATTGATCCATTCTTCCAATTCTATAGGGTTTGGGGATGTTTGTGCTAAAACATCAGAAGAGGAATTTTATCTTGCACTGTTTGACTTTCCATTATAGCTGAATGAAGAGAATGTTTTGTGTCTTGGAATGAAAGGGAAACAAGCAAAACAAAAAGTAAATTTTCTTATGGTGACAACACATGGCAAACAGATTGGGTAGAGGAACTCTGTGAGCTTAAGCCTCCTTTCCATTTCCATTTTCCATTCCTGAATGCCCTTTTCTAGATTATTAAAATTGTGCCAAGCTCACAGCTGCACATCTTGTGGCACCATTGGACTCCGAGGCTAACAAAGCACTGAGAGGTAAGTGGGTCACTATTGCTGAGGCTCATGGAGGATGTACCCTTGACACAGTCAGCTGTGTGGAATGGACTAGCAGCCTCACACTCTGCACACAAGCGGAGCTCACCACGAGGTGAATTGTGCAGTTATTTTGTTGCCCGTGACACAGTCAGCAATGCAAAATCAGTGGGGTCCACTTGGGACAACTGTCAGAGAGGTGCAACTTGTCTCCAGGCAGGGCACACATAGGATTTAAGAAGTTGGCTTACTACACAGTCACAGAAATGAGGGACTCCTTCAGTCTGCCTTTTCTTACAGAATGGTAACTTTTAAGTGCATACCTCATTGATGAGAATATTTTTGCATGTTCTGGAGCTGCTCAATGTTGCAGCAACAAACAACTGACAGGCACAACATGGTTTTGGCTCCACAGTATCTGGTGAATGGTTTTCTTTAGAAGGAACTTGTTATTAAGTTGAAGTGAAGACATGAGACAGGAAACGGTTAAGTAACACGTATTTACTGAAACACCAGCAGCACACATGGAGCTCCCTTGTCTGCCCTCTGATAATTGACACCAACCTCCCTGAAGCAGGGGATTACAGTCAGCTGGGGAAAGACTGAAGAGCAGTGATTAGGCAAATAACACAAAGAATAAGTGGGCCAACAGATGTTTTTGGAACTTGATTTAGTTTTAATTCACAAAGTTTGTGTGGTACTCAACTTTATTCAATTATACGATTTCTTCAGCATTAGGCCAAAAATGCTACAGACTAGGAGTTCTTCGATTTTGCTGCACCCAGGATTACTGGGTGCGGGTACACTGGGCTGGTGTGACAGAGTACAGATCCACAGCAGGTGAGCTCAAGGCAGAGTCTGTAAACTGGGGCACAACCCGGCTGTCACCAACACCTTGCAGCACCACAGTGGGAGCATGCAATGTTCTCCTGGGAAGCATAATATTCTGTTCTGCTCACAGACTGCCTTGTGATCCCACATCCTCAGCCCACCACTTCACACAATCCACACATCCACAACACTCAGGTTTTCCACTGGCTAAGAGTAAGAGGTAAATTGATCAGATTTGTCCTCTCCCTAGCATAGACTATAACTGTGCTGAAAAAAGGTATTACCTTGTGCAGATGGTTATTTCCAACTTCAGCAACAAACCATCATAAGTTAAGTGCAGGAATGTAGACCAAAATCGGAGATTCCAACCGCCAGTTGTCCCTGAACCTAACTCATTCCAACTTGTAATGAGGAGGGTGATCATCTCACTCTACATCAACATGGATACTTCTTCCTGTCCTGAACTTTATATCTATGAATCATTGCTAAGGGTGTGTCATTTGAATTAGCTAAATGCAGCAAACTAAGACTAGAAAATCCAGAATGCATTTGTCTGGCACACAAAGGCCTAGGATCAGGAAAATGTGTCAGTAACGACATGGTGTGAGGTGGTATCCATTGTACCGGGGTCAATGTGACAAGCACACACAATTTTAATACTGACCATTTCAAAAGCACTTGCAGCACAAACTGAAATTACTTTTTAACATATGTATAAAAGGTGTTTTTGTTCTGCTCAATTAGACTGGTTACATCAATCACGGATTGACGAAAGGCTGAACCTGCCCTGCCAAGAACATTCACCCGGTTATACGCAGATCTTTCAATGGATGTTAACTCTACTGAGCTACCTTATTAGATATGTTTTCTGGAGGGACTTGCACACAAACTTTGTGACAATGCTTTAGGGACATACCAGGTGTAGAAATGTGGAACACAGTAGAACATTATAGTATGATAGGTTTCAATATCCTTTGATATACTGGATGCAGTGCTTAATTTGTAAATAAAAATGTGCTGGTGCCCAAAGCTCTCCTCTTAAACATATGGCTACTGCAATGAAATGTGACAGCACGGAATACTAAGGCAGCATAATACTGAAACCTTCTAGGGCCTCTTCAATCCATTTACACCCACTCCCAACCCCTTCAGCTCCCTCTGGCAGCTTTCTGCTTTCTCCCACTGTGACGCTTTTTCGTTTTTTCTCTTCCTACGTCTTTTCCATATGTGTTGTTTGCTCGCAGCAAATGCTTGGGCAAAAGAATAAGCGCCGGCCCTCGAAAATAAGTGCTGGTGCTCAGCACCGGAAACAACAAGCACAAATTAAGCACTGACTGGATGTCAATCAAATACTAATACAACTAGTTCTCATCTAGCCATGGAAGAGTGAAGCACCTATATAATACTTGAGGTGTGGAATAAATTAGGTTTTTGCACAGAATAAAGGACAGTGAGGTTGAGGGAGCAGCCTCAAATAGTTAGACTCAGGTGTCAAAATGGCCTGGTGGTTCAGACTGATGGGCAGCAGGTAGTGACCTTTATCATGCAAGAATAATGGATCAGGCCTGACGTGTGGAGCAATGTTGTTCCATATTACTTCAATCCAGGACTTGCCAACATTTTTTGACAAGACCACATTTATGTTTATTAGGCTTGCTAGTAACTTTGATTAGGTGAGTCTGTGGTAACTAGGTCTGTAGATTGTGGCATAACATGGCTTTGAGTCAAATAATTCTGCAGTTTCCACAATTGCATGCTTATTGGTACACCTTATTTGTGATTTGTGTGCTTGCCATCTGTAAAAGGACTGGGGTGGCAGATATATATACACACACACACACGCACTCACCCACACATACACACACACAGAAAGGGAGGGCGGTTCACACACACACACACAAACACACACGCATATATTTATTTATAGATACAGATATATCTATATATATAGTTTGAAAAGTGGAATCCATTAGAAATGAAATTGTTTGTAATTAACTGCACTTTTTCGGGTCTATTACATTAAGCACAAACAGGGAAAGCCCAGAATTTCAAAGAATTCCTTGAGAAGCTGGTAACACTTACTCTTAGAGGCTCAACAAAGGTGTGGACATGTTCTTGAGGGTGGAATGCTGAGTAGGCATTGATTATGCAAGTATAAATGTGATGACAAGTAATGTTCTGTGAGAAACCGTTGGGATTGAACATGAGCTGCAGTTTATTGCTGTAACAAGACAGGTTCTTGCAATTAAAGAAAAAGAAGAAATGACCTTAACAGTACGTGTTTACTACATATTTTGGTGACAAGTGGCTCTGCGGGGGGCACAGATAAAGGAAGTAACCTCTGAAGAAGCAATATTTACTTGATGTGGAACAGTGCTAAATACACAGTGTTTGTGTCCTACAAGAAAGAGCAAGTTACTTTATTTTGCCTGTCTACCCTCTGGCTGGTATCAGGAGACACTACAAATTGAAGAAAAGCCAGCAGGGATCTTAACTTATGATCGCTGAGCAATTTCATTAAATTAACTGAACCTGAGTTTAAATTGGCGGGGATTTTTCATCTTTAATGGGAACCATTGAGTGCCGAGGGTAATGCGGTAGTGTAAAGGAAGGATTTTGTGAAGAGAAGCAGGGAATCGTTGGTTGGCAGTTTGAAGTATTTTGCCTCACGCGCCATACATGCTTGACAGACTGTGTGTGGAAGTGAAAGCCAGCCATCTGGCCTTTCAGCCTGTGCGCAGTGGTGATTGTCGTGCAGCCTGCGCACAACTGATCACTCATGACCACACTCTCTAATTTTGCTTGGCTAACTTCTCCATGGTGTTTACATACCTGCATTTCTCTTCTCTAATCACCACACATTAAGCCTCGCCTCAGTTCTCCTGCCAGTCACACATGACTGTTTCCAAACCTGCTAGTAGAAAAACATAGAAGAAGGACTTATCTTGTGGAGTTATTGCTGAAAGTAGAGGAAGGGGCTTACTTTATGTACAAGTTTATGAAAAGCTAGTACGCTACAGGACATTACAAAAAAGTATGTGAAGGTGTTAAATGAAAGATGTTTTAAAGGCAGTGCTGATGGAAGACTAGGATTCTCTGGTCCATGTTATTATTTTTAATCATTATTTTAAATAATTATTTTAGTTTGTTATTTTAATTTGTTATGTTAATCTGTTGTTTCACAATTTTTTGGTAGTTTGTGACATTTGATTTCCTTGCAGAGATAACAGAACAGAGCATGGCAGCACCACCAAGTTTTTACCAGTGCCTGTGGAGCCCACTATTCCCTGGAAAAGGTGGAAAACATTATTCACATATATATTGACCATAGGTGGAGACACACATGGCCCAGTCAGGAAACAAGCTATTTTATTACATTCTCTAGGGACTGACGGTAGGAGAATTTCATTCCAGAAATTTCATTGGGTATGGGAAATGAGGAGCCCATAAATCAATATGAAATGTCACTGCAAATGTTGGAAAACCATTTTACACCCAAGGTGGCCATAGTTTTTGAGAGACACAAATTAGTTTGCCATGTTAAAGGTCATGTTGTGGAAATAATGACTTGTGTTGCTGCATTAAGAGGTCTGACAGTGAACTGTGATTTCCAGAATCAAATTGATTCCTTGATCCATGATCAAATTGTTAGGTACACGAATAATAGAAAGATAAAAGAAAAACTATTATCAATTGATCCTTTTTTGGAAGAATCCATACAAATTGCAAGAATTATGTAACACACTGCTGTGTGGATGAACGAGATAGAAGTAGGTAAACATTATATGAAGAGTTCAGAAAAAGAAACTGCAGTAGAAGTAAAAAAGGTCAAGTTAAAGAAACGCATCAAGCCTGTCAGACTTGATGATGTCAAGTCTGAAGAAAAAAGAAGCATAACATGCTACAAATGTGGGTGCTCAGGTCACATTTTCTCCAGTTCTGCATGTAGAGCACAAACTGTGAAATGAAAGTCTTGTGGAAAGAAACAACAGTTTGCAAAAGTTTGTAGGTCAAGGGGGAAAATTCAAAATACTAGTGTAAAAACAGTGAAGACATGAGTGAAGTTCAGTAGGAAATAATATTAACTGTAAGTGAAATAGAGAATTCCATTAAAAAAATTAAAGCATTAGTGACAGGAGGCTACAGAAAGAGAGTTCGGGAAATTTCGAGAAACCTCATCACCATATTACATTGGGAACTAAGTCAGTTAAGGTACTGGTGCATTCTGGAAGCTTGTTTACTTTGATATCCAAAGAGACCTATGAAAATGATCTTAAGGCAAGGATGAACAGATTACACCAAGCTGATGTAAAGGTAATGAGATATGGTGGCAAAAGGATGAATATCATAAGAATGCAACATCTGGATATTTTCTTTAAACAGAGTGGGGTGCATGGGAAAGTTTCTGTGACTCGTGACGGGTCAAGTCATTTAGGGTGACATCATCAAAATGATTTGAACATTGTGCTTGATGCCTAAGAACCTGTCATGACAGGTGAAAGAGAAAATGATAATAATTTGATAAAACAAGATATGGATACAGAATAGGGTACAAAGTTGATGGACAAATTTCCATAGGAATTTACTGACAAGTTAGGTATGTTAAATAAAGTTCACACATCAAATAATTTTGAAGAAGACTGCTATGTCCACTGTCCATAAAGTGAGACCTGTACTCTTCTTGATGAGAGAGCCACTTCAGCAAGAACTGACTAAACTGTTACAATATAAGATTTTAGAACTAATCAAGTCTTCTTAATGGCTTGCACCCATTGTTGTGGCCCCAAAAGAAGGAAACAAGATACACCATTGTATAGACTTAAGAGACCTCAATAGAAATATATGGGCGGAAAGACAACATTTGCCCAACATTACTGAAATGTTGCGTATGATGGCGGGTGGTGAAGTGTTTAGTGTGTTGGTTATGTTAGCGACATACCACCATGTTAACTTACAATCAGATTCTTGACCCTTGACCTCATTCATCAAACCTTTAGGGGCGTATCATTACTGCAGGATGCTGTTTGGTTTGGCATCAGCAGTGCTTAATTTGTAAATAAAAATGTGCCATGCCCAAAGCTCTCCTCTTAAACATGCAGCTGCTGCAATTAAATGTGTGAGCATGGAATACTGAGGCTGCGTAATCCTGAAGCCATTTCAGGTCTCTTTAATCTACAGCTACTCCCTGCTCCTTGGGTTTATTCTTGCAGTTTTCTACTTTCTCCCTTTGTGACGCTTTTTTAGCTTTTCTCTTCCTCTTACTTTCCCATATGTGTCTTTTGCTCGCAGTAGATGCCTGAGGCAGAAAAATAACCGCTGGCGCTCAAAAATAAGTGGCGCTACCCCTCACCAGAACCCACCAGCTCAAATTAAGCACTGGGCATCAGCCTCTGCAATTTTTCAAAGGGTCATGCAAAATATTTTCCAGGTAATGCATAAAGTACTATCAAAGATTACATTATGGTGGTAGGAAAGTCTTTGGCAGAGCATGATGAGTTGTTGGAAGAAGTACTGTGGAGGACTGGAGTTCATGGTTTGACCATAAAGAAAGAGAAAGGTCAGTTGAGGAGAGAGCAAGTGAAGTATTTGGGATATGAAATATCTGCAGGAGGAATAAGAGCAAAGAAGAGCATTGTAAAGGCAGTTGAGGATGGTCCACAACCCAGTAACAAAGAACAATTTAAGTCATTTCTGGTTCTTGCAGAATATTTTTCAAAATGTGTATCTAATTTTGCTGATGTTGTCGAACCTATGAGAGTGTTATTGAAAAAAACGTGCAATGTTTGAGTGGAGAGCAGAATACAAGACTGCATTTGACAAGATCAAATGGTCTCTTGCTCGTACTTCAATGTTAGGTCACATTGACGTAAGAAAAACATTGTGACAACGAATGCCAGTAGCAAGGGTCTTGGTGTGGTGTTGGACCAGAAGGTGGATGATGAGGAAAGAATATTGGTTTTGCATGTTGATGTTTACAGGGGAAGAGTAACCATGCTCTGCTACTGAAAAAGAAGCATTAGATTGTTGGGGGGTGAACCAATTCAGATACTACTTGCGGTGATGGCCTTTTGTGCTTAAGACTGACCATAAACCTTTACTACATATTTTCAAATGAAGTAAGGGCTTGGAAGGTAGTGTGACTCCTCAGATTTTTAGGTGGTTGATGACTATAATGGATTTTAACAGTATGAGTATGGGAGGGGAAAGAAGAATGTGTTTGCCGGCTGTTTATTATGCATGCCTGTGAAGGAAGAGCAGAGTGTCTCAACTACATATTTGATTAAGTCTCAGACACTCTCTATTGAGGGACAGTTGGCTTTGGGACAAGAAAAATGGAAAGACACAATACATAGAGACAAGGAATATGAGGAGTTGAAAGAGCTTATAAGCAGTGGCTGTCAGCGCAGCAGACAGCTGTCTCAAAAAGAAGTTTGAGGCAGTATTTGGAATTGAAAGATGAACTGAGCATACAAGGATAGAACATTTTGAGATGTAATTGCATTGTTCATAAGGCATTGAGGGCTCACTGAGTATCACCTCATTCGATGACAGGTGTGTCCCCATCTATTGCTCTTAAAGGCAGGAAGAATATCAGGTATGGATAGATTGTGAATGTGTGAAGACAAGAGTGACAAATTTACAGAAACAGAATAAAATGAATTATGATAATAGGAAAGGAGTGAAGGGCTTGTGCATCAAGTGTGATGACTGGGTAATGGAAAGAAAAATGGGTCATGTAAGGAAATGAGGGAGCACATTTTTCCAGCCACAGAAGGTTATCAAAGTGATGAATTCTGTTGTCAGATTGGATGCTGGTAGAAAATGGAGTATGGCTAATCTGTGTAAGGTTAAAACTCCGGCCATTGTAGAATGAGTATTGTATTCCTTTTTGGATTTCCTGAATTCAATTTGAAATGATGTATTTTCGTACATCCTAGTCTTCCTAATTGTTTTCAGTCATACTCTATCACAAGACAAAATAGATGTTGTTATATGCTGATATTTCACGCAATCTTAGAATTGCCTGTTCTAATAGAAAATGTTATGAAACTTTTTTGTTGAGATGTTGATATATTTTGTAAATTATTGTGTTTAGTTGGTAATGCAAAAAGGGGAGATGTGTGGAGATGTACTTGAGGGTTGAACGCTGATTAGGCATTGATGATGCGAGTTAAAATGGGATGGCAAGGAATGTTCTGTGAGAAACTGTTGGGATTGAAGATGAGCTGGAGGTTATCGCTGTAAAAAGAGACATTTCTGCAATTAAAGAAAAAAAAGAAACAACCTTAAGAGTATGTGTTTCCTATATAGGGTCACGGTGTGTTTGCTGCAGTAATACTGCACCAACGAACATGATACTGCGGGGTCCAGTATTTCTCAATTTCAGTATTCCTTTTTCATTCAGTTGTTTCACACTTTTGAACGGGGAACTATGAGTAGGGGTGGGTGGTAAACTCCAGTCCTCCGGTGGAGTTCTCAGAGTTTTGCCCACTCCACACTCTGCTTGGAGCGCCGAATTTGGCAAAAAACTCCCCAACTGTTGCATGTCGAAGCTTGTCGGTGCCCACCCGAAAGTCTATGGGGAATCCAAGATGGCCGCCACATTAGTCATCGAGAATGGGTGGTCTGTAGCGCATCTGCAGTCTCACTCTTGGTCTCTCTCTCTCTTGGTTACACTCCACTAGCCAACCATGTCTCGCATACAGTTTTGGAGTTCCAGATCACTTCCACAAGCTGCAGCAAAGCTGCCTGCCCAGTCTGCCTGGAGCTGGTTCCATGAGTCATGACAGACACCTGGCATGTCTGAGCTGGTGGAGCAGCTAGCACAGTGGCGGATGGCCACTATCTAAAACACCCCAAACCACTGTTGCTCTACTTGCCAGCAGGCCCTCTGCTTGGTGTGCTAAGAGTCCTTGGAACACACTGTTGTGCCTGTCGAGGAGAGTGCGAGGAGTTCAAGGTAACAGCACTTCCAAATTATGTTTATGCAGTTTTTTATGTGGTGCAAACTGGACCCAAATAAATTGGATCACTGTACTACAATCAGAGACCCCAGCCCCCCTCTCCAGCTGCAGATAAACCTCAATATCCTCCTGGCAAGCAGAGATCCGTTGCACGCACCTGTGCTGATTCCGCACCAGACTATCTTCTTGGCACGGCAGTGAGAAAAACAGGGTCACTCGAGTAACTCAAGTCTTAAGTTAACATTTGATCAGGCGTATCCCATTAGTTACATGTTTTGGCAGCTCTCCAACTTGGCTACATCTCTCAAACACAGCAGCCGCACCAAAAAATACTCAAATCCTTCAGCAAGGGCTCAGGAATGGCTAATATTAATATACTGAATAGAGTGAGCAATGAATTGTTTTAATAATAACACCTGCTGTTAAAAAGCAGCAGGTGTTCAGCTCACTGATACATGTATAAACAGTTGAGAAATATACTTTACAGCATTGGTATTTTTGTGTTGCGCGCTTTCATTGACAATTAGTAACTAAGGTTGACTTGATTTAACAATGGCTAGTTCCGTAAAGGCCCTCTTCATAGGTAAAAACATCGCACCCTCTTTAGGTACGTTGCTGCAGATGTCGCCTAAAGTGAACATATTAAGAACCAGATTTATCTAGGACCTGGTCAAATCTTCTGTAATTTATTTAGAGTGACAGTCACTCAGGCATTAATGACCTGTTTCCTCTTCCATTTTTACCAGCAGGTTATTTTTCAGCTCTGACATGGTAAAAGAATGGTTATCAACACAGTGGGCAATTTATCACACTGTTGCAAACATCACACTTTTCAAAAGGCTTAACGTGGGTATTTATTATTAACATGCCCCCATCGTCCCCAGCCGTAAAACTATATGAGTGGAAAATCTTGTGCTCAAGGCAGGAAAAAAATCGGTGTGTAGGGGCATGTGCCAGTATTCTCAATGGTAAATCACATGCACGTCTGTTTTTAACTTTTGCGTGATGTTTGTTTGTATGATTTCTTCTTATAGAGGAATGCATACAACTATAGAGTGTGACTGGGTGGCATTCCGCCCAGGCGGAACTCTGCAGAATCGAGCAGAGTTTTTAGAAAACCCCGTGGAATTTCGCGAGCTCCACTAACCTTTTATTATGAGGAGAAACCACGTGTTCAACCATTTCAAGTCGCAAAACTCTGAATTGTGGGATGTTTCACTGCATGCCTTTTACATGCTCTACAAGGTGAAAATTTGCTAGGGAAATCACAAGGTGTTGTAATTTCCTGTGTAAACCTGATTATAGGTGTATTTCCAGTTTCTACCAGACTCAGGATTACGATGTCATGTGGAACAACAGATTAAAATTTTCGGCAATTATGATAGGCTACTCCAATTATGTTTAACCAAAAATTGCTGTCGAGAGATCCTTTTTAAGGCCCTTCAATTTATGTATAAATCCTAATTATTTATGACCAATATTAATGGCCTTATGTGGTTTCAAGTCAACCACTTCAGCACAAAATATTTAGTATATAGAAAAAAGTCTCCAGTTCTGAAACCAAAACCCACTCCCTTGGGCGCAGTCGAGAGACTATGGATGTTGAGCAGTGGGCCGATATGTCATCCTTTTTTGCTACCTAACAACAAATTGAGAACACTCACCAGCTTGCCCGTGACCATTAACATCACTTTCCCATTCTATATAAAGACCCTTATAAGGAGGCACTTGCAAAATTCTGAACCCGGCCCAAACCTATGTTTTCGCCAAGTTTGGCATTTTTTGTTAAATGGACTTTATCAGTCCTCCCCTCCCCCTTAGTACTGGTTGCAATAAAGTCTAAACCACCGAGTTACATTTCAGCAGGTTAAACCTGGTGGAATTTAATACCAGAAAAGCTGCCATTAATTAAGTGAATTTATCTATTTTAGTTCAGTAAATACCAAAATCGGCTTGTTATTCCTCCATATGATCCAGGCCCTCTGGCAGATCATGACAGCACCAGCCCCTCTGCTATTAAGGGAACTAAAAAGAGAACACATCACTGTCCAATCGAAATCCCAACCTGCTTTATGTCTACTAGGGAGCTCCCTCTCTCAGGTGGCTGGATGGAAGGCAACAGTGAGTAGTTCTACAATCCCTAAAATAGGCATATACCCTTACAAAGAGCATTATCTTCCAGTTGCTCACAGTTATATGGTTACTCACCAGGCATAACTATGCAAGGATGCGGGCAATCACACACACTTAGTCTGAGGCTTGGGCTCTTCCCAGTCACACAGCACATCAACCCCCTTGTCTCGAAGGCATCCACAATCTAACTTTTGCATGCCCAGTGCATTGCCTTCTCTACGGAGGGTCTTTGTAGGATCTGCAGTCAGCATTACACCTAGTCAGAGTGGCTCTCCTGAGATGTAGTCCCGGCAAACATGCTCTTTTGCTCCCGTAGGAATGCATCATTACACAACTTTCAAATATTCATAGATAAAATGTAACTTCTAAAGCACTGTATGTGTTCTGATGGAAAAGGGAGCTATTCCGTACCTTTCACATTTTGCTGCTTTAAATTATCTGCCTTTGATGTATGACTGCGTGAGAATACTTGTTTCTCATTCCAGTTCCCATTCTACAGAAAGATTACTCCCACTTCTGAGTTATTACCCCACTAAAATAATTTTCTTTACAGGAATAAAATGTGAAGTATCTGTCTTATTGGGATTGGCTCTGCTTAGAGGCTTGGGAAATAAAGGACTGTGCATTAAACCTGTATCTTTGACAAACATCATTGGGTGGGGGGAATCAGAGACCATTTTTCTGTAATTCAAAACTAATTTATGAAGACATTGCTTTCCTGTACACTCTCACCAGGAAAGAAGGGCAGATATTTCCGTGCCTTCCTAATTCATAACAAGTATAAGATGAGCAATACTCTTACATGTACATGGTGAAAGAAAGGCTGTATTGTGGTACAAAAGTGTGGCAAAGCTACAGGAGAATTTAACTTGTGCTCAAACATTTATAAACTATCTGAGTAAAATTGTTTTTATTGTAAACTTACAAAGGCAACATCTTCTGGAGATGTTTGTCCCTAAATGTTCATTTATAAAGAAAACAATGTATAATTTAGTTGTATTAATTTAGGGACACAACATTTCAAATATGAGGACAAATGAAGGAGAAGGGAAGATTGTATTGCAGTAGGTGAAACTGAATGCGGGCAGTGAAGGTCTGGAGAGAAATCAGTGAGAGGAGTGTAGTGTGTGTCTGTGTCCATATTATCAGCTAAAACATGGTACTTAGAAAGACTGTCGAAAAGAAGTGTAAAAGCTTGGAGAAACATAGCTGTAAGGATTGAATGCTATGTGCTCATTGTGTTTACTTTGACTTGTTATGGCAATAAAGAATAAAGTAAAAATATATATAATTAAAAAAAGACTTTAAAAGTGCCACGCTGAAAGCAATAATGTGTGAACAGATGCATTAGTTCAAAAACGTCACTGTAGTATTGCCAAAGCAATTGTTAACGAACTCATTAGGAGTATTCATGAAAATCAAGGAACTGCTGTGTGAGTCATACTAAAGGGCTGCCACATTTCAAAAGAGAAAATCTTAAGAAATTTAATGTGGCACTGTGGAGGCCTTTTTTCTGTGCGTAATAAGATCTGGAAAAGAGCAACGTGTGGACTTTTTTCTGGAAAAAATGGGGATCTAGGGGCTCTTGAATCATGGAGAATTCCGTCTGTTAGCAAGAGCCCAGGTAAAGTCAGGTGGGAGGAAGCAACGTCCAAAGTGAGGTTTCTTCTAGTATAGACAACGTTTTACCCTTCTTACAAACACAGGTATTTGCCCACCATCTGCTATGATATTTGTGCTCTTTTTTACTAACCGATGTGTACCACCAGCAGAGTCGCTGTAGTGGCGCTATTGGTGGTTGTTTATACTTCACATATAGGGAAGTATCGAAGGGTCCGATTGTTAAATGTCTTTGCACAAGTTCAACATAGAAGTAAGAAAAACTTCATTTGTGAGGACAACCCGGACCTCTCTATTGATCTTACCTTTGCCAACAAGCCCACTTTGACACTTGCACTTGCACATTCGAGGAACCACAGCTAATTGAGGACACCAGTCTATTTTCCAATCAGGGTACATGGGATACATTAGAAGAAACAGAAAATTATACTTTAAAACTCATTGAAATCTTTTTTACTGCTATAGTCTTACAAAGATAAAAATGAGTACACCCTACATGTACAGTCCATATGAAAGTCGGTTCTTCAACAAGGCAGGGGTAGCAAAAGTAACAACACACACCCTTCGACTAGAATGGCCTCACAGGAAGAGACATCAGAAGACCTTAATGCCTTCCCACGGTAAGGGGGCGTGGCTGGCATGGAAAAATGTGATACTAGGTCCTGATACATTGTGTGAGGTGTCTGTAATGCAGTGAAGCCCCAGACTGATGTCTTTCTCCCGAGCACAGTACCTTCTGCTAAATATAAATGTGGCTGGATCTACCTGTAGAAAATGATTTCGTAAATCGCTATCACAAAAGTTATTTGAAAATGGCCTCCTGCCCATGCACATACATGTGCACAGATACGTGGCCACGCCAATGGTTTTTGTAAACCGTTATACAAAAACATTTGAAAATGGACAAGTCCGTTCACATCTGTGCCCTCAAAGGCAGCCATTTTTAAATGGCTTTTGTGATAACGTTTTACAAAAACGATTTCTAAAGAACACAAACATTGGTAAGACCGAAAGTCAGCAATCAAAGCCAGAACTATTGGCTTGGCCAACGCTTCTTTATTTTTCTAATGGATATCAGTAGGAGCCAGAGCGAGAAGCAACAAATGATGTTTCTTCATGGCCAGGTTAACATAACAGTAGAAAATGAAAAATTGTTATTTAGAGGTCTCTGGACTTTATAGAAAGAAATCCGTTAGGTGACCTCACTGAATGACAGTAGGACGGAAAGAAGCCATTCACAGCATGAGCAAGTTACAACAAGAACATCCATGGAAAGAAAATGTTTGTTATGCCCCCGCAGGATGCCATTTTAATTCATTAGAGCGCACCACATGCACTTCAGAATGTATCTGTTTGGGAAATAAAAACAATGTTAAATGCATTTACATTCTAACGAATTAATAATTCCTATTTCAAGTGTAGGAATAGAAAGTAGACAGGGCTCATCAACGTCCATTTTGTTTCTATTGTTTGGCACGGAATTGTGAGCTGGAAGGCCGTTTGGATGAAAGGAACAAGCCCGATTTCCAATAGCGACCCCTAGCGACCCCTAATTGACAGTCTATTCAGGGAGCGGCAAAGGCTTGTGACATTTTACTTTTAAAGATAATTTCAAGGAAGAAGCCAGTAACAAATAAATGCATTTTGCAGCGGCGGGGCAATCTAAAGACCAACAGGCCAAGCTGGCAAGCTCTCTCACTAGCACCAATAAATGAAGGGCAATAAAAAGCCAAGTGTATGAATGTTCCAAGCTGATTGTTCCCGCAGAAACACGCTCTCATTTCGAGCTGTCCTTTTAATAAATTACTCCAATGCAGGCATGTGACGAATATACAACTACATGTCATGTTATAGGTTGACATTTAAATAGTTCTTGATGGATTATTTGAATAGTGCTTGATGGATTACAGCCCTCTTCATGATGACTAGAGATCTGAGTCCCAGCATAAGAGATTTTAAAAAAACAGCAAGTAATAATATTTAGCAAGGAAGAACGTTTTGTTAATGGAACAACACTTAACAAAACCACTGAAGATTTTCTAAAACCATAACATTTTCTAAAATTATAGTTAATTGCATCATTATGCCCCATGTTGATCTTTGAAAGCTGCACCAGACAAAGATGACTCTTTCGTATTAAAAAACGAATCCTGCAAATAGGAAGAGACTCTTACCAGCATAAACTACAAGGGAAAGGAGGCTTGACCCTCTATTCATTGCTTTTTTCATCAATTGCGGGAGTAGAAAAAAATGAATTTCTCTGTTAGCGGCTGTGCTTGGTATCCATGGTCATATAAAACAATGTTATGATACACTTCTTGAGGTTCACTGATATTCGAAATAGGGCAATCACGCAATTCTGCTCCAAAGTGTACCCTGGGAGTCACTTGCCAAAATATGCTTTCTGTAAAAAGGTATCAAGAGGGCACTCCTGAACGCTCCTATAGAGCATGATCAAAATCACTCAATGCTTGGACCAAACTTGGTCTCTCGACTAACTTATTTCAAATTGGACATCCCTGTTATTGATCAAGTGCTCTGACCATATCGCCACACTCTTTGAGAGATCGGCTGACACACGCCTCTCTGGATAATTTTCATGGCCTAATGCAGCTTCGTGTTTTGTTTTTTTAGGGGTGTGCGAAATTTACATAATTTACTTTTGCATAATTATGCAAGGTTATGTCAAAATTGTGTGAAATTACGCACAGTTATGCAAAACGCAAACCCACCGTTTTGAGCTGTATTTTATGGCAAAAAGAATCCTCGGGTCAGTTTTTGTTTTGAGGACGCATTTAAACATGAGCACTACAAGCAACAGCCTTCTACTGTTGCCAAGTGAATTGGCATAATTTCAGGAAGTTCACAAAACAAGCATAATGCGAAATTTCTGTAATTACGCAGGTGTAATTTTAATTTCGCTCAGGCGTAATTGTGTTTTCCTGATAATTGGCTAGGAATTCGTTTCAACGAGTCTAAACACCATCAACACTATAAATATTACTCTTCAATTAACATTAACTGTGAATCCCTTATTACTATATCTTGTAATCACTTTTTCCAAAGTTACATTAATTCAGTGTTTGGTTTGTATATTCACATTATGTAGATCTTGATCACTCACTGTGTGATGATCACTTGAGCACTAAGCAAAAATAGATTCTGAACACTGCATATACTTATGTTTATTGAATGTTTCAACTGTACTGTGAGAGGTTTATCTGGAAGCATTACTTATTGCTCCCTAAATGGATCATTCATTAACCCATTGACTATTTTGGGCTTCTATTTCAATTGATACCCCAGGAATCAGCATTGTTTCACACTCCTCTGTCGGTGGTTCCAGGGGAAAGAAAATGTGTCTAAGTCCAATATAACTAACAACTGGATGTAAAGTTACAACATCCACATTGCATTAAAAAGACCATCAGCAATATTCATACTCACCAGCATATCCCAGGGAGTGGTCTAGGTGATCAAAGGCATCTGATAGGTCCACAAAGAGCAATGAAGACCTTAATCGGACAACTGTTAAAATTTTTGCGTGTAATTATTTTAGAACAAAAACGTGGCCATGGGGGTGGTAGAGAGGGGGACATGGCGGGTTGCGTAGCGGTCGTAACCCGCTAGACACACTCCCGCCGCGCTTGGGGGCGTGGCACGCGTAAGCGACAGTGATCGGCTGGATGTGCCGCCCGACTCCACGTTTGGCTTCTCGGATGCCTCGAAACTCGGAGACCCGGCAAATCCAGGCTCCGGGCGAGGTACTCGCTGGGAGGCTCCGGCACTGGGGCCGAGCCGCGCTGGAGATCCGCCGGGCAAGAAAGGGCTCAGCGAGGATTCCCCTTCGGGGGAATCCGGGCAGAGCCAGTATCGGCAAGGCTCCCGGGAAGGAGTCCCGGGAGCCAGATAGTGCGGCTACGCGCCTGTTTTCACCCTCGATAAAAGGAAAGACAAGTAAGGTGGTGGGGGCAGCGGGGGCCAGGGGCACTACCAAATTCAGCATTAGTAAAGCCTCTGGGAAAGTGTCCCGGGAATTTGACAGTGCGGTAGCACGCCCTTTTTCACTTTTGAATACAGGAGGAATAAGTAAAGTGGTGGAGGTTTTGGGGGTTAGAGACAGTGCAAAAAAAGATTGTCCCCACCCTTGCCTTCTGTTAACATTTTGCATGGGAGGAGGCGCAGTTTGGAAGAGGAGAAAAGAGATAAGGAGGTTATCGACAGACTGGATAAGATCCAAGGCAAAACTTCTGATCTATCGAATTGTTTATTTAAATTCAAGAAAAGAGGAAGTGAGGGAAGACCAGGGAAGAAACATAATAATAAGCCTGCGCCCTCATTAAGAGCTTATTTCAAGACTAAGCCAGAAGACATTGCGCTGGTACCTGGCCAAGGAAAAATGGATACTTATATGATTAAGGATACTAGAAACGATACAGACTCCAGTGAGGGAGGTATGAATGATCCTCCCCATTCGACTAATAATCCGGCTCACCAAGTGGATAAACAAGCTGGTTCGGAGCTTCTATTGAGGCAAGATGGTAATTTACAGGAGGTAGGAGCTGTGGTAGAAATGCCCACCAGCCCCCCTCTTCTCAAACCCCGACCCAGGACTTAGTCAGTCTATGGAGGAGATGATTCTTGCCATTTCGGAGGACATAAAAAAAGGCTTTGCTAGCTCGGAAAGTAATCAAGTAGAGATTAGAGAAGCCTGTGAGGTACTGGAAAGAAAATTTGATAACTTAATGGAGAGGATTCAGTCATTAGAAGTGACGGTAGGAGGGATGAAGGAAGAGTTAAACAACCAGAAGGAGGAGATTCGAGATTTAAGTGAAAAGGAACAAGGTTTACAAGTAAAAATTGAACAGTTGGAGAATTATTCGCGTAGAAACAACATAAAGCTGTTAAAAGTCCCGGAAGGAGCAGAAGGAGCAAATCTGAAGTCATATGTGGTTTCTCTTATTAAATCTGTGTGTGAATTGGAAGAGAGTCGAGAAGAGATTGAAAGAGATATTCAGAGAGTCCATCGTGACCCTTTTACGAAGCGGCCAAACAGCACTAGGCCAAGGAAAATCTTGGTTAATTTTCTAACTTATCATTTAAAGGAAAAAATCTTGAGTAGTGCATTGAAACAGAAATCATTAAAAGCTGAAAATGTGATATTCGAGATTAGGTCCGATTTATCTAAGATTACAATGGACAGGCAGTGGGAATTGGGCAAAAGGTTGGATGAATTAAAAAAATTAGGAATTACGGCACAGTTGAAGTTCCCAGCATTTATGTGAGTAATGTACAATGATAAAATGTATAATATAAGAGAGACAGTCAGGCCGGATGAGCTGCTAGAATTTATAAAAAAGGAACAGACTGATCATGTAAAATGAATTTTTATTTTTGAAAAAAGCTCCCAGGCAGGCGGGGTGCTCTAAAATAAGGCCCAAGTTGGCTGATATAGTGGGGGGGTCCCCTATGGGAGGGTGTTGGGAGGGGGGATTATTAATTAGGAGGGTTTTGTATTTTACTTTTGGGTTTTTTGATTTTGAGTCTTGTGTAGAAATAGTTCCTCATTCACTGAGGCAGAGGGAAGGCGGGTCACTTTGGAATGGCTAGATTAAATAAAGGTCAGGGGTTGGAGGAATCTACGATTAAATACTCTCCTGGAATATTAATGGTCTAAGGACAAAAGCAAGACGTAATAAAATCTTACAATATTTAAAAGATTCTCCGGCACAGATTTTTATCTTACAGGAAACTCATTTGGCTGCAGAAGAATGTAAGGAGTTATTTAAGGCTCAAAAGTGGGTACAAATGTGTTTCTGCACTACCAACAATTTTCACACAAGGGGAGTAGCTATTGTGGTTAAACAGGGAGTACAACCTAGATTGGAGATCCTAGAAACAAGGGCAGATCATGCTGGTCGTTGGGTAATAATAAGAATTCATATTGGTGAGGCAAGGTTGGTTCTGGTTGGATTCTATGGCCCGAATTGCGATGATATTGAACCTCTTAAAAGGGTTTTTTCTCAGTTAATCGATTTTTCAGACGCAGTTATCATGACAGGGGATTTTTAAAGTGTTGCTTGACAATGGATTAGATAGAACAGATACTTGTCGCCAAAAACACAACATTATTTAAGGAAGAGGATGAAAGAGTATGGCCTGTGCGATATTTGGCGGAAGAGGGAAGGGGGGGCTAGAGTTTTTTCATTCTTTAACAAGAAGTATAGTCATGCTTCACGTATTGATTATTTTTTAGTGGATGATAGGTTGTTGGAAAATGTTGACAGGATTGAATATATACACCCGCATTTATCAGATCATGCAGCAGTAATGCTGCATTTGACGCTCCCACAGAGAAGAGTTTTTAAGAGGTGGACATTGGAGCGCGCATTATTGTTGGAAGAGGATGTTTTGGTACATCTACATAGAGAGACTGGAATTTTTGTCAAGATTAACACAGGTTTAGCATCGTTATCAATGGTTTGGGACACCTTTAAGGCTGTAATACGAGGGGAAATTAGGAGTATTGCATGTTACAAACACAAAATAGTTAGAGATGAAATAAATATGTTAGAACAAGAAATGTCAGTAAAATGTAAGAAATTGGTCGGTAAAGGAGAAGGAGCCCAGGAGGAAATAGGAAGAACAGAAATGACTGAGTTAAGAACACGAATAGCAAACATTTTACAGGCACGTATGGTTAGGAAATGGGAGGCTAGCAAATTAAAACATTTTGAATATGGGGAAAACTCAGGGAAATTACTTGCCTGGAAAGCTAAAACAGATCAAGTTAGGAGTTACATTAAGGAAATAGTGGTTGAAGACACGGGTGTTAAATTATCTAGTGCAGAAGACATTGAACAAGGGTTTCAAGATTTTTTTACATTCTTGTATACGGAACAGGCAGAGTTGTGAGAGGAAATGGTGGAGAATTGGTTAGCTCAGGAAATATTACCAGAAATTTCGCAGCAGAATCAGGAATTTCTTAATGGCCCTATTACGGTGGAAGAAGTGCGAGCAGCCTTAGCTAAGGGTACGGAAGGGAAAGCCCCGGGTCCGGATGGTATTCGGGTGGAGTTGTATAAAGCATTAGGTGAGGTAATTGTCCCGTTCTTGACTGAGTTATTTGGTAGGATTTTTTTTAATGATATAAGTATGCCAGCTACGTGGAATGAAGCGATTATTACATTGATACCAAAACCCGGGAAAAATCCAGCTTATTGCTCTTCCTATAGACCTATTTCATTATTGAACAGCGATTATAAGCTGTTTACTAAAATAGTGGTGGATAGGTTAAATAAAGTAGTAGACAGCTTAATCCACCCTGATTAGAAGGGCTTCTCGAAGGGGAGGTATTTGCATGAGTTAACATATGAATTAATAGGAGCCATAGATATGGCAGTAGAATTGGAATCCCCTTTGGGGATTATAACGGTTGATGCTGCAAAAGCTTTTGACCAGGTAAACTGGGTCTATTTGAAAATTCTGCTAAAAAAAGCTAAACTGGGAAATAACTTCTGTGGGGTATTGAACCAGATATATAGGGCTCCTATAGCTAGAATATTAGTGAATGGGAACCTTACAGGGCCGATAGCTATAGCCAGAGGCACCAGACAGGGATGCCCGCTGTCCCCTGCACTATTTAACTTATACATCGAACCATTCGCGAGGAAAATTCGGCGAAATACGATGATCACTCCTTTTAGCTGTCAGGGCTGGGAAAGAAAGCTCGCTTTGTATGCTGATGACCTTTTGTTATATACAGATAATTTAGATACTGCATCTCCCGAGATTTTTAAACTGGCCGAAGAGTTCGGGAGGGTGTCTGGTTATCAAGTGAATGTTGAAAAAACTGAGATCATGGCTTGGAATATGGAATATAAGTCTGCTTTTTGTAAAAAGGAAATTAGATATTTGGGAATTTTGGTACCTCAAGATATTAATCAGTTAGCGGAGAGGAACCAGGAAAAATTGTTGGCAGAATGTAAGAGTTTATTGCAAGGTTGGATGCATCTTCCCTTGACGATAATAGGTCGAGTAAACTTTGTAAAAATGGCCATTCTTCCAAAATTGAATTTTTTGTTTTCTACTTCCCCACTCCCAATGCAGAAAATACACATAGAAAAAATGCAGCGCCTCATATGCAATTTTATTTGGAGATCTAAGGGTGTTAGAATCTCTCAGAAGAAGTTGCGTCGGCGTAGGTTTGGCATTGCCTGAGTTGCAATATTATGCATGGGCCTTTCTTTTGAAAATGTTTAGACTTTTGTCTCTTGCGTCAGATTCCACGACAACGGGTTTAATGTTTAAGATAATGGCCTCTACAATTAACGGTGCTTCAACCAATTTTATGTTTAAATTTGGGGACCCTAAATTTTTCAAAAAGATAAGGTTGAAAACTATGCGAGGGCTGGCAGAAAGTTGGTATCACATTAGGCAATCTGCAAAACTTACTTATTATAACATCAACGCACCTATCTGGGACTCCCCGGGAACCCCGGAATGTTTTCGAGACGTTTTGGCATTACCGATAAGACAAGCAGGATTAGAATATTGGGGAGATTTGTTTTCGGAAGGGACTCTTCTCTCTTGGGAGGAATTACAGTTAAAGATGGCTGGTGCTTTGTCCAGATGGAAATTTTTACAAATAAGAAAATGGGCTCAGGGGATAAAGGAAGGTGTTGGTATGCCTAATCCATTGAGTGAGATCACCCCGAGCCCACTAGGAGGCCCTCACGGAGTGTCTACTTGGTATAGGAGGATCCTGGAAGGGGTGGATGGTGAGTTCGTATTACCTAGCGATTTGTGGAGGAAATTTTTTTCAGAAGACGCAGCTAAAAGGGGGTGGGAAGAGGCATTAAAAATGCTTTTTGATATTGTGAAACCAGCCACTGTTAGGAAAATCATTATTTTACATTACATAGAGTGTATATTTCCCCCGAGAAACTATCTAAAATGAAAGGAGGGCAAGAGGTGGGATGTCCAAAATGTGGTTTATTACAAGCAACTGATATTCACATGTTTTGGGAATGCCCTGATATTCGATTCTTTTGGGAAAGAGTATGCGAAACAATCTCATGTATACTGAATCGGGGAATTGAACCCTCTCTCCAGTTAATAATATTTGGGCAAGTTCAAGATCAGCAGGGGTGGTTAGGTCGGGACACTGTTGCAGATAAAAAGTTTGTATTTTATGCAATACTGTTGGGGAGGCGAGAAATTTGCAGAAAATTGATTTTAAAGAGCCCCCCAAACCATTCAGAATAGCTTAGGGATGTTTTTTCTATAGCAGAATTGGATCAAAAGATGGGGGGAAAGGAAAGGACGCAAGGGAATTTTTGGGTAGCATTAATGAATTGGAAATCAGGAGATTGATGTATAGATGTCTGTGTACTCAATGTTGGAGTAGAATTGTATTTGTATTTGTGACATCTGTCCAATGATTTTACACCCTGCTCTGAAATCCTCACAGAATTGGGACAGTCTGAGGATTGTTTGAGAGTAATAAGCAACCCCTGGCCGAGGAAAATCTCCTGCGCTTCGGTTGAAAAAGGAAAAGGAGGTTTGCATATGGCCTAGGGTGAATGAGGACAAAAAAAAAAAAAAAAACGTGGCCATGACAAATATGGTTATTTCTAAAGAAAATTCCCAAATTCCAATTGTGATTGACCATTTGAAAATTCTGGCTACTGAACATTTTTTGTAGCCCTAGTTTTTAGGGAGATTCAAGAGAGGCTGAAAGGTTCAAATAAACATGTTTCAAAACACTTTTGTAAATACTAATTGAGAAAGCACCAGCTAACGCATAGGTATATGTTGGCAGAGCATGCAGCACTTTTGCACAGATTTCTATTGTGGACTTTTCAGCCACTTTAAGTGAATGATTGCCTGATTAGTACATAAACTTGAATCTACCGAGTGCTTGCAGTTTACAGTCTCAAATGCATACCCATAAGAGATGCTCCCTAATTACCTTATCTGAAAATATTGATTGTCTGTCCCAATCCTCGTACCCCAAAGATTACACTCCCCTATGCCATAGGGTGTTCTATACTTTTCACTCACTTCCTTCAATAGTGTTGATCTTTTTCCACATCTCTCAACAACAGGCCTCCCTCTACCCCATGTTTGGTAGGGCGGGCTTCATCTCCTGCTCCTCCACAGCTCTCTGTCTCACGCCCAAAGAGACCAGTATCTCCTGCTCTTACATTAAGAGCAACCTCTCTCTCCCAGACAATGAGGGTCAATATTCAGCTCTCTAACACCTGCATCCCCTCCACCAGACTTTAGCAGGGGCGTACCTCTGGAGCGGATGGGTTTGGGGTGTGATACCCACCTAATAAGTGGATTGTGGTGTGTGTAGGGGGATCAGGGGCCTAAAGGAGCGCTAGAGTTGTCTCTGGTCGGGGTTTTACTCGGATTAGCAATCATCACAACACAGGAATACCTCTCTATGGAACTTTGCAGAGATTGTATACAGCCTTCCCTTCCCTTCTCTTTCCTCTCGAACAAAACAGGTCAAGAATAACCAAAGGACTGGATGGCTTTTATGTGGGGCACAGAAGCCTTTTAAATCTAAAACTATTTTTACCCATTTTGCAATTTCAATGGCAATGATGGTTTGGAAATTTGTGTTCCACTCCCTCCGAATCTAACTGACTAACCTACCGCCCTGCACTTTAGGATAGGCAGCATCCATCACTCTCACATCAGAGTGCCCTTTGTTTCTCACTAGGAAGGTTTTCTCCAATCCCCCTACCCTACATCTCCCTTTGTCCTATAATGGGAGGTTATTTCTACATGTTTCACACATGGAGAATTATCTGCCTTAGGTCATTTCTCATTCCAAGCTCCCCCTGAGCACTAGGGAGGCTACTTTGCCATTTTCTCAGTGACAGTGCATCAGACTGATAAACATCTCCACTGCTCTCATGCCAACCTATAGGACCCAGCCTGCATGTGGGACCTTATTCATCATCTCAACCAGACAGTCTCCTGTGTGTCAAACTGTACAAGAGGGCATGTCCAACCTCTCTAAACCATTACTTCATGTGCTCCAAACTGTTAGAAGTAACACTACCAGTCAGTCACGCCATTGCCTCTTGCGATCAATGCTATGCGAGGACACTTCTTCTCTTTCACACCATTGCTTCCTATGACCCTACTTCCAACCATTCACTCATTGCCTCCTGTGCTCCATATATGTGAGAGGACACTCCCAGGAACTCACTCACTCCATTGCCAGCTGTATGTCACACTGTAAGAGACATCATTTACAGCCACTCACCCCTTTGACACCTGTGCTCCGTAAAGTAAGAAAACACTTTCTGCTAGTCACTCTATTTCCACTGTGTGTACAGTAAAAGTGGACACCTCCTATTACTGACTACTTTTCTCCCTGTGTCCCATTTGTAGCAGGCGTCCCGGGGACCCCGATAAAAAAGCACGTGGACATCATCGTTGTGCACTCACGTGGAGACTGCCGGAGCGCAGCCCCGCTTTTATTTTTATGAACTCTGTCCACGCTCCGCCCTGGCGCGCGGAACAGGCAACAAAATATTGGAGAGTCCAGATGGCCCTCTACATCCCTCCCATGTTTTACTCACACAAAGAGGAATAGGATTATAGAGAAAGGAGGAGGATGACCAGAAAAGAAAATCAAGGAAGGCGGGGGGGAGAAAAAAGAACAAGAACAAGAAACAAAACTGCTAACATGTCCACCGGTTTGGTGAACAACCAATTTTCACACGGTAGTCATCTTGCTTTGACGGACCTCTCGAGCAGTTCCCCTGGCTAGCTCTCGACACCTCTGGGGTCTGGCAGCTGGGTGGTTCTCCAGATGTGATGACGCATGAATGGCACTTCCCGACCATGGTGTCAACTTGGCCATCCATGCCAGGGAACCACACTTTGGTGCACAACTGAGCCTTCATTTTAGCTGCACCTTGGTGTCCTTGGTGGGCTAACTCCACCACTCGAGTCCACAAGCTCTGAGGGAGTACGATACTTCTTCCCCGAAGAATCAGGCCTTCACTGCCCATAGATAGCTCATCACGCACCCTCCACATCCGTTGCATAGCCATCTTGTCTTTGTGGTTGGACATCTTCGTCTTTTCCAGGAAGTGTTTCCATTGTCTGTTTTCGAGTGTTTCCTTGACTTGATTCAGCACCGCATCTGCCTTCGTGGCTTTTACGATGTCTACCACAACAAGGGCATTGGGACAGGCAGATTGTACGACCATGCTCACGAAGATTTTGGTGCTTTCCTCATCTTGATACTGGGACTCATCCAAGGTTTTCGGCGACGGGTGTCTGGACAAGTAATCAGCTGGGTTGTTCACCCCCGGTCTGTAGACAACTTTGAACCGGTATGGTTGGAGTAGGACAGTCCATCGTTCGATTCGGGGAGGCGCCAAACGCAGGCTTCCTGTGAATAGCAAGACGAATGGCTTGTGATTGGTCACCACTTGGAACTCGTGCCTGTAGAGGTATAAATGAAAGTGCTTGCATGTCCATCGGATCGCTAGGGCCTCCCACTCGATCTGAGCATAGCGTGTTTCAACCGCCGATAACGCCCTGCTGGCGTAGGCGACAGGAATCCACTCTTGATGATGTTGCTCCTGCAAGAGCACGGCCCCAAGACCCACTGGGCTAGCATCTACCACCACCTCTGTTCTTTTGTGGGGGATAAAGTACACCATGGTCGGCTTGTTCAGCAATGCCGCTTTGACATCAGAAAATGCCTTGTCCGCAGCCGGGCTCCATTCTTAGCGGTGTGCTGCTTTGGTGAGCTGTTGGAGGGGCTCTGCCATCGTGGCTAGCTGGGGTATGAATCTGCCACAATACGTCGCCATCCCCCAAAAGCTCCTGACTTTAGTGGGACTCTGGGGGAGCGGGCTTGGCAAATGGCATCTGCATTGCGCGGGTCCACCTGCAAGCCGTCCTTTGAGAAAATGTATCCGAAGAATTCTACGGAAGTCTAGTAAAACTCACATTTCTTTTTGTGGAGCGTGAGGCCCGCGTCTGCTAGTCTCTGTAGAGTGGCCCTCTGATGTCGATGGTGTTCGTCCCGCATCTTGGAGTGTATCAAAATGTCATCGCTCAGGTTGACCACCCGTGGCAGCCCCGACAGGGTCTCTCTGATGGCATTCTGGAACACCTCCGCTGCCGAGGACACCCCAGAACTCAGCCTCCGGTACCGCCTGAGCCCTACATGCGTGAGAAGGTGGTCATGTTTCTGCTGTCAGGGTCTAGTTCCAACTGGTAATAACCAGAATTGAGATCTAGTTTGGAGAACCACTGGGCCCCATTCAGATCCGCAATGATATCGTCCATCGTGGGCGTTATGTGTCTCTCTCTCCGGATGGCTTTATTTTGGTATGCGCATGTCAACGCAGAGGCGAATGGCTCCAGGTTGCTTGGGTTTTGGTGCTATCACCAAAGGTGAGACCCATGGTGTTGGCCCCTCTACCTTCTCTATTACTCCTTGATCTTCAAGTAGTTGCAGTTCCTTTTCTACGGCCGGTCTTAGGTGGAACGGCATGCAGCAGTGTCTTGGAGCGACCAGGGTGACGTCTGGGTCTACATGTAGCTTGACGCGCTTCCCTTTTAGTAGTCCAAGCCCTTCAAAGAGCTGCGGAAACTCGCTGAGGAGATGTTCAATGTGAGAGTCATATACTTGGCGTGCACAGAACACCAAATCCAGATGCTCTGCCGTGTGGCATCCCAGCAGGGTGCCTCGGTTTCCAGTCACAACGTAGAACCTGGCGCAGGTCGAAAGCTCCCCACTGGTCACAGACACCTCCACCGTGCCCTTCAAAGGAAGCGGTTCTCGTCATCCATAGTTGTATGTTTTGGTGGTGCTTGGGGTCAGAGGTGGTGTAGGGGATAACTGTTGAAACAGGGCCTCATCTATTACGTTGACTGACGCCCCTGTGTCTATGAGCACTGTTGCCGAAGTGCTGTTGATCCTTATGTTGCTCATGGGGGGCGGTCGCCTCTTCAGTTGTCTCCCGCCAGTAAATGAGTCCTCCTCCTCGTCTTCCTCAAAGATAGGCATTCCGGCGGCTGTTTGTTCCCAGGGGTCGTCGTTATCGGTGGTTACGTTCTTGACCTTGGCGTCCTTTCCCTTTTGGTCTCCTTGTCTGTTTCTTTCAGACTTGCACATTTTGGCGAAGTGGTTGCTTTTACCACACCGATTGCATGATTTTCCTCTTGCCGGGCACCCCATTGTCGACTTTTGCACATACCACAGCTCCAACATATACATTCACTGGGCCTGGAGGGGTTTGGTCGGCGCCCTGGTGGTTGGCGAGGTTGAATGGCATCCACCTGTTCCTCCTTTACCTGGACTGGACGCATGGCTGAGGCGGCTGCCAAGGATTGCCCCCTCACCGCAGCAATGGCATCTACTCGGACTGCTGACAGTTCATGGGAGCATGCGAGGATCAGGATCTCATCAAGGGAGATGCCCTCCTGGCGCATGATGAGTTTTCTCAGCAAGTTGGATCGGCATCCCTGGATGATCTGGGCTATGATCTCCTCTTGTTGGTTGAGGCCTACGCACGTGCTCGCTAACTTCCTCAGCCGTGCGTAGAACATGACGACTGACTCGACATCCGTTTACTGGGCCTGGCAAAGTTTGAAGCGTTCGTAATCTGGATTCAATTGTGGGTAAAAGTGTTTGTTTAGGGCAGCTACTGCAGCGTCAAAGTCAGATTTGTCGGCGGTGTCTGGGAGCGCCTCAAACAGTTCCTGCAGATCGTCACCGCCCAATAGCAACATGATGGACCTGCGCACTGCTCCATCTGTTTCCCTTGTGATGCAGAAAAAATTGTCCAAACGATTCAACCATAGGTGCCATCTTGGCACCACTGTGGCCGGGTCAATCAGTTGGCTGAACGGGGGCAATGCTGTAACTGACGAATGAGCGCAGGTGTTGAGATGTGCTGGATGCTGTATATTCTCCTGTTGCGGTGCACTCATCCTGTTATCTTTTGTGTGTTCTGCCATGTGCAACTGCTGTTCAGATTGTTATTGATTTTTTTTTTTGTGGCTGGCACTTCACAGAGCCTATTTTTGTCTTCTTGCTGAAGGTGTGCTTGGGCTTCTTTTGCTGTGGGATTTATTGTTACTGCTCCTCTCTTTAGCTTCCTCCCCCATGCAGCGCTGTGTGGATCAGGGTGCCACCTGTGTGATAAGTTACACTGAGCACGTGGCTGCACCACCCGGGCACTGGTGTAGACACTTCCCGGGCCTCTCACCTTCGGGGAAAACGGAGCAGGACGCTCTCCGCTGTAGCGTGGCAACTGGGGCTCCAAGCGTGTCCTCAGACTCACACTGCCTTCGTGTTGGCCGGCACTTCCATCTCAGCAGCGACGCGGGAGCGGGCTCACTACGGGGAAGCGGACGGCTCTTCGGCCTCGCCCGAAGCGGCGAGCGAAACGGCCGTGGTAGTAGGGCGCGGTCGGCCCAGGTAAGGCTGTGGGAGCGGGGCATGTTCCACGACATACCTTGTCGGGGGAAAATAAAAATATGCAGAGAGCACTCCCCAGCTGGGAGTGGGTTCTTCCGTACACTTTGTCTGGAGCGCTGCTCTTTGGAAGCGCGGTCTCTCACTGTGCAGGTTACTGCAATCCCGCTAGTAGCCAGTGTAGCACGCTTCCCAGGGAACCCGATAATAAAGCACGTGGACCCCGTCGTTGTGCACTCACGTGGAGACTGCCCGAGCGCAGGCTCCACTTTTATTTTTAGAAACTCTGTCTGCGCTACGACCTGGCGCGCGGAACAGGCAAAAAATTATTGGGGAATCCGGATGGGTCTCTACACCATTCACTGGTGGAAAGCTTTCAGACCCATGATTCCACAGACCCCGGTGCACCATACTGTGAGAGAGCTGCCACCAGGCCATCATCTTCACAGCTCCCTTTGTACCGTGAAGAGCAACTCCTGGACCTTCGCCTCAAACCGTATCTGACAAACAGAGTTCACCAGCAGTGCCATAGCTATCTCTTGCGCAGCAAACCGTACACAAGGGGCCACAGATGTGAGGGGCCAATAGGACTTCCTGTGTGTCTGTCTTGTCCAACTGGAGCAAAGGTCAACGAGTCCCATTTTTCTTGCTTGTACAAGGGCCTGTGACACCCCTGTGTGCCACTTTTCAACAGGTGTGGAGCAGCCCCGTATTACTCTCATTGCACAGCCCTCGCCATGCGTCATTGACATCTTTCGCGCTCGTCAACTACTCTGCAGATATATTTCTCTTTCATTCTGCCATTTAACTTCCCACGTCTAGCTTCTAACCTCCGCTGGGAGCCATGTTGGAAAATCTGCCACTAACTTGTCAAATCCATGATTGTGTTGTCGGGACACACACAACCTGCTCGTTGGGGTGCCTGTCAGGTCACCCCCCAGGGCTCCCTATTTCTAACACACCTCTCTGCTGTAAGCCCTGTGGGCAAGAGAGGAGCACGTAGACGGCGAAGCGTAGGCGTGCCCCCTCCTCGACCTCAGCCACCGCCCCCACACGCACACAAACACTTAAGCACGTACACTGGAAGGCGTGCAGTCGAAGAGGCGGCTGCATGCTTAACACAGGCCTGTCATCGGTCTCATAACATGTCGGTCGTTGGGGACCCTGGCATCTTTAAGACATCACTGCTTAATCTTTCACAGGGGGTGCAGGGGAGGTAGTAGAGAGGAGATGAAGAGTGAGTAATTGGAAGCTGGGAAAGCAGGACTCACTGACAGGGGGGAATTGATTCAAGGTGTTTACCGCTCCACTTGCAAGGGAAAATCGATGCTCATATTCCCTCGACGCAAGAGTGTGTTTACTCTATGCAAACTCGCATTAAATGTGAATTCTAGGTCTGCGCTCTGGCAGCCGGGTCCATACTTAGATTTCGCTTTTTTGCGCTTCTGCCTCCTCTCATGTGCCGTCGCCGCAGGCACTGCTAATGCCGCGCCAAGTGAAAGAGACTCTCGCGAGCGGCACAGACCTCCTGCGCCTTCTCGAGGTCTCGTCATTCTCTCTCCTCCATAGCTGTCAAAGCGGATTGAGCTCCACAGCAATGTCTCTGGGGTCCCCGCCAGCACCCGGGGAGCGATAGCCAGGCGTCTCGCCAGATGGGGCTTGTAAACGCTAACGTGGCAAGAGAAGTTGTCAACAGGCGGCGCGTCATGAGTCAAGGAGAATATATCTGTGTATGGCATTGTAGGCACCGTGCTGTGTCAACCTGGCCCACTTCTGTAGATGGGGAGCGAGTGATAGCGGGGCATCACTAGACAGGGCTTGTAAATGTCAAACAAGCATTTGCAATGCAATGGTTCTCGCGTTTGCTCGAGTTAGAGCTATCAGCGTTGTAAATTCCTAACTGGACTTTTCTTGACACAAAAATTTAAAATGAAAAGTAAAACAATTCACTTAAGCGAGCCGATTCAAAGAGCCACAGCCGCCATGAGCTGAAGAAGTGACACAAATGAAATAGAGGTTTGCTGACGGCAAACTTGCAATTATCCATGTAACAAGGTAGGTGCCCAAGGCGGTAACGAAATTGCCCCAATGGAGGGACAAACATGAAGCATTTACCAATGATAACAAAGGTTTTTTAAAGGCAAGCCCATGAATAAGAGATAGTGATGGGCGTGTGGTGGGACTGGGTAAAAACCTACAGATAGAGCACAACAGGTCAAAGCACTTGCATGCTCGACCTAATGAATAAGTTAGACACATCTTGCGCTAGCCTCATCATATCGCTTTTTTCCCAAAGCATTGATAAAGCCAATTGGTCTCACCTATGCAAGACCCATTGGCTTTGTAATTTTTTTTTGCCGTGTTGTACAGCTGCGTGGTTGCTGTGCAGCATGGTTAAAAATAAAATAAAATTAAATTAAAAAGCGCTATGATGGAGCAAGCATTGACCGCACCATAGCACTTTTTTTTTTTACTTTCAGCCATGTTGCATTGCAGCCACACTGCTGTACATGGCTAAGAAATAGCATAGGCAAAGTCAGTGGATCTTGCATCAGTAGTACCTATTGACTTTGCTATTGCTTGTGGTTTTTAGGTAAGGGTTGATTAAGTGATTTTCCCAGGATCGAAGGAGGTTAAATGTGCTGGGTTCAAACTTTATGTACCAGTTTCAAAGTGTGGCTGTTAGACTGTGGCATGATACAAATATACATACATTTTACATACATATATATATGTTTGTAAGTGTGTACTTTAACACATTTTTACAATAAAGTCACAGAGGGGATTTGAATAAAATCTCAATAATCAATGAGAAAGGAGATGCAAAAGTCGATCAAGAAATAAAACCCAGATTGGATACAGTTACGTGGTTCATTTACCAATTGATCCTTCCTTACCTGTTGTTATATTTCGCTGTTTCCCATATGGTATTGGATCCTTTCGGATGATGTGGAGTTTATAGTGCAGTATGCGTCCTTCTTATATGTCATGTAACAGGGCTATAGGTTAACCACGTCACAGTAAGAATCACCCCAAAAGAGCAATGGATAACAAAAAATGTTGCACTTTGGGAACAAGCAAATAATCAATCTGGCTACCATATAGTTATACTTTTGTTTACTAAATAAGGGTAACCCTGCACTTGCCAAGGCTTTCATAAATTAAGTGAAACTCTTTAATGTTCCTCTCCATGGAAATCTTTAGTAAAAGGCGAAAGATTTATTCAGTTTAAAGAGAAACCAGAGTATATGTTTCGTGGCCGCCATCTGTGGTGCCAGAAACACAGTTCCACAGACTGTCAGGGTGATTTAGTTTACTAAGTTCATCTTAGAAAACCCTTTAAAATACAACCATGTTATAATAATTGTTGTAATTCGGTACATTGTTGCCACAAAAAGAAACAAGAGGAGGGCTCAGAAGTACAACTGAATTATGGGTATGTAAATTTAGTAATTGGTCACAAGACAGGAAAGGCTGCACCACAATAGTTTCCTTGCTGAAGTGGTGATGTCGGCTCTTTTAACTGCACATTTTGAAGGGTGCCTCACAAGGGCTTTTGTGAGGACCGGTGACACCCAAGAAAAGGAGTTTTATATGCCTATGTCAAAGCATGCTCACTGGCTCATTGCTATTCTTTGCAAGACAATGAATGAGACAGTGTGTTTTTTACTTGAAGCCTATAATACTGCATCAAATGCTGTAACAAAACAAGTATTTGCAAAGAGGAACAAATTTGAGCTATTAGCGTTGTATATTCCCAACTGGACTTTTCTTGCCACCTAAATTAAAAATGAAAAGTAAAACAGTTGACATAAGCGAGCCGATTCAAAGCATCATGGCCGACATGAGCATGAGCGCAAAGGAGAGACACAAAAGGAAAAAGAAGTTCGCTAGCAGTCAAACGTATCGGCAAAAGTGCAATTATCCATGTAACAGGGTCGATGGCCAAGGCAATACCAAAACTGCCCCAACGAGGGACACACATAAAGCATTTACAAATGATACCAGAGGATTTTTGAAAGGCAAGCCTATGAATGAGTGATAGTGATGGGCGTACTGTGGGCGTGATTAAAAGCCCATAGAGAGATTACAACAGGCCAGAGGGATTGCACCCTCAACCTCAACATATGAGGTGAAAGAAAAGAGGAAATATTGACCCCTTGTTTATCGAATCTTGCATAACTCCACTAGGTGACATTCGAAGGCTCCTACTGATTTAGCCTAACCGACTTGTATGAGGCAGTGAGTGAAAAAAGGGCATTACCACAGGGGTATGTAAACACATTGTGGAAAAAAGACAGGCTGGCACATTATGAATCTAATGTGCCATATGTCCATGGATTGGTGTTCTAGACTCCTTACTCTGCCAAGTTGACCCACATACACCACTGAGAAAAGGTAGCCCAGTGTGTCACCAGGTCATCAGTTTGGGCTTTTTAAATGTTTCTGTGGTAAGGAAAGTTGCAGACAGGTTGTTGTGTTAGTAATTCAACATAAATAGATCCCTAGTGTGTCTCTCTCCTCTGCTAACATGACAAACACAGACAACTGGTGAATGGTTACAGGGCGTCCCCAGATGGGACTTGTAAACACATTATTATACATATATATATATATGTGGGTAGGAGATGCTGGTGTATTATTGTTCTAACTCAGGATAACTCCATGGGGTGACATTGCAACACCTCCTGCTATATAACAGTGACATCTTCATGACTACATGGGACCCATAAGCACATGTGTTGATGTATGTGGGACTTGTAAGTGCTTATATAGTGAAAACCTGTATCAACATACTGGTGCAATGCAAACCCACTAGTAAACATTATGGCATAAGAAAATGAAAACAATACTATGGTGTTGAGATTAGAATGTATGAGGCCACTCACCTCTGTGCACGAGTCATCTGAGGATGTTAGCAGTGGGAGATTCTAGAGAGGTCAGTTGGAGCCATAGAGTTGAAGGGTTAAGTTGCTGATCTCAGTTGTTGCTGTTACACAATAAAGTCGCAGACATGCCAAAGGTACATTGTCATTTGTGGAGCATCCTAATACTGGTGATGAGCAGCTGGGAGGAGATAGGCTTTTCAAGATGGGCATCAGCCTCGCCTTAGCCTATGTTTTTGAAGCCTTATCAAGCAGCTTACGGAGGTAGGAAGTGTTGCTGTTGACATAAATTTCATTTGTGTCAGACTTTTACCCTGTTGCTAATTTCAAGGGTTTGTTGGCTTTAAGCTATGAAAAAAGGCAGCGCAAGGAAACTGTCAATTGCACACGTGCGCTAACAAGTGGCAGTGCAAGCAATTTGTCAACGCGGTACATTCCTGTGCCTAAAGAGACACTTTGACATCATCTTCGCACGAACAAAACAACTAGACCTCTATACACGATGCAAATGTGATACGCTAAGAAGAGTATACACCGTTCCAGGTACCATAGCAACAAGCAATGACTTTCACGTGTCGCCTATTGATTATGTGTATTTGCATTAAGCAAAACAAGTACACCGCTATACAGACTGGGCACGTGATCTGCTGAGAAGAGCATATGCCGTCCTAGGTACCATAGCAACATGTGTTTGCTTTCATATGTCTCCTATTGATTGTGTGCGCTGGGTCAGGGGCATAATCAAGCCTCGGGCAGCATAGTGGACCTGCACACACCTGCGTATGTTTAAATACGTCCAGACAGATGGCAAGGGCAGTGATACGCTCAGAAGAGCATACACCATTATAGCATTGCCCTGGTACCATAGCACACATGGTCAGGGGCATAATCGAGCCTCAGGCACAATCGACCTGTACACACCTGCTTATCCTTATTTATGCATGCTGTGCGTCATAGGTAATGCCCTTTTTTAAACTTTTGTTGCTTTAATATAGGGGCATCATCGAGCCTCACTATCTCACATAGCTGATCACGCTGATTTGGAGAACATCACAGGATTCAAAGACACATAGTTGATCACCCTGATTTGGGGAGCACCACAGGATTCTAAGAGAAAGAACACTCATAGTACCTTACTTATAATATTTTTATGGCACAGTACAGCCTTAAGTGCCATTTCAGTGGGACATCATTCCTACTTCCCTCAGAATGTGTATGGTTTGTTTAATTTGGATTAATTGCCGTAATTAATTTGCTTTTCCAGCATTAAAATTTTTTCAAGGGACTATTGTGCTATTGAGCTGTGCTAACTGTTCCTATTTCCTGCTTTGCAGTGGCAGCGGCTATTATGGCTTCACCCCTTCGTCTTCTGTCATACAAAGATGAGCCAATAATTCCATGGAAAAGATGGAAGAACTTGTTCGACTCATACCTAGTAGCTATTGGAGAGGAGAACTTCTCTGCATCTAGGAAACAAGGGGTTTTACTTCACAATTTAGGAGTGGAGAGTCGCAACATTTATGGCAGTCTAGAAACTGTACCCATTGGTAATGCAGAAGGAGATGGAAGGGATGTATTTGATATGTCTGTGTTAATGTTAGAGAAGCATTTTGAGGCAAGGATTAATGTTGTTTTGGAACAACACAAATTCTTCTCAAGAGTTCAGGAGAAGGAGGAATGTGTTGGGAATTATGTGGCCTGTTTGAGGACACTTGCGAGCACCTATGAGTTTGACCCATTAACTGATTCATGGATTAGGGACAACTTAGTGAGGTGTACAAACAATGTAAGGGTCCAAGGAAAATCATCAGCAAAAAACCTGACCCCGGGGAGGAGATTGCAATTGAAGAAGGTATAGAGAGCACTAGTACCTGGGTATGGGAAATGCATGCTGTACCACTTTCTCCATTAAATATTATTTAAAAACCCAGTAGTGATTGAGATGGTTGGGGAAGTTGCACACAAAACTAAGCATGATGCCAAGCAGAGTGGTAGTAAGAAGGATAGCAAGTTTTTAAAAATAAACTGTTATTGATGTGGCAATCCAGGTCACTCAGTGAACAGCAGTCAATGTTATGGAAGGAATTCAGTGTGTTGCAAGTGCGGAAAGAAAGGGCACTCTTCACGAGTCTGCAAAAATGACACAAAACAGACCATCAACTCAGTTAGTGAAGACATGAGCAAAATGATATTGACAATCAAACCTAACCCCTGTGAGGTGGAGGTAGGTCCCATTAACATGCCTGAATGTCACATGAAGTTGGAGGATAAGGATGTTGTGTTAGCTGGTTCAAGTTCACCTTACACCATGATGGGAGAAAAGTATTGGGAAAAGGAATTTAGTGGAGAACACATAACCTTGTTTCTCTCAGAGATAAATCCAGTAAGTTTTGGGGATTCTAGAATCAATGTATTGGATTATGCTGTGATGAGAGTAACATTTTCAGATAAGTAAACATCAGGAAAAGTGTATGTAGCAAAACGTGGTGATAATATGTTCGGATGGGACCACCAGCGGCATATGGGGATAATGCTAAACCCAAATGCCACTTATCCAGTTATGTCTGTGTCATCAGAAGAAGAACATGAAGATATTGTACCAAAGTTCCCTAATATATTCAGTGACAGGTTGAGCCTACTTAGAAACTTTCAACATAAGCGCATTCTAAAAAACTGCCTCCCCTTATGCTCACAAAGTCAGAAACGTTCCCCATCTCATGATGGAGCCATGGAAGAAGCAGCTTAATAGGTTGATACAAGGTCACATAATCAAAGATATTGAGCTATCAGAATGGTTGGCCCCAATAGTGTTAGCACCTAAGAATGGGGGAAAAAAAATCAATGTGTTGACCTTCGAGATCTTAATAAACACATTTGGGTTGACCGGCAGTCTCTCCCCAATATTTCCGCATCATTGACTATGCTGGGTCAATTGACCTTTCGTTAGCATATCAGGTCAAGCTACATCATGGATCTCGACATTTAATGTCATTTGTCTGACCTCTCAGGGAGTAGCATTTCAAAAGGACACCTTTGGACTGGCATCCGCCGCAGCATGTTTCCAAAGAATCATGAAAAAGGTACTTTGCAGAGTAGAAAACATACTTATCTTCCAGGATGACATTCATATTTGTGGGAAGGATCAAGATGATCATGACAAGACTTTGATGGAGGTGTTGAGGAGGTTGGAGGGGCCTGGGTTGACACTGAAGAGACAAAAATGTAAATTCCGTGTCTGTGTTGGTTCCTATTTGGGGCATACCATTTCTGCTGAAAGTATCAAGCCCAAGTTAGAACTGGTTGATTCAATTTTCAAAGCACCACAGGAGAAACATCAGGTGAGATCTTTCCTTGGATTCACTGAATTTTACTCCAAATGTGTGCCCAAGTTTGCAGGGTTTGCCCAACCTATGAGATTCTTACTTAAGAAAGGTACAACATTTGAATGGACGGATGACTGTGAGGAAGCTTTCAAAGCTATAAAAAATTGCGTAAGTGGTATGTCTACCTTGGGGCATTTTGATGTGTCAAAGGAAACAGTACTCACCATGGATGCTAGTCTAAATAACTGGGGCAGTGCTATCACAGTTTGAGGGCGTTGTATAGCTATTTTAGCCCTGTTTTTAGATATGTTATATTAGCAACTAGGCCTGCCGTTGTGCACTTTAACCCAGTTACATTTTATTCAGCTTTGTTTTAGCATAGGCCACATTTCGGTGCTGTTTTATGTTCTTTATCTAGTTGTTCTTTCACCTACGAAAGCATTGTGTCTCTAGCAGTATATTCTTTCCACTTTGTGCTTTCCTCAAGGCTGCAGCCAGATAGAGCTGCCGGCAAAGTGGTACGCTGTGTCTCCAACATTCACAAAAACATACACATATTTTCTCAGAACATCAGCTGTTTTATTATAAAAACACTTCTCTGTTCCATACACGTTAGAGGGAGATTCCAGCCAGATGACCACGACTGCATGCTAACTGCTGATTGCCTTCGCTACAAGTGCTTGCTTAGACTACCTGATCCCTGTCCTACATGAGGATGGTGTCTTTCTAGGTAACAGGCTTCCTTGCTCAGGTATGGCCTGAAGGGGTATTAGGGTTTATCATGCTGTGCTCTAACATAATTTAGGTAGGAACCACATATATTATGCATAGAGACAGTATGGTGGGACTGTTTCTGTGTTTCACTCTCCTTGTCACCATTTGGCTTCTAGCGTGTTTTATCATCCTAGTTATTACAATTCATGCCATTTTATCTAAGATGCAGTTAATTCAATAAACTGTATTTAACCATTCTCTGCCTCTGTTTGTCTTTATATATGTGAGACTAATGTAACTGAGAGAAGAGGATGAGATCTGATCAACCACAATTCCCCTGGGAAGTCATTTTTGTCATGTGCACAGTTGCTACAATCATCCCTGCACTTAGGCAGAGATAAGGCACTTCTAGTTAGCCAGAAAACCCAGATTAAGTCTACAGTTGTCACATGGTGTGGGATTGGACTCAGTTCCCCACAATTCAGGTGTTTCTGCCACCCCAATCCAGAAGCCTCAGTAGAATAATGAGAGCCTATGCGACAATGGAGGTGATGAGAGAGTGGTGACATTTGCATCCCGCTCACTCAAAGGAGCGGAAGGGAGCTATTCTGCTATTGAAAGAGAGGCCATGGCATGTGCGTGAGCCATTAGACACTTTAAATTATTTTTATTGAGTGTACCTTTTGAAGTGAAATCTGACCACAGACTACTTGTACAGGTATTTTCCACAAAGAAGAACAATTAATTGACTCCCAGGATCAAAAGATGGGTTGAAGGAGTACATGATTTTAATTTCCAAGTGGAGTATATCACTGGCTCAAGGAATGTTGTGGCAGATTGGTTGTCCAGGTAGCTACTGGATAAAGGGTGAGAAGCGTTGGATCTTGATCAGATCAATTGGATGTGTGAAAGAGCACTTCCGAAAGATGAATGGCAAGCAGCGAGGGAAGCTAATGGTAAAGCCAAGGAAGTTAGGAGATCTATAGTTGGTGGCTGGCCAGAATTTAAAATCATTTCAGAAGAGACTAAGGAGTTTTGGAATGTAAGAAATTAGTTGAGTTGGAATGGAAGTGTGTTGTTTAGAGGTACCAGAATAATTCCACTCAAAGTGATGGTAGAAAAGATTGTAAACCTGGGACATGAAGGATATCTGGGAAGAAATCTGACCAAATCCAAGGTGCGAGAAAGATGTAGGTGACCCAGACTGGATTGTCAAGTTGAAGGTGTGATCAAGGATTGTGATTAATGTGCCAGGAGTAAGAAAAACAAGGTCATTTTAAAGGCTCCATTGTCCCCGAGAACCACGTAAGAAGTTAGGATTAGATCTCACTGGCCCTTTCCATCTTCTACATGCCAGTGAGTGGTACGTCATACTGTTGGTTGACTACATGTCAAAGTGGGTGGTGACTAATTGTGTGAACTCTACTGATACTAAGGAGGTGATTACGTTTTTGAAAGAAGAGTTCTGTTGAGAAGGTTTACTGCAAAAATCATAACGAACAATGGTGTGCAACACATTTCATGAGATGCAGGAGTTTCTGGGGGAGTTATCCCTTGTGCGTCACAAGACCGCTCTGTACTCACCACAAGCCATTGGTCTAGCAGAACATATGAACAGATTGGTGAAGTCATGCATGCAGAAAGCAGTAGAGTTGAAGAAACCACTATCAGAAGTGCTGAATGAAGTATTGTGGACGCATCACAATGCTCCTAGTCCAGTGCCATTCAAGTCTCCATTTTTCTGGATGAGAGGCAGGGTTGGCAATACCAAGTTTAATCCGGCATGGATGAGTAACATGGAACAAAGGACAGAACCGGTGGAGAATGAGGCAGAGTTGAGAGAACTCAAACAGAAGGGCAAATTTTTAACATAGAGATATCAGGAGAATTACAAGCAAAGGTATGATCAGAAAATCAGAAACATTGCACTGGGACACGTAAGTGGTTAGTGGGAGATGTGGTACTGGTAAAGAAACCAGGACTCATGAGAAAGGGAGAGTATGGCTACATTGGTCCTTTTACAATTGCAAGTGATGAAGAATGTAGTGAGGTTGGCCAATGGAGATGTGTGGAGTATGTCCATGCGGGCAAAAGTACAGGGTATGAAGTTGGAGAACACTAATGATTCCTTAATCTCTATTCCAAGGCTGCTAAAAGGGCTCACAACAGACACAAGTGGTGGAAGGAGTATGTAATGTCATGATACACACATTTTATATGCTTATCACACCATTTGTTATGTGAAATGAACTGTTGCCGTTCTGTTAGTAATCTGTGCTACCATTACTATGTTTTTTAGTAATCTGTGCGATGATCTGTTATCAGTTTATTATTATGCTGAAGTTCATCAATGCCCCTAATGTGTGTACATACTTTCCGATCTCTTTAGAGCCTATAGCATTGTCTTGTACTGCTATTTCTTCAGCGATTAAATCCTTACTTATCTCCCTGTTGCCTCTTTTTACACTATAGTTGCATTTGTCATTGTGGGGAGGGAATGTGTTGTGTTGACCTTAGAATGTATGAGGTCACTCACCTCTGTGCAAGAGTCATCTGAGAATTTCAGCGGTGGGAGATTCTAGAAAGGTCAGTTGGAGTTGGAGAGCTGAAGGGTTAAGCTGCTGATCTCTGTTGTTACTGTTTACATAATAAACCCTTTTCGCAGACACGCCAAAGGTACAGTGTCATTTATGGAGCATTTTATCAGATCTCTTGACTGTAGGATCCATGTAATTTATTTTGTATGCAAATAACCCTGCTGCCTTAGAAACGTTATAGCACTTTCTGAATTACATAGGTAGGTCATTGATACTTTTCAGAAAAGAAAGTTAATGCTTTATGGAATATTATTACAGAAACATTGTTCTACTGTGGGGTGGAATACATGCTTTGTTCAGTGACTTCAAAAGTGATGCTCCCAATGTTTCCTGAGATTATCTTCTGAGTCGTTGCTGCGGTCAAGTCTCATACTGACTACAATATTGAGAACAATGTCAGGCCTCGAGCCAACACAGTGGGAAAGGAAGCCGACCATAGGCGTCTGGTATGTGGGGACGTAGTAACTCTCAATATCTTGGCTTTGTGCAAGATGGCTGCAACTAGTAAGGAACCAGTACAACCATATCAGGGAGACAGTGATGTGAAACAAATGCTTCAAGCAAAAGGTGGGTGTCCGGTCTAGTCTGATGGACTCCTGACCTGGGGTCTTGCCTAGTTGGTCACTCTGGCAACCAGGCTTTTTCATGAGAATCTCAAAACACAGTGCTCGAGCCCATGTGAGAAGATCATATGGATGAAGCAGAGTGTAAAGCAGTGGTGGGTGGAGGGGTTTTGAATACTAAATAGACTGGACCACAGCTTCGCTCTTTCCTTTGTTTGGCATCATTAAATATTCAGGTACCCCTGCAGAAGAGTTACATGAGCTGGTCCAAAGTGAAGAGAAGAGGCTGCTGGAGGATTTAATACGTAATGACCGGAGAATGTGGAGGCTGGCACCCTGCTCAATTAGGATTGAAAATCTTTCATCAGCCCCTACTTTTCCCTTATTTATTGTGCATTTTGCACGAGGTGCAGAAACATTAAGTGGAGGAGAAGGAGCGTGAATATGAAGAAGATTAGCGGCAAAAGTTGAAAGAGCAACAGCATGGCACTGGAGATTTACTTTTGTATGCTGGGGGAAATTTAGAATTCAAAATGGAATGGCAAATATACATATCAATGATTTGAATCGGGTAAAGAATAATTAGCATTATGGCTATGAAGAAGCGGAGCCCCTAATACTTTGGCAGACTTGGTTGTAGAACATCACTTTCATTCCCTTTCAGAACTTCTTATGTATATACTGGCAAAAAGCAAATACATTTTAAAGAACATCGGAGAATGCTAGAAGGTCGGATCATTCACTAAACTTGCTCGTGCAACGTGGAGGCTGATAATAGATTTCATTTTTTTTTTTTTTTGCTATTGCCACTTTTGTGACCTAAAGATGTGTCTGTTGATGTGAGTCTACAACACAGATGTAGACTTATACCAATCCTCAAGTCCCCAAAAAACAGGCAGTTGTGAATTTTAAAGGTCACACACATGAGTGTCTGGACACACACACACGCACACACCCCACCTGGCCCCCGCTCCAATTAAGGTGACTGAAGGAGTATGACTGTGTTATGATAAGTAACCAGCCAAGAGTGGTTGTCAACATTTGAGAACGCAGTGTGAAAGATGCAGCATATATGTATGATCCGGGAGAATAGGCCGCCCACAGCAGTGGTGCGTTTGAAGTTCTGAAAAGCCAACGGTTCCCTCTTTCATTTGTGCCAGGCTTCTTTGGTTGCCTCTCTCTGGCATTCAGTTTTTCTGGCACTACATGCAACATTACTACTCATGCCAGGATGGTATTCTTAGAAGATAGCATTTTTTTTTCTTTTCAGGTTGAAAAATTATTTAAATGGCTTTCATCCTCTCTACACATGCAGTCAGACCGCCTGGAATTTAGGAAATCCTTAAAAAACGTACTTATGTCCATATTAATGGCCAGCCATTTGCTTACTTTTACCTTGTGTCGCACGACCCTTGTAAGGTGCTCTAAATATTTTTGTATATTCATCACCAGCAGAGTTCTAGACTCTATTGAGATATATTGGTACACCAGTGTGCTACTCCTTTTATCAGGAGTGACTATTGCATCAAGGACAAGTTGATGACATCTTCAACTGCTGGTGGAAGCTTATTAATATTTAAAAAGGGCAGCTTTTCTTCTTCTCCCGAGTGATAGACGGTATAATCATTGTCCATGAAAAATCGTGTAGTCTGTCTGACTCAGCCTCTTGACTACTCCAGTAATATGTGGTTCCCGTAAGTAGTGCTTTGATGCAAAAAGCTTGGAATACCCATAGTTGCCCCACACATGTAGATAGCCCCTAAGACAGCACAATGCACTATGGTGTAGTGGCAGTTAGAGCTTCCTTTTCCCTGCATGTCCTCCTTGCACTGGTTTTGCCTTTCTACTTCCCTTCTAAGCCCCTCGTAAAACCATGTGTAGGTGACTGATTGAAATCACATAAAAATGAATAGAGTGAAAAGCTTCTTTTATGTCAACACAGCAAAGAGGCCCAGGGGAGATTGATAGACTGCGGGTATTCACTCTCAATATATACGACTGATACACGGAAAACCACCAGAGTCTTGAAAAGGTGAGGATAAATTCCGAATGACGAAACATACCATCTCTGGTGGGTAAGGGAAGTCGTCCTTAAAAAGGAATATTCCTGCTCAGCTATTCTTTCTTGACCTCTTCAAGCTTCTTTTGTGATCACCTTTCCTGGACCACACCAGTAACATCAGGTCAGCCTTTGGCCTGAGACAAAAACTCACATCTGATAAAGTCTGTGACTAAGCATGTGACAAAAACTGGACAAAGAGGTTGGCTTCCGGTCCATTCCACATATCCTGTGCTCTTCTATGCCTAGAAAGATAAGACCCAACAAGATCCCTGGTACCCTGTACCGTCAAAGGCAGCCTGGCTTCAGTCTACAAAATCAGATAGACAGTTCACTCTGGTACCTGGTTGGTGTGGCATTGCATCACATCTGAAGGTAAAACAATTTTAAATAACTACATCCCTCTAGAAGTTTCGAACTAACTTTGGGTTTTAGTGGTATGTTAGCTAGAGCTCAACTGCCGTTATTACTTGAAAAAATAGATCCCCTCAGTTTAAGAAAAGACAATCTTCTACTTAGGGGAGTTCATCACACTTGTGTGAGAGGCAGGACATTTTGACTAGCTTACCTGAAGGAGTTGTTAACATACTCCAGGCCAGAGGAAACGACTTTGCTTCTGCAGCAATCTAAAGACGAGAAGGAGACAGACTCCCTGGTGTGTGAGAAGCAGCCACATTTCAGCCCGGGGTTGGTCATTGCACGTCATGAGTGTTTCAGTAGGACCAAGACTGCAGAGACCCGAGGCTTATGACCGCTGTCCTTCCCATCAAAGAAAATTTGCCACAAGCAGTGCTGATCTGATAGTGGAATTCCATGGGCTTTTTCACCTTGCTACTGCATCATTGTTTTCCTTTACAAGTGGTGCTGACCTGAGGGGGACGGCCTCTGTGCCTGAGCACTTTGCTGCTCCATCCTTGTTCCTAGGACTGGCAGCTCTGGTCTATAGATAAGTATCAATTTGCATTTATGTTACTTACAGCGTATCAGTTTGACGGTGAGCTGTGCCTACCAGAACAAGAGGGCAGGTGTATCTTGGCAACTGACTGTTGCAGCATTGATATCCCCAGACCTGCAGCCCAGATCTACATAAGAGTGTCTATGAACCCTAGTGCTTATGTTGCAGAAACGCTTTACCTCTGTGAAAGTAGCAATCTATCACCCCTGCACTCCACTGTTTGAGTTGCACCCAACTCCATGCCTAGATCCGGCCTAGATCCGGCCCCCGGTGTGAGGACTGTACCTGCGGACATCTACCACCCATCATCTCTCTCTGAGAACTACATACGCTACTTCCTGGGCCAGCAAAGAGAAGAAAGAGACTGCTACCCAGTGTGGAGGGTTCCTTTCATGTGCAATTTCTAGAAGCTCTTTGCCCAAGAGCTGCATGCATTCTATCCACCTTAAATACTGAGTAAGGCATTCAAATGTGAGACTGTTCCTTGAAAACCAGATGATGTATTGTGGCTACAGACTGGGTCAATTAAAACTGTATTCTCAAGATCTAGGTACCCACAGGAGCTTCACCTAGTTATAGCATGTCCACAGGAAGTTGCTTCAACAGTTATTAATGGCATACGACTTCCTGGAGTTTCTATGTAGCATAAAATGAATAAAGTTGTATTTATTCTTCTTAAAGAATATCAGTATTTTGACATAATAGTTATTATGAGTGATACAAGTGCTAATGGAAAAACACTTTCTACTTCCACAGCATTCACAATGAGTAAAACGTGTATGTAGTGTTTTAAGGACTACAGACATAGATGGGGAGCAGAGAGCCACTGTTCAATCCCACTGTTAAACCTTATTGTGATTTCACTTGCAGAGGTATCTCTCATCTTTAGGTTCCACTGCCCCCTGTGAACTGGTCTCCTGCATTTTATCTGTATTCTCCATTCATTCCCTCTCTGGTCTTCACACCATCTTCCTTCCAGTGCTCTCTCTTTGTACTGACCCTTTCTTTCAGTACCCCTCCTTCTGCACTGCCTTACAAATTTATTGTGTCCCTACGGCTGCACAGCACTTCACTGCTTTGTAGATAAAAGAAGCTTATGGATACCTACAGTCATCTCTTCACTTAGATACATCATCAGATTTGTTCACCTCCCTTCAGCTATGGATAAGCGTTGGAAAATGAGTCTGCGCTTGACATCTCACTGTTCCCTCTCATAGCCTGGGGTACTTGGGAGTTTTCTGATTCAAAAGTAGAGACCTGACTTGTCACCTCATCTGCACTCTTCTGTCTCCTAAAACTGGTACACATGTCCTGTTTTTGTGAAATAATAGTAAATATTTACTGAACAACTAGTCTTCTTACATGGGTAGAAATGTCAGCAGATGTTTAAGCCTTCTCCCAACACATATTTGAATGATACTATTGTGTCAGCAGCAAAGCAAAAACCATTAAGGCACACATAATAGGAGTGGCAGCAACAGCACAAGTTTCATTCAGAGTCCTGGAGTGAGGAGCAGTGGAGCTCTGGTAGAGCAAGCTTCATTCTTAGTTGTAGAGCAGGCAGCAGTAGAGCAAACTTCACTCTGAGTCGTGGAGTCTGCAGCAATACAAGCTTCAGTCTGAGTCATGGAGTGGGGAGGGGTATAGATCCAGTAGAGCAAGCTTCACTCTTAGAGGTACAGTAGGCAGCAGTAGAGAAAACGTCTCTCTCAGTCATGGAGTGAGGAGTGGTAGAGCAAGCTTCACTCTTAGTTGTGGAGTGCATAGCAGTAAAACAAGCTTCACTCAGAATCATGGAGTGATCAGTAGTACAGCAAGCTTCACTCTGAGTCATGGAGTGAGCAGCAGTACAGCAAGCTTCACTCAGAGTCATGGAGTGTAGAGCAGTGGGGTGGGCAGCCATAAAGCAAGATTCACTCTGAGTCATTACGTGAGGAGTGGTAGAACAAGTTTTACTCTGAATCATGGAGACGGAGTAGAGCAAGCTTCAATTTGAGTCATGGAGTGAGGAGTGGTAGAAAAACTTCACTCTGGGTTGTGGAGTGCATATTAGTAAAACAAGATTCTCTCGGAAATATAGAGTAAGCAGGAGTGTATCAAGCATCACTCTGAGTCAAGGACAGGGCAGGGGTAGAGGGAGCTTCTTTTAGTCACAGTGTCTTTAGCAGTGGTGAATATGTGTATCAGCCACTCAGCATGTGGCAGCAGGACTACAAGCCACCCTAAGGCCCAGATTGGGGGGAGCTGTATTGTCGGCATCGGCCCTGATGAACAGAGCAGCAACAGTAATGCACGCTTCCTCCCTGCTATGTCAATTTGCACCCCTTGAACCCTCAGTTTTTAAGTTGCCATTTCAGGAAAAGGCAGAGGAATGTGCGGAAAGCACAATCCATGCCACTTAATGAATGGGCATTACTCACCAGGGGTCACCCCAAGGTATGGGCTACAAGTTTCTCTGCCCATTTAATCCATGGCCTGACATTCCGGTCACTATGTCAATGGACCACCTCACAAAGGTGCCAATTAGTGTCATCAATGATTGTGTTTGTTGCCAAATGCACATCTGATCATAACGGCTACTGATCATAAGACCTGGAGTAGGTTCAAAAATACATACCAGAAAAGAAAGCCTCTTTATTTGCATACCTGTCCTTTAAGCCATTCAGGCTTGGAATAGATGTTCTCGGTATCACTGTACCTTTTAATGACCCTATAAGCTCAGAACTACACAGCTGATCCCCCCAATTTATTAGGGGTGGGTGTTGAGCACCCCTCCACTGGTGGAGCTAACAGAGTTTTTGGCTTGCTGTGCTCTGCTTGGAGCACAGAGTTTGTGCAAAAACTCTACTAGCCCTGCCAGCGGAGCGGAGCTCACCACATGCGCATTGCAGCCCAGCTATGGGCAACAAAGCGCAAGCGCAGGCGGCGAAAAAAAGCTGCCATTTCAGGCCTCTTGTGCACCGACCTGTCCCATGTGCAGTCCTGTGTGCAGTCCCGTGTGCAGTGCACACAGGACAGGCCGGTGCAAAAGAGGCCTGAAACTGCAACTTTCACTGCCTATGGCCAACTCCTGAATGTCCCTGAACTCAGAACCACTAAGCAGGGTTGGGCCTGGCTAACCAGGCCTGACCCTGGTTACTGTTTCCAAGATTGGGTACATTCAGGAGAGGACCATTCTGTGGCTCACAGAACTCTGCCTCTGCAGAATTCCACAGAGTTTCATATCAACTCCGCAGAATTCAGCGGAGTGGAACTCCGTGAGCTCCTCCCAGGCCTAAAGTTTACAAATCTATCTGTTTTATACCTTGAAGTGACCCACTTTTCATTGGCATACCAATGTCGTAAATTCATCTAGCTGTGTAGGTGGAGATGTAGAGTCCAAGCACCAATACTCTGTGGTCTGTGAAAGTCTTTGTATCCGTTTCCCAATTCTGTGAACTGATCTATCCCACCTATACTATTCAAATGAGCACATGTATCCAAAAGATATCACCATTCCTGCTTTTCAAAAACAGTTTCCCAAGATTATTGATCTGTAAAGGTGATCTGTATTTCTGCACCAGAGTCAAGAGGCTTTGTGTGTCTCTCAATGTGACAAGCCCTACATCCCTGGATTGATCCCCATAGCTTGTGCGCATGTGTGTGTATATTCACGTAGAAAGCCAAAAAGCTACAGGGACGTTATGGTTAGGTTCTTAATTGAGTTGTACAAAACCATTCAAATTCAACAGTTATAGTTATTTCAAGTAACTTTAGTTTGTGCCCTAATCTAACTATAACTTGCACCGGTGCGTGGTGGGGGTTGGCACCAGGGTCTGAGTGCAGCCAGGCTCTGCAGTCACCACCCTTTAAGCACCAAACCCCATGTCACACACGGCCTTTTTGTGTATGTGTGTGTGTGTGTGTGTGTGTGTATATATATATATATAGATAGATAGATAGATAGATAGATAGATAGATAGATAGATAGACAGACAGACAGACAGACAGATAGATAGATAGATAGATAGATAGATAGATAGATAGATAGATAGATAAATAGATAGATAGATAGATAGATTCCCTACTTATAGATAGGACCAACTTTGCGCCGTTTGACGACTTTTTATATATATGATATATATACATATATATATGTATATATATAGAAAGAGAGAGAGAGAGAGGGATAGATGGATAATATGCCATTTTCCTGCAGGTCTCAGGTTAAGGAGTGGTTTGAGAGCAGGATGGGCCGCCATGACTCAACCATGCACTCAGAGCATTCTGAGTGCAGCCGCCTGAAATGTGGGGCTGGTTTAAACATTCTGCCATAACTGATTTTGGTTTCCAATCAAGCCACCTTGGCCACTTTTAACTTGAAGGTGCTCTGGTTCCATTCTTCCCCATAAAAAGAACAGTTCCCCTACACCTTTGCCAATCTCTCAATTCATGCATTCTTTGAGGTAGAGGCCCTCTATCACTACAAAAAGCTTCTGGCCACATCCATCCCTAGGGTCAGGGGGATTTGAATGCCTGTACCAATTTGATGAGCACCTAAGCGTGAGCGGACCCTGTGCCCCCTTTCCTTTGCTTGGAACACAGCAACTCTCTACTGGTGAAAGGTTTTTTTATGGCTTTAACAATCTTAAGAACTCATCCATCGGTTAAGGTAAAAGGCACCTCAGCACTGTCAATCCTCTGACTACATTCTTTCCTCACTCTGAAAAGATCAGTGTTCCTGATCCAATAACCGAGTTCGTCTAGCCCTAGGTGTGGGGGTGGCTCTAACAACCCCCTCACTGTATCTGTCTTTACTGACGAAATGCTCTTCATCCCTTTCCCATCCCTCAAAGTTACACATCACTTTTGGTGCAAGGCTCAGCATCCCTGGACCTGAGTGCACCTGGCGCCTGGAGAGGAAGGTTGTGCATCTTTGTGTCAATTCTATGCTTGTCACTATTGTGGCGAATGCCTGTTTTCCAAGAACAATCCCTTGAGCCTTTCAAGCCTAAACGCATAGGAATGTATTCCCTTATCGCCCCTCCCCCCCTGAGGTCAGTTGGTTCCATTAAACGAATATTCTCAGCAGTTTACTTTTTGCCGCTGAATATTTCATGGTGAGCTATACAAATCCATGTTCACATTCTTTTAAGATGTCACGTTCCATTTGCTTTACCTTGTAAGTGCTCTGCTGTTTGACTGAAGTAAGGGAGACCGCTCAGGAATCACTCGATGCTAGTCCGGCCTCCGGAAGAGATAGCACATTAGGTTCAGTTCCCCCTTTCTGCTATAAAATAGGGACCTCTCTGTTTTCTGTCTACGAATATGGAAATATGGAAATCCCTTCCACTCACGCGTTTCCTTGAATGCAGCCGTTTCTACTGTTTGTAGAATGACACATATTGTGCGTTGTCGAATGGCGTTCCCTTTTGGGTGTAAACTTGCGCCTTGTGGAGGTGCGGATAGATTGTGAGTGAGGGATGCAGTTTGGAGAATCTCAGGTGAGCTGATGTGTAGTGAATCCCCTGCAGATCCAGTTCTAATGCAGTGCATTAAGAGTCTAGTATAGTACTTCATTAGCAGGCAGAGGCCACATTACCAGTGGAAGCTTCAAATATGGGCCCACTTCGATAGGAGCTGCAAAAGGTCTCTCGGCCTTGGGTGCCAAAACGTTTTGCACTCTTCGATCTCCTGAAAAAGCAAAACATGGTTTTAAAAAAAATGAAAACACAGAATGTAGCTAAGTGACAGAGCCAAGCAGGATATTCTGTCTTCCTTTCAACCATTCCTTGCGTAATTACATGTAAAATATAAGTATTATCAACCCCCAAATCATCACGTTTTTCCACTACCACCTGCTCAGCATTCCAGAAAAGCCAGCAAGCTTCCTCCACCTATACTGCATAATACCTGCACAAAAAACAAGCATTTGCAATGCAATGGGTCTTGCGTTTGCTTGAGTTAGAGCTGTAGGCGTTGCAAATTTTGAACTGGACTTTTCTAGCCATATAAATTGAAAATTTAAAGTAAAAGAGTTGACATAAGTGAGCCGATTCAAAACGCCACAGCTGCCATGAGCATGAGCGTGAAGGAGAGAAACAAAAGGAAAAAGAAGTTTGCTCGCAGTCAAGTTATCGGCAAACATACAATCCAAGGTGGTAACAAAACCGCCCAAAGGAGAGACAAAGGTGAAGCATTTACCAATGATAACAAAGGATTTTTTAAATGAGTGATAGTGATGGGCGTAAGGTGGGTGTGGTTAAAAACCCACAAATAGATTACAATAGGTCAAAGCACTTGTGCAATCAACCTAAAAAAGGATTAAGACCTTTGGATACCTACCATCCTATGATACTATGTTCCCCTTATTGAATTCTCATTCCATACTGCATGTTTTTATTCGAAGTCCTACGCAAAGCATCCCACCCTTTCTAGATTCTAAGTGAATTGCTCCTTCTCAAATTATAGCCCCTAATTCCCCTTCTCAAAAACTGGTAATCACTTACCTGCAATCTTTCAATCTTCTAAGGTTCCTCTACCCCATCTATTCAGCCCAACAGTTGCTGGCGGAAAGTATTGTACACTGCTCTACTTAGCATTAATATCAAATTCCCTAGTGGAAGGTTTCTTCTTCCCATCTATTAACCCCACCAATCATCCACCCAAACGAAAGTGCCCCTGAACGCCGAGCCAGCCCTTACTTCTAACTCCTACTGAGCACTTTGTCTAAACCATGTACTCGTCCCATAACATTTTATTGAAATGACATAACCCTCACCCCTGCTAGCTAAGATATCAGACTCCCTCTGATTTCACCACAAACGATCAAGGGTAATTGTCTTGAAGAGCAACCTATGCTCTTCTGTAAAAGATGACAGCAAAGGTGCAACAAACAGCTACTGCGTGTAATTTCTCAATGTTAAAAGGGCTGAATTACATTTCATAAAATTATGCACTTGTAGTCAAAACCGAGATGTGAGTTGGACTGGGTGTTCTTGCTGCAAGTGATGTTCAGAGGTGCGAGAGGGGTGAGATCTCTGTGGTGGACACAAGGGGGGGGGGGTTACTGATCACCTACTGGGATTTGGTTTGAGTTGTGTCCTGCTGGTGGAAAATTCAGATGATTTGTTGCTAAAGTGCATATTGGTACTTTGAAATCTACTCAAGTGCTCTGGTGAAAATTTCAGTTCCAGCTTTAAAATTGTACCTGGATTCAGTAGAAACCAGTTTGCAGCTTTTCATCTGTATCTTTTGACGTGTATTCAGTCATCCAGCTTCTAGTGGGCTAGAACCAGGGTTTTTTTCTGGGACTCTGTGAAGTGTATTTATGTATGCTAATGACTTGTAAAGCACAAGCATATTCATCCCACCAAAGTAAGGCCCGTAGCACTATAGAGCACACAGAGTCATACTAAGATAGACTGCTTTCTCAAAGCAAAGTAATATCCAACGACCAGACGTGACGTCTTTGAAGAAATACTGCAGGTTTGTTGTATTTAAAGGAATGTATTGTTTCACTCACCACTTTGGCAGTGCTGGCTGAGGTTATCAGTAGGCCTGGTCATAATTTCAATTACATCAGAGTAAGCAGAGTAATTTTGGTAGTTCCATGTTAATCTTTGCCATGGACTTACCGATGATTATGCAAATACTGCAGCTTGTGTCATTATTAAGTCTTTGGCAGAGTTCGTGGAGTTCTGGTATGCGGAACTCCGTGAAGTGCAGAAAAAACTCTGTTGCACTATGCGGAGCTCTACGAGTGGTGGAGTGCGGTAAGTTGCAGTGCTCACATTGATTTTTAACACCATGAATTTGTCCCACGCTGTGAAATCAGGGCGAGTGGCACAATGCACAAGGCAAGAGGGTGCTGTTCTTTTTGCAGCTCGAGCAGATGTTCTACTGGAATGCAGCTTCCTCAGTGCGAGTGGCAGGTTTCACAACATGAGCAGTAGCGAGCTGCCGCGAACCTTGCGCTGAGAAATCTCACCCAGAGGTGGTCTGTTATTTGATTTTTCTTGTCGCCAACCTACAGTTGATAAGCGCGAGCAAAAGGAAAAACTCTGCACTGCGCCACTCCGCAGAGCTTTTGGGAACTCTCTGCTCTCCGCAGAGTGGGCAAAACTCCACAAACTCCACCGGCAGAGTGGAATTCATCGCCCATCCCTAGTAATTATGAGGAAATAAGGGGGGAATCCTACCACAAGAGCACATTTAGCGATTGTGACTGCTGCTCATGCATGCTATTTATGTTTTACTGCATTTAGTACCATTTCTTAGTGCAAAATGAATCCTCATGTCTGTTTTGGACGCAAGGGGGCATTTCGCTCTAAGCAAATAGCTCTAATTGTTGGGAGTAGGTTGAGGGAAAATCCACCCCAAGAGCATGTTTAAGCAAGCATACATATCTGCTTGTGCCTGCTTTTTGTGTACTATTCCATTTAACACTATTTCTAAGTGCAAAATGCATGCTTGTGTCCATTATGGATGCAAGGGTGTATAAAGCGCTAACCAAATAGCACTAAATACTGGAAGTAAGTTAGGGGAAAATACTACCCCAAGAGCACATTTTGCCAGCACTGGTGGCTGCTCACACACGCCATTTGTGTTCTGTTGCATTTAGCACTATTTCTTATGGCAAAACGTATTCTTGCGCCCATTTTAGACACATGGCAGCATTCTCAAGCTAAAAAAACTGGTGCTTAATACAGAATTACTCTTCTCATGAAACTAAGTGTAATCTCACGGAATTCTCAGGTAATTCTGTGTGAATGCGCCACATTGAATTACGTGAGTTACGTCCACCTGTAGTCATCATCAAGCGCACTAGGTGCCACGTAGTCTTGTGTTTTAGATCTTTTCTCTTGGAAAATACAGGACAGTACGCCCTTTGTAAAGGTTTCTCCTGGATGTCGCACAGAGAAGAGCAGAGAGCACAGCTTCCCATTGTGAGCGCACCCTCATTTGGAGTACACAAACTCCCTAAGCCCTCACAAACAACTCAATTCACCTGTGAATTGCAAAAGCTGTTCAAGCACATAATCTACTTCATTTAACCCGTCAATAGAATGCTGAGAACACTCCCAAAAACACAGACAAACTCCAAGAACGGAGGAAAGTCACCTTGGGCGTTTAGGGACACATCTTCTCCTTATTCTGCATCAATAAATTCAACAAATCTCAAACAAAAACCAAACTAACACTTTGTAAAATTTAAAGAGACACAACCATCAAGCTCTTCTACCAAAACTGTGAGTGCGCCTTGGCTTATCTATTTTTATAATAATAGTAAGCGGATGCATCCGTAAGGTCGATAAACCTTTTGACTTGTCTAAGTTTATACAGGAGCTATATATAAGGCGCAACAATATCAAACATTCCAAATCATTAGAGTCCATAAAAACGCACCATGACCCATTTGGCCACAAATAACCACACCTTTTAATATCAATTAACATGTTTATTTCCCTATATTAACAATGATAAGGTCATGAAGACTAGTCTCAAAACCAAATGGTACAAATACAGAAACATCACTGGTGCCCGAAATGCCTAAAGAATCTTAATTTAAACAATGCAATTGAAACGATAATGTCAATAGCAGAAGACACTAATAAATTGCAGCAATAGTTGAGTAAGAGAATTAGGGGGTCGTTACGACCCTGGCGGTCGGTGGTAAGTTGGCGGTAACACCGCCAACAGGCTGGCGGTGTTCCGCCAGCAATTATGACCGTGGCAGAAAAGCCACGGCCATACCGCCGGCCCCTCCACTTTCCCGCCAGGATTCCGCCTGGCAGTCATAATCCCCAGGGCAGCGGTGCATGCACTGCTGCCCTGGGGATTATGAGTCCCTGACCGCCAGCCTGTCCGTGGCGGTACACACCGCCATTGAAAGGCTGGCGGTACGGGGACTTGGGGTGCCCCTGAGGGCCCCTGCACTGCCCATGCACTTGGCATGGGCAATGCAGGGGCCCCCAGGCATAGCCCCGTCGCGCATTTCGGGCAGTGAAATGCGCGACGGGTGCTACTGCACCCGCTGCACATCAGCATTGCTGCCGGCTCTATTATGAGCCGGCAGCAATGTTGATGTGACATTTCCGCTGGGCCAGCAGACGGTAACACTGTTACCGTCCGCTGGCCCAGCGGAAATGTCATAATAGGGAGCCAGGAATACCGCCGGCAATGGTCGTATTCTGTCTCCCGCGGCCTCGGCGGTCTTTTGAAAAGACCGCCGAGGTCGTAATGACCCCCTTAATGTACATTAGTTCAACATTGGAGTGATGTCAGTTGATAGGTATAGAGGAAAACACCTCACTAACTTCTGATTTGCATTAACATGATGGACTTCACGCAGAAGTTTTAGTAACACTAATTTAGAAAACGTCTAGCTATGGCACTATCAAAACAGCAGAAGTATGAAAGTAGCAGTCGGTACCTGACAAACAAAAGACAAACAACAATGCACAATTCATTCATATTACTTATCCCTAGGGAATCAGCAAAACAGCTTCAGCTTCATCAGGGGGCCAGCAGCATCAGCATCAGGACAAGGGGCAGGGAAAGGGGGACGGTTTAGAACTTGGATTATAAGATCACAAAAACGTGATCATTAGTTCAGCAATGAACAGGCAAAGTAAACTCGGAAAATAATAAAGTACCAGAACATCAGTAGACTGACTGGCAAGACACGTAGTGTCAAAGTGACAAGTCTCAATGAGAATCAGAAATGAAGTCCCCTAAACTCTCAGTGCACAGTTGTTAAAACTAATACGCATTTGCTATTGGTCAAAAACATCAGGCAAAGAAAGAATATCCAATTACAAAAACATCAGATATCGGCAATGTACTGGAAAAGATACAACAAAACATCGACAATGTGATGATTGGGTCTTCTTCAGTTGCGTAACTCCAAACTCTACTAAATGTTTCATCCAACTCTTCCTTCCGTCTGTAATCAGTAGGCCCTTTTGCTTGGCACATTCCAAATACACTGCTAGACAGTGGTTACAGAGACTGCACAAACCTTCAGAAATACGTCAGTTCCTCAAAAGAAATGCATGTTGTTAGTGCAAAACTTCTAGACGGATATGCAACTCAAACAATAGAATTCTGTTATACACCGGACATGGAATGAGTTCCTAAGTTACATCTTTCAGCACTTTGGCAGATAATTAACTTTCGCTGTGGCCTTGCTTGCTTGAGGCTCTGCTGTTAGCAAGAATACAACTCATATAATTTAACCATTAATATAACAGGACAATGCATTTAAAAACGAAGAGAATTCTCAATACAATATTAGTACATTATTTGTGAAAGACCATGTACATGGTTTTACATATGATGATGGCCAATCAAGTAGACACATTATGTGCCACACGTTAATTTCAACGTTAATACATCTTACATATAAAACGAATGCCAAATAATTATTAATATAATCTCACTGAACTCGCAGTTAATTCTGTATTAATGCCCTACATTGAATTACGTGAGTTACGTCCACCCCTAGGCATCATCAAGTGTCATAGGTGCCACATAGTCTTGTGTTTTAGATATTTCTCTTGGAGAACACAGGACAGTATGTCCTTTGTAAAAGTTTCTCCTGGATATCGCACAGAGAAGAGCAGAGAGCACAGCTTCCCATCAAGCACTGGGATATGATCTGATGCATAGGGTGACCAGACGTCCTGTATTTACCCAGACAGTTCCGGTTTTCAGAGGACTGTCCCAGTGTCCTGACGCTTCTCTAAATTTTAAATAAATGTCCCGGTTTTGGGGACAAAGGTCAGATCATCTAGGGATGCATAAGTTAAAGGTATGCTCCCCTTTCACAGACGCCTACAAAGTATGCAATAATTAAAGTAATTTTTCTGTTACTGTCAGGCAACATAGTCCCCTGTCTGCTCCCAGCAGAGAGATGGAGTGGGGAGCAGAGAGAGATAGGTGGGGGCGGGTTGGGGTTGCAAGGTGGGAGGTCAAGCAATAGCTAATTTTATATGTGTAGTCTTGTAAAATGTGTGTGTATAGCTATATATGCGCATATATATATATATATATATATATATATATATATATATATATATATATATATATAAGCACATATTCACAAAGCTACGCAAAAAACGGGACAGGCCAGATATAAAAGTGAGTGTAAAGTCTTTAGTCCTTCTTTTAGGTCTGACCTGTCCCGGTTTTTGCTCCTCCAAATCTGGTCACCCTACTGATGCAGTTTATTTACTCACTTGCCTGTTGCTATTGAGCACTATAACGGATAAGAGTTGTGCGGGGGGTGGGATCAAGCGGCAAAGCAGCCTCCTAACACAATTAACCTTTTTCCACAACTAACACTTCTTCACAGCCTGCGTGCTCCATGCACCCTAATTATGTGATTGGGAATTGTGCAGCAACCAGTCTCCATCTGAAAGCGGCAATTCGTTCTATGCCGCAGCTGTAATTACAGTCCCAGGTGCACGAGCGCTGCCTCTGCAGGGCGCGAGGTGGAGGAGGATGATTCGCGTGCGTCTCACATTTCCATGGGCCCATTGCATGCACTCTGGTTTCAGTGTGAACTTTCGCAAAGCACAATCTGCTGTTTTCTCCCCGGATACCCAGTTTTCACAGCAATCTCAATGTAGGGAGCACCTGCCAGGCTGCCCCTGGAAACAAAAGAGTCTCATTTGTATGCTCAGCGCCAGCCGGATGTGGAAGGGAAGCTGTGCTACCGCCTTGCAGGCCTGTTTGTTACGCAGGGGCAGCCACCAATGAGAGGCCAGCGGTGGACTCGCCACCCAGGCAAGCTCTACGAGACAGATAAATAAAGGCAAAGCTGTTCTCAAGATGTAATGTAAGTTCGAATAAAGATCTTGAGGACAGAGGCTGTAAGATTGTACTGAATGATACACTAGTGGAAGGAGTCTTAACATGGATTCTCGGGGGTATGCGAAACAGTGCTGAACAAGGAGGGAGATGTAAGCAGCACGAGGAACACTGCTAATGCCAACCCCACTGCAATAAGCAAGTCGGCTCGACCTTCTTTTGGGCAGTTTGAGGTGGAAAGGGGTAGAAAGACGCCCAATAATTCAAAAAATGTTTATAGCACAAAATTCCAAGTATCTTATGAAAGGAATGTGGTTTACAAGTACCTATGAACAGAAACTCATAATTAGACTTCTTGATTTAGGCTTTTTAAAAACAATTCAGAGCATAGTCTTACATAATTGTTTTTCTTTTCATTCTGTTTTCCTTATTTATTTTAGTTCTTGTGAAGAAAAGGAATCTGCGACTAGTACATGTACAAATTTATTTACCCGATAAATATATATTCATACCTTAATGCCTGATGGGTTTAAATGTTTTTGTACCGGTATAAGAGTAGTAACGGAGAAAAGAATCACGCCCTGGCAATTTTTCAAGCCAGCCCCAAACTCCAGGAAGCTGCAAGTGGAATAGGGCAATGGGGGTTTTCATGGCTGGGCCATGGCAGTCAGTCTTGCTCTGAAATCAGCCCTTTGCCTTGCTAGAATGGCCGTGTATATATGATACAGCTATATAGTCATCTAAAAACATGAGCGTTTAAGTGCTAACATCTACTCATCTGCAGCTGTTTAATCTTCATAAGGCAGTCTTCCCTCTTTTTTCTCACTTCCAATTGTCCATCAGCAATGGTATTAATTAAGGCAGCAGGGTATGGCAGAGGTGGAAATCACTCGAAAGAGACCTATTTTCCGTGTTTATCCATATTTAAAAATAATTACAGACACGTAAATAGTTTCAGTCTGTGTTTATCTATAAAAAGAGTAAAAATGTAAAACTGTGAGTGTTTCTTATAGAATATTCCCATACTTTGAACCACTGACTACCTAGGTGCCAGCTTCAAAGCATTACAAGGTAAAGGTAGACTCTTGCTTGCAATCCTTCAATCCAAGACAAAATGATATATCTGACAGATTATGGTGTAATATCTGGTTGGTGGCAGTATAGTGTACAGTTGTTGAATATAGTCTTTCTTTGTACCCATAGGCTTGCAACAGTCTTCTCTGTATGCATCCCCTGCTACAGTGAGTCAATTGCATGCCTGAGGACCCTCCTATAAAAGACAGGTGTATGAGACCATGTTCACCCAACCGCAGGACCTCTTCTTTTCTATGTGACCGAGTGTTGTTTCAAGGTTGTTATGCCTCTTCTTGGGAGGAAAACTATTGTTCATGACCCTTATCAATTCATTGGTAGAGCACCTTTGTTCTTGTGCTCCTGTACTCTTCAACCACACCCCACCTTAGTAATTGTCTCTTGCTTGGTTCTGGCCTGGAAATAACTTATATTAGCCTAGCTGAAGTTAGTACAGGTATGCTCGCTTATGGATAAGTCTGCAAATTCTGCTGCAATCATAAGCTGAACTTTGCAAAGCCCCTGACTAGAGTTGGACTCTTATCCAGGACTCCCTGAAAACAAAATGTGTACTGGAACCCTTGACCTCGTGCATAAGGATGCATGTGACACGTACTTGCCCTGTGAAAATTGCCTGCTACTGTTTTTCAAGACACAAACATCTCTGTGCCTTGTCTCCTTCTCCCAGGGATAAAGCTGGGATGACTGTTTCATAGACATGCTGAATACTTGCCTGTTATGGCAGAAACATCACAAGCATGTGGAACCATGAAAAAGTCAAGGCTCACCATCCTCATAGTGCTCCTAACACCCAGAATGCTGACATAAGATGATTGAGACACAAATGCAGTGGTCTAGAGAGCCCCTCGACTACGATAACAGGTGTAAAGATGTGGCCTCTCTTCAGTAGTTTGGATAATAGATAGGCTTATTGTCTCCTAAATAAATGAAATTCTTAATACCCACAGTGAAGTCCCCATACTTAGCCACAACCGTCCTTCCTTCTGGTGGCTCATCTGGTTAGTAGCCTGGTGTTAATAGTCTATTGGTGAGCTGTGAATGTGCCTGGAGACATGTTAGTATCGCTGAACCCTCTACCTAGTGACCTCAGCAGAAACAGAAACTGTGACTGCCTGAATCCTTCTTGGTTATCCAGAGCCCCCTGCTGTTGGAATTCAAATATTTTACCTAAAGGAGTCTCAAGTACGTAGGGATTCTGTAAAACTTTGAAAAAGTAGAGTCTTCCACACGCAGGTAGGTAAGGTGACAGAGGTTTCTATACACCTCATCCATAGTTAGCGAGACCATAACTGGAGACCCTAACTGATGGTGAATGCTATAGACATAACAGTCATGGAACCTTCTAACCTAATGTTCCTAATTCCACTAATCTGCATGTGAGTCTAAATTTAGAACCATATGCAGGAGGCACCACACATTTCCCTTCCCTATTTCTTTTACAGATATTACAGTAAAAGATGCTAGAAGGATCATAGATAGGACACTACAAATCTATAAACTTAATAACTACAAGAGTTGCCATTACACAGTGACAAACTCCTAAAGATGACATGGTGGCACTTTTCTCCAAAACCTCCTTCATGTTTTTTTTCTCAACTGCCAAACCTATAACTCTGACATCTCCCATCTGGTCTCACAATCACACTCTGTTATCTGTTTTTGAATTTCACAACTCCTGAACTTACTGAGTCTCCGCAGCTTCTACTATCATCATCGATGCTAATCTTTTTTCTCTAATTCACTTTTAATGGAGTAACTCTATTCTTACTCCATATTCTGCCATCAGCTGTCTTTATAGCATTTCAAAACAATGTAGTCACTTTTTGTGCTTAAGTAACATTTATCTGTGCTGCACATCCTATCGTTGCTTTGATTTTCATGGCATGCCCTACTTTGATTTAATCATTTTGTTCATTCTGCCTTCGGACAAAATCCTCCTTTCTTTTCAATTTAAAGCCTTTTCTCTCAGCTTCTTCAATTTGTTGTGCCACTAAACTCTATGCCTTTGTTCAAATCCATCCATCCTGGGACAAACAAGTGGTGGGCCCTCTTTCCTTAAACAGTTCAAATGCAGTTTTCCCAGTTGTCATGTGAGGCGACATGTGGTAAGCAGTTATCCTTTCCTTTAACTCCTTTGTCCAGTATAAACATTTCACCTTGGCCAACTGTATACTTTCTGTAATATATTTGTTAAATCTCTCAATGATGCCATTTGTTTCTGGATAGTAACTGGCTCATATTTTATGGATAATACCATATGTCTTTAAATAGTTTTCCATTTCTTTGGAGCAAAATCAAGGTGTGTTATCAGACACTATCCTTTTTGGAAAACTTTTTTTTTTTTAAATACTCTCCATAAACCTAATGATTCTGATAAACAAGATGGCCCTGATATTTTTGACCTCCACCCACCTTGTGTAACGATCCTTCCGTACTTTAAGGTAATGTGTGACTTGCTCACCTTGCGAAGGACCCACAATGTCAGTGGACACCTCACCCTATAGTTTGTTCAGTAATCTCCTGCAAACCATGGGCACTTGATGGGTTTTCAAAACCTTATCACTACAAGAACATTCCACACATTCTCTAACTACCTGCTGTTAGAAATGGGGTCTTTGGTTGGCAGTCAGGTTACCCCCTGTCCAAGCAAGGACCCTCACTCTAGTCAGGGTAAGTCACACACAATCCAAAGTATCCTGTGCCCACCCTCTGGTAGCTTGGCACTGAGCAGTCAGACTTAACTTAGAAGGCAATGTGTAAAGTATTTGTGCAATAAATCATACACTAACACAATATAACACCACAGAAATACACCACACAGTATTTAGAAAAAGATATAGGTGGTCATTACAACCCTGGCGGTCGGTGTTAAAGCGGCGGTAAAACCGCCAACAGGCCGGCGGTAAAAAAATTGGAATCATGACCGTGGCGGAAACCGCCAGCATAGATAGCCACTTTAACACTCCGACCACCAAGGCAGTACAAACAAGCACCGTGGCGGTAACCGCCAACAGACAGGTGGAAGACAAGGTTCCGCCCACTGTATTACAACAGTCCAATCAGCCACCTTTTCCGGGGCGGATTCACCGCAAACAAAAACACGGCGGAAACAGGACTTGGAAGGGAAAACGCTCACCTCTACACACCCCATGAGGAATCAGGACGCCATGGAACCTGAGGTCCAGATACTCCCAGCCTTTATCTTCCTGCTTCTCTACCAGGAACAACAAAGACGGCGGCGAAGACCACGGTGAGTACTGCACCTATGACACAGGGGAGGGGGAGGGAAAAAAGAGTGACACACACACGCAACACGCAACACTCCCACCCCCACCCTCACCCACTACAACACACACACAAGTACATGTTGATACATTACATCAACAACCCCCAAACCCCCCTGGAAGAATGCAAGGACAAAAGGAAATGAGTTGAACGTTTGTAATCAATTCAAATACAGTAGTCAAAAATATATACATATATATATTTACACTGGAAACAAATATATACACCAAGAATACAAGTCCAAGGTATTCCACCATCATAGTCCGTTGACCACTGGGCCTAAAATACATGGGTGAGGCCCACAATCAATACCCGATCAAAGCGGAGAGAACACTGCTGGGGCATCAGATAGAAATACAACAGGCACCTCAGGGGGAAGGGAAGGGTGGGCACCTCAGCCGGATGAGTGCACAACGCCAGGTCCACGAGGGGGCTCCATGCCCACTGCTGTATCCTGGGGAGTGCAAAGCCACAGTCTCTCAAGTGGGTGGGTTGCCCACTGCTTTATCCTGGGGAGTGCAAAGCCACAGTCTCTCAAGTCTCTCAAGTGGGTGGTTTGCCCACTGCATTATCCTGGGGAGTGCAAAGCCACAGTCTGTCAAGTGGATGTCAATCTCCACTGGTTCTGGAGGGGGCCTTGTGCCCAGAGTGCTTCATCCTGCCAAGGACAGAGGTAGTGGATGTAAATCTCCACTGGTTCTGGAGGGGGCTTTGTGCCCAGAGTGCGTTTTCCTGCCAAGGACTGAGGTTGTGGATGTAAATCTCCACTGGTTCTGGAGGGGGCTTTGTGCCCAGAGTGCTTCATCCTGCCAAGGACTGAGGTAGTGGATGTGATACTCCACTCGGTCTGGAGGGGGCATTGTGCCCAGAGTGCTTCATTCTGCCAAGGACAGAGGTAATGGATGTAAATCTCCACTGGTTCTGGAGGGGGCTTTGTGCCCAGAGTGCTTCCTCCTGCCAAGGACTGAGGTAGTGGATGTAAATCTCCACTGGTTCTGGAGGGGGCTTTGTGCCCAGAGTGCTTCATCCTGCCAATGACTGAGGTAGTGGATGTGATACTCCACTGGTTCTGGAGGGGGCTTTGTGCCCAGAGTGCTTCATCCTGCCAAGGACAGAGGTAGTGGATGTAAATCTCCACTGGTTCTGGAGGGGGCTTTGTGCCCAGAGTGCTTCATCCTGCCAAGGACAGAGGTAGTGGATGTGATACTCCACTGGTTTTGGAGGGGGCTTTGTGCCCAGAGTGCTTCATCCTTCCAAGTACAGAGGTAGTGGATGTAACTCCCCACTGGTTCTGGAGGGGGCTTTGTGTCCAGAGTGCTTCATCCTGCTCATGGCGGCCTCAGTAGCATCGATAGCTGTGGCGATCACTGGCCTGCGGTGCTTGTTGCGGCGGTGTCCTGTTCAGTGGTGCTGGTGGCGGTTTTGTCCGCCATGCAGGTTTTCTCAGACTTGCTTGTTTTACTGTGCCCCTTCCCCACCTTTGATGGTGGCGCAGCTGTCTTCACACTCCCAACTGTACCCCTGGGAGAGGCTTTGGTGGAAGATGTTTTGCCTCTCTCCCGCCAACTTTTTGTGTTTTTGAGGTGGGGGCTGTCCGTGGTCTGGCTCCTTGGCACACTGGCTGCCCTGCTGCCTGGCGCAGTCCAGAATCCAGTTACTACTGGCACCACTGTTCCCGCAGATGTTCTGGCTGAGGCGCTGGGTTAGGAGCCGGAAAGGCGGGCCCTAGGAGACTGAAGGGGTGGGGGAGGTGAGGGGAAGAGGTCAAGGTTGGACAGGAAAAGTTTTTGGGACACACTGGGATGGGTAGGTGGAGGGGGTTTGGGAGTGGAGGAAGATGTAGTGGTTGTAGGAGGTGTACGTTTGGTGACTTTGGGTGAAGGTGCATGGGCTGGAGGCTGTCGTGAGGTGGATGGCTGTTGGGTGGGTGTGTGGCTGCGTTTGTGTACCTCGGGAGGTGGGCTCACAGACACACTGGGAGAAGACACAGGGGATGTGTGAATGGTAGTGGGGGTGGTGAGTGCACGTGAGCAGGGTGTGGTGGTGGGTGTGCTGGTGATGGAGGTAGTGGCTGACGATGTAGTGCATGCAGGTGTGAGTGGAGATGAGACTGAGAGGGAGGAGGGGGACACAGTGGAGGCAGAGGCTGTTGGTATGTCTGCATGTGTATGATGCTTGTGTGAGTGCCTGTGGGATGTGTGGTGCTTATGTTTGCCTGAGCTTCCCTTGTGTGTTGAGGTGTGTGCATGCTGGTCTGATGGTGTGCTTGGGATAGGCTGAGGTACAGGGGTTTGGGTCTGGGTGGAGGAAGTTGGTGGGGGAGGCTAGAGACAGGGACAATGACTGCCATCAGTGCTGAGGCCAGAGTCTGAAAAGCTCGCTGTTGGGCTGCCTGACCAGAATGAATGCCCTCCAGGTATGCATTGGTCTGTTGCAACTGCCTCTCTACACCCTGGATGGCATTCAAAATGGTAGACTGCCCAACAGTGAGGGACCTGAGGAGGTCAATGGCCTCCTCACTGAGGGCAGCAGGGCTGACTGGGGCAGGGGCTGAGGTGCCTGGGGCGAAGGAGATGCCACCCTCCTTGGTGAGCGGCCACAGGGCACACGCTGAGGGGCTGCTGGGAGGGCAGTGCTGGTAGGGGGGTGGGGGCTGTACCTGTAGATGCGGGGGCACAGAGGAGGCTGCCACTGCAAGGGAGCTCCCATCAGAGGAGGAGTCAGTGTCACTGGTCTCAGCTCCGGTCCCCGGTGTGGAGCTCCCCTCGCCCTCCATCCCACTGGTGGTTTCTGACTCCGTTGTGTCGCCCTCCAAAGCCATGTGGGATGCAGCTCCCTCCTGCTCCGGTGGCACTGCTCTTCCGTCTGATTATGCTAATACACACAAGAACAGGGAGACCACAAAAAGGGGGGGGAAGACAGAAGAAAGACATGTTGAGGGCATCCAATACCGCTACCATTGGAGGACACTACAGACAAAGAAGCCCCCTGCACTACGCTGTGCACTTTGAGTTCCCTAATTAATCACAGGGACATGGGTTACAAGGCCTATGCCCGATTGCTGCACACATGGAAGTCACAGGGGCCTGACTAGGTATAGTTGGCTCTGAACACAGGTCGGGTGGGGTGCCACATGGCCTGCCTTAAGTAGGGACCTTGCCTACTAAACTCGCCCTGGCCTAGGGGAACCCACAGCCCACCTCCCCCAGCCAGACACCTACAATGCACGCTGAATCAGCAGAATGAGAGTGTACTCACCCCCTTGTGGCTGCTGTGATGCCCTCAAGCGCCCATCCAACTCCGGATACGCCACCACCAGGATTCGGAACATCAGGGGGGTCATGGTGCGACGGGCACCTCTCCCACATTGGCAGGCCATCCCCAGTTGGGCCTCCTCTGTCTTCTTGCTCCAGCGGCGAATGTCCTCCCATCTTTTCCGGCAGTGGGTGATCCATCTGTGGTGGACACCCAGGGTCCGGACTTCTTTGGCGATGGCATGCCAAATGTCCTTCTTCTGGTAGGCGCTGACCTACAGGAATAGTACAGGGGAAAAGGAGAAGATATAACCGTCCGCACCGTCACAGTCATTAGCCCGCATCCCTACCCTTGCCATGACGCACATGCACTCATCGTTGTATCATGCACGTCTCATTCTCCCCCCTATCTTTCATCAACACCACTCCAAACAGGCATTGCCCATACAGCATGCTCACAGTGTACTCACCTGCTTGTCTGGAGGACCGTAGAGTAGCGTGTACTGGCGAGGGCCCCATCCACTAGTTTCTCCAACTCCTCCGTGCTGAAGGCAGGGTCCCTTTCCCCAGACACACGAGCCATTGTCTCTTCCAGACTGAGGTCACAGCAGAACTTGCAGTGTAGGTCCTCTCCTGTCGAAGATCAGGTATCAAGTGATTGAACAGAGAGAAAATGGCGGTGACGTCCGCAGCGGTGCGTACCGTCACCGCCGGCGTACATCGTCATTGGCTCCTGGGACCCATAGGGTCCAATGTTAATAAATGCAGGATTGCGCCGCGGTCTTTGACCGCGATGGTGCACAATGCCAGCGCAGTTACCTCATATCCTCTTGTCCCACATTACAGGTCAGGCAGGCCCCGCTGCTGGGGCCCACATGGCATTAATTTTGACTGCGTCACAAATATCTAGGCCTTGCTTAAACACTAATACAGCCATATGTCAATTTTCAAACAATTTCCGATAAAGTTGTGTTTACCTACCTCAGTGTTGGTTGACTCTCTGCTCGCTGTTCTCCTCCATAGAGTACGTCCGCTGGGGCAGGTGAGGAGATGGTGGCATCCTCCGGTGTACAGACCGCTGGTGGACCTGTCGCCAATGGAGGCGCGACATGTAATTATCACCTACAGACTTGATCGTACCACAATCCTGGAACTGCGTGCCCAGTTGGAGCCAGACCTGATGTCAGCTATCCGCCATCCCACAGGAATCCCCCCTCTACTGCAGGTGATGTCAGTACTCCATTTCCTAGCAAGTGGGTCTTTTCAAACAACAGTGGCCATAGTATCAGGGATGTCCCAGCCTATGTTCTCCAACGTGTTGTCCAGAGTGTTGTCTGCCCTGCTGAAACACATGCGCAGCTACTTCGTTTTCCCTCAGGTGGAGGATTTGCCTACAGTGAAAGGTGACTTCTATGCCTTGGGACATATCCCCAACATCATAGGTGCCATTGATGGGACACATGTGGCATTGGTACCCCCACGAAGGAGTGAACAGGTGTACAGAAACCGGAAGAGTTACCATTCTATGAATGTGCAGATGGTGTGTTTGGCCGACCAGTACATCTCCCATGTTAATGCCAAATTTCCTGGCTCAGTGCATGATGCTTACATTCTGTGGAATAGCAGCATCCCTTATGTGATGGGGCAACTCCAGAGGCACCGGGTATGGCTATTAGGTGAGGACATGGACCCAATACAGTGTGACTAGGTGTCTGGGTATGGGGATGTCCCTAAGAGTTAGTGTGTGTCTAACAGTTGTCCCTTGTCATTTGCAGGTGACTCTGGTTACCCCAACCTGTCATGGCTACTGACCCCAGTGAGGAATCCCAGGACAATGGCAGAGGAACGCTACAATGAGGCCCATGGGTGGACAAGGAGGATTATAGAGAGGCCTCCTGAAGGCCAGGTTCCGGTGCCTCCATATGACAGGTGGTTCCCTATTCTACTCACCAAAGAAGGTGTGCCAGATCATCGTGGCCTGCTTTATGCTTCACAACTTGGCTTTGGGACGACAGGTGCCTTTTCTGCAGGAGGATGGTCCATATGGAGGTGTTGTGGCAGCTGTGGAGCCTGTAGACAGTGAAGACGAGGAAGCAGATGAAGTGAAGACGAGGAAGCAGATGAAGAGGACATAGACAACAGGAACACGGTGATCCAGCAATACTTCCAGTGAGACACAGGTAAGAAGACAACACTGCCTGCTACATCTGATTTAATTCTTCTACCTCTCATCTGTCTGTCATTTTCACCCAGTGTATGGACACTCAGTTGTCACTTTCCCTTTCGAATTCACAGATGTGGGTCCCACTGTGTGACCTGTGCTTGTTTCCGCATGGACTAGAGCTGTGTGACATAGGTATGTTGACATTACATTGGATATAGCATTTTGACACTGTTATTGCTAATACACATTTTCGAAAGCACAGACTGACTCCAGATTGTTTTTTGATTTAAGCGTGTTTATTTAAGTGCTAAATAGTGGAGGGGGTTGTAAAATGGTCAGGGGTGATGGTGGAGGAATGTCCATGGCAGAGTCCAGTCTATTAGTCTCACAGGTGCATTGTCCAAAGGGGCATAGGAAGTGGAGCTAGGGCAGTTTAAGTAGGGAGATTCCGACCAGGGAACCACAACTAGACGCTGACTGCCTTGTTGCAGATGCTGAACCAAGATCACAGGCCTTTGCTCAGGTATGAGGGCTGATGTCTCCCCAGTGATACAGACAGGCAATCTAGAAGCTTAACATGCTGTGCTCGAAATAAAACAAGCAGAGGGAGAATAGAAACTATTATACACGATGATCGCTTTGTTCTTATGTTTTACTCTCCTGGTAACTATTTCAATCCTACTGTGTTGTATGGTTCTGGTTATTGCGGCTCATGCCTTATTATCTAAAATACAGTCGTTTTATCAAATCATTATATAAAACTTATACTGTCTTAGTCATTTGTATATGAGATCATATTGTAAATGAGAGAGTTGGTTTGGATCTGAGTGACCACGACTTCCCTGAGAAGTTCCAAAGATGTCATGCGCTCGGCTGCCCAATCATCTCTTCCCCGTGGGAGAAATGAGGCACTGCTAGTTAGCCGGAGCAAAAACCGGATTTAGGGTGACAGAGTTCCTTACACGTGGGTCAGACTAAGTCCCCCACACCTTTATCGATCTTGCTGCCTAGAAATCCAGTAGTTCTTCTAGCTTGCCTGTCTGTATCACTGGGGAGACATCAGCCCTCATACCTGAGCAAAGGCCTGTGATCTTGGTTCAGCATCTGCAACGAGGCAGTCAGCGTCTAGTTGTGGTTCCCTGGTCGGAATCTCCCTCTGTGACAAAGTGGGACAGAAGAATGACAATCAGAGTGGTCTCATTTCTTGGCAGGGGTCTTGGCATTGTTCTCTGTCTTTGTCCTGGATCTCAGGGACCGCTTGCGGGGTGGTTCTCCATCTGCAGGGGGTGGGGTGCTGGTGTCGTGGTCCTGTGGCGGTGCCTCCTGTCCACTAGCGCCGGCCGAGGTGGTGGGCAGTTCATCATCCAGGCTAGTGTCAGGGGCCCCTTGTTGAGTTCCTTCAGCACCCCTACAATGGTGCCCAGGGTGGAATTGATGGATTTGAGTTCCTCCCTGAACCCCAAATACTGTTCCTCCTGCAGCTGCTGGGTCTCCTGAAACTTGGCCAGTACCGTTGCCATTGTCTCCTGGGAGTGGTGGTAGGCTCCCATGATGTTGGAGAGGGCCTCGTGGAGAGTGGGTTCCCTGGGCCTGTCCTCCCCCTGTCGCACAGCAGCCCTCCCAGTTCCCCTGTTTCCCTGTGCCTCTGTCCCCTGAACCGTGTGCCCACTACCACTGCCCCCAGGTCCCTGGTGTTGTTGGGGTGGTGGGTTAGCCTGGGTTCCCTGTAGTGGTGGACACACTGCTGCTTGACGTGTCCTGGTGACAGAGGTATGGGCCCGCTGGGGGGGGTGCTGTGCTGGTGTTTCCAGAGGTGGGAAGCTCTGTAGTGGCCTGTGCCAGTGTGAGGGGAACCGACTGTCCCAAGGTCCCAGATGGGCCGGGCTGGTCATCTAGACCTAGTTGGACAGAGCTGCTGTCATCACTGTGGGTCTCTTCTCTGGGTGGAGTGGACATGTCTGGACCCTCCTGTCCGGTGACGTTGGGTAGGGGTCATGCAGGGGTGTAAAGGCATGATTATTGCATCTGTGTGTGCCATGGTGTGCAATGGGTGGGTAACACTGTACCCCAGTGCTTCCATTCTTGTGTGGGACCTTCTGTGATAATGGTTTAGGGGGGTGTATGGGTATGTGCAGTGGCCATGCTTTGGTGATGAGTGTCCATCCTTTGGTGTTACATGCAGGGCTTGGGTTTGGGATGTGTGGTTTGTGATAGTGGGACATGTGTGAGGAGTTGGAGTGATGGGAGTGAGGACGAGGGTGGGGGTATGTAATAGCATGCAGGTAGGGTAGGGGATGAAGTAGTTAAAGTTTTGACTTACCAGGGTCCATTCCTCCAGCTACTCCTGCAAGGCCCTCAGGATGCAGTATAGCCAAGACCTGCCCCTCCCATGTTGTGAGTTCTGGGGGAGGGGGTGGGGGTCCGCCACCAGTCCTCTGAACCGCAATCTGGTGTCTTGAGACCACGGAACTCACCTTCCCCATAGGTCGCTCCACCTCTTCCTGATGTCATCCCATGTTCTTGAGTGCTCTCCCACTGCGTTGACCCTGTCAACGATTCTGTGCAATAGCTCCATCTTCCTAGCTATGGTGGTGTGCTGCACCTGTGATCCGAAATAGCTGTGGCTCTACCTGGATGATTTCCTCCACCATGACCCTGAGCTCCTCCTCAGAAAACCTGGGGTGTCTTTGCGGTGCCATGGGGTGGTGTGGGTGATGTGTGGGGTGGTGTGTGTTGTGATGTGTGGGGTGATATTTAGAGGTGTGTTGTGTGAGGTGCGTGGATGTTGTGTGAGTGATGGTGTTGAGTGCCTGTGGATGCTATTGTTCTTTCTGGTGGTGTCTCTCTCTGGCCTTCTGTCACAATTGTTGTCGTAGGGGTTTGTGGGTGATGTGAGTGCGTGTTTTATAGTGTATTGGGTGTGTGGGAGTGGTGTGTGTATGTGTATCAGGTGTGTGTATTTCGATTTGTCCAATGTGGTAGTGTTTTGTATATGTGTGTGTATTTTGAGCGCGGCGGTGTGTACCGCCAATGGAATACCGCGGTTGAAAGACGGCCGCATGGATTGGTGGGTCGTGATAGTGTAGGCGTATTCCTCTTGGCGTGACGGTGGAGGTTTTGTTATCACCAGTTTATCACTGACCTTTGGTGTGGCGGACTTGGGTGGGTGTCTAGATTTTGACGGATTCCGAGCTCTGGGTCATAATGGCTGTGGCGGAATTCCACGGTCGCAGCGGTGTGTTGGCGGTCTTCTGCACGGCAGTAAGCGGCTTTTACTGCCAATGTTGTAATGACCCCCATAATATCTATAAGGATAAATGCAGGTCAAAACGATTAAAATGCAATAAGTAAATGTTGAGATATCACTGAAAAGTGATATAAAGTGTCAAGTCTTTTAAAAGCAAACAAAGTCTCTTTCAAGCAGAAAGTACCTGGTTTGCGTGAAAAATATCCGCAAAGAACCTCAGAGGAGGAGACACGTGGAAACAAAGGGGGTGTGAATCGATTTCTCGGGCCGCACACGGCGATGCGTCATTTAGTTTTCATGCAGGGACGGCTGTGCGTCAAATTCTGGGGCTCGGTTGTGGATCTTCTTCGGGTTGCGGGGTTTACAGACATCCCGTCGACGATGCATGGATTTCTGGTGCTGGCAGGATGAAGTCACAGGAGCTGCGTCAATGTGGTGGGCGTTGCGTCGAATTGTCTACCGCATGGCAGGCGCTGCTTAGATTCCTCTCTGGACGTAGGGCTTTGGCATTCCGACTCGGCTGTGCGTCGATCCAGTGAGGCCGTCCGTCGAATTTCCAGTCGCTACGCTGGCGCTGCGTCGATCTTCTTGTTGCAAAGTCTGGCTGCGTCGTTCTGGTTCGGCGTGCAGTGAAATTTTCACTGCGGTGCAGGCTGTGCATCATTTCTGTCAGGCTGTGTGTCGAATTTTGCCGCACAAGGAGTCCTTCTTGTAGAGATGAAGTCTTTTTGGTTCTGAGACTTCAGGGAACAGGAGGCAAGCTCTATCCAAGCCATTGGAGAGCACTTCTTCACCACAGCCAGAGAGCAGCAAGGCAGCAAGGCAACAGCAAGGCAGCAGTCCTTCACAGAAAGAAGACAGGTGAGTCCTTTGAGCAGCCAGGCAGGTCTTCTTGGCAGGATGCAGGTTCTGGTTCAGGTTATCTTCTCCAGGATGTGTCTGAGTTGGTAGGGGCAGAGGCCCTGTTTAAATACCCAAATGTGCCCTTGAAGTGGGGGAGACTTCAAAGAGTGGCTAAGAAGTGCACAGGGTCCCCTTTTAGTTCAATCTTGTCTGCCAGGGTCCCAGTAGGGGGTGTGACACTCCTTTGTGTGAGAGCAGGCTACTGTCCTTTGACATGCAAGTGTCAGGCCCTCCACACTCCCAGCCCAGGAAGACCCATTCAAAATGCAGATGTATGCAAGTGAGGCTGAGGATCCTGTATTTGGGATATGACCTTCCTACTCCTTTCAGATCAGCAACTACTACTCAACCACTGTATGAGGGCAGCCCCAATGTTAGCTTATGAAGGGAGCAGGCCTCACAGCAGTGTAAAAACGAATTTAGGAGTTTTACACTACCAGGACATGTAAACTACACATGTGCATGTCCTGCCTTTTGTCTACACAGCACTCTGCCCTATGGGTTACCCAGGGCACACATTAGGGGTGTCTTATATGTAGAAAAAGGGGAGTTTAAGGCTTGGCAAGTACTTTTAAATGACAAGTCGAAGTGGCAGTGTAACTGCACACAGGCCTTGCAATGGCAGGCGTGAGGCATGGTTAAGGGACTACTTATGTAGGTGGCACAATCAGTGCTGCAGGCCCACTAGTAGCATTTAATCTACAGGCCCTGGCACATGTAGTGCACTTTACTGGGGACTTATAAGTAGATTAAATAAGCCAATTTGGTGTGAACCAATGTTACCATGTTTGAAGGGAGAGTTCACATGCACTTTAGCACTGGATAGTAGTGGTAAAGTGCTCAGAGTCCTAAAACCAGCAAAAACAGTGTCCAAAAAGTGGAGGAAAGTAGGCAAAAAGTTAGGGGTGACCACCCTAAGGCTGTCAGGTCTAACATGTGTCCCCCCCAGCTGAAAGTGGGGAAAGCTACCAAACCTCCTGGGAGCTCTCATCGCTAAGACGGAAATATCTGAAGAGACCATCAGCGTTGGCGTGGTCAATCCCCGAGCGATGCTCCACCGTAAAGTCCATCCCCTGTAGGGAAATGGACCACCTCAAGAGTTTAGGATTTTCACCCCTCATCTGCATGAGCCATCTGAGCGGCCTGTGGTCTGTCTGGACCCAGAAGTGAGTCCCAAACAGGTATGGTCTCAGCTTCTTCAGTGCCCTGACCATAGCAAATGCTTCTTTCTCAATACCACTCCACTTATGTTCCGTGGTAATAGTCTTCTGCTAATAAAGACTACTGGTTGGTCTAGGCCCTCCCTATTTAGCTGTGCTAGGACCATCCCTATACCATGCTCTGAAGCGTCTGTCTGCGCGATAAATTCCTTGGAGTAGTCAGGAGCCTTGAGCATGGGGGCCGTGCACATGGCTTCTTTCATGGAGTCAAAGGCCTTCTGACAAGCCTCTGTCCAATTCACCAACCTAGGTTGCTTTTTGGATGTAAGTTCTGTCAAGGGTGTCACTATGGTTCCATAGCCCTTGACAAATCTGCGGTAATAACCAGTGAGGCCCAACAAGGCCCTCACCTTGGTTTGTGTTCTAGGTGGTTGCCAGGCCTTGATAGTTTCAATCTTGGCCTGGAGGGGCTGCACCTTGCCACCACCTACTAGGTGTCCTAAGTACACCACGGAACCCTGCCCAATCTGGCACTTACTGGCCTTGTTGGTCAGGCCTGCCTGTTGCAAGGCCTGAAGCACCTCCTTGAGGTGGAATAGGTGTTCCTCCCAGCTGTCACTGTAGATGGCAATGTCGTCCATGTAGGCTGCGCAGAAGGCATCCTTGCCAGCTAGGACCCCGTTGACCAACCGTTGGAAGGTAGTGGGGGCATTTTTCAACCCAAAGGGCATCACCTGGAATTGGTAATGGACCTTAGGTGTGGAAAATGCAGATCTCTCTTAACCCCCTCAGTCAAGGCGATCTGCCAGTACCCTGATGTAAGATCAAAAGTACTGAGGAATTTGGCAGCGCCTAGTCTGTCTACGAGCTCATCAACTCGGGGGATGGGGTGAGAGTGAGTCCGGGTGACTGAGTTGAGACCCCAGAAGTCCACGCAGAACCGGAGTTCTAGCGTGGCACCTGGTGCAGCAGCCTTGGGTACCAACACCACAGGGCTGGGCCAGGGACTACTAGATTTCTCAATGACCCCTAGAGACAGCATCTTGGTGACTTCTTCCTTAATGCTGGCTTTCACCTTATCTGACAGCCTGTAAATTTTGTTCTTTACAGGGGGACTGTCTCCCATGTCAATATCATGGACACACAGGTGTGTGAGTCCAGGGGTGAGGGAAAACAGGGAGGAGTACTGTTCTAGTAACTGGTAGCAGTCCCCTCTTTGGTCTAGGATCAGGGAGTCAGAGATAATGACACCCTTCACTGACTCATCACCTTCCTTGGCAGAGAGGAGGTCGGGAAGAGGTTCACTCTCTTCCTCCATACCCTCATCTGTCACCAGAAGCATGTTGACCTCCGTGCTCTCAAAGTGAGGCTTCAGTCGGTTGACATGGAGCACCCTTAGGGGGTTCCTATGGGATTGGAGGTCCACTAGGTAAGTGGCCTCCCCTTTCCACTCCTTTACTTAAAATGGGCCAGACCAGCTGTCCTGGAGAGCTCTAGGCTCTACTGGCTCCATTACCCACACTTTGTCTCCAGGTTGAAACTCCACAGGGTGGCCTTCTGGTCATACCAGCATTTCATTACTTCTTGACTGGCTTCAAGGTTACTTTTGGCTGTTTTCCAGAAGCGGTGCATCTGGTTGCAGAGGGCCAGCATATAGCTGACCACATCCTGAGGGGGAGCCTTGGGAGTTTTCTCATACCCCTCCTTGACAATGCTTAAGGGTCCCCTGACAGGGTACCCATAGAGAAGCTCGAACGGATTGAACCCCACCCCCTTCTGGGGTACTTCTCTGTAAGCAAAGAGAAGGCATGGGAAGAGGACGTCCCACTTATGCCTCAGGGCATCAGGGAGGCCTTTGATCATGCCTTTCAAGGTCTTGTTGAATCTCTCCACAAGACCATTAGATTGGGGGTGATAAGGTGTGGTGACCTTGTAGGTTACACCACACGCATACCCCATGGACTTCATGGAGGCAATCATGAAGTTAGTGCTTCTGTCAGACACAATCTCCTTTGGGAATCCCACACGGGTAAATATCCCCATTAGAGTTCTGGTCTCCACCGGTGCAGTTACGGTCCTCAGAGGGATTGCCTCTGGGTAACAGTTAGCATGGTCCACCAAAACCAGGATGAACCTGTAGCCTAGGGCAGTTTTGGGGTCCAATGGACCAACAATGTCGATGCCCACCCTTTCAAAGGGGGTGCCAATGACAGGGAGTGTATAAGTAAAAGGGGGGCTTTCAGCTTTTACCATGTTTTCCCAATGGCCTAGCAGGTAGGACAGGACCTACAGAATGCATCTGAGTTTGTCCTCATCCAGGGCCAAAAAAAGTGGATGACAAGCCAAGCAAAGGTATTTTCTTGCCCCAAATGTCCTGCCAGGGGAATGTAGTGAGCCAGACCCAGTAGGACAGTCCGGTAACACTGGGGGACCACCAGCGTACGCGCTGCCCCAATGGCCGAAACCTTAGGCTCACTGTAAAGGAGATCATTCTCTTAATATATATGGTGATCGCCAGAGGCTTCACCTGCTGCCTGGGCTGAGGCCTGTTGCCTCATGCCCTCAAGAGTGGGACATTGCAGAATTCCTCCCCGGTGGGCCCACCCTCAACTTGCCAGCCAGCAAGCTCAGGTAGAGAGCTACCAATAGCTGGCTCTCACGATTGTCGGCGACTATGACTTTGTGGTATGTATTTGGGAGGACCTGCTCCGCTCACACCAGCTGACCCCTGTCAGTGGTCATGCTGGCTCCTGTGTCACGCAGAGCCTCCACCCATTACCCATTGATGGCGACCCACTGCCTATACTTGGAAGTACTGGCAGGCATGTGGGTTTTTGGCACCATCTCTGCATCCCCCAGGGACACTAGGGTTACCTCTATCTGCTCCCCAAAACTATCTGGGACCACCTTCTCCCCGAACGCTACACTGGCCAACCCAGGTGTCTGCCCTTCTTTGGGGGGGCTGTGCCCTCTTGGGACACTTGGCCCTCAGAGTGCCCATACTTATTGCACTCTGCGCATTGTGGTACAAACCTCCCTGTCTTATGGTCAATGAACCCTTCCCTTTTAGAATCAGACGGGGACTGGTTACCACTGTTCCCTTGGGAACTGTTTTGGGGGTCTTTTGAAAACTCCTTGTTTTTAAGTTTTCCTCCCACCTCTTTCGTCTGATGGGAACCCTGACCACCTTTGAGGGTGTCCCCCCCAGATACCTTTCTGGACACTCTGGTGCTAGTCCAGAGGTCCGCCTCCTCAGCAAGCTTCCTGGGATCAGTCAGCTTACTGTCTACTAGGTGCTGGCGCAACTCTGTAAAACAAGTACTGAGCATATGCTCTCTCAGAATCAAATTATACAATCCTGTGTAATCATTTACTTTGCAGCCCCACACCCATCCATTCAGTGCCTTAATGGAAAAGTCAAAGACATCTACCCATGTTGGTGTGGATTGTTTGGTGCTGTCCCTGAACCTCTGACTTTATTTCTCAGGGGTCTGCCCAAACTAGGCAAATAAAATGACTTTCCTGTGTGAGTATGTGTTTTGATCCTTTGGGCCCAATGTGAGGAGTGTGTCCCTCCCAATTGCTGACACATACCGCCCACATAGCTGTACCCCATTGCTCTTCAGGAACCCCATGAGCCCTTAGTGCAACGTCATAAGCAGCTAGCCATTTATCAATGTCATCTCCCACCACAAAACTGGGCACCACATTTTTGAGTATACGAACCTTATTTTCTTCAGCAGGTCCTGCCTGTATTCTGCCACCATTACTGCTGGACTCAGACTGCTTCACCTTAAGATCCAGCTCCTTGAGACTCAGTTCATGAGCCAACAAAAGTTTCTTCTCAGCCAAGGCTCTCTCTGCCCTCCTTTCTTCCTGGTAAGCCTCAATTTTCAACCTTGCCATCTGTAATTGAAACTCTCTCCTTTCCCCTGTGGTCAGGCTTTGATCAGAGACACTCGCCCTAGTTTGGCAGGGGGCACAATTGTGGTAACATCTTCCATTGATGGCAAAAAATCCTCTGAGGGTCCATCCTCTGGACCCACCTCCTCAACATCCTCCTCTGTTTGGGCTTCTGCCCAGGCCCTCAGCACCATTTGGAATTCCTCCTTCCTGGAGGCTTTCTGGGTAGGTACACCCATATCCCTGCAGAACGTCCTCAGCTGTTTAAGAGTGTAGGTCTTCAGCGTAGCCACATCAAAATCACCATCTCCTGCTTGAGACCCAGCCAGACTCCAACTCCTCACATATGTACTACTAACACAAACCACCCATCCCAACACCAAGCCCTGCATGACACAACAAAGCATGGACACCCCTCACTAAAGCATGCCCACTGCACATACCCATAACAACCCCCCAACCATCATCACACAAGCCCCCACACAGGAATGCTAGCACTGGGGTACATGGTCACCCACCCATTGCACACCATGACACACACAGATGCAATAATCATGCTTTTACACCCCTGCAGGACCACTACCCAATGTCACCAGACAGGAGGGTCCAGACATCTCCACCCCACCCACAGAAGAGGCCCACAGTAATGACAGCAGCTCTGTCCAACTGGATCCAGATGACCAGCCCGGACCATTGTGAGCCTCGGGACAGTCGGTTCCCCACACCCAGTCACAGGCCACCACAGACCTTCCACCCTCTGGTAACACCAGCACAGCACCCACCCAACGGGCCCATACCTCCGTACCCAGGACACGTCAATCAGCTGTGTGTCCACCACTACAGGGAACCCAGGATAACCCACCACCCCAACAACAACAGGGACCTGGGGGCAGTGGTAGTAGGCACACGGTCCAGGGGACGGAGGCCCAGGAACACAGGGGAACTGGGAGGGCTGCTGTGCGACAGGGAGCGGAAAGGCCTAGGGAACCTACTCTCCACGAGGCCTTCTCCTCCATCATGGGAGCATACCACCACTCCCAGGAGACGATGGCAACGGTCCTGGCCAAGTTTCAGGAGACCCAGCGCCTGCAGGAGGAACAGTATTTGGGCTTCAGGAAGGAACTCAGAACCATCAGCACCACCCTAGGCACCATAGTAGGGGTGCTGAAGGAGATACCGAACACCAGGAGGGACACCGTGGCACTCCAAGGGGCTCCTGACACTAGCATGGACGAAGAACTGCCCACCACCTCCGCTGGCGCTAGTGGACAAGAGGCACCGCCACAGGACTACCACACCAGCACCCCACCCCCTGCAGACGGAGAACCACCCCGCAAACGGTCCCTGAGATCCAGGAACAGGACAGAGCATGATGGCAAGACCCCGCCAAGAAATGAGACCACCCTGATTGTCATCCCACTGTCCCACTTTGTAACCCTGTCCATATTGGAACTGCCCCAGCTCCACTTCCTATGCCCATATGGGCAGTGCACCTGTGAGACTAATAGACTGGACTCTGCCATGGACATTCCTCCACCATCACCCCTCACCATTTTACCACCCCCCTCCAATATTTAGCACTTCAATAAACACCCTTGAAGCACAAAACAATCTGGAGTCAGTCTGTGATTTTGAAAATGTGTATTAGCAATGACAGTGACAAAATCCGTTCTCAAATGTAATGTCAACATACCTATGTCACACATCTCAAGTCCGTGAGGAATGTAAGCAGATGATTCACATTGGTAACCACACCTGTGAAACCGTAATGGAAATGTACAACTCAGTTACCATATACTGGTTGAAATCGACAGACAGGATAGAGGTAGAATTGTGAAAGTACTTGTAGTAGGCAGGAATGTGTTCTCACCTGTGTGTCACTGGAAATATTGCTGGATAACTGAGTCCCTGTTCTCAATTTCTTCTTCCTCTGCTTCCTCCTCATCACTGTCCACGGGCTCCACAGCTGCCATAACACCGTCATCTGGTCCATCCTCCTGCAGAAAAGGCACCTGGCGTCGCAAAGCCAGATTGTGAAGCATACAGCAGGCAATGATGATCTGGCACACCTTCCTTGGTGAGTAGAATAGGAAAACACCTGTCATATGGAGGTACCTGAACCTGGCCTTCAGGAGCCCGAAGGTGCATTCGATCACCCTCCTAGTCCGCCCATGGGCCTCATTGTAGCGTTCCTCTGCCCTGGGATTCCTCACTGGGGTCAGTAGCCATGACAGGTTGGGGTAACCAGAGTCCCCTAATAGCCACACCCGTTATCTCTGGAGTTGACCCATCACATAAGGGATGCTGCTATTCCGCAGGATGTAGGCGTCATGCACAGAGCCAGGGAACATAGCATTTACCTGGGAGATGTACTAGTCTGCCAAACATACCATCTGTACATTCATGGAATGATAATTCTTCTGGTTCCTGTACACCTGTTCACTCCTGTGGGGGGGGCAGAGCTACATGGGTCCCATCAATGGCACCTATGATGTTAGGGATATGTCCAAGGGCACAGAAGTCACCTTTAACTGTAGCCAAATCCTCCACCTGAGGGAAAACGATGTAGCTCTGCATGTGTTTCAGCAGGGCAGACAACACTCTGGACAACACGTTGGAAAACATAGGCTGGGACATCCCTGATGCCATGGCCACTGTTGTTTGAAATGACCCACTTAAAAGGAAATGGAGCACTGATAGCACCTGCACTTGAGGGGGGATCCCTGTGGGATGGCGGATTGCTGACATCAGGTCAGGCTCCAACTGGGTACACAGTTCCTGGATTGTGGCACGGTCAAACCTGTAGGTGATTATTAAATGTCGCTCCTCCATTGTCAACAGGTCCACCAGCGGTCGGTACACTGGAGGATTCTGCCATCTCCTCACATGTCCCAGCGGACGGTGCCTAGGAAGGACAACAGCGACCACAGAGTCAAACAACTCAGAGGTATGTACCCACAGTCTACACAGAACACGAAACATAATCCAAAAAGTTGTCTGTATGTGTGTTGACTCTAGGCCTAGGTATGTGTGACGCAGTTGAAAATGAAGCCATGTGGGCCCCTGAAATGGCGGCTGCCTGACCTCTAAACTGGGACAATGGGATGTGAGGTAACTGTGCTGGCGTTGTACACCGTCACGGTAGGCGGCCGAAGACCGCGGCACAATGCTGCATTGGTTAACATTGGACCCTATGGGTCCCAGGAGCCAATGACGAAGTGCGCCGGCGGTGATGATACGCACCGCCGCGGACGTCACCGCCGTGGACGTGACCGCCATTTTCCATCTGTTCAATCACTCGATACCTGATCTTCGACAGGAGAGGACCTACACTGCAATTGCTGCTGTGACCTCGGTCTGGAAGAGACAATGGCTCGTGCGTCTGGGGAAAGGGCCCCTGCCTTCACTGCACAGGAGTTGGAGAAGCTCGTGGACGGGGTCCTCCCCCAGTACACGCTACTCTACGGTCCTCCAGACAAACAGGTAAGTACACAGGGAGCAAGTTGTATGGGCTATGCCTGTGTGGAGTGGGCTGGTTGTAAGAAGGAAGGGGCCACAGTTCTGCGTGCATGAAGGACTGTGAATGCATGTGCCACATGGCAAGGGTAGGGATGTGGGCCACTCACTTTGACGGTGCAGTTGGTAATGACTTCTCTTCTTCTCCTGTACATGTCATGTAGGTCAGCGCCCACCAGAAGAAGGATATTTGGCGTGCCATCGCCAAGGACGTCCGGACCCTGGGGGTCCACAACAGACGCAGCACCCACTGCCGTAAAAGATGGAAGGACATTTGCCGCTGGAGCAAGAAGACGGCGGAGGCTCAGCTGGGGATGGCCTCCCAACATGGGAGGAGTGCCCGTCGCACCATGACCCCCCTGATGTTCCGGATCCTGGCGGTGGCCTACCCGGAGTTGGATGGGCGCTTGGGGCCATCACAGCAGACACAAGGGGATGAGTACAACATCATTCTGCGGACTTTGCGCACAGTGAAGGTGTCTGGGTGGGGGAGGAGGGCTGTGGGTTCCCCTAGGCCAGGGGGAGTTCCGTAGGCTAGGCCCCTCCGTAATGCAGGCCATGTGGCACTCCACCCCACCTCTGTAGAGTGCCAAGTACAGGTATACATGCCCCTGTGTCATCTATGTGTGCTGATGTCCACCATAGCCATGTAGGCCATATCCCAGGAACTGCGTCTGTAGAGCCCAACAGCGCGGCGTAGTGCAGGGGGCTGCTGTGTCTGTATTGTCCGCCAACGGTAGCGGTAAGCCATGCACTCAACCTGTCTTTCTTCTGTTCCCCCCCCTTTTTGTGGTCTCCCTGTTCTTGTGTGCATCAGCATCATCAGGCAGAGGTACAGTGGCACCGCAGCACGAGGGAGCTGCATCCCAGATGGCCATGGAGGGCCACACCACGGACTCGGAAAACACCAGTGGGACGGAGGGCGAGGGGAGCTTCACGGCGGTCACAGGATCTGCAACCAGCGACACGGACTCGTCCTCCGATGGGAGCTCCCTTGTGGTGGTGGCAAAATCTGTGCCCCCCACTTCTACAGGTACAGCCACCACCCCCCCTGCCAGCACCGCCCTCCCAGCAGCCCCTCAGCCTTCGCCCCGTGCCCGCTCACCCAGGAGGGTGGGCATCACCTTCGTCCCAGGCACCTCAGCCCCTGCCCCTGTCAACTCTGCTGCCCTCATTGAGGAGGCCATTGACCTCCTCAGGTCACTCACTGTTGGGCAGTCTACCATTTTGAATGCCATCCAGGGAGTAGAAAGGGAATTGCAACACACAAATGCATTCCTGGAGGGCATTCATTCTGGTCAGGCTGCCCTTCATCGAACCCTGCAAACTCTGGCCTCAGCACTGATGGCAGCTATTGTCCCTGTCTCTAGCCTCCCCCCTCCAACTTCCTCCACCCAGACCCAATCCCCTGTACCCCAGCCTATCCCAAGCACACCATCAGACCAGCCTGCACACACCTCAACACACAAGGGAAGCTCAAGCAAACATAAGCACCACACATCCCACAGGCACTCACGCAAGCATCACACACATACAGACACAGCAACATCCACTGCCTCCACTGTGTCCCCCTCCTCGTCGTCTCCCTCCTCCCTCCCAGTGTCGTCTACACTCTCACCTGCATGCACTACCACTACAGCCACTATGTCCCACACCAGCACACCCACCACCACACCCCGCTCACCTGCACTCACCACCCCACTCCAATTTACACATCCCCTGTGTCCTCTCCCAGTGTGTCTGTGACGCCTCCTCCCAAAGTACACAAACGCAGGCACACACCCACCCAACATACATCCACCTCAAGACAGCCTCCAGCGCATGCACCTGCACCCAAAGCCACAAAAGTTACACCTCCCACAACCACCTCCTCTTCCTCCACTCCCAGACCCCCTCCAGCTATCCGTCCCAGTGTTCCTAAGAAACTTTTCCTGACCAAGCTTGACCTCTTTCCCACCCTCCCTCCAATTCATAGGTCCCGTACTAGCAACTCAGCCAAAAACCTCCGGTACCAGTGGTGCCTGTTAGAGGTATGTGGAGTGCACCGGGCACCAGGGCAGCCAGTGTGACACGAAGCCACAGCACAGCCAATTCTCCCCCCTGTGAAGCACCAGAAGTTGGACAGTGCCCGGTGGGGGTGGGGGAAGGCTCCAGCCAGCAAAGCCGCTCACAAGGGTCCTGGGGGGAGTGTCCACTCAGCTGTGACTCCTCCGAAGGTGGGGAAGGGGCAGAAGAAATCGCCAAAGTCTGGGAAGAGCAGCATGGCGGAGAAGACCGCCATCATCCCCGCTGCCCAGGAGGCCACCGCCAGCCCCATCGTCACTGGCCAGGAGACCACCACCAGAGTCAGTGCCCAGGAGGGCAACACCATCGTCGCTGGCCAGGAGGCCACCGCCAGAGTCAGTGCCCAGGAGGGCAGCCCCATCGTCACTGGCCAGGAGGCCACCACCAGAGTCAGTGCCTAGGAGGGCAGCCCCATCGTGACTGGCCAGGAGACCACCGCCAGAGTCAGTGCCCAGGAGGGCAGCCCGATCGTCACTAGCGAGGAGGCCACCGCCAGAGTCAGTGCCCAGGAGGGCAGCCCCATTGTGACTGGCCAGGAGGCCACCACCAGCCACAGCCCAGCTGCCCAATGAAGGACCGCCAGCCCTGCCCAGCTGGGCAATGAAGGACCGCCATGGCAAGCACCGCTGAACAGGGCAAGCACCGCTGAACAGGGCAAAGACCGCCATGGCAAGCACCGCAGAACAGGTCAGAAACTGCAAAGTCAAGCTCCGCTGAACAGGGCAAGCACTGCTGAACAGGGCAAAGACTGCCATGGCAAGCACTGCCGAACAGGTCAGAAACTGCAAAGTCAAGCACCGCTGATCAGGGCAGGCACCGCTGAACAGGGCAAAGACCGCCATGGCAAGCACCGCTGAACAGGTCAGAAACTGCAAAGTCAAGCACCGCTGAACAGGGCAAAGACACCCATGGCAAGCACCGCTGAACAGGTCAGAAACTGCAAAGTCAAGCACTGCTGAACAGGGCAAAAACCGCAATGGCAAGCACCGCTGAACAGGGCAAAGACCGCTGAACAGGGCAAGGACTGCCAACTCAAGCACCGCTAGCCCATGTGCGGCAGGGGCAGTGATGGAACTGGGACCGTCACGGGGAGAGTGATGCACTCTGGGCACCAGTCCCACTCCAGAACCAGTGGAGACATGCATCCACTCCGTCTGTCCTTAACAGGATGAAGCACTCTGGGCACCAGTCCCCCTCCAGAACCAGTGGAGACATGCATCCACTCCGTCTGTCCTTAACAGGATGAAGCACTCTGGGCACCAGTCCCCCTCCAGAACCAGTGGAGAACAGCATCCACTCTGTCTGTCCTTCACAGGATGAAGCACTGTGGGCACCAGTCCCCTTCAAGAACCAGTGGAGAACAGCATCCACTCCGTCTGTCCTTCACAGGATGAAGCACTCTGGGCACCAGTCCCCCTCCAGAACCAGTGGAGACTGTTATCCACTTGAGAGGCTGTGGCTTTGCACTCCCCAGGATGGTACAGTGGGCAAACCACCCACTGTAGAGACTTGAGAGACTGTGGCTTTGCACTCCCCAGGATGGTACAGTGGGCAAAGCACCCACTGTAGAGACTTGAGAGACTGTGGCTTTGCACTCCCCAGGATGGTACAGTGGGCAAACCACCCACTGTAGAGACTTGAGAGACTGTGGCTTTGCACTCCCCAGGTTGGTACAGTGGGCATACCACCCACTGTAGAGACTTGAGAGACTGTGGCTTTGCACTCCCCAGGATACATCAATGGGCATGGAGCCCCCTCATGGATCTGGCATGGTGCACTCATCCGGCTGAGGTGCCCCCCTTCCCTTCCCCCTGAGGTGCCTGTTGTATTTCTATCTGATGCCCCAGCGGTGTTCTCTCCGTTTTGATCAGGTATCTGATGTGGGCCTCGCCCATGCATTTTGGGCCCAGTGGTCCACGGACATTGAATGGTGCATTACCTGCACTACTAATCGTGATGTATATTTTGTTGAATGTGTATATATATATGTATATATTTGGTTACTGCATTTTGATATATTACAATGGTTGAACTCATTTCCTTTTGTCTTTGCATTCTTCCGGTGGGGTTGGGGGTTGTTACTGTAATGTTTGGATATGCATTGGTGTGTGTGTTGTAGTGGATGAGGGTCGGGGTGGGGGTGGGGTGTTGCGTGTGTGTCCCCCTGACTTTTGCCTCCCCCTCCCCTATGTCGTAGGTGCAGTACTCACCGTTGTCTTCGGCGCCGGCGTTGATGATGGTCGTATAGGAGCAGGAAGACTATCGCAGGGAGTATTTGGAGTTCCGGTTCCATGGTGTCCTCCTTCCTCATGGAGTGTGTAGAGGTGAGCGTTTTCCCTTTGAAATGGCTGTTTCGGCCGTGTTTTTATCCACGGTGAATCCGCCCCGGAAAAGGTGGCGGATTGGTAGGCTGTGATACTGTGGGCGGTACATTGTCTTCTGCCTGTCTGTTGGCGGTGACCGCCAAGCTGTTTGTCTGTACCGCCGTGGAGGTCGGAGTGTTAAAGTGGCTGTTTTTGTTGGCGGTTTCCGCCACGGTCATAATTCCCATTTTTTACCTCCGGCCTGTTTGCGGTCTTACCGCCGCTTTAACACCGTCCGCCAGGGTTGTAATGACCCCCTTTGTATGCCTGGCAATGCTTCACTGTAAACTTGACCTCTTGTAATGCAATTATCCACATTTGTATCCTTCCCAAAATTCAATCTAGCCCTTTCTTCTTGAACACTTCCACTAGTAGCTTATGGTCTGATATTCCTATAAAATCAGTTCCCCAAATGAAATTCTTACATTTCCTGGGAGCCCAGAAAATCACCAGCATATCCCTCTCTATCACTGAACAGTTCTTTTCCATGACATTCAATGCTCTGGATGCAGACAATTAATTTTTCCTGTCCTTTATTTTACAGTGTCAACAGAGCTCCCAATCCTTTGGCACTGGCACGTGATCGTTATTGCAGCACCTAAAACACTCTTCCTTCAATTTTATGCATACTTCTTTCTCTTTTTACTTCACTCACCAACTCTTAAAGTTTTTCTGAACTTGTCACATTTTTGTCCTTAGTAAAATTCTGAAACACACTTTAAGATATGCTCTACTAACTTAGCCACCATAATCACTTCCTCTAAGGGTGATTCATCCTTCAACCACAATTCTTCCCTGATCTTGTCACTACTACATCTTATGACAAATCTGTCTCAAATTCTTTCTTCTACCATTGCACCAAACCTACACGTTGCTGCTAATTTCCTTAAACTCATTATATACCCTTGAACTGTCTCTTCCTTTCCTTGTTTTCACCTTCCAAAATATTATCTCTCTATTATCTTGCTCACTCTGGATAAGAAACATCTATCCATTTTTTAATAACCATATTTCATACTCAATTAAATTCCTTTGTCCTTCAGCACCCAGATTTGGTACATTTTTCAAGACCTCCTGTCCCTCACCACCCAAACAATGCACCAGTATGGCATGCCTCCTTTTCACACGTATTGTTGGCCCACACACTCTCACATAATGTTTGAACATCTTCCATTTGCTCAATGGAACGCTTGGCTCTCTTGGTGCTACTTAAGAAAAAAGGGGGTGGTGTATAATTTTGCATATTGTCAATTAAACTGAAACACACCCACCTTCAATGGTACTTTTTTCTTCACGCTTTACTGTTTCTTTTAACAATTCCCCACTTATTCGCAATACATCTGGTTTGTTAAACTTTCTGAAAACACTTGTTATAATCAATAATCACATGCAATTTAATATTATAATAGTTATATAACAGCTACCACGTTTTGGTAGGGGCAGAGGCCAACAAAAAAAAACCCTATTAGGGAAGTCACTGCTAAATTAGAAGCATATTTTAAAAGTTACTATATAAGTCTATTATAGTAATATATGGCTGTGTTAAAATCTTTTGGTTCCCACAAAATGACTCGCCACCCTTAGTCTGGACTCCTGTCACTGTGGTGCAATGGGTTTAATCTGTGGGTACCACATTATAAATGCAGGCTTAGGTTTGCCTGTCACCAAAGCAACCGCACCAAGGTGAGTTAAATGAAGGTTGTTTAAGATGTGCCTGTCACTGAGTTACAAACAGGCAGGTGTGCCTGTCATCAAAGTCTCAGTCTACAGGCTCTGGCCTTCCTGTTAATTGTGCCACTCACTGCTTTTTGTACTTGACCCAGTGTTATTGTAAGCAGGATACTAAACAGGCATGTCTTTCAGGCTTATTGATGACGCACCTGGCTCATCGCTTAGTAACAACCTCTGCTATAGCTGGTGTGGATCCAAATATGTTACGTCGATTCCTTCTAAGATGGCAACTATGATGTTACTGAAATGTGAATTTCGATGGGCAGTAGATCTTGTTATCACATTTGCAGTCTCTTAATGGAAGCATTAGTTTCTATAGGTGATAGAGCAAGTCTTGAGTTGCAACCACATTCCAACTGCAATCACTTGGGACCACAACCAGTGATCTTGTAGGCCTCATGTGATGTCACCATCTTCCACCATTATTCTTTTTCGTGGCCCGCTTCCGAGACCCTCTGCTTCCCTTCAAAGCATCTGCCTGCCAAGAACAACACCAAGGATCTCCTCAAGTAGAACTGCTAGCTGCCTGACATCAATTGCCTAATGGCCTGCTCTCTGTAAGTCGAGTTTTATTATCACCTCCTTCACTGTTGTTCTTCATCATTCTTTCTTCTCCATGTTCAGGAGTATAGCCCCCGCTTCCATCAACGCCAATGTAATGTTTGAAAAAATATAGAATCGTCCACATGCAGGTAGTTAAGATGACAGAGGTTTATTTCTATACACCTCATCAATAGTCAGCCTGACCATAACTCACTCAGAATGCTATACACATAACTGTCATGGAACCTTCTTATCTATCGTTCCTAATTCCACTAATTTCCATGAGATTCTATACTTAGAACCACATGTAGGAGTCACCCCATACCCACTAGCAAAATCTTTATTTTTGTCAGCAGTTCTCAAAATTGTAGAATTTGAAGTTTCTCCAGGAGATCAACCAGGCTACTGGAATCATTATTCTTTGAAAAACTGAAATATGTTGACTGCGAAAGGCTTGCTTCCAGACTTAGGCGCGTGAAGGTCCAATACCACCTGTTTTCTAAAAATAATTGAAAAAATCTTCTGTGACTGGGCAGGCCATGATAAGGGCCCCTCAAATCTACCCAGAGCCCAAACCCTTACCAGTGAGACTATGGACACTCTCAGGCTCAAGATACTTTTAGAAAAAGGTTAATATGAATTGCCCTCTGTGAAAACCCACTTTATGAAAGTTGTATTTTCCAGATTAACATCAACTGGGCTTTCCCCAGTACTTATTAGCAGGGGCCCCACTACAGTGAATGACTTGAGAATTGAAGTTCAAGCCCTCATACTCTTACATCAGGATTGTAGCAACACCCTGCCACTACCCTCTGTAGCTCCAAAGTGCTCCACCCCTTTTAAGGACCCTCAAGGATGGCTGCTACAGGTCTCATCAGATGCCTGAAGAAATCTGACCACATCACTCCCACAGAGATGGAATACCAGTGGCTCTCCTTGCCGGCCTACACATCTTGAAAACCAGCTGCACCATGACCGGCAATTCTAACTTTCTGGATTTCAGACTCCCCACCTCCAGTGACTCTCAGCACACACTCAGCCAGGACGCTATCAGACTGGGGATGAAGAAGAGCAAAAAATAAAAACCAAACCAACAGTCCTTTGCCATCTATGCACCCAGGATCCAAAGCATCCTTTTAGTCATCAGGACTGTCCCAGTCTTGGCCCAATTTAGGAATGAACTGAAGTCACAGCTCTTCAAATAAAACAAAATCATAATGCAGTAACAGTCCACATTCACACTTAGAAAACAGCCACTCCTCCAATCACACACTGACTGTGTCTTTACCTTTGCACCCTTCAGACTGCTCCACTGGATTATGGCTAGATTTGCACTATACAAAGAGCATACATATACATACATCTGTTCATTCATACAAGGTAAACCAAATTGTTGTGCTACACAGGGCTAGCCCATCTGTCCATACTTTAAATATCTATGACCTGAAAGAATAAACTGTTGTATTCTAAAAACCCTTTGCTTGTCACAAAGTGTTTTGAAAACTAGCCCTGTGGACCTACTTTGAGTTTTTGTTCCATAGAGATACCACAAAGGAATACATGTGAAGTAATCACTCCTCAACCTTAAGTGCACTTCCAGCTTTTACCATGATGCTCCCCTTATACTGCTTTTTATTTCTGCTCTTTTATTAAAGAATGTTTTCAAAAAGTTACCTCTGTTTGAACTTTTTTAGTTTTGGGGCTGATGGGGTGCACGGGCAGATAGAAAATGAGTCTCCAGTAGTGACATTTCTTTAGGCGCAGGATACATACCGATCAGTCTCAATTATCCCCATCTCCCATTCCATTGTACCTCTCTTTTCCTTAACGTGGCTTCCTGCTTTTCTTCTTGTACTCTTATCCCCCGCCAACCCACTTTCCAAGGGCCCAGGCCTGTACATTTCAAGGGTCTACAACTCTGATGTTCTCTTGATGACTAGGGATATGACAGACCATGGTTCCTAGTCCTACCTGCATATCAGTATCCGAGTTTCTCCAAGAAAAGCCCTCTACACACCAATTGAATGAATAAATAAATGAATGAATGAATTGACGAACTGAACATGTTTAAAGTGTAGTTGCCTCACAGGCGGAGCCACCTGGCTCTACAAGAGTCAAAGTTAGAGCAGAGATCGGGATCACAACCAAGAGCTAAATATTAAATAGCCCTGTTTTAATCTTTATCCTGAAAGATGACTAAAACTCAGCAGTGCACATTCAGGGTAAGAGAAATCTAGGTTTTGGAGACAATGGATGAAAAATAATGATCACTCAAATGGGCATTATCGATCATAGCAATGTAAAGTAAATTAACAGTGGCATATCTCTACGACCTAGAGGCAGGAATAATTTTTTCAGCTTTTAGATGTATTAGCGCTTTAAAAACAAACCAGCTGCTGTTAAATATGCATCTTCTGTGTATAGTTAGCCTGTATAAATCTCTGCGATGCCCAGATACCAACTGCAGATGTAGGAGTCAAGATCAGCCATGCGGGTGAACTTTGGAAACCTGAAGTCTGTGTGAAAGATAGTTAGGAAAACCAAAGAAGTCAGAGTAACATTTCTATAGAAAAGTCTTGACGGATTGAAAGCATGTGGTAATGTTTTCCTGTTGGAAGAAGTAATGAGTGGAAGAGGTTTCCTGAAAGTTCTAAGCCTAGAAAAGCATTTTGCAGCTACCAATGAAATGTGATCCTCAAAGTAGAGGATATATCAGGATTTCCATTTTGTCGATGTTTAATTTATGACAGTTTTCATCTAGCTAGCCACACGTTCCAGGATGGGTCTGAGTTCTTCAGTAATAGGCATCTAGACCACTTAAGTGCTATATTGAGGTCTGGACTAAAATGAGTGGCATAAAGAAGGTCACTGGTTTCAAAGTACTCTGTGAGTTGGGTATTTATCTGTTTTTCAATTATGTTTTGCCAGAGAATAAGCAGAGGACTTTGACTGTATTTGGTCAGAGAGGTAAGGTCAGTGTTAGATTTTTATTTGTAAAGGGAGTAGTGTGTAGTGGGTCCAGGTGTTAGGGTCTGGTGCCAAAGAGAGGGACACATTAATCAGAGTGCTCACGTTAGGACTAATGTTATCATCATCTAGGGCAAAGTCGTGCGGAGGCAAGGGTACTCAGAGATCCGGATTTACTGGAGAGAATGGCTTCAAGAGTATCCGGTAATGTCAAGGGGGTAAGCTCCTGTAGGGGGGGTCCTGAAGGGGAATCAAAGACTGACTTTTACATTGTTAATGTGTCAAAAGATGACTGCTCTGGGAACTGAGGGTAAATAGCATGAGTTTTATCATGAAAGAAACCCACAAGCTCTTCATAAACCTTAGAGTAAAGAGCCCTTTTTTGCTGAGCGTAGTAGGGTTAGGAACACTTTTTATGATAGTAAAGACTTTTTGTGACAAGTTGCTCTAGGCTTCAAGCCTTTCTGCAAAGTAAGCAAAGTGCAGTAATTTATGGTATTTCTGAAGCGGGAATCTAATAGACCTATTTCACATTTTGCCGCTATTTGCATTGCAACACTTCAAAGTTCTTTTTATTTGAGCAAGGATATTCTGTAAACCAAAGAGCCAACTGCACTTTTCTACAGGATTTGGGTTGCTTGAGGGAGGAGAGTGAGTCCAGCACTGAGGTAACCCAGGTCTTCAAGTTATATGCTGCACTATCTATATCTGAGGGTTGCACATGGCCTATATTAGTCTCTCTTATGACAAAGCAGTGAGGAGGTTTTAGAATGGTAAGAAAACCCTTTTAGAGAGGTTTCATAGTAAGAAGAATTGACACTTGCTTTAGGGGAGGAAAGCGAACAACTGTAACAATGTTGAGACAATTGAATGAGTGGCTGCAACAGACATGAGGAGAGAGATTAGTAGACAATTCCATCAGTTTGAGTTGTGTTTGTGCAGTAGTCTTCATTATTACTTTTGTTTGTTATTGTGGATGAAGATAGTGGTACAATGTAAGATCATTTTCCACGCTCCCTAAGCTCAAGGAAGTATCAGCATTGCTGCTTAAAACCTGTAGAGGAACTTGCTGGTCTGTAGTGAAAGGGATTCGAAAACTACCCAGGAGTCCACTAGGTCTTCTGTGACGGATCAGCCATATGGTACAGATTAACATTTTCAATGGAAACAAAGCAATTTTCTTTTGATCCAGGCAGTGGTGGTAGAATGATAGTGCTGGTACCATGTATTCCCAGGACTGGAACCAGTGAAAGATACGATAGACCAAACTCCTTCTTCACAGCAACCTTTTCTCGTACTCAATCCCCAACTTTCAGAAACCAGCTGGTTGATGTTATTGGTGCATCCCTTAGTCCCAAGGAGGCGGCACAGGCAGACACGTTTTTATCACAGAACTGTTCTAATTTCCGTAAGACGGTAACATGTTCATTTATGTCAAAAGGTGTATTTTGCGCATACGTGCCAGAGCCATCAAGATCTGGAACATACATTTGTGTCCTAAACAGCGCCTCATATGGGGTGCACCCTCGCAAGGACCTTCTGGGCTGATTATTAAGTGCTTTCTGGATTCCATACAGGTGACTAAGCCAAATACAACCTGTGGTCTTGACTCTTCCACTCCACTACACTGTTGCCCTCAGGATGTTAGGAAGACTAGAAATGTAGTTGGACCTTATCAAAGCCATGATGTCCCTGAATTCCATTGATGCAAATGCAGGGCCCTGATCTGAGTGGAAAGCCACAAATACATTTTTACCAATAAAGGCATGCAAATCTTTAATAACCGTTCGAACTTCAGCTGATCGTTGTGGCTATACCCATAGAAATCTGGTGCATGAGTCAACAGCAACTAAGATGTATTTGTATGCACCATCAGGTGTCAAGGGACCACAATAGTCTAGGTACACACATTGTAGTTGTTTATTTGAATTTGAAACAGGTGTCTTCGGTGAGCCATTTAATTGTGGACCCTTTTGTTTTGTCCGTTTGCATAGACCTGGCCACCAATAGCTTTTTTTGAAGTAGAGAAATAGTAGCTGTCACACCAGCATGGACAGAAGCAACTTCCTCGTGTGCCACTTTTATCAACTCAAGACTTTGATCTTGGTTGGGGATCACATGATCACCCACCCCTGGTATTGTTACTAAGGAGGTGTTTAGGTAAGTTATTCGGTAAGAATATTCGCAGGATATGCCTTTGGTTCAGGCTTACCACCAGCCGAAGCTTTCACAGAAGCAAGTGTTTCATCATCCAACCTCGTCCGTGAACGAGTTATTGCTTTACTGCACAGTAACGTGTGTTTAATGGTGTCGCCTTTTGAATCTCTGAACCCATTTTGACACCAGTAAATTAGATATTCATTGAAGGACTGGACACAGTAGTACAGATCACAGACTATCAATGTTAGTTGTTCTGGATCTATGTGCTCCTGTACCATCACTAGAGCCTTGAGTTCTTCTAACTGCGCAGTGCAGTCCCCTAAGGTCTGCGTGTAAGTATTTTGTGGATGGAATTCACCATCCTTCACATAGCCACTCGCAGCCAAGCAAGCAATGAAATATTAGTGTTTTTTGCCTCTGGCTGGTTGGGCTGATCCATCAGTGAAAATGATTGCTTGAAATTGATCAATTAGCAAAGTATTTGCCAGAATTGGATATTCCATTTCAGATTGAAGGAATTCTTGAGCTTGTAATTTTGGATGAAGATGTAGTCTACATCAGTGGCTTTCAGAGATGTTACCCATTGAATCCAATGTGGAAGCAATGCTTTTACATTAGGAACAGTAGCCTTTGTGACAGCCTCAAGGGCTGGAATCAGAGAGACAAAAATATTAAGTTTCCCCTAAGCCAGAGTTCTTTCTTTAATGACAGCCATCGGAACAGCAGCGAGAATTTCTTCTGTGGAAGCAAAGCGTTGTTCATCTGTGGAGTACAAGTGTGATTTGTATGCAATATGGACAGTATCACCCTCATTAAATGTTACATAGGTAAACACAATGGCACCAGTAATTACTCTGATGACCAAATGTGCTTTGTTGTCCCTTGTGTGTAAATGTTTCACTGCAATCATGTCTTGCTGTGATGCTCTGAGAAGGCGTGTGTGTTAGACTATCCAATATTTACTTGAAAAGCCAGGGAATATTAAATAATACAATGGTTTAATGCATTGTGCATAATCTGGAATGTAAGTTCTGCCAAAGTTTAAAAAATACAATAAAGACTGAGGCTTTTCATGGTATTTGGTTGTTGCAATTGTGCATACTTTTCTAGAAAAGGGGGCACCAGGCTCTTGCCTTCATCCATTAACTTGTATCCCAAAATTAGGACACTGAGAAGGGTAATTTTTGCTTTCTTAAAATTGAATTTGTAGCCGAATTTGGCAAATCCCACAACAATGCGGGCCACCCATTTCAGGTGGTGAATGAGATCATCATCCGTTCGGTAGATGTCATCAACATAGGAAAGCACTTCAAGGTCAATGTTGTGTAACTTGGATGCCACACCAGCTGAAAACAGCCTAGGGCAGTTTTTATACCCCTGTGGAAGCCTACAATGTTTTTCTGTGAGGCTAAAGTGCTAAATGCGGTTTAATCTCTGATTTCAGGTGCTATATTTTCGCAGAAGTCATTGGAAATATCCAGCATCATTTTGCATTTTTTGCGCACTATATTGTTAATGAGTGCTGTGCTATGTACATTTTGGATAGCAAATGTGTGTATATGACTGTATAAATGTCTGTAATCTAAGACTATTCTATGTGAGTGGTCTGGTTTTGCAACAGGAAATAAAGGATTGTTCATTGGTGAGACACGGGGCTCAATTACAGCCTGGTACTCTAGCTATGCAAGAATCTCTCACAGAAGCTTTAGTCTCATGCTTAATAGGATATTGAGGTTGAGGCTGTGGTTGGGACCTAAGTAGCATCATGTGGTAGGGAGAATCCTTATCCCACCCAACATGGTTGAAATACAACGTGGGGGCTTGTGCTAAAGCCCAATCAAATCAGTATGCCTCAACTAATTTTATACAAACGAGGGACGAGAAGGAAGGCTTAATGATTTGTTTCTCGGTGGGACTTCACGGACAAGTTCTGCCTGCCAGACCCTTTCGGCCAACAAAATGTCATAAATGCCTGGTAATTTTTTCCAAAATATAATGTCAATTGTGCGTTCAATGTCTCCCTCTAATTATATCTCCATTTTATACAGTCTATTGAGACACAAGTCTGCAGTCTCGACTTCTATGAAGTCATCAGTTGCTTTTGCCTCCAGATGTTCCGGTGAACTATTATGACCTCTGCTGGTCTGTCTAGCAGGGCCACCACCCAGGTCCTATTCTTCAATAATACTCTCATCTTGCACGGCAGTTTGTGCTGAAATAGCTGCCACCTTCTTCTTTTTAAATTGGGGCTTTTGTTGTGGAAGTTTCTCTTCTTTTTTAAATGAAACTTCAGCTCAGCGTTGTGAATCTTTTTTCAGTTTCACATACTCTGCGCATTGTTGTGGTCTCCCACCTCTCTCACTATTTTAATCCGGTGAGTCCTGAAAGGAACGAGATTGGCATATATCATTATATTGATATCTATTAAGAGTTTTTACATTATCTCTATTTCACAAGTTATGGCATTTCTCAGGGGTCTCTGAGTGCAGAGATTCTCCCCTGTCTTTTTTAAATGTTTGTTTTTGTTTGTCCCAGCGGTTTTTCAGAACCCTCATGTGCTTGCTTGGTAGAATCCTTATTGGATATTCCCTGTACTTGTAGTTTACTAGGTCTGGCTCCAAAACTATCCCTACTTATACTTGAATTGGTTTCGGCAATAATGTTAGGCAGCTCGCGTTCTTGATCTTGTACAGAAACATCCCGGAGCTGCATGCGCACTGCTAGTGCTACTGCTTCCCGTTAAAGATTATTTAATATTATTGAGGATACTGTGGCAAAATTGCCTATTAATTCCATCCCCAAATCCAGGACCAGGCAGCCCTGTATTCATCTTTTAGTTGTTTTAACACTTCTAGAAGATTGGCAAGTGTTGGTGTACCGTGTACGGTAGTGTAGAGCATGACAAATACCGTGCCCCAAGTGTTGCAGTTATCCACTGCGGGAACCATCCCAAATGACAATTCTGTGTTCATCTTGAGGTCCTAGCGCGTTTATCTTTTGAGCTAACCAAAACAGAATTTCTTCATGTTTTGCGGGTACTTTACCCATGATCGAATGCACCATCGCAGGGTTAATAACTGCTATGATTATGACTATGTGCGGATGAGCTGGAGCAGCGGGTACTGGGTTAGTGTTTAATGTTTGCATTACAAACTGTACAAACTGTACAAATAGTCTATACTGTTACATCCTCAAAGTATAAGCGACGACACTCAGCTACAGCATATATTGCCTGCATCTTGATGTAGTGTGAATGTAGCCAATAAAGACCATGTAGGGCTATCACTGCTCAGAAGGCCCAGCTTAACATGAAGTATTGTATGGACTAGGGTGCCATCAAGCCAGTTCTGGCCGCCTTGAAAAGATAGACGCATCTCTCTGTATGTGTATGCTCTCTACTGTGAAAGAGCATTAGCATGTGTATAGTGATGAAATGTATTAGTGTTCCCATAAACTGCTGGAAAACTGACCCAAGAGTAGAACGTTTCTGTCCTATATGCTGAATGAGCCTCAACCAAAAATGTAAACGTACCCTATGGGCAGTAAGACCATTAGCTAACAAATGATTAGTCAGGAGAGTTGCATGTTTAATGCAATTACCACCCATTCGCCATGGTAAATGTACCTGTTCAGAGAATTGGGGATTAATCCCTTCAAGGTTCAAGCTTGAACAACCTTCAGTGTAAAATAGTGCTACCTATCTAGCTAAGGAGGACATCCTCAGTACTACAGATGTCTCTCTATATAGTATTGAGGTGCCTTTAGCAAGGGGAGCCAGAGATGCTCAGGGAGATCCGTAAGCCAGTGCCTGACCAAACATTGGTGGCGCCATGAAGTGTTGTCTCTTGTTGTACCAATGAGACTGCTGGATTTGGACAGCAGCACCACCAGGCTGCAGGGAACTTAGTTCAATTCCACACCTTGTGACAACTGTCAGCCTAATCCTTTCAGCCAGCTAGCTGTACCTCACTTCACCTGGAAGTGCTGGTAATCGTGGTGCAACATATCTCTCAACATTTTCCCAGTTACATTTGTCTCACACATGCAAAGGCAAATACAAGCAAAGATTGGTTCAATATACTTTTGTGTTCCAGATAAAATAGCATGTACTGCAATCATTAGGATGATAAAACTGAATAATAATAATAATGTGGTGACAAAGAGAGTGAAACATAAGAAAAGTCCCACCATAGTGTCAGAATGCTAGCTATTACCCTAGGTGTTGGAATTTTGTTTGTGTTATCCCAAATCCACCCTTCAGAATCCCTAGGTAGACACCATCCCCCATACCTGGATTTGGTAGGAACGAAGAGGGCTGTTAGACTACTGAGCGTCCCTTCTCATGAAGACAGAGAAAAACATCAAGTCTCAGCAGACAGCTCCAATAGAGCGATAGCATGCGGTGGCAATCTTCTGGCTTGACCTTACCCTCTAACGTATAGGGGGCAGAGGAATATTTTATAATAAAACAGCTGGTGTTATGAGAACCCTGCCCAATTGTAAAAACACGCATGTTTCTCATGAAGTGACAAAGATTTTGGTGTTCCTCTTTGTACTGACAACACATTGGAGACAGCCTTGAGCAAAGCACAGAACGAAAATGTCAGAATAAAAAAATGAAATTAATTTCTGTGCTAAGAGTGTATGAAATAAAGGAAAATAAAACATCACTGCAGAAGAAAGCTTCTGCTCAGAAAATAAAAATGAATAAAATGAATTGCAACTAGTCTAAATGGCACAGGCTGCAGGCTTATGGCTAAAACACGTGCCTGTAAAAAGCTGCTAAGGTACCCTCACCGCAGTATGTTTTACTGTTAGAAATGGGGTCTCTGGTTGGCGGGCAGTTTGCCCTCTGCCCAAGCAGGTACCCTCACTCTAATCAGGGTAAGGGAAATACCCACCCAGGATAACCCCTGCTCACTCTCTGGGTAGCTTGGCACAAGCAATCATGCTTATCTCAGAGGCAATGTGTAAGGTATTTGTATAAACACACACAGTAACACAGTGAAAACACCACAAAAGCACTAAGCACCAGTTTGGAAAAAATAACCAATATTTATCTGAGTAAAACAAGACCAAAATGACAAAAGTCCAACATACACAAGCAAAGTTATGCATTTTTACAGATTAAGCTTCCATATAGTGATTAGAAACACAAATGCTTCAATTTGGTGATATTACAGTGTTGTGACTGAGTCGTTCCCAACAATCGGACACCAATGGCACCGGTCACAGAGCCACACAGACTCCCAGGTACAGTACCATGTGAAAATGAAGAAACAAGCCAGTGCACGAAGTCGATCTCGAGGCGTCTCTGGATCCGGTGCGGCATTAGATCCAGTGCTACGGAATGAAGGAGTAGACGCGTTGGTGCATGGTGTCAGGACATTGCTGCAGAGCTGTTGAGGTGAGCTGGCGTCGGGGCCAAGCTTCGGATCCTCGTACTTCTGGCGGGGTCGATATCCGGCAGTCAATACGTAGTGCAGCAACCTCATGGGTTGCGGTCATGCCACAAGGCTGCAGGCTGCAGGCACTGCGGCGGAGTTAGGTGTCGCATACGTCGGTGACACGGCACTTCGGAACTCATGGAGTCATGAACTTTGGTGAGGCTGCGGCTGTGTCGGGCCTGCGGGGTCATTACACTCCAGCGAGGACCACAGCTTCAGTTGCAGGCGGATTCACGGGATCCAGCAGCAGCATCAGTCCGGGCAGTGTCTGAAGTTGGTGCTCTTGGTTTTTCTTGTTTTTTCACCAGCTTCTCCTTTCAAGGGCCCAGGGACTGGATTAGGCACCACTTTGCATGGTAGGAGTCTCAGTAAGAGAGCCCAGGTGCTGGTAGAGGAAGCCTTTGATGGTCCTGAGACTTCACACCAGGAGGCAAGCTCAGTCCAAACCCTTGGAGAATCTTTTCAAGCAGGATACACAGCAAAGTCCAGTCTTTTACCTCTCTACTGCAGAAGCAGCAACTGCAGGCCAACCCAGCAAAGCACACCCAGAAAAGGGGCAGTACTCATCCTCCAGCTCTTCAGCTCTTCAGATCTTCAGCTCTTCTCTTTTGCAGAGGTTTCTCTTGGTCCAGAAGTGTTCTAACAGTCTGAGGTTTTGGGTCCACTACTTATACCAAGTTATGCCTTTGAAGTTGGCAAACTTCAAAGAAAAGTCTCTGTTGTTGACAATATCCTACCTTCCCCAGGCCTGGCCCCAGACACAGACCAGGGGGTTGGAGACTGTATTGCTTGAGGACAGGAACAGCCTTTTATGTGTGTCAGCTCCTCCATCCCTACTCTAGCCCAGGAGACTCATCAGGATATGCAGGTTACACCGCAGCTCCCTTTGCGTCACTGTCTAGAGGCAATTCAGAACAACCCAATTGTCAATCTGACCCAGACGTGGAATTCTCAAGCAGGCAGAGGCACAGAATGGTTAAGCAAGAAAATGCCCACTTTCTAAAAGTGGCAGTTTCAAGCACACAATCTAAAAAACAATGTTACCAAAAGATGCATTTTAAAATTGTGAGCTCAGAGACCCCAAACTCCACATTTCTATCTGTTCTCAATGGGAAACTGCACTTAAAAGATATTTAAAGGCAGTCCCCATGTTAATCTATGAGAGGGATAGGCCTTGCAACAGTGAAAACCGAAGTTGGCAGTATTTCACTGTCAGGACATGTAAAACACATCAATACATGTCCTACTGTTAACATATACTGCAGACTGCCACTTTGGCTACCTAGGGCCTACCTTAGGTATGCCTTACATGTATAAAAAGGGAACGTTTGGACCTGGCAATAGGGTACACCTGCCAGGTCGAATTGGCAGTTTAAAAAAGTCTCCACACAGACATTACAGTGGCAGGTCTGAGCCATGTTTACAGGGCTACTCATGTGGATGACACAATCAGTGTTGCAGGCCCATTAGTAGCATTTTATTTACAGGCCCTGGGCACCTCTAGAGAACTTTACTAGGGACTTACTACTAAATCAAATATGCCAATCATGGAAAATTACACATACATTTTACCCAGAGAGCACTTAAACTTTAGCACTGGTCAGCAGCGGTAAAGTGCCCAGAGTACCAAAAACCAGCAAAAACAAAGTCCAGCACACAGTCACAAAGCAGGAACAAGAGGCAAAAAGACAGGGGAGACTATGCCAAGGATGCCAGGTCTAACACTCACCATCATTGTTGCCAGTTAAGGAGTGGTAGAGATGAGAGATGTTCTCTAAAGGAAATATGCATATGCAATATTCTTTTAGCTCTTAAAACAGGATATTTGATTCATTCATGTATGATTATGCTATTATCATGTTTCAACATGACAGGGCAGTGGACAAGATAACCAAAATGCTATTGTGCAGGTCTGAGGGAGTGAGTGGCACACCACTGATTTGAAGTTTTGTAATTACTCTGTGGCTTAACAGAGTATGAGGATTTCATATCCCCAACACATGCAAATGTTTGAAATTGCTAAATTGTCCCCCTTCTCCAAATGTCTAACAAAATCATGGAACCAGCAGAATGTTTCCTATATCAAGTAGTGAGATTGCTCCTCCAAAACCTCTCAATTAACACATCTCATCGGACCTGCTCCAAACTCTGTCAGATGTTTTGCTTGTCTAGTCTAATCTACGTTGTCTACCAATCTATCAATTCAGTTTTCTGCATCATTAATCGTGTCAGCTCATCCTAAGTGGTTACATCATAACTGAGAAGGTTATCTCTAGCGACGAGGAGAGATATTTTATGATGGGAAAGATCTGTGTACCTCAACAGAGCTAATCAAAGCAAACGAAAGATTAGGTCAGTTGGATAATAAACCAGCTCTATGCTCAGCTGAACACCTACAGAAAGGGCTGCTAAGAACCTTTGATTACCCTCCAGCACACACACAATCACCCACCAACACAATGGAAATGCAGAAAACAGATTATGCAGTGTTGGCTATATTCACCCTGGAAGCCACAGACCAGGGTGTCAAATGGTTCAGGTTTGGCGAAATGGCATAAAATCCACCCCCCCCAATGTGACACACCAACAGAGACAAGCCAAACATATGTACATTTTGCATAGGTTTTGATGTCAGGTTGCAAAATCACACACCTACAGACCACATTTGCAGGGAAAACCTTTGACTCAGTCCACACTGCACTTACTTATTGGATTATGGCATGTCCAGGGGCATCCACCTATGGAGCCTACGCCCTGTGCACAAATCCACAACCACAGATAGGTTTTGCACAAACCTGCTGAGACCAAATAATCATTGAATGTGCACTACAGAAACATTGCTTGCAATCACTATAGTGGTTTATTGTATTAAATCTTAAACCCCTTCACTGCTACTTTTCCAAATGTTACATCTAGCACATTGTATGTAGTGGTTTTAAAGCCTCCGGTCTTTAATCAAGGTTTCTGAATCAATGTGGGTTTTCAATCCATTGTTTTTCACTATTTTCCCAACGAGTCAACAGGGATTAATTTAATCATCTAGCACAAATTGGTCTGTACATCATATCAGGTTTTGCTCACAAATACTGACTTGAAGTACTATCTGAACTTGTTCATGTATTTTCTACCAACAGTTGAGAGCAACAAATTAAGTGTGAAACTATTTGTTATCAATTAGGCTATTAGACTTTCTTTTTAGGTTAATGTATTCGACAGCTTTACGCTATTTGGTTGCGAAATACCTTTTGCAGAGTATATCAAGAACATACAGTGGGCTTAGGGCACAGCCATTGCTTCCATTTGTTGACTTTATCATCACACTCATTTGCTTGCTTCTTATTCGATGGCTTTGCTTCTGTGTCATGTATTTACTTCCCCTCTCCCAACAGGGAGCATAATTTCTTTACTAATCTTTTCCCTGGGTGCCTTGTATCTTTCCGCTGTTCACTTCAAGGGAACTACATTTTTCTTTTTTATTGAGCACTTCATGAGAGTGCATGTGTTTTCCAGCTCTCTCCTTTGTGTCTTTCTCCCAACCAAATACCCACCAACATGATACATTTTTCTCATTCCCTCATGTGCTGCTTTTCCCCACCACTGGTGGAAGTTAACTAAAATAAAAATAAAGTTGATTGGGAGGGCCGCCTATTTTATCTTTATTTTATTTAAAATACCTCCCTGTTGCTCCACCTCACCCACTCCCTACCTTTGCTTTCATCCCTTATTGCCCCTTTTTTATTTAATTTTATATATTTTTAAAAACATTTCTTCAAGGGCCTTTGAGCTCCCAATTCCTGCACAACCATTCAAATAGCTCAAATGTGCTTTAGCACCATTCAAACAATATTTTTCTATTTACTGCACCAAATGGCATCTGTCATCTTGGATCTCTGAATAAGAAAGATAAAACGGTGCCTGGGTGTTTCATAGGCATGCTCCTACATGGCCACACATGCATGCTTCTTCTGTATGATATGGGTACTGATAGCATCACAATGCCTTTGCACTGTGCACACACTGTGTCATGATGCAATGTTTTCTTTTTCTTTTTTTTTATGCTGCTCAGCATCACAAAAAAGCATTGGCAAAGCCAATAGGTCCCAAAGGTGAGACCTATTGGCTTTGCCAAAGCTTTTTTTTTTTGACTGGTGGGGTAAGAGGACTGTTCACTTTTTGTGGTGCAGCAGTGCCACATATTATCTTACATTATTCCATTATGGTACTGGTAGCGAAACCAAGTTGTGCAGATGCCTTATCAAAGTTCAATCAAAAAAGTGCTTGAGTCTACACTGGGAAGCAAAGTAAAGACAATTCTACATGTAGAAAAGACATGGAAAATTGTAACCACATACGGGACAACTGTAGAACTGCGAAAATAAAGAGGCAGTAACAGTAAAAGAAACTCCTTCACCCTGATCACGCCCTCCAGCTAGAAGAGGCACCCTCCTAGTGCAACCTTTCACCCAGAGACCTATGCCACTAATTTTTACCAAGGATCTGGAGAATTAATATAGGGCATTGAGAAAAAACAATGATCATCATAGCCACAACAACTTCCTGTACATCAAGCAAGTAGTTCATCAAAGCACCAAGCACGGCAATCCCAACGGAAGAATGATGTGTTCCCTTGTGGAAATAAATGTCATTAGAGCATATTATACAGAAACAATCCCTCTTAGGAAAGTGTATAGCAAATTATCTATCTATATCCCACTCAGTAATACTTCTACAACACCGTACCCAATATAATCAGCAATTATGTACAACACCCAGCTGTAATGAAATGCCTCTTTTTGCATGTTCACCCCCACATTTTTGGACTGATGCTGGTTTATCGCCTCTGACATTGCGCTGTGGCCTGCTAACCAGACCACAGTGCCAGTGTTCTGACCCCATAAAAATCACATGTCAAACTGGATACACCCAATTGGCAAGGACTGACTTACTTATAAGTTCCTAGTGTATGGTACCCAGGGCATGTAAGGCAGAGTATCCACTCAGGGATGCAGCACTGATTTTGCCACCCTGTGTGTGACAGAGCACTAAATGGCCCCCTGTCTGACACTGCAGCAGTGGCATAACGAAACTGGAGGGGCCCACCCTGCAAATAACATGGTGGGGGTACGGGACTCACTCAAACCAGGTAATGTCTGAGGAGGCCCCCGGGAGCTCGGGGGTGCAGGGACCTTTATCATGCCACTGCACTGTTGAGTGGAAGGACAGTGTTTTCACTGCCAGTTTGATTTTGCCATTCACTCCAATGACAAAGCCACCCCATCCCTTAGCACTATGAATGAGTCTCCCCTAAGAATGCCTAAAGAGCCTTATGGCAGGGAGCTGCATTTTGTTATGTAAGACATATCTTCTGGATATGTCTTAACAGCAACACTTCCAAGTTGTTGTTCTGCTGTGGATAAAGTTTGTAGCCCATTGGCTAACACATGGTACCCAGCTGGCATCCCAACCTGGCTATCTCCTGAATGGGACAACCTAACTAGATCATGTAAGGCATTACATTTATCATGGCATTAAACCCAACCTGATTCCCAGGTTGAATTCAATTTCACTTTAAAGGTAAGCAAGTTTTAGGAAGTTGCATTGTGTACTCCAGCTAGCCCAGTGGTCTCACATAGGCCCTGGCACGCACACAGCTTTCTGACCGCTTGGGTGAATGACTCCCCAGCACAAGAACAAAAGCAGTTGCTGTGGAGAGAGGTATCAACTTCTCCCCCAGGATGGGCACTCAGAGTGTTACTCTAAAATGTAGGCTTCAAAGGTGACCTCGCCGTTGTGAGGGAAATAGCATCAACATCCCTTAGCAGGATGACATTTTGTTCCTGCAGACAAAGTGGAGACAGAGTCAAGGAGGTAAAACTCACCCCCAGAACCGGTTCTACTGTGGGCGTGTAAATCTCTGGTAGCCACACCTCTAGGGTGTGCTACCAAGCTCTTAATGACTGAGGAAGGGTCATGCCATCTTAAAAGGGGCTAGAATGTGGCACCCTGGGATAGTCAGATACCTCACATCACAGGAACTTCATCACTATGTTGGAGGGAACCCAGTAGCCCATTGGCTAGTGGCCACATGGTCCTGTTGGAAACCTTTCCTGGGACAAATATGGCACCCCTGGCACTCTGACCCTCAGATCATGCTAGAATGGTAGAGTGGACCAAAGAAGAACTGCCCAGCTGCCCTTGGATCCGCACAAAGAGAGGCTGCACACTCAAAAGGGCTGCACGTGCTGCACTTTGGGCTACCACAGATTGGATTGTGCCTGCGGCTCCTGGCTCGGAAAAAAATGTTGATTCCCAGCCCCAACCTATAGCAGTGACTCCAAGGATCAGTTGGCTGATTACCTGGAACCAGCTGCAGGGACACAAAAGGTGAAGTTGCCCAAACTGACAAATTGGTAGCCACTGCAGAGGGTTTGCTGCTACCAGTCACCGGGTACCCAACAGGGCAAATCCGAGAGAGCCAAAAGTTGTACCCGAGTCTGCCTGACCCAAAAGTTGTATCCCAGCCTGGATTCATTGCACCCCAGGGACTTTGTCCCTCACCTAAGGTCTTTGGCCTAACCACAGTGCAGACTGACCAGTAGCCCAGCAGAAGTTGGTCGGCTACTGCAATGTAGAGGACTTCGATGGATCCCGATCTCTGTGGCCACGTTTGCCCCACTTTACCTGTGGAGGAGCACCCACATTGACACCCCCATTGGCCCCATCACAACCAGACCATCCTTTGAGCATCTTTTGCCTTCATCCCTCAGCATCAGGACCACTCTAGTGTGCTCTATGGCAGTTGTCCTGTTAAGTTTGGGTTTTGCTAAAAAGAACACTCTAGTGGCCTGGAAACCATCTAAAGTGTCCACCCTGACCCCCTAGACCTCTGTCCTGCCGGAATTGGTTGCCCAAGCCAGGCTGTACTCAGTAGCCAAACTAACTGTTTCAAAGTTTTCAAAGGTTTCTAAAGTTTTGTTCACCAGTTCTTGTTTGTGATTCTTTTTAAAAGCGATAATATCTTGTAAAATCTGTATCTCTGGAATCCTCTGGTGGATTTTGTTCATCAAGGGCTCTAAAAATTCATAAAAATATAATTGTTTTACAAATTGGTGTCTTCTTTCTTTCATGTGTTGTTGCTTCCTTATTTCATTGTTTGGTGCTGTTAAATGCTTTATACATTGTTCCTTTGCTAAGCCTTACTGCTCGCAGCCACATCTACCCAGGGTTGAGCTTAAGGTTGAGTAAACATACCCAACTGGACCCAAGATGGTATTTGAGAGTGTTCTGCATGATAGGCCCCCACATTCATACCATATGTTACACGGAAGTCCTGACACTAGTGAACCAATGTTGATGCATTACCTGGTAAGGACCTCTTCAATATCCAAGACCTCCAGCAGCAGTTAAAGACCCCTGTTCAGTAGCATCACTTTGGCACCATCAACCCAATGTCTGCTGCCTCATCCATAAGGACACGAAAATCATTTTCCTGGATTTATGAAGAACATCATTGCATTGGTATCATCAAACAACATCACCATTCAAGCATCATCCATCTACAGTCACTTACAAAAGTTATCCGCACCTCAGATGAAGGAGAGGAGATAGCCTCACCCCCACCTCTTTCATTGCTATCGCTATGACATCAAATACAATGTCAGGTTCTTCCTTCATTGTGCCCTTATCAACATACACATAAACCACCATAATTCCTAATACCATCGTTTTCAGCTCTAAAACACTTACTTCATGATTTCCTCCTAAACACCCTGTTCATATTTACAAATGAGCTTCACCTCAAACATCTCCAGCATATATATGTTTTTCATCACTGAGGCACTTACAAAATTGCCCCCTTCATTACTATTTCACTCCAAAAACATCTTTTGACCTTAAACATCCCCTTATCCACATTTCCAGTATTGTTGAGTGAAGATTTGTATTGAATAACATTGGCAAAGCCAATAGGTCTCGCCCACAGGAGAGTTCTTAGGTTTGTCAAATTCTATGACCCATGTTGTACAGCAGTGTGTCTACTGTGCAGTATGGTTTAAAGTTGGGAACAAAAGTGCTATAACTCAGCCAGTGCTCGTGCGAGGGGCAGTGATCCATTTTCTTGGTATGGGATTATCGGCTGCCTTCACAAAAAAAGTTTAATGATATTACTTCCAAGCTGAAGTTTTCCATTTGACTCCATATGAAGAAAGCACCAAAAAGGCCATCCAAAGGAGGGACCACCATACCATTTTCACCTTTGTAGAATGTTAACACCCATAGGCGTGACTTTTCGGTCCTCTTTATTCTGGTGAGACAAGAGGGGCAAGCAACTAAGAGGGAGATTGTGAGGTTTGGATGGGACAAGCAACAACATGAGAAGGGAGTACTGGACAAGCAACAATGTAGAAGGAGGTGAGGGGCAACACAAGCAGCAACAATGGGGAAGGGGGGGAGGAAGTAAGTGCAAGTAAAAGGAATAAAAAGTACCTGAAGACGCCAGTAGTGTAAGGACACTAGACAAGGGAAGCAGTACGTAGGCTATGCTCAAGGGCAGGGGACAAACATACGAAGGGGAAGTAAAGCCAGCACTTGTTGACCAAAAAGAAGCTAGGAAATATGTGTGGGCTTTAAGTACCCCGAAGTAAACAAAATATTTCACAAGCGACAGTACAAGTACTGTTACTAGAGACCTAAAATATAGGGCATGGAGGGGTAGAGGGGAAGGGATGGAAAAAAACTGTCAAAGAGGTAAAGGTACTTCACAGCCCTTACCATGCAGGACATTTATTAGGTAGGATTTATTTGTAATAATATAATTTTTATGGGATTTTAAAAAAGTGATTTTATGATTTAAGGATGTGTAGAGTTAAAGTGAGGCAAAAGTTACTTTTGGGTTCTAGGGTGGGTAAAGGTAAAGGGAGGTGAGGTGAGGATGACTCGAGGGTAGAAGGGTGGGTAGAGTTGAAGGGAGGGGAGGATGACTTGAGGGTGGAGGTAAAGGGAGGTGAGAGTGACTTGATTGGATAGTATGATATGGTATGGCATGTCATTGTACAGTATGGTATGGTATGGTATGGTATGGTAAAGTCTGACCTGTCATTTTATAGTATTGTGTGATATGTTACGGTATGGCCTGTTATTGTATAGTATGGTAAAATATGGTATGATATGGAATGGACAGTAATTGTATTGTATGATATGATATGGGCTGTTATTGTAAGTATGGTTTGTTATTCTATAATATGGTATGTTATGGTCAGTTACTGTATAGTATGGTATGGAGTGGCTTGTTATTGTATAGTATATTATGGTAGGAGTATAGTATGGTGTGTTATTGAGGCAAACAACCTATGAACTGCTAACAGCATGCATAAACATGCATTTAGGCATGTGCCAATGTCACCAGTTGGTACACTTTAACAGCATGTAACTTGCGTTGCATTTCAGAATTTGGGAAGGAAGGTAGCATTACACAAAATGCAATCAAATAGAGGGTGTTACATAAACAAACCTACCATTGGTAAATGCTGAAACATGTACCTTTATCAAAATGTAATACAATGTGTTGTTGTTTTCATACGAAGCTTGAATAAAACTGTGTGGAGAACGTTTTAAAAACTCTGGAAAGCAAACAATGAGGAGGGGAGCAGTGGGCTCAAGATGAGAAAGCAAAAACAAAGGGGCATAAAAACAGCTAAACACAAGACAGAATGACTTAGGAGCATATAAAAAGAAAATACAAACAAGCAATGCACAGCCCCAAAAAGAAAGTACTACAAGCCAAGTGCAAGCAGCAAGGAAGAGTAGTAATCAAAAAACTAACCAGTACTTGGTCCATGCTAAAGGGAAGAAAACAAAAACATGAGACAAAGTGAAGCTAACATGTGCAGACACATGCTCACCAGTGGAAAGGGGAAAAAAAGAGTGACAATGAAGCCAACTGATGATGAAAATTGCACTGGCTAAAAACACCCACCCCCTTCCATTTGTTGTTGTTTTTTTTTTTTTTTTAGAAAAAATAGATTGTCGGGCTGTCTCAGGGAAGACCTAAAAATGATGCCGTTGGACCTGGCCCTTTTTGATGGATTACTCCTGAACGTTTTCCCTTCTTCCTTCTATTTTTTCCTGACCTGTTTTGGTTGGCTGTGGGACTCTATATTTTACCTCTAGTAACCATTTTTAAAGTGCATATGCTTTCTGTTTAAAATGTATTGGTGATTGGTTAATCCATGATCGGCATATTTGATTAACTAGTAAGTCCCTCATATAGTGCACAAGGTGTGCCCAGGGGCTGGAAATCACATGCCTCTAGTAGGCCTTCAGCACTGATTGTGCCACCCACATGAGTAGCCCTGAAACATGTCTCAGGCCTGCCATTACAGTGCCTGTGTGTACAGTTCTATACTGTCATGTCGACCTGGACCAAACCGTCCCTTTTACTACATGTAAATCACTCCTAGAGTAGGCCCAAGGCAGCCCTTTGGGCAGGATGTAGTGTATTTAAAAGGTCCAACATATACCGGTGTGTTTTACATGTCCTTATAGTGAAAAATTGCTTAAATCGATTTTCACTATTGCAAGGCCTATCTATCTAATAGTATGACATGGGGATTGCAACTGGAATATCTTCTAAGTGTAATTTCCGGTTGGGAGCTGTTGGACTTTTTTGCTTATGTAGGGTCATCCCCAATCTTTTTTGCCTCCGGCCTCTTATTTTTTCAGAGCTGTTGTTGTTGGCTTTTGAACTCTGAGCACTTTACCACGGCTAAACAGTGCTAAAGTGCATATGCTCTCTGTTTAAATTGTATGGTTGATTGGTTTATCCACGATTGGCATATTTGATTTACTAGTAAGTCCCTCGTAAGGTGCACTAGAGGTGCCAGGGCCTGTAAATCAAATGCTGCTAGTGGGCCTGTAGCACTGGTTGTGCGATCCACATAAGTAGCTCTGTAATCATGTCTCAGACCTGCCACTGCAGTGTCTGTGTGTGGATGTCTGCAGCTCCTCCAGCTCCTCCAGGTTCCTGAGTTTCTGAGACCCACCTCACAGTAAGTACCCCCCACCTCCCAGCCCCTTGCTCTGCCCCGCGCTACTCACCCTCTCTCCTGCTCCTGCTTCTTTTCTTCTTTTCTTCTTCTCTGTTCTTCCTCCTCGCTCCTCGTCTGTAATCTTCTTCTGTACTCTTCTTTTCCCCGTCTTCTCTCTTCTTCTGTGTGCTTCTCAGCCTCTCCTGTCGCCTCTCTTCTTCCTCATCTTCTTCTGTGGTCTTCTGCCCTCTGTTCTTCGTTTTCTGTATCTTCTTCTGTGTTCTTCTGTATTCTTCTGTTCTTCCGGTCTTCCTTTCTTCTGTTCTTCCGGTCTTCTGTTCTTCTGTTCTTCTGTTCTTCCGGTCTTCTGGTCTTCTATCTTCTGCCTCCTCCGTCTTCTTCTCCCCGCGCCTGCCCTCCTGCTCCTGCCTCATCCCCCTCCCTCACTCGCATCCCCCTCTCTATCTCCCCTATCTAACCCGTTCACTATCTACCTCCCTCACTCCTCCTATCTACCTATCTCTCTATCCCACTATCTAACTCCCTCACTCTCCACCTCCTCCTATCTTCCTATCTCTCTATCTATTTCTCTATCGATTTCTCTATCTATCTATTTTCTCTATCTATTTCTTTATCTCTCCCCCCTCCCGCCACCCCCTCTATTACCTATCTTCCTATCCTCTCACTCTACCTCTCACCCTCACCCGCCTCTACAACCCCCGCCCTCCCCTTTCTTCACAACCCTACTCCTATCTTTCTCCCTAATCTCCTAAACCTTCTAACACTCACCCCCCTCCACCCTTAAACCCCCCTCCCCCAGCTCTTCTCACTCTACCTGTCCCCCCCTCCCTCGCGCTTTCCCGCCGCGACCTCCTGCACGCCCCCGCCCCCCAGCTCCCATTCGCCCCCAGCTGACCCCTCCCCCCCTCCTACCTCAAAAGGCGGCCGCTGCGCGACAGTGGTAGCGACCCTTGACCCAAGGGTAGGTTGCTCCCCCTGCCGCTGCAGCTCCTCCAGCTCCTCCAGGTTCCTGAGTTCCTGAGACCCACCTCACAGTAAGTACCCCCCACCTCCCAGCCCCTCGCTCTGCCCCGCGCTACTCACCCTCTCTCCTGCTCCTGCTTCTTTTCTTCTTTTCTTCTTCTCTGTTCTTCCTCCTCGCTCCTCGTCTGTAATCTTCTTCTGTACTCTTCTTTTCCCCGTCTTCTCTCTTCTTCTGTGTGCTTCTCAGCCTCTCCTGTCGCCTCTCTTCTTCCTCATCTTCTTCTGTGGTCTTCTGCCCTCTGTTCTTCATTTTCTGTATCTTCTTCTGTGTTCTTCTGTGTTCTTCTGTGTTCTTCTGTGTTCTTCTGTTCTTCCGGTCTTCCTTTCTTCTGTTCTTCCGGTCTTCTGTTCTTCTGTTCTTCTGTTCTTCTGTTCTTCCGGTGTTCTGGTCTTCTATCTTCTGCCTTCGGCTCTTCTGCCTCCTCCGTCTTCTTCTCCCCACGCCTGCCCTCCTGCTTCTGCCTCATCCCCCTCCCTCACTCGCATCCCCCTCTCTATCTCCCCTATCTAACCCGTTCACTATCTACCTCCCTCACTCCTCCTATCCACCTATCTCTCTATCTCTCTATCCCACTATCTAACTCCCTCACTCTCCACCTCCTCCTATCTTCCTATCTCTCTATCTATTTCTCTATCTATCGATTTCTCTATCTATCTATTTTCTCTGTCTATTTCTCTATCTCTCCCCCCCTCCCGCCACCCCCTCTATTACCTATCTTCCTATCCTCTCACTCTACCTCTCACCCTCACCCGCCTCTACAACCCCCCCTCCCCTATCTTCACAACCCTACTCTTATCTTTCTCCCTAATCTCCTAAACCTCCTAACACTCACCCCCCTCCACCCTTAAACCCCCCTCACCCAGCTCTTCTCACTCTACCTGTCCCCCCTCCCTCGTGCTTTCCCGCCGCGACCTCCTGCACGCCCCGCCCCCCAGCTCCCATTCGCCCCCAGCTGACCCCTCCCCCCCTCCTACTTCATATGGCGGCCGCTGCGCGACTGCGCAGCGGGCGCGCCGGAAGCGCCAGAGGCAAGCCCGTCTGCGCCCGTCCGTGCCTGGCCCGCGCCCAGCGCCACGACCCCTCGTCCCCAGCTCTCCCAAGCCCCGCTGATCCGCTACGACCCCACCACCCTCCACACCCTCAACCCAGGACGCTCCAACACCTGCTTCCAAGCTCACCCCAAACGCACCCATGGACCCTTCGCCTGCAACTCCTGCAAACGCATCTTCCACCACGCAACTACCACGACCACAAGCCCACGCGCCATCAACCACCTCAAGTGCATCCTAGTCAACGCTCGCTCCGTCCACAAACACGCCGTTGAACCCTGGGACCTCCTGGACTCCACAGCACCGGACGTCGCCTTCATCACGGAGACCTGGATGAACGCCTCCTCCGCTCCAGACATCGCCACTGCCATCCCCGAAGGCTACAAGATCTCCAGGAAAGACCGCACCAACCAAGCAGGAGGAGGTATCGCCATCGTCTTCAAAGACTCCATCAGCGTCACCACCTCCACCGAAGACACCCCTCTCGCCGCTGAACACCTGCATTTTCAGATTCGCACCGACCCGAGGACCACCCTCAGAGGATCCCTCGTCTACCGTCCTCCCGGACCACGCGCCCCTTTCAGCGATGCCATCGCCGACTTCATCTCCCCGCACGCCCTCGCCTCACCGGACTACATCCTCCTAGCCGACCTCAACTTCCATCTGGAACAAAACAACGACCCCAACACCACCACCCTGCTCGACAACCTCGCCAACCTCGGCCTCAAACAACTGGTGAACACCGCCACCCACATCGCCGGACACACGCTCGACCCTATCTTCTCCGCCAGCAAACACGTCTTCTTCAGCCACACCTCCACCCTACACTGGACCGACCACAGCTGTGTCCACTTCACATTCCGACGCAAGACCCGCCTCCTCCGCACTCAACCCATCCCTCGTCGACAGTGGAACAAGATCCCTGAAGAACAACTCTTCTCCGCACTCGCCACCAACCAACCCACCCTCACCACCGACCCCAACGACGCAGCCCTCAACCTCACAAACTGGATCTCCAACTGCGCAGACAACCTTGCTCCCCTCAAACGCACGCATCGACAGACCAACACCAAAAAACCTCTCTGGTTCTCTGACACCCTCAAAGAATCAAAGAAAACTTGTCGCGCCCTTGAGAAAGCCTGGCGCAAGGACCACACCGCTGACAACATGACCGCCCTCAAGAACGCTACCCGCGAACACCACCACCTGATCCGCGCTGCCAAAAGGAACTTTTTCACCGACAGACTGGACAAAAACAGCCACAACAGCAGAGAACTCTTCAGCATCGTCAAGGAGTTCTCCAACCCCAGCGCCAACGCCGTCACGCCCTCACAGGATTTGTGCAAATCCCTCGCCACTTTCTTCCATCGCAAGATCAGCGACCTCCACGACAGCTTCGGACACCAGACCCAACCAAACACCACCGAACCCACATCCCCGGCCATCACCCTCAACAACTGGACCCACATCAACACGGAAGAAACCAAATCCATCATGAACTCTATCCACTCCGGCGCCCCTTCGGACCCCTGCCTGCACTTCATCTTTAACAAAGCCGACGACATCATCGCCCCGCACCTCCAGACCGTCATCAACTCTTCTTTTTCTTCTGCTACCTTCCCCGAATGCTGGAAACACGCCGAAGTCAACGCCCTACTAAAGAAAACTACGGCTGACCCGAGCGACCTGAAAAACTTCCGCCCCATCTCTCTTCTGCCTTTCCCAGCCAAAGTGATAGAGAAGACCGTCAACAAACAGCTGACCACCTTCCTGGAAGACAACAACCTGCTCGACACCTCACAAACCGGATTCCGAACCAACCACAGCACTGAAACCGCCCTCATCTCAGTCACAGACGACATCAGAACCCTGATGGACAACGGTGAAACAGTCGCCCTCATTCTTCTCGACCTCTCGGCTGCCTTTGACACCGTCTGTCACCGCACCCTAATCACCCGCCTCCGCTCCACCGGGATCCAAGGCCAGGCCCTGGAATGGATCGCCTCCTTCCTCGGAAACCGTTCCCAAAGAGTTTACCTCCCTCCGTTTCGCTCAGAACCCACCGAGATCATCTGCGGTGTACCTCAAGGCTCATCACTCAGCCCGACACTCTTCAATGTCTACATGAGCCCCCTCGCCAACATCGTACGCAAGCACGACATCATCATCACCTCCTACGCCGACGACACCCAACTTATACTCTCCCTCACCAAGGACCCCGCCAGCGCCAAGACCAACCTACAAGAGGGTCTGAAGGACGTCGCAGATTGGATGAGGCTCAGCCGCCTAAAGCTGAACTCTGAAAAAATGGAAGTCCTCATCCTCGGCAACACCCTGTCCGCCTGGGACGACTCCTGGTGGCCCACGGCCCTCGGCACCGCACCGACCCCCACAGACCACGCCCGCAACCTCGGCTTCATCTTGGACCCTCTTCTCACCATGACCAAGCAAGTCAACGCTGCGTCCTCCGCCTGCTTCCTCACCCTCTGCATGCTCTGCAAGATCTTCTGCTGGATCCCCGCCGACACCAGAAAAACCGTGACCCACGCCATCGTCATGAGCCGCCTGGACTACGGCAACACCCTCTACGCCGGGACCACAGCCAAACTCCAAAATCGCCTGCAACGCATTCAAAATGCCTCGGCCCGTCTCATCCTCGACGTACCCCGCAGAAGCCACATCTCCGCACACCTGAGACACCTGCATTGGCTCCCAGTCAGCAAAAGGATCACCTTCTAACTTCTCACCCACGCACACAAAGCCCTCCACGACAAGGGACCGGAATACCTCAACAGACGCCTCAGCTTCTACGTCCCCACCCGCCTCCTCTGCTCCTCTGGCCTCGCACTCGCTGCTGTCCCTCGCATCGGCCGCTCCACGGCGGGTGGGAGATCTTTCTCCTTCCTGGCGGCCAAGACCTGGCACTCCCTCCCCACCAGCCTCAGGACCACCCAGGACCACTCCGCTTTCCGGAGACTCCTAAAGACCTGGCTGTTCGAGCAGCGATAACCCCCCCTTTTCCCCTAGTGCCTTGAGACCCGCACGGGTGAGTAGCGCGCTTTATAAATGTTAATGATTTGATTTGATTTGATTTGTGTGTGCATTTGTTAACTGTAAATTCGACTTGGCATGTGTACCCACTTGCCAGGCCTAAACCTTCCCTTTTCTTACATGTCAGACACCCCTAAGGTAGGCCCTAGGTAGCCCCAAGGGCAGGGTGCAGTGTATGGTTAAGGTAGGACATATAGTGATGTGTTTTATATGTCCTGATAGTGAAATATTGCTAAATTTGTTTTTCACTGTTGCAAGGCCTGTCACTCTCATAGGTTAATATGGGGGCTACTTTTAAATCTGATTAAAATATAGATTCCCTTGGGAGCGGATGGACATGTGGAGTTTGGGGTCTCTGACCTCACAATTTAAAAATACATCTTTTAGTAAAGTTGATTTTGAGATTGTGTGTTTGAAAATAACACTTTTAGAAAGTGAGTCTTTTTTTGCTTATACCATTTCTGTGACTCTGCCTGCTTGTGGATTCCCTGTCTGGGTCAGTTTGACAGTTGGGCTGGTTGCACCTCACACTAGACAGTGACACAAAGGGAGCTGGGGTGTAGCCTGCATATCCTGATGAGCCTTCTTTGCTAGGAGGGAGGGGAGGAGTGGTCACTCACACCTGAAAGGGCTGTGCCTGCCCTCACACAATGCAGTCTCCAACCTCCTGGTGAGTGTCTGGGGCCTGGCCTGGGCAAGGCAGGATTTCACATTCAGAAGAGACTTTACTTTGAAGTAGGCCTACTTCAAAGGAGAAATTGGGTATAAGAAGGGCAAAAAAAAACACAGACTTTGGAAACACTTCTGGAAACAAGAGGAACCTCTGCCTGGAGAAGAGCTGAAGAGCTGAGGAAGAAGAGCTGCCCAGCCTGTGACTGTGCTTTGTGGAGATATCCTGCAGTTGCTGTGTCTGCCAGAGTAAGAGGGCAAAGACTGGACTTTGTGTGCCTTCCATCTTGAGAATAAATCTCCAAGGTGATTTAGAGCTTGCCTCCTGTTGTTTGAAGTCTCAGGGACAGCAAAGACTTCTCTCTGCCAGCACCTGGAGTCTCTGGAGAGACTCCTACTCTGCCCTGTGGTGCCCATCCAGTTCCTGGAATGCTGAAAGGAGAAGCTGGCAGCCTAAGAGGAAGAAATCTATGCACAGAGTGCCGTTTGGGGAAAAGATAGACACAGCAGCTGAAGAAACGACGCGCCACTGGCTCCGCAGATGAGAATCATCGCTCGCAGGAAACACGACCGAAGAATCGATGCATGGAGCAGGAGAAACGAAGTGCAACATCGCTGTTGGAGGCTGGAAGATCACCACCCGTGCTGTGGGGTTTTCGGATCATCGTGCGGCTGGATTTCCGACTCAAGTACTGCTGGGCGTGGAAAAACAACGCAAAGCCTGCCCGGACCCGAGAGTGCTGACCGGATCTACGCATCGCTCTCCTGTGGAGAGAAGCAACAATGCGCCCGACCCGGCGAAAGGAGAAACAATGCAAGGTCCCACTCATGAGTGGAATCCACGCATCGCAAGCCCTTTTTGCCGCGCACTCACCCGTGCGGGGTTATTTTTGATGCACCCAAGGTACTTTTTCACACTGACAGTGTTAGTGTGTGGTTAAAACTACTTGAAGACTCTTTTTGCATTTTTATTGATAACTTGACTTGGGTATTGTGGATTTTTGTGATTTTGGTCTTGTTTTGTTTAGATAAATATTTCCTATTTTTTCTAAACCTGTGTTGTGTCATTTTGTAGTGTTTTCATTGAGTTACTGTGTGTGTTGGTACAAATACTTTACACTTAGCACTCTGAAGTTAAACCTACTGCTCTGCCAAGCTACCAAGAGGGTAAGCAGGGGTTAGCTGAGGGTGATTCTCTTTTACTCTGACTAGAGTGAGGGTCCTTGCTTGAACAGGGGGTAACCTGACTGTCAACCAAAGACCCCATTTCTAACCGGAGCAGATAGATATATGGAGCTTGGGGTCTCTGAACTCACAAATACAACTTTTGGTGTAGTTGGTTTTTTAATTGTAGGTTTCAAACTGGCACTTTTAGAAAGTGGGAATATCGTTGCTCAACCATCCTGTGCCTCTGTCTGTCTGTTGAATACACGTCTGGGTCAGAATGACAGTTGGGCTTATTGTGTATTCACTCTAGCCAGTCACACAAAGTGAGCTGAGGCGTGCTCTGTATATCCTGATGGCCCATCACCAGGCTGATGGGTCTTCCAGAGCTAGATTGGTGGGAGGAGCTGACACTGGCACTAGATTAGGGGTGTGCCTGTCCTTGCATAAAGAAGACTCCAACCCCCTAGAGTGTGTCTGGGGCCAGGGCAGGAAGGGCTGGTTCTTGTGCACTACAAAGACTTCTCTTTGAAGTTTGCGTACTTCAAAGACAGAAATGGGTATAAGTACTGGACCTCTGTCATCACAAAGTTATACCACTTCTGTACTGAGGACATTCTGCCAGGAAAAAGAGCTGAATGGTGTAGGAGGGACTGCCACTCTGCCTGTTGCTTTGCTGTGCTGGCCTGCTGTTTGTTGCTTCTGTCCTGGTAGTAAAAGGACTTGACTTTGCTTTCTACATCCTACTTTTCAAGGTTCTCCAAGGGCTTGAACTGAGCTTGACTCTTGTTAAAAAGTCTCAGGAACATCAAAGACTTCTTCTGCCAGCACCTGGGTTCTCTTGCGGAGAGTCCTAACGTGCCACTCTCCAACTTTGTGTCACTGCCTGCACCAAAACCGTGGTCCCTGCTGAATGGAATGACCAAGACTTGCAACAAAGAACCAACGCTGCTGCAGTACCTCTGAAGTCCCACAACAGTGTCAGTCCCGAGTGCCGTGTCCCTGACATTCAGGACACCCTACTCCCCTGCAGCACCTGTGGCCCTGTGATGTGATCACGATACCTCAAACCGCAAAGTCAATGCCTTGCATCTTGGTCTGCTGGATTCATCTACCCTGCCAGGTTGTAAGGAACCAATGCCTCGCAATCGATGCTGCATCACCTTCCCTCCACCCATAAGGAACTGACACCTCACCTCCCCTGCCTAGCAGTAAGGAACTGATGCCTTACCTCCCCAGTTTCTGTAAGGGGCTAGTTCTGCACCGGGTCCAGTGACACCTCACCTCCCTCACTCTGCGCAACATCTTTGTTTCCTCATCATTTTCCAATGTAGTGTACCTAGGGTCTCCCTTGTGAGTGGAGTAGGACTGTTGGGAACGACTCCGGGAAGCGATGATAGCCCCAGTTGGAGCTGTTGTGTTTCTAAGCACTTTGTGAAGATGTAATCTTTGAAAATGTGTATCTTTACTTGTGTCACGGTTTACTCCACTCTTACGGCTTGGGCCAACTGGAACTGCAGGATGGTCTCGATCTTTGTAGGTCCTGCTCTGACCAAGGTATGTGATGCCCTTTCTGGTAGCCATGGTGCTGCTGACAATGGGATGTCAAAAGGCAGTCAGTGCCCTCCAGAAGGAGTCCCAGAGGAAAACCCAAAGGGAAAAATATTCTGTGACTGGAACTCCCTGGAACAGAGAATAAGCACAAGAAAAAGCCATGACTTCCAATAAAAAACAATAACTGGAAGAAACTGAAACAAGCAAGGAAAAAAGGCTGGAGGAAAAACAACCAGAGCATGATCACCACCAAAGGAAGTGTTGCAGCGCAAGGAGAACAAGATTCCCACTCCTTAAATACCCCTAAACAGGAAGTGACATACAGGAAAGGTAAAAGATGCCATGTTGGATTGGAAAAGGACTATAGAAGAAAATAGATGAAGATGCCATGTAAGAAAAGGAACCTAATGCATGCAGGGAAAGAGGTAGAAGAAAGGCATGCTGGAAGAAGGAAGAATATGGCCCCTATTTGGAAACACGAAGGAAAGAAGAAAAGAAGAAAGAAGAGAAAAGAACACAGAGAAAAAGAACAGGAAATCGCCAGGTAAGTGAGGGGTGGGGGGGCACTCACTTCTAATTCAGAGGGCGCATCGCGCCCTGAACTCGCTGAGGCCCAATGCCCAATCTAGGGCCTCGTGCGAGAGGAGGCTGAAAAAAGGGGCAGCGTGAGCCATGCGACCAGGAAAACGAACCGCGGCCCCAACTGGGTCCCGAGCTGGTCTTCCTGCTCGGGCCTGCGCAAAAACGTGGGTATTTTGGATTTTTGTTTTGGTTGCTTTACTCATATAAATATTGGCTATTTTTCTAAACTACTGGAGTACATTTGTGGTGTTGTCACTGTGTTACTGTGTGTGTTCAAATACTTTATACATTGCCTCTGAGATAAGCCTGACTGCTCGTGCCAAGCTACCAAGGGGGTGAGCAGGTGTTATCTTAGCTGTGTGACTCCCTTACCCTGATTAGAGTGAGGGTCCCTACCTGGACAGGGTGCAAACCACTGCCAACTAGAGACCTCATTTCTAATAGAAGCCTTCTCTCCAAAGAAAAATATAAACCAGTTCAACTCAACAGGCCAGGGGCTGCTGTGTCAGTTTCAAATGTAAATACATTGCGAGAATGAGGCCAGCACATGGGGGTTGTATGGTCTCCTAATTCAACAGTCCAGATCTATGCACGGATTGGCTGATGACTGGGAATGGTTGGTAATGAACTAATCAGCTGGAGTGATACATGGAAGGCTGCTTGTAGATGAGTAACTAATGTGTTTTGAACTACCAGCCACGTACCTCCCAAGTACTTGCAATTACATTAATTCTGATAACACGCTGCTCACACTGTGAATTAAACGCAACCATAATGTAAACTTTCATAAGAGCGAGTGTGGAGAAAATAATGGAAAATGAAAAGCTGCGTAATCACGAGGCTAAGTGTAGAATAATAATGAGACCATTGATTGATAAGAAGCCCAAAATCAATAGCCTAAACTTCGCAATTCACATCACGGATAATCCACCAGCGAGCAAGCCTCTGACAGGCAGAGGAGATCACACCCAGCTGCGCCGGTGATCTAGTGGAGTAATATTGGCTCGAGGGAGTCCTGATCATGACAGTAACAGCGATGCGACAGGCAGCCGAAGACGTTTTCCTCCGTACAGACACAATTAATTCTAGCTAAACACTGTCTTTCCAAACGGATGGACAGCACACAATTGTAGCATGTCAGCCAGAACATCAGTGCCGCTGCCAGGGCGATGGGATTCACAGCGAAAATGGTAACAGTAATCTGGCATTTGGATCACGATCTCTGATAATTTAGCTGTTTGCAAATAGCAACCATCAATCACCAGCGTGCAAGAACTACAAGGAGCTTTTGATGATGAAGTGGCCATTTTAGGAATTATATGCCCAACTGTAAGACTGGAATGTATGATTGGTGTTGCACGGCTGTCAAGGGACCTAATGCAGCAGAGACACTGCCTAGACTTAATCGCCCAGCCAGGTAGTGAAACACAGTAATAACTACGCTGTGGACAGGCAGTCATACTTCCAAGAAATGGCGACATTCCATTCAGTGCACTCAATTACAACCATGGAATGCACTGAGACAGACACTTCACGAAGGACTTTTGCAGCACCCTTTGGTGCCCTCTATCAGCAGTGCCCTCACACGTTCATGCTTTCTTTGGAGAAAGAGGCGAGCCAGGCTTTCTTCAAAATGCAGATCTTACCCGGACCAGGCTTGTATTTCAAAATCTGGCACTGTGTAATATTCTGAGAGGACAATCGGAAGAGATGGCTGTATGGCAATTATTTTTACTTCTACCAGATTATTGAGGTATTATATCACATCCTACGAAATGGTACATCACAAAGCTTCTGCGCAGCTCTGCCCTCCAAACCCGAAGACGCTCGATTGTTTCCTTCTTGCGCTTGGAGTCTTCTTCAAACTGAGAAGAAAGGGCAGGCACCAGCACAGAGTGAGGACTCCTGCTGCCCCCACCTGCTTTCCTGGTCTGCTTGCGTTATATGGCAAGAGTCTGCTCCATGTGCCATCTGGGTCAGTGTCTTTGTAGCGCTTGTGTGATGTTCTACTCCAGTGAGGGAACCACACAGGACCTGAAGGAGGGTTTCAGAGCCCAGCTGGAATCCATTACTTTTCCGTCCCTCTTCCTTATCACAGTCCATCACAGTCCTTACACCCCGAGAGAATACCAAAAGCTAGCAAAACGGTTTCGTTTCAGAGAAAAAAAAGACGTATGAAAACCAGTGCTTAATTTGTGCTTGTTTTTTCCGGTGCTGAGCAACGGCACTTATTTGTGAGTACCGGCGCTTATTCTTCACGCCCAAGCATTTGCTGCGGGCAAAAGACACATATGGGAAAGACGGAGGAAGAGAAAAACGAAAAAGCTTCACAATCGGCAAAAGCAGAAAGCTGCAAAAGTGAGCTGAAGTGGCAGGGAGCGGTTTAAAATTAAATGAAGTGGCCCGAGATGGCTTCAGGATTACGCCGCCTCAGTATTACGGGTTCCCACATTTAATTGCAGCAGCCGCGTGCTTAAGAGGAGAGCTTTGAGCACGGGCACCTTGTTATTTACAAATTAAGCACTGATGAAAACGTTAACTTTGTTCAGGTTTTCCAGGTTCTGACAAAAAGCAAGTGTATAATTATGCATGATCGTTCACTGAACCCTGTACAGAGGCCCCAAATGATGCTGAAGTACTTCCCCCAGTGTCAGCCGATAGTGATTTAAAAAAGTATTTAGGGAAACCCACATGGCTGCCTTACAAATATCCTGCTTTGTAGCTCATTTGAATGCCGCCCGAAAATCTGCCATACCTCTGGTTGACCTACACTGAGCCACTCTTTGAATACTTTACCGTTTATCTTCATATGCTGCAATTATAGCTAATTTTAACCATATAATTAACGTAGCAGTAGAAGTCTTCAATCCAAAACCAAAGGTCACAAACAGGGAAACTAACCTATTGAAAGACCATGTCTTGTCCAGGTAAATCAATAACTCTATTCTAACATCCAGTAAATGGCATCCCTATCATCATCCGAGACGGATCAAGACAGAAACCAGGAGGACTAAGGGGCATATTTACAAGCCCCTAGCGCCACCCTGTGCCACCATAGCGTAATTCTTTTTTTTACGCTAAGGCGGCACTAAGTTGGCTTCCCCCGCCGTATTTACCAAGTGGTGAAATGCTTGCATTACGCTACTTTGTAACCCCTTGCGCCATGTTATGCCTGAGTCAGTCATAATGTATGCAAAGGGGACGTTCCAACACGGGGAGGCTCGAAAAAATGGTGCAGTGAAATTTACAATAATTCACTGTGCCATTTTTGTTCGATCATTTTTAAGGCCTGCTCAGAATAGACGTTAAAATGACACACCCATTTCAATCAATGGACCTTCCTGCGCTTTGCTGCACTAGCATCAACATTTTTTAACACTAGTGCGGCAAAGCTCCACAATAGCATCAAAAAGTTTGACGCTATTGTCCTAACAACCGCCATGGTGTGACATATTGTAAATATGGTGCAACAATGGTGACATTAGGTGGGGCATGGGCATATTTACAAGAAAGTGATGCATCGATCCCGATGCACCACTTCTCTTGCGTCACCCATGCCCCACCTAATGTCACCATTGTTGCACCATATTTACAATATGTCACAATATGTCAATAATGAAACAGGGAAATCACTTTCAGAGAAAACTGGGGGATAGGATGACTGGCAGAATGGCATTGTCTAGAGAAAAGCTCAGAATATGACAGGGTACGTGGCTCCCCCACCATTCTAGCAGAGGAAATGTCCACCAAAATATTACCTTGGTGGTATAAAAAGTAAATTCTGTTACCTCTAAAGTCTCAAAAGGGTGACCTTCCAGTGCTTGCAACACAAAGGGAAGATCCCAGGCAGATAAAGTAGAATGAATCAGAATTCTCTGAAGCAGAAAACAACTTATGAGCCAAACAAGCAAGGTGGTCACACTTTCAAAATTTGGATCCCTAAATGCTCTTACTGCTTTTGGACTTTTAAGTAGCAAAGAGCCAAACGACTGTTGAATATTCCTTTAGGAATTCAAAAATCAAAACGAAACAATCCTGAAGAATTGCATTTCTTGCACAAGTTATCAAAGGACTGCCAGTGTCTTGAATAAGCTGGGCACCTGGATTGTTGCACCAAAGATACCACCTTGGGCAAACAATCTTTTCCTTCCAAATTCAACCTTTTAAAAAGCAGTCCCCCCCCCCCAACCTGAGCCTCTCTATTGCTGGAAAGGACAGCATTGGGAATTCAACGGATACGTAAAGATATCACGAAATGAAGACTCACCGCTAACTGCATAATTGCAGTAGAGTTGGAAATCAAGGACGACGGTTCCACCAAGGGATCACCGAAAGAGCTTTTGCCCTGTTCTTTTCACCTTTTGAAAAACCCTGTGAATTAGGAGAAATCAAGGTAAACACACATAGAAGCTCTGGTGTCCAAGTGAACTGCATACACCTTTCAGGCTCTCTGTGAGGGCAAATTTGCAGAAGCTCCTGGGAAGGAGGACATTCTCTTCCAAAGCTAACAGATCCACCTGCAGAAGACCAAACCTCTTCACCATCTGCAGAAATGTCTGCTCCGTCATTGACAAGGCAGATACTGATAGAAAGATCCTGCTGAGGTGATCCTCAGCTACATTTTACCTTTCCAGAAGATAAACTTCCTTTAATACTAACAAATTCTGTTCAGCCCAAAGACAAATTAATCATACCAGAAGTTAATTGCTTGGACTTGACAACTCTCCTCATGGTTTCTGTAACTCATATCAATCTTGTTGACTGTTTTTATCTGAACCAGCTGATGATGAATAGAAGTGGAAAATGTAAGGAAAGTTAAGTGCACTGCTTTGAGCTCGATCCAATAGGAGAATGGCCTTCTCTTCTGAGGAGACCACTGACTCTGTTCTAAAAACTGATCAAGGGCTGCTTCCCAAAACTCCAATATATCATCTCTGGTAATCAGTTTGGTTGGGCACACTATGAATGGAGAACCCCTCTCTAAAATCTCCTCTTGCAACCCATGATTTCATCTCCTGGCAAAAATGGTAATCTGTTGGGGCTTCCTGGTAGCAATTCCCCGACCCTAGATCCCTATGGAAAAGAAGGTGATTTATCAGAGGGTACTAATGTAATCTTGCCCAATTAATAATTATACTGGCCATCAACCCCTGCATCCTCAACCACTTTCTGGATGGTGCAGCTCTGTTCGATGAGAGATCTGTCAAGTCCATCTTGAGTTTTTCAATTATCGTCAAAGAAAGAAACACCTTTTCCTCCTTTGTATTGATCAGTCCTCCATTGAATTGAAGGCCTGTGTGGCTTCCAGTTGCAACTTGTCCTCTTTCAGAAACAGACCATGGGCTATGTGATCTTGCATGCATTCTTGAAGACATCTTTTGTTGTAAAAAAAAGTAGAAGATCAAATCAGGCAGTCATCGAGAAATGGAAAGACCTAAATGTGCTTATCATGGATGAAGAAGTGAAGGTATTTCTGTAGTGCAGGGTGAATTTGTATTTGGAGGTATGGCAGATATATAGAGACCCAAACAATCGAGTCTCAAATAGAGCAATCGAATGAACGGATAATATCTCAAACCTTATGCAATATACAGAAAAGGTCACTGTCTTTAGGTCCAAAATTGATTTGAAATCTCCTGAGATTTTGTAACCAAACACAGTATCAAATATGTTCCTCTTTCTCTCTGATGAATTGGAATTTGAACAATCACTTCTTTAATAGTTTTTATACTCCTTTCTGCAGAACTGCACTTTTCACTGGGTTCCTTAAATGAAGGGTAGCACCGGAAATCTCAGGAAGAGATGAAGATAACACTATCCGATAACCTTCTCAGATGATCTGCAGTACCCATTGATCCTAAAGTTACCTTTCCCATTGTTTGAGGGAGAACTTCAGCCTCTCCACAACAAGAGGACTCCCACTTGGACTGAAGAACTGCTTCGGGCTGCTGGACTGGGCTTTCTCAGAGGGAAGGACTTTCCGGCACGCCCCGTCCTGTCAAAGTGCAGGTTCCCTGACCTCGACTGGAATGCTGGATCAAACGCTCTGTGGAATCCATGTCTTTCTCTAGCATGTTGCTTTACAGAGGCTAATAACTTCTTGTGTTCAGCTGATTTCGCTATTAAATTATCCAGCTGAACCCAAACAATCTAGGCCCCGAAAAAAAAAAATCATGAGCCAGTTCTTCTGGGAAACCTTCACTTTCTAAGGCCTGATCCACAACTGGTGACATTCCACTATTGTAGATCCTACACCAAAGATGCATAATTCAAAAAGTCATTGGAGATATGTGCCAAAAATCTAACTTGCTGCTCCATAATTTCCAGGGTGTGAGTTATCTCTGTGAATTGAGAAAACAGTTCAACTAATGTCTGAAAATCTTTCATCAAGGATTGTTCTGTATAACTTGAGTAGGCTGTTGCCCTCATTGTAATATTTGTTACTACATGCACCCTATTTATTGTGAGAGCCACTCTCTTATCAACAAGGTCGAAAAGAGTAGCAACCTCAGAAATAATGGAAACCTGAGTGGCTAGATCAGCCATTAACAAATCCACTCTGATAGCTGGGCATTCATCAGAAAATACTTGTAAAGGATACCTCTTGCATGGGAGATTATGCTAGTACCCCTCCTTCCATCCACTTTTGAAGGCAGTCTTCATCACAATATGTGAAGGAAGAAATTCATTTTTTTTATTGCAGTGAACAAATAAAACATCTGATTCGTGTAACACGAGGGGAAATGGAAATACCATATTTAGTCTTATATGTTCCACAACTTCCTTCAGGGCCGAGCCTTGAACAAATCTGCCCCTGATATGTTCTTACACATCAGGCGCATCAAGATCATACAGATCCTTCCATGCTTTCTTTGAGGAGGGGGCCGCTTCTCTTGCTTCTACCACCTGAGCAGCTACATCCTGAATCATTGCTTGTGAATCAATCACAGTAGAAAATGACATAGAAGGTTCCTCCTCAGCTGTAGCACATTCCTACACATTATGTTATTTCCTGTCACACTTCTTTGCCTCATTATTGCCTAAAAGCAAAGGAATGTATAAAGACTAAGCAATAACCAGAAAGCTCCATTTCCAAATCCATTGCTGACTGTATCCCTATGATAGCTAGGAGACACAACCAATCAGAACACCTCCCTACCACCAGGAGTGTGCGCATCTTAATTATTTCTCCTACCAACTGAAAACAACCAATCACAGTGCAAGTCACTTGCAGTGTTCTACCACAAAAATACAGGCTCGCTGTTATAAATGCGCCTAAACAGATACATGGAGGATCAAAGATGAGCCTGTTGTATCCAACACAGGCCTCCGACTGCTTAATTGGCTCCTCTCTAGCAGGTACTGTTACCTGGGTCTTGGTACCCGATGGACTCGCCTTACTGGGCCTCTTGAAGGGTGTACAGTCAGATAATAAAGGCCTTCTCTTGTAAAAACCCAACAAAAACATACAAAAAGAAAATTATTCCTACCTTCTTCTTGTGATACTCACAAAGGAGAAAAAAAAACAGGATTGGGGGAGAGTGCTCTCACTTTTGATTGCATGTGATAGGTGTTAGAAATGAGGTTTCTGGTTGGCTAGGGTATGCACCTCAGCCAGGCAGAACCTATCCACTCTAGTCAGGGCAAGGGAGTTACACATCTAAGATAACCCCTGCTCACCCTCTTGGTAGCTTGGCACAAGCAGTCAAGCCTATCCCAGAGGCAATGTGTAAAATGTTCGCACAACACACACAACATACGTTACCCAAAATGAACACCACAAAGTAAACACAACACTGAGCTATGTAAAAATAAACTGTATTGCACAAAACATAATTAGACCAACATTACACGTAAGTAATACCCTGCTACCTTAGCAGTTGTCAGAACGTTACACAAGTTACTAATACTCTGCAAGAATATGCAGTTGTCACATTAGAACACGTACGTATTCAGGATTCTGCAACATAAGCAGTAGTCAGTAATTACAGTAAGAGTTCTATGCACTTGTCATGAATAACTCCTAAATACCCATAAAAGGAACATTAGAAAACATCTCACAAGTCATAAAAATACATATCAGCAAACCATGCCCATAAGAGGAACATCAGCACATATATATCTAATGGAAGGAAAGGCAGGTAAAACATATAATTTCCCTAGGTCCATACTTGGCTCACTTAGCTACTATTTCCCTAAAAAGTACCTGGTTTCTTAGTGTAGAGGCACTCCCTGTGCCTGGAAAGTGGAGTATGGGGGCCCCTGGCTCACAGGGCCACGCACTGCTCCTGGGGAGAGGGGCAGTCAGTGCCCTCTCTACAGTGTTTGAAATGGGCCCCTCTGAGGGCCCTTGATCCTTGTGGGCCCCCCGGGCCGCTAATGGCCCTCTCCAAAGAGCGGGGCCCAAAAGCCACAAGAGAATCAAGTAGTTGGGGCGATCGCGCCCCTAGGGCAGTGACCGGTAGAAAGGGAACTCCCTTTCTGCCTTATGTCCTGCAGAGCAGTGGGCAGCCGCCCTTGTCCTCGGTGTGGCTGCCCGGAATGAAGGAGGAAGCAGGGGCCTCCGATGAGGCTTCCCTCCTGCTTCCCCACGTGGCCATCCTGTGCGCGAACCGCGTTCCAGCCCGACCTGGGCCTGCAAGTGCCCCGGGGGCGCGTCATAGGGCACGCATCACCCCGGAGGCACGGCTGGAGCGTGCTCGCTCCTCTTTTCTTTCCTTTGGTGCCCTGGGGGCACAGGAAGGAGCGGGGCACGCTCCAGAAGCGAAATTATCCCCGGGCTGCGGCGGTGAACTCTGGTCAAATGTAGAGCGCTTCACCAAGCGCGAGCAGCACCAGAATAAGCTCGGGTTGCGGCGGTGAAGATTTTCTGGCACAAGAGAGCGCTAAAAACACAGCGAGGGGCACCATTGTGATCCCGGGCCTCGGTGGCGATCTTGCTGGCACAAGAGAGCGCTCAAAGCAGCGCAAGGGCAACAACGCAGCACTCTGTGTGCTGAAGAAAGTTTGACAGAGGTCAGGGGCCACAGCACCCTGCCTCTGGAGACAACAAGTGAAGTAGGGGGGCGAAGAGCTGGAGAACGCGGCAGCAGGTCAGCACAACAAGGGGTTACCAGCAGTGGCAGTTCCTCCTTGTGACCAGGCAGGTCACAGATCAGCACAGCAGCAGCAGTCCAAGGTGATCCTAGTGAGTCATTTCAACAGCGTCCTGTCCAGCTCCAGGTAAGGTTCCTGGAGTCCCAAGAATGTCCGTACGATCTCTAAATTGTGGGGACAATTCCCCTGCACTTCTACTAGGTTTACAGTGTGTTTTACAATGGCCTGAAAAGGGGGTTCCAACCAGTTACAACTGGTTCTTGGAGTGCACTTTCTCTCCTCCAGCACAGGCTCCAAACATCAGTGGGGGGTAAACGACCCTATTGTGTGAGGCCAGGGCACAGACTATATAAATGCAAGTGTGCCCCGCCTCTCCCTTCTCTCGGCCCAGGAAGGCTTTACAATATTATGTAGATGCACCTCTGTGACACCTCCACCCTCCCTGTGTTCAGGATGTCTGAGAGGTATGCACAAAGCCCCAACTGTCAGTCTGCCCAGACGTGGATTGGAGGCAAGCTGAAAAACACCAAAGTCATAAGCACAGATAAATGCGCACTTTCTAGAAGTGGCATTTCTGTGATAGTAATAAAAAACACACTCACACCAGTAAGCAGCATTTCTCACCACTATCACAACCATACCAAACATGCCTACGCTACCCCTCAGAAATCAGACAATACCCCTTACACATAAGGCAGGGCATTTCCAATGCAATCCCATGAGGAGGCAGCACTCACAGCAGTGAGAAACCAAGTTATGCTGTTTGTCACTACCAGGACAGGCCACGCAACATGGCACATGTCCTGCCTTCTAAATACATGGCACCCTGCCCAAAGGGCTAACTAGGGCGTATCTTAGGGGTGACTTACATGTTGTAAAAGGGGAGTTCTGGGCCTGGCAAGTAAATTTAGATGCCAGGTCCCTGTGGCAGGAAACTGCGCACATGGGCTCTGCGCTAGCAGGCCTTAGATAGGTTTGACAGGCTACTTCAGTGGGTGGCGCAAGCAGCGCTGCAGGCCCACTAGTAGCATTTAATTTACAGGCCCTGGGTATAGGGATACCACTTTACAAGGGACTTATAGGTAAATTAAATAAGCCAATTAGGTATAATCCAATCATACCAATTTTGTAAGGGAGAGCACCTGCACTTTAGCACTGGTTAGCAGTGAAAAAGTGCCCAGAGTCAAAATGTCAGCCAACAAAGGCCAGAAAAATAAGGAGGCAAAAAGCAAAAAGTCTGGGGAATGACCCTGTAAAAGGGCCAGGTCCAACAATAGGAAATAGTTTAACATATGTAAGGGAAATGGGAACTATTTTTTCATGTCAAGCTTGATAACACATTTGGTGGAAGGCGCTATTGCTCAAGGAGTAAGAAATTTGATGGGAAAGGAGGGCGAGGAGTTAATGAGTCAGCAGGAGCTCCAATTTGTGTTCACAGATCAGTCAATGAGTAATTACATCAAAGCAGTGACTAGCCTCTGAACATAAATATCATTGATGTCAACCCTCCGCATTCAAGCAGAAGATTACAGATTTCAAAGCTAGTCTCCCACTTCCTGATTCCTGCATGCAAAAGCCAGACCACCCCCAATTTGGGGCAGGTAGCAAACATATGCAAGATATTTGTAGTGACCACAGGCCACATTTGGGACACTTGGGGGGTCATTCCGACCCCGGTGGGCGGCGGGCGGCGCCCGCCGGGCGGAGACCGCCAGAAGACCGCACTGCGGTCAAATGACCGCGGCGGTCATTCTGACTTTCCCGCTGGGCGGGCGGGCGACCGCCAAAAGGCCGCCCGCCCTCCCGCCCGCCCAGCGGGAAAGCCCCAGCAACGATGAAGCCGGCTCCGAATGGAGCCGGCGGAGTTGCTGGTGTGTGACGGGTGCAGTGGCACCCGTCGCAATTTTCAGTGTCTGCTAGGCAGACACTGAAAATCATTATGGGGCCCTGTTAGGGGGCCCCTGCACTGCCTATGCCTGTGGCATAGGCAGTGCAGGGGCCCCCAGGGGCCCCACGACACCCGTTCCCGCCATCCTGTTCCTGGCGGTTTTTACCGCCAGGACCAGGATGACGGGAAGGGGGTCAGAATCCCCATGGCGGTGCTGCGAGCAGCGCCGCCATGGAGGATTCTTTGGGGCAGGGTTGCCCTTTTCTGACCGCGGCAGTAATGCCTATGAAGCACCGCCAGCCTGTTGGCGGTGCTTCCGCGGCACTCTGCCCTGGCGGTTTTCAACCGCCAGGGTCAGAATGACCGCCTTGGTCTTTTCATGGCTAATGTTCCCAGCCCACCTTATTATTCTATCAAGTATTTAGTACAGCATACCCAAAGTTTTGAATTGTTGTACTTTCAGATTAGTAGAGTGAACTGAGTCCTCCAGTGTTTCTAGAGCGGACAAACTTTCTGAGAGGATTATGGGGGTCATTTCAACCCTGGCGGTACAGGACCGTCAGGAATGAAATGACAGAAGAACCGCCAACAGGCTGGCGGTGCTTCCAGGGTCATTACGACCGTGGCGGAAGCGTCGCGGTTGCACCGCCGGGGCCGGCGGGTTCCTGCCACAATGGCCCCGGCGGTAGTAATCCGCCAGGGCAGCGCTGCTAGCAGCGCTGCCAAGGGGATTACGAGTCCCCCTACCGCCAGCCTTTTCCTGGTGGTTTGAGCCCCTGGGGGCCCCTGCACTGCCCATGCCATGGCAGGGCCACATGCGGCTTTTCACTGTCTGCTCTGCAGACAGTGAAAAGCGCGACGGGTGCAACTGCACCCGTCGCACAGCCGCAACACCGCCAGCTCCATTTGGAGCCGGCTCCCATGTTGCGGGCCACATCCCCGCTGGGCCGGCGGGGTGTTATAATGGCCACTGCGGGAGTGCGGCCGCATTGGCGGCCAAACGGCAGTTACAACTTGGCGGGCAGCGGTTGCCACCCGCCAATGTTGTAATGAGGGCCTATGTCCTCAGAGAGGACCTTGCTCCATTTGTCAGCAAGAACTATCATTGACCCTATGCTGTCAGAGATTTTGATATACAGTAATTATTAAAAACTTCTTCGGTGCACTATGTAAACAAAGGAGTAAGTCAGAGTTTGAAGGTAAAACTGCAAGACAACACCTTACCAGGAAATAATCTCTGATCTGCAAGTACTTAAAGAAAAATCTATGGGAGAGGTCATAAAGAGTTTGCGACCCTTCAAATGTATGAAAGCGATCAAGATTGTTGTGGTGTCCTAAGCACAAAGCCCCTTGGTTAGCCCAACCTTTACAAGTATAATCCTGAAAAATATAAGCATAGGGTTATCCAACAGGAGTATACACGGCACTCGTATTTCTTCTAAATATTCCTTGCCACTTATGCACTATAAGTGGCAAGGAATATTTAGAAGAAATCTCATGCCATATCTATATTATATCTTTAATAAACTTAAATATGTCCCGCCTAAATCAATTAGAATCCCCAAGTCTGAATAAGAACAGTGTGCAACCTGGTCCAAGTGCAAAACGAAAGCAAAAAGCAATTGGGTTCTAGTTGTCAGCTGTCAATAGAACATATAGACACCCAGCAAACACCGCTCAAAAATACAGCTTGAAATCAGGGAGATAGAGTTCCCCTTGATTATTGGGAACTTAAATAAGCCAAATTGCCCGCCAAGTCCATCTATATCCCCAAATAAAATTACCAATGACACCATCTAATTGTTTAAAAAAAAGAGTTTCGGATATGCAAAGGAATTGCACGAAATAGATATAAAAATGTTGGTAGGATGTTCATCTTAATGATGCTACACCGACCTACAATATGGATGGGCAACTGATTGCAGCTCTTCAGTTTCATTACAACAGCTCGTAAGAGAGGCTTGTAGTTTAACTTAACAACTTGTTCCAAGTGTGATGTAAGTTGTACACCTAAGTATGTAGCCGAGGGGGTGACCCCAAAAATCTAAATTTCTGACTGGAAATTAAGAAGAATCTGGGTTTTAGCTCAGTTTAATTTGTAGCCAGAGAACGCACCAAATTTATTAGCTTCATTTTTGATACAATCAAGGACAGTTAAAAGTTTTGAAAAGTAATTTGCCACATCATCGGCATAGGCTGTGTTTTTGAGTTCAGATCCCTGAGAGATGACAGGCTGAATGTGGTCATTATGATATAAAGAATGCAAGTATGTCTCTATGTACAACACAAATAATAAGGGGGGAATTGGGCACCCCTACCTGGTACCACAGTAAATCCTAAGAGAAGTAGCTAATATCCCTGCATAAGCCAGTTGAGCACTAATGCTTTAAAAAAAAAAGTTTGCACCCATTTACAGAAACTCCTCCTCAGACCTAAAGCAACCATTGTGACCCAAAGACTTTCCTGCACAACACGATCGAACGCCTTATCTGCATCCAAAAGTATCATTCCCATGTTGATGCCAGATTTCTTAGCAGTATCGAAATCTGCAATTGTGGTATTGACATGAGTAGTGGTGTCGCACCCTGGGATAAAACCATGTTGATCATATGACACTAAACCAGATATAAGAGGAGCGAGCCAAGCTGCTAAAATCTTTGCAAACAAATTAGCATCAGCTTTATTGAGTGATATAGGGTGGCACAACCCACGCTCTTCTGGTGGCTTGCCCTTCTTCAGAAAGATAACTATCCATATCATGTTCCTGGAGGAGGGAATTTCTCCACTGACCCCAATATACTGAATGACTTTAATGAAGAGTGGTAAAATAATTTTCATAAAAGTCTTGTAAAATTCTAATGGTATGGCATCATCACCAGCCGCTTTACCAGAGGTTAGTACAGATAGAGCTTTATTAATCTCACTGACAGTAATAACCTCCTGGAGAGCGGAAACAGACATCTCACCAGGAATAGAGAGATTACAACCCTGAAGATAAAGCTTAAACCCCACCTCATCAATTGTACTGCATGGACCTTATAGACCCCGATTAAAAGCTGAAAATTGTTCCGCAATTGTCTGTGGATGTGTTTACACAGAGCTGTTGTCACCTTTAATAGAGTGAGTCCAGCACTTAGATTGCTTATCTGCAGTTTGGTGTGCCAATACTGGCCCAACTTTAAGAGAATGGTACGTACTATATCTAGCCGTGGTCCTCTCATTCAATTCCATCTCCACCTTGGCCCAATTTTCAATCAGAGAAAGATATAGTTTCTGTTTATCAGAACCCCCGTTTACAACTTCACTAGCGTGCAGGTGTTTTAGTTGTTTGACTGACTGACAGAGTATCTGTAAGTTAACTGACATCTCTATTTTGGTGAAAGATAAACTGCTGGGTGACCCCCCTAACAAATGCCTTCATTGAGTCCCAAACGACAGATGAGGGGGCCGTACCCATATTGATTTGGACAAACTCTCTCAGTTCTTTAGTAATAGTCATAACATACTCTGAATGAGTAGGTGATAAAGAAAACAGAACCAGTGCCTCTGACTTCTTACTGCCTGTAACCGGCAAGGCAACAATATAGGATTATGATCCAATGTAACTCTTGGGCACACTTCCATACTTGCATCCTGGTGTAAGCTATTGCTAACAAATGCCTGCTCAATCCTAAAATAATGTTTATACCGGTCTTAATAATACATACATCCTGGCACCGATGGGTGCAGAGCCCTCCACGCATCCCTCAGACAGTGTAGACGGGCCATTTTGACAAAAGAAAACCTGGTTTTAACCATTCATGGGAGGGCCCTGTGGTTATTGGTGTTCATACTATAATTCATTTTACAGTTGAAATCCCCCATAACCAGAAGCTCACCTGACCCACTCCAATAGCTCAAGGATCAACCTGTTTATGACATCTAGCTCATCAACATCAGACCAATAGATCGTACAAAATACATATTTCATTTGATAGAGCGTAGAGACAGACTGGGATGTGCAGGTGATTATATTATATCCAAGTTGTTTAGGTTGTGATCTGTCTTTGTACCCTAAGTGTGTCTCAGTTAAAAACAGAACGTGTGGCTTATACATTTGAATTTCCTCTCTGACTAGTTGGCATTTACTAGGTAAATTTAAACCACACACATTCCAAAACATACACACAATTGTACCCATTATACAGCTCCCCAGATTTTCAACCTAAATAGAAAGCCATCTTGGATCCATAAAGGCACTCTCTCCACACCAGAAACAAGAAGAGATACCAAAATAATCCAGTACCATTTGATCATTTGACAATTTTTCTCCCCTCAAAAAACCCACCCCACTCCCCCCCCCAGCCAGCAACCAACCCATCTCTCTGATGCTGGCTAAGAGAATCAACCCTATCTCAAAGCTGTTGATGAACCTAACAGCCCAGAGGGCCTATCCCCAAGCCCCCCACCCCACCTATCACCAACCACACCACCCATAGTTTAAAAGAAAAAGAAAGAGGGAAAAAGTGTGAGAGGAGAAGGGTAAAGAGAGGTTAAGAGAATAAACTCATAGACCAGAGAAGATCAACATATCCCCTATCCTCAATAACGAAAGATAGCTATCAGCTTAATAAAAATAAAAAAGATCTACATACTACAAAATTCAACCCTTCATGATTGACAGAGTCTGTGCAGCATTTTCTCTGTAATACAGAATCGCCTTTAACCATTCTTAATATCTTTAAGCCATGCCGGTTCTTGCAAAAGGACCTGAGCACCCACAGCCTTTAGTGGATCTATGAATTGGTGGAATTTCCAGTGCCTATCTATTATAGGTTTACAGAGATCCAAGCGAGCTGAAATTGACATAAAGAGTCAACCGTCACAGGTGCTGCGGGCGGGCTTCAATGTAGATGGCATCTCAGCAGAAAGTTTCCAGTGAAAATCAGAATGGGGAGAGGATGTCCAGAGTTATTGCTGGTTCTCGGAGCACCCAGTTTATTAGGAAGGTTGATGGGAAGCCCAAGTGCCCTCTGTATTTGCGAGTCCAAATCCCAATCAGACAACTCTGGGAAAGCTTTTCTGAATAGCTTCACGATAAACTGTCGGGGATCATCCCCTTCTTTTCTTTCAGGTACGCCAAATATGCAGAGATTGTTCCATCTTTGTTGATTTTTCAAATCCTCAAGTTTAAATTGCAATGAATCCAGATGTCATCTAAGACCTTCTATGGACTTTCTAGCTGCTGTCTTCTGTATCTAAAACACGCTGCTAGAGTTCGACCATATCAGTAGAAAGGGATGCCACCCTGCTGGTTACTTCAGCCAGACAGCGCTAAATAGTTGCTTTATCAGCTCTGCCTTAGGCATAGTATTGATGTACTTCTTCCTGCTGATTCTGCAGCAACCACAAAATACTGAGAAGTGATTGTTTCTACTCGTTGACTACAGGAGATGAATCAGATAAAGCAGCAAAGGAAGACTTGCCAGAGAGAGGCTTGCCAGGAAAGTCAGGGCTAGACCCATGTGGATCAGGGTTCTTTGGACTACTGGAGGTAGAGAGGGGTAGCCCGACCATCTATCACTGGCCCACTTTGGTAGATGCTTTAGAGACCAATAAGGCAGTAGATAGGCGTGAGATTAAAGCTTTCACCTCTCCCTTTGACATCACTCATTCCCATAATGGCCTGCCAGTAGAGGAGTTTCTCACTGTCTGGCTCTTCCACCATGGAGGAGCCGCTCTACACCCTGCCCTCTCTTGGACACTTCTTGAGGCTTCTTCATACTGCCTCTGCCGCTTTCAAGCTGCAATTTAGATTGTCTGATAGAGATAGCGGCACCTGGCTCGGTCTCCGTTACGATCTCATTTGTTACAGTCGATGTTGAACTCCCCTTACTGCTTTCCTGAGAGGTAATTAGATATTTTGAAACAGGTGCTGATCGAGAGCGGTGTCTGCGGCCACTACAGAGGAACAATTGGAGGGTTGCGTAGAATGAGCATTTTCTATTTGTACTGAGGGGACAACTGCACAGCTGCTTCCCTGCCCTTCAGAGCTAACGCCCATTTCATTGCTACCTCCTGTGTCTTCTCCAAACACTACATCCATCGAACAATTAGTTTCCTCCAGCACTTACGATTTACACAGCCTCAGAAGCAAGGGAGGAGAGGCAACTATGTGTCGCTGAGAGAGTCCCCTCGAGAACTCTGGCTGCAATGTTGCCCCCTGCCGATGTTCTTAAAAGATCCATGTTGCCCACTGGAGCCGTGGCCATTAATATGTCAGCAAGCAAAGTTCGCCCCCCAGGGCCGATGCATCCCTTATGTGCACCTGCAGGATAGAAGCCGCAGAGCCCGACCAAAGAAGTTTGAGAACCGGGCGCCCAACTAAAGATTCACCACACCAGCCGATTGCTGCTGTGATGCCCTATCTGAGCCTTCCTTTCTGCATTTAACCCTGGGTTTGGTCAGGTTACGAGCCTCCCGGTCGCACAAGCGCTTGTCCTCAACAGCGCCATTCCACTGCGGTTCATAAGCCATCAGCAGCTTATGCTGTCGCTGAATGTTCTGGGTCTGCTAAGGAGCGCAGTACTAACAAGCCGCGGCTCCCCCAATTTCATACTGCCACATGTGCCCCTGATGAAGTCACGTCCAAATGTAGGAAGAGTCCGCATCAAGTTCAGGGCAGACCGTGGCTCTCAGCAATGAGGCCGACATCAGACGAGAGCTCAAGAATAGCAGGATGAGGAGCTCTCAGCGGCGAGATGCACTCGCCATCTTCACTAGTACACAACCGTCATCCAACAATATACAACGCCTGAGGCTGGGACAGAATTCTTAAATTGTACCTTTGTTCTGACTTGCATCAGGGGATGGACTTTATATACTGAAAAATTCACCAAACTATCGCTGGGGCAGCTCTGTCCTAATTTGTTTGTATCACAGTAGTAAGCCAACAAAGGAGCTCTGGCAATGCACCACTAGCTTCACTTAGCACACACACCTTTCTTACACCGAGACATGCACAGTGATCTCAGAATGTGCCTACATAATCAACTTCAGTAAGCACTTATGATAATAATTATACTAGAATGTTATGGCAACTATGGAAATTATGTGTCATTTTTTTTACTGTAAATGGATAAAAATTAAGGTATGCGGCATAATGCGACACATCGCGGAGAGGGATTGTTTTGCTTCTTTCGTCATTTTACATGTTAACATTTTCTGGACAACAAGTTTTGTCTCCTTGGTGCAGGATTAACACCTAAGTACAGCAATCAGCAACTAAAATGTAATTCGCCAACCTTTGCAATGTTGTGTTTGTTAGTCACTTTTGATCCATCTAGGAACATTTGTTTGCTGAAACCTACACATTATACAACAAAGGACAGATCACGTGTCAAGTGCAGTAAATGAATAAATATGTGGAAAGTGTTGCATGGCGCTAGTGGCTGTGACTATACTCCTGTACGGAGGCTTCTGCCTAGCTGTCACAGTGCACCTCCAGCCTGGTTTGTAGTACACAATGGTGTCCCACTTATTAAATAGGCAGAGCGCTCACAAGGCATCTCTAGCGGCATACCACAATCCTATAATAATGCTTGTTTACCTTGACGTGCACATACCCTGCTGTCCAAATACAAACACATTTGCATATCTCCCACAACGTGCAGCTTTCCTGAATTGTAGAACCTCAATCCAAAGACATCTACAGAACTCCCACGACGCATCTCTAACCTCCTAAGTTCTTCTGTATCTCAGTACTAACACGCTCAAAAACTATGCCAAAGTACATTTCTGTGAACTCATTTCAATGGGCCTTCAAGCCCGTCCATTTTCCAGCGATAACACTAAGTTCAAGCCAGCTTCTTAAGCGACCCGTATAACTTGCATGATGACGGGTTCAAACTCTGAATGGACCCGGTGCCCTTCATTCTTCTGCGATATATCAAATAAGTGCAATGGAGCTCGGAAATAACATGATCTCTAATTATCCTCGTTAAGACAATTCCTTTTATAAGTTTAAAAAAAACTCTATTCCTTTTGCCTGCATACATGAGTTGGCGGATGAAAACTGCCCAGGAGCTGCTAATGGGTACAAAGTGTTTTAAGAAACATTACATATTGCAATTGTGTACTACATTCAGCCAATAAATGTTGCAGTGGTCAGTAAAATGAATGGCCATATTTTGTCTAAGGTGTACAGTAGAAAATAATACTGGTCATATTTTGGCGAGGTAGCAAAAAGAAATGACGTTAGATAGCACTTAAAGCCAAGTTATGACCATTCTGGCAGCAGGAGTATGCTAGGATGCCAAGGCTTCTATTGCAAACAAATAAATTGCTTTCCTGCCCTTCTGTTTGGTGGAAATTATTGATAGCCATAATTGTATTGTATTCTATTGCAGCATTCAAATAGCTCTTACTAATCCTATGTGGGGTGCTGAAGCGCTTGCATTCATGGGTAGCACCCTATTCACTGTGGGGTGTACGGTATGAAGGAAGTTGTCTTGTTTTGATCCTATGTGGGAAGTGTTTCCATGTCATGTGTAGTGACCACCGAAATGCAGTTATCATGTTATGGGATGCAGCACTTAGCAGTGTGGTGGATGATGAAGAGTAGGAGACATACACTCAGTTTTGTGGTTTTCCCTACAGGTCCCTTTATAGTATTCCTTATAAGCATTGTCTGCTTAGCTGGTTACTTCATTGAGTTGTACGATCCGAGATTTTGTGTTTAGTTATGATCCTCAGCTGGCATGGTTGGAGGAAGACAGATCTGTTGGGATGGACATTTTTGTTATCATACCATATCTCAGTGTATTTGTCAGATGTAGAGAAGCAGACAGATTGTATAGATATTTGGGATCTAAGAGGTGAACTATATTAAAGTCCTCTGAATTGTCCAGAAGTTTGTGACAGATCTCGTAATTTATTCCAGTTAGGACACAGCTGCCCTCTCACTCCCTTAGACCAAGGTGCCACTACCACTACCTGGCAATTTATTTAATCCAGATGCTTACTTGAAGGACCTTAAAGCTTGGGTATAAATAAGTAATTAGTCCAAAAATGTGGTGGATTCTTTGTTCCAAAAATGCACTGATTGGAAAGCTCCCAGGGCTGAGCACATACTGCAGTAATCACAAGCTCCAATTTCAAAACACTAACTCCGGAGGGTTGACCTCTTACTGCAGAGTTCCTTCCCCATCAATTGTACACATGATATTAAATACAGTAGTTAGGACAAGGGTAGAACATCCAGTTATCAAATACCTAACACATTTGCTCTCTTTACAAACAGCGATGGTCATTCACAGCTTTCCAGCATGCTATATTAACTTTATTTGCCATGGTATCAGAAATGCAAGCCACACATGTCTACATGTGAAATATTTAACTGGAAGCCAATGGTCCAGTAATGAGGATAGACCAAGGATATTTCCCATTTGAGGTAGAGCAACAGAATCACTGAAAGCATAGCTTAACTTTCTGCTAAGCCCTGGCAATGGATTTAAAAGGTAAACCTGAAAGACTGCACTTTCATCGTTACAACCTGGACTTTACTGGTCTCCTCAGCCTGTCCTCATTCAGGATCTTGCTCTTAGTAGCAGCCCATTGATCGCATTGGGAAGGGAAATTTACTGAGGAAGAGGAGAGTGGGTTCTGTTTTTAAAGTGAGAGAGAAATAGGACGGTGTTAAAATCGATTTTCTGGTTGGCTAGGGTATGCGCCTAAGCCAGGCAGAATCCACCATGCTAGTCGGGGCAAGTAAGTTACACACCAGAGATAATCTGTGCTCACCTCCTGGTAGCTTGGCAGAGAGCAGTCAGGCTTATCCTCAGAGGTCATGTAGAAATCATTTGTGCAACACATTTACAGCAGTGACACAATAAATACACCAAAAAAGAGACTCCACACTGGATTATAGGAAGGTACAAAATGTATTGTACATAACACAAGACCAAAAAAACATGAACCAATAATTACTCTGCAAACTGCAATTGTCAGCCATTACAATGAGTGCAATAAGAGCAAGGCTGATATGTTGCACACATTATAAAAACATCATTAACATGCATGCTATGCAATCACATCATATCGTACTCGCTATTATGAACAATGTGAGGTATAGAGCGGCATACCATAATATTTAGGGCATGTAATGCAGCATGTGATGGATAAAAACATGAGTTACCAAATATTATTATAAACACATAGGGTGCAGTGCACCTACACATCTATTAATGTTTAGGGGTAAGCTAAGCACCAAACATAGGGCATAGCTGCACCTGCGTGCCTAGTACCTCTAATGAGTGAATTACTAGAAATGTGGCCTATTCCTTAGGGCAAATGGAGGGGGGGCCTCAGTTGAGGTTTCACCCCTCAAGGCTCATCACAAGCAAAAGGGCCCCCAAAGCCCTTTCCTCAGGATACAAAAAATTAAAGGGGGGATGGCCTGAAAGGTAGAATTCATGAGGGGAGGGCTGATTCGGTCCTCCCCACTGTCAGAGTGACAAAGGAATGCATGCACTCTACACTGAGGCTAATGGTGAGGAGTGGCAGGGGATTCAAGGTGTTGCCCCACCAGCATGGATTTTGGGCAATTTCCAATTGGAAAATGCAGCACCACCTGCGAAGGAGTGCAGGGCAGCTGAACAACTCCCTGGGGGCCCTGCTCATCCTTGGGACTCCTGATATGCTGGGACCAATCCTCTCCCAGGGTGGCAGTGATGGTAATGGACCGGGTCAGTTGAGATCTGTTGCTGGAGTCGCTGTAGTTTCCCTCAGGGCTCTCGTAGGTGAGAAAATCAGGTTGCTGCACTAACACTGTTCACATCGGTGGCTGCCGTTGTCACTCTCGGGGAGCCTTGGTCGCAATGACGACATGGCAGGGTTGTGCGGAGAGGGTATTCCTCAGCGCTGAGGCTCTGTCGGGAGGATTACTAAAGATACAACACACGCTGGGCTAGTAAACAGCAGACAGTGCTTGTCATCCACTGGGGAAAACACAAAATGTTCCCACCATATGCTGTTTGCCAAGAAGGGAGCAGGAAAGAGAACTCACCCAGCTCCTATCACAGAGTTTAACTTAGGGGAGCTTGGAGGAGAATAAAGCACTCACTATGGGCTAATTGGCACCCATATATTGATGTCAAGCACTCCCCACATGCTATAATTGCACAAGGAAATTTATACTATACAGCGCTCACAATGCACATGAGGAAGTGAGAAAGGAAGCTCTCATCATGTGCTAGTTTTTTGGAAGAAGCCAGGGAGCGAGGAAACAGCACTCTCTCTCTGTGCTGGGCTTACTGGGAGAAACCCAAGGGGGTACAACACGGGCAGGTGACGAGCTCAGTAAAATGGGCGGTGATTGCTTGTGGTAGACCTGGTAGTGCCAATGAAGTCAGAGTCAGGGGTCAGTCTGCAGCAGGGCCACAAGCAGAAAAGCAACACAGTGAGTCTTTTATGCCACCCAGTGAACAGCAGGCAGCAGGGAAACAACAGAAGAGCAGTCTAGATGAGTCCTTGGAGCAGCTCAGCAATCCTTCTAACAGAGGTTCAGTCCCTTTTCCAAAAGTGCTCTTAAATAATTGGTCCAGAGCCCCTGTACTTATACTCCAAAATACCTTTGTTTAAGGGGTGGACTTCAAAGGGACTCTTTCAAGTGTAACGCAACCCCTTTCAATCCAGCCCTGGCTCCAGACATCTGTAGAGGGTATATCAGACCTTTGTGTGAGAGCAGGACACAGTATATTGTCATGCGAGCCCAGGATAACTATCAGTATGCAGATGGAAGTAGATGTCTCTTCTGTCACACTCGGCCCCTCCTGTGTTATGGCTATCTCAAAAGTATGCAAAAGTATATATGTCACTTTGCCCTAGACGTTGATTGGAGTCAGGCTGCAAATCCTCAGAGTTATAAGCACAGAGAAATACCCACTTTCTACAAGTGACATTTTAAAAATAGTAATGTAAAATCCAACTACACCAGTAAGGAAGAGTTCTCACTACCATTCCAAATATACCAAACATCCCCACGCTGCTACTTCCAAATCAGAAATCACCACTTAAAAATATATAAGAGGATTCCCAATGCTAATCTATGAGAGAAGCAGCCCTCACTGTAGTGATAAATGAAACAAGCTGTTTGTCACTGCTAAGACATGTAAACCATAATAGTACATGGCCTATCTTTTACATACACAGCACTCTGCCCATAAGGCTATCAAGGGCCTGCCTTAGAGGTGACTTAGGTATACTGAAAGGGGAGTTTAGGCCTTGGAAAGTAGTTTGGCTTTCCAAATCAATGTGGCAGTAAAGTGCAGATGCAGGCATTCCAGTGGCAGTCCTCAGACAAGTTTTAAAGGCTATTTTTGTGGGGGGCTCAATCAGTGCTGCAGGCCCACTAGTAGCATTTAATTTACAGGCCCAGAGATTTACAGGTAAAATAATTATGCTAAACAGGTGTAAGCCAATCCTACTACGTTTTAGGGTAGAGAGCACATGCATATTAGCACTGATTAGCAGTGGTAAAGAGCCTAGAGTGCTAAAGCCAACAAAAGGGGAGAGGGGCAGAAAAATAGAAGAAAGGCAAAAAGTTTAGGGATAACCCTGCAGAAAGGGCCATTTCCTACAGGAAGTAAGAGAAAGAAAGTAGGAGCGAGAGAGGTAGAGAGAGGTAGAAGAGAACGAGTGACAGACAACTCCTTTAACTCCTCCAGCAAATGAGTCACAGTTTCCCCCTATGGGTACCCCACAGTCTCATAGGTTGAAGGGATGTCATCTCTTCTTAACTATGACCTAAAGTATCTGGACCCTTTTTGAGACCGGTACTGGAAAAACAGGGAGAACTCGCTCTCTTCAAGGTCAAGGGTAGTCAGGAAGAGAAGTTTAACATAAATGACAGAACAGAAGCTGAAGACTGGAACAGATAGTAATGTACTGGGATCGGGGCACTGGACATCAGCTGAGCAATGCCTGCAAAGCTAAAAAGACAGCAAAAATACAAATTAATAAAGATGAGAAGACATTAGGAAAGTACAAAACAGAAAAAACAATAGGCAAACTACCATAAATTGTACACTCTATGCTCCATTGAAAATGATGGAATAGATTTAACAATAAGGCAAAGAACAGTTAATCTCAAAGAGTCTTGGAAAATACCCAGAAGCACTTATGGAAGAAAAGGGCTCAGTGAGACTCTTTGCATGAGCCACAAAGGGTGTTAGACTTTGTATTGAGCATTCAGTCATTTAGATCTTTACATTCGAAACATTTAAAATTCTTACTGTAACACAAAAGTATTTATCACGGTTAACACACCAAAGGGGAACAATCTAATTTGGGTCTGCTGTGTTTCCAAGGTCTTAAATGAAATGAAGTAAAAAGGGTGTGAAAACAGAAACAGGTGTGAGTATATTTTTAAATATGGACAACCTACACAAGTGTGCTAGAGATTCTGTTAAAGTTTGATTCGTTGTGGCTATTGTCTTGATAGCATTTCTGTCCACAGGGGATTCATTTAGCTGTTAAATTATGGACTGAACCTTAAAGAAAACAAAGACAGTTGGAGTTTGAATGTGAAAGTCCAGTGATAAGATAAAGAAGAAAGAAGAAACAAAAATAGAACTGACCCCACCCCTAAAAAGACTACTCTAGTGCTTGAGATTGTCTCCACACTCTGAGGACATCATTGGATCCACAGTTTAATTATGTGTGGAACATGTTGAATTGTTGAAAAGTTTGTAGTTTGCACTTCTGTTTTTTTAGGATGCCATAAGTAAAACAATTACACTTCCTAGGTGATTTCTGGTCTTTGTTAGTACTCACTTGCAACGATTATAGACTTTTCTTCAAGTTAGAATGTTCTCAGAGTTTCCTCAAGGAAGATCTTTCCACCCTTGGTGTACCATTCACACTCTAGAAGAATGTGCTCAACATTTTCACTTTACTTCCCGTTACAAAGGCAGAAAACTTGTTCCATGTAGGATTCATCATCTGGGAGTCCAGCTAGTTGAATCTTGCCAGGGGCTTACCTGTACACTGCAAGGTCAAGAGATACGGATGCTGTTGGAGAAGTAGCTGAAAAACCTCAATCTATGATACACTTTTAACTGTTTGCTCATTTTCTTGCCTTTCTTGGAAATTAAGTAATGTGTATCCCTTTTTAGGGCAGCTGTATAGGCTGCCTCACTCTAGTGGAACCCACAAGAGGAGATAGAAGTAGGGGTAGGGTAAGTGTTTTTGCTTTTTCAGTCAGATAGTGTTTCTCGGAAGCTTTTGTATTGTTGTTGAGGTAGTGTTTTAAGCATACATCTAGCAGATGGGATGAATTTACTGTGCTACATTTGAAACACATTCAATCAGCTTGTTTTGGCATTGAAGCTCAACTAACGTATGTGCAGTCTACTTTGAGAGGTGCTGTTGACTAGGGTAGCCACAGTTTCCTCTGTGAGGTTCCCATGGCCACACTTCCCTCAATATCTGATCATAAATCTGCACCTTAGGTGGATTTTGAATCCCATTTTGCTTTAGATATTACTTGCACATTAGAGAGAGCCCTCATCTTAGAAACAAAGGGTCCCCTTGCCAATGGTTTAATTATTTCCAGAGGATATCTCCAAGTGTGACATAGACACAGCAAAGCTTAGACACAAATTGGTAAAGGTCGCAACTTTTCTAGTGCCTCCCTTTCTATATAAAATTGCTTTGATCTTGTTTTCTTCATTTGTAGGTCCCAAGCCCTTTCTTTGCCAAAAAAAAAAACATGTATTGCTTTCCAGTGTTGATTGAAGTATGATTCCATTTACTGTATTTTTCTGTGAGTAAAAGCCAGTTCTGGAAGGCATCTGGTGTTGATGCCAGAAGCACGGAATCATCAGCGTAGACTAGATTAGGGACTGAGATGTTTTTTATTTTGTTGAGTCAGAAGGTCTTTAGGGAGGTCATTTGTATAGAAGCTGCAAAGACAAGGGGCCAACAGGCAGCCTTGCTTTACTCCAAATTGTACGGAAAATTTTGAGCCCAGATGCCCTATTTGTTCCATACCTCACCTGCACAGTTGTTTATGTATGTGACTTTTTGATGAGTAGAAGCTGATATGAATTCAGAGACATTTTTTCCCGTTTTGCCTATAATTTGTTCCAGTCAATCATATGATAAGTCTAGGAAAGCTTCTTTTAGGCATTCTTTTTTCATGGACCTTGAGGCCAGATGTTTGAGGATATATCAGAGGTTTGAATTCACCTTGGAATAGAGCCACATCTTCTTCACATTCCTAGAAGTTTTTCAGGATTATCCTAGTAAAGATTTAAGCATTCTGTTTGTAAGTTACTGATAGGCTTGCATGATTTTGGATCAGACATCTTGCCCTTCCTAAACAGATCCATGTAGTTAATTCAGATGGCAGAAGGATATAGCTGGACTATAATGCTTCAGGATGGTATTGTGGATCCCAGGACTAGCAAGATGTGCAATCTGCTGGAGAGTGCACTGAGAATTGGTCTAGAGGTAGGATCCATCATGTCCCTCATGTGCACTATCTGATAGAAGAATGGTAGAATCCTGACTTAAACAACCCACAAACCAGTATTTTAGTAAAGGGTGCTATGTATATGCAAATTCCTAAAGAGCACTGAAAAGAACTCCACAATTCATGTCAGTTATGGGAAACCCACAGCAGAAGAAGGCCATAAAAAATTTCAAAAGGCGGAAGGGGCATCTGAAGCCTGCAGTAGAAGACATAGGGATATGCAATCCTAGCAAGGCTTGAGTTTGAAATCTGTCCCTGGCTTGGCACTTTCTCCCTGGGCATGGTTAGCCAAAATAGAGAATAGCTGGTGCCTCAAACACTTCCCTTTTTCCTTCTTAACACAATTTTAAAAGCCAAAATTTGCTAATGCTGGTCAGTGGATCACACGTTCAATATGGTAGTTTCCTGCTGTGTATGCCATTTTGCATGTTTCTCACTGCAGAGTTTAAATCAGAGAGCAACCTCTAGCAACATCTGTGGGATATCAGAGGCCGCCTGGATTTATTTATCAATGTAATCACCGTCTTGGTGAAGCTGACTTTCTCCCACTTTTCTAGTTATGAAGGTGAAGGTGAAGGCAGCGAAATTAATAATATAAAATTAGTTTCCTGCCTTTCCTTGGACTTAGCTTTGTACTTTTGTCTGGAAAGATATTTTTAAATTTCATACAGATAAGACATGTGATACATGTAGGTTTTAACATAGTTTATTAATTAGGTGATGAAAAAATAAATACAAAATGTTGACCTTTGGTGGTAAAAGGGAGAGAGAAGGAAATATCCCCCCACAAGACTTAATTGAAGAATGTGTCACAAGGAAAAATAGGTTCAGATTCCAGTTTCAAAATACTAATTACCTCCTCATCATCCTTCCTCGTCCCATTCCTAACGTTATGGAGTGATGTGCCCATTCACTCCTCACGTCACCTTGAGAAAGCTACTTCTTCCCTTTCCAAGAAAGGGAAGAAGGACAAAGAGCATAGAGCCCCTCCCATCCCTAAGAACTTCCTGTTCTTTTTGTTGTGCCCACTCATCACCGATGGGCTGTGGGGCTGCCTGGGCGCACTTCGGAGCATATTGCTTTCAGAAAGAAAGTATGTTTCCTGTCTTTATTCTGGTGCGGCTGCCTTGGCGCCCTTCTGCACATCTTGCTTCAGGTATGAGTTTTTCCATGTTTTTACTGCGTTGCAGCTGTCGTGTCCTCCTCACTGAGCTTGACGGGTTGTCATCAGCTAGAGGATTCTGCTTGGTCGATGGCTGCCTCCCCCTGTGCTGGATCTGTGGAATGCACACGCTTGTCTAGGTGGCTGCATTGGTGCACCTCTGTTTACCTCCTTTGAGACCACTTGCCTTTCAGCCCCCTCTGGTCCCCCAGCTCCTCGGTTGCAGTGACAGGGGTGGCCTAGGTCGTGACTGGGTGCTTGCTTTGGCAGCATTTGGGAGTGCTGCAGTATATGCTGTTTCTGGCGCTTTCATGTTTTACTGCTGATTCAGCCCTCCCGCAGCTGCTTGCATTAGTTCCACCACAGATGGCTGTAACCATGGGAAAACAGCCAGACTTGCATCGGAATCTCTGTCCGGCTGGATGCGCTGCCTTTGCTGGGGCCCGTTGGTCGCTGTGCTGATGTTGTCTTTATTTTGGTGTACGGGTTGTTTTTGTTTTGGCTGCTATGATGCCATTGTTACTCCCTAGGAGCTTTTTTTCCCCTATGCCTTGTGTGTGTTCTGCTGCTTTGTGTCAGACGCGGGCCCTGGATTCTGGGGTTCTCCATGCCACATCTGCCCTCAGGTCCTTGCTGTTGATGTGCTCAGGCTCCTTGCATTTTTCACCTCTGGGAAGCTTTGTCTTGCCCTGGGTTTAGGCCACTGTCTCTCCTGGAGGATGAGTTTGTGTTCCTCTTCTGACGTGTTTTCTGTTGATTTTGACTCTGCATTCCTTTCCAGTCCTGGGTAGGAATGTTACACTGCATTGCTCCTTCCAATTTGTGCCTTGTTTGTGAGTCTTTGGATGCTTGTCACCTGTGGCCTCCTGGTTGGGTTTGCTGTCCCTCCCACTGACATCTCCAGATATGTCTGTGGTCTTTGCACTTCTTTCTCTTGGTGGAACTTTGAGCTTCCTCTGTTGCTTTGCCTCCTGGGGACTGACTCCCTGTTTGGTCGCCATCTTCCCCTGACATGCCCCTTCAGGGGTGTGTGTTGGTGGGGCTTGGCATTGCCCCCCCATCTTTTGGTGAGTGTCCCCAGGTTCTGTTCTGTTCAGGCAAGCCCGTCTGCGCCCGTCCACGCCTGGCCCGCGCCCAGCGCCACGACCCCTGGTCCCCAGCTCTCCCAAGCCCCGCTGACCCGCTACGACCCCACCACCCTCCACGCCCTCAACCCAGGACGCTCCAACACCTGCTTCCAAGCTCACCCCAAACGCACCCATGGACCCTTCGCCTGCAACTCCTGCAAACGCACCTTCCACCACGCAACAACCACGACCACAAGCCCACGCGCCATCAACCACCTCAAGTGCATCCTAGTCAACGCTCGCTCCGTCCACAAACACGCCATTGAACTCAGGGACCTCCTGGACTCCATAGCACCGGACGTCACCTTCATCACGGAGACCTGGATGAACGCCTCCTCGGCCCCTGACATCGCCACTGCCATCCCCGAAGGCTACAAGATCTCCAGAAAAGACCGCACCAACCAGGTAGGAGGAGGTATCGCCATCGTCTTCAAAGACTCCATCAGCGTCACCACCTCCACCGAAGACACCCCTCTCGCCGCTGAACACCTGCATTTTCAGATTCGCACCGATCCGAGGACCACCCTCAGAGGATCCCTCGTCTACCGTCCTCCCGGCCCACGCGCCCCTTTCAGCGACGCCATCGCCGACTTCATCTCCCCGCACGCCCTCGCCTCGCCGGACTACATCCTCCTAGGTGACCTCAACTTCCATCTGGAACAAAACAACGACCCCAACACCACCACCCTGCTCGACAACCTCGCCAACCTCGGCCTCAAACAACTGGTGAACACCGCCACCCACATCGCCGGACACACGCTTGACCCCATCTTCTCCGCCAGCAAACACGTCTTCTTCAGCCACGCCTCCGCCCTACACTGGACCGACCACAGCTGCGTCCACTTCACATTCCGACGCAAGACCCGCCACCTCGGCACCCAACCCATCCCTCGTCGACAGTGGAACAAGATCCCCGAAGAGCAACTCTTCTCTGCACTCGCCGCCAACCAACCCACCCTCACCACCGACCCCAACGACGCAGCCCTCAACCTCACAAACTGGATCTCCAACTGCGCAGACATCCTTGCTCCCCTCAAACGCACGCATCGACAGACCAACACCAAAAAACCTCTCTGGTTCTCTGACACCCTCAAAGAATCAAAGAAAACTTGTTGCGCCCTTGAGAAAGCCTGGCGCAAGGACCGCACCGCTGACAACATGACCGCCCTCAAGAACGCTACCCGCAAACACCACCACCTGATCTGCGCTGCCAAAAGGAACTTTTTCACCGACAGACTGGACAAAAACAGACACAACAGCAGAGAACTCTTCAGCATCGTCAAGGAGTTCTCCAACCCCAGCGCCAACGCCAACGCCGTCATGCCCTCACAGGATCTGTGCGAATCCCTCGCCACTTTCTTCCATCGCAAGATTAGCGACCTCCACAACAGCTTCAGACACCAGACCCAACCATACACCACCGAACCGGCATCCACGGCCATCACCCTCAACAACTGGTCCCACATCAACACGGAAGAAACCAAATCCATCATGAACTCTATCCACTCCGGCGCCCCTTCGGACCCCTGCCCGCACTTCATCTTTAACAAAGCCGACGACATCATCGCCCCGCACCTCCAGACCGTCATCAACTCTTCTTTTTCTTCTGCTACCTTCCCCGAATGCTGGAAACACGCCGAAGTCAACGCCCTACTAAAGAAACCTACGGCTGACCCGAGCGACCTAAAAAACTTCCGCCCCATCTCTCTTCTGCCTTTCCCAGCCAAAGTAATAGAGAAGACCGTCAACAAACAGCTGACCACCTTCCTGGAAGACAACAACCTGCTCGACCCCTCACAAACCGGATTCCGAACCAACCACAGCACTGAAACCGCCCTCATCTCAGTCACTGACGACATCAGAACCCTGATGGACAACGGTGAAACAGTCGCCCTCATTCTGCTCGACCTCTCAGCTGCCTTTGACACCGTCTGTCACCGCACCCTAATCACCCGCCTCCGCTCCACCGGGATCCAAGGCCAGGCCCTGGACTGGATCGCCTCCTTCCTCTCAAACCGTTCCCAAAGAGTTTACCTCCCTCCGTTTCGCTCAGAACCCACCAAGATCATCTGCGGCGTACCCCAAGGCTCATCACTCAGCCCGACACTCTTCAATGTCTACATGAGCCCCCTCGCCAACATCGTACGCAAGCACGACATCATCATCACCTCCTACGCCGACGACACCCAACTTATACTCTCCCTCACCAAGGACCCCGCCAGCGCCAAGACCAACCTACAAGAGGGTATGAAAGACGTCGCAGATTGGATGAGGCTCAGCCGCCTAAAGCTGAACTCTGAAAAAACGGAAGTCCTCATCCTCGGCAACACCCCGTCCTCCTGGGAGGACTCCTGGTGGCCCACGGCCCTCGGCACCGCACCGACCCCCACAGACCACGCCCGCAACCTCGGCTTCATCTTGGACCCTCTTCTCACCATGACCAAGCAAGTCAACGCCGTTTCCTCCGCCTGCTTCCTCACCCTCCGCATGCTCCGCAAGATCTTCCGCTGGATCCCCGCCGACACCAGAAAAACCGTGACCCACGCCCTCGTCACGAGCCGCCTGGACTATGGCAAAACCCTCTACGCCGGGACCACAGCCAAACTCCAAAATCGCCTGCAACGCATTCAAAACGCCTCGGCCCGCCTCATCCTCGACATACCCCGCAGCAGCCACATCTCCGCACACCTGAGACACCTGCATTGGCTCCCTGTCAGCAAAAGGATCACCTTCCGACTTCTCACCCACGCACACAAAGCCCTCTACGACAAGGGACCGGAATACCTCAACAGACGCCTCAGCTTCTACGTCCCCACCCGCCTACTCCGCTCCTCTGGCCTCGCACTCGCTGCTGTCCCTCGCATCCGCCGCTCCACGGCGGGTGGGAGATCTTTCTCCTTCCTGGCGGCCAAGACCTGGAACTCCCTCCCCACCAGCCTCAGGACCACCCAGGACCACTCCGCTTTCCGGAGACTCCTAAAGACCTGGCTGTTCGAACAGCGATAACCCCCCCCTTTTTCCCCTAGCGCCTTGAGACCCGCACGGGTGAGTAGCGCGCTTTATAAATGTTAATGATTTGATTTGATTTGATTTGATTTGATTTGATTTGATTCTTCAGCTGTGGTTCGTTCCTTGCAGTCTCCTGTTTCTGTTACACGTTTGAAATATTACTTACATTAATAATATGAGGGGTGCTCCCTGTTTATGCCTTGGTCTGCAGGGACATATATTCTTCGGTGGCCTTGGATGTCACGGGCTCTTGTGAGAATCTCTGTTCCTCTCGTTGGGAGGTGGAGGCTGCTCTCATAATTTCACCCGCTGGCCTCAGTCTTCCCTTTGTATGTGGCTCTTGCAGCTGCCGGTTCTGTTTTTCCACAGTGTCCTCGTCACCATCAGGATTGGAAGTTTTTCCTCTTGCTTACTCTCTGGGGGTTCTTGACACTTAGGGATGCACCAGAGTGCTTCTCTGGCATTCTTTCATGTGTCTGTGATGTGCTTGCACCTTCCTTCAGAGGCATTAGTCCTAGGTTGGTGGTAGGTGGCATTTGGTTCTGTTTAGGGCATGTTAGCCTGCTTCCCTGGCCTCTCGCTCCAGTTTCCGCATACAGGAGCTCAGTCAGGGTGTGCCCCCCATCACTCTGGTGTTCTAGGGTCCTTGACTTACTTCCTGCCTTGTCCAAACCCCCCTCCCCTTTGTCCAATAGGTGGGTGCTTGGGGCTGTTTATTTATGTTCGGGAGGTTTCAGTCCCTGTCTTTGGGTTCTTCTGGTGTCCCAAATGGGTTTTTTATGGTCTTCTCTGGGATTCCAGATCCTCCCTTCCTTCTGCCTGCATGTCCCGGAGTTCCTGTGTGTGGAGGTTGACGCTGGCAGATGGTGTCACCTCCCTTGTCCTGCAACAGGCCTTTCTCCCTGTTCTTCCTCTGGTGTGGGGTTGTGGTTCCTATTCCAGTGTCTTCTTGGTCAGGCTGTTCGCGGAGGATTTTCGCTTGGTCATCGACCTGCATCTGTCCTGGAATATCCTGGCCCTTCCCCGGCTGTTCTCTTTGCTTCTGGTTCCTTTGCTGGTCTCTCCAATTTATTCCTGCCCTCCTTGGCTCTCCGGTGTGCCTTTCTCCACATTTCCGGCGACTCCTGCTTCCTGGGTGTTTCTGTGGTTTACCGTGGGTTTCCTGCACTAGCAGTTCTGGGTACTTTCATTGGCCTTCAGTCCTCTCCCAGGCTTTTCACAGAGGTCCTAGTCCCAATGATATTACTTCTTTCATGGGGTGTCTTGGTCCATCCATTTTCTCTTTGTTATTCTGCTCCATGTCTCTCTCTCTTGTGCATTCTCTGGGGCACATTACCTCCATGGTGTCTTTGTAGCAGGCCTCTGGTTCCTGTGTCCGTCCTCTGAGTCTCGCCTGGCTCCTTCTCTATGTCTGAGGTATGTTGGTGTATTTTTCGATACCACTCTGGTGGCAGTGTCATCCTGCCTCTGGGTGTGCCCGGCTGCTTCTGTCTCTTTGGGATATACTGATGGTCCGTGAGGTCTCCACAAGGCTGTAGCTCTCACTTCAGGATCTACTGGTAAGGTGGGTTTTTTGTGTGGGTCAACCTGTTTTTCCCTTATCTGTTTGTTGTTCGTCCCTGTTGTTGGTTTCTGTGGTGCTACTTTGTTGCCTGTTTGTTTTTCTTTCTGGTGACGGCCTTGGAAGTTGTGCCTTGGGTGCGCCTTCCCTGGGTCCGTTTGGGCATCCTGTCCTGCTTCGCTGGACTCCTGTCTGTGACTACTGCGCAGCCTTTGTTCCTATGCTGCTTCCTTTGTCCTGGACTCTCTCCGCTGGTGTTTCCATCTGCCTTTCCTGGACCATGGTTTCCCTCTTCAGTCTCTGGTTCCTCTGGTCCTCCCTGCCGATGCCAGCTGCCTGGGCTGGGGGTTGGTCTTGGGGGACCCTTACTGCTCCAGGTCTCTGTGGAGGTGAGTTTGATGTCTTCCCTCGACCTCCCTGTCGGCCTTTTGTGTCTTGGTGGGGTCAGATCTCCTCAGGTTTCGGGCTGTTCCCTTTGGGGGCTGCTCAGTATTGTGACAGTTCTTCTGAGTCGGGTGTTTCCCTCCTCCCTGGAGCTTGTTCTGGCTCCTTCGGTGTTCACACGACTTTGCCGTCTCTGGGGTTTTCTGGTGATGGATCTCTCCCTACTCCCCTGCTTGCCTAGCATCCACTCTTCTTCCCCTGGTTCCTTTCACTGGGCACTGTGGATTTGATGCCCTGTCTGGTTCTTAACCTCTGGATCTTCTTACGCATTTCTGATACAGCAGTTCCTGACTCATCTGCTGCAGGTGTTGGTGGAGGTGGTGGCAGTGGTGGTCCTTCCTTTCTGGCCAGCCTTGTGTTCCCTCTTCTCTGTCTCCTGGCTGCGGGCTGGAGGGTTTTTTCTTCTGGAACTGTCCGCTCTGTCCCTCCCCATGCTTTCTCTGTGGTCTCTGGCCCGGTTGCATCTCTCGCTTTGGTGGTTGTTAGGATGGATCTTGTCTTCAGTTTCTTTCTCTGAGGATGTCCTGTCCCTCCTGTCTTCTAGACGGGTCTCCAATGACAAGGCAAAAGAGGCAACTTGGGAGCTCCTTTGCTGCTTGGTGCCTGGCGAGGTCTTTGTCTCCTGGTTCTCCCCTGGCCTGCTGTTTTTCATTTTCTCCTGGAGGTTTTTGCTACAGGCTTTTCCATTCCTGCTCTGGAGCTTCCGTGGTTCTCTGTTGGGACTTTTTCGGGCTCCCTGGAATGATTCATCCTCTGCTGAGTCTTTGGCAGCCCACTTGTTTGACGGTTCTGCTTTCTGTATGGACCCCTAGGATTGGCGTCCCTTAGATTCCTGACCTTGGTGTGTTTGTTTTGTGACCATCTCCACTGCCAGGCGTTGGGGACAGTTTAATGCTCTGGTTTGTCGTTCTCCTCCCCTCCGTGTTTTTGGTGTCCAGGTTGTCCTATCCTTGGTTCCTCAGTTCGTCCTGGAAGTGTCTTCTTCCTTTCTCCGTGGGCAGGAGATTTTTCTCCCTGTTTGGCCTCATGAGGCTTTGGTCCTGTCCGAAGGGCGAGGCGGCCACTCCCTCTGCTTTGGTTTATTGGATTGGTCTGGGATTTTCTTCTGCCTCCCATGCCGTGGGCAGTGTGGTTCCAGGTAGTGTTGCGGCCCATTCCTCATGGGGTATGACTGCCTCATGGTCAGCCTGCCCCGGTATTGCCCTTCGGGACATTTGCGAGGTTGACATGTGGTCCTCTCCCTCCGCTTTCGCTTCTACTTTCAGGTTAAGTGTGGCTCAGAGTCTTAAGTTGTCCTTTGGTTTGGTACCCCTGGTGGCTGCTCGTTCCTCCTCCTGACCGGGGCCCTGTTGTTTGGGTCTGTTCCTGTCCCTGAGAGGGTTGTAGTTTGTATGCATGCTCGTTTGTATGTGTGCTTGGGATAGGTTGGGGTTGAGGGGAATGTGACTGGGCAGTGGAAGTTGGAGGGGGGATGGTAGAAACAGGGACAATGGCTGCCATCAGAGATGAGGCCAGAGCCTGAATCGATCTCTGTTGGGCCACCAATTCAGTGTGAATGACCTCCAGGAATGCATTAGATTGTTGCATCTGGGCTGCCAGCCCCTGGATGGCAATCACAATAGTTAGCTGCTCTACAGAGATGGCTCTCAGGAGGTCAATAGCCTCCTCACTCAGGGCAGCAGGGCTAACTGGGGCAGGGCCTGAGGTGCTTAGGGCGAAGGAGATGCCCACCCTAAATGGTGAGCTGGCACGGGCAACTCGATGAGGGGCTGCTTGGAGGGCGGTGCTGGTACGGGGGTGGCGGCTGTAGCTGGGTTGGTCACAGAAGTGTCCCCCACCACCAGGGAGCTTCTGTCGGAGGAGGTATCTGTGTCAGAACTGTCCCCTCCAGTCTCCGCCGTGGTGCTCCCCTCGCCCTCCGTCCCACTGGTGCCCTCAGCATCGGTGAACTTTGCCTCCTGGGTCCTGAGGGATGCAGCTCCCTCCATCGCCGGTGCCTCTGCTCCTTCGCCAGATGATGCTAATGCACATAAGGACAGGATGAAAAAACAAGAAAGGGAGGGAAAGAGACAAAGGATACCCTGTGTCAATGGCTGCACCAATACCACCGTTGGCGTACACACCACCCTCACACACAGGGAACAGGCCTACGCAATATACATTGCACTACCGGAGAAGTAGTTAGACACCAAGGCAGGGGGAGAGGCATACACTGCCAAATGCAGTACACCTGGAACCCACTCAGCCCTCATCAGTAGTGGATGCCTACGAGCTAGGTAACAAAATTTTCCTTTCTTAATCCTAGCCACAAGGTGACCTATGCTGCAATGTCAGGCCTGGCCTAGGGGAACCCACTGAAACACATCCCCCACCTGGATACCACGATACCATGCGTAAGTTGTGGCTACTGTGATGCCCTCAAGTGCCCATCCAGCTCAGGATAGGCCACCACCAGTGTGCGGGCCATCAGGGGGTTCAGGGATTGACGGGCACCGCTTCCTCGTTGGGAGGCCGTCCCCAGCTAGGCCTCCGCTGTCTTCCGTGCCCAGCGTCTCAGGTCCTCCCACCATTTGTGACAGTGGGTGCTCTGCTTGCCATAGACCCCCAGGGTCTGCATCTCCTTGGCGATGGCACGCCATATACCCTTCTTTGGATGGGCGCTGACCTGCAGAGTCAAAACACACAGGAAAATAGAATTAGACAAACAGTCTTGCCTGTTACACATATGGCCCACTATACCCCTTCACATCCCCATTTACACACACATGGCTCAGCACACAACCTGTACACCGCCAAGAGCACATCCACCCACCCCCCTTACACAAGGCCTTCACACACACAACCCCATGCATTCATGCCACATGCATCGTGCTCACACTGTACTCACCTGTTGGTCTGGAGGCCCATCCACCAGTCTCTCCAACTCCTCTGAAGTGAAGGCTGGGGCCCTTTCCCCAGTCAGACGGGCCATGGTAGGTTCCATACACAGGTCACAGCAACACATGCAGTGTAGGTCCTCTCCTATGGAAGGTCAGGTAACAAGTGAGGAATCAGATAGAAAATGGCTGTCACATCCGCAGCAGTGGATACCGTCACCCCCTGCGTAGATCACCATTGGCCACTGTAACCCAAAGGGCCCAATGTTAGCCAATGAGGAGTTGCACAGCGGTTCCCAACAGCCTCCAGCAACGGCGCACAACGACAGTGGAATTATCTCACTTCCATGTGCCTCTCCACACAGGACAGGCAGACGCCATTACACGGTTGGGGGGGGGTTAGGCCCTGGAATAATGCTGCGTCACTGGAGATAATAGCACATACTGGACAAATCACAATGACCCATTTCATGTTTACAGGATGCAAAGTTCTGTTGTAGTTCCAGTGTTCAGTTTGTGACCGGATCCTCACTCTTTTGTCCCTTAGATTCCTACCGCTGCTGAATAGGAGATGAAGACATACCCCTGTGTACAGACCCCTGGTGGACTTGGCAACACTGGAGGACAGGCACATTATCCTCACCTATAGACTTGACAGAGCCACAATCACAGAGCTGTGTGCCCAATCGGAGCCTGACCTAACCTCTTCTATCCGTCACCCCACTGGGATCCCCTCTCTTGTGCAAGTGCTATCTGTACTCCATTTCCTGTCACAGCCAATGTTCTCAATAGTGCTGACAAGAGTGTAGTCTGCACCGATAAAAAACGTGCCTTTGTCCCCTCACCCCCGCCAGAATGAACAGGTGTTCAGGAATCGTAAGAGTTTCCACTCTATGAATGTTCAGATGGTGTGCTTGGTGGACCAGTACATCTCCCACATCAATGCTAAGTATCCAGGGTCGGTGAATGATGCCTTTGTCCTGAGGAATAGCAGCATCCCAAATATGATGGGCCAACTACAGAGGCACAGGGTGTGGCTAATAGGTGAGCCCTGGTTCCCACTTAGTATATGTTGGTGTATGAGTATGGTGTGGGCTATATAGGATAGTGTGTGGCTAAATATTGTCCCTCAATATTTGCAGGTGACTCAGGTTACCGAAACCTATCATGGCTGCTGACCCCTGTGAGGAATGCCAGGACAAGGGCAGAAGAACGTTATAATGAGGCAAATGGGTGAACCATAAGGATCATTGAAAGTACCTTGGCCTCCTGAAGGCCAGGTTCTGGTGCCTCCATCTAACAGGTGGATCCCTGTGCTACTTACCAAAGAAGGTCTGCCAGATAGTGGTGGCATGTTGCATGTTGCATAACCTGGCCCTTAGATGCCATGTCCCATTCATGCAGGAAGAGGAGGCTGGAGATGCCCATGTGGCAGGAGTAGACCCTGTGAACAGTGAGAATGAGGAGGCAGAGGATAAGGATGAGGACAACAGAACATATGTGATCTGACAATACTTCCAATGACACATAGGTAGGACAGTGTTACTTCACATTTCAATGACATTTGTTTTAAATTGTGTGGCAATGGCATGCTGATATTTTCAACTTCTATGCCCACTTACTGTTCCCTCTGGCAATTCATTTAGCAGATGTTGGTGACCTAACATATACACCTGGTGTGGTCACTACAGCCAGCTACAGGTCATTAATCTATGATCATTGTCTGTACAGTTGATTTGCAATGTTTGTACCTGTTACAATGAATACATATTTGATATACATGACATACTCCAAATAATTTTTTTTTTTCAAAGAATGATTATTGAAGTGCTAATATGTGGAGGGGCAAGTGCAATGGTATGGGGTGATGATGGAGGAAAGTCCAGGGCATTGTTCCAGTCTGTTTGTAGCACAAGTGCATTGTCCATAGAGACATAGGAAGGGGAGCAATGGCAGTTAAAGGTGGACAGGGTGACAAAGTGGGACACAAGGGTGACAATCAGGAGAGTCTCATTTCCTGACAGGGGTCTTGGCAAGTGTCTCTGGCTTATGTCTGGATTGCAGTGAACGTTTGCGGGGTGGTTCACCTTCTGCAGGGGGAGGGGTGCTGGTGGCCTGTGAGTCCTGTGGCAGGGCCTCCTGGCCATTAGCGGCATCGGAAGTGGAAGACTGTTCAGATGTCTGGCTAGTGGCACGGACCCGCTGGTGTGAGACTGTGTCCTTCATAATGTTGGCCATGTCTGCCAGCACCCCTGCAATGGAGATCAGGGTGTCGTTAATGGCCTGCAAGTCCTCCCTGATCCCCTGGTACTGTCCCTCCTGCAGCCGCCTGTTCTCCAGCACATTGCACAGGATCTGGCCCATTGTGTCCTGATAATGTTGATAAGCTCCCAGGATCTCTGTGAGAGCCTCCTGGAGAGTTGGTTCCATTGGCCTGTCCTCCCCCTGGTGCACAGCAGTTCTCCCAGTGTCCCTGTTGGCCTTTGCCTCTGTCCCCTGAATGGTGTGCCCACTGCCACTGACCCCAGGTCCCTGATTGTCTTGTGGGTGAGGTGTGCCCTGGGGTCCCTGTAGAGGTGGACACACTGCTGATTGACGTGTCCTGGGGACAGAGGTATGGGTATGCTGGGTGGGTTCTGCAGTGGTGTTTCCTGACGGGGAGGCTCTGTGGTGGTGTGTGACTGGGCCTGGGTAACCGGCTGTCCAGTGGTCCCTGATGGGCCAGGTAGGTCATCCAGATCCTGAAAACAAGAGTTGCTGTCATCATTGTGGGCCTCTTCAGTTGGGGGACTGGATATTGCTGGATCATAATAAGGTGGACGGGAAGTTTGTCACATTTGTGAAGGAGTATTCCCCTCTGCCAAGACCTAAATCAGGCCCCTAGACTCATTTATTACTAAATCCACATGTATGCAACAATGCCAGATCATATTGACAGACAAACACATCTAGTGATGAAAGTACCTTCCTAAATCAGGGCTCCGTGGGAAAGTGAATCAAAGAGTCTTACCTCCTTGTATGGAAATCCGGAGGATTAACCCAGAGAAAGTAAAAAAGGAGCCAAGTAGGGCATAATACAGAACAATTTTGACATGAACTGTTTAAATGCAGAGTTCCTGAAAAGGCAGTAAAGAAATATTCCAATATGTTTACTATGTGTCAGACAAGCCTCCCCTTCCCCAGAGGTGTTGCGACTCAACCTTCCCATGAAAACTTTGAAAGAACTGTGGCAAAACAGAGGATTTTTCAACATAGTGGCATCTCAAAGTTGGCCTCATCTATTTCTGGTTTCCATATATAAAAGAAGTTGTGGCTCCCCAAAAAGCACTGACCCTCTGGTTTGGACTCATCATTGCTCACCCAGGCAACATTTGTAGCATGGGACAAGCGAGTGCTAAGGTAGGGCTTAGCCACTATTCAGTCGCCCATAATGCTAATAATTGGCAACCCCAGCTATACACCAGCTTTAAACAAGGATTTCTCTGAATGGTGGAAGTCAGGCTGTAAGAGGATGGGAGACGTACAATTGGGATGAAATTGGATATTTTGAATAGGCCTGGATGGAGTTTATGGAGTCATGCTACATATAAGTGGAACTCCGCAGAGTAGGTAAAAAAAACTATGCCATGCTACGTGGAGTTCCGCATGCAGGTGAAGTTTCCCTGTTGTGCCCATTTGCGTTGAGTTTTATGTCAAACGCAACCTGGAGTACGTCCTCACCTTTAAAACTGCATGCAAACGGCACCACGTGGTTTGCATTGGGTGCAGCCATCTTGTTTTCTTATTCTGTTCATGGTGGAAGGCCTGTTTTTTGGATTTTTTTTACCTTTTCAATCTCCGCCCTCCTAATAATCTAACCCTCGTTTTTATTTATTGTATTAGTGTGTGTTTTTGTGTCTGTATATTTTTACATTTTTTTCATTTTTCTTGTGTTTTTGTGACTTTTTTGTATTTTTGTTTATTTTTACTTCACTTCCTTATTTCTTTCTTCTCCCGTTTCTTTTCTCCCCCCCATTCAGCGTCATGGCAGAGCATGGCTGCGAATAGGGAAGTGGTGGTGTCAGGCCCCCCCGAACAGCCAGCAGCAACCGCCTACCTTGTGGGCGGGGTGCTGCCAAGGGGTGCACCCCCAGCCCATCTTTTGTGAGATGGAGGTGGTATCACTGTTTTTTTTAACGCGCAGCGCTACCTCTTCTCCATGCTGGCAGCAGGTAGCTGGCCTGGCAGTGTTGGCTGCTTTGAAAGAGTGCACAGGTGTGTACCAAGCACCAGCCAGGTCCAGCGCACCACCCAGCAGCTGATGCACTGCTTGGCAGATATCCTTGATTGGGACCTGGGCCTGCTTGACCTGCTAGGAATCAAGATTCTGGGGCTTCATGAGTATTGACTATATTATTTGTTGTGTTTATGTTCTACAATGCTAACATTTTTTTCAAATACCATGCTGCTCACACTCAGAGGTAAGTTATGTTTTTTCTTACATTAAGAATATTATTATGTGATCCAGTTTGAGCTAGGCAGTTGCTGGGTGCTACCTCATCACACTCGTTAGTGCTTGCTTTGGCTGAATATGTAAGACGCCATTGCAATACAGACTCCTCTGTCCTAGTGAATTAGTGATCTTAGTGAGGTAGAGTTCTCTGTGGCGTTCTTTATGTAGCTTGTACAGTCCCAAGCAATTTCACACTGTGTAGTACTAGTATGCATCTGTGCATTGCATAAAAGGGAGACCGAGTTGGTCTATCAAGGTGATTGAGAAATGAGAATAGAAACAAAGATCATTAATTGTAATGCATTAGTTCCAAATGAAGTTTTTGTTAAGCAAATTTGGAATAGGGACTTTAGGAATAGAGTAAACTCAACGATAATCGATACTAGTACCATAGGTGATCTGATTTAGATAAGTACAATGTTACTGCATTTTCCTGTTATAATAATTTTGTGGAGATTAACTGTACCACTAATCTATTTTTTTAATTGTCTTTATTTCTTACATCAGCACCCAAAGGCAAGAAGAGGGGCAGCACAGAGGAAAGTCCAGCAAGAGCTGGGGAGAAGGCTCTGACTACCAGCGCCAATGCTGAGGGCTCTGCTGATCCCAGTAAGCCCTATAATTTATTATTATTTCCCTAATGTTTACATCTGACCACTATTATACTACTTTTAATTTTGCCTTGTTTATTTTTTTATCTTTATACTGTCCATTTTTTCCAACTCCCCTATCCAGATTTTGCTAACCAACGTCATATGTCTTTCATTGACCATTATTATTCCACCCCTTCATTGAGCTTCAATAATTCAGAGTCATCATCATCATATGCCATAGCTCTGCCTCTCCAGTATGAATAGTTGTTGTTTGGCTTGACTACCGGGCTTTTCTAACACTGTGAACCAACAAAATGCCCAAACTGATATTTTTGACAGAAGACACTGTAGTGCTAACTGAACTTAAGTGATGTATTGCAACTGTATTTTTGTTTTGAAAAATTAAGGGGAGGCATGTCTGGGATCTGAAAAATTTAGTTTATTTTTTTTTCTAGCTACACTGACCACCAGTGCCACTGCCTCAAGTGCCACTGCAGCAGGTGTGTCAGTTGGAGGGGGAGATCCAGCTGCAGGGACATGCAGTGGTAAGTCACATTGCTTGCCTATTGACAATTACAATTATATTCACTAGCAACAAGGGTGTCCTTGTGACTCGTGATCGTAACACCCCCCCTGCTTTAACAGCTACAGTTGTGGTTGTTATGGCCTCTTCTATCTGCAACTCAGAAAAAAGCTCACATAATGTATGCTAAAAATGATGGGTAGATGGAAACAGGAAAGAACGGAAGGTTAAAGGAAAGGTTGGGTGAAATGAGAGAGTAAAGTACTGGGTAATTAGATGAATAAGCAAAAGGATGATTGAAAGAAAGGGTGGATACTGGATGGATAATGGATTGGAAATTTTGGTGAAAGATTGGATGAGAGAATTTAAAGCTTAAAACATAGTGGCTATGGAGCACTAGAGTAGGAGGAATGAAAGAATCATTGAATGACTGCTTGGATGACTAAACAAGGGAGCTCTTCTGGAGAGGGGCATGCTGCTCATCTACTTTGCTTACTTTGTTTTATGGCTATCAAAGCTATGGTTCAAAGTGGGTGGTATTTAAATTTTTGTTCTAACTCCTTGTCTCACTGTATTGGTTAAGCGAGGCAGATATGGTTCCCACCCATCATCATTCATCAGCCACCTCCCTGCCCATGGCATTTCACTACCTATGACCAAAATGCAGTATGGTTCAATTTGTGACTGTAGTGTTGGCTGTGCAATGCATGTCTGCTTCAGTTAATGCAGCATTTACAAAGCTTTCAATGCATTGCAAACCGAACACACAAGGTGTGTTTCCCTTCGCCCACTCAGTAAACTTTTAGTACTTCACTCCTTTAGTCTTTCCTAAGTTCTTCCATCCCAGCCTACCAAAGAATTGAAAAAGCCATTCTTGGCATGTGCCACATTTCTATGGCCATGTGAAGTTTTCCAAAATGCATTTCATGGTTTCCCATAAGAGATTTATTTTAGGACTGTTTAGATTTTTCCCTTTAGAGTTTCATCTATTACATTGAGTGAATAAGCCAAAGCATAGGCACATGATGAATTGATGATCAGTGACACCCCTCTATTCTAGAGCAAAAGCTCTACCTACCCGCCTAATCCCTCTACCTTACCTTTGAAGTAGAGCAAGTCAAGTTTCCTTTCCTTACTGCCCAGCGAATGAATTTGTGGTGGTGGGCAAGGCCAATGAATAAAGAGTGACTAAATGGCTGATTTGATTTCAAGTTTGAAGTAAAGGATACTCTATGAAAAACGTGACAAATACAGCCCGTTCCTTCCCTGCAGTGCAGTGCGTCATTTTCCCCACTGTCTTCTTATGGCAGACAGGATAATAATATCCACATTTTATATGTGGAGTGTGACATAGGGCCAGATGTAGGAAGCACTTTGCGAGTCGCAAACGGCAAAATTTGCCGTTTGCGACTCGCAAATGCGTGTTTCCTATGCAGAAATGCATTTTGCGAGTCGTTACCGACTCGCAAAATGCATTTCCGAATCGCAAATAGGAAGGGGTGTTCCCTTCCTATTTGCGATTCGCAATTGTATGCAATTCCATTTGTGACCGCTTATGCGGTCGCAAATGGAGTCGCAGTTACCATCCACTTGAAGTGGATGGTAACCCATTCGCAAACGGGAAGGGGTCCCCATGGGACCCCTTCCCCTTTGTGAATGGACCCCAAAATATTTTTTCAGGGCAGGGAGTGGTCCAAGGGACCACTCCCTGCCCTGAAAAAACCGAAACAAAAGGTTTCGTATTTTTTGAAATGCAGCTCGTTTTCCCTTAGGGAAAACGGGCTACATTTCAAAAAAAAAAAAAACTGCTTTATTGAAAAGCAGGTCGCTAACATGGAGGCCTGCTGACTACAGCAGGCCTCCATGTTAGTGAGTGCCTATACTCGCTATGGGGCCGCAATTTGCGACCCACCTCATGAATATTCATGAGGTGGGTCATTGCGACCCCATAGCGAGTTGCAGTCGGTGTCTGAGACACCGTACTGCATAGCAATTTGCGAGTTGCAAATTGCGAGTCGGAAGGACTCGCAATTTGCAACTCACAAATTGCTTCCTTCCTACATCTGGCCCATAGTATCTTATTTATTATTAATCTGTCTCTTTATAGTTAGGGTAGAAAGTATTGACATTTGGAGAAGAAGAGCAGGATCATTGGAATTAAAGACAGATAGGCCCTCATTGTGAACTTGGCTGTAATCACTGCCGACCACCGTGGTGACAGTGAGTAAAAGACCGCCTGTGGCGGTGTACTGCACACCGTTGAATAATGATGCCAAAAACACATTCTTCCAATAAAATCACTACCACCACTCACTGCAAGGGCCAGCGACAGTGGAAAGACAGGATACAGCACCACACTACTTCCACCCCTACAAACCCCCCCAACCAACCAAAGAATGATGCACAATTCAGCGTGGTGGTGTGGTTAAGAGTGGGATGACGTCAGTGGTGTGGGACTGCCATACACAACATGGGATCCCAGCAGCCGTCATTGTGAGCCTCAAAGACAGTTAGGCAAGCGGGGTCCATGGGTGTGGGTGCACCTATGTATGTCTGGGGTGTCTGGGGTGCCTGGGGGTCACATGGAGGGGCTGGGTTGCTTTTGGGGTTCACCGCCACAAAAATAATAATAAGGTGTTATTTCATTGTGTGAGTGTGTGGGGGCATGTGGTTGGTGTTGGGGGCCAATATATATGTCATGGGTGTGACTGGGAGGTACTTATGGTGTTGCTGCCCAGTCTCCCCTATACTTACAATGGGGATCGCCATGTGTTATGTGGTGGTGTTGGCCTGCGCTGTAGACATGGCGGTCCATGCATCATAATACCAGCAGCTCCACAGGGCTGGAAATGGCCCTGAAATGGCCTCCCGCCATCGACCCTGAAAAACTGGCAGTGAGTGGCTGCCCCGCTGGCTGTTTCCACTGTTCATCATTATGTGGAGGTCCGGACCGCCAACCTGTTAGCGCTACTGAACGCCACCGCCGGCGTGGTGGTCCAGACCGCCATGTTCATAATGACCGCCATAATTTGCCAACTTCAACTGCCCTAGCTGTAAACAAAAGCAAAGTACCCAAAGCGCTGGCTAGCATGCTTCCAATAATTTAGAAGCACAACAACTTGTACTCCATAGTGCATAATACTTTACTCATAAATGAGAGGTAAGTTCTTTTTATTTTTCCACTTAAAGTATTTGTTTAGCTATTACAAAGCCTTGAAAAGAAAAAAATCTAAGTAGTGTTTTTAATCTGGTGTTTTTCTGCCTTAATTCTTTTCTGCCAGATGCTCAGTGCTTTTTATGTGAGGCTTGTGTGGTAAAAATTGAAATTGGCCCTGTTGCTCTCCTAATCATATTCACAAATTCCAATGGCCGTAGGGGATCAGCAATGTACTGCTGCTGTGTCACCCACTACTTAATTTTAAAGAGAATGTTTGCACAGAGCATTGTTTACAATTTGTCTTTTTTCTTTTTGTTTTTCTCAATATAGCTACTCCAGCTAGTTCACCAGCACCACCCACCAGGCAGGAGATAGTGTCCGGTCTCCGGCGGCAGAGGCTGGAGACAATCCAGGCGGAATACTGGTGGCTGGTTGTCCCAGAAGATGAAAAGGCAGAAATACAAACTGCCTATGACTCTGGCCCCAGATCAGCAAGCCGGCCCAGCCTCAAGCCTCCCGGCCATTCCATCACTGCTGCCATGGTTAGCTGTCAGAAACTGCTGACGCCCCCTCCCCAGCTGACATGCAGATGACGTTGCTGCAGGCCATGCTGCAACAGTTGGACCGCCGGAGAGGCAGGTGGCAAGCCGGCTGTAGAGGATTGAGTGGAGCTTGGACCAGCTCTAGAACCAGATCAACAGTAACCTCTTCTGAACCCTTTTTTAATTTTTTGTTCTGGTGGGAGGAACGTATTATGGGTGCAGAGGGGGGGAAGGGAGTTGGGACCAGCCTTTGGACTTTGGATTTTTGTTGTGGACTTTTGTTGTTAATGTTTGACTTTTGGGGATGGGGCCATTTGTTTGGGGAGAGGATTGGGCCCATTGTGGGTGGAAAGGGTGGGTGTTCTATTTATAAAAATAAAATAGGATAATTTATTTTACTTGATTTATGCCTCAAATGTTTATTTTTGTGTTTTAGTTTGCACTGCTGGCTTTTAGTGTAGCCTGTTTTTAACTCTTCAAAACAAAGTGTATGCCATTTACTTACACCGCTGCCCTATTTATCTATATTGACCACTAGGGGGTGATTGCCATTGTCTGTTTTGCTTACAAAAACCTAGATACACACAAACAACATCTTCTTCAGTAGAAGCTAAATACTATCTAAACAGGTTCACTTCAAACCATAGATTTTCTTTTACCCGAATAGATGAAGTGAGGGCTAACACCTCAGTCTTCTTACTGCAGGTTTTTTCTCAAGGTAGCACCTTATGTGGGTGGTAGTGATAGTAGCAGGCTAGCACGCTAGCAGAAAGGACACAAGGTGTGAACTCCAACTGCAGGATTAATCAAAGGGTTATCTATCACTGTTAACTAGACTGAAAGTAAACAGATAGTTAGTGGGTCATATGTTAAACCTTTAGGAAGACTGAGACCAGACTACCACAATGACAGTATTTGACACACAACAAAGAAGACCTGATGTGATAATAAAAACTAACAATATCAACTTCTTCAGAGCAACGTGGAGCTAGTATTTAAAACCTAAACTTAGGAAATCCTCGAGTCTGTAGAAGTGGGCTCAGAGTCAGGAATGGTTGGACAAGATTAAGCGTTTATGCAACACATAACACAAGCTCTTAATGATGATGTTGATGGGGCCGGTGTGGAATATTGCTAAAGTAATAGAGGTGAGGCAGTGACTTGGTGTCGCTTCCACCACATCCACCTCAGCAAGTGTGTAATCCATTTATGGTGTAAAATTAAGTCACACCTTAATAAATCACACAGCCCAGGGTAAGAGGGCTAGGGTCTCGATGAATGGATGGGAAAGGAGATTTGGGAAAAGTGTGACAAAGACAAACAGTACACAAAAGAAACCACACAAGTAATATTCATGGGGCGCTGAGTAGCACATCATCATCAATTTGTTGTGGAAGGAAACGATAGGGGGATAATTTTTACAGAGTTCAATCAAATGCATTGCAAACAGTCCTTCTGCCACAGAGAGACCCAAGACTAAGGTCCTCATTATGACATTGGCGGTAAGTACCACTTACCGCCATGCTCACTGCTGCCAACATACCGCCACTGCGGCGGTTTACCGCTACTCATATTATGACCCACACATAACAATCCGTCACTATACAGACACACATACAATTCCGCCAGCCCAAAGGTCAGTGATAAACTGGCGGTATCAGTATCCAAACCCACACCGTTACACCAACAGAACTACACCCACAATATTATGACCCACAAATCACTGCAGCAGTCATTCAACCACGGAAAACCATTGGCGGTACATACCGTCATGCTCAAAATACACACACACTAACAAAACAGCACCACATTGGACAATTTAAATAACACACACCTGACACACATAAACCCACTATATAGAAAGGTACACTGTTCCAAAAGGACAATTAATAAATGCAGGGACAGAGAATGTCTATGATATCAGGAGAGCCCTCAAGCACCCAAAGGGTGACAAGTATCATCACTGGGCTATCTCCTCGTCAGACCGGTGCTGCAATGTCTGGCTATAGGCGCGCAGCTTACGGGCAGGTTTCCGGTTACATCAAGGAGGAATACAATATTACCTCCTTGATTGTGGCTAGCGCGGTCCTAGGATGCCAGATCTCGAATGTGGGATGGGCGACTGATTGACCAACTGACATAGACAATTCGTCTGCAGTTTGTAAGTGACACCCTAGTATTTTTTTATTTGAATAGGAGAAGTAGTTTTCCGGGTCCTGACGAAGCGTCGCGGGATCATTGATTGACCCATAGAAGACGCGAAACATGTTGACCACAAATTAGCAGGATGAGGACACTACCTTTTCTTCCCTTTAGAGTTCAGTGGGACATTATCCCCACTAGCACTTTGGACTTTTTTAAATCTTGGCCTGCGCCTTTTCCCTGATTCATTAAAGTGATGTTAGAGGCACAGAGCTAATTTTATTCTTTCACTCTCTCCTACACACTTACTCCCTGTCTATTCACTTAGTTGGTATTTGTTTCAGACCTTTCCTGGTTAATTGCCTCCGGTTTAGCACCACCCCCATTGTCGGTGGTCCACCAGACATTGCAGCACCGGTCTGATGAGGAGATAGCCCAGTGATGATACTTGTCACCCTTTTGGTGCTTGAGGGCTCTTCTGATATCATAGACATTCTCTGTCCCTGCATTTATTAATTGTCCTTTTGGAACAGTGTACCTTTCTATATAATAGGTTACTTTGGGAGACCGTACACTGGACCAGTAATCTCCCCGTCCTTCTTTTGTATTGAACACATAAACCCACTTCACACACACACCTCTATAAAACACCCCCCCACACTACCCACAACCCCTTACGACTCAAAAATATTTCCAACTGAGAAAGACAGACCAACAGCACCCACAGAACCAGAGCCACAAATCACCATCACCCATACACCATTCACGTACCTTACAGCACACACCCCAACACATCACCCCACACACCCTCACACACACCACACACACTACACCCATGACACCACAATGACACTCCAGGTTCTCACAGGAGGAGCTCAGAGTCATGTTGGAGGATATCATATGGGTAGAGCCACAGCTATTTGGATCACAGGCGCAGCAGACATCCATTGCTAGGAAAATTGAGTTATAGCAGAGGATCGTGGACAGGGTCAACGCCATGGGACAGCACCCAAGAGCAAGGGATGACATCAGGAAGAGGTGGAACGACCTACGGGGGAAGGTGCATTCTATGGTAGCAAGACACCAGATAGCAGTACAGAGGACTGGCGGTGGACCCCCACCTCCTCCTCCACAACTAACAACATGGGAGGAGCAATTCTTGGCAATACTTCATCCTGAGGGCCTGGCAGGAGTAGCAGGAGGACTGTACTCTGGTAAGTCAAATCTTTACTATTATCACCCCCTACCATTCCATCACATACCCCCACCCTCACCCTCACTCCCATCACTTCACCACCTCACACACACCACACCATCACAGCCCACTCCTCCCACAACAAAGCCCTGCATGCATCACCAATGCGTGGACATCCATCACAGGCCTGCATGGACACCCATCACCAAAGCATGCACACTTGAGACAATCACCTAGCCCACCAATTCACCACTCACACAAGCCTAAGCTGCCAGGGCAATACCAACCTTACAGGGCAACACACCCATGCACAAGTTGGCACACGCAGAAACAATAACACTACATTTACATCCCCACAGGCCCCCCACACAACGTCACCGGAGACGATTTGCCAGCAACATCCAGTTCCCCCACAGAAGAGGCCCACAGTGATGACAGCAGCTCTGTACGCCTGGATCTGGATGACCTGGCCCATCGGGGACCTCCGGACAGTTGGTTACCCAGGCACACCACCACAGAGCCTCTCCCCTTAGGAGGCACCAGCACAGTACCCACCCAGCGGGCCTATACCTCTGTCCCCAGGACACGTCAATCAGCTGTGTGTCCACCACTACAGGGACCACAGGCAACCCACAAACACAGGACGATCAGGGACCTGGGGTCAGTGGCAGTGGGCACACGGCTAAGGGGACAGAGGCACAGGACAACAGGGAAGCTGGGAGGACTGCTGTGCGACAGGGGGAGGACAGGCCTAGGGAACCGACTCTCCACGAGGCAGTCACCAACATCCTGGGACCATACCACCATTCCCAGGAGACCATGGGCCAGATACTGGCCAAGATGAAGGAGTCCCAGCGGCTGCAGGAGGGACAGTACCTGGGGATCAGGAAGGACCTGAGAGACATCCACACCACCCTGGTCACCACTGCAGGGGTGCTGGCAGACATGGCCAACACCATGAGGGAGACAGTGGCACACCAACGGGCCTCTGACACTAGCCACAAAGATGAGCAGCCTTCCACCTCCACTGACGCTAGGGGACAGGAGGCCCCGCCATAGGAACAACAGGCCACCAGCACCCCTCCCACTGCAGAAGGAGTACCACCATGCAAACGGTCCCTGCGATCCAGGCAGAAGCCAGAGAATATTGCCAAGACCCCTGTCAGGAAATAAGACTCTCCTGAATGTCACCCTTGTGTCCTACTGTGTCACCCTGTCCACCTAAAACTGCCATTGCTCCACTTCCTATGCCCCCTTGGACAATGCACCTGTGAGACAAATAGACTGTAACTTTACCCTGGACTCTCCTCCACCACCGCCCCAGCCCATTGCAATACCACCTCCACTTATTACACATAAATAAACACCCTTGTAAAACATACAAGTATGGAGTCTGTCAATTGATTGAACTATGTAATAATTTAACAAGCTGTAAACATTGCAATTCAACTGCACAGTAATGTACACATAGGTATGACCTGTAGTTGGCTGCAGTCAACACACCAGGAGCCAGAGTGGGGCACAGATATCTGAAAATAGACATGCCAAAGGGTACAGTAAGTGCCCATAGTAGTGGGAAAATCAGCCTGCCAGTGTCAATATCCAAAACAAACCTGTCAATGAAAGGTGAAGTTACAATGCCTTACCTGTGTGTCACTGGAAGTACTGTTGTATGATTGCTGTTCTGTTGTCCTCATCCTCGTCCTCTGCCTCCTTTTCATCACTGTCCACAGGGTCTACTGCTGCCACACGCCCATCTCCAGCCTCATCCTCCTGCAGAAAAGGACCTGGTGACATAAGGCAAGGTTGTGCAACATATAGCACCCCATGATGAACTAGCACACCTTCTTGGGTGAGTAGCACAGGGAACCACCTATCAGATGGTGGCACCGAAACCTGGCCTTCAGGAGGCCGAATGTCCTCTCGATTATTGTCCTTGTTCTCCCATTTGCCTCATTGTAATGTTCCTCTGCCCTTGTCCTAAGTCTTCTCACAGGGGTCAGTAGCCATGAGAGGTTGGGGTAACCAGAGTCACCTGCAAATATGGAGGGATACCTGTTAGCCAAACACTAACCCTTAGGGCCATCCCCATACCCATACACCAACATATAGTGGGTGAGAACCATGGGCTCACCTATTAGCCACACCTGGTGACTCTGGAGTAGAGCCATCACATATGGGATGCTGCTCTTCCTCAGGATAAAGGCATCAGGCACAGACCCAGGATACTTTGCATTGACATGGGAGATGTACTGGTCCACCAGGCACACTTTCTGAACATTAATCGAGTGAAGCTCTTTTGATTTCTGAACACCTGTTCATTTCTCCGGGGGGAGGTGGAACAAAGGAAATATGTGTTCCATCAATTGCCCCAAAAATGTTGGGAATATGTCCCATTGCATAGAAATCAGCTTTCACTGTGGCCAAATCCTCCACCTAGGGGAAAACAATGTAGCTGTGTTTCATAAGGGCAGACAATACTCTTGTTAGCACTATAGAGAACATTGGCAGTGACATTCCTGCTGCCAAGCCCACTGTCACTTAGGAAGAACCAGTTGCCAAAAAATGGAGCACAGATAGCACCTACACAAGAGGGGGGATCCTAGTGGGGTGACGGATAGCAGATATCAGGTCTGGCTCCAATTGGGCACACAGCTCTTGGATTGTGGCCCTGTCAAGTCTGTAGGTGAGGATAATGTGCCTGTCCTCCATTGTAGCCAAGTCCACCAGGGGCCTGTACACAGGGGGATGTCTCCATCTCCTATTCATCTGCAGCGGTTGAAATCTAGGGGGCAAAACGGGGAGCAGCTGGTCAGTATTCCACATTTCCAAACTGCACACTGCATTGTATGTTGTGACTGAACCAGTATGTCATTGGATATGCCCAAATTGTGCCTATGTGTACTGTGACGCAGTAAGGTGCCATCGCCTGCCCCCCCTGAAATGGCCCCAACCTGCCCTGTGTGGATGGACAGGTGGAAGTGAGGTAATGCAGCTGACATTGTGTGCCATTGCGGGAGGCGGTCTAGTACTATCGCGCAACTCCTCATTGGTTGTCATTGGGCCCTATGGGCTACAGTGGCCAATGGTGATGTACGCCGGTGGTGATGGTACACACCGCCGCGGACGTGACCACCATTTTCTATCTGTTCCCTCACTTGCTATCTGAACTTCAACAGGAGAGGACCTACACTGCAAGTGCTGCTGTGATCTGGGTCTGGAACCGACCATGGCTCGTGTCACTGGGGAAAGGGCCCCTGCCTTCACCGCTGCGGAGTTGGAGAGACTGGTGGATGGGGTCCTACCCCAGTACCGAATGCTGTATGGGCCCCCAGACCAACAGGTGAGTACACTGTGAGCACAATGCATGGGGCATGAATGCATGGAGTGCTGTGTGTGAGGGCCTCATGTAAGGGGGGTGGGAGGGTGGAAGGGTCCTGGATGTATGGTGGTCAATGTCTGTGCGCAAGGGGATGTGAGGGATATGGTGGGCCATGAGTGTAAGAGGCCAGACGGTCGGACTAATACTTTTCCCTGTGTCCATTTCCCTGCAGATCCGCGTCCATCAGAAAAAGGTTATATGGCGTGCCATCGCCAAGGACGTGCGGACCCTGGGGGTCTATGGCAGGCAGAGCACCCACTGTCGGAAACGGTGGGAGGACCTGAGACGCTGAGCATGGAAGACGGCGGAGGCCCAGCTGGGGATGAACTCCCAACGAGGAAGGGGTGCCCGTCAAACCCTGACCCCCCCCTGATGTTCTGCATACTGGCGTTGGCCAATCCGGATCTGGATGGGCGCTTGAGGGCATCACAGCAGCCACAAGGGGGTAAGTACAGTTTCCAAATCTACAACTTGCGCGTGGTGGTGTGGTCTTCGGGTGGGGGATGTGGGCCTGTGGGTACCCCTAGGCCAGGCTGGTCACTGCATAGAAGGTCCCATGTTGGGAAGAGTTCTGATGTATAATTCCTCCAACCAAGCTTGGAGGCCTCCACGACTGGGCAGGGGTCTCTGGGTCTCAGGTATGCTGCTATTGGCCTTAGGTATTCCTGTCCCAGGACTGGTGACTAACATTGTGACTGGTAGTCTGGTAGTGCATTGCATAGTGCGTAGGCCTGTTCCCTGTGTGAGTGTGCTGTGTACACCAACAGTGGTGTTGGTGAAGCCATTGACCAAGTGTATCCTTTGTATCCCCCACTTCTTGTTTTGTCACCCTGTCCTTGTGTGCATTAACATCATCTGGCGGAGGAGCAGAGGCGCCGGCGATGGAGGGAGCTGCATCCGACATGGCCCAGGAGGCCGAATCCACTGACGGTGAGGGCACCAGTGGGACAGTGGGCGAGGGGAGCACCACGGCGGAGACAGAAGGGGACAGTTCTGACAGTGATACCTCCTCCGATGGAAGCTCCCTGGTGGTGGCAGACACCTCTGTGGCCACCCCAACTACAGGTACAGCCGCCACCCCCGTACCAGCACCGTTCCCCAGCAGAGTCTCAGCGAGTTTCCCGTGCCCGCTCACCCAGGGGGGTGGGCATCTCCTTCACTCCAGGCACCTCAGGCCCTGCCCCAGTTAGCCCTGCTGCCCTGAGTGAGGAGGCTATTGACCTCCTGAGATCCATCTCTGTTGGGCAGTCAACCATAGTGAATGCCATCCAGTGGCTGGCAGGCCATTTGCAACAAACAAATGCCTTCCTGGAGGGCATTCACTCTGGCATGGCTGCCCAATAGAGATCAATCCAGGCTTTGGCCTCCTCCCTGATGACAGCCATTGTCCCTGTCTCTAGCCTCCCCCCTCCAACTTCCTCTACCCAGTCCCAGTCCCCTGAACCCCAACCTACCCGAAGCACACATTCAGCCCAGCATGCACCCAAGACAACACACAGGAGTGGCTCAGGCAAACACAAGCACCACACATAATCCCACAGGAACTCACACAAACACCATCCAGAATCAGACACACCAACATCCACTGCCTTCACTGTGTCCCCCCTCCTCCTCGTCCTCCACCAGCCTCCCAGTAGCATCTCCACTCACACCTGCATGCCCTACATTCTCATCCACTAACACCATCACCATCATGCCTATCATTACACACCCCTCATTGGCAGTCACCACTCCCACATCCATGCACACGTCCCGTGTCCTCTCCCACTGTGTCTGTGCCCCCTCCTCCCAAAGTACACAAACACAAGCACTCAGACACCCAACAGCCATCCACCTCACAACAGCATTCAGCCCATGCACCTGCACACAAACACAGCAGACAAACACCTCCTACAACCACTCCCTCTTCCTCCACTCCCAAACCTTTACCCTCTCCCCACCCCCAGTGTCCCTAAGAAGCTTTTCGTCTCCACAGTTGACCTCTTCCCTACTTCCCCTTCCTTCACGTTGGGCCAGGGTGGTCAGAACCCAGGCTAGCACCTCAGCCACCCAGTCCACAGTAGTGTCAGGTAAGAAGGGCTCCAGGGAACCAGCCATAACCACTGACAGCGTGCCTACACCAATAGGCAAAGGGAAGGACAAGGAGGCACCACCATCTGGTAAGGGCAAGGCCAAAGAGGCACCACCAGCTGGCAAGGGCAAGAAGGCACCACCAGCTGGGAAGGGCAAGGGCAGGGAGGCACCACCAGCTGGGAATGACAAGGGCAAGGAGGCACCACCAGCTGGGAAGGACAAGGGGAAAGGGCCTGCCCCTGCAGGCCGAAAGGTCCGGAGGCCTGGTGCAGGGACTGAATCACCACCAACCATGGTGGTTCAGCCATCCGAGGCAGCAGGAGAAGGGGAGGAGCCGCCCCCCACCACGGGCATTCCCGACACCAGCACCGCCACCAGCATCACTGCCTGCAGAAGTGCCAGCACCGCCAGCAGCCCCAGTGGGCAGCCGTCCGAGGCTGAAGGGGATGGGCAGGAGCCTCACCCCACCACTGCCAGCACCACCAGCAGCCCCAGTGGGCAGCTATCTGAGGCTGCAGGGGGGCGGGTAGGAGCCTCCCCCCCACCACTGCCAGCACCGCCAGAAGCCCCAGTGGGCAGCCGTCTGAGGTTGCAGGGGATGGGCAGGAGCCTCCCCCCACCACTGCCAGCACTGCCAGCAGCCCCGCCACTGCCACCACTGAGCAGCCGTCACCGCCGGCGGGCAGTGTGTAGTCCTGCCTCCATGGGCTGTAGTGCATCCTGGCCCCTGTAAATCCTGTGGGTGTGACACCCAGGTGAGAGACTGTGACCTTGCACTCCCCAAGTGCTGCATCACAGGGCACCAAGGCCCCTCAAGAACCAGTGGAAGAATCTATCCACTCACCCCCTTCTTACCAGGATGAAGCACACTGGGCACAAAGGCCCCTCCAGAACAAGTGGAGGAAGCCATTAACTCACCCCCTCCTTGTCAGGGTGAAGCACACTGGGCACAAAGGCCCCTGCAGAACCAGTGGATAAGCTATCTTATAGAGAGACTGTGGCTTTGCACTCCCCAGGAGCAAGCAGTGGGCAGACCACCCACTTGAGAGACTGTGGCTTTGCACTCCCAGGAGCAAGCAGTGGGCATACCACCCACTTGACAGACTGTGGCTTTGCACTCCCCAGGAGCAGGCAGTGGGCAAACCACCCACTTGAGAGACTGTGGTTTTGCACTCCCCAGGACAGTGTGATGGGCAGTGCAGTTTTTCTGCCATGCTTTTGATGTCGTTGTTACTGCCCCGGAAAAGGTGGTGGATTGGTATGTCATAATAGATTGGGCAGTACATTGTCTTCCGCCTGGCTGTTGGCGGTTTCCGCCGCGATGCTTGTTGCTACCTCCATGGCGGTCAGTGTGTTAAAGTGGCTCTCTGTGTGAGCGGTTTCCGCCGTGGCCATAACTCCTTTCTTTTTTACTGCCGGCCTGTTGGCGGTATTACTGCCGCTTTATCACCGACCACCAGGGTTGTAATGAGGGCCTAAATGTTATTTCTTCTAGATTTGAAAAATACCAATTATTGAGGATTGAAATTAACCCACCCAGTAATACAAATTGTGATTGCTAAAAGGAAAAGGATACTGTTTTACTAAATTCGGAGGTGCATCTCAGTTTCTCTTGGAATGTCCATCACTCTTGGGTGCCTGGTTGAACCTGTCTGGTAGGTAAGCTGGAGTGTTGAGTTTTCACCAAGTTTGTGCGGGAGAGGGCTAGGAGAATGCCTACATAATGAAAAATAGTGACTGTATTATAGAGTAAAGGACCAGGACAAACGAAAGCAAGGTAAGCTTCATGACAAGTCACAAGTGTGCCAAGAAGACTCAGAAACAGAGCAAGAAAATAAAGAGGATTTTCACATTTGAGTCAGTAATGCAACAAATACACACCCAGCAGCATTCACCAAATAAATGCACCTCACTCCAGTCCACAGGGCTGAGTGAGTACTGGGCCTCATAGTCTTCACCATCACCATGGTTTCTCTTTGAAGTCAATAACTGTCTCCTTCTAGCTGTTGAGGTAGTTCCACCTGAGTCATTCCATCCTTCTCCTTCTCCTGATTCTGAGTGACTCCGTACTAGTACCAAACTGAGAGAGGTAGATCTGTGTAGTGCACTACTGTTGAAGAACAAATAGAGAAAAGGGATTGGCGTATTTTCTGTAGATTTGTGTTTGGTAACTAAAGTGACTAGTCTGGTCTCTGATGAACCAGAAAAAAAGGAGTGGACCCTGCAGGTAAATTTCACTAAGTTTAAATGGCCACTTTCAGGAAAAAAGGATCACCCATCAGCCCCCAAACATTGCAAATGACAAAAATCAAGTTTGAAAATTTGTTGAACTTCCTACCTCATAGTCAGCCACCACGTACATCACCAATCATCACTCATAATCACTCAATATGGTACCACTCATTAGCGCAGTAGTTAGTAGTTACCGCTCCCAATCCAAGCACGGTGGTTGATACAAAATGTTTTCTCCTCTTTGATGGTAGCAACACATTGGAATTTGGCATTGGCACTGGTGGTCTTTTAATCAATGCTCTTGTGTACAGTCCATCTGGATGATGTTAAAATATAAAAAGGATAGGCAATGGCATATGAAAGAGGCAGGCATTGTCTCAAATGTGGGGGCTTCTTCACTGCACACAGGTCCTACTACAAACCAGCTATTTATGTGATTATTATAAATGATGGGGCAGCATACATCCGACACAAACAATGTTTCACTAGCTATTTTTTGCAAAGAAATAAAGATAGAAAGAAGTGCAATGAGAAATAACAAAAAAGTTCTATGGTGGTACTGACATACTCAGTTCAGGAAGCAGAATTCATCTTAAATCTCAGGTGGTTCACTCAGACGTTGATCAGCAAACACACTTGATTCTGACCAATCATCCTCTTGCTTCACCTGTAGTGTTTCGGGAACAGTGTAATCAGGTTGTTTAAAATGTTGGCTCATTTTGATCATGGTTAATTGCTCCATGTTTTGAGGTGAGACTGGTCCTTCTCACTGTAAGAACTGCACCAGCTGCACTGAAAACACATTCAGCTGAAACGCTAGCTACAGAACAAGCAAGATACTTTATTACCAGCCTGCTGAGCTCTGGCCATTGGCACATCTTTCCATACCAATACATCAATGGGTTTGTATCCACCTATACCCCTTTTGGGTCATTCAGATACCCCTGGAGCATCCTATGATGTGTCATTGGTGCTCCCACTTGCTCGACCTCTTTTGCCTTCACCTCTGCACTGGAAGTAAGTCCTGCCACTTGAAATCATGCCAATGCAGCGGTTGGGTCTGATTCCTCTGATGTTGTTGTTGCCTGTGTTCTTGTTGCTGTTGTTGGCTGCTGTGAGACAAGACTGCCTTCTTTGGAAGTTGAAGGCAGCACCCCAGACCTGCGGAGTGGGACTCTACGTTCCAGCTGTTCTTCTTTCAGTTTTCCGGCTTCACCTCTTGTAGTTTGAAACATCCCCTTCTGAAAAAGGGATGAAAGTGGGAAGAGTTTTTTTGTAGCGTGGATCAGGTAGGGTGGCACAGATGTATTCTTTGTATTTGATAATGTCATTTTGCAGCCTTGCATTACAGTCAAGCAAGAGCTTAGGCTCTAAACCAAGGCATGCGCTTCCGACTTTTCGTTCACACCTCCAAGTGAAAATCTTTTAGACACCTTCCTCAGCTGCTCCTGTAGCATTTGCAACAATGGGATAGCTTGGCACAATGTACTGTCCTCCTTGCTAACTTCCCACCTGAAAACCTCAAAAGGGAGTCAGGCATTTATTTAGGCTCCATTTGTCTGCATCCATGGTTATAGCTTTCCCAATTGCACCCCCTTCTCTTAGAATGACATAGTCATCTATCTGTTTAAATTTCTCAAACAGATGTTGCAATATATAATAGGTTGAGTTCCAACATGTTGGCACCTCCTGTATCAAGGTTTTAACTTGTACTCTGTTAGCATGCTGAATAATCCACAACTGCTTCCGGGCTTTAAAAGAATGGCTGAAATTAGTGCAGAGTCGTCTGCAGGTGGTCAGTATGTAGCAGTCTGTGGCCCTCATTCCGACCCTGGCGGTTTCAAACCGCCAGGGTGGAGGGCAGAGGAAGCACCGCCAACAGGCTGGCGGTGCTTCCCGGGCCATTCTGACCGCGGCGGTAAAGCCGCGGTCAGAAAAGGGGAACCGGCGGTTTCCCGCCGGTTTTCCCCTGGCCCAGGGAATCCTCCATGGCAAGCAGCGCCGCCATGGGGATTCCGACCCCCTTCCCGCCAGCCTGTTCCTGGCGGTTTACACTGCCAGGAAGAGGCTGGCGGGAACGGGTGTCGTGGGGCCCCTGGGGGCCCCTGCACTGCCCATGCCTAACAGGGCCCCACAAAGATTTTCACTGTCTGCTTAGCAGACAGTGAAAATCGCGACGGGTGCCACTGCACCCGTCGCACCCCTGCAAATCCGCCGGCTCCATTCGGAGCCGGCTTCCTCTTTGCAGGGGCTTTCCCGCTGGGCCGGCGGGCGATCTTTTGGAGATCGCCCGCCGGCCCAGCGGGAAAGTTGAAATGACCCCGCGGTCATTTGACCGCGGTGCGGTCTTTGGGTGGTTTCTGCCCGGCGAGTGGTGCCCGCCGCCTGCCGGGGTCGGAATGACCCCCTGTGTCTTGTTTTTTGAGAATGTCTTGCACAACCAGATTGATGCAGTGCACCAAACACAAGACCCTGATGTAGCCACCATTTGCTTTGGCCTTGACTATGTTACTGCAATGTCCGAGGCAAAAAATCCAATTTGGAGACCACTGGGTCGCATCCATTCATACACCTTGCTATTAAATTTGACCAAGATGTTTGCAGCTGCATGTGATTTCACCATAGCGAACATGGCTACTTTTGCATGCCACTGAATTCTCCTAAAAATGTCTTCAGGTCCAAGACCTGTAGATAGCTTTTGCTTTACTTCAGCAAAAGAGATCCAGTGTGCAGTGATGCACACGCAATCAGTAGCCTGGCAACTAGTCCACATGTTTGTCATCAGGTGGATAGTGTGGACAACAGTTTGCTGCAAAGCTTGTCCAACCAATTGAAGCACATCATGATGCAATGCTGGAGCAAGAACTCTGGCAAAATAGGTCCAACTTGGAACCTTCGATTTTGGGCAGATGACTGCCACAACCTCTAAGAATCCCACTCCTTCCACAAAAGAAAAAGGGAAGGGGTCCAGCTGTAACATTTTTGTCAGTTTGCATTAGGTGGTTGCAGTAGTAGGACCCCTCCTGTCTGAACATGCCTGTAATAGTAGCCTGGATTATCTTCTTTTCTGGCGCCACTGGTGCAGGTGACTTTTGAGATGTAGGTGGTGGTAGACTCAATGTGTATCGTGGTGCAGTCACCGTATGCCATGGTGTCTCCATCTGACTCTGTCTTCCTGTGCCATTGTGAGGTCACTAAGGCAGGTGATTCTGGCACACTACTGGGGACAGGGCTGCTTTGTGTGAGGATCTCACCCTCTTCTTCCTCACTGTGATTTGACCAGTCGTAGCTGTTGTTTCCCAGCTCTCCTCACCTTCACCACTGCAGCCAAGCTCAGCAATTTTTTAAGGAGCTCCTCCCACTGGATTGCGTGATGTTTTTTCATATGGATTGCTTTGCTTCCAGTATCATAATATGAACCAGGCTTACCTCAATGAACAGTCATGTGGCAAATGGAGAATATCGTAATGTTCTCTTCCTGTTTACTAATTTAAAAAAAATCCAATCTGGGGAGAAGTACTCTCTTACTGAGTCACTGCCAATGCCTGAAGAAGAACAGGAGGTAGGTGGGTGTGTCTATTACCTCTCTGCAGTCCATACTTCTTCTGAGGTACAGGTTGGTGCTGGTCTCTGCTGGGGCCTTACAAATATGGGAGCTGCTGGAGCTGTCTGTGCCACATCCCTCGGAGCAGGTTGGATAGTAATGTTGGTCTCCTCTGTGCCAGCTTCCATAATGAATGGCTCATCGTCATCATCCTCCTCAGCATTATCCCCTTCTATGATTTTAAGCCTTTCTGGAACTTTTCTTTTCGCTTGCCTCTTCTGGTGTCTCCCAGACTCTGTTGGGGCCCACTCCATGCCCCTGTAGCATCCTCATCAGAAGTGGTGCTTGGAGAAGATGGGTGAGTTTTTCCATTTCTTTTTAGTGCTGGAGATCTGGGACCCATTGTTTCCAAAAGAGGAAGTTCTTGCTTAGCAGGAAGCTCGACCTCCTGTTCTGCTAGAACTTTGGTAAGATCTACTATTGCTGGCTGAGGCTGCTGTCCACTTTGCTCTGTTTCCTGAAATGATTGGGTACTACTTTGCAAAAGGGACAAATCCAATTGGACATCACTACTTGTCAGCATCGCCATAATTGCAGTGGCTGCCTTCACTGACAGACATGGTCTTGGGCTTAGGTTGGGGTGGTGTTGTAGATGTGGGAGTGCTCCTCCCAGGTTCCCCCCTGGAGGCAGGTGTGACAGGTACACATCTCCCCAAAAAAGGTTGCGGTCAGCAGACCACTGGTGGAAAGCTGCTTCTTCTCACTGACCACTTTCGTGGGAGCAACTTTCTTTTGGCCCATCTTAAAGCTTTCAGTTGGCAATGTCACTAAAATGCACAAGTGGAAGAGATTAGAGGATTAACTGTAGAGGCCTTCTTTTTGGCAGAACTGCAGGTGATGTGATGTCTCTTCTCCTGTGCACTTAAAAGGATCCAAGGAAGAGAAAAATGTAACTACTGAAACGTGGCATTGATGCAGAGTGAAATAGTACAGACAAATGCAATATTAGTGGAGTTGGTTACTTTTGTGTATATGCCAATTTAATCAAACATTGTAAAGCCAATCCACACCATAAAATGTAATTTCAAATCAGGCAGCACAACATATAGATATAGCTCTTTGCTTTAACTCCCTCTGTTTTAAGGGAGACACCTGTGGTAGTCACAGAGAGAGATGCATGGGTAAGTGGAATAATCCTTAAAAAACCTATGGCGGCAAGGTGGCCCAGGAGAAATGGAATAATCATTAAAAAAATTAATTATGCTGCTGATTTGTCTGCAGTGCACCATTATTATACACCTAAAGAAACCGAATGCTGTAGCGCAGCTGTGTACCTTTGGCGGATGGATGGAGGACTAGATGTGCATGGATTGCTGAAGACAAAATGCTGAATTAAATCAAATGAAATAAGAAATTTAAAAAATATAAAAAATGTAAAACAATTTAAAAACCTAAACTAAAAAATCAAATTAAAAATTAATATAAAAAATAAAATAAATGAATAAAACAAAAAAATAATTTTAAATTAAAAATTAAATAGAATATAAGATTAAATTAAAAAATTATAATAGAAAACTAAAATTAAAAATTAAAATACAAACCTAAAAGAAACAAATGATCAATAATTGCTGATGTTTGTATGCAAGCCTATGGCATAGACACACTAGCTGCATGCACAAAATGCTGCACAAAATGGCTGCCAGTCACATGACCAAACAACAACAAAGAGCAAGGAGGCATTGCAAACAAAGAAAATGTGCAAACCTATGGCAAAGGGACACTGCCTGGATAGACACAATGACTGCCAGCCACATGGTCACAACAACAAGGAGCAAGAAGTCATGGGGAACAAATAAGAATCCATACAAGCACATGCCAAAGGCACACTGGCTGCATGCACAAAATGTCTGCTAGCCACATGGTCAAACAACAACAAGGAGTAAGGAGATATGGCAAACAAAGAGCACATGCAAGTCTATGGCAAAGGGACACCGGCTGGATGGACAAAATGGCCACCGGCTGGATGGACTAAATGGCTGTCAGCCACATAGTCAAACAACATGGAACAAGGAAGTATGGGGAACAAAGAAGAATGCATGCAAGCCTACAGCAAAGGCACATTGGATGCGTGCACATAACGGCAACCAGCCACATGGTCAAACAACGAGAAGCAAGGAGGCATGGTAAACAAAGAACAAACACATGCAAACCTATGGCAAAGGGACACTGACTGGAGGGAATAAATGGCCATTAGCCACAAGGTCAAACTACAACAACAAGGAGCAAGGAGGCATAGGGAAAAAAGAAAAACCCTTGCAAGCCTGTGGCAAAGGTGCACTGGCTGCATGCACAAATTGCTGCCAGCCACATGGCCAAACAACAACAAAGACTAAGGAGTCATGGCAAACAAAGAACACATGCAAGCCAATGCGAAAAGGATGCTGGTTGAATGAACAAAAATGGTCAAACAACAACAACTTTTAGAAAGGAGGCATGGGGACAACAGAAGAACCCATGCAAGCCTATGGCAAAGGCATACTGGCTGCATCCACAAAATGGCTGCCAGCCACATGGTCAAGCAACAGCAAGAAGCACTGAGGTATGGCAAACAACAAGCACATTTAAGCCTATCACAAAGGGACACTGGCTGGTTGGACAAAATGGGCACCAGCCACATGGTCAAACAACAATACCAAGGAGAAAAGGAGGCATGGGGAACAAAGAAGAACCAATGCAAGCCTATGACAATGACACACTGGGCCTCATTCTGAGGCCGGCGGGCGGCGGTCGCCGCCCGCCTGGCGGGAACCACCATATGGCCGCTCCGCGGTCGAAAGACCGCAGAGGCCATTCTGGCTTTCCCGCTGGGCTGGCGGGCGACCGCCAGAAGGCCGCCCGCCAGCCCAGCGGGAAACCCCTTCCCACGAGGAAGCCGGCTCCGAATGGAGCCGGCGGAGTGGGAAGGGTGCGACGGGTGCAGTAGCAGACACTGAAATTCAAAGTGGGGCCCTCTTACGGGGGCCCCTGCAGTGCCCATGCCCCCAGGGGCCCCACAACACCCCTCACCGCCATCCTGTTCCTGGCGGTCGAAACCGCCAGGAACAGGATGGCGGTGAGGGGGTCGGAATCCCCCATGGCGGCGCAGCAAGCTGCGCCGCCATGGGGGATTCCTCAGGGCAGCGGAAAACCGGCGGGACACCGCCGGTTTTCCTGTTCTGACCGCGGCCATACCGCCGCGGTCAGAATGCCCTGCGGAGCTCCGCCAGTCTGTTGGCGGTGCTCCCGCCGACCCCGGCCCCGGCGGTCCTTGACCGCCGGGGTCGGAATGACCCCCACTGTCTGTATGCACAAAATGGCTGTCACCCAAATAGTAAAACAACATGGAGCAGGGAGGCATGGCAAACAAAGAACACATGCAAGCCTATGGCAAAGGGACACTGATTGGATGGACAATATGGCTCCTAGCCACATGGTGAAACAACAACAAGGAGCAAGGAGGCATCTGCAACCAAGAAGAACCCATGTATGCCCATGCAAAGGTATACTGGCTACATGCACAAAATGGCTGCCAACTACATGGTCAAACAACAATAAAGAAAAAGGAGGTATTGCAAATAACGAGCACATGCAAGCCTATGACAAAGGGACACTGGCTAGATGGACAAAATGGCCACCAGCCACATGGTCAAACAACAACAACAAGGAGCAAGGGGGCATGGGGAACAAAGAAAAACCCATGCAAGTCTATGACAATGACACACTGGCTGAATGCACAAAATGGCTGCCAGCCACATGGTAAAACAACAACAAGTAGTAAGAAGGCATGGCAAACAAACAACCCATGCAAGTCTATGGCAAAGGGACACTGGCTGGAAGAAGAAAATGGCCTCCATCCACATGGCCAAACAACAACTGCAAACAAGGAGGCATGAAGAACATAGATGAGATAGAAGCCTATGGACTTAGACTACACAAAAAGGCCTCTGGCCCCATTGAATGGAGAACACAGACAAATTGTGGACAATAACAAACACACACACACACACACTGACCATAAGGAGGCATGGTGGTAACACTGAAGAAAACACTAACATTAATTCAGCAATGCAAAACACGAAATATTAACTGAGATATAAACATTTCACAACAGTACACATCCTATCATGCCATTAAATATTACCCCACAACATATACACTTTTTGAAGAAAAAAAAAGTGAAATGCAAACAATAGTCAACATTTTTAATTTTATCCAACTCCACCCCTGCCCTAAATGAAGTTTTAAAAACATATATCACTGAAACATGTATTTCATGCACTGGTGACTACTAGTACTGGGCCTACTTGATAAATGGCCCTTTGGAAATCTAGGCCACATAGTAAAATAATATTGGAAATGTTACAAACATGTTGTAAAGGTACTGAGATGAGCAATAATGTTCAAATGGCCCTTACAAAAGATGAAAAATCAATTAACTACAAAATAAATAACTAGGCCCATGCTTAAACTCCAGGCCACCCACTACTATACATTTTTAATATCAAATTAAAGTACAAAGAAATACAGATGCATGCCCAAGCAAACAAAAACACCCTTATTCAATTGTGTTGGAACTTACTTGTGTGACTTCACACAAGTTCCCAAACCCAAAGATATATCCAGGAGACAAAGAGAGTGATCCTTCCACCTCGAAATCCAAGTGAAAAGTGACCAGGAGATGGACAACACACTGGGAGGAGCCTACAAGGTGGAGTCTCTGGGGCACTTCCTTCCTGTTTTCAAAAAAAGAAAAAAGGCTTCTCACACTAAAAAAACAACTGGAAGGGTCCGTTGGAGAAGAAACTCCACTCAAAAACCCCTCTTTGACTAGATTAGATATAACTCAGGCAGAAAATCTACTCCAGGTGTACTTGTGCTCACGAGCGGGACTGTTCTGACCATCATCGCTGCCAGAAGCAGCACGTGTAAAGGTAAAGTCTTGCGTGTGGCCCGAAACAGCATGAGCGAACACAAAATCTTGAGCTCGCTCACGGCCCCAGAGTATCATAGTGCTTGTCAGAGACCACCAAAATCACAACTCACATGCATGAACAAACTCCGCTCTGCAATGGATTTCAGAATTTGGGAACTCCATGCTACTCTGTGCAACACAAAGTGCCCGAATTCCACACACTTTGCCAACATAGTGGTGTTCTACACCCGGGTCTAATTTTGAACAATTAAGACAGACTATGGGCTGCTAGAAGGGGAAGATTTTCATTATAGGCAGGTGCGACACTAGGTTACATGCTCCGTAATTAGTTCAGCAGCGAGCCACCCACTACACAGCTGGGCAAAGTGCTTATTATAAAGTCAGGAGATAAGCATATGATGTCTGAGATGTGCAAGCAACTTATATAGGGACAGTTATATGACACAACTGCCAGACAGAAGAGAAGGGAGAAGGAACTGGGTACAACAATGGATGTGAATGAGTGGAATGCAGTTTTCCATTGGGCATTGGTAACAGCAGCTAGTGCACCAGTCAAAGAAACACTGATGAAGTGGCTTCTCATTGGTACTACACCCCAGCAAATGTACGTGCATGGAAACCCCCCAAAATCAAAGACTGCTGTTGAGTTTGTGGGAACTCAGGGTCACTGCTGCATTTGCTCTGGTAGTGCCCTAAACTCACCAGATAGTGGGAGGAAGCTTTGACTGATATTGATGAAATATTTAACTGCTCAATTTTGAGACCCCTAGCCTATATAATTCTGGGGGTTAATGGCAAACTCTCATATCCTCTGAGATTTCATAGAAGGAAACTAATAATCTTTTTGTATGCGGCCAAATAAGTAATTTTGGGGGCATTGGACGCAAACAGTGACTGCACAAGTTATGCAACCTCTTACTATTGAAGATAAAATCTCTATTGCACTGGACCAAAAAGGGAAAGACTTTGAAAAAAGTTGGGAGCCATGACTGAAACTACTGTCCAACGAGTTCAAAGAACTGACCTGTCCCATATACCTTAAGATAACACCTTAACTAATAGGACCAAATGATAAACAGTTATGCAAGTGAATCCATGGACAGAAGCGAGTCATGGGCAAACCAATAGCTCTGTAGACTGTCGCTTTCCTGATTTGTGGTTGGGTTGGCGTGACTAAGGTGGGAGGAATGGAGGAAGGGGGATAAGTTTGATTTAATTAAGCTTTTTTAACCTGCCGGTTATTGGTATGTAGGCACGGTCATTTTATTGTTCATCTTATACACTCAATAAAATATAATTGATTCTAAAAGTTGACTTAAAAGCTACATGTTTTGCAGGTGGGTAAGTAAATCTGGTTATGCAAGGGAACATGGTCTATTATTTTTCCAAAAAATGTTGCCCTCTTTTTGCCTTCATTTGTCTCTAGAGCCCTTTCTAAGAAGATTGTGGGTTGTATTATGACAGAATTTCTACAAGGGAGGGTTTGTGTGAACAAATCAAACGTTATACGAATTCTAAAGCACTGTCTTCTCCACAGGTGTATGATGCAAAAGTGCTACAATACTAAAGTATGCACAAGGAAAGGGCATTGACAGCAGAGTTAAGCAAAATAGCCAGGCTCAATCAGCAATACTACAGCTCCATTCAGAGAGATCACAGGATTTGGCATCATGGAACTTCGCCATGCATACGTTTTAAGGGCTCAGGAAGCAGATAATGAAACATATCCACACAAGTTATGAAAAGGTGAGAAACCCTGTATAAGAGTTACAATACAATTCATAAGCCCCTGACAGTGGTTCAGCCTGGGGTTTCTGGCAATACAGCGATTTACAAAGAAATACATTTTCATTTTGGATAAATAGTGCTGAGTTCTGCCAAAAAGAAGCCTGTCTTTATTTGGAAAAGTAGTATTTGTAACAAGATGTCAGATTTTTATTTTTAGTGAATGCATTTCAGTCTCCAGTCCCTAATTATCAGTTTGTCATTTTCACCAAGCACTCATGCATGCCACTGTCACTCATGGAAACATGTTGCCTTTAATTTACACTTCGCATAATAAATTTCCAGACACGATAAGCTTTTGGCATACATTACACCATCATGCAAGAAATAGCACAAATTCTGCCAACAATGACCTCAATAATTTAAGAATGGGCTTCTGCTATGCCAGGAAAATCGAAACTTATAAGAAGATCATTTACAGGTCATTGTTCTTTCAAGAGCAATGTCACCTAAAATGCCCACAATATGTCACGGATGGGGATCCATTATTTTGGGGATACTCCGTATGACACCTAGATTACCCACATATATCAATGAAGGTTGACATGAAGTCAAGCTAGCCAGCATGTTACATAGATCGTCCATGAAAAGTCACCGAAGGACCACCATGAAGTCAGCTCTACCCAGGGTGTTGCCTAGAATGCTAATCAAATTGATTGCCACCTTGATGCCACGGTTAGCCAGTATCCTTTAGAATATCTTCAAGGATATCCACAAGATTTCACCAGTGGGCCAATTTGATAGCAGGACTATTCAAGATGTTGACCAGAATGCACAAATTATGCAGCTTAGGCACCATGATAATGCCTGGTCTACCCAGAATGCTGCCTATAACACTGCCTGATTCACAAATTGGCCACCACTATACCAGGCAGGTCTTGCCAGCATATCAACCTAGAATGGAGACAATGCAAAGTCTAGCCAGTATGATACGCAGAATATGCTGAGCATATCAACGACGGGCTGGCCTAATTAAGAACGGGACAATGATGAGTGTTATTCCCTCACTAGCAAGTATTTAACCTAAAATGCCCACAGTATGCCATTAATCACCTCCATTAGGTAAGGGTTGGCCCTGCTCTGACCAGACACTCATGCTTCTTTATGTTCACTCACACATGCACATACTTTGACACATGCACAAATATGTCTTTGAGTCCCTGTCCACCTTCCCACTACATTACTACTAGGCAGAAAAGGCGCCGATCCCAGCTCAGGTGTTCGTGACCCTGCTGGCACAAGGTGTATCACCAAGGTTCCAGTTCACGTTACACATACACGTTGTCAGCAGCAGCTACCGAGGCGATGCAGAAGATGGTAACCCAGTATCAGTTTTTGCCAGCGGCACTAGGCCTTTCCATAACTTAGGTGGCGAGGAGCTGCTGATTGGTAGTGAAAAGGGACTCTGGAGACCAATCAGTGGTTGGTAGATCCTGTGCCACCGCACTGTTTACTGACCAGTACTAAAAACCATGAGAAGGCACATCCTGATGCCCATACAGAGGAACCACTACTGATCCACTCACAGGGCAATGCGAAGAGTATGAAAAGAGAAAGAGAAGCGCGCTGTCCTGCCCCAGGCTCCGAATTGTGCCTTACACTTGACACATGGTAATAATCATGTTGTAAAATTCAAACATTATCTTATTTATGCAAACACACACTTATCTGGCGGGAGAAAAGGTGTCTTTTATGAGTACTCATATTTTATGATTTGGCATGAAACAGTGAAAAAGAAAACCGCGGTAATAAAGACACCACAGACAAACTGCAGTTGCCGTGTTAGTATCCCTTTTAAATGCTGGCTCTTACCCTAACTCTTATGTTGGCATATTCTTGACGTGAATTCGGTTCATAATCCTGGTTCTTGCAGCACTGCTGCACTACCTTAACAGAGGCGACTTTTCTCTGAAACCGAGTTTGCTCTATCTGCCTAGCACAGTTGGTTTAATCAAAGAGACCACAGGCTGACAGGTTCCAGTTTCTATTACATGTTGTGCGTGCTGCGCCAGCCCCACAACGTTTAATGCATGCCAAATTAGCATCTCAAAGGCTCAATGCTCTTTGCACACGTGTGTTTTGTGTCGTGTACACTCCTTACTTGCCAGTTTTACAGCTGCTTCAAGCTATTGCCTATGCTTTTTCCCTTATTCGCAGAATTTCTGAAAGAAATGTGAGTCTCTGAAGCCGTATGACACAACCTCTCCAATAACATTGAAGTCATTGTTTCAGTGAGAAGGCAATGGCAGAAAGCCTTTTACATTAGTTTGCATACTGAGAGGTCTAGACGTTGATAAAGAGTTGACCAATCAAGAGTAAACTAACATTTTCCAGTTCAGGAATGTTAACAGAATGCTCCATGGACAAAGGAAAAGGTTCCAATGTAACTATGAAAGATCTGAGCGGGCTTGTTTTGGTCTTCAGACAATTGTTAAGGAAATTGTGCAACACAATACACTCTATTGCGGGAAACGTCCTAATCAATGCGTCGTAAACAACACGGACGTTACCCTAGCAAGAGGAACAACGTTTGTCAAAACAACGACTGCCTTTTATTCTGCCTTAACCACGCATGTGCCAAACTACGTATATGCGTGGATAAGTCAGAGAAAAGGACATAGAGCAGTCTGGTGGATCGGGAGAGGGGCTGGGACAGGGTAGGGGTAGTTTTTAGGGATGGATTAAGGACATATGTTTGGTGGGGAGGGGTGGACTATTGTTTTTGTTTTTGTTTTTAAGTGCTGGGTGGGTGTTTGGGGAAGTTTCGTTTTTAGGGCTCAGGGTGGGTGTGGGGCTGGATAGTTTATTTTTTAGGGGTGGAAGTGGGGGGTTGGGGTATTTTTTTTTTTAGGGTTGAGAGGGTGGTGGAATATTCTATGTTTGAGGGGTGGGAAAGTTTAAGGAAGGGTGGATGGAGAGGATGAGGTGAGGTAGGTGGGGTTGGATTTAGTGCTTAGGGTATGTGGAGGGCGGCCTAGTTTATTTTATAAGGTTGGGGTAGTTTGTTTTAGGGCTTAGGGTGAGAGGGGGGTAGGGGTAGTTTATTTTTTGGGGGGGTTTGGGAGGCGGTGTAGTTTATTTTTTAGAGGTGGGGGAGGTTTATGGAAGGGAGGGAGGAGAAAAGAGGAGGAAGGATTGGGAGAGGACACAGTGAGGTAAGTGGGGTTGTGGAAGGATTTAGGGGTAGTTTTTTTTGTGGTGGGGTGGATTTATAGCTTAGGGTGGGTGGAAGGGTCTGGGTAGTTGAGTGGAAGTGGTCGAGGTAGTTATTTTTAAAGCTTAGGGTGGGTGGGGGGTCAGGCAGTTCAGATATTGGGGTGGGGAAGATTTTAGGGCTCAGGGTGGGTGGTGTTGTGGTAGTTCAGTTTTTAGGGGCAGAGGTGGGGGAGTTGGGGGAGGTTTTTTTAGGGCTTAGGGTGTGAGAGGGGGTCGGGGTAGTTTAGTTATTAGGGGTGGGGGAAGGTTTTAGAGCTCAGGGCAGGTAGAGGTGTCAGGTGAGTTTAGTTTTTAGGGGTGGGGGGTCGGGTAGTTTACTTATTAGGGGTGGGTGAAGATTTTAGGGCTCAGGATGGGTGGGGGTGTTGGGGTAGTTTAGTTTTTAGGAGCAGGGCTGGGAGGTCGGGGTAGTTTTTTTTAGGGCTTAGGGTGGGTGGGGGTGTCTGGGTAGCTATTAGGAATAGGGGAAGGTTTTAGAGCTCATGTAGTTATTAGGAATAGGGAAAGGTTTTAGAGCTCAGGGCGGGTGGAGGGTGTCAGGGTAGGTTAGTTTTACGGGCAGTGGAGAGGTCGTTTTTTTTAGGACTTCAGTGTAGTTTAGTTATTGGGGTGGGGGGAGGTTTTAGGGCTCGGGTGGGTGGGGTTGTTTTGAGAGTTTACTTATTAGGTGTAGGGATAGTTTTGAGCCTAAGGGCGGGTGGAGGGGTTGAGGTACTTTGTAAGGTTAAGTGGGGAGTTGTATGACAGAACCTCGCATGCTGTTTCCACATACGCCTTTAATAAGCACGCTTTCACAATGAAATTCGTTGTAAAGGCATGTGTGGAAAAGACACGGTCATGGTTCCGACTGCGTTGTTAAGGCATGCAGGGTTCTGGCATACGTGGCTCTGTTGTACAACCCTCTATTCCCACTATTTTTGGAGGGTAGACCATAATGACACATGGATTTGGTAAGGTTTGCCAGACATAGTATAAACTTATTGAAATATGTAATTAGTGACTTTTCAGAATGACTGAAGTTTCAGTCATTTTATGTGGAAGCTATATTTGAAAAAAATAATAAGTTAGCCATGATTGTTTCACATTTTCTTAGAGAATAACCCTCCCCAAAGCCTACTGGAAAAAAGTCAGGCTTGATTGCTTTGCACACTTGCGGTTAAATTTGAGAAAAGTACTTACACCCAATAATTTTAAAACTTCCCTATCCTCTAATGCAAGGGGTAAATGTCTTCCCCACTTCTGAGAGAGAACTCAAGCTGAAAGCACTAAGAAAGAGCAACACCCATATAGTTACTTCAGTGCAGAACTGTTTATGAGGACTAAGGGCCAGATGTATCATCACGGCCCATTGCGATTCGATAATAGCGATTTTTAAGAAATCGCTATCACCGACTCGCAAAGGGCCATGTATCACATTTGCGAATCGGTAATAGCGATTTCTTAAAAATCGCAAATGCTATTACCGAATCGCAAATTGCGATACCGGCCCCATTCGCAGCTATGGGCCTGTTGGCCCATAGCTGCAAATTTTTTGCATTTCCAAAATTGCAATTTCTGAACCAGAAATCGCAATTTTTGAAATGCAAAAGGCCAGGGTGCTGGGGGCCTAAGGCCCCCTCTCCTGCACCCCAATTTTTTTTTTTGAACATGTAAGGTACACACATGCCAAAAAGGCATGTGTGCTTTACATGTTCAATTTAAAAATGCAGTTTTACTGCATTTTTAAATTTTGCACCAGGTTACCATCTGGTTGCATTTCATGGTATTTTGCAAGTGCAAAATGCCATTTTTGGACAAATCGCAATTTGCGATTTTTCCCAGCATAGCCTTGCGACCTGGAAATTGCGAATCGCAAATTGCAACTCGAAATTTCCAGGTCGCAACGCAAGAAATCGCAATTTTAGCGATTTTTTACTTGTGGTCTGCGAGTGCATTTCATGCATCGCAGACCACTGTTTTGCACTCGCAAACGGCCAAATTTACCGATTTGCACCGTTTGCAAGTGCAAAACTTTTTGATACATCTGGCCCTAAATTCCTTCTAGAGATTCCAAGAAGCCCCAAGAATGAGGTCAATGTTTCTACAAATAATATGTGACTGGACTGGAGTCAATTTTAAAACTTTGGGATCTGGATATTAACGATATCCAACAGGTATGAATGAACCCCTTTGGTGCTGTCCATGTCCCAGTCTGTCAGGACCCTACTATCCTGCCATTGGGTGCCACTACTTGGACTCAGTTCAGCAGAAACTCCACCAACCACTGCAGGACAAAGTTTACCAGCCACCCGTAATTTTAAATCACACTTTTGATGGGGCATAGTTGCACTTTAAAAAGTATTGGAATATATTGACATCTTTATTTTACTGATAAGGGTTAGTCCTGATAAATTGCTAAATGTAAAATTAGGGTTGATAAAGTTTGGCTCGGAAACAGGCATTACGTGAGAGGCACTAAGTGATTCAAAGAGGCATGCATAGTAACATCAGTAATTTAGCCTTCCATCATGAAACCTAAGACCAAAAATAATCCATTGATAGTGGGGATAGTGGAGTGAGAATATGGTTAACAACAGAGGTGCAGACAGACCATAGAAATACACTGAATATTGCATAGTGGACGGGGACACAAAGGGTTCTGAGAGGTGAAGAAACCCTTATATTGCTCAGCAAAAGAAGGCCGAGTGAGAGGGTGAGAGATCCCCAAGCATCTATTATCGAATTAACAGAAGAGACGGGTCTATTCTAGAGAGCGGGGTCTCAGGGGCAGCAGCAGCCTGTTCAGCCTACAGAGAGAGAAGACATCAGCAGGTTTGGGGCAGATGGTGATTCTGACAGTGAAGCAGACTAAAGGTTTGTCTGGGTGTGTTTAAGGTGCACAGCTGCAGGTCTAGGGGTCTCTATTGCTGCCACTTCTGGTGTACATCATACCAGAGCAAAGTGTAAAACTTAAACTGGCCAACATTCATTCTTAATCCATAAGTATTCAAGAACATTCTCAACTTTATGAGGTCTTGTCTTGAAATCTGAATGGAAGGGTCAGCAGGAAAATCAGCCCCTTCCCCTCTTGGTGTGGCCAACTTGTTGAGATGCCAAGGATCATTGTGTCGGGCGGAAAGGTATGAATAACCAGACCATCCTGAGAGTAAAAATCTGCTTTATTAGGACAGGTATGCAGACTCAACTTGGTTTACAAACATTAGTTAAAAAACCTCGGCCTCACTAATACATCTGAATTTCTACCCCCACCCCCACCCTTAAAACTGCCCCTCCAAGAAAACAGTCCCTCAAACTTCACCCAAACACTCATTCCTCATAACCACCTTCCTTCATACTCTATCCTCAGAACTCCATTCAACCATCTGTCCCGCATTCCCTCAGCCATGCCTACCCTGCAAGCCCCCTCCTTCCATCCTGTCTTGAGGGTCCCCCTTTCTGCCACCAAGAAAAATCCCGGTACAGGTGTTTTTCTTGCCCCCCCATTTGATCTCCTTCGTGAAATTTAACAGTGCAGTTGTTGAGAAGTAACCAAGTAGTGAACCGTTGCCAAACACTCCTGTGTAAACTTACACAACTAATGCCAAATTAACTGTGATGCAAATCTCAGCAAACAGCCCTTATTCCAAACCCCCTGGCCAGATCATCAGCCAAATATTGTTCCTCCCACAAAGAATGCCAACTAAACGTGATGAGGCTGTCTTCAAACAGCCATTAATGCCAACCTCTCTTGACCAGAACACTAAGGCCCTCATTACAACATTGGCGGTAAATGCTGCTTACCGCCGTGCAGAAGACTGCCAACACACCGCTGCGGTGGCGGAATTCAACTACAGCTATTACGACCCACAGGCCGGAATCCGCCAAAATCCAGACACCCACACAAGTCCGCCACACCAAAGGTCAGTGATAAACTGGCAATAACAAAACCTCCACCGTCACGCCAACTGGAATATGCCCACACTATCACGACCCACGAATCCACGCGGCGGTCTTTCAACCGCGGTATTCCATTGGTGGTACACACCGCTGCACTCAAAATCCACACACATTTACAAAACACAACCACATTGGACTATTCAAAATACACACACCTGATACACATACACACACCACTCCCACACACCCAATACAATATAAAACACACACCCTAAAACCCCTACGACAAAAATAGAGAAAGAAGCACACAGAGAGACAGCAATATCAACAATACTAGCATCCACAGGCACATACCATCATCACTCACACAACATCCATGCACCTCAGACAACACACACAAACACATCCCCTCACACATCACCACACACACCACCCTACACATCACCCACACCACATCATGGCACCGCAAAGACACCCCAGGTTCTCTGAGGAGGAGCTCAGGGTCATGGTGGAGGAAATCGTCCGGGTAGAGCAACAGCTATTCAGATCACAGGTGCAGCACACCTCCATAGATAGGAAGATGGATATATGGCGCAGAATCGTAGACAGGGTCAACGCAGTGGGACAGCACCCAAGAACACGGGCTGACATCAGGAAGAGGTGGATCGACCTACGGGGAAAGGTGCGTTCCGTGGTCAAGACACCAGATTGCAGTTCAGAGGACTGGTGGCGGACCCCCACCTCCTCCCCCACAGCTAACAACATGGGAGGAGCAGGTCTGGGCTATACTGCATCCTGAGGGCCTCGTAGGAGTAGCTGGAGGAATGGACTCTGGTAAGTCAAATCTTAACTATTACATCCCCCACCCTACCTGCACGCTATCACATACCCCACCCTCACCCTCCCCCCCATCGCTCCAACACCTCACATATGCCCTACTATCACAACCCACACATCCCAATACCAAGCCCTGCATGCAACAACAAAGCATTGACACCCATCACCAAAGCGTGTCCACTATAGATACCCACACAGACCCCAAACCAAGTATCACACAAGGTCCTAGACAAGAATGCAAGCACTGGTGGCACACACAGATGCAATAATCATGCCTTTACACCCTTGCAGGACCCCTACCCAATGTCACCAGACAGGAGGTTCCAGACATGTCCACTCCCCCCACAGAAGAGGCCCACAGTGATGACAGCAGCTCTGTCCAACTGGATCAAGATGACCAGCCCGGCCCATCTGGGACCTCGGGACAGTCGGTTCCCCTCACACTGGCACATGCCACCACAGAGCCTCCCCCTCAGGAAACACCAGCACAGCACCCTCCCAGCGGGCCCATCCCTCTGTCGCCAGGACACGTCAAGCAGCAGTGTGCCCACCACTACAGGGAACCTAGGCAAACCCACAAACCCAAGAAAATCAGGGACCTGGGGGCAGTGGCAGTGGGCACACGGTTCAGAGGAAAGAGGCACAGGATAACAGGGGAACTGGGAGGACAGCTGTGCGACAGGGGGAGGACAGGCCCAGTGAACCCACTCTCCACAAGGCCCTCTCCAGCATCATGGGAGCATACCATCATTCCCAGGAGACGATGGCAACGGTACTGGCCAAGTTTCAGGAGACCCAGCGGCTGCAGGAGGAACATTATCTGGGATCAGGGAGGAATTTAAGTCCATCAGCACCACCCTGGTCACCATTGTAGAGGTGCTGAAGGACCTTGTGGACACCAGGAGGGACACTGTGGCACAACAAGGGGCCCCTGACACTAGCCTGGATGATGAACAGCCCACCACCTCTGCCGGCGCTAGTGAACAGGAGGCACAACACCAGCACCCCACCCCCTGCAGATGGAGAACCACCCCGCAAACGGTCCCTGAGATCCAGGGCAAAGACAGAGAACAATGCCAAGACCCCCGCCAGGAAATGAGACCACCCTAAATGTCATCCTTCTGTCCCACTTCGTCACCCTGTCCATCCATCAACTGCCCTAGCTCCACTTCCTATGCCACTTTGGACAATGCACCTGTGAAACAAATAGACTGGACTCTGCCATGGACAATCCTCCACCATCACCCCAGCCCATTTTACAACCCCCTCCACTAATTTGCACTGAAATAAACACCCTTGAATCACACAAAAATCTGGAGTCAGTCTGTGCTTTCACAAATGTGTATTTGCAATAACTAAGTAAAATAGCAATGTTGATTATATTGCCAACATACCTATGTCACACAGCTCTAGTCCATGAGGTAATATAGCAGAGGTCACACTGTGGGACCTACATCTGTGAAATGGAAAGGCAAAGTGACAAGTCAGGGTCCATACACTGGGTGAAAGTGACAGACTTATGATAGGTCTAACAATTGTATGAGATGTGTGAGCCGGTGACATCTTCTTACCTGTGTCTCACTGGAAGTATTGCTGGATAACATTGTTTCTGTTGTCGATATCCTCTTCTTCTGCCTCCTCTTCTTCACTGTCCACAGGCTCCACAGCTGCCACAAGACAAGACCTCCTTCTGGACCATCCTCCTGCAGAAAAGGCACCTGTTGTCGCAAAGCCAGGTTGTGCAGCATACAGCAGGCCACGATGATCTGACACACCTTCTTTGGTGAGTAGTAGAGAGAACCACCTGTCATATGGAGGCACCGGAACCTGGCACTCAGGAGGCCGCAGGTCCTTTCTATCACTCTCCTAGTTCACCCATGTGCTCATTGTAGCGGTCCTCTGCCCTTGTCTTGGGATTTCTCACTGGGGTGAGTAGCCATGACGGGTTGGGGTACCCAGAGTCACCTGCAAATGTCGAGGGACAACTGTTAGACACACACTAACCCTTAGGGACAACCCCAGACAACTATTCACAGTGTATAGGGTCCTTGTCCTCACCTATTAGCCACACACGGTGCCTCTGGAGTTGCCCCATCACATAAGGGATGCTGCTATTCCTCAAAATGTAATCGTCATGCACTGAGCCTGGAAACTTGGCATTCACATGGGAGATGTACTGGTTGGCACACCCTCTGCACATTCATTGAATGGTAGCTCTTCCAGTTTCTGTACACCTGTTCACTCATGCGGGGGGGTACCAAGGCCACATGTGTCCCATCAATGGCACCTATGATGTTGGGGATATGTCCCAGGGCATAGAAGTCACCTTTCACTGTGGGCAAATCCTCCACCTGAGGGAAAACAATGGAGCTGCGCATGTGTTTCAGCAGGGCAGACAATACTCTGGACAACACGTTTGAGACCATAGGCTGGGACATCCCTGATGCAATGGCCACTGTAGTTTGAAAAGACCCACTTGCCAGGAAATGGAGTACTGACAGGACCTGCACTAGAGGGGAGATTCCTGTGGGATGGCGGATAGCTGACATCAGGTCTGGCTCCAACTGGGCACACAGTTCCAGGATTGTTGCATAATCAAGTCTGTAGGTGACTATTACGTGTCTCTCTTCCATTGTCGACAGGTCCACCAGCGGTCTGTACACCGGAGGATGCCACCATCTCCTCACCTGCCCCTGCGGACGTGCCCTATGGACGAGAACAGCGAGCAGAGAGTCAGCCAACACTGAGGTATTACATTTTTTTTTATTGCACACATTTGTCAATCTGCAATGTGCGTGTCACTGTGTGTATGCAAGGCCTAGATAGGTGTGACGCATTTAAAATAATGCCATGTTGCCCCCTGAAATGGCGGCTGCCTGACCTGTAAGGTGGGACAAGGGGATATGAGGTAACTGCGCTGGCATTGTACACCGTCGCGGTAGGTGGTCAAAGACTGGGGCGCAATCCTGCATTGGTTAACATTGGGCCCTATGGGTCCCAGGAACCAATGATGATGTACGCTGGCGGTGACGGTACGCACCGTCGCGGATGTGACCGCCATTTTCTGTCTGTTCACTCACTTGATACCTGACCTTCGACAGGAGAGGACCTACACTGCAAGTGCTGCTGTGACCTCAGTCTGGAAGCCACAATGGCTACAGTGTCTGGGGAAAGGGCCCCTGCCTTCACTTAAGAGGAGTTGAAGAAGTTAGTGGACTGGGTCCTCCCCCAGTACACGCTACTCTACGGTCCTCCAGACAAACAGGTGAGTACACTGTGAGCATGCTGTATCGACAATGCCTGTTTGGAGTGGTGTGGATGGAAGATACGGGAGGGACTGAGTCCTGCATGAGCGGACGGTGAGTGTATGTGCTTCAGGGCAAGGGTGGGAACGTGGGTCAATGACTGTGACGGTCCAGACGGTTAAAGATTTTCCTTTTCCCCTGGTACTATTCCTGTAGGTCAGCACACACCAGAAGAAGAATATTTGGCATGCCATCACCAAGGACTTCAGGAGCCTGGGGGTCCACCACAGACGGAGCACCCACTGCCGGAAAATATGGGAGGACATTCGTCGCTGGAGCAAGAAGACCACGGAGTCCCAGCTAGGGATGGCCTCCTAACATGGGAGGGGTGCCTGTCGCACCATGACCCCCCTGATGTACCGGATCCTGGCGCTGGCCTATCCGGAGCTGGATGGGCGCTTGAGGGCATCACAGCTGCCACAAGGGGGTGAGTAAACTCTCATTCAGCAGGCTCTGCGCGTGTTAAGAGGTGTCTGGGTGGGGGAGGTGGGCTGTGGGTTACCCTAGGCCAGGGCGAGTTTTGTAGGCAAGGTCACTTCATGTGAGTTATGTGACACCCCAACCCCACCAGTGGTAAGAGCCAACTACACCTAGTCAGGCTCCTGTGACTTCCATGTGTGCAGCAATCGGGCATAGGCCTTGTACCCCATGGCGTGGGATTAATTAGGGAACTCTAAGTGCATGGTGTAGTGCAGAAGGCTGCTGTGTCTGTAGTGTCCGCCAACGGTAGTGGTATTGCATGCACTGAACATGTCTTTCTTTTGTCTTTCCCCACCCTTTTTGTGGTCTCCCTGTTCTTGTGTGCATTAGCAACATCAGACGGAGGAGCAGTGGCACCGGAGCAGGAGGGAGCTGCATCCCACATGGCCCTGGAGGGCGAGACAACGGAGTCTGAAGCCACCAGTGGGACGGAGGGCGAGGGGAGCTCCACGGCGGGGACCAGAGATGACATCAGCGACAGCGACTCTTCCTCTGATGGGAGCTCCCTTGCAGTTGCGGGCCCCTCTGTGCCCCCCGCATCAACAGGTTCAGCCGCCATCCCCCTACCAGCACCACCCTCCCAGCAGCCCCTCAGCGTGTGTCCCGTGGCCGCTCACCCAGGAGGGTGGGCATCTCCTTCGCCCCAGGCACCTCAGGCCCTGCCCCAGTCAGCCCTGCTGCCCTCAGTGAGGAGGCTATTGACCTCCTGAGATCCCTCACTGTTGGGCAGTCTATCCTTCTGAATGTCATCCAGGGTGTAGAGAGGCATTTGCAACAAGCATTCATTCTGGCCAGGCAGCCCATCAGAGAGCATTTCAGGCTCTGGCCTCAGCACTGATGGCAGCCATTGTCCCTGTGTCGAGCCTCCCCCCTCCAGCCTCCTCCACCCAGACCCAATCCCCTGTACCTCAGCCTATCCCAAGCACACCATCAGACCATCATGCACACACCTCAACACACAAGAGTTGCTCAGGCAAACATAAGCACTACACATCCCACAGGCACTCACACAAGCATCATACCCATGCACACATACCAACATCCACTGCCTCCACTGTGTCCCCCTCCTCCACGTCTCCCTCCTCCCTCCGTCTCACTCACACCTGCATGCACTACATCTTCAGCCACTACCGCCATCACCAACACGCCCATCACCACACACCGCTCACGTGCACTCACCACCCCCACTACCATTCACACATCCCCTGTGTCCTCTCCCAGTGTGTCTGTGAGCCCTCCTCCCAAAGTACATAAACACAGCCACACCCACCCAACAGCCATCCACCTCACAACAGCCTCCAGCCCATGCACCTTCTCCCAAAGTCAGCAAACATACACCTCCTACAACCACTACCTCTTCCTCCCCTCCCAAACCCACTCCATCTACTCGTCCCAGTGTGTCTAAAAAGCTTTTCCTGTCTACTATTGACCACTTCCCTACACCTCCCCCCCTTTCTGTCCCCTAGGGCCCGCCTTTCCAGGTCCCAACCCAGCACCTCAGCCACCACATCATCGGGCACAGTGGTGCCAGCAACTGAGGGCTTTTGGAGTGCGTCAAGCATCAGGGCTGCCAATGTTCCACGGAGCGAGGGCAAGGACATTCCGCCACCTCCAAAAGTCAAAAAGTTGCCCCCATCCCAGAGGGAGAAGGCAAAAACAACTGCCACCAAGGGCTCAGGCAAAACAAAAGTGGATATTGGAAAGACAGCTGCGCCACCATCCAAGGTGGGGGAGGGCCAGAAAATCAAGGGAAGGTCCACGTCGATGCCAACCTGCACGGCAGACAAGACCACCACCAGCACCGCCACCTGCACTGCAGTCACTGAGCCCGCCACCAGCACTGCAGTCACTGAGCCCGCCACCAGCACCACCGCCACAAAGATCAGCACCAGCACCGCCGCCACAAAGACCGCCGCCAGCACCAATGCCACAGAGCCCGCCGCCAGCACCGATGCCACAGAGCCCGCCGCCAGCACCGATGCCACAGAGCCCGCCGCCAGCATCAATGCCACTGAGACCGCCACCAGCATCAATGCCACTGAGACCGCCGCCAGCATCGATGCCACTGAGAACGCCACCAGCACCGCCAGCGGCCCCGCAGCATCCTGAGCCAGAGACAGCAATGCAGACATAGCTGCCTTCCCCAGTGGTCAGTCGTACGAGGCTGGAGGTCATTTCCAGGAGTCTGGGCAGCTTACATGTTGCAACACCGTCAGTGGAGTATCACATCCACTACCTCAGTTCTTGGCAGGATGAAGCACTCTGGGCACAAAGCCCCCTCCAGAACCAGTGGAGTATCACATCCACTACCTCAGTCCTTGGCAGGATGAAGCACTCTGGGCACAAAGCCCCCTCCAGAACCAGTGGAGAAAGGCATCCACTACCTCAGTCCTTGGCAGGATGAAGCACTCTGGGCACAAAGTCCCCTCCAGATCCAGTGGAGTATCACATCCACTACCTCATTCCTTGGCAGGATGAAGCACCCTGGGCACAAAGCCCCCTCCAGAACCAGTGGAAAAAGGCATCCACTACCTCTGTACGTGGCAGGATGAAGCACTCTGGGCACAAAGCCCCCTCCAGAACCAGTGGAGAAAGGCATCCACTACCTCAGTCCTTGGCAGGATGAAGCACTCTGGGCACAAAGCCCCTCCAGAACCAGTGGAGAAAGGCATCCACTTGAACGACTGTGGCTTGGCACTCCCCAGGATAAAGCAATGGGTAAACCACCCACTGTAAAGACTTGTGAGACTGTGGCTTTGCGCTTCCCAGGATAGAGCAGTGGGCAACCCACCCACTGTAAAGACTTGTGAGACTGTGGCTTTGCACTCCCCAGGATAGAGCAGTGGGCAAACCACCCACTGTAAAGACTTGTGAGACTTTGGCTTTGCACTCCCCAGGATAGAGCAGTGGGCAAACCACCCACTGTAAAGACTTGTGAGACTGTGGCTTTGCACTCCCCAGGATACACCAGTAGGCATGGAGCCCCCTCGTGGAGCTGGCGTTGTGCACTCATCTGGCTGAGATGCCCCCCCTCCCCTTCCCCCTGAGGTGCCTGTTTCATTTTGATCTGATGCCCCTGCAGTATTCTCTCCGTCTGAAGTCTGGTATCGAGTGTGGCCCTCGCCCATGCTTTTTGGGCCCAGTGGTCCACTGACTATGAATGGTGCACTATCCGGACTTGTGTAGTTGGTGTACATAATTGTATATACTGTATTTAAAGTTTTGACTAATGGATTTTTATTTATTACACTCGTTCAACTCATTTCCTTTTGTCCTTGCGTTCTTCCAGGGGGGGTGGGAGGTTGTAAATGTAATGTTGCAGCATGTATTTGTGTGTATGTTGTTGTGGGTGAGGGTGGGGGTGGGGGTTTTGTGTGTGTGTGTCACTCTATTTTCCCTCCCCTGTGTTGTAGGTGCAGTACTCACCGTGGTCATCGCCGCCGTCTTTCGTGCTCCTGGTAGAGGAGCAGGAATACCATCGCAGAGAGTATTTCAAGTTCTGGCTCCATGGCATCCTGGTTCCTCGTGGGGTATGGAGAGGTGAGTGTTTTCCCTTCCAAGTCCTGTTTCCGCCGTGTTTTTGTTCACGTTGGTTCCGTCCCGGAAGAGGTGGCGGATTGGCCTCTTATAATAGTGTGGGTGGTACATTGTCTTCCGCCTGTCTGTTGGCGGTGACCGCCGCTGTGTTTGTTTCTACCGCCATGGCGGTCGAAGTGTTAAAGTGGCTGTCTATGTTGGCGGTTTCTGCCATGGTCGTGATTCAAAAAAATGTTATCGCCGGTCTGTTGGCAGTCTTACCGCCACTTTAACACCGACCGCCAGGGTTGTAATGAGGGCCTAACTAACTTATCCTTAATCTCATTTCCCAAAAAGGATAAATGGATACCATCTTGTCTGAAAAATACAAAATCATCTTTCCTAATATCTCAAAGCTCCAGCCACCCTAACCTCTTAGCTTTGTAAAATCTTTGCATATCCCTATTAACTTTTCTCTGTGCTTTCTCTGACGATGTGTATTTGAAAGCGCTTCCCAGACCCGCCTTGGGGCAAATGAGGTCCAAAAGAGATGGCTTAGAGACCAAGAACTATCTGTCATATCCAGACCTGCTCTCATGGCTTTAAGCAACCTGATCCAGACACTTTCACTAAGTCACTTTCCCAAAGATAAATTATTAGAACATCAGGACAAGCCCCTTTAACAATCAGATTGGACAAATAAGAAAATAACTACCCCCACTTCATTCCTCTCCAACCCCACCGTTCCAAATGTACATCCTCAAAGCGAAACCCCAAATTATTTCCCCTTGGTCTTTTATCTGCTTGCTTCTCCGCTCATTTCACGAAGGAGTGACTGACGATGCAGATCGAGAAGGCTGTCAACGCAGGTCCCGCAAAACAACCTAGGTTGAGAAAACAAAATTACCCCCGCCATTTATAACCCATCCAAACTTCTAATGTAATGCAAGCAGCAGTTAGAAGACCATCTACCTAACATTCATAGCTCACTGATAGAAAACGCCAATCTTGCAGCCTCAGATGCTGCACCAGTGCGAAAGAAATGTGTATAAAAATGACCTGGAACTTCCCTCATTCTTGTTAAAACCTTTCTCATTATTGCCAAAACCCGACCTGCTGTCAATGTCAATGTAATTGTATGTATATAGCACTTACTACCCCTGACAAGGTGTCAAAATGCTTTTCGGTGAGTAGCACCTTACTCCGGAACCCAAAAGGATTAGTGGTGGATCAGTATAGAGAAATATGAGTTAATTTGAGCAGTGGACATGTGAGTCTTTTAGTTGGATTAAAAAGAATGGAGGGATAAACGAGGGAAGAGTATAGAAACTGTTAACTACGAGATCATAGTAGTAGAATGAGGTTTGGGATGAGTAAAAGGAGAGATGGAGGAGGGAAGGGTCTGTAGAAAGGGGTTAGAGAGCTCATAGTAGTAAAATGATGTTTGGGATGAGTCAAATGATACATGAAGGAAGAATTGAGTAGGGTTATTGAGGGATCATAGTTGTAAACTGAGGTTTGAGTGATCCAGGAGGGATAGGAAGGAAGAGTCTAGGATGGGTTATTTTGGAAATTATAGTAGTAGAAAGACGTTTGGGATGAGTCAGAGATTAGTGATAGAGTATAGATCGCTGACAGAGGTATAGAGCAAGACAGAGTGGTGCATTGGAGAGAGTGTTTTTTTTTCTCTTGTGCAGTAGGAGTAAAGTAATAAACATATAGATACATGATTACATAGAAAGGGAATATATGTATAAGGAAGATAATTGAGATTTAAAGTTTTTATAAGTCAGTGTTTCTTTTTTCTTAATGTTATCCTTTCCTCAAAATTTCAATAGTGAAGTTATTGTGGATAAATAGTTATGAAAATATTTACCTATTGTGATAGATTAATGAAACAGAAACCCATAAGCATCGATCAAACAACTCCTGCTAAACAGTTATTCAATGCACTTGATGTCAAACAAGAAATATTGTTAAACAGAAAATGTAGATTTTGGACAGATTCTTTGCTGTTCATAGATCCTGTTATTGGTCATGATATCTGAAAGCAAAGAAAACTGTAACCTTCAAATGAAGTACTTGAGGAATATCCCTTTCTCTCAAAGCTGAAAAACTGCTTTCTCAATATTGGTGCACACGTTCTGCATACATTTTATTTAAGAACTGGTCCAGAGCAGCTGCTCAAGTAAGATAATCAATCAATCAAGCTCCAACTTCATGTCTAAAAACAAAAACCCTCAGGCCCCACCAACTTGTCTGAATTGATGCCAAGCCTCTACTGGACATACAACAACACCTCCAATCCTATGAAAGAGAATGGTTATACCTTTACCTGTCTGGTCGGTTTTGGAGCAGGCTAAGAAAATCCAGATAGCCTCACCTGATATTTTCACATGTCCACTGTCAATCCGCCTTCCTCCCTCCCCCCAAAAAAAATTCAGATGTCCTAAAACCCCCGAAAAGCAACCAAATCAGGCAAAGCTGAAACAACTTGCCTTCAAATGTTAAATAATAATGCTGCTGTAAACAGTAACCAAACTGAGTAACTTACCCATGCTTATATGCTTTCGCACAGAAATCTGCCTCTTGAATTCCCATGCTCAACCTGCCACAATCCTCCTATTCAACTCACCTGCAGATGGTTTGAACCCCCAGAAAATGTTCCCATAAAAACTGATGCCCTCTAGCTTTCCAGCAATGGTAGTGGCAGATACCTTCTTCTCTATGTTTGTCAACATTGTGCAAAGTCTCATGGGCTGTAGAACTATGTGGCCTAAAGCAAGCGCCACTTCCAAAAAACTCATCCCAAGCTCTTCTGTATGCGCCCAGTGTGCTCAGAGCAATACATTTTTCTACTAGATCCAAGATCCTCAATGTGCCAGGTCCCAAACGTCCTGTGGTACCATTGTTTACTGCAGATCCGCTCCAGGTGCCAAACCATGGAATCTATACCACTGCGAACGAGGTTAAGCACTTGCATTGTTACTGTCTAAACCTGGCACATGCTGAGCTTTAAAAAAACAAGACCAGCAGTTTTGCTTCCATCTTAACAGTATCTAACTGGATACTCAACTACACTAGCTGGGTGCTGGGACCTTCCATTTTTTCAGGTGCCAAAGACACCCCCAATGTATGCATCAGTGCTTGAAAAGCCCGCAAAGCCGTCCTGAAGTCTTCTGTATGTGCCCCCTCCAACAAAAATGAAATCATATAAATAATGAGCAACTCCTTCATGCCCAGTACGAAAAGTAAAGCACTATTGCAAGAAAGAACTGAACATCTCAAACAACTTACAAGAAATAACACAACCCATGGGATGAACTTTATGAACATAAAACTGTTGCTGGAATTGAATTCCAATAAAGAAAAGTCAGTGGGGTCAATCAATCAATAAGGATTTTTAAAGCACAGTTAATCATCCAATAGGGTATCCGGGCGCCTGCAGGTCCTGAAAGCTTATTCAAACAGCCAGATCTTAAGGACCATTTGAAAAGTGACATGATGGTCCGAAGGTGCATGGGGAGGCTGTTCCAGGTTTTTGCTGCAATGTGAGATAAGGACCGTCCTCCACTTCTGCTTCGTTAGATACGGGGAACATGGGCAAATGAAAGGGAGACAGAGTGTAGTCTTCTCGACAGTTGGTGAAAGTTGAGGCTGTGGTTAATGTACACGGGTCCTTTGTTGTGTAGAGCCTTGTGTACTTGGGTCAGTAGCTTGAAATTACATCTCTTCTGTACAGGGAGCTAGTGGAGTTGCCTGAGGTGGGGTGTGATGTGGGTTTGTCTGGGAAGGCTGAGGAGGAGTCTGACAGTGGCATTCTCTATGGTCTGAAGTCTCTTTAGGAGGTATGCAGTGATTCCTATGTAGAGGGGTGAACAGGAAGAAGCCTAAAAGCAGATTTGATGTCACATTTTGCTAATTCAGCTCCAATACCCCCTTGCCTGATCAAAGCTATTGCTACATCCAAGGAGGCAAATTATACTGCAGAGTCTTCTCTCGCAAGGAAATCATTGGCGGAAGAAACTTCAGGCCAGGACAAATGATGGATCAGCCTAAACTTACATGCCGTATTCTTAGGCACCACTCCCAAAGGAGAAATGTTAAGATCAGACAAAGGCCAGTAGTCATAAGGACCAGCCATTCTTCCTTCTGAAACTTCCTTTTCCAATGTAGCTTTAACCACCAGGATGCTGCCTAGCTGACATCATGTTTTCTGCAAAATGTGTGCCCCTAGGGCCCTAATAACCAGGGCAAAACCTAGCCAAAAACCCCAAGCTAGTGTCACAGCTGCCTCTCTATTTGGATAAAATGCCAGCCATATCTTCAAAACATCTAGATTAACCAGAAGCTGTTATTTACCAGGATTGAACAATCCTCAACCCCTAACTTGGTTTGCTGAAACAACTTGTGGTTGTTCCCAAAAACACTGGGGTACCGAATGTCTCCCGCCTCACAGCGAGCATTCATGCTTGCACTTACACAAGGCCCTATTACAGAAACCCCTGTTACGTTTCCAGCAGACCCCTGATGTGTTGACTTGTCCCCTGCCTAAGTTACCTACCCCACCTGGGTTTCCATTGAAATGGCCAGTAAGGCAATAGTAAACCACTAGCCATATGCATTGTGGGTGGTGGTCTCTGTGGATATATCCATTGCACCAACAATTCATTATCCACTTCTTCCCAAGGTTTGTCCAGTTTCAGTACTATCCTGACCCTAAGAACATTGTCATAATGGATCCATGCCTACCCCACAAACTCTTGTGTGCTTTACTGATGGTATCCATGTATTTAAAAATGGACACCGATCTGTCTGCGAATTTGTTGCCGTAGATAGAAAAAATGCTGATTGTAGCTGGAACTCTTGGGAGCCTAGCTAACTCCCAAGCCTCCTCCCTTGATCCTTTTTTGCCTGCAATTGCCTGTGCAATAACTTGTAAACATCGACAAACTCATCTTTCCAATGTTTTTCTTTTGTTGTGAGAGGAAATTAAGCATTCATGCACCCAAATAAGGCAGCTGTCTGAAAACAGCTGCTTTATCTGAATCTCCTTTTATTCTTTCAGATGTGGCTTCAGGTTTATTTGCAACCCTTTCATGCTCTTTATTCATGCTTTTCGAGTCACCCAAAACCCCCAATGTACTTCTTTCCTTTTCCCCCCTGTGAAGCATCACCATCCCCCACTATGTTGCTGTTCCCCTCATTTACCCCATCATCGGATTCTGTGTCAACCACTTTGTCTACCCCTGATGTACTCACCCCAACATCAACGCCTTTAGCCCGTGGCACATTTCTGAAATTCAAATCCTGCCACCAAAATGTCTCACCTGTTTGTAGGTACTGCTTCTTTTTCTTCCCATCAGTGCCATGCTACAACTCCTGTGGTCACCCGCCAATCAGATTTTTCTTTCCTGAGCCCCTTTGGTAGAATGACACAAGGGCAAGACACATTAGTCGACCCTTCCCCCATCGCCTCTTGTTAGCACTCGCCCACCTCCTTCCAATGGGGTATCTCTCCCTCCTCAAGTTATTCTTTATTGTCATTGTAATCTAACTCACATTCCATCTCTTGAACATCCATACCACCACTCACTACAGACCTTTCACCATCCCCTACACCCCATTGTAAGATCTCCAATAAATATTGGCAAAGGCAGCTGATTGTGATGACACTGCTCCATCCCTTGAAGTCAGGCAGGTCAACGAAAACCTCTCCCCCTTTTCACTCCAGGTTTCCAAGGTCACTCCCAACCTCTCCAGATGGCTCTCCTCACAGCTCACCAATTCCTGTGGCATCGTCTCAGTGTTGACCTGCAGGCCACCCCACCCCACCCTGCGGGATGCGTGGTCCTGGACCATAACGTGCATTTCGAAAGCTTCAGATATGTTTGGATTCCGTGAAGCAGCGCAGGTAAGCCTCAGTTTCACGGGATGTTGTAAACCCAAGTATAACGCTCTTCTGCCTGTAATAAGCCTTGCTAGAAACAGCGGAAGGGTGTTTACTTTTGGAATGTCTGTCTTCAGTTAAATCCAGAGTGATAATATATATTATTAATTTAATTCATTTCATGGTCTTCCTTCTGTAAGAAGGGGTGGCCTCACCTAACTCCACAGCATTTCAGATCCCGTTTCCAGTGCTAGGATTATCAGGTGACTGACTTCTCTAACTGCGTCAGTGGAAGTAAACAAAGACTACAATTTCCAGCGTTAGTGGAAGCAAACAAACACTACAATTTCCAGCGTGCATTACATTAGGCTTTCTATTAAAGCTAGTTTCTTAATTGGCCTCGAATGAGGTGGGCACCTTGCTATTGAAATAAGGCCTATGCGTGTGCTTTGGTATACAGAGTATGACTCCATAAAGTAATATTAGTCCTTTATTTAGAGCTGCAAATTATCAGCCTAAAATAACTGGATACTCGTGTGAGAATAGTGAGCAAGGGTATGCTGCATTTCGATTCTTCACTTTTACGTGGCTCCTGCTGCTCCATCTGCACACAACCACAATGCTTCGTCCTACCAGCTACTTCTCTAAGTTAAGACGGAACCCCAGCCAACTGGCACTGGGGGTGGTGTTTGCGCATCAGTGGCTGGACGGAGTCTGAGAGCTGCACATGTTTGCTGTAGCCTAATCCTGATCTCTAAACATGTCGGGCTGTGGTTGCTGCTCTGTAGAGCTGCGAGGCGCACACACCCGGGCTGTGAATCTATGATGTGGGCAGTGAAGTGTATGGCATTGGCTGCAAGCCGCGCAAGGCGGAAAGTGAGGAAAAAGGGGACGTCCTCGGCATCTCTTTTAACCGCAGACAAGGTATGTGCAGAACGTTGCAGGGGAGGCTTATGAGACTTCTACTGCATTTATAAATCTCTGGTAGTACAACTAACTGGACGTCCGAAGCTCACTCCGCAGGATCTTGTGGAGTTTTTAGGTAACTCCGGAGGATTCTGCAGAGTAAAACTCTGTGAGCTCCGCCCACACATATTGTGAGCCCGATGTCATCATGAATACTAGTTTGGAACCTGTGCGGCACTTCATTCAATCTTTATTCACATATTTTACACATTCTTTTTAAAATCAGACCCACTCAAATTCCATTAAAGGGTTTACTTTTCAACTTCTAATACAGCATGCAATCTGTATGCCATACCCGAGTCTGAGAAATGGAGAGGAGCCTTTGGATGAATCTTAATGTACCTTATACTCTGTGTAACCACTTCCAGTATTCCCATGAGCTCCCTTGCATGAATTCCTAACACTTTCCAAACAAGACCCAATCCATATTCAACTTTGGAGTTGTCTTTTGTCCACTCCCAATTACTTTGTGTGGGTTTGAGCTGGAAGAAGGGATTTAAGACTGGATTCTGCATTCAGAAATTGTGCTTTGTCTGCCATTACCGGGAAATCCCGCCTTCTATTCCAGTTGCCCACACTCATGTACCTTTCAAAATACGAGAAGAATCATGTTTCCTGATGCTCCCTTTTGCACTGTTTTGATTTCCTGTGGCTACCCTGTGCACCACTGAACTTTGTGTTTCTTTTTTGCTTCACACTCTCACCTTGCCTCTGCCTTTCCTTTCTTCCCTAATATCCTGAATGAATGTATTTGCAGAGTTGGAAAAGGTTCCCTTTGTTTCTTTCTTCTCATTCACTATTCTGACCTTGTTCCGAATTTCTTTGTTTATCCCATGCAAGAGCAGGGTATTTCTTGCTCCTGTACCTGTTGGATGCATTCTTGAATTCATTGTTCTGAATCCCTGTTCCAGTTTCCCCTTTCTCGACAGGGTATTAGTTGTCCCAGTGCTTCTTGGGTAAAGCCTGCTCTTTATTCCAGAATTCCTTTAATTTCTTTCTGAAGCCCTGTTCATAATTCCCCATCTTAGTTTTTAGACCTGTCTCCTTGCCATCTCTATTGTTCCCTGTGCTAGTGTAGTGTCTGTCTTCAGTCTGCATCTCTTGTTCCTTTCTATTGTCTGGTTTTCTCCACTTGATCTTTATCCCATATTCTGGTTATTCTTTCCACTCTGGATTTCTGCTCCATTTCAAATTCAATACACTGGGGGTCATTCTGACCCTGGCGGCCGGTGGCCGCCAGGGCCACCGACCACGGGAGCACCGCCAACAGGCTGGCGGTGCTCCCACGAGCATTCTGACCGCAGCGGTTCAGCCGCGGTCAGAAGCGGCAAGTCGGCGGGCTCCCGCCGACTTACCGCTGCTCGGGGGAATCCTTCATGGCGGCGGAGCGCGCTCCGCCGCCATGAGGATTCTGACCCCCCCTACCGCCATCCTGTTCATGGCGGGAAAGCCGCCATGAACAGGATGGCGGTAGGGGGGGTCGAGGGGCCCCTGGGGGCCCCTGCCGTGCCCATGCCAATGGCATGGGCACGGCAGGGGCCCCCGTAAGAGGGCCCCGCAAAGTATTTCAGTGTCTGCCTTGCAGACACTGAAATACGCGACGGGTGCCACTGCACCCGTCGCACCTTCCCACTCCGCCAGCTCGATTACGAGCCGGCATCCTCGTGGGAAGGGAGTTTTTCCCTGGGCTGGCGGGCGGTCTTTTGGAGACCGCCCGCCAGCCCAGGGAAAAACTCATAATACCCTCCGCGGTCTTCTGACCGCGGAGCGGTATAATGGGGGCGGAATTCTGGCGGGCGGCCTCCGCCGCCCGCCAGAATCAGAATCACCCCCACTGTCTCTTCAAAAGATCTTCAGTGGTGGCTACTCGACGGCAATCAGGCCAGTGGCAGACCCCTCTCTCTACTTCACCAATAGTGGAGAGTGGTGGCAGACATGTTACTGCTGCAATGGACAGGTCATGTGGCAGATTTGAGGACTTTAGTCTCCAGCAGAACCTATCGCCACATCAACCTGCTAGAGGTGTGGGCCATTTTCCGGATGAGGAAAGTCTTTCTACTGTCCATTAAGGAGAGGCTGGCTCAGGTCCTCACTGAGATCAGCACCACCATGTAGTATTGCAACAAGTAGGGCAAGTTATGGTTATGAGAATAAACATGCAATTCCTAAACATGATATTGCAGTTTCATGTCAACCAGATGATAAGTGGTGGACAGGTGGTCACTGCACCTGTGTGAGGGAACTGGTGAGTAAAGAGACAGAGAGTGAAGAAGAGGCAAGTTGGCTGAAGCTACAGGTGAGATAAGGACAGAAGAGGGACGGAGGAACAGCAAGAAAAGAGGGAGATGAGGAAGAAGGACTATGAACAGAGGGATGAGTGAGTAAAGAGGTATAGAGGAGAGAAGATGGTAGATGTAAGAATGAGGAAAGAGAAAGAGAGGGGAGAAGGTGGACAAAGAACAGAAGTACAGGTGAGTAAAGAGGCACAACACTCCTAAAAAATACTACATGAAAACTGAACTTGACTTAAAACATCCCTCTCTGAGCACAGCTTATTCTAAGTCAAATATATGTTATTGCTAAACTCTATTTTTATATCTGTGCACACTGCCCACACCTCATTTCAAGGACCACGGCCTCTGTGTTAACAGACACACCCTCCATTCTAATAATATTTAATCTTCTGTAGCTCAACTCTTAAAGCCACAACTAATGCATTAATTCACACACCCCTTTCCCCCACCAAAAATCACAGCTAGCTACTTTTAATTTAATCCACCACATAGAAGCGGGAATAAATCATGGCATGGTGCAAAACTAATCCTAATAACCAAAAGTACAAAAAAAAATCAACCTTTTCTTGCATAACAGCATCCTGCCGGGCATGAAACTCTACAACACTTTGTATAAGGTAGTAAGTCTATGTAAATGAAATGACACTACAAATACAATATATAACCTACACTAATAGTAATATTATAACACTCAGCGATTGGCAGTTGACTGACGTTCATACAGGCTGCATAATAATTCCCTTTTACTGCTTGACCCTCTTGCATTCACAAAAGCCAAAACTGCTAAGAAGCATGTCCATCACACAGTAGTGTACCAGCTGAAAGAAAATAAACCACCTGTCACCTACTGAAGAGGAATTGAATAACTAAGGAGATCAGTCACATGCTCTTAGCAAATGGAGGGTTTTAATTTAGTCAACTACTGCAGCTCCTAACTAAGTACATACTATGACCACATCTTGATATCTCACAATGACAATCACATATGAGATGATTTTAACCATGTTCATCCCAGCAGATCTCTCCTCAATTTCTTCCATTTGATTTACAGGACCAGTAACCTTAAACAAAAGATCTCAAAATGGACAACCCAGTGCACTAACCAGTAAAGTGGACTGTTAAATAGTAAATACCATAAAGGGACCTGCAGAGGTGCTCAAAGCTGCCACCTTACTGAAAACCATATACAGTTTGTCTGTCTCTCACTCATGCTCACCCATCACACTGCTCAGCACTGCACCCCATTACATGATAACTACACCTCAGTGGTCCTCAAGCACAACACAAACACACTTCCCACAAAAGGTCAAAACAAAGGCAACACACTTTCAACTACACACAGTGCACAGTGTAGCATGCTACCCCTGTAGACAAGCACTTCTACACCCCACATAAGAGTAATAAGTGCTATATAAATATTACAATGCAATACAGGTTGACTTCTGAATTGTCCTCCACTCTGATTAAATATTGGAGATACGGTGGTCGTTGTGCCCAGATCCTTTGAGTTCTTCCCTATGTCAGTGTTGTCATTCTTGGACCACCTTGCATGAGTACAGCAGACTCTAAACCATCAGACTGAAACTATGACTTTGCTGTATGAGTGTTGTTAAGAGCAATCTGCCTGTGTCAATCCAAATTTCTTTCCCTAAGCTGTCAAGAGACCTCTAGTGATATACAGTATTAGTACACCCCTTACTTTGATAACATGTTGTTTTCCTATCCTCTTATTTGCCTACTCTCTCTGCTTGCATGCAGGTCCCTGTCCTCTGTGATCTTGTGGGTAGCCAGGTATTAACTTGCCCCATTACCTTGCTAAGTACTACCTCTGGAATCACTGGTCCCTGCATTTCCTCTCTTACACAATCCGAGCAATAGAGAAACATAAGGTTGTTGCTTGCTTTGCTGAACTTATTTACACTTTAACACCCTATTACTAATTTGGAAATTTCAAATATATAGTCCTCTGTGGGCATTACACCACTGAAATGTACCACATATGAAGGTAAACCTTTCTTTATTTCAGACTACTAGATTGGATAATTAATTGGCCAAAACAATCCAAGGCATCTGTGACCATTTACAATACCATTGGTCCTCGAACACTTGGTTAGCCTCCCAGTGAAAAATCTTTGCTGTACAAGAATCCACCCTATCATGCGTCACTCACTAAGAAGCTTTGTTGGCATATTTGTGGTCTCTTACTACATCTTAACATAGCAGATAAGTCACTGGCTTGCTGATAGCATGAGTACTGCTTACAAATGCACTAACAAATTGTGTACTAAATTTACCCATGGGATTAAAGACAATAAGAAACATACTAACTGAATGTGTAACACTATTATTAATAATGCTCTATGTCTTGGCCTTAACCCCAATTCATTCATTTTTTTGGGAGAATGCAGATAGCATCTTTATAGGACAAACAAGTTAAGTTCATAACATAAATCAGTAAAAATCTCTCAAACACACTGTCCGTATATCAGTCAAAAAATACTGCCAAGACAATAAACTTTAAAACTCTATTTATTAACATATATCATTTCACTTTTTAAATGATGAGACAAAGTAAACATTATTAAAGAGGGAAGGAGGGAAAGTGGTATTCAGTTGTAAGTAAATGAGCTACTGTAGACCTTTAAGGCCTAGGTTAAAAGATGTATAATTGACAGCAGCTGGGGTGTATTGTCTATACTAGTCATTTCAGTTAAAAACTGAACACACACCAGGCAGGCCTAGGAAGACCAGAGAGATCTGACACTAATTTCTGGTACCTGGTAGAATCCAACATAGTGCCCCTTTCATGTCCAGAACAGCTATTTATTCAGAACAAGGACTGACATCCTATAATGTCAATGATACACTGACATATATTCATAGTTTGTTTATCTTGATAGATCTCCTCACTCAATATTTTATAATGGGAATCCTAAAATGACAGACTGTAGTACACTCTATGTGCCTGATCTTTAAATCCCCTCACTCTTTCTCTATACTGCTGCCTCTCCCAGATCCATCAGGTCTCAGAGTGGATCACTTGTCATAGCCAGCTTCAAAATTAGGTTGAGACCCTAAAAGAAAAATATACCAAAAACACCAAAGGGAACTACACATCTATATAATTACAAACATCACTAACTATAAAAGTACACGTCCATCGCTCAAACCCCCTTATCCATCACACCACTAAGTGCTGAATCCTATAACACAGTGGTCAAAACACATGGCATAAAGACACTTCGCAAATAGGCTCAAAGGAAAGATAACACCCTTCCAACCTCACACCCTACACAGTGGATAAGCACTATAACATTCTCAATAGGGGTAGTAAGCGCTGTACAAATACTACAGTACAATACAGACTATCATCGATCACTCATCCTAATAGATTGACTTCTGCTCTCACCCCACCAAACTCCTCTCCTCCTTGGATTTTAAATCGCCTTTGACCTTGAATAATCCATCTGCAGTCCTACTACCCCATGTATATCTATTTCTTCTTCCATTTTGGCTGCCCCTGTATTGATTGATAAGTGTGTTCAATCTGTGGTTGTGATGAGATTAATGGATACGTTCCTGCTCTTCTCAATAACCAAGGAGACTGATAAAGTCTGTCCTCTATGAAATAAACCATACACATCTGATAAGGCAAAAGTTCTTTGGCAATGCATATGAAGTAGTTTGCAAATAAACTGCACCAATACTCACAAATGTCCATAAATATGTGCTCGCATCCAGTATTTTCATGAAGATATTTTCAGAAAGCTTTGATGTCATGCACCCCAGGAGTATCTAAGTTAAAAATTAATGTATCATTAACAGTGCTTAGTAAACTAGCAATTTATGAAATTTTTAGTAGATGAATAAGGATGATGCAAGTTCAATAAATGTCTTACTCCAACATTGTTCTTTCAGTTGAATTGTAAGGCGTTTATATAATGCTTTCTACCCTATTGAAAAGCAGATTTTAGGACACGTAGAATGCTACACCAATAGTGTTGTATATGATGTGAGCCAATGTGGGAAACAGTTTGTTATAATGCATGTGTGGCAAATAATTAATGCCTCCATCCAGCTGCTATCATACTTCTCACACACCCATCTCTCACAGAGCCACCACCAGAACATACTAGTCAGTCCAAATCACTGGTTCCCTCATTCAACAAGGATCCAAAGCCATATGCTTAAAGATGTAGCCCCCATAACACATTCCATTTTTCACCCAACCCTTTCATTCTAACTTCACACTGGAAGAGGAGCAGAGAGAAAAAACGAAAATAAAATAATTGTTTACTGAGTAAGACACAGTATCCTGCATCGCGTGGTTAAAGGCACTTTTTTCCCAAAGGTAGATAGAAATGCTTGCATATCTTGGGCCAGGAGTCTCTTGCCACAGGCTCCAATGAAGTAAATAGGGGAACATTTAGATCTGGAGGGAAGGATGTTTTGGGTCAGCTGAGAAGGAGGTGGGGATGATAGCTAAAATGTTGATCTGTGTTCAACAAAGGATGTTTGCAGCACACTGCCTTTCAGACTGCAAAGAATCAGGAAAATTGAAAAGATGAGATAGGAAAAGAAACAGAGACTGAATCTGTGAGTGCCTTCCTGCATGCTCCTCGCCCAAATGTCCCATAAGCGCACAGCACTTGACCACTTCACCCACTCTAGGTTACCTTTACTAATCAGATACTGAGTCCCTTGCAGCTTGGGTTCAACTACTGCCGAAAAGAAACATGCTCTGTGTGAGAAAGTCACCCTTTTAGCCCTCTTCACCCCATGTTTTTCTGACTGATACTGATGATAACTGACTCTGTCTGTGCCCTGAGTTCTGCTAACCAGGCCTAGGGCCAGTGCTCTGATAAATAAGGTATTTGGTAATTAGGTATTAAGGTATTTGGTAAATAGGTATTATTACAATTGGGAATGGCAGACCCCTGTAAGTCCCTGGGAATTAATAAAACAAGGGGGATTCAAACTACCTATAAGTCCCTAGTATATAATAGGGCAAGAGGGTTTAGGGGCCCAGTGGATTTTGTGCACTGCTGTGTTGCCTGCTGCCACTGTTAAAGGCAGCCATGCTTTGTATGCTGTCTTTAAAAGTAAAATATATGTAAATTCGCCTTTGGAAATAAAGGTGATTCCAAAGTGATAATCTACCTTATTTTGCCATATAAGTCACTCTCATGGTCTTGTCTAGGTTCCCCAGGGTTTGGGAGCCATGTAACTATAAGCAAAGACATTATATGAGATGTTCTATATGCCCTGGTGAGAGAAAAACTGTTTATTTCCCTTTTCCCCATTGTAGATCCTTAGCCCCAGAGGCTAACATTGGAATATGTTTATTTAATTGTAAATATTGCTAGGAAGGAGCCAGAAATATCATTCAAGGACTTAAGATATTGGTAATGATAAATCCGACAATTTGCCACTGTTGAATTTATCATAACTATTGCTGAAAAAAAGTTAGGAGACGTTTTGTTTTCTGTGAGCCAAAGTTCTGCCTTCTAGCAGTCTCTCCTGATTGGTCAGCCTTAATAGGATTAGCCAGGCTGCTTTGATGACGTGATAAGTGGCTTGCATTGAGCAAAGGTTATCTGGTGAAAGGAGCTCTGCAGCTGCAGAGCAGAGGCCAAAATGGGGGCTAGGTAAATCAAACTGGGCTTCTAAGACAACAGGACAGTAAGGAATGCCAGCCAGCCCTACACCCTCACCCTGTGCCCTCCAGACAGATGGCAAGCCTAGAAATGGAATTTGCAGAGGGTCTGGAGGAGGAGTGTTAATAGAAATAAGTCACACCAGAAGGTTGGTTTAGCCGGGCCTTACTCTGCTGGAGTGGAATTCGGTGTGGCGGCCGGTAGTTTCTCTCTGTGGACTTGTTGCAATACTATTTTGCAGAAGTCTTACGGCCCGCACTTCACAAGGGGCCCTGTCCTTAATCAAGCAGGGTCAACCTAAAATTAGGGTACCTAGGCTTATATATAAGCCCCCGATTTTTCTCACATTTTTATATATTACAGACACACTCACAATCTTTGTAGCTAGGACTAGGTTGTCACCTGTCGCCACTTGATCCTTTTGAACTTTTACAGGCGTGAAACATGTTGACCTATACATCGGGAAAAGGGCAGTTCCCTTTATCTCTTCCAACTTTCTGTTTATTGCAGCGAGTGCAAGGACATCATCCCCTACGGCACTCCCATTTTTGTTTTTAACCTTGACATAGACCCTTTGTTTACTTAATAAACACATATGTTCGCTGTTCTATAGCCAATTTTAACTCACTTTCCAGACCTATACACTCCTTTTCACTTGCAGGGCCAATCCATTTATTCCATGTCCAAATCAAGACAATTTTGTTTCCAATGTAGAAAGTGTTAGTGCGTCTGACCTTAATAACTAAACTTACAAGGGGATGCGAATAGGTCAATAAACATTTTGACTTGCAATTAAGATGATCCCACCATAACTCCAGTACATGCAGATCAATAATCAATAATCACTCAACTATATCGATAATCAATGACATTTAATAATCATTGGAGTCAGTAATTGTCACACACCATGACCTTTCAGTCATGAATAACCACACCTTTTAGTAAAGTTAGAATATTTATGTCCCTATATTAACAATGCTAAAGTCACATAAATTAATCTGAAAATCAAATGATACACGTACAGAAAACACTGGCTGTCCAAATCTGCAGAAGAACTGCAATCTATTCAAAGCTTGAACTATTACACATTCTAAGCTTATGGTGCAAATTGATAACAAGACCAATTGCGTAGGGCGTGGTCTGGCCGCGATCCATGATGGCCGCCTGAGAGCCGAGCTCTGCACGGCGGCGGGCCACGCGGCGGTGGCGGCGGCGCTGGGGGCGCTCCACAGAACCCCCGAACGCGGCGGGGGCCGACGTAGGAGTTGGAGACAGTGAACGACCGACGTCCGTGACGTGGGGGGAGCGCCCTCCCCGGAGGCGCCGAACGGAGCGAGGGGAGGAGGCCTGAGGCCTACGGCAGGCCCTTGAGCCGCGGCCTCGAGTGTGGAATCACCCCGACACGGAGAGACGCGTCCCTCGCTGAAGCCTGAAGTGGGAGAGAGCGCGTCCTTCGTCCCTGCCCGCGCCTTGACAGCGGCTCAACTGCGGCTCCCGGAGCCGGCAACAGGCCGGGACGCCGCCTGACCCCTCCCTCCCTCCTGATCGATAGCTGCCGAAGGGGGAGAACGGAGCCGGCCACTATCAGGGCCCGGAACAACAACGACGCGTCTCCCAGTGCCTCTCCACCCTCCCCCTTTCTGCCGGGGGTGACGGGATCGGCAACAAGAGGCCTCACCACCAGCGGAGCGCAACGGACGGCTGTCCCCATCCTCCCAGCCTTACCTGCTCCAGAGAAGACCCCCTGAGAAATGACAGAGGCCCCGAAGAGGTTGGAGAGATGAGAGCCGAGCTGGTGAGTCAGAGAGGGTGAGAGACGTACGGAGAGGAGGGTGATGGATAAATGTGAGAGGGGCCGGGAGTGGGGAGAGAGAGACAGGAATATAACAACGAGCGGAGAGAGGAGGAAGACGAAAGGAAGAGGAGAAGGCAAAGAGTAAAGGAGCAAACTACCTAATAAAAAGAGAGGCAAGCACAAGAGGGGGCAAAGAGTAAGAAAACAAAAAAAAAAAAAAAAGAGGAGAAAAGGAAAAAAGAGAAAGGAAAACGATCAACACAAACATAACAACAAAAGAAGCAATACCATACTAACAGGAACTGACGAGGCATGAAGAGCAAAGAGGGTCAGGAGTAACATCGGACCTCGGCTCGGCTCCAAAACAACCCCTCTCGCCACGGAACAGCCCTGCGTGACGTTGAATGCTATAGAGCCAACACTGTGATCCTTCCCCTCGTACATATACACCAACGACAGCCCCCCCAGGAGGCCATTTAGAGAGGTACCCCCCTGAACTCTGAACCCCACCTGCCACCCTCTCTCCTCTTCCGCCCACGCTGATCGCCCTCATTGAGACACGAACAGGCACCCCCCTTGGATCACCACCTGCAGGGAGAAACCCGCAATGCCCAGAGGCAAGACGGCGGGTAAAGCACCGTGTAAACCCGCTCGCCAACTACTCTTCTCTGAAGCCCTGCGTCAACAGAAATATCCTGCTCCCGCAGCCTCTCCGCCCCCCTCACACGACACCATGTCAGACAATACTCAAGGAGCATCAATGGATCGTATACTGCAGGAGATATCGGCAGTAGGCCGCAAACTGGAAGGTATGGACATTGCCATGTCAGCATTAACAGCGGAAACGAGATCCATGCGCTTGGAAATAGCGGGCTTCCAGTCACAAATCTCCGGACTGGACCATCGAGTTGCGGCCGTGGAAAGCCAAGTGGTCTCACAGACTGACAGAGATCAGGAACTCTTGTACCTTCGCAGCAAGTTAACCGACCTTGAGGACCGAAGCCGCAGAAACAACATCCGCTTCCTCGGATTTCCGGAAGGCATTGAGGGTACAGATATCCTCTGTTACCTGCGAGACACGCTTCCCAAACTAGCCGACGTAACATTTGACCCCCCTCTGGAATTTCAAAGAGCGCATAGACTTGGTCTCAAGAGACAAAACGGACAAGATCGTCCTCGTCCAATCATAGCCTGCTTCCTCCGGCACGGGCAGGTCCGCCAATTGCTACAGATGTCCCGAAGGCAAGGCCCACTCCGGCTAGGTCCCCTCGAAATCCGCCTTTCAGCAGACTTCTCCAAAGAAACAGCAGATCGAAGAAGAGCCTTTCTCTCCTTCCGCCCTCGCCTTTGCCACCTGGACGTTAAATTCGGCCTCTTCGAGCCAGCCAGGATGTGGATAACTAAGAACGGAGAGTCACGAACCTTCTATGACCCAGAGGATTTGAAGTCATTCCTAGAGGGGCTGCATGATCCAACACAATCCATGGAACTAACAACCCAATCCCCCCAAGACACACAGAACCAAACCAGGGGAATGGGCCAATCGGAAATTGCTCTGGACACCGACGGAAGACCTACCACAGACCCCCAAACCAGGGGCAGAGACCTGGAGAGGTTAACAAAAAGTTTTGATGACAGGGGCCAAGTCCTACAGGCGGTGGCGATGCACACACAACTGCCGGACAGAGACAAGTCCCGATCCCCTTTGAAACCCTAGGTGCCTACTACCTGAAACCAATATGGACACAGTTTTCCTACAAGCTCCCGATATCTACAACCACAGACTGCCATAGAAACGTTGCAGGAAACATTGGAACTTTGATGAAAAAGCCCAGACATAGAGACATGATGAGTACTCTGCTTTAATGTACACTCCTCAAACATGGAACCACGGAGAACCGCCCCCCCCCCAGAAGGCTTTAACCGCCTCGGACTGCTCAGACTGTTCGGATTGTGTGATAGTTTTTGTTGGCCCCCGATTACCTTTACTTTTGTTTCTCACCGTCCCTCCCTTTCATGCCGGGTAACACTTTCCATGTCCCGTATCACTTCTCCCATCTAGAATCAGGACCCATAACGTCCTCTGGAAAATATGGGAACTGACGCAATACCCTTGCACACTACTGGCTTGCCCTGGCAGGGCTGGGGCAAAATGATTCTGAACTGGGTTTTGAGCTCTAGACCCCGATCTACTAACAAACGCAATAGTGACATAATGATGGGCGTTGGTGCAAAGCAGAACAGACCACAGATGCCAAGTCCCAGAGCATATACATGCCACAACCCCTCAGAATAACCAAGGGGAAGCAACCTTAGTAACAACAATACTTGCCCCTGTCCTTTCCTCGCGCTTCCTCCATCCCCCCCCCGCAAAGGGACGCGGCCAACATGCGCCCTCCCCTCCTCCCCCCATCCTCTGGTCACAAACACATTCCACACCCCCCCGACATAATTGGATGCACCCACGCGGAGGTCTGGGGCGCCCCGTGGGCGCCACCCCCCTCTTCCCCCCCCGGCGCGGGGCCCGCTGGCCGGGCGTCGAAGCTCATTCGGCCTAGGTTTTAGACCCGCCGGTCAAAGTTCGTGCACTTCGGGATTTGTATCCCGGTCTCCCCCTCTTTACCTTCTTTTTTATTTTTTTAATTTTTTTTTTATTTTTTATTTATTTTTATTCTATTTCTTCTCCCCCCCACTGTCTTCTCTTTATTCTCTTTTCAACTCCTCTTCGTATCCAACGCGCCCGCCACCTACCATTCCCCCCCTTCCCTCTCCCCGACATCCTCTTCAGTTCACAGAGTCCACCCCACTCCACCGAGCTCATACCCCCGGGTGGGGGGACACAGGAAACAAGGATACCCAACCAGATGGGAGCACCGGTGGTTCCCCTCAGGGTGATATCATGGAACGTAAACGGCCTTACCCACTTTATCAAACGGAAGAAAGTCCTATCCTACCTTAATTCTAAGCAGGCAGATATTGCCTTATTGCAAGAGACACACCTAGACAGTCTTGAATCTGATAGATTACGACGTGACTGGGTGGGAACCGTCTTGTTTAGTTGCACTTCACCCTCACCCGATATGGAGAATGTCCCAAGAAAAAGCGGGGTGGCGATCCTCTTACGCAAAACCCTCCCTTTCACGGTCGTCAAATCGTGGACAGACCCTGAGGGCCGATACATATTTACCAAACTGAAAATAGGGGACTCAACATTGTGTGTGGGATCAGTTTATGCACCAACAGGTCCCAAACGCCTCTTCTTTCTCCAACTCAATAGACTTCTAACCGAGATAGGGGCATCCCGTTACTTTATAGGAGGAGACTGGAACCTAGCAAGGGATGCAGCATTGGACAGGACAGGGCCTCTAGACACGAGTGACAACGCAGACAGGGCCATCCAGTCTGATATACTCGCAGATAACGGTTTGGTTGACCACTGGAGGCTGACTCACCCAACGGACAGAGAATTTACCTTTCTCTCGCCGGTGCACGGTACCCAATCACGGATCGATTACTTTCTCCTATCCCACAATCTTATGGCCCACACCGTGGAGGACGATATACTGGAGAGAGGCCTATCAGACCACTCCCCAGTCCTTATAGCCATCTGCTTAGGCCTGGTATCCCCGGGCCGAAAACCCTGGAGATTAGCGATTCATCTATATCAATCCCCCCAAGGTAAGTTGCAGCTACAGGACCATGCGACCACTTTCGCCCAAGACAACCTTGGTACGGTTGATTCGAGTCGAACTCTGTGGGCTGCAGCCAAAGCCTCGATACGGGGACAGCTCATGCGGGATGCGGCGATAGCGAACAAAGACAGAAAAGAGCAACAAGCGGCTCTGGAACTCGACATACGCCGACTAACCAGACAATACACGGCACACCCCTCCCTTCCAGGCCGCCGAAGTTTAGAGCAAGCACAAATGGCCCTTAATGAGTTATACACCACCCAGGCCGAATTCGCATTACAGAGACTCCAAGGGAGACACTATGAACAGGGTGAGAAGGCGGGACGACTGCTCGCAGCCCAACTCGTCAAAGAGCTGCCGCCCTAGCCATCCCAGCCATTCGCTCTCCCTCCGGGGACATACTGACCCACCCGCAGGCCATTGCAAACGAATTTGCCCAATTTTATAGACACCTTTACACGCCGGAAACCACGACTAACCTAGCGCAAGCTACCACCTTTTTAAAGAAGCTAGACCTCCCCTCCCTAACAAACGAGGGCCGTAGCCTATTAGAAGGGGAAATAAGCAGACAGGAGATAGATAAAGTCATCTCTGACCTCCCGTACCACGAATCACCGGAGAGGATGGATACCCTGCAGAATTTTACAAATGGGTAGGGGCAGAGGCGATTGATATCCTATGCGAAGCCCTCAATGAAGCCTGCGAAACACAGACATTAGGGCCATATCCAACAATGCCACAATAGCTGTCATACCGAAGCCTGGGAGAGATCCTTTATTATGCGGCAGCTACCGACCCATCTCTCTACTAAACGGGGACATCAAAATTCTAGCAAGCGTCCTGGCAAACAGACTACGTAAAGTAATCCCGTCCTTAATACACTATACACAGGTGGGGTTTGTACCGGGCCGCACGTCTAGGAACCACCTACGAACCCTATGCCATACCTTATGGGCGGCCAGAGACTCCCCGGAGTCGGCGCTGGCCCTGTCCTTAGACGCCGAAAAAGCGTTCGACCGCATAGAATGGCCCTACCTATTTGCAGCCTTAGAGAGATTTGGCCTAGGCAACAAATTTATCTCCATGGTACGACTGCTCTATGACCAACCCGCGGCCAGAGTCAACTGCGGAGGCTTCCTCTCAGACCCTTTCCCTATCCGAAGGGGTACACGGCAGGGGTGCCCCCTTTCACCTCTCCTGTTCCTTTTAGCGATGGAGCCCTTGGCGGCAGCCATCCGTCCTCCCCCTCCATAACCGGCCTACCACTACCCGGATGCACCACCAAGATATACCTCTATGCTGACGATATCCTCTTAACACTCACGGACCTGGAAAGATCCATTCCGGCCCTATTAGAGGTAATCGAGGACTTCGCAGCCCTATCGGGATACCGTATTAACTGGGACAAAAGTGAGGCACTTCCGCTATCGCTAGTAACCACAAAAGCGGCACTCCTAGGCTACCCATTCCGGTGGGCGCCAAAACGCCTTAAATACCTAGGAGTGCTCGTTAACCCCGGACTGGCACACATGGTTGTGGACAACATTGATCCTCTCATCACGCGGACGAAACTGGACTTTGCGAAATGGACCCAGTTAGGCCTTTCCATGTGGGGCAGAGTACAAGCGGTTAGAATGGTGACGGTACCCCGTTTCACCTATATCCTAGGTCTCCTGCCCTTACAAGTGCCCCTCTCCACACTAAGAGGCATTGATGCACTTATTAGATCATTCGTGTGGGGCACTATGCGACCGTGGCTATCACCAGCCAAGCTTTTGGCCCTCCGCATAAATGGGGGAATGGGACTCCCATCAGTGGAACACTATTCTTTAGCCCTCCAAATGTCTCAGTTATCCAATACACTGTCGAATATACCAGATCCCCCCTTGTGGATAGCAGTGGAAAAACGACTCCTGACTGCGAACGAAGGACTCGGTGGACCCTACCGTGCAGACCTCCCAGCCTCTAACTCAGTGAATCCTATCCTGGCGGCGACCAGGGCATCCTGGCAAAGGGCCCACCGACTGTTTGGGGTCCACCCCCTTATACATGCCCAAGCGCCCCTGTGGCACAACAGTGGCCTACGCATAGGTGGCGAGGTACTCCATTGGCCGCAATGGAAACAGGCAGGCATCCTTACCCTCTCACAGGTTCTGGAGAACGACGTGCTCAAACCATTCCCCAAGCTACGGGAGGAGTTCGGCCTACACCCGAACCAGGAATGGAGATACATGCAACTCAAGCATTGTCTCTCCCAAGGGAATATACCTCTACAGCGGGGATCCCTTCCCTCACCGATAGTGGCTTACCTGCAGCAATGGGGACAATGCAAGGGAGTAATGTCGGGTCTATATGATCTAATTATTCGACGGCTTTACTCCCAACCGCTAATGGACAAACTACGTCTACGGTGGCAAACCAGGCTGCAGCAGGATCTAGACCCAGACGATTGGGAAGCTACCCTAGAGACACTAGACAGAGGCACCCGGGAAGCACGCTTGAAATTCTGCCTCTTTAAAATCTTACATGAATGGCACTGGTCCCCAGCGAAACTGCATAGGACCGGACTCCTCCCGCATGCGAACTGCTGGCGATGTCCAGAAACATCCTGTGACCTGATACATATCTTAGTAAACTGTACAACAGTAAGACCACTCTGGGATGCTGTGAGCTCCACTCTGGCTGAAGTAATGTCACTTCCGTCACCACTTCCTCCTGCCCTTATACTTCTGCAAGATACGACCTCCCTACCAGACCTCCCTAGACCACACAAGCGACTGTTGCACACAGCGTTAGCTACTGCAAAAATTTGCATACTCAGACACTGGCGGTCAGAAACCCCCCCAAGCCCGGAGGAATGGATTACAGCCATGATCCGCTCTGCTATGCATGAACGGATCATCTATAACTTACAAGACCAAGCTCAATTATTCCTACAGGTATGGGCTCCCTTCCTCACAAGGGGGCAATAGTGCCCTACCCGGAACCACCACTTTTCCCTTCTCCCTTCCCTCTCCCTCCCCTCCCCCACATGCGTCTCTTCCCCACTCTCCCTCTCGCTCCCGTACCTCCCCCTCCCTCTGTATTTTCCCCCCTCTCCCCCCTCCTTATCTCCCCTTCTCTTCCTCTCTTTTCTATCCTTTTCTCCTCTCCCACTCTTTCTTTTCTTTCCTCTTCTTCCCCTTCTCCCTCTCCCTTTTCCTACTGTTTCTTCTTCTTTTCTCCTTTTTCCTCTTTCTTACTCTCTATCCTCTCTCATTCTTTTTCTCTCTCCCTCTCGCCCCTTATCCCCACGTCCCTTTCTAAAACACCCACTAGAGTCCGAACGTCGCCTTCCAGCAACGCTCCAAACAGACCTCCATGGTAGATTCTTTTCCCCATGTCGTCAGCTAGTCACCTGGTCCCAACTGATACTGACTACAGAGTTGACATGAGCTGCAACACCCATTATCCGTGCAGCAACACCCCTCGCTTCCCAGGGTGGCACTCCCCGGTCCTTTCGTCTGAACAGGTACAACCTACCCTTTACCCTCATATCTTTACCCTCTTTAAACCCCCCCACATAGCCTAAAATATGTTGGAAGTGAACTCTACCTCAAGTTTTTATATTATGACTGATACCTTGTTTGTGCCTTACGAGTTTTCTTTTTCTTTCTTCTTCTTCTTCGGTTTCCTAATATCACTGATGTGTAATTACTCCCGATTGACGGGACCCTGATCCCACTGACTCTGTATCATATTGTGTTATTAACAATAAAAGAAAAGTTTTTAAAAAAAAGAAAAAGAAAAAAAAAAAGACCAATTGCGTAAACGATATCATATACATTTAGATTCAGCAGAGAAATTCATCAAACATTATTCCCTATTAGCAGAGTAAGGAGACCTTAACTAACACCAGATTAGCATTGGCACGTTGGGCTTCATACAAAACAATTTAGTAACACAAATTTGGAAAACGTCTAACTATGGCTCTATCAAAACAGTGTGGTTGGTACCTAGATAGAAAAAGCAAATTGCATGAAATTCACATGTGTACAATAATACCTCTCCTCAATTTGGTCGGCAAGCTAGGATAGTCTTCGTCATCAGGACATCAGTCGATAAGCAAAGCATCAGGATTCAGCATCAAAGTTCAGAAAACGCAAAGTCTTTAAGAATTAAAGTTAAGCATGTCTCTTTTCAGGACGCACAAGAAAATATTGACCTTTCGGCCAGCAAGAAAATGGGCAACAGCTGTCTTCTCTTGGTGCAGTCTTGATAAGTTCAATTCCCTAAAACTACTTCCCAAGTACCTATTGGTCAAGGGATCACATGTTCACACTTTGTCCAATAAAACTAAAGCTTCAAATCTATAAATTCTACCACTACTCCGTTCACATGTTGCTGATTGGTTTCTCCTGCAATGTCCTCATCATCCGGCTCATCAGGTATCTACATTGTTGCAGCTTCTACTCCAGTCAGTGTCTCCATTGTTCTCCTCCTGAGAAAGTCTTACACACATTACACACATAATGTTACATTTAGCAAGAACAGCATCTTCTAGCAGTCTGTTCTCATAAGAAAACTTTCCAGCTATGAGCACATTTAAACTACAATGGAAAATCACAATTTAACTCTGTGGGACAGCCATTTATTAAACGTTAAGAAATACAGCTTGACATGAGCCCAAGCAACGAGGCTAAAACCGTCACTAAGTTAAGGCCTACAATTAATAAAGCTAATACATAATGCATAACCCTTAATGTGACATCTTACTAGATTAGTCAAACATATGCTCAACATTGCATATTAATAAACTACTAATAAGTATACTTTGTGAACATTGGTGGCCACTCATCATGATCACATTTTCCAATGCGTGCTTTTTTTTAGTATGTTATTATGTTTTCTACACAAATCCATTACTCATAATACATGAACACCTATTAATAATTTTTATTAAAACACCTGCGCTAGCAATAGCGAAGGGTCACGTTTGCAATGGGAGGCATTCCACCCAATCCCGGTGTATCTTCTACTCTAATATACTACTTTCCACCTTCAGAACAAGCATAAGAAAACAAAGCTAGATTTGATAGCCATACTGGAAAGTTCACATGCACATGAATCCATATAATCGTTTGCAGTTACTAAGACTACAGTAGAAGGCAATAAGGGGCAGATGTAGTAAGCTGTTTGCATGGTGCAAACTGCGAAAATCGCAGTTTGCGCCATGCAAACAGCCTTCTGCGATGCACATTCACAATTTGTGAGTCGGTACCGACTCGCAAATTGTGAATGCGACTTGCAAATTGGAAGGGGTGTCCCCTTCCTATTTGCGACTCGCATCACATTGCAGAATTGCTTTGTGACCGCGAATGCGGTCGCAAAGCAATTCGCAGTTACCACCAGTGTCACACTGGTGGTAACTCATTCGCAAAAGGTTTTTTCAGAGCAGGCAGTGGTCCAATGGACCACTGCCTGCTCTGAAAAAACTAAACCAAATTATTACGTTATTTTTTTTTATTTTGCAACTCGTTTTCCTTTAAGGAAAACGGGCTGCAAAATAAAAATAAAAAACTGCTTTATTTAAAAAGCAGTCACAGACATGGAGGTCTGCTGACATCAGCAGGCCACCATCCCTGTGAGTGCAGGGACTCGCTATGGGGTCGCAAAATGCGACCCACCTCATTAATATTTATAAGGTGGGTCTTTGCGATCCCATAGCGAGTCGCAGACGGTGTCACTGAGACACTGTTCTGCATCCGCATTTGCGATTCGGACTTGCAATTTCCGAATCGCAAATGCGGAAGTTGCTACATCTGGCCCTAAGTGACTAATTTCATTGAAAAGATCCAGACAACAGAAGGGAGGCGTCAAAGGATGTGGCTTGGATTGTCTTGTAAGTTTGTGGATGCTCAGAGACTTGTGGGATTGTGGGCATGCAGAAACTACTATCCAACCCTCACACATCATGGAAACAACTGCAAGGGAAATATACTACACCCAAATTTTATTGGGTTTAGAGGAAGGGGTCCTCGATGACAGCTCTCCGCTCCTTGGGTCCTGGCTCTGGGAAGGGAAAGATATCCTCCCAGTTCTAGTACGGACCCTGCTCCCATCTCTTTTCTCTCCCGCGGTGCGACCTGCATCCTTTTGGGTTGATTCTTTCCCGGTTTGCCCTTTAAATCTGACGGCCTACTATCCTCTGTAGTACTTTTCATTCCTCTACTGCTGCTAACTCTCTGGACCTTCCCCTCTCCAAATTATCTGGCGGATGGGATGGACTCTGGCCTTACACGGCACAGGTACAACCTCGAGTTCAAAGTTGTTAACCCCCTTCAGATTTACCTTCCCTGCCCTCTGCCCTTCTTCCCTACTTCAGTCCTCCACTATATCTGTGGCCCATCCGCCCCAGTGACGCATGCTAATATGCTTGCTCTCCCCCCGCCACCCCAGGGCCTCTAGCCGCCCCCTCACCACTGACAATGACCATGTTCTCTGACAGTAGTCTCCCTTAACATTTATAGTATGACTCACTATATTAAACAGAAGAATGTTCTGCACTACTTACATATGAAACAGATGGACCTCGTCTTATTACAAGAAACAGATTTCTCCCAGATGGAATCTGGCAAGATAGGGCAAGACTGGGTGGATAAGGTCATCAGTAGCTGTAGGTCTGTTAATGATGGATGCAGGGGAGTCATCCACTGCCCCAAGCAGCTCCTGAAGTGTTGGGTGGCTATACTGCTTTGGCTGCCATAGGGTTGTCGAGTCCCTCAGACGTGGATGGATGTAGAAGGTAGATGGGTCTTTGCAAAACTGTGCATATTAAATGCTCCTGTATAGTGGGCTTGGTGTACACCCCTCATTTTCTGACTACGCTCTCCCGACTTCTTCCAGGAGACACTGGTCCTCCTGTGGGGTGGCTGGAATGTGGCTCCAGTCCTGACCCTAGACTGGACAAGGCAACCATCATGGTAGAGATAGGTCACTGCTCTATAACCCCCAAGCAGACGTACTCTTTGAGATGTTTGGTGTCTTCTTCAAACATCGGAAAAGGACTATACCTTCCTTTCTTGCCCTCACGGGACTCAGTCCCGGATTGACTACACTGCAACATTCTGGAAGACTTCATCCAGAGAGCCTGCCTTCTCTATAACTCACCCTCAGCCGTAGTGTCTTGCAGAGGGTTTCTCTCCCAGGCTCTCCAGGTTGGTTGTAGAACCTGACAGGGCTGCCGTCTATTCGCTTTTCATCCTGTTGGCAAATGAATCATTATTGTCCGCTATCTGAGGATTGCCTGGGGCATAGGGGATCCCCACAGAAGCCAGAGAGATTAGGATCCTGCTCTAGGCAGACAACATTTTGCTTCCTTTCTCTCAGCAGTGATTCTTGAAAGCAGCAGTTATGTCCATCATTGAGGAACTTTTGGGCTATGAAGTTAACTGGGCAAAGAGCAATGCCCTCCCGATGAGAACCAGCACTCCCGTATGTATCCATGAATATAACATGAGATGGGTGCCAAGGAAGACTCCATTATCTTGCCATTCGGGTCAACAGAGGCTTAATGCATATGGTAGAGGATAACCTCCTTCCCCTTTTGGACCGTTCACAACACAATTTTTTTAAAGGATCTTATCATACCCTTTTTTCTCTAGAGACATGCACAAATGCTGAAAATTACTGTGCGCCCCCGCTACCAATATATCTTTATAATTAGCATGATACCTCCCCCCATTGCCCAAGACATTACTTGCACGGATGGAAGTTGTCATCCACTTCTAGGTCTGGAGTGGACAACTGCTCATTCATGCCACCCGACTCAGCGCTGACATATCTGCTGGAGGCCAGAGACTGCCTCACCTCGCCTCCTATCATTTGCCTTTCCGCCTTTCTCAAGTTGCAGCCCACATGCACTTTGATCGGGAAGCACCAATTTGGGCACTCCTACATTTCCACCTCCTTTTGCCTACGACTGTGCCTTTGCTTCTGTATCTCTCACCCAATGATCTGAAAGTAATCACACATCCAATCCAGGCAGCTATTTCATGGGCCTGGCAGGAGGCACACCAACTGATGGAAGTGACCACCTATCTTCACTGGCAGCCCCCTCTTCTGGCACAATTCTGTATTTCTCATAGGTAGAAACTTATTCCATTGGACAACTTAGAGAATCCTTGGCATACAATACTTGGATCATGTCCTGGATGGTGGCAGCCTCAAAACGTTTGACCAACTGTGCGCTGAATTAGTGCTCTGGCTGGAGGAAGCATGGCATTACCGCCAGCTATCTCACTGACTCAGAGTGACCAGCATGCTGTGAGGTGCCGACTTACTGCATTCTCCCATACTATAGTTCCTTGGCCTTCGGTAGGTATACAGGGCTGGATATTTAGTCTTTCCAAAGTGCTCATGAAAAGCCACCACTCCCCCTCCCTCTCAGCCATTCAGATCTTCTGGCAACACCTCCCGGGAAGGGCATACTTTCCGGAAGACTGGACCCCTCTACTCTTGGATCATGATAGGACCCTCAGGGAACACCGCTTGAAATTTCTTTACTTTAAAATACTGCAGAATTGAGACTGGACCTCTTGACCTCTGCTGATGGTGTCACACTGCTCCTGTGACCTCTTCCATATTCTGTAGCTCTGTTCAGCTATCGCCTTGTACTGATCACCAGTTTGGGAGCTCTAACAACGGTATAGTGCTGCCTGAATTACTCCTGCCCCTCGCTCTTCTTTATGACAGGTGGCTAGCCACATCGCTTGCAAAGTCCAAACTGTGCATTTTACGCCACTGGAGGCAGCCTTCCCTCCTCTTATCAACTATGTAAATGTCTCCTTGGACTATATTGCATAACGCAGCATGATAAATTCACTTGAATGATCAGTTTCATAGCTTTGAAGCAGTTTAGAACCCTTTAATAACTGGAGTGCTGGAATACCTCGCCCATGCCTCACCCCGCATGAGACCCCCTGACACAGACAGATGCGGGGACCCTCAGCACACAGAACTGGAAGGCTCTCGCCAGCCCCCTGACACCTTGTGCAGCCCCTCCCACATGTCTTCTTCCCCACCCTTACTCTCTTTACTTGTGCCCTCCTATTACCCTTGTACCCTTTCCCAATGCTACGGGGGGTACACGTGCTGCATTACCTGTGACAGGCGGAACTTGAACTTTATACACCTATACTGTACAGCGCACATGTACCATCCTCTCTAGGCCATTCCGGTTCTGATGATTATTGTAGTACTTCCCCAACTTCCCTCTGTTTTCTCTCCCACTATTCTGTGTTGCAGTGTGAGGCACCGTGTGTCTCCTATGATATCCCCGGGCCCATCCATGGCACGATCCTGCAAAATGTAAAAAACGTTCGATAAATAAAGGCTGCAAAAAATGTTTGTTCACGGAATTTATAAAGGGAGCACAAATAGCAGATATACTGTTTCCTACCCAAATAAAGTGGTGCACTGAGACTTTACATGGACTTGTAAAGACCGACTTCCTTTCATTAAATTTCTTTAAAGAGAGAGAAGATCTGATCTGTGTTTACTAGGCCCAGAAGAGGCTGGCTTCAAATAGATAAGTGGGAGGATGTTGCAATGTTGGAAGGAGGTTATTCACCATTAATTCGATATTTGTGTAAGCACACACATGTATGCATTTAAATATATATATATATATATATATATATAATCTATATACATACCTATGTATACATAGCTATATACATACACCATTATTCTTTGATATATATATGAAATACATATGTATATCATATACCATATATATGACATATATGATTAATAGATTTAAGCTGACCACTTTTCCTTAGAATGCTGAAAATGTCAAGCTCTCCTGTAACATGATATTCCAGTTACATATTTATTAAATCATGAGGTAAAGGTTTCAATACAAGTTAATGTTACAAGAGGGAAGAACTACAACATTTACGAATGGAAGGTTTCAGAAGCTCCAAAGTATCACTTAAGGTGCCTTTTAAAAGACATAGCGCTATAAACACATTTTAAATCCTCCAGAATAATGCAAGGAGTTATGTCATCTGCTGAGTTGCGAGGACATTCAGAATTATTTAGCTATTTGTTGTTTGTACATCGTGAATCGGACTCACCAGAGTCTCAAGGTGCATTATATAGTGAAGGAGGTGGATGTAGAACAGTACAGAGTAACAAGAGACAAGATACAATACACACAGACATTAAAATTCGTAACCACTATACAAGTCCTAATAGAAGAGGAAAGCACAGTCCATCAGTTTAGACTGGAGTGAAAAATTAAAGAAAGATATGCCCAGATGCATAAAATAGATCCTTCTCAAACTATTCACTGTTAAAATGCAGCCTTAATGTTTAATCCAATATTCTCAGCTCTGAACGGCTTTTGATTCTCCCGGCCCTCAGCACTTTTCAGAGGTTGACTTGTATCTTGTCACAATTGGAAGCATCACTTAAAGAGTAGGGATTTAAACCCTTTCTTTAAAAAGACATCAGATGGGTTTGTCTGTAGTTGAAGGGATGGAGTTCCAGATCTTCTGCACGTTTCCTTAGAATGCTTGCTTCAGAGTTCTGGCTTTTTTGAAGAGGAGAATTTCAAGGCAATATGTGCTTCTGAGTGATCCTAAGCCTCACGAAATTGTTAACGTCGGAGAGTAGGACACGAGGCAGCTGAGAAGAATGGTTTTAGCACCAAAGGCGCTAAGCAGCTTAGCTAGGGTTATAGTATTTTAGAATGAACAGCTCTCTATTTGAACCTCGTGATCGCAATCTTTACAAGTTAGTGATGAGCGCCGGTTGACCCCAGCAACCAGATTGACCATGCAAATCTCGTTGGATTTCACTGGGTTTCCTTGGAAATGAACGGTCTATCTACTAAGGAATTTAGATACCGGATTCTATGCAAAAAGGCGTAGGCCATACCCTAAACTCATGGTCACCAACTTGGAGGCAAAACTATGTGATTTAAACTGCAAGTAATTCTTGTTCACAATTCCTGTTTAATGGATGAGAGGACGCTTAAGCCGTCACCTTCAACCGCTGCTGATGTAGTCATCACCTCACAATGCTCTGCACATCTCCTCACAGTGACACAAGTGACAAGTACTTACACCCAGGTCATGCTATGTGACCCAACACAGCTGCAATCTTGGTTATAAGAATTCCATTATCACACCTACGGTTGCAATCTGTGCACATATCAACTGCAGTCGACTCCTCTCACAATTGTTTACCTTGCAACGTATTGTACAGTACTACGCATGGCCACTTCCAAGTGGTGAGTGAATCTATGTACTTGAATCGTGTTCATTTTACTACAATTTTCAAGTCAAACTTCTACTATTTTTATATTTGACAATTGATCATAGTTTCTTGCTCCTTAATGTACCCTATCTCTACATTTGTTAAACGCATTAACTTAAAGAATAACACATCATCCTCGATGTCACTGGCATCCGATGACAGGTTTAGCGAGGCAGACTGAGTTCCTCGGCTGCGCAGTAGATTGCATTCCTATGGTCAGTGGTGCATGCATTGACTATTGCGCCAGCTAGAAAACTGTCAATTCACTTGATACTCTCCTGTGAAACTGGATTTGAGCCACATGCCACATGCCCTCATGACACATTAATTTATACCCTGACATGCACGGATCTCCTGTTGCTTACCTGTCCCTCTGGAACACTCCATCCTGGGAGGCAGTGCGGGGACTCGCATTGATCCCCAATATTGACTGTGTGATTTCTTGTTGTTTGCTCACTCTACCGAATCTACCTGGCACTTTGAATTCCTCCTGGGGTAAGCCTCGTCCAAGTTTAGATCATTGTGTGGTATGTATAGAACTGCCATTGCTCCCTGTTGCTATGTGTTGGGTGGGTGGAGTGTGTTATTGTTCATTGGCAGGTTGGGGTGGCTGTCTGGTTGGTGCTCAGGATGTTGAAGACTCACCATAGCTACATACAGGGAAGCCCATATGTCAACAAGCGTGGAGAATCCAATTTCACAGTTACCCAGGCAAACATGGGGATAGGGTGTGAATCCCATGAATCAAGGGTCGGTATAGCTCAACTGCAGATAACCCTTTTAGCCATGAGTAGGGCCAACACGTCAACACCACATCTCTTGAGCTGGAACATTCAGAGGCTCTACAACCCCCCTGAGATGATCGGGCAGGTGCTCCATATATTGACAGACACTCCATAAATGTAGTCCTCTTCCAGGAAACGCACGTAGTGGATGAGGCAAGAGGTTCCCTTTTGACTATTCCATGAGGTTCAGGTTTTATTCAACATCTCTGACTCAAGTGCACCAAAATATCCCCACAAAATGTTCAATGGGGCAGAGACTTTAACTTAGTCCTGGATAGAAAGGTCAACTGCTTAACCCGATCATCCCGCATACACTATAAGGCTGCGGCTGTCCTGGCCGAAGTCATGGGAACAGACGGGTTGGTTGATATACAGTGGTTGATGCACCCAGCAGCCAGAAAGGGCACATGTGTCTCCACAGCACATGCAACTTGAGTCAGACTGGGCTATTGACTGGGCACATGAGAGGTATGCACATAGATCAAATAGATAGAACATCTCCAGTGCACGTTATCAGGCCATGCCCTTGTTTAGCTTGTGCTAGAGATGCTGACCTCTAAACACCTGGCTTTCACCAGGCATTTATACACAATTTCCTTACTCAATAACGCATTTCAGAAGGAAATAAAGATTCAAATATTAAATTTCATTAATATAAATGAGGGTTTAGTTGACTCTCTTGGCAAAACATGGGAGAATTTTACGATCTACTTCTTGGTGTCTGTATTGCTAAACAGCATGGGGTACGTAAAGCCCTATAATTGCAGCTTGACCAGTTAGAATCTGAAAGATAGTTCATCGCAGAATCTAGATGTAGGGGAGATGGCCAGATTGTGTATCCAGTCACTCCCATGCCAGGGCAAACAGAGGGATGGAGTGACTGAGCAGCATACTTGCAGCAATCCTGCAAGGTGTGGACCCCATGGCTGTCCCTAGGGCAAACATTTGTTTGGAGCTGGACACTGGGGGAACACTACAGGTGGTGGGCATGCTGCTGTGATTAAACTGGAAAACTGGCCCTAAAGGAATACTTAGGCCTCTAAAAATTCTAACTTTTTGCATAGACTCTATCCCACACCTCTAAGTCAGGCTGGATGCCAATGGTGAATGGACTCCCGTTGCTTATGATGCAGCGCTCCTGATGCATACTTCATACATCTTGCCTGACACCGCCCATCAATTCACAACAACTGGACCAAGATTTTCGTAATCCTATCAAAGATAGTTGAGATTCCTTTGGAGCCCTCCTCAAGAACAGTGGTCTTGGGCTGGTCAGCGGGTATCAAGAAAGCATAAGACGGATTGTGGCGGTTGCGCTCCTTTTGATGAAGAGACGAGTGGCCTGAACCTGGAGGAAGGATGAAAGCCCCATGGTCAAAAGCTGGCCACTAGATATGGTCCATTGTCAGGAACAACTGGACATCTAATCCCTTAAGCTGCCTCCCATCAGTATGCCGAAAGAAATATGGGGTCTCTTACAATCTTACTTACTGTACACAAACACTGTCAACAGCGACAGCAGAAACAGGTACTTTTTAAAATTATTATATTATTCCCCCTCATAGCCCCCTCCCAGGACTCTGAAACATGAAGCAGAGGTTCTACATTTCAAAGCATTGCTGTCCAAAGTTCATCGCCAATTCCCGGAATGATTGAATTTATTGAAAACAGAAAGGCTGCTCAGTTCTGCACCTGTTTTAATTGCTCTTGATACAGCAACCTCATTTAGGGATCGCCAGGGGTCGACCCTGTGACCCTCGGCTTGCCCTTTGCGACCCCTGGCACTGCCTTTGCGAGCCCTGGACTTAGAGGTGCCAAATTCAGTGCCAGGAACACAATGGCAGCTCGTGCTTATGGACGTCGTTAGGGGCTCCATTCTCTTTTTTTTTCTGTCAATTTGTTATTTCACTAACAGTGAATCTCATCATACTATTCACTATTAAGTGTACTACAAATGGGGTATAATTAGCTGGAATATGCCCTTCCATGTCAGCTGAAGTAAGTGAAAACGCTTTTAAATGTTTGATGTGAGCGTGCTTGTGGGTGAGAGTGTGTTTATGTGAGAGAGTGTAAGTATGAAATTGTGTGTGTGTATGAAATTGTGCGTGAGTGAAATTGGAGTTCAAATGGCTTGTGATGTTATTTCCGCTACCCATGACATTTTGATTAAGTGACATCCTTGGATACATCCCTAATTCATTATGATAGGGCACAGTGTATCAGAGAAGCCAAGCTTTTCTGGGAGGCAAAAGAGTTTCTGTGCACAATCACACATACAGTTCTCTTAGGCACATGCATTTTTCACAGTTATTGATAAAAAGTGATCCAGGGTGTTCACTGTCAATGACTACCCTCTAGAGCACTGACTTGGTTATGCTACCTGATGGAATGCAATGTGGGGCTGGAATGAAAGCTTTGCCAAAGCTGGTATCAAGGGTCACATGTACAAAGCATTTTTCTAGTCGCAAACGGGCTGATTTGCAGAATCGGCCCGTTTGCGACTAGAAAAATGCTTCTTGGGATGTGCAAAGCCCAAATAGCAGAAAAAGAATTTCAGAGCAATCAGTGGTCCCATGGACCACTGACTGCTCTGAAAAAATGAAAAGAAAACTTTTTAATTAGCATTTTGAAATGCATCCCATTTTCCTTTAAGGAAAACGAGCTGCATTTAAAAACAAGCATCTTCAATGCAACGGGTCTCACATTTGCTCAAGTTAGAGCTATTAGCGTTGTAAAGAAAAAAAAATGCAGCGCGATCACACTATGTAAAGTGCAGCGCGATTGTGCTGCGTAGAAAATCAACAGATAAAGTAGTCCGGCTGAAAACATCGAGCCTCGTATGTTTTTAGTAGTTTACCGGTGCTGTGTAGGTGGGCTAACCACCAGAAAAGGCATGCCGTATGAATGCCTTTCGCAAATGAAAGCATGTGGATTTTAAAAGGCAAGCCCACAAATCAATGAAAGTGACTGACGTGACATAGGTTTGGTTGGAAGCCCAAAGAGAGATTACAGAATGGGACGGAGTGCTTTGCGCTCGCCCATAAAAACTGCTTTATTTGAAGAGCAGTCACAGACATGGTGTTCTGCTGCCTCTGGCAAGCCACCATCCCTGTGAGTGCAGTCATTCCAAATGGGGTCACAAATTGTGACCTACCTCATGAAAATTCATGAGGTAGGTCTTTGCCACCCCAATGGGAATCGCTAACAGGGTGATTAACACTGTTGTTCATTTTGTTTTGCGACTCGCAATTTGCGATTCCAAAATGGATCACAAATTAAGAGTCGCAAAACAAAAATTCGTACATCTGGGCCCTAGTTCCTACTCTGTCACGGGGATATTCCAGTTAGGGATGGTATTTTAGGAGACTGGAATCCTACCAACAGTGATTAGTAATTTCCCTATTTAATACCACAGCCAGGGGTACACAAGCCTCCGAGCCGTTACCACATAACACCTTCTGTAGCAAATCCCACTTCCAATGAAGGAACACTTGCTGTTTGACACCATCTCCAGCTAATAGGTGATCAATTCAAAACCAATTGCGAGATTTAGAATGATGTCAAACCATTTATTTAAAAAATCTCATTCACATGAAAAACAAGTAGATCGAGGTTGGAAGAGTGTTGAAAAACATTAAAAATAAATGTTTTTTGATTGACAAAACAAGATATACAGTAGAAAAAGGTGGGGGGGTTGGAGGGAAATGGGCAGGCAAGGTGAGTTTGAGAGACATGGTTGGTTTTTGCTGTTTTAACAATATCAGAAGTTTACATGAAATTTACATTAGAACGCTAAACAGATTGCATTTCCTTTGGAAAAGCCCCACTTGAAACAAACTTTATTCCAACAATGTGATTTAAAGAAATTTCAATTTTAAAATAATTTGTATTAACAAAGAATCAGTTCTCAGCACTGTTAGGACTTTCCACCTTGTCACAATACTTGGGCTTCTGTAGGAAGGAGTGAGGAAAACCAGCTCTGTTGACCATTGGATATGCCTTCTCTGATAAAGACCACTTTCTTCACTTCAGGATTGCTTTAGCAAAAGCTCCAATCGAGTGTGATCAGAGGCAGTATTAACAGCATCAGTCTTCACTTGCAACAAGCCTTATTTTGTTTGCAGTGAGCACCACAAATTCAACAGTGTTCCTTTTTCTCCTGGCTACTTCCTCGGGATAAGACCCACCGGGTTCATCTTGCCTCCCTACCTTCATTCCAGAATCCCACTAAGAAGCACCATAAAGATAATTCAGATTATGTTTGAACATTTTTGAATCCCTATGCGTTTTTTTCCTTCTTGATAAATACACCTGGCTTAGTCTTTCTTTCATTTTGGCTGCTCCTACTTAAACATTTGTAGTATGTACTTAATGACGTTTACTCTTTTTCGATTGTGTGGACCGTATTCCATTGTGCTTGTTGGGTCGTGTGCCTCCTAGTACCTCGTGAAGGGTTTAATCTATGAGCATGGCCAAACTGAGACCCACAGCCTTTGTTCTTCTAAGATTTATGAACAGGTAGTGCAAGTGGAATAGTTTGTTGTGATAACTTGTTTGGAATTATTTAAGTCTCTGTTCCATATTGTGACGCTCTTCTTCTGACTTTCTCACAGGTACAATAAACTGACAGTCAGCTAACAGCTCACTACTGCTTGCAAAAGTGATGTAAGTGCCTGTGCCGGTCAATCTGCATCAGCCCCTCCTAAAGAATTAAGGATAAAACACAAACCAAGAAACAACTATGTGAAAAAATATTGCCTACAATAATAATGGTAGTAATCTTTTTTTCGGAACTCTTTTTGGACAAAAATGTGTATGTAAAACATCACCAGCGTAAATATTTTGAGAAAGCTGCTGAAGGGCTCATTAGCATACTGTGCAATAAAACATTATCTTTCAAAAGCGTGTTTTACCTTCGCTATTCTGAACGTTCACTTTGTGCAGAGCTCATCCCCTCTGTTTCCTGGCAGTGCATCCTGCCGGCTGCAGTGTACTATTGTTAGCTGCCTCTTACTTCAGAAAATAACATTTCCCTATCTTATGACAAGCCTTTGCAATGCAATGGGTTTCGCGTTTGCTCGAGTTAGAGCTATTGGAGTTGTAAATTCCTAACTGGACTTTTTTTTGCCACATAAATAGAAAATGAAAAGTAAAACAATTGACATAAGCGGGCTGATTCAAAGTGCCACAGACACCATGAGTGCGAAGGAGAGAGTGCTTGCGCACTCGACCTAAGAAAAGGAATGGTTAAAACAGTGATGTGTTGCTGTTGCAGATCTTTGTTCCTGCGTTTTTATTCAGATATGGAGGAAGGGAAAACAACTTAACATTTTGCAGCAAGAAAAGAAAATTATGAAAAGGTACTGTACCTGGAAGTCGTGTGACACCGTGACCGGCACCGTTGGTGTCGGATTGTTGGGAACGACTCTGCCAACGATGCCGTGATAGCCCCAGTTGGAGCTATTATTTTTCTAGGCACTTTAGTTGGATTTAATCTTTAAATATTCATACTTTTGCTTGTGTACATTGGAATTATTTTGTTTCAACAGCATTTTATTCAGTTAAACATTTTCTATTTTTCTAAACCTGTGTGGTGTATTTGTCTGGTGTTTTCACTGTGTTATTGTATAAGTTCTTCACAAATACTTTACTCATTGCCTTCTAAATTAAGCCTGACTGCTCAGTGCCAAGCTACCAGAGGGTGGGCACAGGATAATTTGGATTGTGTTGTGACTTACCCTGAGTAGGATTGTGGTCCCTGATTGGACAAGGGTGTATACCTCTGCCAACTAGAGACTCCATTTCTAACACCCTGCACCTTTCTCTGTTTCAAGTGAGATCTAGTTTCAGTGGAGGGGCTTCTTTTAACTCTTCTGACCTGCAGAAAGGGCAGGAAGTGGTCATTCTCAGTAGAGGAAAAGAATGACACAGAAGGAGAGGGGTATTCCTTACCTCACTACTGCTCAAAACTGTTTGCAGCACACCTCCAGGGAACATTGCAGCAAGAAGGGGTCAGGACAGTCTCTGAAATTCAAAAGGAGCTTTTTCCTCCATCCTCCATTTGTTCGAGTCCCAGAGAATTCAGAGGTTATTAAAATCAGTGAGATTCAGAGATATTTTTCACTGATATCCAAGGTTTACTCGTACTGTTGGACCGCAAACCTATCACCAAGTACACCCGTTTAGCACTTGCCCCTCGGAGTAGCAAATTTGAGCAGTCCAAAGCTTACTGGGGTGGCAAGCAATTTTGGGCTATAGACTTGGCACTCAGCAAACATCAAATAGAAGATAAAAAAATGCTGTCCATCCAGTAATTCGGTTTCGGGGACACATGGACAATTCAATGTGGGCAACTCTTAAGCGTATTAATGGAACAGTACTCATTTTTGTTTCACAGGATATTCTCTAGTGGTGAAAGTACGTAGACCAGTTTCCCTTGTGGGAAGGATCCTTGGAGCACTGTGGGTAAGTCCTGTAGCTCAGTTTCACTTTAAAGTCGCTTATTAATCCCAGTAATTTCCTACTGTTATCCCCTCTTTTGTCTGGGTCTATTGTCACAGTACCTGTCTGTCTGGTGCCCAGGTTCATGTGGCTTCTTGAGGGCTGGCATGCCTACCTGTGCCACTCTCAAACTGGGCACACCAATTCAATTACGTGCATCCCACATGGCCCGCTGAGTGGAAAGAATGTTGGCTCTGCCCAGTCCATATGATGCATGTGTGCTTTTGTGGTTGAAGCACTGGTGCCTGTCAATCCGGTCAGTAGTTGTGGCGCCAGTACTGATGAAGAGGAGGCTCTGTTCAGTTGGGAGCCTTGAAGCTTAGGTTTGTTCTGTGGCCCAGTTACAACTCACTACCCTAACAAAATAGATAGCCACCCCTTTATCAACAGTGACACTCTTTTGCAGGTGCACTCTCTGCACTGTGCTTGTAAGTCCTTATTTGTTCCAACTGTTATCACGGTCGTGTTCTTCCAATGCCTGCAGGCATTGTGGTGCTGATATCCTCCTTCAGAACTCAATTTGTGAGTTCCCCCTGACATTCAAGTAGTGGCATTTTTGCCTGTGCTAGAGACACACAGGACTCTGAGTCTCACCCACGGCACAGCAGTGCAGGTCTCTCTCGATACCAGCAGCATTGCGTTATCAAGCTGGACTTTTTGCAGTCTCATCACAGCAGTGTGTCCCTCATGTTAGAACACCTCCAGCACCCCTTCTAAGCAGGGTTTCAACTCTCTCCTTGAAGTAGGGTTCAGAAAAGACTCTCATGGTAGACCAGTTGAGTTTCCCCAGGTTATGGTCTGAAACTTGCAAATGGGGGTGGTTGAGGTGGGACTTGCAGTCATTACCCAAGATCTGGCCGTCTAAGGATTTTGCTGGTCTTCACTGATGTGGAACCCCAGACTTCTAGTCGGGCAGTCCTAGCACACTGACTTAAATGTTCTGTTCCGTATTTATACCCAAATTGCAGAAAGATTTTGTGTGTCCATCAGTTCAGTTTCCTGACCGGATCATCGCAGTTTTGCGCTTTTGTGATTTCTTCACAGACTGGCTCAGTCATGTTCTTTGTCCAGTGTGTGAGCAGGGAGATGAGGTGAAACTGGGAACCTCCATTCCGGAGAAATCGAAAACAATGTTACAAAGATAGTCGAGCTTTTGTATTCAGATACATGTTAATCTCTGAGGGTAGCCCATTAAGAGAACAAAGGACCAGGAAAGGTCAGATGAAAATGTCCCTGCATTAATGTATGTGAGCCAGTACAAGACACATTTGCACCTATGTTTTACTCTTGTAAAGCAGTATTATATGTATGTGAATACAAGGATAAACCATTCGAGGATACCTACAAACCAACCCAATATGCAAGCACACAATTGCCTAAAACATACACTAGTGTTAACTGTGCATACACCAATGCAATAAACAGATACAGCAATGTGAGATTGATGTAAATTTGTATTTTGGGAAGATAAATTATTATGTTGTGTTAAAGAAATGCATACCTTAAACCGTATGCTTTTTGATGTAAACCAATGTACTTGATTGAGTACCAATAGATTACCAATGAGTCAACCAACATATTGATTCCTCAAACCAGTCTTAGGGGGTCAGTATGACCCTGGCGGCCGGCGGTAAGCCACAGCCATACCGCCGGCCCCTCCAACATACCGCCAGCAGCGGTGCAAGCACCGCTGCCCTGGGGATTATGAGTCCCCGACCGCCAGCCTGTCCGTGGCGGTAAACACCGCCATGGAAAGGCTGACGGTAAGGGGACTTGGGGTGCCCCTGGGGGCCCCTGCACTGCCCATGCACTTGGCATGGGCAGTGCAGGGGCCCCCATGCATAGCCCTGTCGCGCATTTCACTGCCCGAATTTCGGGCAGTGAAATGCGCGACGGGTGCTACTGCACCCGCTGCACATCAGCATTGCCGCCGGCTCTATTACGAGCCGGCAGCAATGTTGATGTGACTTTTCCGCTGGGCCAGCTGGCGGTAACACTGTTACTGTCCGCTGGCCCAGCGGAAAAGTCATAATAGGGAGCCAGGAATACCGCCGGCAATGGCGGTATTCTGGCTCCCGCAGCCTCGGCGGTCTTTTTGAAAGACCGCCGAGGTTGTAATGAGGCCCTTAGTGTTTACCAACCAGTAAGGTGTATGTAAACCAAAAAAACTTGTGTGAACCAGTGTACTACAAGACACATCCAATAGTTTCACGTTTAAACCAATGTGCTTGCTATGTGAACCTTTACAATTGATATAACCAGTATGTGTCACATATGAGGTAAAGGAATTTTTGCCTGTTAGGCATCTCATTCACATACTCTTCACTGCATTTTATTATGACTACCTTATCCTTCTGCTGCAACTCCATAAAGGTCAGGTATCATGCATTGAATGGCTTCTGTCCAAACACTTTGCCAAAATACACTTATTCAATCGTAGTTCACATCTGTTTCTTCTCTGCCAGACAGCTAAACGAAGTAAGCACCTTCCCCTCAGAGCTATGTGAATCCTGAAGATCACAAACTGGGCTCTCAATGGGGATCTGCAGTGGAAAGTGTTTTAGGACAATGTTCAACAATTGCTAATATTGTACACAAATATAAGGACATGCATGTAAATTAGAGTATCACATTAAACGTGGGTACTTGTCACCAGTCCCCTGTACTAAGAACTCTTCATCGTAAGGCTCTGAGACAAGGTGGCTTATGATACTTCCGAGGAGACATTACCCCATGGATGCTTAAGCATATTTGCATTTATTTAGGGTCCTGGTTTCTTTCCCTGATATACTCGTGATTGTCTTTCGTGCACATTTCAGGGCCCGGCGAAGCTGCCCTCAAAACAAAATAAGATCCCAGTTGATAGAGGGCACCTAGCATGGACTGCAGTTCTGTGAAACACATCCTTTTATTGCTCGTGTTTACCTTAATGATAGTCATACCCACACCATTACACCTAGGTACCTTGTAGACAAGCTCATAATAATTGCTATTTATTTTCAAAGTGTTCACATCCGAACAGACCCTAGATGCTTATAAATGCGGCCTTGCAAGATATGTGACTTCCTCCTTGAATACTTAATGGATTTGCTCTTTACAAAACTGCAGTCTTTACAAGTGCAAAACCCTCAATTTCAATGAACTAAAATACATTACGAGTCAGAAATGGACTGGAACCTGGTCCACACTTTGACTAATTGCAATGAAAAGGGACGTCGAAAAGGCATCACACCTTTCTTGTGACTAGCACATCTGAATAAGGAATGTGGACATTGCAGGGCACAACATGGTGCTTTCATTTATGGTTTTTTATTGCTGACTTGAAAATACACTATTTTGTGATCGAAATGCAGTGATTACCCAGGCATCGATTACTATGTTTGCACTCATCAGGTCTTATTTACAGAGAGAATTTCGTCTCATTAATAGGCATGACAGAGTATTTCTGTGAATCCTACTTAATGGACATTTAGGACATCATTTGAAACCCAAACCTTTCTGAGGTTATATCACAGATTCTCTGCAAATATAGCATCTGAAATGCGACCCCACACTAGTACATGAGGTTCCTTGTAGTCCCTTAACAAAATACCTTTAATTTTGTCAACTGTAGATTTACACCTACCACTATAAATACGACCCATATTTTGTTTACCTAGATAAACATAACCATACCATAGTGTTCACGCTGCAGTATATGCATTTAATGGAATAGGCACAAAAACCTCATATTTAAGTCAAATATATTACACACATAGCTAGGTATCATGGCTAATGTATTACAACTCTATATATAAACTGAAATGCTAATGAAATTGTAAATGGTGAAAAGGACAACTACCAATCATCACTGCCTGGTATCAACGGTCAAATCAAATTTCCAAAGGAAACCCAGAATCTGGTAACCTGCATGGTAGTGAGAACGGGGAGGGAAGGATGGATATTAATAGTGCTTACCAATTCATTTTGCTGGCTTATTCTCCGAGTAATCAATCTGCTACACATTGAACTAAATTGATGCAGACATTAATGCTTCATACACTAACAGAAAAGGTGGTCACAAAATACATTAGTGAAAAAGAATGTGAAAATATTGCAACCTACTAGTTCTATAATAATCTAGTAAAGAAGGACAATAAAAACATCAAGTCTAAAAAAATCCAAGCTTAAAAGAAATGGTTTAAGGCGTTTCACTAACAAGTGTGGTACCAACTTATGATTTCCTACTATTTGTGAAATTACTGCATGAAAGGGGATGTGGAGGGTCATTTACAGGCGGGACTAGACTTACTTAGCAGTGTAGTAACTTCTTCTTTGGTGCCCCCTACACCAATTTTCCTTTTAGTTGTGGATCTAGTGACAACTTCTATGGCGATTCTAATGCACAAGGCATTGTTGATGTTTTTTTCATGGTAATAATCACATTTGCTTCAACTGAACTTGATTACTATAAATATCAGTCTAAGGCCCTTATTACGAGGCTGGAGGTCTTGAGACCGCCAGCCCTGCAGTGACAGTTGGACCGATGCACTCCAGGCTGTCTGACCGGCACATTATGACCCTGGCGGTTGGACCACCAGGGGATGGCTGTCACTGCCGGGAACAAGGTTCCCTACGGGCTCGTGGCGGGTGGACTCGTGGTCAGCCATGGCAGATCTGAACCCAGCACTGCTGCGCTGATCAAACTCTAGTTTCTGCCAGTCTTTCCATTGCAAGGACCCTGCCATGGAAAGGCTAGCGGAAACACAGTGCAGGGGGCCACAGGGGGGTCCCTACACTGCCCAAGTCCATGGTCCACCTGCCTAGCACCCTCAGAATGCACACTGTCTGCTTTCAGACAACAGCATTCCGAGGGTGCTGCTGTGTTATGATATGGGCCTCGGCTTCCCTTAAGGGAGCTGAGGCCAATACTGTAGCAATGTTCCCACAGGTCTCACCAGCAGGAACATAGTAATATCTCAAACATATTGGTGTCCTTAGACAGAACAACCCAAACTGAAAGAAAGAGGTGATAATGAAGAATATTCTGCTGGACAAGCAGCCCTCCTGCTATAGTGACCTATATTTTGCACATGGAAGTTGCCGCAAAGAGTCCAAACACCCTTAATTCACAGATGTGAATTGGGATGAGATCATCGTCGGCTCCACCACAAAAGACCAACAAAAAAACAAAAAAAGCATAGCACTGTAATGTCTTTGTTCATCAAAGAAACACCATACATGTGAACCCTCAATTTGGTCCATTTGTGCAAGGGGAAAGAGATATGTTTTTGGAATTTGTGGAAGCACTACGTTCATAATGGAAGCTTTCAAGATGGACCTTTTTTTAGCTATCAATTGTTCTGTGGAGTGTTAGTATTGGTGACTAAAACAATAAAACAAAGTGTTGTTCATTACATCTATACTCACTACTCATACCTACAAGAATACTTACAAAAAGGATAGGGGGTGTTGAAGCCACATGGGAGAGATGACACATATGAGCCCTGAAAGGAGAGCAGGGCGGAGAATTATGAAAAAAGACAAATGAGGAACAGCACATATTCAAGGCAGGAAAAATAAGACCTGTAAGAGTAGATATAACCTTAGGAAATTGAATATATTTTAAAGCACAGAATTGAACTGTTGAAGGTAATGCATGCCAGTCACAAACATAGTACTGCATCAACAGAAAAAAGCATTTACTAGTAACTAGTTACCCAAAGAAGCAACCAAGGCTTGGTGAGTCTAGATAAATCCATAGATTCAACTTTACAAGCTTGAGGAAAGGTTTTCAATTGAGAAGGATCCACATATGTGGAAGAAGTGACTTTCAACAAGTATTGATGAAAAAGGTTAACACGGGCACACAGAGAGTGAACAGAGTGGATAGAAAATCCTTACGCTTGTCTGCAGTGTTCTTTGCATAGTCCTTTAAGAAGTAAAAGTTCTTACCGGACCATGACACCTTTTCCTTGCTTTGACTGTTGAAAGAACCTAAGAAAGTCGATATATTCAAGAAAGTAAAGGATAATGTATCTGGGACTCTTGGAGGTGGAAGCAAAGGTAGGTGATCAACCCAATCTATGAGCACACTACATATTAAGAGGAAGTGACTCTGGTAGAGGAAGTACCTTAGGAAGAAATATTTTAAAGAACATAATGGGGTAAGAGCCTTCAGAGCCCTCTGGCAGTCTGTAAATATGTAGATTATTCCATCTGTTTCTTTTTTCCAAATCTTCAACCTGTTTTTGCTGTATGGAAACTTGAGATTAAGGTGATTGACAATAAGAGTAGTAGTATGAAAGGTGAAAATATGTTGTTCAGCCTTTACAAGTCTCACTTCCAGCTGATATCATTTGTCATGAAGATGTTAAAGTTTTGCGTTAGTCTTCTCCATCTATGGATGCAGGGCCCTGATTTCCTCCAGTAAAAGATCAATTGAGACTGAAGGACGAGGGTTAGTAGGAGAAAGAAGAACCTTTTTTAGACCTTTAGTATATGGTTTTGCAACTGAGGTGGTGGTGCAGGAATACCCACATTAGCAGAAGAAGAGGAATAAGCACCACAAGTTGTGGGAGAAATAGCCTCTTTCATCTCCAAATTTGTTGAAGGATGAGGAAAATAAGAATTAAACCTATGTAGGTAGCCAGAGGGATATTTCGGAAGTAACTTAAGCTTTTTCAATCTACCCATAAATCTGTATATAATAACAAGTTGATTGGTTCCAAGTTAAGTAGGTCAAAGAGCCTTATATTCCAATGTGGGAGAGAAAGGTTGAGAAAACACTGCCAATTTGAGGCAATAAAACAAAAACATACTTAAGTATGTAATAACAGGTGAGAGGAAATCTCAACTAGTCAGGCCTTTTCAATGAGAAAGCCAAAACTGTGTTAAAAGTCTAATTTGAAGAAGAAACTGAGGAGAGGACTTTACTTGGTAGCATTAGAAAATGTAAAGAAGCGACTGCTGGATATGGTACAAGCTAGATGCCCTTTCCATTAGGAACACTCCCTCATCCTGAAAAGCACAAAATGGCAGCTGCCATGAGGGAGGAATGCATCATGAAGTGGGGAGGCAAAACGCAATCTCCTGTGCTCCCAATTGCATGGAAAGGAGCTCCTATTGTTCACATCAACTTCTGACGTGAGCAGGAGGAGTGGCAGTGAGAAGAGCCGCCTCCATATGAAGAACACCCCTTCCATCCCACGGAGAGCACACTGGTGCCTCCATCTTCTTTGGGTGTCAGGCCACTCCATTCTTGTGGCAATGTCTGGGTATCTCTACTGGGTGAGACAGTGCATTCTTGAAATTAATCCCTGTCCATTCTATTTTGGAGTGAGACACCTCATTTGCTGATATGGTTTCCCGTAGGAACGAGGTGCAGAGAGATGCAGAGTGCATTTTGAAATATATAGTGCTAGGTTTGCATCTGGGCAGAGAAAAAGTAACTCACATGTCATGTTGTCCTGAAAAAGTCTCTGAGGGGACGGTGGCAGAACACATTGTAAATATGCTCCAAACATGTCCTAATCCAGATCCACACATAACCAGATTATCCAGTCCATTTTTTCCCTTGCATTTAGGCCCATGTATTCCTCATGTCACAATGAAGCAAACAGGACTTCAAGTCCCAGAATAGAAAGCAAACATCTGGCCTCGATATGCTACACATGTATGAACCTGCGAAATATTAAAGCTCTGTATATTGTATTATGGTGGAATAAGTGGAAATTCACATGCAATCCTGCTGCTCGCCTACCCTCATATTACTGCCAACCTATAGTTTCCTATGTACTGATGTGTACTGGTACTCATCCTGGGAGTGGCTAACTGCACAGCCGGTGAAGGACACCTGAGCTGACACACTCTGATCTAAGGACAGGAGAGACTCATACCAAGGCACACAACCAGGGGCATAACACAGGCCCCTGCAGCCCGTATGGCACAGGGGGATCCAAATCCCTCAGGTGGTTCCTATTCAGCCCAACAACAATAACACTGGGACAGGACACTGCCTTCACCGGGGTACGAGAAACTCTTATAGAGGAAAGGAAGACATGGCACTATGGCAATAAAGACTGATACTAATCTAGAGGAGGCAGACACCAGGACGGGGGGATGCTAAAAGTGGGACAAAGGGGATACAGACAAGTACAGAGGAGACACAGGTACATTATTCTGTAACACCCTATTCTAAGAGTCTTTATGGCATTGATTTTATGATTTTGCATTCATCATTTCTGTATCAAAGCTTTTGAATTTTTTTAATCTTTTTATTTTATTCCAGATCTACAACTCATGTATTGAGCGGGCTTTTAAATAACTAACTGCATTTGATATTGTTGTGGCATACATTAGCTTATGATATTGAGGTTTTACATTATCTCCGATTCATCAACCCATTAACAAATATTTGAGGTAATACTTTTGGGATGAATAAACTTTGAGGTTCCTCAGGCCACAAGTATACTCTACAAAACACGTAACAATGTAATAATAGTATAAACAATCATTACAGATATATCCTGGTACCTCCTGGCATTTGGGAATTGGGTCCAGTCTCTACGGACAATTCCTCAGAAAGCCTTTGCTCACAAGGCTTGAATATGTGTTGTTATCATATATATTTTCCCCGACTTTTCATGCTTCTGAAAGGCTAGCAGTGAAGCAATTCATCGATGTGGCCTTCTCCTTCTATGCATGCAAGTGGCTCACTGTGACTTTGGTCATGCCTAGTTCAGATAAAAGGGCATTTCCTGCTCCCTAATGGGAACCTCACTTCTAATGCATCATTAGCTTACTTCTAATGATATTATCTCAGTGACAAGCAACAGTGTTCTTTCAGTTCTGTGCACCCGATCTACCAAGGTGTCACAGTCCTTGTGGCTAGTTAGTTTCACCCAAACAATAGCAGTTGGGCAGTCCTATACAAACTGTAAAATGCAAACCTAGAAAAAGACCAAAGTATAGATCTGAAGTAGTGCTGACTTTCAAATTCATAATTTCTTTAGAAATAATATCAGGCAAAATATGACACTGTGTGTGCACTACAGTTTACCTAATTATGTGATTCACATAATCCTCAGTTTAGAGCTCCCTACTCTGATAATTTCTGTTCCCTCTCTATATGTTAGATTCATCCCACAGTCTCACTTAGGTTTGACTTGAATTACTAACCCATCTATTTTGATGCAAGATTCATCAAATCCTCTCTGGAACCCAATCCATCACAATATGGCTTAGATATCACCTGGGTTCCACCATACGTTTACACCTTAAATTGCAGCCTATTAGAAACACGTTCCACAGGGCTGCCTGTCTATATGTCTAATGAGGAAAGGCAAAACTGCCTCTTCTGATTAACATGGACAAGAGAGGGTTTTCAATAGACCAAGTAGGGCGTGCAAGCGTGAGCTCTTCTCCTGCAAGGATCCAAGGTAGTGCCTCAAGGGCTCTCTCTACATCGAGTTTGAAGATAATTTGAATGCTGCTAACCCTGGTGTAAAAGGGAATGCTCAGCTATGTGATCAGGGATGCTAATTGACAGGTGACAAGCATAATAAAAATTGAAGCTGAGATGAACCATGAGGGACTCCAGATCTAAATTTTGTAACATCTTAACCATCCCAAGAAAGAATAGCTGAAACAGATGCAAATATAAATATGGTCTGTAATGGCAGATGGCAAGTTGTTAGAGTGGGAGGGCATGCAAGTGGGTGGTGAGTGGGTGCATGCATGCAAGGTGAGTGCACCGACAAATAAAAAGGAATAGCCACTTGTCTTACTTACTTCATGATGTGCTCGCTCCGGTCCATGCTCTGCTCCATCTGCTCCAGGCTCCAGCAAATTCCTTTAACCAATCCTGGTGATGCTCTCATGCTGGCAACCAGCATGAGAGGAGCTCCAGGATTGGAGGGAGTGGCCTCTCTCAGCACTCTCAAGAGCACTGGGGGCCTGTGCTTTCTCTAACCTAGCTGTCTAGGGTGGCTGGGTTAGAGGAGTTTAAAATGTGCATGTCTGGCTGGCCATCGCAAGACGGCAGGCCAAAGAGACATGTTCACTTTTAAACTAGTGCACAGGCAGCCCACCACTCCTCCCTGCTGCTGCCACTCAGCAGGCCTCCACCCCTTCCTGGCACTTGGTTTGGGATCAGTTGACGAAAAATAAGATGGTAATTAACTAACTTCATTACCATTTTATTTTTTGTCTCTAGGGCTTTTCTGAGGGCATTTCAGTGGGGCGACGCTCCTCCACTCTAATGTAGGAGCTACCCCTGATGATCTGGTTAGTGGAATAGGGGCATTTCATATAGGCTGGGGCAAAATTTGAATTAAACCAGAATAATTTGAGTAGTCTCCATATTTACGCATTACTATAATGATGCAAAATTAACAAAATTATGCCATTCCTCCAGTTTAAGTAGTTGTGGGCAAAAATCCTACCTTAGGCACACAGGAAAAATAAACTAAGGGAGAGCGAGAGGCAGTCAGATACTGGTGTTTATGTCCTGTAGCATTTACATTTTCTTAGTGCAAAATGCACCCTCAGGCTCATTTTGGACGTGAGGGTGCATTTTTCACTACGAAAATAGTGCTATATGCTAGATTATGCTTCTCAAACAATTGCGCATAATTAAAAGTAATTTTGCAGTATTTACAAGTAATTACCATAGAGAGATTTACGCCACACCTAATTTCAAGCCAAAGAGGTGCACACTTTCTAGCTAACGAAGTGAACAACATGTTTTTTTTTCTGTCTTATTGGTGAGCATGTTCTGAATAGTGAAATGAAGTGCCACAAGGCAATGAATACCACATATTTTGGACAAAAAAGAGGTTGTGTTCTGGGCGGGTAGAATGGTTAGTGTAGTCTAGCAAATGATAATCACATTTCATCAGAACAGTTTGGCAAATGGTTTGTGGATTTGCTTGGCTAACTAAACTTGCATTTTGAACAATTGTGACACTACCTTGAAAGGTATCAGTCTGTTCTGGCAAATTAGTAATTTTTCAGACAATACATTCTCAGAATAAAAATTATTATCCAGGCAAACCATCAGCATCTCTGAAAAGTAAGTAGCTCATCCTAGAAAAGTCTGAGCATATTCTAGAAAAATAATGGTTACCTTTCAAATAAATGTTACATTCTATCAATGAGCTGTATAATTCGTCGTACCATATGGGTATTGTGTAGGTTAAATTAATCAATATTTACCGAGTAATCAGTAATGTAGGCAAAGGAGTTCGGGAGGTTTGGGCATGCAGTCCTAGTAGGAGGGAATTTCACATTTCGGCTGCACAGGAAACGAGTGAAATGTGAAGTAGGTATAATACCAAGCTGAGGTTTACCTTCCCTGGGGAAGCCATTTTGAGCTGGATAGTACACACAGATACATTATGCGCTGAGGTCAATTCATGCCAGTGGGTCAGAGATGTATGGAGAACAGAAATGATGGCTTTACTGTAATTCAGTCTTGAACTAAGCACCTCAGTCTGGGACAGAGGGAGCTCTGGGAGGTAAAAGCAATGAAGACAGCAGCATACTATGGATCTAGGGAGAGTGGTGGGCATAGCGCTGTAGAAAGAGGGGATTGAAACAGCCTGAGGAGGGGGTGGGATTGACACAGTTTATCTTAATCTTAGACCAATTGAGGTCTTGGTCAAGTGAAGGATAGTGCCATCCGCCCCCTGACCCCCTCCTTCCCAGTGTTGGACAGATTTAGCTCTGGAAGTGTGAGTGCTCGAGACAGGCTCTTCTTAAGGTGGGGCATAAGATAAGATGCTTTGAGAGGGGCTGAGACAGTCAGCATAGATAATGATATATACTGAGCGCCTGACTGAATTATGCAGGACATTGCTGGGTGAGTCTGACTGCATGTTGTGTGCAGTGGTTTGAGTGTTGTGGGAAGTGGCATGAGGCAGCAGCAATGAAATGGACAATTCATCTACGATTGATTTTCCAGTGACCATGGAGAATGAGTTAGAGCGCTGTCACGGCCACAAAAGAGGAATCACTCTGAGCTTGTACTCTGTAATTGAGTTGTTAGAAGTTCCTGTCTAGAAAGGTTTGCCCAAAATACAGTATCAAGAGGGCGAGCTGACTGTGTTTGGTTTGACTCCTTTGAAGAATGAGGTTTTCTATTAGAATTCGATCGCCATCTCACCCTGTCTGTTTGCTTTCTTGTCACTGTGGCTATTGTGTTTTTAACAACTCCTCTGCATGTGAGCATTTCACCCCCTTACAATAGGAGAGCTGGTATTCCATGGCTGATCACGAGCAAAGACATTGTAGGAAGGCTTATGTTCAGCATCTGGCAAAGGCTGGATATTAAGCAGTCAAGGTAGCTGGAATGTAACCATGCATTATGCTCATACTCCTACATTGCGAGTGTGGGAGTAGAACCGATGAAAATGAGGTTCTATTTATATTCTGACTAGTCATGCGGGAACCTGTGGTTTATTGGTAATGAATGCCCAACCCGTTCAGTTTGTGCAGTCGCTACTCTTTGTAACAACCATCTTACCAGACTCTTACTTGCCAAACATACTGACTCCATAGGATAATATTTCATGTATTTTTCCCATCCTCTTCTGCTACACTGTTTATCATTCTTATCGTTCTCCATCAGTGTGGCTAGCTCAGCTGTTGTTCTAGTGTGATAACACTTTGATTATATATACACTGGCGCCTCACTTTTCCGAAGTAATGCCACATTTTTAATAGCACATAACCGACCTAGCATCAAAGAACACAATGGACACACTAAAGCACACAGCGAAACGTAAAACGCATGGCAGTGTTTAGCTGTCCAACAACAATAAGAGAGCATACTCCTCAGTGAACTCGACACAGTGTTACCCAATCACCACCAGCGGCACCAACACCAGACTCGCATGCAAGCAGCACAGCACCGAGGGTCAAACAGATGACACACAGAGGAGCTGCTCACACCCATGAGAGGAACCGAGCCGACAATGATGCCCATTCAAGCTACTTGGGTCTGGGCTTGTGCCCGGCTGACCCATTCTTCTCTTTGAAGGCTCGGGTGAAAAGATGCACGACCCACGGGCCCCCATCATTTACCACAATGCATGTGCTGGGCACACATTCTTTCTACTACTAAATATGTGCAACCATCCATCATGCATATGTCATCGTTTTCTTAATCCACACTATAGCGCTACATTTCAACCCATTCCCAATGTGTCATTAAGATAATGCGTCAGTGGGTTGCTAGACATAATCAAAATAGTCCACACTCGATAAAAGGCCCCTTATTCAGCAAATGAGTGCTACGTAAATATCAATAATATAATGTAACAGTGTAACATAGTGTAAACTGACAAAGCATGAAGTGCAACAGTTGGCTAAATAATAGATGTCAACTGTTTTATTTGTCTAATTCATTTTAGAATTATAAATATGCAATTATTTATGCATTAACCACAGAACATTGCTGGACGTTTACTTAATCAGAAAATTACGCTATTTTGTTGTTTGTCATGGAAACAAAGGCAAGAAAACAATACAAAGAGAACAAGCAATGTTAAGGCTATTAAGCCTGGCGCTGGCAAACTGGTGCAATGGTAATTATTATTTTTAGTATTTTTTGCCTGCAAGAATATGACAAACAAATAAAAAGGAGAAAAAACAAGCCACTACCTAAACGGGCGGTCACATGCTTTCAGAAAAAAAACAAATTAAAAAATAATCTTTGCATAAAAGCTTAATATAACCACGTGGGTGTTTCCTAGAAGGCAACTGTGTTTAGAACAAGCCTAGAAATACTTTCTAGTTTGAGTGCATACCATAGGAAGCTATGACTATTACTGGCACAAAGCAAACATACTACTGACTTTGAATTACTGTATCCTAAAGACATGTTTAAACACAGAAGGATAACAACGAAAAAATAAACATTTAAAGAGTGGAAAGAAAAAAATCATAGACAAAGTATATCTAGGAAGCTATGACTATTACTGGAACAAAGCAAACATACTATTGACTTTGAATTACTGTATCCTAAAGACATGTTTAAAATCAGAAGGATAACAATGAAAAAATAAAAAATTTAAGAGTGGAAATAAAAAATCACAAAGTATTTCCCCACCAGACCTGCCAGTGCTTAATTTGTAAATTAACGGGTGCTGGTGCCCAAAGCTCTTCTCAGAAGCCTGGAGCCATTGTACTTAAATGACAGCAAGCCAAACACCAAAGCTGTGTAATATTCAGTTCAACTCAGGCCTCTTTAATCCACTGCCAGACACTCCCTCCTCCTCTATCTCACTCTTGCAGGACCCTGCTTGTTTCCTTCGTGGCCATTTTTCAGTCTTTCTCTTCCCTTGACGTTGCGCTTTGCGTATTTTGCCCTCTTGTTCTCTTGGAATATCTGTAGAAGAAAAATAAGTGGGGGTCCCCAAAATTAAGTGCAGCGGTCCCCTCCGGCAATCACCGGCTCAAATTAACCACTGTCAGACCTTTAAATGAAGATTTACATATGTGATCAGGAAACATACCACCATTCACAGTGCTAGAGGCTCAATGGCTGGCATGGGTTATGTGGTTCTAAAAATTCTGGACCCATGTAATTTACTTTGCCACAGCAGTACGATTTTAATATCAAAAGACCGATAATGACTAGTACACTAAGCATGAGCATTTTCACTCAATTCCAGCAGCGTTTTCACCTCGAAATTGCCATTTTCGTCCTGCACTCGTGGCTCCCATTTTATACACGGCAGCCATTTTTAAAAGTTGCCCTCACATAGGCTTATAATACAGTCAGATTTGATTCCAAGGACACGTACACCTTGATTGACTTTTCTCTGACCTGGGCAAGCTGGAACCATTGCCTCAGGCTAAACCTGTTTGGTCAGTCCCTCTCCCAGTGGCCGAATCAGATAGCATCAAGGCACACCATGCCATAAAACCCTTATTATCGCTCACACACCCTGCCTAATCTTGCTCACACCTGCACCTGCTCTTTTCTTCTTCTTACTTTACGAGAGGGAGGTGCCCGTTTTTATTGGGGGTCCACACTTATCTGATGTAAAATACTAGGCCTTGCCGGGTAATTTATTATGGGTTGGATGACATGAAATATGAGGTTTCATCATGACACTGTTTTTTCCTTTGTAGTGAAAACATGTGAATGACCAACCAAAATGTCAAGAATGTTTGCCTGAAGCTTAAAAAACTGTATATAAGGAAACCTGACTTTGCATTGAAACACAGTCTCCTGAGAACATACAAACCGTGCTGTTGTACTTCTAGGACGCTTGTCACTTGGTTGCAGCCAATAAATTCGATCTTTGACTTCACCTAGAAGACTCTGAGTTTCTGTGGTCTGAATCAGGAAAGTACCCGAGGTCTTTGGGTGTACCCTGGCACCGCTGGGTTACCGGATCAGTACCGGTTCTGAAAAACCCAGTACCTCAGTTAAAGCACTGCTCATGATGTCTTCTTTGGGGAATAGAAGTAAAACGTGAATGACATTTGAGCAGATCAGCGGGTGAATAATGTACATGTGTTTACCTAAATCTGTTTATACCAGAAAAGGAACATGTACTTCGCTATGGAATATACAGTCAGCACTAGAAAGCCTCTCTATAACCTCACAAGTGAATAATAACATTACAACAGCCAACATTTTAATTCTGCCCTTGGTGTGTATTCAATGCATATGTAAGCAAATTTGTTTACCCGAACTGCATCAGCCTTCTGCTGCTGCTGAGTTTGGCACAATGTTGTCACCCATGTGCAAGTTCTGAAAATTGAGGTTTCCTACTACTTTTTTTCCAGACAAGCCCCCAGCATTTTACTTCTCCTATTAACATCTTTCCCTTTAATTTTCAACTGTTAACGTTTCTACCCAGAGATATCATAAATGCAGGATCTGTGAATAAGCAGGGGTTTACTCCCTGCATTTTGTGCTCTTTTTCACATTTTCAAAAGATAAAATTCTTTCATAACTAGGGTTTTATTTTCCAGTCACTGCAGGCCTAGTCCGGAAGAAACCATTAAGTGAAAGGCATCTCTTTCATCTAAAGACTCACTTTAACCTCCTGAATTTCGGGAACAGCCATCTAGATGATTCATTTCTGAGGTTTTACATTATTGAAGCTGTACTGTTTGCTCCATTGTAATGGTTCTGTAACTGTTTGCACTTTATACTAATCTAAAATGAAGCATACTGAGGCTCTTTTGAGAGCGCTCGTGCAAGCAACACTACCCGTCAATCCATTAGCCCATCAATCAATAACCAATCATCACTCCCCCCGGTAAAGCCATATTCCCTAAATGAGTTTTTGGAAAGCAAACAAACTTCCTTGACTTATTCTTTCCCTGGCGTGTCCCAGGAGTGTATTTTGACCTCAAATAAAGGTCAGGAAGGTGTTGTCCTTGGTTTCTGTTTCTCTTCCTGACAGGTCTAGTCAAATGTCAATTACAAGAACAATCAGCTGATGGGTGGGAGGAGTATTGATCTCTGGAGGTTTGTGAAGAAAGATGCATGGAAACCTTGGATGTGTCTCAGCTGCTGAGATGCTTGCCCCTCTCCCAAACCAATTTGATCACTCGTGGTAATCATTCAAATGAAAGTGTCAAATGGACAGATGGAGCAATTTGTTTAAGAGAGCCTAACGCTTGCATGAGCCATTGACAGATGAGGTTTTGTGGGTTTAGTCTCAGCTGAGAGTTTGAAGCAGAGAGGGATACTCGCAAATGGATAGTAGAAAATGTCCATCTGCCTGACCATTTTAGGACATCCTTAGGTATCCACAACAGATCCTATTAATCCCTTGCAGTGTGCCATTGGTTTCTCAAGTTGTGATGATGCAGAGTTAGCATCAAATCTCTCATTTACAGACACATATCTCTTTGTGCCGCTGCTCACCTCTTTAGGTTATTTCATGAAACACAGTCTTTCTTCACCATAGAGCTATTTTTATTGGAATCACTGTTCTGGGGTAGGAAAGCTGCCCATTAGTGAGTATGGCAAACTCTGATTTTTGATGGAACTAGTGACAGGATGAAAAACGTGAGATGGAGTGATATGTTCTGAGGATTGTTTTAGGGCAAACCAACTTAACAATGTTAATTATATTGCACCCAGCAACGTGTTAAATGTAGAACAAATAAACAAAAAATGTTAACAGCACTATTCAATTAATTTTGAATTAAAACTTAATTAATGGAAATATATTAAATTAATTAATTGTTTTATGAAGTTTAAATTAAAAACACATTTTCACCTAAAGACATTAATGTACAATAATAACTTATTAAAAGTGATGTATAGAGTAAATGAAAATGAATGTAATTCTTTTTAATAACATTTATTGTCACATTATTAAATTCAAAATGGGTTGTTCAAATATTTTATAATTAAGTAATAAACATATACTATATATATTTTATAATATTATTTTTATCTTTTTAATTATTTAAATTTTACTTTAACATTATATTTTCTATGGGGTTTTATTTTAAGCACCTACCCATATTTTTTTCTGTGACGGGTGTTGCAGTAAAAGTGGATGACAATGTGTAGTACTGGACTTACTACTGTTTTTTTCTTTTTTTTGTAGTAACTTACACTCAGAGTTTGTTACTGAAAAGTAGTAAACTTACTTAAAAGTGTAAGTTACATTTGTGACACAGGCCCAGAGTTTGTGAATAATAACTTGTATTACGATTAGACCTGGGTGGAGCTAGTGGAGTTCTGCGATGCAGAATTCCATGGAGCAGGTCAAAAGCTCTGCAAGCTTCTGCGGAACTCCGCCTGCAGGCGGAGCTGCTCGATATGCCAGTTCGTGCTATGCTTTTGACATTTAGGAGCATTATACACGTTCTTGCACTGAAAAGTGCGTACAAAAGACATCACACGGTTCATGTGCATGGCCATTTTGTTTTCTTCTGTTTATGTGCATGCCGCTTGGCCTGAGTTTTGATTCACCCGTAATCTTTTTAACCCCCCCATCAAATCCATCCACCCCTCATTTTTATATTATTTTATTAGTGTGTGTGTTTATGTTTGTGTATTTTACATTTTTGCAAATTATTTGTGTTTCTTTTGACTTCTGGTGCTTTTTTTGGTTTTCCCTTTACTTCTTTATTTTTTCTTTCTTCCTTCTCCTATTTCTTCCCTTTTCTTTTTCCGCCCAGGGCCATGGCAGAGCAGGGTGGAAGAGGGAGTGTTGGCTCCAGTGCGGCTGCACACCTTGCAGTAATACGCACTGCCAAGGAGTGCAGCCTCCCCATTGCTTCTGAGGTGGAAGCACTTGCCTTTTTTGTGCAGCACCACCACTTGCCTTTTTTTGTGCAGCACCATGCTGGTAGCAGGAGGCAGGCCTGGGAGTGGTTGCACCCTGCGGGGGCATCAAGTGCTGTTGGGGAGGGTGTGCCATGTGTGTGTCAGCATACTGGGGTCAAACGCACACAGCAGCAGTTGACGCACCACTGCATGGACATACTGGACTGCGAGCAGGACTTGCTTGACTTGCTGGGCGTTGAGGTGTTGCGGCTCTGTGAGTTATTATTTATTCGTTGTGTGTGTTCTACAATACATTTTTTTCCAATAGCATTGCTGACACTCAGAGGTAAGTTAAGTTTACATCACTACAAATATTATGTGATCCAGTTTGAGCTAGTCAGGTGCTCAGCGCTACCTAATCATACACGTTGGTGCTCTTTTGGGCTGATTATTTATGAAGCAATGAAGACTCCTCTGTCCTGTCACTAAGATAGTAGTAGTACTAGTAAGTAATATCAGTGAGTTAGCATTCTCTTCTCTATTCCTTTCTTTGTGTAGCTTATACAGTCCGAATCTCACTCTCCCAGTGATGTGTAACATGTATCCATGCATTGAAAAGGGAGACTGAGTTGGCCCGTCAAAAGAGATTAAGACGCAAAAAGCATTTGTTGCAATGCATTGGTAGTTCCAAATGTAGTTTAGGAAATTTGGAATAGGGCTTGTGTTTTAGAAATTAATAGGTCAACTCAATACTAGTACTATAGGTGATCTGATTTAGAAAAGTACAATATTACTGTGCTTGCCTTTGCCTGTCAAAAGATTTTTGGGGGAAATTAACTGTACCACTGATCTATTTTTTTTACCTTCTTTATTTCTTAACTCAGCACCCAAGGGCAAAATAAGGGTTTTGAAGGTGGGTTAGGGAGTCAAGGGTGCCACCACCAGTGCGATAGCTGGCGGATCTGCAGGCCCCAGTAGGTCCTCCTGTTATATTATTATTGTTTACCTTCATTTTACCTCTCCCCATTTAAAATAATTGTTCCTGTTTTATTGTGGTTGTCTCCTTTTTTACCCTACTCATCTTTGTGCTATGTAAGGTTTGTTAAATTCTTGCTATCCTGGCATTATCCCTTTTTTTCTATATTTCATGTTTCTGTAGCTGACTTCCTTCTGGCTGTACTAGTCTGTAGCTTCTGCTTTGTAAGCTTAGATTTCCTTCACCCCTCACAGATCTTGTGGACTAGCACAGTAAGACTAAGAGGACAGATTTTAGGACAGGTACTCTACCGTGAAGATTGCATGCCAAAGTAAGCTTTTCTATGCATGTTTGTTGAGAAGGCTTTTTCTTTTTGCTCATGCTCAAACAGTAAAACAAGAGAGTGGCCATATTTATGGCAGATACTCGCAATGTTGTTCTGTATGTATTATTAATTTATACAGTACTATACCATAACAGCAGTTTCAATAACAGTGCAGCATGGCTAGATAGTAATATGAGGATAGTCCCATTGCATTTGCCAACCAAGAGCACACCATTTGCCCTTGATCAACCAATTATTCCACCCCTTCATTGCCTTTCATCGACTTAGCTCTGCCCCTCCAATACGAAATGTTTGTAATTGGCTTGACTTGACTATCTGGCTTTTCTAACATAGTTAACCAACAAAATTCCTAAAGTGAATGAGATGGACCTGTGGTGATCTGTTGCTGTTGTATTTTGTTCAATTTGTTCTTAAAAAATAAAAAAGGGAGGCATATCTGGCATCTAAAATGTGTAATCTTTTTTCCAGTTGCACCAACCACCAGTGCCAGTGGCAGTGCCAGTGCACCGGATGTGGCAGTGGTTGAAGTGTGAGAGCTGGCAGCAGCAGGGATGGGCATTGGTAAGTCATATTGCTTCCTTATTGACAATTACTAGTATACTCACTGCTTGTGAATCCCACTTTAGCAGCTACAGCTGGAGTTGAGTTCTTAATGGCCTCTTCTGTATGCAGCTCAGCACACAAAAGCTCATAATGAACATTACAAATGATGGGTTGATGTAAAAGGGAAAGAAGGATAGATGACTAAAACAAAGGATGGGTGAATTGGTATATGAGTGAAAGGATGTGTGGGTGGGTGAAAGGAAGCATAGGTGGGTGAATAGGGATGTATGGGAGGGTAAAAGGATGGATGAAAGTGTATGTGTGAAAAGATGCCTGGGTGGGTGAAGGGCAAATGGGTAAAAGGATGTTAGGGTGGTTTAAAGACTGGGTGGATGGGTAATGATACATGAGGAAATAGATGTATGAGTGAAGGATGGTTGAAAGTGTGGATAGGTGAATGTATGAATGGATGGGTGGATATATGGATGGACTGGAATAGTGAAAGACCGGATGAGATAATATGAAGCTGGCATGGTGGGTATCAAAGGGTGAATAGAGCAATGAAAGAATGAATAGATAATTTCTTAGATGAAGAAATAAGGGAGCTCTTCTGGAGAGAGATGTGCCCATCGACTTCACTTGCTTTCCTTGGTTATCAAAGCTTTGGTTCACAGTGGGTAGCATTTTAATTTTCTGTCTACTTCCTTAACTCACTATATTTGTTAAGCAAGGTAGATATGATCTTCCCACCTATCATCATTCACCACCTTCCTGCCCATGACATTTAGTTACCCATACCATGAGCTAACTGCAACGCGGTTCAATTTAGCAGTACAATAGTGTTGTCTGTGCAATGTGCATCTGCTTCAGTTAATGTAACATTTACAAAGTTTTCAATTCATTGCAAACCGAAAGCAAGGTGTTTCTCTTCCCTCCTGTGCCCAATCAGTCACCTCCTAGTATTCAACGCTTTATTTTTTTCTAAGTGTTGTCCCAGCCACCCCAAAACATTGAAAATCCCTTTTTGGCATGTGCCACATTTTTCTGGACAAGTGATTTATATTTCATGGCTTCCAAAATTAATTCATGCCCTTTCAAATGTTTCCCTTTTGACATTTATCAACTACAGTCCGGCAAGTGTGGGTAAAAAAATGGCCTTGTGACTTATCAGCCACATCAAATTCCATTGGCCTTTGGGGACCAGCAATGTACTGCTACTGTGCCACTCTCATTTTGAGCAAGTGTTGCAAAGGGCACTGATTTCAATTTGTCTTCTTATTCTTTCTTCATATAGCTACTCCTGGTGGACCACTTACCTGCCAGGAGATGGCAGCTCAGCTGCGGCAGCAGAGGCTGGATGCCCTCCATTCAGAGTACCAGCGACTGGTGGCTCTGAAGGAGGAGGAGGATCAGGCAGCTGCCATGCATGCGGGCTCCAGCTCCTCCAGCCAGCCGTAAGTGCCCCCAGCTTCCCAGCGGCAACATTGGGAGCAGTGCTGCCTTTTTTTAAATTTGTGTTTTGATGGGAGGGACATTTGTTGTGGGTGGAGAGGGTGGGAAAAGGAGTTGAGACTTGGTTTTTTGGCTTTTGACACTTACGTTTTCTTTGGACTTTGATTGGGGACAGGATGATTTATTTGGGGATAGGGGTAGACATGTTGTTGGTGGAAAGGATGGCTTTTATAATTGTCAAAAAAAGGGGAATACTTTATTTTCCTTTATTCATGCCTCAAATCTTTATTTTAGTGTTTTACTTTGCATTGCTGTCTTTTAGTATAGCTTGTTTTTTAAATCTGCTTAAAAAGTGTATGCCAGTTAATTGTCCCACAATCCTCTGTAACTATATTGATCACTAGGGGGTGACTGTCATTGCCTATACTGTCTGCAAAACCCTAAATACACACAAACAACATCTTCAGTAGAAGTTAGTTACGAACTAAACTATTTCACTTCACTCCACAGTTCTCTTACCTGAATAGATGAAGCAGGGGATGCTACCTCTCTCAGTCTTCTTACTGCCAGGTTTCTCAAGATGCCTTCTTATAGTAGTGTTATTAGTATCAGTCTAGTGCCATAACAGAGAAGATATCATAAGCAACATTCTACCCCACCTAGGTGAACTCCAGCTGTAGAATTAATCAAGGGGTTATCCATCACAGGCAACAAGATTGAAAGAAAACACAGAGTTAGTGGGTTATATTATTTATATCATAACTTTAAAAAGTTTAAGCATTTATGCAACACAATACAAGGCCTGAATGATGTTGTTGAAACATTATGCATGAGTGGAAAAATGGGACAGGTGTGGACTATTGCTCAGGTAATAGAAGATCCTGCAGTGAGGTGATGTCGCTTTTACCACATCAGCCCCACCAAGTTTGTGATCCATTTATGGTGTAAAAGTAAGTCACACCTCAATAAATCACATAGCGGAGGGAAGACGGTTAGGGGTTTGATGAATAGATGGGAAATATATGACAAAGACAAACACTGCACAACAACAATATTCATTAGGGCGTTGAGAAGCACACCATCATCAATCCGTTGTGGATAGAAAGGAAGGAATGAGTATGACGTAGTTCAGTTAAATGCATTGCAAACAGTCCTTCAGCCCCAGAGACCCATTTAGTATATATCATTAAATTTCTGTTATCTAGGAGTGAATAATACAAATTATGGAGGAGTGATGTGAACCCACCCATTTCTAAAAATTATGATTGTTAAAAGAAAAATTATACTGTATTCCTAAAGTGGGTGGTGCATCTGCATTCTTCTCAGAATGGTTGTCACTCCTGGGTGCCTGGTTGAACCTGTCCAGTAGCTAAGCAGAAGTGTTGAGCTTTCTCCTTTCATTCATGCAGGAGAGAAGGCCTGTTGACTGAAAAACTGAAACTGTATTTTAGAGTCAAGGAGAAGGACAGAAGGAAGGTAATCTCCATGTCTTGAGAGTACCAAGAAGACTCCAAGGCAGAGCAAAAACATAAGTCAATGCAACACACAAATTCAGCAGCATTTCCAAAACTGATGCACCTCTTTCCAGGCCACAAAGTACTAGGTCTCAGCGTCATCATCATCATGTTTTCCCTTTAAAGTCAATAACTTCCTTTTTCTGGCTGTTGCGGTAGTCATATCCTGAGTCCCTCCATCCTCCTCCTGACTCGGAGTAACTCCGTCTCTGTCCCGACCCATGCTAGATAGACCTGTAGTACACTGCTGTTGAAGACCAAGTCGAGAATCAGAATTAGAGTATTTTGTTGTATAGTAGATTTGTGTTTGTTAAATAAAGTGACTGGTCTGGTCTCTGAAGACCCAGATAAAAGGAGTTGACCCTGCAGGTACATTTCACTTAGTTTGGGAGGGTCAATCACCTTCAGGAAAAAATGATCACTCGTCAGGACCCAATCATTGTAAATCATCAGAATCAAGTTTACTAATTATTTGAACACCCTCTCTCACTATATGCCACCATATAAATCATCAGTCATCACTCACAATCACTCAATAATATATCATCTCTTATTAGTGCAAAATTTAGTAATTATCTCTTCTAATTCAAGCACGATGGTGAGTACAGAATTGTATCTCCTCTTTGAGGCAAGCAACACATTGAAATTTGGCATTGGCATGTGCAGTCTTGTAAATCATTGATCTTCTGGGGCAGCCCTGCTAGGTGATGCCAATGTCCTGAAGGGAATGAGAAGGCTTCTTCACTGCACATCGGTCCAAGTCCAATCCGGCCATACATGTGACTAACAAATGGTGGACAGCATAAATCAGACACAAACATGATATTCCAATAGCTATATCTTTGTTTTGGGCAAAGAAAGAAGTTTCACGATAAATAATTAAGTACTACTATAGTGGCATACTCAGTCATGGAAGTAAGGTTCATCTTCAAACTCAGGTGGTTCACCCAGAAGTGTGTGAGCTAATACACTTGATTCTGACCAATCATTCTTCTCCACCTATGCTGTTTCAGGAATGGTGTAATCGTGTGGTATGAAATGTTGGTTAATTTTAATCATTGTCAGTCTCCCCACAATTTGAAGCAAGAGACTGATCCTTCTCACTGTGATAACTGTGCCAGCTGCACTGAATACACACTCTGCAGATACTCTGACTACAGGGCAAGCCAGATACGTTACTGCCAGTCTGCTGAGTACTGACTGTTGGAGCATCTTTGCATACCAATACACCAGTGGGTTTTGATCCACGTAAACTTCTTTTGGGTCATTCAGAAACTCCTGAAGCATCCTCTCAATGGTCATTGGTGCAGCCACTTACTCAATCTCTTTTACCTTTGCCTTTTCACTAGACTTAAGACCTACCACTTAAATCCAAACCAATGAGGAGATTGGGGGAAATTCTTCTGTCCGTACAGTTGTGGTTTTTGCCTATGTTCTTGTAGCTTTTTTTGGCTACTTTGAGACAAAACTGCCCTCTCTGGAAGTTGAAGGCAGCACCCCAGAACTTCTGCTCGTGAGTGGGACTCTAGTAATTTCCAGCCGTTCTTCTTCTAGGTCTCTGGCTTACTCAACAATCCACCTCTTGCATTGTGGAACATCCCCTTCAGACAAAGGAATGAAAGTGGCCATATTATTTTGTACCGTGGATCAAGTAATATTGTACAGATGTACTCTTTGGACACAATGATGTCATTTTGGAGACGTTCAATACAAGCCAAGCAAAGGATTAGGCTCTCAATCAAGGCATGCGCTCATGCATTTTCATTTATACCTATGACTGCGAACCTTTCAGACACCTTCTTTAGCTGGTCCTGTAGCAGATGCAACAATAGGATAGCTTGGCCCATCGTACTGTCCTCCTTGCTAACTTCCAGTGTGGAAACCTCTAAAGGTAGTTGCATCTGTGTCGGGTATTTGACTAGGCCCCATTTGTCCACTTTCATGGTTATAGCTTACCCAATAATTCTCAACTGCTTCTGGAATTTAGAAGAATGTTCTCCTCTTGCTTGCTAATCATAGGAAAGTCTCAAACTGGGGAGTTGTACTTTCTTAGGGGGCCAGTGCCAATGCCTGAAGAATAACTGGAGGTAAGTGGGTGTGTCATTGATTGCTTCTCTGCAGTGCATACTTCTACTAAAGTAAGGGTTGGTGCATGTCCCAGCTGGGGCTTTACAAATATGGGAGCTGGTGGTGGTACCTGTGCCACATTCATCAGAACAGGTTGAATAGGAGGGGTAATTTCGTACTCCTCTGTGCCAGCTTCCATAACAATGCATGGCTCATCACCCTCCTTCTCATCATCATCCCCTTTCCATCATCATCCCCTTCCATACTTCTAAGGCTTTCAGGAACTTTTTTTCCCTTGCCTCTCCTGATGTATCTAGGACTCTGCTGGGGTCCAAACTATGTCCTGATCATCATTATCAGAAGAGTTGCTTGGAGAAGATTGTAGAATAGTAGCCTTCCTTTTTCTTGCTTGAGATCTTGGGGACAATGATTCTAAAAGAGGAGGTCCTTGTTCGGCAGGAAGCTCAGCCTACTGTTATGTTTCAACTTCAGGAAGATCTTCTATTGATGGCTGTGGCTGCTGTCTACTTTGATCTGTTTCCTGAAACAATTGACTACTACTTTGCGAAAAGGTCAAATCTAAATCAATGTCACTGCTCGTCGGCATCGCCATGATTGTAGTGGCTGCCTCGTTGACAGACATGAGCTTGGACTTAGTTTGGGGTGGTGCTGTTGATGTGGGAGTACTGCTCCCAGGTTCCTCCTCAGAGGCTGGTGCAGCAGGCACGCATCTCTCAAAAAAGGTTGTGGTCGACACGCCATTGGCGGAAAGCTGCTTCATCGCACTGTCCATTTTCTTGGTAGCACCTTTTGTTGGGGCCATCTTAAAGCTGTCAGTTGGCAATGGCACTAAGCTGCACAAGAGAAGAGATTGGAGGACTGACATCATAGGTTTTTTGTACAGGCCTTCTGTTTTGAAGCACTGTGGATAATGTATTTTCTTCTATTGTACATCCAAAAGAAAACAAGCAAACAAAACTATCAGTGAAAAGCAGCATTATTGCAGTTTGAATTAGTACGGACAAAGACAATACAATTTAGTGTGGTTGATTACTTAAGTAATAATTAACAACAATTTATCCAACAATTTTAAAGCCAAATCACAACACCATAGCATATCATTTTATTTCCAAACAGGACAACACAACATACAGAAATAGCTCTTTGATTTATGTACATCTGTTCTAAAGGAGACATCTGTGGCAGTCAGGCAGGTGCATGAGTAAATAGAATAATCATTAAAAAGTGAAGGCTAGTGTGCGCCTATGGCAACAAAGGTGATCCAGTGGGAAATGGAATAATCCTTAAAAAATGAATGATGCTGGTGTGTGTGCAGTGCACCTACTCTATTGCAGGCAGGGTGGGGCGTCCAGGATCAAATGAAATAAAACCTAAAAAAAGAATGCTGTTGTGCAGCTGTGCACCTATGGCAGTCGGGGGAGGGTTTGATGGATCGATTTGAGGCAAAATGCAAACAAATTAAATAAAAAATGAAAATAAAAAATAAATAAGTAAAAAGAAAATTAATTGCTGATGCTTGTACTACTGGAGTATGAGAAACTTAATGGGAGGCAAGGAGGTGCAGATGAAAAATGCATGTAATATAAAGTACAGTTCATCACATTCATAATAGACATATACTACAATGACCCTCAGGCATGTAGGGCTATGGGCAAAGCACACTGGCTGGCTGCACAAAATGTCCTCCAAACACATGGTCAAACAACAACAAAGAGCAAGGAGGCATGGAAAACAAAGGACACATGTAAGCCCAACGCAGCAGCAGACTGGCTAGCTGCACAAAATGGTCACTCGCCACATGGTCAAACAAAAATTTCAAGCAGGGAGACATAAAGAACAAAGAACAAATGCAAGCCTATGGCAAAAGCACACTGGATGAGTACACAAAATGGACTCTGGCTACATGGTCAAACCAATAATAACAAGCAAGGAGGCATGGAGAACAAAAAACACATTCAAGCCTATGGCATAATCACACTGGCTAGCTGCACAACATGACAGCCGGCCACATGGTCAAACAATAATAGCAAGTAGGGAGGCATGAAGAACAAAGAACACATGCAAGCTTACAGCAAAAGCACGCTGGCTGGCTGCATACAATGGCTGACGGCCACAGGGTCAGACAACAATGAGCAAGGAAGGAGGTATGGAGAACAAAGAACACATGCAAGCCTATGGCAAAAGCACACTGGCAGGCTGTACAAAATGGCCCAAGCCATATGATCAAACAGCAAAATGCAAAAAAATGCATGTAATATAAAGTGCAGTTCATCACATTCATAATAGACAAATACTACAATGACCCTCAGGCATGTAGGCCTATGGGCAAAGCGCACTGGCTGGCTGCACAAAATGTCCTCCAACCACATGGTCAAACAACAACAAAAAGCAAGGAGGCATGGAGATCAAAAGACACATGTAAGCCCAACACAACAGCACACTGGCTAGCTGCACAAAATGGATGCTTGCCACATGGTCAAACAAACATTTCAAGCAAGGAGACATAAAGAACAAATAACACATGCAAGCCTATGATAAAAGCACACTGGAGGAGTACACAAAATGGACTCTGGCTACATGGTCAAACCAATAACTACAAGCAAGGAGGCATGGAGAACAAAAAACACATTCAAGCCTATGGCATAATCACACTGGCTAGTTGCACAAAATGGCAGCCGGCCACATGGTCAAATAATAATAGCAAGTAGGGAGGCATGGAGAACAAAGAACACATGCATGCCTATAGCAAAAGCACACTGGCTAGCTGCATACAATGGCTGCCGGCCACAGGGACAGACAACGATGAGCAAGGAAGGAGGCATGGAGAACAAAGAACACATGCAAACCTAATACAAAAACACACTGGCTGGCTGTACAAAATGGCCGACAGCCTCATGGTCAAACAACAACAGTGAGCAAGAAGGCATGGAGAACAAAGAACAAATGCAGGCCTACAGCAAAAGCACACAGGCTGGCTACACAAAATGGCTGCTAGCCACATGGTTGACCAACAACAGCAAGCAAGGGGGCATGGAGAACAAAGAACACATGCAAGCCTATGGCAAAAGCACACTGGTTGAGTACACAAAATGACCTCCTGACACATGATCAAGCCAACAACAACAAGCAAGGAGGTATGGAGAACAAAATACACATGCAAGCCTATGGCAAAAGTACATTGGCTGATTGCATGAAATGGCCTCCAGCCACATGGTCAAACAGCCACAGTGAACAGGGAGGCATGGAGAACAAAGAACACATGCAAGTCTATAGCAAAAGCACACTGGCTGGCTACATAAAATGGCCACCGGCCACATGGTCAAACAACGACAGCAAGCAAGGAGGAATAGACAACAAAGAACACATGCAAGCCTTTGGCAAAAGCATATTGGCCGGCTGTGTGACATGGTCACCAGCCACATGGTCAAACAACAACAATGAGCAAGGAGAACAACAAACACATTCAAGCCTATGGACATAGACTACACAAAATGGACCCTGGATACATGTCATTGAGAACAAAGACAAATGGTAGCCTATAGAAAACACACTAACACACACACTGGCCAGAGAAAAGAGGCATGGTAACAGTGAAGAAAACACTATCATGAATTCCGCAGTGGCAAATACGAAAATTAAATGAGCTCTAAACTTTTTTCAACAACATACATCCTCTTATGGCATCAAATATTACTCCACATACACTTTTTTCACAAAAAAAGAAATGAAATTCAAACAATAACCAACATTATTAATTTAATCTAATGCCACCCCTGTCATAAATGATGTTTGGATTAAAATAACATATACTACAGAAACAGATAATTTTAGCACTGATGAGTAGTACTCGGCCTACTGGTTGGATGACCAGAGGTGCGGCACACAGTCGTCAGCGCGTAACGTCTGTACTCACCTGCTGCTGTTTTGGGTACTATCGCCAACTCATAGTTCCATTATATGAAGATTTAACCCACCACCCAAGGCCCACTCATCTCACCGCAGGGCTCCTTCGCAACCTACCTCTTTGGCCAGACGGCCCAGCCTTCATGAAGTCACCTGAGTGACGAAACACGTGTTGGCTGTATCTCGACGAAGGCACAATCCTTTCACCAGTAGTACCTACAAATAAAGACACTTTCTACAAACAAGATGTGGGACTTTTACAACTTTTTGATCTCTCTGACCTCAAATACACCAACAGGGATACCTATCCTTGCTACACGATTGGACTATACACTTCTGTGTGCTGTGGTCATCTTGTTCTGTTTACCTTTAGAAATTACATGAGGTATTTTGTTAGTAAGGGCGTGATAATTAGTTCTTCTTGAGCTGATACATTTTCTTGATCAATAGTTCAGAATACAGCCCAGAAATAAGATTTTCACCCTCTTCCAAATGGTATATGCTGCACATGAAAGTATATAAAAGAGAGATTGAGTGATTTGAGATATACTGGTAAAATTCCAAGACTGACGAGGGTAGAGCCAACTACAAAACCTCCATTGGCAGTTACCACTAACAGACTGGGAAGGTCGGTCATCTATACTTCATGAATGGAATGGTTGAAAGCATGAACTCATCCTGGGAACTATTTAAAATTGTGAAAGAGCATTTCAATCCTCCAGCATCGCCTGTGTTTTGTGAGGAATTGGCCTTTCACTTCAAAGACAAAATAAATAAACTCTACTCATGGTTAGCGTTTCAACCAGGCTCACCACAAACCCGTCCATGATTGGATGCTCCTCATCTGACTACCACTGTAAGCTGGGAAACCTTTGATCTACTAGGAACAATAAAAATGGAGGAGGAAATGGCTAAGTCAAATCAGGTTCACACTTAGACCCCTGTCCACATTATGATTCTTCCTGTTTTGCCTCCTTATTAAGTTCATCCCTAAGAGAGCTTTTTTCGTTTTTACCTAAGCAGGATAACCTATGAATTGAAACCAAGCTCTGGTATTGGCGCTAAACTGTAAAAATAAAACCTGTAAACTTCGCACTTGTATAGCGCACTACTCACCTGTTAGGGTCTCAAGGCGCTGTACGGATACCGCTGTGGAACCCCTCCTGGCTTTTCCCTATGAGGTGCCCACTCCTGGACTGCCCCCGGGTGAAGCCAAGCATCCAAGCGCCGTGAGGGCCATTGTGGAGATTAAGCAAGCTATTGCCCAGAGTTACAGAGTGGGACCCATTAATTAGATTAGGCACTGAGGCAAGAATTATCTGGTCCAAGTGAATTGAGCCCAAGACCCGCCGAGGTGGGAATTGAACCGTGGTCCCAGGCCAGATCTCTGCATCAGGGTCTGTCGCTCTAACCATTGTGCCACACTTCTCCAAAAAAAATGCCAGTGCAAATATTGGAAACAAGGACAAATACAGACCTATTTCCCTTCTCCCCTATCTGGCTAAGGTTATTGAGTGACTGATAAAAATCCAGTTGACAGATTACTTGGAAGTGAATACTTTACTGGATATCAAACAAACTGGATTCAGAAACGACAACAGCACTAAAACTATCTTTTTGCAGTGATGGATAACAACAGAGTAATTCTAAGTGATGGCAAATCGGCAGCTGTCATCTTCCTAGACCTCTCTGGAGCCTTTTTATACTGTTTCTCACCATCTTCTTGTCAAATTACTTCATGAGATGCTCCTCTCAGGGGTGATCTCAGGCTTTCCACCTCTTCCATGCTGTTCCAATCACATGCCCATCAACCATGGTGTGCCCCAATGCTTCTTAGGCCCTCGCTTTAAAATGTGTATATGACACCACTGGCTGACACTATAAGATTTTGGGGCTTCAAAATTGCATCCTATACAGATGACACTCAGTACATTGTATCTGTAGCAAAAAAATAGAGAAATTACTAGATGCAATCTTTTGGGTTGCCTAACAGCTGTCGCAGACAGGATGCAGGGTCGTTGCCTAACATTAAATGGAGGAAAAACAGAGAGTATCCTGCTAAGGAAGGCTAATTCCATCTGGAATGGCTCTTGGTGCCAAGGGTCCTTGGCCCTGCTCAGTGCCCCAAAACAACTGCCAGGAACCTAGGCTTCCTAAATGATGATTCTCTCCGTGTGGAGGACCTACTTAATGCAATGTGTGTCAGCTGTTTTGTAATCTTATGCTTATTATGCAGGATTTTCGATAGACCATTATTTGACTTTCTTACTTATGTTTCCTTTATCCTAAGTAGTCCTCTCTCACTTTCTAATTTCTTGCCTTTTCACACCTTCATTAACTATTGTCCTCCCTTCTTCAATTCCTTCCTACTTTCATTGACTCTGTTGTGTTCTAAATTTTCCTCTCATGTTCCCTTTACTTTTCATCCTCATGTCTCTGTTTTCTTCCTGTTCCCTACCTGGTTCTTGGTCTTTCTGTGCCTCCCTCTGCCCTCTTTATCTCTACCATTCCCCTCTGGCTTATATACATATTTCCTCAGTCTCCTTTCTCTCCCACATGCCTTATGTCCCAACTTTCTCTCAGTAGTCCATATCTTTCTTTTTTCTTCTGCTCTATTTTAATGTTATTAACAGTATTTTAGAATGCCCCGGGTGCAGGGATACAAGCATATTAGAATGTTTACATTGAGGTGTGTCAGGAGAAGGGGTTTATTCCAGAGCATTGAAACACGGGTAAAAGTGACCATTCCTTGGGTTGAAAAAAACAGTAATGAGATGGCTCTTCAGATGGCTCCAGCAGTGATAAAGGAATGGAGCGAGTCTCAGGCGACAGTGGATGTCATTCCATAGTCTTTGAGAATGTATGGCAAAGGCTTGTTACAATGTTGCAGTTTCAAGACTGCTCAGACCAGAGCTTTGGTTTTTAAATATATTTCCAGAGATAATATATTTGGAGACAATATTGCACAGTTTGTGTGGCATAAGGATAGTAGATCACACAGGTGGTCTTGAAGAGTATTCACACTAAAATGCAGAGGCAGTGTTGTTGTTTTAAAGTGCAGGTAAATTACACTTGGAGTTTCCCTTGTTGGTTTTTCAATGTGCTAGTATGTGAGACTTTGTCTGGATTAAGCAGCGAAAGTGCTTACCAACTGCACAATGCTCTACTCCGAGGCTCATGGCCATGTATGTCTTCCAGAGAGGAGAATGGAATGATGTGCTACCTGGCAAGAAGCCTCATAGGATGCAGTTCATAAAACACCTGAGCTAAGAATAGAAGGACTACTTCTCCCATAGATATCTCACTAGACTTGTTGGAATCTTGTCATCTGATCTTCCGTGAAGTCAAGGAAGACATCTGGGAATCAGAGAAGTGTTTTTCCAAGAATAGACTTGCACTTGTTTCACAAGGTGTTATCCTTATGAATTACACACTCTATGCACCTGTTGTTTCTGAAAAAGTCGTTAATATGGATTATCAACTCTAAAGCATTTGTTTGTTTCTCAAGAGTCATCCATGGTTTTACAAAAATCTATTGCACTTTTCTAAAGGAGTTGGCCATGGGAAATATAAACTCTATACGGCATGTTTGTTTCACAAGTCTAATTCACGTTATTATGGACTTTAGTGCTTTGTTTGTACTACAAGGAATTAATCGTGTGGATTATGAACAACTGCAAACTCCGATAGATTTAAAGGAACACAGAAGTATGCTTATAACAAATATAGTGAATAGATATACAACCAGATTTAGAAAGTGCACATGCAATACTAACAGATGTTTTCATGTTGCAGTTATCCACTTGTCAACAAAATGAAGCACAAAATGTTAATTCCTAATTTTGAATGTAGTTCTTGTAGGTAAACAGGCTTATTGTAATCAGTTTATCCATTTTAGCTCATAAAAAAGTGTGAGTTTTCAAATTGTAATAAAGGATAGAAATGCAGAGAGTGAAAGCTGGTATATCAGTGGTAGCAGTTCAAGTTAAAACACCAGTGTTCAAACAAAGTTATAATGAAGCTTTTACTTTTTCATTACCAAGAGATTGAGCCCAACCGCAAAACCAGGCAAGTGACAATATCCAGTGTTTGTTCCCTTTTTCCTTTTTTTGCCCCAGTCCTCTTTCCTCAGACTTCCTATATAATTCCATAGTAGCATTGTGGAGTTGACTGGTGATGTATAGAAAATGTAAATGCTCCTGGTAAAGCCAGATTTCCAGGTTAGTGCTGCATGAATATCCCTGTGAGTAATTTTAATTACGCCGGAGTAATTTCACTTTGACACAGGATCCCTAATAATTGCACGCTTATGCGTGCTTGTGTAATTAGTAGTAATTTGGGGGGAAAGTAAGCACAGATGCGATTAATCTAGTGAGCTAGAGTGGTTTCTCGTGCCGATGTTCATGTTGTTTTGCACTTAGTACTATTTTCTCAGAGCAAAACGACTTCTCACATCCATTTGAACATGAGGGTGCATTTTGCACCAAGAAAATAGAGCTGAATGCCGGGAGTATGTTGGAGGGAAAATTGGGCTGCTATTTGTGTTATGTTGCATTTATTTACTTATACTTAGTGCAAAATGCATTTTGTGGATCCATTTAAATGTGAGGGGCATTTTTGAGACTAGAGCTAAATGCCGAATTGCCCTTGTTGTGTAATCATGCAGAATATGTGTAATTTTGTGCTAATTATGTTTAAATATGCAAAAATGTTACACCCTATCCGTGACAGTCATGAGCAGAGTAAAGAGTAAATTCGGGTTTAGACACGGGGTTCACTTACATCACATAGGGAACCTGTGGTACAGTGGCTCAGAATCCATTGCGAGCCCTAAAAAGGATAGAAGGACAATGTAAGGAGAGGAACTAAAGAAAGGCTAGAAAGAACAGGGAGCACAGAGGGAGAAAGAAAAGTCTAATTAAAGGGACTTTCCGGACTCAGGTCAGTGGAGCTCGAAGTGGAAATGAAGATCTGGAGTCAGAGTGGAGGAAGGATATAAGTGCAGACTCATCAGAGACAGCAAGAAGTGGTAACAGTGGGAAGGAGGAAAGGAACAGCACGAGAGTCCGAGAAAACAGATCACTCATCATAATAGGACCTGGAGAATGCTGAGGACTTGACCAATGAGTGGTGGGCGCTGCCGCCTTGGAACAATGAGGCCTCTGGTACAAGAAGGCATGCCAGATGGGTGTCAGGTGCAAGGGGGGAGGTTCCTAAAATAAAAGAAGGTGTTCTAGGAGTGAGACTACTAGAAAGAGAAGAAAGGGGTGGTAGGGAAGAATAGTCCAGTCTAAAGGGACATTCTTTTTTACTCTTTTGCTGTTTGTTTTCCGGTTTGGTGGCAGGTCGGAGTGGGGCTTAAGTACAGACCCAATACCACAGGAAGAAGGTAGAGGAATTTATGTGAGGTAAATGGGCAGAGTAAAACAGTGGACAGTCACAAATTGGTTTCGTTATTTGGTGACTCATTGAACACATATCTTGAGGCAGTCAAAAGACACCATAGAGAGATAAATAACAAAAACACTAAATTATAGTGGATGGGGAATCTTTGTTTTTTTTGTTTCCTTTTTCTTCTTTTAACATATACCTGGTTTTTTTGTTGTTTTCGGTCTTTCCGAGAGTACCAGTTGCATGAAGGTAGGGAGAACAGTTGCGCCTGCAAGAAGGAAGAGACCAGGGGTTAAATAGACGTTTCTATTGCTAACAATTATTACGAAGCCTAGAACTGAGAGAGGTTTGATCTAAATTTGAACAACAAAGACAGATTGTACATGATACTTGGTGTACGGAGCTGCTTAAATAACAATCCTTACATGAAGTGGTATCAGAAGTAGGATAATCGGAGTCTGTAATTGGAGCCCATCATCCATTGGGTGAATGAATGTCAGAAAAACCTGCAATGTTCCCTCAAATGCTTTATCGGGATGGCTCAACAGGAAAGGGGGAATATGCAACAAACAATGCAGACTTAGTTGCAACAACGTAGTGAGGTGCTGCAGAGTCAAGAGTCTGCTCCTGGGAAATTGGCGAATATATTATCTCGACAATGGGGCATGGCAAGGTCCCTTCAGTAGTGTTACAAAGCTATATGGAAGGGGAAGACACTGATTTTTATTTTTGTTAACTTTAAAACAATGACCCACAGTGTGTAAGCTGGCCGATAGATCAGTGGTGTTGGTACCTAGTTCCAATTTCATCTGGTGAACTGCACACTATCTACCACACAGCCAATCAAGGTAGGACAAATCCTTACAGGAAGATGAACAATTGTTCTAGAAAGACACTGAGATCTCAAAAATCCGATTTAGATAGGGAAACGAAAAAGGTAGGACTGTATCCTACAGTATCAAAAACATTGGGGATGAGTGGTTTAGACCAGAAACGTCTACTAAGATAGTGATTTTAGAAAAAAAATAAACACACTTTGCCCTTCCATTCAGAAAAGGGTGGGACACCCTTTAACGTATAGTCCCTGCTTTGTCACAGGTTCAAGACAATAGAATTTACAGGGACGTTCTGTCTACCAAAAGGAGAGTGACTGCTCCCAATAAACCTCATATGGTTTCTTAACCTCAGAAGGTGGAAGAACCTGCAAGCCCCATCACAAAATCAGCTCACTCAAGAGCCCCAATGCGTTGACCATGGTGAATGGGGCCATATAGAAAAGTTTGCCAAGGAAGATAAAGAACCCATGGACGTAGGCATTACCACTAAAACCCATGGCATATACAGGAAAGCAAAGTTTCAAATTTTATAGCCCCATATAGGTCACTTGTAGAGATGTCTGAGCTCAAACAAATACAGGCTCAGAAAGTCTGTTATCCAGTTGCGATATATCACTCCAGAAACCTTCCCACGGGGATGAAATAGTAAATATAAAAAGTATTCATGGTGCTCAAAAGAGTATCCGATGGCGGAAGTGAGAATTGAAGAAAACAAACATACAAGAGTAGGGGTGAGTAGGAGTTGTCAGTTGTTACATGAAGCTCTCATCAAAAAGTTGACGGTCCAGAGTTTGAGTTTTTTCTTAAATAAAGTTTCAGTCACTCTGACGATTGGTTAGTGGAGCTCCACTTACTTTAGAAGATTTCTCCACTATCCCAGGAAAAGTAAGAAAAACTCACAAGGAATAGAGATTAGAAAAAAAGAAAGCTCCAATTGCATTATCTATCTTCATTGATCAGTCTATGTGGAGGGGTGATTGCAATTTCCGAAGCGTTCAGAAAGAGGATCCCCTGAGGGGGGAGTAGAGGATCATTTGGAGGTATACACCGATTTTTAAAACTAGATGAGTTATTCTTTAGGAAAGAAAAAAGTCAAGCTTTAGAATTAGATATCTTGCTGGCTATCCACGAATGTATTTTGTTCTTTGTATACAGTACTAGTTAGCGGGGCACAAAGGGAGAGAAAAAAACAGTGACAGATATACTCAACAATTTGCATTGGGCCACATTTTATTCTCATATTCATCAATACTGCACAGGGTATAACATGTCACAAAAAGACGATATACACTGCCTAAGGGTTCATCGTGTCCTATGTCTATCATTGACAAGCCCTTTAAAAGGTAGGTATGGAACAGATTGGGCCACTTCTTCCTTCTAAAAATAGATACACATATGATAGTGGATTACAAAAATAGGTATCCCAAAGCACTGCCTTTAAAGGAGATACATACTATTCAAATAGTCTTAGAAATAACAGAGATTTTCTCTAGAGTAGGTTTGCCATAAGAGATGCAGATCAAGGCAGACAGGTCATCTCCAAAATGGTGGTCAAAATATGTCACCAAATGAGATATAAACAATTACACACCTCAGCCTAATATCCTCAAACCCATTGACTGGTGGAGTGCTACAACTGTGACATAAAGTTAATTCTTAAAAATACTGGAATAAAAGAATTTAGGAAAATGTTCCCACTCTCTCTTTCTGGAACTAGGTATGAAGGACATAAATGTACAGGTTTGTACCCTTTTCTATTGAGCTGTCATTTAGTGCTAAATCTCAAACATCATAAGACATGACTAGAGAGTCGTGGGGATCACAAGATAACAATGGAAACACCCTTCTAGAATATGCTAACCAGTGGAGAACTTACAATTGAAAACTGTGAGAATTAGTAAAAAATATTGCGGAGAAAGCCCAAGAGAATTTAAAATGAGACTGTAACAACAGAATAAAACTAAGAGAAATTCCGTCAGGGTACCAGGTGCATCAACTCCTTCCCTCCACTGTTGATAAACCTGGGCAAGGGTGATTGTGCTGGGATTGGGAAGATAGAGGCTCAGGGGTAGGTCGCCACAGGATGTCGGGAAGGCCCCACAGGTATACATGCATCAGGAAAGCAAGGACACCAGCAATAGCAACCCAATGACAGACACCTCTCCCTGTAATGAAGATTGGAGAAATAGGAGAGGAGAGTTGAGTTGCGGGGAAGGAGAGGAGGTACTGACCTTGGTAATCCTGGGTAACTCAGAATGGAATGCCATGGATGACAGCCGGACACCATGGGCATCATGGACATCACGCTTCCTCCAGATGAATCCTTATGGCAGCTGGCTGTGAGTGCACAGTTCAGCCTTTTATTGCTTTTGTTGCCTTGCTCTGGCCCTGCTCTTGCCTCTGTGCTCACCTGGAAGAGCAACTGACAGTGGGCCTCTAAGATTCTATGCCTGCTCAATATCGAAGGGGTATCACTGTCCACCGGGTCAGTGACCCCAGGCTCAGATGCAGGCAATGTTACAGAGGAGGGAAGAAGGTGATTACTCTTTGTCACATCTGCTACTCTGCTGCTGTTTCAGGCACTCTCTGTGAAGTAGTTGGCTGCTCACTCAGACTCCTGGTGGATACACTATTGCATGCTGGTGTTCTCTTTCTCTCACAACTCCCTCTACTTTCACTACTGATTGGGCTATTGTTTCATTTGTGGCAGGGAGAAGCAGAAGCAGTCCCACCTTTTAATTTAAACTCTTGCTACTTCTTTCTGGAACTGTTTTTTCAGTGAGCGGGTCTTGAGACAAGATGCCTGCTGGGGGGGGGGGCTAAGAAAGGAGGGTGACTGGACATTACTACGTCCCAGATGGTGCCAGGGGCAGAGAAGAAGAGTCTGCTGCCTGGAAGACAGAGTGAGAGTAGCCATGGCAGTCGCACCAGGCCTCTGCAGGAAAGAGGGCTATTCAGCTTCCAACTATTACAACTCATGCTCAGGAGAATATGGTGACTACAGATTTGGAGCCAGGAGAGAAGAGAGAGATGAGGGAGAAGCTATCTGAGAACACTACAATAGCTGGATTTAGTGTTTCAGGGATGGGTAGTTTTGGCTCTCAATTACAACGGACATTGGACTCTTTTGTGGCTCCCATTTTTATCTTTTGCTTCTGCTGTCCTGATCATTGATCCTTGTTTAGGAAGCAAAGTGACGGCTGTCCTGAAGTCAGCACACGCTTCTTCCCTCTCGTCCCCGGCTGCGCCCCCTGCAGGCAGCAAGGAGTGTATTGATCCTACTGGCAACTCTTCTGCTCATCAGAATATGGAATTGGCTAATACACCTGATGTGGCTGATTCCTAGACAGAAATGGTTAACTAGCAGATGTCTACGGTGCTAAAGGTGCCACTTCTCCATCCACCTTTTTTGCCCTCACAGCTTGCTGGCCTCGGCAGACTAGAACCTGTGGCTGTGTCGGGTGACACTTAGATGGCATTTCTTCCTATTTTGGAATTGTCAGACAGTGACTGGGATTAGGAGATGGACCAAGTGACTCAAACAGTATTGGTTGCAAAGGGTTATGGGTTCCTTGAGAAATCCTCTCTGAACACTGATATCTCTCTTATTACACTGTCCCCAGCTAGGAAAGTGAGAGGGTCTGACAGTGTCTCCACTGGTTAATTGGAGGACTTTGTGTCTGATGCTTTTTTTTTAGGGTTTAATAGATCCTAACCCTGCTGTGGAGAAGGTTGCAAACGAGCTATTGTGAGACCTCAACACTACTGAGCTGACCCATACTAAAAGTTCACCCCTGGTGTCAATACCTCCTTTTTCTACATCAATTGTGAATCAACCTCCATCTAGCGATCAAGCCTCCCCATCTGAATATCAGCAGACAGGAGATACCTACTTTAGCAGTGGTCTATCATCTTCTGCTACAACATCGGGAAGAATACCTGAAGAACTCTCTGGCATTGAAGGCCGCTCATTTGAAAATCTATGTTTTCTGTCGCAAGCTCTCAAAAAACATGGACATTATACAACCCTGAGTGGGGAGTGGGTGCAATGGAATAGTCCCAATTGGCCCTTCAAAAGGTTGTGTAAGAAAATAGCTCAAAGATCGCCTAGCAGGATTCCCAGTTTACTGCTTTCTCATCAGGGTGGAAGACCTGGAAAACTGGTCATGCAGGAATAATCTCTGGGTTCTAGGGATCCCGGAAGGAACAGAAGGAGGCAACTCCAAGGGCTTTGTAGTGCGCTTGTCTCAAGAGGCATTTCCTGCTCTGAGTGACTAGGATATGGGCTTTATGATTCAGAGGGCTATAGACCACCAAGCAAGCCCACTCATTACCCCTGGGCTATTTTGAGATATATGTAGGGAATTTCCTCCTGTGACAAGAGATATAACAAGGAGCTACTCCTAAGCTCCCATTCAAAGCCTGCGGGTGGAATTTTTTGTCTGGTCTGATTTCTGCCACAAAACAGTTGTGAGACATTGGTGGCTTTGAGAGTAGATCCCAGCACTCCAAAAGCTTGATGCTGTGGTTTCCCTAATGGAACTGGCTACTCTGCAGATCCCTATGGAAGGTCAGACCTTTTACTGCTATGAGTGATCAGAAGTCCGGGAGTTGTTATCTAAATGGCATTGTGGTGGATCACAGAGGCCTCTTCTTGGTTGGCATGTTTTTATCCGGCCTAAACAATTAATGTTGCTTATTGCTGCTGCCTGGTGTATGTGGCAAGGAGAGGTTTAAACGGGCTGGGCTTTGGCTACAGGGATTTGGTATGTGGTGGGATCACTTTCTCATATTGGCTTGAACCAAAGGGGAGTCACATTGATGGCATGAGATAATAAATTGGGGGTTTTGCATCTGAAGACGGACTTGGGGAGCCACTGGTTCTTAGCGACCATCCAGAAGGATAGGGACCCGTTTTACCATTTGTGTGGTCTACGGGGCAAATATGGACAACCCAAGTGTTTTACATTGCTTACTGAATGAGCTTCATCTCTGGCTGCCACCCTCTATTGTGTCTGGGGATTTCAATGTAACGTTATGTACCAAGTGTGACTCAGCATCTCAACTACAGTTGGCTGATTATGTCCAAGATGGCAAGCGTCGACTTCGGGGAGATCTCTGCCAATTAATGTCATCATACTCTCTGATTGATCTTTGGCATTTTGAGCAGCCCAGCAAATCAGGGTTTATGTTTTATTCCGCCCCCCCAAAAAACAATGTCACAGTTAGATATGTTTTTGGACAGCAACACGCTGATCTCATCATCATGGGTGGTACTTGATCTGCTGGTTTTATCTGATCATAATTTTCTATCCTTTTTTATCCAACCAATGAATCCACTCATATATCGGCGCCGCGTGGCTGGACATATGAACAAAAATTAATCTTTGAGGCAAGGTATGTCAGCACTATGCGTCTCCATTTACAAGATGTTTTGGACATCAGTGAAGGCACAGCATCACCTCTTATATTGTGGGATGCCCTCAAGGCTTCGTGTTGGGGACAAACTCTCCAATTTGCTTCCCACCAGTGGAGGACAACTCTAGCAGAGAAGACAGCAGCATGTAGGACTCTTAGCTTGCTAGAGCTTAACCTGGATCATAGTATCAGCAGAAAGGATTGGTTGTGGTCCGAGTGGCTATTAGAGCAGGCCACTTCCCTCAGACTTTTGCTTCAGAAGCAAATCTGGGATCTGGTGTCTAAGAATAGCCAAGTTAGACAAATAGCTAGCTTTGAGAATAACAAGGAAATGGGGCACATCTTTCTTTTAGAGTAAGGGAAATATCTAAGTCTAATACGATTCAGCAGATCAGGGATGAGAAGGGGGAGATGGTGATTGACGCAGCAGCTACTAGAGCTATTCTCCAATTTGTGTGGTGTTTTTTCTGATATGAGGTAAGCCACACTCAGCAGTTAAAACTGAGGAACCTATAACTCTTTTGGAAGTTGAAAAAACAAATGGTTCCCCTGCTAAAGGGAAAGCCACTGGTCCTAATCAGATTCCGCTGGAGTTTTACTCTATCTTTTCACAAATCTTGGCCCCGGTTATCACAGATTTGTTTAACTTGCTGGATCGAGTCCCAGAATCCTGGGGAGAGACTACTGTCGCTATTTTTCATAAAAAAAGGTAAAGATCCTACAGTCTGTGGTGCATATCACCCTATCTTATTAATTTATGTGGATTCCAAGATCTACACGTGTGTTCTTGCCAATACACAATTATTTCTGAACTGGTGGATCCTAACCAGTACGGTTTTATTCCCAGCAAGGACACAAGATCTCATGTCTATAAGACAAATCAGGGCATTGGGGTGGCTTTGGTTGTTGAGGGGCCACTGTGCATGATTTTCCTCATTGCCAAGAAAGCATTCGATCAAGTCTCCTGGCCCTTCCTCTGGAGTGTCATGGAGACCACTGGTTTAGGTTCCATCTTTGTCTTCAGAGTTCGGTGACTGTATGTCAATCTTAAAGCAAGCGTACCTTGCTCAGGTACTCCCTCTGATCCCATTAGTATTTCTCATGGTACCAGACAGGGGTGCCCTCCCTCCTCTGCTTTTCGCTCTAGATATAGAGCCTTTCTCACAATTGCTTAAGGAGGCAGACAAGAATGAGCCCCTTCGGATACATCATTATGAAGTTAAGGCATTAGCATATGTTGATGATGTGGCATTGTTATCTTCCACCCAGATTAGGGGCCTAAGGGCGGTAGTTGTAGTGGCCCAGTCATTTGGGGTAATATAAGGGTACAAGTTGAACCTCGATAAAACTAAGGTATTGTCTAATGTGACCTCCTCCCCCCACCCCGGGACCAGACGAAAGGTGAGTACAACCCGCTTCATATCTAGGGGTTATTATTTCTGGGAACATTTAGGCGATTGTGGCGAATAACTATGGGAAGCTTTTTTAACCTACAGTTAATGTTTTTAACAAATGGAACCATTTCCATTTGGAGATGATTGGCTGTATTCAGTCTTATCAAGATGATTATACTTCCACGATATCTCAACTTGTTTTATATCCCTCTTCATCTCCCTTCATCTTTTTTCGCTAATATTGAGGCTTCTTGGCAAAGGTTTATATGGTGTTATAGGAAGCCCTGTTGCAAGATTCAGTTCTTGCAGCAATCCAAGGAGGAGTGTGGGGCCTTGCTTCTGGTTTTGCAGTTTTATTATCTGCCCACTTTTTTCTCATGACTCCATTTGGCTTTGGGGTGGGAGATCTGGGAGCAAGGGCTTATGCTTGCTGATATTCTCTTGTTGGGTGAATCTAACATTCCTGGGGTTGGCATTGTAGACACAATGTACTTCAAGGAAACTCTTTTTAAGACATTAAAAGTCTTTTATCTAGTATAGGGTTCACTTAAGAGAATATTTTAGGGCCTTACCCCATTTAATCAGCTCACATACTTAGGAGGTAATCCTAATCTACCCTATTGTGTTTATGACAGTAATCGTGAGAGTTGGGAGAAGGCTACCCTTCTCACTCTAGGCCAATTGTTTGAGGGGGATGTTCTTCTATCATTTGATAAGTTGCAGCAACAGTTCTCTCTTCCTGTTAGTAGCTTCTAGAGGTATCTTCAATTACAACATTTTATTTTTAGTTGTAAGGGAGGGGAGGTAAATAGTTTTGAAAGCCCTCTATTGGAGGTTACAAGGAAAGCCCCAATGAAGAGAAATGTCAGGTTGGTTTATGCGTTAATTCATTCTTTTTCTGAGCATCACTCTTTTGACTCATTTCAGCTTAGAGCGAGTAGGTGGAGTCTACTTCTCAATAATGAGGTAATACATTTACTCAGGTGACTCTGAATGTGTTGCATATTAAGGTGCATCATTTTAAATGTATTAATGATTGGTATTATACACTTCATCGACTCTTCGTTATGAAGCTCTGGGTGGAAGATCACTGCTTTAGGTGTGGAACTGAGCGGACCAATCTGGTTCATATATTTGCATCTTGCCCCGTGTTCCATCAGTATTGGGAATTTGTTTTTGAGAAAATGCATGGTATATCTGGTTTTAAGGTTATGATCAACCCAAAGTCAATTACGTTGGGACATATGCTGGCTCTTCCCCCACATTTAGCACGTCTATATTTTTTCAAACTCTCACTGTCCAGAATGGTGCTGGCACTTTTTAGTCATCTAGTGAGCCTCCCAACCCTTGGAGCTGGTGGGAGGAATTTCGGAATATGAATATGTTGGAAATGGCACTAATATAGTGCGACCCATGGAGGAGGGGACTGAACCAGCCTTGGGACTCAGTCAGGCTCTGAGTGACGGATGTTGATGCTGTTCAGCAGTCGGGCAACTAACCGTTCTCTTTTTTTAGTGTATTTTTGTTCTCCCACGCAACCCCCCTCCACCCTTAAATTAATTAAAATTTGTTTTATACTTTTTTCTTGTTTCTCAGGGTAGTCATGGGCCAGAAGGGCTTTAGTAATCTAAACACGGCATCTGCATGATAAAAGCGATTATATGGAGGCCCTTAGGTGTGAAGGGAGCACTGCCCTAGCAGGATTTCTGGCTTTCTGGCAGGGCTCACAACAAAAGGAATAAAGATGTCCCACTATCTAGGGTGGAAGAAGGGAGTCAAGCATCATCAAAATAAAAAACTTCTTTAACACAGAGAAGGGTTTTACAATGGTATGTGGAATTATATTGTTCATCGAGATGAATTTAGTAAAAGTGAGAGTTTTTTAACATGAACTGAGAAACATTTCTGGCCCTGCCCTGAGGATAATGGTACCAGTGAAATAAGAGCAGGGCCATTGGCATTACATGGCAATAAAGTACCAAATTAGGTGGCTGGGATTACTAATTTATGTGGCAAGAAAGAAAAGACAAATTATGTGCCATAATGTGCCACACTTTGTGTTAGTATTACCTCATTATTTTGTCATTCATCCAAATACATCAATAAGCAATATAAAGGTGACCAGTTAACCTTTGCGAAGGGATTTCCACTGTGCAATGACAAGCGTTGTGTATTTAGAAACCTTTGATCAATTTGAGCTAGAAACAAAATAATTTTTTATAGAATAAAAAAGCTACAGATTATGCAGCAGATGGCTTTTGCTGCATATGCAACAAATCCATAATGATGCATAAAATGTAGCAACCATAAAATCGAATAGTTCCAGTGGTACTGACTAAGAGGCGTGTCAGGGTTCACAGGTATCCTTTGTATGATCTATATTGTTATAAACATGCAGCAAAATGACAGTCTATTACATCAAGCAAATGAAGTGTTGTACAGCACACACCCTCACTATATGCATTTTAATGTGTTCTGATATGTGAAAATAGAGGTTGGTAAAATAAAGCATTTGCCTAGGATCACACAATCTGGTCAAATAAGGAAGCCACAATTGATCCTAGATTTTCCAGTTTCTCACTGTGCAATTCAGCCACTACATTGGTATCTCTCTATGGCATTAAAGCCTAATGCTTCATTCTTTGTTTGGAGGATGAGACTAGAGTCTGGGAGACAAACAGGGTCCACTTTGTAGTTTGGGCAGTTTTACATAAGACAAACGTTTGCCATGTACATAAAAGCACTTCACAAACAGATACAAACTACAGTAATATGCCCCCTTGATGCATGGTGGGCAGCAGACACTAGGCCACATTGCCTTCTATGAAAGCTCAGCTCCTTTGGAGCTTAAGTTACAAGAGCAACTTGAACTGAGCAGAGCCAGGCCTCTGGCTCGAGGGTTCAGTGGCTTGCCCATCTATATTCACATGCAAAAGAGAGTAATGTTAGGAGAGGCAGAATCCATGCAAAAATGGAAAACCAATCAGAGAGTGTGAGGGTGGAAGAGGAGAGATGGATGCAAAGGAAGAGAATAGTTGAAATAAGGTAAGAGGTTGGAGGAAATAGTGGCAAAGGGCAGCAAATGGAGAGAAGATGTAGATGTAAGCGTGGTTGAACCAGCAAAAAGAGGCTGGGGAAAAGGGAGTGATTGATGTAAAGGGGGCAGAATCAGCAAAAACTTTGAGGCAAGAGAAGGTGAGAAGTTGGGTGGAAAGATGAGAGGAAAGGAGTAGAGCACAGAAGGGAAATATGGAAGCAAGAGTGGCTGAATCAAAGAAATTATGAAAGACGCTTATGGAGAGATAGATTAGATAGCCCCTTCTGTGCCCAGGACGTAATGGTTACGTCCTGAGGCACAGTGCTCGTGTGCCCAGGACGTAACCATTACGTCCTGGGCACAGAGCCCAGAGGGAGCGCTAGTGCTCCCTCTGTGGGGTTCCTCCCCACCCCCCCAAGGCAGGGATGGAAGGGTAAGACCTTCCCCTTCCACTCCTGACCCCGCCACCCCCGTAACGTCAGCGCGCGATCGCGCGCTGATTGTCACAGAAGGCCTCCTCCATCGCGCTGGAAGCTCAGCTTCCAGCGCAATCGAAAGAGAAATGCAAAGCATTTCTCTTCCGATCACTAGGAGGAGGCCCGGAGAGGCTTCAAAGGGAAGGAAATGTATTTCCTTCCCTTTGAAGTCTCTCTGAGCATTTCAAAAGCCGGATTGCAGAGCAATCCGGCTTTTGAAATGCTCACTAGACACCAGGGATGTTTTTTTAGAAAAGGAAATTGGCATAAGGGAGCGACCCCTTGGGCAAGGGTCGCTCCCAGGGGGAGGCATTTTTTTTAAAGGCCTTTTCTGCCCTCCCTGGGGGCAGATCGGCCTATTATTAGGCCGATCTGCCCCCAGGGTGGGCAGAAACCTCTAGGCACCAGGGGTAAAGACATTTTTTCTTTTTTGTTTTGTTTTTGATTTTAGAGGTGGGGAGCGACCCCTTAGGCAAGGGTCGCTCCCATAGTGGGCAAATTATATTTAGGCCATTTCTGCCCCTCTTGGGGGCAGATTGGCCTATTTTTATGAGGCCAATCTGCCCCCAAGGGGGACAGAAACCACTAGACACCAGGGAGTTTTTTTCGTGAATTTCACGCAAGGGGAGCGACCCCTTAGGAAAGGGATCTTTTTTTTTGCCCTGTCACGCAAGGGGAGGGACCCCGTAGGCAAGGGTGGCACCCCAGAGGGGGGTGTGGGGGGCAAATTTATTTTAGGCCATTTCTGCCCCCCCCGGGGTTTGATCGCCCTATTGTTATTAGGCCGATCTGCCCCCAGGGGGGGGCAGAAACCTCTAGGCACCAGGGCACATTTTTTTGTGTGTTTTTTTTAAAGAGGTGGAGCAACCCATTAGGCAAGGGTCGCTCCCCTGGGGGTAAAATTGTATTTAGACCCTTGGGGGTAGATCAGCGCATTTTAGGTCAATCTGCCCCCAGGGGAGGCAGAAACAACTAGGCATTGGGGATCTTTTTTTTTGCACCAATGTCACACAGGGGGAGCGACCCCATAGGCAAGGGTCGCTCCCCGGGGAGTTTGGGGGGGGGGACATTTATTATAGGCCTTTTCTGCCCCCCCTGGGGCCGGCTGAGCTAGAGGCCAAAATCCACAGGTAGGCACTTTGCAAAAAACACCTCTATTTTCAGTGAAAAAATTTGATGTGTTCACTTTGTGTTTTGGGCCATTTCCTTTCGTGGGCGCTAGGCCTACCGACACAAGTGAGGTACCACTTTTATTGGGAGACTTGGGGGGATGCTGGGTGGAAGGAAATTTGTGGCTCCTCTCAGATTCCAGAACTTTCAGTCACCGAAATGAGAGGAAAAAGTATTTTTTGGGCCAAATTTTGAGGTTTGCAAAGGATTCTGGGTAACAGAACCTGGTCAGAGCCCCACAACTCACCCCATCTTGGATTACCCTAGGTGTCTAGTTTTCACAAATGCGCTGGTTTGCTAGGTTTCCCCAGGTGCAGACTGAGCTAGAGGCCAAAATACACAGGTAGGCACTTTGTAAAAAACACCTCTGTTTTCTGTGAAAAAATGTGATGTGTCCACGTTGTGTTTTGGGCCATTTCCTTTTGTGGGCGCTAGGCCTACCCACACAAGTGAGGTACCATTTTCATCGGGAGACTTGGGGTAACGCTGGGTGGAAGGAAATTTGTGGCTCCTCTCAGATTCCATAACTTTCTGTCACCGAAATGAGAGGAAACAGTGTTTTTTTGGTCACATTTTGAGGTTTTCAAAGGATTCTGGGTAACAGAACCTGGTCAGAGCCCCACAAGTCACCCCATCTTAGATTCCCCTAGGTTTCTAGTTTTCAAAAATGCACTGGTTTGCTAGGTTTCCCCAGATGCCGGCTGAGCTAGAGGCCAAAATCTACAGGTAGGCACTGTTTTCTGTATAAAAATGTGATGTGTCCATGTTATGTTTTGGGTCATTTCCTTTCGTTGGCGATGGCCTACCCACACAAGTGAGGTACCATTTTTATCGTGAGACTTGTGGGAACGCTGGGTGGAAGGAAATTTGTGGCTCCTCTCAGATTACAGAACTTTCTGTCACCGAAATGAGAGGAAAAAGTGTTTTTTGGGTCAAATTTTGAGGTTTGGAAAGGATTCTGAGTAATAGAACCTGGTCAGAGTCCCACAAGTCACACCATCTTGGATTCCCCTAGGTGTCTAGTTTTCAAAAATGCGTTGGTTTGCTAGGTTTCCCCAGGTGCCGGCTCAGCTAGAGGCTAAAATCCACAGTTAGGCACTTTGCAAAAACACCTCTGTTTTCTGTGAAAAAATGTGTTGCGTCCACGTAGTGTTTTGAGCCATTTCCTTTTGTGGGCGCTAGGCCTACCCACACAAGTGAGGTACCATTTTTATCAGGAGACTTGGGGGAACACAGAACAGCAAAACAAGTGTTATTGCCCCTTGTCTTTCTCTTCATTGTTTCCTTCCAAATGGAAGGCAGTGTGTAAAAAAGACGTCTATTTGAGAAATGCCCTGTAATTCACATGCTAGTATGGGCACCCCGGAATTCAGAGATGTGCAAATAACCACTGCTTCTCAACACCTTATCTTGTGGCTATTTTGGGAATACAAAGGTTTTCTTGATACCTATTTTTCACTTTTTATATGGAGCTCCACTTACTTTAGAAGATTTCTCCACTATCCCAGGAAAAGTAAGAAAAACTCACAAGGAATAGAGATTAGAAAAAAAGAAAGCTCCAATTGCATTATCTATCTTCATTGATCAGTCTATGTGGAGGGGTGATTGCAATTTCCGAAGCGTTCAGAAAGAGGATCCCCTGAGGGGGGAGTAGAGGATCATTTGGAGGTATACACCGATTTTTAAAACTAGATGAGTTATTCTTTAGGAAAGAAAAAAGTCAAGCTTTAGAATTAGATATCTTGCTGGCTATCCACGAATGTATTTTGTTCTTTGTATACAGTACTAGTTAGCGGGGCACAAAGGGAGAGAAAAAAACAGTGACAGATATACTCAACAATTTGCATTGGGCCACATTTTATTCTCATATTCATCAATACTGCACAGGGTATAACATGTCACAAAAAGACGATATACACTGCCTAAGGGTTCATCGTGTCCTATGTCTATCATTGACAAGCCCTTTAAAAGGTAGGTATGGAACAGATTGGGCCACTTCTTCCTTCTAAAAATAGATACACATATGATAGTGGATTACAAAAATAGGTATCCCAAAGCACTGCCTTTAAAGGAGATACATACTATTCAAATAGTCTTAGAAATAACAGAGATTTTCTCTAGAGTAGGTTTGCCATAAGAGATGCAGATCAAGGCAGACAGGTCATCTCCAAAATGGTGGTCAAAATATGTCACCAAATGAGATATAAACAATTACACACCTCAGCCTAATATCCTCAAACCCATTGACTGGTGGAGTGCTACAACTGTGACATAAAGTTAATTCTTAAAAATACTGGAATAAAAGAATTTAGGAAAATGTTCCCACTCTCTCTTTCTGGAACTAGGTATGAAGGACATAAATGTACAGGTTTGTACCCTTTTCTATTGAGCTGTCATTTAGTGCTAAATCTCAAACATCATAAGACATGACTAGAGAGTCGTGGGGATCACAAGATAACAATGGAAACACCCTTCTAGAATATGCTAACCAGTGGAGAACTTACAATTGAAAACTGTGAGAATTAGTAAAAAATATTGCGGAGAAAGCCCAAGAGAATTTAAAATGAGACTGTAACAACAGAATAAAACTAAGAGAAATTCCGTCAGGGTACCAGGTGCATCAACTCCTTCCCTCCACTGTTGATAAACCTGGGCAAGGGTGATTGTGCTGGGATTGGGAAGATAGAGGCTCAGGGGTAGGTCGCCACAGGATGTCGGGAAGGCCCCACAGGTATACATGCATCAGGAAAGCAAGGACACCAGCAATAGCAACCCAATGACAGACACCTCTCCCTGTAATGAAGATTGGAGAAATAGGAGAGGAGAGTTGAGTTGCGGGGAAGGAGAGGAGGTACTGACCTTGGTAATCCTGGGTAACTCAGAATGGAATGCCATGGATGACAGCCGGACACCATGGGCATCATGGACATCACGCTTCCTCCAGATGAATCCTTATGGCAGCTGGCTGTGAGTGCACAGTTCAGCCTTTTATTGCTTTTGTTGCCTTGCTCTGGCCCTGCTCTTGCCTCTGTGCTCACCTGGAAGAGCAACTGACAGTGGGCCTCTAAGATTCTATGCCTGCTCAATATCGAAGGGGTATCACTGTCCACCGGGTCAGTGACCCCAGGCTCAGATGCAGGCAATGTTACAGAGGAGGGAAGAAGGTGATTACTCTTTGTCACATCTGCTACTCTGCTGCTGTTTCAGGCACTCTCTGTGAAGTAGTTGGCTGCTCACTCAGACTCCTGGTGGATACACTATTGCATGCTGGTGTTCTCTTTCTCTCACAACTCCCTCTACTTTCACTACTGATTGGGCTATTGTTTCATTTGTGGCAGGGAGAAGCAGAAGCAGTCCCACCTTTTAATTTAAACTCTTGCTACTTCTTTCTGGAACTGTTTTTTCAGTGAGCGGGTCTTGAGACAAGATGCCTGCTGGGGGGGGGGGGCTAAGAAAGGAGGGTGACTGGACATTACTACGTCCCAGATGGTGCCAGGGGCAGAGAAGAAGAGTCTGCTGCCTGGAAGACAGAGTGAGAGTAGCCATGGCAGTCGCACCAGGCCTCTGCAGGAAAGAGGGCTATTCAGCTTCCAACTATTACAACTCATGCTCAGGAGAATATGGTGACTACAGATTTGGAGCCAGGAGAGAAGAGAGAGATGAGGGAGAAGCTATCTGAGAACACTACAATAGCTGGATTTAGTGTTTCAGGGATGGGTAGTTTTGGCTCTCAATTACAACGGACATTGGACTCTTTTGTGGCTCCCATTTTTATCTTTTGCTTCTGCTGTCCTGATCATTGATCCTTGTTTAGGAAGCAAAGTGACGGCTGTCCTGAAGTCAGCACACGCTTCTTCCCTCTCGTCCCCGGCTGCGCCCCCTGCAGGCAGCAAGGAGTGTATTGATCCTACTGGCAACTCTTCTGCTCATCAGAATATGGAATTGGCTAATACACCTGATGTGGCTGATTCCTAGACAGAAATGGTTAACTAGCAGATGTCTACGGTGCTAAAGGTGCCACTTCTCCATCCACCTTTTTTGCCCTCACAGCTTGCTGGCCTCGGCAGACTAGAACCTGTGGCTGTGTCGGGTGACACTTAGATGGCATTTCTTCCTATTTTGGAATTGTCAGACAGTGACTGGGATTAGGAGATGGACCAAGTGACTCAAACAGTATTGGTTGCAAAGGGTTATGGGTTCCTTGAGAAATCCTCTCTGAACACTGATATCTCTCTTATTACACTGTCCCCAGCTAGGAAAGTGAGAGGGTCTGACAGTGTCTCCACTGGTTAATTGGAGGACTTTGTGTCTGATGCTTTTTTTTTAGGGTTTAATAGATCCTAACCCTGCTGTGGAGAAGGTTGCAAACGAGCTATTGTGAGACCTCAACACTACTGAGCTGACCCATACTAAAAGTTCACCCCTGGTGTCAATACCTCCTTTTTCTACATCAATTGTGAATCAACCTCCATCTAGCGATCAAGCCTCCCCATCTGAATATCAGCAGACAGGAGATACCTACTTTAGCAGTGGTCTATCATCTTCTGCTACAACATCGGGAAGAATACCTGAAGAACTCTCTGGCATTGAAGGCCGCTCATTTGAAAATCTATGTTTTCTGTCGCAAGCTCTCAAAAAACATGGACATTATACAACCCTGAGTGGGGAGTGGGTGCAATGGAATAGTCCCAATTGGCCCTTCAAAAGGTTGTGTAAGAAAATAGCTCAAAGATCGCCTAGCAGGATTCCCAGTTTACTGCTTTCTCATCAGGGTGGAAGACCTGGAAAACTGGTCATGCAGGAATAATCTCTGGGTTCTAGGGATCCCGGAAGGAACAGAAGGAGGCAACTCCAAGGGCTTTGTAGTGCGCTTGTCTCAAGAGGCATTTCCTGCTCTGAGTGACTAGGATATGGGCTTTATGATTCAGAGGGCTATAGACCACCAAGCAAGCCCACTCATTACCCCTGGGCTATTTTGAGATATATGTAGGGAATTTCCTCCTGTGACAAGAGATATAACAAGGAGCTACTCCTAAGCTCCCATTCAAAGCCTGCGGGTGGAATTTTTTGTCTGGTCTGATTTCTGCCACAAAACAGTTGTGAGACATTGGTGGCTTTGAGAGTAGATCCCAGCACTCCAAAAGCTTGATGCTGTGGTTTCCCTAATGGAACTGGCTACTCTGCAGATCCCTATGGAAGGTCAGACCTTTTACTGCTATGAGTGATCAGAAGTCCGGGAGTTGTTATCTAAATGGCATTGTGGTGGATCACAGAGGCCTCTTCTTGGTTGGCATGTTTTTATCCGGCCTAAACAATTAATGTTGCTTATTGCTGCTGCCTGGTGTATGTGGCAAGGAGAGGTTTAAACGGGCTGGGCTTTGGCTACAGGGATTTGGTATGTGGTGGGATCACTTTCTCATATTGGCTTGAACCAAAGGGGAGTCACATTGATGGCATGAGATAATAAATTGGGGGTTTTGCATCTGAAGACGGACTTGGGGAGCCACTGGTTCTTAGCGACCATCCAGAAGGATAGGGACCCGTTTTACCATTTGTGTGGTCTACGGGCCAAATATGGACAACCCAAGTGTTTTACATTGCTTACTGAATGAGCTTCATCTCTGGCTGCCACCCTCTATTGTGTCTGGGGATTTCAATGTAACGTTATGTACCAAGTGTGACTCAGCATCTCAACTACAGTTGGCTGATTATGTCCAAGATGGCAAGCGTCGACTTCGGGGAGATCTCTGCCAATTAATGTCATCATACTCTCTGATTGATCTTTGGCATTTTGAGCAGCCCAGCAAATCAGGGTTTATGTTTTATTCCGCCCCCCCAAAAAACAATGTCACAGTTAGATATGTTTTTGGACAGCAACACGCTGATCTCATCATCATGGGTGGTACTTGATCTGCTGGTTTTATCTGATCATAATTTTCTATCCTTTTTTATCCAACCAATGAATCCACTCATATATCGGCGCCGCGTGGCTGGACATATGAACAAAAATTAATCTTTGAGGCAAGGTATGTCAGCACTATGCGTCTCCATTTACAAGATGTTTTGGACATCAGTGAAGGCACAGCATCACCTCTTATATTGTGGGATGCCCTCAAGGCTTCGTGTTGGGGACAAACTCTCCAATTTGCTTCCCACCAGTGGAGGACAACTCTAGCAGAGAAGACAGCAGCATGTAGGACTCTTAGCTTGCTAGAGCTTAACCTGGCTCATAGTATCAGCAGAAAGGATTGGTTGTGGTCCGAGTGGCTATTAGAGCAGGCCACTTCCCTCAGACTTTTGCTTCAGAAGCAAATCTGGGATCTGGTGTCTAAGAATAGCCAAGTTAGACAAATAGCTAGCTTTGAGAATAACAAGGAAATGGGGCACATCTTTCTTTTAGAGTAAGGGAAATATCTAAGTCTAATACGATTCAGCAGATCAGGGATGAGAAGGGGGAGATGGTGATTGACGCAGCAGCTACTAGAGCTATTCTCCAATTTGTGTGGTGTTTTTTCTGATATGAGGTAAGCCACACTCAGCAGTTAAAACTGAGGAACCTATAACTCTTTTGGAAGTTGAAAAAACAAATGGTTCCCCTGCTAAAGGGAAAGCCACTGGTCCTAATCAGATTCCGCTGGAGTTTTACTCTATCTTTTCACAAATCTTGGCCCCGGTTATCACAGATTTGTTTAACTTGCTGGATCGAGTCCCAGAATCCTGGGGAGAGACTACTGTCGCTATTTTTCATAAAAAAAGGTAAAGATCCTACAGTCTGTGGTGCATATCACCCTATCTTATTAATTTATGTGGATTCCAAGATCTACACGTGTGTTCTTGCCAATACACAATTATTTCTGAACTGGTGGATCCTAACCAGTACGGTTTTATTCCCAGCAAGGACACAAGATCTCATGTCTATAAGACAAATCAGGGCATTGGGGTGGCTTTGGTTGTTGAGGGGCCACTGTGCATGATTTTCCTCATTGCCAAGAAAGCATTCGATCAAGTCTCCTGGCCCTTCCTCTGGAGTGTCATGGAGACCACTGGTTTAGGTTCCATCTTTGTCTTCAGAGTTCGGTGACTGTATGTCAATCTTAAAGCAAGCGTACCTTGCTCAGGTACTCCCTCTGATCCCATTAGTATTTCTCATGGTACCAGACAGGGGTGCCCTCCCTCCTCTGCTTTTCGCTCTAGATATAGAGCCTTTCTCACAATTGCTTAAGGAGGCAGACAAGAATGAGCCCCTTCGGATACATCATTATGAAGTTAAGGCATTAGCATATGTTGATGATGTGGCATTGTTATCTTCCACCCAGATTAGGGGCCTAAGGGCGGTAGTTGTAGTGGCCCAGTCATTTGGGGTAATATAAGGGTACAAGTTGAACCTCGATAAAACTAAGGTATTGTCTAATGTGACCTCCTCCCCCCACCCCGGGACCAGACGAAAGGTGAGTACAACCCGCTTCATATCTAGGGGTTATTATTTCTGGGAACATTTAGGCGATTGTGGCGAATAACTATGGGAAGCTTTTTTAACCTACAGTTAATGTTTTTAACAAATGGAACCATTTCCATTTGGAGATGATTGGCTGTATTCAGTCTTATCAAGATGATTATACTTCCACGATATCTCAACTTGTTTTATATCCCTCTTCATCTCCCTTCATCTTTTTTCGCTAATATTGAGGCTTCTTGGCAAAGGTTTATATGGTGTTATAGGAAGCCCTGTTGCAAGATTCAGTTCTTGCAGCAATCCAAGGAGGAGTGTGGGGCCTTGCTTCTGGTTTTGCAGTTTTATTATCTGCCCACTTTTTTCTCATGACTCCATTTGGCTTTGGGGTGGGAGATCTGGGAGCAAGGGCTTATGCTTGCTGATATTCTCTTGTTGGGTGAATCTAACATTCCTGGGGTTGGCATTGTAGACACAATGTACTTCAAGGAAACTCTTTTTAAGACATTAAAAGTCTTTTATCTAGTATAGGGTTCACTTAAGAGAATATTTTAGGGCCTTACCCCATTTAATCAGCTCACATACTTAGGAGGTAATCCTAATCTACCCTATTGTGTTTATGACAGTAATCGTGAGAGTTGGGAGAAGGCTACCCTTCTCACTCTAGGCCAATTGTTTGAGGGGGATGTTCTTCTATCATTTGATAAGTTGCAGCAACAGTTCTCTCTTCCTGTTAGTAGCTTCTAGAGGTATCTTCAATTACAACATTTTATTTTTAGTTGTAAGGGAGGGGAGGTAAATAGTTTTGAAAGCCCTCTATTGGAGGTTACAAGGAAAGCCCCAATGAAGAGAAATGTCAGGTTGGTTTATGCGTTAATTCATTCTTTTTCTGAGCATCACTCTTTTGACTCATTTCAGCTTAGAGCGAGTAGGTGGAGTCTACTTCTCAATAATGAGGTAATACATTTACTCAGGTGACTCTGAATGTGTTGCATATTAAGGTGCATCATTTTAAATGTATTAATGATTGGTATTATACACTTCATCGACTCTTCGTTATGAAGCTCTGGGTGGAAGATCACTGCTTTAGGTGTGGAACTGAGCGGACCAATCTGGTTCATATATTTGCATCTTGCCCCGTGTTCCATCAGTATTGGGAATTTGTTTTTGAGAAAATGCATGGTATATCTGGTTTTAAGGTTATGATCAACCCAAAGTCAATTACGTTGGGACATATGCTGGCTCTTCCCCCACATTTAGCACGTCTATATTTTTTCAAACTCTCACTGTCCAGAATGGTGCTGGCACTTTTTAGTCATCTAGTGAGCCTCCCAACCCTTGGAGCTGGTGGGAGGAATTTCGGAATATGAATATGTTGGAAATGGCACTAATATAGTGCGACCCATGGAGGAGGGGACTGAACCAGCCTTGGGACTCAGTCAGGCTCTGAGTGACGGATGTTGATGCTGTTCAGCAGTCGGGCAACTAACCGTTCTCTTTTTTTAGTGTATTTTTGTTCTCCCACGCAACCCCCCTCCACCCTTAAATTAATTAAAATTTGTTTTATACTTTTTTCTTGTTTCTCAGGGTAGTCATGGGCCAGAAGGGCTTTAGTAATCTAAACACGGCATCTGCATGATAAAAGCGATTATATGGAGGCCCTTAGGTGTGAAGGGAGCACTGCCCTAGCAGGATTTCTGGCTTTCTGGCAGGGCTCACAACAAAAGGAATAAAGATGTCCCACTATCTAGGGTGGAAGAAGGGAGTCAAGCATCATCAAAATAAAAAACTTCTTTAACACAGAGAAGGGTTTTACAATGGTATGTGGAATTATATTGTTCATCGAGATGAATTTAGTAAAAGTGAGAGTTTTTTAACATGAACTGAGAAACATTTCTGGCCCTGCCCTGAGGATAATGGTACCAGTGAAATAAGAGCAGGGCCATTGGCATTACATGGCAATAAAGTACCAAATTAGGTGGCTGGGATTACTAATTTATGTGGCAAGAAAGAAAAGACAAATTATGTGCCATAATGTGCCACACTTTGTGTTAGTATTACCTCATTATTTTGTCATTCATCCAAATACATCAATAAGCAATATAAAGGTGACCAGTTAACCTTTGCGAAGGGATTTCCACTGTGCAATGACAAGCGTTGTGTATTTAGAAACCTTTGATCAATTTGAGCTAGAAACAAAATAATTTTTTATAGAATAAAAAAGCTACAGATTATGCAGCAGATGGCTTTTGCTGCATATGCAACAAATCCATAATGATGCATAAAATGTAGCAACCATAAAATCGAATAGTTCCAGTGGTACTGACTAAGAGGCGTGTCAGGGTTCACAGGTATCCTTTGTATGATCTATATTGTTATAAACATGCAGCAAAATGACAGTCTATTACATCAAGCAAATGAAGTGTTGTACAGCACACACCCTCACTATATGCATTTTAATGTGTTCTGATATGTGAAAATAGAGGTTGGTAAAATAAAGCATTTGCCTAGGATCACACAATCTGGTCAAATAAGGAAGCCACAATTGATCCTAGATTTTCCAGTTTCTCACTGTGCAATTCAGCCACTACATTGGTATCTCTCTATGGCATTAAAGCCTAATGCTTCATTCTTTGTTTGGAGGATGAGACTAGAGTCTGGGAGACAAACAGGGTCCACTTTGTAGTTTGGGCAGTTTTACATAAGACAAACGTTTGCCATGTACATAAAAGCACTTCACAAACAGATACAAACTACAGTAATATGCCCCCTTGATGCATGGTGGGCAGCAGACACTAGGCCACATTGCCTTCTATGAAAGCTCAGCTCCTTTGGAGCTTAAGTTACAAGAGCAACTTGAACTGAGCAGAGCCAGGCCTCTGGCTCGAGGGTTCAGTGGCTTGCCCATCTATATTCACATGCAAAAGAGAGTAATGTTAGGAGAGGCAGAATCCATGCAAAAATGGAAAACCAATCAGAGAGTGTGAGGGTGGAAGAGGAGAGATGGATGCAAAGGAAGAGAATAGTTGAAATAAGGTAAGAGGTTGGAGGAAATAGTGGCAAAGGGCAGCAAATGGAGAGAAGATGTAGATGTAAGCGTGGTTGAACCAGCAAAAAGAGGCTGGGGAAAAGGGAGTGATTGATGTAAAGGGGGCAGAATCAGCAAAAACTTTGAGGCAAGAGAAGGTGAGAAGTTGGGTGGAAAGATGAGAGGAAAGGAGTAGAGCACAGAAGGGAAATATGGAAGCAAGAGTGGCTGAATCAAAGAAATTATGAAAGACGCTTATGGAGAGATAGATTAGATAGCCCCTTCTGTGCCCAGGACGTAATGGTTACGTCCTGAGGCACAGTGCTCGTGTGCCCAGGACGTAACCATTACGTCCTGGGCACAGAGCCCAGAGGGAGCGCTAGTGCTCCCTCTGTGGGGTTCCTCCCCACCCCCCCAAGGCAGGGATGGAAGGGTAAGACCTTCCCCTTCCACTCCTGACCCCGCCACCCCCGTAACGTCAGCGCGCGATCGCGCGCTGATTGTCACAGAAGGCCTCCTCCATCGCGCTGGAAGCTCAGCTTCCAGCGCAATCGAAAGAGAAATGCAAAGCATTTCTCTTCCGATCACTAGGAGGAGGCCCGGAGAGGCTTCAAAGGGAAGGAAATGTATTTCCTTCCCTTTGAAGTCTCTCTGAGCATTTCAAAAGCCGGATTGCAGAGCAATCCGGCTTTTGAAATGCTCACTAGACACCAGGGATGTTTTTTTAGAAAAGGAAATTGGCATAAGGGAGCGACCCCTTGGGCAAGGGTCGCTCCCAGGGGGAGGCATTTTTTTTAAAGGCCTTTTCTGCCCTCCCTGGGGGCAGATCGGCCTATTATTAGGCCGATCTGCCCCCAGGGTGGGCAGAAACCTCTAGGCACCAGGGGTAAAGACATTTTTTCTTTTTTGTTTTGTTTTTGATTTTAGAGGTGGGGAGCGACCCCTTAGGCAAGGGTCGCTCCCATAGTGGGCAAATTATATTTAGGCCATTTCTGCCCCTCTTGGGGGCAGATTGGCCTATTTTTATGAGGCCAATCTGCCCCCAAGGGGGACAGAAACCACTAGACACCAGGGAGTTTTTTTCGTGAATTTCACGCAAGGGGAGCGACCCCTTAGGAAAGGGATCTTTTTTTTTGCCCTGTCACGCAAGGGGAGGGACCCCGTAGGCAAGGGTGGCACCCCAGAGGGGGGTGTGGGGGGCAAATTTATTTTAGGCCATTTCTGCCCCCCCCGGGGTTTGATCGCCCTATTGTTATTAGGCCGATCTGCCCCCAGGGGGGGGCAGAAACCTCTAGGCACCAGGGCACATTTTTTTGTGTGTTTTTTTTAAAGAGGTGGAGCAACCCATTAGGCAAGGGTCGCTCCCCTGGGGGTAAAATTGTATTTAGACCCTTGGGGGTAGATCAGCGCATTTTAGGTCAATCTGCCCCCAGGGGAGGCAGAAACAACTAGGCATTGGGGATCTTTTTTTTTGCACCAATGTCACACAGGGGGAGCGACCCCATAGGCAAGGGTCGCTCCCCGGGGAGTTTGGGGGGGGGGACATTTATTATAGGCCTTTTCTGCCCCCCCTGGGGCCGGCTGAGCTAGAGGCCAAAATCCACAGGTAGGCACTTTGCAAAAAACACCTCTATTTTCAGTGAAAAAATTTGATGTGTTCACTTTGTGTTTTGGGCCATTTCCTTTCGTGGGCGCTAGGCCTACCGACACAAGTGAGGTACCACTTTTATTGGGAGACTTGGGGGGATGCTGGGTGGAAGGAAATTTGTGGCTCCTCTCAGATTCCAGAACTTTCAGTCACCGAAATGAGAGGAAAAAGTATTTTTTGGGCCAAATTTTGAGGTTTGCAAAGGATTCTGGGTAACAGAACCTGGTCAGAGCCCCACAACTCACCCCATCTTGGATTACCCTAGGTGTCTAGTTTTCACAAATGCGCTGGTTTGCTAGGTTTCCCCAGGTGCAGACTGAGCTAGAGGCCAAAATACACAGGTAGGCACTTTGTAAAAAACACCTCTGTTTTCTGTGAAAAAATGTGATGTGTCCACGTTGTGTTTTGGGCCATTTCCTTTTGTGGGCGCTAGGCCTACCCACACAAGTGAGGTACCATTTTCATCGGGAGACTTGGGGTAACGCTGGGTGGAAGGAAATTTGTGGCTCCTCTCAGATTCCATAACTTTCTGTCACCGAAATGAGAGGAAACAGTGTTTTTTTGGTCACATTTTGAGGTTTTCAAAGGATTCTGGGTAACAGAACCTGGTCAGAGCCCCACAAGTCACCCCATCTTAGATTCCCCTAGGTTTCTAGTTTTCAAAAATGCACTGGTTTGCTAGGTTTCCCCAGATGCCGGCTGAGCTAGAGGCCAAAATCTACAGGTAGGCACTGTTTTCTGTATAAAAATGTGATGTGTCCATGTTATGTTTTGGGTCATTTCCTTTCGTTGGCGATGGCCTACCCACACAAGTGAGGTACCATTTTTATCGTGAGACTTGTGGGAACGCTGGGTGGAAGGAAATTTGTGGCTCCTCTCAGATTACAGAACTTTCTGTCACCGAAATGAGAGGAAAAAGTGTTTTTTGGGTCAAATTTTGAGGTTTGGAAAGGATTCTGAGTAATAGAACCTGGTCAGAGTCCCACAAGTCACACCATCTTGGATTCCCCTAGGTGTCTAGTTTTCAAAAATGCGTTGGTTTGCTAGGTTTCCCCAGGTGCCGGCTCAGCTAGAGGCTAAAATCCACAGTTAGGCACTTTGCAAAAACACCTCTGTTTTCTGTGAAAAAATGTGTTGCGTCCACGTAGTGTTTTGAGCCATTTCCTTTTGTGGGCGCTAGGCCTACCCACACAAGTGAGGTACCATTTTTATCAGGAGACTTGGGGGAACACAGAACAGCAAAACAAGTGTTATTGCCCCTTGTCTTTCTCTTCATTGTTTCCTTCCAAATGGAAGGCAGTGTGTAAAAAAGACGTCTATTTGAGAAATGCCCTGTAATTCACATGCTAGTATGGGCACCCCGGAATTCAGAGATGTGCAAATAACCACTGCTTCTCAACACCTTATCTTGTGGCTATTTTGGGAATACAAAGGTTTTCTTGATACCTATTTTTCACTTTTTATATTTCAGCAAATGAATTGCTGTATACCCGGTATAGAATAAAAACCCATTACAAGGTGCAGCTCAATTATTGGCTGTAGGTACCTAGAGTTCTTGATGAACCTACAAGCCCTATATATCCGCGCAACCAGAAGAGTCCAGCTGACGTAACGGTCTATTGCTTTCAAAAATCTGACATCGCAGGAAAAAGTTACAGAGTAAAAAGTGGAGAAAAATGGCTGTTTTTTCACCTCAATTTCAATATTTTTTTATTTCAGCTGTTATTTTCTGTAGGAAACACTTGTAGGATCTACACAAATGACCCCTTGCTGAATTCAAAATTGTGTCTACTTTTCAGAAATGTTTAGCTTTCTGGGATCCAGCATTGGGTTCTCACCCATTTTGGTCACTAACTGGAAGGAGGCTGAAAGCACAAAAAATAGTAAAAATGGGGTATGTCCCAGTAAAATGTCAAAATTGTATTGAAAAATTGGGTTTCCCAATTCAAGTCTGCCTGTTCCTGAAAGCTGGGAAGATGGTGATCTTGCCACTGCAAACCGTTTGTTGGTGCCATTTTCAGGGGAAAAAAAAATGAGCTGCCTTCTGCAGCCCTTTTTTCCCATTTTTTTGAAAAAAACTAAATTTTCACTGTATTTTGGCTAATTTCTTGGTCTCCTTCAGGGGAACCCACAAAGTCTGGGTACCTCTAGAATCCCTAGGATGTTGGAAAAAAAGGATGCAAATTTGGCGTGGGTAGCTTATGTGAACAAAAAGATATGAGGGCCTAAGCACGAACTGCCCCAAATAGCCAAAAAAAGGCTCGTAAAGGATGGGGAAAAGGCCTGGCAACGAAGGGGATAGAATGCAACTCATACCTGAAGGCATCTTGGTGCTTATCAGTAAATTAACAGGCTATGAAACTAATCATGATTAAACAAACAGTACTGTCCAGCTGGTACCTTCAGATATGTTGGCCCTAGACCACGGAGAGCCCTGAAAGTAATACAAAAATAATCCGCTTCTTAAAGAAAGCCAGTGTAGCATTCTGATAGTGTGTGAGGCTGAATTAAATCTATGGATCTTCATCAGAAGCCGGGCCGCTGAGTTTTGCAGGACTTGTAATTTAATTAATGGCTTTTTCTAAAGATTTTCATAAAGGCCATTACAATAATTTACTCTACACAGAACTAGTGCAATAACAACTGTCTTTGCACTATTTTTTTTATAATGCATAGTATATAATAGGATGCCGAAATGACACTATTAATTTGCTCTCTAAATGTCATCAATCAAGGCACTCAGGTTTCTGACATTCTTAACTGGTGTCAGAAGAAAGCCACACTCCTCACGACACTATGAATGGGTCCAAAAGGAGTTGTTGCCATATAATAAGGCTTCTGTCTTGGATGAATTCAATTTAAGACAGTTATAATCCGTCCAAGAGGTGACTGCACTTATACATTTCCTAAAGGTGTTACTCATATCTGAACCTTTTTTTTTAGCAACACCACGATCTGTATGGCATCAGCATAGGAAAATAATGGCAGCCTAAAGCACTTGATCAAAGTTGCCAAAGGCCTAACGTATAAATTGAACACATTTTGGGCTCCAGGAGGACCTCTGTTGGACTCCCCAAGGTAAAGAAAATGGTTCCAATGTATAGTCTTCCAGGGCAACAAATTAGTTTTGATCTGTTAAAAAGGAATACAATAGGGCCAGGGCTGCACCCACAATCCCATGGCTCTGTAACCGGCAATCAAAAGATCATGATTGACCATATAAAATCAAGATAAATCAAGCAGATAAATTATGCAGGATGAGGACTGCATTGCAAACCCCATCCACTGAAGCCCTGATTTCCTCGGTGGCCACAATCAGTCCTGATTCTGTGCTGTGGCCACCACGGAAACCAAACTGTCTATTATCCAGCAGGTGATTCTCCTCCAGAAACAGGGCCAACTGTGCATTCATGGCCTTCTCTGCCAGCTTTTCTGGGAAAGGGAGCCTGGGGATGGACCTATGGCTGTGAGTATCAAGCATGTTTAGATTAGGTTTTTTCAGTAGAGGAAGGACCAAAGTGTTCTTCCACTGTTTGGGAAACACTCACAAACTAAACATGGCATTGACAATCTTTGCCAAATAGGGGGCCACTGCATCAGGTACTAAATGCATGATCTTGGGTGCACACGGGTCCAAGAGAGATCCAGATTGTGTACTCAGAATATCAGACTTTACTTGATCTTCACTCAAAGGTATACATGTTCTAAAGAAGGTCCTATCAGAAGTCACAGATCTGGTATCAATGCTATTCTGTTCCTTAATAGTATTGAAGGGGAATTTATTAAAAACTGTAGCCACTTTCTATTGAAAAAACATGCTAGCTTATTACAAAAAGGCTGGCTACTGTCAGCTGATTTCCTAAAATCAGGTGAGGAAAGTTCAATAACAGTTTCAAAGTCAAACAGTACCTTACTTGATATGTGAAAATGAGAAAGTGCAGGGGTGAAGTGAATATAAGAGGAGGTTGAAGCAGTAAGAGTATGTAATAGCTTGGGCAAAAGATTAAGTGAAAAGCAGAGCAAGAGGGGGTGAGGTGAATGTAAGTGGGCAGAATAAATAAGCAATTAAGAGGCTGGAGAAGAGGTAGAAAAATATATTTATTTTAGTGCACAAAATGTAAAAAAAAGCCTCAGTCTTGCGATGCATGTGATATCCTTCACAAAGAGTTGTGATCTTGAACCATCCTCAATGTTTCTGTTAAAGTTCAGCCTGCTCACTGTCTACTCTATTACGCCTCTTGGCCTTTCTAATAAATCTCACTCCCACTTTCCTGCACATAACCTGACTGGATATTTAGAAATCATAGCCCCTGCCATCACCTCCTTTAGCAATATTGTGCTTGCCTTCTTATATGTTCCTACCAATGTACAAATAAATAAGCTGTGGTTGTTTCTCTGCTCAAAAAGCCTTCAGCTGGCTCAAAACCTCTTTCAACCTCTTTGCTACTTTTTTTCTCAAATGTCCCACAATATTTGTCTGTAGAAGGAGAAAAGCTGAAGTATATTGTCAGACCTTTTCTTTAGGTCAGGGGCAGTAGGTGATTAATTGGCACCATCTGTGGTGGATACCATTGTTTACAATTGCTGTTTCAGAACTTAAAACTATTTCATATGTTCAAAAGTTATTGCTTTTGGAAACTTGTCCCCCCAAGGGTGGCAATAGCGAGCAGTCAAAGCTTTCTCCAGGAGGTGATAAAGGTATTGGAACTCAAATATGTATGTCATATTTAGCATATTAGAGTAGCACCTTATACAGTCAGCCTAGCTATGTATTTTAAAAGGGACTGATTTAGAGCAGGCAGTAATAGAATGAAACAACAAAAAATGCGTTCTGTGACTATTAGTCCCCCAGTACCAAACAAACATCTTACACGATCTCTGTGTGTGCAAAATGTCCTACAAAAGTGATATGGACCACAGTCACCCTGCAAGACTTGAGTGCTGCGAGCCTCAAAGGGGCTAGATTCAAGTAGGAAAGGCAGAGAATCCACAGTTGACTGTCAGTCCTATGACTAGGTCACTTGGTGAGAAGATGTTTTTATTATGGAGGATAAACTCCCTTCAAAGCCACTGGTGCACAACCCAAAAGGATACAACACCTTAGGGTTGGTGTGCAGAGAGTCAATCTGACTGTGCTCACAAAGACATCTGGCTCATTGTCATGTGAAGAATGACAATGGCCCCTTCGGGGCAAGCACACTATGATGTGCGCCTCTTCTCACAACAAATAATCCCAAACCTCAAGGAATGACAATGAGGCCTGCGGAAGAGACTGCTTTTCAGGAACACAGTTAGAATTGGTCTTTGGGAGGTGAGTAAAAGAAGGACCAGTGTACAGGAGATGGGGGCTGTGGGGCAAGAGACCAGTCGAGAAGTGAGGGGGCATTTCATTGTACATCATTGCACACTGAGGGCCTGATTATGAGTTTTCACCATCTGCTGAACTTCTGACTGGGAGGTTTCCGCTATTGTGGCTGCCTCCCCGCCAGGCCAATTACGAGTTTCCCACTAGGTCGGCAGGAGGAAACTAGAGTTTCTGCCTACCGTCCTAGCGGGAAACATCCTACAGCATTGTCTCCAGCTCATAATCGAGCTCATAATCGAGCCGGCAGCAATGCTGTAGGATGCAGGGTGCACTAGCACCCTCGCAATGTTCACTGTCTGCAAAACAGACAGTAAACATTGCAATGGTACGGTCATTCGCCGCCAACCTTTTCATGGCAGTGAAACTAATCCTGGCACTGCTGGCGGTCTGACTGCGGCACTAATACCACAGTCTTAATATGGCACTCGGACCACCGCATTGGTGGCGGTCCGACCGCCATCCGTGAACCTGGCGGTCATGAGACTGCCAGGTTCATAATGAGGCCCTGAGTAATCTGCCAAACAGTGAGCTGCCATAGTTAACTGTAGGTTCAGGAAAAGAGATCTTTCATTGAAAGCTGGAGGAGCAAAAAGTGTTTGGTTAGGTACCTGGGGAGTGACTGGATTGACTTGCGGATAATGGAAATAGTCTTACATTCAATTTTCTCTTTAACCAAGATCTCATGAATTTACCTGGTCGCAGGCACAATTGTATTATTACTTCTAAGGCTATATATGAGTTGAGTGGCACGGTTCTGTCCCTTTGGATTTGGCAAGTGTCTTCTTAGATATTAGGGACATGTGACAATTTTTTTCAACTGTAAGTCTCTGGTATAACTTTAGCGTTAGTCTGGAAGTCACACACCACCTCCCTGAACTTACCTATTCCACATTACTACATTTCCTTTCTATTTAGCTGTAAACTGTATAAAGTCTACTTTAGTATGCCCTTTTTGTTTTGATGCTTTAATGTATCTTTTTAGTGACTGGCTCAATCAATCAATCAGTTTTTGTAAAGCGCTGCTACTCACCTGTGAGGGTCTCAAGTTGCTGGAGGGGAGCGGCCTCATCTGAAGAGCCATGTCTTGAGGTTCTTCTCGAAGATGGTGAGCGATGGGTTTTGTCTGAGGTGCAGGGGGAGGTTGTTCCAATATAAGTCAAGGATCGTCCTCCGGCGGTGGGTCTACGAATGCGAGGGATGGTGGCCAGGGCCATCTGGGCAGAGTGGAGGGATCTGGTGGGGTGTGGAAGAAGACGCGGTGGTCCAGGTAGTCTGGTCCTGCGTTGTGTATGGCCTTGTACATGTGGGTGAGTAGCTTGAAGGTAATTAGTTTCTCAACCGGGAGCCAGTGGAGGGTCCTGAGGTGTTGGGAGATTTGTTCTCTGTATGGGAGGTCCAGGATGAGTCTGGTGGCGGCGTTCTGGATGAGTTGTAGTTTTTTGATGTTTCTAGTCAAGGTTCTGGTGTAGAGGGCGTTGCCGTAGTCGAGCTTGCTTGTGACTAAGGCGTGGGTGACTGACCTGCCACAGTCTGCTGGGATCCATCTGAAGATCGTCCGAAGTTTACAGAGAGTGTGCCAACAGGATGAGCCCACTGAGTTTACCTGGCAGGTCATGTGTAGGGAGGAGTCGAGGATGATGTCTTGGTTGCAGGTGTGCTCAGTCAGTGCGGGGGGCACTGAGGGATGTGGGCCATCAGGAGTTGTCCCAAGCTTAGGTGGTGTTTCTGGAGATGATGAGCTCAGTCTTGTTGGAGTTGAACTTGAGGCAGCTTTCTCTCATCCAGGTGGTGAAGACTCCCATTCTTGAGTGGAAGTTCCTTTTGGCAGTGTCCGGGTCTTTGGTGAGGGAAATGATGAGTTGTGTGTCATCGGCATATGACACGATGTTCATACCGTGGCTTCTGACAATGGCTGCGGGAGGGGCATGTAAACATTGGACAGTGTGAGACTCAGTGAGGATCCTTGGAGAACCCTGCAGTTGACTCCTGTGGGTCTGGATGTGTAGGGCGGGAGTCTGACCCTCTGCGTCCTCCCGGAGAGGAAGGAGTGGATCCATTCCAGGTCTCTTCCACAGATTCCTATGTTTTGGAGTCTGGTGCGTAGAGAGCTTTGGGAGACCATGTTGAAGGCTGCTGAGAGGTCGAGGAGTATGAGCGATGTGGTGTGGCCGCAGTCTAGGAGTAATTGGATGTCATCGGTGGCTGCCAGGAGAGCTGTGCTGCGGAAGCTAGACTAGGAGCTGTCCAGGGAGTTGTTGGCCTTGATGAAATTCATCAATTTCACCCCACTATAGCTTTGGAAGTCTTCTTGTCCCAGGTAATAAACTGGTTTCTTTTAAGCCATCCCTTGTATATCTTTCACTTATTTCAGTTATTTCCATCATTTAAAATGGAGTTTGAAAGCAATGGATATGTTTATGTGCTCTATGAGCAAGTGTGGGCCAGCCTTTGGTGCTTCTACCTGCAAATATATTAGCCACCCCACCTGCGTGTGACATGTTGTCTCCTATATTTATATTGTGTTTTCCGAAGTTCTTGTATGTCATGTTCCCCATATAGCATATAGCTGTTTGTGTTGATCCTCAATGCCTGTTGAAACCCAAATGTCTTATCTTGAACTTCAGTAGCATAAATGGGGGCTCGGACATCACTTGAAGTCCCACTGTATAGTTCTGAGACAATCCAACTTGGAATTTTAATCGTGCCATAATCTGAAAACAATTAGTGAACATTGCAGCAATCACATCAGTTTTAAAGAGACCTAGGCCTAGTTTTTTTCAGCCAGTTCGATTAATGTTATGTATTTCCACTTGACACAACTTTAAAAATTATATATATATTTTATTAGGATTATTGTTTATATTTTTAGCCATTTTAGTGATATACACACTAGGTAGGTAGTATCTTGCAAAGCTGCTTTAATATTTCCAGAACATTAATGTTAAACTCATGTCCCTTCCTATGTTGTCACTTCCTGTGATGCCACATGTTCCTATTCTGCCCAGGGCCCCACAAACCCTAGGACCAGCCCTACCCCTAAGCCTGCCAAAAGACAGGTGGTATGTGGACTTGCCAAGTGGGTTACCGGGGCAGGAGTGGGCCACTAAAACCAAAGAATACCATCTAAGGGTCGGACTGCGAGAAGGAGGAAAAGGGGGAGTGAAGTATCCCCAAAAGTCCAGTCAAAAAGTACATTTTTTTAACTTTATTGTGTGCTCCTCAGTATGGTGGAGGGACAGGGAGAGAGGATTAATAAGAGACCCATGCTCTAAGGAAAGCAGGTGGAGGAATTTGTTTGGGTAAAAAATGATTGAGCAACATAACAGAGAGTCACAAATGTGACTCTATCAACACAGATGCTGATGGAGTCAAAACACACCAGAGAGAGGCATAAAGAAAGAAACTGACACCCAGATTTATGAAAAGTGGTGCTGCACCTAGTGCAGTGCCACTTTTCTTGCGCCCCTTATCACCCCCCCTAATGTCACCATGTGTGCGGCGTATTTAAAATATGGCGCACCATGGCGGTAGTCAGGGGGACCAACGTCACAAATGTTTACGCTAATCCGGCACTGTGCGGGACTAGCATCAAAAAAGTTTACTCTAATCCTGCAAAGCACAGAGAGGCCCATTGAAAACAACGGGAGCCTCTTTTTAACACCTACATCTGGCACGCATTAAAAAATTCAATTTTTACCGCCCCCTAGCACCTTAACACCCCCTTGAATACATTATGCCTGACACAGGTATAATGTGGCTCAAGGGGTTACACAGTGGCGCAATGCAAGCATTGCGACACTTTGTAAATATGGTGCAGCGTATTTGCCCTTATATCACCATATTAGCGTCAAAAAAGGACACTAATGTGGCGTTGGAATGCGCCAGGCCACATAAATCTGGGCCTGAGTGTCTTTATTTTTGTTTCCTTTTTCCTTCTTTTAACATCTACTTCATTAATTGTTTTATTGTGTTTTATCTTTCACGAGTTCCACTGGTGTGTAGGGAGACAGAGAAGTCGCACCTGCAAGAAGGAAATGACCAAGGGTTAAAAGAATTTGCTATGGCAAACTATGTTTACAAAACAGAACTGACGGCGGTTTTGGCTAAATATTCACAATAAAGACATATTGTACTGGCTACTCAAAAAGCACCCATTCTCAAAGGCCTTCTAGTGGGCTGTTACCTTCTCAGGGTATAACTGGAAACATTCCTGAACTGCGGATCTGAAATAGTTTGGAGGGAGAAATCATTTTATATTGTTAGCTGTAGTAGAATCACTTTATTTGACCCTCTTGTTTTCTTAATATGGGTATTGAAGGACAATGTTGAGTTTATGTGGAAATCTTTAAATGTAGATCATTGTGCCAAAAGAGGAGAGAAACCTTCCGTATTATTATTTGAACCTTGCCCGGGGTGCATGGAATAGAAAGCTGTTGACCCGATTCAGACTAAGGTCAATTAGATGGTTGTTATGGTTTCCGCTAGGACAATTTGCTCCCTCAAACATAAGTATTTACCTCTCGAAGCCTTTTGCACTTTTTTTGTAAGTACTAACATTCCCTCTCTACGTGCCTTTTACTGCCTTTGCTGTGGAAAAATACTTTCAACATGCGTCGAGTGGCTCTGATTCTGTTTACAACAGCTAGAACGTCATGACAGATTCAATGCAGTTAGTTCCTTTTTGAAAAGGGCACTTCACCTGTGTAAAGCAATGTTTTAATGCCAATACCTGTAGTGTCATTTGCTTCACATATGGTCCTAGTACGGCTGAACTTTCCCTATAATACCTAGAGCGCCCTATTATGCATGATACGGTAGGCCCCCTCTCAAAAGTGCACTACACTTGTAAACATTTCTGAGGTTTTTATGATGATATCTGTATTGTTTTTGACACCAGTAAGGTGCTATCGATTTCCCATCTTGTATCATGATTTTTATGTTATCATTGTATTTTATTATTAATGTTTATCCTATCGAGTTTATAACCTTTATCCTTGAATTTACTTTTTAAAAACTTTTTATACTGTTTTTTTAATGTTGCATCTTTTATGGTCTGCTTCTATGAGATCTAATAAAGAATTTTAACTGAAATTATTCAGTCACTTTTCAAGATGAGATGTGCATGAGCCTCCATAGATGAGGATACATTTATTTTCCTTGGGTTATGTTATCTTTTGTTGGTGTTCAGTTTTTGAGTCGAGACGAGTGTGGTGTAGTTCGGATTAATTTATTTGATCATGCTCAGTGTGCTGTGGATATTTATCAATATCTGCATGGTATACCTAAGTTTGGAGACAAAGCGTTGTGGGTCAGAAGCTGGAGTAGGAGGGAAGGGCATATTTGCAAAGGACAGTTATTGAAAAGGAGTGTGGTGATATTAGTTGACTTAAATTGCTTTTTATCCAAAATGGTGATTTGTGAGGAGATTGGCATCTGGGCAGACCAAATGAGGCAGTTAAGTCTTAGCACGTCAAGGATGCCACAATAGAGATGATTGGGCATACCGAGTTACTTTTAAAGTAAATTACATTATGGTCAGGTATTTATAACTGACAAATAATAATTAATGGCCTCAGCAGTGTGGTCCCTATGAGATTAAAGTAATTAAAATTGGTGTTCTTAATGTAAGATATTGTGTTTTTAGAAATTTGGGGCCATATGTATGACCATTTCCTTTTGCGACTCTTGCATCTCGCAATTTGCGAGTGGCAAAAGGAAATGTACAAATGTGTCACAGAGACAGAAACATTTAGCTATTTCTAATGGGGATGAAATTGACCTGCCTCATCAATATTCATGAGGCAGGTCGCAATTTGCGACCCGCTGGGAATGGGAAATAACACAGGGACGGTGGCCTGCTGGGGACAGCAGATCAGCTTGTTAGTGTTTGCTTTTAAAGAAAGCAATTTCTTTTACATGTAGCCCATTCACCTTTATGGAAAGGTGTTTCAAAATGAAAAATGAAACAGTTCTGTTTCATTTTTTAAAGGAAGGCAGTGGTCCGTGGGTTCACTGGCTGCTCTTAAAAAACATTTTCGCTACCATTCACAAATGGGAAGGGGTCCCATGAAAATACCTTCCAGGCTGGCAGACTTGTGAATCATACACCTTGTAGTCCCCTATAAAGTGCTCCAACGCTCTACATTGCTATGAGAAGTGCTATAAAACAAATTATATACATGTGACAGAGAGGCTATGGAGAGATGAGGCCCTGTGGTTTTACTTCATTTCCCCATCACATATTTGTGTGAAAAAGCTTTCTCAGATCTTATGTACCTAAAATATAAAAACAGAAATTTCTCGGGAAATGGAGAATCTGGGCTGAAGATTCAGATTTCCTAAATAAAACCAAACATTAAAAAGTTAGTCGCCGAGATACAGCGCTAACCTTCCCATTAAAATGTGTTAATTGTTGCATATCTTTTCAATATGAGATAGTTGTATCTTTAGTAATCTGAGTATTTGTTTGTTGTGTACTTGTTTGTGTATTTTTTTGCAAATTACTGTTGAAATTTAAATCGCATAAGTTGCTTTGGGATCCCCACTTACAGTAGTAATTCAGTAGGGGTCCTCAGGAGTCAAAAGTTTGGAAACCACTGTTCTAAACCATAAACCTTTAATTCAAGAACAAATAACCCTAGAAAACAAAAAAGAAGAACATACAATATTTTAGTGACACCCCTAAGCAACAAACACAAGTAGAATAAACTTAAACTAGTCTTTCTTGTTGCTACCTTGTATAACAAAGTTATATTGTGTTTGCCTTTTCAGAATGAAATACGAATGACTCTCCCGGTTTCCTTTCTTTGAAAGGCATTTTAATTTGTGATTGTGCAGGGGCTCATCAGTTTTCATATGTTTATACTGATGAGTGCTATTTCCCTTTCAGTGGGGGTTTATCGGGTACAATACGTTTAAACCTAAATCAGGATTGTCTAAAAGGTGGCGAAATCTGTGCCTTTTCTGCACTTTTGCCTTCATTTCATTTTTTTATTATTTATTTCTGCAGTGGGTAAGTTTTAACTTTTTTTGCAACTATATGCATGCCACCTTTATTCTGTAGCAGTTAGACTTTTTATGACTTCTAATATTTTAAAACCTATTTCATATGTTTGTAAAGATTTTTTTTTAAATGTCATTTTGCCAAGAGCAGACCTGTTGGCTTTACCATTGATTGTTTTTCTTATTATTGATACAGACATTTCTGATGCGCAAGTAGGCCTTCCTTAGCTTCAGTCTCATTGTGAGATGAACCGTCTCTTTTTATTTCTTATTGGCATTGTAGGGTTAAACAAGAGATTGGGATCTCACTCTTCAGCAGTGGAATTACTAAATTAACATGAATTCTTTGGGAGTTCTAATCAATACTTCTAAGACTTCAAACATTACCAAAATTCCCATTCACCATACAAATTTAGGGGCATATTTAAGAATGCCTAGAGCAATTCAAATACCTCATTAGCTTAATTTTTTATGCTAATGTGGCATTAGAAGGCCAAAGACGCCGCACCATATTTACAAAGTGACGCAATGCATGCATTGCACCACTTTGTGCTACATTATGCCTGCACCAATCATAATGTATGCAAAGGGGCGTTGCCCCATTTGGGGGTTGGGGCGGAAAAATGGTGCAAGGAAATTTAACAGATTTCCTTGCATAACTTTTTTTGGCATTTTTAACGCCTGATCAGAGCAGGAATTAAAAGGGGGCATGTCATTGAATACAACGGGCTCCTGTGTACTCTGCAGGAGTAGCACCAGAATCTTGGTGCTACTCCTGCAGAGTATATCAATAGCGTTAAAAAAATAGCGCTATTGCCCCTACCCTGCACCATGGTGCACTTTTTTTTTTATTTGGCACATACATGTGGCGGTGGAGGAGAGCTAAACGGTGCAAGAAAAGTGTCGCTGCAGTGTGTGCTGCGCCACTTTTCTTAAATATGCACCTTAGATTCAGATTACAAATAGGGAGCACTGTCCCTGTTTGTACCATGGGCCACCGTCATATTTGTGCACTGAGTGCAGAAAAAGGCAGTGCACACTATTACTAATAAAGTGCTGGCTTCAGGTTGAATGCAAACTCGCAGCTGCCCTGGTGAGCAGAGTACTAGTGAAAAACAAAGTGGCTATGTGAAGCAGCCGCTCTGTCTTTTACTGTGGAGACACCATCTGTCCGCCCTTCAGTGGAGATACAGAGATCCCCCTGCAGGTGGAGCAGTGGGGGATGTCTGAAGAATCCATGGGACACACTTTTCCCTCTCCAGAATTCTGTCTAAAGGGGCATACCTGAGTATGCACCACCTTTTTGTGGCACAAAGAGCCTCATTATGCCATACTCATTGGACCGGAAAACCTCCACTCCTATTTTCCGTCAATGGCCCTATTACGAGTTTCCCGCTGGGTCAGCGGGCAGAAACAGCATATCCGCCCAGTGGCCCAACGGGAAACTCACCACAACAATGACTCTGGCTCATAATCGAGCCGGCTGCAATGTTGCAGTGCGTGGGCTGGAACAGCACCCGTCGTGCTTTCCACTAACAGTAATTCAGGCAGTGAAAAGCGATACAGGGCTGTCCATGGGGCCCCTGCACTGCCAAGGGGATGGGTAGTGTAGGGACCCCCATGGGGTCACTGGCCCCCCATCGCCGCCAGCCTTTGCATGGCAGTGGAACTGCCATGCAAAAGCTGCAGACATGGGGTCGTAATCCACAGGCAGTGCTTCTAGTGGTGCTGCCCTGGCGGATTAAGACCTCCCGCAGCACCAGGCCATTGGCTGGCCTAAAAGTGCCGACGGTCTGACCCTGACACTTTTGCCGCGTTCGTAATATGGAGGTCTGACCACGAGTGTGGTGTTCTTAAGACCGTCACACTTGTAATGAGGGCCACAGTCTGTGCACTTGCTGATGGCCTCTTTGCCTTTGTGCCAGCGTCCATAATGCAGCTAAAGAGGCAAAGTGTTTCCCTCATTTGCACGAGGCCATGTTCCCATGAAAATGAAAATGAAGGAACGCCTTCTTCAGACAGCACAAGCATTGTGTATGTGTCAACGCTATAAGCATTACATAAGGAGCTGTACAAGTACCTTTGACCCCCTCTTTAATACTATAGAACGTTGTGGGCACAAAAAAAAGCACACTCATCATTACGCTCCTGGGACACTGTACGTGATATGGCCACAAAATGTAGCGTAAATTGCTAAGAGCTGGCATAATTAATAGTTTTCCACTGTAATTTTTTTGGTGTTACTTCCTTCTGTTTATTTAACTTTAGCTTGGCAAATTAAGTTCTACAGCCAACAGATCTCTACTGGGCTCATTGTTATTTATTTGTATATGTCACTCCACTCCACCCATGTACACAATAAGATAGCATTATACAGGACATCTTTATATTCAGACAAACATAGGCTTCGGTTTGAGGCTGAAGTTGCAAAATATCCTAATAGAACATATAGCAGTTAATCACCAGTCATTTAGTGAAAAAAAACAATCTATAAACTAATTTTTGTTTGTTTATTTTCCTAACCTGACTATGTTGTCCCTTTCTTCTCTTTTTAGTGTACAGGTGGGGATGCTGCTTTCTACTCAATATATTTTGCTCTCAGACTGCTCACAACATCTTCCTATCCCACCTGACATTTTATTCTATTTATGGTGACTCTCATAGTGAACACTCAAATTCGTTTGTGCTACACACTGTTGCTAATCCTGGTGGTTCAACTGAAACACTATCTATCTTTTAGCTCTCCTCTCATATGAATCTCTTCTTATGGAGGAAGGGAGATTGGTTCTCTGAAGTACTTTAGGGGTTCAAAAACACCTGTGACTGCTCTCTGGGTTCTCTCTGAGACCTAGTCACAGAAAGGCTTTGGGCATCTTACTAACTATAAGCTACCACAATGACTAAACTGTGAAAGCAACATTCTTTAAACTGGGAGGCGGGTGTGCCAAAGGGGGCCCCAAGTGATCCTAGAGGAGTGCCAGTCTCTGGCCAAAAGAATCACTATGCTGATAACAGTGCTTTGTTCTACGTGGAAAAAAAGAGTGGCACTAAGCCGTTCTGTAAAGGGCCATCACTAACATCTTTTGTCACTTATATCATAGCTGAGAATATGTGTCAAAAGGGGAGGAACTCCAAATATTCTTCAGAACCCCACCCCCATTTCTAATAATGACACTGTGGATACTTTTACATGGTAGTAAGGCCTGTTTGACCAGAATAGTATGTTTGGCAATCATGTTTTAATTGCATTTGTAAAAAGCTATCAGAACTTAACTGTAATGTTTGAATGAGTCTAGACATATTTAAATATAGGTGACTGTAGAGATATGTTTGTAAGAGTAGAATAGAATGTGAAGGGCATGTACATTCTGTGAGACTAATTGGAAGGTTGGGAGAGGGAATGCTGGAGACTGGAGGTAGAAGAAGCTGGGAGTTATTAATGCTGTCCATGTAAGAATATTTCTGGAATAAAGGACTTCTCTACTCCTACCAACTTGCATGATTACTACAGTGACTTAATAGAAGAATTGTGAAAACTTCTAATGGGGGATTTTTTTTTTCTTTCCACGTGGGTGAAGTTGGGGAAGAGGGTAGGGGAAGGGGAAGGGGAGCATTAACATTTTTGAAGACCCCTTGTGTAAAGGTTTCCCCTCCAGGTTAGCTATGAAATACCTTTTCATTCTGGTCTTTAGCCATTTGGCTTTCCATCTAACATCTTGCCTCTTCAGTCACCCATCTCAATAGAAATTACAGTAAATCATTTAAAGATATAACATCTGCAAGAAACAAAAAATAGTATAACACTTAAAGGTGTACAGACATGACTAACACTAACATACATGGTAACTAGTATTACTCCTTACTGTGCTAGTTACTCTTCTTTGAGTGCTATTATTGTTACCCTAAAGTGTGGTGAAGATACTAAAATCAATATCAGTTTTATGTATGTGAGGCTGATGGCTGAATATGTAGGAAACAAGGATAACTTTATTTGAATATGCTTTTGGAGGACGGGTTTGACTTGATTTTGATGATCAATAGGATGCCTGAGCTTTTTCAGTCATGACAGCAATGTCAGAGTTATGTCCCTGAGCTAAGCCTGCATTGATTAGCATGATTAAAATGGGTGTGTGAGATGGATGAGTTTACTGTGTGACAATGTGTGTCTGTGGAGGGATGTGTGTGCTGAAGGATAATAATGTGATTTTGTGGATGAGGGTTAGAGATAAATACTTGGTTGAGTAATGTGAGTAAACAGGCAACTCTAAACTACGTTTAGCATGATGCATTTGAGAAGACTGGTGCAAACATGACACGTTTTTGTAAATTTGAGTCAAATCCCTCCTTCTGGAAGAGCAGGTGATGGTTATCTAAAATTATGGTACGCATCTGAGCTTTGTTGGGTACTTGATCATGGGGACCTAACGCAGGAAGTAATGCACTCTAATACAATAGACAGTTCTCTTCTGAAAAGCATGAGAGATATACAACATGGATGTATGAATGAGATATTTTGTGCAATGGTGATTGTCAGGTGGAAAGTCGATGGTTACTGGGCCTCACCGTGAGGGTTAAGGCCTCATACGTTTGATGTCTGGGGCCCTACCTACACGGGGTCCTAAGCAACAGGGACAAGTACACCTTCAGAACTTTACTTTCAGTGGTACAGTGGCTCTAGCATCCTAGGCCTCTCGAGCTGGAGGAAAATAGATTGGCTTTGAACACAGGCTCACGAATTAAAATGCACACAGAAGCAGCAATAAATGACTGTCCAGTCAAATACTTGCTTTTCTGAAAAAAAGAGTATTTACATAAGACCACAAAGTAATATATGACATTCACAAACAATGCACACAGTCCCCTGCAGTCAGGGCTCTAGTGTTTCATAGGCAGGGCCCGAGTCCAACTCTTTTCAAGCTAGCAGTAGTGGTTATTCCCCATTCACTAGAGTCTACATTCAGATTAAGCCCCACTAGTAGTCAGAGTCTCGGGAATCCCACTCCAACTCTGTATAAAAGTCAAAAGTGTTCTAGAATCGCAGCTCTATCTGGCAAGCAGGTTCCCCCCAGGCCGTCTGGCCTGAAATGAGTCTTGGCTGCACCAGCAGGTTTTGATTGACCGGAGTCTCTGAGAGCACCCCCTCTGCAGGGATTGAAGCTGCAGAGGTTGTTTCTGGTAAGCCTGTCTCACATGGTCCAAGTGAGCTGTGCTCGGCTGTCCCAGATTTTCCCCACATATAATTGTACAACAACAGGGGCCGGGGGCTCTTATGGCTCCTCCAAGGTGGGTATGTTCTTTTCACCAATAGTGGGGTGTGCAAGGATGATGGTGCTGGTCCTCAGTCATGACTCAGGCCTCTAGGATCACCATGGTGGCCTTTCTCTTCCGATGACAATCCCAACCAGCCCACACTTCTTGCTTAGTTTCCAATGCCCCCTGTGGCATACACAGACACCATCCCTCCACCACACATGGGCTTTGGCCCAATCAGTCCAATAGCAGTCTTCATGGTGGCCCCCAATGGCATATGGGGTCACCAACTTAATTCTGCACATGGGCAACGACTGGCATGGCACAGCAGCACTCTTCATGCAGCTCCATTGGGATTGCCAACTTATGATCCCACACAGGGCTATAGCCAACTTAGCACAGCAGCACGCTTCACGGCGGCATCACCTGGCATGTGGGGTCACGGACTTCACACTACACTTGAGTGATGACCCGTTTGATGCAGCAACAATCATGGCTCACTTCACAGAAGCCCTCCCCTGGCATACAATGTTTGCTGACTTCCCCTGCACACAGGCAACATCTCAAAGTGCAGCAGCTGTCTCCTCACACCTCGCTAGGAGAATCCACTCTGAAGTATTTGGCACTGGACCTTGCTCCCTCCAGTGCTATGCTCTTCCTCACAAGCCACACTGGTCTTTCCAAGCAGCCAGGTGGTGTCCCCTCACCCAGCTGCGAGATTAGCAGACCTTGGCCCCCGGTCCTGGTCATAGGCAGAAGTCTTGCAGTTATTCTCCTCCATGGACAGCCAGGCTGGCTGCTTGACAGCTGACAACTTTAAGGGTCTCAAAATCCCTTTCTTAATGTCCATTTCCAAACACCAAATGTGTTTTAGAGTCTGAGACTTTTAAGTTTATGTTGGAGGTTTGCTTCCTTTTGAAGTGCCCACTCCTCTGTTCTCTCTTTCTCCAGAAAGCAGTAACAGTGGGAGCTAAGCCAAATGTGGATAGCCCCACAACACAGGCAATGCAAGTGACTTGATGTTCACACCTGGATGTCAGCCACAGTGAAATATGTATCAGATGGTTACACCAGGGCCTTAGCCCTACTCTTTCGAATTCTCTAATCAGCTACATCTCCTTCCTGAGATGTAACCAGGCTCCTTCTTTGTGAGCTCTCGCTGAATCAAAGAACACCCTTTGAAGTGTACTGGAGAGCCTGGCTCTCCCTTCCTCCAGTGTGTCCCTCCCAGCTTAAACGTATCACAACAATACAAAAATCTTTCTGAGGGGATTCCTCTATGTCATGTGTCTCAATAGATACAAAACATGGAACCCAAGTTCTTGGATGTATTGAATCCTTTACAAGCATATATACATCCAGCATGACACGCACTGCACCACACTACACCTCATGTACTGTACCATTTGCAGTCACACATACACCAAGCAAATCTATACAATATACACACACAACTCAGCACTACATCCTTTATGCATGGCACCACTCACAGCCTCACATACACCCAACACATGCAGACAATATACAGACACTGTACAGCACTGGGTTATCCTTGTAGTGTACCATTCACAGGCACACGTACACCCAGCACACATGCACTGTGTAGCACTACACACCAAGCCGATGTAGACCAAGGGTGAGCTAAGCACACAGCAGCAAAACTTTAAATGAGTGAGTCTGTGAGACAAGGAAAAAGGACCTCCTACTGATCACTATACGGTATGCTGCAACCGTGTCTTAATTCCTGGTAAAGGCAGTAGCCTTTTACCACCATGAGGGTTATGCTTTCGTCGTCCCTCCCAGTCCACCAGGACTGCAATCCTCGAGACAGGCCTATGCCAACAAGGTGATGAATGGAATGCTTGAATTAATCTCGGCCACTGTCAATCACTTGAGGTGGCATCTGAATCTATGGTTTTTCACCCACCATGCCAACTCAGTTGGACCCAGCCATATGCAAATCAGTCTTGAAGCTGCTCCTCATGGGACAGTCCAATCTGAACTGCCAGGCCAGGTCCCCCTTGAACCAAAACATAAGCAACCCAGGGCTGATTAAACCCTTGTTATGGGCGCTTCAGTCGGATATAGGTGATTTCCAGTGGGACAGTGAGCCTGGGTCCCACATCTGGGGTTAACCTGCATCAGTTGCAGCTCGTGGGGCCCGGAAGGGTGGGCTTGCATGTGGAGGGGGTTGGGGGAATAAACATAATTTTTTTTTTTAAACACTTATATGTACGCCTCCGCGCTGCTCCGCTCCTCTGTCTCCTCTGCTTCATCGCTGCAGACACAGGCTCCCAGCCTGCCCTGTGGCCCATCCTGATGCTGCTCGGACCAGCATCAAGATTGGCTGGAAGTGCCCAGCCATGGTGCTCCCAAGCAGGCTGGGAGCCTGGGCATGCTCTCTCCAGCCCGGCAACTGTGTTGCTGGGCTGGAGAGAGCCTCCTGCACATGTGTGTTCGGCCGGTCCGAGACGGCCGGCGAAACACACGTGCGGGGAGTGCTGAGCACTTCCCCTCACTGTTCGTCACCATGTGACCTCCACCTTTACAAGAAAATGACAATAAATGCAAATTATTATTATTTTCTTGTACAAGTTTTGCAGCTGCTGCTGCTGGGAGGGGCAATGCTCCTCCGCCCTAATGGAAGAGCCGCTATGCTTTGGGCATCAAATGAAAAAACAAGGTGATGGATGAAATGCATGAATTAATCTCAAGTGCTGGCAATTGCCTGGGGTCAGATCCCAATCCATTGTTTTCACCCACCATGGCACCTCAGTTTGGACCCAGCCATTTCCAATTCAGTATTTAACCTTCTCTTTGTGGGAACAGTCCAATACCAACTGCCATGCCAGGTCTTTCCTGACCACAAGCAATCCAGGACCAGTTATGGCCTTATTATGGGCTCTTCAGCTTGGTGTAGGTTTGTTCCAGTAGCACAGTGAGCCCGGGACCCATGTCTGACCTGGTCAAATGCAAAAACAACAAGGTGATGGATGAAATGCTTGAAGTAATCTCAGCCATTGCCAGTCATTCGGGCTGCATCTCAATCCATCTTTTTTCACCCACCATGCCAACTCTGTTTGGACCCAGACATGCAAATCAGTCTTGACCCTGCTCCTCAAGGAAACAGTCCAACTCCAACAGCCAGGCCAGGTCCTTCCTGAACAGGAACACAAGGAACCCAAGACTGGTTTCACACTTGTTATGGGTTCTTCAGCAGGGTATAGCTTGGTTCCAGTTTAACAATGGATTGGGATGCATCCCAAGTGATTGCCAGTGGCTGAGATTCCTTCAAGGAGTCCATCTATCACCTTGTTCTTTTTGCATTTCCCGCCCTAAGTGCACCAAGTGTGGCCAGATGTGGGTCCAGGTCTCAATGTGCCCCATCTGGGCCAAGTACCTTGTTGTCAGATCTAATAACTTTAGTTTCAATTTGCCTTTCTTTATGTTGCTTTACCGCCTCCAAATCCTACAAGTACACTGGAAGCCATGTAAATTTGGGAGCCCGCATTCCAGTTATTAGGTCTAATGGAACTGAGGCATTAAAACCAAAGACGATGCACCACTCCCTTCGAGTGGCTGTAGTATTTTTGATGATGAACAACAAAGACCACTGAACATAGTATAATTCAAATCCTGTTATATGAATTGAAATTGAATTCAATTAATCACTTCATTGAGTGCACATTCTGAAGTGTTATGCATCTTTCCATATTTAATTACAAGATTGGAATGTGTGCATTTCACTGAAGAAAATAGTATGTCAGAGTGAAAAAGAGGACATTCCTGCCCCCATGCCAACAACAAAAAGGTTTTTTTCCTCCAAGCTGAATATAGAATACCATAATTCCAACTAGAAGAATTTTTCTATTGAATTATACCTGTTCCGCCTTGGACAACAACTGAATCGCCAGTAAAATTGTAAGAAACGTGCAGGCTCCTGTGCTTTTAATATCCTCCAGGTGGGCCGAGGGGGAGGCACAGGTGTGTTTTAGATGGAAAAGGGGGCATGCCCCTCTCCTCAACCCTCCACAAGGCCCTGGGAACCCTATGCCCAGTGGCTGACATTTTATTGAAGGGGAGAGGGGCCAGGAGAGGCCACAGGGACCTCATCCTCCCAGGGCCAATAACTTAAGTAAAAGAGAGGGAGGCCATACAACCTCCATCCCTGGGCCATGTAAAGGCCCCCGGGCTGGCTCAGTGATGGCATCATGAGGTTACAACCACGAGGACCCTGTCTGTTTCCCTGTGCAGGCAAGGAGAATGTAAAGTTCTCCCATCGACCGGAAACACAAAGCTTCTCTCACCTGGTGGGAGAACAAAGCATTTCCCTGTCTGTGCATTCAGGCAGGAAAATGCTTTGGTTCCTCCCACCCCACAGCAAAAACTGCTCCCATGGGATTAGAGCAATGCTGGCTTCTGTTGTACCTCTGATGGGTGCAAACAGGGGAGCCCGTTGGGCTGCAGGGGCCCTGGGCCTTCCCCATAGCTTCTAATGTGACATAAGCTGTGGTGTGTCCGGGTGGGCACCAGGGCGTGCCAATGGATATCAAAATGCATACTTAATGCCGGGTCCTGCAGGAGCAGGGAGCCCTTGGGCTCCCCCCATGGCCATTTGTAAAAAGAAAAACAAACAAAAAAAACATTGGGTGCACTGGGTGGGACCGAGACATCCATAAAAATATTTGTAAAAAAGCCATTCATTTGTTATTCACTGATCCTTCAAAGAACACACCATAATGCCCTGGGAGGACTATTTACATATATTTTGTTTTTGGTGATGTCCCTAGAAGGGGCATAGAAATCACAATATTTTATATTCTAGGGGGGATGTAAGTACTTCTGCAGCCCTCCAGCAAAACTAAAAAAAAAAAAAAAAAAAAAAAAACATAAGTCTCCTGGGTCATTGAAACCATGACCCCAGGAGAGCGTACCATATTTTTAAAAGGCATTTCCCTGGATGCAGCTCTTGCTGGCCAGCTGGGATTGCATTGCCTTCTAGGGACTGGTTGTATGGTTGATTTTTATGTGTTATATCACATAAAAAAAATAAGAAAATAAGGCCTTGGTGTGGTTATGTTTACCATTGCATTTTGTAGGATGTAAAATGTTAAAAGATAGAAAAAAGACATTTGTTTTCACAATTTTCACCCCCTTAATGTATCAATAAAAGCTGTGAAAATTAAAAGGTCATACACGTAGTTTAAAAAAAAAAAGTTATTAAGTATTTTTAAGTCATTATTGAAATATATCTTCGATTACAATTATTTCTAATTTCTGGAGAAATATGATAGATTTGCTTTATAAATAGGGTGGGTGTTGGGTGTGGAAGGGAGTTTTTGCTGCCTGCAGGGGTTGGCTGCTGGCCCTGGATTACTGGCCTACCCACTTACCCTCTGCCGTGCACATCCAAATGTCATGGGCAGCAAGGGTATGCTGCCTGTAAGGGGACGGCTGCAGGGTCTGGCTGCAGGCAGGGGCTTTGCTTTAAATATGGTAATAAAATATTACTTTACGTTAAGTAAACCATAGAAAATCATCTTCTCTGACATCACTGATAGTATCACTGCAACATTTGCAATGAATGTATTGATGAGAAAACTGCATGACGAGGGCGCGAGTTATAGTTACTTTAGGGCACATCCGTTTAACCTTTTAGTTTTCTCAAGTGAATAATTTCCTCAGATTTTTCCCTTAATAACTTTGCACCCGTTTGATAAATCTCCACTAAACCTATCAGACCTACTCTTCCTTCTACATTAGTGGATGATGTAACCTTTTGCAGGAATTGGTCAAGGGGATGCAAGGAAAAATTATGGGACCCTAAAAAGGATTTGACCCTAATCCATTTCACATAATAATTTTGTATTCGAAGTAGTGGCAAAAGGACTGAATGCATTTACATGAAGTTTAGCATTATAGTAATCATTTTGGGTACTGCAGGTAAGTAAGGTAGGTATTTTTCCAGTTATGAGTTATTTTAACTTAGTGATATCAGTTGTCGTGGTATTTTGCAATATTTTGCAGAAGTGCTGTGGTACACATCAATGGCAAGTCATTAGATGATTGGCTAATGACTGCCCTTACAGACGTTAAAGGCAGCCATCTTGTTTTAGGAATATATTGGCTGTGTTCTGTGTTATTCCTTCAGATCTATTTAAGTATTATGTTTGATATTTTTTCCCCCATTTATTACCACTTTAGTACAGTGGTAGTAGGTGGTGAATAATACGTTTCTATATTTTTACGGAGTATCGCAATACTGTGTCTGGAGTACCACAGTACAAAAAATAAATTAAAAAAGAAAAATATGTTAAAAAATGAAAACTTCATTAAAATACACTATATTTTACAAAGATAGGTTACTAAAGAGTATTTTATATTTTTAACATATTTAAATATGCACAAAAAAGTCTTCAGAGTAGCGCACACTAGAGTACACTGCAAAAAAAATATAGAGAAAATTCATGTTTATACATGTTTATGTTATGTTCTGTTATTAGTTATGTGATCCACGTTCATGGGCTGCGTGTGTAGGTGTGTGGGTGTGTGGTCCCAAGATGCTTACTTGAAGAGCTAGGACTTCAGCTTCTTGCAGAACTCAGTAAGAGAGGAGGAGGCTCTGATGTGTTGAGGGAGGTCGTTCCATGTCTCTGGAACACTGAATGAGAATGATCGACCTCCAGTTTTGCTTTTGCAGTTGTGAGCTCGTGTCTGAGTGACACTGAGGCAGAACGTAGGTGGGTTGGTGAAAGTTCAGCTATTCTGTCCCTGTGATAGGCTTTGTATTATTTTATTTATTATTATTTTAAAGATTTATACAGCACAGCTGTCACCTGAAAGGTATCCTGGTGCTAGAACTATAAAGCAAGACATCCTATAGCAGCTTTAAAGAAAATGATGAAATTATTGAGGGAAAAGCCAGGTTTTCACTACCCTTTTGAAGCATAGCAGGTCGGATAAATGTCTAATAGAGGCAGGCAGCAGGTTCCAGAGTAGGGTTGCCTTTACAGAAAAATGACGTCCTCTCTGACAACTGTTCTTAAACTTGGTGACACTAAAACAATTAGCTGACAACGAGCGGAGACATCTCCCTGATGTATACTTCTGGAAGCCGTTCTGGAAAAACCTAGGGCCATATCCCTGGAAGGCCTTAAACACTATGCAGAGGCCTTTAAATGTGATCATCTGCCTAATCTGGAGTCATTGAAGCTCCCTTAAGGCCTCTGAGGTGGAAGATCTTCTAGGCCTATCTGAGGCCAATTTGCCAACTACTGCCTGAGCTCGATGTAGTCTATACAACAGGTAGTCTGGAGCTACAAAAAGGAGCGCATTGCAGTAGTCTAGCTTACTCAAAATCACCCTGTGTATAACCATAGATTTAATAAGTGAGGCCAGTAGAGGAAGGATTTTCCACAAACCCCCTATCAGTAAGAAGCACGTCCGGGCTACTTTAGTAACATGAGCAACCAGGGATAAATTGTTGTCAAATATAACTCTTAAGTTACGGACTACATCTGAAGGAGAAAGCTCAGCCTGAGTAGGTAAAGGCCAGAACTTGAATGGTAAAACAAGAGTGCTTTGTTGGCTAAGCAACACAGAAACTCAGTTTGGTCTCAGTTGAATTTCAAAGAGTTGGTATTAAGCCACATAGCAATATATTTCATGCAATTATGAAAAGTCATAATTCCCACTTGGTGGTCACTATCCAGTGTCAAAATTAGTTGTGTGTCATCTTCATAGTTCACTACATGAATTTTGTGAGTTTTAATAAGGGTCAACAGGGGCCTCATATAGAGATTAAATAGGGTCAGACTGAAAGCAGACCCTTGAGGGACCTCCTGTTTTACCTCACTGTAGGGGGACTGATAAGGTGGAAGAGCAACAGTTTGGCTGCATTCCGACAAGTAGGATTGTAGGCAGCTCAAAGCAGCACCATTAATTCCTGCTGCAAAGAGTCTTTCTAAAAGAATATTGTGGCCTACTGTGTTGAAAGTGGCAGAAATATCTAATAAGATCAGGAAGGCTGAACTGCCGCCATTGATCAACATACAAAGCTCATACATGACCTTGAGGAGAGATGACTCAGTTCTGTGACCTGACCAGAAGCCAAATTGGTTCTCATTAAGGAGGGTGTTACGCTCCAGGTGGTTCGATAGAATTTTACTGATGTGACAGTCCAATATTTTGATTGGAAAGGGCAATAGGGACATTGGCCTGTAGTTACTCATAATGAGCGGATCTAAAGAAGGTTTTTTTTAAATGGGGAAAACAATAGCTTTTATCAATGCTGGTGGAACTATACCAGTGTCTGGGGACTGGTTACATTTCAGCCACAGCAACGGGAAGGAATCATCTGCAAGGAAACAGTAAACATCGCAAGGGTGCTGGGAAGGGGAGCCCCTGCACTTGTTCTCCACCGGCCTTTTCATGGCGGTAACACAGCGGTATTATCGCGATGAAAAGCCTGGTGGAGAACAAGATCATAATGCGCAGGGCAGCGCTGTTTGCAGTGTGGCAGTCTTTAAACCGCCACACTCATAATCTCCTCTAGGATTTTATTTATCTTGTCTTCAAAGAATATTGCAAGGTTATTGCAGAGTTCGTGAGATGGAGCCAACTTCCTTTCAACACAGTCTGGGTTGGATAGTTCCTGAATAATCCTAAATATCTTTTTAGTATTATTAAGGGACGTAAGACTAGCAGATGCATTCAAATCTGCTTTTGCCACATTAATAGCCTTCTTATAGTTCTGTAGGGAGGATTTTAAGAGGACTTTGTTGTCATCCTTCCAAGACTTCCTCCGTTTTCTCTCAGCTTGTCTGCAGGCTAATTTCAAATGTTTTAGGGAGCAATTGTACCAAATGGCAGAGGGGTGATTATACTTTCTTTTAGCTTGCAGAGGAATCTCAGAATCAAGGAGCTCATGGATGTTAGTTTCCATCACTGCATAGCTTTCGCCTACAGATTTATTTTGGGTGAAAAAGGTAGTCAGGTTGGATGCTTTTTTTTCAAAATGAGTTGCCCAATTTATGCCAAGACCTAATAGTGGTATGAGGGGACTCGTTTTTCTTAGCTTGATGTAATGGTATAACATGAAGAAAAAACATTACCAAGGCATGATATGTCCAGCCTTTGGACTGTGTAAGGCCAGGGACAATCTGTTGAAGATCCAGGGCATCGCAGGACCTACACAGCTCTCTGTCTGCTGGAGGTGGTGGTAGTTTCTCTGCCCACATTTTAAAATCCCTCAATACAAGGAAGTTAGAATAGGCTAAAGCTACGATGGTGATTGTTTCATTAAAGGTTGTAGATGGGGTATGTGGGACCAGGGGTTCTATAGCACAGCATTCCTGAAAAGGCACATTCATCCTTAATCTTCATGGATAAACCCTGGGATTTCATCCAGTTTCAAGAGCTCTAGCACCAACACTTTTTAAAAATAATCCCTACTCCCCCCTCTTTTAATAATACATGGTTTATGTAAAACAATATAGCCCAATGGGCAGGTCAAGCCAAGGTCAATTGTGGAATCAGGAGAGATTCAAGTTTCAGTGATGAAAAGTATATAAATATTCTCATTTGTTATAAGTAAGTTAAGCTCTGCTTAACATCCCAAGAGGGAAGGCTCCATAAGCCCAGATGGTCGAATGGTTGTAACAGTTACGTGGCTTGGTCATGAGTATTAGAGTCCAGCCATCTATTAATAGTTACTAGCTGTTCCCTGATAGACATTATTCTACCTTCAGGGAAGTTGACAGAAGTGCTAGAGTATCCGGCTTCATGGCTGGCACTGAGTGCAAGTGGAATGCAGACTAGCTCAGAATCACTAGCCTTTGGGGTGCCATCTGTGCACCAGCTGTGCGCGCCCACTGCACGGTCACGTCAAAATAGGATTTAAATAGTCTTTTCTCTTCAGGGAGAGAAAGAATAGAGCACCAACAATAGTGCTGCCGATAGTGGAAGTCCCACTCTTACAGACAGGAACTACCACATGCTATGAAGTGCAGCATACCCTGAATAAATTAAGTGCCCCAAGAGGTCAGATTAAATCAGGGTAAAGAACTAGATAAAATCACTATAGAATGATCGCCATCAAACAAAGTTAAAAACAATTTGCAATGTTCAAACAATCACGAAGTATAAGCCTCAGGTCAGAGACATGCTGAGAAGTGTCCCACAGCAACTATAAAGATACTCAGTTTAGGCTGTGCGGTCGTATCAACATAGGATTTAAATAGTCTTTTATTTTCAAGGAGAGAAAGACTAGAGAGCCAACAATAGTGGTTCTGGTACTGGTAGTCCCGTTCTTACAGATGGGAACTACCAGATACTATGCACTATGGCATGCCCTGAATAAGTAAAATGCCCCAAGAGGTCGGATTAGATTAGGTTAAAAAATGAAATAAAATCATCATAGAACGATCGCTATCAAGCATATGCAATATGTTCTGGATGGTCTGTGTTGGAGTTGTTTGAAGATTACGGCGTAGAGTGTTGCCACAGTCCAGTCTGCTGGTGATGAGTGCTTGTGTGACGGTCTGCCTAGTGTTCTGAGGCAACCATTTGAAGATCTTTCACAGCATGTGTAGGATGTGCAAGCAGGAGGTGCACTTAAGCAGTCATGTTGAGCTTTTCATCTAGGATGATCCCTAGATTTCTTGAAGTGAACTTCAGGCAGTTGGTTCACATCATGCTCATGCAGTTGTGAAGTTGGTTCTGGTCATGTTTGAGGGAGAGGATGAGTTGGGTGTCATCAACACAGAGGGGACAATGATGTCTTGTGTTCAGATGATGCTGGTGAGAGGTGTCATGTATGTGATGAAAAGAGTGGGACTGGGGGACGATCTATGTAGTACATCACATATCGGTTTCTTGGCCTTTGATTAAAAGGGTGGCAGCTTCTTTCAGTGATGAAGGAACAAATCCATTTGAGAGCCAGTCTTTATATGCCAATCTCATAGTCTTCTGACAAGGGTGCTGTGGGAGACAATGTCAAAGGCCACAGAGAGTTTGAGCACAATGAGGGCTTGATCACAGATGTTTTGATCACAGATATTTTGAATGTTATAGGTGGCTGCAATTAGTGCTGTTTTGGTGCAGTGGTTCTTTCTGCATCCTGACTGTGTGCAACCTAGAAGATTCTGAAGTTTAAGGTAGGTTGTGAGTTGCCTGTTAATTGCCTTCTCAATTACTTTGGATGGACAGGGGAGCAAGAAGATGGGTCAGAAGTTGCCCAGTTAAGTTGGATCAGCTGTGGGCTTCTTGAGAAGGGCATTGATTTCTGCAAGTTTCCTTTCTTCTGGGAAAGTGGCAAACGTGATAGAGGTGTTGATGATGTGGGTAAGGGATCTGCCGATTGGTGATGTTCCAAGGATGTTGATGAGGTGGAGTCCTGGGTATATTGGGTCCCGTGAGTGGATGGTCCACATGATTGCTGCAGTGTTGTTTCTGATGAGGGTTGTCCATTCAGTCACATAGCCATCTTGGTTGGTGGTGGGTAGGTTTGTGATGAGTTCTCTAGGGCTGGGTTGCTGTGTGAAGTTTCTCTAGATGTTTGTGATTTTTCTCTGTAGGAACTGGATAGGGTGTTGCAGAGTTCTTGGGAGGCAGCAATGTAGTTGACAGTGGCTGAGGGTAAAGTGAAATCCTTGACAATTGAGAAAATCTCCTTGCAGCTGTTGGAGTTTCCTTCGATGTGGTCCATCAGGGCTTTTTTCTTGGTGTCTCTAATTTACTGGTGTTAGTGTCTGAGCGCAGCCTTTAAGAAAGTGGTAATGGGTTGTGCACAACAATGAAAACTACTACTTGTCTACATGTAAGACCCTAATTTAGAATACAGCAAAACACAGACCGCACAATGCACCAAACATTATAGTTAGGTGAATTTCTCAGTGACAATGTTAACGTTTTAAAGTGAAAAACACAAAGAAATTCACCAGTTATAGTTAGTAGCACTAACTATAACTTGCCTCCTTGCCATGCACTGCTTATGACCTCACAAATGACATCTCTCATTATGTTTTATGGCATAATTTATGACATCACTGATGACATTATCCAATGAGTGTGCTTGTTTTTTTACAGTTAATAAGGTGGCAGATGACTACAATAGGAGTATTCTACCTACTTTTTTACAGACTTGGTCCAGCTAATGGTTGGAAGTGTGTATAAAATGCATGTACACCTAACACACCATAGATGTGTAGAGATATTGAGCATGTTCCGACTCTTTGCACTGAAGAGTAACTGTGTGCAAGGAACAGTTGAATTGTGTTCATTATGGCCTACACAATGTTTGGGTTCCACAGAAAAAGGTTTTCAAGAAGAAAAACACTCTACTAGTAGATACTAACTTTTGTAACCATCATTGAGTTATTATATACAATTTTGTCAGTTCAGTAATTTTACTTAACATTGAAGAGTGTATGCACCAGCTACTAATCTATGTACATTTGTCTGTAATGTTAATGACAGTAGAGTAATCAGAGTATTTTCAATAAATCTGTGTTACTCTTTGACGCAGAATTACCCGTGATAACGTGATTAAGCCTGCTTCCATAATTAAGAGTAAGTTAGGTTAGAAATCCTACAGTGAGAGCTCATTTAGTGAGCATGTGCAGCTGGTCGTGCTATTGTTTATGTTCTGTTCCATTTAGCTCTATTTTTCTAGTGCAAAATTAATCCTCCTGCCGATTATAGACACAAGGTTGTATTTTGCACTAAGGAACTAGTGCTAAATACCGGGAATATATTGGGGAAAATCCTACTCCAAGTGCACTTTGAGTGACCTAAAGTGGCTGCTCGCACTCCCTATACTTGTCTGCTGCAGTTAGCGCTGCCTTCACACAAAATGTATCCTCACATCCATTTTGAAGAAGATGGCACTAAATGCAGAATTACTCTTGTATAATTCTGCATAATCTTATGGAATTTTAGGGGTAATTCTGTGTGATTATACTACATGGAATTAAAAAATTTCTAGCTTTCACGTCAAGAATTTTAGATTCTATTAAGGACACGGAGGAGAGGATTATGCTTTCTCTTCACTTTACTAACAAAACAGCAGCCAATAAAAAACAATATAACTTTAAACTACAGCTCCCATGATGCCAAGTCCACCAATCATGTCCATGCATAGGCCACATAAATAGTCTGCACTCTACAGTCCGTCCTCTTTCTTTGCGAATCCAACCTTAAACTGCATTAACTTGCAGCTTGAGAAAAAACCTCGTGACATCTGGGACCGATTTCACCATTTCAACCAGAACATAGAACCGAAATCCCCACTCTTGATCCGAAAAGGGCGATCCTCATGAATTTGTGTTAGTAGACCTTGTGAAAATAAAAGATAAACTAATATCTATGTATATTGAAGGGTGGGTCAATATTCTTTAACATGCATGAATATTATATTCATTATAAATTCTTTACAAGATTTGTAATAATGAATACCGGGTGGGATAATCCTTGCCTCCTTATCCTTAATAGAATCTAAAATTCTTGACGCGAAAGCTAGAAAAAATTTAATTCTATGTCAGGACTGGAGGCTTCGGATTATGCTAGTTTAAAGTCTGTTTACCACATCTGATACCACATCAACAATCGGTTTATGATAGAATACTTTGAAAGTAGAATCATTTGACCAGTCCACTGCAGCCATAACATCCTTTAATCTAGACCCAGTTTAAAAAGCTTTTGAAGCCATGGCTCCTCTGACACAGTGAGCTCCAAATATACTTATGTCAATACCTGCTTCTGCTAATAACCATTTGACCCATCGAGCCAAAGTTGCCGCAGTGACTGGGCGAAAAGGCTTCTGTAAAGAAATCAACAATTGACCAAAAACATTTTGCATAAATTCACGTGTGCAATCTTCATACACTTTTAAACATTGAACAACACAGAGTATTCTGTTATGCGGAAAGGAAGGATAAGAAATAAATTTTGAGGACGTTCTTGTACGTCTAGTAATGGAAAAAGATACTCCCTCATGAGTAAATACTGTACCTGATAAGTCCAAAGCCTTAACATCTGAGACTCTCCTGCAGGACAATAGGCATAACAACATAGTCAGTTTAGCCGATAATTGTTTACGAGATAATCCTTCATTATCTGGTCAATTTCTGAGAAAACGCAGGACAACATAAACGTCCCATAAGGAAGAATATTTTGGCTGCGGGGATTTAACCATACGAATACCACTAAGTAATTTACAAATCAAAGGATGTTCCCCTACTGGCTTACCCTGACTATGAGGATGGCCAGCTGAAAGGGCAGAGCGACAATTATTAATTGTCCTACATGCCAAACCTTGGGATGCCAAATCAGAAAGGAAATTGGCTATGACATGAATTTCTGACCCCACGGGATCCACACTCCTTGTACTGCACCAACACAACCACTTCCTCCAGGCTTGCTCATATCTTTTATGAGTGGAGGGGGCCCATGACTGGGATAAGAAAAACATTGCTGACTCCGAAACTCCAGGCACTTGCCATCGTTGCCTGAAAGTCTCCAAGCCATCAGGGACAACAACCCCTGAAGAATTAGGGGATGAAAGTTATTCAACGGATCCGTGAGAAGATCCACAGACAGCGGTAATTTCACCGGACAGTCGCAAGAAAGAATCATTGCAGATGGGAACCAAGGTTGAGCAATCCAAAGCGGAGTTACTAAAATTACTTCTGAGCATTGGCGACGAACTTGTGCCAGGACGCGAGGGATCATCACGAAGGGGGGGGAAAGCATACAGAAGTACCTCTGGCCACAGTTGAAGAAAGGCATCTGTCCCCTTCGCCTGAGGATCTGGTTTCCAACTGAAAAAAACAAGGAACTTGATTGTTCAACCAGGAGGCAAATAAATCTACTTGACACATCCCCCACCGCAGTTGAAACGCTTGAAATATCTGCGGTTTGAGCTTCCAGTTCGCTGTCGTATTGGTTTGACCCGGAATGTATTCCGCTGTTATTGAAATTTGTTGATGGAGACAATAATGCCAGAAATCCTTCGCTATCTCGGCTATGAGACGTGATCTGGTCCCCCCCAGGTGATTGATGTATCTGACCGCAGAGACGTTGTCCATCCGCAGGAGGACACAACAATGAGCCCTGCGAGGAGCAAGAGACCTGATGGCGAAGGCTCCTGCAAGGAGTTCCAGACAATTGATATGATATGTCAGTTCCCCTGGGGACCACCGCCCCCCCCATTTCCACAGGGCCGCATCGTGCTCCCCAGCCCCATCGGCTGGTATCCGACTCTATTACTACATCTGGGCTGGATGGAAAAATCGCTCTGCCATTCCATGCATCCATGTGAGAGAGCCACCACGACATCTCTGTCTTGGCTTCCTCTGAAAGGGAAATCAGCTCTGAGTACTGAAGACCTTTTTGAAGATGGAGGTAAGGGTCCTTGAGATCCAGACATACCATCGAGTCTCCGTCCCTTAAAAGATCCCGGAGAAGATGAATACCTTCCATCTTGAAATGGCGATAAACCATCCAAGAATTGAAGAGTTTGAGGTTTAGGACTAAGCGAGAACCGCCGCCTTTCTTCTGAACCAGGAAAATTGTGCTGGCAAACCCTCGAGGGTGTGGAGTAGTTTGCACTACTGCCCCTTTTTGAATGAGAGAGAAAATCTCTTCTTCAATGAATTTGCAATATGCGAGGGAAAAAAGGAGAGGCATAGGAGGAGCTCTTTGAACAGGAGGAGCGTAAAACTATAACTGAAAACCTTGGACAGTTTGAAGAATCCAAGGGTCTTGAGTGACTCTTCACCACGCTGGGAGAACAAATTGAATCCTGCCCCCCCAAAACAACCTCCGAAGGAGGGCTAATTCACACCTAAGTTGGAGGTATCGTGGTTGGGGCCACCACTGCGATAACCTCTGGAGGAGCGACCACGCCCTCTGTAGCGGTTGGGGTAGAAATTCTGCTGGTCTGTGGAACCACCTCGGTTACCCTGAGAGGCGAATCTGGAAGCCTGGTATCTCCGGCCTGATGCTCGGCCTCTGAAGTGCCCGGCCCAGGCAAAAAGAGCATTATTGAACACTTTCTTGATGTTGGATTGGGCCTTATCCAAGGCAGTAAAGGTAGCAACGTATTTGCTCAAGTTGGAAATGAACTTATCACCAAAGAGCATGCCATTGGCTGAAGAGCCAGCTTCATTGGTTGCCAATTCCACTAACTTAGGACCAAGTCGAATCAGAAAGGAACGTCTACATTCCGTGGACATGGCACAATTGGCGTTGCCCAAAAGACAGATTGCTCTCTGTGCCCATTGCAATACGACTTCCGGATCTAATGGAGTATTGGATTCTTTGGATTGGATGGCAAGATCTAAGATTTTATTTAGAGGACTGAAAACGTCTAATAGTTTGTCCTGGCAGCCTCTCCAGGCATGATCTAGACCCTTCTTGGGGTCTTTAGCGAATTTGAATAAAAAGGTCGCCATGCTGGGGTCTAGCTCTGGCATCTTCGCTACCTTACCAAGAAGAGAAGGCCGAGGCCACTCTGATCTGAGAGTATTGCACACCTCATTTTCAAAACTTTTACGCAATCTATCCTGGACATAATGGGCTACCTCAGCCATAGGAACCCATTCAGTGGAACGTGGGAGAATAATATCTTCAAGAGAGAATAAGAGATTTTTACCAGTTGGGGAATTCACTTCAGACATGGAATGACGTGATTTGCGCTGCATGTTACGTGGAAGTGAATCTGTCTGAGTCGTCCGAATCTGATTTAGATCAGGATGGATCTTGAAAACTGGATTGAGAAAAAGAAGTTTGCTGAAAAGAGGAAGATGTATCCTGAGGGGGATTAAAACCCCCATAAGCATGGTCACACAGCACCGAGGCTGCCATTTGCGTCAAAATTTCCGCTGAGGAAGAGCCGCCTGAGCGTTGTAGAGAGAGAGAGCAGATGCTTCTTTAGGTTCCCGAGTTTGGAAGGGAGGTTGTTGACTGCTCTCGCCCAAAAACTCTATTTTGGCAAAATTAGTCAAAGGCTGGGTAAAAGGTTTTAAGGCCTTAATTAGGGCCCAATTCACGGAGTCTTGCACATGATGCCCTAGTGCCTCCACCAGTCTTTCCTCCATCTGATGCTCCAGGGGCATGTCCTGCAGTTCCTGATACTGCTCATCTTCTTTGGCGTAGTACGCCATAATAGTATGGGATGAATGGAGGAGTTAATGGGGGGGGGCCCTGAGCAGGTGTAACCATCAAACAGCTAAAAAGCTGTTTAGCTGACAAGATCAAAGTGGAGGGAGCCACCTGCTACTAATTTGTATATAAGTATGAAACAATTAAATTTCCCCACCTGAGCGAGGCTCTAAACGTATTGTTACAGCCCCTTCGGGCGAAATACGGCCTTTAAACTTCTTTGTTCTGATGCTGTGTGCCGTCCGAAACACGCGCGGCAAGCCGATCGGGAAAAATCTCAGTTCAGCTCAACGCCTGTGCGCAGCCGGCAACACACGTCCTCTTTACTGTGAGCACAAGCTCACATGGCCTGCTCCTACTCCACGTCGGCGCACGGAAGGAAAATAAATAAATACACTAGGGGAACAGAGCTCCCTGATACAAAATGAATATACTATTACGCGGAAGCGCAACTCACCGCGTTCGCACTCTACAAAGCACAATATATTAGGGAAACAATAATGCATGCGCGTCACTTAACTGGCTGCTTCAGCTGCACAGAAAGAGGACGGACTGTAAAGTGCAGACTATTTATGTGGCCTATGCATGGACATGATTGGTGGACTTGGCATCATGGGAACTGTAGTTTAAAGTTATATTGTTTTTTATCGGCTGCTGTTTTGTCAGTAAAGTGAAGAGAAAGCATAATCCGTCCTGACATAGAATCATGCAAGTTACGCCCACATCTACAGCCGGTCAGCCCTTCCCAAACTGTTGGGCTATGAGCCGAATGTTGGTGGGTCATGAAAGTCCAAGCAACAAATAAAAAATACTTTTTTACTTATCTAGTCACATTATCTGCGCTTCTAAACAGAGGTCAAATATCAGGCTATGTGTTCTAGCAAATTACTGCTTGTTTTTTTAACATGGGGTTTAATGTCTATAAACTCCTCTTACTTTGCAGTCAAAGAAAGTAAAGTAAAGTGAATTATGTGACGATCTTACTGAGGTACAGGGCCTGTGAAAGGAAATGCTGTAGGATATCATTTTTTGTAACACAGAACAAAGTGAAAATACCTTTAAATGAACTGTACACATTCAGCAGTTAGGAAAGCAAAATAAAGCAAGTTTTTTTGTAATTCTCAGTGTGACGGAAACAAAGTTTGCAATAATGTCAAAACAAATCAAGACACTTCACTTAGTGACAAATATTCATTGAAATCAGATTTCCACCCATTATCATTTTCACACAATATAGTTTTATCAGTAAAACTGTATGTCTTTACAAATGTAGTGGCAATCACAATCGAAAATATGCTGTCTTTAATTGACATTGCTATACCACAAGACGTTTTAGCTACATTAGAAAGTGGCCCGCCGCAGATAAATCAGAGCTAGGTGGGCTGAGAACGTTTTTGGTTCTAAAAAATGTGGTTCTGAAAATTTTGGGAAGCACAGCCAAATACAGTAGGGAGAATTAGATCTTCCTTATCACCAACCAAGTAGTTCCCGAACGTTTCTCTCTGTTTTAAATCTGCCACATTCCATTGCCTTGAGAGTATTTTAAATGGCTCCAGGACCATTGCTATGTAGCACCTGCTAACTTGAGAAAGACGAGCAAAAGAGAAAGGTATTTCTCAAGCTTGCTCACATTTTTTTGTATCACTAAAATGTAAAAATGTAGGTCTCTGCTCATTATTCATTACATGAATTTCTCAATTACCCTTAGCCATTTTTGTTCAATCATTTTAACCGTAAGGGGTTAGTTTTCATCTCAGTTAATCATTTGACCTCGTGTTTTCAATGTTTACTCCCCACGTTAATAAAATGAACAAGTGTGTACATATAGTCCTCATTGAACATTTACTGGAGTGGTATTTTCTGTTTGTACTAAAAACTCCAATAAACGTGTGTACTAAAACTTAAATAACGAATGTGTTGCACAAATAAATAAGTATAGACAATTGAGTGCAATGATATTCCTGCAAACCATGAACTCTCAAGTAGTGTGGAGATGCTTGAGGCCTCTAAATATCCTTACCCTCCTAGAATTCTACCTACATGGATTTATCTGAAACATAGCCCATAGTCCCGAATGTAATACTATTGATACAGTAGGATCGGATTCATACCAGATGTGCCTAATTTTGACTGATCTGTTTGCTGAGTAAGAAAATAAAAGTCTGATCGGAAATCTATGTGTAAATGAGATGCTCTCTGATATAGTGGGAGTAGTTATTTTTTTTTTATCTGTGTTTCAGTGTTGTAACTAGAATATACCTTTCATTCGATTAATTGGTTACTGAATTATTTATTTAAAAACTAATTGGTTAAGTCCCTGTCTACAACCACCTGTAACAGTTTGAGTTTTAAAGAGTCTGGAGAAGAGTGAGTGTAGTGGGCAGCCCATTTGCCAGAGCCAATGTCCCAAAACTAATTGTAAAGCCCATGACGACCGTTAGCCTCATCGCCTTGCAAATGATTTAAGATTTTTGACTATGCTTTTAGGTTTTGGTGAAGTTGGCTTAGGTGTTATCAATTAGTACTTTCTTCACGCCCTCCTTCAGGAATGAATCAAGCACCCTTCTATGGCACTTCCAAGATTTATGTTTATTGGCAGTAAGTGTCATTTAGGCACCTGCTTAGAAAAGGCTGGGGCGTTGGTTGTCATTACCAGATGTACTTGATCCCAACAAGCTTTTTGAAATTAATTTTGATATCAATTAATGGATGTGTCATAGGTCTGCTTGGCTACATGAACTATTGTACCCTTGAGCTCTTTCCTTTTTGACTTTGCCGTTTACCTTTTGCTACCGTGAATAAAGGACTGGGACCCTCGTGGTTTAATACATAGTTTATTTTTCTCACCTTATGGCTCTACTATCCATTTGATATAAGACATACCTCTCTCGGGCGGCCGTCGCAAGTTGGCTTGTAATCCTGATTTAGCCAGTAAAGTTAAATACCAGTAAAATCGTGTTTATGAGTCCCCGGGAACAGCACAGTTTGCTATTGTTTAACACCGTTTTTTCGCATGCTGAAAGTAGCCAAAATACGTGGATACAAACTTGGCTGAAAGTGAGTGATGAGTATGTGGGATCGACACGGACAGCAGAATCCAGGCATGTTGTTCCCTATTCCAGATGTAGAATCTCATAATGGCCCTGTGCTTGGGCAGTAATAGTGCATGACACTAGGGGCCATATTTATACTCCGTTTGCGCCGAAATTGCGTCGTTTTTTTTGACGCAATTTCGACGCAAAACTAACGCCAACTAACGCCATATTTATACTATGGCGTTAGAGGCGAATAGCGCCAAAGTTCCCGGAATGTGCGTCATTTTTTAGCGTGAACCCCTTCCTTGCGTTAATGATATGCAAGGGAGGCGTTCCCGTCTAAAAAATGACTCCCAGGCCTTTACGTGGTATTTATACTCCCGGGCAAAAGAGACGCCCGGGAGTTGGCGTGGCTAAAAACGGCGCATTTGCGCCACTTTTTAACGCCTGCTCAGGGCAGGCGTTAAGGGGCCTGTGGGCTCAAAATGAGCCCACAGGTGCCCTCCCATGCCCCCAGGGACCCCCCCTGCCACCCTTGCCCACCCCAGGAGGACCCCCAAGGATGGAGGGACCCACCCCAGGGACATTCAGGTAAGTTCAGGTAAGTATAATTTTTTATTTTTTATATTTTTTTTTGGTGGCATAGGGGGGCCTTATTTGTGCCCCCCTACATGCCACTATGCCCAATGACCATGCCCAGGGGACAGAAGTCCCCTGGGCATGGCCATTGGGCAAGGGGGCATGACTCCTATCTTTACAATGATAGGAGTCATGTTGATGGGGGATGGGCGTCGTTAAAAAATGGCGCAAGTCGGGTTAAGACGATTTTTTCGACGTAACCTGACTTGCCCCATTTTAAGACGCCCATGCGCCATTTTCCCCCTACGCCGGCGCTGTCTGGTCTACGTGGTTTTTTCCCACGCAAACCAGGCAGCGCCGGTCTGATTGCGCCGTCTAACGCCATTCCATAAATACGGCGCCCGCTTGGCGCTTCAGAATGGCGTTAGACGGCGCAAAACTTTTTGACGCTAAACTGCGTTAGCGCAGTTTAGCGTCAAAAAGTATAAATATGGGCCTAGTAACATCGCATCCATGATTACCATGCCGTTTGTGTGTGGCCACCCTGCGTCAGACCTTAAGCTGCAAAATCTACAATCCTCCTTTTATTTTTCAAGTTCCTTCCCATTCTTATATCAAATATGTTATGAAAGAATGTTATTCTACAGTCCCTTAATTCAATGCTTGAAGTCTCTTGTGTACTGAGCTGAGGAAGCACATGGTAGATCATGGAGATTCTCCTGAGCTCTCGTCTTATTTCCAGTGTCTGTGGTGGATTATGAAAGTTGTGGGGCTCCTAAGAGCTAAAAATCACTATCCAACACTCGCCTGTGGCCTTTCCAATGACAGGGCCAGGCTTTGAGATCACACACACACACCCACCCCCCTTTAAACATGTGCTCAGGCATGCAAGCAGACATACAGACACAGTTGCAAGCACACGCGCAAAGACAGTTACACAGACATGCACTCCCCAGCACACAGAAAAACACCCACTCAGACTTTAAAACACAAACTTAGATGGGGAGGCCCACGATTTCTGACTATCCCGTTTGTCTGCAGCATGCTAAATGCAGAACTACAAGCTTCTACCCCATCAGAAGCCAGAATAAGGCTGAAGGTACTGAGTTAGATTTTTTTCTCTATTCCAACTTTTGAGAGGGCAAGGAGGGGGGTGGTTGACAAACTCCAAAGCTACATTATCTGACATGCTGCTCTGCCTGACACTAGTGCATAATGACAGATATATATTCTGTCTGTGTGAGGCCCGGTTGTAACAGCCCCTGCCTGACACATGTTCAATACTGCTGGTAGAGCCGCCTTCTGCGGGCAAGGTAATATTACAGTTTTTACATGCAAACAAACAATCCATGAGATTGTTCATTTTCATGCAAACATTGTAACATGCCAAGCAGTGGTGGCTGAAGGTGGCAGTGGTCATGGCGCCCTCTAGGAATAGCCTCTACTGCGTATTCCTTTGCTATTTACAAGGATGACAAAGACAGAAATGAGATGCAACGACTTCTTGGAAGAGGTGCTTCCAATGTCAGATGCACTTTTCTACTCCTGGCAGGGACTCCGCAAAAGTGCTTCCCAGAATGTGTTATGTTCACCACAGAGATGACAACGGAGGTATATGCATGATCATTTTCATCATCTGCATATGTTTTCCAGACAAATTATTGCATATGACAGTCTCCACCCAAAGTCCACAATGACTGGTTGTTGCTTTTTTGTAGTGATGGGTGATGGGGCGCGTCCCCCATTACTTCTCATCTCCCCCACTGGCTCTTTTCATTCTTCCCCTCTCCCTCTGTCATTTTCTGTAATTAGGTGTTCTCATCCAAAAAATGAGAGGTCCTTAGAAGATGTGGATGAATATAGTTTCTCATCAGAAGCATTTTTTCCTTTGATCACTCCAAAGAGAAGTGTCTTTTGAATTAATACTCTTGGCTCGTTAAATGCTCTGCTCATTTCTAATTTTAAAGTAAATACCAAGTCACAGGAGTGAAACTTGAAGAGTTTAGTTCCGGCAAGCAGTTCCCCTCCCTGAGTGAAACTGCATGTTATTCCAAAAAACTAATACCCATATTGCTCTTCCAATCTGGCCATTGAACCCACCTCCAAATTAATTCTCCCCATTGCACGCTATTTTTAGGTCTCAACTACATACAGTTTTAGCTGTGTGCTGACCAGGCCTATCGTTCCAAACATATACACAACGAGCTTTGAGACAACCCCTTGCTCATAAGTTAGTAATTCGATGTTTGTGTTTTATATCTCCTCCACTACTCCTGATTCAATGGTTTTCATCCTTCATGTGTGTGTGTCACCCAGGATCATTTCTGTTTCACAGTGTTATGATTGTTTGACAGTGTATCTTTCCACTGCTGACTTTGCTTGCATTCAGGGGCCCACTTCTTTTCTTTTTCTGTGAGCACTCCATAGGAGTACATGTGTTTTCTTGCTCTCTTTCCCTTGTTTAGCTTTCTCATTCACTTCCTGTAGCTCTCTGTGTTGCTTCCCCTGACCATCCCTTCCCTTCCTTATCCCTCTCGAATTTTGTTTCCTTCTGCAAACGACCACTGGCCAAACGATTAGCTTTGCATTTTAAACCAGGGATCTGTTTTACTTGTCAATGCTTGTTGTATGTTTTGACCTACTGTCCCACTCTGCTCCGTGAGCGCCTGCTCAGGCAAACAGGTTCTGCCTCTGGCAGACACCTGCCACCCCGTGCAGGGTTTGGAGCATGGAAACAGAGTCACACAAAAAGTGTATTGTAAAAGCTTGATCATATACAGTGCACATCACAAATTGAATTGACCATTGGCTAAGCCTCCAGCGCATCTGGAAGAGGGGATTTTCAATCTTTCTAATCTAAGTTCATGGTTAGAAAAGACTGATTTTAATAAACAGTGCTCAATGCACATATATATTTTTAACCATAAACAGCCTTCTCATAGACTTACGTGGATTTTGTGCTTGAGTTACATATGAATTATTTTGTAGCGCCACTCCCTAGAGTTAAGAAATGCTTCTGACTCTTCTAGATGAATTTTCTGGCTTGTCACCCTCTGCAGAACAATGGAACATGAGGTACAGAGAAGGAATACGACTGAGAGAGGTGGATGTGCTTTATAACCAGAACCACTATAATCTGCTGCAAATCTTGAAGATCTTAATAGAAAATAGTGTTTCTAGCTACAATCAACCAATCAATCAATCATTTGTAAAGCGCACTACTCACCTGCTAGGGTCTCAAGGCACTAATGGGGGGAGTGAAGGGAAGGATTGCTACTGCTCGAATAACCAGGTCTTGAGGCATTTCCTGAACGTCAGGAGGTCCTGGGTCTGTCGTAGGTGGACGAGGAGGGAGTTCCAGGTCTTGGCAGCGAGGTGGGAAAAGGATCTGTCGCTGACTGTAGTTCGATGTATGTGAGGGACGGCGGCGAGGTTGGCGGAGCGGAGTTGGCAGATGGGAGTGTGGAAGGTGAGTCGATCGTTGAGGTAGACAGGGCCCATGTTGTAGAGAGCTTTGTGGGCGTGGATGAGGAGTTTGAAGGTGATCCTCTTGTTGACGGAAAGCCAGTGTAGGTCTCTGAGGTGGGCTGAGATGTGGTCGTGGTGTGGGATGTTGAGGATGAGGCGTGCTGAGGGGTTCAGTATACATTGCAGTTTCTTCTGGAGCTTGGCCATGGTTCCCCTGTAGATCGCGTTGCCGTAGTCCAGTCTGCTGCTGACGAGGATGTGGGTGACCATCCTTCTTGTTTCGGTGGGGATCCATCTGAAGATCTTGCAAAGCAAGCGGTGGGTGTTGAAGCAGGAAGATGAGACGGCGTTGACTTGCTGGGTCATGGTGAGCGATGAGTGTAGGATGAAACCTAGATTGCGTGCGTGGGTGGTGGGTGTTTGTGCCGTTCCTAGAGTGGCTGGCCACCAGGAGTCATCCCATGTGGAGCGGTTGGAGCCAAGGATGAGGATCTCTGTCTTGTCTGAGTTGAGTTTGAGGTGGCTCTTCTCCATCCAGGTGGCGATGGCATGCAGTCCGTCGTGGAGGTTGGTTTTGGCGGTGTCGGGGTCTTTGGTGAGTGAGAGGATCAGCTGGATGTCGTTGGTGTAGGAGACGATGTTGAGGTTGTGTGATCGAACGATGTTGGCGAGCGGTGCCATGTAAATGTTAAAAAGGGTTGGGCTGAGAGAGGATCCTTGGGGAATGCCGCAGATGGCCTTGGTGGCTTCAGACAGGAAGGGAGGGAGGCGGACTCTCTGAGTTCTGCCGGAGAGGAAGGATGTGGTCTAATCCAGGGCCTCGTGGCGGATCCCGGCTTCGTAGAGGCGAGTGCAGAGGGTGTGGTGACAGATGGTGTTGAAGGCAGCCGAGAGGTCCAGGAGGATGAGGGCAGCGGTTTCGCCTTTGTCAAGCATGGTCCTGATGTCGTCAGTTGCGGCGATGAACGCGGTCTCAGTGCTGTGGTTCCTACGGAATTCGGATTGGGCGATGTCCAGCGTGTTGTTATCCTCCAGGAAGCGGGTTAGTTGGCCGTTGATGATCTTCTCAATGACCTTCACAGGAAGGGAAGAAGGGAGATGGACCGGTAATTCTTGAGGTCTCCAGGGTCTGCTTTGGTTTTCTTTAACAGGGCGTTGACTTCGGCGTGCTTCCAGCTCTCCAGAAAGGTGGCGGTCTCGAAGGAGCTATTGACGATCATACGGAGTTGGGGGCGATGATGGGGCTCGCTTTGTTCGGAGTGGATGGTGCTCATGGTTTTGATAGTGTCCTTGTCGTTGATGTGGGTCCAGGCGAGCAAGAGGTTGGTGTGGCTGGGTGCGTTGGGGTTAGTGCGTTGAAGGTGCCGTGGATGTCCATGATCTTGTGATGGAAAAAGGTGGCAAGGAAGTTGCAGAGGTCTTGCGAAGGAGGGGGGTCGATGGAGCACGCCCTGGGGTTGGTGAGTTCTTTGACGATGCTGAAGAGCTCTTTGCTGTTGTGCGAGTTGTTGTTGATGCGATTCTTGTAGAAGAATCTTTTTGTGGTCCGGACAACACCTTAAACGTTACAAGGGAACGTGTTGCCACCCAGTGGAAGATTCTTTGAAAAGCTTGAATGGTCAGTTTTTTGCTGCTTATTACTGGATTTGAATGTCACACTTGTATAATGAGGTGACCTGTTTGCCCAGATAGTACCAGATAATTTAGTCACCACTGCTGCATAACTTGACCCTTCCCTGCCTTCTGATTCCAGTGGTGGCCTTGGTTATAACCTTTTTCCACCACATATATTCCCCAGTGGTGCTTCTCTTTTTTTTTTTTTTTTTTTTTCATAACATTTTCGTAAGGTTTTCATATGATAAAACAACAAAATAGGGACTCAGTGGCATGTGGTCACAATTTTCCCCAACCCTCCCCTCCCTCGGCTCACCTCGTCCTGTAATTGTAAGCAGTTGTCCGGTGGAAGCTGCTGCTCAAACACATAGGGGGTCATTCTGACCCCGGCGGTCAAGGACCGCCGGGGCCGGGGTCGGCGGTAGCACCGCCAACAGGCTGGCGGTGCTCCGCCGGGCATTCTGACCGCGGCGGTACAGCCGCGGCCAGAAGCGGAAAGTCGGCGGTGTACCGCCGACTTTCCGCTGCCCATGGGAATCCGCCATGGTGGCGCAGCTTGCTGCGCCGCCATGGGGATTCCGACCCCCTCACCGCCATCCTGTTCCTGGCGGTTCCGCCCGCCAGGAACAGGATGGCGGTGAGGGTTGTCGTGGGGCCCCTGGGGCCCCTGCAGTGCCCATGCCAATAGCATGGGCACTGCAGGGGCCCCCGTAAGAGGGCCCCACTTTGAATTTCAGTGTCTGCTCAGCAGACACTGAAATTCGCGACGGGTGCTACTGCACCCGTCGCACATCCTCCACTCCGCCGGCTCCATTCAGAGCCGGCATCCTCATGGAGGGGTGTTTCCCACTGGGCTGGCGGGCGGCCTTTTGGCGGTCGCCCGCCAGCCCAGTGGGAAACCCAGAATACCCGCGGCGGTCTTTTGACCGCGCAGCGGTATTCTGGCGGTTCCCTCCAGGCGGGTGGCTCCCGCCGCCCGCCGGGGTCAGAATGACCCCCATAGTCAGCAAGTAGCTCATCTTTGTACTGAACATGGTTGTCAATTTATGGAGTGAACCTTTCAGTTTTCTAGTTCCTAGCCGCAGCCTTTGTGTTAGGAGTTAGTCTCCCCCTGCCCATCCATTCCAAATTTTGATGAATTTCTTGAGGCATCCTCTGTCTTTAGCTATCACTTTGTCTCTGGCATAGCATACGTCCATTTCGTTCAATAGCATCTGATTCTCTCCATATACCCAGCAATAACAGAGGTGCTTCTGCATCGATCTGTGTACCTGTAATATCCTCTAGTTTCAGTTTAACCCCTCGCCAAAACTTGTGGAGCTGTAGACAGTCCCATAGTGTGTGATAGAAAGTGTCCTTTTGTCCACCTTGTCGTAGGCACTTCTCATCAGTGGCTTTCCCCATCCTATGGAGGAAGACTCTTGTGTAATATACGCTACGCAGTATTTTTAATAGCCTCAGTTAGTAGCAGGTTTTTATCGCCACCACTCAGGGGAATTGTAAAGCATACCTCCAATCTTTTTCTGAGTTACCCACATCTGCTTACCAACCCACCATCAATTATCCCAGTTTACCTTACATGTTTCTCAATACTGTATTGTATGTGAGGGAGATTGCCTTTGTGGTCAGTGCAATATGCATTCAAGGGGACAGCTCACCATGGTCTCCTCCGGTAATACTACCCACTGCAGTGCATGTCTTAACTGGAGTTCTTTGAGCAATTGTGAAGGAGCTGGATTACATTCCTTCCTGAGGTGGTCAGACAGAAAATACCATTTGTGTCCCAAAACTCATCTAGGATAGATATTCCAATGGTGTCCTGTTGGATCTGGCCCTTTTTGCAGGGTCATCTCCAAACTTTTTGCCTCCTTCCTCTTTTTTTCTGACCTGTTTTTGTTGGCTTTTGGACTCTGGGCACTTTACCACTGCTGACCAGTGCTCAAGTGCAAGAGCTCTCTGTCTAAATTATATTGGTGATTGGTTTATCCATGATTGACCAGGGGTGCCCAGTGCCTATAAATCATATGCTGCTAGTAGGCCTGCAGCACTGATTGTGCCACCCACGAGTAGGCCTGTAAACATGTCTCAGACCTGCCACTGCAGTGTCTGTGTGTGCAGTTTAAAACTTCCAAATCGACCTGTTAAGTGCACACACTTGCCAGGGCCAAACCTTCCATTTTAGTACATGTAAGGCACCTCTAAGTTAGGCCCATACAGACCTATGGGCATGGTGCATTTTAGGTAAACGGTAGGACATGTACTGGTGTGTTTTATATGTCCTGATAAGGAAATACTGCCAAATTTGTTTTTCACTATTGCAGGGCCTATCTCTCCCATAGGTTAACATGGGGATTGCTATGAAATATATCTTAAGTGTAATTTCTTATTGGGAGTAGAAAGACATATGGAGTTTGAAGTCTCTGAACTCACAATTTAAAAATACATATTTTAGTGAAGGTGTTTTTTAAATGGTGTGTTTGAAATGCCACTTTTAGAAAGTGGGCATTTTCTTGCTTAACCATTCTGTGCCTCTGCCTGGTAGGGGAATACACATCTGGGGGAAGGATGACAGTTGGGCTGGTTGTGAATTCACTCTTGATAGTCACACAAAGGGAGCTGAGGTGTGCTCTTCATATTGTGATTGGTCTTCCTGGGCTAGAGTGGTGGGAGGAGCTGCCACTTTTACCTGAATAGGGCTGTGCATGTCTTTACACAATACAGTCCCCAACCCCCTAGACTGTGTCTGGGACCAGGCCAGGAAAAGCAGGGTCTTGTGCACTACAAAGATTTTCCTTTGCCGTTTGCCTACTTCAAATGCAGGAATGAGTATAATTATTGGACTCAAAACCCCAGGCTTTCAGGCCGTTTGGAAACTCTGCCAAGGAGAAGAGATGAAGAGCTGTGAGGTGGAGTATTTCCTCTTTGCTGTGTGTGCTTTGCTGGCCTGGCCTGCAATTTCTGCTTCTACTTTGGAGACTGGACTTTGCTGTGTATCCTGCTTGGGAGGTTTCTCCAGAGGCCTGGACTGAGCTTGCCTCCTGTAAAGAAGTCTCAGGGACATGAAAGACTTCACCTGCCAGCCCATGGGTTCTCTTACGAAGGACCCTGACATGCCAAAATGTGCCCACTCCAGTTCCTGGGCTCTTGGGAGTGAAGTCTGGCAGAAAAACAAGAAGAACCAGGCACAGTGACTCCGGATGACTCCAGAACCAATGCCACTGCCTGAGTCCGTGCTGTTGCCTGCACCAGAAGCCTTGGTCCCTGCTGAAGTGTGACAATCGCGACCAATACCCCAGGCCAGATGCTGCCGAAGAGCCTCTGAAGTCTCGCAATATTGTGAGTCCTGTGTGCTGTGTCACCGACATCCGTGACACCCGACTCCACCATGGTGCCTGTGGCCCCGTGGTGTAACCAGGACACTGCGAAGTCACCTTATCGCGTCTTGACCCGCCGGACTCATCGACCCCGCTGGATCGTAAGGAACCGGCACCTCACCATCAATGCAGCCTCACCTCCTCTGCCTCTGTAAGAAACCAACACCTCACCTCCCCTGCAAAGCAGCAAGGAACTGAAACCTCACCTCTTTCATAGGAGTATGGAGCCAATGTTGCATCGGCTCCAACAAATGCCTCAGCTCCCCGACCCCATGGCACATCTTTCACTCTGTCTCATTTCTAAGGTACTGTACCAGGGGTCTGTGCGACTCTATGACAGACACCGCACTCCCTTGCGAGTGGCATCGGACTGTCGGGAGTGACTCCTTCAAGACATTGTAATAGCAACAGTTGGAGTTATTGTGTTTCTAAGCACTTCATTGAGGTTAAACCTTTAAAAATTCATATCTTTAATTGTGCATGTTGGGTTTTTGTCATTTTGGTCTTGTTTTACTTAACACATTGCCTCTAAGATAAGTCTGACTGCTCAGGCCAAGCTACCAAGGGGGTGAACAGAGGCTACCTTAGGACCGCGACTCCCTTACTCTGACTAGAGTGAGGGTCCCGACTTGGACAGGGTGTAAACCGACTGCCAACTACGGATCCCATTTCTAACATGTTGTGTCTTTTAAATCACTGTAAACTCGGCATTGGGCCAAGCTTTGTCCCCAGCCATAGAAGGGGTCTTTGATATGAGCCATTTGTTCCAATCCATTTCTTTATTTTACACCAAGTTTGTACCACTTTTGCAGATACTGGCAAGGTGTCTATTGTCATTTTGTGGCCGTATAGCACATGGATGAATCCTTTTTCTCCCACTGCTTCACTATCCAGTCTGAAAGCAGTTATCAAGTGGTGCATATGCCCATTCATTGACTGTGAAGGAAGACCTATGCAACCTCGTATTTCTGGCAATGCTAAGTCTCTTTCATGTGGGGGTTGTTGGAGTGTCCGTGGTGGCCATTCAATCACAATAGTAGGAATCTCAATGATCTGTTTTGGAGTATATGTACGGATCTTGGCAGTGTGACCATTTTAAAGATCACTGCACGGCCCATCATTGAGAGTGTCCACCAGTATTTCACATTTGCCTCTGATCTCTAAAGTAGTGGGGTCAGATTCTCATCATAGTGAAATCTCTCATCCCTTGTGACCCGCAATCACAGATATTTGTGTTGATTCCCAATCTATAATGGTATTGGGAGGTAGACTGTTGCCACCCAAGTGCCCACCGGGAATATTAGTGATTCCTCCCAGTTAGTTTAGCCCTGAGTACCTCACCTAGACCTTAAATATATATATTTTTTATTTACTAGTGATTGTTCAGGTTCTGCCAGCAAAAAAAAAAGACTTAATTGGCATATAATTATGTGTGTTCTTCCCACTTGTGGTCCCAACTCCAACCCTTAACCTGGGCGTCAACTCACACACAATCTACCAGCGTCTCCATCACCAAATCAAGAAGCATTGGTGATAGTGGGCAGCGCAACCCCGTTCCTCTGTGTTTTGGGAAGTCTTGCAAGAGGATCCTGTTGATTTTAATCTACTTCCTAGGGTTGGAGTATAGTAATTTGACCCAAGTCAGAAACTTAGGTCAAATGCTAATTTTCTCTAGGAGTCCACTGTGTCAAAGGATTTGCCAATGGCAATCTCACCGCTTGTGCTGTAGTTATATTGTTCTAGGGCTTACAAATATTAAGCCTCATTGACCTATAGGGCATGAACCCATTTTGGTCCAGATGGACCAAGTCCAAAATCACTCTCTGTAGCCAATTCGCCAGAGCAGTGGCTAGTATTTTGGTATCTGTATTTAACAGCAAGATATATTTGTATGAGTTCCATCTATTCATGGGTTTCTCTGAGTTGGGTATGGGTATCACCCTTGCCATGCACTGATCCCTGGGAGGTTCACACTTCTGGTGGGTCTCCAGCTAGAGCCATTGCAATGACGCTGTGATTTTAGAAGACATTTTATTAATATATTCTACTGATAGACTGTTCGGGCCTTGGGGCTTTCTCGAATTGTAACTGAGAGAGGAGGTCTGTATTTCGTGCTCAGTAAAGTCTGCCTCAAGCTCTAATGCTTTATGTTTCTCCAGTGTTCTACAGGGGCAGTCATGGACAAAATCCTGCAGGATTGATTCCTTGGGGTGTCAACTTCCCCATGTAGAACTCTTGCAGATAGTCCACCGTTACATCTGATATCACCTGTGTTCCTCTAACCCTCTTTTCCTTTGGGTCACAAATTTCACTAATGTGTATCTTCCCTGAGTCCCTAATCATGAGCCATGCAAGGAGTTTGCCAACTTGTCACCCGCTTCATATATCTTTTTTTATTTTACTTCATTGGTGAGGCGGGAGTGATATTCCTCGCATTTACGGACTATAATTAGTGCAAGGGTTTCTGTGGATTTCCAGGCATTCAGTTCCTCTCATAGCCAGAGTTCCATTTCTGCCTCTTCGCTTGCTAACGCTCTATGTTGTTTCTCTCCCAATATTATCTTGTCTGTTTGGTGGCTTTATAGGCCTCCGAGAGAGTAGTTGCATCTTTTACAGAGTCAGTAATTTCTGCAAAGTTAAATTTTGTGGCTTTGTGTAGCCGTTCCACGTTTTGGCAATTTATTAATCGCCATGTAGCCACATTGTGTATGCTTACTGGGGAGTGGTCTGATATTCCCTCCCCCCTACTTGTACTCTGCCTCTGTAAATGTGTGGGCCATCAACTGGGGTGTGAAGAAATAATCAATACGAGTATGCGCATTGTGTGCTCCTAAATAGTAAGAGTACCCAGTGCGTGTTCCCTCAGATATCTCCTATTCCCACCATGTTAATGAAGCTCTCCAGCTTCCCAGCATGTAATGTTGTATCTGTTCAGTATGAGTCCAATCTAGGTATGGGTGTAGTAACATATTGAGTCTGCCCCTATTGTTGTTGTTGCTGGTGGTATTTTCGTCAGGATATTTCCCATGTATTATAGGGTGTCCATTTAGAGGCCCGGAAGGACGTATATATTTACAATTACCATTGTCTCCCCCTCCCACTCACTCAGCACCATTCTGTATCGTCCCACGGCATCCATCCAGACATTTGTGACGTGGAACACCAGGTTTATTTTTAACTAATATTGCTACCCCCTACATCCTGTGGTATATAACATGCATGGCCAATCACTATTTTCCCCCTGACTAGTACCAGACCTTGGTACCTTTTTTGTGTGTCTCTTGCAGATACAGTACATCTGCAGAATATTTCATTAGACCTTTAATGAATTGCCCCCTCTTGATTGTGTGCCCCAGTCCAGACATTCCATGTCAGTCGTGTAAGCGTATGTACTTCCATTTTTTTCCCTGGTCAACCCCAAATCTATAGTTTCCACCTTTAGTTGAGTGTTGTGACACCTGCTTATGTCCAACATAAATAGATAGCATTATGAACTATACAATCTTACCCCAACTGCCGCACCTCCCTACCTTAGCATGCTTTGGTCTCTGAACTGACCATCCCTCCAATTCATGGTATATTCCTCACCCAGTTAACTTAAAATGTGCATGTTCTTTCCTTTATGCACTTTGTCGCTTCATGTCAGTTGTCAGGGTTGTACTCGCTAAGAGTGTATCTTGTCTTTTGTAGATCGGAGCATGTGTATCTCTTGCAATCTACTGGGGAGGATATCCTCAGGCATTGGACAGTGGTGAATTCTGTCAAGGTTGCCCACTTCTCAGATGATGTATTCTGCGGTCATTGGTGAAACTTCTGGTTGGAGTGTTCCCTCTCCGCCATCCCCCAGGTCTGATTTGTCCTCACCAGGGTCACCCGAGCTGTCCCAAAGGGCTTCTCACCTGTTGACTGAGGAAATGGCTTGCTCTTTTTGGAGAGCCACCACCGCACTTGCTCTTTCATATTCAGCCTGGTCCTTTGAGGGTGCCCTTCGCATGTGTTTCCATTGCTCACCATGTTGTTTGAACTCCTGCTACCTTAGTGACTATAGTGTACCTGTATCTGTGGGCAGTGGGTAACCCTGTACTTGAAGTAACTCCCATTCTACTTCAAGAGTCGCAAAGGACTGGGATTGACCTTGTGAGGTAATGCGTAGGTTGATAAGGGAAGAACAGTGCATATCTGACCTTGAGTTCTTTTAGGTGGTGTTTGCCCCATAGGAAGATTTCCCATTGTTGTTGCACCTGTGCGGTGTAGTCTGGGTAAATATTGACTGTTGCCCCTTCCACATGCCAATGCCCGTGTAGCCTCTCCATTTGTTAGATAGCATCTCTATCTCAATAGTTTAATAGCCTGCCTACTATGACGTTTGGAGGGGCACCCAGCACCGGTGGTCTCCCTGGTGCTCTGTGGGCTTGTTCAGTCATAAACCATTTTGAGGTCTTCACCCTTAGTAATACTGAGGACAGTCTGTCCTCCCGGTATAGTTTCATACTTGGTCCTTCCACTTGCTCCATGAGCCCAACCACCCGAATGTTACTGTGTGAGCACCATTTGGCATCATTTACTTTATCTTAAAATGCTGTAACCTCCTTTTCCAGCCTTTGCACGTGGGCTTCATGATCTTGCACTTTTGGTCAAATTCGATTGAGTGTTGATTCTGCTTCTATTATACTAATAGTTTACTGTGGCCCATTAGTAGTAGGTTTAATTCCTGTGTAACTGTCTTGATCTTTGACTCAAGAATCACTTTGGTATCCTGCATTATAGCCAGTAGGGTCGTGGTGTGAGTTTCTAGCCTGCGGTCAAGTGCTAGAGTCGATTTTTGGGTGGTCTTCTGTTGGAGACAGCACGTTCTGGTTGGCTGAGTTGAGGCCCTAGCCAGGAAGAACCTACTACTCCCATCAGGGTGGGTGATCACAATCAATGTATACCCTGCACTCACCCTTGGGTAGCTTGGCATAGAGCAGTCAGGCTTAGCACAATGCAATGTGTAAAGCAATGACAGAGCACTTCCACGCAACAGTTACACTGAGTGTCACAAAAGAGACTTCAAATGAGGTGTATATAAATACAATTAGTATTCAACACACACTTATTAACACAGCACAATAGTCATGTAAATCTGGGCATAAAACACATGCAGAATTATTACTTGCAGTGCTAGGCCCAAATGTGTTAAACACCCTAAACAGTATCTACCCATAAGGAAAATAATACTTTCCCTCCCAGCACCCTCATGTGGTGCAAACGTTGTCAGCACGAGATTCAACCTAGATATTACCCCAATTCAATAACACACTATTGCAAAGTGCAACCCTGTTCACAACATTAGCAGCAATATGTACATGCTAAGACTTGCAGTAATTTTAGTTAGCTCTGCGGCCTGGGCTGCACAAATAAAACTTCATGCAAACAATGAGAGGCCTCTGGCAAAAAATAAAGTGTACGGCAACACTAACATATTGTTCTATCAATCAACTGCACTCACTCCCTAATTTCACTCTATACCACTACGCGGTGCCATGGATATCAGGCGGCTGATATACACACATATGCACACTCTGGCTCCTAGCACCCTAATGCGGTTCCCTGATATCCAGCTGGTAAATGTCACAGTGTTCACAGACATCTGGGACCTCAAACTGCCTGCCAACCAGTTACTGCTACCTCACCCCCAAAGAGTTGGCGATGAAACACCCTTTCCTCAGATACTAGGCCTTTCGAGGCTGAAATCATACTTCTCATGATCCCAGAGATAAGGTAGGGGGGAATCAAATCAAACCAAATCAAATCAGGGTTTATAAAGTGCAACTACTCATTTGTAAGGGTCCCAAGGCACTAAGGGGGTTTGTCCTCTGATCTTCAGTTGAAGAGCAGGTCTTAAGGTCCTCCCTGAATTGAGGTAGCAATGGTGACTGCCTGAGGTGCAGGGGCAGGGTGTTCCAGCTTTTTGCTGTGAGGTAGGTGAAGGATGTTCCAGCAGCCGAGGTCTTCCATATGCAGGGTACGGTGGCTAGTGCTTGTTGGGTGGAGTAGACAAGTCTGGTTGGGGAGTAGAAGGTGTAGTGCGGTGGTTGAGGTAGTGAGGTTCTAGGTCGTGAAGGGCTTTGTAAGCGTGGACAAGGAGGTTGAAGTTAATTATTTTCTCAATAGGAAGCCAGTGGAGGTCTCTTTGGTGACTGGAGATGTGTTCGCAACGTGGGATGTCCAGGATGAGTGTGGCGGAGGTGTTTTGGATGTGCTGTAATTTCTTCAGGTTCTTCTGGTTGGTATTGGCATGGAGGGCATTGCCATAGTCGAGTCTACCAGGGCATGGGTTACGGTTTTGTGCAGTCCTTTGGGGTCCATTTGTAGATCTTCTAGAAAAATCAGAGTGTGTGAAAGCAGGAAGATGCGACTGAGTTGACTTGGCAGGTCACGGTAAGCGATGAGTCCAGGAAGAAACCAAGGTTGGGTGCATGGTTTGTTCAGGTAGGGGTGGGGGTCCCGAGGTTCAATGGCCACCAGGAGTCATCCCAGGCTGATGTGGATGGTCCCAGGATCTCGGTCTTGTCAGAGGTGAGCTTGGGGCAGCTGTCCTTCATGCAGGCAGCAATGTCTTCCATCCCGTTGTGGAAATACTTCTTGGCAGTAGTGGGGTTTTTGGTCAGTGAGATGATCAGCTGGGTATCGGTGTAGGAGGGGAAGACAGACATAAAGATTGACCAGGCAACAATTAACATATAGAGGTTTGGGCACCAATCAGGAGGTACACTTGGAGGTCTGCAAAGCATGGGGAGAGGGTTGCTGGGGCCACACGCTAGTCACAGCGATGCCCAGCCAGGCACTCCAATACCCAAATAGTTACCGAATCTGCCCTCCCGGGAAGGAGCCACTCATCTGAGGGATGATGAGTTGAGTCACCCTGACAATTCCTGTTGTACACGAAGAGTTACCAGGTCTGTTCCTCTGGGGAAGGAGGCACAACGTCTGGTGTGCTATGACCTGAGTTGCACCAGACAATTCAGATCCCACATGTAAATTGCTCAATGCTGTGCCTCCCTGGAATGAGGCACAACATCTAGGGTGTAATGACTCGAGTCTCCTCATACAATTTTATCACGCATGAAAATGATTCCAAGGCAGTAACTCCCTGGAATGAGGCACTAGTCAGGTGCGCAATGACGTGAGTTGCACTAGGTGTTCCGGACAATCACACGAAGAACTCCAATGATGTGCCTTCCTGGAATTAGGAACAATGCCTAGTGTATGATGACTTGTGTCGCACCAGACAATCCGGCCACAGACAGGGAAGGCCAGTTCCGTACCTTCCTTGAATGAGGCACAACATCTGGAGCACAATAACATGAGTTGCACCAGACAATCTGGTCACACACAAAGATGCCAGCTCAACAGTGCCAAATGAGGTAGAATGTGGCACTACTCCAGATGCATATCCACCTCCAAGGTTTGTAATCTATGAATGGGGCATTACACACAATGAGCATGCCATCTAGTGTTCCGTGAGAAAAATGTAGCTCACTCAACAAAAGCGGGCCACGCAGAATCCCGCAACTAGTGAACTAGTTCACAATAAACAAGACATTGATGCATGCAGTGTGCCCACAGTGAAGGATCACATTTCGTTTGTGCAGGCAGTATTTTGAAGGCTCCCCACCAGGAAATTCTGATCTCCAGGAACAATACTTATTCTACACTCACACCGCTGCTACCATGTATAGTCCAGCAGAGGGTGTAGGTGTGGAGGAGGGCACCGCTCTTCAGATGACACCAGTAGACAGTGTTGGTCTCTCGCAGGAGGTCTTTGATGTCCCAGAGACCTCCAGACATAACAGGGGGCAAGTCATCAAGCCCTTAAAGAGCATACTTCAGAGTGCTACACAGCAGCTGGCAGTCTGCCCAGGCCAGCCATGATGCAGAAACGATATGCGGATCCTTTCCAAGGACAGTAAATACTCCTGTGCACACCAGATTCCTCTAGCAGTGTGCACCATGTGATCCAGCTGTACCAGTCTCACGTCCCTGTTAGTGTATCTTTAGGTTTCTGTAATGTGGAATAAGACACACAAAAAATAGTTTTTAGAACTCAGAAATGCCCACTTTCTAGAGGTCTATTATTGACAAAACCACCTTTATCATGCGAAGGGGTTTGTCATTGTGAATTCAATGATAGTAAATATCATGAGGCTGCTCCATTGCAATCCAATATTGCAGCCAGGATTAATTATAAACTATCTCCCATGTTAACCTATGGACAGAACAGCTTTCCTGGGCAGTGAAAACACACATGGGCATTCTGCACTCTCTAGGCACATGTGCCCTGGCACACACACAATCCTGCAGGGGCAGATTGGACATAAGTTTACGATCACCAAAAAGGTGCAACTACACCCATATAGGCCTGCTGTAACAGGTTCCGTTTATATAAAAAAAACAGTGTGCAAGTGAATGTCGATTGGCTAGCTGTGCCAGGCTCGGTATATTGGTAAAAAGACCATTGTGTTATTCTGCACACTTTCGTAAGGGATGCCAGGCTTGGTATATATGAAAATACCATTGTGCAAGTGTGCACATATTGGCCAGCTAGGCCAGGCTCAATATACATGAAAACCCCATAGTCCAAATGTGCACAACTGGGACACAATGACAAGCTCAGTACCTTATTGAACACTATTGTGCAAGTGCACACACAGTGGCCTGCAATGACATGTAAAACGCTATTGTGCAAGTGCGCACACACTGGCCTGCTGCAGCAGGTCTTGTACCCGCTGCTTAGCACCACTTACTAACCAGTGAAGGAAGGGCATGCACATTTCCACCTTGTAAACACAGGGATTAGTGCTAAGGTCACTACAAGAGAATCAGCCCACCCTGTGGGGAAAGGCCGACCCCCTAGGTAGGGAAAACCCACATAGATGTCCCGGAGACCCCCAGAAAAGACCTGGGGCCAAGCCATCAAGTCCTTGGAGAGGACACTTCAGAGTGCTACACAGCAGCAGGCAGTCTGCCCAGGCCAACCATGATGCAGGAATTGTGTGCAGATCCATTTCAAGGACAGTAAATACTACTGTGCATAACTGATTCCTCTGGCAGTGTGCAACCCTTGGTCCAGCTGTACCAGTCACACGTCCCTGCTAGTGTATCTATAAGTTGCTGAAATGTGGTACTCATAGTTATACATGTGTGCCTTTGAGGTTGGGGGTGGTTGAAAGAGGTCTCCTTTGAGTCACCGATGTCTCCCCTCAATCCTGTCTGCCAAGGGGCTGTGGAATGCTGATCTTCAGGTTTAGTGTTGCCATTATCTGGCTCCAAGAGGCCAAGTGTCAGAACCTCTCCCTCCAGTCTAACCAGCCAGGCCCTCAAATGGCTGAGGTCTGATGTTCCAGTTGCCTACATTTTATAGCTATTGCTGGGGATGTACAGATGTGCTTTTCCCATGCTTCCAGTGGAATAAAGCTGAATGAAAAGACACACAAAAATGAGTTTTTAAAACATAGAAATGCCTACTTTCTAGAAGTGGCATTTCTAGGGTATTATTGGCAAAACCATCTTTAGCATGAGAAGCGGTTTTCCATTGTGAATCTAATGATTTTAAACTTCATGGGGCTGCTCCACTGCCATCCATTATTGCAGCTAGGATTCATTATAAACTTCCTCCCTTGTTAACCTAGGGGCAGAGAAGGTGTCATGAACAGAAAGAACACATGGGTATTCTGCAGACCCTGGGTCTATGTGCCCTTGGGCTGCGTTGTCCTCGATCGACGATGCAGCCAGGCCTGAGGAGATGTCCTCTTCCAATGTCCCAATGCCACACTGGGCAGCCACTGGGCTCAGTTGGGATGTTCTCTGCCCTCCTGGGATATGCAATGGAGGTATATCACTGCCTGAGCGCACAAGTGCATGGTTTACTTCACTGCCATCTCGGTGTCCCGCGCATTCCTCTCGGTCTTGTTTCTTCCATACAAGCCACCTTTCTCCAGCCACTTTTGTCTCTCCGATGCTGCCAGGTGGGCCCCAAGTATTACCACGTTTGGTCAATTCAATGTCAGTGGGGCTGCGAGGATTCGGGATTAAACCTCTCACGCGGACCTTGAGCACTAGAGTCCTGCGGTTATGCTGCTGTCGCCATTTTGCCTTGATCGCGCCCCGTGCGAGCTTATTTAATTGATCTAAGAAGAATGAAAGAATGCCTTGTCCCTATCGGGAGTCACCTGCATCTTGCAGGTTACACGGATATCACTCAATTGAGACAAAACCTCGCAGAGCTGTCCTGCAATCTGTCTTTCACTAGGAACAACATGTGACTATGTCCGTCCGTACCTAACAGCCACTGTTGTGACAGGTCGAAATGAAGCACTTGCTTCCGTCCTCCCTCATAGCTCTAGCAATGAGCTGCCGCCTTTCAGTCAGCAGCTACGTCCTCTATTTCTCTCATCTCCCGTCTCCCTGCTGCTTTCTCGAGCTCCTGCTTTGATTTCGTAAGTTCCCACAGTCATTTAACCTCTACTTATCTCGTGTTTTTGCCTGGGATTAACTCAGAGTCTCTCAGTGCCTAATGAACTGAGCCGAGCAGCAGTTCAGTAAATGATCGCTGCGACCCCTTCCTGCAGAAAAGCGTGTCGCCCTCAGCCCTGGTTATCCTAATGCAAAGCGTGTGTCTGACTGCGGGGAAGAATTTTAATGAGGCTGCAGTGGCTGCAGTCTGTGCCCCCTCAGGAGCAGGCCAAGCTTTCCTTCACTGTCCATTACTATACCTTCTCCGACTCCCTCAGGCACTGCCCCTTTCACAGCTCCCAAATGCTCTGTTTTGTAGTCAGATCTCAAATGCGCCTTTCCGTCCGTCGATCCCTTCTTCACTTCCTCGCCTCGAAAGACACTGTCTGGCTCCCTCTCTCCTGGACTTCACTTTTGCCCTATGCCCAGTCTGGCCGCCTCCTGCTACTTAGATATTTATTTTGTGTGCATGACTGTAATGAAGCCAGTGGAAGGAAGAGAATGTCACCAAATAGAGTGCTGTCTTTTCTGTGATGGGTGTGGGAATTTGCTTTATGAGTGGTTGAATGGCTGTCATAACCTCAGCTCCCCATCCAGACACAAGATGACCTGAGGCTGAGAAAATGGCATCACTATCCCAGTATTATGGTGTTGTTATTTATGGTTCTGGTAGAGAGCCACTAGTGTGAATAATTGGTAATCTGGGGACACAGATTCTGGAAGGGAGGGCACAGAGTGTTGGGGACAGATAGTAGGAGGCCAGGTTGCTTTTTGTTGTTGTCTTTTTTTACATTTTGAACTTCAGAAAAGAGGTCATGTTTTGCATGGCCTTCCATCACTCCTCTGCCCCTGTATAAAATTGAAAGGTGGGGCAGATAATTTTTTGGGCCATACATAACGTAAACTTATAGAGGGGAAAAGGTGAATTATTGGTTGCTTTTCACCTTGGCAATGGTGGTTGCCACTAAAAAGGGGTGGCAAGGCGGGACAGAGCACAAAGTGACGGGGGTGGGAGGTAAAAATAAATAAATTAAAGATGAACAAAAACACTTACCTTTGAGGGGAGAAGCGTTTGTCTTCTCTCACTCCGTCCTCTTCCTATTCCGTTCTGCACATGCTCCCAGCCAATCACGACGTAGCGTCGTGATTGGTCTGAGCAGCCTTATTCGCGGCTCAGACTGGCAACGGGAGCCTGTGCATGTTCTCTACCCGGCTGTGTTATACAGCTGGGTAGAAAACATGCAAAGTGCGCATGTGTTTTTGGCCGGCCGAACAAAAAAGACATGCGCACTTTGTGTACACATAGCCCTTCACGGGCCTCTTCCCTCCAGCCTAGCCCCACCCCGCCCTAGAAGGAAAAAAAAAAAATGATGATAACTTAATGCACGTTAATTATCATTATATTTTTCCTTTTTGAATAAACCATTGGGGTGACGTTCTTCCGCCTTAGCGGAGGAGCCGCCCCTGTCCCTTGGGGCTCTGAGTGACATGGTAGGCATCTTGAGCTTCTCTATGGTTGTCTATTTGATGTCACGCTGAACCCCTCTGTGAAAAACCGCCCCATAATTTACTTTAACCCATTTGCAGTTCTATATGTAATGTATGGCTCTCAGAGATTTCAAATCCAGTAATTCACTTCTATGATGCAGCAGCAGGGTGTAACAGAACTTATTAACTAGTGTTGCTACATAATAAAAAAATCCCACACTGCTCTGGCCGGGCTTACTGAGAATCTATCAGATCAACGATGGAAAGCAAGATGCACAGCTTCTCCATGGGAGGAAATGGAAAGGCACGAAGATGCGTGGATGTGGGTAGCAGGAAGCTATCTATTTCTTTTAAATTTAGGACAGGAAGGGGAGACCTTGCAGTATAATTCTACATATACCACCTTGCCATGTCCCAATTTGATGAAGTACAAAGGCTTTAGTGATTGTATCACCCTCTCTGACAAAAAACTTTGGCCCTCATTATGACATTGGCGACCTTTGTAAAAGGCCGCCGATGCCCCGGGTGCCACAATACCGCCAGTGCTGGTGGTATGTGTGGCACCTGATTATGACCTTTCCACTGGGCCAGCGGACAGAAACATCATTTCCGCCTGTTAGCCCAGCGGAAAAGTCACAACAACATTGAAGTCGGCTCGTAATCGAGCGGCGGCAATGTTGATGTTTAGCGGGTGCAGCAGCACCAGTCGCGCATTTCACTGCCCGTAATTCATTCAGTGAAATGTGCGATGGGGCTGTGCCTGGGAGCCCCTGCACTGCCCATGCCAAGTGCATGGGCAGCGCAGAGGCCCCCAGGGGCACCCGAGTCCTCCTTACCACCAGCCTTTCCATGGCAGTGTTTACCGCCATGGACAGGCTGGCAGATGGGTACTCATAATCCCCAGGGCAGCGCAGCTTGCAGCGCTGCCCTGGCGGACGACTGCCAGGCTGCTGCCTGGCGGTACTGGCAGTATGACCGTGGTGAATGTGCCACCGTCATAATACGGCTGGTTGTCACCGCCAGCCTGTTGGTGGTACTACTGCCACCGCCGGCCGGGCGGTCCAGGACCACCGGGGTCGTAATGACCCCTTTGTGTACAAAGAAGTAGTGCACTCAACTTCCTAGAAGCAGCTAATAGCTGTCAGAAAATATATCAAGAGGTATGGCTTACTGTTTTAGGCTCAGTGTGTGTGGGAGTGTTAAACAACAAACCTGCTTTGCCTACTATAGTTCTGAAAAGGATAGGCTATTGACCACTGACTTGCCAAAGATCAAAGGTGTGCATTATCTCATGCCTATTATAGGTAGCTGATCTAGTTGTCATCTCATTTGATTATTGTGCACAAAATCTTTTACTGTTTATTTTCTTTTCTTTTGTGGTTTTATAATGCATGAATTTGGCGGAATGGCATTGGAGTGTTTTACATGAGCAGTTCTTATATTACACAAGTTCAGATTCGTTTTCTTTTTAAAGCAAAGAAAGATTAATTTGCCCTGAATCACAGGATATTAACTAAACAATGGGACTTTAACCTGGTTCCCCAGCTGAAAGGTTGTCACCTTTGTCCATAACAACACATCCATTGTGTTGAACGTGGCCTCCTTTGCAGGGTTACCCCCACACATTTTCCCTTCACCCCTCCTGCACTTTATCACTGCTAACTAGTGCTAAAGTGCCTGTGCTCACTCCTTAAAACATGATAACATTGGCTTACATCCAATTGATACATTTAGTTTACTTATTCGTGCATAGTACAGTGGTACTATATATTGCCAGGACCTGTAAAATAAATTCTGCTAGTGGGCCGGCAGCATGTACTGAGCCACCCATTTAAGTATCCCTTTAGAACATGTCTCATGCCTGCCATTGCAGCCTGTGCGCAGTTTTAAGCAGCTAATTCGACCTGACAAAACAAATCTTTTGCCAGTTCTAAACCACCCTTTTTATGCATATAAATCAACCCTGGGTAGACCTTCAACAACCCTTAAGGCAGGGTGCATTGTTTTTAAAATGTTGGAATGTACGTTTAAGTTTTACATGTTTTAGTACTATAAAAACTCCTACATTTGTTTTTCACTACTGTGAGGCCTACCTCTACCATAGGATAATTTTGAGTTCCCTTATCTCATTTAATAACTAGTAATGTCCGATTGGGAAAAGTAGAAATATCATGTTAGGACTTAAATGAATTATAGTTTAAAATCCTTTTCAATTGTAAATTCATATTTTGGATTATATTTTCTAAAATGCCACTGTAAGAAAGTTTGGCATTTTCCTGTCCTAAACTCTCTGAGGCCTTCTAGGAGTTTGTAGCTGCCCATGTCCTACTATGTAATTCAGAAAAAAATGCCCTACTTCTACAAGAGAAATGCCCTGCTGCTTGAGGCCTGCCTTGTTTCTCAGAAGACTTCTCTGCTGCTTGAGGCCTGCCTTCTTTCTCAGATGACTGCCTGAATGCTACCAGAGGACTGCCCTGTTGCTGGAGGCCTGCCGTGTTTTTCAGAGGACTGTCATGCTGCTTGAGGCCTGCCATGTTCTTCAGAGGACTGCACATCTGCTTGAGGCCTTCCTTGCTGCTTATACTGGGGGGCATCTCCTGAAACCCAGGGCTACCAGAGTGGCTTCAAGGGCTAGTTAGGTGCCTTCCTGTTCTGAGCTACAGGAACACAACAAGTTCCAGAGGCCTCCCAGCAACTGCCCACTAACCTGCTGCAACTGGCCTTGCTTAGAACTGCAACTGGACCTACTGGTACCTGTAACAAGACCTACCTGAGTCATGCTGACCTTTGCTATAGCAAATTCCTGATCCCCAAGAGTTGCCTTACCAGGTACTGGACCAGTGGCTGGCATCAGCTGAGCTCCTCCTGTGAAATCCTTAAGTTTTGAACTCTGTGCACCAAACTTTGAGTAGGTAACTTTTTCAGTTGTATTAAACCTGACCCCTGTATCTGGCAAGCACTCCATCATGATCAGCCTGAACTTGTGACTTTGTCCCAGTCCAGAGTGAGGAAATAACCACAGTTATAGCATTCTGCTTCTTAATGCTCTTATTAAAATCTCATTTACGACTCCCTGGGAGGAAATTCAGTCCTGTATGAGGGTATTGCAGTTGGTCTTTCAGAAAGTCATACTTCACCTATCTTATCAGCTGTTCCCCAGCTGAGTTGTAATGCTGTCAGCGAAGTAGCTATCATCATTAAATCTGACTTCCCGGTGGACCCAGCTCCTATTGACATCTTGTTGAAAGGAGGAGAGATGATTCTATCAACTTTGACCACCTCGTACAATTGGTGTTTTGATAAAGTGCAAGTACCGGACCACTGGAAGAATGCAATTGTTAGTCCCTTATTGAAAAAAAACATTCTTAGACCCTGATAAAGCAGAGAATTATAGACCTATATCTTTGCTTCCTGGTAGTAGTAAGATCAAAGAGAAAGTGGTCAATAAGTACTTGTCCATTTTCCTGGAAACCCATAACCTTTTAGATCAGAGTCAAACTGGCTTTCATCCTGGGCATTATACAGCGACTGCTCTTTTTGTTGCCAGATCCTTTGCTTTCCTGGTGTCTAAGCTTTGGAACTCCCTTCCTATTCAATTAAGAGCCAATAACTATAAGCTTATTTTAAGAAGACAATTAAAGACCTATCTTTTTGCATAAACAGCGTTTCCATCTTTTATGTTCCTGTTAGCGCTGGGAAGCCCATACGGGTAGCCATGCGCTACAAAAATTATTTGACATTTAAACCTTTAAAGTGTCACACTTCCGGTTCTACTAACTGAATTTTTATTGTTTTGGTCTCATTTCATTTATAAACATTTATACTATTTTGCTAAATTAGTTTGGAAGTTTTCATATGTTGTGTTTCCACTTTATTACTGTTTGTGTGCTGCACACATCCTCAACCCAGTGCCTAGCTTGACTGGTTTTGCGGCAAGCTACTAAAGGTTTAAGCTCAGGTTAATTTATTGACTTTTGTGATTCATCCTGACAAGGATTGTGGTTATTGATTGAGTAGCGTTTTCCCACCCTCAAATAATAACCCAGTATCTCACATTGTCCATGTAGCATCATGATAATAATGATAAAACTAAGATTTTTTGTGTTTGGCAAGCAACACAGGTCTTTCTCTTGTTACCTTGAACTGACCAGAGTACATGAGGTAGAGAAGTACAAATATTTGAGACTCACATTTCACAACTCTTTGGTCTTCTCACCTAGACCGAATGGCCCTGTGAGCTCAAGTATTTATAGGTTGCAGAGGAAATTCAATGGAGACTTTTGAGGAATTTCATCAGATTCACTAATTGTAGCCTTTCAAATCAAAGTTTGGCCACAAGCATTGTATGGCGTGGAACTTCTAATGTTGAATCCTGAAGCCTTGGAGACCAATTCTTGGAAACAGCTACTATGTCTCACACAAAGTACCATGATTCAAGCAAAGCCTTTAGACTTGAATTGGCCCTTATCTCTTGGCGGGATCTTGCAGCAAACACTTCCTTAAATACCTGAATTCCCTTTCCCAAACTAATGTCAATATCAAATATGTGTAGCATGGTGGAAGGAACCAAATTATAGAAAACAGAATTGGACCACATCTTCCTCACTACAAAAAAGTTGGGTAAAGGATTTATTCAAGTGTGAAAATCAGATCTCATGAGTTCTACCATGTATATCAAAATGGAAAATGAAATTGATTGTCATCCAGGCTTCATTTTATAGGAACGAAAATGATTTAGTAAGCAAGCTGTTTCCTTAACTTTGTTTTCATTGGGGCTTGCGATTACTTTTCTGTACACTTCCCATTTACCAAGACATTTAATGCAATATTTTTTTTTTAATGAATCAATTATATCGGATTCCACTGGCTGCCACTAATCTTTCCCAGTCTAAGGGGACATTTTTGTGCTCTTTAAATGTAAAATATACTTGTTCACAGTATTTAATAGATTGTCTATGATTCCTAGCCTGCCACAATGTATTTCTTAAGCTAAATTGTATCAAGTATGATACATTTACTCAAAAATTAGCTAAGTCATTGATGGTTGGAATGAAGTTTATGGACGTGCAGAACTTGAAAATTTCTTCAGTTCCTGGAAAGTGGGGATATACTAATCAGGGGCTGGCAGAATTAACAGAGTTTCACCCTGGAATTCCAAAGACTTATATAAAAGCCCCGCATGACTCCACAGACATCGGCCAGCAGAATTCAGGTATGTCATACTGCTCATGCTGATTTTAGCACCGGGAGCATGTTTTGTGCTGTAAAACTAGTGCAAACGGCATCATGCAGCACACCAGAGGGCGCTACTTCTTTCTGCCGCTCAAGTACATTTTCTACTAGAGCAGCAACTTTCTCAACACAAGTGGTCATGTCCTCCTGCAACCGGCCCTTTTGTGAAATATTGCCGGAGATATGCTAGCACCCGAAAATCATGGTAGGGGATGCAAATTCTCACTAGCCTTGTCAACCAAATGTTGGCAAGCCATGCACAAGAACAAACTCCACGCTCCAAGTGGAACGCAGAGTGGGCAAAACTCTGCAAACTCCGCTAGCGGAGCAGAATTTTTCACCTACCCCTAATACTAGTGTTATGATTTGAATCTGATTATTAATTAGTCATAGTTATAATCAAATTTTGTATATTGCATTTTATTAGTATATTTTTTTTTCTATTTCATAGACATAGTTCTAAGCAAGTAAAATTTTTTGCTGAACTCGCAGTCTCCAATGGGGTGGCGGCACAGTCCAGTGTGAGGCCCCCTGTGTGCCGAAAACATACTATGTGACGGAATCCCAATAACAAACTACATTTTGTATCAATCCCTGAACTCTCATGTTGTTTGGAGAAGGTGGTGGCCATTTTGCAATCCATGTATCTTTTTTCTCATGTCTTATAGTTACATGCTCAGCATTTTTAAAATTATTTTCCAGTTTTTATACACTGAAAATAAGCCCAGGGCATTAGAGCACTTTACGTAAGGACCAGTTACATACCTAAGGTCTCATGGAGATTAATTGATATGCCCAGAATCACAGGATGTTAACCTGATCCGTGACTCAAATCTGGTTCTCCACTTACAAAGTAGGCAGCCTTTTCCCTCTTTTGTGCTTTTCCCTTCTTGCTCTTGGTGAAAATCTCATGAGGCAAATTAAGTTCTGGTCTTGCAAAATGAGTGTCCGTGGGCCCCAAAAACCATAGGCTCAATTCAAGCACTTATTTTAAGGGACAAGGAAAAATTGTGGATGGATTTTTATATTCAATCAATCAACCAATCAGGTCTTGCGAAGCGTGGCTTGTCACTCCGGGGGGGTCTCCAGGTACCGTAGGGTTCTGTGGGCTTTGGCTGGGAGTGGATGTTTGTAGAACAGCCTGGTATTGAGCTGCTTCCTGAAATTCCATACGGAAGTGCAGGTTTGCAGATGGAGAGGGAGTTTGTTCTAGGCTTTGGATGCAATGTGAGAGAGAGACCGGCCTCCAGACTAGTTAAGCCGGATGTGGGGGACGTGGGCCTGAGCGAGGAAGGTGAAGCAAATTTCTCTCATGGGTTGGTGGAAGGAGAGGTGGTTGTTAAGTTCGGAAGGGCCTGAGTTGTGAAGGGCTTTATAGGCGTGAGTGAGGAGCTTGAAGAGGCGTCTTTGCTGGACGGGAGCCAGTGGAGAGACCAGAGGTGATGCTGGTTCTTCTAGGGAGGTTGAAGGTGAGTCTGATGGCCTCATTCTGGATGGTTTGGAGGTGGTTCATGAGTTGTTTTATTGTTTCGACATAGAGTGTGCTGCCATAGTTCAGCCGGCTGGTGATGAGGGCCTAGGTCATGGTTTTTCTGGCTGACAGTGGCATCCAGCGGAAGATATTTCTAAGCGTGCCGAGAATGCCTGTTGACTTCTCATCCTTGGCGTGGTCTCCCTTAATGTTTGTCTTTGTTTCCCAGGTTGTTGATGTGTGCTGGACTCTGTTTTTGCTGTTTTTGTTACTCTGGGCACTTTACCACTGCTAACCAGTGCTAAAGTTCAAGTGCTCCTATACAAAATGTGTATGTAATTGGTTAATCCATGATTGGCATATTTGATTTACTAGTAAGTCCCTAGTACAGTGCACTAGAGGTACCCAGGGCCTGTAAATCAAATCCTGCTAGTGGGCCTGCAGCACTGGTTGTGCCACCCACATTAGTAGCTTTGTAAACATGGCTCAGACCTGCCACTGCAGTGTCTGTGTGTGCAGTTTTAAACTGCTAATTCGACTTGGCAAGTGTACCCACTTTCCAGGCCTAATCCTTCCATTTTCTTACATGAAAGACACCCCTAAGGTAGGCCCTACGTAGCCCCAAGGGCAGGGTGCAATGTATGGTTAGGGTAGGACACATACTAATGTGTTTTATATATCTTGACAGTGGAATTCTGCTAAATTAGTTTTTCACTGTTGCAAGATCTGTCCCTCTCATAGGTTAACATGGAGGCTACCTTTAAATATGATTAAAGTGTTAATTCCCTTTGGGAGTGGATAGACGTGTGGATTGTGGGGTCTCTGAGCTCACAATTTAAAAATACATTGTTTAGTGAAGTTGATTTTAAGATTGTGTGTTTGGAAATGCCACTTTTAGAAAGTGAGCATTTTCTTGCTTAAACCATTTCTAAGACTCTGCCTGTTTGTGGATTCCCTGTCTGGGTCAGTTTGACAGTTGGGCTGTTTGCACCTCTCAAAAGACAGTGACACAAAGGGAGCTGGCGTGTAGCCTGCATATCCTGATGAGCCATCTGTACTAGGAGTGAGGGGAGGAGTGGTCACTCACACCTGAAAGGGCTGTGCCTGCCCTCACACAATGCAGTCTCCCGCCCCCTGGTGTGTGTCTGGGGCCTTGCATGGGCAAGGCAGGATTTCACAAACAAGAGAGACTTTTCTTTGAAGTAAGCATACTTAGAAGGGCAAAATGGGTATAAGAAGGGCACCCAAAACCACAGACTTTAGAACACTTCTGGAAACCAAGAGGAACCTCTGCCTGGGGAAGAGCTGAAGAGCTGAGGAAGAAGAGCTGCCCTGCCTGTGACTGTGCTTTGTGGAGCTCTCCTGCAGTTGCTGCTTCTGCCTGTGCTTGATTTAGAGCTTACCTCCTGTTATTTGATGTCTCAGGGACATCAAAGACTTCTCTCTGCCAGCACCTGGAGCCTCTGCTGAGACTCCTACTCTGCCAAGTGGAGCCTGAAAGGAGAAGCTGGCAGCCCAAAAGTGAGAAATCCACGCACCGACCGCCGTGCGGGGAAAAGATGTATGCAACTCTGATCTGCGGCCGAAAAATCGACGTGCCCCCGGCTTCTTGGCTGAAAGTCGACGCTCGCCTGCAACGTGACCGGAAGATCGACGCCCGCGGCTGGAGACATGACAAGCAGCATCACTGATGGAGGCTGGTGAGATCACAACCCGAGGTGCGTGGTTTTTGGATCATCGTGTAGCAGGATTTCTGACGTAAACATCGTTGGGCGTGCAAAAACGACACAACGCCTGCCCGGACCCGAGAGTGCAGTTCGAATCGAAGCATCGCTCTCCTGCGGAGAGAAGAAATGATGCATGCTGACTCGACTGAAGGAGAAAAGACGCACGGTCTTGCTCATGAGTGAAATCGACGCATCGCAAGCCCTTTTTGATGCACACTCACCCATGCGGGGTTATTTTGATGCCCCCAGGTACATTTCCACGCTAACAGCATTAGCGTTGTGTTTAAAATTACATGAAGACTCTTTTTAGTTTTTAATTGATAACTTGACTTGTGTATTGTGGATGTTTGTTGTTTTGGTCTTGTTCTGTTTAGATAAGTATTTTCTGTTTGTCTAAACCTGTGTTGTGTCATTTTGTAGTGTTTTCATTGAATTACTGTGTGTGTTGGAACGAATACTTTACAGCTAGCACTCTGAAGTTAAGCCTACTGCTCATGCCAAGCTACCAAGGGGTTGAGCGGGGGTTAGCTGAGGGTGATTCTCTTTTACCCTGACTCAGAGTGAGGGTCCTTGCTTGGACAGGGGATAACCTGACTGCCAACCAAAGACCCCATTTCTAACAATGCTTAAGCAAGCTGTGAAAAAGGCATTGATTTGTTGCTTCATGGTCAGCTGGGTATCTCTGATGATTCCGAGGTTGCGTGCATAGCTGGTGGGCGTGGGGAGAGGGCCAAGGTTGGAGGGCCACCATGTGTCGTCCCAGGAGGAGAAGCTGCCCTCGAAGATGAGGACATTAGATTTGTCAGAATTTAGCTTGAGGCAGTTGGTCTTCATCCATGTGGCGATGTTGGTCATGGTGTTTTGGAAGTTGTGGTCATGGCGTCATCTGTGAGGGAAAGGGCTAGCTGGGTATCATCTGTGTAAGAGATGACGTTGAGTCCGTAGGTGCAGGCGATGTCAGCGAGAGGTGTCATGTAGGTATTGAAGAGGGTGGGGCTGAGGGAGGAGTCCTGGGGAACACTACAGAAGATGTCTTTGGGCTCGAAGACAAAGGGCGGTAGGTGGATGTTAGAAATGGGGCCTTTGGTTGGCAGCCACGTTACCCCTTGTCCAAGCAGGGACCCTCACTCTGGTCAGTGTAAGTCACACACAATCCAGATTATCATGTGGCCACTCTCTGGTAGCTTGGCACTGAGCAGTCAGGCTTAACTTAGAAGGCAATGTGTAATGTATTTGTGCAATAAATCATGCAATAACATAGTATAACATCACAAAAATACACCAGACAGTATTTAGAAAAATATATAATATTTATCTAGTAAGATGCAGGTCAAAATGATCAAGATTCACTAAGTATACATTTAAATATCACTGTAAAAAAAGATATAAAGTGTTTTTAGTCTTTAAAAAGCAACAAGTGTCTCTTGCAAGCACAAATTACCTGGTTTGTGTTCCAACTCTCCACAAGGGACCGCAGAGCAGGAGATGTGTGGAAAACTGGGAGGTGTAAGTCGATTTTTCTGGCAGACACAGACGATGCGTCGGGGAGTTTTCACACAGGGCATACTTTGCGTTGATTTCCAGCACATCTGCAGGATTTTGTATTACCATTCTGGCCATACTAAATATGACCTTATTACTCCTTCCAGATCAGAACCTACCACTCAAACAGTCTATGAGGGTAGCCCTAATGTTAGCCTATGAAAGGAGCAGGCCTCACAGCAGTGTAAAAACGAATTTAGGAGTTTTACACTACCAGGACATATAAACTGCACAGGTACATGTCCTGCCTTTTATCTACATAGCACCCTGTCCTATGGGTTATCTAGGGCCTTCCTTAGGGGTGACTTATATATAGAAAAATGGGAGTTTAAGGCATGGCAAGTACTGTTAAATGCCAAGTCGAAGTGACAGTGAAACTGCACACACAGGCTTTGCAATGGCAGGCCTGAGGCATGGTTCAGAGGCTACTTATGTGGGTGGCACAATCAGTGCTACAGGCCCACTAGTAGCATTTAATCTACAGGACCTGGGCACATGTAGTTCACTTTACTGGGATCTTACGAGTAGATTAAATAAGCTAATTGGGTATAAACCAATGTCAAAATGTTTTAAGGGAGAGAGCATTTGCACTTTAGCACTGGTAACAGTGGTAAAGTGCACAGAGTCCTAAAACAAACAAAAACCGTGTCCAAAAAGTGGAGGGAGGCAGGCAAAAAGTTAGGGGTAACCACACTAAGGCTGCCAGGTCTAACAGTGGATTATTTGTTTTCGGCCAGATAGGAAGGAAGATATACAGTTGAGCGTGTTGCTTTGAAAGCCGATGCGGTGTAGTCTGGCAATGAGGGTGGAGTGGGAGATGGTATCAAAGGCTGCGGATAAATCGAGGAGGATGAGGGTGGTGGACTCCTCCCTGGTTGATGAGGCATCCTATGTCATCTGTGGCTGTGATAAGGGCAGTTTCTGTGCTGTGAATCTGGACTGCCATGAGTCTAGCAGGCTGTTACCTTCTAGGAAGTCTGTGACCTGGCGTGGGATGGTATTTTCCAATACGTTTGTGGGGAAGGGCAGGAACGAGAGGGAAGCAAAAACTCAAAAAATGGAGAGGGTCCAAATTACTATTCTCCTGTGTAAGTGCCAAATTCATAAGATAGGGGACTCAGCCAGAGGACAGGGACCCAAACGTCCTCAAAAATCGAGTATACAGGGTAGAAGAGAGGTAAGGTCCCACACAAAATTCTTGGAACAGTCAAATTCAAGGTTTACTGCATTATTTCTTCAATCATTATTTTACTTCCAAATGTTCAAAGAAAGACACTTCATTTCCTTTAGCGAAAGCAACATCCAAAATAATGGCACAAGAGGAAGAAAATAAACAGCCAACACGTGTTTCGCCCCCTCTGGCATTATAAGCCGGGGCTTTCTCAAGGCTGAAAGAAAAAGAAAAAAACTTGTTGATAGTATTGATAAAATAAAGAAAGATATCAAGAAGCCTCCAAAAGCCACCGAAGAGTGAGCAAAAGAGCAGAATGCTCTGCGGAAAGGATCACCGATTTTGTGCAACAGATGACACCGATATAGAAACGCAGTCGTTTTGTGATTGATTTCATGGTCACTTGATTAATTAGTAAGTACCAAAGGGGTATACAAAAACAATGATAAAATAGTGGTGAAGCAACTAATGCTTAAATCCCAGAGTGAAAAGAAAATGAACTAGTGCTAGAACCGTTGGTTTTGAGAAATATAAGTGAAGTTAGTTGATGAGACACAAGTAAAGGAATAATTAAACCAAACAAGGTATATCGTAAGCATAAACATACATTTGTGATATAGGTCAATTACTTTTTGTGACAACTATTACTGACAGTTCTTGAAACCTTTCTTATATTAGAAAAAGTAGTCATAATACTCATAATGTCAATTGTAATATAGTTAATTTGAGTGAGCACACACATTTTATATTTGAGCCATCAGAGCATATCTTCGATGTTTATGGGGCTCATTGGTCGCAAGTACTACCTTAATGACAATGAGGTAAGTTTTATTAATTAACTAAAATAGTACGCTAAATCAAAAAGACAGTCTCCGTGTATAGCAAGGGCCGCTCTTTTATCTTACCTTGAGATTGTATTTAGTGTCGGAAACGCCGACTGATATAGGCGGAAAGTCATAAAGAGCCGAGACGGGCGCATTAAGCGTCGCGCTCTTAATGAGCCAACCTTTATCGGCTAGGGAATTCCTAGCGTCGTTCAGTTTCAAATAGAAACAAACGACGGACTGTTACCATTTTAGACATAAAGAAGAAGAGGAAAACGGTAACCGCCATTTTGTCACGGTACAGACGATTGAGAAACCAGACATTAGGACATCTTTTGTGAGCACAGAGAGTATATACAGAATTACTATGCCATATTTAGTAGCAAGCACACCACGTGAAATAAGTAAATGTAAAAAATAGGACAAAGTTAAAGTAAAAAGAGAGAAAAGAGAATATAAAACAAGATGAAAAGGAAAATCAAACTAGAACTATGGTTCAAAACGATAAATCCAGTTGGAGAAGGTGCAAATGCGGAGTTCTAAGGTGTCTGCATGGCTGGCTCTAATGTTTTTGAGAGCAGAGGTTCAGGAGGATGCCAAGAACTTGCTCCAGCCGCATGGGAGGAAGCTGGGGGGTGTTCTCCAGGGGAGCAGGTTGTCCATTGATGGCAAAGTGGATGATGTGGTGGCCTGTGCAGGTTACCTTGGTGGTGTGGGAGAAAGAAGCTCCTCTGGTGGTGGAGAACATGGGGTCCAGAGTGTGTCCTGTGCAGTAAGTGGGACGAGTGAATAGTTGGGAGGGTCCGACAATGCTCATGTTTTCTGGGAGTCATGTCTTCTAGGTGGAAGTTTAAGTCACCCTGGAGGATGTAGTGGTTGGTGTTGATGGCCAGGGGGTGATAAGCGCAGGGGTGGCATTGCAGAATCTGTGGTGGGGGCCTGTAGGTGAAGGTTCCTCTGATGGTGGTTTTGGTGTCTGGTTTGAGCTGAAAGTTTAGGTGTTCCATGATGGGAGAGGTGTTGTCATCTGTGGCAATTGATGGCCATGCCTCTGCCTTTTTGTTCATGCATTCTCAGTGGATCATATTGTATCGGGGTGGTTGTGGCAATGTCAGGACAGATGAAAAGGAGAGGCAAGTTTTGGTGATGATCAGCATAACATTGGGGCCGATGGTGGTTATGTTGTCCCAGATTTCCATGGTGTGTCTTCCGAGGGATCGGACGTTGAGTAGTGCGCATTGGAGTTGAGGTCTGTGGCCGTTGGGGTATTGACTGATGCATGCGGTGGGTGTTGCTCTGCAGGAGAAGTGGAAGTGGTGGCAGGAGAAAGGGCCTGTGGTGGTTCGGTGTGAGGCTGTGATGCAGTAGTCGTTCTGTGTCTTCAGTTTCAGGTTGAGGATCTTGTCGGAGGAGTAGCGATGGCAGTCAGGAGGTCAGGGGGTCCTGCCGCTGGGCGCGGTCCAGGCATGAACAGGTGCAGATAGGCTTGCCTTTGGTGTGCCTTCGGAGTGCAATTGGCATACCCGCTGCGCACGTCTGCTGCACAGCTGTGCAGTTTCCTCCATTATGTAGCCCAGGGAGGAGAGGGGGTCCAAACCAGAGGGTGGGAAGCCAGAGGGCGGGAAGCTACCGGGAAGCCGAGGGGCTACAGGCAGCAGGTGGCGAGGAGGTGAGGACACAAGAAAAGAAAACCAAGCAGCAAAAAGAGGAGGTAAAAAGGGTGAAAGCAAGAAAGACCGTGAGAGAAAAACAAAAGAGTGAAAAGAAGGAATCAGAGCAGGATCGAGCCGAATAAAGCAAAAGGAGGCACAATAAAGCAGCAAGGAGTAAAAGTAAGAAAGAACCATGAGAGAAATTCAAGGAGTGAAAAGGAAGGCATCAGAGCAGGAACAAGCAGGAGGCAGGGCTGATGCAATGGCCGGTCTCGAAACCGCGCTGACTCAGCTGGAGGGCTGGGAACAGTCCCACTGTGCTGGGCGGTGGCAGGGGTGTGGCGAGAGACCAAGGGAGGTTTAGGGCATATTAGATGCTCACCTCCTGTATGCTGTAGATTCAGCAGTAACAAGATTCCGATCAGAACACAGATTGCTGTTTACACACAACTGAGATATCTTTTTTCACTGTTTCGTTTAGAGGCAGCGCCTTCACAATTGGTTACTAATAGTGTTTCTATCTTCTTTAGATACTGCCTTCAACATGTAGCATCAGTGACATACAGACATTAGTGAGACAAGTCTGAATTGTGCTGTTCATCATGTCACTGTTTTCTCTTTTATATCATGACCCTTCCCCCGTTTCTAATTTTTTTGGCTTTTTAATATTGTTGCATGTGGTCACCTTGTGGAGATGGTGAGAGATGGAAGAGTACATCTCTCCTGTTTTCTCCTACGTTAAAGCACAGTGTTTTTAAGACAGAATCATTGGGCTGTACGAATTAAATCACACAGTTACACCAACCTTCTGTCCACTGACTGTAGTTTGAGTTTTTTCTCTGGCAGGACAACCATGGGGTTTAGCATGAACACAGAGACTTTTCAGTCAACACTTCTATGTCTAACGTGAGATACATTAAGAGAATGCTGAGAAATGCCCCTAGTCCACTAACGCCAGAAATTCTATTGGCAGCTATTGAACCCCAGTTTTTGTTTGTCATTATTTGTTTGTTATTATTTCCTATCAGTTGGATTCTGACATAGGCTTTTGGCAAAATCCTAATGCATTGTTTATTTATTTACTATTTTAAAAGAGGCAGCTTTTCCTGGTTTGCCTGCAGTGTTAACATGAGTGCGTAGATTGATTGTCACGTCTGTTAAAGGAGGCATATGCCCCCTTTCTAACATCAGTGGACTGTTCCCAACAAACTTTAAATGTAAAACATGTAACCCACAAATACGTTTTTATTATTTCCATTCGAGTTTTTGTCTCATATAATATCTTGATGGAAAATAAATGTACTGGTGAAAACGGGGACATATATAGAACTATTCCATAACATACACATTATTTAAGGATTTTTGCAATGCATAGTTTAAAGCAAGACTATTGATTTACAGGAAATATATGATTATGTAAGCCTGCTAGTCTTCTTGAGTATCCAACTGTGTATGTGTCTCCCTGCAGCAAGATGACCCCTCTCTTGAAATTCTAAAATAGAAGTATCTTGTTCTTGTCCAGTTGTGCCCAGAAATGGGATTCTAGCCAGAGGGAAGATCCTCTCAAGAGCCCCTCATAGCCTGTAGGCTACTCTGTGTGATTCCACATAGACTTTGCCTCCGTCATGTCAGGCCTGGCTTTATTGCCACCCTTTTGTGTTTTTTTAGAGGACGAGCAAATCGTGGGACAATATTTGTCTATAGAGAATTGCAGGTAGTCGTGTTTCTGTGAGATTGAAATGGTACCTGCGATCCGATTTGAAACTACATTAAGACACACCCTAAAGAGTGGATCATATCTGTGTCTATAGTGCAATTGGCATCATGGTCTACTTTCGGTGATTTCCACATTGGATTGATTAACAGTTTCGCAAATCACCAAAATGTTCCAGGTATTTTCATTTAAATCTATGAACATCTAATTTTGTGCACTTTTTGTGGGTACAAAAAAGATTGGCAGAAACCACTCTCCAGCATAGTGAAAAGTGCCTGCGGCTTTAAAAATTATTCTTTGATAGCATTTCCAATTGCACGAGGTAACCGAAAATGGGGTACCGAAAGTGGTGTGCTCCTGTCTTATGGTAATTCAAGGTCTGTCTTGCCTTCTGGAAACAAAATACCCAGGCAGCACGAAATTCAGGGCCTACGATGCGTAAAACGCCTGTCTAACTAGCTGAAAAGGAAGGAGGAATATGCCAGCTAAATCCAAAAGGTCTCTGGGTAAGGCCTGCAGGCGTTGTGGTTGACCCATATTAGGATCTGAAAATTGGCAGCAAACACATTGGAGCTGGAAAACGTCCGCAGAGAGTGGAGACGAAAAGATCTTTGTATTGAGAGGCGTGATATTAAGGATAAAAACTGGGCAGAAATATTCCGCAAAAGCCTGGAAGGCAAGAGAAAGTCTTCACTTCACAACAAATCAAGTATCACATGCAAGGTCATAGTTAAGACCCCTGAATCTATACCTTTCAAGTTTCAAGTCTCAGGCAGAACAGAGTCCGGCGAAGTCAAGTCATATTCAAGAATGACTGACAAACCTTAAAAAAAAAAAAACACATTCACTCAAAGTTTGCTTCTTTGGCCCTGCTTCTCATATGTGGAATGCTCTTCCAGCACAAGTTAAATGGGCCTCTTCGCACTGTCATTCAACAGAAACTGCAAATAACACCTCACAAAAAAGTTTACTAATCCAACTTTAGATTTCATCACTAACTTATATCCTCCCTCCTATGTGTCACCCAGCTTCATATGCTGCTATATACATTTTCTCACGGTAGAGTCTGAGAGTAAACGTTTCAAACTGCTCCCTATGGAGAAGAGAGGGCGTTTGTACTGGTACAGGAAGATAGAAAGGAGTCACCTACATTTATGATAAAGAAGAAACATGCCGCCCATTTAGAAAAAGTGACTATTTTAGCCTGGCTGATGAGGGGTGAAACCCCGAAACCGGTCCCAGGATGCTTGTTTCCAGTCCAGGGAAGACCTGGCCTAGCAGTTCGGGCTCGACTGTTCCCATGGGGAACAGGGTCAAGACTGATTTGCATATGGCTGGGTCCAAACTGGAATGGCATGGGCAGCAAAAAAACGATGGATTTAGGCCCAGATCACTGTACTGGGGGTGAATGTTTGACAATGTTCAGCATTCCGTCCATCACTTGCTGTTTTTATTTTAGTCATGGCCAGTGAATTCTCATTCAAATATCGAGGAAATACATCCCTCTTCATGGCATGTGAGAAAACAGTGATAGTGCCTTCTCTCGGTGTGTGAGTACCACTGCAGCATGTGCACGCAGTAGGTTACAGCTCTATTGTATCCAGCGTTTCCTTTAAATGGAGCCTCGGCATGAATTTGAGTCACCTCGACGGCATTATCGACACACTGCAGAATGCATGCGCAACCCAGACATTTAGATATCAATTCATGTATCTTTTATTCGTATTTTACTTCAAAGGAGGCATAAGGAAGAGTATTTTCAGGTGGCGAATATTTTAAGAGAGCCTGGTCGGCTGAACATCTAAACATTGTTTTTCTTTCAAGTACTGTAGGGATTCTGACGGATTTTTATGCGAATCCGTTTCTTTATTTCAAATGGGAACAAATTGCTAGATCCACGATATGTATTGAAAGCAGCTTCCTGCCAGGGACTCCTGGTGTGCCTGTGAGAACAGAGGCCTTACGCATCATCTGAGGGTCCCGTCAGAACCCATGAAAAGCACGAGCCCTCGCTTCTGCGCGACGCCAGGAATGCGCGCGGCTAACGAGAGTCTCACTGCGTGGGACGCGATGATAAGTGACGGGCCTTCAGCGCTGCCGTCTGCCAGTCTGCGGGGAGAAGAGGAACGCAGGCAGGTGAGATGAAGCTATTCATCAAATGCCCACTCGGAGCCTTGCCGATGCTGACATTTCTGAGGGGAGGGCACACACCTGGCAGAGCAGGGCCCGGGCAATGGCGCGTACATTCCATTGCCCTGTCTTTTCTACCACCCCATTCACTGAGGAATATACTACTGAGCATAAGAGAAACTCCCCGTATCAGCATTCATAGAATTCTTACAAGCGCTGAAGGAACAGCTCTCAGCACTGAAGTCTGCGCTAACAAAAAAGGACTCTGTCATTAAATTGCAGGAGCAACTCGACTCCCTAAAGCTCATAACCAGCACATTCAATTCTGAGCTAAAGCAACAACTGTCAGACGACGACAAAGAAATCTAGTGCGAGAGTAACCGTCATGCACTTTACCACAAGAAATGTAAGGAGTATTAGTGATTTTAACTCTGAAAGATTCTCCCACCGAGTTCAGACCATAGGAATTGCGATGAGGTAAATTAGCATTTCTCTTCAACAACTCTCAGCTTGTAACCCAGAGCTTTGCCTACTGAGTTGAAGTAGTAGCACCTTGCACTGCCCCCAGACACCCATCCTATGATTTTAACCAAGAACGTTTCCACTAAACTCATACCCCCTACTGCAACCAACCACAAGGCTCTTGGAACAACTTCTAAGCCAAACCGTTAATAAACCTGTTTGTAAAACCAGACATTACCACTGACTCAGCTAGGGCATCTTTCAACAGCCTCCAGGCTTTTAACCAAATGCACTATTCACTAAGTGTTAGAGGACGGTTATGACCATCAGGTCTGCCCTGATTTTTCGCTTTTTGACCACCTGGTTTTTGACTTTTTACTGTGAGAGAGACTCCTATGAGGGGACTCACGCACAGTAAACACATGGTAAAATGGACTGTGTGTGTTTACCGCCAGTGCCGCCGTGCTAAGGAAGGGCTGCTGTGACGCAGCAAGGGCAGAAGGCCCCGGGCGGGTTACATGTGATCATGTGTGCACATGGATGTGCACCCATGTGAGGGCTGTGGGGCGAGGATTCCTGGTGTGCGCAGCCCAAGAACTGAGCTTTGGTAAGCCTGGTGCAGGAGGAACTATGCAGAGTGGGTGGTGACCTGGAGTAGGTCTCATGAGAGGGGTGTACACATGTGAGGGAGAGTCAGTGTGCTTACTGTCTTTTCACTGTAGGGATACTTAGTTAAATGCCAATGTCAGTGTGCTTAAGGTATTTGCATTGTGGGGATACTCCATTAAATGTCAATGGGAAAGGATGGCCTATTGTGCAACTCCAGTTCTTTGGGGTTCACCAAGACCAGAGTGACACCAAAGTTCACTGTAACCTGTAAGAAAAGAATGATGCAGTAGGTTACAAGAGCATAGTGGTACAACTTATGGGTCATCAATGGATGTCATCTTTCTCTGACTCAGCCCAGGATTAGGGCCAATTACTGCTCTGTCCAGTTGCTTGAGCAGGGCCTTGCATCAATCAGCCAGCTGTCATTCCTTGCCAGGAGTAGGCTGGAGAGGCCCTGCGAGGAATGTCAGTGAGGAGGGGCTGAGGCTTTCAAAGCACATGTGGCAACTAACTCCTGGATGATGCCATTTTGAGCTATCCAAAGGAGGGGACGGGGGCAAAGAAGTGATGTGGTACATCTGGATAGGCCAGAAGTGCAGACCTGCTGGACACTTCTGCCCCCACTTAAAAGGTCCTGCACAGGGGAGAGCTCTCTCTCTTGGATGTGCTTCATTGCTGGACACTGGGACTGAAGATGGGCTTCATGGACAATTGGAAGGAGGAACCCACTGACTGCCCCTGGGGCAGGGACTCTGCCCCTGAAGGACTCCAGGCCAGTGAGGCGAATGCCAGGGCCAGGCAAGCTGGCACCTTTACCCCCCTGAGGACTAGTTGGGGGAAGGACTGGGCTAGCGCAAGGAGAGCATGCTACCCAGAAGGAAAAGAGGGCTCCCAGAGGAAAGGCTGGCGCAGGGAGTCAGTGGGACTGGCTCCCTATGATCTGGGACCCTTTGAGGCCAGGAGGCCTAAGGAGAATGCTCCTGGTGGCAAGGGCTTGTCACCAGGAGCGAAACAACACCAAAATGATGAAAATCGGCCCTTGGGGACCCAAGATTTCCAGGGAAGAAGGATTGTGATCATTGACCTTTGGTGAAGCAGCGACGAAGCACGTGGGGCTCCGCTGCTGCTCCAGACTGTGCCCCCTGGGTGGGCCAGGGCCTAGGGGATGCACCCTGAGGAAGAGGAGCGGGGAGAGTGCCGTCGCACTTCCCCTCCAGAAGAAGAAGTGGCCCCGGGCCCCATCCTGGGGCCTCGTGAAGCCTGACCAGTTTGACTTATTGGGGGGTGCCATTGCGCACCCCCCTTCCGCGGGGGGTAGGGATCCCAGACCCCATCCCAGGGCCCCCTGCAGTGAAGAAAAAGCCGGGGAGCGCCATCGCACTCCCTGGGAAGATTGTGAGGAGAGGCCCCTGACCCCATCCTGGGGCCCCATGAAGAAGGAGGAGTGGAGGGGTGCCGTCACGCACCCCGCAAGATGGCCACCAGATGTGGAGGGGCCAGCGGTGAAGAAGAAGCCGCTCCCTGTGAAGATTGACCAGGGGGCCCCAGCAGAAGTCAAGTCGGGGGCGCCGTCGCGCCTCCCATGAAGAAAATCCACAGAGGGACCCGGACCCCATCCCGGGGCCACAAAAAGAAGGTGATGTCAAGGAGTGCCGTTGCACTCCCCGTGGAGGTGTGGAGGGGCCCCGGACCCCATCCCGGGGCCCCAAGTGGAAGATGGTGTCAGGGAGCACCTTTGTGCTCCCTGTGGGGACGTGGAGAGGCCCCAGACCCCAACCAAGGGACCCAAAGCTGTAGGAATGAAGCCTGCACGGGTCTGCCTGCTGGAGAGGGACGACACCACAGAGAAGGCCAGCTCCCGCGGCAGCACACGGAGGTGCTGGCCGTGTGGGGAGCCGGCGGGGGCGGCCTGTGGTGGGCTCCCTGCGCTGCCCTCCTTCAAGGGAGCACTTACTTCGTGTGGGGTGTCCTGGTGGGGCCTGGCACCCCCCAGGATGGAGTATCAGTTATGACGGCACAGCGGCTCTACCCGGCACAGCGGGAGAGCCGCTCATTTCATATGCAGCCACCCCAGCATGCTTTGCGGGGCACGAGCAGGGGTTTAGTCCCCTAAACCAGCTTGTGGTGGTCCCAGGAAGATGGGGCCACCACCAAACCCATGCCCATGGACAGGGGGAACTACAGGAGCAGCCCACCCCCCCCCAATGCAGTTTGTATCCCCACCCTAGATAGGGTGGGACAAAAGAATGATAACCCCCAAGGGCTCTACATGTTGTTAAAGCACAAGCTTATGTGGACTTTTGTTCTGGCTTGTGGGACTGTGTCTAATAGAGGTGTAGGCTGGTATTACCCAATGTATTCATCTGTTATTTGATGGTCAATTAGGAGTATTTTGAAAGTAATCCCAATGGTTAAATTGCTTGAATATGGCCCTATATGTTCTCCGTTGATGCTACTTTGAATAATGAGAGTGACAGTCACCTCTTGGCAAGATAGATGTACTTGATTGCAGATGTAGGTGTGTTCATTCCACATTACTGTAAAATGTTCAAATGTTGCAGGGGGACACCGGGGATTGTTTTGCCATGTGGGTTGTTGGATTATATCCTCCCTTGGAGGAGACATGAGAGATTACACAATGTCCTCCCATAGTGATTCCATCACTTTGTGTATATTTGTAGATTGTTGCATAGTATTGAGTAGTTTGTGTGTGAGTAATAAATGTACTTTTACTTTATCAAAAGAAAAGCACAGACTGGACAACCATTTATTGAGAGTCATGCTTGTGTGCTCATGAATGGGGGTTACTAGCCCACACCACCTCCCTTAAGTAAGCCTTGGACTGCTCTGCAACGCTACCCTATGAGAGTCAAGCACTACAATGGGGTGTTTGGTTCCAAGTGGCAGTCGCGTGCGGACCCATTACTTGTGCAGGGCACACAACTAATGACCCACCTTTCAACACTATGGTTAAGCAGACATTCAATTACAAAGTCCACCTCTGAGGTCAACAAAGCACACCAAGTATTGATCTGTAGGTTCCTATACTAGACTTCAGGCAGTCATCTAAATGAGCCCCCATCAGTCTAGATTAAAAAATTCTACAAGCGACCAGAAGGAGTGGATTTTGTTACAAATACTGCTTTTTCTACCCGAGAACTCTACAGTGAGTTAAACAAGTGCCTTGTTAAAATGTCATAGTTACCTAAAAAACATTACAAGACACAAGAAGGCCTTTCTCTAGCTAAGCAACAGGCTCCCATGCAAGAATTTGTCTGCTGATTGAACAGCTGAAGGAGCAGCTCTTCGGTCACCTGGCTTGGTACTTCAGCCCCCTGAGGGAGACTGAATGTTCACCATGCCCTGTCAACCTTCAAGATCTAACTTTGAGTTAAGGTAGCAGAACATTGCATTAACCCCTTGAATGCTAAGCCTTTTTCGGCCCTGAGCTGTGCCCTGTTTTATGTTTGGGACATTTCACACTAATGGCCTCATTACGAGTTTGGTGGTCCATGGACCACCATGTTGGCAGTCCGACCACCACAACTCTGGAGGTCCGAATGTCGTATTGCGAGTTTGGTTATGGGACTGCCAAAAGCCCCCCAGCAGTCAGCTGACCCTGCCACATTGACAGTCAGTCAGTATGGTAAGGACTCGGGGGGCCGTCCTTCACTTCAGCCGTCAATGTTAGAGATCCCGGCATCAGGAGTGCCATGGCTATTACGACCTGCTGGACCACCAAGTTTCCATTGAAGACTCCACTGCCATGGAAAGCTTGGTGGTCCAGGAGGTTAGGGGCCCAAAATCGGTGGCCCTAGTGGGTATGACCACATGGAGGGGTAGGTGGGGTCCATGTGGGCCTCACAAAGAATTTGGGGTTCAGGAGCGCACTGCATCCCGTACATGATATTGTGCATGGGAAGCAGGCTGCCCATCATGATGGCAGGTAGGAAAGCATGGCCGACAGTAGCTCCATTGTACTGCCATGCGTCCGCCCGTCAGTCAATGCAGTCCCGCGTAGAACTCGTAATAAGTCGGTCCTAGGACCATCAGCCAGGCGCCGATCAAAAGACCACCACCATGGCAGTCCAACGATCGGACCGCCAAACTGGTAATGAGGCCTGTAGGCATTTGTACCATTTTTCTCACTAAATTGCACCCATGCCAAATTTGTGTCCTTTTTTCCCACATGTTGGGGATTCAAAAGGTACCCAGGGTTTGTGGATTAAACTGGAGGAAGCCAAGAAAACAGCCGAAATATGGCACAGTTTTGGGTTTTCTGAAAAACTGGAAAATATTGTGCCAGAAAGTGTATGTTTTTTCCCTCTAATAATGGAATCAACGAAAGACTTGCTGTGCTAACACCAACCTCTTCCCAGCTGCCATAAACAAGCAAAGATGTTAAAAAACATAATTACCATAGATTTGGCATTTTTAAGTGGTAATTAATCTTTCTAATTTTTTGTAGTTTTAACATTCATTCAGTTTAAAGAGGAAACAGTTGTGAAGCTGTAGATCAACTCAAAATGTATACATTTACAAAAAATAGACAGATATGAATTCAGAAAGGGGTTAGTTGTGTAGATTAGGATTACCCCCAAAAATGATTTTTTGAAATGAAAAATACAAAAATAAGTAGAAAAAAATAGAAATAGGTGACCCAAATGCCTAATCTACAAAACTCATATACGGTTACATCTGTCAGATCCTTTTGGCAACAGAAGTATATATAGTTTGTTGGTTGTACAAAAACATACAATACCCAGAGAGAACTGAGCTGCAGTGTATAAATATTTTTCATCGTATAATGACTATGCATCTATTCATACAGTAAAATTCAATGAATGTGCAACAGTATAAAGGAAACTCATTCATTTTTAAAATGTGCCTAAATAACGGAGTTAAGTATGAGTGGTTATTTATACAACTCTGAATTTGTGGTTAATTATACAATCATGAAATTCAGTTGACATTTTGCAAAATTTTTTCTTTCTTGCACAGTTGTTAACATGTGGAAGCCAAAAGTGGAGGAAATTAAATTGATAACACATTTTTTCCATTCAGTGTTCCCATGCTTCTAAACAATAAAAACAATACCACACTTCTGCGACTGGGCCTATAGCTTGTGACAGGAAAGGCTGAAAAATACAAAGTGAGATATAACGTTTTTGCCTTAAACTGACTCATTTTGTGGGTGGATACAGTATTCGACCCAGACTTGGTCACCACCACTGGAAACCTACCACAAAAAGAAATGTCTGAAAACTAGACCCCCAGGCAATCCAGGGTGGCGTGACTTGCATGAATACTCCTACGTTTTCTTAGTTAGAATGCCCTGCAAACATCAAACTTTGGCTAAAATCATTATGTTTCCTCACCTTTCTGTGAGAGAAAGGTATGAAATCTGTGAGGATCCACAAAATCTCCATCAACCTGTGATTTCACACTTTTCCAATTAAACGATGACTCCACTTGTTTGGTTTGACCTGTGACTCATGATATAAAAGACCAAAAACACAAAGTGGAGACATCAAGATTTTGTGTTGAAATTTGACCCATTTTAGTGATGAGGGTGCCTGTAGTATGGATCTGGGCACGCCCACACCAAGGGGTCAAGCACAAACATTTCTTAACACTAGATACCCAGGGGAGCCCCGGATGGTATGACTTGAATGGATCACCATATGCTTTCTTACCAAGAAAAGCCTGCAAACATAAAACATTGACTAAAATCAAGCGTTTTTCTCACATTTCTGTGAGGGAAAGTTCCAGAATCTGAGCCCTCTATCTTATCCCCCTCTCAACGGGTGAATGTCGGAATGGGCTTAAAGATGGAATATTCCTTTTCTGAGGAGGAGAGCACTTCACTATGTCCTGGGGGCTGCTTCCCCCTCCCTGGTATGTAGTGGGTGGATCTGTTCTAAGGGATCCCCTTCTTGTGGTGATTCCATTGCAGGGTTTCCCAGGGGATTAACCCCTTTCTAATGATAACGCTCTCATTTATACCAGGGCTCTGAGAGAAGACTGAGATATGCCCCTGAACCTCAAAGTGAAAGTAATGTTAACTTAATGGTTAATTTTACTTCACTTTGACTCTGATGATATCAGTGTGCCTTGTATCCTGATTGTCATTTAGAAAAGAAATAGCCTTGGGCTGCTGAGGAAGCTCTGAAAAAGAAAAAGGAAATCCTTCTTCTTCCAGTACCAGAGTGATTCCTTTCCTTAGGTGCAAAGTCATACTCTCCCCAACAGCGTCTCTGGGTGCAACTGAGCTTAGAGAAGGTATCTTGGTACTTTCAGGGTTGGTTACATGCAATCCATATTGGAACATCAACCACAGTCCCTATTCCGCAGTCATGAGTGTTCCCATCGGTATTATCCACTCTTTATGAGAGAATGATAAGTGCCACCTTATGCCTCTGTGAGAAGCCACTCAGACCTTCACTGTTTTTTTTTAAAATCCTGATCACCATTTCTCCTCAACCAGAACCGAGTTTATTTAGATCTCAACCTGCAGCTATAATATAGTGGAGAGTGATGATTTGCAGCAGTATCCCTAGCTTGATCTTCTCTTAATGCCCTCCCAGGCTGGGACACCCTTCACACCTGCAAATGGGGGGTTGAAACATTGGTTATCACCAAGAAGAATTCCGTAAGGACTGATATGTGTGTACTCTAGCAAGTATGTCACCACATCAGTGGAGACCACCAGTACTAACAAAGGGCAAATGGAAAATTGTATCTACAAAGACGATTTGACTCTTCTGGGTAGCCATGCCAAGCATTTGCAGCCTATCTCAAGGCGCTCAGCGCCATGGACAGGATCCAGAGCGCTGCAGGCAGTAAAGATATCTATAGAGCTGCCATAGAAGTATGGTAGCACTTTGCAGCCAGCAAAGATTGGGAGTGCATGCAGTTCTTATTAGTAGCCCAGGAATCAAGGCTTCTTCAAGAAATTATCCAAATGTGATAAAGTCATATTAAAATGTGACACAGTTTGTTTAATCTTTGTTTCTGCTGTTCGCATTCAAAATATTTTGGCCCCCATAGAGTACTTAGGACTACAAGTATCTCGTAGTTGGTATCAGGAGTAACCGTGAAATTTAAGTTTCTATCAGGTACAGTTGAAAAAATCCATGGCGCCGTATTCTACTGTACTCAAAACTAATAATTGGGGCATATGTGGAAATGTTGGTTGTGGCAGAAACATTTATATGCATTTGGGCACGTAGGGGACCTGGTTTGCCCTCTGTTAAAAGCATTCGTTATCTAAAGTTTGTTGTATTTTGTTGCAGCTGGTGAGTGGCACACTGGGAAAGCCATCCCAAGCCCTTTTTGGCACATCTGGACGATAAGCAGGGTTAAGGGTGGCTCAAGTTTAAGACTGGTGTGACTTGTTCTCAATTCTATGTTAGACAGAGACTGTGTCGTGTGTGAGAGTAACCAAGAAGAGCCTCTGATCTGAAGAGAACAGTCACCTATGGGTGAAAGTGGTCCCAAACAAAAATAGTTTTAGTTTCAGGACAGGTTCCTTTATCACTTGGTGGACAAGAGGGGTTTTCTTTCATGTGAACACTTCTTTATTTGTACATTTTCAAAAAGTAGTGTAGCCCACTCAGAAAATAAATGGTATCCAAATTCCATTAGTTGACAATCAAACATGAGGTCATTCCAACGTTATTTGCAATTGGTTTCTTTTATTAATATCAGAAAACTTGAATATCGTGGCTCTCCACTTGTAAAGTCTTGAAGCTTAGAGATGAAGACTCAAACATAACAGTCAATATATGGTGAAGAACAGCCGACACGTGTTTTGCTCCTTTTGTTTGGTCGGTTAACCTGGGGCTTTTTCAAGGCAAGAGATACATTCCCGGTGGTTCTTCCTTTTCTCCATTAACGCTGTCAGTCAAAGTCATGAAGTTACAGGATAAAGTCTGTACTAATCGGTACGGCGTTTCGGTCCAACACCATTTTGAGGTAAAAGTATTCTTTATTTGTTTTTGCTTGCTTCATGATGGCTCCAAATAGATACAGAGGAATTCAAACACCAGCACTACAGGCTTATTCCCAGATTGCTGACCTGTGACATATGGGCAGCACGCAGCTACATTTGTCCTCGAAACACTGTAGGTCCTTGCGGATGAAGTGAGTAGTGGTCTTCACTTTACTTGAAGTCAAGATCCACCTTACATGCTCCGTTCATCATAGATCAGAAGAAACCTTCTATTAATAAGGGATGCTAACCTGATTAACATTTGGATGCCAACCAATCTATGGCAGGGTCTTTTGTGGCCAAGATCTGATTTGGACTGGATCTTGATGTGCATTCAAGGTAAGACAGCAAAAGAAACTCCCTTTATGTAGTTAATTCTTGCTGAAAGCATTTCAGCTTCCGCAGGTGTCTATCGGCACATTTTCAAAAACTTGCATAAATATGATATTTTGTGGATTTCCCTCGGATGGTAAACATGACAGTGATAGGATACGCTTTTTTGTTAGGCTTGCAGTAACCCTCAATTAAAAGTACTCAGCCAAATTTCTAAAAGGTGTGATTGCACAAAATACTAATTCTTTGCGCTGATTTGTTGTGTTGTTAAAGATGATATAGCTTACAGGGGTGGAGAGAGTCAATGGATTTTACCAAACGGTTCAGTACAAGTTGCCTGTGGGGTACAGACACAATGGGCCTTATTACGACCTCCACACTCATGGTGACGGGCTGGACCGCTGCCAATGTGGCGGTCTGACCACCGCATTACAACCCTGGCGTTCAGACCACCAGCTCCACCAGGATCTCTGATCCAGGTGGTCAGGAGGATGGTGGCGGTCCTAATCCGCCAGGGTTGCAATGCGCTGGTCATACGGCCACGTCTACCTTCTCTGCCAGCGGTTTCATGGCAATAGCACTGCCATGATAAGGGTGTCAGAGAACGGGTCCAGGGGGACCCTGCACTGCCATGCAGTTGGCATGGTTAGGGCAGGGTCCCCCCTGGCCAGCACCCTTGCAATGTTCACTGTCTGCTTTGCAGACAGTAAACATTGAGAGGATGATGGTGCACCCTGTAGGTGACAGCATTGCCTCTGGCTCGATTTTAAGCCAGCAACAATGTTGTAGCCAGCTTCCTGCTAGACCTGTGGGCAGAAATGTAGGTTTCCGCTCGCCGACCTAGCAGAAAACCCATAATAACTCCAGCAGGGAGGTCGCCACATAGGCGGTGGCCACCCTGTCGGGAGTTTGCAAACAGTGTTTTCTGTCCGCCAAACTCATAATGAGTTCCAATGTGCCTAGTGACAGTGCAATCTGCTACCATCAACCAGAAGCTTCTTTGTATAGAAGTGTTACAGTTTCTAGGACAAAGGGTCACACACTTGATAAAAAACTGCTAAAACCTGCTATGCCCTTCCACATTAGACATGAACCACTTACCTAATCCCATCCAGAGAATTATCTATTTAATCTAATCATCCTTTCTCGTTCACATGTGACATTCCTACCATGTGTTCTAATTTTAAGTCTACTTTGTTAAGGAAGATTGTCTTCCACACTAATTTGTGATTATCTCTAGTCAAGGCTAAAAGTCATATCGAGGGCTTGTAATCATTTTGGACAGAAAAGATCACCAGAAACAACAGGAATGGATCTTCTTCAACATTTGTACAATTTTAAGACACCTTTTTAGTGGCCACCCAGAAGAATTCCATTAAAAGTAACAGGGAACTCATTAAAGCCACTGGGTGATTGTGACCTTTTCCACTGAGTTGGACCAGAATGTCCATAGTCTCAAGGGAGAAGATGTTGTTCTAAATAGTAAATACTGACAAACGTCTGACTCCTTCAGGGCTGTGACGTTAAGCCTTTCTTGGTTGTTGAAAGATCTGCTGGCAGTCTTCATTCCAATTAACATTTTTGGGTTGCTTTCAAGAAATCAGTGCCTTGAAGATGAGGTCATGGAATAATAGTGCTTCATTGTGGTCTGGTAGTACCCAGTGATGCCCGAGCATGTCTGTCCTTGTCTGTGACTGTTAGTGATCTCCAGTGCCATGATCACTTGGTTCAGTGACTTGAGAGGCTAGGCCTTTCAACCTCTAGCCTACTTCCACGGATAAATCACTGAGCTTTCTAATTTTGCCAATTGTTTGGCTACATGACGAGCAGAGCTCTAGGCAGTGCCTTCTTCACAGTTCCAAATGGCTCTTAACACTGCTACCTAGCTCATTCAAAATGTATTTCATAAATCTATGGCAGATAAGTTCAGGATCCAAAGGGCATCATCTAGACCTAGAATGGGCCTTCTAGAGTTGAGAATGCAGTTTTATCCTTAGCACTTGGAGGAAAACCAGTCCGCCAATACCCACTCTTTGACTGTTGATTGAATATGCCCAGAAAATTACTGCCCTTTTTTCGCCATTAGCTTACAGAATGGGGGGCATTAGTTCTGGTAGTTACACTGAGAACATATTAAAAAGCATAAAAAATGAGGTTTGTCAAACTCTAGCTTGGAATCATAACCACTAGGCTTGCCAAGGCTCTTTGTCAAAAATCAATATCCACGGATGCTGCATTTTAGTGACCTCCTATTAAATTTATGCTTGACAGAGTTCGACATCTGGTGGGTCTTTGAAATTATGTGCAATGCAATGTCTACCAAGCGGGATGTATCAATGGAGCGGCATAAGCACGATTCTCATTGCTCAAATGGTAACCTAGAGTAGAGTGCAATACCTGTTCCGATCTGCCTTGCTTTTCTCCACATCATTGCCTGTGGCAGCATTCAGTGATTCATGAGAGTAAAGGCAGGCTTGAGTCAAGTCACTTGGAAAATTCTCAAGTTGATTTAGAATTCAGCATGGATGGCTAACACCAGTTGCAGGGACAGGGCATCTATTGTCATGAGGACAGGGTAGCCACTTTCTGGCTGACAAGCAGCTGCAGAGCCAGAGCACCTGTCTTTACACTGAGAGGCTGATCCTCAACTGACAAACAACAGTCTGAGAAGTCCTTCCATTTTACACCTTTTAAAGTGCACTTAAATCATCACTGTTCGCTACACCTGGTGAGAATAATAGCTATCATCTGTGAGACACATCAGTTTGTTTTGCCATTGCTGCCTTACATATCATTGCTGCATTTAGTAGTGCATCCCCAATGGAATCAACCAATAAGGATTACAGACATCGCTCCCCCTTCCTTTCTTCTGCATATCCCTCTAACCACTAATGCTCCTCTTCTCAGTCATGCTATGTTACACATGCCGCAGGATTAATTGCATCTTTCCTCATAACCGTTCTTGCTTTGTTCCACTATTTTGGTCTGATTGCCTTATGTGTCTCTGTCTCCTGCTCATTCACCCTCCTCATATGTCAACAAAGAGGGGTCATTTGGAGTTTGGCAGACGGAATACTCCATTTGCCAAACTCCCGAAAGGGTGGCTGCCGCCTACATGGCGACCTCCCTTCCGTTGTTATTAAGGGTTTCCTGCAAGGTCGGCGGGTGGAAACCTAAGTTTCCGCACACTGGCCTGGCGGGAAACAGGCTACAGCTGGCGGAGAACGAGGTCTTAATCCCCTAGGCTGAGAATCTCTGCCACAGCCAGACCACCGGGATCCAAGATACATGCAGAGCTGACGGTTCCCTGGCGGTTGGACCACCAGGGTTGTTATGTGGCGGTTGGACCGCCACGGATCCACTACTCTCGTAATCAGGCCCAGAGTCACTTGTCAAGGCTACAAGAAGGCATCTAAAGGTCCCCCTGGCACTATAGCCTTGGTCTTGTTCTTTGGGTGGGGAGTGGCATGTGGTTGTGGAATGTACACTGCTCTGGACAGTTGCCTGTTCAAAGATATTGGCAAAGATGTTACTTCAGGGCCACATGTTACCAGTTGTATGTCACAACATCGGCCTCAAAAATATGATACAAATATTTATTATTTACAAAACTTTGCAAACATAAATATCAAGAATTTAAAAACCCCTATGTAAAATACAAAAATATTGACTATAAAATATTAAGCATTAAATTATTGCTCAAACATATTAAATGCAAAAATATTGCATGCAAAAATATTGAGAATACAAAATAATATAGAAAATATACCAAAACATAGACAAAAAACATAGGGCCTCATTATGACCCTGGCGGGCGGCGGAGGCCGCCCGCCAGGATTCCGCCCTCCAAAATACCGCGCCGCGGTCAAAAGACCGCGGCGGGTATTACAAGTTTTCCCCTGGGCTGGCGGGCGGTTGCTGAAAAACCGCCCGCCAGCCCAGGGGAAAACGACCTTCCCACGAGGATGCCGGCTCGTAATCGAGCCGGCGGAGTGGGAAGGTGCGACGGGTGCAGTGGCACCCGTCGCGTATTTCAGTGTCTGCAAGGCAGACACTGAAATACTTTGCGGGGCCCTCTTACGGGGGCCCCTGCCGTGCCCATGCCATTGGCATGGGCACGGCAGGGGCCCCAGGGGCCCCGCGACCCCCCCCTACCGCCATCCTGTTCATGGCGGCTTTCCCGCCATGAACAGGATGGCGGTAGGGGGGGTCGGAATCCTCATGGCTGCGGAGCGCGCTCCGCAGCCATGGAGGATTCACACGAGCAGCGGAAAGTCAGCGGGAGACCGCTGACTTTCCGCTTCTGACCGCGGCGGTCAGAATGCTCGTTGGAGCACCGCCAGCCTGTTGGCGGTGCTCCCGTGGTCGGTGGCCCTGGCGGCCACCGGCCGCCAGGGTCAGAATGACCCTCATAATGTTTACCAAAAGATTGTAAAAATGAATTACACATGAATAAACACATAAGCGACCGCCAAACTCGTAGGTACGAGACTGCTGTTAACCCAGCGGCCTCACCCCCAGTTGTATTAGGATGTTCCCACTAACATCGTATTACGACATGCTCCGATAAGGGAGCCGAGGCAAATACCGTAGCACAACAGCACCCTCGGAATGCACACTGCAAAACAGACAGTGCGCATTCCGAGGGTGCTGAGCAGGGCCACCCTGTGACACCCAGCACTTCCTTTCCACCAGCCTTTTGCCATGAAAAGGCTGGTGGACTGGGGACTGGTGATCAGCACGGCGATGCTGAACTCAGCATCGCCGTGGCTGACAATGAGTCCGACTTACGCCAGCCATTCGGGAACCATGTTCCTCACAGGGATGGTGGTTCAACCGCCAGGGCCGTAATGTGGCAGTCGTACTGCCAGGAGTGCGGCGGTCCAAAAGCCACCACAAGGCTTACAGTCTCAAGACCGATAGCCTCGTAATGAGGCCCATAATCTTTGTGTCCTCCTAATAAGGAAAGCAGACAATATAATTCAAAACTACTACCTTAACCAATTGCATTCCGAAGTAAAACAGTTACCAAATAGTCAACTGGGGTAGAATTAGAAGAGATGCCAAACAATCAGACTGCTTCACAGATCCCTGACTGTAAGGAAGCCCATCACTTTGGCTGAGCAAACTACAAACACCTTTGACAAAAGTAAGTGGATTTTATTTTAATTAAAAATACACAATAACAATTGTCAAACTAAAAGCAGCTGATTACATACCTATAAACAACAAATAAATAAAACAAATGTATTATGTTCTGAATACAAAATTCGGAATTTCATGCTTACTAATCATAGTCAGAAGCTGTGAAAACAGTCTAACACCACAAATAAAACTGAACATTTCATGCCTAAATAAAATTAAGAATAATGTAATTATAAAACATGTTTATTAAATGTCCAAATTAAAATAAATGTGCTTCCTAATCTAATTTAATTTTAAGCATATAAAAAGGAAGTTTGCTTGTTTACATTTGTATCATTCAAAGATTCCAAAAACGTCTAACGAAGATACATATACAACAGCTCAGAAAGGAAAACCCTGATTAGCATATATGAAAAGCTCCAATACTAAGGAAACTACAGTGAAGGAATGCACACAATGAACTGTGCAAAATATTTTGCAAATGATTGCTGCTTGGAAAACCATCCATGCAGTAAGACTGAAATTGGGATTATGAAATATTGTGCAAGATTTAAAGGAGACATCCACAGGTTTGTCTGCACCTAGTGGGAAATTATTACAGAGTGCTCAGAATATACAACTACAATTTATAGGACAGATTCCATCTGTAACAAAGTTAAAGAAGACAATAAGCAGGAAGTGGAGAGCTGAAAGACAAGTCATGCCTGCCCCTACAATATTCTCAGAGATAGATAGATTAACTCATGTTTGAGAAACACACACAAAAGTATTTATTTACTAATTACAGCAGTCTTAATGATGATAGAAGAATAATATTTTGTCAACAAATAAAAAAACGACTAATTCTGGCACAATGTAATATTTGACTCACTATGCTGCATTTAAGTCATGTTTACAATCCTTTAGTTGGATATTTACAATCCATAGCCACTACCAAAATAAAATTACTCAGGCACCATGGCAACACTATAAAAAATTCACTCTAAGTGCCTGATTACGAGTTCGGCAGGCAGGATGACCCGTCCACCAATCGTCCGACGGGGAGGTTGCCGCCATACTAGCTACCACCCCGCCAAGCTCGTTCTGACTTTCTTGCTGGGTGACCGGTAGAAATCAAGGTTTCTGCCTGACAGCCCAGCTGGAATGTGGCAGCAGCATTGTTGCCGGCTCGTAATCAAGCTGGAGGCAATGCTGCTGCTTACAGCGTGCACTAGCACCCTTGCAATGCTCACTCTCTGCAGAGCATTACGAGGTGCTGGGCAGGGGGACCCCTACACTTCCCATGCTTAGTGCATGGACAGTGCAGGGACCCCCTTGTGGCCCACCACACCTGTTCTCAGCCATGGCAGAGAACCAGGTTGTAATCAGAAGGGTGGCACTGAGTTCAGCACCGCACTGGCAGATTCCAACTCAGACCGCAGTCAACCCACTGGGAACATTGTTCCCGAGGGCAAGGGTAGTGGTTTGGTGACCCAACTGCCAAACTCCTATTTTTGCTGCCAGGCCGCCAAACTGGCAGCAGTCAGGACTGCCACCACGAGTCTGGCGGTCTGTTGACAGCCAGACTCGTAATCAAGCTCTAAGCATGCATTGACAATGTTACAAATAGTCACTTTGGTTTTGGATGTACAACTTATATTGCCCAAACCTTGGTACCTCCCAGTGAGGTAGCTAGGGAATATAACTTATTACATCACCTAAAAGGTTATACAACTAACAAAGAAAAACAAAGTCCATTTGTAAAGTACTTTGTATACACCTGTGTGGCACCCATGTACTGCTCAGGTCACAGGCTCCAACCTAGGTTTCCTATACCATCTTGGATTGTATCTGAAAACACAACCAAAAGCCCAAAGCAAAGAATGCAGTGGAAGGATAGCATTACTCCAATACATACACATTCTTAAAAAGGAAAAAGTATCATTATTTATGCCTAAAATACTCCCTTACCCTACAATTACAACCTATAATCTCTATGCAAACAAAACATATACACAGACTGCTATGTAGCAAAGTAACCCCATTCCAGGAATTTCAAGGAATAAAATAATTGAAATTCAGTCTAACTTTCAATACAAAGCACAACCAAAACCACCAACCTTCAAAATAGAAGCCAAAACACATAAATATTAAACTAAAAACTCAACAAAACACTTTAAAATATGCAATACATATTTTATTTAATTATTCACTGTTTTGTCTGCGAAAACTACAAACGATTCAGTCAAGTATAGAATGAAATAAAATAAAAACTGCACTCTAAATGCTACACCAGCAAAATACATAAATTAACACTGCCATCCCTGTCTACATTTCACAAACAAGCGAATCCAAAGCCAATCATATTTACTAACACCAAATGAAAATAATATAATGAAATAATTCAACGTTACAGAATTTCTAAAGAGCAAAGAAATCTATAATAGCAAAATAACCATATGTATTTAAAAAAAACTCTAGAACAAACATGGCATGAATGCTCAATTTTAAATAATTATACAGCATGCACTATTCATTGCATTGAAATAAAATAAACAAATCCAACCAGCATTATTTTAAAATGTTAAATTAAAAGTATACATACACTTCTGCTTCTGAGAAATATTTTCATTCCAATTTAATCAATCAATAATGTGTTTCCAAAAGAGATGTAACAATACATTCTTCCAAAAATACTAAATCCAAAAAAAAGTCAATGAAGTCTCCAAACCCCAACCTCCAAAGTTGTTCTTAAAAACTGTACAAAAAATATTAAAATAAAATGGTTTAATAAGTGTGAAAATACCAAATAAAATCTTTAAACCAAATTAATCACAAATAAATGAATGATATTTATCCCAAAAATATGATTTGGAATTCAGCTCCACCTGCACATCATATAGTACTTAAAAGTAAAAGTTACGAAATTAAAAAAGATAAACTCCTAACATGTGTCCTTAATCTTAAACTAAAATTAAAAACCAACTTGGTTCTAAAATGTTGTGAAATAACAGGCCAACAAAAACTCATGGATAAAACACTAACTCCAACCACACAATACATTTTTTAAACTATGACAATCTAAAATAATAATAAATAAGACTTAGAAATGCAATGCAAAGTTTTAGGCTTCTTAACTGAAAGCATACTAACAAAGAAAAAAATGCAACAGATGTAGCTAGCAGTAAAAATAAAGGGAGACAAATTGAAAAAGAAACAAAATACTTACATTACACTGAAATGCTTGGAAACAATGTTTTAAAAAGTAGCTTAAAATAGTTTGTTTAACATATTTTATTACTTGAAAGCACAGGATATTCTGTCCTTGTATTATTATAATATATTTCTAATAAAGCTGTTACTGTATTTTATACAAAAGTGTTGTATTAAAATGTACAGTTAATTTCTTTGGAAAAGAAAACGTAAATGATTAACAAATGATTAGTAAATGTATTTCATGTGTTTTATTCTGAACAATATTTAATAAAAATACTGTATTAAAATTCTAAAAAGTAGATATATTCCTAATTAAATCCACTGTCTACATACTTTGAATGTTATGTTTGTTTTAATAAATTTTGAATATACTTTAATCCATGTTATACATTTTATTTTTAAAAGGTTGTTTTCTTCCTTGAGATGCATAATATAAATATGTATATATATATATATATATATATATATATATGTTTATACACATATATGTATATATATATATATATGTATATATTCATTGTATTGAAATCAAATCAAATTATATATATTAGTTTGAGATAAATATTAATTTGAATACAAATTATCTTAAAAACTATACTACATTGGTTTAATTCTATTGTCATATTATTATGTACATTTGTAATTTAATGCTTAACTTTTAATTCATTTACTACAAAAATCATATGATATAATTTAAAAGTGATGTAACTGAAATTAGCTGTTGTATCTCTGAGATGTCTATTTAGTAAAAAAAGTTTATTATTGATAAAAATGTACTATAATAAATTAATTATATTATGAAATATCAAACCTATCCGGAGTCAATTCATAAAAAATAATAATGTAGATCCCGAATTCGAATATTAGGGACAGAACATAATTTTGAGGATGTCAGAGGTACTATTCTAATTAGTCAAACTAACATTTAGGAAACAGCAAAAAATGTTTGAGGTCACATTTAATGTTGTACCTCCACATCCACTAATTTTGATGAAAATGCATACAATTGGGAGATCAAATTTACTGTTCCAAATCCAAGTCCACTGACATTTGTAAAGGACATAATGGAGTTGGTCTGATTTATGAATCTTACTCCACCCCAACTGTCACTGGTAAAATTGCATATAACTGGTTTGTCAGATACTTTTCCAACTCCAGTGCAATTAACATTGAAGAAAGTGTAGTATTTTGGTGGATGCTGGAGATGTAATGAAAATGGCCCTGGGCCTTCAAGTCCAGCCTCCAATGGCCGCAGCCTTCTTGGTCCTCTGTGGGAAGTGACTAATAAGATAACTAGCAAGTCCAGCCCTGATGCACACAAATATTGAGCCATTAAGCAGAAGAATTCTTAAAATTAACCTAGCTCCTTCAACCACTACCTCTTCCTTTCTCTATATTTAGAACCTGTAGATGTTCTGCCTCAATTGTGTACACTTCTGTGTTCTCCTTGCAGTTTGCCAGCAACACAAGCCTCATAGTAAAGGATGAGTAAAACTGGTGTAAAATCATTTGTATTCCTCTTTTTCACACACCAAGGTGATAATCTCATGCTAAGACACACATAGCCCTGAAGCCAATGTTATTTGTAGCAGGATATTTTGCATTTGGTCTTAAGAAGGTGTAAATGAACACTTCCACCCATTTTACAGTGCATTTATCTTCTTCATTTCTCCACACCACAATCCACCTCCCTTCTAACTTTGGAGAATGTAAGACCAAATCTGTTCTTTGGAGAAGCACGGGGTTGGAATGTGCCAAAAATAGCCCCCCATTAGCAAACTAGAAAGCTAAAAAAGTGGCCTACACTTGCATATCAGACTGGTATTGAACTTGCAAAGACACACCATATGACTACTGTGCAAGATATGGGAGACTGTATGCATTTATGTTTTCTGTAGGCAATGTTTGTGGTAATATCAAGGAAATCAACAGTAATAAGAATTCCAGATCATCATAAAACAGGGCCACAAACTGCAAATAAAACAGCCCTCACACTGTTTTGTCAGACCAGCCCATCGTGGACTGCCTGATTGCCCTATAAGCCAGCTCGACACTGGAGAAAAGTACAAACTATACCATCTGATGGTGCAATCTTACTGACAACTTAATTTGGCAGAACCAACTTATCAAATGGTGGCACCAACCTATATTTAGTAAGTGGCCATCAAGCACTATCCTTAAAGCTGTTTCTTTACCAGGTTCGGAAGAAGCATGGGGGGGAGGTGACAGCATATAAAGAAGAGGCAATGTATCACTACAATTTCCTTCTGCTGCATAGTGATATGTTTGTTTTGTTTGCACATCACTTATAAAGCTTCATCCATTTCAGAGTGCTACAGCAGAAGTTACTATGTCCACGCTTGTTTTTGTAATATGATCTCATAAGGTGGAACAGTTGTGCAAGGGGATAAGGCATGAACAAGAAAGTTGCATCTGGTTGTCTCAGAGAGGTAGGAAAAGCATGTGAGTCAAGCACTTTTTGGACAGTAAGAAATGAGCCGAGTTGAGATTTTCTGCAGTTCTTTTTGTCTTCTGGTATCAGGATCCACCTTCCCTCCCCCCACCCCTTTAGTGTTAATCAGCTGATATCAGCTATACAATTATAAAGAAATTAATAGATGGTGAGATCGTAATGCAAAGAACAAACTCAGGCCCGTATTTATACTTCGTTTGCGCCGAATTTGCATCGTTTTTTTCGATGCTAATTCGGCGCAAAACTAACGCCATATTTATACTTTGGCGTTAGACGCGTCTAGCGCCAAAGTATGGGCAAATAGCGTAATTTTTTTGCGTGAACGCCTTCCTTGCGTTAATGAGATGCAAGGAAGGCGTTCCCGTCTAAAAAAATGACGGCGACGCAAATGCGTCGTATTTATACTCCCGGGCAAAAATCACGCCCGGGAGTGGGCGGGTCAAAAAACCCCGCATTTGCGCCACTTTTTAACGCCTGCTCAGGGCAGGCGTTAAGGGGCCTGTGGGCTCAAAATGAGCCCACAGGTGCCCTCCCATGCCCCCAGGGACCCCCCCTGCCACCCTTGCCCACCCCAGGAGGACCCCCAAGGATGGAGGGACCCACCCCAGGGACATTCAGGTAAGTTCAGGTAAGTATAATTTTGTATTTTTTTTTATTTTTTTTGGTGGCATAGGGGGGCCTTATTTGTGCCCCCCTACAGGCCACTATGCCCAATGACCATGCCCAGGGGACATAAGTCCCCTGGGCATGGCCATTGGGCAAGGGGGCATGACTCCTGTCTTTACTAAGACAGGAGTCATTTAAATGGCGTCTGGGCGTCGAAAAAAATGGCGCAAATCGGGTTGAGGCGATTTTTTTGCCTCAACCTGACTTGCCCCATTTTAAGACGCCCTAACGCCATTTTCCCCCTAAGCCGGCACTGCCTGGTCTACGTGTTTTTTTTCCACGCACACCAGGCAGCGCCGGTCTGCTTGCGCCGCCTAACGCCATTCCATAAATACGGCGCCCGCATGGCGCTTCAGAATGGCGTTAGACGGCGCTAAATTTTTTGCCGCTAAACTGCGTTAGCGCAGTTTAGCGTCAAAAAGTATAAATATGGGCCTCAGTGCTTCCAAATAAGCTGAAAGAAACTGAATGACTTATGCCAGGAGGGTCACCTGGGCAGAACGCCCCAGTAACCCACCCACCCCCGCTCCCAGTAGTGAACCCCCACCCCCAATCCCCATCTTTACCCACTGCCCCGATCCTGGTACTTACCTCCCCACCCCAATCCCCGTACTTACCCTCCACCCCCGCATACACATACCCACACTTACCTACAGAAACGCACACCCTGCACTCACTCACTGGCACTCACAACATCTTTACACTCATGCGCTCACATGCAACACTCCCCAAATCCATACACACATAGACGCTCACACGTACAACAATCCCACTCACACTCGCACTCAGTACATTCACCCCCTTTGACCATCATACACACTGCCTCCCACCACCCCCTCCTCTTCTCAACATGCATACACACACACAACCCCCACCCTGTCTACATGCATGCACACACGCACCCCGACCAAGCATTCACATTCACCCACACACGCATCACCATCACGACATTTACACACAGACACACACACATGCACAAACACTCCCCTCCCACCACCATTCATAACACGCATACACACAATCACACACATCCATTCACACACCTCACCCCCTCCCCTTGCAGAGGACACTTACCTCATCTGATGAGGAGCTCCTCCCTGAGGGGACAGGACCCGGGGCTCCTACCACCAGCAGCACCCCGCAATCAGGAGATCGCTAGGCCGTATTACAGGTTGTAGTACAGCGGGCGGTGTCCTACTGGCGGGGTGGAGCAGGTGGTGGAACCACCCTTGCGCCTCTGACCGCCAGCATGACTACTGGAGGATTTCAAACTGTGGTGTTCAGTACCCGTCATATGGCAGTCTTCTGGCACCTGCGACTTCGGCGGTCTAATGAAAAGACTGCTGAAGTCTGAATGACCACCTCAGTGTACACCCTGAGGAAATTCGATTTTTAATACGATCGTATCGACCCGCCATTTTGTGGCCCGCCGCCATTTTATGTTGCCTTCACTCAGGCAGCACAGCGAACGAAGTCCATTCTGCCTTTTCTGCTTATTCTGCAACATGGTGTTCAAAACAGCCTTCTGCCTCTATCTTTACAAGACTGGTATTAAGGTCTGACCGAGTACACTAATCCCTGTCTGGTTTTCTAATCCTTGTTTCAACTATCTGTAGGCTCACACTATTCTCCGCCGATCTTATCTTATCGTCTGGCCTTCGCTGTCCTTTGCTAGTATTCTCTCATTTCACAACTGTCCTCCAAACGCACACAAACTTATCACACCACATGCAACTTCGTTGTGGATCGGTTAATGAATTAGTTCAAGGGAGGGGTGACAAACACAGCTGGAGGGGAGGCAACCTTAAGTCACTTGATACTTTGTTTTCCAATTCCTTCTATTGGTGCTGTCTTGTTTTCCGACATTTCTATTGGCTCTGTTCTATCTTTACATTATTCTTACTGGCTCCTTTCTATGTGTTCTGGAGTGTATGTAGTTAATAAATGGTTTTTATACGGTATATAAGATTGTGCGCCACAAAGTAAAGTGGCAGTCTCCTGAGAACATACCTTGTGTACTTCTTGGACAACTGTACTAGCTGCAGCTAATAAAATCTGATCTTTTACGCCTGACAGAGTGTCCCGTGTCTCTGTTAGTTGAGGCAGGTGAATCCAAGGAGATTTCAGGCGTACCATGCGCCGCCAGGCCCATAAGGTTCTGGTTCTTCAACTGGCGCCCAACGTGGGGCGGCTTCAGCGGTACCGGTTCTGCCTGAAGGTTGTGAGGAACCCCGCAAGAAAATTCTGGAGGAATCGCGAGCCACGTCAAGCGACCCCTGTATGTCGAAGTGGTCCGAAGGTCTTTTTCAGCGCGGTTACTCCTTCCTGACGGCTACTGACGACTGCTGCCCTGACTGCCGCCCTGCCTTGGCCCTTTCTTTGATGATGTATGGTAAAGCGAGACGATAGACGGGCCTCTGTTGGTGTAAGAAGACATCCTTAGTTAAGTATTTGGTGGGTCGCGCCCACAAATTTTGGTCTTTGTTTTGTCCTTAGGTCCTTAGATTTGGCCATTGCAGTGGCCAAAGCCGAGGGGTAAGTGCATTTGTGCTGTGTAAACTCAAAGTTTTACCCCCTTGATGTTTGTGAACAGCCAGTAAAAATCGTGAGATGTCTGGTCTGACTAAGTTTGGAAAACTTTGTTGCTTTGGTTGTAATAGGGACTCCCAGCTTGAGGACTCCTGTCCGATTCCTTCGGTTGGAACTCCCACATATGAGCTCTATTCTAAACATGGTGTTGGTCCTATTGCCTTTAATAAGACATGGACCCGATATACAAAGAAAGATGGTGTTTTAAAATGGCCAGAAAATGGTAGTTTCGAAACTGATGTGCTAGATAATTTAGAAGCAACGTTATTTAAAAGAAAAGCCCAGCCGGCAATGTTTGACTCTTTTCGCCTTTGGCGTAAGGAAGCCAAACAGAGAGAAATTAAACAAGCGAAACGAGATAGGAAAACACAGGGAATGACGATTATACAGGCTGCTCAGCAATTCAAAGATGATGAAATAGATAATGCAATGGAAATTTCAGACAGACAGCATCGAATGGCAATAGATAAATGCTATCCGACGTTGCCTATCTCTTCCCTTGATAAGAGAAAAGATTTTGAGGAAGATTCCTTAATGTCCCACTTATTGAAATTGCCTCCGCCCTATGTACAAGGTGCTAATGCACCCCCGATGTTACAGCCTGTTCAGCCGCCAGTTGTGCTTCCGCCTGCTCCAGCTTTTCCACATTTGCCTCCTCAAGTATTGCCTATGCCAGCTTTGCCTTTAACTCCTTTGCCTTCTGCTCCTTTGGCAATTCCTAATGCTCCTTTAGTTAATTCACCTAATACCTTGTCCCCTATCCTTATGTCAAATTCTCCATGTATGCGTAAGCGATTTGCAGATACTGTCTCTGGTCTCTTATCACCTTTCTTTGAAGCTTTAAACGTGTCTCCAGCTTTTTCTCGAAGACAGTCTCGTAGTCAATTCCCAGACTCCGAAGAGCGAGAAAAATTGGACTCACTTGCTTGTAGATGGATCAAGAAGGGTCCCCAATATAGTACGTCTGATATTATGTCCACCTTTCTGCAATGGAATGCACCTACGCAGAGATATGTTTTTAAAGTTATGTGCGATACTCTCGCTAAAGAATGGGAGGATATGAATTTGGGTTCGGTCCCACAGGATCTGTTAGATGTTCAGGCTGACTTTGACAAAGGACTTATTGTGGGTCCTAAGGTTGAAAACGCTGTCAGAACACTTATTTCTTTCAGATCCCTATTGTTCTCACAGACTTTTCCTGATTCTGATCCTTCAGTTAGGACAGCACTGAAAAACTATCCCATGAGAGAGGTTTCTCCAATATGGAAGGAAGAAGTTGCAGCAGCAGGTGCTAATCCAGCTATTCCTGCGCATTTTCAGCGCATATGGATACATGTCCCCTGGAAAAGGTCTGAAGTTTTAGCACTTAAACAGTCACTACCAGATTCACGCAAAAATCCTGCTGGTTACTATAAAGAGTTGTCGCAAACAGTTGATGCATGTATTATGAATCTAGCAGATATTGACATGTTGATGGGAAATGTAGTTCCACAGACAATATGGGCTAAAATTCGTAGAGAGGATCACGCTCAAGAATTAGGCGGCGATTGGAACGCTATTATTGCCGCAGATAGAGGTCAAGTAGGTGGTGCAAAGCCCGACGCTTTGATCTCAGAACTCCCTGGTAGGATTATTACATTAATGAAAACAATGATGCCTGCTTTGAGAGTTAATTGGGATAAGCTAGCAGCATGTAAACAAAAGAAAGATGAAAGTGTTTCCGATTTCTTTACCCGATTCGAGGAGACATTCATTGATCACAGTGGTCAAGATATGGCTACAGAAGGGGGACAGCGATTATTTGTGGATAAGTTCGTATATAACTTGCTTCCTGAACTATCACACAAGCTAAAAGACTCCGAGAGTTCATGGGCAGTTTCTTCTTCAGCCCAGATATTGGCTACTGCACAATATTATGAAAATAGAGACAAAGAAGAAAGGGAAAAACAAGAGAAAAAGACGAAAGAATTAAAAACTAAAGTTCTCTTGCAACAGGCTTATCCTCCTCGTTATGTTCAGCCTCAGTTTCAACAGCCTCCGCAGTTTCAGAGGTTGTATCAAAAGCCTGAACCATTCATTCCAAGACCTTTGCTAGGTCCCAATCAATGTGCTTATTGTAGGGAGGAAGGTCATTTTAAGAACAGTTGTCCGGCATTGTTGCAGCGTAATGGAGCAACATCTGCTTCACGAGGTCGTGGTGGTCTTCAGTCAGCAAATAGAGGTAGAGGTCGAGGTGTGTTAACCCAAGGGCAGCGTTCTTTTGTTCCTCCAAATTCCGGAAATTACTTTGACCAGCAAAATGTTAGGTCTACACAGTATTACAGTGAGGATCAGTATATTGAAGGAGGGAATGAAAGTCTTCATTTTGAATAGGACAGCCATGGACAAAGTAAGGGGGTTACGTCAATTCCAGTGGATCAGAATGGACCTTATGTTAATGTCACTACAATGGGTGTTTCAGAGCCATTTCTTTTAGATACTGGTGCCATGAGAAGCTCTATCATTCATTCTAAACTCCCTGGCGCACCTTTGTCTGGCTTAACGAATGTATCTGTAGGATATTCTGGCGCCCCTGTTCGCAATCCAGTTTCTTGCCCTTTGCCTGTTTCAATAGGCCCTTATGATTTAGAAGCTTCGCTTCTTCTGACGAATGGTTGTGGTGAAAATCTGTTGGGTTTAGATCTATTAAAAAGAATGCATGCTACGATATATTGTTCACCTTCTGGTGTATACCTCACTCTAGGACAGAAAATGACTAGTCCAATGTACTTATCAAAAGATCAATTTCCACCTGAATTGCTTTCTCTTCCCGAAACGCTTTGGGCTACGGGTCCGAATGACGTTGGTTGTCTTGAGATCCCACCTTATGTTGTTACTCTTAAACCCAATGCTGAAATGCCACGTATTCCGCAATACAGAATCTCTACTGAAGGTGAGAAAGCACTTCTGGAAATTGTCCATGATTTGATTCAGAAGGGTGTGGTTGAGGAAACGAGAGGAAATACATGTAACAGTCCTGTTCTTCCGGTTCTTAAACGCACTGATCCTTCTCAGCCTCCTGTTTATCGTTTTGTAATTGATCTTCGGGAGGTAAACAAGATTGTCGTACCGCAGTTTCCTGTAGTCCCAGATATCACTGCTCTGTTGACGATGATACCTTCTACAGCGACTTGGTTTTCAGTTATTGATTTAAAGAATGCTTTGTTTAGTATTCCCATCGCCGAAGAGAGTAGAGATATTTTTGGTTTTTCCCTTGGAGGCCGAAGCTTCCGGTTTAAACGCGCACCTCAAGGTTATTGTGAAAGTCCCTCTGTTTACAGTCAAGCTCTAAAATGTCATCTTGATGCCTTTTTCCTTACCGTCCGGTGCCGCTCTCATTCAGTACATGGATGACTTATTAGTTGCCGCTGATTCAGAGGAGATTTGCAAAAACGTGACCGTTGCACTGTTGCGTCATTTGTTTGATCTAAATCACAAGGTTTCTCCTTCTAAATTACAATATGTCTGTCGCGAGGTGACTTATTTGGGTCATCTCTTGTCAAAGGAGGGACGACGATTGACCCCCGAACGAATTCAGGCAATTGCACAAATGTCAGTGCCATCCACACAAAGAGAGGTACGTGCTTTTTTGGGCATTACTTCTTATTGTAGACAGTGGATTCCGAGTTTCTCTTTATTGGCTAAACCGCTGTTGGCGCTAACTTTAAAAGATACGCCTCAGCCTCTTCCGTGGACTGACGAGTGTCAGAAGAGTTTTACTGATTTGCGTATTGCTTTGTGTTCTGCTCCTGTATTGGGTACTCCTGATTACAGTAAGCCCTTTACGCTCTATGTCCACGAAAGAGAGGGTTGTGCATTGTCAGTCTTAACGCAGCGTTTTGGAGATCAACAGCGACCATGCGCATATTTCTCAGCTACGTTAGATCCAGTAGCTAAAGCATTGCCTAGTTGTCTTAAGGCGACAGCGGCAGCAGCAATTTCTATTCGACAGTCTGCTGGAGTAGTGCTAGATAATACTCTCATTGTTATGGTGCCACATGCAGTGGATATTTTACTAAATAGGACAAAAACGCAGCATCTTACGAGTGCTCGGTTGTCCGGATATGAGCTGACGCTTTTGGCTAGTCACATACACATCAAACGATGTAATACCCTGAATCCAGCTACTTTGTTGCCTCTTCCAGAAGAGAGAGATGTCTCTGAACAGCATGATTGTTTTCTCCGTACTGAAGAAGAGACTAAGGGTAGAATTGACCTAAAAGACACGCCATTAGTGAATCCAGATGGAACACTATGGGTAGATGGTTCTTGTTTCAAGCTACCGAATGGAGATACAGTTTCAGCCTACGCTATTACTACTTTGCATACGATTGTGGAGACAGCACGCATTAGACATAATTCAGCTCAGGCAGCTGAATTGATAGCCTTAACTAGAGCGTGTGTGTTATCCGAAGGAAAAAGAGTAAACGTGTACACTGATAGCCAATACGCTTTTGGTGTAGCGTTTAACTTTGGGCGTTTATGGAAGGAAAGAGGATTCTTTACTTCCCATGGTACTAAGATACAACATGGTCAATTAGTGACTGAACTTCTTGAGTCACTTACAATGCCTACTCAGATAGCGATCGTGAAGTGTAGTGCACACAAAAAGATTGTGGACGATGTTGGTCGAGGAAATGCATTTGCAGATGAGGTAGCGAAAAAGACAGCCAGAGACAACACAAGTCGAATGTATGTTGCATGTCCCGCAAACTGCGTAAGAGAAAAGGGAATGTGTGAAGATACAGTAGAGAGTGTGAAATCAATTCAAGGAGAGGCTACGGAGAATGAGTTGAGAAAGTGGAAGGAAAGTACAGGAATGTTAGATGAGATGGGATGTTGGGTTGAATTATCAGAACATCAACGTTGGCTGTTACCAGATGCTTATGTACTACCTGTAGTTACTATGGCACATGGTCCAGCTCACCTAAGTGCAAAAGGAATATGTAAACTTCTGGCTCCAGTGTGGCAAAATGAGGGGATCCCAAAGTGTGCAAATAATGTGGTAAAACATTGTATTGTTTGCTTGATGTACAATCCGGGAAAGGGAACCCCAACTCCAGCAGGTCATTTTGCTCCTCCAACATATCCATTTGAGGTGTTGCAGATCGATTATATTCACATGGAACGATGCAACAACCTCAAATATGTTCTGGTGGTAGTATGTGCTTTTTCTAGATGGGTAGAAGCCTACCCTCTGAAGGACAATACTGCTTTATCAACTGCCAAAATACTTTTGAAAGAATTCTTCCCTAGGTTTGGTTTGCCGCGCATTGTCTGGAGTGACAATGGGAGCGAATTTGTGGGTCAAGTTATGCAAAAAGTTTGTGCAGGTCTTGGCATAAAACAGAAGTTCCACGCGGCGAATCACCCACAGTCAGCTGGTTTAGTAGAATGCTACAATGGAACCTTGAAGCTTAAAATTGCTAAGGTGCAAGCTAGCACAGGACTTAATTGGCCTGATGCTTTACCATTGGCTCTTCTGTCCACCAGAACAGCAGTACACTCTCGTTTGGGGCTTAGCCCTTACGAAGTGATATTTGGTCGCCCAGCTAATGTATGGGGAGTTCCTCGCCCTAAGAAATACTCAGACTTGCCATACCCGATGTTGATTGACTACTTGCATGACCTTACAACTAAATTGCGTGTCCTTCATCAACAGGTTCAGAGTGCTCTACCAGAGGCTTCCACAGACCCAGGTCATTCCATCCGACCAGGTGACTGGGTCTGCACGAAAAATTTCCAACGACAGAGAAATTTGGAGCCCAGATGGAGAGAGCCACGCCTGGTTCTTTTGACCACAAGAACAGCAGTTAAAGTCGAAGGAAAGAAAAACTGGGTGCATGCCGTGCACTGCAAGAAAGTGCCTTTGCCCTTGCCTTTCGATCAGTGGGTCCGTAGAGGCATCAGTGACTCTGAAAGTGAGAAAGTTCCGCAATTTGTACCATTCAGTGATGCACGTCTAATTGGAACACTTTCTGAGAAAGAGGACGACGACATCCTTCAAGAAGCAATACCATCGCATTGTCGCTTGAACACGACAAATCCAGGAACATTGTTTCAAAACCAGACTGCCTCTGGACAGGAACGCTATAATTTGAGACCAAGACCAAAGAACTTGTAACTTTCTCTTCTATGTAGTACTCTATCCCGGTTGCAGGGTCACGGTAGGAGTCTTAGTTACGACCTGAGTAAGTGGCAATAGGCCTGCAGGACCTCACAGTGTCATAGGACGGTAGATAATCGTGACTACAGTGATTGAGGAAGATTGCCGTGAGCATCCACTTAGAAAGATGGAGGCTACATTAGATAAAAGAGAAAGTAAAAATGTAAAGAATAATTGTAAAGAAATATATAGTCGTTGTAGTATTGCTCTATGCGTCATTATATTGTCGTGTATTCTTTTGGCATCTGTAAACTGGATCATTATTACTCTGCAGCAAAAAGTTGTCTCTTCTCCTACCTCTACATCTTCTTCTACTATCTCTCCGCACCTATTTCACACTCTTCCCCAGCATGAACTCATCAGAAGAACTGAATACTTTAACAATTCCTTTGTCCAGTTGTTACATCAACATCAGTTAGTGATCAATACAACTGACTGTTGGGTGTGTGGACTCATACCACATACGGTAGAAAAAGGAATGCCATATTTAGTTCTTCCATTCTCCTATGAAGGTTCCGCTTGGGCTTATTTTGTCATTTTCAATAATGCATATCAAAGTAAAATTAAACAACCTGTCAGTTCACATAGTGTTGGTTCAAATTTCAGTCATAGTTTATTGATAAAGGGAATGGTAGCTATGGCTAAAATCATGGAAAAAAGTGAAGCTTCCATAGATGAAAGAAAAGCATATACCAATTGGAACATAACTAATTACATTTCCAGCCTCAATGATAAGATTGAGCAAGGAAAATCTCCTCCGATACGGGTCATACCCCAACAAGGAAATTTCTGTCTGCAAATAAATGGTAGAACTCCAAACACCGGACAAAGAGAAAGTTTATGTTCCCATACATATGTTTATTCAGCCCTGAATTCACTGCCGTTAGTACCATCTCAAGGTACATACTTCGTTTGCCACGATAGGGCTTATACATGGTTGCCAGCTGATTTCTCTGGTACTTGTTATATAGCCTTTCTTCTTCCCCCTACATACACCGCTCCTGCGAACCATCATAAAAATAGATATGGCAGAGGGATTGTGGATTCGAAAGACACAGCAGGACAAGAGGGAGGAGATTTCCTCAAAGGATTTCTTCCCTTCTGGGGTCCAATGGCCAACAGCAGAAATATAAGGCAATTGGTTCGTGTCGTAGAAACCACCATAGACATCACTGTAGGAGCTTTAAGTAACATTACAGCTGAACTACAGGCTGATCGTCTTATGACCTTGCAGAACCGTGTTGCCTTAGACTTTGTTCTTGCGGACCGTGGTGGAGTATGCAAATTGATCGGATCAAGTTGCTGTATTTTCATACCTAATGACGCTCCGACAGTATACCAAGCTATCTCTAAGTTACACATAATCTCCGAGTCGATTCATCAGGACGAAGGAGATTGGTCCTTTTCAGAGTGGTTTTGGGGATTACTGTCCAAATGGGGTTGGAAGGTATTGACATTCTTTGGAGTAATTTTAGCTTTTATATTCTCTTGTTGTCTTTGTATGCACTGCGGTCCTGCCATCTGCAACCTATGTGCTACTGCATGTATTCCCAAACCCAAGTCACAAAGAGCAGAGAATATCAAAATGATGGTACAGCAACAGCTTGATGACCTCATGGCCATAGACATCGACTCAGATTAACATGAGTTTGTGTATCTTGCCTGAGTTCTGGCAAAAGGAGGGTCTGAGGAAATTCGATTTTTAATACGATCGTATCGACCCGCCATTTTGTGGCCCGCCGCCATTTTATGTTGCCTTCACTCAGGCAGCACAGCGAACGAAGTCCATTCTGCCTTTTCTGCTTATTCTGCAACATGGTGTTCAAAACAGCCTTCTGCCTCTATCTTTACAAGACTGGTATTAAGGTCTGACCGAGTACACTAATCCCTGTCTGGTTTTCTAATCCTTGTTTCAACTATCTGTAGGCTCACACTATTCTCCGCCGATCTTATCTTATCGTCTGGCCTTCGCTGTCCTTTGCTAGTATTCTCTCATTTCACAACTGTCCTCCAAACGCACACAAACTTATCACACCACATGCAACTTCATTGTGGATCGGTTAATGAATTAGTTCAAGGGAGGGGTGACAAACACAGCTGGAGGGGAGGCAACCTTAAGTCACTTGATACTTTGTTTTCCAATTCCTTCTATTGGTGCTGTCTTGTTTTCCGACATTTCTATTGGCTCTGTTCTATCTTTACATTATTCTTACTGGCTCCTTTCTATGTGTTCTGGAGTGTATGTAGTTAATAAATGGTTTTTATACGGTATATAAGATTGTGCGCCACAAAGTAAAGTGGCAGTCTCCTGAGAACATACCTTGTGTACTTCTTGGACAACTGTACTAGCTGCAGCTAATAAAATCTGATCTTTTACGCCTGACAGAGTGTCCCGTGTCTCTGTTAGTTGAGGCAGGTGAATCCAAGGAGATTTCAGGCGTACCCTGCGCCGCCAGGCCCATAAGGTTCTGGTTCTTCAACCCCTCTCCTTGCCCATCTCGTTTTCTCTCCACTTTCGTTTTCTCATGCTACCCTATGGCTTACCTTCTCTTGCTGTCATTGGTTCATCCACTTTTCTGCTTCCTCGCTCTTCTTGTCAAGTTGCCCTTTACATTCTCTCTATGCTATTTATTTGTACTTACAATGCCAATACTCATTTAGACCCAATCAGAATGTAAACCTAGCAAATTGAACCATGGATGCCAAATGAACATCTGCAACACGTGCTGTCCCTCCTGCTTATGCATTTGTTTCAGTAGCTGTAGGTAGGCAATGTACGTGGTGCATTTCACTGCCTGTTCTCCCACTGTTCTTTATCTGTTCTTTGACAACTGTAGCCTGACGTTTGTAGCAATATGCTATGCATCACCTATAGTACATTCCGGCCCTCAGGTTGCATTGCTTGTTGTACAGTTTTGAGCCTCACTGTTTACTTCTCTGACCTACTGTTGAAACATGACAGATCCTTATAGTATAAGAAGACTTTATTCTGGCAGCACAGCACAACCCCCTTGCAGGCAGGCGGTCAGAGAGCAACTGCCCGGAGACTAAATTCCACATATGAAACATTCTAAAGAACATGAAACACAACCTATGAAACATTCTATAAAACATTGAACACAACCTCAGCCATAATAGGGGAATTTGCGAATAACAAGATAGTGACAATGCAAGATGTACACTTGTTTTGAACTGGAGCTATTGCTTTTCTAGTGCTAATGCAGCTCCTGATATTTTGATGCAGGAAGCGCCACCTTTCTTGGCACGGAGGTCCTGTGCAAGGCATGGGTAGTAGTAGACAGGAACCATAGCATATCGGAGTGTCGAACACTGGCTGAGTTTCAGGAGGGAAGGTGATAAGTAGAGCCTATGTGGAAGCATTCGATGGTGTGTGTGGACAGGAATGTAAAAGCCACAAACTGGGGTTGCATAGGTCGGTATCCGAAGTACACATGCAAATATAAACGAGCCAGTGGTATCGGACCAAAAGAAGACCAAAAGGCTATTTGGAAAAAGGCGTGAAAAATTCATGAATTCCTCATGGGTGGGGCTGAGAGGTAACATTGTTGCCAAGAAGTTGGGCTTCCTGGTATTGTTCAGAGCATTACAGATAAAAATGTAACATAGCATTATGCTTTATTGTAACAGATTACATAAGGCGTTATGTGCCACTATTGAGCTGTTGATGCACTGTAGGAACATTAGCTTCGCTATTCCTATGCACTTACCAATTGTGTATCATTTTAACTACTAGCTGCAGCCTATGTCAATTGCAAAATCATTGCCTTCTCTCTTACCTAGCTTCACAGCTTGTGTGTCGTAGGAGCATGGCCTGCCTTCAGTCACTCTCATGCAATATATATGAACCAAAGAATTGTGAATGTCTTCATCTCACTCACATAACCACAAATGGCAGTGCTTGGTGTGTGTAAACTGCAGAAACATGTCACACCCTCACTACACTCTGCAGTGAACAAGTTCTGTTTATCTATGCACTGCAGGAGCATGTTCCCACCTATACTCCAAAATGTTTCATCTGTGCAGTGTAAAATCATGTCTTCCCTTATTGCTCTCACTCCTGATCTCTTCATTTGTGCACACTGTGGTGACATGTGCCATCTTGAGTACATTTGAACCGTCTCCTGTTGACTCGCTCAGATTCAACCAAGGTTGAGACTGAGTGCAGGTCATGCTTCTCCACACTGGCACTGGTTCCTTACAGAAGGTTGTCTTACCTTTGTTCCAAGCTGCAGTATTATGACATGCAGGTGGTGTCATTCAAAATGACTGCAACTGTGCACTGCAGAATCATGTGATTTCCTCATGCCTAGCCTCAGCACTAGAGATGTGCCAGGATATATGGCCTTCTGCGATGGACTCAGCGGGCACAGGGTTCTAGTTAATTTTGGGAAAGGAAAGGCTTGCAGTGCTTTCAGAGTGTTGTGTTATGGTAGGCAGATTTTTGGATCTCACTATAGCCCAGGAGGGTATCCTGATGCTGAGTAGGTATGAGTCGAGCCTCACGTACAGCCTAGTGGGACTATTCAAAAAGCCAGGTCTTCAGCTTCTTATGAAATTTAAGAAGTGCGGAGGAGGCTCTTATGTGTAGGGGCAGGTTGTTCATTTCTTTAGGAGGCTTGACAGCCGGATCTGGTTTTCTGTATGCATGGGATATGCGCAAGTAGGTGTCCTGGGTTTGTGAAATCAGATGTGATTGTTGAGATATGCTGAGCCTGTGCTTGTAGTGCTTTGAAAGTGTTGATGAGTTTGAATTGTGCTCATTTGTGAATGGGGAGCCACTAGAGCGCCTTCACATGTGATGTGAGTGCGGTGTAGGAGGTTGAGTCATTCTGGCCTCTGAGTTTTGAATGGTCTGCACGCTCCTGGTGATTTGTTTGATGATGCTAGGCATAGAAGTTGTTCTCTTAGCCCAGCTTGCTTGCGAGCAGGGTGGGTGTGACAGATTTCCAGGTGCTGATTGACTGCCATTTGAAAATCTTCTTCTGTATCTTCAAGGTATGGAAGCATGAGGTGGTGACAGCATTGACTTGGTCAGTCATGTTGAGTTTGCTGTCGATGATGATCCCAAGGTTCTTGATGTGGGTGGTGGGTACGATTGTTGAATCTAGCTCAGTAATTCTCCAGCTGGAGGCTCATGGTCATGTGCTCGTCCCAAAAATCATGATTTCTGGCTTGTCAGTGTTTAGATTTAGACAGTTGTGGCCTGATTTAGAACTCGACTGCTGACGGGTTACTCCGTCACAACAATGACGGATATCCCATCCGCTGAAATCTAAATCCCTATAGGACAGAGTGGGATTTAGATTTCAGTGGATGGGATATCCATCACTTTTGTGACGGAGTAACCCATCTGTCAAGTTCTAAATCAGACCCTTGGTCTTCATCCAGTGGGTGATTTAAGTCGTAGACGCTTTGAACTTGATCTGGGTACTGGGCAACTTGTCCAGGAAGGAAGAAATGAGTTGTATGTCATCAGTGTAGGAGAGGATGTTCATGTGGTGAAAGCAGATGATGCTGGCTAGAGGTATCATGTATGCATTGAAGGGGAGGTCAGGCTCAGTGAGGTCATCCAAGGTGTACTGTGCCAGGCTGAATGAGTGGGTCCTTCCAGTCAGGATCTATTGGAGCACCTGTCCTTGGATTCCAATATTGTGTAGATGCTGGATGGGGTGGAAGACTGTGTCAACTGCTATGGAGCGGTCTAGGAGGATGATGGCTGCCATGTCTCCTCTGTCAAGAGTCATTCGGATTTCATCTGTGGTGGTGAGGTAGGCAATTTCCATGCTGTGGTTGGGTCTGAAAGCAGCCTAACTGGTCTTGAGGAACTGATGGTCATTGAGGTATTTAGTGAGGTGTCAGTTAATGATTTTCTCTAAGACCTTGGCTAGGAACGGTAGCAGAGAGATTATTCTGTAGTTGGTGTGCCTTGAAGGGTCTGCAGAGGGTTTCTTCAGCGGTGGGCAGACAGTGACATGTTTTCAAGCAACTGGTAAGGTCACAGAAGAGGTGGAGGCATTCAGAATGGGTGTGAGCATGGCACTGATGTGTTGCAGTCCTCTGGAATAGACATGGTGAGGGCAGAGGGCCCTGTGGTTGGCAGTGGTTCATTGGACCGGATTAGGAGGTGTTTGGCGAGGTTTGTCAGGCCCAGTTGCAGGCTGAAATTGCTATAAATGGCAGTTATTTTGTTGCTGAAGAATTGAAAGCGATTGTTGCAGAGGTCCTGCGAGGGAGTGATTGAACTAGATGCGGCTGATGGTGAGGTGAAATCTTTCACAATGGCAAAGTTTATTTTGTCCCTGTTGGTCCTGGCATTGATGTGGTCCACCAGAGCGGCTCTTTGGGTCGTCAGGATCATTTGGTGGCAGTGTCGTAGGGGGGATTTCAATGTGTTCCTGTCTGCATAGTCATGGCTCATTCTCTATTTGTGCTTCAGTAGTTTTCAGTGGTGTTTAGCCTGTGTGAGTTCCTCCATTAGCCAACTGACCTGGGGTCTGGTACCTGATGTATTGCTGTGTTTGAGGGGGCCAAATGTTCGGCACAGGAGGTGATCCAAGGATTGTAATTCTTGATTACTTTTGGGAGACTGTTTCTGTGTTTGAGTCAGTGGGTGTTGAGAGTGGTGTTCCAGTCGTTGTCAGTGATGCTGTTCCAGTTTCGGCAAGCTGGTCTCATGGGGGTGCGTTGAACTGGGATTGGCATGCGGAACTTGACAAGGGTGTTATCTGTCCTGGACACTAGTGTTGGCTCATTGGCTCAGATGTCGCAGTTGGCAAAAATAAGGTCCAGGACATGTCCAGCAATGTGGTCAGGTCCTTTTATCCATTGAGTAAGGCCCAAGCTTCCAAAGTCTTCAGTGAGTTTTGTTGAGTTGGGCAGCACAGTCTTCCAGGTGGAAGTTGAGATCTCCAAGTACGATGTAATTGCTAGGGTCTAGGGTGAGTGGTGCAAAGAGCAAAGAAGTTAGTGATGGTGTGGGTGAAGTTGGTGCATGGTGTCTGACTTTGTGTCTGTGACACACCCAACAAAAAACTACATACCCCAGAAGTCCTTGGAAATGGTAGCCGATGCCTTGAATCATTGGGTATAAGTTTACTCATGTATCAAAGCGCCCTTGTTGTGCTGCAACATTGCTGCAACCAGAGCATTGCTATTCCATAAAAAAATTGTTGGAGCACAGTTTAGGAGAAAGAGAAGTATTCTTGAGATTAAGTTGAGTTGAAAATGAACATTGAACATTTTTTAGACATCAGCGTTTAATGAAGTTACCAGTTTGGATATTTTTTTAGATGAAAGTTACTTGTGAACTAGAGGCTCAAATCCCACCCTTGCTCGATCCTGCATTAAACTAGTGAAGAGCATTTATATTTACAGAAGCATCCACTCCCCCCAGCCTGCACAGTGAACTGCAGAAGCATACTTTCCTCTGCTCCCAACTGCAGCACCTGAGACAGCAAAAGAATGCCCTACTCTCATTCTGTTCTTTAGTACTTTTCATGTCCTCACTCCCTTCCTGACCTCTGAATGTTATAGTGAGGCATGTGTCCTGAAGTTTGAGTGGCGGTTGCATATGCTGTTGTAGTTCACAACTGCTTTTATGCACCTTTGAACAGCAGGAGCATGCCCCATTTTTCTCCATCATACCAGTGGTGTAACTCAAAATGATGCCCCCCCTGCAGAATGTAAAGAGCCCCTCCCACCCACCGAGTCTCCCATATCTCACAGATATTCATTGGTCTTGGACTGGTAGGGGGCCCTCTGAAGGATAAGGAGGCCCATGAAAGGTTGCCCCCTCCCTTGCGCCTTAGGGGCCTGCAGACCATCATTTCTGCATTTGCATACCCAACTGGGGTACATTTATTTTTGCAAAGCAGCTTGTGTCACAGAAAAGAACATGCAATGCTTTAAAGAAAAAAAACGCTTCCCTTTTGGGAAGATATCAGACCACTAAGCATTTTGCAAATTTCAGGTGTTAGAGCGATTAGTACACTGTGCTGCATATTAATTAACTCAGTACTTCATAAGATTTATATTTGCATCTCACGGACCAGAAGAAATCCACCGCAACATGCAAGAACGTGAAAAAAGGTGTAATGTTTTGACTAGAAACAAACTAATGACTTAAAAGGGAGCACAAAGTGTAATCTTGAAGAAAATCACAAGGGAAAACATCTAATCTTTTATCCATAATTCATCCTCCAGTGTATAAATTCTGAGCACTTGTATGATGCAGAAGCATGCCTCACCCACATTCAAAAACTGCAGCAGCTATAATACGCCTATTCCTTACCAGCAATCTTCATTACTTCAATTAAGCGTCCTCATCCCTGTACATACCTATATGAGGTGACTCTTTCTCCATCAGGCACTACTTGATCCAGCTACACCAAACAAAGCCTTCAACCCTCCCCACCCTCTTTTACTATGGCCGTCCTCAGGGACCATTTTCCCAAATGGACCATAAAAGAAGTCCAAATTCAGAGAACTTTGTAACATGATTAAACACTGGGATCAAGGTCATGACAATAAGCAGGGAGGGAGGTCGTTAGGACTAGGAAGGGGAATCTGTGTAATGAAGCACCTTTCACCTTTTGTGACCCAACTCTGGGCTGAAAAGCCTCCGGGTTCTGTGACTGCCCTGAAATCCGGTATAGGAAAGGAAAGAGAAATACATGACTGAGAAAATGTTCATATGGTATTTAGGAGAGGCAGACACATATAAGAACAATCATACATTTTTTAATTTTGAAAATGCTTTGTTTAGCATGCTATACCGAGGAAGTTGATTTTTTCCATCTGGCTGTTCCCATGCAAAAGTGATTTTCTCTGCTTCAGCAGAGACGGTCCTCCAGCCCCATTTACAATAGCAAAGATGATTATTTGTCAGGAGATCCTGAATGGAAGCTCTCTATTAACTTTCCACTATTTGAGCCGGCCTATAATCACCCCGCCCCCTCCAAAACATCAATATTTAGTCAACATTTTCTTCTGACAACCACAGCTCCTCAGACTGCATAATAAAAAATATCCATCTACATTTTCAACCCAGATATTCAAGATGATGATTCTTGTTAGACTTTTCATCCTTGGCATGGTCTCCCTTAACTTTTTGCCTCTATTTCCCAGGTTGCTGATGTGTGCTGGACTCTGTTTTTGTTGTTTTTGTTACCCTGGGCACTTTACCACTGCTAACCAGTGATAAAGTGCAAGTGTTCCTTTACAAAATGTGTATGTAATTGGCTTATCCATGATTGGCATATTTTATGTATTAGTAAGTCCCTAGTACAGTGCACTAGAAGTGCTCAGGGCCTATAAATCAAATGCTACTAGTGTGCCTGCAGCACTGGTTGTGCCACCCACATAAGTAGCTCTGTAATCATGTCTCAGACCTGCCACTGCAGTGTCTGTGTGTGCAGTTTTTAACTATAAATTTGACTTGACAAGTGTGCCCACTTGCCAGGCCTAAGCCTTCCCTTTTCTTACATGTAGAACACCCCTAAGGTAGGCCCTAGGTAGCCCCAAGAGCAGGGTGCAGTGTATGGTTAAGGTAGGACATATAGGAATGTGTTTTGTATGTCCTGACAGTGAAATATTGCTAAATTTGTTTTTCACTTTTGCAAGGCCTGTCCCTCTCATAGGTTAACGTGGGGGCTACCTTTAAATTAAATTTGATTAAAGTGTAGATTCCCTTTGGGAGTGGGTGGACATGTGGAGTTTGGGGTCTCTGAGCTCCCAATTAAAAAATACATCTTCTAGTAAAGTTGATTTTGAGATTGTGTGTTTGAAAATGCCATTTTTAGAAAGTGAGCATTTTCTTGCTTATACCATTTCTGGGACTCTGCCTGTTTGTGGATTCCCTGTCTGGGTCAGTTTGACAGTTGGGCTGGTTGCACCTCACACTAGACAGTGACACAAAGGGAGTAAGGGTGTAGACTGCATTTCCTGAGGAGCCATCTGTGCTAGGAGGGAGGAGAGGAGTGGTCACTTACACCTGAAAGGGCTGTGCCTGCCCTCACACAATGCAGTCTCTGACTCCCTGGTGAGTGTCTGGGGCCTGGCCTGGGCAAGGCAGGATTTCACAATCAAGAGAGAGTTTCCTTTGAAGTAGGCCTACTTCAAAGGGCAAAATGGGTATAAGAAGGGCACCCAAAACCACAAACTTTAGAACAATTCTGGAAACCAAGAGGAACCTCTGCCTAGAGAAGAGCTGAGGAATAAGAGCTGCCCTGCCTGTGACTGTGCTTTGTGGAGCTATCCTGCAGTTGCTGCTTCTGCCAGAGTAAGAGGGCAAAGACTGGACTTTGTGTGCCTTCCATCTTGTGAAGATCTCCATGGGCTTGATCTAGAGCTTGCCACCTATTGTTTGAAGTCTCACGGACAGCAAAGACTTCTCTTTGCCAGCATCTGGAGTCTCTGGAGAATCTCCTACTCTGCCTGTGGTGCCCATCCAGTTCCTGGGACCCTGAAAGGAGAAGCTGGCAGCCTAAGAGGAAGAAATCCATGCACAGAACGCTGTGCGGGAAAAAGATCGATGCAACTCTGATCTGCGGCTCAAAAATCGATGTGCCGCCTGCTTCGTGGCTCAAAATCGACGCTTGCCTGCAACAAAACCAAGGAATCAACGCCCAGAGCTGGAGAACCGACGTGTAACATCGCTGACGGAGGCTGCTGAGATCGCAACCCACGCTGCATGGTTTTCGGATCATCGAGTGGCTGGATTTCTGACGCAAGTACGCTGGGCATGTAAAAACAACGCAAGACCTGCCCAGACCCGAGAGTGCTGACCGGATCAACGCATCGCTCTCCTGCAAAGAGAAGAAACGACACGCCCGACCCGACGAAAGGAGAAATGATGCAAGGTCTCGCTCGTCAGTGAAATCGATGCATCACAAGCCCTTTTTGATGCATACTCACCCGTGCAGGTTATTTTGGACGCACCCAAGGAACATTTTCACGCTAACAGTGTTAGTGTGTGTGTTTAAAACTACATGAAGACTCTTTTTGCTTTTTAATTGATAACTTGACTTGTGTCTTGTGGATTTTTGTTGTTTTGGTCTTGTTTTGTTTAGATAAATGTTTTCTATTTTTCTAAACCTGTATTGTGTCATTTTGTAGTGTGTTCATCAAGTTGTTGTGTGTGTTGGTACAAATACTTTACACCTAGCACTCTGAAGTTAAGCCTACTGCTTGTGCCAAGCTACCAAGGGGGCAAGCAGGGGTTAGCTGAGGGTGATTCTCTTTTACCTTGACTAGAGTTAGGGTCCTTGCTTGGACAGGGGGTAACCTGAATGCCAACCAAAGACCCCATTTCTAACATTGGTGATCAGCGGTTGGGATTGGACTTTTATTTGTACTTGACATACAGTAATTAAATGTATACTACTGTGTTGAGTGCAGACCACTACGTGACCATATCCTGCTTGTCTTGTGATCTTTGATTTTTCTCTTTTGCTTGGATTTTTCCCTACATCCATTTGTGTGGTAATCTTTGATTGACTTCTGAACTCTATTTGGGAACTTTGTTTCTGCTTTTTGTAACTTTGCACTTTTGTTGACTTCTCATCATGTCCCAATCTGGAGAGGCATCAGTTGGAGCTGCTTTTGACCTGGAGAAATTGGAAAGCTGTAGCAAGGCTCAGTTAAAGTAGTTCTGTAAAGGCTTTGACTGTCCCATTAAGAGCTCATCCAATAAGGAGGAGCTGCAAAATGCGCTAAGGGCCTGGGTAACAGCCAAGAGCACTGAAGGGCACACAGAGGACGAGGAGGATGAGTAGGAGAAAGGGCAGTCGATACACAATGGTATTGTGGGTGGGCCTGTTATGTCCAGGGAGAGGGACTCCAGGGCACGTAGCAGTGTCTCATCTAAGGGTCTGATCCCTGAAGAATTGCAAGGCAGACAGGCAGAGATGGAGCACCAGAGGGAGTTGGAGAAAATGAGGATGGCCATTGAAGAGAAAAAGTTGTTGTTGGCTCATGAGCTCAGCTTGAGGGAGCTGGATCAGAGGAGCCAGTCTAGTAGGGATGGTGGTAGCCACATCACAGTGCAGCCCTTAAAGGAGGGTGCACATTCTTAAAGATCTTGTGAAGGATTATAAAAGGGAGGACGACATATACTTGTGGTTTAAGAGGTATGAGTCTGCTCTCCATAAGAATCTGCTACCTGAAGCTCATTGGGGGGGGGGGGCGGGTCTGTGGAAGTACTTTAGGTAGAGGGGAGGGATACACTGCAGCCCTAGGGGATGCTCAGAATCTCACCTATTCTAGCATGAAGGATGCCCTAATCACAAGGTATGGTCTCACCCCTGAGCAGTACAAGGATAAGTTTAGATCCTACAAGAAGAAAGAATCCCAAACATGGTTGGAAAGTGATGATTCTTATTGCAGGTCACTACATGGTTGGGTGAAGGACAGTAAGGTATCTACGCATGAGGGACTTTACAATCTGATTGCTTGGGAGCACTTGTACAGTTTATGTTTTCCAGAGCTGCACCAGCACCAGCACCTGATAGACAGCAAGCTGACTGACTCCAGGAAGCTTGCACAGGAAGCGGACTGCTGGGAGAGCACAAGGGTCCAGAAGAGATATGGGGGAGACCACTCCAAGGGTGGGCAGGCTCCCTCTCAGAAGAAAGGGGGGTAAGGGTAGACAGGGGGAGTTCTCTAAAGGGCCCCATACTGATTCCCAGGGTAAGGATTCCCAACCCCCCAGTGAGAAGAAGCCACAGTTCTCCAAAGGGAACCTAGTGGCAGGTGGTCCCCCATGTAAATGCAATGCATGTGACCCGGTGGGTCATGTGAGGGGGGACCCCAAATGCCCCAAAAGTATGCCGTTCCAGGGTTTGGCCAGTGTAGCTCTTGGGGAGGAGTTGGTTCCAGGTGGGTGGGAGCGAGCTGAGATGACCCTTGTCTCACTAGGTGACAGTGAGATGGCCCAGAGAAACCTCGTGACTGAGAACACTAAGAAGTACAGGCAGTGGGTGACCATCAATGGACAGAGGGTGGAGGCTCTGACAGATACAGGAGCCAGTGTAACTACAGTGAGGAGTCAGCTGGTGTCTGAAGAGCAGATTGATCCCCAGGCAAGTGGCAAGAGTGGGAGGAAATATAAGGCTCCACTCCAACCTTTACCTGTGGTTAGTACTCCCTTTGAGAGGGTATGTATTGACATTGTGGGACCTCTGGACCCCAAGACAGCCTTGGGCAACAGGTTCATCCTGGTCTTGGTGGATCATGCCACCCGGTACCCAGAAGCCATTCCTCTGAGGTCACTCACTTCCCCTGTGGTGGGTCGTGCACTGATGGGGGTTTTTACCTGCATGGGGTTCCCCAAGGAAGTGGTATCTGATAGGGGTACCAACTTCATATCCACGTATATGAAGTCTCTGTGGAAAGTGTGTGGGGTAACCTACAAGTTCACCACACCTTACCACCCCTAAAGTAATGGTCTGGTTGAGAGATTCAACCACACCTTGAAAGGCATGATTCAGGGCCTGTCAGAGCCATTGAGGCAAAAGTGGGATGTCCTCTTGCCATGCCTTCTGTTTGCTAACAGGGAGGTGCCTCAAAAGGGACTTAAGTTTAGTCCCTTTGAGCTCATCTATGGCCACCCTGTGAGGGGACCCTTGAGACTGGTAAAGGAGGCTTAGGCAAAAGCTCCTAGTAAACCACCCCAGGATGTATTTAGCTACATGCTGGCTTTAAGAAACCAGACTGAACGCTTCAGGAGTCTCGCTCAGGAGAACCTGGAAGCCATCCAGGAGGATATGAAACGGTGGTACGACTGGAATGCCACTCTGGTCGAGTTTCAACCTGGTCAGAAAGTGTGGGTGAATGGAGCCAATGGAGCCTAGGTTGCTCCAGGATTAGTGGACTTGGCCATTTGAGGTGGTGGAGCGCAAGAGTGAAATCACCTACCTGGTGGACTTGCAGTCTACACGGAACCCTTTAAGGGTCCTGCATGCCAACCACCTTAAAGCTTACTTTGAGCGGACTGAACTGTCCATGCTCCTTGCGACAGATGATGGGGTGGAGGAAGAGAGTAAGCCTCTTCCTGACCTCCTGTCTGCAGGAGGGAAAGATGGGTTGTGGAGGGAGTGATCTTCTCCCCCTCCCTGACTGAGGAGCAGCAGGGTGACTCTCACCATGTGTTGGGACAGTTTGCCTCACTGTTTTCCCTGATCCCAGGAGTGACACACTTGTGCACACATGATGTGGACACTGGGGACAGTACACCCATTAAGCAAAACGTTTACTGGGTGACTGACAGGGTCAGGGCATGCATTAAGGATGAAGTATCCAAAATACTTACCCTAAGGGTTATTGAGCTCTCCAGCAGTCCTTGGGCCAGCCCAGTGGTATTGGTCCCAAAGGCTGCTGCACCTGGTGCCACTCCAGAACGCAGGTTCTGTGTGAACTATCGGGGACTCAATGCGGTCAGCAAGACTGACGCACACCCCATCCCCCGAGCTGATGAGCTCATTGACCGGTTAGGAGCTGCCAAATACCTCAGTACGTTTGACTTAACACCTGGGTACTGGCAGACTGCCTTAACTGAGGGGGCCAAGGAGAGGTCAATATTCTCTACCCCCGATGGAAACTTTCAATTTAAAGTCATGCCCTTTGGGATGAAGAATGCCCCTGCCACCTTTCAGAGGTTGGTCAACCAGGTGTTGGCTGGGCTGGATGAGTTCAGTGCCACCTACCTGGATGACATTGCTGTTTTCAGTTCCACATGGGAAGAACACCTGCAACACCTCTGGAGAGTGTTAGAGGCCCTGCAGAAGGCAGGCCTCACAATTAAGGTGAGCAAGTGACAAATAGGGCAGGGTTCTGTGGTGTACTTAGGACACCAGGTGGGGAGTGGCCAGGTGGCACCCCTACAGCCTAAGATTGACACAATTCTGACTTGAGAGCCTCCCAAGACCCAGACTGAAGTGAGAGCCTTCTTAGGTCTCACAGGATACTACAGGAGGTTTGTCAAGGGTTATGGTACCATTGTTACCCCTCTGACTGAGTTGACTTCAAAGAACCAACCCAGGAAAGTGATCTGGACAGAGGCTTGCCAGAACACTTTTTATGCCCTGAAGGCTGCCATGTGCACAGCACCTGACTACTCCAAGGAGTTTGTTGTGCAAACAGATGCCTCAGAGCATGGTATCGGAGCAGTACTCTCACAGCTTAAGGAAGAGGGCCTAGATCAACCCGTAGCCTTCAATAGCAGGAGGTTACTTCCCAGGGAATGTTGGTGGAGTGCCATAGAACGTGAAACGTTTGCTGTGGTCTGGGCACTGAAGAAGCTAAGACCCTACTTATGGTTAATGCAGATGAGGGGTGAGAATCAAAAACTGTTGAAGTGGCCCATTTACCTACAGGGGATGGAATTTACGATGGAACACCGTCCTGGTACAGAGCACGCCAATGCTGATGGTCTGTCCAGGTTCTTCCGCCTTAGTGATGAGAACTGCCAGGAGGTTGGGTAGTTGCTCCCCACTTTCTTTTTTTTTGTGTTGTACTTTTTTTTATTGTTTTCATAACCCGAAACAATATACAAAAATACAGGCCATAGGCCTTCAAGACTTACATAACGTATACAGCTGAAAGTCTGTCATAAATACGCACATTAGGATAATAAACAGATTAGGAGAATATCCATGGCATACAGTTATTATCAGGATGGCGTTGAAAAAGAAAATAGTCACAGTACTGAAATACAAGAATACACCAATACAGTATCCTATTATAATAAAACCAAGTAGGAAGAATACAACAGCTCAATGGTGTAACTTTAGTACAGTATCGTTGGACCAGAAGAAGGACACAATATCATTCCAATATTCTCTCTCTGCTCTGCCCCTAACACCAAAAAGGGATAGGGACAGACTTACCTTCCCAGAAAATCCCTTCACTAGATAAGCGAGGAGGACAGGCAATAATGGAATGTTATAGGAAGACGATGAATGATGAGGAGGAGATCACTCTGGGAGACCTCCTGCTAGATTGTATGAGCTGAGGATTAAGAACGACGTCCCAGTATAGTGTAAAAGGGAATAGTATCCTGCCCTTGGAATGGGGAAAGAGAGACCTGAAAGGGGACCTGAATGTAAAAGTAGGGGGCACAGAAGTGTGAAAACTCCCCGGTAACAGTAATGCAGGTAAAGAGAATAGACATCCCTGAACGCTATAAGAAACAGAGATGAAGTGATCAGAAGTGAGGGGAGGGGATTATCCGGAGGAGGAGGAATATACAAACCAGACTGGCAAAAAGAGAAGGGTGTCACTACGATTATGCAAAAGAAAAAAGCAATAAACGTTCGGGAAAGACAAGCATGGTAGGAGGAGAAATAGGGGAGAAGAGAATAGGAGAAAGAATGTGAATAAAAATGAGAAGAAAGAAAAAATAAGAGGGGCAGAGACAAAGGTAGAAATGCGTACGAGAAAGAGGTTAATGATGATAAGAGAGATGGTAGTAGCAGTAATAGTAGTAGTGACCAAGGGGAAAAGAAATACACAAAAGGGGAAAGGGGGCAGAACTGAGGCCATAGAACAGACGAAGCGATGGTGACATGAAAAGGAGAAGAGGATAATGAAGATGAGACTGAAAAAGACAGGGGTGAGGGGAGGGAGCGGTACAGCCTCGATAGAGTGCATGCTTGCATTCAACAGAGGTCATTACAGGATCGTAGGAGATATAGTTAAGCAATGAGTGATGGCAAGTGGTTCAAAGAAGCGGGGCTCCTTCCGGGTAGTTTGGTTGTGACCTCTCATGGAAAGCACTCAGCTCGCTGGCCCAGAGAGAAAGGACGACCAGGTTTGTAAAAACAAATCTTCTCTATCCTGCAGGTCATACATAAGTCATTCTTGGGAGGCCGCCTGATACATTGCAGTAATCCATTCTTCATGGGAAGGGACGGCTGCCGCACGCCAATGCCTGAGGATACATAGTTTTGCTGTGGCTAGTGCGGTGTGCAATAAACGGCCTTGTGGTCGGGAGAGTTCATAGAGCCCTCCAGTGTCGTGCAGTAGTAAAAGGTAAGGGGTGAGGAGAGGCGGCAGGGGCAACACTTCCCTAAGGGTATTCCCCACCGACCACCAAAAGGGCTGAATGGCCGGACAGTCATGTAAAATATAGGGCAAATCATAATGAGCGTGCGGGCATCTCCAGCAAGAGGCGTGAGATAGTAATCCGGCAGTGCGCAGTTTCTGGGGGGTCCAATACCAATCATGTAAGGTTTTAAAAAAGACAAAATTTCAAACGGGCCTCTTGGGCACCCCGGTCTCTGGCCTCAATTAAGTCTACCCAGTCCTCTAGGTCGGAATCGATCTGTAGGTGCGCCTGCCACTTATTATTGAGGGAATTAAGGAGGGGGAGTGAGAAAAGATGCTGATTTAATAATGCCTGTAGTCCGCAAACAGCCCCCTTCAATTAACCCCAGGTTTCCAGGTATTGGAGTACTGGGGAGCGTGTAAGTTGCCGGGGCGAGTTCCCTAGACGTCTCACTAGACAATGTCAGAGCTGAAGGAAACGCCATGAATAATGCTCAGGGAGATCAAATTCGTCCTTGAGCTCCGCGAACGACTTCCATGTATCTCCCGATATGAGCTGATCTACTCGCATGAGACCTCTCAGGCTCCAATCCCTCCAAAAGATAGTCTTCCCCCAAATCTGAAAACTTTTATTGGACCATAATGGGGCTCTATCAGGCAAATGGAGGTCCACTTTTAAGGATCGATGCGCTTGACGCCATGCTTTCCGCATAGCTCCAATCATGGGATTGATGGTTCGCTGGTATACCGGACCTGCATCATAAAGCATCTGGAGGCCTGATGAGGTGCCTGTAAGTGTCTGTTCTACTTCCACCTAGAGTGGCGGATCCTGTGCTCCTGGGAGTAAAAAGATCAATTTTGAAAAATGCAATGCGGAGGCGTAGTATTTGACTAAGGGAAGACTCAGACCTCCAAACTCATGCCAGGCTAGTAGTGCGGATCTAGGTAACCGTGGGCGTATGGATCCCCAGGTGAAAGCACGGATGCAGCGGTCTGTCTCTCGGAGGAGAGATAAGGGTATTTACAAGGGGAGCATGCCCAAGACATATAGAAATTTTGGTGAGGTCACCATTCGTACCACCTGCACTCTGCCCCACATAAAGAGGCCTAAATGATTCCACTTCTCAAAATCCCATTTCATATTGCTAAGTAAGGGGTCCAAATTGTCCGTCACTATCTTATCCAGACCTTTGTTAATGTCAGTGCCCAGGTAATGAAGACGTGATTGTTTCCATTTAACCAGGAGTTCTTCATATAAGGCATCCACAGTGTCAGCTCCCGTCCATTTAAAAATTCGGACGTAAACCCATCCTCCCCAGGTGCCTTATGGTATGGTAAATTGGCTATTGCCTACTGGATCTCCTCCTTGCTGATGTTGCCCTCTAGGAGCATTCTGCCTTCAGCCGAGAGACAGGGTATATTTGCTCTCCTAAGGAAGGCGTCCAAGCGGTTAGTGTACACAATCGTTTCTGGGGTATACAGGGCTTGGTAATAACGGCCGAATTCCTTTGCAATTGCCTGAGGGTGCGTGATAAGCGTGTCGTCATGATTACGTATTGCTGGTATGGCCAGTGCTGCCTCCCTTTGATGGAGTTGGGCGGCCAGTAGGCGGCATGCCTTCTCTCCGTGTTCATAGTGGCGACCTTTCAACCGTTGTAATGCATTTTTCGCCCGCGAGGTATAAAGGGAGTTAAGCTCCATTTTGGCTCGTTCTAGGCGGCGACGGCTGGACGGGGTGGGCGTTCAGGTGTACTCCTGGGTGGCCTGGGCAATACAATCTTCTAGTTTGCTCTGTTGGTCCCTCTTTGAGCACTGGAGATGGCCGCATCTCTAATGAGCTGTCCTCTAATGGTTGCCTTTGCCGCTGCCCAGAGAAGCTGGGGCGAGGAAACTGAGCCCTTATTATCTTGAAGGTCTGTGGCCACATATGCTTTAAGTTGCTCCTTTCCCTTCAGGGTTCGGTATCTGGGATTTGAGAGGTGCCAGGGCTTACGGCCGGGTGAGATCAACCAGAGCTCCAGGGTTAATTAAACCGGGGAATGATCAAGACAGTGCGGCCGGGAGAATTTCCGACATTCGGATCAACTGCAATATCCATTGATTGATCAAAAAGTAGTCTAGCCGTGATTGAGTCCCATGGACCAAGGAAACAAAAGTGCATTCCCGGTCGGAGAGGTGGGAAAGACGCCAGCAATCCAGCAGACCATGATCCGATAGAACGTCAAGTAGGAGGGCTCGGTCTGCGTTATTGCCCGCATCAAGACCACTTGAGCGATCCAGGATGGCGTCCTGAACAATGTTCCAATCCCCTCCTAGTATGTATTGGGAGGCCCCAATCTGTATTAATAGATGATTGTGAGAGAGGAAGAAGGAACGTTTGGAGCCTGTGGGAGCATATGTGAAACCAATCAAAATTGAAGAAGAGCCTACTGTGAGCTTGGCGAGGACGTAACGCCCTTCCGGGTCGCACCATGTCTTAAGTAGCTGAAACTGTAAGGAACGACGAAGAAGAATTGCCACCCGCACCTCCTCCCTGAGCCCTGCGTTCCACTGTGTACGGATGGTGTTCCGCTGAAAAGCACTTAATTTCTATGGAGTTTTTCGGATTCTGATGGGGAGAGGAGTGTTTCCTGTAGTAGGGCTATGTCGGTGTGTTTAGAGCAGAGATAAGATAGGACCTTCTGTCGTTTGATGTAATGGGTCATGCCGTGTACATTCCAGGACATAACCGTGAGTGGAGTCATTGACCCCATGAGTGGACGTAGTGGGAGCTCAGTCAAAGAGAAGCACAGGGTTCAGTGTTCGATGGTAGAAAAAAAGGAGAAGAGGTGTTAGGAGTAAGAAAGCTCCGCACAGGGGTAAGATGGGGGGAAAAAATAAAGAAATGGGGAAGGTGTAAATAAAGCCCTCGGTCACAGGAGAAAGAGAGTTGAGCAGGTGAAGAAGCAAGTCAGGGGGGTAGGGAAAATGCAAGGAGAGCGGGAGAGGAAAGAAGTAGAGAGGGAGAAACAGCCCCCGGACAAGCGGGGAAGAGCAAACGATCTAATAAGCCCAGAAGGGAGGAAAGGGGTGTAAGGATCTAATAAAAAGAAAAAGAAGTAAGTGATGTTAGGAAAAGGGGAAAGGGATGAAAACAGTGCGGAGTATAGCTCGCTACTGAGTGTCCTACTAAATTGCATGTCTGAAGCTGTAAGGCCCGCGTGCCGGGAGGACGCCGTTGGGGAGAAGAGTTGGGGGACTGATAGTTCACTTACAATCCTGTGAGTCCGCTAAGGAACCTCATTGTTAGACAATTTTGTGTGGCAGGGGGTAGGGCACAAAAGGCTAGGAGTATGAGGGCTGAGGTTTGGGGAGGCGGGGCATGATGAATCATGAGATACGAAGTATTATTTAGGAGATAGGAAATGTGTAGTATGGAGTATAGCGGGACCTGGCACGAAGGATTACGACGGGAGGGGTTGTATTCTGACTGGTCGCCCAAGTGCTTATTCATAAGGTGGTGCCCCGGTGCAGACAAAGAAAGGGCGAGGGCTGTGTCACCTTCACCTCCGTCTGTGGCTAACAACACCAAGAGACACTTCAGTGGTTGGCAGATGTACCCCCGCTATTATCAGGGGCTAGGGATAGGGGAGTAACTGTGTAACTCTGTCTAGGGGAAGTCTAGGGAGGGCAGGGAAGCCCCTGGATAGCTCGATGTGAGTGCCGAAATCTTTTTGGTGCCAGAGCACTGAGCATCCCTCTAGTTTGACAAGTGTGGGTAAATAATTGACTGAAGTAGAGCTAGCTTTTCCCTTAGCCGGGTTGTGAAGAATGCTGAGGGGACATGGGGGAGACTCGTCACGAGGGGAGGAGGAGACGTCCTGTGACCATCCTCCTGCAGGGAGATGGATTAGGAACCTCAGTTGGGGAAGTGCAGGAGAGAGGGAACCAATGATCTCTTCCGGCAGGGTTAAAATCAACATCCAAAGGTCAGCCATACTATTCGCATAGGATGAGTAATACCATGCATAAGTCAATAACATTAAATAAATCTCTCTTGTAGCAACTGTATCAGAGAAAATATGCAACATTAATTTAACAGGACATTTGCTACTGCTGTGGCTGCCACCTGTCCAATCATAACTCCAACCGTGCAACAGCAAAATATTGGCACTTAAAGCAGGTGAAGGGCATCACGTACCTATCACTGATGATAAGATTTTACATAGGCCCAAATCCCTCCCAAATCCCATCCCACCAGAGAGGAAGTCATCAATTAGATCAGTTGAATTTGCCACTTAGCTGTCTGAAGGTGGAAGAATCTGGTGCCAAGTTCGGATCGAGAAGTCCTCCGGGCACTCAGGGGATCGGTGTCATGGATGTTCGTCGATTGTTGGTTTCAAGGGAGAACAAGATTTGTCTCTGCCTAAATCCTGAGTGTTATCAATCACCGCTTGAAGGACATGGTCACGACTGTCCTGAGATTTAGGTGATCGTTCGTACATTCTGCCTCTCTTTTGTGAGGTTGGGCACTGAGGTTGAGACATCAGGGATGGAGTAGTGAAGGCGCCCCCGGCAGAAAGGGTGTCAGAGTCCAGGTGCGCAGAGGCAGTGTCCATGGGGTGGGAGTCAAGACTGTTCAGGAAGGAGCCGAGGTCTTCTGGTTTGGTAAAGTGTCATGATTTGCTGTTAAATGTAATCCACATACGGGCTGGTTCGAAAAGGCCATATTTGATGTCCAGGTTCCTAAGTTGCGGGCAGAGAGCCAAGAATGCCTTTCTTTTTTCATTTGTTAGTCTGGAGAAATCCGCTGCTACTCTTATCTCGTGACCCTTCAGGGAGAACGGGCCTCGCGTTTTGGCTGCTGAAATGATCTGGCCGGCCTGCTCATGACGTAAAAAACATGCGATGATAGGACGTGGCTTGTCGGAGGTTGCTTTGTGTGAAGTGCCAATCCTGTGTATTCTTTGGAACTCCAGCGGTGGCGAGAACTCCATACCAAAGAGGTCGGACAGGAGGGTTTTGAGAAAAGTCTTGATATCAGATCCTTCCTTATGTTCGGGATACCAAAAAAGCGCACGTTGTCCCTGCGACTCCTATCTTCCAAATCGGTAATCTTTGCCCAAAGGGACCGCAATTCCACCTCCTGATCGGGCAGTGCCTCCACCTGGCCTTCCACAGCCGTGAGACATTGGTCCAAGTCATTTGCTGTCTCCCGGAAGCCATCAATGTCAGCGCGAATGGAGGAGTAGGCCACAGTTAGATCTGTTATTTTTAAGTCCATCGCCTCCAGGTGACGTCCCACTGCAGCAATCTCTTGCAATATGCGGTCTGTTGCCTCCAATGTAAGGGGGGTCAGCTGGCGAGAACACGGGACAGGGAGGGGCCATCTGTGCCACCATGGTTATTGGTTGTGCAATGGCCTCGGAGAACAGCAGCTGGCGGGAGTGTTTACCTGAAGACTTCCCGTGTGGCATTTCCCCAAATGTACGAAGGACCCAGAAAGAAAGTGCCTCGTAGGAACGTGTGTGTTGGGCCCTGTTCTCGCTTCTTATGGCCCGTGGCGTAGTCGGACAGGCTACCGGGACTGCAGCCATTGTAGAGGGTCAATCCAGTAGGTTGGGGCTGAAGGGGGGTTTTCACATAGGATGGGTAGGCCGTTGAACTGCATGTCCAGTGGATAGCGTTCCCTCCTGCTTGTCTAAACGATCTGGGTGGCCATAGGCCCTGTCTCCGGGGTTGCTGGGAACAGTTCGGGCCAGGCCTAGGTCCAACTCAGATCGCCCACCTGATGCAGAAGTGGGAGGATAGGGGTTAAAAGAACAGTGACTGTAGTGAAGAATCCGGAGGGGGAGCAGGGTAACTATGACTTCAGTTGCAGTGCCGCTGTAGACAGGCAAAAGACCCTGCCCCTCTGCACTGCCCCGTCAAAACAATCAGCCTCGTCGCCCTAACGAGGATCCTCCTGTCAGGGCTTCTGGAGAAGATAACCAGTTTATACCAGGAAGAAGGCCCTGAATATGACTGTGCTGCCCTCTCCAGTTTACATGCCAGAGGTGTTCCTGGTGAGCCTCGCTTTGCACAATGAAAGCAGGGGTGCCAAAGTCAATGTTTCCATGAGGAGGCCCACCATTCCTCAACAGGTTAAGGGCCTTGTGTGGTAGGGCTCTGAGGTGGCTCCATTATCAAGCTGAGGTATTTGGCTGGGTGGGCGATTGGAATGCTGTGCTTGGCGGGGGAGAGGGTACACCCCATCACTCCTTACTTGTGGGCTCTGGTTGGTTTGCACAGCACACGTCGCGGGGTGCTGGCAGGTATGGTCGCTGGGGGTAGAGGCGCTCCCAGCCTCCACTGCAGCCATGCATGCCCCCAGTCCTGCTTCGCACTCGAGGGCGCGGCTCGGCGCACCGAGTCAGGCCTCTCATGATCGGGAACGGTTAGGACAGCCGTTCCGAGCTGCGAGTCCTCACGGTTCCTTGGCCCTATGCCTCCTGTGAGTCAGAGAAGCCGTGGGAGAGGCTGTAAGCAGAGAATGGCGCCCCCACCGAGGCCCCGATCCAACCCGGCACGCAGAGTCTCTTCATTAGGCAGTGTCAGCATCAGGACAGTGCGCGCTCTACGAGCGACAAAAATGCAAAAACCCAGCCTTTATGCAAGAGCATAATTCATGCATTGTGTTCATATGCAGTATGCTAACCTTTTGCATTGCAGACTTTAACCTTGAAAAAACACAATTAATGATGTTTGCAATATCTGTTCATTTGTAAGGTATTGCTGCAGACTTACTGAGTGTGTTAGGGTGTGGTCCCTTTCTAGGAACTTCTAGAAGCTTTCTCTGCAGCATGACTGGGTGTGGTTTGTGGGCTGGGCCGGACTCTATATAAGGGAGCCAGCCCGGCTCCACATGCTAACTATTCAGAGGTCCTGGTGCAGAGCAGCAGCAACTTCCTGAGCTCCTGTTCCAGAGGCCTACCTTGCCGTTCCAGGCCGGCCCCGCATTATCTTGGTGATCCTTGAGCAGGGTGGTAAGACGGAGGTCGGGCTGGGCCCCTAACCCCATTCTATAAGTCTTTTGAGTTTTTGGGCCTACTCGTGAAACTTTCAGAGTACACAAATTATTGCTCTGATGCAAATCTTGGTGTTCAGATCGGCAAAGGCTTGCGCGATCATTTCATGGCATTTGCATATTCTTGTTAGAATCGGCAGTGAGCGTGATTCATTTACCACATGTAAATCTTGGTGTTCAGATCGGCAACGGCTTGCGCGATCATTTCATGGCATTTGCATATTCTTGTTAGAATCGGCAGTGAGCGCGATTCATTTGCCGCATGTAAATCTTGGTATTCAGATCGGCAAAGGCTTGTGCGATCATTTCATGGCATTTGCTTATTCTTGTTAGAATCGGCGGTGTGCGCGATTCATTTCCTGCATGTAAAACTTGGTGTTCAGATCAGCAACAGTGTGCGCGATCATTTCTTGGCATTTACATATTCTTGTTAGAATCTGCAGTGTGCGCGATTCATTTCCCGCATGTAAAACTTAGTGTTCAGATCGGCAAAGGCTTGCCCAATCATTTCATGGCATTTACATATTCTTGTTAGAATCGGCAGTGTGCTCAATTAATTTCCCACATGTAAAACTTGGTGTTCAGATCGGTTTGTGTGTGCGATCATTTCATGGCAAGTAAAAACTTTAATGTGTAATGTTTGTTGAAGTACACACATTTATCCTGAGCCTATGGATTTCCTGTGAAGATGATAAATTCAAAATGTGACGGTCTTTATACATATTAAGTCCCTAGTACAATTCCAATTGTTTTCCAGGGAATGTTTCAGATTGTTTTGTCCTCATGTTAAAAATGCAGTGTTTGTTCTAAAACAGGATTCTAGAAGGTTCTTGTATTTCTAGACATTATGTGACATTTTATGAAAAGCTCATATGAAACATTGCATTAATCATTCTTGATTTGTTCCAGGTACCCAGAGTTCTTGAGGTCTAGTTAAAGTCACTTCTTAGATTATCCATGGTTACAGTAAGACAATGCTTAGAACCATAGTCTAGTGAAAGTCAATGTGATTATATTCTGATATTGTGTTGTTTAACCTTTTGCTTCCTACAGGCTCCTTCCCAGCTGTTCCCTACCTAATCCCCTTTTCCCCACTTGGACTCCCTTAGGCTCTGTGATATTTCTATCAGAGTTTTGGAGCTGTCTTGTGCTGGACATGTTGGGAACGTGCGCAGACCCCGAGGATCTGGTCTCCCTGACAGGCGGCCATTCACTCCACGACCCCCTGCTCCTCACTTTCAGCTGGGGGACACACGTGTTAGACTTTATCCTCAGTGTGGTCTCCCTTAACTTTTTGCCTCTGTTTCCCAGGCTGTTGATGTATGCTGGACTCTGATTTTGATGTTTTTGCTACTCTGGGAACTTTACCACTGCTAACCAGTGCTAAAGTCCAAGTGCTCCTTTACAAAATGTGTATGCAATTAGCTTATCCATGATTGGCATATTTGATTTATTAGTAAGTCCCTAGTACAGTGCACTAGGGGTGCCAGGGAGGTGAATCAAATGCTACTAGTTGGCCTGCAGCACTGGTTGTGCCACCCACATACGTAGCTCTGTAATCATATATCAGACCTGCCACTACAGTGTCTCTGTGTGCAGTTTTCAACTGTAAATTCGACTTGGCAAGTGTACCCTCTTGCCAGGCCTAAACCTTCCCTTTTCTTACATGTAAGACACTCCACGTTAGGCCCTAGATAGCCCCAAGGGCAGGGTGCAGTGTATGGTTAAAGTAGGACATATAGGAATGTGTTTTATATGTCCTGACAGTGAAATATTGTAAGTTCGTTTTTCACTCTTGCAAGGCCTGTCCCTCTCATAGGTTTATAGGGGGCTCCCTTTAAATCTGATTAAAGTGTAGATTCCCTTTGGGAGCGGATGGACATGTGGAGTTTGGGGTCTCTGAGCTCCCAATTAAAAAATACATCTTCTAGTAAAGTTGATTTTGAGATTGTGTGTTTGAAAATGCCATTTTTAGAAAGTGAGCATTTTCTTGTTTATACCATTTCTGTGACTCTGCCTGTTTGTGGATTCCCTGTCTGGGTCAATTTGACAGTCGGGCTGGTTGCACCTCACACTAGACAGTGACACAAAGGGAGCTGGGGTGCAGTCTGCATTACCTGATGAGCCATCTGTGCTAGGATGGAGGGGAGGAGTGGTCACTTACACCTGAAAGGGCTGTGGCTGCCCTCACACAATGCAGTCTCCAAACCCCTGGTGAGTGTCTGGGGCCTGGATTTCACATTCAAAGGAGACTTTCCTTTGAAGTAGGCCCACTTCAAAGGGCAAAATGGGTATAAGAAGGGCACCAAAAACCACAGACTTTAGAACACTTCTGGAAACCAAGAGGAACCTATGCCTGGAGAAGAGCTGAAGAGCTGAGGAAGAAGAGCTGCCCTGCCTGTGACTGTGCTTTGTGGAGCTATCATGCAGTTGCTGCTTCTGCCAGAGTAAGAGGGCAAAGACTGGACTTTGTGTGCCTTCCATCTTGTGAAGACCTTCAAGGCCTTGATTTAGAGCTTGCCTCCTGTTGTTTGAAGTCTCACGGATAGTAAAGACTTCTCTCTGCCAGCACCTGGAGTCTCTGGAGAGACTCCTACTCTGCCCTGTGGTGCCCATCCAGTTCCAGGGACCCTGAAAGGAGAAGCTGGCAGCGTAAGAGGAAGAAATCCACGCACATGATGCCAGGCGGGGAAAAGATGGGGGGGACTCCGATCTGCGGCTGAAAAATCCACGCGCCGCCGGCTTCGCAGCTGAAAATTGACGCTCGTCTGCAATGCGACCGAAGAATCGACGTCTGGAGCTGGAGAAACGACGTGCAGCATCGCTGACAGAGGCTGCTGAGATCGCAACCCGCGCTGTGTGATTTTCAGATCATTGTGCGGCTGGATTTCCGACGCAAGTACTGCTGGGAATGTAAAAACAATGCAAGGCCTGCCCGGACCCGAGAGTGCTGAACGGATCGACACATTGCTCTCCTGCGGAGAGGAGAAACGACGCGCCCGACCCGGCGAAAGGAGAAACGACACAAAGTCTCGCTCGTGAGTGAAATCGACGCATCGCAAGCCCTTTTTGACACACACTCGCCCCTGCAGGGTTATTTTTGACGCACCCAAGGTACATTTTCACGCTAACAGTGTTAGTGTGTGTTTAAAACTACATGACGACTCTTTTTGCTTTTTAATTGATAACTTGACTTTTGTATTGTGGATTTTTGTCGTTTTGGTCTTATTTTGTTTGGATAAATATTTTCCATTTTTCTAAACCTCTGTTGTGTAATTTTGTAGTGTTTTCATTAAGTTACTGTGTGTGTTGGTACGAATACGTTATACCTAGCACTCTGACGTTAAGCCTACTGCTCGTGCCAAGCTACCAAGGGGGTAAGCAGGGGTTAGCTGGGGGTGATTCTCTTTTACCCTAACTAGAGTGAGGGTCCTTGCTTGGACAGGGGGTAACCTGACTGCCAACAAAAGACCCAATTTCTAACCATTCCTAATATGGTTCCTAGCGATGATGCTGAATTATGAGATGTCACTGCCCAACACCTGACTGATCTTACATCTAAGGCACAGTTTCCAGATTCAGGTACATGATGGGTGAGGATGGTCTGCGGGTTTGGAATCGATGACCTGCAAGGTGCTTTGAAGGTATGACCTGTATCACTGGCATCTTCTGCTTCTACCCAAAAGCCGGGACTTAAGTTTGGCATTCGGCCTCAGTGGACAGAGCACATGCCAAAAGTAGATAGAATTCACAAGACTTTGGGGGTCATTACAACATAGACGGTAAAAGCCGCTTACTGCCGTGCAGATGACTGCCAACATGCCGCCGCGGAATTCCACCACGGTCATTATGACCACAGCTCGGATTCCGCCAAAATTTAGACACCCACACAAGTCTGCCACACCAAAGGTCAGTGATAAACTGGCGAAAGTAAAACCTCCACCATCACGCCAACAGGAATACGCCCACACTATCACGACCCACAAATCCACGCGGCGGTCTTTCAACCGCGGTATTCCATTGGCGGTACACACCACTGCACTCAAAATACACACACATATACAAAACACTACCACATTGGACAAATCGAAATACACACACCTGATACACAAACACACAGCACTCCCACACACCAAATACAATATAAAACACCCACCCACATCACCCACAAACCCTTACAACCACAATTGTGACAGAAGGCCAGAGAGAGACACTACAATCTACAACAAAGCATCCACAGGCACACAATACCATCACCCACATAATATCCACGCACCTCACGCAACACACCACTAAATATCACCCCACATATCACAACACACACCACCCCACACGTCACCCACACCACCCCATGGCACGACAAAGACACCCCAGGTTCTCTGAGGAGGAGCTCAGGGTCATGGTGGAGGAAATCATCCGGGTAGAGCCACAGCTATTCGGATCACAGGTGCAGCACACCTCCATAGCTAGGAAGATGGAGCTATGGCGAAGAATAGTGGACAGGGTCAATGCAGTGGGACAGCACCCAAGAAATAGGGATGACATCAGGAAGAGGTGGAACGACCTACGGGGGGAAGGTGCGTTCCGTGGTCTCAAGACACCACATCGCGGTTCAGAGGACTGGCGGCGGACGCACACCTCCTCCCCCACAACTAACAACATGGGAGGAGCAAGTCTTGGCTATTCTGCATCCTGAGGGCCTCAAAGGAGTAGTTGGAGGAATGGCCTCTGGTAAGTCAAATCTTAACTACTATATCCCCCACCCTACCTGCATGCCATCAGATACCCCCACCCTCGCCCTCACCCCCATCACTTCTACTCCTCACAAATGTCCCAATAGCACAACCACCCATCCCAACACCAAGCCCTGCATGGAACAACAAAGCATGGACACCCATCACCAATGCATGGCCACTGCACATACCCATACACCCCCCTAAACCATCATCACACAAGGTCCCACACAGGAATGCAAGCACTGGGGTACACGGTCACCCACCCATTGCACACCATGGTACACCCAGATGCAATAATCATGCTTTTACACACCTGCAGGACCTCTACCCAACGTCACCGCACAGGAGGGTCCGCACATGTCCACACCAGCAATAGAAGAGGCCCACAGTAATGACAGCAGCTCTGTCCAACTGGATCTAGATGACTAGCCCGGCCCATCTGGGACTTCGGGACAGTCAGTTCCCCTCACACTGCACAGGCCACTACAGAGCTTGCTCCCTCTGGAAACACCAGCACAGCACCCACCCAGCGGGCCCATACCTCTGTCCCCAGGACACGTCAAGCAGCAGTGTGTCTGCCAATACAGGGAACCCAGGCTAACCCACCACCCCAACAACAACAGGGACCTGAGGGCAGTGGCAGTGGGCAAACCGTTCAGGGGACAGAGGCCCAGGAACACAGGGGAACTGGGAGGGCTGCTGTGCGACAGGGGGAGGACAGGCCCAGGGAACCCACTGTCCACAAGGCCCTCTCCAACATCATGGGAGCCTACCATCATTCCCAGGAGACGATGGCAATGGTACTGGCCAAGTTTCAGGAGACCCAGCAGCTGCAGGAGGAACAGTATTTGGGCTTCAGGGAGGAACTCAGATCCATCAATTCCACCCTGGGCACCATCATAGGGGTGCTGAAGGAAGTCCTCAACACCAGGAGGGACACTGTGGCACAACAAGGGGCCCCTGACACTAGCCTGGACGATGAACTGCCCACCACCTCCGCCGGCGCTAGTGGACACCGCCACAGGACCACCACACCAGCACCCCACCCCCTGCAGATGGAGAACCACCCCGCAAATGGTCCCTGAGATCCAGGACAAAGACAGAGAACAATGCCAAGACACCCGCCAAGAAAATGAGACCGACCTGAATGTCATCCTTTTGTCCCACCTTGTCACCCTGTCCATCCTCAAACAGCCCCAGCTCTACTTCCTATGCCCCTTTGGACAATGCACCTGTGAGACTAATAGACTGGACTTTGCCATGGACATTCCTCCACCATCACCCCTCATCATTTTACAACCCCCTACAATATTGAGCACTTAAATAAACACCCTTAAAGCACAAAACAATCTGGAGTCTGTCTGTGATTCTCAAATAGTGTATTAGCAATTGCAGTGGCAAAATGCTCTTTCAAATGTAATGTCAACATACCTATGTCACACAGCTCTAGTCCATGAGGAAACAAAACAGTTGTCACACAGTGGGACCCACATCTGTGAAATCGTAATGGAAAGTGACAACTCAGTGACCATACACTGGGTGAAAAGGACAGACAGTAGAGAGTTAGTAGTGTTAAAGTACATGTAGTACGCAGGTTTGTATTCTTACCTGTGTCTCACTGGAAGTATTGCAGGATTACAGAGTTCCTGTTGTCGATGTCCTCTTCTTCTGCTTCCTCGTCTTTGCTGTCCACAGGCTCCACAGCTGCCACAACACCTCCATCTGGACCATCCTCCTGCAGAAAAGGCACTTGTCGTCGCAAAGCTGAGTTGTGAAGCACACAGCGGGCCACGATGATCTGGCACACCTTTTTTGGTGACTAGAATAGGTAACCACCTGTCATATGGAGGCACCGGAACCTGGCCTTCAGGAGGCCGAAGGTCCGCTCTATAATCCTCCTAGTTCGCCCATGGGCCTCATTGTAGTGTTCCTCTGCCCTTGTCCTGGTATTCCTCACTGGGGTCAGTAGCCATGACAGGTTGGGGTAGCCAGAGTCCCCTGCAAATGGCGAGGGACAACTGTTAGACACACACTAACCTGTAGGGATATCCCCAGACCCAGACAACTATTCCCACTGATTTTGTTCCAGGAGCTCACCTAATAGCCACACACGGTGCCACTGGAGTTGCCCCATCACATAAGGGATGCTGAGATTCCGCAGGATGTAAGCGTCATGCACTGAGCCAGGGAATTTGGCATTAACATGAGAGATGTACTGGTCTGCCCAACACACCATCTGCACATTCATCGAATGGTAACTCTTCTGGTTTCTGTACACCTGTTCACTCCTGTGGAGGGGCAAGGCCACATGTGTCCCATCAATAGCACCTGTGATGTTTGGGATATGTCCCAGGGCATAAAAGTCACCTTTCACTGTAGGCAAATCCTCCACCTGAGGGAAAACGATGTAGCTCTGCATGTTTTTAAGCAGGGCAGACAACACTCTGGACAACACGTTGGAAAACATAGGCTAGGACATCCCTGATGCTATGGCCACTGTAGTTTGAAAAGACCCACTTGCAAGGAAATGGAGTACTGACAGCACCTGCACTTGAGGGGGGATTCCTGTGGGATGGCGGATAGCTGACATCAGGTCTGGCTCCAACTGGTCACACAGTTCCAGGATTGTGGCACGATCAAGCCTGTAGGTGATGATTACATGTCTTTCCTCCATTGTCGACAGGTCCACCAGCGGTCTGTACACCGGAGGATGCCACCATCTCCTCACATGTCCCAGCGGATGGTGCCTATGAAGCACAACAGCAAACACAGAGTCAACCAACTCAGGGGTACGTAAACACAGCATACTCAGAAAACCATTCAGAACCCCATTTTTTTCCTGTATGAGTGTTGAGGCAAGGCCTAGGTATGTGTGACGCAGTTAAAAATTAAAGCCATGTGGGCCCCAGCAATGGCAGCTGCCTGACCTGTAAAGTGGGACAATGGGATGTGAGGTAACTGCGCTGGCGTTGTACACCGTCGTGGTAGGCTGTCGAAGACCGCAGGGCAATTCTGCATTGGTTAACATTGGACCCTATGGGTCCCAGGAGCCAATGACGATGTGCGCTGGCGGTGACGGTCCGCACCGCCGCGGACGTGACCGCCATTTTCTCTCTGTACAATCACTCGATACCTGATCTTCAACAGGAAAGGACCTACACTGCAAGTGCTGCTGTGACCTCAGTCTGGAAGAGACAATGGCTCGTGCGTCTGGGGAAAGGGCACCTGACTTCAGCATGGAGGAGTCGGAGAAACTTGTGGATGGGGTCCTCCCCCAGTACACGCTACTCTACGGTCCTCCAGACAAACAGGTAAGTACACTGGGAGCATGCTGTATGGGCAATGCCTGTGTGGAGTGGTGTGGATAAAAGATAGGGGGGGGGAATGATGCGTGCATGAAACGATGGTGAGTGCATGTGCCAAATGGCAAGGATAGGGATGTGGGCCAATGACTTTGATGGTGGATTTGACAATAACTTCTCTTTTTCCCCTGTACAATTCATGTAGGTCAGCGCCCACCAGAAGAAGGATATTTGGCGTGCCATCGCCAAGGACGTCCGGACCCTGTGGGACCATCACAGACGGAGCACCCACTGCCGGAAAAGATGGTAGGACATTCGCCGCTGGAGCAAGAAGACGGCGGAGGCCCAGCTGGGATGGCCTCCCAACGTGGGAGGGGTACCCGTCGCACCATGACCCCCCTGATGTTCAGGATCCTGGTGGTGGCGTACCCGGAGTTGGATGGGCGCTTGAGGGCATCACAGCAGCAACAAGGGGGTGAGTACACTCTCATTCTGCTGATTCAGCGTGCAGTGGAGGTGTCTCGGTGGGGGAGGTGGGCTGTGGGTTTCCCTAGGCCAGGGCAAGTGTGCTGGTTAAGTCCCCTTTTTCAGCCAGACCCTGTGGCACCCCACCCCACCTGGGTACAGTGCCAAGTACACCTAGTCAGGCTCCTGTGACATCCATGTGTGCAGATATCGGCCATAACCTTGTAGGCCATGTCCCAGGGATTGAATAGTGGACCCCAAGTGCGCGTGGTAGTGCAGGGGGCTTCTGTGTCTGTCGTGTCCGCCAACGGTAGCGGCAATGCATGCACTCAACATGTTTTTCTTCTGTCTCCCCCCCCCCCTTTTTGTGATCTCCCTGTACATGTGTGCATTAGCATCATCAGGCTGAGGAGCAGTGGCACCGGAGCAGGAGGAAGCTGCATCCCACATGGCCCTGGAGGGCGACACTACGGAGTCTGATTTCACCAGTGGGACAGAGGGTGAGGGGAGCTCCACGGTGGGGACAGGAGCTGACACCAGTGATACGGACTCGTCCTCTGATGGGAACTCCCTTGTGGTGGCGGCACCATCTGTGCCCCCCACATCTACAGGTACAGCCGCCACCACCCCCCTCCAGCACCGCCCTCCCAGCAGCCCCTCAGCCTTTGCCCCGTGCCCGCTCACCCAGGACGGTGGTCATCTCCTTCGCCCCAGGCACCTCAGCCCCTACCCCAGTCACCCCTGCTGCCCTCAGTGAGGAGGCCATTGACCTCATCAAGGCCCTCACTGTTGGGCAGTCTACCATTTTGAATGCCATCCAGGGTGTAGAGAGACATTTGCAACAAACCAATGCATTCCTGGAGGGCATTCATTCTGGTCTGGCAGCCCTTCAGCGAGCTTTTCAGACTCTGGCCTCAGCACTGATGGCAGACATTGTCCCTGTCTCTAGCCTCCCCCTTCCAACTTCCTCCACCCAGACCCAATCCCCTGTACCTCAGCCTACCCCAAGCATACCATCAGATCAGCATGCACACACCTCAACACACAAGGGAAGCTCTGGCAAACATAAGCACCACACATCCCACAGGCACTCAAGCAAGCATCACACACATGCAGACATAGCAACATCCACTGCCTCCACTGTGTCCCCCTCCTCCTCGTCTCCCTCCAAGTCTCGCCTCCACTCACACCTGCATGCACTACATCTACAGCCACTACTTCCATCACCAGCACACCCACCACCACACCCCACTCACGTGCAGTCACCACCCCCACTACCATTCCCACATCCACTGTGTCCTCTTCCAGTGTGTCTGTGAGCCCACCTCCCAACGTACACAAACGCAGGCACACACCCACCCAACAGCCATCCACCTCACGACAGTCTCCAGTGCATGCACCTTCACCCAAAGTCACGAAACGTACACCTCCTACAACCACAACCTCTTCCTCCACTCCCAAACCCCCTCCATCTACCCGTCCCAGTGTTCCTAAGAAACGTTTCCTGGCCGCCCTTGACCTCTTTCCCTCACCTCCCCCACCCCGTCAGTCTCCTAGGGCCCGACTTTCCAGGTCCCAACCTAGCACCTCAGCCACAACATTGGCGGGACCAGTGGTGCCAGTAGTCACCTGATTCTGGAGGGCAGCAGGGCAGCCAGTGTGGCAATGAGCCACAGCACGGACAGTCCCCCACCTGTCAAGCATCAAAAGTTGGCCAGTGCCCGGCGGGAGAGGGGGAAGACACCAGCCACCAAAGCCGCTCCCAGGGGTACAAGTGGGAGTGTGGAGTCAGCTGCGACACCTTCCAAGGTGGGGAAGGGGCACAAGAAACCTAGCAAGTCTGGGAAGATCAGCACGGCGGTGACCGCCCAGGAGGTGACCGCCAGCAGCCCCACTGGCCCAGACAGGACCGCCAGCATCAGCCCCGCTGCCCAGGAGGCGACCGCAAGTAGCCCCGCTGGCCCAGACAGGACCGCCAGCAGCAGCCCCGCTGCCCAGGAGGCGACCACCAACAGCCCCGCTGGTCCAGACAGGACCACCAACAGCAGCCCCGCTGCCCAGGAGGAGACCGCCATCTACCCCGCTGGCCCAGACAGGACTGCCAGCATCCGCCCTGCTGGCCCAGACAGGACCGCCAGCAACAGCCCCGCTGCCCAGGAGGTGACCGCCAGCAGCCCCGCTGGCCCAGACAGGACCGCCAGCAGCAGCCCCGCTGCCCAGGAGGCGACCGCCAGCAGCCCCGCTGGCCCAGACAGGACCGCTAGCTGCTGAAGCGCTGCCAAGGACACCGCCGCCACAATCACCGCTGCCAAGGACACCACCGCCACATCACTGCTACCAAGGACACCGCCGCCACAAGCACTGCTGCCAAGGACACCGCCGTGACAAACACCGCTGCCAAAGACACCGCCGCCACAAGCACCGCAGGCCCATCAGCGCCAAAAGCACTGATGCTACTGAGGCCGCCACGAGCAGGATGAAGCACTCTGGGCACCAAGCCCTCTCCAGAACCAGTGGAGATTTATATCCACTACCTCTGTCCTTAGCAGGATGAAGCACTCTGGGCACCAAGCCCCCTCCGGAACCAGTGGAGATTTAGATCCACTACCTATGTCCTTGGCAGGATGAAGCACTCTGGGCACCATGCCCTCTCCGGAACCAGTGGAGATTTACATCCACTACCTCTGTCCTTGGCAGGATGAAGCACTCTGGGCACCAAGCCCCCTCCAGAACCAGTGGAGATTTACATCTACTACCTCAGTCCTTGGCAGGATGAAGCACTCTGGGCACCAAGCCCCATCCAGAAACCAGTGGAGAATGTTATCCACTTGTGAGACTGTGGCTTTGCACTCCCTAGGATTGAACAGTGGGCAACCCACCCACTGTAGAGACTTGAGAGACTGTGGCTTTGCACTCCCCAGGATTGAACAGTGGGCATGGGGCCCCCTCGTGGATTTGGCGCTGTGCACTCAACTGGCTGAGGTGCCCCCCCTTTCCCTTCCCCCTGAGGTGCCTGTTTTATTTCTATCTGATGCCCCTGCAGTGTTCTCTCCATCATGTTCGGGTATCTTGTGTGGGCCTCGCCCATGCAGTGTGGTTCCAGTGGTCCACAGACTTTAAGGGTGGAATACCCTGGACTAATATTCATGGTGTATATATTTGTAAATAGTGTATGTATATTATTTTGACTACTGAATTTGAATATATTACAATTGTTCACCTCATTTCCTTTTGTCTTTGCATTCTTCCAGGAGGTTTGGGGGGTGTAACTGTAATGTATCATGCTTTATTAGTGTGTGTGTTGTAGTGGGTGAGGGTGGGGGTGTTGCGTGTGTTTGTCACTGTTTTTTCCATCCCCCCTCCCCTGTGTCGTAGGTGCAGTACTCACTGTGGTCTTCGCCGCCTGCGTTCGTGCTCCTGGTAGAGGAGCAAGAAGATAAAGGCTGGTAATATGTGGAGCTCGGGTTCCGTGGCGTCCTGGTTCCTCGTGGGGTGTGCAGAGGTGAGCGTTTTCCCTTCGAAGTCCTGTTTCCACCGTGCTTTTGTTTGCGGTGAATCCACCCCGGAAAAGGTGGTGGATTGGTAGGTTGTGATACTGTGGTCGGTACATTGTCTCCCGCCTGTCTGTTGGTGGTGACCGCCGCGCTGTTTGTTTGTACTGCCGTGGCGGTCGGAGTGTTAAAGTGGCTGTCTTTGTTGGGGGTTTCCACCAAGGTCGTAATTCCATTTTTGTTTCTGCCGGCCTGTTGGCGGTCTTACTGCCACTTTAACACTGACCGCCAGGATTGTAATGACCACCTTTGTTCTTATTCAAGGTGGGCCTCCTTCTTCCAGTATCTAGACCAGAGGTTTTCACCCCTTTTTGTGTTGACCCACACCAAGTAAAAAAATTTCAAATCGTTTCCCTCCTTCAAAACGTTATGGTCAGGTCAAAGGGGGTGGGCAGGAAGGAGAGGGCTTATTAAATTTATAGTATTTTCTGTTGAAAGTGGTAAACGATTATGCAGAGAAGGAAAAGCACCTCATACCACACCTGTCCTTTCCAAGCACTGTAAGCAACAGGTAGAATTGCCAAATAATTTGAGGTTCGTAACATGATACACAGGCCAAAGAATCGGCTTGGTACTTTGGGACACATCCTCCTGTCGATGGTGGATTAGGTTGAGTGGTAGGTGGAGCTGCAGGAACACTGGTGTTGTTGAGGTGTGGATTGAAGGTAGAATTTTTCAAGTAGAAGATGGACCTGTTGAAGTCAGCGTAGGTGGTATCATGGATCTGTAAGGAAATGGGTGTGAGGGGCAGTATTCAAATTTCTTATCACATTGTTTGTGTTACATGCAATGCTTTATTTGCAAGTCAAATTTAATATGGCCTTACAGGTCATTTCAGGTTATACCAGTCTTTATCCCATGACATGGTTCTAGAGCATCTCTATGGGTAGGTAAGGTATGGTGCATGGCGTGTATGTCGAGCTCTGACATGTTAAAGGAAATGAGCATTGTCCTGTGGACCCAAGGTCTTCTTCTCTATCTCTGGATAGATATTGACCTTTGACACTCTGTAGTCTGGTAGTCTTCCTCCTACAGCATCAGGATTGATATCTTCTGGAGTGCAACAAAATGGCAGGCAATAGCTTGGTCCATGTTGGTGTTTGCGAGGACTGTATTTGTCAGCCTGAGTGATACTTTGACTCACCTGTGTGAAAGTTGTGTTCAGGTGTTCGTGACTGTGATTAATCTGCCCTGATGATTTTTGGGTTTGCTGTAAAACTCTTTTTGTGGAGTTTAAACATCAGGAACATTTATTTGGCTGTTTCTTCCATGATTACACATATTTACCACTTGCTTTTAAAAAGAGGGGATGTCCTGGGATTATTCTGCAGATTCCACTGTAGACCACTTGTGATGGGTGATACTGTCTGTGATGTTGGTGGATGCAGATTTACAGTCTAATTTTAACAGGTCCTTAAATTGCTTTTGAAATTACTGATAACCAGGTCTGGAGATTTCACGGATGATTTACAGGTGGGAAACCAGTAAGAGTTGTACTGTGCCTCTATGAATGGAGGCCTTGCTGTATTTCTCCTTTCCCCTCTGCAATGCCATCTGGCCATTTTTGCATGAATACAACGCCTGTAGTCCTTCTTGTTGTGGACCCTCTGTCTTGTGTGCGACCTTCCCTGATCCTCATTTTTTAGTGAACCTTTGTATATCTTTTACTCCAGTTCCCGACCCCTTTCTAGTTTCGTGGCACTCTTTTTTTTTTATTCTGTCAGCAGAATTGTCATCAAGGCTTGTGAGATTTTTCAAAGAGGACACATCCCTAATTCTTCATGTTTCCAAATTCCTGCCTGTGTGTGTATAAGAAAACGATGGCCCAAAACAGCTCGTAATTGTATACAAATTGTAAACAAGTGATCACTACACCTGAAGACAATCCTTCATGATCCAGGCAGCATTTGCACTACAAACGGAGTTTCAGCATATCATTTTCACTGATTCCAAAGGAATCACATAGGCTAAAAAGGTTTCATTTGTTACTTGAATGTAAGAGTACTTAAAACCTGTGTTCGTCTAACTCTTTAGAAAGTAATGCATGAAACGTCGGGTACCATATTATATAACGCAAAAGCACATATTCTGCAGATCAAAACACACATTAATTCGCTTTTAAAATTATACATTTTCACATCTTTATTTCTGTACTTAATTGAAATAAACTATAGTTAGTTGTTGAAATATCATGGTTAATTTGAGCCACATTCCAGTCCTATATAATACACTCACCTTGTTTCTGAATTCTGCAAGATGCCTTAGACAGTAGTGCTCCGTTACCTGTACTTGCTTTTGATGTCTACAATATTTGTTTTAGTTTATTGAGTGTCATATTATTACGTCCCTGTTTGATGCCATTAAGCTATTCAAGGCCAAGGGTTTGTATCAAAAAGCATTACCCAATCAAAAGGGTATAATATATGCAACTCTCTTTGCTAAAATAATTGGTAGAAATACTTAACGTTAGACGCGCTTCATGAAAATCCCCCTCTATGGGCCTGATTATAAGTTGGTCGGTGTATTCCGACTTGTGCGTTGTGTCTATCTATGAGAGTGTCTATCAGAGTAAGAATTACATAGTGTCTATATCTGACATCAGGGTTCATAGCTTTCCACCACTAGCAACACCATTTTAGGGCCCGAAAAAGTGCATTTTGCTAATCTCAGATCACCCATATTCACTGCCCAGTATGAAGGATAATAAAAAAAAAAAATGATCTTAAATGTCCTAAGCAGATCCACCCAACATTGACAGGTAAATCAAGGGGAAGACAGACATCTCCATTACAATGGATACGATCCTGAAGAAGCTTTCTGAAGTTCACAATCTTTTCAAATCCATGAAAACCAATACAGAACTGATACAAACAGAAATTTGTGCCATAGGATATGACATGAGACTAATAATCAGTAAAATTGGTGAAGCAGAGAACAGAATTAGCTCCCTAGTAGACTCCGAATTTACAAAAAAAAAAAAAACTCTCCTCCCTTGTAGAGATGCCGCACATGCAGAGAGAAGTGGCATATTTGGAGGATAGGAACCATAGAAGTTTCTGGGATTTCTGAGGGAACCAAAGATTCACCCAGATCATGTATTACATTCCTGGAAAGATGGACCACACAATTTACCAATATCCACTTTACAAAAGCATTAGAAATGGAAAGAGTTCATTGAGGTCCATCACAATGACTAATGAATTAAAAGAATCCATGAGCAATGGTCTGCAAACCACTGAGATTCAAATACACAGAAAATGTTATTGACAGCATATGAGGAAAAATAACCATACAAACTGGTATGGCACCAAAATCTTCATATCTCAAGATTACTCCAGATCAACAGTGGAAAAAAGGGAAGGCTTCCTGGCTCTCAGACCAAAACTGAAAAGCATGTACATGCCATTTTCTTATGCAGGCCCTGCAATATTCAGAATCATATTTGAAGGAAAATCCTAAATATTTGATGATTACAGAGAGCTGCCCAAATTCCTTGACTCTGAGCAGGATTTAGCAATGAACATTTCAAACCTAGGGGCTAAATCCCACCCGTGACTTGTGTTGATGGGCCATTATTCAAAGGAAGGAAGGGCGTGAAGTCTGGGGCCGGCCAAACATACATGCGCACTGTGGTCTCTCCAGCCTGCAAAGCATACAGTCTCCCAGTCTGCCTGGGAACACCCTGGTTGGGCATAAAAGTGACATCACCAGAACCTAGAATCAGAACACTTCTGGACCTTTGAATATCAGAAGGGCAGCCCTGCTTGCCTTGAACCCCAGAACTCAGAAGTGACTGACTCCAAGGATCAGTTGGCTGACTTCTTGTTTGAGCTACTGGGAAGAGGCATTTCTTTCTTTCAAGCTGCCCAGACCCAACTGACCCTAACCTACTCCCTTCTGCTGGTCTCTGTGGAAGTAAGTCCTGACCATCAAGTGTTGTCCTCAAGGTTGTGGACCCTTGGATGAGTCACAGTGCACTTGTCCCTGCCTAACGGAAGGTTTCACCGGATTCAATGCAGTGTGGCACTGAGTGATGCAGATCCCTCCAAGCTACAGTATGCATCTTCTGACCGAATGCTTAACCGAATCTGATGCTGATCAATATAGAGCCCTCCAGAATCGTGTAGCTTTTCACCAAAAGCTTCACCAAATACAACAGTGAGGGACACAGAGCCCTTCAGAGCAGTGCAGCTCCTGACTGAAAGCCTCACTGGGTCCAATGCAAAGCGAGACCAAGCAACACAGATCCCTGCAGAGTCGCGTCACACAGACCTCGCATCAAAGTCAGAAGCTCAAACATCCAGTGGGATGAATCTGGTCCTAGAATGGCCCACAATTTATCACATTAGGCCTGAACTTGTTTTTTTTGCCCCAGTTTGGCGTGGCCACATACCTGTAAGTGACATTTTTGGCTGTACTTTTACCCTTTAACTGTGACAATTCATAATTCTGGTTCTACTGACTGTATTTTTGTCATTTGGGTGTCATTTCATTTATTAACATTTGCTCTATTTATATAAATAGTTTTAGAATTTTTCTTATGTTGTGCTTTCTGTTTATGATTGTTTGGGTGCTGCATAAATACGTTACACATTTCCCTTAAATTAAGCCAAAACAGCAGAGGGTTAGTACAGGTTTATTTAGTGAGTTTTTCGTGGTTCACCCTGAGAAGGATGGTGATTATTACTTAAAGTGAGTTCTCAACCCCCTCCACTTATACTCCAGTTTCTTACAGTCACCTGACCCCTCCATGAATTATCTCATTTTTCGCAGTCATTACCAAATCCCTCTTTGTTTCATACTGCCTCCATGTACCTCTGTTGTTGGTTCTCTGGAACTTTCTCTCAAGCCATGATAACTCTTGTCCTATTCCTCCTTTTCGTCTATGCCTCTATTCCTAATTCTCTTGCATTGACTGACATCTCTTCTTAATCTTGTCTCCCACCTCACATGTTCATCCCATTAGGCTACAATACATTGTTGCTCTGTGCACCTTTAACATTTTTAAAACTTTAAAATGTTGTGTTTCTCATTCCCTGCAATCAGTCGCTTCCATTCCACATCTCTCTTCTGAATCATGTTCCTCTTTAACTTTCTTCTGCTTTCTCTCGCTCATCTCTTTCACTTTGCCATTTTCACTATTTTTGTGTTTAATTTTCTGGCACCAGCCCCAATCTCAATCTTGAGGTCTCTCTCTGTTGCTTTCTCAATCCTCTTCATTTTCTCTTCTCTTCTTTATCTCTCACACAACAGTTTCTCTCTCCTTCTTTTTGACTCTCGTTTTCTCAATCTCTCTTTTTCTCCTATCTTTCCCCTTTCACCGATCAGTATTTCCATCTCACTTATTTTACACCCCCTCTCTTTTTTTTTGCATTCTGTCCCATTATGTGTGCCCCTTATTCTCTTGTTTCATAACTCTTTTCTCTACACCGCTCTCTTTCTTCCTTGCTCTTTGTCCTAGTCCCTTTTTCTCACCCTCTATTCTTTTGTTGATTATGGCACTTTCTTTCCCTGCATCTCTCTGCAACTCTCACATCCTTTCTCAATGTCTCTTTCTTTTTCTTGTTCTCAATCTTATAGTTCATTGATTGCTCCTTTTCCACATCTCTCTGTACTACTCTTTGTGGACCTCATGTTCTCCATGTCATGGTCTCTCTATTTCACAATCTGTGTCTGTCATCCTTCTCACATTCTCTCTCTCCACCTCTTATCTCTTTTTTCCAGGTCATTTCCACTGTTTCCCTGCATCTCTAGACCTACATACATTTAATTCTTTCTCTCTCCTTGTCTTTCTTAAACCTTTATGAATTAAATAAAAACTGTCCACATGGGAGAGAGGGAAATCCCGAGTAGTCTAAAGAACTGGGGTTGTTTGTTTGTAGATGGACAAGAAGATCACCAGCTACCTAGCCTGGCAAACATCCCTCTGGGAAGGGGCTCAGTTTTCTTATACAGATTGATGAAATGTGTCCTCTTGAAGACTGTCAGACTCAATGCACTCCCTCAGCACCATACAAGCAGTGCTAGAAAGTAGGGGGATCACACTGGATTCTGGTTCACAGAGCTATTTCTGGTCCAAATCTGGGAAACATGCTGATTTTGTCCTTCTGTAATTTTAAGACACAGGGACATAATTCAGTAGCGCCTTCACGTTGTCTGCATTCCGTTCAGAGAAGCAACCTATAGGCAGCGAGGATGCTTTCCTATTTTAACCTCCAGCTGAGCCCAAAACAAAGGCCTGATTTAAAGGACCATCAGCCCTTGTTTTGTTCCGGTATATTCTGGCAGCCTAACACCTAGATACCAATGCAATACAAGGCAACAAAGGTGCACACCTTGCTATCACTTAACTTAAGAAAACCAAAACAAATACACGTAGGCTGGTTTTTAACTTTGCTTAGCCCCCTTTGTAAAAGGTGTGATTCCACTGTAAGCATGAATGATGTATCTGCCTTCATGAGTAATTACACAGCTATTGATTTAGATGACTTGTGCTACTTTTTTTAATTTAATTCTTTTTTAGCGCTACTGATCCCAGGGTATTGATGCACATTACATCACACACAGAGGCATAATGAAGCATGCAAATCAATGCTCAGAAAATGTTATGTAAGAAAATGTGGGTTATGAACAGGACCATTGGGATTATGTGATTCATTGGCCACCGCAATATCAACAGAATTATGGATTTGCCGAATTTGCCACATAATCACCTGCATAATTTGCAGATTCTTGCAAAAAAAGTGTTTCTAGCTTAAACGGATAAAATTTACTAAACCAGCACCAACACATGTTGCCACGCAATTGAAGGCCCTTTGGAAAGGTTAACTGGTCATCTTTCAGAAGCTTATTACTGTATTTGGGTGTTAAATGGAATGGAATTCCCTTCCTATAGCGATCCAGCAACAGCAGTCAGAAGCTCTGTTCAGGAAGCTTCTTAAAAGATATATTTTAGATTTATGATTTCAGCTATGGTCTTATCTTAGGAATCTGTGGTGGTCATCTAGTGGTGGGCAGCCTGGAGGCGGTAGCCAATGCGCTAAAGTAATCCTGGTTGAATTTAATTGATTTAAAGTGGTTAATGAAATGAAACCTTTGCTAAGGCAGTGTGAACATGGGCAAAAATGACAGAATCATGTACTGCCTTATGCTACATAATTTACCTTTACTTGCTGCATCTTTTAATTACCTGCCAAGTATTTGGTGCTCTTCTGCCGCATGATACCGGTGGCCCATTTGTAATGTGTAGGAATGACATATCATCCATACTTTAGACACCAAGGGGGTCATTACGAAGCCCGGCGGTTCAGACCGCCATGCCGGCAGCGGCAAAGACCGCCACCGGCATGGCGGTCTGAACCGCCATATAATGTATACAGTGAGGACCGCCTGTGGCAGCCCTCCTCCACCTCCAGGCTGCCACCGACAGGCAGCCTGAACATGGAGGAAATCATTATCCGAAGGGCAGCGCTGCTCTTCGGATAATGATCCCTTTTCCTCTAGCCTTTCCCTGGTGGGTTTCCCCAACAGGGAAAGGCTGGCGGAAGGGGTGCTCCGGGGCCACCATGCAGTGCCCTGTCCCGCAGGTCACTGCCTGATTTCCGGGGAGTGATCTGCGCGACGGGTGCTGCTGCACCCGCCGCACACCAACATTGGAGGAGGCTCCATTTCGAGCCGCTGTCAATGTTATGGCCCTTTTCCCTGCTGGGCCAGCAGGCAGAAACATTGTTCACACCCGCCGGCCCAGCGGGGAAACCATTATATGGCCGGCGGGGGAAAGTTGCGCTGGCGGTCTTCTGTTGGCCGCCAGCACTGATCTCAGCGGTTATCATAATGAGGGCCTATAACTTAGGAGATAATGGTGAGGTGAAATTCAGAGTCAGAATATAAACCATAACACAGTGATTTTGGTTGTCTGTACTAACAAGACTTTATTTCTCACCAAAGGAACCCTTCTTTGCAATCTTAGAAAAACAACAGAATGAGAAAAAACAAGGACAACCCACAATTTGCATGCAGCTCTTTGATGTCAGTAATTAGTTCACTATGCTAAACTAGAAGGCTTTCAACTTATTAACTGGATGTAACAAAATTATCTCAGTGTCAAGATCAGTAGCCCACTACCTCTCTAAATAAAATGCAAATCTGTGATTTGCATGTTACACAATGTGCTTTGCAACAGGCACATTAACACTCTATCCTACTTTAGAAGTAAAAACTGTGACTAGACATAGCACAAAACTCTCCCAGAACTGTGTTAATCACTACAGTTTTCTTATTACTAAATTGATGAGAACACAATGATCTCTAAAGCAGGTTTCTTAACACTGTAAAACAATTTAAATTGCAGCATCTTTGTGACCAATTAAGTAATCTAGAACAGATTTGCTGTCATACATCCTTGATGCCATTTTCTTTGCAGTAGACTTTGTAAAATGTAGACGTTGACTGTTAGACTCTGTTTTTCAATCTTCGTCACTCATGACTTCACCACCTTCCTTCTGCCACACCTTGACCATGAATTTTTGCATTCCCGGAGTAATAATTTTTCCAATTCCAGCATTGTATACGAGGCTCTTATGGGCACATTGTCTGGGGCTCCTTTTAACTCCCAGTTCACTCTCCACCTTCCCTACCCTCTTTCTTCCGTTCTTTGTTTCCCTTATAGCTTTAAGAACCCTCTATCCACTATATCTCTTACACCTGTTGCACAGTCTCATGCTGTCTTATACCTTTATGACCCCTCGGTCCTCGCATTTCTCCACCTCACTCTTACTCCCTGAGTCCAGTGTTTAACATGAGGCAGTGGTTGCCGGTGGGGGACACTGGCGCTCATTTTTTTTTATCAGACTGCTATTATACTTCCCACATAACGAATAGGGCTAGGAGCCCTGGGGTAACCTTTTGATGCACATATCACTGTAGCTGACATCAAGGTGTGACCTCTAGTCACTCCCATGGCCTGTATTGTGGGATTATCAGCATCAGAGACATTCCTACTGTGACAGATTGCTTTAATATCACAAATTAAGCACTGTATGTGTCCCCACCGATGGTCTCAATCTCTCTTATCACCGTATGGAATCTATATCCCCTCATCGGTCAGCCAAGATCTCTCACCCACCCCTCAAATTCTTTATATTCACTGTCGGTGATTGACTCTCATTCAGCAGGGCCGACCCCACCTTATTAACCATAGTTTATGGTTAATTATTTCGAAAGGTGAAAAGTTTGTCTCTCTCTCTTTTGCGGTTCTCTCACCATTAGCCGTTCTCGCTTCCTGCCAGTACAGTCTGTCACTGGCAATTCTTGTCTCTCCAGGCCCTCGTTTCATTACTCTCTTAATTAAGGAGGTGCTGCAGCAGGAGAGACGTGGTGCTTCAGGCTGGTTATCAGTTTTGAGCAGCTTTTTCAGAATGCTCAGAACCCTTTATTGAATTCGGAGAAATTCTAATGATAACCATGTACTTCAACTAACTTACTCATCTCCGCCCCACCCGCTCATGCATGTAACTGAACTAGAATTAAAATGAAAGCCTTTCTCTTTGAAAACATAGGGAAACTAATCACAGATCTTCAGGCGCGGCCCATCCTTTGGGGTGGAGGGGCCACGCCCCCCCCACCTTTTGCCCCTCATGAAGAGTGTCTGTCAGGCTGAGCAAATGTCAGCCTGACAGACACTCTTCATAGTCAGGTAAGGCAGCCAGGAGCAGACATGAGCGATTTGCGCAGACTCCTGGCTGCCTGAGCTGAACTTTGCTGGGCCGAAGAGGTCACAGCTCCTATGGGCGTGACCTCCTCAGCTCAGCAAAGGTGCCTCTTGGCCCTCCCCTGGGTGACGAGGAAAGCATCACCCATTGACTTTAACCTGGGCGCTTCAGGTTTAATCCCTGAAGCGCCCAGGGCGAGTGTCAATTAGTGACACTTCATCACAGAGTGGGGTAGTTCAGCAGTCTCAGTGACCTAATCTCACTCTGTGACAAGGCTGGGACTGCTGCCTTCCCTCATTGGCTGAACTCAGCCAATCAGGAAAGGCAGCAGTCCCAACCCTCCTGGGACCTCAGAGGCCGATGGTAAGTGTGTGTGTGATCTTTTAAAATGAATATTTGGTGCGTGTGTTCATGTTTGAATGTTATGAGTGTTGTTAATGGATGTGCATGTGTGCATGTGTGTGTGAAAGAATGAGTGTGTGTGTGATCTTTTAAAATGAATGTTTGGTGTGTGTGTGCATGTTTGAATGTTATGAGTATTGTTAATGGATGTGCATGTGTGCGTGTGTGTGTGTGAAAGAATGAGTGTGTGTGTGATCTTTTAAAATGAATGTTTGGTGTGTGTGTGCATGTTTGAATGTTATGAGTGTTGTTAATGGATGTGCATACGTGTGTGAAAGAATGAGTGTGTGTGTGTGTGATCTTTTAAAATGAATGTTTGGTGCGTGCGTGCATGTTTGAATGTTATGAGTGTTGTTAATGGATTTGTGTGCGTGCATGCGTGTGTGTGTGAAAGAATGAGACCATGTGTGGTACCCGCCTGCCCCCCTCCCTCTTAAAACTGCCGGCTACCACTGCAGATCTTTACAAACATTTGCAATACAACATCCACAGAGCCCTGACAAAAATGTTCAAAGCAGCTCTGCACAGCGGGAAGTCTGGGACTAGAATGGGACCATTCCTGGTTTGGCTACAGGAGCCCATTCAGCCATAAAAGCAGCCCTTATCCTACATAGGGTGATCACCCGTCCTTAAATTTCACGGACTGCCCGTAATTTCGCACTGGCATAGGAGCAGAGGTGTAGTGGTGCAGAGTACAGTGGGGTACAGTGCAGTTGTTTAGCGTGCGCTGTTGTAGAATGCAGTGGTTTGAGTGCAGTGGCATGGAGTGGCGTGGTATAGAGTGCAGTGGAAGAGAGTGGCATACAATAGAGTGGCAGAGAGTGCAGTGGCATAGAGTGGAGTAGTGTAGAGTGGTGTAGGTCAGAGTAGAGTATAAAGCTGTAGAGTGCAGTTGCGTAGAGCAGAGTGATGCAGAGTAGAGAGGCATGGAGTGCAGTGGCACAGAAAAGCAGTGGCGTAGAGTACCATGGTGCAGAGTAGAGGGCAGTAGCGTATAGTGCAATTGTTTAGAGTGCATTGGCGCAGGGTGCAGTGGCATAGACTGAAATGGGGTAGAGTAGCATAGAGTGGAGTAGAGTGGCATACAATACAGTGGCAGAAAGTGCAGTAATGCAGAGTGGTGCAGTGTTATAGACTGCAGAGTAGACTAATGTGGCATAGTGTGGTGCAGAGTGGAGTATTGCATAGTGGTGCAGTGCAGAGTATAGTATAGTGCCTAGAGTGCAGTGGTGTAGAGTGCAGTGATGCACATTGCAGTGGCATGGAGTACAGTGGCATAGAGTGCAGTGGCATAGAATGCAGTAGTAGAGTAGAGTGGTGTAGAGTGCAGTGTTGCAGAGTAGAGTGTCAGTGCAGTGGTGTACAGCAGTACAGAGAACAGTGGCATAGAGTACAGTGATGGAGAGTAAAGGGCAGTTGTATACAGTGCAGTTGTTTAGAGTGCATTGGCATAGAGCGACATAGGACAAAGTTGAGTGGCATAGAGTGCAGTGGACTAGAGTGTATTGGTGCAGAATGTAGTAGTACAGAATAGAGTGGTGTAGAGTATAGTGGTGGCCAGTGCAGTGTTGCAGAGTAGAGTGTTAGCGTGCAGTGACATAGAGTACATTGAACTAGAATGGGTGGTCAGAGTGGCGTAGAGTGCAGTGGCGTAGAATAGATTGTTTCAGAGTAGAGTGCAGTTGCATAGAGTGAAGAGGAGCAGGGAAGAGTGCAGTGATATAGAATGCAGTGGCACAGAGTGCAGTGGCGTAAATTAGATTGTTTCACAGTAGAATGAAGTGGCCTTGAGTGGAGCGGTGCAGGGTAGAGTGAAGTTGCGTAGAGTGGCATAGAGTGTGATGGCTTAGAGTAATAGAGTGCTCTGGCATAGAGTGCAGAGGTGCAGAGTAAAATAGAGTGACGTACAGTGTATTGATGTGGAGTGCAGGGGCATAGAGTTGAGTGTTGCAGAGTAAAGTGCACTAGCATAGAGTGTATTAGCTTAGAGTGCAGTGACGTACAGTGCAGTGTTGCATAGTGACATAGAGTGGAGTTGTGTGGACTAGATTGGTGTTGCCTAGACTGGAGTGGTATAGCGTGCAGAGGTGCAGAGCGGAGTGGTGTAGAGAGGAGTAAAGTGCACTGGCATAGAGTAGAGTGGTACAGAGTAGAGTAGAGAGACAGTGTGAAGTAGCATAGGGTGCAATGGCATAATGTGGAGTGGTTCAGAATGGAGAAGAGCGCAGTGCAATGGCATGGAGTGGTGTAACATGAAGTGATGCAGAGTAGGGTGCAGTGGTGTGGAGTGGTGCAGAGAAGAGTAGAGTATGCATGGTGTGATAACACACTGCCATTGCAGACAACACATCTTTTATTGAAATGACCATTACATTTGCACAGGCATACAGTTTTTCAAATCAAACTATACTGTGCACAGATGATGCTGTGTGGAATGTACATCACCTAATGCAATGATTTGTTTTACTCACATAATGGTATTTTTTGCCAGCACATTTCAGAATTAAGAAAAAGTGTGCTTTATTTGTATTCCTAATTCTGATATGTTCTGAAGTTTAATTAAATGTTGTCATGTGATAGAAAAAAACCTTTTCCTAACCCCAGTACCCAGCAAGATTTTTGCATAAATCCTCTCACTTTGGTGTCAGAAAAAGAAAAGTAAACACTAACGGGGTCATTCCGACTCCTGCCGGCCGCGGTAACCGCGGTGCCGGCGGGAGCCGTCAGAATACCGCTGCGCGGTCAGAAGACCGCTGCGGTTATTCTGTGTTTCCCGCTGGGCTGGCGGGTGACTGCCAGAAGGCCGCCCGCCAGCCCAGCGGGAAACCCCTTCCCACGAGGAAGCCGGCTCCGAATGGAGCCGGCGTAGTGGGAAGTGTGCGACGGGTGCAGTAGCCCCCGTCGCGAATTTCAGTGTCTGCTATGCAGACACTGAAATTCTCAGTGGGGCCCTCTTACGGGGGCCCCTGCAGTGCCCATGCCATTGGCATGGGCACTGCAGGGGCCCCCAGGGGCCCCATGACACCCCTCACCGCCATCCTGTTCCTGGCGGTCAAAACCGCCAGGAACAGGATGGCGGTGAGGGGGTCGGAATCCCCCATGGCCGCGCAGCAAGCTGCGCGGCCATGGGGGATTCCTCAGGGCAGCGGAAAACCGGCGGGAGACCGCCGGTTTTCCGTGTCTGACCGCGGCCAAACCGCCGCGGTCAGAATGCCCTTAGGAGCACTGCCAGCCTGTTGGCGGTGCTCCCGCCGACCCCGGCCCTGGCGGTCAAGGACCGCCAGGGTCGGAATGAGGCCTTAAGTTCCCACCGAAGACAGAGCCTGACATTTGACCTTGTTCTTTGAATGCACACAAAATGGGATGCGATAAGAACAAGATTTACAGGTCTGTTCACAGAAAGGGAGCACTCGGAAGGGTACTGTAGTGAAACCTAGTTTGTTTTAATGGGATAAGAGGAGTTAGCTTATCCTTTGGTGTGTAGACTCGTGCCCCCGTCACCTAGTGACTTTTAACTTATTTAGCTTGCTCTGTCTTAGCCCATTTAATTATTTCCTTCTTCTGAGATGGCTGCCTTGTTTATAGTTAGGCCACTTATTATTTGCATTATCAGTGCTACCGCGTTAAGGTGTTGAGATCAAGTGACAAAGACAAACAAGCAGTAGGTTTCAAGGGAATTGTTTATTTTAATTGCTGCCCCAAGCATGCCTGTTATCTATTGTTTGGGAACACACCTACGTCAGGGGTCCAAGTAGATCTGTATAAATGCATCACACTTTAGACAGTTAATTAGAGGGATTCCGACCAGAGGGCATCGCCACCATTGCTGATATCGATGTTGCTCGTCGTCTTGACGCTGACCCAGTCTTCGTGTCCCTAGGGAGTCCGAGATAAATACCTCATTCCAAGGTAACGAGGGTTAGGGGGTCCTCTCATGGACATGGCATTGGCAGATTAGGTTTAACATACCCAGCTCTCCTTTAGGTAGGAGGTTAGGCCTATCATGATAGGGTATTAGGACATATTACACACTTTGTGTCTCTTCATGTTATTGCAAGATGATGGGGGGTCTTTGTAATAATGACTCTTGTCTTTACAATTCTGTTTCTTGCACTGTTCATTATCCTAATCATTGCAGTCCATGCAACTTATCGCAGATTGCAGTTTTTGAAATAAAAACCATTGAAGCTTTACTGCATCTTTGTTATTGCCTGTGTTTGGATGAGACATGATGTATCTGTGAGAAAGGGGTAATCTCTGTTTAGCCACGACACTCCCTGAGATGTCATACTCTCGAGTCCATGTGCAAAAGGCTGCCACAAGTCACCTTTTAGTGTTTGGGTTTTTGGTGAGGTGCTGCTAGTGAGCCGGAAGGGTTGGGATGACAGCTGCGACTTGTTGGAGGATAGCATTGTCGCCTACAGACATAAGTACTGTCATCCTTAAACCAGCAGTCTTGCCTAGAGCAAGAGTCCAAACTACGACAATACTAGGCAATTGAAGGGACAAACCCAAGCTGCATAGCCTAAAACAAATAAAGCCAGCAAATTGAAAGCAACAAAATGTGAGATACAAACCAAAAGGCCAATGGCAAGCAACAGGCGGAGTGCATTCCCAAGGAAGCTCTATGAATGTATTTAAAGTGACAGCTGTGGGATACTTTGTGGGGAAAGTCCAGTGTTTTAGGCCAGTCCGTATCTTGCAGAGGTTTGGCCACATCAATCACCCAGGTAGTATGATGAGAAGACCTGGAGTGGTTTCCATGTTGCAGGAAAGATCTGTACACCCATTCTATCAGTTTGCCACCTACACCTCTTGTAGGGTTAGTGCTAGGTGGCAGATATGAAATAGGGCATTTAATGATTATTTAAGATGGTTGTAAGTAAGGAGCTGACTGGGGTGAAGATGGTAGTCTGCCACAAGGGTTTGGAAATTTAGTAGCTTCCTGTCCAGAAACAAATCCCCAATTTTAAGACACTTGCAGCATGCCACTGGTGGAGCTGCTCTGAGCACAGCTGCCCTGTGTGAGGGGGAAGGATTAGCAAAGGTAGTGCAGGAGCACAGAGTTTCTTCATGTCAGTGAGTTTACAGGTTCTAGCAAGGCAAGAGAAAGTTGTGCATGATAACCCCGGATGGTGATCCGTAGAATGGTCAATAGGAAACAATGAGCAGTGCAATAAGCCTTCCTTAAAAGTTTTTACAGATAAACCCCATCTCATGCAGGGAGGTGGGCCGAAAGCCAGCAAGCTACCCATTAGACCTGTGTAGCTAAATGATAGCATTCTAAGTCCAGAAGACCTAATCCACCCGCTGTCACGGGCAGCTTTACATTGGAAAGATCTACCCGACAGTGCCACAGTAACCAAATCAGGTGTGTGGCATGTCTGAATAAGGAATGAAGGACTAGCAGGAGAAGGTTTGCAAAACAATACTGTCATTGGGGTAGCACACCATCTTACTAGTGCCACGTGGCCTACTACAGAAAGTAGAAGAGAAGACCAAAAAGCAAACTCTGTTTGGAGGGACCTTGAAGCTCTGCCGAGATTTCCATCCTGCAAATCAGTGGGAGAATTGTAGATATTAATCACTGGGTATCAAAAGATAACTATTTTCCAGTTCAATCTGAGATCTAATTGTATATAAATGGGAAAACAGTGCCATGTGTTAAAGAAACACTAATTATCTTTCAACATTTTTACTTTTTGTTTGTGCAATTTACATCCCAAATATTTTGAAGATTCTATATGTACTTGACACTTCGGAATAACCCAGATCACCAGTTTGGCTTTTGCTCAATTTCAAAACCATTTAAAGACATGGACAAAGTGGGCAATTGCCTTGCACAACTTTGCAAGGGGTCTGGCCCCTGCTCACCCTTCACAAGCATGAACAGCGGACCATTGCACCAGACTTTTGCCAAGGTGGATGAGTGTTGCTTGTTTAAACACTTGACAGTGACTCTTCTGTTTCTCTCCTGTGTGCAGAGAACTCCCCAGGTACCCAATACCTTCTGGTAGTCTTGGTGGACCCATCTTGTCTGATTTTAGGAATTGTCCCACCTTGTTCTTCTCTTCCTTATGTATCCAGTTCTTAGCAACAACCCTTTGAATCACTTGCCATGGATCTCACATTTGATCTCGATTTCATCTTCCTCTTTTATTATCTTTGATTGGTTGTCTGGGCTCCCATTTCTGAGATAAATGTAGAGTCCCAGCCATACACTCTAGTGCTGTGAGACTACAGACAATTTGTGGGCACCTCACATCCTGACATTAGGTGTGAGTCTGTCTCCCACACCATCTGCCCTGCCTCATCAAATTGTTTTTTAGGTTGCAAGACCAGGGGTGGTTGCGGTGAGCCAGATATTTTTGTTCAATTTGTTTAAAGTAGCATGAGGTTAATTACCTTAATGTTTCCCAAACTCTTTGCCAGGAGTTTTAAAATGTTCAGAAATATAATCACAATGTTGCTGTTTCTTTCTCTTCAAGAAAGATTTGGTAGATTTGGATGGGGTGATGGCCATGACACAGTGCTGAGGGGCATTAATTTACAACTGAACAAGGACGTAATGTGACACCTGAATGTAGCATACCAGGAGACAATCACAAAAAAAACACAGTGAATAAATAGTGCTATGTTAAAATAGAGTAAATAAATGCACTGACAACATAGTGAGGCATGGCCTCTCTTGGGTGTGTCTGTAAAACTGACGTTTGTTCTTGAAACTTTGTCCTGAATTTTGACCGTTTGTCCTGAATTTTTGTCCTGAATTTTGACCCTTTGTCCTGAAGGTCCTGTCCAGAATTTGCCTCAATGCCAGGTGGTCACCGGCCCTGAACGGCCACGTTAGAGCAGCAGACCGATAGGGTAATATTACATCGCTACAAATACAGAGCAGCAGGGCTTCGAATGCAAGGCAGTGTAGAAAATAATATTTCTGTAAGAACCCTGTGAGGGGGGGATGTGTTCCCTCCTCCGCGTGTCAGAGGTGAGAGGGTGGGATGGAAAGCTAGTTTGGCTCAAAAATTGCCTTTAAAGTCAAAAATGATGGATTAGGCCCTTAGGCCCTGTAAACAATACAGGTATTTCTTCAGTTGCCACTTTCCACATTCTCTTATGAGCCATCTGGAGGGGAGCTCTCACACACTTCTAGCTTGACTTATTTTTCAATGCCATCCATTATGGAGAATGAGGCTGAAAAGCCTCTAAGCAACCCCCCTCACAACACAACCCCTCCCCCAACTCTCGTGGCTTGAATGAAAGGCCTTACATCCCCCTGCAGCACGGAGATGGGTAAGACACATCTCAGAGTACCCTGCTCTTTCCTCAACCTTTCTATGCCTGTGAGAGAGGCAGCAAAAGAGACATTTTAGAGATTTAACATTTTGCAGAGGGCCCATCATTTCGCATTATGGCTCCGTCCACCCGCCAATCCCCAAATCCTCTAGGTTGCTGCTCACTTTTTCTGTGATCGAGTAAGTCACTATAAGATAAACTGCTGCATAAGTCGGTGTATACTTTCAGTTTTCCGAGGCACACTGTTACCAAGTTCTGTATGCCACTTTGTGGTAGGCCCAGTCGAAAAGAGAGAATCGGTAACAAACATCAGGTAAAATTTACAAGCATTCTCCCAGCCTGTTCTCAGCGGATTTTATACAACTTTCCCAGAATGTCACCAGGGTCATTTGTGATCGGGTCACTTGTTCTCATTAGCGACGACTAGACTCCGTGTGCTTTATTCAGTTTCTGTTATCTGCAGCACTACAATGACAAGCTCTGTATGCCAATGTATCACAAGTCCTACCTGAAAGCAAACATCCTCACAAACGCCTACGTTTTCTATTCACACAGACCTGATGCACAGGGTTGGATGCTCGTGATAGAGTTTCTGCTCGCTGAACCCGGCGGTCGTCGCTCTCTCTCTCTCTCTCTTCCCTTCTCTCTCTCCCTCTCTTACGGGGTTACGGACTAGTGAAGGTAGCAGTCATAATCTGTCCCTTTCCCTCCCTTCCTCTTAAATACATCTCTTGTGGTTTCTTTCCAGGACATGAAATACCTCTTGCTCATTGACACATGCGCTCACACCTGCCATGATAGACATGAACAGTTACCAAGCCCTTGGTACCTCAAACCCTCACCACCATCTACCTCCCCTTCACATCTCACTGCGGTGGCTCTTGATTCGCCTGTCGATCTGCTGTGCCCTTTGCCATTCATGTCCAGGGCCTCATCATGTACAGTCAGTTCCACCGCTCATCTTCCTCTCCTAGCCTCAGATGCCCTTCCTTCCCCTAGCTCAGCCGGCAGGGGTTCAGCTGAGCGCAGTGGCACTGCTGTCTCCTCTCCGATCCAACATGCCCTTTATCTCTCCGCATCTCACTCTGTAAGGTTACAGTATTCTTGTCACAATAAAGGCGGCCTCTACTGCACCAGTATATTCTTTAATGGCCTTGGAGAGACAGCTACTTCTCTATGCTAACTCCTATTAGGTGTTTTCATTTTTTGCTAACAAGGCGACAGATCTTCAGAGGTACAGCGCTATACTGGAGCCCTGGGGCCTGAACCATTCAACACAAGGCGCCACCTTAAGTTGAAGAGAAGTGGGAGTTGTGTCTCTGTGGGTTTCAGAAGGATCGAACAACCGGAAATGGTCAAAAAGGTCTACTTCCTTAAGGGCTACTTACTTAATAGGCCCGGTTTGGCACGTTTTTGACTGTTATTTCTTGTATGTTTTAGCTAGTTTCTGGTTTATTTGGCAAGTGTTCCTGATAGCTGGGTTTCTCAAAATGTGCGTGTTATTTATGTGAAGAAATTTCATCCACGGGAAGTGTTGTTATAGACAGACACCCCAGCATTGTTATATCTTGAAGTTGTATTGTATTGTATTGTAATCGTATTTATATAGCGCTTACTACCCCTGATGAGGCATCAAAGCGCTTTTCGATGAGTAGCACGCTACTCCGGAACCCAACAAGAATTAGTGATGGATTAGTATCGTTAGATAATGAGTACAGCTTTAGTATTATTATGAGTTAATTTGAGCCGCGGATATGAGAGTTTGTTAGTTAGACTGGAGTGATGGCGGGGTGGAGGAGGAAATAAATCCAGAAGTGTTAATTGGGAGTATATCCTTCATTTACTCAACCCAAAGGCTTGGGATGAGTAAAGGGGGGTGGAGGGGGAAGAGTATGTGGAAGGGTTAGGGAGAGCATAGTAGCAGGGTGAGATGAATGCAGGAGAATTTAGTAGGGTTGTGTGGGAGGTCACAGAGGTAGAGTGAGGTTTGGTGAGTTAGATGTGGAGGGAAGAGCTTAGGCAGATATATTTAGGAGATGAAAGTGGTAGAAGGGATTTGGGATGAGTCAGAGTGAGAATGGAGGATAGTTTGATAGAGACATGACATAAGAGTGATGAGTAGATAAGTGTGATAAGATGAGAGCAGGAATTCATAGATATCTAGTATAACAACCCAAAAAACCAGGAGCCATGCAATGATCCACGAACATGCCAAGTTCGAAGAATCCATTCCTTGACATGGTTCCCCATGTGTCCTCTAGAAAACAAACCCATTGAAAGCAAACTTCTTTTTTAGATCGCAACAACGCATGGCTACAGAAAATCCTGAACAATTTAATGAGTCTTAGCCAGAAGCCCTCAGAAGCATATGGCCTGCGTTCAAATGAGCACATCTCAAAACTCCAATCTGGCGTTGACATACTATTTTTTTGCGTGGCTCATACCAGACAAAACCAAGAATCTCAACTTTGAATGTGTCATTTAGGAAGTAGAGATCCTCGAGTGTAAAGTTCATGACTTAAAATCGAAATTAAGGAACTATAATCACATCACATACGTATTCACAAATCGCCACGAACATGCCAAGCACAGAACAACATATACACACACATATATATATATATATATATATATATATATATATATATATATACACACACACATACAAACACACATGAATACACACACACATGCACACACATATGTACATACCATACATAATTAGAACCATGGGTAAATATACTTAGTCAAACAGGTTTAAAGAGTGTGTGTGTATTTTATTGTTATGACATAGTAGCGATACATATTTTCTAAAGAACTAGAAATAACTAGAAATAGACACATAATCAGAAAAAATATTTATCAACATAGGCATATGCAGTCCATAGTTGTTTGAATATGGTGGTTATGAAGGAAAGAGCCAACTCTTGAGTAGTTTTCAGAAAACAAGAAAGTTATCTGTAGCTCTTATAGTTGGGGGTAAACAATTCCATAGTTTGGCTGCCTGAACGGAGAAGGATGTACCACGTATAGTCTTTTTCTTGTATAGTGATGTTTTAAGGCGGGGTGCCAATCTTGAGCGGAGGTTACTTTGTTGGATGTATTTGATTATTTTGTTTCTGATAAAAAGTGGTCCTGTTCCATGTATAGCTTTGTGGGTGACACAAAGCAGCTTCAAAGTGCTTCTTCTGGCAACGGGTAACCAGCGTAGTGCTCTCAAGGCAGGGGAGATGTGGGTTTGCGGCTTCACATGTAATAGTAGCCTGGCTGCGGAGTTCTGAATACGTTGTAGTTTTTTCATAATAGATAGAGATGATCTATGGTAGAGGCCATTGGCATAATCCAGTTTGGATAGTACAAACAAGATAGTAGCTTGAATCTTGTGTGGAAATCTGAGGTGGAGTCTTCAAGGTGATAAAGCTTGTTCGTGCTAATTTGTCCACTTGGGCATTCATAGTTAACTTGGAACCCAGGGTGATTCCAAGGTTTTTAACTTCCTTGGATAATTGAGGAGGTGGTCAGAGAGCGTCAGGCCAGACGCACAGAGAGTCATAACTTTTTCAGTCACCACATATGAGTATTTCTGTTTTGGAGGTATTTAGTTTGAGATGGCTCCAGGTCATCCACTGATCAACAGCTCTATGGCAACTGAAGATTTCTGAGTTTTCAATGTTTTTGGGGCATTCTAATTTAAGTAGTATTTGTGTGTCATCTGCATAGTTGTAGCATGTGAGATGGAAATCATTGATCAGTTCTGGTAATGATATCATGTAGATGTTCAAAAGCAAAGGTGAGATGATTGATCCTTGGGGGACCCCTGCTTTTGTGAGGTAGGGTTTGGATGAGAAGCAGGGCAAGTAGATGATATTAGATCTTTTTTGAAGATAGAAAGTAATCAAGTCGAGAGCAGTTTCTTGTATGTTGGCTTCGTGGAGTCTTTGAATTAGGGTGTCATGGTCAACCGTATCAAAGGCAGCCGAGAGGTCCAAGAGAAGTAGTGCAGCAACTCCATTGAGGTCGACTGTGTTTTTAAGATCATCCCAGATTGCTATGAGTGCTGATTCAGTGCCTCTTCTCGGGCAGAATCCAGTTTGGAAGTCTGAAAGTCTAGAATTGTCTTCAATGAATTGTGACATCTGGGCGAATGCTGCTCTTTCTATCAATTTGCCCAGGAAAGGTCCATTTGTGATTGGTCTATAGTTGTTGTGGTCTTGCGGGTGTAGGTTTGTTTTCTTTAATAACGGTCGTATGTATGCCTTTTTCAGGTCTATAGGAAAAGTTCCTGTAGTTAAAGAGTTGTTGATGATTCTTCTTACAGGTGTGGCAGCAGAAGTAGAAGAATGTTCTTGAAGATTTGTGGTGGGCAAGGGTCAGAAGGGCAACCGGAAGGTTTGCTTGCTTTGACCAAATCCATAAATTCACCATGGAATATTTGTTGGAAGGACTGTAGAGGCTCGGTTGGTTTATTCTTAGAGGGTATTTTAGGAAAGGGGTTGGTGCTGATGGTTTTCTTCTGTTTTAAGTAGGAGTACAATGTGTCTGCCTTGGTTGTGTAGTGAGTTGCCAATTTGTTTGGGAAGTCTTGAGTAGTGGTATGACTTCCTTCCATGCATGTAGGTTTTCGAAATTCATTGAGAATTTTATAAAATTCCTTGGTTGTAGATTGAGCATTTTGAATTCTGTCTGAGTAGTACCTTTTTTTTAGCTTTTTTGATTGATGATTTGTATATTCTGTTAAGTTTGTGTAGCTGCAGTTTGTCTTGACTGTTGTTTGTTTTGAGCCAGGTCCACTGCAACTTTCTGATTTGTTGCTTTATCTTTTTAAGTTCTGTGTTTCTCCAAGGTGTTGGTTTTCTTTTGTTTTGTTTAGTTTTTCTGAGTGGTATTAGGATATCAAATGCTTCCTGTAGCCACTCATAAAGTTTTGGCACAGAATTAATTGTATCTAGGTCTGTGTTGGCTGTTAGTTGTGTTTCTAAGTCATCCAAATTGAGTTTGATCCATGGTCGATAGGTGCATGTATGTAAGTGGTTGTGGGGTGTGTTTATTTGTGGAGTTTTATGTCGGAAAGTTATCAAATGGTGGTCTGACCAAGTGATTGGCATGATGCTATGGACGGTAACTAGTTCAGGCTTAGCAAAAATGACATCTAGGATGTGTCCGGCGATGTGTGTGGGATTGTGTACAATCTGATGTAAGTTCAATGCGACTGGGCCAGTGGTGATAGCTTTTGGATGGGGCATATTGGGTTTGTCAAACCAAATGTTTAGATCCCCAAGAATGCATAGGCTGGAGTATAGTGTAATAAGGTTTGAGACTGTATCTAGAAAAGCATCTGGGAATGTGGAGTGGTTAGGTGGAGGTCTGTAAAGGAGGAGAAAGTTACAGCAGGAAGTTGGAGTAGGGTGGCATCTGGTGAGGAGGGCTTCACAACCTTGTATGGAGATGTTGTCTGTTTTCTGAGGTTCATTGCCTGTTTAAATATAATAGCTAGTCCACCTCCACTCTTGCCTATATGGTTTAGTGTGATGGTTTGATAGCCCGGAGGAAGGGCTTCGTGCAACACTGGGGCCATGTCATCTCCCAACCAGGATTCAGTTATGAATAGTAAGTCAGGTTGTGTGTCTGTGAGCAGGTCGTAGATGTGGTGCTTGTTTTTTGAGAGTGATCGAGCATTTATGAGCTGTCAGTTTAGAAAAGGTGTGTTAGTGGTAGTGTTGTTTTGTTTAGGAGAAGGGTAAGTAGTATAATATGAGCTTGAAGCAGGAGTGTTGCTAGTCATGTTAACTGTTTGAGGCTCACAATAGTCTTGCTTTTCAATATACTGTTTTTCTTCCAGCAGGTTGAGGAGACATTTTGTTGGGTCTGTGTGTGTGTGTGGGTGGTGGACTTGGTGGCTGAGAGAGACATAAAGAGTGTACTGTTTTTTTGTAGGGTAGTCTTATTATGTAATAGACAAGGAGATGTGAGGTTGCTAAGAGTTGCATGTTGTTTCTTTTGTTTGTGTCTGTTTAGTGTGGATGGAGTATGGGTTAGGGATGGTGGAGGAGCATGTGGATCATGATGTAAGGCTCTAAATTGTGCAATGGAGGAGTGGCGAGTGAATGAAAGTTGCTGGGTTGGGGTGCTTGTGGTAGGTGTTTGTGAAGAGTGAGAAAGTAGGGGTAAAGATAGGATGGGATTTGTATTCTTTGTGTAGTCATGAGGGTGGGAGTGGGTGTGACGATAAGTGTAATGAAAGTTTGTGTTGCTTTGATGTGCTGATGTGTGTGGTCTGTATTGTTTTTGTGGAATAGTGAGAGGGGATATTGGTGTAGTTGTTTTTGATGAGGGATCTGTATGTGAAATAGTGCTGGTGAGTGGAATTAGAGTGTTAGATGGGGTGTTGATGTGTTTTGGAGATGAATGTATGAGGTGTGTAAGAGGTGATGGATGTGTGTCAGGGGAGTTAGTGTTAGTTGTGATGACTGGAAGAGGTAATATGTGTGGTGGAGTGAAATGTGGGTATTGTATGGTTGTGTGTAATTGGTGAAGAGAGGGGAAGGGTGTTTGTAGATAGTGTGTTGGAAGGCTGGGTTTTAGCATTGTTATGATGAAAGGTGGTCTGTGTGGAGCAAACAGTGGATAGTGTTGTTGGTTAGTATGAGCAGAGAGTGTGTATCTGGAAGGCTGAGATTGAGAGAAATGTATACTGTAGTTTTGTGTTGTGTGGGTGATGGCAGGTTGTGTTAGTGGGAGTGGACAGAGTAGTGTTTGCTCTGAGAATAAAGGTGTTTGACTGTTGTAGTTGTGGAGGATATGTGTATATGTGTTGTATAATGGGTATTGTGTTGGGTGATGGGACATTGCAATCTGTCTACGGTCAGTTTGTGATGCATGAGTTGGATGTCTTTGCAGATAATGTATTTGCATGTTGATGGATGTGTAGGGACTGATATCAATCCTGGTCAATAGTGAATTGGGCAGCATTTCTGGCCCTAGTCCCTACCTGTCCTGAACAGGCCCAAACAGGCAACTTCTCCTGTCCTCTCCGCCCTTTGCCTCGAGGCCCGGGCTGAGACACCCTGAGTCCTAGACTCAAATAGCCCTACTGGCCATTAGGAATCTGGTCCTAACCCTAACCAATCCAATTTCTAACCCTAATTCAAACAACTAATGGGAGACCCATCCCTGATCACCAATCATACCCCTAATCCTGTCCACCAATCACATCCTCAACCCTAGACCCAGCAACCAATCAGAAACCTAGCCCTATCCACCAAATCACAGCCCTAGAAACAACAGCCAATCAGAATCCCATCCCTATCCACCAATCACAGCCCTAGAAACAACAGCCAATCAGAATCTCAGCCCTATCCACCAATCACAGCCCTAGAAACAACAGCCAATCAGAATCTCAGCCCTATCCACCAATCACAGCCCTGGAAACAACAGCCAATCAGAATCCCAGCCCTAACCACCAATCACAGCCCTAGAAACAACAGCCAGTCAGAATCTCAGCCCTATCCACCAATCACAGCCTTAGAAACAACAGCCAATCAGAATCTCAGCCCTATCCACCAATCACAGCCCCAGCCCTGGAGCCAGCAACCAATGGAAGGACCAGCTACCAACAACCTATCACAACAACATATGCAAAAACCAATAGGAACTTATATAAGGAGCAAGTTAACTGAAGTCCAGTCCCTGTGGCCAGGGAGGAGGCAGCTACTGCTCTATTCAGAATCTCCTTGGATGCAGACAGGCTGAATCCACACCCCCAAGCCAGCAGAGTCCACCCTCCAGGCAAGGGAGAGACTACCTCTAAACAAACACTGGAACACCGCTGGTCGCGCGCTCATAAATGAGGCCTCTCCAAGGCAAAAAACAAGGGGAACAGACAGTCCCCAAACACAATTCAAATCACAAAAACCGACCAAAACAGTCTCCCAAAAACACACTCTGCAAGATGTATGTGCCACAAACCAGCAAGGCAACACACACAATCATGGCAAAAACAAAACCCCCCAAAAAACACTTCAAAAAGGCCAGGCCTCCTGAAACACAGAGAGTCCACAGCAAAACAAGCACGGGTAGCTGAAACAAACACTCCCGAACAAACAACACCATCCACCCAGAAAAGTCCGGGGGCTCCCCACCTAGGTTCCCCGCAATCCTTGAACACCGGGCCGCACCAGGACACAGGGAAGATGCTGAGGCTCACAAAATGGAAGTGGCAGTCATGGGATTCCCTCCACAAACCCAAGGGGCAAGAGCAGGTGTGAGGGGGGGGAGGGCCCAGGTCCACAGGGAATCAGCCAAGTCCAAGCCCCGTGGCCAGGGAGGAGGCAGCCTCTGCTCCACTCAGAATCTCCTTGGATACAGACAGGCTCAATCCACACTTCCAAGCAAGTCTACTTTCCAGGTAAGGGAGAGATTGTTTTAAAACAAACACTGGAATACTGCTGGTCGCATGCTCAGAAATGTGGATTTTTTAAGGCAAAAAACAGTGGGAGCAGACAGTTTCTAAACACAATTTAAATCACAAAAACAGATTAAAACAGTCTCCTAAAAACACACTCTGCAAGATGTATGTATGTAGCTTTTTTACTTAGAAAAAAGATGGGGGGGGGGGTTTATGAAGTCATGTGCCACAAACTAGCAAGGTAATAAACACAGTCACAGCAAAAAGCAAACATTTTTAAGAAATCACCACCTTAAAAATACCAGGCTGCCTGAAACACAGAGAGTCCACAGTAAAACAGGCACAAGTAGCTGAAATAAACACTTTTGAACAAATAATACTATTTACCCAGAAAAGTCTTGGGGCTCCTCACATAGGTCTTTTTGCAATCCTTGAAGACTGGGCTGTATTAGGACACAGGGAAGATGCTGAGGCTCACAAAATGGAGGTGGCTGTCTTGGGCTTCTCTCCACAAACTTAAGGGGCCAGAGCAGGTGTGGGGGGTTCACAGGGACTCAGAGAGCCAATCAGCTAAGTCCAAGCCCTGTGGCCAGGGAGGAGGAAGCTGCCGCTCTATTCAGAATCGCCTTGGATACAGACAGGTGGGATCCACACTTCCAAACCAGCAGAGTCCACCCTCCAGTTAAGGGAGAGATTGTTTCAAAACAAACACTGGAATACTGATTGTTGCACGCTCAGAAACGTGGCTTTTTTAAGGCAAAAAACAGGGGGAGCAGACAGTTTCTAAACACAATTTAAATCACAAAAACAGATTAAAACAGTCTCCTAAAAACACACTCTGCAAGATGTATGCAGCCCCCCCACCCGGAAAAAAGAGGGGGAGGGGTCCACAAAGTCATGTGCCACAAACCAGCAAGGCAACACACACAGTCAGAGCAAAAAACGAAACTTCCTATGTGTAGCATGTTGGGGTTTTCCAACAACTTGATAGACTGGCGTAGAGCTTTTTGGGGTGATGAATCACACCACACAGTTTATCATCTTTTCGATGGTGGTCTTCAGGACACCCTTCATTCACACTTGCTTTATAACGTTTGTGTCTAAACTATTGTCTCTCTCTTCATTTGAAAATTAAACATCTGTTTTCACTTCAGTCCCAATGATACTCAAATATCTGATTGTCTGGCCAGCTGCAGAATTGGGACTCTTGTCCCTGGCCATTCTAAACCTGCATATCCCCCTGTGTGAAATTGGGTTATTAGTTGAGAGGGGTTTATGCCCCAGTCAAATAATAAACACAATCCTTGTCAGGGTGAACCACAAAAGACATACAATTATCCTGTGCTTAACCCTCTGGAAACTTGGCTTGAAAGCAGCCAGGCTTGACTTAGAGGCAATGTGCAAAGTATTTATGCAGCACTCAAACAGGACGTGGTGGGCACCTATTGTGGATCATTACTCACTCAAGCAGAGATCAGCAGCAGGGTTTAGGCAGGTCCAGATGGTGCTGGTCAGCTGGACAATTGCAGCGAGGTCTTTGGAAGCTTGCTGGGGTCCTGTAATTCACACAGGAGGTGAACTAACTGGCCCTTGGAGTCAATTTGGAGAGTCTGGGTTCATGGTAAGCAGGACAAATCTTACTTCTTCAGACAGCAGATAAGTCCTTCTTCTGAATGTTCTTTAGCTCCAGGAATGTTCTGATGAGAGGTTCCAAAGGTGCTACTTGTATACCTGGTGCCACACTTTATGTGGCATACCCACAAAACTGGTCCTGGTTAGTTCTTCTCCTTCCCCTGGGATTGTCTCTAAACTTTCCTGTGTGACAAAGGCAAGGGCAGTCCTAGTATCAGGTTCTTTTGTGGCTACTACAGGCAGGGCCCTTTAAAGTAAAATCAGGGCAGGGCACCACTCATCCTCTTCTTCCACACCTAGGCCTCTTTTGTCCCAAGGTCTAGAAGCAATACACAATCTACAACAGGTGAACCGTTCACAGTCTTGTAAACCAGGGCACTGACAGAAAAACACACTTGCTATAGAGCATAAAAAACACCTTTCTAAAAGTGTTATCTTCAGAATAGTAAGTTAAATCTGCCTTTACCATTAAAGAGGATTTCAAATACATGTCAGTGGAAACATAGTTTCTCTATGTAGTCTCAAACTGAAGTTATTACTTATTATTAAGAATAATAAGGTAACTCAGTGTTAGTCTTTGAGAGGGATAGCCTTACAGCAGTGAAAAATGACTTTAGGTGCTTTACACTGCTAGGACGTATAGAAAGTAAGTTCATATGTTCTACTTTTTAACTAGCATGCACCCTGCCCTATACATGGTTAGGGCCTACATGAGGAGTTTCTCAACAATATTACAAAGGAAGGTTTAGGCTGAACAAAAGTTTTTTTTTGCCAGATCAAAAAAGCAGTTCAGAACTGCACTACAGGCTACAGTTGCAGGCCTAAGAAATGTTTTACATGGCTAATTTAGTGATGCCACTGTTGACATGGTTACCCCCTAACTGTTTGTCTTTGGTTGATGCCAGCTTTGATTGAAAGTGTGCTTGGACCCTGCTAAACAGGCCCCAGCACTAGTGTTCCTTCCCTAAAACTGTACCTTTGTCTCCACAATTGGCACAGCCTGGCCACAGATAAGTCCCTTGTAAATGGTACCCCTGGCACCAAGGGCCCTGTGGCCAGGGAAGGTCTCTAAGGGCTGTAACATGTACTATGCCACCCTAGGGACCCCTCACTCAGCAAATGCACACTACCCCACAGCTTGTGCGTGCTGGTGGGGAGAAAAATACTAAGTCGACATGGCACTCCCCTCAGAGTGCCATGCCCACAAACCACTGCCTGTGGCATAGGTAAGTCACCTCTCTAGCAGGCCTTACAGCCCTAAAGCAGGGTGCACTATACCACAGATGTGGGCAAAGCTGCTTGAGCACTATGCCCCTATAGTGTCTAAGCCAATTCTTAAACATTGTTAGTGCAGGGTAGCCATGAAGAGTATATGGTCTGTGAATTTGTCAAATACGAACTTCACAGTTCTATAATGGCTACAGTGAATACTGGAAAGTTTGGTATCAAACTTCTCAGCACAATAAATCCACACTGATGCCAGTTTATTAAGAAATGCACTCAGACTGCATCTTAGAGATGCCTCAAGCATGCCAGCCCAACTGCTAGTGCTAGGCTAACCGGTCTCTTTCAGCCTGCCACTTCCAGACTAGTTTCTGGCCACATGGGTTGAGTGCATTTGTGCACTCTGTGACCAGTAACAAAGCCTGTCCTGGGTGGAGGTGCCTCACACCTAACCTTGCAGGAACTGTAACACCTGGCGGTAACCTCAAAGGCTCAGGCCTGGTGTTACAACGCCTCAGGGCACTCCAGCTAGTGGAGATGCCCGCCCCCCGGACAGAGCCCACATTTTTGCTGGCAAGTCCGGAGGAGATAATGAGAAAAACAAGGAGTCGCTGCCCTCCAGCCAGGACAGCCCCTAAGGTCTTCATCAGTAACCATCAACATGGTTATGTCTGCCCTGTCATTGTAGAGTTTGAGGCGGTTAACATGGACCACCCTCTTGGGTGTCATGCTAGTGCCCAGGTCCACTAGGTAAGTGACCTGACTCTTATTTTCTAGCACTGGATAAGAGCCACTCCATCTGTCCCAAGACCATTGGTTTGTAGAAGGTATGGTGTGGTGGATTTGTAAGTCACCCCACACTCATTACATATATGGTTCAGGTAAGCTGACATGAAGTTTGTACCTCTGTCAGAAGACACCTCCTTAGGAAAACCCACTCAAGGTAAAGATACCTGTGAGTGATTTGGCTACAGCAGGGGCTGGTACCATGATCCACTACTACCAGTATATATTGGTTCCCTTATGCTGTGGGAGGTTCAAGTAGACCCACTATGTCCACACCAACCCTCTCAAAGGGGACCCCCACCACTGGAAGTGGAATGAGGGGGGCCTTTGGATGGCCACCTGTCTCGCCACTTGCTTGACAGGTGACACAGGAGCTGCAAAACTCCCTTACCTTCTGCGACATATTGGACCAATAGAAATGGTTGACTAATCTCTCCCAAGTCTTGGTTTGTCCCAAATGCCCTGCAAGGAGAATGTCATGGGCTAAGGTAAGGATGAACTCTCTAAACTCCTGAGGCACTACCACTCTCCTAGTGGCACCAGGTTTGGGATCTCTTGCCTCAGTGTAAAAGAAGTCCATCCTCCCAATAGACCCTGTGGGATCCACTGACACTTTTATTTTCTTCCTCAGCTGCTTGCTGTCTTAGGCCTTCGAGAGTGGGACAGGTCTTTTGTTCTTGGCACAGCTGTTCCCTCGAGGGTCCCCCTGGGCCCAAGAGCTCTACCTGATAAGGCTCCAGCTCCATGGACTCAGTTCCCTCAGGGGATAGGACATCTTCCTGGGAAGAGAGGTCCTGTTTCTTTTGCTGTGTAGAAGCTGGTACCCCAGTCTTCTTACATTTTCTCTTGGAAGGCTGGGCCAATATTCCAGACTCCAACACTTCTTTTTCACCCTGTGCTCTGCTCTGTGTTCTTGTCTTAACACACTACTCAGCATCGCTGCATGGGTCTTGAGCTCTACCTCAGCCTATGCTGAGGACTCCAGATCATTCCCTAGCAAACACTCTACTGGAATTGCAGAGGAGACTACCACCTGTTTCAGGCCAGTAACCCCTCCCATTCCAAAGTCACAATTGCCATGGGACGGACGTTAGTTTTATTGTCAGCATTGGTGACTGGATATGTCTGTCCATCCAGATACTGTCCTGGGGAAACCAGTTTGTCTGTCACCATGGTGACACTGGCACCTGTATCCTTCAGGGCTTCTACCTTATTCCCATTTATCAAGAGCAGCTGACTGTATTTTTGCATTTTAGGCACCAGGCAGCTAGTGTGGCTATGTCCACCCCACCCTCTGAGACTAAAGTAGCTTCAGTGTGAACACCGTTTTGCTCTAGGCACACTGTTGATCCCACCTGGAGACTGGCTCTTCCAGTGCTAACTGGAGTAGTAGTTGTGGGACTTCTCTTGGGACAGGCCTTGTCTCCAGTTTGGTGTTCATGCTGTCTACAGTTGTGACACCAGGCCTTCTTGGGATCAAAGTTTTTACCCTTACACCCATTTGTGGACTGTGAAGAGGCTCGGGCCCACCCTCCTGGGCAGGTTTATAGGGCCCTTGACAAGTCTCTTTGTTTTTGTCCTTGGTTGCCTCACTACCCTTCCCCTGGGGAGGCTTTGTGACGACTTTCTTCATCCCCTGTGGAAGTCTTGGTCACCCTTGTCTTGACCCAGTGGTCTGCCTTTTTTCCCAATTCTTGGAGAGAAATTGGACCTCGGTCTACCAGATTTTGATGTAGTTTATCCTTGAAGCAATTACTTAACAGATGTTCTTTCATAAATAAATTATACAGCCCATCATAGTCACTTACTCCACTGCCAGTTATCCAACCATCTAGTATTTTGGCTGAGAAGTCAACAAAATCAACCCAGGTCTGACTCTAGATTGTGTGAGCCCCCCTGAACCTAATTCTATACTCCTCAGTTGAGAATCCAAAGCCCTCAATCAGGGTACCTGTCATGAGGTCATAGGCTTCAGCATCCTTACCAGAGAGTGTGAGGAGTCTATCCCTACACTTACCAGTGAACATTTCCCACAGGAGAGCTTCCCAGTGAGATCTGCTTACTTTTCTGGTTGTACAAGCCCTCTCAAAAGCTGTGAACCATTTGGTGATGTCATCACCTTATTAATATTTAGTTACAATCCCTTTCGGTATTTTTAGGATGCCAGTATTCTCTCTGACCCTATTTAAATTGCTGCCACCATTTATGGGTGATAAACCCATTTCTTCTCTTTCCATTTCTATGTCTGCTTTTCCAAAGCTAATCTCTTGGCCATCCTTGCTAGAAGGATGTCCTCTTCATTGAGGCTGCCCTAAATGCTTACAGAGGTGCTGGACTCCCCTGTGGAAGAACCAGGCTCTCTGACTATGATTTGTGAAGACAGAGTTCTGGGAGCCCGGTTCTCCCTAATTAGGACAGGAGGGGAGAGTTCATCCTCCTGTTCACTAATTTCTTCCCCATCTGAGGGAGGATCCTCAAACTCAGAGGGGTGGTCCCTTGTAAAATATGCCAAGAGCTCCTGGAGCTTGGCCTTGGTAGGGATGGGGCCAGTTTTTATCTTTTTTATCTTACAGAGAGACCTTAGCTCTGACATCCCTAGATGCAGGTAAGGGGTGGGGTTGAGTTCCATCATCATCTCATATGTGCTAGGCATTATCTAAAAGCTACTTCTAGTACTTAAACCCTAACTTTTACAAACTTTTAAACTTAAAATGAAATGCTAACAGGAACTTACACAAGGCCCTAGCAGCACTTTTTAGAATGTAGAAAAGTAGGCTAAAAATTAAAAAATCAGTTTCTAATGACAATGTTTGGAATTTTAGTTGTGTGATCAGGTATTGGCTGAGTAGTCCAGCAAATGCAAAGTCTTAGACCCCACGGCTGATCCATCAATGTAGGAAGCTGGCCCTGTATATACTATCTCAAAGTGAGAGATAGTGTGCACAGAGTCCAGGGGTTCTACTTAGAGGTTAATAGTGGCAATAGTAGATAATACCAATGCTCTATTTGTGGTAGTGTGGTCAAGCAGTAGGCTTATCAGAGGGTAGTGTTAAGCATTTGTTCACATACTGGCAATAACTGGGAACACATACTGAAAGACTTAACTCCAAGCCAATAGGTTTTTATATAGAAAAATATTATTTTCTTAATTTATTTTAGAGCCACAAGATTCAGATATCAAGTGCATAAATTGTAAGGTACTTGGCATAGGTAAATATAGAACTTAAAACAGTAATGTACACAGTTTGGCATAAAATGGCAATAAGCTATTTTAAAAGTGGACATAGTGCAAAATTCAACAGTTCCTGGGGAGGTAAGTAAAGGTTAGTTGGTCAGGTAAGTAAAGCACTTACAAGTTCAGTCTCCAGGGCATCGGCAGCCCACAGTTGGGGGATCAGGTCAACCCCAAACACCCAGCACCAGCAACTCAGGGTCGGTCAGGTTCAGAGGTCAAAGAGGGGTCCAAATAACATAGGCACCTATGGAGACTAGGGGTGCTCTGGTTCCTGTCTACTAGCAGGTACGTACCTGTGTCCTCGGAGAGCAGACCAGGGGAGTTTTGTAGAGCACTGGGGGGGTCCCTATAGGGCACGCAAAATACACTCTCAGCGGCATGGGGCGGCTGGGTGCAGAGTGTGAAGAAGTCGTCAGGTTTTGTGTTGAATCAGTGGAGGGACCCGGGGGTCACTCTGGCGATGCAGGCAGGGCACAGGGGGACGTCTCGGGCCAGCCACCGACTGGGCAAAGATGAGGGCTGCCTGCTGGTCACTCCTGCACCTGTAATTGGTTTCTCTCTGGCCTTGGGGCTGCAGGTGCAGTGCTTCTTCCAGGCGTCTGGTTCTTTGTTACTGGGCAGGGGGGTCCTCTTTGCAGGCGTTGCCACAGGAGTGCAGGGAGGTCATCTCAGGATGGACATGTCATAGGAGTCTCCTGGGGGTCCTCGCTGCAGTGTTGGTTTAGGTGAACACAGGCCGGGAATCGGGTGCAGAGTATTGGGGACTCACACTTCAGGAGTGAGGTGAGAGTCCCTTTAAAGAAAATTTCTTCTTGGTTGTTTTGGACAGAGCCGCTGTCCACAGGAGTTTCTTGGTCCTTTGGGTTGCAGGGCAGTCCTCTGAGTTGGCAGAGGTCTCTGGTCCCTCTGGATGCGTCGCTGTTGCAGGTTCTTTGAATCTGGAGACAGGCCGGTAGGGCTGGGGACAAAGCAGTTGTTGTCTCCTCCTTCTCTGCAGGGTTTTCTGGTCAGCAGTCCTTCTTCTTGTTAGGTTGTCAGGAATCTGATTTCCTTGGTTCAGGGTTGCCCCTAAATACTAGATTTAGGGGGTTGTTTAGGGCTGGAGGGCAGTAACCAATGGCTACTGTCCCTGAGGGTGGGTACACCCTCCTTGTGCCTCCTCCCTTTGGGAAGGGTGGCACATACCTAATACTAGTGGGCTAAATCCTCCAAAGCAAGATGGAGGATTTCCTAAGGAAGGGGTCACCTTTTGCACTTAGTGATATTTTCTTAGTGGAAAATGCATTCTAGGGTGCATATTGGAAGCAAGCACTAAATGCCAGGAGGACATTGGGGAAAAATCCTATTCCAGGTACACATTTACTCTCATACTGACTGTTCATGTTCTATGTGTGATTGTAGACCATTTCCACCTCTTAATATAACAGAAATTGTGACAATATTAAATTAGCTACATTTGATTGCACGGTATTGTGCCATTAGATTAAGTGCACCAAGAATCGAGGGCTTTAACAACTTGTATAACTTCTTTTCGGACTTTCTGTTTTGTGAGAATGCCATTTGTTTATTGTCAGCCTCTACTGTATTCCAAAGGAAGATGTATGACATTTATGGCGAAATGGAGGGAGTAAAGTCTTTCGGGACAGTATTCTGTTTTTTTATGGAGACTTCTGAGATACATTACTCAAGAGTAAGTCAAGTTTTACAGGAACTTTGTGAGAAAGGTTTAACGTTGAATCTCACCAAATGTAAGGTTGTGAGGGAAGAGACTGAATATTTAGTGCATTGCATCATGATGAATGGTACCAGTCCAAAGAAAGGCATTTGGACAGCTGGCTGTGAAAGGGAGTTTGCCAGTGTGAAGAGTGATCCAGAAGGTTCAGCTGATCTGCAATGTTTTGATCCTTCTCTAGAGTGTTGAATACTAACAGATGCAAACACTTTGGCCCGTATTTATACTTTTTTTGCGCTGCATTTGCGTCGTTTTTTGACGCAAAAACGGCGCAAACTTGCAAAATGCCATTGTATTTTGTAGGTTTGCGCCGTTTTGCGTCAAAAAGCGGCGCAAATGCGGCGCTAAAAAAAGTATAAATACGGGCCTTTGTGTTTGGGGGCTGTACTATTTAAATGGGGAAGGGAGGGAGTAGGATGATAACCCACTTTTTGTAGATCTTTACATGGATTGAAATCCAACTACTCAGCTATTGAGAGGGAAGCTTTGAGTGTGTTTTGGTCTGTCCAAAACCTGAGGAATTTTGCTTGGAGAGAAAATTCTCTGTTTGCACTGATCATAAACCATCAAGAGAGGTGCTAACAAAGTGGCTGGACGCTGTATCCATGCACATCAGCAGTTGGATGGAGAGGGTTGCAGGAATGTACTTAGTGTGTTCAGTATATGGATGGGCCAAGTAACACTGTGACTGATTGCCCTTCGAGGTTAGTTTCAGTAAAGGTAGATGATTCTCAATTGGACGATGATGAAAAACATAAAGGAATGCAACGTCGTTGAAGGCTCTGTGTCCCAAGGAGATTGGGTGGAAGCTCCTCAAAGTGAGGGACGCAATATAAAATTTATGGTCACATGAGGGAAGCCAGAGGAGCGGGGCATTTTTGGAAGGTGGGATATAAGTTATCTATAATGATAATACACAGGTGAAATTTTTGTTACATTGGTATAATTCATGTCATGTTGGTAATTTTGCATAACATTTATGTGTAATGCTATAATTATGCTATGTCACTGTAACGAGTTGTGTTTAGGGAGAAATCTTAATGTGAGAAGCACAGAAAGATCAGCACAAACTTAAACAACGAATGCTGAATGCAGGTGGCAGTTTTAAAATGCAGGCAGTCAGCATACATTTCAAGTTATTTGTTTACCCAAGTGTACCTTTCAGGTACTTCATTGAATGCAAAACTGCAGTTCCAAATGCAAGCAGTAGTTCTGTTAACAGGGGTGCCTGAACATAAACTTGAACATACATTTTCGATTTCCATTTTTACCCGAACAGACCATCTGGGTAAATTATTTTAGCATGAAAACATTGTTTAATTTACAAGAGAAAAGTGCCATGGGTACTAGGAGGCTGGAGTAAATACAGTAGCATCTTTCTCTTCCTTTCCTTAAATCTCCTCCCTCTGCTTTGTTCTGCCCTGGCTCATTTTGGATTAGGATTTTGGAGAGAAACAATCACTCTTTTTTGTCTACGATCACTACTGAATCCACACACATGGAATATTTATTTTTGGGAAAAAGTAAGTAAATTCAATGCTGTCATTTGCAAAAAGTTTGTTGTTTTAAGGAATGCAGGCACCAATATTTTGGTTCCTTTTTTGTTTGTTTGCTGCTGAATAGGAAGGAGTTTTGAAATAGGGGCTATGTAGGAATAGGTTTTTTTTATGGGTGAATGTTTGCACATTTGTGGAATGGTGGAGGCCTAGGGTTATCTATACTTTATTTACTTAAACCTTTTCTCACTGGTTTGCCGTACTGTCGAACTTATTGTTACTTACTTTACTGGTGGTGTACTAGCCCAAGGATAGACCCTTCCACATTTTGTGTATATATTTGTGCAAGCCTTATCCTGCAATCCTACAAGTTTTTGTGAATAGTGGGATGGTGAAGGTATTCCAGTCAGAGTCAAGCAGCAATGTCTTTTTTTGTTTTCCATGCCTCCATGTGGTGATGCACAAAGTATATGAAAAGCGATAGCAGGAATGCTTGAATTAATCTCAGCCACTGGTAATTACATGGGCCGCATCCAAGTCCACTGTTATTTTGCATAGCATGTCACCGCAGTTTGAACCTGGCCTGGAAGCGCGAGCTGGACTTTTTCCATTGGTACAGCGTCAAGCTTGATTTCGTGTGACTGTGTCCAAACCGAGGTGGCAGGGTGTGCAAAATAACGATGGCTTGTGATGCAACCAAGTAGTCAGCAGTGGCTGATATTATTTCAAGCATTCTATCAATCTCTTTTGTATGCTTCAGTATGTTGCCGTAAGTGGGGCTAGTATGCCCAGACGTGGTTCCTGTGCACACTGTACCACTGGGACCAAGCTATACCTAACTGATGTGCTCTAATAAGAGTGAAACTGGTCCTAGGTTGCTTGTGTTCTGGTTCAGGGAGTTCCTAGCCTGGCAGTTAGGGCTGGGCTTTTCTCATTAGAACAGGGTCAAGACTGATTTGCATATGGCTGGCTCCTAACTGAGGTGGCATGGTGTGCAAAATAATGATGGATTGGGATGCAGCCTTGAGTCCTTACCAGTGACATGTAGCAAAGGCCATTTTGCCTTTGTTCTCTATACCTCCATGTGGTGAGTCGCCATCATTTTGTTGAGCCAGTAGGTGCTTCTGATTGTTTGGAATTTTCTGGTATTGATATTAGAAGAAGCCCATTTAATATTTGTTAATTTTTTCATTTTTTCCTTAGATAGTTTTCCAGATATAAGGGCTGATTTAGATCTCAGCAGGTGGAATACCGTCCCAAACGTAACCGATATCCCATCTGTCATATTATGATCTCCATAGGTTATGAATAGATCATAATATGGCAGACACGATATCCAGCACGTTTTTAAAGGAGTATTCCCCTCCGCCAAGATCTACAGCAGGCCCTTATTTATTTGTGCTTGTAGCTGATTGTATTAGTCTGTAGGGCAAAGTTGTAATGTTTGATTCATTTTTTCAATGTTTACCTGCCTACAATAGGGGTTCCAAGGGTCCTGGAAAGACACCAGCAATTTATTATATTTGTGCCTGCCTCCCATAGGGTTTAAAGGGACCCTGGAGATACACTAGCTATTCTTTAATTTATTTATTACATTTTTGTTTGTCCGTCCCCTTCCTCCAGGAGATGTCCCATAACCCCAGGAAGGGCACCAGGTATTATTTAAATAATTTCTTTGTATGTGCTCCTCGTAGGGGTCACATTGGCCCTGGGGGACACCAAATTGTTTTTTCTGTGTAATGTCTAGAAAACTATATTTAGTTTATGCATTGCTGCACTGTTATAAATTTGTGTTGATGATGATGATGGCTTGTATTACATTGGCTAGATTGCCCAAATCTCACTGATCTCCTGCTTATTTTTTTTGCTTGCAGGGTCACAAGACTTTGTGCATGATAGTCTGATAGAGGAGACTCCACAAATTAGTTGGCAGAACATGAGAGTCCTATGCTAAGGGCTTCTGCCTGTGCTGTTAACTAGGGGTGGGTAAAAGAGTCTGCTCTGCCGCTGGAGTTTGCAGAGTATTGCCTCTCTCTGATCCACTTGGAGCAAAACTCCACCTCCGCCACATGACAGAGTTTTTCCCTCATATGTGGCTCCGCAGGGGAAAGTTGGCAACACCTCCTGGTGATATTTCTCAATGTGGGCAGGAGGTCGCAGCCGTTCCTGTTGAGAAAGCTGTTGAACAAGTAGAGAATCTACTTGAGCAGAAGAAAGAAGCAGCACCCAATGACATACCACATGGTGCAGTTTGCAATGATTTTACATTACAGAAGAAGCTCCCAGAGTTAAAAATCGGAGCGATGTGCACAATCCCACCCATATGCGGAACTCCATGGAATCTCATGGAGTTTTTATGTAACTCCATGCAATTCCGCAGAGTAAAACTCCACAAGTTCTGCTCACCACTACTGTTAACCCATACAAGAAGTGAAAAATATTGCCCCAAAGAAGGAGGTTCCTGCCAACAAAGGGGCCAGTGAGGAAAAGAAGATGGCTATGGTCAGTGCCACAACTGGCAGCAAGCCCTCATCTTTTTTTTTTTTAAAGCGAAATACCTGTTGCACCCTCTTGTACACAGGAAGATGCTGGTAGCGGGATCAACCCAGAACAAACGGCACAACCTCCATAACCAAAGCCCATGTTTCTTAGCAGTGCAGTGACTACAGCCATGTAGAACAGTGAGTCTGAAATTTATTTGTTCCAAAAGCAAACCAAATTTTCACAGGAAAGTCAAGAGCAGGAACAACGGCCTGCAACACCTTATCTTCCAAAAGTAGGAACAGAGCATGACGTTGAGCTTGCTGCAGAGCAGGATGTTGTGTGACTGCTTTTCCGTTGCACACCTCAGCCTCACGATGTGGCAAGAAAAAGAAAGAGGACTCCCCGCCATTGTCTCCAAGCCCCTGTCCAATAAGGTTGATATGATTTGGATCCCAAAGAGACCCACCATGAGAGACCATGAGAGACGATGGAAAGGGAAGGTTCCCGAAAAGCTTTGAAGTGGGGGAGAGGATGATGAGTCATGTGTAAAGTATTCACAGAGTACCAAAAATTCATGAAGTTGAAATATTAAACAGTAACAATCCCAAAATGATTTAGAAAAATAAAATAGATCACAATTTCGTAAACAAAATGACAGGTTGAACCACAAAAATCCTGAAAGAGGAACTGAGAATATACATTTTTTAAGCTTTTAAGTACAAATAGTACCTACAAAACACAAAATACCAATGATAGTATGTGGTTGTGATAGACCAGGGCTTAGGTGCAATATAACGCTGTTAGGGTAGTAACTCAGGTGATTTGTCCTTGTTAAAGATTTTACCTTCTGATTATTATGGTGGTGGTAAGCATACTCCATCCGAATGGAGACAGAGATTTCCTACTGCCAATATAATGGTCTGTCTGCTAAATTGAGTTGTAGGCAGACCTTAGTTTGGTCAGGGTGGAGACTACTTCGTCTCTCCCATGACCAAACCTCTTAAGCAGCTTGAAGGAATAAGGATTGTGGAAGAATTGGCTATATGTCCATTCACCTAATTTAGATGGATGGACATATAGCTGTTTTTACTGTGCGTTACCTCCAAGCGAACACTGGTGGTAAGGGGCAGTAAAATACTAAAAACTTCTCTCTTGCCTTCATAGGTAACTCTTATGGAGAAGGGGGCATTGTTTTTTATTCTCAAAAAGAAAATTCCTCTTTGGTATTTTCTTTTTGAAAATAAATTCAAATAGGTTTGATGGACAGCTCCATCATGTTGCACAGTATACTAGTTGCCCTAATGGAGTTGACCCTGTCTGCCAAAAAGTAAATTAGGCCCTCAGGAGGTGCTTCCAAATTTAGAAATGACTGCCAACATGGTGGGCATTTCAAATACATGGTCAGGAACTGCCATCATGAAATGGCCCTGGGGGATGGGGCCTCTAGGGCCTATCAAGGCTTAAGGAGGGGGGGAGCCACATTGCCTGTCTGCTCTTTAAGTAAAAATTAAACAGACATGGAGGATGGGGTCCCCTGGGCCATAAGAGGCTTGGTGGGGGAACTGTGTGGCCTTGTTCCCCTTTAGAAAAAATAAAACGCTGGATGATGGTGCTCCTGAGCCATGCCCTATGGCCAACCCCCCCACCACACACTGCTGTAGGCTGTGTGCAGTGTGGGGTGGCCAATCCATCACTGCACATGGCCGAATGCCATGTGCAGCAGGGAGTTGGGTGCCTGTGCATGCCAGGCGCTGTGGCCAACCCCTTCTGTGCACAACAGAAGGCCTTTGATCAGTGTTGGGTTGATTGGATATGGGACGTTGGCTGCAGGACCTTGCAGTGCACTGCAGGGGTTGCATTTACGTATAGTAATTACATTTTATTGACATAAAAAAAAGCTACAGCCCAAACCAACTATAACACACCTGTAACTTTTTTCAGTGAATATATATATATATATATATATATATATATATATATATATATGTACAGATAGAGAGATAGATAGATAGATAAGTTGAGTAGGTGATTTTTTTGTTTTCCATTCAGCTTTGGATCCATGGATCCATCGTGGATTTACACTGAGGGTCAAGCTGTGTGCTACTTTGGATCCATGGATCATTCAGAAAATAAATTGGACATTTTTTGCCCATGAGTGGTCCCTTTGAGACCCCTCTATGTGTCCTATGGGTTCAGGTACCTCTATCCTGAACCCTGGTGTGTACTTGTATCTATATTTTCTCCCTTGGGGCCCCCGTGAAGAACAAAATGGTGTCCACAATGTTCCTTTCAGGTTGCAGCCAGCCAATCAGGGCCTTGCTTTTTGATTGGATCTGCAGGCACCCGCAGATCCCCTGCAGGAATCAGAGGATCCACAAAGGATCCGCATCCTTAGATATCTATATTTTTCTTTCTTTAATAAATCCCCAAACTACTAAACAGATTTACACAAGAATACAAAAAGAGTTCTTTCTAAACCAAGATCTACCCTCCTACAAAATTTGCTGTAATTCCATTCAGCAGTTCAGGCTGTAATCACATCTAAAAACAGCAAAATCGAAATAGATATTACAGGGGGAAAAGGGTTTTCCCCATTTTTCTAGGCTTCCACTTGACGAATCACCACAAGAATTTCCAGACAGCAGCTAAAGTAGTCAGTACACCACTTTTAAAACTGCGCCAATGCTATTAGCAAAATAAAAAACGTTTTGCCTATGGGAAAAGTTGGTCCTAACTAGAACTACCCACTAGCTATCACCAGTATGTAACATATATATATATATATATATATATATATATATATATATATATATATATATATATATATATGTACAGATAGATAGATAGATAGATAGATAGATAGATAGATAGATAGATAGATAGATAGATAGATAGATAGATATGTTGAGTAGGTGATTTTTTTGTTTTCCATTCAGCTTTGGATCCATGGATCCATCGTGGATTTACACTGAGGGTCAAGCTGTGTGCTACTTTGGATCCATGGATCATTCAGAAAATAAATTGGACATTTTTTGCCCATGAGTGGTCCCTTTGAGACCCCTCTATGTGTCCTATGGGTTCAGGTACCTCTATCCTGAACCCTGGTGTGTACTTGTATCTATATTTTCTCCCTTGGGGCCCCCGTGAAGAACAAAATGGTGTCCACAATGTTCCTTTCAGGTTGCAGCCAGCCAATCAGGGCCTTGCTTTTTGATTGGATCTGCAGACACCCGCAGATCCCCTGCAGGAATCAAAGGATCCACAAAGGATCCGCATCCTTAGATATCTATATTTTTCTTTCTTTAATAAATCCCCAAACTACTGAACAGATTTACACAAAAATACAAAAAGAGTTCTTTCTAAACCAAGATCTACCTTCCTACAAAATTTGCTGTAATTCCATTCAGCAGTTCAGGCTGTAATCACATCTAAAAACAGCAAAATCGAAATAGATATTACAGGGGGAAAAGGGTTTTCCCCATTTTTCTAGGCTTCCACTTGACGAATCACCACAAGAATTTCCAGACAGCAGCTAAAGTAGTCAGTACACCACTTTTAAAACTGCACCAATGCTATTAGCAAAATAAAAAACGTTTTGCCTATGGGAAAAGTTGGTCCTAACTAGAACTACCCACTAGCTATCACCAGTATGTAACATATATATATATATATATATATATATATATATATATATATATATATATATATATGTACAGATAGATAGATAGATATGTTGAGTAGGTGATTTTTTTGTTTTCCATTCAGCTTTGGATCCATGGATCCATCGTGGATTTACACTGAGGGTCAAGCTGTGTGCTACTTTGGATCCATGGATCATTCAGAAAATAAATTGGACATTTTTTGCCCATGAGTGGTCCCTTTGAGACCCCTCTATGTGTCCTATGGGTTCAGGTACCTCTATCCTGAACCCTGGTGTGTACTTGTATGTATATTTTCTCCCTTGGGGCCCCCGTGAAGAACAAAATGGTGTCCACAATGTTCCTTTCAGGTTGCAGCCAGCCAATCAGGGCCTTGCTTTTTGATTGGATCTGCAGGCACCTGCAGATCCCCTGCAGGAATCAGAGGATCCACAAAGGATCCGCATCCTTATATATCTATATTTTTCTTTCTTTAATAAATCCCCAAACTACTGAACAGATTTACACAAAAATACAAAAAGAGTTCTTTCTAAACCAAGATCTACCTTCCTACATAATTTGCTGTAATTCCATTCAGCAGTTCAGGCTGTAATCACATCTAAAAACAGCAAAATCGAAATAGATATTACAGGGGGAAAAGGGTTTTCCCCATTTTTCTAGGCTTCCACTTGACGAATCACCACAAGAATTTCCAGACAGCAGCTAAAGTAGTCAGTACACCACTTTTAAAACTGCGCCAATGCTATTAGCAAAATAAAAAACGTTTTGCCTATGGGAAAAGTTGGTCCTAACTAGAACTACCCACTAGCTATCACCAGTATGTAACATATATATATATATATATATATATATATATATATATATATATATATATATATATATATATATATGTACAGATAGATAGATAGATAGATAGATAGATAGATAGATAGATAGATAGATAGATAGATAGATAGATAGATATGTTGAGTAGGTGATTTTTTTGTTTTCCATTCAGGTTTGGATCCATGGATCCATCGTGGATTTACACTGAGGGTCAAGCTGTGTGCTACTTTGGATCCATGGATCATTCAGAAAATAAATTGGCCATTTTTTGCCCATGAGTGGTCCCTTTGAGACCCCTCTATGTGTCCTATGGGTTCAGGTACCTCTATCCTGAACCCTGGTGTGTACTTGTATCTATATTTTCTCCCTTGGGGCCCCCGTGAAGAACAAAATGGTGTCCACAATGTTCCTTTCAGGTTGCAGCCAGCCAATCAGGGCCTTGCTTTTTGATTGGATCTGCAGGCACCCGCAGATCCCCTGCAGGAATCAGAGGATCCACAAAGGATCCGCATCCTTAGATATCTATATTTTTCTTTCTTTAATAAATCCCCAAACTACTGAACAGATTTACACAAAAATACAAAAAGAGTTCTTTCTAAACCAAGATCTACCTTCCTACAAAATTTGCTGTAATTCCATTCAGCAGTTCAGGCTGTAATCACATCTAAAAACAGCAAAATCGAAATAGATATTACAGGGGGAAAAGGGTTTTCCCCATTTTTCTAGGCTTCCACTTGACGAATCACCACAAGAATTTCCAGACAGCAGCTAAAGTAGTCAGTACACCACTTTTAAAACTGCGCCAATGCTAATAGCAAAATAAAAAACGTTTTGCCTATGGGAAAAGTTGGTCCTAACTAGAACTACCCACTAGCTATCACCAGTATGTAACATATATATATATATATATATATATATATATATATATATATGTACAGATAGATAGATATGTTGAGTAGGTGATTTTTTTGTTTTCCATTCAGCTTTGGATCCATGGATCCATCGTGGATTTACACTGAGGGTCAAGCTGTGTGCTACTTTGGATCCATGGATCATTCAGAAAATAAATTGGACATTTTTTGCCCATGAGTGGTCCCTTTGAGACCCCTCTATGTGTACTATGGGTTCAGGTACTTCTATCCTGAACCCTGGTGTGTACTTGTATCTATATTTTCTCCCTTGGGGCCCCCGTGAAGAACAAAATGGTGTCCACAATGTTCCTTTCAGGTTGCAGCCAGCCAATCAGGGCCTTGCTTTTTGATTGGATCTGCAGGCACCCGCAGATCCCCTGCAGGAATCAGAGGATCCACAAAGGATCCGCATCCTTAGATATCTATATTTTTCTTTCTTTAATAAATCCTCAAACTACTGAACAGAGTTACACAAAAATACAAAAAGAGTTCTTTCTAAACCAAGATCTACCTTCCTACAAAATTTGCTGTAATTCCATTCAGTAGTTCAGGCTGTAATCACATCTAAAAACAGCAAAATCGAAATAGATATTACAGGGGGAAAAGGGTTTTTCCCCATTTTTCTAGGCTTCCACTTGACGAATCACCACAAGAATTTCCAGACAGCAGCTAAAGTAGTCAGTACACCACTTTTAAAACTGCGCCAATGCTATTAGCAAAATAAAAAACGTTTTGCCTATGGGAAAAGTTGGTCCTAACTAGAACTACCCACTAGCTATCACCAGTATGTAATATATATATATATATATATATATATATATATATATATATATATATAAATATATATATACATATATATATATATATATATATATATATATATATATATATATATATCCATATCAACAAGGTACTGCTTCAAGAAGAAGACAGTGTCACAGCCACTTTCTGGTTACAAAAAATACCTTTTAATCAGGCAGACAAACAAAAACGTCAAAAAAAAGGTTCTCTAAATAATTTTTATTTGAAATAGTTACAGGGAGTGCAGAATTATTAGGCAAATGAGTATTTTGACCACATCATCCTCTTTATGCATGTTGTCTTACTCCAAGCTGTATAGGCTCGAAAGCCTACTACCAATTAAGCATATTAGGTGATGTGCATCTCTGTAATGAGAAGGGGTGTGGTCTAATGACATCAACACCCTATATCAGGTGTGCATAATTATTAGGCAACTTCCTTTCCTTTGGCAAAATGGGTCAAAAGAAGGACTTGACAGGCTCAGAAAAGTCAAAAATAGTGAGATATCTTGCAGAGGGATGCAGCACTCTTAAAATTGCAAAGCTTCTGAAGCGTGATCATCGAACAATCAAGCGTTTCATTCAAAATAGTCAACAGGGTTGCAAGAAGCGTGTGGAAAAACCAAGGCGCAAAATAACTGCCCATGAACTGAGAAAAGTCAAGCGTGCAGCTGCCACGATGCCACTTGCCACCAGTTTGGCCATATTTCAGAGCTGCAACATCACTGGAGTGCCCAAAAGCACAAGGTGTGCAATACTCAGAGACATGGCCAAGGTAAGAAAGGCTGAAAGACGACCACCACTGAACAAGACACACAAGCTGAAACGTCAAGACTGGGCCAAGAAATATCTCAAGACTGATTTTTCTAAGGTTTTATGGACTGATGAAGTGAGAGTGAGTCTTGATGGGCCAGATGGATGGGCCCGTGACTGGATTGGTAAAGGGCAGAGAGCTCCAGTCCGACTCAGACGCCAGCAAGGTGGAGGTGGAGTACTGGTTTGGGCTGGTATCATCAAAGATGAGCTTGTGGGGCCTTTTCGGGTTGAGGATGGAGTCAAGCTCAACTCCCAGTCCTACTGCCAGTTCCTGGAAGACACCTTCTTCAAGCAGTGGTACAGGAAGAAGTCTGCATCCTTCAAGAAAAACATGATTTTCATGCAGGACAATGCTCCATCACACGCGTCCAAGTACTCCACAGCGTGGCTGGCAAGAAAGGGTATAAAAGAAGGAAATCTAATGACATGGCCTCCTTGTTCACCTGATCTGAACCCCATTGAGAACCTGTGGTCCATCATCAAATGTGAGATTTACAAGGAGGGAAAACAGTACACCTCTCTGAACAGTGTCTGGGAGGCTGTGGTTGCTGCTGCACGCAATGTTGATGGTGAACAGATCAAAACACTGACAGAATCCATGGATGGCAGGCTTTTGAGTGTCCTTGCAAAGAAAGGTGGCTATATTGGTCACTGATTTGTTTTTGTTTTGTTTTTGAATGTCAGAAATGTATATTTGTGAATGTTGAGATGTTATATTGGTTTCACTGGTAATAATAAATAATTGAAATGGGTATATATATTTTTTTGTTAAATTGCCTAATAATTATGCACAGTAATAGTCACCTGCACACACAGATATCCCCCTAACATAGCTAAAACTAAAAACAAACTAAAAACTACTTCCAAAAATATTCAGCTTTGATATTAATGAGTTTTTTGGGTTCATTGAGAACATGGTTGTTGTTCAATAATAAAATTAATCCTCAAAAATACAACTTGCCTAATAATTCTGCACTCCCTGTATAAATAATCCACACTTACATTTAGGCAGCACTACTTATTTCCGGTCTTTAGCATCTCCAGGAAACAATTCTGCTTCATACAAACTGCTGCCCGACTCACAGTAACAATCCTAACGTGTGTCCCAAAGCGCCGTAACTCCTCCTGCGCGTATTTCAAAATTGAATGAAGAAGCATATAAACAAAAGCTTCTGCTTATTGTTTAACACATGCTGCTAGTCTTAACGCGTGTGTATCTTAGGTTTTGGAACTGTGCCCGCTTTTTACACCAGCGGAGAGTGGAATTTGGAGTTCGTGGAGGTCATTCACCTGCCGCCCAGTCATCCGCATCGTGGATCCGCTCAGCGTGCTCAACATTGGAACTCCGATACGCGTGAGTAAATGTACAGTACGTTCGGCGTTCCACTCGAGACTAACGCGCATTAAGACTACTAGCGTGTGTCTGAGAATAAACAGAAGCCTTTTGTTTATATGCTTTCAGCGCATTTAACATTGGAACCCCGATACGCGTGAATAAATATTTAGCACGTTCGGTGTTCAACCTAAGATACACAAACAAAAAGTCACTCAAAATATATAAAACAAAGTCTATTGTCATCAAATTGAATCACTCAAAAGTATCCAGCTCAACATATCCACCAACCTTGTAAGTATTGTTTCTTAGACAGTTCAATTTCCTTCATAATATGTCAGTGTTCACGGTTATAGAGTGGAAATCGTATATCGAAAGAACCAATTAGATCCTCAAGACACCTCACATGAATGTATCTGGAATAGAGCAAGTAAAACCCCGTCAAGCCCAATTACTATGCTGCCACCAAGTTGTAAAAGCCTTAGGTATATCCATTTGAGCATAAAATAACCTTACAAAAACAATTGCTACTGACTGTATAATTCAACTACACAATTCCAGTATTTGAAATATTTATAAGTCTCCATCTTATATGTTTGAAATTCATTTAAAAGATTGACATCCCTGCTTACAATATGTAATGACTCAGAAAACTATAACATAAATGTCTCAATATTGTGACTACAATTCATTTTATGCAATGTGATATATCTCTCCAATGAGTAAGTACATGATGATGAAACTGAGTATTGTTAAATTCCTAAATGATCTATGTCTCTATTGGTACTTTCATTTATGAGATACTCTAAAAATATATCCTCAAAACTATATAAATATAAAAGTCTATCACTGATTACCTCCGTGATGTGCATTTGATGGCAAGAACCAAACGGCATCCATATTTCGCACCGATCGACCCGATACGCAAACACCAACCCTTCATATAGAGCAGGAAATTAGAAACAGACGCATCCCTGTACATTGTTGCAAAGCCATCTCTGAACATCGTAGTGACAGCGGCCGTCATATTTAAACGCGTGTTCCACAAGCGCAAAATCAGTAATACAACTTCCAGAAACTATTCGGAGAAATATAAATGTATTTAACCAATTCTTAAAATTCACATTGTAATCCGTTGCCCAAGTTTGCCATGTTCTTCTAAATCTACTTAAGCGGTCAGCTCGAAATACGGCAGCCATTTTTGAATGGGCTAATATCCAAGTAAGGATCAGAAAGACATTGACTCGATTAGCAACGCCCTTCGTTTTAGTGATCCTCTGATCCAGCGGCATTTAGAAGTGGGTTAATGTTCAGATGGAGACCCAACAAAAACCAATAACTTAAGTGTGACCGCCCATTGATGTAATGGTCCTACTTCATGTTATAAGATATAAGTATAGGATTGGATATAGTAATCCATCATTATGGTAATCAATCACTTATTATACAAGCAACTGAGATTAAATAATACATGCCAATAAGGGACACTGCTAATGTTGGCCTCAAGTTGTCCCATATATATGTAGTATGCATGGCACCTCTACACATTCAATTGACATTGTTTCTAACTAATCAAAGATCCTAGTTTTGACATGCTGGTCCAACAGTCAAATAAGAATAAATATATCAATTATGACCAACTTGTTTAATCTCATAATCTTTTAGATGTGAAAAATCTGAAAAGAAAAAAACAGAATAAAAGAAGAAAGAAAAAAGAAAAAGAGAAAAAAGATGAAAACCATGCAAAGATTATAATGAACATGTGCATAATTGCAATTTGTACAACATAAATCATCATGACAACAGAGTTTCCTAATACTTTTGTCTCAAATGATTGTTCAATATCATTGGATACTCATCTAGACATAAAGACATCTATCAACTAATCACAAATTTGCTTTCCTAGGTCACATAGTTATAAAAAATGATGCATCTCATGATCCAAATTCATGCCCAATTCTATACTTTTAAGTCTGATTATCCACCTGGCCTCATTTCTTCTGAGTTCAATCTCTCGATTACCACCTCTAGGATGTATCGGAGTTTGGCTGATATCCATGTATTTAACCTGTGGAACCTCTGCTGTTGGATGTTCCCTATTAATATGATGAACTATAGGTGATGATGGATGGTTGTTCCTTAGGGTACGCATGTGTTATTGAATCCTCTCCTTTCAGGATCTGATGGTACTTCCTACTTAGATTTTACCACAATCACACACCAATATGTAGACCACATATTTGGCATTGCAATTAATCAGAGACTGAATCTTATATACCTTACTACCGTTAAAGTTAAGAGTAAGGGTTCTGTGTAGAGTTATACTGTCAGGGAGACCAGATCCTCGGGGTCTGTGCACGTTCCCAACATGTTCACCACTAGACAGCTCCAAGACTCTGATAGATAAAATCACAGCAACTGAGAAGTCCAAGACGGGAAAAGGGGATTAGGAAGGGAACAGCTGGGAAGGAGACCTGTAGGAAGCAAAAGACTAAACAAAACAATATCAAGATATAATCACAATGAGGTTCATAAAAACTCTGTTGAATCTAGGGTTCAATGATACTCGGAACATGAAATAAATCCTTTGTTGAATCTAGAGTTCAATGATACTCGGAACATGAAGTAACACTCTGTTGAATCTAGAGTTCAATGGTACTTGGAACATGAAATAACACTCTGTTGAATCTAGAATTCAATGATACTCTGAACATGAAATAACACTTTGTTGAATCTAGAGTTCAATGATACTCGGAACATGAAGTAACACTCTGTTGAATCTAGAGTTCAGTGGTACTCGAAACATGAAGTAACACTCTGTTGAATCTAGAGTTCAATGATACTCGGAACATGAAGTAACACTTAGACTGAGAAAACATAAGTGGCCTAGCACTAGAATCTAACTAGGCCTCAAGAAATCTAGGTACCTGGAAAAGAATCAAGAATGGTTAATATAGTGTTTCCCAGGGACTTTTCATGAGTTGTAACATACTGTCTAGGAATACAAGAACCTTCTAGAACAATGTCCCCGAACAAACACTGCCTCATTACATGAGGACAAAAGGCAATCCAAACATTCGCTGGAAAACAACTGGAATTGTACTAAGGACTTAACATGCACATAGAATGTATCATCTTGAATTTAACACCTCTGCAGGAAATTCAATGACCGGGATAATTGTGTGCACTAAAGGAAACACTACACATCAATGTTTTGATTGACATAAAATGATTGCTCACATTGTAAGCGATCTGAACATCAAGATTTAACTGCAGGAAATGAATTGTGTACACTGCCGATACTCACAAGTACATGCTAATGCCATGAAATGATTGCGCACACTGTAAGCGATCTGAACATCAAGGTTTAAATGCGGGAAATGAATTGCGCGTCTTGCCGATTCAAATGTCACCATGCAAATGCCAAGAAATGGTTGTGCCCAATGAATATCAAGAGTTAAATGCAAGGGATGAATCGCGTATCTTGCCGATTCGAATGTCACCATGCAAATGCCAAGAAATGATAGTGCTCAATGACTATCAAGAGTTGAATGCAAGGAATGAATCGTGCGTCTTGCCGATTCGAATGTCACCATGCAAATGCCAAGAAATGGTTGCGCACAATGAATAGCAAGAGTTAAAGGCAAGGAATGAATCGCGCTTCTTGCCGATTCGAATGTCACCATCCAAATGTCAAGAAATGGTTGCGCACAATGAATATCAATAGTTAAATGCAAGGAATGAATCGCGCGTCTTGTCGATTCGAATATTAATATGCAAATGTGTAGAAATGGTTGCCACACTGTTGCCGACCCGAATCTCAAAAGTTAAATGCGCAGAATGAATCGCGCATCTTGCCGATTCAAATATCAACATGTAAATGCCAGAAACCAAGAGCACATTCACACGAACAAGGAAAAATCTTCCAACATGAAGACTAGGCCCAAGAACTCGAATGACTTCGAAAACGGGATCGGGGGCCCAGCCCGACCTCCGTCTTACCGCCCTGATCAAGGATCACCAATACAATGAAGGGCAAAGGCCTGGAAGATCAAGGTAGGCCTCCGGAACAGGCGCTCGGGAAATTGCTGGTGCTTTGCACCATGACCTCTGAATAGTTAGCACGTCGAGCTGGGATGGCTCCCTTATATAGAGTCTGGCCCAGCCCACAAACCACACCCAGTCATGCTGCAGAGAAAGCTTCTAGAAGGCCCTGGAAAGGGACCATACCCTGATACACTCTGAAAGCCTGCAGCAATACATCGCAAATGAACAGTATTTACAAGCGCCTTGAATATAAGTCTTCAGGATTAAATTCTGCAATGCAAAAGGTTAAACAACAGCATATCAACATAATGCATGAATTACGTTATCTCATAAGTGCTGGGTTTTTGCATTCCAGTCACCTGTAGAGCGCACACTGCCCTGATCTTGACAGTACTCCCCTCTCCCAAGTGCGCTCTAGGGCCTGGTTTGCCTGGGTTTAGGCAATGAAAATGCCTCACTAATCGTAGAGCATGAATGTCAAAAGCAGAGTCCCATGAGGTACTCTGATGCCCGTATTTTTTCAGAGAGAGCTGCAGTTCATAGGTTATTGGGTTGCCTTGTTGGAAGACGGTGTAAGGGCCTGTGAACTTGGGAGTAAACAAGTGTCTTTTCTTGAAGTCAATATGTTGTGTAGAAAGCTACATTCTATCACCTGTTTTATATTGAGGTCCTTCACAGTGTTTCTTGTGGTGATGCTCTGCATGCTTTTGTCTGTCTTTATTGCATTGCGATAACACGCCACCACTTCTTCCATCTGAAGCACCTGTTTCTACTGTGACTGGACAGTCAAGATCGAGATGAGTCAAGACTGGGACGGTAGAGAAGTTTTCCTTTTCAGCATCCTTGGTTGTGTGGGCTTGTTGAGGATCTATACCACTGGATGTCTGGAGACAGCTTTCTGTGACAATGAGACTTTCAGCCTCTGAACGAGTCAGGATAAGAGTACTGGAAAAGACTTCCTTTGAAACTGAAAAGGCCTTATCGGCTTCTGGAGACAACAAGAAGGGCTCTCCGTTCTTCCTTGCCCGCTCCACACCAGTACATGATACGTTTTGTGAAGGCAATGTAATTTCCTTTGTAGCAACTATAGCTAACGGAGATTCACTCAGATTTAGAACATTCAAAGTTTTAAGGCATTTTGTCTTAGAAAGGGATGACTGGAATATTATATTTCTCTTCTCCCAGTCTATCTGAGGATTATGGTAACTCAACCAGGGCATTCCGAGGATGATTCCATACTGAGGAGCGTGAATAACATCAAAGGTTACCAACTCGACGTGTTTAGTGTCATAAGTTTGTCCATCACAAGTTATTGACAAGGGCAGGGTCTGTAGACCTCCAGTTAGGAGCTTGCCATCTGCGGTCTCCACTAATCCTGGCGTTTTCTTGTTCTCACATGGGATCCCCCATGCTTCCACCAATTGAGTGTCTATGAAATTCTCAGTAGCACCTGAGTCCACTAAAGCTTCTCTTAGGTAGGTGTGTTCTTCTACTTGAATTTCTAGATCCAATTTCAATACCGTGATTTTCTTAACGGTTGTGTCTCTTCCTGAGAAGTGTCTGTGGTAACTCCCAAGACTAACCCTTCCTTGCACTCTGGGGATTTTAGTTTTGTCACAACCTTTTTGGCAACAGCCAATTTGCTCTTTGGTTTAACTGGACACTCTTTAACAAAATGACCTTCCTGGCCACAATACAAGCATTGTCTCTTTTTCCGGCGTAGGTCTTTTTCTGCAGACGTTAAGGACCACCTGATAGTTCCTATTTCCATTGGTTCCTCATTGTTCTCTTTCTGAACTTGTCATTCTCTGTTATCATGAATACGCCAGGAATATTTCTCAGTTTTTGTGTGTGTTTCCCTTCATTCTGCAAGACGATGGTCCAGTCTCAAAACAAGGTTTATTAGATCTTGACAATCAGGAGGCTGGGGGTCTATCTGAGCAAGAATGTCTTTTAACTCGTCCTTGAGTTCTTGGTAGAACAAGGCTGCTTGCTTTTCTTCAGGCCAGGATGTTTTGGCTGCCAGCCGATTAAAATTAGCTAAGTAAGAAACTAGATCTTGGTCACCTTGTCGCAAGTCTAATAGTTCACGATCTGCCGACAATGCCACAGTTCTACGATCGCGTGTCTTGCTGATTCGAATGTCACCATGCAAATGCCAAGAAATGGTTGCGCACAATGAATATCAAGAGTTAAATGCAAGGAATGAATCGCGCGTCTTGCTGATTCGAATGTCACCATGCAAATGCCAAGAAATGGTTGCGCACAATGAATATCAAGCGTTGAAGGCAAGGAATGAATTGCGTGTCTTGTTGATTCGAATGTCAAAATGCAAATGTAAGAAATGGTTGCGCACAGTGAATATCAAGAGTTAAATGCAAGGAATGAATCGGACGTCTTTTTGATTTGAATATCAATATGCAAATGTCTAGAAATGGTCACGCACACTGTTGCCAACCCGAATCTCAAAAGTTAAATTCACAGAATGAATCGCGCGTCTTGCTGATTCAAATATCATCATGTAAATGCCAGAAACCAAGAGCACATTCACACGCACAAGGAAAAATCTTCCAACATGAAAACTAGGCCCAAGAACTCAAATGCCTTCGAAAACGGGATCGGGGCCTAGCCCGACCTCCGTCTTACTGCCCTAATCAAGGATCACCAATACAATGAAGGGCAAAGGCCTGGAAGATCAAGGGAAGCCTCCAGAACAGGAGCTCAGGAAATTGCTGCTGCTCTGCACCAGGACCTCTGAATAGTGAGCACATGGTGCTGGACTGGCTCCCTTATATAGAGTCTGGCCCAGCCCACAAACTACACCCAGTTATGCTGCAGAGAAAGATTCTAGAAGGCCCTGGAAAGGGACCACACACTGACACACTCTGAAAGCCTGCAGCAAAACATTTCAAATGAACAGTATTTACAAGCACCTTGAATATAAGTCTTCAGGATTAAACTCTGCAATGCAAAAGGTTAAACAACAGCATATCAACATAATGCATGAATTACGTTATCTCATAAGTGCAGGGTTTTTGCATTCCAGTCGCCCGTAGAGCGTGCACTGCCCTGATTTTGACATATACTACAAATATTGCATTTGCTGCATTTGTAAAAAACAGTTAACTTCACAGGTAACCATGTTTCCAAGTTATCCTTAACTGATGGTAAAAAACTCTTATAAACTAGATCCCTAATGGTAGTACCCCTCTTGTGAATCATTTTGGGTTTAGATGGTAAAATTTGTTTTAAGGTGCCATCGGTATGTAGAACATTCAAATGTTTGGAAAGGATTTTATAGATGTCTTGACTATTCTGACTATAAGGTGTACAAAACCATATAGACTTCTGTGGTGTTGAATTTTTAGTCTTGTTTTGATTTCTCAGAAGTGACGATCTCGGCAATTTATCGATCTTGTTTCTTGCTGTCTTTTTGACCTGTTTCGAATAACCCCTTTTGATGAATCTATTCTCTAAACAATCCAATTCCAATTCACAGAGGTCTGATATACTACAATTCCTTTTTGTCCGGATCATTTCTCCAAACGGAATAACATTTATTTGAGTGTTGGGGTGAGAACTATCAGCAGAAAGTAATGCATTACAAGCTGTAGGTTTACAATATGTTTTCGAATGGACTATATTATATTCAGTGAATATTTTCAGATCCAAGAATTGTATATGATCCTTGTTATATTCATAGGTCATTTTCATATTCAAATTATTTATGTTGATGTAATGAACACATTTTAACAATAATGATTCTATTCCTGTCCAAATCGCTAATGTATCATCAATATATCTCCCCCAAAAAAGATATGTTCAGTTAGATGGGGGGGACCATTTTGCCAAATGTGTGTCTTTTCAAAAAGGCCCATATATAAATTGGCATAGGATGGTGAGAATCGTGAACCCATCTCTACTCCTTAAGCCTGTCTGAACCATTCCCCCTTGTGAATGAACACATTGCTTTCCAACATAAAGTCAATCATTTCCAATAGCATATCAGTATGTTCCAAATGTGAGGCTGATTGATTTGAAAGAAAGTGTCGTACTGCTTCTAAGCCCTTGATTTTAGGTATACATGTATATAATGACCTGACGTCCATGGTTACCCAAATCATCTCTGGGGACCATGTTATGTCCTCCAATTTCATTAGGACATCCCTTGTATCTTGTAAATAGGATGGTAAATTTCTTACAGTAGGTTGTAAGTAACTGTCAATATATTCCGAAAGTCCCTCAGTGGGTGAACCAATGCCTAATATAATAGGTCTTCCATGAGCTGACGTTTTATGTTTGTGTATCATAGGTAATACATAGATGCATGGTGCCTTTGGATGCCTTTTAAATATATATCTGCATTCCAAATCCGTAATTAAACATTGTTCCTGCCACCCATGTAATAGTACATCCAATTCACAGACAATCCGAGGTAGTGGATTGTCCTTCAATTTGATATATGAAGTTTCATCAGCCAGTTGTCAATTGATTTCATTAACATAGTCCAATCTAGTAAGAATGACTATGTTACCTCCCTTGTCAGCCTCTTTAATAACAAGTGTCTGATTCTCACACAGATTTTACAATGCCAGTCTTTCTTTACGAGTTATGTTATGGGAAATATATGATTTACCCTGATAGATCTTTCTTTCCAATTTGTTTAGGTCATCTACAACCAATTTGTTGAAGATATCCTTAACATTTTGAAAACACATAAGGGGTCAGGATACAAATATCCTGACCACATAGGACACATAGCGGGGTTCCATATGGCACCTCATGAGCGAAAAGTTGCCCAATTTTTTTTTGGTCCAATCCACGGATGCACAGATCCTCCACAGGACTCAGCACACCCCCATGTACATTTGCAAAGGATCCATGGATCCAGAGATAAATTAAAGAAAAAAAACATAAGTATAACTACAAGTATAACTATAGCTGCTGAATGTCCATGTATTTTTATGGGTAAAACAATAACTTAACTATAATGTTCCTGTAACTTAAAAAAAAAAAATATATATATATATATATATATATATATATATATATATATATATATATATATATTACAAAAGCCGCTACGACTGTTCCTCATTGGCGTGTGTAAGCAATCTTCATTCTTGCGGCGGTGCAGGTTGACGGTGGAACAACCCGTAAACAATCCAAAACCATTCCTTAAACTCCAACAGGAATTACCGCATTCCAAACTATATATATATACTAAAAAAGCAAAGGTTACAGAGACTTTATAGTTAGGTTGACATTCAGCAGTTATAGCTACTTATGTTAAGAAACTATAACTCATGGCCTAAAGTTACTTAACACCATTTGTTAAGGCTTCTTCAGGTAAGTAGAACTATAAATATAAAGTATAATTACTGTACGTTAAAGCATCAACCTCAGCGCATGGCCTTCGGCTACACATAGCAGTGGTTGGCCCCTATGGCCACCCCCAGGCATGTACCCAACCCTCGTGCACAGCGGGGGTATGGTGTGGAGTGGATGAGGCTTTTTCCATTGGAAGTCTGATCTGTGGATCCATAATAGATTTACACTGGGGGTCGCGCTGTGCACCGGGGTGGACCACCACCGCCCCAAGGCTTAATTCTAATGTAAGCAGGGGCCATGGCTCCCCCGCTCCTAGGGGACCACCACCTCCCTGGGGCATCAATTCTACTGTAAGCAGGGGGCTCACAGGCCCTCCATGCCCAGGGATCACCACCTCCCTAGGGTATCGAATATAATGGAGAGGGTGCCCACGGACCCCCCAGAGCCTTCCACCTCCCCAGGGTTTGCATTTAATTATATGCAGTGGAGCCAGTGGTCCCCATGCCCTGGGGACCACCACCTTCCTAGGGCATTGAATATAACTGGGAAGTCCAGGGCCCCCACACCCCCGGACCACCACCCCCTGGGGTAAAAAGAAAACAATGAAAAGGGGCTCTGTTTTGGACCCCCTTAGCCCAGCCGACCATCACTTCCCCGGGGCAATATCCACATTAGAAGGGGGCCACGCAGCCCTCATCTTGGAGCCACAGATGGCATTGGACCGGCTCCTGCTATGTCCCAGGGTGCCCACCACCAGGCCATAGCTGTTTGCTGTGGCTTTCTGCTGTTTGGCTGCGGGACCTTTAAAGCAGGTCGCACTGTCAAACAGCAGAGGTTTCATTTTTGTCCCTTGTACACATTCAGGGGACAGAGATGAAATGCTTCAGCAAGCAGGGAGCTGCTGTCAAAGCAGATCCGTGCTTGCTGAAGCAATGGCACTGCAGGGGAAGCCTTAAGGCTTCAAATAGCATTTTTTTTTTTTTTTTAAATAAAGAAAGAAAAAAAGTAATAAATAAGGAGGGGCTCCCTCACAGTTTCAGATAACACATAAAGGGCTGGAAAAAAATAAAAAACAAAACAACCCATAGCTTAGAGTGAAGGTCGCAGACCTTCACACTGAGTCTTGGGCGTTCAAGTTTAGCTGGACTCATTTCTATTTCTTAAAATTATTATTTTAATATTATATTTAAAAAAAACAAATACATTTTTTTTATTTCACATTGAAATTCATTATAAATATATCTGACATCAAAGCCTAAAAAACTGTATCTCTCTCCCTCTCACTTTCTTTTGCTCTCTCTGTCTCACACTCACACATCCACTGAGACATTCACCCACTCACAGACCTACTCAGACACTCACACACCCCCTTACAGACCCACTCAGACACTCACACACCCACTCACAGAGCCACTCAGACCGTCATGCACTCATAGCTGCAGTCAGACCCTTTTGCACCCAATCAGACAATTACACACCCACTCACGCACCCACTCAGACATCACACACCGACTCACAGACCCACTGACACCCTGATGCACCCACTCACAGATCCACGCATGTAGTGACACACCCACTAAAACACTGATGTATATACTTGCACACCCAGACAGGCTCTCTGACAGCTTCTCTTACCCCTAGATACTGCCTCTCACACCTATTTTCACACCCAGAGAGGCCGCAGGCATCTTCTGCAATGCATGCGAAAAAGCCCGTGCACATCATTGGTTTGGGTAGTTAGGGGTGTTGGCAGCAGGGCCTGGCTGCTTGTTAGCCCCTGTGGTCAATGTCCACTGTGCACAGGAGAAGGCCATGCAAGGATGTTTTTTTTTAGGTCACCAGTAGGTAGGTATAGTTAGGACCTACTTTCTATAGAAAGAGGTGTTTTTTACTTGCCTATATCTTTGCTGCCGCTTGACAAATCTTTATGAACATTTCCCAAACAATTTGACAGTCACATGAGCTGCTGTCTGGAAAGATTTGGGGTGATCCGTTAAGTGCCCAGGGGCTTTAAACAATATTAATGCATGGGAGCTGGACAGCCCTCCACAACACTGGGGACCACCAGGGCATTAAATAGATTTGGTGCCCCCCTTCAGCCCCGGGGATCACCACCGGCTCGGGGCAAGTCCTCAAAAAAAAGAAGGAGGGTCAGTTGTGGACCACCAAAGTCCTGAGGACCTCCACCTCTCTGTGACTACTTCCATGTTGAAGGGGTGGCCGCGTGGCCCACGTTGAGGAGCCACAGATGGCCCTAGGGACCACCACACCCGTGGGCCGGCTCCTGCAAATCCTGGGGTGCCCACTTCCGGGACATAGCTGTTTTCTGTAGCTTAGCCTCACTTTACAGCTGCAACCAAAGTACAGCAAACATAACTCCACTTTCTGACAGCAGGACCTATCAAATAAAACCTGCTGTCAGGAAGCAGAATTTTCATCATGCAACCCCTCCACAACCTCAGGAACCAACACCTCACAGGAGCTTCAAATAATTCAAACATAGGGGCACCCGGCCTCCCCCTCAGTCCCACTGCCTTCCTCGGGCTGTAATAAAAAGATTGATAGGGGGTCAGTTTGGGGCCCCGTAGCCGTGGGGACCACCACCTCACCGGGGTTATATTCATTGAAGGGGGCCATGCAGCCCCCTCAAGGAGCCACTACCGGCCACTGATGGCCCTGGGCACCGCCACCACTATGGCTGGCTCCTGCTGTGCCCAGGGGTGTCCCTTGGGACATAGCTATTTGCTTTTGCTTGGTCGGAGATGACCACCCCCAACAAGCAAAAGCAAACATTACTCCGCTGTCTAAAAGATGAGTTTTCATTCTATCTTCCCTACACACAGATTTGTGTTCAGGGAAGACAGATGAACAAATTTTTCCAGCAAGTAGTAAGCTGCTATTAAAGCAGCTCCTTAGTTACTGGATCAATGCCGGCTCACGCAGGAGGCAGGAGCCGGCTGGATCCGCGGGGGAGCTCTTGAGGCTCCCCCTGCGGTCCCAGTTAGACCGTAAAGTGAAACAAAAAATGAAAAACAAAATAAAACAATCTGGTGGGACTGGGGGGGGAGGCCTTGAGGCCAGCATAGGTCCCAGATAGTCCGTAAAAGGCAAGAAGAAAAATGAAGAAAAAAATTATCTATAGCGTAATGATGAAGGTCACAGACTTTCACACTGAGAGTTGAGGGTTCGACTCCAGGTGTATCCTTAGTCATTTCCCTCCTTTAATTTATTTTCTACTGCAAATGTTTAAGGCTCATACCGCAAGGTGAATCTTCCTCTGAATAATCAACAAATACATTTTTATTTTCATGGCAGGTGCGGAAATTATAGTTACCTCAGGGCACAAGTTATAGTTACTTGAGATAACTCTAACTATAACTGGTGAATTTCGATGGTTTTGTAAATTTCAAATGTGAGCCTAACTATAACGTCCCTGTAACCTTTGGTTTTGTGTGTGTTTTTTAATCCTATTTCTTAACTATATAGATTTATATATATACAGAGAGAGAGAGAAGTATAGCTTTATTCAGTTAAAAGTACAACAATCAAAGCACACAATAAAACAATAAAATCAGCAAAACATAGTTAATCATAACATCATTAGCCACATAACCCAAAAAAGACGAAATATTCTGAAAACTACTGAAATAAACCAAAATTCACACATACATCCTATGATTGTTGAGTGACAACTGATTTTAAATACACAGAAAACTAAACCGATTTATTATAATAAAAACAAATAAATAAATAATCTAAAATTCCAGAAACAGTTCAGCTCAATTGAACCATGCACATTAAGCAATCAGTTAGCAGTTACAGACAGGCAGGTTCCACACGTTTGCCATATAATAGTTCAGTAGCAGCTAACTGCAAACAATATAAAAGTCAAAGTATGGCTTTTAAGAATCCTTAAAGTAGCGAAATAGGACCGTAACCCTAGTTTTTTGGCATACTGGTCGAATGTACTTCCGACAAGGATTAAGAAAACCATGCCAAAAGAACAAAATATGTTCCTCAATCTCTGGGGCTAGCTCACAGTCTGGGCATAGATCAGATAAAGATTCTTTACTCCACTTACTAACAAAACTAACAAAAAATGCCAATGGTAGGTAGCCATATCGAAAACATACAAACAAACTCTTGTAACAAAATAGAGTTATCGAGTACAGAAAAGGCTCAAAAGAGGGAAAAATCTTCATTTAAAAAAACTAATTTGTAAGTCACCTATTGGTCTTACACATAACATACCTTTCATAAATAAGGCCCCACCAGTGAGTTGTGAGGCTACAGGAGTCAGATTTGCAAATAGTACTGGTGTCATCCTAACATTTCTGTAGGCTGAGCTTTTGGAACCAATTGTTCACAAATTTTAGCCAAAGTATTTGTTTGATGTTGTTTTGAGCCAGTAGATCTCTTAGAGACTCCCTGTATTCTTTCAGCTCCAGAGTAACCCAGAGTGGCACCCACTGTTCCAAAGGTTTCAATGAAATTACATTCAAAATCTGGTTACTCACAATAATTAAAAGACGGAATTAAAGTGGTGTTGACAGGACAAGCATGAAGTGATCGAACAAATATATTTTCAGCGACGTTCAATTGTTGATGATCAAAGTAACCCCAGACCTAGGCTCCAAAAGCAGCTGCACTTTGAGCTTTTGCACGATATATTTACAGGGCTGGGGATATTGAACAGGAGTTACCGTATGATAGCACTTGATCTGTGTTGGTTAAGAAGATTGCTTTTGTTTATCTGGGTTTCCCACCAAAATTTATCAGACACCCTAACTCCTAGTCCTTCATTATGGATTCTTTTTAGCAATCCGTCCCATGTATTAATAGTGCGTTTTTTAACTGCCCCAGGGCCGAACACCATACATTTGGTTTTGGTTGCATTTAATTGCAGGCCTCTTTGATTGCAAAATTGTAGGAAATTGTTAATAAGGACCTACAGTTCCATGTGGGGTTTGGAGATAAGAAGGTAATCATCCACAGAAAGTAAGATTGGGATCTTATTATTCAGAATGGGAGAATCATTCTAGCAATCTAAACGTTTCTGAGTCTCATTAATACATAAGGTGATAAGATGGGAGCGAATATGCACCCTTGTCGTGCACCTCGCTGAATTGGGGTGCCCTCAGTCATCGCCCCCTTACTTCCCCAACGGACCTGCGTATAATTCCCTTTATCTACAAGTTTAACCAGATTCTCAGGTATCTGGAGTAAGACTGCCCACAGCTTTTCCCTGAGAACAAGGTCAAACACGGCTCTAAGATCGATGAAATCCACATATAGTTTCTGCGTCCTTAGCAATGGATACTTCCAGTACAAGAGTCTAAATACTTGGTCAGAGGTGCGGGTCTTGGGACTAAAACCTGCTTGAAATGGAGACAAGTCATGCGTATCCTCAACCAAGGCTAATACTTTGTCCAGAATCTGCCTTGCAAAAACGTTTTGTAGATTAAAAATGAGGTTTATGGGCCTATAATTTAATGGGAGGCAGGGATCTCCTTTTTTATTTACAGGGATTTCCTCAGCTCCTTTCCATGTATCAGGACTTCCCCTCCCCAGTCGATATAGCATTTGATATGCGCTTAATATAATTGATCCAAACTAAGGCCTCAGACTTAAACAAATTGCCCGGGATTTTATCCGGAGCAGGTGCTTTTGCGCTTCTAAGGAGCTATATAGAAAAACAGACTGGCTCAGTCCTCTCTTCTGTGTCCAACCCGCTCACTGAGGGCTACCCAGAGATTAAGGAGGTATCAAGATCTGATTCGATGTCTCCTGAAGCATAAAAGTTAGTAAAGTGATCTACCCAGAACGAGGTTGAATATGGTAATGGTAGATTTTATTAGTGCCACTATTTCCATCGTATAAAGCTTGCAAACAGATGTATTATCTTTCTAATTTATAGCTGAAAGCAAATCTTGCCAAATGCTATGTCCCACATTCTCTTAGCAGAAGCAAATGCAACTTGATAATTCGTCATTAAACCATTTGACCCTTGCCACCAGGTTTTGTTGCCTAGAGTTAATGTTTCAATAGAAGTTACTTTGCAAATCGGAAAAAAGTGGAACTTCAGTGCTTGGAAAATGTTCAAAATTGGATAATACAAATAAAACATAGATTCGAGCATACAATTTTCGATCCGAGATCACCCTTGGCCATGTAACTCTCTTGTGATTACCAGCTAGCTCAGGTTCTGGTACCGCCATCCGCTGGACAGTAGTAGTCATATTCAGCTCATCTCCCATCAAAATAATAAAAGAGGTTTATGGCCACTCTCGGAACGAACCTCAACTTTTAGATCTCTCAGAAGAGGCCACAGTCTAACATCTGAAAAGATGTAGTCAATAATGCTGGTATAAGACGCTCGTTTGAAAGTGGTTCTCTGCGTGGAATTAGAATATGTGCATCCATTACAGGCCCTGATGCCCCAGCTCAGCGAGATAGATGTTAGCTCAAGAGCAGTATGGGAAAGGGTACGCAATTGCATTCCTTCCAGTTGAGGTATGTTCCACTATTCATCTTCTAACTCATTCAGCTCATTAACAGAAAGAGTTAGCTCAAAAGAGGTGTTGACATTACAAGTGATTATTAACTTGGCTTGTTGCTGATAAGTCTCTAAAAGCCTATCTAATAAGGTTAATGAATATGACTTGTAGTCAGCAGGTAATGGTCAAACGTACACATTAATTAAAATCACTCTTAGACCTGAAAGAAAGCAAGTAAAAACACCATTATGTCAGGACAGTTGATAGTCAAAACAGAGTGAGAGCAATTTAAATCATTCCTAAGCAAAATAAACAATCCTCCACTAGCACACCTGTGGTTCTCAGGAGGGTCTACTTCCACACTAAGGGGGCCATTACGACCCTGGCTGTCTTGAGACAGCCAGGGTGGTGGCAGTCGTACCACCGCCAGTATGGTAGTTCGACAGCCACATTACAACAGTGGCGCCAAAGTCGGATTGCCATCACTGCCAGTTTTCCTCCACTGAAAGGACTGTTGGTGCTGCTTGTCCTAATCTGTGAGGGCAGCGCTGCATGGAGTGCTGCCCTGGGAATTACGAGTCCCTTCTCCACTGACGGTTACATGTAGCACCGCCATATAACAGCTTGCCGAGATGGGGAGCAGGGGGCTCCAGGGGGGCCCCTGTACTGCCCATGCACTTGTCATGGACAGTGCATGGGCCCCCCTGGCCAGCCCCATCGCAATGTAGACAGTGAACATCATGACGGGTGCTGGGACACCCTATGCAATACAGCATTGCCGCTGCTCTAATATGAGCCATTGTCAATGTCGTAGGTCATTTCCCGCTGGGGAAAACTCTTAATGGGGCCCGCAGGAAGGTGGCTGCACTGGCGGCAACCTGACTGTAGGAAGTTGGCTCTGTATGCACTATTTCAAAGTAAGGAATAGTGTGCACAGTGTCCAAGGGTTCCCCTTAGAGGTAAGATAGTGGCAAAAAGAGATAATACTAATGCTCTATTTTGTGGTAGTGTGGTCGAGCAGTAGGCTTATCAAAGGAGTAGTGTTAAGCATTTGTTGTACATACACAAGCAATAAATGAGGAACACACACTCAAAGACAATTCCAGGCCAATAGGTTTTTGTGTAGAAAAATATCTTTTCTTAGTTTATTTTAAGAACCACAGGTTCAAGATTTACATGTAATACTTCAAATGAAAGGTATTGCAGGTAGGTACTTTAGGAACTTTGACTTAGCAAAATAGCATATACACTTTTCACATAAATCACATATAGCTATTTTAAAACTAGACACTGCAATTTTCAACAGTTCCTGGGGGGAGTAAGAGTTAGTTAGTTTTTGCAGGTAAGTAAACCACCTACGGGGTTCAAGTTTGGGACCAAGGTAGCCCACCATTGGGGGTTCAGAGCAACCCCAAAGTTACCACACCAGCAGCTCAGGGCTAGTCAGGTGCAGAGGTCAAACTGGTGCCCAAAACGCATAGGCTTCAATGGAGAAGGGGGTGCCCCGGTTCCAGTCTGCCAGCAGGTAAGTACCCTAGTCTTCGGAGGGCAGACCAGGGGTGTTTTGTAGGGTACAGGGGGGGACACAGGTCAGCACAGAAAGTACACCCTCAGCAGCACGGGGGCGGCCGGGTGCAGTGTACAAATACATGTCAGGTTTCCAATGGAAATCAATGGGAGACTAAGGGGTCTTTTCAGCGATGCAGGCAGGCAAGGGGGGGGGCTCCTCGGGGTAGCCACCACCTGGGCAAGGGAGAGGGCCTCCTGGGGGTCACTCCTGCACTGGAGTTCCGATCTTTCAGGTCCTGGGGGCTGCGGGTGCAGAGTCTTTACCAGGCGTCGGGATCTGGGAGTCAGGCAGTCGCGTCAGTCGGAGCCTCGGGATTCCCTCTGCAGGTGTCACTGTGGGGGGCTCGGGGGGGACAACTCTGGCTATTCACGGTCTTGCAGTCGCTGGGGAGTCCTCCCTGAAGCGTTGTTTCTCCACAAGTCGAGCCGGGGGCGTCGGGTGCAGAGTAGCAAGTCTCACGCTTCCGGCGGGAAACGCAAGTTGTTTTAAAGTTGCTCCTTTGAAACAAAGTTGCAGTCTTGGATGAACAGAGCCGCTGTCCTCGGGAGTTCTTGCTCCTTCTAGAGCAGGGCAGTCCTCTGAGGATTCAGAGGTCACTGGTCCCTGGCGAAAGCGTCGCCGGAGCAGTGTCTTTAGAAGGGGGAGACAGACCGGTAGAGCTGGGGACAAAGCAGTTGGTGTCTCCGTCTTCTCTGCAGAGTTTTTCAGCTTAGCAGTCCTCTTCTTCTTAGGTTGCAGGAATCTGAGTCCCTAGGTTCTGGGGAGCCCCTAAATACAGAATTTAGGGGTGTGTTTAGGTCTGGGAGGGCAGTAGCCAATGGCTACTAGCCCTGAGGGTGGCTACACCCTCTTTGTGCCTCCTCCCAAGGGGAGGGGGTCACATTCCTATCCTTATTGGGGGAATCCTCCATCTGCAAGATGGAGGATTTCTAAAAGTCAGAGTCACCTCAGCTCAGGTTGCCTTAGGGGCTGTCCTGACTGGCCAGTGACTCCTCCTTGTTTTTCTCATTATCTCCTCCGGCCTTGCCGCCAAAAGTGGAGCCGTGGCCGGAGGGGGCGGGCAACTCCACTACCTGGAATGCCCTGGGGTGCTGTAACAAAGGGGGTGAGCCTTTGAGGCTCACCGCCAGGTGTTACAGTTCCTGCAAGGGGGAGGTGATAAGCATCTCCACCCAGTACAGGCTTTGTTACTAGCCACAGAGTGACAAAGGCACTCTCCCCATGTGGCCAGCAACATGTCTGGAGTGTGGCAGGCTGCTAAAACCAGTCAGCCTACACGGGTAGTTGGTTAAGGTTTCAGGGGGCACCTCTAAGGTGCCCTCTGGGGTGTATGTTACAATAAAATGTACACTGGCATCAGTGTGCATTTATGGTGCTGAGAAGTTTGATACCAAACTTCACAGTTTTCAGTGTAGCCATTATGGTGCTGTGGAGTTCGTGCATGACAGACTCCCAGACCATATACTCTTATGGCTACCTTGCACTTACAATGTCTAATGTTTTGCTTAGACACTGTAGGGGCACAGTGCTCATGCACTGGTGCCCTCACCTATGGTATAGTGCACCCTGCCTTAGGGCTGTAAGGCCTGCTAGAGGGGTGACCCATCTATGCATAGGCAGTGTGAGGTTGGCATGGCACCCTGAGGGGAGTGCCATGTCGACTTACTCGTTTTGTCCTCACCAGCACACACAAGCTGGCAAGCAGTGAGTCTGTGCTGAGTGAGGGGTCCCCAGGGTGGCATAAGATATGCTGCAGCCCTTAGAGACCTTCCCTGGCATCAGGGCCCTTGGTACCAGGGGTACCAGTTACAAGGGACTTACCTGGATGCCAGGGTGTGCCAATTGTGGAAACAAAAGTACAGGTGAGGGAAAGAACACTGGTGCTGGGGCCTGGTTAGCAGGCCTCAGCACACTTTCAAATCAAAACTTAGCATCAGCAAAGGCAAAAAGTCAGGGGGTAACCATGCCAAGGAGGCATTTCCTTACACACCCCCCCCCCCAAACGAAAGAGGATGAGACTAACCTTTCCCAAGAGAGTCTTCATTTTCTAAGCGGAAGAACCTGGAAAGGCCATCTGCATTGGCATGGGCAGTCCCAGGTCTGTGTTCCACTATAAAGTCCATTCCCTGTAGGGAGATGGACCACCTCAACAGTTTTGGATTTTCACCTTTCATTTGCATCAGCCATCTGAGAGGTCTGTGGTCAGTTTGAACTACAAAGTCAGTACCAAAGAGGTATGGTCTCAGCTTCTTCAGGGACCAAACCACAGCAAAGGCCTCCCTCTCAATGGCACTCCAACGCTGCTCCCTGGGGAGTAACCTCCTGCTAATGAAAGCAACAGGCTGGTCAAGGCCATCATCATTTGTTTGGGACAAAACTGCCCCTATCTCATGTTCAGAGGCATCTGTCTGCACAATGAACTGCTTGGAGTAATCTGAAGCTTTTAGAACTGGGGCTGTGCACATTGCTTGTTTCAGGGTGTCAAAGGCCTGTTGGCATTCTACAGTCCAGTTTACCTTCTTGGGCATTTTCTTGGAGGTAGGTTCTGTGAGGGCTGTCACTATGGATCCATATCCCTTCACAAACCTCCTGTAATACCCAGTCAAGCCAAGGAATGCCCTGACTTGAGTCTGGGTTTTTGGAGCTGCCCAGTCCAGAATAGTCTGGATCTTAGGCTGGAATGGCTGAACTTGGCCTCTACCTACAAGGTGTCCCAAATAAACCACAGTTCCCTGCCCTATCTGGCATTTGGATGCCTTGATAGAGAGGCCTGCTGATTGCAGAGCCTTCAAAACCTTCCTCAGGTGGACCAGATGATCCTGCCAGCTGGAGCTAAAGACAGCAATATCGTCAAGATAAGCTGCACTAAAGGACTCCAAGCCAGCAAGGACTTGATTCACCAACCTTTGGAAGGTGGCAGGGGCATTCTTTAAACCAAAGGGCATAACAGTAAACTGATAATGCCCATCAGGTGTGGAGAATGCTGTCTTTTCTTTTGCTCCGGGTGCCATTTTGATTTGCCAGTACCCTGCTGTTAAGTCAAAGGTACTTAAGAATTTGTCAGCACCTAGTTTATCAATCAGTTCATCAGCCCTTGGAATGGGATCTGCATCTGTCTTGGTGACAGAATTAAGTCCTCTGTAGTCCACACAAAACCTCATCTCTCTCTTTCCATCTTTGGTGTGAGGTTTGGAGAATAAGACCACTGGGCTAGCCCAGGGACTGTCAGAGTGCTCAATGACTCCCAATTCCAGCATCTTGTGGACTTCCACCTTGATGCTTTCTTTAACTTGGTCAGACTGTCTGAATATTTTGTTTTTGACAGGCATGCTGTCTCCTATGTCCACATCATGCGTACACAGGTGTGTCTGACCAGGGGTTAGGGAAAAGAGCTCAGCAAACTGTTGCAGGACCTTCCTACAATTAGATTGCTGTTGGCTAGAGAGGGTTTCTGAGTAGATCACTCCATCAACTGAGACATCCTTAGGGTTTGTGGAGAGGAGATCAGGGAGAGGTTCACTCTCAGCTTCCTGGTCCTCATCTGTTACCATCAACAGATTCACATCAGCCCTATCATGGAAGAGCTTAAGGCGGTTCACATGGATCACCCTCTTGGGGCTCCTGCTAGTGCCTAGGTCCACCAGGTAGGTGACCTGACTCTTCTTTTCTAGCACTGGGTAAGTGCCACTCCATTTGTCCTGACGTGCCCTGGGAGCCACAGGCTCCAGAACCCAGACTTTCTTCCCTGGTTGAAATTCAACCATTGCAGCCTTTTGGTCATACCAAAACTTCTGGAGCTGTTGGCTGGCCTCAAGGTGTTTACTTGCCTTTTCCATGTACTCTGCCATCCTTCAACGTAGGCCAAGTACATAGTCCACTAGGTCTTGTTTAGGCTCATTAAGAGGTCTCTCCCAGCCTTCTTTCACAAGAGCTAGTGGTCCCCTTACAGGGTGGCCAAACAGAAGTTCAAAGGGTGAGAACCCTACTCCCTTCTGAGGCACCTCTCTGTAAGCGAAACGCAGACATGGCAAGAGGACATCCCATCTCCTTTTGAGTTTTTCAGGGAGCCCCATGATCATGCCCTTTAATGTCTTGTTGAATCTCTCAACAAGGCCATTAGTTTGTGGATGGTATGGTGTAGTGAATTTGTAAGTCACTCCACACTCATTCCACATGTGTTTCAGGTATGCTGACATGAAGTTGGTACCTCTGTCAGACACCACCTCCTTAGGAAAACCCACTCTGGTAAAGATACCAATGAGGGCCTTGGCTACTGCAGGGACAGTAGTCGACCTAAGGGGAATAGCTTCAGGGTATCTAGTAGCATGATCCACTACTACTAGTATGTACATGTTCCCTGAGGCTGTGGGAGGTTGAGTGGACCTACTATGTCCACACCCAATCTTTCAAAGGGGACCCCCACCACTGGAAGTGGAATGAGGGGGGCCTTTGGGTGTGCACCTGTCTTACCACTGGCTTGACAGGTGGTACAGGAGACACAAAAGTCCTTGACTTTCTGGGACATGTTGGGCCAGTAGAAGTGGTTGACTAGTCTCTCCCACGTCTTGTTTGTCCCATATGCCTAGCAAGAGGAATATCATGGGCTAAGGTCAGTATGAACTCTCTAAACTCCTGAGGCACTACCACTCTCCTAGTGGCACCAGGTTTGGGATCACTTGCCTCAGTGTAAAGGAGTCCATCTTCCCAATAGACCCTATGTGTTCCAGTTTTCTTGCCATTGGACTCTTCAGCAGCTTGCTGCCTAAGGCCTTCAAGAGAGGGACAGGTTTCTTGCCCCTTACACAACTGTTCCCTTGAGGGTCCCCCTGGGCCTAGGAGCTCAACCTGATAAGGTTCTAACTCCAGAGGCTCAGTTCCCTCAGAGGGCAGAACTTCTTCCTGGGAAGAGAGGTTCTCTTTTTGTTGTTGTGTTGCAGCTGGTTTCCCAGTTGTCTTTCCTTTTCTCTTGGTAGGCTGGGCCCTTTTTCCAGGCTCCAACTCTACTTGTTCACCCTGAGCCTTGCACTGTGCCCTTGTCTTGACACACACCAGTTCAGGGATACCCAGCATGGCTGCATGAGTTTTCAATTCTACCTCAGCCTATGCTGAGGACTCCAGGTCATTTCCAAGCAAACAGTCTACTGGGATATTTGAGGAGACCACCACCTGTTTCAGGCCAATGACCTCTCCCCAATCTAAAGTTACCATAGCCATGGGATGTACTTTAGTCTGATTGTCAGCGTTGGTGACTAGATACGTTTGTCTAGCCAGGTATTGACCAGGGGAAACCAGTTTCTCTGTCACCATAGTGACACTGGCACCTGTATCCCTCAGGCCTTCTACACTTGTCCCATTAATTAAGAGCTGCTGCCTGTTTTTTTGCATGTTAGGAGGCCAGGCAGCCAGTGTGGCTAAATCCACCCCACCCTCAGAGACTAATGTAGCTTCAGTGTGACACCTGATTTGCTCTGGGCACACTGTTGATCCCACTTGGAGACTGGCCATTCCAGTGTTAGCTGGAGTGGAGTTAGAAGTGGTACTTTTCTTGGGACAGGCCTTGTCTCCAGTTTGGTGTCCAGGCTGATTACAGCTACGACACCAGGCCTTTTTGGGATCAAAGTTTTTACCCTTGTACCCAAAATTGTTTTGTGAAGAGGCTCTGTGCCCACCCTCCTGTGCAGGTTTTTGGGGGCCTGTAGAAGACTCTTTACTATTTTTGTTTTTGGATGTCTCAACACTCTTCCCCTGGGGAGGCTTTGTGACCCCTTTGTTTTGGTCACCCCCTGTTGAAGTCTTGGTCACTCTAGTCTTGACCCAATGGTCCGCCTTCTTTCCCAATTCTTGGGGAGAAATTGGTCCTAGGTCTACCAGATGCTGATGCAGTTTATCATTTGAACAATTACTTAACAGGTGTTCTTTCACAAATAAATTGTACAGCCTATCATAATCATTTACACCACTGCCTTGAATCCAACCATCCAGTGTTTTCACTGAGTAGTCCACAAAATCAACCCAGGTCTGGCTCGAGGTTTTTTGAGCCCCCCTGAATCTAATTCTATACTCCTCAGTGGAGAATCCATAGCCCTCAATCAGGGTACCCTTCATGGGGTCATAAGATTCTGCATCTTTTCAAGAGAGTGTGAGGAGTCTATCCCTACACTTTCCAGTGAACATTTCCCAAAGGAGAGCACCCCAGTGAGATCTGTTTACTTTTCTGGTTCCACAAGCCCTCTCAAAAGCTGTGAACCATTTGGTGATGTCATCACCATCTTCATATTTAGTTACAATCCCTTTAGGGATTTTCAACATGTCAGAATCTCTGACCCTATTTATGTTGCTGCCACCATGGATGGGACCAAAACCCATCTCTTGTCTTTCCCTTTCTATGGCTAGGAGCTGTCTCTCCAAAGCCAATCTTTTGGCCATCCTGGCTAACAGGAGGTCATCTTCACTGAGGCTCTCCTCAGTGATAATAGAGGTGCTGGACCCTCCTGTGAGGGTAGCAGCATCTCTGACTATTATATTTGGAGACAGGGCTTGAGGGGCCCTGTTCTCCCTAAGCAGGACTGGAGGGAGGGAATTCTCCTCCAAGTCACTAGCTTCATCCTCTGGGAGGTCATCCTCAGAGGGGTTGGCTTTTTCAAACTCTGCCAGCAGCTCCTGGAGCTGTTGTTTGGAGGGTCTTAAGCCAACTGGGATTTTCTTTATTTTGCAGAGAGACCTTAGCTCCGTCATCTTAAGATGGAGGTAAGGGGTGAGGTCGAGTTCCATCACATTCTCTTCTGCACTAGACATTATGGGGGTCATTCTGACCCCCGCGGGCGGCGGGAGCCGCCCGCCTGGAGGGAGCCGCCATATGGCCGCTCCGCGGTCGAAAGACCGCGGAGGCCATTCTGGCTTTCCCGCTGGGCTGGCGGGCGACCACCAGAAGGCCGCCCGCCAGCCCAGCGGGAAACCCCTCCCCACGAGGAAGCCGGCTCCGAATGGAGCCGGCGGAGTGGGTATGTGCGACGGGTGCAGTGGCACCCGTCGCGTATTTCAGTTTGCAGACACTGAAATACAAAGTGGGGCCCTCTTACGGGGTCCCTGCAGTGCCCATGCTGTTGGCATGGGCACTGCAGGGGCCCACAGGGGCCCCACGACACCCCTCACCGCCATCCTGTTCCTGGCGGTCGGAGCCGCCAGGAACAGGATGGCGGTGAGGGGGTCGGAATCCCCCATGGCGGCGCAGCAAGCTGCGCCGCCATCGGGGATTCCCAGGGCAGTGGAAAACCGGCGGGATACCGCCGGTTTTCCTGGTCTGACCGCGGCCAAACCGCCGAGGTCAGAATGCCCTGCGGGGCACCGCCAGCCTGTTGGCGGTGCTCCCGCATCCCCGGCCCCGGCGGTCCTTGACCGCCGGGGTCGGAATGACCCCCTATGTTTCTAAAAGTTGGAATACTTTTTAAGAATCTAAAACTATTTCTAGAACTTAATTCAAACTTTCACAAAACTTTTAAACTTTAAAAGAAATGCTAACAGGGACTAAACAAAGGCCCTAGCAGGACTTTTAAAAATTTAGGAAAATATTTCAAGTTGCAAAATTCAGTTTCTACTGACAATTTTTGGAATTTGTCGTGTGATCAGGTATTGGCTGAGTAGTCCAGCAAATGCAAAGTCTTGTACCCCACCGCTGATCCACCAATGTAGGAAGTTGGCTCTGTATGCACTATTTCAAAGTAAGGAATAGTATGCACAGAGTCCAAAGGTTCCCCTTAGAGGTAAGATAGTGGCAAAAAGAGATAATACTAATGCTCGATTTTGTGGTAGTGTGGTCGAGCAGTAGGCTTATCAAAGGAGTAGTGTTAAGTATTTGTTGTACATACACAAGCAATAAATGAGGAACACACACTCAAAGACAATTCCAGGACAATAGGTTTTTGTATAGAAAAATATATTTTCTTAGTTTATTTTAAGAACCACAGGTTCAAGATTTACATGTAATACTTCAAATGAAAGGTATTGCAGGTAGGTACTTTAGGAACTTTGACTTAGCAAAATAGCATATACACTTTTCACATAAATCACATATAGCTATTTTAAAACTAGACACAGTGCAATTTTCAACAGTTCCTGGGGGGAGTAAGAGTTAGTTAGTTTTTGCAGGTAAGTAAACCACCTACGGGGTTCAAGTTTGGGTCCAAGGTAGCCCACTGTTGGGGGTTCAGAGCAACCCCAAAGTTACCACACCAGCAGCTCAGGGCCGGTCAGGTGCAGAGGTCAAAGTGGTGCCCAAAACGCATAGGCTTCAATGGAGAAGGGGGTGCCCCGGTTCCAGTCTGCCAGCAGGTTAGTACCCGCGTCTTCGGAGGGCAGACTAGGGGGGTTTTGTAGGGCACCGGGGGGGGACACAGGTCAGCACAGAAAGTACATCCTCAGCAGCACGGGGGCGGCCGGGTGCAGTGTACAAACACGCGTCAGGTTTCCAATGGAAATCAATGGGTGACCAAGGGGTCTCTTCAGCGATGCAGGCAGGCAAGGGGGTGGCTCCTCGGGGTAGCCACCACCTGGGCAAGGGAGAGGGCCTCCTGGGGGTCACTCCTGCACTGGAGTTCCGATCTTTCAGGTCCTGGGGGCTGCGGGTGCAGAGTCTTTACCAGGTGTCGGGATCTGGGAGTCAGGCAGTCGCTGTCAGGGGGAGCCTCGGGATTCCCTCTGCAGGCGTCGCTGTGGGGGCTCGGGGGAGACAACTCTGGCTACTCACGGTCTCGCAGTCGCCGGGGAGTCCTCCCTGAAGCGTTGTTTCTCCACAAGTCGAGCCGGGGCGTCGGGTGCAGAGTAGCAAGTCTCACACTTCCGGCGGGAATCGCAAGTTGTTTTAAAGTTGCTCCTTTGAAACAAAGTTGCAGTCTTGAATGAACAGAGCCGCTGTCCTCGGGAGTTCTTGGTCCTTCTAGAGCAGGGCAGTCCTCTGAGGATTCAGAGGTCACTGGTCCCTGGGGAAAGTGTCGCTGGAGCAGTGTCTTTAGAAGGGGGGAGACAGGCCGGTAGAGCTGGGGCCAAAGCAGTTGGTGTCTCTGTCTTCTCTGCAGGGTTTTTCAGCTTAGCAGTCCTCTTCTTAGGTTGCAGGAATCTGAGTTCCTAGGTTCTGGGGAGCCCCTAAATACAGAATTTAGGGGTGTGTTTAGGTCTGGGAGGGCAGAAGCCAATGGCTACTAGCCCTGAGGGTGGCTACACCCTCTTTGTGCCTCCTCCCAAGGGGAGGGGGTCACATTCCTATCCCTATTGGGGAAATCCTCCATCTGCAAGATGGAGGATTTCTAAAAGTCAGAGTCACCTCAGCTCAGGTTGCCTTAGGGGCTGTCCTGACTGGCCAGTGACTCCTCCTTGTTTTTCTCATTATCTCCTCCGGCCTTGCCGCCAAAAGTGGGGCCGTGGACGGAGGGGGCGGGCAACTCCACTAGCTGAAATGCCCTGGGGTGCTGTAACAAAGGGGGTGAGCCTTTGAGGCTCACCGCCAGGTGTTACAGCTCCTGCAAGGGGGAGGTGATAAGCATCTCCACCCAGTACAGGCTTTGTTACAATCCACAGAGTGACAAAGGCACTCTCCCCATGTGGCCAGCAACATGTCTGGTGTGTGGCAGGCTGCTAAAACTAGTCAGCCTACACGGATAGTCGGTTAAGGTTTCAGGGGGCACCTCTAAGGTGCCCTCTGGGGTGTATGTTACAATAAAATGTACACTGGCATCAGTGTGCATTTATTGTGCTGAAAAGTTTGATACCAAACTTCACAGTTTTCAGTGTAGTCATTATGGTGCTGTGGAGTTCGTGCATGACAGACTCCCAGACCATATACTCTTATGGCTACCCTGCACTTACAATGTCTAAGGTTTGGCTTAGACACTGTAGGGGCACAGTGCTCATGCACTGGTGCCCTCACCTATGGTATAGTGCACCCTGCCTTAGGGCTGTAAGGCCTGCTAGAGGGGTGACTTATCTATACTGCATAGGCAGTGTGAGGTTGGCATGGCACCCTGAGGGGAGTGCCATGTCGACTTACTCGTTTTGTCCTCACCAGCACACACAAGCTGGCAAGCAGTGTGTCTGTGCTGAGTGAGGGGTCCCCAGGGTGGCATAAGATATGCTGCAGCCCTTAGAGACCTTCCCTGGTATCAGGGCCCTTGGTACTAGGGGTACCAGTTACAAAGGACTTACCTGGATGCCAGGGTGTGCCAATTGTGGAAACAAAAGTACAGGTTAGGGAAAGAACACTGGTGCTGGGGCCTGGTTAGCAGGCCTCAGCACACTTTCAAATCAAAACTTAGCATCAGCAAAGGCAAAAAGTCAGGGGGTAACCATGCCAAGGAGGCATTTCCTTACACTGACCATCGGGACTTTCGCTGGATGACCTTTTCTGTCAGCTGAAGTTGTAATGACCCCATATGTGTTACAAACCCTTAAATATAAACCTTATCTGTAGCCCACGTCTCTTGGAACAAGCAAGCATCATAATTCTTAATAAAGTCCACTCGGTATCAGTGAGCTTACTATTAATGCTAACCCAGTTCCTTGAAATCAAAGATAAGGTAGGATTTGAAGGGGGATTGTACTCTGAGTCTGTAGATTCTAGGTGAATTATGTTTTCATTAGCATTATGACCGACATAGTGTTCATGAATTTACCAGTGAGCTGACCAAAGGATTTCTTAAACCCGTCCATTCTAAAAAAGCTATTGCAGACTTCTGCATCAAATTAACAATAATGAAAATCGTGTCTTGTAGCAGATCCAGCTTTAATACAAAGTCAGTCGTTTTAGTGAAATTAGTTGACTGAAGACACACCATTATATCATGCGCCGAGGAAGATGAAGTACAAGAATTAGCACTGTGATAGATAGAAAGAAGTCAGAGGCAAGGGTTCCAGTTTCAGGCGTATAGCTGTTTTAGTTGATGCCTCAAGATGACTTGTGCGCAATTCAGTATGTATAAGATTATTGACTGATACAGCATTGGTTATTAACTCAAAGATGTAAACAAAGGCAGCAGTCGTTTAGCGTATTGAATATCAGAATGTATAGTTGAGAGGCAGTTTCGCTTAGCCTTCAGCCAATGAATTTCCTTACTAATCAATGAGTCCTCATCTTCAAAGACCCCCTTACTGAACTCAGGAACCTCGGTCATGTAGAATATTTTCATATTGCCATTTTTTGCATGAAGATTAAAAGGGTTCCCTTACGAACTAAGGCGAATGCCAAGCCAATGATGTTGACTACTACTGTGAGATCTTTTGCTCTCTGATACATATATATATATATATATATATATATATATATATATATATATAATCCAAAAAGGAAGCACCCTGTCTTACATTTCAGCTCGAATAGCTCAAAAGCATCATGATAAATGAGGTCATTAGAATGAATTTGAATAATATTTCAAAAAGTCTTTCGCCATAAATGGGTGCAGCAAGTGCTGTAACATTGTAGAAAGTTTTTCACCATAAGTTGGTGCGGCGAATGCGTCATCAGCGGAGAGCAAAGTGTGGCAGACGGGGTTGCTTAAAATGCCGCCTAAACGTATTCTCCTGAAGAGATTTCCTTGGCATCCTTTAACAGCTGTACTGTAGGAAATGCACTATATATTTTACCAGTCAGGTAACGCTTACTAATTAGCCTTTAAAAAGTATTACAATTGGGTAGATATTCTGCACAAAACAATGACCTCTACTTGGCTGAATATGCAGGGCAGGATGCATTCTGTCCTGATGGTTACTTTACAGAAATCAAACTTCAGGGGGAGCACTTAACAGATATAAATGAAACAGGTGTCCAATTTGAAGTTCCATTTCTGAAAAGCACTAATCATCCTAATTTGTTGTGCGTGGTCAAGGCAAAGCAACTGTTTTTTGTATGTGTTTCCATCTGTAAACCTTGATGGAGGTGCTTGCTTCCTTGATTTTTTCAAGGACAATAGCTCATGTAGTGACTGTGACAAGTAGGTTCTTTCTTGACATCTGCTGCTGATACAAGAGATCCTGTTCTCCCTTTTAAAAACTAAAAATGTATGAAAAAAGGTTTAGCAGCCTCCCCCGTATACACTAGTGGTATGCAACATATTTCCCTTAATTTTCCAAGGAAGATGGATAGCTTACTAAAAGGGCCCCCCGTGCACATTCACCTGCGATTTTGGAGATGCGTTTTTGATGCACAAGAATATGATTACACCATCACCAAGCAAAGAAGCCTTCATGAGTGTTGTGGGGTAAGCTGCAGGCCCTGCAGTCAACCCTCGCTGCAACGGCTAAAGGCCTTGCATAGCATGGGGGTTTGCTGGTTATAAGGGGTTGGCTGTAGGCCCTGCAGCCAACCACCACACACCGCCAACGGCCATGCACAACAGTAGTTGGAATAAAGTACAGTAATGAAAATTCCTTTATGTTAATAAACCCTAGAAATTCACTGAAAACAACAAATGTTACAGGGACATTATAGTTTGGTTCTCAATTCACAAAACCATAAAAAATTAGCAGTTATACTTGTGGTTATCTCAAGTAACTATAGCTCATGCCCCCGCAGCCAAGCAGTCCAGCTTAACTCACAGGCAAATTGTAAAGTCTTTATGCAGCAGTAAGGTGAAAACACACCACAAGAAAAATCTAAAACCGATTCAGAAACATACATTCAGTTTTAATAAATATAATGATGCAACAACAATAAAAATCAAATCAGTAGAACTAGAGCTATTTAATAATAAGAAATTTTTAAGTGAAAATACTGCCTAAAAGCAGAAAGCACCACTCGCGGTCATCTGGTCACGCTAGATCATGGGAAACTCACAAGTTCAGGACAACTGAAATGGAATGTGGTTCAGACACAGAGACCAGATTAGTCCAGCTGAAATGTTACCTTCTACGTTCGGCATGAAGAGTTCTGTTCACAATGGAGGAGGCCAGAAGTATGAGGCTAAGCATCACAGACGGTTGTCACAGTAGCGCTGGGTGCCTTAGGCATTGCTGTAGCTTCATGTTGTCTGTCATTGCTGGCTGTTGCTGCTGTAGCAGAAAGTGCAGGTCTCATGGTACTGGTCACTGGGGACTGTCATCAACACAACAAGCAAGTCTCACCAGAACTTTGCATTGGCTGTTGTCACAGTTTTGCAGAGTTTTGGCGCAAACAGGCTTATCTTCTCTCATAATGAGCCCAAACTTTAGGCTTTGCATATTTTCTTGAGGCCAGCTAATGCCAGCAAATGGCACAGGATGTGGGAAGCACCTTTGGGGATCAGTGATTCACTCCAGCAGAGGCTCAGGCAGGACTCGTTGCAAGTTCAGGTAAGTCCAGTTGGAGCAGCTCAGCTGGGCAGTTGCAGGGATGCCTCTGAAGCTTATTGTGTTCCTGTAGGTCACACAGGAGGTCATCCAACGGACCCTTGAAGTCATTACTCTGGTTAGCTTGTGATGAAGGTAAGCAGGTCCAGTTTTCCTTCACAGACAGCAAGGCAGTCCTTCAAGCACAAGGCAGGCCTCTAATAGCAGAGTACTCCCTCTTCCACTGTTCCAGACATTTTCTGCTGAGTGACAGTCCAATATTTATACCTGGTAGCAGCCTTTGTGTGGGAAGGTACTCCTTGTCCACCCGTGGTTCTGGTGTGTTCTCCCTTCAAGTCTAGGGGTGACAAAAGACACAGCAGGCCTGAGTCAGGTTCCTTTGTGTGTGCAGGAGGTAAAACATTTTGAAGTGTAAGTCGGGCAGTGTACAACCCCTCCCCAATGATCTTGCAAGGATAGCATATCCAGTCCACATTAAAGGCCTATTTGTGCTACTGTCTGGAAGCAATACAAAAACCTCAAAAGCAGGGCCATGCACAGTCATGTGACCCAGGACACTGGCAGAAGCCACACACGATTAAGGCCACTTTATGAAAGTGGTATTTTCTGAATTCTAGCTTAAAATCTGACTTTACCTATAAGAGTTTTTTTTTTTTTTAATTATAATTAAATTGTGTACAAACAGCATATCTCTATCTGCTCCCAATCTAAACTTAGCAGTCATTAAATGTTTTAAGAGAATCCAATGTTAGACCATGGGAGAAATAGACCTTACAACAGTAAGAAAAACAATTTTAACAGTTTTATACTGCCAGAACATGTAAACTTAAGTACAAATATTCTACATTTTAAATACTATTCTCTCTGCACTATGAGCCTTAAGGGCCTACCTTAGGGATGACTTATAGCTATCGAAAAGGAAAGTTTAGACTGGGAAAAAGGTTTATTTTGCCAGTTCGAAATGGCAGTTTGAAATTGCATGCACCAGCTGCAGGGGCTATGACTGGGACGTATTTTAAAAGGCTACTTTAGTGGATGGCACAAGGCGTACTGCTGTCCACTTGAAGCATTTAACTTACAGTCCCTGGGTACTTATAGTACAATATATACTAAGAGCTTACAAGTAAATGAAATGTGCCTATCAGGGGATGCCACTTGTACCATGTTTTACAGAGGGAGAACAAGCACTGTACCACTGATTCCATTAGCAGGACAAATGGGCATAGGGACACTTACAGTAACAAGAGCAGGAGCTGCTCATTTATTATTCATTGTTCCTTTGAAGGAGTGTCCCATAATGCTCTGCATTATGGGGCACTCCTTAAAAGGATCTTGGTAGTGGCCCTATGTTAGAAATTAGGTTTCTGGTTGGCAGAAGTGTCCTAAGAAGGAACCACAATCCTAGCCAGGGTAAGTCAGAAACACACAATAAATTAACCTGTGCTCACCCTCTGGTAGGTTGGCCCAGAGCAGTCAGACTTAACATAAGAGGCAATGTGTAAAGTATTTTGTGCAACACTGCAAACAGTAAAACAGTGAAAACACCACACAAAAAGATACCACACCTGGTTAGAAAAATAGATCTTAATTTGTAGAACAAAACAAGAACAAACCAACACCAATCCAATAAGTAGAAATCGATTTATATGAATTTTTAAACAATAAACTTAGTTATAGTACTTAAAGCATAAATCTGGTCACACTATATCGGATCAAATTTGAAAATTCAGGCTCATCACGATGGAGCGCATAACAGATACAGTGACCAGCTTTGGCCCGCTGAAGAGCAAAGGAGGTAATGTGTTGGTGTTGTTCCCGAAGATTTAGGCGATGCATTGGCTCTAAGCCATGCAACGTTGAGGATGCTTCAGAAATGGAGATGATGCATCACGCAGTTAGCAATGCGGTGTTCCCAATCCTCACAGCAGCCGTGATGTGGTGTCCTCGATCCTCACAGCAGCGGAGATACATCATGTCAGTGGAGATGCACCAGTTCTGAGCGATGCAAAGGCATCAATGCATGGATTTTAGGCTGGACCACCACTTTATACCCGCTTCCAAGGGCCCAGGGCTGGACTGGCACCACTTGGCAGGGCAAGACTCTCAGGTGGTAGAACCTAGGTACGGTAGGTGATGAGTTGGAAGTCTTTTGTGTTCAGAAGAACAGGAGGCAACACAGTAAGCCCTTGGAGTCACTGTGTTTCTGGGTTCAAGTGTTGTGGGTCCAGTCCTTACCTAGGCAAGAAGGGAAGCAGGTCAGCAATAAAGCAGTTCTTCCAGAGATGCAGTCCAGCAGAGCAGCAGCAGAAGAGTAGCAGCAGCAGAGAAGCAGACCTTGTAGTACCACAGCAGTCCTTCTTCCTCGCAGAGTATCCACAGGTCCACAAGTGTGCTGAATTAGTAGGGACAGAAGTTCAATTCTTATACCCAGTGGTGCCTTTGAAGTGGGAGGGACTTCAAAGAAGGGCTTTGAAGTGAGGTTCTCCCTTCCTGCCTTGGCTCTAGACCCACTACAGGGGGCTATGCAGTCCTTTGTGTGGGGTTAGTACACAGCCCATTTAGGTGTGAGGCCATGGCAATTGTCTACCTGCTATCCTGCCCTGAATGGCCCATCAGGATGTTAATGGCCCATCAGCAACACCTAAGCTCCCTTTGTGTGTGACTGACTAGATGGAATGAATAAGCCTAGCTGTTACCCCACCCCAGATGCGTATTGGAGACGGACTGAAGGCACACATGGCTAAGAGCAAGAAAATGCCAACTTTCCAAAAGTCGCATTTTCAGAATTGAAACATTACATCTGACTTTACCATTAAAGAGGATTTATCAGTACAATTCCATAGGTATTGCACATGACCGGTCGACCCCTTCTCAATCAGGAATTACAGCTTATTAAATGTAATAAGGAATCCCCAGTGTAATCCTACAAGAGAGTTTTTCACTACCTGGACATGTAAAACTTATAAGTACATGTCCTGCCTTTTAATTACCTAGCCCCTGCCCTGTGGGCTACTTAGGGTTTACCATAGAGGTGACTGCTATGTAATAAAAGGGGAGTTTAGTGCTTAGCAAGGAGTTTTAAATTCCAAGTCGATATGGCAGTGTAACACTGCATTCAGGCTGCGATGGTAGGTCTGAGACATGTTTTAACCTGTTCTGTGCCTTGGACGAGATGATCATCTCGTCCATGGCACAGAGGAACTTGGGGGCGCGCTAGCGTGCCCCCCGTGCACCCCCCTCCCCCCCAAGGCGGGGATGGAAGGGGAAGACCCCCAACCCCCCCCCACTCACCCCTGTGACGTCAATGCGCGAGCGCGCGCTGATTTGTCACAGGGGCCTCCCCCATCGGCACTTCTCTTTCAATCACTGGGGGAGGCCCGGAGGGGCTTCAAAGGGAAGGAAAAGTATTTCCATCCCTTTGAAGTCTCTCCGAGGGTTTCAAAAGCCGGCTTTTGAAACCCCACTAGACACCAGGGATTTTTTTTTTTACTGAAATTCACATAAGGGAGCGACCCCTTGGGCAAGGGTCGCTCCCATGGGGGGCATTTTTTCGGGAAGGCCTTTTCTGCCCCCAGGGGGGGCAGAAACCTCTAGGCACCAGGGACCATTTTTTTATTTTTTATGTTTCATTTTATTTTTTTAGGTGGGGAGCAACCCCTTAGGCAAGGGTCGCTCCCCTTGGGGGAAAATTATATTTAGGCCATTTCTGCCCCCCTTGTGGGCAGATTGGCCTATTTTGATGAGGCCAATCTGCCCCCAAGGGGGGCAGAAACCACTAGACACCAGGGAGTTTTTTCTTTGCATGAATTTCACTCAAGGGGAGCGACCCCTTAGGCAAGGGTCGCTCCCTGGGGGGAAAAATTTATTTTAGGCCATTTCTGCCCCCCCTGGGGGCAGATCGGCCTATTATTAGGCCGATCTGCCCCCGGAGGGGGCAGAAACCTCTAGGCGCCAGGGGAATTTTTTTTTTTGTTTGTTTGTTTTTTTAGAGATGGGGAGCGACCCATCAGGCAAGGGTCGCTCCCCTGGGGGGCAAATTGTATTTAGGCCATTTCTGCCCCCCTTGGGGGCAGATTGGCCGATTTTAGGTCAATCTGCCCCCAAGGGGGCAGAAACCGCTAGGCACCGGGGATTTGTTTTTTGGCGCCAATGTCATGCAGGGGGAGCGACCCGTAGGCAAGGGGAGCGACCCCGTAGGCAAGGGTTGCTCCCGGGGGGGGTGGGTGTTGGGGGGGAAGAAATTTATTTTAGGCCATTTCTGCCCCCCCTGGGGGCAGAAACCTCTAGGCGCCAGGGGAAATTTTTTTGTTGTTGTTTTTTTTTTGTTTGTTTTATTAGAGATGGGGAGCGAGCGATCAGGCAAGGGTCGCTCCCCTGGGGGGCAAATTGAATTTAGGCCATTTCTGCCCCCCTTGGGGGCAGATTGGCCGATTTTAGGTCAATCTGCCCCCAAGGGGGCAGAAACCGCTAGGCACCGGGGATTTGTTTTTTGGTGCCAATGTCACGCAGGGGGAGCGACCCGTAGGCAAGGGGAGCGACCCCGTACGCAAGGGTTGCTCCCGGGGGGGGTGGGTGTTGGGGGGGAAGAAATTTATTTTAGGCCATTTCTGCCCCCCCTGGGGGCAGATCGGCCTATTATTAGGCCGATCTGCCCCCGGGGGGGGGCAGAAACCTCTAGGTGCCAGGGCAATTTTTTTTTTGTGTTTTTTTTTTTTGTTTGTTTGTTTTTTTAGAGATGAGGAGCGACCCATCAGGCAAGGGTCGCTCCCCAGGGGGGCAAATTGTATTTAGACCATTTCTGCCCCCCTTGGGGGCAGATTGGGCGATTTTAGGTCAATCTGCCCCCAAGGGGGCAGAAACCACTAGGCACCTGGGATTTGTTTTTTGGCGCCAATGTCACGCAGGGGGAGCGACCCCGTAGGCAAGGGTCGCTCCCGGGGGGTGGGGGTTGGGGGGTGGAAATTTATTTTAGTGCATTTCTGCCCTCCCTGGGGGCAGAAACCTCTAGGCGCCAGGGGAAATTTTTTTGTTGTTGTTTTTTTTTTGTTTGTTTTATTAGAGATGGGGAGCGACCCATCAGGCAAGGGTCGCTCCCCTCGGGGGCAAATTGTATTTAGGCCATTTCTGGCCCCCTTGGGGGCAGATTGGCCGATTTTAGGTCAATCTGCCCCCAAGGGGGCAGAAACCGCTAGGCACCGGGGATTTGTTTTTTGGCGCCAATGTCATGCAGGGGGAGCGACCCCGTAGGCAAGGGTCGCTCCCGGGGGGGTGGGGGTTGGTGGGGGAGAAATTTATTTTAGGCCAGGGGCAGAAACCTCTAGGCGCCAGGGGAAATTTTTTTGTTGTTGTTTTTTTTTTGTTTGTTTGTTTTATTAGAGATGGGGAGCGACCCATCAGGCAAGGGTCGCTCCCCTGGGGGGCAAATTGTATTTAGGCCATTTCTGCCCCCCTTGGGGGCAGATTGGCCGATTTTAGGTCAATCTGCCCCCAAGGGGGCAGAAACCGCTAGGCACCGGGGATTTGTTTTTTGGCGCCAATGTCACGCAGGGGGAGCGACCCCGTAGGCAAGGGTCGCTCCCGAGGGGGGGGTGGGTGTTAAGGGAGCAAATTTATTTCAGGCCATTTCTGCCAGGTGCCAGGGGAATTTTTTTTTTTGTTTGTTTGTTTTTTTACAGATGGGGAGCGACCCATCAGGCAAGGGCCGCTCCCCTGGGGGGCAAATTGTATTTAGGCCATTTCTGCCCCCCTTGGGGGCAGATTGGGCGATTTTAGGTCAATCTGCCCCCAAGGGGGCAGAAACCACTAGGCACCTGGGATTTGTTTTTTGGCGCCAATGTCACGCAGGGGGAGCGACCCCGTAGGCAAGGGTCGCTCCCGGGGGGGGGGGGGGGTTGGGGGGTGGAAATTTATTTTAGTGCATTTCTGCCCCCCCCCTGGGGCCGGCTGAGCTACAGGCCAAACTCCACAGGTAGGCACCTTGCAAAAAACACCTCTGTTTTCTGTGGAAAAATATGTTGTGTCCACGTTGTGTTTTGGGCCATTTCCTTTCGTGGGCGCTAGGCCTACCCACAGAAGTGAGGTACCATTTTTATCGAGAGACTTAGGAGAACGCTGGGTGGAAGGAAATTTGTGGCTCCTCTCAGATTCCAGAACTTTCTGTCACCGAAATGAGAGGAAAAAGTGTTTTTTGGGCCAAATGTTGATGTTTGCAAAGGATTCTGGGTAACATAACCTGGTCAGAGCCCCACAAGTCACCCCATCTTAGATTCCCCTGGGTTTCTAGTTTTCAAAAATGCGCTGGTTTGCTAGGTTTCCCCAGGTGCCGGCTGAGCTACAGGCCAACATCCACAGGTAGGCACTGCTTTTTAAAAAAAAATGTGATGTGTCCATGTTGTGTTTTGGGCCCTTTCCTTTCGTGGGCGCTAGTCCTACCCACACAAGTGAGGTATCATTTTTATTGGGAGACTTGGGGGAACGCTGGGTGGGAGGAAATTTGTGGCTCCTCTCAGATTCCAGAACTTTCTGCCACAGAAATGTGAGTAACATGTGTTTTTTTAGCCAAATTTTGAGGCTTGCAAAGGATTCTGGGTAACAGAACCTGGTCCGAGCCCCGCAAGTCACCCCATCTTGGATTCCCCTAGATCTCTAGTTTTCAGAAATGCACAGGTTTGGTAGGTTTCCCTAGGTGCCGGATGAGCTAGAGGCCAAAATCTACAGGTAGGCACTTCGCAAAAAACACCTCTGTTTTCTTCCCAAAATTTGGATGTGTCCACGTTGCGCTTTGCGGCGTTTCCTGTCGCGGGCGCTAGGCCTACCCACACATGTGAAGTATCATTTTTATCGGGAGACTTGGGGGAACGCTGGGTAGAAGGAAATTTGTGGCTCCTCTCAGATTCCAGATCTTTCTGCCACAGAAATAAGAGGAACATGTGTTTTTTTAGCCAAATTTTGAGGTTTGCAAAGGATTCTGGGTAACAGAACCTGGTCCGAGCCCCGCAAGTCACCCCATCTTGGATTCCCCTAGGTCTCTAGTTTTCAGAAATGCACATGTTTGGTAGGTTTCCCTAGGTGCCGGCTGAGCTAGAGGCCAAAATCTACAGGTAGGCACTTCGCAAAAAACACCTCTGTTTTCTTCCAAAAATGTGGATGTGTCCACGTTGCGCTTTGGGGCGTTTCCTGTCACGGGCGCTAGGCCTACCCACACAAGTGAGGTATCATTTTTATCGGGAGACTTGGGGGAACGCTGGGTGGAAGGAAATTTGTGGCTCCTATCAGATTCTAGAACTTTCTGCCACAGAAATGTGAGGGACATGTGTTTTTTTAGCCAAATTTTGAGGTTTGCAAAGGATTCTGGGTAACAGAACCTGGTCCGAGCCCCGCAAGTCACCCCTCTTTAGATTCCCCTAGGTCTCTAGTTTTCAGAAATGCACAGGTTTGGTAGGTTTCCCTAGGTGTCGGCTGAGCTAGAGGCCAAAATCTACAGGTAGGCACTTCGTAAAAAACACCTCTGTTTTCTTCCAAAAATTTGGATGTGTCCACGTTGCGCTTTGGGGCGTTTCCTGTCGCGGGCGCTAGGCCTACCCACACAAGTGAGGTATCATTTTTATCGGGAGACTTGGGGGAACGCTGGGTGGAAGGAAATTTGTGGCTCCTCTCAGATTCCAGAACTTTCTGCCACAGAAATGTGAGGGACATGTGTTTTTTTAAGCCAAATTTTGAGGTTTGCAAAGGATTCTGGGTAACAGAACCTGGTCCGAGCCCCGCAAGTCACCCCATCTTGGATTCCCCTAGTTCTCTAGTTTTCAGAAATGCACAGGTTTGGTAGGTTTCCCCAGGTGCCGGCTGAGCTAGAGGCCAAAATCTACAGGTAGGCACTTTGCAAAAAACACCTCTGTTTTCTTTCAAAAATTTGGATGTGTCCACGTTGCGCTTTGGGGCGTTTTCTGTCGCGGGCGCTAGGCCTACCCACACAAGTGAGGTATAATTTTTATCGGGAGACTTGGGGGAACGCTCGGTGGAAGGAAATTTGTGGCTCCTCTCAGATTCCAGAACTTTCTGCCAAAGAAATGTGAGGAACATGTGTTTTTTTAGCCACATTTTGAGGTTTGCAAAGGATTCTGGGTAACAGAACCTGGTCCGAGCCCCACAAGTCACCCCATCTTGGATTCCCCTAGGTCTCTAGTTTTCAGAAATGCACAGGTTTGGTAGGTTTCCCTAGGTGCCGGCTGAGCTAGAGGCCAAAATCTACAGGTAGGCACTTCGCAAAAAACACCTCTGTTTTCTTCCAAAAATTTGGATGTGTCCACGTTGCGCTTTGGGGCGTTTCCTGTCACGGGCGCTAGGCCTACCCACACAAGTGAGGTATCATTTTTATCGGGAGACTTGGGGGAACGCTGGGTGGAAGGAAATTTGTGGCTCCTCTCAGATTCTAGAACTTTCTGCCACAGAAATGTGAGGGACATGTGTTGTTTTAGCCAAATTTTGAGGTTTGCAAAGGATTCTGGGTAACAGAACCTGGTCCGAGCCCCGCAAGTCACCCCTCCTTAGATTCACCTAGGTCTCTAGTTTTCAGAAATGCACAGGTTTGGTAGGTTTCCCTAGGTGTCGGCTGAGCTAGAGGCCAAAATCTACAGGTAGGCACTTCGTAAAAAACACCTCTGTTTTCTTCCAAAAATTTGGATGTGTCCACGTTGCGCTTTGGGGCGTTTCCTGTCGCGGGCGCTAGGCCTACCAACACAAGTGAGGTATCATTTTTATCGGGAGACTTGGGGGAACATAGATTAGCAAAACAAGTGTTATTGTCCCTTGTCTTTCTCTACATTTTTTCCTTCCAAATACAGGAGAGTGTGTAAAAAAGACATCTATTTGAGAAATGCCCTGTAATTCACATGCTAGTATGGTCACCCTGGAATTCAGAGATGTGCAAATAACCACTGCTCCTCAACACCTTATCTTGTGCCCTTTTTGGAAATACAATGGTTTTCTTGATAGCAATTTTTTACTCTTTATATTTCAGCAAATGAATTGCTGTATACCCGGTATAGAATGAAAACGCACTGCAGGGTGCAGCTCATTTATTGCCTCTGGGTTCCTTGGGTTGTTGATAAACCTACAAGCCCTATATATCCCCGCAACCAGAGGAGTCCAGCAGACGTAACGGTATATTGCTTTCGATAATCTGACATTGCAGGGAAAAGTTACAGAGTAAAACGTAGAGAAACATTTAGGTTTTTTTCACCTCAATTTCAATATTTTTCTTTTTTAGTTGTTATTTTCTGTAGGAAACCCTTGTAGGATCTACACAAATGACCCCTTGCTGAATTCAGAATTTTGTCTACTTTCCAGAAATGTTTAGGTTTCTGGGATCCAGCATTGGTTTCATGCCCATTTCTGTCATAGACTGGAAGGAGGCTGAAAGCACAAAAAATTGTAAAAATGGGGTATGTCCCAGTAAAATGCCAAAATTGTGTTGAAAAATTGGGTTTTCTGATTCAAGTCTGCCTGTTCCTGAAAGTTTAGCACCGCAAACCCTTTGTTGATGCCATTATCAGGGGAAAAACCACAAGCCTTCTTCTGCAGCCACTTTTTCAATTTTTTTTGAAAAAAACAAAAGTTTACCTGTATTTTGGCCAATTTCTTGCCCTCCTTCAGGGGAACCCACAAAGTCTGGGTACCTCTAGAATCCCTAGGATGTTGGAAAAAAAGGACGCAAATTTGGCTTGGTTAGCTTTTGTGGACAAAAAGTTATGAGGGCCTAAGCGCAAACTGCCCCAAATAGGCAAAAAAAGGCCTGGCACAGGAGGGGGAAAAGGCCTGGCAGCAAAGGAGTTAAATAGCTAGTTAGGCAAATGGCACAAGCAGTGCTGCATGCCCACTTGTAGCATTTTATTTACAGGCCCTAGGCACATTTAATCCACTTTACTAGGGACTTATAAGTAAATTAAATATGCCAATTAGGTATATACCAATCAAACCATGTTTTAGGGAGAGAGCATATGCACTTTAGCACTTATCAGCAGTGGTAAATTACTCAGAGTCCTAAGGACAACAAAAATAAATCAGCAAAAATGTGACACCCTAGATTAAGGAGGGGCTCTAACAAGCCTTTGTTTAATGTTGTTGGGGTCTGCAGGTGGTCCAGCAGTCCTCGGCAGCATTGAAAAAGCAAATCTCTTCCTGGGTCATTAAATCTATGACCCCAGGAGAATTCACCAGATTTTTAAAGCTCCCATAGCTAAGAACTCTATGTTCTGCAGCTGGAGTGCTAGGCTTTCTTATGTTTGTTTTTGTGATTGCATTTTCTGCGCTGAAAAATATTAAAAGAAAGGCTCAGAGAAATTATATATTTTTTTAATATGTCTCTGAGTATTTATTTTGACATTTTTTGTCCACAAAATGTAATAATAAAAAAACTATGTAAAAAGAAAGAGTCAAATGATTTTTTATTAAAATTGCACTAAACATGTTTATAATAATAAATATCAATAAACATTACATTGTGTGAATTACTGAAATATTCATTTGATTACAAATATTGGTGATTTTTGGAGAAAGATGATAGATCTGCTTTACATATATTGACATGCTCACCCCTTGATAAAGGAAATAGGCTCACTTTTTAGGTAGAGTGCAAGCGTGCAGCCTCTTGTATACAGTTAGTATACTTAATTCTGTGGGTTTGAAGCCATTTTATTTGTTTGTTTCAGTTTCATTTAAAAACTCCTTGCTTGCTAGTGGTCAGTCGTGCCTCCTTGTTCCTCCTTTTTCCGTTTGGGAGCAGGGACTAACTACTGTATAAGTACGCTTTGTCGTGTTTTCTGTTCATTGGGGGACTTTTTTTCTTGGTTTCCTGCTCCTGTGAGTCAATGTGCTTACAATGCTGAGCTCGGCGGCACAGTACATGCACCCTACTGCTTCGTCCTTAGGGCTTAAATTGCACTCCTCCGTCCCGCCAACCAATCACCCTTCTTCCGCTTGTTAACTCCATACCCCCTTGTTTTCTTTTTGCCTTGCTTCAAACTCGCGGTGGTATGCTTTTCTTCCTCTTCCTTGTTTTCAGGCATCTTGCTGTTTTCTTGCGATGTCTGTGGGGTCTTTTTTATTTTTTTTAGTTTTATGTAGCGCAAGCTCGAAATGAAGGTATTGGAAGCTTTAGTTTTTGCAGTTTTATAAAGCCAGAACCTGATACAAAGGTATCACAGTGCTTACAGGAGCACTAGTTACATTACACACAAACACATTCGTTTTTAGTTGCAAGGGGAGATTAAGGGGGTCATTACAAACTCAGCAGGAAAACCCACCGACTTCTGTGCTGGCGGTCTACAAAAGACATCCAGCGCATTGAAGACCCTGCTGGCCACATTACTAACATTCCGCTTGGCTGGTGGACGCAACCAGTGTTTCCGCCAGCTGGCCTAATGGAATGCAGGGCCTGTACATTGACGCCCGCTCCACATGCAGCAGGCGACAATGTATCAGTGTAGCGGGTGCAGCAGCACCCGTCGCACATATCACTGCCCGCAGATCGGGCAGTGACCAGCGCAATGGCGCTGTGCACGGGGGCCCCTGTGCTGCCCAAGCCAGGTGCATGGGCATTGAAGGGGCTCTCAGGGAGGCCCGAGGCACTCATTTCACCAGTCTTTCCCTGATGGGGTATACCACCAAGGAAAGGCTGGTGGAAACAGGTACATTATCCGGCAGGCAGCACTGCTTGCAGCGCTGCACTGTTGTATATGTAACTCTGCCATCACCATCGCCAGGCTGCGTGGTGGCGGAAGCCTGGCGGTGGCAGAGTTACACCAGTGGCGGTTTTGCCACATCCATTACATGGCAATCTGGGCCGCCATGCCGGTGGCAGTAATTAGCGCCATGGCAGTAATTAGCGCCATCGCCAGCATGGCAGCCCAGGCCGCAATGTTCATAATGAACCCCTAACTCATTTGCCCAGAATCACAGGATGTTCAGCCAATGCTGAGACTCAAACTGTGTTTTGCAGTTCAAAAGTCGGCAGCTCTGGCCCTTATGCCACATCCTCTCCCCTAGGGTTCTTTGACTGGGACGTGTTGGGGCAGTCTGTGAATAACTTTTTTTTTTTTTGTATATAGCACTTGTTAATACAGGTTCTGCCATTTCATAGCACTGCAAAGCAGGTGCTATTCTTAATACAATTGCTATAGTTCATTTGTCTAAACCTTGCAGAGATGAAGAGGTGAAAAAGCTATGTCAGGAATGTTATCAGTGACATTCTCATTCTGACAAGAACTCTGTAGTGGGTGCATTCATCAACTGAATTGAGTAAAGCTTAACACTAGGAGATAGCATGTGCTCTTGGTACCCTATGGAGGTTCACTAACCCAGCACATAAGTTAGTTCTAGGCAAGAAGATGTTGCCTCCAAAATGGTGGAAAAGGATTCATGACTCCAGACCCAAGCACTTCACAGCCTAAAGCTTGATAGCAAAAAACATCTAGCCTTTGGATGTAAATTGGGTCTCTTTAAATAAAGTTCAGCTAGTAGAGGCAATCATTTTCCTAACCCTGAACCACAAAGACGTTAACACAAGGGTGCAACAGTGAGAGGAGCAGCATATGTTCGGGAACAAAAGTGGAGCAAACTCCTGTCAAAGCCCAGCTCACCTGAGTCCTTGTTCAGTTCTGATGGAGGTTGAAGACAATCCGACCCCACCCTGAAACTGCTTGTTCCAGCACACTAGTTTTTAAAACAGTGCACTAAGAACAGAAGCTCAAGGGAAGGGGGGAAGTGGATAAAATAAAAATAAGAGACAACACCGTTCTTGCGTTTCCACTGTTGAAGTGCTGCACAAATCTGCGCCCCTCTCTGACTTCTGTGGAAACTAGTGCCTAATGAAACATAAACAAAGAACAGATAAGTACAACCTACTCCTAACTGGGTTCCTGACTATCCCTTTATTTATTAAAATTTTTCTTCTAAAAATACGTCTTGGATCCTGGTCTCTAGTTTCCAGGTTTGGAATGTGTTACTGCTCTGGGATGTGCTTTCTATTACTCTAAAGCTTCTAAAACATTAAACAAATACCGTTATCAGAATTACCAATATCAAACATTCATCTTAATATAACTAAAGCCAAAATTCCCAATAGTAGACTCACTTTTCCCATATTTCCAGAATCTTTTATAAAACAAATACTGTACTTTTACGTCAAAATACAGCATGTAATTTGTGCAAGTCCTTGATTTACTGTTTGCCTTGCTGTTAATGGTTTCCACGGTTCGATTCTTAAAAGTTCCATAAAAAATAAAAAAATGTTTGCTTCGCAAAGTTCCGCAAAGTATTCTTGTAACAAAGAGTTTGAATCACAATGTTCGTGGAAGGTATCTTGTTTCAAATTGTCTATACACGAATCCAGAATATTGTTGTCAAAGTTCTTTCAGGTAAAAGTTTTGCACTTACTTGTTGCTGGCAAGAGATACTGATCAGTCTAACCTTGTGTTCTTTCTCTTTTGCAGGTTGCTTGTAGGAGAGAGGCTGAGGCAAGGAGGAACCGGAAACCGGAAGAAGGAAGAGCCAGCAGCTGCGCCCATTGAAGCCAATGAAAGTCTGTAGAGAGCAGGAGTGCCAGCGCCGAGGGATCTGTCCTCAGGTAAGCGGGACGTAGACGAGCACAAGCACTGGGTGAGGCTCGGGGGCTGCCTTTTATAGACAGGGCTGGGTGTAGTCCTCACATGCTGCACATGTTCTTGAAAGGTGTGCAGAGTTTCAGTTATTATGCAAATGAGTTAAATTAACACATGGCCTAGAGAGGAGTGTTTTAAAGAAGCCTTGGTAAAAGCAAGGCCCAATGTGTAAACAAAACAGCACATTAAACAACATACAAAGAAGCCTAGGGGGGGGGGGGGGGGTGAAATAACAAGAAAGGCTTTCAATAGTAAGTTTAAAAGGGAGCTATTACAGAACCCACTAGTGCAGTGAGAGGGGACATGCTCTTTGCTGTGCACAAACCCTAACAGTTGCCCCCCTCAAAGGCCCTCCTACAGGACGGGGTTTTCCTGGATTTTTTAAATAAAACCGTCTAATCAGCTGTGGGGCATGTACATATGATGCTGGTTCCCATGAATTCTCAGATTCATCATATCCTTTCCATTCTACTAAATAAAACAGACGTCCACTAATTCTTTTTGAGTCTTTTATGCTTTTCACTTCATATTCTAGATTTCCCTTAATGGGTATGGGTGGAGGTGGTGGTTCAGGTCGGGCTTTTGGATTGTACGGCTTAAGCAAGGACACATGGACACATGGAATGTAGTATGTACTGGATATTCTTTTGGTAAATCTAATTTTACTGTTACCGGGTTTACTATGGCAGTTATACTAAAGGGTCCAATGAAACGTGGTTGCAGCTTTCGGGATCCCTCTATGTTTAGGTTCTTTGTGGAGAGCCATACCTTGTCACCGATTTTATACATTGGGGCCTCAGATCTGTGTTTGTCTGCTTGTCTTTTCATGCTTTCCTTGTACTTTAATAAATGTTTCCTGGCTTTGTCTTGTATGTCACCTAACCTATCTAGTCTATCCGTTACTGTAGGTAACAGAGAATCTTCTAACAAAATGGGTATAGCTCTTGGATGATACCCCTGCAAGAAATAGAATGGTGAGCAAAGTAGAGCTGAATGCTCAGTATTATTATAAACAAACTCCGCTACAGGGAGAGCTTCCAACCATTCACTAGAATAATCAGCCAATAAACAACGTAGCGTTTGAAGTAAGGTTTGGTTCAGTCGTTCAGTCTGTCCATCTGTCTCTGGGTGGAAAGCAGTGGATAATGCCACATCTATTTTCAGTTTTTTACATAATTTTTTCCAAAATTTAGAGTTGAACTGGCTCCCTCGGTCTGACACCACTTTGCTTGGCAAACCATGTAAACGCACAATTTCCCTTATAAAAATATCGGCAAATTCTGCCGCCGTGGGTAATTTCCGTAATGGTACAAAATGTGCCATTTTAGATAAAAAATCCACTATAACCAACACTGTTGTGAAAGATTTTACAGGTGGTAAACCTACAATAAAGTCTACGCTCACAGTGTGCCAAGTTTGTTTGGGTGTTGGCATTGGTATTAACAAGCCGTCAGGGGCCTTATGAGAAGATTTATGTCTTGCACAAATTGGACAGGTAGTGACAAATTGCTTAATGTCCTTTCTTATAGTGTCCCACCAAAAGTGTTTTTGCACATTTTCCAGGGTTTTTACCCAACCAGGATGACCTGCCAACGGTGAGGCGTGATGCCAAATTATCACCTGTGTTTGTAATTCAGAGGTGGGCACTAACAGCATGTTGTCGTGATACAATAAACCTCGTTGTATTGTGTTATGGGAATCCTTTAACCAATCCTGAGGTGCTATTTGCATGTGTGCATTATATAGATCTGTGATGAAATCCTTCTGTTGTACTGGTGCCAAAAACTTTTGGGGAGGAATAATGGGTTCTCCTATTTTATCTTGTTTCATGTCTGAGGTATGTCCGTATCTAGATAACACATCAGATTGAATTTGTTGTGCACCTGGTCTATAGGTTATTACAAAGTCAAATGTGCTAAAAAAATTTAACCAGCGCATCTGACGTGGTGTTAGTGCTTTAAGTGATCCAAAAAACTGTAGGTTCCTATGGTCAGAAAAGATTGTAACTGGGTACTTGGCTCCCATTAAATGGTGCCTCCATTCTGAAAAGGCTACTTTGATAGCTAGTAGTTCCCTTTCAGCCACAGTGTAATTTTGTTCAGCTGGTAATAACTTTTTGGAATAGAAGGCTATAGGATGTAACTGGCCATCTACTGCATCTCGTTGAGAGAGAACTCCTCCTAAAGCTACTTGTGAAGCATCCGCTTCAACAAAAAAAGGCAAGTCAGGATCAGGATGTTTCAGAATTGGGGCTGAAGTGAACTTTTGTTTTAGGAGTTGAAAGGCGTGTGCCGCCTCATCAGTCCAAAGAAATCGTTGCCCTTTCCGCAACAAGGTAGTTATTGGGGCCGCAATGTCTGCAAAATGTGCAATAAACCTCCTATAAAAATTGGCGAAACCCAGAAATTTCTGAATATCTTTTACAGAGGATGGTTCTGGCCAATCAGCAATAGCACTGATTTTCTTTACATCCATAGTTATTCCTTGAGGTGACAGGCAGTATCCTAAAAAGTCCACCTTGCTGACATTAAAAGTACACTTTTCTAACTTAGCAAAAAGATGATTTTCTTTTAACTTTGATAATACTGCACGAACATGTTGGGTATGTTCTTCTGAGTTCTTAGAGTAAATGAGGATGTCGTCTATGTATACTATGACACAAACGTCCAGGAATTCGTGTAGGACCTCATTTAAAAAGAACTGAAAGGCCGCAGGGGCATTACATAACCCAAAGGGCATTACTGTGTACTCAAATAAACCAAACTTTGTCTTGAAAGCTGTCTTCCACTCATCCCCCCTTTTACTCGGACCAGGTGGTAAGCTCCCCGCAGATCTAGTTTAGTGTATACAGTAGAATGTCTTAATTGATCCAACAACACAGGTATTAGAGGAAGAGGATATTTATTCTTTATTGTAGCCTTATTTAGTCCTCTATAATCGATACACGCGCGCAGGGATTTATCCGGCTTCGGGATAAAAAAGAGTGGAGATGACACCGGAGATGTGGAATGACGGATGAACCCAGACTGTAGTAGGTCATCTAGGTAGGTTCTTAAGTATTTGGTTTCTTCGTCAGTCAAAGCATATACTCTGTTATTAGGTAAAGGGGCCCCTGGGATAAGATCTATACGACAGTCATAAGACCTATGTGGGGGCAGCACACTAGCCTTTACTGGATCAACGACGTCTTTAAAGTCAGAATATTCAGGAGGGAGACTTGGTTCATCTTGTGTAACACTAGCACAGTGTAATACTGTGCTCTGTTCTGTACCTGCTTCTTGACAGCAATTGGTTCTACAGAAAGAGGAATCCAAAGTAACAGTTCTATTCACCCAATCAATTTTGGGGTTATGAGTTGTTAACCAGGGTACCCCGAGAATCAAACCAAAATTAGGAGAATCTATCAGATCAAAGCTAATCACCTCTGTGTGCCCGTTCTGACAGACCATAACAAGTGGACTTGTTTGTTTTGTGATTAATCCAGAGGTCAATTCTGACCCATCCACTGCACATACTGCTTCTGGACAAGGCTTTAGGCACATAGGAAGTCCTAAGTTTTCAGCTAACTTATTATCCACAAAATTTCCTGTCGCGCCTGAGTCCAGTAGGACAGGGAGAGAATGCCTCACTTGGGTAGTAACAATTAAAACGACCTGAATTATGAAATGTCTAGGTATGTGCGGTACCATGAAGGCTGCAGCATTAGAGGTTTGATTAAGATGTTTTCTCGAACAAGTAACCTCACCCCTTGTCGAGCTTAATCGTTTCCCGATTCAGTTAAGGAGGTGGAGGAAACAGCACCCTTTCGTGGATTTTTAGGCTTTACTGGACATTCTCTGGCAAAGTGACCTGCCCTTCCACAATATAAACATAATTGAAGTTTTCTCCTTCTTTCTTTTTCCTCTGATGTGAGTGGACCTCTGAGTGTCCCTATTTGCATAGGCTCAGGTTCAGGGAGTTTATTATCTGGGTCTTTCTTCTCGTGTCTAATAAAAGTTAACCGTGATTCCAGTTTGTATTTATCTCCCTTTCTTTCTCCTAGTCTATGTTCTAATTTCACAACTAAATCTACAAAGTCCGAATAGTCTTCTGGCAGGTCAACGATATGAGCCAGCGCGTCTTTTAACTCGTCTCTCAAACCTTTATAGAAAAGGGAGACACGCTTTTCTTCTGGCCACTGTGTCTCGGTGAGTAAACGATTAAAACTAGTGAGATAGGTCAATAAATCCTTGTTACCTTGTTTAAGATTTAAAAGCTCATTATCACTTGCCTGCATGAAAGTGTGTTTTGCAAAAAGGCTGGTCATGGTACGTTTAAATTGATTCCAATTATGGAGGATGGGATCATCTCTCTCCACGAAAGGAATTGACCAATTGGCTGCTGTGCCACCCAAATAAGACAAGACGAATGCCACTTTCGTAGCATCAGTAGGGAACTGTTGTGGCTTACAAACGAAGTGTAATTGACATTGATTGATAAAAACATGGAATTTGTTACTATCTCCATGAAAACGTTCAGGTGCTGCTAAGGGCACAGCATTAGGAACATTAACAGCGACCTCAACTGGGGGAGGCAAAGTTGTATGTTTTGATGGCGCCCCTGTCTCTGAGGAGGTTTTAAACAAAGGCGTAAAAGCTGTGTTCCACTGAGATACCCTAAATTTATACCTGCTTAAATCCTGTTTTAAAGAGGTATTCTCCATCTTGAATCTCTCTATTTCCTCTTGCATATGTTGCAAGATGCCAGACACTGATTCATTATGAGCCAAGTCCTCATTTAGGGCCTGCGCCATATCCGTGACGTCAATGCCCTCTATTTCTTCCCCGATATTCATCGTCCACCAGAACTGAAATTATTATTATTATTTTTTTTTAAGGCTTGTGCTTCTGTCAAAGCCCAGCTCACCTGAGTCCTTGTTCAGTTCTGATGGAGGTTGAAGACAATCCGACCCCACCCTGAAACTGCTTGTTCCAGCACACTAGTTTTTAAAACAGTGCACTAAGAACAGAAGCTCAAGGGAAGGGGGGAAGTGGATAAAATAAAAATAAGAGACAACACCGTTCTTGCGTTTCCACTGTTGAAGTGCTGCACAAATCTGCGGCCCTCTCTGACTTCTGTAGAAACTAGTGCCTAATGAAACATAAACAAAGAACAGATAAGAACAACCTATTCCTAACTGGGTTCCTGACTATCCCTTTATTTATTAACATTTTTCTTCTAAAAATACCTCTTGGATCCTGGTCTCTAGTTTCCAGGTTTGGAATGTGTTACTGCTCTGGGATGTGCTTTCTATTACTCTAAAGCTTCTAAAACATTAAACAAATACCGTTATCAGAATTACCAATATCAAACATTCATCTTAATATAACTAAAGCCTAAATTCCCAATAGCAGACTCACTTTTCCCATATTTCCAGAATCTTTTATAAAACAAATACTGTACTTTTACGTCAAAATACAGCATGTAATTTGTGCAAGTCCTTGATTTACTGTTTGCCTTGCTGTTAATGGTTTCCACGGTTCGATTCTTAAAAGTTCCATAAAAAAAAAAAATGTTTGCTTCGCAAAGTTCCGCAAAGTATTCTTGTAACAAAGAGTTTGAATCACAATGTTCGTGGAAGGTATCTTGTTTCAAATTGTCTATACACGAATCCAGAATATTGTTGTCAAAGTTCTTTCAGGTAATAAAAGTTTTGCACTTACTTGTTGCTGGCAAGAGATACTGATCAGTCTAACCTTGTGTTCTTTCTCTTTTGCAGGTTGCTTGTAGGAGAGAGGCTGAGGCAAGGAGGAACCGGAAACCGGAAGAAGGAAGAGCCAGCAGCTGCGCCCATTGAAGCCAATGAAAGTCTGTAGAGAGCAGGAGTGCCTGCGCGAGGGATCTGTCCTCAGGTAAGCGGGAGGTAGACGAGCACAAGCACTGGGTGAGGCTCGGGGGCTGCCTTTTATAGACAGGGCTGGGTGTGGTCCTCACATGCTGCACATGTTCTTGAAAGGTGTGCAGAGCTGGGTGTGGTTTGAAGAGCTGGGTGTGGTCCTCACATGCTGCACATGTTCTTGAAAGGTGTGCAGAGTTTCAGTTATTATGCAAATGAGTTAAATTAACACATGGCCTAGAGAGGAGTGTTTTAAAGAAGCCTTGGTAAAAGCAAGGCCCAATGTGTAAACAAAACAGCACATTAAACAACATACACAGAAGCCTAGGGGGGGGGGAAGGTGAAATAACAAGAAAGGCTTTTAATAGTAAGTTTAAAAGGGAGCTATTACAGAACCCACTAGTGCAGTGAGAGGGGACATGCTCTTTGCTGTGCACAAACCCTAACAACTCCATCACTTCCTCCTCTCAGAATTCACTGGTGTCATGGCTTTGATGACAGTCCCCTCACAGCTACTGTAACCTTTCAGATGCCACTTCCAGAAGCACTGTCTAAAACAGTGCTTCAATAGCACTGCTTCCTCTTTGAAGAGGCCCCACCTCGAATACCCTCCACAGTTGTTGTCACAGGGACAGAGCACTTCCCCCTCGCCCTCTGGACTCCTGTGTATAATGATCCACACATCGTCTGTCACCGTCCAGTAATATTTAACCAACCCAGGCTTCATGTAACCACTCCACAAAGTCTTTATTCATCATTTAACGTAATATCTATGAATTATGTTTGATTGCAGTGGTTACGAAGTACATGGAAAATCAATGTCAAGAAAATATCTTTCTGACCCTATCAAATTGCCCTTTTCTCACACCTGCTTTTGCTGGTGCTCCTCTCAGTGCTTCACCATGCCTCTATGTGTCTATAGGAATATTAATTTGTTTCTTTATATGGATACACACCCCAAGGGCTACACCTCAAAGTCAATCCTAGATAGTAACAGTAAAGGCTCCATGGGCAGGAGATGTTTTAAACAGGAGAACTATTGCCTCACAAACTGTGCCCACCAGGGCAAGCCGCTGCTTGTACTTATGTAACCCAAATGTGTTGTTGTGACTGAAGTCTTTTTTTGTATAAGACAACAAAAAAAAGACTACAAATAGATGCTACAATGAGTTTGTCGCTGGCACAACATTGATAGGTTATTATACTATGGCTTGCACAAGGACCCTAGACTATTGAAATAGTGTACATCAAGTGGGATTTTTACATAATTGCATCACACATTTTGTTCACATTATAAATATTTGAACGTTGAGGTCCCAGCATTTAAGTGAAGGTATGGGAAGGTAGCCTGAATCTGGGCTAAGGTAGTCCACAGGCTTAATGTGTCCTCACCAAAGATCTGTGTGGCAGCAAGGATTACATATTTGATTCTCAGAGGGGCTAGATTGGCCTTTCATCATCCAGGATTATAGCACCTGACCCTTTGAATGATATATCACACCATCACTGCATGGAAGAGACTCGTTGTCACTGAACTAACACACTGATCCCAGACCACCACTATCCCAGTTAGTGAGAACTTTCAGAATCCAGCAGAAGGGGTGCCACAGCTTCAGATGATGCCATACAGAAGGCAAAAGTGTGCAAAACAAATATTGGGAAGATAAAATATATGTTTTTTCTTGTGTCTTTCTGTTGGTCCTTTCCTTGTCCTGGAGTCATGTCTTGTCCTGGTTTTGTGAGTGATGCCATGTGGTTCCTCAGGATTTTGTATGACAACTGGAAACAGGAGAAGCTACTCAGGGAATGAGAAGATAAAATCACGCTGCTGGTGGGGCAATGCCACACACATGACTGGTCACCTACCTTCTGTACTGGTTACATAGTAATAAATGCTTCAACACGTGTACCTGCCTGCCTTATGTGCTGTGTGTTTGTGTCTTCTCTTCAGATCACCAATTATGAGGACCAATGGAATTATGCAGCAAATGGCAGGCAAAAGCATGTGGCAGAGGTGCCTGAATTATGTGGCTAGAAAGTAAAAATTATGCCGCTCAATGCTGCACATTTAGTGGCAACATTATTTTGCTGTTTTGTCATTTAACACACATTAATACAATGTGAGCAAAGATTTCTCCATATTAGTAGGCCTGGGTGAAAAATTCCACTCTACTGGTAGAGTTTGTGGAATTTGGCAACTCCACATTCTGCAGAAAATGCAAAGTTACTGATAGACTCCGCAACGTAGCAGAGATGTTTCAGGTCTCGCAAGCACAAACGAGATGTTTTACCTGCTAGTGAGAGTAGGCGCAATGAAAGTGACTTTTAGCACGTCTTTTGTGATGTAGGTGAGGGTGTGTGATCGTCTGCTGCTGCAACCTGGCAAAGTTGAAGCAGCTAAAATGTATAACTTCAATGTAAAAATCTTCTCTAGGACCGTTTGCTTTGATATTTTTGTGTGTGGAGTACTTTTTAAATTTGTACTTCAACGGGAAGTGCCCCAGAGACTCCAACTTCCTGTTCCTGTCCAGCAGGCTCCTCCCAGTGCTTTGTCTATCTCCCGGTCACTTTTCACTTGGATTGCAAGCTGGAAGGATCACTTTCATTGTGTCCTAGATGTATCATTGGATTTGATGGCTTTGTTGTATTTGAGATTTCACAAGTAAGTTTAAAAAAAGACTTGTATAAGGGTGTTGTACAACTTGTGTGTTTGATCGAGGGCATGCACCAGGATTTATCTGTTCTTTTATTCAATTTTTAGAATTTATTGTGGTGGGTGGCATGCATTTGGGGCCTAGTTATAAGTTTACTTTTAATTTATGTTCTATAATGGAACAATGTTTTACAGTTCACTACATTTTCTCCATGTTTTGTATTGTAAATTTGCAACATTCATTTAATTCACCATGTTAAAGTTAAATGTCTGCTACTGGAATAGGCATTCCAGCTGTAGGCCTAGTACTAGTCATGGGTACATGCTGAAACGACCATGGTATCTGTTCAACTGAAACACCATGGATGGCATTGGATTAAAGATAAAATGTTGTTTGGCAGTATTTTACATTGTTTTCTGCAAACAGTGTATGACGGGGTAATAGTACTTGATGCCTTTGTATGATGTGTGTTGTTGTTGTAACATTGTTAGCCCCTTTAATTTTCGTTTTTGGAATTACTAACTCAATGTTGTTTTTTAATCCTGTACCAATGCCAGTGTGTGAGAGTGTCATAAACCACTATTTGTTCTAGTCAATTATATTCCTATACCTATATAATTGTTTTTGTTTTCTATTCATCCTGCTTGTTGTTTGACCATGTGGCTGGCGGCCATTTTGTTTAGGTAGCCAGTGTGCTTTTAGGCCTGCATATGTTCTTCTTTGTTGTGGTGGCCAGGCCTCCTTGCTGGTTGTTGTTTGACCATGTGGCTGGTGGCCATTTTGTGCAGGCAGCCAGTGTGCTTTCATGCATGCATGTGTTCTTCTTTGCTGTGGTGGTCATGAGTATTTGCTGGTTGTTGTTTGACCATGTGGCTGGTGGTCATTTGTTCAGGCAGCCAGTGTGCTTTTAGGCCTACATGTGTTCTTCTTTGTTGTGTTGGCCTTGCCTCCCTGCTGGCTGTTGTTTGACCATGTGGCTGGTGGCCATTTTGTATAGGCAGCCAGTGTACTTTTAGGCCTGCATGTGTTCTTCTTTGTTGTGGTGGCCATGCCTCTTTGCTGGTTGTTGTTTGACCTTGTGGCTGGTGGAAATTTTATGTGTTTTTCAGGTCTAGTAGGTTAATGCTTATTATTAAATGTACTATATGAGCAGTGTTTTACATTTTATTATATAATTTGCTTGCATTTTTCACCTCCACCACCCCTTGCCTCCCAAATCCATGTGATTTCTTGTGGTAGTCCCCTTCCCCAGTACATCAGCAATTGAATTCTCTTTTTTTCAATGTTATTCTTTTTTGTACTTCACAAACTTTATTTAATTTAACTTTATATTAACAGTGCAATACTAATATTTAAATCTTTTTTTCTTGTTTTTAGAATAAAAAAAAAAAAAAAACTATTTTATTATTATTTTTTAATTTATTTCCATTTTACCTATTAGCCCCATGTCTGCCATTAGTGTACAGATGCACTACATTACATTATTCAAGGATTATTATTCCATTTGTCACAAGGACCTCCCTGAGTGCCACATGCCAACTTGATGCAGATAAGCCTAACAGTTACATTCTGTATGTTGTAGTTGTTGCTCTCATCCTTCATGAGTGTACATGATAATGAAAGTTAATATTGGTGTGGTTTTACAAATTGATACACTGTATTATTTCATAGTTATTTATTATAGGTTTAATTAAGTAACCATTAAATGATATTGTTTCTACTATTAATGCAACTGCAACAATGCCACGTTTCATTCATCCTTTTTGCATGTTTGCTTGTTTCATTCATCCTTTTTGCATGTTTGCTTTTAGGTGCACAAAGAGAAAGAGACAACACCCACAGTACTGCCAGACAGAAGGCTTGTGGATGACGTGACTCGAGGCCACACTCAGGACCACACGGACAACTCTTCAGCTTGTGAAGCTAAGTGATACTGCCAACTGACAGCTTCAAGATGGCCCCAAAGAAAGCTGCCACCAAGAAAGCGGCCAGTGATAAGAAGGAGCTTCTCACCACTAGTATGTTGCTCCAGACCTTTTTTGGGCAAAAATGTGTGCCTGCCTCACCACCTTCTTGGGAGCAAGCTGGGAGCAGCACTCCTGCATCAGCAGTCTGATTCCAAACTAGGCCCAAGCCCATGTCTGGCACAGAGACAGCCTCTCTTATCACAGAAACACTGAAGAGCAGTGATGTTGAATTGGACTTATCTCTTTCTCAAAATAGTACCCAATTGCTGCCAGAAACTCAGGCCAGTGGACAACAACAGCTGCAGCCAGCAATAGCAGTTCCTCCCGAAGTAGGCACACATCAGGATGTTGAGCTTCATGATGAGGAATCCGAACAAGCCCCTCTTTCACAAGATCCACTGTCTTCCAGATCTCCGCCATCTTCTTCAAGACACCCTTCTGGTGATCAAGACTCCACTTGGATACTACCTCAATCTGAGATATGGCAGGCTAGGAAAGGAGTAAAAGTAAAGGTTCCTGAAAGCCTTAGAGTTATGGATGAAGAAAAAGAGGATGGCAAGTCTGATGATGAGCCAGTCATCATGAAAGTTAGCCCAGCCCCAGTGAAGTCAAACATTACCCCATCTTCTCAACCTGCTCTAGCGACTAGGATGTGTTTGTATGCAGTGTCTGGTGTCAGGGGACCACAATGGTCCACGTACACACATTGTAAAGGTTTCTTGGAGATTAAGAGGGGTGTCTGCAGTGGGTGTTTCACGTTGGAGACTTTTATTTGTTGGCAGATGTCACAGCAAAGGACATACCGCTTGGCCTGTTTGTAAAGACCTGGCCACCAATAGTGTGATTGCAATATTGATATTGTAGCTGCCACACTAGCATCAGCAGATGCATCTCACTCATGCACTGCTTTCACTAACTCTGGTCTTAAATCTTTGTTGGAAATCACTCGGACTCCCACACCTGGAATCTTCACTTCAGCGTCAAACATGCCTCCCGTCCGTTAAGAATATTTAGTGGGATAGGCTTTGGGCAGTGGTTCACCCTCAGCCGTAGCTCCTATAGCTGCCAATGTTTCATTTTCCACTCTAGTTTTAGAGCGTGTTACTGCTGCGAAAGAAGACATTGCTACTGCCGAATTTGCTGCTTCATTGGCCAAAATGTTGCCTTCAAAGTGTATTCCAACACGTTGGTGTCCTATTGTATCTAAAACATGGTCATTTGGTTGTTTTTCCTTCAGATTCTCTACCTTCTCTCACAAGAATCTGTGTTTTATGGTATTACCTTTTAAATCTATGAACCATTTTTTGTAATGCAGATATTCATTGAAGGACTGAACACAGTAGTATGAATCACAGACAATCAGAGTCATCGGCTCAGGATCCGTATGTTCTAGTGCCATTAACAGTGCCCTAACTTCTGCAAGATGTGCCGTACAGTCCACTAGAGTCTGTGTGTATGTTTTTTTCAGGATGGAACTTGCCAGCCTTCATATATCCACTCATGACTGCACAAGCAGCTGAGTATTGGTGTTTAGTGCCTATAGCAGGTTGTGCTGAACCATCAGTATACAAAATTGTTTTGTATTGTTCAATAGGTAGTGTATTTGCCGGAACAGGATATTCAAGTTCACATTGGAGGAATTCTTGAGTCTGTAATTTGGAGTCAAACACATAATCAACATCAGTGGCCGTCAGAGACGTTGCCCATTGAATCCAACATGGATGTAATGCTTTAGCATTCGGGATGCTTGCTTTGGTAATAGCCTCAAGGGCTGGAACTGGAGACAACAATAATGTGCTTCCCTTGGGCCAGAGGTCTGTCTTTAAGGACCGCCATCTGAACAGCAGTAAGATTTCTTTCAATGGGAGTAAAGCGTTGTTCAGCTGTAGTATACTGGTGTGATTTATATGAAATTGTGACTGTCTCACCTTAATTGAATGTTACGTAGATGAAACCAATGGCAGCAGCAATTATTCTGATAACCTATTGTCCCTTGTGTCAATGCTTAGCATCTACTTAGCATCTCTACTTGTACATAGTCATCAGTTGCTTTCACCTCCAGATGCTCTAGAAGATCCAGGTGAATTATTGTGATTTCTGATGCACTGTCTAACAGTGCTAACGCCCAATTCTTGTTCTTCAGTAAAGCCCTCTTCTTGAGTTGCATGTCGAATTGCAACTGCTGCCACTTTTTTCTTTTTTAAACTGTGGTTTCTGTTGTGGAAGTTTCTCTTCTTTTTTAACAGAAACTTCCGATGAGAGTTGTGAGTGCTTTTTTGGTTTCATGTACTCGGTCCACTGATTTAACCGCCCACCTCTCTCACTTTGTTTTTCTGGCGAGTCCTGAAAGGAACAAGATTGGCGTGTATCAGTATAATGATATCTGTCAGGCGTTTTGATAGTATCCCTATTTCTAAGATTACACTTATTTTGTGGGGTCTCCTAATGTGGAGATTCTCCCCTATCTTTTTTAGGTGTTTGCTGTTTTTTATCCCAGCATTTTTTAGAACCCTCAGGTGTTTGTTTATCGGTATCCTTATTAGATCTACCTTGTGTTTGTGGTTTAGTCAGTCCGGCTCTCAAACTGTCTTGACCTATACTGGAGTATGTTTCAGCGATAATTTTAGGCAGCTCATGTTCCTGATCCTGTGCCAGAATGTCATGGAGCAGCGTGCGCACTGTCAGTGCAACTGGTTCTGATTTTTAAAGCTCCCATAGCTAAGAACTCTATGTTCTGCAGCTGAAGTGCTAGGCTTTCTCATGTTTGTTTTTGTGATGACATTTTCTGCGCTGAAAAATATTAAAAGAAAGGCTGAGAGAAATTATATATTTTTTTAATATGTCTCTGAGTATTTATTTTTACATTTGTTGTCCACAAAATGTAATAATAAAAAAACTATGTAAAAAGAAAGAGTCAAATGATTTTTTATTAAAATTGCACTAAACATGTTTATAATAATAAATATCAATAAACATTACATTGTGTGAATTACTGAAATATTCATTTGATTACAAATATTGGTGATTTTTGGAGAAAGATGATAGATCTGCTTTACATATATTGACATGCTCACCCCTTGATAAAGGAAATAGGCTCACTTTTTAGGTAGAGTGCAAGCGTGCAGCCTCTTGTATACAGTTAGTATACTTAATTCTGTGGGTTTGAAGCCATTTTGTTTGTTTGTTTCAGTTTCATTTAAAAACTCCTTGCTTGCTAGTGGTCAGTCGTGCCTCCTTGTTCCTCCTTTTTCCGTTTGGGAGCAGGGACTAACTACTGTATAAGTACGCTTTGTTGTGTTTTCTGTTCATTGGGGGACTTTTTTTCTTGGTTTCCTGCTCCTGTGAGTCAATGTGCTTACAATGCTGAGCTCGACGGCACAGTACATGCACCCTACTGCTTCGTCCTTAGGGCTTAAATCACACTCCTCCATGCAGCATTCTTGCTTGTCCCGCCAACCAATCACCCTTCTTCCGCTTGTTAACTCCATACCCCCTTGTTTTTTTTTTGCCTTGCTTCACACTCGCGGTGGTATGCTTTTCTTCCTCTTCCTTGTTTTCAGGCATCTTGCTGTTTCCTTGCGATGTCTGTGGGGTCTTTTTTATTTTTTGTAGTTTTATGTAGCGCAAGCTCGAAATGAAGGTATAGGAAGCTTTATTTTTTGCAGTTTTATAAAGCCCGAACCTGATACAAAGGTATCACAGTGCTTACAGGAGCACTAGTTACATTACACACGAACACATTTGTTTTTAGTTGCAAGGGGAGATTAAGGGGGTCAACGACAAACTCAGCAGGAAAACCCACCGACTTCTGTGCTGGCGGTCTACAAAAGACATCCAGCGCATTGAAGACCCTGCTGGCCACATTACTAACATTCCGCTGGGCTGGTGGACGCAACCAGTGTTTCCGCCAGCTGGCCTAATGGAATGCAGGGCCTGTACATTGACGCCCGCTCCACATGCAGCAGGCGACAATGTATCAGTGCAGCAGCACTCGTCGCACATATCACTGCCCGCAGATCGGGCAGTGACCTGCGCAATGGCGCTGTTCACGGGGGCCCATGTGCTGCCCAAGCCAGGTGCATGGGCATTGAAGGGGCTCTCAGGGAGGCCTGAGGCACTCATTTCACCAGTCTTTCCCTGACGGGGTGAACCACCAAGGAAAGGCTGGTGGAAACAGGTACATTATCCGGCAGGCAGCACTGCTTGCAGCGCTGCCCTGTCGTATATGTAACTCTGCCATCGGCATCGCCAGGCTGCCTGGTGGCGGAAGCCTGGCGGTGGCAGAGTTACACCAGTGGCGGTTTTGCCACATCCATTACATGGCAATCTGGGCCGCCATGCCGGTGGCAGTAATTAGCGCCATGGCAGTAATTAGCACCACCGCCAGCATGGCAGCCCAGGCCGCAATGTTCATAATGAACCCCTAACTCATTTGCCCAGAATCACAGGATGTTCAGCCAATGCTGAGACTCAAACTGTGTTTTGCAGTTCAAAAGTCAGCAGCTCTGGCCCTTATGCCACATCCTCTCCCCTAGGGTTCTTTGACTGGGACATGTTGGGGCAGTCTGGGAATAACTTGGGTTTTTTTTTATATAGCACTTGTTAATACAGGTTCTGCCATTTCATAGCACTGCAAAGCAGGTGCTATTCTTAATACAATTGCTATAGTTCATTTGTCTAAACCTTGCAGAGATGAAGAGGTGAAAAAGCTATGTCAGGAATGTTATCAGTGACATTCTCATTCTGACAAGACCTCTGTAGTAGGTGCATTAATCAACTGAATTGAGTAAAGCTTAACACTAGGAGATAGCATGTGCTCTTGGTACCCTATGGAGGTTCACTAACCCAGCACATAAGTTAGTTCTAGGCAAGAAGATGTTGCCTCCAAAATGGTGGAAAATGATTCATGACTCCAGACCCAAGCACTTCACGGCCTAAAGCTTGATAGCAAAAAACATCTAGCCTTTGGATGTAAATTGGGCCTCTTTAAATAAAGTTCAGTTAGTAGAGGCAATCATTTTCCTAACCCTGAACCACAAAGACGTTAACACAAGGGTGCAACAGTGAGAGGAGCAGCATATGTTAGGGAACAAAAGTGGAACAAACTCCATCACTTCCTCCTCTCAGAATTCACTGGTGTTATGGCTTTGATGACAGTCCCCTCACAGCTACTGTAACCTTTCAGATGCCACTTCCAGAAGCACTGTCTAAAACATTGCTTCAATAGCACTGCTTCCTCTTTAAAGAGGCCCCACCTCGAATACCCTCCACAGTTGTTGTCACAGGGACAGAACACTTCCCCCTCGCCCTCTGGACTCCTGTGTATAATGATCCACACATCGTCTGTCACCGTCCAGTAATATTTAACCAACCCAGGCTTCATGTAAGCACTCCACAAAGTCTTCACTCATCATTTAACGTAATATCTATGAATTATTTTTGATTGCCGTGGTTACGAAGTACATGGAAAATCAATGTCAAGAAAATATCTTTCTGACCCTATCAAATTGCCCTTTTCTCACACCTGCTTCTGCTGGTGCTCCTCTCAGTGCTTCACCATGCCTCTATGTGACTATAGGAATATTCATGTGTTTCTTTATATGGATACACACCCCAAGGGCTACACCTCAAAGTCAATCCTAGATAGTAACAGTAAAGGCTCCATGGGCAGGAGATGTTTCAAACAGGAGAACTATTGCCTCACAAGCTGTGCCCACCAGGGCAAGCCGCTGCTTGTACTTATGTAACCCAAATGTGTTGTTGTGACTGAAGTCTTTTTTTGTATAAGACAACAAAAAAAGACTACAAATAGATGCTACAATGAGTTTGTCGCTGGCACAACATTGATAGGTTATTATACTATGGCTTGCACAAGGACCCTAGACTATTGAAATAGTGTACATCAAGTGGGATTTTTACATAATTGCATCACACATTTTGTTCACATTATAAATATTTGAACGTTGAGGTCCCAGCATTTAAGTGAAGGTAAGGGAAGGTGGCCTGAATCTGGGCTAAGGTAGTCCACAGGCTTAATGTGTCCTCACCAAAGATCTGTGTGGCAGCAAGGATTACATGTTTGATTCTCAGAGGGGCTAGATTGGCCTTTCATCATCCAGGATTATAGCACCTGAGCCTTTGAATGATATATCACACCATCACTGCATGGAAGAGACTCGTTGTCACTGAACTAACACACTGATCCCAGACCACCACTATCCCAGTTAGTGAGAACTTTCAGAATCCAGCAGAAGGGGTGCCACAGCTTCAGATGACGCCATACAGAAGGCAAAAGTGTGCAAAACAAATATTGGGAAGATAAAATATATGTTTTTTCTTGTGTCTTTCTGTAGGTCCTTTCCTTGTCCTGGAGTCATGTCTTGTCCTGGTTTTGTGAGTGATGCCATGTGGTTCCTCAGGATTTTGTATGACAACTGGAAACAGGAGAAGCTAATCAGGGAATGAGAAGATAAAATCACGCTGCTGGTGGGACAATGCCACATACATGACTGGTCACCTACCTTCTGTACTGGTTACATAGTAATAAATGCTTCAACACGTGTACCTGCCTGCCTTATGTGCTGTGCGTTTGTGTCTTCTCTTCAGATCACCAATTATGAGGACCAATGGAATTATGCAGCAAATGGCAGGCAAACGCATGTGGCAGAGGTGCCTGAATTATGTGGCTAGAAAGTAAAAATTATGCTGCTCAATGCTGCACATTTAGTGGCAACATTATTTTGCTGTTTTGTCATTTAACATACATTAATACAGTGTGAGCAAAGATTTCTCCATATTAGTAGGCCTGGATGAAAAATTCCACTCTACTGGTAGAGTTTGTGGAATTTGGCAACTCCACATTCTGCAGAAAATGCAAAGTTACTGATAGACTCCGCAACGTAGCAGAGATGTTTCAGGTCTCGCAAGCACAAACGAGATGTTTTACCTGCTAGTGAGAGTAGGCGCAATGAAAGTGACTTTTAGCACGTCTTTTGTGATGTAGGTGAGGGAGTGTGATCGTCAGCTGCTGCAACCTGGTGAAGTTGAAGCAGCTAAAATGTATAACTTCAAGGTAAAAATCTTCTCTAGGACCGTTTGCTTTGATATTTTTGTGTGTGGGGTACTTATTAAATTTTTACTTCAACGGGAAGTGCCCCAGAGACTCCAACTTCCTGTTCCTGTCCAGCAGGCTCCTTCCAGTGCTTTGTCTATCTCCCGGTCACTTTTCACTTGGATTTCAAGCTGGAAGGATCACTTTCATTGTCTCCTAGATGTATCATTGGATTTAATGGCTTTGTTGTATTTGAGATTTCACAAGTAAGTTTAAAAAAAGACTTGTATAAGGGTGTTGTACAACGTGTGTGTTTGATCGAGGGCATGCACCAGGATTTATCTGTTCTTTTATTCAATTTTTAGAATTTATTGTGGTGGGTGGCATGCATTTGGGGCCTAGTTATAAGTTTACTTTTAATTTATGTTCTATAATGGAACAATGTTTAACAGTTCACTACATTTTCTCCATGTTTTGTATTGTAAATGTGCAACATTCATTCAATTCACCATGTTAAAGTTAAATGTCTGCTACTGGAATAGGCATTCCAGCTGTAGGCCTAGTACTAGTCATGGGTACATGCCGAAACGACCATGGTATCTGTTGAACTGAAACACCATGGATGGCATTGGATTAAAGATAAAGGGGGTCATTCCAACCCTGGCGGTCGGTGTTAAAGCGGCGGCTAACCCGCCAACAGGCTGGCGGTTAAAAAAATGGAATTCTGACCCTGGCGGAAACCGCCAACAGAGACCGCCACTTCAACACTCCAACCGCCACGGCGGGACAAACAAACAGCGCGGCGGTCACCGCCAACAGACAGGCGGGAGACAATGTACCGCCCACCCTATCACAACCCACCAATCCGCCACCTTTTCCGGGGCAGTAGCCCCGCCGATAAAAACACGGTGGAAACAGCCATTTCAAACGGAAAACGCTCACCTCCATACACCCCACGAGGAATCTGGACAGCATGGAACCCGAACTCCACATCCTCCCAGCTATTGTCTTCCTGCTCCTCTACCAGGCGCAGAAGACAACGGTGAGTACTGCACCTACTACACAGGGGAGGGGGGAGGAGAAAATATTACGGGCACACACATACGCGACACACCCACCCCCACCCTCACCCACTACAACAAACACATCAATGCATAGCAATACATCACAGTTACAACCCCCAAACCCCCCGGAAGAATACAAAGACAAAAGGAAATGATCATAAACAGTCGAATATATTGTATCACTGGCTTATAAAAATATCACACATTTAAAACTATTATATACATATATATTAAAAGTCTGATAATTTTTGCAGGCATTGTCCGTGGACCACTGGGCCCAAATCACATGGGCAAAGCCCACACAGGATACCTGACACCAACGGAGAGAACACTGCAGGGGCATCAGATAGTAAACCTATGGGCACCTCAGGGGGAAGGGAATGGGGGGGCACCTCAGCCACATGAGTACACGACGCCAGATCCACGAGGGGCCTCCATGGCCACTGTGCCATCCTGGGGAGTGCAAAGCCACAGTCTCACAAGTCCATACAGTGGGTGGTTTGCCCACTGTTACATCCTGGGGAGTGCAAAGCCACAGTCTCTCAAGTCCATACAGTGGGTGGTTTGCCCACTGTTACATCCTGGGGAGTTCAAAGCCACAGTCTCTCAAGTCTGTACAGTGGGTGGGTTGCCCACTTCTTTATCCTGGGGAGTGCAAAACCACAGTCTCACAAGTCTCTACAGTGGGTGGTTTGCCCACTTCTTTATCCTGGGGAGTGCAAAACCACAGTCTCACAAGTCTCTACAGTGGGTGGTTTGCCCACTGCTGCATCCTGGGGAGTGCAAAGCCACAGTCTCACAAGTTTCTACAGTGGGTGGTTTGCCCACTGCTGCATCCTGGGAAGTGCAAAGCCACAGTCTCTCAAGTGGATGACAGTCTCCACTGGTTCTGGAGGGGGCTTGGTGCCCAGAGTGCTTTGTGCAGCCCTGCCCGACACAGATGAGGGCCTGCCCCTTCTGCCAATGGGCCAGCGGTGCTTGAGATGAAGGGCCCTGTTCAGCGGTTCTTGAGACGGCGGTGCCCTGTTCAGCGGTGCTTGAGACGGCGGTGCCCTGTTCAGCGGTGCTTGAGACGGCGATGCCCTGTTCAGCGGTGCTTGAGATGAAGGGCCCAGTGCAGCGGTGCTTGAGATGAAGGGCCCAGTGCAGCGGTGCTTGAGATGAAGGGCCCTGTTCAGCGGTTCTTGAGATGAAGGGCCCTGTTCAGCGGTTCTTGAGACAGCGGTGCCCTGTTCAGCGGTGCTTGAGACGGCGGTGCCCTGTTGAGCGGTGCTTGAGATGAAGGGCCCAGTGCAGCGGTGCTTGAGATGAAGGGCCCAGTGCAGCGGTTCTTGAGACGGCGGTGCCCTGTTCAGCGGTGCTTAAGACGGCGGTGCCCTGTTCAGCGGTGCTTGATATGAAGGGCCCAGTGCAGCGGTGCTTGAGATGAAGGGCCCTGTTCAGCAGTTCTTGAGACGGCGGTGCCCTGTTCAGTGGTTCTAGAGATGAAGGGCCCTGTTCAGCGGTGCTTGAGATGAAGGGCCCAGTGCAGCAGTGCTTGAGATGAAGGGCCCAGTGCAGCGGTTCTTGAGACGGCGGTGCCCTGTTCAGCGGTGCTTGAGACGGCGGTGCCCTGTTCAGCAGTGCTTGAGATGAAGGGCCCAGTGCAGCGGTGCTTGAGATGAAGGGCCCAGTGCAGCGGTGCTTGAGATGAAGGGCCCTGTTCAGCGGTTCTTGAGATGAAGGGCCCTGTTCAGCGGTTCTTGAGATGGCGGTGCCCTGTTCAGCGGTGCTTGAGATGAAGGGCCCAGTGCAGTGGTGCTTGAGATGAAGGGCCCAGTGCAGCGGTTCTTGAGACGGCGGTGCCCTGTTCAGCTGTGCTTGAGACGGCGGTGTCCTGTTCAGCAGTGCTTGAGATGAAGGGCCCAGTGCAGCGGTGCTTGAGATGAAGGGCCCATTGCAGCGGTGCTTGAGATGTAGGGCCCTGTTCAGCGGTTCTTGAGACGGCGGTGCCCTGTTCAGCGGTTCTTGAGATGAAGGGCCCTGTTCAGCGGTGCTTGAGATGAAGGGCCCAGTGCAGCGGTGCCTAAGATGAAGGGCCCAGTGCAGCGGTTCTTGAGACGGCGGTGCCCTGTTCAGCGGTGCTTGAGACGGCGGTGCCCTGTTCAGCGGTGCTTGAGATGAAGGGCCCAGTGCAGCGGTGCTTGAGATGAAGGGCCCTGTTCAGCGGTTCTTGAGATGAAGGGCCCTGTTCAGCAGTTCTTGAGACGTCGGTGCCCTGTTCAGCGGTGCTTGAGATGAAGGGCCCGGTGCAGCAGTGCTTGAGATGAAGGGCCCAGTGCAGCGGTTCTTGAGACGGCGGTGCCCTGTTCAGCGGTGCTTGAGACGGCGGGGCCCTGTTCAGCGGTGCTTGAGATGAAGGGTCCAGTGCAGCGGTGCTTGAGATGAAGGGCCCAGTGCAGCGGTGCTTGACATGAAGGGCCCTGTTCAGTGGCTCTTGAGACAGCGGTGCCCTGTTCAGCGGTGCTTGAGATGAAGGGCCCAGTGCAGGGGTGCTTGAGATGAAGGGCCCAGTGCAGCGGTACTTGAGATGAAGGGCCCTGTTCAGCGGTTCTTGAGACAGCGGTGCCCTGTTCAGCGGTGCTTGAGACGGCAGTGCCCTGTTCAGCGGTGCTTGAGATGAGTGTCCAGGTCAGCGGATCCGGCCATGCCATGGATGTCACTCGCCAACTGACATGTGGCTGGCGGGGCCTTCCTGCCCATCTGTCTGGTGGCTTGCGCGGCCCTCCTGGGCTGCAGTACCGGGCCTGTGGGTGTCCTCCTGCACACCTGGGATGGGGCTGGTGGGGCCCTCCTGGCCAGCTGGCCTGCTGCCAGACTTGTCGGGCGTGCTGCCCTTGCCACCCTTCCCTGGTCATCTGTGGCCCTTTCCCACCTTTGGCGGTGTCCCAGGTGGCACCCCACTTCCTGCTGGAGCCAGGGTAGGGATTTTGGTCCGTGGTGTCTTTGGCCTCTCGCGCCGGGCACTGGCAATCTTTGGGTGCTTTTCCCGGGGTGGGCTGGCCGTGCCTTGGCTCCTAGCAGTACTAGCTGCCCTTGAGGGTGGGGGACTCCACAGTCCTTGGCAAATAGTCTTTATTGGTCCTGGTTTTTTGGTGGCTGAGGTGCTGATTGGAGTCTTATGAGATGGACGGGGTGGGGGAGTTGTTGGAAAGAGGTCAAGTTTGGAAAGGAAAAGCAATTTAGAAAGAGAGGGACGGGTAGGTGTAGGGGGTATGTGAGTGGAGGAAGAGAATGTGGTTGTAGGAGTGTGAAGTCTGGTGTCTTTGGGTGCTGGTGCTTGGGCTGGAGGCTGTTGTGAGGTGGATGGCTGTTGGGTGGGTGGCTGCCTGCGTTTGTGTGGTTTGGAAGAGGGGGTGACAGACACACTGGGAGAGGACACAGGGGATGTGTAAATGGTAGTGGGGGTGGTGACTGCACGTGTGCGGAGTGTTCTGGTGGGTGTGCTGGTGATGGACGTAGTGGCTGAAGATGTTGTGCATGCAAGTGTGAGTGGAGACGTCACAGGGAGGGAGGAGAGAGACGAGGAGGAGGGGGACACAGAGGAGGCAGTGGCTGTTGGTATGTCTGCATGTGGATGTTGCTTGTGTGAATGCTTGTGTGATGTGTGGTGCTTATGTCTGGATGAGCTTCCCTTGGGTGTTGAGGTGTGTGCAGGCTGGTCTGACGGTGTGTCTGGGATAGGCAGAGGTACAGGGGATTAGATCTGGGTTGAGGAAGTTGGAGGTGGGAGGCTAGAGACAGGGACAATGGCTGCCATCAGTGCTGAGGCCAGAGCGTTGAACGATCGCTGATGGGCAGCCTGACCAGAATGAATGCCCTCCAGGTATGCATTACTCCGGTGCACCTCCCTTTCTACACCCTGGATGGCATTCAAAAGGGTAGACTGCCCAACAATGATGGTCCTCAGGAGGTCAATGACCTCCTCACTGAGGGCAGCAGGGGTGACAGGGGCAGGGCCTGAGGTGCCTGGGGCGAAGGAGATGCCCACCTTCTTGGGTGAGCGGGCACGGGTCAAACGCTGAGGGGCTGCTGGGAGGGCGGTGCTGGTGCGCTGGGTGGCGGCTGTACCTGTTGTTGTGGGGGGCACGGATGTGGCCGCCACCACAAGGGAGCTCCCTTCAGAGGACGAGTCGCTGTCACTGACATCAGCACGAATCCCCGCTGTGGAGCTCCCCTCGCCCTCCGTCCCACTGGTGTACTCAGAGTCCGTTGCATGGCCCTCCAGGGCCATGTGGGATGCAGCTCCTTCGTGCTCCGATACCACTTCTCCTCCGCCTGATGATGCTAATGCACACATGAACAGGAAGACCACAAAAAAGGGTGGGGGGGAGAAATAAAGACATGTTGAGTGCATGCATAGTCGACACAGTTGGCGGACAGGACAGACACAGAAGCCCCCTGCAATACGCCGCGCACTTGGGGTCCACTACTCAATCAGTGGGACATGGCCTACAAGCCTATGGACGACAACTGCACACATAGATGACACAGGGCCATGGATACCTGTACTTGGCACCCTACAGAGGTGGGGGGAAGGGGCACAGGGCCATGCCTTACGGAGGGGCCTAGCCTACAGAAATCGCCCTGGCCTAGGGATACCCACAGGCCTCCTCCCCCACCCAGACACCTCCACTGCGCGCAAAGTCAGCAGAATGTGTTTGTACTCACCCCCTTGTGTCTGCTGTGATGTCCTCACGCGCCCATCCAAATCGGGGTAGGCCACCGCCAGGATCTGGGACATCAGGGGGGTCAAAGTACGACTGGCACCCCTCCTACGTTGGGAGGCCATCCCCAGCTGAGCCTCCGCCGTCTTCCTGCTCCAGCGTCAGATGTCCTCCCACCTCTTCCAGCAGTGGGTGCCCCGTCTGTTGTGGACCCCCAGGGTCCGGACGTCCTTGGCGATGGCACGCCACATAGCGACTTTCTGGTGGGCGCTGACCTATGTGACATGTAGAGGGAGAGAATAATAATCATCACCTTCTGCATGCTCGATGTGAGTGGCCCCCCATCCCCACCCTTGCCATGTGGCACATGCTCTCATCTGTCGTTTGATGCATGCCTCAATCGCTCCCCTCCCCACCATCTTTCATCCACCCCACTCAACACAGGCATTGCCCGCAAAGCATGGTCCCAGTGTACTTACCTGTTGGTCTGGAGGACCGTAGAGTAGCGCATACTGGGGGAGGACCCCATCCACAAGTTTCTCCAACTCCTCCGCAGTGAAGGCAGGGGCCCTTTCCCCAGTCGCATGAGCCATTGTCTCTTCCAGACCGAGGTCACAGCAGCACTTGCAGTATAGGTCCTCTCCTGTGGAAGATCAGGTATCGAGTGATTAAGCAGATAGAAAATGGCGGTCACACCCGCAGCGGTGCGTACCGCGACCGCCGGCGCACATCGTCATTGGCTCCTGAAACCCATAGGGTTCAATGTTAACCAATGCAGCTTTGCGCCGCGATCTTCGACCGCCTACCGCCACGGTGTGCCACACCAGCGCATTGACCTCACATCCCACTGTCGCACTTCACAGGTCAGGCAGCCGCCATTTCAAGGGCCCACATGGCTTAATTACTACTGCGTCACACATACCTAGGCCTTGCATCAACACTCATACAAGCCATTCAATGCATTGTGAATCGTGTTATGTGCAAGCTGTGGGAACGTACCTGTGGGTTGATTGACTCTGTGCTCGCTGTTGTCCTTCATAGGCACCGTCTGCTGGGACATGCAAGGAGATGGATGAATCTTCCTGTGTACAGACCGCTGGTGGACCTGTCGACAATGGAGGAACGACATGTCATACTGACATACAGGCTTGACCGAGCCACTATACGGGAACTGTGTGCCCAGCTGGAGCCAGACCTGATGTCACCCCTCCGCCAACCCACAGGGATCCCCCCTCTAGTGCAGGTGCTGTCAGTACTCCATTTATTTGCAAGTGGGTCATTTCAAACAACAGTGGCCATATCATCAGGGATGTCCCAGCCCATGTTTTCCAAGGTGTTGTCCAGAGTGTTGTCTGCCCTGCTCAAACACATGCGGAGCTACATCATTTTCCCTGAGGTGGAAGATTTGGTTACAGTGAAGGGTGATTTCTATGCCCTTGGACATATTCCCAACATCATTGGTGCCATTGATGGGACACATGTTGCTTTGGTCCCCCCCAGCAGGAGTGAACAGGTGTACAGGAACAGGAAGAGTTATCATTCCATGAATGTACAGATGGTGTGTTTGGCAGACCAATACATCTCCCATGTTACTGCCAAGTTCCCTGGGTCAGTGCATGACGCCTACATCCTGCGGAATAGCAGCATCCCGTATGTGATGGGTCAACTCCAGAGGCACCGTGTGTGGCTATTAGGGGACTCTGGTTACCCCAACCTGTCATGGCTACTGACCCCAGTGAGGAATCCCAGGACAAGGGCAGAAGAACGGTACAATGAGGCCCATGGGCGGACTAGGAGGGTGATCGAGCGAACCTTTGGCCTCCTGAAGGCCAGGTTCAGGTGCCTCCATATGACAGGTGGATCCCTAATGTACTCACCAAAGAAGGTGTGCCAGATCATCGTGGCCTGCTGTATGCTTCACAACCTGGCTTTGCGACGCCAGGTGCCTTTTCTGCAGGAGGATGGTCCAGATGGTGGTGTTGTAGCAGCTCTGGAGCCTGTTGAGAGTGAAGAGGAGGAAGCTGAAGAGGACGACATAGAGAACAGGAACACAGTAATACAGCAGTATTTTCAATGACACACAGGTAAGAGTACACACCGGCATATTACATTTACTTAAAGACTTCTACCTCTCTACTGTCTGACTTTTTCCCCCAGTGTATGGTAACTGTGTTGTGACTTTCCTTTCCGTTTTCAGAGATGTGGGCCCCACTGCGTGACATCTGCTTTGTTTCCCCATGGACTACAGCTGTGTGACAGCGGTTTGTTGGCATCACAATGTGAATGAACATTTTGGCACGGTCATGTCTAATACATTTGTTAAAATCACAGCCAGACTCCAGATTGTTTATGTGCAATAAGTGTGTTTATTCAAGTGCTCTAAATTTGATGGGTGGTTGCAAATCGGTGAGGGGTGATGGTGCAGGATTGTCCATGGCAGAGTCCAGACTATCAGTATCACAGGTGCATTGTCCAAATGCCTGTGGAAAGTGGAGCAGGGGCAGTTTAAAGTTGGACAGGGTGACAATGTGGGACAGTGGGATGACAATCAGGGCGGTATCCTTTGCTGGCGGGGGTCTTGACATCTTACTCTGTCTTCTTCCTGGATCTCAGGGCCCACTTACGGGGTGGTTCTCCTTCTGCAGGGGGTGGGGTTCTGGTGGCCTGTTGGTCTTGTGTCGGGGCCTCCTGTCCACTAGCGCCGGCGGAGGTGGTAGGCAGTTCTTGGTATATGCTAGTGTCAGGGGCCCTTTGAGGTGCCACAGTGTCCCGCAATGTGGTGACTACCTGATTCAGGGCCACTACGATGGTACCCATGGCGGAACTGATGTTTCTTAGTTCCTCCCTGAACCCCATATACTGTTGCTCCTGCAGAAGCTGGATCTCCTGAAACCTGGCCAGGACCGTCGCCATCGTCTCCTGGGAGTGGTGGTATGCTCCCATGATGGAGGTGAGGGCTTCGTGGAGAGTGGGTTCCCTGGGACTGTCCCCCCCCTGTCGCACAGCAGCCCTCCCAGTTCCCCTGTTTCCCTGGGCCTCTGTCCCCTGGACTGTGTGCCCACTACCACTGCCCCCAGGTCCCTGTTGTTGTTGGGGTGGTGGGTTAGCCTGGGTTCCCTGTAGTGGTGGACACACCGCTGATTGACGTGTCCTGGGGACAGAGGTATGGGCCCGCTGGGTGGGTGCTGTGCTGGTGTTCCTAGAGGGGGGAAGGTCTGCTGTGGCCTGTGGCTGTCGGAGGGGAACAGACTGTCCCGAGGTCCCCGATGGACTGGGCTGGTCAACTAGATCTAGGTCGACAGAGCTGCTGTCCTCACTGTGGCCCTCTTCTGGGGGTGGAGTGGACATTTGTGGACCCTTCCTGCGTGGTGACCTGGCGTTTGGGTCCTGCAGGGGTACAAAAGTATGGTTACTGCTTCTGTGTGTGCAAATGGCGTGCAATGGGTGGGTGCCCGTGTACCCCAGTGCTGGCATTCCTTTGTGGGGGCTGTTGTGACGGTGGTTTGGGGGGGCATGGGGATGTGCAGTTGGCATGCTTTGGTGATGGGTGTCCATGCTTTGTGGACGCATGCAGGGCTAGGTTTTGGGATGGGTGGGTTGTGATGGTGAGACATTTGCAAGGAGTAGGTGTGATGGGGGTGGGGGTGAGGGTGGGGGTATGAGTTGGCATGTAGGTGGGGTGGGGGGAATGAAGTAGTGAAGATGAGACTTACCAGAGTCCATTCCTCCAGCTACTCCTGCGAGGCCCTCAGGATGCAGGATGTTCAAGACCTGCTCCTCACATGTTGTAAATTCTGGGGGAGGAGGTGGGGGTCCGCCGCCAGTCCGCTGCACCGCGATGTTGTGCCTTGATACCATGGAACGCATCTTCCCCCGTAGGTCGTTCCACCTCTTCCTGATGTCATCCCGATTTCTCAGGTGCTGTCCCACAGCGTTGACCCTGTCGACTATTCTGCTCCATAGCTCCATCTTCCTGGCAATGGTGGTGTGCTGCACCTGTGTCCCGAACAGCTGTGGCTCTACTCGTACAATTTCCTCCACCATGACCCTGAGTTCATCATCTGAGAACCTTGGGTGTCTTTGGGGTGCCATGGGGTGGTGTGGGTGATGTGTAGGGTGGATTGTGTGGTGATGTGTATTGTTGTGTTGTGTAAAGTGCGTGCTAATATTGCTGGGTGACAGTGAATTGGGCGTCTGGGTGCTCGGATGTCTTTTCTCGGTGCGTGTTCACGAATCTCTAGGAGTGGAAGTTTGTGGGTGATGTGGGTGTGTGTTTTATATTGTATTGAGTGTGTGGGAGTGGTGTGTGTATGTGTATCAGGTGTGTGTATTTTGAATTGTCCAATGTGGTAGTGTTTTGTACAAGTATATGTATTTTGAGCGCGGCGGTGTGTACCGCCAATGAAATACCGCAGATGAAAGACTGCCACGTGGATTCGTGTGTCGTGATAGTGTGGGCGTATTTCTGTTGGCGTTACGGTGGAGGTTTGGTCATCGCCAGTTTCTCGCTGCCCTTTGGTGTGGCGGACTTTTGTGGATGTAGGTATTTTGGCGGTTTGCCTGTTGTGGGTCAGAATGACCGTGGTGGTTTACCGCGACCATGGCGGTGTTATGGTGGTCTTCTGTCTGGCGGTAAGCGCCTTTTACCGCCGAGGTTGGAATGACCCCCAAAATGTTGTTTGGCAGTATTTTACATTGTTTTCTGCAAACAGTGTATGACGGGGTAATAGTACTTGATGCCTTTGTATGATGTGTGTTGTTGTTGTAACATTGTTAGCCCCTTTAATTTTCGTTTTTGGAATTACTGACTCAACGTTGTTTTTTAATCCTGTACCAATGCCAGTGTGTGAGAGTGTCATAAACCACTATTTGTTCTAGTCAATTATATTCCTATACCTATATAATTGTTTTTGTTTTCTATTCATCCTGCTTGTTGTTTGACCATGTGGCTGGCGGCCATTTTGTTTAGGTAGCCAGTGTGCTTTTAGGCCTGCATATGTTCTTCTTTGTTGTGGTGGCCAGGCCTCCTTGCTGGTTGTTGTTTGACCATGTGGCTGGTGGCCATTTTGTGCAGGCAGCCAGTGTGCTTTCATGCCTGCATGTGTTCTTCTTTGCTGTGGTGGTCATGAGTATTTGCTGGTTGTTGTTTGACCATGTGGCTGGTGGTCATTTGTTCAGGCAGCCAGTGTGCTTTTAGGCCTACATGTGTTCTTCTTTGTTGTGCTGGCCTTGCCTCCCTGCTGGCTGTTGTTTGACCATGTGGCTGGTGGCCATTTTGTGTAGGCAGCCAGTGTACTTTTAGGCCTGCATGTGTTCTTCTTTGTTGTGGTGGCCATGCCTCTTTGCTGGTTGTTGTTTGACCTTGTGGCTGGTGGAAATTTTATGTGTTTTTCAGGTCTAGTAGGTCAACGCTTATTATTAAATGTACTATATGAGCAGTGTTTTACATTTTATTATATAATTTGTTTGCATTTTTCACCTCCACCACCCCTTGCCTCCCAAATCCATGTGATTTCTTGTGGTAGTCCCCTTCCCCAGTACATCAGTAATTGAATTCTCTTTTTTTCAATGTTATTCTTTTTTGTACTTCACAAACTTTATTTAATTTAACTTTATATTAACAGTGCAATACTAATATTTAAATCTTTTTTTCTTGTTTTTAGAATTAAAAAAAAAAAAAAAAACTATTTTATTATTATTTTTTTAATTTATTTCCATTTTACCTATTAGCCGCATGTCGGCCATTAGTGTACAGATGCACTACATTACATTATTCAAGGATTATTATTCCATAAGGACCTCTCTGAGTGCCACATGCCAACTTGATGCAGATAAACCTAACAGTTACGTTCTGTATGTTGTAGTTGTTGCTCTCATCCTTCATGAGTGTACATGATAATGAAAGTTAATATTGGTGTGGTTTTACAAATTGAGACACTGTATTATTTCATAGTTATTTATTATAGGTTTAATTAAGTAACCATTAAATGATATTGTTTCTACTATTAATGCAACTGCAACAATGCCACGTTTCATTCATCCTTTTTGCATGTTTGCTTTTAGGTGCACAAAAAGAAAGAGACATCACCCACAGTACTGCCAGACAGAAGGCTTGTGGATGATTTGACTCGAGGCCACACTCAGGACCACACGGACAACTCTTCAGCTTGTGAAGCTAAGTGATACTGCCAACTGACAGCTTCAAGATGGCCCCAAAGAAAGCTGCCACTAAGAAAGCGGCCAGTGATAAGAAGGAGCTTCTCACCACTAGTATGTCGCTCCAGACCTTTTTTGGGCAAAAATGTGTGCCTGCCTCACCACCTTCTTGGGAGCAAGCTGGGAGCAGCACTCCCGCATCAGCAGCCTGATTCCAAACTAGGCCCAAGCCCATGTCTGGCACAGAGACAGCCTCTCTTATCACAGAAACACTGAAGAGCAGTGATGTTGAATTGTACTTATCTCTTTCTCAAAATAGTACCCAATTGCTGCCAAAAACTCAGGCCAGTGGACAACAACAGCTGCAGCCAGCAATAACAGTTCAGGATGTTGAGCTTCATGATGAGGAATCCGACCAAGCCCCTCTTTCACAAGATCCACTGTCTTCCAGATCTCCGCCATCTTCTTCTTCAAGACACCCTTCTGGTGATCAAGACTCCACTTGGATACCACCTCAATCTGAGATATTGCAGGCTAGGGAAGGAGTAAAAGTAAAGGTTCCTGAAAGCCTTAGAGTTATGGATGAAGAAAAAGAGGATGGCAAGTCTGATGATGAGCCAGTCATCATGAAAGTTAGCCCAGCCCCAGTGAAGTCAAACATTACCCCATCTTCTCAACCTGCTCTAGCGACTAGGATGTGTTTGTATGCAGTGTCTGGTGTCAGGGGACCACAATGGTCCACGTACACACATTGTAAAGGTTTCTTGGAGATTAAGAGGGGTGTCTGCAGTGGGTGTTTCACGTTGGAGACTTTTATTTGTTGGCAGATGTCACAGCAAAGGACATACCGCTTGGCCTGTTTGTAAAGACCTGGCCACCAATAGTGTGATTGCAATATTGATATTGTAGCTGCCACACTAGCATCAGCAGATGCATCTCACTCATGCACTGCTTTCACTAACTCTGGTCTTAAATCTTTGTTGGAAATCACTCGGACTCCCACACCTGGAATCTTCACTTCAGCGTCAAACATGCCTCCCGTCCGTTAAGAATATTTAGTGGGATAGGCTTTGGGCAGTGGTTCACCCTCAGCCGTAGCTCCTATAGCTGCCAATGTTTCATTTTCCACTCTAGTTTTAGAGCGTGTTACTGCTGCGAAAGAAGATATTGCTACTGCCAAATTTGCTGCTTCATTGGCCAAAATGTTGCCTTCAAAGTGTATTCCAACACGTTGGTGTCCTATTGTATCTAAAACATGGACATTTGGTTGTTTTTCCTTCAGATTCTCTACCTTCTCTCACAAGAATCTGTGTTTTATGGTATTACCTTTTGAATCTCTGAACCCTTTTTTGTAATGCAGATATTCATTGAAGGACTGAACACAGTAGTATGAATCACAGACAATCAGAGTCATCGGCTCAGGATCCGTATGTTCTAGTGCCATTAACAGTGCCCTAACTTCTGCAAGATGTGCTGTACAGTCCACTAGACTCTGTGTGTATGTTTTTTTCAGGATGGAACTTGTCATCCTTCATATATCCACTCACGACTGCACAAGCAGCTGAGTATTGGTGTTTAGTGCCTATAGCAGGTTGTGCTGAACCATCAGTATACAAAATTGTTTTGTATTGTTCAATAGGTAGTGTATTTGCCTGAACAGGATATTCAAGTTCACATTGGAGGAATTCTTGAGTCTGTAATTTGGAGTCAAACACATAATCAACATCAGTGGCCGTCAGAGACGTTGCCCATTGAATCCAACATTGATGTAATGCTTTAGCATTCGGGATGCTTGCTTTGGTAATAGCCTCAAGGGCTGGAACTGGAGACAACAATAATGTGCTTCCCTTGGGCCAGAGGTCTCTCTTTAAGGACCGCCATCTGAACAGCAGTGAAATTTCTTTCAATGGGAGTAAAGCGTTGTTCAGCTGTAGTATACTGGTGTGATTTATATGAAATTGTGACTGTCTCACCTTAATTGAATGTTACGTAGATGAAACCAATGGCAGCAGCAATTATTCTGATAACCTATTGTCCCTTGTGTAAATGCTTAGCATCTACTTAGCGTCTCTACTTGTACATAGTATCAGTTGCTTTCACCTCCAGATGCTCTAGAAGATCCAGGTGAATTATTGTGATTTCTGATGCACTGTCTAACAGTGCTAACGCCCAAATTCTTGTTCTTCAGTAAAGCCCTCTTCTTGAGTTGCATGTCGAATTGCAACTGCTGCCACTTTTTTCTTTTTTAAACTGTGGTTTGTGTTGTGGAAGTTTCTCTTCTTTTTTAACAGAAACTTCCGATGAGAGTTGTGAGTGCTTTTTTGGTTTCATGTACTCGGTCCACTGATTTGACCACCCACCTCTCTCACTTTGTTTTTCTGGTGAGTCCTGAAAGGAACAAGATTGGCGTGTATCAGTATAATGATATCTGTCAGGCGTTTTGATATTATCCCTATTTCTAAGATTACACTTATTTTGTGGGGTCTCCGAATGTTTTTTAGAACCCTCAGGTGTTTATTTGGCGGTATCCTTATTGGATCTACCTTGTGTTTGTGGTTTAGTCAGTCTGGCTCTCAAACTGTCTTGACCTATACTGGAGTATGTTTCAGCGATAATTTTAGGCAGCTCATGTTCCTGATCCTGTGCCAGAATGTCATGGAGCAGCGTGCGCACTGTCAGTGCAACTGCTTCCCCTTTGATGTTACTTAATATGATTGAAGATACAGTGGAACAATTACCTATTAATTGCATCCCCAAATCTAAGGTGTATGCAGTTATGTAGAGTGTAAATACTGTGCCCCATGTATTACAGTTTTCAACTGTGGGAACCATGCTGAAAGGCAAGCACACTGTCAAAATTCTATTTTTATCGTAACGGTCCCGTATGGGGAAAGACTGATTCCAGTGCATTTATTTTTTGAGCTAACCAAAACAAAATCTCCTCCCGTTTGGCGGGTACTTTACCCATAATCGAATGTACAGTGGCTGGAATAATACCTTGCGCTGCTGCATGTGCTTGAGCTGGAGCAGTTCATTCTGGGTTGTATTTAACATTTGCATGACTAATTGTACTAACAATCTCTGGCCCTTATTACAACCTTGGCGGTCAGCAATATAGTGGCGGTAATACTGTCAACACGCCAGTGGTAATAAATATGAAATTATGACCACGGTGGAAACCGTTTAGGCAGGAAGCCACTTTAACACACCGACCGCCAGGGCGAAATCAACAGGCACCACGGCGGTAACTGCCTACAGCCAGGAGGAAGACAATGTTCTGACCACCGTATTGTGACAGTCCAATTCACCAGCTTTTCTGGGGCGGTACCAATGACATCAAAAGCCTGGCAGAAACACTGCACAGAAGGGAAAAGACTCACCTCTGGAGACTCAAGGAAGAACCACGCCGACATGGAGCCCAAGTTGCATGTGTTACCCATGCTCTTCTACGTTCTGCTCCACTACAATCCTGTGCCTCTGTCCCCTGAATGGTGTGCCCACTGCCACTGACCCCAGGTCCCTAATTGTCTTGGGTTTGTGGTGTGCCCTGGGGTCCCTGTAGTAGTGGACACACTGCTGATTGACGTGTCCTGGGGACAGAGGTATGGGCATGCTGGGTGGGTGCTGTGGTGGTGTTTCCTGAGTGGGGAGGCTCTGTGGTGGTGTGTGACTCTGCCTGGGTATCCGACTGTCCGGAGGTCCCTGATGGGCCAGGTTGGACATCCAGATCCAGATGAGCAGAGTTGCTGTCATCACTGTGGGCCTCTTCTGTGGGGGGACTGGATGTTGCTGGCACCTCTTCTCCAGTGACATTGGCTGGAATACCTGTGGGGATGTAAATGCATTTTTATTGTTTCTGTGTGTGACATAGTGTGCAAGGGTGGGTTGGCCTCTATGGTTGTTCTTGCCCTAGGAGCTTTCATTTGTGTACGTTGTTCTATGGTGTGATGATTAGTTCTCTGTAGTGTGCATGCTTTAGTGATAGGTGTCCATGCAGGTCTGTTAGGGGTATCCAGGCATTGGTGATGCTTGCAGGGCTTGCCATTGGGATGAGTGAGATGTGATGGTGGGGTGTATGGGAAGTGGTGGAGTGATGGAGTGAGAGTGAAGGTGGGGGTATGTAAAGGCATGCAGGTAAGGGAGTGAAAGAAGTAATGAGTTGACTTACCAGAGTCCAGTCCTCCTGCTACTCCTGCCAGGCCCTTAGGATGTATGATTGCCAAGACCTACTCCTCCCATGTTGTAAGTTGTGGGGGAGGAAAGGTGGGTCCAACGCCAGTCTTCTGTACTGCAAGCTGGTGTTTTGCTGCAATAGAACGTACCTTGCCTCATAGGTCGTTCCACCTCTTCCTGATGTCATCCCTGGTTCTGGGGTGCTTTCCCATGGCATTGATTCTGTCCATGATCCTCTGCCATAGCTCCATCTTCCTAGCAATGGATATCTGCTGCACCTGTGCTCCAAATAGCTGTGGCTCTACCCGGATGATTTCCTCCACCATGACCCTTGGCTCCTCCTCAGAGAATCTGGGATGTCGTTGTGGTGCCATTGGTGTTGTGAGTATTGTGGGTGAGGGTGTGTAGGGTAATGTGTTGGGGTGTGTGATGTGGGGTGCATGGGTGATATATAGGTGTAGGTGGTGTGTGTCTCTGATCTTGTCTGTGATGTCTGTCTCATGGCAATTGTATTCTTAAAGGGTTGTGGGTAATGTGTGTGTGTGTTTTATAGTGGTGTGGGTGTGGTGTGTGTATGTATGTCAGGTGTGTGTAGTTTTAATTGACCAATGTGGTGGTGTTTTGTATGTATGTGTCTATTTTGAGCGCAGGTAGGCCTGAATCATCCTCTCAATAGTCATTGGTGCTCCACCTTGCTCGACCTCTTTTGCCCTCGCCTCTGCAGTGGACTTTAGCCCCGCCTTTATAAACTAATCAAATGCAGATTTTGGGGCTGCTGCTCCTGTTCCTGTTGTTGTTGTTGGTGTTGATTTTGGCTGCTGTGAGCCAACAGCACTGTCCGCAGGCTCTATGGAAGTTGTGGGCTCTACCCCAGAACCTCTGCCCATGAATGAGCCTCTAATTCCATCCATTCTTTTTCTAGGTCTCTGACTTGCTCAGCAATCCATGTCTTGTAGGTTGAAAGATTCCCATCTGGAAAAGGAATGAAAGTGGCCAGAAATTGTTTGCACAGTAGGTCAAGAATTGTGGCACAGATGTAATCTTTGGATGATACAATGTCTCTTTGCAGCATTGTATAAACATTTCAGTGAAAGATTAAGTTCTCCGCCAACTTCTGCGCATCTGTTTTTTCATCCACACATGCGTACATTTCAGACACCTCCTTTAGTTGTTTCTGCAGCATGTGCACCAATGGGATAGCTTGGCCATGGTACAGTCCTCCTTGCTAACTTCCTGTGTGAAACTTTAAAAAGGAAGCAGCATCTCTGTCAGGCATTTGACCTGGCCCCTATAGTTCATCTCAATGATCATGCCTTTCACAGCTGAATCCCCTCTTTGCATGAAACATTCATTGATCAGTCTGTAGTGCTCAAACATGTGTTGTAACATGTAATAATTAGAATTCCAACATGCTGGCACCTCCTGTATGAGGACTTTAACTGGCATTTTATCATCAAGCTTGATAATCCTCAACACCTTGCTTGCTTTAAAAGAATGGCTAAAATGAGTGTAGGTTCTTCTGCAAGTGGACAGTAAGTTGCTGACCTGGGGTTCTTTTTTGAGGAAGTCCTGTACAATGATGTTTATGCAGTGTGTCAAACGCAGGACCCTGAAATAACCACCATCTGAGATGGCCTTAACTATATTACTGCCATTGTCTGTAGCAACAAATCTAATATTAAGCTCTTTGGGGTGCAGCCATTCAAAGACCTAGTTGTTAAAGTCATCCAAGATGTTTTCAGCTGTATGGGATTTCTCAGTGGTTAACATAGTTACTGTTGCATGGTACTGAGCACCATTAAAAACGTCAGCAGTGTCAACATCTTTAGATTTAATTTCTCTAACCCCCACAAGAGATCCAGTGTGCAGTGATGCACATGTAATCAGAGGCTTGGCAACTGGTCCACATGTCTGTCGTCAGGTGGATTGTGTGGACAGCACTCTGCTGCAAAGCTTGTCTTACCAATTCTGGCACATGGTGATGTAGCACTGGAACAGCAACTCTGGTGAAATAGGTTCAGCTGGGATCTTTCCTTTTCGAGCAGATAACTGCCACAAATTCTAGAAACCCACTTCTTTCACAAAAACAAAACAGGGAGGAGGTCCAATGCTAATATTTTAGCCCACTTCCCATTGTACAAATGTGCCATTGGGTGGTTGCATTTGTACTGCCTCTCTTGCCTAAACATAGCAGTAACAGAGCCTGGATGTTTTTCTTTACTGGTGCCACTGATGCAGGCGACTTAAAAGGTGGCGGTGGGCTCAATGTGCATCTTTTGGGGGCAGCCACTGTATGTTATTGTCTTGGTGTTCCGACCTGACTCTGAATCTTTCTGTGAGATTGTGATGTTGCTGATATGGGCGACGATATACTGCACTGCTGAGGACAGGGCTGATTTGTGTAACAAAAATGTCACCCTCTTCTTCACCATCACTTTCCACCATCATCAGATCAGATTTCCTGCTCTCAACATCTTCACTAACACCATGTGCATGATTTTGGCCTCTAACATGCGCCTCCCAGTGGATTGCATGGTGTTTTCTCAAATGGGTTATTTGGACTCCGGTTCCATAGTTTGTATCAAGCTTACCCCGACTTACACTTGCTTGACAAATGGAGTATATGGCAGGCTCCAGATTTCTATGGGTGTGGCCACAATGCTCGGCTGATGCTCAAACTGTAATTAAAGATTTGCAAGTCTTTGTCGGCACATATACTGTTGCGGATTTCCATTCGGACTGGGCCCTACTTTTACCTCAAGGTCTTACAGGGATCCCATGGCTTTGTTAGGGGTCCAACTGCATTACTCGTCTCCATTTCATCCTGAAGGAAATAGTGTTGTGGAGCGATGAAACCGTGATCTAAAGCAATCCTTAACAGAAAGAGTATTAGGCAATGGGTCGTAGTTGGCTTACACAATTGTATGGAGTTCAGAGACCACTTAATAATCTGCCTAGAAGGTCCCTGGGAGGGTGTACTTCATACCAGTGCCTGTTTGGAACTCAAATGTATGCCCCATTGATGGTTCTGGCATGGAGGCAGCGGATACGCCTTTTGACCTAAATGGATGTGTCACTGTCTTGCAGGAGTTACAACAATTCTGTGATGACAATACAACTGCCAGTGCTGCCTCCTCTGGAATTAGGGATGTACTATCAACATCTACTGGCTGGATTCCCAAGCTGGGGGATCTAGTACGTGAAAAGATTGCTGTGAAAAATAAGCTTGGCCCTTCTTATCGAGTACCTCTCTATGTCCTGGGAATACACGGTACCAGAACTATTATACTACCACCGCTGCCTGGTTCTAAAGAGAATCGCTTTGTCTTCATTGAAAATGTCAAGTTACACCATGTGGCCAATTCTGCACAGCAGACATAGGGTACTCCTGAGTACTGCCCAAATCCCTCCAACTACAGGCTTGAATGTTCCTCTGAAAGTTTTCAACAGCAACATTGATTCCTCTCCGAGATTGGGAAGAGTGGAAAATGAACTTTCATTGGTTCCGCTGAAGACTACTACTTAATTGATTTCGGCTGATATAGAGCAGCCCTCTACAACCTGAACACAAATGGATGTCGTAACATACTATACACCACCAAGGGAATCTTCAGCAATTTCTACTCCTTTAATACACCACCAGCATTAGTTTGTACAGATGATAGTTACGTTGTTGATGCTGACGACCTTTCTTCAGACCCATCTGCCTCAACTGTGACTGAACTGTCAAAATCACATAAGCTAATAGACTGGCTATAATTAACTATCTTATCAGTCCTTGGAACTATTTATGGTTATTGCTGACTGTGGTTGCTTTTTTCTTTGGATTGGGTTTGTCATTGTTTTCTTTCTTCTTATACATGGCCCTTACCTACCTGATCGCTCTACAATTGAACTGGCGGATGAAGTCTTAAAACCTTATTTTTCTTCACTTAAAATACGCAGAGACTTGTCCCTAGTGAACATTACCGCAGTGCCCATTCCTGATAGGATTGTATGGGATAAAGTCTTATTCAACATATATGGACATTCACGTTCCTTGTGTTCAAACTCTCTTTGACTGATGTGATTACACTCGGAGTGATTTCAAATGATTGGGATGTCAAAACAGTTGACACTATGATGTCTGATCTACAGTATTATACAGTTTTTGAAAATGATGATGCGTACCAATTCAAAGGAAACTATCAAGATATGTTTAGTTATAATAGTTATGAACGTCATTTCATTCACAGAGCAAGTACCCCAAAAACTATTTTTAAGTATGCACAATGGTAACACTGCCCGATTCCGCCAATGGGCAGCTCAAAAACGTATAATGAAAAATTTGCATATTTTTCTGGACATAATGTCAAGAATGCTGAGTCATATTATCTTAAATTGCCAGTGACAGATACTGAATGGATATATTCTGATTCCTTTGTTTCCAGATTGGCCATAGACGTTTATGAACATTGGGTTAATTCAATGGATTTGAAAAGTGTGTGGGGATCAAGAAATTGGCAAATTAGAGGCAAAGAAGCTTTATTTAGAGCTTGCATGATTCCTTTTCAGATGATATTCTTAAATGAAAACGTACAACAAATGAACTGTCTAGGCTTAGCAAGCATTAAAGAAATGAATGCCCCCAGTATTCCCGCCACTGCAAAATGTTATAAATGGCAAACGTATACAAATTCATCTGAAGATCATCTTAACGAATGGGTACTAAATGGGACATATAACACGTCATTATCACATCCTGGCGGTGGTTATTGTGACCTGTAGACACCACTGGGTGGCATACATGTTTTGTTAACTCCTCAGGGGGTTTTAGAACTAATAGGCCGGACTCTCGCTATCTATCCTCAGAACACTCGGATATTGTGATAACAAATATGGGGTCATTACAACCCCGGCGGACGGTGTCAAATTGGCGGTAGCACCGCCAACAGGCTGGTGCTAACTACCGCCAAATTATCACATTGGCGGTTTGGCTTAGGCCAAACCGCCAATGTACCACACCGTCCGCCACAGCGATAATGACCGTCAGGTTGGGGACATCAGTCTCCAGCCCAGAGACCACCACTAGCCCGTCTGCGGGATAATGACTCCACACACCACCAAGACTTTCGTGGCTTCTGTACTGCCATGCCCCTGCCCCTCCCAACAGTCCTCCCCTAACAGCCACGGCCCCCCTATGACCACCCCAAAGCTGATAGGGCCCCCTCCCCTCCCCAACTCCAGAAAACCATGGGCCCCCATACATACCCCCCTCCCACACATGCACACACCACTCACACACATACACACACACACACATGCACATATGCATGCACACATACATGAAACAGCCCCGACACACCCCGAGTTCATACACGCATTCACTCACCCCCTCCATACACACACACTCACACCCCCATTCACGCACATGACACACAACACCTCCCACCCCCCTCCCCTGTCGGACGATCACGTTACCTGTCTTGGTGGTCGTCCGGGAGGGAACGGGTTCCATGGGGCCTGCTCCGCCGACAGCACCCCACCACCTCAACACAGCCATGCTGAATACTGTATCATAATTCAGTGGGCGGTGTTGTGGTGATGTGGTGGTGCCGGAGGAGCAACCTCCACTGCACCACTGACCGCCAGTATGGCTGCTGGTGGCTGTCCACCCAATGTATGGTGGAGAGCCACCAGCCAGTCATATGGTGGAGAGCCACCAGCAGTCATAATATGGTGGTCAGAAGACTGCCAACACTGGCAGTCTGCAGACTGGTGGGACTTTGTCGGTCTTCTTAGAAGACCGCTGAAGTCATAATGAAGGCCATAGTGTGGGGAAACTATGCTAGCAATGGATGAAGGTCTCTACACTGGATGCTGTTAAAGAATATTTTAGTCTCCTGTCCAACAACACAGATTTACAGGATTTCCTGTTAGGCTCCAGAAGACAGCACAGAAAATGCTGCATATATGAAACATACAATGAAATTTGTAAACTTTCCCACCAAGAAGCGGCTACCTGGTTAAGGCAAATAGATCAGGAATATTTATAAAAAGCATTAGCTGTTGTAGATAACAGAATTCCTTGTCCGATCGCATTTACACCCTAAATAATATTTTGTCCTCTGCAATAGATATAGTATAGTATAGTACAGTCTCATTTCCGCAACATGGACAAAGTCAGCTATGCGAGCCAGAATACCTTACATCGTTTCCGTCTCCAAAATTGTTACATGTTGCAGGAATGTACTCCCCCCCCCCACACAATTCAAGGGAGTAACACACATCTGGCCCCATATTGCTACTTCTTATGTTGAGTTTGACAAGTTGAGCAGACTAAACGCCTTAATGTTGCAAAAACATGTGGCTCTTACTTCAGCCCACAAGACCTAGGCACTTCAGGTTGCTAGGTCATTGGCGGAAATTCAGTCCCTTTTAAATACCAGCTTTCCAAGACAATTTGGTGAACTCGTGGGATGAATATTTAATGCGTCTAGGTCTAGTGGAATTTCCCACTTTTTTAAGGCTGTTGGTTCTGGTTTCGTTAACACCTTCTCCTCTATATTTGGTTTCATACCGTCAGCCATACATTTGCTTTTTTTTAGTGTTGTCGGGGGATTCCCAATCACTTTGGCTTTAATTGGTGGCATCCTGCTGTTGCTACTTTTTCTACGCAATGGCTGTCCGTTCACAGCAAGGAGCACTGAATGTGCTACCACCAGTGCAGCGTGTCGGGAACGCATGATGCATTATTTTGGAGTACCTCTCCTGCAACAGCTGGAACTTGACTGGTCTTTGTCATTCCGGCCAGTTTTGGATTGTGTGCAGCCTGTGTTTCGATGCCTCTGGTGCCTCTTTGAGTGTGCACTGGAAGTCTGTCTTTCTATGCAGCATTTACTTTCACTGGATGCTGATCCGCTGATGTTCTCGATGAGGGATCATCATCAGACATGTGCATTGAGGGTTCATTTTTCATGAGAGGCAGTCTATGAACTGCCCTATGTGGATTCAGCGAGTCTTGGCTCTGCTGTGGGCATGACACGGAATGCTGCTGCCTCGGCTGAGGCTCAGACTCTCGAACACGTGTGCTCTAAAGTCTTTCCTGGACCTGCCTTGGATATATTGTCACCTGCTGAAGTTGACCATCTCCTGGTGTAGTTAGCCACTTTTAATGTAGCTTTCTGCACGTTTGCTTAAAGTATTAGGCCTCTGTGCACTTTGCCCTAGATGCATTTTATATAGCCTCGTACTGTTATTTTACAGTAACCAGTTACACGGTCTTGTTTTATTTTCTTCTATCACACTGTTTAGCTTACTTCAGCACTGAAGTTCTCAAACAGTACATTCTTGCTCTCTCTGTGCTTCAGTCAAGGATACAGTCTGGTACATTGCTGATAGACGTGGTAGAAGTTTAGTCTTTAGGGTTCGTAGACACATTCTTACGTAGGGACGTTTCTTAGAACACCGGCATGTTAGTTATAAAATCACTTCCAAGTCCTGGTACACGTAACAGGGAGATTCCGACCGGGAAACCACAACTAGACACTGACTGCCCTGTTGCAGATGCTGATCCCGATCACAGGCCTTTGCTCAGGTATCAGGGTCGATGTCCTCCCGGGGGAACCTGAAAGGCAGGCTTAGAGCTTAATATGCTGTGCTCAAAATAGAACTTAGAAGAGAGAACGTAATCTAGTTGCACTATGATAGCGTTATTCTTATGTTTCACTCTCCTCGTTACTATTTCAATCCTACTGTGTAGTATGGTTCTGGTTATTGCGGCTCACGCCTTGTTATCTAAAATGCAGTTGTTTTATAAAACCAATCTTTAAAATTCAAACGGCCTTTGTCATTTATATATGAGACCACACTGTGTATGAGAGAACTGGTTGGGATCTGAGTGACCACGACTTCCCTGGGATGCACTAAGATGTCATGCGCTCGGCTGCCCAATTGTCTCTTCCCATTGGGAGAGATGAGGCACTGCTAGTTAGCCGGAGCTCAAACTGGATTTGGGGTGACAAGGGTCCTTCGCCTTGGGTTAGACTTAGTCCCCCACACTGTGAACGATCTTGCCGCCCAAAAATCCAGTAGTCTCATTAGGATAATGAGAGCCTACGCGACATGGCGCCGCCAACGATTGGTGTGGCTCTAATTTTTGGGTCCACCAGTCTCTCTCGGTCTCATATATGATAATGATCCCTCAGTTCCTTTAACTGAGACGTCCGTGGCACTGAGGACTTCCACCACCGCGATATAGGTAACCCTAAATATAGCAGATGGTTGTTCAAGCTTGAACTTTAAAAGGAAAGACCCCGTTTTGGTGAGCCTTCTCTGAACCAACGCTGTTTTTCTAATGGCGAATCCGCAGGTAATACAAATTACTCTTAATATGAGACAGCCACTCACAGCACATTTGCTTGCACATGGTCTTACGAACCACGGTGGTCCAGTCACGTTTGTGGTGGCCGCCCATGCAGCCTATAGAACAGAACTTTTCTACTCCTGGGTCACATTTCCAGCAGTTGATGGGAATACAAATACATTTCACACATATACGGTTGCGAATGCGCCTGGCCAGTACAGGGTGTACGCATACCTAGAGATACCTCTATCTTATCAAGAACATAATAATTGGCTTGATGGCGCCCTACCCCATACAATATTGCCAGTAAGGTTAGGTCCACTGAGTAATGATGGTCCGACCTGGCCTTTATTGGCCACATATACAACACATCCTGCTGTTGCAAATATGCCGGTGGCTGAAATTCGTCGTTTATATACAGACTTATCGGCTACATATAGACGCTTAGTACAATTTGTGATGCAGACACTAAATGCAAACCCAGTGCGTGCTGCTCCAGCACAACCACATTCAGTAACACCAGGTATAAACCTGGTGACTGTACATTCTATCATGGGTAAAGTTCCAGCAAAACGGGAGGAGACTCCATTTTGGCTGGCACAGAAAATTAATACGCTGGAGGAGGTATTTCCCCATACGGGACCTCAGGACAAACATAGAATATTAACTATGTGTTTGCCATTTGGCATGGTTCCCACAGTGGAACATTGTAATACATGGGGTACGGTGTTTGCCGCGCTCTAGACAACGGCACACGGTACACCGACCTTGGCCAACCTACCGGAAGTGCTTAAACAAATGCAGGATGAATACAGGGCTGCCCCAGCCATAGATTTAGGAATGCAACTGATGGGCAGCTTTGCCACGGTTTCCTCAATAATACTAAGTAATCTTAAAGGGGAGGAACTGCCTAAAATAATAGCGGAAACATATTCCAGTATCGGTCGAGATAGCCTAGGGGCTAGTCCTCAAAAACTGCAGTATCCAATAAAACATGAAGCAAGGGCACCGGTGAGGGAAATACTTACACAACTGGAATACCAGGGGGTAATTGAACCCTGTGTCTCACCGATTAATAATCCCTTATTCCCTGTAGCTAAACCGGACCATTCATATAGAATGGTCTTAGACTACAGACATTTGAACGGACATACACGTACATATGCTATACAAAATTCACATAGCGCAGTACTGATGAACAACATTGTGCTGAAAAAATATAAAACGACCTTAGACATCTCAAATGGATTCTTCTGCCAGAATATAGCATCCAAAAGCAGGGATTTGACAAGCTTTAGCGCATTAGGCTCCCAGAAAAAAATCTGTTGTTTGCCTCAGGGGTATAAGAATAGCCCGGGACTGTTTGCGGCTCGTGTGACTGCAATTTTACACGAGTTGGACCCTGAAGCATTGTCAGATGTAGATGATATATATCTCATGGATGAAGAGTTACTACAACATTTAAGACGGGTAGCCCACATTTTTGTAGGGTTTGCCAAAATTGGCTCCAAATGTAACTTTAAAAAATCTAAAATTGCCTTCCCCAGCGTCATATTCGAGGGATATGAGCTGTCGAATGAAGGTAAGAGCCTAGCACCACAATTTTTTGAAAAAGGTGCACAATTGCAACCACCTAATACGATTAAGAAACTCCAATCATTGTTGGGCTTTCTAAATTTTGGTAGAACATACATTCCTGATTATGCTACCCGCATAAAACCTTTATACGAATTAATCCGTCCTGATTTTTCAAGCAAATTCTGGACAATTGAACATACACATACTCTTCGGGAGTTATAAGCAGATCTCCTAGCTGCAAAACATTTACATACACTGGACAATAAGACGCATTTGGTCATCAGGGTGATAGCTGGGGCCATTGGGTTTATGTATGTCACATTTAATGAAGGTGAGACAGTCCCGATTGGATAGAAGTCCCACTTGTATTCGGTTGCTGAACAACGATTCGCACCAACAGGGAAAATTCTCACTGCTGTACAGATGGCTGTTATTAAGGAACGACCTCTTGCCCAGGGTAAACGCATTATTGCCGTTTCTCCTATTCCGGCCCTAGAGGCTGTTACAAAAGCTAGCGTTCCTAACCAAAAGCACTACACCCGCGATGGATACAATGGGCTACGTCTTTAACAGCCACTGATGTAGATTAGGTTTTTGACCCAAAGTTACAAACTCAGGAATTTCTGCAATATGAAATTGAATATCCAGTTCCCGCTGACACGTTGCCTATTGATCAATATCAAGTAGTCATGTACACTGATGGCTCTGCGCAGCCGGCGTGGGGACAAAACACCAATATTCTGCTGCATGTGCAGTAGTGAGCGGCCATATGGAGGGGGAGAAATTCTGCCCCCAACATACTTATACACAGACCTTGGGGGATTGTACGGCACAATTGGCTGAGCTGAAAGCTCTATTGCTGGCATTAGAACATACAGATCCGACACAGTCTACACTGATTGTTTGTGATTCGTATTATTGCTTCCAGTCTTTTAATTAATATCTACATTACTGGCGCTTGAATGGGTTCGGAGATTCGAAAGGCAACACCATAAATCACAGACTACTGTGGGGGAAGGTAACAGACCTAAAGGAGACGCTACCCAAAGTCCATGTTGTACATACTCTTGGACACCAGCGTGTGGGAATACACGTTGCTGGGAATACTTTGGCTGATGAAGCAGCAAAGTCGGCAGTGGCAGTTGCCACTGTGGCCGCAGTGACTCGTTCGAGTTCCAAACCAGACACAGAGATTCTGGCTGCCATAAAAGCTACGGTTGATGGCACGCCCTATCCTAAAGGATTTCCGAATATATATCAATACTTCATGGGACGTATGCTCAACGCTGAGGTTAAAATACCTAGTGTAGGCATACGCGAGATCCCCAATAAAGTTGTAAGACCACAATTGATTAATGCAGCGCATGAGAGGGAGTGGCATCTGCACATGTTGGCGTGGCCGCCACAATTTCACTATTGCAGGCCCGCTACTGGTCCCCTGGTCTCTATAAAGAGACTAAGCAGTATGTCCTTTGTTGTGACATCTGTCAACAAATTAAAGTTTCAACAGCTAAGCGCCCGCCGCAGACACCCCTCTTAATATCGAACAAACCATTACAATGTGTGTACTTGGATCATTGCGGTCCACTCACACCGGATAGTCCATACAAATATATACTAGTCGCTGTTGATTCTTGCTCCAGATTTGTGTGGGTATGGCCACAGAGCTCGGCTGATGCTCGAACTGTTATTAAAGATTTGCGTGTCTTTGTCGGTACATATGCAGTTACGGCATTCCATTCGGACCAGGGCCCTGCTTTTGCCTCAAGGGCATTCAGGGACACCATGGCTTTGTTGGGGGCCCAGCTCCAGTTCTCGTCTCCATTTCATCCCGAGGGAAATTCTGTTGTGGAATGATAAAACCACAATTTAAAGCAATCCTTAACAGCCAGATTCTTAGGTACGGGTCATAGTTGGATAACCCACCTGTATGGAGTTCAGAGAGCACTGAATAACCTGCCTAGAAGGTCCCTGGGGGGGTCGTACTTCATGTGAGTGCCTGTTCGGAACATGAATGTTTGTTCCGGATCTTGATGGTCCTGGTGTGGAGGCAGCGGAAACGCCTTTTGACATAAATGATCGTGTCACTGTTTTGCAGGAATTACAACAGTTCCGTGAAGATAACTCTTCTAAAAGTGCTGCCTCCACAGGAATTAAGGATGTGCCAGTAACACCTACTGGTTGGATTCCCAGAGTTGGGGATCTTGTGCATGAAAAGGTCGCAGTGAAAAAAGAATTTGGCTCTTCTTATCGAGCACCAGTCCCTGTGTTGGGGATACACGGAACGAGAACTGTTATTTTACCACTGTTGCCAGGTGCCAAAGAAAATCACTTTGTTTCTATTGACAAAGTCAAGTTGCAACATGTGGCCGATTCTGCACAGCAGACCAAGGGAACATCCAGTAGTTCCGAATCCCTCTCACTACTGGGGAAGATGTTCTTCTCCAAGTTATTTATACCAACACTGTTGCCTCTCCAAGCTTGGGGAGGGTGGATGATGATCTCGCTTTAGTTCCACTGACAAAAAATAACTTAGAAACATTTGATTGAGTCACCATGACTCCTGACGTTGCGGATGGTGCTATCTACAGTGTACCACCGCAAGAAACACCAACTCCTCCATTGAATATGGCGACACCTTTTGCACGAACTGCCAACAACAACGATGGTCTATCGGACTCGTTTGCCTCTTCAACTACTGACCCGGGTCCACGTAAGCTGATGTGTTGGCTTAAAGATACGTATTTTGTTTTTCCTTGGAACTTTCTGTGGCTCTTATTGACTATGTCTAAGCATTTCTCTGGGTAGGGTTTGTCATTACCTTTTTTCTGTTGATACATGGTCATTTTCTTCCTGAGAGGTCAGCGGTTGAACAGGTGGAGGAGGTGTTGAAGCCACATTTTTCAGCACATTAGGTTCGAAGAGACTTGTCCTTTGTGAACATTTCTGCAGTACCAATTTCGGATGGGATTGTGCGGGATAAAGTAATGTTTGATATATATGGTCCCACTGAGATAATTCAAATACTGTATGTCCTAAAGTTATCTAAGAATGATATTGTTATACCAGGCATTGTATCTGATGATTGGGATGTGAAGACAGTTGATTCCATGATGACTGAATTACAATATTATTCTGTCTATGAAAATTAAGATGTTTACCAGTTTAAAGACAATTATGGTGACATGTTTTGCTATAATTATTATGGGCACCATTTTATACATAAAGCAAGTAGTGCAAAAACGATATTTGACTATACACAATGGGAGCATTGCCCAACTCCCCTGCAAAGGAGTTCCAAAACTTACTCTGACAAATTTACATATTTTTCTGGGCATCATCAAATGAATGCTAAGTCATATTATTTTAAGTAAACTGCATCTAAAGATAAGCAAATGTTGTTGACTAATACGAAATTCATATACTCGGATTCCTTTGTTTCCCGACTGTCGATTGAAGTTTATGAATATTGGTCAAATAATATTGATTTGAAAAGTGTTTGGGAAACAAAACATTGGAAGACAAAGGGTAGAGAAACATTGTTTAGAGCGTGACTCATACCCGTCCAAATGATTTTTTTAAATGAAAGAGTACAACTGTTTGGGCTTAGCAACGATTAGAGAATTGAACATGCCTAGTATACCTGTCCCTGCAAAAATTAATAACTGGCAGAAGCACATAAATGCCACCTTTAGTGAGCTTACAGACTGAGGGTTCTGGTTATTGCGGCTCTCGCCTAGTTATCTAAAATGCAGTCGTTTTATTAAACCAATCTTTAAAACTCAAATTGCCTTTGTCATTTACAGTATATATGAGACCACACTGTGTATGAGAGAACTGGTTGGGATCTGAGTGACCACGACTTCCCTGGGAAGCAATAAGATGTCATGCGCTCGGCTGCCCAATTGTCTCTTCCCTTTGGGAGAGATGAGGCACTGCTAGTTAGCCGGAGCTCAATCCGGATTTGGGGTGACAAGGGTCCTTCGCCATGGGTTAGACTTAGTCCCCCACACTGTGAACGATCTTGCCGCCCAAAAATTCAGTAGTCTCATTAGAATAATGAGAGCCTACGCAAAACTGGCTTCCATTGTCCTGAATGCGATTGGTGATGTCCAAAATGACTTTGATGTTTTAATTCGGTCTCCTTTACTATGACTTGTGTTAACTGAGCTTGTCATAATTAACGCTTTGGTTGATTACTTTCAACCACCTTTTTCAGGCAAGGGGAGGGTGTTGTGTAGCCATTTTAGCCATGTTCTGAGCATATTGTTTTAGCTAACTAGGCCTACAGCTGTGCACTTTCACCCATCTACCTTTCGTTCAGCATTGCTTTATTTTCTAGCAATAGCTTCATTTGCAATGTTGTTTTATTTTCTCTATCTTGTTGTTCTTTCACCTAGGAAAGCATCGCTTTCTTAGTAGGACATATAGTTTGCTTTGTGCTTTCCCCAAGGCTACACTCAGATAGGGTTGCCGACAAACATTGTATGCTGTGTCTCACAGAAAACAACACACTCATACGTGGGGACCATATCAGCTGTTTATTACAAAACACCCCTTGGTCCCAGACTTGTGAGAGGGAGATTCCAGCCAGATGACCATGACTCCATGCTAATTGCTGAAAGCTTCGCTACAGCTACGTGGTTAGATACATGAGCCCTGATGCAGATGGGGACAGTGCCTCTTTACACCTCAGGCCTCCTCTTCAGGTATGAGGGATGATATTCTTCCTGGGGAAAACCTGAAGGGTGGGTTAGGCTTAACATGCTGTGCTCATAGTTGGCATAGGTGAGAGGCTATAGATCCACTCCCTTAATTGGACAGCATGGTAGGACTGTTCTTGTGTTTTACATTCTTAGTCACATGCCTGCTTCTATTGCCTTTCATTATCCTCGTTATTACTATGCATCTGTTTTTATTTAAGATGTAGATATTTTAATAAATGTTTATTTAAATATATTCTGCCTCTGTTGTCTTTGCCTCGCCCGAGCCCCACCACCCAACACCGCCAAAAGCAACACAGCTGCCCACAGCCTCAGGCAATGGATTGACGACTGCACCAACACCCTCACCCGATCAAGAAACCCTCCAACAACTGCACCAACACTAAGGCCATCTGGTTCACCGCCGACCTCCAGGCCTCCAAACGGGAGTGCCGAAACCTTGAGAAGAAGTGGCACCACGAACAAACAGAGATCAACCACACTGCCCTCAAGAACGCCATCCGCAGGCACCACCAGCTCATCTGGACCACCAAGAGATCCTCCTTCAAGGAGTGCATCGACAACAGCGCACACAACAGCAAAGAGCTCTTCAACATCGTGAAGGAACTCGCCAACCCCAGATCCTGCTCCAGCGACACCCCACCTTCGCAAGACCTCTGCAACTCCCTCTCCACCTTCTTCCACCGCAAGATCACAGACATCTATGACAGCTTCAATACCTCAACCCCCCACAACAGCCGCTGTGACCACAAACCCTGACTCACTGGACCCCAGCCACACCAACCTCACCAACCTCCTGCTCTCCTGGACCTACGTCAACGACCATGACACCATCAAAATCATGAACACCATTCACTCCGGCTCACCATCAGACCCATGCCCTCATCACGTCTTCAACAAAGCAAGCTCATCATTGCCCCCAACTCCGAAAGATCGTCAACAGCTCCTTCGAGACCGCCACCTTCCCAGAAAGCTGGAAGCACGCCAAAATCAACGCCCTACTAAAGAAACCCATGGCAGACCCAAGAGATCTCAAGAACTACCGGCCCATCTCCCTGCTCCCTTTCCCAGAAAAGGTCATCGAGAAGATCAGCAACAGGCAAATAACCTGCTTCCTTGAAGACAACAACACTCTGGACCCATCTCAATCCGGCTTCCACAGCAACCACAGCACCAAGACTGCCCTCATCGCAGCCACCAACGACATCAGGACCATGCTAGACAGAGGCAAAACTGCGGCCCTCATCCTCCTAGACCTCTCGCCTGCCTTCAACACCATCTGCCACCAGACCCTACGCACATGCCTCCACGACGCAGCGATCTGCTACAAAGCCCTGGACTGGATTACTTCCTTCCTCACCGGCAGAACCCAGAGAGTCTGCCTCCCTCCCTTCAGATCCGAAGCCACCAAGACCATCTGCGGCATTCCCCAAGGTTCTTCCCTCAGCCCGACTCTTTTCAACGTCTACATGGCACGCTCACCAAAATCCTGCGATCATACAACCTCAACAATGCCTCATACGTTGATGACACCCATCTGGTCCTCTCACTTACCAAGCACCCCTCCACCACCAAAACCAACCTCCATGACGGAATAAAGGCCACCGCCGACTGGACGGAGAGCAGCCGCCTCAAACTGAACTCAGACAAGATGGAGATCCTCATCCTCGGCTCTACCCCCTCCGCCTGGGCCGACTCCTGGTGGCCGGCCACCCTAGTTACCGCACCGACTCCCAGCAACCACGCATGCAACCTGGGATTCATCCTGGACTCATTGCTCTCCATGACCCAGCAAGTCAACGCTGTCTCATCATCCTGCTTCAACACCCTCACCATGCTCTGCAAGATCTTCAGGTGGATGTTCTGCCATTTGATTAGTTTTGTTTGACCAATGACTTTGTGTTTCACCACTGCGCATATTAGTTGCTCAATGTTCACCAGTAGCACATTGTATGTTTTGTTCAGTTGAGCCGCCTATGGGCTTTGACATTGCATTAGTCATTACATTCTGTATTCTGCCTATTGGCTTTGACATGCTGTATTCAGTCTAGCTGCCTATTGGCTTTGACATGCTATTGGATATTCTGCCTATTGGCTTTGACATGATATTATATATTACATTTTGTATCTAGCTTAGCTGCCTATTGTCTTTGACATGATATTATACATTGCATTTTATATTCAGCTTAGCTGCCTATTGGCTTGGACATGATATTATACATTGCATTTTGTATTCAGCTCAACTGCCTATTGGCTTTGACATGATATTAGACATTGCATTTTGTATTCAGCTCAGCTGCCTATTGGCTTTGACATGATATTATACATTGCATTTTGTATTCAGCTTGGCTGCCTATTGGCTTTGATATGACACTAGACATTGCATTTGATATCTAGGTTAGCTGCCTATTGCCTTTAACATGGAGTTAGACATTGCAGTTGAGAATCCAAGCTGTATTTTTCCAAGCTGTGTTTTTGCACAAGATGAACCAAGATGTTTTTCTCACAGTAGACTAGACCTGATAAGAGAGGGTACATTGGTTGTTTTTCTCCGCTTGAGCCTGGGAAGAGGAGAAGTCTCGGAGACCTGGCCAGTCTCCAAAGACTTGCTCAGTTTTCCCGAGTCTGAGAGGAGGGGGCACACCTTTGTAACGAATGTCACAGGCGGCAGAGATTCAGATTCGGATCTGCCTGACTTCAAGCTGGAGCTTGGCGCCAGTTGCCAGCATCCCGTGTGGGTAGATGAATCTCTTTCTCGCAGCTGACAGGGAGTCATCAGCTTGCAGACCCTAGAAAGATGAAGCTGTAAATAGTTTCCCACACGTGAAGTATTTGTTTTGCTTTGCATTCAATAACTTAAATATAACCTGCTGTGTATATTGCAAACTGCATTGACGTGCGCTTGAAATCTACTAATCCGTCAGTTACATTGCGGTTGGGGAAGAATTTACAACAATAAAAGTCTTCTTTGAACTCAGAAGTGCATTTCTGGTGTGTTACGTAAGTGCTAAGAACTAGATAAAAGCAAAAGCACTACATTTGGTACCAGAAGTGGGGTTCGGTTAAGGGGAGAGGTCATTAAGAGGTGATTAAGGGGCTTGACAAATTGGTGGATTTCTAAGTGCACACTTTAAAAGTGTAATTGTTTTTGTTGTTTGGAGAATTACAGAAATTGTTTTGTTGTTTGGAGAATCACAGAAGCACGGCAGACCATGTTTGAAAATGCATGTGTTGTTAAACTGCCCGATGGTGCTATGAAAAACTGTGAATTGTTTTCTGTTTGGAGAATCACAGAAGCACGGCAGACCATGTTTGAAGATGCATGTGTAGCTAAACTGCCTGATAGTGCTTTGAGAAATAATTTCTGTTGTGCATATTTAGAAAAGGTGTCTTTTGGAAGCAATGATGACAGAAAGGTTTGGATACCTTTATCTGCTTACAGAGAAATGCAGGAGAAATGTAGGCAGTTGGAACATGAAAATAGGAATTTACGTGAGCACATTAGCCAGATTACATTAATTCAAAATAATGCTGAAAGTTATAAAAATGCTATTATAGAAGAATCTTTCTTTTCCCATTCCAGTAATGAGGGGGTTAAGACAGCTCCGAGCTGCATTCCTTAACTGATAACAGGGACGAGAGAGCTCAGAATGTGATTTACGAGTTACCGTTGCAAAATGCACAAGTAAAACGAAAGATTTTAGAGCAAGAGACACCGAGTTTCATTAGCTTGTTTGATTTTTGGAAACAGAATAGCCCTCATTTGAGTGAAATCCTAACACTTTTGTATATGGTCACTGTGAAAAATAATATGCAGCTGCGCGCTTGTGATTTGGCAAATGAAATAATGCAGACTTCAGGTTTCTGCGCAGTGAAATTGAGTGCAAACACTGATGTACATGTACTTCAAGAACAAGGGAAGAAAATAGTGCCCCTAGCTAGAATCATACACTGGATCTGGTACTTGCAAGACAGGGCTAGAGTACCACAGGTAAAAGAGTCACTAGTGAAATTGTGTGCACCATTTGAACTCGTGTCCACTGAGGGTAAAAAGCATGTTTGTTTGACTAATGATTCATTGACTGAAATGTTGTTTTATGGCACAGAGAAGGAACAGAGTTGTACAATGTGTGTCAGATTTTAAAGCAAGAGCTACGTGAGATGTGTCATTTTTACGCTGATTTTTGGTTCATTGCTAATGTTTTAGCTGTTTGTTTTTCCACATGGCTTGCACCTAACTGGTTCAATTACCTTGCAGATGTTAATGAGAAAAATTCAAAGAGAGAAGTGTACACCCAGAATTCTGCCTTAGTGGGGATGGCTAAATGGGTGCCCCAGAAATGTGAACAGCTGGGAGAAAAGGCCACTTACAGGTGGGCAGAGATGAGAGGGATGCACATTCCCCTAGATTTGATAAAAACTGTGCAGCACGCACAAAAGCCATCTGTCATGCAAGCAGTCACAGAGCAGTTGGGGAGAGGAAAGTTACCACGACAGAAATGGCAAAGTGATCAGGTTTTAGGGAGAGTGATTGCTGCAAATTACCAAGAAAAAATCAAAATTATGCTGATACCTAGAAAAGAATCTGATTCATTCATACAAATTGGAGACAGAATGGCCCAAATTGTCAAAAATGCAGTGAATGCAGGTTTGGTAAATAATGAGTCTGCCCCAGCCCTTCTGACAGTGCAAGAAAAGGGAAGCTGTGGCGCAGCAGATAAAAACCTCAGTGCTGATGTGTGGGCTGAAGCCCCAAGTGATCCTCCAGAACCTGCAGAGAATATAACAAAGGGCCCCAAAAATGTCCTGCTGATTATAAAACAGGGAAAGAAAGAGGACGGGTACATTTTAAATGACAAATGTTATTTGCAAGAAAAGTCATACTTGTTTTTTTTGCAGATCCTACCACGTTTCGCCACTGTCCCTGAGTGTGCTGTGTGGTCCCCCTTCCGGTGTGTGCGTGTGGGGTCGGGGAAGGGACCGAACCCCTAACCTGAACCTGGCTGAGTAAAGTGCCAGCACCATGGATCCATTATGCGCAAACTGCGCCTTCAGTTCAAGTTCAACTTGTTTGATTGCATTCTTCCACTGGAACTAAGCTGTGTTTTTTTTTTTTTTTTTTTTTTTCCTTCTCGTATGGAACTCTGACTTTTGCTTATCTTCCAGCAAACCTTTCAGGTGGACCGTGCATCTTTACATGAGTAGAACTCATGCCACATCAAATTGCTAACACTGTTGAATTAGAGACTCATTCAGAGTACAAATTGCTCAGTCTTTTCTGTGTAGACGTATCTGATGTGAAAGGTTATGAGATCAATGTGTTAATTCACTTTCATTGCTTTACAGGGATTGTTTTGATCATTCAAATCTGACTTGCTGATAATGTTTTTTTTTGTGCTGATGTTTTTTGTTTGTTTTTGTTTGAAACAAGAGATATGTGAAACAAAAATTCATTGGTCAAAGGGCGGAATGTTCTGCCATTTGATTAGTTTTGTTTGACCAATGACTTTGTGTTTCACCACTGCGCATATTAGTTGCTCAATGTTCACCAGTAGCACATTGTATGTTTTGTTCAGTTGAGCCGCCTATGGGCTTTGACATTGCATTAGTCATTACATTCTGTATTCTGCCTATTGGCTTTGACATGCTGTATTCAGTCTAGCTGCCTATTGGCTTTGACATGCTATTAGATATTCTGCCTATTGGCTTTGACATGATATTATATATTACATTTTGTATCCAGCTTAGCTGCCTATTGTCTTTGACATGATATTATAAATTGCATTTTATATTCAGCTTAGCTGCCTATTGTCTTTGACATGATATTATAAATTGCATTTTATATTCAGCTTAGCTGCCTATTGGCTTGGACATGATGTTATACATTGCATTTTGTATTCAGCTCAGCTGCCTATTGGCTTTGACATGATATTAGACATTGCATTTTGTATTCAGCTCAGCTGCCTATTGGCTTTGACATGATATTATACATTGCATTTTGTATTCAGCTTGGCTGCCTATTGACTTTGATATGACACTAGACATTGCATTTGATATCTAGGTTAGCTGCCTATTGCCTTTAACATGGAGTTAGACATTGCAGTTGAGAATCCAAGCTGTATTTTTCCAAGCTGTGTTTTTGCACAAGATGAACCAGGATGTTTTTCTCACAGTAGACTAGACCTGATAAGAGAGGGTACATTGGTTGTTTTTCTCTGCTTGAGCCTGGGAAGAGGAGAAGTCTTGGAGACCTGGCCAGTCTCCAAAGACTTGCTCAGTTTTCCCGAGTCTGAGAGGAGGGGGCACACCTTTGTAACGAATGTCACAGGCTGCAGAGATTCAGATTCGGATCTGCCTGACTTCGTGCTGGAGCTTGGCGCCAGTTGCCAGCATCCCGTGTGGGTAGATGAATCTCTTTCTCGCAGCTGACAGGGAGTCATCAGCTTGCAGACCCTAGAAAGATGAAGCTGTAAATAGTTTCCCACACGGTGAAGTATTTGTTTTGCTTTGCATTCAATATATTATAAATATAACCTGCTGTGTATATTGCAAACTGTGCATTGACGTGCGCTTGAAATCTACTAATCCGTCAGTTACATTGCGGTTGGGGAAGAATTAACAACAATAAATGTCTTCTTTGAACTCAGAAGTGCATTTCTGGTGTGTTATGTAAGTGCTAAGAACTAGATAAAAGCAAAAGCACTACAGTGGATCCCCACCGAAACCAGAAGGACTAACACTCAGGCCCTCGTCAGCAGCAGACTGGACTACGGTAATGCTCTCTACATGGGAACAACGGGCAAACTCCAGAAAAGACTGCAACGCATACAGAACACCTCTGCATGCCTCATCCTCAACATCCCACTCCACAGTCACATCTCGGCCCACCTGAGAGAGCTATACTGGCTCCCTGTCAACAAGAGGATCACCTTCAAGATCCTCACCTACGCCCACAAAGCACTCCACAACGCCAGTCCAGCTTACCACAACGAACGACTCACCTTATCCACCCCCAGCCGACAACTCCGCTCCACTAACCACACTCTTGCCACCGTTCCACGCATCCACTGGACTACAGCCGGCGGCAGATCATTCTCCCACCTCGCTGCCATTACCTGGAACACCCTCCCGATCCACCTACGGCAGACCCAGGACTTGCTGACCTTCAGGAGACGTCTCAAAACTTGACTGTTCGAACAGTAGCAACTCCTCCTCCCCTCCTTCAGCGCCCTGAGACCCTCGTGGGTGAGTAGCATGCTCTACAAATGATTGATTGATTGATTGCCTAAGTGAGATCTGGGTAACTGAGAGAACGGGATGAGATCTGATGTACCACGATACCATGCGGAGACTATCTTACCATGAACTGAGTTGCCACAATCATCTCAGTCAGAGATGGGGCGCTTCTAGTTAGCAGGAAACCCCAAATTAGGCCGATAGGTGTCACCATGTGTGGAATTATACTCAGTACCCACAACCTAAGCAATCATACCAGACCAATCCAGTAGGCTCATTTCCCTAATGGGAACCTACGTGACAGGATGATCCAATAGAGGTCTATCTGGATCAAAACCTATTAGTGTATTGGTATGTGAAGAGGGGCCAATGGCCAGTGTTTAGCAGGCTGGCAATAAAGTATGTGGCTTGCTCTGTAGGCAGTGTGTATGCTGTTTATGGGGGTCATTACGACCTTGGCAGTCTTTTTGCAAGACCGCTGTGCAGAAGACCGTCTGTGCAGGTGGTTTGCCGCTCGGCGTATTATGACTGTTGACTGCTCTCAGTCGTTATTCCGATGGAGAGCCGCCAACAGCCATACTTGCGGGCGGCGGGGAAGTGGAGGTTGCTCCACCTCCACCGCCACGCCAACAGAACACCGCCCAGCGAATCACGTCCTGTGATTCACCGTGGCGGTGTTCTGTTTGGCGGTGTGGTGTCAGCAGAGCTGCCCCCATGGCTCCCGTCCCCTCCCGGAGGATCGACGGAACAGCTAAGTCAATCGTCTTTTAGGGGAGGGGGGTGTGGGGGTGTTGTGTGCGTGCATGGGGGTGTGCATGTGTGCATGTAGAGGGTTTGCGTGAGTGCGTGTATGCTTGCCGGGGTGTTGTGTGTATGGGAATGAGTGCGTGCATGACTGTGAATATGTCTGTATGGATGTGTATGTGTATGTTTGAATGTGGGTATGTAAGTTATGTTATGTTCGGGGTTGGGGTGGGGATCCCTGCCACCTTTGGGTGGTGGCAGGGGTGATGGGGGGCGTAGGGGAGGGAGTCGGAGTGGGGGTAGGGGGTGGGGGAGACCCCTATCAGTGCTAGGGAAGGAATTCCCTGGCACTGATAGTGGTTACCGCCATGGATTTCATGGCGGTTCAAACCGCTGGAAATCCACGGCGGTAAGCCGGGTCAAAATACCGCCAGCGGTATAGTGACGGCCGCCAGGCTGGAGACCCGGGTCTCCAGCCCGGCGGTCGTCTCTACCCTGGCGGGCAAAACGGAGAACTGGCGGATAACCATGGCGGTAACCGCCATGGTCATAATTCCCCAAGGTAAGACCGCCAGCCTGTTGGCGGTTTTACCGCCGGTTCTCCGCCATCCGCCAGGGTTCTAATGACCCCCTATGTGTTTAGTGCAGCTGGTGTGGTTGTCACAGTGAGTAGGACCAGTCTCTTGCCCCAAAATGTTGAGAGATTGAACATGATCAAAATGAATCAGCACTTATACCACCAAATTACAGCATACCTGAAGTACAACAGGAGGAGGATAAGGGTGATTGGTCAGACTCAGGTCATGTAAATGTGTTAGCTGACCAACGCCCGGGCAAACCACCTGAGTATGAGGATGAATTCTACTTCTCTGAATAGACCTGAGGCACCATAGAACTTTCTACTTCGTTCTATTGTTGAACTGCTTTGAGAAAAAAAAAGAATATAGCTAACTGGGGGAACCCCATTATTGTATAAAGTTTATTTATGTCTAAATGACTAATGTACCTCAACTGTTTTAGGTACATGAATGACCTGATCAGAGTTGGGCCAGTGTGCATTGAAGAAGCCCCCAAACCTGGCAAAATCACTTCAAGGAGATTCAAGAGAAAATGCCTGCCTCCATTCTGTGCCTACCCTTCCTTTTTGGTCCATAGCAGGACTGCCCCAAATATTTGATTTACGACTTACTGGCCAATGTGTGTTTTGTTTCCTGAATCGAAGAGGACCAGCAATGTGCCACTATACTTGATTGGAACAGGTAAGTATTGCTATATGCCTCAATGAGTGATATGAGGGATACTTGTTTCAATGATGAGATGGTTCATGTGACTCATGTCAAGAGATGGCAGATAGTGAGAGTGGGTGTTTATTGTTTATCTATACTATTATGCTTGCTTGTGTTTGTGTCATGATTGATTTACAATGGTGTTGGTATATTAATAATGGGTGATCATTTTTTCCTGAAGGTGATTTATTTTCCTTCCCCTTTGACACTTAGAGAAATTTGTTTGCTGGCGTTTTCACACCGCTTTATTTTCTGGTGCTTTGTTTTCTGGTTCACATTTGTCAAAGAAGACCCGACCTGTCCACTTAGCTAACAAACAAAATTCTAGTCCAGAAAAAAACAAAACTACTCAATTTTTCCTCTTGTTGTTACACTGCTATGTGCTAGTGGTCACTCTATCTCAGTTGAGTCGGGAGACTGTGACTCTCAGGTGCAGTTGGTATCTAGTTGGACATGATAATCTTTAATCAGAGTCTGAAGGATCATGAAAGGAATCAGAGTGTGAATTGACAACTTAAACAACTGCAAGAAGAAGGAAGTTATCAACTTCATGGAAATCAACATAGAGGATGTTGAGTCTAAGAGGACTATTTCATTCTGTGGACTGGTGGTGAGAAGTGCGTTGATTACTTGTTTGGGACACGCAATGCTGCTGTGTGTGTCTGCCAGCTGGTTCAAACTTGAAACTATGTGGTTGGGTGGGAGGCCTGTTGTAGGAAACTGGAGGAGACAGACATGTGATGGATGATTGATAATGTCACATTATGCATGTGGTCTAGGCTGAGTGTTAAGATGATCATGACAGTTGCAAGTTTGATCATCCTAATACCTGCTGCCACTTGTCTGTGATTGTTGATTGTTGTAATTCCTCTCATTTAATTGATCACACATTAGTCATAAAATAAATGATGCAAAGGTCTTTGCTCTTGCTTTGCCACCTCTGAGTCTTCTTGGTACACTACTCCTCATGAAGCTTACCTTCCATTCAATCCTTCTTGATTCTACAATACCATGATAATCATTTATGTTTTACAATCCCCAGGCCTTCTCTTCTCCTGCACCATAATGTTCATGCTTACCTTATCGAACTGCTTCAGGCAGGCACCCAAGAATACTGCACATGCACCACCCAATTTGGCAATACAAACTAGTATCATTTTTCTTTCAATAATCATTTCTTTAGAACTGTGTGTGTTAGCTTCACCCCAAGATTAATCATATGTACTATTTTGCAAACGTAGGTGAACGATCATTTTTAGATATATATTATAACAACTTGGGTCTCACTGGGAATGACAGAATGTAAACTTATATGTGTCACATATATTATGTTTTTCTATTTCTTCCACAGGCTGCTGATCATTTTCCAGATGTTTGTGTAGTGTTTGTCTTTTTGTCACACCTTTCCCCAAATCTCTTTTCCATTCATTCATCAAATCCCTAACCTTCTTCCCCCGGGCTGAGTGATTTATCGAGGTGTTACTCAATAATTTACACCATTAATTAATCACACATTTGGTGGGGCGAATGTGGTAGAAGCAACATTTAATGAGTGTGCAGGATCTTCATTTGAGTTAACTTATGTGGAGTGGGACCTCACTTCCGATGCCTTCACTGATATTGTGTTAGCATGCTACTACTACACCACCATGGTATCTTGAGAAACCATCCAGCCCTTTCTTCATCCATTCAGGTAAGAGAATGGAGCAATGTTGTACTTTTAGTTTAGGCAACTTAATTGGCAATAGCAAATCTCTCAGCCCCACTCATATGGGTCATATTTTGCAGAATGCACTGCAGAGACTAGGATAGTATTAGGACAAAGTTATCTAACTGCATAAATAATTGTTATAAACTATCAGCAGATTTTAAAATGTGCTGCCCTAAAAGGAATACGCTACCAGCAGATTTGAAAAACACACTACGTAAAGGCAGCAGTGCGAAGTAAAACACCCCAAAAAAGAATTTAGACATAAACAACTATTATTAATATTTATTTTCCCCATCCCTAACAAAAATAAATACCCACCTCTTCCCCCCACAAATTGCCCACCCGTATCCTCAAACAAATGTCTCTTCCCCAAAAATGTCCCAAAGCCAATTGTCCAGTTGTCCATGGTATGACACAAAAAAGTATAAAAGTCCTGCAAAAACCATCCCCACCCTCTCCACCCACAGCAGGTCCCACCCACCAAAATAAAAAGGTTATAAAAAGGGGCAGAAGAGGGCACATAAGAGCAGGCTAGGATTTGTCTGAGGAGCCACTCCATGCGTGCAGGATGGGCCTATAACACTGCCAGCCTCCAAAGGATGTGCCATTCAAAAATGGTCTCAGAGGGAGGGTTCGCAGCTGGAATTATATGGTGGTGGGTGGCTGCCCTGGCACTACAGCACTGGTGTTGTTGGGCTAGAGGTGCTAGGGTTTGGCAGGGGCCCTGAGTACTGACAGTGACTGCTGCTGCTGCCTCCTCTTTCTATAAGACCAACAGCCACTGGTATTCAGCCCCTATGGCCTCCAGCTTCTGCCGCCACAGTTGGCCTGCTATTTCCTGCCATGATGGTAGGCCAGCAGGAATAGCTATAGTAAGGAAGAAAAAAGAGAAGTTGTAAACAATGTTCTGAGCAAAACACATTTTAAAAATCATGTAGTCCAGTGGCACAGTAGGAGTACCTTTAGTGGTCACCTCAGGCCATTCAATTTTAAGGTGATAAATGTCACAGTCACTATGCACTATGGAGTACAGGTATTCTTTTCTCTCCAGTAGTGCTAAATTAATGGTGGCATTGCTAGCTCAGCTGGCACCTTAGTTATACCCATTACTGTCTGCAGCTGGGGCAGCTGTACTAGAAAATTATTTTATTCCAATGGCCCTGTTCTTCTTTGTACCTGGACTACAAAGCCGAAGAATACTAATAATGAAACTCACCACGTACTATAATAAAATCAATCAAGCAGACATCCTGTCTGCCATAAGTAGGTGGTGGAAAAAGTGATAGACTGCAGTACAGGGAAAGAATTAAGGAATGAGATACACATATAGATTGTATTTGGTGCATTTACATTGTCACAGACTATCTCATTCACGAAAATCAAGGCACTTACTTAGTACCACTTTACTAACTTTCCTCATGCCCTTCCTCCACCACACTTTGTAATAACTACCTTTTTCCCAAAAAAATACATGTGCTTTGCTTCAAGAAAATTAATCTTCTTCACTTAGTCAACTTCAGGGTAAGGTAGAGGGGATAAGAATGTGTAGGTGGAGTATACACTTTACTTATAAATCAATTCCTCCTCCTCGTCATCATCATGTGCCTAAGGTTTGGCTAGAAGTGTGACTCACTGTGGTTGGCAAATGTTGAAAGGGACAAATCAAAAGAGAAGTAATTCTATTATGGAAGCCATAATTAATTATATTTATATTACTGGGCTAAGAAAATATGGCACAAGCAAAGAATGAATTTTTCAAAATATTCAGAGGTCTGAGAAAGAACTTAAGAAAGATTAAAGGAGTGAAGTACTATGAAGTGACTAACCCAGTGGACAGTGAGAGGAAAGGGAAATGCACCTTGTTTTTGCATTGACATGCTTTGAAAAGTGTTTGACACAATAACTTAACTAATCAGACAGACTCACATTGTACAGACAACATTGCAGTGCTGATTCTGCCGAATTGAACCATGCAACTGTTTGGTGATCATGGGTGGCACTGGTGAAAGGGGATAGCGAGGGAGGGAGGTGATGGTGTATGGATCCTGGGATACATACTACGTGACTCGCTTGAGCTATACTGTGAGTCAAGGGAGTATTCTGAAATGCCGTCCAACCCTTTGAATCAAACCTTTGATAAAAAACATTTCAAGCAACTAAAGTAGGTGAGAAGAACGCTCCTATCCAGAAGCCACACACATTTATCTATTCATCACTACAAATGTGTTCTTGTAATACTTTTGTTGTTCACCCTTGGCTTTGATACACACTATTAAAGCTTTACATTCTCTCATCCAGTCCTTTACCATTTAAAACCATCCAAATTCCACCTTTCACCAACATCCATTTACCCAATACCAACCATGCATCCTTTCACCAATTCACCCACCCAAGAGATCTAACCCACCCAAGGAGTCCGTTCTCCCATCCAGGCATGGAACCCTTTCATCCATACCCTGTCACCCACCTGGGCTAGTATCCTTTCACCCGTACACCCTTTCATCCATCCTTTACCCACCCATGCATCCTATCATCCTCATCACCCACCTATATGATTATTAAGTACCTTTTCCTCCACACATCCTATCACTCATATTATATTTTAGCCATTCTTTTTCCTTCCATCCTTCTTTCAATTTTCGAAAAAACATAGTTCAAAATCATTTTATGAAATTTGGTCTGCTGAGTTGCAGATAGAAGAGGCCATTAATTCTTAACTCCTGCTGCATCTGCTAAAGCAGGTTGTTGACCAGTGAGTCAACAACACTAGTACACCCTTGCAGTAACTACATTACTAATTGGCAATACGCAAGCAGTAGGACTTACCATTGCCCACCACTGTCACTGCAGAGACTTCCACCTCATCCACTCCTAAAGCCGCGTCAGTGCTGGCGTGCAGGGCCCACCCCTGGTGGTCAGTGCAGTTGGAAAAAACAATTACACAATTTAGACACCAGGTATGCCTCCCCCTATTTTGTTTTATAATTCAAAAATCAACCACAGTACATCAATATAATTTTGGTTACAGACTTCCCGTCTATCAAAATATCATGTAGGCATTTTATTGGTTGGCAATTGTTTAAAAGTTTATAAGCCAGGTAGTCGAGTAAAAAAAACGGTTTGGTAATGAAGGGGCAGAACTTACTATTGATAAATCTGAATTTTCCAAGAGAAATAAAAGGGTGCAAGAATTGGTCAATGAAGAACATATGGTCTTGTTTGGCTAAAGCAATGGGACCATCCTCCTCATACTTCCAACCGTGTTGTGCGGTCATCAACTGCTACTATACTAATATACATCATTGGAGGGTATAAACAATTACATGACCATGTTTAAAACACCTTTTTTTTACTTTGTTTAATGATTTAGCTGGAGGGAAAGCTCACTGACACAGCAGAAAAAAGGAAGCTACGGACAGACTAGTACAGCCAGACAGTTTGAAGTAAAGAAACTTGAAATATAGAAAATAAGTAGACATGATAATGGAGGGATAAGAAGAATTTATGAAACAGATAAATCAAAGTGGAGTTGAAAAACAAATTAGGAGACAGGCACAGTAAAGAGGTAGAAAATAATTCCAAAATATGGAGCGGTAAAAGTTAGGGAAATAAATAATAATATTAACAACAGCAAGATGACTTACTGGGGCCAGCAGAGCCATCTGTCCCAGAACTTGTGGAGGTCCACCATCAGTTACCTCATCCACCTCACCAGCCCTCTTCCTGCCCTTTCATGCTAGATGATGTAAGAAAAATAAAATAAAAAAGATTAGTGGTACTTTTAATAAATACTCTCTCCAAGAATATATTTTTTTTTAAAGGACAGGGCAAACGCAGTATCATCTCTACATCAGAGGTTCAGAGTGCCTGTATAATGATAATACTAGTATCATGGACCATCCTATTTCAAATTTTGTAACCCTTTTCTGAATTTCCTAAACTACATTTTGGTACTAATAAATTGCCATGAATGATTTGTACAGTTGTCATGTCATTCTCAATCTCTTAATGCATAGATTGGATGCATGAATGCCAAAATACTCCATATCACTTGAAAATTGCTTGGCAGTTGGCACTGTACGAGCTACAAAAAATAAAGTCACAGAGAAGTGAGAGAACATGCTAACTCACTAATACTAATATTAATTATGACTATCCTAGACAGGGCACAGGAGGAGTTTCTGCATTACTTCTTAATCATCCCAACCAAGCGCCAAAAAACAAGTACAATTAGGTGGCGCTGAGCACCTGTCTACATGATGATCACATAGTATTATATTTGTAACATAAAGTTAACTTACCTGCATGTGAGAGGTATGCTTTTTATTTGGGAAGAAACTATTAGCATAGAACACAACTAATAATGAATTATCACTAAGTGAGCCCCACAACCTCTACGCATAGCAGGTCGAGCAGGTCCATTTTGAGGTCAAGGATATTGGCCCATCGGTGCGTAAGCTGTTGCTGGGTGCACCGGACCCCCAGAGCTGCTGTGTACCCTCTCCCAATGTTGCTGGCACTCCCGGAGGCCTTACCTGGACCCAGGCAGTTCCACCTTCTCCCAAACGGTGAGGGGCTTCACCTCTTCACATCGCTGCCACCCCCAAGGAAAGCAGCTCACAGTGGTGGTTGGGGGGCTGGCATGCCACTTCCCTGCTTTGCCATGGCTCTGGGGGCTTGGGGAGGGGGTGGATTTAAGGAGGATTGAAGGGGAAAAAATAAAGTAAAGCAGAAAACGTAATAAGTATAAAAGTTACACAAAACACAAAACAATTAGGAGAAAAGCTAAAATATTAAAACACAAAGAGAAAAGGTAATATAATAGACAGGAACTAGGGGGGAAAAGGTTTTATAAGTGTAGAATGGAGCAAAAAACAAATATGGCTGCACCCATGCGAACCGCGTGGTGCTGTTCGCGTGAGAATCCCAATGAGAGGACGTTCTTCATGTTGCCAGTGATGTTAAACATCACGCAAATGGGCACAGCAAAAAACTCCCCCGACTAGCTGAACTCCACGTAGCACAATGGAATTCGTTTTTTGTGACTTCGTGGAGTTCCGCTTAGCGCGGCTATATAAACTCCGCCCAGGTCCACCTATTAGTACCAGTTTAACGCGTGAACACGAGAGTCAGAAACTAAAAAGTGATCAGATGACCTCTGTAAAGGACCTGCCTCTCAGCAGACTATGCCAGAGTCACAGAACTGTTTCATTCCAGTGGCCCTTCCTCTTACCAACATGCACCAAGAGGAGACATTGCATGCTTAATGTGAGCCACATATATTATATATGTTATGATGTCATTATTATGGTTATTGCATTAGTTGTGTGATGGGGATATGAAGAAGAATGCATCTTTAGAACTGCACTATGTACACATGATGCAGTCTCGATTTCCAACACAGGAGTTAATATTTTCTCTAAAGTAATACATGATTCCTATTTATGACTTTTGAGGCACTGAACATTTGTGGCTAGCGCAATATCTATTTATGCTTCACAGACTTGGACACATCCGCTCTCAGCATTACCAGAACATTCATATGTTTCACAGCAAAGGTTCATGGCATCTCCAATACACACAAATATTCCAGTCACGTGACCAGACTATTTCTGGATATCTTCTTTTTAAAAGAGGTCAGAGCTGAGTCAATGCCTGAGAGACATGACTGTCTTAGCTTATTCTCGTTGCGTGTTCTATGACTACACACTAGAAGTACAAGAATGTTGTATGCTTTTTATTTGTTGCACTTAGGGATGTACAAGTTCCCCTTCAGGGGGTATATGGTTTAACAAAGCCCTGTGGTGCAAGGAAGGTGCCTTATGAGAGTCACCTAGCGGTTACGTGAAATTATTGCCAATTTGCTTTAGAAACATTTATGGGAACTGCACCATTGGCACAGTTCCATTTTGTCCGAGGAGCTGAAAATTGCACTGCACACTGGCCCAGCTGTTCCAACAGAATGCCCATTGAATGGTGCAACATAAATTAATTCTCACATGGTTTGTTCCAGCCTGTAATGGCTAAGTCAAGCTAAAAATGATGAAGAGAATGTTCCTCACCATGTCTCAGAATATTGTATTCAATATTACCATTCACACAGAGCTGCTTGCCAGCTGGAAAAGGTCTCTGTGATTTCAGATTTATGGCTGTGCCACAGAGCCAAACTGTGTCAAAACCAGAAAGGGGACCAATCATCAGCATTATATAACAGAATGCACCACCACTGCGGATCAATGTACATATCCTGGTCTGCATGTATATTTTTGAATGCAAACCTTTTCACAGCACCTAATTGGGCACCAGGAGATTTATTTGTCAAATGATTTCCTGGGAAGCAGGAAGTTGGGCTTATGTGCCTCATAGCACTCATTGTCTGATTCACAATCATTTGCATGTATAGGTTCAACTTACTTGTGTAAATGGCTTGATTTACAAAAGTGGAATATGAATTTCAGCTTATAAATCAATTTACCCACACATCGTATAACACCTGTATTATGTAACATTAGGTTGGAGTAAATCTGCTCTCATGGGTGTAGACTGTGCATTCCACGGTGGGGATGCCATAGACAGTTTGTGCACACTAACTACTCACAAACATTCTCAGCCTGGAACAGTTTAGAGACAAGTTTGGCATTCTATTGGCAATACCGCTACGGTGGTGGCCGCCAAAAGACCATCATGTTGCAGGTGATCTGACTGCCATATTAAGAGTCACACAGCTAACCCCACCAAAAAACAGCCAAATTTACAAAACCACCAGGACACTGCAGGGTGGGAAAGAGGCGGTCCCACCACCAGCACCGCCAACCCACCAAAAAACCTCCGATCATATTACGATCCACAAATCACAAGAGCAGTTCTTCCATGGCGGAAAACCATTGGCAGTACGAACCGCGGCGGTCACCACTGTAATACACCACACCAAATTGGATAGTTTGTAAACCCCGCACCTGTCACAAATGCACACACCTGACACACCTATTAACTGCACTATATAACACACCCCTACACAAATCACAATCCTTTGGAACCAGAACACCACACACAGCTAGAGACAAGCCAAACATTTTAAAATATACCAAAATACACAATAGGCATCCTTACATATTTCACTCAGCACTCATCCCACACCTGCACAACATACAGAGCACACAATTTAGTATCCCACACACTACACAACAACTGTCACCCTTTTTTCAACACCACATCGTCTCGTCCACCATTTCCATGTCCCCACAAAATTATCCACGTTTCACTGATGATGAGTTGAGGGTCATGGTGGACAAAATTATCAGAACAGAGCCATATGTTTTTGGAGCACACGTCCAGCAAACATCTATAGCCAGGAAAATGGAGTTGTGGTGAAGGATAGTAGACAGGGTGAATTCTGTATGCAGTTACCCACATACAAGGGAGGACATCAGAAAGATGTGGAATGACCTCAGGGGGAAGTCCGTTCCATGGTCACCAAGCACCAGCTGGTGGTCCTCATGACTAACGTTGGACCCCTAACTCCCCCTACTTTAGCATCATGAGAGGAGAGGGTCTTGGACATCCTGGATCCTGAGGGCCTCATAGGAATATCTGGGGGAGTGGAGTCAGGTAAGTCACTACACCAATGATGTCCCCAAAAGGTTTTGCATGCTCACTGATCACCTTTCCCAACCATAATGACCAAACCACCCACTACCCCTCTGTCCAAATGTCTAAATACCCCTCTCTGGCATGCCACATGTCAAATAAATTCACATGGGGCCACAGTGTTTGTGTATAACATGCGAAGTACAGGGACTGACAGCACTAAAACTCTCAGCAGGCATTGTTCCCCCTATAAGAAAACCAGAACTGTGTACTATGTTTTAAATAGCTTTGCATGTGATACTGACAAGCAATGTAACCCAACCTGAATGCTCCACTATTTAACAGTTCATGGCAATGACAACAATGCTATGGCCCACTACCAGTACTATTACAAGAAAAACACAGCTACCGCTCTGTTCCCTACTAAAGTGGCCTTTGAGATAACCTTCCAAACAATGTCATATACTCACTTGGGGAGGGGGGCTATATGGGAAAACTGGATGTACTTGTAGTACACCCATACAGAGGCCCAGGACAAATTGTAACTCCCATACTCTTGGCCAGCACTGTCACCAATGTGCATTGTCTAGCTGTTAGTGTAATCAGTGACGCTATTCACCTTACTAGGAGATAAATGTGCATTGTCATGTCTTTACTCAGACAAGATATGAGGGCAGCAGCAATCATCTAACCGCCAACATACTCCAAGAGCTTGCAGCATGGTGTGTGCAATTGCAGATCTCTGTGTCCCACATTGCTTAAACCCAGATTTGGAAGCAGCTGTCATTGTCATATCAGGGGGTCATGTCAAGGCATTGTGTGTATGTCGCATAGCATGTCTAGTGGTCAAAGTTAAACAACACTTCTTGCATCACTTACAGCATCTGTGTATTGCACTTCTCCTACAGGTAACCTTGCCATTCTTTTCATGGAGAGGACAATAGAGGCTGCCACTACTCCTCTGTAATAAGGCCCCGGTAGGAAAACTCCCCTGGATGTTTGGACACTGAGGACAAAGCTGGTCCATCAGGGTGTGAGCCTCACCCTGCCCACATCAACTCCACTCATTCCTGTTGCATCCACATCGCAGGCAACCATTCACTCCAAAACTGTGTCCCAATGTCAATGTCTTCCATAGTGTGCTCCCCAGTACAGGCACCTGAGTCTCCTGTTGTCACCCCTGATAATGATGACCCCTGTGGCAGAGGCACAGGCATGTAGGCGTAGAGTGCGTGGGAGGGATGGTGTGGGCTAGAGGATGGGAGCTCCAAGGGACACAACTGACAAGAGCACTTTCTCCCAAGCCTTAGGAGCCTACCAACATTCCCAAGGCGTGATGGGACAAGTGCTAACCACGATGGGGAAGGGCAGATAGCTGCAGAGGAACAACTGCCAGGAAACTATGCAGCAGTGGCAGGCCCAAAACGCCATCCTGGCTTCCATTGCTGAGGTGCTGAGATACTTGAATACCACCCTGAGTAGGTTTTGTACTCAACATCATGCCTTTTCTACTAGCAATGAAACATCAGGCATTTCTATATCTGTGGCAGCTTGTGGAATGGAGGCCCTGACAGGGGGAGGAAATGCCTCAGCCACCACCCTCTGTAGCTGAAGAACCCTCCGCAAACGTGGACGTTCACCCAAGCATCCTGGAGGAGCAGATGCCAGGACCAAAACCACTGACTGGAAGGAACCTCTACTGATTGGTTTCCCTAGTGTGCCATAGATACACCCTGTTGGTTGTTCAGAAATGTATCTCCATTTCCTTATGGTACAAGGACACTAGACTTGTGTTTCCAAATGGTGTAGCAGCTACCCTGATGATTATATGATTATATATGATTATAGCTACCATTACTGAACCCTTCACTGTTTACGTTCTATTATTTTGGTCTCTAATCACTCTTTTTGCTGTGCACTCCCCAATAAATACCACTTAACCAAAAATCATTTGTTAGGGTGATTTATCAACCATATACAACTGTCATGTATAACAACTCCTGTACTAAAATGTTTCTTTCTAATGTAAAACCTTTGTCATGGTCATTACACATGTACTGTATAATCAGGCTATATATTGCATTGACAAAGTATAATATACATTATACAAATCACTTGTATTGTGCTTTCCATTGATTTGGAGAATGCCAATGACCACATAGTGAAGTACTGCTGCTAACATCTGAATTTCAGCATAGGTGTCATACAGTACAAACACATGTACTTCTGAAGTTAGGGACATGTCAGTGTTCAACTATGCCAGAAGGCAAACATACTGGTTCATACATCATCATCTAAAGCCATATTCAATACCCATACCGTAGTTCTCAAATAACCATACCCCATGTAATAGACAGAGGTCAGTACTAATGTCCCCAGTCATGGAAAGTTCCACTTACCATGGTCAGGTATCTGTAGGCCTGCCATTCACCTATGCCACTTTTCAGACACATGCATGTTAGTCTGAAAAGTAGAAACACGCTACAGCTAAGTACAAGTTAGTTCTCATCCAACACAAACCATTTTTTGAGGGTCTGGATAACACATTATGACATGTGTCAGAGACAATTGAACACACACATGACACCATTGGCCCCACCTCCATTATCAAAAAGGTCTTTAGTGTGGAAAAGGAGACTGCCACCCCATTGTTCTGACAGTCTGGGAATAGAACTCACACACCACAATTTTCATGTCAGACAGTACCTGGTTTAATCCATGTTCACTTCACATGTCAATCTGCAAATCCCATCTGCCTGTGGCACTGTCTCATATTGCCAAATGAGGATGGGCCAAACGGTCAATCTGCAATCTGTAATTGAGAAACATAAGGTATAGGCCACATTGATACATAAACACAGCAAAAGGTGACTTTGATTGTGCATTGTAAAAACATTAGAATATGTATATAACCTGTCTGTACCCAACTCTAAGTAACAACGTGTATACATATCTGAGTCTTGGCTTTGGAGCCACTTATACTATATCTGATGGTCATTATAAGAACCTTATCTGGCATTCCTAACCTCACCAATACCCCACTAGATCACTTTAATTTTATCACATCACATACCTTAAATCAGGTGAAGTGCTGATTGATGAGATCAGCCCTGATGTATCCAGCTTCATCCTCATCATGCTCATCCTCACTTTGCAAATCTGCACTTCCACCTAAAGTATTTGCTGACTCCCCCTCATCTGGTATGAATGATATCTGATGTCTCAGGGTGAGGTTGTGGAGCTGCTAATAAGAATTTGACAAACTTTGTTGTGTGGATGGAGGAGGTATTTTCCAGATTACAACAATAATTTGACAAACCTTGTTGGGTGAGTAGAGGAGGGATCCTCCAGATTTATCAATGCAGTGAAATCTTGCCTTCAGGAGCCCAAACGTCTGCTTCACGACATGCCTTATCCTTCCCTGGGCCTCATTGAAGTGGCCTTCTGCTGGTGTGGTTAGGCACCCTTACTGGTGTCTACAACCAAGGATGGTTTGGTTAGTCAGAGTCCCCTTTAAGGAATAGTTACAACAAACCAAACATTAATCTTGGACATCCACATATCTGCTAGCATATAAAAGGTACAGACACACAATACATATATAGCTTTCCAACCAGCCAGGCCCTCTCTGTATTGTCGTGTCATTAGCAGTGGAATATTGCTGTTCTGCATGATGAAGGAATCATTGATTGATCCAGGATACTTTGCACAAACTTGTGATACGTAGAGGTCAGCCATACAGACTACTTGGACGTTGATGGAAAGGACATTTTTCCTGTTCCTACATACCTGTTCATTGGCATTTGGGGGAACCAAGGCTGCAAAGGTGCTATCTATGGCTCTAACCACTTGTGGAATGAATCCCAAAGCATACAAATCAACCTTTACAGGAGCCAAATCTTCAGGTTCTGGAAATCTGATGTAGCTGTCCAGGTGTTTCAACAATGAAGACAGTATAGCGTTTAAAACCAGACTGAACATGGGCTGAGACATCCCTGTAATTAGGGCCACTGTATTTTGAAAGGACTCAGTGGCCAGGAAGTGTAGCACTGGCATGACTTGGACAATGGGAGGTATGCTATTGTGATAACGAATGGCAGGCATCAGATCTGGCTCCAACGAACAACAGAGATCCATGATTTTATGCCTATCCAGGTGGTATATTTGTATCACATATTGCTCCTTCATGCTCTGCAGGTCTGCTAGTGAATAGTACACTGGAGGATGTCTTGCTCTTCTCATGCCAGCGTAACTATGTGGGACAACATCAGAATGTATGTGTATGACTCAATCAATACACCATAAGTATGATAACACCAACTTCACATATGAAGCTACATTTTGTCACATGAAACAGTGAAAACGTTGTACTCAGCACATACCTAAGCAAAATTTGGCTAATAACTGCATTCAGACTCCCTAACCCCCAGCACGTTCTTTAAATAGAGAAACATGTCACTGACAGTAAATGTGACATCAACAAATTTAACATGTTGGACATATTTGGTAACGCTATACTATTTTTTGATCATCATTACTCTGCTGACAATTCTATTTCATGTACATAACTCAAGATACAGCAATTTAACATCCTCTACATAATACATGAACATTTATACATGTTTGCATAACGCCACCAGTTAACACAATGTCATAATGTGTTTCATAGCCTCTGACGTACCTTTCATAACCTTAACGTACATATATGAGCCTCAAAATGGCAGCTGCCTGACCTACTGTACTCGACATCAGGAAGTGACCTGACTCCGGTGGCGGATGTTGTCATGGCAGTAGGCGGACACAATTGCAGTTGACATTGCCTTTAAAACACATTGCTGCTTTTGGCAGATTGGGCCAATGGCGACGACCTGTACGTGCAGATGTGACCGCCATCTCATACTTCATCCCTCACTTGACTCCTGACTGCTGCCAGCAAGACGTCCACAAACCGAGCTGCGGTGTACTGCCCCTGCGAGCAATCATGCCATGTCCTACAGGTGATAGAGCCCCTGCCTTCTCAGCTGACGACCTGGACAAGCTTGTGGAGAAGGTCCTAACCCTACATGGACATGTCTATGCAACATCAGAGGAGCAGGTAATTGCAATGCAACACCAATGCTTGAAATGTTGAGTGTATGAAATTGTTCAGGAAATGTGGTTAAATGAAGGTTTGGGATAATATGTGTGGGTAGATGGACATGTGCTTAGATACATTTTGAGTCCTGATACATAGTATGGAGTGTGTGATGTATGTACTCTGACCCACCTCCAAACTGTATAATTAGAAAATTGAAGATAGTGTTATAAATACCTGAACACGTATACCATGTTTTAAGACATGCTTGTGGTCTGGTCCTATGTTTCTAGCGAACACCTAGTGCTGGATATGCATGTTGTATGCCTGACTCAACTTCACACATGGCTTGACTACAGATTTCCATTCCACATAGAAGGTGACATTGGAGGAAGGGTGTGTGTATGTCTACTTGCACTAACATTTGTTTCACCCTTCTTGTTTTGATATGGTGAATGTGGACATGACTTTCTTGTCTTGTCCGTGTCATCCATGCAGGTCAACGCCAATCAGAAAAAGGGAATTAGATGTGCCATTACCAGGAAAGTGTGGACCCTGGGGGTCCACAGCTGGTGGAGCACCCACTGTAGGAAGAAGTGGGAAGACCTAAGACGCTGGGCCTGGAAGACCAGAGAGGCTAAGCTAGGGATGTCCTCCTAAGGAGGAAGGGGTGACATTGGCCTTTGACCCCTCCCTAATGGCCCGCATGTTGGCGGTGACCTACCCTGAGTTGGATGGGCATTTGAGGTCAGCACAGCAGCCATAAGGGGCCAAAGTACTGAATTAACACATTGTTATCTCTCTGCCATGTCAGTGTATGAAGTGATAGAATCTAAGCTGTGACAGTGTGGTAAGTGCAAAAGGTCAAAGGTCTCCAAGGAACACATAGATGTACTGTCCTCAACATTGGTACACAGGTTTGCACATCTATTGTGTATAGGGACATATTAGTTTCCGATGTCATCCCCTCTGTACAGAAGCATATGATGATGCACATGTGACTATGTCATATGTGTACCACTATACAGCTTTTCATACCCTGCTGGTTGTTCCTTCCCACCTACAGATCCATCCTCCCAATATTATAATGTTATGTTGTCCAGGTCTTTGCCATCTGTCCATTCTGATGTCCTTTGATCCATGTTTATATGCAACATAGAGTCTGACAATTTAAAGCCATACCTACTTTTCTAAAGGTTTCTGATAAGTGACAGTTTAATATGAGGCTGTGATGCCTATCTGACATTTCACATGCCATACCTGCTAAACTTACTCAGAGCTTTTAGGAGGTGAACACCTTTGGTAAGTGAGGGCTGTACATTGGCCACTGTTATGTGTCATCTGAGTTGACATCCTACACGTAGGTAACCCTGGAGGTATTTCCTGACTCCTTTGGATCACATAAATTGATGTCAGAGCTATGAATAGGAGTACCATGTTCATGTTCTCTAAGTGGCTACCCAGCTATTTCCTTAGCCAATGTGTGGTAGTCATGATAAATAGGCCAAGACATCTTCTTAAAAGTTCCAATCCGTTTTTTGCTAACATCATGTGTACATTGTAAGGTTTTGTCATTAATCTACATTGTAGTGTGTCTTAAAAATACTTTCTATTGCTATCTTGGATACGTTTTGAATGCTTTTTGTATACACACCTATTGTTTGCATTGACTACATTGTGGGGGAGGTGTGGTAGTTCACATGCACATGTGGGTGGAATGGTATGTGTAGTCAGTCAGTTAGCTTGCATCAAGGTGTATGTCTCTATCATGCTTGCCTCAGGTGTGATTTGTTTCATTGATATTTTTCTAAGCAGATGTAAGACTACTCATGTCTGATTTGTGAATAGAGATGTTGCCACTCATCATGATACGTTGAACTGTAATTGTCCTTCATGCACAACAGGTGTGCATTGTATTTAACTGGTTTGGTGCCACAGACGTAATGGTTATGTCTGGTGGCATAGTGATGCTGTGCCAGGGACGTAACCATTACGCACTGGCACCAGACCATGGGGGTGAGCGCAAGCTCCCACCCACAGCCCCAGGGCAGGGATGGCAGTGGAAGCGCTTCCACTGCCAGTCTTGACTCCCCCCCGAGCATCTAACTGACTTCATTAGAGGCCGCTTGATGCGCTGGAAGGCATTTGCTTCCAGCTCATCTAGGAGAAAAAAGGTGAGTTTCTCTGGAAGCAGCCTAAACCACGACTACCAAACAACGAAGTAGTGGACAATGAAAGCGGAACAACACTTTCGTTAACCATGACTTCCTTGTTTGGTGCCTTAACCACGCAAGTGCTGAATCACACACATGTGTGGTTAAGGCACAGAAGAAGGGAGTCGGCTTCGGAGGAGGACCTGATAAGGTAAGTGGGGCTGGGACTGGGGCTGTTTTAGGGGCGGGGTGGGGGGTCGGAATATTTTTTGTTTTAAAGGCGGGTGGGCGGTCGGGTATTTTTAGTTTTTGGGGATGGGTGGTTCAGGTTTAGTGGCGGGGGTTGGGCCATTTTTAGTTATAGGTGCCGGGGTATTTTTAGTTTTTGGGGGTGGGGGGTCAGGGTGGTTTACGTTTAGGGGTGGGGTAGGGGGGGTAGGGGCATTTTTTGTTTTATGGGCAGGGTGGAGGGTCGGGTATTTTTAATTTTAGGGGTGGGGTGGGGTTTCGGGGTATTTTTACTTTTTGGGGGTGAGGGGTTTGAATAGTTTAAGTTGTAGGGGTGGTGGGTGGTTGGGGTGGTTTTAGGTTTTAGGGGTGGGGGTCCCAGTAATTTTAGGGTCGGGTAGGGTGGTTTTAGAGGTGGGTGGTCGCGGTAATTTTAGTGGCGCATGGAGTTTGGGGTGGTTTTAGGCTTTAGGGACGGGGTGGGGGTTTGGGGTAGTTAAGGTTTTAAAGGCGGGGTGGGGGGTCGGGTGGTTTTAGGTTTTAGGGTCGGGGTGGGGGGTTGCTGTAGTTTTAGGGGCGGGGTGGGGGTTTGTGGTAGTTAGGTTTTAGGGGTGGGTTGGGGTGGCTTAAGAGGCAGGAGGGGGTTTGGGGTGGTTTTAGGTTTTAGGGGCAGGGTGGGGGTTGCAGTAATTTTAGGCGTGGGGTGGGGCGTTGTGGTGGTTTTAGGTTTTAGGGGCAGGGTGGGGGGTTGGGGTGGTTTTAGGGGTGGGGTGGGTAGTCGCTGTAATTTAGGGGCAGGGTGGGGAGTTGGGGTGGTTTTATGTTTTGGGGCGGGTTGCGGGTTGTGGTAATTTTAGGGGTGGGGTGGGGGTTGGGGTAGTTCTAGGGGCAGGGGTGGGTGGTTGGGGTGGTTTTAGGGGCGGGGTGAGGGGTTGCGGTAATTTTAGGGGCGGAGGTGGGGGACTAAGCGGGGCTGCATGCTGGAATCAGGCATGGCATTCTATGCATGCCTTTACCAGGAATGCCTTTACAACGAAAAATCGCTGTAAAGGCGTTCGTGATCAAGTCATTAATGGTAACAACGCGGTCGTTGTTCCAACCGCGTTGTTCAGGCATGTGTGGTTCCAGCATGCGTTGTTCCGACATACATTCGAGTTTCTCCTATGGCGGGGGGAGCTTCCTCTGAAAGAGGACTGGTGGAAAGGAAAGGCTTTTCCATTGATGTCTCTTTCATTTTTTCTCATATGAAATTGTTTTCCATGAGCAGTTATGTATGTGTAGCTGCTTACAATTATGAGTACTTCTAAAAGGTTTTGACTGTTGCAGGCTCCCAGGATTACTTCTGGAATTCTTTGAGAATTCAAAAATCAGAATAAAAAATGTTCCTCTTAATGTAGGAGTAAACATGAGACTGTAGGTTTTCTTAGTGAATGTGGCCCCTTGTGTCTGAAAAATCCACACACACAAGTGTAGAATATAACTGGAGGAGCCATGACACCAGGCCAGGTGGCAGTCCAATGTCCCCTCCTCCATGAGAATATTTATATTACATTTTTGCTTCTGTAATTCTAACTTGCTGTTGAAACTGAAGCCAGTGATTTGTGGTCAGACAGTCTGTGTTTGCTACTGTATATATATATATAAGTTTTGCCCAATTTGTTAGTTGCATGTCTTTGCATCTGAAACAGTAATTTGTGGCTTGGGCTGCAAAGCCATATCTGCTTTGTTGCATGTTTGGGTGGGTAACTTATCACTTCATAATTCGTATGGATCTAAAGTACTTTCTTTTCAAATATTTTGAGCACTGAATTTTTGTACTAGCTGGAATTGTTTGCTTTGGACCTCTGTCATCATTCTCCTCACTCAGAGAAGAGAGACGTTGGTGACCTCATGAGCTGATAGAGTGAGTGGCCTATTTATAGAACATGAGGTGACACAGGAAGCAGTGCACTGCACAGCAGCCTTTTTATTTAATTATTATGTTACAGGTCTTATGAGCTATATAATTATAGGCATAGGTTGAGGTTATTAGAGCACTTTATTGCATGTCAATATAGAACATACATGTTCATTGAAGAACTGGGAAGGCAGGATCCATGCCAGCCCTGCAGGGTAACCACTGTGTAAATACGTTCCATATAAGTTATTTTTATGTAATTTATCTTATGTGTTATTAAGAAACTCTGGAATGGTTCTAGACCTATCAATCAATCATGGATTTTCAGAGCACGGCTAATCACCCATAGGGTTTCAAGGCGCTGTTTGTGGGTGTGCTGCTCAGTCGAAGAGCCAGGTCTTGAGGTCCTTCCTGAACTGCTTCAGTGATGTAGCCTGCATGAGCTTGAGAGGTAGCATGTTCAATGTCCAGGCTGCTAGGTAGGAGAAGGATCTTCCTCCTGATGTTCTTTTCCGGAACTTGGGGACGGCAGCAAAGGTGAGCTGGGAGGAACAGAGACATCTGTTGGGTACGTATAAGGCAAGACGGTGGTTGAGGGATGGTAGTTGTGCAGTGCGTTGTAGGTGTAGATTAGCAGTTTGTATGTGATGCGCTTGTTGACCTAGGTCTTTGAGGTGGGAGGAGATGCGGCTGTGCCAGGGGATGTCAAGGCTGAGTCTGGCTACTGCATTCTGGATTCTTTGGAATCTTGATTGAAGTTTCTTGTTGATGCCAGCATAGAGTGTGTTTCCATAGTCCAGTTTGCTAGTGATGAGTGTGTGGATGACTGTTTTCCTAGTTTCGGAGGGAATCCACTTGAAAATCTCCCACAGGAGTCAGAGGGTATGAAAGAATGATGAAGAGACTACCTACCTGAGATTTCCAAGATAAATACATTTGAATCCTTTTAGTTGCCAAAAACAATGCCAATAAACCAACCCTGTAGGAACCTCACTGGGCACCACAGGTCTAGACAGAAAAACACTCTATCATCCAAACACAGGCTCGCAGCTCTACTCTTAGTGGTCCAGATGGCATAGCCAAGACTTCAAATTTTGAATAGCCATCCCAACAGTGATAATTCTCACTTCAAAACCATCAGCCAGTGTACACATTTATGCACCAAAAAGACACCGTCAAGGCCCAGGGGATGCTGGTACACATATCTGTTCTAGAGAGACCAGTCCTAAGCCAAGGGCTGTCACAAGACTACTAACCCAAGGCAGTGCTTTAGATGAATACAGAGTAGCAGCCCTTCTGTATTTCCATTTAAAACACTGACCCAAGGTCACAGATGTTACACCTCTGGAAACTATCCTGTTGGCCCATCTATCACTGAAGCTCCAACCTGCACACATTTGAAGCCACCTGTTCAGTTAAGCTGCCTCTTCTGTTATTTCCTTTGTATACAGTCTCTATTTTTAAAAGTTAGGCTGTATATGCCAATGTAGAGGAATAATTCCTTTAAAAGTTTAGCACACTGAAATATATGTCTGGCCCCTTTTCTTTGCTCCTAACTCTTTTGACCCCCTCATTCTCTAGGTAAAGTGCCATGAAGGTGTCTCTTTGTGGCTTGTTTGGTGCTATAAAAGTTTAGGTAAACACACTAGAAATGGGATCATCTTTAGAGTATCACAGTCAGTCTGTAGGAATGCAGCAAAACACTCGCAATATGGTGGCCTTGTTGTGTCGTCTCTCCCGCAGCAACAGGCCTGGGAGGGTTCCTGTGGCACCTGGCATACTACACTCCAAACCAAAATACATAGGTAAAAGACATTGGGGGTCATTCCAACCCTGGCGGTCGGTGTTAAAGCGGTGGCCAACCCGCCAACAGACAGGCGGTAAAAAAAATGGAATTCTGACCCTGGCGGAAACTACCAACAGAGACCGCCACTTTAACCCTCCGACCGCCACAGCGGGACAAACAAACAGCGCGGCGGTCACCGCCAACAGACAGGCGGGAGACAATGTACCGCCCACCCTATCACAACCCACCAATCCGCAACCTTTTCGGGGCGGTAGCCCCGCCGATAAAAACACGGCGGAAACAGACATTATGAACGGAAAACGCTCACCTCTACACACTCCACGAGGAATCTGGACAGCATGGAACCCGAACTACACATCCTACCAGCTATTGTCTTCCTGCTCCTCTACCAGGAGCACGAACGCCGGCGCAGAAGACAACGGTGAGTACTGCACCTACGACACAGGGGAGGGGGGAGGCAAAAAATTACGGGGACACACATACGCCACACACCCACCCCACCCTCACCCACAACTACATACACATCAATGCAGAGCAACAACTCAGAGTGACAGCCCCAAACCCCCCGGAAGAATGCAAAGACAAAAAAAAATGATCATGAAATTTGAAGTATATTGTACGGCTAAGTAAAAATATATATCAAACATCTATAACTATATATACATATGTAAATTGTCCAGTCCAAATTGGGTATCAGCCATTGTTCGTGGGCCAATGGGCCTAAACACATGGGCAAAGCCCACACACGATACCCGGCTCCAATGGAGAGAACACTGCAGGGGCATCAGATAGCAAAACTACAGGCACCTCAGGGGGAAGGGAAGGGGGGGCACCTCAGCCAGATGAGTCCACGACGCCAGATCCACGAGGGGCCTCCATGGCCACTGTGCCATCCTGGGGAGTGCAAAGCCACAGTATCACAAGTCTCTACAGTGGGTGGATTGCCCACTGTCCAATCCTGGGGAGTGCAAAGCCACAGTCTCACAAGTCTCCTCAGTGGGTGGATTGCCCACTGTTCAATCCTGGGGAGTGCAAAGCCACAGTCTCACAAGTCTCTACAGTGGGTGGATTGCCCACTGTCCAATCCTGGGGAGTGCAAAGCCACAGTCTCACAAGTCTCTTCAGTGGGTGGATTGCCCACTGTCCAATCCTGGGGAGTGCAAAGCCACAGTCTCACAAGTCTCTACAGTGGGTGGATTGCCCACTGTCCAATCCTGGGGAGTGCAAAGCCACAGTCTCACAAGTGGATTACAGACTCCACTGGTTCTGGAGGAGCCATGGTGCCCAGAGTGCTTCGTGCAGCCCTGCCCGATACAGATGCAGGCCTGTCCCTTCTGCCAATGGGCCAGCAGTGCTTGAGACGGCAGTGCCCAGCGGAGCGGTGCTTGAGATGAAGGGCCCAGCGGAGCGGTGCTTGAGAGGAAGGGCCCAGCGGAGCGCTACTTGAGATGAAGGGCCCAGCGGAGCGGTGCTTGAGACGGTGGTGCCCAGCGGAGCGGTGCTTGAGATGAAGGGCCCAGCGGAGCGGTGCTTGAGAGGAAGGGCCCAGCGGAGCGGTGCTTGAGATGAAGGGCCCAGCGGAGCGGTGCTTGAGACGGCAGTGCCCAGCGGAGCGGTGCTTGAGATGAAGGGCCCAGCGGAGCGGTGCTTGAGAGGAAGGGCCCAGCGGAGCGGTGCTTGAGAAGAAGGGCCCAGCGGAGCGGTGCTTGAGATGAAGGGCCCAGCGGTTCTTGAGATGGCGGTGCCCTGTACAGCGGTTCTTGACTCGAAGGGCTCTGTTCAGCGGTTCTTGACTTGAAGGGCCCCGTTCAGCGGTTCTTGAGATGGCGGTGCCCTGTTCAGCGGTTCTTGAGATGGCGGTGCCCTGTTCAGCGGTTCTTGACTCGAAGGGCCCCGTTCAGCGGTTCTTGAGATGGCAGTGCCCTGTTCAGCGGTTCTTGAGATGGCGGTGCCCTATTCAGTGGTTCTTGAGATGACAGTGCCCTGTTCAGCGGTTCTTGACTCGAAGGGCCCTGTTCAGTGGTTCTTGACTTGAAGGGCCCCGTTCAGGGGTTCTTGAGATGGCGGTGCCCTGTTGAGCAGTTCTTGAGATGGCGGTGCCCTGTTCAGCGGTTCTTGAGATGGCGGTGCCCTGTTTAGCGGTTCTTGACTCGAAGGGCCCCGTTCAGCGGTTCTTGAGATGGCGGTGCCCTGTTCAGCGGTTCTTGAGATGGCGGTGCCCTGTTCAGCGGTTCTTGACTCGAAGGGCCCCGTTCAGCGGTTCTTGAGATGGGAGTGCCCTGTTCAGCGGTTCTTGAGATGGCGGTGCCCTGTTCAGCGTTTCTTGACTCGAAGGGCCCTGTTCAGCGGTTCTTGACTTGAAGGGCCCCGTTCAGCGGTTCTTGAGATGGCGGTGCCCTGTTCAGCGGTTCTAGAGATGGCGGTGCCCTGTTCAGCGGTTCTTGAGATGGCTGTGCCTGGTTCAGCAGTGCTTGCCTTGGCAGTCCTTGCCATGTTCAGCGTTGCTTGAGTTGGCGCTCCTTCATTGCCCAGCTGGGCTGTGGCTGGCGCTCCTTCATTGCCCAGCTGGGCTGTGGCTGGCGGGGCCCTCCTGTGCAGCTGGGCTGGGGCTGGCGGGGCCCTCCTGTGCAGCTGGGCTGGGGCTGGTGGGGCCCTCCTGGGCCGCTGGGCTGGGGCTGGCGGGCCCTCCTGTGCAGCTGGGCTGGGGCTGGTGGGGCCCTCCTGGGCAGCTCGCCTGCTGCCGGACTTGTCGGGCGTGCTGCCCTTGCCACCCTTCCCTGCTCGTCTGTGGCCCTTTCCTCCCTTTGCCGGTGTGCCAGGTGGCACCCCACTCCCGGACGGCGCCAGGGTAGTGCTCTTGGAGCTTGATGTCTTTGGCCTCTCGCGACGGGCACTGGCTTTCTTGGCTTTTTTTACAGGGGGTGGGCTGGCCGTCTCTTTACTCCTAGGCGAAGTAGCTGGGCTTGAAGGAGGTGGACTCCAAAATCCTTGGACTACTGTTTTTGTAGGTCCAGGTTTTGTGGTGGCTGAGGTGCTGATTGGAGCCTTATGAGATGGAGGGGGTGGGTCAGTTGATGGAAAGAGGTCAAGGTTGGAAAGGAAAAGCAATTTAGTAAGACAGGGACGGGTAGTTGTAGTGGGTATGGGAGTGGAGGATGAGGAGGTGGTTATAGGAGGTGTCACTTTAGGTGTTTTGGGTGCAGGTGCAGGTACTGGAGGCTGTCGTGAGGTGGATGGCTGTTGGGTGGGTGGCTGCCTGCGTTTGTGTGGTTTGGAAGAGGGGGTGACAGACACACTGGGAGAGGACACAGGGGACGTGTAAATGGTAGTGGGGTTGGTGACTGCACGTGTGCGGAGTGTTCTGGTGGGTGTGCTGGTGATGGACGTAGTGGCTGAAGATGTTGTGCATGCAAGTGTGAGTGGAGACGTCACAGGGAGGGAGGAGGGAGATGAGGAGGAGGGGGACACAGAGGAGGCAGTGGCTGTTGGCATGTCTGCATGTGGATGTTGCTTGTGTGAATGCTTGTGTGATGTGGGGTGCTTATGTCTGGATGAGCTGCCCTTGGGTGTTGAGGTGTGTGCAGGCTGGTCTGATGGTGTGTCTGGGATAGGCAGAGGTACAGGGGAGTGGGACTGGGTTGAGGAAGTTGGAGGAGGGAGGCAGGAGACAGGGACAATGGCTGCCGTCAGTGCTGAGGCCAGAGCGTTGAACCATCGCTGATGGGCAGCCTGACCCGAATGAATGCCCTCCAGGTATGCATTACTCCGATGCACCTCCCTTTCTACACCCTGGATGGCATTCAAAAGGGTAGACTGCCCAACAATGAGCGTCCTCAGGAGGTCAATGACCTCCTCACTGAGGGCAGCAGGGGTAACTGGGGCTGGCCTGAGGTGCCTGGGGAGAAGGAGATGCCCACCTTCCTGGGTGAGCGGGCACGGGGCGAAGGCTGAGGGGCTGCTGGGAGGGCGGAGCTGGTGCGCTGGGTGGCTGCTGTACCTGTTGTTGCGGTGGGCACGGGTGTTGCCGCCACCACAAGGGAGCTCCCTTCCGAGGACGTGTCTGTGTCGCTGGTGTCACCACGTGTCCCCGCTGTGGAGCTCCCCTCGCCCTCCGTCTCACTGGTGAAATCAGAGTCAGTTGCATGGCCCTCCATGGCCATGTGAGATGCAGCTCCCTCGTGCTCCGATGCCACTTCTCCTCCGCCTGATGATGCTAATGCACACATGAACAGGAAGACCACAAAAAAAGGGGGGGGGTGGAGAAACAAAAACATGTTGAGTGCATGCATTGGCGACACCGTTGGCGGAGAGGACAGACACAGAAGCCCCCTGCACTACACCGCGCACTTGGGGTACACTACTCAATCCGTGGGACATGGCCTACAAGCCTATGGATGACAACTCCACACATAGGTGACACAGGGCCATGAATAGCTGTATTAGGCAACCTACAGAGGTGGGGGGCGGGGGTACAGGGCCATGCCTAATGGAGGGGCCTAGCCTACAGAAAACGCCCTGGCCTAGGGATACCCACAGCCCTCCTCCCCCACCCAGACACCTCCAATGTGCGCAAAATCAGCAGAATGTGCTTGTACTCACCCCTTGTGTCTGCTGTGATGTCCTCACGTGCCCATCCAAATCGGGGTAGGCCACCGCCAGAATCCAGGACATCAGGGGGGTCAATTGACGACTGGCACCCCTCCTACATTGGGAGGCCATCCCCAGCAGAGCCTCTGCGGTCTTCCTGCTTCCGCGGCGGATGTCCTCCCACCTCTTCCGGCAGTGGGTGCCCCGTCTGTTGTGGACCCCCAGAGTCCGGACGTCCTTGGCGATGGCACGCCAAATGTCGATTTTCTGATGGGCGCTGACCTATGTGACATGTGTAGGGGGAGAAAAAAACAACAAACATCACCTTCTGCATGCTCGATGAGAGTGGCCCCCCATCCCCACCCTTGCCATGTGGCACATGCTCTCATCTGTAGTTTGATGCATGCCTCATTCGTTCCCCTCCCCACCACCTTTCATTCACCCCACTCAACCCAGGCATTGGCCACAAAGCATGGTCCCAGTGTACTTACCTGTTGGTCTGGAGGACCGTAGAGTAGCGCATACTGGGGGAGGACCCCATCCACGAGTTTCTCCCATTCTTCAGAAGTGAAGGCAGGGGCCCTTTCCCCAGTCGCAGCAGCCATTGTCTCTTCCAGACCGAGGTCACAGCAGCACTTGCAGTATAGGTCCTCTCCTGTGGATGATCAGGTATCGAGTGAATAAGCAGATAGAAAATGGCGGTCACACCCACGGCGGTGCGTACCGCGGCAGTGCGTACCGCGACCGCCGGTGCACATCGTCATTGGCTCCTGAAACCCATAGGGTTCAATGTTAACCAATGCGGCTTTGCGCCGCGGTCTTCGACCGCCTACCGCCACGGTGTGCCACGCCAGCGCATTGACCTCACATCCCACTGTCGCACTTCACAGGTCAGGCAGCCGCCATTTCAAGGGCCCCCATATCTTAATTTCTGCTGCGTCACACATACCTAGGTCTTGCATCAACTCTCATACAAGCCATTCAATGCATTGAGAATCGTGTACTGTGCAAGCTGTGGGAACGTACCTGTGGGTTGATTGACTCTGTGCTCCATGTTGTCCTTCCTAGGCACCGTCCGCTGGGACTTGCGAGGAGATGGAGGAATCTTCCCGTGTACAGACCGCTGGTGGACCTGTCGACAATGGAAGAAAGACATGTCATACTGACATACAGGCTTGACCGAGCCACTATACGGGAACTGTGTGCCCAGCTGGAGCCAGACCTGATGTCACCCATCCGCCAACCCACAGGGATCCCACCTCTAGTGCAGGTTCTGTCAGTACTCCATTTTTTGGCAAGTGGGTCATTTCAAACAACAGTGGCCATTTCATCTGGGATGTCTCAGCCTATGTTTTCCAAGGTGTTGTCCGGAGTGTTGTCTGCCCTGATGAAATACATGCGGAGCTACATCGTTTTCCCTGAGGTGGAGGATTTGCCTACAGTGAAGGGTGATTTCTATGCCCTTGGACATATTCCCAACATCATTGGTGCCATTTATGGGACACATGTTGCTATGGTCCCCCCCAGCACGAGTGAACAGGTGTACAGGAACAGAAAAAGTTATCATTCCATGAATGTCCAGGTGGTCTGTTTGGCTGACCAGTACATCTCCCATGTAAATGCCAAGTTCCCTGGGTCAGTGCATGAAGCGTACATCATGCGAAATAGCAGCATCCCTTACATGATGGAACAACTTCAGAGACACCGTGTGTGGCTAATTGGTGACTCTGGTTACCCCAACCTGTTGTGGCTACTGACCCCAGTGAGGAATCCCAGGACAAGGGCAGAGGAACGGTACAATGAGGCCCCTGGGTGTACTAGAAGGGTGATCGAGCGGACCTTCGGCCTCCTGAAGGCCAGGTTTAGGTGCCTCCATATGACAGGTGGATCCCTAATGTACTCACCAAAGAAGGTGTTTCATATCATCGTGGCCTGCTGTATGCTTCACAACCTGGCTTTGCGACGCCAGGTGCCTTTCCTGCAGGAGGATGGTCCAGATGGTGGTGTTGTGGCAGCTGTGGAGCCTGCAGAGAGTGAAGAGGAGGAAGACGAAGAGGACGACACAGACAACAGGGACACAGTAATACAGCAGTATTTTCAATGACACACAGGTAAGAATCAACACCGGCATTTTACATTTACTTACAGTCTCCTGCCTCTCTACTGTCTGAGATTCCCCCCAGTGTATGTTAACTGAGTTGTGACTTTCCCTTCCAATTTCAGAGATGTGGGCCCCACAGCGTGACCTCTGCTTTGTTTCCCCATGGACTACAGCTGTGTGACAGTGGCATGTTGTCATCACAATGTAACTGGACTTTTTGGCACGGTTATGTGTAATACATTTGTTCAAAAATACAGGCAGACTCCAGATTATTTTTGTGCAATAAGTGTGTTTATTGGAGTGGTCAATTTTGGGAAATGGTTGTAAATCGGTGATGGGTGATGGTGGAGAAATGTCCATGGCAGAGTCCAGATTTTCAGTCTCACAGGTGCATTGGCCATATGCCTGTGGAAGGTGGAGCAGGGGCAGTTTAAGATTGGACAGGGTGACTATGTGGGACAGTGGGATGACAATCCAGGGGTATCCTTTCCTGGCGGGGGTCTTGGCATCCTACTCTGTCTTCTTCCTAGATCTCAGGCCCCGCTTGCGGGGTGGTTCTCCTTCTGCAGGGGGTGGGGTTCTGGTGGCCTGTTGTTCTTGTGTCGGGGCCTCCTGTCCACTAGCGCCGGCGGAGGTGGTAGTCAGTTTTTGGTCCATGCTAGTGACAGGAGCCCTTTGTGGTGCCACATGGTCCCGCAATGTGGTGACAATCTGGTTGAGAGCCACAACGATGGTGCCCATTGCGGAACTGATGTTTCTGAGTTCTTCCCTGAACCCCATAAACTGTTCCTCCTGCAGTACCTGGATCTCCTGGAACCTGGCCAGGACCGTGGCCATCGTCTCCTGGGAGTGGTGGTATGCTCCCATGATGGAGGAGAGGGCCTCGTGGAGAGTGGGTTCCCTGGGCCTGCCCCCGCCCGTCGCACAGCAGCCCTCCCAGTTCCCGTGTTTCCCTGGGCCTCTGTCCCCTGGACCGTGTGCCCACTACCACTGCCCCCAGGTCCCTGTTGTTGTTGGGGTGGTGGGTTAACCTGGGTGCCCTGTAGTGGTGGACACACCGCTGATTGACGTGTCCTGGAGACAGAGGCATGGTCCCGCTGGGTGGGTGCTGTGCTGGTGTTCCCAGAGGGGGGTTGGTCTGCTGTGGCCTGTGGCTGTGTGAGGGGAACCGACTGTCCCGAGGTCCCCGATGGGCCGGGCTGGTCATCTGGGTCCAGGGAGACAGAGCTGCTGTCATCACTGCGGGCCTCTTTTGGGGGTGGGATGGACATTTCTGGACCCTCCTGGGCGGTTTCGTGGCGTTCGGGTCCTGCAGGGGTATAAGGGTATGGTTATTGCTTCTGTGTGTGCCATAGCGTGCAATGGGTGGGTGCCCGTGTACCCCAGTGCTGGCATTCCCTTGTGGGGGCTGTTGTGACGGTGGTTTGAGGGGGGATGGGTATGTGCAGTGGGCATGCTTAGGTGATGGGTGTCCATGCTTTGTGGTGGCATGCAGGGCTTGGTTTTGAGATGGGTGGATTGTGATGGTGAGACATTAGCAAGGAGGATGTGTGATGGGTGGGAGGGTTGGGGGTATGAGTTGGCATGCTGGTGGGTGGGAGGGATGAAGTAGTTGAGATTAGACTTACCAGAGTCCATTCCTCCGCCTACTCCTGCGAGGCCCTCAGGATGCAGGATCGCCAAGACCTGCTCCTCCCATGTTGTGAATTCTGGGGATTGAGGTGGGGGTCCGCCGCCAGTCTTCTGCACCGCGATGTTGTGCCTCGATACCATGGAACGCACCTTCCCCCGTAGGTTGTTCCACCACTTCCTGATGTCGTCCCGATTTCGTGGATGCTGTCCCACAGCGTTGACCCTGTCCACTATTCTTTGCCATAGCTCCATCTTCCTGGCAATGGAGGTGTGCTGCACCTGTGTCCCGAAGAGCTGGGGCTCTACCCAAACTATTTCCTCCACCATGACCCTGAGTTCAGAGTTTGAAAACCTGGGGTGTCTTTGGGGTGCCATGGGGTGGTGTGGATGAGGTGTGGGGTGGTGTTTGCGGTGATGAGTGTGGTGAGTGTAGTGGTATGTGGTGTTTTGTGCGTGGATGTTGTGTGGGTGATGGTGTGGTGTGCCTCTGTGTGATAGTGTTCTCAATTCTGTGCTGTCTCTCTCTGGCCTTCGTCTCTAATTTGTGGTTGTAGAGGTTTGTGGGGGATGTGGGTGTGTGTTTTATATTTTATTGGGTGTGTGGGAGTGTTGTTTGTATGTGTCTCAGGTGTGTGTATTTCAAATTGTCCAATGTGGCTGTGTTTTGGAGCTGTGTGTGTATTTTGACCGCGGCGGTGTGTACCACCAATGGAATACCGCGGTTGAGAGACCGCTGCGTGGATTCGTGGGTCGGAATGGCATGGGCGTATTTCTGTTGGCATGACGGTGGAGGTTTGGTCATCGCCAGTTTTTCGCTGGCCGTTGGTGTGGCGGACTTTTGTGGATGTCGGGTTTTTGGCGGTTTTCCTCTTGTGGGTCAGAATGACCGTGGCGGTATACCGCGACCGCGGCGATGTTATGGCGGTCTTCTGACCGGCGGTAAGCGCCTTTTACCGCCGAGGTTGGAATGACCCCCATTGTCATTTACAGCACCAATGGCTCTAACTCTCACAAATGTGAGAGCGATTGTATTGCAAATGCTTGTTATATTTTGATATTGCAGAAGGCCGTGAGAAGCGGGGGGTTGGCAGCCCACTGAGCATTGAATGCAACGCCTGGATATAGACCAGGCCCTGTGGCCAAAGCCCTGCCACAAACTGCCTAAAGCCGTACATGACTGGGGATTGGCTTTATGTATGGTAATATCACTCACACCCTTTGCTTAGTCCTACTACTACTTTTCATAAATACCTCTACCCAGCATCCACCTCTAATGCGACATTCTGGGAATGGTAGTGTTAAAACATCTATACATAATATCATGTTAAAATTCCTTATTCCAATACTCCACACATGTTTAATGTTTTTCAATATCAACATATGGTTACTGTAAACAAATCCTCCACAAATCTATTGTATATCTTGACAAATTATCATCACAAGCCAAGGTAATTGTTCATTAATTACTAACATACGTATTATCAGCTAAGTGCTTAAATTTCTCTACATGATTATTATACATTGCGCATTGTTACCCATTTTCTCACATTTATTGATGTGCAATTGTTTAATAATTATACATACTGCATGTGATTAATGTATTCCTAGCCCATTGCTCTTTTATCTTTTTGGGCACTTTACTATTGTCTAATGCTCTCTCATAGCTGCTACTCGCATATAATATATTGCTCATACTGTTGTTTATGCCTCATTATAGATCAACAAACCTAACGGCCAAAATCCATATTAATTGCCATATCAGTCTCTAATAGTATCGATCTTACAACTTCATCGCTTTTTTTCAATATTTATTCATTTTTTCCCACTTTTATAGATATACGTGTAGTTCCTCAACATTGTTCAAACCACTGGGATTCATAGTTTGTAATTTCATAATGAGAAAAGATTCCAATCTGCTCAATTTCAGTTTCCTGTCAGCACCTTTTTCCTCTTTATTTATTCTTGCAATGCTATGTTATTTCAATAATCTCCAGTCATTTTGCATATGTTGGATACAATGTTTTGCCACGGCGTAACTGAAACTCTTGTTGTCTAGTACTGCCCTGATGTGTTCCAGTATGCGTCTACGCAGCATACAAGTTGTACTTCCCACATATTTCTTTCCGCAATGGCATTCAATTACTTATACAACATAAGTGGTGTTGCAAGTTATTCTCTCAGTTATCATTATATCATTGCTCAATTTTAAAAATGCACCATAAGGGTTATTATTTTTCAGATGTTGTGGATGGAAACTTGAGCCATATAATATACCATTTGTTGCTGTTGGCTTCCTATATAGAGTTGTTTCAAATTTGTTATCCTTCACAAACAACTTAACATCCAAAAAATCAATCTCAGGTGCACTCATGCTGGAAGTGAATTTAAAGCCAAGGTGGTTCTCATTCAGTTTGTCATAATATTGCTAAAATTCATCAACTGATCCTGTCCAAATGATGACTAAATCATTGATAAATCTTACCCATAATGCAGTGTTATCCCAAAATTCCTCATTCTCCTCTCCCCAAGCCACCTCCCTCTTTTACCACCCCATAGTGAGATTTGCGTAGCATGGAGAGAAGGTCATTTCCATGGCTGTTCAGCACTCTTGCATATACCGCTGATGATTAAACAAAAGTATATTATTCCGTAAGCAAATTTCAATCATTTCCAAAACCATGCAGTAGTGCTGTAACTCTTTTATCCACTTCTGTTTCAGAGAGTATTCCACTGCCTGAAGCCCAATATTATGATTAATTGAAGTATACAGTGATACTACCTCAATCGTTATCATTGTGTATTCTTCTTTCCTGTTAATGTCAGTTAATACCCTTAGGAAATCTTTATATATGAGCTTAAGGTAGTTGCTAAAGGCGGCAAGTAATGATCCACATAGTTTTTCATATAAAGAGCCGCAACTAGAAATAATGGGCCTCCCTGGTGGTTTCATAAATGTCTTAGGAATTTTTGGCAGAAAAAATATTATTGGAGTATCTAAGTCATCCACTTTGAGAAATAGCAGCTCGTCATCATTCAACAAGAAATAATTGTGCCACTGTTTAAGGCGATTGTTCAATTTCAAGATCAGTTCAGGTGTGGGGTCCTTGTCTAATTTCTTATAGAAAAAAATGTCATCACTTAGTTGGCGGTATGCTTCCTCCAAATACTCAGCTTTATTTAAGATTTCTATATTGCCTCCTTTATCTGCAGGTTTTATCTCCACATCATCATTTTGCATTAAGCGCTTAACTGCTGATCTCTCTTCCTTTGTTAGGTTTTCCATCTTTCCATTGTTTTTTGTCTTTTTGTCCAACTTTTCCAGATCAGCACATACCAACTCAAAAAATATCAGTCTTATGACCAGGAATCAGTGATGGACAGAACTTAGATGTTGGTTTAAATTTACTGTGTTCATGGCTATCAGTCTATATATCTAACTTTCCAATATTTGGGTAGTTGTCATGATATCATCATCTAAATCGTGCATTAAATCAAACATAGTTTTTATATCTGTTGATAGTCACATCACTATCTTCAATTTCTAACTTACCTTGGATGTTTCCTTTAGCAGGTATTGTTGCAAAGTATTTGGCCAATTTCACCTTACATACAAATTTATAGGTCTCAATCTTAGTTTGTACAAAGTTGAGATGTTGTTCTGGGCTGAAGGTTAAACCCTTGTTTAGTACTTTGATCTCTTCATTACCCAATTCATAGTTTGAAAGATTAACCATCAAGTTTTCATTTATCTGTGTCCTTTGATCTATATTCAACTTCTCTTTTGACTGCATAGTGAATATTTTCTTATTCCTTTCTTGTCTTGTTTGTCTCCTTCGTCTGGTCAAATTTTGAAGTTTTCTCTTGCATGTCCTCTGCCTCTTCCTCTGCCCTTTGGTGTTCTCTGATCTATATACATGATCCTAATTTCTTCTAAAAATGTTGTCTTGTCAGATGTATTTGATGATCCCTTTCCCTCGCTTAGTTCTGCATCTGACTCACTTATGGTTCCATCTAGAGTTACAAACTCCTGCTTCTGATCCACTTTGTATTGTTTTTTTAAGATTTTCAGACCTTTTTGCAAAGGTAAGAATCCTCTCAGTTACATAGTTTCTCTCATCCCTCAAAAACGTCCTTTGCTTTCAGCCTTCTATTTTAACATGATATTATGTATAGATGTTTTAACACTACCATTCCCAGAATGCCTTATCAGAGGTGTATGCTGGGTAGAAGTATTTATGAAAAGTAGTAATAGTACTAAGCAACCGTGATCAAGACTGTCTTAAGTCAAAATGTATTGGTTTTTACTTGCTGACCTCCTACTTTACGTCCATGATGATGTGCAAAAAAACAAGCTGTGGCTCCAATCTGTACAGCGTGTTTATTTCAAACCAATTCAGGCAGCAAAATTACAGCCCAACACATTTCGGAGCCCATGCTTCTTGTTCACAGGTTAGATTACATCTTTTTTTCCCAAATAAATACCAAATGTGATACTAAAGTGCTAAATAGACATAAACAAAGGACTTTTAAACAGTGTTCTAAATATGAGAAAACATGTTGGCCTCTTTTTTTAACATTGCAAATTACTTGAGCATACAAACTTTTTTGATTTTAACATCTCATTTAACTCTTAAATATAGCATATCTCTATCATTTTTTTGTTTTCTCAATTGTGATATTCAGATTACCTCAATTTTTGAAATGATACCATCCATATGGAAAACAATTTCCACTCGAGTGGGCAATCCATTACCAAACATTTTTTAATGAAAGAATGACATAATATATCTCATATAATTTAATACATGTTTGTATAACCTTCAGTGATACATTTCCATTACAATGGCTCATTCATAATTAAATAAGCGAAAAATATAATAAGCAAACAATTTTGCCCTCATGAGCTAACATCGCAATTGGCTTCAAAATACTATGAGAAAGATGATAAACTGTACAATACTGCTCTGCATTTTCGATTGCCAACACCAATTTCCATTTCAGACTAATACCATTTTGGTGTATCCAATGTCCCAAGTATTCCACCCAGGCACTCCAATACTACACTTCTCTTGTTTAATGGTCAAGCATCTCTTCTGCAAAATGGCAAGAAAAGCTCTCATGGTTTGATCATGGTCAGTCTGATTTTTTTCCAAGCACCAAAATTTCATCTTGGAAATAAGTCACTTACAGAATATTTTTAAACAAGTGATGCATGGCTCTTTAGAAAAAGGCTAATGCTGAAGCTAGACCAAAAGGCCTGCGTCTAAATCTGTAAGTGCCTTCTGGAGTGATGAAAGACTTAAGTGATCGGGACTTTGGGTGCAGCACTATCTCATGATAGCTGGATGATAAATCTAAAGTGGAAAATGTTTAGTCCACTTGAAGGCAGACACCATTTCACTAATATTAGGCAAGGGATGTCTATCTATCCAGATGGAAGCAATGAGATCCCAGAGATCCACACACAAACACACCTCCACATTGCTCTATTTCACAATCACCACTGGGGTTAGCCACTTAGATGTCTCAATCTCCTCAATTATGCCCTGTTCACACAACCTTGGTATTTCTTGTAGTAACGGTTTTCTCAACACTATAGGAACAGGGCGAGGCTTGTGGACTTTAGGAACAGCACCGTGTTTAGCAATGATTTTGTGCATAAGTACCTTCAACTTTCCTAAATCCTTTCTAAAAACTAGAGGATACTCTTCTACAAAATTGGATTTCTGCACAACTCCCACATCCGTGCATGCCCCCACGGCCTGTTCTGGGTGATTGGAATCTATGCGTATGCCTAGATCTCTTTGCTGTGGCCAACCTAAAAGAAGAGCCCCTGCTTCAACAAAATGCACCTTGGATGTAACACACACACCCTGAAACTCCAATTTAGCCTCCATGTAACCCTACCAGATGTGTTGGTTGATTCTCATACGCCACCAGATGCACATCAGGGGGCCAGATTTCATGTTCAGAAAATCTAGACATGTATTCTTTACCAATCAAAGTGTATTGTGCCCCTGATTCAGACCCCACTCTCACATCAACACCATCAATACTAATGACACAATGAGGACCCTCTGCATGTAAACTCCTTATATCCAGTATCTGTAAAATAAATCTTCTTCACTGTCACACCCCACGTAATTGATCATATTGGTAGTTTTCCTTGCACCACCCTGTTTCCCCTTGCACATTCTTGCAAAATGACCTCTAGCTTTACACTTTCTGCAAGTCTGACCAATTACAAGACATTGTGAGTCAGTACCTAAATGCCCATTTAAGCCACACTTGAAACGAGTTGTCGTTTTTGTTGTCTAACTTTGCAAAAGAGTTGGATTGTTCCTTTTTTGTAAACATTTTACACCTTCATTTTGGACAGAATATGCTTTCTTTGTTGAGGAGAACAACTCTTTTAAACCCTAAGCCATTTTTTCTGCTCTTTACATTAAGTCTATTGCCATTTGTAGGGTAACAACTTCAGTTTTCAGCTATTTTCCCTGTACTGATGTGTAACTTCTAAACTAACTAGTCCCTGAGCATCTTGTCCTGGAGATTTTTGTAATTACATGTTGATGCTGGAGCTCTTAAGCCAGCTACATAGCTCTCCACAGACTCTCCAGGTAATTGGCTCCTTTTTAAACATTTAAACCTTTCCACTACCAAATTCTTTATTTCCCCAAATGTATATCCAATTGCTCCATTGCTAAATCATATTCACCTCTGTATTCCACATCTTCATCCTCTGGATCTGGTAGGTGTTTTAAAAAACATCTTCCCTCCGCTCCCAAACAATGTTTCAGCATTGCAGGCGCCCTAGATGCCGTGAAGACGTCACCACCCACAGTCAGAAACTAAGCCTCAAATCCCTCTTTCCAATCCTCCCAGGCTGTCAGTGGTTCACCTGAAGCATTGAGAAAAAATGGAAAAGCTATGAAACCTTCCATAATAAAAAAAAGGTAGAATGACAAAATATTACGATAATAAACATATGTGACCGCTGTAAAGTTAAATTTATAAATGGCACTATAATAATGCTGCAAAACCACTTTTTTCTAGTTGAATTGATTACATACGTAAATTAGTATATATAGTGTTTCCCTGAATGGCAGGAACAGGTTAGGTAAAGGCGTGCCTATCGCTGCAAAGATAAAAGAATTACATGTTGCTAAAGTACACCTTTCAGTGTGGGATGTTGAGGCAGCTGTAAAAGCTTGTAGTAGGAATGTTTATTCATTGCTAGGCAATGTAGCTTCAGGGCTTGACATCGTCATGACTGGCTGACATTTCGTTGCTAGTCAACGTGGTTCCAGCTCTTGAGATTCACAAGATGCACTGACGTATTTTCCTCACGCGTAACTCACTGAGTCTAACAATATTACTTTAACTGCGGCTGTTGCGATCCACTCACAAAGCACAATTCTGCTGCTCTCCACTCATGAAGCACAGTTCTGCTATCTGTGCAAACCAGGACAAGTGCAGACAAATGCCAGATCCGCAACGACAATCTCCACAAAATTGCTGCCTCTGGCAATACCAGAATTGAAGTTGGATCCACGATGTCGTCTCTCTTCCCGGTGAACAAAGCCGCTCGTCACCGGTGAAAAGTCCGAAATATGCACACACGCAGGTAAGGTTGACCAAGTTTATTAATGGCATGTAACCGGAAGGGAGACTCTCCAGTAACTGTTGTTCGTAAAGCTCCAAAGTAGAACTCCCCATGTTAACACATTCTGCAGCGCGAGTTTGCACACGCATAAAACCTAGCATGTACAACATTGCACTAAGACAATTCTCTTGCTTAGCGCACCTCTTGATTTTAGAGTTGTCTTCTTGGTTGAACAGGCACCGAATAAACACACGTTTCAGAATAAGTAACACAGAAACTTTACAACATGTGCTGTGCTGTGACCGGGATTATTAGATATCAGCAAGTGTTATTTAAGGAATTCATTAAATGTATTTGGGGTATCCACTGGGTTTGTCGATGCTATCATATTTTCTGATTCTAGAAGCAACAGCAGAGAAAGAGTTCAGCTGGTGCACTACTTAGGAACCTATTGAGAAACTGCATTTTGTTAAATAGTACTACAATAGGACTACTCACATACTACAAAATGCTATTCAAAAACTTATGTGTGTATGTCTATGCCTTTGTCTCTCCTATCCTTTGTGTGCAGAGACCTTTGACCCAAATGTGGAGATCTGTAAGTATAGACGTGAGAAGGACAAAGGAGAGCGATTGAAAAAAGAGGAATAGCTACTACTTAGGGGTGATTTTAAGGGAAGAGTAAGGAGGAGTTTAGGAAAGGCAAGGGAGGCTTTTAGGCAGGGACACGCACCCATTCTCAAAAGAGTAAACCCACTGCTATTACCAAACTGAACTTCTATAGTTACTATAGTAAGAAAGGAGATCCAAAAACTGTTGTAAATATATACATGCTCTTAACTGGAGTAAGTTCAGTACCACACATGGCCAGTCCCTGGTACACTGCAACATCCTCACTTAGAAAATAATGGAGGCAGGGAATTAAAATAAACCACACAGGAACTAATATTAAAGGAAATGTAGGTATTTAAATTGTTCAAACACATTAATACATTTTCCTTAATATCTTAAAAAGTATATAATGAAAACATAATAATTCTTTTTCAACCATTTTATTAGCCTTTCTAAATGTAAAAATTAATGTAAAAATATTTACTAAAACTAAATTATTTTAAATTAATTCTATGTGCCACCTTTAATAGTTTTAAATAAATAATAAATTATATAGCCATTTGCTTTAGGTGGTAATTTTTAGTTAATGTTCGGAAAAATATGTTTTAAATATTAAAATTATTTATATTTAATATATTCAAAAAAATTGTAAGCTTAGGTTATTAATGTTGTAACGTTTTAATGTTATTCTACATTTACAATAAATATGTAAACTTAATTAGCATGAATATTTAAAATAAATTATGTTACTATAGTTTTTAAAATGTAACAAACATTTAAACATTTTCCCATACCTTACCATAAAGAGATCTCTGCCCTGATTGAGAAAGTTTCCGTTAAGTGTGCTGAACATCAAATATAATCATAAAGTGACTGCTCGTAGTAACTATAAGGTTGTATTTGACATTTTTACTGACTCCTACTGCTTTCAGATGTCAAGGCATGTAAGTTTACATTTTTGACTAAATTTCCACTCATAAATGGTGAATAGCCAAAAGCAGAAAAGTTACTCATGAGTGTAAGAGTAAAGGGCTGATGTGGATCTTGATGGGAGTCCCATCATCCCACAGTGACTGCAGTTCCAAGTACTCTGTCAAGCTAAAGTACTTCTGACTGCCATATTTAGATCTATGGTGGCTGTACATCTGTCCATGTCGACAGAGTGGAGTCTGCCATGTAAGCGGTCTATCGCTGCTGACGGTGATGGTTTCAATGCTGGCTAACATTACTCCATCACCATCAGGGCGGCACGGTTTTGCAGAGCATATTTAGGTTTCACAGCGATGCTGGTGTTGTTCTGGCAGTGGATACCTGATGGTGGGCGTCCACCACAGGGCCTGCTCACATTGTACAACGGCTGTGGCTAATGGATGGATGCTAGCAGCACACACCTTATTTATGTTGGCCAACACCTGCAAACCACACTATTAAACACGTTCCATTTCAGACCATGAGCCTTTGCAATTCCACTACAGAAGACTATTTTGCTGCTGAATTTGCCACTCAGGAGTCAGGTTATTTTTTTCACCCTCTGTTCACTTTTTATTTGTTTCATTTATAAAGATTTTTATCAACTTGTAGGACACTATTTCATTTATTTCTAGTTTCTAACTATGGCAGGGAAGAGGAATCCATGTTTTACAGAGGGAGAATTGTTGGTCATTGTGGATAAAACCATCAGGGTAGAGTCACAATTGTTTGGAGCCCAAGTACAAAATACAACCATATTTCAGAAAAAGGCAAAGGTGGGCCAAAACTGCTGACAAGATGAATGCTGTAGTAAACAACCTGCACACACAGGAGGAAATTAGGAAGAGGTGGAATGACCTGCGTGGGAGAGTGCATTCCCTGGCCTCCAAGCATCACATGGAGACGCAAAGGAATAATGGTGGTTTTCCCAACACACTTTTACAACTTTTTACCTGCGAAGAGAAGGTCTTGGATATCCAAATCCTGAAGGCTTGACAGGAATCCCCAGTGGAGTGGAGAGTGGTAAATTACTCTTCTCAATGGCTCAAGAACAAAAATGTAGTGTTAGCTTTTAGGTTAGCTGTTTATAAAGTGGTTTCCACCTTTGGAAAACTTATTAACCTAAATTTCAAAGTAACAAACCTAATGTAATCATCAACATAGCAGTATGGTACTATCTCTCACTTCACTACTGGGCAATATGTGTGGTTTAGTATGTGCGTTTTTCTTCATTGATAATTTTTTGCATTTTCTTTTTTTTTTTTTTTTTTGAGTGTATTTTGTTCTACCTCAGACAACAGGCTCCAAACTCCATTTAATAGAATGTGGTGGTATGGAGATTGTCAGTGTTTCTTCAGCTATAAACATATTTGACGAATGGTATTCTTTTGTATATGTGTGTGTACATCTAAACAACATCTATTTCAGTAGGTATGTTCAAATAACATTATTCAAAGTGTTGGTAATTTTGAGTTGACATGAATACAACTACCATGATGACTTGTTTCTGTATCTGGAAAACATGTTTGCACTGTGATATTTCTTGTGCTCACTTTTTGAATATATGCAAAAACAACAGATGATGGATTGAATGCAGAACAAATCAAACATTCACCCCAGTCACAGATCTGGGTTTAATCCTTCAGTTTTTTTGCTTGCCATGCCATTCCAGTTTGGACCCAGCCATATGCAAATCAGTTGCAACTCTGTTCCCCATGGGAACAGTCCAGCCCGAACTGCCAGGGCAGGTTCTCCCTGGACCAGAAACAAGCATTCTAGGACCGGTTTCAGGGTATCACGCTTCATCAGCCAGGCTAGCTTGAATCTGATGGCATAGAAAGCACGGGACCCACGTCTGGGCATACCCTACCCACTTGGGGCAACAAATGCAAAAACAACAGATGTTGTTGGATGCCCCTCCCCTACCAGGAGGGGACCATCATCTGGACCACCAGGAGTGGATGGCAAGACCTCTACCACCACCATGGGATGCAGAATCTAATTTCCTCCAGTGTATGACTACCATTTACTCTGTGGTCTATCTCTGCACACATTTACCTTTTTGAGGGCAGCTGTAATCTGGATGTTGAACTTCAAATGATTTTGCCTCTACAAAAATAGTTTCATTCAACTTAACTTGGTTTTAATTTGTATATTGTTTTCATCCTGTTTGAGTTGATGTATGTTTGTAAAATAAAAACAACACACAAATTCATACACTAACTTTTTCCTTTCTTGTGGTATATTTTTTTCAAAATTGTTTTTCCTTCCATCACTTTTGGAAAAAATCAGAAACCAAAAAGTTGGTTTGAAAGAAATTGCTACATTTAAGTAACGTTTCTCCCATTTCTAAACATATAACATAATTAGTATCAGCATAAATATTGATGTATCAATTACACCCATTTCCAATAAAGATGTGTTGGTCAAATTAAAAGAAAATAAAGTACAATTTTGGCATGAACCAAATCATTTGGGCCACCATTACAAGTACAGTTACAGACCTTGACACTATGGGAGAAAGGAATTTGATACAACAAAACAGATTCAATAGGCAAACTAATCTTGAACAGTGTCATCAGCTGGTGCCAGAAATCCTGACTCCCAAGAGGAATCACACATCCTTAACATCAATAGATAAAATTATGGCAGAACTACCTTTTGTGACACAGAATCAATCCAATACACTGTGGCAGTATCTGGTGAAACATCACAACCAAGGTAAAGTGGTGTGCTACTAGACATTCATCCTACAATGATGAGGCCTGTCAAAAGCCTCACACACTTAGCACAAAATTAGGAAATAGCAAATGTGAATGGAGATGAGTATGATATGGTTCAAATCACACATGTGGTTAGAGCAAATGAAGCCGCAAATATTGCCTTGGTGGCAACATACAACAGAAAACAAGTCAAGTGCAATACCAAAAACTCCTATACAACTAATATGCAAGTTGTCTGCGTACAAGATATGTACATCACATGTCCCCTTTGTACTTGGCAACAAAAGCATAGAACACCAAATGTTACAACTTTGAAATGTTCAAATTAAGATGACATGGTGAAGAAACCTAAATGAGAAGAGCAAGAATAGATACATTTATTTTCCTGACAAAATAGGCACCTTACAAATGATAATATATGAGGACATAATCACTTAGATCAATCAAACATAATCAATGTACATAAACACAGCAGACAATGTGTCAAACCTTTAATCAACATATGTCCTTACCCATGAATTTTCCAGACCAACCCATTCCTAAAAAATGTCCAGCACAGACTAATATTCACATCACAAGTCGTTCCTACAGTGAATGTAACATTATGTAAAGATATACTTATACTCATGCGAAGAAGTGGTCAATGACATCTTGACATATGTCAATTTGTGCCTTTTCTCCACTGTATTCTTCATTTGCCATTTCAACATCCTCACCCCATGTCTCTTTGTGGTCTCCATCCTCTGAGATGTATGGGATGTTCCGTCGTAGGGCTACGTTGTGCAACATGCAGCAAGTCATAGTGATTTGGCACACTTTATCAGGTAAGTAGAGGAGTGCTCCACCAATCCTATACAGACAATCTGTCCTTCAGGCACCCGAAAGGAGCTCTACTGGCTGCTGTGTTCTTCCATGGGCCTCACTGAAGCACACCTCCCCTGGCTTTGTTGAATTCCTCAATGGTGCTAACAACCATGGTCAGTTAGGATAAGCTGTGTCTCCTAAATACAAGTAATACATATAGTGAGCAATAAAATCTCACCCCATTGTATATTCTTAAACTGTAAATAAAGCAAATGATCATACTGTCATATTGTACTTACCAACAAACCAGGGCCTCTTAGGTCCAAGTTGTGACATTTGCGGGGTATGCTGTTGTTCCGTAGTACAAGGAATCGTATTGACCCTCGAAAATGGGTACACATACTTGAGATGTACAAATTTGGTCAGCAGACAACTTGCACATTGACTGAATGGAAGTTCTTCTGATTGTGGTAGACCTGTTCCCTAGTGTGTGGTGGCACCAAGGGAATATGGGTGCCATTAATTGCTCCAAACACAGGTGGTATGCCACCTAAAGCATAAAAGTCTCCCTTCAGATTTGCAAAATCCTCATGTCATGAAAACTGGGTGAAGCTGTTGATGTGTGTTATCATTGTAGATACACCATTGAAAGTTGGTTGTGACATGCCTCCAGATACTGCCACAAGTTATTGAAAGGATCCTGTGGCCACAAAATGGAGAACTGCCTTGATTTTCTGTATTGGTGTTATTGCTGTGGGATTCCTATTGTGAGGCAAAAGATCTGGCTCCGGTTAATGAAAGAAATCCAGAATAGTTTGCAAATTCAATCAGATTTTTTATAACGTCCATTTCTTCCATGGAGGCAAGGTCTGGAAAGGGCCTGAACAATTTAGGCTTTCATCTTCTACCTCTCCCTGGGCTCATATGTATGCATTCAAGAAAAATAAATGATCACTTAAAATGATCAATTAATACACTGATAGTCAACACACACCTCATGTCTTTGTGCAATTATGTATGTTTTTGGGACATATGCACACGTCAATATTTTTTTGATGTTGCAACTTAGAATAACAATTTTTTACATGTCTGATATTTATTAATGTGTCAATAATACATTTGAAATATGTTCTTTACACATTACACCACGTCACTATTGATTTTAAAAGCAGTAACGCTTTATAATATAATGTGTTAAATTTTACAACAGTGTTGTATGTATTCTACATTGGTAAACAAATTAGCCACCATTTTGAGTGGTGGTTACGCATTTAACATTTAAAAATACACTGGTTCACAACCTAAAATGGAGCGTACCTGACCTTGTAATCAGGACATTGGCAGTCCAATGTGCAACATTCTTTGTTAGGTGTAACACTCAACGACAAACATAGCCATAGCCTAACGTGTGTGACAGCAATGTATAAAAGTCAATAGCTGTGTCTCTCTTCGCTGACTACCATATATGTCATGTACACGTGGGCGGTGTTAGGAAAAAAGCTCACTTGCCTCCTAACACCGCAGCCTTCAACACCTCCTCTACATTTGCTGCGGTTATCAACCTCTGGGAGCCAGGATGCTGAGCAAAGCAGGTCACAGGGCAGCTAACTTCTCCATTGAGGAGTGGGAACGCCTCACTGCGAAGGTCCTGTCCCTGTACATCCCGCTGTATGGGATCTCAGGGGAACAGGTACATGTTTGAATGGGAACTGTATTTCTAAGTACCTTTTTTATTTAAATGCACAGGCTAATTTAACACTTTTAGTACTTGAATAAAGTGTTGTGGTTGGAGTGTAGTCAACTCAATAAACTGGCTGGGAAAATAATTAAATAATTTACAAATTGCATTCCCCTTACTTCTAGTGGCCAGTAGACACTGTACCATAAATATAAGTGAAAACACAACTATATACTGAAATGAGAGAAATGTAAAGTGCAAGAAAAAACTTTCAATTTATGGATATTTTTTCACCTTAAATGTATACCATTTTCAGAAAAAAATACTATCTCTATGTTTTTCCCATGTAATTGTGCCACATATGGGGAAAGTAATATTCTGTCCTACAAGTACATATTATACAGACTCTCAATCACTCATACAAGTATGTCCCTTTCCTACACATGCTTGTTCATATTTCACCCAAAGACATGCTATCACTGACATACATGGCAGCCCTCCCACACTGCCTTTAGTCATTGTATGCAGTTCACATCATAATATCTGGCTCTAAAAACATTAGGCATTGAGCAAATGTTGCTGTTTGTGGGTGAGTGTGCTAATAATGTACACGATGTTTAGCCTTCAGTAGCTCACAATGGCGTGTACTGCTCAGAAGTAGCTGCCACTACAGGAAATGTTTCAGACCCCTGGCCTAGATGATGTTTGTGGCCTGGATTTGTAACATGAGGATATTTTAAGTGTTGAGGGAACTCAAAAGGTCACTACAAATTAGTATTTCCAAGGAAAATCAATTTAGAAATGCTTGTAAGAGGTGTCACAAAACTGTGACACAGCAATACAGACAAAAAGTACCTCAGAACACATATTTATCTTTATTTTTTCTTATCTGTACTGGTCAATGCTATCAGAAGAAGGCAATATAGGAGGCCATCGCCAAGAAGGTGCGATCCTTGGGGGTCTATAAGTGGCACAGCATTTATTGCTGCCAAAGGTGGGAGGATACACAATGCTGGACCCGCAAGTCATCTTAAATTCAGCTCGGCCTGTCCTGTGTGGGAGGTGTGTATGCCTCACCCTGCCCCGCCCCATTAGATGCATACTTGCGGTGGCCTATCCGGACATTGATGGGCAGTTAAGAGCCCAACTTCAGCATCAATGGGGTAAGTTCCTTTTTGAGTTTGTATTGTTTGTTAACAGATTTTTGTTAATGCAGTGATTTATGGCATTGTTGACACACATCCAACACACAAGACGATTTCTGGAAAGTGTAAGTTTTGCACAAGGTGTATGATGATATGTTTAAGTGTTGTTTTGTGTTGACTTTTGCCACTGAATTACTTATCAGAACCCAAAGACTGTTTAGAGCAGACACATGCCTGCATAAGAAAATAAGAGGAACCTGGATGTTGTTTGTGTTATGAGGAACAATTGTACCAAACAGGTCCCAATTGAGTATTTGGTGTGCAGCTCCATCACAACTGTGAGATGGTAATTTTGGCCCTATGGCAGTGACATGACATACAATGAACTTATGCTACAGTTGATGTTTCTGAGTTCTCATTGGTGAGTTGGTATATTGGCCAAACAATTTTGAACATCTGGCCCAAAATGACTAGGTACATGTGTACAATGGCAACATTTCTTAGTGAAAAGATTTGATAAATATGTTTTCACAGCAAGATTTAAGTCAGTTCATATTGACAGTAGCAGATTGGCATGAAGACTAACTCCTTCATGCATATGCAGGTAAGCCAGTCTGTTTCACAAAACATTAAGTTAGTAGGCAAACTTAATTAATTGAAAGAGACAGAAATGTGTACACATTGGTGACAGAGTTTATTATACACCAAACAACATTTTTGTGTCCTTTGTTAGGTCCAGATGATGTAACAATGTTGGAGCACAGGAGTTTTAGAAAGGGAATTTTACAGGTGGACAATGCACATGTTAAGGAGTTTTTACAATAAATATTTATTAATGTAACAGGCGTATACTATTCAAATATCTGTAGCATTCAGAGGTATTAAACAATTTCATGAAGAATTTGAAGTGTTAAAGTGAGATTATCTAAAATAATGTGGGACTAATGATTGTAATTTCCTAAACTGTGCACACATGAGTTCATAATATGTTCCCTGTATGCCTGAGGTAATGGTAAAGTATACCAAAGTTTCCAGACTTTAAGCAGGTGAAAAAGTGAAATTAGGAAATGTATTATTAGATGACGTTGTGACCATTTTGATTTGCACAGATGTGATAGAAATGATGTGTGTGTCAATTAAAAAAAAGAACAGATGGTGGCTGAAATGCTGAACAATGCAAACATGGTCAGTCACAAAGATCTGGGTTTAATACATTGCTTTTTTGCCCACCACGTCACCCCAGTTTGGACCCAGCCATATGGAAATTGGTCTTAACCCTGTTCCCCATAGGAACAGCCCAGCCTGAAGTGCTAAAGCAAGTCCTCCCTGGACCAGAAACTAGCATCATGGGACCGGTTTCAGGGTATCACCCTTGATCAACCAGACCAGCTTGAATCTAGTGGCGCAGTGAGCATGGGACACACGTCTGGGCATACCCTTCCCACTTAGGGTGACAGAAGCAAAAATAACAAATGAAGGATGGAATGCTGAACAGTGCAAACATCCACCCCAGTCACAGAGATCTGTGTTTAATCCATCCGTTGTTTTGCCCACCATGCCACCCCAGTTTGGATCTAGCCATGTGCATATCAATCTTGACCCTGTTCCCCATGGGAACAGTCAGGTCTGAAATGCCAAGCCTGAGAGGACCTGGCCTGGCAGTTTGGGCTGGATTGGTCCCATGGGTATGGTCAGACTTGGGTCCTGTGCTCACATGACACTGGATTCAAGCTAGCTTGGGTGATGAAAGGTGATATCTTGAAACCGGTCCCAGGATACTTGTTTCCGGTCAAGGAAGGACCTGGCCTGGCAGTTCGGGCTGGATTGTTCCCATGGAGAACAGAGTCGAAACTGATTTGCATATGGCTGGGTCCAAACTGGGGTTGCGTGCTGAGGAAAATAATTGATGGATTAAATGGAGATCTGTGACTGGGGATGAATGTTTTATTGGTTCAGCATTCTGTCCATCATTTGTGTTTGTTTGCATATGTGTCAATTCCGCATGTGCAGCGGTGGGTGAAGGAGATATTGGCCATGAAGGCAGAGAAGCAGCTGGCCACTGTGTGTCGGGTGGAGAGACGTTGGACACTTACGGATAGAGTGGCATGGAGGGTGAGGAGACTAGCACAGATGCGACCAGCTCTACATCTTCTTTGGAGGCTTCCACAGAAGATCAGTCCCTAGAGGTGGCGGACCCGACAGGACCTGTCCCCTCTGTATCCTTGTCCACCACCCAGATTCCCATCTCTACCCTCCCTCTTGCTCTCCCCATTTGGCCAATCCCACCCCCCTAAAAAGGATGCGGTCTCCTTTGCCATTGGCGCCTCGCTCCAACCCTTGTCCCCCGGGCTGCCCTTAGTGAAGGGGCTATTGACCTCTTACACAGCATACTTGTAAGCTAGCCAGCAATTGTGAATGGCATCCAGGGGCTTAGTTCCCAAATGCAACAGATGGCTGCATTACTGGATAACATTAATAGATCCATGTCTGGCATGCACTGACCACAGCCCCCTAACTGGTCCCACCTTGTGCTCCTACTCGTATTTCTTCCTGATCCCAAAAACCAACTCCTACCCCAACCCCAAGCACACTCACTTCCCTGCGCTCCAACAGACAAAAGCAGCACACCCACACATAAACACAAACACACCAAGAAACACAAGCACACACCCATCTAATAGACACAAATTACTGACACTCCACCCACAAGCACCACAACACTCACCATCACACCCACAACCACCATAAGCCCAAAACCCACCACCACACCCACAACCACAACACTCATCACCACAGACACAACCACCACACCCAGAACATCTACAACCACAGACACATGAACACCCCACCACCACCTCAACAACCCCACCCACCACCACATCCATAATCACCAGCACACCCACAAGCACCACAACAACATCCACATCACACTCATCTAAACATACAAGTCACACTCACACACATATGCATATTAACACCCCCCTAGATGCATATGCTCACAATCGCCTGAATACAGTACACCTACAAACTCACACACATAAAAAATACACCTCAGAGAAAAGGACACACCCCCCAAAACCACCACATGCAAATGCTCACATACCCAAAAACCACACACCTTTGAAAACATACACACCCAAACATGCACTAAATATACCAGACCGACTTCCACCTGTACACCAGACACACACACACACAACACACACTCCTGCTCCTTCTACCTCCCAAACCTTTCTCCTCCACCCACCTTTACTGAATACCAGGCCCTGACCCTAAAGAAATCCAAACCCACCCCTCTGAAGAAACCTCATTGAGGTGCCTGCTCTGCCCACTAGATGCCCCTTACTGATGAGGTTTTACTTGACAGTGTACTTAGGAGACATGATCTGGCCCTGAAGACCCCAGGTTTATTCATGGACACTATGGACAATTTCCTTTGTAATTTTTTTCGATTTACTAATGAGAGGCGTACCTCATTCTTTGATAAAATTTCATTTTGTTAACTTTGTCCTGGCATTATTTTTTAAGTACTAGCAACTGGTTATTAGTTAATAAAATGTTATTGATGGGAATTTGTGTAACGTGAACTTATTTTGATTTCTGACAGCAACAAATATAGTTTTTATTTTGACATAATTATAAATAGTACGTACATTTGCATTGACATTTGAGATGGACATGTACATTTTGGTGCAAGCATTCATCATCATACCAGACTCTTACACCATGATTAAATATGTGTATAATTGTGTAACTTTTGAATACAGATGTGTTTATTTTAAAATGATGTGCTTAATAATAAACACATATACATTACACATGGTAAATAACACTTTTGAGTTCAATTAAATTTAATGGTTAACATAAATTGCACAACATAAGAGGACATGTGACATTAATAGATCTATGACATGTTTGAAGTTTAGAGGTGACATTGGTTGTACACTTTGTGTAACCCACTTGTTGCATTGTATATTGTAATTACTACATTATATTCGAATTATGTAGTTACAATGATGTGCACTCTTTATGTACACCATATGGTAGTTTAGAGAAAATTATTACACATACCTGTATGGACAAATTTCGAATTAGGGATGAATGGAACTTTTTGTATTGGTGTCCATTTGCATGATGGCAGTTAGTAAAAGATTGGTAAGTGTTAATTATACATAGAGGTGTGTTTCTTTAAGTTTTTAAAACTACCACATTACACACATGTGCATTGCACATCATTATACTATTGCTTGCAAGTATTTTTTAAACATGCACGTGTGCAGAGCTAATGTACACAGACAATTCTGATGGTAATCAGGTGATAACAGGGTTGATGCGAGTCGTGTTCCAGTATCAGCAGCAAAGGCAGGAGCTGTGCCATCAGGTCCATGGCAGCAAAAATGTGAACAAAAGAGAAAATGGTAAGTTTCATTCCTTCCAATAAGCCAACTCGGTGTGGAGGTTTAGCCGCCACAGATGCATTGGCAGGAAGGCATATCTTGATTGGCCCAGTGGTAAAAGTGGCTGTGGTCCCACTGCCAGATGCTTTTTCCTATGGCACCGTCTCGTGAGTGTAAAAAACTGGTGGTAAATGTGGTTCGCTGACAGACTTTAGCATATGGGCCCACCAGCTTGTAAGTAAAGCGGGCTGACCGCCTAGTCAGTGGACGGATTATCTGATGGAAAACTGACAGCAAGACCGATTTCTCCAAGATCTAATTCAGGCCCTTAATATTTTTGTAGTAAATGTACACGTGTAGATTTGCCTTTCTGACTGGATCCCTTAGAGACTGACATGAACTACATAAATTTGAATAAAAAAATGTAATCAGCTGTTGTGAGTGACTAATTTACTTTCAAGTTTCTGTGTAAATGGCTCACATATAGTTGAATGAGTCATGAATTACTAAATTAAATTTGGAATATTATTAGTGACTTGTATTTTAATCTAATTGCATGCTTTCATGAGTAATTATTTTTAATCGATGTTTTGTTAACTTCTTTATTGAGTCTGTGACTCAACACCAATAAAGAAATACCTTCTCTGTAGAATGATTCAAACGTTTGAAGGTATGAAGGAGCAACACGTCCACGAGGTGAACATGCACAGCTGTCTTAGGGGCCCCCTACTTGTGGTGCCATCTTTCTACAAAATGGCCTTTCTTAGTTTAGGAAGACTCCACCCACAGGTGGAAGGCTACCCACTCTAAATCCTCCTACTGGGATGCTACTTTACCCTATCTTTCTCTCATACCACCAGGACGCAGTTATAACATAGGCAGAGCTATATTCCCCTTGGGAATATTGCTTAACCTGATTACAAATGAACTTGTGTTTTTACACGTGTGTTCCTGGGCAGGTAAACTCTCAGGCCTAATTTTCCTAGCCAGAAACTCCATCACTAAAATCCCTTGACACTCTGGCGACAAAAGCAACCAAGCCTTTATCCCATTCCAGCCTGCCCTTTTTCTGTTGCAAAGGGGGGGGGGGGGGGGGGGGGGAATATCCACTGATGCCCCCTACCAGGGCCATTTTCCCCTTCTCTCCTGTATCCTCCAAATCCTCCTCCCTCAACACTCCACTAGGAGAGATCTCCATGCTTCTGTTTACTAAATGCTCAGAACAGGTGCTAATTAAGAATGTTACACCACTCAGAATAGGGAATAGCCCTGAAGAATTTGAAATGGTAACTCCATGCCCACATTCTTATTCACCATTCCACGGGGCCTAACTCATAATAGGTGCTATTCTATGTGGAGATACCCGCTCTTTTGTAATGTTAATTCAAGCCGTGAGGATTATCTGTTTAGAATACCAAACTATTTGCAATTGGGGCTCCTGAGGTGATTAGACATCCTTCTTAATTGGCACTTTGCTATTTTTTATTGTGTGGCATTACAGAAGACAGAAGTGGACGGACACACCGCTATGCCATCTGTACAATACATTAAGACAGACACTGGTTCCAATATCAACGTGCTTCATTCCACTAAGGGTGTTTGCTGTAGATATTTTCATTTCGGAAGCCTGTGAGAGGGGTTCTAAACTGGACTTTTGTTTATAATCCCCGTGTAGCCAAAACGTGGCTCCGTATGTTAATGTCACTCCTTATTGACTGAAGGACTTTAACAGAGTCAGGTTTGCACCGACTCACAAACTTGCCAGATCTCGCAAAGGCCTGGAATAGGGAATATGATGCTAATGAGACGTCACAGCTTTGGGCATTACTCTGGAACCCCCTTCGATATTTGCCGAGTTTGCGAGTTTCAACTTTCCTATGCTCTGAATGTTTCAAGCATTGTAAGAAAAGTGCAGGTACTTTATATCAGACCACCATTTCCATTTTTCGACGCTTTCAAAGTAGTTAATCGTGTTCGTGGGATTGCGGGTGTCTTTATATCTCGTCATAGTGAAAATTACTTTACTATTCTTTGACTGTCCGCTTTATACTGCATATTAAAATCACTCATTGTTTCAACTATGGGATATTCCATAATATTTGCATTAAGGGGTGAGGGGCAGTTTTTGGTGTTTAGGACATACTTTTTAACATAGGTCACCATTTCAGATCCTGTTACCCAGTCTAACGTCCGCATTTCACACAGATTTGGAATGTACAACCTTCCTTCCATACATACTTCCCTTCACCCATACTCCTCTTCTATTCAAAGGCTCCGGTTAGCATGACCGTTCAGCCTCTTCCTCACTTAATATGCCTTTCACCCTTCCCTTTCCCTTTCACTTTCCTTTTCCTTTTCCTTGTCTTTTTCCTTCCCCTTCACCCTCACCTGACATCCCCTCCTCCCAGCTACTCTCCCTTCTCCCTTCCCTCAATGGGGTGAGGGGTATCCTCGCACCTTAAACAATTTTATGACAGAGCTGGCTACTCTGATGTGGAAGGGGAGGTGGTTACAAGTTTTTGGGGCCTGGTACGAAGAGGCATGGTCACTGGCTCAGGCTTTCTGGATGCTGAAGATGTGGCGAACAGGACGCACGCTGAGGCTGGATGTCAGGACGATGTGGAAGTTGATGTGGCTGTTCGCGACCATAGTAGTAAACTGAGGTTTAGGGTAAGCTAGATGCGGTAGTGGAGGGAAGAGTTTAGGCAGGGTTATTTTGGAGAACTAAGTAGTAGAATGGGTTTGGAATGAGTCAGAGGGGGGCTGGAGGATAGATCGATAGAGACATAGGGTCACGGGGAGACAGAGTAAAGCTTAAAAGAGTACTTTTTTTTATTTTTATTAATTTATTTAATTTTATTTAGTCATTTATTTCATTGTTTTATTTTTTCCTCTAGTACAGTAGGACTAGAGTATTAAATAAATAGATATGTAAATACATAGTAAGGGAATATATGAGTAAGGGAATCTAATAATGGGTAAAATAATATGAGATGTAAAGTTGTACTGTATGAACACAGACTTTCAAGATCTGCAATATTTGATGTTAATTTATAAGTGTACTTTTCTAACATTCATTTATCTTTCCTCAATTTTTCAGTATCGAAATGCTTGCTGTTAAAATAGTTCAGATAACATTTGCTCATTGTGATATAACAAAGAAAGTAGGGATTCATACGTGTCTAATATAAAAACTCATCTAGAAGCTATGCAATGACCTATGAACATGTTAAGCATAGAATATTATACAGATACACATGTATATACACATACATCTACTTATACACACATGCACACACACGCATACAAACACATATTCATTTAACCATGAGTAAAATACATTTGTTAAACAGGCTTAAAGAGTAAGTGTATATTTTATTATTAGTAACAATACATATTTCTTAAAGAACTATACATATCTAGAATGTACACATAATCGGATTATAAATACTTATCAGCAAAGACATATGCAGTCCATTGCTGCTTAGATATGGTGAGTATGAAGGAAAGAGCTCTTGAGTAGTTTTCTGAAGATAGTTATCCATGGATCTTATACTTGGAGGTAATGAACTCCAAAATGTGGCTGCTTGAACAGAGAGACGGATGTACCACCTATTGTCTTTTTCTTGTATGGTGGTGTTTTAAGGCGGGGTGTCAAGCTTGAGCAGAAGTTTCATTGTTCAATGTATTCGGTTATTTTGTTTCTGGTAAAAGTCATCCTGTTCCATGTATAGCTTTGTGGGTGATACAAAGCAGTATAAAGGTGGATCTTCTGGCAACCGGTAGCCAATGTTGTGTTCACAAGACAGGGGAGATGTGGGCTTGTGGCTTTACATGTAATAGTAGCCTAGCAGCTGAGTTCTGAATATGTTGTAGTTTTTGATTAGTAGATAGAGATGATCCATGGTAGAGGCCATTGGCGTAATCCTGTTTAAATTATACAAGCGAGATAGAGGCCTGCACCTCTTGTGGAAATTCGAGGTGGGGGAAGATGCGTTGCAGAGTCTTCAAGGTTATGAAGCTTGATCATGCTAATTTGTTCACTTGTGCATTCATTGTTAACTTGGAGTCCATGGTAATTCCAAGGTTTTTAACTTCTTTAGATACTTGAGGAGGTGGTCCCAGATCATCAGGCCAGGTGCACAGTGGGTCATAATTTTTCCAGTTGCCACATGTGAGTATTTCTGTTTTGGAAGCATTCAGTTTCCAATGTCTTTGGGGCATTCCAATTTAAGGAGTATTTGTGTGTCATCTGCAAAGTTTTAGCATGTGAGTCGGAAATCATTGATCAATTCTGGTAATGACATCATGTAGATGTTGAAAAGTATAGGTGAGATGATTGATCCTTGAGGGACCCCTGCTTTTGTGAGGTAGGATCTGGATGAGAAGGGGGAGAATACTTCCTTTGTGTACTTTTTTGTACTTTGTCCAAGTTATTTTTATAGTGTTCATGCTACACAAAATCTGCTTGTACTTGCTGAGGTCATCTTTACAGATTTAGGACCTTATTCAAAGTTTGACCAAGTGATACTCCGCCATAAACATGGCTGATGTCCGTCCACCATACAGCAAGAGTATTATTGCCTATGACACTTTTAATAGGGCACATAGGATATCTGGCAATCGAAGTGCATTAAAGAAAGTATGGTAACTGTGAGGCTGCATGCAGTGGGGGGTGGGGCCAGTGCGCATGGTGGTGGAGTCAAAGGTGTTGCTAAAAGACAAAATATGCTGTAAATTTTTTAGGTCTTTCACTGTCAGGTAGCTGCATATAAATAACACACAGCTAAAATGAAAAATAAATGTAAAAGTTGTTACTTAGTAGGAAATGTTCTATGGTACATTATGAAACCTTTTAGTTAATGCACTGAAGAGGTAGGTCTGTGTGTAACCAGAAAGTCTCAGAACTAAAAATTCGTTGATGCAGTGGAGACTAGTGACTTGTGTATTTTTTGTGCTACGATGTCACAGCCTGTGACAGAACTCACTGTGAATATGTGTTGTTATTTATTACACACAGAATAATATAGCTTGCTACAAAATGCACAAAACAGTTTAAGATAAAATGGTCCTTCCAAAATATAGATTTTAGTAATACCATGACTGTATGTAATGGATTTTGTTTACATTACTGTCCCTTCAACACCTCCAGAGGTAGTAATTGCTATATAAATTGTATTACAATTAAAAGCACACACTTCACAGCGCAGTTGTTAACTCTTTGCACTACCACTCAAAAATAATAAATCTTTCCCATCACAAAGCTTTGAGTGATTCATTCAATTAAAACCAGTACCAGCTCCCAAGCATCCTTTACATTTGCAGTTTACCCTTTACATTTTCAGATTTGCATTTATTTCACGCAAGCAGGCACCATGGCTGGAAGGCTTGCTTGGTTGTCTGCCTGGATTAATTTCACAACAGAGGAGTCTTGCTAAATGATACTTCAGCTGAAACATTTAAAGTATCGGGACTAGCATGTCATGCTCCTCTGCGCCCTGCCACTTGAACCTCCGTGGAAATCCCATAGGTGCTGAAGGTAGGGGTTTAGACAGTGCAGCAGCACCCCCAAAATAGCCCTGCTAGAGTTCAGTGAGTGAATGAGCAATAAAGATGACTTTACATCTTGTTTTTACATTGTGCATTTGCTCTGCCTTCAGAGCAGAGTTTAAATGTCAGGCTATGCCTTCTGACACATTTCTGCTTAGCATTTTTAACATGGAGATTGATGTGCATATTTTGCAAGATTTTTTAAAGTAAACTCTCTGTCAATCTTAGTTGGGTATGGGTAGTGTGAAAGGATGTAAATTCTGTTTCTAACAGTCAACAAAATTAAATACCTAGAAACAAACTGTACAACTGCTTTAGAAAACATCAAGAGAGGAAAGCACAAATGAAGCACACTTTAGTTATTTTGAGGTGTGAGTCACTTTTACTTGTTGTTGTGCAAGTGATAGATATTTGATATAAAACTGCATTTCAGTTTTAAGTTTGCAGCCATTTAAATGGAAATGTGGTGTCTGTAAATTATAGTGAACTACTAAACCATGCTTTAATAATATATTTGCCTCACTGTGCTCCGAATCCACTATCAACTACTAACCTCACTCTTACCTCTCTCCACCTGAGTGGGAGTGCACCATTTGTTCTTTGAGTGGCGTTTGGAATTTTCTCAATCCCTCTAACTTCAGTGCTGTAAGACTGATGGCATCGCCCCCACTCTGAAAATGATTCTAGCACCACTACAATGTCCATCACATTTTGACAGAGACAGGCCTCTGCCAAACTATGAAAACAGCCCTAAGGGCCTGATTAGAGGTAAAGTGGTTAATCCCTACCCGACCGAAAATCCCTGTTTACGGACAGGACGGAATTATGAGTTTGATTTTATTGAACACATCTGATAGTTATCTGCTCGGTTAAATAACTAGTCCTTTGTTAAATTTCAGCAGGTCAAACATGCCAAAATTTAACAGAGGAAAACATATAGTATTTACCATAGCATGTGGATTTTGGTGCGTTTAACACCAAAATCCAGATATTTTTCCCTATAAACTTGTAATAGGTGTTCATTATTGCACCTGATAAATAACATACCCCGTGGTATCTTTATCAAGGGCGATAAACAATACCTCAACTTGTAATCAGCCCCAAAGTGTCTCTAAGATGGGCGCCAGTAAAACATACAAGCCATTAACCGGTTCTGTGCCGGGGACATAACGGTTACGTCCCGCAGCAGTAAACCATATAAGCCATTAACCGGTTCTGTTCAGGGGACATAACGGTTACGTCCCACAGCACAGTGCTCCTATGCAAAGGACGTAACCATTACGTCCTCGTACTGGAGCGTGGGGTGTGTGCTAGCGCTCCCTCCGTTGACCCCCCACCAGGGCAGGGATGGAAGGGGAATCGCTTCCCCTTCCACCCCCCACTCCCCTGATCCCTGAAACCCCAGTGACATCTGATGACATCAGCACACAATTGTGCACTGACCTCATCAGAAGTCACGTCCCATCGCGCTCGACCAAAGAGAATCAATTTATTTTCTCCTTCTGTACGGGGGCAGGGGAGGTCAGGGAGGAATGAATAGGAAAGGAAAGGCTTTTTCATTCCTTTCCATGTTTCTCTGAGCATTCCTGCAGTAAGATCACAAAGTGATTGTGCTGCAAGAATGCCACTAGACACCAGGGATTTGTTTTTTTTTGTTTACTGCTATAAGGGAAGTGAACCTTTCGGCTCCCCAGGGGGCAATTTTTTAATTGGGCCTTTTCTGCCCTCCGGGGGCAGATTGGCCTATATTAATTAGGCTGATCTGCTCCCAGTGGAAGCAGAAGCCACTAGACACCAGGGATTATTTTTTTTTTAATTGGCAAGGGTCACTCTCCAAGGTGGAGCATTTTTTCTAAGGCCATTTCTGCCCCCCTTGGGGCAGATCAGCCTATATTAATTTGGCCGATCTGCCCTCAAAGGGCAGAAGTCATTATACACCAGGGATTTTTTTTTATTATGTTTATAAGGGGAGTGACCCCTTAGGTAAGAGTTGCTCCCCATGGGGCAGTTCTATTATTAGGCCTTTTCTGCCCCTCCTTGGGGGCATATCGGCATATGTTAATTAGGCGGATCTGTCCCTAGGGGGGCAAGAGCCACTAGACACCAGGCTTTTTTGTTTTTGGCATAAGGAAAGCGATCCCTTTGGCAAGGGTCACTCCCCAAGGGGGGGGGTATTTTTTCTAAGGCCATTTCTGTCCCCCCCGGGGGGACAGAGTCTATATTAATTAGGCGGATCTACCCCTAGGGGCGGCAGAGTCCATTAGACACTGGGGATGTTTTTTTTTAATTACATTTATAAGGGGAGCGACCCCTTAGCTGGGGTCGTTCCCTAGGGGGTAATTTTATTATTAGGCATTTTCTGCCCCCCAAGGGGCAGATCAGCCTATATTAATTAGGCTGATCTGCAGAAACCACTGGACACCAGGGATTTTGTTTGCACCACTTTCACGCAATTGGACATGAGGGATGTTTTGGTTTTTTATTACGTTTATAAGGGGAGCGACCCCTTAGCAAGGGTCACTCCCTTGGGGGCAAATTCATTTTAAGCCATTTCTGCCCCTCTTGGGGGCAGATCGGCCTATTTTTATTAGGCTGATCAGCCCCCAATGGAGGCATTAACCACTAGGCACCAGGGATTTTTATTTTTTTATTTTTTTCCAGATAGGAAGCGACCCCTTAGGTAAGGGTCTCTCCCCTGGGGGGCAAATTTATTTTAGGCCATTTCTGCCACCCTTGGCGGCAGATCGCCCTATTTCTTTTAAGCCCATCTGCCCCCGGGGTGGGGCAGGAACCACTTAGGCACCAGGGATTGGTGTGTGTGTGTTTTGTTTGGGGGGGGCAGCCTCTTGGGCAAGGGTCGCTCCCCATGGGGGGCACATTACTGTTGCCCATTTCTGCCCCCTTTTGGGACAGATTTGCCTATTTTTGGAAGGTCCATCTGCCCCCAAGGGGGGCAGAAAGCTCAGCAGAGACCAATGAAGACTTTTTTTAAAAAAAGGAAGGTGGGAGTATGTCCATACCCTCACCCGAAATAAATGGGGACAAAGTTGTTCTGCCCACCGGTGGGCAGATGGGGCAATTACCCCCAATCCACTCCCGGGGAAGGGGGGGGGGGAAGAAAGCCTATGGATGACAGGGAATTAAAAAAAAAAAAATAGTGGGGTGGTCGCTACCAACCAGTATGGGCATGGTTATGCCCCCACTCCAACTGAACTGGGTAGCAGTCTTTCAGGTCTCCTGCCACACTTCAAAACATCTTATCCCACGGCAACCAAGAGGACAGTTGATCATTTGGGGTTTTGGTTTTACATTTGGGCCATGAGAGCTTGTCTAACTCTCAAAATTGTCCCACATGGAATGGTGAGGGCTGCACTTTTTGGACTTTGGGACACTGCTATGTAGAAAAATCTATGAGACCTAGACACATCTGAAAATGAAACATCTGGGTGAGTCCTGGGTGGTGTGCTTCACATGCACCCTGTACCACTTTCTTACCCACAATGGCCTGCAAACCTCAAACTTTGCTTGAAATTACACATTTTTCAAACTACCCTTTTGGACCTGCTTTGGTTCCCTCTCATTTTTAGGCCTGTTTTTTTGCTCTTCCTTGTCACAGGCACTTAGACCAGCTACACAAGTGAGGTATCATTTTTTTGGGAGACTGAGGGGAATATTGGGTGATAGGAAATTGGTGCCAGTACAGTGATCCCACACAGAAATGTGGGAAAAATGTGATTTTTTAGCTAAATTTGTTTTGGGGAATTTCCTGTCACGGGCACTAGGCCTACCTACACAAGTGAGGTACCATTTTTATTGTGACACCTGGGGGAAAACTGGGTAGAAGGACATTTGTGGCTCCTCTCAGATTCAAAAGCTTTCTATCACCGAACTTTTAAGAAAAAGTATTTTTTTGCCAAATTTTGAGGTTTGCAAAGGATTCAGGGTAATAAAACCTGGTGAGAGCACCACAAGTTACCCCATCCTGTGTTCCCCTAGGTGTCTAGTTTTCAGAAATGTCCAGGTTTGATAGGGTTTCCTAGGTGCCGGATGAGCTAGAGGCCAAAACCCACAGCTAGGTTTTTTGCAAAAAACAGGTCTGTTTTCTTTGGGAACATGTGATGTGTCCATGTTGTGTTTTGGGGCATTTCCTGTCGTAAGCACTAAGCCTACCCACATAAGTGAGGTACCATTTTTATCGGGAGACTTGGGGGAATGCTGGGTTGAAATTTGTGGCTGCTCCCAGATTCCAGAACTTTCCATCACCGAATTGTGAGGAAAAAGTGTTTTGTTTGCCAAATTCTGAGGTTTGCAAAGGATTGTGGGTAACAGAACCTGGTGAGAGCCCCACAAGTCACCCCCATCTTGGATTCCCCTAGGTGTCTAGTTTAAAAAAATGCACAGGTTTGGTAGGTTTCCCTATGTGCCTGCTGAACTAAAGGCCAAGATCCACAGCTGTACAATTTCCAAAAAACACATCAGATTTCGATGTAAAAATGTAATGCGTCCATGTTGCGTTTCCTGCCATGGGCACTGGGCCTACCCACGCAAGTGAGGTACCATTTTTATTTAGAGACTTTAGGGAACATGGAATAGAAGAACAAGTGTTATTATCCGTTGTCTTTCTCTACATTTTGTCCTTCCAAATGTAAGACAGTGTGTAAAAAAGACGTCTATTTGAGAAATGCCCTGTAATTCACATGCTAGTATGGGGACCCCGGAATTCAGAGATGTGCAAATAACCACTGCTTCTCAACACCTTATCTTGTGTCCATTTTGGAAATGCAAAGGTTTCCTTGATACCTATTTATGACTCCTTATATTTCACCAAATGAATTGCTGTATACCCAGTATACAATGAAAACCCATTGCAAGGTGCAGCTCCTTTATTTTGGCTTCAGGTAACTAAAGTTCTTGATGAACCTACAAGCCCTATATATCCCCACAGCCAGAAGAGTCCAGCAGACATAACGGTATATTGCTTTTGAAAATCTGACATTACAGGAAAAAGTTACAGAGTAAAACGTGGAAAAAAATGACTTTTTTTAACCTCAATTTCAATACTTTTTTCATTTCAGCTGTTATTTTCTGTAGGAAAACCTATTATCTACACAAATGACCCCTTGCTACATTCAGAATGTTGTCAGAAATGTTTAGCTGTCTGGTATCCAGCGTTGATTTCACACCCATTTCTGTCACTAACTGGAAGGAGGCTGAAAGCGCAAAAAATAGTAAAAATGGGGTAAGTCCCAGTAAAATGCCAAAATTATGTTTAAAATGTTGCTGTATGATTCACGTCTGCCTGTTCCTGGTAGCTGGAAAAATGGTGATTTTAGCACTGCAAACCCTTTGTTGGTGCCATTTTCAGGGGAAAACCACAAGCCTTCTTCTGCTGTCTTTTCCTATTTTCTTTTTTTTTTTTAAACAAAATGTTTGCTGTTTTTTATTTTTTATTTCTTGGTCTCCTTTAGGGGAACTCACAAACTCTGGGTACCTCTAGAATCCCGAGGATGTTGGAAAAAAGGACACAAATTTAGTGTGAGTAGCTTATGTGGACAAAAACCTATGAGGGCCTAAGGGCAAACTGCCCCAAATAGCCAAAAAAAAGGCTCCGTAGGGGGGGAAAAGGCCTGGCAGCAAAGGGGTTAAGGGAATGGAAGTCATTCTTACGTAAAAAAGCTAGAATAATGTTCTTCTGAATAGAAAGGACAACAGTGATAGCCTTTGCATTTACTGATATCAGTCAATGACTGCTGGTGGGAACATCAGCTTAACCTAGTTGCATGGAGTTTTTTCATTTTGTAGAGTTGGCATTGTTTCTGTTACTTATACCAACGCTGTGCCAACGGTAGTGATGGCCACCTTTTTATGCTAAACGTAGGGTGCCATTAATTGTGCCTTGCTGAAATGTTTAGATCTTTCGTAATGACTCCGCCCCCAATAAGGCTCCCACCTAACACTTTAGGATGGTGTCATTATCCATCTCCTCTCTCCATACTCACTTTTACCAGTGGGGTACTGACCTGAGACAGCCTGATGGCTTCCTAATGATATCTTGACAATAATGTGTGCAACGGCAAAGACCGACATTCAGCATAGAATAGAGGTCAAAGACGCCGGGGGAAGGGGCAGCGAAAGGGGCTAGTGAACAGCATATAATAGGTGGTTGATAGCATGGACGTCAATATGGGGTCGCCAGGTGTCGGTTACGACCCCAGACTTGTTCCTTCAGACCCCTGGCACTGCCTGTACAACCCCTGGCTTCAGAGGTGGTAAGATCAATGCCTGAAACTAGGGTGCACCTCGTGGTCGGTTGGGGCTCCACTTTATTGGTTTTCTGACTTTTTTATTACACTAATAACGAATATCATAATTCACTATTAGTGTAGAAAAAATGGAATAGAATTAGATGTAATATGACCCTATCTTGCAGGTAAGGTAAGTAAAAACTGCTTCTAAATGTATCTTGCATGCATGCTTGCGGGTGAGAGTGTGTTTATGTGAGAGATAGTGTGTGAGTGTATGTGTGTCTAACTAAAGATCAAATGGCGTGTGATGTGACTACCCCTGGCATGTTGGTGAATTAACGCCCATTGTTAGGTTACAATGTGTTGATTTCTTTAGTTTATTTATATACACAGTTTTTACGTGATGCTAATTCTGTCTATTGGCGTCACTCTGTTGTGTAGCGTGAAGGGTGTGACCACAAAAACAAAGCTGGTTTGTATTTCCAATATCAGCAATTTAGGTTGAGATACTTGAGGTAGGTGGGATTCTTATCATTCAATGTGGCATTGCTTTATTTATTTATGTTTGGATTTGATAGATTACAGAGCACTAATTTACCCAGGGGGTGCCAGCGCTTACATAGAATTACATGGTGCAATGGCAGGCATCCCTTATAAGGAACTGTGCACACATTAGATGTTCAACAGATCCTGATAGCTTCAATCACAAGGTTACTGTAAACATTCTGTTAGGACGAGATGGACACATACAGAGGCGAGAGGATCGACGCATAGCTGATAGTGAAGAAAACGAGGATGAAGGTTGCTGTAAGAGGAAACAGAAGTCGGTAAGCAGCGGACCTCATTCCTCCATTGTAATGGAGATGTATGAAGCAGGGGGTTTCATTAGACTTATCTTATATTGCCTTTGCACACATTGAAGCATAATGTAATAATCTGTCTGCAATGGAAGGGCTTTTTCAGCAGTATGCAAATCTCTGTTCTTGATTATATCTGTGATTGCTCAGTCGACCTTCTGCCACAGTTGCAATGGGAGCTTATTGTTCTAACAGTAAACTGATGATCAATGCTGCAAAATGCATTCAAGGTAATGGCTTGTGAATAACATCCTTGAATAGATAAAATAAAGATATTCAACTTGAAGTCACAGCTATGAGGACATGGTTGTTTTTTGAACTTTTTGTCATACATTTCAAGGTAGATGAAGTTTCGGTTTGTAAAGTTTTTCTGAGTTTCCCGCATTTGTTTGCAAGATATCTGCAAGAGAAGTTTTCCACCAAAACATGAAGATTGCACCGTTTTTAACAGAGTTTCTTAAAGTTGCAGGATTAATCATTTGCAACATATCATACCCTAACATTTCAAACAAGAAAACCAAGAAGCAGTATGTAAAGGCAGGAAGTAGCACATCAGAAAGTGGTTCTGACATCATTCACGCCGCAGAAACCTCTTTTCCTAGTAGAACAACCAAAGGAGAAATACCCAGATTCAGTAACATGCAAAGTTGTGGGTCCAGGAAACCAAGGTTGAGCTTCCATCCCTGAAAAAAAATATACTTTGGAAGCCCTTATGCCTCTCTATTGATTTCTTAAATCTAGATCCGGCTTACACTGTTAAAATGAACATACTAAATTATGGATATAGCTGATAATTGTGGCCCAGACTCAATCCTCAAACATCTAACACGTATTAAAATTATTTAAAGCTGTAAAGCATACTGAGATCATTTAGGCCGCTTACCAACTTGAAACAGTATTACATATTGATCACGAACATACTGTTGAACACTGTACACTTGATGGAATCCCACCACTAATTCTGCAAAGGAAACCCCTAGCCTAGAGGAATGAAACGTGAGAGTATTTGTGCCTGAGGAAGCATACTCTTATACAATAATGATTTTTATAGAGCATTCTGTTAGTCTGTTACACCTAGGTGGCCTGGTGCTGCAAAGTCATCACCAGGCAGTGTAAACCCTAGAGGGCTGAGTGGTTACCATTTAGGAAAAATCCAGGTCTAAGAACTTCCTGTACATAAGGTGATTGATTTCTGACCTTACACAAAGAAGTAGCGTGGGTCACTTTTTTGCTATGAGGATGCAGAAAGATCACTCTCCTATCCTGTGTTTTCTAATGCTAGAAATTCCGACTAACCTTATAGAAGAGTGAAGGCTTTTAGAAGATCAGGACTAACTGAGTTTGGTTTGCAGATATGTGGGGCCTTGTTTCGAAAGAAGCTTATGCATAATGCCTACGTTTTGAAATTGGCACATTTATTAGTGGGGAGATTATGCCCGCATTCTTTCAGAATGGGGGACAAATGAGTTTTTCTGGGCAAGGATAGAATAGCCTATGCACCCAAGTTATGTAGCAACTATGATTTTGTCAGCAAATACTTAGAAGACGCATGGAGCAAGACATTGTAATAGTCATTCCTGCAAGAATATTCACCTGTACCACGGTTCTTCCACATGCTAGTGATAGGAGTGGACATTAATTGACAAGTAGTTTTGAATAGAAGAATTATGTGGAGGTGGTTCTTTTGATGTGAGATTTAATAGAGAGTGAGTTACCTACAACTTCCAGGTTTTTGCATCCTTAAATGGGATGGGCAATGTTCTAAACTGGGAAAGCCATTAGTCCTGAGTCAAAAGACACTCCTAAAATGAGGACTTTTGTTTCATCCACATACAGCTTTAATGCATTACCGGACACTCTTTAAGCTACTTCGGTTAGGCATGTTTTGGACCTCTGTTTGATGAGTCCTTTTGCATCTTTCAAGCAAAATGCCACCATTTCATTGTCTCAACAGGTCATGAAGGCAAAACCAAATGACCCAATTAGCCAATCAGAGGAGTAACCTATACTAACTAGGGTAGGATTTATAGTTAATCCCTGCAGCTAACGTGCATCACTGGCTAAAACACTGATTGGAAAGAGGACCTGTTGACTGTGTGGCTTCTGCCATGTAGGTATGGTCTCATCCAAGTGAAAGTGTTACCCTTGGCACCTGCCTTATAAATACTCATAAGAAAGATGTCATGAAAGACTGTATCAAAAGCTGCAGAGTGCGCTAATAAATGCAGAGCTTCTCTGCTGCCTTCAACTAGCATCCAATGAATCTCATCAACCACAAACATTAGTGAGGTTTTGGTACTGTGTAGTGGTCTGAGTACTGACTGAGCTGGGTCAAGAAATTCGAGCTTATTGGCAAATTCAGATGCCATACAATTCATGTGTATTTCAAGTTTTTTAATGGGATCGGGGAGCAAAGCGATGAGGCAATCTTTGCTCAAAACGTTGGATTCTGCAGATGTTCTAAATAAAGAACTGATGTCTGCTTGCTTCCAGGCCCTCAGGACTACTGATATTGCTAAAGCTACCTTGCATAGCAGGGTAAAAATAGAGGCAAGTTTTTCAGGGGCTAGATGTAAAACCTATATAGGACACATTTTCAAGTGTGAACTAGTTCTCTAAGACAACAGTGCTCAAGTTTGATTGGGGGAGACTAAATTCCATTAACTTCCAATTAAATTTCGCTAAGAAAACATTGGGGGTTGCTTAAGGAAGGAACCCCTTCCTCTCAAAATCTGAATTACAATGAACTTTTAGAGTGGAGGTTTGGCAAACAGATGAACCTTTGCTAAGGAAAACATCATATGTGGAAATTAACCTGCTCTTGCGAGGCAGGATGAAGTATCATCTTGCTGATTGGATTCATCAATGACTCAATCATTGTGACCATTTATTTAGATGAATTAAACACATTGGCGAAGATAATCTGCCTTTGCAATAAAAACATTATAGCGATGGCAGGCAACCAAGTAAATTGTTTCTCATTCATTTGCATAACCTCTGAGCTAGTGCAGTCTAGTTTTTTTAAAGGTGCTTTTTGGTATAGACAATTCCTCCTAAACCATAGTGAAGATTGTGTCAGAATAAAACTGCTCAAACAGAGCTATGGTATCGACTTAACCTGCAAATCAACGCTCATTCTTCAAGCAAAGACATATAATACACTGTCTTCATAAAAAACAAAGGTAGTGGGATCAGGCCTGGTCTACGTTTCCTAGGGTAATCTTGCTCCAGGCTAGTCCATTGCTAGAACTGATGAACTCCTTGTTATATACCTTTTCCTTGTTTGTCAGTCAGTCAGTATTGCCCTATAGTCTGACCTGGCAAGAGACAAACTCTCCTTGCAGCACTTGAAGAAAAAATTAGCTCTTACTTGAGCTATGGGTGGGACATTCAGCACATTGAGTGAGCCTGAAAAAGGCACAATTGTCAACAGGACTGGCTGAGTCTGATCTGTCAGGGCCGTACACCAAAAATCTAAAATCCATAAAAAAAGGAAGTTCAATACCCTAAGAAAGTTGGATGAAACGAATTGAACCCTGTATCAGTCACTGGTGGTTGAGAGAGGGGAAGTCCAGGGTAAGTAACAGAAGATGATTCAATACCTCCTCCGCAGGTATATTTACTATATTTACTTGCAGCTTGGGTATTGAGAGAGATTTTATTAAAATCGGTGAAAATCCTTCGCCCGCCAATGCAGTGTCAAGGTTTTCTCTGAAATGTTTGTTGAGCTAGCATGTCTTTATAGGCTTCCCACATGTATTTAGTATACCACAAAAACGTATGGATTTGAAAGTCTCTTCTGGAACTTGTGATATTTTCAAGGTTTAACATAGCAGTGCAGGTTTAATTTTGTTTTTAATTTCGGGTGGATGAGGGTCGACACCCAAAGTGAAATTAATGTTTTTAATTTCTTTTAATGTCCTGCATACTCATCAAAGGTACAATATTCTGCCTAGTACGTCTGTTAGGAGGCTTTTGTGAGCGGCCTTCACCATCTTAGAAATAATGGAGAAACTGTAATGTCTACAGACGGTCGCAGGTGCACAGGTCTTGCATTAATACCTATGACCAGTGCTTTAAATGGGCCGGTACTGTCCGGTACTGAGTACCGGCACTTTTTTATTTTGAGAGGGAGAGTACCGGCACATCTCAAGAAAAACGCAATACTTTTAATTGGAGAGTACCGGCACTTCTCAGAAACAAGCAGGTACTCTGGCACAGAGTACCTGCACTTTAATTTTTCCATTTCAAGCACTGCCTATGACGCGAGGACACATCAGGCTTCATAGATACAATTGACAGATTATGCATATTATGTGTGACCTACTACCTTTACCACTGCATGCTTGCATCTTCGTGTTCTTTTCTTACTTGTTTCATGAACTAGAATGTGCATTGAGTTGAATATATGTACAAATAATAACAAATATAACTATTTTTCAGAAACAAGGTTTTAGCTATGTAATTCATTCTCATTTAGTTCTTGCTGCTAGAACTTAACCTAACAGGCTGATAACAGTGACAAGTCAATGTTTAGGGAGTACCTGAGAAATACTGTTCAGCCAGTAGAGTACTACTTATCTGCGCTAAAAGAATAATTGTAGATCTTACTGTGCAATATGACAAATCTTGTTCTGATTTTTTGTTTACATGAACATTTTAATCAAAACTTGGCTTTCTGTATATCGCAATTTATCATCCCCCAAAAAACTGTTACATTATTAACCATGATTATGTTTAGCAAAAAAAAGGATCAGGGCAGGGTTTTCAGGCACATTCGCCAAATCCATTACACACAGCCTAGCTAGCAAATCCGTTTGTATGTATTAGGGAGTGTCCAAACTTTAAATTTAGCAATTTGGAAGTTAAAGCATTCAATGCAAATCCAGTCCTCAATGCTGCGCTTAATCCTCAGTGACTGACATCTCCTTCATACAAATGAATGCCCCGTTTTATCATAAAATGTTTATTTAGATTACATTTTTGATTCTATTATTTTGTTCAGTTTTTTTAGCAAAAAGTACGCTGGAAGACATCCGTGTTTGAATGTAAGTTTTACGGGTTTCCAACAGAATATAAAAAAATTATTATATGATCAAAAAATCGAGTTCTATAGAGGCCGCTAGAGAGCTAGTTAGCAAAATGACCATGTTCTAATGAGGCCCTCCTTAAGCAACAAGACAGCATCAAGCTATTTGCTTCCCTTGTTACCTGCTAATGGGTGTAAAAGGCCTTAAGAGAGTCATGAAATGATGAAAATGGCATCTCTCAGGCTCGAGTGCCTGATGGCCAAGATGACGGCTGCGTCAACACCATAGAGGCCGATCATGGTTTGACCGAGACACTGTGAAAGAGAGAGCAGTATTTATCAGTATATCTCTTGGCGGGGATTGTGGCCCACACATCGTCTGTGAAGTAATCACTGGCTAGAGGTGAGTGAGCCCTGCAAAGCGCATCGCAGGATGGCTGAAAAACCTGTGTGCCCCCGTGAGCGGGCTCCCTGGTGGAGAGAGCTGTGGTAGGGCAACTCTGTCAAGTGAAAACTGCTGACCTCAAGGCTGAGGTAGGCTTATCCCTCAAGGAACTCAGAGCTGGCAGAGATTCTTGTTTGGCTTCCCACTGTGCACAACCGCTCTGGGTTCCTTGAATGTGTGTGAGGAGTTTGAATAAGCTGTGTTTGTAGATGGGGAGCAAGCCTGAGGTGTGGTGAGATGCGGGTGTGCCATAAGTGGTTGAGGATGCATCTCGTTTTGGTGTTTTGGATGGTCTGGAGATGATGTAGCAGACGGTTGGGGGTCTCAGCATAGAGTGCCATAGTCTAATCTGTTTGTGATGAGGGCTTGCGTGACAGTGCATCTGGTGTTCAAGGAGTTGCCAGCATTGACCTATGGTGTCATGTTGAGTTTATCATCCAGGATGATTCCCATGTTTCTGGCATGTTCGTTCAGTGTGAATGTGCATCCATTCTCTGATGGTTACCAAGTGGGGTGCCATAGAGAGTTCTTGTTCCTGAAGATCAACACTTCCAGCTTGTCACATTTGAGTTTCAGACAGTTAGATCTCATCCAGTCTGATGCGTTAATCATGTAGTTGGAGAAGTTGGTCCTGGAGGGCTTCGCAGTCAATAAAAGGATGAGTTTGGTGTCATCAGCAAGGGATATGATGGTGATACTTTGGGATCTGATGATGTAGGCGAGCTGAGACATGTAGATGCTGAACAGGGTTGGGCTGAGCGATGAACCCTGAGGAACTCCGCAGATCAGATTCTTGGATTCTGATGTGAAGGGTGGCAGTCTGACTCAGTGTGTTCTTCCTGTGAGGAAAGAACCTATTCATTTGAGAGGTGATCCTTGGATGCCTATGTGTTGCAGTCGTCTGATGAGGGTGTGGTGGTACACTGTGTCAAAGGCTGCAGAGAGTTCTAGTAGGATGAGGGGTGTGGTTTCTCCATGTTTCAGTATAGTGTGGATGTCATTTGTGGCAGCATAGAGTGCTGTTTCTGTGATGTAGTTGCTCCGGAATGCTGACTGGGTGTGGCCTTTTAGGTTGTGGTGTTTAAGGTGGCTGGTGATTTGTCTGTTGATTGCCTTCTCTATCATCTTGGCTGGGTACGTGAGCAGAGAGATTGGTTGGAAGTTGCCGGTAGGCTTGGGTTAGCCCATGTTTTTTTGAGGAGGGCATTGACTGCTACATATTTCCAGTCTTCTAGGAAGGTGGTAGATTTGATTGAGTTGTTGATGATGAGGGTGTTGCTAATTCAGATTCCTCCTGTGTTGTAGATGTGGTGGGGCATGGGACCATTGGGGCCCTGGAGTGTACCACTTACATAATTGCTGCAGTGTCTTCTTCAGTGAGAGCTTTCCATTCAGTCAGGTGTCCGTCTCAGTTAGTGGTGGTCAGCTTGGTGATGAGATCTTTGAGGTCTAATTGTTGTTAAAAGTTGCTGTAGACCTTTTCTAGTTTGATGTGGAAGATGTTTGGTAGCTTGTTGCAGAGTTCATGTGAATGAGTGAAGTTGTTGACTGTGGTCTTGGGGATGGTGAATTCCTTGACGATTGAAAAGATCTCCTAGCAGCTGTTGGAGCTTGTCTCTATGCATTCGGTTAGTGCTCTTTTTTTTGGAGACTCTCAGAAGTTGGAGGTAGAGTCTGAGCACAGTCTTATATGAGGTTCTGGCGTTGGCATTGTGGCTGGTTCTCCATTTTCTGTCCATCTGTTCGCAGGAGTGTTTAGATTTCTAGATGTCATCTTTGTACTAGCTGGCTTGCCTGTTGGTCCTTCTTTGGTGCTTTTAATGGTTGTGAGAGAGTCTGCACAGTTCTTGATCCATTCATTGAACTTGGTTATGTCCTTGTCAAGGTTGTTGGTGCTGCAGGGTTGGTCCATTTTGAGGGAGTTGAGCCAGTCTGCCTCAGTTAATTTTCTCCAACGGGGTAAGCTGGTACTTGTGGGTGCATTGACTTGAGGTGTAGTGTTTCAGAAGTGTCTGATTGAGTGGTCAGGCCATGTGAGTGGTGAGACGGAGTTGTATGTGGTCCTGTTGCTGGAGGTGAAGATTGTATCCCAGGTGCGTCCTGTGATGTTTGTAAGGTCTTTGATGAGCTGAGTAAGTCCAATATTGTTTATTCTTTGGAGGAGGGCTATTTACCAGAGATCAGTTTGGTCTTCGGGGTGGAAGTTGTGGTTGCTGAGTAGTATGAAGTACTTGGAGTTGATGTTGTGGGGAAAGATGAAATCTGTGATGAGGTTGCTGACGTTGTCTCATGACCCGATAGTCGATATGTGAGGGTGCCTTTAAGGAAGAAGCTGTTGTCTGTTTGTATTCTTAAATGCATGTGTTCCATGTAGGGGGTTTTGATGCCTCTGGATTTGGTGTATTTGATTGTGTCTTTGTGGAAGACTGTGAGTCCTTCTTCTGGCTTGAGAAGGCGGTTCTGTTGTGCAATCTTGTAGCACATTGGGATAGTCATGGTGATGTTGGGTGCTGACGTGGGGCTGAGCCTGGTCAGTAAAGAAGGGAAGGTCTGGCATAATGTTGCTGAGGATATTCCAGATCCCAGTGACATGTTTGCTGAGTGAGCGAGTGTTGAGAGGCATGCGAGTGGTTGTTGAGGTATTAGTTTGGTTTGTTGTGAGGTGTTTGCCCAAGTGGCAAGTAATATTGTTGGTGCATGGAAGTTTGTAAGTGTGAGTGTATGTGTACTGCTGAGAAATGGCAGTGTATATGTGTGAAGTTTCTACCCTGGTGTGTGGTGCAGCAAAGCCGCAGGGGGTGGAGTGGCGGCTTAGGACGAGCTAGCTGAGGGTTGCTTCAGTGGAGGGTGTTCCGGCCCAGGTTCCTGGCCTTGGACATGTTTCAGGGTTAAACGAGTGCAAACAGGCTTGCCTATTGTGCACCAGCTGCCATTAAAGAGGTCCTGGGAGGGGATGCATTGGGGCAGTGAGCGGGGCTAGCAGCACGGGAAGATAGGCAGGAAGGAGTGAAGGTAAGGAAAGGGGAAGGAAGGAAGCAGCACAGGAGGGGGCATCAGGTGGCAGGAAAGTGGGGGGCAAGGGCATGAACCAGGTAACAGGTGCAGCGGCAGGAGTGTAAGAAAAAGGACTAAAGGAAAGCGACAGAAAGAGATTAAGAAAAGACACATCAGGTGGCACAGAGAGGCTGAGAATGGAGGAGAAAACGCAAAGATTTAGAGAGAGCAAAGAAAGAGAGTGGCACAAAGAGGCTCTGAACAGGGGCGAAAGGCACAAAGAGTGAGAGAGAGAGAGAAAGAGCGAAGAGAGGCTAAAAATGGAGGGGACACAGAGAGTGCAAGAGAGAAGACAAAGTAGAACTAAAATGAATGAATTACAGGGGAGAAAAGGCATAAAAGTGGAAAGTGATATTAAGAGGATAAATGGAGGCAAGAAAGCATAAGAGTGAGAGAAAAAGAGATTTAGAGAAGTGTGGCGAACGAGGAGGGGAGAGAGCAGCTGGAAAGAGGCAGGGAAGCCCTAAGCAAACTAGCCAGGTTCAAAAGGGCCTTGGCTGTTTGGAGGACAGGTCCAGGTAAGTCTGGGGCAGCGACTGGGCCTTGGCACCTGCAAACACCATATAAGAACCTTGGATGCACCATTAAACCCCTTCTTAAGGTTCAGCTTAGTTTTTACCTTGGTCTTTCTCATCGTTGGGAATAAAGTGACATAAAAAACAGGGTAATCTATAGTCAATTTTACTTACACTCCTTCCCAATCTACCACCTCTCTCACTACCATTATTCAAAGCCACGGTAAATACCAGGCTATAGATGAAAAGATCTCTGCCCAAGATTCCCCTTCTTAGGGGCCAGCTGGTGATTGCAGCGCCCAGCCAGAGAAGAGCAAAACCCTGATGATGATGCATAACACCTACTTGAATGAGGACTTATGCATCCTTTTCAGGATACCTCTGACAATCTTTGGATCAGATTTTCATGTTGAGATCCCTCTGTGAACAGCACATCTATTTGAGAACTGTATTGATTTTGGGGAGAAAGTGTGCTGGATCCCATGACAAAACTCCTCTTCTTCCCCCCTTTGTTTGTGCCCCATTAAAGGCTAGTCTCATAAATTAATCATGGGCAAGGTGGTCACCAAACAACACAATTTACCATTTGAACCGTGTCTTGGCTCAACGATAGCTGGAGGTGTATAGACTCTGACACCTCTCCTCTTCCAAACAACAAATAAAGGATGCAGGATGACAGTATTTGCTGAGCGCCAGACAAGAAAGTCTTCTTTCACTTGATACAAAGATTAATACTCTCATCGGTAGACTGGATTAAATCAGGAAAAATATAATCGAAGACTGGGTGCTGTGAAACAGTGGGTTTCTGAAACTGAAAGTAACACCATTATAAAGGGTGAAACACTACTGATCATGGAAAAAGTTATCAATGTAATTGCCACCAAGAATGAAGACTGAAAATGGTCTAGGCGTATTAGCATCCATATTTATGCATTTTGGAGTCAGCTAACTCTGGCTAGCTGAAAGACTATGTGGAACACTTGCTGCTGGCTCAGTTGAGACAAAAGGCCTTCTCATGCCTGTTAGTAGTTGAGACAGACCACAGATCACCTGCCCAGAGACATCCCTTGGGGGTCTGAGCATGCCCCATCATTGGAGGACTTTTCAATTTCAGAGCCAGAAGTACTGCTCTAGGACTTGCTCGTGAAAAAAAACAATACACTATTTTATGATGGATATCCAATCTCACTTTTTTCCAGACTTTAATTTATTGGTGCAGGAGGCGAGGAGGAAATGTTTCAGATTAAAAAGCAGCTGGAAGCTGTTATGGCACCCCCTCAGTGCTCAAAAAATCTGTGCTGTTATATAAGCAAGCCTGCTTTTGGCTTGTCAATGTGGGCTTCAGAGATGAGGCTTTGAAGATCCACCGCAGTACAGCAAAACATCCTGATGCAATGGAGGGCTGAACTGTGAGTGATTGTGAGAAGGGGGATTAGCTGTGCAGAGGGGGGACATAAACCGAGAGAGCCCAAAGGTGCATGTTTACAAGAAAGTGGTGCATCATAGATGATGCGCCACTTTTTTTTCACCCACCGGCACTTAACGACACCATGGTTGCGTTGCATTGTACCATGGCGGTGGTTCACACAACAGCATCAAAATCTTTGATGCTATTGTGATGGTTTGCTATGCTAGCATCAAAAATGTTGACCCTAGTGTAGCAAAGTACAGGGAGGCCCATTGAACATAAAGGGTGCATCATTTTAAGGCCTGCTTTGAGCAGGCATTACAAATGACAGAAAAAATGGTGCAGTGAAATATTGTAAATTACACTGCGTCTTTTTCTTTGGCCTCCCAATGGCACAAGAGTTTATAAAGTGGTGTAATGTGAGCATTGCACACTTCGTGAAAAAAGCGCAGCAGAAAAGCCACCTTAGCGACACCTTAGTGTAAAAAAATTATGCTATAACGGTGCTAAGGTGGCGCAAGGGGCTTGTAAATATGCCCCAAAGGGTACTCAGCTTTTACCTTCAGGTGTACTCGCTAACAGCTAGGTAAGACATGTTTCAGAAACTCCCTCTAAATTTTATTACCAACCCTGCCCCTTCCCCCCCCCCCCACACACACACACTTCTCAGGGTACTCTGATTTCACACAGAGCTCACCCTAGGACACATAAAATCAGTGTTTGTTTGAAGACAGGAAATGCACCCTGGCATTGTGTGACATCATCTTGCAGTGATGCATGTTCAAAAACAGAGTGTTTTTCACCATTATTTGACTAGTGCATGATATATCAATGCTGCACGCTTGCTATAGTGGAAGATAGGGTGGGTGTATTGTCCTTTGAAGAGCACTTGGAAAAGATGTCTGATTAACTGACCCCCCCCACCCACCTTTTTTTGGCTCTGGCTTTCTCCCTCCTGCCCTCCCGGCCAGCCAGTGACAGCCAAAGCCTCTTCCAAGTCCTCCACGTTATCCTAGAGTAGGCGGAACTCCATGGAATATCACTGAGTTTTTATGCAACTCCACTGAATTCTGAGGAGTTGAACTCTGCGAGTTCCGCTCACCCCTACTCGAGATTCAGCAACACTGATTATTTGTATCACACATTGTATTGTATTGCACCGTATGTGTGAGTGTGTGGAGTATTGGCTTCTCCAATGTTACCTACTTGCATAACATTGTGCTCCTGGTCATGGGTGCCTGTGCCTTCACCTGTGTTTAATTGTTTTATGTTATACAGTAACAAATGTAAAGTAATACAAGGGAAATTATTTTTGTGCTAGTAATTCAGGTAGTGAAGAGTGTCTTATAGTTCCCCTCTAAACACTTTGTTCTAACTGAACAAGGAAAGAGCTGATTCGCATGTGTTACCTCTGGGGACACATATCTAAAAGAGTTTTACCCTTCTTAGCATTATTTTCCTGCCCATGGTTAGGAGTGATTGATGTGTTCTACTAAGTTAGTAAATGTTGGGATAATTGTGATGGGGTGGGTCGCCATTGTTGGTTGGATATGAGAGGAAAACTTTATGTAATCATTTGATTATCTTCTTGCACTGCCAGGTGGATACATTTGCTTATTGGTCAGGGCTGATTGGTCTTCCAGAAATTAGTAATTGCTCCTGTGATGTACACACTATCTAAGATATGTCATCATTGAAACACTTTATGACTGGCCACTTTCTATGGCTCTTGGCCTGGAACGTGAGGGGCCTTGAGAACCCCTGTAAAATTTGTCATGTGCTGTCATGGCTAGATCAACATCAAATTAGAATTTATTTTCTGCAGGAGACACACCTAACTAAATTGGCCAAACATGCTTTCACTACATTATTGGTCATAATAATCCCCATGTGTATGTGATGTTGTAATTCTGATAAAATAAGAGGTGCATTTCAAGCTGATTGGCGCTCAAGTAGATGACCACAATATGTTTGTGTTTATTTTGGGGAATACTGAGTGAAATTACATTACTGTTGCTAATTGCTAGGATCCCAATACAGACCACCAAGGGTTCTTTAATGCTGTCTGAGGGCAATTACTAGCCATCGAACCTCATTCTCTTGTATGGGGAGTCAATTAATTATGTCCTGTATGTCTCCCTGTGCTGTGGAGACAGATCATCAGCCGCCATCTCTCTAAAGGTTATAACAGCTGTGCATAAACTGCTGGATGTATGGTGACACAGAAACACATAGTCTAGAGAAGGTATCTATTCCTCTGTAGTGCACAACATGTGGCGAGGGGTAGACATTTGGCTAGTTCCTCAGGATGTTTGCTCATGGGCCAGGAGGTGAACACCTAGTTTGGACACTCTCAGACCGTTCCTTCGTCCTCCCTAAACTAAAAATCACTGGGCAGTCCCCCAGGTTTGGCAGAAACACCTAGGACCAAACAATCTAATCGACAGGTTATTTTGTGACAAATTGAAAAAAGAAATGATAGAATGTTTCCAGTCAAATCTTGACTCAGCGGAACAGTGCAGGGATTAAAGTAGATGAGAACACATATAGCACTCCTGGAATGTGAAATTAGATTTAGAACTTATACAGTGCCTCCAAACCGCTACATTATATCACATACAGGATAAGATATCTAAATATTCAGAAGGAGATGATAGAGTATTGCTGTTTTGAGCGAACTATGCACTGCCCAGTACATATGGGGATGGTGAATGCCTTGTTAAATCGTTAGCAAGCATGATAAAATGCCTTGGGCAGTCAACAGTATTAGTGAAATAGAAGGCCCTTTGGGTATGCCACATCCTAAAATTGACTCAAATCCTAGGTACCTTCTTCACATCCTTCACAGATTTATGCTCCTCTCTACATACACATTCACCTGAGCATATTGCTACCTACCTTGAAGACACCGCTTTAGCCTGGATAGACAGTGACTCTTCGTACTTCCTTTTCTGGCTTTTCACACTTGGTGAAATAAAAGAAGAAATAAGTGATCTCCCGTCAGCTCAGGTTCCAGGTTTTGATGGTTTTGATGGATTGCCCACTGAACTCTAAGATAGGTTTGCAGATATCCTAGTCCCCCACTTCCGGGCTGTCTTTGAGGAGGTCAAAGAGCAAGACACTCTCTCCCCATCACTCCGCAAAGCTATCCTGATAGCCCAACTAAAACCTGGGAAACCTGCAAACAATTGTTAATCATATTGACCACTTTCACTTTTCAGCTGTGACACAACGATTTTGGCAAAGTTCATTGCTAATTGACTGGTCCTCTGGTTTCCTGATCTTGTACTCCTGGAATAATCTGGAAGTATCCCAGTAAGGTAATTTACCCACGATGTATGTACCCTATTTGCCCTCTTTCATAATTTAGAGCCTAGTTTGGATGCAACAGGGATTTTTTAGAAGCCTCAAAGGCTTTTAAATTCCTGGAATGGAATATCTGTTTACTATTCTGGGCAGACTTTGCATCCCTCTGCCTCTCTGATTCTTAAACTAGATTAGGTTATTATGTAACTTGACAATTAAACTGAGGGGAAAAGAAAGGGTTTGGTGTGCCAGGATAGCATCCTACTGAAACCATAAATCACTATAACAAATGGCTATATTGATATAATATGGAAATGTAGCAAGTCTACCTCAGTGAACACAGGGACAGAGGCACGATATCAACCCCGTTGCCTTGACTCTTTTGTTTTTAATAGGCCATAGGAGACCTAAAACTACTGGTTTCGGTATCCCACGTTAGGTATTTTTAGTCTATATTGATCACCTCACCTCTTTTTCTGTTGGAATTGTCCATCTATGTTTAAGAAGTTTTGATCTTTTCAGACAGATAGGCCATTCGCGCCCTCCCACATGATTGTTGCACGAACGTGACAACCTGATGATGAAGCATACTGCCTAGGTTGGTAGGTGAGGGTCTATAAACATTTTTTAAGACTCCAGACACACCTAATACATCTATAATTGACATTTATTAATGTGAAATGCTCTCAGGTCGTAGGCAGTTAATTATTCACTGAGGTAATCTTGCTGTGTTAAATAACTCCTCCATGGCCCCTATTCAAATTAATGAATAGGGCCCTCATTATGTACATGGCGGTGCTGACCGTGCCACCGGCGGTGGCAGTAATTACCTACGACGGCAAGGCGGTTCAGACGCCATATAATGAAAACAGTACTACCCACCGCCAGGCCGGATTCGACCGCCGGGCCAACCGTAGGCACTTTCGACCCGGCGGTGAAGGCCAGACCGGCGGTAGGATAATGTTCCCATTTCTTCCAGGGATTTCCTGGTGGGATACCCCTCCAGTTAATCCCTGGCAGAATGCATACGGGTGACAGGAATTCTCATTCCTGTCACCTGTATGTGACACAGCAGGCCCCCCATTGCCACAACCCCCACCCACCCCCAAGCCCCTAGACTCGCCCCCAACCCCAACCATGAACCCTGAAAATCGCCCCCGTCCCTCCTCCCTCCAATCTCCCTGTAGGCCCTCCCCAACCTCCACCTCACCATCCCCCACCTCAATACAGGTCCTCCTAAACCACCCACATACACATGCACCCATATGCCGACATACACACATGCATTCATACACTCAGACACACATCCCCCCTTCACAAACACACATGCACACCCCCATGCATGTACACACTCACTCACTCAACACACACACCCACGCCCCCTCTTCCCCCTTCCCTCTCGGACAGCACTTACCTGTTCCGTGGCACTGCTCCGGGAGGGAACGGGCTCCTAGGATGCTTCTCAGCCGGCATCGCCGTGCCTCCTTACACCACAATGCCTATGACTGTATCATTATAGGTGTGGCAGTGTCTGGACTCGCGTGGGGGTGAGGGTGGAGCAGCATCCATCCCCACCACCGACCGCCAGCATTGCACATGGCGGCCCTCACCGTCATCAATGGTGGTGAGCCTCCAGGCGTCAGAATATGGGGCAATGCATGCGCCGCCACTGGCGGTCTTCCTTCGACTGTCAGCATGGTAGATATTGACACTAACCTTTCACTATGGCAGTTTTCAAGCACCTGTCTTAGAATTCTGTTACATGTGGCCACATCTTATTTGCTTAATTAATACCCCTACTTGCCTCAGACAGCAGTTGAATTAGACAATGTAGACCATCTTCACTCATATCCCTCCGAGCCTGATGCATTCACAGTTCTTAGCCTTCCATTTTATGAACCAACTTATAGCCATGTTCTATCACTGAATACAAGATGTTGCTACAAGTGTTGACTGTATGGCCCGGACTGGTTGGGAGGCTCAACTAGAGAGGTGATTTCAGATGAGGTCATGGATGCCATTTACAGGTCACCAGGGGTCATAGCTTCGACCACTGGTTTGCCCCTTGCAACCCGGGCATTGCCTTTGCGACCCCTGGCCTCAGAGGTGGCAAAATCAGTACCAGGGGCTTGCAGGCAGCTCCTCCTTATGGACGTCAGTTCAGGCTGCACTCTTCATTGTGTTGTCAGTTTTTTTTTTTTATAACAGTCATTGTATAATATATACATATTACCGAGGCGCGGTTGCCACTAGGTAGGTATAGTTAGGACCATGTTTCCATAGAAAAGTCCTTTTTTGACTTGCCTATATCTTTTGCACAGTTTGACAAACATTACATTAACAAACTTTCCCACAAAAAGTGTTGCAGTGATTCTTGTGGTGCACAGACAGTTTTGGGGTAATCCCCTCAAGTGGGGACGAGAGAAAAGGGGGGGGGGGAGATGTGTTTTCAATGTCAATTCCCATAGGACCTTTAGCTATGTCTACAGTCGGATCCATTGGACGGATTACACCAAACCTGCGCCATAAGGTAACTATAACTCATGCCTTCGCCATGCACAGCTACCTACTCCACATATTATTATATCATTAATGAGATCTTCTATGACATCTTTGATATTATCACTGCAACATTTGCAATAAAATTATTGATAAGTAAACTTTGCATGGCAAGGGTGTAAGTTATAGTTACTTTACGGCGTGAGTTATAGTTACTTGAAATAACTTTAACTATAACTGCTGAATTTCTATGGTTTTGTACAAGTACATTCAAAACCTAACTATAACCTCCCTGTAACTTTTTTTTCGTTTTCATAGTTATAGTCAAGCGTTTGACGAATCTTCACAACATTTTCCAAAAAGTGTGTTGCAGTGATTCTTGTTGTGCATGGAAACTTTTGGGGTGATCAGTCAAGCTGGGACCGAGAAAAAAGGGGGCTCAAAAAAATGTTGCGTTTCCCGTGTTAATTTCAATAGGATTCTTTAGACACAACTACAGACTGAACCACTGAACATAATTACACCAAATTTGGCAGAAAGCTAGCTGTTGGTATGCAGCACACACTTCTGCTTATTTTGAGTAAATCAATTCAGTAGTGTTTGAGAAATTTAGGGAAATTCAAATATGTATATCTCTGGCCGCAATGTGTTCATAAATAAAGACGAGCTTGTGCAGGGAAATGCACAGCTCTGATTGGCTGCAAACCAGGAAGTGTTGGCACCCATCTTGGGACTCGCTTGAGCCGAGTCCCAGAAAAAAATAAAAAAAAATAAAAGGGGCCAAGGTAGGGACACCCCCCAGAGCAAAAAACATTTTTTGAATGATTTTTTTTTGCCACAAGATTCACAAATTTGTGGCATAAAAAGACGCGCTGGCTCCCATACTTGTTTTTTTAATACAACGTCCAGCCCCTGGGTTAACAAGTTAGTGTGAGGGGGCCCACAGCTCCGGGGACCACCACCTCCCCAGAGCTATTTTTTTTATATGTGGGGCCCGTTGCCCCTCCAATGCCCTGGGGACTGTCACCTCCCAAGGGGTTTCAATTTTATCTATGGGGGATCCCGTAACCTCCCCACGGCTTATTAAATGCATGCAAGGGGGCCTGCTGCCCTCACCCCGGGAACCCCCCCCCCAGGGCTTCTTATTAAATACATGCGCGGGGCTCAGGGCCCCTCCGCCCCTCTGGGTCGCTTTGGCACCTCCAAGCCCTGGTGACCACCACCCACAGGGCTATTCTCATTGGAGAGGGATAGCATGGCCCCCCCTTGTGGAGCCACAAATGGCCCGTGGATTGTCACGCCACAGGACCAGCTCCTACTATGTCCCAGCCCACCCCCTGGACATAGCTGTTTGCTCTGGCTTGGCTGCAGTGTTGCAACTGCAGCCAAACAACATCAAACACTCTGCTGTTTGACAGCAGGATCTTTAAAGCAGGTCCCACTGTCAAACAGCAGAGCTTTCATCTGTGTCCCCTGCATGTGTGTAGGGGACAGAGATGAAATGCTTCAGCAGACACGCAGCTTCTGTCAAAGTAGCTCTGTGCTAGCTAAAGCAATGGCACTGCAGGGGTAGCCTTAAGGCTTTCCCCGCAGTGTCAGGTAACCCGTAAAGGGCATTTTAATTATTTTAAAAAATGTGTTAAAAAAAAGAATGTAATTAAAAATATATATGGGGACCATGGGGGAGCCTTTAGGGTTTCAAGGTTTACCCTGCGGTGCAAACTAGCCCTTGTAGGGCTTTTGATAATTTTTTAAAATTTTAAATAAATTATATAAAAAGCCCATAAAGGGCTAGAAACAAATGAACCCCCCATAGCTCTGCGACCTTCACTCTGAGCAATGGGAGTTCAAGTTCAACTGGACTCATTCCCTTTCTTTTTTTTATAAAAAAAATATTTAATTTTTTAAAAAAATACATTTTTTTCCCTTTAAATTGGAGGCAAATAACTCTTTTTAAGTATGTCATACATCAAAGCCTTAAAAACTCTATCCCTTTCACTTTCTTTCTCTCTGTCTCTCTTTCAATCAATGCTCTCACTCACACACCCTCTCAGTCTCTTATGCACTCACTCACAGACCACCTAAGACTCTCATGCACTCACTCACAGCTGCAGTCAGACCCTCCTGCACCCACTTAGACCCACTCAGAGTTACGCACTCACTCACACACCCACTGACACCCTGAAGCACCTACTCACAGACCGCGCACATACTGATGCACCCACTAAAATACTGACGTACTTTCTCTCACACCCAGACACTGACAGCCACTCTTACCCCCAGATACAGCTTCTAACATCTATTTTCACACTCACAGAGGCTGCAGCTAACTACTGCCGCGCACGACCAAGGGCCCATGCAGAGCATGGAGTTGGGTGGTTAGGGGGTGTTAGTTACAGGGTCTGGCTGCAGGCCAGGTCTTGCGGGCTATCTCCCTTGCGCACCGGCGAACGGCTTGCACGTTGCAAGGTTGAATGCGTATAAAGAGTTGGCCTCCGGCCAGGCCATTTGGCCAACAACCGCCGCACATGCCCGAAAGTCATGCGCGGCAGTGGTGGGTTTCACGTATAGCAATTAAAATTACTATACGTTAAAAAAAAACACAGAAATTCACTGAAAAAAACAAAGGTTACAGGGACATTATAGTTAGGTTCTGAATTTACTTGTACAAATCCATGGAAGTTCAGCATTTATTTTTAGAGTGCTTTCAAGTAACTAAAAACCCACGCCCTAAGGTAACTATAACTCACCTCTTCGCCATGCACAGCTAATTACTCCACATATTATATTATTGATGACATATTCTATGCCATCTTTCATACAACATTTACAATAAACTTATTAATGAGACAACTGTGCATGGTGCAGGCGCAAGTTATCTTATCTTAGGGCACAAGTTTTAGTTACATGAAAGAACTCTACAACTGCTGAATTTCCATGGTTTTGTACAAGTAAATTCAGAACCTAACTATAATGTCCCTGAACTTTTGTTTTTTCTCAGTGAATATATATAAACTGAGATCGTGCAATTAGACAAGACAAAGAGCTCCAAAATGTGCAATTTGGCTGGAGCCTTTCACACACTATGTACGCAGAAGTTCTAAAGTCTGACCCGGGGGTGTATGGAGACTGCTGAAGTCATATTTGTTCACTGTCTTAGCAAAGACCTCCTCTCGCCACAGGTTTGTCCTGGGTTAAAGAGTACTGGCAGACCCTGTAACCTGCGTGTCTCTCTGACATACACTCCACATATAAGACCTGTTTATCTTGGTTTTCTTTGAAAGTAATCAGAAAGAGCTACCCGAGCTATAATGTACTTATAATTATCTGAATGTTAAGAAACAGTCACAAAAGTGTAAATAGAGTAACAATCACAGATACAGATAAGTACAGTACTGATATACCTAATTCAATTAGTGTAGGATAACTCGTCTTCTTACTACCACTTCCTAGATTTGGGAGGCAGTAAGGGACTCCAGAATGGCTGAAGAGCACACAATTGATTTTAATAGTTGAGGTCAGTATCTTTCAGGCAGACTTTAATAAAATCTTAGCTACAGGGGGAAATAGCCTGAGAAGGTCTAAGGAAGCCACGGAGGAAGTATTATACCTGAATGGCTTTGTTAAGTAGGTGATAATGCAAGAAGTTACAATGTACCCTTTTTGGTAATACAAGAATGGATGGGGGTTAGAGCGAAGAATTCTTCAAACAAGTTTGCATATAGGTAGAAAGGGGTGCCTGTCTTTTTACCATGGAACATGCTCACTGTTGTAACTTTTTTGAAAAGTGCAAAATGTGCAAATGTCATGTAAAATTATTTTTGATAATTGTTTTTTTTTTTAAACTGCATAGAGTCGTAACTGATGAACTTATGTACTTAGAGCAATTTTCCCATGTCAATTAGAAGTGTAAATAATCATATAAATAGTTGTGTCACATTTTCTAGTGATGCATCATTGTTTATTTTTAAATGGATGTACTTCCTACTGTTCTATTCAACTTGCTCCTGCTCATATCCTTTCCCAATCAGTGTCTCGCTAGACTCATCTGCAAATGAATGATGTCAATGTAAGGGCAATACACAATATTGTTGAGAAGTATCGAGAATGGCAATTGTGAATGAAGCTTCCATTGTGTGCTGAAAGTATCACGCTCAAGGACTTCCACTGGAGGTGCTAATGTAATGGTGAAATCGCGTTAACTCTACGAGCCATTTTTAAAGAAACGTTTAATTATGCTTATACATCTCTGGAGTGCAGTTGTTGAGAAAGTAAGCAGAAGATTTCGCCTACTTTAAAAAAAGGGTTAGCTTTAAAGATTTAGAGGTATATGTTGACATTTCTGATTTGTCATTGTGACCCTAATTATGATCATATCATGCTGATTTTGCAGACTCTATAATAGCTTTTGGATTACTGTTGTTTGCAGGGAGATTTTGCTTCTTTTACCATTTTCCATGCAGGCAATTTGCCATGCTTCTCTTTTGCCTTCAAACTTATTATTGGTGTGCTCTTGTGCTCTTTATGAGATTGGCACTTAGCATTTTTCTCAGATTATGCCTAACTAGGGAATATTAGCTTTTATGATTTTGTTTTTATCGGTACTTCCGTAATTGGGCCTTCATGGCAATGTATGCTTTTTTCTCTGTACTGCACTTTGTCTATTCTGTAATAAATTCCCTTTTTGCCTTATTTTTGATTTAGAACTCAATCCTTTATGCTTCCAATATGTTATTCTGTTTCACTCTGCTAAATTGTGTTTTCCTACTGAAGACTGTCGTCTAACCACTAGATCAGCTGGAGACACAGGAGCCGAAATATCTTGGTAAGCTATTGGGTGATTAAATATTGGGGTTCAGATGACTACTGGGGAATTGGTCCCACATCACAAAGCTCCGGCACCTTCATTGCTACTGAAAGTCCTGCAAAGGCCATCATTGCAATTTTTAAGAACTACATTAATTACAACGAGATAATAAAGTTGCAAGAAGGTAAAATTGCAGCCTTTAAGTGAGTACCAGCGTTCTATTGTTCTCAGACTCTGCCTAAGTCATCCTCAAGCAGGGGAGGAACTTTGACACATCAAAAATAAACTTAGAGATATGGGAATTAAATGTACAATATTTTCTTGGCCAAGCTGCCAAACATTGCAGAGGGGAAAACATGACACTTTCAGACACCAGAGATGGTGTGGGACTGACTGGATGTGTCAAAGACAGGATGCTGGTAAGAAAGAGAAAAGAGGTCCTCAGCAGTAGGGCGGTCAGAGCATGCCACATGAAGGAAAAACTTACTTCATGAACAAGACTGCTAAAGAGACTAGCCTACCAACAGGTACTTGAAGACAATCTGCACCACAGTTTCTGGTCATTGGAGTTTGAGGCACTGATACAGTGACTTTGATACCAGAATGGTGAAGTCTGTGAATGTGTATACATTTAACCAATCACAAGATTTGATACTGATGTTTAGGTACTGATACTTTGAGACTGTGTTGGTGAAATATAATTATTTGGGGGAAATTGAAAGAAGCTAGACCAACATGAAACACAGCAGTTGAACACTTGGATTATCCATTGGCTGAAATGGCCCTTGTGCCCCTGCCTGGTGGCTGCCTGTCATAATCACCTTACAGGTCTGAAATGTAGATCACAATTTGATGTTCTTAAGTGCTCTGATAAGGAGGGAGGGATCGGGAGGGGAAGAATAGAAAAATTCCCACTGTTGCTTTGTGTTGATACTTCAATAGTGTTCATGATTGTTGAGTTATGATGGGAGGAAACATACTTCATACATTGGGGTTGTGGGCATTTGAATGTCTGCTCTACTGGAGTGTGATTGGGGGAACTTTGTCAGGATGGGAGTTAAGGACTAATTGGGCATAGCAAGGCAATAACATTCACAACCAAAAAATCTAACATACTACTGCTTCAAGAAACCTATATATATTTCCATAAAAAGGGGCCAATAAAAGCGCAGGCTGTGAATTACTTCAGGTCCCCTGGTGAGTATTGATTCTCCTCAAGAAAATGGTGATGTGTTGCTGGATGATCAGGGCTGCTGTGCATTGGTCATTCGTACTTGGGATGGCCAGGTGATTCTGGTAGTATCAATTTGTGCCCCTCCAAAAACTCCAGTAACTTGTTTTTAACAAATGACACACATTGATAGGGAACTAGTTACTCTGGCAGGGGGATGCTTTCATGTTGTGATGGGCACATCTCGGATATCGCAGATCTTCCGTTTTAAGGACCTCATTGTGAATGGCGCGTTACTTGCAATAGGCTCAGTCACATAATCTGTTCGGCCCATTGGTATTACGAGTTTAACAGAGGTTTCCCACCTAGAGATTTTACCTGCACCAAGCAGCAGAAGTCTCCAGCAGACTACTGGGGAGTAACATGTAGAAATCACCTCAGTATGTCAAGAGCTGGTCTTCTGGGTGACACTGGAGAGAACTTCTTAGCATGAAGATAAGGCGTTTATCACCGGAGGCAGGAGCGGATGTAAGAGTGACAACTGGAAGTCTAAAACTGTTTCAGGGAATAAAATCGGCAAAATGGAAAAAATGAAGTTCAGAAATCCTTTCGACTGGCCCAGACCGAATCAGGTTCCGGAAACAACTAAAAAGCAGGATGGCGAGAAGAAACTGGAGGCTGAGGAGACCCAGGGAAACGAGGAGCGAGCCACAAAGAAACAAATGGCTTCTGCACGGATCTGTTTTTATAGTGGGAAACAGGAAGTGACCTAGGTGAAAAAGATTCAGCCTTCTTAGGTTGGGATAAGACATGTGAAAACAATAAAAAAAAATCTAGCTGACGCGTCAAGAATTTGCAATTCTATTAAGGACACCGAGGCGAGGATTATGCTCCTCTTTCTATGCTTTATTACTAACAGCAACCAATCAAAAGAGAGTATCACAAAAACAAAACATATCCCAACATTCAATGTATCACGTCATTATCATAGAGACTGTAAACCTATATAACCATATGAGGATAATTAACTTCCTCTTTCTTTGCGAATGCTGAACCAACAAAGTCAACAATAAAAAGTCTATAAAGGAATGGATCCAAAGGGGTAAAATCCAAAGGACCAAGAGACTAACAAAGAACAAGAATCCAGTAGAGAAACATCTCAGAAATCCAGCGAGTGTCCAAGACATCATTGTTTCTGGTCAAAACCTAAGAAAAAAGAAACATAACCAGTCATAGACTACGGCAATATCATAGCCAAACATATGCAATGGGAGGGAATGCAATAAACAGGACTTTAAATATAAAAAGATTGAGATACTCAACTCTTAAATTATAGTTTATTCCTGTAATCCGGTTGGGATAATCCTCGCCTCTGTGTCCTTAATAGAAATAAAAATTCTTGACGTGTCAGCTAGAAAATGTTTTATTCTATTTCAGGACCGGAGGCTTCGGATTATGCTAGTTCAAAGCTGACTTACCACAACTGATGCTATATCCGATATGGGTTTGTAATAGAAGGTCTTGAATGTTGACTATGCAGACCAGTCCGCTGCTCTCATAATATCTTCTAACCTAACTCCCAAGGAGAAGGATTTTGAAGCCATAGCTCTGCGAACAGAATGAGCTCCAAAGATGGAGACGTCAATACCAGCTTCAGACAGAATCCATCTAATCCATCTTGCTAAAGTAGCAGACGAGACAGGGTTGAAAGGCTTTTGAAGAGCAATCAAAAGTTGACCTCCGGGCTCACTCCTGATCTCTTCTGTAGCCGCCTCATAAGCTTTTAAGCACTGAACTACACAAAGTTTGGGGTTATGAGGAAAGGCTGGATAGAAAACTGAGGAGGTACCGCTCTTAGTGCATATGAAAATAGCAAAGGAAACTCCGGAAGGAGTAAAAATCCTTCCAGCTAGATCCAGAGCTCTAACATCCAATACTCTTTTACAAGATATTAGACACAGAAGTAAGGTAAGCTTGGCTGAAAGTTGTTTACGTGACAAAAATCTATTATTGGGCCAAGAAGAAATAAACGACAGAACTATGTTAACATCCCAAAGAGACGAGTAACAAGGAAGAGGAGGTTTGGCAAGACGAATACCTCTCATCAGTTTGCAAACTACAACGTTTTCACCAATCGGTTTACCTGAGACTGGAATGTGACCAGCAGAAATAGAGGACCTATAATTATTAACAGATCTGTAAGCTAGGCCTGAAGCTGCTAGGGAAGCTAGAAAATTAACTACGAGATTGACATCAGCTTTAAAGGGATCTGAATCCCGTTCCGCACACCAATGAACCCATCGCTTCCAGGTGGAGGAATAACGTTTATGTGTGCTGGATGACCATGCCTGATGGATGAAGTCTGAAGCTTGTTCAGAAGTGCCTAACAAGAGCCATTGTCTACGGAAATTTTCCAAGCTACCAGTTGTAACTTGCCCGACACAATCAAAGGATGAGGATTCCTGAGAGGGTCCAGCAACAGATTGTATTGTAGTGGAATCAGAAGGGGAAAATCGCACAATAACTCCAGAGCTAGGGGAAACCAGGCCTGCGCTCTCCAAAGGGGAGTCACCAGGGAGATTCCCACTCTCTGGCAGCGAACCTGGGACAGAACTCGAGGGACCCTGCTGAACGGGGAAAAGGCATATCCCCGATGAAGAGACCAGTCCTGAAGGAAGGCATCCGTGGCCGCTGCTTCTGGATCTGGTCTCCAACTGAAAAATAGGGGGAGATGACGGTTCAGTCTCGAGGCAAACAGGTCTATGGTAAACGGACCCCACAACTGGTACAGATGCAGAAACACCTCTGGATGGAGTCTCCAATCACTGCCGTCCCGCAGGAATCTGAAGATCCAGTCTGCCACTGTGTTGTTCACCCCAGGAAGATGTTCCGCAATTACCGAGATGCGGTGCTGAAGGCAGAATTGCCAAAACTCTTTGGCAATCTGAGCAAGAATCTGAGACCTCGTACCACCCAGTTTGTTCACATACCTGACCGCAGATATGTTGTCCATTCTAAAAAAAAATATAACAATCCGACTTCAGGGGCGACAGACTTCGTATCGCAAAGGAACTGGCTAGCAGTTCCAGACAGATGATGTGGAGGTGAAGTCCCTCTTCCGACCAACGACCTCCCGTGGTCAGAGAACCGCAAGGAGCTCCCCAACCCCATCTGCTGGCGTCCGACTCCAGAATCACATCCGGTGAGGAGCCGAATATTGCCCGCCATTCCAGGCTTCCATATGATTCAGCCACCACGTTATCTCTGATTGGGCCTCCGCAGATAGAGGAACCTTGTCTGAGTAAGAGAGACCTTTCTGAAGGTGCGAAATCTTGAGACGCTGAAGGGCCCTGTAGTGAAGGGGACCTGGGAAAATAGCCTGAATCGAGGAGTATAAAATACCTACCATCCGGGTTAAGCTCCTCAAAGACACTCTCAGTTTGGATAAAAGAAGACGCAACTCTTTCTTTATATTGCGAATCTTCTGGGGCAGAAGAATCAAAAGGGTCTTCACAGAGTCTACTTGGATTCCCAAGAATTCCATCTGTTGAGCGGGAAGGAGGCAAGATTTGGGTTGATTGAATAAGAAACCCAGATTCTGCAGAAGGTTGATTGTCCAAGTTAAGTGATCCTGAAGGACTATCGGATCTTGGGCCATAATTATCAGATCGTCGAGATAGACAATCAGGCGAACTCCCTGGCCGTGAAGGACTTCCACTACTGGTCTCATCACCTTGGTAAAGCACCAAGGAGCGGAGGAAAGACCAAAGGGGAGAACCTGGAATTTGAAGCATTGGTTCATCCAAAAAAATTGAAGTAAACGCAGATGGGGTGGAAAAATAGGAATGCTTAGGTATGCGTCCTTTAAATCTAGGCAAACCATCCAATCTCCTTCTTGCTGAATGTCTCTTAGGAGATGAATTCCCTCCATTTTGAAATGCCTGTAGACTATCCAGGCATTGAAGTCTTTGAGGTTGAGAACCAATCTTGAACCGCCGCCTTTCTTGTCTACAAGGAAGATGGGGCTGACGAACCCTCTTGGATGGGGATCGGAAAGGCAAAAAGCTCCTTTTTGGAGGAGAGAACGAATCTCTGAACTTATTACCTCTTGGTCGAGATGGGAAAAATGGGCAGGGGGAGGGTGAAAACGTTGGACAGGTGATTGATAAAACTCCAGCTATAAACCCTGGATTGTCTCCAATACCCAAGGGTCCCTGGTTAATTTCTTCTATTCTAAAAGACATGTCTGGACCCTGCCCCCAAGAATTACTTCTGAGAAAGGAATGAGTCTCACCTGTTCTTGCGGAAGCGGGCTCTCCCTCCGCGGGGGCGTGAGGGGTAGAAGGTGGAGTACGCTTGTTGGTCTCTGTAGTACCCCTGACCACAGGCAAAGGATTCGCATCTGGGGCCTTGATAGTAGGAATGGCCTGACGAGTGACCTCACATACGTCCGGCCCTCCGAAAAAGAGTTTCTCTGAAAACCTTTTTTAGAGATAATTGTGCCTTGTCCATAGAATTGAAGGTAGCTGCAAATTTTGATAAATCTTTAATGAAAGGTGCACCGAAGAGGAGACCTTGGGCTACCTGACCTGCTTCAGAGGATGAGAGTTCATTAAGCTGGGGATCAATGAGCATCAAAATAGAGCATCTTCTTTCTGTCGAAATCGCAACGTTAGCATTACCTACGAGGCAAATAGATCGCTGAGCCCAACCCACGAGGATATCCGGGTCAATGGGGGTGTTCGATTCTTTAGATACATATGCCAGTTCCAAAATCTTTGCTAGCGGGCGAGAGAGGTCAAGAAGTTTGTCTTGACAAGATCTCCACGCTCGGTCCAGACCCTTCTTGGGGTCCTTTGCCCACTTTTTCATGAACGTAACCATAGTGGGGTCAATATCAGGAGTGTCAATGACCTTACCATCCAGATCCGGTCTAGGGCATTCAGTTCGAAGTCTTACCCTGACCTCCTTGTCGAAGCTAGCTCTAATGTGTTCCTGCATGTAAAGAGCTACTTCGGGGGGGGGGTCCAGCTGGAGAATAGAGGGTGGACAATGTCTTCTGGATTAAAGGTAAGTACTCGGGGTGCCTTAGGAGCAGGGTTCTTAGCCTTGTCTGACCTCTTGCGTTTACTAGGGCCAGGATGCTCGCTCCGAGCAGAGTCAGATTCGGAGTCTGTAGAGACCTTCGGGGAGGATTGATCAGATGACTGGTCTTAATCCTGAGCCTCCTGTAACTTAGAAGAGCTATAGCCATGTTTGTTCTGGATGGAGGCAGTTAACTTATCGAAATGTTCTGAATGAGCCCATTTTTTAGCTTTAGATTTGCCCTTGGAGGTAGAGGATTTGTCTTTTTGGGCATCTTCGGCAGGTGTAATGGGAGGAAACCATCCCTTATGGCGAGCCAAGCTCTCAAAGTGTTGTGTAAGGAGTCCCAAGGCTTTTGCCAGAGCCTTATTCACAGATAGCTGAACGATATTGTCTAGGGCACCCACCAAATTTTCTTCAAAAGATGGGGCGTCTTCCCCAAAATATTCCTCCTCGTCATATGAAAATGAATGGGCCATATTACAGTAGTCAGTCTGAGTAACTGAAATCAAGGGTAGTCCAAGACTACAGTCAGGGGGAGTGCGAAACCCCAACAGGCTAGAGGGCACCAATATGTCTGAAAAGCATGGAGGGATCAGCCTGCAACACTCTAGGCAGAGCCTATGCAAATTTTCCAACCCTGGGCCGATCAGAAGGTCCCAGAGCGTCAGGGAGCTCAAATATCTTGTAGGGTATCTGGTTTGGAGGAGTATTCAGCTTAGGGATCAAAATGCTGCAGAGAAAAATGAGGAAGAGGCAGGGTGCCTCTAGCGCGCAATCGTTCTGCTCAAAGAAACCGCCAAAACCTTTGAAAGGAAAGGTAATGGGCGGAAACAAGCAAGAACGATCAAGCGTGTGCGCGCATGTGAAGAAAATAGCCAGTACTCTAGGTCCTGAAGGACTGAAAAAATCTACGGGCGAGGCCTCGTAGAATGCTCCCGCTCCACGATAAGGTGCCTAATTAAAACGCTGAGCGCACGCTCAACAACAAAGCTGCTAAATAGAGTAAAGAGGGAAAACACTTAACTGGCTGCGGCAGCAGCATAGAAAGAGGAAGTTCATTATCCTCGTATGGTTATATAGGTTTACAGTCTCTATGATAATGACGTGATACATTGAATGTTGGGATATGTTTTGTTTTTGTGATACTCTCTTTTGATTGGCTGCTGTGAGTAATAAAGCATAGAAAGAGAAGCATAATCCGAAGCCTCCTGTCCTGAAATAGAATATGTATACGTTTTGAATGACCTTAAAAAAGGAGAAAAAAACATGAGAGTTACCTGTATGCGCATTACCTTTATTACATCTCCATGTGGTGTTATGTCAGAAGCTCACATGCAGGAAATGCCCTGCTGCGCTCGAGTAGCACTGAATCCAATATAGTGGCGGTTCAAGATGTTGCCATTTTCCTGCCACTGAAAAGGGAAACTACTCCAAAGGTTCATGCGGCATAGCACTGTGGAGCGGCTGTAGGCCATGCGAGAGAGAAGCATGAGGCTGCTGCAAGCTTCCCTGGAGACAAACCTGAAGCCACTGCAACCCATGCGATAAAGGTAAGGAAGGAATTATTTCACTCAGGCTTATTTAGGAGCTCTAGGTTTAGAGGGGATTTTGTTTTTAAATTGCTGAATCAGGAGTGAGGCATGCACTTGATCAGCTGGTTCCCATGCGATTGGGAAAGACCTTCCTTGGCACAGATGCCAACATGACCATCCACTTTCGAAAAAGCTTGAGAGGGAGAAGGTGATACAGACAGTAGAGTAACAGGGCAAAACACATCCAGATTACCTCTAAAGCCCTCTCCTCTCCAAGACCAGAGCTCTCCCCCTCCCCCATGGATTAACATCTGGATATTACCTGCCTGAGTAAACGGCCTTTGGGCCAGATAAGTATTGCATGTACAGGGGGGCCCTGCTTTTGCTCCTCTTTATTTTTATGTTTTTATGTTTTCCTTGACCTTTTCCTTCGTCGCCCTTCCCTTGACCTCCTCCCTTTCTGACTTTGTCATTACCCTCCTTCTCCTCCTCCCCTTTTCTTCCCCTCGCTCTCTCTTTTTCTTCTACTTTCCCCACCTTGGCGTATACACATGTGATACACCATTTCTTGGGATGGAAATACGTTTTCTATTTCTTGAAAGGATGCTGTTGCTACTGTTACGATCAATATTGTAGTTTCCCCATGTTTAAAATGCTTATCTCCCACAGTGCCCCATCTAGCAGTCTCTGCTTACACCCGACCAACCTTCATTGTCCCTTCCAGCCCTCCCTCCCCCAAACCTCTACATAAACCATCCTGGGAAAACTACAGCTATGCCTTTGGGGTTCTCCCACCCCCTCAATCTTTCCCCACCCACTCCCCCATACTCAAACTCATCATGCTAGACATCCCCTTATGACTGTCAACTGTGGCTGGAGACATTTAGGTCCCCCACCCCTCCCTCGTACCTTTCCACTGAGCCACTGCCATGTGCTCTCCCTCTGGCAGGTGCCCTCTGCTGGGTCCCCTGTACTGTTTATCTTTACTTGCGCTAGCCTATTGGCCCTCAGGCGTTGGCGTACATCTCCCCAGAGATGCCCATCCTCCTCCCTCCTGTGTGACGCCATGGCCAACTGAGGCAGACAGCGGGGGTGCATTTTCACATACACCCACGATGCCCACGTGCCTCTGAGTGGACTGCTTCCTTGCTCGTCCTCACCTCCTCTTCAGCTCGCACATTCTCCTTGTCCTTTTACTTCCTTTCCTACATTGGCAACCACATATTCTTCCATATTGGCAATCGCATTTATCCCACGGTGGCTCCAAATCCTTGGAGAAGTCTAGGCCATTGACAGCCACAAACATGCCGCAGGCATTTCCTGTACCATCCTAGTTTAACGCAGTACCATTTGCTCTCTCTCCTTCCTCCTTCCTCCTGCCTCCTCATAGAGACCCTTACTTGTCCATTGCCCATACTCTTCTGCCCTTACCCTCTACCTTTTCCATGCCTAATCTTCTTCACTGTCCTTCTCTTGGTTTACTGCAAGGACATTCCAGATTCAAGAGCAAACAACTCTCAGTCACCCTATCCTTGGCCCATTTTAGTACGACCCACATGCTGCCTTGCTCATCATCATTACATCTTGACCCCTTAATATAATTATGTTCCATGTGAATGGGCGGACCAACTATGTGAAATGCTAAAATATTTTGTCCTATCTTGCCTTGCAAAAGGTTGACATTGCCCTCATTCAGGAGATCCATCTACCCTCAAAAAGAGAGGAACAACTAAAGAGTTACTGGCTGGGAAAAATCATTACAGTTGCAGGTCCCCTCATAACACCGTCCTCATTCAGAAGGCCTTCCCTTGCACTGTTCTCCAAACATGGAAGGATGATGAAGGCTATGTGCCTTTATGAAACTCAGAATCAGCGCTTAGATAATCAGAGTAGGTTCCGTTTATGCTCCTACTGGCCCCAAACTCACTGACTCACCTCAGTACTCCAATTGTGTGATGAGAGGAGGACTGCAACCTGGCACTGTATGCCATACTGGATTGTACAGGCCTCATAGACAAACCGAATGATAGAGACAGGGCCTTCTTGAGAGACCTTTATGATGACCACAGATTGTTCTATGTATGGCGCCTCCTCCACTCGACTGACAAGGAATACTGTTTTTTCTTACCTACCCACGGTACACAATATTGCTTAGGTTATTCCTCATTTAACATCCAGCCTCCCTGGTGAGCCAAGACTCTGCAATCCTTGAGGGATGCCTCTCAGAGCATGCTCCTGTCTGATTGAACATAAACTGGAACCTGCAGGCCCCTATCCGAAAACCATGAAACTTCCATGTAGCATGCTATAGGTCACCCCAGGAGAAAACACAACTGAAATCCCAAATGACCACCCACTTAAATCACAACAAAGGCTCTGTTGTATTGGCCCAAACCTTAAGAGCCACAATCAAAGCCACCCTATGAAGCCAACTGATAAGGGACACAGCACTGGCTAATAAACCGTGTGTGCAGCGACAGCTTACCCTAGATAAAGATATCAAAACACACACCCAAGCACATACCGCATGGCCCTCAGCAGCATACAGGTGTGCATTGAAGAAAGCCAAAGTGGAACTGAATTTGCTCTACATGTCTAAGGTGGAATTCACCCTCTACAAACTTAAAGTCTATAATTGTGAACATGGAACAAAGGCAGGAAGACTGTTGGACACACATTTTCCTCAAAGGGAAGCTGCAATAGCCATCCCAGCAATCCAAAATGGCTCAGACCCCATATTTCTAGATCTAGAAGGCATAGCTGAAATTTCAGGGCCTTTTTATGCCAATATGTACAGTTTCAAAACTCACAATTGTGAAGATTGGATGAAGGCTTTTTCCACCAATATTAACCTATCCAGTCTCAACGACAATGGCACAGCTCTCCTGGTGGAGGAGATCACGAAAGAGGAAGTTGCACTGGCCATCTCCAGTCACCCATCTAGTGAAGCCCAAGAAAAGGACAGGTGAATTTTACCACTGGATCAAAGACGATGTAGTGGACCAACTCCATGCTGTCTACCATGAAGTTGAAAGAACCAGGTCTATTGCTCTTATGTTTAACAAAGCTCTGATCTTGGTCCTACCAAGACTGGGTGAAGACCCATTGTTTTTTGGAAGCTACCACCCAGTCTGCCTCTCCAATACCGACACTAAGGTACTAGCCAGGATCCTGTTTACCTGACTCAAGCAGGTCACTCCGACTTTCATACATGATGCTCAGGTGGGATTTGGAAGATCATCCCATAACCACCTTGACCCACCTTCCATGGCTCTCAAACAACTCTTTGGAAGCCACTATTGCCATCTGGGGGAGAATGCAAGTGGTGAAAATGGTGGTGCCCCACCTTCACATACGTCCTTGGGATGCTGTCTTTCCTTGTCTGGACCTTTATACTATGAGCAATAGGCAAAGGTATAACATCCTTCATCTGAGGGGAAATGAGACCACGGCTGTTCTTCCCCAAGATGATAGCACATATGAAGTGCGGAGGCCAGGTGGTGTGTTGCATAGAACTCTGTTATCATGCCCTCCACATGGAGCAACTGTCTTACATGAGACTGGAGGTGACTGACCCCTAGCCCCGATTCTGGGTTAATTTGGAACTCATCCTGACACAATGTCCCAGGCCTGGATATCTTCTACTGATACCCTCTAGGCTGACACCCGAAGCCAGAAAGTAAACAATGATGAGGGTCTGAAACTACTCTCACAAACTCTTATGCAGCTGCTCTCCACTACACTGTTAAGGGACGAATGTGGAACAATGCCGCCATTAAGGTGGGTGGTCATCCACTAATATGGAAAGATTGGGAAGCGGCAGGGATAAGGACCTAGATTACATTGTGTTTGACGGGGAGATGAAACCCTTTGCCATCCTAAGAGAAGAGTTTCTGTTACCACACTCACAACTATGATGTTACTCACAACTTCAACACTTCCTCCATAGTACCTTAGGGGCTAGGCTGTGGAATATTATGATCTCTTCTATCCAACAATATATGGTCCTAAGGGGAACCTATGAAGGAGTTAAATTGGGGTTCTACAATCTACTTCTTCAATGCCTCTACTCTTGCCCCAACTGTCCCTCCTCCATACTTTCTGGCAGGACATACTTCAGGTGCAATATACAGATGAGGACTGTAAATAGGTGAAAGTGGAAATGTATAAGGTGCACGAAAGGCCAGAACGAAATGTTGCCTCTTTAAAATGTCACTGAACTGGTGAGGATACCCCAAGAGACTCACAACTTCTGGCCTCATCCTCCACCACTCACAAGGTTGGAGATGCACCCATATCCTATGTGACTGCCTTGCTATCGCTCACATTTGGTCACATACATGCAATACTCAGCAATTTGTTATTTCTATGTGTGCTACGGAAGCAAAAACTAGAAGAAATTAAAGTATATCTCCTTGTTTGCCATGCTAACACCACACCTGGGGTGACATTAGTTTTTGTCACTGCCATAGGCTTAGAAATTCTTGTAAATCTGGGTCAGCGTCAAAAGCAACAGGTGTTGTGGTCGAACGCCCACTGCAACACCCAAGGCATGCCCCTCTACCACAGAAAACTGTGCCAGAGGGGCCCATATTTACAAGGTGGCACAGAGCCACAACAAGTGGCATAGCCCCACCTCGTAAATACGGTGCAGTGCACAGCGCCTCTGGAGGGTCACAAAAAGTAATGCTCTGCTGGTGCTAAGGGCATGTAAATATACCCCCTAGTCTTTATAGAAGTCTCTAAAGGCATATTCTCTATCACAATACTAGGTTGCAGTCCAAATTCAGCAGGATTTCTCATAGTAACCCTCTTTTATCATTTATCTTCTTCCAAATTTCCCTCCTCCTAAAACAAGATTACATTACCTGCGAAAGTATTTCTTTACTGGTGTTGCAATTCCAAATACACTGGAAATATTTTTGAAACACAAGAGCTTTGAAGCTTCTCTCTGTAACACACTTTTTTAGATGAAGTACAATTCACTGGGGCACGTTTTTGCATGGCTCACTGGTACAATGTGGAAGGATCTATATCCACCTCCTTATCTGCAGTAGGTCTGGGTGGAGTGCACGGACTCGCAATACGCAGAACTCTGCAAAGCAGTAAAAAAACTCCACTGCGCCATGCAGTTTCGTGGGTGGGCGGTGTTTCCTGTTGCACCCATTCGTGTTGCGTTTTACATCAATACAGAGTACGTTCTTGCATTTCAAATCGCACGAAAGGCACCAGAGGGTTCGCATTGGCCTGACCATCTTGCTTTTTACCTATTCATGGTGTTGGGCCTGTTTTTTTCATCCCTTAATAATCTTTTCAATCCGCCACCCTCCTAAATAGTCTACCCCATTTTTATTTATTGTATTGGTGTGACTTTTTCTGTCTGTCTATTTTTATGCTTTTTACATTTTATTTGTGCTTTTTGTATTTTTTTTATGTTTCCCTTTAATTCCTTAGCTATTTCCTTCCTTCCTTTCTTCCTTCCTTCCTTCCTTCCTTCCTTCCTTCCTTCCTTCCTTCCTTTCTTCCTTCCTTCCTTCCTTCCTTCCTTCCTTCCTTCCTTCCTTCCTTCCTTCCTTCCTTCTCCTCCTGTTTCTTTTCTTCATCCCACCACACAGCACCATGGCAGAGAGGGAGATCGCTGGCAAACTCAGGCCCCACCTCGGGGCAGCCAGTAGCAGCCATCTACCTTGTGGGCAGGGGCACAGCCAAGGGGTGCAGCCCCGGACCATCTTTTGTGAGGTGGATGTGACAGCACTTGTTTTCTATGTGCAGCACCACCTCCGCTCCATACTGGCAGCAGGTGGTAGGCCTGGCAACGGTACCCCCCAACGGAAGTGTCAGCTGCATTGGGAAAGGGTGCGCAGATGTGTTCAGTGCACCACTCAGGTCCAGCGCACCACTCAGCAGCTGACGCACTGCTGGGCATCATCATCAGCTGCGTGCAGAACCTGCTTGACCTGCTAGGCATAAAGATTCCGGGGCTCATAAGTATTAACTATAGTTGTGTTCTACAATGCTAACTTTTTTTCCAATGAGCATGCTGCTCACACTCAGAGGTAAGTTAAGTTTAGTTTACATTAAAAATATTATTATGTGATTCAGTTAGAGCTAGACAGGTGCTCGACGTTACCATCGTACTCCTCGGCACTCCCTTTGGCTGATTAGTTAAGAAGCCAGTGCAGTGCAGACCACTCTGTCTTCTTGCCACCATAGTGAATTAGTGATCTCTGTGTATTCGCATTCTCTGTGACTTTCTTTTTGTAGCTTGTATGGTCCTAAGCAATTTCACAGTCATGTGTAGTACTAGTATGCATTTATGCATTGCAAAACAGGGAGACTGAGTTGGTCCATCAAGGGGGTTGAGAAATGAAAAAGGTAATTCACTGCAATGCATTAGTTCCAAATGTAGTTTTTGTTAAGGAAATTTGGAATAGGGATTTTAGGACTATAGCCAACTCAACAATAGTCGATCATACTAGTACCACAGGCAATGTGATTTATATAAGTACACTACTACTGTGCTTGCCTGTTCTAATATTTGTTGGAGATTAACTGTTCCACAAATCTATTTTTCTTATCTTCTTTATCTCTTGAATCAGCACCCAAGGCCAAGAAGAGAGGCACCACATACGTGGGTCCGGCAGGAGCTGGGGAGGTGCCGACCACCAGCTCCAACGCTGAGTGCTCTGCTCATCCCAGTAAGTCCTATTAGTTATTATTGTTTTCCTAACTTTTACCTCTGCCCACTAATATACTACTTTTCATTTTGGCTTGTTTAATCTCTTTATACTGTCTCCTGTTTTTCCAACTCCACTTTCCAATTTTTGTTTAATTCCTGTTATCCCTGCATTATCTTTTTTTTCTGTCTTTCATTGACTATTTTTATTCCAATCCTTCATTGTGCTTCAACAATTCCAAGTCATCAACATCATAGGCTATAGCCCCTCCATTATGCAAAGTTTTTGATTGGCTTGACTACCTGGCTTTTCTAACATTGTGAACCAACAAAATGCCCAGAGTCATATTTTACATAGACGATACTGCAGTGCTAACTGAACTGTAGCTATGTATTGCAGTTGCATTTTTTTGATTAATTAAATTAAGGTTATGCTGCAGGAGCAGATGGATCAGGGGGAGAAGCGGCAGCATGGATGGGCAGTGGTAAGTCACATTGCTTGATTATTGACAATTACTATTACTCACTAGTTACAAGGGCGTCATCATGTTTGTGAACCCACGTATTACCAGCTACAGCAGTGGTTGGGTTACTTATGGCCTCTTCTAATTGTAACTTAGCAAAAGCACACATAATGTATGCCGAAAATGATGGCTTGATGGAAATGGGAATGAACAGAAGGTTAAAAGAAAGGATGGGTGAAATGAGTGAATGGAAAGGATGCATGGGTGGGGGAAAGGATGCGTGGGGGAGTATTGGAAAAATGGATGGATGAGTTAAGAGATGATTGAAAGAAAGGGTGGATAGTGGATACTGAATGGATGGATAATGGATTGTGAATATTGGTGGAAGACTAGATGAGAGAAAGTAAATCTTTAATCATGGTGGGTATGGATGAATATAGTAGGAAGAATGAAAGGGTGATTGAATAATTGCTTGGATTAATAAACAAGGGAGCTCTTCTGGAGAAGAGCATGCTACTCACCTACCTCACTTCTTTTGTGTTTTATGGTTATCTGAGCTGTGGTTGAAAGTGGGGGGTATTTTAATTTGTGCTCCAATCCCTTGACTCACTGTATTTGTAGGAAAGTCTTCCTTTTGCCCTGGTCACCCCCAAACATTTTGAACAGATACTGGTGGTTACTGACTCTTCGTCTGTGCCCTGGGTACTCCTTACCAGTACCAGGGCCAGTGCTCTGTGTAATGTGGATATGCAAATTAGGCTAATTATAATTGGCAGTATCAACCTGCCTATAACTCCCTAGTATATGGTAGGGCATATAGGTATAGGGACCCCAGCATAGGTAGTGCACCTATAGGTGCATCGCTGAGGTGCCCAGTGTCATTTTAAGGGCATTTAAAGTTACATGCAAATTCGACTTTGAAATTAAAAGTACTTTCACAGTCTTAAACTACCTTAGTTTTACATATAAGTCACCTCTAAGGTGTGCCCTAAGTGGCCCTAGGGCTGGGTGCTATGTAGCAGGGATCTCATACATTTTGTTTATGAACACTGGTGAGGTAAAATAGCAATTTTCCCTCACTGTAGTGAATGGGCTCCATAAGCTAAAATGGGAAGACTTTCTTTTAATTAATAAACTCCCCATAGGAGCTACATATTTCAAGTTTGATATCAAACTGATTGTTATAATAAATGCAACAACTTGGCATTGTTGAATTTAATATAACTAGTTCAGCGAAGGAGTTTTGGAACTCTACCTGAAAGTTGCCAACTTCAGCCCATAGTGCCTTTCTCTGATTGGCCAGCCTCTGGCAGCCTGGCCAGGCTGTCTTGATGAGGTGTGAAGTGGCCTTGGCTGAACACAAAGGAAGTGCCTGGGAGAAGAGATCTGCCACAGCAGGTGGCGAAACAGGATGGGTGAGAGCAGCCAAACTGGTCTTCAAAGGAGGGAAGGACATTTGGAGCAGCTCAGGACCTCCCTCATTTCCTGCAAACCCAACCAGGTGCCCTCTTTACTAGGTTAGGGCGTGTTAAGGATTTTTAGCCACACCAGTAGGTGTGTTCAGCCAGATCTAACATCCAAAATTAAGTTTCAGCCATTTTGGATTTTTAAAGAATGTTGCTCCAAGGGATTGATTTTTGCCACACTTTTCAGGAAGTGGTCATCCAAGGTGGTGGTGTTCTCCCTGTGATTGAACAGTTGCTGCTCTGTTTTTCACCCCAGGAACAAGGATACATTTGGCAGATCTGCACCCACAGAAAGGAGGACTGCCCTGCTGTACCCCTGACCTGCACCTGGACACTATACTCTATAGGACTGCGCCAGCTGCACACTTGGGCTTCACCACAACAAGGACTTTGCCTGGCTTCAACCGGCTCAAGAAGGGACTCCCTGCTTGCTACAGGTGAAAAATAGCTAGCCAGAGTCCCCTGAATCACATCCTGAAGGAATTGACCAGTTGACTACTGTCCAGTGGTCATTTTGGAGTTTGAGCCAGGTGCATTCTGGGAGTTGAAGTCCTAGCCCTCAAGTAGCAACTTGGAGCTTCTGGAACCTTGGGGTGACCTGTGGACTCCTAAAGGACCTTCGGGAAGAAGATCCAGAAGTTTTGAGAAGATTGGAGAACATTTGGTAAAAAGCTCCACAAAGGGACTGTGGTGCGTCAAGTCGGCTTACCTCAACCACGACCCGGCCTGACTTGCAGGTTCGTCCCACTAAAAAGCTCCAAAGCCCCAGACTTCCAGCTGTGGCCCCAACAAACATTTACGTCCTGAAAAATTGTCTAAGTCTGAAGGTAGAATTCTTCACCGAGGACTCCTGTGACACGTATCCGAAATGGGCTCGGGGGAAGTCCGATCGGATTGATGATTTTGCCCCGATCTAGTGTGACCAGATTGGTGCTTTTAGGGCCTGATTTATACTTTTTTAGTGCCGCATCTGCGTCATTTTTTGACACAAAAGTGGCACAAACTTACAAAATATAATTGAATTTTCTATGTTTGCGCTGCTTTTGCTTAAAAAAAGGATGCAAATGTGGTGCTAAAACGTATAAATCAGGCCCTTAATTTCTATGTGCTAGAAAACATTAATTCTTTGAAAATTCATATCTCTGGTTCTTTTTATTCAATTTTATTTGTTTTGGTGTCAAATTAAAGATAAAAATATTTCCTAATTTTATAAATTGGTTTTGGATTGTTAAACTGTTTCCTGTGTTTTAATTGTTACTGTTTTGTGATACATGAATGCTTTACACATTTTATCTCCTAGGTTATGCCTTGCTGCTCGTTGAAAAGCTACCAAGCGTTGAGCTGGGGTTAATTCATTGAGACCTAACTGGACCTACTGGGGGTTAGTGGCCTATTGCTAAGTGTAGGTACTCACCTGCCCTTACCAATAATCTACTTTCCAACATTTTTTGTGTAGACTACAGAGGTCTAAATGCAGTCACTAGGACTGATACTCACCCCATACCTAGAGCTGATGAGCTCATTGACAAGTTGGGCGTTGCTAAGTTCCTGAGTACATTTGACCTGATCTTAAGATACTGGCAGATTGCCTTAAATCCACGAGCTAAGGAGAGGTCAGCATTTTCCACCCCAGAGGGCAACTATCAGTTCAAGGTGTTGCCCTTTTGCTTGAAAAATGTTCCTCCCACCTTCCAACGGTTGGCGAACAGAGTCTTGTCTGGAATCTTTCAGTGCAGCTTATCTAGATGATATAGCCATATTTGATTCTATCCGGGAGGATCACCTGGTCCACCTGAAGGAAGTTCTTCAGGCCCTGCTCCAAGCAGGCCTGATTATCAAGGCAAGCAAGTGCCAGATAGGGCACAGTTCAGTAGTGTACCTGGGCCACCATGTACAGCCTCTCCAGCCCAAGATCCAGATGATCCTGAATTGGGAAGCTACTAAAACCCAGACTCCGGTCAGGGCCTTTCTTAGTCTGACTAGGAATTACAGGAGGTTTGCTCATAATTATGGGACGATAGTGGCCCCTCTGACAGAATTCACCGTAAAGAAACAGCCCAAGAAGGTCATTTGGACCCCAGAGTGTAATAAAGCCATTTACACTCTAAAAAAGGCTATGTGTTCAGCACCAGTGTTACTGGCCCTTGACTACAGCAAAGAGTTTATAGTGCAAACAGATGCTTCAGAAAAAGGGACTGGGGCAGTGTTAGAACAAGTCAATGAAGATGTCCAGGATCAGGCAGTTGCCTTCATCAGCAGGCAACTAAACCCCAGAGAAAAGAGATGGAGTGCCATTGAGAGGGAGACCTTTGCCATGGTCTGGTCCCTGAAGAAGTTGAGGCCATAACTGTTTAGCACTCACTTCTGTGTTCAAACTGACCACAGACCTCTCAGGTGGCTGATGCAAATGATGGGGAGAGAACCCAAAACTGTTAAGGTGGTCCATTTCCCTTCAGGGAATGGACTTCACAGTGCAACATAGACCTGGGAGTGTCCATGCCAACGCAGATGGCCTTCTCAGGTTTTTCCACTTAGCTATTGAGGACAACCAGGGTGTAGGTTAGCACCCATCATCTGTCATGTGTAGGGGGCATTGTAGGAAAGATCTCCTTTTTTGCCCTGGTCATCCCCAAATGTTTTGGACAGATACTGGTGGTTACTGACTCTAGGCTGTGCCCTGAATACTACTTACCAATCCCTGGACTAGTGCTTTGTGTAAAGTGGATATGCAAATTAGACTAATTATAATTGGTAGTATCAACCTACCTATAGGTCCCTAGTATATGGTAGGGCATGTAGGTTTAGGGGCCCCAGCATAGGTAGTGCATCCATAGTTACACAGCTAAGTGCCCAGTGTCATTTTAAGGGCAGGCCTGCCTTGCTGGCTGCTTTTAAACTAGAGTACATGCAAATTCAACTTTGGAATTAAAATTACTTCCAAAGTCTTAAACTACCTTATTCTTACACATAAGGCACCCCTAAGGTGTGCCCTAAGTGCCCCTAGGGATGGGTGGTATATGATGTAACTATAAGCAGGGATCTTATAAAATTGTTTTATAAACCCTGATGAGGTAAAATAGCCAAATTTGTTTTTCCCCTCACTTTAGTAAATGGGCTCTATAGGCTAAAATGGGGAGACTTTATTTTAATTCATAAAGTCCCTAAAGGAACTAGATGTTTCAAATTTGGTATCAAATTGAGGCCCTCATTACAACCCTGACGGTCGGTGTTAAAGCGGCGGTAATACCGCCAACAGGCCGGTGGTAAAAAAAATGGGATTTGGACCCTGGCGGTTACCGCCATCCAACACTGCCACTTCAACACACCAACTGCCAGGGTGGTAACAGCCTCTGGGCTGGAGACTTCAGTCTCCAGCCCGACGGCCGTCACATTCCTACCCTCGGCATTACGACCCGTCCTACCGACATGGTTTTTGTGGTTTCTGCACCGCCACGAAAACCATGGCGGTAGGCACTATCAGTGCCAGGGAATCCCTTCCCTGGCACTTATAGAGGTCTCCCCCACACCCCAACCCCTCCCCAGAGTCCTCCCTCCTCCTCCCTACCCCTCCCCTGCACATATACACACCCACGCGCGCACCCATATACACACATGCACACATGCATACTCACCTCAACCCACGCATGCACACATACATACCCACACACCACAACACACATCAACATACCTTGTCACACACATACATCCACAAAACACAACACTCACAATCACTCAATCAAGCATGCATCCAACACGACTCACACCCGCATGCACACATCCCAAAACATACACACACACCCCCCCACACACACACACACAACACCACCTACCCCCCCTCTCCGGTCAGAGAATCCGACTTCCCTGCTTGCAGGGGGTCCTCCGGCTGGAGACGGTCCGCGGCGCTGCTGTCAGCAGCAGCGTCCTCCAGCGAAACCCCGCCAGGCCGTATCATTGCTCCTGATATTGTCAGCGGTGTTTTGCTGGCGTGGCGGTGCTGTTGTCAGCAGCGCCGCCTTACCGCTGTCCACCACCATGACCGTCGGTGGTGTTCTGCCAGATTTCTGGCGGAATACCGTCGGCGGTCATACTACGTGTTGCCGGTTGGTAGCCACGGCGGTGATATGTTGGCGGTAGTCACCGTGGCGGTAGGCGGTCAATAGCGCAAATGTTGTAATGAGGGCCTGAGTGTTATAATAAATGGAAAAACTTGCCATTCTTAAATTTAATATAACTAGTTCAGGGAAAGAGTTTTAGAACTCTACCTGAAAGTTGCCAACTTGAACCCTGTAGTGGCCTTCTCTGATTGGCTAGAATTTTTGATGAGGTGTGAAGTGGCCTGGGCTGTATACAAAGGAAGTGCCTGGGGGAAGAGACCTGCCTCAGCAGATGGTGAAACAGGGTGGCGACAGAGCAGCCAAACTGGTCTTCAAAGGAGAGAAGGACATTTAGAGCAATACAAGACCTCCCCGATTTCCTGCAAATCCAGACAACCAGGTGCCCTCTATATTAGATTAGGAGAGGGCAGAAGAGGGGTGTGTTAAGGAATTTTAGCCACACCAGTGAGTGGGCTCAGTCAGACCTAACCTCCAAAATTCAGTTTCACCTATTTTGTATTTTTAAAGAATTTTGCTATCTGGGATTGATTTTTCCACACTTCCTAGGAAGTGGTCATCCAAGGGGGTGGTGTCCTGCCTGTGATTGGACTGTTGTCCCCAATTGCTTTTCACCCCAGGAGCAAGGCCAAATTTGGCAGAGCTCCACCCACACCTTAGATCCCTACAAGGAACAATGACAGTTGAAGAAGAAGGACTGCCCCGACCTGCACCATGACACTGCACTCTGCACCAGCTGCACACTTGAGCTTCACCACAAAAAGGACTTTGCCTGGCTTCCACTGGTTCAAGAAGGGACTCTCTGCTTCCTACAGTTGAAAAATAGCTAACCAGAGTCCCCTGAATCAAATCCTGAAGTAAATGACCAGCTGACCACAGTCCAGTGGTCATTTTGGAGTTTGAGGCAAGTGCGTTCTGGCAGTTGGAGTCCTAGCCTTCAAAAAGCAACTCTGAGCTTCTGGAACCCTGGGGTGAGCTGAGGATCCTAAACGACCTTCAAAGACCTTCCGAAAGAAGACCCAGAAGTTTGGAGAAGATTGGAGAACTTTTGGTAAAAAGCTCCATAAAGGGACCGACCCACTGTGGTGAGTCAAGCCGGCTTACCTCAACCGCAACCCGGCCTGACTTGCAGGTTCATCCCGCTAAAATGCTCTGGTGCCCCAGATTCCAGTATTTCACCAGGGGCTTCTGGATAGGTAATCTGACAACCTTGCATCAAAATTGGCTTGAGATGGAGAGTCGACCCTCGTCAGAAGAAAAAAGCTCCATAAAAGTGACAAAGTCCAAACGTAAAAGGTTGACCGTGACTTCCCGCACAGCGTATCCGAGGAGGGCTCGAGGAATGTTGGATCAAGATTTAGCTTTGGCCGGAGGAAGATTTCTATCCTGAAAAATCGCCTAAGTCCGGAGGTAGAACTCTTCACCGAGGTCTCCTGAGACGCATGTCCGAAGAGGGCTCCGCCTAGGTTGGATCAGATTGGTGACTTTGTCACGCTGCAGAAAATCTTTAAAAAAAAGACTAAGGGGGTTATTGCGAGTTCGGCGGCTTATGAACACCATGTTGGTGGTGGCGGTCGGACTGCCAAAATGCTGGCGGAGAAGATTGTCAAATTATGACCGTGGCCTTCATCCCAACAGGATACAGCCAATCCACCGCTGGCACCGCCAGAGCAGTCAGGCTGTCATGGGCGATGGTAGTCACCTTCAGGCCTGCGGAGACCATGTTCCTGTCGGACAGATTATAAGGCTACACACCACCAAGGTCTCCGGCGCGGTCGCACCACCACGGAAACCAACTGTATAAAAGGAGACACTCACCTTCAGGAACACATACCCGTCTTAGCTGCCATGGAACCTAGACGACACGTCTTCCCACTGCTCCTGCTCAGCCAATGACTCCGGAACCAGTGACAACAACAACAGCAACCGTGAGTACACACACTTACCTGTCACTCTTGCACAATGCCAATGTATCTGTGCACACACAACATACTTATCATGAATGGGTGGCAATGGTGACACACACACACACTCACACTAACATGCACGCCTACATACAGCCACACACACACACACAAACATATACATAGTACACACACTACTGCCAACACACACACACACACTTCTAAAACATACACCAACACCCACATACACATCTCTGGCACAGTCAAACACTACAACACACAACACAACCAAATGACACAACAACACCACAGCCCCAACACCTCAAAAGCACCATCAATCATCCACAATTCACACCTCCACTTGACAATTCATACATACATCACAACCTTACAACATCAGAAAACCAACACACCCAATCACACATCCATACAGCAATTCATATGTTATACCCCATCAACACACATTACAACAGATCTGACATACCAATCACCACACACACTCACACACAGTTGAACCACACAAGGGCACACATCAATCAAAATAACACATGTCAACACAATCACTACACACAATATCTACATAAATTAATGTCCCAAACTCATACATGCCCATACCACAATACACAGCCATCACAGCGGGACAAATGCAATGCACACACACACACACACACACACACACACTGGCCAGACACAACTGGTAGCATAACCACTACACACAAAACATGCTCACACATAAACAAACACAGCCAAGATGAAAACAGCCATAAGGAATGAAAGGCAGGATTTTTTTTTACCTTGGAACCAACAACTAGTTGGCCCACATGTATAGCAATAGATACATAAATAGATATACAGAACTATGTACAAAGGCCATTCTAAACATATATGTGCTTCAGGCACATATGGCATATTCCAGTGTCCCTATTTGACTCCTGACTGTCATACAACCTCCACAGATAGGGAGCATCAAGGGGGAAGGCAGGCACCTCAGGGAATAGGGGAGGGTCAGCGGGGGTTAAGGTTTGGGTTTGGGAGGTGGATCTTTGGGCTTGGGATTGGGAGGGGTAGGTTTAGGTCGAGGCTTAGGGGAGTACTCTCTTGGGAGGGGTTGACTTCTTGGCGGGGAGGGGCATGGCTACCTGCAGGGGAGCCAGGGGAGGACTTGGAGGTGGAAGGGCTGGACTTGGGGAGGGGTGCAGATCTTTTGGGGGTCACATGGAGAGGGAGAGGAGTAAGGAAAGAGGACAACTCCAAAAGGAAAAAACAATTTGACACATGGGGACAGTCATGGCAAAAGGGTGTCGGAGTGGAGGGAGAGGGAGTGGTTGTAAGAGGTGTTTTGTTGGATGTCTTAGGTGCATGAGTGTGAGGTATGCTTGTGTGTGCTGGGTGTCTGTTGGGTGGGTGAATGTGGGTGTTTATATTTGTTGGGAGAAGGGGGTGGGGGTGCTGGGAGATGCCGTAGTGGATGGGTGACTGTCTGTTGGGGTGAATGTGCTGTATCTAGGCATGTCTGTGGTTGTGGTGTCTGCGGATGTGGGGACTGGGGTAGATGTCTGCGGGTCTGCTATTGTGGTGACTGTGGGTAGAATAGAAGTTGTGGCTGGATCGGTAAATGTTGGTGTGGTGTCTGCAGGTGTGTCTGGTATAGTGTCTGTGAAGGTGGGAGTGGTGGGGGAGTCAGTGCAGGTAGCTTGTGTTGGTGTGTCTGCAGGTGGGTGTGTGCATGGCGGTGGTGGGTCTTGTGGTGCTTGTGTCTGTCAGTCGTGCCCTTGGATTTTGAGGTGGATGTATGCTTGACTGTCTGTGTGCATTGCCTGGGATGGGGAAGATGGAAGACAAAGGGCGACTAGTTGCCGTCAGTGTGGAGGCCAGAACCTGAAAGGATCTCTGTAGGCCAGTCAGTGCACCATGAATGCCCTCCAGAAACACACTGCTCTGCTGGACTTGAGTTGCCAGTCCCTGGATGGAATTCATGATGGTCGACTGACCCACAGAGATTGACCTCAAGAGGTCAATAGCCTCCTCACTGAGGGCAGCAGGACTGACAGGGCAGGGGCAGAGGTGCCTTTAACAAAGGAGACACCCACCTTCCTGGGTGAGCGGGAATAGACAACTCGGTGGGGAGCTGCAGGGAGGATGGTGGTAGTAAGGGGGATGGTGGACAAAGATGGTGCTGGGTGGGTCCCAGAAGGGTCCGCCACCACCAGGGAGTGTCCACTGGAGGAGGATTCCGAAGATGTTGTGGACCTTGTCCCCACATGGCACTCCCCTCACTCTCCGGGCCACCATGTCCCTCACTGTTGGTGATATCAGCACTCTGGGTCCCGTGGCCAGCAGCATCCCCACTCGCCTATGCCCCATCTCCTTCGCCTGCCAGTACTGATGCACACAAATAGAGGGAGAGGGAGAGAGAGGTTCATTATATTCTTCACCTAAACATATTACAACATAGACCACTGTAGGTATACATCTCCTGGCTAGGCTATGTCATTTAGTAACCCACAAAAACCTACATCATGTCACAACATGTTACTCCTTTCCACCCCTTTATGTCCAGCCTCTCACTCACATCATAATCCAAATAAGGTAGCCTGACTGGAGCATTCCAAGAAATCACCTGTAAAGCTATGCCAGCATGCTCACCATGCCCTAGCTGAAGCAGAAAATCTGTCTTAATCTGGATCATACTCCTATCACCTTTAGGAAAAGCAGTTGACTGATCACAACATAACATGCATGTTCTGAATCTATACCTGACCAGTCCAAGTCCATAAGTAATGTCCCATGATTGTTAAGAAAACTAAATTCACAGACCACACAGCACCTGCCATTCTAATCAGATGCCCGGCTGAACCCTCTGTACATATATACCATAATGGATACAATCACTGATGTAGCCACAACATGAGGCACTTTCATACAGGTGACATCTGATGTGTATAATAAATGTCTGGAGAACAGCCATGTGAGTACATGTACCAAATCCCAGAGGAGCATCTGCTGACACTGAAGACAAATATACCACATCACTACATAACTGCATGTGTAGCTACAGCGGGCTACATAGCACACGTGAGACATCCACTGACAATCACTGAGTGCAGTGTAAGAACACCTAAACCATAGCCAGCCATGAAATACATCATGGGGAACCTAATATTCTACCTGACATGCTGTTAGATTTCCACCATATGATGACATGAGTACAGCAACACCACTCAAACCATTCCTGACGTGATTATCTGTACCCAAGTTCAGACAACACACATATCCCACTGAAAATATATGTACACATGGAACTACATGACAGCCATTACACTGACAACATACCCCACACCAATACCCGTATTAGAAATAGTAGTACAGCTAAACCATTAAATCTTGAAATTAGAACTCATTCAAGAACAATTCCTGTCCAAACTGCCCACATTAGCTAGGCTACGGGTAGCAATGGTTGACCCACTCTACTACATGTGTCCCCAAGTAACCATTGAGACATGATATAGTCAGATAATAACTTATGTGTCACTGTTATTGGTAGGACATTGGCACACATAGCATGGACATTGCATATTGTCAAAGGGTAGCTCTGCCTAGCCAATTACCACCTCTAGAACAAAGCCATTGGGATTAATATGATTTGCCCATATGTCAAAGCCATGAAAATGCATGAAAAGGACAAATAGACAAAATCAGACACCCAAAGTAGAATAGCCTTTCCTTACTACCTTCACATACCCCATAATATGAAGATGATGGGACATTGGCAATACATCTACAGACCCAATTGTACTGCCCTATACTGGCCATATCTGTGGAGTGATTGAGATGCCTGCCTAACATGGAGTCAATACCTGTACCAGGACAAATGTTACATAGCCCTTGTATGAAATATGTCAGGCACCCAGTTGCAAATACTGGTGATCAAGACAGATGGGATTGCTCAGACACCTTAGAGCTACTAAAGCACAAACGCTGAAGGATGGACCAGGACATACTCTATGGGTAGGATGAAACAGCTACTTACATCCATAGAAATGGCTGGGTGGAGTCACACATGTGGCATTGTCATCTGAGCATCTCCACAGGCAGTCATAGATATGTCTTGAAACAGGTGATCTAAATGTACACACATCAAACCATGAATGCCAGATCTACATTTAATAGTCAGGCAATGTGGGTACTAAGTATTACCAATAATCTACATACATGTAGTATCTGCAACATTGTCACAGCTGTTACAGTGTAACTGCGAACACCATACAAACAGAGTCAAGTACAAGAATACAGTCAGTACTTCCCCCTTTGTGGTTGTGGCTGCTGTGCTGCCCTCAAATCCCATCCACTGCAGGGTAGGCCACCGCCAAAATGCAGGCCATTAGGTGGGGTCAGGGTGCTTGATGGGAGGACATCCTCAGCTGGGCCTCCGCGGTCTTCTGGGCCCAGAGTTTCAGGCCCTCCCACCGTTTGTGACAATGGTTGCTCCGCCGGCTCTGGACCCCTATGGTCTGCACTTGCTGGCGATGGCACGCCAGATCTCTTTCTTCTGATGGGCGTTCACCTGCATGGATGATACAGACAAAAGGAGAAAGTCATGTATACATGCACCATACCAATAGGAGTGGTCACTACACATCTGTCACTGCAAGTAGGCACACATACCCACCCTCTCTGCTCACACGTCTTCACAATATGGCATCTGCATGCATCTATACCCTACCAGTTGTCATGCCCGAATAAACATCACACACAGCACCTAGCACATATGGCTGGGCCATTGAACTCACCTGCTCCTGTGGTGCCCCATGTAACTGTCCATACAGGGGTATGACCTCTTCCACTAGCTTATCTAGCTCCTCAGGGGTGAAGGCAGGGGTCTTATCACCTACAGGATGTGGCATGATGGCTGCCAGAGACAGTACACAGCAGCTCACATTGTGGAGGTCTTGTTGTGGAACAGCAATGTTCCACATCTGATGGCACAACTACAAACAGAGAGGGCCTGGCTACCTGGTAAGTATGAATTGTAGTGTTTCAGTATTATGCCACCTGTCATCACATTATAGCCAGTCGCTGAAGCTATATATGTTTTGTTCTACCATTGTGTTCACAGGTGACTATGGCAATCCAAACCTTCCTTGGCTGTTGACTCTAGTGAGGTACCCAGCCACGCCAGGGGAACTCCGTTTCAGTGAGGCCCACAGAAGTACAAAGCATGTAATTAAGCAAACATTCGGGCTCCTGAAGGCAACATTCAGGTGCCTGGACCTATCTGGAGGTGCCCTCCTCTACTCGCCTCACAATGCATGCCAAATAATCATTGCCTGGTGCATGCTCCACAATCTAGCCCTGAGATGTCAGATACCATTGATAGCAGATGAGGGGGAGGCAGCAAGACCAGTGGCTTGTAATGCTGATATGGCAAGTGATAAAGAGCCAGAGGAAGAAGGAGCAGCTGACTCTAGGACAGAGCTCATCAACTTCCACTGACATCCAGGTATATGAAATGGATCTTTACAAATCCTGATTAGATTATTAATGGTGGTGTAATGAGCTCCAATTCCTATATGTGAGTTGTGGAAGCAGACTGATAGATTGTAAAGTGTACAGTGATAGAAGGTCATCTCAAACATGTATTGTTACATCTGATCCTAACATTCACTTTTGGAACAGACAATTCAGTATTGAGCTATGTTTCTTGCATTTTCCTATCCTCTTTTCCTTCCACTCACAGAAATTGCAATTGTCTGTTTTCCTCTGCAAGCTATGGCTTGAGGTATGCATTGTCAGTAGCCAATGGTAGTAGATGACAGACATGAGAGTTGTTAATGACAGATCACAGGTAAATTGGATATAGTTACAATGGGATGAAAACTTGTTTGTACTCCCTTTATACAAGTGGAATGTGACAGCTTCGTCCTTTCCTATTAACAGTGGGGTTGGTGGGGATGTGAAATGGGCATTTCATGTCAGTTGAAGTATGTGGCACTTGTGTGAAGAATGAGTCATGGCCTCTGGTTACACAGTGGGTAGAGTAGTTTGTGATGACCATGGGGCCTAGCTGTGTTTATATTCTGACGTTGCTGTGCAAGATACAAACTGTAAGAAAGCAGTAAGAACATTACTTCAGGTATAGGCCTTATGTTTGTGTATGGTTAATGTACTGGGTTCTCATTGATGTCATATGTGTGTTCCACAGGATATGTGATCTTGTAGCTATGTTATGTGTGTGTGAAGAGTCTGTACCTAGGTATATGTAGATCCATTCTGGGTGCCCCTGCTTTGTAGGTGGGTTACCATGGCCATGACTTCTATTACCTGTATTTGTGCATTGTGTGCCACCATGCCTTCCATCCTGATAGTACTCTCTGTCATGCTCTATTCGCAGATTGGAATACTAACTATACTAATGTGTTGGCCTGGATTGCAACCTTTCTGACATCTGTCCTGTGACATCTCTGTTGTAATGTGTCTCATGCTGTGGAGGCCTCATCTGATGACCATTGCAATGGCTGTTCGATGCAGGGGGGCATTACCTCACCACAGTTGGTCAGCATGGCAATTGTTGCTGTCTTATTAAAGACACTTATACAGTAGCTGTGCTGAGTTCTGATTTATTGTGCATATCATGATGAATAAGGTCAAAATCAAAGTGGTTAAATGAAAAAAGGGGTGATGAGTTAAGTGATGGTAGATGGCTTCATCAGAGTAGCAGCTACACCAGTTGGTTACACAGGTCCAGTGTCCTTGTCTCATAACAATCTACAGGGTGTCTCAGTGGCACACAAGGGTGACATATCAGGAGAGGATCACTTACTGGCAGTGAGTTTGGTCTTGGCATCTGCTGCAGCCTGATGTCTGGGTGGACGTCCATGTTTGCGGGAGGAGGTTTTTCAGCTACATAGGGAGGGGTGTCTGAGGTTTATGGTTCCCCTGGCAGGGCCCCCATTCCACTACCTGTTGCAGGTGTAGATAGGGAAGATGTTAGGTTTCTAGTGGAAGGGGCCTGATGGTGTGTTGAGGAACCAATGAGGGTGGTATTGATGTCCCTCAGCACCCCTGCAATAGTAGACATGGTGGCATTATATGCCTGCCACTGCTGCATGACTTTCTGGTGGTATTCCGTCTGCAGCTTTTGACTCTTCCCCCAACATGGTGATAATTTGGCCCATCCTGTCCTGGGAACTTTGGTATGCTCAAAGGACTTGGGAGATGGTTTCTAGCCCCATCCTCTGGCCCACAGCATCCCTCCCATGCACCCTGGCCCCAGTTGCCTGTGCTCCTCGCACAGTGTGCCCACTCCCAGTGGTAGCAGGGCCATCATTGTCAGGGATGTCAACGTTCAACTCAGGTCCCTGTACTGTGGGGCACACAATAGATTTAACAGGCCTTGGGACACAGGTTGGGGGTTGAATGGTTGCTTGTGATGTGGTTGTACCAGGGGTGGGGGTGTTGATGTGAGCAGGGTGAGTCAGGGAGTTATTGACTGACCAGGTGTCCCAGATTGGCCAGGTGGTTGGTTGTTGTCCAGACATCCAGGTGTGTTGTCCTCACTGGGGCCTTCATCCAGAGGGGGGCTGGCAGTGTCTGGTATCCTCTCCATGGCGGCAATGGCTGAGTTACCTGTGGAGGGAGTGAGGCACATAGTTCAGGTTAAAATGTGTATTAGATTACCTCTTACTGAGATGCATGACAGTGGATGTACATGATTCCCTGCAGTGACATTGACAGATGCTGCACAGCATCCCTTTGTTGTACATTCTACTCTGTGACTTGATTGCCATACTCCATGTTGGGAAATGTCATACATGTTTGGTACAGATTGTACTGCAGATGAGTTCTGTTATTGTCTGATCATTGACATGACAGTCCTCCTCTGTTGCCTAGTTATTTGTGAGGCTTGCTAGATGCCACAAATTATAGCTGTACAATGCACAATTGTGTCCTAGTGTGAACAAAGTATGTGAGTATGCAAGGATAAGAGTCCTGTATCTAGATGTTCTGCATGTACATTGACTCAGCAATCTTACTTTCCAACCCAGGTCAGTCCATTTCTGGTTTGGGATATTTGATCTGCAGCCATTAGGAATGGTCACTCAGCTGTAGCTGTATGTTGCCTTTCTGTCATTGCCATGTACTGATCCTCAATAGGCCAATCTAGATGGTGTAGTTAGTACTTTAGTTGTACATGCATGAAATGTAATGTGTTGTGCACATTCAAGGTGTTCAAAAAGGTGTGCATTCCGGGAGTCGTAGTGATTTGATTTGCTAGTGGTTAACTTGCATTTGCCAAGGGTTGTGGGGCAGTTGGGCTGGGTTGAGTGGTGACATGCAGGAGAGAGGAATTAGGTGAACAGGTGGGAGGTGTGGTGGGTATTTTAGTTAATTTGGGAGTATTTGGGTGGTGAGGAGGCAAGCAGGACAATACAGTTGTGTGACATGACTGCTGTGGGTACTTACCAGACTTCAGTCCCCCAGGTATTCCAGTCATGCCTCTAGGATGCAGAGTGTCCAAGACCTTCTCCTCCCATGATGTGAACCGTGGGGGAGAAGGTGGGAGGCCACCACCAGTCTTGTGACGGCAACCCACCACCAGTCTTGTGACGGCAACCTGGTGGTATGATGCCATGGAACGCACCTTACCCCGTAGGTCGTTCCACTTCTTCCTGATGTCGTCCCTTGTGAGTAGATGGCTGTCTACTGAGTTGACCCTGTCGACTATCCTTTGTCACAACTTCATTTTCCTTGCAATTGAAGTTTGTTGGATCTGTGCGCCAAATAGTTGTGGCTCTACCCTGACAATTTCATCCACCATGACCCTCTGCTCCTCATCAGTGAAACGCAGGTGTTTTTGTGGGGGCATGATAGTGTTTATATCAACTCAGTGTGGGGGTGTTGTGAGTGTAAGGGTGCAGTGTTGGGTAATTGGTGAGGTATGGGTGCTGCGTTGTGGGGTGTGACGTTTGTCAAGATTTGTGTGTTCTTGTGATGTGTGCAGTGTTTGTTGTGTTGATGTGGGGTATTTGCTGAGTGTGATATATATGTGTGCCTATGATGTGAAGGTACTATTTCAATTCTTTTGTCTGACTCTGGATATGTGAATGCCGTTTTTTTGCAAAAACTTGTGGGTTGTGTAGAGGTGTGTAATATAGTGCAGTGAGTAGGTGTGTCTGGTGTGTGGATGTGCCAGGTGTGGGGTGTTAAGACTATCTAGTGTGGTGTGGTGTTCTGCCTGAAGTGAGTTTTGACCATGGGGGTTCACGCTGCCAATGATTTACTGCCATGGAAGAACTGCTGTGCTGATTTGTAGCTCGTAATTTGGTAGGTGGATTTTTGTCAGGCTGGCGGTTCTGGTGGTGGAACTGCCTCTTTTCCACCTGCCAGTGCCCTAGTGGTCTTGGATTTTTGGCGGTCTTCACTGTGTGACTCTTAATACGGCAGTCAGATAACTACCAACAATATGGTCTTTTATAGGCCACCACCACGGCAGTCTTCCGAAAAGACCGCCAAATTCGTAATGAGGCCCTAAGTTCAAAGGTAAACTTTTGACCGTGGCCTCCCATTTGCTGTAGCGGAGCAGGGCTCCATCGTGGTTGGCCTCAAACTTTGACTTTGCCCCAGTTTAGTGTGGCCAGATGACCAGATTGGCGCTTTTAGTTTCTATGTGCTAGAAAACATTAATTCTTTGAAAATTCATATCTCTGGTTCCTCTTATCCGATTTTATTTGTTTTTATGTCAAATTAAGGAGTAAAATATTTCCTATGTTCATAAATTGGTTTTGGATTTTTAAACAGTTTCCTGTGTTTTATATTATTACTGTTTTGTGATACTTGAATGCTTTACACGCTTTGTCTCCCAAATTAAATCTTGTTGCTCATTGCCAAGCTACCGAGGTTTGAGCTGGAGTTAATTTATTGAGACTTAACTGGACCTAGTGGGGTTTAGTGGCCTATTGCTAAGTGTAGGTACGTACCTGCCCTTACCTATAATACACTTTCCAACAGTATTTGTTAAACAAAACAAATATTTATCCCACCCATCATCATTCATCAGCTGCTTCCCTGCCCATGGGATTTGATTTTGCCACCCATGACCGAAGAACTGTAGTATGGTTCAATTTGTGACTGCAGTGTTGGCTGTGCAGGGTGCACATGTTTCAGTTAATGCACAATTTACAAAATGTTAATGCATTGCAAACCAAACACCCAAGATGTATTGTTTCCCTTTGCCCACTCATTCACCTCTTAGTATTTCACTTCATTCCTTTATTCTTTTCTAAGTTCTTCTGTCCCAGCGTACCAAACAAATTGAAAAATCCATTCTTGCCACATGCCACATTTTTATGGCCATGTGAAGTGTTTCCAAATTATATTTCATGGTTGCCCATAACAGATTTGGTTTACTCCTATTCAGATTTTTCCCCTTTAGACTTTCATCTATACAGTTACTGAATAAGCAAAAGCTTAGGCACATGATGAATGGATGATTATTGACAACCCTCTATTCTTTAACAAAAGCTCCACTTACCCACCTAATCCCTCTGACTTACTCTACAATAGGGAAAGTCAAGTTTCCTTTCCTTACTGCCCAGCTAATTAATTTGCTAGAAAGAATTTGTGGTGGTGGGTGAGGCCAGTGAGTAAAGTGGGGCTAGTAAGTGCCTGAATTGATTTCATGTTTGGGGAAAGGAATACTCTGTGAGAAACATGACAAATGTAATCTATATAGCCAGTTCCTTTCCCTGTAGTACAGTGCATAATTTTCCCCAAGGTCTACTTACGGCAGACAGGATAATATATTTGCATTTCATACGTTACATGTGTGATGTATCTTATTTATTCATCTGCCACTTTCGAGTCAGGGTAGAAACTGAGTGAAAGGCACTTAGGGAACAGCAGGGCCAATGGAATTAAAGATAGATAATTGTCAACTACAGCTGCCTCAGCTGCAGACAGTAACAAAGTACTTAAAGTGCTCACTAGCATTCTTCCATTAATTTGGCACAACAACTGTACTCCATAGTGCATAATGCCTTACTCATAAATGAGAGGTAATTAATTTTCATTTTTCCACTGAAAGTATCTGTTTAGTTACTAGAAAAGCCTTCAACAGAGCAAAATGAAATCACTGTTTATTTAATCTGGTGTTACTCTACCTTAATTATTTTCTAGCAGATAGGCAGTCGTTTTCATGTGACGCGTGTGTGGGTAAACAAATAACACTGGCCCTGTGACTCACCCAATCATAAAAAAAATCACATAAAATGCCAATTTGCCTAGGGGACCAGCAATGTAGATCTACTGTGCCACCCATTACCTATTTTTGAAGAAGTGTTTGTTCAGGTCCTTGTTTGCAGTTTGTCTTTTTTACTTTTGTTTTTCTCAATATACCTACTCCTGCTTGTCAACCAGCACCACCCAGACAGGAGATAGCAGCCCATCTGCAGCAGCAGAGGCTGAAGGACATCCAGGCTGAATACCACCCGCTAGTGGTCCTGAAGCAGGAAAAGGTTGAAACAGATGCCTCTGACCCAGCTCTGCAATCCATGAGCCCCAGCCTCCCAGCCACTACATCACCAGACATCTGTCAGGGGCCCTGACTGTACCTGGGGCCACCCCCTCCCTGCTCTGACAGGTCATTATTGTCATATCCTGCAGCGGATGTACTGGATGGAGTAGAGCCTGGACCAGCAGTATTCATTAAAAATAAAAAGGGAATAACTTATTTTACTTTATTTATGCCTCAAATGTTTATTTTGGTGTTTTAGTTTGCACTGTTGTCTTTTAGTGCAGCCTGTTTTTTAAATTGCCTGAAAAAAGTGTATGTCATTTACTTATATCCTTACTCTACTGCCCTCTGCAACTATGTTGACCACTAGGTGTTGGTTGCCATTGCCTAACGAGCCTCAGAAAGCTAGATACAGACCGACAGCATCTTCCTCAGTAGGAGTTAATTACTAACTAAACAAGTTCACTTCAATCCACAGTTTTTCCCTTACCAGAATAGATGAAGCAAGGGAGTCTTCTTACTGCAGGGTTTTTCACAAGGTGGCATCTTTAGTCTTTAAGAGGTGGTAGTAGCAGGCTAGAGTGCTAACAGGGAAGAGAGAAGGTGCTACTCCCAGCTATGTGAACTCCAAATGCAGGATTAATCAAAGTGTTATCCATCAATGTCAACTAGATTGAAAGCCAACAGTGAATTAGTGGGTCATATTATATCATAACTTTAGACAGACTACCACAATGATAGCATTTGACACCAGCAGTTTTAGGTAGCTAGTATTTAAAAACTAAATAAAGGAAATGAAATCATCGAGTCAGGAGAAATGGGCCCAGAGTCAAGAGTGGTTGGATAAGGTTAAGAGTTTAGGCAACGAACGATACAAGGGAGAAATGATGATGTTGATGGAGCCGGTATGAAATATTGCTCAGGCAGGCATGCAGTGAGCTGGTGTCTCTTTCACCACAACCCCAGCAAGTGTGTAATCCATGTATGATGTAAAATTAAGTCACACCCTAATAAATCACACACCCTGGGGAAAGAGGGTTAGTGGCTCAATGAATGGATGGGAAAGGTGTGGCAAAGGCAAACACAACACAAGAGAAACAACAACAATATTCATAGGGGAGCTAGGCAGCACACCGTCATCAATCTGTTGTGGAAGGAAACAATGAAGGGATAAGTATGACACAGTTCATTTAAATGCATTGCAAACAGTCCTGCTGTCCCAGAGAGACCAAAGATAGTATATCTCTGAATGTTATGTTTCCCAGGTTTAAAAAATACATATTGTGGAGGATTGAGGTTAACCCACCCAGTTCTAAAAATTGTGATTGCTCAAAGGAAAATGATACTGTATTGCAAATTGGGCGGTGGATCTCCATTCTTCTTGGAGTATCTTTCACTCTTGGGTGCCTGGCAGTAGGTAAACTGGAGTCTTGAGCTCTCATCAAGTTTTGTTCATGTAGGAGAGGATTAGGAAAATGCTATGTATTGAAAAAAAGAGTAACTGTATTACAGAGTAAAGGAGAAGGACAAAAGTAAGCAAGGTTAGCTTCATAAGGAATCAGGAGTATACTAAGAAGACTCAGAGGCAGAGCAAGAACATAAGAGGAGTTTCACGTTTGCGCCAGCAATGCAGCAAACACATACTCAGAAGCATTTCTCAACAAGGCAGCTCTCTCCAGTCTACAGATCTGAGTTAGTACTTGTCCCCAGAGTCTTTACCATCATCATGGATTCTCTTGAAATCCATAACATTCTCCTTCTAGTTGTTAATGTACTCCTGCTGTGAGTCCTTCCATCCTTCTCCTCCAGATTCTGAGGAACTGCATCCTAGTTCCAAACCGAGTTAGGTAGACATGTGTAGTCCTGTGCACTGCAGTTGAAGAACAAATAGAGAAACAAAACTGGAGTATTTTATGTAGATTTGTGTTTGGTAACTAAAGTGACTGGTCTGGTCTGAGGAACCAAAAAAAAAAGTAGACCCTGCAGGCACATTTCACTAAGTTTGATAGAACAATCACTTTCAGAAAAAAAATGATCACCAATCAGCCCCCAAACATTACAAATCATCAGAATCAAGTTTACAAATTTAGTGAACTCCCTCCTTCACTGTCAGTCACCAGAAACATCATGAATCATCACTCACAATTAATCAATATACACCACTCGTTGGTGTAATTGTTAGTAGTTACCTCTTCCAATCCAAGCATGGTGGTGGAACAAAATTATCTCCTTGATTGGTAGCAGGTAGCAACCCATTGGAATTTGGCATTGGCACTGGCAGTCTTTTAATCAATGATCTACTGGGGCAGCCCTGAAAAGGTATGTAAAAAAAGGATAGGCAATGGCCTGTGAGGGAGGCAGGCATTGTCTCCAGTGTCCTAGGGAGAATGTGGGGGCTTCTTCATTGCACACAGGTCCAACTTCAATCCAGCTATATAATATGTGACTATAAAATAGTGGGGCAGCATAAATCTGACACAAACTTAATGTTCCACTAGCATTTTTTTTGTTTTGCAAAGAAAGAAAGAAGTTGAACGAGAAATATTTACAAAGTTCTCTGATGGCACTGGCATACTCTGCCCAGGAATTAGAGTACATCCTCACTCAGGTGGTAAATCCAGATTTCGGTAAGTAAACACGCCAGCTTCTGACCAACCATCCTCCTCCTCCTCCTCTGGTGTTTCAGGAATGTTGTAATCAGGTATAAAATGATGGGTCATTTTGATCATGGTTAATCTCTCCACGCTTTGAGGTGAGAGACTGGTACTTCTCACAGTTTCAACTGCACCATATGCACTGAACACACTTTCAGCAGACTCGCTGGCCAAGCCAGATACTTTGCTGCCAGTCTCCTGAGCTCTGCCCATTGGTGCATCTTCCCATGCCAATACACCATTGGGCTTGATCCACATACACCTCGTTTGGGCCATCAAGATACTCGTGGAACATCCTCTGACGTGTCACTGGTGCTGCCACTTGCTCAACCTCTTTTGCCTTTGCATCTGCACTGGACATAAGACCTGCCACTTGAAACCAAGCCAGTGCAGAGGTTGGGTCAAATTCTTCTAATACTATTGTTGCCGGTTTTCTTGTTGCCGGTTCTGGCTGCTGTGAGACAAGAGTGCCCTTTCTGGAAGTTGAAGCGGGCACCCCAGACTCTAAGTTCCAGCCATTCTTCTTCCAGTTTTTTGGCTTGCTCAGCAATCCACATCTTGTATTTTGAAACATCTCCTTCAGAAAAAGGAATGAAATTGGGAAGATTTGTTTGTACCATGAATCACATAGAGTGGCAAAGATGTACTCTTTGGATGAGATAATGTCATTTTGCAGCCTTGCATTATAAGCCAAGCAAAGGAATCGCTGTTTGTGAGGTGCAAAAGCCACATTGCGATGCCCATTCCCATTTTGCGAGTCAGTAACCTGGTTACCGACTCAAAAAATGGGATTGCGAGTCACAAATAGGAAGGGGTGTTCCCCTTCCTATTTGCGAGTCGCATCGCGATGTGGGATTGCTTTGTGACCGCGGACGCGGTCGCAAAGCAATTCACATTCACCACCAGTGTCACACTGGTGGTAACCCATTCGTAAAAGGGAAGGGGTCCCCATGGGACCCCTTACCTTGTGTGAATGGCCTTGAAAACATTTAGTCAGAGCAGGCAGTGGTCCTATGGACCACTGCCTTCTCTGAAAAAATGATACTGAAACGTTTAATTTTTCATTTTGTAATGCATCTTGTTTTCCTTTAAGGAAAACGGGCTGCATTACAAAAAAAAAGAAATTGCTTTATTTAAAAAGCAGTCACAGACATGGTGGTCTGCTGTCTCCAGCAGGCCACCATCCCTGTGAGTGCTGCGACTCACAAGGGCGTCATAATTTTTGATCCACCTTGTGACTCGCAGATGGTATGAGGGACACCATCCTTCATCCGGCATTACGACTCGCAATTTGCGACTCGCAATGCCGGAATTTCGTACATCTGGCCCTAAGTTCTCAACTAAGGCAAGCGCTTCTGGGTTTTTTGCTTTCACCTCTGAGTGCAAACCTTTTAGACACCTTTTTTAGCTGTTCTTGTAGCAGATGCAACAACAGGAAAGCTTGGCCCATCGCCCTGTCCTCTTTACTAACGTCCTGCTTGAAAGCCTCAAAAGAGAGCAGCATCTGTGTCAGGCATTTGACTAGGCCCCATTTGTCTGCATCCATGGTTACAGCTTTCACAATCGCATCCTTTCTTCAAATGACATAGTCATTGATCTGTCTGTACTGCTCTAACAGATGTTGCAACATATTACATTAAAAAAAATCAAAAATTACAAAATTTCATGAAATAAAAAAGTACATTAAGATATAATACATTAAAATGAAAATAAAATAGAAAATAACAAAAAAAAGATCAATAATTAACAATGTTTGTATGTAAGCCTTTGGCAACTGGCGAAGACACACAGGCTGGATGCACAAAATAGCTGCCAGCCATATGGTAAAATAACAACAAGGAGGAAAGAGGCTTGGCAATCCAAGAACACATGCAAGCCTATGGCAAAGGGACACTGGCTGGATGGTCAAAATGACTGCCAGTCACATGGTCAAACAACAACAAGGAGACATGGGGAACAAAGAAGAACTCATGAACGCCTATGGCACAGACACACTGGCTGGATGCACAAAATGGCTGCAAGCCATTGGTCAAACAATAACAAAAAGCAAAGGAGCCATGGCAAACAAAGAACACATGCAAGCCGAAGGCAAGGGACATTGGTTGGATGGACAAAATGGCTGCCAGTCACATGGTCAAATAGCAAGGAGCAAGAAGGCATGGCAAATAAAGAACACATGATCAAACAACAACAACAAGGGGTAAGGAGGCCTGGGGAACAAACAAAGGACAAATGCAAGCCCATGGCAAAGGAAAACTGGCTGCATTCACAAAATGGGAGCCAGCCGCATGGTCAAACAACAACAACAACAAGCAGCATAGAGGCATGGGGAACAAAGAAAAAACACATGCAAGCCTATGGCAAAGACACACTGGCTGCATGCATAAAATGGCTGCCAGCTACATGCCCAAACAACAACAACAACAAGGAGCAAGAAGAACAAAGAAGAACATATACAAGCCTATGGAAACTGGCTGGATGTATCTTCCATCCACACCACTCAAAACAGGCATTTCCCATGCAGCATGCTCACAGTGTACTCACCTGTTAGTCTGGAGGACTGTACAGTTGCGTGTACTGGGGGAGAACCCCATGCCCCATCCACTAGTTTCTCCAACTCCTCCAAAGTGAAGGCAGGGGCCCTTTCTCCAGACACATGAGCCATCGTCCCTTCCAGACACAGGTCACAGCAGCACTTGCAGTGTAGGTCCTCTCCTGTTGAAGGTCAGGTATCAAGTGAGTGAACAGACAGAAAATGGTGGTCACATCCGCGGCGGTGCGTACCGTCACCGCCGGCGTACATCGTCATTGGCTCCTGGGACCCATAGGGCCCAATGTTAACCAATGCAGAATTGCGTCACGGTCTTTGACCGCCCACTGTGACAGTGTACAAAGCCAGCGCAGTTACCTCATATCCCCTTGTCCCACCTTATAGGTCAGGCAGCCGCCATTTCAGGAGGCCACATGGGATGGATGTTAACTGCGTCACACCTATCTAGGCCGGGAATATAGACAGATAACGGCACATTGCGGATTAATAACGTTTCTGCAAATAACACATTGTGATACCTCAGTGTTGGATGACTCTGCTTGCTGTTCTCCTCCATAGGGCACATCCACTGGGGCAGGTGATGAGATGGCGGCATCCTCCGGTGTACAGACCCCTGGTGGACCTGTCGACAATGGAAGAGAGACACATCCTAGTCACATACAGACTTGATCGTGCAACAATCCAGGAACTGTGTGCCCAGTTGGAGCCGGACCTGATGTCAGCTATCCGCCATCCCACAGGAGTCCCCCCTCTAGCGCAGGTCCTGTCTGTACTCCATTTCCTGGCCAGTGGGTCTTTTCATACAACAGTGGCCATGGCATCAGGGATGTCCCAGCCAATGTTCTCTAACGTGTTGTCCAGAGTGTTGTCTGCCCTGCTGAAACACATGCGCAGCTACATCGTGTTCCCTCAGCTGGAGGATTTGCCCACAGTGAAAGGTGACTTTTATGCCCAGGGATATATCCCCAACATCGTTGGTGCCATTGATGGGACACATGTGGCATTTGTACCCCCCTGGAGGAATGAACAGGTGTACAGAAACCGGAAGAGCTACCATGCTATGAATGTGCAGATGGTGTGTTTGGCAGACCAGTACATCTCCCATGTAAAAACCAAGAATCCTGGCTCAGTCCATGACGCTTACATTTTGAGGAATAGCAGCATCCTTTATGTGATGGGGCAACTCCAGAGGCACCGTGTGTGGCTAATAGGTGAGCCTAAAGTCCTCACACAGTTTCATTTGCTGTCTCGGTATGGGGCTGTCCCTAAGGGTTAGTGTGTGTCTAACATTTGTCCCTCAACATTTGCAGGTGACTCTGGTTACCCCAACCTGTCATGGCTACTGACCCCAGTGAGGAATCCCAAGACAAGGGCAGAGGACCGCTACAATGAGGCACATGGGCGAACTAGGAGGGTGATCGAACGCACCTTCGGCCTCCTAAAGGCCAGATTCGGGTCCCTCCTTCTGACAGGTGGCTCCCTATACTACTTACCGAAGAAGGTGTGCCAGATAATCGTGGCCTGCTGTATGCTGCAGAATCTGGCTTTGCGACGCCAGGTGCCTTTTCTGCAGGAGGATAGGCCAGATGGTGGTAATGTGGCTGCTGTGGAGCCTGTGTACAGTGAAGAAGAGGAGGCTGAAGAAGAGGACATCGACAACCGAAACAACATCATCATGCAATACTTCCAGTGAGATAAAGGTAAGAAGATGTCACTGCTTCCCACATCTCATTCTATTGTGAGAACTAGCATACGTCTGTCATTTTCATTTAGTGTATGGACCCTGACTTCTCACTTTGACTTTCCATTTCACAGATCTGGGTCCCACTTTGTGCCCTCTGCTATGTTTACTGCTGGCCTACAGCTGTGTTACATTGGTATGTGAACAAGTAAATTGACATTGCTATATTCCATAGTTATTGCAATTACACATTTGTGAAAGCACAGACTGACTCCAGATTGTTTTGTGATTCAAGTGTGTTTATTCCTGTGCTAATAAGTGGAGGGGGTTGTAAAATGGGCTGGGGGGATGGTGGAGGAATGTCCATGGCAGAGTCCAGTCTATTTGTTTCACATGTGCATTGTCCAAAGGGACATAGAAAGTGGAGCAATAGCAGTTTAAGGATGGACAGGGTGACATAGTGGGACAGAAGGGTGACATTCAGGGGGGTCGAATTTCCTGTCGGGTGTCTTGGCAATGTTCTCTGTCTTGTTCCTGGATCTCAGGGACTGTTTGCGGGGTAGTTCTCCATCTGCAGCGGGTGGGGTGCTGGTGTCCTGTTCTTCCTGTGGCGGTGCCTCCTGTCCACTAGCACCGGCAGAGGTGGAGGGCTGTTCATCATCCAGGCTAGTGTCAGGGGCCCCTTGTTGTGCCTCTGTGTCCCTCCTGGTGCTGACAAGGTCTGCCAGCACCCCTGCAATGGTGACCAGGGTGGTGTTAATGGACTTGAAGTCCTCCCTGATCCCAAGGTAGTGTTCCTCCTGCAGCCGCGGGGTCTCCTGAAACTTGGCCAGTACCTTTGCCATCGTCTCCTGGGAATGATGGTAAGCTCCCATGATGTTGGTTCCCTGGGCCTGTCCTCCCCCTGTCACACAGCAGTCCTCCCAGTTTCCCTGTTATCCTGTGCCTCTGTCCCCTGAACCGTGTGCCCTCTTCCACTGCCCCCAGGTCCCTGATTTTCTTGGGTTGGTGGGTTTGCCTGGGTTCCCTGTAGTGGTGGACACACTGCTGATTGACGTGTCCTGGGGACTGAGGGATGGGCCCGCTGGGTGGGTGCTATGCTGGTGTTTCCTGAGGGGGGAGGCTCTGTGGTGGCTTGTGACAGTGTCAGGGGAACCGACTGTCCCGAGGTCTCAGATGGGCTGGGCTGGTCATCTTGACCCAGGCATGCAGAACTGCTGTCATCACTGTGGGCCTCTTCTGTGGGGGGACTGGATATGTCTGGCACCTCCTGTCCAGTGATGTTGGGTAGGGGTCCTGTTGGTGTGTAAATGCATAATTATTGTATCTGTGTGTGCCATTGTGTGCAATGGGTGGTTGACCCTCTACTCCAGTGCTTGCATTATTGGCTTGGTCCTTGTGTGATTGGTGATTTGGGGGCATGAGTGAGTCTCTGTACTGGACATGCTTGGGTGATGGGTGTCCATGCATTGATGTTACATGCAGGGCTTGATTTTGGGATGTGTGGGTTGTGTTGGTGGGTTATCTGTGGGTTGTTGGGATGATGGGTGTGAGGGTAAGGGTGGGAGTATGTGATGGCATACAGGTCGGGTGGGGGGGATACAGTAGTAAAGATTTGACTTACCAGAGTCCAGTCCTCCTGCTACTCCTGCGAGGCCCTCAGGATGCAGTATTGCCGAGACTTGTTCCTCCCATGTTGTTAGTGCTGGGGGTCCACCGCCAGTACTCTGTACAGCAATCTGGTGTCTGGAGACCAAGGAACGCACCTTCCCCCGTAGATCGTTCCACCTCTTTCTGATGGCATCCCGTGTTCTTGGATGCTGTCCCACTGCGTTGACCCTGTTGACAATTCTGCGCCATAGCTCTATCTTCCTTGCAATTGACGTCTGCTGCAGCTGTGATCGGAATAGCTGTGGCCCTACCCAGAATATTTCCTCCACCATGATCCTGAGCTCCTCCTCAGAAAACCTGGGGTGTCGTTGAGGTGCCATGATGTGGTGTGGGTGATGTGTGAGGTGGTGTCTGTTGTGATGTGTGAGGGGGTGTGTTGGTGTGTGTTGTTTGAGGTGCGTGGATGTTGTGTAAGTGATGGTGTTGTGTGTCTGTGGATGCTGGTGTTGTTTTAGGTAGTGTATATCTCTGGCCTGATTTCAAATTTCTGGTAGTAAGGGTTTGTGGGTAATGTGGGTGTGTGTTTTATAGTGTTGTGGGTGTGTGGGTGTGGTGTGTATATGTGTATCAGGTGTGTGTATTTCGAATTGTCCAATGTGGTTGTGTTTTGTATATGTGTGTGTATTTTGAGCGTGGCGGTGTGTACCGCCAATGGATTACCGCGGTTGAAAGACCGTTGCGTTGATTCCTGGGTCGTGATAGTGTGGGCGTATTCTTGTTGGTGTGACGGTGTGGGTTTTGGTATCGCCAGTTTATCACTGACCTTTGATGTGTCTGACTTGTGTGGGTGTCTGTATTGTGGCAGATTCCGGGCTGTGGGTCGTAATACCTGTAGCGGAATTTCGCGGCCACAGTGGTATGTTGGCGGTCTTCTGCACGGTGGTAAGCAGGAATTACCTCCAGGGTTGTAATTAGGGCCTTAGTGCCTGACTACTGGTGCCCAAAGATCTCCTCACAAGCCTGATGTTGTTGCACCCATTACCAAGGCTGATCATTTTAAATCCACTTCATGCCTCTTTAATCCACTACCAGAAACCCCCTTTTTCTTTATCTCACTCCTGCAGGTTCCTCCTTTCCTTCTGTCTGATGGTTTTCTCTCTTTCTTTTGTTCTTCTTTCCCTTTTGTGTACTCTCGCTCTCTTGCTGTTGGAAATGTCTGATGGGACAAAATAGTGCACAATTTGTCAAAGAAGGAGTCCGATGACAAAGATCTGAGGCTACTGCAATTAAATGTAGAGCGCAGCATACCAAGGCTGGTAGTCTTAAACCAATTCATGCCTCTTTAATTCACTACCAGAAACTCCCAGCCTCTTTATCTCGCTCTTACAATTCACTGCTTACTCTCTTTGTGGCAGTTTTTCCGTCTTTCTCTTCCTCTGTCTTTGTTCATTTGTGTTTTTCCCCTCTAAAAATAAGTGCCAATTCCCAAAAATAGGTGCTGTTGGTCCCCCCAGGCAACCACTAGCTCAGATTAGGCACTGAGGAAAAATATGTGACAGTCCTCAAAAATAAGTGTGAAGGCCCCAACAGGCAACCACTGACTTCAATTAAACATTGTGCATTGAGTTGAATCTGTAAAGAAATGTGTGCAATTGAAGGGTATATCACAAACCTTGAAGGAAGGTGCAAGAGCTCTGGAAACCCCAGTATTGAATTAGAAGGAGCCTTCAAGGCTGACAATGGGTATAGAATAGTAGCGCCCTATGTGCAGGACCCTGTGCAGATCAGGAGGCGCTGCTGCAAATATCAGTTCAGAAATGTTGTTGACACTGGGTTTTGGAGTCCAGGACTGTCAAACATGAGGCATGGCAGTTAAGGGGGGAGGGCTTTCCGGAGGGCTGTGTGCTGGGCCTACTGCTGTGCAATATTGCTGAGTGTTTAATAGGGGTCAGCCATCAAGCTTGAGCTGCATTAGTCATAGCCCTCTCACTTGGGCCACTCCAGTCTGCACAGGTGCATCACATCACACTTACATATGTCAACAAATAGTTCAACAGAGATGGGCTCATCATTTACTTGTGAAAAAACAGGGCTGGATTTTATTTAGCATGTGTTATTACAGTGCCCACTCATAAATCAATATAGCAGGGCTCTAAAGAAAAGGTACAGTGTCATAAATTACCAAAGCATCATAAATCATTGTGACAGGATCATAAATCATTTGCAAGTGACTGGTCATAAACCATAAATGGCTGCCGGGTCATAAATCAAAGTTGTTGTATATTTATCCAGTCCTGTCATCTGCCTGTCATCCTTTACAACACCTTTTTGTTGGTAATGCAATCATGCGTGTCACTTTTTGGGGGTCATCAAGTTTCTTGTTGGTTTAGCTCTGCTCACAAGGGGGGTGGCTTCTTACTGCTGTTTAGGCTCAACTCGCTACCTGGTCTGTGAACTTTTGTGTCCTGTCGTCCGTCCAGAAGGTCTGGGCTGCAAGTGCCTTACTCCTCTTACTTCCTGTTTTGGCCCCACTCACCCTGCCGTAAGGCATCCCCAGGTGGGTAGCCTTCCTTTGACATACCACCTTGCCAATGAACCTCCTTAACCAACCTTCATGCTGCCTGTGAGGCTCCCCTCGTTACCTTTAGGATTTTCTGTTCTATGTCGTATGTCGTTCTGTCTCTCTCTTTTCTTTTTTAGATGCAGCCAGCCATTGCCATAACCGCACATAGATGAGACCAAAACACTCCCATTCCCTCCTCTGACTGGTGTACCCCATTAAAAGCATACCATTTTGGGTGTCTAGGGTGAATCAGGCCATGCCTTTAGCTCTCCAAGCCATTTTCCTTGCAATGTTTGCTGACTGAGATATTCAACTTTCTCCCGCAGCTGTCAGCTGCTCCTTTGGACATGGTCCCCCACCATGTGAGCCTGGGGATGATCTCTGACCAAATTATGGTGGCGCTGCCAAATGACCTCACCACCTCCATTAGCCCAAACCAGATATTATGTAGGGAGTTCCTTTCTGCCCAACTGTGCAAGGCCCTTGTCACTCAGGTGTATAATTTAACATCAGGGTATCTGGAAGCTGATTCTCGTAGTTTGCCCAGTGTCTCCGAAACATGGCCCGTCTCATCCCTGGGTAGCTCCACCATTTGATGTTTGTGACTTCTGTCCCCCCACCTGTCTACTTCTGGTACAGGTCTACCATGCCTGCATCCTGTGAATAAATGAGTGCCCGGCCACCCGAACTGTCTGGGCTGGACCTCTGTCAAAGCAACCAACACATCCATCAGTTATTCTTGCAGCCCCTCCTTATGTGGTTACCGCAGCTGAGGCTTCATGTAAGCTTTGGAAGCATTGATTGGAGCACCACCTGCCTACTTTCTTGGTTCTTGCCTTTGGCATATCATGCTATGCTGCTGTTGTGGCTGCTCCTATCCTGAATGAGTGGGACTCAAATGTGGAGGGTGTGAGGCCCACCTTCCCCAAGGCTTTACGCATGACTGCCATGAACTGTAATCTACTCAGCAAGTCCCCATTTCTGTGTATGAACAGCAAGGCCCCTCCCGTGGGTGGTACAGCTAAGTTAATGGGCCACCTCCGCTATGTGGGCCTGTGCCCTGGATTTTGTATTCTTTTGCAGGTAAATCCATTCATCGAAGTACTCCACTGCTTTAGCTGTGGCTTCTGGGTCTCCCAGTGACTGCAGCCCACTCCACCTGCATCACAGTGCTTATATACCTGTTGTAACACAAAGCTGTGCCAGATGTAAGGGCCTGCTCGAGTAGGACTGACAGGTCCGTTCTGCCAGTTGCCACAAATCCTCCGGAAAAGGAGTCATCCTTTGTTAGGCATCTGGAGCTAGCCTTCTGAACTTGCTCATCTGAGAAAGAGGGAGCTCGTCCGCCATTGAGTTCCCCACCCCCGGGACATGTTGTGCCCTAATGTCAAGGTTCCCCTCGAGCTGCAACCTTACCATATGCCTCATCAATCTCAGAATATCCGGGCAGCTAACTATACCACTGTTTATCGTCTGCACCACCTCTTGGTTATCAGACCTTAGTGTAATTTTCACAGGTCTCTGCCTATTTTCCATATATGGTGGTCCACCACTATGGGGAATAATTCGAGGAAGATGATATTTCTGTTGATGCCCAGCTCATGCCATCTTCTGGGTCATTGCCTTGTGCACCACATCCTTCCCAGTATTGCCCCAAATAAATGGCTGCCAGCCACGTCCGTGAACAGGGCTGTGTGTTAGGCTGTTACCCATCCTTCCCTCCATATAAGGAGTACATTAAAGTGGGCCAAAAATTAATCCCAAATGGCCAAGTCCCTTTTTTCTCCTGCCCCTAGCCCGACATGATAATGTTTTTCCAGCAAACCTGCTGTCGGCTTGGTTAAAGGTCATGCCAACACTCGCCTGGCTGGTATGATCCTAGCCGCTAAGTTGAGTTTGCCAATCTGTCTCTGCAACTCACAGAGAGTTGACTTGTCTTTGCTGCATATTGTCCTAATCATCTCCCTTCTTTTCATGACCTTGGCCTCTGGCAGTCTGAATGTGTCAGCTACAGAGTCTAGCTCAATTCCCAGGAACACTAGTCTTGTGGCCAGACCGACTGTCTTGTCTGCTGCCAGAAGCACTCCCAACTTCTTGGCTAGGTCTTAAAAAACCCTCAGTGCATGTCCACCCCACAATAAGAAATTGTGGAGGTAATGAAGCTTGCCTCCCTGCAGGTGACACTGATGAAAGTCCAATTCCAGAAACATGCTGAAACCGTCAAAGTAACAACAGAATATTGAGCTGCCCATTGGCATTGCCTTGTCAAAATATGTCTCTACATTTTACTGAAAGCCTAGCAGGTGAAAACTTTCAGGGTGTTCAGGGAAGAGTCGGAAAGTGGACTCAATGCCTGTCTTCACCATGAGGTACCTTTAAGTGTTGCCTTTACTAGGTCAATGGTATCTTCCACTGTGGAGTATCCTACCAAGCATGCCTCAGAGCTAATCCTATTGTTTACCATTCCTCCCTCTGGGAAAGAAAGATGATGAATGGGACTGAACTGCCCTACCCCCAGGGGTGAAATCCTCTATGCACCCCAAGTCTTTCTCCTTCTTGATCTTCTGCTGCACCACCCCTGGGTGTTCTTGAGCATATTTCAAATCCCCTCCGCCCCCAGAAGTAATGACCTCAAATGGAATTGTAAAACCTTCAAAGACCCTCGCTAGCAAGGCTACATCTTCTTTGTTGGTATGTGCATTGACTAGCCTTCTGAGTAAGTGTGTGTTAATGGGGGGCCTGGCTAGCCAAAAACGTCCCCATTCTTGTGGTTCCCCCCGATATTATTGTGTCCGCTAATGTTTCTTTTTCTTTTCTCTCTTGTCCATGCGGTGCTTGTTGAAACTGCACCCTGAGGATGGGTGATCTCTCCCACAGGTCGGGCAGTCATGCCTAAACTTGCAAGCTGCTCCCCATATGCACTCATCAGTGTCGTACTTCAGGCAAAATGCTGCTGGCCCACTGTTCATAGGTGCTCTCCAGGTGTGGTACACTTTGGGCTTTTACAACTACCTTGTCTTGTCCTGCTCACCTTGAAGTGTGTGATCCGAAAGGGCTACCCACCCCTCCTTGCCCATGCCTTGAGCGCTTTGGCTACCTTCATTTTATGGATGGACCTAGATACCCAGGAATTGCCTGTGTGCCTTGTGTATTTTGGACACACAGAGCCATAGTTCGGTGCATACCATTACCTTGAACGCATCCAACCAATTGTCAAAGTTTCTTTCTTTCCTCACCCCTTTCCCTTCTCGCTTGTCCTCTTATTTCATATCACACAAAGTCAGGTCCAAGCCCTCTAGCTATATTTCTAGCAGTGTAAAAATGTTGGTAAATCCATTACTCCAAATTCTCTCTTTAATTGCCAGGGAGATGAGGCTTTGCAGCCCCTTTGCCTTCATTTTAATTGATGACTGCCCCGATGAGGATCTCACATAGGTTTCTGGTGCCTGGCCTACTAAAGCCAGGTTTTTTGCAGGAATTGTGCTGTGACCTCCCATGCTGCCCCAGGCTGCTATGTGTATTGCCGCACTCCCCTGCTTATGTCTCTCTGCCTCCCCCTGATGGTGGACTGTGTTCCTGTATCCTCCCCACTGAGGGAGCCTGCCTCTGTGCTGCACCAGTGCCAATAAACAATAGAGAAGAACAATATTTCAAACATTTCTTACCAAATGCACTTGTATGCTCTTATATGCACATCATTGGTTGCTTTCTCCCTGGCGTCTTTGCTGGATCCCGCCATCACCTGCAGTGCTGTGGTGGCGAGTCCGCTCGCCTAAGCCCCTTCTTGCCAATCCCTTTATTTGGTGCCTTACTCTTATTCCTCTGGTGCTTCCCTGGCCTTGTCAACACCTCAAGTTTGGTGTTAGTGTCTTACATATCCACCAAGGTACCTGATGACCCGCTAACCTGTTGGTTGCTGAAACTCTTCTCCGGCTCCTCGCCCAGCTCATGGCACAGTCAATCCTTCCTGTGCTTCTCCGCTGCCATCCTCATCATGCATATCATCTCCTCCATCTCATTTGGCTGCTCACTTTGCCCTTGGCCCTCCATGCTGTCAAGTCCGTGTCCTGTAGACTCACTGTGAGACAGTCGGTAGGAATCTTGGTTGCGTTGCCCACAGGGGATGTCCCCAGCCCTCCTAGCAGTATGACCAGGTCACATCAACTGAACAGGCTGCCAACGGATCACCCTTCGTTCTACTCCGTAAGGGGCACCTCCTCGCACTTTGCACTAGAGTGAGGTAAAGCTCTTGGGGGTGGGCTTTAAAACACTGTGCAGTAGAGGGGCCTCTGATATCAAATTCTATAGCCCCTGGAAACTTATGCTTCATTGTTTCAATGTTCTTCTTATTAAATCTTGTTCAAAATACAGACTTCAGCCTGTTATTAATGGCGTTCTGTGCTTATTCTCCCGGGGCCGCCATGACCAAAGTATTAATGCCAAATTAGATTGCTAAGAAAAAGGGGATTGCTGCTTTCAGTTTTCCCCTTCCTCTGGGACCATTGTTGACGCACTTGCTCACTCATGCGCATAGCATTGGGACATCTCCGCTGCAACAAGCCTGCCACCGCTCCCTTATGTGCCCACACTTCCTGAAGTCTTTTACACGAGGTGAATCCTCTTTAAGGGAGCTCATCTCCCTCTTATGGGTGTTGGCCCGTCACCTTTTCAGTGTAGAGTTGAGTTGCTGCCGAAAATGCAGCAGTCCTCTGTTTCATACTCCTGTGGCAGCAGAAGTGATGCACAGGCAGAGGTGTGCCCACTGCCAAGCTGGCTTTCCCTTTTGGGGCAGAGTTGAATGGCTGCTGACACAGCAATACACTGTTTCCAGACCTTTGCCATGGTGGTGATGAAGGGGAGGTGCTGTGATGCCGTGTGGGTGCTCCCTGAACAGATAGCCCCCTTTTTTGGAGCAGAGTCATGTCACTGTAGTAAGCAGCAGTCCTGTGCCCGTGCTACTGTCTGGGCTGCAGCAGTGATCGGCTGCAACAAGGGGGTGAGCCTGCATTGCATACAGTTGCGTCACCACTGACTGCAGCAGTGGTGATCCCAGCAAGTGGAACAAGCATTTCCAATACAATAGGTCTTGCATTTTCTTGGACATTTCTTGCCATATAAATTGTTCAACCCTGCCTCATAATTTTGTCTTTTCCTGCCATGTAATTCCAGTGGCCCAGCATTTAACTAAATCACTTCCATTTTCCTTCTTCCTCTATTTTAAAACATATACAATTATCATATAAACGTTTATCAGAAATAAACCTTTGGCATTAGGGAGTAATGCTCAAAACACCATGGCAAAAATATAATTTGGGATGGATTGAAGGGTGAATGAAAAGAGGGAGTTGGGAGTAAAGAGGGAGAGGACAAGTGGCGTAGTAACAGTGTCATGGGCCATGGAGTAAGAAAGGGAATGTTTGACTGCAAGTTTGGTAGGCAAATACAGCAGTAATTAGAGTTGAGTGAAGTCCATAGGTCTCTGCACCTGTTGCTCCATTGATAACTAAGCCTCCGGAGAGAAAGCAGATGGGGCACAAAAAAAGAAGCAAGAGGAATACAACAGACAAAAGGAAGAAAAAGAAGTGGTCGCAAAGAGATAAAAGAAAGAAGGGAAAGAAAGAACAAGAAAATGAAAACACAGCTAAGCGAAGAAATGGAGCAAACATGTGAGACAAAAAAAAAAGTGAAGGAAGCTAGCGAGTGAAAGATAAAGAGAAAAAAATAATGGAAGAAAAATTAACATTAGAGGAAAAAAGAGAAATGGTGAGAGAAACAAGCAGTGAAAGAACCTTTGTGACACATTTCCCACAGACACAGAATGGGAAAACCACTTTGACACTTCGGGTCCAAACAATTAACTTGTGGTTTCCACATATAGATGGGAAAAAGAGGGATTTATAATCAAGTGTGAATTAACAGATAAAGATAAGAAAAACAGCAGAGAAAGGAAGGAAGAAAGAACTAAAAGAAAAAGTGAAAGGACACATACCGCGTTGAAGGAAAAGGCAAAAAAAAAGACAAAGAAAGAATGAAGGGAGGAGAAAAAATAGTGAAATAATGAACGCATGATGAAGGAAAAAGAGAGGAACAAAACAAGGAAGGAAATAACCAAGTTGTTGTGTGTTTGAAAGAGGAGGTAGCAATAGGAAGAGGGAAATAAAAAAGGGAGAAGAGTAGAAATTAACATATGAAAGAAAGAGCAAAACTGTTAATCTGTGGATTTTAAGAGCTGGAAAGAGAAACGAGGGGGAGAAAGAAAACATTGAGAGTAAACAGAAAAGGAAAGGACCGAGTGAGATAGGTAAAACAGACCCTCCCAAATAAAGATGGCATTTAAGAATAGATTTAATTGGCTCCCCAAAGTCCTCAAACAAACATCAGAGTGTGGAACAGCAGGGGGCACAGCAGAACAGCAGGAGGTGCATTAGCAGAATTGTATGGAACCCCAATACAGCAAAATTGGGGTACTGACAGATCTCTGTCACTGCCCAGTGCTTGAATAAAAGAAAGGCAGCGGGTGAGGAATGAGATATGGAGTGCTGTGTAATTCCTGGTATTGGAATAATGGGGCACTGCAGGTAAGGGTTGAGATGAACTGACAGAGTTGAATGTCGGCTGCAGTACTGGAATAGTCAGGGGCACACAAGGTCAAAAGTGGGGTATGTTAATGGATCTATGTGTGGAACCTAGCATTGGCATGGCAGTGTTGCAGAGTGTTAGGCTGGAAGTGCCCTGGTGAAGCTGCGAGTGGGCCCAGTATGGGAGTGGCATTGCCTCTGAATCACAGAAGCATGGAGTCCTGAAGGTTGTTTGTGTGAGCCTTATTATTGAGAAGAAATATGCACTGAATGTTAGAATTGATGGATTCTGGAAGAGCTGTGGTGGTTCCCGTCAACAGTGGCATTGCATGTTAGACTTGAGGTTCACTGGCTGAGCTGTGTTTTGCTCTTTTGGGTCCAGTATTGGCTTGGCAGTGGGACTGAATATTAGAATTGAGCTGCTGAAATGGAGCTGTGTGTGAGCGGTTTCCCAGTATAGGAAAGGAAGTGACCTCGCCGGGGTAGAACTGAGGTGCACTGATGGAGCTGCGCCGGAGGTCCTACTACTGGAACAGCAGAGTGTACGGACTGTAAGAACTGAGGTGCTCTGGCAGACAGGGTGTGTGGAGTTCTAGCATTGGCACGGCTGAAGGGCTTGGAGTGTGTTAACTGAGGTGCACTGATGGAGCTGTGTGCAAGGTCCCAGTACTGGACCAACATTGTGTAGTGGCTGTCTGCTCTGGCAGACATTGTATATGGGTTTCAGGCATGGCTGAATGGCTTGGAGTGTGAGACGTCAGGTGCACTGATGGAGCTGTGCGTGAGGTCCCAGTACTGGAACAGCAGAGTGTACTGACTGTAAGAACTGAGGTGCTCTGGCAGACAGTGTGTGGGGTTCTGGCATTGGCACAGCTGAGGGCTTGGAGTGTGTGAACTGAGGTGCACTGGTGGAGTTGCGAATGGCATCTCACTATGGAGTATAAGTGGGCACTGTCTCAAAGGATTGCAGAACCCTGGTAGAGCTGAGTGAGGGTTCTCAGCACTGGAACAGCAGTGGGCAGTGAGTGCTTGGAAAGAGGTGCTTTGGCTGGGCTGCAAGTGGGTATCAGAGCTGAAAGACCAGAGACACCTTACAAAGGTTTCCTAGGTGACATCGGGTTACACCTGGGGGTGGGGCCTCTGGATGGGGGGACGTTCCTGTGTGCTTGTTAGTACAAAAGTCGAGGTAGCAGGTTAATTTACACGCCACTTAATTATTTAATTAGGAAAGGTCAGGCACATCTGACTAAGTTGTCAAAAAATGTAAAGCAGTCTCAGTTTATTCCAAAGTTCATGAAAACAATTTTGTGGTGTGCAGATACCACTGCTAATTTTGTTGCAGACCCTGATGTAAGAAGCATTTGGGTGACTAGGCTATAAGCAATTACAAGTCATCCTCCCTTGCTCTCAGCATAATAGACCACAGGGAGGCATACCGAATGTGACCAAGATAACGGCCTGATTTATAGTCTTGTTTACAACTAAATTCGGAAACTGAGGTGCTTTGGCAGACAGTGGGTGGAGGGTTCTGGCAGGGGCACAGCTGAGGGCTTGGGGTGTGTGAACCGAGGTGCACTGATGGAGCTCTGCCTAAGGTCCCAGTACTGGAGCAGCAGAGTGTACTGACTGCAAGAACTGAGGTGCTCTGGCAGACACCGGGTGTGGAGTTCCAGGGACTGGCACAGCTGAGGGTTTGGAGTGTGTGAACTGCAGTGCACTGATGAAGCTGTGACCGAGGTCCCAGTACAGGAGCAGCTGAGTATACTGACTGCAAGAACTGAGGTGATCTGGCATACAGCGTGTGTGGGGCTCCTGGCACTGGCAAGGCTGAGGGTTTGGAGTGTGTGAACTGCAGGGCAATGACGGAGCGATGCCCGAGGACCAAGTACTGAGCAGCAGAAAGTACTGATTGCAAGAACTGAGGTGCTCTGGCAGACAGTGTATGTGAGGTTCCTGCCACTGACATGGCTGAAGGCTTGGAGTGTGTGAACTGCAGTGCACTGATCGAGCTGTGCCTGAGGTCCCAGTACTGGAGAAGCAAAGTGTAGTGACTAAAATAATTGAAGTGCTCCGGCAGACAATGTGTAGGGGGTTCCTGCCACTGGCACAGCTGAGGGCTTGCAGTTTGTGAACTGTGGTGCACTGATGGAGCTGCGTCCGATGTCCTAGCACTGGAACAGCAGAGTGTACAGACTGTAAAAACTGAGGTGCTCTGGAAGACAGCACGAGTGTGGTTCTGTCACGGACAGGGCTGAGGGCTTGGAGTGTGTGAACTGAGGTGCACTGATGAGTCTGTGCCTAGGGTCCCAGTACTGGAAAAGCAGTGTGTGCTGACTTTAAAAACTGAGGTGCTCTGGCAGACAGCGTGTGTGGGGGTTCTGGCATGGGCACAGCTGAGAGGCCAGAAGTGCGTGAACTGAGGTACACTGATAGAGCTGCATCTGTGGTCCCAGTATCGGAACAGCAGAGTGTACTGACTGCAAGAACTGAGGTGGTCTGGCAAACAGCATTTGTGGAGGTCTGGCACTGGCAGGGCTGAGGGCTTGCAGTGTGTGAACTGAGGTGCACTGGTGGAGCTGCGCCTGAGGTCCCAGTACTGGAGCAGCAGAGCGTTCTGACTGCAAGAACTGAGGTGCCTTGGCAGACAGCATGGGTGGGGTTCTGGCATGGCTGAGAGCTTGGAGTGCGTGAACTGCGGTGTAATGATGGTGCTGCACCAGAGGTCACAGTACTGAAGCAGCAGAGTGTACTGACTGAAAGAACTGAGGTGCTCTTGCAGACAGCATGTGTAAGGTTCCTGGCACTGGCATGGCTGATGGCTTGGAGTATGTGAACTGTAGTGCACTGATGGAGCTGCGCCTGAGGTCCCAGTGCAGGGGCAGCAGAGCGTTCTGACTGCAAGAACTTAGGTGCTGTGGCAGACAGCGTGTATGTGGTTCCTGGCACTGGCATGGCTGAGGGCCTGGAGTGTGTGAACTGCGGTGCACTGATGGAAATGTGCCCATGGTCCCAGTAATGGAGAAGCTGAGTTTACTGACTGCAAGAACTGAGGTGTTCTGCCAGATAGCGTGTCTGGGGTTCCTGGTACTGCCATGGCTGAGGGCTTAAAGTGTGTGAACTGCAGTACACTGAAGGAGCTGTACCTGAGGACCCAGGACTGAAGCAGCAGAGTGTACTGACTGCAAGAACTGAGGTGATCTGGCAGACAGCGTGTGTGAGGTTCCTGGCACTGGCATGGCTGAGGGCTTGGAGCGTGTGAACTGCAGTGCACCGATGGCTCTGAGCCCTAGGTCTCAGTACTGGAGCAGCAGAGAATACTGACTGCAAGAACTGAGGTGCTCTAGCTAACAGAGTGTGTTGGGGGTCTGGCATGGCTGAGGGGCTTGGAGTGTGTAAACTTTGGTGCAGTGATGGTGTTGCGCAGAGGTCCTAGTACTGGAGCAGCAGAGCATTCTGACTGCAAGAACTTAGGTGCTCTGGCAGACAGCATGGATGGGTTTCCTGACAGTGCCACGGCTGAGGGCCTGGAGTGTGTGAACTGCGATGCACTGATGGAGCTGCGCCCATGGTGCCAGTACTGCAGCAACAGAGTCTACTTGCTGCAAGAACTGAGGAGCTCTGGCAGACAACGTGGGTGGGGTTCCTGGCACTGGCAGGGCTGAGGATTTGGAGTGTGTGAACTGCGTTGCATTGATGGAGCTGCACCTGAGGTACCAGTACTGGAGCAGTAGAGCATTCTGACTGCAAGAACTTAGGTGCTCTGGCAGACAGCGTGTGTGAGCTTCTGGCACAGCTGAGGGTTTGGAGCATGTGAACTGCAGTGCACTGATGCAGCTGCGATCAAGGTCCCAGTAATTGAGCAGCAGAATGTACTGACTGAAAGAACTGAGGTGCTCTGGCATACAGCGTGTGTGGGGTTCCTGTCACTGGCAAGGCTGAGGGCTTGGAGTGTGTGAACTACAGTGTAATGATGGATCTCCACCCAAGGTCCCAGTACTGAAGCAGCAGAGTGTACTGACTGCAAGAACTGGGGTGCTCTGGCAGACAGGGTGTGTGAGGTTCTTGTCACTGGCATGGCTGAGGGCTTGAGGGGTGTGAACTGCAGTGCACTGATGGAGGTGTGCCTGAGGTCCCAGTACTGGAGAAACAGAGTGTACTGACTGCAAGAACTGAGGTGGTCTGCCAGACAGTGTGTCTTGGGTTCCTGGCACTGCCACGGCTGAGGGCTTAGAGTGTGTGAACTACAGTGCAATGATGGATCCCAACCCAAGGTCCCAGTACTGGAGCAGCAGAGTGTAGTGACAGACAGTGTGTGTGTGGGGTTCCTGGCACTGGCACAGCTAGGGACTTGAAGTATGTAAACTGCGGGACACTGATGGAGCTGTACCCAAGGTCCCAGTACTGAAGCAGCAGAGTGTACTGACTGCAAGAACTGAGGTTATCTGGCAGACAGCGTGTGTGAGGTTCCTGGCACTGGCATGGCTGAGGGCATGGAGTGTGTGAACTGCAGTGCACTGATGGCTCTGTGCCCGAGGTCCCAGTACTGGAGCAGCAGAGTGTACTGACTGCAAGAACTGAGGTGCTCTGGCAGACAGCATTGGTGGGGTTCCAGGCACCAACACGCCTGAGAGCTGGGAGTGTTTGAACTGTGGTGAACTGATGGAGCTGCGTCTGAAGTCCCAGTACTGGCGCGACAGAGTGTACGGACTGCAAGACCTGAGGTGCTGTGACAGACAGCGTGTGTGGGATTCATGACACTGGCAGGGCTTGGAGTTTGTGAACTGCGGTGCACTGATGGAGCTGTGCCCATGGTCCCAGTACTGGAACAGCAGAGCGTACTGACTGTAAGAACGGAGGTGCGAAGGCAGACAGCGTGTGTGGGGTTTCTGAAATTAGCATGTCTGAGGGCTTGGAGTGTGTGAACTGCTGTGCAGTGATGGAGCTGTGCCAGAGGTCCAGGACTGGAGCAGCAGAGCATACTGACTGCAAGAACTGAGGTGCTCTGGCAGACAGAGTGTGTGGGGTTACTGGCACTGGCATGGCTGAGGTCTTGGAGTGTTTGAACTGTGGTGCACTGATGGAGCGGTGTCTGAAGTCCCAGAACTGGAGCAGCAGATTGTACTGACTGCAAGAACTAAGACAGCGTGTGTGGCGTTCCTAGCACTGGCATGGCTGAGGGCTTGGAGTGTGTGAACTGTGGTGCACTGATGGAGCTGCGCCCGAGGTCCCAGTACTGGAGCAACATAGCGTACTGACTTGCAAGAACTGAGGTGGTCTGTCAGACAGTGTGTGTGGGGTTCCTGGCACTGGCATGGCTGAGAGCTTGGAGTGTGTGAACTGCTCTGCACTGATGAGCTGCACCCGAGGTACCAGTACTGGAGCAGCAGAGCATACTGACTGCAAGAACTGAGGTGCTCTGGCAGACAGAGTGTGTGGGGTTCTTGGCACTGGCACAACTGAGGATATGGATTGTGTGAACTGTGGTGCACTGTTGGAGATGCGCCTGAGGTCCCAGTACTGGAGCCGCAGTGTTTACTGACTGCAAGAACTGAGGTGCTGTTGTGTAGCCATTTTATAGCTCAATGCACAATATTTTAACACACTAGGCCGCTATGCACTCTAACCTAGATATATTTTATTCAGCTTCGCTTTATTATGATTATTACAATAACCATTTTTACGGTCTTGTTTATTTTCATCTATCTAACTGTTTTTGCCTAGGCCAGCACTCTGTTATCAAACAAGACATTCTTGATCACTCTGTGCTTCATTCAAGGCTGCAGTTCAGTACATTGCCGGTGAACGTGGTAGAAGTTTAGTCTCCAACATTCGTAGAAAATACATATCCTTACGTAGGGACATTTTCTCAGAACATCAGCTGTGTTATTATATAAACACTTCCTTGTCCCTTACACGTTAGAGGGAGATTCCAGCCAGGGAACCACGACTGTATGCTGATTGCTGAATGCTTTGCTACAGATGCTAACGCAGACCCCAGGCTTTTGCTCAGGTATGAGGGTTGATGTCCTCCCAGGGGAACCTGAAAGGCAGAATTAGAGCTTAACATGCTGTGCTCAAATTACAACCTAGATAGGAAATAGTCCCTTGATTATAGTGACAATATGATAGGGTTGTTTTTATGCTTCACTCTTCTCATCACAATTCTATTACTGTCATGTTTTGTTGTCCTGGTTATTGCAGCTCATGGTTTGCCATCTAAGATGCAGTCATTTTATTAACTCATCATTGAAACATATACTGCCTCTGTTTGTCACTTATATATGAGACTGAATTGTAAATGAGAGAACCGGATGCGACCTGAGTGACCACGACTTCCCTGAGAAGCCTAGTATGTCATGCACTTGGCTGCCCAATCATCACTATCCTTTGGTAGGGATGAGGCACTGCTAGTTGGCCAGAGCAAAACCCGGATTGGAGCGACAGGTGTCACCCGCAGTGGGTTAGATTCAGTCTCCTACACCGCAGGTGACTCTTCTGCTCAAAATCCAGTAGTCTCATTAGAATAATGAGACCTTACACGAAATGGCGCCGCCAACGTTTGGTCAGGCTCTAATTTTCGAGTCCTCCGGAGTATCTCTGTCTCATTATATATAATGACGCCTCAATACCGTATGTGGAGACGTCCTTGGTACTGAGGATTTCCACCCCAGCTGCGTAGGCTATCCTATTTGCAGCTGGAGGTTGTTCAAGCTTGAACTTTAAAAGGAAAGCCCTATTTGGTGTGCCTTCTCTGAAATCATAGTGTCACTACAATGGGGAATCCACAGCAGGTACAAATAGCGGTTAATATGAGACACCCTCTAACTGCACATTTATTAGCGAATGGCCTAACGGCCCAGAGGTGTCCAATCACATTTGTGGTGGATGCCCATGCAGCTTATAGAACACAACTTTTCTATTCGTGGGTCACATTTCCAGCAGTTGATGGTAATACAAATACATTTCACCATTATACACCAGCAAACGCGCCTGGACAATACAGAGCATACACATATTTCGAAATGCCTCTATCTTATCAAGAACATAATAATTGGCTTGATGGCGCCCTACCACACACAATATTACCAGTAAGGTTAGGTCCTCTAAGTAATGATGGTCCTACCTGGCCTTTATTGGCCACTTTTACACCACATCCTGCGGTTGCAAATTTAGTGGTAGCTGAGGTTCGTCGTTTATATACTGAACTAACAGCGATATATAGACGATTAGTACAATTTGTAATGCAAACATTAAATGCAAACCCAGCACGTGCTGCTCCAACACATCCACATGCAGCAATGCCAGGTATAAATCCTGCAACTGTACATTCGATTATGTGTAAAGTACCTGCAAAACAAGAGGAAACTCCGTTTTGGTTAGCACAAAAGATTGATGTGCTGGAGGCAGTATTTCCCCACATGGGACCTCAGGATAAACATAGAATATTAACAATGTGCTTGCCCTTGGGATGGTCCCTACAGTAGATGACTGTAATACCTGGGGCACGGTGTTTGCCGTGTTCTATACAACCGCACATGGTACACGGACACTTGCCATTTTACCGAAGGTGTTGAAACAAATTCAAGATGAATACGGGGCTGCCCCGGCCCTAGATTTAGGGATGCAATTGATGGGCACAGTATCCTCAATCATTTTAAGTAATCTTAAAGGGGAAGCGGTGGCGCTTGCAGTGCGCATGTGGCTCCGTGATGTTCCTCAACAGGATCAGGAACGAGGGCTGCCTAAAATAATCGCAGAGACCTATTCTAGTATCGGTCGACCTATTAAACCACAATTTCAGGGTACATCGAGTAACGATTCCCCTAAGCAAGCACCTGAGGGTAATAAGAAACGCTGGGATTAAAAGCAACGAACTCCTAAAAAAAAGAGGGGAGAATCTCCGCGTAAGGAGACCTCGCAGAGTAGATATAATCTCAGAAACAGAGATAATATAAAAACACCTGATAGATATCAATATACTGATACACGCCAATCTCGTTCCTTTCAGGACTCATCTCAAAAACGAAATGAGAGAGGTGGGCGATCAGAGCGAAGGACAGAGTACGGGAAACCGAGACAGGAATCACAACACTCTTCGAAGGTTTCTGTTAAAAAGGAAGAGAAACCCGCCCAACAAAAACAAGAAAAAAGTGGCAGCAGTCACAGTCCAACATGCCACACAGGAAGAGGGTCCTCTTGAAGAACAAGAAATGGACTCTAGCACTACTAGACAGCGCAGCAGAGGTCACAATAGTTCACCGGAATCTTCTAGAGCATCTGGAGGTGAAAGCAACTGATGACTTTCTACAAGTAGAGACTGCGGACATGCGTGTCTCAACGCCTGATAGGGTATACAAAGTAATGCTACAGTTAGAAGGAGACATTGAACGCATAATAGACGCAATCTTTTGGGATCGCGTAATAAACATATATGATGTTTTGTTGGCCGAACAAGATTGGCCACCTGAATTTGTCCGTAATTGAACCCTGTGTCTCGCCAATGAATAATCCATTATTCACAGTAGCTAAGCCAGACCATTCATATAAAAATAGTATTAGACTACAGACATTTAAACAGTCATGCACGCACTAATGCTATACAAAATTCACGTAGCACAGCACTAATGAACAATATAGTGCATTAAAAATACAAAACAACACTGGACATTTCGAATGTTTTTTTCTGCCAGAATATAGCGCCTGAGAGCAGAGACTTAACAAGTTTCAGTGCACTAGGCCACCAGAAAAAATTCTGTTGTTTATCTCAGGGGTATAAGAACAGCCCAGGACTGTTCGAAGCTCGTGTTACTGCAATTTTGCACGAGATAGACCCTGAACCATTGTCCTATGTAGATGATATTTATCTTACAGATGATGAATTGCTACAACATTTAAGACGGGTAGCCCGCATTGTTGATGGATTTGCTGAATTTGGTTACAAATTCAACTTACAAAAATCAAACATTGCCTTCCTCAGCATCCTGTTCCTGGGATATGAGCTATCAAGTGAGGGAAAGAGCCTAGCCCCACAATTCTAAGTGAAATGTGCACAGATGCAACCACCAAATACAATCAAAAAAGTCAAATCTTTATTGGGTTTCCTAAATTTTGGCAGAACTTACATTCCAGATTATGCTACATGCATAAAACCTTTATATGATCGAATACGTCCTGATTTTTCAAGCAAATTCTGGACAATTGAAAATACACGCATTCTTCAAGAGTTGCAAACAGACATGCTTGCAGCACAACACCTACACACAAGGGACAACAAAACTCATTTGGTCATCAGAGTAATAGCTGGGGCCATCGGTTTCACCTATGTGACATTCAGTGAAGGTGAGACAGTCCCGATTGCATACAAATCACACTTATATTCAGCGGCAGAACAACACTTTGCTCCCACTGAGAAAATTCTCACTGCTGTGCAGATGGCTGTCATTAAAGAAAGACCTCTTGCCCAAGGAAAACGCATTATTGTCATTTCTCCGATCCCAGCCCTAGAGACTGTTACAAAAGCTAGCGTTACAAACGCAAAAGCATTACATTCAATGTTGGATACAATGGGCTACATTTCTGACAGCCACTGATGTAGACTACATTTTTGACCCAAAGTTACAAACTCAAGAATTTTTACAATGCGAAATAGAATACCCAGTTCCAGCAAATACATTGCCCATTGAACAATACTCTAGAGTCATGTACACCGATGGCTCAGTGCAACCTGAAATTGGTACTAAACACCAATAGTCTGCTGCTTGCGCAGTTATAAGTGACTACATGGAGGGTGATAAATGTTGTCCTTTACATACTTTTACGCAAACCCTAGGGGATTGCACAGCACAGTTGGCAGAACTAAAAGCTCTGCTGATGGCACTGGAACACACGGATCCTGCACAACCTACGCTGATTGTTTGTGATTCATATTGTGTACAGTCCTTTAATGAATACCTGCATTATTGGCACCAGAATGGGTTCAAAGATTCCAAAGGCAACACCATCAAACACAGACTTCTGTGGGGGAAAGTAGCAGATCTGAAAGAGACGCTACCAAATGTCCACGTTGGGATACACGTTGCTGGAAATACATTGGCTAATGAAGCCGCAAAGTCAGCAGTGGCAGTGGCCGCTGTAGCTGCAGTAACTCGTTTGAGTTCAAAACTGGACGCAGACATTTGGGCTGCCGTGACACCTAGGCTGATGGTGCGCCCTATCCTAAAGGATTTCCTAATAAATATTCCTACCGAATGGGAGTGTCACGAACTGCACTCGACTTCTCACCTCTGGATGCAGGATTGGAGAAAACACCCGGTCTTCTGTAGGTTCTGGATAATCCCGGACAGGGGCAACCCTTTCTAATAGCCACTGTGCCGCTTGACAGAGAAAGTCAAAGCAGACCGTACCCTCCAGAAGGAGTCCCAGAGGAAAAAACCCCAAAACTGGGAAAAAACCTGAAACAGGAACTCCTGAAAAAGAAGCAAAAAACAGGACTTGAAAACAGGAAAAAATAAGGCAAAAATTCTCCAAAGGTGAAAACAGGAACGACGAACAGGAGCGAAGAGAACTACCAAGGGGAAGGGTTTGCAACGCAAGATAGAACAAGACTGAGTGGCTTATATACTGGAAAAGGGGACGTGACATCACAGGAAATGAAAATAACACCATCTTGAATTGAGAAAAGCCCATAGAAAAGAATAGGGAAAAAGGATGTAGTATATAAGCAAAAGAGCATGTTGACAAATGAAAACAGGAAGAAGACAACATGGACACCAGCAGGAACACTAAGGAATGCAGTACACAGAAGGCAAAAAAAAGAAATGAAAAAAGACCAGAAAGAAGACCAACACCGATAGGGGAGAAGACAATTCCCTACAGTTGGTAAGGACAACGCGACCGGGAGCGCAAAACACACTTCCCAGTATGCGTTGCCAAAACGGCAAGAAAATGCGGGGAACGGCGCTCCGAGAATCGGCAGCGCGTTCTGACCGCGGTCGGAAAAAGAGACGCCGCGTCGAGGCGCAGCGTTACAGTAGATCCCTCCCCGAGGCCCCGGGTTTGTCAGGGTGATGGGCAAAAAACAGGCGAACCAAGTGGGGAGCATGGACGGAGGAGGCATCCTCCCCAGAGCAGGCACTGATAGGGTAGCCTTTCCAGTGAACCAAATATTGTAGTCTGCACCGAAAAAATCGGGAATCATAAATTTCCTGGACTTCATATACAGGCTGGCCGTCAACAAAAAGAGGAGGAGGATGCTGGAACTGTCGGTGGTATGGATCAGGAACAAAGGGCTTTAATTGGGGCACATGAAAAACTGGATGAACCCTCCAAGTATGAGGCAATCGCATTCGCACAACAACAGGATTCAAGATTTGCAAAATCCGAATTCTGGAGGAAAGCCACACCTTGTGGCCTACTTGATACGTAGGGGCCGTTTGTCGATAACGATCCGCTTTCCATTTCATTGTTTGTTTAGAAGCTAAGAGAGTTGAATGAATTAGGCTCTGGATTTGGCAGATCCGACGTGCAAAAGAAGTGACTGCAGGAACAAAAGAGGATTTACTGGGAACAGTAGATATGGCCCTAGGATGAGATCCATAGGTGCAATAAAAAGGTGTGGCCTTGGTCGCACTATGAACTGTGTTATTATAGGAGAACTCGGCAAGGCCAAGAAACTCCGACCAATTACTTTGAGTGGCATTACAGTAACATCTCAGATACTGTTGGAGTTCCTGATTCACTCGTTCAGTTTGACCATTCGTTTGTGGATGGAAACCAGAGGATAAGGAGACCTCAATGTTTAAGAAGGCACAAAAGGCTCTCCAGGATCATGACATATATTGTGGCCCTTGGTCCGAAATGACTTCTTGCGGAAGACCATGGATGCGAAAAATATCCCGCATGAATATGCGACTCATTTCAGGGGCTGTTGGTAACTTTTTCAAAGCTGTGAAATGTGCCATTATGGTGAAGGAATCAACTGTTACCATGATTACATGGTTACCAGAAGAGGTTGGTAAGGAACATATGAAATCCGTGGAAAGGGTACACCAAGGAGCTGAGGGAACCAGTAAAGGCCTTTATAAACCTGCAGACTTAGTTCGGGGTGTCTTGGTCTGGGCACATACTGGATATGCTGAAACATAGGTTTCTGATGGATACAACTACCTGTGGATTCCTCACCTATTGAATACCCCCCTTGCACCAGCATCCAACGGAAATCTTCTTCCGAGCTTCTGCACGTCGACAAGGACGTTACAATTGCCCACATGACGCCGTCTGACGTCATACAGGCAATAAGAGGTCCTTGCCGACGTGCCAACGTCAGTTCCCTTTTTTCCGTGCCATTCGAACGACGGTTATTCTTCGAGGGAGCTACTGTTACTACTCGAAGTAGTTACAGTTATTTTTGCTGTTTTCTCTTTGAGACAAGTTAAATGGTCGCAAAGAAAATCTGGATTCAAGCCCTGCAATGAGTGCGGTGGCAAAATGTCGGTTACAGACCCACATTCTGACTGTTTGTGGTGTCTTAGCTCCGACCACGACGTTGACAAATGTGACTCTTGTCAACAAATGAATTCAAAGGCCTTAAAGGAGCGTGAGGCAAAGCTCTTTTTGGCAAAATCGAAGAAAAAAGAGAAAAGACATCATCGCAAGTCATCTTCTCCGAAGTCGCATCGGCGTCATCGTGACTCCCGGTACCGTCGAGAATCTCGACTCCGGTCGAGTAGAGAGAGAGCACGTTCGAGGTTGCCTTCAACTCAACGCCGGAAGACATGGGAAGTGAGTCCCACCATCTCTCCTCAACCGCAGACGTCGTTGGCATCTCCAACATCCCCGACTTCGCCGACGTCGCCTGTGAATCCTCCTTTTGTATTCGAGGTTCCTCGGCGTCAGGAGTTTTCTCCAGCTTTACAGACGTCGGGACCGGCGTCGATGTCGCCTTCAACCCAGGCTCCTCAGTACCCGGCTTTCCCGGCCCCTGGAGCCGATAGTTCCGCATTCTTGAATGCGATGTTCTCGATTTTTCAGCAGATGGCTCCATGTGGTGGACCGGCTGGTCCTTCAGGCCCTTTGGCCTTCAATATGGGTGCTCCGGCTCCGTTACGACCGGCACCTTTTATGCCCTTCCTTCCCATGGGAAATGTGGGCTCGGCGTCGGCGTCGGCGCCTATGGCGTCAGCATCTCAGCCAGTGACGCCGAGTAGACCTGTGGCTCCGGCACCGGAAAAGTCTCCTGTCCGCCCTTCTCCTCGTTCGGCGCCGAAGAAATCCGTGGCACCGATGGATCCGGCGTCTGATGGGTCAGAGGATCGGCGTCAAGCTTCAACGTCTGCTAAAGCCATGTTGACGCCGAGGATTGAGGAAAGATTACACTCGAGGAGGCTTGCTCTTCGCCTCCTTGAGGAACAAGAATATCGGAGACAGGCGTTAGAGGAAGGAGAGATTGAGGAATCTCGAGAAGACCTCCATGGGTTAGACACGGCTAGTGGTCTGGACACCTCTCCAGAATGGGACTTGTCATCACCTGGAGAGTATACGGAGGAGGCTGCAACATTTCATTCAGTCATCAGGAAAGCAGCTGACATTTTAGACCTCCCTTTGCCGGTGTCTGAGCCTAAGACAAATATTTTAACAGAAGTGTTGCATCCTGCCTCAACTACTGCAGAGCCACTTCTGCTTTTTAATGAGGCTCTGTTGGATCCAATCCTGGAAATTTGGAAGAAGCCGGTGTCATCTTCGGCAGTGAACAGATCTGTGGCTCGAAGATGTCGAGTGGCTCCTGCTGACCCAGGCTTCCTCTCCAGGCACCCTACTCCTGAAACCCTGGTGGTTCAAGCTTCGTGTTCAGCCCGGTCTGCCCCAGGATCATTTCCAGCTGTGCCCTCGGACAGAGACTCTAAGAAAATGGACATTTCATCAAAAAAGGCTTTTTTCGTCATGTAGCATGGCTTTAAAATCCACTAATGCTAACTGTATATTAGGGAGATACATTTCCGCCCTGATGGACGAAATAAAGTCGTCTCATACTGAGGTACCCCAAGAGGTTATGAGCCTAGTTGCTGATGCTCAAGCAGCGGCAACCCAAGTTATTCAATCTGGACTAGATAAGACTGACTCTGTAGCCATGGATATGGGTACTGCTGTTGCCACAAGGAGGCAAGCCTGGTTTCGTAGCTCTGGTTTCTCGTCTGATGTACAGTCAACCCTCTTAGACCTTCCCTTCGATGGCGATAAACTTTTTGGCTCCAAGGCGGACTCTGCACTAGAGAGATTTAAGGAGAGTAGGGCCACGGCGAAATCCTTAGGCTTGCAGGCCTCCTCTTCTGTTTCCTCCAGACTTTTTAGAAGGTTTTGAGGATTTGGTCGTCGTTCCTCCTCCTCCTTTCGAGGGAGATTTCAGCAACAACCCGCCTCTGCTCTCTCCTATAGATCTTACAGGGGAGGGGTAGGGTCCGAACCAGGGGAGCCACCCAGCAGCACTCTGCCTCTTCCTCTTCCTCTGGAGGGGTGCAGCATGGGAAGCAGCCTTAGCCTTCCACCAATTGCTTCCCACACCACTCCTGTAGGGGGGAGGTTATTGGGCTTTCTCCGCAAGTGGGAGGTTATAACATCAGACTACTGGGTTATCAGCATTGTGGGAAAAGGCTATGCCCTTCCCTTTCGGGAGTTTCCTCCCCCATCCCGCCCCGCCCATCCTACTGTTCAGAAGAGCATCTCCTGTTGCTAGAAAAGGAGGTTCAAGTCCTCCTTTCAAAAGGTGCAGTGGAGTTGGTTCCAGAGCAGGAGAGGGGTCAGGGTTGTTATTCAAGATACTTTCTGATCCCCAAGAAGGATGGTCGGTTGAGGCCAATCCTGGACCTGAGGATCTTGAATTGGTTCCTCAAACAGGAGAAGTTCAAGATGCTGACCCTAGCTCAGGTGCTTTTGGCACTGAACGATGGAGATTGGATGGTGTCTGTGGCAGTGGCGCAGGCGGTGGTGCATGTGTCAGCACCTGTTGATGCACAGCAGGACGTCTCCTGCAGCCTCGGACAGCTGCCCACTGGGGAAGTTGCTGGGACTGTTGCTGAGGCTGCAGACGTGCAGGTGGCAGTGCTGGTGGCGGTGCTGGTGGCGGTGCAGGTGGCTGTGCAGGTGGTGGTGCTGGTGGCAGTGCAGGTGGCAGTGCAGGTGGCGGTGCTGGTGGCGGTGTTCGCCACCGTACAGGTTGGTGTAGTCGTGGGCATAATGGATGACACTAGTCCCTCAGTCTGTGCCACCGTACCCTGTCCTGACCTGCTCTTCTAATTTTGTCCCTTCCACACCTTTGATAGTGCTGCAGGTGTCTTGCCACTGTCCCCTTTTGTTTTGGCGAAGCCCTTGGTGGCTGGTAGGTGCGGTTTCTCCCTCCAGGATGTGGGCACCTTCATCACCTTGGCAGGTGGCGGAATGTCCTTGGCCTCGCAAGGTGGCACACTGGCAGCCCTGATGGGTGGCGCACTCGATGACCCCACAGTTGCTGGCACCACTGGGCCTGGGGATTTGGTGGCTGAGGTGCTGGGCTGGGACCTGGAAAGCCTGGCCCTAGGGGAAAGATGGGGGGGAGGTGAAGGGAAGAGGTCAAAGTTTGCCAGGAAAAGTTTTTTTATACACACTGGGACGTGAAGATGGAGGGGGTTTGGGAGTGGAGGAAGAGGTAGTGGTTGTAGGAAGTGTACGTTTGCTGAATTTGGGTGAAGGTGCATGGGCCGGAGGCTGTTATGAGGTGGATGGCTGTTGGGTGGGTGTGTGCCTGCATTTGTGACCTTTGGGAGGAGAGCTCACAGACACACTGGGAGAGGACACTGGGGATGTGTGCATGGTAGTGGGGGTGGTGATTGGCGTGCTGGTGATGGAGGTAGTGGCTGAGGATGAAGTGCATGCAGGTGCGAGTGGAGACGAGAAAGGGAGGGAAGAGGAGGCCATGGAGGAGGGGGACACAGTGGAGGCAGTGGATGTTGCTGTGTCTGCATGGGGATGGTGCTTGTGTGAGTGCTTGTGGGATGTGTGGTGCTTATGTTTGCCATGTTCACTCTTGTGTGTTGATGAGTGTGCATGCTGATCTTATGGTGTGCTTGGGATAGGCTGAGGTGCAGGGGATTGGGTCTGGGTGGCGGAAGTTGGAGGGGGGAGGCTAGACACAGGGACAATAGCTGCCATCAGTGCTGAGGCCAGAGCCTGAAATGCTCTCTGTTGGGCCGCCTTCCCAGAATGAATGCCCTCCAGGTATGCATTTGTTTGTTGCAAATGCCTCTCTACACACTGGATGGCATTCATAATGGTTGATTGCCCAACAGTGAGGGATCTCAGGAGGTCAATAGCCTCCTCACTGAGGGCAGCAGGGCTGACTGGGGGAAGGGCTGAGGTGCCTGGGGGGAAGGAGATTCCCACCCTCTTGGGTGAGCGGGCACGGGACACACGCTGAGGGGCTGCTGGGAGGGCAGTGCTGGTAGGTGGGGTGGCGTCTGTACCTGTTGATGCAGTGGGCACAGAAGTGCCCGCCACCGCAAGGGAGCTCCCATCAGAGGAGGAGCCGCTGTCGCTGGTGTATGCTCCTGTCCCGTCGTTGAGCTCCGCTCGCCCTCCATCCCACTGGTGGCTTCAGACTCCGTTGCTTCAGACTCCGGGCCAAGTGGGTTGCAGCTCCCTCCTGCTCCGGTGCCACTGCTCCTCCGCTAGATGATGCTATTGCACACAAGAGCAGGGAGACAAAACAAAAAGGGAGGGGAAAGACATTAGAAACACATGTTCGGTGCATGCAACATCACTACAGTTGGCGGACACAACACACCAGGAGCAGCCCTCTGCACAAAGCCATGCACTAACAGTTCCTAGCAAATTCACATGCCCATGGGGGACGAGGCCTAAGCCCAATTGCTGCACACCTGGAAGTCACAGGAGCCTGACTAGGTGTAGATGGCTATTACCAGTAGTGGGGTTGGGGTGCCACAGAGCCTGCCTAACAAGGGACCTTGCCTACCAAGTTCGCCCTGGCCTAGGGGATCCCACAGCCCACCTCCCCCACCCAGACACCTCGTAATGCGCGCAGAGTCAGCTGAATGAGAGAGTACTCACCCCCTTGTGGCTGCTCTGATGCCCTCAAGCGCCCATCCAACTCCGGATAGGCCACTGCCAGGATCCGGTACATCAGGGGGGTCATGGTGTGACGGGCACCCCCTGCACGTTGGGAGGCCATACCCAGCTGGGCCTCCGCCGTCTTCTTACTCCAGCAGCGCAGGTCCTCCCATCTTTTATGGCAGTGGGTGCTCCGTCTATGGTAGACCCCCAGGGTCCAGACGTCCTTGGCTATGGCACACCAAATACCCTTCTTCTGGTGAGTGCTGACCTAGATGAAAAGTGAAGTAAAAATGAATATTCTAGCCGGTACATTTCATCTCGTGCATTTCCAAAAACCTCCCACACTGGCCCTGCCAATCATACACACACAATCCAGACATGCTGGCCTGCCCCCTCCCCACCCTCTTCCATCCACGACACTCCATACACTCTGGTGCCATCTACCATGCTCACAGTGTACTTACCTGTTTGTCTGGAGGACCGTACAGTTGCGTGTATTGGGGGAGGACCCCATCCACCAGTTTCTCCAACTCCTTCAAAGTGAAGGCAGGGGCCCTTTCCCCAGACACTGTAGCCATTGTTGCCTCCAGACACAGGTCATAGCAGCACTTGCAGTGCAGGTCCTCTCCTATTAAAGATCAGGTATCAAGTGAGGGAACAGTGAGAAAATGGCGGTCACGTCCGCGGCGGTGCGTACCGTCACTGCCGGTGTACATCGTCATTGGCTCCTGGGACCCATAGGGCCCACTGTTAACCAATGCTGAATTGGGCCGCGGTCTTCAACCGCCCACCGCGATGGTGTACAACGCCAGTGCAGTTACCTCATTTCCCTTGTCCCACCTTATATGTCAGGCAGCCACCATTTTAGGGGGCCACATGGGATGGATAAAAACTGTGTCACACCTATCTAGGCCGGGAATACAGACAGATACCGGCACATTGCTATTTTCCAACGTTTCAGCAAATAACACATTGTGATACCTCAGTGTTGGAGGACCCTCTGCTCGCTGTTCTCCTCCATAGGGCACGTCTGCTGGGGCAGGTGATGAGATGGCGGCATCCTCCGGTGTACAGACCCCTGGTGGACCTGTTGACAATGGAAGAGAGACACATCATTATCACATACAGACTTGATCGTGCAACAATCCTGGAACTGTGTGCCCAGTTGGAGCCAGACCTGATTTCAGCTATCCGCCATCCCACAGGAATCCCCCCTCTAGCGCAGGTTCTGTCTGTACTCCATTTCCTGGCCAGTGGATCTTTTCAAACAACAGTGGCCATGGCATCAGGGATGTCCCAGCCAATGTTCTCTAACGTGTTGTCCAGAGTGTTATCTGCCGTGCTGAAACACATGCGCAGCTACATCGTTTTCCCTGAAGTGGAGGATTTGCCCACAGTGAAAAGTGACTTCTATGCCCTGGGACATATCCCCAACATCACTGGTGCCATTGATGGTACACATGTGTCATTTGTCCCCCCGCAGGAATGAACAGGTGTACAGAAACCGGAAAAGCTACCATTCGATGAATGTGCAGATGGTGTGTTTGGCAGACCAGTACATCACCCATGTGAATGCCAAATATCCTGGCTCTGTGCATGACACTTACATTTTGAGGAATAGCAGCATCCCTTATGTGATGGGGCAACTCCTGAGGCACCGTGTGTGGCTAATAGGTGAGGCCAAGGTCCCAACACAGTTGACATAGGTGTCTGGGTATGGGGTTGTCCCTAAGGGTTAGTGTCTGTCTAACACTTGTCCCTCGACATTTGCAGGTGACTCTGGTTACTCCAACCTGTCATGGCTACTGACCCCAGTGAGGAATCCCAGGACAAGGGAAGAGGAACGCTACAATGAGGCACATGGGCGTACTAGGAGGAATATAGAACGCACCTTCAGCCTCCTGAAGGCCAGATTCCGGTGCCTCCATCTGACAGGTGGCTCCCTATACTACTCACGAAGAAGGTGTGCCAGATAATCGTGGCCTGCTGTATGCTGCACAACCTGGCTTTGTGACACCAGGTGGGTGAGCAAGATGGTGGTCTTGTGGCAGCTGTGGAGCCTGTGGACAGTGAAGAAGAGGAGGCAGAAGAAGAAGATGTCGACAACCGAAACAACATCATCATGCAATACTTCATTTGAGACACAGGTAAGAAGATGTAACTGCTTCCCACATCTCATACTATTGTTGGAGCTAGCATAAGTCTGTTATTTTCACTCAGTGTATGGACCTTGACTTGTTACTTTGCCTTTCCATTTCACAGATCTGGGTCCCACGTTGTGCCCTCTGCTATGTTTACTGCTGGCCTACAGCTGTGTTATATTGGTATGTGAACAAGTACATTGACATTGCTATATTCCAGAGGTTTTCCAATTACACATTTGTGAAAGCACAGACAGACTCCAGATTGTTTTGTGATTGAAGTGTGTTTATTTCTGTGCAAATAAGTGGAGGGGTGTGTGAAATGGGCTGGGGTGATGGTGGTGTAATGTCCATGGCAGAGTCCAGTCTATTTGTTTCACATGTGCATTGTCCAATGGGGCATAGGAAGTGGAGCAATGGCAGTTTAAGGTGGACAGGGTGACAAAGTGGGACAGAAGGATGACATTCGGGGGGGTTTATTTCCTGGTGGGGTTCTTGGCAATGTTCTCTGTCTTCTTCCTAGATCCCAGGGACTGTTTGCGAGGTGGTTCTCCATCTGCAGGGGGTGGGGTGCTGGTGGCCTGTTGTTTCTGTGGCGGTGCCTCCTGTCCACTAGCGCTGGTGGAGGTGGAGGGCTTTTCATCGTCCAGGCTAGTGTCAGGGGCCTGTTGGTGTGCCACTGTGTCCCTCCTGGTATTGAGAAGGTCTGCCAGCACCCCTGCTATGGTGACCAGGGGTGGTGTTGATGGACTTCAAGTCCTCCCTGATCCCCAGGTAGTGCTCCTCCTGCAGCCGCTGGGTCTCCTGAAACTTGGCCAGTACCGTGCCCATGGTCTCCTGGGAATGGTGGTAAGCTCCCATGATGTTGGAGAGTGCCTCGTGGACAGTGGGTTCCCTGGGCCTGTCCTCTCCCTGTCGCACAGCAGTCCTCCCAGCTTCCCTGTTATCCTGTGCTTCTGTCCCCTGAACCGTGTGTCCGCTGCAACCAGGTCCCTGATCTTCCTGTGATAGTGGGGTTGCCTGGGTTCCCTGTAGTGGTGGACACACTGCTGATTGACGTGTCCTGGAGACAGAGGGATGGGCCTGCTGGGTGGGTGCTGTGGTGGTGTTTCCTGAGGGGGGAGGTTCAGTGTTGGTTTGTGACTGTGGCAGGGGAACCGAATGTCCCGAGGTCCCTGATGGGACGGGCTGGTCATCTTGATCCAGACATGCAGAGCTGCTGTCGTCACTGTGGGCCTCTTCTGGGGGGGGGGCTGGATATGTCTGGCACCTCCTGTCCGGTGACGTTGGGTAGGGGTCCAGTTTGGGTGTAAATGCATAGTTATTGTATCTGTGTGTGCTATCTTGTGCAATGGGTGAGTTACCCTCTACTCCTGTGCTTGCATTATTGCCCTGGCCCTTGTGTGATTGGTGATTTTGGGGCATGAGTGAGTCTCTCTACTGACATGCTTTGGTGATGGGTGTCCATGCATTGGTGTTACATGCAGGGCTTGATTTTGGGATGTGTGGGTTGTGTTAGGGGGGTATCTGTGGGTTGTTGGGGTGATGGGTGTGAGGGGGTATAAAGAAGTAAAGATTTGTTTTACCAGAGTCCAGTCCTCCTGCTACTCCTGCGAGGCCCTCAGGATGCATGATCGCCAAGACTTGCTCCTCCCATGTTGTTAGTTGTGGGGGAGGAGGTGGACGTCCACTGCCAGTCCTCTGTACAGAAATCTGGTGTCTGGATACCACAGAACTTATCTTCCCGAGTAGGTCGTTCCACCTCTTCCTGATGTCATCCTGTGTTCTTGTTTGCTGTCCCACTGCATTAACCCTGTGGACAATTCTCGCCATATCTCCATCTTCCTTGCAATAGATGTCTGCTGCACCTGTGATCCGAATAGCTGTGGCTCTACCTGGATGATTTCCTCCACCATGACCCTGAGCTCCTCCTCAGAGAACCTGGGGTGTCTTTGAGGTGCCATGATGTGGTGTGGGTGATGTGTGAGGTGGTGTCTGTTGTGATGTGTGAGGGGATGTGTTGGTGTATGTTGTTTGAGGTGCGTGGATGTTGTATGAGTGATGGTGTTGTGTGTCTGTGGAATCTGGTGTTGTGTTAGGTAGTCTCTCTCTCTGGCCTTCTTTCTGAATTTTGGTTGTAAGGGTTTGTGGGTGATGTGGATGTGTGTTTTATATTGGATTGGGTGTGTGGGTGTGGTGTGTGTATGTGTATCAGGTGTGTGTATTTTGATTTGTCCAATGTGGTTGTGTTTTGTAAATGTGTGTGTATTTTGAGTGCGACGGTGTGTACTGCCAATGGAATACCACGGTTGAAAGACTGCTGCGTTGATTAGTGGGTTGTGATAGTGTGGGCGTATTCCTGTTGGCGTAATGGTGTAGGTTTTGGTATCGCCAGTTTATCACGACCTTTGGTGTGGCGGGCTTGTGTGGTGTCTGTATTGTGGCGGATTCCGAGCTGTGAGTCGTAATACCTGTAACGGAATTCCACTGCTGCAACGGTATGTTGGCAGTCTTCTGCATGGCAGAAAGCGGAATTTACAGCCAGGGTTGTAATGAGGGCCATGGTGTGGGAAAATTGTGGCAGTAATGGTTAAGATCATCCTCACTAGATGCGGTTAGAGAACACCTCAGTCTCCTGTCTAACACCACTGATTTACAGGACTTCCTGTTAGGCCCTAGAACACCACGTAGGAAGTGTTTCTTATATGCAGTATATAATGAAGTTTGGAAGCTTCCCAACTTGATGCTTCTGCCCGGTTAAGGCAAATAGATCAGGAAAATCTAAAAAAGGCATTAGCTGTTGTGGACAATGGGATTAACAACTTGTCCGACCGGATATATACCATAAATAATATCGTCTCTGCTGCTATAGACATTATACAATCAGATATGTCTTCTTTACACCATGGACAGAGTCAGATCAGGTACATTATGCAGTTGGGCTGGACGCTTCAAACATTGAAGGCAGATCGCGTTCCCTGGCAGTATGTCAGTGCAAAGGAAATATTTTCTCCCTTTAATTTGACGCAACAACAACAACTAATGGCTAAGAAGGAAGCGACTTATGTCATGCTCAATATCGACAAATTGGAAAAGTTGCCTTTTACTGTGGCCGAAATACCATCTGCTGAATGGTTTATACATGGGGTCATTAATCTTCCTATTTCAACACTTCAATTCACCTCCTGTTTAAAACACATTCAGGTAGGCAGATATGAAAAGCTGGGAGATAGTTACATCCATGAGGTGTGGGAGCTTCCCTTCTCGTACAAATGCTTCAATGGCATGAAAGAAGTCTTTCTTAGTGGTAGAGAATGTGAGACTTCAGTCAGCCATTCAATGGTTTGTAAACAGCTTTCCTTGCATGGGGCGTGTAACGCCTCTGCTGCAAACTTGGCTTGTTATCTGAAGGGAGTTCCAGTCCCCTTGATTAGACCTGCGTTCCAGTTGCTTTCAAACAGCAGCTACGTCCTCCTTAATGGTGAAGACTGTTGTGGCATGCAGGCCGGAATAGTTTACGTTTTTTTGGTCTCTAAGGTCGTTACATGCTGTGGGAACGTACTCTTTCCCCCCACTAAAATTAAGGAGGTAGCTGATATTTGGCCTCACATTGCTACTTTAAACGTGAATTTTGACAAGTTGAGCAGACTCAAGGCTTTACTGTTTCAAAAGAATGTGGCCCTTACATCTGCGCGCGAGACCTACGCACTTCAAGTGGCAAGGTCATCGGCAGAAATACAGTCCCTGTTAAATACAAACTTTCCGAGACACTTTGGTGAACTCGTGGGATGAATATTTAATGCATCCAGTACAACTGGAATAGCACATTTTCTCAAAGCTTTTGGTTCTTGTTTCATTCACACCTTCTCTTCCTTATTCGGTTTGATACCTTCAGCTATCCACTCAATTTTCTCGAATATTTTCGGGTAATTTCTGATAACTTTGGCTTTATTATCTGGCATCCTGCTGTTGCTGTTTTTTAAGCGCAATGGCTGATCCGCCGCAACGAGGAGAAATGACGGCACTCCCATCAGTGCAGCTGTGCCGTGAACGTATGATACAGTATGTTGGAGCAACACTCCTAGAGCAATTGGAGTGTGGCTGGTCTTTGTCATTCAGACCGGTTTTGCATTGTGTGCAGCCCGTGTTTCGGTGCCTCTGGTGCTCTTTTGAACCTGCACTGGAAATCTGTCTTTCGCAGCAGCACTTGCCTGCAGTGGACGCTGATCAGTTGATGTTCTCACTGAGCGTTCATTACCGGACAAGCGCATTGAGGTTACGTTTGCAACGTGAAGCTACTTATGAGTTACCCTTCCTGGAGGAAGTTGTTCACGACTCATCACTGGGCACACCACAGATGCCACCTTGATTGACACTGGGGCTAAGGAACACACCTGCTCCTTGATCCTTCTTGGCGAGGACTTCCCGATTTTAACATCGGCCAAAGTGGAAGATCTCCTATTCTCCATGACTCGTACCTAGATTGGAACTTTTCTAAATTGACATGCCCTTCAAATTCGGTTTTATGCCACATGCTCATGTTTTAAATTGTCATGTAGGATGCTTGTGTGTCCCTTTGACTTGTCCTAATTGACTTTGCTTTTATTTATATCCTAGGTTGGGCTTTTTAGCGATAACATTTTAGCTTTGGCTTTGAACCACTTTCAACCGACAAGGGACGGGTGTTGTGTAGCCATTTTAGTTATAGCTCCATGCACGTTATTTTAACACACTAGGCCGCTAACCTAGATATATTTTATTCAGCTTCACTTTATTATTATTACAATAAACATTTTTACAGTCTTGTTTATTTTCATCTATCTAACTGTTTTTGCCTAGGCCAGCACTCTGTTCTCAAACAAGACATTCTTGATCACTCTGTGCTTCATTTGAGGCTGCAGTTCGGTACATTGCCGGTGAACGTCGTAGAAGTTTGGTCTCCAACATTCGTAGAAAATACATATCCTTACGTATGGACATTTTCTCAGAACATCAGCTGTGTTATTATATAAACACTTCATTGTCCCTTACACATTAGAGTGAGATTCCAGCCAGGGAACCACAACTGTATGCTGATTGCTGAATGCTTCGCTACAGATGCTAACGCAGACCCCAGGCCTTTGCTCAGGTATGAGGGTTGATGTCCTCCCAGGGGAACCTGAAAGGCAGAATTAGAGCTTAACATGCTGTGCTCAAATTACAACCTAGATAGGAAATAGTCCCTTGATTATAGTGACAATAAGATAGCGATGTTTTTATGCTTCACTCTTTCCGTCACAATTCTAATACTATCACGTTGTGTCGTCCTGGTTATTGCAGCTCACGCTTTGCTATCTAAGATGCAGTTTTTTTATTAAACTCATTACTGAAACATATACTGCCTCTGTTTGTCATTTTACATATGAGACTGAATTGTGAATGAGAGAACCGGATGCGACCTGAGTGATCACGACTTCCCTGAGAAGCCTAGTATGTCAAGCGCTCAGCTGCCCAATCATCACTATCCTTTGGTAGGGATGAGGCACTGCTAGTTGGCCGGAGCAAAACCCGGATTGAAGCGACAGGTGTCAACCGCAGTGGGTTAGACTCAGTCTCCCACACCGCAGGCAACTCTGCTGCTCAAAATCCAGTTGTCTCATTATAATAATGAGAGCCTACGTGACAGGGCTCTGGCAGACAGCATGTGTGGGGTTCCTGGCACTAGCACAGCTGAGGGCTTGGAGTGTGTGAACTGCAGTGCAATGATGGAGCTGTGCCCAAGATCATAGTACTGAAGCAGCAGATTGTACTGACTGCAAGAACTGAGGAGCTCTAGCAGACAGTGTGTGTGAGGTTGCTGTCACTGGCATGGCTGAGGGCTTGGAGTGTGTGAACTGCAGTGCACTGATGGAGGTGTGCCTGAGGTCCCAGTACTGGAGCATCAAAGTTTACCTACTAAAATAATTCAGGTGCTCTGACAGACAATGTTGCACTAGTACGGCTGAGGGTTTGGAGTGTGTGAACTATGGTGCACTGATGGAGCTGCATCCGAGGTCCTAGTACTGGAACGGCAGAGTGTACAGACTGTAAAAACTGAGGTGCTCTGGAAAACAGCATGTGTGGGGTTCTGGCATGGAGAGGGCTGAGGGACTTGAAGTGTGTGAACTGGGGTGCACTGATAGAGCTGCATCTGAGGTCTCAGTACTGGAGCAGCAGAGTGTTCTGACTGCAAGATCTGAGGTGCCCTGGCAGACAGCATGGGTGGGGTTCTGGCACAGCTGAGGGTTTAGAGCGTGTGAACTGCAGTGCATTGATGAAGCTGTGACTGAGTTCCCAGTACTGAAACAGCAGAGTGTACTGACTGAAGGAACTGAGGTGCTCTGGCATACAGCTTGTGTGGGGTTCCTGGCACTGGCACAGCTGAGGGCTTGGAATGTGTGAACTGCGGTGCAATGATGGAGCTGCGTTCGAGGTCCCAGTACTGGAGCAGCAAAGTGTACTGACTAAAATAATTGAGGTGCTCTGGCAGACAATGTATAGGGGATTTATTGCACTGGCACGGCTGAGGGCCTGGAGTGTGTGATCTGCGGTGCACTGATGGAAATGTGCCCATGGTCCCACTGCTGGGGTAGCAGAGTGTGCTGACTGCAAGAAGTGATGTGCTCTGGCAGACAGTGATGTGGGGTTCCAGGCACTGATACGGCTGAGGGATTGGAGTGTGTGAACTGCGGTGCACTGGTGGAGCTGTGTCTGAGGTCCCACTACTAGATAAACAGAGTGTACTGACTACAAGAACTGAGATGCTCTGCCAGACAGTGTGTCTTGGGTTCCTGGCACTGCCATGGTTGAGGGCTAAGAGTGTGTGAACTACAGTGCACTGATGACTCTGCGTCCAAGGTCCCAGTACTGGAGCAACAGAGTGCACTGACTGCAAGAACTGAGGTGCTCTGGTAGACAGTGTGTGTGAGGTTCCTGGCACTGGCATGGCTGAGGGCTTGGAGTGTGTGAACTGCAGTGCACTGATGACTCTGCGCCCGAGGTCCCAGTACTGGAGTAGCAGAGTGTACTGACTGCAAGAACTGAGGTGCTCTGGCAGACTTTGTTGTTGGGGTTCCAGGCACTGACACGCCTGAGAGCTTGGAGTGTTTGAACTGTGGTGCACTGATGGAGCTGTGTCCGAAGTCCCAGTACTGGAGCAACAGAGTGTACTGACTGCAAGAACTGAGGTGCTGTGATAGACAGTGTGTGATACAGCGTGTGTGGGATTCCTGACTCTGACAGGGCTGAGGGCTTGGAGTGTGTGAACTCTGGTGCACTGATTGAGCTGTGCCCATGGTCCCAGTACTGGAACAGCAGACTGCAAGAACTGAGGTGCTCTGGCAGACAGCGTGTGTGGAGTTTTTGGCACCACCGTGGCTGAGGGTTTTTAGTGTGTGAACTGCAGTGCGGTGATGGAGCTGCGCCCAAGGTCCCAGTACTGGAGCAGCAGAGCATACTGCCTGCAAGGATTGAGGTGCTCTGGCAGATAGAGTGTATGGGGATCCTGGCACTGGCATAGCTGAGGGCTTGGAGTGTTTAAACTGTGGTGCACTGACGGAGCGGTGTCCGAAGTTCCAGTACTGGAGCAGCAGATTGTACTAACTGCAAGAACTAAGGTGCTCTTGTAGACAGCGTGTGTACTGCGGTGCACTGATGGAGCTGCGCCTGAGGTTCCAATACTGAAACAGCAGAGCGTACTCACTGCAAGTACTGAGGTGCTCCGGCAGGCAGTGTGTGTGGGGTTCCTGGCACAGCTGAGGACATGGAGTGTGTGAACTACAGTGCACTGATGGAGCAGCGCTGAGGTCCCAGTACTGGAGCAGCAGAGTGTTCTGACTGTAAGAACTTAGGTGCTCTGGCAGACAGCATGCATGGGGTTCCTGGCACTGCCATTGGTGAGGTCCTGGAGTGTGTGAACTATGGTGCACTGATGAAACTGCACCCATGGTTCCAGTACTGGAGCAGCAGAGTGTACTGACTGCAAGAATAGAGATGCTCTGGCAGACATAGTTGGTGGGGTTCCAGGCACTGACAGGCCTGAGAGCTTGGAGTGTTTGAACTGTGGTGCACTGATGGAGCTGCGTCCAAAGTCCCAGTACTGGAGCAACAGAGTGTACTGACTGCAAGAACTGAGGTGCCCGGGTGACAGTGTGTGTGGGGTTTCTGGCACTGCCACGGCTGAGGTCTTGGAGTGTGTGAACTGCGGTGCACTGATGGAGCTGGGGCCGAGGTCAGAGTCCTGGAGCAGCAGAGTTTTCTGACTGTAAGAACTTAGGTGCTCTGGCAGACAGCATGTATGAGGTTCCTGGCACTGCCATTGCTGTGGGCCTGGAGTGTGTGAACTGCGGTGCACTGATGGAACTGCACCCAAGGTGGCATGTTTGAACTGTGGTGCACTGATGGAGCTGCATCCGAAGTCCCAGTACTGGAACAAAAGAGTGTACTGTCTGCAAGATCTGAGGTTCTCTGGTAGACAGCGTGTGTGGGATTTCTGGCACTGCCACGGCTGAGGTCTTGGAGTGTGTGACCTGGGCTGCACTGATGGAACTGCGCCCGAGGTCTGAGTACTGGAGCAGCAGAGCGTACTGACTGCAAGAACTGAGGTGCTCTGGCAGACAGTGTGTGTGGGGTTCCTGACACTGGCACGGCTGAAGGCTTAGAGTGTCTGAACTGAGGTACACTGATGGAGCTGCACCCAAGGACCCAGCACTGGAGCATCAGATTGTGCTGACTGCAAGAACTGAAGTGCCCTGGTAGACAGCGTGTGTGGGGTTCCTGGTACTGGCACAGCTGAGGGCTTGGAGTTTGTGAACTGCAGTGCACTGATGGAGCTGTGCCTGAGGTCCCAGTACTGGAGCAGCAGAGTGTGGAGACTACAAGAACTGAGGTGCTCTGGCAGACAGCGTGTGTGTGGTTCCTGGCACTGGCATGACTGAGGGCTTGGAGAGTGTGAACTGGGGTGCACTGATGGAGCTGCACCCAAGGACCCAGTACTGAAGCAGCAGAGTGTAGAGACTACAAGAACTGAGGTGCTCTTGCAGACAGCATGTGTGGGATTCCTGGCACTGGCACAGCTGAGGGCTTGGAGTGTGTGAACTGCAGTGCACTGAAGGAGCTGCACCTGACGTCCCAGTATTGGAGCGACAGAGTGGTCTGACTGCAAGAACTGAGGTGCTCTAGCAGACAGCGTGTATGGGGTTCCTGGCACAGCTGAGGGCTTGGAGTGTTTGAACTGAGGTGCACTGATGGAGATGCAAGAGGGATCCTAGTATGGGGCAGAAATAATCACTGTCTCTAAGGATTGTGGAGCCCTGGTAGACATCAGGGCCTAGGATATAAGCAGTTACAAGCAACCCTCCGCCCTTGCTCTCAGCACACAGGCAGACACAGTTGGTAAAGAAAATCCAATCCAAGGAAGGGCAGGAGCCAGGCAGCTGAGAGAGGGTGCAGAGAGTCCACGTAGCCCAAATGTGACTAAGATAGTAGCCTGCCTTATACCCTTGTTTACAGCTAAGCTCAGAAGAAGAATGTTCTGCAAATGAAAAGGGGAAGCTTCCCTGGACAGGAGCAGGAAACAAAGTTAAAAAAAACATCCCCTGCAGACCAGATAAACAGGACAAAGCTGAATTATACCATAGTTGGTCCCTGCTCCCTCCCAGAAGAAGGAGGGACAAAGAGGTATAACTGACCACTGGCAGGCAAGAATTTTTAAATGACAATGAAACTAACAAATGAAATAGCTGGAAGCCCACAGAAGAAGTATACTTAAAAGTATACAAGAGGTTGTACGCTTACACTCGACCTAAAAAGGCACCTATAAACAATGGTGAGTCCAACAGCAACCTCGTCAAACTAGATCCAACGACGATGTTCTTCATTTCCTGCACACTTCCCCTACTTTCCTGGATGTAATTTTGCCAGGGGCAGCACATCCTTATAGCACCCCACTGTCCTTGTGAGGTGCATTGGCCCTGGATTCAAAACATTATGTGGACCCCCATTGGCCCAAAACTTTTCGCACTGACCTTGACGCACTTTCCAGTTATGTGAGGAGGACATCCCCCCTTCGATGGGTTCACCAATGTGGCACAAAACTGGTCAAACTAGTCCTTATGGGTCCCTGGCACTGTTATGGTGCCAGCCCTTGAGGCCCTCTTCAGGGGAGGCATCTGCAAAAGTAATTGAAATTGAGGTGCATTTGTGACAAAGGTCTATTTTAGGTTGAGAGCTGCATTGGTTCTTTAAGTGCAATTGTCATTAAAATCATGTGTGATTGAGGTGCATTTCTTAAAGTGAATAAGATGATTTTTTCTTTGACGCTCAATTGCGGACATGAGGAAGTTGCTGAGGTGCATTTATAAAACAAAAGGAGGTGCATTCTTCGAAGTGGTTGAGGTGCCTTTGGAGCTGAGGTCCATTTTAGGATGAAGGGTGCATTTGTTGTTGAAATGCGTTTAGTATTAACGGCATTTGTGTCTGTGGTGTATTTCTCACAGTAAAGAGGTTGCTCTTGTCTGTGCTGTGAATTTTTCCAAGTATGGAAACACTAATTTGAGATGCAACATGATGAGGTGGTTAAGGGATGGCCTCTGCTGGCTGCCGCCTGGCCTTTACACCAGCCTTCTATTAAGCCTAGAATTATAGACGCTCTCTCTGCTGCTAAAATACTGACTAGAAGCGTGTGTGGCTCTGTCAGTTTCCACGCGCTGACCCCCCTCTCCCTGTGACACGCTGATCACTTCTTATCGGGTCCCTACACGCTGTCTCAGGCAGAGCCCTTCCACCAGCAGTCTTTTGTTCCCTAATAAGCCGATGCGCTGCTGGTAATCCTCCGATGTCTGATAGTGTGGAGTAGTGTGGGCCATCCCTCTGGAGATGAAGCGACTGCTATCTCCTTCTGGCCACTGATAAGCATGGCAGGCTAACCCTCAGCTGGCTGCCAGGTGTTGGGAGCGCTGATACACAGGGTCGCTTATTTTCCAGCTCCTGATGACTCCAGCGTGAGCAAATCCGATTTTCGATGTTGCACATCAGTCCCGGTGTCTTTCTGCGACCCGCACCCCCTCCATTTTCCTTTGAGCATTTCAGTTTCACGAAAGAAGCACGAAACGATGCGGTCACTAAAATATGCTGTGGGAGAACAAAAAAACAAGTGTGTTAGGTCAAAAGGATCTACTTCAGGGCTGTAGCTTGGTCAGACAGATCCGGGGGTGTGAGCTTCATATTTCCCAACAATCACGCTGGCTCATAAGGTTAAAATACATTATATGACAAGCAGGACGCACAAGAGGGCCTTAAGGGGCAGTGGAAATGAAAAGGGATGCAAATCGGCAGGGGTACCAAGTGACAGAAAACACATATTTGTGTGAAATAACTAAAAAAAAAAAAGAAGCCTTTCCAAACAGATAGGGGGGGATCCCGTGGATGTCTTGGAGAGCGAAGGCGCCCCTAAGACTTGGCCAGACAGCCCCTGGGAACCAAAATTAAAGAATGAAGTGATGCTGCTTTAGGCTGCGCACACCTGAAATGGCAGCTATCATTTTTCAGAAAGGAGATGGAGGGCACTGTTATGTACTGTCGGTCCTCGCACAAGGTGGCAAATACTAATGGATTCCCTGAGTCAACGAAGGCACAACGTTTTTCAAGAGGTCATGCCACACTACTTCACTAAGAGACTACTGGGCATGGAGGCCTTGGCTCATAGCAGTCTCCCAACACAGGCCATTGTTGATGGCTGTGACATGGAGTGGTTTGGTCCAGGAATCAACCAAGTGCAGACTTACAGGTGGTGAATCACTGGAGAGCTGCGAGCGGTGAACCATGACCTTAATGCTGTTGGTGACAGGCAATCTACATTAGAGGATTCAGAGTCAGCCAGAGGCAAGAACTCGAAATCTCACAGCAGGAAGTGGTGCGCCATCAGGAGTAACAGCGTGACCTTCAAGCGCATACAGAAGATTTGGAAAATCGTTCCAGTCATAACAACATCAAACTAGGGGGGCACCAAATGGAGCCAAGGGGAATGACATACAAGGAAACACACACACCTTTGTTGCAGCAGATCTTAGGCTCCGAGGACATTCTGGACATTCGGATTGTTAGAGTACATATGGTAGACCACCGAGGAGGAAATAACACAAGGCCCCTAGACATTCTAGCATACACCAATACTTTTAAAATGAAAGAGGAGATTCCAACAAGAGCAGAGGATGCTCACCCTTTCCAATTCTGATATCACAGTCAGGCGCTCTTTCAAGACATCTTACTGATAACACTCTGGAAACGAAGAGACTCAAGCTGATCACAGCTTACCTCAGAAGCAAGGATACTTCCTATGTCTGGGGCCATCCCTTTTTCTTAATCTTTCGATGGCAACGTAAACTTCATCAGGTCATCTCAGTCTTCAATGCATGGCAGATTTTAGAGTTTGTGGCGTAAGAGACACAGGTGGTCATTCTGACCCTGGTGGTCTTTGACCGCCAGGGCGGAGGACCGCGGGAGCACCGCCGACAGGCCGGCGGTGCTCCAATGGGGATTCCGACCGCGGCGGTAAAGCCGCGGTCGGACCGGCACCACTGGCGGGGTCCCGCCAGTGTACCGCGGCCCCATTGAATCCTCCGCGGCGGCGCAGCTTGCTGCACCGCCGCGGGGATTCCTGCCCCCCCCTACCGCCATCCAGATCCCGGCGGTCGGACCGCCGAGATCCGGATGGCGGTAGGGGGGGTCGCGGGGCCCCTGGGGGCCCCTGCAGTGCCCATGCCACTGGCATGGGCATTGCAGGGGCCCCAGTAAGAGGGCCCCTACATGTATTTCACTGTCTGCTGCGCAGACAGTGAAATACGCGACGGGTGCAACTGCACCCGTCGCACAGCTTCCACTCCGCCGGCTCGATTCCGAGCCGGCTTCATCGTGGAAGCCTCTTTCCCGCTGGGCTGGCTGGCGGTCTGAAGGCGACCGCCCGCCAGCCCAGCGGGAAAGTCAGAATTACCGCCGCGGTCTTTCGACCGCGGAACGGTAACCTGACGGCGGGACTTTGGCGGGCGGCCTCCGCCGCCCGCCAAGGTCAGAATGAGGGCCACAGTCAGATGCACAGTACCAAAAGCAAATATCATCACAACGTCCCTGCACATGACAGCAAGTAAATAGATCATGTAGAAAATCCCATCTGGACCCAGGCACTATTGTACAGGAGAGACAGGTGGTGCTGGATCAAGTGTCAAAGGAAACCAACTGCCACGACACATGATAATTTGGTGAAACACACATAATTTGAATGGGTCACTGTGAGCTGAGATAGCCTGCTCATTGGATTTGGCTTGGTTTGAGTGGGTGGAGGAGAACTTGACTCTCTTATATGTTGGACTGCTCCGTCCCAGTCCAGGTTACACCCATGGGACAAGTTCTTATGTTTGCTAGTCTGAATAGCTTCTTTTATTGCTATGCCATTCTAGCTTGGGTTTGGTTTGTTTACAGGTGTCATTCACTTGTGAAACAAACCCAAGACCCACTTTCTTCTCCCTTTAGCTGGCTTCTTTTTCGGTGACTCTAATAGATAGGCCTTCAGTCTGCCTGCCACATACACCCCTACACTCTCTCCTCAGACAGTCTAGCAGCAACACATCTCTAGATTCCCAAGATAGTTAGTTTTAATGTTCGCAGCTTAAATGGCCTGATAAAGCACTGACCTGTTCTGTCTATACTAGAGCATAGAAAGCTCCTGTTTGCTCCTGGACACACACCTTTTACCCAGGGACTGGTATAGATTGAAGTTCAAATGATTCCTATATCAATATCTAAACTAGACAGGTTGAAAACTAAAGGGGTAGCCATACTTTTCCCCTGGGACTTTCCCTGTGAATTGGCGGAGCCCATCGTTGAGATCAAGGGCAGAATGCTAGCTTGCTGCATCAAACTTTGGGAGCTGTACTTCAACTATACCAGGGAGCTTTTATAATATTTATACCTAGGGAGCGTAACTGTTATAAAATCCTCATCCACACCCAAATGTCTCTTTAATAGCTGGTGGATGGGAAATATTAAAATTGCTATGTGTAGGGTTCTAAGGTTATGATGGTCGTAAGATCCTATTGTTGCGCCACAAGGGACACCTGGGTGTGTATGAGGAATTTTTAACAGTTACACCCCCCTAGGTATAAATATTCTAAGAGCTCCCTGTAATATGGTTGAGTCCACCCTGATTAATAGGAGTCAGCGTGAACCTCATGATGAAGCATGCCACTATAATAGTGGTTGAGGGTTATATATAACAAAAATAGAATTATTTTTCCCTCAACCTCACCCCTTTAGTAAGGGGTACATGGGTGTGGAACGTAATCTCTCTGGTTAGAAAACTCTCTCCTACAATAAAGGGATACTTCCCAGTTTAAGTGTTTAGTAGCCCAGAAAAGACATATTCCTCCTTGCTCCATATATTTGGGGATCTCTCCACCCCCCAGGGTCTGGAAGATTGGCTTCTTCCAGCCCAATACTTTGTAAAGATTATACTCATCCCCTGTTACAAGGGCCTCTCTGACAGTGTGGGACAGGTTGAACGAAGGGCCTTACCTCCTTCTCCTCACCGATGGTGCTGATTATCTCTAACCCAGACTTTACTCTGTGTCTTGAAAGAGAATGCTTTATTAACTGCAGACACCTCGGTGTAAAAGAGTAGGCAGCATTTATGATAGGGGGGGTATTATCTCCTTTGACAGGTTGAAGGCAGATTATGGGCTCACAGAGGGTACTCAGAAGCAATATATGCAGGTCCACCTTTCGGTGACACAGTCTTCAATAAAATCAAATGCATAAATGCCAATCACCGATTTTTGAAAAAAAAATGTTTTTCAAGAGAAACAACATTTACCTAGTTTCTGAAATTTACGCTCTCCTTGCATCACCTCCTTCGATGGAGAATCCATGAAGATCGAGATGGGTGCAAATTCACACATAAACAGTGGGAGGACAAATTCCACCATTCGTGGCATCAGATGCCACCAGCAGAGGAACAATGACTAAAATAACAACAGGTTAGTATTACACCCCAGCTCGGGCCATGGGGTTATTCTTCGAGTGTACCAGAGAGTGTTGGAGGGTTGGAAAGTGTTGGAGGAGCTGTGGTGAACTGGGTCCCTTCTTTATCTTTTGTGGAAGTAACCTAAGCTTGCAAGATATTGGGAGACAATCTTGAAAGATACTGATACCACTTTTTTAGAGCAATATTTAGGAAGGATTGTAGGCAACACACAACAACAATGCCAGGGATGGACACCACGTTTAACACTCAACTTACATGATTTGGGGTTTGCTGGACAGACTTGCATTACCCACTCAAATCGCAGAGGGGTCAACTGAGTTCCCTGGTATAACAAGAGGCCCCAGGGACCGCTCCGAAAGGAAGTTCTGGCATTTATTTTATTCCTTTAGGTTTCAGAGGATATTTCGTGGCATCCGGCTCCCATGAGGCCCTAAACTCACTATTGAGGGTAAGGGGGGTGTGTATGTTATGGGGATTTGTTTGGCATTTATATTCTCGCGCACCTTTGGACAGACATTTGCATACACGGATACGATAAATCATTGCGTGTATGCATACTGATTAACGTAATTATGTACATTTTGAATAGTGAACACAAAACACGGCAAAGAATGGTTTGCTGCATGTTCTGAGACCTACATGTATGGTTTGGACATTAATAAAGGAGAACAGGTGGCATATTTCAAATATATATATCTCTCACCTACAGTTTATTTTAATAACTGTTATTTTACTTTTGTCCTTGTTACACTCTTAGGTTGAGTAGTCGTATCCACTTGGGGTTTTTGTTGGAGAGTTGGGCACTGGTGAACTGTTCACTAGCGGCTTCCTATTTAAGGGTAACTTAAACATTTTGTACCCCCATAGGGAGGGTGAATAACGAATGAATTAAGTCCTGTGGAAACGCCAATTACCTGACTGGCCCCACATGGGCATGAAACATGTAGACTGACACAGAAGGACCACCGAATAAATAGTGGTCTATTGGTTCTCTCAATTATTTTTAACCTTGGCAGGAATTCCTTAAATAAAGCATGGGCACTAGGAATTATTCTTGAGTCAATTTTAATTTGTACGATTTTCAAAAATTCACAATCACCCACCACATCCCGATTGCACTGATTATGACATCAGATCTCTCACCAAAAGTGCCCTCTCCTCTTTTTTGGGGTGGTAGGGTCTACGAGGCATTTTAGGCCCACCTAGCACAGGAACTGGACCAAAGGATGAAGCATACCATCCAGGTGGGCGAGGGTTATTGTATCCTAATTTTGGGATGACCTGGACACAAGAGGGCAACTACTGTGCATCTGTTGACCTTGACTCCTGTCTGTAAGGCAGGGACCTCCTGGTGAAACGTCACATCTGTTGCTGTGCGTTACAATGGGAGGATACACGACGGCCCAATTTAAATCTTTCAGTGCCCTCTCCCTCTCTGTTTAGGGTACTGGTATGAGGTTATGCAATTACCCATGTAAAGACTGTCACATATTTTACTGTTGTGATACATATGTAGAATAATTAGAACAAAAAAAATCACATTGCTTACAGTATTGCAAACTCTAGTCTATGGGGGTCATTACAACCCTGGCAGACGGTGTTAAAGCTGCGGTAATACCGCAAACAGGCCGGCGGAAAAAAAAGGGAATTATGACCATGGTGGAAACCGCCAACATAGACAGCCACTTTAACACTCCGACCGCCACGGCGGTACAGACAAGCAGCGCGGCGGTCACCGCCAACAGACAGGTGGAAGTCAATGTATCGCCCACAGTATCACAACCCACCAATCCGCCACCTTTTCCGGGGCGGATTCACCGTGGATAAAAACATGGCGGAAACAGCTTCTGCAATGGGAAAACGCTCACCTTAACACACTCCACGAGGAAGGAGGGCACCATGGAGCCGGAACTACAAATACTCCCTGCCCATGTCTTCCTGCTCCTCTACGAACAACAGCAACAGCAGCGCCGAAGACAACGGTGAGTACTGCACCTACGACATAGGTGAGGGGGGAGGCAAAAGTCAGGGGGACACACACGCAACACCCCCACCCCCACCCCGACCCTCGCACATTACAACACACACACCAATGCATTTCCAAACATCACAGTAACAACCCCCAACCCCCCCGGAAGAATGCAAAGACAAAAGGAAATCAGTACAACCATTGTAATGTATCAAAATACAGTAACCAAATATATACAGATATATATACACATTCTAGAAATTATACATTCTGATTAGTAGTGCAGGTATGCACATATCAATGTCCGTGGACCACTTGGCCCACAAAGCATGGGCGAGGCCCACACTAGATAGCTGTCCACAAACAGAGAGAACACTGCAGGGGCATCAGATAGAAATACAACAGGCACCTCAGGGGGAAGGGAAGGTGGGGGGCACCTCAGCCAGATTACAGCACCACGCCAGATCCACGAAGGGGCTCCATGCCCATTGATGTATCCTGGGGAGTGCAATGCCACAGTCTCTCAAGTCTCTACAGTGGGTGGTTTGCCCACTGTTCCATCCTGGGGAGTGCAAAGCCACAGTCTCTCAAGTCTCTACAGTGGGTGGTTTGGCCACTGTTCCATCCTGGGGAGTGCAAAGCCACAGTCTCTCAAGTCGATAACATTCTCCACTGGTTCTGGAGGGGGACTGTTGTCCACAGTGCTTCATCCTGTGCAGGACAGACGGAGTGGATGCATGTCTCCACTGGTTCTGGAGAGGGACTGGTGCCCAGAGTGCTTCATCCTGTGCAGGACAGACAGAGTGGATGCTGTTCTCCACTGGTTCTGGAGGGGCACTGGTGCCCAGAGTGCTTCATCTTGTGCAGGACAGACGGAGTGGATGCTGCTCTCCACTGGTTCTGGAGGGGGACTGGTGCCCAGAGTGCTTCATCCAGCCCGTGACAGTCCCAGTCCCGTCACTGTCCCAGCTGCACATGGGCTAACGATGCTTGAGTTGGCGGTCTTTGCCCTGTTCAGCGGTGCTTTGCCATGGTGGTCTTTGCCCTGTTCAGCGGTGCTTGACTTTGCAGTTTCTGACCTGTTCAGCGGTCTTTACCATGGCGGTCTTTGCCCTGTTCAGCGGTGCTTGACTTTGCAGTTTCTGACCTGTTCAGTGGTGCTTTGCCATGGCGGTCTTTGCCCTGTTCAGCGGTGCTTGACTTTGCAGTTTCTGACCTGTTCAGCGGTGCTTTGCCATGGCGGTCTTTGCCCTGTTCAGCGGTGCTTTGCCATGGCGGTCTTTGCCATGTTCAGCGGTCTTTATCATGGCGGTCTTTGCCCTGTTCAGGGGTGCTTGACTTTGCTGTCTCTGACCTGTGCATTGGTGTGTGGCTTGACGGTCCCTCATTGCCCAGCGGGGCTGTGGCTGACGGGGCCCTCCAGGGCACTGACTCTGGCGGTGGTCTCCTGACCAGTGACGATACTGCTGCCCTCCAGGGCACTGACTATGGCGGTGGTCTCCGGACCAGTGACGATACTGGTGCCCACCAGGGCACTGACTCTGGCAGTGGTCTCCTGACCAGTGACGATACTGCTGCCCTCCAGGGCACTGACTTTGGCGGTGGTCTCCAGACCAGTGACAATAGTGCTGGCGGTGGCGTCCTGGCCAGCGGGGAGGATGGCGGCCTTCCCCGCTGTGCTGCTCCTACCAGACTTTGGAGACTTCTTCTGCCCCTTCACCCCCTTGGGAGGAGTCACAGCTGACTCAGCACTCCCCCCGGGACCATTGTGAGCAGTTTTTCCGCCAGGAGTCTTCACCCTACCAGTCTGTCACTGTCCAACTTAAGATGCTTTACAGGGGGTGGACTGGCAGTGCTTTGTCTCCGTGTCACACTGGCTGCCCTGGTGCCCGGTGCACTCCACAGACCTCTAACACGCAACACTGGTACCGGACTTTTTTTGGCTGAGGTGCTACTACGGGACCTATGAATTGGAGGGGTGGGGGTGGTGGCACAGAGGTCAACATTGCTCAGGAAAAGTTTCTGATGAAGACTGGGATGGGTAGCTGGAGGGGGTCTGGGAGTGGAGGAAGAGGAGGTGGTTGTAGGAGCTGTAACTTTAGGTGATTTGGGTGCAGGTACTGGAGGCTGTCGTGAGGTGGATGGATGTTGGGTGTGTGGGTGCCCGCGTTTGTGTACTTTGGGAGGGGGCGTCACAGACACACTGGGAGTGGACACAGGGGAGGTGTAAATGGTAGTGGGGGTGGTGAGTGCAGGTGAGCGGGGTGTGGTGCTAGGTGTTCTGGTGTGAGTCCTAGTGCCTGTAGATGTAGTGCATGCAGGTGAGGGTATAGATGACACTGGGAGGGATGAGGGAAATGACGAGGAGGGGGACACAGTGGAGGCAGTGGATGTTGTTGTGTCTGTATGTGGGTGATGCTTGTGCGAGTGCCTGTGGGTTGTGTGGTGTCTATGTTTGCCTGAGCTACTTTTGTGTGTTGAGGTGTGTGCATGCTTGTCTGATGGTGTGCTTGGGATAGGCTGGGGTACAGGGGATTGGGTCTGGGTGGAGGAAGTTGGATGGGGGAGGCTAGACACAGGGACAATGGCTGCCATCAGTGCTGAGGCCAAAGATTGCATGGTTCGATGATGGGCAGCCTGACCAGAATGAATGCCCTCCAGGAATGCATTAGTGTGTTGCAACTCCCTTTCAACACCCTGGATGGCATTCAAAATGGTAGACTGCCCAACAGTGAGTGACCTGAGGAGATCAATGGCCTCCTCACTGAGGGCAGCAGGGGTGACTGGGGCAGGGGCTGAGGTGCCTGGGGCGAAGGTGATGCCCACCCTCCTGGGTGAGCGGGCACGGAGCGAAGGCTGAGGGGCTGCTGGGAGGGCGGTACTGGTAGGGGGGGTGGCGGCTGTATCTGTAGAAGTTGGGGGCACAGATGGTGCGGCCACTATAAGGGAGCTCCCATCGGAGGATGAGTCCGTGTTGCTGTTTGCTGATCCGGTGACCGACGTGAAGCTCCCCTCGCCCTCTGTCCCACTGGTGTATTCAGAGTCCGTGGTGTGGCCCTCCATGGCCATGTGGGATGCAGCTCCCTCGTGCTCCGGTGCCACTGTACCGCCGCCTGATGATGCTGATGCACAAAAGAACAGGGAGAGCAGAAAAAGGGGGGGGGGACGACAGAAGAAAGACAGGTTGAGTGCATGGCTTACCGCTACCGTTGGCGGACAATACAGACACAGCAGCCCCCTGCACTACGCCGTGCTCTTGGCCTCTGCAGATGCAATTCCTGGGATATGGCCTACATGGCTATGGGTGTCATCTGCCCACATAGATGACACAGGACCATGTCTACCTGTACTTGGCACTCTACAGAGGTGGGGTGGAGTGGCACATGGCCTGCATTACGGAGGGGCCAGCCTACGGAACTCGCCCTGTCCTAGGGAAACCCACAGCCCTCCTCCCCCACCCACACCCCTCCACTGCGCGCAAAGTCCGCAGAATGAGAGTGTACTCACCCCCTTGTGTCTGCTGTGATGCCCTCAAGCGCCCATCCAACTCAGGGTAGGCCACCGCCAGGATCCGGAACATCAGGGGGGTCATGGTGCGATGGGCACCCCTCCCACGTTGGGAGGCCATCCCCAGCTGAGCCTCTGCCGTCTTCTTGCTCCAGCGGCGAATGTCCTCCCATCTTTTACGGCAGTGGGTGCTCCGTCTCTGGTGGACGCCCAGGGTCCGGACGTCCTTAGCGATGGCACGCCAAATATCCTCCTTCTGGTGGGGGCTGACCTACATGACATACACAGGGGAAGAAGTGAAGTCATTACCAACTGCACCGTCCAAGTGAGTGGCCCCCATCCCTACCCTTGCCATGTGGCACATGCATTCACAGTCCTTCATTCACTCAGAACTCTGCCCCTTCCTTCTTAGAACCAGCCCTCTCCACACAGGCATAGCCCATACAACATGTTCCCTGTGTACTTACCTGTTGGTCTGGAGGACCGTAGAGTAGCGTGTACTGGGGGAGGACCCCGTCCACGAGCTTCTCCAACTCCTGAGCAGTGAAGGCAGGGGCCCTTTCCCCAGACGCAGCAGCCATTGTCTCTTCCAGACCGAGGTCACAGCAGCACTTGCAGTGTAGGTCCTCTCCTGGCGAAGATCAGGTATCGAGTGATTGAACAGATAGAAAATGGCGTCACGTCCGCGGCGATGACGTCCGCGGCGGTGCATATCATCACCGCCGGCGCACTTCATCATTGGCTCCTGGGACCCATAGGGTCCAATGTTAACCAATGCAGCATTGCGCCACGGTCTACGACCGCCTACCGCGACGGTGTACAACTCCATCGCAGTTACCTCACATCCCATTGTCCCACTTTAGAGGTCAGGCAGCCGCCATTTCAGGGGCCCACATGGCTTCATTTACTACTGCGTCACACATACCTAGGCCTACACCCAACACACATACAGGAAGAGATTTGTATTTGGTGTCGTGTTCTGTGTAGCTGTGGGTACATACCAGAGAATTTGTTGACTCTGTGATCGCTGTAGTCCTTCTTAGGCACCGTCAGCTGGGACATGTGAGGAGATGGCGGAATCCTCCGGTGTACCGACCGCTGGTGGACCTGTTAACAATGGAGGAGCGACATTTGATCATCACCTACAGGTTTGACCATGCCACAATCGAGGAACTGTGTACCCAATTGGAGCCAGACCTGATGTCACCAATCCGCCATCCCACAGGAATCCCCCCTGAAGTGCAGGTGCTGTCAGTGCTCCATTTCCTTGCAAGTGGGTCATTTCAAACAACAGTGGCCATGGCATCAGGGATGTCCCAGCCTATGTTTTCCAACGTGTTGTCCAGAGTGTTGTCTGCCCTGCTGAAACACATGAGGAGCTACATCGTTTTCCCTCAGGTGGAGGATTTGGCTACTGTTAAAGGTGACTTCTATGCCCTTGGACATATCCCCAACATCATAGGTGCCATTGATAGGACCCATGTAGCTCTGGTCCCCCCCGCAGGAGTGAGCAGGTGTACAGGAACCGGAAGAGTTATCATTCCATGAATGTACAGATGGTATGTTTGGCTGACCAGTACATCTCCCAGGTAAATGCTATGTTCCCTGGCTCAGCGCTTGACGCCTACATCCTGCTGAATAGCAGCATCCCGTATGTGATGGGTCAACTCCAGAGGCTCCGGGTGTGGCTATTAGGGGACTCTGGTTACCCCAACCTGTCCTGGCTACTGACCCCAGTGAGTAATCCCAGGACCAGGGCAGAGGAACGCTACAATGAGGCCCATGGGCGGACTAGGAGGGTGATCGAACGCACCTTCCGCCTCCTGAAGGCCAGGTTCAGGTGCCTCCATATGACAGGTGGTTCCCTATTCTACTCACCAAGGAAGGTGTGCCAGATCATCATCGCCTGCTCGATGCTTCACAATCTTGCTTTGCAACGCCAGGTGCCTTTTCTGCAGGAGGATGGTCCAGATGACGGTGTTGTGGCAGCTGTGGAGCCTGTGGACAGTGATGAGGAGGAAGCTGAGGAAGAAGACATTGACAACAGGGAGTCAGTCATACAGCAATATTTCCAGTGACACACAGGTGAGATTTTTTTTTTACTATTACATTCACTTTCACACTTCTACCTCTATCCTGTCTGTCAATTTGAAGCAGTATTTGGTAACTGATTTGTACATTTCTATTACGGTTTCACAGGTGTGGTTACCAACGTGTGTCATCTGCTTGCATCCTTCATGGACTTGTGATGTGTGACATAGGTATGTTGACATTAAAAAATCTAACGGATTTTGTCATAGCTAATACACATTTTCAAAATCACAGAATGACTCCAGATTGTTTTGTGCTTCAAGGGTGTTTATTTAAGTGCTCAAAAATGGAGTGGGGCTGTAAAATGGTGATGGGGATGGTGGAGGAATGTCCATGGCAGAGTCCAGTCTATTCGTCTCACAGGTGCTCTGCCCATATGGGCATAGGAAGTGGAGATGGGGCAGTTCCAATCTGGACAGGGTAACAAAGTGGGACAGTGGGAGGACAATCAGGGTGGTCTCATTTCCTGGCGGGGGTCTTGCCATCTTGCTCTGTCCTGTTCCTGGATCTCAGGGACCGCTTGCGGGGTGGTTCTCTGTCTGCAGGGGGTGGGGTGCTGGTGTGGTGGTCCTGTGGCGGGGAGTCATGTCCACTAGCACCGGCGGAGGTGGTGGGCAGTTCATCATCCAGGCTAGTGTCAGGGGCCCCTTGGAGTGCCATGGTGTCCCTCTTGGTCTTTTGTATGTCCTTCAGCACCCCTACGATGGTGCCCAGGGCGGAGCTGATGGTTCTGAGCTCCTCCCTGAACCCCAAATACTGTTCCTCCTGCATGCGCTGGGTCTCCTGAAACTTTGCCACGACCGCTGCCATCGTCTCCTGGGAGTGGTGGTATGCTCCCATGATGGAGGAGAGGGCCTTGTGGAGAGTGGGTTCCCTAGGCCTGTCCGCCCCGTCGCACAGCAGCCCTCCCATTTACCCTGTGTTCCTGTGCCTCCGTCCCCTGGACTGTGTGCCCACTACCACTGCCCCCAGGTCCCTGTTGTTGTTGGGGTGGTGGGTTATCCTGGGTTCCCTGTAGTGGTGAACACACAGCTGATTGACGTGTCCTGGGTACGGAGGTATAGGCCCGCTGGGTGGGTGCTGTGCTGGTGTTACCAGAGGGTGGAAGGTCAGTGTTGGGCTGTGCCTGTGCAAGGGGAACCGACTGTCCCGAGGCCCACGATGGTCCGGGCTGGTCATCTGGATCCAGTTGGCCAGAGCTGCTGTCGTCACTGTGGGCATTTTCTGTGGGTGGAGTGGAGATGTCTGGACCCAACTGTCTGATGACGTTCCGTAGTGGTCCTGCAGGGGTATAAGAGCATGATTATTGCATGTGTGTGTGTCATGGTGTGCAATGGGTGGGTGTGCGTGTACCCCAGTGCAAGCATTCCTGTGTGGGGGCTTGTGTGATGATGGTTGGGGGGGTGTTATGGGTATGTGCAGTGAGCATGCTTTAGTGAGGGTTGACCATGCTTAGTTGTGTCATGCAGGGCTTGGTGTTGGGATGGGTGGTTTGTGTTATTAGTACATTAGTGAGGAGTTGGAGTGATAGGGGAGGGGGTGAGGGTGGGGGGTGTGATGGCATGCAGGTAGGGTGGGGGATATGATAGTTAAGATTTGACTTACCAGTGTCCATTCCTCCATCGACTCCTCCGAGGCCCTCTGGATGCATGATGGTCAAGACCTACTCCTCCCATGTTGTTAGTTGTGGGGGAGGAGGTGGGGGTCCGCCACCAGTCTGCTGAATCGCGCTGTTTTGCCTGGAGACCACTGAACGCACCTTCCCCCGTAGGTCATTCCACCTCTTCCTGATGTCCTCCCGATTTCTTGGATGCTGTCCCACAGCGTTGACCCTGTCTACGATTCTTCGCCATAGCTCCATCTTCCTGGCTATGGAGGTGTGCTGCACCTGTGATCCAAATAGCTGTGGCTCTACCCGTACGATTTCCTCCACCATAACCCTGAGCTCCTCCTCTGAAAACCTGGGGTGTCTTTGGCGTGACATGGGGTGGTGTAGGTGATGTGTGGGGTGGTGTATGTCTTGATGAGTGTGGTGATGTGTAGTGGTGTGTGGTGTTTTGTTTGTGGGATGTTGTATGGGTGATGGTGTTGTGTGCCTCTGTGTGGTGGGGTTCTCTATTGCTGTGCTCTCTGTCTATCGCCGTCGTCTATAGTTTTTGGTCGTAGGGGTTTGTGGGTGATGTGGGTGTGTGTTTTATATTGTGTTGGGTGTGTTGGAGTGATGTTTGTATGTGTATCAGGTGTGTGTATTTTGAATTGTCCAATGTGGTGGTGTTTTGGAATTGTATGTGTATTTTGAACGCAGCGGTGTGTACCGCCAATGGAATACCGCAGTTGAAAGACCCCCGCGTGGATTCGTGGGTCGTGATAGCATGGGCGTGTTTCTGTTGGCGTGACGGTGGAGGTTTTGTTTTCGCCAGTTTATCACTGACTTTTGGTGTGGCGGACTTGTGTGGGTGGATTCCAAGATGTGGGTCATAATAGCTGTGGTGGAATTCCGCTGTGGTGTGTTGGCGGACTTCTGCACGGCGGTAAGCGGCTTTTACCGCCAATGTTGTAATGACCCCCTGTGTGTCTTAGAAAGGGTTAATATATTGTCTATTAAAAATACACATGCATTAATTTTTCACTGCGTGATGGTGTTATACTCACATATTGCTGTGATTGTTCTGCCTCATTGTATTGTAAATGCATTTATATAGCACTTACTACTGATGACAAGGCACTGAAGCCATTTACAAGAGTAGCACACTACTTCAGAACCCAACACTAGAAGTTAGTCCAGTGATTACGCATGGTTATTTGAATTAATCTTGTGCAGTCGGTAAGAATTAAGTGTGATCTTTAATAGAAACCATGCAAGTTATTGCTAATGGGCTTGATAAAGAAGCTAGAGGAGATTGAGTATCGCTAGGTTTCAGGAATATGGTTTCAAAGGAGAGGTTCTAATCTATGAACTGAGGTATAGGTAATTTGCAGATTTAGAAAATAGATGTTAAGGGAGACCGGCGTGTGACAGTGTCCTTTGTACTCAGAATAGAGGCATGTAGAACATGTAAAGTGAGGGGAGAGTCATTTGAAAGAAATAAAGGAGGGGAAACGATGGAAAGGCTTACATCAATGTAAATTTTTAATGCAGGGTTTAAGGAAAGAAATCGGAGAGGGTTCATCAGCTGGCACAAGCACTGTTCTATAGCCATCTACTACACACAGACAACCAAAATAAGTGAGGAGAGCAGGTGGGGAGTAAAAGTCAATCCCCAGTGCCACTTACGAGAAAAGAAGTATTGACTCCATAGATGATGAACAAAATACATGTAGAATTTATGAGTAATTCATGTCTGTCTTAAGAAATGAGGACCCCACCAGCGATTGTGTTGCAGTAATTATTGCACCTGTTCTGTTATTGGTTTTTTTCCAGGGGAAGGTGACTGTTTCATAATGAGTTTGTCTATAAGCATAGAGTGTTGGCTGTTCGATATACATGCACTCATGCAGAAGTCAACATGAAAAATCTTACAACAAGCTAGTGCCTCTGAGAGACTGGGGCAGTCAGTCACAAATTAAATTGTATGTGAGCAGTTCTGGGGCCGAGGCATATATGGCCGTACCTTTCCCTTTAGTCATATATTAAACTCAAGTCAATTTCTACGGACAAGTTGTGCACGAGTCTAGAGGATCAGCCCCCTAATCCTCAATCACCAAGAAAATGGTGCTGTAATAATGAACCAAGGATCAGCACAAACTTAATCCAAAGTGTAGACGAGGGAAGACCTCCTTAAGTATCTTTACATCCTTGGGAAATATTGTGTGTATATATTATTTCATCAGTAAAATCTTCTTTGGTCATAAATATTTAATATTAAATTGTGCATGGGATTAATACAATCTCTAACAATATGGTGTAGAGACACAAGCAGGTAGGGCTAGGGTCAGTGCTTATTTGTAAAAGAATGAGTGATGGTGCCCAACGCTCTCCTTGGAAGCTTACAGCCAGAGTGCCAAATACCAAGGGCCAGATGAAGGTAGATTCCAATTTGCGACTTGCAAATTGCGAGTCAGAGCGACTCGCAATTTGCGCGTCGCAAATTGGAATGTAGGATGGTGTCCCTGACACCATCTGCGACTCGTAAGGGGGTCGCAAATGCCCACCTCATTAATATTAATGAGGTGGGTCGCAATTTGCGACCCCCTTGCAAGTAGGGGCCTTCACAGGGATGGTGGCCTGCTGCGGACAGCAGACCACCATGTCTTTGACTGCTTTTTATTAAAGCAGTTTTTTTTTGTTGTAATGCAGCCCGTTTTCCTTAAAGGAAAACGAGATGCATTACAAAAAAGAAAAATGAAACATTTTTGTTTCATTTTTTCAGAGCAGGCAGGACCACTGCCTACTCTGAATTTTTTTTTGCAGTTCCATTCACAAAGGGGAAGGGGTCTCATGGGGACCCCTTCACTTTTGCGAATGGGTTACCACCCATTTCAAATGGGTGCAAACTGTTTCCTACATCTGGCCCCAAGACTCCAAAGTCTTGAATCCTCCTCATGCTTCTTCATTCAACTAATAGACACTCCCTGCCCCTTTACCTCACTCTTGTATGTTCCTGGTTTCTCCCTTTGTGACAGTTTTTCTGTCTTGGTCTTCCTCCATCTTTTCTCTTTGTGAGTTTTTCCCTATCTTGCTCTCTGGAAATGTCTGATGAGGAGAAAAAAAGTGCTGGTCACCAAAAATGAGTGCTGATGTGCTTCACCGGCAACCACCACCTCAAATTAAGGAGTGCTAGGGTTGGACTGGAAACCAAAATCAGTCCTGCCAAAAATGTTCAAACCAGCTCAACACTGCAGGATGCTGTGATTAGAATGGGCAATGGAGGACTTCATTGTTGTGTCATGGAAGCCCATCCGGGTCTGAAAGCATCCTTCCTGGCTGCAGCTCACTAGGAAAAAGCCAGAGTGACAGGCTGGCCAGTCCTTCCTGAATGTGGCTGAAGCATGTATTGTCATATGTAGAAGTGTGTATTGTTTCAATTGTGGGCACTGTATATGCACTAACATATTTGCGCCATCAACGCCCAACTCAACACCCTAAAGGCTCAGGAACCACAATTTGCAAATAGTACAAACATGCTGAGTTAATTCCTAAAGTATGGTTCACACTAGAAATGACACAGTACTGTTCGAAAGAACTTTGCTAGGTACTGGGATTATAAGCAGAACACTAACCCAAACACCATCTGGTTTCTATCCCACTCCCCTTGTCCACTCAATGGCGCATTAATGCACACAGTTGGGTGACCTGCTTTCTCTGCCTGCTCCATGATACTTTTCAGCAGATACTGTTCTGTTTTGCAGTGACAAGTTGATAACTTCAGCAACCTTGCATCTGGCTCCCCACATTCCTACTTAATAAATTGTATTAACCTGGGCCAATCACCTTATTACCCTCAGTATCTTCAGTGATTGATTAGCAATTCTCTTGCCGTACAGGCAGTTTGAAAATTATGGTGTATGCATGATTTCTTAATTGGCATATCTTAGAAATCCAGACAAGGTAGAGTGTTGTTTTTCTTCATAGTATACAATTGGGGGATTTATTTTATTATTGGCAGGTAAGATTTTTATTGATAAATATTTTCTGGAACTGTCTTTAGCAAAAACGAAAATCTCATGTTAAACATGAAAGGAAATTAATTCCAAATGTAAGTTTCTGTACTAAGGGCCTTGGGGAGATACTGGGCTGGTATTATGGATTCTGGTATCGCCCCATGCAAAATCTGACCATCACGAGATGAAGTCACAAGACACAACAAGAAACGTTGACAGTCAAATGTCTTGTAGAGGACTCAGGTGATGTGGATGACAACTCAGGGAACAATGGAAAGGGCACATGTGTTGAGTATAGAAGGAGAGGTTTTGGTGTGGGCAGGCCAGTTAGTAAAAAAAACTATTTGTGGCATAGTAGCTGGAGGGGTGTCTGTTAAGTTAGTGGCAGATTCCAGTTCCACTTATTCTATAATTTACAAATAAAAAAAGTGCTCACCATATAAGGCTTGACAATTGCATCACTCAGAATTTCTAGATTATCTTTACAAGTTTTGAACTATAATTATGATATACAATATGTAACCAGGGCCCTTGCCTCTTAAGGAAAGGTTAAGTTGTGAATGGGATGGATGTTGTGTTACAGTCCTAGAAGGGGAGTTGCAAGGCATCAGAGAGGAAGAATTGATCATCACTTTAAAAAAAGGACACTGCCTTGGAGTGTATAATAAGGTGCATGGCCATAGGTTGGCCATAAAAAAAAAGTTAGACCATGATATATGTCCCTTTTGGAAGCTGAGGGTTGAGTTATCAGTGGAAAAAAGCTTGTTAATGAGGAAGGAGAATTTTATTTCCCCACTGTCTTTCCAGAGTAAGGTTGTAAATTTATGTCCAAAGTGCATCTGGGAATAGTTAAAACTAAGACCCTCATTATAACACTGGCAGTAAATCCTGCTTACCGCCATGCTGACGGCCGCCAACTTACCGCCGCGGTGACGGATATCCATTCACCATATTATGACACACACACACCAATCGGTCAGAATTCAGCCACAAACACAAATCCGCTAGCTCAAAGGTCAGTGATAAAGTGGCGGTCCCAAAACTCATACCGTTACGCCAACAAAACAACGCCCATCACATTAGGACCCACGAATTACCACGGCGGACATTCAACCATGGTAAACCATTGGCGGTACATACCGCCGTTCTCAGAACGGACACCCACATACAAAACAACAGTACATTGGCCGATACGAAAAATACACACCTGACAACCATACACACACCACACACACTCACCCACAGCACTATAAAACACACACCCACATTACCCACAACCCTTTACAAACAACAATTACTGCCAGAAGACTGAGAAGAAGAGCACAGAGACAACTAGACACACACACCACATACAGCCATACACCCCTCACGCACTCCACATCACACACCCCACTACATTACTCAACACACTCTCACCAACACACATCATACAACACCCATGGCACCACAAACGCACCCCCGCTTCACTGAGGAGGAGTTAAGGGTCATGGAGGAGGAAATTGTCAGGGTAGAGCTACAGCTCTTTGGAGCACAGGTACAGCAGATATCTATAGTAAGGAAGGTGGAGCTATGGTGGTGAATCGTGGACATGATCAACGCAGTGGGACAGCACCCAAGAACAAGAGACGACATCAGGAAGAAGTGGAATGACCTACGGGGAAAGGTACGTTCCATAGCAGCGAGGCACCAGCTCGCCACACAGAGGACTGGCGGTCGACCCCCACCTCCTCCCCCACAGCTCACTGTGTAGGAGGAGCAGGTACTGGCAATATTGTATCCTGAGGGACTCGCTGGAGTAGCCGGAGGACTGGACACTGGTAAGTCAACATTTACCACTTATCACCCCCCATACCTGTATGCCACCACACCACCTCACCCTCACTCCCATCACTTCACACCATCCCACACACTGCAAGTACACATGACTAACCACAATGCCCAGCACTGCATGCCATACCAATGCATGGACAGCCCTCCCAGCCCTGCATGGACACCCATCATTAAAGCATGTACAGCATAGGGAAACTAACATAACCACAATACATCACCATACACAAGAAAAAGCTGTCAGGGCAACACCAACCATAGAGGGCAAGCTAAAGAACTACAAATGCCATACACTTGAAGCATAGTACATCATTTGCATCCCCTCAGGTACCCCAACCAATGTCAGTGGAGAGGAGGTGCCACCACTATCCAGTCCCCCAACAGAAGAGGCCCCCAGTGATGACAGTAACTCTGGACTTATGGATCTGGAGGACCTACCTTGCCCATCAGGGGCCACTGGACAGCCGGTCACCCAAGCCCACTCACAGACCACCACAGAGCCTCTCCCATCAGGAACCAACACCACAGCACTCATCCAGGGCACCCACACCTCTGTCCCCAGGACACGTCAATCAGCAGTGTGCCCACCTGTACAGGGACCCCAGGCCACACCTCACCCACACGACAATCAGGGACCTGGGGTCAGTGGCAGTGGGCACACTGTTCAGGGGACAGGGGCACAGGTCAACAGGTCAACAGGGACATTGGGAGCAGGCAACTGACTCTCCAGGAAGCACTCTCTGAGATCCTGGGAGCCTACCAACATTCCCAGGAAACGATGGGCCAGATCTTTGACAATGTGCAGGAGAACAGGCAGATGCAGGTGGGACAGTATCAGAGGATCAGGGAGAACTTGCAGGCCATTAACACCACTCTGATCTCTATTGCAGGGGTGCTGGCAGACATGGCCAACATCATGAGGGAGGCAACAGCACAGAATAGGGCCCCTACCACTAGCCAGTCAACTGAACAGCCCTCCACTTCCACTGCCGCTAGTGGCCAGGAGGCTCCGCCACAGGACCCAAAGGCCACCAGCACCCCTCCCCCTGCAGAAGGTGAACCACCCCACAAACATTCCCTGCGACCCAGACAGAAGCCAGAGGCACTTGCCAAGAACACTGCCAGGAAATTAGACTCTCCTGATTGTCCCCCTTGTGTCCCACTCTGTCACCTTGTCTACCCTGAACTGCCATTGCTCCCCTTCCCAGGTCCCCTTGGACACTGCACCTGTGCTACCAAACGACTGGAACAATACCCTGGACTTTCCCCCATCATCACCCCATTGTATTGCACTTTCCCCTCAATTTCTTAGCACTACAATAAACACCCTTGGATAAAAATCGACTACTAGTATTTCATGTATTCCAAATTTGTATTGATTGAAACAGCTACATCCATTGTAAATGAACTGTACATAGTGAGAGCATAGAATGAATGACCTGTTGCTGGCTGTTGTGATCACATCATGACATTGTTGTCATATCACCAACGTCTGTAAAATGATAATCCATAGGTGACAGTAGGTAGAGGAAACAAGTGGGTAATGTCAACATGCCGATGCCACACAGAATACAATAGTCATAGAAATGTGAAGTTGCACTGTCTCACCTGTGTGTCATTGGAAGTACTGATGGATCACTAATGTTCTGTTGTCCACATCCTCATCCTCTGCCTCCTCACCCTCAGGGTCCACTGTTGCCACAGGGGCATCTCCAGTCTCCTCCTCCTGCAGACAAGGTACATGGCATCTGAAGGCCAGGTTGTGCAACATGCAGCATGCCGCTACTATTTGGCAGACCTTCTCGGGTGAGTAGCACAGGGATCCACCTGTCAAATGGAGGCACCTGAACCTGGCCTTCAGGAGGCCGAAGGTCCCCTCAATTATCCTTCTGGTTAGCCCATGTGCCTCATTATAACGTTCTTGAGCCCTTGTCCTGGCATTCCTCACAGGGGTCAGCAGCCACAATAGGTTTGGGTAGCCAGAGTCACCTGCAAGTATTGAGGGACAACATTTAGCCACACACTATCCTATTTGGCTGACAGCAGAGGCATACACCAAGATACACTGGGTGGGGACCAATGCTCACCTATAAGCCACACCCTGTGTTTCTGCAGTTGGGATATCACATTTAGGATGCTGCTAATCCTCAGGACAAAGGCATCATGCACCGATCCTGGATATTTAGGATTGACGTGGGAGATGTACTGGTCCACCAGGCACACCATCTGCACATTCATGGAGTGGAAACTCTTACAATTCCTGAACACCTGTTCATTTGGCCGGGGATGGGATAAAGTCAATATGTGTACCATCAATCGCCCCAATAATATTGGGGATATACCCCCTTGCATAGAATCCGCCCTTCACAGTGGCCAAATCTTCCATCTGGGGGAAAGCAACGTAGCTGCACATGTGTTTTACCAAGGCGGACAAGACTCTTGCCAACACAATTGAGAACTTTGGCTGTGACATTCCTTCTGCCAAGCCCACTGTCACTTGGAAAGAACCTGTTGCCAGGAAATGGAGCACTGATAGAAGCTGCACAAGAGGGGGGATCCCAGTGGGATGACGGATAGCTGAGATCGGGTCAGGCTCCAACTGGGTACCCAGCTCTGTGATTGTGGCCCTGTCCAGTCTATAGGTGAGTACTATGTGCCTGTCCTCCAGTATAGCTAAGTCCAACAGGGGTCTGTACAAGGGGGTATGTCTCCCTCTTCTATTCATCTGCAGCAGTAGCAATCTAAGGGACACAAGAGTGAGTAGGCTGTCACATTTTGAACAACTATACCATAACAGCAGTCCACATTGTGCAATCATGTTTTGAGACATTGTTGTTTAAAGGTATGTGCCTAATTATCCTGTTACGCAGGAATTATCGATAGGCCTGTTCACCCTCCCCTGAAATGGCGTGCGCCTGTCCTGTGTGGAGGGACAGGTGGAAGTGAAGTAATTCCGCCGATGTTGTGCGCCGTGGCGGTAGGCGGTTGTGAACCACCGTGCAATTCCTCATTGGATTATATTGGGCCCCATGGTGTACAGTGGCCAAAGGGGATCTACGCCGGCAGTAACGGTGTACACTGCCGCGGACGTGACTACCATTTTCTATCTCAATCCTCACTTGTTTCCTGACCTTCCAGAGGAGAAAACTTACACTGCATGTTCTGCTGCGACCTGTGTCTGGAACCTACCATGGCCCGTGTGACCGGGGAAAGGGCCACAGCCTTCACTTCGGAGGAATTGGAACAACTGGTGGATGGGGTTCTACCGCAGTACGGGCTGCTGTATGGGCCTCCAGACCAACAGGTGAGTACACTGTGGGCACAATGCATGTGGCATGAACGCGTGGAGATGTGTGTGAAGGCAGCATGTAAGGGTGGGTGGGGGGTGAGGGGATTGTGTGCTGGCAGTGTATATGTTGGGAGCTGGCCTATGTGTGTTGCATTGGTGATGGGATCGGGTATGGTTGGCCATGTGTGCAACAGGCTGGACTGTTTGGTTAATGGAATTCTCCTGTATGTATTACCTCTGCAGGTCAGCGCCCCTCAAAAGAAGGGATTATGGCGTGCCATCGCCAAGGATGTGCGGATCCTGGGGGTCTATGGAAGACTGAGCACCCACTGTCAGAAACGGTAGGAGGACCTGAGACGCTGGGCACTGGAGACCGCAGAGGCCCAGCAGGGGATGGCCTCCCAACGAGGAAGGGGTGCCCGTCGAACCCTGAACCCCCTGATTGCCAACATACTGGTGGTGGCCTACCCGGAGCTGGATAGGCTCTTGAGGGAATCACAGCAGCCACAAGGGGGGAGTACAGTGGGTATCATTACAACTTATGGCTGGTGGGGTGGTATCCGGGTGGTGGTTGTGTGTTAGTGGGTGCCCCTACGGCCAAGCCAGACATAGCAGCGTAGGTCCTCAGAAGGGTAATAGTTGCATGGCAACTACAGGTAACCTAGCATGTTAGTATTCACTTGTAGGCAGGGCTGCGTGGGTCCCAGGTGTGCTGCAGTTGGCAGTGTGTGCTCCTCCTCATGCCTTGGTGACTAGCCATTTCACTTGTAGTACAATGCATAGTGTGTAGGCCTGTTCCATGTGTGTGAGGGTGCTGTGTACGCCAACAGTGTTGTTGGTGCAGTCATTGAACCAGTGTATGCTTTTTCTCTCTCCCCCCTTTCTTGTTTTGTCATCCTGTCTTGTGTGCATTAGCATCATTTGGCGGAGGAGCAGAGGCACCAGTGACAGAGGGAGCTGCATCCCATAGTACCCTGGAGGCAGAGTCCACCGACACCGAGGGAACAAGTGGTATGGAGGGCGAGGGGAGCACCATGACAGAGACTGGAGGGGACAACACAGACTCTGATACCTCCTCCCATGGGAGCTCCCTGGTGGTGGCGGACACCTCTGTGACCACCCCAGATGCAGGTACAGCCGCCACCCCCTGTACCAGCATCGCCCACACAGTAGCCCCTCAGCGAGTTGCCCGTGCCCACTCACCCAAGAGTGTGGGCATCTACTTTACCCCAGGCACCTCGGGCCCGGCTCCAGTAAGCCCTGCTGCCCTGAGTAAGGAGGCTATTGACCTCCTGAGATCCATCTCTGTAGGGCAGTCAGTAATTGTGAATTCCATCCAGGGGCTGGCATCCCAGGCGCAGCAATGCACTGGATTCCTGGAGGGCATTTATGGTGGGTTGGCAGCCCAACAGAGATCGATTCAGGCTCTGGCCTCCTCTCTGATGGCAGCCATTGTCCCTGTTTCTTCTGTCCCCCCTCCAACTTCCACTTCCCAGTCCCATTCTCCTCATCCCCAACCCATCCCAAGCACACAGACAGACGAGCATGCACACAAGGCAACACACAAGAGTAGCACAGGCAAATACAAGCACCACACTTCACCCCAGAGGCTCTCACACACCATACCATTGCAGACACGACAACATCCACAGCTTCCATTGTCTCCCCCTCCTCCTCCTCCTCCACCTCCCTCCCAGTTACGTCCACACTCACACCTGCATGCACTACATCTACGTCCACTTTCAGCATCACCACACCAAACAGAGCACACACTGGCAGACACCTCCACAACATCCATGCATGCGTCCCCTGTGTCCTCTCCCACCATGTCTGTCGCCCCCTGCTAAAGGACACAAACGCAAGCATTCAGACACCCAACAGCATTCCACCTCACATCAGCATACAACCCATGCACCTGCATCCAAATCCAGCATACATACACCTCCAACAACCACTCCCTCATCCTCCACTCCCATTACTCCTCCCTCCTCCCACCCCAACATCCCTAAAAAGCTTTTCCTTGCCCAACTTGACCTCTTCCCTACCCCTACCCCCATCCTGCATGTATGGGCAGAGTTCCAAGCACACAGCCCAGCACCTCAGCCAAACAGTCCATTGGGACAGTATTAGCACCACCTACTCGTGCTAGTAAGGATACCAGACCTACAACACTGAATGGGAAGGATCCAGCACCATCAAGGATGAAAGGTAAGAGTCCTGCACCAGCTGTGAGGAAGGGGAAGGGGCCTGCACCAGCTGTGTGGAAGGAGAAGGAGCCGGCACCAGCTGTGAGGAAGGGGAATGAGCCTGCACCAGCTGTGAAGAAGGGGAAGGAGCCTGCACCACCAGCCAGAGGGGGGAAGAGCCCATTCTCCCCTGCCAGGAAGTGTAAGGGATCCCTGACACATGAACAGGAGGAGACAAGGCACTCTACACCAGTGGAAGCTGTCAGGCAAATACCACCACCAGCTGTCATGGGGCCCCCACCGTCAGCTGTGGATTTGCAGCCATCAGTGAGTGCAGGGGCTGCCCATAAGCCGCCTCCTCCAACAACCACCACCATGCAGCCGTCAATGAGTGCAGGGACTGCCCAGGAGCCTCCTCCAACCACCACCACAGTGCAGCCATCATCCCCGGCGGACGCATGTAGTCCACCCTCCAAGGACTACTGTGAGGGCTGCCCCTCCAGAACCAGTGGGCAAGTCACCCACTTGAGAGACTGGGGCCTTGCACTCCCCAGGACAAAGCAATGGACATGTTGCCCCCTCCAGAACAAGTGGGCAAGTCACCCACTCCAGAGACTGTGACCTTGCACTCCCCGGAACAAAGCAATGTTGCCCCCTCCAGATCCAGTGGGCTTGTTCCCGCATTGGGCTGAGGTGCCCCTCCCCCCAAGGTGCCTGCCTATTTGCAAACTGATGCCCCTGCAGTGTACTATCCAGATGTCGTCAGGATTCGAGTTGGGCCTTAGACTGTGCTCTGTGGCCATGTGGGCCCTTTGAATATTGGTCTGGGCAGTGTCCCTTTGTGTACATGTGTACATATCTGTTTCATTGAAAAATCTAATTAATTTTGATGTTAATCTGATTACAATCACTTTAGTCAATTTGTGCATTATTCTGCCGTTTGTCTGGGACAAATTGATTTTCGTGTGCAGCTGGCTGTGTGTATGGTGTGTGTGTGTGTGTGTGTGTGTGTGTGTCGGGTGTGTGTGGTGCGTGTGTGTGTGTCACTCTAGTTTTCCTACTACCCTTTCTCGTGTGTTAGGTGGCTGTACTCACCGTTATCATCTTTATCGGCATTCATGTTCCAGGTGGAGCATAACGTGGAAGATCATCTGGAAAACATGCAGTTTGTGTTCCATGGTGGTGTGGTTCTTCCCTGTGTCTCAAATGGTGAGTCCTTTCACTTCTGAGCTCTGTTTCCACCAGGCTTTTGGTACTGCCCCAGAAAAGGTGGCTGTTTGCAGGGTCAAAATATGGTGGGCAGTACTTTATCTTCCACCTGGCTGTTGGCAGCTACCGCCGTGGTGGCTGTTGTTTCCGCCATGGTGGTTGGTGTGGTACGTTGGCTATGGGAGTTATCACCGCCATGGTCATAATTTGGCAGTACTTACCACCAGCCTGTTGGCGGTATTACCGCCACTTTATCACCCACCGCCAGGGTCGTAATGAGGGCCTAAGTGTAGAACCAAGGAATTGTATTGGTGGCTGAGCTTCGATGAGGAGGTAGAGAGATGTGTACGAGAGTGTGTGACATGCTTGAATTCAGACAAAGTCCATCTCGCATTAAGGTCACTTTTGCATTCTATTGAATCTCCCAATATGCCTTCAGAAATAATGGATATTGACCTTCTGGGATGGATACAAGATGATGATGCTGTTGTAAAGTTTGGCCTTGTAATGGTAAATTCTTTTTCTAAATGGTCTGAAGTAAAGATTATATGCAAGGCAGATGCCATCAATGTAGTGAATTCTATGGATGTGATCGTTCAAAGGGAAGGACAACATAAAACTGTGGGAGTGACAAATGTGGACACTTCCTGGTGGAAATCTTTCAAAAATGTTTGGAGCAAAATGGTATTAACACAGGGATGCCTTTATTTATTGACTCAAGGGTAAATGTTATGTGGAATGTTTTATTACAGTAACCAAGTGGATCAATAAAATGGCAGTGAGCAATAATTGGAATTGGGAGAGGGAGATCAAAAATGATTTGGGCTTACAGGATTTTGCAGCGTGAAAGCATCAGTCATAGCTCATTTGTGTTGATGAGAACTAGGGCTCATTTAACTAAGGATAGCGTGGGATGGATGAATAAGACAAAGGTAATGATTTGGTCTCCAAAAAAAGTCAAAGGAAGGATAATGCACAGGAAGAATACAATGAGAGGTTTGATAAATTGAATGGCATGAAAAAAAAAGTTCTCCAAGTAGGCGCTATAGAGTAAAAAGGGTGGCATGGTGTCAAATGGTGAAAGAAATATTTTGCACATTTTAGGTGTAAACATTTTCTAAGCAGTGCAGTCTTATTGAGTGATGGCAAACTAGGGCATCCTAGTTGGTTATCCTTGTACAGAGATTGCCAAGATATTCAAGCTCAGAAAATACATTTTGATTGGCTAAAGAGTGATGGTAGAGATGGGAAGACAGATCACAATGTTGGTGGTGACTGTGTGAGTAGAGATATTGATGCTGGAAATATTGGAAGTGGTGTTTGAGCAACTTGATTGGTTGTCTGGATGTTCCACTGAGTAAACGCCTATTTGGCAGGAGCACTGTTAAACCAAAAAGATTACACAATTTTGTTTGTGAGTAATGTTACAAACATTAGTATTCTGACAAACAAAGATTATTGTATGGTTGAATGCTGTTCTTTATTTTGTTTCTAGCTTCCTAATGTCATGCAGTTTAAGCATTTTCAGGTTTCTGTGGTTAAGGGGGGAGAAGTGTGGAGTCTACCATGGAAAGCCTGTCTGCATTCCCACCTGGTGCCATTCATGACAGGAAGGAATGCAGGATGGCTGACAATCAAGGCAGAAGTGTTGGTGCTCCATGGTACGCTTAAAAGGAAGAATAAATGTTTCTAATTATACTGTCTTCAGTTCATCTTTGGATAAACAACAGGCTGCTACGAGTCCAGGTAAAATGTAAGGCGAGTACAACATCATCCCAAACAGTGATCTCCCCGCAGCATTCTCCAGAAGCTTTTGTTCTTCTTACAAAAACAGAATATTGATCATAATTCCTTCATTTTCTAGAAAACGTAGCTTTGATGAGCATTACATGAGGAGGCTTCACTGATGTTGCACTTATGAAAATGTTAATATCTGATCTTTGCAAACCTCTGAGATTGACTTGTTGTGGGTGATTTATATTTGTAGCCTTTAAATGGAGACCTAAATCACTGAGGAATGAGGAACAAGGTACAGACGTAGTGCTTAGCTTCCAGGGATTCTGTAACAATTCAGGTCAGTAGAGTGGCTGAGGACAGGTGCAGGGGGTGGTCAGTCTGTAAGCAGCAATATCTACTACTTGTGTCAGCACTCTGCCTTGTTCCTTTCAGAACAATACCTATTTTAGCTTAGGGTGCTTTGAAATTAGTTGGCTGATGTGGTGGTCATCTACTTATAAATCAGTTTGGATAGTGACAAGCAGCTGTCCTTCTTGTGTGTGTCTTCTGAAAGCAAGGTTAATGCTGGCTGCCTGCAGCCTCTCTAGCTCTCCCTGGGGAAGGAAGTAGAATCAGATTCCCTGTATGATGTGTAAAAGGCCACTGTAATTAGGAGCAAGTTGGGCTAACATAGCACAATCTACAGCTTTACTGCCCTCTTCATACACAAATGCTACACATCCATTCTAGTTTCCCCATATTTTGTTCCAGCTGTGGACCTTTCTGTCTAACACAACTCTTTCTTTCAGCATACTATCCGTGCCCGCTCCTGGACCAAGCTTACCTTCTTGTTCCTCTCTAATTCATACTTCTCCTATGTATTTAAAGGTTCTCTTACTCCTGATACCCCAAACTCTTCTCTTGAGCCATCCCACCTCCAGCCAGAAAGCCTCCTCCCCTGGGAGCTCTTTTTTCTATCATCACCACCATCAGCACCTCCAATCATATCCTTTTTCCCCATAAGGCCAGGGGCACCCCATCATGCATAAACAACATTGGAGAAACATGTATGATATCCAAGTGTCTGACCTCCATGCCATGGACCTTTCAAAACATTGAAACCTCACAGTTTACCTCTTTAATCCCCTTGTTGATTGCAACTACTTTTTTTGCACCCATCCAAACCCTTCTGAGTAACAACTGGTCCCAAAATAGGTCCACCTCGTCCGACCTTCCACTGACCTCCCTTAAATACCTCTTTATCATTTTTATCAATTTCAAAACAGTCTCTTCCACTAAAGAATTTTCCATCCATTTGCCATTTATTTCCCCATAATGTTGGCACCAACTGCCACCATCGTATCCCCCCTTTACCGTACCTCAGCACCATAATCTCATTAAAATACATGCCTAATTGTTGCCCATAGCTCTGCCTCTTGTACACTTTCCCAATTCATAATCAAGTTACCATAATTCCAGGCTGCTTCTTATTTCTGCATGCCGTTACTGAACCTGGTAAGGAAATCAACCTTATTAATGTATTGCTGTCCACTGTCTTGTTGAGGACAAGTCACTCCATCATCCTCCCAACATTTTCAACTCCCTCTTCTTCAGGCCTATCCTAAACCCTTCCATCGCTGTGCCAATCCTAAACGAGTGCATGCCAAAATGTTTTCCTGCCCAATCTAACCTGTTACTGTTAATTAGTTAATTAAAAGCAAATCAACACTGCTAAAAAGCTGGACCTTCAAGGCGCAATTGAGGTTCCAGAGGGGGCTGTCAACGCCCTGTGGACTAAATTGTGAAATTTGACTTTGTATAGAAGCTGGGCATGAGCATGTGCATATGGGCCATTTGCTCCCTGACTTGGACAACGCTGAAGATTTGACTCTGATTAGCCAATGGCTTCAGAATTCTATGGTCTTGGTTGTCATTCCAGATCCACAATGTGAAGCCCTTGACTGCCTGACCATAGAAGAGTTTGTGGTCTTATAGAAATACCATTATACCTAGCAATTTTTGGGAACAAAGGTGGAATGTATTACAGTGACTTAACTTGATTTTTCTAACACTTGACATAGCATCCCTATATGGTGATTGAAGCTTCTTAGAAGTATTTAACTCATCATTGGCCTCCCTTAGCTGTCTTATTTTGGAGATGCTTGTGGGAGCTGACAGTCAACCAAGTACTAGAAGGACATTAAGGAAGCTCTTGACAAAAACCCTGGCTCTCAGTTTGATGGTTCCAAGGAGGAGATGCAGAGAATTTGCCAGTGCTTCTCTAGCTAGGTCTCGCCTGCCACAAGATGGTTGACTACTGATGTGTGGGGATTCCATAGGAGGAAGTGATCTCTTGGCGATGTGGGACTTTAGCTACTCAAGCCTCAGTGGTTTGGAACAAAAGGCCCCTAGATTCCTTCTTTACTGATGTGCGTATTGAACCCTTCATTTGCGAAAATTTCAGTTGGTCACCATTACAAGATGCATGATGCAACTACTGACCACTGCCAAAGCCAGGAATGGCTTATAGATGGCATTCATCTCCAGTCTGTCATCCAAGACTGGTTTCTTGTTCCATCCAAATTCCAGAAACCATAAGCAGTCTGTAATTTCCAGTTTGTGGCAGGCTTTTTTGAACTAGTTACTAGGATATTTTTTAACTGGTGAGAAGTATGTTGATGATGTCCAGGCATCATGCCTGGATAAACTTTATGCTGAATCTTTCAAATCTGTGCAGTGAGATTCATTAGATTGGTCTAGGAGATATGATGGATCCCACAGGTTTGATAAGTGTCCCACAGGAATCAGAAATGTCAACAAGTATTTAATGTTAGGACCTTAAAGGAGGCCACCACACAGCATGGAACAGTCATAACTTCCTTACTTTAGTCCTTAATTTATTATTTTTGTTATGCACTGAAAGACAGCATTGGGTCCTCTAGGGAAGAGTCCTAAATTGAGCATTCTGGGAAAGTACAAATCCTTGCAGAGCATAGCACTTTCTGTAAACCTGAAGAGGTATTACACATCTTTCAGGTCAATAGTATTTTTCTAAGCCATGTGATAGACTGCAAGTCCTCACAGAACAAAATATTTACATTTTATAAACCTGCAAGTAAAGGCAAGCCCACAGAGCATTATGTTTTTTTCAAGCCGTCCCAGAGAGGGCAAGCCCCTGAATGCAAGTACAGCATTTCCCATGCTTTGGTTCAGCTGCACCTACTGCCTCACATTCCCAGGATTTTCGCCATACCCCTTGCAAAAAATAAGACATGTTTCTGAGAGGGTTTGCCCTCTCACTCAGAGCTTATAAAACTAAAAAGAGAGCATTGCCCTGCAGGGACTTACCCTTTCCACAGGACTTGAAAATGATGCACATTACCCTAAACAGTCCTGCATTCTCTCTACAGGGCTTACAAATAGATGATCTGAGCCTTGCAAGTGCCTCCCATCCCCTGTCATACTTAAACAAAGAGATGTGCACTGGCATGTTGGGGTCTACGGTTTCCCAAAGTACTTCATAAATAACGGAGAACTCTTAGAGTAGGTCTGACCCAGAGCAAACCTCTGCTCCTCAAACCTTTAAAATGTGTATGAGTCCTTCAATCAGGGGCAAATGTATAATTCGAATTCCTTTTCGTTCTTTTTTTATATTTACATGTATATTAGCAAATTAAGCGTTAGCGACTGATAGAGCGTTCCGTACTAATAATTTACCTGTATTCGGACGCTCTTTAGGCCGATGAATCTTTTAACTAAGTGGGACTCTCCGTACTCTATATCGGTTAATTTTAATCAAATCAATAATCAATAACGAACATAAGCAATGCCTTGATCAACATAACACTTAACAATTAATCCAGAATACATTTCGGCGAACCCTGACCTTTCAGCCAGGAATAACCACACCAGTTTATTCAAAGTTAGTGAATTTTATTTCCCTATATTAACAAAGCTAGCACAATATAGATGTGTCTCAACACCAAATGATAAACGTAAATGAACATTAATAGCTGTCCATAACGGCGAAACAGGTGCAATCTATGCAGCATTTGAATAACAAGGCATTCGATAATAGCAATGCAAATCACTAAAACTATAATCTGTAATGAGCTAATTGCATACATTTAGTCAGCATAACAAGATCTCAAATTGCATCGTGTGACAAAAGGAATCCTCGTCTAACCTCAAATTAGCATCGGCATGTGGGACTTCATGCAAAAACAATTTCGCAACATTAATTTAGAAAACTCCTAACTAGGGCTCTTATCAAAATCAGCAGTTGGTTACCTAAAAGAAACACAATGCAATTGTACAATTTCCTTTCATATTTACCAATTACGATCAGCATTCAAGGAAGTCTTCGTCTCACAGGTACCGTTTCTCGATCAGCATGGGACAGGGTAGAGGGGGCAGGGGTGGACGGGGCGATTGCCTCACGGCGGCAAAATAAAACTACTACTTCATGCAATGGACAAATTCAAATTAAAGTCTCTAGGGTGAAAATCATTTAAGTCTCTTTCTCTCGATTAGAGAAAGAATCAAAGTCTCTCAAAATGGCGTCGCAGCAAGGTGGGCCATAATAGCTGCAATGTCCTGCAAAATGGCGGGTATGGGCGATGTCCAATAATGGCTACTTTCTTCTCGTGCACCTGGTTTAAATAGCCAACAGTTCAAATCCAGTAGGGTCGTCCATTGGAGGGTTCATAGGTTAGCTTCAAATTGTCCAATCAAAAACAACAGTTCTCAAGCTTTTACTTAAGCATACATTATCCTTGGAGACGGGTACGCAAGTTGCAACATTTTATACCAATTAACTCATTTTCAGAGCTTCCATTGTCCGCACCTGCAGATCGACCTTGGAGTAAAGAGAAAATATGCCAGGCTGGCACGAAACCTTAAGATAAGCATGTGAACGATCTCAGTGGAAAAGTACAGCTTCAAGCAGAAATACACGTTTAATAGCACATTGGAAAAATACGAGCATCTAAACCGTGAGACCAGGCAACTAGGCCGAAGCCTGCACTAAAGTAATGCTAAGCTAAAACATTTCAAACAAGCAAATCATAGCACACGTTTACGATTATGTCGGATTAGTGCAATTCTAATACATCACGTTATATAAAGCACGCTTATAAATGTTGGCAAACTACTCTGAGGGCACATTTTGTCCCCGTACAATCTTTATTAGTTCGGTTAAAGTCACACATGATTATTTCACACTACGTTTATGCGTTAATAAATGTAAAACCTTCATTTTCTGCTTCATCAATCCCTCCTCTGATGACTACTTGTCATCACACCAAATCATTCCCACAAATTTTATTCCATTAAAATTCTGTCAGTTCTCTTTTCCTTTTAATTCCCCTAGTTTTCGCTTTGTATTCTTCTGCCATTCTCTTCATTATTTTCTCTTCCTTCCTTCTTCTAATTCTTTCCATAATCATTATTATTCCCCTTTTTATTCCCCAAATTCCAAATATGCAAATTAGTACTATTAATATTCCTTGTATTATTTTCAGTAATATTCCATTCCGAATTCCCCCAATCCAATTTCCCACTGAAGCAAGTCCTTTTCCAACCTTCTCCCACACTCCTGGTTCTTTCAGTTCCTTCAAATCTGCACTCTCTTTTGTTAGATTAGCAAGCATAGTTTTAATTTTCACACTATTGTCTGGAATATACGTACAACAGTGTCGTGCACCAAGCATTTTGCAAACGCCGCCATCCTTTGCTAAAAGAATGTCTCAGGCAAGCCTGTTTTGAAGAGTCATAGCTCTTTCCGCTGCAAGTTCAGCATCTATCAGGATTATAGCACCTGAAAACTTTGTCAACATGTTATCCACTATAGTAGACAACTTTCTTATTTTGATGGAATTCAACACGACTCCCAACGAAGGAATCATGGCTCCAAATATATCTCCTACCACAACAGCTGCAGTCTCTCTTTTCTGGATACGATGTGATCCAGATGTCTTTGCAATCATCGATAGGTCATCCAGTTGATAAACCTTTGGGAACACTATACCCAAATAACATCTCCCCCACCATCCCTTTGGAAGACGATAATAGGCATTATACCCACAAATGTAATATACCCCTGGAATGACAGGGTCAAGTCCGTTCATCATGAATGTCCATTTGGCCTTTAAAATAAACGTATGTTTACACTCACTCGCTCCTACAAAAATAGTGTCAGAACAGGATTCACCTCGACATATACAAAATTTCCCTACATGCCAAGCATCTAAAGCAATTCTCCCTTGTGTCTTTATTGCGGCAAAATCATAATTATCTACTGAAGTCCTCTTATGTAGCTCTTTTTCTAATTTCGCATTCATTTGTGCTCTTCTATCATCTGTGCGATCTAAAAAGCTTATTTCTATTGCAGAGAGCGAGCAGGTAAGGTTTTCCCTATGAGCGTGAGCCGTTTCAAAAGGTTGCATTGGCTCGAAAAATTCCCTCATTATTTTAGCATCCCAATCTTTAGCAATCTGGCTTAGCTGCGCTATTATAGGAACATATGCAAAGGTAACATCATAATTTGAGTAAAAATACTGTATGTTAGTTTGACCGTAAAACCTAGACATTACTATACTACATGTAATCCCGTATGTAAGTGGCATGTGGTGATAAGTCACCCCTTCCTTTACTGATGTCGGTATCTGTGTACACACATAACAATCCTTTGCATCCATAGTCTCAACATATTCTGTTAGCAAGTGATAGAAAACATTATACGAAAGTTCTTTCTTATCATGCAAGAGTCTCTCATCTAATTCTAGTCTCTTTAATACGGTTAGTTCAGTGACAGTAACAGGAGCAAGAGTAGAAACATCAATTTTCTCATTCTCACCCTTTCCATGCATTCCAAGCACAATTGCCATTATTATTAGTACACATGCAATTACCAAGCCTATACACACATATTTACAATATTTCTTTCTACTGTTTTGCGTCATGATCTGTATAGAATCAGAGAGCTAGAAGCACCTATAAAGAAACTATTCAGCAATTCAGTTACAAAGCTGAACGAGCGCGATGTTCACACCGTCTTCTTCAAGAGGCCAGTCACTTATCGGTTAGCAGCATTTGTCTCAATTCGGCAATAACTCAGTCTCAATTCTGCAACAACTCAAAAATATATATATTTTTTTTTTCAAAGTTCAATAACTCACTCTCTCTTTTTTTTTTTTTTTTTTTTTCCAGTTGGCACGTTGTCAAATCGTGTTTAAGAGTCAATCAGGTTTTCAAAAGTCTTATCAGGTTAGCAAATGTCTTATCCGGTTTAGCAATGTCTCAGCTGGTTGTTTCGTATCACGTTAGATTGTAGCAAGCAATATCATTTATTACCCTTTCAATCGACAGAGTCCATAAAACTTTTCTTTTCTATTGGTATCTCTTCTTCTTCGTTCTCGAGGCTAAGAGATACAAATTCGTCAATCCAATCGTCATTGACTACATATGCCCATTCTGGACCGGAATATCTCCTGTTTGGCATCCTTTTCCTTTTCAATTTTGCTTCTCTTTTCGATTCTGCCTCGCTGGTACTTTCCTCCTTGGCCAAGTCTTTTCCTTCACTTGAGGATGGTACCACGACAGTCGCTTCCTTTCTTTTCTCTTTCACTTTCGGCCTTTCTCCGTCGTTCAAACTTTCTTTAGTCCTTTCTTTTATTGGTGATATGCTTAGTCTCCTCTTTGCACCATGTCCATTTGATGGACCTGCGATCTTTTCTGTGGGAACTTGAACTTTTTCGTTCTGTTCTGCCTTGTCCCCTCCTTCTGGGGAATCAATCACGTTCTCTTTTTCTTTTTCTGTATCGTCTGCTTCTGGGAAAGCCCTCCTCTGATCAGGCTCGCCTGCTTTTTCACCTCTTTCGAGCCCTTCGTCACCGTTACTTTCGTCAGGCTCTTTATCACTTTCAGCTGCTTCCGGCTCTTTGTCACCTTCAGCTGCTTCAGGCTCTTTGCTACCCTCAGCTGCTTCAGGATCTTTGTCACCTTCAGCTGCTTCGTCACTGTCTGAACTTTCTCCTTGGTCTTCCCCAAGTGAGTCTGCTTCGTCCCCAGAGAATATTTCTCTCTCCTCCGTTCCTGCCTGTTCGCTTTCAGTTCGGTTTTGCTCTGTCTCAGCACTCAGCACTGTTTTATCAGGCACTGGCAGTTTCAGCGCTTCAACTTCCTCATCTGTGGGACACAACACTTTCTTTGTGTGACTGGCGTGAATCCAGTTGGGAACTCCCGCACACTTCACAGCGGTAGTTGTCGTCAGGATCACTTGGAAAGGGCCTTTCCAACGGGGTTCCAGACACGACTTTCTCACGGGCTTCTTTACCACGACCCAGTCACCTGCTTTCAGTGTGTGTCCTGGACCTTGAATCGGTGGCAAGGTGGTCGCTTCCACCTGGTGAGAGAAAGAGCGAACCACGTCAGCCAGACCCTTGCAGTAGTCTAACACCATATCATCTGTGATATTCAAGAGCGCGTTTGCAGGAACTGCAGGAAGTCTCATAGCCCTGCCCATGAGAATTTCGTGCGGAGACAATCCAGTCTTTCTATCAGGGGTGTTTCTCATTGACATTAACACCAAGGGCAATGCGTCAGGCCATTTCAAATTTGTTGATGCACATATTTTCGCCATTCTTGATTTCAGTGTACCATTCATTTGCTCCACCAGTCCTGATGCTTCAGGGCGATAGCTACAATGCAGTTTTTGCTCAATGTTCAGCGCTTCGCAAAGTAACTTTATCACCTCGTTATTGAAGTGACTTCCCCTATCTGATTCTAAAGAGATCGGGAATCCGAAACGTGGTATTAACTCCCTCAACAATAGCTTTGCAACTGTAAGGCTGTCGTTTCTACGCGTGGGGTATGCCTCAATCCAGTGACTAAAAATGCACACAATCACCAACACATACTTCAGACCTCCATGCACAGGCATCTCAATGAAGTCCATCTGCATTCGACTAAACGGGCCACTGGCTCTGCCAATGTGGCTCGCGTTCACAACTGTTCCCTTTCCTGGGTTCATCTGCTGGCAAATGACACATCGATGGCAAACTGCTTCTGCAGCTTGACGAAATCTGGGGTTAAACCAATCAGTTTTGAACAATCTTATCATGGCATCTCTCCCTAGGTGAGCTTGCCCATGATAGAACCGCGCAAGCTGTGATAAGAGACTGTTTGGCAAAACAAATTTTCCTTCATTTGAAACCCATAACTCATCTGGTCTCTTTATACATTGTGATTTAATCCAGGAATCTCTTTCATCCTCCCTGACGTTATTCTGTAATGCTTTTAATTCATCTATTGTATCTACGACCTTCAAGGCAAATGCTTCAGCTGGTTCGAGTTCTGGTTCACTTATCGAATTCCATTCATCTCTGAGTAATATACAGTTCAAGGCACAAAATCTTGCAACTTGATCCGCATATGCATTTCCCAGAGAAACATAGTCCTGTCCTTTTGTATGAGCACTACACTTTACCACTGCAACTTCGGCTGGCATTTGAATGGTGTGTAACAATTCCCTTATTCTCTCCCCGTTTTTCACTGGGGATCCTGAAGAAGTCAGGAAACCTCTCTGTGACCATAGTTGTCCAAAGTCATGCACAATCCCAAACCCGTACTGACTATCAGTGTAAATGGTGACTTTCATCAATGCAGACAGTTGACATGCTCTTGTGAGGGCTACAAGTTCTGCTACTTGTGCAGAATAGACTCCTTGAAGCCACCCCGCTTCCAAGACACCTGTTACGGTACATACAGCATATCCTGCTTTCAAAATTCCCATCCCATCTCTTAGACATGAACCATCAACGAAAACAATTTGGTCATTTTCATCAAGCTTAGTATCCTTAATGTCAGGTCGAGGTTTTGTGCAAAATTCAGTCACCTGAAGGCAGTCATGCTCGACGTCTTCAGCGTTCTCAATTTCAGCAATTTCTCCAGGGAGCAAGGTTGCTGGATTCAACGTAGTGCACCTTTTCAGCTGCACATTCGGTGAGCCCAGTATTATCGTTTCATACCTTGTGAGTCTTGCTCCAGTCATGTGTTGCGTTCGGGAGCGGGTCAAAAGTATCTCAACTGAGTGAGGGACCATGACTGTTACTGGGTGTCCCATCACTATTCCTTCACTCTGAGTGAGGCTGATACCAACTGCTGCTACGGCGCGCAAACACCCTGGAAGTGCTGCTGCGACCGGATCCAAAGTAGCTGAAAAATATGCTACTGGTCTGTTTACGCCACCATGGGCTTGGGTCAAGACAGACAAAGAACATGCATCACGTTCATGACAAAACAATGTGAAAGGCTTTGTGTAGTCAGGCATACCTAAAGCTGGAGCCCTGCACATGCATTCTTTCAATTCAATAAAAGTATCCATCTCATCTCCTTTCAGCTCAATTTGATCCAAGGCATCCTTCTGGGTCAGTTTCAGTAAAGGCTTTGCTAGGGTTGAGAAGTTGGGAATCCACTGGCGACAATAACCCACCATTCCCAAAAACTTCCTCACCTCCCTCCTTGTCTTTGGTGGACTCATTTGAAGTACACTCGTTATTCTTTCCTTCATTATTCTCCGTGACCCTTTCTCTATCTGGTGACCCAAGTATTTCACTTTCTTCTGACAGAACTGTAATTTGGAAGGGGACACCTTATGTCCATTCCTTCCCAAATGGTTCAACAGAGCAATGGTATCGGCTGTGCAGCCACTTTCTGTCTTTGATGCAATCAATAAGTCATCAATGTACTGTACTAGAGTTGACTCGAATGGCAATTCTAATGCTTCCAAGTCTTTCTTTAGAATCTGATTAAATATCGACGGTGACTCAGAAAACCCTTGAGGAATTCGACACCAACTGTACACTCTGTCTAAGAATTTGAAACAAAAGAGAAATTGGCTGTCCTCATGAAGAGGCACCGAGAAGAACGCTTGTGACAAATCGATGACTGAGAACCACTCGGCATCGCAAGGGACCTGGAACATTATCACAGCTGGATTCGGTACTACAGGGCAGCATTTGACTATGATGTCATTTATTTTCCTCAAGTCCTGCACGAGTCGGACCTTTCCACTCGGCTTTATTAGTCCCATTATTGGTGAATTACATGGACTGCTTAACACTTCTTTCAGCACTCCCTGTTTTACAAATTCGTCAATGAGTTGGGCAACTTTCATGAGGGTGTCTTGTGCCATGTGGTATTGTGGGGTCTGGGGAAAGATTGCATTGGGCTTTACAGTCACTTTCACTGGTTCCACTCCTTTCATCAATCCCACCTCTTTCCCTGTCATATCCCACACTTCCTTTCCGACTGTTTCCTGTAATTCGGCTGGAATATCTTCTTCAATTATCATCGGGAAAAGGCAAATCAGAGGATACTCTTCATCGACAGTTTCCATCTCATCCCCCTCTACACTGTCCTCTTCTTCCCCATCACTGCTCGTCTGAATTTTGATTCCCTCGTTCGAACACATAATCGAACAACCCAATTTGCACAATAGGTCTCTTCCTAACAGTGCTATCGGGCTTGAGTCACATACCACAAATTGGTGTAACCCTTGATAGTTACCAATGCTGACTGGTACCGGATCTGTTATTGGGTTCGTCAGGTGCCTGTTTGCTACTCCTACCACTTGAACTGTCCTCCCTGAGAGTGGCAAATTTGGTACTTCACTGCTCTTAACAGTTGAACGTGTGGCCCCTGTGTCAACCAAGAATGAAACACGATGACCCATTACTCTTCCCTCTACGTACGGACCCTTTTGATCAACTTCCAAGGATGCTGCAAGCACACAATCTCCTTCTTCTTCTGAACTTTCACTCTCCCATACATTGTTTATTCCACTCTCACTGTGTAGTGGGAACTGTTGTACTGTGCCATTTGTACTCATTACCTGACCCGAGACCTGTGGAGGAACCATCACTTGCTGCTGACCCATTGGTGCCAAAGGTATTTGCATTTGCTGATTAGGTACCATGGGTAACTGCTGTTGCATTGGCTGCATTTGCGTCATCTGCATACGAGGCATCTGCATCTGCTGCGGCTGCATAGGTTGTAATCCCTGCAACTGATTTACGGTCTGAAAATTTGGGTTTGGACCTCTCATTTTCGGTCCCCTCATTGTCTGAAATGCATTGACATCATTGTTTTGCTGACCAACACCTGCACCTGCACCTTCCTGCACCACCATCGGGCACTCGCGTTTCCAATGACCGACGATCCCGCACACGTGACACGGCATCACCTTCTTCATTGCCTGCACACCATTCACAACAGTGTTCAAATCCGGACCATTATTCACAAAACCTCCTCTGCCTCTGCCTCTCGCCTGTGACTGAAACGCCATGGTTCCCTGCAACTGCGGCTGCGGTTGCGGTACCTGTTGTTGGAACCCTTGCAACCCTTGCAGACCTTGCAAACCTGTCTGAGCTGCCTTAAGCTGCATCATCATCACCTTCTCTTTCAACCTTTTCTGTTTCACCTCAATTTCGTCGCTACAGTATTTCGCATAATTCAATACTTCGTCAATAGGTTTCGACTGCCAGCAAATCAAATGCGACTTTATCATCTGACTTATCTCTGGCCTCAGCCCTTCCACAAATCTAAACACAAAATGAAGCATGTCCTTCGCCTCTATTGTTTCCGTGCCACTGTAGTTCTTGAACGCCTTCAGCAACCTCTCATAGTAACTATGAATCGATTCTTTAGCCTCTTGGGCAGTTCGATCGATCTTCTGCCAATCCACATTTTTCGCGGCAACCTTCGTCTTCAAATGCTCAATCACCTTATAGTACAAGCTCATCACCATAGGTGATGGTGCACCCGTATCCCTGTCTCTCTCCGGTTCACTTGTCGGCCAACCTACCGCTCTTTTGCAATCCTCCCACAAATCTGCCGGAACCACAATCTCAAATAGAGTGTTCAGGTCTTCCCAGAGACATTTTGCAAGCTTCACAAACCTATCAGTCTGTTGATACCATTCAATCGGCTTCTCTCTCAGTTTGGGAAAATCGTCCGTAAAAGACTGAGGGCCTCATTATGACCCTGGCGGGCGGCGGAGGCCGCCCGCCAGGATCCCGCCCTCCAAATTACCGCGCCGCGGTCAAAAGACCGCGGCGGGTATTACGAGTTTTCCCCTGGGCTGGCGGGCGGTTCCAGTAAAACCGCCCGCCAGCCCAGGGGAAAACGACCTTCCCACGAGGATGCCGGCTCGTAATCGAGCCGGGGGAGTGGGAAGGTGCGACGGGTGCAGTGGCACCCGTCGTGTATTTCAGTGTCTGCAAGGCAGACACTGAAATACTTTTCGGGGCCCTCTTACGGGGGCCCCTGCCGTGCCCATGCCATTGGCATGGGCACGGCAGGGGCCCCCAGGGGCCCTGCGACCCCCCCTACCGCCATCCTGTTCATGGCGGCTTTCCCGCCATGAACTGGATGGCGGTAGGGGGGGGTCAGAATCCTCATGGCTGCGGAGCGCGCTCCGCAGCCATGGAGGTTTCCAAAGAGCAGCGGAAAGTCAGCGGGAGACCGCTGACTTTCCGCTTCTGACCGCGGCTGAACCGCCGCGGTCAGAATGCTCATTGGAGCACCGCCAGCCTGTTGGCGGTGCTCCCGTGGTCGGTGGCCCTGGCGGCCACCGGCCGCCAGGGTCAGAATGACCCTCTGAATGTCGCTTCTATGCCATGGTACATGTATTAATTTTCCCCCTGCTGTCTCCCTCATTGGTAACATGGTTACTGCCTCGCTACTCTGTGGTCTTTTCTCATTGTGCTCTGTAGCACTGTCCCTCCTCTTTTCCTTTCTCTTTACCCACCTGCTTTCCCACTTGTCTATGCACCTCCACACTTGTGCACTCTGTAGCAGTTCTCTAAGGTGCGCCTTCATGCCTGCTGACCTCATGTGTTCAAAGTCTGTGGTCCCAAAATCCAACCTGTAGCTCCTGCTCAAATGTTTTGTCTTGTCTATGTCAACCCCGATTTTGTCGGCTATTTCCTGCAAGCTCTTATGTACCTTGTTCACTTCCTTCGTAATCCTGGGACATAGATACCTCAGTTCTTCTTCCGAGTAGGACTCTAACCTATTCACACCCATAGTCCCTTCCACCAATTCTTGTGCTTCCATGTTCAGCCTCATCCTATTCATATAATCTTCTCCCTTCCCACTGGCTGAGCTTTGTGTGGAATTCAGACTGTTGAACCACTGTGTCAGCTGTTGCGCATTCAACCCCATAAGTGTAGCATTTACATCGACTGCCATTGATGGTTGCGGCAACTTTTCAATGTTCGATGTTAGAGGTATTATCAGTGGGGGACTCGACCTCACCAGTGTTGACTGAGCACATATGGGACTAAACTCCATCAAGGACCCAGATCCAGTTGGCTGAGCCGCTATCGGAGTTATCCGTGGAGTGTTTTCTATGCACCTTCTTTCTGTCCCATTCTGCAGCATTGATCCTTGACTGCTCATACCCAAGTTAGGCTGACTGTACAAAGGTACCGGTGGGCCTACAGTAATGGGTAGTGATATCGCGTCTGGGTTCTGTCCATTTCCCATGTTCTGAGACATGTTCATTCCCACACTATGGGTCATCATTGCCGGCATGCCCATCTGACTCCCCGTCATCTGAGCATGTGCTGTTCCCCCCTGCATCTGCTTTTGAGGCATCAAAAACTGGGTTGATTCAGCTTGTGCCATTGTTGGGTTGTGACCATTCTGTCCTCCCACTGCGGCTGGATCTAGAATCATTCCCGTACTATTGTCGCTGCTGTAATACCTTGGGACCTGCGGCTGATAATTTTCTGCAGGTTTCAACATGGGCACATCTGGATATATTCTCCTAACCTGCGGTATCTGCGGGGTGAACAGTAAGCTCGGGCCCTTAGGTCCCGATGATGCTCCTGAACTCTGGGTTTCACTGTTCTGTACCGGTGCCGGAGGGGCAGAACTGGTACTTGGACCTTGTCCACTCTCCGCATAAGGTGGTGGACGGTCGTTCAGCAATTGCATTATTAACTCCTCATCCTCTAACTCCTCTTCTCTTCTCAACTTTTCCTCGTCCTCTCTATTCTTGGAACACTTCCTGTCTGTCTTACAGGTAGCTTTCTTACCTGCCTCCCCTTCTTCCTTAGTAATTGCGGGAAACAATTTTATCCCCTGCAATACATCTGACCTCCACACCTTCTGTGCATTATCCCACCTAGCGTCCGCTAGTGTCTTTTCTACCTTCCTTATCCTAGTCTCGAACTTATTTTGCTGCTGCTGTCTAGCCATTAGTTCCCAAATTGCTAGAGCCTCAAACTGTGCTGGCCTTGGAGGTACCTTCATGTCGTACATCGTGAATCTCAAATTCTCTTGGATCCTTATATTGAATGTCCCATGTATCGGGAACGCTACGCTCCCATGTTTCTCTGTCAGTTTGTGCCATTGCTTTAACCAAAGACACGGAGCTACCCCCTTCTCTTCCATTACAATGTAAGCTGGTGTGCCTTCGGGCGGCGTTTCCTCTCCTACGCTCGCTTTAATGTATGACTCCCCCTTCATCTCACTCCTAAATGCTTTAAAAAATTTCATTTTCTCGTCTTTTTTATTTCACAAAGTTTGTAATCAATAGGTGACTGTAATTCCCGGAATACTCTTCGCTTGCCTTTCCCCTTCCAATCGAGCCCCACGGACTGCGTCCAATCCGTGCGCGACCCTTCTCTACAACCAACCTATCCCAGCGCGGCTCCTAGTGACGTCACACTCACACACACTGCGGCTGACAAAGCCTCGCGGCTAGTCCTCCTTCACTCAGCACCTCTCGTAACAACTTCTTGCATGTATCGCGAGCTACCAAAAATATAAAACAGATCTGTCGGTTTACTACAGGAAGGGTAACACAACTGCTTCAGGACCTTAGGGATTTTTCACTAGCCTCGGCAGTTATTCCATCTTTCTCGGTCCCCACGTTCGCAAGCACATCTGACCCGCAGACTCTGCTCTCAACTTGTCAGTGATCTATTCTAGTGCACTTAGAATTTTGTCAAAGCCCGAAGTCGAAGTTTCTTTCACTCCCTAACACACGTACCGACTCGTTGACCACGCCCGATCAACCTACTAAACCGCCCAGACCACAACATAAAACAACATACTCTGGAGTCTCTTGACCTCGCAGGGCCCGTCTCAACAACAACAACCACGTGGACCTTTTTATGCACGAAGCGCCACATGCACATGAAGTTCGACGACTTCCCTACTCTCACACTCGGAGTCGCACCTCCGCTATTTCTATGAAGTTCGACGACTTCTCTACTTCTACACTCGGAGTCGCACCTCCGCTATTCTCTAAAAAAAGAAAATCCTCGCAACCTTTTCACTCAATCTGCGGCAATAAGCTGTGCAAGCGCAAAACCCTAACTTCACTCATACCATCACTAGTACCGCCAACGCCGATTCCACACCTCCATTCTCACCATTCGCAAGCTCCGAGATTCCGGGAAAGTCGCGGTGGACCTAGCCCATCATCATTCTGTCAATCTGTTTTACCCAAGAAAAATCTAATTCAACTTCTTGAGTGGGGTCTCAAAATGCGTACCCGTTAATTCAACACCATGTACTCTAAGAGTACAGGGTCCCAAAAGACGAAACCGTCCTCTGCTACCATCTACTGATAGAGCGTTCCGTACTAATAATTTACCTGTATTCGGACGCTCTTTAGGCCGATGAATCTTTTGACTAAGTGGGACTCTCCGTACTCTATATCGGTTAATTTTAATCAAATCAATAATCAATAACGAACATAAGCAATGCCTTGATCAACATAACACTTAACAATTAATCCAGAATACATTTCGGCGAACCCTGACCTTTCAGCCAGGAATAACCACACCAGTTTATTCAAAGTTAGTGAATTTTATTTCCCTATATTAACAAAGCTAGCACAATATAGATGTGTCTCAACACCAAATGATAAACGTAAATGAACATTAATAGCTGTCCATAACGGCGAAACAGGTGCAATCTATGCAGCATTTGAATAACAAGGCATTCGATAATAGCAATGCAAATCACTAAAACTATAATCTGTAATGAGCTAATTGCATACATTTAGTCAGCTTAACAAGATCTCAAATTGCATCGTGTGACAAAAGGAATCCTCATCTAACCTCAAATTAGCATCGGCATGTGGGACTTCATGCAAAAACAATTTAGCAACATTAATTTAGAAAACTCCTAACTAGGGCTCGTATCAAAATCAGCAGTTGTTTACCTAAAAGAAACACAATGCAATTGTACAATTTCCTTTCATATTTACCAATTACGATCAGCATTCAAGGAAGTCTTCGTCTCACAGGTACCGTTTCTCGATCAGCATGGGACAGGGTAGAGGGGGCAAGGGTGGACGGGGCGATTGCCTCACGGCGGCAAAATAAAACTACTACTTCATGCAATGGACAAATTCAAATTAAAGTCTCTAGGGTGAAAATCATTTAAGTCTCTTTCTCTCGATTAGAGAAAGAATCAAAGTCTCTCAAAATGGCGTCGCAGCAAGGTGGGCCATAATAGCTGCAATGTCCTGCAAAATGGCGGGTATGGGCGATGTCCAATAATGGCTACTTTCTTCTCGTGCACCTGGTTTAAATAGCCAACAGTTCAAATCCAGTAGGGTCTTCCATTGGAGGGTTCATAGGTTAGCTTCAAATTGTCCAATCAAAAACAACAGTTCTCAAGCTTTTACTTAAGCATACATTATCCTTGGAGACGGGTACGCAAGTTGCAACATTTTATACCAATTAACTCATTTTCAGAGCTTCCATTGTCCGCACCTGCAGATCGACCTTGGAGTAAAGAGAAAATATGCCAGGCTGGCACGAAACCTTAAGATAAGCATGTGAACGATCTCAGTGGAAAAGTACAGCTTCAAGCAGAAATACACGTTTAATAGCACATTGGAAAAATACGAGCATCTAAACCGTGAGACCAGGCAACTAGGCCGAAGCCTGCACTAAAGTAATGCTAAGCTAAAACATTTCAAACAAGCAAATCATAGCACACGTTTACGATTATGTCGGATTAGTGCAATTCTAATACATCACGTTATATAAAGCACGCTTATAAATGTTGGCAAACTACTCTGAGGGCACATTTTGTCCCCGTACAATCTTTATTAGTTCGGTTAAAGTCACACATGATTATTTCACACTACGTTTATGCGTTAATAAATGTAAAACCTTCATTTTTTGCTTCACCACGACTCCAGTATCAGACAAGACATTTACATTGGGGGCCATTATCAACATACAAATACAGTTTATATGTGCATCACTGTACAGTTGGACACAGTGGAATTTCCAGATACGATATCTTTGCTGCATCAAGTTATCATGAGTACCCTTCGAGTTTTAATCCAACAATATAGTGCCAACATGTAACAAGTTCAACTGACAAACCACTGGTGTGTAGTAAAACTTACAGAGGAGAGGGTTCCGGGGAGGGCGGGCAGGAGTGGGATAGGGTTTAGTGGATGTGGGGGGTGCACACTCAGACCTACCCGTTATTGGAAATCAATTATTTTAATTATGAGTTCCTAACTGCTGTCGATGTTCGTTAAAGATCATTTGTGATTTCTCTACTCATCATACGTTTTTCCTACCCATAAAGCAATGCTCATACCGTCATCTGGGCACCCATGAAACATGTCTAGGTCTCCTATTTCTCTAGGAAGGACCACCAATTGTGTGAGCACCACCATTTCTAGGCAGTGGGGAAGGATTGCACTCTACAAAGGACTCGGACAGGAATGTTCTGGTAAATTATGTATATGGTTGTAATGTTACTTGCTTATCTTTTTCCTAGTCAGAGTTTTTAAAACAAAGTTATTTTTTCTTACTTTCGGTGTTATGGTAGTTGGTTTAGTGGAGCATGCACAATGTTAGACCTTGTTAGCCTACTAAAGATTGTAATGAGTTGCCGTTACACATCAGAGCCTCATTCTCATTACCTGAATTAAGAAAAAGCTGAAAACATTGCTCTTTGAATAGCCTCTCCGCTGCCCTATGCCTAGCTGTACTTTCACGGACAAAGTGCCAGGTTACCTTACCGGGTGATAGCGTGCTTTAAAATCAACATATTATTACATAATAATATACAGTCACTACAAAACATGACATTGCAAACACACACCAACACACATGGAGCTCTGCACAAACTCCATTTATCACACATTGTTAGAGAAGAATACACATCTGAGGCCTGTGCTATGTCTGTTCTCGCATATGAGGTAAGCTTATACCGCTGCTGCACATGCTGTGTGCGCCTGCACATGCTTCCTGTACTGCTGATGTCTGTGAGCGAAGGAAGCTTGCACTGCTGTTGCAAATACTGTGTGTGGAGGAAGCTGAGATTGCTTCTCCCTGTATTAACAATGTGCTGTCCGTGGTCTCTTCCTCCTCCATCTTGTTTTTGTCCTACGTGTCCTTCTGAACTTTGCATGACCTGTTTGATTCTCCCCTTTCGACCATGAAAAGGTCTTCCACTCTCGCTTCTATTTATGCCAATCATGTGACCCACAAGGTATTTACCGACCTTCACATGCAGAAAACCACATACACAGCATGGACAGCATGGATACTATTACTGTACACGTCCCTGTACGCGGGATCTTATATTAAAAGGGTGCACTACTGCTGCTGCTCTTATGCTACATCTTCTGTGAATTACTCAGACGTGCTGACTTTTTTTGAATGTGCAATGCCAATACAATAAGCATTGCCAATGCTTTTTTTGTTGCTAGTCGCAGACTGGTAGAAAATAATCCTCCTCCTGACGATGGTGCCCTCTGCTGGCTCGCATTTCGGCGGTTCTCTGCGTTGGCCTTCGGTTAGGTCTGCCGGGTCCATCCTCTTTATAAGATAGTTCATCTGAGTTCAAGGAGGCCTTCATGGTACAATAAGGCGTGTCTGGTTCAATAGCCTGCAGTCCCGTCCAATGTTGCTCATCCGATGATTGGGCGCTGCACTCGAGCAATGACTGTGTCCGATGCGCATAGGACTGATACTGAACGCTCGTGCATCTGCGACAGTGAGCGTATGTGACGCGCGTGCGTCCCTTCCAGGTAGGGAAGGAGCATCTGCCGAGAGCCAGGCTCGATGGGGATGCGCCATGGGCGGCTCATCGGCTCCGACGGGCCTTCGAGTAACAGCTAGAGACACCTCGTCGGCCCATAACATCTATCCTCCTTTGCAAATGAGAGAAAATTCGAAGTGGGATGGAGAGATTTGCATTGTCTGTCTTTAAAGGTTAGGAGCCTCGAGTTGAATGCCTCAATTGCGTGCATTCCCGCTGCTGCCCTGTACGAGATATCATAGGAGCGAAATGAGAGTCCTTCCCTGAGACGAGCATTCGTACATCATCGCAATCCATGGTATTATAAGTACGATTTTTAAACCTACCATTGCCCCAAGTCTTGCAGTCTGCTTTCACTGCAACTTCATCAACATGCCCAGAAGAAGCGGCTAACAACTGGCAATCGACATCACCAATGTGTGCAGCCAAAGACATATTTATTAATTCAATTGTTTACATTACTGTACTGTACCCCAATAGCATTTGTGACAGAGTCTACCTCCTCCCCTCCTCCCTGAAGCTCTTCAACTTTTTCAGGATCGCCGAGGGTCGCACCAGGTAGACCCCGATGGCTAAATCTAAGAGTGAGGGGATGGGTTGCTTTGAGGACACTTTAAAAAGTAATTTGTGTAAAAAAATATATTTAATTATATTAATTTACATCTGATATACACAACAGCATTTAAAGGGTTAATAGACTCAGATATAATAATTATCAATACATTACATTATAGGGTTTACACTATGAAGAACAATATAAGATTGGATGCATAAACGTAATTTACGTAGAATCAGTTGATGTCAAAAACTACAGGTCCCAGAATGCAACATCATAGTGAATTGGTCTCAAACTATATAAGTGAGGTTAGATACGACAATGTTTACCTGTGATCAAGACCTGTTTAGGTTGAAACGCGTTGGGTGGTGGATAGCACTGTATTATGGAATAATTAAAGGCTGAGACAAGAACCTCCTAGAGTGCGATGAATTATTTATTTTTATATATATATATATATATATATATATATATATATATATATATATATATATTTAACTAAGGGCAGTCTCCACTAGGGAGTTATAGTTAGAAGCTAGGTTCTATAGAAAAGACATGTTTTACTTGCTTATTTCTTTGGCCCCGGTTGATCAATCTTCACCAAAATTTTCCAAAAATATATGATGCTCACTTCAGTTACTGTCTGGAAAGTTTCAGAGTGATCTGATAAGCAGCAGGAGAAAAAAGGGGCGGGGTCCCAAAATGCATTTTCCCCATGCTTTTTTTCCCAAGGATTGTGAACAGGAATAGAGTCTGAGTCGCTGGATAGAGTTCCATCAAGTTTGCCAGAAAGCTAGCTCTTGGTCCAGAAAGAGCCCTTCTTAGGTTGCGCGCGCAAGTGCTTTCCGACCTGTTGTAATCTATCTGTGGACTTTTAACCAGTCCCACCTCACGTCCATCACTTTCAACTGTTTGTGGGCTTGCCTTTCAAAAATTTCTTAATGTAAATGCCTTAAGTTTGTCCCACCTTGGGGCAGTTTTTTTACCGCTTTGCAGACTAACCCTGTTACATGGATTATCACACGATTACCGATATGTTTTACTGTGTGTAAACGACTTTTTTCTTTGGGGGTCTCTCCTTCGCGCTGAAAGCGGCCATGGCACTTTGAATCTGCTTGCACTGCCTTCCCCATCTCCTCTCACCCGTCCCTCAGTTTCCTGTTCGTGTCTGCCTGTCCCCACCACCCCTCCCAAGTCATTGCTTGTTTTGTATAGCTTTTACGTTGTTTTGAAGATTTGATTGCTTAACTACTATATGTGCACTGTTAATGGTTTGTTATTGTTTCTGTTTTTAACCATCCTTGCTTCAGCATTTCCTATTCTTGCAATGCTATCTTATCCAAAAAATTAGTTAACAGCCGTGTATGCAATGGGTCTCAAACTGCACCCTTAGCGCGGTGTGTCATTTTCCTTCCATCTGTTGATGTCAAAAATACAAGTGGTTAACAAGCACTCCTCCTGCGAGACTTGCAAGATGGATTCCTTGCTTCTGAATATGTAGATACAAATGCTGCCTAGGCGCAAAGGCCGCTGGATTTCCTTGAAATAAACATTCTCTCTTTCTGGGGCTTTGTCTCAAGAAATGATTGCATTAGACACCATAAATTGTCCTTGCTGGCACATGTGCGTGTGCACAAACACACACACACTTACGTAGCATGCCCGCACACCGCAGCAGCAGCAATGCGCTAGAAAGATAGATAGATAGATAGATAGATAGATAGATAGATAGATAGATAGATAGATCACATTGTTTTCCTTTATCCACATTGACGGGTTAGTATAAGGGCGGGTGATGTGTGGTGATACCGCAGCGCAGAAAACGTGAGAAGAAGGCAGGATGCCAGGAACAGGCACGCTTTGCTTTTTTTTTTAAAGCTAAGATTCAGTTTTCCAAATAAAGGCCAATATTTTAATTAGTGAGGCAGGATACAGAAACAGCTACTTAGATATGCAGATGTTTGAGGTAGTATCTTTAGCATTTTCTCCCGCTACAAAAAAAACCTGAGAATTTGTTCCATCCATTTCAGCACCTGATTTTCTTTTTAGGGGCGAGCGCACAGCGCTCCGTCCCCTGTAGTAATCTCTCTTTGGGCTTCCAACCACTCCCATGTCACGTCAGTCACTTTCTGAAGCAAGCACTTAAAATCAGCTTGCTTTCATATGTGAAAGGCATGCATACGCCATGCCTTTTCTGGTGTTTAGCCCACCTACACAACACCGGTAAACTCGTAAAATAATACGAGGCTCGATGTTTTCAGCATGGTTTCCAGACTACTTTATCTGTTTATTTTCCACGCAGCGTGAACACGCTGGGGTTTACATAGCGCGATTGCGCTCCGTTTTATCTTTTTCTATTTCAGCACGATCACACTGCATTTTACATAGTGCGATCACGCTGCATTTTTTTTTCTTTTAATTTGTGTGGCAAGAAAAGTCCTGTGAGGAGATTACAACGCTAATAGCTCTAACTCGAGCAAATGCGAGACCTGTTGCATTAAAAATGCTTGTTTTTCTTTTTGCATTCATTATATAGAATATTTCAGGACAAGGGCCACTGAAGTAGTGGAGCGTAAATCATCTGAGAATCATTTTATGATTGAACTTGACATACATGTCATGTCATACAAATCATACATTATGTAATTTAATTCAAAATAAATTGTGTATTTAAAGTAACGTGCAAAATAAAAAAAGGCGCAGTCTGTATTAACTTCAGATAGACACTCCAACACAGACACGCATGTATAGTAAATGTTAGACATATTAAAGAGTAAGCGAACAGCTTTGTAATTACAGTTGCATTCTTTAGTCTGTTGAAATTAATGTTTGTTTTTCTGCTAATCACTTTAGCTCTGCTTGAGGAATCTGTATATTTTCTGATAGAAAGTGATCCGGCAACTAAAAATGGCCCTTTAAAATTTCGTGAACATAGTTCATTAGGACTAATGCTATTAAAGTTGCCCCAAAAGTATTAATTTCTCCTTCATATAGCAAGATCTAGTGGTCAGAATTACAGAAAGCTTGGCTTGAAGAATGTGTAATGTGAAGTGTGCTTGTGTAATGAGCTCCGATACCTTTGGGCCCAGTCTGTGCTACATAAAACCAGGAGCGCCTCGTGGTGCCTTGAACGTGGGGGCAGTGCTTAGGGGGTGAGGGGGAGAAAAATTGATAAGAAAATATAACGCTTACCTGTTTCCCCGCCACCACCACCGTGCCGCTCATTTGCCTCCACTGCATCTGAGCCTGCCCTCCGGCCAATCTGAAAACAGCATGACAGCAGCATTCGGATCAGCCTGTGCACCAAGCCAGGGTGCTTCGAGGCAGAGTGGAAGTCTCTGCCTGCTGTCTCCAACCCGGCAACACAGTGCCAGGTTAGAGAGAGCACAGTGTGCATGTGTTTTTGGCCGGCCCGAGATGGCCTGAGGGGAGTGCTCATCGTTGCCCATGGCCCGCACCTTTTACAATAAAACCTAATTTATTATCGATTTATTGTAAAAGTTTTGCTGCTGCAGGAGGGTGACGCTCCTCCACCATAGCAGAGGAGCCACACCTGCAAAAAACAGCAAATAAAAACCAAAGCATGAAGACAGAGGTTGAAACAGATAGGTCTAGTTTTATTTTGTATAAGTAAGTTCAGTATTTTTTAGAACACTGAACATTAAAAATGCAATGATATTTCAACAGTGTTTTTTATTTTTTTTTAATAAATAAATTCAAATGAAAAATGAAATCCGATTGGCCAGCCAGTTGTTGTTCCAATCGGGTTCTTCATGCTTTGCAAACTTAGGAAGTCAGGAAATATTTGATCCATCTTTCAGTATTGGAACCAAGAGGTTCACAAACCCCAGGGCATCGTGCGTGGTGGAATTTCAGAAATGTATGCATGGTAGTACATGTGGACAGCTCCAGAAGTGGCAGTGGCATAGTCCACTGGAGGTGGACTAAAGGTGTAAGGGCATGCCTTATACCCAGAATTGGCCACACAATGTACCCAAAGGCTGTTGGGTACTGTCAAATACTACGTTTTCTGGGCATCTGATGGCTGGTTCATTCACGCTGGGTGTATATTCTTTGTAAACATTTCTGTGCCCTGCCAACTCTGGGGACCACACAGAAGACTGTACCCAAAGAAGAGGCCCTGTACCCAGAGTTTTCTGGGCACAGTCATTGTGTCTACTGGACTCGGTGATGTAGGGGCATTGAGCAGCTTCAGTGAAATTGTTGTTTATGTCAATAGTGATTTGAAATCTAATGTCACTAGTGAAGTTCTTTTTATTAAATGTACTGAAGGTAGATTCAGTACATGTAAGTACAACAGTAGGCCTGCTAGCCCTAAAAATGTCCTCTAGGGGCTAAGTATATGGTTACACTGCATTCGTTTCTCCTGTTTTTTCTTGTGGTTATGCCTTCTAGAGGCTAACAATGTGGTTACATAACCATGTTTCTTACAAATGATAATTTTGTTTTAGTGCCCTCTAGGGGCTGTTTTTGAGCATTACAGTCTACTGCCAAACGTTTATTTCTGATAAAGGTTTATATAATAATTGTATATGTTATAATGATCTCTCCTTATTACAATTATGACCATGATTCAGCCCAACCTAACATCCTTATTATTGAACACTATTGATATGTTTTGGTGACCCTTCTAGTTTATTTGTCATCTGTGACTGTCTTGTGTCTTGTTTTTGAGGAATTGTGTTAGCCAGCCAGCAACTCTGATGGTGGGGTGATAAAAGTGGTATTTATTCTATAGGAATTAGCATGGCAGATGTAAATGAGGATGCTAAATGGCAAAAGTTAAATTTTTTGCTGCAGATAGAGGAAGAAGACAAATGGAAGTGCTTTAGATATATGCAGTGCCGTTGAAATTATATGGCCGGAAAATACAAAATTATGAGGCAGGTTTGACCAATTTATGTGGCAAGAAATGTCCAGTTATGTACATAATAGCTCTAATTCAAGAAAATGCCAGACCTATTACATTGCAGATGCTTGTTTTTGGTGTAAATCCATCCAGTCATTTTTGAGATATTATAGAAAATTCATTTTTGTATGTGTAGGGACGCAAAGGGTCTCTGCAACCTCGCAATCTCGTGGTGAGATCTGAATGGCTGCCACCACTTCAACAAGTAATTGATGGCAGCCATCTTGGGACTCGACTCGGCAGAGTCCCTGAAAAACAGATAAAAAAAGAAAAGGGGCCAGGTAAGGACACCTTGACCAACTTAGCTCTGATGTTGGGGTCCCAGAGGGACACCCCCAAGGAAATAAAGCACAAAAAAATGACTTCAGCAAATTTGCAATTATGTCACAAATCTGCTGCAAGAAGTTTTAAAAAAACATGCGCGGTCTACTGCACTTGTTTTAATAAAGCCCCCGGGTGGGCCAGGTCCCGGGGGACAAGTAAAAAATAAAGGAGGCGGGTGCTTTGGCCCCCCCTCCTGGACTTAATTATGCCCCGGGGACCACCACCTCCCTGGGGTTATGTTTCAACGGTCTGCAGGAGGGCTACATGGCCCCCCGCATCCAAGAGACCACCACTTCCCCAGGGCAAAAAAAATAATGAATGTGAGGGGGAAGCCACCCCCACCGCAGCGCTGGGGTTCGCCACTTTCTTGGGGCAAATATTTAATTACATGCGGAGGGCACAAGGCCCCCCCTTAAGCCCTGGGGATCGGCACCTTCCTCGGGCTAAAATAAAAGAATGAAGGGGTCCATTGTGGGGCCCTAGGGAACACTGCCTCCCCGGGGCACATACAACATTGGAGCTGGACTGCCACACCCCATTACTGGCTCCTGCCATGTCCTGGGGTGCCCACACCCGCGACATAGTTGTTTGCTCTGATTTGGCGGGAGCTTTAAGAAGCTCCCGCCAAGTCAAAGCAACCACTCAGGTTGCAGAAAGAGAGAGCTGACAAACAGCTCTCGTTGTTGGAAGTGGAGGTTTCCTCTGTTTCCTTGCTGCTCCCCCTGCAGCTTGAGGAACTGCTGGGCAAAAATAAGAAGACTGATGGGCTCCCAAATTGCCCCCATGTACTTCACCAGTTTCAGCCTATGTTTTTCAATATGAGCATTCCAGTCAAGATTCCTTGTCATGGTCAAACCCAAATAATCAAAGACACAAACCTGGACCAAGGGAACCCCTGCAAACTTAGTTTTTGATCTAGTAACATGACCTGGGTTAAATATAATACATTCTGTCTTCTCTGTGTTGATTTTTAGGCCTCTCTGTACACAAAAACTCTCAAAATAGGCAAAAACTTTTTGCAGCCCCATTGGTGATTTAGATAAAAAAGGGTATCATCCACTAACAATAGCGCAGGAATTTTGAGGTTAGCCAACTGCGGAACATCCCTGTTACAAGTATTCAGATGTTCAATCAACCTGTTCACATAGAGACAAAAAAGGGTGGGGCCAAGACACAACCCTGTCTGACCCCTCGATCTACCAGGAAAGGGTCAGTCAGTTCTCCACAAGGTCTATACCCCACTTAGGCATAATAATTGTTGTGCAGTCTAAATATAGCAGACAGCAAGTCAGGAGGGACTTGCCAAAGTCTACCATGCCTTAGAACGGGGGACCTGGTCAAACGCAGACCTTCAATCAGCAAAAGCAATGTATAAAAATACCACCTCACAAAACCACTGATTTCCAGTAAATTAACTGGAGGCTAAAAACCTGATTTGTTGTTCTGGCACCCTCACTAATCCCGCCTGGAGATCGGTCAAGATGTAATTTTCCTCAATCTACATCTGCAGTCGATCAGGTAGAATAGATCTAAATAGTTTTTGAGAGCAATCAATTAAACTAATTGGCCTTTAGTTCTGTGGATCATTTGGAGAGCCCTTTTTAGGGATGTGGATAATCTAAGCCCCTGCCCAGGATGGAGCGATTGGTGCACCCGCTAGAATATTATTAAATATAACCAAAAAATATGGGGCCCAGAGATCAATGCTGTTACAAATGTAAGAACCCCTTACCATCAAGCTAACATCCCAGGGGATGGGCTTTGGAGAAGGGAGAATGCCCTCCCTAATCATATATAATGAGGGAAAATCGGCCACCCAGTCTGTTGCCAAAACATTAGTCCCCAGATGATTACCATCTTCTCTACACCCTGTTACAACCAAATTCCAAAACCCACATACATCTCCATTCCTAGTGGCAGCAAGCATTTTCTCACATTGTACCTCTTCCCATTCTTTATTGGCTACTGAAATTGACTTTTTATACAATGACCTCTGAGCTCTGTTTTCACCCCTTTCATGTGCTTTGATTGTGGAGCTTAAAGTGGACCTTTCCTCCCTACAGTCTCTATTACACCATGATTTGGGAGCCCTCCTACCTAAGGATCTGCAAACAGCCATATAGAAAACGCCCTTTAGCCCACTGAACAGATAATTGTGAATTGAAAAAATCCACTTTGACAAACCTGCTGGTTAACCCTATAAGTGCGGGCGTCGGCCACTGGCCGACACCCACACTCCCTCCCTGGTGCGGGTAAGGTCCAGTGTCCGACACCAGGGAAGGGGTTAAAAATCCTCCGGTGCAATGCACCGGAGGATTATTATTATTTTTTCCCTGTTTGAGACGCGGAACAACTTCCACGTCTCCATCCCGCCCCCCTCCTGCCCCTTTGTGACGTCACTTTTTTTCCCTACCGGAGCAGAAGCGGATCAGGTAAGAGTCCTCTTCTGCTTGGGTGGGGAAAAAAAGGCCAAAACGGCCTCCCCAGATGCCAGGGAGGCATCGATGGAAAGGGGAGGCTCTCCCCTTTCCATCAATGCCTCCCTTGCACCGTTTCCTGGCCATGAATCGCAGCGCGGCTGCGATCCGTGGCCAGGAAACGCCCCTAGACACCAGGGATCTTCTTTGGGGGGGTCGGCCCCCTTGTAAAAGGGCCGCCCCCGCCGGGGGCATTTTTTTTTTATCGGTACTGTTTTGGGGGGCGATCGCGCCGCGCCCCCCATATTTAAAAAAAAAATAATTAAAGAAAGTAAAAAAATTCAAAACAAAATGGCGGGGTCGGCCCTCAGAACAAGGGCCGAACCCTGGGGGTAAAAAAAAAAATCTAGTTTTCCCTGGGGGGGTCGATCGCCCCCCCAGGGAAAACTAAATTGTAATAAAAAATAATAAAAATCAAATTGTTGGTGGTCAGCCCTTAGGGTGACCATCTATGGGGCCATTTTGTTTTATTTTTTATACATGAGTGCTTTGCCAAGGTAAAGCACACATGTATGAAAAAAAAAAGTTATGTAAATTAGTGTCTTGCTTTCTCTCTCTCTCTCTCTATATATATATATATATATATATATATATCTATACATATATATATATATATATATATATTTTTTTTTTCAGGTCGAGCATTGCAGCGCGCATGCACTGCTTTTCTGACGTGTTGGTTTGTCGACCATGACTACCACTCGTTCGTGGGCTTGCCCTTTCAAAATCCTTTGATTACATTGATAAATGGTTTAACTTTGTCCCTCCATGGGGAGGTTTTGTTACCGCCTTGGCCATCGCCCCTGGTACATGGCTAATTGCACTTTTGCCGTTACGTTTAACTGCGAGCGAACTTCTTTTCCTTTTGTTTATCTCTTCATCTGATGCTCATGGTGGCCGTGGCGCTGTGAATAGGCTCCCTTATGTGAAAGTGTTTAACTTTCACTTTTCAATTTATGTGGCAAGAAAAGTCGGGTTAGTAGTTTATAACGCTAATAGCTCTAACTCGAGCAGATGCGAGACCCATTCCATTGTAAATGCTTGTTTTTCTTTTGTGTGTTGTTTTCTGGGAGCCACAATTGGCCCCCCAGGGAAACCACACATATACATAAAAGTTATATATATATATATATATATATATATATAATGGCAAACAATTTCACTGCACTCCACGAGGACTGTGATCAAGACTCCTTGGTGAGTCGAAACGCGTTGGTGGTTATTGACTGCAATAAAATACACGTTTATTTGTACCTCGTGGAGTGCGGTGAAATTTTTCGGCATTACATAATTTCGAGATTGGTCTTCTCTGTCACTGGGCACCGGCAGTGGAGAGCGCTGCCCAGCAACCCTTCGACCACTTTGTTTCTAAACAAATATATATATATATATATATATATATATATATATATATATATATATGTATTATATATATATGCAACACAAATTGGTTAAAAGATTGTTGCGCAGCGCACTCCACTGCCGGTGCTCAGTGATGGAGGAGAGTAACCTCGAAAATATTTTGTGAACAAGAATCTCACTGCACTCCACGAGGTTCAAATTGACATGTTTTATTGCAAGTATAAAAAATGAAAGAAAAGAGGGACTCATTTACCGTGATCAAGACTCCTTGAGAGTCGAAACGCGTAGGTGGCTATTGCTTGCAATAAAATATGCCAATTTGAACCTCGTGGAGTGCGGTGAGATTCTTGTTCACAAAATATATATATATATATATATATATGCATGTATGTCTTTTCTATAGTGGCAGTTGCCATAAAGTAGCGCAGATGGTTTATTGTCCTGCTGCAAAGGATATACATTTATATGTATTTAGCTGAGTGGATTAGTAAAGGCAAGCGTTACCTGCGTTTTAAAACAAATGTTATGCCAGGGGGACTATGGAGATATGAGTGGCACTTTTGCTGGGTAGTACTGAGGGAATTAGAAGAGGAGGTAATGGGAGGCAGAGCACCAAAAATGACTGTTGCACTGGATGCCACCAGCGCTGAAGGCTGTGATGATGGGTATGTGGTAAGGTGAAGTAATACATTCTTTTTTTGTTTTTTTTCAGTGTTTTCTGAGAATCTGCAGGATTGGAGAAGAAGCGGAGGTAAGGTGATGACATTTCCTATTGTACACAACAAACATACCCACGAGCAATTTTGTGACTATCTGCCTTCTACGTAGGCTAGTAATTTAGAGGGACAGTTTAGCCAGTAGCAGAGATGGCGTCTCATTGGATGACTGCTTATCAAGCCCTAACTCGGGTTATGGAGGACAGTTCTGATGTAGGCTCAGAGACTGAGACACCAGACACTGAGACAGCATCTGACGGAGAGGACAATGGGGCAGAATCTGGGAGTGATTTTTCAGTCGGCGGAGTCCCATCCGACGACACCTCTTCCAGTGAGTCTGAAGGAGACAATGACAACAGCCGTGCTGTCCCTTCGCAAGCACATTCTGGGCAGCGGGACCACATTGGGTTAGCCGAACCCAGAGAGCACATGCTTGGGGCCGCAAGCACAGAGAGAGTGCTCTCTTGGCAGCCCCCTGTTTAGTTCAGACCCAAATTCCACGTTTTACTGGTGACGCTGGATGTAAAGTCGATACAGCTAACTTTTTGCCAGTCGACTACATCTATCTATTTTTGGATGTTGACTTCCTTCAGAAAATTGTGCAGCAAACAAATTTGCGTGCAGACCAATTTCTGAGGGAGCGCAGAGGCACTCTAGGGCCCCGTTCTAGGGCACGCCAGAGGACTCCCACTTCGCTGGCGGAGTTGAAGATATTTTTGGGCCTTACGCTCAAAATGGGGTTAGTGCAGAAACCCACCTTGCAGTCCTACTGGACAACTCGCACGGTTTGGGTAACTCCCATCTTCGCACCACACATGAGCAGAGATTGTTTTTTGCTACTGCAGCGCATGCTGCATTTCAATTACAATTCTGCTGCATTGCCCCGGGACCATCCAGATCATGACAGGTTGTTCAAAATTCGGCCTGTCGTGGAACATTTGTCTGCCAGGTTTCCAGAGATCTATACTCCTGGAATGAATATAGCAGTCGATGAGTCATTGATCCTGTACAAAGGACGGCTGCTTTTCAGACAGTACATTGCGAGCAAAAGCGCACGCTATGGCATAAAGCTGTACATGCTGTGTGAGAGCTCTTCTGGCTATGTGTACAGCTTGAGAGTGTATACAGGGAAGGATTCTACCCTAAACCCTGTAGGTTGCCCTCCCGCGTTAGGGGTCACAGGTAAGATTGTATGGGAACTTGTCCAGCCACTTCTTTACAAAGGTTATAACCTTTATGTGGACAATTTCTATACAGGAGTAGAGCTGTTCAGTGAGCTCTACAAAGCTGGCACTGTGGCCTGTGGTACAGTTAGTTGTAACCGCAAAGTATTCCCGCAGGAGCTTGTTTGCAAGAAGCTCCAGAAATCAGAGAGTACTGCATTGCGTTCTAACGAACTGCTCGCAGTCAAGTTCTTAGATAGGCGTGATGTATACGTGCTCACTACAATTCATGATGAGAGCACTTCTCCCATCACGGTTTGGGGTCAGATGGCCGAAGTCCACAAGCCCATCTGTACACTTGATTACAATAAGTACATGGGCGGAGTGGAGAAGAACGACCAGGTTCTTCAACCATACAATGCTTGTCATAAAACTTGCACTTGGTACAAGAAACTGTTTACCCACCTGATTCAGATGGCAACATATAATGCGTATGTTGTTTACCGTGAGACAACCACAGGAAACTCATGACTTTCCTTGACTTCCAGTTGTCTGCAATTGAAAGCCTCACTGCTGTTACAGAAGAAGCAGCAGCCTCCACCTCATATGTTCTGGAGGATGTGGCAAGGTTGCTGATCGCATTCCTAAAACACCCAAAAAGGATCGTCCATGTCGTCGCTGTAAAATGTGCTCGAAGCATGGAAAGCTGCAGGAGAGTCGGTATTACTGTCCCCAGTGTCCATCACAACCAGGCCTCTGTATCCCTACTTGCTTTACGTTGTATCATACTAAAGCAAAGTTCTGGGAAATCGACTGAGGTTGAGCTGCCGTTGGGTAATCCTTTCAGTGGCAGTGCATGGATACCGAACGTCCATGGGCCACTGCTTCGTTAGGCAAGGAGCCACAGAATTTTACTTCATCATGGACTTTCTTTTGGACTGCTTGAGAGCTAAATCCACCGTCAGAACGTGGTCGGTGTTCTGTTCAATTAACATGCATTATATTCCCCCTACTGCATATACTAGTGGACAGAACATATGCCACATTGTCACGGAGTACCCTTTCTTCACCAGCATGTCTACCTTACTTTCAACTGTAGATATGTTCTCTCAGTTTGAGGAATCACTTTGTACGGCATACTTGGAAACCCCCAACTTGCATCCACAAACTAGTATAGGTTCACTTGGCAATTATACAGGATTAGCCAGGACTCTGATGAGAACAGAGACATGAATGGGTAAGGAAAGCTTATGGCAGGAGTGCCTTCACAGGGTTATTGCACAGGTAGAAGGCAGATAGTAAAGGTTGTACAGATGTACATCATCTACACCTATGGATTCACACCCATTGGTGCCATCCCAGCACTGAAGGAGAATGACTTGTATAGGTCAGTGTTTGACCTGCTTTTCATGTTCATCCTCCATCAGAACTTAGTAGATGTTCAGTTTGCTGTATAAGTACATTACAGTCACATCACTGCACATAATGTTCGCTGTGACATATGCTACGTTCTCATGGACTCCCCTATGTACCAAACACTACCCTTTTTCATAGCCTATGACCTTCTCTTTAGGGAACATCATGAGAAATCCCCAGCATGTCTCCCTTAGTTTCAAACGTAGATATGCTCACTCAGTTCGAGCAATCGCTTTGTACGGCATACTCGGACACCCCCAACTTGCATCCACAAACTGGAAGGAATTGGATTTAGCACAGAGAGTGCGTTAAAGGCGCATGAAAAACATGTCTTCAGGTGGCTGTCACAGGAGTCATTAGTAAAGGTTCTTAACGCATGCATTTGGTAATGTTAAGGAAGAAGGAGGCAGTTACTTGACAGGTGGTAAAATGTAGTCAAACTTATTCTGTTCTGTGGCGTGTGAATGTGATGGGCCCTTGTCTGGCAGCGGTAAGTTAATGTGAGTGCAGTGATTGGTTGGATTGGGCCCGTGGCTGGCGATATGAAAGGGTTGTTTGTTGTGTGTGAATGGCGTGGTGCCTGGACGCGGCTTTATGGCCCACATTCAGAAGGCTTGGTTTCAATATTCAGATACTTTGATAAGTATTCATGCTTTGAAACCATAACTTCTGGAGGGGCTAAAACCAACCAGTGTGAGTGGTGGGTTAACTTTAACAAACTAGTACCAGGGGAGTCCAAGGGTGCAGGACTTGCGTGGCTCTCACCAGTTTTCCTTCACTGAGAATCCCCTTGAAATAACAAAATGTGCTTAAAAAACACATTTGCCTTGCATTCCAATGAGCAGAATTCCAGGGATCTGCAGGGAGCCATTAAAATTACCTACCACAAAACAGCCTCGTTTTTTAAGACAGTCACCTAAGTATTTGGTCCTCGGCTCGGCAGCCATGTAGGGAAACCTACCAAACACAGACATTTCTGAAAACTAGACACCCAAGGCAGCCCACGTAAATGTGGTGTGTTTGGATTTAACAAAGTTTTCTTACCCAGAATACCCTGCAAATGTGAAACGTTGATTAAAACCACTATTTTTCCTTTCTTTTTTATCACAGAAACTACAGGAATGTGCAGGGATCCTCAAAATTCCTACCACCCAGTGTTTCCCCACTTGTCCTGATAAAAACACAACCCCGCTTGTGTGCCTGCGCCTTGTGCCTGCTTCAGGAATGAATCACTCCAGGGTTAACAGTAGCCCTCATGCAAGGACTACCATTGACCCTTGTGTGATCCATTCCTGTCGCGGGCACTAGGCCTACCCACACAAGTGAGGTATCATTTTTATCGGGAGACTTGGAGGAATGCTGGGTGGAAGGAAATTTGTGGCTGCTCTCAGATTCCAGGACTTTCTGTCACCGAAATGTGAGGAAAATGTGGTTTTTTAGCCACATTTTGAGGTTTGCAAAGGATTCTGGGTAACAGAACCTGGTCAGAGCCCCACAAGTCACCCCATCTTGGATTCCCCTAGGTCTCTAGTTTTCAAAAATACACAGGTTTAGTAGGTTTCCCTAGGTGCCGGCTGAGCTAGCGGCCAAAATCTACAGGTAGGCACTTTGCAGAAAACACCTCTGTTTTCTGTCAAAAAATGGGATGTGTCCACGTTGTGTTTTGGGGCATTTCCTGTTACGGGCGCTAGGCCTACCCACACAAGTGAGGTATCATTTTTATCGGGAGACTTGGGGGAATGCTGGGTGGAAGGAAATTTGTGGCTGCTCTCAGATTCCAGGACTTTCTGTCACCGAAATGTGAGGAAAATGTGGTTTTTTAGCCACATTTTGAGGTTTGCAAAGGATTCTGGGTAACAGAACCTGGTCAGAGCCCCACAAGTCACCCCATCTTGGATTCCCCTAGGTCTCTAGTTTTCAAAAATACACAGGTTTAGTAGGTTTCCCTAGGTGCCGGCTGAGCTAGAGGCCAAAATCTACAGGTAGGCACTTTGCAGAAAACACCTCTGTTTTCTGTCAAAAAATGGGATGTGTCCATGTTGTGTTTTGGGGCATTTCTTGTCGCGGGCGCTAGGCCTACCCACACAAGTGAGGTATCATTTCTGTCGGGTGACTTGGGGGAACGCTGGGTGGAAGGAAATTTGTGACTCCTCTCAGATTCCAGAACTTTCTGTCACCGAAATGTGACGAAAATGTGTTTTTGTAGCCACATTTTGAGGTTTGCAAAGGATTCTCGGTAACAGAACCTGGTCAAAGCCCCACAACTCACCACATCTTGGATTCCCCTAGGGCTCTAGTTTTAAAAAATGCACAGGTTTGGTAGGTTTCCCTAGGTGCCGGCTGAGCTAGAGGCCAAAATCCACAGGTAGGCACTTTGCAAAAAACAGCTCTGTTTTCTTTGGGAAAATGTGATGTGTCCACGTTGTGTTTTGGGGGATTTCCTGTCGCAGGCGCTAGGCTCAGCCACACAAGTGAGGTACCATTTTTATTGGGAGACTTGGGGGAACATAGAATAGCAAAAAAAGTGTTATTGTCCCTTGTCTTTCTCTACATTTTTTCCTTCCAAATATAAGAGAGTGTGTAAAAAAGACGTCTATTTGAGAAATGCCCTGCAATTCACATGCTAGTATGGGCACCCCGGAATTCAGAGATGTGCAAATAACCACTGCTCCTCAACACCTTATCTTGAGCCCATTTTGGAAATGTAAAGGTTTTCTTGATACCTATTTTTCACCCTTCATATTTCAGCAAATGATTTGCTATATACCCAGTATAGAATGAAAACCAACTGCAGGGTGCAGCTCATTTATTGGCTCTCGGTTCCTAGGGTTCTTGATGAACCTACAAGCCCTATATATCCCCACAACCAGAAGAGTCCAGCAGACATAACGGTATATTGCTTTAAAAAATCTGACATTGCAGGAAAAAGTTACAGAGTAAAACATAAAGAAAAATGGCTGTTGTTTTCAGCTCAATTTCAATATTTTTTTATTTCAGCTGTTATTTTCTGTAGGAAAACCTTGTAGGATCTACACAAATGAACCTTTGCTGAATTCAGAATTTTGTTTATTTTTCAAAAATAGTTAGCTTTCTGGGATCCAGCATTGGTTTCACACCCATTTCTGTCACTAACTGGAAGGAGGCTGAAAGCAAAATAAATTGTAAAAATGGGGTACGTCTCAGAAAAATGCCAAAATTGTGTTGAAAAATGTGGTTTTCTGATTCAAGTCTGCCTGTTCCTGAAAGCTGGGAAGCTGGTGATTTTAGCACCGCAAACCCTTCGTTGATGCCATTTTCAGGGGAAAAACCACAAGCCTTCTTCAGCAGCCCTTTTTGTCCAATTATTTTGAAAAAAACCAACTTTTTGCTCTATTTTGGCTAATTGCTTGGTCTCCTCCAGGGGAAACCACAAACTGTGGGTACCTTTAGAATACCTAGGATGTTGGAAAAAAAAGGACGCAAATTTGTCATAGATAGCTTACGTGGACAAAAAGTTATGAAGGCCTAAGCGCAAACTACCCCAAATAGCCGAAAAAGGGCTCAGCACTGGGGGGGAGGGAACGGCCCAGCAGCTAAGAGGTCTTCTCTTAGAAGGGCATCTAAACTAACAGTAACCTGAACACAAAAACCCCTAGCATTTCCGGTGGGCCAAGCAAGGTGGGCCATTTCACCCTGTACTTATTACTGGATGAATGCAGACTATCAGTTAAAGGGCCACTTACACAACCCTCCCTTCCCAGAACTCGGAGATCCACTTCGAGATTCAGAGCATTATGGCCACTATTCTGGCGTACAATAACAGCCATGTCAACCAATAATGGCCACATCTTAACATCCACTAAAATGTAATCAATCAAACTAGTGCTAGGAGCTCAGTTGAAGGTATGCCTTCCTTCCTTATCAGACCTCGTTCTCCCATTGTATGCTCGTAGGCCATATTTCATTGTATAGGCATTACTTTGCAGGGCTAAGCTAGAACATTGGTGCCATTGTCAACAAGGGCATTGACCAGACATTGTCGAGTTCTGAGGTCAATGCGACAGAACTATTATCTAATAATAAAATCCCCACCCACATCCTTCAAAACACTCCTTTGCGCATCAGACATATGAGTGTTCAAAACAACTCCCATAGTAGAGGATTCTTTATTAGCTACATCAGGCCTTAGATACACATTGTAAAGATATATCACATGGGATGCAGTACTCAAACAAGCACACCGAATATCCTGGGAGGGTATTGGTAGTTCTCTTGCCTTAGAGGGAAGCCTTCTATGAACCCAAATAGTTAGCCTTCCAGATGGGCGACCCCTCCCACAGGAAACAGTCTTTTTTGTAAAGTTTGCAAACCCTAAACAGTGCAGAAGTTGGACTGCCCAGGTTTCCTGAAATAAACTTATAGCACATTGATCGATTAACCTTGTCCATTCAGGATTACCAAATTTCACTGCTAATCCTGCAATATTCCATGACAACAAATTGCCAGCAGACTTTGAACCACTCAGCTGAGACTACTCCTGTGTTAGTAGTCCCCCAATAACACCATAACTGTCCAAAGGAACAGGCAAGGCACAGTCACTGCTCAGGGAGCCTATGTCCAAAGACCTTTGCCCACTGTAATCACAAGCGGGTTGGCAAACCTCAATACAGGAAGGGTAAAAACCAGAAAGGGACAATCCTCCATGCAAATGTCCTGCCAGTGCAGAAGGAAGATTGGGCCTACAGACCTCTGCACACCTGTTAGTCACCTCAGTGCTCCACTACCCAGTTCCCAAGGAGAATATGTCACTAACCCCCTTGGGTCGAATGGTCATGATATAATTCCCAGTAGAATTCACTCTACCTCCTCCACCCTCTCCATCCTCCCCACCCCCATCTTCATTGTTCCCCACTTCTAACCACCACGAGGTGGAACTCTTCCTCTGAGGGACAAGTCAATCCACCCTAACCACAATGTCAAACTGGCTAGAGAGTGGGTGAGAGAAACCATCATTACTAGGAGCCTGCTTGACATAGGGCGTTGGTAATGGATCTTTAGCATGATAGACTTAATTAATTGTCCTTTGTCTGGAAGAACCCTTACTACAGCCAGGCTTATAGAAATACCCCAGTGGCAGTAGTACCAATTAGATTCCCTCAAAGGACACCCTGCGGGAAAATAGGATCCTGTGCACCACCTTGGAAGACCAAAAGTTAATAATAATACATTAGCCAAATATGGGGGGTCATTACAACATTGGCAGTAAAAGCCACTTACCACCGTGCAGAAGACCGCCAACACACCGCCGCGACTGCGGAAATCCGCCACAGCTATTATGACCCACATCACGGAATCCGCCAAAATTCAGACACCCACACAAGTCCGCCACACCAAAGGTCAGTGATAAACTGGCAAAAACAAATCCTCCACCATCACGCCAACAGAAATACACCCACACTATCACGACCCACGAATCCACGCAGCGGTCTTTCAACCGCGGTATTCCATTGGCAGTACACACCGCCGCGCTCAAAATACACATACATTTACAAAACACTACCACATTGGACAATTCAAAATACACACACCTGATACACATACACACACCACTCCCACACACCCAATACAATATAAAACACACACCCACATCACCCACAAACCCCTACGACAACAATTACTGAAAGAAGGCCAGAGAGAGACACCACCATCAACAATACTGGCATCCACAGGCACACAATACCATCACCCACATAACGTCTACGCACCTTACACTACACACCACTACATATCAGCACACTTATCACCCCACACACCACCCACCACATCACCTACACCACCCCATGGCACGGCAAAGACACCCCAGGTTCTCGGAGGAGGAGCTCAGGGTCATGGTGGAGGAAATCATCCGGGTAGAGCCACAGCTATTCAGAGCACAGGTGCAGCACACCTCCATTGCAAGGAAGATGGAGCTATAGGGAAGAATAGTGGACAGGGTAAACGCAGTGGGACAGCACCCAAGAAATCGGGAGGACATCAGGAAGAGGTGGAACGACCTACGGGGGAAGGTGCATTCCGTGGTCTCAAGACACCACCTGGCGGTTCAGCGGACTGGCGGCGGACCCCACTTCCTCCCCCACAACTAACAACATGGGAGGAGCAGGTCTTGGTGATTCTGCATCCTGAGGGCCTCGCAGGAGTAGGTGGAGGAATGGACTCTGGTAAGTCAAATCTTAAATATCTTAGCCTACCTGCATGCCAGCACATACCCCCACCCTCACCCCCATCACTCTAACTCCTCAAAAATGTCCCAACATCACAAACCACACATCCTAACACCAAGCCCTGCATGCAACAACAAAGCATGGACACCCATCACTAAAGCATGCCCACTGCACATACCCATACACCCCCTTAACCACCATCACACAAGGTCCCACACAGGAATGCAAGCACTGGGGTACATGGTCACCCACCCATTGCACACCATGGCACACACAGATGCAATAAACATCCTTTTCTACCCCTACAGGACCCCTACCCAACGTCACCGGACCGGAGGGTCCACACATGTCCACACCACCAACAGAAGAGGCCCACAGTGATGACAGCACCTCTGTCCAACTGGATCTAGATGACCAGCCTGGCCCATCAGGGACCTCTGGACAGTCGGTTCCCCTCACCCGGTCACAGGCCACCACAGACCTTCCCACCTCTGGAAACACCAGCACAGCACCCACTCAGCGGGGCCATACCTCCGTCCCCAGGACACGTCAATCAGCAGTGTGTCCAACACTAGAGGGAACCCAGGATAACCCACCACCCAAACAACAACAGGGACCTGGGGGCAGTGGTTGTGGGCACACGGTCCAGGGGACGGAGGCCCAGGAACAAAAGGGAACTGGGAGGGCTGCTGTGCGACAGGGGGCGGACAGTCCCGGGGAACCCACAATTCACGAGGCCCTCTCCAACATCATGGGAGCCTACCACCACTCCCAGGAGACGATGGCAATGGTACTGGCCAAGATTCAGGAGACCCAGCACCTGCAGGAGGAACAGTATTCAGGCTTCAGGGAGGAAATCAGAGCCATCAATTCCACCCTGGGCACCATCGTAGGGGTGCTGAAGGAAGTACTCAACACCAGGAGGGACACTGTGGCACTATAAGGGGCCCCTGACAGTAGCATGGGCGATGAACTGCCCACCACCTCCGCCGGTGCTAGTGGACAGGAGGCACTGCCGCAGGACCACCACACCAGCACCCCACCCCCTGCAGAGGGAGAACCACCTCGCAAACGGTCCCTGAGATCCAGGACAAAGACAGAGAACAATGCCAAGACCCCCGCCAAGAAATGAGACCACCCTGATTTGTCATCCTACTGTCCCACTTTGTCACCCTGTCCATCCTTAAACTGCCCCAGCTCCACTTCCTATGCCCATTAGGCCAATGCACCTGTGTGACTAATAGACTGGACTCTGCCATGGACATTCCTCCACCATCAACCCTCACCATTTTGCTACCCCCTTCAATATTGAACACTTAAATAAACACCCTCAAAACACAAAACAATCTGGAGTCAGTCTGTGATTTCGGAATACTGTATTAGCAGTCACTGTGGCAAAAAGCTCTTTCATTTGTAATGTCAACATACCTATGTCACACAGCTCTAGTCCATGAGGAATCAAAGCAGATGTCACACTGTCGGACCCACATCTGTGAAATCGTAAGGGAAAGTGACAACTCAGTGACCATACACTGGAAGAAAACGACAGACAGTAGAGAGGTAGTAGTGTTTAAGTACATGTAGTAGTCAGGTTTGTGTTCTTACCTGTGTTTCACTGGAAATATTGCTAGATCACTGAGTCCCTGTTGTCCATGTCTTCTTCTTCTGCTTCCTCGTCTTCACTGTCCACAGGCTCCACAGCTGCAACAACACCGCCATTTGGACCATCCTCCTGCAGAAAAGGCGCCTGTTGTCGCAAATCCAAGTTGTGAAGCATACAGCATGCCACGATGATCTGGCACACCTTCTTTGGTGAGTAGAATAGGGATCCAACTGTCATATGGAGGCATCTGAACCTGGCCTTCAGGAGGCTGAAGGTCCGCTCGATCACCCTCCTAGTTCACCCATGGGCCTCATTGTAGCGTTCCTCTGCCCTTGTCCTGGGATTCCTCACTGGGGTCAGTAGCCATGACAGGTTGGGGTAACCAGAGTCACCTGCAAATGGATAGGGACAACTGTTAGACACACACTAACCGGTAGGGATATCCCCAGACCCACACAACCATTCCCACTGACTTTCTTCCAGGTGCTCACCTAATAGCCACACACAGTGCCTCTGGAGTTGACCCATTCCATAAGGGATGCTGCTATTCTGCAGGATGTAGGCATCATGCACTGAGCCAGGGAACTTGGAATTCACATGGGAGATGTACTGGTCTGCTAAACATACCATCTGTACATTCATAGAATGATAACTCTTCCTGTTTCTGTACACCTGTTCACTCCTGTGGGGGGGGGGGGGGACCAAAGCCACATGTGTCCCATCAATGGCACCTATGATGTTGGGGATATATCCCAGGGCATAAAAATCACCTTTCACTGTAGGCAAATCCTCCACCTGAGGGAAACGATGTAGCTCTGCATGTGTTTCAGCAGGGCAGACAACACTCTGGACAACACTTTGGAAAACATAGGCTGGGACATCCCTGATGCTATGGACACTGTTGTTTGAAATGACCCACTTGGAAATGGAGAACTGACAGCACCTGCACTTGAGGGGGGATTCCTGTGGGATGGCGGATAGCTGACATCAGGTCTGGCTCCAACTGGGTACACAGTTCCTGGATTGTGACACGGTCAAGCTTGTATGTGATGATCACATGTCTTTCCTCCATTGTCGACAGGTCCACCAACAGTCGGTAAACCAGAGGATGCCGCCATCTCCTCACATGTCCCAGCGGATGGTGCCTATGAAGGACAACAGCGAGCACAGAGTCAAACAACTCAGAGGTACTTACCCACAGCTTGCAGAGAACACCAATCATAATCTAAAAAGTGGCCTGTATGTGTGTTGAGTCTAGGCCTAGGTATGTGTGATGCAGTTGAAAATGAAGCCATGTGGGTCCATGAAATGGCGGCTGCCTGACCTCTATAGTGGGACAATGGAATGTGAGGTAACTGCGCTGGCGTTGTACACCGTCGCGGTAGGTGGTCGAAGACTGTGGCATAATGCTGCATTGGTTAACATTGAACCCTATGGGTCCCTGGAGCCAATGACGATGTACGTCGGCGGTGACGGTACGCACTGCCGCGGACGTGACCGCCATTTTCTATCTGTTCAATCACTCGATACCTGATCTTCGACAGGAGAGGACCTACACTGCAAGTGCTGCTGTGACCTTGGTCTGAGAGAGACAATGGCTCGAGTGTCTGGGGAAAGGGCCCCTGCCTTCACATCGGAGGAGTTGGAGAAACTTGTGGATGGGGTGCTCCCCCAGTACACGCTACTCTACGGTCCTCCAGACAAACAGGTAAGTACACTAAGAGCATACTGTATGGGCTATGCCTGTGTGGAGAGGTGTGGATGTAAGAAGGAAGGGGGGAGAGTGCGGCGTGCATGAACCGACGGTGAGCGCATGTGCCACATGGCAAGGGTAGGGATGGGGGCCAATGACTGTGACGGTGCAGTTGGTAATAAGTTTCTCTTCCCCCTGTACAAATCATGTAGGTCAGCACCCACCAGAAGAAATATATTTGGCGTGCCATCGCCAAGGACGTCCGGACCCTGGGGGTCTACCACAGACGGAGTACCCACTGCCGGAAATGATGGGAGGACATTCGCCGCTGGAGCAAGAAGATGGCGGAGGCTCAGCTGGGGATGGCCTCCCAACGTGGGAGGGGTGCACGTCGCACCATGACCCCCCTGATGTTCAGGATCCTGGCGGTGGCGTACCCAGAGTTGGATGGGCGCTTGAGAGCATCACAGCAGCCACAAGGGGGTGAGTACACTCTCATTCTGCTGATCTTGCGTGCAGTGGAGGTGTCTGGGTGGGGGACGTGGGCTGTGGGTTTCCCTAGGCCAAGGCGAGTTCCGTAGGCAAGGTCCCTCCGTAAGGCAGGCCATGTGGCACCCCACCGCACCTCTGTAGAGTGCCAAGTACACCTAGTCATGCCCCTGTGTCATCCATGTGTGCAGATGTCGTCCATAGCCTAGTAGGCCATTTCCCAGGAATTGAACAGTGGAGCCCAAGAGCGCGGCGTAGTGCAGGGGGCTTGTGTGTCTGTCGTGTCCGCCAATGGTAGCGGTAATGCATGCACTCAACATGTCTTTCTTCTGTCGTCCCCCCTTTTTGTTGTCTCCCTGTTTTTGTGTGCATTAGCATCATCAGGCGGAGGAGCAGTGTCACTGGAGCACGATGGGGCTGCATCCCACATGGCCATGGAGGGCCACACTACGGAATTGGACTTCACCAGTGGGATGGAGGGCGAAGGGAGCTCCACGGCGGGGACAGGAGCTGAGACCAGCGACACGGACTCGTCCTCTGGTTGGAGCTCCCTTGTAGTGGCAGCAACATCTGTACCCCCCCATCTACAGGTACAGCCGCCACCCCCCCCCTTCCAGCACCGCCCTCCCAGCAGCCCCTCAGCCTTTGCCCCGTGCCCGCTCACCCAGGAGGGTGGGCATCACCTTCGCCCCAGGCACCTCAGGCCCTGCCCCAGTCACCCCTGCTGCCCTCAGTGAGGAGGCCATTGACCTCCTCAGGTCCCTCACTGTTGGGCAGTCTACCATTTTTAATGCCATCCAGGACGTAGAAAGGCAGTTGCAACAAACAAATGCATTCCTGGAGGGCATTCATTCTGGTCAGGCGGCCCTTCAGTGAGCTTTTCAGACTCTGGCCTCAGCACTGATGGCAGCCATTGTCCCTGTGTCTAGTGTCCCCCCTCCAACTTCCTCCACCCAGACCCAATCCCCTGTACCCCAGCCTCTCCCAAGCACACCTCTAGACCAGCATGCACACACGTCAACACACAAGGGAAGTTCAGGCAAACATAAGCACCACACATCCCACAGGCACTCACGCAAGCATCACACACATGCAGACACACCAATATCCACTGCCTCCACTGTGTCCCCCTCCTCCTCATCTCCCTCCTTCCTCCCAGTCTCATCTACACTCACACCTGCATGCACTATATCTACAGCCACTACTACCATCACCAGCACACCGACCACCACACCCCGCTCACGTGCAGTCACCACCCCCACTACCATTCACACGTCACCTGTGTCTTCTCCCAGTGTGTCTGTGACGCCCCCTCCTAAGATACACAAATGCAGGCACACACCCACCCAACAGCCATCCACCTCACGACAGCCTCCAGTGCATACACCTTCACCCAAAGTCAGCAAACGAACACCTCCTACAACCACAACCTCTTCCTCCACTCCCAAACCCCCTCCAGCTACCCGTCCCAGTGTCTCCCAAAAACTTTTCCTGTACAACCTTGACCTCTTTCCCACACCTCCCCCACCCCGTCCATCTCCTAGGTCCCAAACTTGCACCTCAGCCACAACATCTCCGGGACCAGTGGTGCCTGTAGTCACCGGAATCTGGAGTGCACCAGCCACCAGGGCGGCCAGTGTGGCACAGAGCCACAGCACAGACAGTCCCCCACCTGTGAAGCATCAGAAGTTGGCCAGTGGCCGGTGGGAGAGGGGGAAGACTCCAGCCACCAAAGCCGCTCCCAGGGGTCCCGGTGGGAGTGTGGAGTCAGCTACGACACCTTCCAAGGTGGGGAAGGGCCACAAGAAACCAGGAAAGTCTGGGAAGAGCAGTACAGTGGAGGAGACCGCCATCATCCCCGCTGCCCAGGAGGCCACAGCCATCATCCCCACTGCCCAGGAGGTCACAGCCATCATCCCCGATGCCCAGGAGGCCACAGCCGTCATCCCCGCTGACCAGGAGGCCACAGCCGTCATCCCTGCTGACACAGAGAGGACCGCCAGCACAAGCCCAGCTGGGCTAGAGAGGACCGCCAGCACAAGCCCCGCTGGGCTAGAGAGGACCGCCAGCACAATCCCCGTTGGGACAGAGAGGACCGCCAGCACAAGCCCTGCTGGACTAGAGAGGACCGCCAGCACAAGCCCCACTGGGACAGTGAGGACCGCCAGCACAAGCCCCGCTTGGACATAGAGGACCACCAGCAAAAGCCCCGCTGGGACAGAGAGCACCGCCAGCACAAGCCCCGCTGGGACAGAGAGGACCGCCAGCACAAGCCCCGCTGGGCCATGAAGGACCGCCAGCAGCTGAGTCACTGCAAAGGAGCCTGCCGCTCCAAGCACCGCTGAACAGGGCACCGCCGTCTCAAGCACCGCTGAACAGGGCACCGCCATCTCAAGCACCGCTGAACAGGGCACCGCCGTCTCAAGCACCGCTGAACAGGGCACCGCCATCTCATGCACCGCTGAACAGAGCACCGTCGTCTCAAGCACCGCTGAACAGGGCACCGCCGGCCCATGAGCGCCAAGGGCACTGACGCTACTGAGTCCGTCACGGGCAGAATGAAGCACTCTGGGCACCATGCCCCCTCCAGAACCAGTGGAGAGATCCATCCACTACCTCTGTCCTTAGCAGGATGAAGCACTCTGGGCACAATGCCCCCTCCAGAACCAGTAGAGGGATCCATCCACTACCTCTGTCCTTAGCAGGATGAAGCACTCTGGACACCATGCCCCCTCCAGAACCAGTGGAGAGATCCATCCACTACCTCTCTCCTTAGCAGGATTGAGCACTCTGGGCACAATGCCCCCTCCAGAACCAGTGGAGAGATCCATCCACTGCCTCTCTCCTTAGCAGGATGAAGCACTCTGGGCACAATGCCCCCTCCAGAACCAGTGGAGAGATCCATCCACTACCTCTGTCCTTAGCAGGATGAAGCACTCTGGACACCATGCCCCCTCCAGAACCAGTGGAGAGATCCATCCACTACCTCTGTCCTTAGCAGGATGAAGCACTCTGGGCACAATGCCCCCTCCAGAACCAGTGGAGACTGGTATCCACTTGAGAGACTGTGGCTTTGCACTCCCCAGGATTGAACAGTGGGCAAACCACCCACTGGAGAGACTTGAGGGACTGTGGCTTTGTACTCCCCAGGATTGAACCGTGGGCAAACCACCCACTGTAGAGACTTGAGAGACTGTGGCTTTGCACTCCCCAGGATGGAACAGTGGGCAACCCACCCACTGTAAAGACTTGAGAGACTGTGACTTTGCACTCCCCAGGATGTAACAGTGGGCATGTGGCCCCCTCGTGGATTTGGCGTCGTGCACTTAACCGGCTGAGGTGCCCCCCCTTTCCCTCCCCCTGAGGTGCCTGTTTTCTTGCTCTCTGATGCCCCTGCTGTGTTCTCTCCGCCATGGTCGGGGATCTTGTGTGGGCCTCGCCCATACCGTGTGGGCCCAGTGTTCCACGGACTTAATTGGAGCACTACCTGGACTACTATGCTTGGTGTATATTTTGTTAATGGTGTATATATATATATTTTTGCCTACTTGCTTTTAATATATTACAATGGTTACACTCATTTTCTTTTGTCTTTGCATTCTTCTCGGGGGGTTGGGAGGGTGTAACTATAATGTATCATGCTGTATTAGTGTGTGTGCTGTCGTGGGTGAGGGTCGGGGTGTTGCGTGTTGCGTGTGTGTGTGTCCCTGTTTTTTGCCTCCCCCCTCCCCTGTGTCGTAGGTGCAGTACTCACCGTGGTCTTCGCCGCCGGCATTCGTGCTCCTGGTAGAGGAGCAGGAAGACTATTGCAGGGAGAATTTGGAGTTCCAGCTCCATGGTGTCCTAGTTCCTTGTGGGGTGTGTAGAGGTGAGCGTTTTCCCTTCGGAATACTGTTTCCGCCTTGTTTTTATCCGCGGTGAATCTGCCCCGGAAAATATGGCGGATTGGTAGGTTGTGATACTGTGGGCTGTACTTTGTCCTCCGCCTGTCTGTTGGCGGTGACCGCCGTGCTGTTTGTTTGTACCGCTGTGGTGGTCGGAGTGTTAAAGTGGCTTTCTTTGTTGGCGGTTTCCGCCACGGTCGTAATTGCAAATTTTTTACCACTGGCCTGTTGGCGGTCTTACCGCCGCTTTAACATCGACCGCCAGGGTTGTAATGACCACCTATATCTTTTGAACCAGAACCCACCCAACTTGTGAGCAAGATTTAATTGGCCAAGCTAAAAGGAAAATCCGCATGGTGGGCTAACCAGTTGGTACACTTATTGTGCAAATCACTATGATCCTACTTTTGATTCTTTTGCAACTGAAGGACCCCTGCTAAAGTTGTCACATAAGGGCACGAGGTTGCGTCTTCACAGGGGCACAATTGTTAACGCCACCTGAAGTCCTCCCTGGCCCAACCACCTTGGCAGAGGCTTTGAGCCCCTCGGACCCTGAAGCTTGACCTCCACCCACAACATACGGGTTAGGGGAATTCCTTGCTGTGATTAACCCAGCATCCAGGTGACCCAAAGGTGGGGCACTATCCAAGTTTCCCAGATTAGCACGAGAGTAATTTGCAGGAATCTGGGCACACACTAGTAGATTTAACCATCAGGGGGGAGTATAGATGACTTCTTATGATGTGATAGTACAACATCTAAGCCTCTTTCTACAGCCTCCAACTAGATGAATACAATTCATTGTCCAAGAGGTCTTCAATTTTCTGCAAAAAGTTATCCAAAAATGTTTCCACCCCCAGGGGAAGTTGATTAATCCATCCCAAATCAGTAGCACTGGGACTTAAAGCACCCACTCTAATGCTGTGACTGGATCCTGAAGTCACTACTGGGCTTGATTAGAGTAGTGGGAATTTGAACCATTGCAACTTGCAAGGCACAGGGACCATTTTCAGGGTGTGCAACTGTTGATGCCGGTACCAGAGGCATACCAGCTCTGCTAGCTTGAACATTACGAGTTGCAGTGCAACCGACCCATTGTTAGAAGCTGGTGGTGATCCACCTATGGATAGTTCATTTGGATCAACCAACAATAGCCTCCTCCTCATTAACTCAATCTCAGTGGAAATAATCCGCATAGCCCTCTGCAGCATTTTGTAAATACTAGTAGTTTTTTGGTGAGGGCAAAGCTTTAGAGGATCCTCCTCACCATTTCCTTGCAAGAGTTAGTTTCAAAGCAGGGAAATTCAGCACCAAACAGCAAGCATGATGTAAAACACTAAGGGAATGAAGCCAGCACAGTCAGTGACACCACATAAAGACCAGTTGCTATAGGAGACTCACCCTTGGAGGTTTGGCGATAGAGAGTGGGCCCAGCCTCCTCCGGTCTCTGATTGGTGCAGGGGGGACTCTCTTCTCCCAGTCTTCGCTCTGGCACATCACACACTGCGGGCTCCTAGAAGCACTATTAGCTCAAGGTTAGTCCTGGCCCCACCTCTTCCAGCAGCAAAGCTTTGTCAGGGATGAAGTCCCACCCCGAGAGAACAACAGGTTAGCAGGATAGCAGACAACACACCCATGCTAGAAGAGGGCATCCCCAAACAGCTCTTCTATGAAGACCTCACTCAGGGAAACTGCCCTCATGGAGGACAAAAGAAGCAGTTCAAGGAAACGCTGAAGTTTTTCCCTGCAGTCCCTCAAGATCAATAACACCACCTGGGAAACCCTTGCACTGAACCGTTCAGCATAGCTCAGCCTCATTCACAAAGGCTGCCAAACCGCTGAGGCTCAAAGAAAGCGTGAGCTGCGCAACCCCAGAGCTGCCAACACATCACCGACAATGTTGTAACTTGTCTGCCCAACACGTGGCTGGACGTTCCACACCCGAATCGGACTATCCAGCAATCGTCAGATGCACAGAGCCCTATCAACCAATCACTGAGATGGAAAGGTCTTCATCGACAACGATGGACAAACATCAATATCATTTTGTATAAAATATGTAAATACCCAAAATGAAAAAAAAAATCATAAAACAAATACAAAATACATATTAGACACTACTAAACACACGGTTAATAAAATACATAGAACAAAATGTAAAAAAAAAGAATTAAAAAAAATGTACTTCCCAACCTCATAAACAAAATACCAAAATAAAATCTTACATAACAAATACAACTTTTCTGAAATATTGCTTTAACAAACACAAACCTTTTACCTTAATAAAATACATTTGACAAATATTATCAAAAATGCCTAACATGAAATTAATAAATATACCAAATAATTTGCATATTTCCAACATTAAAAAAGATTATTAAATAATGATCAACTGATCAAATAAATATTACTAACAATTAGTTTAACAAAACTATAATTCCAAGGTCCTTCTGATGATATTCCCCTCCAAAATAACAACTTCCTACTAAATATACATTATAAACAGTAATGTATACATTTCAGTGTTCTGTATATTTACTTATTTATAGTTTCAGCTCTTTAGCCATACAATAATTAAAGTACAGTTAAAAGTGATATAATAATCCAATACAGTAGTTAAAAAGAGCATACCAAACATATTTCATTAAAAAGCACAGTCATAGACACTCAGGGTCCTATTAGAAGTCTGGCGGTCTTTGCGGTTGGACCGCCGTGGCCATGATGGACCGACTGCCATATTACGACCCTGGCAGTCGGACCACCAGAAGACCACCCTTTCAGCCAGGATCTTTGATCCAGATGGGATGACGGCGGTCATGGTTGTAAACAGCCATGCACCTCTGTGTTGATTACAACCATGTTCTCCTCTAGCCTTTTCATGGTTTTTCAACTGCCATGAAAAGGCTGGTGGAGAACAAGTGCAGGGGGCCACAGGAGGGCCCAGGCACTGCCCATTCTTATGCCAAGGGCCGAAATTGTGCATTCCGAGCGTGCTAGAGAGGCCCCCTGTGCCACGGCATTGGACTCAGCTCCATGTGGTCTATTTAGGTAAACAATATTAAACAAAACTGTAATATTTAAAACAATGATGTATACAAAAAAAAAATCTTGACAACAAAGTTATATGACACAACATTTCTATAATAATAACATATGTGATATGATGTTTATGTATCACTATATTAAAAACTCAATATTTTGTCCCAAACACCACAGAAAAGTGACCGGTCTACATTTGCAAAAGGCATTCAACTGCGCAGGAACACGTTGCCACATTTTTAGTAAATTTTGATCTGTTTGCTCTAGAAATATTTTTTGTAACATTTTCCAGTTTATGCAGTTTATGATGGATGATATGGCAAATGTGGCAAATCCATACATATGCAAAAACACCACAACTTCAAAAGCTAGTCATTCCAGTGGCTCTAATTATGTTTTAATTTATTAGTTGAGGAACAGAGAACTTGGTGCTATTTGTTAACAAAAAGAAAATATGAAAGACATCGTGCATCTGAAGATAGCTAAAGAACACCAGCAGGAAACAAATGCACCTTCTCAGTGAATTTAATGTTTAAAAACTATTTTGTTTGTTCACTAAAAGCTGTTATAAAAATATAGGGGCATAATTATGAGCCCCTTGAGCCACCGTTGCATCACTGTTTGTGACACAACTGAGGTGCAAACCTTTAAATCACACCTCGAAAGGGGTGGCGCAACGAGGAGAAATATCTCTATTTCTCCTTGTTTTCTTCTCTTTCTATGTGTCCAGGACACATGGGGCCTCATTACGAGTTTGGCAGTCATGAGACTGCCAAACGCGTGGTAGCAGATGGACCGCCGTGGCTTTGGCGGTCCAACCGCCAAGTTACGACTTTGGCAGGTGGACCGCCAAAGGTCTGCCATTTCCACTGGGAACATGGATCCTGACCGCACAACGGCAGTCAAGTTTCAACTAGTCATGGCGGGCTGAACTCAGCGCCCCCTGGCTGATTACAACCCCTCTTTCTGCCAGCCTTTTCATGGCAGAGAGCCCAAAATAAAATATCTGGCAGAAAGGAAGTGCTGGGAGCCACAGCAGGGCCTCCTTCACTGCCCATGACCATGTCATGGGCAGTGCAGGAGCCCCCTGCCCCGCACTGTCAGAATGCACATTGCTTGCTTTGCAGTGCACATTACGAGGGTCCTCGAGTTGTAGGATATTGGCCTCGGCTCCCTTAAGCAAGCCAAGGCCAATATCCTAACACTATTCCCACCGGTCAGCCCGGTGGGAACGTGTATTACAATGTTCCCCACAGTCAGCCTGGTGAGAACATTGTAATACGCTCAGGGAGAATGTCACTGCAATGAGGTGGCGTCCTTCCCATGAGTTTGGCGGTCCCGTGGTGGGATCACCAAACTCATAATGAGGCCCTTGGAAAGAAAGGATAAAGACATTCAGGATTGTTTTTGTGCAGGAAGGTGCCCCTTTCTGCACAAAAACAATCCTGCATGCAATGCAGGAGCCCTTGCACCATGGTGCAAGGGTGCCTGCGTTGGAACCTGGCTGCCTAAAAGAAACCAGCACTGGGGGTTGAACCAGGATGTGCCATATGCATTAGATACGGCACATACCTTCCCTTTCCCTGTGACACAGGGCAGGGCAGCATGGTGACTTGCTGCTATGTCCCGCGCCAAAAGCAGATTAATGTGGACCGTAATTTACAAGTTCAACTTTTTAATACATATGGTCAGTTTTAGCCATTTTTAAGCTGTTATGCCTTGATATGTGGAAAAAAATAATTTATTTTGTAAAACATAAAACCAAAAATGGTTCTTTTCACATTTCTTTGTGATTACAGGCCTCAATACAATGTTGGCGGTCTGACCGCCAATACGAAGGTGGGGTGGTGGCCTCCATGCCAGTATCCTCTCTTACCACGAAATGATGATGTTTCCGCTGGGCTGGCTGGTGGAAACAGTGCTTAGGCATGGCCATTGCACAGACGATGCCCCCTGAACCTTCAGAATGTTCACTGTCTGCATGTTGGCTGTTCCTTGAGCTGGGGTAGGTGATTCACGGGCTCATCTCCGCGACAGAAGTGTGACAATAAGAGACGCCCCCTTGGAAAAGACCATGATGCAAATAGGCAATAAAAAATAGGGATACTCTTCCACTAAAATAACAGATTATGGCCCTCATTACGCCGCCCGCCAAGATCGGACCGCCAGGCGGCTGCCAATGTGGCCGCACCCCCACCGTGGCCATTTGGAGATCCCCGCTGGGCTAGCTGGTGGAAACCTAGTTTCTTCCCACCAGCCCAGCGGGGATCTCAGCCGCAACACAGGAGCCGGCTCCAAATGGAGCCGGCGATGTTGCGGCCGTGTGACGGGTGCAGTTGCACCCGTCGCGCTTTTCACTGTCTGCTGTGCTGATAGTGAAAAGCTGCACGGTGCCCTGTCAGGGGGCCCCTTCACTGCCCATGCCAGTTGCAGTGGCATGGGCAGTGCAGGGGCCCCCAGGTGCCCTGCGACTCCCAGTACCGCCAGGAAAAGGCTGGCGGTAGGGGGACTCGTAATCCCTGGTGGATTAAAACCACCGGGGCCATTGTGGCGGGAAACCGCCGGACCCGACGGTGCGACCGCGGCACTTCCGCCGCGGTCGTAATGCCATAGGAAGCACCGCCAGCCTGTTGGCGGTGCTTCCGTCAAAACAGCCCTGGAGGTCTTTGGCCGCCAGGGTTGTAATGAACCCCTATGTCTGTTAGGTCCACTTCTGGTATTTAATTCACCTTCCTATGATAATTTTGTAGGGTTAGGCAGTTGACTTAAGCCCAGAGGAATGCCTGAGACCATGTCAAGAGTTTAAATGGTCAGAAACATGTTGGCAGGTAATACACATCTGGAGATCAAGAAGGCATAATACCCATTAGAACCCCCCAGAAAACTTCTTGATGGAGTTATTGTAACTATATCAAGGATACCACTGTAATAAAAAAGGACACTTTCTATGGTTTATCCTTAGGTAGTTTTACTTACATCTGGACCTGAGTTGCTTAGCCAGTCAGATAATATCTAAGAACTCCCTCAGGATAGCCCGACCCTGGTAGTATCATCTTACCAGGGTGGTATGAAGCATGTCACATTGCGTGAGTGAGCCCGCCTCATCCAAATCTTTGAGATTTCTTGGAATTACAGAGCAGGAAGGGTCATAACAGTAGAGATGTTGTGACATAAAAAATGTTAGGCTAAGGATACAAGGAGTTCCACTCGCTGTATTTGTGAGTGATATGAATTGAGGCTAGCGTGGCATTCATTTCCCCCCGTTTGTGTAAGAAAAATGGTAAGTTACATTCCTTTAGTGTCCAACACCTTCCCCAAATCTTTTTAGATTGGCAAGGGAATAAGAAATGTCACCGCTATAGTACTCAACACCTTCCCCAAATTGGTATAGATTGGAGTGACAATAGTAAATGTACCCCCTTTATTGTCAAGATCTTCCCAAATTGGTTTACATTGGAGTGGGAAGAGTCCATGTCATCTCTATAGTGCCCAACACCTTCCTCAATTGGTATAGATTAGAGTGGAAATAGTAAATGTCACTCCTTTAGTGTCCAACATGTTCCCCAAAGTGGTTTAGATTGGAGTGGGAATAGTATGTCACCCTTTTAGCGCCCAACACCTTTCCCAAATTTGTTTTGATTGTCATGAGAAAAGTGAATGTCTCCCCTTTAGTGTCCAGCACCTTCCCCATATTGTTTTAGTTGCAGTAGAAATAGTAAATGTCACCTCTTTAATTACCAACATATTTCCACAAATTAGTTTAGATTGGAGTGTGAATAGTAAATGTAACTCTTTTAGTGTCCAAGAACTTCACCAAATTTGTATTGACTGGAGTGGGAATAGTAAATGTCACCACTTGAGTTTCCAACACTTTCTTCAAATTGGTTTCCGCAGAGGTGTGATTAATTTAATTATTTTAGTGTAAAATACTTTGTTTACATTGTATTTGTATGTTGTTGAAATAGTTTATGGTATTTAATTATTATTGTTGGTGTTTTGAAATGTGATAAAAAAGAAGTTGTATTTTGTAATAAATAATATTATTCATGATATTTTTTTATAGAAGAAAGATGTAACACATTTTTCAATTTTTATTGATGCTTTTAAGATTTATTTAATGTATATTTGTACATGTTTGAACCTATATATTTCTACTAACAAATAAACCTTTATTTATATGTAGATAAAACCTAAAATGTTTACTGCATATTTATTACATATTTATTATCAAATAAAAAATGTAACTCAGATTTAAATAGTATTATGTTGTTCATTTTCCACTTTTTGTTCTGTTGTTTAACATTTTTTAACATTTTCTAAATTGTTTCATATATATATATATATATATATATAGAAAGAGAGAGAGAGATAGATAGATAAACATGTATATTTCAACATACTTTTTTTAGTATATATTAAATAATTGTATACTACTATTTAATTTATACTTTATAACATTTAAGAAAATGTACAGCAGTTTTTTACATGTACATGTTTAATAATATTTTACATTCTTAAATACAATAATTCAACATTTTAAAATTATTTGTCATTCTTCTCTTTTGGGAGACAGGGCCTTATTATGAGTCTGGTGATCGGACCTCTGCGGTTTTGATGGTCTGACCGCTACATTATGAGGTTGGCGTACAGATCCACAAACCTACGCCATCTACAATCCTGATTGGATGACAGAGGTGCAGTTTATAATCAGCCAGATGGCGTTGAAGTCAGAATCTTGTTCTCTGCCAGCCTTTTCATGGTGGTGCAACCACCGTGAAAAGGCTGGCGGAGAACAGTTGCAGGGGGCCACAGGGTCGGCCTTGCACTGCCCATGGCATGGGCTCTATTATGAGTCAGCAACAATGCTACTGCACCTTTCCCACTCTGCTGACGGGCAGGATCCTTGGGGTCCACCTGTTAGCCCAGTGGGGAAGTCATAATAGGGTCGGTGGGGAGACCTCCACCTTGACGGCGTCTCCTCACCACAGGTCTGGCTGTCGGCAAAGCCGACTGCCAAACTCATAATCAGGCCCAAGGTCTTTGTTTTAGTTACATTTAGTGGCCTATTTTTTACTGCTGCCTTTTTTTTTTTACAGTTTATTTCTGTCATTTTTAGTCTATTTTCTGGGACGCAGGTTGTGGTAAGATGCTGCTGTTCGTCAGAAGAGGTAAGTCCTTTTGCAAGTTTTTTAAGGGTTTTGAAAGTAGGGAGATGGAGGGGTGAGGTCTAGAGGTTGGTGATAATGTTGTTTGTGGCTTTTGTGAGTGTTTGTTGCATTGATAGTGGCAGATTTCACTAGTGTACAGTTTTAGGTTTATTTATGTGACAGCATTTGTTCGTTCTTGGAGCTTTTTGGTTGGTGAGGTTTAGATTTCACATGTAAAAATTCAGATATGATGTTATTATCTCAGTCTTATTTATTGATGTACTAAAATATTATGTTTAATATTCATCAAAAAAGATTTGTGATGTTGGTTGAGATTTTGTTATTCTCTTTTTTTTACTTCTGTAGGTTACTTTTTATTTTATAATAATATGCTTTTGGCCATTATGCCTAAGTAATCTACTCCTTTGTTGTTTATGAAGAGTTTTACTTTAAGTTGTAATATGTTGTACATTCTTTTAGTTTCTTTGGCAAGTTTAGGTGCAATTTGGGTTACAGATTGCTTCATTCATAGTTGTTGGTGCCTTTGATCTTTTTTAATGCTTCTATAAATGTAGAAATATAAAGAGTGTCGGTTGGGTTCTGCCCAATGTGGATTGGAAGACACTGTGACCTCCTTTTGCTGCATCGTTTATTTGGCTTCCTGTGCCAAGGTGGTGTCATACATATTCCACCATGGTTTTTGGAATTTGGGTTGGTGTCCATGTCTGGAGCCACGCAGTCTACCAATTCAAGTGTTTTGAAAATAATCCAATAGAGGTCTTAGGGTCTCATTACGAGTTTGGTGGTCCCATGACTTCCATGTTGATGGTCTGACCTTCAACGGTCTATATTACGAGTTTGGCGGTCATACAAACAGAAGAATGCCAGTGGTCTGCTGGCACCGCCAGGCAGCACAGACCGCCCCAGTGTAGAGGAAGCATAAACAGGCCAGTGAAGACAGAGTTTCTGCTGTACCCATTACGTGGTTGCAGACCGCCAATGTAACTGTGGTGGTCCAACCACCATGTACAAGCTGGGGGAAATGGACACTATAAAGAGAGAAACTTACCTGCAGGCAGCTTTACATGTCCGGGGCCACCATGGAGCCATTCATAAATATCATGCCACTGTTGCTACTTGTCGAAAGACCACAAAATCAATGTCGACTTGGATGCCATCAACCATAAGTACACACACATACCTGTATCATCAACATTTAAAAACAGCTTGTAGTGCCGGCAAACACACCATGGGGAAGTACGCCACGGGCAGCAGGCACACATCTTTTGCAACACATACTCACTGACATACATCAACACAGACAGAAACACACACACAATACGTACACTTTGGCCAGCACACACTCACTGCACTGCAACACTTCACAAATACACACAGTTACACAGCTCAGGAACAGGGACACTGAAGGCTACACAACATTGTCACACACAGAAACAGCAACACACTTATAACACATATAATTAGAGCTCATACAACCACATTCCACACTGGCCAGTGTCAGTTCACACTTACAACACACATACCTTTTGATGTGGCATGCAACACAAAGACTACCACCAGTAAACAGCCCTGCAGTGGACACACACTATAAATCAAATGATACTGGGGGGGTCCCCGATGGGTCTGCCACCACTAGGGAGTGGCCACTGGAGGAAGAATCCGATGATGAGGATGTAGTCATTTTTGTCAGCATTATTAGCGCCATCTAACAGCAGGCATTAAAGGGAGGTTCCCATTGTTTTCAATGGGTCTCTGGGGTGCTTTGCAGGATTAGCATCAACATTTTGACACGAATCCTGCAAAGCGCCAGACTAGAGTATAAAAAAGTATGACACTAGTATCCCTGACTACTGCCATGGTGCACAGTATTTTAAATACGGCACACACATGGGGGCGTTAGGGGTGCCCTCTTTCATAAATCTGCCCCCTAGTGGTTCCACAATCTGGACCTAAATGTCATGTCCTTCATTGCTATTGTAGTCCTTCATAACAAATGGCATACTATGACACATGAAGGTATCTGTCAGATAACAAACAATGCTGACACACTCCTGTTTATGGCACAACATGAAATGGATCAGCATTGTAAACGTGCTATTCTACTAACAGCTTTATATGCACATATATGTGGGTGAATACAAACAGTATTCCATCAACATGGGTAGAACATGCATGAAATTTCAGAATAAGGGTGTTTCCTAAAGAGAAAAGGACACATGCTGATATGTTGGCACCAGAAATGTTGGCTACATTCATGGGACATAACTCTACTCAATGGACATTCCCCACTTACCAAGGAAAAGAGGTTTGCTACATCTGCAAACCATTAACCATTTAAGTCATGTCACATCTATGCTAGGCACAAACATTACAGACTGCAGTGAGGAAGCAGCACACATCACACACTGAAGAAAACTTGCTACTGGTTGTCAGATGTCTACATACACATATCTTCAGACTCATGGATCCATAACCCACTTAACTTTTGTCTGTGACTTTCCGGGGAAGTGCTCTGTGGGTCAGAAATTACACCCACTGCAACAACAAAAAGTACATGAAAGATCACTGTACACAGCCATTTGTGGTCCCTGAAGGGAAAGTTGTTTGAGAATTCCCCCCAGGTTTGTACTAGATCCCAGGTTCAAAAGTCAAGGTAGACCAGTTTGATACAGATGAAATGTCAACACAAACAATCTCCATCTACTGTGTGACACATGACTCATCTCTAATTATCGGGGGAGCAGTTCAGTACCCCACTCAATCACCTGACAAAGGAACAGGCCGGAATCTGCTGTCTACTCATCCCTTGTGGCTGTTGTGCTTCCCTCAAACACCCATCCAACTCTACGTAGGCCGCCGACAGAATGCAGGCCATTGGTGCGGTCTTGGTCCAATGGGCACCCAGCCCGCTTTGGGAGGACAGCCCTAGCTGGGTCTATGTGATCTTTCAGGCCCAGCGTCTGAGGTCCACCCACCTTCTTCTGCAGTGGGCACTCTGCTGGCTGTGGACTGCTAGAGTCTTCACATTCTTGAGGATGGCTCTCCAAATTTCGTTTTTCAGATAGACACTGACCAATACTGGGAGATACAACTGGCAGCACCTGGTATTCGCAGGCTGAGCAGACTGAACCTACATGGAGCTCCATTCCATTCACTTCCATGCATGATAGTACACTATGTAGCCAACAATATTGGTATGTGTTGTGTATGTGGCAAGCTGAAGGGCAGAGTCAGTCAAGATATGCCTTCATAATAAGTTTAATAAGGCCAGATGTGGTTTGAAATCACACAGACAATGCACACATAGCTCACTTGACATACACCTGATACATTCAACATGCATGCACTGCTCATGCTGTCATGCAAATATACATGGTCTCATATTGACAACATCCATGTGTTAAGTGATATATGGGGATGGCTGTGATGTCACTTCACCTAGGTTTGTGCATCCAACATGAGGTACAACAGGGTACACTCAAAACAGACACAAACTCACCAAAGCCTAAGGACCCAACATCTGGCAACATCCAGTGCAATCCATGCCTTCTCCCTTAATATTGTATTGACAATGATCCTGTATGAACTTTGTGTATCTGTCAATGTGTTTCCTCATTGCAGGCAAAAGTACCTGTGCCACAACACTGACATAGGTTTGTGTAACGCCATCAGATGCTTGCTCATCGTAATAGGATGGACCAATGATCAGGAATGGTTGTACTGCTCTCTTTCTGTGCCATGGCATATGTTAAGTTGGGAGACATGTTTTTGGTATGTGATGAGGCTCTAGCTACTGACAAAATACGCTATGTTGTTAGCCTATTCTACAGGACAAGGTCTGATAAAGCCCTATCTTCTGTTGTCTGGGGGACGGTACCTATGTGATATCTAGCCTGACTCAAGATAGTTCAGCCATTCTTGGCTGTGATATTCTAGACATTTTAACAGCCTATGTGATGTACTGTGCAATAAAATGTTTGTTGTGTCTAGACACTTGTGTCATTGTGATGATAATTCTACTCAGCATGACACTACCTGAGACATATCCCTCCATCCGTTACCATCTTATGTCTTCCTCATGTGCATCTCATGGTTTTACAATTCAACCTTTCAAAATGTAGAAAAATGGTAGAAGCAGTGTTTTTGTGATAGCTGTATTTATTTACAAATGTACAGTACATAATTGTGAGACTCAACAAAAACGTAAAGTGAAGGGATCAGTCATGGTGGATGAAATCAAATTAATAGATGACAGAACATTTGAAGTCCAAAGTCCTGTGTCCTACAACCATGGAAAATGGAAAGTGGTTAAAGAACAGTCAACAGAGTGAATCTGTGGCACACAAAGGAGTTCCTTCAGGAAGAGGTCAATTGCTAGCGGTAGTTGATGTCTTGCCACCCGCACCTCCTGGAATCTTGGGTGGATGTCCCTGTTTGTGGGGGTATCTGCTGCTACAGAGGCAGGGCTGTCTGAGGTGAGTATGTCCCCTGACAGGGCCTCTCTTCCAGTGGGTGCCACAGATGTTGCAGGAGCTGATGTTGCTTGGCCAAAGGAAGGGCTGTGGTGTTGCTCACAGTCCCTATTCAGGGTAATACTGATCTCCCTGAACACCTGTTAGGAAGGCTAGGATGATGTTGGTGGTCTCCCACTTTTCCAGAGACTCACAATGAAAGTCCCTCTGCAACTGCTTCATCTCCCTGAGTTTGTCAAGTACCTGACCCATGATGCTTTAGGATTGTTGTTAGGCTCCAAAGACTCGGCTGATGGTGTCCTGGCCAAGGCCATACCCATCAACCTCATGCCGCAGGCCCACACCATCCCTCCCATGCACCAACCCCAACATGCCTGCACCCTTGGCAACGCTTGCCCCCTATCACTGGTTCCAGGAACATCATTCTCTGAGGTTTTTTGATGTGACTCAGTATCCTGGACTGGGGCGCACAAGATTGCAGTCTCAGACCTCGAGACACAAGATTAAGGGTGACTGGCTGCCTGAGATGTTGAAGCAACGGGGCTGGGAGGAGTCGCTGTGGTCACTGTGAGGCTCACTGGTATCCTCTGACCATGTTGGCCTGATGGGTCACAACCGTCCTCAATGGCCAGACGTCCAGGAGAGGTGTCTCACTGAGGGCCTCATCCATGGGGGTAGTGGCAGTCTCTTCAGTGGGCTCGGTATTCACAGTGGCAGCTAGATCTGTTGATGTGAGGGATACAATGTAAGAAGTCATATTGTGACATCTACCTCTAATAGTGAACAGGTACACATACTATCAGTTGTTTTGACCTGACACTTGTGTAATATACCAATTCCATTTCAGTCAAATAACTTCAGAATGTCTGAGTTTAATAGCACTTGGAAGGATTGTCATAGACTCATTTGTTGCCAGCAGTGCATGTGAAACAGTGGCTAGGCATGATGTGGTTCAGGTAATTTTAAGACCTAGTTGACTGTTATGCAGGCAGATCCAGAATCTTCTTGTATATGTAATAGTTGTCATCATGTGGTCAGTGTATTGTGAATGTGTCCGCTGCAAATACCATTCATATGATGCATCTTGGGGTCTTTGGTCTGTCTCAAATTGTTTTGGCACACAGGTTGAGCTGTCCTTCTTGTCCACACTATTTTCATCTTGGCATAGCTGCTCAAGCTGCATCTAGGTGTTTAGCCACATCACAGAGTGTACCCTGATCTGAATATTGTTCCCTCCTAGGTAGTTAAACTTCATTTGTAAGTTCACAAACAGATGCAAAATGTCATATGGACACTGGTCTGGTTTTTGGAGTTACAGTTACTGGCCCTCCTGGGATCTACAGTCATGTTACTCCAAGTACTACACATATTGTATAGATAACAGTTCAAAGGCTGAGTAGAGGGAGAAGGGTCATCGGAGCAGAGGACACTGTGATGGCTGAGTGGAGTGAGAGTAGCAGTACCCCCTGGCCTTCATTCATGTCAGTGCCTGTCCTAACCACAGAGTATGCTAATGGCAGCCTCCCAGGTGAGTACAGTTCAAAGGCTGTTTAGAGGGAAAGAGTCATTGGAGCAGAGGACACTGTGGTTGCTGAGTGGAGTGAGAGTAGCAGTGCCTCTTGGCCTTGGCATTCCTGTCAGTGCCTGCCCTACCCACACATTATACAGATGGCATCCTCTCAGATGAGGACAGTTCAAAGGCTGAGTAGAGGAAGAAGGGTCATTGGAGCAGAGCACACTGGTGGCTGAGTGGAGTGAGAGTAGCAGTGCCTCTTCACCTTGGCATTCCTGTCAGTACCCATCCTACCCACACAGTATACAAATGGCATCAACTCAGGTGTGTGCATTCCAATGTGGAATTGAAAATCAAGGTAATTTCAAGATGGATACACTGTTCAGGTTTAAATAATGGTGGAACAGTGCCCGCTGGAAATTGTAGTGCTGTCAATCCTTGTACCACACACATTATACAGAGTTGTTGTTGCCCCAGGTGAGTCTAGGTAGCATGTTGGAGGCCAGACCGGGGTCTATGGACAAGTGGACACTGGGCTGTTGAGTGGTTTGACAGTGAAGTTGGCAAAAGACAATCAATGAGCATTCATGAAAATACAATTTGCTGATATTTTGTTGTTGTGAGTTACCCGACTCCACTTCCCAAGGTATTCCTGTCTAGTCCTCAGGATGCAGGATGGCCAAGACCTTGTCCTTCCATGATATGGGTTGTAAGGGAGGAGGTTGGGGTCCATACCAGTCTTCTGAAAATGCAGCTGGTGCCTCTTCCTGATATTGTCTCTTGTGCGCAGGTGGGGCCTATAGCATTCACGATGCTGACTATCCTTTTGCACATTTCCATTTTTCTGATGATAGTAGTGTGCTGGACCCGGGCTTCAAATATATGTGGCTCCACTCTAATGATTTTATCCACCATGACTCTTAGCTCATCTTCAGTGAAACAGGGATTTTTATGGGGTGACATGGTGGTGAAAATACAAATTTGATAGGTGTTGGGAATTAAACAGGTGGCAGGGAGTAAATGGAGTAGTGTTGGGCAAATGGATATGATAGGAGTGTGTTGAGAGGGTGGATTATGTGCTTAGTGTAAGTTTTTGGGGTGCCCATTCTATGGTTTTATTTTTTTGATCATCCACTCTGGCTACAGTTTTGTCATTGTGGATGCAAAGGATTGTGGTATGTGAAGGGGTGTAATTTATAGTGTGCTTTGCAGGTGTGTCGGGTGTAGCAATGTCTGTCAGCTTTGTTGTTTTCAAATTCATCCAATGTGGTGTTGTGTTTTACTTTGTTGACCGCCAACCACTGTGGTTCAGACCGCCATTGGCAGACTGCTATGGCTAACCGCCACTGTGACTTTGTACTTGTAATAGGTTCTGCTGTTGGTTGACAGGCTGTTGGTGCAGGTGGTCAGACTGCCTATTTACCACTTTCCAAAGTACTGGCGGCGGTGGATTTTTGCTGACTTTTGTCGGTCCTGCCTGTATAACTCGTAATACGCCGGTCTGTTTGGCTGCCAACATGGCAGTCTTTTGACGGCCACCATTATGGAGGTCTGGAGGTCTGACCGTCAAGCTCGTAATTAAGCCCTTAGTTTGTCTTCATTATGTTGGTCGAAAGGGCTTTCTATTAGTAGATTGTAGTGGTTAGCTACCTCTGTGACAGGGACGTAGGCTAGTACTATTATGTTTTTTATTTCAAGGGCAAATTGCCTATAGCATCTTATACACAGTGCAGATTGTTTGAGGTGTCTCCACATCCTTTGATTGAAATGGTATTAACATTCTTGTATGGCTGTACGGGGGTAAAGTTTAAAATGGTTTGAAACATTGCTTTTTCAAAGTTTATGATTTTTATTGTGGGTAGTAGTTATTTGTTTTATGTTTAATGTAGTATGTAGTAAATGCTATATGTTTATTTGGTAAGTAGAACATAGAAAAGTGGTATTTGTGTTTTGACATTCACCATGCATGATGTGTATTTGAGTGAATAGTTTGGGACACATTTTGAAGGTCCCATGCCTCATACAGGATTGACAGTTGCTCAGCTTTAGTAAGTTATATAATCTGTAGAAAATATTAGGATTTGTTTATCACTGTTTAAGTTGTCAATTAAAAGTCAAGGTATCTCAAAAAGGGCCTGATTATGAGTCTTGCGGTCTGAAGACCGAAAGACTTGCGGTCGAGGTCAGACCACCGTGGCTGTGGTGGACCGACTGCCATAGTATAAGATTGGCAGTCGGTGCCGCCAAAAGACCGGTGTCTCCGCCAGGTCTCTGATCCCGATAGGATGACGGCAGTCGTGGTTGTAATCAGCCACTGCAGCGCTGAAGTCATCGCCGCCATGCTGATTACAACCATGTTCTCCGCCAGCCTTTTCATTGTGGTTCAACCGCCATGAAAAGGCTGGAGGAGAACAAGTGCATGGGGCCACATGGGGGTCCATGCATTGCCCATGACTTTGTCATGGGCAGTGCATGGGCCCCCTCCCTAGCACTGTCGGAATGTGCACTTTCTGCTGTGCACTGACAAACATCAGAGGTCTCCCTGCAGTACATCATGTCATACATAATATGAAGGCAGATGACACACTTGTCCCTGCAGTGCACCACGTGATACGCAATATGCAGGCAAATACCAGATCTATCCCTCCAGTGCATCACATCATAGACAATATGCAGGCAAACACCAGATCTGTCCTTACAGTGCATCACATGATGCGCAATATGCAGGCAAACACCAGATCTATCCCTACAGTGCACTACGTCATATGCAATACCCAGACAGAGAACAAACCTGTTTTTGCCATGCACCATGTGATACACAATATGCAGACAATCACTAGAGTTGTCCCTGCAGTGCACCACAAGACGTGCAATAAGCAGACGTACTCTTGAGCTGTCTCTGCAGTCTGCAGTGCACCACGTGAAATGGAATATGTAGACACATACCAGAGCTGTCACAACAGTCCTTTAAGTCTGATATTGAAAGTTCAATTCGCAAGACACATCTTAAGATTTAGGTCCGAATTACGAGTTTGGCAGTCGGATCGCCAGAGTGGAATAGTGGTGGCCACCAAAAGACCGTCATGTTAGCGGTCACACAGATTCCATAGTATGAGTTACACAAGCAGGGCCACCAAATGCAAGTAAAAAAAACACACCACCAGTATCGTTGAGGGCAGGAAAAAAGCCCGCCCAGCCACCAACACCAACAGCCCGTCCACCAACACCGAACATATTAGAAATCAAAAGTCGCAGTGGCAGACACCCATGGTGGTCCGCCAATGGCGGTCTCAACATGGTGATTCAAGACCACCAAAGTAATATACAATGCCACATTGGATGGGTTTGAAAACAACACAGCTGGCGCCCATTGCCACACCCAACACACCTTTAAAGCACACCTTAAAACACACCCTTTCACTCACCACACTCCTTTGCACCTACAACACGAAACACCCAAGCCTGAGCACATCAAAGATCACTAATCCATGGAGTAGACACCCCCACAACCTTCCCTAAGCACATACCCCACACCATCAGCACACTCCTATTTCCAATCCCATCCATTTACACTTCTTAACCCCATTAACTCACTGTCACCTGTTTATTTCCCACCACTTATTTATGAATCCCTACCCCTTGTCACCCCAGACAAATCCCTGTGTCACTGAAGATGAGTTAAGAGTCGTGGTGGATGTGGACTTTATTCTTATGTTTCACAGTGTGCCACATTTAAATGAATACATTTCTTACATTAAACAGAAAACAACCACCCTTTCTCTTCATGTTTTAAGAGACGCAATGGCACATTAAAGTTACACTCTTTCAACCCTCTCTCTAATGACTTTTACAATCATCATAAATCCCTTTCATTCTTGAATGAGGCTCTCTAAAAACTGGTTGTTTTAAACAGTTTTCACCTTGACTCCTCCAAATGCTTCAAATAATCATAATATGTACATTGATTACCTTCTAATTCAACTTCTGCTCTATTTCTCTTCTGAGCTGTCTCGATCTTCCTTCTCTGGAAGATTTTTTATCCAGTCGACAAACTGATTCCCTCTATTGAAATAATGAGGAATGATCTCAACACAAAACATACAATTCCACTTCTCAAATTCCCAAATCACTTGCCTATTGCAGAAAGTCCATTTCCAATTGCTTCCCATGCACCAGTCACTTCCGACTCCTTCAGATCATACGTCAACCCTGAAATGTTCCTGATATACTTCTCCAAATCCTTAATTTTATCCCAAATAAAGGTACAACATAGTTGAAACTTCAGCATCCAACAGACTAAGCTCTCTTTTGCGAGCAACAAATCGAGTGGAAGCCAATTTTGTAAAACCATTGATCTTATCACAACCATCTTAGTGTTTACCACCAGCAACAAATTTGCTGTGCCAATAGCCAGTTTATCCACTGTTGTAGACAGTTCTCTAATCTTCGGATCATTTCAATCCACTCTGGAATCAATGCACCAAAGATATCTCCCACTATTCCTGCAGCACTAGCTCCTCGTCTAGCTCTGCATTTCATCTTCCACACAGGATCTTCAAGATGCTCCACATGATAGATCTTTGGAAATACTTTTGCTAGATAACACTTACCACAATATGCTTTCTTTGACTTAAAACATGCATGCGGTCCACAAATAAAATCCACTCCAGGAATCACAGGATCTTTTCCACCTAAATAGAATTCACTCTTTCCTGTGATATCAAAAACATGCTCACAATCACTCTTCCCTATGAACAATGGATCTAAATAGCTCTAATCAATGTGTATGCACAATTTCCCTTTCTTCTGCAAATCTAAAGTTAAAGCTGGTAAATTCCCTTGCACTTGATGTTCTATTTCTTCCTTCTTCCATTTGTGTTGTGTATCAAAATCTTTATTTTGGATTTAGTTTCTAATTCCCTTCAGCAGTCTTCCACGAAATTAAAAAATGTCTCTTATATTTCTTCATTGAACAGGGCAAATTATGTCTACGTGCATATGCAGTGCCTAAAGGTTTTATTGATACAAAATATTTCCCTGCAATTTCTGCACCTTTAAAATATGGGTTCTTATTCAGGTGCTTAAACGATTTGTAAAATATACTCAGTAGCAAACGACAAGAAATATCATATGTTAACAGGATGTGATGATATGTGATACCTTCTGACAAAGATGCAGGTAACTGCGTACAGACATAGCAGTACCTAGCATTCATTGTATTTTCATAGTTGTATAGCAGCTTAAAATGTACTTTGCCTGAATAATCTCCTCTAGACTCATCTAAGTGTGATGCTTTCTTATCTAACATATAAACATTATTATCCTTAGGGCTAAGAGTTTGTGGGGGAACACTAGAAGTTAACTTCTTCTCTTCAGAAAGCATAGGGGAAATGCTCCTTTTAGCAACACAATTAATACTACATGGGAAATAAACAATAAGGCACCTATTATGTACCCAACTCTTATTTTTCTTATTTGGCTTCATTACATCTTTAGAATCAGATCTATTATCAAAATAAGTACTGCAGCAGCAAAATATATATTTGTTGGTTTCACCAATGCGAACAGCAACTGAGTTCAAAGTTCGTTAAGCAACAACGTATACATCTTTTTGAGACTTCCCTAGCCCTATGGCATGTTTTTCTAAATGATAACCATCTTTCTTCTTCTGCTAGAGGCTAGGAAATCTTCCAGGTTCTCTATCCCAATCAATATAAATGTATCTAACATTTACACAAGCCAAGTTCATTGATGGCAGCAAAAATTTAAAATACAACTCAACCACAATGTTCAGTTCATGAAGGTTCAGCCGAACCAGTATGTTCATTCCAATATTGCCAGAACTCTTTAACTGTGACTGTGTCATTTGCAAAGTAAGTCCACTCTGGCAAAGAATACCTACAACTAGGCACTCTTGTTCTTTTTGATCTTCTTAGTACCACCCATTCGTCATCTTTTTCACTCAGATCTGAGCTTTCAGTTTCCTTGGCATTCGTCAGTGGCACATGTTCTTTAGGCAGATTCACTTTCACACTTTCCTTCCTTCTGGGCCAATGGTTTCCAGCTTCCACTCACTTTCTTCTAGCACTAATTCCTTCTTCAGGGTCTGATTCTGACTCATTCACCACAGGGAGGGATTAGATTGTCTCTGTTTCGGTCTCAGACATGACTTGTTCAAGACGCCCTTCAGCATGATCAAGTTCTGTTTCTGGCTCAGTTTGGTCCCTGACAGCCTGTCTGTCCTGCTCTTGTTGTCTCTCTCTCAACTCTGGTTCTGCTGGAACAGGTGCTGTCGTGTTGAGGGAGCATTCAACTCTGTGAGGGTGGGAAGCATGTATCCAGCTGGGGAGACCTCCACGCTTTACAGCAGTTGTCATCAATAGGATCACCTGGTAAGGCCCACACCAGTGAGGTGCTAAATACGTCTTTCGGACACATTTCTTCACCAAGATTTAATGGCTGGGATTAAGGGCATGGCATTGTTCTTGATGCTGAAGTGTTGTGACTGCTCCAACCTGATGAGATGCAGAACTCACCACATCAGCTAGTCCTTTGCAATAGTATAGGACCATATCATCAATAATATTCACAAACTCATTAACACTAGAGGCAGAGTATCAGGTCATTTCAATGACGTTGAAGCACACCCTTTTGCAAGTCTGGATTTCAGCATGCCATTCACCTGCTCCACAAATTTCGAAGCCCCAGGACTACAATTGAAATGTAATTGCTGCTCCATTTGCAAAGCTGCACACAACTATCTCAGGACCTCTTTGTTAAATAGAGGTCCTCGATCTGATTTCAAAAAGGTTGGGTAAGCCTCAACCCAACAGGAAAAGACACACACCACAAACAAACCATATCTCAATCCATTCCACATGGGCATCTCAATGAAATCCATTTGTATTCTGTTCAAAGGTCATGCTGACCTTACTATGTGACTCGGTGTAACTACAGTTCTTTTTCCAACATTGTTCTGATGACACACTACCACACCTATGACACAATGCTTCAGCCATCAACCTAAATTTTGGGTAGAACCAAGTCTTCCAATATGAGCTGGACCATAGAAATGTCTAGCCATAGGAGGTAACAGACTATTTTGCAACACTGGTTATCCATCCATTGAAACCCAAATGTCATCATCTCTCATGACACAACCTGCTCTGACCCAACTTTGTTGTTCCTCCTCAGACACTTCCTCCTGAAGCCTCTTCACCTCATCCCATGTATCAACTATTGTCAACAAAAGTTTAAAGTTAGTCTCATCCATTCCTTCATTTGTGAATTGAAAATTGAATGTACAAACATTTTTACACAGTATTTTCAACCTCCTTGGGGTACCTATTGCCCAAAGTCACATAGTCATATCCAGAATGATGTGCAGAGCATTTAACATCTGCGATCTGCTTGGGCAATTGTAGTACATCGAGGAGGTTTCTCCCTTGTTCGCTATTTCGGATCTCAGATCCAGAAGACGTCATAAAGCCTTGCGGAGACCACAGTTGTCATGAATGACACCAAAGCCGTATTGACTATCGGTAAAGATTGTCACTTTTAATTGGTCAGAAGCCCAACATGCTCTAGTAAGAACAACCGATTTGGCTACTTGGGTAGAGAATATTCCTTGAAGTCAGGACACTTCAACAACTCCAGAAAAGGTACAAACAACATAAGCTGCTTTCAGACTTCCTCATTTGTCTCTTAATCATGAACCATCAACATAGAGGACATAATCAGATTCAGGTAATGGTTAATCTCATATGTCTGATCTAGGTTTGGTGCACAGTTCAGTAACATCAAGACAATCGTGGTCCCTTTCACAATCTTCAGCAATTTCATGATTTAATGTTGGCAACATAATGGCAAGATTTAAAATACCACAGCATTTGATAGTTACATTCTCTGCAACCAATATCACCTGCTCATATTTGGTGAGTCAACTGCTTGTGAGATGCTGTATTCTGCTTTTAGTCAACAAAAGTTCAACGGAGTGTGGCATGTACACAGTTAATGGGGAACCAATAACAATATTTTCAAGTCTCTCTATTCTAGTGCTTACTGTAGCTACCAATTTAAGGCAGCCAGGTAATCCAGAAGCAACAGGATCTAATGTGGCAGAAAAATAGGCCACAGGTCTCTTAGCATTCCCATGCATTTGAGTTAGCACTGAGAGAGCACAGCCTTCCCTCTCACTGACGAAAAATGCAAAAGATTTGTTATCATCGGACATTTCTAAAGCTGGGGCATTTCCAAGACGTTCTCTCAGCTCTAGAAATGCAACAAGACAATTGTTATCTCATGGTACCAGATTGGACACATCCTTCTGTGTCAGCCTCTGTAAAGGCTTGGCAATCAGGGAAAAGTTGGGCATCCACTGTATTCAGTAGCACACTATTCCTAGAAATATCCTGGCTTCCCTCTGTGTCTCTCTTGTGACACTTTTCTCGCTCCCTTTTTTATTGTGGTACCTAATATATTGGAGTTCTTTTTGACAATATTGTAACTTCTGGTGACACCTTATGTCCATTCTCAGCCAGGTGGTTCAGCAATGCAATATAGTCCTGTTTACACGCTTCTTGGGTATTCAGTGCCGCCATTAGGTTGTTGATGTATTAGATCAAGACTGAGCTGCAAGGCAAAGCTAGATTCCTAATTTTTCTTTGAAATCTGATTAAAAATAGATGGACACTCAGTATACCCTTGTGGGTAACAACACCATGTGAAGACCCTGTTTCCGAAGTGAAATGCAAAGAGGAACTAACTGTCCTCATGTGACAGTATTGAAAAGAAGGCCAGACACAAATTAATGACAGTGAACCACTCAGACTTGCATGGAATCTGGACCAGTGTCACAGCTGGATTTGGTACCATGGGGTAACAAGGAACAACAATGTTATTCATTTTCCTCACAATCCAATATTTGCCAGTTGATTTCTGAATAATGGGAGAGTTAATGTGACTTCCCGCTATCTCCTTCAGAATTATCTGCTGTCTCATGGATTCAATCACAGGAGTTATGCTAGCAAACATTTCCTTGCATGGAATCTGGAACAGTGTTACAGCTGGATTTGGTACCATGGGGCAACAAGGAACAACAATGTTATTTTTTCCAATATTTGCCAGTTGGTTTCTGAAGACCCATAACGGGAGAGTTAATGTGACTTCCCACTATCTCCTTCAGAATTCTCTGTTGTCTCATGGATTCAATCTTTAATCAGTCTGATATCCTTTCCTGTAAAATCCCACAGCTCATGTTTCTCTCAAGTCTTGGGGCAAATCATCAAGTGATAGCAATGTCAGCATCATGCAACATTGTTAATTTCTTGTTTTTGTTAAAGACAGCATCCTCGTCATGGCTTTGCACTTCTATTCCTGCTGGAGTGCAAAAGAAAACACAATTCAATTTTGAAAGGAAATCTCTTCTCAAGAAATTCACTGGACTGCGATCACATATGATAAACTTATGTTTATCCTCCAAAGATCCTATTTTCACTCTAACAGGGGCAGTTTCATGAACAGTCATTTGTTTATTCTCTATACCAATAACTTGATTTGCGTTTCCCCTGAGGGTAGGTTTGGGACTTCTCCTGTTCTCAAAGTAGAATGGGTAGCACCCATATCAACCAAAAATGACACAGGATGGCCATCCACTCCACTGTCCACTCTGGGCCACCTCTAAGGCTGTGCCAAGTATGCAGTCTTCCTCCCTCGTCAGGCTGAATGATCTGAACCATTTCTCTCATTGTAATTGAACAGGGGAAATTGTTGAAATGGATTATTATCCTGCGTCAGATTCAGATTTGTATTCATTCTCAAACCCTGATTCATATTCTGACCTGATAAAAAAGCTTTTTGCTGTGGCATTGGAGGTTGAAAGACATGCATTATTGGAGCTTTGGGCACATTACATCGTTGAGTTCTGGGTCTTTGCACACCCTGCATCTGACTGGAATTATTATTCTGAGAAGGTACACTTCCAGCATTCTGGACCTGATTAGCTGGATTCATATGACATTCCCGCTTCCAGTGTCCCACTCTATTGCATATGTGACACAGAGTTGATCTTTTTAGACTATTTACATCCATCCTTGTACTTGAATTTAGAGGGACTCCTCGAAATCTACCTTACTTGAGATTTGTAGTTGCTGGTATCCACCTTGCATTGTGCCCACACTATTTACAGCTGGCGGTGCTTGGCTAGTTCTTTGAGCTACTTTCATTTGAGCGACCATCAGTTTTTCTTAAGCTTTTTCTGCTTCAGCTCTATCCCACCACAGCAGTATTTTGCAAATACAAAATGTCATCAATAGACTTAGGAGTCATTACAACCCTGGCGGACGGTGTTAAAGCGGCGTAAGACCGCAAAGAAGCCAGCGGAAAAAAAGGGAATTATGAATGTGGCGGAAACCATCAACAAAGACAGCCACTTTAACACTCCGACCGCCACGGCGGTACAGACAAGCAGCGCGGCGGTCACCGCCAACAGACAGGCGGGAGACAAAGTACCGCCCACAGTATCACAACCTACCAATCCGCCACCTTTTCCGGGGCGGATTTACCGTGGATAAAAACACGGCGGAAACAGCCATTTCAATGGGAAAACGCTCACCTCTACACACTTCATGTGGAAGGAGGGCAACATGGAGCCGGAACTCCAAATACTCCCTGCGATAGTCTTCCTGCTCCTGTACGATCATCATCAACGCCGGCGCCGAAGACAACGGTGAGTACTGCACCTACGACATAGGGGAAGGGGGAGGCAAAAGTCAGGGACACACACACGCAACACCCCCACCCCCACCCCCACCCGACCCTCACCCACTACAACACACACACCAATGCATATCCAAACATAACAGTAACAACCCCAAAACCCCCGGAAGAATGCAAAGACAAAAGGAAATTAGAGCAACCATTGTAATATATCAAAATACAGTAAGCTAATATATACAGATATATATACACATTCAACAAAATATACATCACGATTAGTAGTGCAGGTATGCACCATTCAATGTCCGTGGACCACTGTGCCCAAAATGCATGGGTGAGGCCCACACACGATACCTGAGCAAAATGGAGAGAACACTGCAAGGGCATCAGATCGAAATACAACAGGCACCTCAGGGGGAAAGAAAGGGGGGGCACCTCAGCCGGATGACAGCACCACGCCAGATCCACGAGGGGTCTCCATGCCCATTGATGTATCCTGGGGAGTGCAAAGCCACAGTCTCGGAAGTCTCTACAGTGGGTGGCTTGCCCACTGTTCAATGCTGGGGAGTGCAAAGCCACAGTCTCAAAAGTCTCTACAGTGGGTGGTTTGCCCACTGTTCAATCCTGGGGAGTGCAAAGCCACAGTCTCTGAAGTCTCTACAGTGAGTTGTTTGCCCACTGTACCATCCTGGGGAGTGCAAAACCACAGTCTCTCAAGTCTCTACAGTGGGTGGGTTGCCCACTGTGTGGTTCTAAAAATTCTGGACCCATGTAATTTACTTTGCCACAGCAGTACGATTTTAGTATCAAAAGACCGATAATGACTAGTACACTAAGCATGAGCATTTTCGCTCAATTCCAGCAGCGTTTTCACCTCGAAAACGCCATTTTCGTCCTGCACTCGTGGCTCCCATTTTATACACGGCAGCCATTTTTAAAAGTTGCCCTCACATAGGCTTATAATACAGTCAGATTTGATTCCAAGGACACGTACACCTTGATTGACTTTTCTCTGACCTGGGCAAGCTGGAACCATTGCCTCAGGCCAAACCTGTTTGGTCAGTCCCTCTCCCAGTGGCCGAATCAGATAGCATCAAGGCACACCATACCATAAAACCCTTATTATCGCTCACACACCCTGCCTAATCTTGCTCACATCTGCACCTGCTCTTTTCTTCTTCTTACTTTACGAGGGGGAGGTGCCCGTTTTTATTGGGGGTCCACACTTATCTGATGTAAAATACTAGGCCTTGCCGGGTAATTTATTATGGGTTGGATGACATGAAATATGAGGTTTCATCATGACACTGTTTTTTCCTTTGTAGTGAAAACATGTGAATGACCAACCAAAATGTCAAGAATGTTTGCCTGAAGCTTAAAAAACTGTATATAAGGAAACCTGACTTTGCATTGAAACACAGTCTCCTGAGAACATACAAACCATGCTGTTGTACTTCTAGGACGCTTGTCACTTGGTTGCAGCCAATAAATTCGATCTTTGACTTCACCTAGAAGACTCTGAGTTTCTGTGGTCTGAATCAGGAAAGTACCCGAGGTCTTTGGGTGTACCCTGGCACCACTGGGTACCGGATCAGTACCGGTTCTGAAAAACCCAGTACCTCAGTTGGTGCCCAACGTGGGGCGATACCAGCGGTACCGGTCCAAGCCTGAGGTCCGTGGGGAGCTTTGTGTGAAAATTCTGGAGGAAGGCCGCCACTTCATCGACCCCTGCATGTCGACGTGGTCCAAAAGTCTTTGCTGCGAGGTTCCCCGCTTCCCGACGGCTACGAAGGACTGCTGCCCTGGCTATCGTCCTGATTTGGACCCTTGATGTTTGGTAGAGCGAAACGATAAGACGAGTCTTCTGGTGACGTCATCGATATTTTCAGTTAAGTATAAGTGGAGCGTCTCCCAGTCCTTAGTTGGACACTTGGTTTGGTCCTTAGTTGGACATTTGGTTTGGTATCCCTTCGGGATCACTTTGATTTGGAACTTGCAAGTACCAAAGCCGAAGGACTCGTGTATTCACGAGACTATCGTAAACGATAATCCTTTGACGTTTGAAGCTAGACTAGTGAGCGAAGATGCCTGGTCTTAGCAGACTTGGAAATTTGTTTTGTCTTGGTTGTAAAAGGGACTCCCGGTTGGAGGACTCATGTCCGGTTCCTCCGATTGGAACTCCAACCTATGAACTATATGTGAAGCACGGAGTGGGCCCCATCACGTTTAATAAAGTATGGGTCCGCTATTCTTGGAAATAAATGTCTGTGAGGCTGTTTTTGCAGTTTTTTGGAACACTATTAAGAATAGTTTTCTTTTCTCTTGTAAATATGACTTACAACTAGGATCTGCAAACGGTTCTGTAAGTAAATTGCGATGATGCTATTTATGAAAAATGGCTAAAGCGCGCTGTATTGTGTGTCCTGAGTGTTTTCTGTTTATATCTGAAATGAGCTCAATGTGTGTTTGTGGGTCTTCTTGATGTTTACAGTTTGTTAAGTAAAATGTTGGTTTAATATTAAGTAGAAACTTAGAAAAAATCCAGAAATGAACCATGTGATGTGCTAACATAGCTATATGTTGCTCTTTAATTTATAGAATGAGCAATTGTGCACATATACAAAACTGCCGTTAAATGCTTAATAAATTAGAAAACACATTCAATAGATATAAATAGGGCCCCAAAAAAAAAAAACGAAATTATCTATTTTTGCAAAAAAAAAAAAAAAATACATTTACAGCATTTTTCTTAGATGCATTGTATTAGATGTTCACAGGCAAACTTTTCAGCTGCAGTATATTTGATAGGAATGTTCAATTCAGCCAGCACTTTCCCAGTTAAACATGGCTGGAATTTTGCATAATCTTCCTTTTAAATGAAAGTGGCGCAAAAATGTGACGCATTTCAAGTTAGGCTTATGCGCTTAGGCTTGTGAGTTAATGTATCCCAAATAATAGGCAAGGGATGCAGCTTGCTGTTTATATGTGGAATTATCACAAAAAAAAAGAATAATTGGGTTTTTATTTTTAAAAAGAAAATTATTAATTATGGAAAAATTATTTAAAAAATAAGTGCCTTTCAAAATCGTTTTTTAATATTTATAAAGCTTAATACCTATACTATGACCTCCTAACATTAAAATTTAATTTAAGTTATGTTGCACCGCTAAAATGACATTTGTATGTGCAATTTTCCCTTGGCGCAGGAGCAAACAAGCTCATTTCTATAAAGTATAAGTTAATATTTTCAATGGCTGACTCATGGATTGTGTAATAGACATTCTGGTAATGCATATTATGCAAGAAAATTGTAGGATATTGATTTTTTTAATGCCTAAAATATCAAAGTCGATTTTGGGCAAAAGCACTGTTTAAACTGCATTTTCTTTCATTCAGAGTACTTTTTTAAAGTGTCTCAGGCTTCAGTAAATGCATACATTTAGGTTTGATATATATTTGCAGGTTGTGCCTTCTTACGATTCAATGAGTCAATGTGCCAGTACAAAGGCTTGTTTTAATATCAAGGTTGAAGGTTCTAACTTCAGCTGGGCCTACTGAGACGTTCATTCATTCGAGGTTGATGAAATATGTACCATTGCATGGGATTGCAACAAGCATTTATTCTAACAACTGGTATGTGTGTTATTAAGGTTTGTGAATTATTCACAGTAAATGTAGTTTAATAATCTGGAAATAGAGATAATTTTTTTAGCGCCTAAAAAGGATTATTTTTTTTTTTTTAAATAGAGTGAATTATTGCAGGTTAGAAGGAAAATAGGAAGGCCTACTGTCTTTGACAGATTCAGAGTGGCAGAAGCTAGGAGAGCTACAGAGGCTGGCTCAAGTCATGCTGCTGAGATGCTATCTTTAGTTTTCCCATAAACAATGGAGGAGGCTGTCATGTTGACACTTGTGACCTTTTAAATTAGGGCCTTGTCTCTGTGAAATGCAGAATGACCCTACGGGCCTCTAAAAGTGGGATTTCTGGTTTCTCCAGAAGAACATCAATACAATTAAAGAACTTAATTCCAAAGGGAAAATATAAAAAAAAGGGGTTTCTTCGAAAGTCCCAACATCATGTTAAATGCTCTGCAGAACTGATACATTTGTGTCTCCGCTCTAAAAAAATAAAATGATGCCTGCTAGTTGCTTTTATTTTGACAGAAAACAAAGTGTTGCATTAAGTCTTAGACAGAAAATAAGATGCAGCCCTTTTCTAAAATTTTGAAGGCTACATGCCTTAATGAGAACGATTTACCAATTAAGACTTATTTTTTCACAGTGGAAATTGTAGGTGCCAAATTAATATGGAGTGTCAGTGTAACAATTTTTACTTTTAGAAAGGTAAAACTAAGGTGGCTTGATGTTGCGAAGTAACTGACAAGAGGGTAACAGTTAAGTAATGGAAATTTATTTTCGTGTATTTGGTCCTATCATGAATTGTTCTTGCTGGTCCTGTATGTTAGAAGAGAAACAGTAAAGTTATATTTGACAGCAGATTTCCATTGCCTGGTGATCTACTGTCAAAAGGAGGGTAAGGATTTTAAACCTGACAAATTAAACAGGCCCAAATATTGGGTTTTGGGCTGCAGGTTTACAGTGCAAAAGTACATGACATGGTGTTGTGTGTCACCGCTTATTCACACATGCTATTGTTTTGTCTATGCTTTTTGTGCTTGATACACAGCAAGTATATCTGATAGCTTGACGTTTTGTGCATTTTTATTTGTTTTTTTTGCACGTTTGTTGCTACTTTTGATACTATTACAAGCTCCCCTGTGTTGTGAGGGGATGGTCATGACGATGCCCATCGCTACGCAACAGTTGGTTGAACTTGTTCTGGTTACTAAATTCCACAGATAATGATATTTCATGCTGTGAACATAAGAGACAACACTTCACCAGTACATGTCTATTTGGCTATAATGGTATTGAAGGAAAATAAAAAGAGATATACAGGATCAAAGTGTGTCACCTGCAGTTAGTCACGTTACTGCCCCTTCCCTTAAAGGAACAGGCAGCCCTACATTTATGTAGCCTTGATTGGACCTAAGGATGAAATTATAGATCTGTGACTCAAGGTGGCCTAATTTCTATATTACATTAGTTAATGATGTTCTGTTTCCTAAGTAGCATATGGCTTTTGTTCCTTAAAAGAAAACCAGGTTTTCATTTTTTCCTGAAGAAGGAACTGAAACATTAGCTATGAGTACCGTATATGGTTTAGTCACCAACGGTAGAGTTAAAATTTGTGTAACTTTGGTCTTTGTGTGTCACCCGTACTCTCGGTGTTGTGTCACATGCCTGACTATCACCCAAATAATTTTTTTGTTCTTCCTATAGATTTTTTTCTTTTGTTACTTCCCCTGACCAATGTCGCATCATGCTTAGTTATTGAGATTTTAGCTATGTCCTAGTCCCATTTCTCTTTTTCAAATTCCTTTCACCAGTCAGACCTTTTATTATTATTGATGTATTGTTCAGGTTCACATTTCCAGACTGCAGTGATGTACCAGGGACCCCCATGTTACGTATAATTCCCTTTGGTATGACCAGACTGGTTTTCAAGAATTTGCCTTAGGCCTGCTTCAATGTTTTCCAGCCTGACTGTCAGGGTAGCGATAGACTGGTTAACTGACTCAATATTATAGTAAGACAAGTTTTCCATCTCAATAGGAGATATCTTATGTTTACCTTTTTGAACATGACGAATTTTCAATGTCTATTTTAATTTGGTTTTCGGTTCCCTTCTGTTCCTGCTACTTTAATTTTTGGTGGGATCAGATGTGTCCTAATCATGCAAATATCAGGACCCTCTAGTTTTTGTCTTTTGTTTGCACATTTGACTATTAGCCTGTGTATTGCATAGTGCACCTGATGCACAGTTTTTAAAGGAAGGTTTCTACATGTCCCTGATAATCGGTATCATGTGATTTCTCTATTGAGATGTTCTAAGATAAGGAGGAACACCTAGACTTAATCATTGAGGAAAATATGTGTTTACCCCATTAGACAATGCCACTGTGTGAGGAAATCCATTCAGATAGAATTCTCATGTAGCTATAGATGGCAGAGAATAATGGAGAGAACCCAATTAAAGATGCTAGAGACCCTGTTTTGCCCTTCTGCCTTTGTCTTTGTATTTTATGCCCATGGTGTATGGCTACTCCTTTGAAGATTGCAGACCACCTGCTTGCAGTCCCCTTGTTAAAAACCATGAACTGTTTTTGTACTAAATTGAAGGGAACTAACAACTGTGGCACATTTCCTACGTCACTAGATTCTGGGGGTATCAAGTCATAATAACCTGCAGGACATTGATTTAAGCCTAATTCCCATCAGTGACAGCTACAGATGAAAGACGGACGTTTTGGCCCTACAGTCTCAGCACCCAGAAAGTAGCAAAGCTGGACAGCGATCGCCAGCGCATGGTATCGTACTTGCTCCATCAGACAGCGTTGGACATCACAAAACCAAAGTTTCAGTGTAAAAGAGCTAAAGAGAAGGATTCCTGTTGTTGATGACAGAGCTGTTTTGAGGTTTCATTTCTCTACCTGTCATGTGCTGGTAACCTCTGACAGTGTGCAATCCCTTGAGCCCCTTGGCCTGAGTTTTGGCCACACACCCCCTTTTCTTTGCTCCAACGGAAGAAGGGCAGTGCACTGGAGATTTCAAGTTTGGGAAAAGGCACTATATTGTGGTGCCCATGAAAGAGCAGCTTGAGCGTCCTCTGACACTAAATAATGAGTGTTGGAGTCTGAAAGTGCTGGTGAGCTTGAGCTATTTCCCAATTAATGGTGCTTGGGTCTGCACGAGATGATTTGTGCCCTTGATCAATGAAGAGCACATTGTTTGTAGTGTCTGCCACAGAGGAGAGACACTGGTGCATTGCTTTAAGACATTGAGACTTTCGAGTGAGCTGTGGGTGTTTGCCAGGAGGGCACTCCAACTAAGCAGTACTTTTCTCACGAAGAGGCCTGAATTGAGAGGCACATGCGAAAGAAAACAACAAAAGAAAATTTGATGGACAATAGAAGCCTGCCAGAGAGGCTTTTTGAACGGACTCTGGGCATAGTTGGTTTCACAAGAGGTTTCCATGTGATTGTATAGACTAGGTGTTAGGAGACTCATTGTTTTGCTGGCATTGTTTTAAAGTACTATTCTGTTTAGTAAAAGCAGAATAAAGTCCATTTTCTGTGGAAAGAGTACCCCCTTTTCACCTTAGAGCATTGATGAGAGTCACCACTGTTCCACCTGAACATACCAAAATTACTGAAATGCAGAGGAGCCCTAAAATGTTACTAGATAATTTTAGGATTTGCTTTTTGGTTAGGGTTGTGAAAAATTATTATTTCATTTGTAATAGTGGTCACTACTTTCTCCCGTTGTCTATATGTTCTTAATAACGTGTTTTCTAGTGTCTTTTCAACATGACGTCATTTATGGGTGGGATTGTTTTTCTCTACTCAATTGACTTCTGCTCCCACTTCCCAACCTATGTCTTTTCCTACTATTGTTTCTTTGCACTCTTTTCACCCTTTTCCTGAACATGAGCAGGTTAGAAGATCAGAATTCGTAAGCAATTCTTTTGTACAGCTTCTGCATCAACACTAGTTAGTAGTGAACATCACTAATTGTTGGGTGTGTAATCTTATGCCACCTACTGCAGATAGAGGTATTCCCTACTTTGTCCTGCCATATGTGGCCTCTGTGTTACATCATGCATAAGGAAACCTGCACCAAGAGACGAGCTAAATACTAGGATGATGTTACAGCAACATCTCAACGACTTTAGAAACATAGACCTGGACTCAGATTAGCATGAGAATAGGTTTATTGCCTATGTAAGGGCAAAAGGAGGGTTTGTGGTTCTAAAAATTCTGGACCCATGTAATTTACTTTGCCACAGCAGTACAATTTTAGTATCAAAAGACCGATAATGACTAGTACACTAAGCATGAGCATTTTCGCTCAATTCCAGCAGCGTTTTCACCTCGAAATCGCCATTTTCGTCCTGCACTCGTGGCTCCCATTTTATACGCGGCAGCCATTTTTAAAAGTTGCCCTCACATAGGCTTATAATACAGTCAGATTTGATTCCAAGGACACGTACACCTTGATTGACTTTTCTCTGACCTGGGCAAGCTGGAACCATTGCCTCAGGCTAAACCTGTTTGGTCAGTCCCTCTCCCAGTGGCCGAATCAGATAGCATCAAGGCACACCATGCCATAAAACCCTTATTATCGCTCACACACCCTGCCTAATCTTGCTCACATCTGCACCTGCTCTTTTCTTCTTCTTACTTTAAGAGGGGGAGGTGCCCGTTTTTATTGGGGGTCCACACTTATCTGATGTAAAATACTAGGCCTTGCCGGGTAATTTATTATGGGTTGGATGACATGAAATATGAGGTTTCATCATGACACTGTTTTTTCCTTTGTAGTGAAAACATGTGAATGACCAACCAAAATGTCAAGAATGTTTGCCTGAAGCTTAAAAAACTGTATATAAGGAAACCTGACTTTGCATTGAAACACAGTCTCCTGAGAACATACAAACCGTGCTGTTGTACTTCTAGGACGCTTGTCACTAAATAAATTCGATCTTTGACTTCACCTAGAAGACTCTGAGTTTCTGTGGTCTGAATCAGGAAAGTACCCGAGGTCTTTGGGTGTACCCTGGCACCACTGGGTTACCGGATCAGTACCGGTTCTGAAAAACCCAGTACCTCAACTGTTCAATCCTGGGGAGTGCAAAAGCCACAGTCTCTCAAGTGGATGACAGTCTCCACTTGTTCTGGAGGGGGACTGGTGCCCAGAGTGCTTCATCCTGTCAAGGACTGAGGTAGTGGATGCTGTTCTCCACTGGTTCTGGAGGGGGACTGGTGCCCAAAGTGCTTCATCCTGTTAAGGACTGAGGTAGTGGATGCTGTTCTCCACTGGTTCTGGAGGGGGACTAGTGCCCAGAGTGCTTCATCCTGTTAAGGACTGAGGTAGTGGATGCTGTTCTCCACTGGTTCTGGAGGGGGACTGGTGCCCAGAGTGCATCACTCTCGCCGTGACAGTCCCAGTTCCGTCACTGCCCCTGCCGCACATGGGCTAGCGGTGCTTGAGTTGGTGGTGCTTGCCCTGTTCAGCGGTTCTTGCCCTGTTCAGCGGTGTTTGCAATGGCGGTCTTTGCCCTGTTCAACGGTGCTTGCCCTGTTCAGCGGTGCTTGCCATGGCGGTCTTTGCCCTGTTTAGAGGTGTTTGCCCTGTTCAGCGGTGCTTGCCATGGCGGTCTTTGCCCTGTTCAGCGGTGCTTGCCATGTTCAGCGGTGCTTGCCCTGTTCAGCGGTGCTTGACTTTGCTGTCTCTTACCTGTGCAGCGGTGTTTGCCATGGCGGTCCCTCATTGCCCAGCAGAGCTGTGGCTGCCGGGGCCCTCCTGGGCACTGACTCTGGCGGTGGTCTCCTGACCAGTGATGATGCGACTGCCCTCCTGGGCACTGACTTTGGTGGTGGTCTCCTGACCAGTGACGATGGGACTGCCCTCCTGGGCACTGACTCTGGCGGTGGTCTCCTGGCCAATTACGATCGGGCTGGCGGTGGCCTCCTGGGCAGCGAGGATAATGGCGGCCTTCTCCGCCGTGCTGCTCTTCCCAGACTTTGGTGCTTTCTTCTGCCCCTTCCCCACCTTGGGAGGAGTCACAGCTGAGTCGACATTCCCCCCGGGACCCTTGTGAGCGGCTTTGCCGGCTGGAGTCTTCCCCCTATCCCGTCGGTCACTGTCCAACTTCTGGTGCTTCACAGGGGGGGGGGACTGGCTGTGCTTTGGCTCCGTGTCACACTGGCTGCCCTGGTGCCCGGTGCACTCCACATACCTCTAACAGGCACCACTGGTACCGGAGATTTTTTGGCTGAGGTGCTAGTACGGGACCTATGAATTGGAGGGGGAGGTGGTGGGAAAGAGGTCAACGTTGCTCAGGAAAAGTTTCTTAGGAACACTGGTATGGGTAGCTGGAGGGGGTCTGGGAGTGGAGGAAGAGGAGGTGGTTGTAAGAGGTGTAACATTTGATGATTTAGGTGCAGGTGCATGCGCTGGAGGCTGTCGTGAGGTAGATGGATGTTGGGTGTGTGTGTGCCCGCGTTTGTGTACTTTGGGAGGGGGCGTCACAGATACACTGGGAGAGGACACAAGGGACGTGTAAATGGTAGTGGGGGTGGTGAGTGCAAGTGAGCAGGGTGTGGTGGTGGTGGGTGTGCTGGTGCGGGTCCTAGTGGCTGTAGTGGTAATGCATGCAGGTGAGAGTGTAGACGACACTGGGAGGGAGGAGGGAGATGACGAGGAGGGGGACACAGTGGAGGCAGTGGATGTTGCTGTGTCTGCATGTGTGTGATGCTTGTGTGAGTGCCTGTGGGATGTGTGGTGCCTATGTTTGCCTGAGCTTCCCTTGTGTGTTGACATGTGTGCAGGCTGGTCTGATGGTGTGCTTGGGATTGGCAGAGGTGCAGGGGATTGGGTCTGGGTGGAGGAAGTTGGAGTGGGGAGGCTAAAGACAGGGACAATGGCTGCCATCAGTGCTGAGGCCAGAGATTTCAGGGTTCGATGATGGGCAGCCTGACCAGAATGAATGCCCTCCAGGAATGCATTAGTGTGTTGCAACTCCCTTTCTACACCCTGGATGGCATTCACAATGGTAGACTGCCCAACAGTGAGTGTCCTGAGGAGGTCAATGGTCTCCTCACTGAGGGCAGCAGAGGTGACAGGGGCAGGGGCTGAGGTGCCTGGGGCAAAGGTGATGCCCACCCTCCTGGGTGAGCGGGCACGGGGCGAAGGCTGAGGGGCTGCTGGGAGGGCGGTGCTGGTAGGGGGGGTGGCGGCTGTACCTGTAGAAGTGGGGGGCACAGATTTTGCCGCCACCACAAGGGAGCTCCCATCGGAGGACGAGTCCATGTCGCTGGTTGCTGATCCGGTGACCGCCGTGAAGCTCCCCTCACCCTCCGTCCCACTGGTGTATTCAGAGTCCGTGGTGTGGCCCTCCATGGCCATGTGGGATGCAGCTCCCTCGTGCTCCGGTGCCACTGTACCTCCGCCTGATGATGCTGATGCACAAAAGAACAGGGAGAGCACAAAGAGGGGGGGGGGGGAACGACAGAAGGAAGACAGGTTGAGTGCATGGCTTACCGCTACCGTTGGCGGACAATACAGACACAGCAGCCCCCTGCACTACGCCGCGCTGTTGGCCTCTACAGATGCAGTTCCTGTGATATGGCCTACATGGCTATGGTGGACATCAGCACACATAGATGACACAGGGGCATGTATACCTGTACTTGGCACTCTACAGAGGTGGGGTGGAGTGCCACATGGCCTGCATTACAGAGGGGCCTAGCCTACGGAACTCGCCCTGGCCTAGGGAAACCCACAGCCCTCCTCCCCCACCCAGACACCTTCACTGCGCGCAAAGTCCGCAGAATGATGTTGTACTCACCCCCTTGTGTCTGCTGTGATTCCCTCAAGCGCCCATCCAACTCAGGGTGGGCCACCGGCAGGATCCGGAACATCAGGGGGGTCATGGTGCGATGGGCACACCTCCCATGTTGGGAGGCCATCCCCAGCTGAGCCTCCGCCGTCTTCTTGCTCCAGCGGCGAATGTCCTCCCATCTTTTCCGGCAGTGGGTGCTCCGTCTCTGGTGGACCCCCAGGGTCCGGACGTCCTTGGCGATAGCACGCCAAATATCCTTCTTCTGGTGGGCGCTGACCTACATGACATGTACAGGGGAAGAAGAGAAGTCATTACCAACTGCACCGTCGAAGTGAGTGGCCCCCATCCCTGCCCTTGCCATGTGGCACATGCATTCACAGTCCTTCATGCTCGCAGAACTCTGCCCCCTTCCTTCTTACAATCAGCCCTCTCCACCCAGGCATAGCCCATACAACTTGCACCCTATGTACTCACCTGTAGGTCTGGAAAACCGTAGAGTAGCGTGTACTGGGGGAGGACCCCGTCCACGAGCTTCTCCAACTCCTGTGCTGTGAAGGCAGGGGCCCTTTCTCCAGATGCACGAGCCATTTGTCTCTTCCAGACCGAGGTCACAGCAGCACTTGCAGTAGAGGTCCTCTCCTGTCGAAGATCAAGTATTGAGTGATTGAACAGATAGAAAATGGCGGTCACGTCCGCGGCGGTGACGTCCGCGGCGGTGCGTATCATCACCGCCGCCGCACTTCGTCATTGGCTCCTGGGACCCATAGGGTCCAATGTTAACCAATGCAGCATTGCGCAGCGGTCTTCGACCGCCTACCGTGACAGTGTACAACGCCAGTGCAGTTTCCTCACATCCCATTGTCCCACTTTAGAGGTCAGGCAGCCGCCATTTCAGGGGCCCACATGGCTTCATTTTCAACTGCGCCACACATACCTAGGCCTGGACTCAACACACTTACATACAACTTTTTGGATTATGTTTTGTGTTCTGTGTAGCTGTGGGTACATACCTCTGAGTTGCTTGACTCTGTGGTCGCTGTTGTCCTTCCTAGGCACAATCAGCTGGGACATGTGAGGAGATGGCGGAATCCTCCGGTGTACCGACCGCTGGTGGACCTGTTGACAATGGAGGAGCGACATTTAATCATCACCTACAGGTTTGACCGTGCCACAATCCAGGAACTGTGTACCCAGTTGGAGCCTGACCTGATGTCAGCAATCCGCCATCCCACAGGAATCCCCCCTCAAGTGCAGATGCTGTCAGTGATCCATTTCCCTGCAAGTGGGTCTTTTCAAACAACAGTGGCCATGGCATCAGGGATGTCCCAGCTTATGTTTTCCAACGTGTTGTCCAGAGTGTTGTCTGCCCTGCTGAAACACATGAGGAGCTACATAGTTTTCCCTCAGGTTAAGGGTTTGGCTACTGTTAAAGGTGACTTCTATGCCCTTGGACATATCCCCAACATCATAGGTGCTATTGATGGGACCCATGTAGCTCTGGTCCCCCCCCCACAGGAATGAACAGGTGTACAGGAACCGGAAGAGTTATCATTCCATGAATGTACAGATGGTATGTTTGGCAGACCAATACATCTCCCAGGTAAATGCTATGTTCCCTGGCTCTGTGCATGACGCCTACATCCTGCGGAATAGCAGCATCCCTTATGCGGTGGGTCAACTCCAGAGGCACCGGGTGTGGCTATTAGGGGACTCTGGTTACCCCAACCTGTCATGGCTACTGACCCCAGTGAGGAATCCCAGGGCAGAGGAACGCTACAATGAGGCCCATGGGAGGACTAGGAGGGTGATAGAACGCACCTTCGGCCTCCTGAAGGCCAGGTTCAGGTGCCTCCATATGACAGGTGGTTCCCTATTCTACTCACCAAGGAAGGTGTGCCAGATCATCATCGCCTGCTGTATGCTTCACAATCTTGCTTTGCGACGCCAGGTGCCTTTTCTGCAGGAGGATGGTCCAGATAACGGTGTTGTGGCAGCTGTGGAGCCTGTGGACAGTGATGAGGAGGAAGCAGAGGAAGAAGACATTGACAACAGGGACTCTGTCATCCAGCAATATTTCCAGTGACACACAGGTGAGAACACTTTCTTGCCTACTACAAGTACTTTCACACTTCTACCTTTATCCTGGCTGTCAATTTCAAGCAGTAGTTGGTAACTGAGTTGTACATATACATTACGGTTTCACAGGTGTGGTTACCAACGTGTGTCATCTGCTTGCATCCTTCCTGGACTTGTGATGTGTGACATAGGTATGTTGACATTACATTTGAAAACGCATTTTGTCACTGTCATAGCTAATACACATTTTCTAAATCACAGACTGACTCCAGATTGTTTTGTGCTTCAAGGGTGTTTATTGAAGTGCTAATTATTGGAGGGGGTGGTAAAATGGTGATGGGTGATGGTGGAGGAATGTCCATGGCAGAGTCCAGTCTATTAGTCTCACAGGTGCACTGCCCATATGGGCATAGGAAGTGGAGCTGGGGCAGTTCCAATATGGACAGGGTTACAAAGTGAGACAGTAGGATGACAATCAGGATGGTGTCATTTCTTGGCGGGGTCTTGCCATCGTGCTCTGTCCTGTTCCTGGATCTCAGGGACCGCTTGCGGGGTGGTTCTCCGTCTGCAGGGGGTGGGGTGCTGGTGTGGTGGTACTGTGGCGGGGCGTCCTGTCCACTAGCGCCGGCAGAGGTGGTGGGCAGTTCATCGTTCATGCTAGTGTCAGGGGCCCCTTGGAGTGCCATGGTGTCCCTCATGGTGTTCTGTATGTCCTTCAGCACCCTTACGATGGTGCCCAGGGCGGAGCTGATGGTTCTGAGTTCCTCCCTGAACCCCAAATACTGTTCCTTCTGCAGGCGCTGGGTCTCCTGAAACTTGGCCAGGACCGTAGCCATCGTCTCCTGGGAGTGGTGGTATGCTCCCATGATGGAGGAGAGGGCCTCGTGGAGAGTGGGTTCCCTTGGCCTGTCCGCCCCCTGTCGCACAGCAGCCCTCCCAGTTCCCCTGTGTTCCTGGGCCTCCGTCCCCTGGACCATGTGCCCACTACCCCCAGGTCCCTGTTGTTTTTGGGCTGGTGGGTTATCCTGGGTTCCCTGTAGTGGTGGACACACAGCTGATTAACGTGTCCTGGGGACGGAGGTATGGGCCCGCTGGGTGGGTGCTGTGCTGGTGTTTCCAGAGGGTGGAAGGTCAGTGTTGGGCTGTGCCTGTGCGAGGGGAACCGACTGTCCCGAGGGCCACGATGGTCCGGGCAGGTCATCTGGATCCAGTTGGCCAGAGCTGCTGTCATCACTGTGGGCCTCTTCTGTGGGTGGGGTAGAGATGTCTGGTCCCTCCTGTCTGGTGACGTTAGGTAGTGGTCCTGCAGGGGTGTAAAAGCATGATTATTGCATCAGGTGTCTCATGGTGTGCAATGGGTGGGTGAGCGTGTACCCCAGTGCTATCATTCCCGTGTGGGGGCTTGTGTGATGATGGTTGGGGGGGTGTTATGGGTATGTGCAGTGGGCATGCTTTAGTGAGGGGTGACCATGCTTTGTTGTGTCATGCAGGGCTTGGTGTTGGGATGGGTGGTTTGTGTTATTAGTACATTAGTGAGGACTTGGAGTGATAGGGGCAGGGGTGAGGGTGGGGGTGTGTGATAGCATGCAGGTAGCGTGGGGGATATGATAGTTAAGATTTGACTTACTAGTGTCCATTCCTCCACCGACTCCTCCGAGGCCCTCAGGATGCATAATGGTCAAGACCTGCTCCTCCCATGTTGTTAGTTGTGGGGGAGGAGGTGGGGGTCTGCCGCCAGTCCGCTGAACCGCGATGTTGTGCCTGGAGACCACGGAACGCACCTTCCCCCGTAGGTCGTTCCACCTCTTCCTGATGTCCTCCCGATTTCTTGGGTGCTGTCCCACTGCGTTGATCCTGTTGACTATTCTTCACCATAGCTCCATCTTCCTAGCTATGGAGGTGTGCTGCACCTGTGATCCAAATAGCTGTGGCTCTACCCGTACGATTTCCTCCACCATGACCCTGAGCTCCTCCTCGGAGAACCTGGGGTGTCTTTGCCGTGCCATGGGGTGGTGTAGGTGATGTGTGGGGTGGTGTATGTGGTGATGAGTGTGGTGATGTGTAGTGGTGTGGGGTGTTTTGTGCATGGATGTTGTGTGGGTGATGGTGTTCTGTGCCTCTGTGTGGTGGGGTTGTCTATGCTGTGCTCTCTCTCTCGCCTTCGTCAATAATTTTTGGTCCTAGGGGTTTGTGGGTGATGTGTTTGTGTGTTTTATAGTGTGTTGGGTGTTTGGGAGTGGTGTTTGTATGTGTATCAGGTGTGTGTATTTCGAATTGGCCAATGTGGCGGTGTTTTGGAGATGTGTGTGTATTTTGAGCGCGGCGGCATGTACAGCCAATGGAATACCGCGGTTGAAAGACCGCTGCGTGGATTTGTGGGTCGTGATAGCATGGGCGTGTTTCTGTTGGCATGACGGTGGAGGTTTTGTTTTCGCCAGTTTATCACTGACCTTTGGTGTGGCGGACTTGTGTGTGTCCTAATTTCGGCGGATTACGAGATGTGGGTCATAATAGCTGTGGCGGATTTCCGTGGCTGCGGCGGTGTATTGGCGGTCTTCTCCACGGCGGTAATCGCCTTTTACCACCAATGTTGTAATGACCCCCTTATTCTGCTAGCAGATCAAATGTTGCTGGATCATTATGCTTATTTCCGGCCTCAACCCTGTCACAAACCTTGACATAAAATGTCCCATATCCTTTGCTTCTAGAGTCTCCATACCACTGTATTGTTTGAATGTCTGCATCAACCTCTCATAGTAAGCATGGATCGACTCTTTTGATTCTTCTGTCGTTCTAGTAAACATGGGAAGAAAGGGCACAGTAACACACCCATGCAATGCACTCCAAACACCTCACACCATCACAAGTCATACACACCAGGACAAGAGGTACTTACCCAACACAAGGCGAATAAAACCTAGCCAAAGTACACACATGTGCACACCACACCCTCACAATGAAACGATGAACCACGTCTCCAGATTGGGCCAACAGCAACATTGGGCACATAATTTTTAATAAATCAAGAAAACTACAATGTCCAAATAAGGCTATTGGCCAGTCCATGTGTAGCAGGCTGAAGGGCCCAAATGGCCTGGACTTGACTACCACATGTGCACATGTTACTCCACCATAAAGGGACATCAATGGTGCAGCCAGGCACCTCAGGGAACAGGGGCAGGGCTGGTGGGGGTGGGGACTTATGTCTGGGAGGGGGGTTTGGGCTTACGTTTGGGAGGTGGAGGGGGTTAGGGTTTGCCCTTGGGAGGTGGGGGAATGGGCTTGGACTGGGGGGTGGCAGATAGACCTGGGCCAGCACGGGCCTTCTTCCTCTCTGGGGAAGGGGCATGGTAAAGGGAAGGATGGACTGGGGCAGACTTTGACGTGGAAGGAGTGGACAGGGCAAGGAGGTGGACACAGGTTTAGGGACGAGACGGGGTGGGCCAATGGGTTCAAACAGGTCAACACGGGACAGGAAATGTTTTTTAGGGGCAGTTGGGGTGGACATGAGGAAGCTGTGGGAGTGGAGGTAGAGGGAGTGCTTATAACTTGTGTAGGTGTGCTGGATGTGGATGCAGGTGCCTGTACAGTATGCTGAGGTGTGGTGAATGTGTGTTGGGTGGGTGTCTGGGAATGTTTTAGTGTTTTGGGAGGATGAGGGGTGGACACAGTGGGACAAGACAGGCTGCCAGTGTAAATGGATGTTGTCTGGGGGTCTGCAAGTCTGGTGAGTGTGCTGCATGTGACAGTCAATGTTGTTGTGGTGAGTGCAGGTGCGGTGTCTGGGGTGCATGACTGGATGTCTGATGTTGTGGTGACTGCAAGAATGGGGCCAGCAACAGTGCTTGAGGGTGCAGTGCTTGTGGGTGTGCATTTTGAGGTAAGAGACAGGGAGGCGGGAGAGGTGGACACACTGGGGGAAGTGGATATTGTCATGTGTGCCTTTGTATGTTGGCGGTGTGTATGCTTGTGGTGGGAAGTGTGGTGCTTGTGTGTCTGTGTGTACTTCTTGAGTTTTGAGGTGTGCATGGCTGTCTGAGTGTGAGCTTGGGATAGGTGAAGGGAGTGGGGTGCTGGAAAGGGTAGAAGTGGTAGGAGGGGGGGGGCAGAAAGACCAGGGGCACTGGCTGCCGTCAAAGAGGAGGCCAGAGCCTGAAAAGATCTCTGTAGGCCAGACATGGCACAATGAATGCCTTCCTGATAGGCATTGCATTGTTGCATCTGTGATGCCTGCCCCTGGATGGGATTCCCAATGGTTGTCTGCCCTACAGAGATGGTCCTCAGCAGGTCAATAGCCTCCTCCGTGAGGGCAGCAGGGCTGACTGGGGCAGGAGATGAGGTCCTTGGGGCGAAGGAGACACCCACCCTTCTGGGTAAGCAGGCACGGGCAACGGGGTGGGGAGCAACCTGGGAGGGCGGTGATGATATGGGAGGTGGCAGAAGATGACACAGAATGGGTGGGCCAACTAGGGTCCGCCACCACCAGGGAGCTCCCATCGGAGGAGGTATCAGAGCCACTACCGCCAGTGATAGTTGTCTCCCCCGTGGTACTATGCCTCGCCCCCCAACCTGCTGGTCCCCTTGGCGTTGGTCGACTCTGCCTCCTTGGAACCATGGGCTACTGCATCCCCACTCGCTGGTGCCACTGCTCCCTCGCCAGATGATGCTGATGTACACAATGAACACAAGAGCACAAGGGTGGGGAGACAAAACATGAGAGAAATCTGTAAACACCTGAATGGATGTACATACTTGGTGCACACACACCAAGCTTAAACACCTACCCGCAGCACCTACAACAAATGTGATGACTATGCCCCTGACTAGTGGCCAATACCCCAGCACACAACTACTTTCCCACATGACACAAGGACCTGAGGAACTGTTAGGCCTGCCCAAATCATCTCCGTGCCCATGAGGGGCAGGACTGCTGTTAGACACCTGTCAGAGTTCCTGGCATCAGACAGAATACATACAACAGCACCCCAGACATCCATCAAAGAGGCATGAAACGATGATGGTACTCACCCCATTGTGGCTGCTGTGTAGCCTTCAAGCACCCATCCAAATCTCGATATCCAACCACCAGAATGTGGCACATTAGGGGGGTCAGGGTCTGACGGGCACCGCTTCCTCGTTGGGAGGCCTTCCCCAGCTGGGCCTCGCAGGTTTTCCTGGCTCACCGCGGCAGGTCCTCCCACCGCTTCCTGCAGTGGGTGCTCTGCCGACTGTAGTCCCCCAGGGTCTGCACCTCCCTGGCGATGGCCTGCCAAAGTGCCCTCGTCTGGTGGGCGCTGACCTGTATGGGACACACAGAAAAGAAAACCAGAGTTCAGGATATGTTCGTATGATACAGCTGACTATACGTTGCCTAGGGGACGGACACTTTACAATATGTTTCCCACCTCACTCACATTACTTGCCTCAGTTTCATATCGACCCCACATGCATACAGGCATCTGCCACCATCACACACATCCATGCAAGGCAACCGCCTACTCACCAGCTCCTCTGGTCACCCATATAACTTGGCATTCAGGGGTAGGACCCCATCCACCAGTTTTCCAGCTCCTCCGTGGTGGAGGCCGGGGCCCTTTCCTCTGTGATTCGTGCCGTTTGAGTAACCACAGTCAGGACACAGCAGCACACTCAGTGGAGTACTTCCATGCACGGGATCCGGAAGTCAAGTGAAATCATGGTGACGGCATGGCGTACGCTCCGCGGCAGTGTGCACCATCACCGCCGGCGGCAATCATGATAGGCCCAGGTTCCCCATTGATAACCATGTTAACCAATTAATATGTGCATGGCGGTGAACACCGCCTTACTCAATGAGAACAAACGCCAGCAGAATGAGGTCACTTCCACTCCTACACATCTGGATGGCAGCAGGCTGCCATTCTGCTGGCACCACATAAATATTTCATGGTCAAGGGGCCCATTCAGGTCCTATGAATCCCAGCCCTTAGTCGCATGCCCAAATGAGTCTCTGTTCCTCACATCAGTCCGGCGATATCTCTACATACATTTCCCTAATTTAATACATCATACATTGCTTGTGTTGGTAACCTACATATTGTGCAGCAGT